>NC_136072.1:653981958-658994458 GCF_964261635.1 Lissotriton helveticus
AGTGTGAGGAGATGCATTGTATTATCACATGAATGATATCATCAGTGATGTGATCATTGATGTCAAATGAGATGTCATCAGTGATGTCATCAGTGATGTCATTTGAGATGTCATCAGTGATGTCATCAGTGATGTCACTGACCATGTCATGAATGATGTAATATGTGACATCATCAGCAGTGGATTGCGGGTGTGCGATATATAGTTAGTGCAACTAACTATATATGCGAATTTCAATGGTTTTGTGTGAGTAAAATAAGGTTTTGATAATGCTAATTCCTAACTATGGGGCCGATTAGGATGGCGGACAGACTTGCGTCCGTCCGCCATCCCAGAGGTGGAGGGACCGTCTGCATGGGCTGCGGCGGTCCCTCCGTGCAAATTAGGATGTGACCGCCACCCTGGCGGTCACATCCTGGATATTTAACATTGCGGCGGGTGCTGCTTCAAGCAGCACCCGCCGCAACGTTAAAAGTGCATGTTTAACATTTACATGCACAAAGCGGCAGGCACCGCGCGGTGCCTGCCGCTTTGTGCATGTAAATACTGGGGGGTACCATAGGTACCCCCCATGTGCACCCCCCACCCGCCTACACCCTGGGGGCCCGCAATGGGCCCCCAAATTCAAAAGTACACATGCTTTTCCACGGCGGAAAAACCGCCGCGGAAAAGCATGTTTACAAATGCATCCTAATTTGGCTGGCGGTGTCTGATAGACACTGCCAGCCAAATGAGAGCTTTTCTGCCGCGGTTGTAATCCGACCGCGGCGGAAAAGCAGCGGACAGAAACCTAGACCCACCAGCCATCCTAATGCGGCGGTGGGTCTTTGGTGACTCCGCAGAGGATTTTCCGCCTCCTTCGGGCCGGAGGTGGCTTCCGCCGGCCCGGAGGAGGCGGAAAATCCTCCATCCTAATCGGCCCCTATATATGGTCTATAACCTATGATTTTTTCAGTGAATTTTCTAGGTTTTGTAAATGCTAATTCCTAACTATATATGGTCTATAACCTATGGTTTTTTCAGTGAATTTCAATGGTTTTTTAATAGCAAATATCAAATGGTGTAAAATATTTTCTTCTTTTAAAGGAAAAATATATTTTATATGTATCTAATTTAATTTTTTTATGTCTTAAATTTTTTTTAATTATTTTTTTTGTTTCGCTACCGGTCCGCGCACCGGGTAGCTTCCCGTTAGCTCAATTTGGTGCCGCGACCCGATCCGCGCACCGGGAAACGTTCCGTTAGCGCAACTCCCGCGATCGAACACAACATCGTGACGCATCGCGTAAGCGCGACGTATCGCGTTGCCGCGTAATGCGTCTTATGACGCGCCGCGTTAGTGCACCCGGAAGCGCTTCGGTCCGCGTCCCGAGGCGCGAAACGCAACACCCCGGAAGCGAACCGGGCGCGGAACGGGACGCGTAACGTAAGCGTAACAGGTCATGTGACCTGAAAATAACACTTTTCATTGGTTCATTACATTTTTTTTTTCACAAATGATGAAAGCCCCCACCTTTTTTCCTCACTCTGACTTTCATCTTTGTGAGAGGAAGACCTACTTTCCATATTTTCTAAAATGGCAAGTGTTGTAGCTGCAGCTGCTGGAGCCAATCCACCACCACCACCAAAAAAGGATGGACCACCTCCTCAGGTCATCCTTAATCAAGAGGAGGAAGAAGAGGAAGAAGAGGAAGAGGAGCAAGAGAGGAGGCAGTTTTTGCCTGAAGAGCCAAGGAGGTCCCATGTGAAGGATAATTATATCTGGCAATTCTACACATTTCCCCGGGGCCAAAGTAAATGCCCGCTACGTCACATGTCTGATCTGTGACAAAGTTCTGTCCAGAGGGACTGATAAAAAGTACAGCTTCGGGAATTACACCATGCATAGGCACATGGAGAGGTGGCACCCTATAAATTATAGTGCTGCGCAGGTACGTGACCTGCAGGAAAACCCCCCTCCTGTGGCCAGTACATCAACCGAACAGGCAGTGACGGGACCAGAGGCGAGGGAGACGGTCCCAAACATCCAGATGAACTTCGGGGACCTGAAGCATGTCTGCATTTTTTGCGGCAAATTAATTTGCTATGGGGAGAGAAGCATAAATCTAATCAACAGAGCTTTTGAAAATCATAAATGTACAAAACGCCCCAGAAACTAAATTATCTTTTTTGTTGCTCCTGTTGAGCCCTTTATAATGAATGATTTTCGTTCCCCCCCAAAAAAAACCCAAAAAATATAAAACCGTTCAAAAAATACAAAAAAAGTAAAAAAAAATTCAGAAAAATAATAAAAAAAATATAAAACAACAAAAACAATAAAAAAAAGTTATTTTCAGAACTACCTCCCATTTATAAAAAATTGCTAGAATGTTTAGCACTCTGGCAACCTCTATTTCTTTTGATTCGCTTCCCGGTTCGCGCGCCGGTACGCAAACCGGAAGCAAAACAGAATTTTTTTTTTTTAAAAAAAAAGGAAGAGTGAGTATAAGGGATGGAAACAGAGAGTAATGTTAAAAGAAAGACAGCTAGAGGGAGTAACACAGAGATACTGTTTAATAGATCTATTTACCAAAGAAAAGATGTAAGAGGGTATAATTGAGAAAAACAAAATAGATAAGGAAGTGAAAGAAAAAAAGGAGAGTAGAAGAATAATAAACAAGAGTTTCTTGGAGAATGTGAGTGAATGTTCAAATTAAGAAGAAAAACAGTAAAGGATGTGTAATGAGAGATAGGGATAGAACCAGACTAAAAGAACAACCCTGAGGGAAAGTGTTAAGAAAACAGTGAGCGAAAGTAAATAGGAATAAAACAAGATGTATGACAGTGACTAAGGTTAAAACATGTGGAATAACAGAGAGAAAAAACAGAAAGCAGAAAAGAAGAAGTGACAGAAAAGGAATAATTGAAACAGCAAAGAAATGTAAATAACATAGTGTGCTTGAACTACAGGGAGAAAGCATAATGAACAAGTCGTGAAAGAGTGATGAGTCAGAGACAGTGAGAGTAATAGAGACGGACTGAGTGAACAGGAGTGAGGAACTATGAGAACAGAGGGACTGAGAAAAGGAGTGGAAGGAGTAGAGTAAGTAAGTAATAGAAAAAGGAATGAGGGAAGTAGCAAAGGCAGGAAACTGAGGGTTAAAGAAATGAAGCAGTGGAACTAATAGAAGTTAAATGTGATAGAGATGTAACGGAAAGAGTACAAAACACTTACCTTATAATTGTCGTTAACTTAATCACTTGTTATTTTTATACTTTTAATCTGTGAAAGAAAGAACAAAAATTTGAAAAATATTAAAACATGTATTTAAAAATTAGAAAAGACAAGGGAAAAGATTGAAAATCATCCAATTTTACAAAGAAATAAAGTTAGAGATAAACATACAGAAAGAAAGAGAAAGAAACGGTGATAGACAGACAGAGACAAAAAGAAATTGTAATAGAGTAAATTACTAAGAGAAAAAAAAGGAAGATACTTTCAGTGACAGAAAAGAAGGATAGAAGAGAAAACTAAATTGAAGTTGTGTAAGCTACTAAAAGAAAGTGAGTAAGGTAAACTATATAAGGTAAGGGTGAATAAGGAAAAGAGAGTGAGGGAGAGAGGAGACAGAGGAAATGAAGGAAAGAGTGTCAGATACAGACTGAGTGAGGCAACAAAGAAAGATAAATGAGTGAGGGTGAGTTATACTAACTGATTGCACCAAAAAAGGAGAACCCAAAAATATTTAATTTAGAAAACAAAGGGAGGAAAGATGGAAAAGACAAGCGAGGCAGAGGGTCTAAAAGATGGAAAATGGTGCAAGGGAGAAAAGAAAAAAGCAGAGTTGGAATAGGGAAACAAAGGTTGAAAGATAAGTGGAGTTAGAGAACAAGGGTGAAAGAGAATAAAACAAAAGGCAATGTGAGTATGTAAAGAGGATTGATAGAAGGTAGTAAAAGACGAGTGAGCATGAGACAAGACGAGTACAAATTAAAATTCACAATACAAAGTACAGAATTAATTATACATGTTAAATGGTTTATTTTTGCTGTTCTCAGAATATATCAAATTTCACTAAAAACAGTGAGTTGAAGGTATTCATCATATAACAGCGGGGAACAAAAAAAAAAAACAATCAAAATGATTGTGTTTAAAAAACCCATATAACATAACCAATCAGAAATCAGAACTCCTCAAAAGTAACTTACTTTCCATGACGTCGAAGGATGTCCTATGAACAGCTTATACTCTGTTGTGCTGTTATTATTTTCTGCCCGCCACTTTCTGAAAGAAAAGCTCCATCGTTTTGACAAATATGTTACATACAATAAATGACTTCTCGCTCTCTACCGCACTTCTCCTCAAGGCCAAATAGTGTGAGAGCCATTTATAACTCTTGGAATTCTTCTAAGCAAATCCCGTCATTTTCTTTTTCCACAACTTTCAGAAAGAAAACGTCCAAGATCACTTTCACAATCCTGTACTAGTAATATCTCACCCTTCTTGCTCACTCATGTTCCACATTTCCTATGACACTGATACTGCTTACTATGAGGCACACTTACACTACCTCTATGACTACTACAATTATTTAATTCTCTTGATCACTGTTAATTACAAAGCATTTTAAAACAGTACATAAAATTATATCAACTCCTAGAATCATTATAGGCCAGTTACCTACCCTAAATTCTCTCATCTGAAAACACAAAGTAAGAATATTTTAAGTCAAAAGGCAACATTGTTTCATAGTCAAATGGGAATCATTTCCGAAACACCAGCTTTTTTTACATTTTAAATAAGCTGTGTAATAAGCGGATGTTGTCAAAGGACCATCATGTCATATAATAGCTGCAGTTACAAATGTTCTTCCTAAAATCAACGACCGTGTAGCCACAACATTTGCAATTAAAGTTGAAAACTTACTTTCATCAGGTTTATATAGTTGGAATTTTAAAATGACATTATAACCAAAAGTTTGTACAAATAATGTGGACAGCATTGCAGACTTACATTACCTCTACTTCATGTTTTGATTGGCTGCTTGAATTAGCTTATTAAAAGAAACAGTTTTTCTGAACTCATTCAAAGTGCAGTTATTTTTCCATGACGTCAAGTGTTATGGTAAGAAAACCGTTTGCTTTGGGAAATACTCTGTTGTCCTTTAACTAATCCGTGCCCACCACTTTCTGTAAGAAAACCTTCTTTTTTTTCAGGAACTACTTAAAACTCAAAAATAACTTTTCACTCTGTACTACACTTATCCTCAAGGCCAAATAGTGTAGGAGCCATTACAACCTCTTGAAATTCCTCAGAGCAAATCCCGAGATTCCTTCCCTAAAATTTTGGTTGTAAAAACACCAGGTAAGAATTTTTAAGGTCAAAAGGCAATCTTTTTTTGAAAGTTAAAACAGAATCATTGCAGAATGACCAGCCGTTCCCAGACTTCAAATAAGCTGTGTAATGTCCTGATGTTGTTGAAGGACCGTCATGATATATAATTGCTGCAGTTACAAAAGTCCTTCCTGATATTGACAACTGCGAAGCCACAACATTTTTTATTAAAGTTGTCAATTTTGTTCCATCAGGCCTACATCGTTGGAACATTAAAATGACATACTGGCCATATCTTCGTATAAATAATGTGGACAGCATTGCAGACTTACATTGGCTACACTCCATGTTTTGATCGGCTGCTTTTACTAGCTTATTAAAGGACACTGATTTACTGTCTGGCAAAGTTAAATATATAAATCTTTCTGAGTCTACACTAGTAGTACTTGATAGCCTACAGTTCTCGCAGTCATGCTGCCATTGATAAGAAAGGCCAAACAGATGATCTACATCTACACCTTCATCTTGCAATACATCAAGCATATACATTAAAAACTCCTGACAATCTTGCTGAATATTTTGAGAGAATTGCGTTTGACCTGAACATTTGTCTAACAGATTTCGAATTTCAGACACACTTTCTATTTTTGTTCTATCAGTGCTACATTTCTCTAACACAGAATTCAACAAACAGCAAAAACTTTGATCCGAATTGATCACAATCTGTTCTTTTAAAGTTTCTAGAGAAAAGACAACATTAACCACTACATTAGCATAGCAGTTGACACCAGAACTATTTTCAAATTGAAAACCAACAACAACTTCAACAGAATCCACTTTCTTTCTGCTTATAATTTCGGGTTCATCGACTTTTCGTCTTTTTGCTACAACCTCCCTACTATTGGTCACATTTCTTCGTTTCCGGCCTACCACACGTTTCTCAAACAAAGGATATTGAGGCAAATGTGGCGCATACTCTCTTCTTAACCTATTGTATTCCTTAACACAATCTAGATCCGCACAAATGTTTGTGACATCACACTCAATCAAGTACAATCCCGATAAAGTTCTGACTCGTGACAATGCCACATATGCCATACCCTCCTTGAACACAGAACTGCCAATATTCACCAATGCACTGTCTACACTTAAACCTTGCGATTTATGGATTGTCACCGCATATGCCAAGCAAACAGGAAACTGCTTACGGCGAACATATAAGTCTTTTACAAGCAAAAACCTAGCAGAGCAACGACCAATTAGCTGTACTTCCTCAATGCCATCAAATTTCATTTTTAAAAATTCAATTCCATCTCTATTTCTGTATTTCTCAAAATCAACAACATTACCCATTGATCCATTTACCAGCCCTCTTTCAACATGTAAATTCCTTCTCAAAATGATACGGCAATTTAAGCAAACATTCAGAGTCTTTTCAAAACCAGCAGTTTAAGATATAGTCTTCTCTAATGAATCCAATTTAGATTTCAAATTCTCAGACAAAATAATTGTTGCTCCCATATGCTCTATTCTGTCAATAGCCTCCAGTTTCACAATCTCTTGGTTTTCTAAATTCAACATTTTGTTGTTGAAGATGGCACGTTCTGCAAGAGTTGGCATCAAACATATTCCAGATTTCTTCTCAGTAATTTTCCGAAAAATATTCTCTGGCAGAATGTCTTCTTCTGGATACAAATTTGACAGTAATCGTGCATGTAAAGCTTCTTTCCCATGCTCGGTCACTTTCCCGATTCTAACATCTTGTAGAATATTCTTGTAATCTTCATCCTTCGCCTGACGCATATTTTCACGCAGCTCAGCATAATTGAAGTTTAACCATATGTTAACGTTGCCAATGCTCCCTAGGCACTTCCTGGTATCTTCATGGGTAAGCAGTTTAAACACTGGTTGTCCTTTCACTGGTGTCAGCTGCAGAAGATCACCGAAAACAATGATGTGTTTGCCACCAAATAACACATCATACTCTGTTTTAAGAACTTCCTGCATTCTCAAATGCACAAAGGCAAGCATGACATTAGAAACCATGCTTACTTCGTCAATGATAAGAAGTTTCATCTTCTTCAGGACTCTGGAAACTTCACAACAAGCATCTCCAGATAACTTGTGGTATTGTAATTTGTTATCATGCTCCACTGGCAGCATCAGTAGACGATGTAAAGTAATCCCTTTAATGTTATGTGCTGCCAGCCCAGTTGGAGCGGTGACAACACAAGACAGCGATGACTCGGTCCTTTTCTGCAGATAACATGAAATTGCTTTAATTAGGAAACTTTTTCCAGTTCCTGCTTCTCCACTCACGCACAGTCGGACAGGCTTCAACGACGTACATGAGCACTCTTTCTTCTCATGATTTAATCCATGATCAATTTGGTTTGTAACTTCGTCATATATTTTCCTCTGCTCAACATTGAGTTGTCTTTCCAAATCTTCTAAGTTAACCGCATCCTCCTGAGCATGTGCCATGGCTCTTTCCACTTCAATCATGGCAGTGGCAGCTTCATTTTCGATAACTGGTCCTCCTAGTGGATCCTGACTCAATGAAACAGAACTCTGACTGTCCTGAGAACTGTCTCTAGCAATCTCGGCTGCAATTGTTGCTTCCTGCTCGATTTCCGCATTCAACATTTCTAGATATTTTGGAAAAACAGGACATTCTATGGTCTCCTTGGCTGCATTGAAAGAGTCTTCGTAACAGAGGAAATCTCCAAGCAGTTCCTCTTCTGCACGCCAAGGCTTGAAAAGTTGCAAAAGAGCTAAATAGAAAAACTCTTTTCTTACAGGAGATTCGCCACTCAATTTTCGATGATTTACCAATTGGCATTTTCTTTGCTTGACCAGACATCCCTCACTTCCAATTACAGCATACACTCCTTTATCAATATCTTCTTTGATGTTCCTCTTGAATATGTAATTTTGTAGAACCTCATACAGACAAACATTCTCGAGGTGACTGCTTCTATTTGGATAATATGTATCCAACATGTTGGTCTTCAAAATATCTTTACTGTTTGGCTCCTTTTCCGCCAAATACTCAATTTCCTGTACAGGTTTCAGAACTCGATTACGCGTTGCAGCAACACCAAGACTCGCCCAAATGATACTCCTTGATTTGGCATAGAGACTTGCTGAAGATAACCGGTCAGAACATTCGTAAGCTCCGATTTCTCGATGCGACAACATCTTCAGACTGAAACTGTACAACTTCTTACTGAGGCTCTTTTCATGGGAAATGTCCTCCCACATATCCTTCAATTCTGTCTTTTCTTTTTTTGTGATGTAAGATGTCACATACCGAGCCACAGCCATACAGTTATCAGCCACAAACTGTATATCCATGTTAGCATTCCACATGGACAAAATCACTGGGTTGTAGTCGTTGATGTACTTGGACTCTTCGTTTCTTTTCAAATTGTATGTATTTTTGGGTGATTTCCTCGTCACATTATGTCGCAGCGAAGACATCAAACTGTTCACTCTTCCTTTAGATATCACCGATCGTGGAAATCCAAAACGACATTTTGGCGTCGATTCCGATCCGGTAAAATAATCCGGCGTACGAATCGTATTCGTAGCCGATTCCGTATGAATGGGAAACTACCGTCCGACCAGCGAATTCCGATCCGTTTCCGTTGATTTCCGTACGATTTGCTACGACCCGTACGAATGACATTCGTTTACCCGTACGAATAAGCCTCGTGCAGACCACCGTACGATTCGTTATCAGTCCGTACAAACTCACTATTCCGATTCGGAACGAAATGCCTGAGCGAGATACGTACGGGCCAAAGTATTCACGCTTCAACATTGATTCGTACGGGACATTCGCCTCACTGCAAGCTCCACCAATACATACTACACGCACACCCCTGGGCCAAGCCTACGCGAAACTCCGCCCGCCCCCCCGCCAACGGCCCGTACCACTCACTCGCACGCACAAGTATGACACGCACACCCCTCGGCCAAGCCTACGCGAACCCCCCCACCCGCCAACGGCCCATACTACTCACTCGCACGCACAAGTACGACATGCACACCCCTCGGCCAAGCCTACGCGAACCCCCCCCCCCCGCCAACGGTCCGTACCACTCACTCGCACGCACAAGTACGACACGCACACCCCTCGGCCAAGCCTACGCGAACCCCCCCACCCGCCAACGGTCCGTACCACTCACTCGCACGCACAAGTACGACACGCACACCCCTCGGCCAAGCCTACGCGAACCCCCCCACCTGCCAACGGCCCGTACTACTCACTCGCACGCACAAGTACGACACGCACACCCCTCGCCCAAGCCTACGCGAACCCCCCTACCCGCCAACGGCCCGTACCACTCACTCGCACGCACAAGTACGACACGCACACCCCTCAGCCAAGCCTACGCGAACCCCCCCCCCCGCCAACGGCCCGTACCACTCACTCGCACGCACAAGTACGACACGCACACCCCTCGGCCAAGCCTACGCGAACCCCCCCCCGCCAACGGTCCGTACCACTCACTCGCACGCACAAGTACGACACGCACACCCCTCGGCCAAGCCTACGCGAACCACCCCACCCGCCAACAGCCCGTACCACTCACTCGCACGCACAAGTACGACACGCACACCCCTCGGCCAAGCCTACGCGAACCCCCCAACCCGCCAACGGCCCGTACCACTCACTCGCACGCACAAGTACGACACGCACCCCCCCAACAAGTGTACGCGAACACCCCCACCCGCCAACGGCCCGTACCACTCACTCGCACGCACAAGTACGACACGCACCCCCCCCCAACAAGCGTACGCGAACACACCCACCCGCCAACGGCCCGTACTACTCACTCGCACGCACAAGTACGACACGCACACCCCTCGGCCAAGCCTACACGAACCCCCCCCACCCGCCAACGGCCCGTACCACTCACTCGCATGCACAAGTACGACACGCACCCCCCCCCAACAAGCGTACGCGAACACCCTCACCCGCCAACGGTCCGTACCACTCACTCGCACGCACAAGTACGACACGCACACCCGTCGGCCAAGCCTACGCGAACCCCCCACCCGCCAACGGCCCGTACCACTCACTCGCACGCACAAGTACGACACGCAGCCCCCCCAACAAGCGTACGCGAACACCCCCACCCACCAACGGCCCGTACCACTCACTCGCACGCACAAGTACGACACGCACCCCCCCAACAAGCGTACGCGAATACCCCCACCCGCCAACGGCCCGTACTACTCAAACGCACGCACAAGTACCGCACGCACACATAACGCCAACACCAAAACCACCACAAGGACCTTGCTAACGAGTCGCACTACCACACTGAACATGTCTCCTGTGTACACACCTTTGACAATCAATGTCCTGGTCACAGCCAAACAGCCAAACAGAGGACAACACCAACACCCACCCCATATGACACCCACCCCAACAATTCAAATTAAGCCACACCCACCATTTGACCAAGAAAAGGGACCACACATACAACACATCATCCTTTGCAACATACCCATTCTTGCGAGGAAACTGAGAGCACACAAACTATTGCAGACACATACCTTCACACATACACCCTATCTCATCTACACCCACACCACCCCCTTCACATTCTGACCCAAACACCCTCATTCATACACACCATCAACCCCTCAATCACATACACTACACACCATGACCACACACAAGAATCCAAAATTCACTAACCCGGAGATGGAGATACTTACTGATGAAGTCATCAGAGTCGAGCCGCAGCTGTTTGGCGCATTGGTCAGACAGACCAGCCTGGCAGAAAGAACACGCCTGTGGGAGAGGATTGTAGACCGGGTCAATGCTGTTGCACCCATCAGGCGCACCAGGGATGAATGCCAGGCCAGGTGGTACGATCTGCGGAGGATGGTGAAGAAGAAGATGGCACAGGATTACGCCAATGCACACCACACTGGAGGCGGTGGTCCCCGCAGACCTCCTGTATACCAGCCCTGGGAGGAGAAGGTCATGGTCCTACTGCCAGCGGTGGGAGTACATGGAATAGAAGGAGCCATTGAGTGTACAAAAAACACAAGTTACATGGGTAGACTAACAACAGTGCCCAGCAGCATGGGGTGGTGGCCATGAGTCCAAGCAGTACACTACCAAATGGTGGTAGTTGGAAGGGGGAGGCACATAGGGTGCAATGTGTAGGGTAAGAGGCTGCTCTCATGCCATATGTCCCAGGGACACACACAAGCATAATGACTAATGCACAGGGATAGGTAAATATCACACAAGATACTACACCACAGCTTCTAAATATTTACTATTTGCTGACACACCTTACAGAGATGCATCATTTTGTGACAAAGTAAGGCAGTGTAGCAAGAGAGCAAGCACAATGTACCTGTCTCCATCCCTGTCTCGCCCTCTGTCTCTGTCTCCCTCTCTCTCAGTCGCCCTCTCCCTCTGTCTCCCTCTGTCTCCCTCTCCCTATGTCTCCCTCTCCCTCAGTCGCCCTCTCCCTCTGTCTCCCTCTGTCTCTGTCTCCCTCTCCCTCTGTCTCCCTCTCCCTCTGTCGGCCTCTGTCTCTGTTTCCCTCTGTCTCTGTCGCCCTCTCCCTCGGTTGCCCTCTCCCTCTGTCTCCCTCTGTCTCTGTCTCCCTCTCCCTCTGTCTCCCTCTCCCTCTGTCGGCCTCTGTCTCTGTCTCCCTCTGTCTCTGTCGCCCTCTCCCTCGGTTGCCCTCTCCCTCTGTCTCCCTCTGTCTCTGTCTCCCTCTCCCTCAGTCGCCCTCTCCCTCTGTCTCCCTCTGTCTCTGTCTCCCTCTCCCTCTGTCTCCCTCTCCCTCTGTCGGCCTCTGTCTCTGTCTCCCTCTGTCTCTGTCGCCCTCTCCCTCGGTTGCCCTCTCCCTCTGTCTCCCTCTGTCTCTGTCTCCCTCTGTCTCCCTCTCCCTCTCCCTCTGTCTCCATCAGTCAGTGTTCGTCCCTCTGTCACCTCAACGCACATCCCTGGGGCACACACACAGTTGCACACAAGCACTGCACAGGCCTCACAAACTCCATAGAGCAGAATGTTAAGGGATGTCTCACAAGTACCAGCAAACATCTGCTATGTGCCTGTAAGACACCCACCATTTGCTGTCAACACTGTACTGTGTCAGGACACACATCTCAGAAAGCTCTGTAGTACACAATGGGCACAGGTGTAGGCAGCACAAGTCCCTCCTGTGCTCATTGCAAACACAAACACCAGGACAAGGTCACACATCCTGTGCACCAACACAAATCCACCATTATGGCAGCATGTCACATGAGGGGACAGCCAAATCATGAACAATGGACGCTTGCAATTCACAAACAAAGTAATAGCATGGCCTGTTGTACACACCCCTTACAGAAACTCATCCCCGGGGGACAGGCGTTGTATTGCAACACTGTCCCAATTGCCATGTACCACAACAAAACTCGTACTCATATGAATATGCATACAACTCATACATGCACATAACAGAAGCTCCAGTCCATTGTGCCTCTCTAAAAAAGCACGTGCCCCATCTCATTACCTTTGTGGATGCACATAAGTACCAACATGGACATGGGTATTGACAAGGTGATGCGTCTTAGAGAAGTGCCAAGTTCTAAAGCCATGATCTAGAAGTGGGTGTACAGGTCCAGCGGTGTTGGCATTGTTTGGCCAGCATGGAACAGCAAAAGACATCCAAAGTAGTAGCTGACATGCTAAATAATGATGCTCTGTCTCTTACATCAACATGCTGCATCTAAACTCTGTGCATGCTTGACGCACACATAAGAATTTTCACCGTATCCAGGATGTTGCGTGAAACTTACAAATGCTTTACACGTGTGGTGCCGGCAACACAAGACACAGCAATGGCTGTGTCAGTCATTGTCAAGAGATTGGAAGAATGTAAATACCCCATCGTACAATTGTTTTTTCCACCACTAAATACACAACTGTACAATGTCAACAATGTATAGCTTGTGGAACAGTGATGCTGATAATGGATAACCAAACCACATGTCACTTGATATTGCCTTAACAGTGTCTGTCTCTCCCACACACAGGGCAACGTGCGGATCTCCCCCCCAGCCAGGGGGGCCAAGGATCCCAGTCCCAGGCTCAGCAGGACCCAGACCCCACCGGCAGCGCCGTCCCTCAACGCACTGTGGATGACCCCAACCAACCTGGCTCCTCTGGATCCCAAACCCCTGCAGCAACTGTACCAGCTACATCTCTGCCAACCACCGGACCTATTCCCACCACATCCCAGCAGACAGGTCAGAGCCCTGCCCATGATTCACAAGAGAGCCAGTCTGAAAATGAGGGACACCCTTTGTCGGGCGCCCCTGAGGTTGGTGACAACCTCCTCCCTCCCAGCACTCGGGGGGCCCGTCGATCGGATGTGCCCACAAGCGCAGGCCGTGCTCATGTGGGTCAGGGTGGTGGGAGTGGCGCAAGGCGGAGGCGAGAATCTGGCCAGTCAGCTGCAGGGACCGGTATGGCTGAGCTCAGTAACATCCTTGAGGCATACCGGCGGGACACCAGTGAGGTAGGCCAGCTTGCGGAGACCCTCAACCAGCTCAGAGAACAGCAGGTAGAGCAAATAGCCAGGCAAGAGCTGCATTATGGACGGGTGGAGGCACACCAGGCTCAGCTCTTGATGGTGCATAGGGACATTGTCCATGTGCTACGTCAGATGGCTGCCAACATGCAGCCCCCTCCCTGTGTCATAAGGCCAGCAACATCACGGCAAAGTGCAACACCAGCCACAGGGAGGGAGGAGAGGGAGGAGGAGGAGGAACCCTCTGACGTAGCGTCCCATGCACCGTCCATGCCTGCACATGAGGGTCCCCCAAGGAAGGTGGGTCGTCCACGACGAAGACGTTGAGGGCCTGTGGCCCATGGACTTCTCCCGGGACACTGGACCTGGCATATAGCCCCTGGGTGCAACAGCATCCCCTATGAGACTCTCCCACATGGACTTGCTGGTCACAGTCTGCCCAATGATGTCAGGCACTGTGGCCTGGACTCTGTTGACTGAAACTGTAAGGCATCTCATCTCCAGCTGTGAATTTTGGATTCCCCCCCTTTCTGTACAGCACCTATTCACGTTTCATGCACAAGATCACCCAATAAATAATGTAAACATCATACGCATTTGGTGAGTAATCTTTGAAACAGCATACATGTATATGTGTCTGCAAATGTCAAAAATGCAAGGTATACAACAAACAGCAGTCATCCACACACTTGGATCAGAATCTGAGTGAGGACACACATTGGTCAGAAATTTCCACAAATTACATACATGGATGGTAAGACACACCTGTGTGGGACAGTCAATGCTGGAGGGGGGATTGAATCCCAATACTGCTAGCACAGGCAGGCCCAGGAGAGTCACTTTCAGGAGTACATGTCAGTGTCACAAAAGTAGTAGTCCATGTAGGGAGTACCTACAACTGTGTCCTCAGGTATGTTAGCTACCATCAGCATGATGCATTACTGTGTATGTGATTAATGCCGCACAGGATAACGGTGGCAGGACAGACTGTGGGCAATGGGCTGGAGCACTCTAGACAAGCACACCTGATTAGGTGACCTACCCCTATGGAGCTACAAGTACTATACTACTGTAATGGGAGCAACGCATACAGAACAACGACACACATCAGACAAATACCTACCCCTGAACGGCCAAATCACACCACACCCAAGAGACAGGGTCATGGTGTGTGTCCCATGTGCCAACTTGACTGACTGTGACAGCAATGTTGAAGTGGTGTGAGCATGTTGTGTTCTGGCACGTGACTGTAAGCTAACAGTTTTCTGATCTAGTGGTGTTGACAAGCTAACACTGTACAATATTGTGCCTATGTAAGGTGTGTGTGTGTGTTGGACACGGCACATGACCTGGTGGTACGTAGACCCAATGTCATGTGAATCTGCATAGTCGTGCCAGTATGTGTTGCACACACACGCATAGCAGCAGCTATGGCTGAGTACAAAGCATTTTTATTGAATGTCTGGTGTTGTCTGTGTGTAGGGTGGCAGGAGCATGCTCTATTAATGAATGGAAGGAGGGTCATCCTGTAGGTGTCTGTGTTCCTGGATAGTGTGCGCTGCATGTTGGCTGTGTATGCAGCTGCAGCAATGAGTGAAGACATGACGGCAGGAGGGGTGTGACTAATTGCTAAACAAACACATAACACAAGGGCACCCGCAATGCACAAAGTGACATGTGGATGTGAAGGCAGGAGTGTCTGCCTCACTCAGGATCACTGACAACAAAATGGCACAGTAATCACCACACATCACAGTCACTGGATCAGGGCCCTTACGGTCAAGTGGGGCACAAGACACACAGCGTCAGCAGGTGTATACAAGAGCTAGTGTGTTCAAATAAAAACTGCACCAACAAAGACATCTACCTCACACACAACATAGTATTCTAGCCTTCACCCACCCCATGCGTGTGGTCAATATACAGTTACACACCTAACAAGCATGAGGTAACTACGTTCAAAATAGTATATGTGCACATTAGACGGACATGTGTGTTGAGCTATATTCTGTAGGAGTCAGACGTCATGCACAACATGATAATTTACATTGTGAGCCCATGGAGCTTTCACAAACATACATGTGCATTGTCAATAAGTCCAATTTACACTAATCATGATGTCACCTGTAATGCCGCTTTACGAATACCTGCAAGGCTGTCAACGACTGGCCGTACCTTTCTTCATCAGAGTGGTGTGATGCTCTAAGGGTTCCACCTCCAAATAGCCCATTGGTCTGAGTACAAACAACAGACACAAAAGGGTGATCAGGCGAGGGAAGGAGAGGATGGGAACTGCTGGGAGGGAGACCTGAAACAGAGGCAAATAAGCATTAGGACAACATTCTCATGTCACAGACACTTCAAAAACCTCATTAGCTACACTGTACCAGTCACACCTGTGAAGTGTACTGTCTGGTGAAAAATAATGATGATTAATCATGCCATCACATGAGATACGATGCTGTGACACAGACACATAAAAACTGGGACAGTCTGTCATCCATTAGAGTAATGTGTAACGCTCACAAGTGAGCACCCATGCAAAAAGATCTATGTAGTATAAACACATTCCCAGGCACAGATGAGGTGGACCTCAGTAACAAATGGAAACATATGGAAATCCAACTACCGCTAACTCTAAAGTCTGTATCTGAAATTGGTTAGCCATAAGGGCCATGTAGGCTAACTTGAGCTAATCCACTACAGCTGTTAGTTTCACATATGATGAGGAAGCTAATGATCGACATGCAATGAAGGCACTCTGTAGCCAGTCTTTTGGTGTGTCAAGTATGCATCACAATGCTAAACATGATATGCATGTACAATAAATATTAAGTGCAAGTGATGTCCATCCAAGCTACATAATCAGACCCTACCATAGCACAGTAATGGTGCCGGCGACCAGAGATTCATGTGAATGACCGCACTCCACTGGTGCAACACAAAAATTCACATATGCATCTTTCACACTTTTTACTTAGTCATGCTAAACATACATGGCATCATGTGCATCTAAACATCACTGCTACTCACTGTGAAGGCTGGCGTAGCAGTATTCTCAACCTGCACTGAGGTAACGACATGACAGTGACATGATATACTGCTGCAAGGGGCAATGCATCCATGTTAACTGATTCACAGGACAGTTGTCTTAAGATGTGGAACATACACTGGGCAACACCGACACCACATGGTTTCATGGTAATCACACTGGACTGCCCCACAAGCTGGAGGTGAGGATCCAGTCACATTCTAATGCACACAGTGAGGCTGCAATCCCCCACAGAGTCCGTGGTTGTGACCTCTGACACAATGTCATGCCATGGTATGTGCAATGTTGCTGTGGCAATGTCTACACACATTGATGCATTCACCAGAGTATCAAAGTACAACAGATGACAGAAGGGGTGACTATCCTGTCATGGGAGTGGCCATACATGTCATAAGGTACATAATGGAGTAGCATGTATGCAAGGTGACACTACATGCACATGAACATGTACCACACGTTTCTACACATACCAACGCTAAACAGCCTCATATGAGTCCTTACCCAAATTGACTTCTCCACATGTCCAAGCATGCTCCGTTGATGTGGCTGACGTTGCAATCATAATGAGCAGTAGCAGGATGACCACGATGTACCCCAACGGACAACAGGCAGGGCGAGCTGTGGATGAGAGTGGCACACAAGGGGTCAAGTTCTGTATAATGTCATTTTGTCAATGTCTGTTGAATAGCCAGATGTAGTATGACAACTGTACATTCCAAGTGCACACATAGCACGTATGTGTGTAGCATTACAACTGAACATGTGACACAGCACAACACACATCCAAGTGATCTTGCTTACAGTCTGTTGCATACACAGCATGCTACCCATGCAACTCTATAGTCCATCTTTTACATAAAAGATGAAATGACTCACCATCATGAAAAGAAGTTGCGGATGAGGTGACCGCGCATATCATCTTCACCCTCCTCGTCACTGGCATCCTGGCCAAGGCCTTCATCCTCAACGGGCGGATGTTCCAGCTCATCAGGATCCAGGTAGAGTGGCACAGCCTTCTCCACTGCCATGTTGTGTAGCATGCAGCACACGGTGAAGATGTCACACACCTTGCGTGGGCTGTATTGGAGGGCTCCGCCTGTCTTGTCCAGGCACCTGAACCGGCTCTTCAGGAGTCCAAAGGTCCGTTCGATCACCTGCCTGGTCTTCACATGAGCATTGTTGTAACGCTGGTCTGCAGCTGTCCTGGGGTTGCGTAGCGGAGTCATTAGCCACGGCATGTTTGGATATCTAGCGTCTCCTGCAATTTGACATCATGTACAAGAGTGAATCATATGATGCAGATCATGAAGTTGTGACATACTGACATACAGAGCTCACAGTGTATACTCACCAACTAGACATGCCCGGTGGTTGTGCAGCTGCAGCATCATATGTGGTACCCTGCTACGCCTCATGATGAAAGCATCGTGGCACGATCCTGGATAACGTGCACAAACATGTGAGATAATCATGTTGGCAAGACACACCACCAGGGCATTTATCGAGTGGTAGTGTTTCCTGTTGCGATACGCTTGCTCCTGAGCCTGTGGTGGGACAAGAGTAACATGTGTACCATCAATTGCACCAATTACATGTGGCATGCGGCCCAGGGCATAGAATTCCCCCTTGACATCTGTCAACTCTTCTGGAGTAGGGAATGTAATGAATTCATCCAGGTGCAGCAACATTGCTCCCAAAACATCACCCAATACCCGGCTAAACATGGTCTGAGACATCCCTCCCACATCAGCTATGGTAAATTGGAAGGTACCTGTGGCAAAGAAATGGAGGTCTGCCATCACCTTTACCTTGGGTGTCAGTGCAGTTGGATACCTGTGGCGTGGTTGTAGGTGAGCCTCAAGCCTGCCCGTCAGGTCCTTGATCAACTGTCTGCCGAACCGATATCGACGGATGCAGTTGCGCTCCCTCATGGCTTCCAAGTCAGGCAACGGCCTTTCCAGAGGGGGTGCCCTGCAAGACACAATTGTAAGGAAATGTCTACAACTGTCTGACTAAGACTATAACAATGTACATGGCACAAGCAACACTGCTTCAAATAATGTAGACAATTTGGAGTGTGGCGTGGGATACACACTGATGCCAGCTCCCACACACTCCTCCGTGGAGAAGGAAAATACCTGTAGTGTGTGGAATGGATGTGACATGCATACAAACGATCAGATGGAAAGGTCTTAGTGAGCATGACAATGTATCATGTCAGTGAGACACGTCATGTCAATGTCAGTAGGAGGTTGTCTGCACATCCAGACGGCTGACTGCAATACACACACACACCACATGTGCCATCATTTGCACTGTTCAGCCTTAGTCATGTTGCGGTGTGTACTTTCAGTGACAATTACATGACCATCATCATACAGCATGATAATTACATTTGTCACTGATGGTCTGTGATGCCATCACACATGTGAACGGGTCATTAACACACGTGGCATGGTGTGTGTACATTAGTCACCCTGCCATCACAGCAAGGACACAACATAGATGCTCCTACAGCAGATGCACAGAACTTTCAAGGACTAGTTACTTACCTTTTGTAAACCAATATCTGTAAGGAACAGTAGGCAGTAGCAAAGTGTCACATTTCAATACATACATAGCTTAGGACTAATTAGCCTCCCTGGGTGACATTGATCTGACCAGTGAGTGGTGGCTATCCAGGCCACACCGGAACAAAACCAGTGTTGTAGATTGGCATCCGACAAGGGCGTGGCCACGTTTTGGCCGTACCTACAACGCATACACTGGCAGCTGTTACACAAACATATCCCACAGAGAGTGTGGGTAGCAGGCAAAGATGGATGTCAAGTAGCTAAACATCACTCCCAGAGTCAGGGAGGATGATGACATCTTTGCGTAGTGCCTGTACCTCTTGGATACCCTCTACAGCGTAGCTAACGGGAATGTGTTCTGTGGTTTTGAGGCCTGGATGCAGATGCTTCCTGGGATGGGGTGGTAGGACAGGGAACATGGTCAGTCCGGGTAGGGCAGTGGGGGTCTGACAACGTGCCTATCTACAGACAAACATGCTGCGTGGCTGTACATGCTTGCCAACATACATACAGTACTTTCATCAAGATAGGCCTGCAGAGGCTCAGCGTAGCGTTAGTGTAGTTGAAGGACCTGAGTGACAAGTTGGTCCTCACCGCAGCAACAGGGAGATGAAGGGCCATGGTTCCAACCGCCCACATAAACACTACACTGAACGTTGCCCAATCATCCAAATACATCTTTTGAGTTGAGACATCACCAGTGTCTGGCTAGGTGTCCACAACACTCGCATCCCCCAGTCCACCTGTCCTGTGGTCTTGGGACTGACACTCACGTGCCAGTGGGTCTTCATTACCCTCCCAATACTCATTAGCGCCAATTGTAATGAGGTGTGGCCAGCTCATTGATGTTTACATTCCCATGCAGCATTAAGAGCGGTGTTCTGCCACACAGTTACCACAGCGGAGCCGTACAGTGTGTGGTATCGGGGCCAGCACCACCCCAGAATGGAGCCACGGCTGACACCTGGGGGAGATCTGTCAGTGAGGTTGTGAGTTGAACCAGCGGGGACCAGGATGAACATTCCGATCATGTCTGTCACAGCGGTTCTGGGACGTATGCACCGCCTGCGTCCGTCACTCAGCGAGTGATGGCGTCAGGGGCATATCAACAGAGGCGCAACTGCCCCCAGACGGGTACGGTGGGCCAGAAGCTGACGCAGAGTCAGTGGGCGGGGTGAGGGACATCATGGACATGAGGAAGTGCACTTACTCCTCCTGTGTCACATGCAGGGCTGGGACCGTAGGTCGTGGTGCTGGCTACGATGGCTGCAATTCTGATGGAGCCGTGTGGTCGCTGTCACCCTAATCCCATGCAGCATTGCACTTGCATCGTGGTTATTTGTTAATGCAATTACACATCTCTGACTTCTTTTGTTTACCTGACGAGTTTGGCCTGGGGAATGATGTACTAATAAGGGGCTCACATGTCTCCACACCCACACACATGCACTCGTCCTACATCCCAACCATGAGCTATTGTGGTGCTGTGCCAACTGCTGGAGTCTGAGTGGCTTGTGGGACATATCACACCTGGATTCATATGTCTGGTCCCCGCAATTGGAGCAGCTCTTGTTGTTGTGCCTGACGTGAAAACCGTGGAGACACAGACGGTGAGGGTCACTCACCAACATGAGGCGTTTTCATTCCTCACAGGCTTTGTAAGTGACATCCCTATTGGCACGGTCTTGAGTATGACAATAAAAGGTAAATGCTCAGAAGTGTTAGTACAATGATTTAGGGTACAAAATGTGTAAGCTTTAACTTAGACCGGACCTGCGTTGGTGTTGAGAAACAAACAGAGGACCTGACGTGTGCACGCAGAGGTGACATATGACTACTCAGATAACGTCATCAGGGCACACACAACGCCAAGGATACTTGCAGAGCCAGAGGATTTACACACCAACACACAAGTGTACGGTATTACGGAAATTGCCATGTCCAGGATGACATGTGGGGATATTCTGAGGTGAGTAATACGTTACTGACCTGTTCATGGCATATGCTAACAGCATGCACAATGTAGCACATGGCACACACATGACGTGGTCACACAGGGTCATGCTGTGCGGCTATGACACCTCTGTGACAGTGGGCATGTTCCTGTCATCATGTGCCAGTTCCCTGTACTGAATTGTGGGCCATTCGAGTGTTCATGTGCCTCGCTACATGTTGCTGACGTTAATCAGGTTGACATTGTTGAATGCATGTGATGCACATGTGCATCATGATTGATGACATGTTGTGCAAGCTATTCACACATCAACTGAGGCACAGGGTCACAATCCCTGTGCTTCTTCAATGTCTGCCACACCTGGCACATACTGATGTATGTGTGCCATGCTGATGTATGCAGCCACATCGTTGACATGAGTGTAGACTACATCCCTGCTGTGTGATTTCCTGGTGTAACTCTCCCAATGGTGACATGAAGGTGGACAGGGACGCAGCCTACACAATCGTTCACAATCGTTCACTTGACCATGTCTGACGCAATGTACCCCAATGGTACGTGCGTGTGTACGCATCGTTTCCCTATCGCAGTTCGGCTCTAAGCGAGCTAAGCGTACCCCAATGGTACGTGCGTGTGTACGCATCGTTTCCCTATCGCAGTTCGGCTCTACGCGAGCTAAGCGTACCCCAATGGTACGTGCGTGTGTACGCATCATTTCCCTATCGCAGTTCGGCTCTACGCGAGCTAAGCGTACCCCAATGGTACGTGCGTGTGTACGCATCGTTTCCCTATCGCAGTTCGGCTCTACGTGAGCTAAGCGTACCCCAATGGTACGTGCGTGTGTACGCATCGTTTCCCTATCGCAGTTCGGCTCTACGCGAGCTAAGCGTACCACAATGGTACGTGCGTGTGTACGCATCGTTTCCCTATCGCAGTTCGGCTCTACGCGAGCTAAGCGTACCCCAATGGTACGTGCGTGTGTACGCATCGTTTCCCTATCGCAGTTCGGCTCTACGCGAGCTAAGCGTACCCCAATGGTACGTGCGTGTGTACGCATCGTTTCCCTATCGCAGTTCGGCTCTACGCGAGCTGAGCGTACCCCAATGGTACGTGCGTGTGTACGCATCGTTTCCCTATCGCAGTTCGGCTCTACGCGAGCTAAGCGTACCCCAATGGTACGTGCATGTGTCGGCCTCGTTTCCCTATCGCATTTCGGCTCTACGCGAGCTAAGCGTACCACAATGGTACGTGCGTGTCTACGCATCGTTTCCCTATCGCAGTTCGGCTCTACGCGAGCTAAGCGTACCCCAATGGTACGTGCGTGTGTACGCATCATTTCCCTATCGCAGTTCGGCTCTACGCGAGCTAAGCGTACCCCAATGGTACGTGCGTGTGTACGCATCGTTACACCATTCAATGTGTAGCATTGGCAATGGCAATGTCACTGTACTTGTGTGTGAATTTTAAAAAATGCATAGGGAACAACTAGGGGAACAGTGTACTGTTCAAAATGCAACCAGGTTGTCATGGATACGGAGTGTTTTTAAACTCCTACAGGTGTCCTGGAAGAATCAGTTAGGAAAAAGTATACAATGTTGCGAAAGTTGTTGTTCAGCTCTGGCTCTATTTTCAAACAATGCATATGTGTGTCATGGGCTTAGGTGTGATGTGATTGGATGGAACATAGGATGCAAATTATGGTGGCCTATCACACACTACTCCTTGGACTCACAGACCCTCTGCAGCACAGATATAAGGCAGCATGTGGCTGTGGGAGGGCACTTGCCTGCACAACATTGGTGTGCTAACCACAGCTGCTGTCTCTGAATCCTCTGGACCCTGATTAGCTGAACATGGAGAGGGCACCTGCATTCACTGATGGTGAGAACAAGGCCCTGCTGGATGCCCTCCTGCCAAACTTCAGCAAGCTGTATGGGAGACCAGAGGATCAGGAGAGTGATGTGTGCAATACCTTGGAGTGTGCACCTGTTGTGTGTGTGACATCATAGCCACTGTGTAGTAATAGTGGATAGATGCAATGTTGTTGTGAGTGAGTGCCAGGGTGCACAGTGTTGTTAGAAGAGAGTTATTTGTTGTAGTGTGGTGTGTGACAGCATGTCACGTGCTGCATTGCACCCAGATATAGCATATATTGTTCAGTGAGTGCCATGCTCAAAGAGTGTTTTGCAGCCCTCATGTCATCTGTAGATTTTCAATGTCATGCAAAGCAGTTGTGTTTGCACACAGGCCACATACTCCTGGACAATGATGCAAATGTGTGTGGCATACGATGCCCTGTTGTCCTCATGTATTTTGTGCACATATGGGTGTCTTGGGAACATGCACCAGGTATACTGATGTTCTGTATCTTAACATTTGTGACAGGTATCTGCCTATGAGAAGGGTGAAATCTGGGTGGACATCGCCAGGGCTGTCCGGAGAGAGGGGGGGCCTCGCAGGAGGCTTCGAAACATAAAGAAGAGGTGGCAGGACATCCGGTGCTGGAGCCGCCGCATCGCCCGAGTCCAGCTGAAGCTGGAAGCTCCACGCCGGCATGGCGGCAGCCGCCACCTCACCCCCAACATGCTCCGGGTCCTGGAAGTGGTGTTCCCAGACCTCCATAGGCAGTTGCAAGAGGGACAGCAGCACGAAGGGGGTAT
This sequence comes from Lissotriton helveticus, assembly GCF_964261635.1. NCBI lineage: Eukaryota > Metazoa > Chordata > Amphibia > Caudata > Salamandridae > Lissotriton > Lissotriton helveticus. The sequence goes on from NC_136072.1 coordinate 654,006,076, forward strand.
GTACATGTCTGTTTGTAGTCATGTGTGTGTGAAATGGTACTTGAAGAGCTCTAAGGCATGGTCACACTCCCATAGTTTGAGTGGTGTGGTCAGACAGGCAGTTCATGCATTGGAATTTGATTGTCCCTCTGTCAGCAGCTGCTTCTTTACATGCCTTGCCCTACTCCACATTAGAGGTTTGCTTTGGCTAATGCTTGTTTTCGACATGTACTCCTATGGTGCAGTGTCTCAGATTGGATCTTCCTTTGCACATCATCATGTTGTAGGGGGGTATGTGACACCTGTTCGTACCTTAAATGTAGCACCACATGTGCACTATGTCTGCCCTTCTTCATATTGTGGCACTGTTCTTGAGTCTCAACAAGTGTTTTATGCACAAGTCTGCCTCAGTGGCCTTTGTCCATGGTACACTTTCAAATTATCTTGTGTTAGCTACAGGTGCACAATGTACATGTGCTATATTTTGGGCTTCTGCATACTCACACTGGGCAGTGCGTGTGTGCATATTCTCAACATCTGTTGCATGTTCTTTGTACATAGTATTGATGGTCTGCCACACAATGTGACTTTGGATGTACAAAGCGGTGATGGCAGTGTGAGGTGATGGAAGACTTGTTTCAGGTCCCAGGATGGCATCACATGGCAGTTCGCCCAGGACTTTTCTAATGTGGCACAGAGTCAAAGCGAATCAAACATGACCAGGTCTTGATTTGGGTGGCAGGGTTGGCTAATGAACTGTTATGCATCATCAGCTATCCTGTTGTCAGGCAGTGGATCATGATTGTGTCCCTCATACAAGTATTTTCCTTGCCTATACCTTGTCTCCTAACTTACATTGAGCGTTGTGTCTCTGACATTTGTCCACAAGTAGAATTGTCATTATGCAGAGTTCTGTGTCATGTGACTCATGATGCATGCCATGTTGAGGAATGAGGCCAAATGATTTGCAGCTGATATGTCTGATGTGTACAGGTGACTGATATGTTTTCATTCTTCTCCTTGCTCACAGCATCATCATCTGAATCTGGAGGAGACACAGGCGCGGACCAGGAGGAGGGACACACCGACAGTGCAACCTGCTTTGAGGTGTCAGAGGGAGGCAGTGGCACAGAGTGGGAGGAGAGTCTGCAGGCCGGACGACATGTGACTGACACATCTTACCATGCCGACGAATCCAAGACAGACTCTCAGGAGGGGGGGGAATATGCAGCAATGGTCACACATTCATCTTTGGCTGCCCTCCCCTCCTCCAGTCCCATCTCCAACCTCCCAGTCCTTGGTGTGCCTAGGGTCCGTGCTAGCCCCCATGTCTCCTTTGTTCCCGGCACCGCAGCCCCTGCCCCTGTGTCCCCTGCTGCCCTCAGTGCTGAGACAGTGGATCTACTCCGGCAGATTGCAGTAGGTCAGACATCCATGCTGTCTGTCCTCCATGGACATACACAACTGATAACACAGGTGGTGTCGTTCATGGAGGGCATGTCATCAGCCATGTCTGATCTGCGTCGGAGTGTGGCTGCCATTGAATCAACACTGACGGCACCTCTCTACACCCAGCACCATCTGTCCCCCCCCTCCTTCAGAGCCATCCACCTCTGCCTCTCACATACCTACACAGCATACACGCACACGCCACAGGTCAGACACACCCAGGGCACACACACAGCATAAGAAGCTCAAAGCTCCACGCACACAGTCTCAAGGGCAAGTAGGCACACCCACAGGGAGAGGGGAGACACCTCACACACGCATCCACACACCCAGTAGGACAGACTCACAGCCCTGTAGCTCCACCCCCAATGTGTCCCCGGGTTCAGGTGGTAGTTTTTCCGCCCTGGCTGAGGTGTGCAGCCAGGTTTTTGAATCTACTTTCGGCGATGCCCCAACCAGTGTGGATGAATCCAATACACCTGCACCCACTCCACCTGTCCTTCCCTCTCCTGTCCATGCGGTGCCGGAGGATTCCACAGATGGTGCCCCCATAGTCAGCACAGCTGATTAAACGCCATGTGCAGGCAGGTTTGGGTGAGATGACACCCATGGAGGCACAAACTGTTGCAGAGACTCTATTGGACTGGCCATTGGCCTTTAATGAGCGAGGACTCTCATTTGCTTTTCTTTTGTGATTCCGCTGAATAAAGCTAATTTTTTCCTTTTCAGATTTGTAGTTTGTGTGATGATGTCTGTGACTGCTGGGTGCCTGGGAGCTGGTGTGATGTTCACATTTAGGCCTACTAAAATGTGTCTATCTCCTGAGGGTAATGAGGTTGACAATGGTATGTTTTTGATGTACGAGCTGGGCAGTGGTGGGCACTCTGATGCTGGGCAGTGGTGGGCACTCTGATGCTGGGCAGTGGTGGGCACTCTGATGCTGGGCAGTGGTGGGCACTCTGATGCTGGGCAGTGGTGGGAAGTGGTGGGCACTCTGATGCTGGGCAGTGGTGGGCACTCTGATGCTGGGCAGTGGTGGGAAGTGGTGGGCACTCTGATGCTGGGCAGTGGTGGGCACTCTGATGCTGGGCAGTGGTGGGAAGTGGTGGGCACTCTGATGCTGGGCAGTGGTGGGAAGTGGTGGGCACTCTGATGCTTGGAAGTGGTGGGCACTCTGATGCTGGGCAGTGGTGGGCACTCTGATGCTGGGAAGTGGTGGGCACTCTGATGCTGGGAAGTGGTGGGCACTCTGATGCTGGGAAGTGGTGGGCACTGTGATGCTGGGAAGTGGTGGGCACTCTGATGCTGGGCAGTGGTGGGCACTCTGATGCTGGGCAGTGGTGGGAAGTGGTGGGCACTCTGATGCTGGGAAGTGGTGGGCACTCTGATGCTGGGCAGTGGTGGGAAGTGGTGGGCACTCTGATGCTGGGCAGTGGTGGGCACTCTGATGCTGGGCAGTGGTGGGAAGTGGTGGGCACTCTGATGCTGGGAAGTGGTGGGCACTCTGATGCTGGGCAGTGGTGGGCACTCTGATGCTGGGAAGTGGTGGGCACTCTGATGCTGGGAAGTGGTGGGCACTCTGATGCTGGGAAGTGGTGGGCACTCTGATGCTGGGAAGTGGTGGGCACTCTGATGCTGGGAAGTGGTGGGCACTCTGATGCTGGGCAGTGGTGGGAAGTGGTGGGCACTCTGATGCTGGGCAGTGGTGGGCACTCTGATGCTGGGCAGTGGTGGGAAGTGGTGGGCACTCTGATGTTGGGAAGTGGTGGGCACTCTGATGCTGGGCAGTGGTGGGCACTCTGATGCTGGGAAGTGGTGGGCACTCTGATGCTGGGCAGTGGTGGGCACTCTGATGCTGGGAAGTGGTGGGCAGTGGTGGGCACTCTGATGCTGGGCAGTGGTGGGCACTCTGATGCTGGGAAGTGGTGGGCACTCTGATGCTGGGAAGTGGTGGGCACTCTGATGCTGGGCAGTGGTGGGAAGTGGTGGGCACTCTGATGCTGGGCAGTGGTGGGCACTCTGATGCTGGGCAGTGGTGGGAAGTGGTGGGCACTCTGATGCTGGGAAGTGGTGGGCACTCTGATGCTGGGCAGTGGTGGGCACTCTGATGCTGGGAAGTGGTGGGCACTCTGATGCTGGGCAGTGGTGGGCACTCTGATGCTGGGCAGTGGTGGGAAGTGGTGGGCACTCTGATGCTGGGAAGTGGTGGGCACTCTGATGCTGGGCAGTGGTGGGCACTCTGATGCTGGGCAGTGGTGGGAAGTGGTGGGCACTCTGATGCTGGGAAGTGGTGGGCACTCTGATGCTGGGCAGTGGTGGGAAGTGGTGGGCACTCTGATGCTGGGCAGTGGTGGGCACTCTGATGCTGGGCAGTGGTGGGAAGTGGTGGGCACTCTGATGCTGGGAAGTGGTGGGCACTCTGATGCTGGGCAGTGGTGGGCACTCTGATGCTGGGAAGTGGTGGGCACTCTGATGCTGGGAAGTGGTGGGCACTCTGATGCTGGGCAGTGGTGGGCACTCTGATGCTGGGCAGTGGTGGGAAGTGGTGGGCACTCTGATGCTGGGCAGTGGTGGGCACTCTGATGCTGGGCAGTGGTGGGAAGTGGTGGGCACTCTGATGCTGGGCAGTGGTGGGAAGTGGTGGGCACTCTGATGCTGGGAAGTGGTGGGCACTCTGATGCTGGGCAGTGGTGGGCACTCTGATGCTGGGAAGTGGTGGGCACTCTGATGCTGGGCAGTGGTGGGCACTCTGATGCTGGGCAGTGGTGGGCACTCTGATGCTGGGCAGTGGTGGGAAGTGGTGGGCACTCTGATGCTGGGAAGTGGTGGGCACTCTGATGCTGGGCAGTGGTGGGCACTCTGATGCTGGGCAGTGGTGGGAAGTGGTGGGCACTCTGATGCTGGGAAGTGGTGGGCACTCTGATGCTGGGCAGTGGTGGGAAGTGGTGGGCACTCTGATGCTGGGCAGTGGTGGGAAGTGGTGGGCACTCTGATGCTGGGAAGTGGTGGGCACTCTGATGCTGGGCAGTGGTGGGCACTCTGATGCTGGGAAGTGGTGGGCACTCTGATGCTGGGAAGTGGTGGGCACTCTGATGCTGGGCAGTGGTGGGAAGTGGTGGGCACTCTGATGCTGGGCAGTGGTGGGCACTCTGATGCTGGGCAGTGGTGGGAAGTGGTGGGCACTCTGATGCTGGGCAGTGGTGGGAAGTGGTGGGCACTCTGATGCTGGGCAGTGGTGGGCACTCTGATGCTGGGCAGTGGTGGGAAGTGGTGGGCACTCTGATGCTGGGAAGTGGTAGGCACTCTGATGCTGGGCAGTGGTGGGCACTCTGATGCTGGGAAGTGGTGGGCACTCTGATGCTGGGAAGTGGTGAGCACTCTGATGCTGGGCAGTGGTGGGCACTCTGATGCTGGGAAGTGGTGGGCACTCTGATGCTGGGCAGTGGTGGGCACTCTGATGCTGGGAAGTGGTGGGCACTCTGATGCTGGGCAGTGGTGGGCACTCTGATGCTGGGCAGTGGTGGGAAGTGGTGGGCACTCTGATGCTGGGCAGTGGTGGGCACTCTGATGCTGGGCAGTGGTGGGAAGTGGTGGGCACTCTGATGCTGGGCAGTGGTGGGCACTCTGATGCTGGGCAGTGGTGGGAAGTGGTGGGCACTCTGATGCTGGGAAGTGGTGGGCACTTTGATGCTGGGCAGTGGTGGGCACTCTGATGCTGGGAAGTGGTGGGCACTCTGATGCTGGGCAGTGGGGGGAAGTGGTGGATGTGTTTACTTTACACCAGTTAGACAAACGTTGATATAGCAGTCGTATGTCCCATACGTCTATTGCACTGGTGATGTGCGGTGACTTACCATACCCCGTGGTCGATGACGTAGGTGCGGCCTGTCACCGTATTACACTGGTGTTGTGCGGTGACGTACCGTACCCCGAGCTGGATGACGTACATGCGGCACGTATAACACTGGTGGAGTGCGGTGACGTACCGTACCCCGAAGTCGATGACGTAGGTGCGGTACGTCTCCGTATTACACTGGTGGAGTGCGGTGACGTACCGTACCCCGAGCTGGATGACGTACATGCGGCACGTATTACACTGGTGGAGTGCGGTGACGTACCGTACCCCGAAGTCGATGACGTAGGTGCGGTACGTATAACACTGGTGGAGTGCGGTGACGTACCGTACCCCGATGTCGATGACGTAGGTGCGGTACGTCTCCGTATTACACTGGTGGAGTGCGGTGACGTACCGTACCCCGAGCTGGATGACGTACATGCGGCACGTATAACACTGGTGGAGTGCGGTGACGTACCGTACCCCGATGTCGATGACGTAGGTGCGGTACGTCTCCGTATTACACTGGTGTTGTGCGGTGACGTACCGTACCCCGAGCTGGGTGACGTACATGCGGTACGTATAACACTGGTGGAGTGCGGTGAAGTACCGTACCCCGATGTCGATGACGTAGGTGCGGTACGTCTCCGTATTACACTGGTGGAGTGCGGTGACGTACCGTACCCCGAGCTGGATGACGTACATGCGGCACGTATTACACTGGTGGAGTGCGGTGACGTACCGTACCCCGAAGTCGATGACATAGGTGCGGTACGTCTCCGTATTACACTGGTGAAGTGCGGGAGTGTGTCGTGCAACGTACCCAGACATGACAGTCGTGCAATGGAGATGTGCCCGTGTGGCAACACGTACAGGTATGTTGGAGTTCGTTGTACTCACCTTCTGCGCCGTCGTCGGTTTCTAAATACGAGGTGGTGGGCGTACAGGATAGGGATGACATGGACGATGGCGTTCATGTCCTGCTTGTCGTGTACCGGGTGCCGGTTTTGCCGGAGTGTGGGTTTACGGTAGTTTAGAGCTCTCGTAGCAAAAGAGTCGTACGGAGTGTGTTCAACGCGGATCGTACTTCCTGGGTCGGAAGGCGCGGTCTATTTACGTACGGACGCTGCGTGGTGCGTCAGCCGACTGCAATTCGTATGGATTTCCGATTTGTACGGTGTTTTTTACGAGTCGTACGGAGTGACGCTTTAATTTGTGATCGTACTTGCTGAATCGTACGGGGACGCCTACAGGTGCGATTCGTACGGGGAAAAACGCTCCGAACAGCAATTCGGAGCGCTTTTTACCGGATCGGAATCGACACCTTTGTTGTGGAACTTGTCCTTGTTTCTGAATTTACGACGACAGTACTTTCCACAACGATGGCTTTGAAAGCGTAAAACTTGTTCTCTTAGGCTTTTGTCTTCCTTTGTCTTTGGAACAGCACATGTAGAATACTGTTCTATGAAACTCATCACTAAGTCATCCGGATCTGTTCCAAATTTGGGTGCATCTTTGATCCATAGCAGCATATGTATATGAGGAGCACCTCTTGCTTGATACTCCTTTCTCCAGAAGAAATCCAACACCTCTCCAAGAGGTGGATTTTTCTTGTTCATGATGAAAGACATCATAGCTTCAAATCTATGATTGATGTACCTGCATACATTCACTGGATCCAAAGAGCACAGTTCTCCGGGTGTCTTGAATTCGATATTTTCAATGTTTCCATTTGCCTCTCGTAGAAATTCAAGTAAGTCTTCCCAGCCATACTCGGCACAGCTGAGAGTGAGGAACCATGTGGGAGTTCCTAAGTTCCTCAGCATACATTTTAAATCACCATGACGACGGTACCAGTACTCATTAGTACCACGCTGACATGCCATGAGATTAATCAGGTGAGAATCCAAAATACTGTCTTGCACATTGACTCTATCCATAAAGTCCCTTGCCGAGATATTTTGCATCTGTACACCACTTTTCAAGATGTGGTTCACTGCATATGACAGTCCAGACAGATCACTTTCAAACAGTAGATGAAACAAATAGGGAATGCATTGACGAAACCTAGGATCTTCTGCATACAATCGTAAAGTCCGGTATTCAGAAGCAGGAATTTGATCAGGTCGCTCATCATATCTTCCTCCTTGACCTGTTGGAAATAGCTGTGGGAAACACCGAGCTTCCAAACTTTCCTCCCAAACACTAATGGGACTCCCTTTGGCTTGTTTCATTTGAAACAACTCAATAGCATTCCCCATGACTTCCTTGGAATGCAAAGGATGAACACTATAATGTTCATATATTTCTTCATTTTTAGAGGCTTCTACTTTCTCAATTTGTCCAGCACACAAATCGCTGTCCTCTTCTTCACTTACTTCCTCTTCTGCAAAACATACATTCTTGTAGTACTCATTGTTTTTCATCAAATACAATGTTGCCTTTTTGACTTTCCTAACATCCACTAAATCTTGCCAGATTTTCTTACTCTTTGTCGGAACCCCATTAACTAAGATAACCAGAGGTTCCTCTTCCACTTTCTCTACTCCAATTGTATTAATGTTTTTCTTCAAATCTAGAGGCAAATAAACAACTCTTCCCTTTAATCCTCTCTGTAAATCTGATGGAGGCAATTTCCCTGTCTTTGGCTCCATTCGTACAATAGCCTGAAAGGGATGGACACTTTGAATCAAAATAGATTCATAAGTATTTAAATCCTTCAATTCAGAAGGAATGTCAACCAATTCCAGATTATTATGAACCGCTCTAGCAGGCATCCGGTTTTGATTTAATTTGTTACAACAATAAGTACACACACGTTGATCCGATCCCAAATCAAAACAATTTTCTACCATCAAGTATGTTGCGAAATCCTTCCATTCACTATTATTTTCCCTTTCACTTTTTGCATATAAATCCACTAACTTAGTCTGATTCTTATAATAAGTGCGTCGACAACACACACAAGTGAAATTAGGCCTCTCACTTGATTTCACCTGAAATGTGGCAATTTCCTTCTGAAAATTATCTGTACTGGAAATCTGTACACTCTCTTCCACATTACCTTCTTCTTCTGGGTCAATTTCAACATTCTCCTCTTTACTTGCAAAGTAACAAAACTCAATTTCTTCACAAATATTCTTCACATCTACTTCAGAACCATGCAAAAGAGCACTGCTTAATTGTTTAAGCTTAATTGCTGGACTCTAAGCAAAATACAACATTCTCACTAATTTCCTCACTTTATTATGATGGACTGCTAGCATCCTGAAATGATGAAAAACACTCTGGCATACTCTCCTGGAAAGACAAGCCAGTGAATGAACATGTAAACCTGTCACTTCTCTCACTCTGCATGGATCTAATTCCTGCAACAACTTCATTTTCTGTTTTAAACTTTTCTTATTAAATGTCCGTACAAAATCACAAAGCAAATTGATGGAATCCTGTCGCACACTGCAAATACTACTACACTTCCAGGTGTACACTGGACCCTTAGGACGTCTCCCTAAAACTTCATCACCTAACACCTCTTCTGCCTCTGTTGACACAAGTTTTTCTTTCTCAACTGGACAACCGTCTTTCACCTCATATGCTCGACCACTGGTGTCAACTGCATGCACCAAATCATTGTCCTGGAAGTAACTCTCCTCATTGAAAAATGCCTCACAACTTGAACTATGCATCCATTCTCCTGAAAATACTTCACAAAAATGTGTACGATTAACTATTTTCTTCCATCTACTATTTCTTTTGAATTCATAAATTGCCTTGTTTAGTTTCCTAATTCTATTGATTACCAAAATAAATAACTTTCGCTTCATTTCCAAAGCCTGATCAATAATTTTCTCAACATTTTTCTTTTTCTTATAAAAAGCCAGTTTCTGTTGACCTTTCTTTACATTTTTCATCAAATTTACAATTATCCTGTTGCGGAACATTCGTCTACGAATGTCCCTAAATTGATTGTGCCTTCTACCAGCACTCACAGAGTTTTCTCCTGCTCTACCACTAACTTTATTAAGGGGCCTTTCCTTCCTGTTTAAATTGACTCTCTTCTTCTGGACTAAAACATGTTCTGTAGTAATACTTTTTTTTCTGGAAATGTTTCTTAGGAAAGATTTCGTTGTCTTACCCGGAGCTTTTTTGGTGACTTGACGAGTTTTTATTGTAGAGGACTGCTGCAAGCATGTACTAAGCTGCTGTGTTTGAAGTTTTGTAGCCTTTCTCCTCCTTTGCCTTGAAGGCATTTTTTAATTTTGAAATGATCTGCAGTTGAATCTGTGGTAAAATATAATAAAAAATGTTATTTACCACTATTACCAAACAATAAATCAATAACAGTCGTCAAAAAATTAACACACTAGTTGTCAATTCTACATACAATAATTTTTAGTGCATTGACAAATTTAAAACTCACAAATAGTAGCAAAGAAATGGAATGCTTCTACATTTGACCTGTGCTCTTTTATATGTGAATCTGAACTAATTTTACTAGCATATTTCACTATTTTATTAAAGACACTTCACACAAGCTGTTTTTGAAGTTGTATTTAAATTTAAATAACACGGTTAACATGGTTACTTTTCATTTCCAGTAACTTAAATTTATTTTTAAAAGTCTTTATAGTTCAATAGGCTCGAGCAGGTCAGCTGCCCACCCTATGTCATACAATTCTGACAAATCGGCATCCTCAATCAATCAATCAATCAATCAATCATCGCATTTATATAGCGCACTACTTACCCAGTGGGTCTCAAGGCGCTGGGGGAGGGGGATCTGCTACTGCTCGAACAGCCAGGTCTTGAGTTGCTTCCTGAAGGCGAGGTGGTCCTGGGTCAGGCGGAGGTGGGTGGGGAGGGAGTTCCATGTCTTGGCGGCGAGGTAGGAGAAGGACCGTCCCCCTGTGGTGGCTCTACGGATGCGGGGGACGGCGGCGAGGGCGTGGCTGGTCGAATCGAAGCTGGCGTTTGGGAGCGTAGAAGTTGAGGCGGCTGTTGAGGTATCCTGGGCCTTGGCTGTGTAGGGCTTTGTGTGCGTGGGTGAGGAGACGGAAGGTGATTCTCTTGTTGACCGGGAGCCAGTGCAGGTCTCTCAGGTGTCCAGAGATGTGGCTGCGGCGGGGGATGTCCAGGATGAGTCGTGCTGAGGCGTTATGGATCCGCTGGAGTCTCTTCTGGAGTTTGGCGGTGGTTCCGGCGTAGAGGGTGTTGCCGTAGTCCAGGCGGCTGGTGACGAGGGCCTGGGTGACCGTCTTCCTGGTCTCGGTGGGGATCCACCGGAAGATCTTACGTAGCATGCGCAGGATGTTGAAGCACGACGAGGAGACGGCGTTGACTTGTCTGGTCATGGAGAGGGAGGAGTCCAGGATGAAGCCCAGGTTGCGTGCGTGGTCTGTTGGTTTGGGTGCGCTGCCTAGGGCGGGGGGCCAACAGGAGTCGTCCCAAGCGGCGGGTGAGGATCCCAAAATGAGGACTTCCGTCTTATCTGAGTTCAGTTTCAGGCGGCTGTTCTTCATCCATTCGGCTACCTCTTTAATCCCTTCGTGAAGGTTGGCTCTGGCGGTGGCGGGGTCGTTGGTAAGGGAGAGGATCAGCTGGGTGTCGTCGGCGTAGGAGATGATGTTGAGGTTGTGCTGGCGTGCGATGTCTGCGAGGGGGCTCATGTAGATGTTGAAGAGGGTTGGACTGAGCGAGGAGCCTTGAGGGACGCCGCAGATGACTTCGGTGGCTTCAGATCTGAACGGAGGGAGGCGGACTCTCTGTGTCCTTTCGGCGAGGAAGGAGATGATCCACTCCAGTGCCTTCTCCTGGACTCCGACGTTGCTGAGAAGGCCGCGGAGAGGTCAAGGAGGATGAGGGCCGCTGTTTCTCCGTTGTCGAGCAGCGCTCGGATGTCATCGGTGACTGCGATCAGGGCGGTCTCGGTGCTGTGGTTGGCCCGGAAGCCAGACTGCGAGGGGTCGAGGGATCCGTTCGTCTCAAGGAAGGCGGCCAGCTGCTTGTTGACGGTCTTCTCGATGACTTTTGCAGGAAACGGGAGCAGCGAGATGGGGCGGTAGTTTTTGAGGTCGGTGGGGTCAGCCGATGGCTTCTTGAGTAGAGCGCTGAGTTCGGCGTGCTTCCAGCTCTCTGGGAAGGAAGCGGTGTCGAAGGATGTGTTGATGATGTCCCGCAGGTGGGGTGCGATGACAGCGTCGGCCTTGTTGAAGACGTGATGAGGGCAGGGGTCGGTCGGAGATCCGGAGTGGATGGAGTTCATCGTGCGGACGGTGTCTTCGGTGCTGATCGGAGACCAGGCGCGGAGGGTGGTGGTGGGTGGCGGTGGTTCGGTCGTGGTGTTCGTCGGTTGAGTGCTGAAGCTGTTGTGTATGTCCGCGATCTTGTTGTGGAAGTAGGAGGCGAGGGAGTTGCAGAGGTCTTGCGAAGGGGTGATGTCGTTGTTTCCGGCGTTGGGGTTGGAGAGCTCTTTGACGATGTTGAAGAGTTCTTTGCTGTTGTGTGCGTTGTTGTCCAGTCGTTCCTTGAATGCAATTTTCTTGGTGGCGCGGATGAGTTGGTGGTGTTTTCGGGTGGCGAGCTTGAGGGCAGTCATGTTGTCCGGTGTTGGGTCTCTGCGCCAGGTTCTCTCGAGGGCTCGGCTGTTCTTCTTGGAGCTCTTGAGTTCGTCGGTGAACCATGGGGCTTTCTTGCTACCGGGTCTGCTGGGCGGGGTCCTCAGGGGGGCGAGCTCGTCTGCGCAGTCGCTGATCCACTTCGTGAGGTTGGTGGCCGCCTGGCTAGGGTTCGTTGTGCTGGTGGGAGGGTTCATGCTCAGGGAGGATGCGAGCTGGTCGGCTGTGATCTTGTTCCAGCTCCTGCGTGCAACCTGTTGCTGGTGGTGGTGGATCGTGGTCCTTGCGAAGTTGAAGTGGACGCAGCTGTGGTCCGTCCAGTGGAGTCTGGTGGCGTGGCTGAAGGCGATGTCATTGCTGGATGAGAAGACGGGGTCGAGTGTGTGTCCGGCGTAGTGGGTGGGGGTGGTCACCAGTTGCTTGAGTCCCAGGTTGGCGAGGTTGTCCAGCAGGGTGGTGGTGTTGCGGTCGTTGTTGTTCTCCATGTGGAAGTTGAGGTCCCCGAGGAGGATGTAGTCAGTGGAGCAGAGGGCGTGCGGGCTGATGAAGTCGGCGATGTCTTCGCTGAATTGTGCGCGTTGTCCCGGGGGTCTGTAGATGAAGGTGCCTCTGAGGGTGGTCTTGGGGTTGATGTGGACCTGAAAGTGCAGGTGCTCGGCGGTTGCGAAGGTGTCGTCGGTGTTGGTCGTGATGCGGATGGTGTTCCTGTGGACGATGGCGATGCCTCCTCCGGTGTGGTTGATGCGGTCCCTCCTGATGATCTTGTAGCCGTCTGGGATGGCGATGGCTATGTCGGGCGCTGAAGAGGCGTTCATCCAGGTTTCCGTGAGGAAGGCGACGTCTGGTGATGTTGTGTCGAGCAGGTTCCAGAGCTCGACGGCGTGTCTGTGGACGGAGCGGGTGTTGAGCAGGATGCACTTCAGGTGGTTGCTGCTGTTGCTCGTCGAGGTCTTGAGTGCTGCTGGAGTGGTGCAGGTCCGGATGCAGGTGAACTTGCAGGCGTTGCAGCTGAAGGGTCCGTGGGTGCGTCTCGGGTTGGCTTGGTAACAGCCCGGGAGTCGGCCGGCGTTGAGGGCGTTGAGTTCGGTGGCGTCGTAGGTCCGGCGGGTGGGCTGGTGACGGCGTGGGCCAGGGGTCCTGGCACTGGGCGCGGTCCTGGCACTGGGCGCGGTCCAGGCGCGGACGGGCGCAGATGGGCTTACCTTTGGCGCACCTTCGGCGCTCAATCGGCGCTCCCGCTGCGCGCGTCCGCTGCGCGGTCGCTGAGGGGGCGTCATAAGTAGGAGCCGGGAGGGAGGGTCAGTGGGGAGGCAGGAGGCGGGAGGACCAGTGGGAGTGGAGGGGAGGCGGAGCTACTGGTCAGCGGCGGTGGGAATCACGGAGGTGACCGGGGCAGCGGGTCCGGAGAGGAGCGGGGGCAGAGGCGGCAGGCTGCGGGCATCATATTCTTCATCATCCACAGGATATAAATCATCCAAGGGATCTACTTCCACTGACGTTTCAATGACAAGTTCAATGATAAGATCGAGATCAACAGATTGCTCATTATCACTCATGGTTGATGTTGTCGTTATCTTTAAAGAAAGAGAACAACAATGAGATGTTGCAGAGTAAGAGACAAATCTCAGAGACTATAATAGTAAAATTGTTTAACAAGAGTAACATTTTGCAGATATTATTTAGCCATGTCCAGCGATGCTGAGGAGGTGAGGCCTATGTCCAAGTTTTCAGTGAACAGGACTCATCTCTTTTTAACCTTGGATAAGCCTCACCGACTCTGTGTCCCCTGCTCATACTTAAATGTAAAGGGGCAGTTTTATGTTAACTGGCGCATCCCCAGGGATGCACCAGTTAACGTGCGCTGCTGCTCTGCCACCCATGGTGTGCCGCATTTACAATGCGGAGCACCATGGGGCAAAAACAGCACAGATGCGTCACGCATCTGTGCCGCAAAAGCGGCGCATTGCAGGAATCATGTCGCAAGCGCGACATGACTCCTGCAATGCACAGGGGCAAGCCACACATTGCATGGCGCGTCACTCCTTATGCCTGTTTCAAACAGGCGTAAGGATTTGATTCAGCAATGCCATAAAGCTGACTCAGTGAAATCTTGTAAATTTCACAGTGTTAGTTTTACAGGGCTTTCATGCAAGTGAACGCCCACCCTGCAACAAAACGCCCACATGAAACCTGACACAGGTTTCCTGTGGCGCAGGACTTTACAGCGTGACACATCTGCCTAGATGCATCAAGTTGTAAATATGTCGCAACATGGCGCATCTTTTGCGCCGCCGCTGCGTCACAAAAGTGACGCAACGGCGGCGCAAAAGAGGAGCACGGCCATCATAAATCTGCCCCTAACATTTTAAATGATTGGTCCAGGATGCCGATAAGGTGTGGCCTATCCAGAGGTTTGTTTGAGGTGAGGCCTACTCAGGGTTGCAGATGAAATTTAGGCTTGTTGAAGAGTACAGAGGAGATAATACATGTGCAGGCCTACCAATGAAGTGAGTCATGTCCACTGCACTCTTGAACAAAGGCCAGACCTCCTCTGTCTCCCTGGACAGGCCTAAACCTCATCTGCACAATGTGATTCGTAATGTTAGGAAACACAGGTGATGTAATTGAAAAAGGTGCAAATATTTTTGCTCATTTCACAATCACATCACCTGTGTTTCCTCTGCTTAGGTATCTCATTGTGCAGATGTAGTCTAGCATATCAAAGAGTACGCAGAAGGTGAGCACTGTATGCAACAACGTTGACACTTACAGAAGCCTCAGCTTCTCCATGCCCCCTACACAGTCCTAAATGTATACAGTTTAAACTGACGGTATCTTGTTGCAGATGAAGTGAGGCCTATCTTGCAACATGGCGCATCTTTTGCGCCGCCGCTGCGTCACAAAAGTGACGCAACGGCGGCGCAAAAGAGGCGCACGGCCATCATAAATCTGCCCCTAACATTTTAAATGATTGGTTCAGGATGCCGATAAGGTGTGGCCTATCCAGAGGTTTGTTTGAGGTGAGGCCTACTCAGGGTTGCAGATGAAATTTAGGCTTGTTGAAGAGTACAGAGGAGATAATACATGTGCAGGCCTACCAACGAAGTGAGTCATGTCCACTGCACTCTTGAACAAAGGCCAGACCTCCTCTGTCTCCCTGGACAGGCCTAAACCTCATCTGCACAATGTGATTCGTAATGTTAGGAAACACAGGTGATGTAATTGAAAAACGTGCAAATATTTTTGCTCATTTCACAATCACATCACCTGTGTTTCCTCAGCTTAGGAATCTCATTGTGCAGATGTAGTATAGCATATCAAAGAGTACGCAGAAGGTGAGGACTGTATGCAACAACTTTGACACTTACAGAAGCCTCAGCTTCTCCATGCCCCCTACACAGTCCTAAATGTATACAGTTTAAACTGACGGTATCTTGTTGCAGATGAAGTGAGGCCTATCTTGCAACATGGTGCATCTTTTGCACCGCTGCTGCGTCACAAAAGTGACGCAACGGCGGCGCAAAAGAGGCGCACGGCCATCATAAATCTGCCCCTAACATTTTAAATGATTGGTTCAGGATGCCGATAAGGTGTGGCCTATGCAGAGGTTTGTTTGAGGTGAGGCCTACTCAGGGTTGCAGATGAAATTTAGGCTTGTTGAAGAGTACAGAGGAGATAATACATGTGCAGGCCTACCAACGAAGTGAGTCATGTCCACTGCACTCTTGAACAAAGGCCAGACCTCCTCTGTCTCCCTGGACAGGCCTAAACCTCATCTGCACAATGTGATTCGTAATGTTAGGAAACACAGGTGATATAATTGAAAAACGTGCAAATAGTTTTGCTCATTTCACAATCACATCACCTGTATTTCCTCAGCTTAGGTATCTCATTGTGCAGATGTAGTCTAGCATATCCAAGAGTACGCAGAAGATGAGGACTGTATGCAACAGAGCAATGTACATTACTCACCTCCCTTGACACTTACAGAAGCCTCAGTTTCTCCATGCCTCCTACACAGTTCTAAATGTATATCATTATCATCATAGTGGCTATGAAACTCTAGCAGTACATATTGTGAAACCTAAATGTCTTAAAGTAACGATTTTTTAACCGACAAACAAGCAAATTATTCTCCCAGATTGATGGTGAGAACTGATATATTTATTTAAAGAAGCAGACACCTTTTTGTCATTGTCATAAATGTAAAAAGCATTCCTTTTCTTTATGAACCATTTTCATGTCATAATTTGAAAACACAGCACAACTCCTATGTACAAGTACACCCTGTCAGTACTTAAATTTGCCAAGCACACATGCGGGATTATTTACAAGAGCCTTGCACCACGGAGAAATGACTTAAATTTACCAAGCACTCATGAGGGCTTATTTACAAGGACCTTGCACCACCTTTAAAGTCACTTTTAACATGGGGAAAATGACGTGAATGTAGCTCATAAGCTTTGTAAATTTGCCCCCATGTTGACTATGAAACTCTTGCAGAACATATTGTGAAACCTAAATGACTTCAAGAAACGAGTTTTTAAACCGACAAACAAGCACATTTTTTTCCCATATTCATGGTGGGAAGTGAAATATTTATTTAAAGAAGCAGACACCTTTTTGTCCTTCTCATAAATGTAAAAAGCATTTCTTTTTAAAAAAAAACGATTTTCTGGTCATAATTTGAAAACACAACACAGCTCCAATGTACAAGCACACCCTGTCAGTACTTAAATTTGCCAAGCACACATGGGGGCGTATTTACAAGGACCTTGCACCACGGGGAAATGACTTAAATTTGCAAAGCACTCATGAGGGCGTATTTACAAGGACCTTGCACCACCTTTAAAGTCACTTTTAACGTGGGGAAAATGACGTGAATGTGGCTCATAAGCTTTGCAAATTTGCCCCCATGTTGACTATGAAACTTTTGCAGAACATATTGTGAAACCTTAATGACTTCAAGAAACGTGTTTTTAAACCGGCAAACAAGCAAATTATTCTCCCATATTCATGGTGCAAAGTGAAATATTTATTTAAAGAAGCAGACACCATTTTGACCTTCTCATAAATATAAAAAGCATTTCTTTTTTAAAAAAAAAACGATTTTCTGGGCATAATTTGAAAACACAACACAGCTCCTATGTACAAGCACACCCTGTCAGTACTTAAATTTGCCAAGCACACATGAGGGCGTATTTACGAGGACCTTGCTCCACGGGGAAATGACTTGAATTTACAAAGCACTCATGAGGGCGTATTTACAAGGACCTTGCACCACCTTTAAAGTCACTTTTAACGTGGGGAAAATGACGTGAATGTGGCTCATAAGCTTTGTAAATTTGCCCCCATGTTGACTATGAAACTCTTGCAGAACATATTGTGAAACCTAAATGACTTCAAGAAACGTGTTTTTAAACCGACAAACAAGCAAATTATTCTCCCATATTCATGGTGGGAAATGAAATATTTATTTAAAGAAGCAAACACCATTTTGTCCTTCTCATAAATGTAAAAAGCATTTCTTTTTTAAAAAAAAACGATTTTCTGGTCTTAATTTGAAAACACAGCACAGCTCTTATGTACAAGCACACTCTGTCAGTACTAATACTTCACATTTTCTCCAATTACAATTTGTCAAAGAAGCAAAATCTTTTTGGAAAATATAATGAATACACTTGACACAAAACAACATTTTAAATGCACAGCTGGCTTCCTTATTTTCTCCATAAACCATACTAGTCTCTATCTAAAGTAAATGACTTTTTTCTAGCCGACTCGTTTCGTCCGTTGCCGGACTTCTTCAGGGCTTAAAACAATGTACGATGTGCGATGCCCCTGTACGTTCCAGCTTATTGACCTTACTGTGGGCCTGCCCTTGTCCTTTGTCTACACTGACTGTTGCTAGGATTTATAATCCTGTTTATGACCTTCAAATTAATAATAGAAATTCCCCGGAAAACCTGACCGGTACATATGTGAAAAACGAAATCAGAAAGATTGTTTTAAGCCCTGAAGAAGTCCGGCAACGGACGAAACGCGTCGGCTATTCACAACTATCAAAAAAAGCAAAGAAAGAATAAAAACTGAATAAAAGAAAGAAAATCAAAGTCACAAGATTGTGTGTATTTTGTGTACGTTTGGGAAAACCAATACTTTGTTTATTTATATGTTTCTCTTTAACAATTGTTTTGCAATGGTGCATAGCTCTTGAAGGGTGCTGTCCAATTTCAAAAATCAGTTTTTACTGGGTGATAGGCTGTCTATCCTCCTTAAGGCCCGCGTGGGGATCACGTGTCTGGACTTAGCACCTTCTGTTCTTATATAACGCATGGTACTTCAATAGTAGTGCAGATTGTTCCTTTTATTCCCAGTTCTCTTGTCATAAACATTTTAATATTACTATGTGCTCAGGGAGTGCTCAAAGGATCTGTTTCTGCTTTCCTGACAGACTATGTTATGGATTCCATATTAGAACATGCAAGACATCTAGAGAGGAGACGGTGTACATTGAATTTTAGACTCTTCATTGGTACCTACATGTTGGTACTTTCATCACCCACACAACACAACAGCTCTATTCAGAGCTACCCTACCTCAAAGCACTCTAAATATATTATTTTACTGTTTCCCTTGGTTTTCCCCTTGTTACGCTATCCGGAACGCTACCCGGTACGCGAACCGGACGCTAACCGCGCGAAAATTTGAAAAAAAAGGTGTTTTTTTTCGCATATATGGGCCTTCTCAGCCACCCTCAGAAAACCTAGGGGGTCAGGATACGTCTCCCGTGCCCCCTTATACCCATTTCCCACATTGTTTTTCCTCCATCTTGTGATTAAATTCGACCGAAACACAAGATGGCGGACTCCCGTTACGCTACCGGTTAGCTACCCGGTTCGCGTACCGGGTAGCGCCTCTACCGCGAAAAAACTGATTTTTATTTTTTTTATTTTTTGCCCCGCGGGACCATTTAATAGCCCCCTCATCAATCCTAGGGGGTCAGGAGGGGTCTACCTTGCCCCCTTTCATTAATTTCCCCCTTCGTTTTTCTTCACCTCTTGTCTCTCGATCCTACCGAGAGACAAGATGGTGGCCACTCCGGACTGTTTAGAATGTTGACAGACACCGGAGAGCCAATCAGCTTCGCTTCGCGAAGTTCCGTTACGCGTCAGGTACGCGAACCGGGGAGCTAACCGGAGCGCTGTTACAGATATATATATTTTTTGGAATGTTAATTTATCAAAATCCACTGGAGCACATATATTGAGACCTAGCAAAGGCACATCGGGCAAACAATATCTACAATTTTGCCAAGTTTCGTGGAAATCCATTCAGCCGTTCGAGCTAAAAGTGAGTCCAACCGCCCTATGGAAAATTGCATGGGAAAAATGCGTTTTGGGACCCCCCTTTTTTCTCGGCCCCCCCTTGACGAAACCCCCCCAAATTTTCAGGGGCTGCTCGGAAACACAATTTTCCATTGTCCTGAACATTTCAGCCAATTCCGTCCTCAAACGCCAAAGTTATTCGACATAGAATTTTCAAAAATCCCATAGGAAAAAAATCCTAACTATATATACCTACTGGCGACTGCCAGTAGGTAATATATATATATATATATATATATATATATATATATATATATATATATATATATATATATATACACATATATTACCTACTGGCGGTCACCAGTAGGTATATATAGTTAGGATTTTTTCTCTATGGGATTTTTGAAAATTCTATGTCTAATAACTTTGGCGTTTGTGGACGGAATTGGCTGAAATTTTCAGGAAAATGGAACATTTTGTTTCTGAGCAGCCCCTGAAAATGTGGGGGGGGGTTCGTTAAAAGGGGGCTGAGAAAAAAGGGGGGTCCCAAAACGCGTTTTTCCCATGTTAATTTCCATAGGGCGGTTGGCCTCATTTTTAGCCCGAACGGCTGAATGGATTTGCACGAAACTTGGCAAAATTGTAGGGACTGGTAGCCCGATGTGCCTTTGCTAGGTCTCAATATATGTGCTCCAGTGGATTTTGAGAAATTAACGTTCAAAAAAAGATTTATATCTGTAAGCGCGCTCTGGGCAGCGCTCCGGTTCGCGTACTTGACGCGTAACGGAACTTCGTGTAGCGAAGCTAATTGGCTCTCCGGTGTCTGTAAACATTCCAAACAGTCCGTAGCGGCCGCCATTTTGTCTCTCGGTAGGATCGAGAGACAAGAGGAGGCCAAAGCGAAGGGGCAAATGACCATAAGGGGGCATAGTAGATCCTCCCTGACCCCCTAGGTTTGATGTAGAGGCTTTAAAAGGGCCCCGCAGGGCAAAAAAAAAATATTTTTTTTTAGTTTTTTTGCGTGGGGAGCGCCCGGTCCGCGAACCGGGAAGCGTTCTGGGAAGCGTACTAAAAGGAAAAAAGAACAATAGACTTTTCTAATATTGTATGTTAATTGATTGTTTGTTTTGTTGATTATTTTTTAATTTCTTTATTTTTTAAGCAATTATTTATTATTGTGATTGTGTTTCAAAATTTAATAAAATGTCTAACATTTCACTGTCTGAAATGTCGTTATTTTGTAATGTTTGAGTGTGTAAAATGTCCTCATTTTGAAGGAGGACATCTACTGCTTGCACACATTGCAGTAGTTCTTGGTCCCAAGTTTCATCCATAAATTCTATATAATTTGGATCAATTATTTCTTGGTTGCTCTCTTGCAGGACAATTTGAAATGAAACTTTCTGTTCGCCTTCCATTTTGCCTGAAATTTGGATAAAAAAAAATATATTAGTACAGATAGGGCACTGTTGGGATTAATTTTAGATAGGCAGTTTTTATCAGTGAATTTATCTTTGGGCAGTGTATAGTATCAGAGTGGAAGTAGGAATATAAAAAAGTGTATGTGATTTAACGTAAGTAAATTCATAATTATACAAGAGAAACCTAACTCCATCCATAACTATAACAGAGAAGTCTATCTAAATCTATAACTACTACAGAGGGATAGTATATAACTATCAGAAAAAGTTTACCATATTAACTTATAGTGCACAAAATACTTCAGTTTTTAAAATAACAACTTACCTTTACAAAGAAGTTGAAGTGATTAGTGAAAATCCAATTGAAATGTACACCAGGAAGTAGTAGTCAAAATGGCTGTGTTCCCTTCTCTTCCTTTAAATATATTCAGGTATATAACGAATCAAATGTCAGGTAAAAAAAGTAGAAAATGAAAGTAACATTTTCATTGGTTGTCAATTCCAACACTTCAGATGTGTTCTGTGAAGTAATTTACCTCACGGTATTTAGAAAGGTCTACAGGCTAAATGGCTAAATGGAATTTCAATCAAATTTGTGAAAATGGTAGGGATTGGTATGTAGTATGAGCTAATCTATATTTGGTGAAAGTGTCTCCAGTCGTTTTTCTGTAAATTACTTTCCCACCTTTTTTGATGGAGCGCTTCCCGGGGAGCGCCCCAGTACGTGAACTGATTGAAAGTATAAAAATAACAAGTGACTAACTTAACGACAATTATAAGGTAAATGTTTTGTACTCTTTTCGTTACATTTCTATCACATTCACCTACTATTAGTTCCACAGCTTCATTTCTTTAACCCTCAGTTTCCTGCCTTTGCTACTTCCCTCATTCCTTTCTCTATTACCTACTTACTTACTCTACTCCTTCCACTCCTATTCTCAGTCCCTCTCTTCTCATAGTTCCTCACTCTTGTTCACTCACTCCGTCTCTATTACTCTTAGTGTCTTTGACTGATCACTCTTTCACTACTTGTTCATTATGCTTTTTCTGTGTAGTTGAAGCACACTAAGGGGCATATTATGAACACCGCCAATAAAATTATTGCTGTTTTTATCGGCAGAAAACTGCTGCAAAAGTGGTTTTAGCGGCAGTTTTCTGCCGCAAAAGCGGCTTAAGCGACACATTTCTGCCGATAAAAGCTGCAAAACTTTTATTGCCTATGTTGTTAATATGGCCCTATGTTATTTACATTTCTTTGCTGTTTCAATTATTCTTTTTCTGTTACTTCTTCTTTTCTGCTTTCTGTTTTTTCTCTCTGTTATTCCACATGTTTTAATCTTATTTTGAACATTCACTCATATTCTCTAAGAAACTCTTCTTTGTTATTCTTCTACTCTCCTTTTTTTCTTTCACTTCCTTATCTATTTTGTTTTTCACAATTATATCCTCTTCCCTCTTTTCTTCGGTAAATAAATCTATTAAACAGTATCTCTGGTTTAGACCCTATAGCTGTCTTTGTTTTAACATTACTCTCTGTTTACTTCCCTTATACTTACTCTTCTTTTTTTTAAAAAACATTTTTGGGGTTCGCTCCCGGTTCGCGTACCGGTGAGCGAACCAGGAAGCGAACCAAAAGAAATACAGCTTGCCAGAGTGCTAAACATTCTAGCAATTTTTTTTGAAAGGGGAGGTAGTTCTGAAAAGAACTTTTTTTTTAATGTTTTTGTTGTTTTATATATTTTTTTTATTTTTCTGAACATTTTTTGTTTTTTTGTATTTTTTGAACAGTTTTATGTTTTTTTGTTTTTTTGGGAGGGGAAACAACAAAAAACAGGCATTAGAAAGGGCTCAACAGGAGCAAAAAAAAAATTTACTTTCTGGGGCGTTTAGAGCACTTGTGATTTTCATAAGCTCGGTTGATTAAGGTAATGCTCATATTGCCACATGAGAGTAATGCACCGCAATACAAACAGGTAAACTTCATATGGACAAAGTTGTCCTGAATGTTTGGCACGGTTTCCCGTGCCTCTGGTCCTGTCAAATATACCTGTGTTGATGTCGTGGCCACAGGAGTTGATGGGTTGTCCTGCAGGTCACGCATCTCTGCCCGGCTGTAGTTTAATGGATGCCACCTGCTCATGTGACGATGCATGGTGTAGTTGCCGAAGCTATACTTTTTTAAGGTGCCTCTAGATAAGGCCTCTTTACATATGAGGCACGGCACATATCTAGCATTAACTTTCTTCTGCCCTTCAGGGATTGAAAAAGACTGCCAAATAAAACTGGTTTTACGATGAGAAACCCGGGGCTCCTCTTGTAAAAACTGTGGTCCTTCTGTCTCCTCTTCCTCTTGTTCATCCTCTTCCTCCTCTGTGTTGCTGATGAACTGTGGAGGTGGTCCTCTCTTCCCATGAGGAGGTGGTGGTGGTGGTGGGGGTCCACCAGCTGAAGCTACCAATGAAGCCATTGCTCAAATATCAAAAAAGGTCTTCCTCTCACAAAGATGAAAGTCAGAGTGAGGAAAGAAGGAGGGGTTTTCATCATTTGGGAAAAACAATAGTTCTAAACCAATGAAAAGTGTTATTTTTAGGTCACCTGACCTAGCCTTACATCATTATGAAACCAAAAGTGAAATGAACCAATGAAAAGTTTTATTAACAAGTCACATGACCTGTTACGCTTATGTTACGCGCCCCGGATCGCATCAGTGATGTCATCAGTGATGTCATTTGAGATGTCATCAGTGATGTCATCAGTGATGTCACTGACCATGTCATGAATGATGTAATATGTGACATGATCAGCAGTGGATTGCGGGTGCGCGATATATAGTTAGTACAACTAACTATATATGGAATTTCAATGGTTTTGTGTGAGTAAAATAAGGTTTTTTAAATGCTAATTCCTAACTATATATGGTCTATAACCTATGGTTTTTTCAGTGAATTTTCAAGGTTTTGTAAATGCTAATTCCTAACTATATATGGTCTATAACCTATGGTTTTTTCAGTGAATATATATATATATATATACATATATATATATTATATATTCATATGTATAGATATATATATATTATATAATATATATTATATATTCATATGTATAGATAGATAGATCGATCAATATATCGACAGACAAATAAACAGATAGGTAGATAGATAGCCAGTTAGGTAGACAGCTAAATAGATAGGTGGGTAGATAGCCAGACAGCTAAGACTGGTAGATAGAATCACTGACAGAATATCGACTCAATATCGAAGGCAAGTATATCGACATCCTATCTACAACAAGGTAAGTACAAAAATATCGAAAATAAAGTACCGATGTTAAAAATATCGTAATTAAAAATATCGTTTTTTTCTGTTAAAAATAAATGTGTAAAATAAAGTAAATAATACTAATAAATAAAATAAACATAGTTAAAAATATCTAATGTTTAACATTAGTAAATAATACACATATAATAATAAAACATTAATTAAACATATACATACAATATATAATATATACTTAATAATAACTTTTAATAATTATTTTAATTACTTATAAATTATTTATAAATACTATAAATTACAAATAAATCTACACACATAAAATAATAACATAAATAAAAAGTAAATACTTATTTTAATAAATTAAAAAAATATATATACTTTCAAAATATGTAAAATTAATTAAATACTACATTATCTAAAATAATACCCTTTTCGGATTTCTTGCTGTTCTTACCGGACTCCACGCTGCATACTGCGACCTGGTGTGCCTCTGCTGGGCGGAAGCGGCTTCTGTGACGACTCGCCGGACCCGCTTCGCGGGTCCCGCAGCGCGTCTGTGTTGGAGGAGGCTGTTTGCTACAGGCAACTGTTGGGAGGAGCGCGGGAGTGGCGGTTGGACCAGCGGGGCTGCGAGCTGCTAGGCAGGGACTCCAGTGTCCAGGAGCCCCTGCGCACCCAACCAGCAACACCTGGGCTGCTCTCCCCGCTGGCCACGCCCCCCTGCCTATCAGCCAACGACTAAAGGGGACCAGTGTACTTAGGTCCGCGGAGCTTCCGCTACGCGGGAGCGCGCCGGGAGAAGCCCGGGACAAGGGCGGGACCGTCTGTGGCCGTCCGGGGCCGCTGGAGGCCGGGCTGGGCCATTCCGCTGACATTTGCATACATCTATTAGTTAGCAGCTAAGTGGGTTCCCAACGTTCCAATATGCCGGACCACCCCAATGGTTCAGTCCTGAGGTCTCCAACGGCCGATGCTAGCCAATCTGTGGTCGGTCCTTTGGATAAGTTTTTCAATCGCCCCGCCAACCCAATTGACAAAGAGCAATCGCTGGCTGAGAGGCGCGCAGAGCGCAGACTATCAATTGAACTGTTAAAGAACTCGGGGGACAAGCGCTCTGGCCAAATTTATCCCTCCTTAGTAACACCATTGTCCTCACTCCAACTACCTGACTTCTGCAATCTGGGTCATGACGCAAGTATGAATGGGGCCAACCAGGGTAGTGTGGGTGATTTGATCGTCCCCCGTGCAAGTCCCATCACAACCCCAACCTTCCTACCTGTGGTGTGTGCTCCACTGACCAATTCAAAACCGGGTCTTAAAAGGAAAAGTAACAATACATCTAGGAAAAGCCTTCCCCCTAAACCACCCCATAAACTCAGGAAAGTTAATAAAAGTATGTATCTTAGCAAGGCAGCTACTGTAGAGAGTCGAGGGGGTGAACCTGCGCAAGAGGGGGCAATTACACATTCTGGCAATACAGATCCTAGTCCACCCACCTCTATAGATACAGGGACGGTAACAGTTGACACACAGCCGTGGCTGACTAGCTTGCTTCCCGAAGTAGAACGGATATTACGGTCCCTATTGCTTCCATTAGAGGAACGCATTACCAAGCTTACTGACCGCCTAAACCACTTCGAGCAGGCTACACTTGACAATTTCTTCTCGACTAAGGCATTAATAAAAACACAGTCAAGGCAGGATGGCAACAGCAACTGCAAGACCATTGCCGAAGCCCCACCACATGCTAAGGGACAAAGGGAACATCCCAACTCTCCCCTGTCTGCAAAAACTAGCAGTGGAGCGGCAAAGAGACCCCCGAAGTCGCTTAATTCGGCACCATCAGGGACTGTCGCAAATGCCCCTATTATTGCATTAAATGGCCAATCTGTTGTGCATCAGCCGATGCCTAGCACTAATCGGTTGGGTATTGCAGAGGGATCAGGAGCGGAGGGCACCAAAAAGGGTATTGTTGTATCACCTGCCCCCGGAATCGGAAATCAGTCAACAACGAACAAATCGATACCCCGCCCTGCCCCCCCTGTCCCCAGACCGCCCCTACCACCCTTGAAAAAGCCCCCACAGAAGAAACCCCCTATGAACCTCACCCCTGACTCCTTCCCCTATGTAGCAGTCCTGATAAATGTCCCATCACTTCCACCGGGACAGAGAGAAACCTTCCAGATGCTTAAAAACAAAGCCATGCACTGGTTAAGGGTGAATCGGCCGCTACCTGGGGCCGTTGATAGACTCATTCTGGGAGTGAGGCGAATAGATTGGATAGGTTCCACCATTAAAAACCTGGGGGGGGACTGTATTGTGATCAATTTTCAAGACCCAAGGGTGGTGGGGTGGATAACGGGACAGGGCTGGTGCACGGGCAAGGGAGGTATTGGCATTGTTGACCTTACATTTTTCTACCCACGCCCCTCTAGTGTTTTAACCTCCTTGATCGATGAGGTGAATGGCCCCGGAAATTGCCCGTGGCCAGGGATAGCAGCCCCTTCCTTACAGAATCTTATTTACCCTACCATCCGCTCACCTCTGTTGTGGGCGGGTGGAATGATTTAGGGAAGGGACGGTGACAATCCCTTGACTGCCAGGTTAATAATAGGAGCCCAATACCCAACAGAGTGACTGGTACCCCTAACTGTGGAAATTTAAATTCCTCTGTAGAATCCAACTCACCGCCCGCTTCAAGGGAGCATATGGTTCTAGGTGGTACAAGGGAACTAGGGATAGTGCAGATTCCGACTGAGCCCACGAACGCCTGTCCCTTGGTGGGAGTTATAGATCTGGTGAATACCATCGAGGCCGGTAGCATCCCGACTGTGATGGATCCACTTATTAGGGTTCTCAGTTGGAATGTGGCCGGGCTGGATAGGAAACTGCCAATGCCTGATTGGAACGCCCTGGTGGAGGACTACCCCATATGTCTGTTTCAGGAAACCTGGTGTAGGGAGCCTTCTCATAAGGCGGGATACTCGTCCCACCATATTCCAGCGGTACAAACTGAGTGTGGTCGTGCGCGTCCTTCGGGAGGCCTCCTTGTATGGGTAGCTACCGCACTCAATTGTAGGGTGGTCGAGCACGATACTCAATGTCCCGACCTTCTTAATATCACACTAAAAAATCCTAAGGGCCAGGTTATCCTCAATATATTTAACATCTATGCCCGAGGTGTAAAGGGAGGCAGAGAATCCCCCATTATAGCACGGTTGGAAGCCTTGCTTCGATTCTCGCCATACAAGCACTGCACCCTGGTGGGTGGTGATTTTAATTGTACTTTTGAGCCCCTTGGCCTTGAAGTACTAGAGGATCAAGAGGTTGTTGATAATAGGTGGGGCATACCGGCTCTAGAGCTTAGACCAATTAAGAAATGGTCGGAAGTGGCGCTCCAGGTCAACTCTATAACATCTGAGTTTGACCTGAGGGCACTCAATGGTAGGACCAACTCTGACAAAAAGGGAGCTCATACCTACAACAGGCCTGCGCACTCCTCCAGAATAGATTATCTTTTTCTCCATATCCATTTATGGAGCTTCGTTAAGGATATGGTCATTATACCCACCGTAGAAAGTGACCATAATCTCCTTTCACTCACCTTGTCCAACAGGTGTTTAGATGATTCTGGCAGAAAAAATCTGTGCTCCTCAGTCCCGGATATGTCAGTAGTTTCGAATTGCGGTCGTCGGCTAAAATGGGCCAAGCTGTCACTTTCAACTGAGAAACTATTTTCCATATCACAGATCCTAGCGGCAGCTGTAGGTAACCTTGATCCTCTGGGGAGCGGGGTGGGGGATGTATCTGCAAGATTTTGTAAATGAACCCTGGCTCTTAGTGACCTTTTTACTGTCCCAAGTAGCACCAAGGGAAAGATACCAGGTTCTTGGGCCAGACAAGGCTGGTTTAACCGCATGTGCAGAGAGGCGAAGACTCTGCTGGTTGATGCAGTTAAATCTAAATCCCAAATAAGGATCAGGGAGGCCAGAAGGTCATATTCAATTTGCCAAAAAGTCGCAAAGAAGGAGTGGGAAGACAACTTCTGGCAGGAACTCCTGACGGCTAGTCGCGGGAGAGATGCAAGAAGTTTTTGGAATTTGGTGGGTAGTAGGAAGCGTCCTGATGACACCTTGAGGACGTGCACTATCACAGCCAAGGCATGGTTTGATCACTTTTCGGGTCTCTACTGTGCTATTGAAGGCCCACTTAACGACCAATTCATTCTCCCCTCCTATCCTATGGATAGAGATATGGTTCTTTTTTCAGCCCAAGAAGTTACGAATTTAATTAAAACCCTTACCCCACTAAAAGCAGCAGGTCCGGATGGGCTACCAGGGGATCTTCTTCGTGCATATCCAGGTGACTGGGGGGTGTTGATCTCCGCTCTCCTCAATGCCATCATGGAGGGAGGGTCTGTTCCAGAGTCCTGGAAAGGGGCCGAGGTAGTCCCAATATTTAAAAAGGGAAATCGTGATCTACCGGGAAACTATAGGCCCATAAGCCTGATAGACTCGACCCAGAAGGTGGCGGGAAAAGCAATTTTGGGTAGGATCCTCTCTTGGGTAGACGAAAACTATATACTATCCGAGATGCAGGCCGGGTTCCGTACAGGCACAGGAACAATTGAACAAGTCTTCAGACTCCTGCTACTGTATTGGAAGGTGGTGGTACTGGGCAAGGGCAGCCTTTATCTGGCCTTTATAGACCTAAAGACTGCCTTTGACCTTGTCCCCCGGGAGGAACTCTGGAGGGTGCTGTACGGCCTTGGGATGCCCCCATACATCGTGGACCTCCTAATGAAATTGCACAAAGCTAACTATGCCCAGGTCAGATGGGGCTTGAATGGGGAGAAGACTGACAAGATCAAGGTAGAGAGGGGTGTACGGCAGGGCTGCGTCCTAGCACCCACCCTATTCTCGCTTTATGTGAATGGGGTGGTTGACTACTTGCTTGAAGACCCAGCAGACGCCCCCACACTCTGTAATGTTAAGATTCCAACTTTGTTGTTTGCTGACGACACCCTTCTCATCTCGAAAACTCCCCAGGGCCTTCAAAAACTCCTGAACCGGTACCAGGATTTTTGTGTAATGAGAGGTCTCGTCATAAATGTACAAAAAACTAAATATTTAGTCATGAATCCCCCAGAAAACTGGGGTGCCCCCCTATCCTGAATTCGATCCCGCTGGAAAAAGTTGCAGAATTCGACTATTTGGGAATTCGGCTGAGCGACAGTATGAGTTGGGTACCCCATACTACCAAAATTACACTGGTTCACAAAAGGGTGGGGGGAGCCTTGCTTAAGGAGTACAGCACATCATCGAAACATTGCGTATCACCAATCATTGATATATACAAGGCTAGAGCGGTACCTGCATCGCTATATGGAGCAGAGTTATGGGGTTTGGGCTGCATGGAGTCTTTGTCTAAAGCAGAGAACAAATTTATTAAAGATTTAATGGCAGTCCCGATGAGTACCCCGACTGTACCGATGCTTATGGACGCAGGTTGTAAACCAATTAAAGACCTGGCCCGCCTTCGGCCCCTCCTATTGTGGGCCCGACTCTGGAGAGTCCCGGAACTAAAATCCTATGCAGACGGGCTGGCAGAGATAATGCATTCGGTTGGCTGGTCAAAGATTAAGTGGCTCAGGGACATTAAATATCTGCTCGGGGAACTAGGTCTAGACAACTGCTGGCTTACTCATTCAGCTCCCCCAAAGGAGATCCTGAAGAAAATATACTGGGGTTGGGTGTCCACAAAACTCATGAGCAACCAACACCACTGCAATTCCACCGCAGTATATTTAAGGATTAAAGATATCACTGCCTTTGAACCCTTTCTGGACATTATCACCATTCCAATGGACCGGGCTCTGTACATAAAGTTCAGACTAGGAACTTTACCCCTAGCTGACCTCCTTTCCAGATGGAACTCGCAAAAGCAGGTATCACGCTTCTGTGCCCTCTGTTCTGACTGTTGCGAAACTGTGGCGCATTTTCTCCTTGATTGTCCAGATTATGCGCGCCCAAGATCTTTTTGGCTTAAACCGCTTTGTAATGAGATGGGTATCCGCAAGCATTCTGAGGCTCTACGCATGTTACTGACTAACACTGCCCCCCCTATTGTCTGTGCTGTGTCTAAATTTTTAAAATGGGCCTGGTTGATACGTCTTAAAAGACTGTCTTTATCGATTTAATGCTTTTAAAAAAAAATAACCTATTTATTCTGTTTTTACTATTGATGTTATGTACAGTCTATGAGTTTCTGATATGTCGTTTTTTATATATTTCTGTGTAATGCTTTTATGATATACGCATATCGAAATAAAGCTATCAATCAATCAATCAAAATAATACAAAAAATATTAAATAGATAAATAAAACTACTATTTAAAGTCCCCAAAAAACTACAGTAATGAAAACATTGGATAGCGTAGAACGTAAAATTACTATTCCCACTCCAGAAAATGCAACAGTAGGGAAAGCGTTGAATAGCGTATGGGTAAAAATTACTGTTCCAACTCCAGAGAGTGAAACAGTAGGGAAATAGTTGGAGAGCGTAGGGGTAAAAATTACTATTCCCACTCCAGAGAGTGCAACAGTAGGGAAAGCGTTGGATAGATGGTGGGTAAAAATGACTATTCCCACTCCAGTGAGTGCAACAGTAAGGAAAGCGTTGGATAGCGTAGGGGTAAAAATTACTATTCCTACTCCAAAGAGTGCAACAGTAGGGAAAGCATTGGATAGCGGGAAGGTAAAAATTACTATTCCCACTCCAGAGAGGGCAACAGTAGGGTGAGCGTTGGATAGCTTAGGGGTAAAAATTACTATTCCAACTCCAGAGAGTGAAACAGTAGGGAAAGCGTTGGATAGCGTAGGGGTAAAAATTACTATTCCCACTCCAGAAAGTGCAACAGAAGGGAAAGCGTTGGATAGCATATGGGTAAAAATTACTATTCCTACTCCAAAGAGTGCAACAGTAGGTAAAGCGTTGGATAGCGGGAAGGTAAACATTACTATTCCCACTCCAGAGAGTGCAACAGTAGGGAAAGCGTTGGATAGCGTATGGGTACAAATTACTATTCCAACTCCAGAGAGTGAAACAGTAGGGAAAGCATTGGATAGCGTAGGGGTAAAAAATAATATTCCCACTCCAGAGGGTGCAACAGTAGGGAAAGCGTTGGATAGCATAGGGGTAAAAATTACTATTCCCACTCCATAGAGTGCAACAGTAGGGAAAGCGTTGGATAGCGGGAAAGTAAACATTACTATTCCCACTCCAGAGAGTGCAACTGTAGGGAAAGCGTTGGATAGCGTATGGGTAAACATTACTATTCTAACTCCAGAGAGTGAAACAGTAGGGAAAGCGTTGGATAGCGTAGGGGTAAAAATTACTATTCCCACTCCAGTGAGTGCAACAGTAGGGAAAGCGTTGGATAGCATAGAAATTAAATATGACATACTTATAAATAATGTTTGTATTTATAATAATTTAAATTTGAAATAACTCAACATCATTTGCAAATACCCATTAATAATTATTTAAAACATATTTACAATTAAATAATTTATTAACAATAAATTAACAATAAATACCAATAAATATTAGTTAATTAATATTAGTTACCAAATAATATATATTGAACAATTAAATATTTTTCAAAATAAAAACATCTTTATTATTATAAATTGATTAGCAATTAACAAACTTTAAATACAATTATTTTTTATTCCAAAAAAGACTTTTTATAAATCATGAATTGCCAATTATTAAAAATTAATTACCAATTAAAAAAAAGAATTACCATTTAAAAAAATTAATTACCAATTACAAACATTAATTACCAATTACAAACATTAATTATCAATTAAAAAAATCATTACCAATTACAAAAATTAATTGCCTATTATAAACATTAATTACCAAATAAAAATATTAGTTTACAATTAAAAAAATAATTACCAATTACAAACATTAATTACCAATTTAAAAAAAATAATTAACAATTAAAATAATTACCTGCCAATTAATAATTAATTAAAAATGAATTAATTATCAATACCAATAAATTAAAATAAATCATTACTTAATTACAATTAAAATACTTCCCACCCAATTGCCCTATAAACCCACTACCCGCTACAAAACTGAAATGCAAAATTAATTTGTAATTCCTAAAAAATAATAATTAATTTAATGTATTTAAATTACTTCCCACCCTATTCCCCTATAAACCCACTACCCGCTCCAGTACTAAAATATAAAATTGACTTAAAAATATCATTATTAATATATAAAAATAGTACACATATAATTTAAAACAAGTAAAATACTTAACAAAAAACATAACACATACATATTAAATACATATTAAAATACATAACAGTAAGACAAATATCGATATTAGTAACATAGAAATTAGTAACATCGATATATTTGATATCGATATTACTAACTTCGATATTACTTACATCGATCTAAAAAAATTCGATATTACTTACCTTAGGGTCGTTATTCTGTCCAACGATATTCTTGAGCTCGATATTCTTTACCTTCAATATTTCAGACTCGATATTTCTGTAGGTCGATATTACAAACTCGATATTTAGACTGTGTACCTAGTAGATAGATAGATAGGCTGACAGATAGGGTTGCAAAGATAGCTAGATATCTAGACAGATTTGCACAGATAGATAGATAGATAGATAGATAGATAGATAGATAGATAGATAGATAGATAGATAGATAGAGAGACAAACAGACAGACAGATGTGTAGATATATATAGATCAACAGACATATAGACAGGCAGGTAGATGGACAGAAAGGTGGGTAGGCAGACATGTAGCTAGATGGGTTGCTAGATAGACAATTAAGCCTGGTAGATTTACCAATAGTGTTGCAAAGATAAATAGATAGATAGATAGATAGATAGATAGATAGATAGATAGATAGATAGATAAATAGACAGACAGATCGATAGATAGATAGATAGATAGATAGATAGATAGATAGATAGATAGATAGATAGATAGATAGATAGATAGATAGATAGATAGATAGATAGATAGATAGATAGATAGATAGATAGATAGATAGATAGATAGATAGATAGATAGATAGATAGATAGATAGATAGATAGATAGATAGATAGATAGAAATAAGGGAAATTGGAATACATGGCTCAGCTTTATTAGTAATATAATTGTTAAATGTATTTATAAGCATGACATACACAAGCACTTAAAATGCATTATAAAGCCACACAAAAAGGACAGAAGGACATACAGACTACATTGATGTACATGCATATCAGTAGTCCTCAATTAAAATACATACACACATGACACACAGGATTGCAGTTGTAAATGTGTTTCATTAGGTGCAAACAAAAAGAGGATAGCTTAATAAAGAACATTTCCAATTGGAAACAGTCTGCTATTTTATGAAACTGCAGCAGTCATATAAACAAAGGCCACTCCAAAAGGAATTTACAACAGCTTAGTAGGAGACAAGAACTAATAAAGCTAATAAAGATAGAATGTGCCCAGTGCTCACATCTGGTAGAAAGTGTCCTGCTATCAAACCAGGCTCTAAAAGCAGAGGCAAAACTAAACAATAAAGCAAAAACAAAAACATCAGTACTGACAGAACTACTTTGTGCATGGATATGCTCTTTGTGAAAGAGAAAAATACAGACACTCAGTGCAATTAGGCATTGGCTGAATTAGGCTGACCCACTTCCCTATGCTGTATGATGTAGGGGGTGTAAGCAAAATCGAAAGACACAACAGCAAACCAATGGATGAAGACAGCTGGCTGAAAACCCCATTAAGTAAGCATTTTATATATTTTAATGTTTGTAAAATCAAAAGCTCTTGGCTAAGCCAGACCTAAAAATGGCTTTCATGTCAGTCTATGGGGAATGCTCTAGTAAGTAAAGTGGTATTTTGACTGGAGCTCTAAGAAATAATTTAGTAAGGCAGATCACAAACACCCATTAAGGTGCAACTCCGTAAATTATTTGGAAATATCCTCTCTGAAGATGAGCACCACCCAAACCAGACAGGTTTTGGCTTTTTACGACGTCATAGGTGAGACATAGGGATGCCAGACAGAATATCAGAGCAACAAATGTGCTACACAAATATCAAGTCAAAAATATCAATGACAAAAATATAATCTTCCTATACTTATAATAGTAAGTTTTAAAATATCATAACATAAATATTATTGACAGTAATATCACATTCGATTGACACAGTGCCATAAATGCCAAGCTAGAAAGGGACAAAGTATTTTGCCGTTTCTACAGCAGTCTTTAAGCATAGGACTAGTACTAAGCCATCCACGCTGAGCTGTAAAATTACAAAGCCTTTTACCACTCCAGGCACTGTATTACAAATTTGGATTGGTAAAATAGATCCAAGTGAACCTGAAATGAGTAAGAGCAACCCCTGACACGTGTTTCACTATCATTATCATTTTACCAGTCCAACGCTGTAATACTGTGCTTGGAGTGCTAAAAGGCTTTTGTCATTTTACAGTCAGTTGCTGAAAGACTTTGCTGTAGTAATGGCAAAATACTTTGTCCCTTTCTAGCTCAGCACGGATGACACTGTGCTGATTTAATGCTTAAACACTTTGTTGGAAAAACAGACATTTGAGGTAAGCAGATTCAGAGAGTCACAGGTGTTCTAGGGTGCTCTATACAGGACTTTCTCACAACCTAAACTTGGGAACTACCCAGAGTTCTCTGCTTCTTTTTTGCATTATTTATACAGCACTCTAAGCCTGAAAGGGTATTGTTTTGGTATATATCATGTGTGTGTGTACATGCTTGTATATATTTATTTTGTGTTGAAGCAAGCCAAATAAACTTTTGGTTCAAGAGTTTCTCGAGAGTGCTGTACTGATGTACTTGGGAGCTGTCATATATATATATATATATATATATATACACTGAAAAAAACATAGGTTTCAGGAGTTATATAGTTAGGAATTAGTTTTTAAAAAACCTTTGAAATTCACTCACATAACTATAAGTTTTAGTGGTGTTATAGTTAGCTGGACATTTTACTCATACAAAACCAATGAAATTGCTCCTATATAGTTAGTTGTACTAACTATATTTCACGTACCCGCAATCCACTGCTGATGATGTCACATATTAGATCATTCATGACATGGTCAGTGACATCACTGATGACATCTCAAATGACATCACTGATGACATCACTGATGACATCATCCAGTGAATGTGGTTTGCTTCGTTATTTAAATATGCATTATATATATAGCAATTTGCATTGAAGAATGAGTGGATATATAAATAAATATATGGATGGAGGATTTAGTAGCAGTGTAATTGACTGTTTACTTGACCAATTTATAATGTCTCACTAAATATAGTGGATAGTGACTAAACTGTGTGAATATCTGTATCACTTTGTCAGTTGTTGTGTAAACTGATTCTACAGTTGGTTACTAGCTATGTGAAAGTCTATATTAGTTATTGATTAGTTAACTGAGTATTTGTATGGGAGTGTGAAAGTGTGTGTGGTTCGGTGGAAGGTGTGTGACTGTCCAAAGATGTGTGAATAGTTTATTCAGTAGATATATGAAGTTAAAACTACATGTTCTAACAGTTTGGGTGAGGGAATCTCTTTATGGGTGTGGTGATGAGCAAATATATTTCTCAACGGTACAGGTCCAACAAACTAGAAAAATAAAAGGCAGTGTATGTGTCAGTTGTTGTATATAAATAAGTATACATCAGACACAATGATTGTGTGAGTGACTGTATGGATAACTGTATACTTGTAATAATGATTTTATAATTCACTAAGTATGACTTACTATCTAAATGAATAGAAGAAGTGGTGTTTGTATAAGTGTTTTGCTAAGTAAATATGTAAGTATGATCCATTGTTTGCATAAGTGAGTAGGATGACTTCATATGTGAATAGGATGCGTGCTGTTGTTTAATGTCGATATAGATGTATAAGTATTTTTGATAGTGTTCTATTGTTCATTGACAGCATGTATGAGTGAATCCATAGGTAAGGGATTAGATGTGTGTATACATGTATGAATCACTGAGTGGATTTTTAGATACTTGTATTGCTGTGACAATGGATTTAAATATGATACTCTGTATTTTACAAAGAGTGATGAAAAATTGTAATAGTGTATGAAAAGGTGTATGTGATTGTCACGTGGATGATGTCATTTGAGATGTCATCAGTGATGTCACTGACCATGTCATGAATGATCTAATATGTGACATCATCAGCAGTGGATTGCGGGTACGCGAAATATAGTTAGTACAACTAACTATATAGGAGCAGTTTCATTGGTTTTGTATGAGTAAAATGTCCAGCTAACTATAACACCACTAAAACGTATAGTTTTTTGAGTGAATTTCAAAGGTTTTTTTAAATGCTAATTCCTAACTATATAAGGGCTGAAACCTATGTTTTTTTCAGTGAATTTCAAAGGTTTTTTAAATGCTAATTCCTAACTATATAAGGCCTGAAACCTATGTTTTTTTCAGTGAATTTCAAAGTTTTTTTAATGCTAATTCCTAACTATATAAGACCTGAAAGCCCACCAGGAATCTCCAGTATGCACCAGGGGACTGCATTGCAGAGAGGTGTAATTAAGCCACGGCCCTTTTTACACCTCTCTGCAACGCAGCCCCCGTGCATGTTTGAAGAGGGGGAACTCATTCCCCCTGCATACTGGGGGCCCCTGGGGGCCAACTAGCCCACCTGGAACCTCCAGTATGCGCCAGGGGGCTGCATTGCAGAGGTGTAATGAGGCTTTGCCCCTTGTTACACCTCTCTGCAACGCAGCCGCCTGGCGAGTTTGCAGAGGGGGAACTAATTCCCCTTGCATAATGGGGGTCCCTGGGGGCCAATTAGCCCACCAGGAGCCTCCAGTATGCGCCAGATGGCTGCACTGCATAGAGGTGTAATGAGGCCACACCCTTTTTTACACCTCTCTGCAACGCAGCCCCCGTGCAGGTTTGAAGAGGGGGAACTAATTCCCCTTGCATACTGGGTGTCCCTGGCAGCCATCTTGTGCCTTGTTCGAACCAAGGCACAAGAAAGCAGTGAAACAAAGGTGTGAAACTCGCAAAGGGGCCAGAGTAGAAACACCCTGACCCCCTAGGCCTGCTCAGGGGGTCCAACAAGGACCCCCAAGGCAAAAAAAAAAATATATATTTTATTTAAAAAGTCGCGGGGTACAACAAAACAATAAAAAATATAAAACAACAATAAGAATAAAAAACAGTTCTTTTCAGAACTACCTCCAATTTATATAAAAATGCTACATTTTTAAAAAAATCTGTCTTTCTTTTTTTCTCCAGGGTACGCGTACCGGTACGTGTACCGATACGTGTACCGGGGCGCGCACCCCCTCAAAAAAAAACAAATAAATAATGAGTGTGTGTGTGAGTGGTGTGTGTGTGTGGGGGGTGGGTGTGGGGTGTGTGTGGGGGGGTATGTGTGTGGGGTGTGTGTGTGTAGGATGTGTGGGTGTATGTGTGGGGTGTGTGTGTGGGTGTGTGTGTGTGGGGGTGTGTGTGGGTGTGTGTGGGGGTGAGAAATGTGTGTGTGGGTGTGTGTGTGTGTGTGTGTGAGGTGTGTGTGTGGGGTGTGTGTGTGTGTGTGTGTGGGGGGTGTGTGTCAGAGGTTTGTGTGTGTGGGGGGAGGTGTGTGTGGGGGATGTGTGGG
The DNA here is from genome assembly GCF_964261635.1 of Lissotriton helveticus. Classification (NCBI taxonomy): domain Eukaryota; kingdom Metazoa; phylum Chordata; class Amphibia; order Caudata; family Salamandridae; genus Lissotriton; species Lissotriton helveticus. The sequence continues at coordinate 654,043,728 of NC_136072.1, forward strand.
GTGTTTCTGTGAGGTGTGTGTGTGTGTGGGGGGAGTGAGGTGTGTGTGGGTGGGGGGGTGTGTGGGTGTAGGTGGGGGTGTGGGGGTGTATGGTGTGTGTGGGTGTGTGGGGTGTTTGGGTGTGGGTGGAGGTGTGGGTGTATGAGGTATGGTGGGTGTGTGTGTGGGGGGGTGGGTGTGATTGTGTGTGTGTGTTGGGGTATGTGTGTGGGGCACCCCCTCAAAAAAATAAAAAAAATAATGAGTGTGTGTGTGTGGTGTGTGTGTGTGGGGTGGTGGGTGTGGGGTGTGTGTGTGGGCGGGGGTATGTGTGTGGGGTGTGTAGGATGTGTGTGTGGGGGGTGTGTGTGTGGGTGTGTGTGTGTGGGGGGGTGGGTGTGTGTGTGTGAGAGGAGTGTGTGCGTGGGTGTGTGTGTGTGTGAGGTGTGTGTGGTGTGTGTGTGTGTGTGTGTGAGGTGTGTGTCAGAGGTGTGTGTGTGTGGGGAAGGGGTGAGGTGTGTGTGGGGGGTGTGTGGGGTGTGTCTGTGAGGTGTGTGTGTGGGGGGGTGAGGTGTGTGTGGGTGGGGGCGTGTGGGGTTTGTGGGTGTACCTGGGGGTGTGGGTGTGTAAGGTGTGGGTGTGTGGGGTGTTTGGGTGTGGGTGGAGGTGTGGGTGTATGAGGTATGTGTGGGGGGTGTATGTGGGGGGTGGGTGTGGTGTGTGTGTCTGTGGGGGTATGTGTGAGAGGCACCCCCTCAAAAAAGAAAAACAATAATAAGTGTGTGTGTGTGTGGTGTGTGTGTGGGGGGGTATGTGTGTGGGGTGTGTGTGTGTAGGATGTGTGGGTGTGTGTGTGGGGAGTGTGTGTGGGTGTGTGTGTAGGGGTGTGTGTGTGTGTGAGGAGTGTGTGTGTGTGTGTGTGTGTGAGAGGTGTGTGTGTGTGTGTGAGAGGTGTGTGTGTGGTGTGTGTGTGTGTGGGGTGTGTGTGTGTCAGAGGTGTGTGTGTGGGGGGGAGGGGTGAGGTGTGTGTGGGGGATGTGTGGGGTGTGTCTGTGAGGTGTGTTTGTGTGGGGGGGAGTGAGGTGTGTGTGGGTAGGGGTGAGTGGGGTGTGTGGGTGTAGGTGGGGGTGTGGGTGTGTAAGGTGTGTGTGTGGGTGTGGGTGTGTGGGGTGTTTGGGTGTGGGTGGAGGTGTGGGTGTGTGAGGTATGTGTGGGGTGTGTGTGTGGGAGGGGTGGGTGTGGGGTGTGTGTATGTGGGGGTATGTGTGTGGGGTGTGTGTGTGTATTAGTAAAATGTTCAGCTAACTATAACTGGTGTCAAACCTATGGTTTTCTCAGTGTATTTAATAGGTTTTTTAAATGCTAATTCCTAACTATAACTGGTGTGAAACCTATGGTTTTTTCAGAGAATTTCATAGGTTTTTTAAATGCTAATTCCTAACTATAACTGGTGTGAAACCTATGGTTTTTTCAGTGAATTTCAAAGGTTTTTTAAATGCTAATTCCTAACTATATAAGACCTGAAACCTTTGTTTTTTCAGTGAACTCGCAAGGTTTTTTAAATGCTAATTCTATTAGCGGATAACATTTATATATGTTAATATCCGTATGGGACCACCTGAACAGCCCTAGGGGGGTCAGAGTGTTTCTACAAGGCCCCCAAATCTTTTTTTTTCTCTTGTAAAAAATGAGGTACGCGCACTGTGCGCGTACCGGTACGCGTACCGTAAGCGTACCCGGCGATTTTCCGATTTATTTTTTTTTAGGCCTTGGGGGTCCTTGTGGGACCCCCTGACCAGGCCTAGGGGGTCAGGATGCTTCTACCCTGCCCCCTTTTTGAGTTCTACACGTTTGTTTTTCTGCTTTCCTGTGCCTCAGTCTACCGAGGCACAGTTTCTGTTTTGGAGTGTTGACAGACATTGGCAGCCAATCAGAATGCAGCTCGCGCACTAGAGGTACGCGTACGGTACGCATACGTGCGCGTACCGTAAGCGTACGGGTAAGCTCACGGGTAAGCTGCTATAGATATATAACATTTTTTGAACCTAAATTACTCAAAATCCACTGGAGCACATATCTTGAGAAATAGCAAAGGCACTTCGGGCTACCAGTCCCTACAATTTTGTCAAGTTTGTGCTAAAAGTGCGACCGACCGCCCTATGGAAATTAACATGGGGAAAACACGTTTTGGGACCCCCCTTTTATCTCAGCCCCCGCTTGACGAATCCCCCCCAAACTTTCAGGGAAGGACCGGAGCGCTGCGAGGCAAAGTTGCTGAAAAATTCAGGCAGATTCCTCAACCGGCGCCAAAGTTATTGCCAATAGAATGTTGCGATTTCCCTATGGAAATCAATCCTAACTATATATACCTAATATATATATATATAATGTGTGATCAAGGGCTGCCTGGCCTGAAACGCGTCACTGCTGGAACTTGGCTAAATAAAGAAAGAACTTGCCTCATTTTAGGCGGTCCGTCTCCTTCTTCGCCGGCGTGCAAGCTGGAAGTGGTTTGGAGTTTGTTTGAATATATATATATCCAGCCAAACACTCTCCTTTCGTGCAAGAAAGAAATCCGGGCCACTTTTAGAGTATACTCACAAAAAACAACCTGGAGGTCTAAGAGGGAGCTAATTGATGATCCCTAAATGCACTAAACTCCTATAGTAGTGAGCAAGTGTCTAAGGTGCTGGATCAAGCTAACTACCTATAGTAGAGAAAGAGATACAAACTCACAGTCATATGGCTCACTGCGACTGCTTGAACAGACCCTTGCAGAGAAAAATAGGATTCCCATCAACAGTGTGTAGATCAAATAATTATCATTTGGTCATCCTGATAGGGCTGGCGTGTCTCTTGATCAATAAGACCATGCCATGCCTCAAACTCATCCGGGTCAAATCCTCAATCACCGTGATGACCATAGGACTATGATCTAAATGGAAATTGTGCAGTGCAAAAAAGTGGTGTATATTAAAAAAGGATAGAGCAACAATAAGAACAAACTTTAATCAGCATTGTTCTCTCCCTTATTAAAACCAAGCAAGTAAAGCAGTTTAACCAAATAGCTGCATGTTAAAAGGCCAAGATGTTTCAACCAAACTGGACTAATTCCAAAGGCTTTCGTCAGGGCCACAGTTCTAAGTACTTGCTACTGCATTGTAAAGGTGCAACAAAAAGGATATAATTATGCAAAAGAATATTAGTTTTCCTCTGTATCAACTTGGTGTATCAGCCATCTGTGTGAAACAAACAATACAACAAAATGAGCCATATTAGAAGAAGTAAAATCCTCCTATGTTCCACACTGATACCACAGGACACCAGTCAAAGGAATCCGGTGCAAGGATTTTAAATTTTTGGGAGATGTAAAGCCTGCCGCATCAGTAAAAACCTCAAAGAAGTCCAGTTATCAAAAGAAACTGACAAATTCAAAATCATTAAACATGTCACATGTCTAACTGACTATGCGATATATGCACTCAAATGTCCATGTCAGCTTTACTATATTGGGAGCACAAAGCACCCAGCTAAAAAGAGAGTCCTTGAACACATGCGGGCCATCACCCATGGGGACAAGCAATACCCGATAGCAAGGCATTTCGCTTTACACCACAAGGGAAATGCTAATCTACTGTCATTTTGTGTTTTGGAAAGTGTTCCTAGTAGGGAAAGAGTAGGAGACAGAATTAAGGAAATGAGGAGACTAGAATCAAGACTTATAATCAAGTATAGGACCACACAACCTGGTGGCCACAATTTACACGAAGAACTAACCGTACATCTAGGTTAGTCTCAGAAAATGGATTTTATGATTGCTGCTGCACTTATGTCGTTTTTTAATTCTGGTTTTATGAAACTGCAATGTAATGTTGTTTTTCACTGCACTCTAGTCACCAACTGATATATATTTTCTTTACGTTTACAGAACGTTGTGATGACACAGTATGGAAATCTGTTCAGCACTTTATGAGCAACTGCACGTTTGAAAGAACCGTATGACTGGGAAATTGCCCAATTATGACATTATAATTTTATTCCTGTTATGGACATTGGAGCTTGCCGTCCACCACAATGGGTGGCTTTTAAGTAATTTTTGACTACATAGGATGTCATCGCCGACTTGGGCTGCATTGGACTTGACACTAGCTATCCAGTCCTACCATGTTCTCTCGCCCACTAGGGCAGTACCTATTTGAAGGAACAATTGTTTGCTTAGCCATTTGAGCTGTCATTATTGAAAAGGTGGGAGTGGTTAAAAGATGGTATAATATATTTTTTGCCCACATGGGAGTTACCTTGTCTTTAAATTCCACTCAGCACAAAAATGTGACGAATGAATGCGCAAGACAATGTGACATGGTTTGCGCTTTAATCGTTTAGCCCACATGGCTCACTTTATTGTTTTCCTTGAGACGGACAATGAGGATGGACACTGGTTATCCCGATGTTTGCCGTTTGGAATGAATGTACTTTTATTTTATTTTTCACTGAGCACTGTGTTTTGACACGCAATGTTTATTAATTAGAAAAGCATCAAATATGTTCCGAATGTTATCTAAAACAAAATGTTGTTCATTATTGAAAAGTAATGCCTGAACACAGCCCGCTTGTACATCAGCAAGTCTGTTGTTCATTGCTATTGGTATGACGTGAATACCAGGTGACTTTGTATATATTGCACGGAAGTCAGTTCACTCGTTCTCGTGAGAAAGCAGGTTTCACCTGCGAAATGCGTCAAGGAAAAGCCGTTTTTTGAATTAAAACACGCTTTGCATACTGTAAAAGTGGCCCGGATTTCTTTCTTGCACGAAAGGAGAGTGTTTGGCTGGAAATATTGGGATTCGCTACCCCGTCCGAGGCCCGCCACTGAAAGCGGCAGGGATCCAAAGCGACTTTGCTTGGCTTGATATATATATATATATATATATATTCACTGAAAAAACCATAGGTTATAGACCATATATAGTTAGGAATTAGCATTTACAAAACCTTAAAAATTCACTGAAAAAACCATAGGTTATAGACCATATATAGTTAGGGAATAGCATTTAAAAAACCTTATTTTACTCACACAAAACCATTGAAATTCCATATATAGTTAGTTGTACTAACTATATATCACGCACCCGCAATCCACTGCTGATGATGTCACATATTACATCATTCATGACATGGTCAGTGACATCACTGATGACATCACTGATGACATCTCAAATGACATCACTGATGACATCACTGATGACAACATCCAGTGACTGTATTTTTCTGTAAAGTTAAAATATGTCTTACATATTTATGAATGAGTCGATGTATAAGTGTCTGGACGATGGATTTAGTAGGTGCATGACTGAATGTATGAGTGAGTGATTAAATGTGTCTCACTGAGTGCATGGGTTAGTGACTAAACTGTCTTAATTTGTGCATCATTATGTCTGTTGTTCTGTAAACTGCTGCATGTGTTGATCAGTAGCTATATGAGTAACTATATGGGTTATTGATTGGTTGCCCAAGCATTTGTATGGGAGACTGAGTGTGTGTATGGGTGGCTGGGAAGTGTATGACTCTGTGCATAGATGTATGGGTTCAAAAGTGCATGTTGGAAACAGCTGTATGGGCGGTTGACTGTGTGCATGACTGTATTGGTGAGTGAATAGATATCTCAGTGCTACATGTCAAATTAAGTACATATGTAAAATATAGTACATGTGAGAGTTGACATATATAAATAACTGTGCATAAGAGCCAGTGAATGTGTGAGTGGCTGTATGGATCATTGTGAACTTGTATCCAGGATTGTATAAGTGAGTAAATATGTTTTAGTATATGTTTGAATAAGTAAGGTGTGTTTAACTGTATAGTTAAGGAAATGGAGGTGTGATTGATTGTTTGCATGACTGTCTAGGTGTGTGTGTAACTTCATGGATGAGTGACAATCTGTGAGTCTGTGTTTACACTGAGTGTATCTAAGGTTATATTAGAGTCTGAAGAGGTTCATCGTATTATCACATGAATGATTTTATCAGTGATGTCATCAGTAATGTCATTTGAGATGTCATCAGTGATGTCATCAGTGATGTCATTTGAGATGTCATCAGTGATGTCATCAGTGATGTCATTTGAGATGTCATCAGTGATGTCATCAGTGATGTCACTGACCATGTCATGAATGATGTAATATGTGACATCATCAGCAGTGGATTGCGGGTGCGTGATATATAGTTAGTACAACTAACTATATATGGAATTTCAATGGTTTTGTGTGAGTAAAATAAGGTTTTTTAAATGCTATTCCCTAACTATATATGGTCTATAACCTATGGTTTTTTCAGTGAATTTTTAAGGTTTTGTAAATGCTAATTCCTAACTATATATGGTCTATAACCTATGGTTTTTTCAGTGAATTTCATTGGTTTTTTAATAGCTAATATCAAAACCTTTACAATGTATTATTCTTTAAAAAGAAAAATATTTTTTACATGTTTTTAATACAATTTTTTTTAAATTTTTTTTTTGTTTCGCTCCCAGTACGCGTACCGGTTAGCTTCCCGTTAGCTCAATCCGGAGGCGCGACCCGGTACGCGAACCGGTAAACGTTCCTTTTGCGCACCTCTCGCGTTACAAAACAACATCGTGACGCGTCGCGTCAGCATGACGTTTCGCGTTCTCGCGTAATACGTCATATGACGTGCTACGTTCGCGTACCCGGAAGCGCAGCGGTACGCGAACCGGAAGCGATCCGCGGCGCGGCGCCGACCGCGTAACGTAAACACAGCAGGTCATGTGACTCGGTAATAACACTTTTCATTGGTTCATTTCACTTTTGGTTTCCTAATGATGTAATACTAGGTCATGTGATCTAAAATGAACACTTTTCATTGGTTTAGAACTTTTGTTTTTCCCAAATGATGAAAACCCCTCCTTCTTTCCTCACTCTGACTTTCATCTTGGTGAGAGAAAGACCCTTTATTGAGACTTTGAGATGGCTTCATTAGTAGCTTCAGCTGGTGCTAACCCACCACCTCCACCAAATCCAAGAAAGAGAGGACCACCTGCAGAAGTAATTTTGCAAGAAGAGGAAGAACAGGAAGAGGAGGAAGAGGAGGAAGAGCCAAGGTTTTTGCCAGAGGAGCCCAGGAGGTACAATCGAAAGGAGAATTACATCTGGCAATTCTACAGAATTCCTGAGGGGCAAAAAAAAGTGAATGCACGCTACGTGTTTTGCCGTATATGCGGTGATAGATTGTCAAGGGGCACTGATAAAAAATACAGTTATGGCAATCATACTATGCATCGGCATATGAGTAGGTGGCACCCAAATAATTATAGTGCTGCCCAGCTACGTGACGAACAACAAAATCCCCTCCCAATGGCAAGAAGATCGGTGGTTCCAGAGGTGTCAGGACCAGAGGCGAGGGAGATGATTGCAAACATCCAAATGTTGTTTGGGCACGTAAAGCAAGTGTGCGTGGAATGTGGCGATTTCATCTGCTACAGAGAAAGTAGCATCACTTTGATTTTGCGAGCAATTCAAAATCATGTTAATGTTTGTACGAAACGTCCCAAAAAATAAATTCTTTTTTTTTTTTTTGCTCCTGTTGAGCCCTTTATAATGGATCGTTTTTGTTTCCCCCCCCCCAAAAAAACCAAAATTTTTTTAAAAACGTTCAGAAAATACAAAAAAAGTAAAAAAATGTTCAAAAAATACAAAAAAAAATATAAAACAACAAAAACATAAAAAAAAAAGTTCTTTTCAGAACTACCTCCCCATTATAAAAAAATTGGTAGAATATTTGGAACTCTGCCAACCTCTATTTCTCTTAGTTCGCTCCCCGGGGCGCTACCCGGTACGCGTACCGGCAGCTAACCAAAAAAAATATTTTTAAAAAAAAAGAACAGTAAGTATAAGGTAAGCAAACAGACAGTTATGTGAAAAGAAAGACAGCGTTAGGGAGTAAACAAGAGATACTGTTACCTACAATCCACTGCTTATGATGTCACATATTACATCATTCATGACATGGTCAGTAACATCAACAGCAGTGGATTGTAGGTAACAGTATCCTTAGTTTACTCCCTATAGCTGTCTTTCTTTTGACATAACTGTCTGTTTCCTTCCCTTATAGTTACTGTTCTTTTTTAAAAAAATTTTTTTTGATCAGTCATAAACAGTGACATTAATAGAAACAGAGAGAGTGAACAAGAGTGAAGAACTATGGTCCTCCTCAGCCACCCTCAGAAAACCAAGGGGGTCAAGATACATCTACCGTGCCCCCTTCTACCCATTCTGAACATTATTTGCCCTCCATCTTGTATCTTGATTCGACCGAAACACAAAATGGTGGACTCCCATAACGCTGCTGGTTTGCGAACCGGGCAACTTCCCGGGAAGCGGTCCAAAAAAAAAAGTTGGGAAAGTAATTCACAGACACTAAGAGTAATAGAGATGGAGTGAGTGAACAAGACTGAGGAACTATGAGAACAGAGGGACTGAGAAAAAGAGTGGAAGGAGTTGAGTAAGTAGGTAATAGAGAAAGGAATGAGGAAAGTAGCAAAGGCAGGAAACTGAGGATTAAAGAAGTGAAGCAGTGGATCTAATAGTAGGTAAATGTGATAGAAATGTAACGAAAAGAGTACAACTATTTACCTTGTAATTGCCGTTAAATTAATCACATTTTATTTTTATACTTTCAATCTGTGAAAGAGAGAACCAACATTTGAAAAATATTAAAACATGTATTTAAAAATTACAAAAGACAAGGGAAAATATTGAAGGACAAATAGTTTTTCAACAACTTTGACACTGACAGAAGCTTCTGCTTCTCCAGGTCCTCTACACAATCCTAAAGATATACATTTTAAACTAACAGTATCTTGATGCAGATGAAGTGAGGCCTATCTTAAAACATGGTGCATCTTTTGCATTGCTCTTGTTTCAGAAAAGTGTCGCTTCAGGATGCCAATAACATGTCTCCTATCCAGAGATTTGTTTGAGGTGAGGCCTACTCAGAGTTCAAGATGAGATTTACACTTGTTGAAGTGTACAGAGGAGATAATATCTGTGAAAGTCTACCAATGAAGTGAGTCATGTCCACTGCACTCTTCAACAAAGTAGAAACCTCCTATGTTTCCCTGGACAGACCTAAACTTGATCTGCACAATGTGATTCGTAATGATAGGAAACACAGGTGATGTAATTGAAATATGTGCAATTTATTTTGCTCATTTCACAATCACATCACTTGTGTTTCCTTTGCTTAGGTATCTCATTGTGCAGATGTAGTCCAGCATATGAAAGAATACGTAGAAGTGCAGCACTGCATGCAATAAATTTAACACTTACAGAAAACTCACCTTCTCCATGCCTCCTACACAGTTCTACATATACATCATAAATGCAAACAGTACAGAATTAATTATACATGTTAAATGGTTTATTTTTGCTGTTCTCAGAATGTATCAAAATTCACTAAAAACAGTGACTTGAAGGTATTCATCATGGAACAGCGGGGAAAAAAAAACACAATCAAAATGATTGTGTTTAAAAAACCCATACAACATCAGAAATTAAAATTCAGAACTCCTTAAAGTTAACTTACTTTCCATGACGTCCAAGGATGTCCTATGAACAGCTTACACTCTTTTGTGCTGTTATTACTTTCAGCCCGCCACTTTCTGAAAGAAAACCTCCATCGTTTTTAAAAACACGTTACATGCAATAAATGACTTCTTGCTCTGTACCACTATTTTCCACAAGGCCAAATCTAGTCAGAGATATTTATAACTCTTGGATTTCTTGTAAGCCAATCCCATCATTTGGCATTTCCGCAACTTTCACAATTAAAATGTTGAAGATCATTTTCACAATCCTGGAATAGTAATATCTTCCCCTTCTTGCTCAGTCATGTTCTACATTTCCTATGACACTGATACTGCTTAATATGAAGCAGACTTACACTACCTCTATGAGTAGTACAATTATTTAATTCTCTACATCACTTTTAATCACAAAGCAATGTAAAACAGTAGAAAGCATTGCAGACTTACATTCCCTCTACTCCATGTTTTGATTGGCTGCTTCAATTAGCTTATGAAAAGAAACAGTTTTTCTGAACTCATTCAAAGTGCACATATATCTCCATGATGTCCAATCCTATGATTAGAAGTTATGTCTCTGAACTACACTTATCCTCAAGGCCAAATTGTGTAGGAGCCATTAGAACTTCTTGAAATTCCACAGAGCACATCCTGAGATTATTTCCCTAAAATTTTGGTTTTAAAAACACCAGGTAAGAGTTTTTAAGGTCATACGGCAATTTTTTTTTGAAAATTAAAACAGAATCATTGCAGAATGACCAGCCATTTCTAGACTTTAAATAAGCTGTGTAATGTCCTGATGATATTGAAGGGCCGTCATGATATATAATTGCTGTAGTTACAAAAGTCCTTCCTGATATTGACAACTGCGAAGCTACAAAATTTTTTATTAAAGTTGTCAATTTTGTTCCATCAGGCCTACATCGTTGGAACATTAAAATGACGTACTGGCCATATGTTCGTATAAATAAAGTGGACATCACTTCAGATTTACATTGGCTACAATCCATGTTGTGATGAGCAGCTTTTACTAGCTTATTAAAGGAGACTGATTTACTGTCTGGCAAAGTTAAATATATAAATCTTTCTGAGTCTACACTAGTAGTACTTGATACCATACAGTTCTCGCAGTCATGCTGCCATTGATAAGAAAGCCCAAACAGCTGATCTACATCTACACCTTCAGCATGTAATACATCAAGCATATACATTAAAAACTCCTGACAATCTTGCTGAATATTTTGAGAGAATTGTGTTTGGCCTGAACATCTATCTAACAGATTTCTAATTTCAGACACACTTTCTATGTTTCTTCTATCAGTGGTACATTTCTCTAACACAGAATTTAACAAACTGCAAAATCTTTGATCAGAATTGACCACAATCTCTTCTTTTACATTAGCATAGCAGTTGACACCAGAACTGTTTTCAAACTGAAAACCAACAACATCTTCAACAGAATCCTCTTTGTTTCTGCTTGTAATTTTAGGTTCATCGACTTTTCGTCTTTTTGCTACAACCTCCCCAGTACTGGTCACATTTCTTCTTTTCCGGCCTACCACACGTTTCTCAAACAAAGGATACTGAGGCAAATGTGGCGCATACTCTCTTCTTAACCTATTGTATTCCTTAACACAATCTAGATCCGCACAAATGTTTGTGACATCACACTCAATCAAGTACAATCCCGATAAAGTTCTAACTCGTGACAATGCCACGTATGCCATACCCTCCTTGAACACAGAACTGCCAATATTCACCAATGCACAGTCTACACTTAAACCTTGCGATTTATGGATTGTCACCGCATATGCCAAGCAAACAGGAAACTGCTTACGGCGAACATATAAGTCTTTCACAAGCAAAAATCTAGCAGAGCAACGACCAATTAGCTGTACTTCCTCAATGCCATCAAATTTAATTTTTAAAAATTCAATTCCATCTCTATTTCTGTATTTTACAAAATCAACAACATTACCCATTGACCCATTTACCAGACCTCTTTCAACATGTAAATTCCTTCTTAAAATTATACGGCAGTTCAAGCACACATTCAGAGTCTTTTCAAAACCTGCAGTTTTAGATATAGTCTTCTCTAATGAATCCAATTTTGTTTTCAGATTCTCAGACAAAATAATTGTTGATCCCATATGCTCTACTCTGTCAATAGCTTCCAGTTTCACAATCTCTTGCTTTTCTAAATTCAACATTTTGTTGTTGAATTTGGCACATTCTGCAAGAGTTGGCATCAAACATATTCCAGATTTCTTATCAGTAATTTTCTGAAAAATATTCTCAGGCACAACATCTTGTTCTGGATACAAATTTGACAGTAATCGTGCATGTAAAGCTTCTTTCCCATGCTCGGTCACTTTTCCAATTCTAACATCTTGTAGAATAGTCTTGTAAACTTCATCCTTCGCCTGACGCATATTTTCATGCAGTTCAGCATAATTGAAGTTTAACCATATATTGACGTTGCCAATGCTGCCTAGGCACTTCCTGGTATCTTCATGCGTGAGCATTTTGAACACAGGTTGCCCTTTCACTGGTGTCAGCTGCAGAAGATCTCCGAAAACAATGATGTGTTTGCCACCAAATAACACATCATACTCTGTTTTGAGAACTTCTTGCATCCTCAAATGCACAAAGGCAAGCATGACATTGGAAACCATGCTTACTTCGTCAATGATAAGAAGTTTCATTTTCCTCAAGATTCTTGAAACTTCAAAACAAGCATCTCGAGATAGCTTGTGATATTCTAATTTGTTGTCATGCTCCACTGGCAGCATCAGTAAACGATGTAAAGTAATCCCTTTAATATTATGTGCTGCCAGTCCAGTTGGAGCAGTGACAACACAAGACAGCGATGACTCTGTCCTTTCCTGCAAATAGCATGAAATTGCTTTAATGAGGAAACTTTTTCCAGTTCCCGCTTCTCCACTCACGTACAGTCGGACAGGCTTCAACGACGTACATGAGCACTCTTTCTTATCATGACTTAATCCATGATCAATTTGCATGGTAACTTCGTCATATATTTTCCTCTGCTCAACGTTGAGTTGCCTTTCCAACTCTTCTAAGTTAACCGCATCCTCTTGAGCATGTGCCATGGCTCTTTCCACTTCATTCATAGCAGTGGCAGCTTCATTTTCAATAAGAGGTCCTCCTAGTGGATCCTGACTCAATGAAGCAGAACTCTGACTGTCCTGAGAACTGTCTCTGGCAATCTCGGCTGCAATCGTTGCTTCCTGCTCAATTTCCGCATTCAACATTTCTACATATTTGGGAAAAGCAGGACATTCTATGGTCTCCTTGGCGGCATTGAAAGAGTCTTCGTAACAGAGGAAATCTCCAAGCAGTTCCTCTTCTGCACGCCAAGGCTTGAAAAGTTGCAAAAGTGCTAAATAGAAAAACTCCTTTTTTTCAGGAGATTCGCCACTCAATTTTCGATGGTTTATCAAGTGGCATTTTCTTTGCTTGACCAGACATCCCTCACTTCCTATTACAGCATACACTCCTTTCTCAGTATCTTCTTTGATGTTCCTCTTGAACATGTAATTTTGCAGAACCTCATACAGACAAACATTCTCTAGGTGACTGCTTCGATTTGGATAATATGTATCCAACATGTTTGTCTTCAAAATGTCGGTACTGTTTGGCTCCTTTTCCGCCAAATACTCAATTTCCCGCACAGGTTTGAGAACTCGATTACGCGTTGCAGCAAGACCAAGACTCGCCCAAACGATACTCCTGGACTTGGCATAGAGACTTGCTGAAGACAACCGGTCAGAACATTCGTACGCTCTGATTTCTCGATGCGACAACATCTTCAGACTGAAACTGTACAACTTCTTGCTGAGGCTCTTTTCATGGGAAATGTCCTCCCACATATCCTTCAATTCTGTCTTCTCTTTTTTGGTGATGTAAGACGTCACATACCGAGCCACAGCCATACAGTTATCAGCCACAAACTGTATATCCATGTTAGCATTCCACATGGACAAAATCACCGGGTTGTAGTCGTTGATGTACTTGGACTCTTCGTTCCTCTTCAAATTGTAAGTGTTTTTAGGTGATTTCTTCATCACATTATGTCGCAGCGAAGACATCAAACTGTTTACTCTTCCTTTAGAAATCACCGGTCGTGGAAAGCCGAAACGACATTTGGTGTAGAACTTGTCTTTGTTTCGGAATTTACGACGGCAGTACTTTCCACATCGATGGCTTTGGAAACGCAGAACTTTTTCTCTTAGGCTTTTCTTCTCCTTTGCGTTTGGAACAGCACACGTAGAATACTGTTGGATGAAACTCATCACTGAGTCTTCTGGATCCGTTCCAAATTTAGGTGCATCCTTGATCCACAGCAACATATGTATATGAGGAGCACCTCTTGCTTGGTACTCCTTTCTCCAGAAGAAATCCAACACCTCTCCAAGAGGTGGATTCTTCTTATTCATGATGAAAGACATCATAGCTTCAAATCTATGATTGAAGTACCTACATACATTGACTGGATCCAAAGAGCACAGTTCTCCGGGTGTCTTGAATTCGATGTTTTCTACGTTAGCATTTGCCTCTCGTAGAAATTGAAGTAAGTCTTCCCAGCCATACTCGGCACAACTCAGAGTGAGGAACCATGTGGGAGTACCTAAGTTCCTCAGCATACATTTTAAATCACCATGACGACGGTACCAGTACTCATTAGTACCACGCTGACACGCCATGAGATTAATCAGGTGAGAATCCAAAATACTATCTTGGACATTCACTTTATCCATAAAATCACTTGCCGAGATGTTTTGCATGTGTATACCACTTTTCAAGATGTGGTTCACTGCATATGACAGTCCAGACAGATCGCTTTCAAACAGGAGATGAAACAAATAAGGAATGCATTGTCGAAACCTAGCATCTCCTGCATACAATCGCAAAGTCCGGTATTCAGAAGCAGGAATTTGATGAGGTCGCTCATCATATCTTCCTCCCTGACCTGTTGGAAAAAGCTGTGGGAAACACCGAGCTTCCAAACTTTCCTCCCAAACACTAATGGGACTCCCTTTGGCTTGTTTCATTTGAAACAACTCAATAGCATTCCCCATGACTTCCTTCGAATGCAAAGGATGAACACTATAATGTTCATATATTTCCTCACTAGTAGAGGGTTCTACTTTCTCAATTTGACCAGCACACAAATCGCTATCCTCTTCCTCACTTACTTCCTCTTCTGCAACATATACATTCTTATAGTATTTATTATTTTTTTTCAAATACAATGTTGCCTTTTTAACTTTCCTAACATCTACTAAATCTTGCCATATTTTCTTATTCTTTGTCGGAACCCCATTAACTAAGATAACCAGAGGTTCCTCTTCCACTTTTTCTACTCCAATTGTGTTAATGTTTTTCTTGAAATCTAGAGGCAAATAAACAACTCTTCCCTTTAATCCTCTCTGTAAATCTGATGGAGGCAATTTCCCTGTCTTTGGCTCCATTCTTACAATAGCCTGAAAGGGATGGATACTTTGAATCAAAATAGATTCATAAGTATTTAAGTCCTTCAATTCAGAAGGAATCTCAACCAATTCCAGATTATTATGAACTGCTCTAGCAGGCATCTGGTTTTGTTTTAATTTGTTACAACAATAAGTACACACACGTTGATCCAATCCCAAATCAAAACAATTTTCTACCATCAAGTATGTTGCAAAATCCTTCCATTCACTATTATTTTCCCTTTCACTTTTTGCATATAAATCCACTAACTTAGTCTGATTCTTATAATAAGTGCGTCTACAACACACACAAGTGAAATTAGGCCTCTCACTTGATTTCATGTCAAACGTCGCAATTTCCCTCTGGAAATTATCTGTACTGGAAACATGTACACTATCTTCCAAATGACCCTCTACTTCTTGCTCAATTTCAACATTCTCCTCTTTACTTCCAAAGTAACAAAACTCAATTTCTTCACATATATTCTTCACATCTATTTCAGAACCATGCAAAAGAGCAGCGCATAATTGTTTCAGCATAATTGCTGGACTCTTAGCATAATACAACAGTCTAACTAACTTCCTCACTTTGTTATGATGCACTGCTAGCATCCTGAAATGATGAAAAACACTCTGGCATACTCTCCTGGATAGACAAGCCAGTGAATGACCATGCAAACCTGTCACTTCTCTTACTCTGCAAGGATCTAATTCTTGCAACAACCTCATTTTCTGCTTCAAACTTTTTTTGTTAAATGACCGTACAAAATCACAAAGCAAATTGATGGAATCCTGTCGCACACTGCAAATACTACTACACTTCCAGGTGTACACAGGACCCTTAGCACGTCTTCCTAAAACCTCATTACCTAACAACTCTTCTGCCTCTGTTGTCACAAGTTTTTCTTTTTCAACTGGACAACCATCTTTCACTTCATAAGCACGACCACTGATGTCAACTGCATGCACCAAATCATTATCCTGGAAATAACTCTCTTCATTAAAAAATGCCTCACAGCTTGAACTATGTATCCATTCTCCAGAAAAAACTTCACAAAAATTACTACGATTAACTATTCTCTTCCATCTACTATTTCTTTTGAAATCAAAAATTGCCTTGTTTAGCTTCCTAATTCTATTGATTATCAAAATAAATAACTTACGTTTAATTTCAAATGCCTGATCAATAACTTTCTCAACTTTTTTTTTTCTCTTATAAAAAACTAGTTTCTGTTGACCTTTCTTAATATTTTTTAACAAATTGCCAATTATCCTGTTACGGAACATTCGTTTACGAATCTCCCTAAACTGTTGTTTCCTTCTACTATCATGCACAGATTTATCTCTTGCTCTAGCAGTAACATTTTCATTTGTCCTTTTCTTTCCATTTGATTTACTTCTCGTGTTATGGATTGAAACATTTTCTGTAGTAATATTTTTTTTATTACAAATATTTCTTATGAAATATTTAGAGCTCTTACCCGGTGCTTTCTTCGTGGCTTGAGAAATCTTTTTGTTAGAGGACTGCTGCGTTTTTTTTTCTCCTGCTGTCTTTGACGTTTTGCAGCCTTTATCTGTCTTAGTATTGTAGGCATATTGAAATCTTGAAATGATCTGCAGTTGAATCTGAGGAAAAATATAATAAAAAATGTTAATAAACATTATTATCAAACAGTAAATCAGTAATAGTGATCAAAAACATAACACACTACTTGACATTTTAATTTGAAGATTTTTTAGTCATTGCCATTTTTACAATACAGAAATACCAGAAAAGAAATGACATTTATATTTATGTTACCTATGCTATTTTATATGTGAATCTGATCTAATTTTATGAGCATATTTTAATATTTTATTGAAGACACTACACATAACCTGTTTTTGAAGGTGTCTTTATTTTTAAATTAAACGGTTTACCTTTTTACTTTTTATTGATTATAAATTTTAAAAATAAATGTTTATAATTCCAAAGGCTCAAGCAGGTCAGCTTCCCATCCTATAACATATAATTCGGACAAATCTGCATCCTCATCACGCTCTTCTTCATCCTCAGGATTTAAATCATCCAATGGATCAACATCCACTGATGTTTCAATTACAAGTTCAATGATGAGGTCAAAATCAACTGATTGCAGATTGTCGCTCATGTTGAGGTTGTCTTTATCTTTAAAGAAAGATAACAACAATGAGATGTTGCAGAGTAAGAGACAAATCTCACAGATTATAATAGTAAAATTATTTAACAAGAGTAACATTTTGCAGCTAATATTTAGCCATGTCCAGCGATGCTGAGCAGGTGAAGCCTATGTCTAATTTTTCACTGAACAGGACTCATCTGTTCTTAACCTTGGATAAGCCTCAACGACTCTGTGTCCCCTGCACATACTCAAATGTTAAAGTGCAGATTTATATTAAATGGCACATCCCCAGGCATGCACCAGTTAATGTGCACCACTGCTTTACCACCCATGGTGTGCCGCATTTACAATCAGATAGGAGAAAGCTGCTTCAAAACCCTGCGCCTGCTTGAAGCTGGCATAGGTCTTGACGCAGCATTGTAGAGATGGGGCACCCCTGAGCCTTGCTGGAGCTGCATCGCACTTACGATACAACTCCAGCAATGCGCCACCTTTCTGGCACAGATGCGTCACGCATCTGTGCCGTTTTTGCCCCATGCTGCGCCGCATTGTAAATGCAGCATAACATGGGTGGCGGAACAGTGGCGCAGGATGACTGTCACATCCCTGGTGATGCGCCACTCATCATAAATCTATCCCTAAGCTTCTTATCTTGTTACAGATGAACTGCCATATGTATCATCAAAATATTTTACATTTTCTAAATAGCGAATTTTAAGGAATAAATAGCGATTCTTTACCATTCCTAATTTGCGATGAGCAAATTGCTAATTGCAAGTTACCCATTCATTTCCATGGCCTAGGAGGCTAATATGAATGAAGGTTTAATTTGCGATTAGCAATTTGCTCATCACAAAGTAGGAATTTTTCCAAGGGTGCAGGGGTGTCTCAAGAACACCTGCTGCACCCCTGAAAAACAAATTTAGGGGCATATGGCACACATACATGCCTTAAGGGCATGTGTTGGCGTCATATGGCACCTTTTCTTTTTTTGAAAAAAAGCTTTTTGAAAAGAATTCACAAATTACCACTAATTTACCACAATAGTTTCCAAATCCTTAATGTCATTTTTTACATAGTTTTTGTTTGATACATTGCATTTAAGTAGTCACAAAATTTACAAATGCTTCAGTGCAATCGCAAAATAAGGAATAGCAAATTTTGCTACTCCTTATTTTGCATCAAAGTTGTTTGATACATACCATTTGTCTAATTAACATTCGCAAAGGCCGAAATTCATAGAATTTTGATCTTTGCAAATGCTAATTAGCTTGATACATATGGCCCCAAGTGAGGCCTGTCTTGCGACATGGTGCATCTTTTGCATTACTGCTGATTCGGTTTTATGTGGTACGTTTTTTTTTTACACTATGACATATCTGCCTAAATGCATCAATTTTTAATGTTGTCACCTCATAGCAAATATTATGCACCACCGCTGCATCATAAAAGTGACGCACAGTGGCAGAAAAAAGGCATACACCTATCATAAATCTATCCCTAGCATTTTAAATGATTAATCCAGGATGACAATAAAGTGTGTCCTATCCAGAGGTTTGTTTAAGGTGAGACCTACTCAGGATTGCAGATTAAAGTTACGCTTGATGAAGAATACAGAGGAGATAATACATATAAAGGACTACCAATGAAGTAAGTAATGTGCACTTTATTGCGCCAGTCATCATAAATGTATCCCTAAGCTTCTTATCTTGTTACAGATGAACCACCATATGTACCATCAAACTATTTTGCATTTCCTAAATAGCAAATTTTAAGGAATAAATAGCAATTCTTTACTATTCCTAATTTGCAATGAGCAAATTGCTAATTGCAAATTACCCATTCATTTCCATGGGCTAGGAGGCTCATAGGAATTAATGTTGCAATTTGTGATTAGCAATTAGCTCATCACAAAATAGGATTTTTTTCAAGCGTGCAGGGGTATCTCAAGAACACCCTGCTGCACCCCTGAAAAAGAAATTTGGGAGCACATGGCACACCTACATGCCCTAATGGCATGTATGGGCGTCATATGGGACCTTTTTTTTTTGTTGAAAAAAATGCTTTTTGAAAAGAATTCGCAAATTACCACAAACTAGAAGTTGGTGGTAGTTTCCAAATCCTTAATATCATTTTTTACATATTTTTTTTTTGATACATTGCATTTAAGGAATCACAAATTTTGAATTATTGACATTTTAAGTAATTTCCACATGTGCAGTGTTTTCAAAATATAATTTGAAAATCGTTTTTGGGGAAAAGTAATGGTTTGCAAATTTATGACAAGGACATAATGGTGTATGCTTCTCTATAAGGCATTTCAGTATCTCTAATGTCATTTTTCCCATATTACATTATAAGACCTTTCCCCATGAAGCACATTCCTTGTAAATATGCTCCCACCTGTGCATTGCAAATTTAGATTTTGACTGTTTCAGACACATAGCCATGTTGAAAGTGACCCAAAAAAATTGCAAACGTTTTAAAATAACACATTCATGTGTCTTAAGGACATTTTAAGTCATTTCCCCATGGACAATGTTTTCTAAGTGGCACAAAAGAGGTATACACCTATCATAAATCTGTCCCTAGCATTTTAAATGATTAATTCAGGATGACAATAAGATGTGGCCTATCCAGAGGTTTGTTTAAGGTGAGGCCTACTCAGGATTGCAGATTAAAGTTACGCTTGATGAAGAATACAGAGGAGATAATTTATTGTAAAGGCCTACCAATGAAGTAAGTGATTTCTACTTCATTGCACCAGTCATCATAAATGTATCCGTAAGCTTCTTATCTTGTTAGACATCAACCGCCATATGTATCATATAACTATTTTGCATTTCCAAAAAAGCGAATTTTAAGGAATAAATAGCGATTCTTTACCATTCCAAATTTGCTTTGAGAAAATTGCTAATTGCAAATTACCCATTCATTTCCATGGGCTAGGAGGCTCATATAAATGAAGGTGCAATTTGCGATTAACAATTTGCTCATCACAAATTAGGAATTTATTCCAAAGGTGCAGGGGTGTCTCAAGAACACCCTGCTGCAACCCTGAAAAAGAAATTTGGGGGCATATGGCGCACATAAATTTTAACAACATTCCTTTACCTCAACAACGATTTTCAAATCATAACTTCAAAACACTACACATGGGAAAATTACTTAAATTGTCCTTAAGACACATAAAAGCATTTTTTGATTGGCTTTCCTGCATGGTAGGGTCACTTTTAACATGGCTATGTAACACAAACATTCAAAATCAAAATTTTCCATGCACAGGTGGGAGCATATTTACAAGCAATTTGCGCCACAAAGAAAGGTCTTACATTAAAATGGGAAAAATAACATCAGGGACAGTCAATTGCCTTATAAAGAACCATACACCATTATGTCCTTCTCATGAATTTAAAAACAATTCCTTTTTCCCAAAAACGATTTTCAAATCATAATTTCAAAACACTGCACATGAGAAAATGACTTAAAATGTCATTGAAACACATGAAAGCGTTTTTTGATTGGCTTTCCTGCATGGTTGGGTCACTTTTATCATGGCTATGTAACACAAACATTCAAAATTAAAATTTTCATGCACATGTAAGAGCATATTTACAAGCAATTTGCGCCACAGAGAAAGGTCTTACACTAAAATGAGAAAAATAACATCAGGAACAGTCAATTGCCTTATAAAGAACCATACACCATTATGTCCTTGTCATGATTTTATAAACAATTCCTTTTCCCCAAAAACGATTTTAAAATCATAATTTCTAAACACTGCACATGGGAAAATGACTTAAAATGTCATTAAAACACATGAAAGCGTTTTTTGATTGCCTTCCCAGCATGGTTTAGTCACTTTTAACATGGCTATTTAACACAAACATTCAAAATCTAAATTTTCCATGCACATGTGAGAGCATATTTACAAACAATTTGCGCCACAGAGAAAGGTCTTACACTAAAATGAGAAAAATAACATCAGGGACAGTCAATTGCCTTATAAAGAACCATACACCATTATATCCTTGTCATGAATTTAAAAACAATTCCTTTTCCACAAAAACGATTTTCAAATCATAATTTCTAAACACTGCACATCAGAAAATGACTTAAAATGTCATTAAAACACATGAAATCATTTTTTGATTGGCTTTCCAGCATGGTTGCGTCACTTTTAACATGGCTATGTAACACAAACATTCAAAATCAAAATTTTCCATGCACATGTGAGAGCATATTTACAAGCAATTTGCGCCACATAAATCATAATTTTCTCCTTAAAGCACACTATACTCTATCTAAAGTAAAGAAATATTTTCTCACCTTAGCAAATACTTTCAGTTTGAAAACAGTCTAAGAAACACACCAATTTGTCTTCAGCAGAGCAAAGGGTATGCACTCCAGAGTCTGCAGCTATCAAAAGCACAGAAATGCTGTAATTCTTCACACATATTTCTCATGTCACCCAATCAAAACTCTTCCCTCACTTTTTTTCAAATGAAAACCCTTCCCCCTCTGCCCTTTCTGCCTATTTTCCATAGCAACCACCTCTTGGAGAAACTCTGGTGTTTGCAAGTTCACACAACAATGTTGCAATTGAACTCTGAACTCTCAGTGCACCTGCATATCCAGTGCTTTCTTTCATTTAATGATTTTTTATTGACCACTCAAAATACATCTTTCAAACAACACATCTGTACACCCTAACTTTCTGTTTTCATCAATCAAAATCCACCAATCACTGTTACTGCTTCATGAACACAGAAACTCCACAGTTTTTTTCATTTCAAACTCTCATTTTTTCAACTGCCATTTCATTGCCACACTTCATCTGACTGCAGGAGAACCTTCTCTCACCATATTTTCTGTCTGGATTGTTGGTCATAGTTATATTCACTGGGCTCAAAGGTACGTTGAAAGCAGGAATTTACCTAACCTCAATTTACAAGATGTGGAAATTAAGTGGTTTGGCCACAGAGGATTAAAATGTCACCAATTGATACCATTGGTGAAAACCTTTATGCATTTGCCAAAACCTGACCTGTTAATTGTGCACTGTGGAGGTAATGACTTGGGCACTTTGACTGGTGTAGGTCTGGAAATGCTTTTAAAGGACACCTTTGAGCAATTAATGGCACTTTTTCCTCAGACTGCCTTGGTATATTCAAATATATGCCAAAGACAGAAATGGAGGTGGTCAAACCAATTTTGTCCACAAATTGAGAAGTCGAGGAAGCATGTAAACAAATCTGTTTCAGCTTACATGAGAGACCATGGAATGGGCTCCCTGTACAACAATAACTTGCGTTACTACATGCAAGATATCTACAGAGGAGATGGAGTTCACTTCTCAGATGAGGGCAACAGAATTTTCACTCTGAATTTAAAAATGTGCATTGGTACCTACTTATAAGTACCTAAATGTACCATAAACCCAAAAGCTCTTCTCAGAGCTACCCTACATCTAATCACTCACAATTATTATTTTACTCTAACTTTTTTCACTAATTTTCAACAAAGTACACTCCCTGGGGCGCTACCCGGTACGCGTACCGGGAGCTAACCTCGCGAAATTTTTTAAAAAAATGTTTTTTTTTCGCACATATAAACCTCCTCAGCCACCCTCAGAAAACCTAGGGGGTCAAGATAAGTCTACCGTGCCCCCTTCTACCCATTCTGAACATTATTTGCCCTCCATCTTGTATCTTAATTCGACCGAAACACAAAATGGTGGACTCCCGGAACGCTTAAGGTACGCGAACCGGGGCGCTCAACGGTTCGCGTACCGGGTCGCTCCCTGGGAAGCGCACCATCAAAAAAGGTGGGAAAGTAGTTCACAGAAAAGCCACTTGAGACAATTTCACCAAATATAGATTAGCTCATACTACATACCAATCCCTACCATTTTCACAAATTTGATTGGAATTCCATTTAGCCATTTAGCCTGTAGACCTCTCTAAATACCGTGAGGTAAATTACTTCACAAAACACATCTGAAATGTTGGAATTGACAACCAATTAAAATGTTACTTTCATTTTCTACTTTTTTTACCTGACATTTGATTGGTTATGTACCCGAATATATATATAAAGGAAGAGAAGGAAACACAGCCATTTTGACTACTACTTCCTGGTGTACATTTCAATAGGATTTTCATTAATAACTTCAACTTCTTTTTAAAGGTAAGTTGTTATTTTTAAAACTGAAGTATATTTTGCACTTTAAGTTAATAAGGCAAACTTTTTCTGTTAGTTATATACTATCCCTCTGTAGTACTTATAAATTTAGATACACTTTTTTATATTCCTACTTCCACTCTGATACTATACACTGCCCAAAGATAAATTCTCTGTTAAAAACTGCCTATCTAAAATTAATCCCAACAGTGCCCTACCTCTACTAATATATATTTTTTTATGCAAATTTCAGGGAAAATGGAAAGTGAACAAAACATTTCATTTGAAATTGTCCTTCCAGAGTCCAACACAGAAATCATTGATCCAAATGAGATTGAATTTATGGATGAAACTTGGGACCAAGAACTACTGCAATGTGTACAAGCAGTAGATAACCTCCTTGCAAATGAGGACATTTTACAACCTCAGAGACTACAATCTATATTCCATGATTATTATGAAATTTCTGACAATGAAATGTTAGAAAGTTTAATAAATTATGAAACACAATAAAAAAAGCTTAAAAAATAAAAAAAAATAAAAAATAATCAACAAAACCAACAATCAATTAACATACAGCATTTGAAAAGTCTATCATTCATTTTTCATTGTGGTACGCTCCCCAGAACGCTTCCCGGTTCGCGTACCGGGCGCTAACCACGTCCCTATTTTCCAACCCGGGATCGGGAGGGATCGAGCCTTAATATATATATATATATATATATATATATTTGTCTGTACCTAGGTTACTGGGAGTACCGGGACCCCACCACTGGACCTGGCAAGCAAAAGGGCAGTGTTGGAGTAATTTACGCCACATTGGGTGAGCTGGACTTCCGGATCTACCCCTGCTTAACGCTATGCTGGGATTCGGTGGAGGTGCGGTTTGGGGAGCAGAGGAGACGCCGGCTTTGTAAATACTAGATGCCAGTATCCCGCTGAAAGGTTCATCACTTACCCTCGCAGATTTCCCAGAGCAGTCCACAGCATTCTGGGATATGGAGTACCGATGCATGGGGCGTCCTCCATGTTGATCAGCCAAGAACACGAACTGTTGCTGCTTGAGGGGGCGGAGACTACTGACATCAGGCAGGAGGGGCCACGGGTATTAAAACCTTGACTAACGCCCTGCTCCTGCTCAAACCATTTGGCGCTGAAGAAGGCGACAGAGATCGCCGAAATGCATTCGCCTCGGATAAACAATTTTGGTTACTTGCAATAAAAGACGCCTTCACTGCCTCCCCTGCTGTGGTCTCGTCTTCTTGCCTGTGGAGAAGGTTCTTGCATATATATATTTATATATATATATATATATATATTACCTACTGGCGGTCGCCAGTAGGTATATATAGTTAGGATTTTTTCCCTATGGGATTTTTGAAAATTCTATGTCTAATAACTTTGGCGTTTGTGGACGGAATTGGCTGAAATTTTCAGCAAAATGGAACATTTTGTTTCTGAGCAGCCCCTGGAAATTTGGGGGGAGTTGGTCCAGGGGGGGCCGAGAAAAAAGGGGGGTCCCAAAACGTGTTTTTAACATTGAGTTTTCCATAGGGCGGTTAGCCTCACTTTTAGCCCGAACGGCTGAATGGATTTGCACGAAACTTGGCAAAATTGTAGGGACTGGTAGCCCGATGTGCCTTTTGTAGGTCTCAATATATGTGCTGCAGTGGATTTTGAGAAATTAACGTTCAAAAAAAGATATATATCTGTAAGCGCGGACCAGGCAGCGCCCCGGTTCGCGTACTTGACGCGTAACGGAACTTCGCGTAGCGAAGCTGATTGGCTCTCCGGTGTCTGTCAACATTCTAAACAGTCCGGAGCGGCCGCCATCTTGTCTCTCGGTAGGATCGAGAGACAAGAGGAGGCCAAAACAAAGGGGGGAATAACTATAAGGGGGCATAGTAGATCCTCGCTGACCCCCTAGGTTTAATGTGGAGGTTTTAAAGGGGCCCCGCGAAATATACCCTATGGTGAGCTGTTGCGGTTAAAACGTAACTGTTCAACTAATGAGGACTTTGAGCTAGCGGCAAAAGAGAGTATTGAGAGATTTGAAGTCAGGGGGTACAATAGGACACTGTTGCAAAATACCCTAGATAGGGTTAGGATACCTTTGAGAAGCACTCTGTTTTCTAAAAAGAATAAACCCATGATAGATAAAGAGAAATTCAGAATGGTCACTCCCTATTCTCAGGACTGCCAACAACTCAGAATTATTCTGAAGAGGCACTGGCATATCCTGAAAAATGATAATACCATAGGGAATGACGTACCTGAAAATCCTCTTATCACTTTCAAACGAGCTCGCTCCTTGAGAGATATTTTGGTACAGAGCCATTTGTCACCAATTCCAACTAAGACAGGAAAGCTAAAAGATGCAAAAGGCTTTTTTCCTTGCGGACGTTGCAAGGCCTGTGCCAATAGCAAAAGGGTGTATACATATGACATCATAGGGTGTAGACAAAAGAAAATTAACCAGTTCCTAACCTGTAGCACACCATTTGCGGTTTACTGCCTGAAATGCCCATGTGGGCTTAGGTACATAGGGAGCACCATCAATCCTGTCAAATTGCGTATTCTAGAACACATGAGGGCAATAGCAAATAGGGATTTCTCATATCCTGTCGCAAGACATTTTTCCATCAAACATAACAGCGACAGAAACCTTCTACAGTATTACTGCTTGGACGCAATTTTTGATAATGTAAGGGGAGGAGATAAGCTACAGAAACTGCGTAGATTAGAATCTCGACATATCATTGATTGTCAGACTAAGGCCCCTGAAGGACTCAACTGCGGAGAGGAATTAGCTGTGCATTTAGGTAGTTAAACAGTAAGAAATTGTAACTCATATGAATTTGCACTCTGTTATTTGCTAGGATTTTTCTTTCCACTATAGATGATGTAAAACCATGAGAGTAATTGATGATTTCCGTCTATGAAATGGACATAATGCTTCAAGTATGTATATTTGTGGATTTCGTAATAGTTTGTTAAAGTTTTTATCTTTTTTATTCCAACGAATGACATAGGATATATTTGGTGGGATAATACTAAGTAATGGGCTTTGGAGATCAAAAGGCAACCTGACCGGTTGCCATAGGCCGATCCACGGCAAGATTTTGTTTCCTGCCCAAATGTGAATACATGAGAGGACATTTGCCGATTCACGGCGCAATTTGAGAATGAGGTTTCTCATTGTTTTTTCTTAATATATGTGTTTCTATTATAGATCTGCAATTATGTAAGAATTGATACAAGATCAATTTAGTACTTATGATTTTATGTACTAACAGTATGGCGCTTATGCGTCAGTCCTCTCTCTATGTCCCACACTTTGACCTGTGTGTTTTTTTAAATAAAATGGCGCCTTCGAGCGCGGTGCGATGTAACTACATTGAGAAAGGAAGCGCAGCTTCCGAAACGCGTCTGTGCAAGTAAAGTTGCTGTTGGAAATCTAAGATTCCCGTGTGTGCAGTCCGTATTTTCCAACCCGGGATCGGGAGGGATCGAGCCTTAATTTACAGAGCGCGAGGCTCCGACGCGCTTGGACCGCACCCGTCAACAAGAGTGCCGCGCACTTTGGGGCAGAGAGCGAAGATATATATATATATATATATATATATATATATTGCGCTCTTTACCATCCCAGGATCCCGGGAAAGAAACGACAGCACTCGGGGGTATCTTGCTCACACAGTAGTTTATTAACTACAAGTACGCCACAGACGCGTTTCAGCACTAGGCCTTCGTCAGTGTGTTTACACATAGAGAAACCGGTGCATTTAATATAAGTAATTCCATACATAGGTACCACCTCTCAGTTGATATCAACAGAGGACTGCACTCCTCCCAAATACGCGCCATCTTGCAATGGTCAATATATACATATATACATATATGTCTATCTACACATTACCAACACCTCATATTGCGTAATCACCCTACAAATAGGTGGATGTGCGTGCATGTGGGTGGGAGTTTGTGTATTATCACATCTATTTTCCATATAGTGTTAATACCGCCGTGGATCGGCAATGGTCCTCTAACACTGATGAGAGGTGCCCTATTATATACAGCCTATGTACAACATATTTACAATATATTCACTCAGATATGGCCATGTTCAGGCAATCAACATATGGCGCGAGGTGCCCAAGACTACATGGATGTCCCACAGTAACTATCCAGTTAATGTAATTTTGGCATAGCTCAAATGAATCAAAGAGCCCCCTGATCCATTAAATTGCCACTTGTATAATAATAAGGGTATGTATATACATTGGTTCCTTCCCACCGCCGAGGTCAGAGCAATGGAACCATTGGCGAGGTTAGGGTTTTTTCAAAATTCAGCCTAAATAAATCCTCCTATAGGTATATACCTACATGTACTTTATGTACAATCCCCTATATGTAAGTGACAATATATACAGTGCTATACATACAAATTAGAATTCAAATTCAAAATACAGAGCAGATCAACAGAAATTGAGTACAAATAGATATCACAGTCATCTATTATGCATTGCCTAGATGAAAGACCATTTCTTCACCGCTATTCATCCCTTTAGGCCACTTGGTGGAGAGGTCTATGATGTAACGTGACTCCAATCTACGGAGACGTCGCAATTGGTCACCCCCTCTAGAATTGGTCTTCATGGTATCTAGCCCGAAATATTGAAGCTGACTACGGTCCCTGTTATGCTTTTCGGCAAAATGCCGAGCGACCGGATAAGCCTGGTCGGCCTTGTCAATGGCCCTTAGGTGTTCAAGGATCCGCAGCTTGAGCATGTTAATGGTACTCCCAATATAGCGGAGACCGCAGGGGCAAACTAGACAATACACTGCTAGGGGAGTGCTGCAAGTTATAAACTGTTTTATATGCAGTTTTTTGCCTGTCTCTGTATTCTCCACTGCAAGAACTCTCCTGCTTCCTGCGCACGCTTTGCATTTACCGCAGGGGAAAAACCCACTCATTGATCTTAAGGTATTACTTTTCGGGAGTGGTTTTTCTAGGTGGCTGGTCACTAGATAATCTCGAAGGGATCTCGTTTTGTTGAATGTTATAAGCGGGTGGGTCGGTAAATCATCTTTGATGATACTGTCAGTGGTGAGAATATGCCAATTTTTTCGCATCATAGACCTAAGGTCCTGTGCTCCAGCCGAGAAGGGAGTTATAAGTCTAAATTTCCCTTTCTCATCATCCCTTTCCTTGATGGCAGGCTTCGGAGTGATTAGGGAGTCTCTGGGAATAGCCCTTACTCTTTTTAAGGTATTTTTCAAGATGGCTTTTCCATACCCTCTCACTTCAAACCTTTTTACACAATCCTGTGCTGCCTTGTCAAAGTCTTCTAATCTTGAGCAATTCCTACGTAGCCGAAGTAGCTCCCCGTAAGGAATGCTCTTGATTAGTTGAGGGGGGTGGCTGCTGCTTGCAAACAAGGTGGAATTGCCTGCAGTAGACTTTCTATGTAGGGCCGTATGGATCTGATGGTCTTCTGCAAACACTTTTAGATCTAAATATTCTGCAGATGAGTCACTTATGGTCCCTGAGAAGTGTAAATTGTACGTATTCTCATTCAATTGATTAATGAAGGCTTGTGCTGTTTCAAAGGAGCCCCGCCACACAATAAACAGATCATCTATATATCTGTACCACCCCTCTGTTTTACCCTCCACTCCATCCACCATGCAGCTCCTGGGTACCTGCTCCTCCCACCAGCCCACGAAAAGGTTCGCGTAGCTGGGAGCGAAGCAGGTACCCATCGCCGTACCTGACACCTGTCTAAACAATTGATCTTCGAATAAGAAAATGTTATTGTTCAAACAGAACTCAATGAACTCGATGATCATGTCATTATGGGTTGTGAACCTCAATTGTCTCAAGTTCAGAAAGTGTTGAACAGCCTCAAGGCCCTGTCGATGATCAATGACGGTGTATAGGCTCGTAATGTCAAGTACGATTAGCAGGCATTCATTGTCCCAGTTGATATTCCTGATGGAATTCAGAAAATCCTTTGTGTCCCGTACATAGGAGGGCAATGTCAGGACCAAAGGAAACAAAAATTTGTCGATCAATCGGGACATACTTTCAGTGAGACTGCCAATCGATGACACGATAGGACGGCCTGGAGGATGGAGGCTGTCCTTATGGAGTTTTGGCAGGTGGTAGAAGGTAGGTATGAGGGGTTGAGATGTCCGGAGATAGAGAAATTCATCTTTGCTTAACATATTTTGATTGTGCCATTTCCCTATAAGTTTATCATAGTTCCGGATACTCTCCAAATACACCTCATTGGTGCACTTAACATAGAATTTGGTATCAGATAGTTGGCGCAATGCTTCGAATCTATAGTACTCCCTGGTGAGGATAACGACATTGCCCCCTTTGTCTGAAGGTTTAATAATGATTTTTTCATCCTTCATAAGACTTTGAAGGGCCATTTTTTGTTGCTGTGTGATGTTATGCTGTACAGGATGATCGTCTTTTCTGTACCTCATCAGATCTTGAGTCATGGCTTCTGAGAATGCATCTATCGAATCCCAAGGCATTTGTGGAATAAATATAGATTGGGGTCTATACCCGCTTTCCTCTCGATCTTGCTGAATACCCAACGCGAGTGCTCTTTGTCCCCTATCCTGGATGTCAGTTATATCCTGTATATTGCCTTCTTCACGCAGATTTTCTAGGACTTCTAAAGCTTCCATGTCTCTGCCCACGAGGGCATCTGTAGCTGTTAATCTCGTGGCCATACCGCTTCTTTCTTTTAGGTGGGGCCGCAACTTAAAATATTTGTGTAGCTTTAGCTTGCGTGTGAATCTAAAGAGGTCTATCCTCGTTTGGGTATATTCGAGTGGAGTGCTAGGGCAGAAGGTAAGACCGAGGCTCAATAAGCTGGTTTCAGTGTCTGTTAAGATTCTTTCTGTCAGGTTCACCACCGTAAGATTTTGCCCGGTGGTCTCTACTGCTTGTCTTACTTCTTGTTGCCTCGCGTCCGGTTGTTCCAGTTGTTGGGCTTTGTTCTGCCCCTCCCTTTTCCCCCGCCGTCTGCCCCTGCCTCCTCTCCTTGTCCGCCTCTTTTTTTGAGAGTTTTTTGCAATTTCTCTGCCATGTCCGGTGGTTTGGTCTTGCCGCCTCTTAGCCATGCGCCCTTGATGACATCGTACTCTTGGTGAAAAGGGGTCTTCCCACTGCCACTTGGCTCAGTTGAGCGCGGTTTCTGTCGCGCTGTCCGCGGCCTTGTGGCTTGCTGCTCATCCCCTGATTCATTTTCCGTTACGTCTGATTCAGACGTTGCTACTTCAGGCATTGGAGTGGTTCTGGATTGTAGAGCTTGACGCGATGCATCATATTTCTTAGCATATGTAAGAATGCGTCCTTGCTGATAATCATCTAGATCTCTTTCATATTTTTCCTGTTTCCTCATGCGTATTTTCTGTTCGTATTTTGTGAGGCGGATCTTCATGTCAGCTTTAAGTTTCAACACTAGCTCCTTGTCAGGTTCTTCCTCCAATTTCTCTTCCAGGTTCTTTATTTCCTCCAATGCCTTCTCACGGTCGCTCCACGCGTACTTAATCAGAATCTTAAGGGTTCCCTCTGTGTATGTCGCTGTATGTTGTTCCCAATCGGTTAGCAGCTGAGGGTCAGGGTTCTCATAAGAGGGTACAGTGTGTACCCTCAGCCCTCGTGGTACTCTTTTCTCCTCCACGTAACTCGTGAGGCTAGTGGCTTCCCACCATTTGCGGGTTTCACGTTCGTGTACTCGCTCAAGCTTAAGCATCATCTCGCTTATCTTCACTTTCTGTGGGTCCGCTACTGGCACTTCCTCGTTGGTTATCTCGCGCCTCTCCCGTTGCCTGAACATGTCTTTAGCCGCTGTGCGGCGTTCCGTGTCTGAGAACATTGTCCCGGTTTACTCGCTGCGCTGCTAGTTACACTCAAAGCATGCGCAGTCGATTACAGGCTGTACTTGTATTACCGTGTGAGAAGAGTGACCCCCTAACGCTCTGCTCCAATGTCCGCTCCCTCATGTGAACATTCACGCAGGTAGGCAGAAAAAATTGAGTCATGCGCCGGTCTTCTTACCCGTCTCCGTTTTCCGTTAGACCCCAACGGGGGAACCTGCAGCACGCCGGTATCCTCCAGGAATCCACTCGTACTCGCTGAAATGGGGTAGACCTTTCGCAATAGACGCTCCTGCTGGCGGTGGGGCGGTGCTCAGGAAACAAACAAGTTCGTCGCTCCGTTTCCTCCAAATTTCCTGTGCACTCGTGGGCGGGTGCTGTCAGCGGCTTGAAGGACGCCGCCAAAACATTGCGCTCTTTACCATCCCAGGATCCCGGGAAAGAAACGACAGCACTCGGGGGTATCTTGCTCACACAGTAGTTTATTAACTACAAGTACGCCACAGACGCGTTTCAGCACTAGGCCTTCGTCAGTGTGTTTACACATAGAGAAACCGGTGCATTTAATATAAGTAATTCCATACATAGGTACCACCTCTCAGTTGATATCAACAGAGGACTGCACTCCTCCCAAATACGCGCCATCTTGCAATGGTCAATATATACATATATACATATATGTCTATCTACACATTACCAACACCTCATATTGCGTAATCACCCTACAAATAGGTGGATGTGCGTGCATGTGGGTGGGAGTTTGTGTATTATCACATCTATTTCCCATATAGTGTGTATATATATATATAGACTTCGCCACCAGCAGTTGTCTTTCGTAGACAAAAATGACGATAAGCGGACCCAAGGTTCTTGGTGCCAATCAAAGTGCTTTATTTGTGCCCAGCAAGTCCGCCATTGCGCGTTTCGACCCCCACTCGGGTCTTGATCACATGACACGTTGCAGAAAGAAAAGACAGCATTTAAAGTGCAAATAACAGGAAATGACGACATAAAGTGCAAATGCATGAAAACTGTAGAGTTACTTTTAGCAGCATAGAGATTTCAATTCAATGTGCAAAGTTTGCAAAGCTTTATGCATAATGTAAACATTCACAAGCAATAAATATATAAATATAAATAAATATGCTTACAAAGGTTAAAAAAGATTTTCTTCCTTTTAAAACAGAATGAGTAAAAAAGCAAAGTGAAGCGATGAATACAATTCATAGATAATCTAAAGATTTATACGCCTCTCTGCAACACAGCTTTGTGGTGCTTACTGGAGGTACCTAGTGGGCTACTTTGACTCTAGGGACCCTCAAGATTCAAGGGGACTTAATCTCACAACTTAAAACGGCCACAGGGCATGTTTACACAATGGTGAAAGAAGGGGGCGGGGCCTGAGATGACATGTCTGCAAACTCACCCTGTGGCGCGTTTTAAGTTGGGGAATTAATTCCTGTTCAATCATGAGGGCCCCTGGGGGCAAACTAGCCCACCAGTACCTCCAGTATGTGACAGAGAGCTGCGTTGCAGAGAGGTGTTCAGAGGCCACACCCCTTTTTACAAGACTCCGCAACGCAGCTCCGAGGCGCTTACTGGAGGTACATGGTGGACTAGTTGGCCACCAGGGACCCTCAGGATTGAAGAAGAATTCATTCCCCAACTTAAAACGCACCACAGGGTGTGTTTGCACATATGTACCCTCAAACCCCGCCCCCTCCCTTCACCACTGTGCAAACGTGCCACAAACGTTTGTGAATTAAACAACACAACTGACACTGGGATGCTGTGTCCTTTGTTTGTCCTGAGAGCGTGCTGAACTAAAGTATTGTTGGATAAATACACATATATATATATATATATATATATATATATATATATATATATATATATATATATATATATATATATATATATAATGTAACACTATTACTAAAATTACATATTGTAATTTATATTATTTTGTATACTTTTCATTTAGTTTACTATTATATTAATCAGATATATATATGTTAAACAGGAATAATATTAATACACAAGTACAAAACATTAAACTAAATTACCAAATAATTAAATATAAACAACTATAAAATAAAAAAAGTTATTACAAATTATTACAAAAATTAAAAAACATATCTATATATAAACAAATAATATAACATTCAATAAACAAGCAAATAATACTAATGTATTTATTTCAACAATTTAAAATAAGTATTTCAATCAGAAAATAAAACAAACACTATTCCCACTCTAGTCTGTGCAACAGTAGGGAAAGCGTTGGACTTCAGAGGAGTAAAATTTACTATTCCTGCTCCGGTCTGTGCACCAGTAGAAAAAGTCCTGTATTTTGGAGAAGTGAAATGTCCTATTCTCACTCCAATCTGTGCAATTTTAGACAAAACAATGGATTTCGAAGGGGTTAAATGTAGTATTCCCACTCTAGTCTGTGCGACAGTAGCAAAGGCTTTGGACTTTGGAGAGGTAAAATGTATTATTCCCACTTCAGTCTATGCAACAGTAGGGAAATTGTTGGACTACAAAGAGGTAAAATGTACTATTCCCACTTCAGTCTATGCAACAGTAGGGAAATTGTTGGACTTCAAAGAGGTAAAATGTACTATTCCTTCTCCAGTTTGTGCAACAGTAGGGAAAGTGTTGGACTTTGGATGGGTCATATTGACTATTCCCACTCCAGTCTATGAAACAGCAGAGAAAGCGTTCGACTTCGGAGAGCTAAAATGTACTATTCCCACTCCAGTCTGTGCAACAGTAGGGAAATCATTGGACTTTGGAGGGGTTAATTTACTATTCACACTTCAGTCTATGCAACAGTAGGGAAAGCGTTGGATTTCAGATGGAAAAATGTACTATGCCAACTGCAGTCTGTGCTACAGTAGGGAACGCGTTGGACTTCACAGAGGTTCAATTTACTATTGCCACTCCAATCTGTAGAAGAATAAGGAAAGTGCTGGACTTCAGAGAGGTACAATTTACTTTTCAAACTCCAGTCTGAGCAACAATATGGAAGGTGATGGACTTTGGAGGGGTTACATTTACTATTACCACTTCAGTCTGTGCAACAGTTGGGAAAATACTTCACTTCAAACACCTAACATATTTTAAAAACCCCATTAGTTGACAAGAAATATAAAAAACATAAAGTACAAATTATATATGAAATTAATAAACAATTAAACAATGTTCATGATTATAAAATATTTGTATATTTAATTTTAAATAAAAAAATTGATTACATTATTATTTAAGCTCCCCCAAATCTATCAGCTCACACTTAAAATAGAACGAAAATAAAGAACTATAACACAATTACCATTACCTAATATATAAAATAAAATATCATTATTAAAAAATGAAAATAATGATTAATCAATTAAATATGTTATAATAATTAATTAATTAATTATTGCTTAATTAACTTCCCACCCTATACCCCTACAAACCCAAGAACATGCCCCTAAAAAATAGCTTAAATGCTATAAAAATTGCACAATTTACATAGTTAACAATCAATTAAATACTTAATATTAAATTAATATTTAATTATTATTCACTTATTACTGAATAATCTTCCCCATCCCTCTACAAACCCAGAAATTGCATCTAAAATATCACAAAAAAATAAAATATAATAATCACACAATTTATAGAATTAAGACTCAATTAAACAA
Organism: Lissotriton helveticus; assembly: GCF_964261635.1. Classification (NCBI taxonomy): domain Eukaryota; kingdom Metazoa; phylum Chordata; class Amphibia; order Caudata; family Salamandridae; genus Lissotriton; species Lissotriton helveticus. The sequence goes on from NC_136072.1 coordinate 654,078,723, forward strand.
TTAATAATTAATTAATAAACAATTATTACTCAATTAATATTAACTTCCCACCCAGTACCCCTGCAAACCCAACTACCTGCACCTAAAAATATAACGTAAAACACTAATAATTACAACATTTACATAATTGATTATCAACTAAATAATTATTACCAAATTAAGAATAATTATTAATTAATTATACTTAACTAACTTCCAACTCTGTACACCCACAAACCTCGCAACCTGCTATTACACTAAAAATTATTATTAACAATTAAATAAAAAATGATAAATTACTTAAAATGACAAACCATACTTAAAAATATTTTCAACAGTTGTACAAATAATATTTAACATAAAATTGATCTATGAACTAAAATACATAAAGATGTTAAAAAACAATAATTTCTACAACTATATTTTTTAAAACAATATCAACAACTTAGATATTCTTGAAAACAATATTACTTACCCAAAACAAAATCGATATTCTTGTCAACAATACTTCGGAATCACTATGTTTATGTCACGATATTTAATACTCAATATTTCTGTAGCTTGATATTTGTAAACCGATATTTTGTTCAAATACCAGACATAGCTTGAGCCTATAGACATAGCAAGTTGACAGCCATCATCTGGCTATTCCTTCCTACACAGTGACACTCGGAGAGCGAGGAAAAAGTGTTGTCTATGGTGTTTGTACTAATCTGTGGGTCTAAGTGCCACTGCTTCTGCTGCACCAATGGAAGCTACACCCCTGGCTAGAGGCACGAAAGGTTGCAACTTCCCATGCATAGTCTTAAAAATCCAGGAAAACTCTGCCTTTGCAGGAAGAAATTGCCCAAATTTGCAAGTGTGAAATTTCCCTGCCTGTCTCCCAATGTGTGTTGTTTTTCAGTGGGGAGGCAGGAACCCTATACAAGCAGGATGCGGGTGAAGTTCAGGGATGTAGAGCTGGGATGGGATGTTGTGCATTGGTGCAGCTTCCCTCAAGGAATTTTCAAGGGGGCTTTATCCAAGGACAGTCACATAGTCAGTGTGTCATGAGCCATAGCGCAAGAGGGGAATGGGCTCTCTGGCGTTTGTTTGAATGATACATTACAGCAATAGGCAGGGTTCAGTTGCCCCCTTAGGCCTCTGGGCCCCTATTCTACTACACCTCCTGCACCAATGGAAGCGATGACACTGCCTAGGGGACATGCCAGGATGGGGAAAGGGGGCAATTGATGTTCCGAGGATGGGAGCTCTGACCGCGTACAGTTGATGAAAAGTGGCAGCCACCGGCTGCAGCTCCCCTCAGCAGCGAGAACAGTTTCCCATCATTGTCTAAGGTCAATTATGCTGTCACTCTTATTTTCTAGTCTTTTACGATATATGCTTCATGACCCTCACAAAGATTTTATTTAAAACTCTGATAGTGAAGTGAAGCTGCTGGTCAATGTCTCACTTCTACGTTGTCCCCAACGATTGCATGAGACTGCACTTGCTTGAGGGAAACCCTTTAAAAAAACTGTGCATAGTGCTGAGCAGCCCTTTAACCACCCAGTGCACACCAGGAGGCAATAATACACATAGAGACCCAGAAGCACAGTGGATATGTATTACAGAAGAGGCCACAGAAACTTATGCTGCCCACTCTGTAATACTGGTAGCGCTGGCACACATGTAGCGCCAGTGCTATCCTGTGCAGGCACTCCCTCAATAGCATGGGGGCGTTGCCCTATGAAAATGAGAAAATAATTGTTCTGCTTCGCCTGTGGGAACTGAAGCAAACATACCCTTAGAAGGCATATTGAAAATTAACTACAAAAAGGTGGTGCACTGCCAGTGCACCCCCTCAGGGCAGGTATCCGGAGGGTTTATAGGGGGTCCCATGGACCGCCTCAGATATCCTCCTGCAGGCAGATGCAGTCACTCACTGCACCTGCCTGCAGGTGGATCTGACTCATGCACATAGAAAAACAGAGCAGGTTGGAAGCATCCGCTCTGTATTCCACTGAATGCACTACCCCCGGGGCAGCGTGAGTTCACGGCCGCCGTGGGCGCAGCTAATTCACTGTAATAGGGGGCACTGTCTCTATTTGTGCCTGACAGACCTGCTTAAAGGTGTGCTGTGGATCAAACAAGGACCCTCTATATAAAATATGGCCACAGGAGACATATTCCAGACGCTGGGGGCACAATGGGCATGTGAGCCAGGATTTTTGCACCCCTAGGGCACTATCGTATTAGAGAAGGGACCACAGACACTTGTGCAGCCGTCTCTTTAATGTTAATAGTGCTGGCACACAGGTAGCACCAGAACTATCCTGAGAGGGCATCACATCATTTGCCTGGGGAAGTGGCCCCATGCAAATGAGGGAATCACTTTGCCTCTGCACCTGCAGCATATTACTGATACAGCGCAGAGACAAACATGCACTCAGGAGGTGCGCTGACAATGCGCCACAAAAAGGTGCCACACTGTCAGTGCTCCCCCTGAGGGCAGCCCTCTCAAGAGGTGAAAGGGCAATATGCGTACAGATACAGGCCTTTATTCAGCACTCTTCATCAATCGGTCTGTTGTTGTGTCACTCAAATAGTTCTTCCTTCCAATAACATGTACAGCATGTGACGGCAGTGTATCAGCCCACTTCAAATGTTGGTTAACAATAACGTTTTACAAAATCATTACAAAAGAAAACAAGCGTTGGCAAACCCAAATGGGTAAACTCCAATGCTTGTTTATATTTGGGTGCCAGGAAAGCTTTCAGTTTTTTTTCTCTCAGAGTATTTAATTCTGAAGGAAGATAATTAAGCAGCAGTATTTAAGATGTCTTTGTTTTATATTGTGTATATACTTCACACGTATTCTTTTGACCAATTTTCTTCCAAGCACTCTGTTTTCTCTCCCTAGTCTTGGGGATGTTCTAGCTGTCGACTGCATTTACCTGCCTTCTGCACTCCGTTCTACTCCCAGTTTCCTTTCCAGCTATAGTCTATTGCTTGCTCTCTGTTTTCACTTTTCCCTTTGCAACTAATTGTCCCCCTGGTCGGCTAATACAGCCCACAATATTTGTTCTGCTTTTGTGCCTGCAGTTCCAAGTTGCTTGCTATCCTGTCATCACCCCAGTCCGTTCCAGATAAGTACACGTTCTGCTGTTGCTTTTCGTGCTTTTCATTTCCTAGCCTTTTCGCCTACTGACCTTAGTATGCTTACATTTACAACGCTCCTTAGTTATTTAATCCACAGTTTCCTTGACATGCCAGGCCATCGTTTCAATTCCATTCCATCTTTCAGTGCCCCATTCCTGTACACAGTTTCAGTGGCACTCTTGTACTCAGTTCCTCTTTACATCAGCTCTTGTATTTCTGAAATGAATTTCCTTTTTCGTGTAAGTCACTTGTTTCCTTTTAGGGCACCACTGTTTCTATCTTACTATCACTTTTGCTGTATGTAATTCGTTATATTGAGTTTTCTTGACAGCTTTTTCAGTAGAAGGCAACTTCTTACCCGTCCTCATGGTCTAATTTTGGTTCCTATTTATTATCACTGTTCAGATTAGATTTTTTCAGAAACAGAAAGCAGTCACTGTTGTTTCTGCTGGTACCTCGCATTCTGTTTGTACTTGCTTTCATCTTATTTGGTACAGCACACACAATGGTGGAACAATTCAAGCTTGAAGATGTCTCACAGAAAACAATAAAAACACAGAACATTATATTCAATGATACCTAAATGAAAGAAGTAAAAGAAGGAGCACCCTTTATTGAACCAATGACTCGTGATAATGATTTATTGCTTGTCACTTAGGTCCCTTTCACATATGTCTGCTTTTCTTGCTCTTTTCTATGAGCTAGCAAAGTAAGCTACTGGCTTGCTGTTTGCACTCTGAGCCTTGTTAATTAGTGTGTGCCCATGGTACAACTCTAACAAAAGTTTTAGTTATGCACACAACACTTAGGGCCTGATTACAATGTTGGGCGTAAAGCCTCCGACCAGCGATTGGAGACTTTCTGCCCAAAATAGTAGGTTCAAAGTCCGACTGCCGCATTAGGATAACAGCGGTCGGAGTTTAAACCTGCAAGGGGATTCTGACATAGTTCAGATGGGCTTGAGCCCGTCGGTCCGTTGGAAGGTCTGCATAATCCCTTAAAGAAGGCGGCTTAACCATCGGGGTAATGATGTTGGTTACTGACAGCCATTCCATGTTGGCTTTTCTGACATGGAAAGGCTGTCTGAAAGCAACATTGGGGACCCCTAGCAGTGTCATGTGTCCTGTGCAGGCCCATTGTCGTTTTTCCTATGTTAGCATGAGCACGTTTCAGGCTGTCTTTTGCTTTGCACACGCTAATATACAAACGTATTTTGCTTTGTGCCACACTGTTTTTTCACACATAATTAGACAAGGGCGAACAACAATGCCCCTTGTTATTTTGTTCTAGTAAGGCCGCAGCACCTAGACAAACGACACAAATGCAGCTGTTGTTAGGGAACACATACTTCTGCATTATAGGTATGCACAAATAGGTAACAACACACTTGGAGAGGGATCGTTCCAGGGAAGAGCTTGTGACAGCATCTGAGCCCGTTACTTGCTTGCACTAGCAATTGCCTGGTTGGGGCCAGCCGGGGACTGCATCTCCTATCGATGCTTGCACCTGGAGGTGCCTGGCCATGCCACAATCTTTGCACCGTAGGCGCATAAAGTCACGCTGTGGGAGCCCGTTACTTACTTGCACCAGCACTTTCCTGTTTGGGGCCAGCAAGGGATTGCATCCCCCATCGATCCTTGTGCCTGAAGGCACCCACCCACGCCACAATCTTCGCGCTGGAGGTGCATAAAGACACTCCCGGGCTCCCGCAACATGGGATGCACGCAGGCGTGCCCGGGTCAAGGGCGGGCCCGTTTGCGCCCATTAGTGACTGGAGGAGGCTGGGCTGGGCCAACTCACTTGGCGTTTTGGCTTTTCGATTCTGGAACTCAGATATTGACCTCAATTTCACTAGGGCAACACCAAGGTAAAGGTCTTGTATTACACCTTCCATAAATTGGTCACAACATAAGTGAGATTCTGCTGAAACTCTGTTTTTACTTAGCATGGGGAAACAGAAACCTGCCCTTGCGCCAAAAACAACTGCTACTACCTTGGATGGTTTCCTGCTAAAGGCAGTGGGGGCACTAAATAAGGAAATTGAATTTACGGAGAGGAGACTGTCTCTAGTGCCCACCACTGATCCACCAGCAACATTTAGTTTTTCTGAGAACTCTCATATGGTAGATTATGGACTAAACCCTGAACCAAGACCACACACCACCATTATCACCCACTATTATCATTGTGAGTCAGGGAAATCCACGTGCCACTCAGAAGGGAGAAGAGATTGCCTGCCCCACAATGAATTCTGGAAAAATCTGGGCCCCTGAGTGAGATAGGAGGGAAGAGGAAATGAGCTGAAGAGGCACGGGTCGATCTTAAGGTAAAAGGACAGTCGCCAAGGGTCAAGCGCACAAAACAATCTCATTCTCAAGTACAGTGTGTAGAACTCGCAACGGAGGAAAGTAAAATGTACAGGTTGACCTGGATTTATTGATGGGAAAATTAGTAAGATTATTAATGATGCCCTGGAACCTCTTCTCTCTCGACTGGATAACATTGAAGAGCATCTTGGGCGGTTCCGGCAGGATCAAAGGGAACACTTAGCACCCCAAGATGAAAATGCAACAGAACCTCTACTCAGTAGGAAACATAAAAGGGTAATTGATGAACCTTTTAGTGCCTTCCCGGAGACACTGGGATCATCCATTGGCAAACTTATCACAGATAGCCGGACTTTTATGCCCAGCACCAGAAAAAAGTTAATTGACACAAGAGGAAGGGAAATTGGGATGAATGGGATATCTGATGGGGACGGAAGAAGGGGAGGAAAAGATGGCCAAGATGAACTAGGACCCACCACGTTAGGGGGTAGGAGAATACCACAAGAATTGAGAAGTAGGTATTGAGATGGATGATGAAGAATGGCAGGAGGCCATTCCCACGCCCAGAGTCATAGCAATACCAGCGCAACTCCGATTGGTACAACTTAAAATCCTCCATAGGGTTTACGTGACAGGACCTCAGCTGGTGCGGATGGGAAAAGTGGACGGGGTCTGTAGACTGGGATGTTGCCAGGTGGGTACCTTTATGCACATTATTTGGGAATCCGACATTATTCAACCCTACTGGCATAAGATACATGACACCATCAACACAGTTCTATCCACCCAACTCGGCCCTGAAGCTCGTAGGTGTTTATTGAATATTTGGGAACCGACAGATTTGAATGTTTACATGACACAGTGGGTCACTCTGGGGCTTATGCTCACTAAGAGAAACATCGCACAGTTATGGGGAGCGTCACATCCTCCTACAGTGAGAGACTGAGAGAGAGAGACCTGGACTGGTCCATGTTTAGAGAGAAGACAGTGTATGTGGCTCGGGTTGCCCTAAGAAGTGGATCCGCATATGGGGTTTGTGGAATTCCTATCATGGGGATATAAGTCAACTGCCCTTCACTGTCAGTTGTGATGACCACCCTCCCCCTTGATCTTCCAAGTGATATATTGCATTAACTGATTCTACCTACTGTCTCCATGATGCCTCACCTATTACTTCCTCTGCATTGCAATCAATAAGCTATTGTGTGTTAATAAATAGTTTTTATAAATAAAAGAATTGAGAAGTAATTCGGACCCTGGGTATAGATGCTCAACTGGGCATGGGGCCTGAAATACTTTAAACCTACCCCCTGAATGTACTCCTGACTGTACTCCTTAGACAGTAATCTTGACAGGTGTCCCTTACCTCCTCTCAGGGCAACAAGAAAGTTGCTCATGCCTTATAAATAAGGCAGCAAAATTGGTGTTCTAGGAGAGTTCCATCACACATTAACGGACTCGAACACATTATTATGGCAAGGAGGGTGGGCTGGATCAAGCCCTACAACTAAATGCTTAGAAAGGGACTGCGTTGTACTTAATTTTAACTACCAAGGTACACGTTTTTCGCTCTGAAGTACACCAGGGATTCACTAAATGATTCAATAAGGGTCTGTCCTCTGGGCTTTTTCTACCCTCCCCCCCAACAGGGGATGAACATGAAGCAATATTTCCCAGGGTACGGGCCAAAACGACACTCTCCTTTTCAGCCCCTCACATTTACTCACCCTAAAGGCTTTGGTGTTCTTTCGGGCTTGACAGATATTGACTGACTGCCTGTCCAATCAGGTAGTATAGTCATTCTGAAAAGTTCACACCCAGGGCGCCCTGTTTTAGGGAGTAGCTTAGACACTGAGGAGATAGGGAGTAGGCAACTAACAGATCTATCTGGTTCTCTATTGCTAAATATCAGCACCCCCAGCAATGATACAAAGATCCCTGAATCTCGCATTTGGGACTTAATTCCTGTTCCCAATTCGAACTTGGGATGGGAAGGGTCTGGTCTCTAATCCACGCCCACTGTATTTGTATCGCAACCAACCAAGGTAGGCCCGGTGAGCCAGGACACTGCTATCCCCCTGTGTAGCATCATTTAATGGAACATTGCAGGAATATGTGTAAAACTAATTAATGAGGATTAGGTGAAATATATTAAGGATTTTGATAATATTTGTCTCCAAGAAACATGGCACAAAGTTGACATTGTGTTGGACAGTTACAGCTCGTTGAATGTCAATGCAACAACCTCAGGTGCTGGAAGGGCAAAAGGGGGGCTTGTGATTTTAATTTCAGTAAAATATGGGCACATACAAACTCATGTTGTAAACACTACACTCTGCTATCAGGTAGTCCTTATTTCCAACCTAAATCAGGTTAAGTTACTGTTAATAAATTGGTATTATATCTTTGACCAGAATAGTAGTCACATGATTGAGGACTTACAGGTGTAGATTAATAACATTGTTGGGAAGTGGCAGCCCCTATGCATCCTGTGGGTAGGGGATTTCAATAGTTCCATTTGCACTCTGAGCAACACTGGAGTTTGTGGGCTGCTAGACACAGATGATCAGCCTCAGCCACACTTCAATTATACTGTATAGGGTGAGGCCTTGAATTCCATTATCATTGCTAATGATCTATTTATTTATTTATTTATTATAAAGTTTTGTATAGCGCGAACAAGACCCGTAGGTATCAGAGCGCTTAACATGAGGTAGGAAAAGGAAACACTGTTACATATGTATACGTCGTTAGCAAGCAATCGCAGTGAGGTAGATGACATATAAATTCGTAACACATGTGACGTTAGCAAAAGTAAGTAAGCTATGATTAAATAAAATACAAGACATGTATATATAACAAATATGAGGTAGCACGGTATAGGTTCATGTATGAGGTAGCACTGTATAGGTTCATGAAAGATATTGTTCTTCTGTTCAATCAAATCTCCATTCCTGTTGGCTTTGGGTTGTTCCCATATCCTAGGATACATATTCCATTATAATATTGTCTGAGCCTCCTATTTTGATGGCGTACATGATCTGTACTAAGGCAGTATTATAGCAGATCCAAGATCAGTGATCTTCATTAGGTAATGTATCTATCCATCAGCAGGCTCTTCACTTCCCGTTTGAATGTTACCAGATTCTGGATTTTCCTGATGTTTGGAGGGAGTGAGTTCCATATTCTGGGGGCCGCTCCTGAGAACGCTCTGTCATAAGTTTTTTTCTTTCGGAAGAATGCTGGTCGTAGTAGCAGCTCCCCAGCACTCCTAGATGTTCGGTTGCCACCGGACAACTGAATTTTCTTTGTTAGATATCTTGGGGTGTTGTCGTGTAATGCTTTATGTGTGATACATGCTAACTTCATTTGGATTCTTGCTTCATATGGTAGCCAGTTTAATGCTTTCAGGTGTGGGGATATATGGTCATATTTCCTAGTTCCGGTGATAAGTCTTGCTGCAGCGTTAAGGCAGGCTTTCAATGGTCCTGTGGACATTTTTGGTAATCCAGCCAAGGTGGTGCACCCATATTCAATCCTCGAGATAACTAAGGATTGGATTGCTAATTTGAGGTCTGACTCTGTGATGAAAGGTTTCAATTTTCTTAGGTAGTTCAAGTGAAATCGGGCACTTTTCGCCATTGAGTTAATGTGGGCTTTCATGTCTAGATTCTCATCTAAGATGATTCCTAGCGATTTGGCTGAGTTGACAAGGGTAGGGGTACAGTTTAGCGCAGTCACGACTTTCATCCATTCCATTATTTCTGTATTCCTCTTTGGTGGAGAGATTAATAGGAACTCTGTTTTATGTGCATTCAGCTTCAGGTGGTTTGCCATTAACCATTGAAGTGTCATTTTTAGTGTCTCATTCATTAATTCCAATTCTTTTATGGATCCAATCTTTACGTATATTTGCGTGTCGTCTGCATACATGTGATAGGATATTTGAGATTTTTGTAGAATTTCTGTGAGTGGCTCGACGTATAGGTTAAACAGATCTGGGGATAATGTCGATCCTTGAGGGACTCCAATTGTGGTAGGGCACGGAGGGGAGATTGATTGGTTAACCAGGAAGCGCTGTGTTCTGTTCTGTAAAAAGGACTCGAACCATTTCAGCACTGTTCCTGATATTCCCATCCTGTCCCGTAGCCTGGCCAGTAATGCTTCATGATTTACCGTATCAAATGCCGATGACAAGTCCAGGAGAATCAGTAAGCATGCTTGATTTTGGTCAAGGGCCTGTAATGCGTCATCAGTAATGTGGAGAATCGCTGTTTCAGTACTGTGCCCTGCTCTGAATCCTGATTGGCATTCATCTAACAAGGAGAATTTGTTGATGTGTTGGCACAATTGGTTCTGCACACATTTCTCAGTCAACTTGGCCAGTAAAGGGATGTTGGTCACTGGGCGAAAGTTATTTGGATCTGATGTATCTGCTGTGGGTTTTTTGATTATGGGAACGACTTGACCTGTTTTTAGGCAGTCTGGAAGGATCCCTTGTGACAGTGACGCATTTATTATTTCGGTCCATATTGGAATCAAGATGTGATTGATTTCTTTTACGCATTTTGCAGGTAGAGGGTCTTGGTGGTGGTTGTTAGGTTTGATTCCTGAGAGCGTCTTGGCAATCGTGTGTTGGTCATACAGTTCAAATGTTTCCCAGCTCGCCTTGTTTTTTGCCTTAGTGCAAGCTGTTGTAGAGTTGGCATCGTTAGTAGCCCAAGGTTCGTTGGGAAGGTTTAATGCTGAGTTTTTAAGCTCTATTTCGAGTGCTTTGGCCTTTTCCATGAAAAATGTGGAGAAATCATCACAGCTTAGAGATGTTTTTGAATGTTCTTGCACTGTTTTGGCTAGTTTGTTTGATTGCTCCTTTAGGATTTCAAATAGTTTACGTGGCCTGTTTTTGGCATTATCGAGTTCTTCTCTTATAAATTCCTTTTTTGAGTTGATGATCTTTTTATTATATTGTTTCCTTGTTTTTCTGAGGGCTTCCAGAGATCTAGGTCTCATTAATACTAGTCACTTGGACTGTAATTCTCTACCCCAGTGCCGCACATATGGTGGAGGAGGCAGAGGAAGTACAATTGATTTTATGTTTATTACCGAAAAGTACCCCCCCCCCCCCCTTGTTGGTGACTTTGAGGGATACCAAACGTTGCAAGTGACTGACTATAACCCACTAACTGTATTCTTTAGAATAAGAGCCAGGGTAGGGACATGTGATTATGTAATTATAACAAAGGAATGAGGCTAAATTGGAGTAAAGTTGATCCCACCCAATTTGAAGAAAAAATTGTTAAAGCAAACTCGAATCTTATTATGAATTTCCTCCATGATGACACTTCCTCTGATGAGGTGGTTCATGATTTTGAACTGATCTGTGTAGATGTGGCAAAAGGTCTGACCAGATCGGTTCAAAGAAGGGAATCTCAGGATGTGCAATGGTTCAATGCGGAGTGTTCTAGAGCACATAGGAATCTTAAAAGGGCCCTTTACACTACCCCACGTGATAGAACACAAAATAAAACTATAAGACAGATGTATAAGTGTACTATGAAACAAAGACAAGATAAACTGAAGAGTTTGGCTTGGGAGGACCTAGAGAAAGTGAGCGCTCTGAAAGATTCGAAGAGTTTCTGGGACATAATTAACCGCCCTCTATTTAAGGATGAACCTAAACCAGTGGATTCGCTGCTTCCCGGCTCTACTTGGGAATCTCACTTGGCCATATTATTTAACCCAAGAAATGTCTCAATAGTCGAAGCAAGTGGGGAACCGCTATTTTATTTAAGTTTGGCCTCACAATTAAGTTTATCAATCACAGTGATAGAGGTAGAGGAGGCCTTAACAAAGGGAATTAGTATGAAAGCCCCTTTCAAGAGTTCCTCTTGATTTGTTTAAAAACAATTCTAAATAAAGGGCACTAATACTCACAAACGTTTTTAAAGCTGTAGTGATCGGTCCCATTTCATTAACCTGGAAGGAGGCAATTGTTGTTTCAGTATATAAGAAAGGTAGTAGGAATGATCCTGCCTGCTACAGGCACATTTTGTTAATTAATGCTACTGCTAAAATACTGGGGAGGATTATCCTTGCCCGTCTTGAGACCAGGGCGACCAGTACAGGGATAGTATCAAGACTGCAATATGAATTTAGAAGGGGGAAGGGTACTACCGAACAGTGCCTAAACCTGTCCATTATTATGGGCAAGTTCATGAAAGCCAGGAGGGGTTCTATCCATCTGGCCTTCATAGACTTGTCCAGTGCTTTTGATACAATAAACAGGGAGAAATTGTGGGTATTGATGGAGCAAATGGGTTTTGAAGAAGCTCTTATATCCCTTATATGTAAGCTTCACACCTCTACAACGGTTGCTGTACGTTATGGTCGTGGACGGGAGAAGATGGGCCCAATTCCATATACAGAATTTGTCCGGCAGGGCTGTATCTTAGCTCCATTGCTCTTTGTATTGTATACAAATGGTTTAGAGGCTTTTATAATTCAGAAGGAATTTGATTTCCCTAAAATTGGAGGCAAATTGATCCCATTGTTATCGTACCCGAACAATACTGTTTTAATGTCACTGACAGCTAATAGCCTCCAAAAATCACTTAATGCTTTCACTGATTTTATGGCATCATTAGATTTATTTAAAAGTGAATTTTATTTAAATCTTACATCATGGTCTGTGGCCCTAAAGGTACTAAAACAAGAACACTTGAGATTAGGGGCAAGACCATTGATCAGGTGAAATTTTACATACTCAGGGACCATTTTTAATAATACTATGCAATGGGACCATCTATCACAGCTAGGACTCAACACACTAGTCAGGTTGTGGAAGTAATATTTCGATTTGCCCGCAAGCTTGGCCATACACCAGTAAGAGAACTGGTTACCCTCTAAAAAGCTCAATGCTTGTCGGTGGCATCCTATGTTGGCGGGAATCTGGGGCTACTATAACACCCAACAGCTGCAGGTCCTTATAAATAAATTTATAAAGAGATTATTGCTGCCTCTGAATAGTGCCCTGTCGTAGTAGGAAAGTCCACAGCAGGCCAGGTTGTGGTTCCAAGAAGCTTCATTGAAGTACAGGTTACAGAAGTATGATGTTGTAGCCAGGATGGTAAGTGGGCGTGTATGTATCCCTGTAAGTACGCCCCACCAGGAGCCGCCTCCTAGCTGCTCAGCCTACAGACTCCAACTCACTCACTTCACCCATTCAACATTCCATGACATATACAACATTCCAAACATACTCAGGCTGAACAGCAAGGGAAAGAAAGAGAGCCGGGAAGGAAGGGAACATTAACCCTACTACATGCCCCCACATACTTTTACCATCAGGAGCTTGGGTTGACCTACCTTGAAGATCGAATTGCTATTGCTCCATTGTTTTTATGGGCCAACATTGGGTTATCTGAGGACCTAATGTTCTCAAGAGATGTTATTCAAGATTGTACTAATTTAGATAGTGCACTGTCCATTCCCTGGCTTCTCTTTGTGAAGGAAAATCTGTATGAGCTATGTTTGGGGCATTATTACCATAATTCTGCAAGTATTAACACAAACTTGAAAGACGTTATAAAAGAGGCATCTTTTGCCAGGGTCCACCTGCGCCGTGCACAATTGGTAGCACCAGATCCTCTTTACTCATCCCCCGGAGAACAGAAATTCTATCTAACCTTTACCACTTATGGCCAGCACGATTCTACCTGATTAGGTTTCGATTAAACACATTGCACTATTTAGTGGCATTCCCTAAACAATCAGGTTGGGTTAATAGTTTATCGCCCTGTCCTTGTGACAATTTAGTAGCACAGAGCCCATTGCACTTTGTTTTGTTTTGTCCCCTTTATAAAGAGCAGAGAGGGCAATTTTTAATCCCATTACTGAGGGAAATCAGGCCATGTGGCGGTTTAATTTTCTACTGTCTTTGACTACTCTAACTATTTGCACTGCTATTGCTACCGTTACCTGGAAAAGTTCATGTATTCATGCTATAGCTATTCTAAACGACTGTGTCTTCCAATGCATAACTTGTAATGTTTGTTCTTCCTGAATAAAGTTAAAAAAACTATTTGCACTGCTGTTTTGAATTTTAATAGAGTTACAATGTCAATAAGAAAATCCTATGAGCTATCATAACTGAAGATATATTGACTAATCCTTTCCTACAAATTAGTTACACGGTCTATATTGTATGGGTGATTCTAAAGATGATGTGTGTACCTTTTATATTGTAAATTTTATCTTAGCAATGTATTTGTGTCAAACTTTTATGGTTATTGTAACCGAATAAAGTTATTTTGACTGACTGACTGACAGCACCTGAGATGTAGAACTTTCATCTGTGCATGCTAAGATATGGGGTCAGCTGCCAACATCCAGAGATCTTCTGATATATAATCACTTTGCTTCTGTACAAGGGGCAGGGATCAGGTTACCCTGCCTTATATAATGCCAGCGCCTTTTAAGATTTATGGACTACTTGCTATGTTGAGCATATTTCTTACACATGTGGCACATATACTGCGAACTAGAGCACAATAGTTAACTTACATTTAAAACTTTTCTCGTGTCTCTGTCAGATCTTATTGTGGACTAGTTGGAGTGTGAGAGTGAAAGGGTGTGTCCTGCAACTGCAATTCCAGAGAGGCTCGGGAGTGTTGTGTTCTGGGGTGTCTGATCACTTGTTCCTCTGTCAGTCAGTAGGAGGACAAATGAGATACTATAGCTAGTCGGTCCCGGTCTCATGGGCACTCAGGTGATAGGATGATTCAGTCCCTGCCTACTAAGATTCTATGATCCAAGCATAGTTCTATGACTACAACAACAGCAGCAGCAGGGCCCCCTTCACCCCTGGGCCTCTGCATTTAGGCCTAGGTGGGCACCTAGGGTGCCCCCTAAACATCCCAGCACCATGTGGCATGCAGCTGATGGTGCCTACCACACTGTGCAGGGATGTTTTGATCCTTCTGCCTGCCACACAAGCTTCAATTGTGAAATGGATGTTTGCCACCGCCCTATGGGCATTGTCACCTAAGGTCGGGCGGTTCTTTTCCACAACTCTGTCGGGTGAATGAAAGTCTGCCTGACATCATAATAAGGCCCATAATAGCAATAGGGCACCTTGAAATAAAAAGAACACACAGGTCATTCGGAGAGATTTTTTGGTGGTCTTCCTTAGTCATGAGGCTTATCTGTATCCATCACCGTGTTTTACATCCATGGCTACTAAAATTGTCCAGCATGGGTGGATTAAATTATGCAGAAGGAGTGACCAAATTATGTGGAATGAAGAGACAAATTATGTCGTCAATAGTGGCACATTTAGTGGCTGAATTACTTGACTATTTGTTAATTTTTGCATATGGTAACACTGCCTTCACCCTATTAGTATCAGTTTGATACCAAATTACAGCAATCACTAACCACACGTGACCAGGTAACCTTTTCAACGGGCCTGCGGGTGCACGGAAGCACACGTGGCAACAGTTTTAGTAATTTTCTGTCTGAGTTGGAACAAATTTGTTTTTGTTACATCTGCAAATCGTGTTGCAGATGATGTATTATGTGGCAAGTGCAGCAAATCCATGGTTATGTGGAAACCACTGTGACTGCAGAATCACATAATTCCAGTGGTCAAGACAATATATATGCCTAAAGTCTCCATGTGCCTGGTTTCTCTTTTCTATAGACTATTTATGTAGCTGTCATGCAGTGGAACACATTATCAATGGAGTTTTTAGTTGACTACCAAAAAGCAATGTATATATCACAGTCCTTGTGGTAGTGAACCAATTAAATGACAATGGGCACTTGAATGTATCGAAGGACCTTCCCTTTGCCCTCGAGCAAGGACTTACCACCAACTCATGTTCAATTATTTGAATGGATTCTGGGGCCTCTAAATGGAGTGGATCTGTAAACTGTTTGATCGGGGATTGGAATTATACATTGTGTGCACCCCAAATATCTGCAATTAAAATGCCTAGTATATTTATTGAACGTGACAAAAGGAAAATACATTTAGAGGGTATAAAATGTTAAATATGTATTATCATTTTTTAATTACATTTGAGAAAGTCCAGGCCTAGATCAAACAAAGCAACAGACTGTTTAAAATTACACTTAGGACCTTATTATGAGTTTGGTGGTCCGATGGGCCACCAAACTCATGGCAGTGCGGCTACCACAGCACCAGTGGTCTGACCGCCCTATAACAAGTAAGGGAGTCAAATTGGCATGGGACCATTGCTGCCACCAGGGATCCCTGAGGGTGTTGCAGCAGTCTTGAGGCCGCAATATGCTTGGCGGGCCGTTGCAGCCATGCAAAAGCATATTACGAGTTTCCTCTCCTCCACAGTTTTCATGGCGGTGAGCCCGCCATGAAAACTGTGGCAGAGAGGAAACAAAGGGGGATGCAGACAGGGGCCCATATGGGCTGCCCCCTGTCTGCATGCACCCCCAGTTACTGAAGGACATGGACTTAACAATCCATGCCCTGCAGGAAATTGCTTTGCCCTTCCCAATGCGGTGCCTTTTTTAAAGGTACCACCCTGAGACCGCCAAAGAATTTCCTGCCAGTAAGGAAAAAATCTAGATCTGAGGGGCGCTGCTCACTCGGGCTGGGTGGCGCGAAAGAGGCTCCCGCACCACCAAACTCATAATGAGGCCCTTAGTCTACATTTACAATGGGTTCTGTTGTGAAAGGAATATTTCATCAACAGGTTATACTTTGTCTTTTACTTTTGACATATCAGTAAATGATTATCAACACACATGAGTCTGAGTTTCCTTCGTATCTTGTCAGTCATATATCGAAGTTACAGAAAAAAGTCAAGTAACGTTGCTTCGGACAGTGAAAAAAAGTTAAAGTGCTCGCACAGTATGGTCAACTGATTTAAACAAAACAGCAAAGACAACGCATTCATCGACATAAATCAATTACATCTATACAGTGGCAATTTTTTTCTTTGTAATCTGTGCAACAACGGATAACTTTGCTAATTGTAGGTGCTTTCTGACAGGTTCAGAGCAGATGCGGGCCACAACATATATATCGTCGACGTTTCAACCCTTCTTAATCGTATTTATTAAAAACATCATAATGGGTTTTCCTCGGGACTAAAAACATGTGAGGTCCTGTGTGATAAAAGAGATAAATACTGTACGACCACGTGTGTTGTTGAATAACAACGATTTGCTTTAGTGTTATGACTGAATCATGACTCACCCGGAGTAACAAGAAAATAATTTTTCAGCCCAGTTTGAGTCGTGGATCAGGGAGCACAAACACTGTGCTGGTTAGATGAGCCCCCTACAAGGAATGTGCGCCCTGATTGATGTTAGCCAATAATTGTATGGTGGAAGCAAGATAAAGCTATAACAATCATGCCTCTTCTCACATCCCACCTGGGATGGGGCCGTATGTGAGCAGTGCAGCTTTTGGATACAAGAGATGTCCCGAGGGAAAATGTAACTGGTCCTGTTTTTAGTATCCTTCCTGGGAAAATGCATGTGCCATTAAGGGCATCTAAAGCAAACTGAATGGCAATGATCAATTGACCATTCAAAATTGCACTCTTACCTATTATGTTTGTGAGGGGCGATAGAATAGTTGTCTCGGGCTGCCACATCCTCAATGGATCCCAAATGACAGTAACAACTTGTCCTTTCTAAAAAGTACAAAAAGGAAGAAACTTTTCATTAAGGTATCTTTGGAAAAACGTGAATGGGTATCTTAATGGGTTAAAATAGAGTTGTTTCTGATCCTTACCGATAACTTCAAAATAGGAACAAATAAATCGTTGTTGCTTCTTGCTGTGCTTTGGGATTATGAGCGTGGCAGAGGAGACCCGCTAGATAAGTGGGATGCATCCACCAGCTGTAGGGTAAGTGTGCACGCTGTGCAAAGCTCGAGGACCTCATCCAAAAATGGTGGCTTGTAAAAGGCCATTGCTGTACAGATTCCAACGGGCACTGTTATGATGTAATTGATTTATGACAATGAATGCATAGTCTTTGTTGGTTTGTTTAAATCAGTTAATCAGATTACACAAACACTTCACCTTTTTTTTCACTATCCGAAGCAGTCGTGCTTGACTTTTTTCTGTGACTTCGATGTATGAATGACAATATACAAAAAAACTCAGACTCATTCATGTGTGTTGGGAAACATTTATTGATGTGTCAAAATGAAAAGACAAAGTATAAACTGTTGGAGAAACATTCCTTTCGCAACGGAACCCATTGTAACTTTATACTGTTATATACTCAGGTTCTGAGGGACATACATATAAATGAAATGAGACTTAGGCCCATATTTATCAATAATGCAATGCAACAAGTCACCTTGTTGTGCTGCGCTGCATGAAAAAGAGAGGGCAAGAATGTTCCACATTTAACGTTATACAGTGCTTTCCTGCTCTCTGCCTGCACTGGCCCACAAACTGCTGACTTGCGCCAACACAATGGATTTAAGCCTAGATTTCTGTACTGGGGGTGAGTGTTTAAAATGTTTCAAAATTCTGTCCATCACGTGTTCTTTTTTCATTTGTTGCCCTAAGTTGGACCTGTATGCCCAGACGCGGGTCCCGGGCTCACCAAGCGACCAGAGTCAAGCTTTCCTGGCTGATGAGGGGTGATAACCCGAAACCGGTCCTTGGATGCTTGTTTCCAGTCTGGGGAGGACCTGGCCTGGCAGTTCGGGCTGGCCTGTTCCCATGGACAGCAGGGTCAAGACTGATTTGTATATATCTGGGTCCAAACTGGAATGGCCTGGTGAGAAAAAACCAATGAATTTAGTCCCAGATCTTTATATTCGGGTGAATGTTTGACATTGTTCACAATTCTGTCCATCATTTGTTCTTTTTGCATTTGTTACCCGAAGCGAGACAGATATGCCCAGAAGTGGGTTCCATGCTCACCATGCCACCGGAGTCAAGCTATCCTGGCTGATGAGGGGTGATACCCCTCAACCAGTCCTAGGATGCATTATTCTAGACAGGGGAAGACCCTGCCTGGCAGTTCGGGCTTGAGGGCAGGGTCTATACTGATTTGCATATTGAAATTGTTTGAGAGCAAAAATACTATGGATTTAGGCCCAGATCTCTGTACTGGGGGTGAGTGTTTGACATTGTTCAGCATTTGATCATCATTTGTTCTTTTCAGAGGCACCTACAAACACAAAAACAATCCTCAGAGGCATTTTCCTCTTTCTGAGCATGCTGCAAAATATAGCACACTTAGAAAGAGGAAAGAACGCAGAGAAATAAACATATTTCTCCTTGTTGCACCACTGGTGGTAAGGGCAACAATTCTGATGCATTCCTAGGTTTACCAATGTTGGTAAATCTGGGAATGTGTGAGATTCACTCGGTGGATGTCTGGGAATGCCCACTGTCCACTGACGGCACACCTCCCTGCAGCCGAGTAACACAAGACAGCAATTTGCGTTTCTTGTGGTACTCTAGATTTATCAAGCACAGAGTAACCGGCAAGGGGCGGGATTGCAATCGTTTACAAGGACCTGATGACCTGCCACCTGCTAGGTAGTCCCCTAATAGATTTTGAGAATGTTCATTTGTCAATTGAATTCTCTCCCACCCTCACACTATTAGGTATCTTTATATATCGGCCCCCTGGGGCTCTGAGTCATTCTGTCAATCTGTGCTCGAAACAGTCACCAATCTTGCTAGCACTTCAGCCAATTTCATTATCCTTGGAGACCTTTTATCTCCACTTTGATGACCCGTCGGATTGGTCTGCAACTGACCTAGCCTTAGACCTTGCGTCATACCAATAACTTCAGAAGGTCCTGCAAGTAACACACATTAAAGGGCACCTTCTCGACCCGATCTTTTCAAATCTTGAGGTACTAAAAGGGATAGCCCCCTTCCCCCTTCCATGGGCGGACAACTTCTTAGTCCCTTTTCTCTGGTCCCCCCCAAAAATAGGTTTTCACACTCCGTCAACACTAAGATACGCCCCTGGCCTAAACTCTCCGTAGAAGACTGGATTCTTGGACTAGATAATACCACACCCAACACCGACACCAAACCAGTCTTAGCCTACAGAAACTTCTCTACCTGGATTGAGAATTCTTTGAACACGGTGCTCCCAAAAAAAAACATCCAGAAGAAAGATGGACCTAATAAACACGCATGGTTTACTCCCAAGCTACGCCTCCTGAAACAACACTCTAAAAAATTAGAGGGGATATGGAGGAAAGATTTCGCACCCGACAAGAAAGTAGAGTATAGGGCAGCCATAGCAATTTATAAGGCAGAAATAAAAATAGCCCAGGCCTTATATTATGAGCAAAAGATTTCACTATCAGCTAATTCCTCTAGAGATTTGTTCCTCATTATCAAAAAATTACTCAAACTCCCTGATCCCCCGGTAGTACCAGACCTATCGGGAAGGCACTGCAATGAACTGGCAGACTTCTTCTTTACCAAAGTTCAAAACATCCTGAAGCATATCTCCCTCACACTTAAACCGATAGACTCGGAACAGCATGAGAATAAGCCCCTCCTGGACATTTATGCCCCTCTTACCCAGGAATCTCTCCTACCCATGCGATCCTCTGTTAAGAGCGGGTCACCACTTGATCCTGCACCACTTAACATCCTTAAAAGAGTACTACCCACAGTTATCCCCTCCATCACTCACCTGATCAGTGCTTCACTAGCAATGGGAACAGTCCCTCTTGAATGTAAAAAAACAATGGTCAAAGCACTGCTAAAAAAGCCTCACCTGGATCCAGCTGAACTGGGCAATTACCACCCCATTTTGCTTCTCCCTGGCATTAGCAAATTGACTGAAAAACCCGTCAACAACATACTTTCGGTGTTTCTTGAATTCCATAATCATCTCCATCCCTCCTAAACAGGTTTCCGTCCCCACCAAGGCACCGAAACAGCCTTGCTAGCGGTGGTGGAAAAATCAAGAAGGATCCTTGACCTTGGCGAGTCTTCCGCCATAATCCTCCTCAACCTAAACACAGCCTTCAACACAGTGAACCATCGTACTCTGGTTCACTACTTCAAGAAGGTGGGAGTGACAGGAACAGCCCTTTCATGGCTTCAATTGTTCCTGAAAGACAGATAATTTCAGGTATTCAAAGGTGACACCTTATCTAAATCCCTCCCTTTGCAGTGCGGGGTCCCTCAGGCCTCGTCCCTGAGCCCCACTCTTTTCAATGTATATATGACCCCGCTGGCCGATATTGTATCCCCCTTTGGTGTCCATATAGTTACTTACTCTGATGACACCCAGCTGGTTGTAGCACTGACCAAGGCTGAGCAGTCACTTATAGGTCTTCACTCTGTCTTAAGGAAGTCGCCAACTGGATGAGCTTATCCCATCTGAAACTCAATGATGATAAAACTGAGCTGATGGTGCTCGGTAACCAGTTAAGCTTCAAATCTAGCACCATATGGCCAGCCTGTATGGGCCCGGCTCCCATCCCAAAAACTGAAATAAAGAGCCTGGGAATCTGGTTGGACCAAGAGCTTACATTCAAGACCCAAGCGAGAAAGACTGCTGCTGTGTGCTACAGCTTACTTAGAATGATCCAGGAAGTTCTCCTCTTGCTCCCCTGTCAAACTAAAAGGCTCCTGATTCAGGCCATGATCTTGTACAAGATAGATCTTGGCAATTCTCTCTATCTAGGTGCCCCAAACTCAGTAACCGCCAAGCTGCATATCATTCAGAATTCGGCAGCTAGACTGCTTACAGGAACGAGCAATCGCTGTTCAGCCAAACCCGCCCTACGCTACCTCCACTGGCTCCCGGTACAGGGGAGAATCCAATTTAAGGCTCTATGCGTCGCCCATAAATCTCTGAAGGAAAATGGCCCACCCTTCATCAAGGCCCTCTTTAGACCATACAAGGCCTCTAGAAGACTTCGCTCTGATGAGCTCCACCTGGCAGAGGTTCCTAGAATAATGAGGGCCAGCTCAGGTGGTTGTCTCTTCTTATACAATTCGGCCAAGCTTCGGAATTCCCTACCACTCTCTCTCCGGAAAGAATCTAACCATCTGGCTTTCTGGAAACAGCTGGTTCTTCCCCTAAGGGTCCCCCCCATAGTCCTGCTGCAGCGCTGGGATGCCTACGGGTAGCCATGTGCTATATAAAAGCCTTTTGATTTCATTTCACTCAGGGCTCACTATTGTGAGTCATGTTTATTGACCAGTATCCACAAGCCCTCCAAGGAATCCTGGATTGCACAACCACATCTACCACTGTGAGTCAAGTGCTGAAGGGCTACCTGGCCCAGTTGAGTGGGATCCGAAGTAGGTTGAGCCTGGGTCATCAAGAGTAAAAGGCCTCAGCCACCACAGTTGAACCCATTAGCCCCTGCATGCCCTGTGGCCCTCTGAAAGCGTTTCTGACAGGTGGCAGCAATCATTGGTGTGGGTAACATTTAGGAGTCAAAAATACAGAGGTGGCATTGTCCATTTCCAATTTGCATCAGTACTGCCTAAAGTCCTGTTTCGGTTTTTCTTCTACGCACAAAGTTGACATGCATAAGCAATGAGGAACACAGAGGTGGGAATTGACCTCAGTACCATGTCCATAGATCAGATGAAGGATTTATGTAGGGGCAAAGGGTCAAGGATTGCCAGGATTAGAGACAGGGAGGTCGTTGCTAATTTTATCAGGGACCAGTTTGCAATACTGTGTGAAAGGGAAAAGTCTGTAGCCGACTCCGGAGAAGGATCTATGGTAGGAACCCTCCCTGGAAGAGAGCGGTGTAGACTCAGACTCTAGGATCCGTTAGTACTGGTATATCCCAGAGTTTCACTAATACACTCATCATCTCTAGAACACCTCAGGTGTGCACACCACCTCACATGTCTATGGTACCACTGTCCCAAATTCCAGAAGTAAAATATTTGGCAGGCTTGAGTCTAGCAGAGACCCTGAGTTTGCAGTTGGCACTTCAGAAAGTTAAAGCTGAAGGAGATGAGAAAGTCAGAAAGTTGCAGAGGGAGAAGCTAAGACTAGCTCACCCAGAACAAGAGGAGAGGAGGAGGGATAGACAGGATGAGTGGTCTCGGGAATTTAAATTGTGGGAGAGAGAGAGGAGAAACAGGATAAAGGAAGGAGAAACATAAGGAAAAGGAAAAAAAAGCTGGAAGCGTAAAGGAATGCCCTTGAGAGAGAAAAACGTAAGATGGCAGCAATGACAACTGTGACCCTGCTTTCAGTTCTGACCAGGTTGTGGCCTAGGTTTCAACAGCTCTTGCGCATGTGAAAGGTCATGACGTTTTGGAATGGTTTGAGGGGTTTGATGTTGCTTGTAGCGCAGGCCTTAAGTGAGGTGTCTGAGGCATCTGCCTTAATGAAGCACATACCATTGGAATAAACAGCCATCATTGGGCGAATGCTTGTGGAAGACTAGATGGTCTATAATCGAATGAAGGAAGCTTTCATTAGGAAGCTTGGGCTGCAGCCAGCTCAATACCTGCGGATATTCAGTGGCTGAAAGAGAGAGGATTGTGTTCTGTTTGAGGATAGGATTTATGGTATATTACTTGATAGGAATGAGTGGGTAAGACGGATAGAGGTCAAGGATTTTCAGTCCCTTAATCAGTTAATGGTGAAAGTGTGACTCAAGGAGGAGTGCTACCCTACTTAGACAATACCTGTCTGATCTGACTAAGAGGGATCCAACAAAACGTGCAGTGCTAGCTGATAAGTGGTTGGATAACAGAGTTCATGAAGGTTGGAACAGCATAGTTCTAAGCCAAAGGAGGAGAATAACTCTCCACAGAGTGGTTCAAAACCGGAGGGTAAGGGCCAGGGTAATTCTCTTGGGACTTGAGTAGGGCCCAGTAAACATGGGAATTGTAATGGTGCATCTAGGAAAAAGTATCATGAGAAGTGAAGGCAAGGAAGACCTTCTAAGTCCAAGGTGGTAACTTGTTTTAAGTGCCTAAAGGTGGGACATTACAAGAGAGCCTGTCAAGAGAAGGAATTTGATACAGCGACACCCATATTAGCAAGCACGTTACACGTTGGAGAAGGTAACTGAGAGAGACCAGTTGTGTTCAACCTATTAGCTATGGACAGTTGAGAAAGGAACTCAGATGCTCAGAAGCACATCCATCCTAATGCAATGAATTTGTGAAGGAAGTTAGTATCAATGGGAGGAAAGTGCCTTCCCTGAGGGAAACTGGAGCCTTCCGCACTATGGTGAGAGAAAGTACATGAAGCCTGAGGAGATAGTCCCTGGAGACAAGGATACAGTATTGGTAGCCAATGCAGAGGACATGGAGTATCCGATTACCAGGTTTGAGAGTGAGGGGGGCACAGCATGCTCACCCAGTTCCTACACGGCATTGGACTGTTAATTCCATGCCGTACAGGAACTTGCTTTGGCGTTCCTATTAGGGTGCCTTTTTCAGGGACACTGCAGTCGGAACGCCAAAGGACAGCCTGCCAGATCAGTGATGTCATAAGTGATGTCATTTGAGATGTCATCAGTGATGTCACTGAGCATGTCATGAGTGATGTAATATGCGACGTCATCAGTAGTGCATTGTGGGGGCGCGAGTTATAGTTAGCTCTACTAACTATAACAGCCGAATTTCTCTGTGTTTAGATGAGTGAAATGTACAACTAACTATAACGTCCCTGAAACCTATGTTTTTTTTCAGTGAATACATAGATATAGATACATATATTAATATAAATAACCTACTGGCAGGTGCCAGTAGGTACATATAGATAGGACCATGTTTCCATTGGAAAAGCACTTTTTGACTTGCCTATAATCTTTGGCACCAGTTGACTAATCTTCATGAAATTTTCCCTAAAAAGTGCTCCAGTGATTTCTGTTGTGCATAGAAAGTTCTAGAGTGTTATGTCAAGCATGTCCAGGATAAAAGGGGGACCAAAAAACATGTGGTTTTCATTTTATTTCTCCTAAGAATTTTAGGCATGACTGCAGCTTGAACAGCTGAAAGGAATTACACCACATTTGGCAGAAAGGTAGCTGTTGGTCTAGAAAGCGACCTTTTTGTAAATAGGCTTGATAGGAATACCCTGAACCCCTAGGCCTCTTAGGGGGGTCCCAGAGGGACCCTACCAGAGCAAAAAAACAAAATTCTGCGGGAGACATTTTGGAGCTGCTAAAAATAAAGAGAAGCACAGGTTCCCTCTCGTCTCCAATATTAGGCCTCCATGTGGGCCAAGTCAAGGGGGCATAAAGGCTTAAATAAAATGTAAGGTGGGGACGCACAGAACCCCCCTCATTGTGCACTAGGGACCACCACCTCCCCGAAACTTATTGAAAAGAAATTGGGAGGCCTCGTGGACCCCTGTGACCCGGTGACCACCACCTCTTGAGGACTAGTTTGTTTGTTTAGGCAGTCCTCACAGACTCCCCCAGGGACTACCACGTCCCCAGACCCAAATTGTATTATTAAGTGCACCCCCTTCCCTCCAGGGCTGTTCTCAGTCCCGGGGACCTGCATCTTCCCTGGACAGGCCCTACTATATCAAAGGAAGGGACAGGGCGGCCTTCCTCCTGGAGCCAGACATGGCCCTGAGGACTGCCACCTCTCAGCGTCGGTTCTTGCTGTGTCCTGGGGTGCCCACCCTCGGGACATTGCTTATTGCTGTGGCTTGACGGGAACTTTAACCGCTCCCGTCATGGCCCAGCAAGCACTCCGCTTTCAGCACGCAAGAGCAGTGAAAATACTCTTTCTTGCTGGAAGCTGAGCATTTGTCTGTTTTAATGGCCGCTGTGAAGCGAGCAGGGAAACAGACTAATTGCTTTCACCCACAGGGGGCTGCATATTTAGCTGCTCCCGGTGTGTGAAAGCAATGCTGGCTCCCACAGGAGGTGAAGACCCATCAGGGACCGTAGAGACCTTAGTCTCCCCTGCAGTCCCAGTGCAGACTGGGTGCCCTGGGTCATCCACAAAAATTGCTGGCCCCTATGGATGGGGTTTCCAGGGCCAAAATCAGCCCTGGAATGGGGGCCAAATGGCACCCATTCCCCATTGCAAAAAGGCTGGGCCCTGGGGGATGGAGTCCCCAGGGCCAAAATCAGCATAGAAAATACGTCTCTCTTCCCCTTTGGATTATATATTTTTAAATGCCGAGTATGGGGTCCCTGGGGCTGAAATACCCCATTTGATAATGGCCAGGCCCCAGGGGATGGGCTCCCTGGGGTAAACTCGGCATTGGGCGGGGGGCCAGAGCCCTTAACCGCATTAAAAATATTTTTTGTTTAAAAGTCCAGGACCCAGGGTTGGGATCCCCAGGGCCGAAATTGGCCTGGGTGAGGGGGTTCTTGCTTGTTTTCTGCTGCCAAGACCAGAGATCATGTTTTGAACTTTTAAAAATTGGGAGTATGTAAACTTGCCTAGAAATCCTGCCTTTTGGCCCTGCCTCATATGCATTAGCGGTATGCTATATCTCCATACACTTTTCCCAGGATGATGGGCAGCTTACTAAAAGACTCCCCGGAGCTTGTTTTCTGCTGATTTTAGAGATGTGTCTTAATGCCTAGGAATACGATCACAGCTTCACCAAAAAAAGAAGCACTTACTACTCTAAAGTACAAATAATTCAAGTGTTTTTTCTCTCCTGTTTCACCTTGGAAAGTTATCTGCTGAAGGCACTCAAGAAACAATCACATTGTCAAAGTTACAGACAAACAAGGTCACTGGTGACATCTCCCTGGTGTCCCTTATTGCACTTGAAGTGGAGGAGGCGCACTATACATTTACCAAATGAGGTAGGACTTACTAATTAGCCAGTAAAAAAGACTACACTTGGGTTAAGGTGTTGCACAAAATGGTGAGCTCTTCTTGGATAAATAGGCAGGGCAGGATTGATTCTGCACTATGCTCATTCCACAGAAATTAAACCTCAACGAGAAGTACTTCATATATAAACAAAGCAGAAGCCTGAGTTGAAGCTCTACTTCTGTAAACTACTAATCATCCTAACTGCGTGTGCATGGACAATGCACAGCAAGTATGTTTTCTCTGCATTTCCACTGTGAAAGGTTATCTGTAATTTGTGATGGAGGTGTTTGCATCCTTGTTTTTTAATCACAATATCCCATGTAGTGACTGTGATAAAGGGGTTATTTCTTGTCACCTGCTGCTGAGAACAGAGGCAATGGTTCTCCCTTTTAAATGCCTTAAGTAATGCCCAAAATTCATAGCACCACTCACACCCACTCACAGACCCATAGCACCACTCACAGACCTACACAGGCAGCCAAACAACCACTCTAGTGACCCACACAGGCCCTCATATACCCACTCATACACCCACTCGCAGAACCACGCACGCATTCATTGACCCACTAGCAGACCCACTCAGACAATCATGCACCCACACACAGACCTGCTCAGACACTCACTCAGTCATTGTCAGACCCACTCAGACACTCTCACACCCACTCACAGACCTACTGAGACACTCATGCACTCAGCAACATCCGCCCTGTCAAAGGTTAGTAGTTATAGTTAAAAAATAAAATACTAAAACCTTAGAAATTCACTTAAAAATCCAAACGTCACAGGGACTTTGTAGTTAGGACACAACATTTAAAGAACCTTAGAAATTCACTGAAAAAAACAAAGGTTACAGGGACATTATAGTTATAAAGAAGAACAAAAAATCCTTAACATTTGAATGAAAAAACACAAAGGTTACAGGGACGTTATAGTTTGGCTCACATTTCACCTTTCCAAAACCAGTGAAATTAAGCAATTATAGTTACCTGAGCTAACTATAACTTACGCCCCACAATGCACTGCTTATGACCTCACATATTACATAACTCATGACATGGTCAGTGACATCACTGATGACATCTCAAATTACATCACTGATGGCATCATCCAGTTAGTATGTGTGTTTTCTCAAAGTTTATGAGTGTTAAACACATATACCAAGGAACTACATAAGATAAAGTAGTATACTTTTGATACTACCAATGATTAATACAATTTCTAACATATATTATGTGAGTGGCCCAGGGATGGGTGGAGATTAAGGGCGATGAGGGTTTGTTTAGGGTTTAGAGATGGGTGTAGTTTAGGGTTGATAATTGGTTTTACTGGTCATGGATTGGTGGAGTTTAGGGTGGTTAGGATTTTTGGGTGTAACGGGGTGTGTGGAGTTTTGGGAAAGAGGGAGGATATTAAAGAATCAGCAGCGCAATTTAAAAACATCCTAAGTAATTGTTTTTCAATTAACCATATCTAAATCTGAAATAATGTCCCCAGAGGGAAAAGCTCAGAGAAAAAACACCTGATAAAACTACATTGAACCTTTATTATGAGTGTCAGGGAAGTTGATCCCTTAGGTCATGCAGCAGAAGATCATTGGCTAAGTGCCAAAGGGGACAGTAGGCAGTGGTGTATAAATTGTGTAATGGGTCCTACGGTAAGCAGAGTAAATTGTCCACCCTGCCACTAACTGAACAAGAAAATACAGCCATAATAATTGGGTGCATTAGGCCCATTACTCCAGAGGGCCGCAGTGTGACGGCACTTGCTACACTATTGACAGCTAAACAATTCAGATGGGTCTCTTTCCCTGGGTCTAGCAGTCATGGACCAGTGCTAAGTGAGTGTAGAATTCATCCCTTGGGCCTCGCAGTACTAGACCATGACTGCAAACCCACAGAAAGATTTACCTTTCCTGGGTCTTGTAGCTCTGGATATTGGCGAGAGGAGGCCAGTGGCATAGTCATATCACCATGTCCCCTGATTCAAGCAAATGATGCTGGACAGTAATTCCCTGGTATAATTTAAGTTCATTGGGTCCCTAACATCTCTAAGCACTGATGCTGATTCACCTGCTACACCCTGAGAGAGGTGCATCTCATAGACCTCCCAGCTATGATACAATGCTTCAAAAGCCCACAGGTGGGTGCTCCTTCCCTTGAGTTCCCAACCAAGGCAGCAAAGCCCAGGGATAGGATGGCCTCCTCTGCATTTCACAGCACTGGAGCATGGCTGTGATGTCATTAGAAGATAGGAAAGAAGCTCATCAATGGTGTCCTGGTGCTTGGTGCAAACTATAAGTGTTCCTTCACCCCTGTCGACCAGCTGCACAGTACAATACAGTCACAATCCAAGTACAATGGGCACCTTATATGCCTGGGAACCAGAATCACTGCACCTGCTGCACTACTGGTGGTTATGCAGCTGACATGGACCCATGAACATAGTCATTATACAGAGCAGTGAGGAAATTGCAGGTGAGCCCATGGGAGAGGGGCTCCTCCATAGGCCTCATAGTGCTACACCATAGCTATGAGTCCACGGTATGGCTCCCAAACTCAGATGGACTTTTTAACTATGGTATAGCACTGTGAGGCCCAAGGGAAGAGACTCCTAGGTAGGACAGTCATCTTCCTTGTGCTATACAACAATGGTCTAGCATTGCAATCTCAGCAAAGACAGAGCGGTATCCACTTCTGGGCCATACAAACATGACACAGAGCTGGGAGGCCCAGGGGAGGGAGGCACTTACCCCAAGACCTTACATCTATTGTCCAGCGCTGCAGGGCCCTGATGAGGTGGCCCCACACCCCTGGGTAGAGTTGCAAGGCCCAGGAAATGAGAGTCCCCTTCAATGTGCCTGGAAAATATGAACCAGTCCTGTGAATCTCAGTATTGGAGGCCCCCTCCGCTGCTCCTTGCAACCATGGTGTAGATCTGCGAGGCCCAGGTAGAATGAGCAACTTTACAATATCACTTCATAGGAGACTTTTTGCGTGCAGAAACACATTGTGAGTGTGGACACATTGCAGATGCAGAGACAGCAAAATATGTTTATTGGAGAGCAGGTGCATCGTGAGTCTCACAGCGAAGTTTAGGGGTTTCTTCCTAAATACCCTTCTGAGTAAGGTCATTTTAAACGATAACTTTGCTTGATATTAAGGTTATCATATGTAATTACTAGTCATACTGTATTTTAGTTGTAAACCCTTTGCCTTTTGAAACGTCTTGACTGCTTGCTAATGCAAATGGTTCTAAGATTTGAAACACTAGTGGTAAAAATATCAGTATCTACCATACATACTTAGTAGGCATATCACATGCGATTCGCCCCACAAACTTTGCCCCCCCACAAAAAAGGCACCATACCAGTGGGTGGTCTTCACTGCGTAGTCTTTATTAATTCTCATAAAGCCATCTTTATTTTTTGATGCACTGTCAACATTCGACCAACTTGTATTACCAAAACAACACACATTGATAAACATTGTGTTAAGCAATATTCATTTGAACCGCAGGTTACAGTATTTACAATTCAGGATCTCCACAGCCCCTCGGAATGCGGGTTGTACCAGGAGGCCACAACCCACCTCCATTGCTTCCATTTGAGGTAATTACCCGTCGTCTACCCCCTAGACGCGGACACCAGGGCACTGCTTTGCGCCTTTAACTGCGCACCAGCTCTCACAAAGTTGCTTCCTCCAAACAACGGCATCTCGGGTAGGGCCGGAGAGTCCAGGACCACCAGCAGGACGGCCTCCTCTCCCGCCAGCCTGGAGCCCCATGGACTGGCCTCCCTGTTCCAGGTTTAGGCCAGTCCCCGCCAAAAGGAGTCCCCGCCCTTTTCCTTTCCCAGGACCCCGCCAGTTCTACCTTTAGACACAGGGATGGGTGGGTGGGCAACTTGCTTCCGGCTACTACCCGCTGGGCTCCCGAGGCGAGAGAACAAAGAGGGCTTCTCCCTCGTGTCCAGGGCTCTTATCGCCTTCCCGGGAGGGGAGGGTTGTGCCACCTGCGTAACCTAAGTGACGCTCTACTAGCCTGTCCTGCCTCCTCATGTTTCCTTGCGACCCCTCCCATTCCCCTTAAACAGCGGTACACTGTACCAGCCCTCTCTAGCTTCACGCCCGGAATGCCACTAAAGGCCCCCCTCCCCTAGGCGCGGGGGGGCCTCTCAGTCCAGTCCACTGCCACAGGACTTGGTCCAGTGGGTACGCTTTAGCAATGGAACTGAGATATTTGACGGTAGGAGAAGACATCAGAATGCAGCAAGACGAAGCCGTAGCGTGAATGCCGGCAAAGACATAGAATCTGGAACCCTGAGGAAGAAGATAGCCAAAGAAATACTGCGGGCAGCAGTACCAGACCTTTGAACAAGAGCATGTACAGAACTGTACTTAAAACGGACTGATAAAGAGAACAGGAGACAAATCACCACCAAGATTGAGAGCCGTTTCAGAGCCTCGCAGTCTGTAGACCGAAATCGGCAGCAGGGTCCTACAACAAGAAAATCACACCAGCCCTGAGGAAGACCTTCTTTTAATAACTCAGGTCCAAACACGAAGGTCAAAACGCGTCGGCACACCCTCCACTCACCTACCCACAGCACAAGGCCCAGAGTATCGTTATATTTGAAGCAAAGAAAAGACTAAGAAACACTCAGGTCAACCAACTGACAGTGGTGTGAAGACCGAGAAGCCATTTTTAAAGCATTCTCTAACCTTAAAAAATCCCCCTAGTTTCTGGACCACATAGAAGAGACAGTATTGAGGATAAGTAGTTAACATCCTGGTACATGAGTATAATGTAGTAGAACCTTTTGATTTTTTTGATTTTTCAGATGTCTTGTTATTGTATCAATGGTTTTTGATTTATGCACTGTACATAACTATTGCACTTCTTCATATCGATGTACTAGTACGCAAAAGGCAAATGTGTTCATTGTGTTTGTAGAATATATGCCAAAAACAAAAGAAAAGTGAAATAATCATGAAGTTAAAATCTCTTTCCAAATGAATGTTTGCAGTATATATTAACTATTGTTGAAAATAGATGGATTTGTTATTTGCCTGGTGACCCACTGAAAGGTCATAAGTATTTAGTTCATTAGTTGAACCACAGAGTAGGGAACAGTTTCACCCTTCTTTTGAAAAAAGATCATGAATCTATGGTACTAGAGGTAACCTGCTATATTCAATGTGTATTAGATTCCAGCCTGTAGGTTCCTTAATTGAATCATTTCCTGAGAGGGGGGCAGGCCCTTGGCCATGCCTTTTTCCACTGCTCATTTTTGGAAGTATTGGGATGATTTAGATTTAGCGTAAAACCCGCAAGTAAGCCTGTTAAAAAACTGAACTGGATGTTCAGATGGTTATTCTTTAACAGAAAGTATGGGAACGGTTTTGATAACATAAATAAAGTTTAACAAGGTTGTTCAACATTAGATGCCACCCACTCCAACCTCTCCTGCAAGGAGGCTACATCATTGTGCGTTACGCCAATGGTGAGACTCCAGCCTTGCTTGGTTGCCCACCTCTGTTAGAGCGCATGGCAGGGAAAAGAGAGTTATATTCTCACTAGACCTTGCAAGATAGGTAAAGCCTCCTGAAACAGACGTGTTTTAAGCGCTTCTCTAAATATGCTGTTTTCAGGCAAAGAGCTTCGGACATGAAAGCCTGTTTCCACACACACCATCTGCAGCTTTGTGTTTTTTCGTAAAGTGAGGATTAATGTGGAATATATTGTGATGTATTTCTATAGGTACTGTATCGATCCCCCTATTCCTGACCCTGGTTTGGTTAATAATTAACTAGCAGCCATCCAACGGTGCAAAAAACGCTATCTGATTAAGCCACACCACGGCACAGAAGCGCGTTATCTGATTAGGTTAGGCAAGCGATATTCCTCCAGCCCCTGATAAGGCATACGGAGTTCTCAAAACAAATCAAACCTACAGCGACCTGGGAAATTCCCGTAGCCATTGTTTTGATTTCACCGAGAACTTCAGTAAAAGAATGTGCGAACGAACCCGTTCGTATGACATCCTTATTGACGTATATATGTCCATCCTTACGTCAATCTCGGCACCTTTCAGGTATAAATATTACCGACATTGCCTTAAGCAAACACACGCGGTGGTGACGAGATTGGAGCAGCGAGACTTGCCGAGGAGCCCAGCAGAGAGCGAAGCCCACAGGCGCTGCCCCGCCTTCCTGACGCGCTGAGAACGAGACGCTGCCTTTCTCCTGCCGAGAAATCCAGCTCCGGCGCTGCCAAGCAGCCCTCGCAGGCAGCTGGAATATCAAGACCTGGGATAAGAGATACCAGCCCTCCACCATTCTAGATCTCAGGTACAGAACTGAATAACCCCTTGCAGAGAATTCTTGAGTCAGTCCCTTGGCAAAACAAACTTAACTTAAACTGCTACTTATCTACTCCCGCCCACGTATTAGGCTTAGGTCAGGTACACTGGGGTAGGCGTGGTTAGAAGCACCAGTTGAGTACGATTAGTCAAATGTATATATGTATGTATCTATTTTATCCATTTTAAAGTATCATATGGCTCAGAAACCATATCAATGCTTTTTCAGTATTATTTTATAATTCTGTCTTTACTGTATGCACTTTACTTAACTATAAGTATTGCAATAATAGCGATTCATTTCTCTTGTACGAGAAAAGAGACTGATCAATAAATACCATCTTTTATTGAACACGCCCGTCTCTTCCTTTTCTCTACAATCTGGTGAAACTAAGAATGCACTGAACTGACTGAGTAAAATAAGTTGTCTTTTGTTTTCACACGACTCTAGAGATACACTCTTGATTAGGGGAGAGCAAAGTTGTCATGTTCTATGGTTGTCAGAAACTAAATCCCTTCTTGTCTATCCAGGGAGGTTAAAATCCTCCTTGCCTATTCGAGAAAGTTTCTAGTGAACTCTGAGCTAGCAGGCAAACACAAAACTTTAAGTCTAATATCGTCAGTAGAAGACCTAGTTAACCCCAGTCCTACGTCTATACTATTGAAGATATTATTCCAATGCGCAGAGCCTATTGGGATGATAGGAACTACACTACATGGCGCCCAATGTTTGGATAGGCGATAAAACTAGCGCAAGACATTAGAGTAACTCAGTCGTGCTTTTTCACACAGAGCCCCTTTTTTCCAATAATACTCCAAAGACGTCTGGAGTGGGTGAAAGGTCATATCCGCCAAACTTCGCAGGAGGAGACTCCTATGTATGGTTCTTGGTTTATTCAACGCTAAAGGATACACTGTTCCAAAATATTGTGCATCTAATCTTTGTTTCCGTAGAAACCTGATCTGTAAACAAACAGAAGAACCTTCCTGTCGGTAAAATGACAGACAGTGAGGAAGAAAGAGAGACAGTTAGAATAGCAGCTGAACTCGTAGCAGCTGATACTACTATGCAGGAAAATGACCCGGATATAATACTCATCCCGGTCAACATAAGAAAATCTATAACTTTAAAACTTATAGAAAATGGACTGACATCGAGAGGTGGTACAGTCATATTCGTAATTGAGGCACACGAATATCGGCAGACAGAGGTATTCTATTTATGGATAAATTTTCCAGCAGCAAACGCTGTAACAAAGGTCTTCCACTATTACAAAACAGAGGAACCTCCTAATGAGTACATTCCTTTTGAGGAGGTGGAAATACCACTCAAATTCCAAGAGCACCTGCTCTTGTTTAATGGTGCCCTAAAACATAATAATCACATCACCAGGCTCGGTCCACTAGGTAGACCAGGAGCAACGTGGCCGGTCCTAGCCGGATACACACCACATCCAGACATTGAAGAAATGCCTGCAGCAGACCTTTTAGCACAGCTAAAACAATTAATAAAAATACATAGACAATTAGTCCAATATGTAATGCGGACTTCAACAGTCCAACCAGCAATTAAAATTCTACAGCTGACCCCTCATCAGGGGAACACAAATAAAATTACACCACAGAACATACAGCCCTGTCTAGGTAAAGTACCCGCAAAACGGGAACAAATACCTTTCTGGCTAGCACAAAAAATCACTCAAATAGAGGCTGTGTTCCCAGATACCACCTCTGTTGAGAAACACAGGATTCTGACTATCTGTCTTCCAATGGGAATCGCACCACATGTGGAGGACTGTGACACTTAGGGAACAGTCTTTGCTTCCATTTACACAAAAACACATGGTGTACCATCCATGTCAGTAATACCAGATGTGCTAAAACAAATTCAAGATGAATACGGTCCGGAACCCGCTTTAACTCTCGGTATGAAATTACTGAAAGACTTCAAGCAGGTCTCGGCAATATTACTAGCCAACATAAAGGGAGAAGCAGCAAATGTGGCGATCCGCCAGAGGTTAAAAGAGACAAATATAGCAGACCAACCATCTGAAATTGCCAGAATCATAGAAAAATCCTATGAAGAACTAGGAAGAGATAGTTTGGGTGGAATACCAGTGAAACCCCAACTAGTTGAAAGTCCTGAAAAGTTATTTATTAAAAATAATTTAAACACTCAAAAAAAGAACTGGGATGGAAATAAACAATCCAATCCTAAAGAAAAAAGATTCCAGTCCAGAGGAAGGTCTCCTCGGCGGAGAGAAAGATCTCCTGACCAAGGACGCAAGTCTCCCCAAAGGGAGCACTCTGTGAAAAAATACAACCTTAGAAATAGGGATAATATAAAAAAACTTGATAGATATCAAGATATTGATACACGTCCCTCTCAATCTTTTCAGACTTCCTCGCAGAAATCGGAAAGAAGAGGACGATCAGAACACAGGGAAGAGCACGTCAAGTCCAAAGACAAGGAACCTGCTCATCTGAATGAAAAAATTACAATTTCCAAAAAAGAAGGTAGCCAGTATTAAAGTAATAAACAATGCCGAGAATACTGAGGACACAGCTGAAAAACGGAGAATGGGCTCAGACAATGCTAGACAGCGCAGCAGAAGTGAGCATAACTCGCAAAGTCCTTATGAATCATCTGGAGACAGTGGACACGAATGAATACATTCAGGTGGAAACTTCCGATACCAGAGTTAGCAAACCTCATAAAATATATGAAATAACATTACGTATAGAGGGGGATAAGACTAGAAAAATAAGGGGTCTATTTTGGGATAATCTCTCCGAGGGCTATGACATCCTTCTAGCAGAACGAGACTGGCCACCCGAGTTTGTCAGGGAGTGCCCACATGGCGAAGAAATAATTATGCCTGCCTTCTCAAATCATATTCTAATTCATAAAAAATATACACTTGCAAGAAAGTGGGCAGTAGCTCAAGCTCCTGCTTTATATAAATATCATGTGGGATGGGATGAGGACTCTCCTCCTCACAAAATCCAGTTAAAATCACAACCTACTGCACAGAGGCAGTACCCAATTAAGCAAGAAGCTAAAAAACAGGTAAAAGAGATCCTAGATCAACTTGAATACCAAGGGGTGATTGAAACTTGCACCTCACAAATGAATAATCCTTTGTTTCCTGTCTCCAAACCAGACAATTCATATCGTCTTGTTTTGGACTACAGACATCTTAACTCATGTTGCAAAACCTTTGCCGTACAAAACTCGCATAGTGCTGCACTAATGAATAACATAGTGCGCAAAAAATACAAAACAACATTAGACATCTCTAATGGATTCTTTTGTCAAAATATAGCACCAGAGAGCAGATATTTGACGGCGTTCTCAATAAATGGCGCGCAAAAAAATTTCTGTCGTTTGCCCCAGGGGTTCAAGAACAGCCCAGGATTATTCTCAGCGAGAGTAACAGAATTACTACAAACATATGATGACGAGGCATTATCTTATGTCGACGACATCTATCTAACAGACGATGACTTGGATACTCACTTGAAGAGAGTGAACACCATAATACTTGGGTTCGCAGCAGAGGGTTACAAATTCAACTTTAAAAAATCAAGAATTGCCCATCTAACAGTCCTGTTTTTAGGATATGAACTATCAAGTGAAGGCAAAAGCCTGGCTGACAATTTCCTAGAGAAATGTGCTGTAATCCAAGCACCTAGAACACTGAAAAACCTACAATCAATTCTAGGCTTCCTAAATTTCGGAAGAACTTACATTATAAATTACGCAGAAAGGGTCAAACCCCTTTATGATCTAATAAAACCAGATTTTAAAGAATCAATTGGACTCAAAAACACACAGAAAGTTTGAGATCTTTACAAACAGACATGTTAATTAAAACAAAATTACAAACACGTGATAACACACGCAACCTTGTGATTCGAGTCATCCCAGGAAGATGCGGATTCACATACCTGACCTCTAATGAGGGAGAAAAGGTACCAATTGCATACAAATCACACTTGTACACAGAAGCTGAAAAAACGTTCAGCATTAAAGAAAACATTGTTCATGCGGTTCAAACGGCTGTAGCAATAGAAAAAGACAAAGCTGACGGTAGACGTATTACAGTCAGAACAGCAGAATCAGCCTTTGAGGCATTAACAACCCCATGTAATTTACCGACTACAGCATTGAATCCAGAATGGATACAATGGGTAAATTCAATTGCTACGGACAAAATAAAATACTATTTTGATCCAGAACTGAAAGAATTAAAATATCTAGAATATGAGAGACAATACCCTCTGCCAATCAACATTCTGCCCTTACAACAGTACGCCTGTGTAATTTATACAGACGGCCATGCTCAACCACCTGGGTGGGGAGAACAAGCGTACAACCCCACATGTGAAATTACAAAAGAAGTATGGCGTGGAGGAAAACTGAGACCTCTATTAATAAAAACACACTCAGTAGAAACTAATTCAGAACAACAGACTGAAATAATAGCATTGAAAATGGCCCTAGATAATGCCGATCGCGAATTCCCGACACTTATAGTGTCCGATTCGCATTACTGTGTCAAATCATACAATAACGATTTGCAGAAATGGATTCAGAATGGTTACAAAGATGACACAGGTGCCACAATAAAGCAGAAAGCGCTTTGGGAACAAGTAGTTCTTTTAAAGAAAGAACTACCAAAAACTCACGTGATACATTCAGTGAGTCATCAGCGTGATGGCGTTCACGTTGCAGGGAATTCATTGGCTGAAACAGCCACAGCGGTAGCAACTAAACTGGCTTCCGTAGCTACAAAAAAGCGTACAGTAAAAAACATTGACGGTGAAACAGTGCTGGCGGTGAAAACGTCATCAAAGGGCGACTGCTCAGCGCTACCGATCAATTACCCACTCAACTATACATACATAATCGATGCAAACTCCGTTCCTTTTGCTCGAATCCCTGGAGTGGGGGATAGAGTAATTCCAAACACGGACAGGAGAAGCTTGTTAATAGCGGACGCACACATGGGTGAGGGTCTTAGTCACCTCAAGCTTAAAGATTCTTTGGAAGAATTACAATCAGTGTACTGGTGGCCAGGCATGAGCCAGCATCACCACATTTTTGTAAAAAACTGCCCGGACTGCAACAGAGATCGCAGCGGCGAGAGAAACGGTGTATTACCATGGCGTTTCACTCCAGAAGGGCTAGACAATAGTCAATAAAACCAACAAAAAGAATATATAAAAAAAAAAAAAGCGTCAGATTAACACAAAAAGACTAACTTTCACTTATAATGTAGACCCCAGCGCTCGGCTGACGTCTGGACTGTTATAAAAAGATTTGCGAGTCTATAATGGCATATACGCTAGGAGCATGCTACGTTTTGACTAATAATTTCCTTTAGCCCTGAAGCTTATGGGGAAGCATGGCCAAATGAGCATTGCATAGCGGGACTCTTCTCACTTCCTTCCTGAGGGATACAGGATGGTGTAAAGAAAAAACCAAGGCATAAAGCTATCTATAATGGAAAAGGTATTAGGTTCGGGAGCTGGGTGGGTCAAACATCTAATAAGTGTCCAACGTAGTCTAAATAACCTGCCAAGAGATTCTCTGAGGGGATTCAGTCCGTACGAACTATTGTTCGGGACTAGAATGATGATCCAAGATCTTGACAGTCAGACTTCAGTGGTTAAAGATAAATGCTTTGATATCAAAGATCGTTTGGCTATTTTGCAGGACTTAAATGAAACAAGAAAAGACCTGAGCAACATAAAGTTGAAACAACAGCCAACAACCACTGAAGAGAAACCACCTGTCCCAGCAAGACCTGTCTGGATTCCAAAAGTCGGGGATCTAGTCAGAGAGAAGATCGCTGTAAAGAAGGAATTTGGGCCTTCTTACAGGAAAGCAGTTCCTGTCTTGTCTATCAACGGGACAAGATCAGTAGTACTACCGCCCCTTGCTGGTAAACAGGAGAACAGAGTTGTATCCATCGACTTTGTAAAACCACAATCATGTGGCCGATAACAAACAGTAGGCCAAGTGGACTCCCAAGAAGTAGTAGAACACCGATGTTTGCTACAAATCCAGAGGTTCAAACTAAGAGGCTAATCACATTCGAAATGCCCACAGAACATCAACAAGGAATATGCAACAAAGCAATGGAACTTGAACCTCTAAAAACCCAAATAAAAACATTTAGTCGAGACACACCAACCTACAATGAAGTAACATATGAGTATGCTGATAAAACAAAGGAAACTTCTAGAACAAAAAGTAATCCAGAAGCAATTGGAACAATTGACAGAACAGCATCCGGCTACTTCATCAACTTGGATGATTCATCTGAAGATCTGAGTGAATCTAAGAAACAGCCATCAACAAAAACTTTTAAAGATAAAGCTAAGGAACTTTTTCAACAGCTGAAAGAAACCTATCTGATTTCTCCATGGATTGAATTTTGGGTGGCCTTAGGTGCATTTATCCTCATACTTTGGCTCATCATGGTACTATGCTTGGGACATTTCATTGAAGGAAAATATGCTAAAATGGACACAGCAAGCCAGAAAATCAACTTGGTCCTTAAACCACACACATCTTCACACATCGAGAAAAGAGAACTTTCTTCAGTGAACTTCACAGCCAATCCTATACCAGGCGGTGTAGCATGGGACAAAACTGATTATGAAATCTATGGTCCGGTTGAAATCCTGAAGTATCCACACCAATTCAAGATCTCATTGAGTGACTTTGTAAAACCAAGCACATTTGCTGATGATTGGGACTTTGAAAGTATTAATGATATGATGTCTGATCTTGTGATGTCTGCTAAATTTACAGAACATGATTATTTGCAGGGTTCGTCTAATTATGATCAAATGTTCTGCTACAACCACTATGGTAACCATTATCTACACAAATCTGCACAACCTAGAAATATTTTAAATTATAACCAATGGGAACATTGTGCTACTCCTCCAAAAGGTAGCTGGAAAACATTTTATTATAAATATTCATACTTTTCAGGGTTTAACACAAGTAATGCAGAAACATTTTATTTCAAATTGTCAAATAAGACAGGTATGAAGACCATGCTTACAAACACAAAATTGATATATTCAGATTAATTTTTTGAGCAAATGAATACATTTGGTTTTGATTTCTGGAACAATAATATTGAAGCAAAAACTGTTTGGGGTAAAAGAGATTGGCAAGTACAAGGTATAGAATCATTGTTTAGAGCCTGTATGATCCCAGAACAAATTATATTTTGAATGACACTATTCAACTAACTACCTGTCTTGGCTTAGCCAAAATCAAAGATTTAAACAAACCGTCTATTCCAAAGTCAACAGTGAACGATAATAGCTCTATAGATGTTGAGATAGACGTAAACCATATACTAAACCAAAACAGAACACATCCTGAATGGAAACAATGGTTGATCTGGCCCACAGATACAAATAACTGTCAAGACAGATTCCTGAACAAAATACAGGGGTTCACATTGACCAGGCCAGACCCTAGATATTCCCAAAGACAACATCCAGGGATAGTAACCACCTACAGCGTGGGCAAGCTCTGCCTTCAATGGCTACAAATGTCCACACTGGCAGAAATTAAGCAACACCTAACTTTACTTACAGAAGGTGCTGACTTGCGTGATTTCATTATGGGACCACGCAAACAGCGTCAAAAACGTTTCATAGCGGCCTCTATATATGCAGCTTATAACGAAGCCTGGAAAGAAACTCAAATTGAGACAGCAGAGAAAATACGGGAAATTGACCGTATTAATTTGGAAAAATCACTTTCTGTGGTGGACAATGGGTTAATGACTCTGTCCTCCAGAATATATTCTCTGGACAGCATTGTGTCTTCAGCAATCAATATAATATCGCAAGACTTACTGATGTTACAACACGGTCAGTCCCAATTGCGTTCTATTGTACAGCTTGGCTGGACGTTACAAAATCTGCGTTCAGGCTATGTGCCTTGGCGTTTAATCAACACAACGTCATTATTTTATATCTTTAACCTTACTGATAAACAAATCAGTTTGGCACAGAAGGGTGCTGACTATACAATTCTGAGCATTGAAAAACTTGAGAGATTACCATTAACAATGTCAGAAAGACCTGTCATTGAATGGATAATACATGGGATAATAAATATTCCGATAACTACTTTCCAGTTTCAATACTACCAAAAATATATACAGGCAGGCCAGTATGAAAGGTTGGGTAAAGGGTACATTAAGTCAACATGGAACTTGCCCTATACACACGAATGTGTCAGTAATAAAGGCCAGAAAGTGTTTCTTAGTGGCGATAATTGTGCAAGATCACTAAGCGGTACACTTCTGTGTCAGGGTATTAGCTTGCATGGAGCGTGTGAAGGGACTTCAAATAACCTTTCATGTTACCAGCTATGCACACCTGCAACACAAATAGAACCATTCTTTAGGAGACTCTCGAACGGGAGTTACATTCTAATAGTAGATCGCAGATGTTGTAGTTTGCTGCCCGGAAAACCTTATCTCATAACCGTGACTAGGAAGGTCATGTGCTGTGGACGGGTATTGTTCCCGAACGATTCCCCAGACAGGGAGGCAAGGTTATGGCCTGATTTGAAAATTGCTTCTATTCGAATTGATACTTCAAGCAGAATGAAGACAGTGCTCCTACAGACGCCGACCAGGCTAACGTCATCAAAAGAAACGTATGATCTCCAAGTTGCAAGGACAACGGCAGAGATTCATTTATTGTTATCAACAAATTCCCCCATACATTTCGCAGAAATACTGAACGAAATCTTAAATATTTCTGATACCAGTGGTGTCTCAAGTGTATTTAAGACAGTGTTTTCAGGAATTTTGACACCATTCAAAAACATCCTGGGTATTTTTCCAGACTTTGTCCATTCTATCTTTGGCGGACTTCCTCTCCTTTTGGGACTAGTGGCAGGCATCCTATTTTTGATCCTGTTATTTCGCTATGGCAAACCATGTCACAGACAAAACACCTGCGACAAGGGAAGAAACGATCCTAGCCATTGGCTACCGGGACCGCATAACTAGAGTCCTAGGACTAGCACGGCTACGGGACTTGAACATGACTGGGTTTCTTTCATTTAGACCAATGTGGCAACGTTGTGTTATGCCTGTATTAAGGTGCTTGCTATGCGGCGAAGAATGCGTGTTGGACACCTGTTTGACACTACAATCGGATGTGCCATTGGACCCAGAAACCTTGTTGGGTCCGGTAACGGCTCATGCATTGTGCTGCCCCCAGCGGCTACCTATCCTGATGACCGCATTCGTGGAGACTTCACCACTACGATTGAGGGGTAGATAAGTACGAGATGAAAGCAGCATCGATCAGGTACGACCTTCAGTCAGCTATGCTGATCAAAATAACAATGAAGGCAATCATGCTCATGAATGCATGGTAACAACTTTTTCAGACTTAGTGGAACTTTCGCAAGAAGCTGTTGACAGTTTTTTCGACAGTCTAAATGATATGATGTTTTCACCAGAGCAGAAGGAATGACTTTGAGCGAGCTAGCACACGGAGTTCCCTGCAAACTTGAGTTTGGCCTTCAACTTTAAAAGTAGAGCAATGAAATGGAACAATATTTTTTTCTCCTCTCACCTCCCTCAATTCCAAAATATTTACAATTTTTTGGGACACTTATCTTCTGCTTAAAGTAGACATTATTCTTAGAGAACTGAATTTCTATTTTAGGTAGTCAAGAGACATTAGCTACCCTCTAGCATTTTCATACAAAACTTTATGATTGTGATGAAATGGTCTCGCACTTTTCTTCTGTATAAAAGAGCCATTTCATGTGTAGTTTTCACATTTTATTCATGCTGAGTTTGAAATATGCGTTATATGTTTAGCATTATTATACTGCTTATGCATACAGTACATGTGATTGTGTTTCGTATATTTCATAATTCCAAATTTTCAGAATGCATATGAATGTATTTTGGGGTGGTACGGTATACACAAACGCTACTAGTTTCACTATGCCTAGATTTGTAAATATGGACATAGTCTACGTGGAGTGGGTGTGATGTATTTCTATAGGTACTGTATCGATCCCCCATTCCTGACCCTGGTTTGGTTAATAATTAACTAGCAGCCATCCAACGGTGCAAAAACCGTTATCTGATTAAGCCACACCACGGCACAGAAGCGCGTTATCTGATTAGGTCATAACACATGCCATCTAATTAGGCAAGCGATATTCCTCCAGCCCCTGATAAGGCATACGGAGTTCTCAAAACAAATCAAACCTACAGCGACCTGGGAAATTCCCGTAGCCATTGTTTTGATTTCACCGAGAACTTCAGTAAAAGAATATGCGAACGAACCCGTTCGTATGACATCCTTATTGACGTATATATGTCCATCCTTACGTCAATCTCGGCACCTTTCAGGTATAAATATTACCGACATTCCCTTAAGCAAACACACGCGGTGGTGACGAGATTGGAGCAGCGAGACTTGCCAAGGAGCCCAGCAGAGAGCGAAGCCCACAGGCGCTGCCCCGCCTTCCTGACGCGCTGAGAACGAGACGCTGCCTTTCTCCTGCCGAGAAATCCAGCTCCGGCGCTTCCAAGCAGCCCTCGTAGGCAGCTGGAATATCAAGACCTGGGATAAGAGATACCAGCCCTCCACCATTCTAGATCTCAGGTACAGAACTGAATAACCCCTTGCAGAGAATTCTTGAGTCAGTCCCTTGGCAAAACAAACTTAACTTAAACTGCTACTTATCTACTCCCGCCCACGTATTAGGCTTAGGTCAGGTACACTGGGGTAGGCGTGGTTAGAAGCACCAGTTGAGTACGATTAGTCAAATGTATATATGTATGTATCTATTTTATCCATTTTAAAGTATCATATGGCTCAGAAACCATATCAATGCTTTTTCAGTATTATTTTATAATTCTGTCTTTACTGTATGAACTTTACTTAACTATAAGTATTGCAATAATAGCGATTCATTTCTCTTGTACGACAAAAAAGACTGATCAATAAATACCATCTTTTATTGAACACGCCCGTCTCTTCCTTTTCTCTACAATCTGGTGAAACTAAGAATGCACTGAACTGACTGAGTAAAATAAGTTGTCTTTTGTTTTCACACGACTCTAGAGATACACTCTTGATTAGGGGAGAGCAAAGTTGTCATGTTCTATGGTTGTCAGAAACTAAATCCCTTCTTGTCTATCCAGGGAGGTTAAAATCCTCCTTGCCTATTCGAGAAAGTTTCTAGTGAACTCTGAGCTAGCTGGCAAACACAAAACTTTAAGTCTAATATCGTCAGTAGAAGACCTAGTTAACCCCAGTCCTACGTCTATACTATTGAAGATATTATTCCAATGCGCAGAGCCTATTGGGATGATAGGAACTACACTACAATATTATCTCACATTATGCAATAACAT
The DNA here is from genome assembly GCF_964261635.1 of Lissotriton helveticus. Taxonomy (NCBI): domain Eukaryota; kingdom Metazoa; phylum Chordata; class Amphibia; order Caudata; family Salamandridae; genus Lissotriton; species Lissotriton helveticus. The sequence continues at coordinate 654,122,749 of NC_136072.1, forward strand.
TTAAAGGCTTAGTGCCTGAGTCATAAACCATTTTTGCAATGCATAACGACTAGTCCTCACACATAGAAAACGTTGTAACTTCTATATGCAATAGTAACTGCAGATTAACAGTGGCAATTTTTGCATACAGAGGTGTAATTTGAGCATGAGTACATTTCACGAGTGCACGGAACAATGGAGTTCTCAATTGCCCTTCTCAAAAACCCCAACTGAGCCACTAACTGGAACAAGTGGCAGAATCGTATTTACATGCTTTATGTTAAAGACTGCACTGTTAAACTTTTTCCTGGACACATTTGGGATTGAGATGCAAATGGTTTATAACGAGGGAACATCGTCGAAATTACACATTCCGAGAGCCAACATTCATGAAGGTGCAGTAATACTATACATAGTAATGGACATTCCCAAATCTGTGTAGTGAATAATTCACACTTGTATACACTTCAAAATATGCACGTGAAAAAATACAGCCAGTGGTTATGCAAGTAACGAAATGGCCATAGGTACAGTCTGTGGAAGGGTCTAAGTGTTTTTTAGGAGGGATTGTTTTTCACACTATAATAAAAATGGAATTGAAAGATATTTTTTTAATTTTCTGAGCCTAGTTTCCAAACTTTGGGGAATAATTATAAGAGACTTGCATCACGTTTGCACCACACAAAGTGGTACATGCGTGACGCAAGCCTCTATGTGAAATTTATGAAGTCACATAAAGCCACTTTGGGGCATATTGATGAGCCTCCACTCCCACTCGGAAGCTGACCTGAGGTACCGACGGACAGAGCGGGGCCTCATTCCATCCCGAGCGGGTGCCGGGTGAGGTGAGGTTACTTCCCACACAACGCTGGGAAAACGACGATTCATCTGATTTTCCACCAGTTAACATTGGGGCTCCAAGTTCCTGGTAGGAGTATTTTTGTTGTTTTAAATTTATATCCTAGTATTTGCAGTTTGCTTCCTCTACCACACGGTCCTGACGAAAGCTGGATACTATATTCCTGACAGCTGAAACATGTTGACCACACTGCACTGCGCTATATCATAGTTATATTTTCAGACTATTTAGCGCTTGTTTTAACCTTAACACTAGACCAGAACCCATTAAACATATTTTCTGCTCTAGTAGTTATTTTTAATATTTTCACCACTTTTTTTCACTGAGCACTGCACACCTATCAGCACCAGTCTGAAATACACTGTGGCTAGACGGTTACCTCGGTTTTCCTGTCTCCGCACCATCAACAGATGGGTTGGGTGAGATTTGGATTACATCATCCTTATCCCACATGATGAATTTCCGCCACAATGGTGGGCTGATGGGAATCTTTTCAGCCTAGTGTAATTTCTTTTTCACGTAACTTGATCTTGAAACAGCACACACTCCCCTTGACTATGTGCCTCCCTTTTGTCTTTGTTACTATGCCTAGGGTTGTGAGGTATCATGGTCAATAAACCAACCCACCTGGACCCCCCACTTTTCTGTATTTTCGCATATTGATGAGTCCCTTGCGCCGCTCGGAGCATCACCTTTTGTGACGCTCCGGCAGCAAAAACCTTGAAATCATATATATGGGCCATGCAAAGCCACTGTGCGTGGCTTTGAATGTCCTCATTGATAGGGAGTAGGGCAAGGCAGTGCAATTCACTGTGTTGCCTTACTCTGCGCTCGAGAGGCTTTCCATGGGCATTGCGGTGTGTGTTCCCAGGCAACAGCCATGCCTTTCAACACTTCCCCAGATTTAAAAAAACATGTAAACCTGGGGATGCACCAACACCTTGCGCCTCCTGAGATGAGGAGTAACAAGGAGAAATCACTTTTTTCTCCTTGTTTTTTGCTCTTTCCACGTGTGCTGCATTCTGCAGCACAGATAGAAAGAGGAAAAAGCCACCCAGAATTATAATTGTGCCAAAGGGTGTATCTTCCTGCACAAAAACAGTCCTGCCAACAACACAGGAACACTTGCACCATGGTGCAAGGGTGTCTACATTGGTGCTAGTCTGCGGAAATGATGCCAGAACAGGGGGAAAGAACAGGATTGCACCGTATTGAATAAATACAGTGTATTCCTGTCATTTCACTTTGACTTACGTAGGGCAGCACATCAAGGTGACCTGGTATGCTGCCCTACTCCAAAACCCCATGAATGAGGGCCTTTGCCTGGCTTTGAATGGCTGCAAAAACCTGGAGAAAGGCAACTCAGTGCAAATTGCTGCATTGCCTTACTGTGTGCAAGGAAAGCGTTCCATGGGCATTAAAGTGGGTGTTCCCACACAAATTCCATGGTTGTTGATACATTCCTAGATTCACAAACTTGTAAACCTGGGAACGCACCAAAATCTTACACCTCTCGAGGTGAGGCGTAACAAGGAGAAATATCTATATTTCTCCTCGTTTTTTCCTTTTTCTATGTGTGCAGCATTATGCAGAAAACATAGAAACAGGAAAAAGACTCTCAGGGTTGTTTTTGTGAAGGAAGATGCACTTCTTGCACAAAAACAATCTTGCATGCAACGGAGGCACCTTGCAAGGGTGCCTGCATTGGTGCTAGGCTACCAAAATGACACCAAAGGAAAGGAATGCATCTTATTGGATAAATAGGGTGCATTCCTGCTCTTTCCCAGTGACACAGGGCGGCACAGCAAGGTGACTTGCTGAGCTGCCTTGTGCAAAAGTTTCATAAATATTCCCCTTTATGTATAACAAATCTCTATTATGCAGATATTCTTTTCATGCATAGCTAGGAAATAGAGGCGTAGGCCCCATACAAATGTGAATAACGTATATTTCCGTAAGCTAGTTCCTGAATATAAGAAGAGAACTTACATCTATGCTCGGAATGAGCCCCAAAGGAGCTTATTTACAAGGCCCTTGCACAGTGGCGGTTTCTGAGTGAGGGCGTCGGGGCTCCGCCCCCTTTACTTTCACCTCCCAAGGTTGCCCATTGCAAATGTGAAAAACTGTCTTTATCATTTTTGTTTTTAAATGCACACACATACCTCTTGCTTGTGACTGTTGCTGGTGATTTCATTGAGATGATTGATGAGAGTCTCATGTTATGCCAGCGATGCCGATCCATTGCACTCCTGAATGCTACTTGTGGGCGGATCCTAAATCTACAGTATTTACCGGGCTGATGAGCTCACATCCCTGAGGCCTGTGAGGTCATCAGCTCAGCAAAGACATTGCCTCGAGGACCGATCTCCACCCCCTGATGACGTGCGGGTAAAGTTAGCCCCGGGCGCTTCAGACTGAAGCCCTGAAGCACCAGGGGTTTCATGTCAATCAGGGAATGGAGAGAAAGGCACCCCACCCTTTTCACAACTCGTCATAGAGGGTTGGGTCTGCCCTGTAACGTTTTGGGAAAGAGTGGGGTAGAGGCTGCAAGCCAACGGGAAGCAGAGAAATCGAGTCTGCGCAATTGATCATCAGTATTTTTGAAGACACACTGTGCGGACTCTTGTCTGCTTTGCGCTCTTCTCTTAATGGGAAACATCCTTTACAACGCAACTTTTACCACGCAGGGCCTTTACAACGCAACTTTTACAACGCAAACCATTACAACGCATTGCGCTGGGGGGCGCTCTAGGATAGGTAATACGTTTAATTTACTATCCAACACCTTCCCTAGTGTCCACGGGGACTGGCGTTGGAATAGTAAATTAAACTATTCACTATTCAGCAACCCAAAGCGCTATGCGTTGTAAAGGTTTGCGTTGGCAAACCGTGTTGTAAAGGCATGTGATGTAAAAGCATGCGTTGTAATGTCATACATCCCTCTTAATTGCTGGGCCGTGTGGATGACTTTTGCAGCTCCAGACCAGCATCTATGTTTGGCTGACAGCAGCAGGCTGGAGCTGGGAAGCAGCATAGATGGTGGTGCCAAGGTATTAATGTTTATTGTGCAGTGCTTTTTGTGAGAGAGATGCGGGTGTTTTTATCACACATCACGTAACTTTGCCAAAAATGTAGCGTCCATCCGGGCTAACAGCTCGTCTTCATGGTGTTGAGGAGGGGGTTAACTGTAGTAAATATTCTCCTTTCTCGCCATATTACACTCCAACTTTCAAGTGAATATCGAGGGTTAAATGACTTCACAACCTTTCAACTGACTTAACTTTACAAAACTTATAGCAATCAGAATGCTTGACTTGATTGTTTTGCACTGGGGCAGCACTTGATTGCCCTTTTCAGCCTGGAAGCGAGCAGTGAAAGGAGACACTCGGGTACATTAAAGCATTCAGTGCGCGAAGGGAAAGGAGTGTATGTTCCATGTAAGAGGCAGGCCTGAGGTGCCCGAATGATACCAAGGTTGGTGGGGGTGGTGTGAGTATGAGGTCACTTAGAGGGTACAGAGTGCCGTTGGCACATAAAGTAAATAAGATGGTGAGCGGAGATAATATGGCTACATGTGTCTCTGGGGCTCAGGCTGGAGCGTGCAGTTATGAGCAGGGGTGGGGGCTCACCCCTGATTTCAACTCACTCAGAATGTCTCCTCAACACAAAGAAGTGCTTCTACTGAGGTGACAAGTGTGTCCGAGGGGAAGATGGCCCAGTATCATATGTGGTGCCATCCAGCAAGCACAGGTTTTTTAGCCAGCTGCATTTTGTATGTTGGTATTTTGAGACTGTGCGATGTTAAAGAGAAACGTCAAGTCTCAAAATGCAAAGTCCGGTTGACTAAAATGTCTGGACTGGCAAAAAGATCACACATTACAGCGGGGGATAAGATACGGCAGAAAAGCTCTGACATAAGTGATAAAATGGATACATTTCACAAATACGCTTCCAACACTTGATCACATACATATGTATGTGCGTTTCTTTGTTTGCTTGAATATAACCCACACTGAAACGTCTTCTTAACGTTGCATAACAACTACAAGACTAACTTTCTGGGGTTAAAATACCCCAAGCTTGAGCCATTGTTTGAAGACTGGAGTGTCCATGTCACGGGGAAGGCTTGGTATCAACAGTCATACCATGTTTGCCACGAGCTATAAAAAATGTGTAGGACTGAGAAACTGAGCTCAAGACGACTCCGTTGTTTGATGGATTGCCTTCTCCCACAGACTGACCGTACTTCATCATAGGCCATATTTGTATAAATGGGCTCCGTGGGTAAGTAGCTGTGCCAACTACTGAATTTGTGTTGTATGCCCATTATTTTTGGTCAGTTTTGCCTGCTTTATTCCACTTGATTGGCACGACTAAAATTGACATTTGAAAATAGTGTATCTTTGTTTTTTTTAAAAGGCAATCAAATTGGTGAAGTTTCATATACACAAAAAAATGGAGAACAATCACTTAAAGGACTGTGAGACTCTTCTGGCATATCATTATTTTACACTGAGCACTATTGGGCCAAAAATAGGAATTTATTGTTCGAGTGGGAACTGATGTATTCATAGTGGGTCTTGTACAAGTGAACCTGTTGAGGAAACTGGTGTGGTTGCAGCTGTGTAAATTAAATTTTTTCCCTCCTATTTCCTTTGTTGTGTGCCACTCTGTGTCCTTTTCATTTTCAGTAGCATTATTCTTAAGCAAAAGTATTGTTTCTAAAAGGGCCATGGGACCCATTTGTTGTACTAACGTGGGATGCTACCTCACAGTTGATAAGCTTCTGCTTGATATTACTGCTTCTGTGAATGTAATGTAGCAATGTTCCCATTTACATTGGGATTTTCGAAAGATACAAAAGTTCTGAAGGTTCGTGCTTGGAATAGATGGAGACGCTGGCTCCATTGAGGTACCAGGTGATCCCTTCACTACAGGTGAACCCCCAACTAGAATCAGTGCTGAGGTGAAAAATGAACTTTGTGATGCCCAAGGGTGTTTTGACTAGTTAACAGCATGTGTATGGAACTTACTAAAAGATGTATTTGGGTGTACACTTCACTATGCTCCAGTGTGAATTCCTCCCTCCATGGTGCACCTGGGTGGCCTCCTAAAATAGGTATCTCGAGTGAAGTTGCACTCTGTGGCATCCTCTTTGGCCAGGTTTTGGGATAGACACTGAGGGGTGAGCACCTTGCTCTGTGGAGGTGTAGACTCAGTCTCTTAATGTTGTCATTGCCCTGTCACAGGTTGGACTCTTTACTCCATGGGGCCAAGAGATGGGACTTGGGATGGGACTCCTGGAAAAGGTGTTGGGGTAGAAACATCTGTTAGTAGTGCTCCTGGGTGAGTGCCTTGCTTTGTGGTGCCCTAGGGTGGGATAGCCCAGCGCGCTATAGATTCTGTGCAAATGGTTGCAGAATGAGTGGCTTGACGCACACTATTTCAAGAGTGTTCCAAGGTGACTATTGGGATGCCAAGCATACAAGTAGCATCTTACTGGTTTCAGCATGGAAATTGCCCGTCTTGTGATATCATGGCTCCTTCTTTGCATGGGCGATAATGTGGACCATGCAATTATCGCTGTTGTAGAACAGGCTTACTAAAATAAGTGGCTGGGTGAACATTGACCTCCACCGTGTTCCAGGGCAACCACAGAGAACATGTCCCAATAAACACCATCTTCCTTGGTGCAACATAGGTTGAATTTGACAGGTGAAGGTAAAGAACATACTACAAGGTAACTCATTGTTGGCCCCCCTTCTGCAGGGACAGTTTCCCAATTGCTTTATTAACCTTCTTAGTATGTCAAATTTGATTGACAATGCACCATTTGCCCACTCATTTTAAAAATGTTGCCGGGTGACTCCCCCCGAACTGCCTTATGGCAGCCGGGCTCACACGCTAGGCGTGCTCGCAACAGGGCACTCCTACCAAACTTTTACGCCCATCACTTTCAAATGTCACCAGCCGCCACTGCCCTTGCACCAGCCGTACATCACTTTTACCCATGTTAAAAGTGACGTATGGGCGGGACAAGGGTCTTGTAAATAGGCACCTTTGTGAGTAATTTAAGCATGTGTAAAGCTTTGCAATGTGTAGCCATATTACATGCATCAGATTTAAAATTGCTATTTTAGTCCTCATACCCGCATTAGAAGCATATTTGTTGGCATTAGACCACATTACATGAGAACCAAACATTAAAGTTCTTTTTTATTTTTTTAAGAACTTGAAGGTTAAGTAATTGCCAAGAATCACCATGTTGGGGCATGTGCATCAATACAGCTCACATTGCTGCAGCAGGTGCCTTTCTGACCATGTATGCCCTAGGGAGTTTGTAACTTGTGGCCTCAGCTGATGTCTGACAACTGCCCGCCATCCTACTGTCCTGCGCAACTGGCTCTGAGTTCAGATTGGTCTTTCCAGACCTAAACTTCATCACCCACAGTGACCAATAACTAATGTTGTCCCCATGATGTCACTCGAAGAGGCAGAATCATTGATGTGAGAATTAGACAATGTGGAGTGGCACAAGCCAAACAATGAAGGAGGCGAGCCACGGATAGGGTCCCGTCTCTCACCATTCGCTGTAATGACTGGGAATGAAAAAGTGGAGCCAGATTTCATCAGCAGGTATTGAATTCATTAGGGTTTGTCATGGGTCGCACCTGCAACCCTTGACTTCCCCCTCGGATCCCTGGCATTGCTTTTGAGATTACTGGCCTCAGATGAGGCAATATCAGCGCTTGGAACACATGAGAGAGAGTGTGTGAATGTGTGCGTATATGTAAGCATGTGTGTGTGTGTGAGAGTGAAAATAAAAGTTAAAAGGCATCTGTTTTCACTTCCGCTACCTCTGGCATTTTCATGAATTGACATCTATGTCAGCAGGGACTGTACAATTGATGAAGCAAAGCTTCGCATATTTTGCGGACTTGCTGAAGTCATGAACCTCGTTTATGTGTAACAAGGTAATAAGTGTACGTCTTACTAACATTTTATTAAGTTTGAGTAAAGTTTACGAAGCTTGCCTATGTGTATTTCTAATGCATCTAATCCGTGTACTTAAAACATGGCCGCCGCTTGTATTTAGTTACTGCGCATGCGTCAGCCATACTCACGTGTCCTGACGCGTCTGCAGAATTGGAGGGAAATTCCTGCGCATGCGTAATACATAGCTTATACTGCTCGTGCAGTTCGCTCGTGTCATTGTTTTTATGTAGCTAACATTTAGAATGCATAAGTAAATTTCTTGATGATAAGTTTAAAGTACCAACCATGTGATGTGTTTTCACGATGACATTATTATGTATTAATTTGTTTTCGCTTACTTTTCATGTACCGCGGGGAATGGGGGTCTGAGAGAGAGGAGAGCCATATTGGAGGTCCCTTCTGCGCCTGCGCAACTCTGAGGCACAGTGGACCTTGACTGATGGAACACAGCCAGTTGGCAGTGATGTGCAAGATGTTCCTGAGAAAGTCACCTCTGCCCCGCGAGAACAGCGAATGTGGCTTCTTATATGTTACATTGTAATATTGTGCTACTGTTTGCCGTGTGGTTTCTCATGGGAACCCCAATCTTACTAGGCGGTACCCAAGCATGCAAATACAGGCTTGAAATGTTGTATTGTGATTGGTGTGTTACCCAAATCCTACCTTAGGACCAATCCAAATTGAGGGATTTTGACACTTTGCAACATTGGGGGGTGGTACACTACCCCAAAACAGTATATCTACCCTGGGTTCACCTAGGGAAATTGTCCGACTTGTCTGGTTTAGCTGACCTGTCACTGACCCATCGTACTCAATAGGTGACTGAAGATACAGAGAGCTGCGGAGCACTCTGTCCGAATTTGACCATAGACTAAGGTTCTACTGAACCTTAAAGTGCTGGCGAAGCACTTTGCTGGGAGTTCGCTGACCCAATCGGGGTCTTGATCGATAGCTGCAGAGAGGGTGGAGCGCAGGCGTTGCTCCCAAACTGCGGGTGCGGTCCTGTCCTGAGCGGTCCTGTCCTGAGGGTTTGCTGTCCTGTCCTGAGGGTCCTGTCCTGATTCCTATTCCGAGGGTATCCTGTCCTGTCTTGGGTGACCATTCTGCACCTGCTGTCCTTTGAGGGGTATCCTTCCTTGAGGGTTTCCTGTCCTTAACTGACCCGTGGCCAGGGTTTGGTTTCCACACCAGTCTAGGTAAATACTGTTCTAAGTTCCTTAAACTTGCACCTTTCTATATTTCTACCTTTTGCTACAATAAAGTGACACCTCTGCATATGTTATTTTCCATGTCTTTCCGCAACTATTAAAAGTCATTTGCATTTTTCTCATAAATTTGTTCCTATGTCTTCTCACTTGTTAGAAATTATATTTTGCATTGCAGTTTGTCATTTTCTGATATGGTCTAGAACCTCCTTACCTAGACTATTTAAAGGTCCATTCACTTTGAGCTTAGCGTGTTACTCTTTATAGGCCCTCCTATAGTTATACATGCCTAGTCTGCCCATGCTTAAATATTACTGAATTGCATAGTATCTTCCCGTTGCATTTTTGTCAGTATTTCAATGATTACCCTGTCTTTATTTCTCTATAGTTATATCATTTATATTATCCTAGTCATTGAATGTTTCATTCTCGTGTATTTGATGAACGAAAACAATGAACTTTAGATAAACATTTTAAAACTTCCAGTTGTCCGTGGTCATTTTCAACAATATTTGAATGTTATTGGTTTGGGTTTGTATTTGGTTGCCTTTCCTTTTACAGCTAGCTCCCTGATTCATTGTGGTCATTAGGTACCCGTGTTAGTGGATGGTAAGTCGGGTACATTGAAAAACAATAGTAGGGAACACACACATAATTGGTAGAGCTCGTGAAGTCACCTGGTCAATGTATATGGTGATTTGAAAGTATATGGGCCCGAAGCCGGAAACGGCGAAATTATTGGTCGGGTGGCCTCGCGCGCTCTATCAGTTTTTCTGGTAAGCAGAGGGATGGTTAGGGACTAGCTAAAGGTTAGGTAGGACTAGTTAGGCTAGTTAAGTCGGAAGCTGCTAATATATCGATGCTGCTACAAGAGTAGGCACTTCGGGAGGATTGATCACCCACTTGAAATGTTTGCTTTAAAAATTCATGAAATGTTTTAAACTGTTTTCTTGCTGTTATATTGATATATGTATTAACCCATGCGTTCGTAAATTGTTATATGTCGTCTGGAACTCCGCGGGGAATTGAAAGGGCAAGTGGTGAATAGAATCCATTGTCCTGAGGTCACAGGCTCGAGGAAAGTTAGGTGCAGGTTAGGATAACCGGGAAGCACTAACTAGGGTTTTTTCTGAATACATGTGTGAATAAATGTTAGTAACGAGGTTCATTGGCAAAATTCCCATAGTGGCGTAACCTAGTAAGGGTCACATCGGAAGAGTAGCAGGTTCATCGGAGCTTGAGTGAAAGCAAAGGGGTCCGCTGAGAAACCTTAGACTCAGATATATCCCGGAGAAGTGGATGAGTTTAGGGGAATAACAGGTTCACCGATGCTAGAGTGAAGGGTAGGCGGAAGGGATCTACCCGCAGCGTGTGAAAAGTAAATGGAAGTAGTTTACTTGCAGTAAAAGAAATTTTCCTGTCTAGACACTTGAGCACTGTGGCGAATGTGTATTTGTTGTAAAATAACCAAGCACTGAGCACTTTAGAAAGAAAGAAAGTTTCCGTTACCTTGTGAAGGGAGGGAGTCAGCCGCGAAGCGTCTCTGACGTCACTCCGTGCCGCGCTGGGATTGGTAGACGCAGCGGGCGGGTAGCGGGGCTGGAATTGTAAAGGAGGGGTGAAGCGCCGAGGAGTGAGAACTGTCTCACGAAGGGGCCGCGCACCCATTGGTCGAAACTATTTGAACGCGTGCACCCCATTGGTCGCACGGCGTTGCAAGGCGCATTCTGATTGGAGGTAGTTTGTAAACAAAGTTAAGCGTAGAAGTCGTATGTGGCACTCGCAGACTACAGGAACCAGACCTGATCCAAGGCATCTAGGGTTTGAAAGGGATCAGTGGAAGACTAATAGATACGATATTATGTATGGAACTAAGAGAAAATTGTCCCTTGTAAGTAGGGTGAAAAATTATTTTAAAACGGACAAACAAATTAAATCTAGAGAAGGTGTTCTTGTCCCACCACCCAATACTCCCGCCTCATTCATGATGTTTGACCGAGGGTACAATACCTGTGTGTGGTTGGAGAATTGGGTGAAGTACACAAAAGATGACGGAGTATTGGCTTTTCCGTTAGATGGTACTTTCAATGGTAGGATCTTATTTAATTTAAGAACTCGGATGAATGAACTGCATCCCAGACCGAGACTAACGCAGTATGAGGCATTAGAGGAATGGGAGATTGAGGCTTTTGAAAGAGAAAGACCCCGAATGGACAAGGGTTTGACCAAGTGGTACCCCAGGCTGAAACAGGAGTCCAGGGACAAAAGGATGAAACAGTGGAGGCAGAGCATGATTGTTGAGGGTCTGTTTCCCATGATGCCAGCCTGTCATAACCCTGCAGCGGGTGAGAAAGGTACTGAAAAATGTAAGCATTGGGGGGCCCCTGGGGAGTCAGATGATGAATTTATGGATGAAATCTGTACCAGAAGTCCGCCACCTTATAATGAGGGAACCCGACTTTCCAGTGTAGGAGATGCTCCCCGACGCCACTTTAAGGAGGAGGACAGATCATTAGGACTGGGAGGGGGTGGTCAAGTATTGCCCTATTTTGAGAAACCCGAACCGGCGGAAACAAGGGATATATATCCCAAAATGCCCGCAAGCCAGGAAGAAAAATATTCACGTACAAAAGTGTTCCTTCCCAGACCTATGTATGACAACGAAGAGAAACAATCAAGTTCAGGACTGCCTTTTGTTCAACCTCCATATGAGGAAGAGCGCAGGTCCTTTAACACCGGAACTTTATTCCCGAAACCAAATTATGGTGGGGGACCAAGTGAAACGCATCCTACTGCCCCGAGTTTTACTCCTCCATTGACCCCACAGATATTGCATGACACAACTTTAAGAAGGATACTAGTGGAAAAGGAGCAAGAGGCTCTAGCTAGACAAAGGACAGAAATAATTCAGAAAATCTCCCAGTTAAACACCAGTCCTGAGGCGTTGACTATTCCAGTAACTATTGGACCAGTGGTTCCGATATACGGAAATGGTCAGGGAAATCCGATTACTCCAGTTATGACCCCAGTCATGGCACCCCCGAGACAGGAACCGATAATCATAGATGATCAGTCCAGTGAGTGTGAGTCTGAAGTTGCGTTCTTGGACTTGCCAAACAAACAGACCGGAAAGGGAATGCAGCAGAGGCATAACCCTTTTAATGCGAAAGAAATAAAAATGGAATCGGCTACAGGTACTAGGAGTGTCTCTTTAGTAACGCCAGAAGAAATTAAGAATTGGAGTCGCGAATTAGAGAAACAGACTCCGCAAACGAAACCTTTAGACCTCTATAAGCTGAGGGTAGAAATAGAAGAATTAATGGCAGGAAATGTGGGGTTGGATCGATTGAATACCTACTCTGAAGAAGAATTGTCGTTTATGTGTAAAAGCTTTACAAGGAACACCAGAGTGCTCCACGAGAAACTGACAGACACCGCAGCCAGTATGGGGGTAGATATTTCAAAATCCAAGCCCTTGCAGAAACCGTACAGAGCAGACTTCTCAGACAAGGATATAGAACACCTGAATGTGGCAGGGAAAAAGTTGCAGATCAAAGAATTATTGGGGGTACTGCAAAAATGGGGAGATGTGGAAAGATGGAGAAGCAGGTGGGCAAGAAAGAAAGAAGAGGCTCGCTCCCGACAAGCGACTCCTGAGTTTGCTTTAAGGGAGGTAGAAAAACCTGAGCAGTTATGCCCCATGCGCGAAGTACCAGGAGGGAAATATGTGCATGTCCCTTGGTCCAGACAGGATATCGTGTCCTTTACGAATGATTTTCCAAAATTACGAGAGAAACCAGTAGACTGGTACAGGCAGGTGGAAAGGTTCGTGAAAGTACAGAAATGTCTGTGGAAAGACCTGGATGGGTTTTTCGACATTGTGGTTCCGGTAGATCTATGGACCCAGTGTAAAATAAACATAGACTGGCCTAGTGAAGAGTACCCAAGAAATAAAGAAACAGGGGAGCCATCAAAGGATGTCATGCGAAAATATGAGCAGGTAATTCAGCATTTGAAAGAAAAGGTGCCCACAAAAGAAACTGATTGGACCAAGATAGATAGAACAACACAGGAAAGGGACGAGACAGTGCACTCCTTCTATGAGAGGTTATTGCAGGTGTTCAAAACATACAGTGGTATCGATAACATTGAAATGAAAGACATGACGCATTTTATTTACAGGTTTGTAAATGGTTTAAGACCCGAAATTTGTCAGTGGATAAAAGATAATAAAATCTGCTGGCACACAAAAAAGATGGATGAGGTCCTGCGGTACGCAAAATACTGCGAGGACGAGATGGCAGAAAAGAAAAAGGCCCTTAAGGAGAAAGTGATGTGGGCTCAAGTTAAGCTCGCAGAACAGCAGGAAAAACAGTTGAGTAACCTGGTTAAAAATGCTGAGAACAAAGGTCCTGGGGGAGGGGGTGGAGGAAAGCCCCGGCCCAAATTTAGCAGGGAAGAGGCTATGAAGAAATTTCCCTGCCATCAATGCGGCGAATTTGGACACTGGCGTAACGAGTGTCCCTATTTAATAGATGATAACGCCAAAACACCTGATTTAACTCCACAGACGCAGAAAGAAAGACCAAGAAAGACTCAACCACAGGTAAAAACAGTTCAGGTGCCTCGGGCACCAAAGCAGGTATACAGGGGAAAACAGGCAGAGGGTGAGGAGATAGAAGTTTGGGAAAGCAGTGAGAACAGAAATGCAGCAACTTCGCAGTATCTGTTGAATGATACCTTCCTGTGTAATGACCAGTACTGACGGGGCCTGAGAGGGGAGGACGAGGAGTGCGTACTTGGCGCTTCCTTGCCGGTAGACCAGTCCGGACCATACATTGAAGGAAAGGTTGACGGAAATGATGTCACCTTTCTGTTGGACACTGGCGCTACCCGTTCTACTGTGAGAACAGTGGACGTTCCAAACTTACCCCTCTCGGGAGAAAATATCCAAGTAGTGGGTGTATCTAATCAATTGATTAGTACTCCTGTTACCGAAAGAAATGGAGATTTCAATTGGAAATTTTAAACAAATGCATAGGTTTGTCGTCTGTGACACCAGCCCAGTGAATCTACTGGGTCGTGATTTGTTGTGCAAAATGAACTGTACTATCTTTTGCACACCAAAGGGGGTTGAAATTCAGACCCCGGATGAAGATGGCATTTATAAATTATTATTACTCAGACCTGACTCGGAAATTAAAAGATTGACCCTGCAGGACTTGCCCAAAGAACTCCAAGAAGCAGTAAAGCCAGATGTGTGGGACTTCACTGGAAAAGATGTGGGATTAATGAAGGATGTAGACCCCATACAGATAGCCATCAAGGATAATGCAGTATACCCTAATACCAAGCCCTACCGAATGAATGCTGAAGTGAAAGCAGGTGTGACACTGGAGATACAAAAATTGCTAGAAGGAAACATCATACAGGAAGTAATGAGTAGCCCATGCAACTCACCGATTATGGGCATCAAGAAGCCTAGTGGCAAGTACCGGGTAGTGCAGGACCTGAGAAAGGTAAACAAAATTGTAGTTCCCTGTTGCCCTATTGTCCCGAACCCTGCAGTGATTCTGTACCAGATTCCCTGGGATGCTGAGTGGTTCACTGTGATTGATTTATGTCATGCATTTTTTTCGATACCCTTGCACCCCGACAGCAAATTTCTTTTCTCATTCGCCTTCGAAGGTCACGTGTATTGCTGGAACCGGGTCCCTCAAGGGTATACAGAGAGCCCCTCTATCTTTAATCAGATCTTGAAAAAATGTCTAGAAACTTTGATCTTACCTGGGAACTCTGTTCTGGTGCAGTACATAGACGACCTTCTACTGGCGTCTAAGAGTCGTAGGGACTGTGTAGTTGACACCATTGCCCTACTAAATCACCTGTGTGAGAAAGGACATAAAGTGGCCCCTGACAAACTACAGTTTTGTGCAAAATCAGTGAAATATCTAGGACACCAGATAGAAAAGGGCGTAAGAAAAGTAACATCAGAAAGAGTGAGAATAATTCAAAAGATGCAGTTGCCCCGTACCCAAAAAGAGATCAGAATGTTCCTGGGTGTACTAGGATACTGCAGGCAGTGGATTCTGGGATTTGCAGTCCTAGCCAGGCCTTTGATAAAAATGACCAAGAGAGGAATGCCAGATATAGTAGAATGGGATGATGAAAGCCTAATGGCCTTCACCAAACTGAAAAATTGTCTGTGTACAGCCCCTGCGTTGGGAATGCCAGATTATTCCAAAGAGTTTGCCCTATTCTGTGACACTCGCGATAATTGCGCATTGTCAGTCTTGACTCAAGAACATGGCACGACCAGAAGGCCTGTGGCCTATTTCTCTGCCACCTTGGACCCAGTAGCTGCTGGGTTACCAGGCTGTCTGAAAGCAGTAGCAGCTACCTGTGCAAGTTTGGAACAAAGTGAGTCCATTGTCATGGGACATCCTGTGACTGTGTATGTTTCACATGGAGTGGTAATTTTATTGACCAGAACAAAAACTCAGTATCTCACCCCTAGTCGGCTGACTAAATACGAGAGGATTCTTGTGGGTGCAGCAAATGTAAGCATTGTTAGGTGTGGTATTCTGAACCCTGCCACTTTACTCCCCAACCCCATAGATATGGAAGATGGGGATGATGATGAACATGACTGCATCGATCTGACAGAGTTCAGTACCAAGCCACGCCCAGACATTAAAGAAACTCCATTGCCTGTGCATGACATGGAATTATTTGTGGATGGTTCCTGTCTAAGACATGAACTAGGAGGCCTGAGTGCTGCCTATGCTGTAGTGTCCTTAACAAAAATTGAAGAAGCAGGTTATCTATATAACATAAAGTCTGCACAAGTAGCCGAATTGATTGCTATGATAAAAGCTTGCCAAATTGGGAAAAACATACGCATAACAGTGTACACTGACAGTCAGTACTGTTATGGTGTTGTGCATGACTTTGGCCAATTGTGGCTACAGAGGGAATTCCTGACTTCCTCAGGTACTCCCATTCGAAATGGAAAGGTTGTTCATGACCTTTTAGAGGCCATCCAGTTACCGAAGGAACTGGCAGTGGTAAAGTGCGTTGCTCATAAGAAGAGCATGGACAAAGTATCACTGGGAAATGATTTTGCTGATCGCGTGGCCCAATGGTGCGCCAGAGATCACTATATCGTTAATCCTAAACGAGGGGGAATTGGAGCCAGCTGCCAACTTCAGGTGTTTGAAGAAGTGCCTACATGGGATGAAGTGAGAGAGTGGCAGGAGTCGGCCCCATGGCAAGAAAGAGAGAAATGGAAGGAGGATGGGTGTAGACCGAGACGTGTGGATGGTGTCATCTTGGGCCCAACTGGTATGCCTGTATTACCCAGACACTTGCTTGGCACAATGGCAAGATTAATACACGAAGGATCACACATTGGTAGGGATGCCATGATTCTGGTATTTCAACAGACTTGGTACAGTAAAAAGTTCAGGAAAGTAGCAGAGTCCCTCTGCCAGAGGTGCCTGTCATGTCAACAGATGAACCCAGGCAAGAGGACAATGGTAGAACTGAGCAAAATTGGGAGATCAGGGGGTCCTTTTGTAAGGATGCAGATTGACTTCATCACCATGCCCCGTTGTGAAGGGAAGCGATATGTCCTTGTCATTGTCTGCCTATTTTCAAAGTGGGTAGAAGCTTACCCTACTCCCCAAAGTGACGCACTGACAGTAGCCAAGTGTTTACTAAAAGAACTGATACCTAGATTCGGGGTACCATTCATTATTGAATCAGATAAGGGTGGACATTTTCAGAATGAAATAATGGCTGAACTCTGTAAGGCCTTTGGAATAAGGCAGAAACTTCACTGTGCATATCATCCAGAGGCTTCTGGAGTAGTGGAGCAAGTAAATGGAACTATCAAAAACAGACTAGCAAAGCTGTGCGATGCATCTGGCATGAACTGGGTGAAGGCCCTGCCCCTGGTCCTGATGGGACTGAGAAGTGTTCCTGACCGCAAGACAGGCCTAAGTCCCCATGAAATCATTATGGGAAGAGTGATGAGACAAGCATGGGTGCCAGGAAGCAAACTGTTGAGTATTACTGATGATTTGGTGCTTGAATACTGCAGAAGATTGGGTGACCAAGTGCGTTCTATCTCTCGCCAGATTGGAGACGACGGCATCCTCAATCCAACGACTCCTCTCCACAACTTGGTTCCGGGAGACTGGGTCAAAATAAAGAAGCACACTCGGTCAAGCTGTCTGGCACCAAGGTGGGGAAAGAAACGCCAAGTAATCCTGGTAACAACCACCGCAGTGAAGTGTGCAGGTGTTCCCCAGTGGATCCACGCCGGACACACCCAGAAGGTATTACCAGACCAGGAACCTGTAGAAGGGCGACCAGCAGGAGACTCTGCAGGAGCCAGACCATAAGCAGCTGTCAACGAACAGCCCAGCACCAGTCAAGCTGCAGGAACAGCAGACGTTGGCCCAGGAGTAGTTGACTACGAACTGCCAAGAACCCAGCCTGCTGAAGAGGTCCAGGAAACTGAGCCAGGAGTAGCTGATGACGAGCTGCCAAGCATATGGCCAGAAGAGTGGATACCATTGATTGATCTGACCGAAGATCCCATCCGAACAAGAGAGCGACTTTGTGAAGGTAGAGAGTGGACTAGTCAGGAAAAGCAAGGCACAGGCGAAGAACCTCAGCCTCTTGAGATTCACATCAAAACTGAGGAAGGAGAAGGTCAGACAGGGACAGAACAGGTGTTCGATACACCTCCACTAACTCCTGATGTGGATAAGGGACAGCTTAGACATAGAATAATAGTTCAAGCAGAAGAAAATCAAGAGATCGAAGTGCTTGAACAGGATCAGATAGGGATAGAAGAACGGGTTCAGGAAATAGAAACTGAAACTGAAACAGAAACAGAGACAATCGAAAGTCAAAAACAAAATATTCCTGAACGAGGCCAGATTAGTAACCAGGCAGAAGAAATAGATGCTAGCCCTGGAACTAGCCAGATAGAAGAAGAAGAAGAGAATGAAGCAGAATTGCCACATGTTAAAGAGAACAAGAGGGTAAGAGAAGAAAACGAAGTCCAAGTGCCAACTAAAAGACTTAAGAAAAGAAAGCACCTTGAGCCTAGGTTCATAAAGAAATTGAGGCTAAGGATAAAGACAGTGGAAGAAAAACGTGCAGAAGCAAGGAGAAGTGCGAGGATAGCCGAACAAGAGGAAAACTCTTCCAAAAGAAGGAGTGATCGAATAAAAAGACAAAATAAAAAGTACAAGTCTCCTGAATGGACACTGGTTTTGGACGAACTTGAAGATCTTGATATAACTGACGTAAGCGACGGAGAGCCCGTCCCTGAGTACTCTGCTGAAGAAGAAGACGAACCACCGTGAATTTGCACAAAGTAAGCTAGTTGTGTAAAGACACAAAGAGGGGTCGAGAAACTTCTTCTGAGCCGAAATGTCTGATTCAACCGTGAATGGTAGACCTAGTTGCAGTCGTTTCAAGACGTGCTGCAAGGTGTGTATATGTAGTGTAGTAGTACTGATAGTCATCTGGATAGGACTAACAATTTTCATTCCCTTTGCTGTAAGTAAAGATACTAACATTGTCCCTACTGAAGTTGTAAATACTGACAGTGAAGAGCTGACAACACAGAGTGTAGCAAGGCATGAGAGAGCACTGAGACAGACCAAACAAGACTTAGAAGCATCAGATGAGGGAGGACTACATTATCATGGAGTTAAGAACAAGACACACTTGAATGTTTTTGCAAACTTGTTAATACACTATGTAGAGACTATGGAAATTGAAGATTGCTATGTCTGCATGAAGCTACCTACTTCTGTGGCTGAAGGCGTGACATACCATCACTTGCCGTTGACATATGGAATCTCCTGTAGTATTTTAGCTAGTTTATTTTACAAAAGAGGACCGTTACAGTACTATTATTCTAACAATGACGTGATCTTTTCTGAACTTCCTATACGTGGGAACTTGAATCCTGTACATACCAAAAGTGACACCATAAGATATATGGGAGACTACTTTCTGACTATAGGTAACATTGACATAGCAGACGCACACAGAGATAACTTGACTTGTTCTTTGCGTGAGCAGGAAAAGATGTTCCTGAACATGGCAGAGAAAAGGAGAATTAAAATTCAAAAGAAGGCTAATGATGAAAGTCAGAAAAGGCCAAGATGGGCAGAGAACATGGAAGGCACCTCATCTGGTGGAGCGGGTCCTGCTCTGTTGCTGGATTTTGAAAAGAAAGGCAAGCTATGTCTTCACCGCGAGAAGACTAGCTATTATAATAACATTTTCATTGGTTCCAGTGAATGCGAACACAATTACAAGGTAATTGGGGGTTGGGGTTTCAAAAATGGGTCAGAGCCTGTGTTTCCTGGAATTTATTATATTTGTGGGGACAAGGCTTATTTCAAATTGCCGGATCACTGGTATGGAAGT
This sequence comes from Lissotriton helveticus, assembly GCF_964261635.1. Lineage (NCBI taxonomy): Eukaryota > Metazoa > Chordata > Amphibia > Caudata > Salamandridae > Lissotriton > Lissotriton helveticus. The sequence continues at coordinate 654,142,249 of NC_136072.1, forward strand.
TGCTATTTTGGCATTGTCTTCCCGAAAATATACCATGTGAATGGAGTTGCTGGAAGCAATGAAAATACTAATGGCTTAGTGCGTAGTAAAAGAGAAAGTATAGGTGAAATTATGGGTAGTATTTTCAGTGCACTGATACCTGGAGTGGGAGTGGTTCTGAACACTCACAGAATTTGCAAATTGTCTACTATAGTGGATGTATTGTCTACTGAGACAGCTCATGGATTTCTGCTGATCAATACCGAAATGGTTGCGATTAGATCAATGGTTTTGCAGAACAGACTTGCTCTTGATACCTTATTAGCGAAAGAGGGCGGAGTCTGCCGGATGTTGAGGGCGCAACATTGTTGCACTTATATTCCGGATAAAAGTGTACAGATCAAAAGATATGTGAAAAATATTACTAATTTGACAAAGGAACTCAAACCACTCGAGGTTGATAGTGCCTGGAAGAGACTGGTAGATGGTCTCTCAAATGTAGGTCATTGGCTTGCTAGCTTAGGTAAAAGCTTATTGTTTAAGGTACTGATGCCAATTGGAATTATAGGTCTTATCATATTATTCATTTTTATTTGTTGTAAATACCGTAAGCGCACCAAAAAGCACGAGGTAAATGCAAGAGGAGTGAAACGAAGTGTGGATGAAATCGAATTAGAGGAAGTGAATGATCAGATATACAAAAAGGTGAAGACTTCTCACCCTACCAGAACTGAAAGAGAAAAGTTAAAACGATTGCTGGAAGAGATAGAGCTGTATAAAGTGTGAAAGAAAGTTGGCATCTGGTTCCATTTTTTGTGATGATAGTAAATATCATCAAAGAGGGGATTGATGAAGCAAAGCTTCGCATATTTTGCGGACTTGCTGAAGTCATGAACCTCGTTTATGTGTAACAAGGTAATAAGTGTACGTCTTACTAACATTTTATTAAGTTTGAGTAAAGTTTACGAAGCTTGCCTATGTGTATTTCTAATGCATCTAATCCGTGTACTTAAAACATGGCCGCCGCTTGTATTTAGTTACTGCGCATGCGTCAGCCATACTCACGTGTCCTGACGCGTCTGCAGAATTGGAGGGAAATTCCTGCGCATGCGTAATACAAAGCTTATACTGCTCGTGCAGTTCGCTCGTGTCATTGTTTTTATGTAGCTAACATTTAGAATGCATAAGTAAATTTCTTGATGATAAGTTTAAAGTACCAACCATGTGATGTGTTTTCACGATGACATTATTATGTATTAATTTGTTTTCGCTTACTTTTCATGTACCGCAGGGAATGGGGGTCTGAGAGAGAGGAGAGCCATATTGGAGGTCCCTTCTGCGCCTGCGCAACTCTGAGGCACAGTGGACCTTGACTGATGGAACACAGCCAGTTGGCAGTGATGTGCAAGATGTTCCTGAGAAAGTCACCTCTGCCCCGCGAGAACAGCGAATGTGGCTTCTTATATGTTACATTGTAATATTGTGCTACTATTTGCCGTGTGGTTTCTCATGGGAACCCCAATCTTACTAGGCGGTACCCAAGCATGCAAATACAGGCTTGAAATGTTGTATTGTGATTGGTGTGTTACCCAAATCCTACCTTAGGACCAATCCAAATTGAGGGATTTTGACACTTTGCAACATTGGGGGGTGGTACACTACCCCAAAACAGTATATCTACCCTGGGTTCACCTAGGGAAATTGTCCGACTTGTCTGGTTTAGCTGACCTGTCACTGACCCATCGTACTCAATAGGTGACTGAAGATACAGAGAGCTGCGGAGCACTCTGTCCGAATTTGACCATAGACTAAGGTTCTACTGAACCTTAAAGTGCTGGCGAAGCACTTTGCTGGGAGTTCGCTGACCCAATCGGGGTCTTGATCGATAGCTGCAGAGAGGGTGGAGCGCAGGCGTTGCTCCCAAACTGCGGGTGCGGTCCTGTCCTGAGCGGTCCTGTCCTGAGGGTTTGCTGTCCTGTCCTGAGGGTCCTGTCCTGATTCCTATTCCGAGGGTATCCTGTCCTGTCTTGGGTGACCATTCTGCACCTGCTGTCCTTTGAGGGGTATCCTTCCTTGAGGGTTTCCTGTCCTTAACTGACCCGTGGCCAGGGTTTGGTTTCCACACCAGTCTAGGTAAATACTGTTCTAAGTTCCTTAAACTTGCATCTTTCTATATTTCTACCTTTTGCTACAATAAAGTGACACCTCTGCATATGTTATTTTCCATGTCTTTCCGCAACTATTAAAAGTCATTTGCATTTTTCTCATAAATTTGTTCCTATGTCTTCTCACTTGTTAGAAATTATATTTTGCATTGCAGTTTGTCATTTTCTGATATGGTCTAGAACCTCCTTACCTAGACTATTTAAAGGTCCATTCACTTTGAGCTTAGCGTGTTACTCTTTATAGGCCCTCCTATAGTTATACATGCCTAGTCTGCCCATGCTTAAATATTACTGAATTGCATAGTATCTTCCCGTTGCATTTTTGTCAGTATTTCAATGATTACCCTGTCTTTATTTCTCTATAGTTATATCATTTATATTATCCTAGTCATTGAATGTTTCATTCTCGTGTATTTGATGAACGAAAACAATGAACTTTAGATAAACATTTTAAAACTTCCAGTTGTCCGTGGTCATTTTCAACAATATTTGAATGTTATTGGTTTGGGTTTGTATTTGGTTGCCTTTCCTTTTACAGCTAGCTCCCTGATTCATTGTGGTCATTAGGTACCCGTGTTAGTGGATGGTAAGTCGGGTACATTGAAAAACAATAGTAGGGAACACACACATAATTGGTAGAGCTCGTGAAGTCACCTGGTCAATGTATATGGTGATTTGAAAGTATATGGGCCCGAAGCCGGAAACGGCGAAATTATTGGTCGGGTGGCCTCGCGCGCTCTATCACAATGACCTAGAAGTAAACGCTGGCAGTGCTGGTGGGAACTCTCTCAAGGAGTGACAGCTCTCCATCAAGATATGTGCACAGCTGAGACTGCTCTGCTGAGGCCCGTACTTTCCACTGCCATCTGTAATCCTGCCCGAACCAGTTCCCAATCATAATTGAGGTAAGTCTATAAGCATGCCTGATCTCTGATTCATGCCTACTCTGTCTCCAATCTGCTTTCTTATCAATCTCTGTAGAGGTCTGAGTTTTGTTTAATTTCATACCTGCTGGCAGTTTCCATTCATACGAACTCAAAATCCTTTCCGGCCTGCTCTTAGAATCTATTCATACTTGCTCTTAATCTTAAATTCTGCCTTCCCTTACACCCGCTTAGTCTCACATCCTGTTTGATCAAGAGCACCTGATTCACAAAGGTAATTTACACTTTTGAGTAATTTACATGCTTAATTTACTTTGACACTGTCAAGTAAGTTTACTACATTTGGCTATTCATAGAATCAGAGTGTAAAGTTACTCAAAAGTGTAAAAGTAAATTATATATGTAAATTACTCAAAAGTATAAGTAATCTTTGTGACTAGCCCTAGAAGTTTTTTAACAGCTCCAAGGCCCTTCAGTTTGATGGTGACAAATAAGGTACACTTTTGGATTAAATGTACATTTCAGTCTCTAGCCTTCCTCCACTCTAATACCCACTCCCAGTCTTCATTCTTGCAAGCTGCTTGTCTTTTTCAATGCATACCATTGGTCTCACTTTTTGCTTTGTCTCTTATGACTTATGCATTTCTGGCAGAGGACACTAATGTTATTCAATTCTTTTCACAAAAAAAGTGTTATGTAGTGCATTAATGTTGTCAGAGACAATATTTGTGCAGTGTTGTTGATATCGCTGTTGACAGTATTTTCGATGACAAAAATTAAAAACAAATCAGAATGTCTAAGTCTAAATAATACATTTAAATATATTATTTACACATTTAAAACAACATTTATTTGCACTTGTAAAAAATGTCATACAAATAACAATCATAATGATGTTCTGTGTAATTATGTAAAAAAATGTATATTTATGGAAAACTAGGTGATATGTGTGTTTTAATTTAAAAGTATGTAAGCAATCTTTTACACCATTTTTATTATTTTAAATGCAGACATATGAACACAAGCAGAAAGCAGCTTCAAGTTTTCAGACCCTTTCCAGCCATTGCCACCATGGACAAGTGAGATATTATCTAAAAATTCATATTGAATAGGCAACCAATTATTGATTTATGTCATCAGCTGGAGCCTGATCTTCTGCCTCACAATAGAAATATCACAGCAATAACACCAATAGTCAAAATCATGCAGTGCTACATACAACCAACTTTCAATGATGTGCTACAAGAAGTTCTTTCTTCAATGATGAGACACATCAACAGATACATACAGTGTCCACGAAACAAGGATTTTGGTAATATTTTTATGGTTTTGGGTGACCTACCATATGTGGTTGGAGCACAATGTGCGCGGTTTCCAGGATCAACCCATGATTCCACTGTACTGTGGAACAGCAGCATATCAATGCAAATTTCAAAACTTGGACCTGAGAGGGCCTGGTTTGTTGGTATGTACAATCTGTCAATATATTGTTTGGTTAATTTCAAGTTTACTGATCTAATAAAGAGTTACTCTTTTTTGGTTAATAATGTTTCTTATAGGAGACTCAGCTTATCCTAATTGATCATGGTTGTTGGCACTGCCGAGGAATCCAACACTGTCAGGGGACGTCCACTTCAATGAGACCCATGGAAGAACACAGAAGCCAGTGGAGTGGGATTTTTTGGCTTCTAAAGGACAGATTTCGATGTCTGATATGGTATGCCAAATCACCCTGGTATGCTGCATGTTACAAAACATATATACAAAAAGGGGATGAGTCAGAGAATAAGGGCTGAGGCCACCCTCCAAGGACAGTTATACACAGAAAAAAGAGGTCCCAACCTACCAACTACGTAGACCATACCGACTAGGGGTCGGAATAAAGTAGTCATTACCCACTAGTCAGGTATTTTTAAATCACCATCCTTTACCTTCACTCCTTCCCTGCATATTCAACTGCCTCTCATAGTCAAAACCTTAGTTCTCCCATGTAGTTTGTCCTGTCGCAGCCCGCTCCATTCCATAGCGGAACGGGAAGGACTATATGATGAAGCATGCCACCAAGGGGTAACCCTGGTGGGTGAGGGTTTTACAGAAAACGTTATGTTTTCCCTTGTGAAGGAGCAGGCACTTCCCTAAAGTAACTTTGGGTCCTCTTTTTTCTGTGTATAACTGTTACACAACATAGCCATGCAACGGAACATCCCATACATTTCAGATGATGGAAACCATGAAGAGCCACTGGGTGAGGATGCTGAAAATCCAAATGAAGATGTTAGTGGTGAAGAGGAAGGAATAGACTTTCATCAAGATGTTTTTGACAAATTCTTCACATGAATCTGAGTATATATATTTACAATTTATTGCATGAAATGTTAGACAAACATTTAATCTAATGAGGATGACAGTATGTGCTGGAATTTTCTTTGAAAAGGTACAAGTTAAGGAATACACAGGGCAAAGATGTTTGTTGATGAAAGTCTTGACACATAAAGTATTCAGTTCATTTGCATTGTTTGTCATTGATTGTTCTTAGGAAATGTGTCGTCAAAATTATTCATTTGTTATGTGAACATTTTGTAATGTAATCAACTAATTTCTTTAGGTTTTAATCTGTTTTAGGTACTTCGCCAGTTCATCTTCATTTGGACATTTCAAAGTTGTGACATTTGCAATTTTATGCTGCTGTTGGGAAGTACAAACGGAGCATGGGTTGATCCTGTGAAAGACACACACAGTTTTTGGGTGTACAACATTTTACAAAGACAATTTGCAAAGCAATTGAATTGACTTTGTAAATATTGTGTTAGACTTCTTTTCTGTGGAATGTCGGCACCAAGGCAGTATGTGCTGCTTAAATTGCTCTAACCACATGTGGTTGTCGATACAAAGCATACTAATCTCCCCTCACATTTACAAAATCCAAATTTTGTGTTTAGTGCCTGAGGCTTTTGATGTGTGTTATCATTGTAGAAATAACTTACATTGCACCAGATCCGCACCCCTGAATTGGAATGATCAAATGGCCACTTAATTGAAGTCCATGATTTATGATTTAGACTATTGGTGTTACTGACGTGGGATTCCTATTGTGGGCCTGAAGATCTGGCTTTTGTTGAAGAAAAAAATCAATAATAGTTAACCTACTTAATCTGATGTATCTGATAATATTCTATTCTTCTATGGTGGCAAGATCATATTTGAAAAATGTGGGATGCATTACCTACATGGAAATTATTTATGGCTGTACAATCATTTTAATGTTAACATTTTCAATTGTATGATGTAAAGAAAAAATTAACCAATTGCGAAATGAAATACAACAACAGTATTTGACATTGTTAGTTTTGCTTTATTCAACATAACCCAAAAAACAGGATGAAATAAAAAAAAAATTGAAAAGTCGGTCATGGTGAATTAAACTATTATTGCAGGGCAAATATTGCTTGAAGTCCAATGTTCAAAATACAACTGGCATCAAAAAGGTAAATGTGTCCAGAAAATAGTTCACAGAGTGAATGGTAATCACACACTAGAGAAAATTAGATTCTCCGTCTCTTGCTAATGGTGGGAGAGGTGTTGCCATCCTCTCCTGGTGGTCCGCCTGAACGTCCCCTCCTGAGAGGGGGTGGTCAATCCACAGTTGCAGGGACTGAGGTGGGTGAAGCAGGTACCTCTTGTGGCAGGGCCTCCTTTTCTGTGGCTGAGGAAGATGTAGTTGTGCCTTATATAGCTGGACCACTGAAAGAGGGAGATGTTGCTGTAGAAGCCCTATACATATGGGTGAAAATATCAATGAGCCTGCCAGTCAGGGAGCTGAAATTGGATTTCAGATTTGCCAGCTGTACATTGGGCTCCCTCTGCAACTGCTTTATCTTTCCAGAGCTCTGTCAAGACCTGGTCCATATTTTCATGAGACTGATGGAGGGATCCCAAGACTTGGACAATGTTGGCCTCTGTGACAGTTAACCCAGTTGACTCACTTTGCTGGGCCACATATTCCCTCCCTTGGCCACTACCCTGTGCCCTTAGCTCAATGTGCCCCATCCCACTGGTTCCTGGCTGAAACGGAGGTAGTGTTGGTGGTGTATCAACAGCAGGCAGAACTGGAGGGCAAAATTTTGGTATGATGTCTGTTTGGACGCAGGAAGTCGTGGTATCCATATGCTGAGATGTCGAACAGCTGGGTGGGAGGTGTAGGTGTGAGCCGCGTGAGACTCACTGTAGCTGTCTGCCCAGATATACCAAATGGACCAGGCTGCTCCTCGTCAACCAGGCTTGCAGGAGTGTACGCCTCACTGTAGACTTGATCCTGGTCTGGAGTAGAGGTATCCTCAGTGGTAGATGGTTGTCCACATACTCTGGCTGTTGGACCTATTATGAATTAATAACAAATACAACTTTTGAAAATCTGGATTATACATCTAATTACTATGAAGCAAAAATATGAAGCAACCTAAAAGTAAAAAGTAAAAGATTAGAATGACGGTACCTTTCAGTGGAATTATAATGAGTTACACAAACAGTTTAAATGTCAGCAAAACTACTTCAAAAAAGAAGGTGAAAATATGATGATTTGAAAGTATACATAAAATATACCAAACATTTCACATAACACAGTAGAGAAGTGAAATTCAAAATAGTCCATGCCTAGGCCTAGCAGCTACTATTTAGACATTTGCACGAATTAGAAGGATTTATAGCATTAGTCATCATATGGAAATTGCTGAGTACATTTTCGCAAAAATAACCACACATGCAGCATACAAAAATACATAACAACATTTTTCAGTAAATAAACTTTGATTTGTGAAACAAATAATGTCAATTTCATCAAATAACAGGGATATGACAACATATAAAATTAAACACAAAAACATTTCAAAACAAAGCATGATATAGAGATTGATCAATATATAACACTTTGACATATGTGAAAATGCAATAGGAAAGAGAGTATGAGTAAGATAACATTGCAATATTAATTTCACAAACCAAAACCAAGGCATTATTGTAGTTATAGTCATTTCAATTCAACATTAACAACACTTGCAATTTTGCAAGTTAAACATACCTACAGAAATTATGCTGTTAAAAAAGAACGGAAATTTACAATATAAAAAACATAAATATATTATGTTATTTTGGTGTAAAAATACTTACAAGCAAAATGACATCATGTGAAATATTCTGGAGATTGAAACCTGTACTTTTATATACAACAAGATACATTCAAACAAACAAGACAACAAAAGGATTAATAAACACATATATATGTTTGTATGTTTCCAAATGGTGTAAAACACATTAGCGGCAGCTAAATGAAAATCACAAATGAGATTTAGGTTTAGTGACACACTAGGGATTCTTGTCAAGCCTTGAGGATGTAGGATCTAAAAGACCTTCTCTTCCCAGGGAAAAAGTTGTAATGGGGTTCTGGGAGAACCACCGCTCGTCCTCTGGGCCTCCAGGTGACGCTTGGAGGCCATGGAATGCACTCTGCACAACAGGTAATTCCACTGATTCCTAATTTCCCTATGTGTTTGAAGGTTGTTTGCTACAGCATTCACTCTCGCAACTATTCTGGCCCACATTTGTATCTTTTCTGAGATATGGTTGTTTTGTACCTGGGCTCCAAACAATTGTGGCTCAACTCTAATTATTTCATCCACCATGACTGACAATGCTCCCTCAGTAAAACAGGGAATTCTAATGCCTGACATTATAAAAAAAAAACATGTAAATAAATGTTATGACCCACAAGAAAATAAATGAGAGTAGAAATAAGGGACAAGAAATAGGGAAAGCAAAAAAATAAACCAGACTTTACTGGCAAAAGTTCTGCTTGAAAATGTTGTGGTGCAGTGGAATGGCAAAGGATCATGTCCAGAAATGTAGTGCGTCTTAAAGTGTGGTATGCAGCTGAACATTATTAGCCAAAAGACATTAGGCGTATGATGCTAGCATCCATCCAAAAGCCACAAGAATTTTGAAGGCATCTATTGACGGAATCACTCCATCGGCAATCCACCACTAGAACTCCACCAGCACAACTGTGAAATCAAATTAGTCTCAGCGTAATTCTGCCACCCTGACGGTAATAGAGTAAGGTTAGCCAGCAAAGAAGTCCGAAGCGTTCATAGCGGTGAACAGTTTACGCAACAGCAAACACTGTTGACATGGATTGCGATTCATCCAGCTCCTCGTGGGGTACTTGTAAACTCTGCCGTGGAGGGATGACAGGAGTCTTGCCAAGATATAAATGAGGCCCTAAGTCACTATTAATTAATTATGTTTGGAAAACACCCACTAGTGCCACATGTATAGCACAGTATTAGACGTATGCTATTTAGACATGTTGAGCAACTAACCAGTACTGTACTGTAGGGTATGATTATATGTTGGTAATTAATTAATGAACTCAGTACTAGATTTAAATGATACTCATGATTGAAAATAATGTTGCAATTGAGTAAGATATCACGGAGATATAGCAAATATGGCATTTTCATGAATAAAGGGACTCAACGGCACTCAATCTGACTTACGATTCATACAGATATGATGATTTCCATCATCTCAAGTAGTCTAAATGGAAAAAAAAGTAATTGTTACTGACAACTTTGGCTAATGATTTGGATTAACAAAGGTACTATGTCATGATATGCACCAAGTAAACACTTTGAAAATGACTTGCATTGATTGCATACATTTGCATGATCTGTATATTCTTTGTACAATTGGTAAATGTTTTAACTGCACTACACATGCCAAATCCTGTAGTACTGTGCCTGGAGTGGTAATTGGCTTTTGTCATTTAACTGCTTGGCATGGATAGCACCGCGCTATTCCTATGCTTAAAGTCTTTGCTGTAGAAATGGAAAAAGACTTTGTCCCTTCCTATCTCTGTGTGGAAAGCACTATGCTAATCTCATGCTTATAAACTTTGATAGAAAAGCAGACATTTGATGTGAGTAACTCTAGAGTATAGCTGTTGTTGAGGGTGCTCTATACAGAAGCTGTCTCCCACCTAAATTTGAGAACTACCCAGTTCTCTTCTTTTTTTCTAAACATAATGTCCCTGAAACCTATGTTTTTTTTCACTGAATTTCAAAGGTTTTTTAAATGCTCATTTCTAACTATAACGCCCCTGAAACCTGTGTTTTCTTTTGTGAATACCTAAGGTTTTTTAAATGCTAATTTCTAACTATGCCCACAGAGGTAAGACATGTGAAGAAAGAAGAAGAAAGGCGCAGAAAGAAGCAAGAGAATTGCAGAAAGAGGCAACAGAAGCCTAGAAAGAAGAAGAAACGTGCAGAAAGAAGCAAAAAATATGCAGAAAGAACCAACAGAGGTGCAGAAAGAGGACTTGTTGCAAAGTCATCCTGTGCCCTGGGCACTCCCAACTTTCTGCTGACTGGTACTGGTGGTAACTGACTCTGACTGACCCTGGGCTCTGCCTAACCAGGCCCAGAGCCAGTGCTATGCTGAAAGACGCTTAGAATACAGTGAAAACACCTACATACACTAGGGTTACACTATGGGTTGGAGTACTCCTGTGATTGGCATGAACTCCCCTGTAAGGCCCTAGTACATAATAGGGCAGGGGGAATAAAACTACCTCTATGTCCCAAACATATAATACGGCATTGCAGTTTATAGGCCAGCAGCCCTTTTCTGCACTTGCATGTGTGCACTGCTGAGAATGAGGTCAGTTTAAAAGTAGCCCTGTGTTTGCAGAAAGAGGCAAGAGAGGTGCAAAAAGAGACAAGAGAAGTACAGAAATAAACAACAGAGGTGCAGCAAGAGGGAAGAGGGTTGCATAAAGAGGCAAGAGAAGTACAGAAAGAAGCAAGAGCGGTGCAGTAAAAAACAACAGAGGTGCAGAAGGAGATAGGAGAGGTACAGAAAGAGGCAATAGAGGTACACAAAGAGGGAGGAAGGGTGCAGAAAGAGGCAAGAGAAGTGCAGAAAGAAGCACCAGAGGAGCAGAAGGAGGCAAGAGAACTGCAGAAAGAGGTAAGGGAATTGCAGAAACAGTCAAAAATGGTACAGAAGGAGGGAACAGGGGTGCAGACAGAGGCAAGAGAGATGCAGAAATGTACAAGAGAGTTGCAGCAAGAAGCAAAAGCGGTGCAAAAGAACCAGCAGAGGTGAAAAAAAGGGAAGTGAGGTGCCGAAGGAGGCAAGAGAACTGCAGAAAGAGGCAAGAGAGTTGCAGAATCAAGCAAAAGGGGTGTAGAAATAGAGAACAAATGGGCAGACTGAGGCAAGAGAGGTACAGGAAGAAGGAAGTGGGGTACAGAAAAAGGCAAGAGGGATGCAGATATTGGGAACCGAGGTGCAGAAAGAAGCAAGAGCAGTGCAGAAAGAACCAAAAGAGGTGCAGAAAGAGGCAAGTGAAGTACAGAATGAAGCAAAAGAGGTACAGAAAGCGTTAGGAGAGGTGCACAAAGAGGCAAGAAGGGTACAGAAAAAGGCACAGGAGTGGTGCAGAAAGAAGGAAGAGAACTGCAGAAAGAAGCAACAGAGGTGCCGAAAGAAGCACAAAGGGTGCAGAATGAGACAAGAGAGGTGCAGAAAGAAGAAATAGAGGTAGGGAAAGTGGCAAGAGTGGTGAAGAGAGGTGTATAAAGAAGCAAGGGAGTTGCACAAAGAGGGGTGCAGAAACAGAAAAAAGGATGGAGAAAGAAGCAAGAGGGTTGCAAAAAGAGGCAAGATGGGTGCAGAAAGAAGCAACAGAGGTGCATAAAGAAGCAAGAGAAGTGCAGAAGGAAGCAACAGAGATGCAGAAAGAGGAAAGGTGTCTTTCAAGGCACTTTGCCTTATGCACAAGGCGCTTTATAAGACAGGCCTGTCGTACTTTCAAGAGCGGTTCTCCTGGTACGTGTCCAGCAGGAGCCTTAGATTCATCTCCGCATTTATGGTTAGGGTCCCTAGAATCAAACGAGCCAACTGATGTGGCAGAACGCAAGCCTATCAGGGAGGAAATCTATGGAACTCTCTCCCCCTGGCTCTCCGCGCACAGCCGGCGCTGCTGGTGTTTAGGAAGCATCTGAAGACGTGGCTGTTTCCACATTAAGTCAAGGAGGTCACCTGGTCTTTCCTCTCCCCCCACCCCATAAACATATGACCCCCTCATTCTTTCCGGACTGAATCTGCTCAGCGATAAGACACCCTCGGGTAATGCGCGCTTTATAAAATCATCTAATTCAGTCATTCGGAGGCGCAGGAAGAAGCAAGAGTGGTTTGCACACCATTATTACCAATTTAACACCCACATTTAGCAATACGTAACAGGTGACCATTCTAGGTTTGCAAAGGGCCTTCCACCACGCTGTAAGACTTGTTGCTGCATTTTTGGTAATGTTTGAGCTGTTTGAGCTATAAACAAGGCAGTTTTTGTTCAAATCTGCAGATTAGGCAGCAGATGATGGACTATGCGGCTAATGCGGAAAATGTATAATTGTGCGAAAGTGGGTGAAGCCAAACAGTCGCATAATTCCAGTGGCCCTGCTCATACCTCTGACTAGGTCCAGAAGTTTTCCTCAATGATTTCTTCTTTTTTTGTCTCATTGAGTTAATAATTTAGCTTTTATGAAAATGAGGAGGAATAAACCTGAGGTTACCACTCCACAACACAGACTACCATACCACATAATTACTCTCATAACACATAATCCCAATCTACATAATTCCTATACACTAAATACCACATACTTTCTATACACATATATTCACTGCACAACATACCACATAATTCCACTACACACAAAGTACATCCACTCCACTCCAAAACAAATGAGAAAAAATGTTTAGATAGCTCTAACTCTTGCAAATGTGAGACCTATTACATTACAAATGCTTCTTTAACGGGTAGTCATGTTTACAGAGTGGTGGAGAAAGGGGGCTGGGCCTCCAACCAGCGCTCAGGAATTCCCCTGCATAGGACTTACTGGAGGTAAAGTGGACTTCAGCCCCCAACCAGTACTGTGCCAGAAGGAGCATTTGCAGAGTGGTGGAGAAAGGTGAGTGTGGCTTCCGAAGACCTCTCCACAATCCTACTGTTTGGTACTTACTGGAGGTAACAGGAGGGGTAGTTGCCCCCCAAGGTGAACTTTGGGGGCCAACTACCCCTCCTATTACCTTCAGTAAGTCCCACACAGCAGGGTAGCTAAGTTCTCATAGCAGGCCATTCCCCCTTTCCCCACTACTCTGCTAACTCACTTCCTGGTGCGCTTTTAGATGAGGATTAAAGTCCCCTTTGCTGCTGGGGGTCCTTAAGGGCCAACTACCTCACCTGATACCTCCAGCATGCCCCAGAAGGTGGTATTGCTGAAAGGTCGACACAGGCCATGCCCCCTTTCTCCACCACTCTGCAAACGCGCCTCCAGGCGTGTTCTGGGTTGGGGGGATTAAGTCCCCTTGAATCCTGAGGGCCCCTAGGGGCCAACTATCCCACAAGGTACCTCCAGTAAGCCTAGGGTGACCAGGAGTCCCGGATTTGCCCGGACAGTCCCAGTTTTTTGGCAGCTGTCCCAGCAGATTTCAAGAAATTAAGCTCATGTCCCAGTTTTTTGAGAGAGTCGGCTGAAAAGGGTTGAAGGTATTTGTTTATGTTTCCCAGAGCAGGGATAGTTAGCAGCTCTTATAGAAAAGCAATTTAATTAACAGGCATTCAGCTGGCTTTAAAAATGGCATTTTATGTATTTTCTTACTGCCTTTTCCGTAATTTTTTAACTAAGGAGCACTGTCATTCTGTGCACTCCGGTGAAGTAAAATTGAAGTCCTTCTTCTATTTTTGGGAAATTTCCTATTTTTTTGCTTTACAATTCTGGTCTCCCTAAGTAAGCCCCACACAGCTGGATTGCTGAGAGTGGTCCAAGGCCACACACCCTTTTTACACCACTCTGCAAGCCCACCTCCTGGCCCACTGCTGGTGGGGCAATGAGCTCATCTTGTGTCCTGAAGACCTCACAACTAAAATGGACTTCATCCCCCGAGCAGCAGTGCACCAGGAGGCACGTTAGCAGAGTGGTGTATAAAGGGGTGTGGCTTCAGACCACTTTCAGCAATCCAGCTGTGTGGAACTTACTGGAGGTACCTGATGGGCTAGTTGGCTCCCAGGGACCCCCGGGATTCAAGGGGACTTAATCCGCCAACTTAGAACCTGCCAGGAGGTGTATTTGCAGAGTGGTACAGGGAGGGGGCTGGGCCTCCGGCGAGATGCCAGCTTTTCTTATTTTTTTGTAAATAATAAACAATTCGGGAGGGGGCTAGATGGCCCCCTTTACTTCTGCCACTTTTTGCCCTGGGGACCCCATCCCCCGGGGCCTGGCCAGCCTTTAAATTTATTTTTATTTTGGAGGGGGGCCACATGGCCTCCCTCCTGACGCCAATTATAGCCTAGGGACCCCATTCCCTGGGGCCAGGTCAGCCTTCTTTGTTTAAAAAATTTGGGGGGAGGGGGGCTGCATTGCCCTCCTCCTCAGGCCAATTATGGCCCGAGGATCCCATCCCCCAGGGCCTGCCCTCAGCATTGGTGACTGTGAAGGAGCCCCCATGCCCCCATGGTCCCAGCCAGCTCCCCGCCACCTGCGGGAGCCGACATTGCTTTTGGGCAAGGGGAGCTGCTAACATGCAGCTTCCCTTGCCCAAAAGCAACTCTGCTTTACTTCTTAAAAGCAAGAGCAGGTTTCCTGCTCTCGCTTCCAAGAAGCAAAGCACTGTTTGCTATGGCAGGGCCGGAGCCTTGTTCCTGCCTTGCCATAGCAAACAGCAATGTCCCGGGGTTGGGCACCATGGGACATTGCAGGAAATGGATAAAACCAGGTTGTTTGAGACTGAGGATTGGAACATTTTCAGAGGCCCTAAAAATCCTGAAAACAGACAGCTCTTGATTAATTGTATTTGGCGTTAGCAGATTTCTGCTCGCCGTGAGCCATATACGAAGGAAGAGAAGATTGACATTTTTATCTTTCTAAAGCACATTATGTTTTACTCTTTTACAGTCACTTTGACATCATCATAGCACTCAATGATGAATTTTGAATATCTGTTAAGAGTCGTACGTTAATTTTAATCTGTGCTATATGCTAATGTATTTTTATGGGGATTTCCCATCTAAACAAAAGCTGTCTTGACCGGTGTTTCAATTTTTTTTATATACACACTACACACTTTATGAAGGCAATGCTCTAGAACTTCTGAATCAGTGCACACTGCTAAACATTACAGTTGGCATAGCGGACGCTCCTAGTGTCTATTTATATTAGTAGTCCCCTTTGAGGTTATTGCCTTAACTGGACTTTGCCTAGCAGGGAGTTATTCTGGTGTGATCTTGCATAAAAAGATGCAAAACATTTGTAATTAGTTTTTTCTTCTAAATTATTTCTTGTAATGAATCGCGCATCAGCTGTCATAAAATCGCCTTACTATGGAGATGTATTTTGTGTTCCACTTTTGTACACATATCTTTTATTATATTAATTTATTATAGTGACACATTTTAATGAACTGGACTATTATGTTTTGATATGTATTTTATTGAGATGCTGTTATCATGTACTTTTATGGTTCCTTGAACTGAAATAAAGAATAATAATTATATATATATATATATATATATATATATATATATATATATATATATATATATTCCAACCAGACGAGTCGCTTTTAGAACCCTGCCGCTTTTACAAAGGCGGGCCCCGGATGGGATAGCGAGTCCCAGTACATACAGCCAAAACCTTCTCCTCGGTAAGAAAAGCAATCCGAGCCACTTAGAGATGAAAAGCGTGTTTATTTAATGGCTTCCTCGACGCGTTTCGCAGATAAATCTGCTTTATCACGAGACAGAAACCAGATACCAAGTGCTCTTTAAATACAGTCACATGTTTGTTCAGTTCACATCCATGGAAAACAGACTAGTTGGTATATCTACGGGCTGAGTTTGTTACTCTTAGAGGCGAGTAAATAGCAAAAATTAAGGTAGTTGCAAAAAGAGTTATGCCAGTGTGTATGGTGGAAGGAATTATGATTTGCGCATTTTGCCCACTTGGGCGGTAAATACAATGAATATATAACAATGATGTATTAACTGAATATGCTGAATTCCTGAACGTGCTCTCCTGATTAATGCTAAATTTGCACTTGTATTATTTTCAGTCCAGTTAATTTAATTTATTGCATTTTGCGTGTTTGACCCTATAACGCTTTTTGCAACTACCTTAATTTTTGCTATTTACTCGCCTCTAAGAGTAACAAACTCAGCCCGTAGATATACCAACTAGTCTGTTTTCCATGGATGTGAACTGAACAAACATGTGACTGTATTTAAAGAGCACTTGGTTTCTGTCTCGTGATAAAGCAGATTTATCTGCGAAACGCGTCGAGGAAGCCATTAAATAAACACGCTTTTCATCTCTAAGTGGCCCGGATTGCTTTTCTTACCGAGGAGAAGGTTTTGGCTGTATATATATATATATATATATATATATTACCTACTGGCGGTCGCCAGTAGGTATATATAGTTAGGATTTTTTCTCTATGGGTTTTTTGAAAATTCTATGTCTAATAACTTTGGCGTTTGTGGACGGAATTGGCTGAAATTTTCAGGAAAATGGCACATTTTGTTTCTGAGCAGCCCCTGAAAATTTTGGGGGGGTTCGTCAAGGGGGGGCCGAGAAAAAAGGGGGGTCCCAAAATGCGTTTTTCCCATGTTAATTTCCATAGGGCGGTTGGCCTCACTTTTAGCCCGAACGGCTGAATGGATTTGCACGAAACTTGGCAAAATTGTAGGGACTGGTAGCCCGATGTGCCTTTTGTAGGTCTCAATATATGTGCTCCAGTGGATTTTGAGAAATTAACGTTTAAAAAAAGATATATATCTGTAACAGCGGACCGGGCAGCGCTCCAGTACGCGTACTTTTTGCGCAACGGAGCTTTGTGAAGCGAAGCTGATTGGTTCTCCGGCGTCTGTCAACATTCCAAACAGTCCGTAGCGGCCGCCATCTTGTCTCTCGGTAGGATCGAGAGACAAGAGGAGGTCAAAACAAAGGGCGAAATAACTATAAGGGGGCATAGTAGATCCTCGCTGACCCCCTAGGTTTGATGTGGAGGTTTTAAAAGGGCCCCGCGGGGCAAAAAAAAAAAATAATAATAATAATCGAACGGCTGAATGGATTTGCACGAAACTTGGCAAAATATTAGGGACTGGTAGCCCGATGTGCCTTTGCTAGGTCTCAATATATGTGCTCCAGTGGATTTTGAGAAATTAACGTTCAAAAAAAGATATATATCTGTAACAGCGCTCCGCTTCGCGTAACGGAGGTTTGCGAAGCTGATTGGTCATTCTGTCACTGGGCTATAGTTGGGCTACATCTGGCTGATATTTGGGCTACATTTGTTTTTTTGTGTGTCTGGCGGCCATCTTTGGGCTACATTGGGCTACATTGGGCTTCATTGGGCTACATTCGGCTAATTAGCAAATAGCTCATCGCAAACTAGGAATGGTAAAGAATCGCTATTTATTCCTATTTAGGAAATGCAAAAAACTTTGATGATACATATGGCGGTTCATCTCTAACAAGATAAGAAGCATAGGGATACATTTATGATGACTGGCGCATCACCAGGGATGTGTTAGTCATTCTGTGCCGCTGTTCCGTCACCTATGGTGTGCTGCATTTACAATGCGGCGCATCATGGGGCAAAAACAGCACAGATGCGTGATGTATCTGTGCCGTAAAGGTGGCGCATTGCTGGAGTTGTATCGCAAGTGTGATGAAGCTCCAGCAAGGGTCGGGGGTGCCCCTGTCGCAGGGTTTCTGTTCTCACACAGAACTGTGGACAGAGGATTGGAACCTCGGCGAATGCATTGCTGGAGTTGTATCGCAAGTGTGATGAAGCTCCAGCAAGGGTCGGGGGTGCCCCTGTCGCAGGGTTTCTGTTCTCACACAGAACTGTGGACAGAGGATTGGAACCTCGGCGAATTAGGGTGTCCCAAAACTCACGTTAGTAATCAAAAACTCCTTAGCAAGCTAGGTACAGTGTCACATTGGATATAACAAACTCTCAATGTTTAGACAATCCAGAATATGAACTTATAGTACCTCAGGATACGTGGAACTCATGAACAGTCGGTCGTTATAGATTTCTTAGAAACCAGAACATGGAGTTAAGAAGAACAGATGTGTATTTGAAATGTTTATTTACTAATGCCGTCTTCTCAGGCGTAGTACCTTAGATAATAAAAGTACACATATTATCAGTAGCAAAATTACCAGCATAGTTACTAGTACATAAAAAGCGAATGGTGACAGTATGTTAACATGCTGTAAATGAATAAGAGTTAGCAACACTTATAAGCAGCCGCGGGCCGTGGAGGGAGTTACGGTGGGGCAGGGAGGCGGGGAGGGGGAGGGGCAAGGTAGAGAGGGCTCCACCCTGCTTCTCCCCCTCCCCGCCTCCCTGCCCCATCGTAACTCCCTCCACGGCCCGCGGCTGCTTATATCTCACCCTCCCTAATACACATATTATATTATTTGCTAAGAAGGTCTCTTTGTGTTGGTTTAGGGCGTGCCCATACTTTAGTGTCTTAGATTTGAAGGAATCACATCAGCATACACCAGCTCTCTCTTCATGTGAACCGCATCAACTGTTGTGTATGTGTGTTCGGCAAAGCAATATAAAACCCGCCTCATGCCCAGAATTGGCAGAAGTTGCACTTATGTTATGAGTATGAAGTCGTGGAGATCAGACCTCATAACAATTCTGTATCGTGTTGTTCTTGAAACTTTAGCACTCGCTGTACAGATATAGTTTAACAAGTAAAGCAGATAGTAGACCAATAACATATTATTCTCATGTAAACCACGATGAACTACTAGGTGGAAAGCTAAAGCAACAACTAAGTGTCGTGTGCAGAAGTTGCAAAAAAGGAAAAATGGCGTTTAAACCGGTAATGAGCCCATGCTAACTTAACACGGTGTAAAGATATCCAGGACCTAGATGACACCTCCTCATGATCCGGAAACGAACTGAATAAGATAATAGAAGTGCCATCTCATGAGAGCAGATTGCAAGTTTATATGTGGACGGTCCACAAGGTAAAGCATTAAAAACTAGGAAAATTTAATGCTAAAGAAAAATAAAACAGCCAAGTACTTTATCGAGTCTTAAGCCAATAGGCAAGGTAAATAATAAAAACTTGACAAATAAGTCAATGAATTGTCAATGAAATGCTAGTACTCAGCATATCAAACATGAAAAAGGTCTATGAAATAACTGTGTATGCAAAATAAGCTGCAACAGCCTCCAATAGGAAGTCACCGTCTTCATCCGAAAACAGTTCAGCCATCCAATTTAAAAGCGGAAAAGAACATACGTGCTCTCCCAGCACCGGATCCTCTATCACCATCAGAGGACAGCTCGGTGGGTTTTCAAGAAAGCTCTGTTCCAAGAAAGACTGTGCTGCCGCCAGTAAATTCCAGGGACCAAGTAGTCCATGCATCAATGCCACAGCCATAATCCTTTCGCCAGGACAAACCAACTCGTGAGTAATGATAGGAGTCATCAGCTGATTAAAGTCGACGTCAGGAGAAACCGGTCCGCAGAGACACAAATCAATGGCCCAATCGAAATCACAGGTCAGGCAGTGAAATACAGGCTGGACACAGGTGAAGTAGGAGAATCGAAAAGATAATCCATATGCCGTGCTTAATATCGCCAACGGCATTGTGCCATAATATTCTAGCATGCGATTGCGGAACAGTGTCAGCAGCTGCAGGGTGGGAGGTTGCATAGGAGGGACATCCATATTTAAAAATGTAAAAAAGCACAAGAGCGTCCGCTGGTAATGCAAGTAAAAATGCCAATCCACGAACCAGAGTGCAGAAAATAGAATGAAAGGAAGCAGGGATGACTCCAAAGATTTTCTCAAATGAAGTCACGAGACCACTGGTAACAACTTTAAAAAAGTGCGCCAGGGACTTTGTGGAGGATGCGTTAAAGATAGTCGGAAACATGTTGCTGAAATTGAAAGGCAAATGTTAATTGAAAAAGGTTTTGCACCTCTGTATGGGTGTTCGCTATGTGAAGTACGAAAGTTTCACGGGCCGAACTCAAGGCCACCTCTCTCTGAGACAAAAGAGCTCTTATTCTTGCCATGCCGTTGAAACGTGTCTCAAGGTTGGTATTTGTGGCCAGATTGAAAACTCCCTATGTTCATGTGTGGGAGGAAATAGAACATTTCTGCAGCAAATAACCCGTTCACTTACTGTTACGATAAAAGGAATACTTTTAATTAACTCAGAACAATCTTCATTATTGAGCATCAAATAACTACCATTTTCCAACAACTTGAACGTGGGGATGATAGCAGGAACTGGCGTGCCTTGCAACACGCAAGCCATATTTGGTCGGTGTTTGTTGCATGAACCGTGTAACTGTATGTGCCTACACATTAGTGAATGATCTGGCGTCTCAGTGCATTCCTCTCCATTCAGATAAACTTCTTGATCATCTTTGAAACATCTGTATGTGTATGGAAGCGACCAGACCTCATGAAGAAAAGCACTACCTAAAGGTTCATAACGACCTATTGGTATATATTTCATACAATTTGAAAACTTATATAAAGCAAAAGGCAGCGTTATTAAACCGTGGATAAGGCATGTTGCCAAAAAACCCGCAATCCTCTGCTGATGATGTCACTGAGCATGTCATGAATGATGTAATATGTGACATCATCAGCAGTGGATTACGGGTAATGGTATCTCTAGTTTACTCCCTTATAGCTGTCTTTCTTTTAACATAAGTGTCTGTTTCCTTCCCTTATACTTACTGTTTTTGGTTCGCTTCCGGTTCGCGTACCGGCGAGCGAGCTGGGAAGCGAACTAAGAGAAATAGAGGTTGGCACAGTTCCAAATATTGTACCAATTTTTTAATAACGGGGAGGTAGTTCTGAAAAGAACTTTTTTTTTTATTTTTCTGAACATTTTTTTACTGTTTTTGAATTTTTCGGAACAGTTTTATATTTTTGGGGGTTTTTCTTGGAGGGGGCAATGAAAACGATTCATTGTAAAGGGCTCAACAGGAGCAACAAAACAAAAAAAAGAAGTATTTATTATTTTGGGCGTTTCGGACAAACTTGCATATGATAGTCAATAGCTCTGTTGATCAGAGTGATGCTTTTTTCTCCGTAGGAAATGAATCCATCGCAAAATGCGCAGATGTGTTTTACATCACCAAATCTCATTTGTATATTTGGCACCATCTCCCTGCCCTCTGGTCCCGTTACTTCCGGTACAACAGATCTTCTGGCCATAATAGGGAGATTATCTAGGTCGTTCCGAAACTGTGCAGCACTGTAGTTGTTAGGATGCCACCTAGTCATATGGCGATGCATTGTGTAGTTTCCGAAGCTGTATTTTTTGTCGGTTCCTCTGGACAGTCTATCTTGACATATAAGGCAAAATACGTATCTTGCATTTACCTTTTTCTGACCTTTGGGAATTTTAAAGAATTGCCAAATGAAGTTTTCTTTCCGGCGAGACGTCCTGGGCTGCTCAGGCAAAAACTGCCTCTCTTCGTGCTCTTCCTCCTGGTCTTGTTCTTCTTCTTCTTGCTGAATTATAACTTCAGCAGGTGGTCCTCTCTTCCTTGGAGGTGGTGGAGGTGGTGGGGAAGCACCAGCTGAAGCTACTAAAGAAGCCATTGCTCAGTTATCACAAAGGGTCTTTCTCTCACAATGATGAAAGTCAGAGTGAGGAAAGAAGGAGGGATTTTCATCATTTGGGAAAAACAAGAGTTCTTAACCAATGAAAAGTGTTCATTTTAGATTATATGACCTAGTCTTACATCATTAGGAAACCAAAAGTGAAATGAACCAATGAAAAGTGTTATTACCAAGTCACATGACCTGCTGTGTTTACATTAAGCGCTTTGCAGGGCCTCCCGGTTTGCTTCCAGAAACCTGCGCTTTGCGACTCGCTTCGCGTACCAGTTCGCTAACGTAGCACGTCATATGACGTATCACGCGACAACGTGAAACGTCATGCGGACGGGAGGCGTCACGATGTTGTTTTCTAACGCGGCAGTTGCGGTAAAGAAACGTTTACCGGCTCGCGGTCTATTTCGCGGCATCAAGGTCAGCTAACGGGAAGCTTCCCGATTCGCGAAGCGGGAACGAAGAAAAAAAATATTAAAAAAAAAAAATTATTCATAAACATATAAAATATATTTTGGGATTTAAAGAAGAATACATTTTACAGCTACAGATATTAGCTGTTAAAAAACCAATGAAATTCACTGAAAAAACCATAGGTTATAGACCATATATAGTTAGGAATTAGCATTTACAAAACCTTGAAAATTCACTGAAAAAACCATAGGTTATAGACCATATATAGTTAGGAATTAGCATTTACAAAACCTTATTTTACTCACACAAAACCATTGAAATTCCATATATAGTTAGTTGCACTAACTATATATCGCGCACCCGCAATCCACTGCTGATCATGTCACATATTACATCATTCATGACATGGTCAGTGACATCACTGATGACATCACTGATGACATCTCAAATGACATCACTGATGACATCACTGATGACATCTCATTTGACATCATTCTTGTGCTAATACGATAAACCTCTTCAGACTCTAATATAACCTTAGATACACTCAGTGTATACAGACACTCACACACTGCCACTCATCCATGGAGTTACTCACACACCCAGTCAGTCATGCAAAGAAACAATCTCACCTCCATTTCTTCAACTATACAGTTAAACACACCTTACTTATTGAAACATATACTAACACATATTTACTCTCTTATACAATCCCTGATACAAGTTCACAATGATCGATACAACCACTCACTCATTCAGTGGCTCTCATGCACAGTTATTTATATATGCCAACTCTCACATGTACTGTGTTTTACATATGTACTTACTATGACATGTAGCATTGAGATATCCATTCACTCATCAATACACTCATGCACACAGTCAACTGCCCATGTAGCTGTTTCCACATGCACTCTTGAACTCATACACCTAGTGAATAAACTGCTCACACATCTATGCATAGAGTCACACACCTTCCAGCCACCCCCACACAAACTCAATCTCCCATAGAAATACTTGGGCAACCAATTAATAACACATATAGCCTCTCGTATAGCTAATGATCAACACATGCAGCAGTTTACAGAACAACAGACATAATGATGCACAAATTAAGACAGTTTAGTCACTAACCCATGCATTCAGTGAGACACATTTAATCACTCACTCATACAGTCAGTCATGCACCTACTAAATCCTTCATCCAGACACTTATACATCCACTCAAGACATATTTTAACTTTACAGAAAAATACAGTGACTGGATGTTGTCATCAGTGATGTCATCAGTGATGTCATTTGAGATGTCATCAGTGATGTCATCAGTGATGTCACTGACCATGTCATGAATGATGTAATATGTGACATGATCAGCAGTGGATTGCGGGTGCGCGATATATAGTTAGTGCAACTAACTATATATGGAATTTCAATGGTTTTGTGTGAGTAAAATAAGGTTTTGTAAATGCTAATTCCTAACTATATATGGTCTATAACCTATGGTTTTTTCAGTGAATATATATATATATATATATATATTCACTGAAAAAACCATAGGTTATAGACCATATATAGTTAGGAATTAGCATTTACAAAACCTTGAAAATTCACTGAAAAAACCATAGGTTATAGACCATATATAGTTAGGAATTAGCATTTAAAAAACCTTATTTTACTCACACAAAACCATTGAAATTCCATATATAGTTAGTTGTACTAACTATATATCGCGCACCCGCAATCCACTGCTGATCATGTCACATATTACATCATTCATGACATGGTCAGTGACATCACTGATGACATCACTGATGACATCTCAAATGACATCACTGATGACATCACTGATGACATCTCAAATGACATCACTGATGACATCACTGATGACATCTCAAATGACATCACTGATGACATCACATCACAACTGAATGAGTGGATGTATAAGTGTCTGAATGAAGGTTTTAGTAGGTGCGTGACTGACTGTATGAGTGAGTGATTAAATGTGTCTCACTGAATGCATAGGTTAGTGACTAAACTGTCTTAATTTGTGCATCATTATGTCTGGTATTCTGTAAACTGCTGCATGTGTTGATCAGTAGCTATATGAGTAACTATATGGGTTATTGATTGATTGTCCAAGTATTTGTATGGGAGACTGAGTGTGTGTGTGGCTGGCTGGGAGATGTGTGACTCTGTGCAGATCAATGTGTTCTTGTATCAATGATTTATAAGAGAGTAAGTATGTGTTAGAATATGTTTGAAAATGTAAGGTACTCTATGTTTAACTGTATAGATTAGAAAATGGAAGTGTGATTGATTCTTTACAGGACTGACTAGGTGTGTGAGTAACTCCAAGGATGAGTGGCAGAGTGTGAGTGTCTGTATAGGGTGTATGAGTGCATATGATAGTGTTGTAAAGATGAGTGATTGTATGTATGAATGATTGTATGGGTGAATGAGTGAATGTGTGTGTAGACGTAGGAATCAGTGAGTGCGTATGTAGTAACTAGTATTGGTGTGTCAATTGTTTAAAAAAATATATTCTGTATTTAACACTGGGTGTAACAGAGGTTATATTAAAGTGTGAGGAGATGCATTGTATTGTCACATGAATGATATCATCAGTGATGTGACCATTGATGTCAAATGAGATGTCATCAGTGATGTCATTTGAGATGTCATCAGTGATGTCATTTGAGATGTTATCAGTGATGTCATCAGTGATGTCATTTGAGATGTCATCAGTGATGCCATCAGTGATGTCATTTGAGATGTCATCAGTGATGTCATCAGTGATGTCATTTGAGATGTCATCAGTGATGTCATCAGTGATGTCACTGACCATGTCATGAATGATGTAATATGTGACATGATCAGCAGTGGATTGCGGGTGCGCGATATATAGTTAGTACAACTAACTATATATGGAATTTCAATGGTTTTGTGTGAGTAAAATAAGGTTTTTTAAATGCTAATTCCTAACTATATATGGTCTATAACCTATGGTTTTTTCAGTGAATTTTCAAGGTTTTGTAAATGCTAATTCCTAACTATATATGGTCTATAACCTATGGTTTTTTCAGTGAATTTCATTGGTTTTTTTAAAAGCTAATATCTATAGCTGTAAAATGTATTCTTCTTTAAATCCAAAAATATATTTTATATGTTTATTAATAATTTTTTTAAAATATTTTTTTTGTTTCGCTCCCGGTCCGCGAACCGGAAAGCTTTCCGTTAGCTCAAATTGATGCCGCGACCCGGTCCGCGAACCGGTAAGAAATCAACATAGTGACGGTATCGCGTTGCCACGTAATGCGTCTTATGACGTACTGCGTTAGCGCACCCGGAAGTGCCCCGGGGCGCGGACCGAGGCGCGAAACGCAGCTCCCCGGAAGCGATCCGCGGCGCGTCGCGAAAGCGCGACGTATCGCGTTGCCGCGTAATGCGTCTTGTGACGTACTGCGTTAGCGCACCCGGAAGTGCCCCGGGGCGCGGACCGAGGCGCGAAACGCAGCTCCCGCGTTGCCGCGTAATGCGTCTTATGACGTACCGCGTTAGCGCACCCGGAAGTGCCCCGGGGCGCGGACCGAGGCGCGAAGCGCAGCGACCCGGAAGCTATCCGGGGCGCGGACCGCAGCGCGTAACGTAAGCATAACAGGTCCTGTGACTTGTTAATAACACTTTTCATTGGTTCATTTCACTTTTGGTTTCATAATGATGTAAGGCTAGGTCAGGTGACCTAAAAATAACACTTTTCATTGGTTGAGAAGTATTGTTTTTCCCAAATGATGAAAACCCCTCCTTCTTTCCTCACTCTGACTTTCATCATTGTGAGAGGAAGACCTATTTTGCTTGTTGGAAAATGGCTTCATTGGTAGCTTCAGCTGGTGGACCCCCACCACCACCACCACCTCCTCATGGGAAGAGAGGACCACCTCCCCAGGTGATTACCAACACTGAAGAGGAAGATGAAGAAATGGATGAGGAGGGAGAAGAACCACAGTTCTTACAAGAGTTGCCCCGGGTTTCCAGAAAGAAAGCGAGCTTCATCTGGCAGTTTTTTTCGATGCCTCGTGGACAAAAAAAAGTCAACGCGAGGTATGTCACCTGCCTCATATGCAAGGAACAATTGTCCAGAGGGACGGACAAAAAATATAGCTATGGAAATCACACAATGCACAGGCACATGACAAGGAAGCATCCCCTAAATTACAGCCGGGCGGAAATAAGGGATATGCACGACAATCCAAGACCAACTCCTGTGGCCAGACCAACAATACCGATTTCTCTAACACCAGAAGAGGCACGGGAAACTGTGCCAAATATTCAAGAACATTTTGGGCACATGATTCACTTATGTATGCACTGTCGTGCATTATTAGCTTGTGGCAACATGAGCATCAATGCACTCAACCTGGCGTATGAACACCATGATTGCCCTAACCGCCCCCAGTAATTTTTTTTTGCTCCTGTTGAGCCCTTTTCAACGCCTGTTTTTTGTTGTTTCCCCCCCCCAAAAAAAACCAAAAAAATATAAAATCGTTCAAAAAATACAAAAAAAACAAAAAATGTTCAAAAAAAAAAAAAAATATAAAACAACAAAAATATTTAAAAAAAAGTTCTTTTCAGAACTACCTTCCCTTTCAAAAAAAATTGCTAGAATGTTTAGCACTCTGGCAAGCTCTATTTCTTTTGGTTCGCTCCCGGGTTAGCTTCCCGGTACGCGGACCGGGAGCTAACCCAAATTTTTTTTTTTTTTTTAAAAGTGTAAGTATAAGGAAAGTAAACAGAGAGTGATGTTAAAAGAAAGACAGCTATAGGGAGTAAAGAAGAGATACTGTTTAATAGATCTATTTACCGAAGAAAAGACAGAAGAGGGTATAATTGTGAAAAACAAAATAGATAACGAAGTGAAAGAAAAAAAAAGAGAGTATAACATTAACAAAGAAGAGTTTCTTGGAGAATGTGAGTGAATGTTCAAAATAAGATTAAAACATGAGGAATAACAGAGAGAAAAAATAGAAAACAGAAAACAAAAAATAACAGAAAAAGATTAATTGAAACAGCAAAGAAATGTAAGTAACATAGAGCCATATCATCAACATAGGCAATAAAAGTTTTGCAGTTTTTATTGGCAGAAATGTGTCGCTAAAGCTGCTTTTGTGGCAGAAAACTGCCGCTAAAACCACTTTTGCACCAGTTTTATGCCAATAAAAAGAGCAATAATTTTATTGGCTGTGTTCATAATATTCCCCTTAGTGTGCTTCAACTACACAGAGAAAGCATTATGAACAAGTAGTGATAGAGTGATCAGTCAAAGACACTAAGAGTAATAGAGACGGAGTGAGTGAACAAGAGTGAGAAACTATGAGAAGAGAGGGACTGAGAAAAAGAGTGGAAGTAGTTGAGTAAGTAGGTAATAGAGAAAGGAATGAGGGAAGTAGCAAAGGCAGGAAACTGAGGGTTAAAGAAATGAAGCAGTGGAACTAATAGTTGTTAAATGTGATAGAAATGTAACGAAAAGAGTACAAAATATTTACCTTATAATTGTCGTTAAATTACTCACTTTTTGTTTTTATACTTTCAATCTGTGAAAGAGAGAACAAACATTTGAAAAATATTAAAACATGTATTTAAAAATTAGAAAAGACAAGGGAAAAGATTGAAGGACAAACAGTTTTTCAACAACTTTGACACTTACAGAAGCTTCTGCTTCTCCAGGCCCCCTACACAGTCCTAAAGATATACATTTTAAACTAACAGTATCTTGATGCAGATGAAGTGAGGCCTATCTTAAAACATGGTGCATCTTTTGCATTGCTGTTGTTTCAGAAAAGTGTCGCAAGACACTAAAATTTTAAATAATTGCTTCAGGATGCCAATAAGATGTCTACTATCCAGAGGTTTGTTTGAGGTGAGGCCTACTTAGGGTTGCAGATGAGATTTACACTTGTTGAAGAGTACAGAGGAGATAATACATGTGAAGGTCTACCAATGAAGTGAGTCATGTCCACTGCACTCTTCAACAAAGTACAAACCTCCTATGTTTCCCTGGACAGACCTAAACTTGATCTGCACAATGTGATTCGTAATGATAGGAAACACAGGTGATGTAATTGAAATACGTGCAATTTATTTTGCTCATTTCACAATCACATCACTTGTGTTTCCTTTGCTTAGGTATCTCATTGTGCAGATGTAGTCTAGCATATGAAAGAATACGCAGAAGTGCAGCACTGTATGCAACAACTTTGACACTTACAGAAGCCTCACCTTCTCTATGCCTCCTACACAGTTCTACATGTACATCATACATGCAAACAGTACAGAATTAATTATACATGTTAAATGGTTTATTTTTGCTGTTCTCAGAATGTATCAAAATTCACTAAAAACAGTGACTTGAAGGTATTCATCATATAACAGCGGGGAAAAAAAAACACAATCAAAATGATTGTGTTTAAAAAACCCATACAACATAAGAAATCAAAATTCAGAACTCCTTAAAGTTAACTTACTTTCCATGACGTCCAAGGATGTCCTATGAACAGCTTACACTCTTTTGTGCTGTTATTACTTTCAGCCCGCCACTTTCTGAAAGAAAATCTCCATCGTTTTTAAAAACACGTTACATGCAATAAATGACTTCTTGCTCTCTACCACAAGATTCCACAAGGCCAAATCTTGTCAGAGCCATTTATAACTCTTGGATTTCTTGTAAGCCAATCCCGTCATTTGGCATTTCCGCAACTTTCAGAATTAAAATGTTGAAGATCATTTTCACAATCCTGGAATAGTAATATCTTCCCCTTCTTGCTCAGTCATGTTCTACATTTCCTATGACACTGATACTGCTTACTATGAAGCAGACTTACACTACCTCTATGACTACTACAATTATTTAATTCTCTACATCACTTTTAATCACAAAGCAATGTAAAACAGTAGACAGCATTGCAGACTTACATTCCCTCTACTCCATGTTTTGATTGGCTGCTTCAATTAGCTTATAAAAAGAAACAGTTTTTCTGAACTCATTCAAAGTGCACGTATTTCTCCATGACGTCCAGTCCTATGGTTAGAAGTTATGTCTCTGAACTACACTTATCCTCAAGGCCAAATTGTGTAGGAGCCATTAGAACTTCTTGAAATTCCACAGAGCACATCCCGAGATTATTTCCCTAAAATTTTGATTTTAAAAACACCAGGTAAGAGTTTTTAAGGTCATACGGCAATTTTTTTTTGAAAATTAAAACAGAATCATTGCAGAATGACCAGCCATTTCTAGACTTTAAATAAGCTGGGTAATGTCCTGATGTTATTGAAGGGCCGTCATGATATATAATTGCTGCAGTTACAAAAGTCCTTCCTGATATTGACAACTGCGAAGCTACAAATTTTTTTATTAAAGTTGTCAATTTTGTTCCATCAGGCCTACATCGTTGGAACATTAAAATGACATACTGGCCATATGTTCGTATAAATAATGTGGACATCATTTCAGATTTACATTGGCTACACTCCATGTTGTGATCAGCTGCTTTTACTAGCTTATTAAAGGAGACTGATTTACTGTCTGGCAAAGTTAAATATATAAATCTTTCTGAGTCTACACTAGTAGTACTTGATACCATACAGTTCTCGCAGTCATGCTGCCATTGATAAGAAAGCCCAAACAGCTGATCTACATCTACACCTTCAGCATGTAATACATCAAGCATATACATTAAAAACTCCTGACAATCTTGCTGAATATTTTGAGAGAATTGTGTTTGGCCTGAACATCTGTCTAACAGATTTCGAATTTCAGACACACTTTCTATGTTTCTTCTATCAGTGCTACATTTCTCTAACACAGAATTTAACAAACTGCAAAATCTTTGATCAGAATTGACCACAATCTCTTCTTTTACATTTTCTAGAAAAAACAAAACATTAACCACTACATTAGCATAGCAGTTGACACCAGAACTGTTTTCAAACTGAAAACCAACAACATCTTCAACAGAATCCTTTTTGTTTCTGCTTGTAATTTTAGGTTCATTGACTTTTTGTCTTTTTGCTACAACCTCCCCAGTATTGGTCACATTTCTTCGTTTCCGGCCTACCACACGTTTCTCAAACAAAGGATACTGAGGCAAATGTGGCGCATACTCTCTTCTTAACCTATTGTATTCCTTAACACAATCTAGATCCGCACAAATGTTTGTGACATCACACTCAATGAAGTACAATCCCGATAAAGTTCTAACTCGTGACAATGCCACATATGCCATACCCTCCTTGAACACAGAACTGCCAATATTCACCAATGCACTGTCTACACTTAAACCTTGCGATTTATGGATTGTCACCGCATATGCCAAGCAAACAGGAAACTGCTTACGGCGAACATATAAGTCTTTTACAAGCAAAAATCTAGCAGAACAACGACCAATTAGCTGTACTTCCTCAATGCCATCAAATTTAATTTTTAAAAATTCAATTCCATCTCTATTTCTGTATTTCACAAAATCAACAACATTACCCATTGATCCATTTACCAGACCTCTTTCAACATGTAAATTCCTTCTTAAAATTATACGGCAGTTCAAGCACACATTCAGAGTCTTTTCAAAACCTGCAGTTTTAGATATACTCTTCTCTAATGAATCCAATTTTGCTTTCAGATTCTCAGACAAAATAATTGTTGATCCCATATGCTCTACTCTGTCAATAGCTTCCAGTTTCACAATCTCTTGCTTTTCTAAATGCAACATTTTGTTGTTAAATTTGGCACATTCTGCAAGAGTTGGCATCAAACATATTCCAGATTTCTTCTCAGTAATGTTCTGAAAAATATTCTCAGGCACAACATCTTGTTCTGGATATAAATTTGACAGTAATCGTGCATGTAAAGCTTCTTTCCCATGCTCGGTCACTTTTCCAATTCTAACATCTTGTAGAATAGTCTTGTAAACTTCATCCTTCGCCTGACGCATATTTTCATGCAGTTCAGCATAATTGAATTTTAACCATATATTGACGTTGCCAATGCTGCCTAGGCACTTCCTGGTATCTTCATGCGTGAGCATTTTGAACACAGGTTGCCCTTTCACTGGTGTCAGCTGCAGAAGATCTCCGAAAACAATGATGTGTTTGCCACCAAATAACACATCATACTCTGTTTTGAGAACTTCTTGCATTCTCAAATGCACAAAGGCAAGCATGACATTGGAAACCATGCTTACTTCGTCAATGATAAGAAGTTTCATTTTCCTCAAGATTCTTGAAACTTCAAAACAAGCATCTCCAGATAGCTTGTGATATTGTAATTTGTTGTCATGCTCCACTGGCAGCATCAGTAAACGATGTAAAGTAATCCCTTTAATATTATGTGCTGCCAGTCCAGTTGGAGCAGTAACAACACAAGACAGCGATGACTCTGTCCTTTCCTGCAAATTGCATGAAATTGCTTTAATGAGGAAACTTTTTCCAGTTCCCGCTTCTCCACTCACGTACAGTCGGACAGGCTTCAACGACGTACATGAGCACTCTTTCTTATCATGACTTAATCCATGATCAATTTGCATGGTAACTTCGTCATATATTTTCCTCTGCTCAACGTTGAGTTGTCTTTCCAACTCTTCTAAGTTAACCGCATCCTCTTGAGCATGTGCCATGGCTCTTTCCACTTCATTCATAGCAGTGGCAGCTTCATTTTCGATAACAGGTCCTCCTAGTGGATCCTGACTCAATGAAGCAGAACTCTGACTGTCCTGAGAACTGTCTCTGGCAATCTCGGCTGCAATCGTTGCTTCCTGCTCAATTTCCGCATTCAACATTTCTACATATTTGGGAAAAGCAGGAGATTCTATGGTCTCCTTGGCGGCATTGAAAGAGTCTTCGTAACAGAGGAAATCTCCAAGCAGTTCCTCTTCTG
This sequence comes from Lissotriton helveticus, assembly GCF_964261635.1. NCBI lineage: Eukaryota > Metazoa > Chordata > Amphibia > Caudata > Salamandridae > Lissotriton > Lissotriton helveticus. The sequence goes on from NC_136072.1 coordinate 654,174,343, forward strand.
CACGCCAAGGCTTGAAAAGTTGCAAAAGTGCTAAATAGAAAAACTCCTTTTTTTCAGGAGATTCGCCACTCAATTTTCGATGGTTTACCAAGTGGCATTTTCTTTGCTTGACCAGACATCCCTCACTTCCTATTACAGCATACACTCCTTTCTCAGTATCTTCTTTGATGTTCCTCTTGAATATGTAATTTTGAAGAACCTCATACAGACAAACATTCTCGAGGTGAATGCTTCGATTTGGATAATATGTATCCAACATGTTGGTCTTCAAAATGTCGGTACTGTTTGGCTCCTTTTCCGCCAAATACTCAATTTCCCGCACAGGTTTGAGAACTCGATTACGCGTTGCAGCAAGACCAAGACTCGCCCAAACGATACTCCTGGACTTGGCATAGAGACTTGCTGAAGACAACCGGTCAGAACATTCGTACGCTCCGATTTCTCGATGCGACAACATCTTCAGACTGAAACTGTACAACTTCTTGCTGAGGCTCTTTTCATGGGAAATGTCCTCCCACATATCCTTCAATTCTGTCTTCTCTTTTTTGGTGATGTAAGACGTCACATACCGAGCCACAGCCATACAGTTATCAGCCACAAACTGTATATCCATGTTAGCATTCCACATGGACAAAATCACCGGGTTGTAGTCGTTGATGTACTTGGACTCTTCGTTCCTCTTCAAATTGTAAGTGTTTTTAGGTGATTTCTTCATGACATTGTGTCGCAGCGAAGACATCAAACTGTTTACTCTTCCTTTAGAAATCACCGGTCGTGGAAAGCCGAAACGACATTTAGTGTAGAACTTGTCCTTGTTTCGGAATTTACGACGGCAGTACTTTCCACATCGATGGCTTTGAAAACGCAGAACTTTTTCTCTTAGGCTTTTCTTCTCCTTTGCGTTTGGAACAGCACACGTAGAATACTGTTGGATGAAACTCATCACTGAGTCTTCTGGATCCGTTCCAAATTTAGGTGCATCCTTGATCCACAGCAACATATGTATATGAGGAGCACCTCTTGCTTGGTACTCCTTTCTCCAGAAGAAATCCAACACCTCTCCAAGAGGTGGATTCTTCTTATTCATGATGAAAGACATCATAGCTTCAAATCTATGATTGAAGTACCTACATACATTGACTGGATCCAAAGAGCACAGTTCTCCGGGTGTCTTGAATTCGATGTTATCTACGTTAGCATTTGCCTCTCGTAGAAATTCAAGTAAGTCTTCCCAGCCATACTCGGCACAGCTCAGAGTGAGGAACCATGTGGGAGTACCTAAGTTCCTCAGCATACATTTTAAATCACCATGACGACGGTACCAGTACTCATTAGTACCACGCTGACACGCGATGAGATTAATCAGGTGAGAATCCAAAATACTGTCTTGGACATTGACTTTATCCATAAAGTCACTTGCCGAGATGTTTTGCATGTGTATACCACTTTTCAAGATGTGGTTCACTGCATATGACAGTCCAGACAGATCGCTTTCAAACAGGAGATGAAACAAATAAGGAATGCATTGTCGAAACCTAGCATCTCCTGCATACAATCGCAAAGTCCGGTATTCAGAAGCAGGAATTTGATGAGGTCGCTCATCATATCTTCCTCCCTGACCTGTTGGAAAAAGCTGTGGGAAACACCGAGCTTCCAAACTTTCCTCCCAAACACTAATGGGACTCCCTTTGGCTTGTTTCATTTGAAACAACTCAATAGCATTCCCCATGACTTCCTTGGAATGCAAAGGATGAACACTATAATGTTCATATATTTCTTCACTAGTAGAGCGTTCTACTTTCTCAATTTGACCAGCACACAAATCGCTATCCTCTTCCTCACTTACTTCCTCTTCTGCAACATATACATTCTTATAGTATTTATTATTTTTTTTCAAATACAATGTTGCCTTTTTAACTTTCCTAACATCTACTAAATCTTGCCATATTTTCTTATTCTTTGTCGGAACCCCATTAACTAAGATAACCAGAGGTTCCTCTTCCACTTTTTCTACTCCAATTGTGTTAATGTTTTTCTTCAAATCTAGAGGCAAATAAACAACTCTTCCCTTTAATCCTCTCTGTAAATCTGATGGAGGCAATTTCCCTGTCTTTGGCTCCATTCTTACAATAGCTTGAAAGGGATGAATACTTTGAATCAAAATAGATTCATAAGTATTTAAATCCTTCAATTCAGAAGGAATCTCAACCAATTCCAGATTATTATGAACTGCTCTAGCAGGCATCTGGTTTTGATTTAATTTGCAACAACAATAACTACACACACGTTCATCCAATCCCAAATCAAAACAATTTTCTACCATCAAGTATGTTGCGAACTCCTTCCATTCACTATTATTTTCCCTTTCACTTTTTGCATATAAATCCACTAACTTAGTCTGATTCTTATAATAAGTGCGTCGACAACACACACAAGTGAAATTAGGCCTCTCACTTGATTTCACCTCAAACGTTGCAATTTCCCTCTGGAAATTATCTGTACTGGAAACCTGTACACTATCTTCCACATGACCCTCTTCTTCTTGCTCAATTTCAACATTCTCCTCTTTACTTCCAAAGTAACAAAACTCAATTTCTTCACATATATTCTTCACATCTATTTCAGAACCATGCAAAAGAGCAGCGCATAATTGTTTAAGCATAATTGCTGGACTCTTAGCATAATACAACATTCTAACTAATTTCCTCACTTTATTATGATGCACTGCTAGCATCCTGAAATGATGAAAAACACTCTGGCATACTCTCCTGGAAAGACAGGCCAGTGAATGACCATGCAAACCTGTCACTTCTCTTACTCTGCAAAGATCTAATTCTTGCAACAACCTTATTTTCTGCTTCAAACTTTTCTTATTAAATGACCGTACAAAATCACAAAGCAAATTGATGGAATCCTGTCGCACACTGCAAATACTACTACACTTCCAGGTGTACACAGGACCCTTAGCACGTCTTCCTAAAACCTCATTACCTAACACCTCTTCTGCCTCTGTTGTCACAAGTTTTTCTTTTTCAACTGGACAACCATCTTTCACTTCATAAGCACGACCACTGGTGTCAACTGCATGCACTAAATCATTATCCTGGAAATAACTCTCCTCATTAAAAAATGCCTCACAGCTTGAACTATGCATCCATTCTCCAGAAAAAACGTCACAAAAATTACTACGATTAACTATTCTCTTCCATCTACTATTTCTTTTGAAATCATAAATTGCCTTGTTTAGCTTCCTAATTCTATTGATTATCAAAATAAATAACTTACGTTTAATTTCAAATGCCTGATCAATAACTTTCTCAACTTTTTTTTTTCTCTTATAAAAAACCAGTTTCTGTTGACCTTTCTTAATATTTTTTAACAAATTGCCAATTATCCTGTTCCGGAACATTCGTTTACGAATCTCCCTAAACTGTTGTTTCCTTCTACTATCATGCACAGAGTTATCTCTTGCTCTAGCAGTAACATTTTTGATTGGCCTTTCCTTTCCATTTGAAATGCTTCTCTTTTTATGGACTGAAACATTTTCTGTAGTAATATTTTTTTTACTACACATATTTCTTATAAAATATTTTGTGCTCTTACCCGGTGCTTTCTTCGTGACTTGACAAATCTTTTTGTTAGAGGACTGCTGCTTATTTGATTTCACCTGCTGTCTTTGACGTTTTGCAGCCTTTCTCTGTCTTACTATTGTTGGCATGGTGAAATCTTGAAATGATCTGCAGTTGAATCTGTGGTAAAATATAATAAAAAATGTTATTAACCATTATTACCAAACAGTAAATCAATAACAGTGATCAAAAACTTAACACACTACTTGACATTGACCCATGGTGTGCCGTATTTACAATCAGATAGGAGAAAGCTGCGTCAAAACCCTGCGCCTGCTTTAAGCAGGCATAGGTCTTGACGCAACATTGTGGAGATGGGTCACCCCTGAGCCTTGCTTGAGCTGCATCGCACTTGCGATACAACTCCAGCAATCACTACCTTTACAGCACAGATACGTCACGCATCTGTGCCATTTTTGCCCCATGATGCCCCGCATTGTAAATGCAGCACACCATGGGTGGCGGAACAGCGGCGCAGGATGACTGACACATCCCTGGTGATGCACCAGTCATCATAAATCTATCCCTAAGCTTCTTATCTTGATACAGATGAACCGCCATATGTACCATCAAACTATTTTGCATTTCCTAAATAGCGAATTTTAAGGAATAAATAGCAATTCTTTACCATTCCTAATTTGCAATGAGCAAATTGCTAATTGCAAGTTACCCATTCATTTCCATAGGCTAGGAGGCTCATAGGAATGAAGGTTTAATTTGCGATTAGCAATTTGCTCATCACAACTTAGGAATTTTTCCAAGGGTGCAGGGGTGTTTCAAGAACACCCTGCTGCACCCCTGAAAAAGAAATTTGGGGGCATATGGCACACATAAATGCCCTAAGGGCATGTGTTGGCGTCATATGGGACCTTTTGTTTTTTTGAAAAAAAGCTTTTTGAAAAGAATTCACAAATTACCACCAATTTACCACAATAGTTTCCAAATCCTTAATGTCATTTTTTACATATTTTTTGTTTGATACATTGCATTTAAGTAATCGCAAAATTTGCAAATCCTTCAGTGCAATCGCAAAATAAGGAATAGCAAATTTTGCTACTCCTTATTTTGCATCAAACTTGTTTGATACATACCATTTGTCTAATTAACATTCGCAAAGGCCGAAATTCGTAGAATTTTGATCTTTGCGAATGCTAATTAGCTTGATACATATGGCCCCAAGTGAGGCCTGTCTTGCGACATGGTGCATCTTTTGCATCACTGCTGCATCGGTTTCATGTGGTACGTTTTTTTTACACCATGACATATCTGCCTAAATGCATCAATTTGTAATGTTGTCGCCTCATAGCAAATCTTTTGCACCGCCGCTGCATCATAAAAGTGACGCACACTGGCACAAAAGAGGCATACACCTATCATAAATCTGTCCCTAGCATTTTAAATGATTAATCCAGGATGACAATAAGGTGTGGCCTATCCAAAGGTTTGTTTAAGGTGAGGCCTACTCAGGATTGCAGATTAAAGTTACGCTTGATGAAGAATACAGAGGAGATAATACATGTAAAGGCCTACCAATGAAGTAAGTAATGTCCACTTTATTGCGCCAGTCCTCATAAATGTATCCCTAAGCTTCTTATCTTGTTACAGATGAACCACCATATGTACCATCAAACTATTTTGCATTTCCTAAATAGCGAATTTTAAGGAATAAATAGCAATTCTTTACCATTCCTAATTTGCAATGAGCAAATTGCTAATTGCAAGTTACCCATTCATTTCCATGGGCTAGGAGGCTCATAGGAATGAAGGTGCAATTTGTGATTAGCAATTAGCTCATCACAAAATAGGAATTTTTCCAAGGGTGCAGGGGTGTCTCAAGAACACCCTGCTGCACCCCTGAAAAAGAAATTTGGGGGCATATGGCACACATACATGCCCTAAGGGCATGTGTTGGCGTCATATGGCACCTTTTGTTTTTTTGAAAAAAAGCTTTTTGAAAAGAATTCACAAATTACCACCAATTTACCACAACAGTTTCCAAATCCTTAATGTCATTTTTTACATATTTTTTGTTTGATACATTGCATTTAAGTAGTCACAAAATTTATGACAAGGACATAATGGTGTATGCTTCTTTATAAGGCATTTCAGTGTCTCTGATGTCATTTTTCCCATATTACATTATAAGACCTTTCCCCATAGAGCACATTCCTTGTAAATATGCTCCCACCTGTGCATGGTGAATTCAGATTTTGACTGTTTGAGTCACATAGCCATGTTAAAAGTCACCCAAAATAATTGCAAACACTTTAAAAAAACACATTCATGTGTCTTAAGGACATTTTAAGTCATTTCCCCGTGGACAGTGTTTTGTAAGTGGCGCAAAAGAGGCATACACCTATCATAAATCTGACCCTAGCATTTTAAATGATTAATCCAGGATGACGATAAGGTGTGGCCTATCCAGAGGTTTGTTTAAGGTGAGGCCTACTCAGGATTGCAGATTAAAGTTACGCTTGATGAAGAATACAGAGGAGATAATACATGTAAAGGCCTACCAATGAAGTAAGTAATGTCCACTTTATTGCGCCAGTCATCATAAATGTATCCCTAAGCTTCTTATCTTGTTACAGATGAACCACCATATGTACCATCAAACTATTTTGCATTTCCTAAATAGCGAATTTTAAGGAATAAATAGCAATTCTTTACCATTCCTAATTTGCAATGAGCAAATTGCTAATTGCAAATTACCCATTCATTTCCATGGGCTAGGAGGCTCATAGGAATGAAGGTGCAATTTGCGATTAGCAATTAGCTCATCGCAAATTAGGAATTTTTCCAAAGGTGCAGGGGTGTCTCAAGAACACCCTGCTGCACCCCTGAAAACGAAATTTGGGGGCATATGGCGCACATAAATTTAAACAACATTCCTTTACCTCAAAAACGATTTTCAATTCATAATTTGAAAACACTGCCCACAGGGAAATTACTTAAAATGTCCTTAAGACACATGAAAGTGTTTTTTTATTTCCTTTCCAGCATGGTTGGGTCACTTTTAACATGACTATGTAACACAAACATTTAAAAACTAAATTTCCCATGCACAGGTCGGAGCATATTTACAAGCAACTTGCGCCACAGAGAAAGGTCTTACATTAAAATGGGAAAAAAACCATCAGGGACAGTCAATTGCCGTATAAAGAAGCATACACCATTATGTCCTTGTCATAAATTTAAAAACAATTCCTTTTCCCCAAAAACGAATTTCAAATCATAATTTCAAAACACTGCACATAGGAAAATTACTTAAAATGTCCTTAAGACACATAAAAGCGTTTTTTGATTGCCTTTGCAGCATGTTAGTATCACTTTTAACATGGCTATGTAACACAAACATTCAAAATCTAAATTTTCCATGCACATGTGGGAGCATATTTACAAGCAATTTGCGCCACATAATTCATAATTTTCTCCTTAAAGCACACTATTCTCTATCTAAATTAAAGAAATATTTTCTCACCTTAGCAAATACTTTGAGTTTGAAAACAGTCTCAGAAACACACCAATTTGTCTTCAGCAGAGCAAAAGGTATGCACTCCAGAGTCTGCAGCTATCAAAAGCACAGAAATGCTGTAATTCTTCACACATATCTCTCATGTCACCCAATCAAAACTCTTCCCTCACTTTTTTTCAAATGAAAACCCTTCCCCCCTCTGCCCTTTCTGCTTTTTCTGCATGGCAACCACCTCCTGGAAGACCTCTGGTGTTTGCAAGTTCACACAACAATGTTGCAATTGAACTCTGAACTCTCAGTGCACCTGCATATCCAGTGCATTCTTTCATTTAATGATTTTTTATTGACCACTCAAAATACATCTTTCAAAGAACACATCCGTGCACCCTAACTTTCTGTTTTCAGCAATCAAAATCCACCAATCACTGTTACTGCTTCATGAACACAGAAACTCCACAGTTTTTTTTCATTTTACACTCTCATTTTTTCAACTGCCATTTCATTGCCACACTTCATCTGACTGCAGGAGAACCTTCTCTCACCATGTTTTCTGTCTGGATTGTTGGACATAGTTATATTCACTGGGCTCAAAGGTACGTTGAAAACAGGAATTTACCTAACCTCAATTTACAAGATGTGGAAATTAAGTGGTTTGGCCACAGAGGATTAAAATGTCACCAATTGATACCATTGGTGAAAACCTTTATGCATTTGCCCAAACCTGACCTGTTAATTGTGCACTGTGGAGGTAATGACTTGGGCACTTTGACTGGTGTAGGTCTGGAAATGCTTTTAAAGGACACCTTTGAGCAATTAATGGCACTTTTTCCTCAGACTGCCTTGGTATATTCAAATATATGCCAAAGACAGAAATGGAGGTGGTCAAACCAATTTTGTCCACAAATTGAGAAGTCGAGGAAGCATGTAAACAAATCTGTTTCAGCTTACATGAGAGACCATGGAATGGGCTCCCTGTACAACAATAACTTGCGTTACTACATGCAAGATATCTACAGAGGAGATGGAGTTCACTTCTCAGATGAGGGCAACAGAATTTTCACTCTGAATTTAAGAATGTGCATTGGTACCTACTTATAAGTACCTAAATGTACCATAAACCCAAAAGCTCTTCTCAGAGCTACCCTACATCTGATCACTCACAATTATTATTTTACTCTAACATTTTTCACTAATTTTCAACAAAGTACGCTCCCTGGGGCGCTACCCGGTACGCGAACCGGGAGCTAACCTCGCGAAATTTTTAAAAAAAATGTTTTTTTTTCGCACATATAAGCCTCCTCAGCCACCCTCACAAAACCTAGGGGGTCAAGATAACTCTACCGTGCCCCCTTCTACCCATTCTGAACATTATTTGCCCTCCATCTTGTATCTTAATTCGACCGAAACACAAAATGGTGGACTCCCGGAACGCTTAAGGTCCGCGAACCGAGGCGCTCAACGGTTCGCGTACCGGGTCGCTCCCTGGGAAGCGCACCATCAAAAAAGGTGGGAAAGTAGTTCACAGAAAAGCCACTGGAGACAATTTCACCAAATATAGATTAGCTCATACTACATACCAATCCCTACCATTTTCACAAATTTGATTGGAATTCCATTGAGCCATTTAGCCTGTAGACCTCTCTAAATACCCTGAGGTAAATTACTTCTCAAAACACATCTGAAGTGTTGGAATTGACAACCAATGAAAATGTTACTTTCATTTTCTACTTTTTTTACCTGACATTTCATTGGTTATATACCTCAATATATATAAAGGAAGAGAAGAAAACACAGCCATTTTGACTACTACTTCTTGGTGTACATTTCAATAGTATTTTCACTAATTCCTTCAACTTCTTTCTAAAGGTAAGTTTTTATTTTTAAAACTGAAGTATATTGTGCACTATAAGTTAATATGGTAAACTTTTTCTGATAGTTATATACTATCCCTCTGTAGTAGTTATAGATTTAGATAGACTTCTCTGTTATAGTTATGGATGGAGTTAGGCTTCTCTTGTATAATTATGAATTTACTTACGTTAAATCACATACACTTTTTTATATTCCTACTTCCACTCTGATACTATACACTGCCCAAAGATAAATTCACTGATAAAAACTGCCTATCTAAAATTAATCCCAACAGTGCCCTATATCTACTAATATATATTTTTTTAATCTAAATTTCAGGCAAAATGGAAGGCGAACAGAAAGTTGAATTTCAAATTGTCCTGCAAGAGAGCAGCCAAGAAATCATTGATGAAAATGATATTGAATTTTTCGATGAAACTTGGGACAATGAACTACTGCAATGTGTACAAGCAGTAGATAACCTCCTTGCAAATGAGGACATTTTACACCCTCAGAGACTACAATGTATATTCCATGATAATTATGAAATTTCTGACAATGAAATGTTAGAAAGTTTAATAAATTATGAAACACAATCACAATAAAAAAAAATGCATAAAAAATAAAGAAAATAAAAAATAATCAACAAAACCAACAATCAATTAACATACAATATTTGAAAAGTCTATCATTCATTTTTCATTGTAGTACGCTGCCCAGAACGCTTCCCGGTTCGCGGACCGGGCGCTACCCACGCAAAAAAACAAAAAAAAAAATTTTTTTTTTTGCCCCGCGGGGCCCTTTTAAAGCCTCCACATTAAACCTAGGGGGTCAGGGAGGATCTACTATGCCCCCTTATGGTTATTTCCCCCTTTGTTTTGGCCTCCTCTTGTCTCTCAATCCTACCGAGAGACAAGATGGCGGCCTCTCCGGACTGTTTGGAATGTTGACAGACGCCGGAGAGCCAATCAGCTTCGCTACGCGAAGTTCTGGTACGCGCCCCGGTCCGCGAACCGGGGAGCTGCCCGGTCCGCTGTTACAGATATATATCTTTTTTTAAACGTTAATTTCTCAAAATCCACTGGAGCACATATATTGAGACCTACAAAAGGCACATCGGGCTACCAGTCCCTACAATTTTGCCAAGTTTCGTGGAAATCCATTCAGCCGTTCGGCCTAAAAGTGAGGCCAACCGCCCTATGGAAAACTCAATGTTAAAAACACTTTTTGGGACCCCCCTTTTTTCTCGGCCCCCCCTGGACGAACCCCCCCCAAATTTCCAGGGGCTGCTCAGAAACAAAATGTTCCATTTTCCAGAAAATTTCAGCCAATTCCGTCCACAAACGCCAAAGTTATTAGACATAGAATTTTCAAAAAACCCATAGGGAAAAAATCCTAACTATATATACCTACTGGCGACCGCCAGTAGGTAATATATATATATATATATATATATATATATATATATATATATATATATATATATATATATATATATATATATATATATATATATCCTTTGAAAACAAAAGCAGACTTGGGAAGCACGCTCTCAGGACAAAGAAGAGGTAGACACCGGAATTCAAGAAGTGCTGTTTATTCCACAACGCGTTTCACCGTAAAACGGCTTGATCACGTGGAAAGTTGTTTGAGAGGCATTGTTTTAAAGTAGTACGACCATAAACATAAACATAGGACTGGTATTCATATCCACACAACAGTTACATTACCCAACTACACATTGATCCGCATGTTAAATTCACAAGCGTACAAATACGTGAGGTGCTGTAATTCTATCCTGCAAACTGAAATGAATGTCTGGTTATTATCATAAAAATATCGCGAACCAAAGTTCGAACTCATAATATAACCAGCGTGGATCCTAAACATTGTAAGGAAATCTATGAAGGTTCACATCAATTTTGCAGGTAATAATAAACCCCAAAATTCTACATACATTTTAAATAAATGCATTACGATGGTGCCGATCATGTGACTGTGGAGCCCCAACGGACCCCGCCCCCTGGACCGCCCATTGCGTACAAGTCGGCATGTGCCTTCACGGTCCAAGTGTTATGACAGAACATCCCGTTCTGTAAGTCAATAAACAAACAGTACAATGTTCACATGATCGGCACCATCGTAATGCATTTATTTAAAATGTATGTAGAATTTTGGGGTTTATTATTACCTGCAAAATTGATGTGAACCTTCATAGATTTCCTTACAATGTTTAGGATCCACGCTGGTTATATTATGAGTTCGAACTTCGGTTCGCGATATTTTTATGATAATAACCAGACATTCATTTCAGTTTGCAGGATAGAATTACAGCACCTCACGTATTTGTACGCTTGTGAATTTAACATGCGGATCAATGTGTAGTTGGGTAATGTAACTGTTGTGTGGATATGAATACCAGTCCTATGTTTATGTTTATGGTCGTACTACTTTAAAACAATGCCTCTCAAACAACTTTCCACGTGATCAAGCCGTTTTACGGTGAAACGCGTTGTGGAATAAACAGCACTTCTTGAATTCCGGTGTCTACCTCTTCTTTGTCCTGAGAGCGTGCTTCCCAAGTCTGCTTTTGTTTTCAAAGGATTCAAATTGGTCGGCTTCACTCCGCCGACGTGCACGCCACCTTTCACGGGTCGTGGGGATCCAGAAGGAGTTGCGCTGGTTGTATGGATATATATATATATATATATATATATATATATATATATATATATATATATATATATATATGTTACCTAGTGGAAGTCATCAGTAGGTAGTTAGAGATAAGACATAGTTTCCATAGAAAACGCGTTTTTTGACTTGCCTATATCTTTGGCATAGTTTGACGAAGCTTTACGAAATTTTCCAAAATAATTCCCCGGGTGATTCCTGTGGTACATGAAAAGAATCAGGGTGATCCAGCAAAGGGTGTCCAAATAAAAGGAGCTATAGACACAGCCACCGCCTGAACTGCTTAACAGAATTATACCAAATTAGGCACAAAGATAGATGTTTGTCCAGGGACATGCCGTTTTATAATGTGGTGTATATCTGTTCAGTAGTTGCGGAGTTATTTAAAGAAATTTCAATTGTACTTAAAGAGATGCGGAGGATCAGCAATCCAGCCCAATCTTGTGCAGAGATCCGATTGGCTGCCAACACTTCAAACCAGGAAGTTTTGGCAGCCATATTAGTACTCTACTTGAGCTGACTCCCAGAAATAAATATTAAAAAGGAAGGAAAGGGGCAGGGTAGAAATACCCTGACCCCTGAGGCCTCTTGGGGTCCCACAGGGACCCAAGAGGGCCCATAATAATTTGTTTGTGTAATTTTCAGCAAATTCTGGTTTCGATTCGATGATCCAGACAACATTTCGTTTAAATCAAAGCATGGGCTATAGTGCTTCATTAGTAATTGGCCCACTTGTTGGCCAGGGCTGGGGGCATTTTCATAATAAAGGAGGGGGTGCGTGAGACCCCCTCCTGCGCCTCATTAATGCCCTGAGGAACACCACCTCACTAAGGCTTATTTATTGATAAATGGGGGGCCACTCAGACTCCCCTGAGCCCAGGGAATAACCACCTCCCTGCGGCCAGATCACAAAACACAATAGGGGTCCTCCTGGACTCCTCTGCGCCCCAGGGACCACCACCTCCCAGGGGCTAATGGATTGTTATGGGGGCCCCTAGACTGCCCATGCCCAGGGAGCACCACCTCCCTGCGGCCATAATGAATCTATAGTGGGGGCCTCAGGGACCTCCCCGGGAACAGGGACCACCACTTCCCCAGGGTCAAGTTCATTTTTAAAATTGGGAGGAGGGCTTGTGGCCCCCCTTGCAGGCCATTCTCGGCCCCAGGTACTGCCATCTCCCTGAGGCAGGCCCTACAAGAATAAAGGAGGTGGGCCTTGCAGCCTCCCTCCTTGAGCCATAGAAGGCCCTGGGGACCACCACCCACCAGGGCCGGTACCTGCTATGTCCTGGGTAGCCCACCCCGGAACATAGCTGTTTGCTGTGGCTTGGTGTGAGCTCTTACCAAGCCACAGCAAATGCTCCACTTCCAGCAGGCGAGAGCGTTAAAAATCCTCTTGCTTGCTGGAAGCGGAGTAGAATTTCTTTCACACACAGGGAGCTTCCATTCCAGCAGCTTAGTTTGTGGGAAAGCAATGCTGGCTTCTGCAGGAGATTGGCAGTTCGGGCTGGACTGTTCCCATGAGGCACAGGGTCAGACTGATTTGCATATAGCCATGTCTGAACTGGGGTGGCAGAGTGGGCTAAAGAACAGTGATGGATCAAACCCAGATCTTTTGACTGGGTGTGAGTGTGTGATTGGTTCAGATGCTCCGCCCATCACCACCCCCTTTTGTAACGCTTTGGCCGCCATAAGTGTGGCAGGGTATGCTCAGACGTGAGTCCCTTGCTCACTTTGCCACTGGATTAAAGCAAGCCGGGCTGAAGACGGCTGTAATGCCAGAAACCGGTCCTCGGAAGCTTGTTTCGGTACAGGGAAGGCATGGCTTGGCAGTTCGGGCTGGACTGTTCCCATGAGGCACAGGGTCAGACTGATTTGCATATAGCCATGTCTGAACTGGGGTGGCAGAGTGGGCTAAAGAACGGTGATGGATCAAACCCAGATCTTTTGACTGGGTGTGAGTGTTTGATTTGTTCAGATGCTCAGTCCATCACCACCCCCTTTTGTACCGCTTTGGCCGCCATAAGTGTGGCAGGGTATGCTCAGACGTGAGTCCCTTGCTCACTTTGCCACTGGATTCAAGCAAGCCGGGCTGAAGACGGCTGTAATGCCAGAAACCGGTCCTCGGAAGCTTGTTTCCGGTCCAGGGAAGGCATGGCTTGGCAGTTCGGGCTGGACTGTTCCCATGAGGCACAGGGTCAGACTGATTTGCATATAGCCATGTCTGAACTGGGGTGGCAGAGTGGGCTAAAGAACGGTGATGGATCAAACCCAGATCTTTTGAATGGGTGTGAGTGTTTGATTGGTTCAGATGCTCCGTCCATCACCACCCCCTTTTGTACCGGAGATTGGAAGCCGGCAGAGACCATGCCAAGTGGTCTCAGTGGAGAGTGGGTGCTCTGGAGGCACCCACTTTGAATGACAAGGCCTTGGGGGATAGGGTCCCTGGAGATAAATTCGGCCTGGGAAGGGGGCAGCAAAGTTCCCTTCCCTATCTCTAAATGGTTGGGACCTGGAGTTGGGTTCCCGAATCCGAAATTGGCCCTAGTGGGAAGACCCTGTGGTTCCCTCCCCTAGCCTTATTTTAAATTTTTTTAAAAGGCTGGACCCCGGGGAAGAGGTCCCTATGGCTGAAATCATCCCATGGTGGGGGTAGTGTGGCCTCCCTCCTCCTTTCTAAATATACCAGGCCCAGGGGGACTGGGTCCCGGGGCCAAAATTGACTCAGGGAGGGGGGCTGCCTAGCCACTCTTCCCCAATAAAAGAAAATTGTTTTTTTAAAAGCCGGCCTGTCAAGTCTTCGGAAGCCCTGCCCCCTTTCACCACCACTCTACAAATGCACCCCCTGGGACACTATTAGTTGGGTGATGAAGTCCCCTTGACTCCTGAGGGTCCTTGGGGGTCAACTACCCCTCCTGTTACCTCCAGTAAGACCCACACTGCAGGATTGCTGAGAGGATATTGGAGCCGAATCCCCTTTTTCCACCACTCTGAAAACACGCCTCCTGGTACACCACTGGTTGGAGGAGGAAGACTCATTGCATGCTGTGGGTCCTTGGGGACCAACAAGCCCTCCTGTTACTTCCAGTAAGTACCATGCAGTGGGATTGCCGAGAGGTCTTTGGCGGCCACGTCCCCTTTCTCCACCACTCGTCAAACACACCTCCTGGCGTACTATTGGTTGGGGGATGAAGTCCCCTTGGCTGCTGAGGGTCCTTAGGGGCCAACACCCCCATCTGTTACATCCAGTAAGTCCCACACAACAGGATTGCTGAGAGGTCATTGGAGACCTGACCCCATTCTCCAACACTCTGCAAACATGCCTCTCGGAGAACTACTGGTTGGGGGATGAAGTCTCCTTGGATGCTCAGTGTCCTAGTGGGGCCAGAACACCTCCTGTTACCTCCAGTAAGTCCCACATAGAAAGATTGCTGAGAGGTCACAATCAGAGTCAGTAACCATCCAGTATCTGTCAAAAAATGGGTTGATCAGGGCAAAAAGGATTACCTTCTCACACAGCCTCCCTTCAGACATAAGGTGATGGGTAGCTAACCTACACCCTGTTAGTCCTCATCAGCTAAGTGGAAAAACTTGAAAAGCCCGTCTGCATTGGTGTAGGCAGTCTCAGGTCTGAGTTCCACTATAAAGTCCATCCCCTGTAAGGAAATGGACCACCTCAACAGTTTAGGATTCTCCACCCTCGTTTGCATGAGCCCTCTGCCAAGTTTGTAGTGAGTTTGAACACGTAAGTGAGTACCAAGCAGGTATGGTCTCAGCTTCTTAAGGGACCAGGCCACAGCAAAGGCTTCCCTCTCAATGGTACTCCATCTTTCTTCTCTGGAGAGTAGTCACCTGCTGAAGAATGCAGCTGGCTAAACTAGGCTCTCTTCATTTACAAGTGCCAACACTGACTCAATCCCTTGTTCAGAAGCACCTATCTGAACAAGAAATTCCTTTGTGTAGTAAAGGGCCAGTAACACTGGTGCTGAACACTTAGCCTCATTCAGAGAGTCAAAGGTCTTCTGACACTCTGGGGTCCACATTACCATTTTGTAATGTTTTTAGATGTGAGTTCTGTCAGGGGATCCACAATGGTCCCATAGTTCTGAACACATCTCCAGTAATACCCAGTCAGGCCAAGAAAGGCCATGACATTAGTCTGGGCTTAGAAAAGTCCCAATCCAGAATGGTCAGAATTTTGGGCTGGAGGTATTGTACATGGCCTCCACCTACAAGGTAGCCCAAGTACACCACTGAACTCTGTCCTTTCTGGCACTTGCTTGCCTTGATAGTAATGCCTGCCTGCTGCAGGGCCTGAAGCACTTCCTTTAGGTGGACCTGGCCCTCCACCCAGGTGGAGCTGAATACAGCTATATCATACAGATAAGCTGCACTGAAAGCTTCCAGCCCAGACCGAAACGTTGGAAGGTGGGAGGTGCATTCTTCAAATCAAAGGACATCACCTTGAATTGAAAGTGACCCTCTGGGGTTGATAATGCTGACCTCTCATTTGCTCCTGAATTTAGGGCAATCTGCCAGTAACCTGAGGTCAAATCAAATGTACTAAGGTACCTTGCACCCCCTACCTATCAAAGGGCTCATCAGATCTAGGTATAGAGTGAGTATCAGTCTTAGTGACTGGATGCAAACCTCTGTAGTCCACACAGACCCGTAGCTCCTTCTCCCCCCTTGGGGATTAAGTTTGGGTACCAGAACCAATGGGCTGGCCCATGGGCTGTCAGAGGCTCAATTGCCTCTAATTGCAGCATCTTAGCTACTTAAGCTTTGATGATGGGTCTGACTTGGTCAGACACCCTGTACAACTTATTTTTGACAGGTAGGCTGCCAGCTGTGTCAACATCATGTACACACCAATGGTGATATCTTGGAGCAAGAAGAACAGCCCAACAAATTGCTCCAGCACTTTCATGTCGTCTCCGTGCTGCTGGTCTGTCAACTTGGGAGAGAGTACAACTCCCTCCACTGACCCATCTTGCACATTACTGGAGAAGCGGTCTGGTAATAGCTCGGTCTCCTCCTCCCCTCCTTCATTAGTGATCATCAGCATGGTCATGTCTGCCTTGTCTTGGTGTTGTTTCAATCTATTCACATGCAGGACCCTGTTGGGATTCCTGGGCGTGCCAAGGTCTATCAAGTAGGTAACCTCACCCTTCTTTTCTAAGGTTGGATAGAGCCAAGTACCCTTCTCCTAGAGGGCCCTGTGACCACAGCCTCCAACACCTGCACCAAATGTCTTGGGTTGTACTAGGGTATAGTAGCCGTCTGGTCATATTCTTGGCTGGACTGCAGGTTGTTGCTCGCTCTCCTAATTTACTCTGCCATGTGAGATGTCAGGCCTACATAGTCTAACACATTGTTCTTGGCTTTCTTGAGAGGCTCTCCCAAGACTCTCTCACCAGACACAGTGGCCCTCTTACAGGGTGCCCAAAAATGGGGATCTCCCTGCATGCAAACATCAGGCAAGGTGAACGTTCCATCTCCTCCTGAGTTTATCAGAAAAACCCACAATCATGCCCTTCAGGGTCTCATTGAATCTTTCCACCAGATTATTTGTCTAGGGATGATATGGGGTGGTGAACTTTTAGGTAACACCACATTCATCCCAGATCGACCTTTAGATTGGCAGACATAAATTTCATGTCGGTCTGTACCAAGAAATCTATCCTTCTTAGCCTGCCTTTCATTTACCTGGACTCTCTGCATGGCTTGGCCGGCTCGGCATACACTTCTCAGACTGGGATACTGTCTTCAACATCGGATCAATGTGATGCCTTCCAAGCCTGCAAGGGGTGGGAAAAATCGCTGCAACGTTCAGGTACAGCAGGCAGCTCAGAGCATTCCGTCGATCAGGAGTAGAGGAGCCAGAATTTAGTTGTTACTCATCTAGGAAAGGCTCCTTAGAAAGGGCAGTAAGCAAAGGGAAAAACCTGGGGGGAGATCAGACCCACCCTGGATTTCAGAAACAGCTGGGAGAGCCAGGAGGGCTGTGAGGAGAAATAAAACCAAGGAGGCAGCCAAAACAAAGGGCCAAAAATTAGGAGAGAAAGATCTGCTCTGCGACAATTCCGCTACCACAAGCAACTGTCCTCGGGGAAGTACCTTAAGAGGATATATCACTGGGGATGATACATTAGAGTATTATGACCCATCGGGAAGAGTCAAAAACAGACGGCACACAAGTTCCTGTTTAAACTTCACCCACAGGCTTGGCAGGTAGATCCAAAAACAAGGGCCATATTGATTTTTTGGGGCATATTGTTGTTGCACCACGCTCTATATGAGATGGTTCAGCTGGATCGGGAATGCTCAGCAAAAGGGTATGAGTTTTTTGTTAGACTGGATTATTGCCAGGTTACTGAAGATGATTTAACCATTTTTGCAATATCCTCATTTTGTATTAGCTATTTTAATGGACTTAATTGTGTAAATTAATTACATAAAACTATAACTAATTATAATTAGTTATATAATCTTAATCATAACCTTTGGGCAAAGCATATATCACATTTCAATTGAAGAATGTTGCCAGTGAGGGAGTTTTAGTCAACACAATGCACAATGCACTTTAGGTGCTAGCAACAGCATGCAATTTAGGATTAACTAAAACTAAAAACGGAGTTTGTGTTTACCTTGCTCATTTTTGCACTTTGAATTAACTCTTAGACAAGGCACTTAGTATGCTGCTATGTAAGAATGATTCTTATGTAACAGTCTTAGTTAGCACAATGCACGTTATGGTCCCCGTAAGCTAGGCCAGGGTTGACATTGCTTATTTTGCACACTGAATCAACCTCCTAATGTTGCACATTTAATTAGTCTTTGAAATTGTTATTATGCTTCATCTTAAGAATGAAGCGTGTGCTTTTCTAGTAGTGGCTGGCCTTACGAGTTCTGCGTTGCCAAATAATGTATATTGCTTTCATTATTTTCACACAGGAATTAATGTTTGATGACAAGTTAATAAAGTTTCTTTTTATTATAAAACTTGTTTTACCCTCTTTTTATTATGCTAAAATTGTTATGATTTCAATTAACTAAGCAATAAACGTACCACTACTCTACGGTAGAAAAGAGATGGCGTTTATGCCAGGTCATCCAGCTGTTTCAAGCTAAAGGGGCTCAAGCCTTTTTGTTAAATCCTTCCAATCTCAAAATTGTAGTAAGGGGTACATTTAATTTATTTACGGCAGAATTCAATGCTAAGGTTTTTTTTTAAACCATAAGTCTAGATTAAATGAATGGGATACATTGGAACAAAGGAATGGGTAGACCAGGGGATCATATGAGTGGATAATCGGGAATGTCTTTTGTGAAATGAACAGTAGGGGGTTGGGCATAGGCGTTTGCATACCATAATGTTGGACCTGATTGGTCCTTATGCCCCGAATGAGTGGCAGGGGGTATGGGCTAGCTGGAGGCAACAGAGGGGTGTAAAGTTCATCAGTAATAAATTATGAGAGAAACAAGTCCTTGGAAGCAAGAGGTGGGTTTATTAAACCTCATCCAGCAACAGCCCACAGCAACTGACAAGAACAGAATATTACAGGCATTACATTCTACATTCTAAGAACACAGGTGAGAGCCCTCTAGTCTTAAAGGGGCATAGAAGAGAACATCACACATCTCCCTTCCATACACTTGAAAAAATGAGAAAGAAATGCAAAACATTAAGAGAACATGGGAGAACTAAAATTAAGAAACCCAAACAAACACTTGTAGCAAAGATAATAAAACAAGAAGCATGTTTAAACATAATCTCTCAAATACATGGGAGCTCTGCGGGTTCTTTGACTCCTTCTAAAGGAAGAAGAAGAAGAGGACCTGTCAAAGGAAGAGTTAGACAAAAAATGCAAATTATCATGTGAATCACCAACATGAACAGAGTCCCTTTGAGAAGTCAAATATGGATCAACAACAACAACACGACTCTTATTCCAGATTCTCCCATCATCAGTTTTAACAGCATTTTTAAAGATCTTAATCACAGCTCTAATATCAGTGTATTTAGACCAAGGTCTACATCCCACAGGAGTCTTAATCTTCACAAAATCCCCAACCTTGACCTCCTGATAACGGACATTTTTTACCTTATCAAAATAAGACTTGCGAGCATCCTGTTTGAGTAATTCTTTTGCTCTCCAAGCACCAATGTCATTGTTCACCAGACCTTTATTCATACACATCCACCCAGGGCACAACAACGTGTTAGGAAATCTCCCTTTGAAGAGTTCAAATGGAGACCTGCCCGTAGAAGAATAGGGAGCAAAGCGGTAGGTGTTGATCCTGTCCTGAAGGGTGGACTTCCAATTCAAACTGGAAGAGCGAGCGAGCTGAATTGACTCCTTCAATGTCTTATTAACTCTCTCAATAGCACCATTGGTTTCGGGATGGTACAAAGAAAATTTTTTATGAACAATCCCACATTTTTTTAGAAAATCAGCAAAAACCGAAGAACAGAATTGAGGCCCATTGTCAGACAATAAACTGTTAGGAAAGCTTTCCTTATTGAACAGAGGGTCTAGAAATTTAATGATAGCCTCAGAAGTGATATCTCTGACAGCAGAAACCTCAATCCATCTGGAGTAAAGATTGATTAACACAATAAGATAAGGAGTATCAGAGACTCCAGAAAGAGGACCTATAATGTCGATGGCAACCTCATCCCAAGGATGACCCGGTAAAGCCCTTTTTACCATAGGCATGTGTCTAGTTTTTAAAATCTTATCGCTAGCACAACATTCAGGACATTCTCTGACCATTCTCTCAATTTCTAAATCCATACCTGGCCACCAAAATTGCATGCAAAGGATCTCCTTGGTTTTCACAATGCCTAAATGACCACAATGGGCATGTACTAACAATTTTTCCCTTAACGTGCCAGGAGGAACAAGCTTGGTCCCCCTAGTTAAAAGACCATTATTAACCGAAAGTTCATCAGAAATTAGCAACCAAGGCTTAACCAACCTAGTGTTATTCTTCAAAGACTGCATGACATTAAACATTTCTTGATCCTTCTCCAATTCTACTCTCCATTCAGATTCATCAATTGCATCATCAGTCACCTCACACACATTCGTAAACTCCTCCCAGTCACCTGAGTCATCAACTTCAGAGTTATCAGAGTCAACTAATCTTGACAAACAATCCGCTGATTTATTAGCTAAGCCAGGAATGTACTCCACGTCAAACTCGAATTCTTGTAATGAAACAATCCACTTTCTGATCCTGGAAGATATCGCATCCAGTCCTTTTTTTGAAAACACTTCTCTCAAGGGTTTATGGTCAGACAAAACACTAACTTTCGTGCCCCAGATCAAATTTTTGAACTTCCTTAAAGCCCAAAAAATTGCGAGAGACTCCCTCTCTATTACAGAATATTTGCATTCCGATCCCCTGAGACAACGAGAAGAACAGCAAATCAAGGCCTCCTTGCCATTCTTCTTCTGGACCAAGACCGCCCCAAGTCCCTTATCGCTTGCATCAGTAAACATGACAGTGGGAAGACCAGGAACAAAAGCATGAAGAGAAGGTGCCTTTTTTAGCTCATTCTTAATGCACAAAAATTCCTCCTTACATTCATTCGTCCAGTCAAAGACAGCATTTTTTACCGTTAACCTCCTCAAATTGCATGTCTTGTTGGCAAAATTAAAGATAAACTTACCGTAGAATTCTACCATACCTAAAAATGAGAGAAGTTCATCTCTGCACTTCGGTTCTTTTACTTTATCAATAGCCTCAACTAACTCCTTCTTAGGAAAAACACCATTACCAGTAATCCGATGACCTAAATAATTGACCTCTTGTACCCTGAACCTACACTTAGACCTTTTTAAAGTCATACCAGCACCATCCAAACGTTCCAGTACCAAGGAGACTCTTTTATCATGCTCAACAATACTACTGCCATAAATCAGCAAATCGTCTTGGTAGCACTTGACACCCAACAAACCCCTTAGGATCTTTGACATAACTCTTTGGAAGACAGAGGCCGCCGACACAAGGCCAAACGGCATCCTCTTAAATTTAAAGGTACCCATAGGTGTTACAAATGCGGTCAGATCTTGAGAAGAGTCATCTAACTCCACCTGATGGTACGCGGAGGCAAGATCAAGTGTGGTAAAATATTTAGCACCTTCCAACGTACAAATCATCTCATCTATATTTGGAAGGGGATTCCTATCAACTACAACCTCCTTATTTAAAGATCTCAGATCAATACAAAGACGAATTTCCCCAGTGGGTTTCTTGGCTATAACCACTGGAGCAAGCCACTCAGTAGCTTCAACCGGCACAATGATGTTATTTTTGACAAGCTTATTTAATTCTTCCTGAACTTTAGGCTGCTCCATAAGAGGGATCCTTCTGACTTTTGCCACAACAGGGAGAGCATTATTTTTCAATTTAATGTGGTGCTTATAACCATGCAAACAACCCAGATCATCTTTAAAGACATTAGGAAATTGTTTAGCCAAACTCAAAGACAACTTTTCATCACTCATGTTACATACTGTATCAGATATTTCATGAACTTGAACTTGAGGAGATGCATTGGGGTCCAGTGTAACACCCAACTGGCGTTGATGAAGCCAACCCAAGAGTGCATCTCCCTTTTTTGACACATAAACTTTACCCACAATAATGTGAGAACCAAGTTCAATCTCGGCCATAAAATATCCTAACATGGAAATGGGTTTCTCACTATAACCTAGAGGCATAATGTCACATTTAAATATCTTCACTTTCTTTTTAAACAGATCAACAAACAGTTTTTCATCAATTATCGTTATCTTTGAACAAGAATCAAATTTAAAATTCACCATAGAATTTTCTACCTTTACCATGAACGATGGATGATCTGGTTTATCATACTTCACCTCAAAACAAATGGATCTCACCTGTGGTTGAGACCATCTCCTCCTAGAGTTGTCAGTACCTTGTGTTCTTGTCCTGCAAAACTTCGCATAATGACCTTTTTTATTACATAAATTACAGGTTACTTTTAAAGCAGGGCAAATAGGTGCATTAGCTAAGTGTGTGAATTGAACACACCGAAAACATGAAAACCTATTATATGATGGATTCGAAGGCCTAATTTGTTTTTCTTCTAAACTATATCCCACAGTTCTTTTAACTTGACAGATCGTCTCATCCACTTTTGTTTCATCTTTCAATTCAGACATTACAGGTTTATCTTTTTCCTTTTTAAGTTCCCCAACACATTTTGTCATATGTTCAACTTGTTTTGCGATTTCTAAGACTTCCTCAAGAGGAGGTTCATCTTTCAACCATAGTTCCTTTCTGATCTCATCATGCGCACATCTTAACACAAATTGATCACGAATCCTTTCATCAAGAGATTGACCAAAGTTACAGGACGAAGCAAGTTTTCTTAAAGAAGATACATAATCTTCCACCGACTCATCTTTCTTTTGTTCTCTTAAGCCAAAATGGTATCTCTCCATTATTGTACTAAGACGTGGTAAGTAATGCCTATCAAGCTGAACAATTGCTATCTGATACTCATTTAAGTTCCTCTGTTCAGCAGCTGACAGATCAGGTAAATGTTCAAGTACATCCTGTCCTTCCCCTCCTAGACAATGTAACAAGAGGGAATGCTTTCTTTCAGCACTCAGGTTCGTTCCACAGACTCTTGCATAATTTGCAAAGATTTTCTTCCACTTCTTCCACTTTACATTCGGTTCACCCGGACTTGTTAAGAAAAACGCAGGTTGGGTTACATTCTGCATATTTTATAATTCTGATTCCTTTATGTAGATAGACTTATGTTTTGTTCCTCACTTCAAAGTATACACCTTGTAGGTCTTTCCAGTAGACTCTTTTCACTTATAAATGCAATATGTTTTTTTTTTTTTTTTATTTGTTTGGGAAAACGATGAACAAAACACACTGCTTTTCCTCCCTTTTTTTTATTCTGTGAGATGTCAAAACGTAATAATGCTCACAATATAGAACTGTCCTTGAAAACGTTCTATTTAGAACAAGCACAACAAAGGGACAGGTTGCGCAAGAAATATGGAACTCTACGCTCGGAGAAGACACGTGGAACGCAACGTTCCGATTTCCTGAAGCGCAGGGAAGTCAGGAGACGGCACGTACTGTGTGCGCACTGTGACGTATGCTTCAGCGCGAGCACACAGACAGCGCAAGATGGATGACGTCAATGCTCGCGAGCAGGCGAGCGAGGAACTCAGCGCGAGCACGATGAAACGCTCGCTTTGTGCCAAAACCAAGTCAAAAGTCTCCTTTGACTTTCTTAAATTATGCGCATCAATATATCTCAAGTTACAACTGCCACCCGCTCTCCTCACCAGATAATCGCAGCCGCAGGGAAGACCACGCTTCACTTCTTTTCGAGCAGCCGCTGGAGGAGAAATCAGGTCAGTTACCCCGCTGAGTTGTTGAGTTGAGGTGTTAACTCCCGATCGTCGCCAATGTAAAGTTCATCAGTAATAAATTATGAGAGAAACAAGTCCTTGGAAGCAAGAGGTGGGTTTATTAAACCTCATCCAGCAACAGCCCACAGCAACTGACAAGAACAGAATATTACAGGCATTACATTCTACATTCTAAGAACACAGGTGAGAGCCCTCTAGTCTTAAAGGGGCATAGAAGAGAACATCACAAGGGGTAGATGGGATCGGTTGACGGGGGTGTTGGGGGGCACTTGGGGTGAATTTGAGGTTTTAGATGTATTTCACAGAACATAAGCATTTTCAAGCAGGATAAGAAGGGGTACTATGATATAAGTGCAGTAGGGCAATCTGAAACAAAGATAATTGATTTTCGGGGTCAAGGTGATATATGGCTAATATGGTTATCAGGAATTTTTGCAAAATTTTCAGGGAGAGGGAAAAGGGGACAGGAAGGAAGGAGAGGAGAAGAAAAGAGATAAACAAACTGCAGGAAGAACAGATTTTTTAATGATTGCAGAAATGAAAGGGGATATGATAAATTATGCATCAGTTCAATAAATATATGTGGCCTATATGATAAGAATAAAAGAGCTAAAGTTGTCCTTATTTTGAGAGCTATGCGGTCTAGTATAGTTTACATTCAGGAGACCCATATTCCTTGGGGGAAGAGAGAACTCTTAAAGGATCTGGGGCTAATGGTATTAGTGTATACCCAACAATGTGTAACATCTTGAGGGGTTGCAGTTCTCGCAAAGAACTATATTTGTACTGCGGCCCGACGATTTGTAGATACTTTAGGATGATGGGTGATTCTAGAATGTAGGACTGGATCTGCTTGAATTACACTATGTACAATCTATGGGACAAATATTGATGAGGCAACTATCTTCGAAGAATTATATACAGAACTGGCCTCATGGCCGCTTCCTCTGGTGTTATTTGGGGATTTGAATATTAATTTAGATGTGATTCGTAGACATTTTAAGAAACAGGTAGGATTAGGACTAAAACTGAGGGTTTACAAGGCCTTGGAATGCTTGGTAGACGATCATGATTTGATAGCTATATGGGATACATGTAATGCTCTTGGCCTGAGCTTTACTTTCTTTCTTATTCACACAATAGGATTGCCTAATCAGATAATTTTTTCATGTCTTCTTGTGGGGCCTCTGAGTTGAATATAGAGATTTTCCCTCGAGTAATATCAGATCATAATCCTTTGACACTTATACTACCTTTTGGGGGTATTGCTAGACCATGGGAGATGTGTAATTTTGATAGGAAATTACTAGCAGAGCCGCTATATATATAGACCATATGAAAATCTAGCTGCAACCATTTTTAACAACTAGTAGGGGCACAGCATCAATGGGGGTGGTTTGGGATGCCCTAAAAAGAAGAGTTAGGAGGGAGACCCTTTGTTTTAACCTACATCTTCAAAAGTTGAGAAACAATGAGATACAAGATCTATATAAAAGGATAGCGAGCACAGAAGAGGTACTGATTCGGAATCTTAGAGATGATCAGGATGCCCAAGAAATGCAACAGGAAATAGCCAAAAGAAAAGCTGAAGTCAATCAGTGTTTCAATAATGAAACAGAGCTAAAATACTCACAAACGGGAGTGTTATGAGTCTGGTGAAACTACTGGTAGACTGATGGCTAAGCGCATATGATTGGAGGAGGGAATAAGAGGAATTACAAGTATTAAGGATCTAAAAGGTAGAATCCTAGAAGCCTCTTTGGAGATCATTAAAATCTTTGAAGATTTTTATACAAAGTTATATTCAGATGATTCTGAATCTTTATTGAATGGATATGGGAACTTCTACCATGATTTAGAGAGCTGCAGACTGAATTTCTTTGGATCTCCCGATATCTATGCAAGACATTGCAGATGCTATAACTTCTCAGGCTGCACAAAAGGATGTGGGTCCTGACACTTTTCGGTTGGAATATTTTTAAACTTTCTTCTCTAAATTACGAGAAGATATGCTGTTGATGTTTCAAGAGGCACAACAGGGCAATATCCCCTCCTCGTGGGAGGCTGAAAACATAGCAATTTTTGTAAAGCAAGATAAGTCCCCATTATTACCTGGCTCTTATAGGCCTATATCTCTACTGAAATACAATGGCAAGGTTTATGCTAAGGTCTTAGCAAATAGACTAGGTAGGGTTATATCTCCTTTAGTTTCATGTAGACAACACAGGTTTCTCCCGTGGGAAGGGGACTGTAGATCATGGAGCGTGGTTCCACTGTTTGATTTGGCAGCAGTTCAAAATATGCCTTTAGGACTTATTTTATTAGATGATGAATATTTGTTAGGGTCTCTCCTAAAATGGAAAGGTTTGGGAATGGCTTTATTGGGGCCATTAAGACCCTAATATAAAACCCTGACTGCTAGGTTGTGGGTAAATGGCCTTGAATCAGAGAAGATATCTATTTCTAGGGGAACGAGACAGGGCTGCCCTTCCACTCCGTTATTATTTGCACTTTATATCGATCCGTCTCTGGCAAAATTGGAGAGAAGCATGATTAATAAACCTGTAGTTCAGAATAAGGTAGAATATATGGTCCTTACATTTGCGGACAATGAAGCAGTAGTTACTCGAGATCTAACCATTGCACTCCCGGAAATAGAAAAGCTAGCCAAGCAGTTTGGATCACAGTCAGGTTATCAACTAAACAGTGCCATAAACGCAGATAGTTTGCACTGAAGAGGTCTTTATTAAAGATCAGTGGGTTGTCACAGATGCACGCTACTTGGGGATAAGAATTACAGCTGCTTTAGAACAAATGGCTGAGATTAATCTAGCCCCAGTCCTTGATAAAATTCGAACTGAGCTGAACAGAATCAATCACTTTTATTGTATGTTTGCTGCCGCGCAGACCATTTCAGATAGCGCTGCCTGTGAAAACTGTGCATTTGCTTTAAATAACTGTTTTTAAACGCACCCGAGTCGCGCTGCTGTTTTAATTTGGAATTGCTCTCTGGCCTTGAGCTGATGCACTCACTGATCCCCTCCCAGCGGCCTCAGCCAATCGGCCAGTACGGGGTGGAGCGTGGAAGCGGGGTCCGGGAATATATGTACACAAGCACACGGAAGCGCAGCAGGCGCGACGGCGGCGAGCCAAAGGCGCGCCAAAGGCATGCCTGTCTGCGCCCGTCCAGGCCCAGGGGCCACAACCCCTGGCCAAATTTTTACTTATTCCCCAGCGGGACTCAGATTGCTAGAGCAATCTCAAGCTTTGCTAACACATGAAGTGTTTGATCGCATCAAAGCACATGGTATTCTCCGTGAACAAGAGGGCCATCTCAGCCCCTCGCCCGTGACGTCCTCAGTTTCCCCCACTGATTACTGAACTACAGGCAACTCGACCTCTCTCCAGGTCTTGTATCTTAACACCCGCTCCTTGGTGAAGCACCAATTGGACATATTCCTGTTGTTACTATCAGACGAACCGGATGTTCTTCTACTTTCTGAGGCTTGGCTTATGCTGGATTCTTCTCCAGATATCTTAGCAGCACTCCCCTCTGACTATTACATCCCATCGGCTAATCGGCCGGCAGGAACGATGGGAGGGGGTGTTGCTGCCATTATACACAAAGACCATAAGTTCACCATATTGACCTCTTTGGTCCTGCCAGAAGTTGAGAACATCCTCATTAATCTCGATACTAATTCGGGATCTCTGGCTCTGGTGCTTATTTATCGCCCTCCCCAATCCATGCCTTACTTTCCCCTTTCCCTTCAGTGAACAGATAGCGAACCTTACCGTGAACCATGCCAGAGTCCTACTTATTGGGGACCTGAATTATTGGTTCAATGATACAAGTGGGGGGCCTCAGTCGGCTGAGCTCACCGAAATGCTTTCTAATATCAATTTGGTCCAACATATCACTACTCCCACTCACATTAACCCCTTCCATGCTCATGACGAGCTCAGCTCGACATGCAGTACACTGCTTGTGTGCTCATGACGAGCTGAGCTCGTCATGAACAATGGGATTCATCCTTCATCAGCATGGCGGATTAATCCCTGTAGCGTTGATGGTGTTAAGGGCCATATCCTGGACCAAATTTGGTCTCATAACATAGAACTTTCACTACCGTTTATCTCTCCCTGCATATGGTCTGACCACCATTTGATTGAATTTACAGCCACTTTTAATGGCAGGGCAAAGGCCCCTAAGGTGGCGGGAGGCCTGAACAGAAAGTAGAGAACACTTGACACCCAGGAATTTATTAATACACTAGCAAGTTCCCTCCCCACCGTTAACTCCAACTCTAACGTTGACTGCATGAAGAAAGATATCGCCGCCTAGCTATTGGCGGCCAGCGATACTCATGCCCCGCTTATTAAATTTTCACGGGCCAGACATTCTGAGGCCCATAAATCGTTCACTAGTGAACTTAAAATTAAAAAACTTTTGCTTCATCAGTTAGAGAGGAAATAAAGGCGTTGTTATGCCAGCGGAGATAGACAGCTGTACTTGTCAGCCCGCAGGGACTATAAGAAAGCATTATTTACTGCTAAGGCCTCATATTTCTCTACTAGGATCCTTACCGCTCCTAACAAATCTAGAGAAATTTTTAGGATTGTAAATGACCTTAGCAGCGATGACAGAATCTCTTCCTGTCAAGCCCCCACCCAAAAGCTGTGCAATTCACTGAACAATTTCTTTGTGGAAAAAAATTGAAATCATCAGGGACAGCATTGCCATCACTGCTCATGTGAAGTATCTAGATAACAATCCTAATAACGCATCCACTATGAATCATTTCATAGCTATATGTCCTGACATCTTATCTGAGTTAATGTCAAGAGTCAAGTCGGGCTCTCCCAAGGACTGTTGCCCTCCCTCCGTCCTGAGGGATATTTTCTGGGTCCTACCTCACAGTATTCTTCCTTTCCTTAATGAATCCCTTAGCAAGGGAGTAGTACCTAGAGCCTTCAAAAATGCTATATTAGTCCCTCTTCTAAAGAAACCAGGAGCAGACCCTTCAAATTCCTCAAATTACCGCCCTATTTCCCTCCTTCCCTTTTTTGCAAAAATCCTGGAGGCCCACGTGGCTAGGTGCCTCTCCAATTTCATTGAAAAATCTGACTATCTTGAGCCTAATCAAGCCGGATTCCGGTCTGCTCACTCTACGGAGTCTGTTATTCTAGCAGTAATGGACACTTTGAGGGCCAATGCTGACATGGGGACCCCGCAGGCCCTTGTGCTTCAGGACTTGTCGGCCGCGTTCGACACGGTCAACCATAACATCTTACTGTACCGTGTCGAACAAGCTGGTATTCGGGGCGCCGCCTTTCAGTGGATTAAGTCCTTTCTCAGTGGCAGAACCCAAGCAGTGCGTCTTGGGAACTACACTTCCCCCAATTAGTCCACTTCTTGTGAGGTCCCATAGGATTAATCCCTGTCCCCACTATTATTCAATCTCTATATTAGGCCTCTGATTCACTCACTTAAAGCCATGAGAACCACTGTTTTCAATTATGCTGATGATCTCCAGCTTGTTTTTCCTCTGGATTCTCCCAATGCAGCTGCCGAATTCTAATCCACAATGCATCATATTCAGCGCTGGATGGATCTGAATCAATTGAAGCTCAACCCAGGCAAGACGGAACTGGTGCTGCCTGGGAAGAGCTCCATTTATTGGGGATCTCACTTCTGGCCAGGCGATTTAGGCCTACCTCCCGTCCCTTCTCTATCAGTGAAAAGTCTCGGGGTAATCATAGACTCCGATCTATCATTTAGAGGACACGTGGGCGCTGTGGTCTCCACAAGTCTTTTTCAGTTACGTAAAATAAGGAAAATCGCGCACCTGCTGTCCCACTCAGCTCTGGCTCACGTGGTAGTAGCCCTGGTGCTCTCACGCCTTGATTTTTCTAATTCTCTTTACACTGGCCTCTCTCAGGGCTTGCTTAACCGCCTCCAAATGATCCAGAATCAGGTGGCGAGATTGATTTACAAACAGCCGAGATGGAAATCGGCCAGGCCCCTTCTGTTTAAACTACATTGGCTGCCCATTGCACAATGCACTGCTTTTAAGACAGGTTGTATAGTTTTCAAAATATTGCACTGTAATAGCCCTACATTTCCTAATAGCCTGATCACCAAACATGTCCCTATGCGCAACCTTCGATCTGCTCACCGTCATCTCCTTACTATTCCCACCATCAAACTAAAAAGGCAGGGTGGGCGAAGGTTCTCCTATTTGGCACCTAGGCTCTGGAACTCATTTCCACTCTCAATCAGGAACTGTGACAACTTACTGGGCTTTAGAAGGACCTTGAAAACATGGCTCTTCGGGCAACTCTGCTAATCTGGCTCCTCGCATTAACACTCATACGATTAGCGCCATGAAACCTCTGGTGACCGTGCGCTTGATAAATTCTTATTAACATAACATAACATCTCTCATTAATAGGGTGAAGCAACATATTCAAGATGAATATCCTTCACAGGTGTTATATTTATTTAGCTCCATTTTAAATGGCAAGGAGTGGTAAAGAAAGTTAGAATCATTATGCTTTAGATTCTTGTGTTAATTTTAATGTTAATGTTAACAAAAGCTTATAAAGCTCACGGTCACCAAAGGTTTCATGGTGCTAATCATGCATGGTGTTGTTGCGTGAAGACCTATTTAATAGGCTAGCCCAAACAGCCATGTTTTCAGGGGCTTTCTGAATCCCAATAGGTTGTCACAGCTCCTGGTTGTCAATGGGAGAGAGTTCCAGAATTTGGAAAAGTTTTCACTGAAGGGGAAGGGGTAGGTAGAGGGCCTAATTTGTTTGGCCAGATATGCGGTCCCCAGCAGACATTGCTCTTCCCGGGCAGCACAAGTTCCATCTTGCCTGGGTTGATCTTCAAATGGTTACGATCCATCCAACGCTGGATGTGGAGCATGGTAGTTTGGAATTCCGTGGAGAGTCCAGGGGGAAGACAAGCTGGAGGTCGTCAGCGTAATTGAAGATGGTTATTTTCCTGTTTTTTAGTGAATGGATCAAGGGCCTAAGGTAGAGATTGAATAACAGTGGGGAAAGGGATGAACCCTGCGGGACCCCGCACAAAGTGGACACTTTAGGAGCAGTAAAGGCACCAAGACGTACTGCTTGAGTTCTGCCTGAAAGAAAATACTTGATCCAGTTGTATGCAGGACCTTGAATACCTGCTTGTTCAACACGGTTCAACAAGATGTTATGGTCAACCGTGTCAAATGCAGCCGACAGATCCAGGAGCACCAGAGCATGGGGGACCCCATGTCAGCATTTGCTCTTAACGAATCCAGAACTGCAAGAATTACAGACTCCGTGGAGTGAGCTGGCCGAAAGCCAGCTTGATTTGGCTCCAAATATTCAGATTATTTAATAAAGTTCAAAAGGCACCTGGCCACGTGGGCCTCCATGATCTTAGCCAAGAAGTGAAGGAGGGATATAGGGCAATAGTTGAAGGGATTCAGGGGATCTTCCCCGGGCTTTTTTAAGAGAGGAACTATTGTGGCGTTCTTGAAGGCACTGGGTACCACTCCTTTGCTGGGCGATTCGTTCAGGCAAGGGAGAATGCTATGCGGTAACGCTGAGAATGTGTTCTTAAGGACAGGAGGTAGGCAGCAGTCATTGGGAGACCCTGACTTTACACGGGTCATGAGATCTGAAAGTGTGTTAGGACATATAGCTGGGAAATGATTCATAGTGACTGAATTTCTGGAGATGTCATCCAGTGGTTCCATATTAATAGTGGGGGGAATGCTAGCCTTGATGATGCCAATTTTTTCCATGAAAAAAATATTCAGAGAATTACACAGCTCTTGGGTGGGAGCCTGGCTAGGTAATATTCTCTCATCACTACTAAGATCATTTACAATATTAAACATTTCCTTGGGTTTATTGGGGGCGTTAAGTATTCTCGCTGAGAAATGAGGAGCTTTAGCAGTCAGTATGGCTTTTTTATAATCCTTGCGAGCTAACAGAAACTGCTGTCTATGATAGATGTAATAGCAGAGCCTCCATTTCCTGTCCAATTGTTGGAGCTTGAGTTTTTGGTCTTTTAATTTGGTAGTAAACCATTTGTGGGCGTCAGGGTGTCTGGCACGAGAGAATTTGATCAGAGGAGCATGTGTGTCGCTAGCCGACAATAGCCAGTCCGCAATGTCCTTTTCCATGGAATTAATGTTAGAATTAAGGGTTCTCCACTTTCTTTTTAATCCTCCCGCCACCTTGGGGGTCTTGAAAGTGACTGTAAATTCAATCAGATGGTGGTCCGACCAAATGCAGGGAGAGATTAAGGGTACCGACAATGTGAGGTTGTAGGAACAATTTTGGTCCAGGGTGTGCCCCTTTTATGTGAGATGGGGAAGATAGGAGCTGGGACAGATTTAAGTTGGAGAGCAATTCGGAGAGGTCTGCCGCCTGTGGTCCGCCACAATCATCATTGAACCAGTAGTTCAAGTCCCTGATAAGTAGGACCCTAGCATGGTTCATGACGAGGTTGGCCATTTGCTCTGATAGAGCGCGCAGGTCACCCAACTATAATTTTACCATATCCACACTTGGGCCCATAATTCAATTCACCATATTTACTTAATCGGGTAACCTACATACTACTACCAGTTATTTAATCCAAACTAATTCCTATACCATTGACTTACCAATCCTTGTCACGTGGTACCTATGACCACAACGGATCAGGGAACTAGCTGCAAAGATAAGCAGTCAAATAGCATTTATAACATTTGCACTCTTTTATAATAACCACAGACTCAAGAAGTTTTGAAAACCTTTATCTAATCTTCATCAAGGTTTGAAAGCCAAAAGTTCACAGCAAGCAAGCTATCAATAATAAGAATCATCAAGAGCGTATAACCATGTAAGAGATATATTATGCCAACCATTTAGAAGTCTAAAGGGAAGGTAAGAACAGGGAACATACTACAATGAGCTCACAGAATATTTATTTAGAAAGGTGTTTCTGCAGGACGGGGTAAATAAGGGTCATGCTAGAAATCACAGTTTAATCACTGTCACCAGATGGATAAGGGAAAAAAGAACTCAATTTGTAATGACGATAAATGAAATAACCATGTAAATATAGGGAAGGTAAGAAAATGGAACATGCTAATAATTCAGTGCAACCACTTTAGTTTGGCTAAAGGAGGGTAAAGAAAAGGAACATCTATATTCTCATTAACAGTTCTTTTATCTTCAATTCTAAAGAATAGGGAAAACATGGGTCATGCTAAAATGGCAAGGATTACGATATATTAATGTCTCAAAAAAGGGGGAGGAAATGAAAAAGAACATATGCAGTTATGACTCTAGCAAGATTCAGGAAAGGTAAGAAAAGGACGAAAGTTTGTTTCCCTCACAGATTTATATTTACCTAGAACGGTGTGGAGACCAACCCTGGCCACGGGTCAGTTAAGGACAGAAACACCCAAGGAAATGCAGTTGCCAGTAGGCCAGCAGATGCAGTATGGAAACCAGGACCGGGTAGACCAGATTAGGATCAGGACAGGACCACCAAAGTTGAGACCAGCACCCGCAGTTCAGTTGCAATGCCTGCTCTACACCCTATCTGCAGCTATCAGTCAGAACCCCGATTGGGTTACCGAATTCCCCAGAAAAGTGCTTCGCCAGCACGTAAGGTCCGCAAAACCCCGATTGGGTCGGCGAGTCTGTCAGACAGAGTGCTTCGCAGCACCTCTGTTCTCGATCAGCTATTGAGTGCATTGGGTCAGTGACAGGTCAGCTATTCGGACAAGTCAGACAATTTCTCTAGCTAAACCTAGGCTAGTTATACTATTTTCCAGGTCGGTGTACCACCCCCAATGTTGCAAGTGTAAGAAACCCCAAATTCGATTGGACAGAGGAAAAGGACAGGTCATCACACCACCTAAATCTGAGCTTTCTCAGGCTCCTCATTAGAATTTTCATACACGCCCATCGAATTTCGGGTTCTCATGACATATGCTTTACACATAACAATGGTGAATTTAACATTGTATACATTGTATTAGTTTTAGTACAGTTCAGCCTCCTCGACTAGGTGAGAGTCTTCTTCCCAGGCACATCTTGGCTGGTGTTGCCAACTGGCTGAATTCCAAAGGTCATTGCTGTGGAGACTCGCAGATCTCGTGCAGACTCAGTTTTTTTAGCAAGATGGAGTGCAGCAAGGGACAACATGCCATATTTCGTAATGTACCATGAAATGGAAAAGAAACAGTTTTAAAATACAGAAAAAATGAATACACTGTATACCATGAACTTCTACTCTATACCCATTACTTTATAATAAACTATAGCATTAAGGTTAAGCAGAACAAACAGCTTAGCAAAATCAGCAATGCAAGCTTCTTGCATGTGAGAACACAAAGCAGCCATTTTAGCTCTAATACGCAGATGCAAACAGATTCCCTCCAGAACTGCGAATACGTCACGTCACATGGGTATGACCGACGCATGCGCAGTAGAAATTCCCGCGTAGCAGCAGCCATTTTAGGTTGCAAGCGTATTTGGATTAGTAAACACATAAGCAAGCTTCTCTCGGACACCCAAAAATGTTGGAAAAGGGGCAAAATAATAAAACAAACATATTGATTAGTTAATTAACGTTACTTGAGGTTCATGAATTCAAGCAAGTTGCTTTTATTTTATTTATTTTATTTTCAAGAGTTTTATATAGCGCGGGCTAGACCTGGAGGTATTAGAGCCCTTTGATGATATTTTATATCATCACAATTAATGGAACTAGATGCCAACTTCTCACATCTCACCCAGTTCAATCTCTTCAAACTTTCTATTTTGTCTTTTCTCATTAACTTTATTAGGATGAGAATTCTTCATTCTTTTGTAAATCTGATTATTCAATTCTTCTAATTCGAGCTCTTCGACATTTCTTTTCACTCCTCGCTTATTCACAGAATATTTCTTTTTGTGTTTTCAACACTTGCAGCAAATTATAATATTATGAACACTAATAGACCTTTTCCCGCTATTGGCATCAGTATTTTACTCAAAAGACTTTCACCTAAATTAGAAAACCAACTACCCACAGCGGAGAGACCATCAGTAAGCCTCTTCCATGCACTATCAACCTCCAGTGGTTTAACCTCTTTTTCCAAATTTGTAATATTGCTCACATACCCCTTTATTTCCACACTTTTGTCTGGTATGTAAGTGCAACAATGTTGTGCTTTCAACACTCTGCAGACTCCGCCCTCTTTTGCCAATAACGTGTCAAGAGCAAGTCGATTTTGTAAAACCATTGATCTGATCGCAACCAATTCGGTATTGACCATCAGGAAACCTCCAGCAGGGTCAGTTGATAACCGATCTACTACTGTTGACAATTTGCAAATTCTGTGTGTATTCAGAGCCACTCCCACTGTAGGTATTAATGCACAAAAAATATCACCTACTATTTCACCAACACTTTCTCTTTTACTACGTACTAATTCATTAGTTCTTTCAGTGCTTCCAGTGATTTCCCCCCCTTGGTATATCTTTGGGAAGACAATACCAAAGTAACAGCTCCCGTACCAATGGTCGGGCAATTTGAAATAAGCCTTGTTCCCACATATATAATAAATTCCAGGAAACACAGGCTCTGACCCATCTTTGAAACCCCAACCCCCAAATACCTTGTAATTGTGTTCGTTTCACTGGAACCAATGAATATATTTTTATAGTAACTGGTTCTTTCTCTTTGAAGACAAAGTTTCCCCTTCTTTTCGAAATCCAGCAACATAGCACCATTAGCCCCACCATTTAAGGTGCTCCCTATGCTTTCAGCCCATTTAGGGGTTTTCTGATTCTTGTCTTTTGCTTTCTTTTGGAAACTTTCTCTTCTTTTCTCTACCATATTTAGAAACATTTTCTCTTTTTCGTGTAATGAACAGGTCAAGTTATCTTTGTGTGCGTCATCTATATTTATTTTACCTACAGTTAGAAAATATTCACTCATGTATTTGGCTACATCTCTAGTTGTATGTACAGGGTTCAGGTTTCTTCGCACTGGAAGTTCAGAAAATATCACATCAAAGTTTGAATAATAATACTGTAAAGGTCCTCTTCTATAGAATAAACTAGTTAGAATACTACAGGAAATGCCATAGGTTAGAGGCAAATGGTGGTATGTCACACCTTCAGCTACTGAGGTAGGCAGCTTCATGCAGACAGAATAATCGTCTATTTCCATAGCTTCTACATAATGCACTAATAGGTTTGCGAAAACATTTAAATGCGTTTTCTTCTTAATTTTATTATAATGTAGTCCTTCCTCATCTGGTGCTTCTAAATCTAATTTGGGTTGCTTAAGGCTAAGTGCCTTTTCTGGTACATCTACTCTTTGTGGTGTATTTCTAGTCTGCAACTCTTCGGTGTCTTTCGACAATTGGTTAATAGGGTACAGGTTTGGGTCTTTACTCATCATAGAAGGGATAGCTATTGTTAGTCCTATCCAAAGTATCAGTACTATTGCTACACTACATAAACATACTTTGCAGCATGTTTTTAAACAACCTCGTCTCGGTCTCCCATTCACAGAGGAATCAGACATTTTGACTCAAAAGAAGCTTCAACCCCTCTTTGTAGCTCCGCACAGCTTGCTTACTCGGGCAACTTTCAGGTTGGTTTCGCTTCTTCGTGTGTCTGATCAGTGATCAACTCTTCATCACTTTCATCACTTATTTCCAGGTTTTCAAAGTCTTCCAATACAAAGTAAGTCCACTCAGGACTCTGATATTTGTTATTCAGTCTTTTTATTCGGGCACTCTGTAGGAAGGTAGATCCCTGACTATGGTTGCCCCCAACTTTTTGCCTGGTGTTTTGCTGGTTTTCTGACTTAGTTGACCTGGGACCCTGCTATTCAGGGCCCCAGGCCTACTGCTCTCTCTGTAAAATGGATTCCATGTACCTTAGGTACATATCTAATTGGATACTGAGTCACCTTATCAGTCCCTGTACAGTGTACCTTAGGTACCCAGGGCATAGGTGTACCCAGGGCCTACCAGGGGCTGCAGCATGTATTATGCCACCCCTGGCTGGCCATCCAAATCTGACACAACTGGCTGCACGACAGCTGGGGCAGGGTGGTGTAATCACCCTTTGCTTTAGATATAGTATACCTATATCTAAACCTAAATGGGCACACAGATCTCCTATCAGTCACTCCTATGGCAGGCCTTGACAATACTGAAGGCAGAGTGCTTGGAATCGTGTGAGATGATGCTCTGGCATGAGCTGAGCCTGTCTGCGGCTTTCGGGATCTATCCCTTAGCCGTTTCCATGATAACGCATACCATATACTCTTAAGTGCATTATAATCCTCGCGGTTATATGCCAACTCTGGTATCGCTTTATCAAAACATGTTGAGTAAGGTGTCATACGAATTGGAATACTAACCCCTCGCCAATTCTGGCGACGGGGTTAGCATTCCACCCTTCTAGAGGGACACGACATGTTGGTAACCTGTAACCCCGGTTAAAGTCTGA
Organism: Lissotriton helveticus; assembly: GCF_964261635.1. Lineage (NCBI taxonomy): Eukaryota > Metazoa > Chordata > Amphibia > Caudata > Salamandridae > Lissotriton > Lissotriton helveticus. The sequence continues at coordinate 654,211,947 of NC_136072.1, forward strand.
CAAAGCCTCAGCTTCCACAAAATGGATGCTGCCACCGAGACACAAGTCTGCCCTCCTGCTGGGGGGAGTCCTCCCAGAGCAGGAGGCAAGGACAAAGGGTTTCCTGCCAGGGGCGGTGCCAGCACCGTCCCAGACAGGGTTTTGTGTATTCTAGGTAGGCAGGGCTTTAGAGGAAGGTGACTGCAAGTGGCACCCCGGTGCTCACTGTGCATAGGCCGGCTTGAACCAGTTCCAGGGGCACACCAGACCCTGAGCTGGGGAAAAGCCCGCCAAAGGAGAGGGGTGTAACCACCCCCCTCCTAGTCCCACCCATAGGGCAGGACTTAGTCGCGTGCCAGCCCCCTTTTTCAGGATAAAGGTAGGAGCAGGCCCCCTTCCAAATTAGATCAATCTTTGAATCCTGAACCGACCTTCTACACAAAGAACTCAAGACTCTTCTCAAGATTTTCTCCCTTGTGACTAAGGAGTAGTCACCCTGCAGCAGCAGGCACCAACCAAGCATCGCAGTTTGTTGCCAGTCTCTCCTTCGGATCAAGACTGCTCCAGCACGACGAGAACCGGCTTCCCTGGCACCTCTGACCTCTACCTACATCATCAGTTACGCTGAGATTCGTGGGTGTGACGAGACCTCGAGGGACCGGCCATCTTCAGAACTGCACGACGCTTGTCCAGCACGACCACCGAGTGACCCTCGACTGAGTGCTTTGGGGTAAGAGAAGCCCCGACCCTGAGCAGCTCCAGCACCGAAGTCCAGCCCCCCTGCATCCACGAGATCTGCGTGGGGCCCTTCTGCTCTTTGCTGCTCACCGCGTTGTCCCGGTCATTTGCCCGTTGGCTAGTGACCCTCTGACGACGAACTTCGACGACAAACACCGCTGGTCTGGTTGCTCCAGACTGGCCCTTGCTCCCCTCCAACAGAGGAGCACCCTGGACCCTCCTGGTCCACCCAAGACGCCATTTTAGGTCCACCGTGTGGGCCTTGCATTTGCCAAGACTTGTTGCCCCAATCCTGGGTCCAGCGACGTTGACAGCAAGTACCTTCATGGGACAGCTCGCACCTCCATCCTGGTCGCCGACAACGCCTCCTGGTCCGAGAGACTGCAGAGCCCAGCAGCGCCCACTCACCTGGTCGAGGTGACTTCGCCCGGTGCCACTCTGGTGCCCACTCAATCACTGGCTAGTGATTCAGAACTTGGTCCCCTCTGCTTCAGGTCCTTCTTCTTCCCTGATCCAGGCTTGGATCTCCACGAACTTTCTTCACTGGCCGCCTGCCAGCAACTTCTTTCTTCAGGCTCCTGGTTCTTCAACGTGGGTTTCCGACGCAACTTCAACCCTATGCAGCCGCAGCCCCTGGGCTAGGTAAACTGAGTACTCCGGTGCTCCAGCATAGTCCAACACCCTAAGTGTTCGGATCCACTCCCGTTTTCGACCCACCTAGTCGGGTTCGCCCGAGAACAGTAACTTTGCCAATTGCTAGCATCCCTAGACTTTTTCCCGCCTTACGCGTGAGAGTTCCCACTCTGCACACGACGTCCACAGGCCTCCTGCTCCTAACCTAAGTGTTTAGTATTGTAGGCCTAGCGATTCTAAAGTCAAGAAAAGTATTACTTACCTGCTAGTAATTTCGCATTCCATTTTCATAGTATATGGTTTTTCGTGCCCCTCGGGCATTTGTGTAAATTGTGCGACTTTCAGTGTTTCTTTAAGAGTTTTGTTGTGTGCTTAGCTCCCTGCCTCATAAAGAGCCAGGGTAGTCTTGTTATAAATAAATATACTTTATTTTTCATAACAACTTGTGTGGTGTCCTTTCACTTGGTGTTCAAGGGGTAATGTGATGGTAAAACAGCTGGCTTAACACGCCCTCTAGAGTCTTAGCCTTAGACTGCTCGTATCCATGCTACTAGGATAGCTGGTCTATAAGGTTGACTTACAACCAATCATCAATAAGGGTTGGTTGGACTGATACATAGTGATCACTAGAATAGTGAGCACTGCATATCAGGCCAACTTCTCACATTGGTGAGCAGCGGTTGGGATTTGAGCTTGCTGTTGTTTTACCACACATATCCTAAGAATATAATTTGAAAGATCACATAAGTACTGAGGTACATATAACTTAGCTTAGAATACTCTGAGTTCTACTGAACCAGCTGTTGCAGCTCCTAGGGCTTAGCACACCCTAAACTACAACTCTAGCAAGGGATCAGTAGGCAAACATATAGTGTAGGTAAGTGCACCACTTACACCTCACTAGAAAAGCATGTCTAACCATGGAGAGTCCACTGAGACTCCCCTGGTGAGCATTGACCCTCCACAGGTCACTTCAAGATATGCAGCTCTCAGTTTCCAGGAGATGAGACAAGTGTGTACCTCCAGGAAACTGAAACAGGGGTCTAACCCCACCATTCCCTTTCTGACAGGTCTCTTAGAGACATATGATGCGAGAAAGATTTCTCAGCTAGATGGGAATATGCCAGCCTTAGAGGGTACCTCTGGGGATCCAGACCTCCCTAACACTGCAAATGCAGTTGAGGAGGAGGACCTCGAGGAACTCTCTGGGGATGAGGTAGACAAAGGTCTTGAGGTAGTCAGAAGGCTAACTAGGGCCAACTTAGACTTACTTGGGCTAGGATCTGGGGGACCCCCAGTACTGACCCGAAGTGGGCCTAACCTTGGAGTTAGGAGAGATAGATCTCTTTCTAGGGACTCCATTAGATCTCTGCATTCTAATGCCTCTTCTCAGGGGAGAAGGAACTCTCCCCAGAGGAGACTGACTTCCCCTCAGAGAAGAGAGCACGAAGCAAGGATGAGACAAGCTAAACTGAGGATTGAAAGGGAAGAACTTGCCCTGGCCAAAGAGAAGCTTGCCTTTGCTAGAGAGCAGCAGATGAGTGGGACAGTTCCCACTGGTGGCAGCAATCTCCCAAGAGAAAAAGAGAAGGGTTTAGATACTAAACACCTGACAAAGATAGTGCCCCCCTTTAAACAAGGGGATGACATCCAGAAATGGATGGCTGCTTTGGAGAGGGCCTGCACTGTGCAGTGCATTCCCCAGAGTCAGTGGGCAGCTATACTGTGGCTCTCCTTTGATGGCAAAGGTAGAGATAAGCTCCTCACTACTAGAGTTGAGGATGCTAACAATTACCAGGTCCTGAAAAATGCACTGGTTGATGGGTTTGGCTTAACCACTGAGCAGTACAGGTTGCTGTTCAGAGACACCCAGAAAACTCAGTCTCAGGACTGGTCTGACTTTGTTGATTGTGCCACTAAGGCTTTGGAAGGCTGGCTACTGGGTAGTAAGGTTACTGATTTCAAAGGATTGTATAATCTAATTATGAGAGAGCAAGTCTTAAATAATTGTCAGAACCAGTTATTACACCAGCACCTGGTAGACTCTGATCTGACCTCTCCACAAGAATTGGGTAAGAGGGCAGACAAATGGGTCAGAACCAGGATTAGGCCCAAGAACCAAGGTGGTGACCAGAAAAAGGAATCAACCAAGCCTCAAGAGAAGGGTGGGAATAAATCTACCGATCAAACCACATCAGGGCCCCAAAAATCCTCTGAGGGGGGTGGGTCCCAGAATCCTTCTAATAACCAGAAGAAACCTTATTGTTATCCCTGTAAACAGGTGGGTCATTTGAAAACTGACAGCAGTTGCCCAAAGAACAACAATAAGGAGAACATACCCCCAAGTAACATTCCCAAACCTCCTGTTACTACTAGTAGTAATCCCCCAGGTGGTGGGAGTGCCCCCAAGAATTCGGGTTCATTTACTTTGGGAGTTCCTGGGGACTCTGGCCTAACCAGGTCCCCAAACTTAGATACTCTTGTCTGTGAGACTGGCATGGGGTTTGCCAACTTCACAACTTGTCCCAACACTTTGGGCAAGTACAGACAGGAGCCCCTCATCAATGGTATAAAAGTTGAGGCCTATAGAGATACAGGGGCTAGCATCACCATGGTGACTGAGAGTCTAGTCCCCTCAAGGCAACTTTTGCCTGGTGCCACATACCAGGTGACCAATATTGATGGAGTACCGAGAGATCATCCCATGGCAGTGGTCAATCTCAGCTGGGGAGGGGTCACTGGCCACAAGAGAGTGGAAGTGTCACCAAACTTGCCTGTAGATTGCCTACTGGGGAATGATTTAGAGCTCTCAGCCTGGGCTGAAGTAGAGCAAGAAACCCATTCAAAAATGGTAAACCTCCCTGGTAAGGTTAGTGGGGCAGTGATAGCCACAGCTCCAGTCCAAGATATCCTCCCTGAGCAGGTCAGGAGGGCTGTGCCATTCACAGCCCAATCTCAGACAGCTTCCTTCCCAGAAAAGGTTAGCAGGGCTGTGATGGCCACAGCCCATACCCAAACTGAGTCCCCTCCTGAAAAGGTTGGTGGAGTTGTGATGGCCACAGCTCAAACTCAGACAGATAATAGTGTTGTGAAGCCTGAAACTATGGATCACTCCACTCAGACAGAGAGCATTGAGGAGGAAGAGAAATCTCCCTCCCACCAGACTTTAGGAAAGGATCAGCCTCCTCAGGGAACTGATCTGACCCCTTGTGAAGGAACTGCCCCTAGCCTGGCAGAACCCCTGATGTCAGTGGACCCTTCCAAGGTGGGACCCAGTCTGGAGCAGGTAACCTGCCCCTCTCTACCCTACCTCAGTCAGCCCAGGGCTGTAGAGGTCAGGGAGGCCAGTGGTGGACCCCAAAGGGCCCCCTGTCCAAAAGAACTTCCCAATCAGCAGATTAAGGGCACTGAAGCTAGCAGACCTAGCCAAGTGAAAATAAAACACACTCCTGAGGGATCCCCCTTAAAATTAGTTAGGGACCTCCCCCAGATGGACACTGCTGGGCACAGCCAAACTTGGGACCTGAGGGCCCCAGACCTGACCTGTCCCTCCAGTAAGCCAAACAGAGGGACCCACCCTCCAGCTGTAGGTAGCCAGAGGTTGACCCTGAGAGCCCAAAACAACTCAGTCTTGGAGAGAAAGGCCTCTATGGTGGATGATGATTGGAGGAAGCTGAGCCCAAAATTAGTGGAGCCTCACTTCAGTACTCCATTTCAGGACCAGCCTTTTACTTTGCCAAAACACACCACAGGTAGAGATTCCCTATGGTGGAGACCCTCAGACACCCTTAGGGTGAGGGATTGCTTAGTGGACCATGAGATAGGGGGTAACCATGCCAGTGCTGGTACTTCCTTATATGGCCACTCAGGCAATATAGGCTTACCTGGCAAGGATAGCCTTATCTCCTTTCGTTTGGGGGGGGGGGGTTATGTAGGAAGGTAGATCCCTGACTATGGTTGCCCCCAACTTTTTGCCTGGTGTTTTGCTGGTTTTCTGACTTAGTTGACCTGGGACCCTGCTATTCAGGGCCCCAGGCCTACTGCTCTCTCTGTAAAATGGATTCCATGTACCTTAGGTACATATCTAATTGGATACTGAGTCACCTTATCAGTCCCTGTACAGTGTACCTTAGGTACCCAGGGCATAGGTGTACCCAGGGCCTACCAGGGGCTGCAGCATGTATTATGCCACCCCTGGCTGGCCATCCAAATCTGACACAACTGGCTGCACGACAGCTGGGGCAAGGTGGTGTAATCACCCTTTGCTTTAGATATAGTATACCTATATCTAAACCTAAATGGGCACACAGATCTCCTATCAGTCACTCCTATGGCAGGCCTTGACAATACTGAAGGCAGAGTGCTTGGAATCGTGTGAGATGGTGCTCTGGCATGAGCTGAGCCTGTCTGCGGCTTTCGGGATCTATCCCTTAGCCGTTTCCATGATAACGCATACCATATACTCTTAAGTGCATTATAATCCTCGCGGTTATATGCCAACTCTGGTATCGCTTTATCAAAACATGTTGAGTAAGGTGTCATACGAATTGGAATACTAACCCCTCGCCAATTCTGGCGACGGGGTTAGCATTCCACCCTTCTAGAGGGACACGACATGTTGGTAACCTGTAACCCCGGTTAAAGTCTGACATAGCCTCAGCTTCCACAAAATGGATGCTGCCACCGAGACACAAGTCTGCCCTCCTGCTGCTGGGAGTCCTCCCAGAGCAGGAGGCAAGGACAAAGGGTTTCCTGCCAGGGGCGGTGCCAGCACCGTCCCAGACAGGGTTTTGTGTATTCTAGGTAGGCAGGGCTTTAGAGGAAGGTGACTGCAAGTGGCTCCCCGGTGCTCACTGTGCATAGGCCGGCTTGAACCAGTTCCAGGGGCACACCAGACCCTGAGCTGGGGAAAAGCCCACCAAAGGAGAGGGGTGTAACCACCCCCCTCCTAGTCCCACCCATAGGGCAGGACTTAGTCGCGTGCCAGCCCCCTTTTTCAGGATAAAGGTAGGAGCAGGCCCCCTTCCAAATTAGATCAATCTTTGAATCCTGAACCGACCTTCTACACAAAGAACTCAAGACTCTTCTCAAGATTTTCTCCCTTGTGACTAAGGAGTAGTCACCCTGCAGCAGCAGGCACCAACCAAGCATCGCAGTTTGTTGCCAGTCTCTCCTTCGGATCAAGACTGCTCCAGCATGACGAGAACCGGCTTCCCTGGCACCTCTGACCTCTACCTACATCATCAGTTATGCTGAGATTCGTGGGTGTGACGAGACCTCGAGGGACCGGCCATCTTCAGAACTGCACAACGCTTGTCCAGCACGACCACCGAGTGACCCTCGACTGAGTGCTTTGGGGTAAGAGAAGCCCCGACCCTGAGCAGCTCCAGCACCGAAGTCCAGCCCCCCTGCATCCACGAGATCTGCGTGGGGCCCTTCTGCTCTTTGCTGCTCACCGCGTTGTCCCGGTCACTTGCCCGTTGGCTAGTGACCCTCTGACGACGAACTTCGACAACAAACACCGCTGGTCTGGTTGCTCCAGACTGGCCCTTGCTCCCCTCCAACAAAGGAGCACCCTGGACCCTCCTGATCCACTCAAGACGCCATTTTAGGTCCACCGCGTGGGCCTTGCATTTGCCAAGACTTGTTGCCCCAATCCTGGGTCCAGCGACGACGACAGCAAGTACCTTCGTGGGACAGCTCGCACCTCCATCCTGGTCGCCGACAACGCCTCCTGGTCCTAGAGACTGCAGAGCCCAGCAGCGCCCACTCACCTGGTCGAGGTGACTTCGCCCGGTGCCACTCTGGTGCCCACTCAATCACTGGCTAGTGATTCAGAACTTGGTCCCCTCTGCTTTCAGGTCCTTCTTCTTCCCTGATCCAGGCTTGGATCTCCACGAACTTTCTTCACTGACCGCCTGCCAGCAACTTCTTTCTTCAGGCTCCTGGTTCTTCAACGTGGGTTTCCGACGCAACTTCAACCCTATGCAGCCGCAGCCCCTGGGCTAGGTAAACTGAGTACTCCGGTGCTCCAGCATAGTCCAACACCCTAAGTGTTCGGATCCACTCCCGTTTTCGACCCACCTAGTCGGGTTCGCCCGAGAACAGTAACTTTGCCAATTGCTAGCATCCCTAGACTTTTTCCCGCCTTACGCGTGAGAGTTCCCACTCTGCACACGACGTCCACAGGCCTCCTGCTCCTAACCTAAGTGTTTAGTATTGTAGGCCTAGCGATTCTAAAGTCTAGAAAAGTATTACTTACCTGCTAGTAATTTCGCATTCCATTTTCATAGTATATGGTTTTTCGTGCCCCTCGGGCATTTGTGTAAATTGTGCGACTTTCAGTGTTTCTTTAAGAGTTTTGTTGTGTGCTTAGCTCCCTGCCTCATAAAGAGCCAGGGTAGTCTTGTTATAAATAAATATACTTTATTTTTCATAACAACTTGTGTGGTGTCCTTTCACTTGGTGTTCAAGGGGTAATGTGATGGTAAAACAGCTGGCTTAACACCCCCTCTAGAGTCTTAGCCTTAGACTGCTTGTATCCATGCTACTAGGATAGCTGGTCTATAAGGTTGACTTACAACCAATCATCAATAAGGGTTGTTTGGACTGATACATAGTGATCCCTAGAATAGTGAGCACTGCATATCAGGCCAACTTCTCACACACTCCTTCTCAGTTTGACTTGAGACTTCATTTATCTGCTCAGGTTCTTCGTTTATAGTCTTTAATCGCAGTCTCAGTCTCTTAACAAATCTACGTACCGCGTCTCCTTTTCTGAGTCTTTTAACTGGCACTGTGTCTTGGCTTTCTTCAAACACTCTTTTATTATCGTTTAGTGGTGGCACATTTGTTTCAAGATCGTCTTCTGTATTTCTCCCTAACTGACTAGGTCCAGGTCTTATATCAGTTTCTTCTGCCTGGTCCCTAAACTGGCCTTGTTCAGGTGTATGCTGGATTTGGCTTTGTTCTGTTTCGTTATCTTCTTCCTGAACACAATTGTCTATTCCTGTCTGGTCCTGTTCAAGCACTTCGAACTTTTAATTTTCTTCCGCTTGAACCTCTGCCCTAATTTCTATCTGTCCCTCTTCTGGCTGAGGAGTTCTTGGGGGAGTGTCAATTACCCGTTCTTTCCCTATCTGGTCCTCCTCAGTATCAGATTTGATTTGGATTTCGATGATCTGAGTATCTTCCTGTACACCTGTCTCGTCTTCACTAACCCACTGTCTGTCTAAATAGGTTTGTCTTCTTGTTCTCACAGGATCTATAGTCAGGTCGATTATTGGGACCCAATCATCTAGACTGGAGCTCGGTTGTTTTTCTTCAGCTACTTCAGGACCGATATCTTGAGACCCCTCAGCTGTACAACCTTCAGCCTCAGTTTCTTCAGGTTCAGTCACTTTCTCCGTATGGCTGGCATGGATCCACCGTGGTACCCCTGCACACTTCACAGTTATGGTGGTAACCAGAATTACTTGTCGTGGTTTTCCCCACCTTGGTGCAAGGCATCTTTTCCGAGTATGTTTCTTTATTACGACCCAATCACCTGGGTTCAGGTCATGTGCTGGAGTTGTTGGTCTGGCGACAGCGTCTTCCCCAACCTGGTGAGAGATGGAACGCACTTGATCAGCCAGTTCTTTGCAGTATTCTAGTCCTAAATCATCAGATATGCTTATCAGTTTGTATCCTGGCACCCATGCTTGCCTCATTGCTCTTCCCATCAGTATCTCATGGGGACTCAAGCCCGTGTTCCGGTCTGGAATGCTTCTAAGTCCCATCAAAACAAGGGGCAAAGCATCTGGCCATTCCATTTGAGTGGATTCACACATTTTCCCCATTCTTGATTTGATAGTGCCATTCAGCTGTTCTACCACTCCAGAAGCCTCTGGGCGATATGCACAGTGTAGTTTTTGCGTGATCTTGAATGCTTCACAAATTTGTTTTATCACTTCACTATGGAAATGTTTTCCTCTGTCTGATTCAATTGTGACTGGGAATCCATACCAAGGTATAAGTTCCCTAAGTAACAACTTGGCTACTGTGAGGCTATCATTCCTGCATGCAGGGTAGGCTTCCACCCACTTTGAGAACAGGCATACAATGACAAGTATGTATTTCATTCCTCGACAAGGGGGTAACTGAATAAAGTCAAGTTGTAGTCGAATAAAAGGGCCCTCTTCCTTTCCAATCCTTCCTGGCAACACTACAGTTTTCTTTCCTGGATTAAATTGCTGACAAACCAGACACCTCTGGCAGAGTGCCTCTGCTATGTTTCTGAATTTCGAGTTGAACCATGCCTGTCTAAATATGCGTATCATAGCACCTTTTCCCAAATGTGTGTCTCCATGTATCAACCTAGCCATAGGAGCAAGCAGACAGTCAGGCAACACAGGCATACCATAAAGGTAAACAACAACACCATCTTCCACCCTCCTCTGACAACCACATTTTTTCCAATTTTCCTTTTCTTGTGGCTCTGCTGTGTCCTGTAAGTCTCTCACTTCCTCCCATGTATTTATTCCTTCTAGCATCATAAGTTGGCAGCTGTTTCCGTTTCCCCCAACCTTTTTATTGATAGCCATCGTGTACTTGGCACAATGCTGGGCTAACTGGTCAGCATATTGATTACCTGCTGTCACTTTGACATTGCCACATTTGTGAGCAGCACACTTGACCACAGCCAATTCTTTTGGTAACTGGATTGCTTCCAGTAAATCGTGCACATAAATTCCATTTCTGATAGGGGTGCCTGAAGAAGTCAGGAACTCCCTTTGCATCCATAATTGGCCAAAGTCATGCACAACCCCATAACCATACTGGCTATCAGTATATTTGGTTATTTTCGAGTTCTTCCCAAATTTACAGGCTCTTGCCAATGCAACCAATTCAGCTACTTGTGCAGACTTGACTCCATGTAAATAGGATGCTTCTACTGGACCTCCCAAAGTACACACTGAGTAAGCAACGCTTAAACATCCCTCCTCATGTCTCATGCATGAGCCATCTACAAACAGCTCATAATCTTCATTAGTCAAAGGCTCTTCTTTTATGTCTGGGCGTGGTTTTGTACTAAACTCGGTCAAATCCATGCAGTCATGTTCAACCTCTCCTTTCACTTCTGCTGAAAGTGAATTAGGCAGTAAGGTAGCTGGATTCAGAATATTACATCTAGCAATGGTCACGTTTCCTGCACCGACTAGGATTCTCTCATACTTGGTCAGCCGCCTTGGTGTGAGATACTGAGTTTTAGTTCTTGTCAGCAAAATCACAACAGCATGTGGAACATACACAGTTACTGGATGTCCCATAACAATGGACTCACTCTGTTCAAGACTCATGCATGTTGCAGCTACAGCTTTCAGACATCCAGGTAATCCAGCTGCCACTGGGTCCAATGTGGAAGAAAAATATGCCACTGGACGTCTGCTTAAGCCATGAATTTGGGTCAGGACTGAAAGTGCACAATTGTCTCGTGTGTCACCAAATAGTGCAAACTCTTTTGAGTAGTCAGGCATTCCTAACGCAGGAGCTGTACACAGACATTCTCGAAATTTCACAAAAGCAGTCATGCTTTCGTCATCCCACTCCACTGGGTCCTTAGCTCCTTTCTTTGTCATTTTTATCAATGGTCTTGCTAGGACTGCAAATCCCACAATCCATTGTCTGCAGTATCTTACTCCAAGAAACATTCTGATTTCTTTCTGGGTATTGGGCAATTCCATGTTTCGAATTATTCTAATGCTTTCTGTGGTGACTTTCCTGACACCTCTCTCTATCTGGTGCCCCAGATATTTTACAGATGAGGTACAAAACTGCAGTTTTTCTGGCGACACTTTATGTCCTCCTTCACCTAAATGGTTCAGTAAGGCAATTGTGTAAACAACACAGTCTTTTCTGCTTTTAGACGCCACCAAGAGGTCGTCTATGTATTGCACTAGGACCGATTTTCCGGGCAATATCAAAGATTCAAGGCATTTTTTCAGAATTTGATTGAAAATAGAAGGATTCTCCGTGTACCCCTGAAGAACTCAATTCCAGACGTATACATGGCTGTCGAATTCAAATGAGAAAATAAATTTGCTATCTGGATGCAATGGAATCGAAAAGAATGCATGACATAGGTCAATGACGGTAAACCATCCAGCATTCCATGGTATCTGGTATAGAATCACTGCAGGGTTTGGCACAAAAGGACAGCAAGGAACAACAATTGTATTAACCTTGCGCAGGTCCTGTATGACCCTGTACTTACCACTTGGTTTCTTTATGCCAATTATCGGTGCGTTACAAGGACTGCTCAATACTTCTTGCAAAATGCCTGCTTCTAGCAACCGTTTGATTTCTATAGCAACCCCTGCTTTTACTTCTGCACTCATTTTATACTGTCGAGTATTTGGGTAGACTGCATCTTCTTTTATGGCTATTTTAATTGGGTCAACATTTGCCATTAATCCTACATCTGTTCCAGTAAAATCCCATACCTCCAGTTTCACTGTCTGTTGGAGTTCTTCAGGTAAGTCTTGTACTGTCAGTCTTTTAATTTCTGAGTCTGGTCTTGCTAACATTAACTTGTAAATTCCATCTTCATCTGGGGTCTGAATCTCAACACCATTTGGAGTGCATAAGATGGTACAGTTCATTTTGCACAACACATCTCGTCCTAACAAGTTCACAGGACTTGAATCACAGACAACAAATCTGTGCATCTCTTTAAAATTCCCTATTTTAATTTCCATTGGTTCTGTACCTGGGGTACTAATTAATTTATTAGAAACGCCCACTACTTGGATAGCTTCTCCCGAGAGGGGTAGGTTTGGAACGTCTGCTGTCCTCACAGTAGAACGGGTAGCACCAGTGTCCAACAGAAAGGTGCCGTCATTTCCTTCAACCTTTCCTTCAATGTATGGCCCTGACTGGTCCACCGGCAAGGAGGCGCCAAGCACGCACTCCTCGTCCTCCCTCCTCAGGCACCGTCAGTAAGGTTCGTCACAGAGGAATGTGTCATTTAACAGAAATTGTGAAGTTGCTGCATTTCTATCCTCCCTTCCTTCCCAAATTTCTGTGTCTTCACCCTGTTGTGCTTTGCTTCTATAATTTGGCCTAGGTGCACGTGGCAAGTGATTCTGTTTTACCTGCTGCTGGGTCTTCCGTGGTATCTTATTCTGCGTCTGTAGATTTAAATAAATCATTAATTTGCACATTACCATTCTGCACAGCCTTACACTCGTCCCTCCAGTGTCCCACCTTGCCGCACCCGTGGCAGGGAAACTTTTTTCTTACCTCTTCTCTGCTCATTTTTACCCTCTGCTTTCCCCCACTCCCGGGGCCCTGACTCTGATTACTAGTCATTTTGCTCAACTGCTGCTCCTGGTGCTCTGCCAATTTTACCTGTGCCCACATGACCTTTTCCTTCAATTCTTTTAGTTTATTTTCCAGTTCATCTTCACAGTATTTAGCATATTTAAGGACTTCATCAATTGGCTTAGCTTGCCAGCAGATTTTATTGTCTTTGATCCACTGTGAGATCTCAGGCCTTAACCCTAACACAAATCAATATATGAAGTGGGTCATATCTTTCATTTCTATATTGTCCAGGCCACTGTACGTCTTGAACACCTGTAACAGTCGTTCATAGTAAGAATGTACAGTTTCATCTCGATTCTGAGTAGTTCTAACTATTCGGGTCCAATCAGTCTCTTTTGCAGGCACCTTTCCTTTCAGATACAACATCACCTGATTATATTTTCGCATGACGTCCTCGGAAGGAGCCCCTGTCTTTGGGTCTCTAGGGAATTCTTCACTAGGCCAATCAACAGCAATTTTACATTCTGTCCACAAGTCTACGGGAACTACAATGTCAAAGAAACCATCCAAATCTTTGAGAAGGCATTTTGAAACTTTCACAAATCTCTCGACCTGTCTGTACCATTCTACATATTTTTCTCGCAATTTTGGGAAGTCATTTGTAAATGACACAATATCCTGTTGGGACCATGGAACATGTACATATCCTCCATCTGGCACTTCTCGCATAGGATATAATTTTTCCACCTTTTCTGTTTCCTTTAAAACATATTCAGAAGTCATTTGTTTTGATCTAATCTCTTCCTTTTTCTTTGCCCACCTGGCTTTCCATTTTTCTAAATCTCCCCATTTTTGTAACAAGTTTAGTAATTCTCTTATCTGCACCTTTTTCCTTGACACATTCATGTTTTCTAAATCTTTGTCTGAGAATTCTGCTCTGTAGGGTTTTTGCAACACTTTAGATCTGCCAATGTCTATTCCCATACTAGCCGCGGTGTCCATTAATTTCTCATGGTATACTCTGGTATTTCGGGTGATACTTTTGCAAATGAATAACAATTCATCTTGGCTAAGAGTGTTCAGTCTGTCCAATCCCACATTCCCAGCCATCAGTTCCTCTAATTCTATTCTCAGTTTATATATATCTAATGGTTTTGGCTGGGGATTTAGTTTTTCTAGTTCTCGGGTCCACCGGTCTATTTCTTCTGGAGTCACTACCGTGGCACTTCTGGTACCAGAAGATGACTCAATTTGAACTTCTCTTGAACTAAAAGGAGTGTTCTTTCTCTGTGAACTCCCTTCAGGTTCCCTTATCGGTAAATCCATTAGGGAAATCACAGATTCACATTCACTTGCCTGATCGTCTATTATCATGGGCTCTTTTCTCGGCTGTACTACAGATGGGGTTATAATTGGAGCTTTTGAACTAGCTTGCTTATCCCCGTACAAAGGAACAACTGGGCCAATAGTTACTGGGATCCTCAGAGCTTCAGGACTGGTATTTAATTGGGAGATTTTCTGGATTAGTTCAGTTCTTTGTTTAACTAAAGCCTCTCGTTCTCTATCCTGAAGTACCTTATCCATGGAGGTTTCATGTACTATTTGCGGAATCAAAGGAGGGTTATAACTCGGGGCACTGGGATTTGTCATACTTGGTCCCTCACCATAATTAGGTTTCAGGAATGGGTTTCTCACACTTAGGGATCTGGGTTCCTCATTATAAGGTGGTGGATTCTTCATTAACAAATCCTCCAGATAATCATCGTCTGAATCACCATTGGTCATTTGGGGCTAGATGTAGGCAATTCCCATTTACAGACTCTTAAATACCGAATTTTACCGATTCGGTATTTAAGAGTCTGTAAATGGGAAGGGGGCAGATGTAGGTAATTCTGAAATCAGGAAAACCGAACCTGTAAGATTCGGTATTTACCGATTCGGTATCTACTGAATCGTAAATACCGAATCCTGCAAGGGTGAAGGGGGTGTCACTTTGATACCCTCTAGCACCCCAAGTACAGGCTTGTGTGACATGTGGCACACATACATGCCCTAAGGGCATGTCTGTGTGTCACATGGCTCAGGTGTGCATGCACAGATGTGCATGCACACCTGAATTCGGTATTTTACCACACAATAGGATTGTGTGGTAAAATACCGACTCTTAAGGGCCTGTGGCACTCTTTGAAGTGCCAGCTACATCTGGAAATACAGAATCGGTATATTTACCAATTCGGTAAATTACCGAATCAGTAATTTTACCGAATCGGTAAATATACCAATTCTGTAATTTTCAGCCCCCTACATCTCAAAAGCCAAATACAGGTCGGTAACGGCCGAAATCGGCCGTTACCGACCGGTATTTGGGCTCCTACATCTGGTCCTAGATGTTTTGTTTTCTCTGTCCCTTTCCCTTTCCCTCCCATAGGCTCTTCTACTGGTAATACAGGGTATAGTCCCTCTACTTTATTTATTTTATTTTAAAAATTTATAGAGCGCAGCGTATACCCGTGGGTGTCTTGGCGCTATAACTTTGCTGAAAATCCCAAATTGAAGAGGTATCTACCCTAAAACGTATTGTACTGAACAGATTATTGGTCGAATAACCAGGTTTTTACCAACTTTCTAAATTGAAGTAACGAGGGTGACAGTTTTATTTCCTTTGGAAGCATGTTCCAGATTTTGGCAGCAGCGTTAGTAAAGCTTCTATCGCCCCATGTCACCGTCCTGGTGCGTGGTACTACCAGTAGGTGTCTCTGTTCGGAGCGTAAGGATCTTTTTGGTAGATAGTAACAGAGTTTCTGTTTGAGAAATGCTGGTCCAAGACCCTTGAGGGCTTTATAGGTGAGACACAAGGTCTTGAATCTAATGCGATTTCTCACTGTTAACCAGTGGAAATTTCTTATCGCTTGCTTGGTGGACTGAAACTTAGGAATGCCAGCTAGTAGCCTTGCGGCAGCATTTTGTATGAGCTGCAGTTTGGCCACCACCCGTGCCTGGGCATTTACAAACAGTCCGTTACAGTAGTCAAGTGATGAGAGTACTAAGGAGCTCACCACTGTTTTCCTAGCACTCTCAGGGAGATAGGGCAGGATTTTTCTAATGATCTTAAGCTTGTAGAAAGCAGACGACGCAACCTGGTTGGCATGGTTGGAAAAATTAAGATTGTCGTCAAATATAATTCCTAAGTTCCTGACCTTTTTCACTGGTTCTGGGGGGGCTCCGAGGGGTGTCGGCCACCAAAGAGTGGACCACTGCGGCGATAGATTTCCAAAGATCATTACCTCGGTTTTCTCTGAGTTGAGGCGCAAGCAATTCTCAGACATCCATTCCTTGATGGCAAGCATGCCTTCTTGGAATCTGGCGGCAACCTCCTCACCATTGTTCTTAATTGCGATCACCAGTTGGGTGTCGTCGGCGTAAGAGGTAAGGCTCATCCGGTAGTTCTTAATCACCCTTGCTAAGTCCGACACATAGATGTTAAAGAGTGTCGGACTTAGGGATGAGCCTTGCGGGACGCCACATGGGAGGGCGAGCTGAGGGGATTGAAATGCGCCCAATGTCACTGCCTGCGTTCTATTGGACAGGAATGAAGCCAGAAGCTCCTTGGCCTTTGAGCAAATGCCCATCTCCTCGACACGGTCAATCAAGACAGCATGATTGACCGTGTCGAAGGCCGCCGAGAGATCCAGCAGGACCAGTATAGCTGTTCCTCCTTGGTCCCTAATGGTTCTGATATCATCGGCGGCCTTAATGAGGGCAGTCTCCGTTCCATGAAGTTTCCGGAACCCAAACTGCGACTCATCCAGGAGATTATTTTGTTCGATATATTCAGCTAGTTGAATATTCATTGCTCTTTCCACAATTTTAGCCAGGTAGGGCAGGCTGGCAATGGGTCTGTAGTTTTTGAGAGTTGTTTTATCAAGACCAGTTTTTTTCAATAGGGGTTTCAGCAGAGTGTTTTTTAACTTATCTGGGAAAATCCCAGATTGGAACATGGCGTTACAGATGGGAGTAATGACTTTGCTCACCACATCAATTACTGGAATGAGGATTTTAGGGGGGCAGGGATCTAAGGATGAACCTGTTTTTACCAGTCTCATGAGATCTCCTATTTCCTGATTCGTCATATCCCTAAATCGAGTAAACGAACAGTCCAAGCTATTTTTTGATGATTTAGGATGTATGCTGGTGCTTGATGGAGTAACCGAGAATTCTGCATATATATCGTTTACTTTTGAAAAAAAGAAATCTGCTAGATTATTGCAGAATTCCTGAGTGTGAGGAGGGTTCAGATCTACCACCTTCCCTGCCAGAGTCTTAACTACTTCAAACAGTTGTCGACTCGAATTTTTTGATTTATTAATTTGCTGCTCGAAGTAGTCCTTTTTTACCTCCTGAATCATTTTTTTATAGATGATGAGTTCATCATGATGAGCTCTACCATCATGTTCTGTCTCCACTGTTTCATTCTTTTCTCTCGGGTTTCTTTCTGTACCTTCGGATAAAATTTACTTAACCCTTTGTCAATTCTGGGTCTGTCTCGCTCAAAAGCCTCTATTTCCCATTCTTTTAATGCCTCATATTGCGTTAGTCTAGGTCTGGGATGTAAATCATTCAGTCGGGTTCTCAGGTTGAACAAAATTCTTCCGTTAAATGTACCTTCTAAGGGAAATGCTAAAATTCCGTCATCTTTAGTATATTCCACCCATAAGCACAAGCATGGTAGCCTCTGTAAAACAACATAAATGATGCGGGAGTATTAGGTGGTGGAATGATAACTCCTTCTCTAGTTTTGATGGGCGTGTCTCTCTTGAAGTAATTCTTTACTCTGTCTACAAGGGTCATTTTCCTTACTCCCGTACATAATGTTAGGTCTACCTGTTCTCCACTGTTCTCTCACAAAACCTTGATATCTTGGATCAGGTCGAATCTCTGGATGACTTGAGTACCACATATATTTTCAAAAAACTGCTCTGTTTACAAAATCACTTCCAATACTAGCGCGTCTTTTATTTTTCTGCAACCAACCAAATATGCGCTTCTAAACAATTTCAACCAATGAGTGTGCGGCCTTTCTCTTAACACGAGTTCCCACGCTCCTGTGCTCACCCCTCCTTTCCAATGCTATCTCAGCTACACACCCGCTGTCTTGACCAATACCAGCGCGGCACTGAGTGACGTCAGCGCAGCTCCGCAACTGACTCCCTCCTTCACAAGGTATCGTACAATTCAATTCTTTATTTAAAGTGCAAATGCTCTGTTTTAATTTACAACGCAAACCATTCGCCACTGTAATCGAGTGTCTAGAAAGAAAAGATTTGTTTCACTGTAAGTAATTCCCTTCCCTTTACTTTTCATTCACTGCAGATAGATCTCTTCTGCCTACCCTTCACACAAGCATTAGAGAACCTGCTACTCCTTCGGACTCATCCACTCTGGGATATATACTAAGGCCAAAGTTTCACCAGTGAACCCCTTTGATATCAATCAAGCTTAGACGAACCTGCTACTCCTTCCGTGTGACCCTTACTAGGTGATATCACAATAGAAGTTTTGCCAGCGAACTCTTTGCTATCATTTATTCATACCTTCATACAGAAAACCCAAATTAGTGCTTCCAGTTCTGCCCAACCATGCACTAACTTTCCTGCAAGCAAGTGACCTCGCTGCGATGTGGCTTCCACTAACCACTCGCTATTCTGCCCCCGGGGATTCCAGACAAACATATAACATTCACAGACGGGTTTGTTAATACATAAATCAATATAGCAGCATATCAGAATTATTACAAAACATTTCAATAAATTTCAAACAATTTTCATTTGATTGATCGATTCCTATTTAGCAGCAATTTTACTTTTCACAGTTAGCAGCAGTTTACCTACCTACCTATCTTAACTAGTCCCTAACCATAGCTCTGCTACCAGAAAATTACTAATAGAGCGCGCAGGTCACCCGACTATAATTTTACCATATGCACACTTGGGCCCATAATTCAATTCACCATATTTACTTAATCGGGTAAGCTACACTCTACTACCAGTTATTTAATCCTAACTAATTCCTATACCATTGACTTGCCAATCCTTGTCACTTGGTACCTATGACCACAACGGATCAGGGAGCTAGCTGCAAAGATAAGCAGTCAAATAACATTTATAACGTTTGCACTCTTTTATAATAACCACAGACTCAAGAAGTTTTGAAAACCTTTATCTAATCTTCATCAAGGTTTGAAAGCCAAAAGTTCACAGCAAGCAAGCTATCAATAATAAGAATCATAAAGAGCGTATAACCATGTAGGAGATATACGATGCCAACCATTTAGAAGTCTAAAGGGAAGGTAAGAACAGGGAACATACTACAATGAGCTCACAGAATCTTTATTTAGAAAGTTGTTTCTAAAGGACGGGGTAAATAAGGGTCATGCTAGAAATCACAGTTTAATCACTGTCACCAGATGGATAAGGGAAAAAAGAACTCAATTTGTAATGACGATAAATGAAATAACCATGTAAATATAGGGAAGGTAAGAAAATGGAACACGCTAATAATTCGGAGCAACCACTTTAGTTCGGCTCAAGGAGGGTAAAGAAAAGGAACATCTATATACTCAGGAACAGTTCTTTTATCTTCAATTCTAAAGGATAGGGGAACAAAATGGATCATGCTAAAATGGCAAGGATTACGATATATTAATGTCTCAAAAAAGGGGGAGGAGATGAAAAAGATCTTATGCAGTTATGACTCTAGCAAGATTCAGGAAAGGTAAGAAAAGGACGCAAGTGTGTTTCCCTCACATATTTATATTTACCTAGAACGGTGTGGAAACCAACCCTGGCCACGGGTCAGTTAAGGACAGAAAAACCCAAGGAAATGCAGTTGCCAGTAGGCCAGCAGGTGCAGTATGGAAACCAGGACCAGGTAGACAAGATTAGGATCAGGACAGGACCACCAAAGTTGAGACCAGCACCCGCAGTTCAGTTGCAACGCCTGCGCTACACCCTCTCTGCAGCTATCAGTCAGAACCCCTATTGGGTTATCGAATTCCCCAGCAAAGTGCTTCGCCAGCACTTAAGGTCCCCAGAACCCCGATTGGGTCGGCGAGTCTGTCTGACAGAGTGCTTCGCAGCACCTCTGTTCTCGATCAGCTATTGAGTGCGTTGGGTCAGTGACAGGTCAGCTATTCGGACAAGTCAGACAATTTCTCTAGCTAAACCTAGGCTAGTTATACTTTTTTCCAGATCAGTGTACCACCCCCAATGTTGCAAGTGTAAGAAACCCTAAATTCGATTGGACAGAGGAAAAAGACAGGTCATCACACCACCTAAATTTGAGCTTTCTCAGGCTCCTCATTAGAATTTTCATACACGCCCATCGAATTTCGGGTTCTCATGACATATGCTTTACACATAACAATGGTGAATTTAACATTGTATACATTGTATTAGTTTTAGTACAGTTCAGCCTCTTCGACTAGGTGAGAGTTTTCTTCCCAGGCGCATCTTGGCTGGTGTTGCCAACTGGCTGAATTCCAAAGGTCATTGCTGTGGAGACTCGCAGATCTCGCGCAGACTCAGTTTTCAAGCAAGATGGAGTGCAGCAAGGGAAAACAGGCCATATTTCGTAATGTACCATGAAATGGAAAAGAAACAGTTTTCGAATACAGAAACAATAAATACACTGTATACCATGAACTTCTACTCTATACCCATTACTTTATAATAAACTATAACATTAAGGTTAAGCAGAACAAACAGCTTAGCAAAAGCAGCAATGCAAGCTTCTTGCATGTGAGAACACAAAGCAGCCATTTTAGCTCTAATGCGCAGATGCAAACAGATTCCCTCCAGAACTGCGAATACGTCACATGGGTATGACCGACGCATGCGCAGTAGAAATTCCCGCGTAGCAGCAGCCATTTTAGGTTGCAAGCGTATTAGGATTAGTAAACACATAAGCAAGCTTCTCTCGGACACCCAAAAATGTCAAAAAGGGGCAAATTAGTAAGAAAATATTGATTAGTTAATTAACGTTACTTGAGGTTCATGAATTCAAGCAAGTCGCTTTACGTGCGAATCCTTGCTCCATCAGCTCACTTAAGGAGAGTGGGAAGGAAGGCATAGTCTGGTGGGGCGATAGATAAGCACCAGTGCAAGAGACCCAGTATTGGAGTTAAGAGTAATAACAATGTTCTCTACTTATGGCAATTCAAGTGAAGTCATAATGACAAACTTAAGGTTTTTATGTATGATGGCAGCGACATCCCCACCCAACTTCCCTGAGGGCCGATTGACATTCGGAATATAATAATCTGAGGGGAGAGCCGCTAAAATATCTGGTGTGGAGTCCTGGGTAAGCCAGGTCTCAGTGATCCGCAATACATCCATTTTTTCTGAAGTTAGCAGCATGAAAATGTCCAGCTGGTGCTTAACCAGAGAACAAAGTGTTGAGGTAGAGGGCACAAAGAGTGATTGGGTTAACTGAGAGGGGGCAAATGGTGAGGGAGGAATGGGTAGCCAGGAAAGATGGAGTGGAGTGACCAACTTGATCTTGTAGGATTCTATTGGTCAGGATACGGTTATATACAGCATGAGCTAACGGGCTTGTGGTTGCGCTAACGGTCTTAGTGCCAGAGAAGAATAGACGATGGTTTGACCAGGGTTCGTAGCCCCTGGGCCTGTTCGGGCGCGTATGGGCACAGATGGGCTTGCCTTTGGTGTGCCTTCGGTGCGCCGCCGGCGCACCCGCTGCGCGCATCCACTGCGATTCCGCGTGGAGATGTACATTTAGGCCCGGCCCGCCTCCAAGCTCCTCCTCCTACCAGCCGATTGGTTAAGGCCTATGGGTGGGGAGCTGGATGTGCGTCAGGGGTGTGGCAGAGAACAACAGTGCAGTATTCAAAATAAAATGGATTCGCGATTTGGGTGGGTTTAAAACAGATTCTGAGTAAATTTACAATTTTACACAAGAAGCGATAGCAGGCGAGGTCCCCGCGGCAACAAAAAACACAATTGCCCGCTTCCCGCGCTGCTGCAACTTCATAGGCCCAGCCCCGCCTCCCAGCTCCTCCTCCTACCGGCCGATTGGTTAAGGCCTATTGGTGGGGAGAAGGATGTGCGTCAGGGGTGCGACAAAGAACAACAGTGCAGTATTCAAATTAAAATGGATTCACGATTTGGGTGGGTTTAAAACAGATTCTGAGTAAATTTACAATTTTACACAAGAATCGCTAGCAGGCAAGGTCCGTGCGGCAACAAAAAGCACAATTGTGTGGCTATCAAGAGCCAAGGAGAGCAGCTAAATTCGTGACCCTGCCAAAGCTCTTAAGAGGGCTATCAGCTCCAAATATTACTTTGTATTATCGGTAATGCATTGTGCAAAATATGACAGTTTTCCCATATTCGCATGAGATTTTTGTTACCTATCCTGAGAGGAAGGGGTGTCACCCAGGTTAGACCAGCGCTAGTTTTTCTTCAATCTTTGTGTAACCCTGGTGATATTTTTAATATTGCATCCTTGGTAGCAGCAGTGAGGATTAAGAATAAGAGAACTTTGAGGACGTTAACATCTTAAATTGCCTCTTGTGGCCCTCTGCTAGTCTCAGGTCAAGGGGTCGGAATGGTTGATAGGGTTTTATAATGATTTGAAATAAGGCCTATGTATTTTAACTGTTATGCCTACAGATTTTTAATATTGTTGTCTTTGTTCCGTTTTTGTACTTTTATGATTTTAAGTAATCGAATAAAGTGGATTGACTGACTGACTGACTGACAGTCTTAATAACCGGGGGATCTCAAGAAGTAGATTTGGCTGAGGCCCCATTAATCTATGAAATGGTCTTAGGAAAGGAAGATGAAAGATGATTGAATAAGAATTTAGAACCAAGTTATTATAAAAAACTAAATTGTAAGTGCTAAATGCAGCATTCGAGGTGTGGGCTCAGGCCAAGCGTAGTTTAGAGCTTAGTAAGATTAATTTTTTAACATCTACATCCGCCTACTATTTTTCAAGGGGCAGTGATGGAAGAATGGAGACAGAAAGGTATTAACATAATAGGTGATTGCTATGATGATGCGCAGCTCTATTCTTTTACTGAATTGCAGGAATCTTTTGATTTACGGAGGCCAGACTTTTTTTAAATATCTACAGGTCTGAGATTTTCTATTTAAACAATAAAAGATGCAAAATTCATGATTGAGGTTCCTTTAATTGAGGCTATTAGACAAAGACAGAGATTCAGCCCTATGTATGCTTGATTGTTTCAAATACAGACGGATGATTTAGAGGTGCAGAATGATAGATGGGATCTGAGGTTGGGACTTGAAGCCTTAGGTACATACCTCGAAGAGGCGTTAGCTTTGTCTGCTAAGATTGTTTTAACGGCGAGTTTAAACACCCAGCATTTTAAGACGATTTTTAATCTTTATTCTGCCCCAGTACATTTTTTAAATGCTTGTGGCTCCTATTGCAAATGCAAAATGGTGTGACTCAGAACAGGCAGATATTATACATATGTTCTATGGATGCCCGAAGTTAACATCCCTGATGCAGGGGATAGGCAGATTTTTTAGTACTATTACCGAGGAACAGATTGTTGTTACCCATTTAATGATGATGCTAGGTGTGGCTGGGGATAGTGTGGGTGGAAATAAACGAAAAATAAACCTGTATTTAACATTTATGTCTGTTGAACAACTTTGTATTGCCACAGAAAGGTTGAAGCCAGATGATGCCTCCATTAGTATGTGGAGATCTAGATTTCTTGCCGTTTATAACATAGAAATGTGTTTATATAAACTTAAGGTTTCCAGAAAAACGGCAGCTGGTGGAAATGATCTGGTCTTTGGTAACAGAATGGAAGAAGGGTTATGATGTTCAGGTTTTGAGGGGGTCAACTAACAACTCTAATGCTGGATGTATAGGCCATTGTTTTTTATGAATAGATATGCATGTTGGTTAAGGTGTCCTTAATTTAAATTTGGATCATCTATGTATATGTGTTACGGGCTGAAGGATTCCAAGTGAGATGGATATATTCGGGACTATTAGTAAGTTTCTGATTCTATAATTAACTCTTGTCTTTTCTGATTTTTGATTACTGGGTATTGTACTTATGGATTTGTATATCTACCCTAAAGCATACAGCTATGAAGAACAACGCCTTAGCCCTTTAATTATATTACGAATATCTATTTATGTATGATAGTGATTGATCATCTGAGTTTGAAGGAATTAATTCAACTTTTGATTTAGGCTCCATTTATGAGAACTGGAATCTTGTTTTCTTTTTAGCCTCTCTTGAAATGTGAAATCTAATGCTTCAGATATACCTATTGCCTGAAGCAGTTGGTGTGTCTAGGAGACCAATAATGTCAATACTAACCCTTTCAAAGGGAGTCTCAGCCACTTGCTGTGGTATCAAGGGAGCCTTTGGATTACCCCTGTCTTGCCACTGGCTTTACTGTTTGAACATTAGCTATAGATCTCCTTTACTTTGGCAGACATGTTGGGCCAATGGAAATGGTTTACTAACCTACTCCTTGTTTTACCCTGACCCAAATATCCTGCCAAGGGTATGTCATAGTTCAAAGTAAGGAGGAATTCTCTGTCCTTCTGTGGGACTACCAACCTCCTGGTTGCCCCTTCTTTGAGTACTCGAGCCTCAGAGTAAAGAACTCCATCCTCCCAGTAGACATTGTGGAATCCTCTGACATCATCTTGCTCTTGTCTGTATGGCAGTCTGTCTCAGGCTCTCAAGCGTTGGACCCTCTCTTTGGCCCTTACACAACTCCTCTCTGGAAGGTCCATCACCTCCTTGCAATTCTGCCAAGTCATATGGATCTTGCATGTGTGGAATCCCTACATCAGAGGTTAGATCGTTCCCCCTCATGGTCAGATTCCCCCTGCACCTCTGGAGTCCTTTGGGCTGGCCCACCACACCCTGTGCCCATTATTTTGTCATTGGAGTCTTGGCCCATTGTTCCAGGTTCCAAGTGTCCAGCATTTCCCTTCTGCAGAGTCTGTGGCCTAGTCACAGAACATACTGCCTCAGGAAAATCCAGCCATCCTGATTGGACCTTCCTCTCTACCCCTTACCAGTCAGAAGCTTAAAAATCATTTCCCAGTAGTCACTCTACTGGGATGGCAGGAGACACAACTATCTTCTTAGGGCCTGTCACACCTCCCCATTCCAAACTCACCATTGCCATGGGATGGAGTTTGGCTATACTGTCTGCATACATTTCCTGGTAGAATACACCAGGTATGATCTGTTCTGGATAATCTAGACTTTCTGTGACAATGGTCACACTGGCTCCTGTATCTCTCAAAGCCTAACACTCAGTACCCTTGATTTTAGGCCTCTGGCTATACCTCTCCATGTTGGGAGGCAAGATGGCCAGGGCTGCAATTTCCACCCCATCCACGGAAACTAAGGTTTCCTCTGTGAACCCCATTCCCACCTCTGGGACAACTTCCACCTCCACACCTACACTAGTAATCCCCTGGGACTGCCCACAAGTGGGGGGCTTCTTTGTGCAGACAGCATCTCCTCTTTTGAGTCCTTGCTGAAAACAGTCAAACCACTTCCCTGCCTTTGTACAGTCAAAGAACCTTCCTGTCTTTACAGGATGAATGTTCTTCCCCTTGAAAGTGGAATAGCTCAGGGACCCTCTTCCTTGTGCTGGTGTTGGTTGGTTTTTTGAGGACGCTTTTGCATTTTATCTGGTTTACCCAGGTCTTTCCCCTGGAAGGAGACCTGTGCTCCTTTCTTTTGATCACCTCCTGGTGTTTCTTGGAAACCCTGGTTCTAACCTACTCATCAGCTGCCTCCCTCAGATCTCTGGGGTTAGACAGTTTACAGTCAACTAGATACTGGCGTAACTTCTCTGAGGTACAATTAGTTAATATGTGCTCCTTCATGAACAAATTGTAGAGCTCCTCATAAGCACTTAACATGTTACCCTGTATCCAGCCCTCTAGTGCCTTTGCTGATTGGGTGCTGACTTTCTGGCTCTCCCTGACTTTCATCCTGTACTGCTCTGAGGTGAAACCAAACATCCTGATCAGACACTGCTGAGTAGGATTACGCTGCTTCCCCCTCTAGGCTAAGGAGCCTATCCCTCCCAGCTACTGAAATCAATTTCCACAGGGGTGAACCTCAATAATGAGAGCTAACACTCCTCATTGTAAGGGCCCTCTCAAATGCTGTCAGCCACTTAATTATGATATAACCCAATCCCCTTGGGCAGCCTTGGAGCAAACCTACCACCCCTTGACATCTCAAGCTCTTTTTTGCTCCCACCATCTCTTGTTTTGCCTTCCTGTGTCTACTTCTCCCGGGCCAGGGCATGCTTTTTCTCCTCCACAGCTAAGTAGGCTAGCTGGACCTCAAGCACTCTAACCATAAGAGACAGTTCTGACTTTCCTTTGGTGGATCCCACAGATCCTCCCTTCCCACTAGCTATAGGCCAGGCCTTGGTTACTGAAGTAGTGGACAGGCAGTCATCATCCTACTCTTGGAGGTTGGAGTGGTAATCCTCCCCCTCCCTTTCCATCTCTGGAACTTCCTCTGTTTCTACTTGCCCAGGCTACAAGAGACTTTATCAGCTTTCCTTTCCTAGTGGTGGCAGATTACGGTAATCCCCAGCCCTACACAACCCCCTAGGCTGTGCTACAGTGAGTGCAGGTAGGCTATCCAGATCAAGCTCCATGGTATCTCTAGCTTTGGGTCATGAAAAAACTTCAAAACAAATGGAATTAGAATAATTTAGAAAAGTCAACAGTGAAATATTTAAAATGTAGTCCAAATTTAAACATTTCAAAAATACATTTTGCTTTAGGTTAATTTTATAGAATTGTAAAGATCTTCACTTAAATGCTGTATGGTGTGTATTTTTAGTAAGGGGAGGTAGATACCTACATCACAATCACAAATAAAGTCCAGCCAAGTCTCCATAAATGAATCCTTGCTCAATCCTTGGTAGCTTGGCTTCCGAGCAGTCAGTCTTAACTTAGGAGACAGGTGTGTAAAGCATTTAAAAACACCTACAACTGTAAAGAAGTAGGACACAGTACATTAAAAATCCAGCACCAATTTATGCAAAAAGGATTTTTTTTTATAATTAAAATGACATCAAAATGACAAAAATCCAATGTAGGGAATGGAGATATGAATTTTTAAAGATTAATTGTAAAAATGTGCTTTCTAGTGCCTATAAGCCAAAAGTGGCAACTTGGGACATCTGATCACGTATCACCGGCACAAAGTCAAAGTTACAGGCTGACCACAATGGAGCGCGGTGAGATACAATGAGTGGCAGCGCCTGGTCAAGTTTTTACCTTCTGTCTTTTTGGGAGCTTTTTCTCTCAACATAAAGCAAGGTTCTCATCAGGCCGGGTTTCACTTCAACAATGGCGGCTTTCTTCCACGTGATGTCTCAGTAAATCCTGGAGGTCTAGGTGCTCATCGTCAATGGCAAACAGCTCCGGAGCTTTAAGATGGGCAAACCTGGATTTCATGCTGAGGCACAGTTTGATGTCACCAGCTTGACTCTCGACAACAGGTCGGTCATCTTATGGAGCTTTTTACCAAAAATTCTCCAAATTGTTCCAAACTTCTGGATTTTCTTCCAGAAGGTTCTTTTGAGGTATTGAAGTGTTCACAACAGCAGCCAAGTTTCCAGAAGCTCTGAGTTGCTTCTTGGAGAGTTGGGACTTCAATTCTCACAATCCACATGGACAAATCCTTAAAATTCCATTGGACGCTGGTCAGCTGGGCTTTTCTTGGTGGAGTTGATGCAGGTGACCTCATAAAGTTATTTTGTACCAGTTGCTTTCAGGGAGTCCACTCCTGAAACTTTTAAACAAGGCAAAGTCCTCTTTTGTGATGCCCAGAGCGTGCATTAGGTGCAGTCCTGATTAGTGCAGTACTCTGTGGTGAAGACCAATGGTACCTGCAGGACAGTCATTCATCTTCTTGTATCCAGGCAGGGATCTGAGTTGCTGTATAGCTCTCTCATATTTATCCAGGTTCCTGGTCTTTCAAGAAGGGTTACCCCGACCAATAGAGTGCAGGATGCCACCCTCTGTGATGGCCATTTACCCTGAAGTGTGGCACTTTCTTGTCCTAGGAAGCACTGTTTACAAAAATCCAACTTAGAGAAAATATCTCTTGGTGGTTCCGGTCTGGCTAATTTAGCCCACTGGTGTGGCTAACTTTACCTAACACTCCCTTTCCAGCCCTTCTCCTAATTCAATTACAGGGGCTCCCATCTAGCTGGGGGTGCAGAAAGTGGGGGTGGGCCTGTGCCCTGTTTTAAGTCTATTTCCCTCTTTGAAGACCAGTTTGATTACCCAGTCCCTTTCCTGTCCTGGCTTCTGCTGCTATAGATCTCCTCCCACCAGATGTCTCCTTTGTCTCAGCACAGGCAACTTCACACCTCATTAAGGCAGCTTTGCTCAGGGGGTGACAGGCTGGCCAATCAAATAAAAGGCCAATACAGAGCTAAATTGGGGAACTTTAGGAAAGCAGTTTTCAAACTTCTTTCCTCTGTAAGTTATAAGGAATCCAACCATGGAAAGTTGCTGGATCAAATGCAACTATTATTTTCATACTTTGAGATATTATTTTAGCTCACACCTGTCAAAAGATAGGATTCATTAATGTTAAATATAGCCTTCATATTTTAGCCTGTGGAGCTAATGTGCCACAATGGGGCAACATGGAAATTACTGTTTTTCCCTCAGCTGGGCATGTAAAACATATATTATAAGGTCGCTGTTTATTTAAACATGGCACCCAAGGCAGCCCTAGCATTGTTGCTTTGTCTGGTTTCACATTGCACAGGCAGGCAAGGCAGTATGCACAATGCCCAATTCCAACATGCCTTGGAATAAAAAGTGTCATAGCCAGGCCATTGGCATGTGTGTCTCTGCATTTACAGCACATTAGTCATCCAACTATCCACATTAGCATAGTGTGAAAACCGGAACACTGACAGAATATCGGTGGACAAAATATCGACTTACAGAAAAATCAACGCTGGAATATCGAAGGCAAGAATATCGACATCCTATCTACAACATGGTAAGTACATAAATATCAAAACCAAAATATAAAGGTGTTAAAAATATCGGTTTTTTTTGTAATAAAAATAGTTCAAAATGAAGTAAATAATACTTATAAAACAAATAAACATAGTTACAAACATTTAATAATGTTTATAATAATAAATAATACATATACAATAATATAACATTAATTAAACATTCACATAACATATATATATATATATACTTACTTAATAATACATTTTAATAATTATTTTATTAACTTATAAATTATTTAAAAATATTTTAAATTACAAATACATTTACACACATAAAACAATACCATCAATAAAAAGTAAATAATTATATTTAATACATTAAAAAAATTAAATATACTTTCAATATTTTTAAAATTATTTAATATACTACATTACCAAACATAATAATAACAATATTAAATAGCTAAATAAATAAAACTACCATTCAAAGTCCAAAAAAAACTACAGTAATGATAACATTGGATAGTGTAACACTTAAAATTACTATTCCAACTTCAGAAATTGCAACAGTAGGGAAAGCATTGGATAGCGTAGGGGTAAAAATTACTATTCCAACTCCCGAGGGGGCAACAGCAGGGAAAATGTTGAATAGCGTAGGTGCAAAAATTACTATTACAACTCCAGAGAGTGAAACAGTAGGGAAAGCGTTGGATAGCGTAGGTGTAAACATTACTACTCCAACTCCAGAGGGTGCTACAGTAGGGAAAACGTTGGATAGCGTAGGAGTAAAAATTACTATTCCAACTCCAGAGGGGGCACGGTAGGGAAAGCGTTGGATAGGGTAGAGGCAAAAATTACTATTCCAACTCCAGAGGGTGCAACAGTAGGGAAAGCACTGGATAGCGTAGGGGTAAAAATTACTATTCCAACTCCAGAGGGTACAACAGTAGGGAAAGCGTTGGATAGCGTAGACGTAAAAATTACTATTCCAACTCCAGAGGGTGCAACAGTAGGGAAAGCGTTGAATAGCGTAAGGGTAAAAATTACTATTCCAGCTCCAGAGAGTGAAACAGTAGGGAAAGCATTAGATAGCGAAGAGGTAAAAATTACTATTCCAACTTCAGAGGGTGCTACAGTAGGGAAAGCGTTGGGTAGCGTAGGGGTAAAAATTACTATTCCAGCTCCAGAGGGGGCTACAGTAGGGAAAGCGTGGATAGCATAGGGGTAATTACTATTCCAACTCCAGAGAGAGAAACAGTAGGGAAAACGTTGGATAGCGTAGAATTTAATTCTAACATACTTATAAATAATTTTTAAATTTAAAATATTAAATAATTTACTTTTTAAATAACTCTACATCTTTTACAAATACCCATTAAAATTATTAAAAACATAATTACAATTGAATAATTATTTAACAATAAATAACAATACATACCAATAAATATTAATGAATACATATTAGTCACCAAATAATAAATATTGAAAATAAAATATTTTTTAATTACAAAAAAGATTAATTATTTAAAATTAATTCACAGGTAAAAAATATTAAACAATAAAATTATTTTTCATACCAAATAATACTTTTTATGAAACATTGATTACCAATTAATATAAAATATTTCCAATTAAAAACATTAATTAGCAATTAAACAATTAATTAGCAATTAAAATAATTAATTGGCAAGTAATAATTAATTAAAAAATAATTATCCATACCAATAAAAAAAATCATTAGTTAATTACAATTAAATTACTTCCCAAAAAATTTCCCTATAAACCCACAACCCGCTACAGAAATGTTCTGAATCAAGGCTAGGCCAGCATCCTCTTGGTACCAATATGTACAGTATCATAGCTAGACCGCAGACCACAAGCAATGTCTCTGATGTTAAGCACTATAGCCGTCCAAGCATCAACGTTACCATACTATCTAAAGCACAAAAAACACAGACCTTTTTTCCCTTACTCCAGTGTGTAAAACACCATATCAATTCCACTTTCCACAATATTCAGTATGTAAAGCAACATAAAGAAACCAATATCCATCAACTTTAAGTATGTCATTCAATTTATGCGAAGTGGATTCTTTTGAAAATTAGTAGACATCATAGTCCTTGTTTCAAAATTGTAAATGGTAAGTCCACCCAGTTATCAATCCAGAGTTACGAAGCCTATAATGGAGAATAACGTGGGTGCCCTAAATCGGCTCTTTCTATTTGTCGGAAATGTTTCCTTGCAGATCAGACTGGTTAGTCTTCTAAAGATGTTTTCAAGTACTGTGTCCTGATTTCACCAAGAGACTGTTTTATGCTTGTTAAGTAATATGAGGTAGTGTAATTAGGTTTACTGCAGAAGTGATGAAGTAGTGGTTTTGGGAGGTCAGATGGCAAAGGCATCATTGTTGAGCTGGGAGTATGTGAATCTTTATTTGAGGGGATATCCAAAGAGAGTTACCATTGTTTTTTTTATCCCTGTATTCCTTCAACTGCTCATTACTTATCACTTATTGTTTTCCTCTCTCTGTGGTATTGCCTACTTTTGGCAAGTGATATATGTTCAGGGTGCATGGCTGTCTGTGTAATTACATTTTAATGCCTGCAAGATCTTGAATTCCCATCAGAGGTTGGTGCCATCCTAGCACATGGAGATCTGTTAGTATTGAATGATTGCTTATTATGTGGAATGAAATAATTATTTTGGATTGGAAGTGTTTGAGAAGCCCCGTTTAATATGTTCTGTTCAGTAAGCAATTGAGAACAATTGAGCTTGTATCATAAAAGCGCAACAGATGTTTGTGCCTTCTTTTTGTGCCTTTGGGGCAATTTGCTATTACAGAAGAAGTTGCAAACACCTGTGCAGCAGCTTCTGTTAAACAGTTTTTGCCAGCACTAAATGTGTGCCTTTTGAATCTCAGGGTGGAATTCTGTCATGCACATGGGGAGCATGGCCACATGCAAATTAGGAAATCATTTTCCCTCCTCGGTGCTTAATCATGGATGTACATATGGCGACAAAAAGTGCATGCAGAAGGCAAACTGAATGTGGGCCACATAAAGGTGGCCCCCAGTCAGTGCACACTGACGTCACACTTGCATGGGGCCCCTGCAGTTGAACGCAGTCACCTATAGCACCCACATGCAGTGGGGTCTTTACCCCTCTTTGAAAGTCAGGTCGGATCAGGTGACACCTGCACAGTGAAAGGTGAACCGGTAACCGGTAGTTTCAAACACCCGGTCCAGTTTTCACTAATGAGCTGTTCTCAATGCAAGTGCAGATTCGCTCCCACCCTGGGAAAAACACGTGTTGTGATACATGACACGAGCCCTGCACAGAATTAGAGGGCATATTATCAAGAACCGCGTTAAGATTATCGCCGCTTTAGCGGCAGGAAACTGCCGCAAAAGCTTCGAAAAGGGGCTTGATAATATGCCCTTGTGAATTCCCTTAGCAGCCCAGGTTCACACCAGAACATAGGCTTCTATGGGAATTCACAAGGGCATATTATCAAGCTCATTATCGCCGCTTTAGCAGCAGTTTTTTGCCGCTGAAGCGGCGATAATTTTAACGCCGTCCTTGATAATATGCCCCTAAGTGTGCACCTTAGTATAGGAAGGAACAATGCGCAGTATTCATAATACCGCCCTTGTAATCTGTTGTGTTCTGTACTACAGCCAGGCTGTAGTACAGTCAGGTGTTGTGTTCTGCACTCAAGACCTGGCTCTTCGAGCAGTAGCAGCACTCCCCCCCCCCCTCCAACAGCGCCTTGAGACTCTCACAAGTGAGTAGAGCGCTCTACAAATGTATTGATTGATTGATTGATTGATGGTGTCAGCATCCCCTTATATTGCAAAGTACAATTACTCACCTGCTCTCACCACATCTCACCAGTCAGCATAGCTCTTGGGGGAGCAGTGATTTGCTCACATGCAGTAGATAGGAGAATGGGGGCACTGTGACACAACAGAATTTAACCACCAATAGCGCCAATACCCACTATTTGTCATACCCTAGAAGTGGAATCAGCATGGATCCAGCGGTACCTATAACACCTCTTAGCGGCTTCCTCCTAGTCTTGAGATAGGCCTTTCCTGCTAGTACCTGGAGGTGGCAAGCATGTTGATCGATGGGCATAACTTGAGGAAAGTGACACATCACCTGAGTTGTAGGTGAAGACATTCAGTGCTAAGTCATTCCTTTCAGGCAGGATCTCTCTTCCCCAAGCTCAGCAGGAATCCCTCAATAACCCTGGCAGGAAGTTCAGCACTTACGGAAGGTTGCATGGTATATTATCTTTAAGAATTTCTGGCATTTCACGCTTTAAATGGAAAACCTTATAATATTTAAGACATTCCCTTTTCTCTTGTATTTTAATGCCAACTTTTCCATGGAAATTCAAGATCGTGCAATTTAATTATTCACAAGGATGGCTCGCCTCGTGGTGCTACTTTGCACATTGTCTAAAAGCAAGGGAAATCTCAATTTTCTCAAATCCCCCTTCTTCAAAGAATGTCACAGATATGAGTTTCCGTGACGTTCATCTATCCTTAACACAAATGTGACTGAGGTCACAAAAACAGTAAAATGCAACTAACCATGAGAGTCATGAATTTTTATAAAAGTTGTTGACATATAGGGTAGTAATATATTCATTGAAAATAGCACTTTAATTAGTGTCCTTGGAGGAAATTTAGAGTGATTTCATTAAAATGATTTCAGGACTTTGCACATCTTGAATACATGTATGTCGTCAAAGGTCAGTGGAGGAAAAACAGATGGCCTAGCACGTAATGTATGGTGGTGTGGTGAGGGGCGGTTATTTTATGTCATTTGATCCCAGGATGGCCTTCCACTTTCAAAAACGAATGTTTCCCATAATGCATTTGGAAAGTGACTTCACCTAGCCAAGCTTCAGATCAGAAAACTAGTGTCCAGGGTGTGCGGTACCAGAATATCGCACATAAATATCGTCTGAATAAATATTGTGTCACAAATATAGTTAATATAAAAATTGGACCACTCTACACTCTATGGAGCGATAAATTTGTTAGTAATTTCAGGGCCATGATATTTACACCAGACGACTTGTTTGTTATTGAAATGTAGACATACAGTTGTTTCGAGTAGTTTCTTTAATTTGTCAAAGACTATATTGAAGGTGAATCACATTCTGGGGCAGAAAAAATCTTAATTTTATTCATCAAGGAAGCACTCAGTCAACCGGAAATATACAATATTACCCAGCTCATGTTGTCATTGAACGCTTAGGGTATATTTACATGGGGATTTCCCTACCAGAGGGTCACTTTAACTGGCGTTCTGGTGGCGCAATGCCCTGCACCATATTTACAAAGTGGCGTTAAGCCAGGTTTTCTGGTTTAACGCTGCTTTGTTAATATGATACTCTTTCATGCAGGTATATGTGTGAAAGGGGTGTGCAATGGGTGTTGCTGTGGGCATTTCACCCCAAAACTGATTCCTTTTTGATGATGCCCCAGATTTACAAGAATCTGTAAATCTGAGGCAGTGCCAAAATCGAACACCATGCAATAGCAGGCATTAGAATGGTGCAACAAGGAGAAATACTCGTATTTCTCCTTGTTTTTGCTTTTTCTATGTGTGCTGCAGAAGAAGGAGCAAAAAGCCATTAATGATTGTTGATGTGCAGGAAGGTGTCCCTTCCTGGACATCCTCAATCATTAAATAATGATAATTTGCTACTTCAATGTGTGCTGCAAACTGCAACACATAGAAGTAAGAAATTGTTATTATTGATTGTTTATGTGCAGGAAGGGACACCTTCATGCACCTCCAGAATCATTCCCTGCAATGCAGGCACCCTTGCACTATCGCTCAAGGGTGTCTGTGGTGGTGCTACGCAGCTATTTTTAGTGCCAGCACTAGGGAATACACAGGGCTGTGCCGTATTGTGAATACGGAACAACCCTGCATTTTGGAAATGGCGGAGCATGGTGCTGTAAAATTGGCCGCAGCACCGCGCTCTGCATTTCCTTGTAAATATGCCCCTTTGTTATGTTGGAGGTGGGTAGGTCCTAATATTTGCTCTCCACTCAAAAAAGAGCGCAGCTTGTGAGAATGATGATTAAACCCCTAGACGTTAGCAACAGGACTCCTATCAAACTTGCAAAAAGTAGTTTTCAAACAGCTCAAACATCACTAAAGTTCAACATGAGATGTTCAATAACGGAGTTTGGGAGGAAATGCAATACTATGCACACTTTATGAGGTTTTTATATATGTGCAGTACACATTTTGTACGTTCAGTATATGGTTACAGCCCACATCTTTATAGATTCAGGCACTGGTAGTTCAGGGACTCACCCAGAATCAGACCGATTTTTGTCAAGTGTCGGCATCTGTACTACAACCCACGTCTCCAGATTCTAAAATTCGCCATTTAAGCTATTACAGAGCATCGTCTTAACAATGTTGTGGAATTCGGTTGACTTTGCGCCAAAACCAGCGGGCTACCTCTTGCTTCAGGACCAAAAAGTACCTGGGATAGCTAAAGTGCTTTCACCACAGGAAATCTTTCAAAATTCATCCCCACCGAGTTTGATTACACTCATTATCTCCCTCAGTTTTTGCAAGCTATTGCATATATATCCATGTTGCATCATGGCTCATTTAATGCCACATCCTGTTTCCGGCTTTTTTTTTTGCCTTAGTTGAGATGTTTAATACCTCAAATCCTACTGTAGGAGGAATGTCGGATTAGACGATATTAGTCACATCTCCATTCGAGCATCTGGATTTGCAATCAGCGTGTTCATCAATTATGATGCGTTGCCTCTGCTGTGATTGAAATGTGCAGCGTGCTAACACCCACGCCATTTGCTCGTCCCGATTTTCTGTCCAAAATAAAGGTCAGGGTGTATGCAAAAATGGCCCCTGATGTTGAATTTACGCAGGAAGGCTTTTCTTATATGTACACGCAGATTGTTCATCTGCCAGTCTGTTTTAATAGGTTCCCGAATATAATTTTTTTTCACGAATATTTTTTTCCTTCTAAATTATTGTGACTATTTCCCGTTACAAACCTCATATATTGAAAGTCGATAGCTAGGGTAGGGAAGTCTTCGTCTTGTGCTGCATTTGTTGTGATGAAAAGGAACTACTTTTCACTTTTAGAACATTCTATAAGCAATTTGCAATAATATGATTACAGACAATGAGATTTATTCTGTAGGAATACAAACAAAAGATACCCCCTTTGTTACTGGAGTCAAGTTAATGCTATTTAGACATTTGCAAGTTTTAATTATGATGCGCAACAGCAAAAGAAGTTCTTAAGTGCTGAATGGCCCCTCGTGCAATGACTACACATTCCACTTGTAATTAGCAAAAAAGCCACTTTATTAAGACAGGTTTGTAGAATCATTCAATTAACCTACATAGGGGCCATATTATCAAGAACAGCGATAACATTATCGCCGCTTTAGCAGCAGGAAACTGCCGCTAAAGCGGCGATAAGGGGCTTGATAATATGCCCTTGTGAATTCCCATAGACGCCCAGGTTCACACACCAGAACTCCCATAGAAGCCCAGGTTCTATGGGATAATGTTATGGCCGTTCTTGATAAAATGGCCCAATAGTGTATTGTAAACCAAACCTCACGAATACATCAGAATTCCGGTAATTCTTCCCTCCCCTCAAACTCCCAACTTGTGAACATTGCATCAACACCAAACCCTCATATAGCCTTTTCCTTTGCATTCCTCAATTTCTCTCAATCGTATCCCCAGCAACCCTGCCCAAGTGAACTCCCCTAGCCTTGTTCCAAAGCCCCTAACTTCCTCCTCCTCTCTACTGTTCACTCACACGCCTGAGAGATGGATACACCTGAACCAGACCCTCTATACTCCCAAAAGCTACTGCCTTTGAGGATCCCTGAAGCTTGTCTTATTGTTGTGAGCCAGTACCTTTTAAAGCTTAATTCTTTCACTTAAATATAAAGCAGTATTAACCCTTTAAAAATAAATTAGACTCTGGTAGGGTGGGTGGGCCTAATGAATTTTCCTCTGCTATGTTTTCTCCTCCTCTTGAAAAAACATGCTGCCACTGCCCAACCACACACCTGGGTCTTTACAAGGAGGCTAGCCAAACCTACCCAGGCCTCACCTGGGAGTCCTGGCCTCAATAGGTCATCTCTACGGTCCTCTCCAAAAGTGTGTATCACCTCCCTCACTTCATCACAATTCTCCATCCCTTACAGGTTTTCCCACCGACTCGCTGCTGCAGCTCCCTGGATATGCCTAATTAACTTAAACTGCTGAGTAGTAGCTGGAGCCTGTTAGCCTGGCCTCTACCTACCCTCGACTTATCGCCATCTGTCTTGTGGCCTGCATCACCCACACAAAGTCACTCAGGGCGATACCAGCTGGTGCTTACCTCCCCCTGGGTCTCACAATCGCAAACAAGGGTCATCTTATTAAGACAGATTTGTACAATCATTCCATTAACTTGCATAATGCATTATAAACCAAACATTGCTAATACATTGGAATTCCCATCATTGTTCCTTTCCTAAAAATGCCAGTTGTGAACACTGTATCAATAAGAAACCCCTATACTGTTCCACCTCTTTCCTGTCTTCCTCTATTCACAGCCTTTTCCTTGCATTTCCCAATCTCCCTCAATCACATCCTCAGCAATGTTGTCCAAGTGAACTCCCCTAGTGTTGTTCCAAACCCCAAACTTCCTCTTCCTCTTCACTGTGCTCGCCCATCTCCCATCTCCCAGAGGGGTGGCTAAGTGTGCACCAGACTCTCCATCTGCCCAAAAGCTACCGCCAATTGGGAAAACCTTGTTTTTTCCTGTCCCACCCAAATACTCTGCAACTAAGCTTATGAAGAACTTGTGCACCACAATTCTCGCACCACAATTCTCGCCCCACATTTTCTTAACAATTCCCTCATTTCCATCATGTAATAATCCTGCCCAAATATGGATAAATGTACTACATCTGATCTAAAACAATATGCATCCTCTTCCTTTATTTTCCTAAGTGGCAGAGTTTCTATTCCCAAAAGCGCATGGAAAACACGTAGGGGCATATTTTCAAGCCCAATTTCGCTGCATTAGCAGCCGTTTTTGGCCGAAAAGCGGTGATTTAAATATCGCTCTATTATCAAGGACACGCTAACGCATGTTTCTTTGAGTTAGCAGCCGTCTTTTCTCCACTTTGCATGTCAGCGATTATTATCGCTAATGACATTCAAAGTGGGCGTTCCTCACAGAACAACATGGGTAAAATCGCTAGAACTGCATCGCCATATTCACAAGGATGCCCAAGACCCGCGAATCGATGATCAAAGTCACGCTAAGACCCCTTTATCGCAGGATTTTAACTCCTACTATTAATCTGATTTAGCCATCTGTAACATGGGAGGTGAATCTCAGGGCTAAGTCCACACCTGCCTATAATCAAGGTTTACATTATCGCAGGTCATTTTTCGCTGCTTTTCTCACGCTAATGCATGTTATCACCCTATTGCTGGATTTCACATTGCCTGGGTGAAAAGCGTTAATAATACGTCGCTAACCCGGTGCTGAAATCCAATGATAGGCTTGATAATGAAAATCGTGTTATGCACGATCTGCGATAACTATCACATGTGCTTGATAATATGCCCTGTATTGTTCTATTGAACTGCCTTCTAGCTTTGTCCATGGGTGCATAGTTAAATGCTTCCCTCCAATACCTCCTTGGCACCAATTCAGTCCAAACCATGGAAGTTTCCACCCATTGTTTTTAATTACTAGTAAGGATTCCTTCATTTGTTAAAGCAATGTTAGGCCTCACAACTGCACCAAATCATTTTTGCTGCAGAGAAAAATCAACATGTCTGGGTTCCCCCTGCTGGAAAAGAGTTCAGATAAAACTGGTAATAAACTTTTCCAATGCATAACAGTTTTCCCCCTCCAAAAAACCTT
Source organism: Lissotriton helveticus (assembly GCF_964261635.1). Classification (NCBI taxonomy): domain Eukaryota; kingdom Metazoa; phylum Chordata; class Amphibia; order Caudata; family Salamandridae; genus Lissotriton; species Lissotriton helveticus. The sequence goes on from NC_136072.1 coordinate 654,250,617, forward strand.
GTGCCTGCTACTGGGAAGTCAAGCATATATCTGCTGTTTCGTGTACACCACTACCCATTTTTATAAAGGAGTGTCCAATTATCCATGTTACCATTTTAAGGGAAAGTGGCCCTGGAGCACAACCTGAAGGAAAAGAAAATTGTATATCGGGGGAGGGAGGGTTAGTGAAAAGTGAACATTTGAAAATTGCTAATTTATTTCCTCACATATTTCTAACAACATTTTGATTTCCAATTCCCATTTCTTTTGATCTCCCTCCACGAGCACCCCAAAGTTAAACCCTCAGTAGGCACACCAACGCTAAGATAATTAGTCCCTTATTTCTCACTTGGTAAACCCAATCTTGTTCGAGCCATTCTGAGAATGGCCAACAAATCAAATACCTCAACTTTAATTCCTTTCTTATGGCAAAATATCTCCCCGTTGTCCCCCAAATTTATTTTGAAAAGTAATCCACTCTTATAATTAGCATGTATTCTCTTTTCCACTCCTGTTCAGCCAAACCCATCGTCCACTAACCAACTCATCAGTCTTTGAAACTTTCAACGAAATTTGTAATCTGGCTCTACCCTGTTATACATCATGCCCCTTCAGGCCATTGTGTATTCTCTTAAGCCCAGAAACTCTAAAAGCACCTAAAACATTCATCTCATGCATAAACAAAACAGATGAACTTCAAATGTATTGTACCAACAAACTAGTAGAACTAGTATTAACTTTTCCAGTAAATCAAATGTCACAGGATCTCTTAACACTGTATTTTTATCTTGCTCTCTGCTCCAACCTTTGAGAACTCTTCTCACTAATTCATCTTCTGCTGGATCACAACCCCACCATAGTTTCTCATAAAAATATATGCCTGCTATTTTGCCTGCTGTAGTGGTGTGTGATAAACCATTGTCTATCACAGCCATCACTAAATTTGAAAGCCTTTTCTCTTTGTCCACTCTGTTATAGCAGCTCCCTGGTTCTGTATTACCATGTGCCTGAAATTCTTGCCAAGACTGCAGAAAACATCTTCTCGTGGATGGTGCTCTAGACTTTTCTACCAACTCCACTACTTTATTTCCTCCAAGCCAAAATGTTCTGTGGTAATTTTGTAATTATGCTTTCTGGACCGGGGTTAACCTGCAGAACATCTGCTACTGTGAACAAGATAATGCATCAGCTATGTTATTGTTCACTCCACATACGTGCCTTGTTTTAAAGACCATGTTAAGCTCCAACACCTTAACATAAATGTGCATAATAATCTTAAAACTCTCAGATCCCTGGCTGTTTGTTGGTTAACTAGCTCCACAACTGTCACATTATCCACATTGAGCATAACATTCCTGTTGGCTAGGTCTTCATCCCAGACAAACAATGCCACTGCCAAAGGAAAGAAATCAAGGGAAGCAATGCTCCTTCCTTGTTTTAAGCAATGTACCGGCCACTGCTCAGCACACCAATGACCTTCCCAAAATATGCCAAAACGACTTGCACCTGCCACATCGAAGAAACATTTGCACTTACCCAATAGTACCTTCTTTCAGAAAGTATAACGAGGCGCCATTAAAACTATCCAGAAAAGTCAACCAAATGTGTAAATCCTTTCTCACTGCTGCCGATATGTGAATCCAGTGATGAGACAAAAGAGCACAAGACACAGAAACACTGTTTTCTATAAAACTTTCTGTCTGCTCTAACGACTCTGCAAGCGAAAATTAAGTAGACAACAGTTTCTGCACTTTCCTCAAATCTAACTTGCATTCATCAATGATTGCGTTCAAATATGAACTGATTTCCTGCACTTTACTAGCAGGCAGTCTTGCAACAATAGCTACTGTGTCCAGTTTAATGCTTAGAAATGTAAGTATGGTGGATGGAGCCTCTGTTTTCTCTGGAGCTAATGGGACACCCAACTCCGACGCCATGTTTTGAAAGCATGTAACCACTGTCCTGACTAACACCTCCCCACAAAAAGAAAATCATCAAGGTAGTGGCATACCATTCTATGTCCATACTGTTTAGTGAAAAGCCATTGTAAGAATGTAATTTATTGAATGTTTCGAATAATGCACAAGAGATTGCAGATCCCATGGGCAGTACTTTGACCACATAAATAGCTCCACTGAAATGCATTCCTAACAAAACGAAATCAGATGGAGGAACTGGTAGCAGCCTGCATGCTGACTGTATGTCCCTCTTTGCAAAGTCCGCTCCTGCCCTGCCCAAACTAACCAATTTAATTTCAATCTCAACTGATGCATAATTGACACTAGCATCTGCTGTTGAAATAAAATCATTTGCTGACAGTCCCTCTGGCCAGTAGAAGTGAAGAATTAGCTAGTATTCTCCAAGTGTGCTTTTTAGGAACAACACCTAAAGGAGAAATCATCAAATCTCGTAAAGGCCAATACCCATAAGGGCCTGTGATTCTACCTCCAATACATCCTTGTCCAATTTAACTTGTACAACTTCAAGTAGTTGCTTTGCAGATTCGAGATTGTCAGCCCACCTTTGTAATCTGGGATCTTGGTAACCAAAACAAAAAACTTGCTTAAAACCCCACTTTAACGTATCCGATAACAGATAAGACTGCAACCAACATTCTAAAACTGACAACTTATTTGGGGTAGGTGTCCTTTTGAGAAGTGTGACATTTCTGACCTCTCCCTTTGGTACTTTAAATTGCTCTCCATAGTTTCCTGCTGCAAAGCACTGTGTACGTGGGTGACTTCGCCCGCATTTAGAACACTCATGCTTATACCTGCAGTTTTGTTGTGGGAAGAAACCTTTATTGAAAACCCAGCATGCTGCTGGTACCATTGCCTGTCCTCTATCAGATCAGAAAAACTTTATTCGGTGAACATAAAAGTTAACCATAAAAGTACAATACGCAATCCAGCTTATACATAATATTCATCTGAGTAACAAGTATGACTCTCACATTTAGACTAAAATGGTTTTACAATATTTAAAAATATTCTTTAAAAAAGCTGTGACAGAGGCAATTTTATATTCATCATTTAAAGTTTGTAACACTAAAAATGCAGGTCGGCATTGTCTCAGACTTGATTTTCTCAGTATTGGGATAATCCAAAAAAACACTATATGTATGGTTGACTGTGTTGAGATATCATCACATGGGCAGTTACATAACATTTTGACCAATCATTCCTTTCTGGGAAGCTTAGGGCTCTAAATATAATATCCAGTCTAAAACGGGATAACAAGAATCTATCATAGTCTCCTGCAACTAGCAGGATATAAGGTTGCATTGTAGGAGTTGCCATAATAATATAATGAGTTTGAACCGTTGATTTACATCTTTCTATGGTAGTTCTACATTCTCCCAAAAAACGCAAACAATGGGCTTTAAGTTCTTTCCTGGGGACCTCTCGCATAGAATCTGGGTTGCTAAAGTATTCTGCATGACCAAGTTTAATAAAAAACATTTTGACGTACCCCAGCCATCTTATATATTTAACCCCGTCGGTCCCCAAAGCATCCTTCAAAATGTGGCGGTTAAAAACAGTTTCGTCGGTCGTCCATACTCTGTGCCAGAGTAAGATTGTCTGGATCTTTATGATATCCTCTAAATAGGGCATGCCTAATTCCAGGTGGCAGACGTGTTGAGGTGCTATCTGGTACTGCCAAGAGAAACCTAAAAAACGTATTCTCTACCATTTGTAGAGAGCCTACATTGGCATACCCACAAATTCCTGCTCCATATGTGGCAATAGCCACACACTTGGCTCTATAAATCTGAAGCAGTTCAATGGGGGCCGTTTTCCCAATTTCCTACTGAAATTAGTTAACGCCATCAAAGATTTAATAAAAAGAAGCTTTCTTGCTTTCACCGTCTGAACCCATGATCCCGACTGCTCAAATAAAATTCCTAAATAGGAAAAAGTTTTTGCTTGATCGCCTTAAATCTATAAAAAGAGTGTTAATGTTCTTGTTGTTACCAGCACCACAGTTTTAAAGGTTTTTGAACAACTATAGTGAGTTCTAATTTTGACATAAAATTAGCAAATTTATTAACTACCCTTTCGAGAGCTACCGGCGTACGGGCCATTAAAACAGCGTCATCTGCGTACAACAAAGCGGGGACTGGACGATTGACTACTGTTGGCACTGTACTGGTAAACTACTGTTGGCAAATCCTTGCACTCCTGGATCAAGTTTGTTTCTAAACCATTTATATAGAGTGTGAAAAGGAAAGGCGCAAGTATACATCCTTGTCTGACACCTTTCTTCACTCGAAAGTGCTTGGTACATTTACCATCCAGCCCATAACGTACCCTAGCCTTTGCCTTCGAATAAAGCTGTTTTAAAAAAGAAATTATTAAAACATCCATCCCTAACCCTTCTAAAATATGCCACAACTTTTCATGAATCACACAGTCAAAAGCTGCAGTCAGATCAACAAAGGTTAAAAATAACTTTTCCTTTTTAGCTTTGGTCTATTTATCTAAAATAATATGTAAATTAAGACCCTGTTCAATTGTTCCCAGTTCTTTACAGAAACCATACTGTAGGTCGCTTATTATTGCCCGCTCCTCCACCCACACCTATAGCCTATCCAATATAATTCTTCCGACAATCTTAACTGTGGAGTCCAACAGCGAGATTGAACGATAACAGGCTGGGTTGGCCCTATCCCCCTTTTTAAAAATAGGAACAATTATTGAATCATACCATGTCACTATAAGGCCTTGAGTACCACATGCATTAAAAACCTGTGTTAAAACTGGACCCCAGAGTGCTAAATTAGATTTAAAAAGGTCCACTGGGATTCCATCTAAACCCAGGGCCTTCACACCCCTGCTTGAGTTAATTGCTTTGGGGACTTTGTCTAAGGTAAATTGCAAGGGCATGTATACTGATGGTGAAAAAAACTCAGGTACGCCCACACTTAAGCTCGAATCACGCTCACACGGCATAGAGTTGGTATACAACTTAGAGAAATGCGTTATCCACTCTGCTTCGGTGATTGCTATCTCTAGACGTGCTTTATCACACTCCCCCATGCAGGGCGCATTTACCGCCTTCCAAAAGGTGGAGGAGTCATGATTCTATGAAGCCTCATGTAGCGTGTGCCATGCTTCCTCTTTAATTGCCTCTCTTCTCTCTTTTAAAGCCTTGTTATAATCTCTTCTGGCTTTTATTATGTTTTCCAGATTTTTTTCTCCCACATGTAGGGAGTTTTTGGGTCTACAGTAAGCCTTAGTGCACTTGGTGTCAAACCACCCTTTTTTTTGTTTCACTTTTTTAGTTAGTTTTATAAACAATGTTTCTTTAATGAGGCTCAAGATTACAGAAAAACTGCCCAGAATTTCCTGAGGGGTAGCCGTCTTGTCCAGACAGGATAGAATTTTATCTTTACATTTTGACAGAACTGTACTGGTAAAAGCTTCAGGGTCCACCATCTCCCATCTAAGCGCTTCGGCGTTCTGTCTATGCAAAGTTAAATTTTTCACAAGATGTGGTGTACCCTCCCTCGTATTGAAATCCTGCTTATGCACCACCACCATCATACTCAGGGAAAGTGATCACTTAAGAAGATGTCATGTACTCTAAAGTCTCCAATTCATGAAGCATATCTGTTGGAAATTATTATAAAATCTATAGTAGAGAAAGTGTCTCGGCCGTTGAAAGTAGGACCGTAAGGGATCATAGGTTCACATAATGTATTAGCAAACTCTAGGTCGTGTGTAAACATTATGTCATTTAAACAATCCCTGGTGCGTGTACGTTGAAAATGGGCATAACAACTCCCTGTTTCATACTGAATACCGCAACCCCCCTTATCCATATGCTCACATAGGGGAAAATTAAAGTCCGCTCCCCAAAGGACAAAAACATCTTTAGTAGTATGGGTTTGTAAGTTATGAAGATCATTGCTGAGGCATTTCAATATGTCTTCAAACTTCTCAGGGGAAGCGTTGTTATAGATGTTCAGCAGGAATACATGTGAAAGGTGGTCCAAATGCAAGCAAATTATCTCATAGTATCGCTCCTTAACCCTTAAATCTACTTTCCTTACATTCAAATAGTTTGTAATATATATACAGAGACCCCCTTATGCTCTGCCATGTGTGGAAGCTATTGCAGGAGAATGGAAAGTTTTATATCCGCTAATGTGAATGGGATCTATCGCCCACGTTTCCTGCAACATAAGGATCTCAAATTTGCCCACAAAATCAGACCAGACTTCGTTAGCAACCTTGCTTTTTAAGCCCGCCACGTTCCATGATAGGATCATACACTGATCTTTTCTACCTTCTCTACACCTACCTTCCGCTTCTTCTGCCCTAAGGTTCCCTAATATATGGCTATCTTGTATGATGGACTGTTCTGTATAAATGGCCGTCTTGTGTAAAATTATTTTACCCGCAGACCCGTCAGCATTCTTCATAACATCCGGGTATTTCAGGTTTTTAGTACCCTTTTCATGGAAGTTCGTCACTCTGTCAGTGATGGAGCCCCCCACACTTTTTATTACATCTGACTGAGTTTCTGGTGAGAATTGTAGTCAATCCACTGCTTCGGGGTTAACAAGTGGGTTGAAACGGTTATAAATAGGGAGTTTGAATTAAAGTCTATTTCTCAAGTTCGGTGCGTCCCTGTTTGACTGGACCGTATTATAAGGGGGCTGAAAGAAATAGCCTAGAGGGACTAGTTTAATGCCCTGCCCTAAGATGGTATGGGAACCGACTCTACTTAATGTTAGTTGAACTAACTGGGGGGTCTTAAGGGTCAGCACCACACAATATCCCCAAAAATTCTTCTTTCCCCTGCTTACCCAGTTTACTCTCCTGATCATCTTAAATTCTTCAAATAGCCTTTTGGTTAGGCCAGTCCTTTGCCCGAGCCAGTGTATTGTGTTATTCCTCAAGATCTCCCAGGTTTCGACCGTCCCTTCATGTAATTTTGAAACATTCACAAGTATCACCACATACGGAGTAGCAGCTGGAGGTGAGTCCAGACTCATTGTCGGCCTTTCTATTACAATTTCTTTCTGGCACCTTGGGGTATTATTTTTCCCACTTTTAAACAGGGGATACTTAATTCTGTTTGGCGTCAGGGGGATGTCAAGGGGGTAGGTCTCTTGATTGACAGGAGGGATATATTGAGCTGAATCACATATTTCTTGCTGGGCTCCCTCGCAAGGTACTGGGGCGTAATGATCACTATAGCATCTCTCAGGATTGGGTTTGTTGGTCTGGTTACCCCCATAGGGAGTTGATAACTCTTGTGTAAGGGGCCGTTTAGAAGAATGAACTTTATCTAAACATTTAAGTAATGCTTCCTCAATCATAGCAAACTTGTGTGATAATCGACCTAAGCTGTCTCTTAGGAAAGTGTCTAACGGATCCAGCCTCTTTTTTAAGTTTTCCACCTTTGTCTGTATACAGGTACTATTAGTGCAACTAGCTTTTGATTTATCAGGTTTGTGTGTCACCTTAGGTTTTCCCTTTTACAAAGGCTTCTTGCTAGTTGAGGTAAGTGCCCCTCTTGAATTTGAAACACTATCTCCTATTCTATGTGGGGCAATATCTGGATTTCTTGCTTGCTTAGTGGGTGGTTGTGTGTCATAGTCCTGCTCACTCCCTGATATATTATCTGTGCGGTTCATCACACAACCATTAGTATTTGAGATAGACCTAACAACTTCTTCATGTGGAGAATGCCCTTCTTGTGAAAGCAACACCATTTGTGTCTCCCCCTCTAAACCAATAGTTCCCGGATTTAGTGCCTCTTCCACTGTGATGATTTGTTGCTCAATTGCGCCTACAGCCCCGTTAGGTAACTAAGCAGGGTCTGACATGAGCGTGCCCCTGATGTTCCACTGCCTTTTACTTGGGCGCTTGCCGCTTTCCTTTTCCCCATAGTAACTTTGTATCCAGGTGTATTAAAGGCTTTACAGTAAAAGATCAGTAGTCGCAATCTCTAAATTAACTTCAAGAGTACTAAAATAGAATAACTAAGGTAACAGCCGTAGCAAAAGACAATGGCATTATCAGTAAGTGAAAAATATAAGTCTTTGTCCTTCTTCGTTTCTGCTTTTACAATTACAATCCAAGACCAGAATCAGTATCTTATGAGCAGAAACAAAGGGGCCTGGCCCAGCCCGGCCTCTTTTGGTCTCTGACGGGCTAAGACGGGCCCGTCTTGGCCCGGTTGTCGCCGGCGTGCGTATCGCATCACATGACAGCTGCAAGGACTTTTCAAGCCCCTCCAGAGGCTGGGTCAAAAGTGCAGGGTGCAGATTACTCCAACGAACCAGCTGCAAAGGTCTGGTTCTCCTCTCCCTGTCTCCCACGAATCGCGGGACCGCCGCAAGGACTTTTCAAGCCCCTTCAGGGGCTAGGTCAAAAGTGCAGGGTGCAGATTACTCCAGGGACCAGTAGCAAAGGTCCAGTTCTCCTCTCCTGGTCTCCCTGTCCTCCATCATACCCTCCCCACCCGTGTTGAATGGGACGATACTGAAAGGGCTGATAAGTCACAGGTAACCTGTTGGAATGGGTGATTACGATTTCAATAAATGTCATGATATCTGCAGGCCAGACGACGGCAATTTCAGTAAATGCAATGTGAACGTTTGCCATAGCCTGTGCCCTCACAATACCATCAATGCCCGTCAATGCAAAATCCATGTATACCGTAACTTGTGTCCCCACAGCAGTACCAACATCAGCAACAATGTATGTCATAACCCCCACTCATACAACAATGTTATTGTTGACAATAAAAACAATGTCAATGTACGTTCTGACAAAAGCAAACATACCTTTGTCAATAAAAGTAAGAACGGTATCAACATACAAGATGAAAACTGTATGCTAATAATGTCAATAAAAATGATACCAGTGGCTGCCATTTTATTCTTATGAGTTCCAATGAACTCACATGATTGCTGTTGGATTCCCCAAGGTGACGTCCCCATCAACCACAAATCAGAGATACGTGGTCAGGAAGGTCATGCAACTCGTACCCACTCCTATTGAGTAACTGGTCACAGGTGGGGTCCCCCATAAACTAAAGGTAAACAAGCACCCAGGGAAAAGCCTGGCCAATTTCTCAGATAGATAGTTGCACCACAAAAAAGTCCAAGGTAATTAGAGCAAAAAAAAAAGTTTGGCAAGAGACTCGCATTCCACAGAAATACCACAAAGCTAGGCACCACATGTCGATAGGTACACTCAACCAATCAGGACACAACATGCACACCGCATGTAATAATTGCACGCTCCTCATGCCGGACTTCTGGACACTTACACATTGGCCCACATTAGCTCTCCCTGAGGTTGAGAGCCATCTGTGTTATTATCAGATGCACACATTTGATTGATTTACGACCAAGATGTTCTTTAGGAATGCAGAGACCATTTTATTGTACCTCATTAACTGTATAAATTGCAGCTCAAAACTTTGTACATTGAGATATTTTGAGCACGAGCACTCGCACTCTGTCCAGACTCTCCCGGCTGCACCACTTAGTTAAACAAACTTGTTCCTGTTTTGCCAAGCTCCCCTTGTCTGTTCATTTATTTAAGGTAAATTCATATCCCGGAAACATTTTGGTGAGTCCGGCAGGAGAGATTGGTCCCATCGAGCCCGACTGCTTTAGAAGGAAGGACATCGGTCCACACTGATTCATCTGCACATAAAAGATCGGTTACCAGATGTCATAATTGATCAGAAGTTTTGCTGAATCCACGGGGTGAAGGTCCGCCCAGAGACATCCGTCATAGGGTAAGATCCTTAGTCCCACAGTGTGGCATATGACAAACTAGGACAAGTGCATAGACAGCTTTTGGTTTTCCTCTAGTCAGCATGCTAGAAGAAGTCAAAAGTAGCTACCTGACTTTGGACGTAGAGCACAAGGTTGCCTCATCCCTGGGTGTTAGCAAAGGTTAGCCTGACCTTGGCATGGAACAGGGTACGCCTCATCCCGGGTGTTATTAAGGGGAAGCCTAAGCTTGGGCGTGGAACAGGATTCGCCTCATCCCTAGGTGTTAGCAAGGGATAGCCAAGACAGCTGGGTTTGGTGACAAGTCCTTTTGCAGAGACTCTGGATGTGATATAGATCCAACATCTCAAACTTGATTTTTTTATTACAATTGTTCTTAGGGCTATCAATTTCAACACTGATAGCACCTGAAAGAAGTGAAAGGTGTTCCCCTTGTTCTCTCTGCTTGAATCATTGGTTATTAGGCAGTGACACACACAAACCCTGGGTGTAATATAGAGTGTAATTGAGAAATGAGTGAAACATTTGGGCCTTGGTGAATCAGGTGTAGCTTCTGCCAGGCCACATGGCCGATAGTTATCAGTTTATTCTTTTTCCTCTGCTTAAATTGTTGCTAATTTTTGTCCGACGAACTAATAGTGACAGACTATTAGACTCACCTTGCTCCACATATTGCGCAGAGCATTCCCTCTATGCAGGCTATAGGCACTAGGAGAGGGCTCTGGTTTTTTGGACAAAATAAAACATTTTTCTGTCAACCTTTTTAGTCTCTAATAGATTTTTTCCATTTTTAGGCATTTTTTGGGTTTGTAGGGCTGTTGAAATTTTGCAAATCATGCTGCATGTTTAAATGATATGTCGTGTTAGCAAGTCTATGCTTTTAAGCAATAAATACTTTTCTTTCCAAACCGGAAGTTCACTATTGCTAGTATTCTTCTGCAAAACAATCTGCACTGCCCTAAATTAACAATTGCACTTTCATTACAGATTAATATTACTTCTTTGTATTATTGTCTCTTGTTATGTAACTTTTGTTGATGCATCAGGTTGTTTTACAGCCCCTGACCTTAAATCTAGTTTTTGGTACCACCCCTGTTAACAAAGTTCCCCCAAATAAAAGTAGAATCCGTAACTCATTTTGTAGTGTAGTTCCTATATTCCCAATAGGCTCTGCGCATTGGAATAATATCTTCAGTAATATAGACGTAGGACAGAGGTTAACTAGGTCTTTTACTGACGATATTAGACTTAAGTTTTTGCCAGCTAGCTCAGAGTTCACTAGAAACTTTCTCGAATAAACGATGAGGAGTTTAACCTCCCTGGATAGACAAGAAGGGATTTAGTTTCTGACAACCATAGAACATGACAACTTTGCTCTCCCTGATTAAGAGTGTATCTCTAGAGTCGTGTGAAAACAAAAGACAGCTATTTTACTCAGTCACTATGTGCGTACTTAGTTTCACCAGATTGCAGAGAAAAGAAGAGACGGGCGTTTTCAATAAAAGGTGTTATTTATTGATCAGTCTCTTTTCTCATATAAGAGAAATGAATTGCTACAATTGCAATACTTATAGTTAAGTAAAGTGCATACAGTAAAAGCAGGATTATGAAATAATACTGTAAAATCATTGATATGGTTTCTTAGCCATATGATACTTTAAAATGGATAAAATAGATACATACATATATACATTTGACTAATCGTACTCAACTGGTGCTTCTAACTATGCCTACCCCGGTGTACCTGACCTAAGCCTAATACATGGGAAGGAGTAAGTAAGTAGCAGTTTAAGTTAAGTTTGATTTGCCAAGAATCTGACTCAAGAATTCTCTGTAAGGGTTTAGTCAGTTCAGTACCTGGGGATTTGAAGGCAGGAGGGCTGGTATCTCACTCTCAGAACTCGATATCCCAGTTCACCCGCAAGGGCAAGCTGGAAGCGCCGGAAGCTGGATTTCTCGGCAGGAGAAAAGACAGCGTCTCTCTCAGCGCGTCAAAAGGGAGGGGCAGCGTCCGTGGGCTCTCATCAGCTGGGCTCTCGGCAAGTAGTCGCTGCTCCAGATTCACCACCACCGTGTCCTTGCTTAAGGCAGCGTTGGTATATTTATACCTGAAAGGTGCCGGGTTTGACGTAAGGATGGACATAAGACGTCAATAAAGATGTCATTAAGAACTGGTCGTTCTTACAGTATTACAGGAGTTCTCGGACGAAATCAAAACAATAGCAGAGGGGATTTCCCAGGTTAGCTGGAGGTTTGGATTTGTTTAAGAACTCGGTGTGCTTTCTAGGGGGCTGGAGGAATAGGCTTGCTTAATGTGACAGCATGCGCTATGACCGAATTATGAAAAAGGGTTTCTGTGCCGTTTGCAGGGATATTATTGATTTATAACCGGACAAGGGCAAAGAATAGGATATTGATTCAGGTACCTAGATAAAACACACTACACCCACTCCACGAATTCATGTCCATAATTACTAAAACTAAGCAATAGTAAACATATCTAACGGTGCATGTGTATACCGATCCACCCCACAATACATTATTTTGCATCTGAAATGGTATATGCGAAATACACGAAAATGAGTATAGGTACTGTATGCTTTCAAGCAGTGTAATCATTCAAAAAATGCACATATATATCAGCATGAAGGATTTGCGAAAATTACACATGAAATGGCTCTTAATACAGAAAAAAAGTGCGAGACCATTCCATCACATATAAATACAGTTTTTTGTAAATATGCTAGAGGTTAAGTTTAATATATTGTCTCTAGAGTTCCTAATAATAGAAGCTCTGTTCTCTAAGAATAGTTCTACTTTAAGCAGAGGATGAGTGCCAAAAAAGAAAGGTAAATATTTTGGAATCGGGGAAAAATAGTTTCGTTTTCAAGGGAAGAAGTCAAAACAGTTCCAAATTTTTCAGAAGCTTTTGTTTTTAAAAGCTGAAGGCCAAATTCAAAGTTCATGGAACGCTGAGTGCTCATTTGCTTAAAAGTTTATTCTTTCTGTTCGGGCGAGAACATCATTTCAGACAGACTTTCAAAAAAGCAGTTTACCGCCTCAGGTGGAAGTTCGACCAAGTTGGAAAATGTCGCTACCATGCAGTCTTGAGCATGATTGCTTTCAACGATGTTTTGATCAGCATTGCTTACAGAAGGTCGTACCTGGTTGATGCTGCTCTCATCTTGTACTTCACTACCCTTTAATCGCAGTGGTGAAGTCTCAACGAATGCCGTCATCAGGATGGGTAACCGCTGGGGACAACACGATGCATGAGCCTTTACTGGACCGAGCAAAGTATCTGTATCCAATGGTACTTCTGATTGTAGTGTAAGACAGATGTTTAACACGCATTCTTCTCCGCATAGCAAACCTCTTAACACAGGTAAGATACAATTCTGCCAGATGGGTCTGAATGAAAGAAACCAGGTCATATTCAGATCTCTTAGCCGGGCTAATCCAAGGACTTTAGTTATGCGGTCCCGATAGCGTATAGCTAGGATCGTTTCTTCCATTGTTGCTGGAGTCTTGTCCGCGCTTTGGCTTGCCATAACGAAGCAGGAGAAGCAAAAATAAAATGCCTGCTACGAGTCCCAACAGGAGTGGAAGTCCGCCAAAGACAGAATGGACAAAATTAGGAAAAATACCCAGGACTGCTTTGAAGGGTGTTAATAGTCCCGAAAAAACGGTCTTAAATACACTTGCGATGCCATTGGTATCAGAAATGTTTAAGATTTCGTTTAGCATTTCTGCGAAGTGTAGGGGGCAATTTGTTGATAATAATGCATGTATCTCTGTCGTTGTCCTTGCAACTTGGAGATCATACGTTTCTTTTGATGACGTCAAGTGAACTGGCGTCTGTAGAAGCACAGTCTTCATTCTGCTTAAAGTATCAATTCGAATAGAAGAGATATTCAAACTGGTACAAATATTTCCCTCCCTGTCTGGAGTGTCGTTTGGAAACAATACTCCCTCACAGCAAGTGACCATGGAACTTACACTAACTAGATAAGCTTTTCCTGGCACTAGGCCACAACATCTGGGATCCACAATTAGAATGTAGCTCCCGTTAGAAAGCCGTCTAAAGAATGGCTCTATTCGAGTTGCAGGTGTGCCAAGCTGGTGACATGAAAGGTTATTTGAAGTCCCCTCACAGGCCCCATGCAAATTTATGCCCTGACACAGAATTATACCACTTAGTGATTTTTCACAATTATTACCACTAAGAAATACACTCTGTCCTTTTTCACTATAACATGTGTGTGTGTAAGGTAATTTCCATGTTGACTTAATGTATCCTTTACCCAACCTTTCAAACTGGCCTGCCTGTATATACTTGTGGCAGTATCGAAATTGGAAAGTTGTTATCGGAATAGTTATGATTCCGTGTATTATCCATTCAATGACAGGTCGTTCTGACATTGTCAATGGTAATCTCTCTAGTTTTTCAATGCTCAGAATTGTATAATCTGCTCCCTTTTGTGCCAAAATGATTTGCGTATCAGTAAGGTTACAGATAGAGAATAATGACGTTGTGTTGATTAAACGCCAAAGCACGTAGCCTGAACGCAGATTTTGTAACGTCCAGCCAAGCTGTACAATAGAACGCAATTGAGACTGACCGTGTTGTAACATCAGTAAGTCTTGCTCTATTATATCGATTGCAGATGATACAATGCTGTCCAGTGAATATATTCTGGAAGACAGAGTCATTAACCCATTGTCCACAACAGAAAGTGATTTTTCCAAATCAACACGGTCAATTTCCCGTATTTTCTCTGCTGTCTTAATTTGAGTTACTTTCCAAGCTTCGTTGTAAGCTGCATATATAGAGGCCACTATGAAACGTTTTTGACGCTGTTTGCGCGGTCCCATAATGAAATCACGCAAGTCAGCACCTTCTTTAAGTAAAGTCAAGTGTTGCTTAATTTCTGCCAGTGTGGATGTTCGTAGCCATTCAAGGCAGAGTTTACCCACACTGTATGTTGTTACAATCCCTGGATGTTGTCGCTGGGAGTATCTAGGGTCTGGCCTGGACATTTCTAACCCCTGTATTTTGTTCAGGAATCTATCTTGACAGTTATTTGTGTCTGTGGGCCAGATCAACAATTTCTTCCAATCAGGATGTGTTCTGTTTTGGTTAAAAATATGGGATACGTCTATCTCAACATCTGTAGTGTTATTACTATCAGGAGTTGGCTTTGGAATAGATGGTTTGTTTAAATCTTTAATTTTGGCTAGGCCAAGACAGGTTGTTTGTTGAATTGTGTCATTCAAAAATATAATTTGTTCTGGGATCATGCAGGCTCTAAATAATGATTCTATACCTTGGACCTGCCAATATTTAGTACCCCTGATGGTTTTCGTTTCAATATTATTGTTCCAGAAATCAAAACCAAATGTATTCATTTTATCAAAAAATGTTTCTGAATAGATTAATTTTGTGTTTGTCAGCATGGTTTTCATTCCTGTCTCATTTAACAGTTTAAAATAAAACGTTTCTGCATTACTTGTGTTAAACCCTGAGAAGTATGACAATTTCTCATAAAATGTATTTGAACTGCCTTTTGGTGGAGTTGCACAATGTTCCCATTGATTATAATTAAAAACATTTCTAGGTTGAGCAGATTTATGCAAATAATGATTACCATAGTGGTTGTAACAGTACATCTGGTCATAATTAGATGAACCCTGTAAGTAATCATGTTCAGTAAATTTAGCTGACATAACTAGGTCTGACATCATACCATTAATACTTTCAAAGTCCCAATCATCAGAAAATGTGCTCGGTTTTACAAAGTCACTTAATGAAACCTTGAATTGATGAGGATACTTCAAGAGCTCGACCGGGCCATAGATTTCGTAATCAGTTTTGTCCCATGCTACCCCACCGGGTAATGGATTGGCTGTGAAGTTTACTGAAGAAAGTTCTCTTTTTTCGATGTGTGAAGACTTGTGTGGTTTTAGGACCAAGTTGATTTTCTGGCTTGCTGTGTCCATTGTAACATATTTTCCCTCAATGAAGTGTCCCAAGCATAGTACCATGATGAGCCAAAGCAGGAGGAAAAGTACACCTAGTACCACCCAAAATTCAATCCATGGGGAAATCAAATAGGTCTCTTTTAGTTGATGAAAGTGTTTTTTAGCCTTGTCTTTAAAAGTTGTTGTTGATATTGGCTGTTCCTCAGGTTCACTCGGATCCTCAGAAAAATCATCGAAATTGATGAAATAGCCTGATGCAGTTCTGTCAATTGTTTCAATTGCTTCTGGATTTCTTTTTGCTTTCGAAATTTTCTTTGTTTCATTAGCATAGTCTGTGGCTACATCATTGTAGACTGGTGTTTCTTGTTGAATTATTACAATTTGGGTTTCAAGAGGCTTAAGTTCCATGGCTTTGTTGCATAGTCCTTGTTGATTCACTGTAGGTTTATCAAATGTGATTAGTCTTTCAGTTTGAACCTCTTGATTTGTAGCAAACTTTGGTGTTCTGCTACTTCTTGGGAGTCCACTTGGCCTACTACTTGTTATTGGCCACATGATTGTGGTTTAACCAGGTCGATGGATACAACTCGGTTCTCCTTTTTACCAGCAAGGGGCGGTAGTACAACTGATCTTGTTCCGTTGACAGCTAAGACAGGTATTGATTTTCTGTAAGAAGGCCCAAATTCCTTCTTCACCGCTATTTTCTCTCTGACCAGATCCCCAATCTTTGGAATCCAGACAGGCCTTGCTGGGACAGGTGGTTTCTCTTCAGTGGCCGTTGGCTGTTGTTTCAACTTTATGTTGCCCAGGTTTTTTCTTTTTTCATTTAAGTCCTGTAAAATAGCCAAACGATCTTTGATATCAAAGCTTTTTTCTTTCACCACTGAAGTTTGACTATCGAGGTCCTGGATTAGCATTCTAGTCCAGAACAATAGTTCGTACGGACTGAGAACTTTTAGAGAATTTCTTGGCAGATTATTAAGACTACGTTGGACACTTATTAAATGTTTGACCCACCCAGCACCCGAACCTAATACCTTTGCCGTTATAGATTGCTTTATGTCTCGGTTTTTTCTTTCCACAAGCCTGTTTCCCTCAGGATGGAAGGGACAAGAATACCGCAATGCAATGCCCATGCTGGTCATGGCCTCTTTATAAGCTCGAGAGCTAAAAGCAGGACCTTGGTCAGAATGTAGCATGCCAATCGCGTCTATGCCGCTATAGACTCGCAAATCTTGTTATAACAGTTCAGACGTCAGCCGAGAGCTGGGGTCTACATTTTTAAGGGAATTTAGTCTTAAATAATATACATTGGGACGCATGTTTCCTGTTTAATCATAAGAATAGATCGCTTTATGCTTTCTATTATGTGTTCTGGCACTACTTCGGCCCGTTCGCCACTGCGATCTCTGTTGCAGTTTTCACAATTTTTTGCAAATTTGTGATTATCCACGCTCATCCCCGGCCACCAGTATTCTGATTTTAATTCTGTCAAAGATTCTTTGATCATCTGATGCCTTAAACCTAATCCCATATGTGCTTCTTGTATTAAGAAGCCTCTCCTGTTCCTGTTTGGAATTACCCTATCCCCCACTCCAGGGATTCGAGCAAAAGGAACGGAGTTTGCATCGATTATGTATGTATAATTGAGGGGATAGTTGACAGGTAACGCTGAACAGTCGCCTTTTAATGACGTTTTTACCGCCAGCATCGTTTCCCCGTCTATGTATTTTCCTGAACGCTTTTTTGAAGCTACGGAAGCCGACTTAGTTGCTTCCGCTGTGGCTGTCTCAGCCAATGAATTCCCTGAAACGTGAACGCCATCACGCTGATGACTCAGTGTATGTATCACGTGAGTCTTTTGTAGTTCTTTTTGTAAACAAACTACTTGTTCCCAAAGCGATTTTTGCTTTATTGTGGCACCTGTGTCATCTTTGTAACCGTTTTCAACCCATTTCTGCAAGTTTTCGTTGTATGATTTGACGCAGGAATGCGAATCGCACACTATTAGTGTCGGGAATTCGCGATCGGCAATATCCAGCGCCATTTTTAAAGCTATTAATTCAGTTTGATGACCTGAATTGTCTTCTACAGATTGTGACATCGTTACTAGTGGCATTAATTTACGTCCGCGCCACCGGCATTTGACCACCTCGCATGTAGCGTTGTACGCTTGTTTTCCCCAAACTGAGGGTTCTGCATAACTGTTTGTGTATATTACGCAGGCGTAAAGTTGTATGGGCAGAATGTCGCTAGGCAGAGGATATTCTCTTTCATATTCTAGATTTTTTAATTTTTTCATTTCCGGGTCAAAATAGTATTTCACTCTGTCTGTAGCAAGAGAATTTTCCCATTGTATCCATTTTGGATTTAATGCCACAGTAGGTTAATTACATGGGCTTGTTAATGCCTCAAAGGCTGATTCTGCTATTCTAACAGTAATCTGTCTGCCATCAGCTTGGTCTCTTTCTTTTGCTACAGCTGTTTGAACCGCATGAACAATGTTTTCCTTAATGCTGAATGTTTTTTCAGCTTCTGTGTACAAGTGAGATGTGTATGCTATTGGTACCGTTTCTCCCTCATTAGAGGTTAGGTATGTGAATCCGCATCTTCCTGGGATGACTCGAATCACAAGATTGCGTGTGTTATCACGTGTTTGCAATTTTGTTTTAGCTAACATGTCTGTTTGTAATGATCTCAAAATTTCTGTGTGTTTTTTAGTCCAATTGATTGTTTTAAAATCTGGTTTTATCAGCTCATAGAGAGGTTTAACCCTCTCTGCATAATTTAGAATGTAAGTTCTTCCGAAATTCAGGAAACCTAGAATTGATTGTAAGTTTTTCAGCGTTCTTGGTGCTTGGATTACAGCACATTTCTCTAAGAAATTGTCTGCCAGGCTTTTGCCTTCACTTGATAATTCATATCCTAAAAACAGGACAGTTAGATGGGCAATTCTTGACTTTTTGAAGTTGAATTTGTAACCCTCTGCTGCGAACCCAAGTATTATGGTGTTCACTCTTTTCAAGTGAGTATCCAAGTCATCATCTGTTAGATAGATGTCATCGACATAAGATAATGCCTCATCATCATATGTTTGTAGCAACTCTGTTACTCTCGCTGAGAATAATCCTGGGCTGTTCTTGAACCCCTGTGGCAAACGAGCCATTTATTGAGAAAGCGGTCAAATATCTGCTTTCAGGTGCTATGTTTTGACAAAAGAAACCATTAGAGATGTCTAATGTTGTTTTGTATTTTTTTGCGCACTATGTTATTCATTAGTGCTGCACTGTGTGAGTTTTGTACTGCAAAAGTTTTGCCACATGAGTTAAGGTGTCTGTAGTCCAAAACTAGTCGATATGAATCGTCTGGTTTGGAGACAGGAAACAAAGGATTGTTCATTTGTGAGTTGCAAGTTTCAATCACCCCCTGGTATTCAAGTTGATCTAAGATCTCCCTGACCTGTTTTTTAGCTTCTTGCTTAATTGGGTACTGCCTCTGTGCAGTTGGTTGTGATTTTAACTGGATTTTGTGAGGAGGTGAGTCCTCATCCCATCCAACATGATTTTTATATAATGCAGGAGCCTGGGCTACTGCCCACTTTCTTGCAAGTGTATATTTTTTATGAATTGGAATGTGATTTGAGAAGGCAGGCATAATCATTTCTTCGCCATGAGGGCACTCCCTGACAAACTCTGGTGGCCAGTCTTTTTCAGCTAAAAGGATGTCATAGCCTTTGGAGAGGTTATCCCAAAATAGACCCCTTATTTTCCTAGTCTTATCTCCCTCTATACGTAACGTTATTTCGTATATTTTATGAGGTTTGCTAATTCTGGTATCTGCAGTTTCCACCTGAATATATTCATTCGTGTCCACTGTCTCCAGATGATTCATCAGGATCTTGCGAGCTTAACTCACTTCGGCTGCGCTGTCTAGCATTGTCTGAACCCACTCTCCGTTTTTCAGCTGTGTCCTCAGGATCCTCGGCATGTTTGACTATTTTAATACTGGCTACCTTCTTTTTTGGAAATTGTAATTTTTTACTTTGATGAGCAGGTTCCTTGTCTTTGGACTTGCCGTGCTCTTCCCTGTGTTCTGACCATCCTCTTCTTTCCGATTTCTGCGAGGAAGTCTGAAAAGATCGAGAGGGACGTGTATCAATATCTTGATATCTATCAGGTTTCTTCAAATTATCCCGATTTCTAAGGTTGTATCTTTTCTCAGAGGGCTCCCTCTGGGGAGACTTGTGTCCTTGGTCCGGAGATTTTTCTCTCCGCCGAGGAGACCTTCCTCTGGACTGGAATCTTTTTTCTTTGGGAGTGGATTGTTTATTTCCATCCCAGCTCTTTTTTGGAGTGTTCAGATTATTTTTAATGAATACCTTTTCAGGATTTTCAGTTAGTTGTGGTTTCACTGGTTTCCCACCCAAACTATCTCTTCCTAGTTCTTCATAGGATTTCTCTATGATTCTGGCAAGTTCAAATGGTTGTTCTGCTATATCTGTTTCTTTCAACTTCTGGCGGATCGCTACAGATGCCGCTTCCCCTTTTAGGTTGGCTAGTAATATAGCCGAGACCTGCTTGAAGTCTTTCAGTAATTTCATACCCAGAGTTAAAGCAGGTTCTGGACCGTACTCATTTTGAATCTGTCTTAGCACATCTGGTATTACCGCCATGGACGGAACACCATGTGTTTTTGTGTAAATGGAAGCAAAGATTGTGCCCCAAGTGTCACAGTCCTCCACATGTGGTGCGATCCCCATTGGAAGACAGATAGTCAGAATTCTGTGTTTCTCAGTAGGGGTAGTATCTGGAAATACTGCCTTTATTTGAGTGATTTTTTGTGCTAACCAGAATGGAATTTGTTCCCGTTTTATGGGTACTTTACCTAGACATGACTGTATGTTCTGTGGTGTGATTTTATTTGTGTTCCCCTGATGAGGGGTCAGCTGTGGAATTTTAATAGCTGGTTGACCTTTGAAGTCCGCATTACATATTGGACTAATTGTCTATGTATTTTAATTAGTACTTTTAGTTGGACTAGAAGTTCTGGTTTAGACATTTTTTCAATGTCTGGATGTGGTGTGTAGCCGGCTAGAACCGGCCACGCTGCTCCTGGTCTACCTAGTGGACCGAGCCTGGTGATGTGATCATTATGTTTTAGGGCGCCTTTAAACCAGAGCAGGTGCTCTTGGTATTTTAATGGGATTTCCACCTCCTCGAAAGGAGTGTACGCATCCGGAGGTTCCTCTATTTTATAATAGTGGAATTTTTTTGTGACAGCATTTGCTGCTGGAAAGTTTATCCATGAATAGAATACCTCTGTCTGCCGATATTCGTGTGCCTCAATTACGAATATGACTGTACCACCTCTTGGTGTTAGTCCATTCTCTATAAGTTTAATAGTTATAGTTTTCCTTATGTTGACCGGGATGTGTATTGCGTCCGGGTCAGTCTGCAGGAGACTTGTGTCATCCGCTAGGAGTTGAGCTGCTATTCTAGCTGCCTCCCTTTCTTCCTCATTGTCTGACATTTTACTGACAAGAAGGTTTTTTGTTGCAGATCAAGTTTCAAGGAAACAAAGATTAGGTGCACAATATTTTGGAACACTGTATCCTTCAACGTTGAATAAACCAAAAACTATACAAAGAAATCTCTTTCCACTAAGTTCCTGCGGATTTTAACCTTTGACCCACTCCAGACGTCTTTGGAGTATTTACGGGAGAAAGGGTCTGTGTGAAAAAGCACGACTGAGTTACTCTGATGCCTTGCGTTAGATTTATCACCTTACCAAACTGTTGGGCGCCATGTAGTGTAGTTCCTATATTCCCAATAGACTCTGCGCATTGGAATAATATCTTCAGTAATATAGACGTAGGACAGAGGTTAACTAGGTCTTTTACTGACGATATTAGACTTAAGTTTTTGCCAGCTAGCTCAGAGTTCACTAGAAACTTTCTCGAATAAGCGAGGAGGAGTTTAACCTCCCTGGATAGACAAGAAGGGATTTAGTTTCTGACAACCATAGAACATGACAACTTTGCTCTCCCTGATTAAGAGTGTATCTCTAGAGTTGTGTGAAAACAAAAGACAGCTATTTTACTCAGTCACTATGTGCGTACTTAGTTTCACCAGATTGCAGAGAAAAGAAGAGACGGGCGTTTTCAATAAAAGGTGTTATTTATTGATCAGTCTCTTTTCTCATACAAGAGAAATGAATTGCTGTAATTGCAATACTTATAGTTAAGTAAAGTGCATACAGTAAAATCAGGATTATGAAATAATACTGTAAAAGCATTGATATGGTTTCTTAGCCATATGATACTTTAAAATGGATAAAATAGATACATACATATATACATTTGACTAATCGTACTCAACTGGTGCTTCTAACTATGCCTACCCCGGTGTACCTGACCTAAGCCTAATACATGGGAAGGAGTAAGTAAGTAGCAGTTTAAGTTAAGTTTGGTTTGCCAAGAATCTGACTCAAGAATTCTCTGTAAGGGTTTAGTCAGTTCAGTACCTGGGGATTTGAAGGCAGGAGGGCTGGTATCTCTCTCTCAGAACTCGACATCCCAGTTCACCCGCAAGGGCAAGCTGGAAGCGCCGGAAGCTGAATTTCTCCGCAGGAGAAAAGACAGCGTCTCTCTCAGCGCGTCAAAAGGGAGGGGCAGCGTCCGTGGGCTCTCATCAGCTGGGCTCTCGGCAAGTAGTCGCTGCTCCAGATTCACCACCACCGTGTCCTTGCTTAAGGCAGCGTTGGTATATTTATACCTGAAAGGATGGACATAAGACGTCAATAAAGATGTCATTAAGAACTATTACAGGAGTTCTCGGACGAAATCAAAACAATAGCAGAGGGGATTTCCCAGGTTAGCTGGAGGTTTGGATTTGTTTAAGAACTCGGTGTGCTTTCTAGGGGGCTGGAGGAATAGGCTTGCTTAATGTGACAGCATGCGCTATGACCGAATTATGAAAAAGGGTTTCTGTGCCGTTTGCAGGGATAAGATTGATTTATAACCGGACAAGGGCAAATAATAGGATATTGATTCAGGTACCTAGATAAAACACACTACAATCTTGAATGAAATTCTTGAGATAACCCAAATGTTAAAAAACCCGTAAAACAAACAAGCTTCCGACTTCATCATGGAGACTCCACTAGACCACACAAATGTGAAATTACCCAGCCAGGCTTGGAGACAAGAGAGACACAGCTGTGGGTGGCATGTCCATACCAGGGGCCATGCCTTCCCCTGGCCTGCAGGTGGAAAATTTGATACCAATATCATGGAACTCATCAAATCATTCGTTTAAACCAAACATGAGAGCCAAGAGAGAGACATGCAACCTGTTAAGAATGTGGGCCATTTGAGGTGTGGACCCAACACACACCATACATGACCACAGAGCTAGCAACAGCAAAGAGGAAGGCTCCCACTCCTATTAGTCCAACAGCAAAGGAGAAAGCCTAGAATTCTGCCTGAGAACCCAGGGGACTAGTGGTTCTTTACTGTGTCACCTGCTCTATCACCCCCAGGTACAAACGCCGCATTTGGAGAACAACTATCTGACCTGATAGCTCAAGGTGCACTTGGTGATAATAATCTAATTCTCGTTGACCTGAACCTACGGTGGAACGAGACCAACAACCCTCTAACCCAATCGCTGTCCAGTTTGCTCTGTGATGACAATCTAATCTAATACTGCACAGAGGAGACACACTACAAAGGAGCCACACTAGATGCCATCATTGCTCAAAAAAACACAATCACTGTCAACCACATACTCCCCGTTGACTGGTCAGACCACCACATGATCCTATTTCATATCAATCACCCCACTCTCTCCCAATCACCCCCACAAGATCCCCCCAAATGGCTGAGAAATTTCTCCCAAGTTCCCTTGGGAATCCTGGAAGATCAGATAAGCTCACTCTTCCCCTACATCAAAGACCACCTCTCCACCAACGACCTCACCGACCGGTACAATACTGAGCTAGCATCATTACTTGACAAAATAGCTCCTTTGAAGCTCAAAAAGAGCAGAGCCATCCCATCCAGATCATGGTTCAACTCTGACCTCAACACCGAAAGGAGGAACTTAAGAGCCAAAGAAAGAAAGTGGAGAAACAACCCAACCTCCATCCTCCGTGATCAACTTAAATCAGCCCGTAGGAAGTACAACAACCACATAAAAAACAAGAAATCCAGCTTCTTCCGCGAGGCACTAGACAGTGCCAAAAACAGACCTAAGGAGCTCTATAGCATCATTAGACAGCAAACCTCCAAGCCAGTGTCCGCATCTGTACAGGCGTCCAAAGAACTCTGTGACAAATTCGCCCATTTCTTCAACGACAAGATCTCAAAAATCAAACTATCATTAGACATCAACAACTCACACCTCACGAAGAGCATCACGGTTGTGCCACATGTTCTCTCTCCTTGCTCCTCTCCCAACTCCTGGCTCAGCTTCCGTCCAGTTCAAGAAATGGAGATAATCACGTTGATCTCCACCTCCAAACCCTCAGCACATGTCCTAGACCCCTTTCCTCCCCTACTGATCAAAAAAATTAAGCATGCCTTTGCAGCGCTCTGGAGCGAAATCATAAATAGCTCCCTAAAAAACTGAGTGGTTCCTGATTGCCTTAAAATGGGGCAAGTCACCCCCTACTGAAAAAACCCGGCCTAGATCCGACAGATCTGAACAATTTCAGACCTGTGTCAAACCTCCTCTTGCTCTCAAAAACACACAAAAGATGCGTACTACATCAACTAACACAGCACCTGGACAACATCAACTTATTGGACCCCCACCAGTCTGGCTTCAGAAAAGGCTGCAGCACAGAAACCGCGATTCTCAACATCATGGACGATATCCATGGATCACTAGACTCTGACAAATGCTGCCTCCTCATTCTCCTTGACCTGTCGGCAGCATTTGATACTGTTGACCACAAACTCCTCATAAGTGCTCTCCAAGTAAGAGCTGGTCTTGGTGAGGTAGTTCTCAAATGGTTCTCCTCCTTTATCCACAATCGCACGCAAACAATCTAAATCAAAAACTTTACCTCAGAAATCCAGCAAGTCAACAAGGGCGTCCCCCAGGGATCGGTGCTCTCTCCACAACTCTTTAACATCTACATGGAACCTTTTCCAAACTACTCAGAAAAGCCAACATCCGCTTCCACCTCTATGCGGATGATACGCAGATCTATCTGGAAACTACCTCTCTCAAAGACATTCAAAGACTAAATGATGTCCTGAAAGATGTACAAGACTAGCTGACAAGCAACCACTTGAAACTAAATCCTGACAAGACCGAGACGCTCCTCATCTCGAACAAGGATGATGACTTCCAAATCACCGAATGGTTAAAGGCTATCGATGCGCTCAAGGGGAATCTCACTCTAGCAGATTCTGTCAAATCTCTAGGCATCACCTTAGACCCAAAACTGAACATGATGAGACACATTAAGAACTCGGCCAAAAGTGCGTGCCTTAACCTCAGACTACTGAACAAAATAAAACCGTACATTTCAACCAAGGATCTCAAACTGGCCACCCAATCTCTGGTACTGTCAAGACTGGACTATGGGAACGCAGTCCTAACAGGAATCCCTAAATCGCACTTGGCCCCCATCAAAACAAAACTACATGAGGCAGCCAGAATGATCACCGGCATCAAAAAATCTGATCATATCTCCCCTGCACTCAAGGAACTCAAATGGCTCCCAGTAGAAATGCGAAGTAGCTTCAGAACAGCCTGCTTAACCCATAAAGCCCTTCATACCGGCAAACCCGAATGCCTGGCGAAAAAACTCAGAAAAGCAGGCCAATCCAGGAATCTGAGAAGCTCTAACTCCTTCCTACTCATCCCACATAAAATCAGAAGGAAAAGAACAGCAGGAATGTTCAGAACCTTGCCTTCCTTTGTGGAATTCAAAAGACAACTCAAATCCCTTTTCCTCAACCGCTCCCTAGGAAGTGGATAACTTTGGACAGTGAGTAATCATCGAGCTCTGCTCCAATCCTAAGACTCAGAAGAATCTTGAAGCCAATAAGGCTCTGCACTACAATACGCTGCTCTTTACTCTGACACTCATTCGTTGTTACATCGCTCCTATATCATGTATCCGATGATTATATGCTATGCTCCTACTGTAAAGCGCTCCGATACCCTTGGGTCTGGACAGCGCTATAGAAAACTTCTTAAATAAAAATAAATAAATAGGGAGCACTCACAAAGACCACCAAGGCAAGTAAACCATGCTCAAACCCCTGGCAGCCCCGGCCAGCCTTGAGGAGGGCCCCATGGTCACAATGCTCATATGCAAAACACTGTACCACTTCCTGGTAGATACAGGGGTGGCAAGGTCATGCCTACGGGAAGGAGCAGCCCCTATATCAAAGACCAACACTAAGATACAGAGGATCCCAGGATCCATGGCTAAGGTCTCTCTCACTGAACCCCTTGAACTGGAAATAGAAGGATATAAGATCAGAGAACAGTTATTGTTCGATCCTTCTTCCTCGACCAATATACTAAGACGGGACCTATTGTCCAACTGAGAATGTCCATCCAGTTCACTGAGGATGGGACTGTAGCCTGCTACTCCCTCGAAGTCTACCCCCTGGAGCAGAAGCCAAAAATATCCACCCACACCTCAAGAATATTAGTCAGGACATTCCCAGGCTGTCAAGCCCTCCTTGAGGGAGCCGTCCAGGGTCATATGGGAAACCTCCTAAATTTCTGACTAGCACCACAGTGTACTGGTCGCACACACCATCGCTTGTAAGAAATGGCCAAAGCAGTAGCATGTACGGAACGCAGGGAACCAGAAACCCTGGATTTCCAGACGTACCGGGTAATCAAATCCCCAGAGGATAAGCTGGCTCTGGGCTGCCCGGTTCAGCCTCCACCACCACCGTGACACCTCTTCAAACGAGGAGGCAGTCCAGGTGAAGCAGTTCCCGGCAAAGGGGTGTATTTTCCGCACTGGGAGCCCCTCCTTGTTTTCCAATATAGGGCAGAGACAAATAGCCAAGGGAGGGAAGGCGATTTGTCTGACAATCAGGACACCACCTCAGGGACTTGTCCCTGCCAGTCGCATGGAAAAAATCTCTTGGCCTGAAGTGGACAGGCTATCTCCTACATTCACAACCCGTGGTTCTGCGGGAGTGAGCAAGAAACTGGTGAAAGCACCCTCAACGGGGTCAGGGAGACCACAATCATTCAGGTGGCGCCTGATTGGGAGATAATTCAGTCACAGGGCTCCAGGGGAATCCAACTGAATGCTCTCAACAGAGAGCCAAAGGGTGGGCTGCCTCAACCTATAATAGAGTGTCACTACTGTCTCCAAAGAAACCACAAGGTTTCACATTGTCACCTAAAAGTATGCCATGAACGGAATAGTCTGTTATCAGGGCTACCTCCACAGAATCCTGACACACAGAACAAACCCCAAAACCCCACAAACATGCAGTGAATCCAGAGTCTCAGCACAAGCATACCTCTAACACCCACTGCAGGAAACCCCCGACAAATGTTAAAAAGAAAACATTTGAACAGTAGGGATAATGCAAAACCTTTAATTTAACAACAACAGTATTGATCAGTTGGGAAGTGGCTACTCATAGCCAAGGTGGTCGCGGGGTAGAAGAGCTCCGCAGTCTATGACCCCCACCGCCACTAAATCCGTCCAAATTATCTGACCGTTGTTGCGGTAAAGGTAGTGCCGATAGCAGTGCGCTTAAACAAATTAATTGCCGCCTCTACCACCTGAGCAGAGCCAAGTAAAGAAACGAGGCCCAGTCCTTGCAAGAAGACACAGGCTTGTGTAAGAGACAAAGCTGCGTGAAAGTAAAACCACTGGGGGGATTGGCGAACGAAGGGAAGCAGCAGGTTCCCGGGAGCTCGCCGCAACCAGTAGCAACACGCCATTCCCACAGCCGGACAGGTATTGCGCTGGGCAATTTCCATCCCCTCCCACAGAGGAGCACGACCGAGTGGTGCAGTGCGGCCTGGGCCCCGCAGGAGGTTACGACCAGAACAGCACAAAAAAGGAGCCATGAGGGGGGTCATCAGTACAGCTGAGAAGCACAACCCCCCCTCTCAAAATCTTAACAAACTAGCAAATACTGCCCATGCCTTGGGGATCCGAGCAACAGGACTGTGCTAAAAAGAGCTGGAACGGGTCACAAGACAGCAAGTAAGCAGGGAAAGGGCAGGGAGCTGCTGACATCAATAGTCAGCCCCACAGAGGATCCCGAAGGGAAGCCCTCTTACTATCAAGCCCAACAAGGAGGGTCCCGGCTGCTTAATTGATCAGCATACTATCCTCTAGCAGTCAGCCAGTTACAAATAGCACTTTCTTGAAGTTGACATTCGAGACCATTAATGCAGATACTGTGGAGTTGGGAGGTTGCAGCATGGTAGAGGGAAATTACAGCTCTTGCCCAAATTGGAGGAGATAGCCTTGAAGTGGGTGGTCACCCCGAAAACAGCATACGCACACCCACAGCAGATACACCACTGGCCCCAGGCCGGATTGTTTACTCGGGGGGGGGAGCCAAAGCAAGCATCAACTGCACACCGACAAACCACCAGGAGAAGCATAAATCAGAGTGCAGGAGTCCTTCCGATCTTGTAGATCTGAGTTGACTCCCTGGGGGGAACCCTGACAGGCCGCAGGGGGCATACAGCAATGGTGCTCTAAAAGCAGTTGGTGAGTAGTACCCCCAGCAGTCATGAAACCATGACTAGGAAAGACCTTTTGTTTCCCTCCCCTTCCCCTCCGGAGGTAAAATCGGGTGATGTCCGGGAGCAAAGGGCTTAAGAGTACCCACCAATCAAAACTGGATAAGTATGCCCTGTCAAAAACTGCAGAGATCGATGTAGCCGAGAATGCAACAATGAATTCAACTACACAGCAGGAGTCAGATGACCCCTCTCTGAAAGATATTATGAATGCCATTACCGGGGTCTGTACATTGCTTGAAAGTAGGATGGACTGCATAAAATGAGCCAAAAGTTAAAGGTGATGGAAACAGTCACAACGGATCTCAGCCATGATTAAAAAATGATGCAGCAACAAATCAAAGACCTGCAAGTAGCTAGTAAAGTGATGGAAAACTGGACAATTATGATGGGCAGTCGCGCCAAAACAATGTCCGAATTTTTAGAGTGCTGGAGCGAGCAGATGGGCCCAGGCCAGACCTCTTTGTGGAAGCCTTATCACCATACACCTACATCCTAAAAACCTATCTTATTTCTTTTTGGTGGGGAGGGCACATCGCGTGCCAGATGGAAGGCCAAAACCTGTCAATGTGCAGAAACAGAGATGCTCTTTCTAGGGAGCCAAAAGTAAGCTTCGAGAAAGAGAACTTAAATATTCAATGCTGTTCCCTGCAAGATTGCGTGTGGAGGCAAAAGGGAGGACATGGTTTTTCTATACTCCAGAATTGCAACAGGAATGGCTGGACGGGTGGAGGCCGGTCAATGGAAAGAGCTCCAGGCAGAGAAGTGTCCATTCCCCTAACAAGCAGACAGCACCAGATGCAAACCCATGGCAGCAAAAAGATGGAAAAGCCTTAGAAGAGTGAGACTGTAGAACTAAACAAGTAAATGCAAAGCTGTTCAAACACAGGGTACAACATCGGCTATCATACAGTAGGTTCCAGCCTACAGGGGCTCTACTACACTCTACTCACAGCGGCATAGTGGAATCTGACTGTAAAACATTGGCGGTTGTGGAAGGTATAGAGAACAAACTCCCCCCACTTTCTTTAATAGAGTTTCTACATGGGCACTCTGCAAGGTTGTGGATAGAGGTGGTTTTCAGCCCAGATTGCAGGGAAGCAGGGAGGGGTCTTGGGGTTACAGTTATGTTTGTTATATAGTTTAAATGACACTAATTCACAGCATGAGGGGGCATCATGCAATTCGTTTGCAACATGTATGGAAACGCACTAGCTATACTATCTCGGGGTGTTGATAATATTCGAGAGGCTGGGAGATAAGCTCAAATGGGGAGTAGTGCTTCAATACATAAAGCGATTCAGAAAAGGGGGTGGTGATGAACAGAGTGCCTGAATTAAGCAGACCACTCCTACCCAGTCCAAAGATCAGGGCTTGATCCATCACCGTTTTTTAGCTCACTGCACCATCCCAGCTCAGAACTTGGCTATATGTAAATTAGTCTGTTCCTGTCCCAGTGCATGATGGGAACAGGGCAAACCAAACTACCAAGCCAATTCTTATACTGGGAAGGAAACAAGCTTCCGGGGACCGGTTTCTGCCATTTCAGGCGTCGTCGGCCCGGCTTGCTTGAATCCTGATGGTGCAATGAGCAAGGGACTCACATCTGAGTATACCCTTCCACGCTTATGGTGGACAAAATGATTCAGAAAAGGAGGTGGTGATGAACAGAGTGCCTGAATTAAGCAGACCATTCTTACCCAGTCCAAAGATCAGGGCTTGATCCATCACCGTTTTTTAGCTCACTGCACCATCCCAGCTCAGAACTTGGCTATATGTAAATTAGTCTGTTCCTGTCCCAGTGCATGATGGGAACAGGGCAAACCAAACTACCAAGCCAATTCTTATACTGGGAAGGAAACAAGCTTCCGGGGACCGGTTTCTGCCATTTCAGGCGTCGTCGGCCCGGCTTGCTTGAATCCTGATGTTGCAATGAGCAAGGGACTCACATCTGAGTATACCCTTCCACGCTTATGGTGGACAAAATGATTCAGAAAAGGGGGTGGTGATGAACAGAGTGCCTGAATTAAGCAGACCACTCTTACCCATTCCAAAGATCAGGGCTTGATCCATCACCGTTTTTTAGCTCACTGCACCATCCCAGCCCAGAACTTGGCTATATGTAAATTAGTCTGTTCCTGTCCCAGTGCATGATGGGAACAGGGCAAACCAAACTACCAAGCCAATTCTTATACTGGGAAGGAAACAAGCTTCCGGGGACCGGTTTCTGCCATTTCAGGCGTCGTCGGCCCGGCTTGCTTGAATCCTGATGGTGCAATGAGCAAGGGACTCACATCTGAGTATACCCTTCCACGCTTATGGTGGACAAAATGATTCAGAAAAGGGGGTGGTGATGAACAGAGTGCCTGAATTAAGCAGACCACTCTTACCCAGTCCAAAGATCAGGGCTTGATCCATCACCGTTTTTTAGCTCACTGCACCATCCCAGCTCAGAACTTGGCTATATGTAAATTAGTCTGTTCCTGTCCCAGTGCATGATGGGAACAGGGCAAACCAAACTACCAAGCCAATTCTTATACTGGGAAGGAAACAAGCTTCCGGGGACCGGTTTCTGCCATTTCAGGCGTCGTCGGCCCGGCTTGCTTGAATCCTGATGGTGCAATGAGCAAGGGACTCAAGCAAGCCGGGCCGAAGACGGCTGTAATGCCAGAAACCGGTCCCCGGAAGCTTGTTTCCTTTCCAGTGAAGAATTAGCTTGGTAGTTTGGTCTGCCCTGTTCCCATGATGCACTGGGCCAGGGACAGACTAATTTGCATATAGCCAGGTTCTGAACTGGGATGGTGCAGTGAGCTAAAAAACGGTGATGGATCAAGCCCTGATCTCTTGACTGGGTAGGAGTGTTCTGATTAACTCAGATACTCTGTCCATCACCACCCCCTTTTTGAAACTATTTTGGCCACCATATGTGTGGAAGGGTATGCTCAGACATGAGTCCCTTGCTCACTGCACCATCAGGATTCAAGCAAGCTGGGCCGAAGACGGCTGTAATGCCAGAAACCGGTCCCCGGAAGCTTGTTTCCTTTCCAGTGAAGAATTGGCTTGGTAGTTTGGTCTGCCCTGTTCCAATGATGCACTGGGCCAGGGACAGACTAATTTGCATATAGCCAGGTTCTGAACTGGGATGGTGCAGTGAGCTAAAAAACGGTGATGGATCAAGCCCTGATCTCTTGACTGGGTAGGAGTGTTCTGATTAACTCAGATACTCTGTCCATCACCACCCCCTTTTTGAATCAATACATAAAGCGACACTCACCAGATGTATTTCTCCAGCAGGAGATGCATTTTGTAGGAAACATATGTGGGGCCTTGACTAGGTGGTGGTACAAACTTGTGGCACATTTGGCATTTAGCGCGGGATCCAGAGGGGTAGGAATAATGCTAAACAAAAACTTCCCAATGATCATTCAAAGCACATGGACCGACAAACAGGGCAGATATACGGCAACCTCGGGAAGATGGGAAGGCAAAACTATCACATTAATATCCATATATGTACTGCCCGGTCTCCACGCCTTAGCTTTTAAAGACCTGGGAGACCTGCTGCTTGCTCTTCCTATGTAGTTGCTCTTTCTGGGTGGAGACTTTAATTCCATCATATTGGGGTAGCTGGATTGGTCTCCCCCAAGGGAGGTACCCCCTCACGAACACTTCTCTGTGACTATATAGGTGCCATGGGACTAATCCATGCATGGCATATCCTTTACCTTGCTGAAGCCCAGTTCACTTTTCACTTGGGAGCCTATAAAAGTCGTTCCAGAATAAATGACATACTAGTACCTGCAAACCAGGTGGGACAAATCAAAGAGGTTTGCTACTTGGCAAAGGGTTTTTTGGACCATTCCCAGTGTTGGCTCTAGTAGAGGAGGGAAAACCACAGTTAGGAAGAATGGCTCAGATAAATCCCTGGTTCCTGTAAGTCCAATCAGATAGAAAGACAGTTTCCCAAGAAATAGAGCTCTATTTCCAGGAGAACTAGGGATCAGTGGAGTCAGCGCAATTGCTCTGGAAAGCCTTTAATACAGTGATCAGAGGCCACGCAGTCTCCCAGAATGCTGGGATCTGTAAAGAGAAACCCGCCAACCTTGCCAGGTCAGAAATAGACATCTTGCACTTGGAAGAGAGAGTACGAGGGGAGGATATAGTAGAAATCAAACCATGCTAGAGATTAATCTAAAAGAGTTCAGGGGTCTCATCACAGCCACTACATGGATACAACACAGGGCCACAATTTGTAGGATCTACGCAGAAGGGGACAAAGCAAAGGTAACTGTTGGCGTGGCTAGACGGACGAGAACAAAGCAACAGACTTGTGGCTGAGTTGAGGGATGAGTCAGAGTCACAGTTGACCCACAAGAAATAGCAAATAGATTTTCGGACCATTTTCAGTGCATATATAAGTCCCGAACTGACTCAACAGAAGAGGAAGCGGACTCCCTTTTGTCAGACATGCCCCTCCTTGTCCTTTCAGCAGACAACCTCTCCATTTTAGAAAACAACATCACGTACACAGAAGTGGAGCAAACAATTAGCAAATTGCGGTCAGGGAAGGCAATCGGCCGAAATGGTATACTCATCTAACTGCATAAATTAACCCCCAGCAAGATAGCACCACACCTCACCAAGATGTTTTTGGAGAGTCAGGGAAAAAGGGAAACTCTCGGCAGACCAAAGACTGTCCACCATAGTGTTTGTCCACAAGAGTGGTAAACCTAGAAATGAGTGCTACTCATACAGACCGATATCCCTGCCCAAGGCAGAGGTAAAAATCTTGACTAAATTATTGGCCACCCGGGTGCTTGGGGTCATTGCAAAACTGGTACACCCTGACCAATCGGGCTTTATGCCAGCAAGAAATACCTCACTCAATCTTTGAAGTCTACATGGTGTAATGGGGAGAATAGATACAACAATGGAAGATGCAGTGGTGGTGTACCTCGACACCACCATGGCATTTGATACTATTGAATGGCTATATATGTTTGCAGTACTTGGGAAAATAGGATTTGGTCCCAACTTTATCAGCTGGATAAAGCTTCTGTTTTGGACTCTATGGTGCAAGTTGTGGTAAATAACATGAAATCTGGAGTGTTCAATTTGGAGAGGGGGACCAGATAGGGCTGCCCCCTTTCGGCACTGCTCTTTGCTTTGATGCTAGAGCCTTTGGTACTATGGATAAGCAAAGACCCAATAATGAGGGGGCTTTGCTGTGCGGAGGGCTGGGAAGATCAAATCTCCCTGTATGCTGATGACGTACTGTTATATCTGGCATCACCAAGTGCCTCAATAAATAGAGCACTTCACATTTCCACACATTTTGGGAAGTATTCGGTCTACACTGTAAATTGGTCCAAATCTGTAATTTAAAACAACATCAACGATCGGGGCTACCTTTGCCCCAAACTCAGTGGCGACAGCTTTTTTCTTTGTTTCGCATTTGCGAAATTATTTTTAAAATGTCTTTTCACTCTTAATTTTTCAACTTGTTTTCTTCGTTAATTTTCGTATTCTTAAAACGTTTTGCTCCTCCTGCAAGATAGTGCAATTTTCAAGGTTTCTCATGTTATGGCCGGCCGTCTGAACCTTTCACCAATAACACGTACTGAGGCAAAGTTCATTAAAAACGCAGTTTATTTAACCCAATGCATTTCAGACCACTGGGGTCCTTCGTCAGGGGTAACTGTAACAACAATAAAACATGTTTTTTTCAGTAAATCAGCAATGTGTATACTCATTATTCAGCATTATCATTTCACCAAACACGCTATTTCTTCCATTTCTTACCCTAAGCTATCTGACTCCTTTCAAAACTAGTGAACCTGAATCCTTCAATGCCTACACTCACCCTTCCCCCTCTATTTTCCATTATATACCTTTCGTTTCCCAACATGTCGTTAGCACTTTCTCCCGACCCTTAAGATGAAGCCTCTTTTTCCCCATTTCCTTTCTCACACTCTCTCCTCTCTGACTCATCTAAAACTTCCTTCCGTTTCAATACAAACAGTATCCACATTTCCTATGCACCTTCGCTCTTTCAATCAGCTTGATGGTTCGCCTTCACGCTAAAGCCTTTCTCCTACCCACGCTCCCTCTCCATGTCTCACCCCGCCTACCTGCTACTCCATCTTCGTTCTCCTTACTTCCACTGTCTCGAATGTTACCTATTCTTGCTAACGCCCGTGTTTTTAAACCCTCCTTACTCATCCATTTCCTGTCACTCCCTCCTCCCATCAACTCTCAGCCACCACCCTCTCCCCTGAATACTACAACTCCCATAGTGCACTGTAGTTCCGTTGATAACTTGGTGAACAATGCAATTATTTGTTTTCAACCAACGAGTTTCCACTTTACAATATACCGAACGTTAAGAGTCTGAACTCTCCAATGTCACTTAATAACCATCTGACTCGTTTTCATATAAACGTGTAAAAATGAACCAAGATCTTCCGTCTTGCAGGGAGGCTCCTGAATGCATTCTTCAACTTTCACATTTCTTTTTCCAAAGTGGGTGCGATACGGTGGGGCTAACAATTAGAACATCATACAAAAACGTGTCGCACTCCATTTTTTCACAATTATTTATCCACATAGTACTCAAAAGTGTTTATCTTCCGCGTGCTCACTGCAGACGTGCTAAGCCCGAAACAGCACGTAAACGAACAAAACAACATCAACGATCGGGGCTACCTTTGCCCCAAACTCAGTGGCGACAGCTTTTTTCTTTGTTTCGCATTTGCGAAATTTTTTTTAAAATGTCTTTTCACTCTTAATTTTTCAACTTGTTTTCTTCGTTAATTTTCGTATTCTTAAAACGTTTTGCTCCTCCTGCAAGATAGTGCAATTTTCAAGGTTTCTCATGTTATGGCCGGCCGTCCGAACCTTTCACCAATAACACGTACTGAGGCAAAGTTCATTAAAAACGCAGTTTATTTAACCCAATGCATTTCAGACCACTGGGGTCCTTCGTCAGGGGTAACTGTAACAACAATAAAACATGTTTTTTTCAGTAAATCAGCAATGTGTATACTCATTATTAAGCATTATCATTTCACCAAACACGCTATTTCTTCCATTTCTTACCCTAAGCTATCTGACTCCTTTCAAAACTAGTGAACCTGAATCCTTCAATGCCTACACTCACCCTTCCCCCTCTATTTTCCATTATATACCTTTCGTTTCCCAACATGTCGTTAGCACTTTCTCCCGACCCTTAAGATGAAGCCTCTTTTTCCCCATTTCCTTTCTCACACTCTCTCCTCTCTGACTCATCTAAAACTTCCTTCCGTTTCAATACAAACAGTATCCACATTTCCTATGCACCTTCGCTCTTTCAATCAGCTTGATGGTTCGCCTTCACGCTAAAGCCTTTCTCCTACCCACGCTCCCTCTCCATGTCTCACCCCGCCTACCTGCTACTCCATCTTCGTTCTCCTTACTTCCACTGTCTCGAATGTTACCTATTCTTGCTAACGCCCGTGTTTTTAAACCCTCCTTACTCATCCATTTCCTGTCACTCCCTCCTCCCATCAACTCTCAGCCACCACCCTCTCCCCTGAATACTACAACTCCCATAGTGCACTGTAGTTGCGTTGATAACTTGGTGAACAATGCAATTATTTGTTTTCAACCAACGAGTTTCCACTTTACAATATACCGAACGTTAAGAGTCTGAACTCTCCAATGTCACTTAATAACCATCTGACTCGTTTTCATATAAACGTGTAAAAATGAACCAAGATCTTCCGTCTTGCAGGGAGGCTCCTGAATGCATTCTTCAACTTTCACATTTCTTTTTCCAAAGTGGGTGCGATACGGTGGGGCTAACAATTAGAACATCATACAAAAACGTGTCGCACTCCATTTTTTCACAATTATTTATCCACATAGTACTCAAAAGTGTTTATCTTCCGCGTGCTCACTGCAGACGTGCTAAGCCCGAAACAGCACGTAAACGAACAAAACAACATCAACGATCGGGGCTACCTTTGCCCCAAACTCAGTGGCGACAGCTTTTTTCTTTGTTTCGCATTTGCGAAAATTTTTTTAAAATGTCTTTTCACTCTTAATTTTTCAACTTGTTTTCTTCGTTAATTTTCGTATTCTTAAAACGTTTTGCTCCTCCTGCAAGATAGTGCAATTTTCAAGGTTTCTCATGTTATGGCCGGCCGTCCGAACCTTTCACCAATAACACGTACTGAGGCAAAGTTCATTAAAAACGCAGTTTATTTAACCCAATGCATTTCAGACCACTGGGGTCCTTCGTCAGGGGTAACTGTAACAACAATAAAACATGTTTTTTTCAGTAAATCAGCAATGTGTATACTCATTATTAAGCATTATCATTTCACCAAACACGCTATTTCTTCCATTTCTTACCCTAAGCTATCTGACTCCTTTCAAAACTAGTGAACCTGAATCCTTCAATGCCTACACTCACCCTTCCCCCTCTATTTTCCATTATATACCTTTCGTTTCCCAACATGTCGTTAGCACTTTCTCCCGACCCTTAAGATGAAGCCTCTTTTTCCCCATTTCCTTTCTCACACTCTCTCCTCTCTGACTCATCTAAAACTTCCTTCCGTTTCAATACAAACAGTATCCACATTTCCTATGCACCTTCGCTCTTTCAATCAGCTTGATGGTTCGCCTTCACGCTAAAGCCTTTCTCGTGAAGGCGAACCATCAAGCTGATTGAAAGAGCGAAGGTGCATAGGAAATGTGGATACTGTTTGTATTGAAACGGAAGGAAGTTTTAGATGAGTCAGAGAGGAGAGAGTGTGAGAAAGGAAATGGGGAAAAAGAGGCTTCATCTTAAGGGTCGGGAGAAAGTGCTAACGACATGTTGGGAAACGAAAGGTATATAATGGAAAATAGAGGGGGAAGGGTGAGTGTAGGCATTGAAGGATTCAGGTTCACTAGTTTTGAAAGGAGTCAGATAGCTTAGGGTAAGAAATGGAAGAAATAGCGTGTTTGGTGAAATGATAATGCTTAATAATGAGTATACACATTGCTGATTTACTGAAAAAAACATGTTTTATTGTTGTTACAGTTACCCCTGACGAAGGACCCCAGTGGTCTGAAATGCATTGGGTTAAATAAACTGCGTTTTTAATGAACTTTGCCTCAGTACGTGTTATTGGTGAAAGGTTCGGACGGCCGGCCATAACATGAGAAACCTTGAAAATTGCACTATCTTGCAGGAGGAGCAAAACGTTTTAAGAATACGAAAATTAACGAAGAAAACAAGTTGAAAAATTAAGAGTGAAAAGACATTTTAAAAAAATTTTCGCAAATGCGAAACAAAGAAAAAAGCTGTCGCCACTGAGTTTGGGGCAAAGGTAGCCCCGATCGTTGATGTTGTTTTGTTCGTTTACGTGCTGTTTCGGGCTTAGCACGTCTGCAGTGAGCACGCGGAAGATAAACACTTTTGAGTACTATGTGGATAAATAATTGTGAAAAAATGGAGTGCGACACGTTTTTGTATGATGTTCTAATTGTTAGCCCCACCGTATCGCACCCACTTTGGAAAAAGAAATGTGAAAGTTGAAGAATGCATTCAGGAGCCTCCCTGCAAGACGGAAGATCTTGGTTCATTTTTACACGTTTATATGAAAACGAGTCAGATGGTTATTAAGTGACATTGGAGAGTTCAGACTCTTAACGTTCGGTATATTGTAAAGTGGAAACTCGTTGGTTGAAAACAAATAATTGCATTGTTCACCAAGTTATCAACGCAACTACAGTGCACTATGGGAGTTGTAGTATTCAGGGGAGAGGGTGGTGGCTGAGAGTTGATGGGAGGAGGGAGTGACAGGAAATGGATGAGTAAGGAGGGTTTAAAAACACGGGCGTTAGCAAGAATAGGTAACATTCGAGACAGTGGAAGTAAGGAGAACGAAGATGGAGTAGCAGGTAGGCGGGGTGAGACATGGAGAGGGAGCGTGGGTAGGAGAAAGGCTTTAGCGTGAAGGCGAACCATCAAGCTGATTGAAAGAGCGAAGGTGCATAGGAAATGTGGATACTGTTTGTATTGAAACGGAAGGAAGTTTTAGATGAGTCAGAGAGGAGAGAGTGTGAGAAAGGAAATGGGGAAAAAGAGGCTTCATCTTAAGGGTCGGGAGAAAGTGCTAACGACATGTTGGGAAACGAAAGGTATATAATGGAAAATAGAGGGGGAAGGGTGAGTGTAGGCATTGAAGGATTCAGGTTCACTAGTTTTGAAAGGAGTCAGATAGCTTAGGGTAAGAAATGGAAGAAATAGCATGTTTGGTGAAATGATAATGCTTAATAATGAGTATACACATTGCTGATTTACTGAAAAAAACATGTTTTATTGTTGTTACAGTTACCCCTGACGAAGGACCCCAGTGGTCTGAAATGCATTGGGTTAAATAAACTGCGTTTTTAATGAACTTTGCCTCAGTACGTGTTATTGGTGAAAGGTTCGGACGGCCGGCCATAACATGAGAAACCTTGAAAATTGCACTATCTTGCAGGAGGAGCAAAACGTTTTAAGAATACGAAAATTAACGAAGAAAACAAGTTGAAAAATTAAGAGTGAAAAGACATTTTAAAAAAATTTTCGCAAATGCGAAACAAAGAAAAAAGCTGTCGCCACTGAGTTTGGGGCAAAGGTAGCCCCGATCGTTGATGTTGTTTTGTTCGTTTACGTGCTGTTTCGGGCTTAGCACGTCTGCAGTGAGCACGCGGAAGATAAACACTTTTGAGTACTATGTGGATAAATAATTGTGAAAAAATGGAGTGCGACACGTTTTTGTATGATGTTCCAAATCTGTAATTTACCTATTAAGAGGTGATTTTCCTTCGCTGCTGAGGGGCTCTGTAATTGGGGAGGCAAGAGACGGATTCAAATATTTGTGCATATATGTCGCCAAGGACCCCATACAATAGTATGAGCACAACCTCTTGCCCCCACTGCGCAGACTCAAGAGTGACATTATTTACTGGAAATCTCTTCCACTGTCCTTAATGTTCTTATTGTTTATATCACAAAACTCACAGGGTTCGGTACATGCAGACTATTTCAAATCCATTTAAAGCGTGAACTACTTTGGGAAGGGAAACCACCTTGTATTGCGGCAAAAAACTGGTTAGGGGATGGTACAATGGTGGCATAGGACTCCAAGATATTACAAGATACTATTGGGTGGCTCAATTAGCAGCTATTAACCGATGCATATTGGACCCCAGTTACAAAATGGATAGGTGGCTCCTCCCAGGTGGTAACTATTCAAAGGCACTCCAATCCAGGCATAGCAAAATGAACAGACTCAACTAAAAATGCTGTTCAGGTATGGCACACTGTTAATAAGAGCATGGGATGGGAAGGGAAAATTATGTAGGCCACCTCCCTGTGGGATGCGGAAATATTAGGCACTCGGAGAAACACCAAGGGCTACGATCATTGGGACTTGTTTGGATTCTCCTGGGTCGGGGACCTATGGAAAAAGGGTGTGGTGATCCCCTTTGCACTGTTGCGGGAAGAGTATGAGATGGCTGAGACAGAGGCATAATGTTGCCTGCAGATCAAACACACTCTCCAGGTGGTCATTTTGCAGGGGCAATCACTCCCAGAGTCCTCCCCTCTCGAGGGCAGGATCCTTGAAAAAAGCACGCCTACCAAGGCGATCTCTATGACATATAGGAAGGTAATAAACAACATGCCTGACCCCCACCTACAACTCTGAAAACATTGGGAGGAAGAAGGTGCAGGCTTGGAGAACAATGATTTGCAAGAGGCCTTGGCATTCCCTTGGGCAAATTGCAATCTCCTCGATACTAAGGCTGGTGCAGCTCAAGGTTCTGCATAGAACTTATCTATCAGGTACAGCTCTGATAAAGATGGAGTATAGAGATACAGCTGAGTGTAAAGGAGGTGCGGGCAGGAGGGATCCTTCATTCACATAATTTGGAAGTGTGTTCACATTAAACGGTATTGGGCAGAGGTGACCCAGTGTATGGCAGAGGTGCTGGGGGCACAAATAGGACCCAAGATAAAACGTTTGGAGCCTACAGTCCTTAACGGCAAGGAACACCCTGGGTGGCGCTGGGGATGATAGGGGCTAATCGTAATAATGTCAGGCTGTGGAAAGCACAAGAAGCACCTACATTGACAGCATGGAAGAGAGATATGGACTGGTGCATGGTAATAGAAAGAACTCTATATGAGTTGAGAGGTTGCCCCAAAAAATGGTTAAAGAAATGTGGGAAATGGAATGAATATAGAGGGAATATATGTGAACCCCCACAGGCTGCACTGCATCCAGCTTTGCATTAGAGAGAGAATAAAACTTGATAAATGGTTGCAGTCTCCTAAGTGATGAATGATAGAGATAGGGCTGTTAGAACGTTTCACTGTAAATGCATTGAACTGATTGTATTTTGCAACTGCAATTGTAACACGCTAATGTTGTCATCAATAAAAAGAAAATATTAAAAAAGCTAGTATGGAACAGTCAAAGCCTTTAATTTAACAACAACATTAGGGATAACTCAAAACTTGTAATTTACCACTAAACACTGGGATAATTCAAAACCTTTCAATTCACCCAGGAAAACCTCAGGGCAGCCGTACTATGTCGACGGGGAATCCATGCTAGAGTTCTCCATCCAGATGCCAAAAGGAGGCCCAGAACCCTCTCGGCTGTTGATGCCCCATGGCGGGTTGGCTGACCATGCCCCCAGTGGAAGGCAGTCTGTTGAGGGAACAGGGCGGTCCCCACCGGTGCATGAAAGCCGGCACCCAGATCCTTGTGCCCATACCACTAGGTCATGCCGCAGATCAAAAAGACCCCACTCTCCAATGTCTTTCAGGCCTCTTCCAAATGGAGGCCCACTTGTAGTTCCAAAACTGGGCGAACGCTCCGGTGGTGGTAACCAGACCTTCCAGGCATTTGGTGAAGGGTGTTGAAAGAACCCTAGAGCTCCACGGGCCTCACACTAAACCCGCACGCGTCAGTAGATAAATCCACCAGCGAGCAGCTGTTCCAGTTTGCTTACTCACCCAAAAATAAGTTCCCAACTGCACACCAGACTCCATCCTCCTCTCCCCCAAAACACTTCCAATATCTTCTAAGGTCAACCCATTGGATCACACCTTGCCAGAAGCGATAGATTTGTAACACCCTGGGTTCGTGGGAGAGGGGAGCGACGAGAGGAGGAGGTTCTCTGTAGACCACCTTCTCAGCTCACATCCAGGGTATGGGGGTGGGCATGCCAACTATGCCTAGTGGGTCAAAATTACACTCATGGGGCCCCATGAGGTGGCATTCAAAGAAGTGGAAGGCTAGATTCCAGCACTATCCATGTTCAAGCCACAGGGTCCACAGAACAGCATCCCAGCGATGGATCCTCAGAGCCCCAAAAAATGAATCCAGCTCATGGGCCCGATCCATTGGTAAGTCCTAATATGTTCATTTACACTACCTCCAACAGGCCGGACACCAAAAGACCTAATGGGACTCATGACTTGATGAAAAAACACTGCATGTAAACTTAGTACCAGCCATTTTTCCCACTGCAGGTCACCAACAAGGGGTTCACACATGGCCTTCCAACTACCTTTGGCATCCTTTGTTAGAAATGGCAATGAACAAGGAGGGGAACAGGTCACAGCGACTGTAGGAAAGTAGGATCTGATTCTTATGGTTACTTCCACTTTTTTTGCTTCATGTGATACTGTTTTTGACTAGCATGACTGGACTCTTGCTAATCGGGACCCCAGTCTATCTGCTTTCAGCCTAAAATGTTATGTCAGGTACTTAGGTACACTCCAGAAACTAAGGTACCCTTGTCAGTCCCTAGTATGTGGTACCCATGTACCCAGGGCATACTTAGGTACCCCAGGGGACTCCCATGGGCTGAAGCATGCATTATGCCACCCATGAGAAGCCATGCAAAATGGAACTACAGGACTTCCATTGCAGCCTGTGTAAGTTGGTGCATGCACCACTTACTTTAGATATAGGTTTACTATATGTAAGGGTCTCTACACTTAAAACCTATAAGTCACCCCTATAGCAGGCCTTAACAATCCTGAAGGCAGGGTGCTTGGTTGTAAGTGAAAGGGTGCCACTGCATGACCAGAACATTCCTGAAGCCTACCGAGTCCATTTTCCCGGGTTGTCAGTGCATCAGCGTTTA
This sequence comes from Lissotriton helveticus, assembly GCF_964261635.1. Classification (NCBI taxonomy): domain Eukaryota; kingdom Metazoa; phylum Chordata; class Amphibia; order Caudata; family Salamandridae; genus Lissotriton; species Lissotriton helveticus. Next base: position 654,293,283 of record NC_136072.1, read on the forward strand.
CGACATATAGAGTGGCTTTATGCAACAGCGTGATTACCAACTCTAAAATGGCTGCAAGTAACCCTATTGTGTTTGGTGTCAAACATCAGACACACACTTTGTGTGGTCTCTGGTGTTCCTGGTACCAGCCTGCTATTCCTGGGTAGCCCAAAATGGTTGCTGCCGACCAGAGACACATTTCTGCACTCCTGTGCTTAGCCAGGCTGGAGCAGGGGAAGACAGAACAATAGGCATCCTGTCACAGGAAGGTGTGACCACATCCCAGACAGGATTTAGGGACAGATGTGCAACCGTTTTTTGCGGCCGCAAACGGGAGGGTAATAGCATTTGCGACCGCAAAACACTCGCAGTTTACTTAAAGTAGGTGGTAAACCACTCGTAAAGTGGAAGGATTTCACAGGGGACCCTTTCCCCTTTGTGAGTATGTTGGAAAATATTTTTTAAGAGTAGGTCGTGGTCCCAATTCCCACTGCCTGCCCTTAAAAAAATGAAATTGAAAAGTTTAATTTTTCTTTTGTAAATGCATCCCATTTTCCTTTAAGGAAAACGGGCTGCATTTTAAAAAAAATGCCTTTTTAAAACAGCAGTCCCAGACATGGTGGTCTGCTGAGCCCAGCAGGCCACCATCCCTGGGAGGGCCTGTCATTCCCAATGGGCTCGCAAATTGCGAGAGGCTCATTAATATTCATGAGCCTCACAATTTGCGACCCCATTGGGAATCGCAAACAGTGTAAAACACACTGTTGTACATGCAAAACAGCGCCTCGCAAATTGCGAGTCGCAAATGACTCGCAATTTGCGATGCACTATTTTGGAGGTCGTATATCTGGCCCCAGGTGTTTTAGGCCTGGGTGGGTGTGCTTGCCTTTGACCGTAAGTCTGCATGAGGGGAACATTTGGTTTCCCTGTGCGTAGTTCAGTTCAAACCAGTTCTGGGAGCCGTCGGCTCCCGCTCTGGCGCAAAATTGGACAAAGGACATGGGAGTAACCTCCCCACTGTCCCAAAATCTGTCCAACCCTCTCCCATGGCTACAAAAGGGCTTACCTGGCTGTAGGACCCTAGATTCAACGTGGGCAAGTTTCTGAACCGGAAACCACTGAACTTCGACTGTCTGGACTCTCTGGACTTCGCTGGACTTTGTTTTGATCCAACTTTGTCTCCCTCTTAGTCTGAAGCTTTGTCTCTGCCTGTGCACCATACAGGCTCTGTGCAGGACCTGTGGAGCATTAAGGACAACCGAAGATATCTCCCTTGGAGTGAAGGAGTCACTCCCCTGCCAATGCAGGCACCACATCTCAATTGACTGGTCTTCTGCTCCTCAGTCGCTACGGACTCCAATGGCTTCAGCAACACAGGAGGTGGGTTTCTTTGTCTATCGAGGTCCGAACTGCTCTCTCACTACGTTTGAGACCAGAATCCCTTGTGGGGGGCTGCCATACTTGTACCACTTTTCATACGTTCATTTGCAAGTGCCTATGCTTGTTTGCGATTCCTGAACATGTGCACTGAGCTCCAAGTAGCCCTAACCACTAGCATAATTTCCTACAAAGAACTCCAGCATCCTCGCACCGAGTGCTCTGTGGAGTGCTGCTTTGAGAAATCGCTTGATGTCCTCTCCCGATTCCTGTGCCTCTGGGCTATGAGTCCATTTGTGGGTCAACTTTACTTTTCTTGGGCTCCCCTGGGTGCTCCAGGGTGGCCCTGACTCCCGTTGCTCTGATGAGTCCAGTGGACCTTGCTGGTCCGAACCGTAACTTTCCTTGACTTTCTGCATGGGTTGCTGTTACCAAGGCTTGTTGGTGCTCCTGCCGTACACCGTCACCTGAGCACTCAACATCCTTTGTGGGCCAGCTGGTATCCAGCTACTGGTTGCCTTCGACATCTCCTGGTCCCGGTGGCTGCAGAGTTAAGGACTCCCTCAATGCACCTGCACACCCGACATCGGTGGGAATTTATCTACCGAGCCCCTGGTCACTCCTGAGTGACCCATACTCTGTCCCCTCTGCTTTCAGGTACTTGTCAAAAAGAATCCACCTTTGGATTCCAACATATACTTTTCTTCCTTCCAGCAGCTGCTCTTCTTCATAGTCCTCTATTGGGTTCGACGGCGGTTTCCAACGCCACTTCAGACCTACGCACCCGGCCTCCCTGGGATAGGTAATTTTTGTACTACGGTATCCATGGGTGGGGTGGCTCTCCAACCTCCTAATGTCCAAAGGGTTTCTTCTAAGTCCACTAAGAATGGTCCTTAAACTTTGAAACTTCAACCGCAACTTCCCCATAGAATTGTACAGAGCACTCAGTCGTGTTCCCGCACTGCACCCGTCCTCCGTGGGGTCCCTTCTTACTCACCTTGGGTGGTTCCTTGGAGTCCCCGCGATTCTACATCCTCTAGACCAGAGGTCTTCAAACTTTTGGATGCCGAGACCCCCCGGTCAACATTTTGAGGCGTATGGAGCCCCTCCTGACAAAAAGTTCTAAACCTTTAGGCAGGGCTGCTGGAATTATGAGGCGGTGAGGACCAAATTAAGCAACAGGCTTGACTAAATTGTGTGGGGAGAAAATGTAAAAGATGTTATGTGATGCCACGTATTTTAGGATAGCATTGCTTCATTATTTTGACTTTTTTTACACACAGTAACACTGAGGAGAGATTTCACCCCATCAGTACCAGTGTATAACCAAAATACACCAATTAACATCAGAAAGATTTCTAGTCAACCTTTGTGAAGGGCCTTCCACTCCGCAGGAATACGTGTTGCCACATTAGAAGCTCCCCTGGCTGGGAGAAGCAGGGGTCCCTTGAAATCCTGGTGGTTTTGTGCAGAGTTAAGCAGTTTACCCAAGCAGCTTTCCTCTCACCCCCTCCCTTCCATCCCTCTCTCCTCTCCCAACCCTGGATCACTCTTTTACTTTGCAGGCCATTTTCTTTCATCCGTTTTTACAACTTCTGAAATCTCCCCATTCAACCTCTCACTTCACCTTTAATCACCTCTTGTCATTCTGTCTTTTCACTGCCCTCCTCTCTAACAGTCTCTCACATTTATCTCATGGCCTCTCTGGCCTGTCACCTCCCGTGCCCCTCAGCACTTCTCATTCACCTCGTCTCTCCATTCAAATTTTTGTCTATTTGTATCTTACACCTCTACAGTCCCCCCATTCATCTTTCACATCTCCCCTTTGTTCTAACAGAAGCCCTCACCTTTGGTTTGCACTCACTTCTTGCATGTCTGCACTTCTCTTCGGCAATTCACATTTCTCCTCATCCCTGACCTCTTCAATTGAATTCTCTTACTCCCTTGCTGTCCTCTCTCATGTCTCCTCACCAAGCATAGGGGTCGGACCTGTATGCTCCTGTCAACCAGTGCCACTCTTCCTATTGTTCCCTAATTCAAGAAGGCATGAGTTGTCTGTCTTGTTGTTTTTTGTGCAGGCCGCGCAGTTATGGAACTTGCACCCTCCTTTGCTTCGCTCCACCAAGAATATATTATCCTTTCGGAAGATATAAAAACCTTTCTCAATGCTCTGTAGGTTACCCCATTAGGCTGGTTCTCCTCCTTCTCCTGTGTGTTTCTCATTTGCCTTCAGGCAGAAGATGGTTATTAGCCTAAGGACATCTTTTGGTAACTCTGGCGCACTACAAATGTAAATAATAATAATAGGTAGAAGCAGGGGCGTCACTAGATCAGAACTTTGGATGAGGGGGCTAACACTTCCAGCCAGGGCTGGTCCTAGCAAAGGTCGCACACGGTACAACAGTATTTTTTAGTGCCCCACCCCCGTTTCACCCATCTCCATGGATTCCTACACTGCCACTCACCAATAATGCAACTCATCTCTCTATAGCACCTTTCTGACAACTATTTCATTTTTTTATAGCGCTACTCCCAGTTTACTCACACTCATTTCTGTGATCTGCATGGTACATATTCTTTGTAGCAGGCACATTAACCTTCTGCACTGTGTGGGTGACAAGAGTGCCCATGTGAGTGCACAGTGAGCGATGCAACAGTGTAAGAGTAAGAGCAGGGTAAGAGGAGTGACTGCAGGGTGAGTGAGGTGACGTATGAATTTGGGTGCGAATGCAAGTTCAGAATGGGACGAATGAATGTATGATTACTGCTGGGCTTCTGTTTTGAGTGCAGGATGAGTAGTGTGCTTGTGTGACTGCAGGGTGAGGTGGCACACATTCATACTAAGTGCACTGTGATCGCTGTGAGTGCAGGGTGAGCGTGAAAGTGAAGGGCGAGAATGAGTGAGTTGTCTGAATGCAGGGTGTATTCCCAGACACTTGAAGTAACTCAGAATGTTATGGACGGCGGCGTAGGATTTAAAATCTAAGTTAAACTATTGCTAATATGGCATTAATCGGGGATCGAGGGTGGAGGAAATAAATAATGTGCTGATCCTGCAACAAACTTCCAGTCCTATGGTTAGGGTTTCCAGCTCATTATTTTGATGGCCCAGACGGTACAAAAATAAGCTGTCACTTAAAGCCATATTTTCAGGACCTTTCTGTGCGAACTTCAAACAGCAAATAGAAATAGAAAGCACTTTTAATTGTGTTCTAGAGCTGCCTCAATGATCCATGACTGATAATTAAAGAGAACAAAGACAGAAAAGTCACGTAACGAATGCATACATTCTTTTTTTTATTTATAAGTCTATTTAGTGTCAAGAGGAGGTCTTTGCAGGCTCTTTAAGCAAAACACAGCAGGCATTTTTCTTTTGGCAACCCTACTTTATATTCCTTTTCATGGAATGCATTGTCACATTACAGCAGTAAATGTAAAATACAAATGTAAGGAATAGGCAGAGTGGGGACCAAGAGGATACTGGAACCAGGAAAAAAACTAAGCCTCTGTAACCAGCTTATAAAGGCATGTAAATATGTAAATGGTCTTTAAAGATCTGTGAAAAACTTGGGCCTGATGGAGATAAGACTCCAGACACTGCCCAGCTGAGCCCAGTGGCGTCACAATATTTGAGGGGACCCCCCTGCAAGGTGCATGGAGGGGCCCAGCTCTGGATTCTACCAGGAGCTCTCAAACGAGAGTACCCCCCTGCTACTCAGCCCCCCGCATCGCCGGGGGCTGCGGGGGCCTGTGTTACGCCACTGCACCACCATCCTACAGGCCTGTGCCTTCAGCTGGGTGGGACTTCCAGTGCATCAACGCCTCCCTCTTACAGATCTCTACCTCCAGTGGGGCTTCTGCTGGGTGGGACCTCCAGGGTATCTTTGTCTCCCTCTTACAAATCTCTACCTCCAGTGGGGCTTCAGCTAATATTTAGGCTTTGATTTTAGAAATAAGTTATTTCTCTAAGAGCAAAGTTTTCTCCAATCTCCATCAGTAAATGTATTGGCTCAATATCCTAGGAATCTAGAATCAGAAGCCAGTTCGTAGCTAACTTTAAGATCTGGAAGAGCAGCTGAAACTAAACGATAGTCCATCCGAGTGGCAGGCTTAAATCTGCCTGCTTTAAATGGAGTAAGTGTTCAAGTCAAGATGAATTTATCTCTATGGATCTACCAAACCCCAAGGTAAAGCATACCCCTTGAAAATCTATCATACTGTGCCTCTTAAAAACTAACTGGCAACCTTATTTTTGCAATGAAAAAACGTCCTTGTGCATTGGATCATTAAATGAAACTATATTCAAATGCTGTAGCTCCACTTTCAAAGGTACAATTGTCCATCTAACATGAGTATCAAGTATGGGCTTAGGGGTAGCAATCGTACCACTGTTTGTATTTATCATAATTGCAACCCTGTGGTGTTGCTCTGCCATCTTGCAATGAGAGCCAAAGTATGGTAAACAATACTGTCCGAGCCAGGCTACTAACTATGGATGGCTTTTTGCTCCACCCCTCTCTTGAAATTTTTCAACTACTGAGAGCAGGTGGAAATGTCAGTGTAGCAGTCCCCCAAATCAGAGAAAACATTCAGGTTTTTTGTCTGGGACTCGTTGGTCCGCATAGTTACTCCCCATGCCAGGAACAAACACATTTAGTTGTTGGAATACCAGCTGAAAACAAGATTCCACACACTCACTTACAACTAAAACCTGCTAACTTGTAATTAAGGGCCTTGGTGATGTTTGGGTCACCATTTTAGATCCTTGTACAATGCTATTGGAATGTAAACAGGTCAAGTGATAAGCTGGGCAAAGCCATGCATTAGAAACACTCGCAAGAATGTGTGAAATGAATATTGAGTCGGTAGAAGGTGCATTAAGAGTCCTGTAACAATGCCATTCCTGTAGCCCCGATTTCAAATTAGGTGATATTTTCTTCTTGAACAGGAATTGTATGTCTTTTTAAGTGATGAACCTTTTGTTATTTCTTATGCTACTCCCCAATACACCACCTTTTCACTAAAAAGCATAGGCACTAATTCTCGTTCATTTAAAGAACATCATTTATGACTTTTTAGCAAATAAACTGACCTTTTGCTGGAAAAACATCTGTCTCAGCCCCTGGCTACATTAGTTGTTTTAAAAAAGTCTCAAAAAAGAATTAGAGGTGCATTTTGTTTGCTCGCTGGTGAAACTCCCAAAAATCTGTATTTCCCTGCAAACCGTTGTTAATACAAACATCATGTCTTACAAACGCATGCCATCTTCAGCTATTGTTAAGAAACTCACTGTTATGTACCAACCTCAATTTTCTGTACTTCGCCTGATAAGAATCAATATTCTGTAATTCCTGTTTCCTGGTGTTAGCATTTACTTTGTCCTCCCAGACACAGTCCAATGGCTCATTCTCTTCCCAAACGATTAAATGCAAAGTCACCTGTATTTGTTTTTTGTTTCAGTTACTGCATGTTCCTCTTTGTAATACTTGTAGGGGCTTTGAGAAATAAAAGAATCCTGATTTGACTTGTTGCATCGAATACGGTGTCGTGTTCAGCCTAAGGAGGTCAGGGGGTCAAGTGCCACATTTGTTTGTCAGGATGGAGAAGCAGCACGTGCAGACTTGCACCTCGCCCGGTACTCAGCCATTAGCCCCCACCCCGAGGCGCCCGGCATTAGCATGAGAATGCAGCCTTGGGTTTCTGGTGGCGGGGCATTCACTGGACTGTGCTGAGGGCCCCCCTGGAACTCCCCCCCCCAGCAATGCAGGAGCTGTGGGGGCATGTGTTACACCTCTGGCTGAGCTCCCAGCAGTACAACAGCCCTGGCTGAGACAAAGGAGGGGGGAAGAGGGAGGGCTAAAGCCCTCGGGCCTTGACAGAAGTGTGACTGGGAAGGCGCGACCCCCTTTGAATCGCTCCACGGCCCCCCTGGGGCTCGCGCCCCACAGTTTGAAGACCCCTGCTGCAGACACTGTCTTGACTCGAATTGTGGTACTTATACCACTATTTTAGTATATAGTTGTGTCTCCCCCTGGAGCCCACTGTGTAGTAGTGCTCTTTACTATTGTTTCTGTGCTTCAGTATTGTGTGCTTTCTGATTATCTGCATGTAGCAGATACTGTGTTGTACTAGAGAGTGTTATATTAATAAATACATATTTTTATAACTACTGAGTGGTTCTCCTTTCATTTAACCAATACTGTAAGGTTGCATTCTGGTAAAACAAGCTGCTTAACATTCCTTCAAGACTAAGCCTGAAGGCTGTTCTCCACAGCTCCACTTGGAAAGCTTTCTAAGGTTATCTTTGACCTCCTAAATCACCATAAGGTTGTTTGGACTGGTGCAAGGTGCCCACTTTAATTAGTGGACAGCATATACCAGGCCAACTTTTCACAGGGACCCACACAGAAGAGCCCAAAGGTTCTCAACCAATCCAGAAGAAGGGCGAGACCCGGAAATTCAGCATAAATTAGAGAAACCTCATTCCACGACACATGCAAAGACCCAAGGGGCACCCACATGTCAAATGAAACTTAAAGTAACAAATTAAACATCCACCTCCCATCACAATTGCACACAGCCCAGATAGGTAAAAAAGGACGCCTTAGCACTTGTTAGAACATTGCACTTTGAGCAGAATAACCTGCAGACTAAATAGTGTCCCAGCTGTAGGAAAGAGAGGTGGGAAAAATCCACAATACAAGTCGCAATAAAATTAGTTAAAAAATCTCCAGTCGTCCCCAAAATTCTAATGTTCACTGAAATTAGCTTACCCCCCCAGTGCCATTAAAAGGTCTATCACTTCCATCCAATCCAGATAGGAAAACTCGCTCCTCAAGAAAACCATATAGCCCCCCAGTAAAACCATAAAGCAGGAGCGTTTTACAGGTGAAACAGGAATGTTCCAATAAATTGCCTAACAAATGTTTTTTTCCAAGTTAACCTATGACCCACAGCTCTTATTCTACAGGTCAGCGATTGAACTGTAAGTGCACCAACGTTGCCGCAGCCCACCATTCCTTTAATCAGGACTCTAAAAAGACTTTCAAAAGACCAGTCGCTTGAGTACTTCAGAGCTCAACTGACTTTGTAACTTTATTTTTAAGAGACATTCTTCCTGCTCCAAAGATTAATACACCCCTGGGTGCCCAGGCAACAGCTACCAGACACCGGAGCACAGACAACAGCCACCCGACACTGTACCACAGACAACGAACAACAGAAAACAGGCCCTGACGGCAGACTTCTCTCCTGGAAATGCATTCCAATTGATGTACCCATATATTTCTGTACACACATTCCTTAGTCACAATGGAGAAAACAACCTAGGCGGTAACATGTGATTGCCCACTCAATGGTGGTAGGACAGAGACTAGGACTGAACCGCTTCCAGTTAAAAACTAATTTTTATTATACAGACTATTTTATAATTCATAAAATATAAACATAAACAAGTGCATCAATTGAAAAACAGACAATAAATTTTAATTGAAAAAAACATTTGTAGAATTATAAAACCATATCAATTAAAATTATGAATTGCAGTCAAGGAATAAATAAGACAATACTTTATGAATTCTTTTAACAATGGAATGTAGGTTGTGTGTCGACACGCGTTTCGGCGACCAGCGCCTTTCTCAAGACAGAATTCAAATTTTCTGTAAATTAAGAGTACAATTTAGTATTCCAGTTGAAAAATCCTATTCTCTTAACAGATAAAAAAATAAGCATAAAACATAATGTTAAAGACAACAAACAAAGAAAGATTTATACAAAAAATACAGAAAATACATCGGTATTTTGCTCAAAATATGAAAAGGAAGCTGTACAGAATAGCTATGTCCTATATTTAATGCAATCGAAAATCCAAAGATGTAAGAAATCGAATGGAGGCCTCTGCTTTAAGTCCAAGAATTGACTTAACATAACTATGCATGGATGGTCTAAGTGTGGTCAGTTGACAAATGGAGGATAAATAACCAAACAAATAATTGCTTTTCTTGATAATAGAGGATACGAGAGGATAAGAGACAAGTAGACCAAATGACAGGGAGATCCTAAAGATATTAATATAAAATTAGGAAAACACAGATAGACTATAAAAGATTAAACAATAAGGCAAGGATCGCATAACAGAAAAGGTAGTAGATGGACTCTACCATTCCAATTGTATGAAATTATTATCTTCTCTTGGCTGCAATAAACCATCATCGTTAAAGTTCTCTGTAGTTTTTTTCAGCGTCACAATTTTACACTAGGGAGAAAGAGAGGTACCATCTTATATGACGACTGTTCTCTCGGCTACTTTTATTATGCTTACCTACAACAGGATCACTGCTAACGTTTCCAGCGTTACTGAAGGACTTTATTTTTTTCCCTGGCCGGACACTCTGGAGAGAACAGTGACTTTTTGAATTGGTAGAAATCTGCAATATATTATTAGATCAAAAAATGACAAGCTGCAGTTTAACACGATAAAGTTTAATGTTCAGGAATAAAGGAAAGCATACCTAGAGGAAAGCGAATGCTTTTCAATTTTTTGCTTCTTATCCTAGATTGTATATGATAATTATCATAAGTGATGAAAACAGGGGTGATACTGATTAACCTACAAGAAATTTGAAGCTTATTATCTGGTTTTTCAAAACCAATCCTAAAAAACTGAAAGGATTATGTATCGCCGCATTAACGTGTTTTAACAGAGTAGCATGTTAATGTGGCGATACATAATCCTTTCCGTTTTTTAGGATTGGTTTTCGTTGAAGCCTCATTTTGGGTTCACTCGTAGCTTGTAATCATTAAAGCTGTCCAACTCGGAACGCTATTAAACGTCCGAAGTCGACAACACTGTCTATTTTCTGGTAAGAATCTTAAACAGATAAAATGTGCTTTATCGTTACCTTAGATTAATCGTCACGTACTAAAATTGTGGTTTTATCTTTTTGCAGCTCACAGCTGAATTTTACACGAAATTAACATACTCAGCTTTTCCTTTTTTTTTTTTTTAAATAAATACGAATTTCCGTGGAGGCAACAGCATCAAACGTTTTTTAATCAGGTAAATAGATTTTAACATGTCCCTGCTATATCTAGTAATCTGGTGGATTTAATTTTGCCCGCATATTAATAAAAATATAATAAGCTTCAAATTTCTTTTAGGTTAATCAGTATCACCCCTGTTTTCATCACTTATGATAATTATCATATACAATCTAGGATAAGAAGCAAAAAATTGAAAAGCATTCGCTTTCCTCTAGGTATGCTTTCCTTTATTCCTGAACATTAAAATTTATCGTGTTAAACTACAGCTTGTCATTTTTTGATCTAATAATATATTGCAGATTTCTACCAATTCAAAAAGTCACTGTTCTCCCCCGAGTGTCCGGCCGGGGAAAAAAATAAAGTCCTTCAGTAACGCTGGAAACGTTAGCAGTGATCCTGTTGTAGGTAAGCATAATAAAAATAGCCGAGAGAACAGTCGTCATATAAGATGGTACCTCTCTTTCTCCCTAGTGTAAAATTGTGACGCTGAAAAAAACTACAGAGAACTTTAACGATGATGGTTTATTGCAGCCAAGAGAAGATAATAATTTCATACAATTAGAATGGTAGAGTCCATCTACTACCTTTTCTGTTATGCGTTCCTTGCCTTATTGTTTAATCTTTTATAGTCTATCTGTGTTTTCCTAATTTTATATTAATATCTTTAGGATCTCTCTGTCATTTGGTCTACTTGTCTCTTATCCTCTCTTATCTTCTATTATCAAGAAAAGCGATTATTTGTTTGGTTATTTATCCTCCATTTGTCAACTGACCACACTTAGACCATCCATGCATAGTTAAGTTAAGTCAATTCTTGGACTTAAAGCAGAGGCCTCCATTCGATTTCTTACATCTTTGGATTTTCGATTGCATTAAATATAGGACATAGCTATTCTGTACAGCTTCCTTTTCATATTTTGAGCAAAATACCAATGTATTTTCTGTATTTTTTGTATAAATCTTTCTTTGTTTGTTGTCTTTAACATTATGTTTTATGCTTAATTTTTTATCTGTTAAGAGAATAGGATTTTTCAACTTGTATACTAAATTGTACTCTTAATTTACAGAAAATCTGAATTCTGTCTTGAGAAAGGCGCTGGTCGCCGAAACGCGCGTCGACACACAACCTACATTCCATTGTTAAAAGAATTCATAAAGTATTGTCTTATTTAATCCTTGACTGCAATTCATAATTTTAATTGATATGGTTTTATAATTCTACAAATGTTTTTTTCAATTAAAATGTATTGTCTGTTTTTCAATTGATGCACTTGTTTATGTTTATATTTTATGAATTATAAAATAGTCTGTATAATAAAAATTAGTTTTTAACTGGAAGCTGTTCAGTCCTAGTCTCTGTCCTACCACCATTGAGTGGGCAATCACATGTTACCGCTTAGGTTGTTTTCTCCATTGTGTTTTTCCCTGTCCTAGGGGTTTACTTCTAAATGTCTAAACAGGGAACCCTTGTTTGATACAAGTTTTTCACACATTCCTTAGTTCCATTTTAGGTTGTATAGGTTCAGGTAATCCTCAGTTTTAATCTCTTCTCCTCTCATGTTTCTGCAGAAGTATTTTTTTTATGCTTTGTTCTTTCTGCTCGTCACCATTGTGATAAATGCAGATGCAGAATAGCCAGTATTATAGATGAAACAGGATACGGTTTATTCTCAAGTTAGGTGACTAAGATTACAGGTAGAAGATAGTAGGAAGGAAGCAGGAAGGCCCCATTGGAGGCAGCATCCTTGCTGCTCAACCCTTGCATTCAAACTGACACTCACTCAAACAATGCACACATCAGCATTATATTACTTCACAGTCACACTGGCTTAGCAGTATGGGACATATAACTAAGGAGAGAATGCATGGCAAATACATGAAGATACCACACTCTACTTCTACATTCTTGCAACGTGAGCCCTCTCTCACATCACATACACCGACACTGAATCAAATGTTAGTATTCCTCACGCACTACACAGCACACTCCTGCAAAACACCTGGTACCAACATATGTCGAATGTAGGCACACAAACTACAAACAAATCATGTTACATCTGTACGTTGATACCTCAAGCCATAGGCACAGAAAGACTTTATTTAGTGCAGTAGATAGCTACTGCAAAAGCAAAATGACTGGTCCATTTGAACCCATGTAGGACTGGAGGCAAAAATCCAGCCCAATAGAGAAGAACCCCATAGGACAGTAGTAAACAGCATCTGTTATAAGACCAACCCCACTACACTATATCTCTTCAATGCGCTGAGTGACATCGAACCCAAGGTACACAAGATGCGCTGAAAAGGTACCATAGGGCAGGACACTGTTTGGAACTGGGACTTTATAGAATTTGTTTCTTGGAGATAGCACAACCACCAAACCAGTGCACAAATACGTCTGCTCCAACCTCTGTCTGCAGTCCCAGGGTGCCCTTAACATATTTGGGGTAACCTTCAATAATGATTAATGGACCCCAGACATGGAATTCAAGTGCAGGGCTGCTCCTCTCAAGCATGCTGGATAAATGAGTCCCATGGGAAGGATCCAGCACCAGCATAGACACCCTGTGTCAGGAAATCTGGGATAACAAGATCAATATTCACATATGGTTGGAGGGGAAGGGCAACCCATATTTGTACGGAAATGTATGTTGTACTCTTCATGTTTCAGAGGCAAAGGAATCATACCATTTGGTAGCAATGAGAATTGCAGCACAACTCTGCACGTACCGGACCAGCGGTGACTTTGTCTACACCCAGGTTGTCCCTGGATGGTGGGGCCCCTGTGCCTTCATGACCATACACACCCGGCCCTAGTCATCCCTGTAGAAGATCTGTCTGAGTTGTCTCAACATCCATTACAGAAGAAAACAACTCTTTTGCATTAGGCTCGAAGGAGATGAACTACTGATTATTTTGTGGGTGTCAGTCCAAGGACATTCCCCAAAAATTCAGGCAGTCCACAGAAGCTCAAGTAAACGCTGGAGGGTCAAAGCTCTTCTTCACCATGCAAAAAAAAAAACAACACATGATGGTTACGAATAACCTGATGGGAGCTGATGCAAATTATTAACAATACTGAGCTCAGCTTAACTGCTATGAAGGAAGAACTGTGAGCCATCTGCCTTATGGTGATGTAACATTGGTACGTACTGGACATGTTGATCGCGAGGGAGGGTGGATTGTGTGCCAAGATTTATGCTTCCTGTTTACGTTTATTCCTGGAAAAGACATAAACAATGGGACATTAGCCTGTGCGATCTAAAATCTGCATATTCTACAAGCTGATATAAAGACGGAAGGAAGCTCCTCAAGCAGGACTGGTTGCACAGTATACTTTCATAGATTACAAGTGTCTAAGTTACCGACCTCCGTGATGCCGATTCTCCTTGCTGTAAATCAGTTATGTTGTTTCCTACAAGTGACGGCTTCTTGCTGTAAAAAAGCAGTCCTCAGATTAGGTAGTGTACACTTACCAAGGGAAAAAGCAACCAACACTTCACACACAGACTTTCAAATAACATAACTGTCATGACATACAAGGAGGATAGAGTAGTTGATGACTCTACTAGAGGGGGGAATGTTGGAACGGGTGAGTAAGGTGTCAATAAATGTCATGATATCTGCAGGCCTGACAATGGCAATATCAGTAAATGCAATGTGAAAGTATGCCATAGTCTGTGCCCGCACAACAACATCAATGCCCATCAACACAATGTCAATGTATACCATAACTTGTACCCACTGAGCAGCGCCAACATCAGCAATAATGATGCCAATGCAAGTTATAATCCATTCTTGTATGATAATATTGTAGTTGCCAATAAGAACAATGTCAATGTACTTTCAAACCAAAACAAACATAACTTTGTCATTACCAGGAAGAACGATGTCAATGTACAAGATGACAACTATATGTACATTGTTGATAATTTCAATATAAATGATACCAGTGGCTGCCATATTATTAATAGGATTTCAATGAATTCACAACATTGCTGTTGGATTCACCCAAGGTAACCTCCCCATTAATCACAAGTCAGAGATACAGGTCAGGCAGGTCCTGCGACCCGCACCCACGCCGATTGAGTAACAGGTCACAGGTGGAGCCCCACATGAACTAGAGGCAAACACACACCCAGGGAAAACGCTGATTGACTCCAGAGATAGATTATTGCCACATAAACATGTCTGAGGTAATTGGCCCTAATAAAGTACGTTTTGCCAAAGGCTTGCATTCCCATGAAATACCACAAAGCTAGATACCACATGTAGATAGGTACACTCAACCAATCAGGACATGATATGCACACCACATGTAGTGATCACGCGCACCTCATGCCGGACATCTGGATACATACACCTGGCCCACATTGGCTCTCCCCAAGGTCGAGACCATCTGTGTCTTTATCAGCTGCACCCATTTGATTGATTTACAACTAAGATGCTCTTTTGGAATGTAGAGATCATTTTATTGAACATCATGAACTGTATTAATTGCCAGTCAAAACTTTGTACATTGAGAGATTTTGAGCAGACGCACTGTGTCCAGGCTCTCCCGGCCACAGCATTTGATTAAACCACCCTGTTCCTGTTTTTTCAAATGCCTCTTGTCTTTTCATTTATTTAAGGTAAATTCATATCTGAGCAACAAAACCACTAGCAGTGTGAGTCATCATTAGAGGTTCGTAGACGACATCGACTGTAATCATAACTCGGAGTCAACTTCCCCCAGTAGTTTCTCATGATTTTTATTTAATCACTAGCTTACCCGTCGCGCATTGCTGCGATCTCCTTAGAAAGGAAATTCAAGGAAACTCGTTATGATAACATTCAATTTACATTGTGTCATTTTTATTGAAACTTATTCATTTTAATATGGAAAACATTTCAAAGTGTTGTTTTAATTCTATTTATTTAATCGAGTGCTTGTGGATATACATTTTTTAGTTTTTCCGTCTGGTGCATACATCAGTATTCGAAAGATTATGAGGGCTCTGGGGGGCCGATATTTTAAAAAATGTTATGCCAGAAACATTTGCGGGAGTGTACTCAACTTCCCAAAGTTTCCTGGCGATCGGATGAATGCTGTTTTAATTCTATTTATTTATTCGAGTGCTTGTGCTTGTGGATACACAATTTTTTGTTTTTCCGTCTTGTGCGTACATCATCATTCGAAAGATTATGAGGGCCCTGGGGGGCCGAT
This sequence comes from Lissotriton helveticus, assembly GCF_964261635.1. Lineage (NCBI taxonomy): Eukaryota > Metazoa > Chordata > Amphibia > Caudata > Salamandridae > Lissotriton > Lissotriton helveticus. Next base: position 654,308,887 of record NC_136072.1, read on the forward strand.
ATTTAAAACAAATTTATGCCAGAAACCTTCGTGGGAGTGTACTCAACAACTTCCCAAAGTTTCATGGCGATCGGATGAATGGTGTAGTAATGCATAAAGGACAAACAGACAGACAGACATACAATCGTTTTTATTTATATAGATTTGTTTTTATTTCAACAACTAACTATAACCAGGATCCGACTGAGAGACATGCTCAAAAATGCCCATCTCTTTTCCGTGAATTTCAAAGGTTTTTTCTATTCTATTTCCTAACTATAATATCCCCCATATTCTTTGGTTGTGTCAGTGAATTTCAATGTTTTTTACATTCGATTTCCTAAATGTAACCTGTTGAGGTTTAACTTCTGTAAAATGAGCAACCTGCCAGAATAAATCCTGCCCTGCGTATTTATCCAAGAAAAGGCCACCATTTTGTGCAAAATTTCTACCAAACTGTAGTACTTTCTACTGGCTAATTAGTAAGTGCTACCTTGTTGGGTAAATGTATAGTGCTTCTCCTACCCTACAGCTGCATAAAGGATGCCAAGGAAATGTCTCCAGTGAACTTCTGTATCTCTAACCTTCCCAATGGGATTGTTGCTCGGATGTCTTCAATAGATAACTTTACAATGTGGAATTGCATTGAAAACACACTTGGACAATTTGTACTTCGGCCCAGGTGCAGAGCAGATAGGTCTGCCAGGCAGCAAGCATCAAGATGTCCTCCCTGTCAAGAGCAGGCAACTTGGACCGGTGATTTTGGGACAGCTGGGCCACTCACAAAGTGGATCTCATGGTTCTCAATGTTGCTCGACATCTGCTTTCTTCCTGGGCAGTTGGAGTTCAGAGGGCACTCTTTGTCTTAGTGCAGATTGCAGTGCATCTGGTATTCTGGGTATTGGTGTGCCACAGCTCCGGTAGGTATTGGTGTCCTCCAAATTGGTGGCTGGACAGATCTGATACTTGGGAGCTGGTGTACCACTTTTGGTCAAGGTGCTGCATCTGATTGGCTGGGGAGCAGCAAGTTGGTTAGACGGAAATCTGTGGTTCAGTGCTTGCTGTCGCAGGTGAGCAGAGCCTCTGCCCCAAGAGAGGTTCTTTGGTAGTTTCTCAAAGACTGGAGGTTCTCTGGGGTTCTTGGAGTCCTCCTAGTGGCAAGACGAGGCAGCACTCCACAGTGATCAAGTCCTTAAGGCTTCAGGCAGGGTTTGGCACCAATTTCCCTGCAACAGGGCTTCAGTTCTCAGACAGCAGCTCTTCTTGATCTCTTTGTTCATTGTGTCCACTGGATCTAAGTTGCTAGGGTCAAGGATTCCACCTAAATACTAACTTAAGGGGTATTAAAGTTGGAGACACTTAGTAGCCAATGGGTTACCTACTTTAGGGTGTCTACACTCTTTAAATGACCGTTTCTTGTGGGTAGGGGCACTACCCTAGCCCTGATAGGTTGATTTCCCACCATCTCAAGCTGGTAGACTTGCAAAATTAGTGTCTACATCGCCTGCTACACCTTAGGGGTGGTTCTGGCTAAATGTGGGTACTCCTCCTAATCTAACTAAGTCCCTCCCTTATTCTCACCTAAAGTGGGGCAGGAAAAGGGGGTTGGCATTTCCCACTACCTGGAGATACCTGGTTTGGATTTCAAAGGTGGCACACCTTTGAAGCTTCCTGCCTTCAGATACCACTCCTGCCTGGAGGAGGTTTGAAGCACCTCCTCCCTGAGCTTGCTTTGTTCCTGGTTCCTAGCCTGTGAGAGCGCTGGCTTACAGCCCATGAGTTCAGAAACATGTCTCGTGGTGGCAGGCTGGCAAAGACTGGCCAGAGACCACACCAGTGCTTGGTTAAGTTTTCAGAGGACCCTCTAAAGGGTCTCTTATTTGCATTTATTAATATATCCAGCACTGGCATCATTGAGGATGTATTAAGATTAAATGTTTGGTAACAAACATTTTCGGGTACAGTGAAGCCATCATGAATCTAGAAGACTTGTAATGGCATGTATCCAGTCCATGTACTCTCTATGCCTTCCCTGTGCACTTACAATATCCAAGAATGGGTTGGATAATGTAGGGCTACATCTCCTCATGCAGATATGTCCACACATGTAATATATCGCACCCTGCCTTACGGCTATAAGGCCTGCAGTAGGGGTGATTTACCTATACCTCATGCATACCCTCTTCAGTCCCAATGACCTAGGAATCAGGAGTACCATTTACTAGGAACTTATAGTGGTTTCTGACATTGTGCCAATTGTGGTACAGTTTTTAGGGAAATAATACTGGTACCGGGAACCTGGTTAGCAGCGACCCAGTACACCTTAGTCAAAGTTGCATCAAAACCAGGCAAAAAGTAGGAAGTACTGTAACAAGAATCCAGTTTCTCAAAATTAGGAACAGATAATGTAAGACTGGGGAATAACAACAGAAGTCCTCACCTATACTATGCAGTTTGCATGCAGGTCTTTGATGACAGATCATAAAAGAATGTGCTATATTAGCATTGGAACTTATGAACTGCAAGTAACAAAATTATCTCTGTGACAAAAGCAATAACCCAATGAACTATGCACATAAAATACAGTTCTGTGATCTGCATGGTACACATTCTTTGCACCAGGCATATTAATCCTCTGAGCTAGATTATAATGAGTCAAAACTGCCACTAGGCAAAACTTCAATATCTCTCCAGGCGGAACATTATTCACCAAAGTTATCTTGATATTTTTATTGTTGACTGAAATCTGCTAGAAACACAGGATACTGTGCAATATTTGCTTCTAAACCCGGAGTTAATTCTAAGCACAGCGCTCCCCAAAGGTCAGCACCGCATGCAGCTACACCGCCCTAAAGCCAGCCATTTATATATATAACGATATTACACAGTGTCAGTCATCACTGTAAAAAAGTTCAAAAATAAAGTTTATTTAGACTGTTAGAACTGGGATTTCTGGTTGGCTAAGACTTACGCCAAAGCCAGGCAAAAACCACCATTCTAGTCAGGGCAAGGGGGTCACACGCCAAGATAACCTCTGCTCACCCCCTTGGTAGCTTGGCACGAGCAAACAGGCTTATCCCGGAGGCAATGTGTAAACCATTTGCGCACGCACACAACAGCAACAACATCCTAAGCACACTACAAAAGGAACTCCACACAAGGTTATATAAAAATAACTTTTGTATTGTCAAAACACATCTGATAGTGATCACACAATATACATTGTGACAACTGGCACGGCCCCTCACTGATGGGATTATTTACGCCAAGACAGGGCCACTTGGGCCACTGTCAGAATCAGCCCTTAGTAGAACTAGCACTTAGAATAACTGTAACACAAACTGACAATTGTAGAACACCACCAGTAACCACTGGTAAAGGTAGGTACACACTACGCAATACTAATAACCATAGGCATAAATCACGCATGGACACATAACCTCTCTAGTATAAACGATACTAGGCAAAACAACCTCCTCAGCATGAAAGCACATCTAGAGGTATCACAGGCATAATGGCCCATAAATCACATTTAGGCCTAACCAGTATAACTACAGTAGGCAATCTCTCACTAGTCTAAACACATTAGACTCTGCCTCTTAAGAATAACTCACATTTAGGGGCGTAACTCACAGAGTGAAAACATCTCACTGGCATAAACTTACATAGCTAAAATAACCTCATAATCATAAACACAAGTTTAGAGGTATAAAACACAGGGTGCGTAAAACATACTAAATGCATTACATTTCCTAGCACCACATCACTCTAGCACATAAATCATATCAGGCAATTATCATCACAAACCTAACAGGTAATCAAATTGCGCAACAATCACCTTAGGGCCTTGCGCCCTATCCACATACCAGCCCCCTGGCCAACTGGCCATCCAAGAAGGGGTTCAAATGCCCTGTGTCCAGAATGTCTGGGAGCGCTGCCAATGCAGTGCCAGTCAGGGGTGCGCCACCTGCGCAAACCTAAACGTTGCAGCTGCCCACTAATTGCTGGGCAGCTGGGAACAACAACAGGGCCTAAAAGTTGCAGCTGGCACTAAGTGCTGCGTAGCTGTAGAAGGCCTGGCACCTCTGTGCCACTTCTGTCCCTCTCAGGGACTCTTACTCCAAGTTGCGCCTAAATGGTGCAGCTGCCCACTACTTGCTGGGCAGCTGGGAATCAACAAAACTGAGACAGAGCCCTCACTGGCCCTAGGACCACAACTGCGCCAGACTGAGCCATCTGGCTCTGTAATTACCTGTAGTGCACAGGGGAGCCCTCTAGGCTCTCAAACAACTTAGGCCACGGTTGGAGCCACTTAGGCTCTGAGATCAGCTGTGCCAATTGGAGCACTCTGGCCCCTGAATTAACCATGTCCCCAGACACTGGAGCCCCGCATGCTCTGTAAATAACTGGGGGCCTGACACTGCTCCTGGGCCACTCGGGCCCTCTAAGTAACAAAACTGCGCACTCGTTGGAGCCCTCTAGGCTCTAAAGATATACATGCCGCCTATCACTGTGGGGCAAAACGCGGGGCGAAATCACGGGCCCCTCTGTCTGGTGAGCCCCACACGGGGGACTCCTCAACAAACTGTGTCCCCACGTTGGAGTCCCACTCGGGGGACTCAGAAAACAATTATTGCCCAAGCCCCTCACAGGTGTTTTTAAAACAAATGGCCCCCAAGGTAGATGCGGCTCGCGCTGTTGCGAGCCCGCTCCGCAGCTGTGGCCCCCAACGTTGGAGCCCCGCTCGGGGACTCAGAAGGAGAATCCTCACTTGCCCCTCACCGATGCACAACACCGCCCCACTCACCGGAACCTCCTCGGGGAGGACTCTGCTCCTCTCCTCCTCTTGTCCTGCACCCGGGACACTCCTCTTGTGGCCCGTCTTCCCCCGGTCCACCATCTCGGCACCGGGACTTCGGGGACAAGCTAACCAGGCTCTGCGCTGCCTCCTCCCTTCTCGGGGCTCCCCTCTGGTCATGGGAGCCCTGCAACATCCGACGTTTTTCTCCTGGTGGCCCCGGGGCTTTCCTCAGGTCACCGGAGCCCTGGGCCGGGGGAGGCCTCCCTCCCGGCTTCCTTTCCGGCAGCGCCGGCCAATTAGAGCGCGGCAGCAGGCGGGACTTCCTCTGAGAAGCGGAAGTCCTGCCCCGCGTCAGGCACTACGGTGCCTGACTTCCTGGTGGCGGCACGAGGGCCGTGGCGGTAATCTCGGGCATAAAGTAGGGGTGGGCACCCTCGGTAGGCATTTAAAATGTAGAAGCGAGGTGGGCACTCGCTATTAAATAAACGGGGTGGCACCCATAATAAAAAAAAATACTTAAACAGCGGGCAATATGCAGAATGCAGCGCCCAGCCCAGCGCTGCAAGAGTTAAACAGCCCGCCCAGGGAAGAAAGACAGCGCAAAATTAGGGGCATCCAAAGAAACTAAGCCAGCACTCCAAAAGGTGCTGGGGCAGCCTCAAAGTCTCTCCCATGTCCAGGAAACAATCCAGCAACAGCACAGGGTCCAAAGAAAAGGTCCTGGAGGCAAGGTGGAGCAAGCAGCTCCCAACAAGGAAATTCCTCCAGCATCCAGGGACTGGGCAGGGCCCAGGGAGGCAAGCCTTCCCCTGGGCCCCAGCAGCAGCACGCCCCTGGTAGTTTCAAGTTGGAAAAAACAAGAACATCTTCAGGGTGTCACAGCACCCTTTTTATACAGCAAAGTCCTTTGTCTACAAGGTGCAGGCAATGTGAGAACCAGCTACAACTGATTATGGGGAACTCCCTTTCACTGGCCAGGCTAGGGACATCAGACGCACCACAGGGGGTGGAGCCAGCATTGTGGAGGGAAGGACCAGCCCTATTCAGGTCCCAGGTGTACCTCTCCCTCACATCAGCATGCTAATCTCTCCATTCACCACCGGGGCAGACCCATCCTGACTCCTGGAGCCAGGCTCACCAGCCAGCTCCAGCCAATCACATGCCAGACACAAATTACACTAACATGCCAGCTTCTAGAAGTGGCACTTCCACACTAGACACAATCATGCCGCATACATCATTGCGCAGCATTCAATCTCACAAGCTCGCACATACCAAACTCGGCCCTGCACTCCCCACACATCAGGAACTACCATGGTCACACATATTTCCCATGCATTCCTATAGGAGGGCAGGACACTCACCACACATACACAGAGAGCTCACGCACTTTACACTGTACCACAGTGAAAAAGTGCACAGAGGCCTAAAATCACCAACACCAGGTTACAGAAATAGGCTAGGAAAAAGCAAAACGTTTCGGGGTGAACCTGCCAAAAGGGCCAGGTCCAACATAAATCATTTTGGTCTATAAACCACAACTCATACATTACCATTTAAAAAGTCTACACATCACGAAATCGTATTCTTAAGCAGTAAAAATCATATTATCCTTAAAACTTCATTTATAACTATTTTAAAACAGATAATTTCATTTTAAATTACAAGGCACTTAGCTACTCTTAAGCCTTTATTGAGGCAGGGAACTTATATACGCCCTGCATATACTTCCCAATGGCTATCACAATATCTAAATTTTTCATATTAACAAGAAGCTCCTGTGCTTGTAAACAAGCCCTTACATCATATTTTAAAAATATCGGACGAAGGAATAATTTATGTAAATTTTAAAATCTTCGACAGTCCAATAAAATGTGTAAAATATCACATTTCATCCCTATCTTACACATACATTTGCCATCTGGTTGCATTAAAACAGATTTTATTGCACTATTTATTATGACCGGTTTAATACCAATTCTTATCTTAAGTAATTCCGTTCTTAACCAGCGGTTCAGTAATATGTCAAGGTAAGGAAAGCTTATATCTTTCTCCCAGCTAGTACTCATACATTTTACAGAATCTTTTTTACTCAAATACTCTCGGTCTATTGCACTAGAGATTTCTTTACCTCGCATTTTAAGTACACTCTTTATTACATTAATTTGTAGTGTCTTTGGGTCTATTTTCACATTCAGGTGGTCACAAATGGTCTGGAGTTTACTTCTTGTGGCTTTGGCCCACTGAATTTCTTTCATGCACCATTGAGACACCTTTGTGAACGCCCCAATACCCAAACGATTCCAGAATCTGAGAAGACTTAATTGTACCTGAACATTCCACGCAGTTAGGCCTAATTCCAATCTGATTGCCTAGATCATTGCCGAGCTTTTTTTAAGCATTTCCCTTCATCTTTATCCCAGGAGCTTTTAACATCAATACAAAAAACGTCTGAAGCATATTGGAGTTACGGGGAATCATAGGTTTATAGGCCGTCAATAGTGATTTACGGGACATATCACCATAACTATGGTTGAATCTTTTCAGCCGACATACCGCTAGGCGTGCTTTTATTTTCTGTCCCTTCAAGTGTATGCCCCACTTCAGGGAACTTATAAACCATATTCCGAGGTATTTGTATTCATTTGCAATATCTAGTTTGCTTTGGCCCAAGTACCAACTAAACTTTGTATTCCTCTTCCCGAAGCACAACAATTTTGTTTTGTCCATGTTTACTGTAAGTCGTTTTGCCGTACAGTATTCGCTGAATATATTCAGCTTCCTATGAAGACTTACCTCGGTATGGTCCAATATTACTAAATTGTCGGCATACAGCAAACAGGACAAATGCCTCCCATTTACTTTTGGGCTTGCGCCTCTGGCAGAGCCCAAGAGAAATGGCAAATCTGCTAAGAATATGGCAAAAATACAACCTTGCCTCAGTCCATTGTTTATCGATATCTCAGGTGTTAGGATGCCAGAGGTATCTTTGATTACCTGCACCCAGTTTTGGCTGTGCAGCTCCTGGATTATCAAAAAAAGATCTGCAGGAACCTCATAATTTCTCATGGTCTCCCACAAACACTCCCTATCCACCAAATCAAAAGCTGCGCGAAAGTCCACAAATCAGCAATACAACTTGCCCTGCAGTTCCATGGACTTCCATGCCAAAGCCCACAGAGCGAAGCAGTGATCGATAGTAGAATGCCCTTCCTTAAAGCCTCCCAGCTCTATTGGTACTATCGACCACCGCTCCACCCACTCCTTTAATCTACCAAGGAATATTTTTGAGAAAACCTATTCTCCAATGTCCAATAAATTGATTTGTATATAGTTCCTTGGAGCCTTCCCTTCCCCCTCTTTATGTAAGGATCTAATTATGGCCCCTCTCCAAGATGTGGGAATACAGCCTGAGTCCAAAATGACAAAAAACATATGTGTAAAAAACGTGCCCACCAATCTATTTGAGTTTCAATTAAGATGGCGGGGAGATAATCGGGACCCGCTGCACGAGACAGATTCAACTTCTTGAGTGTTTCTTTTACTTTCTCTACAGTGAAAGGTGGTTTTAACTCTTCTACACACACTGTCCAAATTGTTTTTTCCTTATCTATTTCCGGGATCCTACTAGCTTTATATAAATTACTTAGATAGTTTACCCATGCTGCCTCTTCCACAACACAGCTCATATTTCCCGGGGTCCTTCCTGCGGCATCCTGTATCCACCTTCACAACCCTTTTATATTTTTATTTTCTATTGTCTCTAGTAGGTTTACCCAACATTTTTCTTTAAAAATCCTTTTCTGCTTCTTCACTAAGGATTTATATTCCTTCTTCATATTGTGCAGGAGCTCTAAGTTCCCATGATCGTAACAATTCCTCTGGTGTCACACTATTTTCCGAATGGCCCTTTTTTTATTTTGACATACAGGGTTAAACCACTTGGGCATTCATTTGCTATGATGTGTTTTCACCTTTGCCTGTTTCTTATCTTTTAGATACATTCTAAGATATTGCACCGCCTGTGCTATTTTATCTACATACCATGGTACCTGATGACCTTCAACACTATGCTTCATTACATTTTGTTGAAAGCTTACCAATTTCTCAGCATATTCTTCAGTCAGTGTTGTAGTGAGGTGTAGTGGTTTCATTGGTTGAATGGATTAGCACGAGCCTCCTCGTGCTAATCCATCTAAGTTCTTTAGTGGAATGTTGATAGTGACTCGTATCTCCAACACTCTGTTATGTTCTGATGTACTTCCCTGATGGTCGCGGCACTTGTCTTGAATAAAGCATCTGCTTTAAACACTATATTCTGGTTGTGTACTTAGTTACCACAGAATAGTGTGGCGACGATCGATTTGAGAAGGCACAAGTGCCAGATTTACCCACGGAAAAGAAGAAATACGAGACGCTTACCTTTCTGGAGCAAGACGAGGTGATTTCTTATCAGTTCACAACAGCGCTTTAAGGTATTTTTTTTTATAAAGACATTTAAAGGGATTTCCTTTAGCGGCGCCGGCAGACAGTGGGAGAATTTGTAAAAAAAGTGTATTGAGAGGCAGTTTTCATCTCCGTTTCGTCACTAGAACGCAACTGAACTGCAGCGTAACGTTCTACGTGCTAAACGCAAATGCCATTTTGTGACAAGGAGAAGTATCGGTCACGTTGTGAAGATCTTTGTTTAAAACTTTTTTGACACAGGCACAACTGCAGTATTCGCACAACTTCATAATGTGCATGCAAAAGACAACACCTTTAAATATAGCGCAATGTGTCTAATTTTGGAATACAGGTACAATTATACATGACGCAGTTACACGCACAGTGAGGTTAAAGTGTGTCGGACAACAGTGATACGCACACTATTCATTGATTAGATTTTAAATGCTCACTGAAGAAAAGCGTGTCGAGCAAAGTGATACGCACATTATTCATCAGTGATATTTAAAGGTTCTATCAGTCAAAAGCTGCAGTACACAGTGACACGCACACTGAAGAAGAGCGTGATATTTAATGGTTCTGTCAGTCAAAAGCTGCAGTACACAGTGACACGCACACTGAAGAAGAGCGTGTTGAGCAATAGTTTCTCTCATACTTTTCATTTGTGATATTTATATTTTTGGCAATGCGTGCTGAGCAACAGTGATACACACACTTTTCATCAGCAAAACCCATATATTATGAAAAGACACGAAAACAGAGGAAAAGGAGTGTCAAGTAACAGTGATAAGCACACTTTTCAAAAGCAATTTTTAAAAAGTTTGGGTGAACATGCACACGGATGGTACAGAGTGTCAAAGAACAGTGATACGCACACTATTGTAGAGACACAAACACTAGTGGGAATATCGTATTTCAAGTCTGAGACTACAGAAGCACAGTGACACTTGCACAATTCTTTTTTTTAATTACATGCATGCTTTCTTAATTTTGCATGTGTAAAGCAACGGTGTCATATACGCTTACCATCATTAGAAGGTAATGGTGATGTTCACATTGGCAAAAAGACAAGAAAGTTATTGAAGAATTATTTTTAAAAGTGTTAAAAAGGTGTATGTTGACATTTTTACTTAAAGGTTTACTTCCTTCTAGTGTATCAGCTAAAAATGCAGTCAGTATCTCCTCCTCTGCCCTTCCTCGAATCACTAGGTATTCCGCCAATACAATGGAGGAGCTGGTATGATGCCTTTGTGACATACATGGGTGCAATAGGAGCAACGAGGTTCAGAGCTGAACGAAGAAAATATCTCCTCCTCAATTCATTAGGTTTCGAGCGGAGATCAGTGTTTAAACATCTACCTGATTTACTTCGGAATGCCAATGATGAGGAGCTTAATGAATATGATGAAGCAGTCAAAAAATTAGAAATTCGTTTTGATATCCAGTCACGTATTGTAGTAATCAGACATAAATTCTTTAAGAGCGAACAAAAGCCAGGTGAAGATGTCGAGATTTATATCTCTGTTCTAAGGAAGTTAAGTGCTGATTGTCAATATTTGAGGGATTAAATGAGCAATTAATAAGAGATCAATATTTTTGCAAATGATTGGACAAGAACATGCAACAAAAATTGTTGTCTATGGGTAATCCTACTCTTGAGGAAACAATACGTACAGCATTAAATTATTGAGCTTTCAAAAATATCTGTAAAAGAGTTGGATGAAAAGGTTGTTTCTAATGAAGCTGTTTCAGTTGTTCGCTCAAAAGATACAAAAAGTAACACTACTGACCGTTTTGAAAGCAAAGGTTTCAACCAGGTAACATATGCTACCATTGTGGATATCTTCCACATTTTAAGTCTGGTCGGCCATGCCCTGCTAGGAATGTTGTCTGTAGAGTTTGTGGAAGGGTTGGACATTTTGCGAAAATATGTCAGAGCAGTTAACGTGTTTTACCTGAAGTTAAACAGCCATCCCCTTCTGTTGCTAATGTATCTGTTACTGAGAGCAATGATGTGGATTTTCATAGAATACAAGATGATTTAAAAGACATGGTTGTTGTTGTTCGAGACACGGTTGGTTCAGTTGAAGACTGTTCTGAATTTGTCAATCCATATATAGACATTAACATTGGTGGGAAAACAATCAATTTGCTGGTTGACTCTGGAGCGCGTATTACAATGATAACGCAGGAGTTGTTTACAGAGGTCTGGGGTTCCTGTTCTTTGATGCCTCAGATAGATCTCCAGTTTCTTACGAAGGGAGGAAAATTGAATTGGCTGGGTTCTTTGAAGATTCAATGGAATTTAGAGGTAGGATCAAACATGGTAAAATTCATGTTGCTATCAAGGTCCTGTTAATCCTTGGATGGTACCATCATGGTTTCTTCAAGATGGTGTTACAACCAGGTACTAAAGATAAAGTTTCTGTATTTGGGTTTGATGATTTTACAGCTAAGTTGTCTGAGCACTACCCATCAGTTTTTAGTAAACCCTTGGGAAAATAAAGATTTTTCACATGTTATCAAAGTGAAAGAAGGTGCCATTCCTGTGAAACAGCATTTAAGAAATGTACCTTTTAGTGTTAGAGATCAATTAGAAAAAGATCTCAGTGATTTGTGTAAAAGACTGATCATAGAACCTATAGAATCCTTGTTATGGTTGTCTCCATTAGTGGTCACAAAGAAAAAAAATGGCGATATTCGTGTATGTGTGGATTTGCGCAGCCTGAATAAGAATATTTGGGTGGACTCTCATCCACTTCAAAAGATTGCTTACATGTTGAGTTTGATTCGTGGCTCAACATTGTTCTCAAAGCTAGATTTAGCGTCAGCATACCACCAGGTTCTTCTTGATCCTTGATCCAGACATCTCACGGCATTTGTATCCCCTTTTGGATCTTATCAATAGTCGCATGCCTTTTGGGCTAGCTTCTGCGGCAGCAGTTTTTCACAGTCAGGGATGCTCAAAGGTATCAAGGGTGTGGTCGTCTTTCAGGATGATGTGTTGATCCATGGTGATTCAAATGATTCACATGATGAAGCTCTTTATCGTGTTCTAGAAGTTATGCAGCAATGTGGTGTTGTGTTGAAACAAGAAAAATGTGTTTTCAATGTCATAAAAATTGAATATTTGGGACATATATTGTCCAAACGAGGTATAGAACCAAGACCTGCACTAATTAAAGCCATTGTTGACAGCCCGGCTCCTATAGATAAGAATAGGCTTAAATCATTTATAGGTCTTTGTGAATTTTATTCTCGTTTTGTGCCAGATTATGCTACAAGAGCCCAACCCCTCCCGAACATGCTTAAGAAAGATGTTCAATTCATTTGGGACGCTGTTACTCAGAAAACTTTTGAGTGGATTAAAACACAACTTGTGTGTCCAAAGATTCTTAAGCCTTTTGATCCGAGTGTCATGTGCACCATCACTGTAGATGCGAGTAATTTGGGGTTAGAGGCTGTTCTTACTCAAGTTGTTAATGGAGTTGAAAACACGTTAGGATTTGCATCAAGAGTCTTACGTGGTACTGAACTAAATTGTGCTGTCATTGAAAGAGAACTGTTGGCCTGTTGGAGGGCAGTAAGTACATTTAATCCATATATTTGGGGGAGACATTTTCAGATTCGTACTGATCACAGTCCACTGGTCTCTATTCCTTCTGGTGAAAAACTGGGGGAACAAACACCGAGAATAGCCCGTTTATCTACAAAGCTGCTGCAATATGATTTTGATATATCATATATTCCAGGGAGTTAAAATGTGAGGGCTGATTACTTTTCAAGGTTTCCTGTTGAAGAATATGAGGTGGATTTAGAAGATGAGGACGAATGTTTCATTGCAAGTCTAGTACTAGATGATATGTATGCCATTAGTGAGGATGAATGGAGAGTTGAACTGGCAAAGGACAATTTGCTTTCTCGGGTAATTAAACATGTCAAGGAAGGCTGGCCCAGAGAAAAAAATGTTTCTTCGGCATTGCAAACTTTTGTGAAAGTCACCTTAGAAATTTCTGTTGAGGATGGATTGTTGGTACATAACGACAGGTTAATTGCTCCTGACACATTGAAACTGCGTTTGGTTAAAGGAGCACATGAGGGACATCTGGGGAGAACACTTACTAGGAGGAGGTTACGAGAATATTTTTGGTGGCCTCAGATGGATAAAGATGTAGACATATATGTTGGTGATTGTGTAGTTTGTTCAGGAGCAGAAAAAAGTTTTATTGTAAGGACACCACCTTTACAACCTATTGAGTTGCCTGATTCACCATGGAACAAGATCGGTATCGATCTAGTTGGTCCATTTAATGTTCTTCCATCTTCTTCGAGATTTGCTATAATAGCAATTGACTATTACTCAAAATGGCCTGAAGTGCGTTTCATTGGATAGCCTAATTCAAGAAATGTGATTGATTTTCTAAAAGACATATTTTTACGTGAGGGGTTTCCATGAACCATTGTAAGTGATAATGGTGTGCAGTTTGTGAGTCGTGAATTTTGAGAATTTTTGAAAGAAAGTGGAATCAATCACTGTAAAAGTTCGCTCTATCATCCACAAACGCATGGTTTGGAGGAAAGAATGAACCGTGTCCTCAATAATTGTGTTCAATGGGCTCTAGCAGGAAAATGTAATGTTCAAAATGCGGTTAGATCTATGCTGTGGTTTTACCGTACCACACCTCATTCGTCCACCAGGGTCTCTCCTTATGATCTTTTACGTGGGAAAAAACCATGCTCAAAAATCTGTCCGGGTTGGATGTCAAAATGGGTTAAAATGAATTCTATTATTGACATGGATGGTCTTGTTAGGGAAAATATGTCTTTAGCACAATCCAAGCAAAAAAAATTATTTTGATTTAAGAAAAGGAACAATATCAAGTTCATTTGCTGTTGGTGATATTGTACGTGTTAAGTTTCCTATGTATAAAAAAAAAGGAAGCTCTAAGTTTTCTGATCCAATGGTCATTGAAAAGATTCAAGGAAATGCTGTTAGAATGACCAACAACCAGTGGTGGAATGTGTCAAGAATTGTGAAAAATTGGTGTGGTAAAAAATTGATGGATGAAACTCTTAGTGGAGATGGAGGAGAAGGAGTTTCTTCTAACTCTGGTCATTCTCTTACTGTTTTGCGCAGAAGCAATAGACAACGATTTGTCCCTGTTAGATTTAGTTAGATCAATATCCTGTAACTATTATTTGTTTAAATTGTATTTTTCTTTACTATTTTTATGTTTTTTTTTGCTTGTTTTGTTAAGGAGGTGCATAATGTAGTGGTTTCATTGGTTCAATGGATTAGCACGAGCCTCCTCGTGCTAATCCATCTAAGTTCTTTAGTGGAATGTTGATAGTGACTCGTATCTCCAACAGTCTGTTATGTTCTGATGTACTTCCCTGCTGGTCGGTGCGCGGCACTTGTCTCGAATAAAGCATCTGCTTTAAACACTATGGGCCAGATGCATCAAGCAAAAAAGCGATCGCAACTGGTGCGAATCACCAATTGCGATCGCAAATGAAAGAAACGGCATGCATGAAGCGAAAACGGGAAAAAAAAGCGGGATCGCAAACGCAAAATAGCGAAAGCGCAAATAAATCGCAATGACAAGGCAGAACCCCATTAGCGAGTCGCAACTAGCGAGAAACCAAAGAATCTGCGAGTCACATAGCGAAAGCGCTAAATCCAAATTGCGAAAGCGCTATGAACTCGCAATTCACATGCATGAACACTCGCTAATTGCGAATCAATCAAAAATCGCTATTTTGCATGAGCAGTTTACAGGGAATCACAATCAGGTGGTAAAAAAAAAAAAATTCCTCACTCACCTGCCTCACATCAGAGGTGTATTTAAACAGACCCATGAGGCCACAGTGGCCTCCCACAATGGCAGGACTATACATTTTCGCGAGGAGAAGGAGGATACTTGCAGCAGGCCAGGCCAGAAGGAGAATCCAGGAGAGAGTCTTCCGCCTGCGCATCACATTGTTAGGACAGACTCGTGAGCAAATATATGATAAGTACAGGATGAATGCAGCCATGATACTAGACCTGATAGCTGAATTGGACCCACTATTGCAGCGGCAAACACATAGGACACAGGCCATACCTACTCATGTCCAGGTGCTATGTAGCCTGCACCTCCTTGCGTCAGGTAGTTTCCAGGACATAGTGGCAGAAGCAGGAGGGGTATCACAGAGCTCCCTCTCGCGTTTCTTCAAATCCTTCCTGGACGCCATGATGACTGTGATCAACAACCACATCAGCTTCCCCACCACCCCACAGGAATTGAGCCAAACAAAACAGGATTTCTACCAAGTAGCAAGGTTCCCACACGTGATTGGATGCATTGATTGCACCCACGTAGCCATATGTCCCCCTGCCATAAATGAGTATATATACCGCAACCGTAAAGCATATCACTCAATCAATGTCCAAGCAGTGTGCAATGCTGACAACATCATCACCGACCTGGTAGCACAATACCCTGGAAGCACTCACGATTCATACATCTTCCGCCATTGTGGCTTGCACACACGTCTGCTCAGGGGAGATTTTGGCAATGGACACCTGCTAGGTAAGTTCAACACTGTACACATCACTGACTTAGTCATGGCAATGCATACCTGACACTAACCTCTTGTCTGTAACTCTGTAGGTGACAGTGCATATGCGGTGAGGCATTACATCTTGACTCCATACCTTAACCCAGCCAGCCCACAACAACAGAGGTACAATGCAGCCCACATCAGGACACGTAATCTAATTGAACGGACATTTGGATTGCTCAAGAGTCGCTTTCGCATCCTGCATAAAACTGGAGGAGCAATGCTGTACCAACCGGAAACCTGCTGCAGGATAATAGCGGCATGTGCAATGTTGCACAACATAGCAACAAGGAGAGGCATCCCCATTGAGGAATCCGACACAGAGGGCAACCAGCCCCCAGCACAACCACGCCGTGCACATCTTGGTAGTTCAGCAGAGGGACAGAGAAAACGTGCTGACATCACCCAGCATTATTTCTAAGGTATGTAACAATGACACACAACACTCATCAGCATTTGAAGGTGAACTATTTATTACCACGGCAGGCGGTAGGGGTGCGTAAATATAACAAAAATGGTGTCCATGAGCACATTAACTGCATGCACTGAAGGACAGAGAAGACACACTGAGGACTTGTAATGCAGTCACAAAGATAGTCTTGTACATGGTTACGTCACCATGAAGTCTAACACCCCTCCAATTGTGTTTACCGTCTCCTCCCTCTCACACCCAAATGTCTTTCTCCTGCTTCTGCATCTGCATTTCCGGATGCAGCTGGAGCTGGTTGTTTACGGCTACTGCTCCTCCTGACAGTGGTGAGTGGCACAGTGATGCAGCTGCGGCTTGAACCCTCACTACCCTCCTCCGCTGTAACATCACCCTGAACACCAGTGCTAGCCTGCATCATTTCTACGGCAGTTGTAATATGCCCCAGTGCCTTGGACACATCCCCACAACAATGGCCCATATCTATCTGCATTTCTACAGACCGACGTGACAGCTGGGCCACGCCTGTGCTGATCTTGTTGTTTGACCTGGTATAGGCGGCCATACATGTGAGAAACTGGTGATGCCTTCTCCTCTTTGTGGTGTGTCCCTCCTGCATCACACGCGCAACCTCCAGCAGGGCGTTTTTCGATTCCCTGTGAGCCTCCACTAGTGCAGTTGTGAGCTCCCTCACACTGTCAGCCATTGCAGTAATGTTAGTGTTCATTTTTGTCATCTGCAGGTTGATTGCTCCCATGTGCCTTGCTTGCACGCGCTGCACCCGCACCATCTGTGACTCCACGCCACCCCACTGATCGGGACTTCCTGCTTCCTGTGCCCAAGTATGGGTCCATGGCCTGCGACTTGTCCCTGGCCGGACATGTGCCTGCGGTGTAGGTGTGTTGCTGGCACTTCCACGGCTTGTACTAGGTGCAGTAGATTTCTCCTGTTCTTTCTCCATTGGCTGCAGTGGTGTAACTGTGGCCCTGCGTTTTGCTGGTGCCTTGGCTTTGGGTGGTGGTGTCACATCTTTTGACACCGCAGACTCTTGGTAAGGCTGTGTGCTGTCTTCAATATCACTGTCTTCACTGTGTACATCAGCTGCATCTGTGATGTGAAACAGTGCAATGTTATTTTATTTGGTTATATTAAAATGCAACCTTAATTAAAATCTACTTTTATGTTCTAACTGTCTCTCATCTATCACTGTACTGCTTTTTGTCTGCATTAGGGCTTACTGTATTGGATTCAAATAGGCTATTGGGTAGTACTGACTACAAGTCCCATGATGCATTGGTCTCCCTATGTGAAATGTGTGCTGGACTATTTTTACAATTATTTTGCAGGTCGATTCACATTTGCCCACTATCAGTGTGTACATTGTTCAGTTCATACTCATGCATCTTACCTTGTGTGCCACAGGCTGGCCCAGATGTGTCCAGAATCGTTACTCCAACCACAGCTTCATGCTCAATTGTGCCCTCTACCATGTCCTCCTGGGGTGTGTTGTCTGGGACTGTTGGGCCTCCTCCTCCAGTCCCCTTCGCCTCCTTCAGCCTTTCCGCTACACGCTCCTTGGCACGACTGCGCAGGTCGTACCAGCGTTTCTTCAGGTCATCTATGCTGCGGTGTGTGACCCCCACAGCATTCATCTTGTCCCTGATCCTGTTCCAGATCCTTCTCTTGTCTGCCTATGGCACTTTAAGGGAGAGCTTCCCAAATAGCTTTTCATGATTGTTTGCAACCTCCTCAATGAGGAGGTCAAGTTCACCCTCACTGAACTTGATTGTTCGCTTCCTGCCCACTGCACCCTCCTCTGTGGCTGTTTGGGACATGGCTGTCTCCCCCTATGAGCTGACTGCAGTTAGTTTTCTTCAGCTCTGTCTCCCTGCACTCAGCTTCTGCCTCTGTGTTCCTCTGTGCACAGGTGGCTGCATGTGCTGATTGACTTCCTGGTTGTGATGTCATCAGTATGCTTCCTAAGCGACTCTGTAGTTTTCACGCTATCGTTTTTGCGCTAGCTAATTGCGACCGCTAATTGCGCTCGCAAATAGCTATAGCAATAAGCGGGATTAATGCGAGCTGTGCGTTTTTTAACAATAGCGAGTCCTTAACATGGGCTCGCTATAGTATTTTGCGATTTTTACCGATTCTTTATTTTTTCGCTTTTCTCTTCATGCATAGACAACAGCGAGTCTTTAATAGAGATTCCTTAAAAATCGCTATTAAGGACTCGCTATTTCTTTGCTTGATGCATCTGGCCCTATATTCTGGTTGTGTACTTAGTTACCACATGAGGCTCTTTGGGTATTCCACATTTTGGGGGATCACCCTCTCACATGTACTTGTTGACCCCCCTAAATATGCACAATACAAAGCATCATGATCACTGTCCCTGTGCTTGATTACCCAGAACTTTTTTACTGTTGCGTAGTTCCAGGCCTGAATAAAAATATAATCAATAGGACACTGTTGATTGCCTACTCTAAAAGTCTGTGTAGCTGGTCGGTCTGGGTCCTTCCTGCCATTTAAACATATTAAACCCTTAAAACCCAGAAACTTCCATAATGCTTCATCTTGATTGGAGGTTAAACACATGAGAAATTCTGCTGACCCTATATTATAGGAGCTCAAAATATCCTCAAACCAGTGATCTATCTTTCCAAAATGTAATTTGTGGTTAAAATCGACCATTAACACCATTATGTCCTTCCCGTACATTTCTATTAACTCAGTTATATCCTTTTTGAAGGGCCCCATTTCGGTATCATATTCTTTTTGGGAAACCCATAGAATGTAAACATTTATGATAATCAAATGGTCGTCCTTCCCTTCAGTGCCTGGATGAAATACCTTACGGACCAACAACCATTTACATAATGAGCTAATTACCTTAACCTCTTTCACAAACCTGGTTGAGGCAAGGGTCATAATCCCCCTGAAGGGTGTCCAAATGTTTTCTTTTTGCCAGCCGGTTTGTGAATTTGAACAAACCCTTCAACTACTGGGGTGTTGCCGCATAGCCATGTCTCCTGCAAACAAATGATATCAAGGTACTTTGCGACGTGATTTAAACTATCCATCTTTGTTTGTCCTCCCAAACCGTTTATATTCCATGAAATTAATCTCAGGCTATGCGGCAACTCGGTGTCTTAATCGATCTCACTAAGACACCCTGACTCATTCAGACCCCATGAGTAAGTACTTAGGATACTATTATCCGAGCCCCAGTTGCTCCAGTTTTTTTAGGCTTCAAATTCTCTACCACTTTGGTAATATTGACCTTCTCCCCACGCCCCTGTGCTACCAACTTCACCTGCCTTTACCCCAAACCTGCAGTCGGAACATTATTCACCAGAATTATCTTGATAATTTTATTGTTGAGTGAAATCTGCTAGACACACAGGAAACTGTGCAATATTTGCTTCTAAACCCAGAGTTAATTCTAAGCACAGCAAGCACCAAAGTTCAGCACCACATGCAGCTGCACCACCCTAAAGCTAACTATTTATATATATATATATATATACATATATTACACAGTGTCAGTCATCACTGTAGTTATGGTTCAGCCACACTTTCCATTGAGAATGCATTCTTTGATTTGGTTGCCAATAGTCAGTGTTTAGTTATTGTTAGGTTTACGTTTTCACTGAAAATCAGTTTTTTGTTTCCTAATGACGTTGGTGCAATTTTCAAATATGCACAACATTTTTAAAACATATTTTTTCCACTTATGGGTTGGCAAGGCAGATTTTTTACCAGTGTGTTAAGGGGGAGATTAAAAAGGGGGGAGTCAAAAAATGACGTTTAATATTTTCACTCCTATAGGATATTTTATTCTGTGCTATAGAAAATAAATGCAGATCAGAATTACCCAAACTTTGCATGAAACTATAATTGTACTCATGGAAGTACTGTTGCTTAGTTTAGTATCAATCTTTTCGATAATTTTCGAGAAATAGTTATTACAAAAATGTGTCAGGGTGCTTAAAAGTGATACAAGTTAGAAATATTTTCCTCTTTAAACTGTGAATAGTTCACAAAACCATGTTTTCACCCTATGAATGGTGGTCCTAAATTAAAAAATTAAAGGAATGTGAATCAGGAATGGAAATGTATCTCCTGTCATCCCTTTTGGGTCTGTGTACCCAAAGGCAGTTTCATGCACAGTTTGGTGTAATTCCATTCAGCTCAAGGGAGCAGTGCAAGGGCAAAGGGGTTTGTGGACCCTGAGTCAGAGTTTTCAGCAATCCTTTAAGACTCGGGAACCCAGGCTAAGGTCCTTGAACCGCACTCCAAGGACTATTGGACCCTTGTTAGTGCCCTAAGAGGTTCAGAGATGCTGGGATAGGTTTAAGATAACTGTCAGAGGGCCATTATAGGCCCATCAGTCTCTAAGGATTCCCGATGTATAAAAAAATGCAACAAATGTATACAATTGGAATAAATAAAATAAAAGGGCTTTGCACCCACTGAGCTACCTGTAGAATTTGAGTTTACCAGTTGTGCTAGGCTGGGTACATGGCCTAGACATTTGTTTTAGAGACTATAAGGAAAGCACCCATTTTGAAGATCTACCAGGAGAATACAGATCACCAACTAATAGTACATTTACCATATAACCATTCTAGAATTGGCAAAAATCGATTTGATCATGTTTTCAAGTTGACCGAAACAAAAAATAAAAGAATCATTGTTACAGTATGACACTGAACAAAACAAATTGTATGATACAGTACCTGTGTTATGGATACCAGCATAATGAATAGGCACCGATGAATACATAAAACCTTATAGCTAGGACAAAAAGGAAATTTCTCTGGTTTCATCAATTCTTCATTTTGCAGGATAACTGCTGTAATGTAAAAAATGTATTAGATAGCACACTCTCTAATTTCTTTAAAATCATTTTCGCATCCCATAAAGAACCATACTGTGCCACTGGTTTCGAGCTAGCCTGGCTGATACCGTGAAACCGGTCCTAGAATGCTTGTTTCTGGTTTAGGGAGGACCTGGATTGGCATTTTGGCTGGACTGTTCCCATGAGGAGCAGGTTCAAGACTGATTTGCATATGGCTGGGTCCAAACTGTGGTGGCATTTTGAGCAAAGGAATGATGGATCAAACCTAGATCTCTTGACTGGGAGTGAGTGGTTGAAAAGTTGTAACACTCCATCCATCATCTTGTTGTGTTTGCTATCTATATAAACACACATACATATATCAGATTTTACAATGTGGGTAAATCTATGTATTGTGAAGCCCTGTAAGGCATTACAAGTTGTAAAGGTCGACAAATTGTATGCATGCAGGGTAAAGGCATGGTAAAGACCCTCCTTGTAATGCCTATTATTCATCTCTGCCAATTCTCTGAAACGTCTTGAATAGTGAAGGTTACCACCCTGCTGTGTGGTGCAAAAGAGACATAGCAAGATCTATCTGCTGTAATTGCCAGTAGTTCTTGTGTGTATGGTATCTTTGTAATGCCATACCTTTTTTTATTCCATGTCACAACAATTACACTGTATTTTGGGTTTTTTGTTTCTCTGTGCTTGGTTTATAGAGGACTTTCAACTCATCAGGGTGATGTGGTACTCGCCAGACCCATATGCAGTTATTCATCTAGTCTAGTTCAGCGCACTCACGTAAGTGTTGTGGCTAAAATGTAAAGATACTTTTTTCTGCTAGTGCAAAATATACTGGAAATAGCAAGATCAAAGGAAATGTGTATAAACTACTACAATGTGAAACTGTGGTTGAATTCACACACGTGTGTCTCTTAATGCCTTTCTCTGATCACAACAGACAATAGATTTTCCTCACTGACATTTTACTTTCAATAATAATTGCTGAAAAGCATTTCTGTGATAACATATTTGATCTGACTGCTACTCTGTAATCAATGCAAAAAAAGGCCATCAGCATTTATTGGACTATGATTCAAGGTGACAGAAATACATTTCCCACGCTGAACAGCAACGACAATGACATTGGCATCTTCCGTATTGGCATATATTGGTGACAAAATGTTGACCTTAAATTTGGAGTCAGCTGTTAATTATAGGATTTATTTCCCTAGTAATCTGCAAAACGAAATAGCAAATAATGTTAAAAAGCTCCAGAAAATACTGCCTCAACCATCCAAACCTTCTGCTGAAAACAGGTTTTCTGTCTAAGCTTATAAATATTAAAGATGATGGTGTTACATACAAATTCATTGGAAAGGCATATACTGCAAAAATACATTTGGCTATATAATTGAAAAACATATCTAATGTACAAAAGAATCAGTCTAGAAGAGGAAAACTGAGCGCCAAACCCGTATGCAGACCACCCAACATATTCTGATTGGAATTAAGGTTGGGTGGTCCTGCGGCTGCTGGCCCACGGTGGTGCCTTTCAAAGGCTCATATGTGAGCCTTAGAAGGACCGCCCTGTGGGACCTCCACAGCACGCGCCTGCATGGCATGGACTGTTAAATTTCCAGTAACCCCAGATGATTTTTCTTTGCTCTCTAATACTGCTGCTCTCTACTGAAGACGGGCTCAACCCGGAAACACGTGTCTAGAGCTATACATCAATGTCTGCACCAACTTTGGTGAAAAACTCCAGCTAATTTTGAAGTAGGTTTGAACTGTGTACTGCATTTACCAGGATGCAAAGGGGCGAACTGTGCTGGTACTGTGAGGCAGTGTGCTCCCAACCCCCATTCACACAGAGAAGGAACTGTGGGTGCATGCATACAGGGGGCACAACATGTACCAGAGGCAACAGGGCACCATGTAGGGCCACTTAGTTTCCTCACTGCCGCACTTTACATGGCGGGATCACTGCCATGAAATTTGTGTTGGTGAGGAAACTTGTAATATGCTTGGCGCTGCCACATCGGCATCACCAGCATATTGCGGGCATCAGACCGCTGCAAGACTGCCAGGGATCTTGAATCCCTGGTGGTAGCAGCGGTCCTATGGTGGTCTGACCGACCAACTCGTAATATGCCAGTTGTACTGCCAGTGTAGCTTTAACCACACCACCACCACAGGTTGGACGCCAAACTCGGAATTAGGCCCTAAATCATTACTCTGTTTTCAGTTTTTACCTCTTCATTTAGAAGGTATTTTCTTTATTTGTAGTTCTAGTGATATTAAGTGGCACTTTAAATATCAAAGTTTGATTTGGATAACAAAAACAAACCTTTGCCCTTAAATGAAACAATGGCCAAAACGCATATCCGTACTGAATGATTGTATTTTGCGTAGAACGGATGTGCTCAAGGGAGATATGCACCTACACATCAGGCACATGCTTTTTGCAGGTGATGCTATTAGGTATAGAGACAGCCAGAGATTTTGTAATGAACACAATGAAAATACAACACACACATAAAGGAGCTTGAATTTCAGCTTTTGTTTAAAGAAAGTGTTATTTACATTTTAGCATGAACGACAATTGATCAAATGATCAGCTGTAGCAGAAGTTACATCACATGCCATTTGACCGTTACGTTCACTTACACTCACATATTTACACATACACACACTCTCACTCACAAAAAGAAACTCTCACCTGCACTTTTGCACACAACATAAATGTAAAAGCATTTTTTACTTCCTTCTACAGCCAAAGGGGATCATATTCCAGCTAATTTTACTCCGTTTTTAATTCAGGAGTGAATAATATACAATTATCCCAGACGAGTATTTCTCTTTCACCAGCCTCAAAAAAAATACTTGTACCCAAAAGGAAGACCATTGTTATTTTGCTTGTTTATGGGATCTGTTGATAATGTTTTTCTAAAAGCGGTTCTGAACATTAGGTGAGCATCACGGCTCTCTGCTCTCCCTTCTGAGTGCTTGTCGTTTACTTGGCCACCATGTTTGTAAAGGTGTAAAATGCATTTCATAAATGGAAACGAAAGGACCCCAAACATGCCACATAGACAAAACCGGGCAGTGAAGAACAAGCCCAGGTACATTCCATCACTCCTTGAAAAGCTTCAGCTTCAACGTAAAATCATGAAATCTATGGTGTCATGAGGTTGGGTAACTTAAGCACATGCTACACCATTAAACGAGCACTGTTGACTTCCCTCTGAAGTTTCAGAGGCAATTGGGGCTCATTGAAGGGGCGTAATCTATGGCCAGCAACCCCTTTGGGTGGGGAACCTGAGAGATCCTGGTGATGGGGATTACCCTCAGAGTCAGCACTCCTTTTTAGGTCTAGCCTTCTGAGGGAGCAAAGTTGTCATGTTTATGCAGTTGTCAGAAACTAATCCCTTCTTGTCTAAACAGGAAAGTTAACTCCTTCCAGAACATTCGAGAAAGTTTCTAGTGACCTCTGAGCTAGCTGGCAAAACTAATTAAGTCTAATATAGTCAGTAGAGACCTAGATGACCTCAGTCCTACGTCTACACTGCTGTTTATATTATTCCAATGCGCAGAGCCTATTGGGAATATAGGAACTACACTACAGGCTAATGCCTTCATCAGCGCCCAACACCGGATAAGTCAATCACTGTGCGTTGTTCCTTGCTGCCTGTAAGTAGTTGCCGAGGGTCCGCTCCTCCCCCTCGCAATGCCGATCGCCTGTTGCAGGTCGTCTGTACTAACACGAACTACAACTCCCAGGGTGCCAAATGTTCAAGCAACACAGGTCGGTGAAAAATAGGGGGAGAGATAATGATGAAAAAGTTCTCCGTAGCGGAACCCCAATAAGGAAGGGCACGATGACTCACTCTACTGTTCCCTGAAGACAAAGCCCCTCCTCGGGTCCCCTCGTATCGCCACAGCCACCAGTGCCAGGAGACCAATGTGCAGGGGCTAAATGCAGGAAGCAAAATGCCACGATAGAGGTAAGATACGTCAACTGCTCGCGTTCTCCTGTTCCCAGGGCCGGTACCGGGCATATCCCAAACAGGAAAAACCAAACAATGCCGCAAGGCGTGCCAGCTAGTGTCCGGACCCTAGAGTGTGACGAGGGCTCCTGAAATGCGCCGCTGGCTGGCGCATGTAAAGTCTTCAAACAACCCCCCTCACGAATGACAAAGCAGGAGCCCAAGGGGACAGGTAAGAAAAGCTTTATTCCACAGGTTTCAGTTCCAATGGCGGCGAATGCATTTCGGCTAATGCCTTCATCAGCGCCCAACACCGGATAAGTCAATCACTGTGCATTGTTCCTTGCTGCCTGTAAGTAGTTGCTGAGGGTCCGCTCCTCCCCCTCGCAATGCCGATCACCTGTTGCAGGTCGTCTGTACTACCACGAACTACAACTCCCAGGGTGCCAAATGTTCAGGCAACACAGGTCGGTGAAAAATAGGGGGAGAGATAATGATGAAAAAGTTCTCTGTAGCGGAACCCAAATAAGGCAGGGCACGATGACTCACTCTACTGTTCCCTGAAGACAAAGCCCCTCCTCGGGTCCCCTCGTATCGCCACAGCCACCAGTGCCAGGAGACCAATGTGCAGGGGCTAAATGCAGGAAGCAAAATGCCACAATAGAGGTAAGATACCTCAACTGCTCGCGTTCTCCTGTATATATATATATGTTGCTCCAAATTCGATTCCCAGCGACGAGTAAAGAACGGGCCACACTCAGGAGAGTATCTTCTCAGCAAAGATTTATTTCACAAAACACAGGACTCATTTCGGCGCTGCACGCCTTCTTCCACTGTGACAGAATTACATGTAACACATTGCCATTTTAAACGGTAGCCGGCAGTATTCCGTGCACATTCAAATCAATAACATAAACAGAGGACTGTCGCCCAAAAGAATGTTTTCAAAGTAAGCGCCATTTTGAAGTATATAAACATAGGTCATCTTTTCTATACTTTACGGTTTGGTATGCACTTAATCAAGAAAGATAGTGTAAATTACATTTTAGATAAACAAGTTTTGTGAGCGTGTTCAAACATTTCAAGCTTGTAGTCCAGTAATAAAATTTCATACAATTCAAGCATATCTAATCACAATTCATTATGCATATATTCAAATTTCAACAAGTATGCTCTTTCTTGGCACTCACCAAAAAGAGGTCATTTTTTTACTTGCTTATTCATGATTAAATCAAACAAAATTGAGTCCTGGATGGGCTTTGTGACAATGTCCAAACCTAGTTCATCAATGATTGTTTCCATACATGATTTAAGGTGCTTGGTAATCTATTAGACTCCAAAGAATTTACCATTCCCAATTATTTCTCTAAATAAACGATTCTTTACATATCCTGCGGGCATTTTCTCAATTCATACTCTCAACTCTATTGCTCAGACATCAGCAAATCTTAAAACCTATGAACTCCTATTCTATCCAGTTAGCCCAAGTGAATTGATAATTCTTCCTCAGTGTTCAGACCGTCAGGAATTACTGTGTGCATATCAACTATATATTGAGACTCAAGCCTTCTAAGTTTCAATTCCCGATTTCCCCCACGATCATTAGTAGGGATATGATCCAAGCAAAAAAAATTTAGCAGGTTCCTGTCACTGTTGTGATGTTGAGCGAAGTGTCTTGACACAGGGTATGAAAAATCTTTATTTTCTATCTTTCGTGCATGTTCTAAGATTATCTTTTTTGTGGGATGTATCGTACTTCCCACATACTTTTTCATGCAGGGACAGTACAGGTAGTATACACAGTAAGGAGTTTTACATGTTAGAAATGTATTGATAGTCATGGCAGTTCTCATCAGTTCTCATATATATATAAGGATCAGAGGCTGAATCTAATAAATTAAGAGATGAAATGACTATCAGACTCAACAAGGAGGAGGAGATAATTAAAAAAAGAAAGGCGTACAAATTTTTACGTGACAAAATGGACTACCAACAAGGTCGCGTTTTTACATTTTCCAAAAAATATGACGCCATCAAAGCGGCTAATATCTCTCCTGACCCTGGTAACAACTCAGCAGCCATTACTGGTCCATCGGCCCTAACTGCATATTCTTCTGGTTCTGATATTAGTTCCGCTCCAGGAAGTGGTTCAGACACAGATAGCAACACAAGAGACCCCAGGTTGGGGTTTACAAAATTCTCTCTGGGCCAGGAGGTAAACTGCCTAAGACAAGACAGGAGGGGGCCACATTGCGTCCGCGGGTGGCAAAACAACAGCCAAACGAAAACGGAACCACAAGCGACAACAGCGCCGCAAGGCAGGACGAGGGCGATCAACCAAAAAAGAAAAAGTTTTATCCAAAAAAACGCTGGAACAAGTCAAAGTAATCGGGACAGAAGAACAAGGCATGGTGGAGGGACCAGCAGTTATTAATTTAATTCCCACTGTGCTTACTCCAGCTGACATTGAGATTCTTTCATTGGGTTTGACATATTGTCCAGCGAATAATTTCAGTTACTCAAGAACTAGAATCGAGCTCTTCAAATATATCCGCAAACTCAAGCTCAAAAAACACTTTCTGACTCATCAACAATTGGCAAAATCTTGTGTGACTGGCGGAGTTCCATCCACTTCGGGCCCTATTGCTAAAGATGCCAATTTACTTCAAGATCTTACTTCACTAGGTATAGAAGGGGCGTTGTCTGAGTCACAAGATGTGGCTGTAGTTTACAATGCGCCATGTCCGACTAAATTCAAACCTAAGTCCACCTATTCTCCATCAACCCTTCATGATAATCTAGCCATATTCCATGATCTTGTGATAGATGGGATCAAACGTTTGCACGTTTCCACTCTTCGGTCCAAACATCAAGAAAGAACCCACAACACTAAGTATTACAATTTGGTCAATAAAATCCAGACCAATAATTCTATCATTGTGCGCCAGGCGGACAAAGGTGGCAATGTTGTTCTCTGGCCACGATCGTTATACTTAGAGGAAGCATATTCACAATTAAATGATGTTTCCTGCTATAAGCGTTGTGATCTTTCCGAGATTAAACTGGCACACATCAATCTCAATGGCCTGTTATTGGGGTGGAAGAGTACTGGCCTCCTAAGCTTAGATGAATTTAAGTTTTTGAAAAAAGATTTTCCAGTGATGCCGGTGCTATATCTAATCCCAAAAGTGCACAAAGATGCTAGCAAACCCCCGGGAAGACCTATCATTTCCGCCAGGGATGGTCTCCTGGAGAATGTCACTAAGTACATTGACTTTTTTCTGCAAGACTTTGTTTCTGCCCTACCTTCGTTTGTGCAGGATTCAAGTGACTTGTTGAGAAAACTTGAGACTGTGGATTGGAAGCCTGATTATTGGTTGATCACGCTCGATGTATCATCTTTATACACCAGCATAAGACACCTAGATGGACTAAGAGCTGTACAATGGTTTTTGGGCAATAGATCTGTGCAATTTATGGAACATAACAAAATGTTGATTGCTATGATTTCATTCTGTTTGAATAATAACTACTTTTCATTTAACAATCAATTCTTTCAGCAGATTAGGGGTGTTGCCATGGGGGCCTGCTTTTCTCCCAGTTATGCCTGTTTACATATGGGCTACTGGGAGAGGCAGGTCCTCATGGGCACACACGCTCTGATCATAGCTGAATTTGTGCCCCATTGGTATCGTTACATTGACAATATTTTTTTAATATGGCGGGGCACCAAACAGGGGGCAGTCGACTTTATTGCACAACTCAATAACAATGTTTACAACTTGGAGTTCACCCACAACATGAGCCAAACCTGTATTGACTTCTTGGATGTAAAAATTGTAATTTCTGACAACAAATTGCATACTACTCTGTTTCGAAAACCGACTTCGGGCAACACGTTGCTACATGCCAAGAGTAACCATCCGGCACATCTAATCTGCAGCATTCCCTACGGGGAAATGCTGCGTATTCGACGTATTTGTAGCACGGAAGATCAGTGCACACTGGTGCAACAACAAAGCAAGGCCCGTTTCTTAGCCAGGGGTTATTCTCTGAGTCTAATTGATTTAGCTATCAGCAAAGTCAATGCCATGTCAAGAGAGAAAGCTTTGCAACCCAGGAAACCATCCAATATGGAAACAGACAGCGCCAAACAACCGGTGAGACTGGTATTAACTTTTAAACGCCAGTTTCAGGCCCTTAGGAAAATTGTCACCAAAAACTGGCATCTGATCAGTTCCGATCCAGTGATTGGTCACCTCATGCCAGGAAGACCTGACATTTCCTATAGAAAATCTTATTCACTTGGTGAAGCGTTAGTCAAATCCAGTCCTGAGGTGGTTACTTCAGTACCATGGTATAAAGCCATTAATGGTTTCAAAAGATGTTCGGTTTGCAAAGCCTGTAAACATGGTGTTAATGTGACTAAATATCTAACACCATTTTCGGATGTTCCACGCTTGATTACCAAGCAATTGACATGTAAGACCGAGTACACAGTGTATGTGCTGGAGTGTCCCTGTGCCCTGCGATATGTCGGCAGCACGAAGTTGCAGGTGCACAAGAGGATACTCCAGCACATTAGGGCCATCAACACTGAGGATTCCACCTATCCGGTTGCTCGGCATTTCAATGAACATCACGACAAACAAAGTCACTTACTCAAGTACTTTGCTATTGACTCAGTCCCACCACTTCGCAGAGGTGGAAACCGTGAAGCTATTTTGAGAGCTCTCGAAACACAGTACATCCAGGATCTCGATACCAAGGTACCTGGTGGTCTCAACACCAGTGTGGATTTTTATGCCCACTTGTAAGTGCCAGGTAGCTCCAATTTGTATGTTCTCCACTTTTTAACATCAATATGCTGATGATGGGTTAACAAGCATTATTAGAACTCAGGGATGGCTTGTTTTTTCTAAATAAACTGAAACAGAACTGTTTATGTAGGTTTCCCCTACTAGAAAATGATTTTTGATCATCAATCCAATATACTCCTATCATCCATCTAGGGAGGGATTTTTTAATCTTTAGCAATTATTATTTGTCAACACTGCTTACGACACTTCTTATTTTATTTTAAGTTTTGTTGCTTGCGGTTAATTTACTTACACTAGTGTAAATTTTGATTATTATAATGAATTGTATGCCACAGGTAATTAGGACGATTTAATCATTGAACATGATATGTTAGACCAACCCACTTGGGTAATATGAATGCTTTATTCATCATGAACAAATATGTGCAAACAGTGTATGGTGAGAAATTGGGATAATTGAACACTGTGTCAATCCTCCTATGGACGTTAGATTATTATATCTTGTTTTCTCCCTGTCGTTATACACCTTTCAGATACATGCATTTGACGTGATAAGGTTTATAAATGTTGTTTGGTAATTTTTCTTTGGAAAAATCCTGTCTAACGATTGCACATATGTGATATTTGGTGGTTATATACAAAAAGCGATTTAAGATGGTAAAACATTAGTTACACATTCGCTGTATAATTTGATCATGTTTTCTATGTCCATTATCAGGCACCTGTGATGAACCAATCATATGTTTCCGCAAACACGCACTAGCACTTTAAATAAGTCTGTCCCATCTACAGCCTCATGTGACCAAGGCCTCTGAGTAGGCCGAAACGTTATGCGGGTGGCGATGCATCTAATTTGAATAAATACATCTTTTTCACCTGATGGCTGGGTCGGCTTTCGTTTTTACTGGATCGGTGGTGCCCTGAGACATTGGGGAGTGCCGGTTCGTGTTGGACGAGTGCAGTTGTCATATATATATATATATATATATATATCCAAAACACTTTACCACCGACTGTCGCTCCTCTTCACCTCGGGTGCCTCCTTACCGCACGGTGGAGTGCGTTATGATATGTACAGACACACAGTTCCCATGTCCACAAACTGCTTCACAATTAAGGACACTCCAGTCAAAATTTCGTAGTCTCTACGCCAGGTTTATTTTTCCCGCGTACACACTTCAACAGTCAACAAACGCGTTTTGGCGTTGCCGCCTTCGTCAGTGTCTGATAACTGATAACTGCTGTTAGAAAGCTGTGTGAATGTTGGTCTGTTTGTGGGAGTTGGCGAGCTTTTAAGAAAGCATGCACGATTGGGGCTGTAAGCTTAGTAGCGTCATGCAATTGGTCGTTCTTGCATTGTAGTGAATGACTGCCATTGTCGTCGCACTTTTCACCTGTGAGAAAAACTTCTGTATCCTCTTTGAGACAGCGATATGTAAATGGGAGAAACCACTGCTCGTGAATAAACGCGCTACCTTATATAATCACATACAACATGACAAACAACATGTACACCTAGCAGACACAACACTACGTACTGTGGTAACCGTAGCTAGCCATGCACACAAATCAAACATGGCTTGGCACCTCTGCGACACAATGCAGAATGCGGGGAGAGATGGGAGCAAAGTTTGTGTGAAGGTGGCAAGTGATTCTTGATTATGAAAGTATAGAATGCAATATGTTGAGGGGATGTGCCGGACAGACTTGAGTATGCAGAGCACAGACAGCATGTCAATACACATTGATGGTCTATTGAGTGAAGTGGACACAACCATGATAGTACAGTCACAGTACACTCTTCCAGAATGGCGAACGTGTCTGCCAGGTCTGCGCAGCTTACACCACCACGAGGCTGATGCCGTGAGCGAAGGTGGCTGCATGAATGATGCTCTCAGCCTGCTTGAACCCAGAAACCGCACTGGCTGCAACGCCCATATGCCCCACAGTTCACCTTTTGACACCGTCGTTTGTGAAAGAGGGCCCACCACGTGCCGACGGAAGCTCCTGGGCCAAGGTCTGAGAGCTCGGAAGGCTCCTGAGATCAACGCTGGCTACCGCGACACAGGCACACAGCGCCCAGTCTGAGGCCCAGCACCGTGGAGTGCTCTGTATACTACTAACACAGTAGTCCAACAGGTACCAACAGTGGAAAGGTGTCTTGATCCCACAATGGATGATGTTAGAACTGCATCTGAGAGTGGAGATGAAGGTACTCCCGTTAAACAGGTGCAACCAACTCTAGGTCCCAACAGTGCAACAGTGTCTTGATCCCACAGTGGACGATGTCCGATATTACCTGCTGCTTTTTTTTCATACAACTCCCTCCGTTGAGATGCTTCACACTCTGTGCTTCCGTAGCTAACTGATGCAAATGATTATTGGGCTTGGACGACTGCAGTCGCTGGACTACACCGCGGTACAGCAGGCCCGAACAGTGAAACGGGGTCTTGATTCTATGATTTAGGATGTCAGAAGTTAAAGTCTGTGATGATTTCTGTGTACCCCCTCCGATCAGGTGCAACCAACTCCGTGCTTACAAATCCAACGGCATGTTGCTGTGAGGCGTTAATGACCACTGCCTCTGGCCTACACTTCTGTCAGTAGGGCTCACAATTCAGATCAAGTGGTGATTGTTTAATTACAGAATCCAGTACGCAATTAACTACAACGTCTATTGAAATATACACAATATACTTTTAGTATAATTGCTAGAATAACTTTTCTTAGATGAGTTATAGGTTTACTACAATGACCAAAATATTCTTGGTAGTGGAAAAGAACACTGAATAACAGTCTACACTGTGGACAGCAGAGATCGCAATTCGAATTGTTTTGATTTATTTATTGCAGAGTTTTATGTAATTTATGTTGTATTTTGTGAAGAGGAAGTGAGAAAAAGTATTCATGGATGTCTGTGTTGACTACTGCCTTCAATTTATACTGCAGACAGTAGTGTTCACAATTCAGATCAAGTCACTATTGTAGATGACGCAGTCCTGTAGGCAAAAGACATTGCTCTAGTGCGCTCTGTCCGCACTACGCATTTGCATCATCGCAGGCTCCGCACATGCTTCGTGTATTACAAACTGGGCAGCTCAAGTCAACGCCACATGGCTGTGGGCCCTTGCTGACCACTCTGGCCTACTCTGCAGACAGCAGTGTTCACAATTCAGATCGAGTCGCTATTGCAGATGATGCAGTCCTGTAGGCAACAGACAGCTCCTAGTACGGCCCGCCCGCAGCACGCATCATCGATGGCTGTGCACATGCTGAATGCTTTTGATGTGGCTATCTGAGTGCCCTAGAACTGAAGGACCCTTTATCATACAATCTTTTTGTGTATTATTTCAGATCTACTGCCTGTGTCTCAGTATAGAACAAGTTATGGTTCTTTTACCATAGAATCTTTTGTGTATTATTTCACATCTACTGTCCCTACCTTACTGCAGCACAAACTATTGACCCTTTTATTATTGAATCTCTGTGTGTGATCCAATGATTACTGTTGCAGTTGATGCTAACAGCAACCATTCCCTGAGGGCTGGTTTGCACTCACCCCACATCCATTCAGCACAGACGTCACTGGATATGTGACCCTGGTAATAAAAAGAAGACGAGCGCACATCCCGTACCCACTTCCACTATCTATCTGTGTCCGTGTGTTCATTATATATGCATGATAATGCCCCTGGGCCTTACCACATTACATTGTGCTGTGGACAGCGTATGCAACCATGTTACCTCTGGCAATGGGGAAAACTTTGTTTATGTAACTTTTAGGTGCATGGCTATCACAGGTGAAAGGCTACTTTACAGACCATGAATATTGATGAAGATGATAGTTGCATGTTGTGTGTAGTGTAAGATATGTGTACATAGCAAAAAGTTTTCAAAAAGGCTCTCTAAGCAGAAGAGGTGTGTCTCTTCAAATGCTGTAGAGAGAATGACTAAAATGGTTGGCGTTCTCCAACTGCTACAGTGGGAAATGTTATGAACTAATCAAATGATTTTCTTTTAGGTCACATGGCAATCGCGCACCCAGCACGCAAGGAGACCGCACCCGAAACGATTTTGAGAAAATATATTTACCATAATATAAGTTTATTACAGTTAGAAATATATAAATGTTTAGAATATTTCAGTTTATTGCTTGCTCTCATTTACACTTTAAAGTTTTTAAGATATAGTTTTGAGATATTAAAAAAAATGAGCGAATAGCGCACTTGGCGCGACACCATACGTCTATGATGTAACACAGGGCTTGGCAGCGTGCACTCGTCGCATACGCAACGCGCAGCGGGTGCGACTCCATATGTACATGATGTAGTTCGGGGCTTGGTACTGCGTACCCTTCACATACCAAAGTAGCAGCTGGCGGGACCTTATACGCATATGATGTTACGCGGGACGCGGTGCCACCTACCCGTCGGATACAAAATGTGCATCATTTATAAGTTTAGCAATATGGCAGATAGGATGCGCGTGCTGATGGAGCTTGGTACATACCGGTACAGGACTCCAGTTTTCTAAAAAAAAAATGATATACATATATATTTTTTAAGATATAAAACATTGCATAATTTTTAAAGTTAAAAAAAGAATATTAGAGTTCCAAAATATTTACAAAATATAAAAATAGAAAAAATATAGGTTTTATAAATATTAAAATATGAAATTAACATTTAAAAAACTTTCGAAATTCACTGAAAACACCATAGGTTTTACAGAAGTTATAGTTAGGAATTAGCATTTAAAAATCCTTTGAAATTCACAAAAAAACCATAGGTTTCAGGGACGTTATAGTTAGTTGGACAAAACCAGAGAAATTCGTCTGTTATAGTTAATTGAGCCAACTATAACTGGCACGCCCGCAATGCACTGGTGATGACATCACATATTACATCATTCATGACATGGTCAGTGACATCACTGATTACATCACTGATTACATCACTGATGACATAATTCACGTGATAATCTGATGCACATACTGATGCCCTGATATAAACTTTGATACTCCCACTCTAAAATACAGACTACTATTTTTGAAATCATACACACAACAATGCCAGATACTACATACTACTCACTATTTCCTAGGTCTTCACATACACCCAGTCACTTATACATGCAGTTACTCATCAATACAGTACTATAATATGCACTCATACACCTATACATACAGTCACACTCCGCCACTCATCCATAGAGTTACTCACACCTAGTCAGACATGCAAAGAATCAATCACATACTCATTTACTCATGTATACATTTATAAACACCAACTAAGTTATTTATACACCCACCACATCACTTATTTATGCAGATACTAACACATACTTACTGTCTTATACAATCACTGATACAAGCAGACACTCATTTATACACCCACTCTTCAAATAACTTACTCTCACGTATAGTCATTTATATACTCCAACACTCACATATACTGCCTTAAAACATATGTAGTTACTCACACATATACCACTGAGACATTCATTCACTCACCAACACACCCATGTACACACTAACTCACCCATACAGCCCTTTTCCAGATGCACTTTTGAATCCATACAACCAGTGAATCACACACTCAGACATCTATGCACAGTGTCACACCCCTCCACCCACCCACACAGACACTCAGGCACTCATACAGATACTCAGACAATAAATCAATAACATATAGACACTCATGTAGCTACTCACCAACCCATGCAGGCGCTTACACACCAATTGATTGATCAGAGCGAATATATATATGTATATGGGGTCAGAGGATTCCATTCCCACGCGAAGCTAACCATCATCACCATCATCACCATTTCTCCCTGAGAACATTACAACACTCATTGTGTTACCCCCGTGCATCGCTACTCCACACTGGAGAACTCTGGGAGATGAAGATCTATTCTCCAGATTACATGCATATGTGCACGTTACCTACTGTGGGCGGGGCTCTCGTACCATCGAGGGAGCTGGAAGAAAGTATTTAGGCGTTGATGGAAGCGCTGTTCGTGTGTGGAGGCATCTGACGAGGCGAAGGGTCGCCGAAATGCATAATGCCCAGGGTCCATTTCAAGGCTCCCAAACAGTATTCCCCCCGTGTGGCCTCTCATCTTCTCGGCAGCAGAGGAGTGCTTTCGGATATATATATATATATATATATATATATATATATATATATATATATATATATACATATATATATATTCACTGAAAAAACCATAGGTTTCACACCAGTTATAGTTAGCTAGACATTTTTACTCATACAAAACCATTGAAATTCCCCGTTACAGTTAGTTGTACTCACTATAACTCGCAAGCCTGCAATCCACTGCTGATGATGTCACATATTACATCATTCATGACATGGTCAGTGACATCACTGATGACATCACTGATGCCATCTCAAATGACATCACTGATGACATCATCCATGTGACAATCAAATACACCTCATCACACACTAGTATAATCTTTCATCACTCACTGTAAAATAGAAAGTGCCATATTTGAAACCATTGAAACACCAATAGAAATTTGTAAACACCCACTCAGTTATTCATAGAACTATACACACATCTAATGACTTACCTATAGATTCAGTGTTATATGCAGTGAATAATCAACAGAACACTATCAAATATACTTATACGCCTATTTCAACATTACACACCAGCACACATTGTATTCACTTATAAAGACATCCTTCTGACTTATGCAAACAATTGATTATACTTACATTTACTCACCTACACACTTATACAAACACCTATTCATCTATTTATATAGATAGTAACTCACACTTAGTGTGTTATAAAATCGCTATTACAAGTATACAGTTATCCACATAGTGACTCATACAATCACTAAGTCTTAGGCACACTTAATTAGATATAATTGTCACATACATTGCCTTTTTTTTCAATTTTACTGGAGATGTACCATTGAGAGAAATATTTCATCACCACCACACCCATAAACATATACACTCACTGAAACAACTGTTATAACATGTAGTCTTAACCTCATATACCTACTGAATGAACTATTCACACATTTTTTGGCAATCACACACCCCCCACCAAACCACATAGACATTCATTTACCCATACAAATACTCAGTTAAGAAACCAATAACAAATATAGTCTTTAACATAGCAATTAAGACAAAGCAATAAAGACTTTCACACAGTTTAGTAACTACACATTATATATAGTGAGACTCTACAAATTAGTCAAGGAAACAATCAATGACACTGTTACTAAATCCACCATCCACACATTTATATTTATATATCCACCCATTCTTCAATGCAAAGTAGTGTATTTATAATATATATTTAAATATCAAAGCAAACCACATTCACTGGATGATGTCATCAGTGATGTCATTTGAGATGTCATCAGTGATGTCATCAGTGATGTCACTGACCATGTCATGAATGATGTAATATGTGACATCATCAGCAGTGGATTGCGGGCGCGTGAGTTATAGTGAGTACAACTAACTATAACGGGGGAATTTCAATGGTTTTGTATGAGTAAAATGTCAAGCTAACTATAACTGGTGTGAAACCTATATTTTCTTCAGTGAATTTCAAAGGCTTTTTAAATGCTAACTCCTAACTATAACGAGTGTGAAACCTATGGGGCCTTATTTACGAGCCCCTTGCACCTCCAGAACGTCACTTTTTGTGATGTTCCGGTGGCGCAGAAGACTGAGTGATATTTATCAGGCAGGACTAAGCCACTTTTTGTGGCGTAATCCTGCCTGATAAATATCAGTCCCTTTAACGCAGTGTCCTGCGTTAAAGGGGCATGCAATGGGTGTTGCTGGGGGCGTTCCCAGCAGCATCCATGGACTTGAGTAATTTATAGCATCCTCAAAGTCAGTCTTTCAAAAATTCCAAAGTATAGGACATGATAATGTTTCTCAAGAAAAGTCATAAACCGTGTCCGTGGGTCATATCTGACCAAACACCGATATTTCGAACGATTGAAAATGACTTTTCTTGGATTTTTGAAAGACTGACTTTGAGGATGCTATAAATTACTCAAGTCTGCCCGAATTGTGTGGGTAAAATTGATACCTAGTCACTTTGAATAAGAATGTACTTACGACTCGTCTAACATTTGGAAGAAATATCTAGTTATATGACAACAGGATACCGACATAACTTGAAGGAAATAAGAACGCTCTGAAAAAGTTCTGTTGTACAGAACGAAACGCATCGGCTGGCTGTGGTACATAAACTTAAGGAAAATAAAAGCATTTGAATATACACCAAGATTCAGCGCTTCAATAAGGACTCTAAGTGACATGATTTGATTGGACTTGTTGTGCAAGTGGTGCTGTGCCAAACTTTGGAATATTCTCCACTACTCTCTACTACTCACTCTCTACTACTCCACTACTCTCTAATACTCACTCTCTACTACTCATTCTCTACTACTCTACTACTGTCTCTCTACTACTCACTCCCTACTACTCACTATCTACTACTCTCTACTACTCACTCTCTACTAGTCTCTCTCTACTACTCACTCTTTACTACTCACTCTCTACTACTCTCTACTACTCACTCTCTACTTCTCACTCTCTACTACGCTCTACTACTCACTCTCTACTACTCTCTCTCTACTACTCACTCTCTACTACTCACTCTACTACTCACTCTACTGCTCACTCTCTACTACTCACTCTCTACTACTCTCTACTACTCACTCTCTACTACTCTCTCTACTACTCTCTACTACTCACTCTAGTACTTACTCTCTACTACGCTCTACTATTCTCTCTCTCTGCTACTCACTCTCTACTACTCACTCTCTACTACTCACTCTTTACTACTCTCTACTACTCATTCTCTACTGCTCTCTACTACTCACTCTCCTACTTACTCTCTACTACTCTCTACTACTCACTCTCTACTACTCACTCTCTACTGCTCTCTACTACTCACTCTACTATTCATTCTACTACTCTCTACTACTCACTCTCTGCTACTCTCTCTACTGCTCTCTACTACTCTCTACTACTCACTCTCTACTCTCTATTACTCACTCTCTACTCTCTACCTCTCTCTACGTCTCTCTACTTCTCTCTCTACTAGTCTCTACCTCTCTACCTCTACCTCTCTACCTCTACCTCTCTACCTCTACTCCTCTACCTCTACACCTCTACCTCTGTACCTCTCTCTACATGCACACATATACACATAT
Organism: Lissotriton helveticus; assembly: GCF_964261635.1. NCBI lineage: Eukaryota > Metazoa > Chordata > Amphibia > Caudata > Salamandridae > Lissotriton > Lissotriton helveticus. Next base: position 654,348,030 of record NC_136072.1, read on the forward strand.
ATATATGCATATTCCTTCAACGTCAGACCCTCATTCGGTTTGTAAAGAGGAGAGGCACACACGAAAAATCCAAAGCATAAATGCTTTATTGGTGCAAAGACCCCCCCCCCCCCGACAGACGCGTTTCGCCTCACGGCTTTGTCAATGTCAGTTTGTAAGTGCAAACACATACCTATTTAAAACCACCATACGTCATGAATATTCATTGACATAAAAGACGGACTTCTGCAATACTTAATTTAAAAATACATAGCAGCCATCTTGTAGTGTGTTTTCTAGAATTGTGCAAAACAAACAAAGTGTAAAGTGCTTGTGCAAAAAAAGGAAAATAATATGGACAAACAAAATTCATGTGATAATTCGCTACAGTTATGACGGCACTCGGAAAAGAATATGTACACATAATTCAATCGTAAATTCCATATCATTGTTTCCTAGTGCTGTTTCATAATTGTGCCCTGAATGGGCTATTGCTTAGTCCAGCTCACAATTGCTACTCCTCTAAAAGGTTCATACAGTAGATTAAGAGGGAAGAGGGAGGAGAGAAATAAAAAGAGAAAGAAGGGGAGAGAGAAGAGGAAGAGGAAAAGAGAGTTTTCTTAGAATATTTCATGAATGCTGCGTTAGAGATACTTGGTCAAGAACAGTTCTTATTCTAAGTGAGTCCACAATTCTTCGTCATTGTTAAGTCCCACTGGGCTCATGCTTTGTAGATCAATGATGTAACGAGACTCCAAGGCTCTCAATTTTCTGGCCCTGTCTCCACCCCTCTCATGTTTTTCTACTCTATCTATGCAATAAAATTGCAGTAGATCCCTGTTGCTCTGGTGGTGTGATTCAAAATGACGAGCAACAGGGTAAGCAGCATCTTTGTTGGTAATTGCGCGCATATGTTCTAATAAATGCTTTTTAGTTGGATTAATCGTGCTGCCTATATATTGTTTTTTACAGGGGCAAGTCAGACAGTATATTGTAAAATCAGAATTGCAGTTAAGGAACTTTTTAATGGCACGGACAGGCCTGGGATCCCCCGGTCTGCCTTCAAAAGTGGTCTTTTTGTTGCTATATTTACACGCTTTGCAATTCTTACAAGGGAAGAAACCATTTATTCCCAATTTGTTTTTTACTATTGCAGACTGGTTAAAATGGCTGTGGATTAACTGATCCCCAATAGAGGGGCATCTCTTGTAAGTGATGGCAGGACGGTCTGGAAGATGGTGTTTTAACACTCTGTCTGTCAAAAGGATGTGCCAGTTCTTTTTAAAGATTTGTACAATGTTAGCCGATCTCTCATTGTACTTAGTGATCATGCGCGCAGGTATCCCGCTGAGGTCTATGCTCTTATTTTTAGCAGCCAATAGACTTTTTCTCTCAATTTTCTGCACCTTGGTTTCTGCCAGCTTTAAATCTCCCCTAGTGTACCATCTTTCTCTGAAGCGTTGTAGTGCTTCATCTTTAGCTGTGCTAAAACTAGCATTAGTGGTACAATTGCGCTTAAGGCGCAAGAGTTCCCCATAGGGTATGCTTTTAATTAAGCTCTTAGGGTGGTGGCTTCCTGCATGGAGAACAGCGTTCCCTGCCGTCGGCTTCCTAAAAAGACGTGTTAACAGTGTGCTATTCTCAATGTAGACCTCTAGGTCAAGATAATTCACTGTGTTGTCACTAATTATTATTGTTTAGAGCAGCAATATATTCCTCAGCCGAAGAACGAGTACCGCGCCAGACAATAAAAAGGTCATCAATATACTGTGACCATAGTATAATTTTGTCCAACCATAGGTCATTCTCCTCCCCCCAGGCTACGTTTTTCTCCCACCAGCCAACGAATACATTTGCATATATATGCATATGCATATATATATATATATATGTATGTGTATATATATATATATATATATATACATACATATATAAACATATATAATCTGAATATCTATATGAATACAAATATAAATGCATGCATACATATACATATATGCATACATATGCATGTTATTTACATGAAAGTTTGAAAAACACTAATAAAAGCAAAGCTAAAAAGCCACCTCATTACAAACAGAATGGCTATAACCCCTTCGATGCTCATGACGAGCTCAGCTTGTTATGAGGTATACCTCTAGGGTGCTCATTATCATTATGGCCCAGCATATAACTCAAGCAGCCAAGGTGTTAACTTAAACGAGGGCGCGATCTATTGCATTTTCAATGCTTGTTTACTTTGGTTCCATCAAGAAGGCATTCAGATGTGTCACACATTTGCCATACATTCTGAATGTTAGCACTCTAGTTGCTCATTAGATCACTGTAGTAAAGCTACTGCTCACCAGGGAAGTCTGCTGCTGATATTCAAAGTGCATGTTTCAGTCTGCATGTCAGAATTTTTTTAATGAAATAGAAGAGGATTTGAGAAGTCAAAATGTGCCCTAATTTTTCTTTCTTCAGCACTAATCATAATTTCTATGGCAAAATGAACCCCCTCATTTTGTTCCTTTGCAAATTAAATGTTTTAAGTGTTACCACTTTATTCCAATCAAGATGACTTGAGGTGTGCCATACTTTTGTCATAAGTAAGACTGTTAGCACTCTAGTTGTTCTTTAGAACCCTCTGGGACATTCTGACATTGGGCTATACTTGGGCTACATCTGGGGGATATGTGTGCTACTTTTGGGCTCTTTTGTCTCTGGTGGTCATCTTAGGAGACTTATTTGTTACGAAGTTTCCTAATATCCTCATTTACTACAGTCTCCTCAGTAGGAAATACTTTCAGTTTTCTACTTTGATTCCATCAAGCAGGCATTCAGATGTGACACACATTTGCCATAAATTCAGAATGTTAGCACGCTAGTTGCTTATTAGATCACTGTAGTAAAGCTACTGCTCACCAGGGAAGTCTGCTGCTGGTATTGAAAGTGCATGTTTCAGTCTGCATGCCAGAATTTTTTAATGAAATAGAAGAGGATTTGAGAAGTCACTCAAAATGTGCCCTAATTTTTCTTTCTGAAGCACTAATCATACTTTCTATGGCAAAATGAACCCCTCATTTTGTTCCTTTTTAAATTAAAAATGTTCAGACTTGCCACTTCATTCCAATCAAGGTGGCCTCTGGTGTGCCATACTTTTGTCATAAGTAAGACTGTTAGCGCTCCAGTTGTTCTTTAGAACACTCTGGGACATACTGTCATTGGGCTATACTTGGGCTACATCTGGGTGATATTTGGGCTACATTTGGGCTCTTTTGTCTCTGGTGGCCATCTTGGGAGACTGCATGTCGGAATTTTTTAATGAAATAGAAGATGATTTGAGAAGTCACTCAAAATGTGCCCTAATTTTTCTTTCTGTAGCACTAATCATACTTTCTATGGCAAAATATACCCCCTCATTTTGTTCCTTTTTAAATTACATGTTTTAAGAGTTACCACTTTATTCCAATCAAGATGGCTTCAGGTGTGCCATATCTTTGTAATAAGTAGGACTGTTAGCGCTCTAGTTGTTCTTTAGAACACTCTGGGAAGCTGCAGTAGAACACAGAGGAATCAAATGACAGTCTCTGTCCTTGTTGGATGTACATGTTTTACTGAGAATGTCAGACTTCATTCTCACATGACTGAGAAAGATAATGTGAATATACAGAAAATATGCTTTCAGTTTAGCTTATAGATCCCCTTCCAAACCACTGTGGGAAAAGCATGAGATAATAGTTTTCTTTCAAACATGATTCATGATATGCCAGCAGAAGGCTTTTTCACATGGTAAAATCACCCTAGAACACACCACAATTCCTAAAATGAGAAATGGTACCATCAACAAATGATTTATAATGTAACTAAAGTCTTAAAACCTTCTATTAACTGCAATGCTTTTTAATGAGGTGCTATCATGTATATTGGTCCCAAGATAGCTGCCAACACTTCTTGGATGAAGTGCTGATAGCCAATCAGATCTCACGATGAGATGTGTGGTTAGGCTCCGCCCACATATATATATATATTTTTTGTTCTTTTGATTTTCTCAGGAACTACTGGAGGGATGTACACCATTTAACCAAAAGGGTGATCTGCGTACCAGACCCTACCATTTTCCCAAAATTGGTGTAATTCCGTTCAGCGGTTCGGGCTGTAGCCATGTCTAATCGTCCTATGGAAATTTACATGGGGAAAACACGTTTTGGGACCCCCCTTTTTTCTCGGCCCCCCGCTTGACGAATCTTCCCAAGACTTTCAGGGAAGGAGCGGAGCGGAGCGGAGCGGGCCATCTTCTTTGAGAAATTCTCGAAGATTCAACAACCAGCGCCAAAGTTATTCCCAATAGAATGTTGCGGATTTTCTATGGAAACCTAGTCCTTACTATAACTACCTACTGTCGACCGCCAGTAGGTAATATATATATACATGCTGGGAGTTGCAGTTCCTTTGACCATCGGGAAAATGAAGCAGGTGACATTAATCATCGCTTTAAGGGCGGAGACTATTAAAACCATCTTTGTTGGGGCAGGACTTTTTGGCAGCAAACTCACCTCTTGTTTTATTCTGGGTGCTGAAGAGGCTACACAGCCGAAATGCATACGCCCATTTGCCAATAAGGAATAAAGAGACCCATTATGTTCCCCTACCGTGGCCTCTGCCTTTCTTTTTGGAGGGTGATTTGGATATAGTTTGCACTGCTAGCCAGCGGCGTGCTACAGAGGCCCCTGCACTGAAGCTGGCCTGGTCTTCACTGGCGCTGTTTTCGCTCCAGCAGAAACTCTTCGTATTCCGAGGTATCGGAAAGACCAGGCCCACCACTGTGCACAGGAGGACTGGCAGCGGTGTCGGAGTCACGGAACTCTGCATTGGGCGAGGCGCACTGTCGCACTTGCCCCCGTGGAACACATACCTGGTTGCGGTGGTTGTGCAGTCAGGGGACCCAAGGAGCCACGATATTCCTGAAGGCAACACAGGATATTTGGAGAGAGCTACTCAAAAAAACCTGCAGTCCCCGCAACGATGTTGCCATCCCTTCCTGGCAAACCATTGCATGCTGGGAGTTGCAGTTCCTTTGACCATCGGGAAAATGAAGCAGGTGACATTAATCATCGCTTTAAGGGCGGGGACTATTAAAACCATCTTTGTTGGGGAAGGACTTTTTGGCAGCAAACTCACCTCCTGTTTTATTCTGGGCGCTGAAGAGGCTACACAGCCGAAATGCATACGCCCATTTGCCAATAAGAAATAAAGAGACTCCATTATGTTCCCCTACCGTGGCCTCTGCCTTTCTTTTTGGAGGGTGATTTGGATATATATATATATATATATATATTCAGCTCCTGAAACGCTTCCTTCAAGAAACGAAAAGCGCACTCCAGGGGTAAAGCAGTAAGGTTTATTCAGCCCACCAACACTCGTGCAACAGACGCGTTTCGGACGTCAAGTCCTTCGTCAGTGTTTACACAGTTTACACTCTTGCGATAGCATTTAATGAATACCCACAAGATAGAAAACGGACATCCTCCATGGAGCGCTAGCGCGGCGGCCATTTTAAGATGGTTCAATACCCATTGTCACAAACATTTATATCAGACAAAAGAGCTTCAATTCTCCCTATTTTACTATATTGCCGTGTATCGGCAAATCACCGCATAGCTAGCATTAGCATCCAAGGTTTCCGTTAACAATACGACAACAACTGGGCCTTTTTTGCATGTTTCACTTACAGGCATTTTTCCTTATTTCAAGAATAAGAACTAACAGTAATCATCTCCATGATTACATCTATTGTTCTTAAACATGCATATTCATGTCTTTCGCTTACATCTAGTAAGAACTATTGAAAAGACAAGTCTAAAATCAAGCCGTGTATCGGCATATCACCACATTCACCAGTGCAAATTCCATAACATTATTTTCCCATCATTATTATTTCATACAGAATTATCATCATCTCCTCAGAGTCATGATCATAGAAAATCAAAAATTTCAAAAATTTCAAAAATTTCGGATTAGATACAGATATAACACACATATATCACACATAAAATAAGCTTTTTCAGAGTATAGGTCATTTCAATATTATACAATCCTGTATATATTACTTGCAACACCCGATTCACAATTATCAGTTTGTGTGAAATTTCATTTTTACAGCAAGATCTCATTTCCCCAGGTGAACCATAAGTTCCTCCCCACTGTTGAGACCTAATGGTTGTTTGGTCTGCAGGTCAACGATGTATCGTGACTCCAGTCTTCTGAGACTCAGTAATCTGTCCCCTCCTCTAGGATGCAGGGGGATGTGGTCCAAACCGAAGTACTGCAATAGATCCCTATTGCTTTGATGGACCAGGGCAAAATGTCGAGCCACGGGATATGCCATATCTTTATTGACTATGGCTCGTTGGTGCTCCAGGATCCGCATTTTGACATTTTTAATAGTACTCCCAATGTATTGGAGTCCACAGGGACAGGTAAGACAATAAACAACATAGGGGGTGGTACATGTAATAAATTGTCTGATGTTTTTCACTTTGGATACACCTGGTATTTTATAAGATAAAACTCGTTTGCTGTTCTCGCATGCCCGGCACTTCCCGCATGGGAAGAAGCCTTTCATGTCTTTGAGGGTTGCACTCACCTTTGGTTTAACGGGTGTGAGATGGCTGTGCACTATTGTATCCTTAATGGATCTAAGTTTCCTGAATGTCACCAGTGGTTTAATAGGGACCTCCTTTCCTATTACCGGATCCGTGTGTAGAATGTGCCAGTTTTTTGTTATCATCCCCCTAAGGACATTGGCCTGATCAGAAAAGGTAGTGATCATCCTAAATGTATTTTTCGTATTTGATAAGGAGTCTACCTCTCTCTTATTCTCAAACAGATGTTTTCTTGGGATCTTCGCTACCTTTTTGTAGATCTTATCTAAGTCTGTTTGGTCATAGCCCCTTATGGCAAACCTTGCAACACAGTCCTGAGCCTCTTTTCTGAAATCACTGTCCTGTGTGCAATTTCGCCTCAGCCTAAGTAACTCCCCGTAGGGGATACTTCGGATGAGACTAGGAGGATGGCTACTGGAGGCGTGCAAAATGCTGTTCCCCGCCGTCGGTTTCCTATATAGGGTTGTTTCTAGTTTATCACCATTTACAAAGACCCTTAGATCCAAATAATGTACCTCTGAAACGCTAATATCAGCTGTGAATCTCAGGTTGAGGTTATTTTCATTCAGATTCTCGACAAATGCCATAGCCTGTGCGGTGGAGCCCCGCCACACAAGAAACAAATCGTCTATATATCGACGCCATACCACTATGTGATCTGCCCACTTTTGACCGGTCCCTGCCAGGGCCACCTGCTCCTCCCACCAGCCAACGAAAAGATTCGCGTAGCTGGGGGCGAAGCAGGTCCCCATGGCAGTCCCAGACACTTGTTTAAACAATTCCGTGCCAAACAAGAATATGTTATTCGTAAGACAGAACTCTAAACACTCTATGAGCATGGTATTATGTTCCATGTATTTAGCAGACCTTTTTTGCAAGAAATATCTGACCGCCTCTATACCCTGTTGATGTCTAATACTGGTGTAGAGGCTCGTGATATCTAGAGTGATTAGAACATATGTGGTATCCCAAATCATTGGTTCAATTTGTTCGAGAAAATGTTTGGTATCCCTCACATAGGATTTGAGTTCAACAACAAAACTCGCTAGGAAGGAGTCAATATAAATCGACAGTTTTTCTGTAAGTCCTCCCTTAGAGGACACAATCGGTCTTCCCGGTGGGCACTCCAAGTCTTTGTGAATTTTTGGTAAGTGGTAAAATGTGGGTGTGACAGGTTCGGTGTTACGTAGAAATAAAAATTCATTTACATCCAGCATCATTTTGTTACGCCATTTATTTAACAGGTCACTGTAGGCGTTGATGCTCAGCTGGTATTCAGTTTTGTCACTTTTTTGATAATTCTCCACCATTCCTAGTTGTTGTAGGGACTCTCCGCAATACTGTTCTCTTGTCAGAAGGACAACATTGCCCCCCTTATCGGAAGGTTTTATAATTATCTCATCCATGTTCACCATCTTCCTAAGTGTATCCGATTGTCCTCTGCTCAGATTGTTCTTCATCTTGCAGTTCTTATTTTTCGTTGCTGGTAGAGTCCTCAATTTTATGAGGTCATGTATCATCGCCTCAGAGAAAGTATCGATGGCGTCATAGGGCATCTGGGGATTAAATTGAGAGGGGGCACGGAAACTAGTTATAGGTGATTGTTGTTCTATTCCTCTGTTTCCTGTTCCTGATAGCGATACTGGGGTAACGTCACCCCCAAGTTCATCCAGAATGTTAGCTGTCATCAGATCTCTAACTGAGAGTACATCTGTAGATTGTGATTCCACTCTCTTAGAAGTTCTCTTCAATTCTCCAATGGAGGGTTTTTGTTTGTGGAATTTGTATAATTTGATTTTCCTTATCAGTTTAAAGAGATCGATGCGTGTCTGGGTATATTCAATTTTCTTATTTGGACAGAAGGTTAATCCTAACTGTAGTGTCTCTTCTTCTGTCTTTGTCAATTTGTTCTTAGTCAGGTTTACGATGGTTAAGTTTTCTTCATCATTTACCATCTGTTGCCCCGCTTCTTGCGGGTGTTGTAATTGCCCGTCTTTGCCTTTCCCCTTCCTCTTCCCCTTCCAGCCCCCTCTTCGGGTTCTCCGTCGTCCTCGGGTGGTTTGACTTTGCCCCCTCGTAGCCAGGTCTTCCGGATCAGGTTGAATTCCCGATGAAAAGGATTCTCAGTATTTGCATTTGTTACGTCTGGTCTTTCATCACCCGTTTGATCGTCATCCGTCACACTGGATTCGGAGGTAGCTAGTTCCACCGGTGGAGGAGTATTCCTTTTCTTTTTCATTGCAGCTCTTGGTGCATCAAATTTCTTAGAGAACGTCAGGATCCTCCCAAGGGCATAATCTCGCTCATCGCGTTGGAATTTCTCTTGTTTTCTCTGTCTAATTTTGGCTTCGTATTTTAAGAGTCGTTTCTTCATCTCCACTCTCAGCTGTTCCTGTTTTGTCTGATCCGTATCTTTCGAAATTTCCTTTTCAATCATGGCAATTTCTTCTAGTGCCTTTGCCCGGTCACTCCAGGCAAATTTTACTAGTAAGTCCAACTGTGCTTTACATGACGCAGCAATTAGTTCTGCCCATTGTTCTAGCAATCTTGGGTCTGGGCTTTCATACGCCGGGACAGTGTATATTCTAAGCCCCCTAGGGACCCTGTCGACGTCCATATAATTTTGGAGGGAGGTTGCCTCCCACCACTTCCTTACCTCCCTCTCGCTGCATCTTTCAAGTCTGCTGAACAAATTCGCCAAGGAGTCTACCGTTGTTTTGGCTCTTGCACCAGTGTCCAATGTGGTGATTGCGCCCGGTGCTCTCTTTTTAAAAACCCGCTGTTTAGAGTGCCCTGGGATGACCGGTACGACTTGGAGCTTCAATATATATATATATATATATATATGGCGAATCTTGTCACACAGAACAACAGAAGTCCGAATGCTTGCAACAAAGAGCCGACCCAAAAGGTGCTGGTGAACGGTGTTTATTTCGTAAGAGCCAGCGCTGCCGCCATGACGCGTTTCGCCTCCAGGGAGGCTTGATCACATGACAAACAGCGTGCATCGAGCTGGACTTTTAAAGTGACAGTGCATAACATTGTGTCATAGAAATGAAGGAAATACTTCATAACGTGATTGCTGCAAACATATACAACGGAATAGTGGATAGAGCCCTAGTGGGCTACCATGATTCAAGATTAAGCAATCCACATATTTTCAATCAATTACATATGTAATTTGATAAATACAAGATAAAAACATGTGGAAATAGCAAAACTTGATCAATGAAAAACACTAGCATATATAAGCACACGATAAGTAAAATTCATCTATGTACATTCTAAAGTGTTAAAACCTGAATATTCCGATTATATAAAATAATATAGTATTTACAAATAGTGCAAATAATGAGAATCCGATAGCAGCAAATGGATGACACAAAAAAATATGCATTCAGAGTTGGGCCCAAGTGGGCAAGTCACAATAGTAGTCATAGGCATATAAAGTGCATAATGTAAAGTGCAAAGTTAAGCAAAGTGCAAAGTATTGATCATTGGTGATTCCAGAATTAAAATCAAAAATGGTTATATACCAAAAGATAAAAAGGAGAAAAATTCATTCATCATATGTACATCAGGAAACAAACTCTACAGGGAACAATTCAATGATTATTAAAATATCCGGACAGGCATGGGCAGGCATATAAGTTGATTCTAGAGGCAAGTATAAAGGTCTTCCCTGTCATTGAGGCCATTCGGATTTTTGGTGTTTAATTCCAGAATATATCGAGTCTCAAGGAGACGGAGCTTGGCCTCACGGTCACCTCCTCTCCTCGAGGCCTCAACACAATCAATTAAAAAGAATAGAAGTAAATCAGGGACACCTAGATGTTTGTCCTGGAAATGCCTGGCAACCGGATAATTTTGGTCATGTCCAGAAATTGCCCGTATGTGTTGGAGTATCCGCTTATGGGCGGGCAGCTTAGTGCTACACATATTGTAGCCCACATGGGCACTCCAACACATAGACGACATATTCTGTTTTACATGTGAGCCACTTGGAAACGGCGGTAGGATGCTCGAAAAAAGGACTTTTAAAATGTGTCCTATTGCTGACAAAGCGGCAGGCCTTACATTGGGGGCAAGTCTTGAAACCCTTCCTCAATGCTGACCAGGTGGTAGAAATCTTAGGTTCTAAAGTATTGTTGACTAGAGCCTGGAAACATCCAATTTATCAGAGCGTATATATATATATATATATATATATATATATACGCTCTGATAAATTGGATGTTTCCAGAGCTAAAGAAAAAATGGAATGCCTTTCTGATAGACTAGTCAAGAATATTTCTGTATGCTTTTTCTCCTTCCAAACGTTATCTCTAAATGTAAGCAAAGCAAATTATGATGATTTGTCAAAAGAGAGTCCCCCATCAACTGTGACATTCAGATCTTCTATAACTCCATTTCCATGCATCCATGTGCCTTTCCTGGCTCCTTTTGGGTTGATGGCTTCTGCTTTTGAGCCAATGCACCAGATAGATTGCAAACATTTGCCCTGGAAGGTTCTCTTCATCATGGCCTTAACTTCTGCCAGAAGGATGGGTTAAGTTGAAGCTGTTTGTACTGTGGCACCTTCGGCAGCTTTTATCATAATTATGTTTTCTATCTTTCTTTTATAGGGAAATCTCTGACTTAGGTTTTCATTTTCTTCAGACGACTTCTCCTTTCTATCTTTGCCAACTCGCCCTCCCTGGCAGAGAGATCCTAATATAGTTTAGATGCTAAAAGACTCTGTGTTTTTACCCAGCGTAGAGCATAGCCAAAATGATTTGCCATCCATGGTGGACTATTCACTGGGCCTCCAACATCCATACAGACCCTAGCAGGATGGGTTGTGTGAGGTATCACAACATGTTACCAGAAAGCCAGTATGCCACATTCTATGAGGTCTAGAGCACATTTGAAGAGGGCTGAAGTACCCACTGCTGCTCTAACATCCCCATTCCTATTTGTAGGTCTGATACTTGTTTATAATGTTGCATATTTGGAAAACATTATTGCAGGCTTCCTTGCCTAATTTTTTGGATTAAAGATTTTCTCTATCTTTCTCTACAATCTGACTGTTTACAGAGGGGAGAGATAAGCGTGCTCTGCTTTTAAATGTGTATGAATATCAGCCATAATTTGACGATGGAGAAGGAAACACACTTGTGATCCTAGTTTTCTATTAAGGGAGTTCTGTCTAAAATTCCTAAATATTTCTTTCTCTACCCTGGACACCAGGATCATAGACTATGCAGAAACTAATTGCACTAAATGTATTGTGTGTCTTTGTCTGCTTTTGAAGAGAGTAAGCAGAACTCCGCGTAGACTGCAGATTTTACCTCAGCTGCTGCATCAGGTAAGAAGATTTCCCTTTTAGAAGAATGGACCCATGGCTCTAAATAGATGTAAGTTACAAAATATGGTCATTGCCCTGTAGGACTAGAACATTTTCCTGATAATGGTTAAAGAGGCATGGCCAAACCAGGTCTTGTGATTGGATGTATTCACTGTGATGACAAAAGGACTCCCTCCCTTCATGATAGCACATAAGTAGCTGAGTCTTGATAACTGAGTGCTGAATTCCCCTTATTTAGTGTTAAAACATTAAACATCTTACTAGTCATGACTACTAGAAGTCCCAGGGGCAAGAAAGATGAAAGCAGACAAATATTTACTTTCAGCATATTCCGACTATGATACCACTAAGAACAACAAAACAGGACTAAAGAAAACAAGCACCTTGGAGAAATACAGAACTAAAAAAGGTAAAACAACAAATTAAAAAGCTGCAACACACCTGTCCCAAAACAGCAATCAAGACAAACTTCAGCTGCGCAAACCTAACAGAATATTCATAACTATTCATACAGAATTCAAAATGCTAAATATGCAAATAAAGAATTTTATAAAATTATTACTGAATTGCATAAACCTAAATGTGCAGAATTCACTGACAAATCATTACACACCAAGGCAGACACTCTGGACTCCTATTTAAAAGAAAGGAAAACCACCAGCACCTTTATTTTAAGTTGGAGTCCAATGTGTCTGCTTTGGTTGTGTAATGATTTGTCAGGAAAACCACCAGCATGCTGAGAATTGATCGAAAAGGCGGCGGTCCGTCATGCCCGTAGCTCATAGCCGCTAGTGACCGCCAGCTCCTCCCCCCATCTTCAGGTGCTCCTGATTCCGAGTCTAACGACAAGGTGGAGACTCTCAGAAGTACCGATGGTGTGCCTCGCTGATGTTTCATTTACTGTGTCAACCGACATTCGGCGGGGATTCTGTGGTTAAGGACTATCAGCCTGATTCATGAAAAACGAATTCTGCGAATTCTAAATAGCGATTGACAGCGAATCGCAATTTAGAATTCGCAGACGGGCATTCATCAAAATCTACAAGAAAATAAAGCGAATCGCTCGCAGTCACAAAAAGCGTTAGCGATTTGCAAAAATCGCTAGAAAATCGCTATTTCCGTCAAAATCCGTGTAGGAATTGCGACATCGCTATTAGCGAGTTCGCTAAATGCGATCTCGCTAATAGCGGGATCGCTAAAACGGGAAGTCGATTTTCGAGCACAGTGATGACATCACAACCAGGAAGCAGGCAGTTCCCACCCCCAAACAGAACAGTGAGGCAGATCTCGAGGCTGCATCTCACAGAGCTCCTTCCAGAACACCTCCAAACTTCGAAATCCTCTCTTTTGTGACTGCAGCAATGGCAGAGGATGCAGCACCAGGGCCCAGTGACACCGGGCGCAAGCGGAAGCTCAAATTTAGTGAGCAGGAGTTGAAGCACCTGATAGAGGGAGTGGTAGAAAACTACACTAAACTATTTGGAAAGGACTCCAGGAGGGTGCCTGAAGCGGAGAAACGCCGACTGTGGCTGGGGATTGGCGCAAAAGTCAACGCTGTGGGCGCGACACACAGGTCGCTCGAGGAGCTAAAAAAGAGGTGGTATGACCTCCGAGGTAGTGCCAAGGAGAGGGTGGCAGAAAGGCTGGGCGAGACCCTGGCTACTGGAGGTGGAGATCCTACAGTCCCTCCCAACACCCCCTTGGAGGACCCTGTGGAGGACACACTTGAGGCAGAGGCGTGTATAGGGGTCATCACTCTGGACTCATCCCGACCCACCAAAGACAGCCAAGGTAAGTGGCATGGGACTGCGACCCTGTCCCCTGACAATGGCCATGACCCTATAGCCTCCCATAACCAACCCAAGTCATGCAATCCATGCACATTAGGTAATGGCCAAAAGCATTGTGGGACATGTAGTCTGCCCACAATGTACAAAACCCCCAATGCAGCCAGATATGTCCCAAAGTACGCAATGCCACAGCCAGTCAGGGAATGTCAGCCAGCATGCATGTAGCAACTGCAGGTGTGACAGATACATGCAATTAATCTAGGTCCACTTCCCCTCACAGGTGGCGCTGACAACAACAGCAGTGACAGCGACAGGCTGCACGTAGACGAGGCACCAGAGGATGCAGAGGAGGTGCCAACAGCCACACATCCTGCACCATTAGGCGCTGCACCAATTGAGGTACTGGGTTTTTAAGAACCGGCACAGAACCGGCAACCCAGCGGTGTCAGGGTACACCCAGAGACCTCGAGTCCTTCCTGATTCAGACCACAGAAACTCAGAGTCTTCTAGGTGAAGTCAAGGATCAATTTTATTGGCTGCAACCAATGTAACAAGTGTCCTAGAAGTACAACACACGGGAAGTATATTCTCAGGAGACTGCTCGAATTCACGAAACCAGGCTTCTCTTTTTATACAAAATATTCAGCTTTAGGCAAACATTCTTCGAATTTACAGTATATCATTTACATTTCGTTGGTACAAAGGAACAGCAGAGTCATGGTGACGTGTCCATATTTCACTTCGTCCAGCCCACAACAAATCACCCGGTAAGGCCCAACATTTTATCAGATATCGGTGGACCCTCAATAAAAACGGGCACTTCCCCACCATAAAGCAAGTGAAGCAAAAAGAGCAGAGACAGATGCGAGCAAGATACGGCAGGTGTGTGCGCTGAAATGGTTTTATGGCTTGTTGAGCCTTGATGCTATCTTGTTCGGCCACTGGGAGGGGAACTGACCTAACGAGTTCGGCCTGGGGCAATGGTTCCAACTTGCATAGGTCATAGGAAAGTCGATTAAGGTGTACGTGTCCTTGTGGAATCGAATTCAGCTGGATTATAAGCCTATGTAAAGGGCAACTCACAAAATGGCTTCCATACACAAAATGGAAGTCGAGGGTTCTGAACGAAAATGACGATTTCGAGGTGAAATCGTCACTCGAATATGCTGAAAATGCTTGTACATAGTGTACTTGTCATTCTCGGTCTTTTGATACTAAATTCGTCATGTTACGATGAAGTTTTTATTCTCGAGTCCAGAATAATTACACGAGTCCAGAATTTTCAGAACCACAAACCCTCCTTTTGCCCTTACATAGGCAATTAATCTATCCTCATGCTAATCTGAGTCCAGATCTATATTCCTAAAGTCATTGAGATGTTGCTGTAACATCATTCTAGTACTTAGTTCATCTCTTGATACAGGCTTCCTTACACATGATGTGACACAGAGGCCACATATTGCAGGAGCACACTGTACGCATAGACAGAACAGGAAAAGAATGGCTAAGACCATCCCAATGACCATTAGAATTTTCCAGCCCCAGGCGGATATCAGTTCCCAGAACCATCCCATTAATGACCAATCTCCTTTATCCACATGGATAGATTCGGAAATCTTATGTAGTTTGGAGATGGCCTGGTACACCGTTGGAGCGTTATCTGGGATGAAAACACAGCAACTCGATTGGATCAATCTGAATACCCCACCTCGGTCTGCAAGTATGACATCTAACGTGACCCTGTTCTGAAGGGTCATAAGTCGATCCGACTGGAGCTCAGCAGTCAAGTTACTAAGGGCACCAGCAGTTTCAATCACGGTGGACTCAACTACCCTTGTCAATTGCCTTATATTCCTGCTGTTAGCCATGGATCCCCAGAACGGCAGGAAACCCTTTGCAAAGTCCCCAAATTCTTGACCTGCAGTGTCTTCTTTACTCAAGACACCTCTAACTATCCTTGTCCTGTGGTAATCTGCCGCTGCTGTGTAGGTGGGGGGCAACAGAAATGAAACAAAACATGAGCCCGAAAAGTCAGGGGGCAACCATGTATAGGCTCTATCATGGCAGATGAAATAAGTACCCTTAGCTGCTAAAAACGCGGGGGAAGTCTGAGACCCAAAAACATACGTTTCAGTACAGACACTCTTCCCTAACTGAGCTCTGGGATTCTTGCCAGTACCTTGCAGACACAGGTGACCCTGATGGGGTACAATCCAAATCGGGGAGGATCTCTTAGCTTGCTGTTTCTCACTCAGAGTAGCTTCATATCCGGTCACGTTCCAATTTATATATGCAAATATCTCATCTGCCGGGGTATTTTCATAAGAGATTTCTCCCTTAATCATGTCAACTATACCTTTGACTAGGGCGCTAGTCTTGGGGTTGTCTTTTACAGAACGTAGGGGTTGGACTTCACGTGCGTATATGAACATTGTTCTGTATGCCCACACAGAACCATTGTGGCTGAATGGCAGGACCAGATAAGGGATACCTTTATCCGTTGTGTGAGGCATAAGACCACACACCCAGCAGTTAGTCGTGTTCATTACAAGTTGGTGTTGGTGCAACAGCTGAACAAAGGAGTTATTAATGAACTCCAATCTCCTATTGGATTCATGGTCAGGAAGAGGGTGGAAAGAATGAGAGGAAACAGTAGGAGGAGGTATGGGTGATGCAGTGGGTGCAAATGTTACACGAAAAGAGAATAAAACATAACTTATTAGAAATATCATCATACTGAATAACATACAAATGCACAATATTAAAAAGCTTTTCTTTGTCATCACTTTACATAATTTGCGTTTAAAGTTCGTTGGTTTGGCAGGTCTCTCCATTTCGGAAAACTCCATCCTCTCTAAAGTGCTGCCCGCGACCTAACGTCGTCAGCTGCACCCCAAAGACTTTAAGCAATCGCGGCCCTAGCAGCGGAACCCGGATGGCGGTTCGAAAAACAAAAATAAGCAAGTTTTCTTCAGATGGGAGAGCTGCACTTAAAAAAATAGTACTTGGAAGGAAAAAAGAAATATCTTTATTTTTCCATAGGTCTCGGTCTCAAATTGTAACGTTCTCTTCCGGGTACTGTTTGATCCTGGAACAAGAGTTCTGGCTCTGTAGTGTTCAATCGCTTGGATGGTGGCACAGCCTCGTGCAAAATGTTCTCGCTTTCACGTTCAGAGTTAGTTCCTTTTACACATGCATCACTGAAAGGTATGACACATGGCACGGTTTTAGGTTCTGGGTCAGCGACACCCTTCTGGACCCATTGGTCATATGGCAGAGGTGAAGGGATTCTTTTGCAGTGGACCCCGTGGATCCAGTTGGCCTTCCCCTCCACTCGAACAGCCGATCTTGTGGAAAGAAGGACGAGGTGCGGTCCGGTCCACCTGGGCTGGTCGTTCTTACTTCTCTGGAAGTTTTTGACCAAGACCCAGGATCCAGGGTCGATGGCGTGACCTGGAGTCTCGGAGACCGGAGGCAGGGTGTCGTGAACCTGTTGATGCAAAACACGCAATTTAGCCGTCAATTCATACAGATAATCAAGCAAAACAGGGTGTTCAATCTCCCAGAATCTGGTGGGTCGTGGCACTCCCCATATGTTGGCCGGGTGGCCAAAAACAATTTCGTAGGGGCTAAGTTTCACTCGTGAATGCACAGTCATTCTGGTGGACAGGAGTGCTAGAGGGAGAGCGTCACGCCATTTAAGACCCGTGCTCGCTTGGATTTTGGCCAATTTAAGTTTTAAAGTGCCGTTGTAGCATTCTACTAATCCAGCTGATTGGGGGTGATTTGCAGCGTGGAACTTCTGCCGAATACCTAGCCCTTCACACACTCTCTTCATCACACGACCCACAAATTCACTTCCATTATCAGACCAGACCATTCTAGGCATTCCAAACCTGGGGAAGTACTCTTTCACAAGGGCTTTTGCTGTGGATAAGGCAGTGTTGTCTTTTAGGGGATAGGCTTCAACCCATTTTGAGAAGGCACAAACAACAACAAGTACGTATTTTAAATTGTTGCACCTCTCCATGTGAATGAAATCTAGCTGCAAAACCTTGAACGGATACGTATGAGGTGCAATATGACCGGCTGGAGTTGGGGTTCCCCTACCAGGATTGTGCTTCAGACATACCATACAATTCTTGACGACCTTCTCTGCACACTTGGGAATTCCTGAATTTTGCCATACTGGAGCCAACAACCGCAAATCCCTTTTACGCTGATATGAGCCATTCCATGAGCCATTGTAACCACTGCAAGCACATATGCATCGGGTAACAACCATCTCTGATGCTCTGATAATTCAATCCAGCAACCATTTGCATCCATTCTACCCGTACTTTCTCTCCACGTGCTCAACTCTTTCTCTGTGGCCTCAGCTTGGACGGACTTCACACTCTCTATCGTGTCTTCACACATCCCAACATCACCAGTCCACCTTGCAGGGCTTGCAACATACATTCGGCTCACCACCTTCGTCAGCAAATGCATTTCCACGACCAACATCATCAGTCACCTTCTTGTGAGCACTACATTTCACAATCGCCACTTGCAGAGGCATGGTCAGTGATTCAAGAAGCTCATTCACCAACTGACCATGCTGAATCTTAGCTCCATGCGAAGTCAGGAACCCACGTTCTCTCCACAGTCGTCCAAAACTATGAGCCACACCAAATGCATACTGACTGTTGGTATAGACAGTCACTTTCATTCCTTTCGACAACACGCATGCTCTTGTAAGTGCAATTAATTCTGCTGCCTGAGCTGAATTATGTGGGACACGTGCAGCTTCAACAATTGTATGCAAAGTCGTAACAGCATATGCTGCAGTCGTTTCACCATTCGGAAGCTTGAAGCATGAACCATCCACCCATAATGTACCATCACACTTTGCAAGAGGAGTGTCCTGGAGGTCTATTCTCCCTTTCGTTTCTTCTTCTGTTCTAAGAAGACAATCATGCTGTTCTGAAGCATCTAATTCCTCTACAATTGGCAACAACGTAGCTAGGTTTAAAGTGTTGCACCTTTTTATGTGTACATGACTCGCTAACAATGTTAATTCGTAACCCGACAATCGAGCACTAGTTAAGTGCTGTGTCTTGGTTCTATTTAACAACGTGTCTACTGCCTGTGGGACCATCACGACTAGGGTATTATTCATTACTAGACCAGCAGACTGTCGAATAGAAACAGCTGCTGCCGCTGTGGCTCTTAAACAACTTGGCAACGCTCTAGCCACTGGATCCAAAGTCGACGAAAAATATGCACATGGACGCTGTTTGTCCCCAAACAACTGAGTCAAAACTGACAATGCACAACCTTCCTTTTCATGGACATATAATGTAAAGGGCTTACTGTAGTTGGGGGTACCTAACACAGGAGCCGAACATAATGCTGTGCGCAATTCAGAAAAACTTTTCTGACACTCTTCAGACCAAGGAATAGGATTGGGTGTATCTTTACACGTTAATGCCACCAAAGGTTTGGCCAATAACGAAAAATTTGGAATCCACTGTCTACAGTACGATGTAATGCCCAAGAAAGCACGCACTTCTCTCTGCGTTTTTGGCACACTCAATTTCGCTATTGCCTGAATTCTTTCTGGGGTCAGTTTCCTTCCCTCCTTCGATAAGAGGTGGCCTAAGTAGGTCACTTCTTGTCGGCAATATTGTAATTTGGAAAGTGACACCTTATGATGCAAGTCACACAAATGACGCAACAACGACAATGTGGCTTTCTTACATATGTCCTCAGTATCTGCAGCGACGAGCAAATCATCAACGTACTGTACAAGAGTAGCACCTTCAGGTAAAACAATCGTATCAAGCTGTGTTTTTAGAGCATGACTATATATTGATGGACTCTCACAGTAGCCCTGAGGAGCGCATTTAAAGCGGAAGCTGCGACCTCCTAAACTGAAGGAAAAAATATCCCTGCTCTCCTCAGCAATCGGGATGCTGAAGAAAGCATTCTTCAGGTCAATCACCGAAAACCAAGTGGCAGAAGCTGGAATCATAGTCAATAATGTAGTAATGTCGGGGACAACTGGAAATTGTGGCACAACTATTTTATTCACCTCTCTGAGATCAATCACAAATCTGTACACAGGTGGCTGAGAGGGATCAGTTTGTTTTAAAACAGGCAGAACGGGCTATTGCACACGTTGCCTCGTGTTTCTTCAATCACATCTTTTTCAATTAATTCGTAAACGATCGCTAGCAAAGCTTTCTCTCCTTCACTAGAGATTCTATATTGGGGAATTCGTGGCATTTGAACATTGGCTTTCAATGTTACAACATATGGTGGTATTTCTAGAAGAGCCACATCATTAGGACCAGCAGCCCAAAGAATATCTAGAAGAAACGACAATTCTGCTGGAAGTTTATCTCTTGATAGATACATGGGAGAAACCACTTTCTTACCTAAAGTAAGTTGGACTCCTGAAGGAGAACAGTACAAAGTCGCATACAATCCTTTTAACAAATCCAATCCTAGCAAGTTTTCACCACAACCTGTTGTCAGAATAAGGGGTGCTTCGAATTCGCAAGGACCAACAGAACGAGACAAAGGGTCAGAAATCGGATTTCTAACTGGGGCGCCAGAAAAACCTACAGAAACGTTCATTTCGCCAGACAAAGGTGCGCCAGGGAGTTTGGAGTGCATAATAGAACTCTTTGTAGCACCAGTATCCAACAGAAAAGGCTCTGACACACCTGATGTAATCACCTCAACGTAAGGTCCACTCTGATCTACTGGAACTGAAACAACTCCCTCTCTTTGTCTATGGCTGTCCTAGCAATCATTACCTTCCAAATACTCATCTTCTGTATAGTAATCATCAACATAGTATTGAGCTGTCCTGTCAGATGCGTTGTTCTGCTGATCGAACCTATTCATAGAATTTTGGGGTGGAAGGGGACGTGGATTCTGGGGGACGTTTCCACGTCCTCTACCTCTAGGCGCTTGCTGAACACCACGACCTCTTACACTAGAAGCACCATTTGCGCGCTGTAACAGAATAGGGCAACTATACTTGAAATGACCCTCTTCTTTACAATATGAGCACTGGTTGGGGCCTACAGGGACACGTGGCTGAGTATATTCGACTCTTTGCGAGTTCCTCTGATACTGTTGAGGCTGCTGAAAATTATTCTGATAGTTATTCTGACCACCATTATTTTGACCAACACCACCACGTGGCGGATATGCTTGCTGTAATAAAACCTTCGTTTTCAGTTCTTTAGTTTTCTTTTCTGCTCTATCTTTCTCGTCCTTGTCTCTATTTTTGTAATATTGTGCAGTAGCCAATATCTGGGCTGAAGATGACACAGCCCAACAACTTTCTGAATCCTTTAACTTTTTACACAATTCTGGAAGTAGATTGTGCACGAATTTATCGACGAACAATCTCTGACCACCTTCTGTGGTCATATCTTGACCGCTGTGGTCGACAAATGTTTCTTCAAACCTGGTGAAGAAATCTGAGACCGTCTCATCTTTCTTCTGCTTACATGCAGGCAACTTATCCCAATTTACACGTATTGCAGGCATTATCGTTTTCATGTAATCAACTATTTTACCAGGAAGCTCTGCTATTAAAGGCTCAGGCTTAGCACCACCAACCTGTCGGGCATCTGCAGCAGCAATATTAGCCCATGAGTCACCTAATTCCTGATCATGATCAACATGACGAATCTTACCCCATAAAGGCTGTGGAACAACATTCCCAAATAACATATAGATATCGGCTAAATTCATTACACATGATCCAGCAGTCTGTGACAACTCTTTGTAATACCCTGCAGGATTTTTACGGGGATCAGGTAATGTCTGTTTGAGGGCTAAAACTTCAGCTCGCTTCCATGGGACATGTACCCATACACGCTGAAAGTGTGGCAGAATGGGGGGGTCAACAGTTGTGTCGCCCTCTCTCCATTGTGGGGGAACTTCTCTCATGGGGTATTGTTGCGCCTTTTTCCTACTAGATGCACCAGGCTCGGATTGTGACCCAGAACTGCTCCCCTTACTCCGATATGATAACAATATTTCAACCGCTCTCTCGACATCGGGACCTACAATCATGCCCTCTCCAAACCTGACGATTCAGAAAAGGGGGTGGTGATGGACAGAGTATCTGAATTAAGCAGAACACTCCAACCCAGTCAAAAGATCAGGGCTTGATCCATCACCGTTTTTTAGCTCACTGCACCATCCCAGCTCAGAACCTGGCTATATGCAAATTAGTCTGTCCCTGGCCCAGTGCATCATGGGAACAGGGCAGACCAAACTACCAAGCCAATTCTTTACTGGAAAGGAAACAAGCTTCCGGGGACCGGTTTCTGGCATTACAGCCGTCATCGGCCCGGCTTGCTTGAATCCTGATGGTGCAGTGAGCAAGGGACTCATGTCTGAGCATACCCTTCCACTCCTATAGTGGCCAAAACGATTCAGAAAAGGGGGTGGTGATGGACAGAGTATCTGAATTAAGCAGAACACTCCTACCCAGTCAAAAGATCAGGGCTTGATCCATCACCGTTTTTTAGCTCACTGCACCATCCCAGTTCAGAACCTGGCTATATGCAAATTAGTTTGGTCCTGGCCCAGTGCATCATGGGAACAGGACAGACCAAACTACCAAGCCAATTCTTTACTGGAAAGGAAACAAGCTTCCGGGGACCGGTTTCTGGCATTACAGCCGTCTTCGGCCCGGCTTGCTTGAATCCTGATGGTGCAGTGAGCAAGGGACTCATGTCTGAGCATACCCTTCCACTCCTATAGTGGCCAAAACGTTTCAGAAAAGGGGGTGGTGATGGACAGAGTATCTGAATTAAGCAGAACACTCCTACCCAGTCAAAAGATCAGGGCTTGATCCATCACCGTTTTTTAGCTCACTGCACCATCCCTGCTCAGAACCTGGCTATATGCAAAATAGTCTGTCCCTGGCCCAGTGCATCATGGGAACAGGGCAGACCAAACTACCAAGCCAATTCTTCACTGGAAAGGAAACAAGCTTCTGGGGACCGGTTTCTGGCATTACAGCCGTCTTCGGCCCGGCTTGCTTGAATCCTGATGGTGCAGCGAGCAAGGGACTCATGTCTGAGCACACCCTTCCACTCCTATAGTGGCCAAAACGATTCAGAAAAGGGGGTGGTGATGGACAGAGTATCTGAATTAAGCAGAACACTCCTACCCAGTCAAAAGATCAGGGCTTGATCCATCACCGTTTTTTAGCTCACTGCACCATCCCAGCTCAAAACCTGGCTATATGCAAAATAGTCTGTCCCTGGCCCAGTGCATCATGGGAACAGGGCAGACCAAACTACCAAGCCAATTTTTTACTGGAAAGGAAATAAGCTTCCAGGGACCGGTTTCTGGCATTACAGCCGTCTTCGGCCCGGCTTGCTTGAATCCTGATGGTGCAGTGAGCAAGGAACTCATGTCTGAGCATACCCTTCCACTCCTATAGTGGCCAAAACGATTCAGAAAAGGGGGTGGTGATGGACAGAGTATCTGAATTAAGCAGAACACTCCTACCCAGTCAAAAGATCAGGGCTTGATCCATCACCGTTTTTTAGCTCACTGCACCATCCCAGCTCAGAACCTGGCTATATGCAAATTAGTCTGTCCCTGGCCCAGTGCATCATGGGAACAGGGCAGACCAAACTACAAAGCCAATTCTTTACTGGAAAG
Source organism: Lissotriton helveticus (assembly GCF_964261635.1). Lineage (NCBI taxonomy): Eukaryota > Metazoa > Chordata > Amphibia > Caudata > Salamandridae > Lissotriton > Lissotriton helveticus. The sequence goes on from NC_136072.1 coordinate 654,371,480, forward strand.
GAAACAAGCTTCCGGGGACCGGTTTCTGGCATTACAGCCGTCTTCGGCCCGGCTTGCTTGAATCCTGATGGTGCAGTGAGCAAGGGACTCATGTCTGAGCATACCCTTCCACTCCTATAGTGGCCAAAACGATTCAGAAAAGGGGGTGGTGATGGACAGAGTATCTGAATTAAGCAGAACACTCCTACCCAGTCAAAAGATCAGGGCTTGATCCATCACCGTTTTTTAGCTCACTGCACCATCCCAGCTCAGAACCTGGCTATATGCAAATTAGTCTGTCCCTGGCCCAGTGCATCATGGGAACAGGGCAGACCAAACTACCAAGCCAATTCTTTACTGGAAAGGAAACAAGCTTCCGGGGACCGGTTTCTGGCATTACAGCCGTCTTCGGCCCGGCTTGCTTGAATCCTGATGGTGCAGTGAGCAAGGGACTCATGTCTGAGCATACCCTTCCACTCCTATAGTGGCCAAAACGATTCAGAAAAGGGGGTGGTGATGGACAGAGTATATGAATTAAGCAGAACACTCCTACCCAGTCAAAAGATCAGGGCTTGATCCATCACCGTTTTTTAGCTCACTGCACCATCCCAGCTCAGAACCTGGCTATATGCAAATTAGTCTGTCCCTGGCCCAGTGCATCATGGGAACAGGGCAGGCCAAACTACCAAGCCAATTCTTTACTGGAAAGGAAACAAGCTTCCGGGGACCGGTTTCTGGCATTACAGCCGTCTTCGGCCCGGCTTGCTTGAATCCTGATGGTGCAGTGAGCAAGGGACTCATGTCTGAGCATACCCTTCCACTCCTATAGTGGCCAAAACGATTCAGAAAAGGGGGTGGTGATGGACAGAGTATCTGAATTAAGCAGAACACTCCTACCCAGTCAAAAGATCAGGGCTTGATCCATCACCGTTTTTTAGCTCACTGCACCATCCCTGCTCTGAACCTGGCTATATGCAAAATAGTCTGTCCCTGGCCCAGTGCATCATGGGAACAGGGCAGACCAAACTACCAAGCCAATTCTTTACTGGAAAAGAAACAAGCTTCTGGGGACCGGTTTCTGGCATTACAGCCGTCTTCAGCCCGGCTTGCTTGAATCCTGATGGTGCAGTGAGCAAGGGACTCATGTCTGAGCATACCCTTCCACTCCTATAGTGGCCAAAACGATTCAGAAAAGGGGGTGGTGATGGACAGAGTATCTGAATTAAGCAGAACACTCCTACCCAGTCAAAAGATCAGGGCTTGATCCATCATCGTTTTTTAGCTCACTGCACCACCCCAGCTCAGAACCTGGCTATATGCAAAATAGTCTTTCCCTGGCCCAGTGCATCATGGGAACAGGGCAGACCAAACTACCAAGCCAATTCTTTACTGGAAAGGAAACAAGCTTCCGGGGACCGGTTTCTGGCATTACAGCCGTCTTCGGCCCGGCTTGCTTGAATCCTGATGGTGCAGTGAGCAAGGGACTCATGTCTGAGCATACCCTTCCACTCCTATAGTGGCCAAAACGATTCAGAAAAGGGGGTGGTGATGGACAGAGTATCTGAATTAAGCAGAACACTCCTACCCAGTCAAAAGATCAGGGCTTGATCCATCACCGTTTTTTAGCTCACTGCACCATCCCAGCTCAGAACCTGGCTATATGCAAATTAGTCTGTCCCTGGCCCAGTGCATCATAGGAACAGGGCAGACGAAACTACCAAGCCAATTCTTTACTGGAAAGGAAACAAGCTTCCGGGGACCGGTTTCTGGCATTACTGCCGTCTTCGGCCCGGCTTGCTTGAATCCTGATGGTGCAGTGAGCAAGGGACTCATGTCTGAGCATACCCTTCCACTCCTATAGTGGCCAAAACGATTCAGAAAAGGGGGTGGTGATGGACAGAGTATCTGAATTAAGCAGAACACTCCTACCCTGTCAAAAGATCAGGGCTTGATCCATCACCGTTTTTTAGCTCACGCACCATTCCAGCTCAGAACCTGGCTATATGCAAATTAGTCTGTCCCTGGCCCAGTGCATCATGGGAACAGGGCGGACCAAACTACCAAGCCAATTCTTTACTGGAAAGGAAACAAGCTTCCGGGGACCGGTTTCTGGCATTACAGCCGTCTTCGGCCCAGCTTGCTTGAATCCTGATGGTGCAGTGAGCAAGGGACTCATGTCTGAGCATACCCTTCCACTCCTATAGTTGCCAAAACGATTCAGAAAAGGGGGTGGTGATGGACAGAGTATCTGAATTAAGCAGAACACTCCTACCCAGTCAAAAGATCAGGGCTTGATCCATCACCGTTTTTTAGCTCACTGCACCATCCCAGCTCAGAACCTGGCTATATGCAAATTAGTCTGTCCCTGGCCCAGTGCATAATGGGAACAGGGCAGACCAAACTACCAAGCCAATTCTTTACTGGAAAGGAAACAAGCTTCCGGGGACCGGTTTCTGGCATTACAGCCGTCTTCGGCCCGGCTTGCTTGAATCCTGATGGTGCAGTGAGCAAGGGACTCATGTCTGAGCATACCCTTCCACTCCTATAGTGGCCAAAACGATTCAGAAAAGGGGGTGGTGATGGACAGAGTATCTGAATTAAGCAGAACACTCCTACCCAGTCAAAAGATCAGGGCTTGATCCATCACCGTTTTTTAGCTCACTGCACCATCCCAGCTCAGAACCTGGCTATATGCAAATTAGTCTGTCCCTGGCCCAGTGCATAATGGGAACAGGGCAGACCAAACTACCAAGCCAATTCTTTACTGGAAAGGAAACAAGCTTCCGGGGACCGGTTTCTGGCATTACAGCCGTCTTCGGCCCGGCTTGCTTGAATCCTGATGGTGCAGTGAGCAAGGGACTCATGTCTGAGCATACCCTTCCACTCCTATAGTGGCCAAAACGATTCAGAAAAGGGGGTGGGGATGGACAGAGTATCTGAATTAAGCAGAACACTCCTACCCAGTCAAAAGATCAGGGCTTGATCCATCACCGTTTTTTAGCTCACTGCACCATCCCAGCTCAGAACCTGGCTATATGCAAATTAGTCTGTCCCGGGCCCAGTGCATCATGGGAACAGGGCAGACCAAACTACCAAGCCAATTCTTTACTGGAAAGGAAACAAGCTTCCGGGGACCGGTTTCTGGCATTACAGCCGTCTTCGGCCCGGCTTGCTTGAATCCTGATGGTGCAGTGAGCAAGGGACTCATGTCTGAGCATACCCTTCCACTCCTATAGTGGCCAAAACGATTCAGAAAAGGGGGTGGTGATGGACAGAGTACACGACACAGCTCTTGCGGGTTGCATTCCAGATCATTGTCTTCCAAATCCTCACAAAGGAAAACACACATCTGCTCAAAAACATATCTCTGCGTCGGTGCCTCCCATTGACGGAAAACTTCCATGACAGACTCTACATCATACTTTACAGTGTCCTTAACCCATTTATGCGCTAAACGATTCAGTGAATCTCTCTCTTGATAGTCAGGCAGTTGACTTCGCAACTGTCTTCGCCCATGTTAGGGGTCGTAGTAGGCGACCCAAAAAGAGGTGAGAGAAGATTAGTAACAGTGTTGGCCATTCTCTGCCGAACGGAAGGAGAAACTGAAGGAAGAACGGGTGGAAAAACGGGGTGAGATAAGGCAGGGGCAGAGACAATAGCAGAGGAAGCATCAGGAGAAATAGAAGGTGTGCTAGGCAAAGTCGTAGAAAGCACAGGTGAAACAGATGTGATCGGTGGGCCTTCAGGAGGCTGCACCATAGGGACAGGAGCCAGCTGAAGAACAGCTGGTTGGTGCTGCGGAGGAACAGGAGGCGTAGGTTGCACAACTAAAGGTTGCGGAGGTGCCGTGGCATTTTGCGCATAGGGGGAGGCGAACTTAATAAATGCGACATTAATGAATCTTTTTCACGCTCTTTTGCTGCCTCTTGCTGAAGAGACGGCAAAACTGGATAGCATTTATCTATTGCCATTTTACGTTGCCTGTGCAACTGCTCACTCATCTGCTCTCCTTCATTGTCTTTAAACTGCATAGCAGCTTGCATTACTGAAATACCCCTTTCTCTCTTATTTTTCTTCTCTAATTTAATTTCCTTCTGTTTGGCCTCTTTACACCATAGGCGAAAAGAGTCTAACATCGCCGGCCGGGCTTTCTTTTTGAAAAGTTTAACTTCGAGGTTATCTAAGATTTCGGTATCAAAGCTACCATATTGGGGCAATTTTAAAACACCATCTTTTCTGGTGTATTTGATCCATACTTCATTGTATGTGATGGGACCTACTCCGTGTTTCACATATAACTCGAAGGTTGGAGTTCCAACCGGAGGAACCGGACATGAGTCCTCCAATCGGGAGTCCCTATTACTACAACCAAGACAAAACAAATTTCCAAGTCTAAGACCAGGCATCTTCGCTCTCTAGTCTAGCTCCAAACTTCAAAGGATTATCGATTACGATATTTCTCGTGAATACACGAGTCCTTCGGCTTTGGCGCTTGCAAGCTCCAAATCAAAGCCAACTAAGGACTGGGAGACGCTCCACTTATACTTAACTGAGATATCGATGACGTCACCAGAAGACTCGTCTTAGTGTTTCGCTCTACCAAACTTCAAGGGTCCAAATCAGGGCGATAGCCAGGGCAGCAGTCCTTCGTAGCCGTCGGGAAGCAGGGAACCTCGCAGCAAAGACCTTCGGACCACGTCGACATGCAGGGGTCGATGAAGTGGTTGGCCGTCCTCCGGAAATTTCACACGAAGCTCCTCACGAACCTCTGGCTTGGCTGGTACCACTGGAATCGCCCCAAACATTGGGCACCAACTGAGGTACTGGGTTTTTAAGAACCAGCACAGAACCGGCAACCCAGCGGTGTCAGGGTACACCCAGAGACCTCGAGTCCTTCCTGATTCAGACCACAGAAACTCAGAGTCTTCTAGGTGAAGTCAAGGATCGATTTTATTGGCTGCAACCAATGTAACAAGTGTCCTAGAAGTACAACACACGGGAAGTATATTCTCAGGAGACTGCTCGAATTCACGAAACCAGGCTTCTCTTTTTATACAAAATATTCAGCTTTAGGCAAACATTCTTCGAATTTACAGTATATCATTTACATTTCGTTGGTACAAAGGAAAAGCAGAGTCATGATGACATGTCCATATTTCACTTCGTCCAGCCCATAACAAATCACCCAGTAAGGCCCAACATTTCATCAGATATCGGTGGACCCTCAATAAAAACGGGCACTTCCCCACCATAAAGCAAGTGAAGCAAAAAGAGCAGAGACAGATGCGAGCAAGATACGGCAGGTGTGTGCGCTGAAATGGTTTTATGGCTTGGTGAGCCTTGATGCTTTCTTGTTCAGCCACTGGGAGGGGAACTGACCTAACGAGTTCGGCCTGGGGCAATGGTTCCAACTTGCACAGGTCATAGGAAAGTCGATTAAGGTGTACGTGTCCTTGTGGAATCGAATTCAGCTGGATTATAAGCCTATGTAAAGGGCAACTCACAAAATGGCTTCCATACACAAAATGGAAGTCGAGGGTTCTGAACGAAAATGACGATGTCGAAGTGAAATCGTCACTCGAATATGCTGAAAATGCTTTTACATAGTGTACTCGTCATTCTCGGTCTTTTGATACTAAATTCGTCATGTTACGATGAAGTTTTTATTCTCGAGTCCAGAATAATTACACGAGTCCAGAATTTTCAGAACCACACAATCCCTGCTGCCAGACCAGCACCATCTGCGCCAGCACCATCAGGCGCTGCACCAATCCCTGCTGCCAGACCAGCACCATCTGCGCCAGCACCATCAGGCGCTGCACCAATCCCTGCTGCCCGACCAGCACCATCTGCGCCAGCACCATCAGGCGCTGCACCATTGTCAACCGCAACACCACCACCAGCGGGACCCTCAACATCTGGTGCTGCTAGTGCGGAGACAGTGCGCACACCCACTGTGGCCAGGCAGCACAGCAGGCATGGCAGGGTTCGCCAGCAGAGCACAGCATGCAGCGGCAGGAGGGGGATGGCTGTGCGCGTGCCAGGGCAGAGCATAGAGCGCCGGATGCTGAGCATCCATCAACTGCAGGCACGACGCCAAGGGGCAATGCAACTCCAGCTCCACCACATTGGCCGCAATGTAGGAAATGTGTCGGACAGGATGGAGCGGATGACAACTGCTATGGAGGCGAACACTGCGGCCATCATCTCGCAGCGCAACACCGCCCGCCGCCGCCACCGCCAGCTACTTACGCGGCTATCTGCCTACACGCGCTCTAACTATGTAATTGGAAATGCCACCTCCCAGCTCTCACGTCGGTGCCTAGCTATGCAGCTGCAGCTGGTGCAATGCTGCGAGGATGTGGCGCGAGTCTTGGAGCACGTCACCAGTGCCGTACTGGCACTTCATCCAACTGGCCCAGCCAATGGTGGGTGGGACGACACTAGTGAGGGGGCCTCCAGTGTCAGCAGCCTGTCTGCCTCACAGGTTGGTGTGCTACGCCGCAGCAGCAGGCCCACTGCGGGTTCACGTGCCGTCCCAGAGGATGAGCCTGAAAGGCGATTGGGTGCCGCGCGCCGGAGGAGCACTTGACTTTACTGTCCATTGGCAGGGACATGCTGATAATAGAAGCATGCCCTGTGTATGATTTAGAGGAGTATGGCGCAATACTGCTCACATGTTAGGAATTGCAAAATAGTAATTATTATTGTGCCTTCAACAATAATATTTATTCTAGCATTGTACATCGGCCTCCTGTCATTATTTCCATTGGCATTCATTTGTGAATTGTGGGGTGAGGGGAGTGGGTGTACTAGAAACTGTTCATTGTGATGTGGTTGCGGCGTCTGTGTCCTTCAGCTGGATTCTCCCCGCGTGCTTGACGCACATGTGCAGGTGGCCGGTCGTCCCCTTCCGACTCACTGCCAGAGATCTCTACAGGTAACCGGCGCTTGGTAGCAAGGTTGTGTAGTATTGCACACACAGCCACAATGCGGCAGCACACATCAGGACTGTAGTACATGGCCCCACCAGTCTTGTGCAGTATGCGGAATCTGCTCTTTAGTAGCCCAAATGTCCTCTCAATGCAATTCCTTGTGCGTATGTGTGCTACATTGTAACGCCGTTGCTGTGGTGTAGCAGGGTTGAGGTATGGGGTGAGGAGGTATTCACGGATGGCGTAGCCACTGTCACCTGCATGAGAGGAGCAGAGGGTGAGTGCCTGTGCAGCGCAGCTACTTCATCACAGTGTAACATTGTGGGCCAAGTGTACTTACCAAGTAGGTGTCCTTCACCAAAGTCTCCCCTGGCCAGTCGTGTGTGGAGGCCGCTGTGCCGGAATATGAAGGAGTCATGTGTGCTCCCCGGGTCCTGTGCCACTATGTCCGTGATGTATGTCTTAGCATTGCACACCATCTGGATGTTGAGGGAGTGGTAGGACTTGCGGTTGCGGTACATGTACTCCGTTTCAGCTGGTGGGCAGATGGCGATGTGGGTACAGTCAATGCATCCTATCACATGTGGGAAAAGCGCAACATTGTAGAATTGATGCTTGGTCTCATCCAACTCCTGTTGGCTGGTGGGAAATCTGATGTGGTGGTGTAGCTGGGTCAGCATAGCATTTAGGAAACTCCTCAGGCAGCGGGACATGGTGGGCTGGGATATCCCCCCTGCAACAGCAACTATCCCCTGGAAGCTCCCGGAGGACAGAAGGTGCAGGCTGCACAATACCTGGACATGTGTGGGCACGGCATTGGTCCGCCTTGTTGGGTGCTGCATCAGGGGGTCAAGGTCCTGAATTAGCTTGATTATCATTGCCCCATTCAGGCGGTACTTAGCGTATATTTGCTCTCTGGTTTGGCCCAGCAGGGTGACCCGCTGGCGGAAAATCCTCTCTTGGATCCTACGTCTCCTCCGTGCTGCTCTCTGTAGCCTTCGCCGCCTGACCACCATGTAGAGTCCTGGCATTGTGAGACTCCTAATGCAGCTGCAGCATCTCCTTAAGTGTGTTTGGTGAGGCCAGCACCTGTTCCTGATTGGGTAACGGTTTTAAAAAAAAAAAAATCATGGGCTTTGATGGTTACCACCTGCTTTGGGTTGTCCTTAAAATGCGCCTCGCAAATTGCGATTTACGGGTTTTTCGCAATTAGCGATTTTTCTTGAATAGCGATTGCGATTATATTGCGGTTTCACAATATTTTTCGCTGTATCCGTGGTTCCTCGCTATTTCCGATTCGCAAATGGGCAACTGCCGGGATTCTGTGAATAGATTTGCGTATTCGTTATTCTGGCTTAGCGAATTCGCTATTTCCTTCATGAATATCGATTTTGACTATTGCGCTCGCAATAGCTTTTTCGCAGCTATTGCGAGCGCTATTTCGGTTCATGAATCAGGCTGTTAGCTCCTTAAGCCCGTCACTCTGGAAATAAATACTCAGTGAGAAAGAAAGGCAGCTGCAGCTACAGAATCCGGTAATCAGTGATGGACGGCTGGCCCGGCCAGGATGAGAGCGCCGCGTCCTCGAGTGATAAAAGGGTTAAAAGGTGAGCCTGCCTCCCTGCTTGTCTACTGTTTGCATTTTTTATGGAGCACTGCAAATTTCCTTAGTGAAAGCCTGTTTAGTATACATGAGACACAGGCTATAACCGGAAGATATTTTGACTTTGGCATGTGTCTGCTGGCAAATATATTTAGGGTCTTCTGCTCTCTCAGTGCTTGCTAGTGCTCCTTTGTGCTTCATACCAACCCCAATGATAGGCACCCTAGAGTTTATGGGAACTTATGGGTGATGGTCTCCACATAATAGCCTTCAATATCCATTTTTTGAGCAAAGGAGGACCTCCCCGAATTTGATAAACAGTTCAAAGGGAAAGGGAAATGACGCAATGAATGTGAATAAAAACGGGTCCAATAAGTGCGATTAAAGACCCTACCATTCTAACTAGAGGCTTCTGTGGTGAAGGGCTGAAAAGTAGGATTGGGGGATAAAAAAGCAAGGATTGGAAGCTGCTGGTCTCGCCGGTGTTGGCGCTTGCCCCCCCCCCCCCCCCGCTCGACAAGCTGGAGCTTACTGAAAATAATGGGAAAACATTTAAAATTCTGTAACTTAATCACCAAGGTGGAAAGGTGGATTCAGCCACAAGCCTTAAAGCCAAAACACGATCAGCCCAAATGAATGCTGCATCAGCTGCGGCCAAGGCAGAGCACAGTCAGAAAGCATGGACCGGGTCTATGATAATTACTAGCCCTTTGAGCTCAGAAGAGGAGCTGCCAGAGCCCAGAAAGGACATTGGAGCAAGGCGTCAAGATGCAGAGAGTGTATCTCAAGGAGAACCAGATGAAAGAATAAGATCAGAGGGAGAGCCAGGCCCACATGCAAAAGTCCCCAAAAATTGTGATCAGGAGGCCAGAAAGGGTAAAGAAAACTCGCCTCTACGTGATCTTGCAAAGGAAAAAATGCTAAACCAAAATGATCAATTTACTAAGAATTATCCGCTATTCCCCAAAGGCAAAATGCCTATGATCGCCCTGACCACATCTTTAATAAGGCAAAAGACTCCGGATGAGACACAAACCAGTCCCTCGCAAAGTGATCAATCTTCCTTGGGACCATAAGCTGTTGTGGAGGAAAAGGACAGACACAGATGGAAGACAGCGTTTACAATGCAATCATTACATCGCATTTCCTTTACAACGCGGTCGTTACAACGACCGCGTTGTTAGAATGCGATGCCTTTTCAATGCAAGCCATTAGATCGACTTGCTGTAGGGGTGCTCTAACCTAAGGAATAGGATTATTTTACTATTTCAACACCTTCCCCACTGTTGCGCAGGCTGGAGTTGGAATAGTAAATTATACTATTCCTAAATCCAGTGCGTACCCTACAGCAAGTCCATCTAATGACTTGCGTTATAAAGTTAGCGCATTCTAACAACGCAGTTGTTGTAATGACAGCGTTGTAAAGGAACGCAATGTAATAGCATGTGACGTAACATGCTATATTCAAGACAGATTCCCTCAAAACGACACTAGCCTGTCTGTGGACGCTCAGTCGCCGGCTCAGTTAATATGACCACAGTCATCAGCACAGTTGCCATTTCAGTCTCCGACAGTGCCACAGTAGCCGTCTCAACCACAGATCCAGTGGCCAAGTAAAGCAGGGCAGATAGAATCAACTCAGATAGAATCCGGAGGGTCCCACTGTAAGCAGACTGAACAACTCCAAGTAGAAGGAACTCTCCTGCAATGCGACATTAAAACTTTGCTAAATCTCATTCTAGAAGAAATAAGAGAGCTTAAGACAACTCAAGCAAACGACAAAGCATCCCTTCATCAGCGCCTCTCAAAGATCGAGGAGGCAATGGGTAACTTTCCAGTAAGGATTCAAGAGGTGGAATCCAGGATCGCACAGCTTGAAGACTAAATGAACACAATGCAGCAACAGGTGAACTTAGTTAACAAGGAAAAAAGTCACTTGAAGGTAAACTTTAGGAGCTCATAAATCATTCCTGATGCTCCATCTTGCGTATAGTCGGAATTCCAGAAGGGAACGAAGAGTCCCAAACTCTTCAATGGGTCGAGACTTTTATTAAGAAAAGTGCGCAACAGAATTTGCAGGAGATCTCACTATAACAAGAGCACATCGTGTACCTTTGCACCCATTTCCCAATTACAAATTGCCACGAACAATTCTGATTAACTTTGCTGACTATCGCATCAGAGAGTAGATATTATCTAAAGCTATTCAGAAGAGAACATTTGCAATCAATGATGCCTCCAGTTGTCGGATTTTCGCTGACATGTCGGCAGCTGCCGCTTGCCGGCACAAAGAGATTGTTAAATTGTTATATTTTTTTAAGGCACAGGGTGCAAAGGATCCAATAGCTCAGCAGTCAAAGTTAGGTCAGGAGCTTCTGAGAGAGATTTCCACTGCAAAGTCTCTAAGCTAAAGTGAGGCGTCCCTTGAGGTTGGGGGGCAGGTCACTTCTGGTGCAGTTCCATGGCACCCCATAAGGTAGTTAACTCTGGGAGGGATAAAATGGGTTCAGCGGGCATTTTGCCTTCTCCTAGGGAGGGCGTGGTGTTGGGAGGATGGGGGCAGGTGTGAATGTGGGTTGCAAAAAACTAAAAAATTAGCAGTATCATAATAAGTAGATTTTTTGTAAATGGAATTTTGAATACGGCAAAAACAGTATAGCTCTCAGAGATGGTTTTTAAACTCTGGATAATTTCGGTTAATGTAAATGGAGTGTTAAATAAACAATAGTATGGGGGATAAGAAGCTGGTTAACTTCTTTTTCACAAGTTCTCTTCCTTCAAGAAACCCACCTTAAAACAAATAATCCAAAACTTTTTATCCCAATTTTTTTTCAAAAGTATTTTTTGCCTCTGCAGGGATGGCAATAAGGGGGGTTTACAACATACTTTAACCGGGAATAGATTGGGAGTTTAGTCAAGTTCAGAGAGATCCTCAAGGCCAATGGCTATGGGTCACAGCAAGCTTAAATAGGAACATCCTAAATTTTGTTAACTATTATGCACCAATTATAGATGATCCCACATCTATTGTCAGGATTATTAAGATACTTAGAGGGGTTATAGGCCAGATCCTTTTTGGTAGCGACTTAAATTATATACACGATCTGACAAAGGATACTTCAAATAAAAATAAAAAGCAACTGAAGTCAAAGACGTAAAAAGTAATAGATGTAATAAAACAAGATTACTAATTAATTGATCCATGGCGCAGAGCCCATGATCAATGGCCCAGAGCCCATCTGGAAGAATTACAATATACCTGATATTCTCTACAATTTCAGTAGGATTCTTGTAATGTCTTTTTTTTATCTCTTGTTCTTTAAAATATTCTGACTTGGGCATCGGGGCCAATTCAGTTTCAGATTACTCTCTGGTTACATTGGAAATAGAAAGAGAGGAGGGTAGGAGATCTAGGTCCAGGTGGCAGATGGATCGACTCCTCCTCTCAAATCAACAATTGGTAACTGGCATACGAAAATGCAGAACAAGGGTAAAGTGGAACCCTTTTTGGTCTGGGGGCCTTTAAGGCCTCAGTCCGTGGTCAGATGGTGGTCTTCATGACAGCGCAGTCTAAAATTCGAAGGAAACAAATAGTCAAACTTCAACTGGCAGTTGATACTACCTTGCTGCAGAAGAATACCTCTTTAAGGGGTAAAGAGTCAGTCGAGAGGCAGCTTAATAAAGTAAAACAGGGGCTAAGAAAGTTTTTTATTATAGAAGAAATTAACAGCTCTCTGACATTTCAACAGCGAGTTTATGACGAGAGTCAAATTGTAGACAAACTCTTAGCCTGGTCAACTAAAGTAAAGCAGGAAGCAGCATTAATTAATGAAATATCGTAACCTGGTACCCGAGCCCTGGTCATTGATAAGGAAAGGATTACCCAATGTTTTTTGGAGCATTACGATCAGTTATATGCCACTAAATACATATTGGGGCAAGACAATATTAACCTCCCGCAATTATCGAATGTCCAGGCAGAGCAGATTCAAGCAGATAACAGCAGCTGAATTTCAACAATCCCTTGCCACAATGTTGGGAGGAAAAGCGTGTGGAAACGATGGGTTGCGATAGAATTTTATAAGGTGTTTGGCGAAGCTTTTTAATTATGCGTTTAAAGAATCTATTATTGTCAGTTTTGTAAAGAAGGGGAAACACTCTAGAGACATCAATTCATATAGACTGATCAGTTTACTCAATTCGGACTATAAAATTCAAATGAAAATCTGGGCGCAACGTTTTACTCCCCTGGCACAAAAGCGATACATAAGGATCAGACGATGTTTGTTGCAGGGTGGTTAATGTCTACAAATACAGGGTTTTTATTCCAAGCACTCGATTTCTTTAATATCAACCAAACTCCAGCACTTATGATGATGGTCGACGGAGAAAAAGCGTTTGATTTGGTGAATTGGGACTCTCTCTTTTATGGTCTGAGCAGGTATGGGATTCCCCCCAGGTAACCAATATGCTATGCAATATCTATCATAGGGCTCAGGCACAGGTTTTTATTAATACTAGCCTGGGTGGGACAGTTCATGTTAATCGGGGGACCAGGCAAGGATGCCCACTGTTCCTCGTGCTTTTTACTTTTTTCATTGAACCCCTGGTCACCAGAATTTGTAGCAATGTGGCAATAAAAGCACCAATATTAGGAATGACCAGGTTAAAGTTGTTTGCAGATGACATTATTCTCTACCTCAGTCTGGAAGGACAAAATATTGAATCAACATTAGCAGAATTTGCACAATTTGAATTCATTGGAAGGTGTACAATTAATCATAACAAGACCGACATTGTACTAATTAACAGTTTGAGTGATTGTCTCCCCGACAATCTTAAACAGCAAGCCCTGCTTCAATATTTAGGAATATATGTCACAAACCAGTATACCAAAATTTATAAACTGAATTATGAAGTAATGCGGAAAAAAATCAAAAAGCGGGTAGAGGAATGGTCGCTATTACCACTCACATTGATTGGCCATGTTGCACTTATAAATATGTCCATCTTACCTTTAATTGTTTCTCTTTTTACAAATGTCCCTATTAAGATCAATATGAACTATTTTAAAGAGTTGGAGATGATTATAAAAAAGTTTGTTTGGAGTAAGAAGGCATCGAGGGTAAAACTCTCAGTGCTCCAACTTGATATCAACCAGGGTGGGCTTGCACTTCCCCAAGTTCGTACATATTATGAAGCATCCTTTTTAGATCGATTAGTTTGTTTAGTCGATTGTAAGGGATCAGTCGATAATTTATTTTGAGATAAAATGATGCAGGAAGCCAGATCGCAGATTCAGGTATTTTTAAAAACAGCTAAATTCCCCCAAAACAAGGTATAAGACTTTGCGGGAATATAGCACAAGACTCAAGATTTTCGACTCCAAATAAGCTTGCTCCACAGGGCACCACTATTTAAAGCTTACAGAATTTAAAATCTCTAGCCTCCAAATCCAGAGTAGCCATCTAAGCTTGTGGAATGCCAATGGCTTTAAAGAGTTTGGTCATTTTTTTGTGGGCGGCAGATTTATCACTTGAGGTGCAGGATAGGTGTGGAGGCCGGAGTAAGCAGTTTTTTCTTGGATATATTCCGATTACACATCTATTAAATAGGTGCGCACTTCCATCTAATTCCGTCACAACTTCCCTTATGGCTGCTCTATTTAGACCAAAGTTAAGAGGGGTGGGAAATTAATATCACCTTCTATGGTCCCAAGGGGAGTGTTTGATGGTTATCAAATTCCTATAAAAAGTGACCCAGGACACACAATGCATATTCTCTAATTGTGACTGCCAAGCCATCTCACAACTTGGCAGCAAAGCCTTAAGAGCGGCCAATTTTAAAAGAATGGCTTTACAGTCATGCTAGATGGCATACTATACTCCCAAAGCTCTTTATAAGATGTGTTCAGAATTAGGGAATACATGCTTTCGTTGCCAAGCTGCAGGCGAGGGAGGATGGCTCCACACGTTTTTTTAGATGCCCAAAGTTAGAACAATATTGGGAAAGAATCTTCATGGGTTTGAGCGGTGATTTACAGAAAAGTTTAGATACCGAGATAGCTGTAGCACTCTTTGGTACCATTAGCCAGAGACAAAATTTAGCAACGTCAAGAGGTGAGGAGACATTTAGAGCTATTGCCTCCCTTGCTGCATGTTCTCTAATACTTCAGAACCGGAGGTCCTCCAAGGTACCCACCTATTTGGAGTGGTTTAATAAAATGATACGAACAAGGACATTTGAAGAAGTTTATGCTAATAGAGTTGCTGCTATTAAAAAATGTACTAGTGTATGCAAATAGATGGAAATGCTAAAAACAATCCAGTAAAAGTGGGGCTGCAAGCCAATGTAAAGTTGTTCTCAGTATAAATGCATTTGATGGGTTCGGACATGACTATTATGTAGGGTTGGAAAGCACTGCACTGTTTTGAATTGTCAGTATAAATGCATTTAATGGGCTTGAACCGGATTAGTTTTAGGAATTTTAAAGCATTGCACTTTACTGAATTATAATTGGTTGCACTTTAGATTATATAGAAGTACAAGGCTCAGCACCATAAAGAGTTGCTGAATTGGCACCATGCACTTTAGGGAAAGGTATATGAAGAGAAGCCTATGTCAAGTAGGTCGCCGACATAGTAGAATAAATGGGGCTGCTATGTATGGTATCGGCTCTGTCCATGTGAAAAGCACTACACTGCTGGGTCTAAAACCGGAATATTTCTGGGGTTTTAAAAGCACTGCACTTTATTCAATTACAACTGATTGCACTTTAGTTAATGTGTGTTAAGGTTAAGGTTCTGCATCAGATACTGGTACTGAATAGGCACATTGCACTTTAAGGCTTGGTAAATTCAGAGAAGCCTATGGCAAGTGAGTGTTTGCGATGCAAGACACACTAATGCTTCGAAGTAAATGGGGCTGCACTGGTTGAAAGCACTGCTCTGTACAGTAGTTGATTCAAGTGGGGACTGTTATTTTAAGATCGAGGTTGAATTATATGGTATTAAGTGATGTACATTCATCAAATCGATTGCATTCATTTCGCTGTTGCTTTCATGTTTCTGCTTAATAAAAATATTTTTTTTAAAAGAGAAAGAAAACCACCAGCACCAACCCATTTCCCAAAATCTCCTCCAAGAGTAGGCTAACCCAGCCTCAGTATTCCTTCAAAGAAATATCACAAAGTGAATTTATGAATATGGTCAAAGCAATCAGGCCCTTCTGACACTTGCCCACCACAAATCTTCACAAACATTGTTTTAACTACCTCTGCTGCCACACCAGTAAGAATAATCATCAATAAATCTTTAACAACAGGAATCTTTCCAGAAGACCTAAAAAAGGCATACATTCGCCAATTATTACAGAAAACTAACCTGGACCCGCATAACCATGACAACTACAGACTAATTATAAATGGGTATTTCTTTTGCAAACTGATAGAAAGAGCAGCATTTGCCCAGATGTCACAATAATTTGAGGATAAATGTATACTTTCAGACTACCAATCAGGATTCCGCCCAAGAAGAGGCACAGCATCTGCCCTAATCTCTATGTGGGATGACCATAACAGCAGAGTAGACCAGAATGGGGTTTTGGCTCTACTTCTCTTTGACCTTACAGCCGCCTTCAACACAGTTGACATGACACTCTATTACAACTCCGGCATAGAGGGGACTGATCTTGACTGGATCATATCCTACCTTCAAAACAGTGAAATGTTGTCCATTCTCCCCCTCTCTCATCCAAACCGTACTGTTCAAAAGCAGGGTCACTCAAGGCTCTATCAGCTCACCCTTGCCTGGCAATATCGGCATAAAGTCATTGCCATCAATGATTAATGAATTTGACCTCACATGCTATAACTGTGCAGATGACATACAAATACTCCTTCAAGTGCAAAGCCCCAAAGACATTGGAACCTCACAAATCTTTGGTTGCCTCAAAGGTGTACATCACTGGATGACATGAAGCCATCTCAAATTGAATGCTTGCAAAACTGAAATCCTTACATCTGGCAACTGGAAAAATCATGACCCCCTATGTGCCTGGCCTGACAATCTGGGACCATCTCCTAAAGTATCGAAGGAAGTAAGAAACTTTGGAATTACCACAAACTCCAAGATATCAATTAATACCCAAGAGGACATATTAGCAAGATCAAGCTTCATTACCATGAAGATTCTGCAATGCATCTTGCCTCACCTGGGATTTCCACACAAGGTCCAGTCTACTATCTTTCCTGTACTGTCTAAACTTGATTACGCCAATGGCATCTACCATGGTTCATCTTTATTCAATATGAATTCACTATAACAGATTCAGAAATCTGCTGCCAGGCTACTCCTACATGTAAAGTCACAAGCCTATTTCTCCCCTGCCTTGCAGGCCCTACATTGGTTACTGGTTGCCAGAAGATCCACCTTCAATCTGCTTTCTGTCACCCACAAAGCACTACATGGACCAGGACCGCTTTTCATCGAGAATAAAATCACCAAATACATTCAACAAAGGAACCTCCCTCAACATTGTCATCTCACCTCAAATCCCCACCACACAAGAAAATAAAACTTAGATGGCACATCTTTCTCTGTTCAAGCATCCAAATTATGGAATTCACTACCCCGAAAAAGAAGATCCATGGATAACTATCTTACCTTCAGAGCACTGCTCAAGAGTTGGCTCTTTCCTACATAACCACCATACTTAATGTACAGCATATCCCTGTGTTTGTAAACATTTCTAATTTGATTAATTGTATGTATCTAGATAAATGTGTTTCTTTGTTCAAATATGTAAAATAACCATTGTTTTAGAATATGTAAATATTCTTCAGGTCTGCTTAAGAAATATGTATATCACTTATAGTTAAATATATGTTACTCTATGCTTAACATGTTTTTAGCTCACTACATAGTTTTCATATAAGTTATTTGATTGGATGCTTTTGTGTCCCTATTTTATTCATCTATCACAATATATAAATATTATCATAACTATTTTATCTACAAGTGCTTCACTATTGAAATATTGAGGAAAATATAACATTTTAAACAATAGTTATTAGAAACAAATACATTAGCTTCAAGTACAGCAACTTTTGAAAGTTTAGGTTTGTACAATACAAGTTAAAATCTTGTATATCATCTTCCTTATACATTTATACACTTTCAATGTAGTTATGTATCAATATATTTATTATTTTACTCCTACTGTTGAAAAAAAGACACATTTGTCTCTCCCCAATGCACTACTCTGCCTCACCCTACACCTCTCTCAATATATCTTCTACCCCAACTCTGATTCATTCCTCACATTATTCTACTACTGTAATCTTCAAAGTAAACCTTTGTAGATTACCCCCCTCCTTGGCTCACCTGATACCTCATTTTACTACTATGATCTCCCAAGTGACCCTTTCTAAATTTTTCCCTCATGTATCCCTCCTTTGACTTATCCCAAATCTCATTTTACTACTATGATTTCGCTAATCCCTTTTTCTAGACTCTTCCCTGCTCCATCTCTCTTTTATAGTCATTCCGGGCCTCATCGTATTACTATAATCTACCAAATAACACTCTCCAGGCTTGCATGCTACTTGCCAAAAAGCGCTTTAACGCCTCATTGGGAGTAGTAAGCACTATATACCTATATGATACAATTATAGTACTACATAATCCATTAGAAAAATCTATTGTCTTCTCAATTGTAACTTTGAGTATACAATATACAGCTTGAAGTGTCCCTGTCCAAAAAAGTACATAGGTAGTACTATACACCTTGCAAAGAAGCGTGTACAAGAGCATATGCGCGCTATAGCCAAAAAGGACAGTACCTATCCTGTGGCTCGCCATTTCAAGACTGAAAGAGGAGGGGATAGAGTCAGGAGATTGCACTCGTTGGAGTCAAAATATATCATTGAGCTTGGTACTATGGCTCCACAGGATTTGAAGAATGACGAAGAGCTGTGGGCTCAGTTGGACTAACAGTTCCAATTGTCGAGTGAACTATATCTATACATTTCTGAAATCCAATGAGAAACTACATATGCTTAAAAAGTTATTTTAATATTATCTCATGATTCATTATGTGGAACATGTTTACCTAGGGAATTACTTACACTTGTGTCCATCCTTGTGTCCATCCTGAGTATATCATTTTAGAAACAGTAGGATGAGTTGCCCATACAGGGCTTTATTGAAGAAAATCCAGAAATTCATCCTTTTGTCACTCAGGTATGTAATTGGGTATCTCCATAAGTCAGTGTGATCCGGTCCCGCTTTCCACCCCGCCAGGACTGAACCCCCCTAGAAACACATGTCCTTTCAGTCGACCTCCTGTGACTCGCAACATTGCCGGAGCGGTATCCATGACGCGAAGTACCCCGCCTCTCTCTCTGTTACAGGAGCCAACCAGTGGCCGCCGTCAACAGGAAGCACTCTGTTCCGACCCCGGAAGTCCCACCCCTGAGGCAGCGGCAGAACCAGTGAAAACCGAACACAGCGTCCAGAACGCCGTCGGAGCATCATGGCAGGACACTCGGACTGGCGGAGAAGACGGAGAAGAGGAGAAACCCGAAGAAGACGTGTGGTCGGAGGATTGGTGGAGTCCCTGAGGAGGTGGCTGAAGAGCGGCCGTGGCTCACTGGAGAGCTACGACGGACCGTGTGAGTACTTAGAAACCCACCTCAGAGCACGCTAGGTGCTCAGTGTATATATCTTGTATAGATCTCTCCCTTTCTCAGTCAAGTGGCACGTAGAAATTGCACTGTGTATTTTGTAAAGCACCCTCACAATATTGAACCCTGTTTCCCTTCACTCACACTTCGGACACCCTTGCTGCTTCCCTCTTCTTCGACCTTTCTCCCGCCCCTTCGCGGTATCTCTTTTCCTCACGACTCCCTCCTCTATCCTTCCCTCACTGCCCCGGTGTCGGTGATAGCATACTAGCCGACTCCTCGTCCGGACTAACGGTTCCTTTATTTCTCTATTTCACCCAGAACGGAGCCAGACCCGAACGGACGAAAGACCCAGACCATCCTGCAGTTCCTAGAGCTCACCTGTTTCTTGACTTTTGTGCTTAATAAAAACCGGCATAGCCCACTACATCCGGCCTCCTTGCCTGATATTACAGCCCGCGACACACCCACCATCACAGTCAGAATTTAAAGGCCCATTCAGGGCGATATAATTTAATCACAGTAGTTGTGTGCATTATGAAAATGTAATGCCTTGTATGAAAAAGGCTTAATTTATAAATTGAAAAGCCTAGGACAGTGTATTTTATGTCGGCTTTCAATGCCTTGTTTCTTATATACATAGTGATATATGTTATTGTAGGTGTGGCCTGAGAGTGGTAAACATCACAAATTATCTGAGGCTATTATTTAATACCAAGATTTTTGATCGTCACACAAAACTGTTGATTATGCGTATATATGTATTGTCATAACACGGAGATACATTGAATTATGTTTTTTTTATATTTATCAAGTGTGATTATTATGGCACCACAACGGCTTTAAGATGGCCACCACAGAATCAATGCATTACTGATGAATTAGGCCATCTTTTATGTCTATTACACGTCCACTGCACTTTTTTCACATTAAAATGGTGGTGCTTTAATTGACAAACTGACATTGACAAAGCCGGAATGGCGAAATGTGTCTGTCAGCGCTGTGGGGGGATACGCACGAATAAAGAAAGCTCTTATAACAAATCTTTGTGTGTGCTCCTGTTTGTGTCTGCGGACACAATTGTGGTCTACGACTGTACCTGTATATGTCAATGTTGTCAATGAAATTCTCACCTAACTGTGACGTTACTTTACCTTTGAAATTTTCAGTGACTTTCTAGGGTTTTTTAACATAAGGTAATATTTTATTACCCTACGTTAAGCAACCTCTCATCACGCATGGCCTTTGGCCGTGCAAGGCAGGTGATTGGCTGCAGGACCTCGCCTGTGGCCTGTCCTGTGGCCAACCCACCATAGACAACCAACACCATGCATGGCCAACAATGTCCTGCAGCCAAACCTTGGAGGCTGCCAACCCCATGCTGCGCACAGTAAAACATGTGTCAGGGGTTGCTTTTATTCATCCAGGTTGGCTTGGATGGTATTTTACCAATCTAAAGCTGTAATACTGTACCTGGAGTGGTAAATGGCTTTTGTCATTTTACAGCTCGACATAGATGGCACTGTGCTAATATTATGCTTGAAGGATTTTGCTGTACAAATGGCAAAATACTTTGTCCCTTTCTAACTCTGCATGGCTGACTGTATGGTATTTTACCAATCCAAAGCTGTGTGAAAAGGCTTTTGTCATTTTTGCTGCCTGCCCCATGGGCGATGGGCCCATTTTTGACTTGTTTTGCTCACCCATATCCCACTACCCATTCCATCCTCACACCCTACACCCTTCTATTTCCCTGCCCAGGGCACCAAAGGTGTGCCCAGTGAGGAAATGGAAGCCCAGTGCTGCAGGAGGCAATGACAGGGATAATCTTCCTGATCTTGGTGTCCCAGTCTCCAAGGTACAGGCTCCTCTTATCTGGCCCCAGCTGCGAAGAATTGGAAACAGCAGTTAAGTGAAGAGTAAATAAACAAACAACACCTTCCATACCTGCTGTGAGAACCTCCTTCTATTGGCCCAGTGGCGAGCCTCTGCACCAATACGAGGAGGTCCTTCCAGTCTTTAGATTTCATGGGCACTGCTGATGTCACAAATTCTTTGCAAATCGTGAAATCCTATAGGGTCTAATTTAAGAGGAGTGGCTGTATTAGGGAAGCTTTGCCTGGGGCAAGTTTAAAAAACGGGCAAATCCATTTGTACATGTTTTGCTGATTGTGTAGCACATAATATTTCAAATGGTATTCCACTGTGGCAAAATATGGAACAAACCGATGTAACACTTGTTTGCACTGTTTACATAATAATAAATCGATAACATAAATTCAATCCACTTTTCAAATATGAAATACAGGTTTGTGTATGAAGCTAATTTTATTTGTCCCTTTTATACCACGGGGCTAAAAGTGCTAAATGACTTTTGCCCTGTATATTTAAAAGACACCACACACTATAAATATTGAGTTAAAAAATGTTTTACATATATCAAATGATTTATTAGCAAAAGCGTCTGTATGTTTATTAATGGTTGAACGATACATTTATCTCTAGTACCAGAAACCTTTATGTAATGTGGGTTGGTGCAAAATTCATTTGCAGCTATCCATATTATTCAAGGAGCAAAATAGTGTGAAATTGATTTGTTCTGTTTTTTTTTTCACCAGTGCAACGTTTGAACAATAGGTGACTGCGAACATTTGCGCACAGCATTAATTGTAATTCGCCATAGGCTTTTAGAGCAGGGCCATCTAGTGCGAGTGTGAGCGTGTCAGTGTAAATACAACATTTTAAAACGAATAGAAAGACATTAAAAAAAAACACAATGGTAATTAGTGACATCTGCACAGCATCAAAAGTAATCCTGGCATTAACTGTAACACGGCCATTAAAGAATAATCAGGCCATGATATTATGGTTTTAGTGTGATCGTTAAGCTGTTCAGTGCGATAAAAAAACAATCAGTTTATGCTCTAAGCAGATATGTTTCAGATTTCCTCTCCAGAAGGAAACCAAGATAATATCATGACTTTTCGAGAGGTTTACTTTATGCCATCTGTAACGTTATATAAACCAGAGAATATATTGAATCTCGAGTGGTGTGCAACAATATTTTCCAGTTTTATAAACAGTTTGCAGCTTTCTGCGTTTGTAATGTTTGCTCTCACTACATGAGCCAAAAACAGAATTCTTTTCAGTTTTCTATAGTCTGCCAAGGACTGCATCTATCAACATTAACATTTAAAGCTAAGCTGATTTTTATAGCTTCTAAGTGTATGCACATTTCATAAGAATGCGTTCCTTTGCTTCCCATAAAAAGCGTTAATTTGATATTTACTTTTATGTAATCAAATAATAATTTCCGACTTTAATCTATTCTTGTATTAATTTGTGCACAGAAGCTTTTTGTTCTTGCTTGATCTGGGGTCAGTGGGAGTACTTGGCAGGTATGTGACAGCTGATGTTGGTTATCTGAGGGGATTGAGACCTATGCCCCAAGCAGTGGGAGCCTAGGGTTACAGTCATGTGCTGCACAGGAAAAAAGGCCTGACCATGAATTCTACCTCCTAGGAAACTGAGAACACTCAACGTGATGACACCACCACAGTTTTGGAGGCAGAGATCATAATGTGGGACTCCCAAGAACAAAGACCCGCCATGCCAGGCGGAAAACCTTACACTCATGAAATGAAATGAAATGACACTGTGTTTATGATGGAGCAAGGATTCGCAAGTAATGCGACTTGCTTGTATTCAGTCCTCTCGACATAACGTAATGTATTAATCAACATGTTTTGTCCTATTAATATTGCATTACATGACATCTAGGTGAAGCTTGCATATGTGCTTTTACTAATGATAATCTGCTTGCACTAAAATGGCCGCTGCTACGAGGGTTTTCTTATTGCGCATGCGTCTGTCACACTCACATGACATGACGTACTTTCTGCTTTGGAGGGAATCTTTTGCTTCTGCGCACTAGAACTAAGATGGCTGCTCTATGTGCTCACATGCAAGAAGCTTGCACCGCTGCTTTTGTCAAGCTGTTCGTTCTGCCTAATTTATAACGCAATAGTTAAAAATAAAGTAATGGGAATAGAGTAGAGATAAGTGGTATACATTGCATTCATTTATTCTTTGTTCTAAAACTGTTTCTTTTCTGCTTTACTATCAGCTTGTGTTTGGGCCTGAAATGTATCTGTGTCTCCATTTTGAAACCCACGTGCAAAGTTTGCAAGAAAACTCAAGCTGTGGCATTGAACTCATGCCAGCTACTGTCCTACCAGATGATGTTCATGAGAGCGTGACCTCTCAACCTCACAAGAAGAAGCTGGACTGTACAAGCATAAATACATTGTTTGATATTGTTACATTAATTGCTGGGTGGAATAAAAGTGCATGGGAAAATAAATTGATGGGCTGTAACGCAAACATTAATATTCATTCTAAAAGTTTCATTTTGGTATGGTGTGATGACCTCTCCTCATTCTTTTGTCCAATCAAAATTGGGGATCCGTACACATGCAACGTTGGGGGGTGGTACACTGACCTGGAAAATAGTATAACTAGGGTAGGCTTAGCCAGTTAATTTGTCCGACTTGTCCGAATAGCTGACCTGTCACTGACCCAACGCACTCAATAGGCGACTAAGAGCAGAGTTGTTGGCGGAGCACTCTGTCAGAAGATTCGATAACCCAATCAGGGTTCTGTCTGTTAGCTGCAGAGAGGGAGTAACGCAAGCGTTTAAACTTCAGCTGCGGGTGCCGGTCTTAACCCTTGGTGGTCCTGTCCTGATCCAATTTCGCTTTACCTGTCCTGATTCTGATCTGCACCTGCTTGCCTTTATGGTGCCTGCACTTTCGGGGTTCTGTCCTTTAAACTGACCCGTGGCCAGGGTTAGTTCTTCACACCATTTTAGGTAAATATTCAATGTGGGTATGTCATTGTACTGTTTCCTTCTCTTTTCCCACCATAATGTTAAATGCGTAAAGACTGCTTTATAAAACCTCCGCATATTTTCATTCTAATCATTATTTTCTTAATTGAAAGATTTCTGATGTTTAATATTTGGATTAATGAAAAAACTGAGTTTGGTCCTGGGACGGGGGGTAGCTGGACCAAATATAACATGCAGAAAAAAGATTTGCTAACCCTCCCAATTGTTCAGTCTCTCAATACTTTGAGACTACAAACAAAAAATAAATCGGTTTGTTTGTGTGGGTAATTTTATTTAACCCTTTTACTCTTATTTTGATAGTATTTATCTATATCATAGGCAAGAAGAACACTTTATAAACACCTCTACAAAATACAAAATACAATTATACATATTTACAACTACTATACAAATAACATATATACAATAAAGCAAGCAATTATACACAAACTTCTTTTGTAAAAAATATAGCGAGTCTGTATCCACAAATAATTAATCTTTGCGAAATAATCAAACCACTATTATACCCATAAGGTGAGAAAAATGGCAACAGAAATTGAATTTGATTCACAACCAATTCTGAAATAATGAAAAAACCAATCAAGGGCAGTTATTTAGTAGTGTCTGTCTGCCGTTTGCCGACGCGTTTCGAATCTGTAACAAATCACAGATTCTCCTCAGGGCTCTTTCATTGTAGTTGATCTATACAAAAAACGAAGTTTGTTTTAGTGTTTGAAACTTGAATGCTTGACCCCCCTAAAGTTGCTAGAGTTAGCTGAACTAATTACCTTCACAAAAATGCGGTGTGCTCTCGTGGTCCGAATGTTAACGAGGGGCTATTAGCCGCAGAACATCAGTGTGCCAAAAGGTCTGTTCTGGAAGAAAATTAATTTCAATGCTTACTGAACCACCCGTGGCAGACCAGTGTGACTTATACCAGACCCGAAGGTACCGAAATCATACCTCTGTCTCATGAGGCAGTGGATGCTGTGATTAGGTCCTCTCTGTGCTCGATAAGTTTCCAGTGGGGCCTGCAAGGTACAAGTGTAGCGCTCAGTATTGAAATTATTTTGGACATACTGAGCTACAGGAGTTTGGCGGGAGTGTGAGATGACATACCTGTTACTTTGGTAGAGAGCGCAGAGCGTCGGTCGCCATGCCGTTTGCTCCGTCTCTTGCTCAAAATCACGTATCGATCAGTGGCGGGGACTCAGTTTCCTCCCGGTTGTTAACAACAGCGCGGTTCACTCGCGCTGTAAAACAGGAAACATATTCCTTCATTACGGGCTGTGATCGAATGCGTTAAAGCATGACGCATTGGGAGCCTTGCTGACACTCACCTATCTCCTCGGTAGACAAACCAGGAAATGCGAACCGTTAGCAGCCTTGTGGCTGTATGGGGCTCCTACATCACAGTGAGCCAGAAGCTAAGCATTGTGGATATTGTAGTCCCTCTGAAGTGCATCACATGGATACATTACAAGCGTGAAATTTCTGAAAGTGTATTCAATCCTGTTTGCGTGCTATTAAATTTGAGTATCAAGTAGGCCTCCCTTTTCAGTAGAATCTGTTCAATATTTATTCCTGATTTTGGCTGATTAATGCTAAATAGCACAGTCCATTTAAAATCATTTTCCCCATGTTGTTTATCAGAGAAGTGTTGGACTAAGGGCGCAGTGAGAACTTTGTTTTTAATGCGTGACCTGTGTTGTGTCATGCGCGTGTTAACCTGCTGATTGGTCTTTCCGATGTAAATTTTGGAGCAGGGGCAAATTATGGCGTAGACGACATTTTTCGTTCTACAGTTAGTGAAACATGTGTGTGACCATGTGATGTTAGAATGTTGAAAGCTATTCCCCTCAATTGTCGTGTCGCACGCGATACAATTTCCACACCTATGGTGTCCTTCAATGGGTTTGAGACCCCATTTCGACAACAAGTCACTTTTGGGTTTGGCTATTCTTATGTCAGCCCGAACTATTTGCTGACCAATATTTTGATTTCTTTTAAAAGCAAATATTGGGCGGGGAATAGGTGTCTCTAATTCTTCCAGGAGATGCCAATGTTTTAGTACCATTTGGCGTATATTGTGGGTTTCTGCGCAGAATGTCGTCACACAAACTAAATTCTCAAGGTCACGTTTGATTTTTGTTTCAAGGAGACACTCTCTCGGTGTATATCGTGCTCTCTTAAACTAATGTTTTAGTAATTTTTTGGGGTAACCCCGTTGTGCCAGTTCTTCACAAAAGTTTTGCCCATGTTGATCAAATTGTGACAGATCCGAACAATTTCTCCTAATTCGCAGGAGTTGCCCATATGGGAGATTCGCCCTCAAATTTCTAGGATGCGAACTTCCATAGTGGAGTATAGTATTCCTATCTGTAGCCTTCTTAAATAAAGAAGACTTCAAGGAACCATCCTCATCTCTTAATTCCACGTCGAGGAATGTCATTTTCACATTGCTAGAGTCAACCGAGAATTTTATGTCCTGGTGCCTGCTATTGAGCCACTGGTGAAAGTCACTCAACTCGGTGTGGCTCCCCTGCCACAGGAGCCACACGTCGTCGATATAACGATACCAGTGCACAATATGATTTTTAAAGGGGTTATTCTCCTCCACAAATTTTTTCTCGTATATACCGAGAATTTTATGTCCTGGTGCCTGCTATTGAGCCACTGGTGAAAGTCACTCAACTCGGTGTGGCTCCCCTGCCACAGGAGCCACACGTCGTCGATATAACGATACCAGTGCACAATATGATTTTTAAAGGGGTTATTCTCCTCCACAAATTTTTTCTCGTATATACGAGAAAAAATTTGTGGAGGAGAATAACCCCTTTAAAAATCATATTGTGCACTGGTATCGTTATATCGACGACGTGTGGCTCCTGTGGCAGGGGAGCCACACCGAGTTGAGTGACTTTCACCAGTGGCTCAATAGCAGGCACCAGGACATAAAATTCTCGGTTGACTCTAGCAATGTGAAAATGACATTCCTCGACGTGGAATTAAGAGATGAGGATGGTTCCTTGAAGTCTTCTTTATTTAAGAAGGCTACAGATAGGAATACTATACTCCACTATGGAAGTTCGCATCCTAGAAATTTGAGGGCGAATCTCCCATATGGGCAACTCCTGCGAATTAGGAGAAATTGTTCGGATCTGTCACAATTTGATCAACATGGGCAAAACTTTTGTGAAGAACTGGCACAACGGGGTTACCCCAAAAAATTACTAAAACATTCGTTTAAGAGAGCACGATATACACCGAGAGAGTGTCTCCTTGAAACAAAAATCAAACGTGACCTTGAGAATCTAGTTTGTGTGACGACATTCTGCGCAGAAACCCACAATATACGCCAAATGGTACTAAAACATTGGCATCTCCTGGAAGAATTAGAGACACCTATTCCCCGCCCAATATTTGCTTTTAAAAGAAATCAAAATATTGGTCAGCAAATAGTTCGGGCTGACATAAGAATAGCCAAACCCAAAAGTGACTTGTTGTCGAAATGGGGTCTCAAACCCATTGAAGGACACCATAGGTGTGGAAATTGTATCGCGTGCGACACGACAATTGAGGGGAATAGCTTTCAACATTCTAACATCACATGGTCACACACATGTTTCACTAACTGTAGAACGAAAAATGTCGTCTACGCCATAATTTGCCCCTGCTCCAAAATTTACATCGGAAAGACCAATCAGCAGGTTAACACGCGCATGACACAACACAGGTCATGCATTAAAAACAAAGTTCTCACTGCGCCCTTAGTCCAACACTTCTCTGATAAACAACATGGGGAAAATGATTTAAATGGACTGTGCTATTTAGCATTAATCAGCCAAAATCAGGAATAAATATTGAACAGATTCTACTGAAAAGGGAGGCCTACTTGATACTCAAATTTAATAGCACGCAAACAGGATTGAATACACTTTCAGAAATTTCACGCTTGTAATGTATCCATGTGATGCACTTCAGAGGGACTACAATATCCACAATGCTTAGCTTCTGGCTCACTGTGATGTAGGAGCCCCATACAGCCACAAGGCTGCTAACGGTTCGCATTTCCTGGTTTGTCTACCGAGGAGATAGGTGAGTGTCAGCGAGGCTCCCAATGCGTCATGCTTTAACGCATTCGATCACAGCCCGTAATTAAGGAATATGTTTCCTGTTTTACAGCGCGAGTGAACCGCGCTGTTGTTAACAACCGGGAGGAAACTGAGTCCCCGCCACTGATCGATACGTGATTTTGAGCAAGAGACGGAGCAAACGGCATGGCGACCGACGCTCTGCGCTCTCTACCAAAGTAACAGGTATGTCATCTCACACTCCCGCCAAACTCCTGTAGCTCAGTATGTCCAAAATAATTTCAATACTGAGCGCTACACTTGTACCTTGCAGGCCCCACTGGAAACTTATCGAGCACAGAGAGGACCTAATCACAGCATCCACTGCCTCATGAGACAGAGGTATGATTTCGGTACCTTCGGGTCTGGTATAAGTCACACTGGTCTGCCACGGGTGGTTCAGTAAGCATTGAAATTAATTTTCTTCCAGAACAGACCTTTTGGCACACTGATCTTCTGCGGCTAATAGCCCCTCGTTAACATTCGGACCACGAGAGCACACCGCATTTTTGTGAAGGTAATTAGTTCAGCTAACTCTAGCAACTTTAGGGGGGTCAAGCATTCAAGTTTCAAACACTAAAACAAACTTCGTTTTTTGTATAGATCAACTACAATGAAAGAGCCCTGAGGAGAATCTGTGATTTGTTACAGATTCGAAACGCGTCGGCAAACGGCAGACAGACACTACTAAATAACTGCCCTTGATTGGTTTTTTCATTATTTCAGAATTGATTGTGAATCAAATTCAATTTCTGTTGCCATTTTTCTCACCTTATGGGTATAATAGTGGTTTGATTATTTCGCAAAGATTAATTATTTGTGGATACAGACTCGCTATATTTTTTACAAAAGAAGTTTGTGTATAATTGCTTGCTTTATTGTATATATGTTATTTGTATAGTAGTTGTAAATATGTATAATTGTATTTTGTATTTTGTAGAGGTGTTTATAAAGTGTTCTTCTTGCCTATGATATAGATAAATACTATCAAAATAAGAGTAAAAGGGTTAAATAAAATTACCCACACAAACAAACCGATTTATTTTTTGTTTGTAGTCTCAAAGTATTGAGAGACTGAACAATTGGGAGGGTTAGCAAATCTTTTTTCTGCATGTAATATTTGGATTAAGACATTTAAGAAATTTATATAAAGAGTTTAAATCTTTCCAGAGTTTGTGGTTATTATACGAATGCAAATGTTATTATTCTACCTATTATTATAACTCCTTTGATCCCTTAGGACTTTAGGTACTGATGACAAGGATTGGTAAGTCAATGGTATAGGTCCTAAAGTAAATTTATAAATCTCTGATTAGAGCAAGTGCACAGGTTACCTGATTAAACTCATGAAAAGTTGTTTTGTTTTTTATGGGCCCAATTGAGTATGATAAACTGAGTCGGGTGACCTGCGCGCTCTATCATTTACTTGCTCCACTTAAATGCATCAATGGAGACAGGCAAAAGTGTGAGTGCACCATTTAAGGGTCGGGGCAATCATCAAGGTGAGACAAGGATAAGTTATGGCTAGGTGCTAAGCAACAGGTAAAAGACAGTGGCTGCCGGCACAGGTAAGAGCGGTGAGCAGGGGCGGGGTGAGGGGCGGGTAAGTCGACTTACGACAGGATAAGTACAATTAAATAAATACAAAAATAAAACTACTTACCTTTTGCTCGCTGCATCGCTGAGTCGGCGATGCGGCGAGCGCACAGTAAGTGGTTTTATTTATTTATTCATGTCATTTTACTCATCCCATCATATATCGACTTACCCCACCCTGCCTCGCTCCGCCTCACCACCCCATTGCTCATAACTGTGCCAGCCGCAACTGGTAGAAGATGCATTTTTGAGAAGAGTCTGACATATATAAACTATTGAAACACAAGCGCATTAGGTAATCCCATAGATGGGACCCATGTGTAGTGACTCCCACGCTTGGCTTATGATTGCTGCCAGAGTGGAAAATGAACATAGAGCCCTCCAAGAGGATGAAAATGTCAGCCTTGATAACCTAGGATTTTTAAAGCTGGCCTGCTGCTTATAGTGAATAGGCAGCATGCCCAATTAATAAAGAACTTATGCAGAAGCTCTCCACATGAGAAACAATGAGTAAACAGTAAATTATGATAATAAGCACCATAATCAATCAGCATTTATAGAGCTCAGCACCCCTGGGGGTATCTGGATGCTGGAGTGCGAGGTCTCTGTCGAAGAGCCAGGTTTTGAGGAAACAACAGAAATTAACAGAAGAAGGCAAAACAGAAGGCAGAGAAACTAGCAGAAAGGCAAATTAGAGGGTAGAACAATCTGCAGAAAAGGCAAAACAGAGCATCAGAGGGCATAAAAACAAGCAGAAAGCCAAACAGAGGGCAGAAAAACGATCAGAAAACGGAAAACAAAGGGCAGAAAAACGAGCAGCAGAGGGTAAAACAGAGGGAGAAAACGAGCGGAAAAGGTCAAACAGAGGGTAGAAAAATGAGCGGGAACAGCAAAATAGAGTAAGAAATGAGCAGAGGAGGCACAAACAGAGGACAGTAGGTAGACAGGCAGCACAGGGTAGCGGACTGTGGGCAAGCAGTACAGGAGAACTGTCGCAGGGGGAGCTGGCACAAGGACTAACACAGGGACATAGAGAAGGGTAGACAAGGAAGGTTGTTTAGCAAGGTCAGAATAAGGAATTAAAAGATGCTGAGTAAAGCTTCATTAAACACATGTCCTTTCACAGAGACCGGAACAATATGGAAGGAAAAGGAGTAAATTAGGGAGGGAATTTTTAAAGCTTACGCACAAAAGGAAAAAAGATGTAAATCGAGATGGAGTGCATCAGCATGGAAGGAAACTATTGTAAACTGATAGGCAGAACAAATTGGATGAGGAGTATCGAGCTGGGAAATAGAAGAGAGGTAAGGAGAGCAGATCAAAGAAATATAGGAGGGGAGAGAGTGTGGAGGTGTGGAAACATTAAAAAAGAAGGTCAATGGTTAAAAAAAAGATTAGTTTTAGGAGAACAAGGGACGAAGCACACAGAGCAGTCAATAGAGTAAACATAAGTTAAGACTTGATAGAATAAGAGTGAGAAATAGAGTTTTCCTTGGTGTGGAATCACAGGAGCAGCCCAATCATGCAAACGTCATACAGCTGAAAATCACAAAAATGAGAAACAGTGGAATTATGACGAGTGATTGAAAGGCTAGAGTAGAATTCAGTGCTCCAATTATCATCAGACAGAGAAACAATGAGGTAAGAGGGGAGAAAAAAGAACAGGGAGGGGCAGTAGGGTGACCAACCGTCCGTAAATGTTTTTATGGACCGTCCGTAATTTGGTTCTAACATCTGTTGTCTGTGATGATCCCTTTTACGGATGCCTTTTGTTCATAATTTTGGACATTGGGGAGCATCACTGTTCCCCTGCCAGAAGCCTCAGCTCCCTGATGGGTCCACCTCTCGCTCCTCTGACGACAAGTGCAACCCCACCCCGCCCATTGTCATTCTGTCTGCGGCTAATTGCGACATACAGAATGGCAATGTGCCAGTCTGTGCTCTTACTTCATGTGGTAGGCCTCCTCCTGCCTCAGTCTAGGACAAGACATTCAGTCAGGTGGAAGAAATTAACAAAACCGTCCATGCTGCTAGGTGACAATCCAGTTAATGAAAAGGTGGTGGAACAAGTTTTAAAAAAGGGTTATGGGTCTTTCACTGTCTCATCATTTTAAACTGACACATTGTCAATGTTATATTCAACAAAGCCATGTTTGCTGCTTTTTTTATTTTATGCAACGTCCAACCATTGACAAAGCCAATAGTTCTGGCTTGTAGGTGTAACACTACTTGTTATGTTATACATCTTGTTGCAATGACAGAAGCAGCAAATTAAGAGCCGTGTTGCACACTATGCTAAGCTCAGATTTTTTAGCTTAGGTGTTTTAAGCCATGCCTCTAATTACATCGAACACCCCCTTTAGAGAGACCCCTCAGTTTTTTCATCCCACTTTAAGCCCTGGAAACAACACCATGTCACAGTCACCTTACGTCCTGGAACTGTGCATCATGCATGACTCATGACTTCTACTTTTTCGGATTGTCTATGTGCAGGGGCATAGTGAGCCCTCCCCCGCTGCACCCCTTGCTTTAGGAACTACAGCAGGGGGGAAGTCCTTGATGGGCCTCTTCTGTCTGCAACTCAGCAAAGGCTCAGCTCATAATTAATGTGAAAAGGTGTGTAAGTGAAGGGATGGGTGGATGGTTGGATGGATTAGTGAAAGGGTGAATGGATGGATAATGAGAGAATCGATGGTCATATGAGTGAGTGGAAGGATGGATCAGAGAAAAGATAAATGGATGTATGGGTGGAAAGGTAAACACATGGATGGATGAGTGAAAGGATGGATGGATGAGGTAAAGGGTGGGTGACAGGTGAGTGAATAGGTGGATGAATGAGTTAACTGATGGGTGGATTGATGACTTGATAAGTGAAAGGGTGAATGGATAGATGGATGAGTGAAAGGGTGGATGGAAGGCTGGATGAGTGAATGAGTGAAAGGGAGGGTGGATCGACAGAAGGGTGGCTAGATGAGTGAAGCAGTGGAAGGGTGGATGGATAAGACAAAGGATAGATGGGTGAGTGAAGGAGTGAAAGGGTGGATGGATGAGTGAAAGGATGGATGGATGTATGAGTGAAGGAGGGAACGGTAGATGGATGAGTGATAGGTCAATGGATGGATTTGTGAATGGATGAGTAGATAGATGGGTGGATGGAAGGATGGATGGCTAAATGAAAGAGATTTGGATAAAGAAAGGGAGGATGGATGGATGAGTGACTGGGTGGATGA
Source organism: Lissotriton helveticus (assembly GCF_964261635.1). Lineage (NCBI taxonomy): Eukaryota > Metazoa > Chordata > Amphibia > Caudata > Salamandridae > Lissotriton > Lissotriton helveticus. The sequence goes on from NC_136072.1 coordinate 654,404,528, forward strand.
ATGAGTAAGTGAAAGGATGGCAGGATGCATGAAAGGGGAGATGGCTAAATGGATGAGTGAATGGATGGATGAGTGGATGGATGAGTGCATGGATGGATAAGGTGAAAGGATGAATGGAGAGATGGAGGAGTGAAAGGGTGGATGGAGGTATGGATGAGTGGAGCGCTGGATGGATGGAAGGATAGATGATGGATAGGTTTGCAAATGGCTGAATATTGATATGGATGGGTACACATATGGAAGGACAGAATGGTGGTGAAAGACTGAATAATGGATGAAAGAATGATTACACCTTGTGACCTTCATTATCTTAAGTACGTTTCCTATAGATTGACTTTCACATTTATATGAGTCATTGTCTCTATTTAATAGGTGTGTGATGTAATGCACTCTGACACCTGGTCCTACTTACTTGGGATGATTAGCAGTGTAAAATAAATTAAATACACATGAGAGAGGGTCTATGTAAAGAGAGGGTCACCACTGGAGAGTGGTAGCAAGGCCAGACTGGCCGGACCGGGCACCAGGCATTTCACTGAGAGGCTGGAAAGGTGAGGGGGTGGTTTTGTTACCACAAAAAGACCAGCACATTTGCTCAAAGCTGCACACATACTGAAAAAACAGTGCACAATTGTCTCAACTACTTTTCACTTGTACTTAAGTGTTTTTCAAATTTACCTACTTATATACTATTGCGCAATCTCTTCTGATGTGTCTGTAAAACTCACCCTTTGACTGGAATTTTGACCTCCTGTCCTGAATTTTTGGCCTGAATTTTGACCCTTTCTTCTGAATTTTTACTTTCACCATCCTGAATTTGCACCCATGCCAGTTGGTCACCCTAAGGGGAAGAATTTTGGAACCGCTAGGGACGAAAACAATTTCAGTCTTGCTGGTGTACACAACACCAGCGTTGAGAAGATATCCAGAAATTAACTGCTGAAAGACAAAAGCAGATAGTCTCTTAAATAGTAAAAGTGAGGGAGAAAAAAGATTTAAAAAACTGTGAATCATTGCCATAAAGGAGGTAAGGTAAATTGAAGGAAGTGATGCTCCCAAACAGGGGAGAAGTGTAGATTTGAAAAAGAAGGCATTCCAGGAGTGACCCCTGGTTTCCCCATTAAGAAGAGGAGAAGAAGTAGCCAAGGTACAGAGTATGCATGCAAAGGGGAAAGGAGGAGACCAAGAAAGATCAGTGTCAGCCGTACAAAAGGGAACAAAGTAAAGAGCAGGCTAAAAGGGTGAACTGTATTACATGCACAGAACAAATCTAAGAGGATGAGAAAAGAAGGAACGGTTAGAGTGATAAACAGAATGCAGAAGACGCTGGCAGCAAGAAGTGTAGGTAATAGGCATTGTGGAAGCCCATCTTTAGAGAGGGAGCAGAGAGTTGGAGTTAAAAAAGCAGAATTGGTGAAAGAAAGAGGAGGGATACTTAATGTAGAAATTAGAAGAAATTGAAGGGTCAAGGCAGGTTTTTACGTGGTGATAGATTAACCACATGTTTGATGGAATGAAGGGAGAAACAACAAGAGACACAAAGAATGAAAATGCTAGGAAAAAAGATGAAACTAATAATAGGGTTCGAGGGTATGAGAAGTAGTAACTGGGTTGGAGGAGGCTGAAGTGGGATTGAAAAAGTGCAGTTCATATTCAGAAACAGTGTAGAGTAAAGAAAAAGAGAGATATTATGCCAAAGGGACATGAATGGATGGAGTTACAGAAGAAAAATTACAAAGTCGGAGGGAGTAAATACAAAAGTATAAAGAGAGGAGTGAGACAAAAGATCTGGGAGTGGGTGAGCAAGAAGATGCCTCATTTCCTACGGAACCATCACTGCAGCTGAAGATCACACCTCAGAGAAGACAACAATCAAGTGGGATTCATTTAGTGGGCAATATTTTGACTTGTGTGCAAATGTCAGTGACAAAAATATAAATGTCAGGACATACTTAGACACCTCTTTTATCCTGAAGAGGCCAGGTGAAGCTTCTCTGCAATAGAGGTCAAGTCTACACACAGATCAGGAGGTACTTAGAAGGCAGCAGTGCTTTGTCGGCTTCTCCTAGTACTATAAAGAGGAACCTGTGCAAACTTATTTAAAGAAAGATGGATCAGGTATTGCGATCATCAGTTCATCACTGCCTCAGGCATTCGTGCCATATTTACCATCCAGTTCCTAATCTGAGCCTTTGCATTGAAAGCTTACAGGACATTGAGTGCTTTGTGTTTTTTTTAAAGAGTTTTCACCTGTGCCGCCTTCTATCTGATTCTTATTAACCAGGCCATGACGTATGGTGTAGAGAGTCCTTGATCGTCCGCAGTTCTAGTTTGTGGTTTTCTATGAAATACTATTTTTTTTACTTTCACTGAAGGAAAACAAAGAAATATTTAACGATCAGAGTCTAGAACTATTCATTCCATGGAAACCCATGTTAGATCAGAAACCTGGGTTTCCCAAGGTTGTGTTCAAGCTCACTTTTACTGATACATACATAGCTCGTTTTCAATTAGTGGACGGTGTAGTCCACTTTAAACAGTTGCATCTGTGCTTAAACAGTGTGCAGTAGACAGTGCTTGAACTGTGTGCAGCTATGTCTTACAGCTTGGTGAATGGTGCTGCTTACCCACTTGATGATCATAGTGCCTGGATGAAGAGGAGAGATTAAAAAATGCATCACAATCCCCCCTACCCCCCTCCATGCTAGTTGAGAAAATGTCAAAGTGAATCATTTTCATTCCCACTTTGTCATTTTTTCCCAACAGCTCACTGGCCCACAGGACAAAAATGTTGGCATTGTGCATTGAATGGCCTTTTGCTGTCCTACCATGGGCATGGTGGCGTTTATGGCCCTTCAATGAAGAAATATGGGTTCTCTGGGAAACCCCTGCACATGCCATGTGATCCTGTCTTGGGAGGTAGAACAGTGGCATTTCATACCCAGCCCAAGACAGAAGCAGCAAAAGGCTGGTGTTATCTTGAGTGTGCCAAGGAATGTCAAATGAGAATTTGCTGCTGACATTGACATGTTGAGGGATCTAATTTACATGCCGCTGTATTGGGACAGAAGAGTCCCTTGTATGGAAATAGGTGTGAACCTATGCCCTGAGTTGCCCAACTCCATTGATATCTAGATCCTTGGTAACAATATTTGGTTGTGGGTGGACATGGATCATGCAAATGCGCCATGACCTACCCCTACCTTGAGGATTGTGGTCTGTTTAGACCAGGAGGAGTGCTCAATGCGTTACCATCATAGTGCTAAAGGTCTACTTCCCTTACATGAGCTAAGTAGGAAGAGCACAGTGGTGTCATCCTACTGTTTTGTGATAAGGATATGCCTGGATAGAGCAAAGTCCAGTGAGATCTTGCCGAGTGGATCCCGAGTGCAGAGTCTCAGATCGGGCTGCCCACCCAGGTGAACTAACTGCAACCCCATATGCAAGGTGGGGGCAATGGGGAAGAGTAAGAATTGTTGCCCGGAGGCCACACTGTGATGAAAGAAGTGCCATTGTAATGTGCAGCAACATGACTTGAAGAGAGCCGTTGTCTTATTTGTGCTGCTTGTGACCTCTATATGCCAGGTGGCTGGCTGTCACCCTGTGCTGTGATGTGACATGAAGGGGCCATCACCCTGTGTGCTGATGTTGTGACCACCCATTTCTTGAGAGGTTGTTGTGCAGAAGTGAAAAGGCTGTTGCCCTGGAGCAGCACACAGGTTGCGACTACCCATTTGTCGAGAGGGGGTTGTGCAGAACAAAAAAGGCTGTTGCCCTGGAAAAGCATAGAGCTGTGAGGAATAAGCAGGTTGTGACCCGCAGGCTTTGGCCAATATAATTAGATTAGCATTCAAGCCTGTGCATGCAAAAGAAGACTTCTTAAGGGACTTATTGACATACGAAACCTTTAAGGCTGGTAAAAATGATACACTTTCAATAGAAATGTTAAGACAGTCTTTGAATACTTCCAATGGCCCGAAGGCATCCCAAAATCCTGGTCTGCAGCGCACTTGAAGCTATTCCTAAAAAATATGACACCTCGATTAAGCTTTCAGCTTGATTGGGCACATTGCTCTCAATTATCCCATTATAAATGTTTAGTATCCACTATTCAATCAATCAATCAGGGAATTTATAGAGCGCGCTACTCAACCGTGAGGGTCTCAAGGTGCTGGGGGCGGGGGGGTGGGGGGGACATCAGCTCCGGATCAGTCGAGCCAGGTCTTAAGGTCCTTCCAGAAAGTGTGCAGGGTCGGGGAGCATCTGATGTTCACAGGGAGCTGGTTCCAGGTCTTGGTCACGCTGTAGGAGAAGGCTCTCCCACCTGTTCTGTTTTTGCAGATGCGGGGGACCTCTGCTAGGGCATGGTCGTAGGAGGTACGAGGAAAGACACTCTCTCGTTGAGGTATTTGGATCCGATGTTATTGAGGGATTTGTAGGCGTGGGTGAGGAGTTTGAAGGTGACCCTCTTCTCGACGGGGAGCCAGTGGAGGTCTCATAAGTGTTGGGTCATATGTTTGTGACGTGGTGTCCCGAGGACGAGTCTGGCAGCGGCGTTCTGGTTTAGAGTTTGTGAAGAAGAGTTCTGTTGATTCTGGTGTATGGGGCATTGCCGTAGTCAAGTCTGCTGGTTATAAGAGCATGGTTGACAGTCTTTCTGCAAGCGGGGGGATCTATTTGAAGGTCTTGAAGAGGATACGCAGGCGGTTGAAACTAGTGGAGGCGACGGCGTTGATCTGGCGGGTCATGGACAGGGAGGAGTTGAGGATGATGCAGAGATTTTGTGCATGGTCTGTAGGGGTGGGTGGATTCCCGAGGGCGGAGGGTCACCAGGTGTTGTCCCAGGCGGAGGTGCAGGGTCCGAGGTTGAAGACATTGGTCTTCTCCGAGTTGAGTTTCAGGCAGCTGTCTTTTACCCAGGCTGCCACGTTCTTCATACTTCCTTGGAAGCAGAGCCTGGTGACTTCGGGATTGATGAGTGAGATGATAAGCAGGGTGTCGTCAGCGTAGGATATGATGCTGAGCCCATACTGTCTGACGACGGCAGCAAGGTTGGCCATGTAGATGTTGAAGAGCGTGGGGCTGAACGATATGCCTTGGGGTGCTCTGCAGTTGATATTGGTGGGCTCAGTGAGGAAGGGAGGGAGTCTGATCCTCTGGGTTCCGCCGGAGAGAAAGGATTGGATCCAGTTGAGGGTGGCTCCTTGCATCCCTGCGTCGTGAAGTCTAGCTGTGAGCGTGCGATGTGAAACGGTGTGAAAGGCTGCAGAGAGGTCTAAAAGGATGAAGACTGCAGTGTGTCCCTGGTCGAGTAGCATGCGGATGTCTTCAGTGGCAGCAAGGAGGGCGGTCTCGGTGCTGTGGTGACTGCGGAATCCAGACTGGGAGGCGTCTAGGATGGAGTTCTCTTTGATGAAGGCGGTCAGCTGGGCGTTCACAAGTCTTTCGTGACTTTGGGCACAAAGGGGAGGAGGGAGATGGGCAGGTGGTTTTTCAGGTCCATTGGGTTGGCTGTTGGCTTCTTGAGGAGGGGTTTAACCTCTGCCCACTTCCAGTCATCAGGGCAGATGCAGGACGTGAAAGAGGTGTTGATGGTCCGTCCTAGTTTGGACTATTGAGTTTAGGATCCATCAGAAGTACTTTGAGATACACCTTATGATACACCATTCAGAGATGCATCATCATGTTTCGACTAGGGATATGACCTCTAAAGGCCTACCAAAAGAGCTGAAGCTATTCAGCTGATAGCAAAGGTTTGTGATAAATGTAAAAGAGGACTCCAGGACTTAATCCACATTTTGTATTCCTGTTCTAATAAAGCGGCGGGAGAGGCCAAGAATCATTTCTTAAGACCTATTTCTTTTAGATATAGTCTCTCTACCCCCAATGATTTGATTGCCTTTTTGAAATCTCCACTGAATGATAATTGAGATTTAATGAAATCCTCTTTACCTGTATTTTAAAAGTACATTTGTATTAATATGTTAATAGTAGAAATGGTATAAAAATTATATGATTCATGTTTTTATATCAAATTGTTGATCTCTGAGGAGGTCTAAACCAATAAAATTGAATTGAATTAACCCCCAGACGAAGAGCAACGACTTACCTGCTCGAATTCAGGTGCACCCAAGGCCTGCCACTGGACTCATGGACAGCTTGCCTGGAGGGTCACTGTAAACACCTGCCATCATGACAACAGCATCCAGACTTCTGCAATGGTGTGCCACAGAGGCACACTTGCGGACATTTTTCCAAGCACCTATCCGCACAGGAACATCACTTTTAATGATGTGCCTGTGGCGATAAACCCTTCTCCTTGTTTACAAGGCAGCGTTAAGCCACCTATAGTGGCTTAACACCGCCTTGTAAATAAGGCCCCCTTTTATGCTCCACTTAGCATGAAAAAGGCATGCAATGGGTGTTGCAGTGGGGGTTCCGCTGCATCACCCATTGATTTTTATGCTTTCCCCTATTTACAAGGGTGGCATAAATAGGAGGCAGCACCAAAAGTGAGACCAGGGAAAACCTGGTCTTAACATAGCGAAAGAGGAGGAATTCTTAATTTCTCTTCATTTTTGCTGTTTCTATGTGTGCTGCATTGTGCAGCATACATAGAAACAGCAAATCATCATGAATGATTGTTCATGTGCATGAACGTGTCCCTTCCTGCACATGAACAATCATTTAAAAAATAACGATTTGCATCTTCTATATGTGCTGCACAATGCAGCACACATAGAAGTTAAAATTCGCCATTCCGCATTGTTTATATGCAGCAATAGACACCTTCCTGCATATACACAACCATGCCCCTCAACGCAGACACCATTGCTCTATGGTGCAAGAGTGCCTGCGTTGGCACTAGGCACCTAGATTTAGAACCAGCACTAGGGGAAACGCAGGGGTGTGCCACATTATTGTGAGTATGGCGCATCCCAGCATTTTCAGAATGGCGGAGTATGGCGTTAGCAATGTTTGCTTAATGCCACGCTTTGCCATTCCCATTTAAATATGCCCCTTGGACTCTACACACCGCTACTCCAGTGAGAGTGGGTAAAAGTGGGTATATGAGCCTCTGGGGCAACTGTCTCTGACTAACATGCTTCAGCGTGGGGGCACTTTGGCTTTCTCAAAGCCATAATGGAACCATTAAGACTTGAACTCACTAGCGGGACCCAGTTCAGAAGTTTCCTCATATAAATGGGTAATAACCACAATCCTTATATGGGGATGTGGGACTCAAGAGCTGACCCTGGAAGAGTCAGTGTGCTTTCCTTATGAAAACTGAGCATATTGTTGGTGGTGTACCGGATTATACTTTCTATTCACATAAATATACCTTATACCTCAAGCAAGTATGTAGCTGGACAATCATTTACTGGGGTTACTGGATGTGTTTTTGAGTTGTGAGACTGTTTTTTTCCCCTTCACCTACCTCGCCCCTCAGAGTCCCTGGACTGCTCGATCCACACTACCACAGAAAGTGAAGTGCTGAAGAGGTACTTGACCCAGTTGCTCAGAGCTCATAGTAGGCTGGTCCCCGGGACATCAGGAGTAACAGACAACAATCCCTACAATTGGGCACTGTAGATCCAGCTTCCTTGTGGCCCTCTGAGCTTGGTTCTGAAAGGATGCATCTATCCAAATTACAAACTGCACACCAGGTGACATTGACATTGAGACCTCATTGCGAGTCTGGTGGTCCACGAACCTCCAGACTCACGGATGGCGCAGGCAGTGTTGGCCTTCCAGCTACCCTCTTATGATCAGAGCAAACAAGCTGTCCAGGGACCACCAGAATCGCCAGGGAACAGAGATACCTGGAGGTGGCCTGGCAGTCTTGAGGTCGCAATATGCTTGGCGGGGACACTGCAGCCCCACCAAGCTTATTGCGAGATCCTAAATGCCACACTTTTCATGGCGGTGCGACCGCCATGAAAAGTGTGGTAGTGATGAAACAAAGAAGGTCCGACAGTGCCCCTTATGTCTATGACCATAGGGGTGCATGCAGGGGGACACATGTTGTGCCCCACTGTGTGCATGTACCCCAGTAGTCAATGCTGTGCAAATACTGATTTGTACGTTCCCATTGCAGGGCCTATTTTATAGGCACCGCTGTGGGAATGCCAAAGAAGTGGCTGGCTTTCAGAAGAAAACTCCTAATCTGGCAGGTGGTTCAACCACTTGTTTGGCATTGCTGGAATAGGTCGGTCCTATTCCCACCTCAAAACCGGTAATGAGGCCCTAAGAGGCTTTAACAGGTTGTAAAGTCATCACTGATTAGAGTCCCTGTCTGCGAATTTGGATGTTTACCTATTTCCATGGCAACTCCTGCCTGCTCGTAATCAAACCTTCCCTAGAGGGCAGGCATTTTGATTTTTTTAGAATTTCGTCTTGAGAAATGTAGGAAGTAGCTTTTAGGTGAGCTTCATTCAAAAAAGTTGCTAGGTTTCTGTGGGAGAAGGAAAGAAAGTCACAGAACATGGAGTAGATCATGAAGCATTTTTGACTGTCACTACTATCCCACTCCATGCGGCCGTCCTTCAATCACTGATGGCCAAACTCCCTCCCCAGCACGTCTGTCAGCCATTGGCTGATACCGGGGAGGGGTATAAAGGACTCTCTGGTGCTTTGAACCAGACAGAGACCATTATTTAACTTTTAGCTTGGGGTGCTTGGGAGGAGCTTCCTGCGCAGTATTAGTGTTCTCTTTCTACTGTCATGACAATAAGCGTGCTGGGTGAACTGATGTCATTACTGCAAAGTGACAGCATAATGAGTTGATGGGCTTGTTTTACTTTCACTGTTTCAGTGCTCAGGGGCATGGCTCAGTCCCATCCGAACACTGATTGCTTTGAGAGAGGTTTTGTTGGAAAGGGGAGTATCTCCCATGGTATCTCTACCCGGTGGATACCTGCTTGAAGATTGACACACAAGAGTGATATTCAAGATTCAAGAAGGGACCCACCCACTATGAGCCATAGGCAAGGGCTTGTGCTTTCCACAGGACCGCCCAAAAAGTTTAGTGTTTCTGCCCCCGCACCCATGGGGGGCATATGGAAAGGCACCAGAAAGAAATTTGATAGAAGTAAATGTAAGGCTGCGGACAGCACACCATGAGCATGGCTATGCCAGCACTTCCAAAAAAGGGTTACAACAGTCTTTCTGTCCTCCTGAGGTGCAGATGGAGGTAATTTCCCAGGGAGCAGAAAGCCCACTAGACTCCAGGGAAAAAAATAAATATTGGGACAGCCCACTATAAGGATGGCCATGCCTTATCGCAAAAAGATGCTGCCTGCCCTTTTGCCCTCCCCCCCCCCCCCCCCAGGAGGCAGATTAGGTCCATTACCCCCAAAATGCCACACTGGTGTTGGGGCAAAAAGCCCACTATACAATAGAGATTAAAAAAAATATAGAAGAGCAGGCTGCCCCCATGGGTATAGCCATACCATCTTCCCAAAAAAGGATCAACAGTCTTTCTGCCACCCACCGAGGTGTTACTACCAAACTGTGACACTGGTGGGGTGGGCAGAAAGGCCACTAGAGACCAGGAATGCATATTTGACAAAAATGTATGGATGGGTGTGGCCTACCATGGGCTTGGCCATGTCCCCATTCCAAAATAGACTAAACAGTCTTTCTGGTGTCCTGGGGGTGAATGGGGGCAATTACCCAAAATATGCTCCTAGGGGGTACAAAACCCACTAGACACCAGGGACTGCATGTATGGAGTATTTGTTTGGGAGGGAGTGCCCCAGGCAGAGGCCCATGCCCCCCAGGGGAGAACTAGGGGTATTCACCCTAAATCTCTACTCCTGGACACCAGGGATTTCAAAATGGTGGCAAAACAAGCAAAAGGACGGGGCAGCCTAACCTAGCATTGAGTCATACCCCTGTCTGAGTTGGATCAATAGTGACATTCTGCCCCCCTGCGGGCAGATAGGACATTTCTCTCAATTAGGGAGATTGCTTTAAAACTGCCCCCTTGGATGGCCGAAAACTAAGTAGGCACATAGATTATGCATTTGGGGCAAAGAGAGAGTGCAGGCATTGCACTCTGACATTGGCCATCCCCACTCCCCAAAAAGGGACAAACCAGTCTTTCTGGCCTCCCCAGAGGGTTTGCCCCAATTTACCCCTCTGTGAGCAGAAAGCTCCTTAGACACCATAGATTTCGAAATGGTGGCAAACAAACAAAAGGATATGGTGGCCTACCGTGGTGTCAATCCATACTCTCCCCCCCCACCCCTCAGTAGGAGCAATAGAGCCTTTCTGTCCCAGTGGAGGCAGATAGGAGGAGGATGCCCCAAATTCTACCCACGGGGGTTAGAAAGCCCACTAAACACCAGGGATTTTGCTTTTGCAGCAAAATACCAGGATGCAGGTGTTGCACTCTGTCATTGGCCATACCCCGAAAGGTACAAACCAATACAGAGAGTTGATTTGTCCTAATTGCCCCTAGGGTAGCAGAAAGCCCAAAGGCACCAGGAATTCCAAAATAGTGCCAAAACTAACAAAAGGATGTAGCAGCCTACCCGGGCATCGCACCATACCCCAGCCCCAGCTGTAGCTGTGCTATTTGGGGCTGTGCTAGGCTTCCATTCAGGGAAACCAACCAACCACAGCCATTTATGGAAGCTAGACACCCAGGGGAGTCCAGGGTGATGTGCGTGATGTCAGTCCCATGGCAGTTTCTTACCCACAATGCTCTGCAAACCTTGCTTAAAAATGCATTTCTGTGACGTACTCTTGCAGAATCCACAGTGACCCAGAAAATGTCTAAAATTCATTGTTTCCCCATTTGTTCCATTAATGCTTGGCCTAGTGACAATCACAGAAATGGATTAAACCAGGGTCAATAAGAGTCCCACAGTAGAACTTCCATAGATCTTGGTGTGATGCATTCCCGTCACAGGCACAAGGACCAGCCACACAGGTGGAACAGCTTTTTTCAGATTCAGGAAGTTTTCATCACAGAATGATGAGGAAAATGTGTAATTTCATCAGACGTTTGAGGTTTACAGGGCATTGAGGGTAGGAAAACCTCTTGGGATTCACACAAGGCACACCACTATGGAATCCTCTGGGTGTCTAGTTGTCATAAGTGTCTGTGGTTGTTAGGCTTTATCCATGGGTGACGGCCAAGTCCTGATCCAGCTTCCCCGATTGCGGAGATCTTAATGTAGTGCTTTAAGGCCTTTTGTGTGATGGTTTCTTGGCCCAACCACACAAGTGGGGTACCATTGTTATCAGAAGGATAACCCTGTTTAACCATTTTGGACCCTGTCACAAGCACTAAGCCCAACCATACAAGCGAGGTTTCATTGTTATCAGGAGACATAGGGAAATGTTAGGTGGTAGGACATTTGTGGCTCATTGCATACTCCAGAACTTTCCATCACAGAAATGTGAGGCGCATTTGCCTTTTTGTAGTCAAAGTTTGAAGTTTGCAAGAGGAATCTGTGTAAGAAAAGCTGGTGAGAGCCGTGTACGTCACTCCACCCTGGATACCTCTAGGTGTCTATTTTTAAAACATTTGCAAGTTTGTTAGGTTTGCCTAGGAGCCAGCAGAGCTAGGATCCAAAATCTACAGATACCCACATTCGAAAAGAAGGGTACATTTTCACCAGAAAAATGTGTTACGAACATGTTGTGATTTGGGCCATTTCCTGTTGCAGGCACTAGGCCTACCCACACAAGTGAGGTACCCTTTTTATAGGGAGACTTGGGACAACGCTAGGTGGTAGGAAGTGTCTGGCTCCTCACAGATTCCAAAACATTTCATTACATAAATGTGAGGAAATTATGTTTTTTTAGCCAAAGTTTGAGATTTGCAAAGGCTTATGGGTAAGGAAACCTTGTGAGAGCCATGAAAGCACCCAACCATGGATTTGCCTTGGTGTTACATTTTTAAAAGTCTTCATGTTTGCTAGGTTTCCCTGGGTGCCAGCTGAGCTAGGGCCCAAAATCCACTTCTACTAACATTGCAAAAACAGTACCAGTTTTGAGGAGAAAAGTATGATGTGCCCATTTTACATTTTTGGCGGTTTTCTATTGTTGGCATAAAGCTTACCCATGCAAGTGAGGTACATTTATATTGGGAGACACGGGGAAGTGCTAGGTGTCAGGAGGTTTGTCATTCCCCCAGAAAACAGGATTTTTCTACCATAGAAATGTGAGGAAAATGTGTTTTAGCCACAGTTTGAGGTTTAAAAGGGCTTCTGGGCAAGAAAACCAGAGGAAAGCCATGAAAGTCATCCAACCCCGGAATACCAAAGGTGTGTGATTTTTTAAAATATACAGGTTTGCTAGGTTTCCCTAGGCGCTGCCTGAGCTAAGACCCATAATCCACAGCTACCAACATTGCTTTCATTAGAAAAGAGTGATGTGCCCATGTTGTGTTTTGAGCTGTTTCCTGCCTGTCATGGCCACTAGGCCTGCCCATACAAGGGAGGTACCATTTATATCAGGAGACTTGAAGAACCGCTAGGTGGCAGGACGTTTGTGGCTTCCCACAGATTCCAGAATTTTCCATCAAAGAATGTGAGGGAAGTGTGCTTTTTCATTGGAAGGGCTTCTGGGCAAGCCACCCTGGTGGGAGCCAAGTAGGTCTCCCCATCTTGGATTCCACTCGGTATCTACTTTGAACAAATTTACAGTTTTTTTGGTTTCCTTAGGTGCTGGCTGAGCAAGGACCCAAAATATAAAGCTAACAACATTGCATTAAAAGTACCAGTTTTCAGTGGAAAAATGTGATCTGCTATGTTTGGTTTTGGGCCATTTACTGTTGTGGGCACTAATCCTACCCACACAAGTGAGATACAATTTTTATAGGGATACTTGGGGGAATGCAAGGTGGTAGGAAGTTTGTGGCTCCCAGCAGACTCCAGAACTCTCCATCACAGACATGTGAGGAAATTGTGTTATTAGCCAACAATAGAGGTTTGAAAATTCTTATGGGTGAGGACATCTGGTGATAGACTCCCTGGAATCCGCTAGATGTCTCATTTTCAAAAACGTACAGGTTTTCTAGATTTCCTTAGGTGCTGGCTGAGCTATAAGCTAAGGCCCAAAAACCTCAGCTACCGACATTGCACAAAAAGGGCCAGTTTTGAGTTGAAAAATGAAATGTGTATATGTTGTGGCTCCCCACAGATTCTAGAACTTTCCATCACAGAAATGTGAGGAAAATTAGCTTTTTGTGGTCAAAGTTTGAGTTTTGCAAGGGATTCTATATAAGAAATGTTGGTGAGATCCATGCAAGTCACCCACCATGGGTTCCCAAATGCCTCATTTTTAAAAATGTACAGGTTTGCTAGGTGTCCCTCGGTGCAGGCAGAACTAGGGCCCAAAATCCACAACAACCGACATTGTAATAAAAATGATGTGTTCATGTTGCATTTCGGGCTGTTTCCTGTCACTGGCAGTAGACCAAACCACACAAGTGAAGTTCCATTTTTATGAAGATACCTGTGATGTTGGGCAGTAGGAAATCTATGGCTCCCCTCAGATTTCAGAAGTTTTCCTCACAGAAATGTGAGGAAAATATGTGTTTGGAGCCAGCATTTGATGTTAGCAAAGACTTATGGAGAAGGAAAACTGTCAGGATTTCAGCCACTGCCTAGGATTCAGCTGAGGTAGGGCCCCAAATCCACAGCTACCGACATTTCAGAAAAATGTTTTGTTTTCTGTGGCAAAAATGTGATGTGGACCTATTGCATTTTGACCCGTTTTCTGTCATGTACACTAGGCCTACCCACACATGCGAGGTACCATTTGTATTGTAAGACATATGAGAACATAGAATAGTAGAAATTTAGGGGACGATTAGGATGGCGGACGGATCGCCACCGCCATGCAGGCGGTGCGGAAAAGGGTTCATATGGCTGGCGGTGTCTTCCAGACATATTACAATGGCCGGATGCAGATGCCTTTCCGTGGTGGCGCGTGGTGCCTGTCATGTTGTGCTGTGAAACGCACAACATGCATTTTTGACATTGCGGCGGTCGGTGCTTTCAGCACCGTTGGCCGCAATGTTAAAAATGCGGGATGCACCCGCCACTGTGGCGGGTGCATCCTAATTCGGGGCACGGTACCTCCGCCCTTGTGGTGGACGGTCCCTGCCCTAGACAGGATGGCAGACGGACTTTGTCCATTCGCCATCCTATTCGACCCCTTAGTTATTATCAATTGGCTTTCGCTGCATTTGGGCCTAAATGTAAGCCAGTATGTAAAAAAAAAATCCTTTGAATCACATGCTAGTATGGGTACCCACAAATTCAGATACATACAAATAACCAGTGCTCCTAAACTCCATGTCTGTTGTCCATTTCAGAAACGCATAGATTTTCTTGATACTCATTTTTCAGTTTATATATTTCACCATGTGAAGTGGTCTATACTCGGTACATAATGACAAACTATCGAAAGATGCAGCTCAGATGATGGCTCTAGGTACCTACAAATTCTTTAGATCCCGCCAACAAACCGTTATAGCAAACGTAATGGTATATTGCGTGCATAAATCAGTAATTGTTGCAAAATGTTATAGAGGAACATTTTGTCACACAGGCTGTTTTTTCCTACTCGTTTTCAATATTTATTTATTTCAACTTTTAACAGTTTCTTTGTAAAAACCTTGAGGGATCTACACATATGACCCCTTGCAAAATTATGAATTCAGTCTGATTTTCAGAAATCTAAAGCTTTTCTTGATCATTGATGGGTTTCAAAACCGGTTTCATCTGCCAAACTAGAATTAGATTGAAAGTAAATCGGCAAAATGGGAAAAATGGCAACACTATGGTAAAAAAAAAAAAAAATTCGATTCAGCTCAATGGGCCCGATTCACAGAACTCACTTAAGACAACATCCTAAATTTACTACCATTTTGGTATTCACAGAAGGCACTTACTCATTTTGGTATTCACAAAAGGCACTTACTCATTTTGGTATTCACAAAAGGCACTTATTCATTTCGGTATTCACAGAATTTAGGAGTACCGAAAGTCTTAAAGTTAGGATTTTTCTCAATTTAGTAGTAGTTAAGTTAGGACTCCTAACTTTAGGACTCCTAAATGCCTTCTGTGAATACCGAAAGTCTTAAAATCAGGATTTTTCTCAGTTTAGTAGTAGTAAAGTTAGGACTCCTAACTTTAGGACTCCTAAATGCCTTCTGTGAATACCGAAAGTCTTAAAATTAGGATTTTTCTCAGTTTAATATTAGTAAAGTTGAGAAAAATCAAAATTTTAAGACTTTCGGTATTTACAGAAGGCATTTAGGAGTCCTAAACTTTACAAGAAACGGCCAGGCGCGGAGTACGGAGGCACAGGTGGAAGGCGGCGCCCGTGGGCCTGGAGGAGGCCCATTACAGCGCAGGTGACGTTGGGGCACCTCCGCCCCCCCTCCCCCCCGGAAGGAGGGGTGATGTAGGCATAGACGCGGGCACGGTGCCGGTCACACGAAACAACACATCAAGCCTTTGCATTGACGTGTGGGCCTTCCTGCTACATGGCCCTGGAGACAGTTATAACTGAGAGAGACGGTGGCTGAAATGTCGTGGGAGCCATACACGGGTAGGAGTTCGGTCTGGGAGCATTGCGGCCTGTGGAAGGCACATATATCCGGGGACCACTACTTGAGGGACAGTGCCTTATTCGGGGCCTGCGCGAACTGCCAGCTGTGACTCAGTGGAGAGCGTGCTGTGTGAGAGGCAGCAGTCTGGGCCCAAAACTGGAGGTGCAGGACTACACTTAGTGCTCAAGTTGACCACATAACCGGCAGGGGTGCCGCAGATCACAGCCACTGGAGGAAGTGAAGGACCCCTGGAGTGCGCCTTGTGCCCAACGGTTGTTATAGGGGGTCTCTCCGGTGGTCCTGTTTATGACACGGGAACGTAGCGGACTGTGTGAGTGAGTCGACACCATGAGGCCCAAGAGCAATGTAGCCACACAGTCTAACAAACTAGACAAGTACGCAGTCCAGATGGGGACTCCCCAGGTTGAGGGTGCATCAGGAGACCAAACTGCCTCGAAAGAACCGTCGCTGGCTTCCATCATGACAGCAATATGGACACTGGGCACTAATCTGGAGATGAAAATTGACAAGATCTCCATCTAGGTTAATCTTCTCCGCACCGACCTCAGTAAAACCTCGGAGAAGGCCAAGGCAAATGAATCTGACATCCGGGAGCTCCAAACATCCACTAAGGCACTTGAACAGCGCATTAACGATTTGGTGCACCAGCATTGCCAGGTGGCCTTGAGGTTGGAGGACCAAGAAGGAAGAGCCCACAGGAGCAACATCCATGTGGTAGGTGTTCCGGAGGAGTCCGAGGGGCCTAGCGTGGAACTTTTTCTGGAGGACCTAATCCTCAACCGCCTGAAGCCTAAGCGCCTGTCCAACATCTTCACCATAGAACGTGCCCACCGAGCACCTATCCCTAAAACTAAGCCGGGGGCGCCACCCAGGACAATAATACTGAAAATCCTGAACTATAGGGATAGAGACGCCATCATACAGGCAGCCAGGCAGACAGGGGACTTGCACTACAAAAACGCCACAATCTATTTTTTCCTGAACTTCACGCTTAGGGTACAACAAGAGAGGCGCTCATTTGCAGGCACGAAGGCGGCGCTGCGGGATAGAGGTATCAAATATATGATGTTTTTTTCCCGCCAAGCTCAAGGTCATTGCGGGGGGGCAAATCTTTGTTCTTTACCACACCGTGAGATGTACAGGATTGGCTCGACAGAGAGTCATCACGAGCTCCGGAACGGGCGGAAGGAGGGATCGACGGCCGAGAGGTAGGATGTGGATGGTCAGAGTCAGTGCTCCTGGCGGTCGAAATCGGTCAGCCCCAGAGGGGGGACTCTTCGAGAGGCGGCTGATCATTAGTGGTGATGGGCCTGACGACGTGGACCTCTATGAAATGTAATGTGGTTTCCAGGGCCTGAGTGTGGGTCCTGCTCTCTTTGGTGGATCCTGGCGGGAGGCGGGGAGTTCTGTCACCTTAAAGGGACCGGTGGCCTTCGTGGTGATGGGCAGAGATTGCTGATGCCCCCCCCTCTTTTCATTAACTTTGTGGCACATAATGACCTCTGAAGGGCTGAAACACTGACTAATCAGAGACGAGCTCCGACCTGAAGTGACTTAGATTAAATCCTTGAGGAGTGTAAGCTTCAGTAGCAAACTGTTATACTAGGAGGGGAGGGCGTGAGCGGCGGTTGGAGCTGGGGCCGCGCACACTCCCCTTAGGAAAGGTTTTTTGGGAGGGGGAGGTTTTTCCCCACTCCAGGTTTGTTACTGGGGCGAAAGGCACTCTGCTAATTAGGGATTTGGGTAGTTCAAAGCCTACGGAGCAGGGAAGCACGGAGGGGGGTTTGTAGGGTGGGGACACCAGTTTTTGGGGTAGGGGGAGAAGTTGAGGGACGGGGGGTGGGGGGTAGTTTGGTAAGGTCACACCGAGGTCAGGCACAGATTCTGGAACAGGGATTTGAGGAGCGCTGGAACAACTTGGCAAGGAAAAGTACTTATGGCTATGAAGTGGTATAAAAGTCTAAAGATAATTAGCTGGAATATCAAGGGGTTGGGGGACAAACTCAAACGGAGTATCGTGCTACAGTTTGTTAAGAGACACCTCCCTGATGTTGTGTTACTGCAGGAGACCCACTTGAAGGGAAACACATGCCATACACTAAACAGAAGGGGGTACACCATGACGGCACATGCCGGTTTCACATCGGGGTCCCGGGTGTAGGAATCCTTCTGCGCTACAACTTTCCAATGGTCATGGACCGTACAGATGTGGATCCCCTGGGGCGCTTTGTGGCTATCTCAGGGAAATAGGAGGGTCGTAGGCTTAACTTAGTAACGATTTACATCCCACCGGGCCTCCAAACGCAATCATACCATGATCTGGGGAAGATGCTGCTTTCCCTCCCAGAGGGGCTGCTCCTTGTGGGTGGGGACTTCAATGCTGTGGTTTCCGGTCACGTACACAGACATCAAGCCAGAGACATTGGGGCAGGACAAAGGTGGCTTCCCAACCTTATGGAGGCGTTTGGACTTATTGACCTATGGCACCTCAAACACCCGACACAAAAACAATACACTTTCCTATCTGGTTCGCATCACACCTTCTCGCACCTGGACTACCTCCGTGCACCAATGCACCAAGACGCAACGATCCATGAGGTCACCCATTTGGCACTGGGTATATCAGATCATTCCCCTCTTTGGGCACACGTAACAATTGGCGACCGGAAAGTTCGGTGTGTGGCTCCGATTAATGCCTGGCACATCAGGGGAGAGGATACCAAAAAGAAACTGTCTCAGTCGATCGATCAATACTTTGTGGAGAACGTGGGAACTGTTGATTCAGGGGTGGTCTTGTGGGAGGCCTTCAAGACGGTGCTGAGGTGGGTGGCCCTCTCGGTGATTGCGGGACACCGCAATGGATCTGTCGCGTGTTGGACTTTTTTCCTTCCGAGTGGGGGGACAGATTCGCTGAACCTGTGTGTGCTGTTCGGACAAAGGTTGTGGGAGCTCTTGTCCTTTGCCTAGAGTGTCCCTCGAGTATAGGAGTTTGACAGTGGTGGTGAGCTCTTCAATGTTATCTCTCATGACTCCAATATCCAGCCTGAGAGAACAGACAAGCTGGTAGAGCTCTTGCGATGATATATTCACCCTTTTGCTGCTCTCAGTTGGAATAGAGTGCAATGGGAGTGTGGTCCCGGCCTCTGAGGCATCGGGGATATCTGCCAGGACTGCGAACCTGTTCGTGCAGGGAACAGGGGGGGGCAGACTGACTTTTGCCAACTGTAGTTGAGAGAATTAGTGGTTGGGGAGAAGAAACATGGGGAGGGGGTTCTACCCTCTGCATTTTAGTGATCTCCAATGGTGTTTCTTTACTGTTTGCGGGTACTCCCTTTCGGGAGTGCTTCCGAAACAATTTAGGGATACTTGGTACGTGGACTGCACTAGTGCTTTTGAGTGATGTTGTTTATTTGAATTAGATGTTAGCAATTCTGTATCTAGGATGTCTTCGCACTCGTGAATAAGGGTATCTATCCTATCAATCGGACAGGTATTGATGGCAAGTTTGTATGTCTTCTTTGCTTTTTTACCCTTCCCTGTCACCCCGTT
Organism: Lissotriton helveticus; assembly: GCF_964261635.1. Classification (NCBI taxonomy): domain Eukaryota; kingdom Metazoa; phylum Chordata; class Amphibia; order Caudata; family Salamandridae; genus Lissotriton; species Lissotriton helveticus. The sequence goes on from NC_136072.1 coordinate 654,423,678, forward strand.
AGGGCTATTGCTCACCCCTGCTCCCTCCATCGATTTTCTTTTATCCATCTAGTAGCCCCTATTGGATTCATAGGTCACCAGAATCCAATGCAATAGTCCCCCAAAATATTTCTGCCCACAATACCCAAAGACAAATGTTCGTTTTAGGTCGTCTTTTCCTTCCAAAACCCAGGGCCCTAAGTAAAGTTTGCAATATCATATTCCTGATAAGGCCCTGTTTCGGTAAAGGTCAACCCTGGTAGACTCAATGTCACATGGCACAGTAACTTGTTAGAATGTATGTAGGTCTATGTCGCAAACCAGGGGATAGATGAAAAGGAGGTGGCCCTGCCCTGCCTCTTCCTGGCAAGGACGTTCCAGCCCTTGGAGCGTGCGTCCCGCACCGCAGGGGAGAGGCAGCGCTTTGTAGCATGATGGAGATGCCTCCCCCTCACCTGAGGTGCCGGAAGTTGGAATGGTATGCCTCGCGTTGCACCCTGGGACTTGTGGTCCCACCAGGGTGGGTAGGGGTCCCAGTAGTTGCAGCAGGGCAACTTTCGGCACTCGGGATGGCAGGTAAAGTACCCAGTGCTTAGGCTCCCACCAGGGTACGTTACACAGCAGAGTGGGATCAGTAAGCCCCCTTCAAATTCAACGCGTTAATCACCTTTTATGAGAGAATTATGAAAACAGGATCCTGGAAGTGTAACTGGTAAGGTGTGATGACGAAATCTTTCCACATTTGCTGTTTGTCATTTTAATGTGCAGGTGATGTTTTCTGTTATTTTCTGCTGGAATCTTTTTGTGCTGAATTATTGCATCTTATGTTGCTTTGCTGTTCTGCAGTGTTTGTGTTGTGTTCTGTTAGGAATATTTTGTTGAGATGTGCCATGTTATGCTTCAATAGTGGTGTGATGTTGCTATGTGTGTGTTATTTTTTTATATGCCTCTATATTCTCAACCAAAATTGACAACCACTTGCCACTGTTTATGGTGGTAAAACATCACTGTTTTAGATCTTCAGCCACTTAAGATACCAATTGGCCAAAAACGGTGACTGCTGCATGTGTTCACTTTATGGTATAGGGCCCAGAGAGCCAAAGATTCATAGATTGAGATAGTAAACCTTCATTAATGTTTAATGGGAAAAAGACAATTTTTTGCTGAATTTTATTGTTGGGTTTTGGACTCTGCACACTTGGATCACTGCTGTCCCTTACGCAGTGTATGTGCTCTGACCAGTAAAACATGTACAAATTGAATAACCCATGAATAACATATGTAGCATTCCTTTAAGGCCATAGTATATGGTGCAGAAATATACCCAGGCATATAAAGTTAAATATCACCTGTGGACGGCAACATTAATTGTGTTATCTACTAGTGTGACAAAGGAAAAACCTGGGTTAAGGCCTATATTTGTAGCCTGACTATCGCAATTTAAACCTGCAGCCTGACTTGTCAAAATAACCTTATGACAGAGGGAAATCAGTCCTTTTAAACACTACTGCCCCCCTATGTATGCATTGTAGCCCACAAGGTTGGGTATATTATCTTTAAAAGTGGGACATTTATACATTACATGTTGCTATGTCCCTACAAAGAAAAGCCTGCAAAAGCTTTTTTTCACCATGAAAGGCTTCAGCTGTTCTATGAGAAAAAACTAGAGTGCAGATTACAGTATTAATTCTAATATCTCAGGTTTAGGACAAGCTAGGAACACAGTTCAACCACTATTTATAATATTTATTAAACGCCCAATTCAATGGTGAAGTTGGATTTTTATAAAAATTTGGAAAAAGTAATTTTTTGAAAGTGACATTTTCCCTGCTGAAGCTTCTGGATGCATATTTGCCCACTCAGTGTTTGATCTTAATGAGGTGTCAACACTGCTCCCAGAGACAATGGACTAGGTCTGAGGTGGTATTTTCGATCCCTTGGCAGGAAGAGCAGTTAAGATGAACCCAGGAACATCATTAACTTGTAAAGGGTCTGCCCTTTTACATGTAAGTGTAAGGTGAGATGTGTAGAATGCAAATTTAGTTCACCCAGCCATGCTAACTCCAAATCCAGTGCAAGGGGAGTGTTGTGACTTGTCTTGGTTACTATGCATTCTCCATAGTACTATATTTCCTGCTGCTCAGCCAGCATGTGAGGTCATTTGAATGTTGATGGGTGTTTGTGCTTGGAAAGAGTCAGCTGATGAGAGTGGGATGAGCAGCAAGGATGCTGCTCCGAGTGGGGTGTTACCTGTAGCCTGTAACCAAGCTAAATAAACCTGCATCTTTTAACTTACAAAGATCCATCTTTCGTTACAAGGGGGGGCTACCCCTAACATAGGTTTTGAGTGATGACAGAGGGTGGTACTGCTCATTTCCCAACCCACAAATTTGGGTGGGCAAATCGGTTATGCACAAGGGATGAAGGGTTCTCTCTGTTTGGATTTTAGGAGTAAGGTGCACCGTGAGATTGTTGACAGTAAGGCACACAGCAGCTACTGCAAAAATGGATAGGGTTACCACTGGGTAATTTTACACTACTGGTTAGGTAGGAGCCAGACTCTTCCCAACCACTAGTTTGCTCCAACTGTAAAAGTGGCACCCAAGGCATCATTGTCAAAATACATTCTGGACCCGTGGAAAAACAGAAGAAGGACTGCACCTGCTGTTTGACACCAATGAATAGACCTGAAGGACTCAACCTTCTTTCATGTTTACTCAGGACAAAGATGGGGACTGCAAGGTTCAGTTGGCTCACCTCCTGTGTTGCTACAGGGACACAGCAAGCTGCATGAGGTATTTTCCCTAGTGTCCACCTGACCATTTGCAACTGGGCCTGGACTGGACCCCACTGGCAGTCTCTGCTGGGGTGAGTCTTGAGCCTTACTTTGTCCATGAGGTCCTGAGACTCCTGGCTATGTTAAAATGGACTCCCCTTACAATCTCTGAAATGCTGTGGATTTAGACAAATCCTGACTTCCAGCTGCCTGAGGACTGGAACCTGTCTTCCAAGCTAATTCAGCCAAAACACAACCATGATTGGCTGAAGAAACAGGATTCTCCTGCTTGGAGCTTCTCCACAATAGCAAATCTGATTCACCCAGACCTCTGTGAAAAGGTATCCGGTATCCTGGAACTCATGTTGGCTATAGCCAGCAACCTTGCCCCGCTGAAGAATTTTGACTTCGATCTCATAGATTAAGTCGAAAGTGATTGATTGATTGATTGGTTGATAGGCTTTATTTCGATATAAAAATACCATAAAAGCTTGTACAACAATACAAAATACAGCATAAATAACAATCACATGCTAGATGCACACACAAGATTTAAACAGAAGGAGGTATTAACAATTAAAACTGAATTAAATTGACAAGGAAAGTCTTTTTGTGCGAATCAACCAAGACCATTTAAAATTTTTTGACACAGCACAAACAATCACGGTGGATGTGTCAGACATTAAAATACGCATTGCCACTATATGCTGACGGGTGCCTAAGAGTCTACATAGGGGTTTTAACCCACGAATCCTGGGTGCACGATAGTCCGGACATTCAAAAAAGATGTGGGCTACCGACTCTACTCGGGTGGGACAGGACGCACAAAACGGAGAAAATTGGTAGGGCCGTTTCCAGCGGGCGACTACCTCACCTACTGGAAGAATCCCTACTCGAAACTTGAAATACAAATACAAAGTACGATCAAAGGGGATAGAAATAGTATCTAAATAGGGTTCATAAGCCACCACGTCTTTGATTCTCACAAAAGCTACAGTAGAGTTGCAATGTCGTGAATCTGAGTGTAATTTAGCGGAGACCCAGTTCCAGTACAACTTTTTAATCGTAGCTTTGGGTGAGGCTGTTCTCGATGCCCATGCGTCTGGTAACCCTATCTCCACCAGTAACCGTTTGATATCCCTCAACCATTTAATCCTGGACCAGCCTGCCATAGCCATAACCCCTGATAATTCTTCTGCGTAGGAGGCTAGTTCAGGCATCCGCCATAGACGTGCCCAGAGGAGCAGGGGGCGAAAAAGCGCTTGGTCCCTGATGGATCTGCAACCTAGATCCAATAGCACTGGTACTGTTGGTGTGCACCATGGGAGAGCCATCAGATCTTTCAAAAATTTGCTCTCCGATTTAGCTAGTGCGTCCAGGTTGCAGGTGCCCCACAGCTCTGCCCCATATAGGGCGGCACTAACCCCTCTGGCTTTATATATTTCCACAACTGGGGCTATAGGTTTACTAGTTGAGGAACGTTGTTTCTTGAGTAAGGTGCCTCCCACCCTTTTTTGGCCCAGTAGCATTTTTTGGATGTGCGGGTTCCAGGTAAGGGAATCATTAAGGTGAATACCTAGAAAATCAAACTCGGAGACTCTCTCCAGTGTCTCGGAATTCAGAGCCGGAGGTCGACCGAGTTTCTTCGGGGGATTCATAACCAAAAACTTAGTTTTGTCCGTGTTGATTACCAACCCCCTCAACAGACAACACTCCTGAAAGCTGTTCAAGAGGCTCTGAAGACCCATAGGGGACTTTGAGATAAGAAGAGTATCATCTGTGAAAAGCACTGTTGGGATCCGTTTGCCCGCCAGGGATGGAGCGTCCGAGGGATTTCTTAGCAGATGTTCAACCACGCCGTTTACATAAAGAGAAAACAGGGTGGGGGCTAACACGCATCTCTGACGGACGCCCCTTCCCACGGGGATCCTATCAGTTTTTTCACCCTTCGATTAAGTCGAAAGGTAAAATCTCCAACCAGGATGAACCTGCTTAGTTTAGGCAACCCACGCTTCATTACAGTTGGCCTGAACTAATGACCGTAGACTATCATTGGTTGGCGCTTTATTTTTTATTGGGGATTTTTACCTTAAGTCTTCCTAAATTCTCCTATAATATTATTAGGGCCCTTTAAATTCTTGATCAGAGTATTAGCTCGTTCATCAGCTATTTTATAGGCTAATAACTTTCCGACTTTATCGCCGCTCTCATACTGTGTCACTTGAAATTTGTGTAGTTAATTGCTGCTCTTATCCCAGAAAATAGTTTTTAGGGCAGATTTCAGTCGTCCTAATTGTAGTTCCAATTCTGTTATATTCGTGGCGTGTCGGCGGAGAGCCTCCGCTAGTAACAGTTCAGTGGAAAGTATATCGTTAACCAACGCTCTGTCCTTTTTAAACCGCTCGGAATTTTGATGGAATAGAAATTGCTGGGTAAAGCCCCGAATACTCGCCTTGCAAGAGTCCCATACCATTAAACATGTCGTGGAGTTAAGATTAATCTTGATAAAGTCTGCAATATGTAGCTTGAGTTGTGAGATAAATAAGATATTAGTGAATAAGTGCCTGGGAAATGAAAATGTTTGGGGTGTTATATAGCTCTTTTCAGTATCAAAAGTAAATAAAATAGGGTTATGATCTGAGTTAATTCTGGGGCAAAGTTCGATGGTACTAGTTCTCATTACTCTATCTGATGCCCAGACCATATCAATGCATGAGCAGAGCTTGTGAGAGGCAGAGTAATATGTATACCCAGGTGTAGTAGGAAAGGCAGCTCACCAGACATCTTTAATGTTATGAATACGCCCTAATTCAAGGATAGCAGCTCGTGTTTTCCGCATTCTATAAATTACATTGCCCCTCGTAGTATCAATCTTGTAGTCCATTATGCAGTTAAAATCACCCATGATGATTAATTCGCCTGCCCACTGCAATAATTCCATATTCAACTGATGTAAAATGTAAGCATCATCAAAATTTGACCCATAAACTAAACAAAAAACATATTTAATTTTTTCCACCATTAATTGAACGATAGCCCACCTCCCTTTTTTATCACAAACACTCCTCCCAACTTCTAGCTTAACCCGTTTATCTTTCAAAATAGCAACCCCCCTTATAGATGCATTGAATTTCGAACAAATTATCACCTCAAGCCCCAAATATACCAAGATTTTTCTATCAGCATAGGCAACATGTGTCTCAGATAGGAAAACCAAATTAGGCTTATACAGAGCTATTTCTTCCCGGACTAAACGTCTTTTCCTTTTACTATTCAGGCCAGCAACGTTCCAGGCCAAACATTTTATTCGAGGCATTTTAGAAGAGAAAATATTATAACATGTATTTTGCCAGTCCCAACATTCCATGACATTGCCGTGTTTAATACATAACTCCTTAAGTGCTCTAAAATTTCAGTTTCATTTTCTTGTGTTGCCCAACCAAATTTTAGAACACTTTGCTGCATTCTATAAAAAACTATACACTCCAGAAAATCAACCGACAGAGGTGGATATTCAGAAATATCTGGATGATTTTCAGGAGAAACCTGACTCCCTTGAGTTGGAACAACTATCTAATCCCATTAGTCCATGTGAAATAAGAAAGGCCATCTCTTCCTTACCAGCTGGAAAAGGCATCCAGAGAAGATACGATCCCACTAGAAATTTATAAGGGGTGTGCCGAGGAACTTATACCTCTCCTCTCCCAAGTTATTAATCATATTGGGGAAAACAAGGTAGCCCCGAAATCCTGGAATAAGGTAAAAGTAGTCTTTTTAAAACAAAAAGGAAAATCACCTGATCAGTGCGGTTTGTACCGCCCAATTTCGCTAATTAACGCGGATGCTAAAATATTTGCTAAAGTGTTAGCCACTCGATTAGCCCCTATAATACCGAAAATAGTAAGCCCAAACCAACATGGGTTTGTAATTGGCAGGGATACTACCGCACATATCAATCTGGCTGTCACAGCCTTTGATATAGCTGAAAAGGAATCCACCCCACTCGGTATGATTATGCTTGATGCAGAAAAGGCTTTTGACCGAGTGGGGTGGGATTACTTGTGGCTAGTTATGACTGGTCTTGGTTTTGGGGGCACATTTCTGAACTGGATACAGTCACTGTATGATAATCCCATGGCCAAGATCAGCTATGCTGGTCTATTATCAGCTTCGATTACTATTGCTCGGGGAACCCGCCAGGGGTGTCCCCTATCACCTCTCTTATTTGCCTTATCAATAGAACCATTTCTTTACACCTTACGAATACAACCACTCATTATCCCTTTTAAGTTTGGTCCTCACTTATTGAATCTCACAGCCTATGCTGACGACGTCACCATATATTCAACTGATATCGGTGAGGCGATGCAGGGTATCATACTAGAAGCCAATAGATTTGGGGACGTCTCTGGCTATAAATTAAATCTAAACAAAACCCAAATAATTGCTAATAACAAACCAGAAGGACTAACTATTGGACTGTGTTCGGCAGATACTTACTTAGGGGTTAAACTATCTGCAAATATTAAGGATTTAATTAAACTAAATTACGATGACCTAGTTAAAAATACTATAACTTTGTTAAAAAAATGGCATAAACTTTCTTTAAATATCATTGGCAGAATTAACTTGATTCGTATTATAATTTTACCTAAATTTCTGTACTTTTTTCGTTCTATTCCTTTGGCATTATGCAATTCTTTTTTTAAAAACTAGACGGGGTATTTAGTAGTTTCATTTGGGGATATCGTAAAGCCGGTAGATTGATGACACTATTAAAAGGGGCTCTCGATATGGGAGGGCTGAATTTCCTGGACTTTAAGTTGTACTTTTGGGCAGCATTTGTTGGACGCTTACGATACTTAATTAACTCTGAAGGTACAGAAAAGCAACCTTTTTTTCTTACATTTATGCTTCATCTAGATGCGAAAATGTTTTTATGGAGAATTAATGACCCCAACTACTACAAAAGAGTTCGTTTTAAGATAGCGAGGGATCTAGTTAAAATTTGGCGTAATATCCAGGCCTTCTGTAACGTGAATTTTTTTCATCCTAATTTGATTTTGAGGGGAAACCCCAGTTTACCGGGAATATTCAACGATGGATTAACTAACATATAGGGAATACATAGAATAAAAAAGTTAGGGTATCTGTATGGAGCACAAGGGTTCCTAAGATTTGAAACACTCAAAATATTATATAATATCCCTGACTCCACGAAGTTCAAGTACCTGCAGATATTCGACTTTTTTACTCGAAAAATGAAACTAAAGAATATTTCTGATTCGAGCATATGGGATAATTTCTATTCACAGGAAACTAAATCATTAATTAGTGGCTGTTATAAATCTCTCAACACTTATAGAAACATGGACTGCAATATAATATCAGAGAAGTGGAGCAGGATGTTAGGGACCAATATTACTCCGGCTGTAATAAGTTTATCTCTACGTAATATCAATAATTTGGTCTCATCATCAAGTTTAAGATTGCTGCAATTTAAAATAACCTGTATGCTTTACCATACCCCAGAAAGAATAACTAAATGGGCCTCGAATAGCATATATAGTGAACGAACTAAATGCCCCAAATGTGCGTTGGTTGCAGCAGATTTGGTGCACATATTTCACACTTGCCCTAAACTATTAGAATTTTTGACATCTTTTCAGAATACAACAACACTGAAATTAGGGAATATATCCCCCTTAGATTCCGAGTTAGTTATGTTAGACACTAATGGTAGGAATACCCCACATAAACCCTTATTTACTATTATGGTAACCTGCGCTAAACTTATAATTGCTAGCGCTTGGATTTCCCCTAAACCCCCACACATAATGGAATGGTGGTCTCTTCTTAATGAAATTCATAGTATGGAATTAGCGCTGGCTAGGCTTAGGGGTACTAAATCTCTAGCTAAATTCAATAAGATTTGGGGGTCTCTCATATTTTAGTTGAAAAAAGTATGTTTTATCTAGATCATTACTGTCTTCTGTTCTATATGTGCTAAGATACATGTATATATTTTGTTTGGATCTAACAAGAATTCTGTCAAATGATTTAATGCCAACCTAACGCTAACTTTGTAGACGTCTAGATTATTTCTTTTAATTTGACTCATTTTTGTATACTGTTGGTTCTTGTGTTGCTAATAAAAATTTTAAAAAATAAATAAATAAAAAAAGTCTTCCTAAATTTTTAACAACGGTCCTAGTTATTGGAATTTTTTTGTTTTTGTGTCCTTTCGTTTATACATTTTTACTCTATTTTTCTAAATTGAAGTGGAACTTTTATTATGTTGTATTTCTGACTTTTTAACTGCTTTGATAGTTCTAAATGCTTCACACATTTCCTTTTATTTAAGCCTGTCTGTTCTGGGCCACAGCAACCAACGGCTAAGCTTAGTTTAATTGAATTAAATGTTTACCTATGTGCTTAGTGACTTTAGTATTTTAGGCGGACTACCATCCACACCAATAAACTATACATTTCTTACCTTTACCAAATAATTATTTTGTGTCATTACCAAGTTTTGCCAAAATTAATGCATATTAGTCTTTTCTACACACAAAATCAAATTGTCCAAAAGTGAGAACATTGTACATATTGTTTTTGGCCAATGCTGTGTCTAGTGGAGCACCCCCCTCCAAAAACATGGGCGGGAGCGGAGATAATCCCAATATTCAAAAAAGGGGATCGCTCTCTCCCCAACAACTATAGGCCCATTAGCCTGATCGACAGTACTCAGAAAGTGGTGGCAAGACTGGTCCTGGGCAGACTTCAATCTTGGATTGAGGACAACACCATCCTGACACCCCTGCAGGCCTGTTTTCGCTCCAACACTGGTACAGTAGACCAGGATATCAGGTTTGCAGCTATCCATTAGAAGGTTGTAACCCTGGGAGGAGCGTCTCTCTATGCTGCCTTCATCGACCTAAAAACAGCCTTTGACCTGGTCCCCCGGGCTAAACTGTGGCAGGCTCTTCGTTTGTTGGGACTCTTACCAGCATTATTGAACATCATTGTTAGGCTCCACCATGCAAACTACGCCCAGGTACGATGGGGGAATCAGGGCAATGTGACGAGTAAGTTCAAGGTTGGAACAGGAGTCAGGCAGGGGTGTGTCCTGTCCTCCACTCTATTCTCTCTGTTTATCAACATAGTAACTCAGTATTTTGATAAGCTACCCACAGATGCTCCAGGAATTGTGGGGCTGCACATCCGCCTCTTGATGTTTGCAGACGACACTCTGTTGTTGTTGAGAACTCAAAGGGGACTGCAAGATGCCTTAAATTGTTTTGAGACTTTATGTCGAGACCAGGATTTGGTTATTAACGTATCTAAAACCAAATTCATGGTCTTTAACAAGAGCAAAGCCGTTAGGGGGAGGGTTAGTCTTGACCAAGCCCCCCTAGAGCAAATAGATACATTTTCATATCTTGGCTTAACAATAGGGAAGAATCTTTCTTGGGAACCCCATATCGACATAATGCATTTGAAGCACTCCCAATTGGCGGGTGTCCTGCTTAGAGAGCACACGCAATCTAAATCCAAGCCTTTCGCACATGCATTACAAATTTATAACAACAGGGTGGGTGCTTCAATCCTCTATGGGGCAGAACTATGGGGATTCAGTGACTTATCACCCTTAGCTGTGGCGCACAACAACTTTCTCCGAGCACTCCTGGGGCTCCCCAAATCTACACCCCTGACCTCCTTGTACCTCGACACAGGCAGTAGGAATATTAGGGACCAGGCTCGATTTCGCCCTATAGCCTACTGGCGCCGACTATGGACGTCTCCAGAGTTGACACATTATGCACAGGCCCTGAGTGAAGTTAAGTCCATGACCACTTCTCATCAGATTCCGTGGTTCAAAGAGCTTAAACTATCCCTAGTAGCCATGGGCATGAGGTCCCTATGGGAATCCCCTTCTTCTGCGGTTTTCCAGTCGAAGAAGTCTCTAAAAGAAGCCTATTGGAGCTACATAGAGCAGCGGAGGCTGTCCCAGAGAAACAACACTCTTACATCACGATTCCTAGAGCTTAAAATGACCCAGACTATTGAGCCATACTGGGACTTAATTACAAACACCCTGGAAAGAAAACTATAACACCAGTTCAGGGTGGGTTCCCTGCCGCTGGGGTCTTTTATGGCTAGTTGGGAACGGGGATGTGGAGTTGATTGCGCGTTTTGCACTGAAGTTTTGGAAACAACCGCTCTCTTCTTCTTTGTATGCCCGTCCTATAGAATCCCAAGACTAAAGTGGTTGAGCCCCATCTGTAAAAACATGGGAATCAGGGTAGCCATGGCAGCCTTGAGGGTTCTTAGGACAGATACGGAACAAGCTATAGTGGTAGCCGTGGCAAAGTATCTGGGATGGACCTGGGTGATCAGGGTCAACACAATGAAACTTTCCCAACAGCTCACGCATCTAAAACCCGCTCTTTCCCTTCTTTAGGAAAGCTACTGTTATGTACATGAACTTCGTTCCTCCTATAAACCATGTATCCTGTTTTATTGGTTTCAATTGTTGTTATCCTGCTTTTATCATTGCTACTTGATTTTAAATATGGTTCCTTTTAACGTTGTTACGCATTTTTTTATGGTGACGTCTTTTATGATTTGTTCAAAATTGAAATAAAGACTTGAAATTGGAATTGGAGAAGATTGTACGCAAATGTGATAGTATTCTGTCCCAAAAGGAAGCACACAAATAAAAAAATCTATATGACTCAAGTTTGACCCTTAATGTGGGGTGAGTAAATTATGCAAAATGAATTACAACATACACAAGACCATTTCTTAGCTTTGTATGTGTATTAAAATTAATACACAAACACATCAAGATCTGGTTCACAATAACGGCATTATATTTTTTCCAGGAAAGCATTTAAAGAAATCTTTTGAAGCAATATCAAAAGATGTACATACATTTTTCACACATAGGTTACAAACGCTCCTACCCCTTTTATGTATCACATTGTGGTGTGCAAAAGATGCACTAGTATGCTTTATGGCTCAAAAACCGACAAAAACATTTTCATGTTGATTACTTGAGATATTAAAATATTCACTCTTTCCCTTCACAGTTTGTGCCCGATTCACATTTTCAGCTCCGATTTCTGGTGATTAGTATATAAAAAATGATACACTTTTGTAGGAAATTATAATCAGGGTCACACTGGGAACCTTAAAGGCAAGAATATCCAAAAGCGGGTTGTAGGAAACGCACACCGGTGCAAAATTTTCTTTGATTGTCCATACAGTTAGGTGGTGTCCATGGAGTGACACCCCCTGTACTTGGGGTGAAGAATACGTATGATAGCACTGTTTCCCTTGAGACAAGTGTCCCTCCAGGGCACTCTAAAAAATAGTTCTCTAATTTATTCGAAGGAAAAAATGATTCAAAGTTCTTTTTTTCGTAGTTGAGCTTATTCTTGTTTATTTTGATTCATCACATTATTAATTCCATAATGTTCATGCCTGTGGCCCAATGCATTTCGGGCGTAGCCCTTCCTCAGGGGACGTGTAATGTCTGTTATGGGTCTGATTCTTTATCGGGTTCCTATAAGTAAAATGACCGCAATGTAAAAGACCGGAGCCTTTCGGTGCTCGGTGCTGCAAAAATTCAGTGTGCCGGAGATGGCAAAACATTTCAATTCAGCCCTTCTCCCTCTCTTGTACCCTTTTTGCAGTTATTTTCTTTCTCCTAAAGCACCCACTGAGGATGCTGTAATTACTTGGGGAGCTGTTGAAAGTGAGAGGGACGAAGGACAGCGGCCCTCTGCCTACAAAAACCGGCCGGAAATACTCAGTGGAAAAACCAGGCAGCTTTGTTATGTTATGTTACGCAAACTTCTATAGCGCGCAGCTGCCCCAGCAAAGGGGCGTCCCGGCGCTTAGGATAGGCGGAAGCAACATAACACTACGCAAAGCAGCAAAAAAAGCAAACAAGAAGGATCCTAGCATTCAGAGGGGAACAGAAAAGTTTTGATCGCCTTCCTACACTTAAGTAGGTCATTAAAAGCACGACTATGGCAAGGGAGAGAATTCCAGAGTTTTGCGGCCAAAACATGGAAAGATCGTCCACCTACTCTACAAAGCTTAAAGCGAGGGACAACGACCAGATTTTGCCCCAAAGACCTCAGAGAGCGAGACGGAATATAAGGGATAAGAAAGTTATTGAGCATCCGAGGGGAGGACATTTTCAAGATTTTAAAGGAGAGACATAGGGTCTTAAAGTCAATCCTTTGCCTAATCGGTAGCCAATGAAGTGCACAAATTGTACCTTTTGCGGAGCAGAACCTTGGTAAACCTACCAAGGCCCTGGCTGCAGCGTTCTGTGCACGTTGTAGCCGGGAAATTTCCGCATGATTAGCCCCTAACAAAAGGGAACTAGCATAATCAAGTCGGGACAGGATGGGTGCCTGAATGACCAACTGCCTAGTGGGGCATCAAAGAATTTTAATACGGGCCTCAGCCCGCGTAAAATCCCAAAACAGGTCGCTGCTACTCTCTTTGTGTGGCCACAGAAGGAAAGGGTCGGATCCAGCCAGACACCTAGGTTTTTGACCTCCAGAGTCGGGATTGGAGTGACACCTAGCTCTGGGGGCCACCAGTTATCGCCCCAAAGGTTGCTCTGCTTGCCCACAATCAAAACCTCTGTCTTCTTAGCATTAAGCTGAAGACAGTTAGCTGTCATCCAGCCAGCCACCGCCAGGAGACAATTACGAAACCTCAGGGCATCAAGGTCAGAGTTCCCACTGAGAGCAACCGCCAGCTGCGTGTCGTCAGCGTATGAGACAACAGTCATACCCCAAAGCTTGGCGACAGCAGCCAGCGGCTGCACATAAAGATTAAATAGTGTGGGACTCAGAGCAGAACCCTGAGGCACACCTAGTTCCAAAGGGTAAGGCTTCTATTCAAAAGGCTTGATGGCAACCCTAAAAGAGCGATTATCCAAAAAGGATCGGAACCAATCAAGTGCCAAGCCGGAAACACCTGCGTCTCCCAACCATTGCAGCAGTATCGGGTGGGAGACTGTGTCAAACGCGGCACTGAGGTCGAGTAACACCAGTGCCGCCGCTTGACCACAATCCACCACCGTCCGCAGGTATTCTGTCATCAAGAGTAGGGCCGTCTCGGTGCTGTGACCAGCACGAAACCCATTCTGAGATGGATCCAGAATATTGATCCTCTGCAAATGCTCCGATAAGATGTTATTTACATGGGCCTCAGCAACCTTAGCTGCCCATGGGAGAAGAGAGATAGGTCGATAATTCTCTAATTTGAGAGGGTCCAATGTGGGTTTCTTCAGGATTGGAGAGACATAGGCCTGTTTCCATTTAGATGGAACTATGCCTGATGAGAAGGATACATTTATAAGATGACAAAGATGTGGCAGGCATAGAGTGGAAGAATCTCTCAACTGAGCCGATCTAAGAGGATCTGCAGGGGAACCCAATTTTACCCTGATTGCCAAGCTGTCAAATACTTCCCCCGTCATCTCAGGGAAAGTTGAAAGAACCACATCGGTGGAACAACTAGGCCTCAGGGCCTCACTCCGTGGGATGGGACTAGGAAAGGAGCGGTAGATGGTCTGAATTTTTTCAAGGAAGAAAGCTGCAAGATCTTCACAATGTGCCACCGAGCGGATATCAGCTGCTGGGGCTCTCTTAGCGGTCAGTTCTTTAAGAACCTTGAAGATCAATTTAGAGGGATTTGGGGAGGTTTTGAACTCTAGCGCGTAGTAGGCCGCACGGGCTCTACAAATAGCTTTGTGGTAGATTTTAACTGTAGACATATACAGTATCTTCTTACCAGCCGCATAGGTTTTCCGCCTACACCTTTCCGCCTGTTTACAAGCTTTTTTCAGAGGCAGCAAGGTGCTATCGTACCAAGGGCTGGGCTCTTGGGAGCGACATTTACTCCAAGTAGACGGAATCAGAAGATCAAGAGCCCGAGTGATCCAATCACAGAATAAATCATAGCCGGATACCACATCATTAAGGGGACCCAGAGGATTTTCAACAAGTAATCTGTGAAAATCTACAAGCTTAAGTTTTTTCCAGGGGCGTTTCCACACCACTTTCTCTAGAGGTTTGAGGATAGGATCCTCAAGCTTAAGGTGACATTTCACGAGAAAGTGATCAGACCAGGCTACTGGGCTAGGCCGGAGCACCTTAGCTCCTGTTAGATTTGTGAATATAGGGTCCAGGATATGTCCACCCTCATGCGTAGGCTGGATCACCAGCTGGCTCAGTTGTAATGCCTCCAAGTCTGCAATAAGGCTGCTAATAGCTGGAGTGTGACAGAGATCAAAATGAAGATTGAGATCTCCGAAAACACTAAAGTTAGCAGAGCTTAACGCAAGGGAACTCAGCACTTCAGGCAACGCCTTCCTAAAGGCAGTATCAGGTCTAGGAGGTCGATAGATCAGGAGGCCCGACAGAGAAAAGTGATGGTTAACCATTATGGTAAAATGTGCACACTCACACCCATCCACCTTCAGAGCCTTCCATGCACAGGGAAAACAGGACCTAGCTATCACGGCTATGCCCCCGCCCCTAGAAATGCGATTATAAGTATAGATGGAATAGTCTGAGGGAATAGCAAGATTTACTATAGATGTCCCCTCATCCTGTAGCCATGTTTCGGTCAGGAAGAAGATATCTGGGGCCCCCTCCGAGATAAGATCATAAATATCTGAATGATGTTTCACCAAGGATCTGACATTGAGACTCAAAACTCTAAGGTCACAAGGGGCCACCGATTCTATAAAGCTGGATGTGTCCACCAGGAGTCCATTTGAAGCAGAGATAGGGGTCGAAGCTTTAAGGGAGAAATGACCACATATGCATTGGAAAGGACCACATAACGGATCAACTAATCCCAAGGAGCAATGTGGAGTCAAATACCAAATACGTAAAAGCTCATCCCTCGAGTACCTACCTCTATAGGTAGAAACAAAGTTCCTGGCCCCTGGCACTTCCTCGGCGCTCACAGGCGCAGACTGGCGCAGACGGGCAGGACTCTGGCACGACTCCGGCGCGATGACGGCGCTCCCGCTGCGCGTCTCCATGTCAGGTTTAAGTAGGGGACTCACCTGCAGGGAAGGGCACTGGAACGCTCACAAAAATGACGCCAGCAGCACGTCCCTACCTACCCCCAAGATGGTGGCGAGCGAGTAAAGCTGCCTAAAGACCCGCAAAAACAGCGGTGAAGATAACAATTATAGTGCAAGTGTGCGCTAAATTTAAAAACAGGGTATAATAACGAAGTACAAAATTATAATTAGACACAACAGGGGAAATTTCTTTAAAAAGATGCGCTTGCTATTGCAAACTATGCCGCTCAAAGCGTGATGTCGAAATATCTAGCGTTACCAGCGTTAGACGCACAAACCTTATCCAAAGGCAGTCCAGGTATAATTGCAATTTGCCAAAGAGTGACCTTTTTACAAACGGAATACTTGGATAGGGGAGACATCGTTTGCAATGCACTCGTTACAACGCCTGCCATTACAATAGAATTTTTACAATGCAAAATTAATTACAACGCATGCCATTGCAATGCTTTCCCCAAAGTAACACTCCTGCGGAGTTAGAATAGTAATTTGCGTTGTAATGGATTATGCGTTGTAACGGTTTGTGTTGTAATGACATGCATTGTAATGGATTTTCCATTGTAAAAAATGCAATCTAATGGCACGTGTTGTAAATGCGTGCATTGTAACATGTCCTATTCCTTGAATATTGGGCCATGAGCTCGAAACTGTAATTCTAGCACGTTTTATTACACCAAATATGCCACAGTAATACGTGAAGATTATTTTCCACCATTGCGTAAAGTGGGCCATGAAATAAAATAAGTCGGAGCTCCAGTTACTGCTCTCTTCAAACATTTGTGCACAGAATGTAATCAGGCTTCACTACTGGGACTTTCAATTCAGTAAAATATACCACCTAGGCTGTGTCAATATCTTGTGTGCACGTGTGCACAAATGCAGACGTACGTTGTGCAGCAATGTTATAATTGGCACTGCAAGCACTAACACACTGAGAGCAATATTTATTAAAGGATTGTGTTGCTTTTGCACCACGCAATGGGGTACATGCATGATGCAACCCTACATTGAGTGATTTATCAAGTCATGCTAAGCCACCTTGCTTGGACCTGGGTGGCTTGTTAAATCCAGAGGAGCGCATCGCAGCGTAAATCTGTGTTGCGTTACTCAGTCCCAGGAAGGTATTCCATGGGTGGTGCATGGGTGTTCCATGCAAAACCCATGGACTTGACACATTGCCAGATTTACTATAAGTGGTTGACATGGGAATGTGGCAACATTGCTACATCTCCTCAGGAGAGGCATAACAAGGAGGAATATGTTTATTTCTCTTTGTTTTTTTCCTCCTTCTACGTGTGCGCATAGAAAGAGGAAAAGGCCTCAGGAGATCGTTTTTTGTGCAGAAAGGGATCCCTTCCTGCACAAAAACAACACTCATATATGAAAAAGAATGGTAGAGTTTTAAAATAAATAATTTAATTAATCAATATATGTCATCATTCTTAAAAATGTTACAAAGGACTAATCATTTATATGTATTGATATTCATTAAATCTATGAAAACACTTAAATCATTTTGGATCATAGTTTTGTTATTTTTAAGATTTAAATAAAGAGGGTGTTGGGAGATTTCTGACCCCCAATTAAGATTAATGTTTCTTCAAAAAGATTTAGGAGAGGGTTAGAAGGGGGGGGGTGTTAATACTCAAGTGATGAACTTATAACTATTGTTTCACAAAGTAACAATTTGTTAAAAAAAATATGTTAAAAATAAAATAAAAAAAGTAAAATAAATGTATTAAACATGTGTAAAAAGTTATTTATTTTTTGTGATATAGCTTGTGAAAATCAAATAAAGGGGTTTGAGTGAGTTTAACTCCCTAATTATAATGTATTTATATTTGATAAAAAATAGGGATTGAAGTGTAATATTACTTAGGTATTTAAATTATGATTTGAGTTGTAATAATTCATTTTAAATGTAGCTGTAATTTATTAAACTATTAGTAACAGGATTGATAAAAAGTAATTAAAACATAATATTAGTTTAAAATCTTTATAAAAAATAAAAAGATATTGTACTTTCAATTTGATCAAATATCGGATGCATTAATTAGCTAATTAATGCTTGAGTGTTAAAAATGTATGATTTATTTAATCAATATATGGTAGTTTGAAAAATATTTTAAAAATAAACTTTAACTTGGAAGAACCCAAAGGCCCAAAGGCACCCACACAACCAATCTACTTGAGAGAATGAACACCCTCAGCCAGCAACAGAATCAGATACAGTTATGCCTCCAAAATCACCTGGTCCGTTCACTCACTCATCCACTTCCACATCAAAATAACCCCATTATCCCTACGACTCCGGTCAGTGCCCTCTACAGGAACTGGAGCAAAATAACCAAAAACTGCTGGACCACCAAACTCAGTGCCTCACCCCAAGACAGTACCATCGACCTCCAGGTGGCACTTGAAAACTTCAATGCATGGGTCACCAAATGCGCCGATAGATTCGCACCCCTCAAACTCACCAAACCTAGAAGAACCTCCAAACATAACAGCTGGTTCACCACAGGAAGGAACTATTCTATATCATAAAAGAATTCTGCAACGCCACAGCATCCGAGAACGCCATTACCTCTTCTCTGCAATATCCTTGCATATTTCTTCCACAACAAAATTGCCACAATCAATGAGCACTTCAACCCCCAACCTCCTGGAGCCAACCTCAATAGGCTCCTCAACCTCACCAATTCCAGCATAAACACTTTACCCACAAGGGAACCACCCTTGGCACAGACTAGTGCCACCATCATGAACACCATCCATTCTGGAGCTCCAAGAGATCCCTGCCCCTACCACATGTTCAATCTGGGGAACAGCACCATACATCATCAAGGAGCTCACCACCATTATCAATGCCTCCATCCCGACAGCCTTCTTCCCAGAGGGTTGGAAACATACAGAAGTCAAATCAATCCTTAAAAAAGTCACGGCAAACCCCAAAGTTCTCCAAAAACCCAACTCCCTTCTCCAATTGCCAGCCAAAGTTCTGGAGAAAGCAATAAACCTCCAGCTCACTGCCCACCGAGAATACAACAACCTACTAGACCCCTCCTGATCCAGCTTCCGTTAAAAACACAGCACGGAAATCACCTTGATCACGGCCACCAATGACATCAGGACTCTCCTTGACATGGGAGAAAATACTGCCCTAATATTCCTTGATCTCTCCGCAGCCTTCAACGCCATGTCTCACTACACCCTCCTACATGGACTCCACCAAATGGGAATTCAAGGGAAAGCTCTCAAATGAATTGCATCTTTCCCCTTCGGAAGAACCCAAAGTGTCCCCCTCCACGCTATACCTCAGGACCAAAAACATCATGCGCGGCATCCCAAAAGGATCCTCACTTAACCCAACCCTGTTTGAAACATACATGGCTCTCCTGGCCTCCCTGGTGAGATTCCACAGCATGAACATCATCTCCTACACAGACAATGCTCAGATCATCCTCTCCCTATCCTCACACCCAGCTAACTCCAAAACTAACTGCCACAGATGCATGATCAGTATTGCAAGCAGGATGCAGAACAGATGCCTCAAGCTCAACACTGACAAAACAGAGATACAAATTTTCATGAGCAGCACCTCCCTATGGGACATGACGGAAATTGTGTTTAACACTGATGCAGGAAATTGTATAAATAAATGGCATGCAAAGATATGTGATTGCTTGAACGTGTAGAATACAATGTGAAGCTTCAAATGCAGAAAGCTCCCATTTTCAATGTGCTTCCATAACTAGACCGAGAATTCTTTTGACTCTTGCTTCCATTTTTTTATAAATGTCTCTTTAGAAATGTTTACCCTAGCACCAGCATTTTGACTGCAGAACGTGCTGATTCACAAAATGTATGCTTTGCTTCATCGCACCATATGAGCTAATTTTTGCTTAGACAATGTGCTTTGCAGTTGCCTTTATAATGAATAGAATATCAGTATAACCAGCATATTGGAAATATAGGGGCATATTATCAACAAATAGCGATATTTATCGCTAAGTAGGGTTAGCAGCAATTTTTTAATCGCCGAGCATCACGGGATTTGATCGCTGAGATAACGTGCTATTAGCAACGTTTATCTCAAAAGTGATAAAATTCCCGGCGATAGCGGTAAAATCCGTGAATATCGCTGAGAATACAGAGATATTCACGCATTATCGCTAACAGGGTCTTAGGCATTATATCCACCTCCCATTGGATATAATGGCTAAGAACTGGTCTGAGCAGGTGTTAGTTTTTGGAGATATTCGCACTTCGCGCAAATATTTAAATCGCTACGCCTGTGTTGGTAATAGGCGATAGCGATGTTAGCGACTGCTTTCAGTCGCTAACAGGTTGGGTACACCCACTTTGCATGTCATTAGCGATAAATATCGCTGACATGCAAAGCGGGCACCAAACCGCTCGCTATCGCCTACAAGCTGTCGCTAACTGCTGTTAGCGACAGCTTGCTAATAGGACGATATTATTATCGCCGCTTAGTGGCCTATCGCCCCCCTTGATAATATGCACCATAATGTGTATGCTTTAGCCAGGACATTGTCGACAGAAATGGTTCACTGCTTTAGACTAGCCCTTTATGTTAACAATGGGACACTGAATGCAGCCAGCAGCTAGGTATGAAGGTTTTCTTGAGAACCTTCTCCCATGTCATCAAAACTTGCAACATATTAGAAACATCCAATTCTGCTATACGGATTACTGTGGGAATCATGAAGATCTGAGACAGATGGTGATGAAATCATCTAATGATTGGGTTCATACTGGACAAAGATGACTTAACCTGCTAACTTGCAACATGAATTGAGTGTTTTAATATATATGTGTGTTCCTAGTTAAAGAAGCAGGAGTGTGCTTCCCAATGCTTTTGATGTTTTATGTGGTTCACTGATAGAATATCCACCCCAAAATACCCCCATACTCAAACATTGAGTTATAAAGATCGATGTCAAAAATATTGACATCCTATATTTATAATAATAGGTGCAAAAATATAGGAAACAAAATATTGATGTAAAAAATTTAGTTGTACAAAATATCTATTTGATTATATGTATAAAAATATTAAATATATAAAATAATAAAATTAACTTTAAAAAAAATTAGATTTAGTATACATTTTAGCAAATATAGCAACGGATTGTAATTTAAATTGTTTAACATACGTATATAAAATAGTACTATAAATATATATAAATTTAGTTTAAAACAATTAATAAACTATTAATTTTAATTTATTTTATAATTGTAACATAAGGGGGTCGATTCCGATCCGGTAAAATCCCCGTCTGTACGAATCGTATCCGGAGCCGTTTCCGTACGACTCGTACGGACGCCGTACGACCGGACGATTCCGATCCCGATCGGCCGACCCGGACGCGATTTGTACGGTACACGCCGATTCGTACGGAAAAGCGCACGATCACCTACACACCGTACGGCGCGTACCCCCCATGATCGCAGGGATGTGCGCCGTACCCCTGTGATCATGCGGGGTACGTGCCGTACACCCAGCGTACATGGGGTACGTGCCGTACACCCACCGTACATGGGGTACGGTGCGTACCCCATGTATGCTGGGTGTACGGCACGTACCCCGCATGATCGCAGGGGCACGGCGCGTACCCCTGCGATCATGGGGGGTACGTGCCGTACCCGGGGGGGCGTTTTGTACCTGTTCCGGCGCGAACTCTGCGTTTACGACTGTTTTCGGCTCCCGTAGGAAAAGGGTCGTACGGCGCGTACCCGACACGAATCGTACTTGCTGGGTCGTAAAAACCAGCCGCGAACCGTAGTGATGTCGCGTACAGCCGGTTCCGAGTGAGACTCGTACGGAGATTTGAGTCGTACGGAGTCCTGTACGACTCGTATGGAGTTTGGCACCTGGTACGGATCGTACTTCGTCGTACGTACGGGACGTCTACGGGTACGATTCGTATGGGGAAAAAACTCTCCGTACGACGATTCGGAGCGCATTTTACCGGATCGGAATCGACCCCAAAATGTAATGAAAAACCATAGGGGTCTATTAGGATGTAGGGCGGATGGCCACAATGCTGGGAATGGAGGACGCCACCGCTACATAATAAAAATCTCTAAAAGGATCTAAATACATAGGTAAGTAAACAGGACCTTCAACAAGTGATTGTGAGGTATGGCCTACAAAAAGCAATTTATTGATCAGTCATGTGATGTGAGGAACATTCAGTTGAAAAAAAAGACACTGACTATTAATCAAAAGTGAGATTCTTAGATGTATTGTGACAAATACATTTTGCAAAAGTATGACAGTGAATGCGGTGGTTACATAGAGTAATATTTGTTAATCGTGAAAATCTACACACTGAGCTTGTCTATGTAAACTTGTCTTATAACCATTGTAAATTGGATCAAATATTTGAATCCTGCTTTTCATTTATTTTCTTGATAAATTTGTCTTTTAAATAAATTGTTTGTCCTTAAGAAAGTGAAGGGAATCATTATAAATAACCACCAAACACCGCATTGACATCCTGGCACAAAGATTTGAGTTTTATATGATCTTGTGATAACTTTTTGTATATTTGATATATTTAGGGATATTGTAGAAGATAATTATTTGGAGATGGATTTGTTATGAATTGTCATTTATAATAGTTGGTGATTTTAAAATGTGGAGTTTTTTAAAAAGTATTTTTGTTTACAAATTATTCATATATCAATGTGCAATAAATCGGAAATGTTTACATAATACAAGGTCAGTGTCTAGAGTGTGGATATATACTCATAGATAAAAAAACAAATTTCCTTTCTTTTAAAAAATAAATAAAAGAAGATATAGTTATAAAGGGTGAGTATTGGTGTGTATGTAACAAAAGGGGTTTCTATTTGCTCTGATTAACTTTGAGACCCTGTCCCTTTTGGAATAGAAGAGCACCTCTCCAAATTTTGTGGAAAACGTTCCTCAACAACTGCCTGCCAGCATCCCTGCCCTATGATGAAATTAACAGGACAGGGTGCATCCTCCGAGATTAACACACAGCCTCGGAAAGCACAGTGCTTAAGCCTAAAGCACCCAGGCTGTGTTCAGTTAGCATGGCTGCATAATAATACAGTGGGTGTGGTCTTAAAGCCTGGCAACCTTTAGAGGGTCAGGGCTGAAAAAAAGTTAGCCCAGCAAAAATTTCAACTGCAAGCACATGCACAATAGCACATGCGCACTAGGCAAAAAAGTGCCTGACCGCCTCAATGAGCAACAACACTGCTAGCATTTCTGGGGGAATCACCACTGCCTACATATGCATGTCATTTGATAGTCGCTATCAACAACCCACATCCGTCTTCTTTGATAGTGTTTGATTATGACGTTGAAGAGCCTTTATGAGATGAACTTGACAATGATTGACTGTGCTTGTTTTCTACTTGTCATAGCTGATGTTGCTTTTGGGCATTTTGGGCAAGGCGAGAATACTTCTAGAACCTTCTGGCACCCCTTTTCTCTTCACGTTGTGACACATTTGGTTTCTCTTTTTTGTTGCAGACCATCATGCGGTGGTTTTAAATCCTGCAGCATTTGTATATCTGTCCTATGGCTAGACATTTACCTTCATTGGAAAATGAAAACCCACATCGGAAGTATAACTTTTCTTCTACTTTG
The DNA here is from genome assembly GCF_964261635.1 of Lissotriton helveticus. NCBI lineage: Eukaryota > Metazoa > Chordata > Amphibia > Caudata > Salamandridae > Lissotriton > Lissotriton helveticus. Next base: position 654,447,210 of record NC_136072.1, read on the forward strand.
TGATTATGCTTGCTTTTCATGATCATTTCATGATTCATTACGTGCTGTTCCTGCTTCCATCTCAGAAGCTTGTTGATCTGCTTGTTCTTCTGCCCTTGCAACCATTAGCATTTTTGCTAAACCGAGTGTCTCTCTCAACATGCTTCTCCTGAAGGGATCTGAAAAACAGCCATAAATGGCTCTATGGCGCATGGCTTCTTCATCATTTAAGTGACAGAACTTACAGTGTTTGATAAGTGCATTAAGACTCTCAACAAACTCATCCATCACTTCCGCAGACTGTTGTCGTGCTTGGTTGAAGATGTACCTTTCACAGTCAACCTCTTCATTCAATAACCCTATGGCTTGATCCTGGTCAACTCGTTCGATTTTGAGGTTATATATCACTTTGCTTCCTTGTGCCAATTGGTAAGCTTCTGTGTTCATACCTGGTCGTCATTGCCTTTAGTGTTTGCTTTGTACGGATAATGGTTCTCTGCTATGATGCAGCACAGTCTCTATCCTTTTAGCCTTACCAACGAGTTCTGGCGTGCTTTGTGAATGTGCTCCTCAGCAGGGCCTTCAACTTCTTTGATGGCTGTGTATGGGCTGACGCTGGGCTTTTAATCCACATACGCCAACCTCAGATGGATTTGTATCAATCTAGGGTGCACGTGGTATGCACAAGCAGTTGCTGTACCTGTGCAAACTCTCAGGGAGAGCAGCCTTGTTTCTTCGGAGCACATATCCCTTACTAGTCACCAGTTGTAGTGTCTCCCCAGCCAGGGTGTATGCAAATGAACACAGCACAATGGAGCTCTGTTATTCTTCAACGTACAATCACACTCTGCACACATTGAATCACAACTTTCATAACCACACCTTAACACCTCCGATTAGACTATGTAATTCCTGTTTAGAGCCACCTAGAATTGCGAGGGTCCTAACACGCATATTTTCAAAGACACTACACCATACATATGAAAATCCAGGTGAGGAAATGGCTCACATGTACAAAAAGCTCACAAGGTACCAATTTCTTGCTATGCACCTCCATCTTCAATTGCACTGTGCATGTGACTGTGGTGTACATTCAGTTTCACAGTTTCTGCAAGACATTTCTACTCAAACCAAGTTGTGTGTGAGAGAAAATTACATGACTGCTTAAATAAAACATTATTATGAGTGAAGCTATTCCCTCAGTAATCTAGGTTAAAACAAAGTTACACTCATGTAATAATAAACAGGATTATGCCTGGTGTGAAGAGTGGGGCACTTCTCTTCCACAGCCAGCCATTGAAAGCCACAGATTATCTCACTGTCTTTTTTCTGCTGTGGGGTTATCACACAATACTGCACTGAGCACTTCTAAGTTCAATGGACATGTATAGAAAGACATGGGGATGTTTTTTTCCAAAATAGGTGTACAAGCATATTTTCCATAGACACAAAATGGGTAAAACCTTTGATACATCTGACCCAGAAGGTCTTGGGCATTAGGTTGCAGAAACTCTATTCACAGATAAGGTGACATATATCTGTGTAGTTTGCTCTAAACACAATCACAATCTTTTTTACAGACTTTTAAATAATGTGAGGTTTTGAATGTGCACATTCATGGAAAGGTTGTGATCGGTAAAGAGCCAAGGTGCAGTGATATGGCAATGGTGAGTATTTACAGATGTTTTCACAGTCTCACAATGAAACACCTCATCATAAATGTTAGAGGTTGGCATGCCTCTCTAGGGTACAGCTGTAGGGTAACTGAGTAGGGTAGCCAGAGGTATTGCATTGTAAAAAGGAATGGAATCATTGGTAAAAAAAAGACAACCTCAAATAAGGTGAAAAACAGTTTGCCCTCATTATGTCCTACTATTTGTGAAAAATGCTAATTTGGTGCTAGAACCTGGTTGACATCTTCTGCAAATAATAATTTCACCAGTTTTGACTCCCTAATTCGTTTTCTCAGTCAGCAATCATTAAGAGTGATCCATTAAGTTCCATCAGGATTACAGTCCTGCATGAACATGGCAGGACAAGAGTGTTTTACCCAGACACTTTGGGGAGAGCCCTGCATCACTTTTGCACCCCGTAAAGTGGTACATGCATGACGTAGGGCTCTCATGAAGATTAATGAAGCAATGGAAATGCACCCTGAATGACCTCATAAATCATGAGTAAGGTGACCCAGTGCAAATCGCTTCATCGCCTTACTCTGAGCCTGGGAGGTGTTCCATGGACGTTGTGGTGAGTTTTCCAATGCAACACCCCTGGAATTTGATGCTGCCCCCAGATTTACAAAGTGATGTAAACATGGAAAGCGTCAAATCCACATGCCTCCCTAGGTGAGGCATAACAAGGAGAAACATGTGTATTTCTCCTCGTTTTTTCTTTTCATGTGTGCTACATTCTGCAGCACACATAGAAAGAGGAAAATGCCTTGTAGGATTGTTTTTGTTCAGGAAGATGCTCCTTCTTCAAAAACAACACAGCTTGCAATGGAGCCTTCCTTGCCCCATGGCACAAGGGTGCCTACTTTGGTGCTTTGCTGCCAAAACGGCATCAGCACAGGAAAAAAGGACAGGAATGCACTGTATTGCATAAATATGGCGCATTCCTGTCCTTTCACATTGGCATAGGGCAGCGGAGAAAGGTGCCTCACTGCGCTACCCTATGCCAAAATGCCATAAATGGAACTCTTTGTCTGCTGAAAACAAGCATAGTGGCCAGGCAAAAGATTGGGGGGAAATGAGGGATTTTCACCGGAATCTTGGGCCACATGCATCAAATAATATTGCATTCGTAAATGGTGCAAGTCGGTATTTTCACCTGTTTGAGAATACAAAATAACCTTGTAGGGTGTATGAAAGGCTTTGTGGTCGCAATTTTAGTAGTAAAAAAATTGGGATTACCTTAAAAAGCAACTACAAATAGGGAATTGCTATTTGCGTTTCCCTTAACACATGTACCAAGCTTTTTCTAAATGCAAACTGTGCATTTAGGAAGTGCTATTACCGTCACCTCCAACTTGGTGGTAACCCCGTGCAAATTTTGAAAAATGTACAAAAAAGCATTTTTGAAAGTGCCATGTAGCGCGCACATGCTCCTAAAGCACATGTGTGTTTTACATGTGCGCCTTTTATTTTGGGGTGCTTCAGGGAGGCCTAAGGCTCCCGGGCACTCTTGGTATTGTATTACCTAATTTGTGATTACCAATTAGGTAATCGCAAATTAGCTAATGCAAAACCATTCGCATATATGGGCTCCATGGGAACAAAGAGAGTAGTATTACCAAATAGCGATTACATAATTGCAATTGTGAATCTTTAGGAATCGCTATTAGGTTATCGCTATCTTGTTACATACCATTTTGCATTCCTTAAATAGCGATTACCTAAAATTTGCAATTTAAGGAGAGCAAAATGGGTTTTTGATACATTTGGCCCCTTATTCGGTATTCATGATTGCTCTTATAATATTCCTTTTCTCAGGGCACACTCAGGTTGTGATCCCATGGTAGTCCCCTGCCCCATAATTACCAATAAATGTGGTATAAGTAATGCTGGGGTGGAGGCATGTGACTACGGGGCCATTTCCCGGCATGTTGTAACTGGCTCCTCCATGGGGTCCGATTTGTTACATAGTGAACAGATGCTGTTGTGATATATCACCTGTTCGTGATTTCAAGTCAGCCATCAGCCTAAATCGTTTCAAGTGTCACCATGCAGCAGGTTCCTAGAGCCCATCTCATTAAGGATTTCGCCATGTCCCCTATGTATTATCCATTAATAGACCATTTGGACGAAACTTGCAATTGTCAAAGGAATTGGAAGGTAAGAGGTCGTATATATTAGCGCCTGTGCCTCTACACATGTTCTAAACATTCTAAAAACAGAGCCAGTCTAAATATAGTGTTAGTTACACTCTGCTTTCTAACTGTTGACAGAGACATGACCTTCTTGAGATGAGTCAGCTTATTAACAAGGTCAGTAGTACCTCGCCTAAAGTGGCCAGACTTTTATCATATATTATCATTATTATTTACCAACAAAGGATATACCCAAAAATTCATTACAGTTAAAGATATTCTGATTATGCATCCCAGGAAGCCTAGTTCAATAATAAAAAGAAGTACATCAGAGTTCATTGCAAACAACTCTATTGATTTTAGATATTGATTTCCAGCAGCAAAGTAATGTGGTTGACCCACTTAACATAGCTGTAGTACAAACTTTATTGATCTTAAATATACATTATGCAGTTATTTGCAGGGGACTGAAGTAAACAGGAGGTGGCCATTAATGGCCCCTAATGAAGTGGTTATAGTGGAATCGTGCATTTCTCAATATACACAAGGGCATTCACTGACATTTAATATGGAAAACCGGGAAAGAAAGTGATGAATTAGACAAGATCAGTTACATATTTTGAGCAAAAAAACTGTGCATAATGCAAGGTGTTTCATTTTGCTCATATGCTAGAGGGCAGTTTCTGCGTTATTACTTCACCCAATCTGAAAACAAAAATGCCCTCTTTCCTGCAGAGAAGCAGCAATCACCTGTCTCAACTCGGAAGACCCACAACTGATAGGCCGGACTGCCAAATACTTTTCAGGGATGGAAAAAAAACTTGGGAAAGTGGCTGGCAACACTGATAAAAGAGTTTTAATCTAGCTGGCTCAAATGATCATGAACTGTGTCAAATGACTTTTATTTTAACTGGCTGATGCGAACTGCACTATGCATTTAGTCTGCACTTCTTCAGAACTTTAACCATTTTAAATTCCCCCTGTCGCCAAGCATTGGTCAACTGGCCAACATCTCAGGCCATATTTTGGCAGTTCGTTACAGCACAATGTCCCATTTTTTGTAAACACTCTTAGGGCGCCGAGTGGCTTCTTGCACCTACCCCGCTTGTTGTTTCCACTTGATTCTCCCGATGCCAACGCCCTTGTGTTCTGTAGCCTGTCTTGATTTACATTTTAACCCTTCTTCTAATTCGCTTTATAAGAATAAGTACAATGTCTCGTATCTGCAAATGTTTTTATTAATCATGCATAATAAACGTAGTATATTATTATTATATTATTAGTCATACAAGTGGCTTGATGATATGGTGTCCATCCACACAGACATACTGGTCACTCCCAAAAGATTGAAAACACATCCGAAAACAGCACAAAAACACTACAATATTTTGTTGATATATAACTATCAATGCAATATCAGCACATGACTACATAGGAAAAGACAATATAAAATAATACAACACAATTATGACACAAAACAGCACATCACAACACAACAGCAACACAACACAACTGAACACAACACACAAATACAAGACAATTTTATTGTATTCATCTGTTGTGTTGCCATGTTGTGTTATTGCTTTGTTTTAGTGCATTGTGGTGAGTTGGTATGCTGCTGTGTTGCTGGATTGTGGTAGGTTTTTATATAATATATGCATATAAATGTTATGGAATAAAGTACCCCCTGCTGTACCTTATAAGCGGATCACAGGTCACTGAGCAGTTCAGTGACCATATATGGAAAGGAGGCTAAAGGCAGATAACCTTTATATGGTCATGGAATTCCAAGGTGGTTTGCTACACCGGCAATGTGCGGCGGGGATACTTTGTTCCGTATAATGTATAGCCACACCATAACCCTTCCCACAAATGCTTCTATCCTTGGTGTGGTGTTCATTCATGTGAAAGAGAGAGAATTTTAGTAAACATGACTAAAGCTAGAATTTCTAATACAAACCTAAACACACAAAAAAGCAGTTAAATATTTGTCACAATTAGACATTAGAATCAGTTTAATACAATTCAGATTTAAAAACTCTCTGTAGCTCAGAATAGGTGGAAACATGCAGAGCGATTCTATCTTTCAATAATGACCTAATGTATTAAAAAATTAACGTGTTGCCATTAATACCTTCTTTCTGCTTACCACTTTTAATCGAGGAAATCAAAGCAGAAGAATTTCAAGCCAAGTTTTGGTTTTGTGTTTTAAAGTACAGCTTAAATTGATGTCTGTGACTTGCCTTTTCTTTTGAATGCTGGTTCTGTCAGTAATCGTTGTGATGTCAAAAGTCAATTATAATAAGTTATTACAATTGAGCAGCTACATCAGTTCTTTATAACAGGTGGCTAGGTGTGTTACACTTTACTTGGAATAAGGCAGCTGAAAGGCGCAAGGCTGAGAGGTGGTGAAGGACAGAGAAGCTGCCGATCTCTGGTCTGATTTCCACTCTCCCCTATGCCCAGGGCAGTCATGCCAGTATCTACCGAGCAAGCCCAGGAAGTTCCCAACAGGAGACAGGGGAACTTATGCTCAGGTAATTCTCTCTGAATATTACCTCATCAGAGGGAACACAGATGGTGAGGTCGCAGAGTCGCGGGCAGAGTCAGCAAACTATCCGTAGTCCTCCTTAGGCGTGTATGGTCTGCAAGCCGGGCCCCCCTTTTCAGGAGTCACAAGTCAGCTAGGTGGAATGAAGTATGGATGGAGGGGGTCCACAAGCACTGGTGTGTTCTGCACATCAGATAGTGTCAGAGGGACTCCAAGTGTTATGGAGGGCAGGAGGATGTGCTCAGATGCAGTAGAGGGCTTGGCCGGTTGCAAAATAGCGGCACCACACACTCAGCCGCCTCCACAGGAAAGAAACGCAGCAAGAAGGCCTCAGACATACAGAGGGCTAAAGGCACTGTCCCGGGCGAGCCACCCCCACTACAGTGTATAGGGCCCCAATCAGTCCGGTCTCAGCAGTGTTACTCAGTGAGGTAGTCCACATCCTGGGGAAGACAAGATAGTGCCGCTGTCAGCACAGTGGAGGCCGTCACTGTTGGTCCAGTGTTTTGCAATCTAGGATGTGCAATCCGTGTCCAATAGCCACTCCTCACAAATGGGACATGGAACACAGGTACCCCATTGTTTTGGTGCCGTGCAGTTGTTGTCCAAATGCACTTAGAAGCTTTAGAAGGCTGTGGGAGTCCGGAGCCGCAATAAAGCCTGTCTTACTCCTTGAGCTCCTTGACAATGCCCATCCACAGATACTTCATTGATAGATAAAAAAGGGAATATTTCTGTCTCAGCATGTTTTTAAATCTACATCATCATCATGCGTTTGGAACACCACACCATCTGGTGTACAATAGATAGTACAATTTAACTGCACAATAAATCCCTTCCTAACAGGTTCACAGGACTTAAACCACAGACACAAAACATGTGCTTGTCCTTAAATGAGTCTAATATTACTGGATCTATTTCAGAAACTGGATTTTGAATTTGTTATTAGTTACCCCTACAACTTGGATGGTTTTCTATGAGAGAGGAAAGTCTGAAACTTCCACTGTTCTAACTGTGGATGTGGTAATGCCAGCAATTCGAAATGATACGAGCTGGCCATAGACTTCTGCATCTACGTATGGGCCACTCTAGTCTACCTCTAAGAATGCACCAAATATGCAATCTTCTTCCCCTCTCAGGCGCCATCATTGAGAATTTTCAGAACCTGAAGCATCAATTTCTAATAACTGGAATTGCAGTAATGCATTCCGGTTTGCATTTTGGGAATGGGGCATGGCATTCTGAAATGAATTAGTATTCTTTTTAGGCATTTGAATAGGATTAAATCTAGGATTCCCCATTTGTGCAAGTGCAACAGGCGTTGTTGGCACCCGTCCCTGTACTGGCATTTTCTCTAACTCTATGACAGATGTGACAAGCTGTAATCTTGTTCATATCAGCAATATCTGTACACGATCCTGTACCCACCAGAACACCTCTACCTCTACTTTGTGATGCATTCATTCCTTCTTGATTTCCAAGAAAGCCAGACAATGGCAAAGTAACTCCTTGCATGTTTCTTTGATTTCCTTCCAAAGAAGGATTCTAAAAACACTTCTGAGTAAGCTTTGTCTGTGCTAACATGAACTTCTCCTTTATCCTGTTCCGCTTCATGTCTAACTCATCACTGCAGTACTTTGCATATCTCAGGTTTTCGTCAAGTGAATTATTTTGCCAACAAGTCACACTTTGTGTTATGTGTTAACAGATCTCTGGCTTTTGTCCTAAATCAAACTGAGATACAAAAATCCCCGCATCCTTCTTCTCAGGATATTAAGGTCCACTATGCTGCTGAAACACTTGTAAGACTCTCTTATAGTATTCATGGGTTGTTCTTTTAATTTTGATTTAGCCCATATCTTTCTGTGATGCTCTGCCTTTCAAAAAAAGTAATAACTGCCACATACTTCTCCATCACTGTAGGAGACATCACCGTTGTCCCAGCCACTCTCATTTGTCCCTCTCTAGTCCTTGTTTTCATATTTCCTAGCTAGTTCAGTTAATTTGTCATGATCTAAGCCTGCCTTTCTTGTAACCTCTTTGCACAGGCACAATAATTCTTTCCTCTGATATTGTTCTATATGCTCATATTCAAAACATCGCCTTATTATTTCTTCCAGCTCTACTTTCAACTGAGAAACATTTACAGACTTTCGTTGTTCCTGCACTCTTTGCCTTACTAGATTCTACTATTTCATCAAACCAAGCTGGTGCATATCCCTCCTCAGTTGCAACTATTCATTTTAATGATATTGAGGCAGTGAGTACTAACATTCCTTCATCTAGTAGTGCTTGTGCAATTAGTGGTGGATGCCAGGCAACTATCTGTAAGTTCAGAGATGTCACGACAAACCCTGAAGTGAGTAAACCTCCAGTAACAAGTTGAGTCTTAGGTATTGTCGCTACAAGGGGAGGGGTACTTAATACTACCCTAGTTATAGATTGAGCATTAATATCAAGTACTGGTGCTATACTGGTCACTGCCACTGTAGTAGTCACATTTTGAACTGTAGTCTGTGGTTCAGCTATTACGGGTCAGGCAATCTGCAATATTTGTAAGGGTTGTTCAGTTGGGTTTGCATCTTGATGTGCAGGAACAGTATGCACTATTGAACTGGTACTAGTGCCTGATTCACTTTGCCCTGTAGGAATCATATGTGGTGGAGGTCTCAAAGTCAGCATTTGTTCCAATATGTCATCTCCTGAATCTGTATCTGATTCATTCTATTCTTTCTTGAGAGAATCCCTGTCATTTATTTTCCTTTTTTGGCAGCTTCAGAAGTAAGCACTGAATATAATCTAGTTCCCTCTATAATGGTATTTCTCCATCTACACTGTTCTTCGTCTCATCGGGCATTTGCATAATTTTTCACTGCTCTATTAGTCCTCCTCTGATATTTTTCCCTCTCCCATGCATTACAAGCTTCATATTGAATGGGTCTAGGTAGTGGCTTCATTTCATACAATTTTCATTTCAAATGATCTAAAATTCGGGTATTGAATGTCGCTTTTGTAGGGAAACTAAAGCACTCTACTTCTCAGTGATCCTACTTCATTGGTGAAACATGTGCTTAAACCACGCTTAGCAGTCATAATGTATGCAGGTGTACCCTCACCTTTGCATACTGCAATGGTAACATCCCCTCACACCAAATTCTTAAAATCTTGAAAACATTACATTCTGAGGATTCAATTTCAAACAACACAATTAAACTAAATGTTATTATTTTTATCTGTATACATCAATTTCTTTTTACATCAATTGAATTCCAGTTATTATTTTCACAGCTCTCAATAACAAATCCAAATACTGCATTCACTTTCAGGGATCCAATCCCAGTGCGGCACTGCAACATCACCAACCAATCACAGCGCGAATTCACACAGCGACCAATCCCAACACAGTAACGTACACCCTTACTACTTACAGTGAATCACCTTCCTTTACAATTGTCTTCGTACTTGCACAATCCTAACACATAATCTAAAAAACTCATTCTTGCTTGCTTTATTAAAAGAAATAAAGCATCCCACACATTCTAAAATGTTTTTGATCAACCACAAGTAAGATCTCTACCAGTGTGATATCACCCAAATCAATGCAGTGTCCCCGTTTTTGCAATTAGGTTAAACTAACACTGATCAATGTTAAGAAGTCAAAACAATTTAATAACCCAATGTCACGGGTGTAGGTGATGGTATCTCACTCACTGCACCTCAGATTACTGCAAACAAGTTTTCAATTAATATATTATCCCTGGATCTTTTGACTACAACGAGTCTGAAATCTTCAAATACCTTTTTAACCACTTATCAACTATTTTTATTTTAGCCACTCATTTTAATCCAACATCCAACCCAAAAGAAAAGCGCAATCACAATACATTAGCCCTATTAATACTCACACCTTCAAAACCACAACCACCTTCAAGTGCCACCCTGCCGAATCTTCAAGTCCTGGACATTGGATTCAGCAATCGGGAATTTTGTAATAATATTTATCTGTAGTATTTTAAAGCTCCATTTAGAGTGTTAAACGTAACCCCTGCTACCACATTGGCGAGCGCGGAAATCTCATACAAGTTTTACAAACATCTCCACTTTAAGACTTTCTAAGTGAAATTTCCACGCATATTTCTGCTCCTGGTCAACACATCTTTGCCACCGTGTTAAAGTAGAGCCCAACCTGAATACATTGCTAAAATAATCATCAACTTACAACATTTAATGTTCAATTAATGATTAGAGGGTTGATGAAGTTTGAAAGCTATAGTTCTCATTAAAGAGATTAGTTCATATTTTTGTTCATTTATTCAGGTTAGTTAGAGTTGTTTGGTTACAGAAATATAAACAAAATGTGTTATTAGAGACAATATACAAAATAACAGCGTGTCCCATAAAAAACTTTGTCCTATCTTGATCTAAAAGGTCCTAATCGATCCTGGCAAGAACCTATACAGGGTTATTTTGGAAAAGAGCAAGTGAATTCAGCGAAAGGCTAATAGCTGTGAAAGGTGGAACTCCCCATAAAGAACATTTCCAGAAACTCAGCTGAGTTCCCTAACAGTTGCCATAACAGCCGTAAAAATAGGTAGAAGGAAATAATCACAGCAGTAGCTATGATCAGCATAAAGATAATCAGCATACAGACAGGAAGTCTCTTCATAAAGTGTAAGGAAACAAGTAAAGAAAATCACAGTTAGCAGTAGCTTACAGCAATCTTGGGGAAAAGTAGCACAGTAAAGTGCTAAGGGGCATGGCAGGGAAGGTGTGCTTAAAATGTGATGACTCTCTAGTTAGGAACACATAATATATAGAAAAGCACCAAACATGTTGTAAACTAAAAATGTTGACGCATCCTAGGCCAATGGTAAAGGCTCTTCTGATGGTCTGTTGTTTTCTACCTTGATTCCCAGAGTAAACCTCCAATGATGGCATGTTGTTTGGCAACGGCTACACAACGCAACCAAACATACATCGAGGAAGGTTCACATGAGAACCTACAGCAAGCCTACTCTGCCAGCTGTGCAGTGTCCCATTGTGCAACAAAGGTCTGTTCTATAAATATGAAACATTAATATCTAGCATATGATGGTTAGATCATGGAATTCAGAGCTTATAGCACTAATTCTTTTTCATTAATATATTTGTTTATTATAAGCATTTCACAGAGAAAACAATCTAAATGCAATGATAAAATCATATGGTGTGAGGCAAAAAGCAATACATTTTGCAGCAAACAGCACATTTCACTCTGATGTCAAGCTCTATAATTCAATTATAACGTTAAATCATTTGTTCTTTAGAAACTTTATTCGATCTTTATTTTGTTCCGATCATAAAAGTACATAAAAATAGATAAAACAAAACGTTAACAATACAACCAACCACAATTATTTCCTTAAACAAGCCACCATGTATCAGGTTTCAGTGGATTTCCATATAAAACACATTTTAGGAAATACATTAAGAATTACTTGGTATAAAATTATATACATATATATATATATATATATATATATATATTTTTTTTTTCATTTTAAAGAATAGTAAAAGCAGTGAAAAAATAAAAGATCCTCCTAATTCATTAATGGACCGCATATTTCTTTTGACGCATACATGCCCATAAAAAAGATGTGACTGCAAAGCAGAAACACGGGTTAGGGAGTGATTTCAGAAAATATAATGGATCCCGGCATTGACAAAATGTATGTCTTTTTAAAATTGGTACAATAAATTACTTCCTTTCTTGAGCATACATGCTACACAAAAAAATACCAAATGAAAATCATTTTGTGGTGACTTAAAATCGCAAGGGCACAGCAGTAAGTCAGAGTGCGTAAGTCTTCTACCTGGATACCCTAACATCAACGGGATCAGATTTAGGCAAAATCGCAGAAGGATGACCTAGTGATGAGAAAATGGGACCTCTGCTAAATATGAAAACTCACCCTCCTCTTTTGGGGGTGTTAGTTGATACAACCAAACTATCTGCGTACCATAATTCTTCTCACTACGGTCGTATTGGGCCCTCAGCTTGAAAATCTTGGCCAACCTCAACTTGGAAAGGTTATGGCATGTCATTGGTACCTTAAAAAGATTCAACAAGCCTAAAGCGCTAAGGGGCATATTACCAAGCAATAGCGATAATTATCGCTATTGCTTGGTTAGAGACAAAATTTTACCGCTGAGCTGCGGCGATTTTTACCGCAGATAAACCTTGGTATTACCAAGGTTTATCGCAAATGCGATAAAAAACGGCCGCAATGCATGAATATCGCTGAAAAGTCAGCCATATTGATGCATTACCGAGCTAATGCTCTTAGCCATGTTATCCACCTCCCATTGGATAACATGGCTAAGAACTGCTCAGGGCAGGTGTTAGCTTTTGGAGATATTCGCGCTTAGGGCGAATATCTCCAAAAGTTGGTATTAGGAGATAGCGATGTTAGCGACTGTTTCCACGCCCACTTTGCATGTCATTAGTGATAAATATCACTGACATGCAAAGTGGGGCCCAAGATGGTCGCTATCTCCTACTAGCTGCCGCTAACTGGTGTTAGCGACAGCTAGGTAATAGGGAGATCATTTTATCTCCGCTTTCTTGGCTTTTAAAGTCAAAAAAAGCGGAGATAAACCCCCTTGATAATATGCCCCTGAATTCCTGCTCAACATAGCTTAACCTTCGTCTCCTGCTATGGTTCTCAATTTGGAGCAGGTCTGTAATTATCCTTTAGTCAAGGGGGATTGTGTCCCTACGCCGAATCGACAACCACAACATGAGAGGTGCCAAGTGAATTGAGTCAGTAATGTAAGGAAGGACCGATTCAATATGAGAGATATATTTTGAGAACGATTGTGGAAGGGAGATTAGAGATTTAAAAAATTTGTTTTCAGCTATCTGTAATGGCTCAGTGGGGCCCATGCCCCATACCCCTGCCCCATACGTCACAGCTGATACTATTTTGGCCTGATAAATCATTATATGGAGCCAACATCCTAGTAAATATTTTTAATGCTGCTAGACTCCTATCCATCTCCATTGCTCTTCCTTCTACCCGCTGTGTCCAAGATTGATTTTTGTCGAAGAGGGCTCCTAAATATGAAAATGCGTTTACCACCTCCATTTTGTTTGAGGCCATATGAAAATGTAGTAATTTATCTTTTTTTCCCTGACCCTGCAATTAGTATAAATGTCTTTGTTTAGTTAACTTTCAGGTCCAGCATACTCATTAAAGCAGCATATGCTGTTATCGGACGCTGGAGACCCACACCAGTTCTTGAGAGGAGTACAGAGTCATCGGCATATGCCAAGATGGAGAGCCGATAGGAATCACATAAGGGAACATCCAGGGATGCGCCCACCAGCGCATGCTCCACGCCATTTGTATAAATGAAAAATAGGAAAGGTGCGAGAACGCAACCTTGCCTAACCCCTCTTAAGATCTTAAAGCGGCGGGTACGCATCCCATTTCTCCCATATCGAACGGATGCAGAGGCATCAGAGAACAGTGAATGAAGGAAGTCAATTAGGGGATGGTCCATTCCCATCTCTAACATGATGTCCCAGAGCTTCAGGTGGGAAACGCAGTCAAACGCTGCAGTTAAATCCATAAAAGCTAAATATAATTTCCCACCCTTAGCCCTCACATATTTATCCATGATAAGAGAGAGAGATTCAGGCACTGATCGACATTGCCCTTCCCTGGTTGGAAACCATGCTGGGTCTGCATTAAAAGATTTCTATCTCACGCCCAGGATTCAAGCCTAAACAAGAGAAGGCGACCCATCAGTTTGGCAGTTGTGTCAATAAGGGAGATGACTCTGTAGTTTTTGGGATAACACTTATCTCCCTTTTTAAAAATTGGAACAATTAGGCTTGTTTTTCACGATGGCGGGGAGCCCAATAGCGCTATCTTGCTAAAACATTTGTCAGCAAGGGGACCCAGAGTTCTTGGTCCATCTGGAAAAAGTCTATTGGGACCCCATCCTTGTCCGGCGCTTTGCCCTTGCTACAGGCTTCTAGTCCACACTTTACCTCCAACAGGGTCAATACTAGATTTACTTGGGGCTTAGGGCCTACTGCAAAGGGAGGACGGGGGTGAGAAGAGGTGAGGGAAATAATGCTTGAGTAGTGTACCACCCAATCATCTTCAATAATGTCTAAGACAAGATCTCCTTGGGTCTTAAAGTAGGGATCATTAATTATGTCCCAAAACTCTTTGCTGTTCCCTGAATCTGAGGCATCCTCTAAACTAGCCTAGATTTCCTCCCTCATTACCCTCTCCCTAGCTTTTCCTGCTGATTTTCAGTCCCTTCGTATGGAGGCGATTCATTTTTCATCCTTAGGTTGTGTCTTTAATGCTGTTACTAGGGCCTTTCTGGATTTTGTGCAGGGGGAATCGAACCAACCATTGGCCTTTTTCGGTCTATCAGGCTTATCCCATGTTAGTGCATTTTTTATATTATCCAATAGATTTGTAAAGCCTAATAGTGTTACACTGGGTGAGCTATTTAGATATAGACAAATTTCTATACTACCCAGCAAATTACTGACCGTTTGAGAAAGAGTTTTAGCACTATCAATTTGGGCCCACTTTAATTGATATCCATTTCTCCTTGCAATCAAGGGTGGAGCTATTTCCTGCTGTCTAGGCAGTTCTCTAGGAGTGAAGCGGAACGGATCTCACATGTTAAAATGGAGTGAACACTAAAAGGTGTAAATTGGGCATCCACGTGGGTACAGCTCTCATTGAGGTGGTTTGAAATCAGAAAAAAGTCTATAGTTGTTTCATATTCGAAACATTGGAATGTTTTGGGTATGGATTTAGTGGTGGAATAATACTTATTCACAATCACCATGTCCGTAGCCGAGAGTGTCTGATTCAGACTATTACCATAGGTGCTGTGAGAGAAATGGTGTAACGGGTTACCTATGAGATCAGTCATACCACATACTTTCTCTAAACTATGTTTACAGGGGTGGATATTAAAGTCACCAAGCCAGATGACATATATGGGTTCATTAAGCCTTTGCGTTTTTAGAATAGCATCCAGTTCCTTATTTACCTCATCTACAGCCGAGTGGATATGAGTCCCAAAATGATTGTTATAAAAGTTTATTAAAAGCAAAGACACTATTTTTTGCAGCTCAAGGATAGGGATGAGGAAGAAGCTATTTTCTATAAACTTTTTTATCTTCAGATGCAATGTATTTGGGATCAGTGTTAGCATGCCCCCCTTTGCCCTGCCTGATGGCGTTTGAACTGCCCTTGATTGGAAGGAACGTTAAATCAGCATTTAAAGAAAGCCATTCAGTATTTTAAAGGGACAGTAAAGAATAAGAATACTTTTGAGGCCTAGTAGTGAAAGAACCATAGAAATAGGAACTTTCTGCAAAAAGAAACCTCAAAAACAGCATTTTCTATGAGGCACGTTTAATGAAAATGCATTTTCTCTTACCACTAAAATGGACAAACATTTCCTGCGTTGACGTTAAAACACATTTCTATATTGTTATGAGGCTGAATTTACATACAAATGTTCAACTTCTGACCAGTTTATTAATTTATTGAAGTTGAAGGTTGAGGATGTTCAGATTCTGTTTATAGGGTTGTATGGTCTCCTTTCCTTAATGATGGGACTGATGAGGCCACTAGAGACAGCAGCAGAGTTGTAACTTCTGGTGTTTCGAGGAGGCTGCGCTGGAATTTTGGACTTTTCAAAGGGAAAGGCAGTTGACATGCCCCAGCACTAAATTACTGTTTGGAAATGGTCAGAGAAGACCTGGTTGGTCTTTGTTTTCCACACAGCAAGCTTTTGAAGAGGAGCAAATGGACGGAGCAACCATTTTGCTTCCTTTGTTTGAAAATTCAAATTTGTTCGTCACTGTGCTCTTATGTTGTAATTCTGTTGTATTAGTGTGTTATTCATGTGTTGTATTTTGTTTTCCCGTTGTGTTGAGGGTTTTGTTGTGGGTTTGTTGTTAGTTTGTGATTCTCGTGTTACCTTAATGCACGGGTACTCATAGTACAGCCCGCGGGCCGCCAGCGGCCCGGCAAGCCTTCCCTGGTGGCCCGCGGACCTTGCAGACATCGTACCCGTGTTTTAAAAACACATTTTTAAAGAGTGTCTGCAACCGGAGCGCGACTCTGAGAGACTCTGCTGCTCTGTGGGGGCAGGGTGATTCATTCCAGTGATAGGCAGAGCGAAGCTGCAGGGGCCTAAGAAGAGGTGAAATACAGCAAAGCCCCATTAATATGCAAATGGTCTTTTAAAGACCTGTGAAGTGCTCGGGTGCGGCTTTGTGTGTGCCCGGTAAGCTGTCTCATCCTGGACTGCCACACAGGGTGAGATGACAGAGGGTGACGGAGGTAGAGGGAGGGAGACAGAGGGAGGGAGAGGAAGGGATCCAGAGGAAGGGAGGGAACTGGAGGGAAAGGTAGGGAAAGTGAGGGAGGGAGACCGTGAAATGGAGACTGAGAAAGGGAGACAGACAGAGGGAGGAGGGCGTCAGAGGGAGAGAGGCGGAGTGAGGGAGGCGAGGGGAGGGAAGCAGAAGTGAGGGAGTGAGGGAAGGGGAGTGAGGGAGGGAGTAAGGGGAGTGAGGGAGGGAGTAAGGGGAGTGAGGGAGGTGGAGGGAGGGAGGCGGAAGTGAGGGAGTGAGGGAAGGGGAGTGAGGGAGGGAGTGAGGGAAGGGGAGTGAGGGGCAGGGAGGGAAGAGGATTGAGGGAGAGAGGCGGAAGTGAGGGAGTGAGTGAGGGAGGTGGAAGTGAGGGAAGGGGAGTGAGGGAGGAAGTGAGGGAAGGGGAGTGAGTGGAAGTGAGGGAAGGGGAGTGAGGGGAGGGAGAGAGGGAAGGGAAGTGGGAGGGGGAGAGAGGGAGAGAGGGAAGGGGAGTGGGTAGGGAGAGAGGGAAGGGGAGTGAGGGAGAGAGAGAGGGAAGGGGGAGCGGGTAGAGGCGTGAAGAAAGGGGACTGAGGGAGGGAGTGAAGGAAGGGGAGTGAGGGGAGGGGAGTGAGGGGAGGGGAGTGAGGGAAGGGGAGTGAGAGGAGGGGAGTGAGGGAAGGGGAGTGGGGGATGGGGAGTGAGGGAAGGAGAGGGAGAGAGGGAAGAGGAATGGGGAGAGGGAAGGAGAGAGGGAAGGAGAGGGAGGGTGAGGGAAGGTGAGGGAGGGAAGGAGAGGGGAGGAGAGGGAGGAAGAGGGAGGGTGAGGGAGGGAGAGAGGGAGAGAGGGAGAGGGAAGGAGAGAGAAGGAGACAGAGAGAGGGAGTGAGACAGTCAGAGTGAGGGAGAGTGAGGGATTGAGAGGGGGAGAGAGGGAGAGGGAAGGAGAGAGAGGGAGACAGAGAGAGAGGGAGTGAGACAGTCGGAGTGAGGGAGAGTGAGGGAGAGTTAGGGAGAGTGAGGGAGTGAAAGGGAGTGAGACAGTCAGAGTGAGTGAGACAGAGGGAGACAGGGAGAAAGGGAGAGAGAGGGATGGAGGGAGGGAGACATAGAGATAGAGGGAGGGAGACAGAGAGAGAGAGAGAGAGAGAGGGAGGGAGACAGAGAGAGATAGGGAGAGAAAGGAATGGAGGGAGACAGAGAGAGAGAGCGAGCGAGAGAGAGAGAGAGAGAGAGTGAGAGAGAGAGAGAAAGAGAGATGTGTGTATGCCAGGTCTGGCTTCGTCCACTGCAGGGACATGTGTTCAACCTCATGGTCACAGTTTTTTTTGTTGCTCTGGCCCCGCCCTTTCCCCCACTGCCCCCGCCCCACCGGTGCGGCCCTCGGACCCAAACCACACTGTAAATTTGGCCCAGAGAGAAAGTTTGTAAGTACCCATGCCTTAACGTGTTTTATTGTGTTGTATTGTTGCGGTGTTGAGTTATTATAATGGCTTGTTTGTTGTGGTGCTGTTGTGTAGTTTTACGTCAGCTGCAGTCTGCTTTAATATGAACAAACATTCTTGTAAAATATTATCACATCCATAAAAATGGTTTCATCACACAGTGTTTGCACCATATTTCTCACAAAGGTCATGTAATTAACAGCCTCTGAAAAGCTGCTGAAAATAACATAAAAACATAACAGGCAATAAAATAACATAATATGGCATAATGTCACATCTTAAGACATGATTTGCTATGACACAACATACTTAGCATAGACTAGGACTAAATAGGATAACATGACACAACATAACGTTTAATCCAACATGCAACATATCAAAAAATTTTTTTTTTATATCTCACTCTATTTTAAAATTTCGGAAACAAATAACTAATAAAGTATCTAAAGACGGAGAAGAAAGACAGAAAATAACCAAAATCATCTTCGACAAACATAATCAAAGAAATGCAGTTGTACAAGGTAGTGGGGAGTCTAATTAATAAGGACCAAAAGGATTTCTTGCCCGGGACGCAAATGAGAGAACTGACGCACACTTAATAGGTTCAATAGACCTTGCTACAACTCAAAGAGCTCCTCTGTCAATTGTAACCATTGATGAGGCCAACGCTTTTGGCCGTGTCAATTGGAAATATTTGGTAGGTACACTGAAGAAATTTGGAATTGGGGATGAGATTTAGAATGTGCTGTGCAATATTACAGTGTGCTACATGTCCAGGTGCTAGTTAACCGGTTGACTGCGGTGGGAATTTTGCTGCGTGCTGGCGAAATATTGAGTGGGCGGGGTTCGAACGGCCCCCGGCGGTCCTCCACACATGTCCGCTGTGATGTCGGACAGCCGGGGGTCGTCTGACTCATGGAAGGGGTTAATGGCTGTCCTACTTCCCCAGTCAAGATAGGTAAGTGTACTAGACGGGGTTGCCCTCTGTCTCCTATCCTTTTTGATTTATATTTTGAACCCCTGGTGCCAAGTTTGAGGTTAAACAAAGAAATAATGCTTTTGACAATGGGAACATTTTCCAGGAAAGATAGCTTTATATGTTGAAGATCTGATGCTGTATACTTCAATCAGTGAAGCTGCCATACAATGCTTAGTGGCAGGTGTGAAGTATTTTGGGAAGCTGTCTCGTTATGAAATAATTAAACCAAAACCAAGATATAGTATGGAACCAGGACCTTCTGGATATTTAAACCTGGAAAAAAAGTAAGATGTCTGGTTTTAACAATATTACAAGATCTGGAGAAGGTCCCTTCTGTGAATTTACGGAAAAAGTGTGCAAGGAAGTAGCTACGATCCCAAAAAGGTGTCAGAATCTCCCCCTCACCCTGCATAGCTGAGTAAACCTTGTTAAAATGTCTATCTTACCCAAGTTCCAATATCTGTTTGATAATATTCTGCTAGAGTTCGATAAGAAATCTCATGAGGGGCAATTACATCCTTAATATGGGCAAGTAAGGGGGTCAGACTCTCTTGGAAGAACCTGAGAAGGAAGGTAGAGAATGGTGAATTAGGGCTTCTGGATTTTCAGTTGTACTGCTGGGCATCTCAATTAAAGAATAGCAGGATGCTTCTGCTTCGCCATGATAGTTAGTTAGTGGGCCTTATGTACAGTGTCATGCTGAATGGTATGTCCGAGGTTGGTTTCATGTATACGTTTGGGGCTCCTAAACTTTTCAAGAGAGTGAGACTGAAGTACCTGAAGGCTGCTGCTAAAATTTGGTATAGGGTTCAGTCCCTCCTGGGTATTCTGTACTATAGTAAGCGGTCATTGGTGTGGAACTCACCAGGTACTCCAGAATGTCTGCTGATAGCTTGGCAAGACCTCTGAGAGAGTCCTTAATCTTGTATTGGGGGAAGGTGGTGGAAGGGAAAAAAGAGCCTCTCTTGAGGCACTTGGAAAGATTTGTCCAACGGAGCGCTTTCCAGGTTTAGATTCTATCGGATAACTGATTGGCTTAGAACCCAGAGCTGGATAGATGCTAAGCTAAACCCTATGATAAAAGATCTTCAGGATCAAAAGCCAAGAAAGAAGGAGGTATCATGATGGCATGGCCATCTTGTGACAGATGCAGAAGAAAGCATGAGACTCCCCCCCCTTAACTTATCTGGGAAGGATACTTGAAATGTGCAGTGTTGGAAAGCTATGGCAAGTATCTATTAGCATACTTTATTCTGTGATTAAATCTGCTGCATAAAGGAGAAACCACTTCTTCACCTTACATAGGCTTTACTAGACCCCGGCTAAGCTGGCCAAGATTTGAGGAGAAGGGGAATTAAAATGCAAGCGGTGTGGAGTTCAAGAAGTGGACAACATCCATTTGTTCGCCAGCTGGCCCCGCTCTGGAAGGTTTCTGGATGGATGTGTGTATGACAGTCTCTGACATCTTGAGACTGGAAGTGGAAGTAAGACCCACTTCGATTATGTCTTCACATTCATTTCCATCGGAGTGTGTTCCAGTTCTATTGAAGGTCATGTCTGGTGCTTGATTTGCTTCAAGACTTGGTTGGAGTGCAGTTGAGCCTGCTTTGGCTTTATTAGAGCTGCAGTAGAATTACAAGTGCATTTTGTGACCAGCAATTGTCTTTTGACGGTGTGTTTTAGAATTAGTATGTCCTTCCCTAAAACCTTCTTCAACATCCATAAACCCTACTCATGTTGTAGTAATTATTCCCCATTTATCAGCCACTCCCTCTTTTTTGATCACACATTTCCATATTTCCACACACGTGGTGGAGGTCCCTGTACAGAAGAAGAAGAAGAAAAAGTGAATCGTCTGTGGCTGGGGCTATGTAATTGTATTTGGTAGTATGCCAACAGTCGAACTGGAGTACTACTTTACGCACTACACAATGCAGCATGTGAATTGGGCCCATCTACTACAGGTATGTTTCCGAGTGGAGCTTTATGGGTTTTAATTTGACAAACGAAGGCTATGTATGCTTGGTGTAGTATTCCTATATACGAAAATAGCCACATGAACTGGAACACATTTCTATAGTTGACTATGAAAAAAGCGTACAATAGAGTGCAAAATCAGTATACATTGATAATAGACACCTACCGAGGGGTCGGGTGACGTAGGACATGCTTTCAGTCTCTGCTAATATAACAAAGATCCATTTCAAATACAAATTACACTTAAAATGTGGAAGTAAGAATTCAACAATGTGTAGCTAAAGCATCAAATGGTTAATGCGTGTGGCCCTGGCATGCAATTATTTCAAAAGATGGGTGAAAAACAACTCAAGAATAAACTAGACTATGCCATATTGTTAATGGCGCGCTCATGCACTGAGAGCTGCAGTTAGTTTAGTCTCTGAATGTTAGTAATGTTCCCTTGCTGTTATGGTCGCCATCTGCTCCTATTTGCATAAACAAAGCCCTGAATGAGGGTTGCACTTTCAAAATGAATCAAATTCAGAAAATATCCTCTCTCTAATAGGAAATAAATGCTCTGTGTTCCCGTTGTAACATTGACAGTGCATGATGCTGATGAAAATGGCATTTACCTATGTAAAATAGCTTTTTTGGTTTGGGAAATGCAGTAGAGAGTAGCTATTCTGGTCCTTATTAATTAGACTCCCCACTACCTTGTACAACTGCATTTCTTTGATTATGTTTGTCGAAGATGATTTTGGTTATTTTCTGTCTTTCTTCTCTGTCTTTAGATACTTTATTAGTTATTTGTTTCCGAAATTTTAAAATAGAGTGAGATATAAAAAAAATATATTTTCTGTTAATATTTTATCTGGTCCTTCGAACGAGGAGGGAGAAATGCAAAGGGTGGCGTCAACACTCATTCCCAACCTTGCAGGATTGGTGGAACTAAGTGAAATATTTTATGGAACTGAATAATAAAATTAATCAGAGTAAGGGTAAGGCACAATCTGGGTAATTTTGAAACCTGTTGGAAATTGGTGGAAGACCATGATGTCCGATGATTATACCTAATGGTCAGCTTTTGATGCATGGTGCCGGGTGGCACCATGGGTCATATATGGACTGAAAATTAACCCCAACATAAGAACGAGTGGCAGAGGAGATCAAGAGGGTGCTTATCGGGGGTGATATGAATACAAACAAAGAAAGAAAAAAAGGAAATCAATGTGAAGAAAGAAAATGACACCAGGGAAAAACAGGAAAATTATTTCAACTTTTTTAAGACTACTATATTCTAAAACAATATATGTCTACTTTAACGTTTTAGACATTTAAAACATTCTTCAACATTTTAAACTTAAATATTGCAGCACAAATGTTCCTACACAACTTTTAAAGCATGGAAGTCACCTGCTAATGCAGAGGAGGTCTATGAAGCTGATTACTGTACCAACCACTCATGCAGGCTGACCACATAAGAAATTAAGTCACACACAGAACAACTTTTTTGGGGTCACTGTGCCAGTGAATGTCTTTATAGTTATTCTCCTAATATTGAGGAACAATTATTTGAAGAGGACAGAGAGGGTTTGCAGGCACAGAATCAACATTTCTGGGATATCCAGTGAAGCAGTCATTGCCAGATGCTGCTTCTCTCCTGAAGTGATCCTTAAAGTGGTTGCAGACTAGGAGCAGGGTCTTGATTCACTTACAGAGCATTCCTATGCCATACTTGCCCATGCCAAAATACTGTCTGCACTCCATTTCAAGGCATTTGGGTCTTTCCATAGAGTTATTCTGACAAAATAGGCAATTCACATTCAATCCAATCTCAATCCTTGCATCTGGTGCTGAGATTAATCACTCACAGAATGCCTCAGTTTATCACCATACCACCATCACTATTGGAAAGACAAACAATATCAAGGAATTCTATGCCTTTGCCCACTCTCTCATATATGAGATATAATTAAAAGCACGCATGTGACTCTTCAGCTACCTCACCATAGGGAGCACCTTTTATGCAACAGACACCACTTACACTCCAATAATGTGTTAGTTGTTGAAATGCCGGGAACTTCTTTACTGATGTGACCTTTCCTGGAAGCACATGTGGCTCCTAAATCTTTAATAATCAACTCTTTGTTGTTTAGAGGTTTCTGTGATATATGGCTCATAGGTGAGCTACACCATTTTACATTGGGACTACATGTCCATTTGGTAGTGGGATATCTAGCATACTCACTTCTTACTTACAACAAAACAATTGCCCACCTTTACCCTAGCAGTACTGCATACATGTATAGATGATGAACCCTTAAAAAGAACCGCGTCATAAGAAATATCATGTCGTTGTTACAGGTGATTGTGAGAATATTCTCTCTCTCTCTCGCTCCATCTCTTCACAAGTATGCACACAAGCTCTTACTAAACATTCTTTTGGTATTCTTAAATCACGCTTCAGATGCCTTGCCTGTCGTAGTCGTGTACCTCCCCTGGAGTTGCACACAAGATAGTATTAGCCTGTTGCATGTTGTTCAACATAACAATCTGATGAGACTTACATGTACACATTACCTCGCAATACGACCCTATCCATGTTCCCAGTGTGGAGCACAGAACTGTGATCAGATTCTGCAAGCACATGGTCAACTGGTTGCTTTCTTTTTCACATAATACACTAGTTGCTATACTGCATTATTGTGGCTGGACAGAGTCCTTTAAATTATGACTTGCAGACTATTAAACCATCCACATATACCATCCTGAGACAATACAATTGCATTACCATAATGTCAATCATAATCAGTGGAGATGAGGCCACCTACTTAACAAACTCATATTATTGGACCACTTAGGATTCTTGCTTGACTTAGTTCAGTCCCTGCTAATGGGCCCTAAAAGGTTTTTATAAAAGCACTCGCACCCACAGTATACCTGTGGAATGCTACATCATGGAGTCCTTTATCAAGGGTAACATTTCATCTGGATGGGTACCTAGTGTGATGTCGCACATATACTGGTTGACATTTGGAGGTGTTTAGTGCTCTGGCTTCAAGAGTCAGGTCTACATCTAAGAATAATTTGCCATAATGGTCATCCGGCCTTCATCAGGACCCAAATGATTCCTTGTAATTTGTGACATAATTGCAACTCTAGTTCATACAAAGAAAATAGAGATTATAAATTCGCAAAAAGCACAAATACACTGATGCATGCATGCATTTCATCTTGATTAAGCTGATAACTTCACATAGAAGTAGAGATAAAATAATATTATAATGTTTTCACTGGATATCATGGGCAGTCTCCGAGGGATTGCATGCAAATTAAACATTCTTTAGTTGGAAAACACATTCTTTGGTGAGCTCACAACAAACCACAGTAGGTGCTGTGTAACAGATGTCACAAAAGGCAGTGCAGTTAAAGTTTCAAAAGACTTACTCCAGGACAGACTGCATAGGAAACTGGGATAAGATGGCCTCATGGAAAAAAGTGGCTATTAGGCCACTGCTTAAAAAACCCACCTTGGACCCATACAAACCGAAAAATTACCGCCCAATTGCCAGGCTGCCAATAGTAGCAACAATTCTGGAGAAATCATTAAACAAGGTGCTGAGTGATTATCTTGACTCAAACAACCTGTTGGATTCCACGCACATGGTTTTTGGTCCTATCATTCCACCGAATTTGCTATGATCACTGCAACAGAGGAGATACGGAAAATCGTGGATGGGGAAGGCAGGGCGGTTCTCATACTCCTAGACCTATTGTCAGCATTTGACTCCGTGATTCACACATTGTTAGTGCAGCAGCCGAAGGATCTGGGGGTTGAGAACACTGCCCTGGTCCTTCTCTCCTACCTTTTGGAGGAAAGGGAGCAAAGTCTGTTTTGGGATGGCTTGAAATCTGACAGTTTCCATCTTCTATGTGGGGTCCCACAGGGATCGGACTTATCCCCGACAATGTTTAACATTTACGTCACTCCTTTGGCCAGACTTATCAGGACGATAGAAAAGGGGATGATGGACCGAGCGTATGAACAAATCAAACACTCACCCCCAGTCAACTGATCTGGGTTTAATCCATCACCAAATCAGTCTGACCCTGTGCCTCATGGGAACAGTTCGGGCTGGACTGTTCCCATGAGGCACAGGGTCAGACTGATTTGCATATGATAAAAAATAAACTAAATGATATAAGTTGCCACCTTACTCAAATCTCAAAGAACTAGCATCCTCATTAAGTGCAAAATCTTGAACAGTATATTTTCTGATTCATTCACGCCCTTATGAATTGCTTTTGTTGTAAACCCTTAAATTCATTTAGGATTGTAATGTTTCACTTAACAAAGGATGCATTCATAGTCAAAATAATACTAAATAAAATAGCATATTTACAATGTGCGATTAAATAGATTATGGGGAGAAGTCCCAGTCTTAATATGATCTTTGACTGAGCTTGGGCATATTTGTGGAACAAGCAACTTGTAATATGCACAACGGTGCATATACCCTGTACTGCCCTATGTTGGCTGCCTTTTCCCGATCGCGAACCCGGTGGTTGGCAGTCTGCTGGCAGTCTTGGGGGTCCAGCCGCGGTCTTTGCAAAGGCAATCTGCCCAGCTCGTAATATGGCTGTTGCACCCCCAAATCCTACGTCACTGCCACCTTGGAGCAGGACGTCAGACTGCAATCAGGGTTGTTCACCTTGGAGCCAAGACCTAAAATATTTCAAGAAGCAAATTTTAAAACAGAGTTAGAGCCCCAAATCCTACAATCACCATGTGTGATGGGAACTACAGAATTAGGAACATTGGGTGAGCCCATACAATTTGAGGCCCTAGGGAGAATGGGCCTATGAATCAAATCCTCAGCGACTGGGCTTACATGTATAGGAGTGGAGAGAATTCTGCATGATTGTCATTCATTAACCTCACAACTGGATAAGGCATCAGATCTGTTATAGGCTGGTACAGAAAAATGAGAGGCCACGGTACCTTCCTCATGGAAATTCACAAAAGAACTTGTGCGGAACTGCAGTGAACAGTAAACAAATCCTAAATGGAGTGCTAAACTACTGCTTGCAATAATTAGAATAAAGCTCAACCTAGTTAATGAGTCTCAAACTACCTTACTTACCAACAGACCATGGTTCTCAGTTGAGTATGTACTGAGCTTGGGCACCCCTTTCAAAATTATGGTGTAGCAGCTAGTGGTAAACTTATTATAAAATCAAGTCAAAAATTACTTTGGACCTGATTCAGGGTTTGGTGAATTGAATTTTCCTCGTAGTAATGGCAGAGGACATATTTGCCTTATTACAAGTTTGTCAGTCCTCCAGTGGTGGTGGCACCTCACCGTC
Source organism: Lissotriton helveticus (assembly GCF_964261635.1). Classification (NCBI taxonomy): domain Eukaryota; kingdom Metazoa; phylum Chordata; class Amphibia; order Caudata; family Salamandridae; genus Lissotriton; species Lissotriton helveticus. The sequence goes on from NC_136072.1 coordinate 654,473,682, forward strand.
CATTGGAGGAGCACCAAAACTGTGGTGCACCTGCCTGCCAGATTAAAGGTTCCATCCTGGTCAGGCGATAGATGCAGGGATAGTCTGACAGTGGTGGTTTGTTAGGCTAACAGGAGAGCCTAACATGCAAACTGCCTCTATGAGAGTGCATACTGCATGTTCCCGAATGATATGTCATGCATCCCACACTGTGCAGGAACTGGGGGTGCAACATGTGCACCACTACATTCACCCCCAGCAGCAGCAGGGGGTCTGTTAGGGCCCCTTAGTTACCTCTCTGTCACCCTTTTCATGGTGGGCTCACCGCCATTAAAGGGGTGATGAAAAGCCAACTCAGAATATGCTTGGAGGTGCCCTAGAGGCACTGCCAGCAAACTGAAAGGATCACAAAGGAGGAATAAATATCTAAATAATTAAATAATAGGGGACTGTTAATTCTCCTATAATATTGACACTTGTCCGCCCTTTTCAAAATACAGATACCATCATGACTAGATGAAGACGTGATTACATGTTTCATTTGTTGTAATCATACGGGATCATTCTCCGATAATTTCTATCAAATTTACATTATACACAAATATACATACACATGTACACAGATATATACAACAAAGAAAGACAAAATGCATCACATTTATACCAAAAAGCACGTAATCACAAACAATTCCTTCTTCACCCAGAAAAAGTTATTAAAGCAACAGCTAAGTGTCCTCCTAATAATTCTAGGAGGTACACTCCGAGGTAGTCAGACACAGTCGGTTCAAAAAAGAAATATACAGAACCCAAATTTAACGAATGTGTCAATGGAAGTAATTACGATAAGATTTCAAAATTATATCAGACTCCTCTTTATGGAAAGTGTCGACGCGGTCGCGTTTCGGCCATCCAACAAATCTGGCCTCCTTAGGACAGGGTGATAAAGAACTACTGTGGATCCAATCCAGCAGAGCCCTACGTGAAGTCTCACAGGCGGAAGACATTCTTCTAAGTGGCAGAAAGACGCCTGCAAGGAACACTCTCACAGGTCTCTCAATCTGAATACTGAATATCCCAGGGTCAACAACTTCACCAACATATTCCACAGGTCGCTCAGTCACTCCGCAGGGTTTCCACTTGGAGTGGCCGTTCACCAGAGGCATTGCCAGCATTTTGTGGTTCCTGACCACTGCGCTACTGCCACAGGACCCTGGATCGCCGGTGGTTGCAGTTGTCCTATGGCGGTCAGACCACCACACATGAAATACCTTGGACAGGATCACAATGCTGTGATGGTCTGACCACCGTACCTGTAATAAGTCCCTAGGTCTGCAATCCCAAGGGACCTATGCCCAAATTGCTGAATTGATAGGAACAACCATTATGGTGATTTATTTATTTATTTATTTATTTATTTTATTTATTTATGGGTTTGTAAAGCGCTAGAATAAACTCCCAAAGGAGTATCTCCGCGCTATAGACGGCAGTAGCAAGAACCAAGAAAAAAAGTAAAATGATACACAACTGATACTCATTTTGCCATTAATTATTAACTGGCTAAGAACCTAACTTATTAATCCTGAAACAGAAAAGTCTTAAGTTGTTTTCTAAAGGCAAAATGGTTAGAACATTGTCTGAGTTGAAAAGGAAGGTTGTTCCACAAAATAGGACCCACCACTGACAAAGCCCTACCACCCATTCCTGTCAATGTAGGAAAGGTTTGATTGACTGTACCCTCATCCATACCACCTGCCTATCAAACTTTTCTAAAGTTCTTTCTTTTTTAAAAACAAACCTCCAAAACAGTAGTTTGCTTTTGAAAAACTAAAAACGAATGACCTCCACACCTCAGGAGTTTTCTACCAGGGTAGCTGTCATTATTGTTTTATTTCCCATCAGTTATTGCCAGGTTTTTCCTGGTGATGATGGACTGGAAAAATATTTTATGCCATCTATCCTAACTAGGGCAGATAGTTTATATACCGTCCTATGACAGCCTGACGATAGAATACTTACAGTCCACTTGACTGTAGATGAGGTGAGTGGACTGAGGGTTTGGCAGAGAGGGTATTCCATTACATTTGCGGTCGAGTACCCTGTCTTCAAAACTGTAAATCAGGTCCAGATCCAAGAATCAATACCATCTACGTATTATGTTTGGAGGGCAGTAATATTGGAGTTGTATATTTGTGGTTTTTAGAGGAAATTAACTTGGTTTAATTTAAACCAACACTATTTTTTTATTTTCTTGGATTTTTCAGATTTCCTGGAGCTGTATTTGCATTTGATTTTTAGTTTTCTATAGTTTCCATTGACTATGGATTAATTTGCTAGAGTTAATTTGGACATGTAAATATTATTATTATTATTATTATTATTATTGTTATTAATATTATTGTTATCATATTTTTGTTATAGAGTGATTTATGAAAACAAATTGGTCTAATATTTATATGCAATTTGTATGTTATAGTGGTGTTAGCTTTCATTCTCTTTTAGTTGTGAGTATATTGGTTGGTAGCTTGCGTATAATAATGATTTAGCTAACATTTTTAGGTAGTCAACTCCTTTTTTATTTAAAAGAAACTGACTTTGAATTGCTGCATTTAATTAATTTCCTTTATTTGTTTAGTTATTTTATGTTTGATTTGGTGTACTGGCTGTTCTATGCTTAGTTGTCTGTAGCTTTGTTCTTTTTAGAGGGCTTCTATGAATTTGTAGTGTGTTAAGTGAGTTGTTTCAGTGTGGCTTGGATGGCACTATGCCATTCTTCACTGTGTTGTTGGTTTATGCTTGTTGTGCCGTGGTCATGTAGTAGACAATCCTACATAGGGCCTGAATCTGATGCGGTTAGGAAAGCATTCCCACCCAGGGCCTGATTCTGATGCGGTTAGGAAGGCCTCCAAATGGCATTTGCTCCTTCCAAATCGGATCAGGAACCTGTCTTCCCGACCCAGGGCCCAATTATGATGCGGTTAGGAACATATGCTCCCATGAAGTCAATGGGAGTCCAGCCAAATTGTATCTGGAAGAATCCGGATGCATCGTAGTCCATCGGTCGGACTCGCCCGAACCGAGTGGGTCGGAAACCATTTCCAAACTGATTTGGTCGGGAAGCTTTCCAACCCGCATCAGAATCAGGCCCATAGTAATTGTAATTTGGGTTGGTGTCTGTGTCCAGAGCGTTGCAGTCTGCCAACCAAAGTGTCTACAAAATAAACTGTTAGTGGAGTTTTGACTGATTTCTTTGAGAAAATTAGCATGTTGTAGTGGCTAGCTATGTCTGACATCAGTATGTGTGCCAAAGCTATTAAATGTTTTAATTCCAAAGACTAAGGACCTGATTACGAGTTCAGCAGTCCAAAGGACCATCAAACACGTGGTTGCGGTCCAACCATCACTGCACTGCAGGACCAGTCGCAGTATTACGACTGCGGCTGTGGGACCAACACAGGACAACTGCGACTGCCAGGGAGACAGGATCCTGTGGCATTTGCACAGTATTCAGAGGCAGAGATATGCTGGTGTTGCCCTAGCCGCACCACAGAGCATATTTCGAGTTGCCTCACCACTACCCTTTTCGTGGCATTGAGCCCACCATAAAAGGGCAGCATTGAGGCAACTAAGGGGGCCTTAATAGGGCCCCCTGCCAGATTTGGGCTGGAGTGTGCATGTGGAGGGTGCACATGTAGTGTGCCCCCTGTATTTGCCCCCCACACTTCCTGCACAGTGTTGCATGTATGCCACACCTTGCAGGTAGGTGCAATTGGCAGTCTGACTGTGGCGGTCTATATTATAGGCTCTTCTATGAGCCTTGCAGAAGGCCACAGTCAGACCTCTACAACACCACACGCCAGACTATGATTTAACTCCTGATTTGGTGGGCGGCTCACCACAAATTTGGAGGTGCTACAGTGAATGGTGGAGGCCTGCCTCCAATGTAGTACCGCCAAACACATCATCAGGCCCTAACTGTCTGTTTGTTTCATAATTTACAGATACTGAATAGTTTTGCAGATGTTTCCAAATGCTTTGTTTGAAGTGGTAATAGCAGCCTTGTTTAGCTGTGTGTTTGTATAGTTTAATAATTGTTTGTATCATTGCCTGTTGACATTTAATTTTGTGGAGAGAAGTTTAAGATTTCATAGTAAGTTGCACCTTGTTTGTTAGGTAGCACTGCATAAATGAGGGGTATGTTATTATCATGATATTCACTATGCATGGTGTAACTCTCATGATAATCACTATGCATGGTGTATATCTGTATAAATTATGGAGGGCATATTTTAAAAGTTCAGTCCTTCGCCTACATTTCACATTGAGTTAGTCATGGGTGGTTATTTTCAGTTTCAAATATAATTATTTTTCTGTTGTTATTGTAGTTTCATATAGGAGGAAGGGTTGTTCATTATGTTTGGTGGTTGTAATCAATATGTCTCAGTAATTTTTTAGGGACAGCAAAGGTTTGACTTGTGGGTTTTTTGGTACGTGATATTACTCATCTTAAAGCATGGATTGCTGGTAGCTGGCCTCCAATGAGCTCAGGTACTTTAGAGTGTATGCCTTTTGAAAATTTTAGTAGCTGCCTCTTTTGTATCGTCAAGTACATACCTTACTTCTATTTTTGTTACATTTGGGTGATGGTTGTATTGTGTGACATTAATTTAAAAAAATGTTCATTGTGGCCTTTTCATAACAATCATCTGCATAGTATTTTGTATTTTCCTTTCTGTCCTTGCACTTTCCTGGCTTTCTGTGTATTCCACGTGCATAAATAAGTGTTTGTCTTTCTAGGAGGTGATGTTTGTGGCTTTTCCTGCCATTTTGTTTGAAAGTAGCATAAATGTAAAAGTAATTTTTATTTAAAAAATTATTTTTTGTTGGTTTGCTAGCATAATTCACACATAGTTTTCACACTTTTTACATGTTATACATTTATATGTGCAGTTTCTCTAAGTTGCACTTGATTATGTCCATTTCTGTTTGTTGTCATTGAGATTGGGGGGGACATGTCCTTTTTTGTTAGTGATAAAATGTTTGCTTTAGTTACATGTTAAAAATACAGTTTTGTTTAGTTGTTGGGGGTGGTGGTGTTTTGGTTTTAAGTTTCACCTATAAGTGTTGTTTTATTTTTATAATTGTGTTTATTTTACAGAATTATCAGTGTGAAGTTGGATTTTTCAGTGTGAAGTGCTACCTTTTTGCTGAAGTGTTACTTTAGTATATAAGGATATATATATATATATATTACCTACTGGCGGTCGCCAGTAGGTATATATAGTTAGGATTTTTTCTCTATGGGTTTTTTGAAAATTCTATGTCTAATAACTTTGGCGTTTGTGGACGGAATTGGCTGAAATTTTCAGGAAAATGGCACATTTTGTTTCTGAGCAGCCCTTGAAAATTTGGGGGGGTTCGTCCAGTGGGGGCCGAGAAAAAAGGGGGGTCCCAAAACGTGTTTTTAACATTGAGTTTTCCATAGGGCGGTTGGCCTCACTTTTAGCCCGAACGGCTGAATGGATTTGCACGAAACTTGGCAAAATTGTAGGGACTGGTAGCCCGATGTGCCTTTTGTAAGTCTCAATATATGTGCTCCAGTGGATTTTGAGAAATTAACGTTTAAAAAAAGATATATATCTGTAACAGCGGACCGGGCAGCGCTCTGGTTCGCGGACTTTTCGCGCAACGGAGCTTTGTGAAGCGAAGCTGATTGGTTCTCCGGCGTCTGTCAACATTCCAAACAGTCCGTAGCGGCCGCCATCTTGTCTCTCGGTAGGATCGAGAGACAAGAGGAGGTCAAAACAAAGGGGGAAATAACTATAAGGGGGCATAGTAGATCCTCGCTGACCCCCTAGGTTTGATGTGGAGGTTTTAAAAGGGCCCCGCGGGGCAAAAAAAAATAATAATAATAATAATTGAACGGCTGAATGGATTTGCACGAAACTTGGCAAAATATTAGGGACTGGTAGCCCGATGTGCCTTTGCTAGGTCTCAATATATGTGCTCCAGTGGATTTTGAGAAATTAACGTTCAAAAAAAGATATATATCTGTAACAGCGCTCCGCTTCGCGTAACGGAGGTTTGCGAAGCTGATTGGTCATTCTGTCACTGGGCTATAGTTGGGCTACATCTGGCTGATATTTGGGCTACATTTGTTTTTTTGTGTGTCTGGCGGCCATCTTTGGGCTACATTGGGCTACATTGGGCTTCATTGGGCTACATTCGGCTAATTAGCAAATAGCTCATCGCAAACTAGGAATGGTAAAGAATCGCTATTTATTCCTTAAAGTTCGCTATTTAGGAAATGCAAAAAACTTTGATGATATATATGGCGGTTCATCTCTAACAAGATAAGAAGCATAGGGATACATTTATGATGACTGGCGCATCACCAGGGATGTGTTAGTCATTCTGTGCCGCTGTTCCGTCACTTATGGTGTGCTGCATTTACAATGCGGCGCATCATGGGGCAAAAACAGCACAGATGCGTGATGTATCTGTGCCGTAAAGGTGGCGCATTGCTGGAGTTGTATCGCAAGTGTGATGAAGCTCCAGCAAGGGTCGGGGGTGCCCCTGTCGCAGGGTTTCTGTTCTCACACAGAACTGTGGACAGAGGATTGGAACCTCGGCGCATGCATTGCTGGAGTTGTATCGCAAGTGTGATGAAGCTCCAGCAAGGGTCGGGGGTGCCCCTGTCGCAGGGTTTCTGTTGTCACACAGAACTGTGGACAGAGGATTGGAACCTCGGCGAATTAGGGTGTCCCAAAACTCACGTTAGTAATCAAAAACTCCTTAGCAAGCTAGGTACAGTGTCACATTGGATATAACAAACTCTCAATGTTTAGACAATCCAGAATATGAACTTATAGTACCTCAGGATACGTGGAACTCATGAACAGTCGGTCGTTATAGATTTCTTAGAAACCAGAACATGGAGTTAAGAAGAACAGATGTGTATTTGAAATGTTTATTTACTAATGCCGTCTTCTCAGGCGTAGTACCTTAGATAATAAAAGTACACATATTATCAGTAGCAAAATTACCAGCATAGTTACTAGTACATAAAAAGTGAATGGTGATAGTATGTTAACATGCTGTAAATGAATAAGAGTTAGCAACACTTATAAGCAGCCGCGGGCCGTGGAGGGAGTTACGGTGAGGCAGGGAGGCGGGGAGGGGGAGAAGCAGGGTGGAGAATACAAGTACACATATTATCAGTAGCAAAATTACCAGCATAGTTACTAGTACATAAAAAGCGAATGGTGACAGTATGTTAACATGCTGTAAATGAATAAGAGTTAGCAACACTTATAAGCAGCCGCGGGCCGTGGAGGGAGTTACGGTGGGGCAGGGAGGCGGGGAGGGGGAGGGGCAAGGTAGAGAGGGCTCCACCCTGCTTCTCCCCCTCCCCGCCTCCCTGCCTCACCGTAACTCCCTCCACGGCCCGCGGCTGCTTATATCTCACCCTCCCTAATACACATATTATATTATTTGCTAAGAAGGTCTCTTTGTGTTGGTTTAGGGCGTGCCCATACTTTAGTGTCTTAGATTTGAAGGAATCACATCACCATACACCAGCTCTCTCTTCATGTGAACCGCATCAACTGTTGTGTATGTGTGTTCGGCAAAGCAATATAAAACCCGCCTCATGCCCAGAATTGGCAGAAGTTGCACTTATGTTATGAGTATGAAGTCGTGGAGATCAGACCTCATAACAATTCTGTATCGTGTTGTTCTTGAAACTTTAGCACTCGCTGTACAGATATAGTTTAACAAGTAAAGCAGATAGTAGACCAATAACATATTATTCTCATGTAAACCACGATGAACTACTAGGTGGAAAGCTAAAGCAACAACTAAGTGTCGTGTGCAGAAGTTGCAAAAAAGGAAAAATGGCGTTTAAACCGGTAATGAGCCCATGCTAACTTAACACGGTGTAAAGATATCCAGGACCTAGATGACACCTCCTCATGATCCGGAAACGAACTGAATAAGATAATAGAAGTGCCATCTCATGAGAGCAGATTGCAAGTTTATATGTGGACGGTCCGCAAGGTAAAGCATTAAAAACTAGGAAAATTTAATGCTAAAGAAAAATAAAACAGCCAAGTACTTTATCGAGTCTTAAGCCAATAGGCAAGGTAAATAATAAAAACTTGACAAATAAGTCAATGAATTGTCAATGAAATGCTAGTACTCAGCATATCAAACATGAAAAAGGTCTATGACATAACTGTGTATGCAAAATAAGCTGCAACAGCCTCCAATAGGAAGTCACCGTCTTCATCCGAAAACAGTTCAGCCATCCAATTTAAAAGCGGAAAAGAACATACGTGCTCTCCCAGCACCGGATCCTCTATCACCATCAGAGGACAGCTCGGTGGGTTTTCAAGAAAGCTCTCTTCCAAGAAAGACTGTGCTGCCGCCAGTAAATTCCAGGGACCAAGTAGTCCATGCATCAATGCCACAGCCATAATCCTTTCGCCAGGACAAACCAACTCGTGAGTAATGATAGGAGTCATCAGCTGATTAAAGTCGACGTCAGGAGAAACCGGTCCGCAGAGACACAAATCAATGGCCCAATCGAAATCACAGGTCAGGCAGTGAAATACAGGCTGGACACAGGTGAAGTAGGAGAACCGAAAAGATAATCCATATGCCGTGCTTAATATCGCCAACGGCATTGTGCCATAATATTCTAGCATGCGATTGCGGAACAGTGTCAGCAGCTGCAGGGTCGGAGGTTGCATAGGAGGGACATCCATATTTAAAAATGTAAAAAAGCACAAGAGCGTCCGCTGGTAATGCAAGTAAAAATGCCAATCCACGAACCAGAGTGCAGAAAATACAATGAAAGGAAGCAGGGATGACTCCAAAGATTTTCTCAAATGAAGTCACGAGACCACTGGTAACAACTTTAAAAAAGTGCACCAGGGACTTTGTGGAGGATGCGTTAAAGATAGTCGGAAACATGTTGCTGAAATTGAAAGGCAAATGTTAATTGAAAAAGGTTTTGCACCTCTGTATGGGTGTTCGCTATGTGAAGTACGAAAGTTTCACGGGCCGAACTCAAGGCCACCTCTCTCTGAGACAAAAGAGCTCTTATTCTTGCCATGCCGTTGAAACGTGTCCCAAGGTTGGTATTTGTGGCCAGATTGAAAACTCCCTATGTTCATGTGTGGGAGGAAATAGAACATTTCTGCAGCAAATAACCCGTTCACTTACTGTTACGATAAAAGGAATACTTTTAATTAACTCAGAACAATCTTCATTATTGAGCATCAAATAACTACCATTTTCCAACAACTTGAACATGGGGATGATAGCAGGAACTGGCGTGCCTTGCAACACGCAAGCCATATTTGGTCGGTGTTTGTTGCATGAACCGTGTAACTGTATGTGCCTACACATTAGTGAATGATCTGGCGTCTCAGTGCATTCCTCTCCATTCAGATAAACTTCTTGATCATCTTTGAAACATCTGTATGTGTATGGAAGCGACCAGACCTCATGAAGAAAAGCACTACCTAAAGGTTCATAACGACCTATTGGTATATATTTCATACAATTTGAAAACTTATATAAAGCAAAAGGCAGCGTTATTAAACCGTGGATAAGGCATGTTGCCAAAAAACCCGCAATCCTCTGCTGATGATGTCACTGAGCATGTCATGAATGATGTAATATGTGACATCATCAGCAGTGGATTACGGGTAATGGTATCTCTAGTTTACTCCCTTATAGCTGTCTTTCTTTTAACATAAGTGTCTGTTTCCTTCCCTTATACTTACTGTTTTTGGGTCGCTTCCGGTTCGCGTACCCGCGAGCGAACTGGGAAGCGAACTAAGAGAAATAGAGGTTGGCACAGTTCCAAATATTGTACCAATTTTTTAATAACGGGGAGGTAGTTCTGAAAAGAACTTTTTTTTTTATTTTTCTGAACATTTTTTTACTGTTTTTGAATTTTTCGGAACAGTTTTATATTTTTTTGGGTTTTTCTTGGAGGGGGCAATGAAAACGATTCATTGTAAAGGGCTCAACAGGAGCAACAAAACAAAAAAAAGAAGTATTTATTATTTTGGGCGTTTCGGACAAACTTGCATATGATAGTCAATAGCTCTGTTGATCAGAGTGATGCTTCTTTCTCCGTAGGAAATGAATCCATCGCAAAATACGCAGGTGTGTTTTACTTCACCAAATCTCATTTGTATATTTGGCACCATCTCCCTGCCCTCTGGTCCCGTTACTTCCGGTACAACAGATCTTCTGGCCATAATAGGGAGATTATCTAGGTCGTTCCGAAACTGTGCAGCACTGTAGTTGTTAGGATGCCACCTAGTCATATGGCGATGCATTGTGTAGTTTCCGAAACTGTATTTTTTGTCGGTCCCTCTGGACAGTCTATCTTGACATATAAGGCAAGTTACGTATCTTGCATTTACTTTTTTCTGACCTTTGGGAATTTTAAAAAATTGCCAAATGAAGTTTTCTTTCCGGTGAGACGTCCTGGGCTGCTCAGGCAAAAACTGCCTCTCTTCGTGCTCGTCCTCCTGTTCCTCTTCTTCTTCTTCTTGTTGAATTACAACTTGAGCAGGTGGTCCACTCTTCCTTGGATGTGGTGGAGGTGGTGGGGAAGCACCAGCTGAAGCTACTAAAGAAGCCATTGCTCAGTGATCACAAAGGGTCTTTCTCTCACAATGATGAAAGTCAGAGTGAGGAAAGAAGGAGGGATTTTCATCATTTGGGAAAAACAAGAGTTCTCAACCAATCAAAAGTGTTCATTTTAGATTATATGACCTAGTCTTACATCATTAGGAAACCAAAAGTGAAATGAACCAATGAAAAGTGTTATTACCAAGTCACATGACTTGCTGTGTTTACGTTAAGCGCTTTGCAGGGCCTCCCGGTTTGCTTCCAGAAACCTGCGCTTTGCGACTCGCTTCGCGTACCAGTTCGCTAACGTAGCACGTCATATGACGTATCACGCGACAACGTGAAACGTCATGCGGACGGGAGGCGTCACGATGTTGTTTTGTAACGCGGCACTTGCGGTAAAGAAACGTTTACCGGCTCGCGGTCTATTTCGCGGCATCAAGGTCAGCTAACGGGAAGCTTCCCGATTCGCGAAGCGGGAACGAAGAAAAAAAAATATTTAAAAAAAAAATTATTCATAAACATATAAAATATATTTTTGGATTTAAAGAAGAATACATTTTACAGCTACAGATATTAGCTGTTAAAAAACCAATGAAATTCACAGAAAAAACCATAGGTTATAGACCATATATAGTTAGGAATTAGCATTTAAAAAACCTTATTTTACTCACACAAAACCATTGAAATTCCATATATAGTTAGTTGCACTAACTATATATCGCGCACCCGCAATCCACTGCTGATGATGTCACATATTACATCATTCATGACATGGTCAGTGACATCACTGATGACATCACTGATGACATCTCAAATGACATCACTGATGACATCACTGATGACAACATCCAGTGACTGTATGTTTCTGTAAAGTTAAAATATGTCTTACATATTGAAGAATGAGTGGATGTATAAGTGTCTGGATGAAGGATTTAGTAGGTGCATGACTGACTGTATAAGTGAGTGATTAAATGTGTCTCACTGAGTGCATGGGTTAGTGACTAAACTGTTTTAAATTGTGCATTATTGTGTCTGTTGTTCTGTAATCTGATGCATGTGTTGATCAGTAGCTAAATGAGTAACTATATGGGTTATTGATTGGTTGCCCAAGTATTTGTATGGGAGACTGAGTGTGTGTGTGGGTGGCTGGGAGGTGTATGACTCTGTGCATAGATGTGTGAGCAGATGTGTGGGTTCAAAAGTGCATGTGGAAACAGCTGTTTGGGCAGTTGACTGTATGCATGAGTGTATTGGTGAGTGAATGGATATCTCAGTGCTACATGTCAAAGTAAGTACATATGTAAAACACAGTACATGTGATAGTTGACATATATAAATAACTGTGCATAAGAACCAGTGAATGTGTGAGTGGCTGTATGGATTATTGTGAACTTGTATCAGGGATTGTATAACAGAGTAAATATGTGTTATTATATGTTTCAATAAGTAAGGTGTGTATAACTATATAGTTGAGGAAATGGAGGTGTGATTGATTCTTTGCAAGACTGACTAGGTGTGTGAGTAACTCCATGGATGAGTGACAGTCTGTGAGTGTCTGTTTACACTGAGTGTATCTAAGGTTATATTAGAGTCTGAAGAGGTTCATCGTATCATCACATGAATGATGTTATCAGTGATGTGATCAGTAATGTCAAATGAGATGTCATCAGTGATGTCATCAGTGATGTCATTTGAGATGTCATCAGTGATGTCATCAGTGATGTCACTGACCATGTCATGAATGATGTAATATGTGACATCATCAGCAGTGGATTGCGGGTGCGCGATATATAGTTAGTGCAACTAACTATATATGGAATTTCAATGGTTTTGTGTGAGTAAAATAAGGTTTTTTAAATGCTAATTCCTAACTATATATGGTCTATAACCTATGGTTTTTTCTGTGAATATATATATATATATATATATATATATGCCATCAACTCACTAGTTTGAGTGAATATAACCCCGCCACAGTCAGACTGCTTCAACACCTCCTGCCAGACTAGGATTTAACTCCTGATCTGGTGGGCGGAGCACCACAAGTTTCAAGTTTGGAGGTGCTACAGTGAATGGTGGAGGCCTCCACCACTTCAGCTGTAGTATAATATGCACACATATTACCTACTGGCAGTCACCAGTAGGTAGTTATAGTTAGGACCTAGTTTCTATAAGAAAAGTATTTTTTGAATTGCCAATATCTTTGGCGCCGTTTGACGAATCCTCACGAAATTGTCAAAACTAATGGAGCGCTCCGGTCAGCTCCTAACGGGGGTCCCAAAATGCGTTTTCTCATGTTAATTTCCACAGGAAACTTGTCGCAGCTACAGCCCGATCTGCTGAATGGAATTACACCAAATTTGGCAGAGATGTAGCTATTGGTTCAGAGTGCACTCTTTGCTTTAAATGGTGTAAATCCGTTCAGTAGTTTTTGAGAAATTCAAAAATAAAAGGTGAATGATTTCTGGCTGCCGCGGTGGAACCGTGAACTCTCCCGAGCACATGCTTTATTTTGATTAGCTGCCACCACTCCAAACCAAAAAGTGTTGGCAGCCATCTTGTGACTCGGTTGAACCGAGTCACAAGAAAACAGTTAAAAAAAACAAGATAAGGGGACAGGGTAGAAACACCTGACCCCCTAGACATGCTCAGGGGGGTCCCACAAGGACCCCGAGGACCCAAAATAAATATTATTTTTTTCAGCGAGATTCGCGTACCCTATGCATTTTTTTTTAAATGAAGGGCAGCGTCTCGCGCTTTGTTTACTATTAGCCCTCAGGTGGGCATGGTCCCGGGGGCAATGCATAATGACTCCGCAGCCCCAGGCATCACTACCTTCCGGGGCAAGATTAATAATATGCAGGGGCACGCAGCCAGGGCATTGAGGCCCCTGGGGCCACCACCTACCCCGGCTTCAATCCTGATTGGAGGGGGGCCGCGCAGCCCCCTCCTGGAGCCCTCCTTGGCCCTGGAGAACACCAACCCCCAGGGCTGGCTCCAGGATTGTCCTGTGGTGCACCTCTGGACATTGCAATTTGGTATGACAGGGCGGGATCACGGCTTGCACTCTGTCATAGCAAAGACTGCTTTGCTTCATTGAAGCGAGAGCAGGAAACCAAATCAGATTGCTTTTGGGCAAAGGGAGCTGTATATCAGAAGATCCCTTTGCTCCAAAGCAATGCCAGCTCCCACAGGATGCAGGGGGCCAGCAGGGACCGCAGGAGCATTGGGGTTCCCCTGCGGTCTAAAACATGAGGGCATGCCCAGGTGGATGAGGTTCGCTGGGTAAAAAAATGCCCGGGGGAAGAGGACAGGCGGGTCTTTTTAAAAAAAAAATAGCTGGGCCTTAGGGGATGGGGTCTTCGAGAATGGGACTGGGGGTACGTCGTGATGGAATCACAGTACCACCTCAAATAAATGATTTAATAGTATAGTATTTAGAAGGTTGTGTTGCATTTGTGAACTTTTTTTTAAAAGATAGTGATTTTGAAGTTATTTTCACAATAATTTGGATAGAGTTGTTAATAATATAATATAAAAAATAAAAGTTAAACTTGAAGAGTGTATTGTGTTGTAGTACATTAATTTGTGCTTTTGCCACAGGTTCTCAACGGGTTCGCAAATCAACCAAAAAATAAAAAGAGTACGTATGTTTCTTTAAAAAAAAACTTTTGGGTTATAGGGTGGCTCTAGAAAGAGCCCTTGTTTTTATTCTGACTTTGTTGAAGCTACATGTAAGTGCCGACGCACAGCTTAAGGTTGTTGAGAAACACTCTGTTTCCTTCATCCATGAAGTGAACTCCATCACTTCTGTAGATGTCATCCATATCAAAACATAAATTGTTGTCATAGATGGAGCCCATCCTCTGGTTTATAAGGTAAGCAGAAACAGCTTTATTGAAGTTCTTCCTAGCTTTCTCAAACTGTGGACAGAATTGGTTTGACCACTTACATTTCTGTCTTTGGCATATAGTAGAATATATAAAGATCCATCTGGACAGGGCCCTGGTGCTCTTGGTGGTTCCGGGTTGGATTCACCGCTCATGGTATCCTCTCCTGGGCAAGCTGGCGGTTTAGGACTGTTGGCCGATTCCGGATCTCCCGTTGCCGTTGCGGGGTCCTTGGCTCCCAGGGGCTGTGTTGCACCGGCTCCATCTACAGGCTTGGCTGTTGAGCGGGTGATCTTGTTGGCTCAGAGGTGTTATCCGGTGGTGGTTGCCTTGCTGCAGGGTTCCTGGCGGTCTTCGACCCTGCTGTCCTATTCCCGTCACTGGTCCTCCTTCTCCCATTGGTGTGGGCTGCAGGGTTCCGACCCTGTGTCGGTAGACTCCATGAGGGTTCTGGATTTCCTGGTGGAGGGTTTTTCCCTGGGGCTGGCTCCCTCCACTCTGAGGGCTCAGTGGGCTGCTCTGTGGGTTTTCTGCAGTCCGGACCTGGACAGGTTGGATTTCTTGGTGAGGAGCTGTTTCCTACGGCGGCCTTGGGCAGTTTGCCTGGCTCCTCCTTGGGATCTTCCATTGGTCCTGCGGGCCCTGCAGGTTCCCCCCTTTGAGCCCCTTCAATCTGCGGATCTGAAATTCCTCACCTTCAAGGTGGTTTTCTTGGTTGCCATCGTTTCTGCTGGCCGCATGGGCAAGCTGGGGTCCTTTCTTCAATCTCCTACTTTCTTGCGGGTTCTGCCGGACTGGCTGGTCCTGCGTCATGACCCCATTTTCTGCCTAAGATTCCCTCCCTGGCTAACCGCTCTTGTGAGGTGTCCTTGCCTTCCTTTTCCCCTGATGTGGATGTCTCCCTGTCCTTGCTGGATATCCGTAGTGCGGTGGAGATTTACCTGGCCCGCACTTCCTCCTTTTGTCAGTGTGACAGTTTGTTTGTGACCTTAGGTCTGGTGCATTCTGGGCACAAGCCCTCTGTGTCTACTTTGAGTCACTGGCTAAAGCATATTACAATCTCTATTGTTAGACCTGGCACCTTTGGCGTGGTTCTCCCTTCCTGTTTTTGCTTTTGTCTCCTTTGTGTTTGCTGCTGTTAGATGCTCTGGGTGCTGTTCCACTGCCATTCAGTGCCACAGCGCGAATGCCCCTACTTGTAAATTGACTGTATGAATTAGTATAATCCTCATTGACCCAAGGAACATGATAGGAAAGTCGAATTTAGTATGCCTGAGCTCCAAATATGAACATGCATCTTTTAGTGACGATTATTTGTATCTTACGTGTTTAAAACTACCA
The DNA here is from genome assembly GCF_964261635.1 of Lissotriton helveticus. NCBI lineage: Eukaryota > Metazoa > Chordata > Amphibia > Caudata > Salamandridae > Lissotriton > Lissotriton helveticus. The sequence goes on from NC_136072.1 coordinate 654,489,548, forward strand.
CTTTTGAGAAGTAGGTATTTTCTGACCTAAGCCTTCCCATGTGCTGTGCAGTTATGTGTATTGGCGGTCTGGTTTTGGAGGGTCAGGGCAGGCTGAGACCGACCTGGATTAAATGGAGAGAAATGAAGTTGGAGAATGGGGAGGGGTGACCCTTTGATCTGAGCAGGGCCTTGCCTGGCAAGGTGAATGATGGCTCCACCTCCCACTGTGCATCTGAGGGTCAACCCCCTCTCCCTGAAAGACAGGATGAGCATCGTAAATAAAGTGCTCCAGGACGACACCAAACTGGTTCTGGCTGAGTTCAGTGATTTGTGACTTTTCTGAGAACAAAGACTTTTGGGGTATAAAGATCTATAGTGATACCCCAGCACGGTTTGTTACTTCTGGATGACAAGACGAACCTCTGTCCGTGTAACTAGAGGGAAAGGACTCTGAACTTTCATCCATCTTGCTGAAGCAACTACTTAAGGGCCTGATTTGAGCTTGCCTCCTGCTGAAGTCTCAGGGACATTAGACTTCACCTATCAGCTGTCCAGATTCCTATCTGAGGGGGATTCTACTCACAGGTGAGGCCTCTGTGAGAATTCCAGAGCCTCTGATTTTACTGAGGGGAACGCGGACTGAGAATCATCGCTATTGCTAGTGCGGGCCGCTGCAGCTGAGGAGCTGTGCCGCTGAGTGCCCACATTTGCTGTGCTACCTGAATCATTGCTATTGCCATTGTGGGCCGCTGCCGCTGAGGAGCAGTGCCGCTGAGTGCCCGTATTTGCCGTCCTATGAGAATCATCACAATTGCTATTGTGGGCCGCTGCAGCAGAGGAGCTGCGCCGCTGAGTGCCCGCACTAGCCACCACGTTGAGGAGCTTGTTATCACCTGAGTGTGCCGCTGGGTCCGCCTTTAAGTCCCGTCCCAGGATTATTGTAAGTGCACACCGCGGACCGCTACAGCTGGGCGCTGTGGCCGTTGTGAGTCCGCCTGTCATCACTGCGGCTTCCTTGTGAGGCTGCGTGCTGTGCCCCTTTAAACCTCAGGGACATTGTGCATTACCGGGTCGCATGGACCCCGGTCTCGAACTAAGTTTGTTTTAATCACTTTTGAGCCTTCTATTGCCTTTGAAGTGAATCTGTAATTATGTGCATTGTGGTTTCTCGATCGCTTTTGAGCCTTATGGCAAGCCATATAAAGATACTTATTTTTCTATAGCTACTAGCGTAGTGTCCCTTTGTAGTGTCTTCACTGCGTTATTGTGTATGGCCATAAATGCTTCACACACTGCCTCTGAGATAGGCCTGTCTGCTCGTGCTACGTTACCACAGGGTTGAGCAGGGGTTATCAAAGGTTGTATTCCCCTTACTCTGACTTAGGAAGAATGATCCCTATTTGGACCTCGGCACCAGCCGCTGCCAACTAGAGATTCCCCATTTCTAACATCCACCAAATATTAAATAATCATCCATGTATAACATCAATTTAGATAAAATCTGAGGCCAAAAGAGACTATCTGGAGTGGTAGGTGCATATAAATTCAATTAAATTAAAAATAGTTAGAGGAATTGTATTAACGAGTAACGAAACTGAAACTCATCTACATTCAGAATCAGCATCTTGATGTATAAGTTGAATATCTAAAAGCCTATGGCAAAGGATAGCTACACCATTACGTGTGCCTGAACCCGGTGATGCATAAAAGTGACCAATCCATTGGCGTTGAAGCTTGGTAATTTCTTTACTTGTTACATGAACTTCTTGTAATGAAACTATATCACCTTGTAATCCAGGGATATGCGATAAAACTCGTTGATGTTTTATGGGGGAATCCAAACCTTTAACATTCCAGGATATAACCTTTAACGACATTTATACAAACAAAACGTTGAAGAAAACTTAACCTGAAATGCAAATAGTAAAATACAATAATGCATCATAAATAAAGCGTCCAATAAGAAGAACCCAAGAAGAAAAGCATTATGCAGAGGAGAGGTACGAAGTAGGAAAGAATATCATAGTGAAACAAAAACATTTTAATAATGAAAGGAAAAGAAGAAGGCCAGCGAATGAAATAGTGAGGAAAAAATAGATGAGAAGAAAAACATAGGATCTGTGTGAAAAGAGGTGAAAACATAAGAGAGAAGAAGACAAAGCAAATAAGAAAAATGGAATAATGGAAATACAATGGAAAAATGCAATACAAAAAGAGAATAATAGGAAAACAAAAACTAAAAGACATACCACGAACACATAATGAACATGGGGGTGGTGGAACCACATAAGAAAGACGGTACAGTCAAGCGGTAAGCTCCAAGATGAAGACGAGGAAGGGAGACATCCTCCAGGTGGGAAAACGGGATAAAATAGCAGAGGACCTCGATAAACTGCACCTGACATTAAAGAGAGAAAGAACCGATTATAAGAAACATAGCAAACGCCAATAAGAACAAAACATCAATACGAATGAAATACGTGAAATGCAGATATGTAACAGACTACAAGAAAAACAATCAAAACTTTGATGAATGAGAAATCTCCATGTTCTCTTCTCTGCAGGTATCCAAGAACTGTTGCAGACGAGCTGGATCCTCATAGGAAGTGGTTTTATTGTTATAAGTTACCTTCAAAAGGCAAGGATGGAACAGACTATATCTAGCATTCATGTTTCGAAGAGCAGGTCCCATGTCTAAAAATATTTTCCGTGGATCTGCTGTTGCCTTAGCATAATCCTGAGCGAAGAACAGATTGCATCCCTGCCATGATAATTTTCCTTTTAAGTCTGGCAGTTTGTAGAATTTTAAGTAAGTCAGTGTATTCTAAAAAATACAAGATAACGCTTCTTGGTTTGGCTAAGGAAGATGATGATCTTGGGTTTGGCCCCAAGCGATGAGCTCTTTGAATATTCAATTTTGGGGTCTTAGGAAGACCCAGGAGATTCGGAAGGAAGGACTGGAAAAAGGAGAGGGATCCGTACCCTCAAATCCTTCCACAAGGCCATAAATGCGCAGGTTATTGCACCTATTACGGTTTTCCAAATTCTCCACTTTCTGTTTAAGGTGTGAAATCTCGAACTGTAAAGAAGGGACTTGAGTAGTAACACTTTGAATAGAGTCCACTCGCTGTTCCAGGTGAGTAACTTTTTGATCTGTGTCAGACCATTTGCACTCAAGACTTTGTAGATGATTATTTGTATCCTCCATATAAGGCTTGAGAGCACATATTTCCTCCAAAAGCAATTCCATAGAGAGTACTGTCAAAGAATTGGAAGGAGCAGGTGGGTCTTTTTTGGCACGTTTGCCTGCTGCGGATGTTGAGGTGGCAGGTATTTTAGAGTTTTGCTTGGATGTAATGCGATGTACAGTGGGCATCATACCTCCGATGGCTGTAGAACCAGCATCTAGCTCTTTTGTGTTTTCTTGTAAAATGCTGAAGGGGTTGTAATCCTCCAACAAAGAAGAGTTAGCAGAGATAACACTACCATGAGAGGAGTGCGATTTTGCCATAAGATAAACCACCAGGAGCACCCCATATCAAAAGACGCAGTTTGAGGTAAGTATCATTGTCCAAAGTTGTCAGGAGCTGAGAAGAAAATAATTCTTTGTGACAGGGTATTTCCTCAGTAAAAGCTAAGTGCTACAAACCATACATGAGGGAAACATAAGATAAAATAGACACATTGTGAAGGAATACTCAAGGTTTGTCAGTCAGCAGAGGGCAGAAGGGCAGAAGGCATATGTGGCAGAAAATCCAAAACAGGGAGTCTCAAAGGAACTCAAGCGGTAAAAACTGCATAATTGGGTTTAAAACAACATGTGGAGAATGTCCGGTCGGTGGCAATGAAACAAAATGGCAGCCATGAGTATCGGTGCGGGCCGTCCAGTGAGGAGAAAAGTATTTTAGCGCTTCCCACAAATAACGTAAAACAGCCCAAAATGTGCTGCAGGGCTTCATGAGCAGAAATATATGCAGCTGAAAGGTCCCAGGAACAGGAAACACCCCCAGGGGAGAACTTGTCCCCTCACGTCATATTGGAGCTCCAAGGCAGAGCGGTCATCTTCGCTGGCGCCGAAGCCATGCCCCCATTTTTAACGTTTTAATAACGTGGATCAAATTCACCTTTTCAATAAAACGTTTTTCAAAACAGCGCTATCATCTATCATCGGGGATAAATTTAATTTTTTCACTTACTTTTTTACTGTTTGGATTATTTTGCAGTAAACAAAGCAACATTAAATGAATGACTTCTTTAAAAAAATCACTTGCTATAAATACGTCCATTGTTCATTGAAAATATTTCCATGCTTTAAAACAATTCTTATGATTATTCATTTGCAGTGCATATCATGATTTGTATAACATGAGAATATGCATTTTATCCTTCCAATCTATTAAGGTTGATATCGCTAAAGATGTCCATTTTTGTGTAATAAGAGAGTTAGCGTTGAAAGCAGCAATGAATATAAACACCCCTGAATTATCTAAACTTTGTTAAGTTTTGAGCAATTTTGGGGGAGGGTATAACTTGACAAGCATCTTGCATAGAAATGTTATACATCTAAAATTAGCACCGCAAAATGCTTAATTTCTGAAGTGGTAAACCTCTGTCCACATCTGTTTGCAAAACTCTGACCCTATAATCTTTGCCCCATTTTTGAAAAGGTCTTGATCAATATTTTGTAATGTTATTGTGGGGTGGACCCAAAAATTCATTTAACAATTACATGGGAAAAGGGCCTTAACCATGTACAGGTGGCACTTCAGAAGCCTTTCATCTGTTGGAAAGTAACCGGTTCCAAAAACACTTATGGTGAAAGAAAACCCTGGTTTGTTTCCAAGTTTTCTTTATCCCTTCTGAGACAAAATCTGGAACCCAGCTAAAGCTCATTCCCTCAGTGCTCCTTGCTCCAAATTGAGAACCATGAGTTTATTTACAAGCCCCGTGTACCGTTGGAACGTCATTTTTCTTGACATTCCGGCAGCACACTGGGCTTACCTATATCTATGAGGTCACAAATACACTCAACCTTCTATAGCCCTGACTGGTCTCCAGGAAGCAATTGAGACTACATCTGGACTTCCAGGGCAGCTGGGATGTCCACTTCATGTCCCTGCATGCTCTGGGGGAAGGTAGGCTCGGAGGAAATGCCTATTGGGCAGGGATGGGAGGCAGGCACGGACCTGGGCTCCAGGGGGCCCAGTGGGCAGGTCCAGGCCCTGTCTGCATCCAGCTCAGAATTGCTGGAGCTTAAGGGAGTCTGAGGTAACATCTACCTAGTAACAAGAAGGAAAAATATCACCCTTTCATGCAATCTGTGCATACTGAGTGACAGAGGGGACCAAAGGCGGTAATGCCTAGACCTCCTGGTGCCCTGGCTGGGATCGGGGAAGCAAATAAGCCCTCATCAGGACTTCTCGGGCAGCCCAGCCCTCTTGTAGTGCCATTGGAAACCATTGTGAATGACCAGATAGCCAAGGGGCTCGACGCGGCCAGATGGCCGGGCCCGAAGAATATCCATCAGATCGCGCTGTGCCTCAACACAAGGGCTTCTGCTTGTTCCTATGCCAAGCAGCGGGCTCAAAGAGGTAGTCCAGGATGGGAGGGTCCGAGGAGATAGCCCAGGATGGGTGGGCACCCGGAGGCCCTATCCCAGCAACATAAGGTGCCTCAGTCAAAGCTTCTGAACCCAGCCAAGCAGGAGAAGACTCCCCGGGCCTGATGTACCCAAGGCCCAGGCCATTGGCAGGGTGACAGGCCTTAGGATGGATCCTAGGGTGGAATAGCCTGCCCGGGGCCCGGTCGGAGCTCCTCGACCTGGCCGAGCAGGTGAGGCCTTCCCAGGCCTGCAGGAGACCGTCCCAGGGGCTTGGCCATGCAGTGGGCCAGAGGACGGAGCCCAGGATGTGGATCAGAGCTTCGGAATCCAGTAAAGCAGGGGGAGCCTCTCCCGGCCCAATGGACCCACATCCTGGGCCCTTGGCTGGGCGGCAGGCTGGAGGACAGAGGCAAGTCGGGGTGTCCACCCTGGGCCTGTCATGGACCCAGGGCACAGTCGGAGCTTCTAGACCCAGCCAAGCCAGGGAGGCCCCGTCAGGCCAGCGGGAGCCCATGCCATGCAGTGGGCCACAACCGAAGCCCAGGATGGTGGTCAGAGCTCCAGAACTAAGCCAAGCAGAGGAAGCCTCAGCCCTTGGCAATAGAGCAGGCTGTAGGATGGAGCCCAGAGTGGGTGCACCCACCCTGATGCCTGGCCTCAGGGTGGGTCAGAGGTCCTGGACATGGTCGCACAGTGGAGTCCTTCCCTGGCCAGCAGGACCCTGTTTCGGACACTCTGACACACGGTAAGCCTGAGGACTGCAATCAGGATAGGCCAGTCCCCTCCCCAGGGCATTGTGGACCTGGTCTTGGGCCATCTTGTTGCTGACTGAAAACCGTTAGACCACAAGTGGGTCCAGGGTACCCTGTCCCTAGCAATCCGAAAGAAAGCAACCCTTCTTTCTTGTAACTGTACACGCAGTCGGAGCTCCTGGACCCAGCCACGTAGGTGTAGGCTCCCTGGGCCTCGAAGGATTACAAATAACATTTTGGTTCCTTTAGATTTTGAACCCTATCTCATGGAGGCACCCAAGGAAACATAGCCAGCCTAGGGCTATCCAGGGTGGGCTGGCTTATTTCTTTCTTACCAAATTACCTTGCAAACCTAAAACTTTGACTATAAAACACATTTCTGTGATGGAAAAGTTCAGCATTCTGCAGGGAGCCACAAACTTCTTTTCAACTAGCATTTCCCCAGGTCTCCTGATACAAGTGGCAGGGGAAGCACTTCCCCTGCTCCAGAGGTTGAAATAAAATAAAATGAAATCCCACTGATGTAAACAGCAAAGTGATTTCCTTGACATGTGCAGAGGATGTAACAGTTACGTATACCGGACACGGCCAACGAGGTGGAGGACATAATTGTTACATGGAACAGAAAGGGTTAAACTGATCTTGATTACCTTTGTTTGTATTTATTGATTGTCTCTGTGTAAAATGGTGAAAAGGAAGGCTGCACAACTCCCCACTTCAGAATAGTCATGCCAGTTCTACCCTAGGCGATGTCAGTTTACTATTTAAACCACTTCGTACAATACGAGCAACAGGTCTACAATATGTAGTCCAAAAGACTAACTGGCTCTATTCTAAGCTCTTCCCTCACAAACACGTTCAAAGTAATATCAGGCCAGAAGAATGCTTCTAGTAGCCTAGGTATAGGAGCTGATAATATAGAGGTATTTAAACATTTACATATGTTCTTGTGGAATGCTGCAGGTTTTGCCACAAAATTGATGATCCATCTTTGGGAGTTTCATCAATTATTTTTATATAATTTTGTTCAAGGAAAATATGGGTGCTGAAAACCCATATTTCAGGGTTTCTAACATTTACCATTGAAGTGACTCCATCTAGAGATGGACGGCTTTCCTGTGGTCTTCCAATTTGGCTGAAAATATCTTAAAATTGCTCCATCAAAGATTTAGTGATTAATAGAACAGATGTATTTGGGTTAAACACCAGGAAACTAATTGCTTTGAAGTGAACCTTAATAACATTTACAACCCTACAAAACCTAGGAACAAAGAATCAACTATCCTCCATACCTCTGACAAGCATATGTCCAAATCAGGAGTAAGCACACCCATATGGCTTGGTGGAGATTAAGGGGCTAATTAGGATGTTGGGGGGGCAATGCGCCCAACTTCATCTCAGTCCTGGGACCGACCGACCTCTGGTCAGCGGTCCCAACCGCCAAGTTAGAATGCGACCGAACACTATTAGGTCGCATTCCTACATTTCCCTATGAGAGCATGCATTACGGCTGTAAACCGGCCATAATACATGATCATATAAGGAAATGAGAGGTGCTGTTCATCCCTGCACCCCGTGGCAGGCACCTCAAGGTTCCCACCACAGGATACAGGGTTCAACAGGGGGCGCCCCCTCATCCCCCAACTGGAGGCCGCACACACAAGGGAGCCCTGCTGGGGGTTCCCAAACACACTTTCTGACATGGTTTCCATGTCACACAGGCCAACATAGAAGCCATGCCGGCAGCATGGAAACCATGCTAGAAACCGTGCATTGTAACCCCAAGGGCATAAAGGCCCGAAATTTGGGATTAAGAGCCGGTTCTGACTGGCTGACAGGCTCCTTGAACCCATCAGAAGCTAGTCGTAATGACCAGTCAGTTTAGTTTCCGACCGCCAGCATTGTAACGCAGCGGTCTGAAAGTAAACCGAGGGGCCAATTAAGATATGGCCCAGAAGGCTCCGACCATCAGTCGGAGCCTTTAAGGGCCACATCGTAATCAGCTCCTAAATGTCACATGGGAGCTATTAGACTGTATGGATTCTATCACATATTTGGAGTTGGAAGCCAGGGATATACAAAGATTGGATGTGGATCCAATCAAATTTGTCATCAGTCACTATCCAATAGGCATTGATTACTTTCTTATGACCTACGCACCTGTATTGGTCACACTGCCTGACTCACACAGATCCTAGACGTACTGAATGGGGGGTGTGTACTGCAGAATAGATTGTACTATTTTAGACCTAGGGCATTGGCACAAACTTGTCAATTTCAGGTTTACACCAAGAACTGAAATGAACTATAATGCACTTCATCTACCAGTCTGAGAAGACATGATGATGTCAGAGCAAGAAAGTCTAGTATCAGAATCCGACATTTCCCAAACTAGATTACCAATTGAAAAAACACAACAACCAAGCACTTCAACCAAAAAGCAGTCTTTTTTAGACATCAGTCCAGCAGCCAACGCACCACCTACCGTCGCAATAGGAGGGGTAGAAGAATCACCAGAAGAAATAGCAAAAAGAACAAGGAGTCAGAAGACACCAAAAACGACTTAGTGATCAACATTTCATCTAAACATGTAACCCCAGCTCAACTGGCGGTACTAAACAAAGGTACATCTTTTGTCCCAACATACAAAACGAACTTGGCTGAAACAGAAATTGCCCTATTTAAATTTTTCAGAATCTTGAAATTGAAATATTTTTTTAAGGATGCACCAATCACGTCTATATCGACGCAAAGTCCATTTAAACCAAAAAGTACATTTTGTGCACCGTATACACACAAAACGATAGAAGTATTTGAAAGATCTACAATCTCTGATATACAGAAGATCAATTTCAACAAAAACAACAAAAGCAATTTGTCTAAGACCGAATTAAGCACGATCTTAACATTAGCGAAAGATCCAGAGCTCACATTTCAGAGAGCGGACAAAGGGGGAGCTCTAATTATCATGGACACGATCTTTTACCACAATAGTGTTAATCAACACGTGAGTGATGTTAACACATATATTCCTTTAGACAATGATCCAACTGAAGAGTACCAAAAAATACTCACAAAAATTCTAGAACATGCAATGGAAATGAATTGGATTGATGAAAGAACACTACAATTTTTGGCAACCAAATACCCACGCAGACCAAGATTATATATGTTACCAAAAATACATAAAGATATCAAGAAACCACCTTTCAGACCCATCGTATCAGCCTGTGGGTCTATATCTGACAGTATTGGTAAATATATAGATCATTTCCTTCAACCAATCGTACAAAAAAGCAAGACCTACATAAAAGATACGACAGCGTTTCTCAATATGCTCAGAACGATACATCTTGAAACTAATATTGAATATTGGTTATGCACGATAGATGTTGTGTCACTGTATACAGCTATCCCTCACAATGAAGGCATAGAGGCATTTGAATGGAACCTACTTCAAGATGAGCAATGCGAAGCCAATAAAGTTTTTCTGATTGAATTGATGCAATTTGCGCTTCATCACAGCTATTTTGAATGGGACTCAAGATATTTCAATCAATGCAACGGCACCTCCATGGGCTTTGGGGGGGCTCCCTCATATGCCAATCTATTTATGTCGAAATTTGAACATGACAACATTCTCAACAACTCGAATTGGACAGACCATCTAGTTATTTTCAAAAGATATATCGATGACTTATTTTTGATTTGGAGAGGGGATAAAAATGTGTTACTTACTAACATCAGTGTACTTAATCAAGTGAACCCCAGAATAAAATTCACTCATACCATTGAAAAAGACACGATCTCGTTTCTTGATGTACAAATCAATATCTGCAACCAGCAATTGAAAACTCAAGTTTACAGAAAGCCAACAGATCGAAACTCGAGCTTACTATGGCAAAGTTTTCACCCAGAAACTTTAAAAAAACATGTGCCAACATCTCAATTCATGAGGTTGAAAAGAATCACGTCTGATTCACATACACTTGACAAGACTCTCAAAGAGCAAGAACTTCAATACAGTGCTCGAGGATATCCTAAAGAAATTCTTGACTTATCACTTAAAAAAGTGGAAAAACACTCAAGAGAAAGCTTATTAACATCGACTACAAAAATTGAAGATCAAAAAACAGTTTGCGTTCTTAAATACTCAACAGCTGCGAATAAAATCAAGAAAATCAATAGCCACCACTGGAGGCTCATCAAAGAAGAACCAGACTTAGAAAACTTGTACAGCGAGCGACTGACATTCGCTTTTAAAAGATCAAGAAATTTAAAGGAGATTCTAACTGCGAAAAGAATAGAAGAAAAAACTCAATACAAAGGAATGTCGAAATGCTTGAATTGCGTACACTGCAGCAATGTCATAACGGGAAACTCATTCATGCACCCGACAAAAGGCCATCACATAAATTTACAGCATAATGGCACTTGTGACTCTAAGAACGTAATTTATGCAATTAAATGCCCCTGTGGCAAAATATATGTAGGCCAAACGGAGAGAAAGATTAAAGTAAGAATATCAGAGCACAAAAGTAATATCCGCATGAAAAACACGAAATCAGCCGTGGCCACCCACTGGCTTGAAAACAACCATCAAATTGCTCAATTGAGATTTACCATACTGGAGATATTACCACAGCGTTGTGACATGGACCCGGTTAAACAACGCCTACAAGCTGAATTTTTTTGGATAAAAAAACTTAATTCCCTACAAATGACAGGGATAAATGACAGAATTGAATTTTCATGTTTTTTGTAATATGCAACCACAACTTGGATCCTTGAGTTCCTTTCCATTCCCCTGATCACCTGATCACCTAAATGCATTATATAGTTCATCATACTGCTGTGTTATACATGATTGAATTACTACAGCACAATTAACTCTATTCATCATCATAATAGTTTTTGAATGTTCAATTTGTATACCTTTCTAGTATTATGGAATTCACAGTTTTGACTGGTTAAATGTATATACTGTCTATACATTCTGTAATCCATAGCCTTTTAGATATCCACCTTACATTGCCACAGATCATTCTATTTTCCTCCACTCGCATTGCTTTCGACTCATTGCAGTTTGTTTACTTTTTCTTCCGCACCACGTGACAGAACCCTTTGACCCATTAGGAACACGCCTCGCTAGCCGGCAGGTTTTCATCACCGCCTTTGTTACTTAATTCTATTTTGCAATTTTTTATTTGATTGTTTTTAATTGATTGTATTTTCTATATTCGTGTTTGAACCACTTTTGTTCATTCATTTAGAGCACCATGGGTTTCTTTTATATATACTTTATCTCGTCATTTAGAAACCACGTGACTTGTTCACGTAGCAATATCACCAGCACCGATAGGTCCCGCTCGACACAGACCCGGTTCCGTGTTCGAGACGCCGAGAAGCTTAAGCGTTCGTTACCTAGTAAGTTCACTTCCCTATTTTCTTTCCCCACTTATCTTTACGTTTCCTTACTCGTGATTTCCATGAGTTTGAACACGATTACACCGCAACTCAATAGGCAATTCACTTTATGTATGTTTAATGATGAACTGTTCGCTAATACCTTACCTGTAGGATGCATTTCACAATCAATTGTTACTTAGTGACTTTGAAGTTTTAATTTAGACGAATTATTAACTGGGCTGGTACTAGTCACGAAATATATGATATATAATATATGCTAATAACGTGGAACCTAATTTAATTGAATGTTAATGTTTTCGTAAAATTGCATATGGTTCTTTCGCTGATTGCTAAGGTCCTGTATGTTCCCATTGTTCACAGGCCCCTGAGGAAGGGTTATTCCCGCAACCCGAAATGCATCGGGCATGACGTAATGCTTTTGAAATGATATAACTTAGAAATGAAGTTGAAAAACATCGTATCAAGAATGCAATAAAACATATAATGAATTCAAGATATGGATCAAGCGTTTTCAATTAAACAAGAACATCAAATTATGTTTTAAAAAAGTTTAGAAACCTTGGTTTCATGTTGAATCAGCGCGTCCTTCGTGATTGACATATCACATATTGTCTTGATTAACCAAGGCACTGTTAGACACAGTGCGACAAGGTCAGCGCAGACATCAATCTACTAGAAAAACAATTGTTTACTGAAGTGAGTGCTCGGAGATAACCGCCATTTGTAGTCAGAGCAGTTATGCCATACTGATCACTCTTTAAAATGACCTACGCTGATTTCGAATCCTAACATCATTGAGCAGATTTATACATTTTTTTGCAGTGTTTTAGCCCCTTCCATATTTTGTTCTATTGCTGATATTCCAATTTTGCAATTCCACCTTCCATTGTTTAAGAAACTGAAGAATCTTAGCGCAATGATTAGCAACCCCCCAAATACTTATATCAACAAATTTACACCATTGTGTATGAACGAATGTCTTAAGGCAAAAACCCAATTGGTTACAGCTATCAAATTATATAATCCCTCATCTTTAAGAGAGGCCAGGCGCATCTATAAACTCAAACTTGCCAATAGCAAGCAGATTTAGTTGGATGCTAATTGTTAGGCTCTTCAAGATGCAGCAACAATCGGACAGTGCTTCTATCTGGCATATTATATCACATAATAGTTTAGCCAGTAATAATGCCACTGAACATTTAATTTAATCCCACACTTAGGAAAATCATTTTGCCAGGCTTTATACCAATGTAAACACTCATATTACTCCATTAACCCATGCTCTGCAACCCAGGGGGTCTGCTCAATAAAAAAACCCTGAACCTTTAGTTTTCTCAATGTCAAAGACCATTAAACCAATTGAGTCTCTGGAACCGGGAAATGAGCTTTGCCCTGACAGGGTTCACATGAAACTATATGGCACAGAGGCCAATGTTTGGGGTCCTTATATTAACCATCGTTCTAACAGTATAATTTCTGGTGCCAGTGATCCGGATTCCTGGTGTGGTGCAGAAATAATCCCTATTTTCCAAAAAGGCAATAGCTTTGATTCAGGGAACTATAGACCCATCAGCATGATCAATCATTTGCAAAAAAAACTTTTGAAAACAAGTATTGGGTAAGCTGTTAGGATGGGTCAATGAAACCCGGTTATTATCTCCTTTGCAAGAGGGTTTTAAACCAGATGTAAGCATGGTTGATCACATTCTTCATCTCTCCTTATTAACATTTAATACATACAGCACAATAATAAACAATTATTTAAAGCCTTGCTGACTTGTGGAAAGCGTGTGATCTTGTGCCCGGGAAAAGTATGTGGGATACCCTCAAGTCAATGTGTGTACAAACGCCTCATATTGAATATTGTAATAAAGCTCCCCCTAGCATAATTGTAACCCAGTCCCATGGGACAAACAGGATGAGCTTACAAAATGCAGTCCTGTATATCCAGGAGTACGATACGGCTGCACTTTGTTCTCATTACATATTAATGATACAATGCAATTCCTTAATGAGTTTGTCCATTATAGTCCCTCACTTAAGTTATGCTTCATCCTAGACACCCTCTTTGCGGACAACACAATCCTTACTTCAAGAACTCCTATTATTCTTCTTAACTTAGGTGATACTTTTCTAGACATCAGCAATTAAAGAGGCATGGAGATTACCATCCCAGAAATAAAATATATGACCCATAGTCCCCAAAAGTTCAATAAAGGTTGTATTAGCAGGGGGATCTAGCTACAAGAAGTTGATTACCTAAGTGTTAGGGTTGATGGTAACCCCATATTCAGAAGTGTGGTTAAATATTGCTTCATGGATCTGCTGCAGTCATTTAAAGCTACAACTTCCAGATCTGCATCCTCAGCAATTGAAGTATATATTGAGCCAAGGCTCAAAAAGCATCTTTATTTAGGGAGAGATTTGGGGACTGTGGGATGTTAACAACATGCCCGGGAGAGAGACATACTTCCTTAAGTCCCTGTTCAATCCGCTACAAAGCACACCAAGCCTACCCCTTTACCTAGATCTGGGTCTCAAAAGGATAGGGGACATGGGTGTTTTGAGAACCCTAATTCTATGGATGAGACTGTGCACAACCCCAACAATTATTTCCTAAAGGAATGTTCTTTTTTAGGTAATGAACCTCGACACGGGCCATAGTATAACATGGTTGAGACAAGTCAAATCTTGGTTAACATTTTTGGGCCTGGATCATTTTTGGCATAGCTCCCATTTAATTAATGGTGTGCCACAGGCCACCATAACATCTGTTTCGTGAAATTATGTTTTAGAACAATGGCATAGAACTATTAAACAAGATAGTCTTACAGATAAATTCCTGGTCAACCACCCAGTCCCTAATTTGGGCTATGAATAGAGGAGACTGTTCCCCTCCAGACCAGAACTTTATAAATCAGATAATGAATTGGAAACGTATACCATAACAGTTTCGAATGTAAGTGGAATCTCATGTCAACTAGTTATGGATTCTGCAAAACATTTAGCAATGTACTAGAAAATATCATGTTTTATTCCTTTGCCAAGCATACAGAACAACAACAACAAGGTGGATAAGTCCTCTATGTTTGAATGTGGGCATAAGGCATTACAGTGATTCATTGAGAATATTTAAGTCTGATTTAAGTAGATTGATTGTTTTAGTTCTCACTAACTTTTTGCACATAGGGTGGATCTTAAGGAACCGTCAAGGGTTTTTGTTGTGGCAACCTGTTAGCATGATATCTCTGATTATATATGTTCATAATTATCCATGTATTAATGTACATCTTTTTACCTACTGTTTTTTTTTCATTTAGAATGTGTCATGTGTTTTTATGTGTTTTATGGCGTCAAACCCCAAAATAAATTTAAACTATGAATGAATTTCTATCCACTTGGTAAATAGCCACTATGTTCATAGTGTATCAAGTCATGGGCAGCCTTGGCAAGCTGATAAAAAAATGTTGTAAATAAAATTGTAATTATGTAAAAATAATCATGATTGCTTTGTAAAGTGAACGGCAAATGGAGACCACCAGTATCAGGTCATTATATAGTGAGCATAAAACTTTTTTAAAATGCGACGAAATTGCTTAAAACATTCTGATGAAATACCAAAATTACCATAAGCTATCCCATTATTGAGACCATCTAAGAGTAATTTAGGGCCTGATTAGGATGGCCAGAAATGAGACCACTGGACTAGCTGTCAGCAAAAACGCACCCTGAATCATGACGCTGCCGCCTTCAAGGTGGTCGCAGAGTGCATATTTTGTATTGCGGTGTGTGCTACAGGCTGCAGCACACACCTCAGTACAAAATATGCATCTGTGAATATCCCTGCACTATGTGGCAAGCACCCTGCGATGCCTGCCACATGGTGCAGGGATATGTTGGGAGGCACCATAGGTGCCCTCCAGGGGCCATGTTGGAGGGTAAGGAGGAAGGGGGGCCCTAAGAGATGGCGGAGTGAGGATCTGTGCCGAGCAGCTCACCTGGAGGCTCCTCTCTCTCCCTCTTATGGAGTAATGTTCGCGATGCAGAAGCTGTATTAAACTCAGTGCTTAACCCCAGAAAGACAGCGGGAGTTTTTTTCGAAAAAAGAGAAAGAAACATAATCGGCTTCTGGAGCTTTAGTGTGGCGCTGTCAGTGGCGTTCCTTACCGATGCTCAGGCTCCGGGACACGGCTTGGCTTTTCCGGCGGACGATTCGAGGTCTGCTTGGGAGCTCGGGGCTCGGCTGGCTAAGCCTCAATCTACGTGCTGCTTCACACACCTGGTGGCTAAGGAGGATGTCTCCGAAGAATCCGCCACGAACAACGCGGAACAACAGACAACCGACAGGAGCTGCGGCGCCTCCTCCTCCTCCCCCCCCCGGCTGCAATCTTACAAGCCACAGCAGTAGCAGCGCTTTCCCCAGTCACCGCGGTTACAGGAGATGCCGGAAATCCCACACTGGAGAACGATGCACGTCCTGCCATGGAAGGGGAGAAGACGGAAAAATCGGCAAACAGGTACAGAGACCTTCTAATTTACCACCGGGCACGCACATTAAGAAATCTGGTCAGACTATAACCAAGATTATAACCAAGACGGTGGCTAAACCAACGGCAGGAAGGGGGGCCGACTGGGGGTGAAACAAACTGTGCGCCTTACGCTCCAGAGGCTGGAAAAATATATGACACATCGGGGCGCAAGCAATTAAACTCATATACCTGCAACACTCTTGCAGGCTCTGAAGGGGCACATAGTAGCCCCTCAACAGAACAGACACTGATACTGACTGATGAGCCAATCACTGCCGAAAGGGTTGAAACAATGGAAAACCTATGTTCTGACTTAAAAACAGACACACAGATCTCGACAGGAGGGGTGAGCGCTGCCATCACGGGTTTATCACCTCTCACTGAACCCGCTATTCCTTGCCTCGCAGCCGAGACAGGTGGACTAGTAGAGGAAAGTGTGGTTCTTATCGCTAGCGGAGGTCAGGCGTTTCTTCAGGAACCTTCCCGCCTTAAGGTCATTAAAAACGGACGCACTTATTTCTTTACTGATGTAAAGGAAGCTGAAGCATATCTAACTAGCACCAGTGCGGGCAAGAGCAAGACTTAAAATTAATCTGAAGAATTAGGTCTAACTGCACGCGCAAAGTGCTAATCACAATTGGAGGGTTCGGTACTTAGAAACACTGGTTGCACGGGGGGGTTTCTTTTTCTGATGCATTACTGAGAATATGAAAAGTATTTATTTTGTTTGGTAAATTGCTTAAAACAGAGGGAGGGCGGGGGCCTCTTAAGGTGACTTGCTATGCATGCTGCCTCTCCAGCGGCAGCTGTTGCTGAAGGGGGGCTCTTCCCCGGCTGGGGTAAGAGCTAGGGGGGGGGTTCTTTCTCCGCAGGATGGGGGGTTGGGAGGGAGGAAAAATGTAGCAAAATTTGCTTTCAGGCTGATGGGGTAGAATGTTGCGAGGACATTTTAGTTCTTTTTGTTTTGTCTACTAATGGTATGAGGAATAGGAAACTCACCAGGATACCTGGACACCTGGAGATGGGTTTAAGGTTTTTTTATTATTTATAAAAGTATGAAATAAAGTGCTTAGCTTGGAACGTAGCGGGGCTAAATAGCAAAAATAAGAGCTATTCGGTTACAGAAGAACTAAAACTACATAACCCTCATTTTGTTCTCCTATCCGAAACACATATTTCTGGGAAGGACAAAAAGTTACTTAATCAATTGGGATACGACATTGTGGTTTGCTCCACCTTCGGCTATTCCATAAGAGGGGTTGCTATCCTTAAGGATAGGCGATTTAGGGCTGAAGTAATACAGACCTCCTGTGGCAAGGGCGGCAGATGGGCAGTAGCGCAGATTTGCTTCGAGAGCCACAAATATGTCCTATGTGTGGTGTACGGCTCCAATACAGATAAACCCATGCTTTTTGATCAGCTGAATATTAAACTTTTGGACTGGGAGGGAGAACTTATCATCATGGGGGATTTTAATTGTATCATGGACTACAGAATAGACACAACTAGGTCTGGTAGCTATCAAAGGATGCACAAAACCAGGTCGTCCATCCTTGACCTATGCCGTATCCACAACATTACAGATGCTTGGCGGCATTTATATCCAAAAACACCGGGGTATACTTACTATTTCGCGCCCCATAAACTTTGTTCAAGATTGGATATGGCATTAACAAGCGATAACCTACTGAAGGTCAGCTCCATGGTTTTATGCCCCCAAATTTCTTCGGATCACAATGCAATAATGCTGATATTTACAATAACACATACTAGGACTTCTCCCAGACCATTCTCCTTCCCTAGACATTTAGTTTCAGACACATTCTATATGATGCAGCTTAAATCACATCCTACAGAATTTATAGATATTAACATAGACTCAGCTGCATACTGTATGGTATGGGATGCTTGTAAAGCAAGTATTAGGGGTTTTACTCAGGCTTATGTGATTAGACAAAACCTGGAACGCAAAAAGCACAACGATTTGCTGATCTCAAAAATAACCACCCAAGAAGAGTTACTGGCCTCAGCACTATGATTAAATCTGTCAAGGACCACAGAAATCAGCCTTAAACTTGGTTTATTAAAAAGTGAAGCAAAGACTAAGTTTATTCAGAAGAGCAGCTCTACTATACATAAATTTAAAATCGCACAATACGAGGGGGGGGTAAAATCGGCAAAATCTTGGCCTATAGAGTTGCTGAGGACAGAGCAAGCTCCACGATTACAAATATTCGGGGGGCCGGTAACAAGATTTATAACCAGCCACTAGATATACTAGAACAATCTGCTGATTTCTATAGAACATTATATACTCCAGAAACTGAGCCTAACCTAGACGATATACGGGAATACGTCGAAGAGCACTTAATAAACACACAGAACATTTTAGAGATGGACTCATTGTCTGACGATATAACCATGGCAGAATTACATCAGGCCATCACTTTATTACCTGTAGGAAAAGCGGCAGGGGAGGACACAATACCTATGGAGATATATAAAGCGTGTTTAAAAGAATTAGAATATTTGTTGCTGAAGGTTATGCAATCTGTAGGGTCAAATGGAAAAGCTCCTAAATCATGGAATAGGGCGAAAATAATCTTCTTTTTGAAGAAAGACAAGTCGAAGGAGGAGAGAGGGTAATATCGCCCTATCTCTCTGATAAATACGGACGCAAAAATATTTGCAAAAATGTTAGCATTAAGACTGGCCCTTATCATGCCTCAAATTATTAACCCACAACAACATGGGTTCATAACCGGGAGAGATACCACAATACACGTCAATATGGCCATCACGGCATTCGATGTAGCAGAGACTGAATCCACCCCACTCAACATGATCCTATTAGATGCTGAGAAGGCTTTTGATCGAGTGGGGTGGGACTACCTCTGGTGCGTCTTGTCCAAAATGGGGTTTGGGGGGCTATTCTTGCGGGGCATACAGGCGCTGTATGATAATCCAATGGCCTGCACCAGCTATGGGGGCCTGACCTCCCCAGATTTTTCAATCCTACGTGGCACTCGTCAGGGATGTCCCCTATCACCTCTTTTATTTGCCCTCTCACTAGAACCTTTTCTGTTTGCCCTTCAGTCCCAAGCCCAGATTGTACCCTTTAGATCAGGTTCACAGGTGCTAAAAATAACAGCATATGCTGACGATATCGCGCTCTACTCACAGGATATTGTGGAGGCACTACAGGGAATCCCCCTAGAGGCTGGCAAATTTGGGAAGGTGTCTGGTTACAAACTCAACCTACAAAAGACACAAGTTTTAGCTAACTACACTCCAGCCGTGGTGGTTCCTGAGATCTGCAAAATTGCTACATACTTAGGGGTCAAAATAACGGCCAAAATACAGGAAATCAACAATATAAATTACAATGAACTAACTAAATCTACTATTCTACTATTAAAAAAGTGGCACGGATTACCCCTGAATCTAATCGGCAGAATCAACCTAATTAAGATGAAGGTACTGCCTAAATGTGTGTACTTATTTCGATCTATCCCACTGGCACTAAATAATCAGTTTTTTAAACAACTCGATGGAGCACTCAGCAGCTTTATCTGGGGCTACAAAAAAGCGAGAAGGTCGCTGAATCTTCTGAAAAACAATACGAGTGAGGGAGGGCTAAACTTTCCCGATTTTAAGCTGTACTTTTGGTCTGCTTTTGTTATTCGCCTCCGTTCTCTACTTAACAGAGGAGGGGCACTGTTTTTCCACTCTTTTATGTTAAAACTTGATTCAAATATGTTTTTGCTACGAGCTAATGACCCTAATTACTACAAAAGGGTAAATTCAAGACCGCAAGGGAATTAATAAAGATTTGGGGCAATATACTAACTTTCTGTAAAACCACTTTTTTCCATTAAAAGCTACCGCTGTGGGGCAATCAGGGGTCTTCAGGGAATCTTTAATGACAACATCGCACATGGTTGGTCTAGGTCAGGAATTAGCGTTTTAGGGGACCTATATGGCACACAAGGGTTCTTAGACTTCAACACTCTTAAATTGATATATGACTTACCTGAAAATAAAACATGAGGTACAAACACTTACAGTTGCACGACTACCTGATCAACAAAAAACAAGTTCAGGAGGATTTTGATTGTGATATATGGACTTGTCTATATTCCCTAAAAAGCAAGTCAGTAATTAGCGAAGCTTATAGACTTCTAATCGATCTTAAATCAAATGACTGTCCTAAATTAGCTGACAAGTGAAGTAGATTACTGGGTTTAAATATAACATCAAAACAAATAGAGTGTTCCTTGATAAATATTAATAAGCGAGTACGGTCATCTAGTCTAAGGCTCCAACAATTTAGAACAACTTGCATGCTATACTACACGCCCGAAAGAATCTCCAAATGGTCCCCTAATAACTCCTACAGCGATCGCACGAAATGCCCCAAATGCTCCATTGACGCAGCCGATCTGGCACATATGTTGTTTTCTTGTCCTAATCTTAAGGTCTTCTGGGGTGATATTCAGAAGGTTTTGAAAATTAAGCAGATCCAGCTGCCTGTATTCACTGCTGCCTCTGTTTTGTTAGACACCTATCCCGTCCCTTTCCCACAGGCTGCCTTGGTTACTATACTTATGTCTTGCGCCAAACTAACCTTGGCCAGAGCTTGGACTTGCTCCGACTCACCCTCGGTCTGGGACTGGTGGGCACTTGTAACCGAGATTCACTCGATGGAATTAGCCTTAGCGAATCTTAGGGGAACACGCTCACTGAGCAAATATGGAAAAAATTGGGGAACTTTTGTGGAATGATGGTGCTATCTTCCCTTGTTGGGCATAGACAAACATTATGCTCTAATGATATTAATAACGAGTGTCTCTAGGGCAATTCATTTTGGCCGTGCGCTGAGGGGGGGGGGGGGGAAATGTTATAACTTTTTTAAACATGTATTAGTGAATTTTATTTATTATTTTCTCTTTCTTTTGTATCTTCCCTTTCTTTTTTTCTTATCCTTTTTTCTTGTCCTGTTTTCTTTAATATATTATATATACATGTCCGCTAATATATGTATTAATGTATTAACGTATTTTTTTTCCATGTCAGCCTGTTAACAATAAAAATACTTAATAAAAAAAAAAGGAGAAAGGGGGGCCCACTACAGGCACCCAATGTCCTTTTCCGCCTTCCTTTTCATGGCGGGTAAGCCGCCATGAAAAGAAAGGTGGAAAGGGACATTGTAATCCCTACGGTTGTGCCTTGCAGGCATCACCACTGTTGTAGGGATACAAGTCGCTCTGACGGACCGACGGGCTCCTTGAGTCCTTCAGATCTGTGGCAGTCGGTCTCTCCGACCGCTAACCAATCGCCCGCTAACCTAATGTGGCGGGCGGTAATCACAATTATGATGGCAGTGAGACCGCCCATCAGTGGCGGTCTCACCGTCATCGTAATCAGGCCCATAGTATCGAATATTTTTTTTCTGACCTGTGCTTTCATTTTCTCAAAAGGTAATGTGGGAAAATGTGCATGATTTAAATATTGTGTAATCTGGCACATTGAAATCTTATCATCTGCTTGATAGAGTGACTATTAGTGTTTTAAATAAACTTTGCCTGCACCCTTTTTATCATTTATTAGTTGTCGAATAATGGGATCAATGTTGTGATTAGAAGCTTCATTTGAGACTCATGCTAACAATAGTATTATGACTGCATTCTCCTCATAAACCTGTTGCCCAGCTGTTTTATTACTAAGTCTATTGCTTTTTTAAATAAAAGTTGTTAAAGGTTTGACAACATTTTTCCCATCTTGGTTTGTCTTCCGCAGATCCTGAAATTAATATCCGGGAGGCAGCTAAATCAATATCATCCTGAATGTGTGCTATTTGCAATTGCTTTGTCTTATTTAATGTGGAAGAGTATTTTTGCAGTTTCTAGATTTAATTAAAAGATTCTTTAAAAAAAACCACATATCTCATGATAATCCATCATCTTAGAACAAGAGCTTTTTGTCCGCTTGGGCAGTACAATAGTCTGCAAAGGAATAGAAAAACAAGGCACTTTTGTAGAGTGAAAAAGTATTTGTAGAGCACACGCATACTCCAGGGAGGGTCCCGTCTCTAGAAAGAAAGGTCACCTGCAGACTAAAAGAATGAACATTTACGCACTTTCCTGTAAAGTCAGGGGCCTTATTACAATGGCGGACAGCTATCATCTCGGAATGGGGACCGGCTGCCCACGAGGCCGCCTCCCCACATTACAAATTACGATGGGTAAGATGGGACGCATCATTATATTTTGTATTGCAGCAGGGTTGCGTTCATCAGCCCCCGCCACAATGCAAAAAATAGAGTGTGTGCATTTCCCTGCACTACGTAGCAGGCACCATGTGGTGCCTGCCACATGGTTTAGGGATATGGTGTCCCCCCAGTGCCCACGTCCCAGGCCCAGGGGAGAAGGTGGGCCCACTACGGGCCCCCAAATCCGTTCCCGCCTGCCTGATCATGGCAGGTTAACCGCCGCTGACAGACAGGCGCAAAGGGATATTGTAAGCCCAAGGCAGTGCCTGATAGGCACCGCTGCCATTCTGGGGATGGAGGGCGGTCTGCCAGGCGGTCAGAATGCATCTGACCATCTGGACCGTGGCGGTTAGTATTTCCGAAAGCCACTGGTCTGACCACCATCGTAAAGCGGCAGTCGGATCGGACCTACCCAATGGCAGGGGGACCCCACTGACGGCCTGGTGGTGGTGGTCCTCCCACCATCGTGATCAGGCCCCAGGTTTTTAGCCTCTTCCTGACATCCGAAAGCTCAGGGATAGTACGCAGTTCCTGAAGGGAGTTTGTTCCAGGACCTTGTTCCGAGAGAAGAAAAGGATCTTCCACCAATTCTTGCCCGGGCAAATTTTAGGGCTGCTGGCTAGATGGCCATTGGTGGGAGGGGTATAAACACAAATTCTCTTTTTAATGGGTAGCCGGGGGAGTGATTTTAGATGCAGGGTTATATGGGTTCTAGGAGCAAGATTGAGGAAAATTCTGGCCGCCTCAATTTGGACCACGTACAGATGACTCAAAAGATAGTCAGGAAGGCCTAGATGAAGTATATTTGCATAGTCGAGCCTGTAAGTAATCAGGGCCGGGATCACCGTTTTTCTAATTTCAACACACAAATAAGGCAGAAAATGGTTCAACATGCGTAGCAGTCCAAAACAGAGCCTGAATTTGGGTTTGAAAGGACACACACTGTCAATTTTGACTCCTACATTTTTTACAGAGCTGGGATGAGTGGCAGGAGGAGGGACACCCTGAGGTCACTAAGACCTCCAAACCTCCTATGGGGTAGAGCAAAAAAACACATACTCTGTTTTACAGGATTGCATTTTAGTTGGTTAATGGACAGCCAATTGAACAACTTAGTAAGACAGAATTTAATAACTCCTCCACCAAATTCTGCCCCTTTTTCACAAGTAAATATCAGCTGAGTATCATCGGCATACTTTAGTCCCCAATGCCGCAGCAAGAATGGCCATAGAGGTAAGATGGCATTTAATAAAATAGGACTCAGTGCCAAGCCCAGAAGTACTCAAACTTTTAAGTCCCGAATTGGGGATGCAAATGGGGGGCATCTGTTGTCCAAAAAGGAAGTCATCCATTTCAAAGCCAGACCTCCAATCCCAATGGAATGTACCAGAGCCAACAGTTTTTCATGGGGCACGGTATTGAAGGACATTGATACATCCAACATAATCAGAATGGCCTTGCCCCCATTACCTAGCTTGTCTTAAATGCTGTCAGTTCCCTCCAGATGAACTGTTTCAGTACTGCAGTTGGCTCTAAAATCTGTTTGACTTGGAGGCCGAAGATTGTTACTTTCAAGGTAACCTGAAATAAGGGAGTTAACATGTTTTTCCAATACTTTTGAAATTCTGGAAGAATTGAGATCAGTTGGTAGTTAGTATGGACCTTAGGGTCAGCCGACAGCTTTTTGAGGAGTGTCAGAATATTTGCATGTTTCCATTTGGAAGGCAGTCTTCTGGATGACAGTGAAACATTCAAGACTCTGTTTACAATGGGGTTGATAGCCAGGGCCACTTTAGCAAGCAGCTGGGAGGACAAATATCAGATGGGACCCAACCTTCAGACACTTGTTGGGCAATAAAAATGTGTCCATAGAGATAGGTGGAAAATTGAGAAAGGTAGGCGCCTCGCAGGAGGTCACCCTGAAGTGAGGCACCTCACTAGAACTGTCAGCCTCCTGGGACACACTCAACAGGAAAGCTTGAGTAGTGGTTATTTTATCATGAAAGTACACAGCCAGCTAGCAACTCAGTTGGAGGAGGGTTGTTGGTGTCTAGTAGCTGCATCTGGGTTTAGAAATGTTTTAAGAATTTTGAAAATGTCTTTAGATTGTTTGCCTGATTCTTTAATTTCCTTTTGAAAGAAAGATTTTTCTCTACACTGACCTTAGAGTAATAGAGTGTTAGTACTGCCCTTTAGGTATAGTTTGAAAAACAGGGGACCCCTACGCGAAATAGATTTGCTATAGGTAGGGCATTAACAGTTTTGAAAAGAAATTATAGCAAACAATTAATAAGAAAATGCCAAAACCTCTCATTCAAATACTCGTGTATATAGCTACGACATTCACACAATCCTATATATTTATGATAACAGAGAGATGTATATTTCGATTTTCAAAAATCTTTTTATTTTATTTTATAACAATTGTTGTGAATGTCGTAGCTATATACACGAGTATTTGAATGAGAGGTTTTGGCATTTTCTTATTAATTGTTTGCTATAATTTCTTTTCAAAACTAGTACTGCCCTTTAGGTGCATTTGTCCTCTAGATTGTAGTTTATCCACTATTTCCTTTCACTGCAATTACAATATTTTTTACATGTCCTGAGATTCTCATCAAACCAAGGGGCCGACTAATTAGTTCTGAGGGATCGTAGTGCAGAGAGTGGAGCTAGGACATTTAGGCTGCTAAAAATCCAATCAATTATACGCACGGCACCTACTTCAGGATCGCCAGACAAAGAAGGGGGATCTGTTTCCAAGATGCTGCTAAGGTTTAATGGAAGGACTCAATGTAAGGCTCTAGCCATGATCTTAGTCTCTTTGGAGAGAAGCTGATTGTGAATAAGTTTTGACCAATTAAACCTAAATAAGTGATGGTCTGACCATTCTAATGGGAAAACGTCCAGCGACACAGTTGTTATGTTGGAGAAAATTTGGTCTAAGATATCATCGACCTAGTGGGTGGGTATGAACACCTGTTGGACCATGCCGAGTGAAGACAAAATGTCTGTAAAGGAGGCTACCTCTACATCTAAAGGCTTGTCCATATGGAGGTTAAAGTCACCTAACACTAACAAATGTGCATATTTAAGGGACCAAGGTGCCAGGATATTATTTTATGATCTCAAGAAAGGGCCAGCATGGCCATGGGGTCTGTAGATCAGAGCACTACCACGGACTGTTGAGGCAACATATTCAATGTGAGATAGTAGAAAAAATCTAATTGAACTGCAGTATTGACCCTTTGAGAAAAGCAGGAATATTTACCAAAAGACAAATTATCAGTCCTCAAAGGATCTATCAACCTGGGTTCCTCCTTTAGAAAAGAAATTATTCCTGAGCTTCTAGGTCTGAGTTGTTTCTTGACTTTGAGCGTATCTTATTGCAAGAAATTGAAATTGCCTAGGCAATTTATTATCAAAATACACAATTTTTGAAGAGATTTACATTCATCTTTGATGGTGCTTGATAACTAACCAAATTATGGGGCCTATTATGATTGTGGAATTTCCACATCCTCCGGGCCGGCGGAAGCCACCGCCGGCCCGGAGGATGCGGAAAAACCACAGCGGACCCACCAAAGACCCACCGCCACATTAGGATGGCTGGTGGGTCCTGATTTCCGTCCGCCGCTTTCCCGCCGCGGTTGGCTTACAACCGCGGCGGAAAAGCTCTTATATGGTGGCGGTGTCTCTCAGACACCGTCCACCATATTAGGATTGCTGCCAAGATATGCTTTTCCGCGGCGGGTTTACCGCCGTTGAAAAGCATACGGATCTTCACTGCAGGGGCCCGTTGCGGGCCCCCTAAGTGAAGGGGGGTTGGGGGGTGCACATGGGCGGTACTTAAGGTACCCCCCTGTATTTGTATGCAGAAAGCGGCAGGCACCGCGCGGTGCCTGCCACTTTCTACATATAAATGCAATGCGTGCATTTTTAACATTGCTGCGGGTGCAGCTTGAAGCTGCACCCGCCGCAATGTTAAAAATAGAGGATGTGACCGCCAGGGTGGCGGTCACATCCTAATAGCACAGGAGGGAACGCCGCAGCCCATGCGGACGTTCCCTCATCCTCGGTGATCGCGGACGGACTCAAGTCCGTCCGCGATCATAATCGGCCCCTAAATGTGGTTTGAGTAATAGAAACTATAATCATTACATATTTCAATCTGAATTAGACTGTGAAATTCCTTAATTGAGAGAATGATTGTACGAAATTGCTACTCCCCGATGTACAGCCAAAGCTGCAGAAAATGCACTGTGGTACCTGAGTATACATTTTTTTAATATTTAAATCATTAATATTGTTTGCAAAAATATAGTTGTTTAAAATAACATTTTTCTATTATTATGTATTTTACTATATACTTTAAATGTATATGATGTAATTTACTTATATATTTATTGTTTATGTTTTTAACGTGTTACATTTTTAGTAGGTATTAAATTCAATTACATTTTCTGTTTTTTAGTTCTGTAGCGGGTTGTGGGTTTAAAGGGGTATAGGGTGGGAAGTAATTTAATTATTTGTATTATTAATTAATTATTAAGGAGTTGTCAATTAAGATTAATTAATACATTGATAATTATTTTTAGGTGCGGGTTGTGGGGTTATGGGGTAAAGGGTGAAAAGTAATTTATTTTTTAGTAATTAATAATTAGTTGTTAAGTAATATTAATTAATTGATACTTAATTGGGTTTGTCATGTAATTATTGTTTATTTAGGTGTGGGTTGTGGAGTTTTATATGGCTAATGTTCAGCCACGGCCGAGGGGGAGGGGCAGGGTGGGGGGTTGTAATGTATGGATTAGGACTTTAACAGGTAAGTAAACATATAAATAAATACAACGAATTTCGTTGCGAGCACTGCATCGCATTTGGTGATGCAGTGCACACAACGAAATTCGTTTTATTAATTTATATGTTTACTTACCTGTTAAAGTCTGTGATCCATACATTACAAACCCCCAGCCTGCCCCTCCCCCTCCCTACGTCACCGCCCTGCAGTTACACCTACCACCGGCCGTGGCGGGTAATGTTTGGGAAGTAAGTTTTTTTTAAATTATTTAATAAATAGATGTTAAATAATATTAATTTTTGAATTGATAATTATGTCAATTGTTTAATAAATGTTTTTGTAGGTGCGGGTTGTGGAGTTTATAGGGGTAAAGGGCGGGGAGTAAATTAATTTCAGTTCAATAATAATTAGTTGGTAAATACTATTAGGTACTTAATTGAACACATATTATTTTTATTGGGTAAATAATTTTTGTAAAGTTTAAATTTAGGGGCATGTTGTGGCATTTATGGGGCAATGGTTGGGAAGTAAATTAATTTTAATGAATTTAGATGTAGTTTAGAATTAATAACATTTGTTTAATTGATATTTAATTATGTTAATTTTAAATTTACATTTTTCTTTGATTTTAGATGTGGGCTGAGGGTTTTGTAGGGGTATGGGGTGGGTAATAACTTGATTTTTAGCATTTAATAATTATTTTTTTAATAATATTAATAATTAATTTATAATTAATTATGTTAATTGTGTAAATAATTTACTGTTACATTTTATGAGTGTGTTGTGTGTTTTGTGGGGGTATATTGTAGGAAGCACATTCATTTAATAAATAATCTTTAATTAATGTTAATTAGTTTGTTGAAAAATATTTATAATATTAGTGTGAACTTATTTTATTAACGTTTAGGTGCAGGTTGTAAGTTTTATGGTGTTTTAGGTTGAAAAGTAACTAAATTAAGTGTATGTAATAAATTATGTTTTTGTTAACAATTGTATTTAATTTTTTTATTGCCATTTTGCAGGTTACAACATCAGCAGCAATACTCGCATCAAATCATATAACAACTAGAACATCTAGCGGCAACAAGATACATTAGTACATACATTCTCAGACAGTTCAGACAGGCAGTGCAGAGGCATATACGTTTTGTTCATATGCAGTAAAGTTGCACATAAGGGTTCCTTGACGTGTCGTATTCTTTAGATCTTAGATATAACAATATTGGTTCCCAGATATCCTTGGGCCTGGCGGTGGCGGGGAGCTCTTCTGCATACAGTGCTAGAGTGTTGCAGCAGTACAACATATCTGTTATACATCGCTGCATAGTGTCTGTGGTGGTGCCCTCAACAAGCACTCGGGCAGTGGGTTCGGTGTATAGTAACCATATCCAGGTGACGTAGAGCGGAGTAAACCCCATGCGTTGGAGAATATAAAAGAGCTACCCCCATTCAATGTAATTGAAGGCTTTGGCCATGTCGAGCATCGCAGCCGCTGCCTTTAAGTCAGGGTCAAGTATATGGTACATGGCGAAGAGAGTTCTTAGAATATGTGAGGTGGACCTATCAGGGATAAATCTCGATTGATCCGGCATGACCAAGTTAGGCATTAAGGGTTTAAGTCTGGCAGCCAAGATAATCACCAGGATCTTCGCATCTGTGTTTATAAGCGATAGCGGGTGGTATGTATCACAACTATAAGGCGGCTTGTCTTTTTTTAATGATTAGAGCCTCCCTGAGCATTGGTGGGAGCATGCCTGTCTCGTATGCCTCTGCATACATCTTAAGCAGATGAGGAGTCAGCTCCTCAGTGAATGCCTTATAGAACTCTTAGGTAAGTCTGTCCCGACTTGGTGCTTTTTTGTTAGGGAGAGTCTTGATCGCTGTTAGGATATCATCTGCAATTATCGGTTGACATAGGCATTCTCGCTGGCCGTCGGAGAGCCATGCAAGAGCAAAGTCAGACAGATAGTCATCCATGACTGCAGTAGATGAGTTGGTCCGCGATGTATACATGTCTGCGTAGGTTTGTTTGAACTGCAAGCCAAGGTCTTGTGTGGTGAAGTGATCTGCACCGGAAGAGTCAGTTAATTTAGTGATGGTATGCCTATCTTCCCTAGCTTTCATCGTGATCGCCAAATTATGACCTGGCCTGCCGCCTTACCCACATGCCCGGGCAATATCTCTTCTTGACAAGTATCAGATTTAGTCGTTTGCAAGATAATTATCCTTCAGTATTGATTCTTTGATTTGTGCAAGGAGTTGGGCGCTAGGGGAACTCACAAATTCCTGTTCTAATCGAATTAAGGTATTTTCAGTCATGGTCAGCTGACCGCGAATGTCCCTCAATAGTCCCGCTGTCGTGCTAATACAAATGCTGTGAATCAAGGATTTAAAGGCCTGCCAGAGGGTTGCTGCACTATCTACCGACCCCTTGTTCTGCCCGAAGTATTGGAGAATGGCTAGGTGGATGGTGTGCGTACAGAGTGGGTCCAGTAGCGCCTCAGAGCAAAACCACCACATGAACTGCCGGCAAACTGTTTGAGGAATGTGAAGTGTAAGTATGACCTGATTGTGGTCAGACAGTGTCCTCGGTAGCCCCCCCATGTCTGAGACCCATGATGTCACCGACTCACTCATTATCCAGTAGTCTAGTCTCGAGCAGCTACCATATGTTGTGGAAACATGTCTACCCTCTAATGTGTCTGTGTGTCGCAGGCGCCATTTATCTGTCAAACAGAGTTCCACCATCCCGTTGTTAATAACCCAGGCCGCTTTAGGTGATTGCCTGCCCGTGCCACTTGACTTGTCCTTGCTTGGGTCTAGATGACTATTATTGTAGCTGTTGGTCAGTTACTCAGTATCATACAACTCAGGGGTGTCCGTGTTGGGGCCACAGACATTTACCAGGGTGATGAGCTCCCCTGCAAATTTGCCGTGGGTTATGGCATAGCGACCTTCATCGTTTTTATGATGAGGCCCGTTGATAACCGCCCCATTTTAACCTAATGTGTGCCTCATTATGGCGTGTCAAATGTGTTTTTTGGATGAGGACGATTTTTACCTCATGGCAATCCAAGTATGCTAGTACCTGACTTGCACGTTCCATGTCAAGAAAACTATTTTTTTGCTACCCTTGTGTGGCATGTACCTTCTCACAAGTAGTGTGCAAGACACCAATGCTTTACTGTAATCCTGCCCTGTCAGCAGCTGGTTATATTAGTAACTTGTTGCCACATGAACAAACCCCACAGTCTCCCACACCCCCCACATCCCCCACCCACTCCAGCAGCCCCAACATGCTAAAGCATCCCGAACTACCCAGAACAATAACCAGAAATGAAACTGAGCTACACCCCACTGTGGGGAACACCCGTCGGGGAATGCTGGAGCACAGGTAGCATCCCAGATTAGGAGGGAGGTGGACGGAAAAGCAGTGGTGAAAGCAAAGTTACCTCACGCTTATCAGCAAAAGTAAGAAAGTAAACAGGCAATGACTTGTACAACATAATAATAAGAATCAAAAGGAGAGGTAGAAAAGGTACTGGAGCCAGTTCACTTCCCCTGGTATATATGTTTTATCAGAGAGAACTAGCTCTGGAGTGGGTGATCCTAGCGTATGTTTGTTTTGGAAAGAAAACACAATATGTTTATAGTAAAGCCCTCACTCACCAACCTAGTTGGTAACAAGCTTCATCATCGGGCCCCACCCAAGGCACCAAGTGCACCTTGGGTGTGCTATAACGCCTGGATACAGAGGAGCTGGTTTTGTGCTGTGAGAGTACAGAAAGAAGGAGTGAGTGAATGTTAAAAAAGCTGTCCTAAGGGTCCCTGGGATGAAAAAGACTATTTTAATCAATGGGCCCTTGGCAGTTGATAAAAACGAGAGGCGGATTTTCAAGGAGATGTTAGGTAACTCCAATATCCAAGTCAGTCAAAATGTTTCAGCTATGCTCTCTTAGTGGTATGACTTTCTTCAGGACCTATGTGTAGTGCAGAGTGAATGGCCTAAAACTGTGTTATTTGAAGTCCATAAATGTGACACATGCGCTAAGGTGTGGTATGTGGTAGAGGAGGATTTTCTCTAATGGCGCAAACATACAGAGAAACATTTAACATACTGGTATAGATGTTATTGGAGCGGAGTGTCCGTGCTCCTATGCGGTCAATGGCACAGTGAGGATGGAGGGTGGCATAATTGGTTAAAGTAGACGCCTGGTAATTTATGGGGTACCGAGTGATAATCAAGGATGCGCATAGCATGGTCCATCGTATGACTTGAACCGAAGACGCGAAAAGCAACATATCTTACTCAGACAATATCCGTAAAATGCCCCATGAGTTCCATGTGGGGGCCTGACCTATAATCACACTTTTTGTGACTAAAGTTAAAAGAGAAGACAAAAGTGATTTAAAAACTGACCCTCATGTTAGACTGTGAGGGTCTGTTAGAGCGTACCCATTAGGAAATTCCCACTTACTTTGTCAAGGTCTAGGACCCTCCTCGATACCTGCTTCAGCCGCCTTGCAGCTTCGTGGTAGAATGAGTGGAGCTGAGCAGTGGTTTAAATACTCTGCTCGTTTTAACAGGTGTCAGCGAGTTTGGTTAATTGGGAACCACTCTGACTGGTTCAATGGGTTTCAGGTGCTGGTTTAAGCTATCTTCCCGTGAGTCTGTAGGAGAGAATAGACATAGAGGAAAGACACGTCCCTGTGGGAGTGTAGATATAGAAAAAAAGCACGCCCCTGTGGGAGTGTCAAGAGCATGTGTGTGCAAAAAAAAAAGATAAAATGTAAATTTATAAAAGACCTGGAGGTACCGCTAAAGTCAGCAGGTGTTGATATTATCAGTTTGAGTGTGCCTTCTTAGTATGGCTGCTGAAAAAATTTATGTTAATTTAGAACATATCACAAAAAAGAGAAGAAAAGTTGGGTGTAGTGTAGACATACACTTGAAATCACACTGTAGTGTGGAAAGAGGATATTTCAGTCAATAGGTCAAGTAGTACTCTTGGCACTCAGGTGGTAATGTGGTTCCTGATGGCCAATTGGGAGAAAAGACAAGGAGTTTTATAGTGTTATTTTCACAGTAGTGATGGTATGATGTCCAGATTTGGCCTCTTTGGAAGTAGGAAGTTCCGACGTGCATGATGCTGTGGTTTTAGGTAGGATTCAGGCTATTCCAGGGTATGTTGTCATTTAACCCTGTGACATTCGTGGAAAGGTGATAGATTCAACGCTGCCCCTTAGGAAGAAGAGTCCTGTTGTTTGGCTGGGTCTGTCTGTCCATTTGTTCTATGACAGTCCAGTGTACGTCATTTGGGGTATGGTTTGCTTGGATGAAGTTGTCTGTTAGTTTGCTTATGTTTTTTCTACTTCGGATGGTGCTTCGATGTTCCACAATGCGGGTTCTGCTTTGCAGCTCGTCATGTCTACCTACCGTAGGCTGCACGCACAGGTAATCAAGTAGATGACAGTGTTGGAGTTGCAGTTAGTGTTGCGAAGCTGTTGCCATGTTTTACCTGTCTCCAGATTCAAATTTCTGGTTGCTTTTGTAAGGTGGCAGACACTGCAGTCACCATAGGGATAGTGACCTACGATGCCTTGGGGCCCCCACGCATTAAGAACAGTGTTAGGTGCTGGAGTTCTGGGTATAGGTGGTCTGGTGAAGACTAGATGGTCTAGAAGGCTGCCAGCTTTTTTGTATGCCAATAGTGGGCGTTCCCATTTCATAGTGACACTGTTTATTATGTGCCAGTTCTTGTTAAGTATCTTGGCTACTTGATTAGAGGCCATGTTGTAGGTGGTGACGCAGGTCAAGCGTGTCCTGGTGTTGTCTCGTGGGGTGTCCTCTAGGAGGACGTCCCTTTCTTGGTTGGGGGCCCTCTTCTTGGTAGCGTTAATTATCTTCTCCGGGTACCCGCGTGCTCATAGTTTGTCCGCTAGTTCAGAGGATTGCTGTTTGTAGTCTCAGGTGAGACTGCAGTTACGGCGTATCCATAGAAATTGGCAGTATGGCAGGTTTCTCTGAGGGCCCTCAGGTGGACACTATCGAACTGCAGCAAGGAATTGCGCAATGTAGGTTTGGGATATGTGGTAGTCTGTAGTTTACCCCCTCTGTTGCCTCAATGTTTAGGTCCAGGAAGGCTATTGTGGAGTTGCTTGCACTACTAGTGAACCATAGGAAGGGGTCCAGCTGGTTTAGCCACGTCAGGAAATTGTCGAGGATGTTGATCTGCCCTGTCCATATCATAAGGATATCGTCAATGTAGTGTCGCCAAATTTGGATATTGGTGCTGTATGGGTTGGTAGCTGCCAGGATGTGTTGTTTCTCAAACTGGTATACGTAGAGGCCAGCTACGCTGGGGGCAAAACCATTGCCCATAAATGTCCCATTTGTCTGCAAGTAGAAATTTCCTAAGAATTCTAAATATTATGTTTAAGAGCTAGGGTGGCGCACGAATTCCCTCTGTGTTGTAGGCTCCCAGGTGGTTTCATGGAGCATGTTCCTGAGCATTTGTAAGGTATCGTCCTGTGGAAAGCTTGTGTATAGACTCTCGATATCCAATCCTATTAGGAGTTGGATGGTAGGGTCAAAATCAGTATTCTTGATGAAGTTAAGGAGATGTTTTGTGTCCTTTATGTAGGTGGAGGACGCTTGGACCTTGGGGTTTAAGAAAAAATCACAAAACCTAGATAGCGGTTCAAGAAGGGAATTGATCCCTGATACTATCGGGCGTCTAGGTGGTGGTCTTGTCTCCTTACGGATTTTTCGGGACCGTATAAAAATACGGTACCTTCGCCTTCTTAGCACAGATCTGCATGGCCAAAGTTCAGGTCTTTGACTCAGATGGCAATGGCCGGAGGCATGAATAAGATAGTGTCGGTGTCCGGATCGCACGACAGAAGATTGTCAAACTCCATCACTAGGAGCCTGAAGTTTCCCCAATATCAACAGTTTCACACTCCGTGGCTGCATGCGAGGAGCCATCGCTGTCATCATCTGAGGGACTGGTAGATGATTTGTTATTTCGCTTTAGAGTCTTTGTGTAGTCCATCGCAGATTTTGGCATGGTGAAGATCTTTGATTTGCCATTCAGGTCAATGCGGCGTCGCGCCAGGTACAGCATCGTGTAGGGGACCTTTTCGCCATGAGGATCTGATTCACTGGTTGATATTCATTTCTCACAGCCTTCAGTGACGCAGTGAAGTTGGGATAGAAAGCCAGGGAGTTCCCTTCATGGACAACGTTCCCCTGTTCTCTGGCTAGTTGTGAGAAGTGTCTCAGTCTCTGTAATTGAGTAGCCATGCAATTATAGGTTGTGGTGGAGCACCCAGTGGAGGACGGGTCGCCAGGGAGTGGTCTGCTTGCTCCAATATGAGCATTGGCGACAAGTGTTCGGCCCCAAAGAGTGTCCAGAGCAAAGTCTCAATATATGTTTCAAGGCCGCCGGTGTTGGTGGACTCCGGAAGGCCCGTAATCCGTAGGTTGCTCCATCTTCATCTGGCTTCCAAGTCTTCATTTTTGGCCTGTATTACAGCCAGCACTTTCTCCATCATCAGTTTGTGGACATCTGTTGCAAACCATCCTCAGCATCTGAATACATGTTTCTGCTTCGCCCAAGCGCAGAGCGTGTTTGTCCAGTTTGGTGGACATATGATCTATTCTTAAATTTAAACTATCTATCTTGTCATCAATAGTTTGTAGGCTAGTCTCCACCGCCAGCAGTGTTTTTTCAATTGTGGAAAGACTGTCAGAGGGGGCGTCCATTTCTGAATCAGAGGTGGCCTGCTGTTGTGACTTGGTGGATCTGCGGGACTCAAATGTGAGGTGAGGCTAGCCGCGTTCAGTTTTGCACCTTTTGCATCCTTAACTCTCACTGAACGTATGTAGATAAGAAAAGCACTTGCCCCAGTGCCCCAGTCAGTTAGAGATCTGCATGTACCTGAGCTTACCACCTGTTGTGTTGTCAGGTAGAATCGTCTGTTAAGCGAACAGGTGTAAGGGCGCTTCAGGGTTGGTACCAAGTCAGTTCCAGAGAGCTAGGGTTTCCTCGTGGCCTGACGGTGCAGGAGAGTAGGCAGATCCCTCAAGAACTGTCTGATTTAGCAGGTGCCACAGTTAAAGGAGGTCCCAAATGCCAGTCAGCGAATTTCAGCCGGGGCAGAGATGTAATGCAACCCCCTCACTTGTTGGGTGGGTGTCACGTTGGTGCAGTGGCCTTGCAGTGGTGAAGATGTTTAAGCGTCCTCCTCTACTACAGGGCCTGTCTGGGGAAGGCCTAATGATGAGGTTGAGTGGGGAAGGCCAGTGCCCACCTCCAACATGCCAGTGTATTGTGTACCACTTGTATTGAGCTTGCCTCAACTGTAGTGGTAGTCGCGGTGAGGGGGCTCGCCGCCTTTGATGTTCTGGTCTGCCCTGCGGCATGGGGTTAAATGTTAGTGCCCCATGGGGAAATCTGAGGCCCAGGTATGGGCGTCGATAGTGAGAACGGGCTCTGGTGGCCTCCCCAGCACCCAGATGCGCTGCTAGTTGTCTCCGCAGCATTTGTGTTACCTTGGTGGCAGTAGGTCCTCCACGGTCTTGTTCCGCTGTTCCTGGCAGGGTCTTGCACACTTCTTTGAGGGGCCGCTCTAGTCCGGAGGTGAAGGGGCTGGGTCAGAAGGGCAGCTAGGTCCGCTGGTGCTGCCCCTTGTCCTCTCCGCAACCAGTCATCAGTTCCTCCGGAAGGGTGCCGGGTAGTGATGCAAGCTTCCGCTGCCTGCCGCCAGTGTCAGCCGCAGCATTTCCCCGTCCTCTGGGTATCATCACTTCGCTCGATTGTTAAGCCGTCATTTTGTGGTCTAGGGCCCGAGCCGCGAATCTACAAGTTTTCACCACAATCAGGGGTGCTTTCAGAATTCTACACTTGTTGACGGCAGCCTCGAAGGTAGTGCGTACTCGTCCCGCCGTTTATATTTATTTTTGTTGCAGGGGATGCAGGATTATTGATCGATTAGTTTCTACCTGGCAGAGCTGCACTAAAGTGCAGCCATTTCACTGAGTGCCCTCTAGGGCCCCCATGTTCTTGTTAATTATTAATTTCTAAATAAAAATATTTATTTGTATGAAAATTGTTTTTGTATTTTATTTTTAACAATATTTGTAGGAATTTGTGACACATATTTAACATTGAAATATGTTTTCATGTTTACATTTTTTTAATATTAAATATATTTGTATTTTAGTTTTCGACATATTTATATATTTTTTTATTTACTTTGGTTTTAAGTTAAAAAAATGTGTTCAAGATATTTTGCTTGTCTTTAATGTTGAACTAACTGGAGTGGGAATAGTACCTTTTACCCTTCCCCTTTACAACACCTTCCATACTGTTGTATTTATTGGAGTGAGAATAGTAAATGTCACCCCTCCGAAATCAACATTTCACTTACTGTTGTATTGACTGGAGTGGGAATAATACATTTTGCCCCTCCACTATCAAACACTTTCCCTACTGTTGCACTTATTGGAGTGGGAATAGTAAATGTTACCCCTCCGCTATCCAACACTTTTGTAATGACTGGAGTCGAAATACTAAATTTTACCCCTCCAGCAATTCAACATTTTCCCTCCTGTTGCATTATTGGAGTTGGAATAGTAAATTTTACCCCTCTGCAAACCAATACTTTCCCTACTGTTGTACTGACTAGAATG
This sequence comes from Lissotriton helveticus, assembly GCF_964261635.1. Classification (NCBI taxonomy): domain Eukaryota; kingdom Metazoa; phylum Chordata; class Amphibia; order Caudata; family Salamandridae; genus Lissotriton; species Lissotriton helveticus. The sequence continues at coordinate 654,526,611 of NC_136072.1, forward strand.
GGAATAGCAGTAGTAATTAGTAATTGTATTTGATCAATTAATGATCATTCACATAAAAAATCCAAACCAGCTCACATGGTACAATAAAAGCTTATAAGAAAAAATATTCATATAGGCACATTATAAAAGCATCAGGATTATAGGGCCAGATGTAGGTAGCCAAATACCGGTCGGTAACGGCCGATTTCGGCCGTTACCGACCGGTATTTGGCTTTTGAGATGTAGGTGGGTCTTTATTTACAGAATCGGTATATTTGCCGATTCGGTAAATTTACCACTTCGGTATTTTACCGAATCGGTAAATATACCGATTCTGTAAATCCATATGTAGGTGGCACAGTTTGCAGTGCCACAGGCCCTTAGGAATTCTTATTTTACCACCCAATCCTAATTGGTGGTAAAATACCGAATTCCAGTGTACATGCACATCTGTGCATGTACACCTATGCCATGTGACACACAGACATGCCCTTAGGGCATGTATGTGTGCCACATGGCACACAAGCCTGCAATTGGGGTGCTACAGGGTGTCAAAGTGACACCCCGTTCCCCCTTGCCAGGATTCGGTATTTACCGATTCTGTAAATACCGAATCTGTATTTCCCATTGATTCCTAAGGGCTTCAAGGCCCATAGGAATCAATGTGAAATACCGATTCGGTATTTACAGAATCGGTAAATACCAAATCTTACCGAATCGGTAAATGAAAAATAAGAATTACCTACATAGGCCTCCTTCCTATTTACCTACTCTTAAATACCGAATCGGTATGATTCGGTATTTAAGAGTCGGTAAATAGGAATTACCTACATCTGGCCCTAAGTCTTAATTAAAGAGATAACACATAAAGTATTTATCAAGCAGAAATTTCTGTGGGGAAAGCCTCTTATAGAGTCAGGAAAAAAGCATATGAATTCCATCATGGGGGATCACCAGTTTTGTTGCAGACTAATACAATCATTCTAACAGGTATTGGGGAGGAGCCACTCCTAACAGCATTTATTACACATATTGGTTACTAATTGGTAGATAACAATTTAATCCTGATGTGCCAAGCATATTGCAAACATATCATTATTGTAAACACAAACCATTTAGTTGTGTTGGATTTAAAGACACGTACGGCATCTGTGGATTATTTGAAGGAGCATAATTGAGGCAGATAAACATTAGGGGGCCTTATTTGATCTCGTTCATATAAGCCTCTGACCTTAGGTCAGAGCCTTTACGACCGAGATCGTCGGTTTCAATTCCGACCGGCTGACTACAATACAGCCGTTTGGAATTGAAACTGGGCTGTTATTCCTGCTGGCTTCCGACGGGCTCAAGGAGCCCGTCGGCCAGTCGGAAAGGCCCTTAATGCAAATGGTTGGCATTTTATGCCATGCAGATTATGATGCACGGTCGAAATTGAAACCGGGCGGTCATCCCGGCTGGCTTCCGACGGGCAGTCGGAACGGTCCGTTATCCAAATGGATGGTGTTTTACAACGTGCATATTACGATGCACAGTTTCTGGCAGGTTTTGCATGCTGGGCTTTCCGACATGAAAATCTGTCGGAAAGCATGTTTGGGGGCCCCTTGCAGGGCCCCCTTCTGTTTTCGGCCTCCAGTTGGGGGCAGAGGGGGCACCATCATCCCTGCACCTTGTGGTCTTTACCATGAGGTGCAGGGATTAACACAACCTCCCATTTCTCTATGGGAGCTTGTGCTACAGTCGGTTTACTGCTGTAACACGTGTGCCTATAGGTTCAAATGTGGGAATACGACCACACCATGTGCGGTCGCAACAAAATTAGACGGTCAAGACTACCGACTGGAGATTGGTCGGTCTCGTTTCTACCTCTGTGTCATTCAGTGGAACCTCAGACCAACATTGTAATAAGCCCCAAAATGTTCAATTGATTCTGAACTTAAGCTACACAGAGGGCACAGAGGGGTTACAGGCACATTTTTCCATTTACTTTTGGTGGCATTCAGTGGTAAAACCCCAACCCTTAATTGTAAATAATGTGCACATGAGTGTGGAGGTTCAATTTCATCTATAAAAATGTGGAACTGACATTTTTTTTAAATATAAAAATCCATCAGTTTAAGTGTCTGGCGTAACATTGTTAAAACATGCGAGCTCAGTATAATCCCAAAATCTTTTTTGTTTGTTTGGGGAGCACTTTATCAGTCCTGGATTTTGGATCCTCCCACAGGACCCCCGTTCATTATTTATACAACCACTGCTTAACCTCCTTAAACCAACCAAGTAGCCCAACTTGTTTTTCAAGAGTATGTAATTCATCTACAGCTTTCTTGACAGGGATCTGAGTATTACTCGTCAACAGTCTAACCAAGAACACTAGGACCTTCAAAACTGTAGTGAGTGAGATCGTCTTTAGCCCTAGGTCTATGTGTACCGGAAGCAGTGGCATATTTATTGTTAGATTTAGGATTGATTCTACAAATGTATTTTCCGCCACCTCTAATTGTTTCAAATGTTCCATGCCCCACAGTTCGGCACCATAAAGGGCAGCCGCAAATCCTCTTGCCGATCACAGGGTAAATTGGGCATAAAACAGATTGATTATGTTTCTTAACAATTGCACTGTCTAACTGCTGAATTGTATAGGTGCTCTTTTGTATCTGCGATGACCATGTCAGATTCCTAGTTAATCAAACTCCCAGACAGTCAAAAACCTTAACCTGATCTAAGATATTTAGACCCAGCCTCAATTTCCCTTTGAAAGATTTATGTGAGTTAAAGACCATAAACTTGGATTTAGAATAGTTGGTTCGAAGTCCCTGGCCATTACATGCTAATACAAACCTATGCAAAACATTCTGAGTGCCCATTGTGGTTTTGAAGATAAGCAGTGAATCGAAGGGAGAGAATTAGTCAACCTGCTAATTTGGGAGGATCATATAAAACATTGCTGAGCCATTCATGTATAGAGTAAAGGAGGTTGAGGCCAAAACACAACCTTGTTGTACTACTTTTAATACACTTTCATTCTTGGATTAAACTCCTCCCGTGCTCCATCTCACGTGGGCATAGTTATCTTGATGCAGACGCACTAAAAGTTATAATACATCACTAGGCAACCCAAGGTCCCTAAAGGCAGCCCATAGTTTAACATGATTGATGGATCAAAGGCTGATTTGAGATCCACAAGCAAAAATACAGGTGTTCCTTCTTAATTGTACCTTCCTTCTGTAGAAGCAGTAACATTTGAAACACCAGGTCCAAAGTGCTTCTGGATGCCCTAAAAACAGATTGCAATTGAGACTGAATGTTTTTTCCTCTATCCAAGATTGTAAATGATTAAGGATCCATTTTCAGAAGACTTTCATTGCGCTATCTATGAGGCTAGTAGGCCTATAATTGGAAGGGTCTAATTTTTTACCCTTTCTTAAAAATGGGAATTCTTTTTGCAACCGTCCAGGTCTCTGGGATATCCTCCCCTCATGCAATAGCATTAAAAGCTATATAATAAAAGCAATAATAGGCCCCATATATTTGGCTCAGAATGGTAGAGATCTCAGGGTATTCTGTCTAGACCTGGTGCTTTTCCAGGTTGCAGTGTACTAATTGCAGCCACAGTCTCTTTCATGGTCAAATTGACTAGATCCCCTACTACTGGCCCAAGAGAAGAAACCATGCCATCCTTGATGTTATCATTGTCGGACTCTCAGTCATCCCCAATGTATAATTTTCGGAAATTATTTTTCCAGACATGTTGATAGAAAAAGAAGTCCTCCTCTTTGACCAAATTGGTTTGGAGACTAGATGCCAGAATAACTGGAAGTCCTTCAAGCTGCTAGTTGCCTCTATTGGGGTGCACAATTCTCTTCCTCCCGGTTTCTCTTTGCCTCAGCCTGCGATTTGCTATAGACGTTTCTTCTCTCTGCATAATCTCCACTGATTCCTTTAATTACATTTTCAAGGAACAAAGGTCCTAAGCAAATAATCATGTACACAAAATAATTAGAATTTAACCATCGATGGGTTACTCTTGCCATCCAGTGTCCAGCCGGACAATGGAGGTTTATTTTTACAATGGAGAGAATAAAGTCAGAAATACTTTGAACAGCATAAATAGTGAGGCACAAGCCTGTACCTTTAAAGAACCGGGAAGTGTGGGGGAATGGGGGAACAATACAGAAAATCGAACCAAAACAGAAATACAGGCAAAGACTTTGAGCTTTGGCCACCTGTATTCAGTTTTAAATAACAGCAAGTTTTGACCAAGAATAGATACCACAACAGGTAGGCACAATGGACATTTGTGGTTCTATTTAGAAATGTCAACGTTTCGATCCCTTGCTCATGGTTAACTGGGATCATCATCAGGACTAGAAAATAACATTTGCCTGGTTCAGAACATGTTTGTGCCTGTCAGGATAAACACAAGGAGAACAAAAGGAAGAAATATGGCCTATAAGAACCAATGACAAACATTTGAAAAAAAAGTTACACTGCGGCAGCGAATTTAAGGCATAGACAATTCATCATTCTCTTTCAGACATTCGTGGGCAAGCAAGAATGAATGGTGTGTGGAGTCCGGGATTGGAACACATGGTACTGATTGTGACTAATAACGGCGTGGAGCCGGATGTGCCGCAGGGTGTGGGGTGTGAAGTGAATTGAGGCGTCAAGCGACTAAGGCCCGTTGGCTTAGGTCGCAAAGGGATCTAAAGTGAGGATGACTGGGCACGGATGTATGACGTTACAACAGGAACTTTTACATCGCATACCATTACAACGCAAATTTTACAACGCAGGATCATTTACAACGACTACCTTTACAACGCATGTCATTACATAGCAGATGCTATTACAACGCATGCAATTACAACGTAAGTATAGGTAAGTATATCATTTTTAAATATATAATAAGTAATAATAATGTAATTTATTTAATTTTATTAATTTAAGTAATTTTGTTTGTTATTTTTTTTAAATGAACCCTTAAAATACCCCGTACCCCAAAACCCAAACCTAGCCCTGAACCCTTAAAATACCCCTGTACCCCAAAACCCATACCTAGCCCTGAAACCTAAAAATACCCCGTACCCCAAAACCCAAACCTAGCCCTGAACGCTTAAAATACCCCTGTAGCCCAAAACCCAAACCTAGCCCTGAAACCTAAAAATACCCTTGTACCCCAAAACCCAAACCTAGCCCTGAACCCTAAAAATACCCCTGTACCCCAAAACCCATTCCTAGCCCTGAAACCTAAAAATACCCCTGTACCCCAAAACCCAAACATAGCCCTAAAACCTAAAAATAGCCCTGTACCCCAAAACCCATACCTAGCCCTGAAATCTAAAAATACCCCTGTACCCCAAAACCCAAACCTAGCCCTGAAACCTAAAAATACCCCTGTACCCCAAAACCCAAACCTAGCCCTGAAACCTAAAAATACCCCTGTACCCCAAAACCCAAACCTAGCCCTGAAACCTAAAAATACCCCTGTACCCCAAAACCCATACCTAGCCCTGAAACCTAAAAATACCCATGTACCCCAAAACCCATACCTAGCCCTGAAACCTAAAAATACCCCTGTACCCCAAAACCCATACCTATCCCTGAAACCTAAAAATACCCCTGTACCCCAAAACCCAAACCTAGCCCTGAAACCTAAAAATACCCCTGTACCCCAAAACCCAAACCTAGCCCTGAAACCTAAAAATACCCCTGTACCCCAAAACCCATACCTAGCCCTGAAACCTAAAAATACCCCTGTACCCCAAAACCCATACCTAGCCCTGAAACCTAAAAATACCCCTGTACCCCAAAACGCATACCTAGTCCTGAAACCTAAAAATACCCCTGTACCCCAAAACCCATACCTAGCCCTGAAACCTAAAAATACCCCTGTACCCCATATCCTAAACCTAGCCCTGAACCCTTAAAATACCCCTGTACCCCATATCCTAAACCTAGCCCTGAACCCTTAAAATACCCCTATCCCCCTAAACCCAAATTAAATAAATTATTTAAAAAGGATAAACTTACCTATACTTACGTTGTAATGTCATGCGTTGTAATAGCATCTGCTATGTAATGCCATGCGTTGTAAAGGCAGTCGTTGTAAAAGATCCTGCGTTGTAATAGTAGCGTTGTAAAAGTAGTCAGTTGTAAAAGTTGCGTTGTAACTGTTGTTTCTCCTGGGCACGAGTGGTGATGACTAATTAAAAGTGTTGAGCTCGGCGGAAGAGGATTGTGGTCAACAGGCACACGGGTGAGAGTTACCGAGAGTGATAGTCTATGTGCCTAATACGTGTTGTTGAGACCGCAGCAATGTGACTGCCTTTTCGGGCGTACGATGGTGCCGCAGTGAGTGTGTGACCATAACACGCTTACCAGTTGGCAGAAGTATAAAAAAATTGGAGTTTGTGATTTCAAAATAGCCGGAATAAGATCGCCACAGCTGAAAAGGGAAATTAAATTAAATTAAATTGAAAAGAATCATCCGGGTCGTGGCTGTGAAAGAAAGTGAGCCGCAGTGAACCGGCGCAAGGGAGTGCATACCTCTGTAAGTAGCGATAACAACATGAATGGTTGTCCTGGAGGTAATGGAGGGAGAGGGCGGCGGCCGCTCTCCTCAGTATGCTCCTGTATCCAAGATTGGGGATTGATTGAGTGCCGTACCGGACTTGCTCCTGAAAGTGAATTACGTGAGCGGATAAGTCTTTTAAAAAAAAATGTAAGAGGAAATTGGACAGAAAGGGGCCATTCACGGGCTGGGATTAGGGCTTACTTTAGGATTGCATGATGGCTGGAATCAGGAGACACCAGCGATGTGCCGTGGGGTTCCTGGCGTGACAGCAGGTACTCGAGAGTGTTCAAGGAGCACTGATTCAAGTAGGACTAAACAGGGCGCCATTTTGGATGGTCAGGAAAAAGAGAGGAAGGACTAATATGCACTCGGTGTGTACTGAGGCAGCCATATTGGAATGGTGTGAAAAAGAGAGGAAGGACTATAGTGCACTCGGTGTGTACTGGGGCAGCCATATTGGAATGGTGTGAAAAAGTGAAGGGTCCTGGAGCAGGGGTGATACTGGTGAAGTGCCCGGCGCGTGATTTGAACATTCATTAATGTCTCTCACATTTGGACAGTGTACCTTGATCAATACATTTAGAGAAGCAATTGCGGAAGCAATAGATATGGTAACAGTCTGGGTGAAAAATAACAGAAACCAATGTACATAAATTTACAAAATTAAAAGACATGAATGTAATGGTGATCTGAACTAATGAATACCTTTTGTTGGGCAATTTTGCCAGAAACTGATTAACAAGTCAGGAGTAAGAGTCTTAATGTTTTGAAATACTTATAGCAACGTGGCCCAATCTTCGTTTCGGTTCAAGCCATTTCTGATTGAGTCAAAAAGGATTATGGATTTGAATTCCTCACGGTTCAGTAGTTGCGCCATATTGCCTCCTCTTTGTGGCAATTTGAGGGCTTTCAAGACAGTCCACCGGATATCGTCTTCATTGTGGTTGGCATCCGTGAAGTGCTCGACCAGAGGAGCGTTGGACATTTTGCACCTGATTCGACTTCTATGTTGCCCAACTCTGGTTTTCACCTTCTGCGTGGTTTGACCAATATAAACTTTCAGACAGGGACAATGAATTAAGTAGATCACATTACAGGTGTTACAATTAGTGAATGTACGGCAGTTAACAGTGATGTTATTGAAAGTTACACTTTTTACTTTAGCCGCATTTTACATGTCCCACCATAGGTGCTAAACCCCAGACAGAGTGGAGTGTGGTATTGGGTTCAGTATTGGGTAGTGCTGCTCTAACCAGATGGTCTTTCAAATTCCTGCTCTTACGGAATGTGACCACTGGTTTTTCAATACTGAGGTTACCTGCATTGATGATTGGCCAGTGCTTTATTATCATTTTGCGGACTTGGTTAGATACTGGCGAGAAGGTGGTAACACAAGATATCCTTTCCAGATCAGTTTTGGGTTTGGGGGTCAGCAGGACGTCGCGTGGACAGTACCATGCCCTTTTGGAGGCGTTTTTGACTATCCGCTTTGGATAACCTCGATCTTTGAGTTTGGATGAAAGAATGGAGGCTTCTCTAAAGTAATCCTCTTTAGAGGAACAGCTGCACCTGATTCTCAAAAATTGGGAGTAGGGGAGTGAATCTCTGAGGGCTCTCGGGTGGTTGCTGTCATAGCTCAAAAGTGTATTACGTACTGTGGGTTTTCTATACAGTCGTGTCAGCAATTCTCCCTCAGAGTGAAAGATGGTTAGGTCAAAAAAGGCAATAGAGGAATTATCTGAAGTGATGGTAAATGATAAACCAGAGCAGTTATTATTTAGCCAATGGAGAAATTGGTGTAATGTACTGATGTCATGTTTCCATATGATGACAATATCATCGATGTATCTCCGCCATAAGGCAATGCCAGGAAAGAAAGGGTTGGTATGGCAAAGAATGGAGCCTGTCTCTAATTGGTCCATGAACAGAATGGCCAGGTTCGGCGCGAAAATTGCGCCCATGGAGGTCCCTTTGATTTGTTGGTAAAAAAGGTTATCAAAAATAAAGAAATTTCTTGTAAGGCAGAGTTCAAGAAGTTGAAGAATGAATAGTGTTGGGACCGAGTGGAGACGGGGACGTGTGTCGAGTACTTTCTGTATGACCAGTAGGGCAGCTGTCTGGGGAATATTTGTGTATAGAGACTCGACGTCCATCGTGCACAGGGTATCAGATGTGGGGTCAAAGGGATAGTGTTCAATGAGATTTATCATAGCCATGCTGTCCCTAACATAGCAGGCAGTGGTAGGTACAAAATCCCTGATGAAAAAATCAACATAGGAGCCAAAAGGCTCCAGGATTGAGCTGCACGCTGAAACGATAGGTCGTCCAGGTGGGTTGGTGGTGTTTTTATGGACTTTAGGGAGGGTGTAGATGACCGGTGTGCGTGGTGATTTGATGTTTAGAAAATGATATTATTTTTACTCAAGAAGCCGTCATTGACAGCTTCAGTGGTAAGTTTGCGTATAGTTGCCTGTATATCTTTAGTTGGATTGCTGGGGAGTCTTTGATAGTGTTCAGAGTTTCCAAATTGGCGCAAGATTTCTGCCTTGTAGGTGTCTATTTCCTGAAGGACTATGCCACCGCCTTTATCGGCGCTTTTGATGATCAGGGAGTCATTGCTTTTGAGCATATTATAGCTTGTTTCTCTTGAAGGGATATGTTGTAAGGGATAAACCTTCTTTTGTTCTCCAGGGTGGATAGATCTTTCAGTACTAGCTTCTCAAAGGTTAAGATTTCGGCCGGTAACATACTACCAGTGGGTGAGAAGGTGGAGGGGGGGCGGAATGGAGTGTTGGTAGTGACACTAGGAGAGGGGTGGAGTTGGAAAAAAGCATTAAGGCGAATGCGTCTAAAAAATCCAAGAAGTTCAGTTTGTAGCTCCTTGAAGTTGGGGCGGATGGTGGGTACGAATGAGAGCCCTTTCTTGAGCGGAGAGAGTTCGTATTCAGCAAGTGTGTGTCTAGACAGATTAAAAATAGGGATAATGTCCGTCGGTGTCATGCTGTCAGAAGAGGGGTCTACCATTGGTAGAAATTGTTGCGTGTTCTGCGTTCCCCTGATGGATTGTACCCTCTCTGTGTCTTCTTCACTTGCCCTCGCTGGGGTGTATCGGATTGGCCTCTCCCTAAAAAATTGCTAGAATGAGTGCCTCCCCTTCTTGCAGTGCTTGAGCTTTCACCTGGGTCTGAGCTGTCGGAGGAATCAGTAGAGGTGTCTGAAAAGCCCACTAGATTCTGGTGTTTATTGAACCTTCCCCAGGGCCTGCTGTTCCGGGGGTTTGAGTATGATCTATTGTGGTAAAAATCTTTCTGAAGGTAGGGGTAGTTATTTTCTACGTTGTAGAGTTTAATATCTTTTTTAATTTTGTTTGCCTTTTTATTCTGCTCTATTCTGTGAAAGTAAGCAATGTTTTTTTTAACTTGGCCTAATAGTTTTTTGACATCCAATGTACTGCTTGAGTCCTGAATTTGCTTTTCAATATCAGCGATTTCTAATTCTAAGCTTTTTAGGGGTTCTGTGGCTATATCAATGCCTAACACTAACCAGTGTCGGGATCAGGTGGTCCCAATGTAGCTGAAATTCAAGATATATTTTGCGTCATCGTTGAAGATACCCGGGATATTCCTGACTTGGAGGCCCAAGGGGATTACTTCTGCTTTCAAGTAGTCTGTGAGCATTAAGATCATCAATTGTAAGCAAAGTTGTTTCTTTTTTAGTTTTTCAAGTTGATCAGGGAGGGAAGAGTGAGTGAGAGTAAGAGTATCTGCAGTATCTGAGAGAAGAGAGGGGCCTGTGCATAACTGTTTAATAAGGTTGTCTGAGTAAAGAGGTGCATGAGCTGCCATGCTGTGGAGAAGGAGTATAAAGGTTTAGTTGGTGTAAAGACAACAATAAGACAGAAGGTACTAGGAAGGCCCAACCTCTATGGAGGTAGGGAAGGGTAAAAAACCCTTGCATTACCGCAGAAATTAACTCTGTTCTAGCTTGTCGACAGTTCTCAGTGTATCAAGGCGCATCACTTTGCCTATTTATATTAATTTTGATGTCCACAGAAGTGGCATTTTATACTTGTTAATAAAGTGAAGAAAATTGTCATAATTCTTGCATCATTAGAGAAGGAATCTCCCATAGCAGTAAGAATTTGAGCTACCGCCGTATAGATACCAGCTAGTGAATTCTCATCTGAGACTCCTTGGGGCCATTTGATCCTCCTGTTATTGTTTGTAGTGACCACAGGGGACCGACATTGAGCTAAATTATTTAGTCAGAATTAATTAATTATTTAGGCGTGCCAACTAACCCCATAACAAGTGCATTGTGGTCACTATCCTGTCCTTTATGCCATAGGTCTAAGTCAACAATTATATATTCGATCCTACTCTGCGCATTCACCCTTTTGAAAGTAATGGTTGCATCTTGATCATAGGGCGTCCGTCCATTACAATCCCGGACCACATGCGTAAGTGTAAAGGACAGTTGACTAAAATTTGTACATCTTTTAATGAGGGGTATCTGCAATTTTTTTATGCCTCTGTCCAATTCTTACTCCTGGACGATATCCTGCGCATAATCCATGGGTTCATAAGTAACATTAAAACCCCCATCAACTATGAGATAATGCTCCCTTCTAGAACTCTCAAGAAAATTGTATAGAGTCGAGATAATAATTGAGTCCTTATGCTGACTACTGAAATAATTATAGACATTAATTAGTCGTATTTTGAACTTCCCTTCAAGAGATACTATATCAAGACCCTAAATATCAGAGGAGCCAATTTTGAGCCTACTTATTGTGCTAGCCACGCTTGTCTTAACCTAGACAAGTAAGCTACGGGCGGGTAAGCCTGCTGGTGGTGGTCTGGCTTGAACACTGAAAGTGGCATACCCGACCCTGTGAATTGGCTCAGTAGCCCAGGTTCCCTGAAAAAGGGAAATATGGCATCTGTCCATCAGCTTGCCCCAAATGGAGTCAGTCAGTTTGGACCTTAGCTCAGCCACATTCAATGAAAGGTCTTTAACTTGTTGCTCGTCCTGCATATGGAAGCCAACTGGTGCGTTATCTCTACCTGAGGTTTTATTAAACCCATATAGGGCTGGTGGAGAGTTTGAACTATTCTGCCGATTGGTGGACAGGTTGTTACTGTGTAGAATAGCCCTCAGAGGGCGACTAGATAAGTCTATGTTGGGCATCTTCTCAGTTTCGGCATTGCCATCTCAAGTCAGTCTGGATTATCTAGTTCAGCATGTGCTTTGAACCTATTACTAGTTGTTAGAATGAATTGCTCTTTCCCCTGCTGATCTGAGCAAGGCAGCGCTAACTGGTGTGGTTGCACGATTGTGCATACAATGTCTATCAAAATATCCCAAAGGCATAATGCCAATACCCTGACCAAAGCCCTGCTAGCATACCCCTTCACCATGTTTGATCAGTTTTGCCACAAGAACTGGGGATTTACCCACAGTCACCATGAGTAAGATTGCACAAAGGATCAACCCATCCCACTCTTCTAATGAATAAAATGTCATGGTAACTGAAATTTGTAAAATCAGTGTTGCAAGATAACCAGGGGAAGACTTTGTTTTTCAATTGGTTTGTTGACTGATTACTGTTATCAGGGAGACGGGTGACTTTTGTTAATATTGCCACTTATGAGTAGTACTCTTGGGGTAGATCCAAGTTTGCCTGGTTTGATGTAGCTTGTGCACCATTGGCTAGTGTATTTGAGTGCCCTCTATTAGGTCTAACAGTCTCTCTTTGTGTGGGGCAGTCCTTCCTATCCCTATCCATTGGTTCATTTTTATTACACCCTCCTGCTGTTGGTAGGTTGCCAGGCATCAATCCTCCGATTTGAGCAGAACCCTCTCTAGTACCATAACCTCTATTGCAAACAGTATCTGGTAGGGGGCACTATGCAGCTGTGCTATGGTGTTTTCTTTTCTGTGAATTTGACCCATCTTTCCCTGGCTCACCCCCACAATTACTTCTTTCCAATTCTGTAGGCCTCTCGTGACCTTTTAGAGTACTAGTATTAAAAATAGATTGTTGAAGGGTCAGCACAGTAGCCTCTAATTCGAATAGTTTATCTTTTATTGGATAAAGGCTATTGGACAATACACTAACGAATCTGCTCATGATTTTGTCCATATCAAAGTTTAGCTGTGGTGTGGGTCAGGGTTCAAAGTCATAGGCTTGGGTGTATTGGTAGGCAGTGGTAGATTAACATTTTCCCCCCATGCTGTTCCGTGTCCGGAGTTTTCTTTTCGGATATGGTTCTTTTTCCTTTGGTTGGTGCCACATGTTTAATTCTCTTCTTCCTTTTTAGAGGGGGCCCAACAACTGATATATTTAATTGATAGAGTAGAGTGGAGTATGAGTGAGTAGCGGGGACTCAGATGCTATTTCAGCCCTTAATGAATTGCCAATTGCGGTATCTCCAGAAACATTGCATTGGTTAAGATCTATATGTGGTGCAGTAAGATCCCCTGTATCCAATGATAGGCAATGTTCAACTAGAGTAATATTATTATCTATAGCGCTGGCGGCACGTACGAAAAAAGTGTCAAGAGTGGTGCATCGATAACTCTTGGGAGTGCCCTCCTTATCCCCCATTAGTTTACTTTTGACCATTTTGCGACATGATTGAAGACAGTTAGACAGATGGTAATTGAAAAAAATTATTAAGTAGGCACTTACTAATTGAAGCAGTTAAAAAAACTGGAACCGGGGGGGCCTGGCCCAGCCTCATTCGGCCGTGAATGGGCACATGCGGGCCCGCTCTTGTCCTGCACTCTCTCTGCGCACTTCCGCGCTGTGGGAGCATAGCAGATGCCTTTAAGGTGTTGGAAGGGCTGACCCCACCTCCTGCACCATCATAAACACTGGGGACTGAGTCCCACCCCAGCCAGCCGAGGACCGGAAAGACCAGCAGGAATCTGGCCTCCGACATACTGTTGAAGTGCTTCCCATGCTGCAGGAGCATAGCAGATACCTTTAAGGAAACAGGAGGGCTGACCCCACCTCTCTTGCCATCACAGTTGCTGGGTGACCGAGTCCCACCCCAGCCAGCCAAGGAGCAAAAAGACCCGTAATCATCTGGCCTCCGACAGCCTTGTGAAGTGCTGGGTCCTGGGAGTGGGAATAGTAAATTTTGCCCCTCATCAATCGAACACTTTCACTAGTGTTGCAATAATTGGAGTGGGAATAGTGAATTTTACCCCTTCGCAATCCAACACTTTCCCTACTGTTGCACTTATTGGAGTGGGAATATTAAATTGTACCCCTCTGCTATCCAACACTTTTTCTACTGTTGTACTGACTGGAGTGGGAATAGTAAATTTTACCCCCCCCGCACTTCAACAGTTTTCCTACTGCTGTAGTGGCTGGAATGGATATAGTATATATTACCTATTTTTTGGAGGGAGATTGTATATTTTATCCAGTTTTAATATTTTTGCGTTGTTTGAGTAGTATATTTTTTCTATATTTTCCTTAATACTTTGCATAGTTTTGTATACATTATAGTGGGAATAGTGTATGTATTACATTTTATATTTCATAATGTATTTGATATTATCATTTATATTATTATGTTTTTTAATTAACAAATATATTATTTATAATTATTAATATACTTAGGGGTTGATTCCGATCTGGTAAAAAGCGCTCCGAATCGTCGTACGGAGCGTTTTTTCCCCGTACGAATCGTACCTGTAAACGTCCCGTACGTACGACGAAGTACGATTCGTACCAGGAGCCGTACTCCGTACGAGTCGTACAAGACACCGTACGACTCTAATCTCCGTACGATTCTCCCTCGGAACCCGCTGTACGTGACATCTGTATGGTTCGCGGCTGGTATTTACGACCCAGCAAATACGATACGTGTCGGGTACGCACTGTACGACCCTTTTTCTATGGGAGCTGAAAACAGCCGTAAAAGCAGAGTGCGCACCAAAACAGGTACGGAACGGCCCCCCCGTGTACGGTGCGTACCCCCCATGATCACAGGGGTACGCACCGTACCCCTGCCATCAAGGGGTGTACAAGCCGTACCCCCATTGTACGATACCCCCATTGTACGATCGGTATATGAGCCGTACCCCCATTGTACGATCGGTGTACAAGCCGTACCCCATGTACGATCGGTGTACGAGCCGTACCCCCATTGTACTATCAGTGTACAAGCCATACCCCATTGTACGATCGGTGTACGAGCCGTACCCCCATTGTACGATCAGTGTACGAGCCGTACCCCCATTGTACGATCGGTGTACGAGCCGTACCCCCATTGTACGATCGGTGTACGAGCTGTACCCCCATTGTACGATCTGTGTACGAGCCGTACCCCATGTACGATCGGTGTATGAGCCGTACCCCCATTGTCCGATCGGTGTACGAGCCGTACCCCCATTGTACGATCGGTGTACAAGCCGTACCCCATGTACCATCGGTGTATGAGCCGTACCCCCATTGTACGATCGGTGTACGAGCCATACCCCATTGTACGATCGGTGTACAAGCCGTACCCCCATTGTACGATCAGTGTACGAGCCGTACCCCCATTGTACGATCGGTGTACGAGCCGTACCCCCATTGTACGATCGGTGTACGAGCTGTACCCCAATTGTACGATCTGTGTACGAGCCGTACCCCATGTACGATCGGTTTATGAGCCGTACCCCCATTGTACGATCGGTGTACGAGCCGTACCCCAATTGTACGATCGGTGTACAAGCCGTACCCCATGTACCATCGGTGTACGAGCCGTAACCCCATTGTACGATCGGTGTACGAGCCGTACCCCCATTGTACGATCGGTGTACGAGCCATACCCCATGTACGATCGGTGTACGAGCCGTACCCCCATTGTACGATCGGTGTACGAGCCTTACCCCCATTGTATGATCGGTGTACGAGCCGTACCCCATGTACGATCGGTGCACGAGCCGTACCGCCATTGTACGATCAGTGTACGAGCCGTACCCCCATTGTACGATCGGTGTACGAGCCGTACCACATGTACGATTGGTGTACGAGCTGTACCCCCATTGTACGATCGGTGTACGGCTCGTACACCGATCATACATGGGGTACGGCTTGTACACCGATCGTACATGGGGTACGGCTCGTACACCGATCGTACATGGGGTACGGCTCGTACACCCCATGATCGCAGGGGTACGGTGCGTACCCCTGCGATTATGGGGGTACGGACCGTACGGTGTGTATGCGTTTGTGTGCTTTCCGTACGACTCGCCCTTACCTGATGTGGACCGTACAAATAGCGTCCTCATACCCTGGTCCGGATCGTACTCGTCGGGTCATACGGCATGTGTACGAGTCGTACGGTATGTGTACGAGTCGTACGGTTCACGGTTTCAGCCTTGCAATACGTACGGATTGCGACGATTCAGACGGATTCACGGAATACGGATCTTACTTCGCGACTCGGACGGATGGGTACGATTCGTACGGAGAGGGCTCGGGATACAAATCGTAGGGACGGTTTTTTTCCCGAATCGGAATCAACCCCTTGATGTGTAAAATAGGTTTTACTAAATTTAAAGAATTTTAAGTTAAGTTTTATTTTAATTTATATATATATATCATTGCTATGTGTTTATATTATTTTAAATTATAATATAAATTTAAATTATTAGTTTACTAATTGTTTTTTAAATAGATATATGTAAATATATGTTATTTATTATCATATA
The DNA here is from genome assembly GCF_964261635.1 of Lissotriton helveticus. Taxonomy (NCBI): domain Eukaryota; kingdom Metazoa; phylum Chordata; class Amphibia; order Caudata; family Salamandridae; genus Lissotriton; species Lissotriton helveticus. Next base: position 654,542,881 of record NC_136072.1, read on the forward strand.
TGTGTGTTTAATTTTTTTAATTAAGTTTACTTGTGATATTTGTTAAAATATATATTACATCTATTTTTTTAATGAATGCTACTATTTAATATATTTAATACTTATTATTTTAATTTTATATATATATATATTTAAAAATCGATATTTAATACAAATATATTATTGCCATTGATATTTTTGTTTCAATATTTTTGGACTTACCATTATAAGTATAGGATGACGATATCTTTTACATCAACATTTTGGTAATACTATTTTCTTATGGGGATATTTTGAGGCTCAATATTTTGTTAGTGAACCGGTGAAAATCAGGAAAAAACTGGACTTCTATTAAATACCATTGAGGACAAATAACAAGAAAAGTCAGGGGTACATAATGAATTTGAGGAGAAGCTGGCTGAAGAGGCCCCGATAAAGAAAGAAGTGGCGAGCTGGTACTGGGCAATTATTGAGATGGAGGACGGATCATTCACACTGCCGGACCACCTGTGGGGAGAGTGCTTGCCAAGGATCGCTACAGAACAATACTGGCAAGTAACTATGTTGATTCTTTATAAGGTGGTAAAACCTGCAAATTTAAGAAGGAACCACTTGTTCACTCTCCACAGGGCGTATTGGTCACCAAAGAAGCTGGCTAAATTTAAAAACGGGGGGTCGGTGAGATGTCCTAAATGTACCAGCTCAAATGAGGATGATATCCACATGTTTGTCACATGCCCGGCGATAAAAGGCTTCTGGGGAGGTGTGAGTATATGCCTGTCTAAGGTACTGGCCCAGGATTTTGAGGTAAGCCCTGAACTTGTTATTACTGGCAGGCTAGATATTCAAATCAGGGATGTGGACGATAAAGTTAAGTTGGTATTTTATGCTATTCTGTTGGCCCGAAGGGAAATATGTAAGCTATGGGTCTCTGCTGATCCCCCGACATGCTTAGCTTGGATTAGGACTATGAGGGCGGTGGCAAAGTTGGATATGAGTGGTCGGCAGGAGAAAAGATACAAATTTTGGAATCTCTTTTTAAATCACTATGGGTGAAGGGTATAGGGGAAAATTTAAGGCAAGGGTGCCAGTAAGTCCTATGATTAAGCTTCTCTGAAATCTCGGTGGAAACTTTGCTCTACGAAGGCTAGGTAAGGGAGCGTACTCCCTCCCAAATGGGTAAAAGAATTTCCTATCATATGAGATGAAAACACCCTGTGGCGCAATCGTTAGAGAAAAGGGTGAGTAGGGGCAAATGAGGACAAAAAAAAGAAAAATAAAAAAAAAGAAAAGATATCACATGACCTTGTATGTATGGACTTCCTTAAATTGTGTCACCTGCTGGAATTTAACCATTAACTGGCGTAGAGAGTCCTGATAAGCTCTGTCCTGCCCTTTGCGAAATGAAATGTGGGCCCATTTCATTTTGCGAAGGACAAGACAGGGCTTATCAGGACTCTCTATGCCGGTGTCACCCATGACTGAATTGCTACAGCACTTCGTTGTGAGCTGGGAAATATTGATGACAAACAAATGAGGACAACCACATTTGTTATTAGGAAGGATATAACAGGTGAATAGGCCACAGTAGAGATCACCTAGAAGAAACCTGTATTTTGGCATCTATATTGCCTTACTTCACTTATTATTGTTAAAGGCATAAGAGATACAGGGGCATCTTAACAAGTCCAGTACACCACCAGAACGTCACTTTTCTTGACGTTGCGGCAGAGTCCAGTGCAGACCCTTATCTATGAGGCCACCGAAAGCCACCCTGCATAGCTTTTCATGACCTTGTCTATATGGTGTACGGCAATGCAGCACAAGTCGCTTTGTTGCCTCACGCTTTGTCAGAGAGACGTCCTATGGGTGTTGTGGTGGATGCTCCCAGTCAACACCCATGGCTTATGACACATTCCCAGGTTTACAACATAGCTTACATCTGAGAATGGGTCAAAATCCTGTGTCTCCCCAGGGGTGGCTTTACAGTTGTTTTTGTGAAGGAAGATGTCCCTTCCTGCACAAAAACAACCTGATTTCAATGCGTGCACCCTTGGGCCATGGTGCAATTGTACCTGCATTGGTGCTAGGCAGCCATGCGTGCACCAGCTCAGTGTAGGAGGACAGGAATGCTCATTCCTGCCCTTTCCTGCCGTACCCCATGTATGCTGGGTGTACGGCACGTACCCCCTATGATCGCAGGGGTACGGCGCGTACACCCCATGATCGCAGGGGTACGGCGCATAGCCCTGCGATCATGGGGTGTTCCCGCCATACGGTGTGTAGGTGATCGTGCGCTTTTCCGTACGAATTGCCTTACCTGACGTGGACCGTACGAATCGCGTCCGGGTAGCCCGTCGGGATCGTAATCATCCGGTCATACGGTGTCCGTACGAGTCGTACGGAAACGGCTCCGGATGCTAGTCGTACGGACGGTGATTTTAACGGATCGGAATCGACCCCAAAGCCTTGAATATTTGTAGCATCTCCTTGACTGGCCTGCTCTTTAACTTTTTGGCAAAATTTACTAGTGCGCCTGTTGCTCTGGTAAGTGCTAAAGCCCTAGCGTTTACCGCAGGCTTCCATGAGCCCTTTCTTTCAAAATGAACCCCCAAGTAGCAAAAGATGTCCACGAGCTCCACCTGCCTGTCGTCCAATGTAAACAAACATGGTGCTCTGCGTTTGTTTGGCCCACATGACATGGTAAACGTCTTGGAAACGTTTACACATAGACCTCTTGATTTCATGAAGTGTGTACATTTTTACACTGCTTTTTGGAGGCCCACCCTTGTCTGCGAGAGAATAGCCGCATCATCAGCATAAAGGAGTATGGGGATAGGTTTCCCTTTTACTGTGGGGTAGTCGTGGTATTGATTAGCAAGGGAAGATCCCACATTGTTTATATATAAGTTAAAAAGCAGGGGTGCAAGTATGCACACCTCTCTTACTCCTCTATGAATGCGGAAGAAGTCTAAACATTCCCCCATTCTACCATGTCTTACACGAGCACCTGCCCCTTTGTACTGTTCTCTAATGAAGGTGAGTATACGATGATCCAGGCCGATGTCCCTTAAGGTTTGCCACAATATGTCATGATTTACACAATCGAATGCAGAACTGAGATCTACAAATGTTATGTACGAATTGTTTTTTTTTTTAGTGGATATATTTAGATGTGATTAGGGATAGATTTATGCCCTGCTCAAATGTCCCTCTTCCTCTTCTAAACCCATATTGTAGATTAGATAATATCTGTTGTTCATCCAAATAGTCCTGGATTCGAGCAAGAATGATCCTGCCTGCTATCTTCATGAGGCCATCAAGAAGGGATATTGGGCGGTAGCAAACAGGATCATTTCTGTCCCCCTTTTTGTAAATCGGGACCACTATTGCCTCTGACCAAGTGGAAATGAAGCCAATTTTATTTGAGGAGTTCAGGACTCCAGTAAGGATTGGTGCCCAGAGGTCTGGTAGGTTTTTAAAAACATCAATGGGAACACCGTCAGGAACCGGGGCCTTGGCCGCTGGACTTTCTGCTAGAGCCCTATACACTTCCTCCAACTGAAACTGTATATCCAGTGGGAAGGAAGTGCATAAGTCCTCATTGATAGATGTTACTGAGGAAGAGCCTTCTAAGGGGACTAAATTGCTATATAGGGCCTGAAAGTGGTTCACCCATTCCTGTGATGAGATGGCATTATCTATCCTGGGGCCCTGGCGGTCTTGAAAAAAAGGGGCGTTTACCGCCTTCCAGAAAGCAGTACTATCCTTTAACTCAGAGGCTGCGTGGAGAGCTGACCACGCTTGCAGTTTTAAATCTTTCTTCCTGGCTGTTAGGGCACTGCGACATGTACGCCTTGCCATTTGTACATTTAATCTGGAATGTGGTGAGGAGCGCAGGGCTGATTTGAGTGCCGCAAGTGCCCTGGTGCAATTTGCATCAAACCAACCAGGGGAGGCCCTAGCTGCATTGCGTGGGGTTCTAACCAGGAGCTGTTTTATGGAGGAGCAAATTTTAATAAAGGATCCAAGAATAAGATGGGGATCCTCTTCAGATGTCAAACAGATGTTAATTTCCTCTTGGGTATTAGTAACCAGATTTTTTAAGAAATTCGCGGGTATGACCTTCTCCCATTTAATACAAAACCCGTTATTTTGGGGGAGAATGGGATTCAGGTCATATTTAGCGAGGTTTTTTTGACCAGACGTAAGGTTAAAAGTTACAGAAATGGGGAAATGGTCACTCAAACCAGTGAGGACGTCTCCCATTTAGTCACCAATGAGGCATAAGGTACATATGAAAGAGGGGTCAGTGTTCATTTCTTTCAAATACAATTAATGTCCGCAATATATATTACGTAACACAAATATTAATCAGTCCAATGTTCAATGCACATTTAATTTAGCACAAAAATAAATAAGTAAACGGAGACTTAGCATCAATCAATAAGCCCCTTACATTTTTAAACAAGGTTATACATAACTTTTATCAATCAAAGTTACGAAATAGTATCTACATGGATATCGATGCACTCTCAGTGAAGAAAAAGAAAGGTAGTTGAGTGGGATAGGTGTGATGGGATAAGTGTGGGGACTGGGTAAAGGTGTTGTGACCATAACACAATCACAATTAAAACTCAATATGCCCTTTACAGTCTGAGTTAGATCCACAGTTCCTTACCCAGTCCCCACACTTATCCCATCACACCTATCCCACTCAACTACCTTTCTTTTTCTTCACTGAGAGTGCATCGATATCCATGTAGATACTATTTCGTAACTTTGATTGATAAAAGTTATGTATAACCTTGTTTATTGCCATTGAAATTTTTTGTTTCAATATTTTTGGACTTACCATTATAAGTATAGGATGACGATATCTTTTACATCAACATTTTGGTAATACTATTTTCTTATGGGGATATTTTGAGGCTCAATATTTTGTTGTGAACCGGTGAAAATCAGGAAAAAACTGGACTTCTATTAAATACCATTGAGGACAAATAACCAGAAAAGTCAGTCCATACATACAAGGTCATGTGATATCTTTTCGTTGTCTTCATTTTGTTTTCATGCTTCTAACCAAGTACATGATCATCAGTCAACACGTTTCAACCCCAATGGGACTCTTCAAGCTGTGTGGCTGGCTACAAGCTGTGGGCCACATTACAACAATCTGATGCAAGGCAGCGCTGCACTTCACTTTGATGTTCTGCCTTGCATCAAAAGAAAAGGGCAGGAATGAGCATTCCTGTCCTCCTACACTGAGCTGGTGCACGCATGGCTGCCTAGCACCAATGCAGGTACAATTGCACCATGGCCCAAGGGTGCACGCATTGAAATCAGGTTGTTTTTGTGCAGGAAGGGACATCTTCCTTCACAAAAACAACTGTAAAGCCACCCCTGGGGAGACACAGGATTTTGACCCATTCTCAGATGTAAGCTATGTTGTAAACCTGGGAATGTGTCATAAGCCATGGGTGTTGACTGGGAACATCCACCACAACACCCATAGGACGTCTCTCTGACAAAGCGTGAGGCAACAAAGCGACTTGTGCTGCATTGCCGTACACCATATAGACAAGGTCATGAAAAGCTATGCAGGGTGGCTTTCGGTGGCCTCATAGATAAGGGGCTGCACTGGGCTCTGCCGCAACGTCAAGAAAAGTGACGTTCTGGTGGTGTACTGGACTTGTTAAGATGCCCCTGTATCTCTTATGCCTTTAACAATAATAAGTAAAGTAAGGCAATATAGATGCCAAAATACAGGTTTTTTCTAGGTGATCTCTACTGTGGCCTATTCACCTGTTATATCCTTCCTAATAACAAATGTGGTTGTCCTCATCTGTTTGTCATCAATATTTCCCAGCTCACAACGAAGTGCTGTAGCAATTCAGTCATGGGTGACACCGGCATAGAGAGTCCTGATAAGCCCTGTCTTGTCCTTCGCAAAATGAAATGGGCCCACATTTCATTTCGCAAAGGGCAGGACAGAGCTTATCAGGACTCTCTATGCCAGTTAATGGTTAAATTCCAGCAGGTGACACAATTTAAGGAAGAGTGAGTAATTTAATGCACCTGGTAATTACCAGATACACTAAATACCTCCAATTCATATTCTGACCCCTACACAATTAGGAGTTTATTCACGAGTTCAGAAAAATTCTGAACAACTCATAATTAGGGCCCTTTGGGTGATTTCGAATTTGACGGACAGAGCACTCTATTACAAACATGACAGAGGGGTGTATCTCTCAAAATTATTGTACACCCACCTTATTTAGTGTCAGGAGTTCCAACATCATTGGCTCTATGGTCAGTTAGCTACCCCTGATGTCCTGATGAATTATGGGCTATCGGAGGAAGGACATTAGGTTGCTCTTTTTATTTAGGGTCAATAGTTTGATGTCCTTTTTTAATGTCCACCAGCTCCAGTTAAAACCTGTAAGAAAAAAAACATATAATGACCCCATTCCAGGGGGAAAGCAACTCCCTCTGTATAGGAGTAATACATGTTTTTCTTTTCAATAACAAAACCCTTGTTAGAAGTCTTTTTGTGTAAAACAAAACAATTGTAAAGGTTTTGTGGATAGGCATTAAACCTGATGGAGGCCATCCACCAAATGTTTTGTACCTTTAATGGATTTGCCATGATGGTAGTTCCTGTCAAGGTACTGAGATCACACTGGGCCAGCAGTGATATCTAAATTTGGTGGACAGGAGCTTTTTAGGTTGGCAGACGTAATGTCTGGCATCACACTGGCAGAGTACCATCTGTCAAACTCTAGAACTGGCCTTTATTTTGTGAATTAGTCCCCTATGACAGTACTAGCATTGGTCACCGTGCATTTGAGTTCAAGGAAAGCTTCCTGCATTAGAAAGTGAACTTTTCATGATGTCCCCATTTCAGAGGCTAAAGGGACAAGTGCTATAAATGTACCACCGGGAATCAATTACTTTGCCTCTGCTTTTAGAAGACTCAGAGTTTGGCCTGACTTTAGCAATAGTTCCTGGGCTGGAGAGGATAAAAATTCCTTGGAGTTGCAATGCTCCAAATCATCTAACCACTTCATGTCTGATATTAACCGGTTTCATGCTTCACCTTACGAGGGGTACCACACAGATGGGGCATGATAAGCTTACATTCATATGATGGAAAAGAGGCCTCTCTATTTACAGGATAAAGGTGGTCTTCTGCAGAGTGTGGCATTAGCTAATTAGAGAGTAAAGGTGATTTTAAACTCCTACAACAATGAGGTCCAATCCCAGCTCCCTGGGAACGTTGCCTGACTTACTACCTTGGTCTCCATCAGCTCTCTCCAATGAGTTGGTTCATGAAGTTTCTTTTTATCATTGTATTGTGGAGCAGCTTATATGGATGGAACACACCTCACTCAATGCCAGGTAATAACAAAATGCGTAATAAAATTGACTGCTGTGAATAGGAGTATTCATTAGACTGACTTGAAAGTTACTGCACATCAGTATTTGTGATGGGATATTTGAGAAAGCATATTGTTTCAATAATCTGAAGAAAGTAGAGGAGTTGTTTTGCTTTCTTGAATGCTTCTTTTCTCATCGTTGAGTGTGATTGGAAATTGAAAATAACATCAGACTTAATTGTTTTTATCCAGAAGCATTCAAGGGGTCCTTTACTGTGTCTGTGTAGAACAAGGAGTTTTTCGGTCAGTGTAGATTTATTTATCAGTCTGTAAATCTGCCAAAGAGGTGGCTAGTTCAAAGTTAGCAGGGAATTAAGTGTATTATAAAGAAATACCCTACAAAATCAAGGGGATGATTACGATGGCTGGCGGACTTGGTCCGTCCGCCACCGTAGCTGTGATTGGGACCGCCTGCCAGACATGTGGCGGTCCCACCACTGCGATTAGGATGCGCCCGCCATACTGGCGGGCACATCCTGGGCCTTTAACATTGTGGGCGGTGCTGCTGGCTGCAGCACCGTCCGCAATGTTAAAGGTGCTTGCACCGCATTTCCCTGCACCACGTGGCAGGCACCACGTGGTGCCTGCCACTTGGTGCACGAAACTACAAGCGGTACCCATACCCCCAGTGCACCCCCCACTCACACAAAGCTAGTCTCTGCCTGTCTTTTGCGGTGGGATATCCGCTGCAAAAAGACAGGTGGAAAGGGATACCGTAATCCCTACGGCGGAGCCTGCATGGCACTGCCATAATGTTGCCCTGCTTCCGGGTTCCGCAAGGCAGCAGAAAAGGACCACCTTGCAGAACTATGGCGGGCGGACTTTCCGTCTGACGCGGAAACATTGGGTTTCCCACCGGCATACTAATTTGTCAGTATGAATTTTCTGTATGATGGCGGAAGGACCGCCATCGCTGGGCCGGCAGTGGCGGGACTTCCGTCATCATAATGAGCCTCCAAGTGTTTCTCATACTAGGTGTAGAAGTAAGCAGGAATTCTAGTCCTCCCTACTCTTCTTACTACTCTGGTGGACCCGCCTTCCATCAACTGATATAAAACTACTCATTCCAAGGCATCCGGTTAAAGGATGGAGAGGTAAAGCAGGACTTGGTATTCATATCCTAAATAAGGGTTGGACTTGATTTTGCGTATTATAGAAAAATTGTCCAACATCATAAAAATAAGTGGAGAAAGAAATGAAAGCACTGAAATTCCAAGGTTTTAAAAGAATATGCCCAAAACATTGGAGGATTCGAACACGCATTTTAATCAATGTACTTTGAACAATATAATTGAATTTTGGTATTTTTTCATTTCAAACTAATTTTAAAAACATCAATAAAAAAGAATACATTATTGAAAATCCAACTCAGATTTAACCTTCATAATGGATTACATTTAAATATATTATCATATTTTGACTCTGCCGGCACTGTGGAGGAAGACATTATTCATAGTGTGGCTGTACAATTTAAAACATGGTAGAAAGTGTTACCATTGTGCTCTGAGGAAATAGGCAATTCGGGTCTATGTTAGAAAAAAACTTTTTTTTTTGTGACCAGAAACTTGTTTTGCAAGCTGACCTATGTACTAATAATGTACTAATAAGTAGCTTTGTAAAATACCGAATCGGAGTGTGCTGCAGTCCTACCTACCTATTTAATATTATTTAGGGAGGTCACAAATTGCGACTTATTCTAATTGGTCAAAGTGACACAGGTGGCGGGCCGGAAGTGTAAGCAGAGAACCATGTTTGCAACTGATTTTAAATTAAGTAAACCTTTTTTTAAAGCAGAACTAATGTTTTTTTAATTTAAAGTTCTTGTGAGATTTGCAGTGGTTCAACTGACTACTTACGCCCTTTGAAACTTTTACCCCAATTCACGAAAAGGAAGGAGCGAAAGAGAACCTCTTCCCTTTAGCAAATGTGTTACCATCCTAACATGGGATTTTATTACTTTTCAGTGGGTTACAATCAGAATGAAAGTCACAAAACATTGATACATCTGGTACTTATTCAATATTTGCAAGAGGTACACAAAACATGCTCCTTCCAAATACCAAACTTGGGGCCAGATGTAGGAAGGCAATTACCAGTCGGTAACGGCCGAAATCGTCCGTTACCGACCGGTAATAGACTTTTCCTATGTAGGAGGCACATTTACCGATTCGGTAAATAACGAATCATCAATTACTGATTCGGTATTCACCGAATCGGTAAATGAAATGTAGGAAGCACTTCAAAGAGTGCTTCTGGGCTTTAAGGATTCGTAACGAATTCCTATGTAAATGCAAATCTGTGCATTTACACCTGTGCCATGTGACAGACGGCATGTATGTGTGCCACATGTGCACACAAGCACTAATCAGGGGTGCAACAGGGTGTCAAAGTGACACCCTGCCACCCTTGACTTTTTCCCATTTTTTATCGAATCGGTAATAACCGATTCGGTAATTGACATTCATTACAATGGGCCTCCAGGCCAATAGGAATGAATGGCAAATACCGAATCGGTAATTACTGATTCGATAAATACCGAATCTTAACGATTCGGTATTTTTTACCGAAAAATTATCTAAATACCATTTACCGATTTGAAAATACCGAATCTGTAAAATTCGGTATTTTCAAATCGGTAAATGTCAATTACCTACATCTAGCCCTTGGTATCCAGTCGCAATCCCGATTTAAGAGTCCATAAATGTTTTCTGACTCCTAAAATTGGTGTTGTACTTGGCCAAAGACTTTTTGGCGGTCGCACTCTGAATTGGAGCAACCTAAAAAAGGTTTTGTATATCTGGCTCTATATTATTAGTCACACACCCCCACTATTGGAGCAGCAGCCCTCAGATTATTGACAGCAAACTGAATTATTAGAGAAAGAGTCATGCACACTTTGGAAGAATTTAGACAAATTATGATATCGCCCCGAAACAGGTACATAACGCCCCCCCCCCGGGTACGGCGCGTACACCCCATGATCGCAGGGGTACAGCGCGTACCCCTGCGATCATGGGGTGTACGCGCCGTACCCGGGGGGGCCGTTACGTACCTGTTTCGGGGCGATATCATAATTTGTCAAAATTCTTCCAATGTGTGCATGACTCTAATTTGTCATACTGACAAATTAGTATGCCGGTGGGAATCCCAATGTTTCCGCGTCAGATGGAAAGTCCGCCCGCCATAGTTCTGCAAGGCGGTCCTTTTCTGCTGCCTTGCGGAACACGGAAGCAGGGCAACATTATGGCAGTGCCATGCAGGCACCGCCGTAGGGATTACGGTATCCCTTTCCACCTGTCTTTTTGCAGCGGATATCCCGCCGCAAATAGACAGGCAGAGACTAGCTTTGTGTGAGTGGGGGATGCACTGGGGGTATGGGTACCGCTTGTAGTTTCGTGCACCAAGTGGCAGGCACCACGTGGTGCCTGCCACGTGGTGCAGGGAAATGAGGTGCAAGCACCTTTAACATTGCGGACGGTGCTGCAGCCAGCAGCACCGCCCACACTGTTAAAGGCCCAGGATGTGCCCGCCAGTATGGCGGGCGCATCCTAATCGCAGTGGTGGGACCGCCACATGTCTGGCAGGCGGTCCCAATCACAGCTACGGTGGCAGACGGACCAAGTCCGCCAGCCATCGTATTCATCCCATTGATTTTGTAGGGTATTTCTTTATAATACACTTAATTCCCTGCTAACTTTGAACTAGCCACCTCTTTGGCAGATTTACAGACTGATAAATAAATCTACACTGACCGAAAAACTCCTTGTTCTACACAGACACAGTAAAGGACCCCTTGAATGCTTCTGGATAAAAACAATTAAGTCTGATGTTATTTTCAATTTCCAATCACACTCAACGATGAGAAAAGAAGCATTCAAGAAAGCAAAACAACTCCTCTACTTTCTTCAGATTATTGAAATATGCTTTCTCAAATATCCCATCAAAAATACTGATGTGCAGTAACTTTCAAGTCAGTCTAATGAATACTCCTATTCACAGCAGTCAATTTTATTACGCATTTTGTTATTACCTGGCATTGAGTGAGGTGTGTTCCATCCATATAAGCTGCTCCACAATACAATAATAAAAAGAAACTTCATGAACCAACTCATTGGAGAGAGCTGATGGAGACCAAGGTAGTAAGTCAGGCAACGTTCCCAGGGAGCTGGGATTGGACCTCATTGTTGTAGGAGTTTAAAATCACCTTTACTCTCTAATTAGCTAATGCCACACTCTGCAGAAGACCACCTTTATCCTGTAAATAGAGAGGCCTCTTTTCCATCATATGAATGTAAGCTTATCAAGCCCCATCTGTGTGGTACCCCTCGTAAGGTGAAGCATGAAGCCGGTTAATATCAGACATGAAGTGGTTAGATGATTAGGAGCATTGCAACTCCAAGGAATTTTTATCCTCTCCAGCCCAGGAACTATTGCTAAAGTCAGGCCAAACTCTGAGTCTTCTAAAAGCAGAGGCAAAGTAATTGATTCCCGGTGGTACATTTATAGCACTTGTCCCTTTAGCCTCTGAAATGGGGGCATCATGAAAAGTTCACTTTCTAATGCAGGAAGCTTTCCTTGAACTCAAATGCACGGTGACCAATGCTAGTACTGTCATAGGGGACTAATTCACAAAATAAAGGCCAGTTCTAGAGTTTGACAGATTGTACTCTGCCAGTGTGATGCCAGACATTACGTCTGCCAACCTAAAAAGCTCCTGTCCACCAAATTTAGATATCACTGCTGGCCCAGTGTGATCTCAGTACCTTGACAGGAACTACCATCATGGCAGATCCATCAAAGGTACAAAACATTAGGTGGATGGCCTCCATCAGGTTTAATGCCTATCCACAAAACCTTTACAATTGTTTTGTTTTACACAAAAACACTTCTAACAAGGGTTTTGTTATTGAAAAGCAAAACATGTATTACTCCTATACAGAGGGAGTTGCTTTCCCCCTGGTATGGGGGTCATTATATGTTTTTTTTCTTACAGGTTTTAACTGGAGCTGGTGGACATTAAAAAAGGACATCAAACTATTAACCCTAAATAAAAAGAGCAACCTAATGTCCTTCCTCCGATAGCCCATAATTTATCAGGACATCAGGGGTAGCTTACTGACCATAGAGCCAATGATGCTGGTACTCCTGACACTAAATAAGGTGGGTGTACAATAATTTTGAGAGATACACCCCTCTGTCATGTTTGTGAAAGAGTGCTCTGTCCACCAAATTCGAAATCACCCAAAAGGCCCTAATTATGAGTTGTTCAGAATTTTTCTGAACTTGTGAATAAACTCCTAATTGTGTAGGGGTCAGAATATGAATTGGAGGTATTTAGTGTATCTGGTAATTACCAGGTGCATTAAATTACTCACTCTTCCTTAAATTGTGTCACCTGCTGGAATTTAACCATTAACTGGCGTAGAGAGTCCTGATAAGCTCTGTCCTGCCCTTTGCGAAATGAAATGTGGGCCCATTTCATTTTGCGAAGGACAAGACAGGGCTTATCAGGACTCTCTATGCCGGTGTCACCCATGACTGAATTGCTACAGCACTTCGTTGTGAGCTGGGAAATATTGATGACAAACAAATGAGGACAACCACATTTGTTATTAGGAAGGATATAACAGGTGAATAGGCCACAGTATCAGAGATCACCTAGAAGAAACCTGTATTTTGGCATCTATATTGCCTTACTTCACTTATTATTGTTAAAGGCATATGAGATACAGGGGCATCTTAACAAGTCCAGTACACCACCAGAACGTCACTTTTCTTGACGTTGCGGCAGAGTCCAGTGCAGACCCTTATCTATGAGGCCACCGAAAGCCACCCTGCATAGCTTTTCATGACCTTGTCTATATGGTGTACGGCAATGCAGCACAAGTCGCTTTGTTGCCTCACGCTTTGTCAGAGAGACGTCCTATGGGTGTTGTGGTGGATGCTCCCAGTCAACACCTATGGCTTATGACACATTCCCAGGTTTACAACATAGCTTACATCTGAGAATGGGTCAAAATCCTGTGTCTCCCCAGGGGTGGCTTTACAGTTGTTTTTGTGAAGGAAGATGTCCCTTCCTGCACAAAAACAACGTGATTTCAATGCGTGCACCCTTGGGCCATGGTGCAATTGTACCTGCATTGGTGCTAGGCAGCCATGCGTGCACCAGCTCAGTGTAGGAGGACAGGAATGCTCATTCCTGCCCTTTCCTGCCGTACCCCATGTATGCTGGGTGTACGGCACGTACCCCCTATGATCGCAGGGGTACGGCACGTACACCCCATGATCGCAGGGGTACGGCGCATAGCCCTGCGATCATGGGGTGTACGCGCCATACGGTGTGTAGGTGATCGTGCGCTTTTCCGTACGAATTGCCCTTACCTGACGTGGACCGTAGGGATCGTAATCATCCGGTCATACGGTGTCCGTACGAGTCGTACGGAAACGGCTCCGGATGCTAGTCGTACGGACGGTGATTTTAACGGATCGGAATCGACCCCAAAGCCTTGAATATTTGTAGCAACTCCTTGACTGGCCTGCTCTTTAACTTTTTGGCAAAATTTACTAGTGCGCCTGTTGCTCTGGTAAGTGCTAAAGCCCTAGCGTTTACCGCAGGCTTCCATGAGCCCTTTCTTTCAAAATGAACCCCCAAGTAGCAAAAGATGTCCGCGAGCTCCACCCGCCTGTCGTCCAATGTAAACAAACATGGTGCTCTGCGTTTGTTTGGCCCACATGACATGGTAAACGTCTTGGAAACGTTTACACATAGACCTCTTGATTTCATGAAGTGTGTACATTTTTACACTGCTTTTTGGAGGCCCACCCTTGTCTGCGAGAGAATAGCCGCATCATCAGCATAAAGGAGTATGGGGATAGGTTTCCCTTTTACTGTGGGGTAGTCGTGGTATTGATTAGCAAGGGAAGATCCCACATTGTTTATATATAAGTTAAAAAGCAGGGGTGCAAGTATGCACACCTGTCTTACTCCTCTATGAATGCGGAAGAAGTCTAAACATTCCCCCATTCTACCATGTCTTACACGAGCACCTGCCCCTTTGTACTGTTCTCTAATGAAGGTGAGTATACGATGATCCAGGCCGATGTCCCTTAAGGTTTGCCACAATATGTCATGATTTACACAATCGAATGCAGAACTAAGATCTACAAATGTTATGTACAAATTGTTTTTTTTTTTAGTGGATATATTTAGATGTGATTAGGGATAGATTTATGCCCTGCTCAAATGTCCCTCTTCCTCTTCTAAACCCATATTGTAGATTAGATAATATCTGTTGTTCATCCAAATAGTCCTGGATTCGAGCAAGAATGATCCTGCCTGCTATCTTCATGAGGCCATCAAGAAGGGATATTGGGCGGTAGCAAACAGGATCATTTCTGTCCCCCTTTTTGTAAATCGGGACCACTATTGCCTCTGACCAAGTGGAAATGAAGCCAATTTTATTTGAGGAGTTCAGGACTCCAGTAAGGATTGGTGCCCAGAGGTCTGGTAGGTTTTTAAAAACATCAATGGGAACACCGTCAGGAACCGGGGCCTTGGCCGCTGGACTTTCTGCTAGAGCCCTATACACTTCCTCCAACTGAAACTGTATATCCAGTGGGAAGTAAGTGCATAAGTCCTCATTGATAGATGTTACAGAGGAAGAGCCTTCTAAGGGGACTAAATTGCTATATAGGGCCTGAAAGTGGTTCACCCATTCCTGTGATGAGATGGCATTATCTATCCTGGGGCCCTGGCGGTCTTGAAAAAAAGGGGCGTTTACCGCCTTCCAGAAAGCAGTACTATCCTTTAACTCAGAGGCTGCGTGGAGAGCTGACCACGCTTGCAGTTTTAAATCTTTCTTCCTGGCTGTTAGGGCACTGCGACATGTACGCCTTGCCATTTGTACATTTAAGCTGGAATGTGGTGAGGAGCGCAGGGCTGATTTGAGTGCCGCAAGTGCCCTGGTGCAATTTGCATCAAACCAACCAGGGGAGGCCTTAGCTGCATTGCGTGGGGTTCTAACCAGGAGCTGTTTTATGGAGGAGCAAATTTTAATAAAGGATCCAAGAATAAGATGGGGATCCTCTTCAGATGTCAAACAGATGTTAATTTCCTCTTGGGTATTAGTAACCAGATTTTTAAAGAAATTCGCGGGTATGACCTTCTCCCATTTAATACAAAACCCGTTATTTTGGGAGAGAATGGGATTCAGGTCATATTTAGCGAGGTTTTTTTGACCAGACGTAAGGTTAAAAGTTACAGAAATGGGGAAATGGTCACTCAAACCAGTGAGGACGGTCTCCCATTTAGTCACCAATGAGGCATAAGGTACATATGAAAGAGGGGTCAGTGTTCATTTCTTTCAAATACAATTAATGTCCGCAATATATATTACGTAACACAAATATTAATCAGTCCAATGTTCAATGCACATTTTATTTAGCACAAAAATAAATAAGTAAACGGAGACTTAGCATCAATCAATAAGCCCCTTAAATTTTTAAACAAGGTTATACATAACTTTTATCAATCAAAGTTACGAAATAGTATCTACATGGATATCGATGCACTCTCAGTGAAGAAAAAGAAAGGTAGTTGAGTGGGATAGGTGTGATGGGATAAGTGTGGGGACTGGGTAAAGGTGTTGTGACCATAACACAATCACAATTAAAACTCAATATGCCCTTTACAGTCTGAGTTAGATCCACAGTTCCTTACCCAGTCCCCACACTTATCCCATCACACCTATCCCACTCAACTACCTTTCTTTTTCTTCACTGAGAGTGCATCGATATCCATGTAGATACTATTTCGTAACTTTGATTGATAAAAGTTATGTATAACCTTGTTTAAAAATTTTCGGGGCTTATTGATTGATGCTAAGTCTCCATTTACTTATTTATTTTTGTGCTAAATAAAATGTGCATTGAACATTGGACTGATCAATATTTGTGATACGTAATATATATTGCGGACATTAATTGTATTTGAAAGAAATGAACACTGACCCCTCTTTCATATGTACCTAATCATTGGCCCAGGTCAGGTAGTTTTAGGGTATACCCCGTTAAAACTTAACACCAATGAGGCATAGCGCATCGAAAATACAGTAAAGTCAATAGTTGAATTTGTCCCTCTTCCATTGAAAGTAGGACTAAATATTTTTGGGGGACTGCATAACTCGTTTATAAAGCCTAAAGAAAAATTGGCTAGTATGTTATTAAGCAAATCCCCTAACTTAGTATGGGAGAAGTGACTCATGAAGCCCTGGTTATCTTCCTCCAGACCACACACACCCAAGTGCTCCGGGGGCAAAGGGAACAATTGAAGTCTCCTACCCACATCAAGAGCATATCTCCTGGAAGACTTTCTTCTATCTTAGTCAGGGCTTTTGAGAATCTTTTAATAACATTCTCTAATTGCGCTGTGGGATATTGTTGTAGAAATTTACTATAACAAAGTTTTTTAAAGGGCCCCATGATGTAACTAAAATTTGAAAAAAGTTATTGTCAATGACACTTTTTAGCACGGAGGGGCCAGTGGTAATTGAGATGTACAGGGATAAACCTCCCTCATGTCTACCTCTTCTACTTGGTAGTGCTGGGGTAAAAAAAGTTTTATAGCCCAGGAGATGGAGCTCTTCATTTGCCCAAGTTTCCTAAAGGCATATAATGGAATGGGTCATAGTCAGTGATTGCCAGCTTGCGTCATTAATGGTTAGAATTACTTTTCAGGATCAGTAGTGGGCTGAAAGATGCAGCACTGAGGTCTCTCCTGATAACAGGTGAGTAAACGGAATCCGTAGTTTGGCTGATTTTACAGGAATATTTGTACGTTTCAAAACATAGACAGAAACTTTTCTGGTGAAAACTACACAATAGATTCCTATGGAAGGAAATACAAGTTACTGGTAAGTACACTTAGATTTACTTTTCAGGGTCTGTACTGGGCTCAAAGATGCAGCACTGACGTCTATCATGATAACAGGTGAGTAAATCTGAATTCGTAGTTCCGCTTATTTTAGAGGAATATTGTGCTCAATAGTAAAGGAAGGGGGCAGGGCCTGAGGTGACATGTGTGCAAACACGCCCTGTGGCGCGTTTTAGGTTGGGAATTAATTCCTCTTCAATCCTGAGGTCCCCTGTGAGCAAACTAGCCCACCAGGTACCTCCAGTATGCACCAGGGAGCTGCATTGCAGAGAGGTGTTCAGAGGGCAAGCCCCCTTTTTACAACACTCTGCAATGCAGCTCCGTGGCGCTTACTGGAGGTACCTGTTGGACTAGTTGGCCCCTAGGAGACCTATGTATTGAAGAGGAATAAATTCCCCAACTTGAAACGCGCCCCAGGACATGTTTGCACACCTATCACCTCAAGCCCCGCCCCCTACCTTCACCACTGTGCAAACGCGCCCCGTAGAGTGTTCTAAATTGGAGGATTAAGTCCCCTTGCATACTGGGGGGCGCTGGGGGCCAACTAGCCCACCAGGAACCTCCAGTATGCGCCAGGGGGCTGCATTGTAGAGAGGTGTAAATAGGGGCGTGACCTCATTACACCTCTATGCAACGCAGCCTCCTGGCGAGTTTGCAGAGGGGAAACTAATTCCACTTGCATACTGGGGGTCCCTGGGGGCCATCTAGCCCACCAGGAACCTCCAGTATGCACCAGGGGGCTGCGTTGCAGAGAGGTGTAATGAGGCCACGCCCCTTTTTACACCTCTCTGCAAGGCAGCCCCCTGGCACGTTTGCAGAGGGGGAACTAATTCCCCTTGCATACTGGGGGTCCCTGGGGGCCAACTAGCCCACCAAGAACCTCCAGTATGCACCAGGGGCTGCGTTGCAGAGAGGTGTTCTGAGGCCATGCCCCTTTTTACACCTCTCTGCAACACAGCCCCCTGGCATGTTTGCAGAGGAGGAACTAATTTCCCTTGCATATTGGGGGTCCCTGGGGGCCAACTAGCCACCAGGAACCTCCAGTATGCGCCAGGGGGCTGCGTTGCAGAGAGGTGTAATGAGACCACGCCCCTTTTTACAACACTCTGTGACGCCCCCTGTAGGTACCTGGTGGGCTAGTTGGCCCCCAGGGACCCCCAGTAGTCAAGGGGAATTACTTTCCCTCTGCAAACGCGCCAGGGGGCGCATTTGCAGAGTGGTGCAGGGAGGGGGTGGGGCTTGAGGTTACGGATTGCACCACTCTGCAAATGCTCCCCCTGGCATGTTTGCAGAGGGGGGACTAACTCCCCTTGAATACTGGGGGTCCCCGGGGGCCAACTAGCCCACCAGGAACCTCCAGTATGCGCCAGGGAGCTGCGTTGCAGAGAGGTGTAAAAAGGGGAGTGGCCTCTTTACACATCTCTGCAAGGCAGTCCCCTGGCACGTTTGCAGAGGAGGATCTAATTCCCCTTGAATACTGGGGGTCCCTGGGGGCCAACTAGCCCACCAGGAACCTCCAGTATGCACCAGGGGGCTGCATTGCAGAGAGGTGTAATGAGGCCACGTCCCTTTTCACAACATTCTGCAACGCAGCTCTGTGGCGCTTACTGGAGATACCTGGTGGGCTAGTTGGCCCCCAGGAACTCCCACTATTGAAGGGGAATTACTTCCCCCTCTGCAAACGCGCCAGGGGGCGTGTTTGCGGAGTGGTGCAG
Source organism: Lissotriton helveticus (assembly GCF_964261635.1). NCBI lineage: Eukaryota > Metazoa > Chordata > Amphibia > Caudata > Salamandridae > Lissotriton > Lissotriton helveticus. The sequence continues at coordinate 654,561,948 of NC_136072.1, forward strand.
GGAGGGGGCGGGGCTTGAGGTGACGGATTGCACCACTCTGCAAACACGCCCCCTGGCGCGTTTGCAGAGGGGGAACTAATTCCCCTAGAATACTGAGGGTCCCCGGGGGCCAACTAGCCCACCAGGAACCTCCAGTATGCACCAGGGGGCTGCGTTGCAGAAAGGTGTAAAACGGGGAGTGGCCTCATTACATGTCTCTGCAAGGCAGACCCCTGGCGGCATTTGCAGAGGTGGAACTAATTCCCCTTGAATAGTGGGGGTCCCTGGGGGCCAACTAGCCACCAGGAACCTCCAGTATGCGCCAGGGGGCTGCGTTGCAGAGAGGTGTAATGAGACCACGCCCCTTTTTACAACACTCTGTGACGCCCCCTGTAGGTACCTGGTGGGCTAGTTGGCCCCCAGGGACCCCCAGTAGTCAAGGGGAATTACTTTCCCTCTGCAAACGCGCCAGGGGGCGCATTTGCAGAGTGGTGCAGGGAGGGGGTGGGGCTTGAGGTTACGGATTGCACCACTCTGCAAATGCTCCCCCTGGCATGTTTGCAGAGGGGGAACTAACTCCCCTTGAATACTGGGGGTCCCCGGGGGCCAACTAGCCCACCAGGAACCTCCAGTATGCGCCAGGGGGCTGCGTTGCAGAGAGGTGTAAAAAGGGGAGTGGCCTCTTTACACATCTCTGCAAGGCAGTCCCCTGGCACGTTTGCAGAGGAGGATCTAATTCCCCTTGAATACTGGGGATCCCTGGGGGCCAACTAGCCCACCAGGAACCTCCAGTATGCACCAGGGGGCTGCATTGCAGAGAGGTGTAATGAGGCCACGTCCCTTTTTACAACATTCTGCAACGCAGCTCTGTGGCGCTTACTGGAGGTACCTGGTGGGCTAGTTGGCCCCCAGGAACTCCCACTATTGAAGGGGAATTACTTCCCCCTCTGCAAACGCGCCAGGGGGCGTGTTTGCGGAGTGGTGCAGGGAGGGGGCGGGGCTTGAGGTGATGGATTGCACCACTCTGCAAACACGCCCCCTGGCGCATTTGCAGAGGGGGAACTAATTCCCCTAGAATACTGAGGGTCCCCGGGGGCCAACTAGCCCACCAGGAACCTCCAGTATGCACCAGGGGGCTGCGTTGCAGAAAGGTGTAAAACGGGGAGTGGCCTCATTACATGTCTCTGCAAGGCAGACCCCTGGCGGCATTTGCAGAGGTGGAACTAATTCCCCTTGAATAGTGGGGGTCCCTGGGGGCCAACTAGCCCACCAGAAACGTCCAGTTTGCGCCAGGGGGCTGCGTTGCAGAGTGTTGTAAAAAGGGGCGTGGCCTCATTACACCTCTAAGAATATTGAGTATACTAATGCTGCTCTAGTCTGTGTACAAGAAGTGGAAGTGTTGGACTTCAGAGGTGTTAAACTTACTATTCCTACTCCAGTCACCACAACAGTAGGGAATGTGTTGGGCTTCAGAGTATATTCGATTTACTATGCCTAATCCAGTCAGTGCAACAGTAGTCAAAGAAATGGACTTCAGAGAGTTTAGATTTATTAGTCCCACTGCAATCCAAGCAAGAGTGTGGAAAACATTGTAATTCAGAAGGGTGACATTTACTATTCCCTCTCTTGTCTAAAAAACAGCAGGGAAAGCATTGGACTTCTAAAGGGTTATATTTACTATTCCCATTTCAAACAGCACAAACGTATTGATAGTGTTGGACATCAGAGGTTTAAATGCTACTATTCCCACTCCAGTTTGTGCAACATTAGGGAAAGCGATGCAGTTCGGATGGGTTACATTTATTATTCCCACTCCAAACAGCCCAGCTGTAAAGAAAGTGTTGGACTTCAGAGGGATTCATTCTACTATTCCTACAGCGGTCTATGCAAGAGTAGGGAAATTACTTCACTTCAAACACATAAATATATGAGTAACCCCATGAATGTACAGATGAAATGTATATAAATAATTAACTTCCCACACTATACCCTTATAAATCTAGCAGCCTGCACCTAAAATATAACTAAGCAAGAACTATTCCATAAGTTGCATTCTTAAAAAATCAATTAGATAATTAATTAACTATTAATTATTATTTAATTATAATTTATATAAATCCTGACTCTAGACCCCTGCAAACCTAGCTTAATACAACTCAAATGTAAGTAAAATAAATCAGTGTTCCATAGTTTTCATTATTGAAATCAATTAAATTGTTCATTAAGAATTAATAATAATAAATTGTGAATTAATTATTACTTTAAATAGCTTCCGGCCATAGACGGCTACAAACCAAGCAGCCCACAGCTAAAATATCAGTAAAATAAACTTGGAACCAGCTCAGGAGAATTAGGAAGTTCCAAGAAATTCAAAGAGAAACCTCTAGAAACTTATCCCAACTTCAACGGAGGCCCCATATAAAAGAGTAGGGCACCCAGACCCACTCTTCAGTTTATTCTCTGCTCTGGACCTGTGCAAGGACTTTCAGAGGACTGCCTTCTGTTGTGACCTGCTGTGCACTCTGCAAAGACTGCATTGTTGTACCTGGAAGTACAGCTTTGCTGCCTCGAACTCTCATTGGTCAGCCCTGCTGTTTGAGCTCTGCATCTTCACCTGTACCCAGAGGGACTCCAAGGGTTAGTTTACTGAACTCCTGTTCAGAGCCACAGGGATATAAAAGAATTCCACCTTCTTGATCCCACGTCTGGACACAGCCTAGTCTAGTCTAGTCTAGTCTGGATACTTGTATTGCGCAAAACATATCACATCCCGAGGGAGTCTCATGGCGCATGCAGGCAATCCTGAGGTGGGAGAAAGAGCCGGAGGATGGAACTAGCAGAAGAGCCATGTTTTCAGTTTTTTGCGGAAAGTGGTATGTTCAGTTGTTGTACGTAGGCTAAGGGGAAGTTCGTTCCATAGGGATGGTGCCCTGAAAGAGAAGACACGACCACCAGTTCTGTCCGTTTGAACTCTAAGCGGCGTGAGCTGTGATTTGGTACTTGATCTCAGCTGTCGACCAGGCGAATACCATGTCAGTTTCTGGGTCCAGTATTTTGGTCCTCGACCGTACATGTGTTCATGAACCAGGCACATGGTCTTGAAGATAGTTCTTTTGTTAACAGGCAGCCAGTGTAGGGTTTTCAGGCTTGGCAAAGAGGGGGATCGTCTGGGTAGGCCTAGAATCAGACGGGCGGCCGTGTTTCGTACGACCTGCAGTTTCCTGGTATGGCACTCATTTATGGAAAGAAACAGAGATTTGCCATAATCAAGCCTGTTTACAATAAGGCCCTGGACCAAAGTTCTGCGTGCTTCAGTTGGTAGCCATTTAAAGACCTTGCGTAGACTCCGCATAATTCCGAAACAGGTACCCACCGTATGATTCACTTGGTCTCTCATGGACAACTTGTTATCTATGCGGAATCCTAAATTGCGGACTGATTCCTTTGGAACAGGACACTCCCCTAATTCCGAAGCCCACCAGTCTTGGGTCCAGTGTTCATTTGCTCGCCCAAATAGCATGACTTCAGATTTGGTACCATTCAACTGGAGATGATTATGGCCCATCCAATTTTTTACCTCTACCATGCACATTTCATAACGCCTTTTAGTTTCATTTACGTCAGGGCCAAGTGTGACCAGTATTTGCGTATCATCCGCGTAGGATAACACGTCGAACCCAAAAGCTCTGATCACGTTGGCCAGGGGAGCCATATAAACATTCAAAAGTGAGGGGTTCAGGATGGAGCCCTGAGGCACACCTCTTGTGACGGGCAGGGTGCTAGCCAGAGTGTTGTCTACCTGTAGTGTGGTTGTACGGTTAGTCAGGTAACTGATGAACCATTTTAAAACCTGCCCACTGACACCACACTCCCACAGTCTTCTAATCAAGATCTGGTGGGAGATGGTGTGGAAGGCAGCTGACAAATCTAAAAGGACGAGAATGGAGGATTTACGTTTATCCAGAGCAAGCCTAATGTGGTCGACAACTTCGATCTGTGCTGTTTCCGTGCTATGGGCAGCACGGAAACCTGACTGTGAAGGATCGAGTAGGTTGTTTGTCTCCAGGTAGTTTACCAGTTGTTCGTTTACAAATGCTTCCAACACTTTCCCTGAGTATGGCAGCAAAGAGATAGGGCGATAATTTAGAAAGGCATTTGCATCGGCGCCAGGTTTTTTTAATATGGGTTTGACTCTTGCTGCCTTCCAAATTTTTGGGAACTCTGCTTCTTTCAGGGATTTGTTTAAGAGGCCAGATAGAGGGTCTACTAGTGCTGGGGCTAGGATGGCAAATAGTTTGGAGGTTAGTTGGTCACTGGAGGAACCCGATTTGATTTTCCGTCCTACTCGCATAGTTTTTTCTTTGTCCAACAGATCGAAAGTGGCACATCTCGGGGAAGAATCATTTCTATATACAGATTCTTTGGAATATGGGTCCTGTTGTAAATATTGAGGGGGTGTATTTTCTAATTCAAAGGATTTGCATATATTTATGATTTTATCATCTAAGAATTTAGAGAGGTCTTCCGTCCATTCTTCAGTTTTTGGTGTTGATTGTGGGCTATTAGTGGAGGTGAATTCCTTTGAAATGTGGTGAAGCTCTTTAGATGAATTCTCAGCTTTAGTTATTCGTTCAGCTAGGTGTGTTCTTTTTGCTGTTTTTATTTCCCTCATATATTTGGTGTGCAGGGTTTGGTAGATTTTACGATCGGTTGGATTTTTTGTTTTCCGCCAGATTTTCTCGGCATTTCTTGTAGAGGTTTTAATGTTTTTTAGTTGGTCAGTGAACCAGGGAGAGATTTTTTCCCTACATTGGACCATTCGCAGGGGGGCGATTTTATCCAGTGCTTTGCTGACGGCGGATTCCAAGTACATAGCTGCGAGATTAACATTTTTCTTCGGTGTCAGTTTGGTCTGCCACAAACTTCTCAGAGAAGGCGGCCATGGTGATCTTTTTCATATTTCTACAAGATTTTTTATTTTTATTTCTTGTCGCTTCTGGTTTATAGCTATTTATGGCGAATTTCACCAGATAGTGATCGGTCCACAATAGTGGAATAGGGTTCGCTATCGAGACATTAGGAGAGTTAGTGAATAAGAGATCAAGCGTATGGCCAGCTTGATGGGTGGGACCAATGATCCTTTGAGTCAGATTGAGGGTGTTCATGGAAGAGATTCATTTTTCTGTGTCAGTAATTGACAGGTTGTCGGCGTGGTAGTTAAACTCACCCAATAATAGGAAATAGTCTGCTGTCAGTACGTGAGGGACTATAGTTTCAAGCAAGGAGTTGGCAAAGTCTCCTTTGTTCCCTGGGGGTCGATATAACAAGGCCCCTTTCCATGTTTCTTTTGTTCCCAGGTTATTCACTCTGAAAACTAAAATTTCAGAATTGTTTATCACGAGGCTTTCTATGATGTAGACATTAATATTCTCCTTGGCTGCTTTCAATACTCCTCCTCCCCTTCCCCCTATTCTGTCAAACTTGACTATAGAGTATTGCTGGGGAGAGGCTATATGGAGGTCAGGAATGGCGTGCTCGTGTAGCCATGTCTCAGATATAAAACACAAATCTGGCTTTTCAAGGTCAAGGAGGCTCCATATCTCCAAAGCGTGTCTTGGAATGGATCTGGCATTGAAGTATATGGCCGTATATTTTGCTGGCGTGGGGCAAATGGGAGTAGTCTGAACGTCATCTGTTTTCGTGCAGGTCTTTACTTGTGGGTCTAGTGTAACAGCATAGGGGGCCTTCCGAAGATCAGTTGATAATGTTTTTGATGCCAGAAAGTGTGAACAGTTTAGTGCTAAAAGTTCATTTCGTGTATACCTGATGTAAGGAGGTGTTGTGGCGGCCATTTTCGAAGATAGCTGGGTAGGTGTGACGACCGGCTGGAGCTGACGATAATGGTGTGGCAGCTGGCAGCGTTCTGGTGCGGACGGGAGCAGACGGGCTTGCCTTTGGCGCGCCGCTGGCGCGCCGCTGCGCGCGTCCGCGTCTCCCTATAGATTAAATCGGGAAGGGGGCCGGATACGCTAGAGCGCTAACTTGTCTCCTCCGTTTTTGACAACCGGAAGTGAATCTGCTGCCTGTGTGACCCTCCGCAACAAACGGCATACGCCGCGGCGGACCAGGGTCTGGGCAGGGGAGAGGCACTAGTAATCAGTGACAATATTATACAGTTTTAAAAATTGTTTCCCACAGTTATTTCGGCGCAAATTCAGTAACAATGGGGAAATTAAAATTAAGGATTATGTCCAGAGGTCTGAAATTGGGCATCCACGGTAGCATTAAAAAACAGTTTTACCACTCGTACTTTGTTACCAACCAGCGACTCGCCCTCTTGGTCAGGGTGCCGCTGCGCGCGTCCGCATCTCCCTGTAGATTAAATAGGGAAGGGGGCCGGATACGCTAGAGCGCTAACCTGTCTCCTCCGTTTTTGACAACCAGAAGTGAGTCTGCTGCCTATGTGACCCTCCGCAACAAACGGCATACGCCGCGGCGGACCGGGGTCTGGGCAGGTGAGAGGCACTAGTAATCAGTGACAATATTATACAGTTTTAAAAATTGTTTCCCACAGTTATTTTGGCGCAAATTAAGGATTATGTCCAGAGGTCTGAAATTGGGCATCCACGGTAGCATTAAAAAACAGTTTTACCACTCGTGCTTTGTTACCAACCAGCGACTCGCCCTCTTGGTCAGGGTGCCGCTGCGCAGCCTTAGTAAGACTTGAACCCCTAAGTGGTGTCCCACTAGTCCTAGACCAATGGTTGTGGTGCTAAAGATGGTCAGACAGCCAAAATATAAAACTTGAGACTTAAAATGTTTTGGTTAAAAACTGCTCTGAGATCTGAGGGAAGGCTGTTACCAAACTTCTCGTTGATCTGCCTAAGGTACATTGCCGATCAGACTGATTTTGAGGATGCTCCCACTACATTCTGCTCCGCAGCTGCAAATCCTGTTCAGCATTCCTTCACCAATGGGGTATCGGACCTCCTGGAACTGTCTCCCGCTGCAGCCTACTGCCTTGTCCCGCTGGAGATTTCAAATTCCAAAAATGTGACTAAGTCTGAATGTTGAAATCTTTACCACAGTCAAGTGGCTCCATGATGACTATGCTCCCTCCTCTGACACCACCTGCAGCCTTGCCCTGCAGTACTTTATCTTCTCAGAGCATTTTTCTCGGAAATTCTTCTAAGTTAAGCATTGTCAAGGCCCAATCCACTTCTTGTATCTGAACGGTGCTCTATCGCCTTTGGACACATTTTTCAACTTTGACCTGGTCTTGCGCAACAAGATGTCCGAGGTTGGTACTTTGGTCCTGGAGAAACATATTTTTACAAAAAAACTTTAAAAATTCATGCCAGCAGTTCTACTGAATGGATTTATGTCCTTTTGGAGTCCAAAAATGTATTAAAATGTACTCTATTTTTCTAAATTGGCATGAGATTTTTCTGGTCTTGTGTTTTCCCTTTATTAGTGATTGTGTGCTGTAAAAGTACTTTACACATTGGTTCTAAGTTAAGCCTGACTGCTTTTTGTGACAAGCTAGCCAGGTTTAACCACAGGTTAATTTAGTGACGTTTGGTGGTCTTCGTTGCAAGAGATTGTAGTAGTTGCTTGCAAAGGTCTCACAACCCAGTCAACCAATAACCGAAGTTCTCACATTTCTTATCTTCCCAACCGATACCTCTACACACCTAACAGCCCACAAATAACATATAACAAAAATGAATCAGTATTGCATAATTTAAATAATAAATATCAATCATACAATTGAATAAAATTGAATAATTAATTCATAATTAATTAGTACCAAATTAACTTCTCACCCTATCCCACTACAAACCTAACAACCCATCACAACCCTATTTGAAAATTATTATAAAAAATTAACAAAAAAATTCTCAATCACGAAAAAATGACATTCTATATTTAGATTAATTACATTTATATAAACACGTTACACATAAAATTAACATATAAACTAAAACACATTTAAATATTTAAAAACAATATTAACTACTTTAATACTGAAAAGATTTTTTAAATAATTAATATTATTTTAAATGATATTACTCACCTTAAAAAAAGATATTCTTAGCAACAATATTCTTGATAATTCTGTCGCCCGATATTTACAACTCGATATTTTTTCCAAACACAGCTGTTACTCTCATATAGTTTCTCTCCACAGTAATTGTCTCCACCTCTTCCAGGTGGCTGCCACCAGTATCATGTAGTAGCTGAGACTCATTTGAAAAGGGTGAAGCTTGAGAATGTGGTTGAAACAAGCTTTTTTCCTAGGCCGGTTCATAGGAGCAATATGCACCTAATGGACTTCAATGGTAGGCCCATCATTGACCATCTCAAGCAATAACTTGAAATAGGTCCACCTTGCTCTGAGGCATTGACAGAAAACCTAATAGACTTTTCTTAAGTGGTGTTTATGGCTTTGACTTTTCTGCTACTTTTTGCTGTGCAATACAACAACTAAAAAACCCATGGTGACCTACACATTGCAGGCCTGCTGCCTCGATGAATCATTTTCCACTGAGAAGAAGGGCTTTTAGGTGTTGATTAAAAGCAAATGTTCAGATGCAAACAATCATTTAAAGTCAGTGTCTCTTCAACATATGTCTTCTAAAAATAGACTGGACTAGACACACCTTTGGTAGCCTCGTCAGAAGTGGGTTTTTAAAAAAAGAATAATTTTAGAAGAAAGAATACATATATATATATATATATATATATATATATATATATATATATATATATATATATATATATATATATATATATATATATATATATCAACCACCGTGATGGCATCAGGGCAGTGGAGTTTTATTTGAACACAAGATCAGAGGACATGCATTTACATAACAAAATGTTATATACCATGATTTTAACCTGTCTCGAAAATAGTTTCTTTTTATTTAACAACCAGCTTTTTAACCAAGTCAGGGAAGTGGCTATGGGGGCCTGTTTTTCGCCCAGTTATGCTTGCCTAGACATGGGTTACTGGAAGAAACAGGTCCTAAGATAAGAATATTCCAAAATTTTAAAGAGTCAGGTTTTATGTTGGTTCAGATTTATTGATGACATTTTTTTTAATTTGGAGGGGAACTGAAGAAAGTGCTCAACGATTTGTGGAATGTATTAACTGTAATTCTTTTAATTTGGGGTTTTCAGCACAAATGGCCAGGGACACCATAAACTTTTTAAATGTGGAAGTTTACATTTCAGACAACAAGGTGAATACCAAATTACACAGAAAGATAACAGCTGGAAACACAATCTTACATGCCACGAGCCATCATCCTGTCCACTTGATTAAGAGCATCCCCTATATGGAGATGCTATGAATACGCAGGATATGTAGTGATGACAATAACTGCAGGATAGCACAGCTAGCAAGTAAGAATAGATTCCTGGACAGGGGATATTCTGAAATAATGCTGGATATTGCTATCAAGAAAACAGCTGGTCTTAATCAAACGCAGTACAAAAGGGGGTGGTGATGGACGGAGCATCTGAACCAATCAAACACTCACACCCAGTCAAAAGATCTGGGTTTGACCCATCAACGATCTTTAGCCTACTCTGCCACCCCAGTTCAGACATGGCTATATGCAAATCAGTCTGACTCTGTGCCTCATGGGAACAGTCCAGCCCGAACTGCCAAGCCATGCCTTTCCTGGACCGGAAACAAGCTTGCGAGGACCGGTTTCTGGCATTACAGCCGTCTTCAGCCCGACTTGCTTGAATCCAGTGGCAAAGTGAGCAAGGGACTCACTTCTGAGCATACCCTGCCACACTTATGGCGGCCAAAAGCAGTACAAAAGGGGGTGGTGATGGACGGAGCATCTGAACCAATCAAACACTCACACCCAGTCAAAAGATCTGGGTTTGACCCATCACCATTCTTTAGCCCACTCTGCCACCCCAGTTCAGACATGGCTATATGCGAATCAGTCTGACCCTGTGCCTCATGAGAACAGTCCAGCCCGAACAGCCAAGCCATGCCTTCCCTGGACCGGAAACAAGCTTCCGTAAACAATACACAAAATCGTGAACAAAAATTGGCCATTGGTAAAGAGTGACCCAGTGTTGAACAACCAATCCACCCGGTCACCATGTATAACTTTTAGGAAGGCTCAATCAATGAGCAACTCCTTAGTAAAGAGTAGTCCGGAGGTATTGGTGGCTAAAACCTGGTTAAGTCCAAAGAATGGCTTTACATGGTGTAAAATGTGTAAAGCATGTAAATATGGGGTGGACACAACAAGCTACAGCACACCATTCAAACCAAATCCAGTCCCAATTAACAAGAATCTGACCTGCAAAACCGAATATGCAGTTTATGTATTAGAGTGTACTTGTAAATTACAATACATAGGAAGCACTAAATTACAAGTACACAAGCGAGTGCTCCAGCATTCAAGAGCAATCATTAACAACGATATAACTTACCCGGTTGCACGCCACTTTAAAGAGTATCATGACAGTAAGCTTGGTGATCTGAAATACTTTGTCATTGATACCAGTCTGCCCCAGAAACGAGGGGGGAACCGGGAGGCTCTATTGCATAGGCTGGAAACACGATACATTTTGGAACTGGATAGTAAGATACCTCAGGGTTTGAATTTTAGTGAAGACTTTTATGATGCCTGTATTTGCACTGAGTTTTCATATCGGATTTTAAATGAGATCTTAAAATTCCATATTCTACCGCTGCCTGCTTAAATGAATGTTTCTTTTATCTTCCTATTATTTTCTTTGCACATTTGCACATTAGTAGGTCACGGCCGTGATCACTAAACCACCACATATTTCTTTAGCACAAGCACTTTAGGCCATTTAAAATCATGAAAAACATCAATAATCCTGGCCCACTTGGGCAATATCATACAGAGTCAAATGTTTACATTTCTCCTTTTGCAAATTTACACACAAATTATAAACCAGAACAATTATGAAATGGTATATGGTTGTTGCTATTAGCTATGAGGTTTTCTTTTAAATTTGAGAAAAATGGGAAGTGACAGTTTTAGGTTCAGAAAAGGCTAGCATTAAGGTATAGTGACCGGATTTTAGAGTTCCATAAAAGGTAGCATTAAGGTATATCAAAGGGTATTTAGGATTCAGGGAAGGGTAGCATTAAGGGATAGTAAGGGGTTGGTAGGGTTTGGGGATCAGTAGCCTTAAGGGATAGTAAGGTGAAACTAGATGTCAGCGAATGTTAGTGTTAAGGGTAGTAAAGGGTTGGTAAGGGTCAAGGATTGGCAGTATTAAGGGGTAGTTAGGGGCTTTTTGAGTTTAAGGGAGGGTAGCATTAAGGGGCGGTTCAGGGTTTTAAGGGTTCAGGGTAGGGAAGCTTTACAGGGTATATCAAGGTACAGTTTAATAGATTGACGAAAACATGTACAAAAAAGATTTTTAAAATTCAACATTTTTTTAATCTGATAGGTAATAATGAAGGTAACATTGTTACCTCAACAATTTCAAATTGACTATGTCAACTTTACTGCTTACAACCATATTTTCCACATGAAATCTGCTACTGCATCGCTGGAGCTTGAACAATGGGAATTTCTCCAGAAGGATGGCTGGTCATATGGAGAGATGGGTGGGGGAATATAGATAGATAGATAGATAGATAGATAGGTAGGTAGGTAGGTAGGTAGGTAGATAGATAGATAGATAGATAGATAGATAGATAGATAGATAGATAGATAGATAGATAGATAGATAGATAGATAGATAGATAGATAGATAGATAGATAGATAGATAGATAGATAGATAGATAGATAGATAGATAGATAGATAGATAGATAGATAGATAGATAGATAGATAGATAGATAGATAGATAGATAGATAGTGATGCATTAGAATTTGCGTATCCAACATGGGGTACCTACTAAGAGGCCAATGTTACCGCTTGTAGTACGCACTCACATATAATTTTGTGTTTTTGGTGAAACTAGATATTCCTGGAAATGTCGACCAAGTAACATGTTCTTGTGAAATTCAGATGATTCAATGTGAAGTCTAACCAATGATTCATAGAATTGTACTGAATACACATAATAATGTAACTCACGTATACAGGGCTCATTAGTGATGTGACGCATTGACATATTAAATGTATTTTGAATGTTTCTAAGGCCAATGATGTAATTGAAATAGACGCATTAATATAGTTTGGTGAATGCTTCTACTGAACATGCTAACGATTTTGTGGAAATGCTAAATGTACATAACATGATGCATTCATTATTTTGGCCTCAGTTCTAGGCCTGAATCCACAGTACCTTTTGAAGGTTCTCATTTCTGAAATGAACCCGTAGTTTCCCATGCGAACCTTGTAGATCATTGTTTGTTCCCATGTTTTGCATTGCAGGTGGACCAACGCTTGTTAGTGAAGAGTAAGGGTATTGTTTCCATTAGATAGTTGAGGAATGAAGGAGTTCTAGTTAGCTTGGCCTAGTGAAGATGAGTTGGAGGAGGTGTGTTCCCATGGCAGAAGGAGACAAGAACAAGTACAAACTGTTGCAGAGGGCCGTACATGGAGACTGCCATGAAAAGAATGGACATCATGGAACATTTTGTGGCTGAGCCTACTGTAGCTGTGTGAGAAAAGCATTATTGGACATTTGCTGAATACAATTTTGAATCTATGATGAATTGTAGAGAGGGACAAATGCCCCATTCCATTTTGCCTACCTGACAGAGAGCACCTGAGTGCTGGCTTGCTCCTTTCCTGCTTGTGGCTTCATGTTACTGACCCATCTGTTGGTGGAGTGACTTCTTAGGAAGGCTCTATTCACTGACATCTTTTCTCTTTCGAGCCTCTTGCTTAAATGCTAATTTACGGATGCCAAGTCCAGATTTAGAGTAGGGATAGATAGAAGTAAACGCTTTACTCCAACGAAGTGCCAAAGCACGGGAACCATAACTTTTGCTTCCTGATTTCATACATAATAGTCATAGAACTTGTTGTTCTTTTCTTGCTGCACCGAGTAAATCTCTTCAGGAGAGTTGGATTTCTTTAGTTTCCTTTGTATTTTTACACTCTCATGCTAAGATTCATATATGTTCAACTATTTTTTAACTTGTAATACATTTTGGCTAACCTTCATTTGATTATCAACCTGAGTTATTGTGTAGCCATATAGAGTTACACTGTATATTAAATAGATTTACAAAATGTTGCTCCCCTTTACACTTTCATGCTGCTAAAAAGAGCCATTGAAGGATCAACATCGAAGAAGAACTGAATAAATGGGCCCAGGCCCTTTCGATAGATAGATAGATAGATAGATAGATAGATAGATAGATAGATAGATAGATAGATAGATAGATAGATAGATAGATAGATAGATAGATAGATAGATAGATAGATAGATAGATAGATAGATAGATAGATAGATAGATAGATAGATAGGATAGATAGACAGTGGTGGATCAGAATTTGCGTATCCTACATGGGGTAACCTACTAAGAGGGAATTGTTACGGCTTGTTGTACACACTCACATAATATTTACTGTTTTTGGTGAAACTAAATATTAGAGGAAATGTGGACCAAGTAACATGTTCTTGTGAAATTCAGATGATTCAATGTAAAGCCTAACCAATGAATCATAGAATTGTACTGAATACACATAATAATGTGATTCACTTATGTAGCGATCATTAGTGATGCGACGCATTGACATATTAAATGTGTTTTTAATGTTTCTAAGGCCAATGATGTAATTGAAATAGACGCATTATTATAGTTTAGTGATCGCTTCTACTGAACATGTTAACGATTTTGTGGAAATGCTAAACGTACAAAACATGACGCATTTATTATTTTAGCCTCAGTTCTAGGCCTGAATCCATAGTACCCTTTGGAGGTTCTCATTTCTGAAATGAACGCGTAGTTTTCCATGCGAACCTTGTAGATCATTGTTTGTTCCCATGTTTTGCATTGCAGGTGGACCAACGCTTGTTAGTGAAGAGTAAGGGTATGCTTTCCATTAGATAGTTGAGGAATGAAGGAGTTATAGTTAGCTTGGCCTAGTGAAGATAAGGTGGAGGAGGTGTTCTTCCCTTGGGAGAAGGAGACAAGACCAAGTACAAACTGTTGCAGAGGGCCGTACATGCAGACTGTCATGAAAAGAATAGACATCATGGAACATTTCATGGCTGAGCCTACTATAGCTGTTTGAGAAAAGCATTATTGGACATTTGCTGAATACAATTTTGAATATATGATGCATTGTAGAGAGGGAAAATGCCCCATTCCATTTTGCCTCCCTGACAGAGAGCACCTGAGTGTTGGCTTGCTCCTTTCCTGCTTGTGGCTTCATTTTACTGACCCATCTGTTGGTGGAGTGACTTCTTAGGAAGGCTCTATTCACTGACATCTTTTCTCTTTCGAACCTCTTGCTTAAATGCTAATTTAGGGATGCCAAGTCCAGATTTAGAGTAGGGATAGATAGAAGTAAATGCTTTACTCCAATGAAGTGCCAAAGCACAGGAACTATAACTTTTGCTTCCTGATTTCATACATAATAGTCATAGAACTTGTTGTTCTTTTCTTGCTGCACCGAGTAAATCTCTTCCGGAGGTTTGGATTTCTTCTGTTTCCTTTGTATTTTTATACTCTCATGCTAAGATTCATATATGTCCAACTATTTTTTAACTTGTAATAAATGTTGGCTAACCTTCATTCGATTATCAACCTGAGTTATTGTGTAGCTATATAGAGTTACACTGTATATTAAATCCATTTACAACATTTTGCTCCCCTTTACACTTTCATGCTGCTAAAAAGAGCCATTGAAGGATCAACATCGAAGAAGAACTGAATAAATGGGCCCAGGCCCTTTCGATAGATAGATAGATAGATAGATAGATAGATAGATAGATAGATAGATAGATAGATAGATAGATAGATAGATAGATAGATAGATAGATAGATATGAAAAACGTGCTGCATTTGCGTAGTATGTGAGCTTTGCATACAAAGAACAATCTAAGTGGTACAGTACAATAACCAAAATTCCGACTCTACCCCAGGAGAGAGGGGGTCTAGCAGTCCCGGACTTTGTTTTATATTATTATGCTTGCTTTTTGTTGAAAATGCGGGGGATACTTACGGGTGAAGGGGCTAGTAGCATGGCTAATTCACCTACGATTTTTGAAATGTTAATGGGTCCTATTGCTAGGCAATGTTTATTTACTGAAGTGGATGGCAGCTGTTATAAGCGCACGAGATTTAAGGTTTGAATTAGTGCTCAGAAAGCTTGGAAACTAATTTGAACTTTGATAAAAGTTGGGAAAATCTCTTATTATACACCCCTGCATGCTGGGAAGTTGTTACCTGGTATTTGTCAGGATAATACTGCCTCAGCATGGGGGAGACAGGGCATTAGAATCTTAGGGAACGTCTACTCTAAGGAAGAGGTTTGTAAATCTTTTGAAGATATTGCAATACAGTATGGTATCCCCAGAACACAATTTTTTAAATATTTGCAGATAAGGGACTTTTTATCAGGGAACCCCATCCCTTAATAGAAAAAATTAGGCGGCAACGCAGAATTGGCGAAGTATATCAATTATTATTAGCTAATCATTTGGATGATCTGGATAAGTATAAGGTAAAATGGTCTAGGGATTTGGGGGAACCAGATATCAATATTGAGAAACTTATTGCACTATCTATGGAAATACTTATGTTTGCAAATCCGAGGGCTCAATTTTTTAAATCTATGTTTGATCTATACTACACTCCTGCGCGTATGGTTAAGTGGGGGGTTAAATATGATGGCAGATGTTTTCGCTGCCAAGAGGAAAATGCAGATAGTGTAAAAATTTTTTTTTAAATGTGATAAGTTGTCGAGACTTATATCAGATTTAGAAAATTTCCTGTCATTAGTTTTGAAAGTAAGGTTGACTATTACACCTGCAATGATGGTAATTGAGATGGGGCCTGGGAGTAATGGGGATAACTCACTGTATGTACATAGAAAATTCATTATTTTTTTTTGCAATGACCGTAGCACGCTTATGTATAGCTAAAGAATGGCTCCAGAAAGAACCACCAGTGTTTGAACTGTGGTGCGCGAAAATGTACAATTATTGCAAAATAGAATGGGGCCTGTTTTCTTTGAAAGGGGCAAAGAAGCGTAAGACTGGTTTGAGTATATTGGGAACATTCAGGGAATATTTGCAGGATTGAGATATTATTGTATTTAATTAGATTTATTTTGTTCAATCTAAAACTGATTTACTTATTATGAGCATATTGTGTGGAGTAGAAGTGTATCTCATGTGCCCTGTTTCCTTTTTTTGTTTCTTTTATGCCTTTGTGTACTTTTTGTGTTCTTGTGTACTAATTCTGCTGCTTTGAATAATAAAAAAAAAAAAAAAAACAAAGACCAATCTAAGTCGTACAGTACAACAACCAAAATCCCTCATTCAATGCGCACAGAAGTCGTTTGAACTTCATGTGAGCCCACTGGAAACACTTTGTACCACCGTGTAATAACAGTCTTCGGAAGAAATGTGTCACTTCATGAGTTTTCAGCCTTGATTGTGCTATTTGTCTGCTTTTTCCAGAGGCGATTCAGCACAGATTTGACCCTGGTGTTACTGCATGTAACAGTATTCGAGGCGGGCAATTTTCGAGCACTCTTTGCTTGAAAAGCGAGCACTTATGGCGGTCGGGGGTTACATTAAAATAAGCTCAGATGTACGCTGAAAATAAATGTACCTGCTATGAAATAAAGGCAATAGTAAATCATATATTAAAATTGAGGACCATTAACAGATGTGTCAGCAATTATAATGCGCACCAAACTGGAGAACAAATTGTTGGAAAACTATTCGATTCCAGGCACAGTGAATGAGTGCTTTACTCATTTGATTAATCATCATTCAATTTCACAATTTTCAGGCAGAGGGAAACAAAGGAGGTAATTTAGAGTTTGCCAGAGTGGAGAGAACTGCCACAGTTCAGGGGGAAATCAGCCTGATACTTGGAGATGAGGGAACTGATAGATGCTTGATAGCAGAACATCAGCTAGGTCTTTAGTCAGAAACCCCTAGCTGGTGGCCCTTCAGCCAACTGGTCTGGTGGCCTGACTATGTTAGAATGGTTGTCCTTTTTAGGGTTGGCCTTTCATCATACATTTTTAGCTTGTGCTAACTAGACAATGCATGCTCTGTCTGTTGCAAGGCATTTTATTGCTTACTAAGAACATTTAGGAGCTTGGAGCTAGCCCATGTCTTACCGTTATTTGGCTTTTCCTGTCCTCTCATTTGCTGTTTTTAATTCAGTCTTTTATTTGTCCTCTGTTTGGAGCATTGCATCTTTAAAGTCTCTTTGATTGGCTGGCACCACTTCTCTTATTTGTTGCTCTTCAAACATTACGGGGCATATCATCAAGGCCATGCGACAATTATCGCTCAGCGCTCTTAGCTTGAGGATAATTATCGTAGGCCAACTCTGAATTTTATCGCGGAGATAGCGTGCTATCAGCAACACTTATCTCCAAAGCGATAAAATTCAGAGCGCAAGCAGCCCAATTGTACGATTATCGTTGGAAATACAGCGCTAATAGCACAAGGTTTGATGAAAGCTTGCTGATAGGGCAAGACACACTTAGCCATGACATCCCCCTTACATAGGATATCATGGCTAAGTCAGTCTTGAAGCAGGCGTAAGGAAAGTAGCAATAACAGAGGTTATCGCTACTTTGCTTGTTGCTGTGCAGGTTAAAGTGCACATTGATAATTGAGGAAATGTCGCTGAGCAACATTTCTCCAGTTATGTCAGGGCAGGAATGACCACTTTGCATCTCATTAGAAATGCAAAGCTGGGCGTTGTTGCAAGGGGTGCTAAATCAGCAAAACACACGATTGCGTGTCTTTGCTGATAAGGTGCTAAAATTATCGCTGCCTTACGGCCGAAAACAGCCACATAAGATAATTTTATAACGCCGCCTTGTAAATATGCCCCTACTTTTTTCCTTTGAGGGAAGCACTCCATTAGAGTACATGTATTTTTGAGCCATCTTCCTCGTGTACGTACCTCCTCTTGCACTCTGTTGTGCTCTCTGTTGTGCTACTGCTTCTTCCTGCCCCGTCCCTCTTGCGCTTGCTCATGTCTTTCTGCCCATTGCTTCCCCCACGTGTTACTTTCCCCCAACCTCCAGGTTGCTTTTGCCCCCACCCTCCCCTTTGTTTGTATGTCCCCTCCAGCCGTTCTCCAATTCCTTTGGCTTCCACAGCTGTGTTGCTTCAGCATCGTATTGCACCCCTCCCCATGGTGTTTCGCCCTTCACCCCCACTCTCCCCTGTGTTACTTCATCTCCTCTCACCCGCCCAATTAAAAAAAAATCTTTGTGGGTTTTGTTTTATTTTTAGTTAGAGATTCAACTTGGATTGGTGACTAAAAAAAGGAGCATTATTTTGTAGGCATGGAAATGTGTAGTGCCAGTGTCTACAAAATGACGTGGGTGGCCCTGTCAAAGGCTTTTGTTTTTTCAGAGGTCTGACGTAGGTGTTCGGCACAGTGTGGGTGGAGGTAGGGCCTCTGCTGCGCCTAAAGGCCAGTGAACAACCCGTAAGTATTTAAATGACACCCATATAGATTCACCAAGGATTACATGTATTCAAATGCAGGGGTACTGGAAGACAATAAGCATAAAAAAACTATGTAATGTACACAGCAAAGAAGTCAAAGGCAAAAGTCATCATTGGCTGTCACTCTCAAATTGATCAGCCATTATTCATAAGCCGTTGGTTGATCGCATGGTCAGTCTGAAATATAGGCTTTTGCTTCTTTGCTGAGATGTGCATTGAGAGAACAGTTGAACGACTCCAAACACCACGTAGCACAGTATTCCATCACTGTCAGGACTTCCCATCTGGCAGTCCTCCACCGAGCTGCCGCACCTCACAGCAAGGGAGTACATCATGATCATTGCCATGATTCCCACCTACTAGCCATCCATCACATTGCTGTATGCAGCTTCAAGGGGTCTGACGGAACCCATGCAGCCCATGAATAGGGCAGACTCTCTGGTGCTCTTCAGCACAGACAGCCTTTCAGTTTGTATTTTTGTCATGATAAGCTGCTGCCCTGGCTCTGTGTGCCAGAAACTCTGGTTAGCAGGGTGGGACAGTTTGCACTTTATTTATATTTCTCTACCCCTTAATTCTGCATTCTTTTTTTAGTGTCATTCTTTGTAGTGATAGCCTGTTCTTTCTTCCCATTACTTGGTGAACTACAGACTGCCTTTGACATGCCATCTTTCAGTTGTCCCTCCTTACTTTGGTAGTGGTAGCCTGTTCTTCTTTCACGTTATCTCCTACCTCCAATGGTCCCTTGAGGTGTTCTGTGGTTGGCCATTGGATGGGGCTCCATTGAAGGCAACAGCGACAAGCTTGGGAGTCCCTCCTTCTTCCACCACAATGTCTATGTCCAACCCTGTGCTGTCTAGTTCCCTTATCACTAACACTTACGAATTGGCCACAATCACAAAAGCAACTTTGAATTAGTTTTGCAGCAGCCTTATGGCACGGTATACACAACGTTCACTCAGGCAATGCAGTGCACTGTGAGATGATCATACTAAGGTAACATTGAAATGCAGCATGTGTACGAGCATTTGGATAAAAGTACTTCATATCCTTTTAATGACTAGCGTCATTAGGAGCAGGTGTTCAGGTAATGACACTTAGGCAAACAAAGCTGAAAGTATGACAAGTACATAATCTGCCAAGGAATCAATGCTGCACGAAAAGCAGGTACTTGGGTAGTTAAAGTTAATGGTACATGGAGCAGATGCAGCAGGAGGGGCAGACACTCGAGTACGTATGGTGCACCATGTGAAGTGTGTTTTCAGCTACTGTCACTATGCCGACATATGGATTAATTTCAGGCCAGATAACATTTTAATTACACTTGCAAAGTGTGAGAGTTCCTGAAATTTTGCATTACACAATTTAGTGTAATTTTCTGATTTTGTGAAACTGGTTCGAGGACAAAGTATTGGCAAAAGACATTTTCTGCTCAACCCATTCACATGCTGGTATCGCACAAGATTTTGTTTACAAGAAGTACGTTTTTGCATGAAAATTGCACGTGAGAAAGTGGCAAACCACATTTCTGTCTATTCATGAATTTCGTTTTAATGTTGGCAAAATGGTCAAATAAATGTGTGTGTTTTGGACAACCCTAGTTATTTTAACAGGTAACCCTGCACTTCACAGTTAATTGGCTAATAATACTCAGGGGCATTTAGGGCCATGCAAGAGCCTGATTTTTACATGGGCCGACTGCCTTTCCTCCGTCAGGGTGACAAAGTAAGGGGCATATTATCAACAAAGGCGATAAAATTATCGCTGCTTTTATCGGCAGAAAACTGCCGCTAAAGCCGCTTTTGCGGCAGAAAACTGCAGCTAAAGCGGCTTTTGCGGCAGTTTTCTGCCGATAAAAGCAGCGATAATTTTATCGCCTGTGTTGATAATATGCCCCTTACTCCATTGCTCCGAGAGAGGTGATGCCCGCCAAATTTTGAAATGTCTGCTACCCTGGTGGACATTTCAAGCATTGACAGGAACTATTGTCAAGGCGGTTCCAGCCAATGCATTATAACTTTGCCTGACAGCTCCATCAAACATGATGGAGCCGTACAAAAAAGTTATATATTTTTTTATATTCAAAAAGAAAATCCCAAAGCAGGATTTTCTTTTTGAAAATAAAAAAAAACAATGCCTCTTATCACCAGGTTTTTCCTGGTAGTGACGGGCATTGAAAAAAAGCTGTATGTCTGCTTATCTAAATTAGGTTGGAGGACATATAGCCAATTCTTTGATGGCCCTTACTCCGTGTGTCCATCTGCACCATCCTCAAACTGTGGTCCGCCCGAAACAAAATTAAGAGGGCAGACCATAATGTTGGCAGGGGGGAACTCCATCCCCTTTGTAATGGAATTCCCTCTCTACCAACATTTAAATCTGGCAATAAGTATTTTGTGAAGCTTGAACTATTTATCTCACTACATATAGAGAGGGGAGTGTACTCAAGTAACATAACATAACTTGAAGAGAATATACATAGGCAACAATACTGCACATCAAAGTTTGCTGTTACTCAGAGAACATTATTGAAGAGTGGAAACTCTGGAAATAATATTGTACAGAATGTGAAATGGGCACTTCTTTTGTATCACTGAGTATTGAAAGGTGCAGTTATTTGAAATATTATGGTGTCCAGAATGATCTTTGGTAAGGAAACTGAATCATGCAGTGTCCGTACTCGCACAAAGATTTGCCGTGTGAAAAGTGGGTACCTACTATTACTGTGCAACATGATTTGCAAGTGCCCATCACAATTCTGCACTATATGAGTAGACAAAACCAGTAGCAATATAGCACATCATGTGGCTAAGTGGATTGTGTATTTGGCTTTTATACACACAAACCTGACCGAGATGTGGGTCTACAGTCTGAAAATGTAGAAACATTTTAGGGATGCTCTTGTTTTTAGTGACCTTTCCAAAATACATTCCAAACTCACCCTTTGTGTAGAATTGTGTTTCCAACAGCAGATTGACCTCCAACCTGGAGCACCCACAACAGAGGCACAAATAGATGCACCTGGCTGTCATCAGTCTTCCTGAAGGAGTAAATCTCATGAAGGCAAATGTCAGGCCTCATCTAAAAGTTTCCTCACCTTATGTGACATAGTCCGTAGTCCAGCCCCTACCATCCAGTGATCAAGAAGATGAGTCACCAGCTCCTTGCTAAGTGAAAGGCCTAATGCAATATATTTGTCTAGTTTATCTTGGGCCGGCTCATATCTTCCTTTAATATCTGACACAGTCCCTTCAGTGACTATAATCCCCTGATTTTGGCGATGGAAGTGCTGGGCAATGAAACAGCACAATGCAGTTTAAATGTGGGCACATTATATTCAACTGATCAGGGGAGGCGCTTACGGTGGGTGGTCTCAGTTTGATACTAATATTTTTAATCATTCTCTTCATAAATTGCGGCAAGAAGATGTTTTACTGTGTCTAGACCCATTAGATTCTGGAGAGGAAACCATACACTGATTTATTGCCAATGCTCGGTCAGTCCCCAGTCTGCTAACAGCCCTAGTAGTTACCCCTTGATCTGAACACCCGAGATGGTTTGACAGCCAGTGCTCCCGGGATCTCCGGCAACTCAAGATGGCCTTGAAACAGCCCCCACGCGATAGAACCTGGGTGGCTAGTGTCGGAGTAAGTATAAGGGGGCCCTCAAGCAACGGAGGCGCTCGTTACAAATAAAAGCATGAAAAGACTTAACAGAAGCAAGTGAACAGAGGGACTGTACTCTTTTTTGGTAGGTTATTAACAGCCCCTGCTTCTCTGAACCGGAAAAACTGGACCTTTGTCATCATATCACCTCTGATCAATAGAAGGTCCATTTTGAGGGAGCTTACAATTTTGGACAAGGTGAGGGACTTACTAACGCCTTACACCTTTGTCTTAGCGATGCTCCTGTTAATTTTCTTCTCGATTAGGTCAGGCTTGGCATTGAGGGACTGAGCCGGAATAAGGCTCCTGAACCTGGTGGGATCCCCCTGGACCTTTTCTGGACCAATAATGACATTTGGGCAACGATTTTGGCCAGGGTATTAAACACCACAGTAAAAACAGCAAAGCCACCCTCATGGTCTAAAGCCACCATCGTCCCGATCTTTAAGAACGGGGACAGGGACAGGGATTATCCTCACTGTTATCTCTCTATATCCCTTATTGACTACAGTCAAAGTTCTAGACCAGCTTTTACTAAATAGGCTATCTGTATGGGCCGACACAAATCAAATAATTTCAGAGGTGCAATATGGTTTCCGCACAGGCAAGTCAACAATAGATCAGTGCTTAAATCTCTATCTTTTAATCTCTAAATATACGATTGCCAATGCTGGATCCCTCTTCTTGGGTTTTATGGACCCCACTTCAGCATTTGACCGGGTGAACTGTGATAAACTGTGATAAACTGTGGATTTTACACAGTGATATAGGGGTGGAGCCGGCGATTATAAATGTTATAACAACTCTGTATGCCCACTCTATCACTGCAGTTAGATATACTCGAGAAGGGTGACTCAGTGATTATTTTAAATGCTCTAGAGGGGGTCGCCAAGGTGTATTCTGGCCTCTTTTTTATTTACATTATATATCAATGGTTTAGAATCTGCCCTGATAGCGTTACAGGCTGACACTCCGAGAATAAGCAGGAGCCCGGTACCTGTCCTGTTGTATGCGGATGACGCAGTGTTGATGGCGTGCACACCTATGACCCTGCAGATCCAAATAGATGGATTTGTTTATTTTATGAATGGGCTGGAACTGTCTCCTAATTTCTCTATATCGTATGTCATGGAATTAGGCATCGGATGACCAGACCTAAAAACTACAAGGCAGAAACGCACAGTTTAGCCGAGGTCCCAGCTTTCTCATACCTTAGAATCCTATTTGATGCCAAATTAAACTGGAACCACATACAGGAGGGGAATCAATTGGACATGAAACAATCAATGGCAGCTATTGCAAATTACTGCTACAGATTCGGCACATGGTCACCAGATGTGATTTTACAGCTATACCAGTCTTTCTGCATTTCTAAGGCTCTGTACAGAAGTGAGATTTGGGGGTACATGGTGGTTAACAGACTGTACAAAACAAATATTTAGGATGGATTCTGAAAGTCCCCAGGGTACCCCCTCATACTTCATACACAAAGAACTCGGTATTAGGTACATAACTGATCTGGTGGCTGTCAAGCCTTTGTAGTGCTGGGTGCCAATCTGGTCAAGTAAGGAGGCAGCTTTTAACCGATCAGTAATCTTGGAATGCCTTTCACATGACCAAGCACTCAAAATCCCATGGTTAAGGTATGACAAGGAGACCCTCATGCCCTTAGGAAGAGCAAACAGTTCCTAAGACACGATTCAGTGACGCCTCAGAACTTGATCAAAGAATTATTTTTTAAAAACGCTATGGCCTGCCTTGAGGGTATGGAGCTTAGTAAACCTGTGGTAAGAGGACATGTTTTAGTTAAATCTGTACAGGGCATGGAGAATTATTTATCCATTTTAACTAGTGCCTATGACAGATTTGTTATTACTCGTTGTAGTCTAAATCTGCCCCACCATCTATTGGCATCCATGGCTAGCTTTGTTTTACATGTAGCAGATAGAGGTCCCTGTGGCTGCGACAATATGTCGCCACAGGATCCTCTAAATGTTGTGTTTTTATGTAAATATTTTACTCATCCTAGATGATTGCTTCTTAAAGCTTTTTTTTTAGAAGAAATTAGATTTAGGCACGCTGGCGTAGCCCTATTGTATTTGCAACTCCTGCCTAAGGTTCACAGCCTTTTTGTTGTAACAAACTTTTTAAGAGCCGTCTTAAGATCAAGAAACTATAGACGAGACTGATGGATATAAGGACTTTTGCGATTTTGCACATGTCGTGACATGTTATTTTAAACAAATTTGTTACAGTTTTTATTCCTGTTCCTTTTATGGCTGTGATTACTGCCGAATAAAGAATATTATTATTAATATATAAAGGAGCCCTGTCTCCAATTCCCTCTCTATGTTGTCTGAGTCTCCTCCCTCCAGCTTGTAAATTGATACTAGTATAGCGCACAACTCACCCTCAAGGGTCTCAAGGCGCTTGTACTAATACCGCTGTGGAACCCATCCTGGCTTTCCCTGTGAGGTGTCTACGCCTGGGCACCCCCAAGGTGGAGGCCAGGCATCCTTAGCGTTGTGGGGGCCGTTGTGGAGATTAAGCAAGCTATTGCCCAGAGTTGCCGAGTGGGACTCCATGATTGGAGTAGGCACGAGGCGAGAATTATCAGGTCCGTGGAATTTTGAGCCTAAGACCCGCAAAGGCGGGGAATTGAACCCTGGTCCCGGGCTAGACCTCTGCATAAGGGTCTGCCACTCTAACCATTGAGCCACATTTCTCTACAGCTTTAGGAGTGTAAGCAATACATGTCCACCGTTTGGGAGCGAATTAACTCAGATAATACATCGTTCATGACATGTTCTTTGACATGATTTATAATATCACTGCAGTATCTGAAATGACATCATTAATGACAATACTGTAGGGGGCAAGATGGCCGCTACAGTGCCGTAGAGGGAAGTCGCACTCTGCTCCCTCTCCGGACCATGGTATTATGGATGGTTGCATGAGGCAGTATGCTGTGGATCTATCGGCTGCTTGAGTGGCAACTAGAGTCGAATACCTGTGGTGGCAGTAGGATACAACTGCAGCTCCAGCGGGGTGTTCGTACGGCGTTAAGGAGTCTGAGAGAGCTTGTACGGGACCTGTATGCCATTTGGACACCCGGAGCAATGGCGCAACGTGGGAGACAAGAAAAGGAAAGACCTCAGCCGGTCCCTGTCAGCGCAACTAAGGAGCGGACACAGAGGGACGGGATTGGCGCAGGAACTAACCCAGGAGCTATCCCGAAGACATTAAAGCCACCGACATCGGCCAAGCGTTCAACCCTGGCAGTCCCTGTGCCTTCCAAAGCACAGCAGCGAAAGTTGGAAAAGGAGAAAAAGCTGGTTGAGGATGTGGCAGCCCACAGTGAGGCGATTCAAGACTCGCGAGGGGGAAACAAGGATATCATGGATCCCAGTAGAAACACGCAGACAGAGAAAAAAGATGGTAAAGATCCTACCTTCAGGCAGCCCACCCTGACGGAGGTATTCGTAGCAAAGGTAGCAGCAACTGGAGCAGTTGGAAAATCCCCGGCGGAGCACCCTCCTCACCAGGACGAGACTACGGGAAACGCCGTCCTCGAGGACGCAAGCGTCGAGGTTGCTAAGCAACAGGCTGCAGTGTCAGAGCATACGCTTCCCGCTGAGGTGCTCGATGCGGCTGTTCTGGAGCAGGAGAGGCCGAGAGGAAGCGCCGAGCAAACGGTGAGAGAGGGTGTCAGTGTGGGGGCCGTAGAGGGTACTGAAAGCCATAACAATGCCCAAATGATGAATGCGCTGACACAACTGGAAACTGAAATAAGAGTGGAGAACGCACAGCGACAGGGAGCAATGTGGGGGAGTCTGGCAAGCCTGGCAAGTACCGGGTCACTGAAGGAACACACGGAGCTTGAGGGAGACAGATTCTATTCTGTCAATGAAGGCTCTGAATCCATGGCAAGTAGTGGGGAAGACAAAGATACAACAGATGCAAGCTCTGAATCAGAGGACAGTGGCTCTAAGGGGAAATGCACACAGAAAAGGCGCAAGTCAGCGGCAAGATGAGGGGGGGATCCCCCTCTAACACCCACAAAAAACTACTATGGGATTATTCTGCCACTTCTACCTGTATCAGGAGGACGCACAAAAAGAAGGGGCAGCAGGTGGTAGTGATAAGGGCTCTCCTCAGCATACAACATTGGACATGATGTTCTCCACTTTAAAACAAATGAGGCTAGAGCTGAGAGCCAGAGAGCTAGGCATGATACCAAAAAAATTCAAGCTGCAATCAGGAAAGTTAATAAGAAATATGAAGAAGTAGAGGAGAGAGTGGTAGAGGTGGAAGAAAGAACTGGCAGACTGGAGGACGAAGTTACAGACTGGCAAGCATTCAAATTGGAGCAAACTAAGGCTATGGAAGATATGAGTTGGAAAATTGAAGATTTTGAAAATCGCCAGAGGCGTAACAATGAGAGACTGCTTGGAATAGAGGAAGGACTGGAAGGGCAGGATCCAAGAGGATTTGTTATCAAACTATTAAAAGGGGCCTTTCCAGATGCACATTGGCAATGGGAGCTGCAAGTGCAGAGAGCGCACAGGTTTCCACTGATGATGAAAAAAAGGCGGGATATCGACTCAGCTACTCTCCCAAGAACCATGTTAGTGTTCTTTGGGAACTTCCTGGCTAGACAAGAAATAATAGAGAAAGCAAGGCCAGACTCAAAAAAAACATTTGAGGGGGTGACATTTTTTTCTAGACCAGATTTATGCCACGCGACCGTGGAGAGGCGGTGGCGGCTCAGACAATTAATTGCGGCTTTTCAGCGACAAGGTGCAGAGGCATACCTAATGTTTCCGGCCAAGCTTAAGGTTATTACGGGCGGACATACCAGGATGTTCTTCTCCGAAATAAAGGCGGGGGAATTCTTAACTGAATTGACAGAGCAGCATAGGGGGAGAAGTAATAATGTGTGATAATGTTAAAATGTCAAGGGTTGCTTGCTGTTCAGGCTTTTCGTATTATGCAGCTAGATAGTAACCAGATGTTATATAGGGAAGGAGAGGGAGGCGGCACTACAGCACGTAGCAGTCACATATAGGTCATGCCTGACCTATTTGCCTGTGGATGGGGGGGTGGGTTTACAACGGGAGGGGGGAGAGAAGGGGGGGCGTGGGGAGGGGGGGAAAGCGAAAGGGTGATGGTGGTGGATGCAAAGGACTCACGGAACAAGAACTCAAAATACACAAAGTAGAGGATAGATGGCTAAATATACACAGAAAAAGGAGTAGAAAAAGAAATAAGTGGGTGATCAGTAGGGAAAAGGCCAACAAGAACATATGGCGGTAAGGATAGCTTCACTGAATATATGCGGTCTTAATAATAGTTTGAAGAGGCAGAAGGTAGCCGCCATGATAAGAGTGTGGAGAGTGAATGTAATATGTCTACAGGAAACGCATGTTGCGGGAAAGGACAAGTTTATGTTAGATCAGATGGGGCTGGAGTTGCTTGCCTGTACAGGACAAGAAACCAGAACCAAAGGGGTGGCCATACTCGCTAAAAAAGGTGCTGTTAAACTCAAAAGGAAGAAGGAGGACCAAGATGGGAGGTGGATATTGATGGAAGGGGAGACAGCTGTTGGGAGCTTCACGCTTGCTTCTGTGTATGGTTATACAGATGATGAACCTGAATTGTTGGAATTTCTTGATCTAGAGCTGCCGCTTTGGCCAGAGCCTGTAATATGCTGCGGGGATTTCAATATTAACGGTCTGGATGGTTTGGGTGTAAGGGGTGGGGCTGGGGGAGGATATAGCGGACGGAAGAGGAAGACACATAAAGCACTACAGAATGTAATCCGGCATAATGCTCTGGTGGATGTGTGGGCTGAGTATAATCTAGTAGGGACAGGGAGCACTTTCTACTCAGCACCCCATAGGATGGTTGCCAGGCTGGACTACTTCTTCATTTCTAGCTCTCTGGTTGGCAGGGTCCAAATAGAACGTTTCCCGAGGATAGTATCGGATCACAATCCGTTGGTGTTAAGTATCGCACTGATTAATAGAGGGGAAAGGGTAAAGAGCACATGGACATTTGAGTGAGGGCTGTTGAAGGAGGAGGACTATGTCACTCGGATGCAGGAATGGATAACGCAGTTCTGGGATATCAATGGGGACTCAGCCCCAGCACATATGGTGTGGGATGCGTTCAAGGCAGGAGTTAGGGGGGGAGACCTTGAGTTATACGCTACAGAGGGGCAAAAAGGAAAAAACTAGGATGGAAGAGAGGGGGAGAAAGCTGGGAAAGCTGGAAGATGATTTAATCGCAGCCATAAGTAGCCAAGACCCTATAGAACAGATTTTGCTGGAAATAGAGCTAAATAAAGCAGAGGCAGGTGAAAGCCTGGCACAGAAGGCAGCAGGGAATTTTCTAGCAAAATAAGAAAAATGTTATGAATACAACGAAAGGGTGGGTCACTTGTTGGCAATTCGGACTAGGCAAACGCTAGCAGCAGGGGAAATAAAAGAGATTAAAAATTATATAGTAAATATAGTAAATAAGGTGGAAGAGGTGCAAGAAGTCTTTAGGAGATTCTATGAAAACCTATATGAGCAGAACCTAATTAATATTGAGGCAGGAATTACGGAATATCTGTCACAAATACCACACGTAGGGCTAAGCCCGGAGGATAAAGGAAAGTTGGATAGCCCTTTAACTATCCAAGAAGTAAGAGAAGCAGTATTTAATCTCCCATCAGGGAAAGCAACAGGGCCCGACCAAATACCTGCAGAGTTTTATAAGACGTTTTGGGAGGTAATAGGGGAGGACATGTGGGCTAGTTTTAGACAGACACAGGGAGGTAGGGCAGTACCACACTCCTGGGCAGGGGCGGACATAATAGTGCTTTTAAAAAAGGATAAATCACCAGTAGAACCAGGGTCATACAGGCCAATAACACTTCTGAATGTGGACGCAAAAATATATTCGAAATCACTGGCATATAGTAAGGTCATTGAGGGTTTAGTTACTATATCACAGCACTGATTTATTCCAGGGAAAGGGACCACCCAGCATATATGTTATGTTAATTTCGATTTATATATCGCCAAATCACCAACAGGTCTCTTAGCGCTTGCTTTGGGAACCCGTCCTGGCTTTCCCTGCGAGATTACCCCTACTGGGCATCCCCAAGGTGAAGACCAGGCATCCCGCCGCAGGGGGGCCGTAGTGCAGATTAAGCAAGCTATTGCCCAGAGCTGCAGAGTGTGAACCCATGATTCGAGTAGGCACTGAGGCGAGAATTATCGAGTCCATGGACATTTGGGCTCAAGACCCGGACGCGTTGGGAATTGAACCCTGGTCCCGGGTCTGACCTCTGCATCAGGGTCTGCCTCCTCTAACCAGTGAGCCACACTTCTCCACATATAAGGCAAATGATCACCATCCTAGATGCCGCGGAGGTTGCAGGAGACCCTGTCGCGGCTATTTTTCTGGATGCAGAGAAGGCTTTCGACAGGGTCTCCTGGGACTATTTGTGGAAGGTTTTGGAGTGGTCCGGAATAGGCAAGGGGTATATAAAAGCAATCCAGGCCCTATACAAACAGCCAACAGCAAAACTTATACAAAGGAAGTGCAGATAAAACGAGGGACCAGGCAGGCCTGCCCAGCTTCGCCTCTATTGTTTGCCCTATACCTGGACCCGTTGTTAAGGAGACTTGTTAGTAATCATAATATCCCCCCTGTCAGGTTGCATAAAGAGGAGTACAAACTATTTGCTTATGCGGACGATGTGGCCATTATAACTCCGGAGCCAGGGAGAGCAATAGACGAAATAGAGCAAGAGGCAAGGAATTTTGGTTTAATATCAGGATACCTTATAAATAAGGGGAAGACCCAGATAGTGCAGAATAGGTTTACATCTTATCAGGATGCCAGGGTAGTATCTGAAGTGATATACTTGGGAATCAGAGTGACAGCGGATTTAGGGAATTTGGTAGGGATAAATATGGAACCCCTGTTAGGGAAAGTAAAAAGAAATACTGAGAGGATTAATAATTTACACCTGACCCTATGGGGCGTATCAATGTGATCAAAATGGTCACATTCCCAAAATTTTTGTACCTATTCAGGTTCAAGACCCTAAGAGCAATATTTAAAATCTGGAAGGCTGTTACAAAAAAATTGGGAATTGGCAGATACAATAGATATATGAGATTGTACACAAATAATTCACTTACAGGGGAGATCTTCAGGGATGCAGTCATGAACGAATGGGATAAGAAGGGGATCAAGAAACTAGGGGACTTAATGGATTCGTATTGAGTGCTTCTACAATTTCAGGAGGTTCTAAGTAAATTTGAGATACCAAGAAGTAACTTTTTAAAGTATTTGCAAGTAAGGAGCTATTTTTATAACAAACAGGGAGGCCTACTAGGGTTTAGCCACAGCAGGCTACTGGATTATATAGAACGAGGCAATCACTGTACAATCAGACAGATATATGCAGAACTCTGTGCACTAAAAGGGGACGACAGGGGTAAATATGCCAATAAATGGGTGGAAAAAGTGGTCTTGTGTCCCGATGGCCTACAGGCTTCTTTAAACTTAGGCCGGACAGTGCTGTGCTCAGCGACACTACAAACGCAGCATTATAAAACAGTACATTTATTATACCACACCCCGCCAGAATCGCACAGTGGGGGGGGGACCACCGGAACAACTTGCCCGCGTTGCAACTCGGATAATGCTGATGTTGTACACATGTTTGCGCAATGCCCGCAATTGCATACACTGAAATTGGCAATAGAGGAATTCTTGGAGAGTTCCCTTGGGATTAAGACTAAAATGACGGACGAACTAATAATGCTAGGGGTAATTACAGGAGTAGAAGGCCTCCCCACAGAATTTTTATTTATGGTAATGGCAGTATATAGGATTGGCATCGCAAGAACATGGCTTGATAGAACGACTCCTACATTTCAGATATGGATAGCAAGGCTACTATCGACATACAATATGGAGAAAGCTATATATGACAGGAAGGGTAGAAGGGCAAGAGCACTGGGTGAAAGGATATGGATGCCCATTGAACAATGGAAGAACAGGGTAGGCCAGGGGTGAGCACTCCTTCACTGAAAGGGGAGGGTAGTATATATATATCAATTAAAGGGTAATATATATATATTAACTACAGGAAAGTAGAATGGGAAGATGTTTTTTTTTCTACAAATGTGTATTTTGAAATATGTGTAACATGTATTGGAATTTTTTTGGGAAAAAAAGTGTGAAAAACGTAATAAAAACGCTTAAAAAAAATAAAAAAATAAAAAAAATTAATGACAACACTGTGTATGGTGGGTACACAAGTTACAGTTACTTTAGTGCATGAGTTACAGTTTCTTGAGATAACTATGACTGGTGAATTTCAGTGGCCTTTTCTTTTCTCCCGTACCATCATAATAACAAAGGCAAGCTGCCCATGTATTTTGCAGTGAATCCAAGCGTTTTATTCCATTTAAGCATTAGCAATTTGCTGATGCTTCTGACACACTTCGGCTTTACTAATTTACCTTGTTCACAGATGAGCAGAATTTTTAATTTAAAAGAACCATCTGCTTGTGTCACGTGACAATGTAACTTTCAGGTTAACAAATCCCAGAATGCACTTGGAGTGAAGACAGTAATTTTTCTGAACTGCAGTGTAATATAGTGTTGCTCAATTGCGTCCAATTACTACAGTTTACACTTCCAGTGAGTATTTCTTATTAAAGTGCACTGTCAAATTTTAGTCACCATGTGAAATAAATAAGACTGGTCAGTCAATTCTGAGTTTTGACATCCTCACTCATATCCATGATAATATATGATATATATATATATAAATAGATATATCTATCTATCTATCTATATCTATATCTATATATGTATATATATATATATATATATATATATATATATATATATATTCACTGAAAAAACCATAGGTTATAGACCATATATAGTTAGGAATTAGCATTTACAAAACCTTATTTTACTCACACAAAACCATTGAAATTCCATATATAGTTAGTTGCACTAACTATATATCGCGCACCCGCAATCCACTGCTGATGATGTCACATATTACATCATTCATGACATGGTCAGTGACATCACTGATGACATCACTGATGACATCTCAAATGACATCACTGATGACATCACTGATGACAACATCCAGTGACTGTATGTTTCTGTAAAGTTAAAATATGTCTTACATATTGAAGAATGAGTGGATGTATAAGTGTCTGGATGAAGGATTTAGTAGGTGCATGACTGACTGTATAAGTGAGTGATTAAATGTGTCTCACTGAGTGCATGGGTTAGTGACTAAACTGTTTTAAATTGTGCATCATTGTGTCTGTTGTTTTGTAATCTGATGCATGTGTTGATCATTAGCTATATGACTAACTTTATGGGTTATTGATTAGTTGCCCAAGTATTTGTATGGGAGACTGAGTGTGTGTGTGGGTGTCTGGGAGGTGTATGACTCTGTGCATAGATGTGTGAGCAGTTGATTCACTAGATGTATGGGTTCAAAAGTGCATGTGTAAACAGCTGTATGGGCGGTTGACTGTGTGCATGAGTGTATTGGTGAGTGAATGGATATCTCAGTGCTACATGTCAAGGTAAGTACATATGTAAAACACAGTACATGTGATAGTTGACATATATAAATAACTGTGCATAAGAGCCAGTGAATGTGTGAGTGGCTGTATGGATTATTGTGAACTTGTATCAGGGATTGTATAACAGAGTAAATATGCGTTATTATATGTTTCAATAAGTAAGGTGTGTATAACTATATAGTTGAGGAAATGGAGGTGTGATTGATTCTTTGCAAGACTGACTAGGTGTGTGAGTAACTCCATGGATGAGTGACAGTCTGTGAGTGTCTGTTTACACTGAGTGTATCTAAGGTTATATTAGAGTCTGAAGAGGTTCATCGTATCATCACATGAATGATGTCATCAGTGATGTGATCAGTAATGTCAAATGAGATGTCATCAGTGATGTCATTTGAGATGTCATCAGTGATGTCATCAGTGATGTCACTGACCATGTCATGAATATGTGACATCAGCAGTGGATTGCGGGTGCGCGATATATATTTAGTGCAACTAACTATATATGGAATTTCAATGGTTTTGTGTGAGTAAAATAAGGTTTTGTAAATGCTAATTCCTAACTATATATGGTCTATAACCTATGGTTTTTTCAGTGAATTTTCAAGGTTTTGTAAATGCTAATTCCTAACTATATATGGTCTATAACCTATGGTTTTTTCAGTGAATTTCATAGGTTTTTTAATAGCAAATCTTTATAGTTTTAAAAAATAATACATTTTAAATCGAATTTTATATTGTATAATTCTGTCATTTTTTAAAAAAAATTCTTTTTGGTGCGCTCCCGGGGCGCGGACCGGTGAACGCACGGGTAAGCGCAATCTTGCGGCGCGCCCCGGGGCGCGTACTGATGAGCGTCCCGATAGCGCTATTGCCGCGAACGAAAACAACATCGTGACGTATTGCGTAGCCGCCACGCCTTGCGTCATAAGACACGTATCGCGTAGCCGTGAGATGCGTCTTACGACGCACCGCGTAAGCGCACCCGGAAGCGCATACAATCGCGCAACGTAAACGCCCTGATGCGCTTACGAAACATGCCCGGGGGCGCGTAGCGTAAGCGCGTCAAACCATGTGACTTTAAAATAACACTTTTCATTGGTTCAGAACTTTTTTTTCCCAAATTGTGTGAAACCCACCCATTTCTTTCACTATTGCTTTGTACTTGGAGAGAGCAAGAGCTGTTCTGTGTACTGTGTTCATCTCCTACTTTTCTGATCTACAGCAATGGCTGCAAGAGAGTCATCCAGCAGTGATTCAGACAGATTTTTAGATGAGGACCCTCCTCAGCAGAAGAAAAAACCCATTTCATCTGGAAATTCTATGACATCCCTGAAGGACAAAAAAAAGTCAACGCTCCAAAAGTAACCTGCAAAATATGTGGTAGTAGTTTATCCAGAGGCAATCCTCTGAAAAAATATAGTTTTGGAAATGCTAATTTAATCAGTCATGTGAAAAGAAGACACCCTAACAACTTTGTCAGGGAGAGTGTCAGAGAGCTGGCACGGAATTTACCCACAGATGGCGGCAGCACCTCCACTGGTGGAGCAACACCTTCGGGACCACCCCGTGGAAGAATGGTCCCTAACATTCAGCCGGTGTTTGCAGGCATCAAATTTCTGTGCACGGAGTGTAACGAACTGCTCTGCTATGGGGAGCAGAGTGTTGAACTCATTGCCATAAAGAAACAGCAACACCGCTGCCCTGCCAGTCCCTAAATTTTCACATTTTTTTGCTCCTGTTGAGCAGTTTTGGAATCCCTGTTTTTGTTTTTCCCCTGACAAAAATCCCAAAAAAATATAAAATTGTTTTAAAAAGTCTAAAAAAATATAAAACAACAAAAACAAAAAAAAGTTCTTTTCAGAACTACCTCCAATTTATAAAAAAATGCTATTTTATTTTTTAAAAAAGTCTGTCATTTTTTATCTCCATGGTACGCTCCCCCGAACGCTCCCCGGTGCGCGTACCGGGCGCTCCCCCCGCGAAAATCGAATTTTTTTAAAACATTTTTTTTACCTGCGGGACCCTTTTATGGCCCCCACATCAAAACTAGGGGGTCAGGGGGGTGTACCCTGCCCCCTTTTGCTCATTTCCCCCTTTGATTTTTGCCACCTCTTGTGTCTCAATCCTACCGAGACACAAGATGGCGGCCGCTGCGGACTGTTTCGAATGTTTACAGACACCCGAGAACCAATCAGCTTGCCGTGCGCAAGTCGCGTGGCGCGCCCAGAGCGCTCCCCGGTACGCGCACCGGGGCGGGGCTCTAGATATATATCTTTTTTAAACCTAATTTACTCAAAATTCACAGGAGCACATATCTTGAGACCTAGCAAAGGCACATCGGGCAAACAATATCTACAATTTTGCCAAGTTTCGTGGAAATCCATTCAGCCGTTCGGGCTAAAAGTGAGGCCAACCGCCCTATGGAAATTAACATGGGAAAAACACGTTTTGGGACCCCCCTTTTTTCTCAGCCCCCCCTGCTTGCTGCTCAGAAACAAAATGTTCAATTTTCCTGAAAATTTCAGCCAATTCCGTCCACAAACGCCAAAGTTATTAGACATAGAATTTTCAAAAATCCCATAGAGAAAAAATCCTAACTATATATACCTACTGGCGACCGCCAGTAGGTAATATATATATATATATATCTATATATATATACACACATATATATATATATATATATATATATATATATATATATATATATATATATATATATATATATATATATATATATATATATATATATATATATATATATGACGCTCAAAATCCCTTCAGTCTCTCCCAGAAAGGACAACACAGCACTCGAGGGTGGAATCTTAAACACGCTAGATTTTATTCAGCGGAGGGGGTGCACACAGACGCGTTTCGGCGGTCTGCCTTCGTCAGTGTGTGATGCACTGTGTTTTTGTTCCTTCCCCACACCACCACCATGACGTGTTTCAGCCTCCCACACGGCCTTGATCACATGAACGCGCTGAGAAAAGTGCATGATTATTTAAAGTGACAGTGCTCAAATCTTAGCTTCACGTATGCCGTACTGATAGACATAGAAAAATTGAAACCACTGTGTTAGGATAGGGTTAATCAACAATGTATAAATGCCTGTGCTAGGCTCCTTTTTCAAGTTAAGCAGGAACTGTGCAAATATAGGTCATAAATATGTTAGAACTCAATAAATACTCATATAAATAGAGTCTTAAAATATTCGTGATCCAATACATAAAAAATTTACAAAACTGTCAAGAAAAATGTATATACATTGTCCTAAAACAGTCTCAACAATATGTATGATCATCGCTGGGAGACACCAGATAACAACCTGAATCCAGATGTATCTCAGTACAGTTCAATCCAGATTGAATACATGTCAATTCCTAGTCTGGTATACACATTAATAGATAACGCCCAAGTGGGCCTACCTCTATCCAGAACAGTGCATGTATGAAAGTCCAAGTGCAATATAATACAGTACTATCAGCTATGCTAATACGTGCCTATATATTAAAAATGTTAATAATAAAACATTTTATACAAAAAAATGCAGTGAAAAATATTGACATGATAAAAGACTGGGTACACTAACTGTTGTTTAATTAAATTCTCCATATGTAAACTAGCTGTGTCTTAATGTAGAAGTATATACAAAGTATAACAGTCGTCAATTATGGAGTCAAATTATAAACATGTATGCATGTCCTCACTGGAATTTAGTCCACTTGGCATCTTAGTGTCTAATTCCAGTATATAATTCGTCTCCATCATGCGTAACATAGCTTCCCGATTGCCCCCGCGTTTCATGGGAGGAACACTATCCATAACAAAGTCACTCAAGTCCTTGAGATTACTGCCATGGCAGGCTTTAAAATGTCTTGCGACCGGGTAAGTATTGTCATTATTTGTGATAGCGCGCATGTGCTGCAGTACCCATTTCTGTGCCTGCAACTTGGTTCTCCCAATATATTGCAGGCCACACGTGCACTGCAGCACATACACCACAAATTCTGTTTTGCAGGTCAAGAATTTTGGAATGGCGACTGCTTTGGTTGAAAAGGGGGTAGCGTAGGTAGTTTTATTAATGCCATACTGACAAGCTGTACAAGATTGGCATTTAAAAAAACCTTTCTTTGTATTCAGCCAGGTCTTGGGAATACTAAGTTCAGGACTGCTATTCACTAGGTTGTCCCCAATGGATTGAGCTTTCCTGAATGTCAAAACTGGTTTTTTCGAGACCATATTACCAATGATCGCATCATTGCATACTAGAGCCCAGTTGTCATTGAATATATGGTGCAAGGCCTGGTGTTGCCTGCTGTAAGACAGGATTAGTCTAGGAGGTTGATCTGACAAGTTTAATGTGTCGGGAATTTCAATCCTAGGCTCAAGGGCCCTTGATCTAGAAATGCTCATGGTTTTACTAATGGCCTTGTCCACTGCCTTAGGTGAATAGCCTCTAGCCAAAAATCTCTTTCTACTATTGTTTTGAGCTATTACACAGTCCTCCTCTGTGCTACATATACGTCTAATTCAAAGCATCTCCCAGTAGGGGATGCTCCGAATAAGATGATCTGGGTGATGGCTAGAGGCATGCAGGATGCTGTTACCGGCCGTTGGTTTTCTATATAAGCGGGTTTCCAATTTATTCTCCTTGATTAAAACCTCTACATCTAAAAAACATATTGACTCTTTACTGACATTAGCAGTGAGCTTTAAGTTAATGTTATTGACATTCAGGTCAGCAATAAATTGGTGTGCTAAATTCTCTGGACCTTTCCAAACAATGAATAGGTCGTCTATGAAACGATACCAATGAAGTACATGCTTATTAAACACATCACCCAACTCAGACCTGAGGACCTGCTCCTCCCACAGCCCTAGATGTAAACAGGCATAGCTGGGGGAGAAGCAGGCCCCCATAGCCATGCCCCTTACTTGATGATAAAGTTGGTTATTGAAGAAAAAGAAATTGTTCTTTAGGCAAAATGAAATCATATTCAGCAACATCAAATTATGATGGTGAAAACAAAGAGGTCTTGAAGAAATAAAATGTTCAATTGCCTTTAGACCATCATGATGGTTGATGCTCGTATAGAGCAAGGTCACATCCATCGTTATCAGCAGGTTATCCTCACCCCAAATTACATTTTCTATTTTGCGCAAAAAGTCACTGGGGTCTTTAATATAGGACGGTAGTACTTTGACAAAGTCCTGCAAAAAATAATCAGCGTATCTAGAGGCATTCTCCAGTAAGCTATTGCAAGCTGCAATAATCGGTCTACCGGGAGGTTTCGCACTGTTTTTATGAATTTTTGGCATCAAATAAAGTGCTGGGATTACTGGGTAATCGTTTTTCAAAAATTTAAATTCATCCAGTGAAATCAGTCCTGCACTCTTCCACGATAACAGTTTACCATAAAACTCATTCCACGTTCTTTTTACTGTCTGAGTGTCCGGCCTTGTGTAACAATGAGGATCATTGAGTTGTAAATAAGCTTCCTCTAGGTACATATCTTTTGGCCATAAGACAATTTTGCCCCCTTTATCTGATTATCTCACAATTACTTTGTCATTATTGCTTATTTTCTTCATCAGATCATAATAGCAATTATTGGCATCCTTATGTTGTATTCCACCATAATTGATTTTTTTTATAGAATTTCTTCAATTGAGAGATGGTGATGTCATGATAAACTTCCAAATTTTCATGTAACATGATTGGATTAACAGTAGACTTTGGTTTGAAATGAGTTTTTATTAACCCCGGTACTGATTGTGAATGGAAACTGGAACCTGTCATCTCCATATTACTCTCCCTCGTTAATTCTTGTATGTCACAAAAGAGATTCATATCACCATTGTTTGAAATAGAAGGCCTCACCGGGTTAATTGTAGCACTGATGTCCGAACTGCTGGGCTTCTGAAGGGCAAAGAATTTGTGCAACTTCAATTTTCTCATGAATTTATATAAATCTGTGCGAGTACGAGCATAATTGAAGTTACACTGAGGACTGTATGACAGGCCCAATGCCAACACCCGTGTCTCCGCAGTGCTTAACTTGATGTCAGACAGGTTCACCACAGTTAATTCTGCTGCAGCCTCCGGGTCGTTATCCACAATTGCTTTCATTTCCTGTTCCATCGCTTGTTTATCACTTTTTTGTTTGGTATTTTGTCTTTTTGTGCATTTCCTTCATCTTTGGCGCCTTTTCCAGTTGCGTCTTTTGCGTTGTTTGCAGTGCGCACACGAGGTCTCAGGGTTTGTCTCCGGTCCTGGTGCATGCAACTTAACTCTTGCGCCAATGTCAGTTTTGTAAACCCCAACCCCGCCCCAGTATGTGTTTGTTCATTTTCTGATTCACTATCCAGGATAGAGCTGAGGTCTGACGCAGATGTAGATGGTTCGGATACAGGATTTACTTGTGCTTGTGAATGAAACTTTTTGGCTTGTTTGATGGAACTGAAAAAGTGATAAAGATGTTCACACAGTTTAGTCACTATCCAATATATTTAGAGCGACACTTTAAATTAGTTAAGTAAACAATCACACTGCTACTAAATCCTCCATCCAGATATTTATATATATATATCCACTCATTCTTCAATACAAATTGCTATATATATAATACATATTTAAATAACTAAGCAAACCACATTCACTGGATGATGTCATCAATGATGTCATTTGAGATGTCATCAGTGATGTCACTGACCATGTCATGAATGATGTAATATGTGACATCATCAGCAGTGGATTGCGGGCGTGCGAGATATAGTTAGTACAACTAACTATTTCGGAGTAATTTCAATGGTTTTGTATGAGTGAAATGTCCAGCTAATTATAACACCCCTAAAATCTGCAGTTTTTTCAGTGAATTTCTATGGTCTTTTAAATGCTAATTCCTAACTATATCATGCCTGAAACCTATGTTTTTTTCAGTGAATTTGCAAGGTTTTTTAAACGCTAATTCCTAATTATGATGTGTGTGAAACCTATGGTTTTTCTGTGAATTTCTAAGGATTTTTCAATGCTAATTCCTAACTATAACGTGTGAGAAATCTGTTTTTTTCAGTGAATTTCCAAGGTTTTTAAAATGCTAATTTCTGTATCAATTTTTATATTTTTTATATATTTATTTTTCAACAAACTGCCTTTGTATATTGTAATACATTGACTGTATCCTGTAATATGCAACGGCACAGCTAGTTTTTATGATTTGGATAAAGTTAAACAGTATAGTCTACATCTTCAATCAAAATATAAACAGTCACATTTGTCAATTAATTTTTATTTTTACGTGCGCGCACCTCGTGATTCTTTTTTTTTTTTTTAAATGTTTTTTTTGCCCTTCGGGGTCCTTCAGAGACCCCCTGAGAAGGCCTAGGGGTCTGGGAGTCTCTTCCCTGCCTCCTTTTCACGTTTTTAAAAGCTTTTACGAAAATCAGGTTAAACGTCATTTATATGCGACGGTCGCGCAACGTGCACGCATGCGTGCGCACACGTTGCATGCACGTAAAGTCATGTGACATGAAAACAACACTTTTGATTGGTTTATAGTAGTTTCTTTTCCAGAATCTTGAAAAACCCCACCCACTTTCCCTCACTATCTCTTTTGGTTTCCTGAGAGAAGGATCTCGGCTTTGTTCCAGCTTTTTTTTAATATTAAAATGGCAGAACAGCAGCCACAGGATTCTTCTGAGTTTGTGTGTGAGTAACTCTATAGATGAGTGTCCATGTGTAATAAGATGTATAGGTGTATGAGTACATATGTTGAGTGAGTATATGTATGAGTGCCCATATAGAACTATTAGTGAATGACTGGATGTGAATGTAGATTTTGGAATTACTGAATAGGTTGTTCTAACTGGAATTGGTATCTCCATTTTTTTGAAAATTTTAGTTTATATTTTTGAATGTGTGTATCAAGGGTTATATTACGCTGAGAGGAGGTCTGCCATTCTTTCACAAGGATGATGTAAACAGTGATGTCATCCGTGATGTCATTTGAGATGTCATCAGTGATGTCATCACTGATGTCACTGACCATGTCATGAATGATGTAATATGTGACATCATCAGCAGTGGATTGCGGGTGCGCGAGTTATAGTGAGTACAACTAACTATAACGGGGGAATTTCAAAGGTTTTTTAAATGGTAATTCCTAGCTATAATGTAGCTGAAACCTATGGTTTTTTCTGTGAATTTCAATGGTTTTGTAAATGATAATCTTTAAATGTATTAATTGTTACATTTTTTAAACTGATTTACTACATTATTTTAAATTATTTATTTTCAGATATTTTATTTTTTAAATTACATTACATATTTTTAATATAAATTGAAAAAAAAATGTTTTTACACCTCTCTGCAATGCAGCCCCCTGACGCGTTTGCAGAGGGGGAACTAATTCCCCTTGCATACTGGAGGTCCCTGGGTGCCAACTAGCCCACCAGGAACCTCCAGTATTTCCCAGGGGGCTGCATTGCAGAGAGGTGTAATGAGGCTATGCCCCTTTTTACACCTCTCTGCAACGCAGCCCCCTGGTGCGTTTGAAGAAGGGAAACTAATTCCCCTTGCATACTGGGGGTCCCTGGGGGCCAACTAGCCCACCTGGAACCTCCAGTATGCGCCAGGGGGCTGCATTGCAGAGAGGTGTAATGAGGCTATGCCCCTTTTTACACCTCTCCGCAACGCAGCCCCCTGGCACGTTTGCAGAGGGGGAACTAATTCCCCTTGCATACTGGGGGTCCCTGGGGGCCATCTAGCCCACCAGGAGCCTCCAGGGGGCTGCGTTGCTTTGCCCCGGGGGACGGCGGTCCTCGGGGCAGTGTGGGGGGGATTGGGGCCCCCCACACTTCTTTATCACTATGCCTCCGCGATTTGGTCCCCAAAGGGGGTAATTTGTGGGGCCTTGGGGGTCCTTGTGGGACCACCTGGGCGGGCCTAGGGGGTCAGGTGGTTTCTACCCTGCCCCCTTTTTTTGTTCTACACATTTGTTTTTCTGATTTCTTGTGCCTCGGTCTACCGAGCACAAGATGGCTGCCAACACTTCCAGGTTTGAAGTGTTGAAAGCCAATGAGTATGCAGCTCGTGCTGATTGGCTGCCACTGTTGTCAACACTCCAAAACAGAAATTGTTGGCAGCCATCTTGTGCCTCGGTAGACTGAGGCACAAGAAAGCAAAAAAACAAACGTGTAGAACTCAAAAAGGGGGCAGGATAGAAGCACCTTGGCCCCCTAGGCCTGCTCAGGGGGTCCCACAAGGACCCCCAAGGCCTCAAAAATGTTTTTTTTTATATCGCGAGGTACGCGTACCGTACGCGCTCAGTGCGCTCTTATAGATATATAAATGTTTTCAAATTCGATTTTCTCAACAACTGCAGGAGGGATTTACACCATTTAAACAAAAGAGTCATCTGCGAATCAGACTCTACCATTTTGCCAAACTACTTGCAATTCCGTTCAGCCGTTCGGGCTGTAGCCATGTCTAATCTTCCTATGTAAAATAACATGGGGGAGAACACATTTTGGGACCCCCTTTTTTCTCAGCCCCCACTTCACGAATCCCCCCAAAGCGGGCCATCTTCTTTGAGAAATTCACAAAGATTCCTCAACCGGTGCCAAAGTTATTCCCAATAGAATGTTGCGGATTTCCTAAGGAAACTAGGTCCTAACTATATCTACCTACTGGCGACCGCCAGTAGGTAATATATATATATCCAACAGATTTCGTTATATCGATGTACACAAAAACGAAGTCCGGCCACAATCCTTTGTATCAGCGTCCTTTTATTCAGCAGCAAACTCAACGCGTTTCAGAGATCAAGTCTCCTTTCTCACGAGTGCGAGTATGACGTTCAATAAAGTTATATATACAAAACACGTGACTCTTCACCTTAAGTGGACATAAACAACAGACTCCAATGGTACTTTGGAGCTAGAAGACAGATTCATGGCTGATTTTTCATTTAACATGCATGAAAGAATAATGAAACAATAATGAAACAAATTACGTTCAATACGGTCAGCGCACAATAAATGAAATCATGTAAATACACTAGTACAATTTATGCTGTATCTACATTTTTTGGGCGTCATGTGTGTGCATATTAAAGTTTTAGCAGCACTACAAGTCCCGCCCCTCCGGTACAAAAAATCATTTACCGGCTTTCAAAAATAGAGCCCCAGTGGGCCAAACGATTACTGATGGTTTCAATAAGTCAAGCCCTAGTGGGGGGCGTGGCTTGACCACCGACGAGCATGGATGCGTGAGCTGAGAGCTACGCGCTTGCCTCGATATTTATCCTGTCTCAACTGTTGCCCTGG
Source organism: Lissotriton helveticus (assembly GCF_964261635.1). Taxonomy (NCBI): domain Eukaryota; kingdom Metazoa; phylum Chordata; class Amphibia; order Caudata; family Salamandridae; genus Lissotriton; species Lissotriton helveticus. The sequence continues at coordinate 654,605,192 of NC_136072.1, forward strand.
TGGTGCCCGCGGCTCGGCCTAGAGCTGCCTAGAGCCTGTGAGCGCGAACTGCCTATGACGCCAGTCCCGAGATTCTTGCAGGCCCACTCGGAAGGTGCCGGCCATCTTGGTGAGGCCTGCGCTGTAGTCCACATACCCGGCCTCGAGTGATTGTGGGGCCGCCGCGGGAGAGGAGTTGGCCGGAAGTGGCCACGCCTGGATTTGAGGTGCTGCGCCTACCACAGCAGCACTGCGGGGGGGTTGTAACGGACTGGACTGCAGCATAGGTTGTCGGCGCCGACCTGCAAGAGAATCTTGGCTGTGGGGGAGCGCTGCAACTGAGGGCTGGTGGAGCCACGAGGAGGCCGGCGTGATCCGTTGTGCTGCTGCGGAGGTGAAGTCCATCTGAGCGCTAGCGAAAGCAGCTGGCTCGGAGCAGCACGTCTAACCCCGGGGGAGGGACACAACCACGGCGGTGGCCATAACCCTTCCTGCCTTGTGACTTTGGCGGCCACTGGAGAACTGTGGCCGGGGACCCCCGCGGCTGGTGGGATGGCTGAAGGAGGAGAAGCGGCGAGCCTGGGTGGTGGGCTATTGGCGGAGCAACCACTCCCCTCTCCCACCCCACCCTGGGCGGCATCAGCACTCGAGTGTACCTCTGTGTTGGCGGTGTAGGGGAGAGCAGCGGCACCAGAGCTCCAGTGCACACTGCAGGGGACACGTGGATTCTGCTCCCACCGGAGTGCCGCAGTTGGAGGCCTAGTGAGGTGACCGGAGGAGGTCCGGTGGTAAGCGGGGCTGGGCTGTGGCGCACTGGTGGACCCCTCCCATCCTGAGAGGCAGCAGCACAGGTGTGCCCTTGAGTGGCCGGAGTTGAAGAGGGTGACAGCACTGGAGTGCCAGTGCGTGCTACGGAGGACACGGGACGCCCCCCCGTGAATCCAGTTGCCAGGGGGTTAGAGAGACGGTACGAGTGGTGACCTGTGGTGCCTGGGGCCGGCGTGGCGAGGCTGTGGGGTAGACAAGCTGTGTGGCTGGGAACGCGGCCCGACCGGGGTTACCCGGCCTCTGGGGGTGTTTGGCTAACCATCTGGCGACGCTGATCTTGAGTATTGGCTCCTGGTCCCCTGAGCTACCCGCTTGCGATGGTAGCCGACCTGCAGGAGAGTGAGCACCCGGTTGACGGCCATCCTAGACGGTTGCTGGGATCTGAGCTATGGGAAAACCACGGCCAAAACCTTGGACAGTACCCCCCGACCCCGCTGAGGGACTACCAGAGGGTCAAGGTCAGGATCTGTCTGGGGCACCGGTGGCGGGGCTACAACAGCAGCAGATGGACCAAATATTGAAGGCCATTTCGGACACAAAGGACGTACTGTGCCATGACAGCGCAGGTGTTAACGAGTTTGGGGCTCATGCGGGCAGACCATGGAAAGCTGGTAGACCGCATCAAACACACGGAACTTACTTGGCGGATGTGGATGACTCTCTACAGGGTGCCAAAGTCCTGCTTCAGGAGTTCGGTCATCTCTCGGGGTTAAGGGTGAATTGGGGTAAGACCTGTTTGTTCCCTTTGGCTCCGGATGGCCAGGTACCTCTGACAGAGGGGAATTTGCGATGGGAACCTCAATGCTTACCTTACTTGGGTGCCCGCATTTACCACACTCATCCTGACCTCTTGGAAGGCAATGTGGGCGGGGCGGTAAGAGGGCTCCGGAGAAGCATTGGAGTTCTGGCGAACCCTTTCCCTGTCGGTGGCCAGGAGGGTAGCGCTGCTGAAAATGGTGGCGCTTCCATGTTTGCTCTACTTTTTTCGTATGCTACCTGTGTGGATTCCGGCATCATTCTTTTAGAAGCTCTGGGTCTTGACTACAGGATTTATCTGGGGCTCGGGTAGAAGGTGGGTCACACTAAACACCCTGATGCGGCCGAGAGCGGAGGGGGGACTAGCGGTCCCCGATTTTGAATGGTACTATCTGGCGGCGCAGTTACAGTGGCTCACGCAGGCGGTGGCTCGAGAGTTTAGAGTCCCGGAAGGGCCACAGGGTAGAGTGATTCCCCGGCATGTGCTGTCATTTATAGTTCTTCAACAGAAGATCTGTCTTGACCAGCTTACTCTTGAGGAGCACACTCTCCGCTCATGCTGGAACCGGAGCCAGAGGCGAGCAGGGTTTCCCTGTCCCTATGCTCCGGAGATTCCTCTGAGCATGTGCACAGCCCTTCCGCATGGAGGGGATTGGTCTGCGCTGGGTGTTTGGGAGGAGCTTGGGGTACATATGTTGGGGGATTTATACAGGGACGGGGCTCTGTTATTGTTTCAGGACTTGCAGAGCACTTTTGAGTTACCACGGGGAGACTACTTGTTGCACGCTGCCTTAATAGCAGGAATTCAACGGCAGTGGAAGATGGAGTTATTGGAGCCCCCGACATCGTTGGGCTGCCAATATGTAACCATGGCAGCCGGTACATTTAAGGCTATCACATGCCTCTACAGGCGACTGTCGACCGAGCGGCTTCCACCCCTTGATGCTCTAAAAGGCAAATGGGAGGCGGATATTGGTAAATCCATACCGGAGACGACATGGCCACAATTGCTGCGGTGTACTTGGAAAGGTACGGGCAATGCCAGGTTTCAATTAGTTCAATTCTTTACATTACATAGGGCCGGTTAAAATCCTACAGTATTTCGGGGGCTCCCAATCACAGTGCCCAAGGTGTAATACAGACGGAGCTGATTTCAGTCACATGTTCTGGTCTTGTACGGGGCTGGGGTCTTACTGGGAGGAGGTAGTGGCATGCTTAAATCAGGCGACAGGACGCGCGATAGAGGCGGAGATAGGGACTTGTTTATTACTTTGGTTCCTACATACGCCCAGCACTAAGATTACTAGTAAGTTCTATGATTTAGGGTTAATAATGGCTAAAAGGGAGCTTACTATGCATTGAAAATCGAAAGCGGGGCCTAATTTTCTGAGATGGAGAGCACGTTTTTTAAATTGGGCGGGTAGTGAAGGGACACTTTGCTTACAATTAGCTAGGCGCATTGCTAATGAAAAAGCATTGGAGGCAGCAAGGGCATGGGGGGCTTTGGTGGCAGAACTTCAAATCCCTACCAGGGATGATGAGGAGGAGGAAGAGGATGTAGGGTTAGCTCAAGAGGAGAGAGTGAGAATGGGGAACTCATAAGAAACGTAGAGTGACATGGAGTACACAATTGCAATACGAGGGGTGGCCGTTTGGCTTATTCCAGGCTTAGTGGTACTAACGGGCTAGTGCGGAGACGCAGGGAACATACACTTACTCAACAGGACTTCCTGCTTATTTTTACTTTCTTTTCTCCTGTTTGATGGGTTGGAATACAGGATCACTCAGTAGTTATTGATGGGGCTGGATAGGCTGGGGCACACTGACAGGGGGTGGGGTAGAGGGCAGGGGGGCTAGGACTGTTGGGGAGCGACTCAGTTAAGAGACTTTGAATGACATGTACATTGCCTACTGGGCCATCTGTGTAATGGCTGTACAAGAGATGAATATTGGAAAGATATGCATGATATGGAAAACAATAAAAATTCTTTAAAAAAAAAAGTCAAGCCCTAGTGGCACAAGTCTTATTTGATACGCTTGTCGCCAATTTTCCCATGATTCCTTCAATCTTCCACCATACAGTGAATGTCACTCCTTGCTGTGTCTAAAATTCTCCTATAGTACTTCCAATGGGACCTGTAATAAAGTGAAAATAAATAAATTGAGTGCCAATTTCATTCTTACGTGATCACTACTCATACCTTTTACCAATTAAAAACCAAGAGTGTGAATACCGTAGCATTAACCTTGCACTATTGTTCAACATTCTATTCATCATGCAGGATCTATTGTACCTTAGTTTGAATTCGTTTAGCCTAGGTGTACAGATAAAGCTTTGTCACAGTTGTGGCCATCTGGTTGTAGTGTTTGATATTTATTGATTAGACGGGACTCAAGCCTTCTCGGCTCCTGTAATCTATTGCCCCCTCTTTTCCTCACAGGTACATGATCGAGGACACAAAAGGATATCAGGCAGTTGTTACTTTTGTGGTGGCTGGCAAAGTGTCTCGCCACTGGGTATTGCTTGTCAAGATTCTTTATTTCCCGAAAAATGTTCAAGAACCCGTTTCTTAACGGGGTGAATAGTGCTCCCTGTATAAAACTTATTACAAGGACACTTAAGTGCATATACCGCATATTCAGTCAAACCAGAGTAATGTTTCAAGATTTTGAATGGTGTGCAATGGGTGGATAGTTTCACTTCTTTTAGATTACAGCTGTATCTACACGCCTTGCATTTGCTACAGATATAAAATCCTTGTATAGGATTCATTTTCTTAGGAATTGGAATAAGTGTATCGCAGAGCATGTCTTTTAGAGATCTGTTTCTGCGGTATGTAATCTGCGGGTAATCAAGGATGCCCTTTGCCACATCTTTATCGATCTTCAAGACATTCCAAAACTTAGCCATGGCTGTCCTTACATGTCTGGATATGATGGTATAGTCTGTTATAAACCTAGATGTCACCATTCTCTCTGTTTTATCTTTTATTTGATCAATAATCAGATCATCCCTTTCGTGTTTGTTGACTAACTCTTTTGCGGCATTGATGCACTTATTGTTGTAACATCTCTGTCTGAACCTGTCACACATGATCTTGGTTTCACGTTCAAAGTCTTCCTTTCTAGTACAGTTTCTTTTAGCCCGTAGTAGTTCACCCACGGGGATAGAATTAATGAGGCTCGGCTGACAGCTCTCCGCGTGAGTCGTGATCAGTCTGTTATTTTCAACTTTGACTTTAAGGTCAAGAAAGTCAATTGTCTCTTTTTCAATAGGACTAGTAAAAGAAAGATTCAAGTCATTCATGTTTAGAATCTTAACAAAATCAATTGCCTCTTTTTCGCTGCCCTCCCAGACAGTAAAAATATTGTCGATATATCGGAGCCAAATACTGACCCCCGCCTGATATTGGGGTAGGCATCTGGCCACCTGCTCCTCCCACCAGCCAAGGTATAACCCGGCAGAACTGGGGGCAAAGCAAGTGCCCATCGCTGTCCCAAGCTTCTGATGGTAAATCAAGCCATTTAACAGGAAAAAATTCTGGGTCAAACAAGTATATGCCATGTCCAGGATCATCTCAGTGTGGAATAAGTACGATATGGACCTGCTTTTTAAGAAATGCCTACATGCCCTGATACCCAGTTCATGGGGAAGGCTGGTGTACAGGCTGTTTACATCAAGCGTCATGAGTAAACATCAGGTATTCCATTCGCATTCCTTAAATTTGCGTAAAAAGTCTCCTGAGTCCTTAAGGTATGTTGGAAGATTCTGCACCAACGGTTGCAGAAATTAATCAACATATCTTGACATGTTTTCTACACATGCCAAAAAATGAGGTGGAATATATATACATTGAGGGGGCGAAGCATAGAGGACAAAACAACAGAGTGGAAGGACTGTATTTACCACGCAGCGCTAGGAGCAGTTGGAGAGGGGCGCTGAGGAAGGCCAATGTCGCCGAAATGCATCCGCCTGAGCCAGCTGCTTAATAAAGTGCTCCTGATTGTCTCCCTTGGGTCACGGCCTTTTTCTTTGGAGGAAGTCATGTTTCAGACATTCATGCGCGTACGCCAGTGCGCATTCACGTGTACCCCCGCTGCATCAAGTTGGTCTGGACTATCTGGCAAGCTCGACTGAGCATCTGTTTGTATTGCGTTGGCAATAAGCTCCAGAACCCACCACGAAGCTTGGAGAAGACAGCGGCAGGGGATATTGCATCCTCTATTCGGGTAACCAGGTTCCTGTGTTCACCCCCGCTAAGGATTCTAAGCAGAAGGGTAGCAGCGGTAAAGAAGGGAGACTCGAGGGGGCATGGAGTTGTGGCATCTGGCTTACCTCCCATCGGATTCTTTCAGCTGTGCCTCCCACGGACACTCTCGCTGGTAATGTCACCCCATTTGATTTGTATCCAGTCCCGCTATGCTGAACATTGGGGCATTATGGGACATGCAGTTCCACCACACGGGGCTGCATTTGGATATGGACTACATTGAGGGGGCGAAGCATAGAGGACAAAACAACAGAGTGGAAGGACTGTATTTACCACGCAGCGCTAGGAGCAGTTGGAGAGGGGCGCTGAGGAAGGCCAATGTCGCCGAAATGCATCCGCCTGAGCCAGCTGCTTAATAAAGTGCTCCTGATTGTCTCCCTTGGGTCACGGCCTTTTTCTTTGGAGGAAGTCATGTTTCATATATATATATATATATATATATATATATATATATATATATATATATATATATAACCTACTGGCGGCCGCCAGTAGATAGATATAGTTCGGACCTATTTTCAATAGGAAATCCGCAACATTCTATTTGGAATAACTATCGCGCCGGTTCACGAATCTTTGCGAAATTTTCAAAACTAATGGCCAGGTCCGCTCCACTCCTATCCTGAAAGTCTCAGGGTGATTCGTGAAGTGGGGGCCGAGAAAAAAAGGGGGTCCAAAAAAGGGTTTTCCCCATGCAATTTTCCATGGGGACCTTTAGCCGCAGCTACAGGATTTACACCAAATTTGGCAAAGAGGTAGTCCTTAGTTCAGACTCTTGCCTTTTGCTTAACTGGTGTCAATCTGTTCAGTAGTTTTTTTAGATATTAAAGGAAAAATGTACACATACATCTGGGCGGAGCCTAACAAAACATCTCATTGTGAGATCTGATTGGCTGTCAGCACTTCATCCAAGAAGTGTTGGCAGCCATCCTGGGACCAATATACATGATAACACCTCATTAAAAAGCATGGGATATCATGAATCATGTTTGAGAGAAAACCATTTTCTCATGCTTGTCCCATAGAGGTTTGGAAGGTGCTCCAGAAGTTAAAATGAGAGCATATTTTCTGTAAATTCACATTATCTTTCTCAGACATCCGAGAATGCAGTCTGACATTCTCAGTAAAACATGCACATCCAACAAGGGCAGAGACTGTCAGTTGATTCCTTTGTGTTCTACTGCTGCTTCCCAGAGTGTTCTAAAGAACAAGTAGAGCGCTAACAGCCTTACTATTGACAAAATTATGGCACACCTGAAGTCATCTTGATTGGAATAAACTGGTAACACTTATAATATTTATTTAAAAAGGAATGAAATAAGGGGGTTTATTTTGTCATAGAAATTATGGTTAGTGATGTAGAAAGAAAAATTAGGACATGTTTTAAGTGAGTTCTCAAATATCTTCCTGTTATATTTCAACAGGAACAGCCTGTCAGTTGATTGCTTTCTGTTCTACTGCTGCTTCCCAGAGTGTTCTAAAGAACAACTAGAGCACTAACAGCCTTACTAATGATAAAAGTATGGCACACCTGAAGCCATCTTGATTGGAATAAACTGGTAACACTTAAAACATTTAATTTAAAAAGGAACAAAATAAGGGGGCTTATTTTGTCATAGAAATTATGGTTAGTGCTGTAGAAAGAAAAATTAGGACATGTTTTAAGTGAGATCTCAAATATCTTCCCTGTTATATTTCATCAGGAGCAGCCTGGCAGTTGATTCTTTTGCGTTCTACTGCAGCTACCCATAGTGTTCTAAAGAACAACTAAAGCGCTAACAGTCTTACTTATGACAAAATTATGGCACACCTGAAGCCATCTTGATTGGAATAAACTGGTAACACTTAAACAATTTAATTTAAAAAGGAACAACATGAGGGGGTTCATTTTGTCATAGAAATTATGGTTAGTGTTGTAGAAACAAAAATTAGGGCATGTTTTAAGAGAGATGTCAAATCCTCTTCTATTTAATTTGAAAATTCTGACATGCAGACTGAACAATCACGTTCAATACCAGCAGTAGACTTCCAGTTAACTCCCTGGTGAGCACTACTCCCTACACTACTCAAACACCACTGCACTACCCTAAACCCTAAAACACTACCCCCACCACATGCCCCTTCACTACACAAACACCACTGTACTACCCTAAGCCCTAAAACACTACCCCCTACAGTAGACAAACACCACTGCGCTTCCCTGAACCCTAAAACACTACCCCCAGCATGACCCCCTACACTACACAAACACCACTGTACTACCCTAAAACACTACCCCAGTACAAACCCACAACTTCACCATTGTGCAAACGCGCCCTGTGGCGTGTTTTAAGTTGGGGAATTAATTATTTTTCAATACTGAGGGTCCCTGAGGGCCACATAGCCCAACAGGTATCTCCAGTATGCGCCAGGGAGGTGTACTTGCAGACAGGTGTTCAGAGGCCACGCCCCTTTCTATACCTCTCTGCAACACAGTTCTGTGGTGCTTACTGGAGGTACCTAGTGGGCTAGTTTGACCCTAGGGACCCTTAGGATTGAAGGGGACTAAATCTCTCAACTTATAACGGTGACAGGGTGTGTTTACACAATGGTGAAGGAAGGGGACAGGGCCTGACGTGATGTGTTCAAACATGCCCTGTGGCACGGTGCAGAGAAGGAATATCGTCAGAGAAATATCGTCTGACATAAATATCCCCGCAGAAATATCGAATTGAAGAAATATCGATAACAAAAATATAGTTCGACCAGAATATCGACAGACAGGTAAGTAATATAGATAACAATAATATAGTTGTAATAAATATCGTTTACAAAAATATAGTTTACAAAAATATCGATTTTTTAATAATGTCATGTATTTTAGTGTTTTTAATGAGAATTGGTTGTCAGTTTAATATATGTTGTTGAATTTTAATAGTTATTAATATATATTATGTTGAATTTTGTGTTATTAGTTCCGTATCGGGTTGTGGGATTATAGGGGAATAGGGTGGGAAGTAATTTAAATATATAAAATTAATTGATTAATTAATGTGTTAATTTAATAATTATTTGTTAATTAATTCCAATTAGTCAATTATTAATTAATTATGGTAATTAATTAATTATGTGAATTAATTATGTTAATTACCATTAATTAATTAGTAATTATTAATTGTAAATGTGTAATTAAATTTAGGTTTGTGTTGTGGTGTTTATAAGTGTATATGGTGTGAAATCTGTCAATTAAATCATTAATTAATTAATTAGAAAAATAATTTAATTATCATTAATTAATTAGTAAATATTAAATGTAATTGTGTAATTATTTTTAGGTGTGTGGTGGATATTATAGTGTTAAATAATGTGTAAATATATATATTTTTTATTATCTTTGTTAATAATAAATTATTTAAATGTATATATTATTCATGTTTATATTGGAAATTAAATGTAATAAAAATTTTGATTGTTTTTTTTTTATTGTTTTGGGTTCCAGTGCTTTCCCTACTGTGGAGTGGGAATAGTAATTTTCACCCATACGCTATCTAATGCTTTCCCTACTGTTGCACCCTCTGGAGTGGGAATAGTAATTTTTACTCCCACGCTATCCAACGCTTTCCCTACTTTGCACCCTCTGGAGTGGGAATAGTAATTTTTACCCCTACGCTATCCAGCGCTTTCCCTACTGTTGCACTCACTGGAGTTGGAATAGTAATTTTTACCCCTACGCTATCCAACGCTTTCCCTACTGTTGCACCCTCTGGAGTGGGAATAGTAATTTTTATCCCTACGCTATCCAACGCTTTCCCTATTGTTGCACCCCTTGGAGTGGAAATAGTCATTTTTACACCTACGCTATCCAATGCTTTCCCTACTGTTGCACTCACTGGACTTGGAATAGTCATTTTTACCCCTACGCTATCCAACGCTTTCCCTACTGTTGCACCCTCTGGAGTGGGAATAGTAATTGTTACCCCTACGCTATCCAACGCTTTCCCTACTGTTGCACCCTTTGGAGTGGGGATAGTAATTTTTACCCCTACGCTATCCAACGCTTTCCCTACTGTTGCACCCTCTGGAGTGGGAATAGTAATTTTTACCCCTACGCTATCCAACGCTTTCCCTACTGTTGCACCCTCTGGAGTGGGAATACTAATTTTTACCCCTATGCTATCCAGCGCTTTCCCTACTGTTGCACCCTCTGGTGTGGGAATAGTAATTTTTACCCCTACGCTATCCAGCGCTTTCTCTACTGGTGCACCCTTTGGAGTGGGAATAGTAATTTTTACCCCTTCGGTATCAAATGTTTTAACTACTAATGTTTTAATTTTGTTATTAAATGTATGTATTAATATTTTTAAATACTTTTATGTGTTAATTAAATATCGAAAATATTATTTTATTCTAAATGTTTTATATATGTATTTATTTTATTTTTATATCATTATTAAAGTTTATTAATTAAATAAAGATATTAATAAAATGTATTTAAGAAAATATATGTATATGTACACATTTATAAAGTTTATAATGATTAAACTAAGTTTATTTGTTATAAATAGTTAAAATATAAATGTAATGTAATTTATTTTGTTAATAATATTAATAGTATTTAATTATTTAATTTAAGTTATAATATTTTTTAAAGTCGATATTTTTTACATCTATAATTTTAACATCTATATTTTTGAGATGATATTATTGTACTTACCTGTTTAAGTATAGGGAGTCGATATTTTTGTAATCAATATTTTTACATCTATATTTTTGTAAACTATATTTTTGTAATCGATATTTAAACACGGAACCCTGTGGCACGTTTTAAGTTGGAGAAAAAAATCCACTTCAAACCTGAGTGACCGTGGGGGCCAAGTAGCCCACCAGGTGCTTCCAGGACGCGCCACTGCGCTGAGTTGCAGAGAGGTGGTGCAGGCCGTGACCCTTTTTACATCTCTCTGCTAAGCAGCTCTGTGGCGCTTACTGGATGTACTACGAATTCTGATTTACTTACCTGTTATCAGGAGAGACCTCAGTGCTGCATCTTTGAGTCCAGTACTGATCCTGAAAAGTAATTCTAACCATACTTACTAGTAACTTGAATTTCCTTCCATAGTCTAATATTGATTGGTTTCACTTGGAAATTTTTCTAAGTGTGGAGTTTTCAAACTTTAAAATATTCACCTAAAATCATCCGAAAAAATGAATTCCGATTTACTCACCTGTACTGAACCTGAAAAGTAATTCTAACTGTACTTACCAGTAACTTGTATTTCCTTCCATAGGAATCCATTGTCTGGTTGGCACCAGAAAAGTCTCTAAGTGTTAATTTTCACAAACTACAAATATTCCTTAAAAATCGTCTGTATGACTTAAACGCATTCTTTCAACTGTTAACAGGAAATGCATACGTGCTGGATCCAGGATCCACCACTGAGTGAGAAAAAGTAAAGATAACACTACTTACCTGCTAAGTGAATTTCCTCCCATAGGATAACATTGCAAATTCTATGTGAAAAAGTTTCCAAGTGTCAACTTTCAAAATACAATAATATTCCTTAAAAATCACTACTGTAACCAAAACACTTTTACTCTTCTGTGTACAGGAGATGTCCAAAGACTGAATCTAGGATCCAGTTATGTGGTTAGAAAAGTAATCCATAAAGTAACCAATTGCATTTAACTAGAAATTCACATTGAGCTCAATGTTGCATTGTATTTGAAATGGTGTTGCCCATTGCTACAACTGTAAGTACTGTGCTTAAAAGTCTATTGCCTATTTCCAAAGTATTTAAACTAAAGTAATTCATTCTGAGAAGGTACATTTTGTAATGTAATGTATAATGAAATTATAATGTAATTAAAAAAATAAAATATCTGAAAATAAATAGTGTAAGAAAAATGTAGTAAATCAGTATCAAAAAATAAATATAACAATTAATACATTTACAATCAGTAATTTACAAAACCTTTGAACTTCACTGAAAAAAACATAGGTTTCAGACATGTTATAGTTAGGAATCAGCATTTAAAAAACCTTCGAAATTCACTGAAAACAACATAGGTTTGAGGCCTGATATAGTTAGGAATTAGCACTTTAAAAAACCTTTGAAATTCACTGAAAAACCATAGGTTTTAGGGGTGTTATAGTTAGCTGGACATTTCACTCGTACAAAACCATTGAAAGTCCTCAGATATAGTTAGTTGTACTAACTATAACTCGCGCCCTCGCAATCCACTGCTGATGATGTCACATATTACATCATTCATGACATGGTCAGTGACATCACTGATGACATCTCAAATGACATCACTGATGAAATCACTGATGACATCATCCACATTAAAATCTGATACACCTCATCATACATTAGTATAACCTTTCATCACTCACTGTAAAATACAGAGTACCATATTTGAAACCATTGAAGCACATCGATACCAGTTACTACATACCCACTCACTGTTTCCTAAATCTACACACACAACAGAATTACTTATACATGCAGTCACTAATTATTAGAATACTATCAAATGCACTTATACTCATATATAGACATTTACACATCAGCAGTCATTTTAGTCGGTTATGCATTCATCCTACTCACTCATGAAAAAAATGAATCACACTTACATGTACTCTCTTCCACAATTATACACACAACACCTCATTTATTCAAACACATAGTAACTCACAGTTAATATGTTAAAAACATCACCATTACAATTATACACTCATTCATATAGTTAAACCTATACACCTAGTCAATCAACCATTTACACATCTATGCATAGAGTTCCACAGACCCCATCCAACCACACACAAACTCAGTGTCCCGTACAAATACTCACATAACTAATCAATAACTAATGTATCTGCTACCTAAGTTACACAAAGACATTACTAGAACACCGGGACGCCCCATTGTATCATCAATTGGGAGCGTCAGTGATCATATCTCGAAATATGTTAACCATTTTTTGAGGGATTTTGTGACACAATTGCCTAGCTATCTGAGGGACACAAAGGATTTCCTCTGTAAGATTGAGAACCTAGTTAGGAACCCTGAATATCTCTTTATTGTTCTCGATGTGCACTCGCTGTATACGATAATAGACCATCACTCTGGTCTGGAAACATGCAAGCACTTTTTGAAACCGTCGTGTAATAGTAGTTATGCCTATTTATTTGTACTGATTTTCTACAGTTTTTAACTGTTTATTTATAAATATTTTATTCATTAAATAACATTATATATTTTTCTAAAAATTGCAAAAAAAATCTTTTTTTATTCTAACTGAAATATTGTTACTTTTTTTTGTTACTTTTTTTATTTTAATATATTTATATATTTTTCTTTTTTTCCAATTTTTTTCAGAGTCTCACACCCAAAGAATTCACATTAGGGTGGATGCCCGGATTCTAGCATCCATTTTAGAAAAGTCGTGAAGGATCCATGTGCGGTGTGCGAAGGCTGCGGGTTTTTCAGTTACATCATTTACATTTAATATTACGTGATCTGCGCGATAGGTATGCGACCAGTCCACGATACCTTCTCCAGTGCATTCGCGACATATGCGCATTACGGTACGCGACGTTTGCGCGGTGGTTGGTCCCAGGTGACGTCATATATGTGCTGGGGCACGCTGGGTGCCCAACTCCCGTAACAAAAAATTATTTTCTAAAATGATATGTATGTGTCTTTAATATAGGGCAAGACATTATCTAAGATATTTATAAAAATAATATATTTGTACCTATAATAAACGTATATTATTTTTAAATATATTTTCTCGAAGTCACTTCGGGTGCGTGCTTTGTTAGCGCAGAGTGCACGGATCCCATGTGACCTAAAAAAAAAGCATTTAATTGGTTCATAACATTTCCCTCTGTAACTATTGAAGGACCCCACCCATTTCAATCATTCTTGTTGGAGCATCTTTAGAGAGACATCTCTTTTCCTACAAGAACCCTTTTTGCTTGTTTTTTTTGGTGTTTTTTACTTTTCCACCTGGAGAGAAGAAAGTAAATGCGAGAAAGGTGACATGCAAAATTTGTGACCAAGTCCTGTCAAGAGGCAGTGAAAAAAAGTACTCTTGTAGCACTGCTTCTATGTACAAGCATTTCTGGACCACACATCCTCTCAATCTTGCTCTGGAGGAAATGAGGCGAGGTGCTTTGAACCCATCACCTGCTGTGGCAAGTACATCTGGAGCGTCTTCAGGAACACCTGCAATGGGCATTAGGCCGGAATTCGCCATTCTCGAGCAACACTACGTGAAGTGCAAGAAACATATGCTTTGGTGAGCAGTCAGTGGATGCAGTTTGTGCTGCGCAACGCAACCATCATTGTTCATTTTTTTTGGTTTTTTTTTGGAATGATAAGTAATTCCAAAAGTTTCCAGTTTTATTCGTTCTTTTTTGTTCATTTTTTGAAAAAACACCCAAAAAAATACAAAATTGTTCAAAAATATAAAAAAAATACAAAAGAAAAAAAAAGTTCTAATCAGAACTACCGTATCTGGTTAAAGGAAGAACTATAATTACAAGGTAATGTGTGAAGGTTTGTTTGAATATATGTATACAGCATGATTGACTGAAAATGCATTAGTAGTGTAGGGTGAATTTATAGGTGAAGATGTATGAGGAAGTACTGCATCGTGACACTGCAAGCTCTTTAGCTGCACTGCACTGTGGCACTTCCGAAGCACAGGGATGTGACATATGTACAGGATTATGTTGCAACTCTGTGCTTGCCTCTGCACTACTGCACAAACTGCAGCATTGCGGTGACACCGGCACCCTTGCACCATGTCTGTGTCTGCGTCGTCCGGAGATTGTTTTTGTGCAGGAACTTACACCTTCGTGCACAAAAACAATCACTAAAGGCATTTTCCTCTTTCAATGTATTCTGTGGTATGCAGCATGCATTGAAAGAGGAAAAAATTAGGAGAAATGAAAATAATTCTCCTCGTTGCGCCTTGCTACACCAACTCTAGGATGGCGCAGCATTCACACATATCTCCAGATATACGATTTCTCATAAATCTGGAGATATGTCTTGTTCTATGGGTGTTGTGTGGGAACACCCACAGCAACACCTATGGAACGCCCCTTCAACGCAAAGGCCTGGTCACGAAGTGAAAATTCAGGAATTGTACAATAAAGAAAATAAAACAAGTGTTTATATGCACACAACGTCATTTCAGCATATCTTGCCCGGAGACCTCCATACCTGTATGTTTATCAACCTGACTTATTCATAATAAACATACTTAGGATTGCAAACATCAACATAAAGAATGGACTACACATTACTTTAAAGTGAAAGGCTATCGGCCATATTAATCTGGGCACGTGGCTTATTATAAGGGTTCTTACACGAAAGAAAAGAAAAAAAAGGGGTGTTAATATACACACACTATCCCTAAATAAAGTTCTAGCGATTATAGTTCCATTCCATTCACAGCTCATTTGAGATGTCATGAGTGATGTCATGAATGATGTAACTGACCATGTCATGAATGATGTATTGTCTGAGGTCATTAGCAGTACATTGCGGGGGCGTAAGTTGTAGTTAGCTCAGGTAACTATAACTACTAAATTTCACTGGTTGTGTATGAGTAAAATCTGAGTCTAACTATACCGTCCCTGTAAACTTTGTTTTTTTTAGCAAATTTCTAGGTTTTTTAACGTTAAGTAGGATGCATATCACAATGGATGGTGGGGGGTTGGAAGCAGGGTCTGGCATTGTGCTGCCCCCACCCAGGCTTGATGCTCCTGCCTTCCCTCCTCCTTGCCATCCATTGTCCAAGTCCATCTCCCTGCTCCCTTATTACAGCCCTGTGTGGCCGTTGTTCTGCCACTGGCCTTCCCGCCTTCTCTGAACAGTTAGCTTGCTGCCCCATCCACCTCCTCCCTATTCTCTGTTGTCTGAATCCATGGACTATCCTCCTACCTCCTGACATGCATTGTCTGATGTGCTGCCACTGCTCTCCATTTAGCATGCTGTACCAGTCCACTCCTCCTGCCCTCCATTGCCCACATCTATGCCCCATCATTGACCTTCTGCTTAGCTTGCTGCCCCTATTCTCTTTCCCCCTGCCCTCTGATGTCTGTGTGCATGCACCTGCTCCATCCTTTTTGCCCACCATGTTCCATGGACCTGCCGTTCCTATCTACTCTGAGTGTTGTGTTAAGCTGCCACTCCCCTCCCACCTGCCTGGCATTGTCAGAAGACTGTAACCTGTCCCTGCCACTTCCACCCTGCCTGTCCACATTCCTTGCCCCTATCCCCTTCCTCCTGTCCCCCATGGTCCATTTTACTGCCACGCCCTTCTGCCCTCCCTGATCTGTTGTGCTGCAACTGCTCCTCCTGCCTGCCCTGCGTGGCCTGTTGTGAGGCCCCTTCCCCTGAACTCTCTTGTCTCTGCCCAGGTCCCAACACTCCCTTCCATCCTCCATGGTCCTTTGTGCTTGCCCCTGCACCCTCCTTCTTGCCCATCATAGTCACTGTGCTGCCACTAACCCTCCCGCTTGCCATGCATGGTCTTCTGTGCTGCCACGGGCCCTCCCACCTTCCCTGTGTGGTCAGCTAGCTGCCCCTGACCCCCTCCCACCTTCCCTCCATGGTCTCTGTGTATGCCATTATAGTCTCACTGTTGCTCTCCATGGTGTGTCTTGCTTCTAGTGCCCATCCTACCTGACCTTCATAGTCATCTTGCTGCTCCTTGCCCCCAGCCCTCTGTTTCCATGTGCAGACCCCTATTCTCTCCCTCCTGGCTTGACTGTTCCATTGTAATGCCCCTGATCTGTCCCTCCTGCCCTTTATGGTCCATTATGCTGCAGCTTTCTCTCCTATCTGTCCTTTATAGTCAGCTAGCTACCATTGCCTCTTTCCCTCTGTTCTCAGTTGTCCATGTGCATGGTCCTGTCCCCTCCCTATTGCTTTCTATGGATTGCTGTGCTGCACTCCCGTCCTGCATGCCATGTGTGGTGTATTGTACTGCTGCAAACACTGATGCCTGCCCTGTAGGGTCAGTTTGGTGCACCTCTCCATGTCCCTCCTGTCCGCTGTTATCCGAGTTCTTGTCCCTACCCCTATTCCTTCTGCCTTCCATGATCCAATGTACCATACTTGCTAACATTTTGAACTTGGTAAGAGGGAGATTTTGAAAAAAACAGGGGTATTGATTTTCCCATTTGACTTACATTGAAAAAGAGGAGATTGTAGACAGGAGACAGATCGAATAAAGCCCATTTGGGGTTCAAACATTGGACTTTTCCTGGCTGAATCAGGTCTTTTGGCATGTATGATTGTACTACCACTGCCTCTTCCTTCTGCCCACAATGGTCTATTATATTGCCACAGCCTCTCTTGCCAGTCCTGTATTTTTGGTTTGTTGCCCCTGCCCCCCTTTCCACTGCCCTCCATAGTCTGTTGTGATGCCACTGCCCTTCCTGCCTGGCCAGTGTGGTCAAATTGTTGCCTCTGCACCCTCCTACCTGCCTTCAATTTTCAGAGTCTGTGCCCCTGGCCTCTGCCTCTCAACAGTATCATAATGAACAACCAGATTGCTAACATTCTATATTTATTACAAAAGTGTGGAACACCTGATGTCATTTTGATGTAATCAAAACTGTAATACCTAGAGCATTTCCTTTAGAAATTACATATATGAGAGGGTCTTAAATGCATCAAAATTATGGTTAGTGCTCTAAAAAACTAAAATGAGGACATATTTTGTGAGTTTTCAAATAGCGACAAAGCACTTTTAAATTTTTTGTTATCTTTATGTTTTTTATCCAGTTGACCACTTGATTAAATGTTGCACTTAGAGGAGAGGATGTGGTGTCACTTCCATAGCTGCAGACTTTGCAACTGGGGAACAAGGTTGGAGTTTCTGCTTCAGCTCGACATTCGGTGATTCTTAATCTCCCCATGTCTAAATCCAAAATGAATTTGTTCTTGTGTGATGTAACCAATGCTCATGTAAAGCACCCCAATACCTGACAAGTCTGCACTATATAAAACTGCAAAAACACAAAAAATAAAAATTGTTTTGCACACTTTTGTCATTCGGCTACATCTGGATGATATTTGTGCTCCATTTGGGCTCTTTTGTCTCTGGTGGTAATCTTGGGAGATTTATTTGTTATGAAGTGTTACCAGTTTATTCCAATCAGGATGGCTTCAGGTGTGCCATACTTTTGTCATAAGTAAGACAGTAAGTGCACTAGTTGTTCTTAAGAAAACTCTGGGACATTCTGTCATTGAGCTATACTTGGGATACATCTTGATGATATTTGTGCTACATTTGGGCTCTTCTGTCTCTGGTGACCATCTTGGGAGACTTATTTGTTATGAAGTTTCCTAATTTCCTCATTTACTGCAGTCTCCTCAGTAGAAAATACTTTCAGTTTTTTTACTTTGGTTCCATCAAGAAGGCCTTCAGATGTGTCACACATTTGTCATACATTTTGAATGCTAGCAATCTAGTTGCTCATTAGATCACTGTAGTAAAGCTACTGCTCACCAGGGAAGTTTTCTGCTGGTATTCAAAGTGCATGTTTCAGTCTGCATGTGAGAATTTTTAATTGAAATAGAAGGGGATTTGAGAAGTCAAAATGTGCCCTAATTTTTCTTTCTGCATGCACTAGTCATAATTTCTGTGGCAAAATGAACCCCCTCATTTAGTTTCTTTGCAAATTAAATGTTTTAAGTGTTACCACTTTATTCCAATCACTTTTGTCATAAGTAAGACTGTTAGCGCTCTAGTTGTTCTTTAGAACACTCTGGGACATTCTGTCATTGGGCTATACTTGGGCTACATCTGGGTGATATTTGTGCTACATATGGGCTCTTTTGTCTCTGGTGAGACTTATTTTTTATGAAGTTTCCTAATTTTCTCATTTACTACAGTCTCCTCAAGGAAATACTTTCAGTTTTTTACTTTGATTCCATCAAGAAGGCATTCAGATGTGTCACGCATTTGCCATGAATTTTGAATATTAGCACTCTAGTTGCTTATTAGATCACTGTAGTAAAGCTACTGCTCACCAGGGAAATCTGCTGCTGGTATTCAAAGTGCATGTTTCAGTCTGTATGTCAGAATGTTTTAATGAAATAGAAGAGGATTTGAGAACTCACTCAAAATGTGCCCTAATTTTTCTTTCTGCAGCACTAATCATACTTTCTATGGAAAAATGAACCCTCTCATTTTGTTCCTTTTTAAATGAAACGTTTTAAGAGTTACCACTTTATTCCAATCAATATGGCTTCAGGTGTGCAATACGTTTGTCATAAGTAGGACTGTTAGTGCTCTAGTTGTTCTTTAAACACTCAGGGAAGCTGCACTAAAACACAAAGGAATCAACTGACAGTCTCTGCCCTTGTTCGATGTACATGTTTTACTGAGAATGTCAGACTTCATTCTCACTTGACTGAAAAAGATAATGTGAATTTACAGAAAATATGCTCTCAGTTTAGTTTATAGATCACCTTCCAAACCTTTGTGGGAAAAGCATGAGAAAATAGTTTTCTCTTAAACATGATTCATGATATCCCAGCAGAAGGCTTTTTCACATGGTAAAATCACCTTAGCACCACAATTCCTAAAATGAGTATGGTACCATCAACAAATGATTTATAATGTTACTAAAGTCTTAAAACCTTGTATTAACTGCAATGCTTTTTAATCAGGTGCTATCATGTATATTGGTCCCAAGATGGCTGCCAACACTTCTTGGATGAAGTGCTGACAGCCAATCAGATATCATGATGAGATGTGTGGTTAGGCTCCTCCCAGGTATACATACTTCTTTTTCCATTAATATTTAAAAAACTACCAAATGGATTTACACCATTTAACAAAAAGGGCTCTTTCTGAACCAAGTGCTACCTTTCTGCCAAATTTTGTGTAATTCCGGTCAGCAGTTCGGGCTGTAGCCGTGTCTAAAGTTTCCTATGGAAAATTGGATTGAGAAAACATGTTTTGGGACCCCCTTTTTTTCTCAACCCCCACTTGCCGAATCACCCCAAAACCTTCAAGATGAGAACGGACCAAAGCGGGCCATAGGTTTTGAACATTTCGCGAAGATTCGTCAATCGACGCCAAAGTTATTGGGAATAGAATATTGCAATTTTCCTATGATAACTAGGTCCTAACTATAACTACCAATTGGCGACCGCCAGTTGGTTTAAATTACCTACTCGCGGTCGCCAGTAGGTAGTTATAGTTAGGACCTATTATCCAAAGGAAAACCACAACATTCTATTGCCAATAACTTTGGCCTCGATTGATGAATCAACTTGAAATTTTCCAAACTTTTGGCCAGCTCAGTTCCGCTCCTTCACTGGAAGTGGGAGTGATTGGTGAAGGAGGGGCCGAGAAAAAAGGGGGTCCCAAAACACGTTTTCCCCTTGCAATTTCTCATATGACCTTTAGCCATGGCTACAGCTCAAACGACTGAACGGGATTACACCAAATTTGGCAGAGAGGTAGTCCTCAGTTCCAACTTGTGCCTTTGGCATATCTGGTGTCAATCTGTTCAGTAGTTTCCTTGAAAATTACGGTTAAAGTCATTTATATATCTATGGGCGTGGAGGATCCTGCGGATTGTGCGAGGATTGGCCTTGTAGGATAAGCGCACTGTTCCGATCACACGCTCAATTCGAATTGGCTGTTAAGCGGTTGTAAACATACGAAACCAGGAACTGTTGGCAGCCATTTTGTGCCTCAGTAGAAGCGAGGGTGAAGAAGTCTGTGAAATATGTTTGCAAAACGTGAACAGGGGCAGGTTAGACACACACTGACCCCCTAGGTCTGCTTAGGGGGTCACATAGGTACCCGTAAGTCAAGAAAAGTAAGAACATTGTTTTACAAAAAAAGTTGCGAGATGCCCGTAGGATCCATGCATTTGGTCGCTGAAAAAACAAAGCATGTATTTTTGAGATATATATCAAGCTTATGTGTATAGATGTTGGGTGGTTCTACAAAGAGACCTTGTGTTTATTGAGAGATCTGAGTAATTACAAGTAAGTATCGATGCAGAATCTAAAGTTCATGAGGAAGACTCAGTTTCCTTCATCTGTAAAATGTACACTATCTCTTTAAAAGATGCCATGCATATTGAAACGCAGAGTGTTGCTGTATATAGTCTCATAGAAAAGTAGAAAGATTTATTCACATGTTTATTCACTTATCTGGTTGTTGAAGGCGGGCTCGCCCCAGACAGTCGTCTCCCACCTCCAAACTACGGTCGACCTCATGAACCTGCTGGGGTTTTCCATAAACGTGCCGAAGTCGCACCTGTGCCCCTCTCAGAAGCTCCTCTTCATCAGAGCGGTTCTGGACGCGGCACAGTTTTGGGTTTTTCACTCCGAACAGCGGGTTTGGGATATTTAGGCTCTGATTCTGATCTTTCAATTTTTATCCAGGGTCTCGGTCAGGTTGACGCTGCGGCTCCTGGGGCTTAAGGCCTCCTACATCCTAGTGGTGCATCACCCAAGGTGGCATGTGAATAAATATAAACATAGGTGACACAGTTTGCTTCCCGTAATACACACATTTCAGGGGGTGGTGGTTCCCGGGGCTTGAGGGGGCTCGTCGAAGCCCATATACTTGTAATGTTGTGGGGGGGTTGGACGCAAAGTGGTGCAAGGGGGTTGTAAATCTGGTACACAGTGTTTTGTTTTACTTTGCTTTCCTTTCAGTGATGTAGAAGATCCTGGGTAAATATAACGGTTTTTGTACAGCCAGTAACTTTTAACCCAACCCCCAAACAGCTTTCTGCCTGTTACCATAGTAACAGTTCATGGAACACTTACGTGAGCACAGAGGTTAACAGTTCACCACACTATGGGGCACATTATGATGGAGGATTTTCCGCATCCGCCGGGCCGGCGGAAGCCACCGCCGGCCCGGCGGATGCGGAAAATCCTCTGCGGACCCACCAAAGACCCACCGCCACATTAGGATGGCTGGTGGGTCCTGGTTTCAGTCCGCTGCTTTTCCGCCACGGTTGGCTTACAACCGCGGCGGAAAAGCTCTAATATGGTGGCGGTGTCTCTCAGACACCACCAGACATATTAGGATGGCGTAGCAGAGATGCTTTTCCGCAGCGGGTTCTCAGCCGTGGAAAAGCATACAGATCTTCACTCTGGGGGCCTGTTGCGGGCCCCCTGGGTGAAGGGAGGTGGGGGGTGCACATGGGGGGTACCTATGGTACCCCCTGCATTTACATGCCGAAAGCGGCAGTCACCGCGCGGTACCTGCCGCTTTGTGCATGTAAATGCACTGCATGTGTTTTTAACATTGCGTCGGGTGCAGCTTGAAGCCGCACCCGCCGCAATGTTAAATATTGAGGATGTGACCGCCAGGGTGGCGGTCACATCCTAATTGCACAGGAGGGAACGCCGCAGCACATGCGGACGTTCCCTCCTATACAGGGCTCGCAGACGGACGCAAGTCCGTCTGCGATCGTAATGGGCCCCTATGTTGCTAATGAGTTAGCCTCAGAATTATACTTCAAATTATAAATATCATTTCTTTTGATGACAGCCACCCCCACAAAAAAAACCAGACGTATGTACTTTTTTAATTAACTTTTATTAAAACAATAACTGGAACTATAACTAAAAGATAACAATACAATAAATAACTATAACTATAACTAACAAAACAATATAATAAACAACATATAATATGGACTCCAAAGGAAGTATTGTAGTTAATCTGCAAAACAAAAAAGAAAATTAGTGTTTAAAATTAGATTGATGTGACTAAATGAGGTGATAGTAAGTTGTGCACGCATCAATGTGGGCGCATCCCTGTATTTGAGGCACTCCTTTGGGTTCATTAAAGACTCCGGGGTTGTAATGAATTCCTTTATTCATAAAGTTTTTGTATTCATGATATTTGAAGCATATCGATTACAAGTGGTTTCAGGCTTACAACATATTCAGTTTTTTAATGCCATTAAATTGATACTCCAATGCATTTAGGGCTAACTCAGCCCTTTTTCAAGGAGTTCTATAACGAAGAAGATATAATAAGCAGTCAGGCTTGTATGAACAGACGTGTTAAATGGGTTAAAAAATGTGCTAAGGGACCGTGTTCGTAGTTTATAAAAATCCGTGGTGTTAAAGATACAAGTGTGTGGGCACAGTGTATTAGTGGTTAATTAAAGGATGAAAGATGAAGGAGAGTGGGGAGAATGTAACGTGACAGGCGATCGTGGCCGGGTTGTGAAAAGGGCTCTATACGGCATAAGTGAGGGAATGTGGGATATGCTTCAAATATCATGAATACAAAAATGTTATGAATAAAGGAATTCATTACAACCCCGGAGTCTTTAATGAACTTAAAGGAGTGCCTCAAATACAGGGATGCGCCCACATTGATGCGTGCACAACTTACTATTATTCACGTAAGCGTTACCGGACGGAAACGCCACCTGCGAGAGCACCCAACCATTTGAAATCTATATAACTACAACTTGACATTGAAATCTTATACAGCCATCAGCAGTGCACCCTCCACCCACCATTTATTGTCACTAAATGAGGTCAAACATTACAAGTCAAAGTAACACTTGACGATATTTATATATTTTTTAAATGTTTGCAGTGTGCCTGAAACGCTTCCACTGGCATTGTACAGGCAGACTTTGGTCCACCCTTTTTATCAATTTTTGAGGTTTGAGATATAACATCCTAATTCTGTTATTCATCTCCTACTTTCACCTTTCAAATTCTCTTGTAAAGAACTTAACAACAATTGAAGGGAACATTTTCTGCATATTTTTAATAAAGCATTTGACACAATGCATAGTGATACCGTATTTATTGAATGTTTTGAAATTAATTTTCACAAGTCTTAAAAAAGTTGAACGCAAGAAAAGTTTATTGCCGCATTTCAAGAGGAGACCCCAATAAAGAGGACTGGTGTGGAACTGCAAGTATGCAGAAGCACTTGCAGACTAAGAATCTGGTCAACTTTGCAAGGGAAGAGTTAAGGAGATTTAGAGAGGCTCCTCCTGCTTCATGAGAAGACCCAAGTACCAGTGGAGCAACACCGTCAACCTCTACTACACAGCCTAATATTCATCCCCAATTTGGAACCCTTTAAGAAAAAAAGTAAGAAGGCTGGGAGCTCTATATGCCATCCTAATACCTCATCATCCTTTAGTTATACAGAGATCTACCCTGTATCAGGCCTATCTGTACAAGTGTGAATTTGAGATTATCTGCAACCGAAAACCCCTCAAGTACTTATATCCGTTACTTTTTAACTTCGTAGAGTAGTCGTATTGTGAGTATTTACCTTAAAGTTGTCCGTTAAAAATTTGTGAATCTCTCTGGCTTCATACAACTAGTTCATTCCATAGTTGAGACATCGGTGAAATGAACTGGAACAGGAGGATATACTTCCTTCAATGTTGGTAACTTGCTGCTAACTTATGTAACATTGTGGTAACTGAAAAAAGAGTTAAAAATGTATATGTTGTACATATGTCCAAGCTTAATTTTAATGTTCATAAAAACAATTGTTCTCAATAGGATTGGGGATGAAAAGATGTCATCAGAGGTTATATTTGGACAGCAAAATAAGAAATAGTATTGCATTATACAAGTGTTAGGCCGAGATTGGTCACTCACTTCATTCACAAACTCTTGCGCTTGATCTGATAGAACCCTTTTTGGACTTCCATGATCTAGAAATTCAGAAATAAATAGCAAGGGAAATTAAAAAAAACAAAAACATTTTTACTTTGTATCTGAAGTACAGGCTGAAAACATGTAACAAGCATTTAAATGAGAAATGGGTTTCGGAAAGAAACGTCTATAAGACTATCACAATGCAGATTTATATTTTATAAATATACTTATAGAAGCAAGAAAAATTATAACTCATACATTGTTCAATTTTAGATCACATATTTGGGCAATAAAATCAGGAGGACATGCTTTTTTACGTTTGGTTGATTTCAGAATGCCTATGAATTCTAGTAAAACATGACAATGACACTGTTATCCATCTGCAAACACATGAAATGCACAAATGCTTATCTCAGAATGGTTTTCGATCATGAAATGTTGAAGACAAACCTGATAACTTCATTAGGTCCATTGCAATTTTCGGCTGATAACATAAGGAGAGCAGTCAGTGGATCTGGTGTGTCGAGTTGTTCACCACCACGTGGTATAGTGTATGGGCAGGACAGCTTGTGGCTGGATTGAGATATCTGTATAATGAGATAGAACAGGGGGCAAATGAAGTTTAAGGTTAATAAAAAACATGGAGAGTGTGCTAAAATACAACATTGACCAATCAATTACATGTGCAGTGCAGGGGGAGGAAGCAGCACGTGACGCACTACTTAAAAAATTATATGAGCCAGAATTAAGTGATTTGCCTAGAAACATTGCCTACGAAGGCAAAATATTTAAGCTATAAGAGCTGGAAACCGTGCTAAAATACACTTTTGCAGAAAACATTACTTTTGCAAAGCATGGGGCACGTAACACACTACTTACACGAGAAAAACAACATCGCATTCACTTGAACAGCACGTAGCACACTGCTGTAGGAGCGGCCAAGTGGTGCTTGGCAAATTAAACAAACGCACCAGGATTAAGCGATTTGCACAGAAACAAAAGTTACGAAGTCAACTTTAACAATATAAAAAAGCAGAAAAGCGTGCTTAAAAACAGCATTACCAAATCGAACATAAATTTGCATTTATGCGGTATTTAAAGATTGTTCAGATTAATTAATTCAATTACTCTTTAAAAAAGTGCTCACCTTCGAAGAAGTGGATACGAACACTCTCGATGGCTGTGACTGCGGAATAGAAAAAGTTCAAAAAGGTTGGCAGCTTATAAATACTTTGCACAAGGATGATTGGTTGAGCATGATGTCACTGGGTGTGAGAGCTGTGATTGGGCATGTTGTAATTGAGCATGCGCATATAAAATTAAATATGTTTGGGGTACATAGCCAGACAGTGGGACGCATTGTGCGCATGCGTAACATTAACATGCATGCCCTACCACAAACATGCATGCGCAAAGTGAAGGCAACTCCTACGGGGTACATACATAGATGGAGTTCGGATATCCCCGTGGTCTTGAAGTGGCTTCAGGAGAGGGGTTTTGCAGGCCTCCTCCCCCCAAAAAATTGAATACGTATACTCCGCTTATTGTCATTGTACCATAAGCGCACCCTTCCGATCACACGCTGAAGGCTAATTGGCTGTCAAGTGGTTGTCAACATTCAAAACTAGAAACTGTTGGCAGCCATTTTATGTCTCGGTACAAGGGAGGCTGGAGAAGCATGTGAAATGTGTGTTTATAGCGTGAAAAGGGGGAGGGTAGACACACCCTGATCCTCTAGGCCTCCTCAGGGGGTCCCACAAGGTCTCCCAGGGCCCCTATTTTTTCTTTTTTGGCGAAAAATCAAGGGGTGCGGGTATGATCCGCGCATTTTAGCGATATTTTTTAAAAAAAGACGTGGGCTTCCGCGCATCTTTGGTAATTTGTATTCTTTCAACTGTTTAGAGGAGATGCAGCAGTGCTGTATCCAGGATCCACCACTGAGTAAGAAAAGATAACGATAACACTATTTACCTGCTAAGTGAATTTCTACCCATAGGATACTAGTGATGTACTTTTTAAGAAAGTTAAAGAAAATTATTAAAATAATAACCTCAGATAATCTCTTGTCTTAATATTTATAATAAATATATATAAATACGTTTTTCAACATTGAAAAAATTGCGGAAGTCGCGCACACACCGCGTCTGATACGTATATGACGTCACACACTACCACACGTCCAACACATCGCGTTATACGTACATCTCGCGTATGCGCAAGGCATCGCGCACAAGTCACATAGCAACCGCGTGGAAAAAGTTGTACCCATCGCACACCCTTCGCGGATCTTAGACAGCGACCCTAAAATGGCGGATATGTTTCACGCAGTAAATGAGTAAGGTGTTCATAGGGTGCACAACTGCAAAAAAAAGAAAAAAATAATAAAAATAATTTAAGTATAATATAAACAATATAAAATGATGAAACAATATGTATTTTTATGTTACAAAAATTTAATAAACAACATATGTAATATAGTTTAAAAATTAACACTTAAGAATAAAAAGGTTTAAAAAATGTAGTTAGAAAATATTAAAAAAATCAATAAAAACATTTACAAATTAGCTTTTAAAAAATCTTTGAAATTCACTGAAAAAACCGTAGGTTTCAGACATGTTATAGTTAGGTATGTAATATGATGATTTTATGAAGAATTGGAAGATGACGAGGTGTAGAGGTTGTAGGTTTCTTTATTAAGTAGATGGTAAGTATTCAGGTGAGGACCCCACCAGGAGCAGCCCACTTGCTGCTCAGCCCGCTCACAACTCAAGCTCACGCTCACACACTCAAACACAGCATTCTAACCACTCACCAACATTCCACTCATTCTACTCTGGCTGAGCAGCAAGACCAACTATGTTTACATACTACATCACCTTCCCCCTTTTGAACGGAAACAAAAAATGATGCAAGTACAATAATAATACGAATACATAGTAAGTCTGAAAATTGATAACATTGCATCTGAAGGGGAAAAGCCAAGTTAAAATTCATAAAAATATTGTAAGGCAATTCTGATCCTCATTAACCAAGCAAATGAAAGAGAGAAAGCAAAAATTGGAAAAAAGATAAGAACAGAAGAAATCATTCATAAGAAATGTGAAAAGCATCTGAAAGGGGAAAAGACAAGTTAAAATTCATAGAAAATAATGCAAGGCAATTTTGATCCTTATTAATCGAGCAAATGAAAGAGAAAAAGTTAAAGATGGAAAAAGAGAAGAACAGGAGAAACCACTCATAAGAAATGAGAATAGAGTGTAATAAATAGATTAAGATAGGTGAAGATTGTATCTTGTTAAACTTTAAAATAATTCCAACATTTCATAAACAGATTGCAGATTCAACACGCTGAATAAAATTCCAGTAACGTAAATTAACAGAAGAAGTAGACATCTAAATTGTGATATCTGTGTATCCTAGAGGATATCATGAAGTCATAAGACTTATAACTGTCCACGTAAATGTGAACACCATCATATCATGAATAAAATAACCCCTTTTAAGAAAAACTATGAACCATGCACATCAATAGATGAGAATTCCACTTGTCGGTGGAAGACCCATAGCCGAAGCCTATTTCAGTCCTAATCTGAAGAAGAATTGAGTGAATAGTGTATTTAAATATGAAGGTTGTAGAACCTAAGAATTTTATACTAAATGGGTACTTTATTATGATGGTTACTCAGCCCCTTGTGCATCTCTTAAAATAAATATGGATACACTGACCAAAATGAAGGGTACTTAGCTCATTGCGCATTTTTAAAAACAAATATGGGTAAACTGTCCCCAAGAAGATGGGTATTTAACCCGATGCGCTAAAATTAAAGTGGGTACATTGCCCTATGTGCAATAAATTTAGTATACATTTTATTTTGCACATGACCAGTTAAAATATGTAAAAACGCTCTATTGTCCATTAAATCTTTTGCACTTAAAGCTAAAATGCAGTCTATTGTGCATTAATCAATTTGTAATTCAAAATAAAGATGGACTATATATTATTGAGCATTTCTTATTAAGTATGGGTACACAGGCCTCTTAAATTCTTAAAATGAGGTCATTGTGTCAAATCCATATATAATACTATACATTGTGAAATTAAACTTCGAGCAAACCACCTTCCATATAGTTAATCAAAATAATATTAAGATGTTATTGTAAGACACAAAATAAACCAAGAAGGGTAGAATCAGTGTATAGGGTGTGCACTACCCACACTGTAGATTATCAGAATGTGAAGAGACCGGCTCCAACACAAAAATACCCTAATTGAACCAAATAATGTCTAGAACCCTCAGGAACGGGAACCTAAACAAATAAATACAGATTTCGTTATGTGGTTGCAACATGAGCAATTTCACCAGGTAAGTATGTAATAGCATGTATAACATTTACTCAATTCATTAAACAGATAAAAATAAAAACTGCAAAAATTTCAGTAAATGTAATAGCATGTATAACATTTACTCAATTCATTAAACAGATAAAAATAAAAACGAAAACTGAATTTAATGTAAGTAAAGCAGCTGTTTTTAAAGGAGTCTATGTACTTCCACTCATTCTACTCTGGCTGAGCAGCAAGACCAACTATGTTTACATACTACAAGGAATTAGCATTTAAAAAACCTTTGAAACTCACTGAAAAAAACAGGTTTCAGATAAGTTATAGTTAGGAATTAGCATTTAGAAAACCTTAGAAATTCACTGAAAAAAACATAAGTTTTAGTAGTGTTATAGTTAGCTACACATTTCACTTGTATAGACCATTGAAATTTCCCCTTTATAGTTAGTTGTACTAACTATAACTCGCGCGCCCGCAATCCACTGCTGATGATGTCACGTATTACATAATTCATGACATGGTCAGTGACATCACTGATTACATCACTAATGACATCTCAAATGACATCACTGATGAAATCATCCTTGTGACAAGCTGATACACCTGATCATACCTGATCATACAGTAGCATAATCTTTCAACAAACATTATAAAATATGAAGTACCATATTTGAAACATTGACACACCAGTACAAATTTCTAAAACTCACTCAGTGATTCCTACATCTACACACACATCTAAACACTTACTTATAGATTCACTCATACATGCTAGCAAAGATCAATAGAACACTATTAAATATACTTATATACCTACATCAACATTACACACCAGCACATATCCTATTCCTTTATGCAAACATCCTACTCACTTATGCAAACAATTGATCATATTTATATTTAATAAGCTACTCACTTACACAAACACCACTTTATTTATTCATATAGATAGTAACTCATACTTAGTGTGTTATAAAATCAGTATTACAAGTATACAGTTATCAATCAATCAATCAATCAATCAATCAATCAATCAATCAATCAGGGTACTTGTAAAGCGTGTTACATACCTGTGAGGGTCTCAAGGTGCTGAGGGGAGTGGGGGGTGCCGCTACTGCTCGAAGAGCCAGGTCTTGAGGAGTCTTCTGAAGGGGAGTAGGTCTTGGGTCTGGTGTAGGTGGGTTGGGAGTGTGTTCCAGGTTTTGGCAGCGAGGTAAGAGAAGGATCTGCCTCCGGCGGTCGTGCGTTTGATGCGGGGGACATCTGCGAGGGCGAGGCTGGCGGAGCGCTGCTGGCGGGTGGGCGTGTAGAAGCTGAGTCTGCTGTTCAGGTAGGCTGGTCCGGCGTAGTAGAGTGCTTTGTGTGCGTGAGTGAGGAGCTTGAAGGTGATCCTCTTGTCAATGGGGAGCCAGTGCAGGTCTCTCAGGAGGGGGGTGATGTGACTGCCGCCGGGGGCGTTGACGATCAGTCGGGCGGAGGCGTTTTGTATGCGTTGTAGCCGCCGTTGGTGTTTGGCTGGGATTCCTGCGTATAGTGCATTGCCGTAGTCCAGTCTGCTGCTGACGAGGGCCTGTGTCACTGTTCTTCTTGTTTCAGTTGGGATCCATTTGCAGATCCGGCGGAGCAAGCGTAGGGTGTTGTAAAAGGAGGAGGAGACTGCGTTGATTTGCTTGGACATGGAGAGGGAGGAGTCGAGGATGAATCCTAAGTTGCGTGCGTGGTCGGTTGGTGTTGGTGCTGTCCCTAGAGCGGTTGGCCACCAGGAGTCATCCCAGGCTGAGGGGGTGGGTCCGAGGATGAGGACCTCCGTCTTGTCCAAGTTCAGTTTCAGCCGGCTGCTCCTCATCCAGTCGGCGATGGCCTTCATGCCCTCGTGAATGTTGGTTTTGGCGGTGTGGGGGTCCTTGGTGAGGGAGAGGATGAGCTGGGTGTCGTCGGTGTAGGAGATGATGTTGAGGTTGTGGTGGTGGGCCACTTGTGCGAGGGGAGCCATGTAGATGTTGAACAGTGTCGGGCTGAGGGATGAGCCCTGGGGGACGCCGCAGATGATGTCGGTGGCCTCTGAACGGAAAGGTGGGAGGCGGACGCTCTGGGTTCTGCCGGAGAGGAAGGACGTTGTCCAGTCAAGGGCCTTCTCTTGGATTCTGGCTTCTTGGAGGCGTGTCTTTAGGGTGCGGTGTCAGACCGTGTCGAATGCGGCTGACAGGTCCAGGAGGATGAGGGCTGATGTTTTGCCGTTGTCCAGTTGGTGTCTGATGTCGTCTGTGGCGGCAATGAGGGCTGTCTTGGTGCTGTGGTTTCTTCTGAATCCGGATTGGGACAGGTCTAGGATGTTGTTGTCTTCGAGGTGGCGGGTCAGTTGAATGTTGACGGCTTTCTTGATGATCTTTGCCGGGAACGGGAGCAGGGAGATAGGTCGGAAGTTCTTGAGGTCCTTGGGGTCCGCCTTGGGCTTTTTGAGGAGGGCATTGATTTCGGCGTGCTTCCAGCTTTCAGGAAATGTTGCTTTTTCGAAGGAGATGTTGATGACCTTCCGTAGCTGAGGTGCGATGGCCACGTCTGCTTTGTTGAATACGTGATGTGGGCATGGGTCTGACGGAGATCCTGAGTGGATGGAGTTCATGATCTTGCGTGTCTATTCGTCGTCGTTGGTGTTGGTCCAGGAGGTCAGGTGGTTGGCGCTGTTGGTGATCGCGGGGGTGGTGGAGTCATGCATCGTTTGGGCGGTTGTGGAGTTGAAGCTGTCGTGGATGTCAGCGATCTTGCGGTGGAAGAAGATGGCCAGTGAGTCGCACAGTTCTTGTGAGAGGGGGATGTCGTTGGCGCAGGCGTCGGGATTGGAGAGTTCTTTCACAATGCGGAAGAGCTCTTTGCTGTCGTGTGCGTTGTTATCCATGCGGTCTTTGAAGGAGGATCTCTTGGCTAGTCTGATGAGGTGGTGATGTCTGCGGGTGGCGTCCTTGTGGGCTGCGTGGTTTTCTGGCGTTCGTTTGTGGATCCATTTCTTCTTCAGCTTACGGCAGGCGCGTTTGGAGGTCAGGAGCTCGTCGGTGAACCAGGTGGCTCTCCTGCTGGCGTGGCTGATGGATGGTCTCTTGAGTGGGGTGAGGGTGTTGGCGCCGTCGTCGATCCACTGTCTGAGGTTGTGGGCTGCGGCGTCAGGGCAGGTGGGGTTGAGGGGTGGGTTCTGGGCGAGGGTGGTGGTCAGCTGGTCTTAGGTGACTTTGTTCCAGCAGAGGCGCGACGGCTGTTGGGTGCGATGGTGCGTGGTTGGTTTTTTGAAGGTGAAGTGGATGCAGCGGTGGTCGGTCCAGTGGGGTTCGGAGGTGTGGTCGAAGGTGACGTGGGTGCTTGTGGAGAAGACGGAATCCAGCGTGTGGACTGCGGCCTGGGTGGGTGCGGTGATGATTTGTCTGAGGCTGAGGCTGGTGAGGTTTTCGATCAGACTGGTGGAGTTGCCGTCGTTGTTGTTCTCGAGGTGGAAATTCAGGTCCCCGAGGAGGATGTAGTCCATGGAGGGGAGTGCGTGGGTGCTGGCGAGGTCGGCGATGGAGTCGCTGAACTGAGCCTGGGATCCGGGGGGTCTGTAGACGAGTGTTCCTCTGACAGTGGTGTTGAGGTCGGTGTGGATCCGGAAGTGCAGGCTTTCGGCGGTGTTGAGGGTGTCGTCTGCATGGGTGGTGACCTTGAGGGTGGACTTGTAGACGATGGCTATTCCTCCTCCAGCTCCATTAGCGCGGTCCCTGCGGGCGATCTTGTAGCCGTCCGGGATGGCTATGGCAATGTCGGGTGCCGCGGAGTCGTTCCACCAGGTCTCGGTGAGGAAGGCCACGTCTGGGGCGAAGGTGTCGAGCAGGTCCCAGAGCTCGATGGCGGGTGTTGAGCAGAAGGCAGCGGAGGGGGTTGGGTCTAGTTCTAGGAGGTTTGGTGGGTCTGTCGCTGGTGAAGCTGCAGGTGCGGCAGGAGAAGGGTCTGTGGGTCCGTTTTGGGGCGGCCTGGAAGCAGGTGTTGTGTCGGCCGGTATTGAGTGCGTGGAGGGAGTCGGTGTCGTATCTTAGACTGGCGTCATGGCGAGCGAGGGGTCCAGGGGTTCTGACGCTGGGCGCGGTACAGGCGCGGGCGGGCACGGACGGGCTTGCCTTAGGCGTGCCTTCGGCCCACCAGCGGCACTCCCACTGCGCGCAGCCGTGCCACGGCCTCCATTACGAAGGGGGCGAGGGAGGAAGGAGCAGCTGGGAGGCGGAGCGGGTGTGGAATCAGGCGCGCGGGGAGGGGCCGCAGGGGAGGCAGCGGCGGGAGCAGGAAAGCGCAAGAAACGGCGGGAAAGCGCAAGAAACAGCTGGAAAAAAGCAGGAATCGACAGAGGCAGCAAGGGGGATGCTGACGCGGTGGGGGAGCGACCTGGCCTGTGAAGAAGGTCAAGGGTCGCTCATTTATTCATTCATCATTCATACAATCACTGAGTATTATGTATACTTATTTATATACAATACCTGTCACATACACTGCCTTTTATATTGTTAGTTTGTTGGACATATATCATTGATAAATATATTTACTCATCACCACACCCATCAAGAGATTCACTCACCCAAACAACTGTTTCCACATGCAGTCTTAACCTCATTTACTTACTAAATTAACTAGTTACACATCTTTCCACAGTCACACACGTCCCACCCAACCACACACACATTCATTCACTATCCCATACAAATACTCACTTAACTAATTAATAACTAATGTAGACTTTCACATAGCTAGTAACCAACTTATGTAGTAGTTTACATGACAAGAGATAGAGTGATACAGGTATTCACACAGTTTAAACACTATCCCATATATTTAGTGAGACACTTTAAATTCGTCACTTAGACAGTCAATCACATTGCTACTATATCCTCCATTCAGATACTTATACATCCACTCAGTTTTCAAGCAGATTGCTATATATATATATATATATATAATACTTATTTATATAGCGAAGCAAACCACATTCACTGGATGATGTAACCAGTGATGTCATCAGTGATGTCATTTGAGATGTCATCAGTGATGTCACTGACCATGTCATGAATGATGTAATATAAGACATCATCAGCAGTGGATTGCGGGCGCGCAAGTTATAGTTAGTACAACTAACTCTAACGGGGGAATTTCAATGGTTTTATACGAATTAAATGTGTAGCTAACTATAACACCCCTAAAACCTATGTTTTTTTCAGTGAATATATATAAAGGGAGCCCAGATGGAAAGTGAGCACGGCATATATATATATATATATATATATATATATATATATATATATATATTTTCATGTCACACTTCACGCTGCAGCTTCCTCACCCTGCGACCACAACGGCACGGGCTGCAAGGACGAAGAAAAAAACAGATAATGGTACCGAAAAGGTGGACATTTATTATAGACTTTTCAAAATAAGTGTCAAATAACATATAAGCGTGGATAAAATAAAATATATCACATTTGACACGTTTCTGCGTATGCCTTATACTGGGCCTAAATCACATTCATTGTGACCATTTTTTATTCACTATTCAGGACTTTCATCCCACATCACTTCCTGTGGCCCTCAGAACCACAAGAACGCTGACCATTTTCATTGCAGAAATGTTTGCAATCCATTTTCCAACTCAGTATTTGTAATGTAATGTACACAAACCATAGCAAAAATTCATAATATTTTTGTATACTTTTGTGCTACAATCATGTATTTTCAGTATTTCAAATTAATTTGCCCTTTGCACATTTAACAATCTTATGTTTCATGGCATTTGAAAGGTCCATAATATTAGTTCACTGAGCACAATGTTTCATTATTCATTGACGATCAAATAGTTAAAAACAAGAGGAATGTTTCATAACACATGTCTGTAAGTGTAAAAAAATTAAATTTGAGATCAAAGGGACATTTCAAACAACTTCCAATGAGATCACCATGCAATTCACATCCAGCCTGGTAATTCTACTAACCAAATGGGTAAAGTGGCAAGTGCTAAATTAAATTGCTTCCATGGATTAATGATTATTATGTTCAGTACTATTCCCAAGTTTTCCCTCATTTCTATTGCACATTTCTCCCATATACATATCGTACTTTGTCAAGGGGATATGTCAAGATCATCTCTAATTTGTCACATTTCTCTTTCTCTGCAAATCTACAAACTTGTGGCATAGAAATGCTTTAGACGTCAGTAAAGCATTTCCATAAATATATTGCACAACAACTAGTGGCATTAAATTCGATGCTAATCCCAATTATTGAAAGAGATGATTTCCTAAAGATATTGCACGTTTCTCTCCTATTGATAATACTGATAGCAATAGCAGTGCTTCTTCCAATTTGATTACTCTTTGGGATGAGATGTCATGTGGTATATCCTAGACGGTTGCCCTACTGTCCCTTGGCAGGTTGTTCAAACCAATCAATAATGTATCTGGGGGTAAGAGGGAGATGCTGTCATAGATTACTACATATTCAATAATTGCACTCAACCCAATGCGTGGTTAGGTACTGAATAAAGTGCTCTCATGATTCTATTGCAGATAATGATTGGCACTGGTAACTACTGAAGCGCCTATTGTTATCCATGTGGAAATAGGTGCAAAAATACGAAGATAAAAGTCATATTCATTAATTGCACTCAATCCAATGCGTGGTCCTGTACTGGATAAAACGCTCTCATGAGTCTATTGCACATAGTCATTTACAATCGTAACTGTCAATTTTTGTTATCACTGTTGAACTATGTACAAAGATAAAGTGCTAAGTGTTTGACAAAATGACTAAGTTAAAAAATGTCTAAAAGCGAATTCTCTTGTAGAAAAACCTACATTTCAAAGGCTATATATTTTCCAAATGTGGTGAGCATTTTTTCCTCTGTATTGCATTCTATATATTAAGTCCAAATTTTACACACTTTTTCTTTTGCACTCAACAGAGAAAACACAAGGTATGATTAGAATATTGGCATATAAAATGATAAAAATTACTCATTCATAGTTCAGTTATAAATGTACATGACGCTCGGCATCGATGTTTTGTTCCCAGGGTATATCTGGGGCATATTACCAACAAGTAGCGATAATTATCGTTAAATAGGCTTAGCGACGATTTTTTTTATCACTGCCTATCGCTGGATATGTTAGCAGAGAAAACATGCTATTAGCAATGTTTTTCTCCATTATGCTAAAATATCCAGCGATAGTGGCGAAATGCGTGAATATCGCTGAGAATACAGCGATATTCACACATTAGCGACGAAATGCTCTTAGCCATATTATCCACCTCCCATTGGATAACATGGCTAAGAACTGGTCTGGGCAGGTGTTAGTATTTGGAAATATTCGCGCTTAGTGCGAATATTTCCATCGCTACACCTGCCTTGTTAATAGGCGATAGCAACGTTAGCGATTGCTTTCAGTCGCTAACTGGTTGGGTACGCCCATTTTGCATGTCATTAGCGATAAACATCGCTGACATGCAAAGCAAGCCCCTAACCACTCGCTATCGCCTAAAAGCTGTCGCTAAAATCAGTTAGCAACAGCTTGCTAATAGGGCGATGGAATTATCGCCGCTTAGTAGCCGGCGATAATTGACTATCGCTCTGCTTGATAATATGCCCCTCTGTTCCTAAAGTTAAAATCAATTGGGACTCCTCTCTTCTTAACTCTATTTCCCTGTCGCCTCCTTGCAGATGAGATTTTACATATCTGATTCCATAATATTTAAACCCAGATGGAGATCTTTGATGGTATTGTTCAAAATGATTGGACATAGGACAGCTTTTGTCTCCATTTGTATTGCTCTGATGTGTTGCAAGATCGTTACTTTCAATTTCTTTTTCGTACTCCCAACAATAAGCTTGCCACAATCACATTCTAGTGCACAGATGACGTATTCTGTGTTGCATGTTATTCTGTCCTGTATTATGATAGTTCATCCTTCGAAAGTTTTATATAAGTTTTGGTTTAGTCCATATTGGCAAGCTTTACAAGTATTGCACTTCTTTGGTGCCTTCTGTTAGCCAATTTTTACCCCTATCGGGATCATAAACGTTCTGCTTAAAATGTCACCCAAAGAACTTGTTTTGCAGGAGATTATTAATGGGCACGGGACAACTAATTTTTTCAAATGGTCAGCTGTTTCTAAAATGTGCCGGTACTTTTTTTAAAATCATTTTAATATTCTCTTGTACATGATTGTACTCCAGAAACAATTTTTGTGTTTTTTCACCTCTGTTCTTTTTAGTGAATTTACATTGTGTTCAAAGAGGAGAGAAACTCTTTGTTTTCCTCAAATATATATATTTTACCTACTAGCGGTCAGTGGTTATAGTTGGGACCTAGTTTCTATAGGAAAAGTGTTTTGATTTTGTTAATAACTTTAGCGCCATTTGACAAATTTCCTGACATTTTTCAAAACTACTTTGCCACTCACTTCAGCTGCTGTCCATAAAGTTTCAGGTTGATTTTTCAAGTGGGGGCTGAGAAAAATTGGGGTCCCAAAATGCATTCTCACAATGCAATTTTCCATGGGAATATTAGACATGACTACAGCCCAAACGGCTTAATGGAATTACACTAAATTTGGCAGAAAGCTAGAATTTGGTTCACAAAGAGTGCTTTTTGTAATTTGGTGTAAATCCATTCAGTAGTTTTTGAATTTTTTTAATACCTTTGTTATGTATATCTAGAGAAACTGAGGGTCCCAGATCCGACAGATCTCATGCTGAGATCTGATTGGCTGACATCACATCAAACAGGAAGTGATGGCAGCCATCTTGGGAGTTGGGACTCACCTGAATCCCAAGAAAAACTTAAAAATGAACACAAGGGGGCCGGGTAGGAATACCCTGACCTCCTAGGTCTGGTGGTGGAGTCACACAGGGACGCTGCCAAGGCCAATTTTTTTTTTAATTGTGGTGTGAATTCATGGAAGATCCATGGCAATTTTTTATAAATAAAAACAATCACATGTCTTTTTAGCCCTCTGGATGGGCCAGGTTGCAGCGGAATTATTTATAATAATACATGGGAAGGGCACACGTGTCCACCCTTCCCCAGGCAGTCCTGGGGACCCCATTTCCCAAGGCCCAGCTGATATTGAAAAGGGGGAGGGGGACCATGTTGCCCTGCTCCCCAGGCCGATTTCGCCCCAGGGACCTGGCAATATAAAAAAAATGAGAGGGGCAATCCGCCACCTCCTGGGATGATTTTGGCCATGGGAACCCCATTCCTTGGGGCCGGACCATAGGCAAGAAGGGTGTGGGGGCACGCAGCTTCCTTCTCCGGGCCCCATCCCAGGGCCCAGCCACATTAGTAATGGGTAGGGGAGCCACGCAGGTCCCTTGCTTCAGCCGGTTTCAGTCCCGAGGACCCCATCACCCTGGGCCCTCCGCAATTATAACAGGGAGGGGGAGGGGGAGGAGCATGGCCTTAGGGCCCCATTCCCCAGGGCTGCCGCCTGCTATGTCCCGGGGTGCCCACTCCAAGGTCACAGTGATTTGCCTGCCCGCACTAGCTTGGACAGGGAAACCTGTGTTTGCTCTCTCGTGGCTGGAACAATTTCAAACATATTCAATGTAATTAACATTTTGATTTTACAATGAAACATTTTTAAATTTATTTTAAGGCTAACAATCTTTAAAAGTTTTCTCTATAAATTCTTATAGGGAGACCTCTACGACAAAGACAGAGATTTCTCTTTTGTTGCAAAGTTATTACAAATATGGTTGCATTCTTATTTCTGTTGTAGGAGGTACCACCTCTTGATTTAAGGGGGCAGAGCCATGAAAGACTATACCAAGTTGTAATCTACATTTAGTAATGGTGAATAGCAAAAACATGTAGAGGCATGGAAGTAAATGGTATGGAAGTAAATATACATGAGTAAATCTACACATGCACATTTACTTTTGGGAGTAGGCCCCTCCAGACTATAAAATAAGCTGGTGAATGCATGAATAAATAATACAGCTGACTTATGTGGTATACATATTAATGTGAATTAGAAAAAAAGACTTTTCGAAAATGTCTTTTTTGCTGACATTTTTGTTGTATAATCTTTCTGTGTTGCATGCACAGTGATAGTGCGAGCTAAACTAATGGAATTCAGGTTTCTTTTCTCTAACGGTAAGGCTGTCACCTATCGAAACACAATCCAGTCACACCACCGCTCTTCAATAATCACTGTATTTTCAATCAATGTAGGTAAATGAAGATAGACACAACCTACTGATTGGAACTTGCATTGGGTGGTTTACAATTCAGCTCTCTCGACTATGCATTATGGATATTGACTACAGGTGCTTCATTTTAAACAGTTTAATGGAATAATTGATTTTTATGTGATGGAGTGCCCGAGCGTGCATGTGAAATACCTTTCATATGTATTGTTCTTGGAAATGAGCCTTGCCTGCTGGAATCAGTGCCTGCCTCTGCTTGATCAATGACTGGGCCCAAGAAGATTGTTTCTGCATTACTTTAAAGTGGCTGGGAAGTATATGGCAACAGTAATTTTTTGTGAATTTTAATGGTACAAGCAATTTTTTGTTTATATTTTATCAGGGAAGAGAAAATAAAGTCAAGGAAATTATCTACAAGATATCCAGTTAATACAATATTTGCTATGTAGAAAAGGAGGTTTGCTCTGGTACACATCTTATTATTATTATTATTATTTTTATTATTATTATTATGGTTATTGTGATTATTATTATTACTATTAGAACTTTGGAATTTTGTGAGCCCCATTGAAAACAATGGAGTGCTCCAGGCTTCTAATGCCCAGTAGAAGCCCGGAGCTCCAACATTTCAAAGTAGTTGTTCACAGCTGTTGCTGTGAACAAAGGCCTCACAGAGCCCACCCCTTGGTCTCCGTAAGGCTTTTGTTTTTATTTGCTAGAACATTCTGCCCTCTAGTGGCAGAATGTTCTAACAGCCTTACAGCCCTCTGTAGTTATATAGTAACATTAAAATCCCACTCCCTTCTTAAAGACCCTCATCGAATGCTGGAGCAGATCTTCAATAGCTGGTTTAGCCTGTGACAGCATGATAGAAGGCTATATTATTCCCCAGGAAATTGTTTCTGGGATGTTAAAGCAACCTAGCCCCTAAATTTCCCAACAGCTCTCCCCTCTTTTACCAACACACAAGCTCACTGATTTTATCTTATGAGAGACATCTGATTTATTCAGAACATCAAGATATTCATTCTGTAAACCAGTAAAAATGAATATCAGTGCCACATTACCACTCAACTTTATTTCCTACTGCACAGTGAACAACATTTTCAATATTCCACTTGCTAAGATCATTAACCATTATCACATCATCTTTTGACTAGCTTACATTGAAAGCTATAATATATACTGAGTCAACATTACTCATCCACCATTGGAATCTCACCTTCATTAATTCACTTAGGTGGCAACATGGTGGCCAGCTGACGGGTGAGTTGGGAGCACGGACGCTCATCCAGCATAAGTGTAATAAATTTTTTCTGCTACAGCCCCATACTTCACATTTTCAGTTCTTTGATGGCCCTCTTGTGTGGTGGCTCAGGCAGACATTTTTCTGGGTGTTTACCACTGAGATAATTGTTGAGTCAAGCTGTGGTTAAAGTCAGGCTGGGTGTCACCCTGCTAGTCACCAATGTGATAAAAGGAGTACTAGAGTAATACAGTGAGCCGGAGCATGTTCCACAGTGCCTGTGTTACACGTGGAGGATGCATTGATCCACCTGATACTACAAGTAATGGTTTGGGGGTTTGTAATCTGATGGGTCAGGGTATCAAACTGAATTCTGGACCTTCCAGGATAACATGGAGACTATTACTAAAGACTTTAAATTCAATACCTGCTCTTGAAAGCATTTTAACCCTTGCTCATGAGAATGATATCATTCCTGCTGTTTCTACTAAAGGAATATTCTTGATTTTTGTTCCTAAAGGGGATGTCACTGGTTCTATTCAGAAGTATTGTCACAAGAAAGGCGGGGTGGAAACCCGCCTGAGTTGGGAGAAGAACTCAAAAAGAGGGTCCTGATAAGTGAGGCAGTAAGTTTTCTTTAATAGACAAAATAAAAAAATAGATTATCTGATAAGTGCTTCATCAGCTATACCACATACCAGGTCAGAACTTCTTGGGGGAGTCTACGAAAATCATATCAGGAGACTTCCTTACATCAGAGTTGATGGGGCTAACTGAGTGTCTGTCCAAGACAATATTAGGATGGCTCACACTGAGATCCTGGAGAAAGGAGTGTGTAAGGGCTGTGGCAAGTGTGCTAAGTCTACCAGGCAGATTCCACCCCCTGTTATTAGAAACCTAGATAAAAGGATGCCCTCTTACAGATCCTTGACTAGGATCAATTCAGGATCAAAGAACATAATATCTAAGGGACACCTTTTGACAAAAACATTCCTTATGTAATTTAAGCCTAAGGTATCGCTGCCTTTCCTCTATATCATCTAGTGAAGCAGGTATCACAGAATAAGGACTTCCATGTGAGCTTTTAATTGTTTAACTGTGTGGCCAGATCATTTCACACTGGAATCAAGTCTCAGCTTGTTCTATAAATTCAGCCGTACCAATGATTCTGTTCTGTCTTTAAGTCTTACTGCCATCCAAAGTCATACAATCTGTAGGGTACAGTTATCTTGTAATGTCTGTCGCACTGAAGAACTGTAACATTAGTTCATTAAATGGAAGAGGTTTTCTAAGGGAAGCCAAAGAATGACAATTTAGTTTCTCCACATGATAATACCCTGCTATCTTCACGGGGAGATACCAGGGCTGGATGCAAAGATACTGGCAGATATATCTCTCTGAGATAACGGCGATTACACATTTTTCCCCGGGTATAACATGTAGACCCACTAATACCGGGTCCAATTCTGCATATTTTCCCCCTTACAGGGGAAATAGCTGAGCCAAAACTACAAACATTTACCACCTAATGACACCTGCTTAGAGCAGGGGTCATTTATTTGTGCTGCAGCCATGCGAGTGGGTGGTTTGGTGGCAGGGGTCAGCAAGAGGACAGCTATCCAGCAGTATGAGGGCAGACAGGAGCCTGGCCCATCAGGTGCCCACATACCCCCACAGCTCCTCTGAAGTTTCTGGGTCCAGAGTCCAGGCATGGAATTCATTGGGTCTGGAGTTTGAAATCCCAATAATTTTGTCCCTGAGATGTAGTTTCCCCAATGATTACCACTTGTATCATCATAATGAGAGAATAAGGGGCTTATTTATGAGCCCTTGCGTCACTTTTACAGCGCTGGTGCGTCACTTTTTGTGACGCACCAGAGGAGTAAAAAAATGTGCCTTGTTGCACCATATTTACAAAGTGACGCATCTAGGTAGATGCGTCACTTTGTAAACCCCTGCGCCACATTATAGCTGCGCCAGCTATAACGTATGCAAGGGGGGCGTTTTGGCAGGTGTAAGACTGACGCAGGCACTAACAACATTGGACTTGTCCATGTGAAAGTACATATTACTGGAGTTGCGTCACTTTTGTGACACACTCCAGCAATGCGTCACTTTTGCGCCTACAGATAGGTCAGAAATACTAACGTATCTGTAACTCCTTGCAACATGATGTGTCATACTGTAAATATGACGCATCGTTAGTGTCTCAGGGAGAGCACAGTGAAAAGTGACGCATCGCTGTTTTCACGCAGCAATGCGTCACTTTTCATAAATGAGGCCCTGAATTTGTAAGGGAGAAAATAAAAAAAATTTTAAGGTTTAAAAAGCATATTCTTGATGAGGACTTATGAGGACCCATGCAGACATGGCCTCGAAAAGCTCCTGACATACGGCCTCTTCCTCCAACTTCTTGACGTGCCCACGTCTACAAAAGTACTGCTAAAAGCAGGAATAATGATAGGGTTACTGCGGAGACCACAACTGAAACAATTTCAGTGTGAAATCCCTTTTAAAGTGTAGTGGTGAGGTTTATGTTCGTTCTGTCACCCTGCTTTAAGTGACGCAAATCAAGATGACTTCCAATAAGCGCAGAGAGTACAGTTGGAACTGAAAAGAGATAGGGGCAGATTTACCATTCCCTTGCGCCTCTTTTACGCCGCTGTTGCATCACTTTTGTGATGCAGCAGCGGCGCAAAAGATGTGCCATGTTGTGGGCTATTTACAACGTGACACAGGGAGATGCG
Organism: Lissotriton helveticus; assembly: GCF_964261635.1. Lineage (NCBI taxonomy): Eukaryota > Metazoa > Chordata > Amphibia > Caudata > Salamandridae > Lissotriton > Lissotriton helveticus. Next base: position 654,648,212 of record NC_136072.1, read on the forward strand.
TCACGTTGTAAATCCCTGCGCCAGAAGTAGGCGTTCCTGCACGGGGGTGTTCTGGTGCAGGAACGCCTTCCAAAAGTGGCTAAGTGAAATGTACAAGATTTCACCTAGTCACTTTTGAGCCCATGCTGCATCAAAACCCTGCTCCTGCTTGAAGCAGGCGTAAGGATTGATGCAGCATTGTAAAGATACGGCACCCCAGAGCCTTGCTGGAGCTGCGTCGCGCTTGCCATGCAACTCCAGCAATGCGCCGCCTTTACGGCACAGATGGGTCATGCATCTGTTCGTATTTGCCCAATGGTGAATGCGGCGCATCCATGGTGGCGGAGCCGTGATGCACAATAACTGGCGCATCCCTGCTGATGTGCAGGGATGCACCAGTTATTGTAAATCTGCCCCATAGTTTGATGCAGGTAAAACATTATTGTAAAGTGAGTTCTGGCCGCGTGAGCTGAGGTGAGAGGAAATTGAGAGGAGAATGGAGAGAGGCTGCTGATGCTAAGAGACAGACTAAGAGTAGCGAGTTCAAAGAAGGGGCGCTGTGCGTTTGCACTGTGGAACCACCACTAAAGGAAAAGTGGGCCTATATGCATTGGATCACCATTGGGAATACATTAAGAGATTAAAGTAGATGAAAGAAACCAAAAAGGGTCTCTTATTATTAAAAAAGAATACAGAGCAGCAATGAGAATAGGGTTTAAAAGTGGAGACCCTAACATGTTTTGCAAAGGGGGAATATCAGAAGAAACGGTTGGTCTGGGGTTATTACCCTCTCTGTGACTGTGAAGGGGAGGTTGACACAATTGAAATGGGCATAGCAAGACAATATGGAACTGAATCCGAGATAGCTGGCAAATGACAAGACTAATTGGTCCCTTTCATGTAAAAGGAGTTGGCCCCTCTGTTTGTTGGATTGGTGTGTGCTTTGGCAGAGAAGAACGGCATAATCAAGAGCTAAAACACCGAAGGCTCCCTGTGAGGAATTGGAGTGTTTGTTGAGAGGGGTGTTACCCCCGCTCAAGCAACAGCCATAATCGCTGTCATTGTGAACCACAAAAGTCATAAAGTTAACTTGTGTTTAACCCTCTGGTACCTTGGCACAAATGCAGTCAGGCATAACTTAAAAAGCAATGTGTAAAGTATTCATGCAGCACACAAACAGAAATACATTGAATACACACACAAGAAAAATCCCATACCAATTTGGAAAAATAGATCACATTTTAATTATTTGGTTGACAATAAAACAACAAACATCAAATCAGTAGAACCAGTGTTATTCATTTTTAAAGTTTAAGGTACAAATTAGTGCCCAGAATATCTAAGTGCAAACTGCAGACATCTAGTCACGAGAGACCGGGTCAAAGTTGAAAAATATGGCAGATGGCAATGAAGCATGAGTTGGATACAAAAAGTGGATTGGGCTCGTTTGGCACTCACCTTCTGCCTTTTGATCAAAAGTCTCTTGACAAGGTAAAGTTAAGCGGAACAAGGCTGTAGGCGGTATCCGGACTGCTGAACAGAATTTGCGGCTGTGGAGAATAATGTAGCGAGAGCTACCATGAAGTCAGGTCGGCTAGTGATGCACCTTGGGTGGGCAGATAGAAAAGCAGCTCTATATGACTCCCTCCCTGCTAGAGACAATGCAAACCACACTGACAGAATGTAAGGAGGAAGCGGATAGAGAACTAGAAATCTGGGGGAAAAATACATTGACCCGGCGATATGGGGAGGTGGACAGATTGGGCCTCTTTTCTTAGGCCAAGACCATATAACAAACCTCCAAATGCCAGCCGGTGAGTCCCTTTATGTGCCTGAGGCCATTATAAACTCCTTTGTTATCTTGTATACACTTCCAAACTACAGGGGGGAGATACGACTATTCCTAACTACCTGGAAAGGGCCACTTTGGGCTTGTTAGGGCCTGAAGAATATGCTATACTAAATCAGGCCATTGATTAAAAGAGATCAAATAGGTAATTCGGCAGCTTAAAAATGGTAGTGCCCTTGGCAGTGATGACTTCCCTGCCGAATCTCAAAATACATATGCCGTAGATGCTTGTGCCTTTATCATTAACAGTATATGAAGAAGCTTATGAGATGGGTACACTCTTCAAGAACGAGAAACCTCCGGAGCTATGTCCCTGCTAAATGTGGGCAGGAAAATATTAGCTAGACTGCTGGTGAGTAGATTATTACACCTCATGCCCCTCCTGGTATGATCAGATCAATCTGGTTTTATCCCTGGGCAATCCACCGCTGACAACCTCCTTTGTCTGCTTGCTCTAACGCATCAATTAGAGGCTAGCTTGAAAGTTGCTGCACTGCTTTTAGATGCCGCTAACGCATTAGATACTGTTGAATGGTCCTTTTTAAAGACACTCCTGAGCAGAATGGGGATAGGAAGTGTTATAACAAGATGGATTAGATTACTCTACACAGACCCCCTAGCTTGCATTAAGGTCAATAGAGGGTAGCTACAGCATGTTTAATCAGTAGAAGCACGCTGCAGCGCTATTCCCTTTTCCCCTTTCTTTTCACCTTAGTGTGGAACCCCTTGCATGTATACTTTGAGAATTTTATTCCCAGCATGGGATTACTTTGGGATATCACTACACCTTACTCTCTATGTATGCAGATGAGGCTCTCCTGGTGGTGTGGGATCCGGAAGTAAATCTGTCTCCCATTCGAGATGAGATTGCTCAATTTTGCCCCTGGACGGGCTTTCAAATTAACTGGTCAAAATTCATCATAGTTCCCCTTTACGAGGGCTTCTACTCAGCATTCATTATCACGTCCACTACCGTGGCAAACATATTTGGTGACTTATTTAGGCATTTTGTATCATACTGACCCTCAAACGATTTAGAGAATTATGGGACATATATTCATGGGCTCCAACCTAAAGTTCATCACTGAATCACTCTTCCCTTATCTTTGGTGTGTAATGTGGCTCTGATGAAAATGTTAATCCTACCTATGTTACTCCATATGTTTCAAAACATACCAATCACTTTGAATAAATCCTTTTTAAGCACCTAAACTCACTTATGATCTGTTTGGCTTGGATATGTAGGCAACCTCAACTGAGCTGGAGTCGACTAGGTCTTCCTTATGTTAGGGGAGTGTTTGCAGCGCCTCAATTTGAAATCTGCTATTCAGTGGCTCAGATTCAATTTTTGCTTCACTGGATTCATAATAGCCGACCAGCACCCCATCTTGCTTTAGAGCAGAGCCAAATAAACCCACTTCCTAAACAGAAAGAGCCCTATTCCTGTTTTACTAGGCTGATGACAGAGATGCATACGGTAAGATACACAGGCTGGGCCCTGGCCAGATTGGTCACATTATGCAGTAAGGCAGTGCTTTACTCCCCGCTCATTCCTATTAACCACTATAACCCCCTCTGCTTGGACCCCTCCTCCATTATGATGGTCTATGTACATAGCAAACGCATCATTACTGTAGGCGACCTATTCCAAAACCATGATTTTAAAAAGTATGGGGAATATCTGGGGGCTGCAAAGCCCATGCTTCTTGACATTTTTACAGATCTCTACCATGCTTTTCTGGCCCTATATCCAATATTTCTTAAACCCTTCGATGCTGATGACGGAGCGGTTCCGTCATCAGCATCGGTTGGGCTGTGCTGATGACGGAACCGCTCCGTCATCAGTACAGCCCTCGGGGGGAGCGCTGTCGCTCCCCCCCTGGAGCTCCGATCGTGGTTGTAGTAGTGGGGGTGGCAGCGGAAGACTTCGCGCTGCTCCCCCCGCCACCCCCCGCACTTCCTGGTGACATCAGCGTGCTGTCGCGCACGCCAACGTCATCAGGAAGTGCCAGACGCGCTGGAAGCCATTTGCTTCCAGCGCGTCGAGCAGGTAGGTCTGTTTCCTGCTCTCCGGTGGGGTGGGGGGGCCATTACTCGGTGCCTTGAGGCATCAGGGGGGAGGAAACACTGTTTCCTCTCCCCTGATGTCCCAATGCAGGGCATTCCTGGTTCATGATCGCGCACAGCGTCGCGATCCTGCACCAGTAATGCCCCACTAGACACCAGGGATGTTTTTTTGTTGAAAAGGAAGCGACCCCTTGGGCAAGGGTCGCTTCCTAGGGCCATAATATTGCAGGACAGACTTTTCTGCCCCCCCCCTGGGTCGAGATCGCTCGTTTTAGCGAGCAATCTCGACCCAGGGGTGGCAGAAAAGCCCACTAGACACCAGGGATTATGTTTTTTTTGATAAAAGGAAGCGACCCCTTGGGAAAGGGTCGCTTCCTGGGGCATTTATTATTTGTTTAGACTTTTCTGCCCCCCCTGGGGGCAGATCGACCGTTTTATTCGAGAATCTGGACCCAGGGGGGGCAGGAAAGCCCACTAGACACCAGGGATTGTGTTTTTATTAGTAAAGGAAGCGACCCCTTGGGCAAGGGTCGCTTCCAGGGCCATAAAAATGTAGTGTAGACTTTTCTGCCCCCCCTGGGGGCAGATCGCCCATGTTAGCGCGTGATCTGGACCCAGGGGGGGGCAAAAAAGCCCACTAGACACCAGGGATTTGTTTATAATTGTAAAGGAAGCGACCCCTTGGGGAAGGGTCGCTTCCTAGTGGCCCATAATTTTTTTTAGACTTGTCTGCAGATCAGCCATTTTTTGGGCCACATCTGGACCCAGGGGGGGTAGAAAAGCCCACTAGACACCAGGGATTTTAGTATATTTATAAAGGAAGCGACCCCTTGGGCAAGGGTCGCTTCCAGGGGGCATTATAAATATTGTAGACTATTCTGCCCCCCCCCCCCTGGGGGCGGAGTGGCTGTTTTTTTTACAGTTTCTGGTCCCAGGGGGGGATAGAAAAGCCCACTATACTCCAGGTTTTTGTTTTTTATAGGGAGCGACTCCTTGGCCAAGGGTTGCTTCCTTGGGCCCATTTGTTTTCAGTATGTTCTGCCATGTCTTTATTTGGCCTCTCTGCCCTCCGTAGGGTTGCTTGCAGGGGGCCCACGTTTATAATGATTTATAATCTTCCCCCCTTGGGGACAGACACCCCATTTGTGACATACCCTGTGACATAGCCTGTTATAATGTGTGTTGTTTTTGTTTCTTCTAATGTGTATTTTTTTTTCTCTTTAGATTGTTGCAGTGTGCGGTTCCGTTACTGGTGGTTCTGTTGTTCTGCTGTTTCTGTAGTTGCATGTGTTTGATAAGAGACCTTTTTTTTGTTCAATTGTAATGTAATTGTTTATTTTGCAAAGTGTGTAGTAATACGAGTATGTTTGGTTTCTGTTTGTTGTGATTGTAAAACATGTTTTGCATTTGTTTTTGATGTGTCCTTCTGTAGATGTACGTTTTTTTTTTCTTCTTTCTAGTGGGATATCGTTGCCTATTTGCTGTGTCTTTGCAGAGCAGGTGCTGGTGAGTGTAGTTGTGTCTTGTAAGTGAATTGTATATTTTTCTAAATATCGTTTTTTGTGAAAAAGTCTTACATTTTTTATCTTACTTTGCGCAGTCTTGGGGTTGTTGAGTTGTTTGTGCAGACTCCTTTATTTGTAAGGATAATGGCTAGCCGCCGGATTACTGCTCAGCAAGTTGTTGGAATGCTTTTTGATTCTTCCTCTGACCATGGTCCAGAGTCTGACTCTGATTCTGAGCCAGAGGTGGGAGGTGAAGAGTCAGGTAGGGAGTTTTCTCTACACATGGCTTCATCTGATGATGAAGACACTTTGAGTGCTGATGAAGCTACTTTTGGTGTGGATGATGTGCCTGTGGTTGAGGAGGACATTGCTGTGCTTGTGGTTGGGGAGGACATTGCTGTGCCTGTGGTTGCGGAGGACATTGCTGTGCCAATAGTGCGGCAAGAGACATCTGGGCTGCAGCCTGGCGCTGCTAGACTTCCAGTTGGTGTAGTGAGACAAGAGGCAGCTGGGCGGCAGCCTGCGGCTGCAAGACTTGACGATGAAAGTTCTGACCTCTGGGTTGCACCAGGCATGGTGCAGCCGGCATTGCCTGAATTTACTGGTGTTCCAGGGTGTAGGGTGAACACTGACAACTTTTTGCCTATTGATTTTTTCAAGTTGTTTATGGATGATGTGTTTTTGGCAGAGATTGTAGAGCAGACTAATTTGTATGCTGAAATTTTTTTGAGGGTGAACAGTGCCAGCCTTAAGCCCCACGCTAGAGCTACCCGGTGGACTCCCACAAATTTGGAGGAGATGAAAAAGTTTTTGGGTTTAACTTTGTTGATGGGCTTGCTTAGGAAACCATCAATGGCTTCATATTGGTCTACTAGTCCCTTGATGGCAACAGCTATATTTCCGGCAGTCATGAGTCGTGATAGGTATTTGTTTCTGCTGCGGATGATGCATTTTGTGGACAATAGTCTTGCTTTGCCACGAGATCACCCTGATTGTGACCGTCTTTTCAAGATTCGGCCTGTCATTGATCATTTGGTTGATCGATTTTCTGAGATCTTTTATCCTGGGAAAGAAATTGCAGTGGATGAGTCTTTGCTGTTGTTCAAGGGCCGCTTGGTATTTCGGCAATACATTCCTAGTAAGAGGGCACGCTATGGAATCAAACTGTATATGCTGTGTGATAGTGAGACTGGATATGTCTCTAATTTCAGGGTGTACACTGGTAAGGAATCCAGGATTAACTCCCCTGGTTGACGGTCGACTTTTGGAGTGACTGAGAAAATTGTGTGGGAACTTGGTCGTGGATTGTTTAACAAAGGCCATCATTTGTATGTCGATAACTTCTACACTGGTGTGCGGTTGTTCAGGGAATTGGCCAAAGTGGACACTGTTGCTTGTGGCACAATCCGCTTAAACCGTAAAGGTTTCCCAAAAGAACTTGTTTGTCGAAAGCTTGCTCGGGGACAGTGCAGTGCATTGCGTTGTGAGGAGCTTCTAGCTGTGAAATTTTCAGACAGGAGAGATGTCTACATGTTGACTACAATACATGATGAAAGCACTGAACCGGTGACTGTTTGGGGTCAGGTTGCAGAAGTGCGCAAACCTGTGTGCATACTGCACTACAATAAGTACATGGGTGGTGTTGACAGAGTAGATCAGAGGTTGGAACCGTATGCTGCTCTTCGTAAGGCTTACATTTGGTACAAGAAGTTGGCTATCCATCTTTTCCATTTGGCATGCTTTAATGCTTTTGTTGTGTTCCAGAAATCTTGTCCCCAGTCAAAGATGACTTTTGTAAAGTTTCAGGAGTCTGTAATAGGCAGCCTTGTTTTAGTGGAACAGGCAAGTGTTCCTAGAGTTGGAGTGGTGGAGGATGTTGCCAGATTGAAAGATCGCCACTTTCCTGATACAATTCCTCCTACAACCTCAAAAGACTTTCCCAGTCGGAGATGTAGAGTCTGTTGGCGAAGAGGTTTGCGGAAGGAGGTTCGCATGTACTGCCCCGACTGCCCTTCAAACACCGGGCTGTGTGTACCTGCTTGTTTTAGATTGTACCACACGCAAAAGAATTTTTGGGAGTATCAATGAGTGGTAAAGTGAACTGGTTGGTCTTTATTCTGTAAAACTTATTGTTCAGTTTCAAAGTTTGTATTTGTGTAGTCTTTTTAGATTTAGTTGTCGAGTTAGTAGATTTGTATCAATTTGCAATTTGTTTTTGTTTCTCTTTTATTTAAAAAAAAAAACTAAAGTATGATGTTGGTTTGCGTGTAGTGTCCATTGTCTGACTGTGTGCATGGTTTGGCGCTTGGCTGCCGGTGTCTGTGGACTGGTGCTTGTCTGGCGGTGTCTGCGGACTGGTGCTTGACTGGCGGTATGCGTGGTCTGGTGTTTGGTTGGCGGTGTGCGTGCTCTTGCGCTTGCCTGGTGTTGTGTTTGGATTTGTCTTTGGCTGGTGGTGTTCTTGGAGTGGTGCTTGGCTGGCGGTGTGTGTGGAGTTGCGCTTGGCTGGTGGTGTGTGTTGAGTGGCGCTTGGCTGGTCGTGTGTGTGGAGTGGCGCTTGGCTGGTGGTGTGCGTGGAGTGGTACTTGGCTGTCTGTGCACAGAGTGGTGCTTGGCTGGTGTTGTGTTTGTGGAGTGCTGCTTGGCTGGTGGTGTGTGTGGAGGGGCGCTTGGCTGGTGGTGCGCGTGGAGTGGTACTTGGCTGTCTGTGCACGGAGTGGTGTTTGGCTTGCGGTGTGTGTGGAGTGGCGCTTGGCTTGCGGTGTGCGTGGAGTGATGCTTGGCTGGTGGTGTGTGTGGAGTGGTACTTGGCTGTCGGTGTGCGCTGAGTGGTGTTTGGCTGGCGGTGTGCATGGTCTGGTGCTTGGATGGTGGTGTGCGTGGCGTGGCGCTTGGCTGGCGGTGTGTGTGGAGTGGCGCTTGGCTGGATGGTGTGCGTGGAGTGGTACTTGGCTGTCTGTGCACGGAGTGGTGCTTGGCTGGTGTTGTGTTTGTGGAGTGGCGCTTGGCTGGTGGTGTGCGTGGAGTGATGCTTGGCTGGTGGTGTGTGTGGAGTGGTACTTGGCTGTCGGTGTGCGCTGAGTGGTCCGGTGCTTGGATGGTGGTGTGGGTGGACTGGCACTCGGCAGGCGGTGTGTGAGTAGTTACTTTCTGTTGGTCACTACACACACTGTTAGTTGAGTGACACTCCACACAGTCCATCATTTTGTGTAGTTGCAGTGTCAGAAATGTGGGCGTGTGAAAGTGATGGGCCCTTGAATGGCGCTGTTTGCTGGTGTGAGTGTTGAAATGTGATGGGTCCGCGGCTGGCGGTGTGAAAGTTTTGTATGTGTCACGCGTACGAAAGTGTATGAATGGCCTGTAAAGAGGTTGGTGCCTTGACGTGGCTTTACAGCTCACGAGCTGTGAGTCAGTGGTTCAGTTTATCATACTTTCAATTATACGCAGTGTATTTCATTTTTGTGAAATTACTTGCGTATACAATTGTATGTACTGAATCATCACTCACCCTCGTGCCAAATCCAACCAGTATGTGTGTGTGCTTGCAGATTAGATGGGTGTGCAGTAATAATTGTTTTTTTTCTCTTTCTGCAGTAGGGTGTACCTTGTCCCTTATTGTGATTGTTGTTATGTGTTGCTTTTCCATTCGGATGGTGTCAATGGTCTGGTTTGTATCAGGTATGAAAGGTGCGTGAATGGCCTGTAAAACGGTTGGTGCCTTGTCATGGCTTTACAGCTCACGAGTTGCGAGTCACTGGTTCGGTTTTTATGCATTTATTTATTGACAGAGCATTTCATTTTTCTGAAATATCTTGTTAATAAAATTTTATGTACTGAATCATCACTCGCCCTCGTGCCAAATCCAACCTGTATGTGTGTGTCTTTGAGGAATAGATAGCCGTGCTTGAATGTTTGACTTTTGAGTAACTCTGTTAAGGTGTGGTATCATTTTACTCGGGAGAACAAGGGGAACACTGGGTGGTAGGACATTTTTACCGTCACGGCGATCCCACGCCAAAAAATTTGAAAAAGTGCTATTTTTACCTAATTTTATGGTTTGCAAGGAGTTCTGGGTAGGAAAACATTGGGGGACCCACGCATGCCATACCTCCCTGGACTCTCCCGGGTGTCTAGATTTCAGAACTGTTTGGGTGTGCTACTTTCCAAAGAATACCACCCAGCCCCGGGCCAAAAACTCAGGTGCCCCCCCCCCAAATCAAAGTTATATTGCTTCAGGGTATTTTAAATTCACCACCGTACGATTTGGACCTTTTCCTGTTGCAGCCACTATGGGTTTGCAAGGGTTTGCAAGGAATTCTGGGTAAAGGAACGTTGGAGGATCCACGCAAGCCATACCTCCTTGGAAGCCCCCCGGGTGTCTACTTTTCAGAAATGTGTGGGTTTGGTAGGTTTCCATAGATGGCTGTCTCGCACAGGGCCAGAAACCCAGGTAACCCCTCTTGCAAAAGCTGGTGAATTTGACAATGGTAACAATGTCAAGTCCACCAGCTTTTGCAAGAGGGGTTACCTGGGTTTTTTCACGCAAGTGAGGTACCATTTTTTTCAGAGACCTGGGGGAACGCTGGGTGGGTGGAAATTTGTTGATCCACGCAGATTCCAGAACTTTCCACCACAGAAATGTGAGGAAAATGTGTTTTTTTTGTCAAATTTGTAGGTTTGCAAGGGACTCTGGGTAACAAAACCTGGGGGTAGGCAGACGAGTCACCCCATCCTGAATTCCCCTGGGTGTCTAGTTTTCGTAAATGTATAGGTTTGATAGGTTTCCCTAGGTGCTGGCAGAGCTACGGCGCAAAAACAAAAGGTAGTCTTTTTGTCCAAAACATGCTAGATTTCACTGGGAAATTGAGGTGCGACCATGTTGCGTTTTGCGCTGTTTCATGTCGCAGCCACTATACCTACCCACGCAAGTGAGGTACCATTTTTTTCGGGAGACCTGGGGAAACGCTGGGTGGGTGGAAATTTGTTGATCCATGCAGATTCCAGAACTTTCCACCACAGAAATGTGAGGAAATGTGTTTTTTTGGTCACATTTTTAGGTTTGCAAGGGATTCTGGGACACAAAACCTGGGGGTAGGCAGACGAGTGACCCCATCCTAAATTCCCCTGGGTGTCTAGTTTTAAAAAATGTATAGGTTTGCTAGGTTTCCCTAGGTGCTGGCAGAGCTACGGCGCAAAAACAAAAGGTAGTCTTTTTGTCCAAAACGTGCTAGATTTCACTGGGAAATTGAGGTGCGACCATGTTGCGTATTGCGCTGTTTCATGTCGCAGCCACTATGCCTACCCATGCAAGTGAGGTACCATTTTTTTCGGGAGACCTGGGGGAACGCTGGGTGAGTAGAAATTTGTTGATCCACGCAGATTCCAGAACTTTCCACCACAAAAATGTGAGGAAAATGTTTTTTTTTGGTCAAATTTTTAGGTTTGCAAGGGACTCTGGGTAACAAAACCTGGGGGTAGGCAGACGAGTCACCCCATCCTGAATTCCCCTGGGTGTCTAGTTTTCAAAAATGTATAGGTGTGCTAGGTTTCCCTAGGTGCTGGCAGAGCTACGGCGCAAAAACAAAAGGTAGTCTTTTTGTCCAAAACGTGCTAGATTTCACTGGGAAATTGAGGTGCGACCATGTTGCGTATTGCGCTGTTTCATGTCGCAGCGACTATGCCTACCCACGCAAGTGAGGTACCATTTCTTTCGGGAGACCTGGGGGAACGCTGGGTGGGTGGAAATTTGTTGATCCACACAGATTCCAGAACTTTCCACCACAGAAATGTGAGGAAAATGTGTTTTTTTTGTCAAATTTTTAGGTTTGCAAGGGATTCTGGGAAACAAAACCTGGGGGTAGGCAGACGAGTCACCCCATACTGAATTTCCCTGGGTGTCTAGTTTTCAAAAATGTATAGGTTTGCTAGGTTTCCCTAGGTGCTGGCAGAGCTACGGCGCAAAAACAAAAGGTAGTCTTTTTGGCCAAAACGTGCTAGATTTCACTGGGAAATTGAGGTGCAGCCATGTTGCGTATTGCGCTGTTTCATGTCGCAGCCACTATGCCTACCCACGCAAGTGAGGTACCATTTTTTTCGGGAGACCTGGGGGAACGCTGGGTGGGTGGAAATTTGTTGATCCACGCAGATTCCAGAACTTTCCACCACAGAAATGTGAAGAAAATGTGTTTTTTTTGTCCAATTTTTAGGTTTGCAAGGGATTCTGGGTAACAAAACCTGGGAGTAGGCAGACGAGTCACCCCATCCTGAATTCCCCTGGGTGTCTAGTTTTCAAAAATGTATAGGTTTGCTAGGTTTCCCTAGGTGCAGGCAGAGCTACGGTGCAGAAACAAAAGGTAGTCTTTTTGTCCAAAACGTGCTAGATTTCACTGGGAAATTGAGGTGCGACCATGTTGCGTTTTGCGCTGTTTCATGTCGCAGCCACTATGACTACCCACACAAGTGAGGTACCATTTTTTTCGGGAGACCTGGGGGAACGCTGGGTGCATGGAAATTTGTTGAACCACTCAGATTCCAGAACTTTCCATCACAGAAATGTGAGGAAAATGTGGTTTGTTTGTCAAATTTGTAGGTTTGCAAGGGATTCTGGGTAACTAAACCTGGGGGTAGGCAGACGAGTCACCCCCTCCTGAATTCCCCTGGGTGTCTAGTTTTCAAAAATGTATAGGTTTGCTAGGTTTCCCTAGGTGCTGGCATAGCTACGGCGCAAAAACAAAAGGTAGTCTTTTTGTCCAAAACGTGCTAGATTTCACTGGGAAATTGAGATGCGACCATGTTGCGTTTTGCGCTGTTTCATGTCGCAGCCACTATGCCTACCCACGCAAGTGAGGTACCATTTTTTTCGGGAGACCTGGGGGAACGCTGGGTGGGTGGAAATTTGTTGATCCACGCAGATTCCAGATCTTTCCACCACAGAAATATGAGGAAAATGTGTTTTTTTTGTCAAATTTTTAGGTTTGCAAGGGATTCTGGGAAACAAAACCTGGGGGTAGGCAGACAAGTCACCCCATCCTGAATTCCCCTGGGTGTCTAGTTTTAAAAAATGTATAGTTTTGCTAGGTTTCCCTAGGTGCTGGCAGAGCTACGGCGCAAAAACAAAAGGTAGTCTTTTTGTCCAAAACGTGCTATATTTCACTGGGAAATTGAGGTGCAACCATGTTGTGTTTTGCGCTGTTTCATGTCGCAGCCATTATGCCTACCCACACAAGTGAGGTACCATTTTTTGGGGGAGACCTGGGGGCACGCTGGGTGGGTGGAAATTTGTTGATCCACACAGATTCCAGAACTTTCCACCACAGAAATGTGAGGAAAATGTGTTTTTTTTGTCAAATTTTTAGGTTTGCAAGGTATTCTGGGTAACAAAACCTGGGGGCAGGCAGACGAGTCACCCCATCCAGAATTCCCCTGGGTGTCTAGTTTTCAAAAATGTATAGGTGTGCTAGGTTTCCCTAGGTGCTGGCAGAGCTACGGCGCAAAAACAAAAAGTAGTCTTTTTGTCCAAAACGTGTTAGATTTCACTGGGAAATTCAGGTGCAACCATGTTGCGTTTTGCGCTGTTTCGTGTCGCAGCCACTATGCCTACCCATGCAAGTGAGGTACCGTTTTGATCGGGAGACCTGGGGGAACGATGGGTGGGTAGAAATTTGTTGATCCACGCAGATTCCAGAACTTTCTACCACAGAAATGTGAGGAAAATGTGTTTTTTTTGTCAAATTCTTAGCTTTGCAAGGGATTCTGGGTAACAAAACCTGGTGATAGGCAGTCGAGTCACCCCATCCTAAATTCCCCTGGGTGTCTACTTTTCAAAAATATATAGGTTTGCTAGGTTTCCCTAGGTGCTGGCAGAGCTAGGGCTCAAAAACTAAAGGTAGTCTCTTTGTCCAAAGAGCGCAAGATTTCACTGGGAAATTGAGGTGCGACCGCGTTGCATTTTGCGCCGTTTCCTGTCGTAGGCACAAGGCCGACCCACACAAGTGAGGTACCGTTTTTTGGGAGACCTGGAGGAACGCTGGGTGGGTGGAAATTTGTTGATCCACGCAGATTCCAGAACTTTCCACCACAGAAATGTGAGGAAAATGTGGTTTTTTTGTCAAAATCTTAGCTTTGCAAGGGATTCTGGGTAACAAAACCTGGTGGTAGGCAGTCGAGTCACCCCATCCTGAATTCCCCTGGGTGTCTACTTTTTAAAAATGTATAGGTGTGCTAGGTTTCCCTAGGTGCTGGCAGAGCTACGGCGCAAAAACAAAAGGCAGTCTTTTTGTCCAAAACGTGCTAGATTTCACTGGGAAATTGAGGTGCGACCATGTTGCGTATTGCGCTGTTTCATGTCGCAGCGACTATGCCTACCCACGCAAGTGAGGTACCATTTCTTTCGGGAGACCTGGGGGAACGCTGGGTGGGTGGAAATTTGTTGATCCACACAGATTCCAGAACTTTCCACCACAGAAATGTGAGGAAAATGTGTTTTTTTTGTCACATTTTTAGGTTTGCAAGGGATTCTGGGAAACAAAACCTGGGGGTAGGCAGACGAGTCACCCCATACTGAATTTCCCTGGGTGTCTAGTTTTCAAAAATGTATAGGTTTGCTAGGTTTCCCTAGGTGCTGGCAGAGCTACGGCGCAAAAACAAAAGGTAGTCTTTTTGGCCAAAACGTGCTAGATTTCACTGGGAAATTGAGGTGCAGCCATGTTGCGTATTGCGCTGTTTCATGTCGCAGCCACTATGCCTACCCACGCAAGTGAGGTACCATTTGTTTCGGGAGACCTGGGGGAACGCTGGGTGGGTGGAAATTTGTTGATCCACGCAGATTCCAGAACTTTCCACCACAGAAATGTGAAGAAAATGTGTTTTTTTTGTCCAATTTTTAGGTTTGCAAGGGATTCTGGGTAACAAAACCTGGGAGTAGGCAGACGAGTCACCCCATCCTGAATTCCCCTGGGTGTCTAGTTTTCAAAAATGTATAGGTTTGCTAGGTTTCCCTAGGTGCAGGCAGAGCTACGGTGCAAAAACAAAAGGTAGTCTTTTTGTCCAAAACGTGCTAGATTTCACTGGGAAATTGAGGTGCGACCATGTTGCGTTTTGCGCTGTTTCATGTCGCAGCCACTATGACTACCCACACAAGTGAGGTACCATTTTTTTCGGGAGACCTGGGGGAACGCTGGGTGCATGGAAATTTGTTGAACCACTCAGATTCCAGAACTTTCCATCACAGAAATGTGAGGAAAATGTGGTTTGTTTGTCAAATTTGTAGGTTTGCAAGGGATTCTGGGTAACTAAACCTGGGGGTAGGCAGACGAGTCACCCCCTCCTGAATTCCCCTGGGTGTCTAGTTTTCAAAAATGTATAGGTTTGCTAGGTTTCCCTAGGTGCTGGCATAGCTACGGCGCAAAAACAAAAGGTAGTCTTTTTGTCCAAAACGTGCTAGATTTCACTGGGAAATTGAGATGCGACCATGTTGCGTTTTGCGCTGTTTCATGTCGCAGCCACTATGCCTACCCACGCAAGTGAGGTACCATTTTTTTCGGGAGACCTGGGGGAACGCTGGGTGGGTGGAAATTTGTTGATCCACGCAGATTCCAGATCTTTCCACCACAGAAATATGAGGAAAATGTGTTTTTTTTGTCAAATTTTTAGGTTTGCAAGGGATTCTGGGAAACAAAACCTGGGGGTAGGCAGACAAGTCACCCCATCCTGAATTCCCCTGGGTGTCTAGTTTTAAAAAATGTATAGTTTTGCTAGGTTTCCCTAGGTGCTGGCAGAGCTACGGCGCAAAAACAAAAGGTAGTCTTTTTGTCCAAAACGTGCTATATTTCACTGGGAAATTGAGGTGCAACCATGTTGTGTTTTGCGCTGTTTCATGTCGCAGCCACTATGCCTACCCACGCAAGTGAGGTACCATTTTTTGGGGGAGACCTGGGGGCACGCTGGGTGGGTGGAAATTTGTTGATCCACACAGATTCCAGAACTTTCCACCACAGAAATGTGAGGAAAATGTGTTTTTTTTGTCAAATTTTTAGGTTTGCAAGGTATTCTGGGTAACAAAACCTGGGGGCAGGCAGACGAGTCACCCCATCCAGAATTCCCCTGGGTGTCTAGTTTTCAAAAATGTATAGGTGTGCTAGGTTTCCCTAGGTGCTGGCAGAGCTACGGCGCAAAAACAAAAAGTAGTCTTTTTGTCCAAAACGTGTTAGATTTCACTGGGAAATTCAGGTGCAACCATGTTGCGTTTTGCGCTGTTTCGTGTCGCAGCCACTATGCCTACCCATGCAAGTGAGGTACCGTTTTGATCGGGAGACCTGGGGGAACGATGGGTGGGTAGAAATTTGTTGATCCACGCAGATTCCAGAACTTTCTACCACAGAAATGTGAGGAAAATGTGTTTTTTTTGTCAAATTCTTAGCTTTGCAAGGGATTCTGGGTAACAAAACCTGGTGATAGGCAGTCGAGTCACCCCATCCTAAATTCCCCTGGGTGTCTACTTTTCAAAAATATATAGGTTTGCTAGGTTTCCCTAGGTGCTGGCAGAGCTAGGGCTCAAAAACTAAAGGTAGTCTCTTTGTCCAAAGAGCGCAAGATTTCACTGGGAAATTGAGGTGCGACCGCGTTGCATTTTGCGCCGTTTCCTGTCGTAGGCACAAGGCCGACCCACACAAGTGAGGTACCGTTTTTTGGGAGACCTGGAGGAACGCTGGGTGGGTGGAAATTTGTTGATCCACGCAGATTCCAGAACTTTCCACCACAGAAATGTGAGGAAAATGTGGTTTTTTTGTCAAAATCTTAGCTTTGCAAGGGATTCTGGGTAACAAAACCTGGTGGTAGGCAGTCGAGTCACCCCATCCTGAATTCCCCTGGGTGTCTACTTTTTAAAAATGTATAGGTGTGCTAGGTTTCCCTAGGTGCTGGCAGAGCTACGGCGCAAAAACAAAAGGCAGTCTTTTTGTCCAAAACGTGCTAGATTTCACTGGGAAATTGAGGTGCGACCATGTTGCGTATTGCGCTGTTTCATGTCGCAGCGACTATGCCTACCCACGCAAGTGAGGTACCATTTCTTTCGGGAGACCTGGGGGAACGCTGGGTGGGTGGAAATTTGTTGATCCACACAGATTCCAGAACTTTCCACCACAGAAATGTGAGGAAAATGTGTTTTTTTTGTCAAATTTTTAGGTTTGCAAGGGATTCTGGGAAACAAAACCTGGGGGTAGGCAGACGAGTCACCCCATACTGAATTTCCCTGGGTGTCTAGTTTTCAAAAATGTATAGGTTTGCTAGGTTTCCCTAGGTGCTGGCAGAGCTACGGCGCAAAAACAAAAGGTAGTCTTTTTGGCCAAAACGTGCTAGATTTCACTGGGAAATTGAGGTG
Source organism: Lissotriton helveticus (assembly GCF_964261635.1). Classification (NCBI taxonomy): domain Eukaryota; kingdom Metazoa; phylum Chordata; class Amphibia; order Caudata; family Salamandridae; genus Lissotriton; species Lissotriton helveticus. The sequence continues at coordinate 654,664,989 of NC_136072.1, forward strand.
CAGCCATGTTGCGTATTGCGCTGTTTCATGTCGCAGCCACTATGCCTACCCACGCAAGTGAGGTACCATTTGTTTCGGGAGACCTGGGGGAACGCTGGGTGGGTGGAAATTTGTTGATCCACGCAGATTCCAGAACTTTCCACCACAGAAATGTGAAGAAAATGTGTTTTTTTTGTCCAATTTTTAGGTTTGCAAGGGATTCTGGGTAACAAAACCTGGGAGTAGGCAGACGAGTCACCCCATCCTGAATTCCCCTGGGTGTCTAGTTTTCAAAAATGTATAGGTTTGCTAGGTTTCCCTAGGTGCAGGCAGAGCTACGGTGCAAAAACAAAAGGTAGTCTTTTTGTCCAAAACGTGCTAGATTTCACTGGGAAATTGAGGTGCGACCATGTTGCGTTTTGCGCTGTTTCATGTCGCAGCCACTATGACTACCCACACAAGTGAGGTACCATTTTTTTCGGGAGACCTGGGGGAACGCTGGGTGCATGGAAATTTGTTGAACCACTCAGATTCCAGAACTTTCCATCACAGAAATGTGAGGAAAATGTGGTTTGTTTGTCAAATTTGTAGGTTTGCAAGGGATTCTGGGTAACTAAACCTGGGGGTAGGCAGACGAGTCACCCCCTCCTGAATTCCCCTGGGTGTCTAGTTTTCAAAAATGTATAGGTTTGCTAGGTTTCCCTAGGTGCTGGCATAGCTACGGCGCAAAAACAAAAGGTAGTCTTTTTGTCCAAAACGTGCTAGATTTCACTGGGAAATTGAGATGCGACCATGTTGCGTTTTGCGCTGTTTCATGTCGCAGCCACTATGCCTACCCACGCAAGTGAGGTACCATTTTTTTCGGGAGACCTGGGGGAACGCTGGGTGGGTGGAAATTTGTTGATCCACGCAGATTCCAGATCTTTCCACCACAGAAATGTGAGGAAAATGTGTTTTTTTTGTCAAATTTTTAGGTTTGCAAGGGATTCTGGGAAACAAAACCTGGGGGTAGGCAGACAAGTCACCCCATCCTGAATTCCCCTGGGTGTCTAGTTTTAAAAAATGTATAGTTTTGCTAGGTTTCCCTAGGTGCTGGCAGAGCTACGGCGCAAAAACAAAAGGTAGTCTTTTTGTCCAAAACGTGCTATATTTCACTGGGAAATTGAGGTGCAACCATGTTGTGTTTTGCGCTGTTTCATGTCGCAGCCACTATGCCTACCCACGCAAGTGAGGTACCATTTTTTGAGGGAGGCCTGGGGGCACGCTGGGTGGGTGGAAATTTGTTGATCCACACAGATTCCAGAACTTTCCACCACAGAAATGTGAGGAAAATGTGTTTTTTTTGTCAAATTTTTAGATTTGCAAGGGATTCTGGGTAACAAAACCTGGGGGTAGGCAGACGAGTCACCCTATCCAGAATTCCCCTGGGTGTCTAGTTTTCAAAAATGTATAGGTGTGCTAGGTTTCCCTAGGTGCTGGCAGAGCTACGGCGCAAAAACAAAAGGTAGTCTTTTTGTCCAAAACGTGTTAGATTTCACTGGGAAATTCAGGTGCAACCATGTTGCGTTTTGCGCTGTTTCGTGTCGCAGCCACTATGCCTACCCATGCAAGTGAGGTACCGTTTTGATCGGGAGACCTGGGGGAACGATGGGTGGGTAGAAATTTGTTGATCCACGCAGATTCCAGAACTTTCTACCACAGAAATGTGAGGAAAATGTGTTTTTTTTGTCAAATTCTTAGCTTTGCAAGGGATTCTGGGTAACAAAACCTGGTGATAGGCAGTCGAGTCACCCCATCCTGAATTCCCCTGGGTGTCTACTTTTCAAAAATATATAGGTTTGCTAGGTTTCCCTAGGTGCTGGCAGAGCTAGGGCTCAAAAACTAAAGGTAGTCTCTTTGTCCAAAGAGCGCAAGATTTCACTGGGAAATTGAGGTGCGACCGCGTTGCATTTTGCGCCGTTTCCTGTCGTAGGCACAAGGCCGACCCACACAAGTGAGGTACCGTTTTTTGGGAGACCTGGAGGAACGCTGGGTGGGTGGAAATTTGTTGATCCACGCAGATTCCAGAACTTTCCACCACAGAAATGTGAGGAAAATGTGTTTTTTTTGTCAAAATCTTAGCTTTGCAAGGGATTCTGGGTAACAAAACCTGGTGGTAGGCAGTCGAGTCACCCCATCCTGAATTTCCCTGGGTGTCTACTTTTTAAAAATGTATAGGTTTGCTAGGTTTCCCTAGGTGCCGGCAGAGCTAGGTTGCAAAAACTACAGGTAGGCACTTTGCCAAAAAAGGGTAAATTTGTAACTGCAAAATTTAGGTGTGACCACGTTGCATTTTGCGCCGTTTTCTGTCGCAGGCACAAGGCCGACCCACACAAGTGAAGTACCGTTTGTATCGGGACACTTGGGGTAATTCAGATTTGTAAATCAACTGTTATTACCAATTGAGCTTTCATGCATTTCTCCCTTTCAATGAAAGACATTGTGTAAAAAAAAAATCTTTTTGAAAAATGACCAATAATTCTCATGCTAGTATGAGTATTCCCAATTTTGAAAATGTGCAATTATATACTGTTTCTGAACTCTATAATTTGTACCCAATTCAGAAATACATAGGTGTCTTTCATACAGATTATTCCATGTATACATTTTCCAAGACAAAGTGCTCTATACCCAGTAAATGAAAAAATACCATTGCAAGTTGCTGCTCAGTTTTTGGATCTTGGTTCGTCGGGTTCTTGGTGAAACTACAAGTGCTATATATCCCCACAACCAGGAAGGTCTAACGGATGTAATGGTATATTGATTTCCAAGAGCTGTCAAAATTAGAAAAAGTTATAGGTGAAAACGTTGAGACAAAAGGCTGTTTTTTTCAAAAAATTTTCAATTATTCCAATATCTAACTGTTAGTTTCTATAACGAAACCTTCATGGATTTAGACAAATGACCCCTTTCTGAATTCAGAATTTTGTCTACTTTCCCAAAATGTAAAGCTTTCCAGGATCCAATATTGCTTTCAAACTCATTTCTACCATTAACTGGAAGGAGGTGGAAAGCTCTAAAAAAAGCAAAAATAGGCTATGTCCAAGAAAAATTGAGTGAAAAATTTCGGTTCTCTGACAAAAGACTGTCATTCCCTAAAAGCTGAGAAAATGGATATTTCAGCCCCACAAACCCTTTTTCGATAACATTTTTAGGGAAAAACCCAGAGACTTTCATTTGCAGCCCGTTTTTCCCATTTTTCTGAAAAAAACAAAAAAATCACTATATTTTGGTTAATTTCTGGGACCCCTCCAAGGGAATCCACAAACCCTGGGCGCCTTTAGAATCCACATGATGTTGGAAGAAAAGGACGCAAATTTGGCGTGAATACCTTATGTGGTCAAAAGGTTACAAGGGCCTAAGCGCGCACTATTCCAAAACGCCAAAAAAAGCCTTAGCACAGGAGGGGAAAAGGCCTAGCAGCGAAGGGGTTAAAGAGCCCCCCCCCAGACTGTCCTGGACTGTCGCTTTTATTCACCTCTACTTGCCTCTTAAGCTGTCTGTACTCAGCGGTCAGTGCCTCCCTAGATGTGGATCCGCCCCAGGCTAGGCTTCTGAGGGCAGGGGACTTGGGCATAGATATCACAAATGAAATGTGCCACTATTGCTGTCAACAAACTGGGGACGTGTCCCCTAATGGTAGACTCCGCTTCATACATTACAAGTTCCTCCGAGTGCACCTTACCCCAAAGACCCTAGCTAAATGTTATCTATCTGATGGGACTCGCTGTAAAAGATACTGGGTTTGGGAGGCAGCAGTTTCATATCTTGAGTGGAACTGTGCAAGTATAGCTGAACTCCTACAGGCTTTTCGAATCCATGACTCACATTGTGCTCCAAATATCAGCATCTATTGTGTTGCTTTCCGCAAGCAAGTTCATTTCAACTGCGATTCTTTTGGGCAAATGGCAAGTAGCTATGGTATGGGAGGGGCTGTCAATCTCCCCGCTTTAAGGACTGGCTTAAAGACATGACATTGTGTGAGGAGTGGTCGGTAACGTATTCTATGACCCTGCCTAGACCTTCATGGCCTAAAGACTTTTGGGAGCCATGTTGTGCTTACCTGTGATCCATCAATGCCCCCTGTGAATTGAGGATATTATTAGATGTTTTTCTATTTGATGCTGGTGGGATATTTCCTGCATGTTATTGTCGTGGTTCTTTCTGTTAGGCCCATTACTGGAGGATATGGTTATACATGCTTGCTGTGTATCATTGAGAGATGTTCTATTATGCAAACAACTTTTCTGTGTTCCTGTATGCCTGAATTCCAGTCATTTAAGTGATTATGTTTTGAATGTTATGCTGGTAATGACCTACTGCTTTATATGTATTCAATTGCCTCTATAATAAATAAACAATAAAAAAATGGATGAAGCAAAGTGTTCTAGCATCTCCTATGTACTCTCCTGTGAGGACATCTTTAGGCTGCCTAGTGACACTTCAGCTATTCAGCATGTCTGAAGGAGTGACAAAACATGCACTTTGATGCAGAGATGTCAACATTGTCAGTGTGCACTAATGCCTTTATTTTTGTATGGTGGAAGTATGGTTAGATGGTGGCAGGCTGGGTGGTGAACATTACACCAGGGGTTCCTGGTGCCTAATGCTAATACAGTTCTAGAGTTTGGTGTGGATGCCAAGCGAGTGACTCATGGTGAATCCCCTATGTATCTGCAGTGGGTTTGCTGGTTCATTTAGGCAACAAAGCAAACACAAGGTGATGTTGGCAACAACCCACAATGTTCCATGATAATACCACTGACTTACCTGCACATCGCATACCACAATACTTGCCGGTCGAGCCCTGTTACTGGAGAAGTTCTGCGTGTGGGTTGAAGCAGCACGTTTGAGGTTGATGTCTAAGGGGCAGGACAATCGGTCAAAGCCATGTCTGCTTCTTCATCATCGACAGCTGCTATGTAGTGGGCGAGGAACCCCTGTGGAACTGCCTTGGCCTAGTAGGGAGCCCATTGCTGAGCCTGGGACCACAGGTTTCTAGCTGCAGTTGGAGACATTGGTAGGGGTTAAGATGGTGCCGATTTTCAGCACAGAGGCCTCAGTGGCTATGGCTCCAGCTGGAGAGCTGCAGAGAGGCATAGATCGTCGAGGGCGGGACTCAGTGCATAGCCTCCCTCTGGTGGTGATCAACAAATGCACACTCTTGGCGTAAAGTTGGGGTAGGCTGAACTCACTGGGCCTTATTTATGAGGCCTTGCGACAGTTCTGCGCTCCTGTTGCGTCACTTTTTGTGACGCATCGGCAGCGTAAAACATGCCTCCCGTTGCGCCATATTTACAAGTGTGTCACTTTGTAAACCCCTGCGCTACATTACACCTATGTCAGGTATCATGTATGCAGGGTGGGCATTCCCACATAAGTAAGCCTCGTAGAAGTGACGCAGTGAAATCTACCAGATTTCACTGCACCACTTCTAGGGTGCAAATACGTCAATATCTTACGCCTGCCTCACAGCAGGCGTAAGACTGAAGCAGGCCCTTTCACATGGGGCTTGTCCCATGTGAAAGGACACATTGCTGGAGTTGAGTCACTTTTGTGACACACTCCATCAATGTGTCACGTTTGCGCCTCACAGATACGTCAGAAATACTGACGTAACTGTAACTCCTTGCGACATGATGTGTCATACAGTAAATATGACGCATCAATCATGTCGCAAGGAGGGCGCACTGAGAAGTGACGCATCGCTGCTTTCACGCAGCGATGCGTCACTTCTCATGAATTAGGCCCACTGAGTTTTACTCTGTGGAATTTCATGGATTTACACAAAAACTCTGTAAGATTCTGAAGAGTTCTGCCCACTCCTAACTACAGTCTTCAACTCAATAACCAGCCAATCGAATCGTAATTGGTAGCGCTGACAAAACCAAAAGTAACAATTTGTCTCATTAGGGGTGCTAAGTTAAATGGTAGCTAGCACCAAATGCAGCTGCAACCGTAACAGCAGCTAACAAGAGCGTTAAGTCTTGAGGGGCTTATTTAGAAGGCTCTTGGCCACTTTTGCGTCATTTCTAACATGGGAACAGTGACGCAAAAGTGGCGCAAGGGGCTTGTTAATCTGCCACTGAGTCTATTCCATGCACTGGTGTATTGTTTAATAGCTGCTTTTGTGTATCCCCAGACTGTGACCTTCCTTAATGTGTGCAGAGATCAGGCTGCTTCTTGCAGTAGGGTGCCCCTTCGATCTCCGCTGCAACTGCTCCTGAGCCACTCAGTGCTGCAGACTGGAGCATTATCAGGCTGCTTCTCCTCCCTTTTTGACTCACAGGGGACTCAGCAAGGCAACAAAACAAGAAGTTCCCGAAAACTAGAGAAACCATGATCAGTGCCTAAATGTTACATCTTCTTTCAAGAAGATTTAAAAATGAAAAGTTGGTGAGGTAACTTGTTAGTCTAGGTTCTCATTCACAGACGTGGGTTTCATTCTTGAGGTTCCACCTCAGTCTTTTATTGTTCCAATCATTTCGGTTTTATTAAGTATTATTTGAGCACCAGATAAAAGGGGTACATTTAATAGATGTTTGATATATGTTTCATATTATGAACGCCTCAACATACAATTCCAGCAAGGAACACGAAAGTAAATATTGCTGTGATCATTTGATTTCTATGTATCTGTTCTGAATATAGTGCAACAGTAGACTGACTTCTGATCTAGTAAGTCTGTTCAACTATGGATTAGCAATACAAAAAGAGGGAATCTAGTGCAGACAAACTATTATTATTTGATACATGGTTGACAATCTTTAGGTTCAAATAGTATCAGGCCAGGGGCAAGCCCAGGCGCACAGAACGCACGGCCACCAACAGCTGGGTGAGTCTAAACCCAGGTTGCCTCAAAGGGTGGCAGGAGGGGGGGGTAAGAGGGTGGGGCAGGGAGGGGGGAAAAGGGGGTTTGGTGGTGGGTGTGGGGGGAGAAACAAAAAAATTGAAGAGAGTTCGTACTGGTAAAGTGATTTCGAATGAAAGAGTAAACTAAGGATACGTTCCCATTATGTATATTGTGTATGCATTAGTTATTTGGACAGGTTGATGGTCTGGCAATATTTAAAAATTAGATAAGCTAAGGATTGGATCTCTCAATATAGGAGGATTAAATGATTGGAAAAAGAGGGGGAAGTTTGAACAATATCTAAATATGATAAACTTAGATTTAATATGTCTACAAGAGACCCACTTACCCTGGAGGAAAAAACACTGGTTGAACTTTAAAGGCTATGAATTGCTGTCATGTACATCCCAGACTTCTATTATAAGAGGTGTGGCCATAATTGGCAAAGTGGGGTTAGGGGGGGCCAAAAGGTGTAAGGCGGATTCACTAGGAAGATGGGCAATTTGTGAAATGAATTTAGGTATCACTATCTGCTCGGTATATGGATCTAACACAGACGAGTCAGAAGTCTTTAGTCACATTTAAAATGAACTAATCGACTGGCATACCCCCATAGTATTATGTGGGGATCTCAACATTTCTGCTAATTTCTCGGATGGTAGCCCATACATAGGCAGGAAGCCAAGGGTGTTTAGAGCAATAACTTCAATGATGCAGTCACATGGCTTAGACGATGTCTGGGGAAATTTATTGATTGAAGATCCAGGGTTTACTTATTTTTCACATCCCTTTAACAAATACTCGAAATTGGATTATTTCATGATCTCGACCACCCTGCTGAAGAGTGTCCAAATAAACAAGCTTCCCATAATCATGTCAGATCACAATCCCCTAGTCCTAAATATGGTCATCAATAAACCATATAAGGTTCCTAGGCCTTGGACATTTGATAAAAAACTATTAGCAGATATGGATTACATCACTCATATGAAAACATGGTCCCAGGCCTTTTTTGATGCTAATAGGTATAGTGCATCAAGGGGAGGGGTCTGGTATAGCTTCAAGGCAGGATTAAGAGGAGAGACCATAAGCTATACTACCAACGTATGGAAAAAGATTAACAGGGAAAGGGAAGCATTGATGGGAAAGCTGAGTGAGGCAGAGACACAACACAGACAAGATATAACTGTAGGTGCTCAATCTGTCGAGAGTCTACATAGAGTAAACTCCCTTAAAAGCAGAGATCCAGCAACAACTAGCAAGAAAGGCAGCAGCAAATTATCAGGCACAGAGATCACGCCTTTACGAAACTGGTGAGCAAGCAGGTAGAGCACTTGCCCTGCGAATTAGACAGGTGGCAAGTAAAAACATAGTGACACAAATTGAATATCAGGGCCAAATATATGATAAATCAGGTGAAATTTTGGAGGTGTTTAGGAAATTCTATCAAGATTTATATCAGGAGGAAGCAGGTGTAGAGGCCCCAAATATAAGTTGGCTAGACATGGGTAGTAAGTTAAAACCGGTCCAGATCGAATCTCTGGAACAAGATATCACAATGTCTGAGGTATTGGAAGCTCTGCAAGACCTGGCAAGCGGAAAGGCTGCGGGCCCAGATGCTATACCGGTAGAGCTATACAAAAGTCTAAGGGAGGAAACAACGCCAATGCTTTTAGATCTATTTAATGGCGTTATGAATACCGGAAAAAATACCTGAGTCCTGGCAAGAAACTAATATAGTGATCTTTCACAAAAAAGGAAAACCAAAGACCAACCCGGGCTCCTACAGACCAATATCATTTATCAACAGTGATAACAAGCTATATGCAAAAATCATGGCCACTCGCATGGGGAGGATCATTGCGTCCTTGGTTTCCCCCTGGCAGCATGGGTTTATCCCAGGAAGGGGAACTACAGATCATATTAGGAGAGCTATCACCTTATTTGACATCGGTGCTGCTAGGGGGTTGCAATGATCCTCCTCGATGCGGAGAAGGCATTTGATCGCGTCAGATGGAGTTTTCTATGGAAGGTTCTGGAAGCAAGGGGATTTGGTCCTAGATTCTGTCAAGCCATTCAGGCTATGTATTCATCACCTATGGCAAGAATTCAATCAATGGGGGAAAGATCAGATAGGATCAACATAACAAGGGGTACGAGACAGGGTTGCCCATGCTCTCCAATCTTGTTCGCGCTCTACATAGACCCTTTAATCACACAATTAATGAACAGTGCGGTTATTAAACCAGTAATATCAAATGGGTTTCAGACTAAACTTCTCGCATATGCGGATGACTTAGCAGTCATCACAAAAGACCCAGAGCTAGCTATGAGGGAGGTAGTTAATATAACCGGTCAGTTTGGAGATGTGTCGGGTTACCGACTAAATGTGGACTAAACACAAATATTATGCTCTAAAAAAAATAGCCAAGTTGGATGGTAGATACTTAGAATCTGTAGTTTACTTGGGAATAATAATAAATGCAGAACCAGGAAGAATAATTGACGATAATTATACACCGCTTATCCAATTGATGGAAACAGAATTAAAAAGAATGGATTCATTACAGCTGTCATTGATTGGGAGGGCTAACTTTATAAAAATGACAATGTTTCCCAAGGTGCTTTATAAATTAAGGTCAATCCCATTTAAAATTGACGAGAAGATTATTAAGAAGATTGAGGCTATATTCATGAAATTTTTGTGGCAATATGGTAAAATAAGGCGATCAAATAGATATATGTCATTACCACAAGATAGAGGAGGGTTGGGATTGCCAGATATCAAGAGCTATCATTTCACATGTCTCCTCATAGACATGGCTATCCTACTTCATCCGGGGGGCCCAACCCTCAGGCAGGCGGTGATACCATCAATTTTTCAGCTATTGGTGGGAAGTGAAGCCGTAGGGCTCTTATTAAGGAGAACTCAGAGGAGTTATTACAAGGAAAGTGGATTTAAGACGCTTGAAGACGTATGGTATATATGGGAAAAAATCCTAGATATACCCACTATCCATCACAGCACACCGCTTTGGAACTCAACACTCTTTCTAAACCTTAGCAGGGATGGAGCGTGGCGTCATTGGGAGAGTCAGGGCATTGTGGAGTTGGGGCAAATAATGATTAGAGATCACTGTAGAACACTTCAAGAACTTACGCAACACTATTCACTACAAGGTTATCAAGAGTTTAAATACCTACAGATTGTCAATAGAATTAAATCAATTAGGCCACGTATCACTTTGCTTGGGAGATCTGAATTAATTGAGTATCTGAAGTCGGGGGGCCATAGAATTAAGGATATATATAAAATATTTAATGATGCATCGATGGATGATATGGGAAAAATGGAAACCGCCTGGTCCAAAAAATTGGGGGATCCCGAAGTAGATCTTGATAAGGCATTAGCTATGGATAAGAGGTTTCTGCGCTCTTCGAATCTCAGGGCCCAACATTACAAAACGCTATTCAATCTATACTATACTCCGGAAAAATTATTCTCTTGGGGGAAAGCGGCAGATAGTAACTGCCCCAGATGTGGAAATGGTCCAGCTGATCTTATACATATGTTCTATGGATGTGGAAAACTAAAAAGTATTACAACTGAAATAGTGCGGTTTTTAGAGGGGCTACTTGACGTCAAAATTAATCTATCCCCAACCCTGATAATAATTGGATGTGATGTGAAATTAAATATGCGTACTGAGGCTGAAGCTTTAGTTTTCATCTCTGTAGCAGTCCTTAGGATTTTAATTAGTGCAGCCTGGAAGGATACAGAAGCTCCTACTTTTCAAATGTGGATGTGCAGAATGTTGGGTATACATAACATTGAGGAAGCACTATATGATTTAAAGGGAGCTAAGATAAGGGATATGGGTAAGCGACTTTGGGCCCAGTAGCTACTTGGAGGACAGCAAAAGTGCAAATGAATGATTTACTGGTATTGTAGTTATTTAACCTGTCTATTGTTTATTGTTTACTATTCTTTCTGTTCTTTTATTGATGGTATAATTCTTCGTATCTATTTATGTATTTATGTACGCATTTATGAATATGTATTAACTGGTATGAACTCTCAATAAATAAAAAAAAAAAAGGATTAGCAATACAAAAACCAATGCTTATCAATCAAGAACACATTTTGTAATTTCATTAAAAATAAACAACAATAAACATTCATCAAAATCGGGCAGTTATAAAAGCAGAAGGTTCCTCACAAGCTCACAACTATATACATAAAAATGACTAGTAATTCTATTTTTTTACGGTCATTACATCTGCCACTCTCATACTATAAAATTGAGTGTAGAAAGCCTACTCTTAATTTTAACATTATCATTAATTGGATGAGAAGTCAACATATTTTTGTGAAATCAACTCCTAGCAAAAAAAGATCTGTACTCCCTACACTGATCTTGCAGCCGAAACATTGCTGAGAATAAAGTGGTTTCAAACTCTATGAAGAGACTGCTGTAAAAGCCCAATGGGAATGACAAAAAAACCTCAAAGCAACAGTCACAACCCAAAGAATGATAACATAGCCAAATTCCAAAAGAAAGCAATTCCAGAAAGAAAGAGAAGGTTGATGGGAGAAACGCTTACAAAAAAACAGGCTTGAATTTAAAAGCAAGGGTTCCGATTAGCAGGCTAACCAGGAGCTAGCAAGACCCTGACAAGAGGGTCCTGACCCCAGCACGAATTAAAATAAGCATCTCGCCAATCACACTTCTGCGACCAAGAAAATAAAGTTGAGCGTATTTGTGCAAAGGAGGACAGGATGAGGTTAGGCCTGTACGAAATCTTCTAAATGTGGACACCACTAAAAATGAGCAATAGTTTACCTACCAACCAATACTTTGTATCACTAATTTACAAATCGTGTCCCCTGGTGCCAGCAATTTCTTGTTCAGATTCATCAAGGGCCCGGTTTACATAAACACCAAGGTTCCGTGTCCTAGAAAGCCCTGTTCATAAAGCAACACGTTTCCAATTTGACCCTTTCTACTGAACGCCAATGGAAAGAAGTTTACACAAAAAATATATTTTAAGATCACAGGACCTCTCCAAATGTAGCGGGAGGCGTTTCTGCATGCCCGGTTTTGTACAGCGGTAACGCTGAAGCGGTACTATCAGTTTCATTAACGGAATTTGGGGCTTGATCTACTTTAACACGAGCAGTTTTGACTTTTGTCATTTGACTATCTACGAACTACAAGAGTTTGCACTTGTTTATTTCAAACATTGGACATACTGATTCCTAGCTTCTTTTATATAATGCGCCATCTACATTTTAAACTTTCAGCGTTGGAAAGTGTTCTGAAGTCTCACTTGTGACCAAAAAACTAAAAACCAGGTTTATCACAATTGCTGAGGTGTATACCGAACAACTGAGGGATCTAAAGAACTTATGCTTCAACATTTTCGATCTTTTGTCAAGCCCTGAAAAAGTCGTCTACACGACGAAACACAAGTCGGCTGTCTGCAGCTACAATATTTACTGCGTGTCAATATAATGAAGACTATGGGGGTCATTAGGATGGCGGGCGGACTTTGTCCGCCTGCCATCCTTTCGTGGAATGAGACCGCCCGCCATTGGTGCGGGAGTCCCGTTGGTGACGTTAAGATGCGCCCGCCACACTGGTGGGCGCATCCTGCATTCTTGACATTGCGGTGGCCGGTGCTCTCAGCACCGCCCACCGCAATGCTAAGAAGGTGAGAGAGCGCAAATTAAGAAAAATATAGAAGTGCACCATATTTACAAGCATGTTGTATTAGTTTAGTAAACATTATATAAGAGTGTCGAATTATAGAGAGAAAATATATAAGAGTGTTTAATTAAAATAGACTACTTATATCAAGTGTGAAGAACTAATGTAGACGTTTGTAGAGATGTTAAAATGACGTTGAAATCCCATGTTATGTGGCTGTTGTAGGGGAAAGGGTAATTCTGCTAAATGTAGAAATGTGTAGGCCACATGGCAGTTCACATAGAGTACAAGATGCTGTTACACTCTCATGCGATGGTGGATTTTAATGTTGTTATAATTCAAAGTATTACTGATCATAGAACTGAAATATATGTTTTATAGACGTTTATATAATCATTGTGTGAAATAAGTTAGAATACTGTTTAAACTAAGAAATTAAAGGTTTGCAGAGTGTATAGGTCCGTTTCATGTAATTCTAATAGGCCTGAATAGACAAAAGTCGTTTCTTTGATCTACATGTGCTCGGTGGAGAAAGGTCGTGTTAGACACAAACTGTGGAGCCTGCTCGATGGTTTACGACTTAGAAGATATGGTGGAGGTCGGAATTTGGGGCCCACAGTACAAGTGTCTGTTTGCAGGTGCGAGGAGGTTCCAATCAAGAGAGTGATGAATAGACTTTTGTTCAAGAGAGCCAGGCACAAGTCTGGAGGAGTCTTCAGGAATTTCCTGGGGGGTACCGTCCTGCCGGAGAGGAGCCTGGGAAGCAAGGTCAACTTTAACGATGGGCCCAGAGGAGTATCGGCATGGAAGATACCAGAACTAACACCACGTGAGGGGCGTCTCAAAAAGGGCGTTTCTGTTGTAAATGTATTTTGTATTAGGGACAGCACCCCGGGGTGGAGTTAAGGCAGATGGTCTGAGGAACCTAAGAGAGTGGATGGGTAGGCAGATAGGGAACTGCAAGACATCGTTTTGCAACAAAGACTAAGGGAAGAGTGTGATCTTCTTTGGAAGTCACCACGGCTGACACCTTATTAGGTTAAGATCTTGTTAAGTAGGGATGTCACTTAGTCCAGTGTAGGGATAGTCTAATCTGAATTTTTCCTTTCTGTAAATGACTCACAAGCTACAGCTTGTGTCCATTCTTGCAACTTTGATGATTCTTGAATTGGTTTTGGTAATATTCTTCTGCCAACTAAGAGCATTTAGAAAATTCATGTTTGTATTGATACCCGTATATCTTTTGAACCTTATTTTGAGATGTTTGTATCTCCAGTTAACTTTGGCTTTGTAATAAAACTTTTAAACTTATTGAGAGTAAGTGGTTCTTTAGAGTGGTGTAAGTCTTTAACTGATTGACCTAGTAGTGGATTGCCTTTTACTCTATGACAGGTACCAACGGTTCAGTCGACCTGAGTTGGGATCTAGATCTATAACAATAGACCAGAAGTCCCGCATTAACAAAGGCATGCCGTGCACTTCCATGCACAATGTGGCACCAGCGGTGCCTGCCATGTTGTGCAAGGAACTGCTATGTGCACTCCCCATCCCCCAGAATCCCTGGGGGCCAGCTACGGGCCCCCAATTGTGTGAACCACCTGCCTTTCCGTGGCGGCAAAGGCATGTCCCCACAGATATGCTAATATGGATGGCGGTGTCTCCCAGACACCGCCACCATGTTAGCTGCTTTTCCGCCCGGTCGACTTTTCGACCGGGCGGAAAACCGGCGGACGGTCTTTCCGTCCGCCGGTGTGCCCCCCGCCATGGTAATGTGGCTGGGGTAAATTTCAATGCGGGTGGTGGTTTTTGGGGGGTGGATCGCCACCGCCATACGGGTGGTAGCGATCCGCCCGCCATCCTAATGGCCCCCTATACATGCTTTTTTGCTTTCTGTATTTGGATGATTACTTTCTCTATTGTTTATACTGCATGATGTTATGTTTATTAAAACTAACTGACAACAAGGTCGGTTGAAAAACGAATTAGTGATTGTGCTCTGTAATCAATAATTTAATGATAAAAGTGTGAAGGTTTATTAAGCAGCATACAGCGACCACTGCTACATCCGAGCTCCTCAGCAACTGCCAACTTCCAAGCCTCCTGGAATCCAACAATTTAGAATACAGAGGTGGGAGCATCTAGTTGCCAGATACAACAATAACTAGATGCATTTTTATGTTTGGCTTTGTGAGTGCAGCTTGCAATATTGATGTGCCAGCACCCAAATTAAGCAATCAAGTTAATATGATGATGATGAAACAAGCTTTATTTCGATACTTTGCATATATCTTAAAAAGCATTACAAACAAGAAATACATTTTTTTTAAGAGGATCAGTGCATATAAAAACATTTCAAATTCATATTATGCATCGTTTACATAAAGCTGCTGTAGGCATTAAACAGAATGTGCGACTTACTGGTTATGTACTGTTTTTAGCTTAAGAGACCTGATCCGCCATGCCCATGCTAAGAATTTAGCTAAACAGAAAGCGCACAAAGGACGGGGGTCAGATCTTAGGATGCGAAGAGCCTCAAGGTGAGATCTAGTTCCAAGGCTCCTACACAAGGGTTTTAGCCAAGAGCGGCGCGGGGCAATATAGGCTGGACACTCAAAAAGAAGGTGGGACACAGACTCTGGCCTACTAGTGCAAAACGGGCAAAATGAGGATAAATGCAATGGTGACCTCCAACTGGCAACAAGTTTACCCACTGGCAACAGACCCAACCTAAATTTGATATAAAGTGCCCTGTTCAATGGTTTGCTAATCTGGTCCAGGTAAAATTCATAACAAGGAACGTCCTTCAGCAAAAGAAATTCAACAGTGGTTCTGCAAAGGAAGGGATTACAATTCCTGGCATTCGTCACCCATAACCAATACAAAGACTTGAGTGTCTGTTTGGGCGGAGCTGATCGGTTATCCCATGCATCCTTGAGACCTAGTGTAATAAGAAGACGCTTGGTTTCTTTAAGCCAGCGGATTTTGGACCAGCCTGGTGACAAGAGCAATTCTTTTAGCCCATCAGCATAACTGGAGAGTTCGGGTACCCTCCAGATGCGTGCCCAGAGGAGAAGGGGACGCAACCTTGCCTGATCACCTATCGGTCGAGTACCTGCATCAAGTAGAATTGGGGGGGGCAGGAGTACTGTGCGGCAGTCCCATGAGGTCTCTGTGGAATTTATTTTCCACTTTAGTTAGGATGTCTGTGTTCTGGAAACCCCATAGTTCTGATCCGTAGAGGGCTGCACTCACCCCCCTTGCTCTGTAGATGTCCAAAACAGGACCAATAGGTTTGAGGATAGAGGCCCGTTGTTCTTTCATAAGTGCTCCTACCACCTTCCTATGGGCCAGTGATGCCTTTTGTTGGTGGGGTTGCCAGCTCATTGAGTCACTGAGACGAATGCCCAAATAGTCAAATTCCTTTACTCTTTCTAGTGGAACAGAATCCAGAGATGGTGGGGTGACGAGTTTCTTCCGGGACTTTATTACCAGGAACTTGGTTTTGCTAACATTTATAGAAAGATCCCCTTGCTGCGCAAAAGTCATTAAAACCAGTGAGTAGGCATTGCAGGCCTGCAGGTGTTTTTGAGATCAGGAGGGTGTCGTCGGCGAAGAGGAGAGTAGGAATTTAGGAATTTTCCTGCCAGCCAGGGTTGGTGCATCAGCCGGATGTTCGAGGAGATGCTCCACCACTCCATTAACATATAGAGTGGGGGCAAGAACACAACCCTGGCGGACTCCCCTATTCACAGGGATGCGAGAAGTTTTTTGGCCCTGATCCCCCCACCTGATCTGAGCAAAGTTGTCCTCATGAAGCTGGATGAGCATGTGTAGTAGATACAGGGGAATACCCATTGTGCCCAAAACCCGCCATAGTTGGTCTCGTGGAACTAAGTCAAATGCAGTGCGTAGGTCTATAAACGCGAGGTACAAGCTACATTTGGCCAGGACAACTACTTTCCAAATTATCATGAGGAGCCGAAATGTTTGCTCAATTGTGCCAGTGCCTGTTCTAAATCCCGCCTGGAAATCCGAGAGGATTTTTTCTTCCTCTATCCACTGCTGGATCCTTCCCAGGACTACTTTGCCAGCAATCTTCTGCGTAGAGTCGAGCAAGCTGATTGGACGATAATTTGCGGGGTCGTCCCGAGTCCCTTTCTTAAAAATAGGGACGACCTCCGCTCCCTTCCATGAGACCGGGAATGCTCCACCCCTCAATACAGCATTCAGAAGTGCGGCAATTAGGCTGCTCCATTCTTGTGTGTTGACCCTTATAAGGTCGCCTGGGATTCCATCGGGCCCCGCAGCTTTGTTAGGGACCAAGCATTTGATTGCCCCTTAAACTTCCTTGACGGTGAAGAGGTTAGCCTCTGAAAGAGCTGTGCTATGGTGGGAGCAAAGGCCGGGCAGTTGGATCGTGTGGTTGGGTAAAGAGACCCCAGAAGAAGAGTAGAGCTGGGAGAAATGAGCAAACCACGCCTCCCCAGTGATGTTACAAGTTAAAAGAGAGGCAACTGTTTTAGACCTCAATCTCACCAGATCCCAGAAGCCCTTTGAGTCTTTCTTGGAACTTGCCTCTATAAGGTTAGACCAAAATTGCGTATCATGCTCGACCCTGGCCGTAGATAGTATCTTCCGGTACCTTTTCCTTGCTAGTTTGATGTTATTAGACTCCTTAGATTTCACTGCTCCGATGAGATCGCATTTTGCAGAGCGACAGGCAGGGGTGAACCAGGAGTCGCCAGTTTTGTTGGTGCTTTTGCCCTTCCGTCTCCCATCTGCTGGAGCGATAGTAAACAAATCTCCCAAAGCTTTGGTTGTTTCAGTGAAAAGTTGCAAAGCGTCCACGTTACCAGGGCAACTAGCATCAAGCCCTACTCTGGCTTTGGACATTATTGAGTTTACAATTGCCAATTTCCCTTCATTCGTGGCAACTTTGCTCCATTTAAGCCTCCTTCCACAGTTTGAAGGGCAAACTTCATGGGTTGACTTCCATGCGTGGGGGGGGGAGATTGACTTCAGGCCCCTCCAGGGGGAGGACAGTGTTAGTGCAAGAAAATTGTGGTCGCTATCAGCCGTTGTTATAACTTCCATGTCGAACAGATAGGCCCAAAGCTTAAAGTTCAGAAGAATGTAGTCGATCCGAGAGGTGTGGCCGGCCCTATTGAAGGTGTGGGCCCCTTTGGGATCAGATTTGGATCTGCCATTTACTGCCCTAAGGCCAAATTCCATACAAAGGGCAGTGAGATTTAAGGCCCCCTGTGACCATTTTTTGATAGGATCAAGTGTTAATACAGGGATACCTCTCCTAGTGTCTTCCTCCCAAGTGTCTAGGATGTCCTCACTAGCAAGAGGCTCAAAAGAGCAATTAAAATCCCCGGCAAGAAGGACAAGGGAATTAGCGTTACAGGTTCCGAGTTCGTCTTCTAGGCCTAGTTGTGACAACGTGGATACGCCACCCCTTGCCCCCCTAAGATAGATGTTAAATATTTCCAAATTTTTCCCCCCCAGACCTTTAACTAATAATCTCTGCAGGTCAGGGGAGTTTGTGGGAAGGTGTCTGATGGAAAGACCCAGAGAGATTCTGACCCAAATTAAAAGGCCACCTGAGGGGCGACCTTTAGAACCAGGGGATTGAAGCGCTGGAACGAAATATGTGGTGTAACCCACCTTATGCCGGGGTTCAACACACCAGGTTTCTTGCAGTAAGCAAATCCCGAAGGATTCAACTAAGAGATTCCAATCGGGGATGGTAAGATTGCGTGCAAGGCCTGCTACGTTCCAGCTCAGGATCCGAAGCGCAGTACCCGGAACGATGTTCCCGGTAGTCTTCATTCCTAGGGATATCCGAGGTGCTAATGTGTTGGACTCGGGGTGCCTATCTGTAGGTAACAGGATAACATCCCCTGTGGGGTTTTTCACTTTAGGCTCAGCCTCCACCTTAATAATAGATTTAGCTTCGGTGGGAGATGATACACAAGAGGCTAATGCGGGATCTGCCCTATCACTGCAGATTAGGGATAGCTCAGGTGAAGATGACCGAGGTGATGAATCGGACGAGGTCGAGATTGTATATTGCTGTGCTACCTCGTGAATGGCATTGCGCGTCCGCCCAGCATCTGCTACGACACATGGGTTATAATATTCAAAAGGGTGACTAATGGAGGGATGAAAGGATGTGGTGCTGGGTAGTGGCCTAGCAAGTTTTCCCATATCATTTGAAGAGGAGCTACACCGCGCTGGACTGCTCTCAGGAATTGCTAGATCCAAGATTACTGGTGACGATTTGTTCTTAAGATCATGGGATATACAGGAGGGCAGGGAGAGTCAATCAACCTCTTCTAAGCAACCAAATCTGTTTGAGGTTGTTGCTCCCTGCCACCTCCTATTAGAATAATGCCGGCCCCCGCTCTCACCACTATAGGCCGGAAGACAGGGATTTGACCACTCGGCCACAAAGTTTTGGACGTGACGGGGGGGGGTAAAAGAATGTTAGAGGTCTAGGAACAATGGAAGAATTGTCCTCTCCAGAGTTCCAAGAACAAATATATTCTGCCGTCTGGGGTTCATCGAAGGAGACTACTATGCAGTCACCTGGAGTTGATTTGCGTGTAGGTCCTACCCAGGGGACTCTACGCACCATTAATACTTTACTTCTCAGGTGCCTTGGGGTCTGCCTATTAGTGTTTAACCAGTGGATGGCCTTGTTCTTGAGGGACCAATAGTTCTCTTGAATGGATCTCTCAAGAACAGGAACACCCGTTAATATTACCACATAGGGCTTTGCGTCAGGGGGTAGGTCTATATACCCCCCGCGAAAATTTTTGACGTTCCTTATTTCTTGTTTGGTGGGAAGATTGCGGTTAATGGGATTAGCCCTCTGAACAGCAGCCTCTTTGTTGGGTTTGGGAGGCTGTTGAGGAGGCTGTGGGGCTGGCTTAGTGGGGGGATAAATGAGTTTGGGATCAAAACCTTTGGTGCGTGGTTTAGGTAGTGGCTTAGGTATAGGCTTACTGGAGGACGGTACATTTGGCATAATAGGGGTTGTATCTTTCTGGACTATGGGAGGCCCGTTATTGTTTTGGACAGTGAAGCTTGCTAGATTTAAAATGCTCTTTTCCATTTCCAAAAGGTGGTTTTCAATTAGAGCAAGTCTAAGGTCCAGCGGGGTAAGAAGCTTTTTTAATGATTTCCAGACTAATTCTAGGAACTCACCATCGCTACCCCCAAGCGCGCTTGGATCCCCCCCTGTGTTCGCCTGTGTAGTGACTCTTGCAATTGGGCACGGGCTTGGGCAACTCCCTGAAGTATTAGGGTGGTCCGAGTTTAAAGCAACAAGACTAGGTGCTGGTTGCTGGACAGATGGATTGACAATAGATGGACAATGTATACTAGCTATTTTCGCCTTTTTCCGCGAGAAGGCAGACATTGTAGTACGCTTCCTTTTTTGAATTGGGACTTTCTGATGGTGGTGACCCTGTAGGGAAGCATACTCCTCAGTGGTAGTAGGGGTTGCCGAAATAGAAGTTGTATCTAAGTCAATATCAACACTCCTGTCGCTGTCATACAAAAGGGAAATATCACTATTGTGTGAATGGGAGGAAGTAGAAGACAGGGAGAGCCTTGGAGATAGGGAAGGGATTGGGTGAACCTCGACCTGGGTTATAATTGGTCGGGAGTTAGG
Source organism: Lissotriton helveticus (assembly GCF_964261635.1). NCBI lineage: Eukaryota > Metazoa > Chordata > Amphibia > Caudata > Salamandridae > Lissotriton > Lissotriton helveticus. Next base: position 654,685,255 of record NC_136072.1, read on the forward strand.
TAAATATTCTGGGCTCTTAACTGTTGCTATGTGACCTAGAGAAGATTTCTTGGATGTTGCAAAAGCTTCAGACAATCTTCTAGCTGCTTCAAGGTCCAGGGTTACTCGTTTTTGCATTTTTGTGATTTCATGGTCAATGGCTGTATTTGTTCTGGTGATAAAGTCATCCATAGTTCCGTTGACCATCCTCCTCTTGCCCTTAGCGGTTTTGCTACGAGTAACCCGTGTGGACATAGTGGTGGGTTACAACTTTATGTGCTTAGCTAAGGAGAAGGAGGGTGTAGGTGCAATGTGCACTAAGTGGGGAATATGTGAGCCAAGGGTTTAGGGACCAGTCCAGTCCAGTCTCTCCGGTCCTCGAACGGCCTCAAACGGCCCGCTCTTAGCCCGGTCTTCGCCCCGAGCTGCGTCCCGCGCTGCGGGAGGATGAGTCCTTGATGTAGTGCGCGTTATGGGCGGAGGGCGGACCAACAGGGAGAGCGGACCGGAAGCTGCCACTCGGTCTCGCAGGGACTCCTGGGTAATGGAGTCCCTGCTGCGCTCGCAGCCCTGCTTCAGCCCTCGGCCCGGTTGCTAGGCTCATTGACCCCCCGCAAGGTCCAGTGACCAGCTCTGCTCGCAGCCGGCGATGCGGTACCCGCGGAGCGGGTGCGGCGAGGTCCGTCGGCAGGTCCGGGAAATGGCACACAAAGACACCCAAAGCCTCCAGGTAATGGCTCCTAACAGTCGTGTGCAGAGTTGTCCCTCAATGCTAGGGCAAACACAAGTTTTAAGCTCCTGGTGGGCGGAGGGCGGACCAACAGGGAGAGCGGACCGGAAGCTGCCACTCGGTCTCGCAGGGACTCCTGGGTAATGGAGTCCCTGCTATGCTCGCAGCCCTGCTTCAGCCCTCGGCCCGGTTGCTAGGCTCGTTGACCCCCCGCAAGGTCCAGTGACCAGCTCTGCTCGCAGCCGGCGATGCGGCACCCGCGGAGCGGGTGCGGCGAGGTCCGTCGGCAGGTCCGGGAAATGGCACACAAAGACACCCAAAGTCAAGCCTCCAGATAATGGCTCCTAACAGTCATGTGCAGAGGTAGCCTCTTAAGAGTATATGGTGGCTCTGTGATTGGTTGTATGAGAGAGAAGTACAAGCGTTGCTCTTGAAAAATGGAGTTGAACTACTGCATGATAGGCTTCAGGTTGCATATCCAGTTTAATTTGTAACAGAGTGGAAGACACCAGGGCCCAGAGTTACAAAACATTCTCATAATACAGCGCAGAAACTAAAGTTGCTACACTGCGTTGTGTGTAAGGTACAGACCAAAACAGTGCCATATCTACTAAGTTATGGTGCTGTCTAACTCTCGCCCTAGCCACACTTTATGCTGCCATGCACCAATGCACACAGCCTTCTGCTGTAGTGCAAGGGTGCGTGCGTTCTGTAAGGAATTGTTTTCATACTGCAACATGCCCATTTCAGTACAAAACCTATCCTTTAACACTTTTTCTGCTTTGTAGGTGGGCTGTACAATGCAATACACATGAAAATTAAGGAAAAATTAACAGAAATGAAAACATTTCTGCTTTGTGATAAATTGGGTTATTGATTGAGTGGAGTGTTAACCCTGCTCAAGCAGCGACCAAAAGTTTGTCATGGGGAAAGACAAAAGACACTAAAGTGACCTGTGCTTAGCCTTCTAGTAGTTTGGCACAAAAGCTGACAGGCTCAACTTAGACACAAGGTGTAAAGTATTTATGCGACAGAAAAATAGCAATAAAGTGAAAACACAACCCAAAAAGCCCACACCAATTCAGAAAAATAAAGCAAATTGCAATAAATTATAACACCAAAACGAACAAAATACAATCAGTAGAACCAAAGTTATACGTTTTTTAAGATTGAGGTAAAAACTAGCCCCTAAAAGATCAAAACTCCAACCCCAAACCACACATTGCATAAGACTGAGTTACAATCAAAAATATGGCTGATCGCAATGGAGAGCGAGTCGGATACCAAAAGTGGATTAGGCCTGGTCCGTGTTTGCCTTTAGACTTCAAAGAAATTTCAGCAAAAAGTTGCCTGAGAAGGTAAAGTTCAGCAGGGTAAGACTGTGGCCGGTGTCCGAGGAGGAGGTGCCAGAGTTAAGAAGGCACTGGTTGAAGATGTGGTGGATTCCACGTCTTCTTTTTTGGAAGTCAAAAATCTCTAGCGGGATAAGTCTGAAAGCTGCAGCCAACGAGAGTTCCACTGCTGAACAGGATTTGTAGCTATGGAGAAGAATGCAGCAGGAGCTGTCGCGAAGGCAGGCTGATTGGCTATGCACCGAAGGTGGATAGACAAGCAGGTTGGTCCTTGTTTTCTTTCAATGCTCAGAGTAGATTTTAACCAAAATTGTTCCAAGTCCCAAGTGATGGAGTCCACTCACCTGAATAGCCTGACTCTGCAGGAGCGAAGATTCGCCCACATAATCCACCGTTGATCAACCCTCAATACTCGAAAAAGACAAACAAGTGCTGGTGGTTTACTTTTATGGGGAAAAAAGTTTGGGGGAGAGGAAAGTGACAAGGAGATTGGTTTCTTTCTTCAACCTCTGGGATGTTGCAGAGGTGAGTTCTCTCTCCATTTGTCAAGAAGGCTGTGGTGCACTCAGCGGGTTGACTTTTTTCCCCTGTGAGATATTCTGGGTGTCTGTCTATTGTGCACACAAGGAGGTAATAGAGAGTTATCATAAATGGTAAAACCTTCTCTACTTTCACACTGCTCAAACACACTTTTTCTACTCTACCAGACCAATAGTAGAAAGACACTCACCCTAAGCGTGTATTCTATTGCGACATAGAATGTTCTTGAATTGTTTCTGTGGCTATATATAGTGGCACGACCCCGAAAGCCTCCAGCGTCCCAGCGAGAGAAATTGCCGCCCGCTCTCTTGCTGAAAGTCTGAGGTGTGACTGTTGTATATGTCACAATGTTTCAATAGTGTCTCTTTCCGTAAACAAATTATGCTGCCACTGTAAAGTCAAGTGCTTTATAAAGTCTCAGCGAGTTGCCACATGTACATTTCAAAACTTTGGGAAGTGTTAGGGATTAGGGTACTGTACACTGACCTTGGGCGTGCTGGTGAGTTCCTTCCTTGTAAACTTAACTGTTCTTTGTTTTGATTTCTTTGGATGAACAAAGCACTGCGTTTGAGGCCGACGATGAGGAGAACAACACCAGGAACAAGATCAGAGCAGAAGGTAAGCGAGAAGACAAGGAGATAAATTCGGCACAGGATATGGACAGGAGTGAGACATGGTTCTCTCTCTCCATGCAGAGCTGGAAACCAAGCCATGTGAGCGAGTTGGATGTGGTATTTATATACCGTATACAAATATGGCCACCAAATCTGGCAAGCTCTTGTGATCTGGCAAGCTCTCAAGCCTCACCTTAAAGATTGTAAAATGGATAAAAGGGGCAGGAAGTCAGCCTATAAAGGGTATGAAACAAGGAATACAGACTTGCAGGAAGGAGGGAGGGCTTAAGGGGGCTTTGGGAGCCGTAATATTAGGAGATGTGGAATGTGTTGGAAGGGTGACTCACGGAGGGCGCCAAATGGAGTGGTGGAACATGGTGAGCGGGACCTCACAGATATGGGCTCATGCCTGACAAGCTAGTTGTTCTGCAAACAATCACAAATGCGGAACTATTACTAACACCAAGCTTTGGAGACATTTTTAAGAAAGGAGGAGCCTTTTCATTGATGGCGATGACAAATTCTCCTACACTTGGAACATTGAGAGCAAGCATGTCAATGAAGGCGAGCATCCTCATTTCATCAGGTGGGGTCCCAGCATACACATCTCCGGAAACGAGGGTTAAAAAATCAACCCGGTATTTGTAAAGCGCAAACTAATAACACCTAAGGGTCTCAAGGCGCTGGGGAAATTAAGCGAGCTGTTGCCCAGAGTCACATGGTGCTGGGCTGAGCTGCTGCCGGCGCTGGGGATCGAGCCGTGAGCCCATGCTCTGGAGGCACCCTCCCTGGCCGCTGCGCCACACCTCTCCCCAATGACATGTTTTATCATTTGAATATGAGTTTCATGAAACATATATTTATAATTTAAAATATGACCCGCCAGACAGGATTCAGAGGTTTATCCGAGGGGACGCATGCCATGCTTAAAAGCAATTGCGACGATTTAAACAACTGCATCATGGTCTGCGCAGAAAAGAATTATTTGATTGCAACCTTGTCTATGGCTGCACAACTGTCAAGTTTTTCCTCCTCAAGTACCACTTAGAAATGGCAAATAAAACTTTCTACCTTCTGTAAAATGTCAGTACATTTTCTAACATCCATTCTCCACAATATATGTTCGCGAACAGCCTCCAAAATAATTTCCTTGGGGGATCCCATGGTGATTATATTTTAGTATGAATTTGAAAGCTGAAAAAAACATCCAGCGGCTACAATTCAGTTTCTGGTTCTGCAAGCAGACTGTGAATGCGGAGCAGAACGAGTTGTATTTATTCCCTGGTTATCTGAGGCTGCAGCAGAAAGTGGGTGTTTTGTTTTCCCCATTGACAGAACAAACTTTCTAATTCTTAATTTAAATTCAATATGCAGAGCACATCAAAAATGTAAAACCCATAAATCTGACAATATAAGCGTTCCCAAACATGCATGTATGCTCTCTGATCAGTCATAACTTGTTTGGCTGCTAGTTTTTCAATTCGTTTCCCCACCTTTCCCAGTTATACTTCTTTCTTGTCAAAGATGCTTACACCCACGCGAAGAGAAGAGAACATTGGTATGCGCTTCTCAGTGCTGTTTACACACAGGCAATGAAGGAGGCGGGAGTGGATTTAAAGTTCAGCAAACGTGGAACCTCTACCTAAAAGCAGTGGATTTGCCGCCTGCTTCAGTTAGAAGACTGCACTGATGTCTAAAAAGGCTGGACAGACATTTTCTGCATCTACTAAACTAGACTAGGCCAACTATTATTTTCTAACCAGCACTTTCATTTAAACATTAATTAAATGATCCACATTGATACCGAAAAAGTAAGGCATCCCCAGGTAGGAGTGCACTGCGTACCCCTCTGTGCATTTCCATACTTATGTAAGGGCACTGGAGAGTATGCACTGCACATTGCGGTGCCCACTCTGACACTTGGGGTAATTTATATGCAGTTCCTTGGAATTCAGTGGAATAAAACTCTGCCAATTCTGCCCACTCCTAGTTTAAATAGGTCTCAGAAGACTGGCAATGGCCCAGAGTGTAAGACAAAAAAAAACACCTAAAAAAACGAAAAAGATATGTCTACGGTAGGGATGGCTTTTGCACCTCCACCAAGGATGGGGGCTTGATGCTAGTGCCCACTAGTTGCAAAGTGTGAGAACCCGGTAGGAGAAGACATTGCCAAGATGTTGCAGCCACAGTGTACGTCTTAAATGGTGAAAGAGAAGGTCACTTCTCTGGAGAGAGTACCTAAAGAGCTACTAGTGGTGGGGCCTCTGGTACTACATTCTGAAAGAAGACTCTTTCTGAAAGAGCGACCCTTGACCCCACCAGGTAGGTCGCTCCCCCTCCGCACAGCATCCCCTGTGCCTCCCTGCCCCAGCAGCCGCTGATGAGGATGTTTGAGGCCCTCCACCACCCGCAGGCTGCCACCTGCGCCTCATCCCTGGTGGCCAGTGGTAGGCCGTAGGTAGGTTTGTTCCTGCTCCGCTTTATTGCTTTTATTGTATTGCCTGTATTTTCATTGTTGTGTCTGTGACTGGTGTTGTCGTCTTCCCCCGCTGCCTGTACGTGGTCCGTGCCCCTTTGTCTTCCCTCTGTTCCCCTGGCTGTCCCTGTGCTCTCTCTGCACGGTTTTCCCTTCTGTTCCCCTCGCTGCCCCTGTGCCTCTCTGGCCGTTCTGCCCTCCATTCCACTCTTTTTCCCCTAGTTTTTTCTGCCCTTCTGCCCTCTGTGCCACTCGTTTTTCCCTCGTTTTTTGTGCCTTTCTGTCCTCTGTTCCACTCGTTTTTCCCTTTTTTGTGCCTTTCTGCCCTCTGTTCCACTCGTTTTTCCCTAGTTTTTTGTGCCTTTCTGCCCTCTGTTCTACTCGTTTTTCCCTCGTTTTTTGTGCCTTTCTGCCCTCTGTTCCACTCGTTTTTCCCTAGTTTTTTTGTGCCCTGTGCCACTTGTTTGTTTGTGCCCTTCTGCCCCACTCATTTTTCCCTAGTTTCTTGTGCCTTTCTGCCCTTTGTTCCACTCGTTTTTCCCTAGTTTCTTGTGCCTTTCTGCCCTCTGTTCCACTTGAGTGATAATGTTTATTGATTGATTATTTAAAATCTTTACCAAAAGCGAATACACAATATAACAATTCAATTATAGTAATACAGTAAAAGGGCGATGACTTTAAAAAAAAAAAAATAAGCGATAATTTCATAAGATTAAAAATTTGGAAATGTAAACAGTATAATAGTTAATGTTATAAAAATTCAAGTTTTTTCCATGCACTTATTAAGAATTTTGAGAGGGCAGAGTTAATATGTATATCTTCCAGGCAAAGACACTGGATTAGTGCTTGTCTACATGTCCTTATTGATCTTTTATTGAAGTGCCTTTTTAGAAGTGTTAATCTTTCATTTTTTTGTTCTGGGCAGAGGCACAATAGATGTATAATATTTTCTTCTCCTGTGTTACACAGCCGATATGATATATTATTTTCCAGCTTTTTCCATGGCAGTGCATGAGATTCTCCGGGCAGGATTCCAAATCGAGCTTTCATGAATATATTTTTATATTTCCAAGTCCAAGCTGTATTCAAATATTGTTGCGGACTCTTTTTTTTTTTAACCGTTTATTATAAACCAAGCATGTTTCCTTTTGACCAGGGACTCTTTGTCACTTATCACAGATAGGATATCAGTTGTCTTATTTACAATTTTTTAAAAAGATTCCTGAGGAATAGTGGTGATCCAAGTCTCCTTAAGCCCAAATTCATCCAAAGCCTTTTCGAGGTACTTCCAAACAGATAATTTATTATTGCCCTCTACTTCTTTCTATAAAAGCTCTGAGATTAAATTGTCCTTGTCATTTTTCACCCTATACCATACTTTAATTGTGTTACCCATCCGTGCATGCAGTTGGTTATTCAAGCCGAATTCTAGCCTGTGAGGCATTTTTAGGTAAACAGAAAAGGGATCGAAAAGTTTTCGAAATTTCTTTGTTTATTGTTATTGCGTCCTTTCCGTTTAATGCCTCACTGTCATAGGTTAGGTAGGGTAACAGTTTTGCAGATATGACTTTGAGTAGTGGCTGGTAGGTTAAGTTGCTGGTGGACTTTTTTATCATACCAAATGCACCTGATAGGGAGTTCGCCTTCCGGGCGATGTCCAATTTTTGTGGTTTAAAGCTACCATTGTCATCAAAAACCAGTCCTAGGTATCTATAGGTTTTAGTTTGCTCCAGTTTTTCCTTACCTAAGAACCATTTCATATTGTATTTCCTTCTTGGATTTTTTGAGACAACCATAACTTTAGATTTGGATTGATTTATTACCATTTTATTTTTTATTGCGTACTCCTGTGTACATATAATTAACCTTTGCAAGCCTACCTTTGTTCTGCTTAAAAGAATAACATCATCTGCATATAGCAAATTAGATATGTGCTTATCTGCAAGTTTTGGTGGGTGGGCATTTATCTCGTTCAATTCTTCAGTTAGATCAGTTAAAAACAGATTAAATAATAAAGGTGCCAATACGCAGCCTTGCTTCACACCGCCAAGCGTTGGTATTTCTTCAGTTAATGATCTGCCGTTCCCAATGCGAACTTTGGCCCAAGTTTTTGTATACAGGAGACTGATAAGGTATATTAAAGGCTGAGGAATCCCTTGTGCTTGTAACTTTTTCCATAAAAGATCTCTGTTGACACAGTCAAAAGCAGATTTAAAATCAATAAAACATAGAAACAGTGATTCGCCGTTTAAGATAGCCTTTTCCATTAAAATAGATAGTGCCAGGATATTGGAGGATGTACCAAGTCCTTTAATGAAGCCGGTTTGATTTGGCGGAAGAATGTTATTCTTTTTCACCAAATCGGATAAGATTGTTAGCAGATAGGCTGCAAAGAGTTTTGCATCAGTGTCCTGTAGCATTATTAACCGATAGTTTTCAGGAAGCGCCCAGTCTCCTTTTTTACAAATTGGGGATATTAAAGAACCTCTCCAGCTTTCAGGTATCTCCCCTTTACTAACTATTTCTTTAAAGACCTTTATAAGTACTTCTGCCCATGTTTCCGGATCCTCTTTGTATACAGAAAAGGGTATCCCATTCGGTCCTGGTGCTCCATCTTTCTGCTTCTTTATTAGTTTAACAATCTGCTCCTGTTTTATTTCGATGACTGGTTCTTGATTTGTTATCGCAGTTACCTTCCCTGGGCTATGGTCCTCAAGTCCCTGTACTGCTGGATGTGGATTTAGATGATAGCCTAAAAAATGTACCCATTCAGTTTCAGTCAATACTGATGAGACTACCACTTTATCCGGCCTATTTAAGGTGTAAACAATCTTCCAGAACTCCCTCGAATTTCCTAGGTTACTTGCATGAAATATACGAGTCCACAGAGAGTTATTGGCTTCAGCTTTTTCATTCCATATTATCTTCTTTAAATTTTTATTTGCCACTTTCAGGGCAGCTCTAGTTTCTTCTTTATCTGGGAATTTAGTCAGCTCTTTCCCTAATATATTTCTGGTTCGTTTCATTTTCTGTACTGCGTGTGTGAAGTTAATATTGGTTACCCTTTTTATTATCTGGGTCATTTGGCCATCTCTAGAGATTTCGGAATTACCTTTACTAGTAGGTAATCTGGCGGTGAAACTGGCCCATTGTTCGATTGCTGATGCAAATGGTGCCTCTTCGCTGCATTCCCATAGCCGTTTTAGTGCCAGATCGCTTATTAGTTTGTTGTTTCGAGATTCTGTTTCCCAAATTAACTTTTTGTAATTAGTGGTTCCAATTTGACCTTCAGTTGTTAGATAGATTTGGTGATTTTTATTTTTGAATGTTGTGGTAATGATTTGCTGACTATGATCACTGTCCAAGACTTTCTTTAGATAGTATGATGTACAATTGCCAAAGATATTCAGTGATATCACAGTATAATCTATGCGGGATTTAGTACTGTGGGTATAATAGGACCATGCTGGTGGTGAGTCTGTTGGAGATCTTCCATTGAGTGTTCGTAACCCCAAGGTTTCCATATCCTTTATAAAATTGATACCCAATTGTCGGAGACCTTGTTTATTCAAAGAGTCTGTTACCTGAACCGGGATTGACCATTGGTGGTCTTGTGATTGCGTTACTTCGTCCCTTGTAAATGGTATTAAAAGATTGAGATTGAAATCTCTTGAAATAATAAAATCCATAAAGTGGTCCTCAATCCTTTGCTCAAGCAGGTACGTGGACTGTGCTGCGCACATAGTTTTCCTGGAAGTGGATGTAGGAGGGATATATATATTAACCAGCTTCAATTATCTTTTTTGTCCGTACATCCAATACCTCACTAATATAGACTGAAGCTTTGTACTGTTTGTAAATATTTCAGAATGTTCCGCGTTGAGATCGATTGAAACGAAAATTGCTAACCCACCTGATGGGCGTCTGTTAGAAGCGGCTGTCTCTAGTTGGCAGAGGTATACACTTCTGACAAATAGGGACACACCTTTTCTAGTCAGGGCAAGGGGATCACACACTTAGATAACCCCTGCTCACCCCCTTGGTAGCTTGGCAAAGCAGACAGGCTTATCTCGGAAGCAGTGCGTTAAGCATTTATGACCACATACAGTAATAAAGTGAATACACTACAAATGGACACGACACAGTAGTATTATAAAAATAAGGATGTTTATATAAGGCTTAGCACAAGACCAAATAACGACAAAAATATATCACAATCTTAATAAATACTCTTGGAAGGAAAAAATAGTAGTTCAAGTGTAGTTTCTTCTTAGCACAAAGTCTTTAGTAACAAAAGCAACTCTTCTTCTTTAAATCACAGTTCTTGGCAACAATGTAATCCCCACAGGAGTCATACGACATCGAGGCAAAGCTAATCCAAAGGTTCGTCGTCGACCGCGAGGAGCGCTATATCGAGCCCGGAGTCGCAACAGACCCCCACAACACAGTACCTGGGAAAAGTGAAGCACACGATGATCAGCGGCGTCGAGATGTTCGGCGTCGCGTCTTCGGCGTCGATCGGGCCTCGGAGTCGGGCGATCTGCAGCGGCGTCGACAGATGTCAGGCAGGAGCAGCGCTCACGAGGTGAAGCCGGATACGGCGTCGTCGTCGATGTGGATGATGATGTTGCAAGAGTGAGCAGCGCTCACGGCGTCGACAGGGCTCGGTGTCGAGGCGTCGGTAGCGGCTTCGCTACTAGCGTCGATCGGGCCCGGCGGCCGGCGTCGAAGGTGCGGGACACGGGAGCTGCACTCACGATGTTGAGCTGGATTCGGCGGCGTCCGTCGGCATCGCGATTGCTGGATTCTTCAGAGGTGCTGGACTTTCAGGTTCCAGCCACAAGCACTTTTAGCAAATGATGAAGTCCTTTAACCCTGTGACTTCAACAGGAGGCTGGCACTCTCCCAACCCTTGGAGATTTCCTCGGCAAAGCTTGAGAGTACACACTTAGTTCCTCTCCCTGCTTCCTTGGCAAAAATACAGAAGTACCTGCAGGATTCCCCCAACAAACAGCACACTGGCAGATGGGGTAGGCAAGTCCTTGGATCAGCAGGCTTCTTGTCCTTGGTTCAGGTTTCCTTGTCAGAAGTGATCTAAATCTTTGGTTCAGGGGTCCTTCTCTTATACCCCTTTTCTGCTTTGATCCCTTTGTCCATGCATGGGAATTTCCCCCCATCCTGGGTTTGTGGTGGGTGTTGCCAGGCCGAGGCACCTGGCCTATTCACTTGGCAGGGCAGAGTCTTCAGCCGCCCAGCAAGAAGGGAAGCCAGCATTGTTACTGGCAGGGGCAGGGCCATCAGTCGCCCGGTAGGAGGTGGGGCCAGGATCGTCCCTGGCAGGCACAGAGTCATCAGTCGCCTGGCAGGAGGTGGAGCCAGCATTGTGTCAGGCAGGGCAGGCTATCAGGAGCTACTCTTCCCCTACTCTCAATGCCAATGCCCCACTCACCCCACACTGACTCATTCAGACCTCTGGAGCCACCCAGCTCCTGTCACACGCACACCAAACCAGCAGAGCCCAGTTGACAGTCAGACAAGAAAATAGTCACTTTCTAAAAGTGCTATTTTCAAACACAGAGTCTAAAAACCATCCACCCAAACGGATGCGTTATTAAACTCTGAGTTCAGGGATACCAAACTCGACATTGCACCATGCTCCCCGAGCCCGCTAGGATTATACCATTAATAATCCTGGCAGCCCATTCTAACTTATGGAGAGCAGGTAACCTTACAATAGTGAAAAACGCATATGGCTGTAATTCACTATTAGGACATGCCAACCTCATCAGGCTTGTACTACCTTATTCTTACAATGCACCCTGCCCTTGGGCCTACCATAGGGGTGACTAACATGAAGTTAAGGGAAGGTTTAGGGACTGGCAAGTGGGTGTACTTGCGCAGCCCGTGTGACAGTACCAGACTGCACGTAGGTCTAGCAATGGCAGACCTTTAGACATACTTTACCAGGCTGCTTCTGTGGGTGGCACAACACGTGCTGCAAGCCCACTAGCAGCATTTGTATTTACAAGCCCTGGCACTCCTGGTGCACTCTACTAGGGACTGACAGTAAACCAAATAAGCCAAACATGGAATCCAATCAATATCAATTTCACATAGGGAGCACTTGCACTGTGGCACTGATCAGCAGTGGCACAGTGCCCAAAGCAGTATTCCAGCAAAAACATTGTAAACAGAGGAGGCAAACAGAAAAAATGGAGGAGAGACTCATGCCAATGATGCCAGGTCTAACAGCGTCCATAAGTGCTTTCCTTGATAGCAGGTATGTAGTATCCTTTATAACCATGTATTTTAAACGGGGTTATTGCCCAGGTCCCTTGTAGCAAAATTATTTGATAGTGCTTGAGTAGATCGGTTATTTTGTCTAATTTGTTAGTTATACCATTTACGTTCCAAGAACAAATCGTAATTTCCGTAGTGAATTTATTTGTGGTCTTGATTGTTTTTTCATGTTTTGCTTGTCAATGGGTATCATTTCCATGTAGGGCACTCTTAATCCATAAATGATTTATCCCAATTTCAGTTCTATCGATAGTGTCTTTTGCTTGGTCTAGCACTCCTTTATCTATCCGTTGATTTGGATTTCTAAGAACCGAATAAGTTGGGAGGCCTTTTTTGCCTTTTTCGTGACCATTCAGATTTAATGATTTCAAAAGCGGTGTGGGATATTCTTTTGGCATGATTCTATTGACCAATATTCCCCATTTACAGAAGATGTCTTCTTGCCTTACAATTTGCTCGGCTATGACAGGGGAGGCGAGTGTTATTATTGTTGTTGGTAATTGGCCATCTGGGTTTTCTAAAAAACCAACACAATCAATATCTTTAGTTGTCACTGTTTCCAGAGACGGAACTGATGAGAAAAGGCACAATAAGTTGCCTCTATTTAGCGTATCATATCGACCTCTGGACTCATATACTGGTTTAAATGTTAGTTGTTCCCTCCTATGGTCTTTTGTATCCCCTGTGTTATAGAAATGTGACTCTCCTTAGACGATATTTATAACTCTTTCCCTGTTAGCACTTTTTACAATTTGTATTTGTTCCTTTTTTGTTGTTTCAATCACAATTTCTGTCAGTGCCATAGGTTCCAAGGGTTTTGCTGGTACAATCCAAGGGAGTTGTCTTTTGTCTGTGATAGTTTTATTAGGTGTTTTCTGTTTTTCTTTTACCAGATCAGTAGACAAAAGTTCATTCCTATTTGTTTCTTCATTTTGAGCATAAGTCGGTGGATGTTGGTCCTTTTGCACAGCATACATTGCACCTGCATTGTTTTCTTCCTGTACAGTGTTACATATTTCTCGTGTTATTGGCCCATTTGTATTGCAACAGTTGAGTACTATTTGAGTCTTGATTTTTTTGGCTTTACCACTTGAAAGGTTACTATTGGCACTTACGTGGTTTGGTGTATATTGTTTAGGTTTCTTATCTCCGGAGTTGGCATCCTCCATATTTTTATCCATATTAGTATTATTTGTTTTTTGCGCAAATATGTCATAATATTTAATTTTTCCATTTGTCTGGATTGGCGATTTGTTACTTATTTGCCTGGTTATTTCCCTTGTAGGTTGATTTTCTATATTTCCTTTCAGTGGTCTGCTTTGTAATGATTCCTCTAGAGGGACTAGTCCTACTTGTTCCACTAGTTTTGCTTTATTTCTGGCTTTGCGTAACTTTTTCTTGTTCCTTTTTGACATAATAAATGGGTTCCGGTCTGTGTCAATTTTTTCCTCCACTTCAATATATCCTTTGCTTATTTCCATTTCTTGTGCGATTACTTTCTCAGTTTCAGTATTTTTAACAATCTCTCGAGTATTTGGAATATTTGGAATTAGTCGGTCTGTCAATCGATTAACAGTTTGAAATTCAATTTGGCATGCCTTGTTCTCCTTTTTATTTTCTTTACTTCCAGATGTACAAATCATATCTTCATTCCCATCTACTGACCAGTTTAGGCCCCTATTGAGCGTTGTTTTAACATCTTCTAGCATCGTACTTATAACCTCTGGTATAGTTGCAAGTTTGTTAATTATTGGTGTGTGTGAACATTCTACATAGGATATCGATTTGTCTGCCTGTACTCTGGTTATCAGGGAGTTGAGGTTAGCTAATTTGAGATCTATCCCTGCTACTGCTTTAGCCATTGTGTTTAGAATATTAATTTGGATATCCATTTTATTAGAGTGAAGTGATAATGCTTCGATAGTAAGTGTTGAGGTTTGATAGAAAATATCCCAAACCGAGGCCAAGTCCTGATTATCAATGGTTTTGTTTTTTTCACTCCCCTGCAGTCTAAGATCATTACTAATAAAGACTTTTGCGTTGTTACTAGTATTGTCTTCACAGTCTAATGATTGTTCCGGTTCAGAGAATCGTCTTCTTTTAACTCCCGCAGGTTGTGTTACCTCCCTGTCCGAGTTTGCATTGATTGCTTGTTTCGATGGTTCAGCAGATTTGGGGTTTAATGTTCCACTTGTTTTCCCTCATTCTTTGTGCCTTTCTGCCCTCTGTTCCACTCGTTTTTCCCTAATTTTTTTTGTGCCTATCTGCCCTCTGTTGCACTCATTTTTTCCTCGTTTTTGTGCCTTTCTGCCTCTGTGCCACTTGTTTTTCCCTCGTTTCTGTGCCCCTTTTGCCTTCTGTTCCACTATTTTTTTGTGCCCTTTTGCCTTCTGTTCCATTTGTTTTTTGTGCCCTTTTGCCTTCTGTGCCACTCGTTTTACCCTCGATTTTTGTGCCCCTTTTTCCTCTTGTTATCTTCGTTGTCCCTCACAGCCCTCGCTGCTGCGTCCCCTGCGGCCCCGCCCCCCTGACTGTCCACTGCCCATTCACTGCACCCGCCTCCCAGCTGCTCCTCCCTCCCACCTCACCATGTATGCCAGCCGCTGCGCTGCCGCGCCACTGGCGCGCAGAAGGCGCACCTAAGGTGAGCCCGTCTGTGCCCATCCACCCCTGGACAGCGCCCAGTGCCAGAACCCCTGGCCCCTGCACCCGCCACGACGACCGCCACCACTACGGCGCCAGCACTCTGCACGCTCTCAACTCCGGAAGGAGCCACACCTGCTTCAAGGCAGCCCCAAAACGCACACACGGCCCTGTCACCTGCCGGAACTACAGCTGAACCAGTCTCTGGGCCGACAAACCACCCGCCAAGAAAGACCCCAACCACCCCTGATGAATACTACTGAACACCCGCTCCTCACACAAGCATGCCGTCAAGCTCTGGGACCTGCTAGACACAAAATCTCCGGACGTTGCCTTCCAGACAGAGACCTGGTTTAACGACTCCTCCACACCTGACATCGCCATAGCCATCCCAGACGGCTATAAGATCACCCGCCAAGACTGCACCAACGGAGTCGAGGGAGGAATCGCCATCATCCACAAGAAAAGCATCAGGGTCTCGACTAGCACCGACGACGCGCTCGGCACCGCCGAACACATGCATTTCCAGTTCCACACAGACCCTAATTCCATCCTCAGAGGCACCCTTGTCTACCGACCCCCCGGACCGCGCCCCCAGTTCAGCGACTCCATCGCCGACTTGATCAGCACGCACGCCCTGACCTCCACCGAATACATCCTTTTGGAGACCTGAACTTTCACCTTGAGAACAACAACGACAACAACTCCACAACCCTGATCGATAACCTCGCCAGTCTCGGGCTGAAGCAACTTGTCACAACGCCCACCCACTGACGGGGCCACATGCTCGACCCAGTCTTCTCCTCAAGCCCATACGTCTCCATCAGCCACACCACCGAACTCCTCTGGACCGACCACCGCTGCATCCACTTCGCCTTCCAGAAACCCACCACACACCACCGCACCCAACAGATCCCCCTCCGCTGCTAGATCAGAATCACCGAAGACCAATTACACGCAAACCTCGCTCTCAGCCCACCTACCGAACCCTCCAATACCGACAACGCTGCCCATAGCCTCAGACGCTGGATCGAGGACTGCGCCAACACCCTCGCCCGCTGAAGAAACCCCCCACAGAGACAATAGCAAGAGGGCCAGCTGGTTCACCCCAGAACTCCTAGCCTTCTAGCAAGCCTGCCGGAAACTAGAGAAGAAATGGCACAGTGAACAAACTCCGGACAGCCACGCAGCACACAAGGACACCATCCGCAACCACCACCACCTCATCAGGATGGCAAAGAGGACCTCCTTTAAAGACCGCCTCGACAACAATGAACACAATAGCAAGGAGCTCTTCAACATCGTGAAGGAACTCTCCAACCCCAGCTCCAACACCAACGACATCCCGCCATCGCAAGCCCTGTGCAACTCCCTCGCCACCTTCTTCCACCACATGATAGCAGACATCCACGACAGCTTCAACACTTAGACAACCCAAACAGATAGCAACACAACAGACCCTCCGTACACCATCGTCCACGACCCCCTGCTAGTCTGGGCCAGCGTGAGCATCGATGACACCATCAAGAACATGCGCTCAATCCACTCCGGCTCTCCGTCTGACCCATTCCCGCACCACGTCTTCAACAGAGCAAGCAGCACCATCACACCCAATCTGCGCTACATCATCAATCTCTTCCTCAAGACCGCGACCTTCCCAGAGATCTAGAAACACGCCGAGATCAACGCCCTACTTAAAAAACCTAAGGCAGACCCAAGAGACCTCAAGAACTTCCGGCCCATCTCTCTGCTCCCCTTCCCGGCCAAGGTCATCGAGAAAACCGTCAACAGAGAGCTAACCCGATACCTCGAAGAAAACAGAATCCTGGAACCTTCTCAGTCAGGGTTCCGCAGCAACCACAGCACCAAGACTGCCCTTATCACCACCACTGACGACATCAGGATCCTGCTGGACAACGGCGAGACCGCAGCACTCATCCTCCTAGACCTCTCTGCCGCCTTCGACACCGTCTGCCACCGCACACTATGCGCACACCTCCACGCCGCAGGGATCCGAGACAAGGCTCTGGATTGGATTACCTCCTTACTCTCCTGCAGAACCCACAGCGTCCTCCTCCCCCATTCCGTTCCAAAGCCTCTGAGATCATCTGCGGCGTACCCCAGCGATCCTCCCTGAGCCCGACGCTGTTCAACATTTACATTGCCCTGCTCGCACATGTAGCCCGACAGCACGACCTCAACATAATCTCCTACGCCGACGACACTCAGCTGATCCTCTCCCTCACCAAGGACCCCATCACAGCCAAAGACAGCCTCCACAAAGGAATGAAGGCCGTGGCCGACTGGATGAAGACTAGCCGTCTGAAGTTGAACTCGGACAAGACGGAGGTCCTCATCTTCGGCTCCAACCCTTCAGCCTGGGACGACTCCTGGTGGCCAACAGAACTGGGGGAAGCCCCGACACCCACTGACCATGCACGCAACCTGGGAATCATCCTCGACTCAACGCTCTCAATCACCAAACAAGTCAATGCCGTCTCTTCCTCCTGCTTCAACACCCTGGGGTTCTGGGATTCTCGAACCGGACTCCATTTTGTTTGAGTTGTTCGTGATGCCATTTTGTGTTGCCCTCACGTAGGCCTATGGAGGTAACCGAACAAACAAAGTTGCATGGGCTTCGTTGTTCATGTACGTATTAACTAGGCCTTTTCTGACTTGTGAGTGAACTGTAGGATGCTGACCCCGTCACCTGAAACTGACCCTTTGCGAAGCCAATTTCCCTGGCTGATCGTTGTCTGAGATTGCCAATCAATGTTCAGGATATCGTTAACTTTAGTGTTCTTGTACATATCTTATCCTATTCAGCATCTGAATTGTTTCCTTTCTTATGTCTTTTCATTACATGGGTAGTGCTTTCAATTATGGGTTTGTCCGACTTGTGGAAATTGAATTTGGGACATTACTAATAATTAACTTGTGGGTTGGTACAATGTAAAGTGAGCTTTTTATGATGTGATAATGTGTGGGAAAATATATTTAATTTGTCAGTATTTGTCGCAGTGGGTGTGCATTTGTAATGAGCAAATTGTAGATAAAAAGAGGTGTCTTGCTCTACGAAAATTGAGCAGTTTCCTGAGTTGTACACCGTGTTGTATTGCTGGGATTATTGTTACTAGCTGCAGCTAATAAATTTGATCTCTGACGCCACCCAGAAGTATTCCGTGTCTCTGTATACCAAGACAGGAGAACCCGAAGACTTTGGGCGTGCCCCTGGCGCCACTGGGTTCTAAAACCCGGTTCTTCAACCCTCCGCATGCTCCACAAGATCTACAGATGGTCCCCGACAGATACAAGAAAGACAGTCACCTAGGCCCTCGTCAGCAGCAGACTCGACTACGGAAACGCCCTCTACACGGGAGCCCCGACCAAGTTCATCAAACAACTACAATGCATCCAAAACGCCTCGGCACGACTGATCCTCAACGTACCACGCCAAGGCTACATCACCCCCCCACCTGAGACACCTGCACTAGCTCCCTGTCAACAAGAGGATATCCTTCAAGCTCCTCACCCATGCACACAAGACACTGCACAAGACTGGCCTAGCCTACCTCAATAGACGGCTCTCCTTCTACATCCCCAACCGCCAGCTACTCTCCGCCGACCTCTCACTCGCCACCGTCCCGCACATCCGAAGAACAACCACCGGTGTGAGATCCTTCTCCCACCTCGTCGCCAAGACATGGGACACCCTCCCACTGAGACTACGACAGACCCAAGACCTGCTAACCTTCAGGAGAATACTCAAGACCTGGCTGTTCGATCAGTAGCGCCCCCCCGCGCCTTGAAACCCTCGCGGGTATGTACTGCGCTCTACAAATGACATGATTGCCATTGATTGACTCAAATGCAACGGAAATATGGTAGCAGGAGTATGGTACCAGTATATTGTGAACTAAATATGGTTTACAAACATATTTCACCAGTGGAGTTATTTATAGAAAGTCTACACCAAATGGAGCAATATTATTGTAAGCATTATTTTTTAAATTCTGATATACAGCCAGTAGCAAGTCAGTCTGACAAAGAGAGAGGGCGAAACGAGTTGAGCATCCTCTACAAATTAAGAGGAAGGATGTGCAATAAAACACCAGACTTTATTTCAATACCAACGAGGTCTGCTCATTAGCAGATGACTGTGATGAATAGTGGCATTCTATAATGAACACCATAGAGCAGCGAACTGAGTTAAGGAAAGAAGAATACGGGACATCCGATGCATGATTTAAGAGCAGGAGAGCAAAAAGAGACTGAGGCAAGAGAGGTAAGCGAAATGAGCATGGAGGACGGATAATTGACCAGGAATGGAATTCACCGGTTTTCAGGGCAGCCTCCAAAGAGGGGTGCACTTCCAATAATAAAGGGCGCTCAGGTGGGACCTTGTGCTTGACGGGATTTGAATTGTAATCCTGCAAGCTCAAGCATGACTCCTTTCAGTGCAAAGAATTCCACCCCTTGTGCACAGGGTTTTAGGATTAGAGGGAGAGGAGCTGGTAGACTAATTGTGGCAAAAGGCATCTTCTTTTAGTTGGACAGCAGGAGTAAATAGTTGGCAAAAAGGGCAGCCTGGGCATAGAGTGAGGTGCTCAGAGTCTATTTAAAATTGAATAGTGCAATTGTACTGGTTAGAGCATGTGGCATAGGAGTCGGACTAGCAAAGAGTGAAGTGTAGCAGTGTTGTGGTGTTGTGACTAGAACAGTGAAGTCGACTGCAAAGGAACTTGAGAGGAAGAATAAGACAAGATATTGGGAAGAAAGCACCTAAACAAATGCCAGTGCACATTTAGAAACAAACAAAAAAAACATAGGGAACTATGCACAAACACCTTTTGAGTGTGTGAACTACTACTCCTGTGAGTCTACTTTACATATTCATTAATGTAAGTCAGAAAGGTCAGATATATCTGCCTATGCCTTTCTTATCTAATGCAGAATTCTCCACTATGTGCACTTCGTCCATGTACATCTATATATTAGGTATACAATTGGGTGTCGCAAGGGTAGGTGGCTGGAAAATGGCGAATTTCTACTTCAAATTGGGAGGAGGAAAGGGGAAATTAAGGAGGGGCTCAAAGAGGAACATGCAAATAGAAAAACACACTTGCAAAAGTATGTCAGTTGCAGTTCGGTAGAACATAGTCCAAACAAGCTAAAACCTACTTCAGACACGACGTGGAGTAACCATCACACTTGTACATTCACAGGTGATGCAAGGGAATCACATAAAATAAAATGGAAGCAGGCAATATTGCACCCAGCATAACATCCTACACTTTAGATATTGCATACAGCCATATATATATTATTGTACTAATATAAAAACATTTAAACAAAATCATTAACAGAAAAAGTAGTCAAATAACTTTGTAATATGCAGACATATAATAAATCAGAAGGGCAGATTTAACAATCTTTAACACAGCCCAATGCAGGCAAAAGCAGAGGCGGAAGGCGCACTGGAATCAAAGTCAGTAAGCCAGAAAAGATTTTTTGAATGGTTATTTCTTCTTTATTCGGTTTAAATAGATATTTTCACAAAGCACAGGCACAGCCAACGTGTTTCGTTCCCTACGTGCCGTGGGAACTTCATCAGGGCATCAATAGAAGTTGTAACAGAGAAAAATGGCTGGAATAGCAAATGACGACGTTGGAATTTCTTCAAAACAATGTTAGGAATAGAATCCCACGTGCCATGGAGTGAAGATCAGTCACAAACGTATCACGTGGGCCCAAATTCGGGCAGAAATGATCAGAAGGCCGAATTAGTGGGGAGAAAATCGATTTCAGAAACTGCATACACCAAAAAACGTAATATTGTGAACTCGTTTCAAAAACAAATAATGCGTAATCAGTAACATCAGGGTATGCTGAGAATTATATAAGACGCGCCAAGGGTCCAAATTCGACCAATTCCATGTATGCGCCAAAGGTACGGCACCTATGTTCGGGCACTCAATGCGGAAAGTAACAACAATTCGGAGCAGCAAAGCCCAATGCAGCAAGCCACCTTGCTTAGCTGCTTGAAAGGGCACCATACTTACCATTTTTACAGCGCATTCCTGTTCTTTCCGAGTGCTGGTGCGGTTTTGGCTGCCTAATGCCAAAACATGCTTCCGTGCGTTATGTTGCAAGTGTATCTATGTTGTAGGCAGGATTGGTTTTGTGCAGCAAGGGACAACTTTTTGCACAAAAACAGTCATGGGAGGCATTTTTCTCTTTCTATGTGTGCTGCAGAAAGCAGCCCAGTATAAAGAGGAAAAACCGAGGAGAAATACAGATATTTCCCCTTGTTATGCCTCGCCTGGTGAGGTGCAGCATTTTCAGGCAATGCCAGGTCTACCACTACTGGCAAATCGGGGGATGCACCAAAATCCATAATTGGATACATGGGAACACCCATGCTCCACCCATGGAAGGCCTTCCCAGGCACGGTAGTGATTTTGGTGCACTGCGTTACTCTAGATTTATCAAGTCAAGGATGGCCATGCACAGTGACCCTGTGTGGCTTGATAAATGTCACTTAGCTTTTGCGTCACGCCCCCTTGTGTGGCACAATGGCGATGCAAAATATTTATCAATGTGGGTCATAATGTATAAATGTTACCATAACGGATGTACATACATAGAATAATTCAATAATGTGAATTGTTACTAAATTATTAAAAAAATACATTTAAAGCTAACATTCGATATTGCATGTCCAAAGCAAACACAAATCATGCACACAATGACTCCCAACAAAACTGTAGCTGATGTCTGGCTCCACACTTCTTACAGCACAAGGGAAAGCTTGTGCGATCTTTTTATTTTCTATCTGTAGTAAACTTTATTTGGTTAGTATACTTTTCTTGAGGTGATTAATTTTTCAATTCACAGCCCTTCATAACATAGGTCGAGATCTCCAACTATGTTATGTAGAACTACATATGTTTTATATCCTATCCACCATATGTAGTTCTACATAACGTACAATCACATTTTCAGCGTTATGTGTCCCTCCTCCATGTAAGGGGGTGGGGGCAAGTACATTTAGTACTATCAAATAACTGCCCTGAGTTGCTGAATGGCATTTAGGCTGAGATTTATCTCTGGGTATATGCATACATCTATATGTGCAGTGTTCTCTGCACATCTGGATTTCCCTTAGTGACTAAGGCCATAATATTGAGATGATTATCAATATGTAGTTTACGATATGTGGAGCAGTTGAAGAACATTGTAGCTGCATGCCATTCTTAGGGAGCATTCCTCAGGATCAATAGTATCGTAAAGATAACAGGCGTGCAGCTTAGACCTGTAACAAGATTGTGCAAGGTTAGAGTGCACCAGAAGTAAGAAAAAGTTTGCAGAAGATGTTTACTCACTGTGTCACATCATTCCAGCATCGTCAATAGACTGGAGATAGGGTAGTTGAGCAAATGGAGCAAGAAGATCACTGCAGGGCAAGTGCTGCCCTGGGAGAAGGGAGGTTGGGTATCTGAAACAATGCAGACTTTTGAAAGGCAGGTGGGAGCATTCCAAGGTCCCCCCATTTCGTAGGCAGTTGTACGGTTGGTCCAGGTTGCACTTTTGACCTCTGCCTCTTGCCCAATCCAAATTTGAGTTTACCAGCTCTGCCTTCCCAACTCTTCAAGTTTGTTCAGATGTTCCAGCACCAAATAAAGACCTCTCATGATCATGTGAAGCAGTACCAACCGGGAACACCACTGCATATGACTGATAATTAAGCCATTAGTGGGTTTTTTTCTTAAGTATTTTTCAACTGCATGATGGTGATTTTCTCTTTGGCATAGAGTGCGTGCGTGTACCCTCCCACTTTGTAAAATAGTTACCTGAGATTGTTTATTAGTGTTTTTATAGAGGTGGAGGCTAGTGCCTTTCTAAATAGCATTTTTTAGCTACATCTGTATTTTCTTCTGGAATAAAATGCCCTTTAGGTTAGATCTCTGCTGTGCATTGCCAAACTGATTATTTTTCCTACAAGGCAGTGCCTCCCTTTCACCTTTAAATGTTTCTCAGTGCAAGGTGGAATCCATTTATGGATTACGGGGTTTGGCCACTGTCACCAGAAGCCTTACTTGTCCTTCCATTGTCTCAAGTCTTTGATCTAACTTAGATGCAGGAACTTTGAGCAAGAAGAATGAAACGAATGAAAACACTCCTCTATGATTATCCTCTGTCTCTCTTTCTTACTTTGTTTTCTGGCCCAAAGAAAAGATACTCAATAAAGAGAGAGAAGCCCCATGTACCAAAGGAACAGGGCATTACTTAGACAATGAAGAATTTAAATTCCCTTTGGTAACAAAATAAAAAAATTGTTCAACAAATCATCTCAAATGTACCTCAAAACATTAAAATCAATCATACAAAAAACCATATGCTTATATTTGTAATGCCACAAGACAACCACTGACTAATAATGGAATTCCACCTATTTTTGTAATCAGTATCTGGTCCCCAAGGACTTTTTAAGATCTTAAATTGTAATAGTTTGCTTCCTGTGATTCGTCATAACGTTTTCTTTTACAACTAAAACAATTTTTCAAATATGCTATATCAGTTTATAAACAAAAGATATGTGAATATTCCCACATTACATTCCATATAGTAAAGTTTTATTTTTTATATAAAAGGCAACCACCCTATATATTTAATGAATGAGATTGTAGACATTCTAGGGGTCCATTCATAACAGTAATCGTGTCTATATAAGATTAGATACTCCACTCCAAAATGGCCACCATAAAAGGATGGACATATGGCTGGTCCTTCTTGTAACACGTGACAGGAATGTAGGGGATTGAACCATGTTCATTTACAAGGGATATTAATTCCACATGATTCGCTCTAACTTTTTATACTAATTTATAAAACATTCTGTTTACTGTCAAAAATGTTATATCAGTGTGCAAATAATAGTTATGAGATTATATCCGCACCCTACTTCATTATAACTTTAAGATCCATATTGTTTTTTTATATAAAACGTGCCACTTTAAATTTAACCTATGGACATGGAGACAATTCAGGTGTCCACATATAAATCGTGCCTATATAAGAGTAGAAAGTCCACTCCAATATGGCAGCCATTAAACAATGGGCTTATGGCTTGTTTCCTTTGAAACATGTCTACAAACACAAGTAGACCTGACTGGTTCTGAACAATTAAATATATTCTAAAGACACCTGAGGAGTTTATAAGAAATTTTAAAAGTTCCTCACAGGCAAGGCACACTACCACTGGCCTGTTTGTCAAGCTGTTCAATTTCAAGAAAAAACGTCAATACAGCACGTTTTTCACAGTTTTTTTCCCCTTTTCTCACCTCTGGGAATTTTATGAAGAAGCACACACTTTTTCTTTTGGTCAAGAAAGATAGCGATCATGATAAAGTGGGTGAGCTAGGGAGTACCAACCAGCAAGCCCCACTTGGTGATACTACCATGAGGTACTTTCTGACCTTTCTCACATTTGTTTCACAAACTCTGTGTGGACACAAATCTTTCTTCCATATGGTATGTGGTGTATTGACGTTTTATCTTGAAATTGAACAATTAGACAAACAGGCCAGTGGTAGTGTGCCTGGCCTGTGAGGAAGTTCTAAAATTTCTTATAAACTACTCAGGTGTCTTTAGAATATATTTAATTGTTCAGAACAGTCAGGTCTACTTGTGTTTGTAGACTGTTGAGTGGGGGGCGACCTGACTGTTTACCCCCTAGTGCTCCTTTTGTGTTTTTGTCCTTTGAAACATGTGACAAGAACTCAGGGGGTTGTCCATCCACAGCAGGGATATTTAAACCCAGGCTGTGACCAGCGCATGATATACAACACCAGCAGATTGGACGCACGGGTGCAGAAGGACCGGAAAACACTATAGGTGAGAGCATGCTGCGCTGCCTTGACCTTTACACTATTTGGGATAAGGGGGATATTGGTATTAGCCCCCAGCAACCCTAAACATTTATCTTATATTTCTTATCCAGGATCTAAATGTTTTCAGGAGATTGTTGATCCCGCGGCTTGAGATCCTGGAATATCCATTCACAAGGAGGGACAGTGCAAACAGATTGCCCTGGAATCCTGCGGCACAATTGAATAGGTACGGCTATATTGTGATTCATGCTCAGTTTTCTTCTCAGTAGTCAAACAACAATGATTGCTATGTGATGTTTCTTGGGGTAATTGCCAAGTAACACACTGCGTTGAGCTTACAGCTGTGCAAACTTCGTAAACTTTGTATTTAATACAAGCTGTAATTCTACCAATTAAGTAACAGTCCTGACACTGGATTTTCCAAATGGAACGATGGTATCCCTATAGTAAACGGTTGACCCATTTCCCTTCAAGGACTATTTACACCTGTAGGATACTCACCACAGTTGTGTGGGTGAGTTGCCATCTCGATATATAAAATAGAACACTGGTAGAGTGCTGGTATATACGTATGAATGAATGGGCTCAATGTATAATTGGGTTGGTTGAACTGAGCAAGTGTGGGGGACACTATGGCTATGTGAATCATCAATACAGGTAAATATGTATGAGAGCAATCAAATTTTGGTGATTCGGTGTTTGCACTAGTTAGTTTTACTAGTGCCACAACACACTGCTTTGGCAATGTGACAATACTAACCCTGGGCGTAGTGGGGCTACACGAAGCACCACGAAGTGGGGGGAAATCCACGCCCACCCACACACTTCGTGTAGCCCCACTACGCGCCGCCCGCCTCCCTCCCGCCCTCTTCAAAATGCCCTTTAAAACATTGTAAAACTAATTAAAACGACTTACCTGAGATGCGGCGTCCCGGGGCTCCCTCTTCCTAGTTTCTCGCCAACTTCTTCCTGACAAATGCGCATGCGCGGGCGCCCCGGCATGGGTCCTGTGCTCTCCACACCATGAGGGTGCAAGCTATAGGTTCCTTTAAGGCTCTAATTATAGTTTCTTGAGATGACTACAACTCCAATGCTGAATTTCTATGGTTTTATGTATGGAAAATCTGAACCTAACTATAATGTCATTGCAACCTTTGGTTTGTTAGTGAATTTCTATACTTTTTTAAACAGCATTTCTACAAAATAATCTCCCTGTAACTTTTGGGTTTTTTCAGGGAATTTCTATGGCTTTTAATGTAATTTCCTAATAATAACGCCCTTGTAACCTTTGTTTTTTAGTGAATTTCTAGTTTAAAAAAAAGTTTAAGTAATATTTGATTACCATACATTAAACCAACTGCACATAGAGAAGACCACGCATGCCGGGGGGTTTGCACACCAGTCCTTGTAGCCAACTCCCCAAAGGCAGCCAACCCAGGAGGGGTTCACTCAGCCGCCCCCCTTGGCAAATTTTGGTTCAGGGGACTACATCCCCCTGGGACCCGACACATTTTTTGGGGTGCCGTATTTGGCCCTGGGTATGCCCAATGCTGTATTTATGTGGGAAGGAGGCATGCAGCCCCCCTCCCCAGGCCAATTCGGGGCTGGTGACCCCACCTCCCAGGGCTCAGCCATATCATAAATGGGGAGAGGGCACACAGTCCTCCTCCTCAAGACGATTTCCAGCCCTGGTGACCCAATTTCCTGAGGCAAAGTCATATTATAATGTTATGGGGTGCATGCAGCCCCCCTCATTGGGCAAATATTGGCCCTGGGGACCACAACACCAAGGAACCATCTTATTAATATTTTGTGGAGGTGGGCTGCACAGCCCCTCTCTCTGGGACGATTTCAGTCCCAGGTACCCCATCTCCCAGGTTCCGGCTAATGATTAATTGGGGGAGGGGCCACAGTCCCCCTCCTCAGGCCAATTTCAGCTCTGGGGATCCCATTTACCAGGGCCCTGCCAATAAAGGGTGGGTACCATACTTAGGCCCCGGGCACAAACACTTCCAAGTTGCATGTTCACGTTTACAGTTGACATCTTTTTAAACAATGATTTTGTTTTACACATTGCTTGCGTGCCTTAATATTCTCAGAAAATAGTTTGCTTTCACTTAAGATTCTTTGTAGACACATTATCTGCTTTCGAACATTGTGTACAAGGACTAAGGACACTGCACAAAATGTTGTTGTTTGTCAACTTCTCTATTGAAATCAAAACAGAACACACAATGGATATACACTTTACAGTTATGTGTAATCGTCAGACTTTCCCATTGCAGAAAGGTTAAACAGTCACCAGACTATGTCTATGCCTTGTGACCCAGCCCCATAGTCTCTCTACTCCACCGGCCAATAATACACATTGCCCTGACTGGCGCCCCATTGACTAGACAGTCGGAACCATCTAAACATTGAAAGAAACAGTTACATAGTTTCCTCCATCCGGATTAGACCTCCAGGGGCCCGACGGCACCTGCACAAGTGTGGCATCGCTATCCCCTGTAAACTAAAGGTTGTGACCCTGTAGTGTAGTTCCTATAGTGCCAATAGGCTCTGCACATTGGAATAATATCTTCAGTAGTGTAGACGTAGGACTGAGGTTAACTAGGTCTCTACTGACTATATTAGACTTAAGTTTTTTTGCCAGCTAGCTCAGAGTTCACTAGAAACTTTCTCGAATAAGCGAGGAGGAGTTTAACCTCCCTGGATAGACAAGAAGGGATTTAGTTTCTGACAACCATAAAACATGACAACTTTGCTCTCCCTGAATAAGAGTGTATCTCTAGAGTCATGTGAAAACAAAAGACAGCTATTTCACTCAGTCAATAAGTGCGTACTTAGTTTCACCAGATTGCAGAGAAAAGAGAGACAGGAGTTTTCAATAAAAGGTGTTATTTATTGAGCAGTCTCCTTCCTCATACAAGAGAAATGAATTGCTACAATTGCAATACATATAGTTAAGTAAAGTGCATACAGTAAAAGCAGGATTATGAAATAATACTGTAAAAGCATTGATATGGTTTCTTAGCCATATGATACTTTAAAATGGATAAAATATATACATACATATATACATTGACTAATCATACTCAACTGATGCCTCTAACTATGCCTACCCCGGTGTACCTGACCTAAGCCTAATACGTGGGAAGGAGTAAGTAAGTAGCAGTTTAAGTTAAGTTTGTTTTGCCAAGAATCTGACTCAAGAATTCTCTGTAAGGGTTTAGTCAGTTCAGTACCTCGGTTTTAGAAGGCAGGAGGTCTGGTATCTCTCTCTCTCAGGACTCGGTATCCCAGTCACCCGCAAGGGTAAGCTGGAAACGGCGGAGGCTGGATTTCTCGGCAAGAGAAAAGACAGCGTCTTTCTCAGAGCGTCAAAAGGGCGGGGCAGCGTCCGTGGGCTCTCGCATCAGCTGGGCTCTTCGGAAGTAGATAGCTGCTCTGCTCCAGGAGTACCACCGTGTGTTTGCTTAAGGCAACGTTGGTATATTTATACCTGAAAGGTGCCGGGTTTGACGTAAGGCTGGACATAAGACGTCAATAAAGATGTCACTAAGAACTTGTCGTTCTTACAGTGTTTTACATGAGTTCTTGGATGAAATCAAAACAACAGTAGCGGGGATTTCCCAGGTTGCTGGTGGCTTGGATTTGTTTAAGAACTCAGTGTGCTTTCTAGGGGGCTGGAGGAATAGGCTTGCTTAATGTGACAGCATGCGCTATGACTGAATTATGAAAAGGGTTTCTATGCCATTTGTAGGGATATTATTAATTTATAACCAGACAAAGGCAAAGAATAGGAATATTGATTCAGGTACCTAGATAAACACACTACACCCACTCCACGAATTCATGTCCATAATTACTAAACTAAGCAATAGTAAACATATCTAACGGTGCATGTGTATACCGATCCACCCCAAAATACATTTTTTGCATCTGAAATGGCAAATGCGAAATACATGAAAAATGAGTATAGATACAGTATTTCAAGCAGAGTAATCATTCATAAAATAGGAGGCATATATATCAGCGGAATGATTTTGCGAAAATTACACATGAAATGGCTCTTAATACAGAAAAGAAAAGTGCGAGACCATTTCATCACATATAAATTCAGTTATTTGTAAATATGCTAGAGGCTGAGGTAATATATTGTCTCTAGAGTTCCTAAAAATAGAAGCTCTGTTCTCTAAGAATAGTTCTACTTTAAGCAGAGAATGAGTGCCAAAAAAAAGGTAAATATTTTGGAATCGGGGAAAAAAAATATTATTTCGTTTTTCAGGGGAAGAAGCCAAAACAGTTCCAAATATTTCCATAGTCTTTTGTTTTTCAAAGCTGAAGGCCAAATTTCAGAGTTCAGGGAACGCTGAGTGCTCGTTTGCTTAAAAGTTATTCTTTTTGTTCCGGGGAGAACATCATTCCAGACAGACTTTCAAAAAAGCAGTTTACCGCTTCAGGTGAAAGTTCGACCAAGTTGGAAAATGCCGCAACTGTGCAGTCATGAGAATGATTGCTATCATCGATGTATTGATCAGCATTGCTCACAGAAGGTCGTACCTGGTTGATGCTGCTCTCATCTTGCACTTCACTACCCTTTAATCGCAGTGGTGAAGTTTCCATGAATGCCGTCATCAGGATGGGTAACCGCTGGGGACAACACGATGCATGAGCCGTTACAGGACTTAGCAAAGTATCTGTATCCAATGGTACTTCTGATTGTAGTGTGAGACAGATGTCTAACACGCATTCTTCTCCACACAGCAAACATCTTAACACAGGTAAGATACAATTCTGCCAGATGGGTCTGGTTGAAAGAAACCAAGTCATATTCAGATCTCTTAGCCGGGCTAATCCAAGGACTTTAGTTATGCGGTCCCGATAGCGTATTGCTAGGATCGTTTCTTCCATTTGTTGCTGGAGTCTTATCTGTGACATAGCTTGCCATAACGAAGCAGGAGTATCAAAAATAAAATGCCTGCTACAAGTCCCAACAAGAGTGGAAGGCCGCCAAAGACCGAATGGACAAAATTAGGAAAAATGCCCGGGACTGCTTTGAAGGGTGTTAACAGTCCCAAAAAATTGTCTTAAATACACTTGAGATACCATTCGTATCTGAAATGTTTAAGATTTGGTTTAGCATTTCTGCGAAATGCAAGGGGCAATTTGTTGATAATAGTGCATGAATCTCTGTTGTCGTCCTTGCAACCTGGAGATCATACGTTTCTTTTGATGACGTCAAGGGCACAGGCATCTGTAGAAGAACAGACTTCATTCTGCTTAAAGTATCAATTCGAATAGAAGAGATTTTCAAACTGGGCCAAATTTTTCCCTCCCTGTCTGGAGTGTCGTCTGGATACAATACTTGCATACAACAAGTGACCATGGACGAAACGCTTACAAGATAAGCTTTTCCTGGCATCAAGCCACAACATCTGTGGTCCACAATTAGAATGTAGCTCCCGTTCGAAAGCCGTCTAAAGAATGGCTCTATTCGAGTTGCAGGTGTGCCAAGCTGGTGACATGAAAGGTTATTTGAAGTCCCCTCACAGGCCCCATGTAGATTTATACCCTGACACAGAAGTATACCACCTAGTGATTTTTCACAATTATTACCCTTAAGAAATACATTCTGTCCTTTTTCACTATAACATGTGTATGTGTAAGGTAATTTCCATGATGACTTAATGTATCCTTTACCCAACCTTTCATACTGGCCTGCCTGTATATACTTTTGGCAGTATCGAAATTGGAAAGTTGTAATCGGAATAGTTATGATTCCGTGTATTATCCATTCGATGACAGGTCGTTCTGACATTGTCAATGGTAATCTCTCAAGTTTTTCAATGCTCAGAATTGTATATTCCGCTCCTTTCTGTGCCAAGCTGATTTGTGTATCAGTAAGGTTAAAGATAGAGAATAATGACGTTGTGTTGATTAAACGCCAAGGCACGTAGCCTGAACGCAGATTTTGTAACGTCCAGCCAAGCTGTACAATAGAACGTAATTGGGACTGACCGTGTTGTAACATTAGTAAGTCCTGCTCTATTATATCGATTGCAGATGATACAATACTGTCCAGTGAATATATTCTGGAAGACAGAGTCATTAACCCATTGTCCACAACAGAAAGTGATTTTTCCAAATTAATACGGTCAATTTCCCGTATTTTCTCTGCTGTTTAAATTTGAGTTTCTTTCCAAGCTTCGTTATTTATTTATTTATTTATTCAAAGTTTTATATAGCGCGAACAAGATCCTTACAGATATCAGAGCGCTTCACAGAGACAGTGTAGGGGCAGTAGGAAAGAACAGAGAAAATGGGAGCAGTATAATAGTCACTACCATGGTAAGATAATAATAATAACATACATAGAACATATCAATATACAATCAGGTAAACAAGTAATATAAGAAGGCACAAGTCATTGATCCCACTACAGAGGCATTCAGGTACACCCTGGGTGTGTGGATGGTTCACACCAATGTCGTAGTATAGAGAGAACACTGAGTGGGGGCATCGGGAGAGCGAGTCAGTAAACCACAGTGAATCATATATTGGTCTGTAGTAAGAGAGTAGCGTAGGGGTGTCCCCATCCAGTAGAAGTATAGAGCCAGTGGACAGGTGAACAGTGATACAAAACAATGCAGAGTCTCTGATCCAGTACCTATAATGTTCAGGAGATCTTGGCCAGAAGGAAGGTTTTCACCTCTTTTTTGAAGAGTGCAGTGGAGGAGATAAGCCTAGTTTCAGGAGGGAGCGCATTCCAGATCCTGGGTGCCATTCCTGAGAAGGAGCGCTTGTATGTTTTCTCTTTCCGAAATCTACAAGGTTTCAGGAGTAGATTTTTTGTACTTCTATTGGCTCTAGAACCTCCTGATATAGACAACTTTTGCGCGAGGTAGTTGGGTGCATTGTGGTGCACGGCCGCGTGTGTCATAACTGCAAT
Organism: Lissotriton helveticus; assembly: GCF_964261635.1. Classification (NCBI taxonomy): domain Eukaryota; kingdom Metazoa; phylum Chordata; class Amphibia; order Caudata; family Salamandridae; genus Lissotriton; species Lissotriton helveticus. The sequence continues at coordinate 654,716,734 of NC_136072.1, forward strand.
TTTTAGTTGTATTCTGGCTTCAAATGGCAGCCATTTTAGAGACTTTAGGTCTGGGGAAATATGCAAATGTTTTCTTGAGCCAGTAATGAGTCTCGCGGCAGTGTTCAGGGAGGCTCTTAAGGGTGCTGTTGTGGATAGCGGGAGTCCGCTGAGGGCCACAATCCCGTAGTCGATTCTGGGGATGACTAAGGCTTGTACGGCAGTTCGGAAGTCTTCGGCAGGGAGGAAGGGTTTAATTTTCCTCAGTGTGTTGATTTGGAAATTAGCTCCTTTTGTGGCTTTGCTAACGTGCTGCTGCATGTTGAGCTTGGCGTCGAGTGTGATGCCTAGGGATTTCGCCAAATCCACGATGGTAGGTTGGACGTTGAATGCTGTTAGGTTATCGAGCCAGGTTTGGGTGGTGGAAATTTTCGCCGGGGGTGAGATGAGTAGGAACTCAGTTTTCAGAGCATTTAGTTTGAGGTGGTTATCGGCCAACCAAGATTGAGTGTTAATAAGCGTGGAATTCAGGTGTTTGATATCTTCCGGGGATTGTAGTTTTAGGTAAAGTTGTGTGTCGTCAGCGTACATATGGAATTGGACATTGGCAGCTTGGAGCAAGGTGGCGAGCGGTTCCATGACGAGGTTGAACAGTGTGGGGGAGAGGGAGGATCCTTGTGGAACACCTAGATCTGCAGGCACAGGTGTAGATAGCACATTGTCGATCTTGAACTTCTGAGACCGGTTGTGAAGGAAGGACGAGAACCATTTGAGAACAGTTCCCGATAGACCCATTCTAGTGCTTAGCAGCTCCAGCAAGTTCTCATGTTTGACCGTGTCAAATGCTGATGAGAGGTCAAGAAGGATGAGGAGGCAGGACTCATTGCGATCAAGAATTTGGAGGGCGTCATCAATTATGTGCGTCATAGCTGTTTCGGTGCTATGTTTGATGAGGATTGAGGAGGTCAAATTGGTCAATGTGTTTTGTTAGCTGGAGTTGGACACATTTCTCCAGCAGTTTGGCCAGGGTGGGGATATTGGTGATGGGCCGGTAATTGTTGAGGTCAGATGGATCTGCTGTAGGTTTCTTGAGTATAGGTGTGACTTGCCCCACCTTGAGGGAGTCTGGAATGAGGCCTTGTTGTAGGGAACTGTTGATGATTTTGGTCCAGAGAGGGAGGAGCAAGGGGATGAAGTCTTTTACAGCATTAGCAGGTAGAGGGTCTGTGAGGTGATTAGAGGGCTTCACGGTGCAGAGTAGTTTGTGTATTGCTTCTTCCGAGTAGGTATCGAAGTACAGCCAGGATGCCTTGTTTTTAGGTTGAGTGTTTGATATTCTGGTGTGGTTGGGGAGTCGGCTCACATCCATGATGAGGTCATTTCTTATATTGTCAGTCTTTTGCTTAAAGAAAGCAGAGAAGGCTTCACAGTGTGGGGTGTCGCTTGTTGTGCTGTTTGAATGTGAGGGTTGTGTCTTTGTTTGGGTCTTGATTAGCTCGAACAGCTTTCTTGGCCTGTTTTTTGCTTGGTCCAACTGACGGCTAAAGAAGTCCGACTTTGTGCGCTTTATTTTCCTGAAGTAGGCATTTCTCTTGCTCTTAAGCCTTTTGAGGTGCAGTGTTGAAGGGTCCGATCTCCAGGTGCGCTCTGCCATTCGCATAGAACGCCTGTCGTCATTGAGTCTATCATCATACCAAGGGTTAGAAATTTTGGTGGAGACTCTCTTCAGTTGCAGTGGGGCGACTTCATTGACTATTGTATTCATAGAGTCAAGGTAGTGATCGGTCAGTGATTGAACATCCGAGGCACCTGAGGGGGGAACGAGGAGACTGCCGATGTGGGGAGGTAGGGTTGAGGGGTTAAGATTCTTCATGTCCCTTTTCCATGTTTTGCATTTGATTGGTTGAGCCTCGTTAAGTTTAACTTTTTCATTGATAAAAAAGGTGATAATGTGGTGGTCTGACCAGTCGCAGGGTTGGATCGCCTCCAGTTGTGTCGTGTTCTCTTTGGCAATGATGAGATCGAGTATCGAGCCTTTGTCGTGTGTTGGTCTATCGCATATTTGGGTGAGGTCAAGCGCATTGAGGAAGCTTTTGAGACTATTCACTACTGTGTCTTTCTTATCGTTCCAGTGGAGATTGAAGTCACCTAGGTAGACTTGGGTGGTCTGTCGACCGGCATTGGAAGAGATCATGTCCATGAGTTGTTGGGTGAATAAGAGATTGTCACCAGGCGGGTGATAGATGAGATGTAGAGCACAGACTTGTTTGCCCTCGCTGGTGATGTCGAGGCAGAGGAGTTCACAGGAGGAAAGGGAGGGGGAGGCGACTCGTGTAACGGAGAGGTTGCTCCTAAAAATGCATGCAATTCCCCCGCCCGTCTTGTCAGGCGACCTGTCCAACCTAATGATGTGATAGTTGGGGGGGACTAGTATGTCCATAATCGGGGTAGAGGCTTCAGAAAGCCACGTTTTCGTTAGAATGGCTAGGTCCAGATCCATAACTGAGACGAGATCAGCGATGTCGGAGGAGTGTCTCTGGGCCGATCTGCAATTGAGTAGGATGCATTTGAGTTTGGGAGAGAGAAGGGTGGTCGAGCTTTCTAGTGTGAGGGGAACATTTCTGAGGTTGTTAGGGACGGAGCCTCTGTTGTTGAGTGTTGGGAGCCTCACATGGTTTGTGAGAATTGTAGGTATGGGGATGTGTGTGTTGGATATGTGTTTTTCCGGACCTGGGCCATAAGCGCGTAGGAGAGAGCATAAGTCGCGGTCCGATAGTGGGTTGAGGACACGACGTGGGCGGTGGTAGTTATTACGAACGGGGATAGTCGGCCAGCGCGGGTGTCGTTGGAGGCGAGGGTATGTAGGGAGGGTGCGTCGTTTGTGGGGTGGAGGGACGGTGGGAGATATAATGGGCTGTGAGGAGAGAAGGTCTTTGATTGCGTGGACATCCTTTTTGATTTGTAGAATATCCTCTTTGACTTGTTGGAGGGTGGATAAGGTCAGGTCAGGAGGTGCATTGGGGATGGGGTTGGTGGTGAGAGCCATTGGTGAATGGTTGGGTAGTGAGCTGGAAAGCGGGCAGGGTATCGAGGGGGGGGATATACTAGCATTGTTGGAAGGTTCTGCGGCGCTAATGGGTGGGATGGCATTGAAAGTGTGGGCGTGTTTGTGGGCGAGGGGTGTGGGTGAGGTAGGTGAAGTAGACGGTGGGTGGGAGGCGAAGGTAGTGAGGTCAGTGGGAGACGGTGCCGGTGAATAGAAGAGTGAGTGAAGGCTGAAGACAGTGGGGGAGACAGGAGGGTAGTGAGGGCTGAGAATAGGAGGTGGGAGAGAGGGGGATGCTAAGGTAGGGAAGGCGGTATGTTCTGTATGTTTTGTTGGGAGGGTAAGAGTGTCGTGGGTGGGAGTGGGGAGGGGGCTGGGGGTGGAGAGAATAGGAGGTGGAAGAGAGGGGGATGCTAAGGTAGGGGAGGCGGTATGTTCTGTATGTTTTGTTGGGAGGGTGAGAGTGTCGTGGGTGGGAGAGGGGAGGGAGCTGGGGAGGGCGAGGCGTCTGCCGTGGGAGGGGTGGGCGGGGGGGTGGATAAACTCCGAGCGGTGGTGTATTCAGATGTTGGCGTGTTGTGGGTGAGAGTTGTTGTGTCAGAGGGGAAAGGGATTGGGGGGGTATGAGTGGGGGTAAACGGGGTCATGTTAGAGGGGCGGCTAGTATGTGAGGTGGAGAGATTTGTGACTGTGTTTGGGGAGTATGGGGCGTTAACAGCAGGTGGGCCATTTACTGGGGAGCTGGGGGTAGAGGTGTTGTAGGTGGGGGCTGCGACGACCGGGGAGATAGTGCTGGTGGAATTCTGGATGGAGGTCCGCAGCTTGGAAAGGTGCTCTTTGAACTTGGGGAACAGGCTATCTAATAGTTCCAGGTTCTTGTCCGTGGCTTGAATTAGGACAATCCCGTTATTGTAGATAGTAATAGTGGTTCTGCCATGGAAGAGTTGGGAGGGTGTGATAGAGAGAGTTAGGCCATGAGCTGTTTTCCTGGTGGTGGAGACGGTGAGTAGGATTAGAAACGTCTTTCTCCATTGGGCTGTGCGTGAGGTGTGGAAGATGAAGTCAGTGTTCAGGGCTCCATTGCCCGGTGAGAAGTAGGTGTCGGCAAAGGGTGTTTCAGGGTGCGATCTCAAGAAGTTATGTTTAAAGCGTTTGGCGGCTTTTTTGGTGAGAGTGGAAGGGTAGTTGATTCTATATGTGTGTTTACCTATGAGATCCATGATAGGATGGCTGTGACGTTGGGTGTGGGAGAAAAGATGACAATAAGACTGTCAATCATTGGTTCCAGGGCACAGGCATGACACTAGTGAGTAGCCAAAAGTATAAGAGGTGGCAGTCGATGCAATCCAGGAAAACAATGCGTAGGTGCAGCTTACACAGTGTATGGTATAGGAGAGGTAGCAATCAGCTTACACCCTGCACAGTATATGAGAGGTAGCAACCAGTTAGGTGGAGCCAACTTACGGAAATGGTCAGAGCAGAGTAATGTTATAAGCTGCATATATAGAGGCCGCAATGAAACGTTTTTGACGCTGTGTGCGTTGTCCCATAATGAAATCACGCAAGTCAGCACCTTCTTTAAGTAAAGTTAAGTGTTGCTTAATTTCTGCCAGTGTGGATGTCTGTAGCCATTCGAGGCAGAGTTTTCCTACACTGTATGTTGTAACTATCCCTGGATGTTGTCTCTGGGAGTATCTAGGGTCTGGCCTAGTGTTCTGCCTGGTTTCTCAGATTAGATAGGACCAGCTCATCAGAGCATTACTAACTCAGCCAGAACGTTACCATCTCCCCCTCCCTAGGACCTATTTACAACAGGTAACAACATACATCTATCACCTAAGGACAGGGAATTCCTAAGATGCATACCATGTACCTCCTATAATATCAGCAATCGGCGGCCTCGCGGTCCCATCCGAACCCAGACCTCTCTACCCAGACGGCAGTATCAGAATCGGCGGCCTCGCGGTCCCATACGAACCCAGACCTCTCCACCCAGACGGCAGTATCAGAATCGGCGGCCTCGCGGTCCCATACGAACCCAGACCTCTCTACCCAGACGGCAGTATCAGAATCGGCGGCCTCGCGGTCCCATACGAACCCAGACCTCTCTACCCAGACGGCAGTATCAGAATCGGCGGCCTCGCGGTCCCATACGAAGCCAGACCTCTCTACCCAGACGGCAGTATCAGAATCGGCGGCCTCGCGGTCCCATACGAACCCAGACCTCTCTACCCAGACGGCAGTATCAGAATCGGCGGCCTCGCGGTCCCATACGAACCCAGACCTCTCTACCCAGACGGCAGTATCAGAATCGGCGGCCTCGCGGTCCCATACGAACCCAGACCTCTCTACCCAGACGGCAGTATCAGAATCGGCGGCCTCGCGGTCCCATACGAACCCAGACCTCTCTACCCAGACGGCAGTATCAGAATCGGCGGCCTCGCGGTCCCATACGAACCCAGACCTCTCTACCCAGACGGCAGTATCAGAATCGGCGGCCTCGCGGTCCCATACGAACCCAGACCTCTCTACCCAGACAGCAGTATCAGAATCGGCGGCCTCGCGGTCCCATACGAACCCAGACCTCTCTACCCAGACGGCAGTATCAGAATCGGCGGCCACGCGGTCCCATACGAACCCAGACCTCTCTACCCAGACGGCAGTATCAGAATCAGCGGCCTCGCGGTCCCATACGAACCCAGACCTCTCTACCCAGACGGCAGTATCAGAATCGGCGGCCTCGCGGTCCCATACGAACCCAGACCTCTCTACCCAGATGGCAGTATCAGAATCGGCGGCCTCGCGGTCCCATACGAACCCAGACCTCTCTACCCAGACGGCAGTTTATCCTATGATTACCATTACATAAAGGGATCAGTCTCACTATTCATCAGGGGTATAGAATTACAGTATTACCGATCACACAACGGTTGCCAATTTGGATAATGTACAACTTATTCTCTAATTCAAGGGGCTCCTCTCTCCCTTATTCAGTTACCACTTACCTGATCAGGGTTAGCATCTGTTCACATAGCAGCATCTGACTAGAAGAACAGGTTACCCTCTCATACAAGAATACGCAGCACATGTCGGTTCACTAAGAACTGGGGTACTTTATTTCTCATTATAATAAACAATCATATAACACCACACTACAACACATAACCTGCAAAGAGAAGTGAAAGATTAGGTTGTACACTCTAATAAGAAAGGGTCGACATCACCTTATTAATATGAAGTCTGCACTCAGCAGTCATCTAGGTTCCCTTCTCGTCTGTGCCTTGGCTCGTCTTGAAGTCACACCTCCGCAATCACGGGTACACGGCTGCACCGCTATGCGCTGTTCTCTTCACCCTTCTCCAAGTCACTGGAACCTTCCTCTCATCGGCTACTCTCTTTTCTCTGGCTGTTCTGCTAAGAGAGTATCTGTTTCTCGATTCTTCTCCGCCTTTGGAATGGCGCCTGTCTTCCCTGGAATAAGTAATAGCTTTGATGCTAACGGCTAGATGCCGCCTACGGACTAACTCTACAACTGTCTCGGGCTTTCACTAATATAGAAGCGTGTTTCTTCATGGAAAATTCCGGCCAGTAACCTGCCGCCCACCAAATTCTTGTACCTCCCCGTACCAAGGACACGTTCCCAGCCGGCCGGCCTGATGTTGTGTCTTCGGCATGAAGAAAAATACAATCCTTCGACAAGGGCCGGCCTGAACCGGTTCTCTCCAAGCGAACAACACCTCATAACTAAAACATTACACTTGACCTAGAAGCATCCCAAGCTGCCGGAGCAGAAAGAAAGATGGAGTCTCTCCCGTTTGAGGCCTACCAGGCCCGAATTCAGCATAACTCCATGGAAAGTGTAATAATACCCTAACTGAGGGACGGATTATCCCTAATACTAACGAATCTATCCCCTAGCCTATGTGTATGAGCCCTAATCTAAGGAGGAGAATACAGAATTATATCAAGGTGCCTTGTAAATAGGCTCTATTCACTACTCTAACCCTTGCACTGGAATGATAAGAGACTGAAGTCACCTTCAATCACCTTTCCTCAAAAGAGGGCCGGGAAAATCGAGCACAACATTTCACCCTTGACTTCAGTCTATTATACATTCATCAAACAGAACTAACATCTGTGGACGAGTAATATGAAACAAAACTAACTGATCTATGTCTAGTACCAGGTTTGCAGTATTGAAGTAGAGAAGGAATACACTGAATGAAGCAACAGATAGCAATCAGAATGCTAATAGTAATCAAAATACCCCCTAATATTTGACGCAACATATGTAAATCAGGTAACCAATTAAAGAGCCAGTCAAACCAGCCCTGGTCAATGTGTTTTCTAACCTCTTCCGTCAAGTCATGAAGTTTGTCAATATGAGCCTGAATGGATTTCGTATGGTCAGACAGGTTAAAACAACAAAGACCCTCAAAGTCAGAACAATCATGTCCATGTTTAAGCAAAAGATAATCAATAGCCGCCCGGTTCTGCAAGATAGCTCTACGTTCACCCTGGGCGTCTAATAGTATGTCAGACAGGATTGTAGAAGTATGATTAATGGATTTTACCATCCAGCAGGCCATTTTCCCAATAAACTTGGCATTATAGACCGCCAAGGCAGGAACACCAACAATTGAGATAGCTAAACTAAGGTATTCAGATTTGGAATATAAATGCATAGACGAATCACAGTCCTCCTGTAGCATTACAGTATCTCGGATCACACTGGAATTGGCATTAGGATGCGATGAGAACATCAACAAACTCAGTCTGGTAATGGCACAAGGGCCTCCGGAAATGTTCGCGGGAATATATGGCCAGGATGTATTACCACAAGAGAAAAGCCAACCAGAGGGTAGCAGCATTGTACGATAATGACTGGGGGTAACCACTAAACTCTTACAAGTCATATTATTTTGAACAGAAGTACATAATTTCGGTGATCTTCGGAAGCACAAAGTCCTTTCATGAGCTGTGAATGAAGTAGTACCTTTCAATTTTAAACGCACACACTCAGAAATAGCATTGGGATCGCAGGTAAGGAAAAAACATAAATCACCCTGCGTGACATTATAAGTAATTATCTGGGACTGGATCAGGGGTGTCGGATCGGACAACTCAGTACATAAAGGGCAGTATTCATGTGTAGCAAAATCTCCCAAAAGGATATTAGGACGGGCATTCGATATATTAAAAATATGGGCCAAAGTCTCTAATGAAGCAGGGACAGCAACTAAACAGGTCGCTAGAATGTCAGTCACCGAACGCATCGGTGTTAAACAAAAATGAGGGGCATTAGTCACTCGCTTGGCTAAAGTAGTCCAAAAGTTCGATGACGAATCCCACGCAGCAAAGGAACGCGGCACTCGGGTTCTCAGATCAGCCCGGGTCGATGGGTTCCCTCCTCTCCCGTCGTAGCAGTCCAAAAGGAGTCCAACGCCGACACATCCTGCAGCAACAGTCCAGAGAATGATCTGAAAGAAAATCAGATACAGGCATTATTCATTCTCGTAGGTAACATTTGTCAGCCGGGACAGCTTCCCAGCTATCTTTCCCTGGTCTCATGACTAGAACAGTATTATCATGACCGGTTGCAATAATCTCAGCTTGTTCAGGGGGATTCTTAGGCGATTGCACCCAAACTCTAGCTCCAGGATTATCCGTGGAACCAAATCCTTTTTGTCCTCGTACAGTTAGCAACGTTGGGGCAGTGCCTTTTGTGATCTCACCACTGAAAACAGGCATTATCAACAATTGAGCAATTCGGTCAGTTTTATGTATCGGTAAATCAACCTCACTGCTATTCAGCAGGAGCACCTTAATCTCTCCCTGATAGTCACTGTCAATGACTCCTCCGAGTACTTGAACACCTTTTACAGCCAGCCCCGATCTAGGGGCGATTAATCCAAAATTCCCAGTGGGTATACAGACACCAACACCGGTTTCAATGATGACTCGATCTTTACTTTTTATAATAGTATCATTCATGGCATGCAGGTCTAGACCTGCCGACCCCGGGGTCGCTCTGCATGGAGCCAGTGCTCCGGGGGTAATTTCCCAGTACATCACAGTGTCACCAATAGAATTGGGCTTTGCATCAACATTCGGAGGAAACAAACGCATCAATGGAGATTCAGCATTTAGAAAGGGACGATTATTCAAAATTAACAGCGCCTGGAACAAATAATCCCTCCAATTCTTATATCTGTCATCGGTCAATTTACGCAGTTGATTTTTCAGCAAACCGTTCAATCTTTCAATCAGGCCCGAGGCCTGCGGATAATATGGTATATGAAACACCCATTCAATATTATTTTCCACACAAAATTCCTGCACCAATCTTCCACGAAAATGGGATGCATTATCAGATTGAATTTGGAATGGGACACCATAATAAAGCATAATCAATTCCAATGTTTTAATGGTATTCACTTGGGTAGCTTGTTTACAGGGGAAGGCCACTAACAGGCCACTGTATGTATCAACAATGGTGCAAATGTATTGACAATTTTTACTCATAGGAAGTGGACCAATATAATCAATTTGCCAAATTTGAGCGGGCAATTTTCCACGATGTAAATGACCTTTAACAATTTGAGGCACTTTCCGCTGTCTAACATGCTGACAAATGGGACAATGCAAAATAATGTCTTTGATTAAATCTAAAGGAATATAAATTCCTCGATCAACGGCCCACCTGCTAGTGGCTTTCTCTCCATAATGTCCTGCTTTCTGGTGGGCCCCTTTCGCCAATCCTTCCATATCAGAATCCTGCATGTCCACCATTGCCTCAGCAATTTTAGATTTTTCATCTGCAATATTATGAAAGAATTTGTCAAGGGAGTCTATTGGGGTATGAGCATCCACATGAAAGATTGTAACAGTACTTTGCGGGAGCATTTCCCAAATCTCTTGCCATAATTCTTTTCCCCACAGTTCTTTTGAATGCAATTCCCAATTATGGGAATGCCAAGTCGGTAACCAAACTGCCAATCCATTGGCAGTAGACCAGGAATCAGTAAAAATATGACATGTGCCAGGTAACTCTTGTTTCAGAACTTGATAGACAGCATAAAGCTCAGCGAATTGGCTGCTCTTTCCCTCACCAGTTGTACTCAGCAATTTTTGTGTGATCGGATTATAGGACACTGCCTTCCAATGTCGTTTTGTACCTATGAACCTTGCCGAACCATCCGTAAACCAAACATGGTTTCTGTCCTCTGCGGACAGATCATCAAATGGTTTACCCCACTTAACAGGGGATACCTGTACTAAAGGTACGGAACATTCACTCTCCGTCTCAACCGATGGCGCCCGTGCCACCTGCTCATGCAAGGATGCAACTCCTTTTGGTCCCACACGTGCCCTGTCTTGTATGTACCATTTCCACTTAATCACGCTCGCCTCCTGAGCGTGTCCAATTCGGTGAGTTTTCGGCGAACTCAAAACCCACTGCATGATAGGAATTTCAGGTCGCAGGACCACATCATGTCCCAGAGTTAATTGCTCGGTATCCACCAGAGCCCAGTAACATGCAAGCAACTGTTTCTCAAAAGGTGTATAACGCTCACCAGCATCAGGTAACTTTTTGGTCCAAAAACCTAACGGTACTTTACTTTTTCCTTGTTTCTGCCACAAACTCCAATTTGCATAAAGGCCTTGTACAGACACATTCAAATCCACATCACCATCGCACACAGGCCATAAATCCAAGGCATACTGAATCGCTTCTTTTGCCAAACTAAACGCATCTTGCTGTGGTTTACCCCATTCAAACGCATTCTTTTTACGAGTGACACGATACAAAGGGGCCAATATCTGACTCAAATGTGGAATATGCTGGCGCCAAAAACCAAACAAGCCAATGAAGCTTTGGGCTTCTTTCCTACTCCTCGGAACTGCAAACTCAAGAATCTTCTGTTTTACCTGTGGGATCACTTCTCGGTGACCTTCATGCCAATTAATACCCAAAAATTTCACAGTCTGGGATGGACCTTGTAACTTATCCGGGTTGATTTCCCAACCTTTCTCACGCAGACACTCAAGGATTTTATCTAATTGGGTCTGAACTTCATCTTGTGTTTCACCTTGAATCAGAACATCATCAATATAATGACATATCTGAATTCTCGAATGGACAGGTACCTCAGCCAAATGCTCTGCCACCAGCCGGTGACATATCGTAGGACTATGCACATAGCCCTGGGGAAGACTTCTAAACGTCATTTGACGTCCGTTCCATGTAAAACTGAATTGTTCCTGGCATTCAGGGGCAATCGGGATTGAAAAGAAAGCATTAGCAATATCAATGGACGCATACCATGTACCTGGATGCTTTTGGATTCTTTCAATTAAAGTAATAATATCCGGTACTGCAACAGTCAAAGAGGGTGTGTACCTATTCAATTCTCGATAATCAACAGTCATGCACCAAGAATTATCACTCTTACGCACGGGCCAAACGGGATTATTCCAAGCAGAAGTAACCGAAGTTATAACTCCTGCATCCACCAAATCCTGAATAGTGGTACTAATCTCTTCATGACCACCTGGAATACGATACTGCTTCTGGCAAACCACTTTTGTCGCCTGGGGAATTTTTATGGGGGGCATTCTTAAACGACCAACCCGTACGGGTCTGGATGATATATAATGTTTAGTTCCAAATTGATAACATCCATCATCCAAATGCAAAGTCATTCCTTTCAGAATGTCAATTCCAATTATGTACTCTAAGAGTGGCACGACTAATACAGAATATTCTTTTCTAGGAATTCTGCCTATTCTCATTTCAAGTGTAGTTTGTACTGCGGGAGTTTCCTTTCCACCTAAACCAGTAATTGTAAAAAATTGGCCTTTAAATTTCTTCGATTTTCCATGAATAAGAGTGGCCTCCGCTCCTGTATCTACCAATGCTCGGGCCCTTTGGATATTACGATGTCTCCAAAAAATTTCAATATCTACATAGGGTCTATTATCTCGGTGAGCCCATCTGTGTACGGGAGCTTGACCTACTTCCTAGTCATTTTTACTGCGTTCTGTCAGCCAGGACAAATCAGGATGAATGTTCTCACGTTTCTCAGGTATCAATATATCATGTTCATATCCATCTCCATTACGAAATGGATTCCTGTCCTCTGTATTGTACTGCGAATTTCGATCGGAATATCTATGTCGATCCTCCCTCCTCCTCAACTCAGGGGACTGATCCCTTTCATCTCTACGTCTGCTGTTAACATAATCATCTCTCCCCCTTTCTCTTTCCCCCTCTCGCTCTCTCTCTCTTCCACGTCGAGGGGACGCATCACGTACATATCGTCGATCATCACGACGATCAGAACGCACACGACGGTTGTCATCACCGCTGTCGTCAGAATAATCACTATCGCACTCATTCGTCCGCACACGCCGGGCACCCTCCTTTCGGTCTAAACCGCGTTTGCGAAACAAGTCCCACAAACGAGAAGTAGTTTCACCATCAATATCCTCCTTCCTCACACCATCAGCCAAAAGTGCAAGAAACATGTCACGTCTAGTAAGCTTATTGTCTCCAGGAGTACGAGTGTCCGACCGGGACTGTCGTTCAGGTTTAAACCAATCACCCAACTCACCGAGCTGGCGTACAGATTCCAGTACCATAGACAACGCATTACCAGTCTGATTGATCAATAAAGTCATCATGACTTGCTTATAAGCAACCGGGGAAGAACGAATAATACGATTCCGCACAGAAGACGTCAACAAACCATCAAGCAATCTGTCAGCAGTACTCAGAAAAATCGCAGTTTTCATCACCTCCTCTTTGAGACGTTGTGCAGCATTGCGCAATGTATACCACGGCTTGTCATTCACAGGCCAATCAGATTCAGTAGGGTACTTTTGATTACAACCCTCAGTCGCCAACTGAAGCAAACTGATTTGACCAGCACCATTATAATTACGAAAATGATCTTGAACAGTGGAATCCGAACTCAAGGAACAAAATTTCAAAGAACCGCCAGCATCCAACATAATGCCAGCAGCGCCCAGTTCATAAAGGCGCACCATCCACGTAAGCAAGGTCTCACCTGCTCGCTGTCGAAATCGCTGCAAAATATCACTAATTTCCTGTTGAGTAAAATCCTCCAAAGAGTCCAAAGGAATACCGTTCGGATTACCGGGAGCCTGCTGCAACTTCCTACGAAAAACAGGATGTACAGAGACCGCAGGAAGAGCATCACAAGGAGCCCGATCAGTAAACTTAGGGGAACAATCTGTATGAGAAGTATCAACACAATGCAAAGAGCGATCGTAGTCGGGGGACTCAACATCTGTAGCACAAGAAGCAGATTTAAAAGCCTGTCCGGAGCGAGAAGACTCGCGATTATTAGACTCCTCATCCGAGGAACGAGAATCACTCGAATTCCAGATATTACCATCCCATTCATCAGGATTCCAATCCAGTCCGGCTTTTGCCACGACCAGTCGCACTTTCCGTTTAGAAACACGGCCACGACGATTCTTGTAAATCGTGCAATCCGAACAGCCGCCCTTTCAGCGATAGTCTGATACGTTTCAAGTTTGTCGGCAAGCAATTTATTTTGACACCGCAACAAAGTATGAGCATTTTGAATTTCAACAAACTTCCGTTCCATTTCCACATGCTCCTTCTGCAATTTCAACAACCTCTCATGTACAAGCCTGTACGCAGACAAAACAACCTCTGCGTCCTAAAATAGGAAGCTCCTCACCCTTCGCTACTGGCGCCTTCTTCAAACAGGAAATCACATCAGCCGGCTCCGCCAGCTCCAGACAAGAATTCCAATTTTCACTCAAACCAGTAGAATCAGCCCACTCGCGGGCCAAGGCCTCATAAGGCGTTGAATCCCAGCCGGGAATATCAACAGGCAACTTAAAAACAGATTTCGACTTTCTCAAAAACATCCTGACAAAACAAAAACTATACACACAATTATATACAAATAATATACAAATGAAACCACGTACGTGCCGAGTACAAACTTAAAAACAACCACAACGCGCACAGGTTTCGTAAACGGTTCGTGACGCCAAATGTTCTGCCTGGTTTCTCAGATTAGATAGGACCAGCTCATCAGAGCATTACTAACTCAGCCAGAACGTTACCATCTCCCCCTCCCTAGGACCTATTTACAACAGTTAACAACATACATCTATCACCTAAGGACAGGGAATTCCTAAGATGCATACCATGTACCTCCTATAATATCAGCAATCGGCGGCCTCGCGGTCCCATCCGAACCCAGACCTCTCTACCCAGACGGCAGTATCAGAATCGGCGGCCTCGCGGTCCCATACGAACCCAGACCTCTCTACCCAGACGTCAGTATCAGAATCGGCGGCCTCGCGGTCCCATACGAACCCAGATCTCTCTACCGAGACGGCAGTATCAGAATCGGCGGCCTCGCGGTCCCATACGAACCCAGACCTCTCTACCCAGACGGCAGTATCAGAATCGGCGGCCTCGCGGTCCCATACGAACCCAGACCTCTCTACCCAGACGGCAATATCAGAATCGGCGGCCTCGCGGTCCCATACGAACCCAGACCTCTCTACCCAGACGGCAGTATCAGAATCGGCGGCCTCGCGGTCCCATACGAACCCAGACCTCTCTACCCAGACGGCAGTATCAGAATCGGCGGCCTCGCGGTCCCATACGAACCCAGACCTCTCTACCCAGATGGCAGTATCAGAATCGGCGGCCTCGCGGTTCCATACGAACCCAGACCTCTCTACCCAGACGGCAGTATCAGAATCGGCGGCCTCGCGGTCCCATACAAACCCAGACCTCTCTACCCAGACGGCAGTATCAGAATCGGCGGCCTCGCGGTCCCATACGAACCCAGACCTCTCTACCCAGACGGCAGTATCAGAATCGGCAGCCTCGCGGTCCCATACGAACCCAGACCTCTCTACCCAGACGGCAGTATCAGAATCGGAGGCCTCGCGGTCCCATACGAACCCAGACCTCTCTACCCAGACGGCAGTATCAGAATCGGCGGCCTCGCGGTCCCATACGAACCCAGACCTCTCTACCCAGACGGCAGTATCAGAATCGGCGGCCTCGCGGTCCCATACGAACCCAGACCTCTCTACCCAGACGGCAGTATCAGAATCGGCGGCCTCGCGGTCCCATACGAACCCAGACCTCTCTACCCAGACGGCAGTTTATCCTATGATTACCATTACATAAAGGGATCAGTCTCACTATTCATCAGGGGTATAGAATTACAGTATTACCGATCACACAACGGTTGCCAATTTGGATAATGTACAACTTATTCTCTAATTCAAGGGGCTCCTCTCTCCCTTATTCAGTTACCACTTACCTGATCAGGGTTAGCATCTGTTCACATAGCAGCATCTGACTAGAAGAACAGGTTACCCTCTCATACAAGAATACGCAGCACATGTCGGTTCACTAAGAACTGGGGTACTTTATTTCTCATTACAATAAACAATCATATAACACCACACTACAACACATAACCTGCAAAGAGAAGTGAAAGATTAGGTTGTACACTCTAATAAGAAAGGGTCGACATCACCTTATTAATATGAAGTCTGCACTCAGCAGTCATCTAGGTTCCCTTCTCGTCTGTGCCTTGGCTCGTCTTGAAGTCACACCTCCGCAATCACGGGTACACGGCTGCACCGCTATGCGCTGTTCTCTTCACCCTTCTCCAAGTCACTGGAACCTTCCTCTCATCGGCTACTCTCTTTTCTCTGGCTGTTCTGCTAAGAGAGTATCTGTTTCTCGATTCTTCTCCGCCTTTGGAATGGCGCCTGTCTTCCCTGGAATAAGTAATAGCTTTGATGCTAACGGCTAGATGCCGCCTACGGACTAACTCTACAACTGTCTCGGGCTTTCACTAATATAGAAGCGTGTTTCTTCATGGAAAATTCCGGCCAGTAACCTGCCGCCCACCAAATTCTTGTACCTCCCCGTACCAAGGACACGTTCCCAGCCGGCCGGCCTGATGTTGTGTCTTCGGCATGAAGAAAAATACAATCCTTCGACAAGGGCCGGCCTGAACCGGTTCTCTCCAAGCGAACAACACCTCATAACTAAAACATTACACTTGACCTAGAAGCATCCCAAGCTGCCGGAGCAGAAAGAAAGATGGAGTCTCTCCCGTTTGAGGCCTACCAGGCCCGAATTCAGCATAACTCCATGGAAAGTGTAATAATACCCTAACTGAGGGACGGATTATCCCTAATACTAACGAATCTATCCCCTAGCCTATGTGTATGAGCCCTAATCTAAGGAGGAGAATACAGAATTATATCAAGGTGCCTTGTAAATAGGCTCTATTCACTACTCTAACCCTTGCACTGGAATGATAAGAGACTGAAGTCACCTTCAATCACCTTTCCTCAAAAGAGGGCCGGGAAAATCGAGCAGAACACCTAGTCAGGTTTCAGGTTTTAAAGTCTTTATTTCGATTCATAAAAAATCATAAAAGACAGACATTAACAAACATTGCTTGATTAAAAATACATAACTTTAAGTTCATAAAACTAGTATTAAATAACAAAAAAGACAAACCTGAGGAGAAAATTACTAAAATTAAGCTCATAAATAAAAAAAACGGAAGAGTTTACAGTTAGATTCCAAAAAAATTTCGATAGCATGAGCAGGAATGAACAGCCTGTTTTGGTAGAGCTCGGTACATCATGGAGGAGCATTTGCATGGTCAGTACAGTAATTGTGCTATGGTTTCGACCTTAATGTCCAAGCCCATCCCAGGTATTTAGCCAGGCACACTGAAATGAACTCAGAGGTGTTAGTTGTTAAAACACGAATAGCATCTTCGGATTTTCTTATGGGCATGCGCTGGAACAGTGGCTTTAACCATTTGGCTCTAGGTACTAGATATCTAGGGCAAGCAAACAAGAAGTGTCCTATTGTTTCCTTGTGGCCAGGGCACCATCTACAATAGTCCATAGTACTCGTTCTCCAACCTTTAGTGAATACATTCACCGGCAATGCACCCACCCGAAACTGATGGTAGAGTTTCCTGTCCAGTGTTTTGGAGATTGAATCCCAATAGAGTTCACGGGACAAGTCCAACTTAAATGACAGGAACCTACCTGTGAGATTGGTGGAGCTTGAGGCATTGACTCTAGCCTGGCGAATCGTGGCCCAGTACAGTTCCTTGAAAGCTAATTTAGATGGAAAAGTGCTGGTGGAGGGGGATATCCAGAGTTGCTCTAGCCCCATATCCGTCAGGATAGATTTTACCATTTTAAACCATTGAATTTTTCCTAAACCCCCAAGTGACCTAACTTCAGCTACCTCATTGGCAAATAGGGTAAGTTCAGGGGTTGTCCACAAACGCCTCCAAAAAGCAACCAATCTAAATCTAGCCATCTCGTTAATTGGGGGGCAACCCATATCCAAGCAGAGAGGGGTGGAAGGGGTCGACTGTGGCAAACCCACTAGGTTACGCAGGAACTTGCATTGTATTTTAAACAAACCCATCAGATCCATATAACCCCACAAATCTGCACCATATAAAATTGCTGGGTTAATTTTGGCATCATAAATCTTGAGAACCGGACAAACCCGCTTGGTGATAGATCTTTTTTGTTCACTTAATAGACAGCCGGTAAGGCGGGCAAGCTTTAGGTGTTGTGCTTCGACTTGTGCTTTCCATCCCAGACGGCTGTCAAGGGTGACCCCTAGATATACCATATTCTCCACTTGATCCAGTTTAACGCCACCCATACTAACTGTGCACCGGACAGGGCGATTCTTTGTTAGTACCATAAGCTCGGTTTTCCCGCTGTTCACCTTGAGGTCGCTGATGACACAAAACTCCCCAAACCGGTCCAACGCCCGCTGTAGGCCAGAGCGTGTCCGGGAAAGGAGAAGGGTGTCATCAGCGAAGATGAGCATCGGGAATCGCTGTCCTGCTAGCATCGGGGCGTCCGTTGGGGTATCCTTAAAAAATTTGACCACTTGGTCAATAAACAATAAAAAAAGGGTTGGTGCCAGAACACACCCCTGGCGGACGCCTCGGGTTACTGGGAAGTGTTCCGTCACTTGCCCCTGGCCGCCCCATCTCACCCTCGCAAAATTGTCTTCATGCAATTTAATTATTAAAACTAATAACTCCTCGGGCATTCCCAAACTCCTCAAAACTCCCCACAGTTTATCCCTCGGGACTAGATCGAACGCGGACTTCAGATCGAGAAACGCAGCGTAGATTGTACCACCGCCAAGCTGGACCACCTTCCAGTAGATCAGACAAAACCTGAACACCTGGTCAATGGTACTCGTTCCCGATCTGAAGCCCGCCTGCATTGGAGATAGTATGTCCTCTAGTTCGATCCATCCTTGGACCCTACCTAAGATCATACGTGCAATGAGTTTCTGGGTTGTATCAATGAGGCTAATCGGGCGATAGTTGCCAGGAATTGACCTACTGCCCTTTTTGTAGATGGGTAATATCTCAGCCCCCTTCCAGGATTTTGGTATACTTGCACCAGCGGCTATTGAATTAGCCACTTTAGTAAGGTAGGGTATCCATAGGGCGGGGTTGGTTTTAAACAGGTCGGCTGGTATAAGATCCATGCCCGGTGCTTTCCCTCGCATTGTAAGACCTATAGCCAGCTCGACTTCTTTTTCCGAAAAGGTAATAATCCTAGTTTGCAAGGGTGGCTGGGATACCGTCGCCGTGATGCTGGGGGGATTGGGGTTCTCGGCACAAAACTGGGTCGAATAAAATGTTACCCATTCCACAGGGGACACATGGTTCACAGGGATGCGTGCATCCGGATCTTTCCCCCACTTAACTATTTCCCAAAACTTGATGGGATTATTTGAAGTGGTAGCCTCCAATAAATCCGACCAATGCTTATCCTCCCACACCCGCTTAGCTTCCCACTGCGTTTTCTTATAATTTACTCTAGCTTCTTTCACTGAGATCATAACTCTGGACTTAACCGCACTGATAAGTTTGGTATGGGCTTCCCTACATTTATTGTTATACCATTTCTTGGGACAGATCGGTATTTTGGGGTTTGCCTGGGGCCGTGGTTTTGAAAGCAGGGATTTGAGGTCAGCAAAACAACGATTGTGGAGGTTTATAATATTGTTAGCCATTTCGGGATTGTCCCCTTGAAGATCATATGCCAGCATCTCACTATATGTGTTGCTGATTTTTATGTCTACCATATCCCTTAAAGTAATATCCTCCACAATTTTGGACCATTTTAGTCTCTTCCTATCATTGATTAGGAAGGCATCCCCAGTCTGTGAAGTGCCAGGGTTCTCAGATCTCACTAAACCTGGTAACTTTAGTTTTAAAGACAAGGGGTTGTGGTCACTTTCTGGGCGGGGGAGAACTGCCATGTCCATCATCAGGGGCCAGTCTCCTAGTTTTAATAGTATATAATCGATACGGCTTTTTCTTAACCCGTTATCGAATGTAAAATTTGCTTCCTGGTCTGATTTGGCGCGGCCATTGACAGCCCGAAAGCCCCTATTGAGGCAAAGAGCCGTCCAATTTACTGCTGCCTCAGTAGTAGTTACTGGTTTACAGGGCAACAGTTCAGGAATACCCCATACTGCATCCTCCGCGTAGCCCCAACTGTCCCCTGAGTCATGCAATGGCTCGAAGGTGCAGTTTAGGTCTCCAGCTAGGAGGGTTACAAGATCGCTATCAAGATCGTCTAGAATGGGATCCAATGTTTCCAACAGGAGAGGGGAGCGGCCTCCTGGCAAGCCTCGGGCATATACATTAATCAAGATCATATCCCGACAACCAGTCTTACTCAACTTAATGATAAGAAGGTCAGGGTTGTGTACTGTTATTTCTGTGGAGTGAAATCCCAGGGATTGTTTCACCCAGATCAGTAAACCCCCAGAAGCTCTCCCTTTCGGACCTCTAATTGCAGGTTTAAAAAAGTTAATATATCCCTGCCACACCTAGTCAATTTGAACCCCTGTATTCTGTTCAGGAATCTATCTTGACAGTTATTTGTGTCTGTGGGCCAGATCAACCATTTTTTCCAATCAGGATGTGTTCTGTTTTGGTTTAAAATATGGGATACGTCTATCTCAACATCTGTAGTGCTATTACTGTCAGGTGTTGGCTTTGGAATTGACGGTTTGTTTAAGTCTTTAATCTTGGCTAGGCCAAGACAGGTTGTCTGTTGAATTGAATCATTCAAGAATATAATTTGTTCTGGGATCATGCAGGCTCTAGATAATGATTCTATACCTTGGACCTGCCAATCTTTGGTACCCCAGATGGTTTTTGTTTCAATGTTATTTTTCCAAAAATCAAAACAAAATGTATTAATTTTTTCAAAAAATGTTTCTGAATAGATTAATTTTGTATTTGTCAGCATGGTTTTCATTCCTCTCTTATTTAACAGTTTGAAATAAAACGTTTCTGCTTCACTTGTGTTAAACCCTGAGAAGTATGGGAATTTATCATAAAATGTTTTAGAACTGCCTTTTGGTGGAGTTGCACAATGTTCCCATTGATTAAAATTAAAAACATTTCTAGGTTGAGCAGATTTATGCAAATGGTTGTAGCAGTACATCTGTTCATAATTTGATGAACCTTGTAAATAATCATGTTCTGTAAATTTTGCTGACATAACTAAGTCTGACATCATATCATTAATACTTTCAAAGTCCCAATCATCAGAGATTGTGCTCGGTTTTACAAAGTCACTTAATGAAACCTTAAATTGATGAGGATACTTCAGGAGCTCGACCAGGCCATATATGTCGTAATCTGTTTTGTCCCATGCTACCCCACCGGGTATCGGATTGGCTGTGAAGTTTACTGAAGAAAGTTCTCTTTTCTCGATGTGTGAAGACTTGTGTGCCTTTAGGACCAGGTTGATATTCTGGCTTGCTGTGTCCATTGTAATATATTTTCCCTCAATGAAGTGTCCCAAGCATAGCACCATGATGAGCCAAAGCAGGAGGAAAAGTACACCTAGCACCACCCAAAATTCAATCCATGGGGAAATCGGATAGGTTTCTTGTAGTTTTTGTTTTTTTCCAGAGTTTTATATAGCGCGAACTAGAACCGAACCGAATCAGTTATCAGAGCGCTTTACATAGCACCAGTTACGTTACATGAGGACACACTTTCATTTTTAGGCATTTTGTAGTTTATGAAAGAGTTCTTTAGCTTTGTCTTTAAAAGTTGTTGTTGTTGTTGGCTGTTCCTCAGGTTCGCTCGGATCCTCAGAAAAGTCATCGAAATTGATGAAGTAGCCTGATGCAGTTCTGTCAATTGTTGGAATTGCTTCTGGATTTTTCATTGTTTCATTAGCATAGTCTGTGGCTACATCGTTGTAGACAGGTGTTTCTTGATGAATTGTTGCAATTTGGGTTTTAAGAGGCATAAGTTCCATGGCTTTGTTGCATAGTCCTTGTTGATTCACTGTCGGTTTATCAAATGTGATTAGTCTCTCAGTTTGAACCTCTTGATTTGTAGCAAATTTTGATGTTCTACTATTTCTTGCGAGTCCACTTGGCCTACTACTTATTATTGGCCACATGATTGTGGTTTAACCAGGTCGATGGATACAACTCGGTTCTCCTTTTTACCAGCAAGGGGCGGTAGTACAACTGATCTTGTTCAGTTGACAGCTAAGACAGGTACTGCTTTTCTGTAAGAAGGCCCAAATTCCTTCTTCACCGGGATTTTCTCTCCGACCAGATCCCCAATCTTTGGAATCCAGACAGGCCTTGCTGGGACAGGTGGTTTCTCTTCAGTGGCTGTTGGCTGTTGTTTCAACTTTATGTTGCTCAGGTCTTTTCTTGTTTCATTTAAGTCCTGTAAAATAGCCAAACGATCTTTGATATCAAAGCATTTTTCTTTTACCACTGAAGTCTGACTATCGAGGTCCTGGATATGCATTCTAGTCCCAAACAATAGTTCGTACGGACTGAAACCTTTTAGAGAATTTCTTGGCAGATTGTTAAGACTACGTTGGACACTTGTTAAATGTTTGACCCACCCAACCCCCGAACCTAATACCTTCGCCGTTATAGATTGCTTTATGTTTCGGTTTTTTCTTTCCACAAGCCTGTTTCCCTCAGGATGGAAGGGACAAGAATACCGCAATGCAATGCCCATGCTGGTCATGGCCTCCTTATAAGCTCGAGAGCTAAAAGCAGGATCCTGGTCAGAGTGTAGCATGCCAATTGCGTATGTGCCGATAAAGACTCACACATCTTTTATAACCGTTCTGGCGTCAGCCGAGCGCTGGGGCCACATCCAAATGAATCTCGTGCAGGAGTCCACTGCGACCATGATGTATTTATAGTTGCCATCCCTTTGTAAGGGACCACAGTGGTCCAGGTAAACACACGCTAATGGTTTATCCGAGATCAGAAGGGGCGTCTGTGCTGGTCGTTTCACTGTCGAAACGTGCATTTTTTGGCATATTTCCCAATCTAGAACATAGTTCCTAGTTTGTCTTCTCATTTGTGGCCACCAGTATCGCTGTTTTAATAATGATACTGTGGCCGAGACACCAGCGTGTGCAGAGGCGAGCCCTTCGTGTGCCGCTATAATTAGTCCTAACCTATGTTCCATGTTTGGAATTGCCCTATCCCCCACTCCAGGGATTCGAGCAAATGGAACGTTATTCGCATCAGTTATGTATGAGTACTTTACTGGAAAGCCTTTCGGGAGTGTTTTTATCGCATTTTTTACTGTAGCGCTGACAGCTTGCAATATCTCACTGTCTATTTTTGTTTTTGACCGGGTGATAGCAGCTACAGAAGCCGTTTGCACAGCTACCTTCGCGGCCTCATCAGCCAATGAATTCCCTGCAACGTGAACGCCATCACGTTGATGACTCAGTGTATGTATCACATGAGTCTTTTGTAGTTCCTTTTGTAAAAGAACAACTTGTTCCCAAAGCGTTTTATGCTTGATTGTGCCACCCTTTGCATCTTTGAAACCATTTAGAACCCAATTCTGCAAGTATTCATTATAAGACTGAACGCAATAATATGAATCGCACACTATGAGTATGGGGAATTCGCGATCGGTATTTTCCAGCGCCATCTTAAATGCTAGTAGTTCAGCTCGCTGAGCTGTACAATCTCCTAGAGATTGTGTTTTAGTGACCAGTGGTCTAAATTTTCCTTCGTGCCAACGACCCTTAACAATCACGCACGCAGCACTGTAAGCTTGTTTGCCCCCAACTGCGGGCTGTGCTGATCCGTCTGTATATATTATACAGCCGTAGTGTTCAAGAGGCAGGATTTCGGTCGGCAGAGGACATTCAAATTCATATTGGAAAATTCTTGTGTCTGTAAATTAGGATCAAATTTGTAGGCCACGTCTGTTGCAGCAAGAGAATTAACCCATTGTATCCATCTCGGATGTAGTGCTTTAGCATTTGGAATGCTTGCCTTTGTTACCGCTTCTAGAGCTGGTACTGGTGTAACGATGATTATTCGTTTACCTTGTGCTAGGGCTCTTTCTTTTGCTACCGCAGTCTGAACCACGGTTAGAATTTTTTCAGTTGAGCTAAATTTCATTTCAGCTTTTGTGTACAAATGTGATCTGTATGCTATTGGTACCGTTTCTCCCTCATTAGAGGTTAGGTACGTGAATCTGCATCTTCCTGGGATGACTCGGATTACAAGGTTGCGTGTATTATCGCGTGTTTGCAATTTTGTTTTAGCTAACATGTCTGTTTGCAATGATCTAAAAATTTCTGTGTGTTTTTGAGTCCAATTGATTGTTTTAAAATCTGGTTTTATTAGTTCATAGAGAGGTTTAACCCTCTCTGCATAATTTAGGATGTAAGTTCTTCCGAAATTCAGGAAACCTAGAATTGATTGTAAGTTTTTCAGCGTTCTTGGTGCTTGGATTACAGCGCATTTCTCTAAGAAATTGTCTGCCAGGCTTTTGCCTTCACTTGATAATTCATATCCTAAAAACAGGACAGTTAGATGGGCAATTCGTGACTTTTTAAAGTTGAATTTGTAACCCTCTTCTGCGAACCCAAGTATTATGGTGTTCACTCTTTTCAAGTGAGTATCCAAGTCATCATCTATTAGATAGATGTCATCGACATAAGATAATGCCTCATCATCATACATTTGTAGTAACTCTGTTACTCTTGCTGAGAATAATCCTGGGCTGTTCTTGAACCCCTGTGGGAGTCGACAGAATTTTCTGCGAGCCCATTATTGAGAAAGCAATCAAATACCTGCTTTCAGGTGCTATGTTTTGACAAAAGAATCCATTAGAGATGTCTAATGTTGTTTTGTATTTTTTGCGCACAATGTTATTCATTAGTGCTGCACTATGTGAGTTTTGTACTGCAAAAGTGTTGCAACATGAGTTAAGGTGTCTGTAGTCCAAAACTAGACGATATGACTCGTCTGGTTTGGAGACAGGAAACAAAGGATTGTTCATTTGTGAGGTGCATGTTTCAATGACCCCCTGGTATTCAAGTTGATCTAAGATCTCCCTGCCTGTTTTTTAGCTTCTTGCTTAATTGGGTACTGCCTCTGTGCAGTTTGTTGACATTTTAACTGGATTTTGTGAGGAGGAGAGTCCTCATCCCATCCAACAAGGTTTTTATACAATGCAGGAGCTTGGGCTACTGCCCACTTTCTTGCAAGTGTATATTTTTTATGAATTGGAATGTGATTTGAGAAGGCAGGCATAATCATTTCTTCGCCATGAGGGCACTCTCTGACAAACTCTGGTGGCCAGTCTTTTTCAGCTAAAAGGATGTCATAGCCTTTGGAGAGATTATCCCAAAATAGACCCCTTATTTTCCTAGTCTTATCTCCCTCTATACGTAATGTTATTTTGTATATTTTATGAGGTTTGCTAACTCTGGTATCTGCAGTTTCCACCTGAATGTATTCATTCGTGTCCACTGTCTCCAGATGATTCATCAGGATCTTGCGAGCTATGCTCACTTCTGCTGCGCTGTCTAGCATTGTCTGAGCCCACTCTCCGTTTTTCAGCTGTGTCCTCAGGATCCTCGGCATGTTTGATTATTTTAATACTGGCTACCTTCTTTTTTGGAAATTGTAAGTTTTTTACTTTGATGAGCAGGTTCCTTGTCTTTGGACTTGACGTGCTTTCCCTGTGTTCTGACCGTCCTCTTCTTTCCAATTTCTGCGAGGAAGTCTGAAAAGATCGAGAGGGACGTGTATCAATATCTTGATATCTATCAGGTTTCTTCAAATTATCCCTCTTTCTAAGGTTGTATCTTTTCTCAGAGGGCTCCCTCTGGGGAGACTTGTGTCCTTGGTCCGGAGATCTTTCTCTCCGCCGAGGAGACCTTCCTCTGGACTGGAATCTTTTTTCTTTGGGAGTGGATTGTTTATTTCCATCCCAGCTCTTTTTTGGAGTGTTTAGATTATTTTTAATAAATATTTTTTCAGGATTTTCAGTTAGTTGGGGTTTTACTGGTTTCCCACCCAAACTATCTCTTCCTAGCTCTTCATAGGATTTGTCTATGATTCTGGCAAGTTCAAATGGTTGTTCTGCTATATCTGTTTCTTTCAATTTCTGGCGGATCGCCACAGATGCTGCTTCTCCTTTTATGTTGGATAATAATAAGGCTGAGACCTGCTTGAAGTCTTTCAGTAATCTCATACCCAGAGTTAAAGCAGGTTCTGGACCGTATTCATTTTGAATCTGTCTTAGCACATCGGATATTACCGCCATGGACGGAATACCATGTGTTTTTGTGTATATTGAAGCAAAGACTGTGCCCCAAGTGTCACAGTCCTCCACATGTGGTGCGATCCCCATTGGAAGACAGATAGTCAGAATTCTGTGTTTCTCAACAGGGGTAGTATACGGAAACACTGCCTCTATTTGAGTTATTTTTTGTGCTAACCAGAATGGAATTTGTTCCCGTTTTATGGGTACTTTACCCAGACGTGACTGTATGTTCTGTGGTGTATTTTTATTTGTGTTCCCCTGATGAGGGGTCAGCTGTGGAATGTTAATAGCTGGTTGAACTGTTGAAGTCCGCATTACATATTGGACTAATTGTCTATGTATTTTAGTTAGTACTTTTAGTTGGACTAGAAGTTCTGGTATCGACATTCTTTCGATGTCTGGATGTGTTGTGTAGCTGGCTAGAACCGGCCACGTTGCTCCTGGTCTACCTAGTGGACCGAGCCTGGTGATGTGATTATTATGTTTTAGGGCGCCTTTAAACCAGAGCAGGTGCTCTTGGTATTTTAATGAGATTTCCACCTCCTCGAAAGGAGTGTACTCTTCCAGAGGTTCCTCTATTTTGTAACAGTGGAACTCACGTGTGACAGCGTTTGCTGCTGGAAAGTTTATCCATGAATAGAATACCTCTGTCTGCCGATATTCATGTGCCTTAATTACGAATATGACTGTACCACCTCTCGATGTTAGTCCATTTTCTATAAGTTTAATAGTTATAGTTTTTCTTATGTTGACCGGGATGAGTATTGCATCCAGGTCAGTCTGCAGGAGACTTGTGTCATCCGCTAGGAGTTGAGCTGCTATTCTAGCTGCCTCCCTTTCTTCTTCACTTTATGACATTTTACTGACAGAAAGGTTTTTGTTGCAGATCAAGTTTCAAGGAAACAAAGATTAGGTGCACAATATTTTGGAACACTGTATCCTTCAACGTTGAATAAACCAAAAACTATACATAGAAATCTCTTCCTACTAAGTTTCGGCGGATTTTTAACCTTTGACCCACTCCAGACATCTTTGGAGTATTTACGGGAGAAAGGGTCTGTGCGAAAAAGCACAACTGAGTTACTCTAACGTCTTGCGTTAGATTTATCGCCTTACCAAACGTTGGGCGCCATGTAGTGTAGTTCCTATTGTCCCAATAGGCTCTGCGCATTGGAATAATATCTTCAGTAGTGTAGACGTAGGACTGAGGTTAACTAGGTCTCTACTGACTATATTAGACTTAAGTTTTTTGCCAGCTAGCTCAGAGTTCACTAGAAACTTTCTCGAATAAGCGAGGAGGAGTTTAACCTCCCTGGATAGACAAGAAGGGATTTAGTTTCTGACAACCATAAAGCATGACAACTTTGCTCTCCCTGAATAGGAGTGTATCTCTAGAGTCGTGTGAAAACAAAAGACAGCTATTTCACTCAGTCAATAAGTGCGTACTTAGTTTCACCAGATTGCAGAGAAAAGAGAGACGGGCGTTTTCAATAAAAGGTGTTATTTATTGAGCAGTCTCCTTCCTCATACAAGAGAAATGAATTGCTACAATTGCAATACTTATAGTTAAGTAAAGTGCATACAGTAAAAGCAGGATTATGAAATAATACTGTAAAAGCATTGATATGGTTTCTTAGCCATATGATACTTTAAAATGGATAAAATATATACATACATATATATATTGACTAATCGTACTCAACTGGTGCTTCTAACTATGCCTACCCCGGTGTACCTGACCTAAGCCTAATACGTGGGAAGGAGTAAGTAAGTAGCAGTTTAAGTTAAGTTTGTTTTGCCAAGAATCTGACTCAAGAATTCTCTGTAAGGGTTTAGTCAGTTCAGTACCTGGGTTTTAGAAGGCAGGAGGTCTGGTATCTCTCTCTCTCAGGACTCGGTATCCCAGTCACCCGCAAGGGTAAGCTGGAAATGCCGGAGGCTGGATTTCTCGGCAAGAGAAAAGACAGCGTCTTTCTCAGCGCGTCAAAAGGGAGGGGCAGCGTCTGTGGGCTCTCGCATCAGCTGGGCTCTTCGGAAGTAGATAGCTGCTCTGCTCCAGGAGTACCACCGTGTGTTTGCTTAAGGCAACGTTGGTATATTTATACCTGAAAGGTGCCGGGTTTGACGTAAGGCTGGACATAAGACGTCAATAAAGATGTCACTAAGAACTGGTCATTCTTACAGTGTTTTACGTGAGTTCTTGGATGAAATCAAAACAACAGTAGCGGGGATTTCACAGGTTGCTGGTGGCTTGGATTTGTTTAAGAACTCAGTGTGCTTTATAGGGGGCTGGAGGAATAGGCTTGCTTAATGTGACAGCATGCGCTATGACTGAATTATGAAAAGGGTTTCTATGCCATTTGTAGGGATATTATTGATTTATAACCAGACAAAGGCAAAGAATAGGAATATTGATTCAGGTACCTAGATAAACACACTACAACCCAGGAAGCTGATATGCTTCCACATCTGGAGAAATGTATCCCCCCTCAAGCTAAGGTATGATCTGTCATAGACCCTGACAGTCAGCTGCAAATGCCCACAAGGCGCACGAAACCCATTGGGACTCATCTTTATATTTTCCAAAACAACCCTGTGGCGTGGGTCAAGGGAGAGGGAGCCAACAACCTCAGACAGAGGCCAAGATGTCAGGCATTGTCATCCTCCTGATCTGGAGGCTGAAGACAGTCTCTGCTCCCAGTTCAGATTCCTCTTAAAACTCCTCGGACACCACATGCTGTGGAGGGCAAGCGAGCATGCTTCCTCCACAATCCTCAAACTCCTCATGTCCCGGCACCTCAGATGGCTGCTGATCTTTGTGCACACACTCCTCTTGCTCAGTGAGATGATGGTGTATGTCAGGACTGTCCTTGTCCCAACCACAATCACTTCCACCTGTTTCGCTGCTCCCAGTTTGGTCCTTATGATCTTGTGAAGACAGTGAGATACTTTGTGTCCCTGTGATCTTGTGGACAAGAGGCCAGCTCCGAGTGAGTGGCCCTTGGAGAGCACTTCGAGACCCAGGCCATGGCAGTTGGCACTAGCAGCCAGCCAGCAAAGTCCAGGCAAAATCCACCGAGTGATAGTCCCCTTCCTGGAGGATGACACGCTCCAAGCCACCACAAGTCTGCAGAGAGTGCAGTTGCAGTCCCTACTACCTTAATGATTCCTCGTGTCAATGTCCCAGTATCAAACCAGCGTAATATAGTTCCACATCCGAAAGTATCTCTACTTTCAGAGACTGAAACACCAGTAGTTATGCCCACCATGGCCTTTGAAGATGCAATCAGTTCAAAAGGCCACCTTTGAAATGCACAGACCTCTCTAAATTGTGTCTTGTCTGCCATCCTACCCCAGGAGGTTTGATCACAATCTTTAGTGGGGCCAAGACCCTGCCCTTTGGGTTGCAGGTGCCAATTCTACCCCAACGTAGCCATCCCAGAAAGGCCCCTCAGAGTCAGGCCATCCTCAGTTTCTTGTGCACTTCTAGTTTATGCCCCTCTATCAGGAATGCACAGATGTGGCTGTCCCCCAAGCACCCAGTTGTGAATTAGCAGAGGGGCCGCCAGGCACACAGAGCCACAGACATGGAAATGCCCACTTTCCCAAAGTGACATTTCTATCACTGTAATGTCAAACCCATTCATACTACCAGAGAGGATTTTCCTTTCACTAATTGATACCAAACACTATACAGCTACTATTCTGCCAATAGGAAATAATGCTTGACAGCCTTTCCCTACAGCCTTTCCCTACTCCCCCTCATGCTATTCCAATGCGAGAAACATGCCCTGCCGTGCTGAACAGACCTCCCGGTGCCATAACGCACACGCCCAACCTCTTCCCAACACCGCACCCTGTCAACAGGGAGAACTACAAAATAGCAGGAGACATGCAGAACCTCGGCATGTAGCTTTCTAAATGCCAAACCGATTAACAGTAACCTGTGCACACAGGCCCTACCAACCTGTGGCACAATAGATGAGTTACCTCTGTGGATGGTACAAGCAGTCCAGCAGGCCCACAGAGGCACATTCAAGATACATGCCCGTTGTATAGGTCTTATCCCATGGCAAGGGACTTACAGCTAACTCGAATCAGCCCATCAGTCATGTACTGCTCCAAAGTATGTATTTGATGAGCACAAACAGGGTCAAAACATTAATTCGGCAGTCAAAAAGGTTTGGGAGACCACGCCAACAAAGGTCAGGTCTAAAAAACTACAAAACTAATTAAAGGATTCACACCAACTTACAAAATAATTCTTTCTGG
This sequence comes from Lissotriton helveticus, assembly GCF_964261635.1. Taxonomy (NCBI): domain Eukaryota; kingdom Metazoa; phylum Chordata; class Amphibia; order Caudata; family Salamandridae; genus Lissotriton; species Lissotriton helveticus. Next base: position 654,746,746 of record NC_136072.1, read on the forward strand.
ACCAAGAGCTAGCTTTCTTCCAAATGTTGGTGTAATTCTGTTCAGCGGTTCAGGCTGTATTCATGTTCAAAATCCCTATGAGCAATTGCATGGGGAAAACGTGGTTTGGGACCCCTCTTTTTCTGGACCCCTGTTTGACAAATCTCGTTGAAACATTCCAGACAGCAGCTGAACTGAGTGGGGTAGTAGTTTTGAAAATGTATTTATTCGTCAAACTGTGCCAAAGTTATTGGCATAACAAAAAACTATTTTCATATGGAAACTAGGCAAAATATATATATATATATATATATATATATATATTTATATATATTTATATATATATATATATATATATATATATATATTTATTTATTTATTTATATATTTTTTCAAAAGCTGTAAAGATTTGAAGCCGCACTCCGTGTTCAGGAAGGTAACAACTTTTTATTTAAAACAAACTGCTTCCCATTCCGTAATTGTCCCTTGGCCTGACGCGTTTCAGGGAATCATTCCCTTTCCTCAGAGGCCAACACGAGCAGCTATCATTCCGTGCATCTGCACTGTTCCCTGCATGCTATTTCAATAAAATTGGCCTCCGGTGTGCCAGTTCATTTATTTACTTTCACGCTGCATGCTGGAGCCTGCAGTTCAATCCAGCACTTTTCCGCCCTCCAGTGGGTTTGCATAGGGGAAAGGTTTCCCTTGTGATTGGCATGGACAGGACAATTCATTAAACAAACTGAGTCTTATTCAGAGGCTCAATATAGACCTGCAGCATTGGTCCCTTTAATTAGACACGAGCAACTAACCCACTAAAATGAATGAGTTTGATAGGTTTCTCCAGATGGCTGCCGACTCTGGACCAAAAACTCAGATGCCCCCTACGTATCCGAAAATGACCTGATTTTGCAAAGGGGGTCACATGAGTTTTTGGTCCCGGGCATGGCGGCCAATTAGGGAAACCTACCAAACCCACACATTTTTTAAAACTAGAGACCCGGGGGTTCCAGGAAGGTATGGCTTGTGTGGATCTCCCAAAGTTTTTCTACCCAGAATCCCCTGCAAACCTCACATTTGTATGAAAAAAACTTTTTTTCTCAAATTTCTGTGTGGGTAAGTTCTGGAATCTATGTGGATCAACACATTTCCTATCACCCAGCGTTCCCCCAGGTCTCCTGATGAAAATGGTACCTCACTTGCGTGGGCGGGCCAAGTACCTGCAACAGGCAAGGGCCCTAAACATATTGAGGGCACATTGCTTCAGTGGGCTCGGGGCGAAGGTGTAGTTAATCACATGATCAGTGAAGAACATCCAATTAATCTTTCAATGGTTACAAGCAACGTTTTCCAAAATTGTCATAATCGAATGTCGCCTTGAATGCTCACTCTGTCATGCATAAAATCGCATCTGTCCTGATAGTTAATAATCAGGGATATTTGGTCCTGTTTATGGCTGATCAGTGTGTAGTAGGTGACATCTTTCAGTAATGTAGATCAAGGAAAGATCTTAATGCCATGTTAACTAAAAAAAACGATGTCAACGTGTTGGCAAGTAAATTACCTCATATTGATCACAATGCAGGAATCATCGGTGTAAGTGATCTGAAGTTAAAAATTCGCTTCGAAATGTACAAGCATTCTGTTTCGCAGAAACGCACATAATATCTTATACTAAGTGCCAAACATTTTAGATTTAATTTCATGTCTTTAAATATATGCTTTAATAACTGTCTTCAGATATGATCATTTACATCTGTGCTGTGATGGCAAATATGTGCGGAAATTAGGCAACCGGAGGTTAAATAAAATTTAGAATAGTAATTTGGCAATCACTGTTTTTAATAGCAAGCAAATAGGCCAGTGTGTGGTACCTTGATTCCATGGCATTCTTCATGTTTATTTTGAAGTAGTCCCCATTTTAGAATTGCGACTTGCAATCCACGGGTAAAACTGTGCAGTAATTTTATAACACATCAGAGAGTTCTACAATTAATAGAGTCATTCATTCATTGAATCAATCACTTAAAGTAATTGACATTCATCTTTCCTTGGATGCCATCAACATTTAAGTCATGAATGTCTTTCCTATGATTTTCATTGGTGCAAACAGACTTACAGACTTACAAAAGTCATACAGTTAAGGTTATTGCACATTGTAGAAAAACAGATCTAATACAAACTCTTCTTTCATACTTCATACCATCCTTTTAAAAAACAAAATCATAAAAGTCATCTCTGTGCATGAGTTTGAGGAGAAATATTCACTTTTATGCATGGTGCACATCAGCTGGAGTATTACTTCTGTTGTCAATGGTTAGGATTAGGGGAAAATTCACTGGCACACAAATTACAAGTGCACGACTGGAGAGAATAATTCCCAAAAATATGATTCTACTGAAATGATAGAATGATTGTATGGTCAGGATTTTATGTAGCACTTACTTCACAGACGAGGCTCTGAAGCACTTTGGGCATAGATAGGATGCTCCTCTGTGGAAGTCCTGTGTGAGCCCAGTGCTAGTGATAAATCAGGCATAGTGATTGTAGTTAGTCATGTTGTTTCCATTCTGTGCCACGCAGATTTACTACTTCTAATGCACATTAATGTGAGTTTGTGCTGTTTCCAATGTCATGCTTATTTCCCGTACTTTAGTTAATAGGGTATTTGTTAAGTTTTGTTTCGTTAAAATATTTACATAGCGCATGGCTGCCCTACCGACGGGGCGTCCCAAGGGCTAAAAAAACACAGGACACAGGTGTTTCAGGAAAATGAGCATAGATACTGTACGTTATTGCCAGAAGAGCCATGTTTTTATGGCCCTTCTATAGGCCAGATGGTTGTCGACATTTCTGATGGACACACAAGGATTTCCATAGTGTAGCTGCCAGTGCTTTGAAAGAGTGACCTCCGGCTCATGCTCTATTGATTTATTGATTTGATGCATGCTAAGTGCGGATCCGCTGAGCGCAACATGCGTCGTGGTGAATATGGCACACTATTACTAAGTTAAAGTTTTCTTGCTATTTGAAGTCATGCACATTAATAATGTATTGTGATGCCATTATTTTTAGGAAAGCACTCTGTTATACAATGTATTAAAAGGTGTCCTTTAATCTGATGATTATAAAAGTTTCAAGCTGATTTTATGAGTGAAATTATGCAAATACTTTCACAATGTCATACATTGCTGTAAGAATTTTTTAGAGGATTCCCATAGTACAATCCTCCTAATCAATCAGGACATCCTTTAATGGTCACATGTACCTATTGTTGTGTGGTTAGGGTTATTTCAATTGTCTCTGCTATGGCTGGCATAATTGAGAATGAGGTTTTTGTTGTCTTTTCCTTCTTTTCTGTTTGATGCTTGAAGGTTGTCTTTTATACTCAGGTGTGAGTTCCTTTTAGGACTTTTCCTTGCAATAGATTGTATTCTATTATTCCCATCTGTAAGAAATTGGGTTACTGTTTGAGGAGGGTGAAATCCTACTCCAGCAGCAGCCATAACTTCTGTCAGAGTGCAGTCAAAAGCAACCCCGAATTAACCTGTGCTTAACTCTCTGGTAGGTTGGCACAAAGCAATCAGGCTTAACTTAGAGGCAATGTGTAAAGTATGTATGCAGGATTTCAGACAGTAATAAAGTGAAAACACCACACAAAAAATCCCTCTCTAATTCAGAACAAGCCTCGGCATAGCCAATAGGTCTTGCCTTTGGGACCTTATAAGTGTTTATCCATGCAACAGCTTATGTTGTTGCAGGAAGGATATTCTGCGGCATAACTAAAAACGTATAAGCCTCCAAAGGCGAAACCTATTGGCTACACCATTGCTTGTTTTTATTTATATGGCCACGTGCTGACTGAAGACGTGGTTTACACTACGGGCAGCAGCCAGTTAGGCATGAAGTGGGTGGTTACATTCGCCGTCCTGCACCCAATTTTGATTATGAAGAGGACCAAGTAGAAAAGTCAAAAGGGATGCAGGATTTCCACAGCGCAGTCCGTTTGTTGCTTAGATACAGCTCCTGTTTATTTTTGCAGTTTTATAAAGAGCGAACTCGACCCTAAGGTAGGTATTTATTGGAGCGCTTTACATGAGGGCCAGTTACGTTACACACAAGAACACATTTATTTTTGGTAAGCATGAGGAGATAAAGTGATTTGCCCAGAATCACAGGCTGGTGAGCCAACCCACTCCAGTTGTGCATACCTTGAAGGGTGTGCAACCGTGTCTAAATGTTATTATTTGGTGGGTTGCTAGCAATTTGGAGTGTGTGCTATTGATTTAAGGAGGGAAGAATTGGTGTGTGCTCAGCACGCGAGGGATGCACGCGCAGCAGCGCTGTTTGCAGAGGCGTAGCGAGGCTCATGCGCTTGTGCGCATAGCCGAAAGCTCGTGGGCGGCAACAGCCTTTGAAAGCATTTCCAAAAGCCAGCTACTAAATGTCTCGCAGAGCAGCGCATGTGCTGACTCAGCGAGACCTAAAAATAGAGTATAATTGAATAAATTATTAGAAGCCAATACAACATAAATCCAATCAGTAGAAATAGACATATGTCATGTTAAAGGTTTAGGTAAAAACAGTGCTAAGAAGCACAAAGCTCCAACTGTGGTCATCTGGTCGCGCTGGACCGAGACAAAGTCACAAACTCAGGCAGATCGCAATGGAGTGCTGTCCGGATACAGGGACCAAGTTAGACCTACTGACAAAGTACCCTAAATCTTGGTTGCATAACAGTGTGAAAACCCTTGTCAAGGATCGATTACACAGTGATAGTTCCGGGGGCTTAAAAGATGTGATGCAGATTCCTGTATCAAGTAGGCATCGCACCGCAGTGGTTCAGAGGAGCTGTGGGGCTGCGATGCGAGGTCCTGCCTAAAGGATGAGACACATAGCTGCGGTACAAAGGAGCTACGAGGCTGCAATGCTAAGTCCTGCATCAGGGATGTATTGCACAGTGGTGATTCTGATGCAGTGCTGTGAGGCGATGTCACGCTGAGTTTGGTTTGTCCATAGGATCACAGATGGACTGGCAGAACACCTTCAGGTCTGTTTCCAAGGGTCCAGGACTGGGGTGGCACCACTTTGGAGGCAGGTCTCACAGCAGACTGAGTCTAGGTGCTGGGGTCAAGGTGATCGGAGCCTTTTCTGACCCTGATGCTCTGATCAGGAGGCCTGCCAACTAGCCCTTGTAGTCATTCTGTTGGTCATGGGTTTAAGATGCAGGTGCAGTCCTTTTCACTCAGGTAACAGGGCAGCAGGGCAGCATGGCATTAGAGTAGAAGGGCATCAGATTAGCAACATTCTTGCAGCACAGCAGCACAGCAGTCCTTCTGAGTCTTCCACTGGCCCAGAGGTGTACTGAAGAGTTAGGCCTGGGAGTCCAATATTTTTTATCTGATGCCAGTTTTTTTTCCTTTTTTCTTTTATTGCTCCACAGTAGCATAGGTTAACGTACAAGAACAATACCGCTTAATAATGTAGCATTTTCACAAATCCATATGATCACAAAAAAAACAGATACTCAGACCAATCTTGAGTTTCTTTGCCCCTTCACAGAAAATAAACTCCATTCTAAATTATAAAGATTATATATATTAGCCCGCCATAACTCAAATACAGGGGGTTCAGTTTGAAGCCATTTAGAGGCAATACAAAGCCGAGCAACTGTCATTGCAATAAAAATCAAGTATCGATGTTTATACAGTGGTGTCCCCTTATCAGTGTCTGACCCCATCCCTAATAACATTATGTCAGGTGTAATCCTCATTGAGCCACCAATAAAAAAGGTTTAATGCAGGGACTGTTGCCCAACTGCTCAATAAAAGGATTAATATATAAAGCAAACAAAAGAGGCGAGCAGGGGCAACCTTGTCTGGTGCCTCTAGTGATTCTGACTGATTCCGATACTAAACCCATTGCGGTGATCTTAGCGGCCGGTGACATATATAATACCTGCAAAGCGGTCATAAATCTTCTCCCAAAACCAATTCGAAACATCAGTTGCCATAAATAATCCCACTCCACCCGATCAAATGCTTTCTCCGCATCCAATAAAATGAGCCCTAAATCCCGTTTTTCCGTATGACCAAGATCAAAAAGTGTCACCACTTTATTCACATGTGTAACAGTCCCTCGAGATGGTATAAACCCATGTTGGTTTGCAGAGACTAATGTACTGATAACCTTAGATAAGCAGTTGGCCAAGATCTTAGAGTATATTTTACTATCGCAATTTATTAGCGAGATCGGGTGATATGATCCGACCAAATCCGGTTCTTTGCCCTTTTACAAAAGACCACAATGGTGGCTTCTGCCCAAGATTTGGGCGCATGGCCCTCCTGTGCGGCCCTATAAATATTCAGCATTTCATCCTTCAATTGAGGGAAAAAAAGCTTGTACACCTCTGCCAGGATCTTGTCTGGCCCACAGTTTTCCCTAAGGCAAGACTATTAACAGCAGTTTCTAGTTCTGCCATTGTAATTGGACTATCCAGTTGTTCTGATTCAAAAGGATCTATACGTGATGTCCCCTCCTCCAAAAGTGCACTGTTATCCACTCTTACCCCTAACTGTTGTGTATATAGTTCAGTATAGAACTGATGAAAGATAGAAAGTATCTGTTGTGGATTTTGACACACTTGTCCCTTTTTATCCTTCATGGATGCATTAGAGCGAGAGGATTCTTTCATCTGCATCCGTAATGCCAAGCGTCTACCAACTGTTTCACCATATTCATGATTTTGCTTTCTTATAAACTAGGGTGTCCATTAGGATCACGGGCGGATCGCCACCGCCCGCATGGCGGTGGCAATCCACCCGTGATCCGACCCCGCCCGCCACCCATTTTCCTCACCATATTACTATGGCAAGGGGACCACCGCAGACGGAAAGAACATCCGCCGCTTTTCCGACCCGGTTAACTCGTTGACTGTGCATAAAGGGTTTAATATGGTGTCGGTGTCTGTTAACTCCTCTAAAGTTACTGCCTCATCTAAGCTGGAACCATAAATAGTACACACCGTAAATTTGTTGTCCCCAAGTCGACACTCAACTATGGCCAAACGACCAAGCTTATCAGCCAGGGAGCACTCAATAGTCAATACGTTTGGTTTAGCTAAGATAGCGACACCTCGAATCATAGCAGATTGCTGAGAGGCCATAATCAATGAAAACCCAAGTTTGTTTAAAATATATCATTTAGGCCAGGGTACATGCGTCTCTTGAAGACATACCAAATCTGGCTGAATGAATCGCAATTCAGCAGCTACCCTCTTCCGCTTTGACCAGTTCTTAAGACCAGAAACATTTTGCAAGCATATTTTTATCCCTTTAAGTATCATTATGGCGGTTCAAAAAGACACCCCATGCCAACCACTTCACATATAACACCATAACAGAGACTGCATACTCCATTTGTGACCATATTGATAATTTATGTCCCCTATTTTTCTTCCAAATAGTTGCTACTGTGGATTTTTTCCCCTTTTTACCCCACCTAGGTGTCCCACTACCCCCCATTGTCCCCCTTCTCCCCCTCCCCAGTAAGAAGGCTTTAGAACCCACAGCCCTGTAGATGCAAGCCCCTGTGAACCGCATGCCATTACTCGTGGACCCCTCCACTCGAGGGAGAGGAAGAGAAGCTTACCCCCCCTGAGTTAGACGGGAAACAAACAACCCAAACTATCACTTAAAAAAATATATACGGAGTAGAAAAGAAAATATGTTTATCATCACCCAGAGCGAAAAGGAAGAAAGTGAGTGTAACAGAGAAACAAAAAAAAAAAAGGGGACGGGGTAGAAAAGGAAAAAAAATATCAGAATCAATATAACCAATACAACAGCCTACTAAGAGTCAGTCTCACTAAATAGAGCTTAAGTACTCCTTAGCGGAGCCTGCATTGATAAAGAAACGGGTATACTAGTGAAAAATCACTTTTAACTTCATAGGAAACATTAAATAAGCTTGAGCCCCCTTAGATTGAAATTGTGTGATCAGCTGCCGAAGTTGCCAGCGAAGCTCTACAGAGTGTTGGCAAAGGTCCGGCCTCACAAAATATTCAGTATCTCCCCCTACTCTTTTTTTATCCTGTCGTGCTAACTGAAACACCTCCTCTCAGGCCAAAAAGCTTTTGAAGGAAATTAGGGTGGCTCTGGGTTTGGAATCACCCTGACCAGTTCTAAGACGAATATTGAATGGGAACCTGTGAGCACGTTTGATCTCTCTGTCCCAATTCCACCTGGTCACCTCAGTAAAAGTTTTTTTAAACAAATCTACAATAAATCTTTGTGGATCTGCCCCCTGCTTCCCCTCCGGTATCCGAAGTACTCTCAGATTGTTTCTACGTGCCCGGTTCTTGATGTCCACCAACTTCCATTGTGTGTCCTCCCTAGTAGCCTGAATCAGATCAGTGGCGACCTTCTGTTGAGCAAGTTCATCCTCTAAATTGGTAATTCGAGTTTCGGCTTCATTGAACCTAGAAATAAAGTCAGCATAGGATTTGGTCATGCGTCTAACCGAGTTTTGCAATTTACGCCATAAGTTTTGCACTCTTTGACTCTCCTCTCTGGTTTCATCCCGGTGAGACATAATAGAACGATATAATAATGATAAAGACATTTCTTCCCCTTCAGCTTGTGTATGGTCCCCCTGATGTTGGGCCTTTACAATGTCAGCTTTATTTATTTTCAACTCCAGTTTTCGAACATCATGGGGGCGACCCTCTACAGGCTCTTCTGACTCCTCCAGGAACAAGATACTGTGGTCGCGGCCATCTGCCATACTCAGTTGAGCCGTATATTGTACTGCCAAGTCCTCACAGGATGACATAGATTGCTCAGAAAGAGAGTAAAAATCCCACGACTCTGTATCAGGTATTTGTAATCGGTCAGCACCATGAGAGTTCAATAACAAAATGGATCATTGAGCTCCACAGTCTGCCTCTCCAATTCCACCAATGTCCTCAGGAGCCTCACCAGAAGTCAATAGGGGCCTTTGAAAAGACCCCATACATCTTGAAGCAACATCTTCCATAGATAATACATCTGCAGTTGAATTCACATTGGATGCCCTTATAAGCCCCCCATCACCTGACTCAACCGAGTCAGCTCCTCTTTCTAGTAGAAGTTCAGCCTTTCTCCCCTTCTGCTTGTCCTTAGCCACAGAGAACACCGCCGGTATCTTTTTCTCCGTCTGACCCCCTTAGCTCTTGTAGCAGTGGTAGCAGCTTCAAAGGTTTTACTCGGGTCAGGCACACCACCCGGGGCATCCTTTCTCACCTGAGCATCTACGGTGGCAGTCTCTGCATTCTCGTCTTCCTGGCCGCGGGGTCTACCTCACGTGACTTTCGGAGGCATTTCCAACAATGAATCCAGCCGTCCGCCGAAGTTGCAAAACGGGTCCCAGGTAATCTGCGTGTTTCTTAGTGGTAACGCCCACCAGCTCCGCGACACCTGGTCAGCCCCATGGCCAAACCCAACAGCGCTTCCAGCATCAGGGTCGGCAAAGACAAAAGCTGTACAGTCGGTTACGGTCAATAAAGATAAAGTATCAGGCCACAGTATGCAGAAGAAGACTTGAAGCGTGACAGAGCATTGGCAAGTAGATAGCGGGATTTGAAATGCGTCTCCCTACTCCTTTTCACCATATTTTCCACGCGGTCCGGCAGGAGCGGTCAGCTACACGTCCGCAGCCGCGGACGCCATCTTGCCCCCAATAGGAGACGTTTCTAGAGGGTTCCACCTCCAGAGGTGCTTTGAAGTTCTTGCCTCTCTACCCTGGCTCCAGCTTGCCTGGGGTCACAAAAGACAAGTGTCAAATTGTTTGTGAGTTGGCTCAGACATAGCCTTTGTGAAGTGTGGTAGGTGATAACTCCTCCCCCTAATCAACACTGTCTGGGAGCAATACACAAAGACCAATTGGCAGCTACACCTAGTCAAGTGACCCAGAATACAGGCTGCATGCACCAAATGGTTGGGACAAGAACATGCCAACTTTCAGAGTGGCATTTGCTGAATTTTGACTTAAAACCAGTTTTACCATTAAACAGGGTTTTAAATTACAACTTTTTAGACACCAAACTCAATATTACTACTTTCTCCCAATTGAAATGTATCACTTGTTAAACATAATAAGGTAAGCAAATGTTTTCCAATGAGATTAGTAGTCCTTGCAGTCCTGAAAAACCTATATAAGAGTTTTTCACTGCCAGGACATGTAAAACCTAAAACTACATGTCCAACTTTGTAAATACACTGAACCTCTGTGCTGTTTAGGGTTTATGCAAGGGGTAACTTATATGTAGTCAAAAGGAAGGTTTAGACCTGGCAAATGTTTATTTTGCCAAATTGAAATGGCAGTTTGAAACTGCACATACATCCTGCAATGGCATACCTGAGACATGTTTAAAAGTCAACTCAAGTTGGTGGCACATTATGTGCAGCAGACCCACTATAAACTTTCAGTTTACAGGCCATGTGTTCGTGAGGTACCACTGTGCTAGGTACTATAGATGGCTCCTATCCTCGCTGGAAGTAAGTTTTACAATTTAAGGTCTTGGTCAGAAAAGGATTAGCCACCAATTATTTTTTTTTTCCTTTAGGGCGGTATGATTTTAATTGGCATGCTATTCCAGTGTCCTTTTCTGAGGATATCTCTTAAACTTAATGTGTTGTCCGTCTCTATTTATTTCATTATTTGCCATTCTGAGTATTTTAAAGTTAGCTCTTCTAGGGACAGCAGGCCAGTGAGGGACCTTCTACACAGGAGTCTTGTAAGTTTATGTGTAAGAGTTGTTTTCGGATCGTTTGGAACTATCTCATATTTGAAGCTGATATTTTATGGTATGAGCCATTGGCATAATTCATTGCCAATATGACAAGGGAAGTAGATGGCTGGCTTTCTGAGACAATTCTAGATGTGAGAAAATACATCGGAGTATCTGAATGTATAAAATATAAAAAAAATATTTGATTAATATTAACTGAAAACTGAGTCCAGGTTAATTCCCTGGTATCTTATTTCCTTTGAACTTGTAGTTGGTGCATATAGTTGAATGGGCCAGATTGTCAACAGGTCATAGTTTTTCAGTCTCTGCCTGTGGGAATCTCAGTTTTAGATGCATTAAGTTGAATGTAATTCTTCATCACCTAGTGCTCAGCAGCAGCAGGGCAATCACTTTTAAAGCTACATGGTAATTAGGTTTATCACATTTAAGAATTATTTGAATCTTTAAATGCATGTGTTTTGGCAGTGGACTGATGTAAACTTTGAAAAGGAACAGTGAGATGATTGACCATTGAGGCACACCTGCCTGGTGTTGAATAGTGTAGAAGTCAATGTCGGTATGAATAAAATGATTGATATGTCCATAAAGTAATAGAGAATCTAGTCAAGTATGTTTCTTTCAATTCAAATTTCTTTTAATCTGTTTAGAAGTGTTTAATGATGTGTGGCGTTGAAGGATGCTGATAGGTTAAGGGGTAGAAGTGCTGCCACTCCAGTTCAATCCATCTTCCTTTTTAGGAAATTGCAGATAGAAATCAATCCAAATGTAGTACCCCTCCCTAGATCAAAGCGTATATGCTGACCAAAGAACAGAATGCTCTCCTTCAGGAAGTCTCTGTGATCTTGTCTTTTTATTTGTATCCCCCAATTTTCTAAGCTTCTCTTGTTATTTGTAATCCAAGGATCACACCATCAAAGATATGCTGACCAAAGAACAGAATGCTCTCCTTCAGTAAGTCTCTGTGATCTTCTCTTTTTATTTGTATCCTCTGATTTTCTAAGCTTCTCTTTTAAGGATCACACCACCAACGATTGGTCTTTAGTGATTTGGGTTTGTTGGTTCTGGATTCTTTTTCTTAAGATGTCTTGAGTTGGTCTGAAAACGTTTCCCTGGTTGAAGAGCTATTGATTCGATTCATTGATGGAATTCAAGGCAAACTTGGTAGTAATATGTTCTTCATAATTTGTGGAGTGCGCAAGGATTTGATGGAGTGTCGGCAGGCCCACTGGCTTTTACAAGATCATGGAATTCAAGTGAAATCCTTTGCTGAAAGGAGGCTTTCTCTTAGGAGTTTCCCTTTATCTTGGTGTGCAAGGCGGGAGGTAGTTACTTTGTTTAGTTGATATAGATCTACTGCTTTTGCTTTGTAAATAAACCGATATGCCATTTAATTCAAAGAAATTCTGAGAGCATTTTGGGAAACGACCTTTACCACTACTCTTTAACAACGAGGGACCTGAACCACGATCCCTCAACCACTCCTGCATTTACAACTACCTGGTCTAAACAACGACCTGTCTAAACAACGACCTGCATGAAGAGATTAGTTGTTTCTTTTGGTATAGTAAGTTAAGTCAGTCTGATTTGTTTTTTTCATAGAGTGTAACATTGTGTAAAAATAATTAACAGTTTAACATTTTCTACGTTTATTTATGCAATCTTACTAATTAATGTGTGTTGTTTAAATGTACCTTCTGAGACCAGTAGATGGCACTCTTGGATTGTTTATGACATATATAGTGGCAAGTATATCACGAGTATGAGTTTTTGGGTGGCAGGGTATTTTTAGGGTTATTGTGTCTGTGGGTTTTGGGGTGGCAAGGGTATTTTTTAAATTTTGAGTGGGAATAGGTTTTTGGGTGGCACAGGTCATTTTAGGGTGGGTATTGCTTTTTGGGTGGCAAGTGTATTTTAGGGTTAAGGGTGTGTATGGGTTTTTAGGTGGAAAGAGTAATTTGAGTGTTTATGCTAGGTATGGTTTTTGGGTGGCAATGGTAATTTTATCATTTTGGGTGGGTGTGGGTTTTTGGGATTGTAAGGGTATTTTTAGGGTTTAGGGTGGGTATGGGTTTTGGGTTGGAAAGGGAATTTTTAGGGTTTTGGGTGGGTGTGGGTGTTTGGGTGGCAAGGGTAATTTTAGGGTGGATGTGTGTTTTTTGGTGGCAAGGGTGATTTTAGGGTAGGTATTGATTTTTGGGATTGCAAAGGTATTTACAGGGTTTAGGGTGGGTGTGGGAGTTTGGGTGAAAGGGAATTTTTAGGGTTTAGGGTGGGTGTAGGTTTTTGGGAGAAAAGGGAATTTTTAATGTATGGGGTGGGTTTAGGTTTTTGGGTGGAAAGGAAATATATGACATTAAAAGTGAGTATAGGGGTGTGTGTATATATATATATATATATGCATACATACATATATATATGTGTGTGTATGTATAGTGTAAATATTGATCAATATTATATTTACAACTCTTATGTCTTTAGCATGCATGCCTTTACCACGAAATATAAGATTTCCACAGGTACATACAAATCCATCCTGGTAAAGGCATAGTAGTTGTAAAAACTAGTAGTTATTAAAACCTTAGTGGTTTAGACTAAGTAGTGGTTGAGGAGTCGTTGTTTAGACTGTAGTTGTTCATGTGGTAGTTGTTCCATCATACAACCAGCATTTTATAACGTTTGTTTGTGGAACACGTGTGTTCAGAAAACCTGTTGGACTAGTGGAGCAATTTTGCTTTGTGATGAGCGATTTGTAAACCTTGTTGTGTCTTTGGAGGAGTACTTTATTTTGATTGCTTTGCTAACTTTTGGTGTTGAGGGTTGTATGTCACCTTTTTTATTTCATTATTTATCCATGATGTTTTTCATTTTCTTTTTCTTGAGTAGGCATTTTCATGCAGAGTAATATTTTAAAAGCGTTTTAAATTCAGTTCTTTCATTATTCTACTGTGATTACTATTTCAAGTTTTAAGCTAGCTGTGAGTATTGAAGTGTATTACGTGGTGTAGTTCTGTGACTTCACCATGTAATACACTCACAAAACCTTCTTGGATACAGGCAATCAATCAATCAGTACATTTATAGAGCGCGCTACTCACCCGTGCGGGTCTCAAGGCTCTGAAGGGAGGGGGGGGTGCTGCTAGACTACTTTATAAAACCTCTTGCTCAACCTTGGGTAGCTGTGGCTTTGAGGAACAAGGCTTAAACCAATAAACAAGCGTAAAGTATTTAGACACACTAAACAACAGAATAGGAAAGTCATGCAGCATGAAAGAGATCAGACATCAACCCATAACAATCAACTATATTTTTATGTATTTATAGACACTAAAATTAACAATATCCACCAGAGGATTCTGGAGATATAGATTTTTAAGTAAAACATAAATCTTAGCTTTTTAATCCAAAGTGCAAGCAAGCTCTGGTAACTGTAAAGTTTGAAAACTTTGGAAAAGTTTTCAAGAGTTTTGTTTGACTAATCTGGTCTGGATTGGGTGATCAAATCCAATTCCCTCTTAAGTCGAGATGTGACCTGAGGTTTAGGGTGCCAGGTGTGCTATATTTATGCCCTGAAAGTGCCCTAATGGAATAAAGCTATTGCTAGCCAATCAACTACCATATCCCCTCCTGCTTTGTGACATCTTCTGGCCAACATCTAGCTATGTGTGTCATAGTAGCTATCCCTGAGTGCACTATCCTTCCCACTTTCAAGAAGTCTGAACCCCTCCCTCTGTGTAGGGAGCTTGGCTGCCACCCAAGAGTTGTGGCTACCTGTGGGCTACTTGCCTATGGAAAAAGTGGTTGAGCAACTGGTTTCACCACTCTGTTTCCACCGCTGGCCATCTACCTGAACAAAGGGGCAGCGCTTTCTCCTTTGAAGCGTTACTTTTGGGTCAACACTCTATTTTTCCTGTGACTAACAGTTGTTTACACTCCTTCCCAGGAGGGCAGAAGGCTGTCTGGTGGCCAGCAGCTGTGAATGGCCACTGGAAAAACTGGGCAACAGAGTGGCAGCTTTCTAAAAGTTGCTTTTCCTTAAAAAATACAGTAAATTCGACTTGGGCATCAAGTTGGATTTAATGCCATGAATAATTTGATATCTTGAAGCGCTATTTTCAATGGTCTCAATCAGAATTTAGCAGACCTAGGAGGTCAACCTGTAATTCCGTACTGACCACTGGGGCGACTAGCCTTTCCACAGCATAAACAACTGTTAGTAGTTTTGACTGTATGGACGTAGGAAAAAATATGCCTACTTATTAAAATATAGCTCACTGCCTTATGACTCGATAGGCTTTATATATATATTTTAAAGGGAAGTGTGGGTTTTGGTATTGGTTTAAATGGCAAAGCAGAACTAGCAGATGAACAGTGTTTTTCCAGGTTGCAGAAGTAGACTGGGAGCCTTGTTGTACTTTGTCACACTCAGGGTGACACAATCAGTGCTGCAGCCCAGAGTGGACCTTTTACCTTACAGGCGCAGTATACCCTTGGGACTATATACTAGGGAGTAGTATGTAAGTTAATTTATGCCAATTTGGAGTAGCCAATTCAACATACATTTGGGAAAGGGTTAGAACACTGGCACTGAAGTCGGGTTAGCAGCCCTCATTCAATCTGAGTCGAACAACCAACAGCATCAGTCCAAAACTTTGTGGGTGACCATAAAAAAAGAGGCATTACCTTACATTAGGCATAAGATGCGTTTTTAGTTTTTCCATATTGAGTTTGATACATTGTCTTTAGGTTGTTGAGTGCAGGAGAGTTGTTTATGTACCTTGAAAGGATATTATACATTAAAAAATGAGGCACAGTTCACTCTAATAAACAAGTTCAATATTTTTGATGTTGACTGATTCCTGTTTGCTCAAGTTCATGTTTAGTGTATTTCCTGCCCTATGGGTAGGTCATGAGATGGTGATTGTGAGTTTCCAAGCTAGGTGTGATGCAGTATGATTCCGGGGTACAAACAGGGAGACTCTCTAGTCTTGTATTTTTATGAAAAATCAAGGCCCAATGCCTGACTTGTATTGTCTGGAGCCAGATTGCAAAAATTGCATTAGCACCAAGATATCATGTGCTGGTATTGTTGCACACACATTTTCATTTCCACAGTTTGTCAGGCCTGTGATGATCTCCTACTTATGGCCTACACCCCCAAAACTCTTATAGTTGTTGCTTGTTTTGCTTAAGGTTATATATGTTTCACAAACCTTTCCTTATGTTTTATCATTATTGGTTATGATAGCTCATCATTGTTGTTTCTAAATTTTACATATATTTTCGCACTGCTCCCCTCTACCTTCATCATGGTCAGACAAGCATCCTTCTCATGCATCCCTCTGTGACAATATACTTAAGGGCATTGTGCTCCGTCTCAGAGAAGACATTTCATCCTTGAAAGTACACTCTAAGGGTAATGCCACGCCCTCTGGCATCGTATACTACAGAATATAGGCCAAAGTAGGCCTTGGTTCTATGAAGTAATGGCATTTAATCTAGCGATGACAAATTTGTGCTAGGCTATATAGGATGAAATATATACCACATAATTTTATGTTTGCTTTAGTCATGTTAGTGTACTTTACGTTACCTCTCACTACAGTACATGTTCATGTTCTCACTGTTGTTCTGCATATGCGTGCACTATGTTTGCATATTATAAACTTCTCTAGTACACAGATCCATAAACGATAGTATTCTGTCCAAAATATGGCACCCCGTTAAGTAAGATAGGACACAGAGGTCATGCAACACCTGTCCATTTCCTCTGGTCTGCATGGTCGGGAGGTATATCTTTACAACCTAGTGACCAAGAGGGACTGACAGGGTGTGATCATAATCATCAGCACAAAATAGTGTCAGGGTATATTGCACTTGTCTTGCGTTTATATTTGCACTACTGACTAGTCGATTTTGCAATGGTTTTCAGTGTCACAGCAAAATTCCCTCTCTAGCAGTGCAAAGTAATCCATGGTAAGTGCAAACATACATGTCGCTGATGTAATGCATATGAGCTAGCTGGTGTTATAAAAAATTAAGTATCAAATAATTGAATCTATAAATGTAAGAAAAAATTTCAAAATGGTATTGTGAGGTCACATTTTTACAGGTTTACACATTGCCTGTCCTAAGTAGCCAAACTTCTAGTATCTCCTTAACATTTTGATTCTTCTTCTACTTACACTGTCTCCATAACATTTTGCCAGGATCATAAAAACAGGGGTGTTATAAAGTACAAGTAATGCTTGAAATGATGGAACATGCATCTTGCTTCTTGACATCTTTTGCTAATCACAGTTCTAGTATGGCTGTTAGGCCTGTTTTCTAATGAAAATTGTTCACCATGTGATAGAAAGCTGAATGTTGGTATACACATTCTTCTTTGTAATAGTAATCCTATCAGAGCAAGACCACAAGTGGATCTTGCGGATGACATCATATAGTCTATTCGAAATCCAAGATGTTCGACAAGTATCAAAAAAACTTTTTAAATCTTCTGATTTCTGTCAAATTTGGCTGAAACGTTCATGTGTACAAATCAGTGCATGTCATGTGCATCTCCACGTTGGATCCAGAAAGTGACGTCGTAAATTTAAACCTTGTTAGACCTGTCTGCTTTTGGGTAGTCCCTTCCATTTATTATTTATTTTGTCCCTTTTTTGCCCCTCATATCTCTTAATTTTTATGTCCACTGGATACTTTTGTGGTGTTGGACCGGGAGTTAGATGCTCTTTTTGCCCTCATAGTTCTTCATCAAAGAATTGACTAGAATTGTGGAACCCACAAAATGGACGCCAATAATTGCAATAACTGCCACACTTGTAGTTTGACCCATAGGGAAGACTAGGGACCATCTAGAACCTTCTGGTCCCTTCCAGACCTCCTGGGGTCAGCCTATATAAGGCCAGAACCAGGACGGCCATTTTGGAGGGTGAGTTGCTGAGGGGCCAGCTAGGAGTTAAGACTACAGGTCTAGGAGGACAGTGCGCTGAGGGCGGATTGATGGTCCTTTGGGGCTACTATCCCCTACTGTTGATACTTCCCCACTTGTGGATCTGACCCTATCTAGGTCCTCAATGACTGAGGGCTGCCCTGGGACTCTCCGAAAATAAGAGCTGTAAGGCGCTCTGATCTCCACCTGCCTCTCCACCCCCCAGTGGTGTTTCAAGAGCGGCGGGGCTGCAGGTGCCTACCCCATCGTTGCTGAGGGCACAACCCAGTTGCCAGCTCGCCAACTGCCCAGCGTGGAGGTGAGGGGGTTCGAGGAAGTCCCAGAGTGGTGGTGACAGCGGTTCCGCTGCAGCGCGGAAAGAAGAGAGCAGTGTTCGCCCCCTGCGCAAGCTCCGTGATAGCGCGACTGAGGGAGGCGTCTTAGCTGAGGAAGCGGCCTGCGGCGATCTGCAGGTGGTGAGTGACGACGTCCCCCTCCTGCGCAGGACCGGAAGCACAGCTTCCCTCAGAAACGCCCTCACGAGTGAGCAGGCCGAGAGGAGACACTACCGGAGACGCGGCGGTGTCTCTGCACGGCGCCGATCCCAGTGGTGAGTCAGCCGGAGGGTAGAACAGCTGGGGAGCCAAAAGAGATCTTCCCCTCCTCCCGGAAATCCGTTGCTCCGGGGCTCTGGTAATTGAAAAAGGCCACGAAGGTGGGAGATTGAATACCCTAAACGGCTCCGGTCACAGAACCCCCCCCTCCTCTGACTTCAACCGCCAGGTGCGAAGAAGGTGAGAGAGACCTTGTAAGGAGCCTGTCGGTACTGTGAACGAATTCAGGCGTGAGGAGAGAGTTTTGTGCGCAGGTGCTGGTTAATCCAGACAGGGGCTTTCGCACTCGTAGGCTGACAGAACCGAATGGGGGACTCTTGTGACCAGTGACACAGGGAGGAGAGATAAGCCTGTAGGAACCCCCATTGCTCTTTCTGTATAAAGTGAATCATTTAGCTGTACAGTTTGAAGTGAATAATTATCTCCCTGTATTAACTGAAATTTTGTGAATTTCACCTGTAATGAACGTGAAAGGTACCAAGGTGTAAAATATGAAAGGAGATGAATTCTTAATTTGACTCTTGATTTTGGGGTTTTAGGAACTGTCTACTTATTGCTAAAAGTAATCCCTTTGGTAAAGTTAAGATTAAAGCCTTCATCCTAGTTACATGTGAACAAGCTACATACTGGAATAGCCACTGTTTATCCTTCATAAACTGTGTATTTCTGCTAGAAAGAATGGGTAAAAGTAGTGCTGAACTTTGATTTAAATGACAAAAGGAGTATAATATGAGTTCTAAAGTGATTTCCAATACTTAAAGTGAAAAGAGATTTAAGGAGAAATAATGGTGTAAAAGAGACGTAGTGAAACAAAAATATTTGTATAAATCAAACCATATTTTTCCACAAAACTTGGTGTAGTGTCGTTTTTAAGTGGAATTGCATTGAGTTACTGCTGGGTGGTGTGCAAACTTTACACTTGTGCTTCTGGAATCTGACTGTCTTGCCCTAGGCCAGGCTACCCTATGTGACTTGGCAAAACTAGGTCCAACATATTGGTGTCTAGCGGTGGGATGAGAGCTGTGGTTGCTACTACTCTGCAGTAACTAAGTGTAATCCACTGACCTACACCTGGAGTTTTCTCCTGGCGGCCTTCCTAATTTTTACTTTTTCTTTTTCCAAATTTATTCCTGGTGGTGGGGTGGAGGTAGCTTCAGGTTGCCCTTGCAACTCTATTCTTTTTGTGTGCTTAACCTTGTGTTGCCTTTTGCAAAATGGAATTTGCACTGGAAAAACTGGACACTTATTCATTGGCCCAGCTAAAAGATTTCTGTCAACAAACGGGAGTGTTCTTTAAGCGTGGTGCCAAGAAGGGGGAATTCCAGAGGAGTTTGAGGGCTTGGGTGGAAGCGCGCAATGAAGAGAAGGAGGAGGATGGGGAGACAGACCGGGGCACGGTCATAGGGGTAGAGGGATTGTTCCATCCAGAGGTGGGAAACCTACTCCCTGAACCAATGACCTCTTCTAGGAGGGGCAGTAGTGTCTCCGGGGGAAGCTTGACCGAAGCGGAGCTCACAGACAGGAGGGAAAAAAGGAAGCTGAAGTGGGAGTTAGCCAGATTAGAACAGGACAAGGAAGAGCGGAGAATGGCTCATGAATTCAAACTAAAAGAGTTAGAACTCCAGGCCCTGCAACGGGGACCCTTTCCAACTCCAAATGGTGGCAGCGAAACCAGAGAACCAACCAGGGAGTCCAGACCCTACCTGCCTAAGGATATAATTGCCAGCTATAATCAGGGGGATGATATAGCCAAATGGCTGGCTACCTATGAGGTCTCCTTAAGAGCCCATGGGATCCAGGAAAAACACTGGGGGGGTGGGTTGTATAAGTATATGCCTCCCACTGGTCGAGACACCTTGTTAGCTTTAGAGCCAGAGGAGCAGACTAACTACCCCTCCATGAAGCTAGCATTAATCAGGAAGTTTGGGCTAACCCCAGAAAAGTATCGCCAGAAGTTCAGGGGGAGCCACAAGTTAAGCACCCAGAACTGGGTGGACTTTCTAGATTATGCAAGGAAGGCATTGGAGGGTTGGGTACAGGGCAGTGAGGTGAAGGATTATGAGGGGTTGTATGATCTTTTTTTGAAAGAGCATCTACTCGAGAAATGTTTTCCCGAGCTGCGCCAACACCTGGTGGACAGCAAGCTGACTAACCCCCGGAAGCTTGCAGAGGAGGCGGACATCTGGGCAAGTACCCGGGTGTCCTCAAAGGGGACTGGAGGGGATTCCCAAAAGGCCGGACAGGGCGCCCCTCAGAAGAAGGAGGGGGGAGATAAAAAGCGGGAGTTCTCTAAAGGTCCCCAAAACAGTTTCCAGGGAAAGGGAACAGGTTTCACCCCTAAGGCTAACCCGCCCAGAAACCCTCATCCTGGCCAAAGCCAGCAGCCAAGGGTTGTCCACTGCTTCGAGTGTGGTGGTGTTGGACATTATAAGGGAGATGTCAGATGCCCAAAAAGGCCACCCCCTCCCACCGGAGGAAAAGCCCCGGGAGTAGCTAGTGTAGCGCTTGGGGAGGAGTTGCCCTTAGATAAGGGGGATGAGTGGGCGGGTGTCACCTTAGTGTCCTTGGGAGAACGGGAGATGGTTCCTAAGATCCAGGTGCCCCCAAATACTGTTAAGTATGGACAATGGATCACCATCAATGGCCAGAGAGGGGAGGCTCTGAGAGATACAGGAGCCAGTATGACTATGGTGAGAAGTCAACTGGTGTCTCCAGAGCAGGTGATTCCCAATGTACTCCACCCCGCCGCGATGGCTGACGGCAGAATGGGCCACTACCCCGTGGCCGAGGTTCCCTTTGAGTGGGAAGGGGTTGCAGGTTCACTTCGAGTTGCCGTAAGCCCTGCCGTGCCAGTTGATTGTCTGTTGGGGAATGACATGGAGCACAATGCTTGGAGAGAGGTGGAATCCCGGACGCATTCAGCGATGCTAGGTACACCTGACTGGGCCTGTGTAAGCACAAGGTCTGCGACTGCCCGGAGAGGGAGTTCGCCTGGGTTGGAGCCTGGCACAATGGCCCAACCCGCTGCCAAAAAGGGACAGACCCGAAGTCAGGAGAAGCCTGCTTCGGCTTCCACACCCCATGTGACAGATCGGCCACCTGCGGTGGTGGACCAGGAGTCCGTGGAGGGGGGAGTAGTTTCTCTGGAGGACCTGCCCATCCCTGCTGAGTGGCATGTGGAGGGAGGGCCTACCAGAGAAGAGTTCTGTAAGGGCCAGAAGGAGTGCCCTGCCTTTGAGGGACTGAGGCAACAGGCTGAAGCCCAGGCAGCAGGGGACGTTGCGGGACACTACCATATTTACTGGGAGGATGGACTCCTCTACAGTGAACCCAAGGTACCCTTACCTGGTTCATCAAGGGCATTGGTAGTCCCGCAACGGTACCGAGCCTTTCTGCTGGAATTGGCTCATGAAATTCCCTTGGCAGGACACTTAGGTCAGGACAAGACCTTTGCTCGGCTTGTCCCCCACTTTTACTGGCCTCAGATGAAAGTGGCGTCTAACACCTACTGTAGGACGTGTGTAACCTGCCAAGCCAGTGGGAAAACAGGGGTGAAGCTGAAAGCTCCCCTGGAACCACTTCCTGTCGTTAGCACCCCCTTTGAAAGGGTGGGCATCGACATTGTAGGGCCATTGGATCCACCAACAACAGCTGGTCACAGGTTCATCCTGGTTCTGGTGGATCATGCCACACGGTACCCAGAGGCAATTCCTCTGAGGACTGTCACTGCACCTGTGGTGGCTAGGGCCCTGATGGGGATCTTTACCCGAGTGGGATTCCCCAAGGAAGTTGTGTCCGACAGGGGGACCAACTTTATGTCAGCGTACATGCGGGCAATGTGGAAGGAGTGTGGAGTGACCTACCGGTTCACCACTCCCTATCACCCCCTTTCCAATGGACTGGTAGAAAGGTTCAACAAGACCTTGAAGGGCATGATCAGAAGTCTGCCTGAAAGCCTGCGGAGGAAATGGGACGTCCTCCTACCCTGTTTGCTATTCTCCTACAGGGAAGTGCCACAGAAGGGAGTGGGCTTCAGCCCCTTTGAGCTTCTGTATGGGCACCCTGTACGCGGTCTTCTCAGCCTGGTGAAGGATGGATGGGAAAAGTCTCCCAGGAAACCCCCCCAGGATGTGGTGAGCTACATGCTGGCCTTCAGGAGCCAAATGGCGAAGTTGTGGAAGCAAGCTTCTGACAACTTGGAGGCCAGCCAGGCAGTGATGAAGGAGTGGTATGACCACAACGCTCACCCGGTGGAGTTGGAGCCTGGCCAGAAAGTGTGGGTGATGGAGCCTGGAGAGCTAAGTGCCCTCCAGGATCGCTGGACAGGCCCCTTTGAGGTGTTAGAAAAGAAGGGTAAGGCCACATACCTGGTGGACCTTAAGACCCCTCGACAGCCCCTACGGCCGCTACATGCTAGCCGACTCAAACCCCACCATGAGAGGCCCGAGGTCATCTTAATGATGGTGACTGATGGAGGAGAGGAAGCGGAAAGCGAACCTCTCCCAGACTTGTTCTCGTCTCAGGAAAAGGATGGGTTGGTGGAGGGAGTGATTCTCTCCCCATCCCTAACTCCTGAACAGCGGGAGGACTGCCGCCAGATACTGGAGCAGTACTCTACGTTGTTCTCCCTTGTCCCGGGAAGGACTCACCTGTGTACCCATGATGTGGACACAGGGGACAGCCCACCAGTGAAGTCAAAGACCTACCGGCTGTCCGACAAGGTGAAGGCTAGCATCCATGGAGAAGTTGCCAAGATGCTAGAGCTAGGAGTTATAGAACCTTCTAACAGCCCCTGGTCCAGTCCGGTGGTTCTAGTGCCAAAAGCCGCTCCACCAGGCACCACTCCAGAACTGAGGTTCTGTGTGGATTACAGGGGACTGAACTCAGTTACAAAAACTGACGCTCATCCGATCCCTAGGGCGGATGAATTAATTGACCGGCTGGGAGCTGCCCAATATCTAAGTACCTTTGACCTCACTTCAGGGTACTGGCAGATCTCCCTGACAGATGGAGCAAAGGAAAGGTCAGCCTTCTCCACGCCTGAGGGACACTTCCAATTTTGTGTGATGCCCTTTGGGCTCAAAAATGCCCCTGCCACTTTTCAGCGGCTGGTGAATCAGGTCCTCTCCGGAATGGAGGGTTTCTCCGCTGCTTATCTGGATGACATTGCTGTCTTCAGTAGCAGTTGGGAGGACCATTTGCAACATTTGCAAGCAGTTCTCCAGGCCCTGAAACAAGCTGGATTGACCATCAAGGCCAGCAAATGTCAGATTGGGCAGGGGTCGGTTGTGTACCTTGGACACTTGGTGGGTAGGGGAACAGTGCAGCCCCTGCAGGCAAAGATTGAGGCAATCATGGCCTGGGAACCCCCCAAGACCCAGACTGAGGTCCGAGCTTTCCTGGGCCTCACAGGTAACTACCGTCGCTTTGTGAAAGGGTATGGCACTATTGTAGCGCCCCTCACAGAGCTTACCTCAAAGAAACAACCTCGACGGGTAGTTTGGACAGAGGCCTGTCAGCAAGCCTTTGAAAAGTTGAAGCAGGCCATGTGTGCAGCACCGGTCCTGAGGGCCCCAGACTTCTCCAAGGAGTTCATTGTCCAGACAGACGCATCAGAACATGGCATTGGGGCAGTGTTATCGCAACTCAACGAAGAGGGTCTGGATCAGCCTGTAGTCTTCCTGTCCAGGAAACTGCTTCCCCGGGAACAGAAGTGGAGTGCAATTGAGAGGGAAGCTTTTGCGGTAGTGTGGGCTCTGAAGAAGTTGCGGCCATACCTGTTTGGCTCGCACTTCCTGGTTCAGACTGACCACAACCCCTTCGTTGGCTGATGCAAATGAAGGGGGAAAACCCCAAGTTGTTGAGATGGTCCATCTCCCTACAGGGAATGGACTTCCGGGTGGAACATCGGCCTGGAGTGGACCACCAAGGGGTTGGGTAGCTCTCCCCACTTTCAGCTGGGGGGGACGCGTGTTAGACCTGTCTGCTTTTGGGTAGTCCCTTCCATTTATTATTTATTTTGTCCCCTTTTTGCCCCTCATATCTCTTAATTTTTATGTCCACTGGATACTTTTGTGGTGTTGGACCGGGGGTTAGATGCTCTTTTTGCCCTCATAGTTCTTCATCAAAGGCCCAGAAGCCTTTTCTGACTAGAATTGTGGAACCCACAAAATGGACGCCAATAACTGCAATAACTGCCACACTTGTAGTTTGACCCATAGGGAAGACTAGGGACCATCTAGAACCTTCTGGTCCCTTCCAGACCTCCTGGGGTCAGACTATATAAGGCCAGAACCAGGACGGCCATTTTGGAGGGTGAGTTGCTGAGGGGCCAGCTAGGAGTTAAGACTACAGGTCTAGGAGGACAGTGCGCTGAGGGCGGATTGATGGTCCTTTGGGGCTACTATCCCCTACTGTTGATACTTCCCCACTTGTGGATCTGACCCTATCTAGGTCCTCAATGACTGAGGGCTGCCCTGGGACTCTCCGAAAATAAGAGCTGTAAGGCGCTCTGATCTCCACCTGCCTCTCCACCCCCCAGTGGTGTTTCAAGAGCGGCGGGGCTGCAGGTGCCTACCCCATCGTTGCTGAGGGCACAACCCAGTTGCCAGCTCGCCAACTGCCCAGCGTGGAGGTGAGGGGGTTCGAGAAAGTCCCAGAGTGGTGGTGACAGCGGTTCCGCTGCAGCGCGGAAAGAAGAGAGCAGTGTTCGCCCCCTGCGCAAGCTCCGTGATAGCGCGACTGAGGGAGGCGTCTTAGCTGAGGAAGCGGCCTGCGGCGATCTGCTGGTGGTGAGTGACGACGTCCCCCTCCTGCGCAGGACCGGAAGCGCAGCTTCCCTCAGAAACGCCCTCACGAGTGAGCAGGCTGAGAGGAGACACTACCGGAGACGCGGCTGTGTCTCTGCACGGCGCCGATCCCAGTGGTGAGTCAGCCGGAGGGTAGAACAGCTGGGGAGCCGACAGAGATCTTCCCCTCCTCCCGGAAATCCGTTGCTCCGGGGCTCTGGTAATTGAAAAAGGCCACGAAGGTGGGAGATTGAATACCCTAACCGGCTCTGGTCACAGAACCCCCCCCTCTGACTTCAACCGCCAGGTGCGAAGAAGGTGAGAGAGACCTTGTAAGGAGCCTGTCGGTACTGTGAACGAATTCAGGCGTGAGGAGAGAGTTTTGTGCGCAGGTGCTGGTTAATCCAGACAGGGGCTTTCGCACTCGTAGGCTGACAGAACCGAATGGGGGACTCTTGTGACCAGTGACACAGGGAGGAGTGATAAGCCTGTAGGAACCCCCATTGCTCTTTCTGTATAAAGTGAATCATTTAGCTGTACAGTTTGAAGTGAATAATTATCTCCCTGTATTAACTGAAATTTTGTGAATTTCACCTGTAATGAACGTGAAAGGTACCAACGTGTAAACTATGAAAGGAGATGAATTCTTAATTTGACTCTTGATTTTGGGGTTTTAGGAACTGTCTAGTTATTGCTAAAAGTAATCCCTTTGGTAGAGTTAAGATTAAAGCCTTCATCCTAGTTACATGTGAACAAGCTACATACTGGAATAGCCACTGTTTATCCTTCATAAACTGTGTATTTCTGCTAGAAAGAATGGGTAAAAGTAGTGCTGAACTTTGATTTAAATGACAAAAGGAGTATAATATGAGTTCTAAAGTCATTTCCAATACTTAAAGTGAAAAGAGATTTAAGGAGAAATAATGGTGTAAAAGAGACGTAGTGAAACAAAAATATTTTTATAAATCAAACCATATTTTTCCACAAAACTTGGTGTAGTGTCGTTTTTAAGTGGAATTGCATTGAGTTACTGCTGGGTGGTGTGCAAACTTTACACTTGTGCTTCTGGAATCTGACTGTCTTGCCCTAGGCCAGGCTACCCTATGTGACTTGGCAAAACTAGGTCCAACATCCTAAAATGGCAACCACTAAGGACGCCAGGACTAAGTAACACCTGCTGTAGCAAAAGTAAAACTATATGTGTATGATTTGTATCTTTCCAATACATACTATGAACACGTGGATAATGTTTATATTGCAATTTTACAATACAAGACAGTATTAAGCACTGATGCATTTCTATAATATGAAACAATGATGATTAAAGTTTGTATACTGTCTTAATATTGATACAGTTTCCACTGCAAAAGCAAAGGTCTGTGAATCGGAGCCTCACCTTTGAGCATGGGCATTGAATTTGGCATTACTTTTTGCATCTTCAACTAATTAGCTTTTTGTATGCCATATATGCCTCTGTGATGGTTGTCCAATGTGGTACCATTACTCCCTCAATCTGCTTCCAGCCCCAATCATTTCACTTTGGCCATTTTTGCATAAGCACTAAAGTCTGACCCCAAGCATGGCCCCCTTGGTACACAGATCATTTAACATGTTTAAGAAGAGTATTTTGTGTGGGTGAGATGTTTTCAATAGTTCTGTTGCCACTTTAAAACATGAATTAGTGAGCACCATTTATGTCATGCAATGGACAAGTGCAGCTATACATTAGTGCAATGAGTCGCTCAACATTTTAAAAGTGAACAGGATCAACAGAACTTGGTCCATCTGACAGAAATTTAAATGTGAGAGTAGCAGAAGATTGTGCCATCCAGGTGTTAAAAGCAGCTTTCTTCCATCTCCCATGAAAAGACAATGTGGTGTTGTAACCGGTAACAGCATGGCAAAAGGGAAAAGATTCACATATATCAATGCATAAGCTTCCTGCATTGGTGTGAGCTGGTATGAAGTGGAACTTTTATCCTGTACCAAATTCTAACAACAATTCTTGACATCCAATGTTTTCAAAATTAGCAATCCCAAGAATGACTACTTTGGTATCTACTGTATGAATCATTATTTTGGAATGACCTTCAGTTGCTGCATGGAAGGAATGAAGCATAACTTGTGTGCGTGCTTCCTCTTGATTGCTAGGTGATATCATTTTGAAATTCGCAATTGGGATGGAACTTGGAACTTTATCCTGACAGCTGACAATTACTTGCTTTACTTCGATGTTAATTAGTTACACAGGCCTACTCAGTAAACAAAAAACGTTGTCTTGTTTTTTGTCTCATCTAATTAAACTATGCCAATCTATGGATACTGGAATGTTAGATTCACCTCACTTTCAAAGGTCCTCCTTCTTTTTTTATCTAAGAGGGAGCTAGCATATTTCCTATAGCTGCACCATCTAATATATATTTATACCCACCTCTGGAGCAGTGTTGTGTATGGTGGTACTTCCAGCAACACAGTCCAGGAGCTGTGACTTCTGTCCTTGTCTGAGTTTACCATTCACATATTTAAATGGGAGACTGACACCAACGAGGATAGTTTGCCTTTGGACTCAGAAGTTTGACGCAGGCTGATGCTGAGTAATTGAAAATTGTTCCTTCGCATTGTATCTGTTATGGGCTTCAAACACGTTTGCAACACTTCATGAAAATAGGAGTTATATTACGATCTACCTATTTTATGTGCTGTTGTCACCAACATGGTAATTGTAGCAAGCATAACTTCGCAACTGTCCAGATTGAACAGATCACCACACTGCCCCATAAACAGATTACCAACGCCCTCAATTGTGTACAGTAGAGATTTGACATCTTTTGAGAAAGATTTTTGCACACAAATTAATTTACTCTGGAAATCTCTGGTCTAGATATCCACCTTCTGAGAGCTCCTAGATTTTACATCAGATCTACAGCATTTTTTTGCACATGATTTTGATCTCGAGCTATTGATGAGAGTGTTCAGTTGCTTATAATGACAACAAACTTTCCTTTACGGAACTCCGAGTGAATGTGTGGGTGGTGTTCTGCTAGTGTCACCATGTTGCGAATGTGAACAGACAGCCATCAAGTACAATGACTATAGTTTGTAGCAAACATCCATGGAACCATCTGATCAAGTACTTGTACATACAAAACAAAGTTACCTTCTCTAAATGAACAAACAAATTCAAGAGCAAGTATCTGTGGATCCATAGCAATTGCCCGAAATTGGAAAATGGGTTCTTGTTTGATTTCCACTTTATTCAGTTAGAAAACTCCCTTATTTCTTCTTGGGACTGTCAGGATTCAAGGTAACTTTGCTAAGCCTTTCTTTGTAATATGTACAGTGCAAAAACAGTAAGTTGATGAGCCTGACATGTATGGTTTAAGTGGGAAACTTTCAATATAGCATTAGCATTTCCTGTTTGAAAGCCAGTCTCCAAGTACTTTAAAGAAAGTTGTTTTGATATGAAGTCCCCCATCATCATAACATATTTATCTTCACCATATAGATGTAGTACATCCCATTGAATTTGTTTGCTATGACAAAGAGAGATTGGTCCATTTAAATAATAGGCGCTTTTCCTTGATTGAGAAAATGAACAGAGTCTTCAATTACTTTCATGCAATGCTAGACAATGCTAGACAATGGATTTAGAATGAGCATTTTCTGTGAACAGTTGCAACAATGAAGCAGTTGACAGTGGTCTATTGATAGCTTGTAGCAAAGATGCATGATATGCTGTCCAAGATATCCTTTCATCAGAAGAAATATTTCCACTCTCAACATTGCACATCACTGTTTAAAACCATTTATATTCATAGGTGTTAGCAGCATCAATTATATCACTTACAGATTGTCGTGGAACATGATAATCTGTTTTGTTCATTGAAGCTGGTTTGATATTTGTGTACAGTAGTGGAAGATTTTAAATCTGATTTGACTTTGCTGTATTAGGATTAATCACCACAATGCCACAATCAATTACTTCTAGCTCTCGTTCTGGGTGTTTTATCAGAGTTATTGATGTTCCATAGAAGGAGTCTTTCGCTGTAATGGAACTTGGGCTGTGATCTATGTTATCAATACTTTCAGTGGTGAGTACTTGCAACTTCAGTTTTGGTGGACACACAACTGGTTCACGCTCATAGAGTGAGCAAATGCTGTTTCCTAAGTCAGCAGAAATTTTCAAACCCTATCATATGAAATACAAAAACCTAATTTATGGAACTTGTATACAATTTCTCAATTTCTTGTTTGACTGTGGATAGAAAGAACACTGCATATGGCCAGAGGAGTTTATTTGTTGCTGTTATGTCTAGGAATTGAAGAAGAGTCTGTTTTTGAATTCCTTACACTATTAAACAAAAGTGATTCAGAAATAGACAGCACAATATTCATATTGGTAGTGGCTGTTTCACAGAATTACTGATCTCTTAAGTTGGATCCATCAAGTATGATTTTAGCAAGGGCAAAAAGGAATTGGGAAATGATCGGTTTCTACAACCATGTCCACACTTTTCATTGAAGTTTTAAAATTTCTGCATCATGTTCTTTCAAACAACATTTACTGCATTAGCATTATTTATGAAGCCAGAATCTGACTTGTCACAGACAAATATGTCATCTTTGAAAGCTAACATGACATCTCTTCCCTCATAGTATGCCTTCAAACCTATTGCATTTCCGAGAATTCTCTCTTTTAGTCTTGTTGAGTGACCTGTACCTGCAGTGGAATCAAGCTGATTTACTCTGCTTGTCTGAAGGCTTACTAAGTTACAGAGTTTAAAAAATTGTTTTAACATCTCCCACTCATGAATCTTTCAGATACGATACAAGTTCGGCTAGAGCTATTCCTTCTACTGAGGTCTCACTAGGTGATGTGTTTTTATTCTTTCGTACACTGCGTGCTGTGTTAAAGTCAATCAATCAGTATTTGTTAAATTCGACTTCTCACCTGCTAGGGTCTCAAGGCACTGCTGGAGGGGGCTGCAGGTCCTACTATGCGCTGAGGTTCAGTCAAAGAGCCAGATCTTAAGATCCTTCCTGATTGGGCTAGCGACTAAACATTTATGATGGTATTCAGCATCCTGTGCATGAATAAAACCCACAACCAAATTAAAAATAAGGGCTGTATCTTTAACTAGTTCACCACACTGACAAACATTAGCATCAACATCATCTGTATCTGCTTTATGTATCACAGATGTCTCTGATTTGTTGTAAAAGAAACATGCTTTCCTTCCAGGATTTGCAGTTTTAACTGGAATTGCCGAACGCGTTTTAAGTGGGCTACTATATAGATCTACATCACTATATTTTATTTTCTGACCCGTTGCAGCTTTAGATTGTTGCACTTGTTAAAACACAATTTATGCCACACTGCATTGTTAATGTCTGCTCAATACCAGAACCATTATTAAGCTGTTCTAGTTTGATATTCTAAGGTATGCATTCCAATTCTTTAAATTTCTTCAGGTTATGGTCTAAAACATTATATCTCCAGATTCATAATGTTTGTTTGTAGCATTTGCTGGGACAATAAGTCTTTCTGAATTGTTTCCTGACAAAGAACATAGAAGGACCAATTTGTTGCTACATCATCATCGAGCTGGACAGATTGACCACTTGTTGTCTGTGTAGCAATATGGTATTGTTTCAACATGCTACTCATTTTCTCGCATTATAGAACACGTATTGAAGCTGGAAACAAAAGAAAGGTACACATTAAAATATAATACATATTAGGAAATATTTATACATGTCAATAAGTATGAATATTTATACTGAATTTATACAGATTTGAATTTAAAAGTGTTCTACATGATTTTGGTGCCCATTTGGGATTTATATTCATGAGTACAGTCTAGATCCAATATGGCACATTAACCTTTGTGCTAAATTCTACGCAAATCTGAAGATTTAAAATTATTTTTTGATTTTTGTCTGCCATCTTAAATTTTGATTAGATTAGATGACATCATAGGCAGGATCCACTTGGGGTCTTGCTCTTATATGTTTACTATTACAAAGATGAATGTATGCACTAACTTTCAGCTTTCCATCACAAGGTGTACAGTTTTTCAGTCTAACAGCTATATTATTCTGATCCTCATTTTGTTATTCGATTTTCCGATGGTATGGAATGTTTTCCTTATTAAAGTTTGTGCATATCAATTTTAACACATGGGTGGTCTTTTCGGTGAACACCCTAAATATCGATTCCAAAATATAGACTGCCCAAAATATCGAATCAAAAATATAGACAGCCCCAAATATCGAATTACTAAAATATAGACAGCCCAGAATATCGAATTTAGGGTATGACATATCGAATTCCATAATATCTAATTTAAAATATTGATTTCCATGATATCGATTTTTTATAGTGTTATGTATGATAGTATATGTATTGAAATTATGTATTAATTTTGTAATGTATGTTTAATTTTTTTAATGTAATGAATGTTATGTAATAAAATGTTTGCGTAATTTAATTTCCGTAGCGGGTTGTGGATTTATAGGGGGATAGGGAGGGAAGTAATGTAATTATAGTAAATTAAATATTAATTTTTATTTATACGTATTGATAATTAATTGATTGATAATTAATTTTTAATTGGAAATTAATTTGTATTAATTGGTAATTAATTTTGATTAATTGGTAAATAGTTTTTATTAATTGATTAATTGATAATTATGTTAATTGCATTTATTTGGAGAGGGTTGTGGGTTTATAGGAGAATAGGGTGGGAAGTGATTTAATTGTAATACAGTTAAAAATATTTTTATTTATATGTATTTATAATTAATTGATAATTATTAATTGGTAATTACTTTTTATTAGTTAGTAATTAATTTGTATTAATTAGTAATTCATTTTGTTATTGGTAATTAATGTTTTTAATTGGTAATTAATGTTTATTATTTGGTAATTATTTGTAATTAATTTTTTTATTGGTATTGATAATTAATTTAATTTAATTTTAACATTAAAGCATTACTTACCCTACTGTTGCACTCACTGGAGTGGGAATAGTCATTTTTACCTCTACGCTATCCATCGTTTTCCCTACTTTTGCACTCACTGGAGTGGGAATAGTCATTTTTACCCTCCCGCTATCCAACGCTTTCCCTACTGTTGCACTCTCTGGAGTGGGAATCCTAATTTTTACCCCCCGCTATCCAACGCTTTCCCTTCTGTTGCAGTCTTTGGAGTGGAAATAGTAATTTGTACCTCTCCGCTATCCAACGTTTTCCCTACTGTTGCACTCACTGGAGTGGGAATTGTAATTTTGACAGCTACGCTATCCAAAGCTTTACCTACTGTTGCACTGTCTGGAGTGGGAATAGTAATTTTTACCCCTCCGCTATCCAACGCTTTCCCAACTGTTGCACTCTTATGAGTGGGAGTAGTAATTTTTACCCCTACGCTGTCCAACACTTTCCCTACTATTGCACTCACTGGAGGGGGAACAGTAATTTTTACCCTCTCGCTATCCAACAAATTCTCTACTTTTTTTTACATTACATTTATTATTTTTATATTTTAAGATTCTTTACATTATTTTAGGTATATTTTATTTAACTGTTTTAAATATTTAATTCATTTTATATTATTTTTAATATATTTAAACAATTCGATATTTTATTTAACTATATTTTTAACAATCTATATTTTGGATTCGATATTTTAGTACTTACCTGTTTGTGGATAAGGATTATATATTTTGTCCTTCGATATTTTGGAGTCAATATTTTGGGCATTCTATTTTATGTCCCTCGATATTAAGTCACTGAACCGGTCTTTTCAGCCTTCCACCAATTCGAGCACTCTTACTGAGTTGTAGAGCGGTGACCCTGCAGCTCTTGGTTATTTCTAATGGGAAGAGCATGTAAATTGTGAGAATCCTGGCATTTTTGCTTTACAACCATTCAATCTGCACTTTTACTGTGGTGCAGGACAATTTGCACTTAACTTGAATTACTACAAACTACTGGTACCATTTTATTTTGCACAAGCAAACGGGTACAAATGTTATTTTGCACTTCTCAGCAAAATTCACTGCAAAATGTTGCATCACTAGTAAAAATTACCCACACCCTTGACACGCTGTCTGGCAACACAGCACCATATGTGATCTAAATAGGGCCTTAAGTTAAGGGAAAAAAATGTGGAACATAAAATTAATAACCTTTATAAATGCGTTGCCTTTTTACACAGTACACTGAGTGTCAATTTGGGCGTATTCCCGCTGACAACAAAATTGGTTTTTGCCCTGCACCTGCTTTTTATAGTGAAATAATTTCTTGATCCACTTAAAAAAATGATACCCTATCTATCTGACTTTTGATCTGGTGGTAACATTATCAAGTCAGCAAGCCCCTTAAATACTCCTGTTTAACACTTCTCATAGCCACGCTACTGAATACATTTCTGATGTGTATGCACAAAAAGTATCCCATCACAAATGCTCTCTCCAATAGGACTCCAAATCCAGTCGAACGTGCAGAATTATTAATAGCTGAACATTGCCAGAGGCATCTGGTGCTGGGACAGGTTGTCTGCTGCATCCATTTCTACGGTCTGTCTTTTGCATTTGAATGCTTACTGCATCGGATTGGCTTCTCTATTTATAAATGTGAATAGCGCAGCAATAGTAAGCGAAGCAGACAGTGATATGTCCTGTTCTTGCATTTTCTGAACTACATTTCGCCAGCATTTCAAAATCGGCTAAAACTGTAAATGGTCCCGTTAAGATAATGCATTCCTCGGAGGTCTAGCTCTGTAACACACTTCATTAAGTATCCACAGCAAGTGGCAATGTCATTTAAGTGCAGCTTGTGTGCTAGGTATTAAAATTGATGCATATGTATGATAAAGCCCTCTTAAATCCTGACTGAGCGTGCAGGGCATTGTTGGCATGGACGAAATTTAAATTATGTAGAATTAATTGATGTAATTTCAGTAACTCTGCATTACTCTTGTGATGCGAAAACATTGAAATTAAGTGATGATGCCTGCTCGTGTCATTATAGTCGGGTACTCCCTATGACCCCTCAACAACTTACTCCCCTGGTGCCTAGACAAACAAAAAGATTACAGGGACGGGTGGGGGGGGCCAGCCGGCCCGCGCGTTGGTGACTAGGTGGAGGCAGCCGCGAAAACCAAGAGGCTGCCTCCCTCGCGGGCTCCACTTTTAAGGGGTGCCGAAAACCTGGGGTGACTTCCGGAAAGCTTCTGAACCGGAAGCGCTGAAGCGTTTCCGGTTCATGGTTCGGGAGCGGCGCCCATTGGCTGCCGCTCACGAGAGGGTCTGCGTCATAGTGACGCATCCCCCTCCCCTATGCTAGGGGTCTCGGGGCTAGGGCGACCGCCATAATGGTGGCCCGTCCCATGGTGGTCCTGGCTCGAGCTAAAACAGTTTGGGCAAACATCCAACCACAGGACCAACAACCTAAGGGAGCTCGAGAGGCTGCTGGCTGGTGCGGTTCATTCTCTGTTGCATTTAGTACTATTTTCTTCTGCATTCTCTAATCCATTTTGGATGCTAGGATGCATTTTGTCCTAAGAAAATAGTGCTAAATGCTGGATTACCCTTCTCGCGTAATTACACATAGCAATGCATACATTTGCAGTAATTTTGTGTAAATATGCTGTTGAAAATGACGTGTGTTACACAAACCCTTATTGTAGTGGTATTTCCCCCTTCCACTGACTTCTCCTTCACCGCTGCATTGCTTGATTATACTTTGAGATCACCCCTTACTTCTCTCAAAGGAGGAGAACCAGGGTATGATGCGACGGGTTCCGTTTGCTGCTGGCCAAGTTCGTGACTTTGCTCTTGGTCACCTGGCCTGGTGCCTACCACAACAGGCAGCCACAGAGACCTGGGGGCAACAGGGAGACAGAAACAGTTCGAGAAACTGCCAGTCCATCCTGCCCATCCTGTTCAAGATGAGGTGCTTTTGTTCGATGATGGGAGACATCATTTACAACGAATGCGCTACAACGCATTCTATTACAACGCGGTCATTACAGCGACCGCTTTGTTACATCACAAACCATTACAATGCAAGTCATTACAATGACTTGCTGTAGGGGCAGAAGATGTTGGATTTTAAATTCAACACCTTCCCTACTGTTGCACAGACTGGAGATGAAATAGTAAATTCTACTATTCCAACATCCAGTGCTCCGTACAGTAAGTCGTTGTAATGATTTGCATTGTAATGGTATGTGATGTAACAACCCGGTCATTGTAACGACCACATTGTAATGGCGCGTGATGTATCACATGCATTGTAACATCGCATATTATTCGATGACACCGAGGCCCAGATTTGCTATATGTCAGATATGTCAGGCAAACCAGAGCTACATGGCAATCTACAGTGATAAGAATATTGAACAGTACCTTATGTAAAAAGAGGCACAGCATATGACATCATAAGTCACAATAACACAAACAATGCTATATTAGTGCGAAGCTAGATATTGTAGCATGGAGAAAAAGTGAGAGAGCAGAGTCTTGTGTGATGTTTGTGTTCAAAGGAAACCCTCCGTCTTGGATTTCTACATGGCGAAAACAGCCCAAAGGTAAGTTGCATAAAGTATTTAATGTAGCCGATCTTGTATATGTAAACATGGGACTATTATGCAGTCTTCTATTTGTCCATTGATTTTGCCTGGTTTGATTTTGCACAAGGATTTTACACAAATCCTTGTCATGCTATTTTAGTAGATCTGTTCTTTTCTGAAAACTACAGCCTTGTTTTCCTTGATCCCACAAATGTATAGCCCCAGATCATTCACAATCAAATTTGATGGAATTTGGTGCAATCCCAATGTGCCTGTGCTCGTAATATTTGTGAATACAAATTTGCTACACCACCCAGAAACTTTAAAAATACTCTAAGTTGAAAAGTCAACACTCCGTAGTTCTTCAGATGTTCACCCTCACTCGGTAAACCTTTGGACACGTTCAGATTTGCCCGCTCACTCAGTAATCCCTAGTGCCAATGCCAGTCATAATATTTGCTTGAGTTCAGGGAAAATTGCACAGGAATGGTCTGTGCTGAGAAAATGAAGCAAATGTTTATGTTATTAAAAGTAGCACCAAATTCAGCTCACTAAATAAAATAAGTTTCCTGTAAACCCTCTTGCTAAACACATATTGCTTATCTATCAATGTCCGTAGCCCAACCTGAAAAAAGGACAAATAGCTCCCCCTTCTTATTTCTGCGGGAAAGCCAATTTAATTAATCATTCTTAAAAAGGCTTTTGAAATCATAGAAAAAGGAAAAAGAAACCCCCCTATAAACACAATGCATTTTAACAAAGTGAACAAGCCATCCTTCAACACGTTCTACTACACACATGATTTAATATTTCATAATCTGTGCTTTAAATTTAAATCTAGAAGTAAGTGCAGGTACTCACTACTTGGGGTCCCTGTTTGCTCCTGAGAAGTGTCAGTACTCTCCTAATAAATTTCTTGCAGCAGTACTAAAAAGTGCTGGTACTCTCCCACTCAAATCAAAGAAGTGCAGGTACTGAGTAGTGGATAGTACCGACCCATTAAAAGCACTGATCATGGTATGATTCTGTGTTGCATGAAAGATGTATGGAAAGAATCTCCCATGTAAATTGATTATGAAGGCATACCTCACGTTCAACAGTCTTTCGAGCTATGGTTAAGAGAGCGGTCTGAGGAGAAAATGTCTCTCAGCCATGGTTCTATTAGCTTGGAAAACATTGAATAATTTCGGCCAACCGAAAAGCCGCTGCAGTTGTGGTGCAGAAAGGACATCTTAGCTGGTTTTAGCTGGGAGCTGTGTTGCCAATAGTAGTGATGCATTCCCTGTGTGTCAGGTGGCAGATAGCTGTAGGAGGTCATGAAAGGTGCTTCGTCAATGGAGAGTGCATGCATGCCCAGCAGATCTTTGGCAATGGATTCCCCACATATCAAGAACACTTACTTGATAGTGACCATGATAACCGGATGAGACAACCAGCCCGTTGAGGAGGACGTCTTGGACTGCACACAAGTAAATACAGTGTGCGCCAAGGGAGAACAGCAAAACCAGGCAGCCGGGATCAACTGTTGCTGCTGCCAAAGGAACAAATGTTGCCTAGCTGATGAAATCACTGCTGACTGGCACAAGCTCTGTGGTGATGCCCAGCACCGACCTGCTATAAAGAAACGCCACTGAAGGCAAAAATGTTCCAGTAGGAACAAGTCTTTTATAGAACACTGCCCGAATGAACATGCTGTGAGAAGGGGCCCAGGAATTTCAGTCTCAGAAATCATAGAGGCTGGGAGGAGATATCTGCACCGGTGAGCGCTTTATATATCACTGTGTCTCCCTAAGGTGCAGGAGGAGCCTGGGCAAAGCAGGGCCAAGAGCAAGCCCGTCTGCACCTGTCTGTGGCCGACAAGATCAGGCTGGCCCGAACCCCCCTCATGGCCCTACAGCAGAGTGTGTGTAAACTGCTCCAAGTCAAGTGAGCTAAGCCTGGATATAGTACTTCTTGAAGCTTTATTGTG
The DNA here is from genome assembly GCF_964261635.1 of Lissotriton helveticus. NCBI lineage: Eukaryota > Metazoa > Chordata > Amphibia > Caudata > Salamandridae > Lissotriton > Lissotriton helveticus. The sequence goes on from NC_136072.1 coordinate 654,784,392, forward strand.
GTTCTACTAATGGGGAGGAAGAAACCAAATCAGACTAATACCGGAAGGGCCAGGGTGGTTATTCTACTTCTTCAATTACATCATACCTGTCATCAGCTATGAGGGCTATTACACCGAATTGGGGATTGATGAGGATCGGATTGATACAGTTCAGAGATTGATCAAATAACCTATGATCAATCCTACAGCCTCGACTGACCCTATATATGCCTATAAAGCCAATTGAAGGGGAGTCCGACACTGCCTTAAAGGACTCGACAAAGGTTCACCCAAATAATCACCCCCAAATCTATCAAAGAGCTCAATAACCCTTGTGTTATCCCTGAATCAATCACTGACATTATCACTGACATCCCAGAGGATACTCATCCTAGAATATTCAAACGTCCCTCCTCAAACCAAAGTGAGGGATGGAAAAAACTTACCACAAAGGTGTACGTGAAGGAATCCACTAGCGTGGATGAGGAATGTAGAAGCTCCAAATCCATCGACAAAACAGTAAACCCCTATAGTTTGGATGTGCTTGTCCCCGTGCTCAGTTAACGAAGCTCTGCAAATCAGTTTTTAGAGGAATAGAGAACCTGTTGTGGAATTTTCGATGAGAGGTTCTTGGTCAAATCAAATTTTTGGATTATAAAGTTCAAGTGCTGTCAGAGGCCTATAGAAAAAAATTCGGAGAGCACCTAAACCCCCTAGTGACCCCCAGCTTGCTGTAACAACTCATCCAGATAACCGCCATTGGAAGCAAATTACTGGCAGTGTTTATTCTTATCGATCCTCAAGCCATCAACCGATTACTTGTAAAGACAGGGCCCTCCTGCAACATTTATAATTACCGCCTGAATGTGGGCCATATTTCATTGTACTGGAAGGGGTTACAATGCTAGGGGAAATGAAAGTCGCTCAATTTGAACATTAAGGTGGTTCATTCATATAAAAAAAATCTCTGGTTGGACATTGATTTAGTGCGCAACATACTCATGGTATGGAGAGTTGACTGGACAGGCTATTCACCAAAAACTTCAGAGGGTGTCTGTGTTGTTCCTAATTTCAAATACCCGTGGAGGGTGAGATCTCTCCTGAAGTGTCTAGGCTATTTGGCAGATATCCAGGGCAGGGTTTGTGCCCTTCCTTAGGTTACTTTTATAGGCCATCTCTTGAAATACCTCAAGAAGTTGTAAACACATATTCTAACTCAGGCCCAAAATTGGCAGAGCAGCCCTCCAACCCTCTCCTACTACAGAATGGTTTCACCTCCCTCTCTGGATTATCCGATATTCAGTGACTGGACTCATCTACACTTTGTAAACTGAACTCTTCCTTACCTGTTTCCCCGTCAGACAGAAATAACAGACAGGATGGAACATCTAATTCAGCCTTTGGCATAATGAGATGTGAGGGGTCGATGGTTTTCACATTCTGTCATGGAACATGCCTGGCATACGGTCAATATTGTCAAATAAAGATTGGCCGTTGCTGGTAAAAGGCTTTGATGTTATTTGCTGTCAGGAGATCTGGGCAACCGAGACCATTCATATAGACTGTTTTCTATCATTTTGAAGTCCACATATGCCATCCTTACCAGTCAGGATGAAAGGGGGCCTGGCGGTGTTGATCTCTCTTAAAAAGCTTATTATCAAACTTAAAGTTCTAACCAGTACTCCCTGGTTTTAAATGTTGTATTTGTCTTCACCAGATTTCTTTGATGCACTGTTAATCAACTTCTATTACAATTTCTTTACTGAGCAGCCTGCCAATGTAATTGATGATCCTGAAGCCTCATTTTTAGATTCTGTCCGGAGAAGCTCTGGACATACATCCATTATCTGTGCCAAAGATTTTAATATTATAAGATGCCAACACAGCGGTCACTCTACATGTGGTGTCATTGTCTGGCAAGGGAAGGATACTTCACACTTTATCCATTCACCCTAACGGGAGACATTTAACCAACTCATAATCATAAACAACTTGCTATTTTCTTCTGATTTTTTTTAAAGAGGGAACGGTTTAACCACTACAGATAAGGTAATGGGAGGGATAGTACAATAGACTTTATATTACCTTCTTCCGAGTTCACACCTTTTATTTTAGATTCCCAGGTCCTGTCAACTTGTGTTAGCGATCATAATCCTTTGTTAATTAGTTTTGACTATCACCTACATAGCTGTAAAGAGTCAGCTGTGACATCAAACTCGAGTTACTGCCCTAACAAAGGATTATAAATCAAATGGGACAAAATTGATATAACAACATTTTTCACCAAACTCATCATTGGAAACAAAGGAAAGTTTGATAGCTACCCACCAGAAGATGTCGCCCCAAGTGTAGTATTGAGTAGCTCTGAAGACATCTGTCTGTCGAGCTCTAGTATGATGACATGTCACAAAACTCATAAGGACACTCCCACTTACAGATGGTTCAATTCCCCATGCTCGCCGGCTCAAAGACACCTCAGATCTGTAACCAAAGCTTCGCTCCGTAAAACAGAGGACATTCGAATGGCCAGACACTTACATAGGATGGATGTATGACATTACAACGCATGCTTTTATATCGCATGCTTTTACAACGTGGTTTTTACAACGCATACCATTACAACGCATAGTGCTTTTAGGCGCTGGATTGTGAATTGTTTAATTTACTATTCCAACTCCAGTCCCCGTGGATAGTAGGGAAGGTGTTGGATAGTACATTAAACCTATTCCCTATCCTAGAGCGCCCCCCAGCGCAATGCGTTGTAATAGTTTGCATTGTAAAAGTAGCGTTGTAAAGGCACTGCGTGGTAAAAGTTGCGTTGTAAAGGTTGTTTACCCATAGGATGGTCTTGGAGCAGAGCAGGGAGGAAATAAGAAGGGGGGCCTTTAAGATATGGAAGTGGCAATGCGATTGTTAATGTTCATACCACTGTGCGCATAAGAGCACACTCATAAGGCATTTACAGATATAGTGTCCACAAGTCACTTGTTTATGGTGCCCACCTTCCAGGTTTATGTTCAGTACAAGTAATGTTCATGCGCCCATCAGAATCCCTGGTAGTAGTGGTGTGTTATGTATTGTACACAATCATGTTGTGATCTTGTTTGGGTGTACTTTGTCATTTATTTCTAATGTATACAATTCCGCAATACTTTCTTCAACATTGTCATAATCCCTGGTTACAGGATCTCAAGAACGTTGTATGTGCCAATGCTTGTTTGAAATGCAGCCAGGCGCTCACTTCGACAGGCCTGACTGGTAAAACGTGCATCCTCGCACAGGTAAACAAGCCCGCGGCACTCCTCCTGTGCCAGAAGCCATATTGGGAGGGTGGGACTATTTATTTGTAAATAACTTTATTTTTGGCAATAGGCCTTAAAAGTTGCTTATTAAAGCAAGATTTAAACATGTTTATCGTCACCTTGTTATACAAAACACTTCTCTTGTTTACAAATAAATTGTAGGCACAGTATCTCTTTAGAATCTGAGATGGCAAACATAGAGAACAGTAAAACACAGCCATTACCTAAAAATCTGAAGTGGTCCACCATAACCTCTTGCGGAATTTAAACCTACTCTTTGGCCAGACTCAATGACAATTGTAAGATAAAGGATCGTGGGGCAGGGTACTTGCTATGCTAGAAATAAGGCACTAGTGCATTAAAGTGCCCGAGAATCGTTTCATAATTCCCAATGACGGCAATTATCAAGATAAAACAAGTGCATCACACAGCAGCAAGGTTAAAGTGCAGTGCAAGCAAAGTGGGATAAAACTCGTGCATCATACAGCACCAAGGATAAAGTGCAATGCAAGCAAAGTGCATTGGTACAATATAAAAATGACTACAATACTAAGATTTATAAGAATATATAGAATTGTCCTGCTTTTAGAAGCCGTAGATGCTATGCATACGTGACCGCTCAGCCCTCCACAGGGCTTGGTCGCCCCACTCACTGCTGCCGCTCCTGCCTGCCTTTGCCGCCTCCTGCCTGCAGATTCCTTCGCTCGCTGCCCGCTGCTCCTGGGAATTTCCCGCTGGTCCTGGGAATTTCCCGCTGCCCGCTGCTTCTTGGAATTTCCCGCCGCTGCCTCCCTGCGGCCCTGCCCCCCTGTGATTCCATTCGCCGCCCCGCTCCCGCCACCCAGCTGCTCCTCCCTCTCGGCTCCTTACTTATGACGCCCCCAGAGCGACTGCGCAGCGGACGCGCACAGCGGGAGCGCCGATTGAGCGCCGAAGGTGCGCCAAAGGTAAGCCCGTCTGCGCCCCTCCGCGCTTGGCCCGCGCCCAGCACCAGGACCCCTGGCCCTCCCCGCCGAGGCAAGACGACCCGACTGTCCTACGACGCCGCCACTCTCAACGCACTCAATACCGGCCGGACCCACGCCTGCTGCCGAGCCACCCCGAGACGCACCCACGGACCCTTCACCTGCTGCACCTGCAAGTTCACCTGCCTCCGAACCTGCCCCGCACCCGCCAAGACAAACACCAGCAGCAACCACCTCAAGTGCATCCTGATCAACACCCCCTCCGTCCACAGACACGCCGTGGAACTCTGGAACCTCCTCGACGCTACATCACCGGACGTCGCCTTCCTCACAGAAACCTGGATGAACGCCTCCTCTGCACCCGACATCGCCATCGCCATCCCGGACGGGTACAAGATCATCAGGAGGGACCGCATCAACCAGACCGGAGGTGGCATCGCCATCGTCCACAGGAACACCATCCGCATCACGACCGACGCCAACGACTCCTTCGCCGCAGCCGAACATCTCCACTTCCAGATTCACACCGACCCTAAGATGACCCTCAGAGGCACCCTCGTCTACTGACCCCCGGGACCACGCACACAATTCAGCGAAGACATCACAGACTTCATCAGCCCGCACGCCCTCCCCTCCACTGACTACATCCCCCTCGGAGACCTCAACTTCCACCTGGAGAACAACAAGGACCGCAACACCACCGCCCTGCTGGAAAACCTCGCCAACCTCGGACTCAAGCAACTGGTCAACACCCCCACCCACTACGCCGGCCACACGCTTGATTCCGTCTTCTCTTCCAGCAAGTACATCACCTTCAGCCACGCCACCGGACTCCACTGGACCGACCACAGCTGCGTCCACTTCAGCTTCAAAAGATCCACGACCCACCACCACCCGCAACAGGTACCTCACAGGAATTGGAGCAAGATCACCGCAGACCAGCTAACCACCTCCCTCCGCCAGAGCCCACCCGCCAACACAACGGACCCCAACGAAGCAGCCCGCAACTTCACACAGTGGCTGACCGCCTGCACCGACGACCTCGCGCCACTAAAAAACCCTCCCAGCAGACCCAGAAGCAAGAAGGCATCCTGGTTCACCGACGACCTCAAGGACTCCAAGAAGACCTGCCGCACCCTCGAGAAAGCCTGGCTCCTCGACCGGACCACCGACAACATGACCGCCCTCAAACACGCTACCCGCAAGCACCACCAGCTCATCCGCACCACCAAGAAGAAATCCCTGAAGGAACGACTGAACAACAACGCCCACGACAGCAAAGAGCTCTTCACTATCGTCAAGGAGTTCTCCAACCCCAGCACCGGCACCAACGACATCACTCCGTCACAAGACCTCTGCGACTCCCTCGCCTCGTTCTTCCACCGACATCCACAACAGCTTCGGCGCCCCACCCACGCACCCAACCATCGAACCAACGCCCCCCACCGCCACCCTTCGCACCTGGACCACGGTGACCACCGAAGACACAGCCCGCACGATGAACACCATCCACTCCGGATCATAGACCGACCCCTGCCCACACCACGTCTTCAACAAGGCCGACTCCACCATCGCCCCCCAACTCCGGAACATCATCAACGCCTCCTTCAACACCGCCACCTTCCCGGAGAGCTGGAAGCACGCCGAGATCAGCGCCCTCCTGAAGAAACCTACAGCGGACCCCACCGATCTCAAAAACTTCCACCCCATCTAGCTCCTCCCTTTTCCTGCTAAAGTCATCGAGAAGATCGTCAACAGACAGCTGACCGCCTTCCTCGAGACAAACGGATCCCTCGACCCCTCGCAGTCCGGCTTCAGAGCCAACCACAGCACCGAGACCGCCCTCATCGCAGCCACCGACGACATCTGGACCCTGCTCGACAAGGGGGAAACAGTGGCCCTCATCCTCCTGGACCTCTCCGCTGCGTTCGACACGGTCTGCCACCGCACCCTAGTCCAGCGCCTCAGCAACATCGGTATCCAAGAGAAGGCACTGGAGTGGATCATCTCGTTCCTCGCCGGAAGAACACAAAGAGTCCGCCTCCCCCCGTTTCGCTCCAAGGCCACCGAAGTCATCTGCGGCGTCCCGCGAGGATCTTCACTCAGCCCCACCCTCTTCAACATCTACATGAAACCTCTCGCAGCCATCGCACGCCAGCACAACCTCAACATCATCTCTTACGCCGACGACACCCAGCTGATCCTCTCCCTCACCAGAGACCCCGACACCACCAGAACTTGCATACACGAAGGGATGAAAGACGTCGCCGAGTGGATGAAGGACAGCCGCCTGAAACTGAACTCGGACAAAATGGGAGTCCTCATCCTGGGATCTTTGCCCTCCGCCTGGGATGACTCCTGGTGGCCCCCAGCCCTGGGCACCGCACCCAAGCCAACCGACCACGCACGCAACCTGGGCTTCATCCTGGACCCCTCCCTCTCGATGACCAGACAAGTCAACGCCGTCTCCTCATCGTGCTTCAACACCCTGCGTATGCTTCGCAAGATCTTCCGCTGGATCCCGACCGAGACCAGGAAGACTGTCACCCAGGCACTCGTCACCAGCCGACTGGACTACGGAAACGCCCTCTATGCCGGAACCACAGCCAAGCTACAGAAAAGACTCCAGCGCATCCAGAACGCCTCCGCCCGACTCATCCTGAATGTCCCCCGATGCAGCCACATCTCCAGCCACCTGAGGAACCTGCACTGGCTCCCCGTCGACAAGAGGATCACGTTCTGGCTCCTCACCCACGCACACAAGTCTATTCACGACCTGGGCCCCAAGTACCTCAACGACCGCCTGACCTTCTACACGCCCACCCGCCAGCTACGGTCCACCAGCCTCGCCCTCGCAGCCGTACCACGCATCCGAAGAGCCACCGCCGGAGGAAGATCCTTCTCTTACCTGGCTGCCAAGACTTGGAACTCCCTCCTCATCCACCTTCGGCTGACCCAGGACCATCTCGCCTTCAGGAAACAACTCAAGACCTGGCTGTTCGAGCAGTAGCATACCCCTCCCCCAAGCGCCTTGAGACCCTCCCGGGTGAGTAGTGCGCTATACAAATGGCATGATTGATTGATTGATTGATTGATTGATTGAAATTAATACAATATAACATGATAAAAGTTACCAATGACAATTCCAAACCGTTATAGAAGTAACTTCTACCATTTTTGTAATATAATTCAGTTGCATTTGCACTGATTAAAACCCATCAGAAGTATATTTATGGTTTCCACTCTATACATGTTTAAAACCAGCACAGAGTATACACAAACGATCACTCTTTCTTAAAAATACATCTGAGTAGGACAATAATCATAGCAGTTTAAAACATTAAACATCTTTTCCCGTACAAATCCTACTGCTAATAAATATCTCGTCAGGCGATAAAACACGTTTGGGTTGTGTAGTATTTAAGAACTCTGAATGCTTCTAAATGCTTCCTAAATTCCAGGTTGCTGCAGATCAGGCTTATGCTGTACAAAAAAATAAGATGTGTGCAAGATTTTCAATGGTACCCGAAGAGCATCAGGTGCAAATAAAATCTTCAGGGGCATTGTGTAGTCAGCCTACCTGATCTAGGATTTTGGTGAATGCTGTTTGAAACGTACTCCCAATAAACATGATTCAATTGTTTTTTGAGTGTGATGTTAATGTTTGGGGATCGCTCAAATAAGAGGATTAACTAAGGGGCATATTTACAATGGTTTATCTCCGCTTTTTGGCTTAAAAAGCCAAAAAAGAAGAGGTAAAAATATCGCCCTTTTTACAAGAGGGTGCTAACATGCATAAATCGCATGTTAGCACCCGTTTTCCCAACGCTTCCCTTTGCATCTCTAATGAGATGCAAAGTGGGCGTCACTGGGCGTTTCCGGGATGGACTACCATGCAAATATCGCTGATGTTCACATTGCGATATTTACAAGGCAGCCCACAGGATTTTAGCACACGTTAGATTTTGGTGAAAACTGTGGTTTTCGCCAAAAACTAACGTCTGCTAAACTCCAGACTTACCTATGCTTTACATACGGGGTTGATTATGCAGATACGACCACATGGTAGTATCAACAAGGTTATCTCTGTTTTGCAGGGAACATCGCTAGAAAGCCAGCGATGTTCCCTGCAAAACGGCGATACCCTCGCTATCTCTCAAACTTTTATCGCCCTGGAGAAACGTGTTGTTAATAACCCGCTGCCAGGGTGATACATTCCAGAGATAGCCTGCGATAAAAAATGTATCACTAAGCACAGCCAGCGATAATTATCGCTGGCTGTTGATAATATGCCCCTAAGTTTGCCAAAACAAGCTTGGAAATATAGCAACCAGGGGAAGGTCACAGGCCTGTCAAGTTCTATCAATTCCCTGAGTCATTCTCTATAATGTTCCTGTTTCTTCATTGTCCATAATCTACCCACTAGAGCATAGGTCTCAAAGCTGCTATATGCTCCATTTGTTTGATATTTAGAGCTTGATACATAGGTATTAGGATACACAGGTATTAGTGGTGGGGACTTAGGGTAGCCCGCCTACCCTGTAATGAACATATTTTCGTTTTGCGTATGCTGGTTGGAGCTATCTGTAATCCACAATTCAGCCCCTTACAGGGCTGCTGCCTGGGTCTTGTGCTTATAAATCTCAAGGGCCTGAGTGATTATTTTTGATCTGGTAACTGGTTTTTCGTAATAGCCATCAAGCTATGAACGCTTTTACTTTATATGTGGGAGCCAAGATAGTCTAGAGTCGTGTTACGCCCAGGTAATTACAACTTGCTACACGTTCTAATCTTTGTTATGGACTGCAACATTTCTCTTAAAGGACTTATGGGGTTAAATGGCGATGTATATTGTCTTACAGAAGTTAGGGGCATATGTAGGTAATTTCCATTTTGCGATTCTCAAATAGCGATTTTTAAGGAATCGCTATTTGAGAATAGCAAAATGGAATGTAGGTAATAATTTGCAATTTTTTTGCGAATCTCTAACATTCCTTATTTGTGATTAACAAATTGCGAATCGCAATTAAGGAATGAGTGTCGAATCGCAATTTCCAAGGGTGCCAGGGTGTCCAAAGGACACCTGTTGCACCCCTGGAATGTGTCTGTAAGTACATGTGGCGCACAGACATGCCCTAAGGGCATGTCTGTGCGCCACATGGCACTTTGAATTAAAAAAAAATGCATTTTTAAAGGAAATCGCAAAATAACATCTATTTGAAGTAGGTGGTATTTTGCAATTCCTTATACCAAAATCGCAATTTTGAAGGCACCCCTACATAGCATTTAAGGAATCGCAAAATTGCGATTCCTTAAATGCTATAAGCAAAATAAGGAATCGCAATTTTTTGCGATTCCTTATTTTGCTAAGTGCCACCTACATACCAAAGGCGAATCGCAAACGCCTACCTACATATGCCCCTTAATTTCTAGACCTTCTGCAGTGCAGTATTCGTTAAAATTGTCAAGTATATTTTGAAGACCCCTCGACCTCTGTGACACCAAAATGGTGTCATCAGCAAAGAGTAGTGCTGGGGCAAAGGTTGCACTGAGCTTTGGTGAATCATGGCTACACTTTTTGAGAGGATCAACAATATAATTAAGAAAGAATGAGAACAGAGTGGGTACTAGCACACATCCCTACCTCACTCCCCTTTTGATAGGAATACGTTCAGTAAGCTTGCCACCCGGTCCCCACCGAACCTTATCATAGCTGTCTTGATGAAGCCTGGTTATCTGAGCTAAAAGAGTATGTGGTACACCTTGACTCTTTCACAGGATGCATTAAAGACTAAAGACCTGGACAGTTGTGGTAATGCGAGCAGTGAACCTTGCTTGATAGACAGACAGGATATTGTTGTCCTCCATCCAGTCATTTAGTTCATTTAGAACCTGTCTGGCATATCTTTTTTGTATTGTGTCTATAAGACTTTTTGGCCTGAAGTTGCCAGGTTCCTGTCTGCTTACTTTCTTGCAAATCGAACTATTTTGGCCCCTCTCCATGTACTGTGGACCGGTGCTTCTAAGGCTACTGCATTGCAGATTACATTTATGTAAGGTGCCCATATATCTGATTCATACTTAAATAGGTCCCCCAGGATTTTGAAAGGCCAAGTACTATGAGGCAAGGATTGTGGAGGCGGATAACAAGCAGAAATAAACCTTTAGAATTTTGAAGGAACTCAGTCAAAAGCAGGAGCAGGAAACAGTTGCTAGCCTGGAACACTGCAACAGGTTCCAGACCTTTTTCCTATACAAGATCAGGGACTTCCTAACTGACATACATAATAGCCACACCAGTCAGAGCCCCCTGGTTATGGAAGAACCACAATGCGACCATAGCGAGTCTTTCTACTCTTTTCCCAGGTTAGACCGAGACTCCTTGTCCCACATTGCAGCAAGAATTAAGTAAGGCTCGCCAGAGGACCCATGCCCACCAAAAGTGTTCAAAATGGCTCTACCAGCGATAGAGAGAGAGAGAGATTCTTGCTCTGATTAATCTATCCCATGAAACTAAGAGGGTCCCCACTGACTTCAAGAAAGCTAGGGTAACCCCCATGCTGAAAAAGGCAGGGGCAAATGACGCTAACCTGAAGAACTAATGGTCCATATCTCAACTCCCTTTCTTGGCTAAAATAGTGGAACAGCACGTCCTTAAAATCCTATCTCCAATCATTGAGAAACATCAGCTACTCCAGGTACGGCAGGCAGGATTCAGGGCCCACCACAGCACAGAGCTGGTGATGCTGTCAGTGTTGGATGAGCTCAAGCTCACAGCCGACAGCAGCTAACTGTGCGCCCTGGTTCTGCCAGACATCAGGGCTGCGTTCGATACGGTCAATCAAGAACAACTCCTGGTGTTAGGGGCAGTTGATAAAAGGGACAATATTGACATGTGTTCAGGGCTGGGCTTCCCTTTACTACATGTTATTTTGAGACGCTCCCTAACTCACAATAAGGGACGCTTCTCAACACAAGCCGTTGCTTGGCTTACTGATCCTTCCGTGACCACGCCCCCACCCTGCTTTTTGGCTGTTCCCGTGTGGAGTCTCCGCTACGAAGCTTTTCCTCGTGTCTTCCTGCTCGGGAGGATTTGTGGTTTGTAGGCTTCCACAACCTTCCTCCCGGTATTGGCTGCATTGTTTTCCAGTTTGTTGCTTCATTCTTAGCCATTTCTTCCCTGCTTCAACGTTCCCTTTTTAGAACGTGCTCCAATAACCTTTGATTCTAGAGGCATTTCTATCTCTTAGGAAGGTTATTTTCTGCCCTGCTTAAACCCCATCACAAGTGTGTCTCTGTTCCACTCTGCCTCCCCCAGAGCAGGACGGAGCTCCTCGTTGCCCGCGTTGAGTGTGTTGCTGTTCCGCTCTGCTCCTCCTCCGAGAGCCGGACAGCACACCTCTTGAGTGTGTGTCTGCTCTGCTAACATACTTCTCTTTGAGCCGGTCAGAACACCTCAATTCCCTTCCCGTGTTGTTTAGTGGTTCAGTGTCTCTCCCGTTGCAATTAGAGACAAACCTAGCCTCTTATTAGTGTATTTACCTTTTGGGTGTTTCGCTTTAGCCTTTTAGCAAGACTTCTTATTTCCGTTGACCCTTCCACTTACCTTCCCCTGGTATGGATGTTGAGTGAAAGTACCCCATCTAAGATAGTCTCCTATTTTTGGGCTCACTACTGAAAATTCTCAGCCAAAGAGACTTCACCTATGGCTACAGACATTTGAAGTTGTTGAAGAATTGCCTTGGGGTAAGTGAGCATGAGAACGGAACACATGTCAATGCTTAAAAGTGTATAGTGTGCTTAAAGAGTATTTTGCATATTATTACGACTCCTAATATTCCTTTACAGTACCTGTTGCTCCTGACAGACCATTACAACCAGCGCATCCATCCACGTGTGGAGAGAGTGGGGGACACTCCTTGGTTTGTTTCCCCCATACTTTTAGAGAACAGTTACTAAGAGTGTGTGTTACATTGCATTCTGAGTGCTGTTTTTTGAGAGTTGGGGGTATTTGTCTTCGCTCCTGTGAAATCTGGCTTAAACAGAGCCTCACCCGACACCTGGCCCGCATCCTGGACATGGGCATCGGTGGGGTGGTACATCATTGGATCTCCCTATTTCTGACAGCTCGGACTCAAAGGATTCAACTGGGTGACTGCATGTTCAATAGAGGGGCACTAACCTGCGGAGTCCCACAAGGTTTTGCACTATCTACGCTTCTCTTCAACATCTCTCTCCGGCCACTGGTGGCAGCCCTGGCACGCATGGATTGCCAGATGTTCAACTACGCAGATGACACACAATTAATTCTTCAAATTGACAACTTCTCCCAAACCCAATCATGTGTGCAAAACATCCTTAGATACATTGTCAACTGTATGACAGCCAACTCGCTCAAAGTCAATCCTGTCAAAACAGAGGTCCTAGCCATCACCACGGGAAGCAACCCTAGGACTGATCTCTTTTGGCCACAAAAGCTGGGCACCACGCCCACACCAGTGTCAGTTGTAAAGAGCTGAGGCATCAAAATAGATGACAAGCGCACCCTGTCTAACCAAGTGTCCACTGTGGTTGGACCTGCATGGGCCTGCTGAGACAACTGAGGAAAATGTCACCTCTCCTTTAATTTTAGACTGTGAGGATGGTGGTGTCTGGAATGATTGTGTCCCGACTGGACTATGGCAATGCTCTATATATTGGACTTCTTCAAAGCTGTTAGCCAAGCTGCAAGTAGCCATGAATTTGCAGCTAGGCTGATCTTCAAACTCCCAAGACGCGCATGTGCCACACCTCTGTTACAGCAGCTGCACTGGCTCCCCATCAAACAGCGAGCCAGGTTCAACGGCCTTTGTATCTCCCACAAAGCCCTTCATGACATGCTCCAGTATACATTTAGAAACGTCAGGGGAGGTATGTCCCAGGATGTACCCTCCAGTCAACCAAAGCAGGCCGGCTGGCCTGTCCACGGTTCAACACAACAACTAAAGGGTGGCCAGCCTTCTCTGTCTTGATCCCGCAGTTGTGGAACAAGCTACCAGAAAGCCTACATAAGGAAACAGCCCTTCTCCCACTCAGGGCAAAAACTGATGACCCTCTTATTCACAGAGGCCTGGAAACAACACACGCTTTGACCAGGGTACTAACAGTTAGCCATTAGTGGGGGTCCATAGCTACTCTCTCTTAGCACTCAGAGACCTGCCGATGATTATGCGCTCTATAAATCCCAATTAACAATAACAATTTTGTCTGAGCCAGGAGCTTTTCCCAGCCTTATACTATTGATAGCCTCTACTGTGTTGTCTACACTAAAATATGCAACATATTCTATGCCTTTGACTGAGTAGCTATTCAGTGGCCATTGTGATTCTTGGGAATGCTACTTGGATTCAGAATATAAATCATTAAAATGTCAGATCCAGGTGCCTGGGTCCAGGTAAAGCTCCATACAAGTGGATGCCTCTTTGCTTCCATGGGCAACTATTTTCCTAAAAGTAGAGGTATCCGTGCTTTTAGCCACTTGCAGCTAATCACCCCAATTTGCCTCTTCCCTGTTCCACTCTGCTCTTGATTGCACTTTTCTGTAGGTAGCCCTATCCTCCCATAAATTTAAAGCATTTTTGGTCTTTAGAGATTTAAGTAGCAACTTCTTAGCCTGTTTGCAGTCCTTCGTATACCACAGGTTACTCGTGGTACCTTTTAAGGTCCCTTGTCCTTTCTTCAGCGTTGGCAGCTTAGTTAGGTATGACCATAAACTTGCAACCAAGGAATGATGGAAATGTATAATTGGAATTCCAGGTGAAGTGTAGTCAATATATGGGCTCATTGCATAATAAAATGCATTATAGATACTAGCCATTGTCTCCAGATTGTTCACTATAGATGGCCACTTTACCGGCCTATGATTGTTCCCAACAGTCGGTTGTATTGATGATAGGTGCTTGTCAAGTGGCTGCAGTTCTGCAAGATTCCCTGACATCTCTAAACATAGTGACAGGTGGTCGCTGTTTTTTTTTATTATCTAATTAAAATCAGTTATCCTATTCCTGTACTATGTAGACTATAATCTATCATAAATCATGCGTTGACTCTTTTAAATGTGTATATGCTAGTGTTTTCAGGGCCAATTCTGCCATTAGGTGCTCTTAGACTGTGCTTTAGTGTAAGATGTTCTAATTGCATTGCTGCTACTGCGCATGGTGCCACTGGGCCAACAACTGGTTGGGGAATACCTCTTGCCATATCCTTTTTCTCCGTTACTGATTCTAGTCCATTAATTGGTTGGTATGTGCAGTTAAAAACGCCTCCTATGATAACCGTATCCTCAGTCTCACATATACGTAGATCTCTGGTGCTCCGTGGAGTGATTTGTTGTGGGTTTTGTAAACATTTACTTTTTCTACTGTGCCCCTCCTCTCTTGCAAATAAAAAGGTTATTTTCGAGGTAGGAGCTTAGCCTTTTCACCCATTATTGACTCAACCTCTTCCATAGGATCATCTGTTTCTGCCATTGGGCAACTATCCCTTGAATTTTTCATTATTTTTGGAGTTTTTCTCTTGCCAAGTGGAGCCTCAAGTGCTTTGCATTTCCCCATTCTGTTGCCTTGTTGTTATTCGCAGTATTGTCCCAACTCTAAGAAAGGCTGCAAGATATCAGTTAGCTAGCTTGTGTACTACAAATCTACAGACAATTCGAATAACCAAGCAAGCACTGAGTTGTGTTAACCAATAAACCCCTACGCCTTTTAATATTGAAATATTACAGGCAAAAATACACTTATGCTCGTTTATAAGCACACCTAGTTCATAGACTGTGGGGGAATGCTCCACTGACTCTTTTTAATCTCAGGCAACTGAGTCAATTTCATGCAGCCCTAATTGCCCGTGACCACAAGGGCATAATCAACAGATCTGTATTTCCAGCAAGAGGGTAGGTAAACAGGGACACTACAAAACTGATATCAACGTTTCTTTGCTCCTGCCTTGCCTCCAATAGGCAGTTCTCAAGTTGCAGTACTGTTCAAGGCAAGCTCAAATAAGGCAATCAAGCAAGGTTAAGCCCATATTTAATGTGGAAATGATGCCCCATTTGATCAATAGTTCAGCAATCAGGACCCAATAGATGTGATAGGTTCCGAGGACGCCATCGCTTAACATTTACAGTACCTGAATATGGGCAATGGGAGAATCCGACAAACTCCACAGCTGGTGGGGACCGGGTCGCAAAGCTAAGGGGGGTGGTCCTGACTTGGCTCTTCCAGGCGCTGAGGGGCTCAAGATGGGCCCGCCCTTGGCCTGGGCTTCACCCGTACATGTGCCTCGCTCGTCCCAGGGAGGTGGGAGGTGCTGTAAAGGCATGTGAGCGGGAAAGCTGGAAGAAGCCCCCCCCCCTCCTCCTCCTGATGATGCAGCTTGGACAGCAACTCCCTGGGCAAGACAGCAGCACAGCAGAGTACAGCACCCTTGCTGACACTGCCGCTTAGCCTCTTTGGCATCGGACCACTCACCAGGGCTCCAGTTCTGGATCCACATAGGGGTGATTCCCATCCCTCGCGGTCTCCTGCTTCTGCTGTACAGATCGGCATCTGCAGCCTCTCAGAACAGAAAAAAAAGAACATAATGAAAGGTATTTTCGGCATTGTTGAACGCAGCGGCTGCAGTCAACAGAAAGCTGCACCAGGTATCATGCAGCTAGGTTAAAGCCCTAAAGCCCAAGACAATTTCCCATGCCTCACCATCGGAGTGCATTTAGTACTCGTGCTGGCGCTCGCAAGGATGCCATTGTAATAGGAACGCAGTGCATGCAACTTCAGAATTTTGGACACTTCTGGGCCTTAGCAAAGAAACATTGGCTATTCCTATTACTCTTGGGTTTGTTTGAACCCATTTTGGATTACGTACCTTGTATAGGTACCCTGTAACTCTTTTAGCACAAGACTGTGGGAAATGAACATTGAACTAAGTGAGTGTTTCCTGGAGAATAAAGGGAAGGTCAAGAGCAACCATTAACCACATAAACCCATATAACTTCTAATGAGA
Organism: Lissotriton helveticus; assembly: GCF_964261635.1. Taxonomy (NCBI): domain Eukaryota; kingdom Metazoa; phylum Chordata; class Amphibia; order Caudata; family Salamandridae; genus Lissotriton; species Lissotriton helveticus. Next base: position 654,800,674 of record NC_136072.1, read on the forward strand.
AAGGACATAATATGTGAGCCACTGAGGTGCAATTCAATGTGAAGTGTGACCACTATTAACCTTTGATATGCGTCACTGTGGGCTGAGCCTTCCTATATAACATATCGTAACAAGTATGTGATGCATATACTCATTGAGCCTGACATTCACAGAAATTTAGCTTACTGCTGTGAATGGAAGCAAGTTCCTTGTACTAAGTGGTATCCAATCCAGTCCGTGGTCCAATAATGTATCCCAAACACAATGCATTCTACATGTTCTCTCTTCTCTCATTCCCAAACCCCACTTCCATTTGGGGACTAAAACCAGTGCTGTTTTCATAGGCTGCTACTGAGATTAGTCCTCAGGGGGTTGTAGGTATAGCGTTGCCCCATCGGAACATCCTCGAGTTCAGGTGAGTGGCTCGTGACAGCAACCTAGGGACAATAAAGCTTTCTGGGAAGTTGCCAATCAGCTGTACTTCTCTGAACCTGACAGACCAAAGATAGAATGCCATACTTCAGCTGAACAGTGTGTAATTCAATTTTCAAAGGTTTTCGACCCAGAGAGTGTTTCCTTATCCCAGACAGACCCACAAGAACCCCCATTTTTTAATCCAGATAGCGCTAATAATCAAAGTAATACAATTGATATCCAAGATGTGTCTAAAGCCATCCTAAGAAGTTCTGGAGGTAAAGCTCCCAGACCAGATGGTGCCCCCATTGACATCTTCCGGCAGAACCTTTCTTTCTGGGCACCATTAATACCCAATATGCTCCGGGTTGAAATAAAGGGTGACTTGCCAAAATCATGGAGGGAATCTATAATAGTCCCAATTTTTAAAAAGGGCAATAGGAACCAACCGACTTGCTATCACCCCATTGCTCCTCTGGATTCTACCTCTAAAATACTAGGAAGAGTTATCCTTCTGAAACTCAAGGATTTGTCAGAACATAACTACTTTTTTTAAAATCCAATATGGTTTGCGCACTTGTATAGGAACAGTGGAACAGTCCTTATACCTATCCCAATTAATTGGGAAATAAGTCAAAGCCAGGAGAGGTTCCGTACATATAGCTTTTTTGGACCTCTCCTGTGCCTTTGACATGATAAATAGGGAGAGGCTTTGGGATTTGATGGCCAAAATGGGCATTGACAGTTCTCTGTTGGATTTACTTAAATGTTTGCATTGGGGGACGGTTGTGAAAGTATGTTATGATCAGGATGGGGAATTCACCTCCTTTATCAGCTCTAATCAAGGTGTCAGGCAGGGGTGTATCTTAGCCCTTTTTTATTTTTTTTATTTTGTATCAATGGCCTGGACAGTGAGCTAGTTTAAAGAGGGAAGGATTTGACCAAGATCAGGAATTGTCCCGTCCATGTCCTATTATATGCCTCTGATGCTGTTCTTATTGCTCATATGGCAAATGGTCTCTACATTTTACTGGAGCAGTTGTATAAATAGCCTGAGTTTAATAGTAAACCCACAAAAATCCTATGCAATGATTAGTGACCCCCACAATACAAGATCAAAAAACTATGTGATAGATGGGAAGGCAGTTGTCAAGGTCAGAAATGTTGATTTAGGTATTATATTTGATTCTAATTTCTAAAGTGGGGAGACCTTTTAAATTATGAGCTCAGAAATTTCTATTGGTTTCTGAAGCAATATTTAGATTCACAGGAAAACTGGGTAACAATCCAATCAAAGAAATTATCCAGCTTTATGAAAGCAAATGTTTTTCTGTCGGTTCTTATGGGACAGGAGTATGGGGCTACATTGATCTAGGGTAGTTGCAAATTTGAGAAAATAGGTTCCTGCATAGGATGCTTTCAATCCCCAAGAGTCCTGCGAGCCATATCGTTCATTCAGAACTAGGGGGCCTATTACGATTGTGGTTTTTCCGCATCCTTCGGGCCGGCGGAAGCCATCGCCGGCCCCGAGGATGCGGAAAAACCGCAGCGGACCCCCCAAAGACCCACCGCCACATTAGGATGGCTGGTGGGTCCTGGTTTCCGTCTGCAGCTTTTCCGCCGCGGTTGGCTTACAACCGCAGCGGAAAAGCTCTAATATGGTGGCGCTGTCTCTCAGACACCGTCCGCCATATTAGGAAGGGGTGTAAAAAATGCTTTTCCGCGGCGGGTTTTCCGCCGTGGAAAAGCATGTGTAACTGCACTGCGGGGGCCCGTTGCGGGCCCCCTGGGTGAAGGGGGGTGGGGGGTGCACATGGGGGGTACCTATGGTACTCCCCTGCATTTGTATGCAGAAATCGGCAGGCACCGCACAGTGCCTGCCGCTTTCTGCATACAAATGCAATGCATGCATTTTCACCATTGCGGCGGATGCAGCTTGAAGCTGCACCTGCCGCAATGGTAAAAATAGAGGATGTGACCGCCAGGGTGGCGGTCACATCCTAATTGCACAGGAGGGAACTCCGCAGGCAATGCGGAGGTTCCCTCCTACTCTATGGTGGCGGACGGACTCAGGTCCGTCCGCCATCATAATCGGCCCCTAGGTTTACCCTATATTAAAGACTCCATTCAAATTGCACCCCTACTTCTCTGTTTAAAGATCTGGCCTACCCAAGGCAAAATTCTCATGATTGTTACTTGTTGACTGTGTTTTGTTCCCCAGAAACAATTGATAATAATTTTAAGTCCTATGTTATAAATGTGTTCTTCAGACATAGAAGCAACCTTTGGGTTGCACAAGAAATGGATACTGTTATCAGATATTCTACGATTTCAACTACAGCAGGGCTGGTGCCATATCTAGGATGGATACTTATACTGAATGCAGATTTTCTCTCACTCTTTTTAGATTATGCACTGTACACTTTTTAGTAGTTTTCCCCCAGCAAGGATCTTGGTTTCCATTGTTGCCGTGCTGTCCATGTGACAATATGTTGCCTCAGTCTACTGCTCATTTTATGTTATTTTGTAAGCTTTATAGCCTACGCAGGTCACAATTTATGTGCACAATGTCTCGTGCTGAAAACACCAGGTCCAATTAGTCCGGATTGCAATTTTTACAACGTCTAGAGAGAGTTGTATTCTACCTGCAGTGCAGTTGTCAGTTTTATTCGGTGGGCTTTAAGAGTAAGGAGTAAGTACGCCTTACAGACTAAAACATTCCAGTGTTGTGAATGCGACCTTTTTGTAAATGTATTGGATGGACTATTATGATGATTTTCTTTATTCTTCCTTCTGTTTTTAATCAGATTTTTACATTTTCTCGCTTTTAAACCTTGTAATAATGGAATTTCGACGTTGGAATGGATATGTATTCATTCTGGGGTTTTTCGTCTGCTTTTTATGATAATTGATGACGTGTACTTTTATAGCAATAGTCCAATAAAGGTTTTGGACTGTTTGGCATCGGACAATGATTTGTTTTCAAATTGTTTTTATACATTCGTCCCACCAGGCCCTTCTTAAAAAAATTGTTTTAACATTTCACAAAAGTGTGTTAGTGCATGGGTTGTTCAAAATGCCAGTCAAGGGCAGTGAAATCAAGGAACACTCTGAGGCTCCGAGAAATAGAACATTGAGCAGTAAGCAGTTTCGACGGTTGCCAATCTGCCAGTCTGCCCAAGCCTCGGGTATAACTTTGCTGAGAAGAGTATTTTGGTGTTTCATTGCAGAATGCGCATGCGTGACTATGGGGATGACTGACGTACAGCACCCTTCAACACATACTGGTGCATTGCAGTATTAGTTATGCCGATAGCATTGCTCCAGTGAGGCTTCTAATGCTTGATTCAGGGCTTATCCTATCTCAGCCTGTGAAAAGTGAAGTTAGGAGGTTTTTCTGAACATAAACACAAAGTGCGATAATTAATTTGAGCAGTGGTTGCATGTGGGGTCCACGGGCGCTCGTTTTTGGGCACCTGCCTTACAACCAAAGCAATAAGAAAGAGAAAAATGCGAAAGAAGAGAAAGATGGAAAAACAGTGGTAAGGAATCAAAGCAAGGGAAAAAATGTGCAAGAGTTAGATTCAGGGGCAGGAAGTGTCTGAGGATGGATGGAAGTTGAATGAGATGGAATCAAGATTATGACGCCTTGGCAGTGTGCATGCGCGATGTTCATAGCTCGAGCTGCGTCTTCTGAGCAAAACATTGGGCCCGACACCTATTTATTTACAAATTAAGCACTGACAGAGTGTTTTGTATTTCAGGCTTCAGTCACCATCACAGGACAAAATATTGAAAGGTGAGTGCATATAAAGAAGTATAGATGTGCTTTTCCTCACTCCACATTAACATGCTTAATGATGCATGTATCGGCTAGGTACATATATGAGGAGTTATGTGGAGTTAGGTGTAGAAAAGGTAGACCTAACTTTTCTAGTGATAATTTATCCTTGATATTCTGTCCCATCAATACTCTGGGGTCGATATTAAGGGCACAAACCATACTTTCGTATGGCACGCCAGGGCAAACAATTGGAATGTAACCTTTGTTTTAGCGCCAACTTGAATGTAGGTGGGAGTAATCTTAGTGAGACACATACTGTGTTTGCCACAATGTTTTCCCACATTTAAATCAGATTTTGAGATAAACACATCATGGCGGCTTTACATCATCTCATATTCCTTGTTAAAAAATCCAGCAATACTCTAGGTCTTGTCATTCTGTGCTCACTAACTCCCAAGGTGTGACGTTACCCATGTGAATCCCAACAATTTTCCAAAAATGTTAATGGTTTGTTTCTCTCACACAGCTGCCTGGCTTTAGTACTTTGAGTGGAATGAACTGAGTGGTGATAAAACAGTCCCCTGGCTGAGCATTGTGGCAGAGTGCGAGAGCTCACAGCTTTGTGGTCAGTATAAATTCAGAGAGGGTACAGATATGACAGAGATAGGGAGAGTCAATGAGAGGAAAGCAGGAAAATTAACTTGATAGAAATGTGATGTAAGTAGTGGGAAGGAAGACTGCTTTAGAAGTTGGAGAAAATGAGATGTAAGCTGAGAGAAATGCACATAGAATACAAGCGAGAGGAGAGAGGGCTGATTAAGAGGGAAATTAGAAAGAAAACACAGTAGTGTGAGGAAAAGGGGAGAAACTGGAAGAAGCTTTAGAGAAAGGAATACAGAGAACAGGGGGGAAAAACAAATGACCGAGGTGAGGAAAAAGGAGTACGAATGGAGAGTAGGATGGAGAGAATTGAATTGGAATTGTATAATTGAAATTGCATTATATAGTGCTTACTACCACTGACGAGGCATTGAAGCACTTTCCGGTAAGTAGGACACTACTACAGAACCCAAAAAGGATAAGTGGTGCATTAGGATAGGGAGATATGAAAATAATTTGAGCAGTGGACCTGTGAGTGTGTTATTTGAATTGAGAAAGGTTAGTGAAGGGATAGAAGATGAAAGGGTTTGCATTTATATAGCGCTTGCTACCCTTGATGAGGTGTTGGAGCATTTTTCGGTGGGTAGCATGCTACTCTGGAACGCAAACAGTATTAGTGGGGAATTTGTATGGGGAAATATAAAATTAATTTGTGCGGTGGACATGTGAGTCTGTTAGTTGGATTGAAGAGGATAGTGGAGGGATAGAAGAGAGAAGGGTCTAGAAAGTGTTTTTTGGAGATAATAGCAGTAGGAGTAGGTTTGGGATCAGTAAAGGAAATGTGGAGGTAGGAAGAGTCAGAGGGAAGGGTTTAGAAAGCATGTTTGGGAGGTCGGAATAGTAAAATAGGTTTGAGATGATGCAAGGAGGGGTAGTACTGCATGTAATCATATTCAACTCAGCCTCCTCTCCCTGATTCATGCTCATGGTAGAGTAATTGATGCAGCCAAACTGCACCCTTAACATGCAGAGCCTGAATTCAATCTTACAGGAGACTAATCTACTTTCAAGTGATACACGTAGGCTAGGATCTGTAGGGGCATAAATGTGATATTGAACAATTGTACTTTCATGTTGTTTTGTCACTGTGACTTCATGAGCCATGCATCTGTACAAACACTGGCTTTTGCAACTAGGCCAAGTAGGCTAAAACTTAATGTTCTGTTTATTCTTGTTAGCTTCCCTTTGTTTTCAAGAACTGAAGGAGAGGGATGTAAGAGGTAATTAAGAAAGGACGAAAAACAGCAGATGCCGAAACCACGCCATTCCTCAGCACTTTGAGAATGTATTCATGCTTTGATAAGATTCCTGTTAATGGTTTTTTTCTCCTTGACTTACATATTTTATTGCGCCAATTACATCTGGCAGAGTATATTTGCAAACCGAATGCTTTGTATCTCTCAGGCTTAAGCTTTAATAACTATGACAACGACTGTGCTTGATTGCTGTCTCTCATTAACAGACAAGGGTACCTGATTTGTGCCTTCACAAACTGGGATCCACTAAGTTAATTTAGATGGACCAGAAGGAGCCACGGTCAAGTGGACGGTTGGTGAACCTACATTTCGACTCAGCACCAAAGCACTCCGAGGCTACACAGTCGTCAAGACCTGGAAAGGAGTACCATGGATGTGTGAAATGACATGGAATTATATGAGAGGCGCCTAATGATCAATATGGCCATAGTGACTGAACAGTGCATTGATTTTAGTGGCTAGTGGAGTGATGAGAAGCATTTGCATTGTGACAAAAAGAGTCACAATTACTGAGCTAAAATAATTATCTGATAGAAGTAGTACAAAAATGGATAGTAGTTGTAGTATATTGTGTGGTGTAAATAAACATTTTGCAGATAAAGTACAGCCATGCCCAGTAGAAGGTACTCCAGCATAGAAGATGATGACCATACAAGGGATGAAGACTAGACTTTTTGCATTTATGGCATGAAATTTACTGAAAAGTATCCCTCATTACAGTTTCCATTGAATATCACATTTGATTATAATAAATTGAATTATCTAAGGAAATGTTTGTTTGATAAAGCAAAGAGGAAAGTGAGACTGTTGTAATTTGGTGTTCTGAAGAGTTGGGAAAATGATGTCAGGCAAAAATAAAATACATATGAAGGTAGTAATGAAGATGGAAAGGGAGAAAGCTAGGGAATATGACAGAAAGAGAAGGGCTGATGAATTTACTGAAGGGATGAGGGAACATAATTTGAAGGAGAGTAAGCCATTTGTCCTATAAAAACCAACACAGATGGCTTTGGATCCTACCATTTAGGAGGACCCTATAATTGAACACAATTTTCACTAAAACACCGCACCTGTCACCCTATCAAGCGGCAACTAATCAGTTAAGGCAAACACAGATCATATCAGAAATCTTCAGTTCCCATATGCCTGCACTGAAAGGACAGGGGGGCCCAATGGAGGATGAACCACTTTTCTTTCCTCCTCCACCCAATTTGCCACCTACAGGGGGACCTGTTCTCAGTACTAAATTATTAAAGAAGCACCATAACACCAGAAATGCGAGATCAAATTAAAATATGACTTTAGAACTGCATGCAAAGTGTCACTAAGTAATATGCAGATAAAGAGGATAGGAATTTAAACACCTGTGACAATGCAGTGAAAAACTCTATAATAACAGAAATGGGAAAGGTTATAAATCCCTTATACATTGTTGGGAACAGGAAAAAATAAACAGATAAGAAAACAAGTAAGGAATAAATTGGTGGAGGTAAGAAAGGAGTGAAAAGACACAAAAGAGATGGACGATGGGCAACAAAGTGAATGAGCACTACAGGCGAATAGAGAGAACATAGATAGAGAAGTACAAAGGGCTTAAGCACAGAGGGATTAGGAGGGTCGGAGACTGGAAAGGGACGAGGATAAGGATACAGAAAGAAGAAAGAGAAAGGGAGAGATTGAGTTGCATTTTCCAAGATTTATAGAGCGAGAGAGTTAGGTAGCGAGAGCAAGAAGGGTATGAGAAAGTAATGGGTGGTAGGCAGATGAAAGATGGACACAGCTAAAAAACAAAAGAGAAACAAGAAAGTACTAAAAATAAAAAATGAGATCTAGAAAAAAAAACAAGGAAAATAAAATACAGAGATTAAAGGAGAAATCGGGACAGAGAAGTGGACAGAGGTAATCAATCGCCTACTTGGTTTTTGATAAAGAATAGATTTTGTAAAGCAGCAGATGTCTAGTTTCTGCTAGTTTAATTTATGAGGTTTTGAAAATGGAAAATGTTTCCTCTTTAGAGTAAGGGTGAGGCAGCAAGCGTATGAGTATGTAAGCATGTGTACGTGAGAATGTATGTGTGAGCAGATCTGTGCATGCGAGTGAGGGTCTGGGGCTGGTTGGTCAAAAGGGTAAACAGTATGGGTACCCTTTTCTTTACCTTCTCTGGGGCTACCCAGTGACCAACATCTGCCCCTTACTCACACAGGGTTTCCCTTTAATGGTATGCTTTGTGGACAGTAGGGAGGACTTGCTATTTACTGATCTGGGGACGGGTAAAAGGCTAGTCCTGTATGCTTCTATATTCTTCAGCACCTGTCAAGCTCTGACTCCTACCTACCTCCATTGCCTCTACCATCTGCCACAGGTAGGGATCAAACACTTCTTAAACGCAGCCAGAGGAGGTGTTTGGCATAGTAGCTTACCACATTGTGTGTAACTGTGCATCACATCCTTATCCAACACTCTTTTTCACTATTTTTATTGTTTTTGCTCAACAAGGAGTAGCATGCAATCATCAATGCCCACTTTTGGAACAGGAAGAATTAAAAAAGAAACCCAAAATACCCTTGTAATGCTTTGTTGGGCGGAGAGAAGCACATCTGTCCCTGATGACCTTGTTTATGAAATATAGGGAGCATCCTTGCAACACAGGGGCTAACGCTGACAAGAAGCCCCATCAGTAACATATCTGGGCATTCTTGGGGACATGCTGGGTAACACGTTTGTTCCCTTTCTTCACAGCTTTTTGACTATCCCTGGCTATCCCTGTCATTATGTGACAGGCGTTAAAATGCCTTTCACTTTATGACAATTTTTGTTTTAGTCTTGGTTTTGCCTGACATAACGATGGTGAAACTCTTTAACACATGACAAACATCCTCGGCGCATGAGCATCAAGGGATATCGAAGAGAGAATCTATCCATGTGTGGCACGGTTATTATATACGAGTGAAATTGAGAAGCTGATGTTTAGATCCCAAAAATGTGTTTGCTAAAAAATAAAAATCTGGTATTTCAAGACAAAATATATGGTTTTGTCATGAAAATGGAAAGCTTCTGTTTATGGGGTTGGAAATATTTATCCACAATAACATGTATTTAAAAGTGACATGTCGGTACTTTTGGAAACTGGCAAGTTGATATTTCAAAAGAAATTATTTCGGAAATGTATTTAGAGTTTATATTAGGGGCCATTAGTCATGCTGAGTTTGGGAGACACTTAGGGGCATATGTACAAGTCCCTATCACCACCACAACGTCACTGTTTTCGACGTTGGGGTGGTGATAGGGGCTTAACGTGGCTTAACGCTGCCTTGCCAATAAGGCCCCCTTTTACACTATGGTTAGCATGAAAGGGGTGGGCAGTGGGGGTTGCGGTGGGCGTTCCACCGCAAAACCCACTCATTTTGATGCTGTCCCCTATGTACAAGGGCAGTGTACATAGGAGGCAGAGCAAAAATTAAGACTAGGGAATACCTGATCTTATCTTGGCGAAACAAGGAGAAATGCATTATTTCTCCATGTTTTTTCTTTTTCCATATGTGCTGCCTTGTGCAGTACACATGGAAAAAGCAAAATGCCATGGATTGTTTATGTACAAGAGGAAGGTCCCCCTTCCTGTACATAATAATAAGTAGAAAAATGCCATTTTGTGACTTTCATGTGTGCTGCATAAAGCAGCACACATGAAAGTGACAAAATTGCATTTTAGGATTGTTTATGTGCAGAAAGGGACACCTTCCAACGCATAAACAATTCTCCCCTGCACGCAGACACCCTTCCACAATGCTGCAAGGGTGCCTGCCTTGGCGTTACACTGCTAAGTGTAGCACCAGTGCAGGGGGAGACGCATGGCTGCACCATATTCGTGTAAATATGGTACAGGCTTGCATTTCTGATGTGGCAGAGTGATGCGGGAAGCCATGACGGCTAACGCCTCACTCCGCCACTTCCTCGTACATATGCCCCTTGGTTTCTTGGTATCAGAAGGCAACATGCCCAGTCCAGGAAGCACACCAAAGGTGTTGTCAGTAAGGGAATGCCCCATCTCTCCCTTCTTTCCCACAGACAGCAGCTGTTGCCTACATGGGAGAGAAGTTGAAACAAAACCTAATCCGGACTGTAGGAAAGTAGGATCCTTCTGCCTGGTGCTAAGCTGTAATATGACTAGTCTGACTGGGAATTTACTCATCAGAACCCCAGTCTATCTGATTTCTTCCGAAATTGTTGTGTGGAGTACTTAGGTACACTCTAGATTGGATACTAGGGTACCCTTAGCAGTCCCTAGTATATGATACTAAGGTACCCAGGGCATAGGTACCCCAGAGGTCTCCCATGGGCTGAAGCATGCCTTTGCAATCCTGAAGGCAGGGTGCTTTGTTCCAAGTGAGAGGTGCCCCAGCATGAGCAGGATGCCCCTGCAACCTACGGAGTCTATTTTCCAGAGTTGTCAGTGAGGCAACCATATACTATAAAGAGGGGCACGGCGTAATTAAGCGATAACCATCTTGAAAATGGCTGCAACAAATCCTATTATGTTTGGTATTAAACATGTTGGATTCATACTCCCACACCTAAACGGTGTGGGAGGTATGATTCCAAGCACTGGTAGAGCGCTCTGTTAGGCTCTCAGTGTTCCCGGTACCAGCCTTCTAATCCAGTACAAAAGGGTTACTGCCGACCAGAGACACATTTCTGCCCACCGGGTGCTGAGCCAAGCTCGAGCAGAGGAAGGTAGTACAATAGGCATCCTGTAACAGGGAGATGTGTCAAACTCCCAGGCAGGATTTAGTGTATTAGGGCTGGGTGGGTGTGCTTGCCGGCACAAGAAAGTCTGCTTGAGGGGCACATTTGGTGTCCCTGTGCATAGTCCAGTTCAAACCAGTCCAGGGAGTTATTGGCTCCCGCTCTGGTGTGAAACTGGACAAAGGGCATGGGAGTAACCTCCTCCCTGTCCAGACCCTCCCCTGGGAGGGTCCCCTGAATCTTCCCAACCCTTTCCCTTGGGTACTTAAGGGCTTACCTGGGTGTAGCTCTTCGGATTCACCGTGGGATAAGATTCAGATCAGACACCATTGCAATTTTACCTACTAGGCACTCTGGACTTCGTTTGGGCCTGACTTTGTCTCCCTTCCAGTCTGCTGCATCCTCTGTGCCTGTGCATCATACATGAACCTTCCAAGTCCTGTGAAGCATCAAGGACAACTGAATGAATCTCCCTTGGAGTGAAGGAGTCACTCTTCTGCATCCGTAGACACTGCAACAAAGTCAACCGATCTGCAGATCCTGAGCTCCTCTGGACTCCGTGGGCTCTGCAATACCTTCTCACCAAAATTGAGGCCCGTAGTCCTTGTGGGAGTTGCAATAACCAAACTCCTTGAGTACAGCATCCACTTTGCAGTTGAAAAGGCTTGTTGTCTTTGCAAGAAGATCTTCGGACTCCAAGTATCCCCTACCTTGAGCAACTCCAGTGATCAGAACCTTCAGTCACCCCGCATCATGTGCATCATGGCCTGCACCTTTTAATGAGCTGCCTGAGGTCCCCTCATGACTCCAGTGTCTCCGGCCTGTGGGTTCACTTGAGGGTCACACTTGTTTCTTTTGGGCTCCCCAGATTGCTCTGGGCCTGCTCTAGCTCCCCAGCTTGTGGTGAGCCACCTGGATCGTCCTGGTCCCAACTATGATCCTTCTTCACTTCCTGCATGGGTTGTGTTAGAAGCGGTTGTCTCTAGTTGGCAGAGGTATACACTTCTGACAAATAGGGACACACCTTTTCTAGTCAGGGCAAGGGGATCACACACTTAGATAACCCCTGCTCACCCCCTTGGTAGCTTGGCAAAGCAGACAGGCTTATCTCAGAGGCAGTGCGTTAAGCATTTATGACCACATACAGTAATAAAGTGAATACACTACAAATGGACACGACACAGTAGTATTATAAAAATAAGGATTTTTATATAAGGCTTAGCACAAGACCAAATAACGACAAAAATATACCACAGTCTTAATAAATACTCTTGGAAGGAAAAATAATAGTTCAAGCACGGTTTCTTCTTAGCACAAAGTCTTTAGTATCAAAAGCAACTCTTCTTCTTTAAATCAAAGTTCTTGGCAACAATGTAACCCACACGGGAGTCACACGACGTCGAGGCAAAGTTAATCCAAAGGTTCGGCGTCGACCGCGAGGAGCGCTACGTCGAGCCCGGAGTCGCACACACCCCCACAACACAGTACCTTGGAAAAGTGAAGCACTCGATGATCAGCGGCGTCGAGATGTCCGGCGTCGCGTCTTCGGCGTCGATCGGGCCTCGGAGTCGGGGCGATCTGCAGCGGCGTCGACCGAAGTCAGGCGGGAGCAGCGCTCATGAGATGAAGCAGGATACGGCGTCATCGATGTTGCAAGAGTGAGCAGCGCTCACGGCGTCGAGAGGGCTCGAAGTCGATGCGATCAGCAGCGGTGCAGACACGAGGTCACTTGGAGCTGGAGCCGAACTCACTACTCACTGGCGTTGTTGCTGGCGTCGATCGGGCCCGGCGGCCGGCGTCGAGGAAGCGGGACACTGGAGCCGTTACTCACGATGTCGAGCTGGATTCGGCGGCGTCCGTCGGTGTCGAGATTGCTGGATTCTTTCAGAGGTGCTGGATTCACAAGTTCCAGCAAATAGCACTTTAAGCAGATGAAGTCCTTTAGCCCTGTGACTTCAACAGGAGACTGGCACTCTTCCAGCCCTTGGAGATTTTCTTAGCAAAGATTGAGAGTACACACACAGTTCCTCTCTCCTGGTTCCTTGGCAAAAATAAAGAAGCAATGCAGGATTCCCCCAACAAACAGCACTCTGGCAGAAGGGGTAGGCAGTCCTTAGATCAGCAGGCTTCTTGTCCTTGGTTCAGGTTTCCTTGTCAGAAGTGATCTAAATTCTTGGTTCAGGGGTCCTTCTCTTATACCCCTTTTTGGCTTTGATCCCTTTGTCCATGCAGGGGAATTTCCCCCCATCTTGGGTTTGTTGTGGGTGTTGCCAGGCCGAAGCACCTGGCCTATTCACTGTGCAGGGCAGAGTCTTCAGCCGCCCAGCAGGAGCGGAGCCAGCATTGTCACTGGCAGGGCAGGGCCATCAGCTGCCCGGCAGGAGGTGGGGCAGGAAAGTCCCAGGCAGGCACAGAGTCATCAGCCGCCCGGCAGGGGGGCGGAGCCAGCATTGTATCAGGCAGGGCAGGCTATCAGGAGCTACTCTTCCCCTACTCTCAATGAAAATGTCCCACTCACCCCACACTGACTCATTCAGACCTCTGGAGCCACCCAGCTCCTGTCACACGCACACCAGAACCAGCAGAGACCGGTGGACAGTTAGACAAGAAAATAGCTACTTTCTAAAAGTGCTATTTTCAAACACAGAGTCCAAAAACCATCCACACAAACGGATGCGTTATTAAACCCTGAGTTCAGGGATACCAAACTCGACATTGCACCATGCTCCCCGAGCCCGCTAGGATTATAGCATTAATAATCCTGGCAGCCCATTCTAACTGATGGAGAGCAGGTTACCTTACAATAGTGAAAAACAAATATGGCTGTAATTCACTATTAGGACATGCCAACCTTGTCAGGCTTGTCCTACCTTATGCTTACAATGCACCCTGCCCGTGGGCCTACCATAGGGGTGACTAACATGCAAGTTAAGGGAAGGTTTAGGGACTGGCAAGTAGGTGTACTTGCGCAGTCCTCGTGTCAGTCAGACTGCACGTGGTCTGGCAATGGCAGACCCTCAGACATACTTTACCAGGCTGCTTCTGTGGGTGGCACAACACGTGCTGCAAGCCCACTAGCAGCATTTGTATTTACAAGCCCTGGCACTCCTGGTGCACTCTACTAGGGACTGACAGTAAACCAAATAAGCCAAACATGGAATTCAATCAATACAGCAATTTCACATAGGGAGCACTTGCACTGTGGCACTGATCAGCAGTGGCACAGTGCCCAAAGCATTTACCAGCAAAAACATCGTAAACAGAGGAGGCAAACAGAAAAAATGGAGGAGAGACTCATGCCAATGATGCCAGGTCTAACACGTGTCCCCTCCAGCTGAAATGTGGGGAGAACTACCCTTACCCTAGGGAGTCCTCATCACTATGGCGGAAAAATCTGGACAGACCATCAGCATTGGCATGATCTGTGCCAGGGCGGTGTTCCACCGTGAAGTCCATCCCCTGTAGGGAAATGGACCACCTCAACAGCTTTGGATTCTCACCCCTCATCTGCATCAACCATCTGAGGGGCCTGTGGTCTGTCTGAACCCGGAAGTGAGTCCCAAACAGGTAGGGTCTTAGCTTCTTCAGCGCCCAGACCACAGCAAATGCTTCTCTCTCTATCGCACTCCACCTCTGCTCCCTGGGAAGTAACCTCCTACTTATGAAGGCTATAGGTAAGTCTTGGCCCTCTTCATTCACCTGAGCTAGACAGCCCCCACGCCATGCTCTGAAGCGTCCGTCTGGACAACAAATTCTTTAGAAAAGTCGGGTGCCTGGAGTATGGGTGCTGTGCACATTGCAGTTTTCAGGGTGTCAAAGGCCGTCTGACAGGCGTCAGTCCAGATCACAAGTCGTGGCTGCTTCCTGGAAGTCAGCGAAGTCAAGGGGTGCACAATGTTACCATAATCCTTGACGAACCTCCTGTAGTAACCCGTGAGACCTAAGAAGGCTCTCACCTGAGTCTGGGTTTTGGGCGGTGCCCATGCCAGGATGGTATCAATCTTGGGTTGCAGGGGGGCCACCTTGCCACTCCCTACTTGGTGCCCCAAGTACACCACTGAACCCTGCCCAATCTGGCACTGACTGGCTTTGATTGTGAGGCCTGCTCTGCGCAGGGCCAACAACACTTCCTGGAGGTGGCGCCAGTGTTCCTCCCAGCTGGCGCTGAACACTGCGATGTCGTCCAGGTAGGCGGCACTGAAATCCTCCAGTCCAGCCAAGACCTGGTTGACCAACCTCTGGAAGGTGGCAGGGGCATTCTTCATCCCAAAGGGCATAACCCGGAACTAGTAGTGCCCATCTGGTGTGGAGAATGCTGACCTCTCTTTTGCCCCATCAGTCAAGGCGATCTGCCAGTACCCAGACGTTAGGTCAAACGTACTAAGGTACCGGGCAGCCCCTAACCGATCTATGAGCTCATCAGCTCTGGGGATGGGGTGCGCGTCAGTCTTGGTGACTGAATTGAGTCCTCGGTAATCCACACAGAACCGAAGTTCCGGTGAAGCACCAGGCGCTGCAGCCTTTGGGACCAAGACCACTGGGCTGGCCCAAGGACTGCTAGAGGACTCAACCACCCCTAAGGCAAACATTTTGGAGACCTCCTCCTTGATGTATGCTCTGACCTTGTCAGTCACTCTGTAAGCCTTGTGCTTCACAGGAGTGCTGTCCCCGGTGTCCACATCATGGACACACCACTGAGTGACAAAAGGAATCAAGGAAAACAGATCAGGGAATTGTCCCAACAATTGGCGACAATCCTGCTGCTGTTCAGGGGTCAGTGTGTCAGAGAGGACAACACCATCCACTGACCCATCTTGCTCTTTTGCAGACAGGAGGTCAGGAAGAGGCTCACTCTCCTCCTCCATTCCAGCATCTGTAGCTAGGAGCATGCCCACTTCGGACCTTTCTAAGTGGGGCTTTAAACGGTTGACATGCAGGACCCGCAAGGGGTTACTGGGAGATGCCAAGTCCACCATGTAGGTGACATCGCTCTTTTTCTCCACAACCTTAAATGGTCCAGTCCATCTGTCCTTGAGCGCACAAGGTTCCACAGGGGACATGACCCAAACTTTCTGTCCAGGCTGAAGCTCTACCAGAGTGGCCTTCTGGTCGTACCACCGCTTCATCTCCTCCTGGCTGGCCTCCAGATTTGCCTGAGCAAGATCTCTGAAGCGCCTAGTCTGGTTCCTAAAGGCCAGCATGTAACTGTATACATCCTGGGGAGGTTTCCTGGGAGATTGCTCCCAGCCTTCTTTGACCAGACTCAAAGGTCCTCTTACCGGGTGACCATACAAAAGCTCAAAGGGGCTGAACCCTAGAGACTTCTGTGGTACCTCACGGTAAGCAAACAACAGGCATGGCAAGAGGACGTCCCATTTACGCCTCATTGGTTCCTCAAGACCCATAATCATGCCTTTAAGGGTACGGTTGAATCGTTCAACCAACCCATTACCTTGAGGGTGGTAAGGAGTGGTGAACTTGTAAGTTACCCCACACTCCTTCCACAAAGACTTCATATAGTTGGAAATGAAGTTGGTGCCCCGGTCTGACACCACCTCTCTGGGGAACCCCATTCGGGAGAAAACACCCATCAGTGCCCGTCCCACCACGGGGGCCATCACCGTTCTGAGAGGGATGGCTTCCGGGTACCGTGTGGCATGGTCCACCAAGACCAGGATGAACCTGTTGCCCAGGGCTGTCTTGGGGTCCAGGGGCCCAACAATGTCAATCCCCACCCGGTCAAAGGGGGTACTGACCACGGGAAAAGGTTGGAGGGGAGCCTTCTGCTTCCGCCCGCTTTTCCCACTTGCCTGGCAAGTTTGACAGGTCTTGCAATGGATATCTGTATTCCTTCGCATCTGAGGCCAAAAAAAATGGGTGACAAGCCTGTCATAGGTCTTTTCCTGCCCCAGATGTCCAGCTAAAGGAACGTCATGAGCCAAACCCAGTAGGAAGGCTCTGAAGCGCTGGGGTACCACCAGCACACGGGCTGACCCAGGCTCAGCAGCCTTAGGCTCGCTATACAGGAGGTCGTTCTCCCAGTAAACAAAATGTGACCCTAACTGATCACCTGCGGTTTGGGCTGAGGCCTGCTGCCTCATACCCACAAGAGAAGGGCACACTTTCTGTTCTGCACAGAATTCTTCCCTGGAGGGACCACCATCCTGCTGCCAATGGGTCAGCTCGGGCAGGTCTCCCAGTTCAGCAACTTGTTCACCTGTGGGTTCCAGGGCATACCCCTCAAGGTCTGCCTCCTCCTGGACCACGGGAACTACGGGGGACGGTTTCCGCGCCCCCTGCCTCTTCTCTTCACAGCTGGGTCCTGGGCCATACTTTCAGGCTCCAGAACCCCATCAACACCCTTACTTGCTGTCATGGATCGAGTGGTTGCACACACCTACTCTGGCACACCCAACATTTTCAAATGTGTCTCCCTCTCCACCTTAGCCCAAGGGGAGTCTTCCAAATCATTGCCCAGGAGACAATCAACAGGCATGGCGGGCCTTACAGCAACTTGAAGAGTACCTGAAACTCCCCCCCATTCAAAGGAAACTTGAGCTACCTCACACTCTCTCTGGGAGTTGTCAGCAGCTATCACAGGGTAGAATGCGTGGGGAACAACCTGCTCTCTGGACACCAAGTGACACTTGACAGCTGTCACACTCGCTCCGGTGTCTCTGAGAGCTTCCACTCTATGGCCATTAATGGTCACCCACTGCCTATATTTCTTAGTGTTACTAGGCAGAGGGGGTGGAGGCACCAATTCCATGTCTCCTAGAGAGACCAGGGACATCTCTGCGGGACCCTCCCCACCATGGGCAACCATCTCTTCCCCTCCCAGGGCTACACTCGCCAACTGACGGGGGGCGGCACGTGCTGGTGCACTGGGTGGTGCACTAGAGTTCTTCAAGGGACACTGAGGATCATAAAAACGGTGTCCCACCTGCTTACAAGCGAAGCAGGTCATGGGGCCCCTACGAACAGGTTTACCTGTCGGGGCCTCTGATTTCTTATCTGGGGAGGCTGGGAACCCTTCCCTTGGTTCCCTTGGGGATTACTTTGGGGCCCTTTCTGGAACTCCCTCTGTTTACCCCTGTCCCCCCCACTCTTCTGCTGGGGACCCTGCCCACCTTTGGCTGAGTCTCCCACTGGACCCTTGTGGACCCTGGTACTGACCCAGCGGTCCGCCTCCTCAGCAAGTTTTCTAGGGTTAGATATCTTGCTATCAATAAGGTGCTGGCGCAGCTCTGGAAAACAGTTATTAGACAAGTGCTCCCAAGCAAACAAATCATAAAGAGCATCATAACTTTCCACTTTGCTGCCCTTTACCCAACCATCCATGGCTATGCAAAAATATGACACATATTCCACCCACGTCGTACCAGGCAAATTCTTACATTCTCTAAAGGCCTGTCTGTACTTTTCTGGGGTTAGGCCATACCTTAACATTAAAGCATCTTTCATATGAGCATAAGACATCCTATCCTCAACAGGCATGTCTAACAGAGTATCTCTTCCCTCATTCACAAAGCGACCCCACAACCCCGCTCCCCAATCCTTCTCAGGGACCTGGAGAGCCAACAATGCTAACTCATATGCTTTAAACCATTGACCAATATCCTCATTCTTCTGAAAATCTTTGATCACATCTTTGGGAAAATAAAACCTACTTTCTGCAGGCACAGATGGGATGCTGCCACCAGAGGGATTCAATTCTAACTCTTTAGCTTTGAGCTCCAACTCCCTCAACTTGGTATCATGCTCCAAAGCTAACTTTTCCCTTTCAAATTCCAACCTTTTGATCTCCAGATCAGCTTCTCTCCTGCCTCTTGCATTCTCTATCTCCAACTGCCCATTTATCTTAAGTTTTGCCATTTCCATGTTGTAAGCTCGCTCTTTCTCCCTTTCTTCTCTTTCTTCAGGAGAAAGACCTTTGGAGGAAACACTGCTGCCAGGAGAGGATGCAGGCCCATTCACTGGCACCTCCTCCTCCCCTTCCCCTGGCGGTACCACCACCGCATCAGAGGGATCTCTGGCCTCTACCCAGGCCTGCAATGCTTTGAGATATTCTGGTTTGTTTTTGCAGCCTGTGGTAGGAACTTTAAATTGCTTGCAAAAGGATTTCAGATCCTTTAACTGATAGTCGTTGATCTTACTCCTATCAAATTCCTCCACAACAACAGCAGGGGTAGTGACTCCGGCATCACTCATGGTCAAAACTGGCAGTTTCAAAAATCAAGTTCCAGGAAAGCGGAGAACAAAAATAGGATCCTTCCAAATTAGATTGTGGCTGCGCTCTGGTCTGCTTTCACTATGTAGCGCACACTAATCACTGCACATGGGTCATAAATGCAAAGTTCAAATCCTCACCGCTGACCCACCAATGTTAGGAGCGGTTGTCTCTAGTTGGCAGAGGTATACACTTCTGACAAATAGGGACACACCTTTTCTAGTCAGGGCAAGGGGATCACACACTTAGATAACCCCTGCTCACCCCCTTGGTAGCTTGGCAAAGCAGACAGGCTTATCTCAGAGGCAGTGCGTTAAGCATTTATGACCACATACAGTAATAAAGTGAATAGACTACAAATGGACACGACACAGTAGTATTATAAAAATAAGGTTTTTTATATAAGGCTTAGCACAAGACCAAATAACGACAAAAATATACCACAGTCTTAATAAATACTCTTGGAAGGAAAAATAATAGTTCAAGCACGGTTTCTTCTTAGCACAAAGTCTTTAGTATCAAAAGCAACTCTTCTTCTTTAAATCAAAGTTCTTGGCAACAATGTTACCCACACGGGAGTCACACGACGTTGAGGCAAAGGTAATCCAAAGGTTCGGCGTCGACCGCGAGGAGCGCTACGTCGAGCCCGGAGTCGCACAGACCCCCACAACACAGTACCTTGGAAAAGTGAAGCACTCGATGATCAGCGGCGTCGAGATGTCCGGCGTCGCGTCTTCGGCGTCGATCGGGCCTCGGAGTCGGGGCGATCTGCAGCGGCGTCGACCGAAGTCAGGCGGGAGCAGCGCTCACGAGATGAAGCAGGATACGGCGTCGTCGATGTTGCAAGAGTGAGCAGCGCTCACGGCGTTGAGAGGGCTCGAAGTCGATGCGACCAGCAGCGGTGCAGACACGAGGTCACTTGGAGCTGGAGCCGAACTCACTACTCACTGGCGTTGTTGCTGGCGTCGATCGGGCCCGGCGGCCGGCGTCGAGGAAGCGGGACACTGGAGCCGTTACTCACGATGTCGAGCTGGATTCGGCGGCGTCCGTCGGTGTCGAGATTGCTGGATTCTTTCAGAGGTGCTGGATTCACAAGTTCCAGCAAATAACACTTTAAGCAGATGAAGTCCTTTAGCCCTGTGACTTCAACAGGAGACTGGCACTCTTCCAGCCCTTGGAGATTTTCTTAGCAAAGATTGAGAGTACACACACAGTTCCTCTCTCCTGGTTCCTTGGCAAAAATAAAGAAGCAATGCAGGATTCCCCCAACAAACAGCACTCTGGCAGAAGGGGTAGGCAGTCCTTAGATCAGCAGGCTTCTTGTCCTTGGTTCAGGTTTCCTTGTCAGAAGTGATCTAAATTCTTGGTTCAGGGGTCCTTCTCTTATACCCCTTTTTGGCTTTGATCCCTTTGTCCATGCAGGGGAATTTCCCCCCATCTTGGGTTTGTTGTGGGTGTTGCCAGGCCGAAGCACCTGGCCTATTCACTGTGCAGGGCAGAGTCTTCAGCCGCCCAGCAGGAGCGGAGCCAGCATTGTCACTGGCAGGGCAGGGCCATCAGCAGCCCGGCAGGAGGTGGGGCAGGAAAGTCCCAGGCAGGCACAGAGTCATCAGCCGCCCGGCAGGGGGGCGGAGCCAGCATTGTATCAGGCAGGGCAGGCTATCAGGAGCTACTCTTCCCCTACTCTCAATGCAAATGTCCCACTCACCCCACACTGACTCATTCAGACCTCTGGAGCCACCCAGCTCCTGTCACACGCACACCAGAACCAGCAGAGACCGGTGGACAGTTAGACAAGAAAATAGCTACTTTCTAAAAGTGCTATTTTCAAACACAGAGTCCAAAAACCATCCACACAAATGGATGCGTTATTAAACCCTGAGTTCAGGGATACCAAACTCGACATTGCACCATGCTCCCCGAGCCCGCTAGGATTATAGCATTAATAATCCTGGCAGCCCATTCTAACTGATGGAGAGCAGGTTACCTTACAATAGTGAAAAACGAATATGGCTGTAATTCACTATTAGGACATGCCAACCTTGTCAGGCTTGTCCTACCTTATGCTTACAATGCACCCTGCCCGTGGGCCTACCATAGGGGTGACTAACATGAAGTTAAGGGAAGGTTTAGGGACTGGCAAGTAGGTGTACTTGCGCAGTCCTCGTGTCAGTCAGACTGCACGTGGTCTGGCAATGGCAGACCCTCAGACATACTTTACCAGGCTGCTTCTGTGGGTGGCACAACACGTGCTGCAAGCCCACTAGCAGCATTTGTATTTACAAGCCCTGGTACTCCTGGTGCACTCTACTAGGGACTGACAGTAAACCAAATAAGCCAAACATGGAATTCAATCAATACAGCAATTTCACATAGGGAGCACTTGCACTGTGGCACTGATCAGCAGTGGCACAGTGCCCAAAGCATTTACCAGCAAAAACATCGTAAACAGAGGAGGCAAACAGAAAAAATGGAGGAGAGACTCATGCCAATGATGCCAGGTCTAACACGTTGCATTTGCCAAGGCTTGTTGGTGCTCCCGCAGGACAACGACCCCTCAGCACATGACATGCTTTATGGGACAGCTTGTATCCAGGTCTTGGTCTTCCTCAGCATCACCTCGTCCTCACAGCTGCAGAGTAAAGGTCATCGACATATTGCCTGAAGCACACAACATCGGAGGGCATTCGTCTTCCAAGTCTCCTGGTCACCCCTGAGTGACATAGCCTCTGTCCTATGCACCCTGCTTCTCTAGGATAGGTAACTTGGGTACCACAGTATCCACAGGTGGGATGGCTCTCCAAACTTCTGTCTTCCACTGGGTTTATTCTGGGTCCACTGGGAAGGGTCCCTAATCTTTAAAAGTCCAACTGCTATCTGCACATAGACTTGTACAGAACATGCCGCCTTGTTCACACATTGCAAATGCTCTCCATGTGCCCCTATCTACTTACCTTGGGTGGTTCTGTGGGTCCCCAAAAATTCGACTTCCTCTCGACAGTGTCCTGACTTGAGTATTGGTTCTTACACAACTTTCTTAGTATATGGTTTGGTCCCCCCTTGGGCCCACTGAGTATTTTGTGCTATTTACTGTTTTACTTTGCTAAAGTGTTGTGTGCATTGTGTTTATTCCCATGTTGGAGATACTGGAACATACCAGGGAGTGTTATATAATAAATACATATTTTTTATAAATACTTGGGGTGGTTCTTTTAATTTAATCTACACTATAAGATAGCATTCTGGCAAAACAAGCTACTTTGCACTCCTTTAAGACTAAGCCTGAAGGATGCGCTCCACAGCTACCACTTGGATAGCTTTCTAAGGTTGTCTGAGACCTCTTAAATCACCATGAGGGTTGTCTGGACTGGTGCAAGGTGCACACTGTTAGAAACGGGACCTCTGGCCGGCCAAGGCTTGCGCCAAGGTCAGTCAGGGATCACCATTTCTAAGTCAGGGCTAGGGAGTCACACACCAAGATAACCCCCGCTCACCCTCTAGGTAACGTGGCGCGAGCAGCACGGCTAATCTCAGAGGCGATGTGTAAAGCGTTTGCGCGTGCACCCCAGCGACAACAACCAAAGGCCCACCACAAAGGAAACTCCACACAAGGTTATATCAAAAATAGCCTTTGTATTATAATAATAAAAACACATTAGATAACACACACACTTTACAATGTGCCAACAGGCACGGGCAAGATTTACAAGGGGTTATGTACAGGACAGGGCCACCTGGACCACTGTCAGGGGTATGCACTTGTTAGAAATAATACTTGTAGGTATAACACTTTAGCACATCAACATACAATGACTGTAACACAGAAATAGTAAATGTAGCATACAACCAGTAACTACTGGTAAAGAGAAAATACCTCCTACGCCACCCTAGTCTCTGTAGGGAAATCACGCAGGGAGCTAGGACCTTATCAGCAGGACCTATGGAAGGAAAACCTATCACCTCCTACGCCACCCTAGTCTCTGTAGGGAAATCACGCAGGGAGCTAGGACCTATGGAAGGAAAACCTATCACCTCCTACGCCACCCTAGTCTCTGTAGGGAACTCACGCAGGGGGAAGGAAACCTAAAATAATCACCTAGGCAAGTAACATTTAGCAAAGGCAATCAAACATCAACATTCCTCTAAGCAGGTTACTTTTAGCAAAGGGGAATAAAAGAACAAGGCATTACCTAAGCAGGTCACTTTTAGCAAAGGTAATGACACCAACAATCCTCTAAGCAGGTCACTTTTAGCAAAGGGGATAAACACATAAAGAATTACCTAAGCAGGTCACTTTTAGCAAAGGTAATAATAAACAAGAATTGCACATGTAACATTAAAACACATTCAGAGGTGCAGGTTAGAACTTTTGCGCAAGAATCATATAGCAAAGAAATCACAATGCGCAGGGTGCATGTAGCACAACACTCAAAATGTCCCTCAGGCCAACTGGCCTCGAAAGGGGCGGAATGCCCTGAGTCTCAGTGTCAGGGAGGTCTGCGCAGGCAGCACAGACACAAAAGCCTAAACGTAGCAACTGTCCACTAAGTGCTGGACAGTTGTGAATATGCACTGGGCAAACGTTGGAGCCAGGAGGGCTCAAGGACCAAATGGGCAAGGAGCCTCTCAGGGGCTCACCAAGCAAAATGTGCCAATAGAGCTCAGCGCTCTAAATAATGAATATGCCCCCAGAGCCTCTCAGGGCTCTCACTACGATGTGGGCAATGAGCCTCGCTGGGCTCGCGGAATGAATCTGGCTTGTGAGCCTCTTGGGGCTCGCACATGGGCACTAAAGAGCTCAGCGCTCTAAAACAATGATGGGGGCGATGCCTCTCAGGGCTCAGAACAATGAATGCCCCCTCGAGCCTCTGGACTCACTAACAACTATGGCCGTCGTTGGAGCCTCGCTGGGCTCGATGAACAGATTGCCCCCAGGAGCCTCTGCGGCTCCGAACAACAAATGCGGGGCTGAGAGCCTCTCGGGGCTCTGCAAGGAAATGCGGCAGGCGTTGGAGCGGCCCTCTGCCAACCGGGGCCGCTCGAAGGATTAGGAGGACCCGCCCCCGCACTCACCGGGACTTCACTGGTGCTGCGGGGGGCGGGAAGCACGGCTGGCTCACCTCTATTGCCGCGCAGGGCTCCTCTCCTCACGGGAGCCTCCTGGACACGGCCGGCGGCTTCTCTCCTCGCTGCAAGGGCGGGACTTCCGATCGGCCTCGAGGGGCCGCGCTGTGATTGGCCGGTCGGCCAGATACTTCCGGGTCGCCGCGGGCAGCGCGGCGGCCCGTTCCAGGTAGGCAGGCGGGCTCCCAGTACCCGAGGAGTGGGCTCCCTCGAGGTATTTACAAAATCCAACAACGGGGCAATGCCGGGTGGGCACCGGCGCTCAGAATAAAAAGTAAAGCGAGGTGGCACTCGCTAATGCCAAAAAGCGGCAAAAAGCGCTCCACAGCGCTATAATAGAAATAAAGCGCACCCAGCGCTTGGGGGCTAAAGGAAAGCGCTCCTAGCGCTACAAATATCAGCAAAGCGCTATTGAGCGCTGGGGCACCAGGAAAGCGCTCCTAGCGCTATAAATCAAATAAGAGCGCCTCCAGGCACTCTAAGTCAAAAGCAAAAGCTCCAGCAGGGACTGGAGGCAGGCAGAGGGGCAGGGCAGGGCCAGAGCCAGCACACTGGGTCTCCAGGCAGGGAGACAGCCAAGTGGCGGTCCTCTTGGCCCCAGCAGCAGCAACAGCCCCCTCTGGCAAGGATCCACAAGTAGAACCAAGAACAACTTCTGTGGGGACACAGCCCCATTTTTATATCATGAATTCCTTTGTTAGGAGGTGCAGGGTGGGGGGAAACCAGTTGCAGCTGGCTTGGGAGTACCCTTGATGGCCCAACCACCCCTTTCATTCACTGGGGAGGCTTGGGTCATTAGACAAACCACAGGGGGGCGGAGCCAGCATTGTGTGGGGAAAAACCCAGCCCATCCAGGACACAGATCTACTCCTCCCACACATCACTCATGCTGATCTCTCACTCACCACCGGGCAGACCCATCCAGACTTCCTGGAGCCTGGCATGCCAGACAGCTCCAGCCAATCACGCTCCAGTATCCTCACTGCACACATACATCAATGTCCAGAAGTAGCACTTCCCTTCTAGACACATACAAGCCGCACATACCATTGCGCAGCATTCATTCTCACGAGTTCATACATACTAAACTCGAGCCTGCACTCCCCACACATCAGGAACTACCAGGGCACACACATTCCCCATGCATTCCTATGGGAGGGCAGGCCAGCCATACTACACGCACGCACTTTCACTCTGGGACACAGGGAAAAAGTGCGCCAAGACCCAAAAATCACTACACAGGGTCACAAATAAAGGCAAAAAGATTAGGGGTGAACCTGCCCTAAGGCCCAAGTCTAACACGACCCCCTTCCAGCCAAAACGCAGGGCAGACCGATCACCACCGTGATGGGCTTCCCTGCTTGGGGCGATAAAACAAGGACGCGGGCCCACAACTGCAGGGACACCCTCCTGTTTTATGCCATGGTGAACCCCTAGGGTTCCTTCTAAAACTACTGTAGGGACTAACTGGGGTACCCCACTGATACTCTCCAGCTGCCCTCGGCCAGGACCAGGCCCTAGGCCACCCAGGTACCACTGGATCCTGTATACTCACAAAGTGGGGGGTAGTAACCCCTGGCACATAATAGCCATGCTCCACTCTTCCTGTCTGTAAGACAGGGCTAGACTTCCACTGGTTCTCCAGCCTAGGGTCTACAACCTTAGGTGGACCAGGAGTCTCAGGGAAGGCTCTCCTCCCCTTACCTCTTCTCCTAGGGTTCCTCCTCCTCCTGCGAGGGGTCCCCTCTAAACAACATTCTCCCAACCTAGGGTTTAACCCCTCAGGTGGTACCGGGGTCAGAGGTGGGCTCTCCCACCCTCTGCACCCCCTTCCAGAGTCCTGCTCCCTCCCAACCGGGGCGGTACCTCTGGAGAAAGAACTGGTTAGGACACTGATTACAGTAGTCCCACCCTTCAGGTCAGGCTGATCCTGAACCTGGCCATCCAACCTCTGGTCTAAAACCTTCGGTGGAACCAATGCCTGGCACTCCAGGACTTCTGGGGATTCACACAACATCCCCAAATCACTCCTTTCACTGGACTTCTGTACTCTCCCTCCTGGAGCGGTACTGCCAGCTTCTAGGACCATAGAAGCTCCGCTTACAGATGCTCCAGGTTCTCTACACACTAGGAGATCTCCCTCAAGTGAACTAACAGGCAAGTCTAGGTTCCTTTCCTGGTGTTCCCTAAAGAAACCATCCAGGCTCTGTGACAGGGCTTCGGGCGTCTGGGGACTCTCGGTCACACACTCACTCCCGCTCCACTGAGACAGGCAGTCAGCCCCTACACCCTTCTCACTAACCAAGGACCTAGCTGGGCTACTCTCACCCTCCTCCACCACACTGGGCTGGAAGACACCTGACCCACTATTGTTGGAATCACTCACTAGTGACTCAAAAGAACCTCTCGCACTGTCCCAGCGTTCTGCTTCCTCTGCAAGGTCCCAAGGACAAAAACACTTCAACTTCAGCAGGTGCTGGCGCAACTCTGGACAAACAACACTGAGCAACTGCTCTTTGAGGAACATATTCACCACACCGTCCACCTCATTGTCCGAGTTAGCCGTCAGCCAACCCCACATTGCATCCGAACAGTCATCCACAAAATACCCCCACTTCTGGTGAGATGGTTTCTTAAGGTTCCTAAACCTCAACCTATTCTCCTCCTCTGGGGAAACAGGAACCATACTCGGGGAACTGGGAGTGGGACTGTCTACACTGACATTTAAAAAGCTGCCACCACTGGACTCCACCCTCCCTGGGGAATCCAGACAATTACAACTGTGCGCAGGGAAGAGTCTATCCTCTAGGGCTGCTCTCTCACGGATGATGGCCCTTCTCTCCACCTCTATCCTCTCCTGCGCTAAGAGTCTTTCGATCTCTAGCTGCGCCATAGCCTGGGCATGCTCTAACATGAGCTGTTCCATCGCTAACTGATGCTCCCTTTCTTTCTCCCTATCTTCCCACTCTTCTGGGGACAGGACAAGGGATGGGGCGCTGGTACTGACACTGGGCCTAGCAAGGGACTCCCTATCTATGGGGTCCTCACTATCTGCTGGGGCCCAACCACTGTCATCATCCAACTCACATTCTTCATCAGAATCTTCAGGGCTCCCCACAGACTCACCACCCTCATGGCGTGTGGCCTGGGCCCTTTCCTCGCTGCGCTCAAGATCCCTTTGATCCTTATACCATTGGACCAGGTGGTTCCTAAGTTGGTTCTCAGTATCTGACTCATCCACCCCTATGTCTCTCTCTCTACAGAACCTTTCCAACTCCTGCATACTGTACCAAACTAGATCACTGAGATCAAAAACAGGCTCCATTTTGGCAGACGTTCTAGAGACGAGATCACACAGGGAACCTGGGGGTCTGAGCTAAACAGGAGTATACAATCAACAAAATTCAGCAAGATTCCTATCTCAGAACTTGCACTCCACTGTCCAGCGTAACACACACTCATTCACACACAACCCTCCCCTCGGACTGGTAAGGCAGTTTCTACCACCCCTGATTATCTCAACCTGACCACTAGCGACACAGGTACCAAACTCTGGGAGCAGGGCGGGGAACAAGGTACTGGACAAAATACAAATGACACCTTTCAGGAGAAGCAAAACTGAACTTCCCTAAAAAACAATAATCCCAAAATGTGGTTATCTAAAATTGCAGAGTTTTGAAGTGTGGCCTGTCGCCACTGTGGTACAACGCAAACGCAAGTCCAATCCGCACCGCTAGCCACCAATGTTAGAAACGGGACCTCTGGCCGGCCAAGGCTTGCGCCAAGGTCAGTCAGGGATCACCATTTCTAAGTCAGGGCTAGGGAGTCACACACCAAGATAACCCCCGCTCACCCTCTAGGTAACGTGGCGCGAGCAGCACGGCTAATCTCAGAGGCGATGTGTAAAGCGTTTGCGCGTGCACCCCAGCGACAACAACCAAAGGCCCACCACAAAGGAAACTCCACACAAGGTTATATCAAAAATAGCCTTTGTATTATAATAATAAAAACACATTAGATAACACACACACTTTACAATGTGCCAACAGGCACGGGCAAGATTTACAAGGGGTTATGTACAGGACAGGGCCACCTGGACCACTGTCAGGGGTATGCACTTGTTAGAAATAATACTTGTAGGTATAACACTTTAGCACATCAACATACAATGACTGTAACACAGAAATAGTAAATGTAGCATACAACCAGTAACTACTGGTAAAGAGAAAATACCTCCTACGCCACCCTAGTCTCTGTAGGGAAATCACGCAGGGAGCTAGGACCTTATCAGCAGGACCTATGGAAGGAAAACCTATCACCTCCTACGCCACCCTAGTCTCTGTAGGGAAATCACGCAGGGAGCTAGGACCTATGGAAGGAAAACCTATCACCTCCTACGCCACCCTAGTCTCTGTAGGGAACTCACGCAGGGGGAAGGAAACCTAAAATAATCACCTAGGCAAGTAACATTTAGCAAAGGCAATCAAACATCAACATTCCTCTAAGCAGGTTACTTTTAGCAAAGGGGAATAAAAGAACAAGGCATTACCTAAGCAGGTCACTTTTAGCAAAGGTAATGACACCAACAATCCTCTAAGCAGGTCACTTTTAGCAAAGGGGATAAACACATAAAGAATTACCTAAGCAGGTCACTTTTAGCAAAGGTAATAATAAACAAGAATTGCACATGTAACATTAAAACACATTCAGAGGTGCAGGTTAGAACTTTTGCGCAAGAATCATATAGCAAAGAAATCACAATGCGCAGGGTGCATGTAGCACAACACTCAAAATGTCCCTCAGGCCAACTGGCCTCGAAAGGGGCGGAATGCCCTGAGTCTCAGTGTCAGGGAGGTCTGCGCAGGCAGCACAGACACAAAAGCCTAAACGTAGCAACTGTCCACTAAGTGCTGGACAGTTGTGAATATGCACTGGGCAAACGTTGGAGCCAGGAGGGCTCAAGGACCAAATGGGCAAGGAGCCTCTCAGGGGCTCACCAAGCAAAATGTGCCAATAGAGCTCAGCGCTCTAAATAATGAATATGCCCCCAGAGCCTCTCAGGGCTCTCACTACGATGTGGGCAATGAGCCTCGCTGGGCTCGCGGAATGAATCTGGCTTGTGAGCCTCTTGGGGCTCGCACATGGGCACTAAAGAGCTCAGCGCTCTAAAACAATGATGGGGGCGATGCCTCTCAGGGCTCAGAACAATGAATGCCCCCTCGAGCCTCTGGACTCACTAACAACTATGGCCGTCGTTGGAGCCTCGCTGGGCTCGATGAACAGATTGCCCCCAGGAGCCTCTGCGGCTCC
Source organism: Lissotriton helveticus (assembly GCF_964261635.1). Taxonomy (NCBI): domain Eukaryota; kingdom Metazoa; phylum Chordata; class Amphibia; order Caudata; family Salamandridae; genus Lissotriton; species Lissotriton helveticus. The sequence goes on from NC_136072.1 coordinate 654,830,174, forward strand.
GAACAACAAATGCGGGGCTGAGAGCCTCTCGGGGCTCTGCAAGGAAATGCGGCAGGCGTTGGAGCGGCCCTCTGCCAACCGGGGCCGCTCGAAGGATTAGGAGGACCCGCCCCCGCACTCACCGGGACTTCACTGGTGCTGCGGGGGGCGGGAAGCACGGCTGGCTCACCTCTATTGCCGCGCAGGGCTCCTCTCCTCACGGGAGCCTCCTGGACACGGCCGGCGGCTTCTCTCCTCGCTGCAAGGGCGGGACTTCCGATCGGCCTCGAGGGGCCGCGCTGTGATTGGCCGGTCGGCCAGATACTTCCGGGTCGCCGCGGGCAGCGCGGCGGCCCGTTCCAGGTAGGCAGGCGGGCTCCCAGTACCCGAGGAGTGGGCTCCCTCGAGGTATTTACAAAATCCAACAACGGGGCAATGCCGGGTGGGCACCGGCGCTCAGAATAAAAAGTAAAGCGAGGTGGCACTCGCTAATGCCAAAAAGCGGCAAAAAGCGCTCCACAGCGCTATAATAGAAATAAAGCGCACCCAGCGCTTGGGGGCTAAAGGAAAGCGCTCCTAGCGCTACAAATATCAGCAAAGCGCTATTGAGCGCTGGGGCACCAGGAAAGCGCTCCTAGCGCTATAAATCAAATAAGAGCGCCTCCAGGCACTCTAAGTCAAAAGCAAAAGCTCCAGCAGGGACTGGAGGCAGGCAGAGGGGCAGGGCAGGGCCAGAGCCAGCACACTGGGTCTCCAGGCAGGGAGACAGCCAAGTGGCGGTCCTCTTGGCCCCAGCAGCAGCAACAGCCCCCTCTGGCAAGGATCCACAAGTAGAACCAAGAACAACTTCTGTGGGGACACAGCCCCATTTTTATATCATGAATTCCTTTGTTAGGAGGTGCAGGGTGGGGGGAAACCAGTTGCAGCTGGCTTGGGAGTACCCTTGATGGCCCAACCACCCCTTTCATTCACTGGGGAGGCTTGGGTCATTAGACAAACCACAGGGGGGCGGAGCCAGCATTGTGTGGGGAAAAACCCAGCCCATCCAGGACACAGATCTACTCCTCCCACACATCACTCATGCTGATCTCTCACTCACCACCGGGCAGACCCATCCAGACTTCCTGGAGCCTGGCATGCCAGACAGCTCCAGCCAATCACGCTCCAGTATCCTCACTGCACACATACATCAATGTCCAGAAGTAGCACTTCCCTTCTAGACACATACAAGCCGCACATACCATTGCGCAGCATTCATTCTCACGAGTTCATACATACTAAACTCGAGCCTGCACTCCCCACACATCAGGAACTACCAGGGCACACACATTCCCCATGCATTCCTATGGGAGGGCAGGCCAGCCATACTACACGCACGCACTTTCACTCTGGGACACAGGGAAAAAGTGCGCCAAGACCCAAAAATCACTACACAGGGTCACAAATAAAGGCAAAAAGATTAGGGGTGAACCTGCCCTAAGGCCCAAGTCTAACACACACTTACATTAGTGAACATAACAGGCCAGCCTCTCACACGGACACACCTGGCAGTGATGAAATATCTTTATTTTTCACTCTTAGGAATAACCTATTGGTAGGGTAGAGATTGCGGCACAGCACCCAGCGCGTCCGACTTCAGAGCTCAGGCATCGGGTTCAACATCCTGTGATTCTGGGCAAATCAATTGACCTCCCATGCCCATGGACAGTGCCTGGATATCCTTGTTGGTGCTCCCGTCGGACACCGACCCCTCAGCACATGACATGCTTTATGGGACAGCTCGTATCCAGGTCCTGGTCTTCCTCAGCATCACCTCGTCCTCACAGCTGCAGAGTCAAGGTCATCGACATATTGCCTGAGGCATACAACATCGGAGGGCATTCGTCTTCCAAGTCTCCTGCTCACCCCTGAGTGACATAGACTCTAGGATAGGTAACTTGGGTACCACAGTATCCACAGGTGGGGTGGCTCTCCAAACTTCTGTATTCCACTGGGTTTATTCTGGGTCTACTGGGAAGGGTCCCTTATCTTTAAAAGTCCAACTGCTACCTGCACATAGACTTGTACAGAACATATCGCCTTGTTCACACATTGCACACACTCTCCATGGGGTCCCTATCTACTTACCTTGGGTGGGTCTGTGGGTCCCCAAAATTTCTACTTTCTCTCGACAGTGTCCTCTTAAATCACCAAAGGGTTGTCTGGACTGGTGCAAGGTGCCCACTTAAATTAGTGAACATACCAGGCCAGCCTCTCACACGGACACACCTGGCAGTGATGAAATATCTTTATTTTCACTCTTAGGAATAATCTATTGGTAGGGTAGAGATTGCGGCGCAGCACCCAGTGTGGCCGACTCCAGAGCTCAGGCACCGAGTTCAACATCCTGTGAACTGGGCAAATCAATGAACCTCCCGTGCCCATAGACATTGCCTGGATATCCTCACGCGATAAGGCACACTATATAAATCTGCAAATATATGTATTGGTACAGACTTGCTATTATCCTCATCTTCAGATGCATCAAGGGTAGTGCGTTGAGTAATGGTCAATCCCTTGGGATCGATGTTTTTTTGAGTTTGAGAATGCCTGTCACGTTTCTGAGAGGCAGTGATCCTTTTTGATGCTGACTAAATCATCACCTACAACAGAAGATGTGGAGAAGATGTCAAAGCAAAATGGTTGCATTGTAATGACTGGATGTACAGTAATGCTAAAGTGTAGGGGGCATATTTATGATGAAATCACACAGCTCCGCCAGTCACTACACTGTGCCATATTTAACATAATACAGTGCATTACTGTCTTTTCCCAGCACTGGCACACAATTTCCTGTCTAAAGCCAATGCAAGCACCCTTGCTTCATGCAAGGGTGCCTGCGTTGTAAGCAGGATTGTTTTTGTGCCGTAAGGGACACCTTCCTGCACAAAAATATTATCCTGAGGCATTTTCCTCTTTCTATGCGTGCTGCAGACTGCAGAACACATATTAAGAGGAAGTAATGACAAATACAGATATTTCTCCTCCTTACACCTCACCTAGGGAGGCACAGCAATTTGATACATTCTCAGGTTTACCAGGTTTAGTAAATCAAGGAATGCACCAAAATCTATGGGTAGATGCATGGGAACACCCAGGCTCCACCCATGGAACGCCTTCCCATGACAGAGTAACTCAACCCAGCGATTTGCACTGCAGTGCGTTACTATGGAGTTATCAAGCCATGCAGGACTTAGCAAGTGGCCTTGCGTGGCTTGACAATTCTGACTTAGGTTTGCCCTTGCGCCCCCTTGTGTGGTGCAAGTGCGATGCAAAACCTACATAAACAAGCCCTTCCGTGTTTACAACAAGTCTTTGAATTTAGGCATGATTTATATATCACTAGTGACATCATGAACCACCCACTTTGGCAGCTTAAGTCGGGTGCTGTTGAGGCTAGAAACATTGAATATTTATTTATGAGCCTGTTCTGTCTCCTTCTCAGTAGTCAAAAGTTCCTAAAAATAAAGTGAAAAATATAGCAGAGGTAATGGATTCAAAGACATTCATTGAAAAGGTGGGCCGGAAGCAGAAATGAGTAGAAAAATAGAGGGCTGGAGAGAGGAGAAAGGAAGAGTGAAAATAACATATGAAAAGGAGGTAAATGTGAGGCGAAAGAATGTTCTAAACAATGGAAGGATGGGTGTCAGGGTGAAAGGTCTGATGGATTGAAGGGTAAAACTATGGGGCATATTAACAAGGCGGTGATATAAAATTATCGCCACTTTTGCGGACGTTGTCGTCCAAAAAGCGGCGATAATTTTATCATCTTATCAGCAAAGACACGCTATAGCGCGTTTTGTTGATTTTGCTCCAGTTTCCAGCACGTCTAACTTCGTATCGCTAATGAGATGCAAAGTAGGTGTGTCTGTGGAAACAACATGGGTAAATATTTCGAAGGCAGCTTCGCAATATTTACAACACGGGGAAGCGATTATTTTAATTGCGCTAAGTATGCCTTAACGCAGGAATTTAACGTCTGTTAAATTCCTGACTACGGCATACCTAACATGGTAGGTGGATTCATGTAATACGACCACAGGGTCGTATTATCAAGAATATCGCGATTTTACATGGAACATCTCTGAAAAACTAGCGACGTTCAATGGAAAAGGGCTCTATCGCTGGAATATCCATCGCCATGGCGCTAAACGTTATTAATACAACCCTAGCATGGTGAAATATTCCAGCGATAGTAAATAATGCGGTATACAAGGTCGGTGATAATTATCATTGCCTGTTGCAAATATACCCCTATGTTTGCACAGGTTGGTGAAAACAACAACGGATGGAATGATGGAAACCTGGATGACTGAGTGGCTGGATGGATAAAACCTGGATGGAAGAGTGGAAAGGTGGATGGGTGTAATGATAAACGACGGGTGAAATGATGGATGGATGGATGGATGGAAGTGTGAGTGAAAGGATGGAAGAATTGATGGAAGGCTAATGAAGAAAATGTAAATTGAAAGAATTATAAAGGAAGAATAGCTGGAAAGGTGAAAAGAAGGATCGATGGAAACAAGCAAAGATGGATGGATGGGTGAGAGATGAAAGGCTTAAAGAATAGAGATATGAGTGAACAGAAGGAGCGGTGAAGGTACCTCTTCTAGGGTGTGTAAGGCTTTTACGCTCCGCTGACCTTATGACATTTGAGGCAGAGATCTAAATGGGAAGTATTTTAATTTTCTGGCTTGTCCCCTGTGTTTAACCACTGTTAGAAAGAAAGATGAAATAGAGGGGCACTCACCCTTTCCTATATAGTCTATACTTCAAAATCTTTGTGGGCTGGCAATGGCAAGCCTTCTTGAATGTTATTTGAATATTGGATGCTTATTGTTCATTCACGTTGCTGAGCGTTGCGCAAAGTTTTCATTTAGCATGATTGATATGTTTTGGACAGCATTTAGGATTTAAAAGTATTCAATTTCTCTTGAAACTCTTTGAAACTATATATTTTTGTGACTTCATCTTTGCTATTGCTATACCTGATAATCATTTTCTTTGAGAAACATGTTTCATCTCTGGGAGATCGTGTCTTTATCGAGTTTTCAGGGCTTTCACTACGTGCTTGTCTGTTTCGCCAATTTATTATCACTTACTCTGTCTGATGTCAGTGTTTCCGATTTCTAATGGCAGGACTCCATCTTTATAAGAGGCTGTTGGAATGCCAGCCCAACCAGATGCGAGGAGAGGTAAAGGGGATAGATTGAACATGATGGATATGATGGCTCAGAGGATGCATCTGCTTTATGATGTTCTCCCTTCACCTAGTCAGAGTGGTGATCTCAGTCTCAGAATTCATAAGTGTTAGGTGCACGGATTTGAAGTCATCACTCAGAAGATGTGTATATTGAAAGGGTAGATGGCACGATTCTTAACCATTACACTTTGTTCGAGCAGATCATTTGCCTTACACAGCCTGTCTTATGCTTTTATTTTCTGTTCTAAAAGAAAATATTTCCTCAGCCACCACGAAGTGTCTGTGACTTTCAAGTGTGGATGTCTAACCCAGGTCTTGATCTCTGCTTAGAAAACTCATTTCTACTGAGTGGCGAAGTATTTCAGTATTTATATCCTTTCAGTCATTGCCCCTTTTGCACAAAAAAAATTGTAACAATGTACTGCCCTCTGCACGCCAGCTAAAATCTAGCCCTCTTTGCAACAGCCAACAACACACTGCACATCAATTCAGTGCCTCAATATTTAATGGTAACATATGGCACACATATGTTTGTGAAATCATGCCATCTGTGTCATTGACTAGATTCCCTTGTTTCGTAAAGGTCCTCTTGGAAATCATCTGTGAATGACCAACTGCCTTACCATATATGTTCATTGCTAGACCTGCAATCCTTGGTGTGGGTTTCCCCAAACCTTTTATCTTCGGACTTCCTGTTTTTTGCTGACTGTGGTTTTGCTTGTCTAAGGACTCTTTACCACTACTAGCCAGTGCTAAAGTGCTTGTGATCGCGCCTAAAAGCATGTTGAACTGGCTTATACCCAATTAGCATATTTAATTTAGCTGTAAGTCCTTAGTAAAGTGCCACTACCTTTGCAGAGGGCCTGTAAATTAAATGTTATTAGTGGGCTTACAGCACTGATTGTGCACCACTGAAGTAGCACTTTAAACGTGTCTCAGGCCTGCATTTGCAGCCTGTGCATGTGCCGTTTTAAATTACAATTTCAACCTGCCCAATTAAACCTTTTGCCAGGCTCAAACCTTCCTTTTTCTATACATATAAGTCACCGAAGGTATGCCCTGGACAGCACCGTGCAGGGTGCAGTGTATCTAAAAAGTTGGAGATGTACTTTTGATTATAACATGTCATGGTAGTGAAAAACTCTTACATTTGTTTTTGACTACTGCACGGCCTAACTCTTCCATAGGATGATATATATTTTATAAGTGTAATTTCCAAATAGGAACAAGTCACCCCTTCATGTTTGGTGTCTCTGGATTCCCTGTTTAAAATCCTAACTTGTTGTGAAGTCGGAATTTAAATTACAACTCTGAAAATGCCACTTTTAGGAAGATGGCATTTTCTTGCCTTAGCCATTTGGTGCCTGCAGCGTGTCTGTGGGTCACATGACTGGGTGTGTGTGACAGTTGGGCTTTGTGTATTTCTCCTAGACAGCTGCACACAATGGGCAGCTAAGGTGTGACTGGATGAGCCATCACTGGCAGAATGGGAGGGAAGAGGTTGGCCTAGCCCACTTATCCTTGAATAGGCTGTGTCCTGTCTACACACAAAGAGCTGCATACCCCCTGTAATTAGTCTGGAGCCAGGAAGGCAGGGCACCTGTGAACTTCAAAGGCATGCCTCTAGCGGTTGGTTTCTCCCCCACTTGAAAGGCACAACTCAGTATAAAAGAAGGATCTCAGACACCACTACTTCAGTACACTTCAAGACCCCTGGAACTCTTCTAAGAGAAGAAGTATTGCCTTGCTGCCGAAGAGCCTGCCACTCTGCTGGACTGCTGCTTAGCAGTAACTACTGGCCTGCCCTCTTTCCTGAGTGAGAAGGACTGGACCTGCATCTCTTGAATAAGTATGGGTGAATTTTGCGGATCTGCGGTCCGCGAATTTGCGTGAAATGGCAAAAAAATCTGCGAGTTCGCAGATTTTTCCGCGAACTCGCAGATTTTTTGCAAAAATTTATACTGGAGTACTTTCTACTTGCTAATCAGTAAGTGCTAGCTCGTTGGGTAAATGTATAGTGCTTTTCCTACACTACAGCTGCGTAAAGTGCCAGAAGATTTGTCTCCAGTGACCATGTGTGTGTTACTATTCCATCTCGACGAAGGACGCAGGGGTCCCTTGAGTGAGCTGTCCATCATAGTGGGTAAATGGCGGGAAGACAGTGCACACCGCTAGTGTGTGGGCGGGGACAAAAACGGGCGGGCTTCTATGCGAGTTCACATGCCTCTTGTGTGTAAAAGGTCAGAGAACAATCAGAGCAGCAGATGAGGAGAAAGAAGCCCCTGGTCACAGGAACTGCACGGGGATTGCGCTCATGAAAGGGAAGAATGCAAAGGCCTCCATCCAGCAGCACAGCTAATTTTCGTCGGAAGATATGGGGAGAAAGCACACCTGCCCAGCCTCGACAAAGATCACAATTGTTTTTGGGCTGATGAATGCGTTACTGAATTTGAGCTTCAACTCGGGCACCTTCTTTATTTATATCTGTAAGTGCTACCTGCTGAGGTTTAATTTTTGTGACAGAAGCATTGTGCCAGAATTAACCCTGCCCTTCATATTTATCCAAGAAGACGCCACCGGTTTGTGCGATACCTCTACTCAACTGGAGTATTTTCTACTGGCTAATCAGTAAGTGCTACTTCATTGGGTAAATGTATAGTGCTTTTCCTACACTGCAGCTGCATAAAGGGCCAGAAGATTTTTCTCCAGTGACCATGTGTGCCTGTAACTTGGCCAAACTTGCGGGGCTTCTAAAATAAATCCCCCCGCGATTTTTCTGCAATTTCGTGAGATTCGCGGATCGCGAAATTGTCGAAAAATCCGCAAATTTCGCGAGTGGAATGGATTTTTCGCCCATACTTACTCTTGAACCCAGAACCCAGAGTGGCTGCAAATGCTAGTTGACTGCCTTACCTGATCTGAAGCTTCAGGGGCACAACAAGCTTCCAACCACGTTGCACCAGCACCTGGACTTTGCCATCTGTAAGTCTACCCTTCCAAGTGATGTTACCCCAAGCACTGGACCCTTTGAAGTGTCTTAAGGTGCTCCACAAACCTCTGTGGACAAAGCAGAACCAATACATCTATTCTGCTATGCAGCACAACCCCGAGCAGAACTGATGCATCTCTGCTGCTGCGTGAATTAGACCCATCGCAAAGATCTGCATCGCTGCTGCAGCGCGCAACACCTATGGAACTTGATGCTGATGATGGATTTAACCCGTATCTGTGACTTGGGGTGAAAGTTTGATATGTCCAGCATTCTGTCAATCTTTTTGTGTTGTTATAGTCACCCTAAGTGGGAAGGACATACCCAGACATGGGTCCCATGCTTACTGTGCCCCTGGATTTAAGCTAGCATGGCAGATAAGGGGTGATACCCTACATCCAGACATGGGTACCTGTCCAGGGAAGACCTGGATTGGCAGTTTGGGCTAGACTGTTCCCATGGGGAGTAGGGAAAGACTGATTTGCATATGGCTGGGTCCACCCTGGGGTGGCATTTGTGAGCAAAATAATGATGGATTTAACCCAGATCTGTGACTGAGTGTGAATGTTTCATACTTTCATCAATTTTTGCCATCATCTCATGTGTTTTGATTTAGTCGCCGTAAATAGGAAGGATATGCCCAGATGTGGGTCCCATGCCCACTGTGCCACTGTATTTAGGCTAGTCTGACTGATATGGGGTGATATCCCGAAGCCGGTCCAGGGATGCTTGTTTCTGGCCTAGGGAGGACATGGCTTGGTATTTCAGGTTGGACTCTTCCCATGGGGATCAGGGTGAAGACTGATTTGCATATGGCTGGGTCCAACCTGGGATGGCATGGTGAGCAAAAAAACAAAACAACGATGGATTTAACCCACATCTGTGACTGGGGGTGAATGTTTGCTATGTTCAGTATTTTGTCCATCATATTTTTGTGGTGCATGCTCAGCACAGGCCCTAGGATCTCTCATTGAGAGCAGACTTCATGGCGATGACGTACTCATCATCCCAGCCTTGCGCCTCCTCGGAACCAAAGCATCGCCCTGACTGCGCACTGTATCATCAACGCTGGGCTTTTCATCCCAAGCCCTGATGACAGGATCCTTGATGATGACACAGGCCCATACATCACAGCCTCGTTACCTCTCGGTACCGACGTACTGCTTCAGCTGCTTGATATATCTTTGGGATGGATCTTTGCAACGCCCCCTGAATCAGGATTTAGTGTATTTTGTTTAGTGGACTTATCTGGGTTCCTGTAGCCAGCCCATGCTCCATAGTGGTCTGCCTGAACTTGTGACTTTGTCCGGGTCAGGTGTGGCTAGATACCCACAGCTGGCGCTTTATGTTTTTTAGTGGTATTTTCCTTAAAATCATTAAAACTTCATATCTCAGGTCCTACTGACTGGATTTTTTCCATTGTGGTCTTGTTTTATTTATTAAAGACGTTCTATTTTTAATTTAGGGTTGACTTGTGCCTCACTCTCACCAGGATTGAGGTTGCTCCTTGACGAGGGCTCATACCCCAGCCAACCAACGACCCAATTTCTCACATTCTTGTAAATCAATTTCTTTATGGATAATTGTGCATAGTGTACATTACTGCAATTGTGCTTTTTTATTTTCGTTTGCACCGGGAAGATATCTTTCCACATCGAGAAAGCCATTTTTCTACACACCTACCAAATTAGGGGTTGTTCCCTGCCCATTCACTCCCTGGGATCAGATTAACTTGTGCCCTCACAGGAATAAATATATTATTTCCAGGGTAAGAATGGGTCATGAAAAATGCTGTGAATATACACAAGCTTGATTACAAACGTTCCAGGTTACATAAAAGGGTAAACCCGGAATCACTGGGACCTGGGTACTCAACAATATATAAAGGGGTGGTCCCAGTAAGTATAACATCAAAAAGTGTTAACAATCAGGACAAATTGGAAAACAAATATTTAGGAAAAGCAACTCAAAACACAATTTAACATTCAGTGATATTTAATCACACTGACACTGATCATAGGTTATTCAACCGGAACGAAACCATTGAACATTAAATACATCACTGGAAATATTGCAGTGCCCAGGGGAAGGAGGTGGGAAAGGTTATGATTCTGGGGAAGTAGTGGGATGGAAAAGAGTGTAAATCATATGTAATACAAGCACATATTAATCATGTGCCAAAGGACACAAATCAAAAACCACATTTATAATAGAAGTACATCTAATCTGTACTGGTCTGCCATGTAACATGTAATAACTCAGTAATTCAAGTACTGTAGGTACGACTGTCATTGGATAGTTGATATTAAAAACATCCTGTCTTTTCAAAAGATGAAATATTACAAGAAGATGTTATATACATTCCATATAGTTTTTCATTGCGCTAAGTATACATTTTACGATTATGACATCTGTGTTTTTTTAAATGGTATCCAGTTTTGGCCAAGGGGCCAAAGGTGTATCACTGGACACGGAGAGTGTCATTTAAAGTTTGGTGGATAGGAACACTATCATAAACTAGCAGTGCTCCCACCCATTCTAACTTTAATGTCCTGCCTTCACATTTAGAGGTGAGGGAGAGAGAGAGAAAACTCTGTTTATTTAGACCGTAGTCTTTAAACACCGAGATCTTATAAAATACAAACACTGTACATACTTATTGGTATCAAACAAATACACAAATAACGTTTTAAAATGGCACAGTTACTTACCAGACTGATCTGCTTAGTACATCTTTGGTAGAACAGTGGCTGCCATCGCCCCTTGAAACCTCTAAAATTCTATTTTTTCTATAAAATCAATTAAGAAGATAAAAACCTCATAAAACCTTGATAAATCAGAAGTAGCAAATCTCCTAAAGATAAAAAGTTCTTTACATTTGTCATTCTTCATTAGCAGCAGTAGATTAGACACATTGGAATACAATTTCTTTGGTCATAAGCCTTTAGCTACTGAGTGGGGGGGGGGGTTATAATTGAATTCATCACTAACATTGCTTAATTTTTTCCCTAACAAAATGATTTACCCCTCTCATATAATTTCCTAATGCAATTGCAGTATCCAGATTTTCCATTTCTATCAATAATGCAATGGCTTGTTCTCGAGACCTTATTCCATATTTTATAATTAGTGGCCTTATAAATAGTTTTCTCGCTTCTACCGTCATAAGGCAATCTACCAATATAGACAATATATCACACTTTGTCCCCAGCCCACATTTGCATAGCCCATCGGGGTACAGCATTTCTGCTTTTAATCTCCCCTCCATTAGTCATGGGTTGGTGCCAATTCGTATTTAAGATTTCATATCTAAGTCCGTGGTTAGGCAAGGTTTCTAGATACGGATACCATGCATCTTTTTCCCATACTTTTATCATGCATTGGACCAACCTTTTTCTTTCTTAGGTATTCTAGGTCCTGGTTCCTTGATTGCTCCATACCTTGTGCTCGAAGTAGACGATTGGAAAAGGCAACGTCTAAAGGATTCTGGTTTGCTCTCACATTTAGACTCCCAGTAATCTCCTTAATTTTCCTTCTAGCTTCTATTGCCCATTTAAGGCTGCTATGCCTGATTTCCTCACTGCACCAATATGAAACCTTCTGTGCGCCCCCTTGGGATTGGCGTTTCCAGAATCTTGCCCGGGACATTTGGGCCTGGATGTTCCATGCTATTGTTCCCGTCTCTATTTTAATTGCATGTATCATGGCTCCCTTAGGTAGGGACAGTAGTATTTTTAGTGCCTTGCCTTCCTCCCGATCCCACTCTCCTTTACCACTGAGATGTAGAACTTCTGCTCCGTACAGTTCTTGGGGCGGGATCATAGCTTCATAAGCTTTTAGCAAAGGTTTGTGTGACATGGCTACATAATCTTTATTGAATTTTTTCAGGCCACAGATAGAGGACGATCCTTTCTCTTTTTGGGCATCCAAATGTGTCCCCCATTTTAAGGAGCTTTCGAACCATAAACCTAGGTATTTATATTCCTTTACAGAATCCAGTTTCGTTTGACCTAGGTACCAGCTAAAGCTTTTAGACTTTTTACCAAAAGTCAGAATCTTCGTTTTGTCCATGTTTACCACTAAAAGATTAGCCTTACAGTATTCACTAAAAGCATTTAGTTTTCTCTGTAGCCCTAGCTCCGTCTGGTCAATGATCACAAGATCATCTGCGTACAGCAGGCTTGCTACCTTCCTACCACTCATTCTGGGGCTCACACTTCTTTCCACTTCCAGTGCCGCTGGTAGGTCAGCTAAAAAAATTGAAAAGAGGAGAGGGGCCAGGACGCAGCCCCTGTCTTAGCCCGTTCCCTGTGGCTATTTTCTTTGTCAATGCCCCTTGAGTGTCTTTAATCACTTGGGCCCAGTTTCTTCTATGCAGTTCTTTTAGAATTACAAGTAGGCCTGCTGGGATCTCATATTTAATCAAGCACTCCCATAACCTCCTACGATCCACCAAATCAAAGGCCGCCCAGAAGTCGACAAAACAGCAGAACATTTTCCCCTTTTGTTCTATCGACTTCCGGGCGAATGCCCAAAGAGCATACCAGTGGTCCACTGTAGAGTGCCCTACTTTAAACCCCCCTGTTCTACTGGCAAGATTGAATTCGCTTCTACCCAGTTTTTTTGTTTTCCTAGTACTATTTTTGCAAATATTTTCTCCCCAATGTCTAGCAGGTTGATTGATCTGTAACTTTTTGGGGTGTGCATATCACCTTTCTTTTGTATGGGCCTTATTATTGCCCCTTTCCAGCTATCTGGGAACCTCCCAGTGTCCAAAACTACTCGGAACATGTTGGCAAAAATTTCAGCCCACCAATCTGTCTGGGTTTTAATTATCAGGGCCGGCAGGTTATCTGGGCCTGCTGCTCTAGTTAAATTCAGACTCTTTATCGTGCTTTTAACTTCTGGGACCGAGAAATCAAGTTTTATATCTGCTTCCAGACCGCTCCAGTCTGTGTGCTGATTCTGTTCCCGGTTAGTCCCAGGGCTATATAGGTCCTGCAAATAATCCTCCCAGGCTGCTTCTGCTACTACACAGTGCATTGTGGCTGTCTGGTGGTCCGCAGCCAAACAAACTAGTCTTCAGAATTGCCGTAAGATCCATGCACACAGTGAGGGCACATGTTCTGCCCCCCTGTGTGCATCCAAATGGCATGAGGCACCAGGGGGCCTGTTTCCTCTCTGCCACGGTTTTCATGGTGGTAGTACCGCTATGCAAACAGTGGCAGAGAGAAAACTCGGAATATGTGTGATGGAACCATGGCGGTCCCGTCAAGCATATTGCAGCCTTAGGGCTGCCATGCCAAATCCAGGGAATGTCAGTTCCCTTGTGGCGGCGGCGGTTCCATGGTGGTCTGACCGCCCAAATCATAATGGGGTGGTCCAACACTGGTGCGGTGGTAGCTATACAGCCACCATGAGTCCTCGGACCACTAGACTCATAATGATCGCCAGACTCATAAATGGGCCCTGTTAGACCTGGCATTTTCGGTAGGTTTATCCCCAGACTTTTTGCTTTTTGGCCTCCTGTTTTTGACCTATTTGCTATTGGTTTTAGCGCACTAGGCACTTTACTACTGCAAATCTGTGCTAAAGTGAATATGCTCTCCGTGCAAATTGTGTTATGATTGACATATTTGATTTACTAGTAAGTCCCTAGTACAGTGTTCTGTGTGTGCCAGGGCCTAAAAAATCAAATGCTACTAGTGGGCCTGCAGCACTTGTTGTGCCACCGACACAAGTAGCCTTTCAAAGGTGTTTCAGACTTGCCACTGCATTGTCTACGCACTGTTTTTACTGCTGTGTCGACAAGGCAAGTGCTCCCACTTGCCAGGCCCTAACCATCCCTTTTCTTACATGTAAGTCACTGTAGGAAGCTGGCTCTGTATATTCTTTACCAAAAATTAAGGTGTAGTGTGCACAGAGTCCAGAGGCTAAATTAGATTAGCTCCAATAGCTCTCTTTGTGGTAGTGTGGGCGAGTAGTTAGGCCTATCAGGAGGGTGTGTTAAGTGTGTATTGTATTCACTCAATCAAGGGCTGATTTCACACGCTCGGAGGAAGAATACAGACCAATTGGGTAAGTATAAACAAGTTATACTTATGTTCAATTTCCAGAACCAAGCAGGTCTTGTTAGTGGTAGGTAAAATGTACTTGCACTTGTAAAAGGTAATGAAACTGGGAATTGATTTGCAATCATTACAGGTGTGTATATGCGTTCAAAACATTTTAAATCACATAGATTACTTCTGTGTTACTTTTTGATTACATCAACTACTCAGGTGGTATGCCTAGTTATCATATCGTGGATCCTACAATATGAAGGTAAGTAAGACTTTTTCAGGTTTAAAACACAGTTACTTTTCTCCCATACAGGAGCAGTTCAACACAGAACATTTTCCGGACAAAAATCATAACATGGGTTCCAATGAGAAAAACTGAGTTAGCAATTGCAGGTAAGTAAAATGGTTTTGGGTGCTGGACCAGGGGTCACCAAGGTTAGGTTCTGCACTAAAAGTGCACCTTCAGCTGCACTGGGGCTGCTGGTTGCAGAGTGCAAATTCAGCACCAGTGCCAATGCTAGCCAATGCTGCCTGTGGGCACTGAGTGTTGAGGCTAATAACAGGCAGACCAATCGGGCTGGGGCGATGAACTTCTGGGGTTTTGGTGAGAGCACAGGAGGACCCAAGGCAGCACCAGTATCGCACCACTAGCGGCACAGGGGCAATCGGATGCAGGGTGCTTGCACAGCGTTGGGCACCCAATGCTATCCTATGAAAATTGGTCTTGGGCTGCAGGCATCATTCAGGGGACCAGACAAAAGAAATCAACAGCCAGTTAAGTATCTTCAGATGCAGGAGGACATAAGGACCCCTTTGGAATGGGTCAAGTGTACACAGGGCCGGAGGCTGCAGGGGTGTCTTTTGATGTCGGGAAGGTCGCGGTAGAGGGGGGTTGCTGTGAAGAGCCTGCAGGCATCGACACTGGATCTTGAAGGTGACACCTTTCCATGGTTTGGAGGTCAGGACCACTGGGGAACCACTTCAGGACTGAGGGACCCTCTGGACATGGGTCGTGGATGGCGTATGCAGATGTAAGTCCTGGAGAAGGATTTCTTGATTTTGCATTTTCTTTTGTGGACAGGGCCGCTGTTCTCGGGGAGCCTTGAGCCTTTATTGAAGTTGGGGATCAGTACTCACCAAGTCTGGAGCTTGATGATCATTTTTGAAGCTCATGGCAAAGGGGGATTCAAGTTAGCACATGAGGTCCACCCACAGCGACATCCTGGGGAGCATTCTTGGCTCCTCTACCCAGGATGTGCTTTGTTTCAGGACCCTGAGAGCGGGAGGCTCTCAACACAGGGGTCCAGAAACATGTCCAAGGGTGCCAGCTGGTGAGCAGCCAGTCAGCCAGGACACTAGAGTGAGGTCGTTTTTCAGGGGGCGTCCCTAAGATGCCCTCTGAGTGCATTTGGCATTAAATCCCACACTGGAATCAGTGTTGGGTTAATGTGCTGAAAAGTTTGATACCAAACTCCTCAGAATTCAGTGAAGCCATTATGGTGCTTTGGAGTACGTAATAACAAACTCCCAGACAATATACTCTTTATGGCTTTACTGCACTTACAATGTCTAAGAATGGACTTAGACACTGGAGGGGTACAGGGCTTATGCAGCTGTACCCTAATTAGTGGTATAGTGCACCCAGCTAGAGGGGTGTCTTACCTATATTATAAGCAGTGAATTGTAGGCCTTTCACACAGGTATGTGTGCCATGCCAACTCTTCACTTTTTGACGCACCAAAACAGCCTGCAAGGGCAGTGTGTATGTGTTAAGGTACAGGGCCTCTAAGGGTGGCAAATAGGTGCTGTAGTCTTAATTGGCCTTCCCTGGTCACAGGGCCATTGGTACCCATGGTACCTTTTACAAGGAATTTACATGTGGCCAGAGAGGTGCCAATTGGGGTTTCAAAGGTACAGTTTTAGGGAAAGAACATAGTGTTAGCAGGAATCTACGGCACGCTTAGTCAAAGAGCATCAACATCAGACAAAAAGTGGGGGGCAATCATGCAAAAAGGGGCACTTTCCTTCATCTGGTTTTGGAGTGCATTCACTCTAGACAGTTACAAGGGGGAGGGGGAGGTATGTACTGCCTTTCCTGGGTGACTCATAGCCAGGCTAAAAAGACCTCTCTGCTCTTGGTTTTTACTGAACTCAGAGACTTTCTGCCTAAAACTGCAAAGGGAAAAGTGGTATAAATATTAGGGCTCTAACCCTAGAACTTTAGCACTCTTTTGGCTCAAGGAACCTGCCCAGAAGAAGAGCTGGACAAGCTGTTAGCAGGAACTACCACTTTGCTGTGTGATTTGCGGTGTTGGCCTGCAGTGGCTGCTTCTGTTTTGAGCAGTGAATGGACTGGACTGGACTTTCTGTTACATATTTTCATAGGTTTCTCAAAGGACTTGAGGTAGAGCTTGCCCCCTGTTCAAGAAGTCTAAGGAACAGCAAATACTTCAAGTTAATCTGCTACCAGCACTGGGAACTGTGTGTTGTGTGCTGCAACAGAAGAAATAGCAACCCGACACTGTCAAGGATTTCTCTGCCGGCTCCATGACATGTTGGCACCACAGAGAACACTGCGCCGCTTCCCACCCCAACCCTGGTTTCACTGATGCCACCACTGCCACTGAGCTGCTGATTGGGCCATGACTTGAGGGCACTGCACTTCTCACTGCCTCGCTTCACATTGTCCCCCTGGTATCCCTGACAATGATGCTCCACGTCAACATAGATGCTGCTGCCTGCACTGTGGCCTGGGGGCACCACTTGTAAGTTACTCGACACAATGCCTCATTCCACCCTGTAGCCATGGCCCACCGATGCCGGCGTTATCGACTCCAGATCATCTACTGATGACAGTGCTTCAGCAAGGACAACGCTGCTGCCAGGACCTCGACGAGCACCGCCTCATTTCGCTGGATGCCATCGCAGAGCCACTGCCTGCACCGCAACCTGAGGGCACCGCACATTGCACCACCCCACTACATACTACAGCCCCGAGGCCAGTCAATGCCGGTGCTCCTGACTTCAACCTCATGGAGTTCGATCTACAATGTTAGTGACTTCAAGGACCTGATGACTCTTGCACTGACCTCAGAAGTTGTCGCCTGCTCTTGCAGTATCTTTGTATCTCATCGCAAGGTCCACAACGCCCTGTTTTTCAAGCTACTGTTTCGCAACACCGTAGCTGGCCTGCGACACAGCGGTCAGCCTGAATTGTTGGATTTGTTTGTTAATGATGTCCGGATAGCCCCGGATGGAACTGTTGACTTCAAGGAACTGTATTTTAAGTCTATTTTTGCAACATTCATATTTTTATTACAGTATATTGTATTTTTATTGCTTTGATCTTGTTTTACACAGATAAATAACGGCTAATTTTCTAAAACTGGTGTGGTGCTCTTTTGTAGTGTTTTCACTGCATTGCTGTGTGTTATGAAGTAATGCTTTACACATTGCTTCTGAGATAAGCCTGGCTGCTCGCGCCAAGCTACAAAGGGGGTGAGCAGGGGGTTATTTTAGACGCGTTGTCCCCTTATCCTGACTAGACGGAAGAGTCCCTACTGTGATGTATTTACTATGGGCACTGTATCGATCCCCCTATTTCTGACCCTTGTCTGGTTAATAATTAACTAGCAGCCATTCAACTGCACAAAAACTCGTTATCTGATTAGCCATACAACGGCACAGAAGCCCGTTATCTGATTAGGTCATAGCGCATGCCATCTCATTAGGCAAGCACTATTTCTCCAGCCCCCTAATAGGCATACGGAGTTCTCAAAACAAATCAAACCTACAGCGACCTGGGAAATCCCCGCAGACATTGTTTTGATTTAGCCGAGAACTTCAGTAAAGAATGTACGAACAACCAATTCTTATGACATCCTTATTGACGTATTTATGTCCATCCTTACGTCAATCTCGGCACCTTTCAGGTATAAATAATACCGACATTGCCTTAAGCAAACACACGAGGTGGTGACAAGATTGGAGCAGCGAGACTTGCCGAGGAGCCCAGCTGACAGCGAAGCCCACAGACGCTGCCCCTCCTTTCTGACGCGCTGAGAAAGAGACGCTGCCTTTTCTCCTGCCGAGAAATCCAGCTCCGGCGCTTCCAGCCGCCCTTGCAGGCAGCTGGGATATCAAGCCCTAAGATAGAGATACCAGCCCTCCAGCCTTCTAAATCCCAGGTACTGAACTGAATAACCCCTTGCAGAGAATTCTTGAAGCAGACCCTTGGCAAAGCAAACTTAACTTAAACTGCTACTTATCTACTCCCGCCCACGTATTAGGCTTAGGTCAGGTACATTGGGGTAGGCGTAGTTAGAAGCACCAGTTGAGTACGATTAGCCAATGTATATATGTATGTATCTATTTTATCCATTTTAAGTATCATATGGCTAAGAAACCATATCAATGCTTTTACAGTATTATTTTATAATTCTGTTTTTACTGTATGCACTCTACTTAACAATAAGTATTGCAATAATAGCGATTCATTTCTCTTGTATGAGAAAAGAGACTGATCAATAAATAACATCTTTTATTGAACACGCCTGTCTCTTCCTTTTCTCTACAATCTGGTGAAACTAAGAATGCACTGAACTGACTGAGTAAAATAAGTTGTCTTTTGTTTTCACACGACTCTAGAGATACACTCTTGATTAGGGGAGAGCAAAGTTGTCATGTTCTATGGTTGTCAGAAACTAAATCCCTTCTTGTCTATCCAGGGAGGTTAAACTCCTCCTTGTCTATTCGAGAAAGTTTCTAGTGAACTCTGAGCTAGCTGGCAAACACTACACTTTAAGTCTAATATCGTCAGTAGAAGACCTAGTTAACCTCTGTCCTACGTCTATACTATTGAAGATATTATTCCAATGCGCAGAGCCTATTGGGATAATAGGAACTACACTACATGGTGCCCAACGGTTTGGATAGGCGATAAATCTAACGTAAGACAGTAACTCAGTCGTGCTTTTTCACACAGACCCCTTTTTCCCCATAATACTCCAAAGACGTGTGGAGTGGGTGAAAGGTTATATCCGCCAAACTTCGTAGGAGGAGACTCCTATGTATGGTTCTTGGTTTATTCAACGTTGAAGGATACAATGTTCCAAAATATTGTGCATCTAATCTTTGTTTCCATAGAAACCTGATCTGCAAATAAACAAAATCTTCTTGTCAGTAAAATGTCAGACAATGAAGTAGAAAGAGAGACAGCTAGAATAGCAGCTCAATTCCTAGCGGATGACAATAGTCTCCTACAGCAAGACCCGGATGCAATACTCATCCCGGTCAACATAAGAAAATCTATAACTTTAAAACTTATAGAAAATGGGCTGACACCGAATGGTGGTACAGTCATATTCGTAATTGAGGCACACGAATATCGTCAGACAGAGGTATTCTATTCATGGATAAACTTTCCAGCAGAAAACGCTGTAACAAAGGACTTCCACTATTACAAAATAGAGGAACCTCCTAATGAGTACACTCCTTTCGAGGAGGTGGAAATACCACTCAAATACCAAGAGCACCTGCTCTGGTTTAATGGCGCCCTAAAACATAATAATCACATCACCAGGCTCGGTCCACTAGGTAGACCAGGAGCAACGTGGCCGGTCCTAGCCGGATACACACCACATCCAGACATTGAAGAAATGCCTGCACCAGATCTTTTAACATAGCTACAACAATTAATTAAAATACATAGACAATTAGTCCAATATGTAATGCGGACTTCAACAGTCCAACCATCGATTAAAATTCCACAGCTGATCCCTCATCAGGGGAACACAAATAAAATTACACCACAGAACATACAGTCCTGTCTAGGTAAAGTACCCGCAAAACGGGAACAAATTCCATTCTGGTTAGCACAAAAAATCACTCAAATAGAGGCAGTGTTCCCTGATACCACCTCTGTTGAGAAACACAGAATTCTGACTATCTGTCTTCCAATGGGAATCGCACCACATGTGGAGGACTGTGACACTTGGGGTACAGTCTTTGCTTCCATTTACACAAAAACACATGGTGTCCCATCCATGTCAGTAATACCAGATGTGCTAAAACAAATTCAAGATGAATACGGTCCAGAACCTGCTTTAACTCTTGGTATGAAACTACTAAAAGACTTCAAGCAGGTCTCGGCAATATTATTAGCCAATATAAAGGGAGAAGCAGCAAATGTGGTGATCCGCCAGAGGTTGAAAGAGACAAATATAGCAGATCAACCATTTGAAATTGCCAGAATCATAGAAAAATCCTATGAAGAACTAGGAAGAGATAGTTTGGGTGGAATACCTGTAAAACCCCAACTTATTGAAAGTCCTGAAAAGGTGTTTATTAAAAATAATCTAAACAATCAAAAGAAGAGCTGGGATGGAAAACAACAATCCACTCCCAAAGAAAAAAGATTCCAGTCCAGAGGAAGGTCTCCTCGGCGGAGAGAAAGATCTCCGGACCAAGGACACAAGTCTCCCCAAAGGGAGCCCTCTGTGAAAAAATACAACCTTAGAAATAGGGATAATATAAAAAAACCTGATAGATATCAAGATATTGATACACGCCCCTCTCAATCTTTTCAGACTTCCTCGCAGAAATCGGAAAGAAGAGGACGATCAGAACACAGGGAAGAGCACGTCAAGTCCAAAGACAAGGAACCTGCTCATCAAAATAAAAAATTACAGTTTCCAAAAAAGAAGGTAGCCAGTATTAAAGTAATCAAACATGCCGAGAATACTGAGGACACAGCTGAAAAATGGAGAATGGGCTCAGACAATGCTAGACAGCGCAGCAGAAGTGAGCATAGCTCGCAAGATCCTTATGAATCATCTGGAGACAGTGGACACGAATGAATACATTCAGGTGGAAACTGCAGATACCAGAGTTAGCAAACCTCATAAAATATATGAAATAACATTGCGTATAGAGGGGGATAAGACTAGGAAAATAAGGGGTCTCTTTTGGGATAATCTCTCCAAGGGCTATGACATCCTTCTAGCTGAAAGAGACTGGCCACCAGAGTTTGTCAGGGAGTGCCCTCATGGCGAAGAAATAATTATGCCTGCCTTCTCAAATCATATTCCAATTCATAAAAAATATACACTTGCAAGAAAGTGGGCAGTAGCCCAAGCTCCTGCATTATATAAAAACCATGTGGGATGGGATGAGGACTCTCCTCCTCACAAAATCCAGTTAAAATCACAACCTACTGCACAGAGGCAGTACCCAATTAAGCAAGAAGCTAAAAAACGGGTAAAAGAGATCCTAGATCAACTTGAATACCAGGGGGTGATTGAAACATGCACCTCACAAATGAATAATCCTTTGTTTCCTGTCTCCAAACCAGATAATTCATATCGTCTTGTTTTGGACTACAGACACCTTAACTCGTGTTGCAAAACCTTTGCAGTACATAACTCGCATAGTGCTGCACTAATGAATAAAATAGTGCGCAAAAAATACAAAACAACATTAGACATCTCTAATGGATTCTTCTGTCAAAATATAGCACCAGAGAGCAGATATTTGACCGCGTTCTCAATAAATGGCGCGCAAAAAAAATTCTGTTGTTTGCCCTAGGGGTTCAAGAACAGCCCAGGATTATTCTCAGCAAGAGTAACAGAGTTACTACAAATATATGATGATGAGGCATTATCTTATGTCGATGACATCTATCTAACAGATGATGACTTGGATACTCACTTGAAGAGAGTGAACACCATAATACTTGGGTTCGCAGCAGAGGGTTACAAATTCAACTTTAAAAAGTCAAGAATTGCCCATCTAACTGTCCTGTTTTTAGGATATGAACTATCAAGTGAAGGCAAAAGCCTGGCTGACAATTTCCTAGAGAAATGTGCTGTAATCCAAGCACCTAGAACACTAAAAAACTTACAATCAATTCTAGGTTTCCTAAATTTCGGAAGAACTTACATTATAAATTATGCAGAGAGAGTTAAACCTCTCTATGATCTTATAAAGCCAGATTTTAAAAGAATCAATTGGACTCAAAAACACACAGAAATTTTGAGATCTTTACAAACAGATATGTTAGTTAAAACAAAATTACAAACACGTGATAACACACGCAACCTTGTGATTCGCGTCATCCCAGGAAGATGCGGATTCACGTACCTAACCTCTAATGAGGGAGAGAAGGTACCAGTTGCATACAAATCACACTTGTACACAGAAGCTGAAAAAAAGTTCAGCATTAAGGAAAACATTGTTCATGCGGTTCAAACAGCTGTAGCAAAAGAAAAATACCAAGCCGACGGTAGACAGGTTACAGTCAGAACAGCAGAATCAGCTTTTGAGGCATTAACAACACCATGTAATCTACCGACAACGGCACTGAATCCAGAATGGATACAATGGGTAAATTCTGTTGCTACAGACAAAGTAAAATACTATTTTGACCCGGAAATGAAAGAATTAAAATCTCTAGAATATGAGAGAGAATACCCTCTGCCAATCGACATTCTGCCTTTACGACAGTACGCCTGTGTAATATATACAGACGGTCATGCTCAACCCTCAGTTTGGGGAGAGCTGGCTTACAACGCCACATGCGAAATTGTAAAAGACGTGTGGCGCGGAGGTAAATTGAGACCTCTATTTACAAAAACACACTCAGTGGAAAATAATTCAGAACAACAAACTGAAATAATAGCGTTAAAAATTTCGCTAGATAATGCCGATCGCGAATTCCCGACACTTATAGTGTGCGATTCGTATTACTGCGTCAAATCATACAATTACGATTTACAGAAATGGATTCAGAACGGTTACAAAGATGACACAGGTGCCACAATAAAGCAAAAAGCGCTTTGGGAACAAGTAGTTCTTTTACAGAAAGAACTACCAAAAACTCACGTGATACATTCACTGAGTCATCAGCGTGATGGCGTTCACGTTGCAGGGAATTCATTGGCTGAGACAGCCACAGCGGTAGCAACTAAATCGGCTTCCGTAGCTACAAAGAAGCGTGCAGTAAAATACATTGACGGTGAAACTGTGCTGGCAGTAAAAACGTCATCAAAAGGCGACTGCTCAGCGCTACCGATCAATTACCCACTCAGTTATACATACATAATCGATGCAAACTCAGTCCCTTTTGCTCGAATCCCTGGAGTGGGGGATAGAGTAATTCCAAACACGGACAAGAGAGTCATGTTAATAGTAGACGCACATATTGGCGAGGGTCTAAGACATCGCACAATTAAAGATTCTCTAGCAGAATTACAAACAACATACTGGTGGCCAGGAATGAGTCTGGACCAACACCTATTCGCGAGGAACTGTCCAAACTGCAACAGAGATCGCAGTGGTGAACGAAACGGTATATTCCCACGGCTTTTCGCTCAATAAGGAATAGGCTACCAACATAAACACACCCAGTATGAATAATGCGTCATATTAACATGTAGAGACTATTTTCACTTATAATGTAGACCCCAACTTTCGGCTGACGTCGGAACTGTTATACAAAGATTTGCGAGTCTATAATGGCATATACGCTAGAAGCATGTTACGTTCTGACCAAAATCTTTCCTTTAGCTCTAAAACAGCTTATGGGGGGTGCCTGGCCAGAATGAACATTGCATTGCGGGACTCTTCTCACTTCCTTCCTGAGGGAAACGGGATGGTGTAAAGAAAAAACCAAGGCATAAAGCAATCTATAACAGCAAAGGTATTAGGTTCAGGAGCTGGGTGGGTCAAACATTTAATAAGTTTCCAACGTAGTCTAAATAACCTGCCAAGAAATTCTCTGAAAGGACTCAGTCCGTACGAACTATTGTTCGGGACTAGAATGTTGATCCAGGACCTTGATAGTCAGACTTCAGTGGTTAAAGATAAATGCTTTGATATCAAAGATCGTTTGGCTATTTTACAGGACTTAAATGAAACAAGAAAAGACCTGAGCAGCATAAAGTTGAAACAGCAGCCAACAACCACTGAAGAAAAACCACCTGTCCCAGCAAGGCCTGTCTGGATTCCAAAAGTCGGGGATCTGGTCAGAGAGAAGATCGCGGTAAAGAAGGAATTTGGGCCTTCTTACAGAAAAGCAGTTCCTGTCTTGTCTATCAACGGGACAAGATCAGTAGTACTACCGCCCCTTGCTGGTAAAAAGGAGAACCGAGTCATATCCATCGACCTGGTTAAACCACAATCATGTGGCCGATAACAAATAGTAGGCCAAGTGGACTCCCAAGAAGTAGCAGAACACCAAAGTTTGCTACATCCACAGAGGTTCAAACTGAAAGACTGATCACATTTGAAAAATCTACAGTGAAACAACAAGGACTATGCAACAAAGCAATGGAACTTAAACCTCTTAAACCCCAAATCAAAGCTTTTCATCAAGAAACACCGACCTACGATGATGTAACTACAGACTTTTCTAATGAAACAAAGAAAAATCCAAAAGCAAAAAGTAATCCAGAAGCAATTGGAACAATTGACAGAACGGCATCTGGCTACTTCATCAACTTCGATGATTTTTCCGAAGATCCAAGTGAACCAGAAGTACAGCCATCAACAAAAACTTTTAAAGACAAAGCAAAGGAACTTTTTCATCAACTAAAGGGAACCTATCTGACTTCTCCATGGATTGAAATTTGGGTGACATTAGGTGCATTTGTCCTCATACTTTGGCTCATCATGGTACTATGCTTGGGACATTTCATTGAGGAAAAATATGCTAAAATGGACACAGCAAGCCAGAAAATCAACTTGGTCCTTAAACCACACACATCTTCACATGTCGAGAAAAGAGAACTTTCTTCAGTGAACTTCACAGCCAATCCTATAGCAGGCGGTGTAGCATGGGACAATACTGATTATGAAATCTATGGCCCGGTTGAAATCCTGAAGTATCCACATCAATTTAAGATCTTGTTAAGTGACTTTGTAAAACCAAGCACATTTGCTGATGATTGGGACTTTGAAAGTATTAATGATATGATGTCTGACCTAGTAATGTCTGCTAAATTTACAGAACATGATTATTTGCAGGGTTCGTCTAATTATGATCAAATGTTCTGCTACAACCACTATGGTAACCATTATCTCCATAAATCTACACAACCTAGAAATGTTTTAAATTATAACCAATGGGAACATTGTGCTACTCCTCCAAAGGGTAGTTCTAAAACATTTTATGATAAATATTCATATTTTTCAGGGTTTAACACAAGTAATGCAGAAACATTTTATTTCAAATTGTCGAATAAGACAGGTATAAAGACCATGCTTACAAACACGAAATTGATATATTCAGATTCATTTTTTGAGCAAATGAATACATTTGGTTTTGATTTCTGGAACAATAACATTGAAGCAAAAACTGTTTGGGGTACAAAAGATTGGCAAGTACAAGGTATAGAATCATTGTTCAGAGCCTGCATGATCCCAGAACAAATTATATTTTTGAATGACACTATTCAACAAACTACCTGTCTTGGCTTAGCCAAAATCAAAGACTTAAACAAACCGTCTATTCCAAAGCCAACAACAAACAGTAATAGCTCTATAGATGTTGAGATAGACGTGAACCATATTTTAAACCAAAACAGAACACATCCTGATTGGAAACAATGGTTGATCTGGCCCACAGACACACATAACTGTCAAGACAGATTCCTGAACAAAATACAGGGGTTCAAATTGACCAGGCCAGACCCTAGATATTCCCAAAGACAACATCCAGGGATAGTAACTACTTACAGTGTGGGCAAGTTCTGCCTTCAATGGCTACAAACATCCATACTGGCAGAAATTAAGCAACACCTAACTTTACTTCAAGAGGGTGCTGACTTGCGTGATTTCATTATGGGACCACGCAAACAGCGTCAAAAACGTTTCATAGCGGCCTCTATATATGCAGCTTACAATGAAGCTTGGAAAGAAACTCAAATTGAGACAGCAGAAAAACTACGGGAAATTGACCGTATTAATTTGGAAAAATCACTTTCTGTTGTGGACAATGGGTTAATGACTCTGTCCTCCAGAATATATTCACTGGACAGTATTGTGTCTTTAGCAATCGATATAATATCGCAGACTTACTGATGTTACAACACGGTCAGTCCCAATTGCGTTCTATTGTACAACTTGGCTGGACGTTACAAAATCTGCGTTCAGGCTATGTGCCTTGGCGTTTAATCAACACAACGTCACTATTTAATATCTTTAACCTTACTGATAAACAAATCAGTTTGGCACAGAAGGGTGCTGACTATACAATTCTGAGCATTGAAAAACTTGAGAGATTACCATTGACAATGTCAGAACGACCTGTCATTGAATGGATAATACATGGGATAATTAATATCCCGATAACAACTTTCCAGTTTCAAGCCTGCCAAAAATATATACAGGCAGGCCAGTATGAAAGGTTGGGTAAAGGGTACATTAAGTCAACATGGAACTTGCCCTACACACACACATGTGTTAGTAATAAAGGCCAGAATGTGTTTCTTAGTGGCAATAATTGTGCAAGGTCACTAAGCGGTACACTTCTGTGTCAGGGTATTAGTTTGCTTGGAGCCTGTGAAGGGACTACAAATAACCTTTCATGTCACCAGCTAGGCACACCTGCAACACAAATAGAACCATTCTTTAGGAGACTCTCGAACGGGAGTTACATTCTAATTGTAGATCGCAGATGTTGCAGTCTGCTGCGCGGAAAACCTTATCTCATAACCGTGACTATGAAGGTCATGTGCTGTGAACGAGTATTGTTCCCAAACGATGCTCGAGACAGGGAGGCAAGGTTATGGCCCAGTTTGAAAATTTATTTTATTCGAATTGATACTTTAAGCAGAATGAAGACTGTGCTCCTACAGACGCCAACCCGGTTAACGTCATCAAAAGAAACGTATGATCTCCAAGTTGCAAGGACAACTGCAGAGATTCATTCACTGTTATCAACCAATTCCCCCATACATTTCGCAGAAATACTGAGCGAAATCTTAGATATTTCTGATACAAGTGGAATCTCGAGTGTATTTAAGACAGTGTTTTCGGGAGCTTTAACCCCATTCAAAGCCATCCTGGGTATTTTTCCTGATTTTGTCCATTCCATCTTTGGCGGACTTCTTCTCCTTTTGGGACTAGTGGCAGGCATCCTATTTTTGATCCTGTTACTTCGCTATGGCAAACCACGTCACAGACAAGACACCAGCGACAATGGAAGAAACGATCCTAGCCATACGCTACAGGGACCGCATAACTAAAGTCCTTGGAATAGCCCGGCTTAGAGACCTGAACATGACTTGGTTTCTTTCATTTAGACCGATGTGGCAACGTTGTGTTATGCCTGTATTAAGGTGCTTGCTATGTGGCGAAGAATGCGTGTTGGACACCTGTCTGACACTACAATCGGATGTGCCAATGGACGCAGAGACTTTGTTGGGTCCGGTAACGGCTCATGCATTGTACTGTCCCCAGCGGCTACCAATCCTGATGACGGCATTCGTGGAGACTTCACCACTACGATTGAAGAGTAGTGAAGTACAAGATGAAAGCAGCATCGATCAGGTACGACCTTCTGTCAGCTATGCTGATCGAAACATCAATGAAGGCAATCATGCTCATGAATGCATGTTAATTAATTTTTCCGAGTTGGTGGAACTTTCGCAAGAAGCAGTTGACAGTTTTTTCGAAAGTCTCAACAATATGATGTTTTCACCAGAGCAGAAAGAATGACTTTGAGCAAACTAGCACACAGCGTTCCCTACACCCTGAATTTGGCCTTCAACTTTGAAAATAAAGCAATAAGAAATTTTCTCACCAGTTTTTACGGAGAGCGGGACATTTTTTTTTTCTTTCTATTTCCATTTCCAAAAATATTTACAATTTTTTGGGACACTTATCTTCTGCTTAAAGTAAAACTATTCTTAGAGAACAACATTTCTATTTTTAGCTACTCTAGAGACATTAGCTACCCTCTAGCATGTTCACAAGTATTTATGATTTTGTGATGAGATGGTCTCGAATTTTTTCTTCTGTATTAAGAGCCATTTCATGTGTAATTTCCGCATTTCGTTCATGCTGATTTCAAAATATGCGTATTAGATTTTGCATTATTATACTGCTTGAAGTGCATATAGTAACTATACTCATCTTTTCGTGTATTTCGCATTTCCAATTTTCAAAATGCATTTGATTGTATTTTGGGGTGGTTCGGTATACACATGCACTACTAGTTTTGTTTACTATGCCTAGATTTTTAAATATGGACATAGATTACGTGGAGTGGGTGTGATGTATTTACTATGGGTACTGTATCGATTCCCCTATTTCTGACCCTTGTCTGGTTAATAATTAACTAGCAGCCATTCAACTGCACAAAAACCCGTTATCTGATTAGCCATACAACGGCACAGAAGCCCGTAATCTGATTAGGTCATAGCGCATGCCATCTCATTAGGCAAGCACTATTTCTCCAGCCCCCTAATAGGCATACGGAGTTCTCAAAACAAATCAAACCTACAGCGACCTGGGAAATCCCCGCAGCCATTGTTTTGATTTAGCCGAGAACTTCAGTAAAGAATGTACGAACGACCAATTCTTATGACATCCTTATTGACGTATTTATGTCCATCCTTACGTCAATCTCGGCACCTTTCAGGTATAAATAATACCGACATTGCCTTAAGCAAACACACGAGGTGGTGACAAGATTGGAGCAGCGAGACTTGCCGAGGAGCCCAGCTGACAGCGAAGCCCACAGACGCTGCCCCTCCTTTCTGACGCGCTGAGAAAGAGACGCTGCCTTTTCTCCTGCCGAGAAATCCAGCTCCGGCGCTTCCAGCCGCCCTTGCAGGCAGCTGGGATATCAAGCCCTGAGATAGAGATACCAGCCCTCCAGCCTTCTAAATCCCAGGTACTGAACTGAATAACCCCTTGCAGAGAATTCTTGAAGCAGACCCTTGGCAAAGCAAACTTAACTTAAACTGCTACTTATCTACTCCCGCCCACGTATTAGGCTTAGGTCAGGTACATTGGGGTAGGCGTAGTTAGAAGCACCAGTTGAGTACGATTAGTCAATGTATATATGTATGTATCTATTTTATCCATTTTAAGTATCATATGGCTAAGAAACCATATCAATGCTTTTACAGTATTATTTTATAATTCTGTTTTTACTGTATGCACTCTACTTAACAATAAGTATTGCAATAATAGCGATTCATTTCTCTTGTATGAGAAAAGAGACTGATCAATAAATAACATCTTTTATTGAACACGCCCGTCTCTTCCTTTTCTCTACAATCTGGTGAAACTAAGAATGCACTGAACTGACTGAGTAAAATAAGTTGTCTTTTGTTTTCACACAACTCTAGAGATACACTCTTGATTAGGGGAGAGCAAAGATGTCATGTTCTATGGTTGTCAGAAACTAAATCCCTTCTTGTCTATCCAGGGAGGTTAAACTCCTCCTTGTCTATTCAAGAAAGTTTCTAGTGAACTCTGAGCTAGCTGGCAAACACTAAACTTTAAGTCTAATATCGTCAGTAGAAGACCTAGTTAACCTCTGTCCTACGTCTATACTATTGAAGATATTATTCCAATGCGCAGAGCCTATTGGGATAATAGGAACTAAAATCCTCGAGAAGCACGTCCATAGCGTGCTCTCTAACTTCCTGGAGTCGAATGAACAGCTCCATGCGTCGCAATCGGGCTTTCGATCCAACTTAAGCACCGAGACGGCGCTCCTGGAAGTTTCTGAGATTGTGAAGGAGGTGCAGGATGATGGAGGCAGGGTGATGTTAGTCATGTTAGACTTGTCGGCGGCGTTCGACACCGTCCCCCATGAGGATCTCCTCGCTAGACTGCAGGACATCGGTCGGGGGGGGACGGTGCTCAGCTGGTTTCGTTCCTTCTTGGCCAACCGCCGACAAACTGTCTGGGCCCCACCCGGTTCTGCCGAAATGCCGCCATTGGGAGTCGGAGTTCCTCAGGGCTCAGTCTTGAGTCCTACCCTATTTAACATCCTCATGACCCCTCTGGCGGATCTGGTGGAGTCCTATGGGGCCCGGATAGTCTCATACGCTGACGACACCCTGCTTCTTTTCACCTGTTACAAGAGCGAAGAATTCGATGGGGAAAGTATCCGTGAGTGCCTTGGGGCTGTTTTCAATTGGTTCCATCTGAACAGCCTCAAGTGCAACTCGGATAAATACGAGATACTTTTCTTCGGATGCCCTGTGGAACCGGATTGGCATGGTTGGTGGCCTGCTGACAAGTTCCCGCCAGCCCAGTCATCTAAATGGGCCAAGAACTTGGGAATTAAAATCGACAACGGGCTCACGCTTAAATCCCAGGTGGCAACCTTGACTGGGACCTGTTTCGGGATCCTCAGGATGCTCCGAAAGTTTTTCCCTTTGCTATCTGTGGAGCATCGGAGAATAACTGTTCAGGCCCTCATTGGATCCAGATTGGATTATGCCAACATTTTGTATCTGGGTCTTCCAGAATACCTTTTACAGCGTATGCAGGTGACCCAGAATGCTGCCGCACGAGCAATTTTCGGCCTACATCGCCGAGCCAGTGCCTCTAACCTGCTACAATCCCTCCATTGGCTTCCGATACGGAAGAGGATAATGTTCAAGGCCTTGACATTAGCCCACAAAGCACTGCACGCCACGGGTGCAAAATATTTACAGAAGAGGCTGAATTTTTATCAGCCGACACGTTCCCTACGATCAGAGTCTTTAGCACTCGCTGTAGTCCCACGTATTAAGAAGGCACGTCTGGGAGGGCGATCTTTCAGATTTCTGGCCCCTCAGCTATGGAATGCCTTACCTTTGTCCTTACGACTCACATCCAATTTGCTGGCTTTTAGGAAGGGTCTTAAGACTTGGTTATTTGCTGGGTAGAGTTTTGTTCCCCTTCTCTTTTGTTGTTCTGCTAACTGCTCTGCACAGGGAAGAAGTGTTCTGCTATCTTGGTTTTAGTCTACAGGGGCACGGTGGGATTGTTTGAAGTAGGTCATACAGGAAGTGCTGCAAAAAGTGGGTAGAGTTCCCTCTTGGAGCTTTTACCTCATTGGTCATGGAGGGGTCAGGGGTCTTCTGCAACCACAGGCTGGTGCCAGGTACAAACGTGGCCTCCACAGTGGTAGAGAGACAAAATATCGAAATTAAAATATCGACATACAACAATATCGATGTTTTAATTTCGATGGTATAGAATATCGATGTGCAAAATATCGATAGACAGAATATCGTTTTTAAGGTATGTATGTTACTAAAATCGAAATTTACTAATATCGAAATTTTGTTTAGTGTTATGTATTTTATTATGTTGTTTATATGTTTGTTAAATATGTTTTTTAATGTATGTTTTGAAATTAGTAATTTTGTTTACATTTTGCGTTTTAGTATCAGAGCGGGTTGTGGGTTTATAGGGGAATAGGGTGGGAAGTAATTTAATAATAATTAATTAATTAATATTTTTTTAATATTTATAATTAATAATTAATTGGTAATTAATTATTATTAATTAGTTAATTGAATTAATTAGAGTTCATGTAGTAGTATTTACTATGTTTTGTTGTTGTTAATTAATAATTAATTGGTAATTAATTATTATTAATTAGTAAATTAAATTAGAGTTAATGTGCTACTCTATTTAATTTTTAGTTATTGTTAATTAATAATTAATTGGTAATTAATTATTATTAAGTGATTAAATGATGTGATTCATTTATGTGTAGTGGGTTGTGTGTTTATAGGGGAATAGGGTGTGTTATAATTACATGTAATTAATTAAAGAGATTGTATTTATTGGCATTTATTGTTAATTTTTTGGTAATTAATATGTGTTAATTAGTTCATTTATAATTACATCAATTTAATATTATACATTTTTTAATTGATTAATTGATATTTATATTAATTGTGTTTTTTTGTATGTGTAGTTTGTTGTGTGTTAAAGGAGGAGTAGTGTGGGAAGTAGTTTTTACCTCCATGCTATATACGTTTTCCCTACTGTTGCACCCTCTGGACTGGGAATAGTAATTGTTACCCATACGCTATCCAACGCTTTCCCTAATGTTGCACCCTCTGGAGTGGGAATAGTAATTTTTACACCTACGCTATCCAACGCTTTCCCTACTGTTGCACCCTTTGGAGTGGGAATACTACATTTTATCCCTACGCTATCCAACGCTTTCCCTACTGTTGCACTCTCTGGAGTGGGAATAGTAATTTTTACCCCTACGCTATCCAACGCTTTCCCTACTGTTGCACTCTCTGGAGTGGGAATAATAATTTTTACCCCTACGCTATCCAACGCTTTCCCTACTGTTGCACTCTCTGGAGTGGGAATAGTCATTTTTACCCCTACGCTATCCAACGCTTTCCCTACTGTTGCACCCTCTGGAGTGGGAATAGTAATTTTTACCCCTACGCTATCCAACGTTTTCCCTACTGTTGCACTCTCTGGAGTGGGAATAGTCATTTTTACCCCCACGCTATCCAACGCTTTCCCTACTGTTGCACTCTCTGGAGTGGGAATAGTAATTGTTACCCCTACGCTATCCAACACTTTTCCTACTGTTGCACTCTCTGGAGTGGGAATAGTAATTTTTACCCCTACGCTATCCAACGCTTTCCTACTGTTGCACCCTCTGGAGTGGGAATAGTAATTTTTACCCCTACGCTATCCAACATTTTCCCTAATGTTGCACCCTGTGGAGTGGGATTAGTAATTCTTACCCCTACGCTTTCCAACGCTTTTCCTACTGTCGCAATATGTGGAGTAAGTATAAATATTAATTTATATGTAGAGTTTTAAATTTATTTTAAATGTATATGTGTTAGTTATTATTTTTTAAATATGTTTTAATGTTTATATTTAATATTTGTAAAATTATATGTATTTTTACATTATTATTAATACATTTTAAAAAACGATATTTTTAATTTCGATATTTTTGTACTACGATATTTTTTTTCGATATTTTTGTACTTACCTTTATGAAGATATAACTCCGATATTTTTGATGTCGATATTTTTGTGTCAATAATTTTGTATGTAGATATTCTGTCTGTCGATATTATGTCAGTGATCCCTCCACAGTACCCTCCTCAGAACACTTTCTGGACATGTAAAAGAATCGAAGTGGACTGGACCTGCTGTCTGCGCCCTGAGAAGAGCCTAGAAGATTAGAACTGCTCTCCCTCTTGTGCGCAGGAGAAACAAGTGGACTCCAAGGATCATAAGACTGACCTTCCGTCCAAGCAACACAGACACAAAAAGCTGCATGAGACCTTTTTTCTGCAACTGCCTAGCTGGCCAATTACAACTGGGCCTTCCTATCTCCCCGCTGCTGGCCTTTGCTGGAGTGGGTCTGTCGCTAAGGTCCTGTACCCTTGGCTGATGTCAAAGTGAAAACCTCCTACCCCATCCTGAAACATGGGACTTTGAAACTTTTTGGCTCCCAAGACCTCTGGTGGACTGGGACTAACCTGCCAAGACAATACGCCGAAGGTCACAGTTTCTCAACTCCAGCTCATCCTATTCACCTCATAGATAAGGTATCTGGCCTGTAGAGTGCTGTTCAGCTACAGCCTGCAGCCTTTTCTGAACTCGAAAAAGAATATGAGCTCTGAAAATGCGAATAAGTCCAAAGGTAGAAACCTTTACTGTTTTGAAGGTGCCAAAAGAAGGCAGGGGACCTTGCAAGAGCGCTGAATTAAAATTGCTCCTCCTCTGAGCTTTCTCTCTAAAAGTCAAAGGCTTCACAAAAACCCTGTCAAGTAGATATTCGATGACATGGAGCCATCTTTCGCAATAGCTTGCTGTCTTGTCCCACTGAATATTTTTTACTTCCATTTCAGAGACTAAGTTCAAAGGTAAAACTTTGACTGGGTCAAACCTTGTTTCAGTAGCCGACTCTGGCTCCATCGCGGTTGCCTAGGTACCGGTCCAGCACAAGGTGACTATGGTTGTCGCTTAACACTTTTGGTGCTATTTTCATATTTAATCTTCAATCATTCATAATTTAAATTCGCCCTTTTGGATTTATGTGCTTTTGGAGAAATTTGATTTATTATAATGTACTCTATTTTCCTAAATTGGTTTGTGGTTTTTCTTATATTGTGTTTTGACATTATTATTATTTTAGAGCTGATAAATACTTTACCTCTTTCTTACAAGTTGAGCCTGTCCACTGGGAGCCATCATTATTTGAGGTAATAGGTCAGATTTCTTTAGTGAATTTAATGGTTCCTTGTGAGAAAATGTGTCCTTGTTGCAGTACCCCTCCATTTTTTGCCTGGTGTTTGATGCAACATTGTCTGAGGTATACTGGGTCCCTGCTAACCAGGGTCCCAGTACCAATGTTTCTTACCTAACACTGTACCACAATTGCCACAACTTCAGCAACCTCTATAAATGGTATCCCTGGTACCTAGGGCATGGGGACTGATGATGGTCCACTGGGGCTGCAGCACCAATTGTGCCACCCCAGAGACCCCTCACCAAGACTATGCAAACTGCCATTGCAGACTGCGTGTTTTGATGCAGTTAAAACTGAATAGTCAACATGGCACACAGCCCTGTATGCCATGCTCCCATACACTGCATGCGATATAGGTAAGTCTCCTCTACAGCCGGCCTTACAGCCCTAAAGCAGGTCGCACTATATCCCATGTGTAGACATATCTGCATGAGCAGATATGACCATACAATATCAAGTCTATTCTTGCATATTATAAGTGCACAGGGAAGCCATAGAGAGTAGATGGGCTGGATACGAGTTTCCTAGCTCCATGATGGTTTCACCATACCTTACGATGTTTAGTACCAAACATATAGTCTTAATACATCCTCATTGATGCCTGTGGTCAATATATTAATAAATACACACAGGAGACCCTTTAGAGGGTCCCTGAAAACCTACCACACACTTGTGTGGTCTTTGTCTAGTCTTAGCCAGTCTGCCACCATCAGACATGTTTCTGACCTCATGGGGTGAGGGCCAGGGCTCTCAGAGGCCAGGAACAAAGCCTGCTTTGGGTGGAGGTGTTTCACAGTTCCCCCAAGACAGGATGGCCTTCCAAGGTGGGAAGCTTCATAAATGATGCCGCCTTTGAAATGTGACCCTGGCAGCTCCAGCTAGTGAGGGATACCAACCCCTCATTCCTCCTCCACATTTGGCAGGAGGGAAAGGGGAAAAATTAGGTAAATTAGGAGGTAGGTCCCCATTCAGCCAGCACCACTTCTAAGGTGGGGCAGGGGATATGGACAACGCTTTTTATTTCACTACATCTTGGTTTGAGGGGGAATTAGCCCATTCAAGTCCAGATTGTGTCCTACTCCACAAGTGGTCACTTAGAGGGTGTAGACACCCTAAAAGTAGGTAGCCCATTGGCTACTACCTGTCTCCCCCTTTAACACCCCTAAATGTATTATGTAGGTGGCATCCCTTGACCTTGAACTCAGTTTCAATGGACACAGAGAGGAAAAAAACAAAGAAGAGTTGCTGACCCAAGGACTGAAGCCCTGCTGCAGAAAATTAGCAACAAACCCTGCCTGGTGCCTTAAGGACTCTACAATCATGTTGTTCTGTCTTGCCCTACACCTGTGATTCCTCTAAATGCCCCAGGGCTCCTCCGGCTTTCTACATATTGCCAAAGAACTCCCTTGGAGTGGCGGTACCGCTCCTCTGCAGCCTGCAGCACCAAAGTGCAGAATCTGTTTTTTCCGATTTGTTGCTTCCTCGCGAATCTGATGCAGCACCCAAACCAAAAGTGGTACACCAGCTCTGGAGAGTCAGGCTGCTTCCCCACCAAGCTTGGATGCATCAAGACCTACAGGTGCGGTGCTGCACCAAAACCCAGGGTACTGGACCCTCACAGCATTTACCAATATGAAAAGTCTGATCCTGACTCCATCTGCCCAGGAAGCAAGCACCCATCGAGGGACATTGAGACCACTGGGACCCGATTTCGTGAGTGCCCTGCTTTCCTGACATCGTCTCTCCAAGCTGCCTGCTCCTGACCACAAGGACCTCTTGATGCGTGTCACATGGCTGACCTATCTACTCTGCACTCAGCCAGCCTGTCCTGTGTACCAATGAACCACTTGTGCTCCGGTGGTCCTGAGGCCCTTGCAACCTGATCCCTCGAGTAGGACCCCTCATACTTACCTGTAAGTCCCTTTGTGCAGTGTGTTTTCAGGTGGCCCCCTTCTTTGTAGCACACCAGCTACCAACGACCTCAGCACCAACTCCAGGATGCTCCCGAGAATCCGCTGGTGGAACGTAGAGCCTCACCTTGCTCGTACTTTAATCCTGAAAGTGAACCTTGAAATCCAACTTTACTATTTTATAGGCATTTCCTTGTTTCTTCCCATTGACTTCAATGGTGCGTTACTGCTCACAAAAGTAATTCATTTTGCGAACTTTGAAAATCCATATCCTAAAAAGTACTTACTGTACAAAGAAGTTCTTGGTCTAAAAGTTTACATAAAAATCTGTATTATTTTAATAAATTGGTCTCTGATTTATTCTTAATTGTTTGTCTCATTTATTGCCTGTGCAAGTACAACAAATGCTTGCCCACACTATCACAAATAGAGCATTAGTATTATCTACTTTTGCCTCTGTATATCAATCTGGGTCTCACTGGACTCTCTGCACAATGTATTTAACTTTACTGCACTAGATAGAGAACCTGCATCCTGCATTCATCCTGATTGTTGTGATTATTCCTTGAAGTGTGCACTCAGTCCCGTCAACTAATACCCCAGTTTCTCACAAAAACAAAACAAATGACACAATAACAATGTTAACAATAATAGTATTACTATTGCTACTACTATGATTAATAATAATATTGATGGAAATGGTTGTTGTTTCTATTGTGCTTATTAGCAGTTTTATATTTAGCAGACAAGATCCAAATAGTGGCAAAGTACTTTACACAACTGTGGGTTTACCAGAGCACTGCAGAACTATAAATGTGTTTCCAACAACATTTCATAGGTTCCACATCTTCTATTAACCTCTTTGCCGCAGCGCGAATTCGGCCGCGGCATGGGCGGAGCTAGGGGGTGAGCGTGGCGCTCCCTTACTCATGATGGCTCCACTCCATCATGAGTCACGGGCGGCGTGTGCTCATGACAGTGTGAAGCCATCATGACCCCGCCCACTCACTAATTCGCCCTCACAGAAGGGGAATTAGTGCCGCGTATGTGGAGCGTGGGTGAAGCAGCAGTGGATGACGGCTCCACCCCATCATGAGCCCACGCCGCCCGTGGCTCATGATGGCGTGGAGCCGTCATGAGCATGGAAAGGGTTAAGAAAAACACTAATTAAATGGAAGTGGAAAATCGTAAACCCATGCCTATGTTTGCATAAACAATGTCTGCAGCAATTTAATTATGAAATTTGAAAGCCTGCAACTTCTATCTAAAACCTGTCTCTGAATCTCTTATTAGAGTGTAGCGCTGACATTCCTAGTCGCCTGTACTAATATAGCTGCACAACTGTAATGATTTATTAGAGACGAGTTGTGATGTCACTATTCTCGCTGCCAGAGCCAGCAGACAGTGTGAAGGAGCCCAATTACAACTGCTATCTGTTCAGCTCGTCTACAGAGCTGTTAAATCCACTGGAATTGGTGTGTTAGTGGTTCCTCTGCGCTCTGCCGTTATCTAACCCTCTATATTGGGATTGTGCTTATGTATCATAACCTCATAGTATATTATTCCACAGGAACCATTGTTTTTCCTATATATATATATATATATATATATATATATATGTTCATTACATGAAGGCATACTACCATTATGAGCTGCAGCGGCTATAACAAGAAACTTGCATGAAACTGTATATAATGTGTTTATTTAGCGAGCTGGTAGTTGTATATTAGTGTGAGTAATTTCTCAGTACACAAATTCTCCATAATTGCTATTATACTCATTCACATGATGGTACAAGAGGCCAAGGATTTAGCATCATAAAGAATAAAGTACCTTCTGTCCTAAGCTAAAAAGAAATTGCAAGAAAAGATGGAGTTCCATAACCTTGTAAAGGAACTTGATGTTTGTCCTTATTTCTCTATATTGTTACAGAACTGCTTCGTTCTTTCAATATCTGTACAATGTAGGTGCTTTCAATATCTGTACAATGTATAGAATAGAGTACTTTGTTCCATTCGTAATACACGTGTCATGTATGGAGGATAAAAGTGATACATTGTGAAATAGGGTAAATCGCTCAGAGTATGTCAAAGGGAAAGAGGGAGAAGTATTTCTAGGGATATAATAAACACTATTTACAAAAAAGTTAACATCAGCAAACCTGTAGACAAAGCTCTTTAAGTAACAATGTGATCACTTTATGAGTCATGTTTCTGCGGTGAACTGTCTCTAGTTCTTGTACTTATTTTAAGATCTGTATCAGGCACAATGTAATTGGAAATTTGATAGAGCGGGCTCACCTGCTCAACATACTCACCTGGGCCCATATATCTATATATACATTAAACAGGTAAACCTACACTCAATCAATTGGGATTTTACCAATCAGGATTTATACCATTTTGTCTTACCAATCCAAGCCACCGTTACCTATAGACTGAAAGGATCAAGGGAGTTAGCAAGAAAATAGGGAAGAGAATAACATTCAGCATTTCATAGAATGACCGCAGACTCGGAAAAAGTTTAAGTTCTTTTATCTAAGAAAAAATCTTTGGAAAGTTTTGATAACATTAATTCAAATAATTTATTATTCTATTTAGAATGATGCATATATAATCATACGCAAATAATTTAGGGAGAAAATAACGATAAGCATTTAGACAAAGGGTGTGTAAAGAAAAGGGAAAACAATACAATGACAAACCCACACTTTATAGTTACCTAGAATGCTGTGGTGACCGATGCAGCCCGCACCTACCCGTGTCCTGCTTTAATTGTAGCTCCACTCCCTGGATTTACCCGTCCTGAGCTTCCCCAGTGAGCTTCTTGCCTCGCCCCCTACAGTACCTAGGATCGCCCTTTACTATACCGTGCTCTCAGCTGGCATCCTTTCACACGAGGCCGCCGAACTCCAGCCCTGATGAGTCACTACCCGCACACCGTGTGACGAAACACGTGTCGGCTTTGTGCTCTTGTCTGTACTGATTTTCCACTCAGAACCATTAAAACTTTTTCTTCAAATTCACACTGTTGAATTACTTTACTCCACTTGAAATATAATTTCATTTTAGTTCTCACCTGAGAACCTTGTACCTTTGGTCGTGTGCACAGGAGACTTGTTACATTTTCACTTGACTAGAGAGCCACACTCTCTGTCTACCCAGGGGTTATTTTTTAACTGGTTTTGTTCCCCTGACCTGGCTTGCACCGACTTAAAACTACTGCATGACCTCTCACATTCTGGGAACACGCAGAGCGCCAAACTTCCTGACACCCAACAAAATGATATTTGACTACTATGTGTTTTTAGGATTGCCCTATTAACCTGAGGGCTATTTTTAACACCTAGCATTTACTTATATTGGTGTTTTCTACATGTTATTATAGGACGCGGTTACACACATACTACTATTTAGAAGCATACTAATATTGGAAGGACAGACTTCTTGAAGAATTAGGTAAACAACAATAAAAATATTGTCGTTGTTTTCATTTTGCTAAACGGGGGTAATGCTAAATCATGTACCACTAGAGATGGCTAGCGATAGTCTAACCTGAGAAGTAAACTGGTACCGAGTATTTGAAATGTTTTATAAATTAGTTGTCTTAAATTCAAAGTAGTTAACGAATAAATCTCTCAGTAGGAAATAATAAATAGTGGAACTAAACATACATTTATCTTTTAGGATTCAAAATATTTTTAACACCTTTTGGTTTCGCCAATCTACAGATCATAGAAAGAAACACTGGTAAGTCCAACATCGGTCATTTCATGTCATTTTAAGTGAATAAGATACAAATAGATGCTTAGTAATGAATACTAATAGCATCTATTTGAGGCAGAGATATCCAGTACAGGTATTCATATTCTCTGGCATAACAAACTAGTGAGATAGTTTGAAATTATTGGCTGAGTAT
The DNA here is from genome assembly GCF_964261635.1 of Lissotriton helveticus. NCBI lineage: Eukaryota > Metazoa > Chordata > Amphibia > Caudata > Salamandridae > Lissotriton > Lissotriton helveticus. The sequence goes on from NC_136072.1 coordinate 654,870,534, forward strand.
TTTCTGTTTGTAGTTTCTAGACCTTCCTTTTAGATAAGAAGAAATTTTGTATTCCCCCGTATGTAATAGACTCCTTTTAGTAAATCTGAGCCAGTAGAAATGATGAATCTAGTTAGTTGGTAATATTTGGATTATGGGGGTTAGATTGTGGTTTGAGATTGATCTAAATCACTGGATAATCATGTCCGTTAACATCATTTAGGATATGTAATAGTATTTGTTTTGTAATATAATGGGACCTTTAATTTCAATAATAGTAATCAAAAGCATGTTCCACTTGCTTCTAGCTCTGACAAAGTCCATTGGCTGCAAAGCTGGATAAAACACGTGTTGGCATGGTATTGGCAATGAACAATATATTATGAAAATGTTGGAAGAATAGTACTGAGTGACTGAAAGAAAACGAAGAAATAAAGAAGACCTATTGAAAATTATTTCTATCGATATTCACTGTTATTGAATTGAAGAGTATTGTTTTGTTGATATATCCTTAGATATTCCCCTAGTATTGCTCAGGTGGAGAATTTTTATAATTGTTTAAACAGGCATACATTGTTTGTCTGTGGCTACAACTTTCGGCAAGCGTTGTATCTTACCCTTAGAGCATGGACTAGAGGGCCCTATAAGCTTTCTGATATTATAATAAATTTTTTTGCGCAAAATCCCCTCTTGCCTTCTGTATATTAAAAACTAACTAGCTAAGCCTACCCTAGTTATACTATTTTTCAGGTCAGTGTACCACCCCCCCATGTTCCAAATGTGTAAATCCCACAATTTTATTGGACAAATAATGAGGAGTAGTCATCACACCATATTACGAGGAGGTAACTTGCCAATCATATATTCATAATGATTCCCTCCCATAACTTTATCTTCCCATGTACTTTTATTCCGCCCGGTAGTGAAATGTAACAATAAGATATAAACAACATTTTATTCAATTCAGCTTCCTCCAGCAGGGTAAAGAGTTCACTCTTCTCATAGTTCTTGCCATCCATGTCTGATTGGCTTGAGTCCAAGGCTTCAGCTTCAGTGGCTCAGGACTTTTGTCGCGCAGGCACAGTTTCTCCAAAGATGGAGTTCAGCAGAGTATTTAGGCCCATAATTCGTTACATGTAAAAATAGAAAAGAAACAGTTTTAGAGCACGGAATAAATGAATGCACTGTATACCACTTCTTTCTACTCTATTCCCATTATTTTATTTTAACTATTGCATTAGATATTAAGCAAAAACAGACAGCTTAGCAAAGCAGTGATGCAAGCTTCTTGCACGTTAGGACATAAAACAGCCATCTTAGTTCTAATGCGCAGAAGCAAAAGTTTTCCCACCAAGCATATCACGTGAGCATGACAGACGCATGCGCAGTAGAAAATCCCGCGTATCGCAGCCATTTTAGTGCGAGCGGATTATAGTTAGTAAAAGCACATTGTCAAGCTTCCCTTAGATGCCTAATATGTTGTGTAATGCAATATTAATAAGACAAGACATGTTAGTTAGTACATTAATATTATTTTCGAGAGGGTTGAGTACGAGCAAGTCACTTTACGTGTGAAACCTTGCTCAATCAACTAGTGCATGACTCCTGGTGAACCTGTACATAGGCACAGAAGAGGATTATGATAGGGTCACCAGTCGTGACAAAAATGACACGTTTATAGCATTTAAAACCCTAAATAGGCATCCAAAGTCTCATAGTAAATAGCAGTTGCCCAGACAGATTAGGAGAAAGACCACAAAAATACTACATATAGCTGTCTTTATCCACCTCCTTTATACTCGAGACTTAGCTGCCTGTTCTGATGAAGTGGGGGATAATATTGCACAGTGTTATTGATGAGTAGATGATGCGTCTCCCATGTGCTTTCCTCCTGATCTTAGGATCCACCAAAACCAGCTTTTTTTAACAGATATTATTACTTTAATTTATTTTCAGACCATGGTGTTTTCCTTCTCATAACTTAGGGGGTTCGCCTTGATCTGATATAGACTCAGCGACTTTTCCTTAAGATTAATACCTAATTTCACTTACAGCCAGTGCAGCTGTTTCTCTCTGTACCATTTGTTTCCTCACATAGGGCCCGATGTAGGTAAATGTCATTTACAGATTCTTAAATACCGAATTTTACCGATTCGGTATTCATGAATCGGTAAATGAGATGTAGGGAAAAATTCGGTATTAATTACCGAATCGGTAAAAATCGGTATCGACTTTCGGAATTTACCGATTCGGTATTTACCGAATCGGTATTTACCGAATCGGTATTTACCAAATCGGTATTTTCCATTCATTCAAAAGGCCCATAGGAATGAATGGGAAATACCGATTCGGTAAATACCGAATCGGTAAATTCCAAATCGGAAAGCAAGCAAAAGGAAACTGAAGACAACAGCCAATCAGGTGCTACCACTCTCCCCCTCCCTACCAGGAAGTGGCTACACAGGCAGCTGCAACTAATTAGAAGGTTCTGGAGAGGCAGTTGGAGCAGAGAGACTGGGAGCAGCAGCAGAAAGAGTTTGTGCAGTTTAAAACCTGAAACATGGCAACCAGCAAAGACACAGAGCAGACAGAGAGAAAGAGAAAGGTGAAATTCAGCAGCATGGAGCTACAGGTCCTTTTGGAGGAGGTGGTAAAGGTGCACCACAAACATTTTGGAAGGCAGTCCCTCTCTGTGGCTGAATCAGCCAAAAGGAAGATTTGGCTTGATATACTCGACAAAGTCAATGCTGTGGGAGTGACCACCAGAGTCACAGAAGATTTAAAAAAGAGGTTCTATGACCTGAGGAGCCTCCCAAAAAAAAAAAAAATTAGCCGACCACCACAAACAGGCATCGCAAACAGGTGGAGGAAAGAACACAGCACCCCCCCTCACTGACCTGGAGGAGATGGTGGCCACAACCTTAGAGCCTGAAAGCGTCTGCGGACTGGGAGAAGTGGACAGCTCTGCCAAAGCTGCAAGTAGAAAAGGTAAGATGCATGCACAGCAATCCCCCTCACACCCTCATCCTTCCCTCACCACTTGAAGCTAAGTTACCCCAGTCCCAGTGTGCCAGCGCCAAACAGTAGCAATGCATCATGGTACATGTAGTCAGTTAATGAAAGACCATGTCATACAGCACAGTAACCACCAAGTTAGGCAAATGATTGCAGACATAATGAAGGGCAGGCAACATGTAAATTGTGCAATTACCAATTGTAGTGGCTGTGAGACATTTGCGCCTTGCTGATGTACGCTCATATGTCCACAGTCTATAATCACCACTGGGTATGGGTTCCCATGCAGTAAGGCCAAACCCTGCCTTAACTATTAATACCAAACGAAGTGCCAATACTGCCAAGTAATTTGAACATACCTATTTCATTTCGTGCATCTGAATATAACTAAATGCAAGGGAGACTCTTATCATCAGGTTAATCCATATGAGATTGCATTTTATTTGCAAGTTTTCCTCTTTTCCGTATTTTTCAAGATTTTTTTTGATACAAAAATAGTTTTTTTGAAGCACATTACAAATAAACAATACATAAACAATAATTGTGAAAAAACCTTTCTTTCATCCTTCATTCATACTGTGGGGCATAATCCATCATACTACACAAACACTCAAAACAGTTGTCGGTCTAAAAGAGCATACAATTTTTACAACTTATATATACTTCATAATATGAAACCATAGATTCTCATTTGTGATATAACTTTCTATTTTCAGGTTGTATTCAGATATCTTATGGCTTCTACGTAGGAAACGTGATCTGAGAAGGTCTACGCGTTTCGAACTCCTCAATTCTGGAGTTCTCGTCAGGACCTGGGGCTGTGAATAACAGACGGGGGGAGCCTGTATTAGTGTGGGGTCTGTATAAACTGCTTTTGGTTCAACAACCACTTCTCTGCCGCTTACCTCTTCAAGTGAAAGCTAGCTGTGCCTCGTCTTTTTGCGTCACATTCCGCGGAGCGGGACCACCTATGTCACACATTGATAAGCTATATTTAGTCCGGTATTTCTGGCAACCATAATTTTCAAAGACATACGTGAAATCATACTCACTGATTGTTGTGCGTTTTACTCCTATAGTTCTGTAAGAGAAATACGGGCAAATTGTTAGCGGTCTCCTCTAGATCGATGTCAAACTAACTATGGGGACTGGCGGTGATTCTTACCGATTATTCAGTTTTCATATGCCGAGAAATTGGATTCTGTTTTGGATTCGGCGGGCGGTTCACAGTGCGCCTGGGGAGTCAAAGAGAGGTTGTCTCAGTGTTGTTATGTGCGGGTTCATTCGCACTCAAAGACTCTTTTCGGGTATCTGATAGCACATACCTTGGGTTCACAGTGCGTTCCGCTTAGGTCCCGTCTCTCGTTCTGAGAACCGGCTTCAAGGAAGTATTTACTTCCTGGTTTGCAAGTCACATGATTCCCTTGTGTTTATGGTTGCCATCTTTGCCTAGTCATTCAGGGCTGGATCATTGTCTAAATAATAGCACCACAACGTTCTTATGGTGTGGATTTCATGTGTTAATTAGCGGTGATCTTATGGTGGTTGCACATTTATCATGTGATTCCATGAATTCATTCATATGTCCACAGGTCACACATCCAGAAGGCAGTCACAGGAGGCTGAAGGCTCGGCACCCGAGAGGGATGAAAGTCAGGAGCCAGGTCCCAGTGCATCACAGGACACAGTTGTTCCGAGTAGCCAGCCACCTTCCATGCAGCTACTGTGCACAAAACTGGACTCAGAAATAGCATCAAGGTGCAGGAAGAAGTAGCGTGCAAAGAGAACTGACAAAGCAAAGCAAAGCAAAGCAAAGCAATTCACCGCCTGGCCACAGCCACATCCCTGCTATGCAGGCGAAGCATGAACAGTCAGGAGGTCTTAACGCAAAACAGCAATCATCTGACAAGGGGCATAGCCGGAATGACCGGTGCTCTTGAGGCGCTAATTAATGCTCAAACAGCACAAACTGCTGCTATTGATGTGCCAGAGAGTGAAGGGAGCACAAGTAGGAGCAGCATGGCAAGCCCCCTTGTTGTAGAGACAAGGAGGAGCAGCAGGCGACAAGGTGATGCTACAGGCCAAACGCCCAGCGAACACAGTGAGCCACATACATCTGGCAGGGCCAAGCGTGGACGCATGAACAAGGTGATCCTCTGTCTGTAGACCTGCTCCTGCTCCTGTCTCTACCATTCCCTCTCTCCTTCCTCCTGTAGCCGTAGCCGTCTCGCAATGACATAGAATGCCGCCATTGTGAAAAAAGTATTGCATTTTGGGTCCTTTTTTATAGGCTGTACCTGGTTACCACCTGATTTCAATCCATGGTAAATACCGACTCTTAAATACCGAATTTCAAGCAAATTCAGTATTTAAGAGCTTACCTTCATCTCAATATTCAATTTTACCACTTCTTATTTACAGAATCGGTATTTTACCGATTCGGTAAATTTACCGATTCGGTATATTTACCGATTAGGTAAATTTACCGATTCGCAAAACGTTGCGATTCGGTAAATTTACCGATTCGGAAAATTTTCCGATTCGGAATGTTTACGGATTCGGTAACTTTACCGATTCGGTAAATTTACCGATTCGGACGATTTTCTGTCTCCTACATCCCATATGCTCAATACCGGTCGGAAACGGCCGAAAATTGGTATTTTCGGCCATTACCCACCGGTATTTGGGTTCCTACATCTGGCCCATAGTCTTGCTTTGCTTCAGAAATTATTCAACCTAACTTCTAAATGTGTTCCTAGTCCAGAAATGGCAAGTGAACTCATATAGATATTCCTCCCATACTCAGAGTCAAGGGAGCACCTAAATACATATCCAACGTGTTTAGGTTGCCTTTTACTTAAAGATTAATAATGCACTGAGGAGCACTCCGAGGTCAGGAGTCTTTAGTACAGCAGAACAACCACAACTGGCACTCAAAGCACACCAATATTGAACCAAAGCTAATGCTTCTATAAACCCAGAAGCAACTATTTAAGGCTTACTGGATGTACTAAACAGAACCCACAGTCACAGCAACAACAGTAATACACACAACTCCCTTCTCTCTATATTCCTTCTGCATAAACCTACCCTTACATTATACAAATATTTGGCAGCATATTTATTTTGTTCTATAAATTTGTGAGCAACCACATTTCCATTGTTAAGCGGAAACGCTCCACTGAACTCAGATTCATACAACAGAAAAAAGATCCAACTAAATTAATTAATTGATTCAGAATGTATAAAGTCAACAAAGATTTTTTTTGAGAGGTTCATCAATGAAATATCTGGTCAGTTGCCTCTAGTTCTCACCACCATCCGTTAGAATAGTGCATTGTGATGGTACTGACTGCTGACTGTAGGGTGTGCATTATAAATGCCAGATGGCCGCATATTGTATCATATGAGCCTACTACATTCAATATGACCCCAATAGTTTTTTCTAACCCATTAGTCAATAAAATATGGATGTTATTGTGTCTATTCACCAGATTCAATATGTTTTTCTGTGGTTGTTTTTTTTTTATTTATTTTTTTACAAGATAACGTTGTTAAAGTACCATGCTTTGTTTTCCTTCTTTTATCTACACTAGTGAGTTTGGCAACTTGAACGATGGTGAATTGCCCAGCAGGCTGCCGGATTTGGGCTCCATTCATGGTTGATATGATAAAAGCAGCCATGATGAAGCAGCAGTACCATAGGCTCTGAAGTGCATGCTGTGTACATATTTGCACCTTCACTGACCCTCAGTGGGCATCATTGCACTTGCAGCAGGACCAAAGATCCAACACATTAAAGTGTGCAAAAAACCTGACACACACACACACAAACAGCCCTCAATAGTCTGTTCACTATAAGCCACAATGTGATCGTCCATGTGATGCATCCTGATTTCTATTATGGCGGGCTGGATGCAGCACTGAAAGTAGTCAGAGAAGGAGAGAGCAATACTAACTGTGGAGGCCAAGGCAGTGGACAGGCAATAGTGCAAGATATGGAGTTGAGGGAAGAGGAAAAAGAGTGTTTGTTCAGGACTTTTTGCCTGTGTAGGTGTTGTGAGGATGTGTTTAGGTGTGGGGGTTCTACAGCATCCGATGACTAGCCACCCCTGGGGTCTGGTTGTTGCCATCCCAGTTTGTGATTGCCACAACCTCCTGAAAACTGGAAATAGGTTTTCAATGGAACTTCCGTGGTATAAGTGCCCCAGCCAATGACATATTGTGGACATTCCAGGCGTTACAGAAGCACTTTTGTTTGGTTGCCACCATTGGCATATTCTAGGCATTCTAGGTTTTATGCTGGCCGTGGCAAAAAGTGGCCTTCACTGGTATGTAATAAGTGTCCTGGCAGGGAGACCTGACACAAGATGTGGCAGCCTCTCTCTACAGGCAGGTAAGGGAACGAGACCAGAAAGACTACAGACCAACACATCGAGAGAGAAGCTACCACAGTTTGCGCAAGGGCACCCTCCATGATCAGGTGGCTAATACAATTTAGAGATTGAGTCAGAATCCTTCCAGAGAGTTGCATGTTTGAACAACTGGTAGAAGGTGTATAAGATGTTTTTCCTTTTCCTCAAGCACCACATTTCACCATAGCATAAGCACAAGGTAAGTGATTTGGGGCCATAGTCCGGATTAATGATTTTGGCAGTTTAGAAGGCAGGAACCTATTGGCTAGTATTAGGACATACAGGGTCTTAAAAAAACGTCGCTTGATTTGAAGGTTCTGCTGGGAAGCTAACAATAAAGATTATATTATGGTTAAACTACAAACGTTCTTCATTTATGACTCAATGGCCAGATCAGAAGAACGTAGGCAGTTTCTGGTGTTAGAGAACCACCCTTGTGAGTGGGGAGCAGGTACCTCGATATAGCAAGGACCCTTCACGTTCGAATAAAAAACAACCTCGAAAAGCTTAGCTAAAACTCTCCACAGGCAAGGGTATTGGGCCTAGAATCCTAACAGAAAAAACAACATTTTGTGGATGTTCACCTTGAAAAGCAATAATCATGTCAAGTTGAATACCTATTTTATTTGAATGCCTAGGAAAACACATTTTGCCCCATATTGACGTCGGATCTTGAACAGTCCCCCTAACGTCCAATGAAGAATCAGTTGTGTTTAGCATATCATGCACGCATAAGAATATTTCAGGAGAGGGCTGCAAATATTATTTTGTTTTCGTTTGACGCCAATTCCTCTAAGAGTCTCGTCAAGACCCTAAACAGAGGACCATGATCGCTTGCTGCACTCTTGCTTGATTCATTTCAAGCTAGTGTTAAAAACAGAAGAGGATGAGGGGCAAACACTTTAAAACTTAGGGACATATTACCAAGGCCATGTGATAATCATCGCAAATCACGCTTAGCGCGATTTACATTATCGCAGGTTTACATCGCAGTGATATCGACGTTTTATCAACGTTTTGCTAACACGCGATGTAATTCCAGCGATAGAGGCTGAATAACAGGATTAGCGCATGAAATCCAGCGAGGATGTCATAGCCGTCATGAAATGCTTTATAATAGGGGAGTGTGCACCTAACCAGAGTATCCACCTCCCATACAAAAGATGGATCACTGACAGAATATCGACAGTCAAAATATCGACTTGCCAAAATATCGAGGTAAAAATATAGAATGCCAGAAAATCGACTTCCTATCTACAAACAGGTAAGTACAAAAATATCGATAGGAAAAAATATAGACAGCCAAAATATTGAATTTTTTAAATATCTTAAAAGTAATTTTAAAGTAATATATTAATAAATATAATTAATTTAAACATACTTAAAATACTTAAATAAACTTAAAATTAATAAATAATTAATGTAACTTTAAAAAACAAAACAAAAAAACACATATATATATATCTATATATATATACATATTATTAACAAAACATATACAATATTTTTTCCGTAGGATAGCGAGAGGGTTAAATTTACTATTCACACTCCAGAGAGTGCATTAGTAGGGAAAGCGTTGGACAGCGTTGAGATAAAAATTACTATTCCCACTCCAGTGAGTGCAACAGTAGGGAAAGCGTTGGATAGCGTAGGGGTAAAAATTACTATTCCAACTCCAGAGAGTGCAACAGTAGGGAAAGCGTTGGATAGCGTAGGGGTAAAAATTACTATTCCCACTCCAGTGAGAGCAACAGTAGGGAAAGCGTTGGATAGCGTAGGGGTAAAAATTACTATTCCTACTCCAGAGAGTGCAACAGTAGGGAAAGCATTGGATAGCGTAGGTGTAAAAATTACTATTCCAACTCCAGAGAGTGCAACAGTAGGGAAAACGTTGGACAGCGTAGGGGTCAAAATTACTATTCCCACTCCAGTGAGTGCAACATTAGGGAAAGCGTTGGATAGCGTAGGGGTAAAAATTACTATTCCCACTCCAGTGAGTGCAACAGTAGGGAAAGCATTGGATAGCGTAGGGATAAAAATTACTATTCCCACTCCAGTGAGTGCAATAGTAGGGAAAGTAAATACTTCATATATAAATATAAATAACATAAATATTAATTTCAATTACAAAATAATTAAATTATTTAAAAAATTTATAAAATATATTAATTAATCAATTAAAATTACAAATAAAAATTAACTAATGATAAAAATTACCTACTAATACTAATTGTTTACCAATTACCAATACATTAATTTACAATATAAAAATAAATAAAAATTAGACACAAAAAAATGTAATAAGTATAATTACTTACAATTAAATTACTTCCCACCCTATTCCCCTATAAACCCACAACCCGCTACAGAAAATAAATTACTAAAATTAACATATTTTTCAATTAATCAATTAAAATTATTTACCAATTATATTTTAATTAATTACTAATTAATAATTAATTAACAATTAATTCAAAATAAATACCAATAAATAATTTAACATATTTAATTAATTTTAATTAAATTACTTCCCACCCTATTCCCCTATAAACCCACAATCCGCTACAGAAAATAAATTACTAAAATTAACATATTCATCAATTAATCAATTACAATTAATTTCCAATTATATGTTAATTAAATACAATTAATAATTATTTAATAATTAATTCTAAATAAATAACAATAAATAAATTAACATATTTAAATAATTATAATTAAATTACTTCCCACCCTATTCCCCTATAAAACCACAACCCGCTACAGAATTATATTACACAAAAAATAAAAAATAATATTAACTTACCTTAAATTCAATATTTTTGTTGTCTATATTATGTCTATTCGATATTATGTCCATTCTATATTTTTTACTCGATATTATGTCTAGTCGATATTAAAAACTCGATATTTTGACTCTATACCACAAAAGATGCCTAAGTCAGGTTTTAAGCAGACGTAAGAAACCGGCGATAACCGCTGTTCCCCTCGGCTTTTAATGTCGCTTTGCAGTTCCTTGGTCGCGTTGTTAATACCGTGATGACTTGTTTGCGACCTTATTCATGTTGTTTGAAGAAGGAACGCCTACTTTACATCTAATTAGCGATGTATAGCGCTAAGATGCGAAGGGTTACTTAAACGGCAGTCAACATGCGCTAATGCATGTTAGCGCTGCCTTGATGATTGTGCAATATAAAAATTGCTGCTTTTCTTTTTGGCGCTATGTGCCGAAAAAGCGGGTTATCTGTGTTGATAATATACCCCTTAATGATCAAACTGCATCCCCAATCTCTAGCACAATATGGCGATCTCTGGATAAATACATTGAACTAAGCTCTCAAGGCCTCGTAGCACAACCTATAACTGGCTCTAGATCGTAAGTTCTCTACCATGCCTAGTAATCAGATATCTCCCCCCTGCCACCTCCAAACCTCTTATCATGTTTGGCGTTTCTTGGGTATAAAGGTGGTACAAATAATAATAATGCCATACACCTAGGAACAGAATTACTTATCACATTTTGCCCAAACAAGTTACAATACCTTCGGGCCTGTAGCCCGATACCCTTCTAGATTTACAACAAGGCACTGTTAAGAATGTATTCCTTCTGGGCCTGAAATGTCCTCTCTCTCATGTTGCTAATTAGGAGTGCCCATATATTTAATGATCATTCATAGCATGACACCTACAGTATGTAAACCAATATCAGTTCATATGTAAGCTGCCCTTCATACCATTTGATTGTATCACAATGTCGTCTGAATATATGCCTGTTCTCTAAAATTAATAAAATACTTTGAAATTAAATAAACTGAAAAGGATTTTTAAGTTCCCGTTGAATTTGGTGCATAGATATGCGTTCACTCAATGAATAATGGATTATAGACGCTCAATAAGTTGGACTCTAGAAGTAAGCAATTAAAAAAACTACAGGCAATTAAATAAGCTGGTGCATAGGCTGCTGTTGTTTAGAGAAGAGATCATATCTCTTCCTTCTATAAATGCCAAGAGTTACTAATGAAAAAGCAGAGCATTTTCGGCTGCGTGTAATTAAAACTGAGCACTTCATCAGGATCAGCAATTTATCAGATTGCACTATTGACAACTGCACCAGTGTTGTGTTTTATTGAAGTAAATTCTATTTAGAGCAGGCTTCTCCAACGAGTAGTTGGCGAGCTACTGGTAGCTCTCCAAATACATGTAAGTATCTCTCCTGTGTGAAGGTCAGCTTACTAAATTAAAATAATTAGCTTGTCTGAATTAATATGTGAATGCCAAAATTGAAACATGTGTATTTGAGTCGAAAATGTGCATACCTTTAGAACTCTTAGCAGATGTTTGGAAAACATGGTTGAATTTCCAAAATCATTTTAAAGCTAACATTTGAGTGATAAATCGGTTTGTGTTGAGGAAACGTATTACTAATATTATCACATAACTTATGCCTTGGACTTGAATGACAGATGTTTACAGTTACCCAACTCAATGGTACTCATTTTATTGACTTCAGAAGGATGAATGGAAGAGTGGACTCGCTGGGATTTAAACCTGTGACCATGAGACCAAATACAGGTCCCAAGCGTGGGCCTTTAGGGCCGACTATGCCAAAGGTCGTTGCAGCTATGACTGTGATGTATTACTCATGTAAAAGCATTCCAATTTTACAAATCCTTTTTTGCGTTACTGCTAGCAGCCCTGCCTGAGGAACAGAGGTGATCACTGGTGCTAACATTGAATAAGGTGCCATTAATTTAATTTAATCTTATCCATTGTAGTGACTGTTATAACAGTACGTGACCAAAAATAGTAGCTTGGGATGATTTTCATTGAACTTGAGTAGCTCTTACTAAAGACAAGTTCATAGATCTCTGGTTTAGAGACATGTACTACTGAACAATTTTCAGAATTCTTTTTTTATTTCTAAAAAAGTGACATTCAAAATAATACACTAACTAATAGAATGGCTTCTCTTTTGCCATTTACAAATTACAGCACACTCTCAAACCATACTGCCTACATTAGAGCTCTCACCGGTCACTCGTTAAATTGGTTTGAAGCACATCTCTAAAAAAGTATGCACTGCTATAGAATGATTTACAGTGCTCAGGTACAATTAGGTTTGGCCCATATAGCTACTGTTTTCAATGTAGAACTAAGCTTAGGAAACTATGGATCCAACTCCAAGTGGACTGAGTGGGAGTGAGGTATCTACTGCAGCGGGTACATTCCAAGACCTTAGGATGAGGTATTTGCCAGGTGTGGAAAATACCTCCTCCTGTTCTGAGTTTCACATTAGAAAAAGGCGGATAACATGCAGAATCTGCTGCGAACTGCACCATATTCCACATATATTCACATTTACCAAGCCTTTTCTCCACATTATTTTGCTGGGGTTCTGGTAATAAGCATGCTACTTTGAATTCTGATACGTGTGGTAACAGGACTTACAACACATAACACCCAATCATGATCAGTCAATCAATCAATCAGTAGTTTGTTAAAGCGCCACTACTCACCCCTAAGGGTCTTAAGGCGGTAGGGGTGGGGGGGGGGTGCATGTTCCATTCCATCAAGGAGGGGGTCTGTCGAAGAGCCAGGTTTTGAGGTTTCTTGCGAAGATGGGGAGCGATGTTGTCTGTCTGAGGTGGAGCGGAAGGGCGTTCCATGCTTTGGCCGCGAGGAAGGAGAAGGAGCGGCCTCCCGATCTGGTCTTTCTGGTGCGGGGGACCATGGCGTAGGAGAGCTGGGCTAATCGTAGGGTCCTTTGGGGTGCGTGGAATTTGAGCCGGCTGTTCAGGTATGTTGGTCCGGTGCCGTGGAGGGCCTTGTGTGCGTGGGTGAGCATCTTAAAGGTGATTCTCGCCTCGAAGGGGAGCCAGTGGAGTGTGCGCAGGTGCTGGGAGATGTGGCAGTGTTTTGGCAGGTTGAGGACCACTCTTGCGGCGGCGTTCTGGATGTTCTGTAGCTTGCGGATGAGGTTTTTGTTTATTCCGGCGTAGAGTGCGTTGCCGTAGTCGAGTCTGCTAGTGACCAGGGCGTGAGTGACTGTCTTTCGGTGTTCGAGGGGGATCCATTTGAAGGTCTTACGAAGGAGGCGGAGGGTGTGGAAGCAGGAAGATGAGACAGAGTTGATCTGGCGGTCCATTTTGAGCTCGGAGCCCAGGATGATTCCCAGGTTGCGTGCTTGGTCTGTGGGGGTTGTCGGGTTTCCGAGGGCGGTGGGCCACCAGGTGTCGCTCCAGGCGTCGGAGTTTGGGCCCATGATGAGTACTTCTGTTTTGTTGGTGTTTAGTTGTAGGCAGCTGTTTTTCATCCATTTGGCGACGGCTTCCATGCCTTCTCGAAAGTTGCGTCTGGCGGTGTTGGGCTGGTTGGATAGGGAGAGGATGAGCTGGGTGTCGTCTGCGTATGACACAATGTTGAGTCCGTAGGTTCTGACGATGGGGGCAAGTGGAGCCATGTAGACGTTGAAGAGCGTCGGGCTGAGGAAGGAGCCCTGGGGGACTCCGCAGGTGGCAGGTGTGGGGTCTGAGAGGAAAGGGGGGAGTCTGACCCATTGCGTCCTGCCGGAGAGGAAGGAGCAGATTCAGTCGAGGGCCTTGTCCTGGATTCCTGCGTCGTAGAGTCTGCGTATTAGGGTGCGGTGGGAGACTGTGTCGAACGCCGCTGATAGGTCTAGGAGGATGAGGGCTACTGTTTCTCCTTTGTCCAGTAGGGTGTGGGTGTCGTCTGTTGCAGCGAGGAGGGCGGTTTCCGTACTGTGTTCAGGGCCTATGTATGCAGTGCAGTAGCAAGGGCCTAAAGCAAGCATGGGACATGGGCTCTTACCTACTCCCTTGGTAGTAAAAAAAGCCATAATTAATGAGCAATTAGTCCCTTAGACCTCTGGGTGCTAGTAATGGTGCACCTGCTTCATTGTTGATACATTTGCCTCAGTATGGATGGCAGTTACTAAACTGGCACACTTTTAGTGTAACTCCAAATTGAAAAGTGATCCTTAAAATATTAGATGATGAAAAGAGGAAAGGACATTAATAGGACTGGTACCTCTGCAGCACTCCCTGTATCTGTCCTCAGTGCGACCAGTGAGCATTATTCTTGCTATGCAGATTGGAAATTAGCTTATTTTGGGGGTAACTGCAAAGTATGCAAAAAGAGAGAATCCCTCTGGAATGGACTGGGATTGGCCGTTTCTCACCGTTCTCTCCCCCAGTGCATCTGCTATTTAGCCCCTTGATCCCTCCATCCATCCACCACAAACACAATACCCAGGCCATCCGAAGAAGAGAGGATGTCAATACTTCTCTGAGGAAACCTGTAAATGAAGGAGGAGGTTTACTGGAGTTATTGGACCTGTCAGCGATAGGGTGGTCTTTCTCCAATCTTTTTCCTTTTTGCCTCCATGTTATGCTCAAACTTTTTGTTGGCCTTAGGACTCCGAGCATTTTACTACTGCTAATAAGTGCTAAAGTGCATGCGCTTCTCCCCTAACCATGTGAGTAATTAGTGTTTACATGGCTGACCTATTTAATTTATTTGTAAGTCTCTTGCAAGGAGGTGTACCATACAGCCAGGGCCTGTAAGTCAAATCCTACTCGTGGCTCTAGCACTGATTGTGCCACCTACAGAAGTAGCCTTTCAAACCTGTCTAAGGCCTGCCATTGCAGGGCTTCTGTGTGCAGTTTACTGTCACTTCGACATGGCATTTAAAAGTACTTGCCACACCTTAAACCTCTCTTTTATTACATATAAGTATGAGGTAGGCCCTAGGTAGCCCTATGGGCAGGGTGCTATGTCAGTAAAAGGTAGGACATGTACTTTTATGTTTTGCATGTCCTGGAAGTGACAACCATCCAGTTTAGTTTTTCAATACTGTAATGCCTACTCCTCTCAAAGGTTAGCATTGGGAATTCTTTAATATACTTTTAAGCTGTAATTTCTGATCAGAGAAGAGTAACTTTTTCATGTTTCATATATTTGGAAAGGAATAAAGCAAGCTGGCAGTAAATAACTGTTCAGTTTGTTAAAAATGAATAGCAATGTTTCAGTGCATGGGTTAGGTTGTTAGATGAAGATGGAAACTCTAGGGGACGTTAATTGAAAGCAAAAAAATATTGGAATGTTTCCCTCCATATGAGAAATTGTGAGAAAAGGTGGCTATTTCCGAAAGATTTTTCCAGATGATGGAGCCTGGGTCCACCTGCTCTATTCAATCCAATGATGGATCTCTGATGGTTCTTTTTATCAGCATGAATGCGTAGAGGGAAGAAAAGGTCATGAGCCATTCAAAATACAGTGTAGCACAAACAGCAATACAAGAACGCAAATCGACAACCGATCGAAGGTTAGTCAGTTTTATTACAATTTAAAAAATAGATGGACATACACAAATCTTATCATGAGAGTACAAAAATAAAAAGGTTCCAAATAAAGTACAAACAAACTACCCTGCCCAAACTCATACATGAGGTGGAAAGTCTAGCCTTTACCTGGGATAATCATTCCCCATATTTGACCTAGCTATTACTATCAACACCATAAATCAAACCAAATATAAATATTTTTAATAGGAAAATATACTTTCAATTGTTTAAACATACAGTAATACTCATGAATTAGATAAATAATTGCATATAAATCATGCTTATTTAACACATTATTAAATGATCAAAAAAGAAGAAAACAGATCTAATCAAAATCTCTCAAGCCCCCATCAGTCAACAAAACCTCATCCAATTGTCTCCATAGTCACTTCACTAATACACATACCTCTATCATCCAACATACCCAAGTAAATATATACAAGGATTGTATCAGCTGGTACGAAAAGTATCACCTAAAATTCAAAGATCAAACAATTTAATACAAAAATTAATATATTGTCTAATAAAAAACTACATTCTTCATATATATAAATATATATATACAAATGTATGTATATGTATATATATATATATATATATATATATATATATATATATATATATATATATATATATATATATATATATATATATTCACTGAAAAAACCATAGGTTTCACACCAGTTATAGTTAGGTGGAAATTTTACTCGCATAAAACCATTGAAATTCCCACGTTATAGTTAGTTGGACTCACTATAACTTGCGCGTGCAATGCACTGCTGATGACGTCACATATTACGTCATGATTGCACATATTACATCAATCATGACATGGTCAGTGACATCACTCATGACATCACTGATGACATCTCAAATGACACCAAAGTTATTCCCAATAGAATGTTACGTTTTTCCTATGGAAAACGATCCTAACTATAACTACCTACTGGCGACCGCCAGTAGGTAATATATATATATATATATTCACTGAAAAAACCATAGGTTATAGACCATATATAGTTAGGAATTAGCATTTAAAAAACCTTATTTTACTCACACAAAACCATTGAAATTCCATATATAGTTAGTTGCACTAACTATATATCGCGCACCCGCAATCCACTGCTGATCATGTCACATATTACATCATTCATGACATGGTCAGTGACATCACTGATGACATCACTGATGACATCTCAAATGACATCACTGATGACATCTCAAATGACATCACTGATGACATCATCTAGTGTCTGTGTGTTTTTGTAAAGTTTAAATATGTTTTACATATTGAAGAATGAGTGGATGTATAAGTGTCTGGATGAAGGATTTAGTAGGTGCGTGACTGACTGTATGAGTGAGTGATTAAATGTGTCTCACTGAATGCATGGGTTAGTGACTAAACTGTCTTAATTTGTGCATCATTATGTCTGTTGTTCTGTAAACTGCTGCATGTGTTGATCATTAGCTATACGAGTGGCTATATGTGTTATTAATTGGTTGCCCAAGTATTTCTATGGGAGATTGAGTTTGTGTAGGGGTGGCTGGAAGGTGTGTGACTCTATGCATAGATGTGTGAGCAGTTTATTCACTAGGTGTATGAGTTCAAGAGTGCATGTGGAAACAGCTACATGGGCAGTTGACTGTGTGCATGAGTGTATTGACGAGTGAATGGATATCTCAATGGTACATGTCATAGTAAGTACATATGTAAAACACAGTACATGTGAGAGTTGGCATATATAAATAACTGTGCATGAGAGCCACTGAATGAGTGAGTAGTTGTATCGATCATTGTGAACTTGTATCAGGGATTGTATAAGAGAGTAAATATGTGTTAGTATATGTTTCAATAAGTAAGGTGTGTTTAACTGTATAGTTGAAGAAATGGAGGTGAGATTGTTTCTTTGCATGACTGACTGGGTGTGTGAGTAACTCCATGGATGAGTGGCAGTGTGTGAGTGTCTGTATACACTGAGTGTATCTAAGGTTATATTAGAGTCTGAAGAGGTTTATCGTATTAGCACAAGAATGATGTCAAATGAGATGTCATCAGTGATGTCATCAGTGATGTCATTTGAGATGTCATCAGTGATGTCATCAGTGATGTCACTGACCATGTCATGAATGATGTAATATGTGACATGATCAGCAGTGGATTGCGGGTGCGCGATATATAGTTAGTGCAACTAACTATATATGGAATTTCAATGGTTTTGTGTGAGTAAAATAAGGTTTTTTAAATGCTAATTCCTAACTATATATGGTCTATAACCTATGGTTTTTTCAGTGAATTTTCAAGGTTTTGTAAATGCTAATTCCTAACTATATATGGTCTATAACCTATGGTTTTTTCAGTGAATTTCAATGGTTTTTTAATAGCAAATATCATAAGCTGTCGAATGTCAAGTACGTGGTAAGTGAAAACATTTTCGTGTTTATGCACACTGATCTGCTTTGAATGGTGCCCCCCCCCCTCATTTCTATTAGGAGTACTCTCTCTTTGCAGATAGTGAAAGGTAGTTAACACAGGCCTTTGCCCCCATTGTAATCCGTCGTGCCTGCTTCTCTCTCCATTTGATTGATTGTTATCCAAGTATTTACTGTTTTAGAATTAGTTCTCTTTGGTTCATTCTCTATTTACAAACAAACACAGAGTCGCAATACTCTGTTTAGTCTTTGCAGATAACGAAAAATCGTGTAAAAAAAAAGAAAAGGAATCGAGCAAAATCAGTAGGCCACTAATGGGATCTCTTTTTGACCTCGCTAAAATAGAAACATTAGGAAAAACCCCTCATGACAAATACAAAACTAGTGAGATGAACTGAACTCCACACAATGATGGCTGCAAAACAGCTCGGCTCCGCCACCCACCCCGCCCAAAATAACGATAAAGAACGGCTGCCATGATTGGTTGCGGAATGACCACGACGGAGCTACGAAATGGTGCTGCTCTCATGCTAACCCCAGCTTCAGTCTGAAACATCCAGAAACACTGTAGACTACCAATTCGATCAGTTCCGGTAGCGCCCCAATGTAACCCGGTAGAGAAGAACTAGCCCTCCCCTCTTTGACTGATGGTTCTTGTTGCCTGTCCCTTCTGTTGTCATTTAACAGAACTATTTAGCCTGCTGAAAGGGGTTGTGTTCCGACCGCTGGTTGGTGGAGACATTTTGACTATATTCTGTACCTGCGTTGTCGCGTAATGCGTCATATGACGCGCCGCGTTAGCGCATCCGGAAGTCATCCGGGGCGCGCAGCGCGTAACGTAAGCATAACAAGTCATGTGACTTGTTAATAAAACTTTTCATTGGTTCATTTTACTTTTCTTATTGTAATGATGAAAGGCTTGGTCATATGACCTAAAAATTACGCTTTTCATTACTTCCGAACATTATTTTTTCTTAAATATATGTTATAAAGTTCCAGGCTAATGTACTTTCCCGGAAATTTTACAACTGTCCTGCAAGTAAAATATATTCTTTTTTCGAGAAAAAGAGCGTTTCTTCGTCCCATGACGGAGCCGTTGAGCAAAAGAGGGTCGACCTGCTGTCTTAGTCGCCGATACGCCTGAATATGAGATTCTTATCGATCACTTTATGTTGCAGGAATAGAAAACACAACAGCCCTTGACCATTTATCTTTACTGCGTTCCTTCGTATTATACCTTTTACCCTTCATGTAATTGGTCTGCTTTATTTCACTTGCCTTTTAATGATTCTAAAACAGTCACTATTATTAAAAACTTTACCAATGTATATACTACTACCATGTTTTCTTTTAAAAACCTTTATTGTGAAAATTTCATTATACAAATACGAGCCTATAACCACGTGGGCCTGCCACAGAGCAAACTGTAATCGTATATGATGAATAGACATTTACACTGTAGAGGAACGTAACGGGCGGGCCATTAGGTTGCAAGAACTAAGGTGTCTAACAGTTACGGAATCGGTGGACGTACATTTTATAATTAAAATACGACAGGGCCAGTTACAATAAAATTATCTAGATATACATTTGCGGGCAAGTACCATGGGTGACGTTAATTCGAACTTTCAACAGTACAGTAATCAATAACACATCAGAACTTAATATCAATAGGGATGTCGAAATATTCAATCAATTCTCGTCCCCGCCCGCCATGTGCTTCAAAACTGCATACGTATCTCGTGATTTCAAGGTTCTGCAACCAGTACACAACAAGGAGTTACGAGTCCCATTTATTCCGGCGCCATTTTGGGCGAGGACGGGCAGGTCCAGGATATAGTCAAAATGTCTCTACCAACCATCGACTATGATGATGTTCATATGCTGTATTTATTAGAGTAACACTCATCTGTCCACATGAAATTAATTTGCCACAATCTAAACATGTCATTTTAATCTTTCCAAAGTTCTTCTAAATATTTGGGACCGTTTCCCTTGCCTCTGAAGCTCTCAGTGCCACTTCTTTGATGAATGTACTAGCAGGTCAGGGGTTCTCCTCCAAATCTCTCTTTTATGCAGCACTATAATTAATTGGTGCCACCTCTCCATATGACGATGCATGGTATAGTTACCACAACTATATTTTTTTTCGGTTCCTCTGGAGAGTTCATCGTGGCAGATGAAGCGTGTAACGTACCGGGCATTTACCTTTTTTTGCATGTACAGGAAAGGAAAAAAAAATCGAGCGTCCGAGTTCTAAGGTGTCCCAGGGCCATTTTAGTGGACCAGGCCCAAATCCAAAGAACAGGCCGCCATTTTGAGAGTCCTCTAGCAGCCGCCTGTCGCTGTAGCATCAAGAGCAGCCGAAACTCAGCTGAATGGCAACTGAAACGGTAAAGGGGCGCCCCACTACAGCAGACGAGCCTCCACCTAGGAAGGCCCATTCACGCCGGCTCCCCCCCCCTTCGGGCACCCCACGCCGTTATTCGGAGCAGTATTGTAGGATGGCCACACCAGTGCGGCAACTTGCTAGACATCACCTCGGTGGTAACCGAATCTCAACGCCTTGTGGTGTCTCCTATTCAGAAAACATTGTTATGCTGCCTTCGACCTATTCGCCGCAAGTGCGCACACAACTCAACTGCATAGCTTGCTAGACACCACCTCGGTGCCATCCGGATCTTGGAATGTCAGCACCTTTTGGTGTCTTCTCTTCAGAAAATATTGTTGCGCTGCCTTTGGCCCCATTCGCACATCGGTCCGCTACTGACGCCATCTCACAGGCTAATGGGGCGCCCCACGCAGAGTTTCAGCATTGTAGAATAACTACACCAGTACAGCAACTTGCTAGACATCACCTCGGTGCCATCCGGATCTCGGCACCCCACTGCAGATGAAGTGCCTCTCAACTATGAAACCACCACGGTGACATACGGATCTTGGCGCGTTGTGCTGCCTTCGGCCTATTCGCACATCGGTCCGCTACTGACGCCATCTCACAGGCTAATGGGGCGACCCACGCCGAGTTTCAGCATTGTAGGATGACCACACCAGTACAGCAACTTGCTAGACATCACCTCGGTGCCATCCGGATATCGGCGCCCCACTGCAGATGAAGTGCCTCTCAACTATGAAACCACCACGGTGACATCCGGATCTTGGCGCGTTGTGCTGCCTTCGGCCTATTCGCACATCGGTCCGCTACTGACGCCATCTCACAGGCTAATGGGGCGACCCACGCCGAGTTTCAGCATTGTAGGATGACCACACCAGTACAGCAACTTGCTAGACATCACCTCAGTGCCATCCGAATCTTGGCATCTCAACGCCTAGTGGTATCTTCCATACAAAAAATATTGTTACGCTGCCTTTGGCCCCATTCGCACATCAGTCCGCAACTTAGACATCACCTCGGTGCCATCCGGATCTTGGCATCTCAGCGCCTTGTGGTGTCAGTCAGAAAATATTGTTGCGCTGCCTTTGGCCCCATTCGCACATCGGTCCGCTACTGACGCCATCTCACAGGCCAACGGGGCGCCCCACGCCGACTTTCAACATTGTAGAATGGCCACAGAAGTGCGACAACTTACTAGACACCACCTCGGTGCCATCCGGATCTTGGCGCGTTGTGCTGCCTTCGGCCTATTCGCACATCGGTCCGCTACTGACGCAAACTCACAGGCCAACGGGGCGCCCCACGCCGACTTTCAGCATTGTAGGATGGCCACACCAGTGCTGCAACTTGCTGGACACCACCTCGGTGCCATCCGGATCTTGGCGCGTTGTATTGCCTTCGGCCTATTCGCACATCGGTCCGCTACTGACGCCGCCTCACGTGCCAACGTATTTTCTCCGCATTTTATACCCTATGCCGCATAACAGGTCATGTGACTTGTTTATAAAACTTTTCATTGGTTCATTTTACTTTTGGTTTCCTAATGATGGAAGGCTTGATCATATGACCTAAAAACAACACTTTTCATTGGATGAAAACTTTTTTTTTTCCCCAAACGATGAAAGCCCCACCTTGTTTCTGGATGTTTCCGACTAAACTGGCGTCAGCATGAGAGCACCACCATCTCGTAGCTCCGTCGTGGTCATTCCGCGAGCAATCATGGCAGCCGCTCCCCACCAGAAGCCTGCAGGAGTCGGGGCCCCCAAAACTTTTGATGAATTCTCAAGGCGGAGGGGACGCTTTCGAGAATGGGGTCCAAGACCTAGCAGACAAGCGTCCGATTTCCAAGGTGTCCCAGGGCCATTTCAGTGGACCACGCCCAAAAAGGAAAGAGCCTGCCGCCATTTTGAGAGTCCTGTGGCAGCCGCCTATCGCTGCACCGCAAGAGTGGGCGCAACTCAGCTGAATGGCGGATTTTGACACAGTGGACCAAAAGCGGACGGAATGGCAACTGAAACGGTAAAGGGGCGCCCCACTAAAACAGATGAGACTCCACCTGGAGAGGCCCGTTCACGCCGCCTCCCCCGGGGCGCCCCACGCCGTTATTCGGAGCAGCATTGTAGGATAGCAAAACCAGTGCAGAAACTTACTGGACATCACCTTGGTGCCATCGTTCTGCTGCCTTGGAACTATTCGCACAACAGTTTGCTACTGATGACCCACCCCCCGCGACGCCCCACGCCGTTATTTGCTGGGTGGCAACTTACTAGACATCACTTTCGTGTCATCTAGATTTCGGCGCGTTCTGCTGCCTTGGAACTATTCGCACAACAGTTTGCTACTGATGACCCACCCCCCGCGACGCCCCACGCCGGAAATCTGGACGTTGTGCTGCGTTGGGACTATTCGCACAGCCGACCGCTACTTCGTTGTTTTTCCCTAAAAATGTTTATATGTTATTACTATTTTTGTTTTCTTGTATATATTTATAAATTATTAAAGTTTTATAATCTTACTACTTTGTCGGAGTGCTATATATTTTTAATGTGACACATAATTGTAAAAACTTTGATGTACAGAGAGTCATCCCTGGAATCTTCCGCTTCACGCTCGGTCCCCTCCCCAATCACAATACAGGATGGTTTTCAGATAATAGCAACGCTTCTGCTGTGACGGATCTCATCGAGTGTGGGCCTTGATCTACTATAACTCCTTTGAAGAGGGGTGATTCTTTACAGCTGTGGCCATAAACTACATCTGCAGGGCTAGCTGATAGCCTAGGACCGGCCTGGACAATCGGACACAGAGGAAAAGGAGTGTCAGAGGGTGCGGTAGTGAATAGGGCGAAAGGGAGGTGTCGGGCGGGCACAGGGTGTGATTCTCAGGGAAGAGCAGCGCAGATGGGGGGAGGTTTATTACCCATGCATAAGACAGAGAGCGGGGGTGACCACTGCCTGGGTGAGATGCTTGCGAGGGTGGGGAGCCATGCTAAGGATCGACAGCGTGCACAGAGTGGGTCTGGTCAAGGCATCTAAAATGGCTGCCGTGCACGACAAAAGTGTGGCATTTGAAAAAAGACAAGATGGCGCTGTTTTTCAACAATTCCTGATTTCCTTCGAATCGAACGTTAACAGACGTTGGGGCATATTACCAAAGTTAAGCGATATTTATCCCTAACGATGCATTGCAAAGATTTTTTTACCGTCAGAAATTATCGCAGATAAACCTTGCTATTATCAAGGTTTATCGCAAATACGATAAAAAACGACCGCAATGCATTAATATCGCTGAAAACTCAGCGATATTCATGCATTACCGAGCTAATGCTCTTAGCCATGTTATCCACCTCCCATTGGATAACATGGCTAAGAACTGCTCAGGGCAGCTGTTACTTTTTGGAGATATTCGCGCTTATCTCGAATATTTCCAAAAGTTGATAATAGGAGATAGCGATGTTAGCGACTGTTTCCAGTCGCTAACATCTTGGCATGCCCACTTTGCATGTCATTAGTGATAAATATCACTCACATGCAAAGTGGGACCCAAGATGGTCGCTATCTCCTACTAGCCGTCGCTAACTGGTGTTAGCAACAGCTAGGTAATACAGATATAATTTTATCTCCGCGAAGCGGAGCGCTGTTACAGATATATATCTTGTTTTTGAACGTTAATTTCTCAAAATGCACTGAAGCACATATATTGAGACATAGCAAAGGCACATCGGGCTACCAGTCCCTAGGAGATAGCGATGTTAGCGACTGTTTCCAGTCGCTAACATCTTGGCATGCCCACTTTGCATGTCATTAGTGATAAATATCACTCACATGCAAAGTGGGACCCAAGATGGTCGCTATCTCCTACTAGCCGTCGCTAACTGGTGTTAGCAACAGCTAGGTAATACAGATATAATTTTATCTCCGCGAAGCGGAGCGCTGTTACAGATATATATCTTGTTTTTGAACGTTAATTTCTCAAAATGCACTGAAGCACATATATTGAGACATAGCAAAGGCACATCGGGCTACCAGTCCCTAATATTTTACCAAGTTTCGTGCAAATCCATTCAGCCGTTCGATTAATATTATTATTTATTTTTTTTGCCCCGCGGGGCCCTTTTAAAACCTTCACATCAAACCTAGGGGGTCAGCGAGGATCTACTATGCCCCCTTATGGTCATTTGCCCCTTCGCTTTGGCCTCCTCTTGTCTCTCGATCCTACCGAGAGACAAGATGGCGGCCGCTACGTACTGTTTGGAATGTTTACAGACACCGGAGAGCCAATCAGCTTCGCTTCGCAAAGCTCCGTAACGCGAAAAGTACGCGAAGCGGTGCGCTGTTACAGATATATATCTTTTTTTGAACGTTAATTTCTCAAAATCCACTGAAGCACATATATTGAGACCTAGCAAAGGCACATCGGGCTACCAGTCCCTACAATTTTGCCAAGTTTCGTGCAAATCCATTCAGCCGTTCGATTATTATTATTATTTTTTTTTTTTGCCCCGCGGGGCCCTTTTAAAACCTCCACATCAAACCTAGGGGGTCAGCGAGGATCTACTATTCCCCCTTATGGTCATTTGCCCCTTCGCTTTGGCCTCCTCTTGTCTCTCGATCCTACCGAGAGACAAGATGGCGGCCGCTACGGACTGTTTGGAATGTTGACAGACGCCAGAGAACCAATCAGCTTCGCTTCACAAAGCTCCGTTGCGCGAAAAGTCCGCGTCCTGGGCCGCTGCCCAGTCCGCTGTTACAGATATATATCTTTTTTTAAACGTTAATTTCTCAAAATCCACTGCAGCACATATATTGAGACCTACAAAAGGCACATCGGGCTACCAGTCCCTACAATTTTGCCAAGTTTCGTGCAAATCCATTCAGACGTTCGGGCTAAAAGTGAGGCCAACCGCCCTATGGAAATTAACATGGGAAAAACGTGTTTTGGGACCCCCCTTTTTTCTCGGCCCCCCCTTGACGAACCCCTCCAAAATTTTCAGGGGCTGCTCAGAAACAAAATGTGCCATTTTCCTGAAAATTTCAGCCAATTCCGTCCACAAACGCCAAAGTTATTAGACATAGAATTTTCAAAAAACCCATAGAGAAAAAATCCTAACTATATATACCTACTGGCGACCGCCAGTAGGTAATATATATATATATATATATTGATGGCAGACTGGTGTTGGGCAAAATAAATGATTAAACACCTAAGAACGGGTCTCGTCTTTTCCTCACTGTTTGGCTGGGTATGCTGAATCAAGGGACGACACATACCGCATATATATATATATATATATATTACCTACTGGCGGTCGCCAGTAGGTATATATAGTTAGGATTTTTTCTCTATGGGATTTTTGAAAATTCTATGTCTAATAACTTTGGCGTTTGTGGACGGAATTGGCTGAAATTTTCAGGAAAATGGCACATTTTGTTTCTGAGCAGCCCTTGAAAATTTGGGGGGGGGTCGTCAAGGGGGGGCCGAGAAAAAAGGGGGGTCCCAAAACGTGTTTTTAACATTGAGTTTTCCATAGGGCGGTTGGCCTCACTTTTAGCCCGAACGGCTGAATGGATTTGCACGAAACTTGGCAAAATTGTAGGGACTGGTAGCCCGATGTGCCTTTTGTAGGTTTCAATATATGTGCTCCAGTGGATTTTGAGAAATTAACGTTTAAAAAAAGATATATATCTGTAACAGCGGACCGGGCAGCGGCCCAGGACGCGTACTTTTCGCGCAACGGAGCTTTGTGAAGCGAAGCTGATTGGTTCTCTGGCGTCTGTCAACATTCCAAACAGTCCGTAGCGGCCGCCATCTTGTCTCTCGGTAGGATCGAGAGACAAGAGGAGGCCAAAGCGAAGGGGCAAATGACCATAAGGGGGCATAGTAGATCCTCGCTGACCCCCTAGGTTTGATGTGGAGGTTTTAAAAGGGCCCCGCGGGGCAAAAAAAAAAAATAATAATAATAATCGAACGGCTGAATGGATTTGCACGAAACTTGGTAAAATATTAGGGACTGGTAGCCCGATGTGCCTTTGCTAGGTCTCAATATATGTGCTCCAGTGGATTTTGAGAAATTAACGTTCAAAAAAAGATATATATCTGTAACAGCGCTCCGCTTCGCGTACTTTTCGCGTTACGGAGCTTTGCGAAGCTGATTGGTTCTCCGGCGTCTGTCAACATTCCAAACAGTCCGTAGCGGCCGCCATCTTGTCTCTCGGTAGGATTGAGAGACAAGAGGAGGTCAAAGCGAAGGGGGAAATGACCATAAGGGGGCATAGTAGATCCTTCCTGACCTCTTAGGTTTGATGTACCATTTTGCCAAGTTTGGTGTAATTCCGTTCAGCCATTCAGGCTGTAGACGTATGTAAATGTCCTATGGAAAATTGCATGGGGAAAACACATTTGAAAGTGTTGAAATTTAGAACCAATTAAAATGTTACTTTGGTTTGTATTTGTGTGTGATGAAAGTTAATTGGTTATGTATATATGTCAAATGAGAGGAAACCACAGCCATTTTGTGATACTACTGTCTGAGGTACATTTGTGAGGAATTTTTGGTGGTGAATTTCTGGTGTTTGATTTACACAGTACTAACACTTTTCCTACTTTTAAAAAGGTGAGTTGTTAATTTGTAAGGGGAACTATGTTGTACACTTGAAGATAATTTGAAAAATGTTTTCTGTTATTTATTTGCAGTCCTTCTGTTATACTAAATACTTGATAACGTTAGTTTTATATTATGTATTACTAAAAACGATAAATGAAAGTGATTATTTTTTTCTGCAATTTACAGCAAGCAATTTCAAAATAAAATGGCTCACAATGAAGAGACCGTGGCAATTTCTTTTGAATTGTCCACTACATTGATTGAAATTGAGAGCACCAATAATGAAATATTGTCACAAGGAGGACATGACTTGTATGATTCCATTAGATTGATTGAAATGGACAGCACCAATAATGAAATATTGTCACGAGGAGATGACTTGAATGATTCCACTACATTGATTGAAATTGACAGCACCAATAATGAAATATTGTCAGAAGGAGGAGATGACTTGAATGATTTTTTTGATCAATCTCTTGATGGCGAATTTATCGAGACCATAGAGTTACAAGAATCATTATTGGAGACTTTTCATGAGGACATTGCTGATGAGGACATGTTACTAGTTCTTTCAAATTTAGAAAATTCTGAAGAATAAATGTATATTTAGAAATCAAAAATTGTTTGAGACATTATTCATTTTTATTTTTAATTTATGAGGTTGTAGCGAAGTGATTGTAGTATAAAATGAGACTTATAGTATAGAGTGCAACATTTTTATGTTACATGGTAAGTTTACTCATATTTACTTCCCTTCTGCCACTATATTATCTCCAATGTGTATTTGACATCTCTTCTTCATCTCCGGCCTCCTTTCTCTCACTGTGTGTCTCCGATGCATCTTATCGCTGCTATTTTGTGTAATTACAGAAGAGAGTAAAATAAAATAGTTCGGAACGTGAAAAGGGGGCAAAGTAGAGTACTCCTCACCCCCTAGGCCTTTTTAGGCGGTCCCAAAAGGATCAGTTTCTGCTTTCCTGAGAGATTATGGTATGAGTTCCATATACCACAATAACTTGCATTACAACATGCAAGATATCTATCTCCTATTACCAACTTTTGGAGATATTCGCGCTAAGCGCGAATATCTCCAAAAAGTAACACCTGCCCTGAGCAGTTCTTAGCCATGTTATCCAATGGGAGGTGGATAACATGGCTAAGAGCATTAGCTCGGTAATGTATGAATATCGCTGAGTTTTTAGCGATATTCATGCATTGCGGCCGTTTATTATCGCATTTGTGATAAACCTTGATAATAGCAAGGTTTATCTTCGATAATTTCTGATGATGCTTAGCGGTAAAAAATTCGTTGGTAAGCATCGTTAGCGATAAATATCGCTTAACTTTGGTAATATGCCCCAACGTCTGTTAACGTTCGATTCGAAGGAAATGAGGAAGTGTTGAAAAACATTGTCTGCGCCATCTTGCCTTTTTTGAAATGCCACACTTTTGTCGTGCACGGCAGCCATTTTAGATGTCTTGAC
Organism: Lissotriton helveticus; assembly: GCF_964261635.1. NCBI lineage: Eukaryota > Metazoa > Chordata > Amphibia > Caudata > Salamandridae > Lissotriton > Lissotriton helveticus. The sequence continues at coordinate 654,899,219 of NC_136072.1, forward strand.
CAGACCCACTCTCTGCACGCTGTCGATTCGTAGCATGGCTCCTCACCCTCGCAAGCATCTTCCCCAGGCACTGGTCACCCCCGCTCTCTGTCTTATGCATGGGCAATAAACCTCCCCCCATCTGCGCTGCTCTTCCCTGAGAATCACACTGTGCCCGCCCGACACCTCCCTTTCGCCCTATTCACTACCGCACCCTCTGACACTCCTCTTCCTCTGTGTCCGATTGTCCAGGCTATCAGCTAGCCCTGCAGATGTAGTTTATGGCCCCAGCTGTAAAGAATCACCCCTCTTCAAAGGAGTTATAGTAGATCAAGGCCCACACCCGATGAGATCCGTCACACCACACGTGTTCCTACTATCTGAAAACTATCCTGTATTGTGATTGGGGAGGGGACAGAGCCTGAAGCGGAAGATTCCAGGAATGACTCTTTGTACATCAAAGTTTTTACAATTATGTGTCACATTAAAAATATATAGCACTCCAACAAAGTAGTAGGAATATAAAACTTTAATAACATATAAATATATACAACAAAACAAAAACAGTAAAAACATTTAAACAACGAAGAGACCGTGGCAATTTCTTTTGAATTATCCAATAGATTTATTGAAATTGACAGCACCAATAATGAAATATTGTTGTCAGTAGCGGTCTGTTGTGCGAATAGTTCCAAGGCAGCAGAACGCGCTGAAATCTAGATGGCACGAAAGTGATGTCTAGCAAGTTGCCGCCCAGCAAATAACGGCGTGGGGCGCCGCGGGGGTGAGTGAGTCCAGTAGGCACCACAGCTATTCTTAGCGGCATTGCAGAATTACTGCTGGGGACAATGCCTGTGCTGTAGCAGGGTCACAGCAGAAACAAAAAGGATTCTGTTGAAGATGTTGTTGGTTTTCAATTTGAAAACAGTTCTGGTGTCAACTGCTATGCTATTGTAGTGGTTAATGTTTTGTTTTCTCTAGAAAATGTAAAAGAGGGGGAGGCAGTCCAAAGTTCCGTTAAAAGGGCAAAGGAAAGGATCGGTGGTTTGAACTATCAGTCAAAAAGGGGAGGGGGTGCAACAATTTTTCCTACCGGGTCACACTGTGCTTTCACCGGAAGTGAGGTCTGCAGGATTCTAGTAATTCAAAGTGAGGCTGGCGCCGACGTCCTGCGGATACAGTTTCGTCACTCCACGGGTGATCATGGCAGTCATTCCCCATCGGGGGTCGGAGACTCCCGCGGCTCCTCTAGAATCTTCAAGGTCGTGGAGGACTACGGTGGTGGAGTCAACCAGTGACCGGGCCATTTCTTTATGCTGGGCCCGCTCTTGCCAGGTCGACCGCCATTTTGAGAGTTCGGTAGCTACTGGCGATCGCGGGGTCAAATGAGCGGACGGGCTCCACCCTGCCGGGCGAGACGTTGCAGCATAGCCACAGTGGAAGAACCCTTTTCCGGGCGCCTGGAGCGCTGAGGGTGCAGCTGGGAAGCCTCCACCTGGGGAGGCGGGAGAGGCCTGTTCGCACCGTCTCTCCCTCCCAGTGCACCCCACGGCGTCTCGCTTGAGATTTGTTATGGCCGGACCAGGCGATGAGGACGAGGGGGGGGGGGGTCGGAGGCATGTGCAAGACATCCCCCCCCAGTGTTGTCGCAGCCATTTTTCAAGAAAGAAGAAGTGTCCCGTCCGTCTTCGGGCCGGGCTTCCGGTAGATGTCGGCCGGACGCCCCTGGCTCTGGCCCCATTAACGGGTTTCTTGGTTTATTGGCTGCAGCCGGATCCCGTCGGCCTCGGCCCCCCGACCGTTGGTGGCCGGACCGGAAGAGCATGTGGCGGGACTACCTGCAACTCTCAAGGGCCACCGCGGCCGGACTGGGAGAGAGAGGGGAGGGTCGAGGAGACATTCCCCCCCCCCTGCAACTGTTCAGCGTTGTAAAGGCAATCCCCTGGCCGGGTCCCGCTGGTCTCGGCCTCTCCTCCGGCTACACCCTACGTTAGGATCTCCTGGCCGAGGCGTGGCAGCAGGACCTGCTTTATATGGGCTGCTCCCGGCTGGGCGTAGCCGGAACCCTGCCCCACCTTGGAAGTTTCCAGAGTGGGGGCGGATGTTCTACTGACTTGCATTTTCCCTAGTCTATCGATTTTTTGGGCGTGGCAGGCGGTGGGACAGCGAGGGGTGATTTGGTTTCTCTTACTGTTTTTCTGGTCTCTCACCACTGGCATATTTCTAACGTTTTCTTGTTTCTAGGACATTAATAGGTTTTATCATTACGTTATGTTATCGTTTCTTTGTTCGTTGTTTAATAAAAGTTCATGTTCATCAGTGGCCTACTGATTTTCGATTTCCTATTCTTTTCTTTCCAGGTTGTTTCATGCTAAAGTTTCTGTTAACAGGATACAGTGATCACTTCGTTATTATTGCATATGTCTTTTTCACTAGGGGTGCTCTCTGGTCGGGCCAGATGACGTATGTCTAGTAAATGGTCCGGGTGAAACAGGTGCATCAATCAGTGGGGAGTAGATAGGCATGACAGATTACAACGGGGGAGAAAGGTCCGCATTACGTACCCTTTCACTACTTGCAAAGATTTTCCTACGTTTATTTGCAAACAGGGAATACCTCCAAAAAGAACTAATTCCCAAACAGTCAATGTTCGGACAATCAATCAATCAATGAGGAATGAAATAGGTACGACGTGTTAAAGGCTTGCGTTACCTACCCTTCACTATCTGCAAAGGGAGAGAGAATATTCCTATTCTTCCTCGTTTGCAGGCAGAGAAGATCCTTAAGAGAACCAACTTCGAACAATTCAATGCTCGATTCAAACAATCAACAAGGGGTACTGTGAACACAAATGAACGCCGCTTATGTACATACGCATTGCTATTTTCAACAGGTTGTTCCTAATGTTTCTATTTTAGCGAGGTCAAAAAGAGATCCCATTAGTGGCCTACTGATTTTGCTCGATTCCTTTTGTTTTTTTACACGGTTTTTCGCTATCTGCAAAGACTAAACAGAGTATTTTGACTCTGTGCTTGTTTGTAAATAGAGAATGAACCAAAGAGAACAATCAATCAAATGGAGAGAGAAGCAGGCACGACGGATTACAAAGGGGGCAAAGGGCTGCGTTAACTACCCTTCACTATCTGCAAAGAGAGAGTACTCCTAATAGAAATGAGGGGTGGGGGGTAGCATTCAAAGCAGATCAGTGTGCATAAACACGAAAATGTTTTTACTTACCACGTACTTGACATTCGACAGCTTATGATATTTGCTATTAAAAAACCATTGAAATTCACTGAAAAAACCATAGGTTATAGACCATATATAGTTAGGAATTAGCATTTACAAAACCTTGAAAATTCACTGAAAAAACCATAGGTTATAGACCATATATAGTTAGGAATTAGCATTTAAAAAACCTTATTTTACTCACACAAAACCATTGAAATTCCATATATAGTTAGTTGCACTAACTATATATCGCGCACCCGCAATCCACTGCTGATGATGTCACATATTACATCATTCATGACATGGTCAGTGACATCACTGATGACATCACTGGGATTGGGACCCCCCACACTTTTTTTTATTAATAATGCCCCCAGGATTTGCCCCCCCAGGGGCAAATTACCATATTTTTTTCTATTGCTAGGATGCGTGGATCCTACACGCATCCCGCAATTTAAAAAAAATAATAATAATTTTTGGGTCCTTGTGGGACCCCCTGAGCAGGCCTAGCGGGTCAGGGTGTGTCTACCCTGCCCCCTTTTCGTGTTTTGCGGCATTTGTTTTTGGTTTCTTGTGCCTCGGTTCTACAGTTTTCAGCCAATTAGCATTCAGATTGTGCACGACAGGGTGCTTGCGGATCCACCGCGCCCAAAAATATATATGTGACTTTAACTGTCATTTTCTCAGGAACTACTGAACGGATTTACGCCAAAAGGCACGAGTCGGAACTGAGGACTACCTCTCTGCCAAATTTGGTGTAATTTCGTTCAGCCGTTCGGGCTGTAGCCGTGTCTAAAGGTCCTATGGAAAATTGCACGGGGAAAACACGTTTTGGGACCCCTTATTTTCTTGGCCCCCCTTGACCAATCACCCCCCAAACTTTAAGGAAAGGAGTGGATCTAAGCTGGCCAAAAGTTTGGATAATTTCAAGAAGATTCATCAATCGACGCCAAAGTTATTACCAATAGAATGTTGCGGTTTTCCTATGGATAATAGGTCCTAACTGTAACGGTAATATATATATATATATATATATATATATATATATATATATATATATGTATATATATATATTACCTACTGGCGGTCGCCAGTAGGTATATATAGTTAGGATTTTTTCCCTATGGGATTTTTGAAAATTCTATGTCTAATAACTTTGGCGTTTGTGGACGGAATTGGCTGAAATTTTCAGCAAAATGGAACATTGTGTTTCTGAGCAGCCCCTGGAAATTTGGGGGGAGTTGGTCCAGGGGGGGCCGAGAAAAAAGGGGGGTCCCAAAACGTGTTTTTAACATTGAGTTTTCCATAGGGCGGTTAGCCTCACTTTTAGCCCGAACGGCTGAATGGATTTGCACGAAACTTGGCAAAATTGTAGGGACTGGTAGCCCGATGTGCCTTTTGTAGGTCTCAATATATGTGCTGCAGTGGATTTTGAGAAATTAACGTTCAAAAAAAGATATATATCTGTAAGCGCGGACCAGGCAGCGCCCCGGTTCGCGTACTTGACGCGTAACGGAACTTCGCGTAGCGAAGCTGATTGGCTCTCCGGTGTCTGTCAACATTCTAAACAGTCCGGAGCGGCCGCCATCTTGTCTCTCGGTAGGATCGAGAGACAAGAGGAGGCCAAAACAAAGGGGGAAATAACTATAAGGGGGCATAGTAGATCCTCGCTGACCCCCTAGGTTTAATGTGGAGGTTTTAAAGGGGCCCCGCGGTTAGCGCCCGGTACGCGAACCGGGAAGCGTTCTGGGGAGCGTACCACAATGAAAAATGAATGATAGACTTTTCAAATGCTGTATGTTAATTGATTGTTGGTTTTGTTGATTATTTTTTATTTTTTTTTATTTTTTAAGCTTTTTTTATTGTGTTTCATAATTTATTAAACTTTCTAACATTTCATTGTCAGAAATTTCATAATAATCATGGAATATAGATTGTAGTCTCTGAGGTTGTAAAATGTCCTCATTTGCAAGGAGGTTATCTACTGCTTGTACACATTGCAGTAGTTCTTGGTCCCAAGTTTCATCCATAAATTCAATCTCATTTGGATCAATGATTTCTGTGTTGGACTCTGGAAGGACAATTTCAAATGAAACGTTTTGTTCACTTTCCATTTTCCCTGAAATTTGCATAAAAAAAATATATATTAGTAGAGGTAGGGCACTGTTGGGATTAATTTTAGATAGGCAGTTTTTAACAGAGAATTTATCTTTGGGCAGTGTATAGTATCAGAGTGGAAGTAGGAATATAAAAAAGTGTATCTAAATTTATAAGTACTACAGAGGGATAGTATATAACTAACAGAAAAAGTTTGCCATATTAACTTAAAGTGCAAAATATACTTCAGTTTTAAAAATAACAACTTACCTTTAAAAAGAAGTTGAAGTTATTAATGAAAATCCTATTGAAATGTACACCAGGAAGTAGTAGTCAAAATGGCTGTGTTTCCTTCTCTTCCTTTATATATATTTGGGTACATAACCAATCAAATGTCAGGTAAAAAAAGTAGAAAATGAAAGTAACATTTTAATTGGTTGTCAATTCCAACATTTCAGATGTGTTTTGTGAAGTAATTTACCTCACGGTATTTAGAGAGGTCTACAGGCTAAATGGCTAAATGGAATTCCAATCAAATTTGTGAAAATGGTAGGGATTGGTATGTAGTATGAGCTAATCTATATTTGGTGAAATTGTCTCAAGTGGCTTTTCTGTGAACTACTTTCCCACCTTTTTTGATGGTGCGCTTCCCAGGGAGCGACCCGGTACGCGAACCGTTGAGCGCCCCGGTTCGCGTACCTTAAGCGTTCCGGGAGTCCACCATTTTGTGTTTCGGTCGAATTAAGATACAAGATGGAGGGCAAATAATGTTCAGAATGGGTAGAAGGGGGCACGGTAGACTTATCTTGACCCCCTAGGTTTTCTGAGGGTGGCTGAGGAGGTTTATATGTGCGAAAAAAAAACATTTTTTTAAAAAATTTCGCGAGGTTAGCTCCCGGTACGCGTACCGGGTAGCGCCCCAGGGAGTGTACTTTGTTGAAAATTAGTGAAAAAAGTTAGAGTAAAATAATAATTGTGAGTGATTAGATGTAGGGTAGCTCTGAGAAGAGCTTTTGGGTTTATGGTACATTTAGGTACTTATAAGTAGGTACCAATGCACATTTTTAAATTCAGAGTGAAAATTCTGTTGCCCTCATCTGAGAAGTGAACTCCATCTCCTCTGTAGATATCTTGCATGTAGTAACGCAAGTTATTGTTGTACAGGGAGCCCATTCCATGGTCTCTCATGTAAGCTGAAACAGATTTGTTTACATGCTTCCTCGACTTCTCAATTTGTGGACAAAATTGGTTTGACCACCTCCATTTCTGTCTTTGGCATATATTTGAATATACCAAGGCAGTCTGAGGAAAAAGTGCCATTAATTGCTCAAAGGTGTCCTTTAAAAGCATTTCCAGACCTACACCAGTCAAAGTGCCCAAGTCATTACCTCCACAGTGCACAATTAACAGGTCAGGTTTTGGCAAATGCATAAAGGTTTTCACCAATGGTATCAATTGGTGACATTTTAATCCTCTGTGGCCAAACCACTTAATTTCCACATCTTGTAAATTGAGGTTAGGTAAATTCCTGCTTTCAACGTACCTTTGAGCCCAGTGAATATAACTATGACCAACAATCCAGACAGAAAACATGGTGAGAGAAGGTTCTCCTGCAGTCAGATGAAGTGTGGCAATGAAATGGCAGTTGAAAAAATGAGAGTTTGAAATGAAAAAAACTGTGGAGTTTCTGTGTTCATGAAGTAGTAACAGTGATTGGTGGATTTTGATTGATGAAAACAGAAAGTTAGGGTGTACAGATGTGTTGTTTGAAAGATGTATTTTGAGTGGTCAATAAAAAATCATTAAATGAAAGAAAGCACTGGATATGCAGGTGCACTGAGAGTTCAGAGTTCAATTGCAACATTGTTGTGTGAACTTGCAAACACCAGAGTTTCTCCAAGAGGTGGTTGCTATGGAAAATAGGCAGAAAGGGCAGAGGGGGAAGGGTTTTCATTTGAAAAAAAAGTGAGGGAAGAGTTTTGATTGGGTGACATGAGAAATATGTGTGAAGAATTACAGCATTTCTGTGCTTTTGATAGCTGCAGACTCTGGAGTGCATACCTTTTGCTCTGCTGAAGACAAATTGGTGTGTTTCTTAGACTGTTTTCAAACTGAAAGTATTTGCTAAGGTGAGAAAATATTTCTTTACTTTAGATAGAGAATAGTGTGCTTTAAGGAGAAAATTATGATTTATGTGGCGCAAATTGCTTGTAAATATGCTCTCACATGTGCATGGAAAATTTTGATTTTGAATGTTTGTGTTACATAGCCATGTTAAAAGTGACGCAACCATGCTGGAAAGCCAATCAAAAAATGATTTCATGTGTTTTAATGACATTTTAAGTCATTTTCTGATGTGCAGTGTTTAGAAATTATGATTTGAAAATCGTTTTTGTGGAAAAGGAATTGTTTTTAAATTCATGACAAGGATATAATGGTGTATGGTTCTTTATAAGGCAATTGACTGTCCCTGATGTTATTTTTCTCATTTTAGTGTAAGACCTTTCTCTGTGGCGCAAATTGCTTGTAAATATGCTCTCACATGTGCATGGAAAATTTAGATTTTGAATGTTTGTGTTAAATAGCCATGTTAAAAGTGACTAAACCATGCTGGGAAGGCAATCAAAAAACGCTTTCATGTGTTTTAATGACATTTTAAGTCATTTTCCCATGTGCAGTGTTTAGAAATTATGATTTTAAAATCGTTTTTGGGGAAAAGGAATTGTTTATAAAATCATGACAAGGACATAATGGTGTATGGTTCTTTATAAGGCAATTGACTGTTCCTGATGTTATTTTTCTCATTTTAGTGTAAGACCTTTCTCTGTGGCGCAAATTGCTTGTAAATATGCTCTTACATGTGCATGAAAATTTTAATTTTGAATGTTTGTGTTACATAGCCATGATAAAAGTGACCCAACCATGCAGGAAAGCCAATCAAAAAACGCTTTCATGTGTTTCAATGACATTTTAAGTCATTTTCTCATGTGCAGTGTTTTGAAATTATGATTTGAAAATCGTTTTTGGGAAAAAGGAATTGTTTTTAAATTCATGAGAAGGACATAATGGTGTATGGTTCTTTATAAGGCAATTGACTGTCCCTGATGTTATTTTTCCCATTTTAATGTAAGACCTTTCTTTGTGGCGCAAATTGCTTGTAAATATGCTCCCACCTGTGCATGGAAAATTTTGATTTTGAATGTTTGTGTTACATAGCCATGTTAAAAGTGACCCTACCATGCAGGAAAGCCAATCAAAAAACGCTTTTATGTGTCTTAAGGACAATTTAAGTAATTTTCCCATGTGTAGTGTTTTGAAGTTATGATTTGAAAATCGTTGTTGAGGTAAAGGAATGTTGTTAAAATTTATGTGCGCCATATGCCCCCAAATTTCTTTTTCAGGGTTGCAGCAGGGTGTTCTTGAGACACCCCTGCACCTTTGGAATAAATTCCTAATTTGTGATGAGCAAATTGTTAATCGCAAATTGCACCTTCATTTATATGAGCCTCCTAGCCCATGGAAATGAATGGGTAATTTGCAATTAGCAATTTTCTCAAAGCAAATTTGGAATGGTAAAGAATCGCTATTTATTCCTTAAAATTCGCTTTTTTGGAAATGCAAAATAGTTATATGATACATATGGCGGTTGATGTCTAACAAGATAAGAAGCTTACGGATACATTTATGATGACTGGTGCAATGAAGTAGAAATCACTTACTTCATTGGTAGGCCTTTACAATAAATTATCTCCTCTGTATTCTTCATCAAGCGTAACTTTAATCTGCAATCCTGAGTAGGCCTCACCTTAAACAAACCTCTGGATAGGCCACATCTTATTGTCATCCTGAATTAATCATTTAAAATGCTAGGGACAGATTTATGATAGGTGTATACCTCTTTTGTGCCACTTAGAAAACATTGTCCATGGGGAAATGACTTAAAATGTCCTTAAGACACATGAATGTGTTATTTTAAAACGTTTGCAATTTTTTTGGGTCACTTTCAACATGGCTATGTGTCTGAAACAGTCAAAATCTAAATTTGCAATGCACAGGTGGGAGCATATTTACAAGGAATGTGCTTCATGGGGAAAGGTCTTATAATGTAATATGGGAAAAATGACATTAGAGATACTGAAATGCCTTATAGAGAAGCATACACCATTATGTCCTTGTCATAAATTTGCAAACCATTACTTTTCCCCAAAAACGATTTTCAAATTATATTTTGAAAACACTGCACATGTGGAAATTACTTAAAATGTCAATAATTCAAAATTTGTGATTCCTTAAATGCAATGTATCAAAAAAAAAATATGTAAAAAATGATATTAAGGATTTGGAAACTACCACCAACTTCTAGTTTGTGGTAATTTGCGAATTCTTTTCAAAAAGCATTTTTTTCAACAAAAAAAAAAAGGTCCCATATGACGCCCATACATGCCATTAGGGCATGTAGGTGTGCCATGTGCTCCCAAATTTCTTTTTCAGGGGTGCAGCAGGGTGTTCTTGAGATACCCCTGCACGCTTGAAAAAAATCCTATTTTGTGATGAGCTAATTGCTAATCACAAATTGCAACATTAATTCCTATGAGCCTCCTAGCCTATGGAAATGAATGGGTAATTTGCAATTAGCAATTTGCTCATTGCAAATTAGGAATAGTAAAGAATTGCTATTTATTCCTTAAAATTTGCTATTTAGGAAATGCAAAATAGTTTGATGGTACATATGGTGGTTCATCTGTAACAAGATAAGAAGCTTAGGGATACATTTATGATGACTGGCGCAATAAAGTGCACATTACTTACTTCATTGTAGTCCTTTATATGTATTATCTCCTCTGTATTCTTCATCAAGCGTAACTTTAATCTGCAATCCTGAGTAGGCCTCACCTTAAACAAACCTCTGGATAGGACACACTTTATTGTCATCCTGGATTAATCATTTAAAATGCTAGGGATAGATTTATGATAGGTGTATGCCTTTTTTCTGCCACTGTGCGTCACTTTTATGATGCAGCGGTGGTGCATAATATTTGCTATGAGGTGACAACATTAAAAATTGATGCATTTAGGCAGATATGTCATAGTGTAAAAAAAAAACGTACCACATAAAACCCAATCAGCAGTAATGCAAAAGATGCACCATGTCGCAAGACAGGCCTCACTTGGGGCCATATGTATCAAGCTAATTAGCATTTGCAAAGATCAAAATTCTATGAATTTCGGCCTTTGCGAATGTTAATTAGACAAATGGTATGTATCAAACAACTTTGATGCAAAATAAGGAGTAGCAAAATTTGCTATTCCTTATTTTGCGATTGCACTGAAGCATTTGTAAATTTTGTGACTACTTAAATGCAATGTATCAAACAAAAACTATGTAAAAAATGACATTAAGGATTTGGAAACTATTGTGGTAAATTAGTGGTAATTTGTGAATTCTTTTCAAAAAGCTTTTTTTCAAAAAAAGAAAAGGTGCCATATGACGCCAACACATGCCCTTAAGGCATGTATGTGTGCCATATGCCCCTAAATTTGTTTTTCAGGGGTGCAGCAGGTGTTCTTGAGACACCCCTGCACCCTTGGAAAAATTCCTACTTTGTGATGAGCAAATTGCTAATCGCAAATTAAACCTTCATTCATATTAGCCTCCTAGGCCATGGAAATGAATGGGTAACTTGCAATTAGCAATTTGCTCATCGCAAATTAGGAATGGTAAAGAATCGCTATTTATTCCTTAAAATTCGCTATTTAGAAAATGTAAAATATTTTGATGATACATATGGCAGTTCATCTGTAACAAGATAAGAAGCTTAGGGATAGATTTATGATGAGTGGCGCATCACCAGGGATGTGACAGTCATCCTGCGCCACTGTTCCGCCACCCATGTTGTGCTGCATTTACAATGCGGCGCAGCATGGGGCAAAAACGGCATAGATGCGTGACGCATCTGTGCCGTAAAGGTGGCGCATTGCTGGAGTTGTATCGTAAGTGCGATGCAGCTCCAGCAAGGCTCAGGGGTGCCCCATCTCTACAATGCTGCGTCAAGACCTATGCCAGCTTCAAGCAGGCGCAGGGTTTTGAAGCAGCTTTCTCCTATCTGATTGTAAATGCGGCACACCATGGGTGGTAAAGCAGTGGTGCACATTAACTGGTGCATGCCTGGGGATGTGCCATTTAATATAAATCTGCACTTTAACATTTGAGTATGTGCAGGGGACACAGAGTCGTTGAGGCTTATCCAAGGTTAAGAACAGATGAGTCCTGTTCAGTGAAAAATTAGACATAGGCTTCACCTGCTCAGCATCGCTGGACATGGCTAAATAATAGCTGCAAAATGTTACTCTTGTTAAATAATTTTACTATTATAATCTGTGAGATTTGTCTCTTACTCTGCAACATCTCATTGTTGTTATCTTTCTTTAAAGATAAAGACAACCTCAACATGAGCGACAATCTGCAATCAGTTGATTTTGACCTCATCATTGAACTTGTAATTGAAACATCAGTGGATGTTGATCCATTGGATGATTTAAATCCTGAGGATGAAGAAGAGCGTGATGAGGATGCAGATTTGTCCGAATTATATGATATAGGATGGGAAGCTGACCTGCTTGAGCCTTTGGAATTATAAACATTTATTTTTAAAATTTATAATCAATAAAAAGTAAAAAGGTAAACCGTTTAATTTAAAAATAAAGACACCTTCAAAAACAGGTTATGTGTAGTGTCTTCAATAAAATATTAAAATATGCTCATAAAATTAGATCAGATTCACATATAAAATAGCATAGGTAACATAAATATAAATGTCATTTCTTTTCTGGTATTTCTGTATTGTAAAAATGGCAATGACTAAAAAATCTTCAAATTAAAATGTCAAGTAGTGTGTTATGTTTTTGATCACTATTACTGATTTACTGTTTGATAATAATGTTTATTAACATTTTTTATTATATTTTTCCTCAGATTCAACTGCAGATCATTTCAAGATTTCAATATGCCTACAATACTAAGACAGATAAAGGCTGCAAAACGTCAAAGACAGCAGGAGAAAAAAAAAACGCAGCAGTCCTCTAACAAAAAGATTTCTCAAGCCACGAAGAAAGCACCGGGTAAGAGCTCTAAATATTTCATAAGAAATATTTGTAATAAAAAAAATATTACTACAGAAAATGTTTCAATCCATAACACGAGAAGTAAATCAAATGGAAAGAAAAGGACAAATGAAAATGTTACTGCTAGAGCAAGAGATAAATCTGTGCATGATAGTAGAAGGAAACAACAGTTTAGGGAGATTCGTAAACGAATGTTCCGTAACAGGATAATTGGCAATTTGTTAAAAAATATTAAGAAAGGTCAACAGAAACTAGTTTTTTATAAGAGAAAAAAAAAAGTTGAGAAAGTTATTGATCAGGCATTTGAAATTAAACGTAAGTTATTTATTTTGATAATCAATAGAATTAGGAAGCTAAACAAGGCAATTTTTGATTTCAAAAGAAATAGTAGATGGAAGAGAATAGTTAATCGTAGTAATTTTTGTGAAGTTTTTTCTGGAGAATGGATACATAGTTCAAGCTGTGAGGCATTTTTTAATGAAGAGAGTTATTTCCAGGATAATGATTTGGTGCATGCAGTTGACATCAGTGGTCGTGCTTATGAAGTGAAAGATGGTTGTCCAGTTGAAAAAGAAAAACTTGTGACAACAGAGGCAGAAGAGTTGTTAGGTAATGAGGTTTTAGGAAGACGTGCTAAGGGTCCTGTGTACACCTGGAAGTGTAGTAGTATTTGCAGTGTGCGACAGGATTCCATCAATTTGCTTTGTGATTTTGTACGGTCATTTAACAAAAAAAGTTTGAAGCAGAAAATGAGGTTGTTGCAAGAATTAGATCCTTGCAGAGTAAGAGAAGTGACACGTTTGCATGGTCATTCACTGGCTTGTCTATCCAGGAGAGTATGCCAGAGTGTTTTTCATCATTTCAGGATGCTAGCAGTGCATCATAACAAAGTGAGGAAGTTAGTTAGACTGTTGTATTATGCTAAGAGTCCAGCAATTATGCTGAAACAATTATGCGCTGCTCTTTTGCATGGTTCTGAAATAGATGTGAAGAATATATGTGAAGAAATTGAGTTTTGTTACTTTGGAAGTAAAGAGGAGAATGTTGAAATTGAGCAAGAAGTAGAGGGTCATTTGGAAGATAGTGTACATGTTTCCAGTACAGATAATTTCCAGAGGGAAATTGCGACGTTTGACATGAAATCAAGTGAGAGGCCTAATTTCACTTGTGTGTGTTGTAGACGCACTTATTATAAGAATCAGACTAAGTTAGTGGATTTATATGCAAAAAGTGAAAGGGAAAATAATAGTGAATGGAAGGATTTTGCAACATACTTGATGGTAGAAAATTGTTTTGATTTGGGATTGGATCAACGTGTGTGTACTTATTGTTGTAACAAATTAAAACAAAACCAGATGCCTGCTAGAGCAGTTCATAATAATCTGGAATTGGTTGAGATTCCTTCTGAATTGAAGGACTTAAATACTTATGAATCTATTTTGATTCAAAGTATCCATCCCTTTCAGGCTATTGTAAGAATGGAGCCAAAGACAGGGAAATTGCCTCCATCAGATTTACAGAGAGGATTAAAGGGAAGAGTTGTTTATTTGCCTCTAGATTTCAAGAAAAACATTAACACAATTGGAGTAGAAAAAGTGGAAGAGGAACCTCTGGTTATCTTAGTTAATGGGGTTCCGACAAAGAATAAGAAAATATGGCAAGATTTAGTAGATGTTAGGAAAGTTAAAAAGGCAACATTGTATTTGAAAAAAAATAATAAATACTATAAGAATGTATATGTTGCAGAAGAGGAAGTAAGTGAGGAAGAGGATAGCGATTTGTGTGCTGGTCAAATTGAGAAAGTAGAACCCTCTACTAGTGAGGAAATATATGAACATTATAGTGTTCATCCTTTGCATTCGAAGGAAGTCATGGGGAATGCTATTGAGTTGTTTCAAATGAAACAAGCCAAAGGGAGTCCCATTAGTGTTTGGGAGGAAAGTTTGGAAGCTCGGTGTTTCCCACAGCTTTTTCCAACAGGTCAGGGAGGAAGATATGATGAGCGACCTCATCAAATTCCTGCTTCTGAATACCGGACTTTGCGATTGTATGCAGGAGATGCTAGGTTTCGACAATGCATTCCTTATTTGTTTCATCTCCTGTTTGAAAGCGATCTGTCTGGACTGTCATATGCAGTGAACCACATCTTGAAAAGTGGTATACACATGCAAAACATCTCGGCAAGTGATTTTATGGATAAAGTGAATGTCCAAGATAGTATTTTGGATTCTCACCTGATTAATCTCATGGCGTGTCAGCGTGGTACTAATGAGTACTGGTACCGTCGTCATGGTGATTTAAAATGTATGCTGAGGAACTTAGGTACTCCCACATGGTTCCTCACTCTGAGTTGTGCCGAGTATGGCTGGGAAGACTTACTTCAATTTCTACGAGAGGCAAATGCTAACGTAGAAAACATCGAATTCAAGACACCCGGAGAACTGTGCTCTTTGGATCCAGTCAATGTATGTAGGTACTTCAATCATAGATTTGAAGCTATGATGTCTTTCATCATGAATAAGAAGAATCCACCTCTTGGAGAGGTGTTGGATTTCTTCTGGAGAAAGGAGTACCAAGCAAGAGGTGCTCCCCATATACATATGTTGCTGTGGATCAAGGATGCACCTAAATTTGGAACGGATCCAGAAGACTCAGTGATGAGTTTCATCCAACAGTATTCTACGTGTGCTGTTCCAAACGCAAAGGAGAAGAAAAGCCTAAGAGAAAAAGTTCTGCGTTTCCAAAGCCATCGATGTGGAAAGTACTGCCGTCGTAAATTCCGAAACAAAGACAAGTTCTACACCAAATGTCGTTTCGGCTTTCCACGACCGGTGATTTCTAAAGGAAGAGTAAACAGTTTGATGTCTTCGCTGCGACATAATGTGATGAAGAAATCACCTAAAAACACTTACAATTTGAAGAGGAACGAAGAGTCCAAGTACATCAACGACTACAACCCGGTGATTTTGTCCATGTGGAATGCTAACATGGATATACAGTTTGTGGCTGATAACTGTATGGCTGTGGCTCGGTATGTGACGTCTTACATCACCAAAAAAGAGAAGACAGAATTGAAGGATATGTGGGAGGACATTTCCCATGAAAAGAGCCTCAGCAAGAAGTTGTACAGTTTCAGTCTGAAGATGTTGTCGCATCGAGAAATCGGAGCGTACGAATGTTCTGACCGGTTGTCTTCAGCAAGTCTCTATGCCAAGTCCAGGAGTATCGTTTGGGCGAGTCTTGGTCTTGCTGCAACGCGTAATCGAGTTCTCAAACCTGTGCGGGAAATTGAGTATTTGGCGGAAAAGGAGCCAAACAGTACTGACATTTTGAAGACAAACATGTTGGATACATATTATCCAAATCGAAGCAGTCACCTAGAGAATGTTTGTCTGTATGAGGTTCTGCAAAATTACATGTTCAAGAGGAACATCAAAGAAGATACTGAGAAAGGAGTGTATGCTGTAATAGGAAGTGAGGGATGTCTGGTCAAGCAAAGAAAATGCCACTTGATAAACCATCGAAAATTGAGTGGCGAATCTCCTGAAAAAAAGGAGTTTTTCTATTTAGCACTTTTGCAACTTTTCAAGCCTTGGCGTGCAGAAGAGGAACTGCTTGGAGATTTCCTCTGTTACGAAGACTCTTTCAATGCCGCCAAGGAGACCATAGAATGTCCTGCTTTTCCCAAATATGTAGAAATGTTGAATGCGGAAATTGAGCAGGAAGCAACGATTGCAGCCGAGATTGCCAGAGACAGTTCTCAGGACAGTCAGAGTTCTGCTTCATTGAGTCAGGATCCACTAGGAGGACCTCTTATTGAAAATGAAGCTGCCACTGCTATGAATGAAGTGGAAAGAGCCATGGCACATGCTCAAGAGGATGCGGTTAACTTAGAAGAGTTGGAAAGGCAACTCAACGTTGAGCAGAGGAAAATATATGACGAAGTTACCATGCAAATTGATCATGGATTAAGTCATGATAAGAAAGAGTGCTCATGTACGTCGTTGAAGCCTGTCCGACTGTACGTGAGTGGAGAAGCGGGAACTGGAAAAAGTTTCCTCATTAAAGCAATTTCATGCTATTTGCAGGAAAGGACAGAGTCATCGCTGTCTTGTGTTGTCACTGCTCCAACTGGACTGGCAGCACATAATATTAAAGGGATTACTTTACATCGTTTACTGATGCTGCCAGTGGAGCATGACAACAAATTAGAATATCACAAGCTATCTGGAGATGCTTGTTTTGAAGTTTCAAGAATCTTGAGGAAAATGAAACTTCTTATCATTGACGAAGTAAGCATGGTTTCCAATGTCATGCTTGCCTTTGTGCATTTGAGGATGCAAGAAGTTCTCAAAACAGAGTATGATGTGTTATTTGGTGGCAAACACATCATTGTTTTCGGAGATCTTCTGCAGCTGACACCAGTGAAAGGGCAACCTGTGTTCAAAATGCTCACGCATGAAGATACCAGGAAGTGCCTAGGCAGCATTGGCAACGTCAATATATGGTTAAACTTCAATTATGCTGAACTGCATGAAAATATGCGTCAGGCGAAGGATGAAGTTTACAAGACTATTCTACAAGATGTTAGAATTGGAAAAGTGACCGAGCATGGGAAAGAAGCTTTACATGCACGATTACTGTCAAATTTGTATCCAGAACAAGATGTTGTGCCTGAGAATATTTTTCAGAAAATTACTGATAAGAAATCTGGAATATGTTTGATGCCAACTCTTGCAGAATGTGCCAAATTCAACAACAAAATGTTGAATTTAGAAAAGCAAGAGATTGTGAAACTGGAAGCTATTGACAGAGTAGAGCATATGGGATCAACAATTATTTTGTCTGAGAATCTGAAAACAAAATTGGATTCATTAGAGAAGACTATATCTAAAACTGCAGGTTTTGAAAAGACTCTGAATGTGTGCTTGAACTGCCGTATAATTTTAAGAAGGAATTTACATGTTGAAAGAGGTCTGGTAAATGGGTCAATGGGTAATGTTGTTGATTTTGTAAAATACAGAAATAGAGATGGAATTGAATTTTTAAAAATTAAATTTGATGGCATTGAGGAAGTACAGCTAATTGGTCGTTGCTCTGCTAGATTTTTGCTTGTGAAAGACTTATATGTTCGCCGTAAGCAGTTTCCTGTTTGCTTGGCATATGCGGTGACAATCCATAAATCGCAAGGTTTAAGTGTAGACTGTGCATTGGTGAATATTGGCAGTTCTGTGTTCAAGGAGGGTATGGCATACGTGGCATTGTCACGAGTTAGAACTTTATCGGGATTGTACTTGATTGAGTGTGATGTCACAAACATTTGTGCGGATCTAGATTGTGTTAAGGAATACAATAGGTTAAGAAGAGAGTATGCGCCACATTTGCCTCAGTATCCTTTGTTTGAGAAACGTGTGGTAGGCCGGAAAAGAAGAAATGTGACCAATACTGGGGAGGTTGTAGCAAAAAGACGAAAAGTCGATGAACCTAAAATTACAAGCAGAAACAAAGAGGATTCTGTTGAAGATGTTGTTGGTTTTCAGTTTGAAAACAGTTCTGGTGTCAACTGCTATGCTAATGTAGTAATTAATGTTTTGTTTTCTCTAAAAAATGTAAAAGAAGAGATTGTGGTCAATTCTGATCAAAGATTTTGCAGTTTGTTAAATTCTGTGTTAGAGAAATGTACCACTGATAGAAGAAACATAGAAAGTGTGTCTGAAATTAGAAATCTGTTAGATAGATGTTCAGGCCAAACACAATTCTCTCAAAATATTCAGCAAGATTGTCAGGAGTTTTTAATGTATATGCTTGATGTATTACATGCTGAAGGTGTAGATGTAGATCAGCTGTTTGGGCTTTCTTATCAATGGCAGCATGACTGCGAGAACTGTATGGTATCAAGTACTACTAGTGTAGACTCAGAAAGATTTATATATTTAACTTTGCCAGACAGTAAATCAGTCTCCTTTAATAAGCTAGTAAAAGCTGCTAATCACAACATGGAGTGTAGCCAATGTAAATCTGAAATGATGTCCACTTTATTTATACGAACATATGGCCAGTACGTCATTTTAATGTTCCAACGATGTAGGCCTGATGGAACAAAATTGACAACTTTAATAAAAAATTTTGTAGCTTCGCAGTTGTCAATATCAGGAAGGACTTTTGTAACTACAGCAATTATATATCATGACGGCCCTTCAATATCATCAGGACATTACACAGCTTATTTAAAGTCTAGAAATGGCTGGTCATTCTGCAATGATTCTGTTTTAATTTTCAAAAAAAAATTGCCGTATGACCTTAAAAACTCTTACCTGGTGTTTTTAAAACCAACATTTTAGGGAAATAATCTCAGGATGTGCTCTGTGGAATTTCAAGAAGTTCTAATGGCTCCTACACAATTTGGCCTTGAGGATAAGTGTAGTTCAGAGACATAACTTCTAATCATAGGATTGGACATCATGGAGATATATGTGCACTTTGAATGAGTTCAGAAAAACTGTTTCTTTTCATAAGCTAATTGAAGCAGCCAATCAAAACATGGAGTAGAGGGAATGTAAGTCTGCAATGCTGTCTACTGTTTTACATTGCTTTGTGATTAAAAGTGATGTAGAGAATTAAATAATTGTACTACTCATAGAGGTAGTGTAAGTCTGCTTCATATTAAGCAGTATCAGTGTCATAGGAAATGTAGAACATGACTGAGCAAGAAGGGGAAGATATTACTATTCCAGGATTGTGAAAATGATCTTCAACATTTTAATTGTGAAAGTTGCGGAAATGCCAAATGATGGGATTGGCTTACAAGAAATCCAAGAGTTATAAATATCTCTGACTAGATTTGGCCTTGTGGAAAATAGTGGTACAGAGCAAGAAGTCATTTATTGCATGTAACGTGTTTTTAAAAACGATGGAGGTTTTCTTTCAGAAAGTGGCGGGCTGAAAGTAATAACAGCACAAAAGAGTGTAAGCTGGTCATAGGACATCCTTGGACGTCATGGAAAGTAAGTTAACTTTAAGGAGTTCTGAATTTTAATTTCTGATGTTGTATGGGTTTTTTAAACACAATCATTTAGATTGTGTTTTTTTTTCCCCGCTGTTACATGATGAATACCTTCAAGTCACTGTTTTTAGTGAATTTTGATACATTCTGAGAACAGCAAAAATAAACCATTTAACATGTATAATTAATTCTGTACTGTTTGCATTTATGATGTATATGTAGAACTGTGTAGGAGGCATGGAGAAGGTGAGTTTTCTGTAAGTGTTAAATTTATTGCATGCAGTGCTGCACTTCTACGTATTCTTTCATATGCTGGACTACATCTGCACAATGAGATACCTAAGCAAAGGAAACACAAGTGATGTGATTGTGAAATGAGCAAAATAAATTGCACATATTTCAATTACATCACCTGTGTTTCCTATCATTACGAATCACATTGTGCAGATCAAGTTTAGGTCTGTCCAGGGAAACATAGGAGGTTTCTACTTTGTTGAAGAGTGCAGTGGACATGACTCACTTCATTGGTAGACTTTCACAGATATTATCTCCTCTGTACACTTCAACAAGTGTAAATCTCATCTTGAACTCTGAGTAGGCCTCACCTCAAACAAATCTCTGGATAGGAGACATGTTATTGGCATCCTGAAGCGACACTTTTCTGAAACAAGAGCAATGCAAAAGATGCACCATGTTTTAAGATAGGCCTCACTTCATCTGCATCAAGATACTGTTAGTTTAAAATGTATATCTTTAGGATTGTGTAGAGGACCTGGAGAAGCAGAAGCTTCTGTCAGTGTCAAAGTTGTTGAAAAACTATTTGTCCTTCAATATTTTCCCTTGTCTTTTGTAATTTTTAAATACATGTTTTAATATTTTTCAAATGTTGGTTCTCTCTTTCACAGATTGAAAGTATAAAAATAAAATGTGATTAATTTAACGGCAATTACAAGGTAAATAGTTGTACTCTTTTCGTTACATTTCTATCACATTCACCTACTATTAGATCCACTGCTTCACTTCTTTAATCCTCAGTTTCCTGCCTTTGCTACTTTCCTCATTCCTTTCTCTATTACCTACTTACTCAACTCCTTCCACTCTTTTTCTCAGTCCCTCTGTTCTCATAGTTCCTCAGTCTTGTTCACTCACTCCATCTCTATTACTCTTAGTGTCTGTGAATTACTTTCCCAACTTTTTTTTTTGGACCGCTTCCCGGGAAGTTGCCCGGTTCGCAAACCAGCAGCGTTATGGGAGTCCACCATTTTGTGTTTCGGTCGAATCAAGATACAAGATGGAGGGCAAATAATGTTCAGAATGGGTAGAAGGGGGCACGGTAGATGTATCTTGACCCCCTTGGTTTTCTGAGGGTGGCTGAGGAGGACCATAGTTCTTCACTCTTGTTCACTCTCTCTGTTTCTATTAATGTCACTGTTTATGACTGATCAACATTTTTTTTTTAAAAAAAGAACAGTAACTATAAGGGAAGGAAACAGACAGTTATGTCAAAAGAAAGACAGCTATAGGGAGTAAACTAAGGATACTGTTACCTACAATCCACTGCTGTTGATGTTACTGACCATGTCATGAATGATGTAATATGTGACATCATAAGCAGTGGATTGTAGGTAACAGTATCTCTTGTTTACTCCCTAACGCTGTCTTTCTTTTCACATAACTGTCTGTTTGCTTACCTTATACTTACTGTTCTTTTTTTTAAAAAATATTTTTTTTGGTTAGCTGCCGGTACGCGTACCGGGTAGCGCCCCGGGAGCGAACTAAGAGAAATAGAGGTTGGCAGAGTTCCAAATATTCTACCAATTTTTTTATAATGGGGAGGTAGTTCTGAAAAGAACTTTTTTTTTAATGTTTTTGTTGTTTTATATATTTTTTTGTATTTTTTGAACATTTGTTTACTTTTTTTGTATTTTCTGAACGTTTTAAAAATTTTTTTGGTTTTTTTGGGGAAGGGGGAAACAAAAACGATCCATTATAAAGGGCTCAACAGGAGCAAAAAAAAAAAAAAGAATTTATTTTTTGGGACGTTTCGTACAAACATTAACATGATTTTGAATTGCTCGCAAAATCAAAGTGATGCTACTTTCTCTGTAGCAGATGAAATCGCCACATTCCACGCACACTTGCTTTACGTGCCCAAACAACATTTGGATGTTTGCAATCATCTCCCTCGCCTCTGGTCCCGACACCTCTGGAACCACCGATCTTCTTGCCATTGGGAGGGGATTTTGTTGTTCGTCACGTAGCTGGGCAGCACTATAATTATTTGGGTGCCACCTACTCATATGCCGATGCATAGTATGATTGCCATAACTGTATTTTTTATCAGTGCCCCTTGACAATCTATCACCGCATATACGGCAAAACACGTAGCGTGCATTCACTTTTTTTTGCCCCTCAGGAATTCTGTAGAATTGCCAGATGTAATTCTCCTTTCGATTGTACCTCCTGGGCTCCTCTGGCAAAAACCTTGGCTCTTCCTCCTCTTCCTCCTCTTCCTGTTCTTCCTCTTCTTGCAAAATTACTTCTGCAGGTGGTCCTCTCTTTCTTGGATTTGGTGGAGGTGGTGGGTTAGCACCAGCTGAAGCTACTAATGAAGCCATCTCAAAGTCTCAATAAAGGGTCTTTCTCTCACCAAGATGAAAGTCAGAGTGAGGAAAGAAGGAGGGTTTTTCATCATTTGGGAAAAACAAAAGTTCTAAACCAATGAAAAGTGTTCATTTTAGATCACATGACCTAGTATTACATCATTAGGAAACCAAAAGTGAAATGAACCAATGAAAAGTGTTATTACCGAGTCACATGACCTGCTGTGTTTACGTTACGCGGTCGGCGCCGCACCGCGGATCGCTTCCGGTTCGCGTACCGCTGCGCTTCCGGGTACGCGAACGTAGCACGTCATATGACGTATTACGCGAGAACGCGAAACGTCATGCTGACGCGACGCGTCACGATGTTGTTTTGTAACGCGAGAGGTGCGCAAAAGGAACGTTTACCGGTTCGCGTACCGGGTCGCGCCTCCGGATTGAGCTAACGGGAAGCTAACCGGTACGCGTACTGGGAGCGAAACAAAAAAAAAAAATTAAAAAAAATTGTATTAAAAACATGTACAAAATATTTTTCTTTTTAAAGAATAATACATTGTAAAGGTTTTGATATTAGCTATTAAAAAACCAATGAAATTCACTGAAAAAACCATAGGTTATAGACCATATATAGTTAGGAATTAGCATTTACAAAACCTTAAAAATTCACTGAAAAAACCATAGGTTATAGACCATATATAGTTAGGGAATAGCATTTAAAAAACCTTATTTTACTCACACAAAACCATTGAAATTCCATATATAGTTAGTTGTACTAACTATATATCACGCACCCGCAATCCACTGCTGATGATGTCACATATTACATCATTCATGACATGGTCAGTGACATCACTGATGACATCACTGATGACATCTCAAATGACATCACTGATGACATCACTGATGACATCTCAAATGACATCACTGATGACATCACTGATGACAACATCCAGTGACTGTATTTTTCTGTAAAGTTAAAATATGTCTTACATATTTATGAATGAGTCGATGTATAAGTGTCTGGACGATGGATTTAGTAGGTGCATGACTGAATGTATGAGTGAGTGATTAAATGTGTCTCACTGAGTGCATGGGTTAGTGACTAAACTGTCTTAATTTGTGCATCATTATGTCTGTTGTTCTGTAAACTGCTGCATGTGTTGATCAGTAGCTATATGAGTAACTATATGGGTTATTGATTGGTTGCCCAAGCATTTGTATGGGAGACTGAGTGTGTGTATGGGTGGCTGGGAAGTGTATGACTCTGTGCATAGATGTATGGGTTCAAAAGTGCATGTTGGAAACAGCTGTATGGGCGGTTGACTGTGTGCATGACTGTATTGGTGAGTGAATAGATATCTCAGTGCTACATGTCAAATTAAGTACATATGTAAAATATAGTACATGTGAGAGTTGACATATATAAATAACTGTGCATAAGAGCCAGTGAATGTGTGAGTGGCTGTATGGATCATTGTGAACTTGTATCCAGGATTGTATAAGTGAGTAAATATGTTTTAGTATATGTTTGAATAAGTAAGGTGTGTTTAACTGTATAGTTAAGGAAATGGAGGTGTGATTGATTGTTTGCATGACTGTCTAGGTGTGTGTGTAACTTCATGGATGAGTGACAATCTGTGAGTCTGTGTTTACACTGAGTGTATCTAAGGTTATATTAGAGTCTGAAGAGGTTCATCGTATTATCACATGAATGATTTTATCAGTGATGTCATCAGTAATGTCATTTGAGATGTCATCAGTGATGTCATCAGTGATGTCATTTGAGATGTCATCAGTGATGTCATCAGTGATGTCATTTGAGATGTCATCAGTGATGTCATCAGTGATGTCACTGACCATGTCATGAATGATGTAATATGTGACATCATCAGCAGTGGATTGCGGGTGCGTGATATATAGTTAGTACAACTAACTATATATGGAATTTCAATGGTTTTGTGTGAGTAAAATAAGGTTTTTTAAATGCTATTCCCTAACTATATATGGTCTATAACCTATAGTTTTTTCAGTGAATTTTTAAGGTTTTGTAAATGCTAATTCCTAACTATATATGGTCTATAACCTATGGTTTTTTCAGTGAATATATATATATATATATATATGTATATATATATATATATATATATATATATATATATGTATATATATATATCCAGCTCCTTTGGGGACTTGTCCAACAACATGAGCGGCACTCCGGAGCAAATGAGCTTTTCCCCACAGCTTTATTAGGTATAGACATGCGCGGGCAGAGTTTATTCCAAACACCTGGCTTGTAACATTCCATTCTATTCCAAAAACTTTATTTCGGTTGGATGTAACTATAAAAGCACATGCAAGTTAAAAAAATACTTATTCCAGATAATCATTTACTCTCAGTCCATCTAGTTTAAAATACGTCAGCGCAACAGTGTAACAGAATGGGAGAGAAAAATTTAAAAATTATAACATTTTAAATTAGATCTAAATATTATTAAAAAAACATAAAAATACATTATTTACACAAATTCATTCCCGAAATTTACTTGAATGAGTTAGTACAGAGGGATTACAATATATAACCAATTAATTTCCTATGTATTTGCCACATTGAGAACAAGAACTTTGCGACTGCAGCAACTATCACAGGACTAGTATCAGTTCTCAAAATCCTGTAAAAAACAAGGTAGTTCCTGATGCCCAGGTTTTTACATAACTGTACGACCCACTTCATTCTGATTACAGCATATGCAGGGCAGAAAAGTATAACATGAAGAGGAGTTTCCTCCTCCTTCCTGCATCCTGGGCATGGGCGGTGGGGGCCTCCCGTCCACCTATCAGTAAGAGCATGTAGAGGCAGAGTTCCATATCTAAATTGTAAAAATAGCTTTTTAGCTAGGTTAGGTTGTATAACGTCTAGCTCAGTCTCAAAGCCATAATGAGGCTTAAAATCAAGGAAATCATTAGTTAAGCTTGGGACTTTAGCAGCACCAAGAACTTTTGTAAGGTTATAATCTTTAATTGTTAGGGCAAGTGTTATAAGAGATAACTGCGCTAGAGTCCTCGGGACTAGTCCAGAGGTTCTCTAGGCCAATCGAAATCAAAGAATGCCTAACAAACGAAAGCCATGGAATCTTGTCTGCACCCAAGGAACCCAAGACCACTTTTAATTCGTGCTTGTAGCTCGCCAACTCCGGAGTGCTCCAAAGTCTCCTCCAATACAGCAAGGGCTGTGAAGCTATAATGTCAGAAATAGGATGTATGTTTAAGTCAAGCCTTAACGGTACGAGCGGTGTATTATTTGGGAGGGACATAATCTGTCTAATGAACTTATTTTCTGTACAAATTAAGTCATTTGATGTTGTATGACACCAAAGTTCTGCCCCATAAGGGGACGAGGACCTTGCCTGGACACTAAAATTTTTAAGGGGGGCACCTATTATTTTTTCGGCACATTTTTTTGTACTTTTAAAATACCCCCTGCGGCCTTGGTAAATTTTAAGTTTGCCTTGATTTTTTGGGGAACCCACCCCATTTTATCGCTCAGCGTTAGACCCAGATACTCAAAAGTATGGACCCTATCCAAAGGCTTACCCTCCATCATAGGGGGGGCAAATAATGGTATTGGCATTGAAAGCCATGTACATAGGGGCACATTAGGATGGTGGACGGAAGGACGACCGCCGTCCTGGAGTAGGCGTAAAAAGCCCTTTTCCGTCCGCCTGCCGCGGACAGTCGGACCGCCATATTAGGATGGGAAACACTGTCAAAACTCCATACGCGGCAGAAGAGAACGCACCGCCGCGGAATTACACCCACCCCGCGGCGGACGTAACCAATCCAGAGACACCGCCGTACAGAATGACGTCTCCGACCGTGTCCCAAATCACGATGGCGGAAAACACACATAAAACCGCTGCGGAAAAACAACCTGCCTGAACACGGCGGATTCCCCACAGCTAACAAACCACACATTGCGAAGATACCCACCACAAGCAGCTGGCCCACATGGACCCAGCGCTACATGCTTTTCTGATACTCTTCGCTATCCTCCACCAGCAAGTCATGGACCATCATCGACGACGACGCAGGTACGCTACACACAATTTACTGTCAGAAAGGGAGTATCTGGCAGGGCTGTGACGTTGGGAGGGGGAGTGTCATGTCACAGGAAATACATTGACGAACGCAGAAAAATTATACACAATTAAAGTACACAACCATGAATGACAGCGACAAACCACAAAACATGATTTATTAGCTTTATTCAACATAATAGGTGCATCATATCAGAATATACAAAAGCATGGGCATTGGGTACAACAGATCATGTACATCACTGGCATCACATGAGAGGGGGTAAGTGCATCAACAGTCCATTTCACTGAACAGGTCCCTCAGAGGCAGCACATAAGAGGGGTGAAGTGCATCAACAGTCCATTGCACTGAACAGGTCCATCAGAGGCAGCACATGAGAGGGGCTAAGTGCATCAACAGTCCATTGCACTGAACAGGTCCATCAGAGGCAGCACGTGAGAGGGGCTAAGTGCATCAACAGTCCATTGCACTGAACAGGTCCATCAGAGGCAGCACGGGAGAGGGGCTAAGTGCATCAACAGTCAATTGCACTGAACAGGTCCATCAGAGGCAGCACGTGAGAGGGCAGAATGCAGTATCAGAACAGCAACAGGGCATTGTGCCCAACAGAGCAGGTACATCATTGGCAGCACGTGAGAGGGCAGAATGCAGTATCAGAACAGCAACAGGGCATTGTGGACAACAGAGCAGGTACATCATTGGCAGCACGTGAGAGGGCAGAATGCAGTATCAGAACAGCAACAGGGCATTGTGGACAACAGAGCAGGTACATCATTGGCAGCATATGAGAGGGCAGAATGCAGTATCAGAACAGCAACAGGGCATTGTGCCCAACAGAGCAGGTACATCATTGGCAGCACGCGAGAGGGCAGAATGCAGTATCAGAACAGCAACAGGGCATTGTGGACAACGGAGCAGGTACATCAGAGGCAGCATATGAGAGGGCAGAATGCAGTATCAGAACAGCAACAGGGCATTGTGGACAACAGAGCAGGTACATCATTGGCAGCACGTGAGAGGGCAGAATGCAGTATCGGAACAGCAACAGGGCATTGTGCCCAACAGAGCAGGTACATCATTGGCAGCACGTGAGAGGGCAGAATGCAGTATCAGAAAAGCAACAGGGCACTGTGCCCAACACAGCAGGTACATCAGAGGCAGCATATGAGAGGGGAGAATGCAGTATCACAACAGCAACAGGGCATTGTGGACAACAGAGCAGGTACATCATTGGCAGCACGTGAGAGGGCAGAATGCAGTATCAGAACAGCAACAGGGCATTGTGGACAACAGAGCAGGTACATCATTGGCAGCATATGAGAGGGCAGAATGCAGTATCAGAACAGCAACAGGGCATTGTGCCCAACAGAGCAGGTACATCATTGGCAGCACGTGAGAGGGCAGAATGTAGTATCAGAACAGCAACAGGGCATTGTGGACAACAGAGCAGGTACATCAGCGGCAGCATATGAGAGAGCAGAATGCAGTATCAGAACAGCAACAGGGCATTGTGGACAACAGAGCAGGTACATCATTGGCAGCATATGAGAGGGCAGAATGCAGTATCAGAACAGCAACAGGGCATTGTGCCCAACAGAGCAGGTACATCATTGGCAGCACGTGAGAGGGCAGAATGCAGTATCAGAACAGCAACAGGGCATTGTGCCCAACAAAGCAGGTACATCAGAGGCAGCATATGAGAGGGCAGAATGCAGTATCAGAACAGCAACAGGGCATTGTGGACAACAGAGCAGGTACATCATTGGCAGCACGTGAGAGGGCAGAATGCAGTATCAGAACAGCAACAGGGCATTGTGGACAACAAAGCAGGTACATCATTGGCAGCACGTGAGAGGGCAGAATGCAGTATCAGAACAGCAACAGGGCATTGTGCCCTACACAGCAGGTATATCAGAGGCAGCACGTGAGAGGGCAGAATTCAGTATCAGAACAGCAACAGGGCATTGTGGACAACAGAGCAGGTACATCATTGGCATCACGTGGGAGGGCAGAATGCAGTATCAGAACAGCAACAGGGCATTGTGCCCAACACAGCAGGTACATCATTGGCTACCCAAGTACGTGTGTCAAGCGACCCGTCACAAGGAGAGTAATAATACCTAGGTGGTTACATTCGTCAATCTACACACAAACTTAAATGACATGTGACTGATGGCAACTAGACCTCACACCACAGAATCTGGTGGGACTGCTTGAACAACTCGCCTCAGACACACCGCCAGCACCTGCAACAGGAGTGTGAGACACAGCCACCGATCTACTGACTGACACATGAGCCATAGACCCAGACACACCGCCAGCACCAGCAACAGGAGTGTGAGACACAGCCACCGATCTACTGACTGACACATGAGCCATAGACCCAGACACACCGCCAGCACCAGAAACAGGAGTGTGAGACACAGCCACAGCTGTGGTGACTGACACATGTGCCATAGACCCAGACACACCGCCAGCACCAGAAACAGGAGTGTGAGACACAGCCACCGATCTACTGACTGACACATGAGCCATAGACCCAGACACACCGCCAGCACCAGCTACAGGAGTGTGAGACACAGCCACCGATCTACTGACTGACACATGAGCCATAGACCCAGACACACCGCCAGCACCAGAAACAGGAGTGTGAGACACAGCCACAGCTGTGGTGACTGACACATGTGCCATAGACCCAGACACAGTGGCCGGACATGTCCCTGTACACTGACCAACAAATACCATGCCTGCACCTGACACATGTGAGTGAACAGCAGCTGAGCCACAAGGACCACTGAAATGCTGAGCCACAGGGCTGTATGGGCCAGGAGGCAGGGTGGCTCTGGGAGCTGGGGACAGCTGTACTGGAGCGACATTGGGGTGTTCAGGTCTCAGTGGTGTGTGTCTCAGTTTCTTTGTGAAACGTAGGGGCACCCCGGACATGCCTGTACTGGTAAGTGGAGTGGCATCACCAGACATCAAAGGTGTATCATGTGCTTGTGGTGGTCTGCTCTCGGAGGACGTGCTGGACCCTGCCTGCCGTTTGCTGTGGGCCTGCCTTCTGCCCTTTGCATCATGTGTAATGGGGAAGCAACAACAGTGTACTCCTTCCTCTGCTTTAGCGGGGCGTGGATGGGAGTAGAGGTATGGGGGGACTCCACCGCTGACACATGTGTTGTATGTTCCTTAAACATCATCCTCAGTGCAGCCAGGGGTGATATATGCCTGTCCTTGATGGTGCTCGTGTCCATGGGAGAACCCTTGGCCATGGGATGTGCCTTAGACGTTGGAGGTGTCCTGTCCCTGGAATGGCCCTGATCCCTTGCCGGTGCCCTGTCCCTGGGTACAGACTTGTCCATTGTAGTGTCCCTCTCCTTTGAAGCTGCCTTGCTCCTGGGAGGTGCCCTTACCTTGGTACTGTCCTTGTCCTTGGGAGTGTCCCTGCTCTTGGGAGGTGCCCTTTCCCTGGTAATGTCCTTGTCCTTGGGAGTGTCCCTGCTCTTGGGAGGTGCCCTTTCCCTGGTACTGTCCTTGGCCTTGGGAGTGTCCCTGCTCTTGGGAGGTGCCCTTTCCTTGGTACTGTCCTTGTCCTTGGGAGTGTCCCTGCTCTTGGGAGGTGCCCTTTCCTTGGTACTGTCCTTGTCCTTGGGAGTGTCCCTGCTCTTGGGAGGTGCCCTTTCCTTGGTACTGTCCTTGTCCTTGGGAGTGTCCCTGCTCTTGGGAGGTGCCCTTTCCTTGGTACTGTCCTTGTCCTAGGGAGTGTCCCTGCTCTTGGGAGGTGCCCTTTCCTTGGTACTGTCCTTGTCCTTGGGAGTGTCCCTGTTCTTGGGAGGTGCCCTTTCCTTGGTACTGTCCTTGTCCTTGGGAGTGTCCCTGCTCTTGGGAGGTGGCCTTGGCTTGGGAGTCACTTTGGTGGGGGATGGCTGTGTAGCATGTGAATCCATTTCCACACACACCCCTAGATGATCCTGTGTGTCAACTCCAGTGTTGGACACGTCGTCTTCGGATAAAGAGATCACAGGCTTAGGGGATGGTGTCTGAGACCTCCGTGCCCTGCCTTGCTGCCTGTGGCTGCTCCTAGTGTAATAACCTGAATAAGAGGCCTGGTCTGAAGACTCACTCTCCCCTGTAACATCAAGTGGTGTGGATGGTTGTACAGGAGTAGCACCCTGTCTATGCGACTGTACAATGGCTGAGGACACAGTGTTTGCCAATGACTGAACTGTTCTGTGGAGACCAGCAACATCGCCATGCATGCCCTCCATGAATGCCACCACCTGCCCCAACTTCCTGGTCTTGGAATGCATTGATCATGTTGGTCTGCCCTACACACAGCTGTCGCAGCAGATCAACAGCCTCTGCACAAAGTGCACTTTGTGTCACTGGAGCAGGGGCGGCGGTTCCTGCACCGAAGGCAACTCTGCTCCCCCTCCTCTGGCGAGCACGAGCAGTACATGTTGCAGTGGGTGGCAGTGTGGGCCCTGTGTGCTGTGTTCCGACTGAAGGTGTCAATTGCCCACTCCCTGTCTGTGCCAAGTGTGCGGACTCACCAACACTTTCTGAGGATGAGGGCGATGGTGTTTCCACATGTGAGTCCTCAGGGACAGTCCTGTCCCCCTCTCCGGGGCTGCCCTCTTCAGTGTCCGTCTGCGTGTGTGTGACCTCTGATTCGGAAGCATTGCCACCACTCATCTCCGTCGTCTGTGGGTCAGTGCCCTCTGCCAAAGCTGAAATAGAGAGAAACGCGTTGTGAGTAAGTGCCACACTCACGTACTGAAGGACAACAGATCTAGGATTCCATTACATACATTGTACATGTAGCACACATCCTGCACACGTCCCACCCCTACTATCTGCACACATGTCATGCCATGGGACCACAGACCTCAACGGCATGTCCTGGAACCCTCAACTACTAAGCAAGTGGGCTGTCCACCTGGCGGACATGGATGCCAACGCCTACTCCGCTAATGGCACCAGCATGGTATTTCAGCTAAACATACGCACCACGGAAGTCACTACAGTCTGAGCACCAATACATGCATTGCAGGCCCAAGTAACATACACATACAATATGCTTACCGCTAGTTTGCTGTGGTTCCACACTCAGCTGGGCGGACAGGTCAGGATGCATCACAGCAATGATAGGGTGCATAAGAGGGGTCATGGTGCGGCGGGCCAGACGTGTAGATCTCGGAATCATCCCCAGTGTCATCTCCACCACATTCTTGCTAAGCCTGGAGATGTCGTCCCAGCGCTTGTGGCAGTGTGTGTGTGTCGTCTATTGAACCCCTCCACTGCCCGTACATCATGTGCTATGGTCCTCCACACGTCCTTGCGAAGGTGCAGCTTTACCTGCCATGATGGGAGACAAGAGGGTAACGTAAGTGGACAGTATGACATGCACAAACATCGTAGTGACACGTTTCAACATGCAGCCATGCTCACCACTACACATGTAAAGGTCCCACAGCACACCGCCAGGCCTGCAGAAGACAGGAGCCACTGAACACCTCATGACCAACAACATGTACACCACTGTACTTACCACCTGTCCGGGTGCACCGTAGAGCCGTTGGTAGTGGCTGAGCATACCGTCCACATGGACATCCAGCTTTGCTGCGGTGAAGGGACGTGACCGGGTCTCTCACACTCCCTGCATGGCAAGGTCCTGGACTGTGGCACAACAGCAGCAGCCGTTGGTCAGCTCAGCAGCAGCAGGTCGAGGTGATGGTAACAGGCAGCAGCCGTTGGTCAGCTCAGCAGCAGCAGGTCGAGGTGATGGTCACAGGCAGCAGCCGTTGGTCAGCTCAGCAGCAGCAGGTCGAGGTGATGGTCACAGGCAGCAACCGTTGGTCAGCTCAGCAGCAGCAGGTCGAGGTGATGGTCACAGGCAGCACTGGATCAAAGCAGTGAATGTGTGCTTGTGAAAGTCACACATACATAGGGCCCAGAGCCCATGTCAGTGGCACACGTCGCCAGCTATTGGTTCCCCCTGGATGCCTCATTCGAAAAGGGCCAATGACAGGCCCTGGTGTGGCGGTGCACTGTTTCCGCCATTGTCGATGGCGCATACGCGTGCCCCGCGGTATCTCTTCCCATTGGCTGCCTGTGCACGTGCCGTCACGGACACACATCGGCAACCGCAAGTGCGCACTTCCGCGACGGTTGCTTATTTGGCAACAATGTTCAATCAGTGGCGCCACCATGGCGGTGCACACCTTCCGCGGGGGAGGTGCAGGCCAACACATACTTGTAATGATGGAAATCGAAATGGCAGTTCATGACCCCCCTTACAGTCACATTGCATCATCCACCGTAGACCGACCGGTCACCCAAGGCCGGGTGTTGACTGGCTGGCCAGGCGGTGGGTGACCGGCCTGGCCCGGCGGTGGGTGACCGGCCTGGCCCGGCAGTGGGTGACCGGCCTGGCCTCGGCGGTGGGTGACCGGCCTGGCCCGGCGGTGGGTGACCGGGCTGGGACGGCGGTGGGTGACCGGCCTGGCCCGTAGGTGGGTGACCGGCCTGGCCCGGCAGTGGGTGACCGGCCTGGCCCGGCGGTGGATGACCGGCCTGGCCCGGAGGTGGATGACCGGGCTAGGACGGCGGTGGGTGACCGGGCTGGGACGGCGGTGGGTGACCGGCCTGGCCCGGCGGTGGGTGACCGGGCTGGGACGGCGGTGGGTGACCGGGCTGGGACGGCGGTGGGTGACCGGCCTGGCCCGGCGGTGGGTGACCGGGCTGGGACGGTCGGTCTATGGTGGATGATGCAATGTGACTGTAAGGGGGGTAATGAACTGCCATTTCGATTTCCATCATTACAAGTATGTGTTGGCCTGCACCTCCCCCGCGGAAGGCGTGCACCACCATGGTGATGCCACTGATTGATCATTGTTGCAAAATATGCAACCGTCGCGGAAGTGAGCACTTGCGGGTGCCGATGTGTGTCCGTGACGGCACGTGCACAGGCAGCCAATGGGAAGAGGTACCGCGGGGCACGTATGCGCCATCGACAATGGCAGAAGCCGTGCACCGCCATGTCGACGCCACTGATTGTATATTTACAAAGGCAGCACCGTCGTGATAGTCCGAACATGCGTTATGAGGGGTGTGAACGTGATGGCTAAACAGCATATGTCATGCACTATATCATGTGTGTTGACACTATGGCCATTGATGTGCACCCAATTTGCTACACATGTGCATGTCTATGTGTCGACCTCTTGTTTTACCGTACACACGTTTCAACGCATACACATCTACACACTACATCAACGCTGTCTGGCCACATTCAGGATCTGTTATGAGTGTGTGGTTTGTGCGTGCAGGTAACAATGGTGGGGGTACACATGGAGTCAGTGTATGCGTATGTGTGTTGCCTCTTGTGTGACCATGCATGTAATGTGAGGATGCTCAGCATTGTAGGAGTGGTAATTTGTACATGAAGATATGGAGTGTGTGTAGCATTATTGTAGTGTGTGTGCAGGTGCATGTGTGTCTGTGATGACGCGTGTCCACATTAGGGTCATTAGGCATGTCTTGTTGGCAGTTATTTTGACGTGTGAGTACGTTATATTGTACATGTTGGCACACATCATGTTGTTAGTGGCTGTACATTGTTTGCATGCTACTCTGTATTGTAGGTAATTGCAGACATGTCACACATATGATAATTGTCGACGACATTTCTCATTTTGATTGTGTTGGCCTACGTGTGATAGAGTTGCACAGCTATGCGTTGTTGGTAAATTGACATCTACTACATCTACTCCCACACAGGAGGGCTTCAAATGTGCATCGCCCATACACTGTGCTGGAGGACATGGTATACGAGGAGGTGATCAGGAAATTCCGGCTTGATCGACGTAGATTGCTTGAGCTTGTAGACCAATTGTCTCCTCATCTGCAGCCACGAAGAACATATCCTGGTTCCATTACACCCACAGCAAAGGTGATGGCGGCACTTCACTTCTTTGCAACTGGCACCTTCCAGTACACAGTTGGACATGCCGGGGGGATGTCACAGTCCATGTTCAGTATGGTACTGCGGGATGTTCTCAGGGCCATGATGATTTACAAGGATGATTACATCCATTTTCCACGCGCGGCAGAGTTGGCAGCAGTCAAAGCACACTTCTATGCACTGGGCCAGATACCACACGTAGTGGGTTCCATTGATGGCACCCATATCGGTCTCATTCCACCCCGGGCACGTGAGCCTGTATATCGCAATTGGAAACACTTCCATTCGCTGAACGTGCAGGTGGTGTGCCTGGCCGACAACATCATATCCCATGTGTGTGCCAGATTTCCAGGGTCCGCACATGACTCCCACATCATGCGGAGCAGCATTGTACCCCAACTGATGGCAAATCTGTGACCAGAACGTGCGTGGCTTGTTGGTGAGTATGCTGTGGGGACAGTTGTGTATTCTGTGTGGCATGGGGTACCCACCAGTCCTGGTAGTGATATCTGTGTCTGTCATCCCCCCACATAGGCAATTCAGCGTACCCAAACAGCCCGTGGCTGCTGAGTACCATACGTAATCCAACTACAGCTCGTGAAATGCGATACAATGATGCCCATGGAAGGACACGTAGAGTGGTGGAACGTACTTTTGGACTGCTAAAGTCTAGGTTTCGCTGCCTGGATAAAACCGGAGGAGCCCTGCCTTACTCACCAGGCAAAGTATGCAGGATCGTGATTGCCTGCTGCATGCTCCACACCCTGGCCGTGCGCAATGACATTGAACTGATCTTGGACCCTGAAGACCAACAAGTCCCTCGGCCTCCCATCCCACCCATGTCGACTGATGAGGATAGTGGTGAGGAAGAAGGTGTGGACCAGAGGCGTCAGCTCATTGATCGCTATTTTCATTGAATGTGAGTGACTACCTCTTGTGCAGGTTGACAATGCGTGATGTATGTTTGCTGGTGGTGTGTGGATGTGGTGTGTGAAAGCTGGCTGCCCTGGTATGTTATGTTTGCATGTGTGTGTTGTATGCATTGTGGACATGCAAGGCTCCATGATGTGTGTCCTCTCATCCACAGATTTTGTGGTGTGTGTGGTTTGTGGTATCTTGCAGTACAGTGTGTTGTGATGGGTGTGATTCAGTTTCATGATGTGTGTTTGTTGTCTCTCATTTTCCCTAGGTCACTCCCACTGAGGCATAATTCTCACTGACATAGTTCCCTGCGCCTGGTGACGTCTGATTCTGATACAAATTATGTGATTAAAACATGGAGGCAACACATATTAGAGTGTGTAAGTGAAATTTATTTACAGGTTGTGAATTGATGCTGGTGGATATTTACAAGTAAGTGTTGGGTGGGGGAGTGTGAGTTGAAGGTCATGGTAGATGAAAAGACCGTGGTGACACCACATTGGGTGATGTCCAGCTAGTCCAGTAGACCGGTGCCAATACTTGGCGTTGTGGGACAGGATAGTTGGCGGGTGAATGGCAGGGTCAGGCAAGGTTAATGTCATTTGCGGCCCCTCTTTGGGCGGGTGGATGGTGCATCCCCACTGTTCTCTCCTACTTCCAGCCTCGGACGGCCCCTCCGTCTTGTAGCCGGAGCAGAGACAGCTTGGGGGCAGGTTGGTCATGGGCCACATCCGTGTCCATGGGCTCAGGTGGCGGTGGCGGTGGTGTTGGCGGCCGTGGCGGCTGGGCACTTGGCTGAGGGGGGGGGGGTGTTGCGGGATAACCAGTCTCTCCACAGTGCTGCTACCTGGCCCATGATGTCCACTAGTTGCCCTATGCGCCTGTCAATTGACCGCAACTGATTTGTGTTCTCCACAGAGTCCTGGTGGGCACGGTCAGCCTGTGCCTGCCCCCGGTCATAGGAGGCCTGGACTCTGGCTAGGGCTTCCAGTGTTTCTGCAGCAGGATGGGGTGGGTGTCCTCCCACACCTCGCCGGTGAGAAGCACTCCTGTGGGTGAGATGTGGCCTCTGGTCTGTCCTTTGCTGTCCACTCTCCCTGGTTGGCTGTGATGTAGATGGGCCTGCGTCCTGCGATGGGTCAGGCAGGGTGGCACAGGCAGGAGTAGTGGTACAGGTGGTGGTGGCTGCACAGGTCACTATGGCAGGTGTTGTTGGGGTGACACAGGCCAAGGTTGTGGAGGCAGGGATGTCCTGTGAGCCAGATGGCCCTGGGAGTCGGCTTGGGCCCGCTTCGTCCTCCGCACCGGAGCTGACAGTGGGATCATCCCCAGAGAGTCCGTGCTGTGAGTGTGGCGACTGTTGCAGGCGGTTGCTGGTTTCGCCTGTCAGGTTGCGATCACCTGCGGGACAAGATTTTAATGATCAATGCAGTGGACATGACATGTTGTAATCTTTCAAACATTAAAAATCACTGACCCCTCTACACACCCCACCCACCTCCCAACACACCCCACCCACCTCCCAACACACACCATCCACCTCCCAACACACCCCACCCACCTCCCAACACACTCCACCACCCTCCCTGTGGACATGGGGGCCTGTTGGGAGTCGTAGTACTGGTCTCTCACACACCCCACCCACCTCCCAACACACACCACCACCCTCCCTGTGGACATGGGGGCCTGTTGGGAGTCGTAGTGCTGGTCTCTCACACACCCCACCCACCTCCCAACACACACCACCCACCTCCCAACACACACCACCCACCTCCCAACACACACCACCCACCTCCCAACACACACCACCACCCTCCCTGTGGACATGGGGGCCTGTTGGGAGTCGTAGTCCTGGTCTCTCACACACCCCACCCACCTCCCAACACACACAATCACCCTCCCTGTGGACATGGGGGCCTGTTGGGAGTCATAGTGCTGCTCTCTCACACACTCCACCCACCTCCCAACACACCCCACCCACCTCCCAACACACCCCACCCACCTCCCAACACACCCCACCCACCTCCCAACACACACCACCCACCTCCCAACACACACCACCACCTTCCCTGTGGACATGGGGGCCTGTTGGGAGTCGTAGTGCTGGTCTCTCACACAACCCACCCACCTCCCAACACACCCCACCCACCTCCCAACACACCCACCCACCTCCCAACACACACCACCACCCTCCCTGTGAACATGGGGGCCTGTTGGGAGTCGTTCACATTTTGGTGAATATGTGGGCCACATGCATGGTTTGGGGCCTGGGGGATGTGTCCTCTCAGTTGTGTGAGGCAGACCATGTCGGTATTATAGTGGTGCTTGGTTTGTACTTACCAGCCTCTTCTCCCTCGTCGATTCCTTCAAGGCTCTCTGGGTGCAGTATGCCCAGCACCTTTTCCTCCCAATCTGCATAGGGTATGGGCTCCGGGGGTGTGCCGCCGCCAGTGTGGTGTGCCTGCAGGTGATTTTTTGCACGGATGCCTTTGACCCTTGTTTTGAGGTCGTGCCACCGCCTCTGGATCTCGTGCTTTGTTCTTGGCACGGTCCCTGACGCATTCACCCGATTGACTATCCTGTCCCACATGTGGTTTTTGGTTGCCACGGTGGTCTGCTGGACTAGTGTGCCGAATAGGTGGGGTTCGACACGGATGATTTCATCCACCAGGACCTTCAACTCTGTGTCTGTGAATTTAGGATTGTTCTTGGGTGCCATGGTGTGTGATGTGCAAGGTGTGGGTGGAGTGGGTTGGGATGTGCAGGTGTGTGGTGTATAGGAATGGTGTGGTGGGTGTTTGTGTGGTGGGTGTGTTTGTGTGCAGGTTGTATATGTGGACTTTAGTGTCTGCTGTAAGTTGTATTGAGCCTCTTGCTTGCAGCTATGCTGTGGTGCAAAGGATTGTGGTAGTGGGTGGGAATCTTTTTATACTCGGTGGCGTGTTCGTGTCCCAATGGTTGTTGCCAGTCAGGTGCTAGGTGGGTATGTTGACTTCAGTGGATTTTTAGGTGCTTGGGGGGGTGTCATTGTGGCTTGTGATTGGTGTGGGTGTTTCAGGTGGGTGGGTGTCCTGTGTAGTGTGTTTTGTATTTACTTCCGTCAGCCATTTGTAAATTGGTTTGATGGTAGGGATGGTGTTCGTCCGCTGGGATGCTGGGTTTCTCGTTGCATTGTTTCCGCAGCGGTCGTGGATGGAGGTGAGTTCCGTGGGACTGGCGGCGTTATCCTAATCGCGGGAACGGAGCATCCGCAGGTATTGCGGTGGCTGTGCCTGTTCCCACGGTCATGTTCGTCCGCGGCGGACGGAGTTTCTTAGGTTCCGTTCGCTTACGGCAGTCTCAGGTGTACTCCGTCCGCCGCGGACGGGGTTTGATGTACTCCGTCCGCGGCGGACGGAGTTTCATGGCATTATTATCCTAATCGCAACGGCGGTTTCTACACGGAGCGGTCGGGAGTATCTTGGCCGCGTCTTGGCGGACGGAACCCGTTTCCGTCCGCCATCCTAATCGACCCCATAGTTTTGTGAATATTTACTACAAGGTTCCTTTTTTTGCAGAAAATAGAAAACTGGTTTAACACCCGCTGCATGCCCATTGGTGATTTTGAAAGCAGCAGGGTGTCGTCTGCAAACATAAGAGCAGGGAATCTTTGGGAGGCCAGTTTAGGGGAGACAATATCTTTAAAAGCCAGAAGTTCATCAATGAGCCCGTTAAGAAAAAGAGAAAAAAGGGTTGGGGCGAGAACACACCCCTGACGAACACCCTTTTCTACTGGAAACGGCCCTTTCAATTGACAATTCTTTCCATAGCGGACTCTGGCATATGTCCCTTCGTGAAGGTTTTTAAATTGAAAGCATAGATATGGTGGAGCTCCCATTGATAGCAGTATATTCCAACGCTGGTTGCGATCCACCATATCAAATGCGGACTTCAAGTCCACAAAGGTCAGATAAAGGCTACCCCCGTCCAGTACAACGTGTTTCCAGTGCAGGACCTGGAGCCTGAAAAGTTGGTCAATAGTTGAAATGTTAGCCCTGAAACCTGTTTCAAGCGGCGTCAGGAAGCTATGTTCGTCAATCCAGGTCTGCAAACGCTGCAGGAGAAGCCGAGCGAAGATTTTCTGACTCACATCAATAAGGCTAATGGGCCTATAATTGGACAGTTCAAGCGGTGAACCCTTTTTATATATGGGAATTATCTCCGCGCCCATCCAAGTAGATGGTAGTGGGGAACCCTGAAGAATATCATTAAATAATAATAACAGGTAAGGTGCCCATACGATCGGTTCATCTCTGAACAGATCACCTGGGATCCGGTCTAACCCTGGCGCTTTGTTCTGTCAAAGGCTTTTTAGTGCCAATTTAACTTCCGTTAGCGTACAGGGTACAGGGTGGCGTGGCGTGGCCCATGTCAAGTCATGTGTCAATAAAGTGGACAAGGGTTCACTAATCTCATTCTGAGTAAT
Source organism: Lissotriton helveticus (assembly GCF_964261635.1). Classification (NCBI taxonomy): domain Eukaryota; kingdom Metazoa; phylum Chordata; class Amphibia; order Caudata; family Salamandridae; genus Lissotriton; species Lissotriton helveticus. The sequence goes on from NC_136072.1 coordinate 654,938,698, forward strand.
AGAATAGAGCTCTTTAAAATAACGGGCCCATGATTCTTCAGGAATGTTTGAATCAATCAAGGATTTACCCTCTGGTTTCCCGCTATGGACGAGATTCCAGAAGGTCCTTGACGCCACTAAGCGGTTCGAAGTGACAAATAAAGTCACCTCCAATCAACAGGGTGGTATCTCCCGGTAGAGATTCGAGTAGAGTGATTAGAGCCTCTAGGGTCTGGGAAGTTCCACTGTAACGTACAGGCCGCAAATAGATGTTAATTAAGGCAAGTTTGGGTAACTTCTTGTGGGTCATAAAAAATACAGATTTGATCAGGGTTATTAGTGTTAATTCTTTTTACCGTAAATCCAAGGTGTATACCCACCCAAAATGCACAACCCACCTGATGGTCTTCCTTTCATTCCCTTAGTGGCATGTTCTGCATAGGTAATATATCCCATTCTGTGCAGGGGAATTTGAGCCCATGTTTCCTGGAATAAGCAGATCCCATGGAGATCTATAAATACACACCAATCTGGATTATCCATATTAGTTTCAAGGCCTGCAATATTCCAGGAACACATTTTCAGGGATTTTCCCTGGAACATCAGCATATTTCCCAGGTTAACCTGCGGCTTTAGGTGATCCTGACCACCCCACTAATAGAAGGAATAGAATATGGGAGGTCAAGACACGCTGTTTGGCCACCAGCGGGGGAGGTGATTACTTGGCCCCTTAATGCCTCATGATGAATTAGCCCAACCCCATGCTCACTCGAGAGTCGGAGCAAGTTCTCAGAGCAGTTCATATCTTCCACCATTATTGAAGGGGAGTCTAGTGCCCCTACAAACCGACCAGGGCTTTTCATCCTCTGGTTGGCTGGAGTGGACTATAAACAACACTTGGTGGTCGCCCTTAGTCAGTCAACCTGTTCTAAAGGACTAAACCTATTAGATACCGGGATACCAAAGGTTTCATTGCTACCCCTCCTCCCCCACGAGCCCTCTTCTGTATACCTATTGTCCGAATGTAACTGCCATGGGGCGGGAAACCTAGTGTGGTAGGTGAAAGGAGCTTTTGGTGGGGGATAAAAGTAGCTTAACTGCATGGTATTAATATTAGAAATTACACAATTGGAGTCATTCCTACAGACATGATCCACATTTTTAGTTTTAGGACCCACCCATCCGACCCTTCTGGCAAACAAAATTTGTGAGCGCACATTCCTTAGCAAAGGTCTACTGATATTCAACCAGTACATCACTTTGTTTTTAAGTTCCGTGAATGATTCCGGTTGATCGTCAGCCAGTTTCGGAATCCCTGTTAAGACCACCACATAAAGAGCGCTTTCCGGCGGAAGATCAATACACGGTGGTTCAAAGGAAGAAGGGACCTTCTTTTGTGGATCCAAGGACTTGCGATTTGCCAATAAAGAATGTCGTGGAGTTCCTGGTACTTTCGATGAAGGTAGGCTTGGCCGTACTCTTGGCAATTGATCACGGGTTTCTGGTTGAGGGATTGGCAGAATAGGGGGTAAAGGCTGAAGAGAAATTTGCGGAGACCCATCTGGGTTGCCTGTACTCCACCAGAGGCTACAGTGGCTATTATTTCCTTATTTAGATCAATGTTATTGACAATTAAAGCCTCCAATTTTGTCAACCTGTTTTCAATTGATATAAGCCTCTGCTCCAGTGGCTGTATACTTTGAGGCAATGTCACAGATGGAATGGAACCTGAACCCCCTCACCCCTAGCGCCTTGAGACCCTTACGGGTGAGTATTCGCGCTTTAACAAACCCCTGATTGATTGATTGATTGACAGATATTTTATCAAGCAGCAGATCTAGATTGAAAGGATTTAGAATCATAACTGGATGTAGTTGATCTGGTTTATTAATTACTGGTGCCACAAGATCTATTGACTCATTTGGCTCCACAGTGGGTGCTTTAGTGAAACTGCATGTTTTGTGCTGCTTGGGTTTTCAACCCCGGAGTGTTGGACCCGCTCGTTTCCTATTAGGGATGGCACCTTCATTGCGTGCAGGAGAATCGGATAGAATGTTAGTATCTATATCTCTCTCAGTCACAATTGGGTCCAAATCGACTGTTCCACCAGATAGATCTGACAAATTGGTACCAGGTCTATTTAGCCCTGAGGATAATCATACCATAACTGGTTCAGGATGGGAATGAACCGGTGAACGCACTTGTGCTAACTGACCTAATGAAGATCGTCTTAGATATGCCGGATCCTGAGACAAACGCCTTTCGGAGACGGCTATCTCACGTTCCAGTATCGACGATGCCCTCACAATGAATTGATCTAGGGTTCCGATAACATGCCCTGTAGTAGAGGTGGAGTTCATTCCACGACGGCCCGCCATGACCAAGGACCCAGACAACAGTAAGCGCAAAAATTACTCACTTGTTTTGTGGATAGGTGAAAGAGAATGGGCCCGGTCCGGTCTCTTCCGGTCTGTAACGGGCTAGAACGGGCCCGCCCTTGGCCCAAGCTTCGCCCGGTCACGTCCCGTGCACGTCCCATGCAACGGGATCTGATGGTAAAAATGTGGTAAAAAACATATGACGGAAGGACTTCCGGGGGAGGAGCGCTGTGGTGGCGGCAAGAGCGGAGACTCCTGGTCAATGGAGTCCCGCTGTGTCCCTCGTTCTCCCTCGTAGCAATCAAAGGCAGGAAGTCAGTGTCCACCGCTGCGAGCGGCACCTGCGAAGCAGGTGCCACGAGCTGTTATGAAGCGGCTTGTGGCTGGGGGAGAAGCGCTGTGGTGGAGGCAAGAGCGGAGACTCCTCGTCAACGGAGTCCCGCTGTGTCCCTCTTTCTCCCTCGTAGCAAGCAAAGGCAGGAAGTCAGTGTCCACCGCTGAGAGCGGCACCCCCTTGTAACATCGAATGCGTTTCGTTTTGCTCACTTATTCATGGATGATTAATAGTCAGACAGGTGCATGCTGGGTGTGCTAGTCCCCTCGTTTGGCTTTATTGTTTCCTCAATCGGCTCACGTCACCGTAGGACTGACAATCACCATTGCTTTCCATAGATGGATGCACCTCCAATTCAGTGTCATGACAGGCTCCGCATGAGCCCCTCCGCTAACGCACGTCCTAAATCCAAGTTTGTTCCCCACTGTTGTCGAGCTTTATTGTCTAAAAGCTCAGTGGCCCCCTCACTCCAGGGGTGGCGCCTGCTCGGCGGCAGGACAGCCGCCTTTATATCCAGCTCCTTTGGGGACTTGTCCAACAACATGAGCGGAACTCTGGAGAAAACAAGCTTTTCCCCACAGCTTTATTAGGTATAGACATGCACGCGCAGAGTTTATTCCAAACACCTGACTTGTAACATCCAACGCATTTCGTTTTGCTCACTTATTCATGGATGATTAAGAGTCAGACAGGTGCGTGCTGGGTGTGCTAGTCCCCTCGTTTGGCTTTATTGTTTCCTCAATAGGCTCACGTCACCGTGGGACTGACAATCACCATTGCTTTCCATAGATGGATGCACCTCCAATTCATGAGCGGCACTCCGGAGCAATCAAGCTTTTCCCCACAGCTTTATTAGGTATAGACATGCGCGCGAAGAGTTTATTCCAAACACCTGACTTGTAACATCCGATATATATATATATATATATACATGAAACATAACAGTAGTTGAAGAGTCCCAAGAAAAAGGCATTCGTAAAAAGCTTACAATGTTCGAACAGCATGATTGTGGACTGTTGGTGATGCAAAATAAACATGTTCACATTTATGTGTCATATGCTTATAATTGAACTACAGCACTCATGATGAGCATAATAGCATGAGTAAAGAAAAAGTGCGGAGGTTCAGAGAAATGTCCTCTGCTGAAGGTCTATAATGACCTACAGTTTTGTGGAAAAGTAAATTCTGCCATGTTCTGTGTCCCTACGTGTCATCCATCATATGTTATGTGTGCATGATTAAATATGCATATGTATTCCCTATGTTCGATTCAAGACGCAATTATAGTTGTGTCCACCTCTAGTATGTCAGTTTCCAGTCCTCGTGAATACTACGAATATCAGGCCTATGTAAAGCTACGTTGCCACGTCTCTCAGTGTGCACGTTATTTCATTGTAAAGTCCCCGTTTCTAGGCCTCAAAAGGGCCTGGACACCAGATTCAGCTCCTGTCTCCTGAAACCTCGCTGAGGAGCGATACAGCCCCCACCTGTATCCTCGACCCTTCACTTACTTCCTGCCTCGCAGTGCCCGGTTCAGCCTGGCTCTGCCTCTGAGTCTGCCAAGAATATGTTATGATTCCAGTTATCAGTTCAGTCCTCCTTCTCTGCATTCCTAAAGCTACTGAACTGCATCAATAGTTTCCGTCATTGTCTAGCCTTCACGTCTCCACGTTAGAGAAATACTGCATTTAATGGTCATTTCATATTCTTCATCACGCACTACATGTAGAATAATGCATGCTCCAGTCTTAGAATCAAGTTAGCCTTTCCCCTCCTGACTTCTAGTTTATATCAACATGTTCTCTAAACATCAGATACTAGATACTGCTTAGGTACATGTCGCCCTGACTCTCCAGACTTCAGTCTCTGCTCCTAGCACAGAGTTCATAGCCCCCAGCTTCTCCTAGTGATACGTCATTGCCAGCTTGCGTGCACCACCAGGTTAGAGGTCCCGGCTCCTTAGGTAGCCCCCTCCATGTTTCCGCCCCATTCATGACATATTCTGTTACGTTTGCATCACATGTCTATGTATACGCCCTGTTACACCCACTTTCACCCTTATCTTTCGCAACTGCTACGCGTCACACCCTTTGCTCCACCCACTGTTCCGCCTATCATATGTACTGTAATGCAACTGTTTTACTATATATGCTTGTGTATTGTTATTAAATGCTAGCGCGCTCATCCCAGATCCAGCCCCGGCAGCTGCTGGGCCCTGCCATCCTATTCCTATGCAGGTTGTCCTGTTCCTGTCCTTTATGCTGTAATAAACCTGCGAAACTCCTACTACCTCGAATCTTGACTCTTATTTATTGAGCTATCTGTTATTCATTTATACATTCAAAAATAGGGTATTATTTATTTATTTACCACATAATGGCGCCCGAATAGGGACCTGCCCTTTCCCCACGCGCCGGTGAAGCCACGCCGGCCCCCTGACCCTCTGCAGCCGTGACGGAACCATACCGTGCACGTGCAGATATTTCTGCTTCAAGTATCCCTCAGGCCCACGGAGGAGACGGAGGAGGCGGTCCAGCATCCAGACGAGGCGGTGGAGGAATGTGGCGAGTCCCGACCAGAGCCCAAGCCAAGAGTCCAAGGTCCGAGGTATCCGGAGGTCCACCCGTAACTTAAGTCCGAAGTTCGTTGTCCGTCGTCGAAGCAGTCCAGTCCAGTCCGAGGCCTTCCGTTCTTGCTGCCCGGTGAGTACCATTACTGGGGTAGTATCTAGACAGGGTCAATCTAATTGACTCTGGTCCGTGGGTTGGTGGTACCCAGACACACAAACGAAGTGTCCACTTCGGTGGATGCGGGTCCTGACGTGTCTCTTTATGAGACCGGTAAGTTTCGTACTGTTTCAACAGTGCATCTAGTTTCTGTTCCAGTCAGTTCTGTTCTCGAGAAAATTCATATAAAGTCATATATTCTGTGTTCCGTATTCCAGGTGGTATTCTGTTCGAACTGTTATTTCATAATGTTTTTCATGTATTTTAATGTCGTGGTATGAATGGGGAATAAGTATCGTGTTCATTGTGTATTGTATTGTGTCCAGATTATAGTTCAGTCATGCCGCTGTTTTCAAAGTTACGTCAGTTAAAAACTAGAAAGGGTTTGTTAGAGGAAGCAGTTCCTGTCCCGCCTAGGGACAGTCCAGGTCATTTTATGTATCAGAAGCATGGCATAAGTGCCATACTATATCTAGATTTATGGGTAGAGTATACAAAACAGTTAGAAGAAAAGTATAGATGGCCCGTATCGGGTACATGGGATGCCGAGTGCATCATGCGAGTAGAAGAGGCATTATGGAAAAAGAAAGCCAGACAATCACAGAAAGATGCCATCGAGCTATGGCGTAAAGAAGCTCATAAAAGAACCGAAAAAGAAATCAGAAAGTCAGAATTAAGTAGAGAATCCTCGGAACGAGCACAAGAAAAAGAACTAATCGAGATAGGTGAACAAGTCAAAGCCGAACAGTCAGACAGACAGAGGAATGCCCTCATTAAGGGTATGTATCCTCTTCTTGCCGAGGGCTTGCCAAAAGCGACCCCGGAGGCATCCAGTAATTTTCCGCCACCACTAGTTCCGATCAAGTTACGTCACAAACAGACCGCAGCTGATATTTTCATCTCGTCCTATTTGGACGACACAGTCCCAGAATATGCAAATCCTGTTCCCGCTCCACCAGTCCCTGTAAATCAGGCACTTCCCGTTCCTCCAGACACCGGGGCACCCTTTGCAGCACCTGCTACGGTCCCCCCGGTCCAGCCCGCCATACAAGTCCAGCCCGCATTCCAATTTCCCACCCTGCCAGGACGAAAAGCATCAGTTGATGATTCTAGTCTAGGGGCCGCAGCAGGAGGTCCTCCTCGAACCCCGCCGCCACATAAGCGTTTAACGGCAGCCGAATTACATATGCAAGCGTCACAACGTACGCCCAGACTGTCTGTTGCAGAAATAAGAAAATCCCTTGCCGAATGCTGCTATGACCCAGTCCCAGGCGAAGATGATATGGTTTTATATTCATTACGCGTAAGAAATGTGGCCGAGTATCTAGTCACCCTACCAGATATGAAGGAAGATCTAGACAGAATATATCGTTTCATCCGTACAGGGGAAGATCCAGAAAGTATTAGTGATGTCATGTCCCAAAGGAAAGCTGAGACCCAGCTCATGATATTAAAGTTTCTGATTAATTGTCTAATAAGAGAACAAGATTACCCGTCCAAAAATCAGGCCGAAATGAAAGCCCTGATGAAGTGGAGTAATAGTATAGCCGAGGGTAAGCACAAGACTATCGGTGCTATGGAGAGTATGTACAAGAAAATCCGTAAAGAAATAATAAAATTACACGAACAGCGTAAAGCAGCACAAGTAAACGAGAAAGAAAGTAACTCTGATACTGAAGAGTTAGACGACGAGAATTCCGCCAGAATAGCGTATGTAGGAAAATCTAGATTTCCAGATCGCCATTTACGTCTAGAACCCAAGTCTACGTTCCATCATCCAGTACCAGACCAAGGTTCTCTAGAACAAGTGTTTCAAGCTACCGATCACATTCTGAAATCACGAATCGGTTACAGTGAGTTAAGTACTATGCATGAACAAGAACTAGCCCGATCAGCAGTCCGATGGATTACTGATTCTACCACTTTTCCAGACGAAATAGTGGCACAAATGTTTCTGAAAATGCCCCCAGCCGAGCAACGACTGGTGGGTATGTATATGATTCAGCACCTCATTACTCTGTATGAGGGTCAACATTCTGATCCAGGTCCGTTACATGATATCCTGAACGAGTTACTCCAGTATAGATGGAGAGGTCTAGGTACCGATTTAATTAGTGTCATTCTAGAACAGCGCCACAAATATAGAACGTTTCTGAACCCGCATTTTGTTCATGTCTCACCCCCAGAAAGTAAACCATTTTACATAGACAGACAGAATCCGTTACGAGAAGTCCACCCAGTTAGAGGAACGGGTGGCGAAATGCAGCGAGTGTTTGTATACACTCCGATCACAAAGATGGAACTTCTGGAGATGAAGAAATTAATTCCCTGTCATGATAAAGATCCAGCAGGGTTCCATAGAGAATTAAAAGACATGCTCCGTATGGGAGAATACACGTATCCAGATATAATTAAAATGTTAAAGGTTCTGTTGCCCGCAGGGGTGTATGAAAAGCTCAAGGAAAAAGAATGGGAGGTGGGAGAGAAAAAGATCGATTGGGCAGTTCTAGAAGCTGAAGATAAGATACGAGTACCAGGTACCGGTCTCGCAGATAAATGTAAAGAATTACCTGAATTATTGATTCAAGTTTTGCCCAGATTATTAACAACTAAAAAGGAAGACTGGGATGCAATCTCAGCCTGTAAACAGAAACAAGACGAAGATATTAGTGATTTTTATTCTAGATTCGAGAAATGTTTTAGCATCAACAGTGGCCTCAAGACAAGTAGTGAGTCATACCCTCACCTTTTTGTTACTAAATTAGTCGAGAATTCAAGCCCACAAATTAAAAATCGAGTTTTGAAAGTCGAAAGTACCTGGCAAGCTAATACCCCGTCCCAGATGTTGCAGATGCTCCAATACCACCAGAATAGAATCAGAGAAGAGCAAGAACATGAAAGAAAACGTATGAAAGACACGAAAATGAAAGTACTAGTTGCACAATCTGTTCCTCAAGACAGTCAGAAGAGGGGTCCGAATCAAGCCAGTCATCCTGCAGCTCCCGTTAAAGGGAATTGCAATTATTGTAAACAGCCAGGTCATTTTATAAACGAGTGTGCAGTTCTGAAACACAACATAGCTACTGGTAAGACTAAAGAAAGACCACGTCCGCCTAGACAAGAACAAGTTTCACAGACTCCTCAGTTACAGAATGCACCACAGACAGTTACAGCACCGCAGCCTATCGCTGCAACACAGCACGTCACACAGCAGATGTATCAGTATGCACAGTCTGAGTATCCAGAGTACCAACAGTATTCATGAAACAGCCTAGAGAGGGAGGTAGGCTTGCCTCTCATCGAGATACCTGTAGATCAAGAAGGTCCCTATGTTCATAGTCAAGTATTAGGGAAAGACAGAAAGTTTTTGATTGATACAGGGGCAAGTAGGACCACAATTAGTCACGCCGAAGTTCCAGGGGCTCCGCTCTCAGGCTCAAGAAATGTTTCCCTTGGATTTTCAGGAAAGCCTATCGTAAATGAGATCTCAAAGCCAGTTTCTCTAGAAGTAGGTCCATTGTCCCGCACTACTGATCTGTTACTTACTAAGTCATGTCCAGAAAATCTATTAGGCATTAAGACACTGAAAGAGTTAGGTGCAGTTATATGCTGTTCCCCAGAGGGAATACGATTATTCCTACGTGACTTTAAGGGTCACTATGTATTACGAGATTTTGATTCAAGACTGTCTAATGTTCCACAGCACTTATGGGCGCAAGGTCCAACTGATGTAGGTTACATGCAAATCACACCCTATCGTGTGACTCTCAAGCCAGGTGTAGTGTTACCACGAATCAGACAGTACAGATTGCCACCTGAGGCTGTAGCAGCCTTATCCAAAATTATTGACGAGCTTATTGCTCAAGGAGTGGTTGTAGAAACTGACTCCAATGTATGTAATTCTCCGATCATTCCAGTCATGAAACGTACTGATCCAAATGCACCCCCAGTATATCGATTAGTGATTGACCTACGAGAACTTAATAAATGTATTATTCCGCAGTACCCAGTTGTCCCAGATATCTCTTCCCTATTGACAGCCATTGATTCCGAAGCCACGTTCTTCACTGTCATAGACCTCAAGAACGCATTTTTCAGTGTCCCTATTCATCCAGACAGCCAGTTCCTTTTCGGATTTTGTTTAAATGGAAGGAGCTATATGTTCACACGCGCTCCTCAAGGTTTCACAGAAAGCCCTAGCATTTACAGTCAAGCACTTAAAAGACAACTAGACAACATTCACATGCCAACTGACACTGCCCTGCTCCAGTATGTCGATGATCTCCTGATCACAGCCCGTTCTGAACGTGCTTGCGAGCAAGCATCCCTTACAGTCTTGCATTTCCTAGCCGAGATGGGGCACAAGGTGTCCCCTTCTAAGCTTCAATTCTGTGTCCAGCAAGTGGTCTACTTAGGACACTTACTGTCCAAGAGGGGTAGGCAGTTGACACCAGACCGTATCCAGTTAATAGCGAGTCTTCCTCAGCCCAAGACCCAGAAGGAGGTACGTGCTTTTATCGGCCTTACTTCTTACTGCAGACAATGGATTCCTCAGTATGCATTTCTAGCCAAACCACTGATACAGTTAACGACACAGGAGGCAGCCGTATCGACTGTCCTCCCTTGGACATCTGAACATACACTTAGTTTCAATGAGTTAAAGAAAGCCCTATGCCAAGCTCCAGTTCTAGTGACACCGAACTACAGTAAGCCTTTTACACTTTTCGTCACTGAACGCGAAGGTACAGCATTATCTGTTCTCACACAAGATCAAGCAGGACAATACAAGCCCTGTGCTTATTTTTCGAGCACATTAGATCCTGTAGCCCAGGCTCTGCCTGCGTGCCTCAAGTCAGTTGCAGCCGCAGCCCTAGCTATCAGACAAAGTGATTCCATAGTCTTAGGACATACCTTGACAGTACAAGTTCCACATTCCGTGGAAGTTCTTTTAAACCGAACACAAACTCAGCACTTGACAATTGCACGTTTAACAGGTTATGAATTGACACTGTTCCAGCCACACATAGAAATCAGACGCTGCAACATCCTGAACCCTGCTACACTGTTACCATCAGTTAATTCAAATCCAGCCACACATGATTGCGTGGAAGTAGTTAACATTACGACAAAGCCAAGACAAGATCTGACAGATACTCCGTTACCAGACCCCGACCTGACACTTTATGTGGATGGTTCATGCATGAGAACTAGTACAGGAGAACTAGTCGCCGCGTATGCAGTGACTACTGACACTGAAGTTATTGAGACACACTGTATTGACACCCCGTCCGCTCAAGCAGCAGAGCTAGTTGCTCTGACACAAGCCTGCATACACGCCAAGAACTTGAAAGTTAATGTCTACACGGATTCACGTTACGCATTTGGAGTCGTACACGACTTCGGAGTGCTCTGGCAGGAGAGAGGTTTCATGACTTCTCATGGAACCAAGATTCAGCATGGTCTCCTTATTCAAGCTCTGTTAGATGCCATACACTTACCGACATCTATCGCTATCATGAAATGCAAAGCACATACGAAAGTTACTGACATTATTTCCCAAGGTAATGATCTAGCAGATCGCACAGCCAAGCTTACAGCACAGACTCTAGACATTCCAGTTAACATGACACACACTCCAGATCCGATTACATGCATGACAGTTAAGGACCCTACACAAGATGTCATAGATATCCAGTTACATGCTACTCCCGAAGAAATTAAGAAATGGTCCGAACAAGGAGGGGTCCAGACAGATCAAGGATGGTTAACGAAGGGTAGAGCCACATGGTTTCTCCCCGACTCTATGGTTCAAGTCATTATTAATACCGCACATAGTCCAGCACATTTAGGAGAAAAAGCTATGTTAGACAGTATCCAGAATATTTGGTTCAACAAGCATTTACGAGCTGCAGCCAAGCAGAAAGTCCTTACCTGTATGATATGTTGTCAGTTTAATCCAGGTAAAAGTGTCCCGGTGGAACAAGGTGGATTCCAGCCCCCTGACCACCCTTTTGAAGTCCTCCAGATGGATTATATTCAGATGGAGCGATGTCGAGGTTTCAAGTATGTCCTTGTAGTTGTATGCGCTTTGTCCAGGTGGACAGAAGCATATCCAGTCCCAGATTACACAGCCGCGACCACTGCCAAGCAGTTGGTTCGTGAGTTCTTCCCCCGTTATGGACTCCCTAGAGTCGTATATTCTGATAACGGTCAGCCATTCTCATCTGAACTCACGAAGCACGTTTCCCTGTTGTTAGGGTACCAGTGGAAGTTTCATTGTGTACGCCATCCTGAAGCAGCCGGTCTCGTAGAGAGACATAACCAGACTCTGAAAATCCGTATCGCCAAAGTATGCAAAGAAAAAGGTGTGGACTGGCTGGTAGCTCTACCAGTTGCTTTATTTTATATGCGCATGGTCGCACATTCCAGATCAGGTCTGTCCCCGTATGAGGTCGTATTCGGCCGCCCCCCAAATATGTGGGGTACTCCTAGACCCCGAAGTATTACCGATGTTTCAAGTAATATGCTGACAGATTACCTAGCTTCCTTGATGTCTGCCCTCAACTCATGTCGTTCACAGGTTGCCGCCGCATTTCCAGACAATACCGAGGTGGCACCGCATGAAATCGTTCCAGGATCCATGGTGTTGGTGAGGAATTTTGACAGATCAAGTCCGCTGGAGCCTCGCTGGAAGGAGCCCCGACAGGTCCTCCTCACCACCCGTACAGCCGTGAAGTTGGAAGGTCGCAAAGGCTGGGTGCACCTTTCTCATATAAAAAAGTTTTATGGACTGAAACCCGTCTTAAAGAACATTTCCCAGGATTTGAAGGATTGCCAAAGCACCATTTTTAAGGACTGTCCCGCAAAAGACAATGTTACTACACCCCCCCTGTTAGAGAAAACTCCGCAACAGGAGTATAAGTTAAAACTCCGGTCTAGTAAAATAAGTCAGTCAGTTTGATTGTCTAAGTCCTCCCCTAGGTGAAACGGTTAGACTGTTTCTGACATGTATAAAATAGACCCCCATAGTGAGAGAGTCAGTCAAAACTCAATCCGATGTATCGTTTTTCTAAGTTTCATATTATTTCTCAGCATTATGATTTCCTGCACCAGTTATGCATTTTACCTGTATCTTCCAGTTCCTCATGTAAATATGTCTTCTAATGCTACTGTAGAGCACATGTTTAGTGACCTACCTCCCCATGAACTCTCTTACCGCCTCGCTATGCGAAATAATTCCTTTATCCGCATGTTACATTACTCACACCAGACCAGCAATGCCACTAATTGTTGGGTGTGTGGTCGACTCCCCCCTTTCCAGACACCGAAGGGAGTTCTGCCACTTTTTCCTTATCCATTTTCACATAATGGTTCGTGTGGAGCATGGTCCACGTTAACGTCATCCTCAACAGATATGTCTTTTCTTAACAGTACATGTTTCCCAGACAAGCAAGGTCTCCCCCACAGAACAGGTTTAGATCTAGAAAATGAAGTGTATAATTTAGGTAACTATTCTTCGAATTTCATGGTCCTGAATGTTCAGTCTGATACTACTCCAGACTTACCTGCTATTTCAGTATTACCAGTCAAAGGCGAATTATGTGTCCGAAATTATGGTTCTGTACATGTAGGACATAGTGATTGTACTACTATTGTCAAGTAAAGTGACAGTGGGAAATCTATTTTCAAAGCTTCACGTCATTCTTATTTTATTTGTGGTCAAACTGCATATGTTCGTCTGCCCCTCGATTGGGAGGGAACCTGCTACATTGCCTTCCTACTGCCACCTGTTTTCCTAGCCCCATCTGATTATCACAGAAACACACATCTAGTACACATTAGACATAGAAGGGAGTCCCCAATTGTCGATTATACTGAAACTGCTCTAGAACAGTATACAGATTTCAACAGAGGTTTCTTTTTCTTTATAGGACCTATCCAGAATAGTAAACTGATCCGTAGGTTAACCAGAACCCTCGAAGCTGTAGTAAATGAGACTGCCTCTGCTCTAGGTAACTTAACCGAAGAGCAATCTGCTATGAGATTTGTCGTTTTACAGAATCGTCTCGTCCTTGACGTCATACTGGCCGATAGGGGCGGGGCCTGTAGAGTCATCGGATCTAGTTGCTGCATTTTCATTCCAAATAACGCGCCGTCTGTTTATTCAGCTATAACCAGACTCCATAAAATTGCCCATCTGATACACCAAGATCCAGGCACCTGGACATGGTCCGGTTGGTTCTGGATTATAATTTCCGCATGGGGATGGAAAATATTGTCCTTCCTAGGTATTGCAGTAGCGATCATATTCAGCTGCTGTCTCTGTATACAATGTGGCCCTGCGATTTGCGGCATTTGTGCTACCTCTTGTATTCCTAATTCCAAGCCCCATTCTAAATCCCGTTCCAGGATAATTCGAGACGAGCAAATGATACTGTATGAAATGATAGATGGTATCATGAATATTGATGTTTCCTGATGGAAACGTAGTGACAAGGAGGGAATGTGGAAAAGTAAATTCTGCCATGTTCTGTGTCCCTACGTGTCATCCATCATATGTTATGTGTGCATGATTAAATATGCATATGTATTCCCTATGTTCGATTCAAGACGCAATTATAGTTGTGTCCACCTCTAGTATGTCAGTTTCCAGTCCTCGTGAATACTACGAATATCAGGCCTATGTAAAGCTACGTTGCCACGTCTCTCAGTGTGCACGTTATTTCATTGTAAAGTCCCCGTTTCTAGGCCTCAAAAGGGCCTGGACACCAGATTCAGCTCCTGTCTCCTGAAACCTCGCTGAGGAGCGATACAGCCCCCACCTGTATCCTCGACCCTTCACTTACTTCCTGCCTCGCAGTGCCCGGTTCAGCCTGGCTCTGCCTCTGAGTCTGCCAAGAATATGTTATGATTCCAGTTATCAGTTCAGTCCTCCTTCTCTGCATTCCTAAAGCTACTGAACTGCATCAATAGTTTCCGTCATTGTCTAGCCTTCACGTCTCCACGTTAGAGAAATACTGCATTTAATGGTCATTTCATATTCTTCATCACGCACTACATGTAGAATAATGCATGCTCCAGTCTTAGAATCAAGTTAGCCTTTCCCCTCCTGACTTCTAGTTTATATCAACATGTTCTCTAAACATCAGATACTAGATACTGCTTAGGTACATGTCGCCCTGACTCTCCAGACTTCAGTCTCTGCTCCTAGCACAGAGTTCATAGCCCCCAGCTTCTCCTAGTGATACGTCATTGCCAGCTTGCGCGCACCACCAGGTTAGAGGTCCCGGCTCCTTAGGTAGCCCCCTCCATGTTTCCGCCCCATTCATGACATATTCTGTTACGTTTGCATCACATGTCTATGTATACGCCCTGTTACACCCACTTTCACCCTTATCTTTCGCGACTGCTACGCGTCACACCCTTTGCTCCACCCACTGTTCCGCCTATCATATGTACTGTAATGCAACTGTTTTACTATATATGCTTGTGTATTGTTATTAAATGCTAGCGCGCTCATCCCAGATCCAGCCCCGGCAGCTGCTGGGCCCTGCCATCCTATTCCTATGCAGGTTGTCCTGTTCCTGTCCTTTATGCTGTAATAAACCTGCGAAACTCCTACTACCTCGAATCTTGACTCTTATTTATTGAGCTATCTGTTATTCATTTATACATTCAAAAATAGGGTATTATTTATTTATTTACCACAGTTTCCTACACTTTCCTTGAAGTCACCCTAGTAAGCTGTAGTGTTTTTGATCCTCAACTCCAGACATATGATGATCATGTGTGTGCTGCAGCCTTTCTGTGATATGGAATGAGACCCAGAGTGCAGCTGTACAGGAGCGCACACCAAGTGTACCCCCCATTCTTCAGAGGACTAGTCTTGTTTACCAAGGCTATTGAGGAGTGACGGTGGTGGAATGAAAAGTTGATGCAAGACAAGCTATTACACCTTGTATCTTTGGTGTGGTTTTCACCCTAACGTATTGAGTCCAACCCTCTTGTAGCATTTTCCCCAGCCCGGAGCATGCAAATGACCACACCATACATGAAGCTCTGTAGTGCATGTCTTTATTCTTTAGCGTGCAACAGTTATCTGCCCACACAACATCATAAACTTTGTTACCCACAGCGAGACACACCCAACCAATTACGTCATTCTCCTACGGAGTCCATCAGGGACCAGAAGGGTTCTGCTATTCATATTTACAAGACACTACATTTCCCACTTTGCCAAATAAAAAGTACAAATACTACATAAATAGATTATAATTCATCAATACATTTTCTATGTCTAATGAGGCTAACCATGCTTGTTCCCCCCTCTGTACATGCCCAATCAAGCCACTGAAAGAGGCGACGCAGATTAAGGCTGGTGCTTCTACCTAGGACAAACCCATTCTGGTCCCAGTGTACCAATAATTGTGTGACCTCCGTTAATCTATTGGCTAAGACCCTACACAGTATCTTGTTATCGGTATTCAACAGTGAAAGTGGACAGTAAGATCCCAATTGTAATGGGTCTCTTCCAGGTTTCGTTAGAACCACCAAAAAAGCTTCCTGCATCAAGGATGGTAGTGTGGGGGATCGAATGCATCCAAGTACACTCAGTGGAAGCGCGGAGTCATTTGTGTACTGTAAGTGGCATAGAATTCAAGGGGCCAGCCGTTCGCCCCTGGGGTCTCCCCCCCTTGCCAGGTGGTGTATGGGCTCTGTTATTTCTGTAGCCATGATGGGGGCTTCCAGAACATCGTAGTGGTTAGCTGGTATCTGGGGGAGGATTATGTGCTCTAGGAGTGTCTGTGTTTCTATCCCCATTGGATTAGGGGGAGCGTTGTATAGGACTGCGTAATATTGGTGAAAAGCTACGTTTATTTCGGTCTGCGTGTTGACCAGTTGGCCCTTCATATTAGGTGACCGTCTGGACCTGTGCCAACGCGGTCGCTCCCCGACTCGGGATCCCTGGTCGTGCTCCTCTGTGCAGCGCCCACAGCTGAAGCGCATTGCCGATCACGCTGCTGCGTGTGGTATCGTAGCCTAATTTATTCAAACAGCATTTGCAATACCGCAGCCTAATTTATTTCATTCAATAGCGCTTCAACACGAATATTGCGCCTAGTATCGTAGAGCCACCCTCACTGCCCTGCCAAGCTGCGCGTCGTTTCTCTGTCTCTCACTTTGGTAATACCTTCAGCATACTCTGTGTTGTTTGTACGTTTTGCCTGTTGACCCGATCTCGCTTTCCATTCCGACCACCATTTCTGTTGTTGTGCTTCCCTGTGGCCTGCCTCCCCTCCCCGCTACCGCCTCCCTTCTGTCCCTCCCACGCTCCGCCCCCCCTCCTCTCTCCATTTATGACCAATGACCCAACGCGCAGCGTCCACGCGCTGCGGCCGCGCCGAAGGTGCGCCAAAGGTAAGCCCGTCTACGCCCGTCCGCACCTGGACCGCGGCCAACGCCAGACCCCCTGGTTCCCGCCTCACCCACCCCTCCCGCATTACTTACAACGCCTCTACCCTCCTAGCACTTAACCCCGGCCGACTCCCTAACTGCGCCCCAGCAGCACCAGGACACACCCATGGACCCTTCACCTGCCACTCCTGCAAATTCACCTGCATCAAGACCCACACCAAACCAACAAACACCAAAGAGAGATCCAACACCAACCACCTTAAATGCATCCTTCTCAACACCCGTTCGGTTCACAAACACGCCATCGACCTGTGGAATCTACTCGACACCACTTCTCCGGACATCGCCTTCCTAACAGAAACCTGGATGAATGCCTCTTCAGCTCCAGACATCGCCATAGCCATCCCGGACGGCTACAAAATCATTTGTAAGGACCGCACCATCCAAACAGGAGGAGGCATCGCCATCGTCCACAAGAACACCATCCGCGTCTCAACCAGCTCAGAAGACAACCTCGCTATCGCCGAACACCTTCACTTCCAGATCCACACCGACCCCAAGACCACACTCAGAGGCACCCTCCTCTACAGGCCACCAGGTCCCCGCACAAAATTCAGCGAAGACATCACTGACTTCATCACCCCACACGCCCTCCCCTCGGAAGAATACATTCTACTGGGAGACCTTAATTTCCACCTGGAAAAGAGCAACGACAGTAACACTACCACCCTCCTGGACAATCTCGCCAATCTTGGACTCAAACAACTTGTTAACACCCCCACACACTACGCAGGACACACACTCGACCCTGTCTTCACCTCCAGCAATCATATCTCCTTCACTCACACCACACCCCTCCACTGGACCGACCACAGTTGCATCCACTTCATTTACAATAAGACCACGATCCACAACCACCCTCTACCAACTCTGCGAAGAAATTGGAACAAAATCAACATCGACCAGATCTCCTCTTCGCTTCTTCAAAAACCCCCTGCCTATTCAATGAACCCTAACCAAGCCGCTATCAACCTCACACAATGGCTAACCCAAACCGCCGACAAACTAGCACCCCTGAAAAAACATCAATTCAAGCAAGGAAGCAAGAACGCCCCCTGGTTCAACGATGACCTTAAGATATCCAAGAAGCTCTGTCGCTCCCTTGAGAAAACTTGGAAAAAAGACCCAAACACTATCACCCAAGCCGCCTTTAAAAACGCCACCCGCAAACACCACCAACTAATCCAGACAGCCAAGAAATCAACACTCAAAGATCGACTAGACAACAACGCTCGCAACAGCAAGGAACTTTTCAACATCATCAAACAATTCACCAATCCCACCGCCAGCTCAAACGACATCACCCCCTCTCAAGCCCTCTGCGACTCCCTCGCCTCATTCTTCCATGACAAAATCGCTGACATTCATAACAGCTTTGACAACCAACCCGCAACCGAGACCACCCCACTCACCTCCGAACTTGTACCTCCTCCGAACAACCTTTCCGACTGGAACCCAATCACCACTGAAGACACCATTCACCTAATGAACTCCATCCACTCAGGATCCCCTACAGACCCATGCCCCCATCACATCTTCAACAAAGCAAACTCCGTTATCGCACCCCATCTCCGAGACGTCATCAACTGCTCCCTCAACTCCGCCACATTCCCAGAAAGCTGGAAACACGCCAAACTCAGCGCCCTTCTGAAGAAACCCACTGCGAACCCCACCAAACTCAATAACTACCGCCCCATCTCGCTCCTCCCATTCCCTGCTAAAGTCATTGAGAAAGCCAAAACAATCAACTCGCCGCCTTCCTCGAAACCAACAAATCACTCGACTCCTCACAGTCTGGTTTTCGAGCCAAACACAGCACCGAGACCGCCCTCATCGCAGCAACAGATGACATCCGAACTCTACTAGACAACGGAGACACAGTCGCCCTCATCCTCCTTGACCTATCTGCAGCCTTCGACACAGTTTGCCATAGCACCCTGATACAACGCCTTAGAAACATAGGAATTCAAGGAAAAGCATTGGACTGGATCATCTCATTCCTCGCCGGAAGAACTCAGAGAGTCCGCCTCCCACCTTTCAAGTCAGAGGCCTCCGAAGTCATCTGCGGCGTCCCGCAAGGATCTTCACTCAGCCCCACCCTCTTCAACGTCTACATGAGCCCCCTCGCAACCATCGCACGTCAACACAACCTCAACATCATCTCCTACGCTGATGATACCCAGCTGATCCTCTCACTTACCAAAGACCCAATCGCCGCCAAAACCAACCTACATGAAGGGATGAAAGAAGTAGCCGAATGGATGAAGCACAGCCGTCTGAAACTGAACTCGGAGAAAACGGAAGTCCTCATCTTAGGTACATCCCCTTCCGCCTGGGATGACTCTTGGTGGCCAACGGCCCTAGGAAAAACCCCCATACCGACTGACCACGCACGGAACCTAGGCATCATCCTGGACTCCTCACTCTTGATGACCAGACAAGTCAACGCCGTCTCATCATCATGCTTCAACATCCTACGCATGCTCATAAAAACATTTCGCTGGATCCCTACCGAAACAAGAAAAACGGTCACCCACGCACTGATCACCAGCCGTCTGGACTACGGAAACACCCTTTACGCCGGTACCACCGCACAACTACAGAAAAAACTCCAACGCATACAAAATGCTTCAGCCAGACTCATACTAGACATCCCTCGCAAAGACCACATCTCCGGTCACCTGAAAGACCTGCACTGGCTCCCCGTCAACAAAAGGATAACGTTCCGTCTCCTCACCCACGCACACAAAGCCCTCTACGAACTTGGACCGGATTGCCTCAACACGCGCCTTTCCTTCTACACCCCCACCCGCCAGCTGCGTTCGTCCAATCAAGCCCTCGCCGCCGTCCCGCGCATCCACAAAGCCACCATGGGGGGAAGATCCTTCTCCTACTTAGCGGCCAAAACCTGGAATTCCCTTCCCATCCACCTCCGCCTCACTCAAAACCACCTAGACTTCAGAAAACAGCTTAAAACCTGGATATTCGATAAGTAAACCTCCCCCCTTCCTCGAGCGCCTTGAGACCCTCCGGGTATGTAGTGCGCTATACAAATTCTGACTTGACTTGACTATATTATATGTAGCGGTAATTGGTGTGTGTGACATTTCTGCCTTCAATAGCCAGGCCAGGGTTCTACCAGCCTTGTCACTTTCCACGCGTTTGGTCGATAGGTACCTCTTATAGACCCATGCACATAGTTTATCTGCTGTCTCTTTGTGGTATAGTCAGGTTTGGGCTAATTTAGATGCTGCTTGTGGATTGCAAGGTAGTTGGTGTTTGTAAGTGCGTATCTCCACCTCCAGATCCTACAGGTCCCTGGTAAGTGTCATACATGTCCATATATCACTTTTACCATATGTCCCCTTAAGAGCTCCTTGAAAGCACCCCATTCATTCCCTCCAGTATCCTGTAGCGACCGTTTGGGTCTATGCGGGTGGATTGTATCTCAAACTGTGTTCCTTTTGCCACCCATATCAGAGTTCCTCTGGCGTACCCTGAGTACATAGTCCCCACTACCATACACATCCATCTTTTACACACGGAGATAAGTGTCTGTGTGGTTAAGTGCCTTTCCTGTAGGAGTGCAATGGTGACCCCCCTCCCCTCCTTAGGTATTGGTAGACCTTGTGCTGCTTAGCGTAACCCGCCAGCCCACGTACATTCCAAGTTATGAGTGTGATATTATGTATCCAAACGACCATTTGTGTAAGTTAAGTAAAGTGAGGTTATCTGCGTCCCACTCCATCAGTGTTGTGTCAATCAGTCCAGTATAAGTGTGTGCATATCAGTACACAATGTTGATAAGTGATATTGGTATCATCCGGGTTCGTGTCTAGGCACTGGTTAAGCATTGCATACATCAACATTCCCCAACTCCTGTTCCCAGGTCTAGGCGCCAACGGGAAGCCAGCCATCCTCACTTGGTTGCGATACATAACAGTGGAAATGTATACAAATATACACAACATAAAGATGAATATAATATTGAACATCTGATAATAGTTCTGTAACAGTCACACAGTGTGAGTGGTAAATAAAAGGAGAGGGGAGGGAGTGGGGGTGTGTTAGGGGCGAAGGCTGTAAAAAAGCCTCTGTGTGAGCCCGCCTTCATTCTATCACAGTACTAGTCCTGATACTGTTTGCATAGGTGCATCCCGGCAAGAAAGGAAGAGGGGATGGAGAGAGAGGAGGAGGAGTAGGAGCCCAGAGGGTCTGTTCTTTATGGCGCTACCTCTTTATTATACACCCTGTAGCAAACCTGTAGAGGACCCATCACAGGAAATCATCTGCCATTCTGGGCATGATTTCTGGGCCATCCACTTCCACTGCAGCCCTCTGAGAGCTTGTCAAGGAGGGGATAGCCTCCATTGGGTTATCAGGTTCTGAGCCCGATGATGTGGTAGATTGGAGTGCAGCACATCTTGTGGTGTTCTTCACCGCTTACACTTTTTCCTTCTGCGCTTGTGCTTTGGTGGGACCCTGTAAATAATGCTTGCTTCGGGTTGCAAAGCCATGTTGCTCTATCCAGTCCCACACGGTCTTTGGGGTGGCTCAGAAAGTAGTTTTACCGTTGTGTTGGATTCTCAGAGTAGCAGGGAACTGTCAAGCATATTTTATGGTATGTTCTCTTAGATTTTTCTTTATTGCAAGGAATGAAGACCTGCACCGCTAAGGTGTAGTCCAGGTAGACATGAATTTGTGCATTGTCAATTATCCATGGTCCTCGTGCTCTCGCAGCCTATATGATATGATCCCTGTCATGATATTTAAAGAGGCCAGCCACCACTGGCTTTGGCGGGCCCCCGGGAACTCTCTGGGCCCTCTCAACTAAGAAGAACTTGGATTGTTTACCTTGCAAGAATGTGTCTGGAAACCACTTCTCCAGGTGCAGCTCCATGCTATGACCTTCTGAACATTCTGGTATGCCAACTATGCGGACATTGTTTCTTTGGGATCTGCCCTCCTGGTCCTTCACACGGTCGTGTAAATATTCCACCTCTTTTTGTAGTACTTTAAGCTGGTCCTCTGTTTCCTTCACCGTAGGCCTCAAGGATGCGAGGGTTGACTCTGAGTCAGGTGCTTTTGGTCTTCCAGCAGGATGCCCATCTCAATACAGAGTGAATCAATCTTGGGGACCAGGGTGATCTAATGTCATCTAGGCGTTCTGTATGTCTTGGTAAGGTCTCTAGGTTTTGTCCCTCTGTGTGGGCTGTCTCTCACAATTTATCTGCAGATTCAGGATTGCCCCTGGCTGCGTCTGTGGCTTGTCTGCTTTGTTCCTGCCCATTATGATTGGAGGAGGCGAGGGTGTAAGAGACGTGCAGTTGGCCGCCTCCGGGCTATGGGCACTGTATGGGGTTGTTTTCTTAGGGTGTTGATCAGTCTGACACCCCTTATTTCCGCTGTTATTCTTGAGGGATTTTGAGTGCTTTTCCCCCTTCTTAGTGTGCCGAGGGAGGTTTTCAGATTCCCCAGGCGTTTGTTAATTGGGAGTGGCCAGGCCACAGCCCCAAGCCAGGTCCTCTGTTGCGCTGTGGGGAGTGTGTTTGATGCAGCAGCGCAAGGCGTAGTTTGCAGGTGGGGTGGTGTTTTCTCCCCTGTAACTGCTAAGAACCCTTCAAGCTATATTAATTCCCCAGATGAAGGGGGGAGGCCCACGTTCAGGTATGATTAGGTATTACTCCCTTTCAACCTCGCCTTGTCCTTGCTTCGTTTACTGAAAAATTACTGTGTCCTTCCCCTTACAGAACCCTCTGGGGCTCATGTGCACCCACTGGTTACTTCTTGACTGCGGCCGAATACGGCAGGACTGCGATGTTTTCAGTCTGCCCCCCAGAGCGACTGCCTGTCCACCTGCTCACCGTAAGTGCCTAATGTGTGCTGCCAACTTCAGGGAGAGGGGGCTGGCACTGGAATTCCAGTTCCGGGAATCCAGTTTCTTAAAGTGTAATTAGGGCGGCTGCAGTGATGCGTGCCCCGGTGCCTTCCCTGGGCCCTGTCACTGTCGCAGTCATCTGCAGCTGCTGTCCCCATCTAGTGTTCCACCAATGTCCCAGCGCTAGTCAGCCACATATTGGGCGGCAGTGCAGTTGTGTATTCCTTCTCCCAGCGGGGCACTCCTGCGTATTTCTGTAACACCGCTGTCTACTTTCTAGGGGATATCCGAGCTCTTCACTCACCTCCCAGAGCAGCCTTCCCCCTGCCTCATGTTTGGCTTCTTTATGATTGAATTTGCAATGGTTGATGAGGGTATCAAGTCTTCCGCCAAACTCATCCATCGTTTACTAGCTTGTTGTCTTACCTGGTTGAAAATGTACCTTCAATAGTTGACATTTGGTTTTAGATTGAACTTTGTTTCTAATGCCTCCTATTTTGATGGTAAGTTAATTCATCAGCTTGTGGTATTTTCTTTATCACTTCTTTCATTCCATCACCTGCAAGGTTTTTTAAGTATTTGATTGTCTTTTTGTCATCTGCTTCTTCTAGTGCATTGATGAAATCATCAAATGTTGTTATCCATACAGTCCATCTGGAGCCAATATTCTGCTTTTTGGCGGTATCAAATGGAAGTGATGGTTTCAGGAAGGCAGCTAAATCATAGCCAGTGATGGACCTTACTGACATTAAGAGCGGGGATCACTCCAGTGAAGTCTGCTGCCCACTTGGACCTGCACCTCCCTTAAGCACTGGCCATGTGCTTATATCAGTGCTGTTGCGGCGGATCTGATGTCACATGGCATCTTTTGCATCTTTGTCGTTGAGTAATGGTTTTGTCTCTTGCACATGGTTGTCACCATTCTCAACCTTATCCATTGTAGCCAGTCTTCACTACCGTTCGTGTTTCTTTGTGCCTGGATGTTTTGCCTTTTTTAAAACAAATCCATATCATTTTTATTGAGAGAATGAACACCGATGTAAAACATTACATACGTTTCTTAGTGCAAAAACAATACATATTGACAATAACAAATATTGTAAAAAGAAAGGAATAAATGTGTAGGAGGAAAGGAGAAAATAAGAATAAAGAGTATACATTAACGTAATTAAAGAAGATGTTATATTTGAAATGATTTGACATTTGAAAGAAAGAAAAGAATTGAGAGAAAAGAAGAGAGGAAAGAAAAGAAGGGGAAGGGAGGATTACAGATTATAGTAGAAAATGATGTTATAAGAAAGATGAGTGTGAGGATAAAAATGTAGTAAAAGGTAACCATAGTAAATCTGATTTTATCTTTAAAGAAATAGAAGAGTGAGAGACAGAAGCAATTCTATGTTCATCACAAATCCACCATAACAAAAAGATATTTTAAAATGATCTTTCCAACATGTCAATATAACTTTAAAAGCAATAGTTATAAAAACGTTGAATAAAAGAGATTTGGGAGGAAGCTGATTGAAATCGGCAGACAAGGTACCTAAATAGATATTATGAATAGCAAATGGTACATCACAAGTAAAAATCAATAAACAATTCGACCAAATAGCCTTCCGAAAGTTATAAATCTTGGGACAATGATATAGTAAATGCATCAGCGAACCTTCAGAGGAAACACATGACCAACATAATGGAGAGATAGATTGGTCAATTTTGTGTAGAAAAAGGGGAGTAACTACAACTCTGTTATAAATGAAATATAGGGATTATATAATATTGACAGCTTTAGAAGTCTTAAAAATATTTTGACACATTCGGTCCCATTGCGAAACAGAGAGTGTTTGAGATAAGTCTTGTTCCCAAAGCAATTCGATAGGAGGTTTATTTAGAGTATTAGTAGGTGAGGATAAGGTCTTATATATAAAATAAGCGCTTGGGGTTGGGTCAAGAGGAGTTCGAAATAGGGGAGTAACAGTAGTAAATGAAGTAGGGAGGGGGGTAGAATTAAAGTTTTGGAGAAAGGTTTGGAGAACAGGAAATAGTGTATTATATTGATGTATACAAGGGTAAGGAAGATTACATTTCTCGTGTAACTGGGGAAAGGATAGAGGTGAGTTATTGACCAACAACTGATACATAAAATATACCCTTTTCTTTCAAGAGCTTATAGTAGAAAGATTTGTGACGGAACTTAATATGTTTATTAAACCAAATGGAAGAAGCTAAGAAGGATTGAAAGGGATCAAAACCTTGGAAGAGAAGGTTATGTAGAAGACAGTGAGAGTATTTTAATATAGGGGATTTGGAAATGAAAGTGCAATTGGTCATAAGTGTAATTTCCTGAAAACAAAAATCATTCAACAATGAATGTTCAACTTCAACTCATGTTGGCATAGGAAAATCTAGGTAATCTCTAGACATAGCATGAAATTGGCGAATCAAGAAAGCAGTATGATACAATTTAAAATGGGAAAATAGGACACCACCTTCAGATTGTGTTCTAATTAATTTAGATAAAGCAATACAGGTTCGTTTGTTGTTCCATAGGAATTTGGTACAAATAGAGTTAATCTGAGAAAAATAATAATTGGGAATTTTAAAAGGTAACATTAAGAGCAGGAAAAGCACTTGGGGAACTATCATCATTATAATCGTATCAAGTCTGCCCCACCCGGATAAAAATAATGGAGATCAAGAGTATAACAAATTGATAAGTTTCAGTTTTAAAACCGAAAAACTATGGGCTAAAGTGTCAGGGATATTTGATGAAAACCATGTTCCTAAGTATTTCATTTTTTGGGGGCACCAAGTGAAGTTAGTTCCATCAAACATATACCGATAACATGAGGAATTTAAGGGTAAAACTTCAGTTTTGGAGAAATTAAGTTTGTAACCAGAAACAGTGGAAAACAAAGAAATCTCTTGTAAAAAATGGGGAAGAGAATTACATGGTTTGGACATATAAACAAGGATATCATCTGCGTATGCAGAAAGTTTGATTTGATGGGAATTTAGATTAAAACCAGTGATATTAGAGTTATGACTAATGCACTCAAGAAAGGGTTCTAAACAAAGGACAAAAAGTTATGGAGAACTGGGACAGCTCTGGCGAGTGCCTCATTGCAAGTGGAAGTATGAGGAAAAAAAAACATACGACCCTTAACAAAGCCAGCTTGATCAGCTATAATAAGTTTCCAAATAACCTTCTCTAGACGGGAAGCCAAAATCTTTAAAAAAATGTTGCAATCATAATTAATCAGTGAAATAGGTCGGAAATGTTTACAAAAGGAGGAGTCTTTGCCCGGTTTGGGGATAACATCAATAAGGGCTTCTGAAAAAAGAGCCACATGCTCTAGAGTTATAAAGGAATGAGTTAAAAAGGTCCAGTAGTTTTGGGGCAAAAATTGTGGGAAAAGTTAAGAAAAGTTCAATTGAATAACCATCCGGTCTCGGGGCATTGGCCTTTTTTAAAGATTTAAAAGCATCAGTTATCTCTTGAAGGGAGATATTATTTTCGAGAGATTTTCAAGAGATAAGAAAGTGTCAGGAAGGGAGGGAGGTTTGGGAATACCTTGGAAAAAAGTTTCGAAATCATTTTCAGATGGAGAAGTATCTTCTGTATATAAAAGTTCATAATATGATTGAAGGAACAAGAAAAAAAGTAGAAGGAGAAGAAGAAAAAGATAGGAAGGTAGAATAAGTAAACAGAGCAAGGAAAATAATCCCGATCTGAAGAGAAATAAGATATGAGCGGAGCATGGTGACGCCGAAGACACGGATGGAAGAAAAAGAAAAAAGGTAATGTAAAGCCTCTTAAGTAATAAAGAAATGAGCACATAACAAAAAACAAAAAATGAGAAAGGAAAATGAGACAAAAAAATATAATTCAAGGCGTAGATAACATAAAAAGAAGTATACTTAGAAGAACAGTAACAACCAGTTAACTACGAAGAAGTTAAACATTAGTATCCATGTTGTGAGAGGAAATGCTGTTTCAAAATAGTTTCAGTTTCTGAGGGTAGTCGAAATAATGTGTATTTCCTTTGTGAGTGATCTTGCAGAGGCAAGGATGTAGAATGCCATACTGGATATTCAAGTGTCTCATCTGAGGGCAAATAGCCAGAAATTCTTTACTTCGAGCATTCGTTGCATTGGAGGCATCCTGCAAAATGAGATATTATGTCCCGACCAAATGAAACATCATTTGAGTTTAACAGTTTTCAGAACATGCATAAGTTCAGTAAATTCCAGGAAGAGTATTATAATACCACTGTCAAAGCCCAGCTCACCTGAGTTTCTGTTCAGTTCTGATGGAGGTTGAAGACAGTCCGACCCCACCCTGAAACTGCTTGTTCCAGCACTCTAGTTTTAAACAGTGCACTAAGAACCAGAAGCTCAAGGGAAGGGGGGAAGTGGATAAAATAAAAACGAGAGACAACACCGTTATTGCGTTTCCACTGTAGAAGTGCTGCTAAAATCTGCGGCCCTCTCTGACTTCTGTAGAAACTGGTGCCTAATGAAACATAAACAAAGAACAGATAAGTGCAAACCATCCCTAAAACAGTTCCTGACTAACCCTTAATCTATTTAGAAATTCTCTTCTAAAAGTACCTCTTGGATCCTGGTCTTTAGCTTCCAGGTTTGGAATGTGTTACTGTTCTAGGATGTGCTTTCTATTACTGTAAAACTTCTGTAAAATCAAACGAATATCATTATCAGAATTACCAACATCTAACATTCACCTTAATATAACTAAAGCCTAAATTCTTAATAGCAAACTCACTTTTCACACATTTCCAGACTTCTTATAAAACAAATACTGTACTTTTACATCACAATACAGCAGGTAATTTGTGCAAGTCATTGATTTGCTGTTTGCCTTGCTGTCAATGGTTTCTTCTGTTCGATTCTTAAAAAAGTTCCATGTAAAACAATGTTTATTTCACAAAGTTCCACAAAGTAGTTTTGTAACAAAGGGGTTTGAACAACAAAGTTCGTGGGAGATATCTTGTTCCAAATTGTCTTTACATGAATCCAGAAATCGCAGACAAAGTTCTTTCAGGTAATAAAAAGTTTTGCACTTACTTGTTGCTGAAAAGGGATACTGATCAATCTATTAATAATCAAAGAGTAGGGAGGAGGAATAATAAATGTGTCCATTCAGTTCCCCTAATCAGTAATTCAGAATCAGTATAGAATGGACACTTGTAACCGAGACAACTGGTTACTTAAAAAACCCTCAAAACGCGGTGTATGAGTCGTACAAAGCGGTGTATCTTTTTCTCTGCTCTCCACTCGCGTTATGGCACAGTCATGGGGTTTATTAAGTTGTGATATGCCAGCCTCAAGCCTGAGGCAAAGTCCGGTTCCACACGGTAGTGTCCAGAGATAGTGACTCGCCCAAAGAAATAGTTAAAAAACAGATCAGTTCTCTGAAAGAACTTTAATATAATTGAGAACTGGTCTGCTGTTAAAAGAAAAATAGGATATACTTAAAGATCGTGTAACTAGATCTTATTATACCACTTGTAATTCGTCGACATGTTTCTGCCCATCCTCGCCCAGCCGGGTCTATGGGGCATACATCAGGACAATTAAAAATAGATGAGTACTTACACTATTTGTGTAGTATTAGGAGTAGTCTTGTTGCACTACTTGATTATGTGCCAAGGTGTCTTGTACCTAAATTATAAAGAACAAGAACAAACACAAACATGCAATGGCAAGTAATGGCATATATATTTATAGTTATAAAAGCACAATTACGAAAATGATTTAGACATAACCTGATTATCATAGGTCAATCACAACATTTGCGCTGGTTATTCGGGCTAGTGGAAGTTATACTACAATGGTGACTATTTTGAAAAGGCTACTCGCTGAATGTATATTTTCTTACACAAAGTAAATGTTGTTTAAATTATAGTGACGGTAATTCGAAAAGTAGGATTTAGTTCCCGGGGCTCTATGCTGTGATGTTCTTTACTGCACTGCCCTTGTTTTGCGCATTGAACAGCCGTGAAAGTCATTCTGCCAGTTCTAGTTTAGCATCAAATTAAGGAGAAGGCGAACTGAAGTCATTACCTTGTTACATATGCGATTTTATCGTCCTCGGGATGACAGGTTGCAGAAGAGGGAAATCAGTTAAAACGGGTAGCCGTTAGTTAATGGCGTTGCGGTGTGGCGAAATAAGGATTGGGATTACACTCACCCACGTTTGGAGAAACTGCTCCGGTTGTGCTGGCTCTGTCCCCGGAAACAGTTAGACCGGGTCGGGCGATGTTTTTTGTATTCCACCATACGTAGAGGTAGAAATAAGACTGTATGGCAAGTGATAATGCCGTATCCAAGATGGTTTTAACAAAACAGTAATTAAACAGTAGGGGTTATCTCAAAGACTGTTCCGACATTCATGAAGTATAATAGGAAAACATAATATAGAGGATGAAACTCTTTATGCGTAAGTGTTAACTGCGGTGGACTATAAAGTTTTTTTTCACAGCGTTCAACATGAATACCTTTAACCCTTCATATAAGCAGTGTTCTGCCCGGAAATGTTATAAAGTATGTGCCAAACAACAAGATTACAGCACATGAACATTTATATTCTGCAATATACGTAGCGATGGATAAACTGCGCAATACAATTACTAATAACTATGAGTATTGACTACTATACTCATTGGATGTATCATTATATTGGGAAAGAGTTCTACCATGAAGGATTGCATAATTTGTAGAACATAGATACATGTATTCTAGAAGTGATATTTCATTTAGGCAAACACGGTGTTGGGTAGACTATATATACTGGAATTTTAACTAACAATGTGTGTCATTCATTATGTTTGTTAGGTGTGTAGTTCTCTTGGTTTAGAAAAACTCCATCATAAGGTGGAAGGGGAAGAGAGGTTGAAGCTTGCCACCTTTCCAGTGTGGGTATGATACATGTCTATTTAGAAAATTGATGCCAAGGTACGTTATCGTTCAGACCATCAATGTCCGTGCCCAGACGGTCAACCCATGTTTGCTCTTTTTCAAACAAGTTTTTTTCGGAATTGTGAGTTTTATTCACTAGCATCTCGATCACCGCCCACCTCAGGTCTTCTCGTTGGTGCTTAAGTTCAATAAAGTGTGAGCAGAGTTTCATTGTGTTTCTTTTGTTCTTAATGTTGCTCTTATGCTCCCCAATCCGTATTTTAATTTTTCTTGCTGTCATCCCTATGTATCTCTTCTGGCACGGGCAGGTTACCATATAGATAACATGGGTTGAATTACAGTTCGTGTGTTGTCTCTGAGTCCAGATTAGGGTCGTGGGGCCAGATGTAGGTAGCCTAATACCGGTCGGTAACGGCCGAAAATCGGTGTTTTCGGCCGTTACCGACCGGTATTTGGAAAATGAGATGTAGGTCGCCTAAAACCGGAAAAAATACCGAATCGGTAGATTACCGGCTCGGTAAAGATACCGAAACGTCAATATTTCCGAATCTGTAAAATTACCGATTCAGAACAAATACCGAGTCGGTAAAAGTTCCGACTCGGTAAAATTACCGATTCGGAAATTACGAAATGGAAAATACCACGCCATCAAGATGTAGGTGAGCCTTAAATTACCGATTTGCTCCGAAATTCGGTAATTACGAGTCGGTATTTAACATGGATTGCAAGCAGGTGGTAATCAGGTGCAGCCTATAAAAAAGGGCCCCAAAATGCAACACTGGAAGCAGAATGGCGGCTTTTTACGTCATAGCAAGACGGCTAAGGCTACAGGCAGCAGGTGAGAGGGAATGGAGAAGGGAGGAACAGGTATATAGGCAAAGGATTACACTCCTCCAATTGACAGAGCCAGAGATACTGCAGAGATACAGACTGCACCCTGAAACCATCATGGACCTGATCAGGGACCTGCATCCACTCCTGGACCACCCAAGACCAAGGGCCCATGCCATCCCACCCCATGTCCAGGTGCTCTGTAGCATACACCTCCTAGCATCTGGGAGCTACCAGAGTATAGTGGCAGTGGTAGGTGGGGTGTCCCAGAGCTGCCTGTCGCGTTTTTTCAGAAATTTCCTGGATGCCATGATGCAAAGAATGGATCACTACATCCACTTCCCAGACACTGATGCGGACTTGCTCAGGACCAAGACTGACTTTTAACTCATGGCAAACTTCCCACACGTGATTGGCTGCATTGATGGGACCCACATCCCCATTTGCCCCCCAGCTGCCACGGAGCACATATACAGGAACAGGAAGTCAACACACACAATTAATGTACAAGCAATCTGTGATGCCAAGTTCATCATCACCGATATAGTGGCCAGATACCCAGGAAGTACCCACAATTCATATATCTTCCAAAACAGTGGGATCTATACCCGCCTGACAGCGGGTGAATTCGGGGAAGGATACCTGCTAGGTAAAGAAATGGGTGACACTCCCTTGATAGATGAAGCAGACGTATGTCAATGTGTGCATCTGAGTAATGTATATTTTGTCTTCCACTTTAGGGGTTAGTGCATATGCACTCCGTTCCTTCGTCCTGACACCCTACCTCAACCCCACAACCCCCAGCCAGAGACATTACAATGTGGCACATAAATCCACCCGGAACATCATTGAGCGCACCTTTGGCCTCCTGAAGAGCCGGTTCCGCTGCCTCCACAAAAGTGGGGGGCACGGCAGTACACACCTGAAACGTGCTGTAAGATAATTGCAACCTGTGCAATGTTGCACAACCTCGCAACTAAGAGGGGCACAGAGGTGGAATTGGAGGAGTATGTAGACCATGACGATGAGCAGGCACTACCAGCAGCCAACACAGTCGGAGTACCAACACCCACAGATGGAAGACAGAGACGGACAGAAATCACACACAACTACTTCTGAGTAAGTATCGAGACAAAGCACGTGTGGTACGTCAATGCACATAGTTTATTTAGCACTACGTAGAAAAGACATGAGCCACAAATGTCACATACTAGTGTCCCTGGCACTACTGTGTGTACAGGGGTTACCTCACCCTCACATGTCCAACTGAACATGCTAGACTCACTGCTTGAGCCCATGAACAGCCCCGCGTGATGCATGAGCTTGGCTGGGTTCAAAGTCTGCTGTGCCAGCGCCGGCACTCTGGCGTCTGCTACTCCTCCTTACTTCAGGGACAGGGGTGCTGTCCCTGCTACTAGTGGTATCTGTGTCCCCAAGACCTTCTGCTCCTGTGGTGGCTGACTGGTTTGTCAGCAACACTTCCATTTCTGTAGTGACTCTCCCCATCCCCCGTGTGAGGTCAGTACAGCAGTGCACCAGCCCCTCCTGCATTGCAACTGACCGGCGACACATCAGTGAAGTTGCATTTGCAAGTTGCCGCATGCCGCCTGTCTGCTGCTGCGTACGACGGGTCTCCCTGCGCCTTTGTGCACGGTCCTCACGAAGTTCCTCACAGAGTGTCATCACACACTGAGACATGTCCCTGACTCCCTCTGCCATGTCCTTCATGCTGTCTGCCATTGATGCTATTCCCTTGTTCATGTCTGTGAAGTTGGTGTTCAGAATTCGCATCTGCCTGTGTACTGCACTTATCCCTTTTGCCTGCAGGCGCTGAACCTTCACCATTGTGGTCTCGAGGCCTTGGAACACACTCTCATCACGGCCACTGCCGCCTGACTACCGGACCCTACGACCTCTTGTTCCTTCAGATGGCCTGACAGGAGTGGATGTGTGACCTGGTGCATTCCCTGCCATAGACTGCATTGACTCCTCACATTCCCCTTCCTCATCCGAGGATGTTTGTAGGATCCTATGCGGGGGACCCTCATGCCTCACAGGCCTGAGGATTTCAGACACCTCGGAGTCTGCTGGTGTGTGTGATTGTTCTGACGCAGGTAGTGGTGAGCCAATGAGCACAGGAGATGCTTCCAGTTGCATGGTGTCGTCTGCCTCTGGTATGTCTGCTGCTTGTGTGCATGGTGCTGTAGATCTTGCACTGCTGGGCCCAGCATCCCTGCCTTCTTGCTCACTGCTATCCCTTTGGGGATGTGTCTTCTCCCTCACCTGCTGTGACTTGCGTGATGTCTCTCCTGTGGACAGACATGGAAAGTATCTTAGTGGTGCTTTCACCGTGTACATCAATATTAAATTACATTTTCACATCACTATTTTCTGCTCCTCCCATGTGTCTGATTGTATTGTGTGGCATGCCTGACGCCATTTCATGTTGACTGCTCATATGGGTATTCTTATGACTACCACTCCCATAATGCATTGCAGATGAGTATTAAAGTCAGAACTGGATTTCCTAAATACAGAGCCACATTGGGGGAGGTACACAGGCAGGGGGTGTGGGATGATGGACATGTCCCTTACCTTTCTTAGCTGCAGCTCGGGCTGAGCTGTCTGCATCACCAATCCCCAGGACGCAGTCTGGCTCCTGTGTGGACTCCACTAGCTCTTCCAGGTCTGTGAGTGGAGGTGCCTTGTTCTTCCCTCCACCTGTTAAATTGGACTCCTTGCTTCTTGCAGCCAGTTTCTTCTTAGTGATGATCCTTAGATCGTACCATCGCTTTTTTAGGTCGTCCACTTCCCTGTTGGTCACTCCTATGGCGTTAATTTTAGTCTGGATCCCCAGCCAGGTGCTCCTCTTCACAGCCTCTGGAACCTGCAGGGACTGCTTTCCAAAGATTCTTGGGTAGTGCTTGACTACCTCCTCCACCAGCACCTGCAGTTCTCCAGTGCTAAACTTCATCTTCCTCTTCCTCTCTGCTCCTTCCCTCTGAGATTCTTGGGGCTCCATTTGTTTCTCCTGCAGGGATCTGCTTCACAACTGCCTGTCTCTGTGTGTCTGCTCTCCTGTATGATCAGTTACACTGCACCTGCATGGGTGTGGCCACTTCCTGGTTGTGGGGTGGGGTCGATGCAAAGGATTGGTCTATTGCTCTGTTGGTTGGCTGAGGGGCGGGATGGAGACACGTGATTGGTTGATACTTCAACTGCCTGATATTTTGTATCCCCGACTCGGTATTTACCGACTCGGTATTTACCGACTCGGTATTTACCGATTCGGTAAATACCAAGTCGGTAGTTTCAATGCATTCCTATGGGCCTCCGGGCCCATAGGATTGCATGTGAGTTACTGATTCGGTATTTTCTGTATCGGAAAATACCGATTCAGTGAATACCGTGAAGGGGTTACCGACTTTTACCGAATCGGTATTTTTTACCGGATTTTTACCAACATCTCGTTTCACTTTTCTGAAATACCGATTCGGTAAAAATCGGTATTTTGGGGTTGGTTAAAATGTGTTACCTACATCTGGCCCGTAGTGAGCTGTAGAGTCTTAGTTGCGGTGGTTAATTTGCATATCAGGCAAGACCCGCAGGGGAAGTGTCCCCTGATAGGGGCCATGTGTAGGTTTCTCTCTACAAATGTAGTTTGCCGTATCTCGGGTCTTGTGTGAACAAGAATATCCTTGATGTTCCGCGTCCTTCTGTTGGCGAATCTAGGTTTTGGCCAGTTGAATTGCCCTGTTGTTAAGATCCGACAATTTTTGTTCACAATCTTTTGTACCTCATATGTTGCCGGGCTGAAGGTCGTGACACATGTCATCAGGTCCGTGATGGGTTCCCTTACTGTAGTCTGTAGAAGGCTCTCTCTGTGCTGGTTTTTGGCACATTTCTGGCATTTCGCTATTGTTTTCTGGGGGTAATCTCTTTTTAGCAGTTTTGTGCTAAGTTCTTGTGCTTGGACTTTGTAATCAAGGTTCCTGCTGCAATTACGTTTCAATCTCAAAAATTGACTGAAAGGTAAATTGTCCCTCAGTGGTTTCGGATGGAAGCTCCGGTAGGAAAGGAGGGTATTTTTTGATGTAGGCTTAGAATAGGTCTTAGTCTCAAGTCCTATCAATCCATTGGTCCTCTATTTGTTGCAGTTTTTCATTGGTAGCTATCATAAAAGGCTGTAGCCCGCAAACCTCGTATAAAATAGAGTCAAGTACTGGATTTTGTGAGGAAAGAATAGGAGGTAGGTCATTTTTGTGTCTTTTGGGTTTTGCACCCGACAAAGATGATTTGGAGGTGGTATGAGAATCATTTGCCATCTTGACTTGCTGATAGGAACAATGACTGGCAGCTATATTCAGGTAAATCCTTCCCATCCCCCAATGTAGAAGCAGGCAGAATCAATGAGCAATAGTAAGAAAATAGTCCCAGTGGAGTAAAATAGAGGGGTATAAGCACAATATATTATTCACTTAAGAGCCTTCAAAAATTATCCCAATAAGAGGAGAAATTACTGCATCAGCATAAGTGCAGCATCAGTAGGAGGAGAGCATGCCAAAACATCCAATAGAAAAAAAGAAAAGTCTCCCTCCATACGTAATGTTGAGGTGAAAGTAGCTGGTGGTACAATTCAATATATTTCAGTAGACACAAAAGATTGTTAACTAAGGAGACATAATACATACATGTTTCTGCACATGGCACCAAAGAATTACAGATATAGAGTAAAGGACCGTTTAAAAATCAAGGTCCTATTATTAGAAAAAGGCTTCATGGCAAGAAATATTTTATGTGAATACAGCCTTGAGGAAAAAACAGAGCTCGAGCGCCGCAATTCAAAATGGCGGGTGCCTTCGTTTATGAGGAAGAAAATCACCGCTGCGACTCCATGGTTCAATAAAAATGCTGGAGGCGCCAAACGCAGTCAACTAATCTGGGTTTAATCCATCATCATTCTTTAGCTCATTCCACCACCCCAGTTCAGACATGGCCATATGCAAATCAGTCTGACCCTGTGCCTCATGGGAACAGTCCAGCTCGAACTGCCAAGCCATGTCTTCCCTGGACTGGAAACAAGCATCCTGGGACCGGTTTCAGATTCATAATCCTCATCAGCCAGGCTATCTTGAATCCAGTAGTAGAGTGAGCAAGGGACCCACGTCTGGGCATACCCTGCCAACTCAGGGCGAACAAAGCGATACCAAAGGGGATGATGGATGGAGTGTTTGAGTAAATCAAACACTCACCCCCAGTCAACTAATCTGGGTTTAATCCATCATCATTCTTTAGCTCACTCTACCACCCCAGTTCAGATATGGACATATGCAAATCAGTCTGGCCCTGTGCCTCATGGGAACAGTCTAGCACGAACTGCCAAGCCATGTCTTCCCTGGACCCTGGACCAGAAACAAACATTCTGGGACCAGTTTCGGATTCATAATCCTCATCAGCCAGGCTATCTTGAATCCAGTGGTAGAGTGAGCAAGGGAGCCACGTCTGGGCATACCCTGCCAACTCAGGGCAAACAAAGCGATAGGGGGTGTTGGAAATAAGATCATATGCAAGAGATTCTTGGTGTAATGTCATAACAAAAAAAAAGAAATACCAAAATAAATGCAACCTGAACCATTTTCAATCATCTCAAAGGTTGCATAGGAGTTAGCATGCACTTAAGTAATTTTATGCCGTGGGAAACCCTACTACTTTTCCAATTATATATCATAGCTCAGTTGGGATACAGACAGGGTCAGCAAGCATAACTATATATACATCCTGACAACATATGAATATATTTTTAATAATAGGCTTAAATGACTGATACAAATTTCAAAGCACTAATTTGCATCAACAAAAATTTCATTTGGTGTATTTGTACGAAGGGATTTTAAGAAAACTGAAAAAAGCAGTCCCCAATTGTTAGACCTGTCAGCATTAGGTTTGTTTTCCCCCAGCTTTTTGCCTTCCTCCTCCATTTTTTCAGATCTCGTTTTTGCAGCCATAGGATTCTGCTCACTTTGTAACTGCTAATCAGTTCTAAAATGCGTGGGCTCTCTTTTATAAACATGGTAATATTAGCTTATCCCCAATTGGCATATTTAATTTACTGATAAGTCCCTCATAAAGTTGTTCTGCATGTACCAAAGGTCTGTAAAGTAAATGTTATTAGTGGGCCTGAATCACTGATTTGGCCACCTGCATAAACAGCCATGAAAAACATGTTTCAGGTCTGCCATTGGAGTGTGTGTGTGCACTTTTGAACTGCAATTTTGTCCTGGTAAAATAAGCCTTTTGCCAGGCCTTCACCTTACATTTCAATGCATATTAGTCACTGCTATGGTAGGCCCTGGACAACCCAGAGAGCAGGGTGCAGTGTATTTAGCATGTTGGTGATGTACATTTAAGTGTTACATGTCATAGTAGCATACAACTCTTACATATATTTTTCACTAAGGTGAGGCCTTCCTCTCCCGTTGGATAACACTGAAATGACCTTATTACATTTAATAAGCTCTACATTCCAAATAGAAACAGGTAACTAGTTAATGTGTGTGTCAGGAACGGTTGGCATCGGCACTTACCACGTTCAGAGCAAGAATCGCTACCAGGTACTACATATCCCATGAGGCCACAGGTCGAGTCTCATGGGTATTTATGGATGTCGTGCACGTTGGCTGGTGTGCTTAATTCTCGTTTCCTGGTGTTCGTGTTTGGTGTGTTTGGAGGAGGAGGTTCGGCACATCAGAGTTTGGATTGTTTGGAGTGTATAGGGATCTGTAATCACTCATGCTGGGACAGGAGTCTAAGCTGTTCCAAATCCTGTTTATCCATCGTTCAGGGGATAAAGACCTCAGGTACTCTAGTTCTGAGTTTGGCACAGGGGTTTACAGGATTGCATCCCGTCTACAGAAGAGAAGCGCTGCTTCTCAGTAACAGTACTTTGTTCATTCAATTGTTTCTTATCATAGGGCAAGAAGTATTGTATTATGTTATATAACCTGGGCTTGGCTTAAGGGTTCTCAGTTGCTAATTGCTTTTCGGATGGATTGGCATTCATTGTGAACGTGAAGACGTGTACGGTGCACAAACTTAATATTTCAGGGGATATTGCTACATATTGTTTGGAACATACTGCTGAAAGCAATTCCTTTAGCATCAAGGTTTCATAGAATTACTTTGCCATTCTTTGTTTTTTCTTTACATCATCGTGGGGTATGTATGAGTGATGTTATGGTGATATGACTGCTTAGGGTGGCATGTGTGTCATACATAAGAAGGGTGATAATCCTTTTATCTTTGTCTTGACAGGTATGTGTTGGGAATTCATACACTGATGGTTTAACTCGAGGTTGCACCTATACGGAGAATACTTGCTATATATTCCAGGTATATGTATTGTACCCTTAGTGAGACATTTAATGAGGGTAGAATTGTATGGGGTCTGTTCTCATATGATGTCTTTCTGTCTTCACAGGTTCTATTCTCTGCTGTACCCTTCCTATCCCTTATCCCTCGCTTGATCACTTCACTATTCCGTGAGTTGGGGAGATCAGGAGGTGGAGTCTTTCCACGTCGTTCCAGTCCTAAGGAGCTGTTGAAATACGGGTTGTTACTGTTTGGTGTCTTTGGAATTATAATAAAAAATTCTCTCTTATGGTAAAGTCAGATTTAGGACTGCAATTTTGAAAATGCCACTTTTAGAAAGTTTACATTTTACTGCCTTAGCCATTTAATCCCTGCAGACTGTGTGTAGCTGACAGGCTTTGTACATTCCTCTTAGACAGTCACACACAATAGAGAGCTTAGGTGTGCCTGGATGGGCCATCACTGGCAGGATGGGAGAGCAGAGCTGGGCACAACCTTACTTACACTTTAATAGACTGCATCTTGCCTTCAGACACAAGACTGCATACCCACATCAGTTAGTCAGAAGCCAGGACAGGGGAGGCAGAAACCCCATGCACATCAAAGGGAAACCTCTAAAAAATCTTCCACTTCAAAGGAGATATCTAGTATAAATATTTGACCTCAGGCACCAACTTTTCAGTTTATTACTGTTTGAAGTGCTGCATAAATACTTTTCTCTTGCCTCTAAGTTAAGCCTGAGAGCTTTGTGTAAAGCTACCAGAGGGTTGAGCACAGATTAATTTGAGGTTTGCTTGAGCCTCATCTTGACAATGATTGTGGTTCCTGCTGAGTAGGGTTTCACCCCAACTCAAACATTAAATCAATTTCTCACACAAGCCTTTTTCCATTTCATACTTTGGGAGGGCATCTAAATAGTGCATGTGGCTACAGCCATACTGGGTTTCATTTTGTTTAAGTCACATTCTGTGTAGTACCTAAGATAGAGTTCTCGAGGGAGAGCCCAGAGAGTAAATGTATATTGCAGGGCAACTCACAACACCATTTCACTGATGTCTTTCCATAAGTCTGACGTGTTTGAATAAAATATTGGATCAAAATTTCAGGAGGCAGAAATATCTGAAAATGTTTTTCTATTGGTAATTGGTAATATAAGGGTTATTTTTATTTAACGCCTTAACCGCGGCGGTTTTTCCGCCGCGGTGCGGACGTTCTGAAGAGTGGGTGGATTGCGTCGGCCGTTGGCCGATGGCAGCACTAGGGATGTAGTGCTGCCGTCGGCCAACGGCCGTCGGCAGCACGCAAGGGGTTAAATATAGCTTGTAATTTTAAGTGATTTGAATTTTTTTTATTAAATTGTTTATAGTAATTTATATAGTGTTGTAGAGGGTTGTAAGGTTTACAGGGGGATAAGGAGAGAATTTATTTAGATGATAATAATTATGAATTATTTAATACAATGTATTTGATTATATGATTGAAATGTATTATGTAAGTTATGTAATTTATTTATTTTCCTTATATGTTATTTGTAGGCTGTTAGGTTTGTAAAGGCATAGGGTGGGAAGTACATTAAGTAATACGTAATTAACAATTAATTATTAATTAATTATTTAATTGATTTTAATTCTATAATTCATCGAATACTTATTTAACTTATACTTTAGTTCTGAGCTACTAGGTTTATAGGAGTTTAGGACTGAACTTAGGTAATAATTGAATAATAATAACTTAAATTAATTAGTTCATAAATTTTTAATTATGTAAGATATAGAATACGGATTTATTGTACTAATATTTGAATTGTGGGATACTAGATTTGTAGGGATCTAGGGTGGGAGATTATTTAATAAATAATTAATTTATTATTGATTAATATTTGTAAATACATTGTTTAATTGCATTTTAAATATTTAAATGATCAAATATTTACTTAGTTTATTTATGTTTTAGTTGTGGGTTGCTAGGTGTGTAGGTCTAGGTTGGAAAGCTAATAAAGTAATAATTAATTAACAATCAATTATTAATTTTTAATTAATTGATTTTAAATATGTAAATTATTGAATACTTATTTTTAAAGTTATATTTTTGGTGTGGGCTGCTAGGTGTGTAGGTGTGTAGGGTGTGAAGTTAATCAATTAACAACTGAATGACAATTATGTATTCATTTATAATCAATTCTTTTAATGAATAGTAATTATATACATTGATCAATGAATTTTTTAAATTACATATATGCATTCCAATACTTCTCAGACCCATCTCAGGCATGTAATGCAAAAGAATGAATTGCCCGAACAATTGATGTGTTTTGACCCAACAGGCATGATTCACAACTTTTTGTGCTTCGTATGTGCAGTACCACAGGGGTAAACATAAAGAAAGGACAAAACATCTTTGTCTCATAACCAGCGCCATCCTGTAACGTAGTTTAGATTTATATTTTCTAGGTTGTACAAATACAAATACACACATTATTCCGCTGTGAACCAAAGATTCGAGTTACCTCTTTTCCCAAATCATGTCATAGATCTCTGTATAGGGGGCATAGCTTGGGTGGCATGGTGAATGGTAGCCTAGCTACATTGCTCCCTTAGAAGTGGCCGACAGCAACAATATAAATAAAACTCACGACCACTTCCACAAAGAAGGAGCGGTGGATCCAGGCAGCGGAACACCACAGGCACTAGGGAGGAACAATATCTGGTGGAATAGCTGCCATTTTCTTGCATTTTTCCCCTTCTGTGTGTAGGGTTCCAGGCGCGATCCAAGTGGCAAGGGATAAAATGGCTGTCATCTAGGACTGGTCCAGGCACAACGCTGGGACATCTGATGCCGCAATTCTCAAGCAAGCCACATTGAATGACCTCTCACGCCCCTGGATGAGCGTCTGATGCCAAGCAACTGGTGGGCCATTATTGTATGCAAAGATTTCCTTTTAAAGATGAGTATTCTTGCATAACCCACCCATGCTTTGGCTGACCTTAAAATGCCCGCCGCCTCCAAGGCACATGCATATCCTGAGCCGTCCCTCATGGCAGGAATCTGCAGGTGCTTAGAGGAATAGTTAAAGTACCACTGCGATCTCTATTAAGGCACAGCTCCTATCACAGCCACTATCACTACAGTTCTAAATACAGTTAGACAATGCAGTTCCAAATACAGTTAAAAACATGCCAAGAACTGTAAGACACTGAAATGCATCCACTAAGTCAATAAGAGGCTTCTATTGTGCATAGAACCACCACTGGAAACACTAGAATGATGCCTATTTGATTGTTGCCTGAATTGGTGATCACTGGAGCTTCTGAGTTCCCTTTGGCTCCAAGTCTATGCTCTGAATTTGTATCTGCTGTGCCTTTCATCTCTGTGCCTTCATCTTACTGTGTGCTGGGACCCTTCGGACTGCTGGAACACCATTTCTAGGTTTATCTAATCCAACTCCTCCATTGGTACTTCACTTCAAGATACATCCAGCAGAGCACCACTGACAAAATTTCATACCTCTGCAGCCCAACACCACGGATTATAAACATTTGTTCAGCTGTGCATTGTACCCTCGACATGGGGATAGCCTCTTTCATTATTTTGGCACCCTAATCTCAGCATCCTTTCTTCACAGCAAAATAGTGCTCAATCCTGGCGGGTAATTAGAATCGCCCCGCTCTTGTGAAAATCATGGCTGACAAAGAGGCCAAACCAGGGAATAAGTGCTCCAGGGCAGAACCACTGTTACCTGAATCACCTGTCAAAGGCAAGACAGAAGCAAGTGGCATCATGGACATGATACTTAAAAAGCTAGTGGAGGTTCATGATGTGGCAAAATCCACCAAACTCATGATGCAGCAAGAATTGTGTGCTATCAGAACAGACATCAACTCCATAAACACCAGGATGACTCAAGCAGAGGCACAAATCAGCTCACTGGAAGATAAGTCAACCCTCTAAATCAGGGATATTCAGAAATCACCACCAAGTCCCTTCAGCAGAATGTAGCTGATTTGGAATATAGAAATCGCAGGGGGAACCTGTGCATTTTCGGATTACCCAAGGGGCCAGAAGACTCATCAGTTTCTTGCAAAGCCTTTTTAGAAAAATGGATCCCTCAAATGGGCACCAACATACAGAGATGATCCTCAACCATGTGTGTAAAGACAACCATATACCTTGGAAAGGCCACAGAATTTCCAGCACTTAGGATTGCTCTAGACCTACTTTAGAGACAAGGAAGGAATTCCTCGCTCTTAGCACCAGACTCAAAGCCCTAAACCTCCAATTTTCTTTCATTGGACCAGTAAAATTTAAAGTCCATAAGCATGGGCAACATCATATCTTCAGTGAGCCAAAAGACTTCCAGTTATTTTCTAGATGACAGAGAGGGTAGCTCAATAGACGCCCTCCCAGCTTCCTCCACCATGCTCAAGTCATGACCCTCTCCATCATCTGCCATTCAAGACTCTATCCTTTTCCATTACTTGCCCAAATCTCTTGAGTCTTTCCTTCGT
Source organism: Lissotriton helveticus (assembly GCF_964261635.1). Classification (NCBI taxonomy): domain Eukaryota; kingdom Metazoa; phylum Chordata; class Amphibia; order Caudata; family Salamandridae; genus Lissotriton; species Lissotriton helveticus. The sequence goes on from NC_136072.1 coordinate 654,981,111, forward strand.
ATCCTTGGTGGACAAAATGGTCAAGCTCTTTCTCTCTGTTTGTTCCATCTGAAACCTTCATAGGGGCTCAAACTGTATTTTGCTATGAGTAGTAGTTCAATGTTCAACATTCAACTGTTTTGATGTGCTTCTCGGTCTGTTCAGACACTCACTGTAATCACCCCAGGTTTTGTGCATCATCGCCAGTTCTCCTACACACTTGGCTATTTACCAGAAGACCTATTATCCATTCATACAGCTCCTTCAGTTTCAAATACCACACTCACCAACCTGGTAGCTCACCCAGCTAGATTACCCTCACTTCTGCATGCTCGCACACTGTAATGCCTCATCGTTACAATTCCCACAAGCAGAATTTTTTACCCCATGTAGCCCTTTTGCAGACCTTCTATGCTTGGAATGCGTCTCACATTATTACAAGTTCATTCACCTCTAAATCCCTTAGGTACCACACTGTTGCCATTTAAATGCCATTTCCGCCATCAGTGGTAGAGCAGAGCTTGTAAGACCCACACCATGTAAACCTCCTTTTGTTTGCAAACTACAGTTTGATCATACTGTTTGTTGCTTGCTGTAAGGCCGCGATAGCACAGTTGTAGTCTCCCTCACTCATTGTTCAGGGTGGGGCATAGGAAGGTTGAGAGTGGGTTAGATTACAGGATCTTTTTGTCTCCTATTTTTAAATGTATTCAGTTTTACCTTATAGTATCCTTTTTGTTTTATGTCTGCTATCTTGTGTGGCTCGACTCGTCCGTGCTACTTCTTGTCGCTAGCTCCAATCCAGAGACTTGGTTTGCTCTTACATGTCTCCAAAGGGTTTTGAAAGTGTTACACCCCTGTTGTCGGCTGGGATTTACTGGTATCCCACGTATGCCATTTGACCCTATACCAAGCTCATTCTTTGATCCCTCCTCGAACATCGCTTTGCTGACTGAGACCTGGATGAACGACTCCTCGGCTCCTGACATCACCATAGCCATCCTGGACGGCTACAAGATCACCCGCAGAAACCGCACCACAGTAGGAGGTGGAATCGCCATCAACCACAAGTCTACCCTCAAGGTCTCAACCAACTCCAACGACACCCGCAACACCGCCAAACACCTGCACTTCCAGATCCACACTGATCCCAACACCACCCTCAGAGGAACTCTGATCTACAGGCCCCCCGGACCCTGGCCACAGTTCAGCGACTCTATTGCCGACTTCGTCAGCACGTACGCTCTTGCGTCCAAGGACTACATCGTCCTCGGGGATTTGAACTTTCACCTTGAGAAAAACAACAACACCAACTCCACTACCATGCTCGACAACCTCACCAACCTCAGACTCAAACAGCTCATCACGACTCCCACCCACTCCGCCAGACACATGCTTGATCCCATCTTCTCCGCAAGCCCCCACCTCTCCTTCAGCTACACCACTGAGCTCTTCAGCATTGTGAAGGAACTCTCCAACCCCAGCGCCAGCACCAACGGCATCCCACCTTCGCAAGACCTGTGTGACTCCCTGGCCTCCTTCTTCCACTTCAAAATCGCAGCCATCCACAACAGCTTCGACAACCAGGCCTCCACTACAGCCCGTGTTACCTCAGACCCATCGGCCACAGCTCACGGCGACCCCCTCCTCACCTGGACAAACATCAATGACGACAACACCATCAAAATCATGAGCACCATCCACTCCGGCTCCCCATCAGACCCGTGCCCACACCACATCTTCAACAAAGCCAGCGCCACCATCGCACCCCACCTCCGCAAAGCCATCAACATCTCCTTCAAGACCGCGACCTTCCCAGAGAGCTGGAAGCATGTCGAGATCAACGTCCATCTCAAGGAGCCCAAAGCAGACCCCAAGGACCTCAAGAACTTCCGGCCCATCTCCCTGCTCCCGTTCCCGGTGAAGGTCATTGAGAAAACTGTCAACAAACAGCTGACCCGCTACCTCAAGAAGAACAACATCTTGGACCAGTCCCAGTTCGGGTTCCGCAGAAGCTACAGCACCAAAACTGCCCTCATCGCTGCCACCGATGACATCAGGGCCCTGCTGGACAACAGCGAGACCGCAGCCCTCATCCTCCTGGACCTGTCAGCCACCTTTGACACTGTCTGCCACTGCACCCTACTCACCTGCCTCCAAGATGCAGGAATCCGAGGCAAAGCACTGGACTGGACCACCTCCTTCCTCTCCAGCAGAACACAGAGCATTCGCCTCCCTCCCTTCCGATCCGAAGCCACCAAGATCATCTGCGGTGTACCCCAAGGATCCTCCCTCAGCCCGACGCTGTCCAACATATACATGGCCCCCCTTGCCTACGTCGCCAGACCTCAACATCATCTCCTACGCCGATGACACACAACTGATCTTCTCACTCACCAAGGACCCTATCACCACCAAAACCAACCTCCATGAAGGTTTGAAAGCCATCGCCGAATGGATGAAGAACAGCCATCTGAAGCTGAACTCGGACAAGACAAAGGTCTTCATCCTCAGCTCCATGCCTTCGGCCTGGGACGACTCCTGGTGGCTGACTACCCTGGGGGTGGCCTCAACGCCTACCGACCACGCAAGCAACCTGGGGTTCGTCCTCGACTCAATGCTCTCCATGATCAAGCAAGTCAAAGCGATCTTATCCTCCTGTTTCAATGCCCTCTACATGCTCCAAAAGATCTCAAGTGGATTCACACCGATACTAGAAGAATGGTCACCCAGGCCCTTGTCAGCAGCAGACTGGACTACGGAAATGCCATCTATGTGGGAGCCTCAGCCATACTGCTGAAACGACGGCAACGCATACAGAATGCCTCTGCCGGCCTGATCCTTGACATCCCTTGCCACAGCCACATCACACCCCACCTGAGGGACTTGCACTGGCTTCCCGTCAACAAGAGGATCACCTTCAAGCTCCTCACCCAAGAACACAAAGCCCTCCACAACACTGGTCCAGCATACCTCAACAAATGGCTCACCTTCTACACCCCAAACTGCCAGCTCTACTCTGCCCACCTCGCACTCGCCACCATCCCCTGCATCAGGAGAACAACCACAGGTGGCAGATCATTCTCCTACCTCGCCGCCAAGTCCTGGAACACCCTCCCCATCCTCCTATGGCAGAGCGAAGACCTACTAACCTTCCGCAGGCTACTCAAGACCTGGCTGTTCGAGCAGTAGCACAACCCCCCCCCCCTCCAGTGCCTTGAGACCCTCACGGGTGAGTAGCGCGCTTTACAAATGTCCTGATCGATTGATTGATTGATTGATTTGATATGCCTACATGCGTTCATCACTTAGCCAATCAGAAACAACGAATACAAGTCCCATGGATACTAACCTAAAACTTGTCTCTCTAGATATTAAAAGGCTTAACCACCCAATTAAACGTAAATAAATGGTAAGCTACCTATTTAAACTTAAACCCGATATAATCCAGCTACAGCAAATGAAAGTCGACCATAAAGAGCTGACTACATTTGGGAAGAGTTGGATAAATTACATTCTCTGTTCCCCTACTGAAAATGAAAGGGAGGTGTCGTCACGTTGCTCAGATCTTGTCGGAGGTGGATCAGGTTCACTCTGAGTTCTCCAAATACCTTCTCCAAAGGTTGATGGGATTCTCTAATTTGCCAGCAAGATCAAGTCCACCAAGTCAAGGGGTCCACCCTCCATTCATGCTGAGGTCAACTCCTGTCTGCCTGGGATAAAATTAGGCATTGTGACCGTGTCCATATTCCTGTGCGAGAGTGGCAGCACTTGCTTATCCTTTCCCATGGCTGCTCCTGAAGTGGGTGCTCAGTAAAGTTCAAGATTTAGACGGGCTGATCCCATTTACAATCTGTGAGACTGTCTTGCCCTTTGCCTGCTTCAGTCTAGGGACAGGACCAACGCCACCTGAGTGTCCGATGTATCACTATGGGGCTAGGTGTCTCTTGACTATGCCCTCAGTAATCGTTATGCCTTGTACCCGGCACAACACATATCATCTCAGTCTCCTGCATCAGGTGGGTGTAGTGAGTGACCTGCCACAGTATATGGGCTTTTCCTGGCTGTGGGCTGGAATGAATCTCCACACCTCATGAGCCTGGACCTAGCCACAGGAATTTCCAGCCTCAGCACCCAATCAATTCCCTCAAGACACAGGGGCCTAAACTCCCCTCTATGGATGCTACAGTTCCTGACACTCCTGGGCAGGTGCTATGTGCTATCGGGTCTCTGCTCCTTGCTGTGCTAGCCAGTGGTATTTCCCTCAGCCTCCTTTATACTGTGCTTTTGACCTCCTTGCATCACTGCATGATCAAAGGCTTCTACCAGGGCCTGGCTTTCCCATGGCCTCAGCCAATCACCCCAGGCCACATAGCCAACCAACAGAGCGGCGGTCTTCCTGCTTTGTGTGGTACGATAGTTCCAACTGTTTCTTCTTGGTCACCACAGGCTTATCTCCTTGCCTCCATGTTATTGTAGGCTCATCTCTGTAGACAACCCTGGTGTGGCCCCCAAAGATGATTCTGAAGCAGTCTGTTGCATCTCCATGTGAAGCACAACAGCTTCTGCCCTTTCAAGTCCGGCCAAGATCACTGTTCCGACTAATGTGACTAATCCTTTTAACCTGGCACTCTGGCCTCAACACATCATGATAGCTCTGGTTTCTCTGCCCCCCCCAGACGCAACCATTAATTTAGTACTGCACCAGTAGTGCCTCCGGGGCCTATCCGCGTCCTTCCCTGTTATCAGGTGCCCCTCAGCACTCTAGATTATGTTGGATTCATAGAGGATGGTTACAGAGCTCAGCGGAGAGAGTATGTCATTTTAGGGAACTCAACCACATCCTTAATTTTGGCACATTCATCGATAATGGTGTTGGAGGTACTAGAGTTTATTTGATGAGATAGTTAAAGCTTGGTTTGTGTTATTGTTACAGGAGGTGGGGCAAGCACAACCCCCCTTGCTCCACGGGTTTTGGGCTTTTGCAACTAATGCATTAAAAGACCCAAGAAGATTACCAGCTGAGGAGTATTACCATTTATTAAGTATGTCCTGGATGTTTCTTCCATTGAGACTAAATTGAAAAGCAAAAACATAATCTTTTATTGTGAAACTTGGATTTGACCTTTGAGCTTAAATTAGATAAATGTGCAGTATTACGTCACCCAATAAGAGACAGGACCTTACAGAAGTGTGTAATAATATAGAAGTACATTTGATTTCCAACCTTGCCTTGTTTCCAAAGAAGAGTTGAATACAGAAGGGCGATTGGAATATTTTAACAAATGTTTCGTGACAGCTATGTAACTTTTGACACAGTGGCCAGGTCAATATTTCAGAAAATCACCAACAATCCCAGATTTTACAGCATTTGTTATATTTCAGAATGAGACTCCCCCACCCCACCACCATTTCCACCCAGATCTAAAGACACCGAGATGCTCAATCATTTAAAAATAACATTAACTAAGTTTCCACAAAAACTCCATAGTCTTGGATTTTCAGCTTGAGTGGAATTTTGACATGTCAGGATATTCATTTGCTTGCAATCCAATAATCTGCTGATTCCTTATGATGATGACATTAGGTGCACTGTTTAAAGGGGGTCAGAGTTGTTGGGGATGGGAGAATGCCCCAAACAGTCTCTGCTCTTGTTCTATGAGAGAACAACTCATATATTTTATATGCTAATGACATAAGCCCACAGCGGCATAATACAAGGCCCTGCAGCCCTTGCGGTGCAGGGTAGGCCCAACCCTTCAGGGTCTTTTGAGTCTTTCAGGACAAGCCATTCAGCATTGTTGGACATTGATTTGATCATGGAGGGGGGCTCACTCATGCACACACATACGCACACAAATCTCACTCACACCCATTCAGTCACACACACATTCACAACACTCACTAACAAATCCACATAAATTCAAACATACACGAATGCATGCAACCAAACATTTAACAAAAACATAAATCCTACCTTAACTGCAGCTTAGAGGGAAGCCTCGGAGGTCCCAGAAGGTTTGGGACTGCTGAAGTGAGGGAAGGCAGCAATCCCAAGCCTCGGAGGTTCCAAGAGGGTTGGGACTGCTGCCTTCCCTCATTAGCTGACATTAGGTTAGCCATTGAGGGAAGGCAGGAGTCCCAAGCCTATTCACAGAGTGGGATGGGTTCAGTGGGGTCAGTGAGACTGCTGGCTCCACCATACCCCACCCTGAGACGAGGTGTCACTGATTGGCACTAGCCCCTGGACACTTCAGAGCTTAAAACTGAAGCACCCAGGTCCGAGGAACTCTGTGACTCTCCCTCTCATCATGAGGGGAAGGGCCACGAGGCACTTTTACTAGGTCGAGTAGGTCCCACCCGAAGTGCTTTGAAATCCTCAGCCTGGCACCCAGAAACATGCACATTTAGTGCATGTCTAGCTCCTAGTTGCTTGACCTGAACCAGAAGAGTGCAACTGTCAGGCTGACCTTTGTTCAGCCTGACAAACACTCTTCTTGCCTGGAAAAAGGTGGGCGTGTGGCTCCTCAGCCAATATGGACGGGCTGCTGCTGCCATTCAGGACACATTGAATGAATATCTTTGAAATATGGGAGACTCAGGAGCCCCTCATTACATTCTGTAAGGTTTCTTCATCATGTTATTTTTGTTACGCAACTGAGGTCCCACATTTCAAAGGAACATTGTAAAGGCATTTCCGGTCTTTTAATGTAAAGCTTTTTCTACACTACAGTAGACACATGTTTAGCTTTCATTGAAATCATTTAAGTGACCACTGTGACTGTTCAATGGTGGAGGGATTTGTGCAACAAAAAATTTCTTATTTTATTTTATAAATTGGATGTTTGTTTTCGTTTAACATGTATTGTAATGTGAGAAGAATTTCTTCAATGTTTTGTTTTGTTATTTACAAGGACCACGGCCTAATAAACTATGTTAACAGTAATCAACTTTATATGAAGGGTATTCCCGTCATTGGCCATCAAAGCTCTTTTAAGAGGAGAGTCTGGTGTTCCCTATGCAATGCCAAGTAATTGGAGCTAGTTCTTCTACAATTTACCTTATACACTACAATGAACAAAACAAGCCTCCACATGTGTTCTACTGATGTTGTTTGTATGATTTAGTGATTTTTTCAAATCTTTTGTATATAGATGTTTATGGGACTGCAAAACAATTTAATATTCAGACGAGTGTATTTCTGACATATTGAAATTTCCATTCACTTTCTCACTCGCTCATATATACTTGCTCCCCACACTAATGTGCATCACCTCTACGTTCGCTTTTTCCACATTGTGCCTCAATTCTCTATTGTAAATCCCTCTTCCTGTAGTGTGATCAATTGCATTGCAGTTTTTTTGGCATACATATATAGAGATACTATGACTGAAATTCTAATTCATACTGTGAGTGGAGGGCAATGATAAAGGCAAGATCTCTGTCAGTCAGCCACCTGCTGATTGCATTTGATGTGTGAAAATTGATTTTGTTTTCACAGCTCACTTTCCATCCCAGTGCTAAATGATAGTAACACTTTGAGCTTTCAAGCTGATCACAGCTGCAGCCGACCTAACACTTTGAGTGCAAAAAGCAAACAGTAAATATTTCTGTTGTCGTATACAGGAAAATATGTTTTGGAAACTTACGAGAGTGTAAAATGATAATGTGTGCCGGCAGAATAACACTGGACAGAAAAGCAAACTCACTGTGTCTGAACATCCGGTCTTGTTAGTAGCTGGGCAGAATGAGTCAGTTAGTTGTTCCTAGGATTGGACTGCAGGACCTGTAATATTGTTATGAATGTGATTGTGCCTGTTCTACCAGTAAACTAAACTTGCTTACACGTCAGAGCTTTAAGATTCACAATGTCTATAGATTTCAATGGTTTTATCATGTATAAAATTCTCATCAACTTTTCACGCACATTTTCAGTTTTCAGTCAACCCCCTGGAGTGACTGTTAACAACCAGATGATTGCAAAGACAAATTAGATCTCAACAGCTAGGTACTCTCAAAGCAAGGTTCATACTAGGCAGTATTAACTAAATGTATGCAGTATTAGTCCTTGAGGCAGAATCACGAACTGACCCAGCAGCTGATTGGTTGTATTGACATAGTTACATAAAGGTCGGTACTCTTGGTGGCGGTCACACTGGACGCCGCCAAGGCTTTTGATCGGGGTTACTGGGAGTATTTATGGGCAGTATTGGAGATCATGGGGTTCGTGCCACATATTATAACAATACTAAAGGCTTTATATCATCGCTCTACAGTCAGGATCCTCCTAAATTGCTCTCTCACTAGGAGTTTTTTTACTCTAAGAGGGACGAGACAGGGATGCCCCATTTACCCATTATTGTTCGATATATATATCAAACCATTTGCCTAGATGCTGCGCCAAGATGATCAGATTATTGCTTTCCGTGCAGGTATATATGAAAAGAAAATTGCATTATACGCGGATGACCTAATATAAACAGCAGATCCAGCTATTAGCAAAATAATTTGGAGCTTTTCAGGCTATAAGGTAATTATTGAGAAAACGGGATGATGTGCTGGAACGTCTCAGACTGGAGGGAAAGTCTCCAGAGAGAGATCAGGTATCTTGAAATAGGTATTATAAATTCATTAGAGGGAATCACTCAGCACAATCTAGAGAAGGTGCAAAGGAACTCCAGAAAACACTCACCAGATTGAAGAACTTGCCTTTGTCATTATATGGAAGAATAAACGATCAAAATGGTATTACTTCCCAAGTTGACATTCCTCTTTACTTTTCCCAAAGGCTTGATCGATAAAATACAGGGCAAATTGGGCAGTTTCGTCTGGGCAGCCAGGGGAGCACGATTGTCTTGGAAAAAATTGAGGCGTAGTTGGAAAAAAGCGGGTTGGCACTTCCCAATTTAAGATTATATTGCGTGGCCTTTCAGTTCAAGAATTGCAGAGCACTCTTAGGTACACCGGGGACCTTGGAGTGGGGTGGACTATTGGAGGAGATGGTGAAGGAGTGGGGCTCAAAAGGGTTTCTTTACAGATTTGGGGCAAAAAAAATCTTTAAAAACGTTAGACTGAAGACGCTTAAAGGCAGCACTCACCTTATGGGTAGGAATTAGGAACATACTTGGAATTGGGTACTTTTCGAATGGTGCACCAATATGGGACTCACCAGGTACACCATAATGTCTGCAAGACCAGTTAAGAATCCCACTAAGGAGGGCGGGAACTGGGCTGTGGGGCAATCTAATGGTGATGAAAGAGGTGGTGCCATGGGAAATCTTGAATGTAAAGACAGGGTGTTCTCCCTCAAGGTATAAATACTTGCAGTTGCTATCCTGGGGGAGGCAAACAGGAGAGAGATTGGTAGAATCTGGGAGTTCGCAAATAAGATACAGAATGAGGCACAGAGAAGGAAGGAAGTTACAGACTGGTATCGGACACTGGTGTTCTCTGAAGACAAGAAGTTGAAAGCACCATATGAGATCTGGGATGGCGCTATTCAGATGGTGGACCCACAGAGAATGTGGCAACTTTCTTTTAAATGTGTGAGGTAACAGGGACCCCCTGGTGCTAATAGCGATCCTGGGTCAGGGTGAGAAGTGTATGTGAACTAAAATACCCAGGCATGCACAAAAAGTACTAGCTTATTTCGGTGCAAGACATGATGTCTACAAAACCATTATACAAATATTTTTAAATTAAAAATTGATTTTAATATCTCAGGATCTATACACAAAATGTACTGTGATAAAACTGTATATTCAATGTTGGAGGTTAGAACAACCTTAATACATGATTAACACTTAAAAAGGGATTTTTGAACTTTAAACAATATAAAAAATATGAAAAAGGGATGGTTTCCTGTCGACGCGTTTCGACACGTGGGGCTGTGTCTTCTTCAGGACTGTACCATCAAAGTTCTGTTAAAATGTGGCGGGGCATGGGGCCACAATCATAAAAATTCTTTTCGGATATTGAGGTACGCTGTACACGAAATGAGGGTTTGTTCATTCCTTTTTGTAACGTTCTTAAGGAGCGCTGATTGTGCCGTGCTTCATACGCAAGGTTGCATATCAAATGAGAGCTGTTAGCCGTGCGTTTACGGTCGATAGGTGTTGTGGGACTTGTAGTTTGAGTAGACCCGCCCGTTGGTGAGGGATAAATGCTGCAAGAAATATAGCAGGCTAATCGACAGCAAGATGCGATGGAGCGGATAGGTGGTCAAAGTCAGGGGCCAAACAACAAACGAGGACGCCACATCCAGTCTACGCGAGAGAGAACGCTGTTACCGACACCGCACAAGTCTGGTCATCTTCCGGAAGTTCTCATTTGGCCCCTGACTTTGACCACCTACTCAAACTACAAGTCCCACAACACCTATCGACCGTAAACGCACGGCTAACAGCTCTCATTTGATATGCAACCTTGCGTATGAAGCACGGCACAATCAGCGCTCCTTAAGAACGTTACAAAAAGGAATGAACAAACCCTCATTTTGTGTACAGCGTACCTCAATATCCGAAAAGAATTTTTATGATTGTGGCCCCATGCCCCGCCACATTTTAACAGAACTTTGATGGTACAGTCCTGAAGAAGACACAGCCCCACGTGTCGAAACGCGTCGACAGGAAACCATCCCTTTTTCATATTTTTTATATTGTTTAAAGTTCATAAATCCCTTTTTAAGTGTTAATCATGTATTAAGGTTGTTCTAACCTCCAACATTGAATATACAGTTTTATCACAGTACATTTTGTCTTATAGATCCTGAGATATTAAAATCAATTTTTAATTTAAAAATATTTGTATAATGGTTTTGTAGACATCATGTCTTGCACCGAAATAAGCTAGTACTTTTTGTGCATGCCTGGGTATTTTAGTTCACATACGCAACTTTCTTTTAAACTACTCCATAGGCTGGTCAAGCCAGCAAATATGAAAATAAATAATTTTTTTACAGTCAACAGGCTGTATTGGACACCCCAAAAAATGTCAAAATTCGTAAAAGCCGTAGCCCCAAGATGTCATAGATGTAGTATGTTAAGTGCGGATGATCGGCACATGTTTTTCAAATGCCCCCTGTTACAGGCCTATTGTTCTTCGGTCGAGAAAGTAATAAACAAATTATTCTGTACTAAGATTAAAATGAGCTAAACACTGATCATGGAGGATCAGCTGACTTTGCCCTGATCGTCGAACTGGAGTGCCCTACTCTTCTTTCTGATCCTCCTCACTAGGAGAGAGATTTGTAAAAAATTGATAGACTCTGCAATACCTCATGGTTTAGACTGCTACAGGCAGTTAAAACTATTTGCAAAATGGACAGAGGAACAAATCACCCCAAACTAAGATTTGGGGTTATTTTTTTAACTGGAATGGTATAATAAGAACTTGATCTCTTGCGTCCTATGATTACACCTGCGTGGAAACAGTAACCAGGAAACTGGTCGGGCTGGAATGTGGGACTATATGTGTTATTGCAAATAACCTGGGCTGGTACAGGTCGGATGTCAGGCTTGACATTGCAAACAATGGTGGTATGAGGACATTTTTTTTTTAAATGTGTGCCTGCAGAATAACACTGAACAGAAAAGCAAACTCACTGTGTCTGAACATCCAGTCTTGTTACTAGCTGGTCAGAATTAACCAGTTAGTTGTTCCTAGGATCAGACTGCAGGGCCTGTACTATTGTTATCCATGTGATTGTGCCTGTTCTACCAGTAACCTAAACCTGCCTACATGTCAGAGCTTTAAAATTCACAATGTCTATAGATTTCAATGGTTTTTATCATGTAGTACATTTTCTGCATCAAACGGTATGGCGCCCCCTGGAGGGACTGTTAACAACCAGATAATTGCAAAGACAAAATAGCTCTCAACAGCTAGGCACTCTCAAAGCAAAGTTCATACTAAGCAGCATTAATTAAATGTGTGCAGTACTAGCCCTTGCTCTGGGATAAGGTATACACATATGGAACACCAAACATAGTGTCTCAGTAAATTTAGCATCTCTGGCAATGAATGAGGCAAAAATTCATGCTCAAATTCATTTGTTGGAGTACTTATCTCAGCATTACCTGGTGTGGGGAATGTGATAAGAATAAGCATTTTTTTAAATTCTGCAAAAGCAAGCAAGAAAATTGACTCCTTCATGTTCGGAGCATGTGGTAGGGATTAGGTGCTTAGGTCTGAAACTTATTTCACCCTAACTAGTGTCACACCCTAGCCTTTGTAGGCACATAAAATCCATTTGGTGCTTTACTTTGTCAGCCAGGAGGCCATTATTTCCTTTCACACATGGGTGTTTTTGTTACCAAAGAGGGCTGCAGAATTGAAGGGCTAATACCTGGATGTATGTCATCACAATGCATGCATTTACTACGCATGCCTTTGCAATGAAGGTTTTACAACGTAAGTCGTTACAACGACTTGCGTTGAGGGCGCTGGATAGTGTAATAGTTTAATTTACTATTCCAACTCCAGTCCCCGTGGATAGTAGGGAAGGTTTTGGATAGTAAATTAAACTATTCCCTCCAGCGCAAGTCGTTGTAATGACTTGCGTTGTAAATCCTGCATTGTAATGGTAGTGAGTCGTAAAAGTTGCGTTGTGATGGATGTTTCCCCTAATACCCTGCATCCAAATTACCAGTTTTATGTCCAAGCAAGCAGACCAACATTGGAGAATTTCCATGCTTCTGGATTGAAAAGTTGTTTTCATACTGTAATACCAACCGACTCTCAAGGCAGTATCAGGAAATGTACTTTGGGGATATGAACAATTTCAAGCAGTTGAATGATGGTATGAATTTGATCACTTCATCATTTACAACTACTACTACTGATAATAATAATAATAATCATCATCATAACAACAATAATGCAGGGCCTAATCTAAACCTGACGATGCCACTCAGTGCCCTCTTTTAATACTAAAAGAACCACAAGGTCAGTGACTGCAGAAAAACGTCACATTCAAAGGCTCCATGCCAAATAATGCACACTTCAATAGTAAAGGTATGATTTGCAAGTGTGAATTTCAATTCTAGTGTTTGTGGCCACTGAGGAGAGCAAGTTGCGACACTGCCTTTCAAAGAACCATTTGCACACTCAATATCTGAGAGTTGAAGTGCCAGCAAGAGATGTTTTAAAGCATGGGCAAAGTGGGCAATTGCTCAGGAATCCCATCTTAAAACGAGCCCAGTTGGAGTTTATTTCAATCACCTCATAACCACCCCATAACACTCCCTTCAAACAATTTTTTTTATCACATTCACATGTCACCTCACAAACCGCCCATACAAGTCTAACATCTGAAAACATACAGGTACAAGCAAAAGATGCTTTAAGCTAATACCTGTAGAATACGGAGTCTGTAGTGTTTGCCAAGTCTTAAACTTGATTGAAAATGATGCAACACTGCATCTACTGTGCACAGCCCAAATTGTGTTCTTGAGGCATGGCACAAACATTTCAACATTATAGCACTGTGAGTTACAAATGTTACATCGCTGTGAATCACTAGGTCTATATTTATGCGTCCATCATTTTGGAATTTCCTTCAAAAGTTATTGACTAGAATACATTGGTAATTATTTAAAGGCTTCACAGTATGTGTTACTGCCCATAACTGCTTTTACTTAACGAGTTAATAAATGAGTTTGTGATAACAGTGATGATATTTTAATTCTATTAGTAATTCCCTCCTCATGTTCTTAGGGCTACGTCCTGGCAGATAAGTAACCTAGGATGTCTTATCACTGAAACTTTGTTTTAACTTGGGCCATTTAATTATTTTCATTGGTACTCATTTAAAATGTTGCTTTACCTTTCGATAGGGAGCAGCAACTTGTTTAGTGTCACAAGAGAAAATCTAGAAAAATACACGTTTATATCCTGTTTGACTCTTTTACAGAATTGCTGTTACAGTGAAACTTCTGACGTTCTTACCAAACATGACATCATCCTACATTAGTATGCCTGTTACAGTTAACTATATTTCAAGATGTCATTGGGCTTGTGCTACGGAATATCGAGGCTAGGACAGTTGCGCCTCCTACGAAACGTGGGAGGGGGAGAGAAAAAATCACTTCCCTCTGCACGCTGTCCCCCCTATGTCGTCTTTCCTCTATTCCTCTTCCAAGAAGCACCAAGGCTCTCCAAAGCCAATAACGATGCTGCTGTAATAATGACATATTTGTGCTTGGTCTGAGCACCGTGATTCGGTGCTCAGTCAGGGACGGGGAGCCTGTGCATGTTCTCCACCCAGGTTATGCATTACAGGCCGGTGGAGAACATGCTAAGTGTGCATGACTGTTTGGCTAGTCCAAGACGGCCAGCCAAACTGGCATGAAGACTTAAGTGCATGAACTACTCTTCCCCCTGCTGGCTGTGATGACAGCCAAGCCCCGCACTGAAACTGACTCTGGCAAGGAAAAATAAAATGATAATAACAGCGAGTTTATATCATTTCATTTGTACTTTTTTACACTGCTGAAAAGCAGCGGGGTGTCATTTCTCCGCCTTAGCGGGGGAGCCGCTGCTGGGCTAGGAATATTGGGATACACTAATAACATGAACAGAATACGGATGGGAAAATATCGAAAGATTAGTGCATATAGAAGAGGAATGGATTTACTATTATTAACTCCACATCTACTTACCTTGAACATAGATATATCATCAAATTACACATATGTGGAATTAGATACAGAAAATGTATATTTAATTCTCTTTTGGTATTTTGTCCTGCAATATTGTGTCTACGATATTTGATGGCCTCACGATTCATACCTTGATATTCTGTGGGCACTCTTTCGTTGGCCTCCAATACTTATCATTTTACTTACTTCCTGAAGGTTATCTAAACCTGGACGAGCATGATACAACTCAAAAATAAAACAATCAGTGCTGAGTTCTTTCTCATTCATGGGTGGCAAGATCCAGCTCCAAATTCTAGTCTGACCCAACAACATTGCATCTAGAAATGTCTCTTTTATCCATCCATCAAATGGAAAGTCGGTGAGATTCCGAAAGATCTCTGCCAGGGTTGTACCATAGGACGCACTTGCACTGTAGTGCAGCTCCTTCCCAGAGATCCTGGGACTTCAGGGTGGCAGGGCCACCAATCATGCTTGATCTGAAAGTCTACCTACATGTGGTGCCCCCCCACATACTTTCCACAGGTTTATTAGACCTTTGAGCACTGCCTTTCTTCAATGAGCACATTAAGAAGAAAGTCTCAGAGGGCGTGTTACCAATTATGTCTCCTTTGTCTTATGAAACCTTTTCTCCAAAACAACACTTTCTGTTCCAAATCAACCAGACCATTCAAAGTCCACCATTTCCCCTAATCCCAGCACATGCTAAGCTCAAATCATTCACCATTATGAACAAGGATGTCAAAACTGTGTTATTTATCAGAAAAATGCCCTTCGCAGTCTCGGCTCACAGAACCCATAGACCAAATTTGGTGAAACAGGAGATCCTCAAGGCAAGGAAAGAGAATATATTAAGAAACACCTTTCTGGCTCCGCCTTTTATCTGTGGAATGATCTTCCCTTTATCTGAGTTTGACCCTTGCACCTCTGACCTTCCCAAATCGAATGAAACCATTCTACCCCCAACACACGTGCATTCTCATGGGAAGCTGCAGTTGGGGATTTATTGTACGTTTCAGGAAAGTCTCAAATGTGCTCCAAATGTTGTAGTTAGAAATCTGTACTGTTAATAACCCTAAAAATATGGTTTTGCCTGCATATATTTATTTACCAAATTATTGTCACCTTTCGGATGAGATCTCTGTAAAGGTAACCTTTCGCCCTTACCTCTATTCAACTGAATGTCTGAGAACTCCCTTTGAGCCTGTAAAAAAACACACCTGGGCGTGGTACTTTTACTATATATGCAGGCAAAAGGATCTAGAATATGTTTCAAATATTTACAATGTTTATAGAAAGCAGACAATTTTGACAAAAACTGATGTCATGCAATTATGTATTTATCTTTTTTTATTGTATCAAAAATATTTTTCGATTTGAATAAATATATTTTTAATATATATATTTTTGTTAGAATTTTGTTAAAAGCATTTAATGTCATAGATAGTGAATACATTAAAAAGTCATTCATAATTAATACATTCATTCAACAAAGGATTGAATGTTTAACACTCCTTCATGACATATATGTCATATTGATAAATGGTACATAGTCATTGATTGCTTATAATGTATAATACATATGTTGAAACGATGTGTAAAAAGTGGCAGTCTGTTGACAAACTACGTGCATTTCAGAAAAGCCTTCGTCAAGACTCCGTCGCAGTATACACTGAAAAGGATACAAGACAACACAAGAAACCTAGATGTTTATGCCTGCAATCTGTAAGGTTATACTAATAAAAATTAATTATTTTATATCCTTATTAGGAGCGCAGTATTCTGCACTAGCCTACTAACCTTTAGCTAGACTGTATTATACAATCTTCACTCTAGCATGTGATTATAGACCTAACCCAATCAGGAGATCTATACACTCAGTACACTGTAGCATCGACAATGGGAAACATTAACTGTGCTGTTTAACGATTGCGTCCGTTAAACAGCACACCGCTAGTCTTCGGCCACACTTCACAAGTGACGCTTTTTCATCTCATCTTAAATAGATGCTCACATGCAGTTTTTGCCATGACACGACCCGTCTACTGCCAGTCACTGTGTTAATTACTAAGAATTTAAGTCCCCTGATGAAGGGCAAGCCCGAAATGCATTGGGCAGAAATGGTTGAATAAGCATGCAAGACTCACATACTATGAATGCAATAGTATGGAACTGAAAACAAAATAAAAGTACAACTATATGAAATGATCAACAAAAAGCGATTTGTGAAATGTATTGAAATGTATTGAAGGAGTGCCTATTTGGGACGTTACTCTCACAGGAGATAACACTTTTTCATTTGTTTATTCACCCTCATGCTCAGGAGGGTTCACCAATAAGGCACCCATAAGTGAGAGTCACTTTTGATTACCTTCATCATACTAGGAGTGCGAATGTCCACGTTTCAATCGGATTCCACAAAGATATAGATTGGCCATACCTGGGCGGACTTCTGTCAAAACAGTGTGGGAGCTTGGGAAAGATTGATTCCACTTCTTGGGAACTTAGTAAAGATTTGTTCAACACCTGATTTTGTGTGCATTGTACTTATTGTTTTGTTACATCAGCGCTGAACCACTGTTGCATCACTGCTCTGTGGTGTCATATTTATAGTAAGCAGAAACCAGAAAAGGGTATACACTCATAGTTCGATAATGTATACAAAAGCACGTAGAAGAAAGGGAAAACAGACACTAAAAGCTGCCAGAAAAACTTGGTTGTCATTGAAACTGCTGTTGAATTTGCTGATATTGAACAGGTGATTCTAATGAACCTCCCGTCCCAGACCACGGAGATGAATTCTTCGGATATTGGATGTCTTCCGGACCCTGATCAATATATGATGACAACTGGTCATAAAAGGGGCATCAAAAAATATTTTAAACACAAGATAGTGGAGGAAATTCCTATGGGAGATTGCCAGCCCCATGTTGCCCAGATAGATTTTGATTTCAATTATTATTTAACAAAAAAGTTGGGCTTGCCAATGCCATTACGACCAAAATTAGTTTAAATGCACTCTCAATAAGTTTGAGTCTAGTGGCTGACGGGAAACAATTATCAGTCAACAGAAACGATAAAGTGTCAGGTCCCACAACGTCTCATTTGCACCCACCCCCGAGACTCCTTGGTTGCCCATGTTTATTATCCTTTATAGGGTTTTAGATACGTCTTCTACATTCACTACTGCATAATTATATTTGTTGTAGCATTGCTTGTTTAATTCAACCTGTAAATGCCAATGCTCTTTTAATTGTAGCAATGCTTGTTGCACTGCCTTCATTATGACATGTGATAGACAACTGTCATATTGGTGGGTGTGGCAAGCCTCGTGCAACTGCATGTGGATGGGCGAGGTTTGCCATGTGATAGTCAGTTGTCATATTGGTGGGTGTGGCAAGCCTTGTGCAACTGCATGTGGAGGGGTGTGGTTTGCCTCATGTGGAGGGGCGTAGTTTGCCTCTTGCACCGGTCCTGTTGGTTATGAAGGGCAAGCTCTGCACATTCCTGTGCATGGCTTATTTCCTGGATTCCTGCAGGTTGCTGTCTCAACATCTCTCCAGCTGTCAGTGCCAACGCCTGATCCGACTTCTCCGATTAGGCTTTCAGGAGAAGTCCTCACGCGTCAGACAAGCTAAGTGCTGCACATTTCTTCTGCTTGTCTTTTCATTTTGTCTGTGACTTCTGGCTACTTCTTTTGCGCTCGGTGTAGAACATTAACCAGTGACTCTCTGAAGTGGCAACATCAGAGAGTTTTGGGAACGAGAAAACAAAGACTTTTAGTGTGCTCATTGCCCTTTAGGAATTAAGGAACAGTGTTTGTATTCAGTATTTCTTATTGTTAGTATTGTGGCATAATGTGCCGTACTTTTCTGTGACAAGTTCAGAAATTGGAAACTCTAGTGCCTGTTATGAATGGTGATATTTGTTCTTGAAGCACAAGTGAACGTTATTAATCGTGATATATGCTTTAGTCCTTTTATTGTTCTGTTCTGCCTTATTTTGATTTTCCGTTGAATCTTTTATTTTGAAATACTTATTCCTGTTGGAACAAGAGACTATACTTGTAAACCAAAGCACAAGGTATACTAGAAAGAGAAATCATATTATATTCATATCTACCACCCCTTTGGATTGAGATATTCAGAGGCTGCAAGTGGTCATTGCATACGTTGAATACACGTTTATTATATGACATTGATATATCTATGTGAGTGTGTATGTGTCCGGAGGAGTGTTACTGTACTCATCCATATTATTAATACTGTCAGAGTATTACACAAACAAACACCGTAGATTCCTCAGAGACCCAAGATGTCGTACTCAGCTGGATCAGGCTGAGTGAAGAAGCAGTGTTTTTCTCTTCTTTTCTTTCTCATCCACTTCCCCTTCCCTTTTGGAAGATCTGCCAGTGTGACAGGGTTCTAGTCACAGCACTGAGAGGTATTCCAAGAGGTATTGGGAGCATTCATCATTCATCGCTCCTGCAGACATCCTGAGATTTCATGTGCGTGGTTACACCACATCCTTACATTAAGCCAAGCCACAAGAAAAAAAGGGCTGCGTGGGCAATGAATGCACAAGCGGGTTCCTTAGATGCTTTAGCACAAGCCTTACCAAAAGAGGCTGAGGTCTCCCTATGAGATTTAACCAGACTACTAACTGGTCTTCAGCAGGAAATCTCCTCCCTTAAGATAGAAAACCAGGATTTGCTGTGTGAATTAAAAAAGGCACACACCCAGAGAGAACCCATGGGAGGGAACCAAACCCAAGGACAAGATACCCTATATGCAGCCTGTAGGTTCAAATTTGCATCTACTACAGCCACATCAAGTGCTACCACTAATATGACCACACAACCCTTACATTTAAGTGTTACAACTCCCACAATGGGTCCCTTGGCCATCCAGAAAGATTTTATGTTAATACAACCAAGTTTAGAGCTTTCATGACTCAGTGTAACTTGCAATATCTGTGCCAACCTACAGCATTTCCTACTGATGCTGCCAAGGTGGCCTTTGCTCTCTCCTATCTCGGGGGAACCGCAGCAACCTGGTCCATACCACTAGTAGAACAAAATGATACCCTGCTTTACGATTTTACTAGATTCAAGGGCACTATGCACAGAGTCTTTGATAAACATTTATTCATCCAAGCTAGTGACATTGAATTACTCAATCTAAAACAGAGAAACAAAGATATGTTGACCTATATCACATAATTTAATAGACTTGTTGTAGAAACAACTTGGCTAGAAGAGAAAAGAACATCTCTTTTCTACCGTGGGCTTTGAGATGACCTGAAGGATGTTCTGGGTCAGATCGTAGATCCTCCTACCGAGTTCTCTGAATTTATAGACTTAGTGGTGCGTTTGAACAATCGTTAAGGAGAGCGTAAGTGAGAAAAAGGACATAGTGAGCAACGTCTTTTACTAGTTAGAGTTGAAAAGAAAGAGACAAGCACTTCTGCCCTGGACATTGTAGAGCCCATCCAAATCAGTAGTGTTAGAGGTCCCTTGTCAAAAGACGATAAAAATCATCAACACAGTTTAAATCTTTGTTTATATTATGGCAAACCCAGGCATTTGCCTTATGAATGTTCTAACAAACCCAGACCATCTAAAAAAGGGTATTGCAGCATGGATAGGGTGGGGCGACCAATCCGTCTTCCTTGGACTGACCACTCGCTTGTTCCCCTCACCTGGACCACGCGCAAGTCACCTTTTCCCACCCCCACTGTAAGGAACTCCAGAAACTGGGCCAGACTCCCAGTAGACTCTTGGTCTAACAGCCTTGTGGCTTCCCGTCCCCCCCATAACGTGGACCCATGCGCAGCCAATCGAGAATATGAAGATTGGATTGCGAAGTCTGTTGAGGCCACTCTCCCCCTTCGCAAAGTCGCGACGAGGCAGGCACGTAAAACTGCCCCCTGGTTCTCTGAGACCCTCAGGGAAAAGAAACGTCACTGCAGGAAATTAGAAAGACGGTGGCATCTGGATTACTCCTCGGATGAGAAGACCCAATATAGAGATGCAATCAGAGCCTACAAGGATGAAGTAAAAACCGCCCAATCAGTTTATTTCTCTGAAAAAATTATGCGAGCTAAATCTAAACCAAAGGAAATCTTCCAGATAGTGAAAAGCCTCTCGGATGTTGGAGTATCAGGCAGGGCACTACTTTGACTCAAATAATTTCTGAGCGATAGGTCTTTCCAGATCTTTGAGAGAGATACGGTCTCCGCAAGCAGACAATTGAGCTGTGGGGTCCCACAGGGCTCCTCCTTAAGCCCTGCGCTATTTAACATCTATATGAGACCGCTGGCTGAGGTTGTCCGTCCGTATGACATTAAAATCATCTCATATGCGGACGACACGCAGCTAGTGGTCTCCCTGGCGCAGGAGGATGGCCAATCAACGACATCGGGGCTAATGAAATGCCTGGAGGAAGTAAAAGGATGGATGACGACATCCTCCATTAAACTTAACGGGGATAAAACGGAGCTGATGCTCCTGGGCCCCCCAACCCCTACACACTTTGACTCCTTCTGGCCCTCATGCCTAGGTACCCCCCCAGCACCCAAGGACAACATAAAAAGCTTAGGGGTCTGGCTGGACAAAGACCTGTCCTTTAACACCCAGGCCACTAAACTCTCCACAACCTGCTTTGGCCTCCTTAGGATGCTGAAAAAAGTCCTCCCACTCCTGCCTATGGAAGCCAAGCAAGTGGCTTTCCAGGGCTTGATCCAGTCCCGACTGGACTTTAGCAATGTCCAGTATCTCGGTGCCTCTGACTACACACTACATAAGTTGCAGATAGTCCAAAACTGCGCAGCCCGCACACTGCTCCAGGTGGCCCGTAGACTGTCAGCTAAACCTGGGCTGAGCAGCCTGCACTGGCTGCCGGTACGGCAAAGAATTGCCTTTAAGGCGATGTGCATATGCCATCGGGCCTTTTGGCTCCCAGGACCGGCAATTAGCCGCAAACTAATAACACAGTACCACCCCAGCAAAAATCTTCGCTCTAGCCAGGCTTTCCTGGCCACAGTCCCTAGAATAAAAAGAGCAAGAGCTGGTGGCAGGATGTTCTCTTACAATGCCGCCAAGTTGTGGAACACGCTTCCCCTCCTCCTCAGGTCTAACCCCCAACTTGTCCTCTTTTCGGAAGCAATTGAAGACTTTTCTTTTTAATGCTCACCATTAACTCATACTTTGTTAGGCGACCACACCGATCCGTCAGCGCTTGGACGCCCCAGGGCAGCAATCGCGCTTTACAAGTAAACGTTTCATTTCATTTAATTTCATAGACAAAGATACCCCTGCGGAGCAAACAGAAAACTAGTCAGCTCAATAAAGTCCGAGACCACCTTAACAAGTTCTTACATACACTGGGTCTCACATCAACTAGCAAACACCATTACTCCCACTCCCCGTCATCTCTCTCTCATTGTAGCACTTGTTCTTTCCTCACAAGCACGGAAGGTTCTGCCCATATTATTCGATTCTGGGGCCGCCAGTAACTTTTTGGATCTAGGACTTGCCAAAACATTTGGTATACCGCTAATACACAAAGATCCACCGGTATGGGCTGTTGATGGCTCCAAATTATTCTCTGGCTTATTTGTTCATCAAACTGGATCCTTACAGATGGTATGAGCAAATATGCATTCATAAGAAATCTGTTTGATCTTATTGACACCCCAGTGTTTGGCGACATTTTAGGAATACCATGGCGGAAGGTACATAATCCAACCATAGACTGGGTAGCCAAGACAGTAACATTTGATTCTAAGTATAGCTGACAATACTGTTTCCAAGGAAAACCGCCTGTAGTACTTACATTGCGCTTCAATGCATTCTGCTTGTGCCAGCTCTTCAGAATTGCCTGCACCTTGTCGTGATTTTCATGATGTGTTTAGCGAACAGCAGGCCACAAGAGGGCCTCCCCACAGAACGTACGACTGCCAAATAGACATGGTCTCAGGGGCTTCATTGCCCTGTAGCAGAGCATATGCTCTAACCGAACCAGAGACAGTGTATCTCCGTGAATATTTGGACGACTTGCTAGCAAAAGGGTTCATTATGCACTCTACCACCCCTATGTCTTCTCCCCTCTTCAAAGAAGAATGGTGAGCTGCGCGCTTGTGTTGACTATCGCGCAATCAACAAGATGACAGTTAAAAAACGATTCCCGCTTCCATTGATCCCTGTCTTATTGGACCAAGTTCGTATTCCATGATCTATACAAAACTTGACCCACGAGGTGCTTATCATCTGATCTGCGTAATGGAGGGAGAAGAATGGAAGACTGCGTACTGGACGAAATACGAGCTCTTTGGATACACAGTGATGCCTTTTGGTCTGTGTGACGCCCCTGCAACCTTAATTTTTTTATAAATGAAGTGCTGCAGGAATTCCTTTGCATCTGTGTCATCGTATACATAGAAGACATTTTAATCTATTCCTCTTCCCCAGAAGAACACATTGGTCATGTTCGAGCAGTCCTCCAGTAGCTCAGAGAAGATCACCTATTTGCCAAAAGAGACAAATGTGTGTTCCATGCTAGAATTATAGACTTCTTGGGACATGTCATCTCCCCTGATGGCATAGCAATGGATACTTCTAAAGTACAAGCCATCTTAAATTGCGAAGCAACGAGCTCAGTGAAAGAAGTACAACAGTTTCTCTGATTCGCTAATATATTTGTTTTTTGTGGAAATTTGTATTTGCATTTTGTTATAACTGAACAGTACAATCATGTCAGTAGCATACCACACTCCTTTACCCCCACCCTTGCCACCCCCGTTTCACTGCCCGGGTTGACTTAGATAAGTTCCAAATGAAAAGGACCACAAGACCGTAACTTCCCTGTGCCTCAGACATTTTATCTCTCCTGCAATCCCATTGTAACCGACTGTGTGTCCCCGGTCCTTTCCCGCTTACAACCCTACATCCAGGCCATGGTGGTGTCGCCATTTCCCCCACACCTTGCGAAACTTCCTCGGGCACCCCCTTGCTTTATATGTGACTCTCTCAGCCGCCATATATAAGTCTAATCCCCTTCTCCATTCATCTAACGTCGGTATCTCCTTTGCACCCCAATGTTTTGCTATGTCCCTTTTGGCCACCACTAGGGCTAACACCAGAAAGGTCAACAGGGGACGTGTCAGATCTACATCGTTTGTCATGCCTAAGAGGGCCAACTTAGGGTCAGTTTGGATTTGGCTCTCCAGTACTGCACTTAGCTCCGTAAAAATGTCTGCCCAGTATCCTTGTATTTTACTGCATGTCCACAGAACATGGAAAAAGTCCCCCCGAGGGTCCTGGCATCTTAAACACCCTGCATCTTCTAACTTCCCCATCCTCTGGAGCCACCCCCTATCAAAGTAGGTTCTGTGTAGAATATTAAATTGAATTAGGCGGAGTCAGGATTTAACGGCCACCTCTCTAGGATGCGTTGACACCACTCCCAGTCAATGTCCTCCATGTCTCCCACGTCTGCCTCCCACACCCGTCTAAGCTTGGACAGATCGCCTAGCATATTATTTGTGAGGGTTTTATATGTTAGGGATACCGCTTTTTGCTGAATGTGTTCCTGTAGGAGTCTACCTTCGAGTGGGGCGAACTCCACCAGTTCTGCGGTCCTAATATTTTGGCCCCCCCAGGCATTTCTTAGTCTTGTGTACTTGTATAGCTGTGATGGATGTAATCCGAACTCTGATTTCAGTGCTGCAAATGATTTCAGTTCCCCCTTGGCCACAATATCCCCCAGGATAGAGATGCCTATGTCGTCCCACCGTTGGTATCCCGTTAGCTTGTGTAGTTCGGCTAGCCACGTGCAGTGCCATATTGGCGTCTGCCTCGTGGGTTTCCTCCCCCAGCCCGTGCGTTTCACTGCAGTATTCCATACCTGTAGGGTGATTCCTGTTGCAGGTATAAGCCGTCTCCGGCCAGCACCCCCATATAGATAAGATAGTATGTGTCGTGGTGCTAACTTGTGACGTTCTAACGCGTAGGTGGGATGGTCAGCTTGCGCATGTAACCAGTCGTTGATCGGGGCCAGGTGCTCTGCCCAGTAATAAGCCTCCAGATTCGGAAGTGAAATCCCCCCACTGTATTGATGCCTTTGGAGCGTGGTTAACGCAACTCTAGGTTGTTTGCCCAGCCAGAGGAAGGCCCGTAGGTCCGCGTGAATTCTGGTGAAAACCTTTGGGGGCAGCGGGTAATATTCGTTTTGCAAGGCGTACAAGTACTTGGGGAGTATGATCATCTTGTACATTGCCGCGTGGCCTAAAAGAGTGAGCGGGAGCTGCCTCCAGCGATCCATATCTACTATGGAGTTCACCATAATGCGTTCTATGTTTCGTTGATACGCTATGTGTCGGTCCAGGGTGAGATACACTCCCAGGTATTGAAATCCCTCTGTAGTCGTCAATAGTCTCCTTGGGAGTTCCGGCCAAGTGCCCCGTCCCTTGGGATCGTATAAGACGGATTTGTGCCAATTTATCTGGTAGCCAGCGTGTCTTCTGTACTGCTCCAGTTCAAGAAACAATTCCGGGATCGACGTCTCTGGCGATGTGATATACAGAAGAACGTCATCTGTGTATAGCGAGATTTTTTCTTCGGTCATGTCTCTCTCACTCATTCTAAATCCCCTAATGTCTATGTTTTGACGAATCCTAGTCGCCAAGACCTTGATAGTTAGGGCAAACAAAAGTGGGGACAGCGGGCAACCTTGTCTGGTCCCTCTCTGAACCCGGAACTCATGCGACAAGACACCATTCACCCTTACTCTTGCTCTTGGCTCGGTGTACAGCAGCCGAACCCATTGCCGGAATTTCGACCCGAAACCGAATTTCTGTAGTACCCCCTCAAGGAACGGCCAATGAACTGCATCAAAAGCCTTTTCTGCGTCTAGGGACAGGAACCAGTGTGGACCCTCCCTGTCCTGGACCTCCTGCAGCCAGTTGTGGGTGTGTCGGAGGTTCATTCTAGTGGCCCTATCCGGAAGGAAACCCGTCTGATCCAGATGGATCAGATGCGATATCACTGAGCGGAGCCGCATCGCCAGGATAGTCGCTAGCAGTATTGTTTCCGTGTTCAGTAACGAGATGGGGCGGTAGGACGCACAGTCCTCCTGCGGTTTACCCTCCTTATAGATTGGGATTATAGTCGCCATGACCAGGTCTGGGGGAAGCCTCCCCCCCTGCAGGGCTCCCTCGTAGAGTCCCTTCAGGTGTCGTGCTAAGAGGTCCGCGGTGCGTTTAAAGAATTCCGCCGGGAAGCCGTTAGGTCCCGGAGTTTTCCCTGGTCTCAGCCTGGCCAAGGCCTCGGAGATGTCATCTAGGGTAATATCAGAGTCCAGGTCTTTAAGGTCGTCCGCGGACAGGGTCGGCAGTTCGGTTTGGTCCATATACTGTATGGCCTCGTCACAATTCCCTAAGTCCCTAGCCCCATAGTAGCTTTCATAGTGCTCAGCGAACGCGTCTGCGATGTGTGCATCCGATCTGAGAAGCTCTCCCTGGGGGCCCCTGATCTGCTCCACCCATCTATCCACGCGCTCCTTCTTACTGAGCCACGCTAATAGTTTGCCTGATTTATCCCCTACGTCATATAGCCGATGTAGGGTGGCTAAAGCTTGAGTTTTCGCCAATTCCCTATATTGCGTCTGTCTATCCATCAGTCTCCTAAGAGTACTGGGTCCCTCGAAGTCTGGTACTCTCTTTCCAACTCTAGTATATTCTGTTCTATTAGTTCTGCTTCAGTGTGGAGTTTCCTCCGTTCCTCCGCCAACCTGCTTTTAGCCCTGTCCCGCATAACCACCTTCAGTGCCTCCCAGAATATCACTTTCGAGTCAACCGTACCCTCGTTTTCGGTGATATACACTTTCACGTCAGCTCTCAGTCCCCTCAGGACGTTTGCGATCTGCAGATCCCAGGCCGTCAAACGCAGCAGTTGTGTGCCTCCCTGGCGTCTCATGCCCACTCTGACCAGCAATGGAGAGGGATCTGACACGCCTCTTGCTTTATATTCCGCTAAGTCTTGCACTGTCAGGTTTTGTCTGGACATAAATATATAGTCCAACCTTGAGAACACCTTATGGGAGCCCGAGAAGTATGAGTAGGCCTCCTTGTCTGGATGGAGCCACCTCCAGACGTCTGTAAGTCCCATGTTTGCCAACCATTGGGACAGGGGCGTCTTGGTCCCTTCTCTGTGGGACGTACCTGTTCTGTCCTGTTTGACGTTCAACACGTCATTGAAGTCTCCCCCGACAATCTGTATAGTGTCAGCCATTTCTAGTAGTATATCTGCTACTTTCTTTAATGTGGAAGCCTGGAGTTTCGAGGGAGCATAGACCGAGATTATGGTGTACATGCGTCTGTTCTACATCCCCGTGATACCCACATATGTTCCCTGAGGGTCCGTCCACGTCTGGGTTATAGAAAACGGAGTGGTCTTTTTGATAATGATGGCAACCCCTCTGGAATCTGTTGTGTATCCCGCATGCGCTAGGAGCTTGAAGCGTCCTCTGGCTAGAAAGGCGCAATTGGTGCCTTTGAGGTGGGTTTCCTGCAACATTGTGATTTATGGGCATAGTCGTTTAAGATAGGAATTGATCAGCCCCCTCTTGATCTTGCTGCCCAAACCATTGATATTCCATGAGAGGACGCTGAGCCCTCCACTGTCGCCTCCTTGTGTCTCGTGTTCACCTACCATCTTGTGGGCCATGTGTGTTCATGTAGTCAGTCTCCCGGTAGAAGGCAGCCTGTGGAGTCTTGTTGTGTGCATTGTCAGTCTCATGATTGTCTCCCCCTTTCAAACTCAACTTCCCTCCTCCCACGCCCATGTCCAACCCCCAACCGGACATCAGTTCCCCATTTCTGTTGACCCCCTCCCCACCCCACCTCCCTCCCCTTCAAGTCCCATCCCCTCACAAGATAGAACCGGTAGTAGGAGAAGGCCTGTCGCCCTCCCGTTGTCCCCCCTTTTAGTCTGCTCTAACCAATTCTCCCTTAGTCATGCAACACTACTTTCCCTAAGCAAACACAGTTCTCAACAGCCTGGAAAGTCTTGTGGAGTGGTTGAGAACAAAACCAGGACGAACAAAAAGTGAAAATATAAAGGGGCGTGTCAACTTGCGTGCTCCCCAGCGACGAGCTGCAGAAATCATAACCAGTTCCACCATAGTTCACGAGTGAGAGTCTTGAGTGTCAGTTTCAGGGACACTGTTTCGCCCCGAATTATCATGTTCTAGGTCTCGGATCGCCTCTGCCAACGGGTGGATTGAGCGCGACCCCCCTTCTTCTTCTTCCCCTCCAGAAGACCAGCTTCCAATCTCGTCCTCATCATCTCCCTCTGATCAAGCGTTGCTCCGCAAACAGTTGTACCTGGATCCCGTTGTGACGTTTCCTCTCGGTGAGGCTAGATCGCCCATGGCGTGCGCCTCCAGATCCATGCCCTTGGTAAGGTGTAGCCGGGGTTTGTCTCCTTGCCCGTCAGGACTTCAGTCCCAGTGCTTTCGGTACTTCCCATTGGGGTCTGCGTGGCGGCGACCTGTCCATCATTTCGCGGCCGGCGGTCTCTGTATTATGGAGTATAGGGCGTTCCTCCAGCCAGTGCCAGGCGTCCTCCAGGTGGGTGAAGAAAAGTGACTTCTCCTTGTAGATGACCTTTAACTTCGCAGGGAAGAGGAGCATGTAAGAGATATGTAGATCCCGTAGTTTCGCTTTCACTGCGTCAAAGGAGCGGCGTTGCTTCTGCACCTCCTGGCTGTAGTCTGGGAATATCATAATGTTCGTGTTTTCCAGTCGGATCTCCCCCAGCTTTCTAGCCTCTCGCAGGATCAGGTACCGGTCCGCGAAGTTGAGAAACCGTGCGATGACCGGTCTGGGTCTCGCACCCTCCGGCGGCTTTACCAGGAGGGCCCCGTGCGCCCTTTCGATGATGAAGCAGGTCGACAACTGCGCTGTTGGGAAGGTTTTGGTTAGCCAGGAGTGGAGGAATGCTGCCATGTTCGTTCCTTCAATTCCCTCCCTAAAGCCGACAAAGCGCAGGTTATTGCGTCTCGCCCTATTTTCGGCAGTGTCCACCTTCCACATCAGTTGGCGATGGGATGCTTTGAGTTCTGCCATGTCTTTTCTCAGGGTGGAGATTGAATCTTCGGCCTCGCCTAGGCGTGTCTCAGCTGTGGTCACCCTGTCTGATAAATTTTGGAAGTCTTGCCTCAGTAGTGTTACCTCGGAGCCCACCTCGCCGATCTTAACTTCTAGGGCTGCCCGGGATTCCTGGATATCGGCTTGTGACGCCTGAATGGCTCCCATCAGCAGGTCGGTGTCCGAGCGCCCGCCAGAGGTAGCATGGAGGGTATCCGTCGACTGTTTAGGCGTGGCGAAATTGTCCATAGGCCCCTGTTTAAAGGGTTTGGGGAGTGTATCCTTCTTCCCCGTGTCTTGCGTTACCGCAACGTTGAGCCCGTGGGCAACTTGTGTTCCACTCCGCCTCTAGCTATTCGTCCGCGGTCAGGGACCAGTGGCCTCCGCAGTCCGTTGCGACGTAGGGCAGTACCGCTTCCTCTCGCTGCAGTCGCCATGTGCTTCTATCGTCGTCTTCCCGCTCCTCGGGGGCCCCGGGTCATGTATTTGGCCCTCTGCTGGGCCCGGATCGTGCTCCTGTGTCTGCCTCAACTCAGGGCTGCAGGCCGTGTTGGCTGTCCCACCCAATGTCCGTGACCGCCGCTCCACCGCTGTTTGGGGTGCTCCACCGCAGCCTCCAAGCCTCCGACGCTGCCAAAGGTCTATTTCTGGGGGGCAAGGGCTTCTCAGCAGGATAGGTGGTCGCGGGGACACCACAGGGAGGTCTCCTCATATGTAGGTGTAAGGCAGGGCCAGTGGGTATATTCGCAACCCCAAGCGGTTGATTTTGAAGAGTTTGTAGTGTTGTAGGGCCTAGTCACGGCGGCGGGGCCTGGAGCCATGTCGGAACATTCTCGGGCACTACCTCGCGGCTTCGGCCGCCATCTTGGTAAAGTGGCCGCCCGTCAGGGGGGGACCCAATGCCTCCACAGGCACCTGACTCCGTTAACTCTCCAGCCCATGGGCTCCGCCAATTGCACCCCACGCTCTCACCTCCTATCCAGCAGTTCGTCGGCAGGACAATCTCCGGGCCTGCGCTACCTTTACATCCCCGCTCCGGCCGCCATATTGGTGAGGTACGCCGGTCCCATCGGAGCGCCCAGATGCCGCACCGGAGCCCCCAGAGTCAGCGCAGCACCACTCAGGGGCTCCCTCACTAGGACTCTCTCTGCTGCGGATCACTTCAGGGCCTGGAAACCTGTAGGCAACGCCGGTCTCAGTTTTCTGTGTTGGCGGTCGCCATCTTGCCGTCGCCGGGCCTCCCGAGTGGGAGCAACAAAGTTGGTTGTTTGCTGACCACTATCGTTCAAACTCAACGAAAGTGGTCTGTACTGGGTCCTACTGCTCCGCGGCGACCCTCTCGCGATTTTGGTGGCTCCGGGCTAAGTAGAAAAACGGATTCGGGCGCAGCTCGCCGGGAGCTCCGGAGAGTCACGTCTTATCGACCCATGCTGCTGGCCACGCCCCCTGATTCGCTAATATTTGTCTGCATTTTATTCCTCAGGTTTCTCACATTGTGTCACCCATCACAGTTTTTTTTAAAAGGGCACACCTTTTTTTTTAGATTCACAGGCGGAAAGGGCCTTTTAGCAACTGAAAAAGACCTTCACAGAAGCCCCCCTCCTCCGGCACCCAGATCCTTCACAGCCTTTTTTGTTGAGGTTGATACCCCTCAAATTGTGCTTGGAGGTGTCCTTTCCCAGAGAGACCCGGAGTCTGGGTGCTTCCATCCTGTTGCATACTTTTCGAAAAGGTTACTTCCGGCAAAACAAAACTATACAGTTGCTGAGAGGGAGCTCCTTGTCATTAAGCTCACCTTACAAGAATGGCGCCACCACTTGCTGGGAACACGACATACTATAACAATGCTTACTGACCATCGCAATCTACAATTTTCTCAAAACATCATGGCCTTTACACATCATCAACTCTGCTGATTGTTGTTCTTTAACAAATTTGCTTTAGTTATTACAGACCGGTGAGGGAATACACAACAGAAAGCAGACATGTTCCACGTATAGGTTTCTCCTCATCTGACCAACATCAGGAAGAGCAAACACAACAATGATGGACAGAATGTGGATCAATGTCACACATTCACCCCAGTCCAAAGATCTGGGCCCAAATCCATCGTTTTTCCACTCCACACCACCCTGGGTTAGACAATGGCGATATGCAAATCAGCGCTGACCCTGTGCCCCATGGGAACAGTCCAGTCCGAACTACAAAAGCCATGTCTTTCCCAGAACGGAAACAAGCATCCGAGGACCGGCCCGGTTTCGAGGTAACACCTCTCATCAGCCCGGCTAGCTTGATTCCAGTGGTGTGGAGTGCCTGGGACTCACGTCTGAGCATCCCCAGTACACTTAGAGCGGTAACTGCAAACACAACAATGATGGACAGAATGTGGATCAATGTCACACATTCACCCCAGTCCAAAGATCTGGGCCCAAATCCATCGTTTTTCCACTCCACACCACCCTGGGTTAGACAATGGCGATATGCAAATCAGCGCTGACCCTGTGCCCCATGGGAACAGTCCAGTCCGAACTACAAAAGCCATGTCTTTCCCAGAACGGAAACAAGCATCCGAGGACCGGCCCGGTTTCGAGGTAACACCTCTCATCAGCCCGGCTAGCTAGATTCCAGTGGTGTGGAGTGCCTGGGACTCACGTCTGAGCATCCCCAGTACACTTAGAGCGGTAACTGCAAACACAACAATGATGGACAGAATGTGGATCAATGTCACACATTCACCCCAGTCCAAAGATCTGGGCCCAAATCCATCGTTTTTCCACTCCACACCACCCTGGGTTAGACAATGGCGATATGCAAATCAGCGCTGACCCTGTGCCCTATGGGAACAGTCCAGTTCGAACTACAAAAGCCATGTCTTTCCCAGAACGGAAACAAGCATCCGAGGACCGGCCCGGTTTCGAGGTAACACCTCTCATCAGCCCGGCTAGCTTGATTCCAGTGGTGTGGAGTGCCTGGGACTCACGTCTGAGCATCCCCAGTACACTTAGAGCGGTAACTGCAAACACAACAATGATGGACAGAATGTGGATCAATGTCACACATTCACCCCAGTCCAAAGATCTGGGCCCAAATCCATCGTTTTTCCACTCCACACCACCCTGGGTTAGACAATGGCGATATGCAAATCAGCGCTGACCCTGTGCCCCATGGGAACAGTCCAGTCCGAACTACAAAAGCCATGTCTTTCCCAGAACGGAAACAAGCATCCGAGGACCGGCCCGGTTTCGAGGTAACACCTCTCATCAGCCCGGCTAGCTTGATTCCAGTGGTGTGGAGTGCCTGGGACTCACGTCTGAGCATCCCCAGTACACTTAGAGCGGTAACTGCAAACACAATGATGGACAGAATGTGGATCAATGTCACACATTCACCCCAGTCCAAAGATCTGGGCCCAAATCCATCGTTTTTCCACTCCACACCACCCTGGGTTAGACAATGGCGATATGCAAATCAGCGCTGACCCTGTGCCCCATGGGAACAGTCCAGTCCGAACTACAAAAGCCATGTCTTTCCCAGAACGGAAACAAGCATCCGAGGACCGGCCCGGTTTCGAGGTAACACCTCTCATCAGCCCGGCTAGCTTGATTCCAGTGGTGTGGAGTGCCTGGGACTCACGTCTGAGCATCCCCAGTACACTTAGAGCGGTAACTGCAAACACAACAATGATGGACAGAATGTGGATCAATGTCACACATTCACCCCAGTCCAAAGATCTGGGCCCAAATCCATCGTTTTTCCACTCCACACCACCCTGGGTTAGACAATGGCGATATGCAAATCAGCGCTGACCCTGTGCCCCATGGGAACAGTCCAGTCCGAACTACAAAAGCCATGTCTTTCCCAGAACGGAAACAAGCATCCGAGGACCGGCCCGGTTTCGAGGTAACACCTCTCATCAGCCCGGCTAGCTTGATTCCAGTGGTGTGGAGTGCCTGGGACTCACGTCTGAGCATCCCCAGTACACTTAGAGCGGTAACTGCAAACACAACAATGATGGACAGAATGTGGATCAATGTCACACATTCACCCCAGTCCAAAGATCTGGGCCCAAATCCATCGTTTTTCCACTTTGTCTAACCCAGGGTGGTGTGGAGTGGAAAAACGATGGATTTGGGCCCAGATCTTTGGACTGGGGTGAATGTGTGACATTGATCCACATTCTGTCCATCATTGTTGTGTTTGCAGGTACCGCTCTAAGTGTACTGGGGATGCTCAGACGTGAGTCCCAGGCACTCCACACCACTGGAATCAAGCTAGCCGGGCTGATGAGAGGTGTTACCTCGAAACCGGGCGGGTCCTCGGATGCTTGTTTCCGTTCTGGGAAGGACATGGCTTTTGTAGTTCGGACTGGACTGTTCCCATGGGGCACAGGGTCAGCGCTGATTTGCATATCTCCATTGTCTAACCCAGGGTGGTGTGGAGTGGAAAAACGATGGATTTGGGCCCAGATCTTTGGACTGGGGTGAATGTGTGACATTGATCCACATTCTGTCCATCATTGTTGTGTTTGCAGGTACCGCTCTAAGTGTACTGGGGATGCTCAGACGTGAGTCCCAGGCACTCCACACCACTGGAATCAAGCTAGCCGGGCTGATGAGAGGTGTTACCTCGAAACCGGGCCGGTCCTCGGATGCTTGTTTCCGTTCTGGGAAGGACATGGCTTTTGCAGTTCGGACTGGACTGTTCCCATGGGGCACAGGGTCAGCGCTGATTTGCATATCGCCATTGTCTAACCCAGGGTGGTGTGGAGTGGAAAAACGATGGATTTGGGCCCAGATCTTTGGACTGGGGTGAATGTGTGACATTGATCCACATTCTGTCCATCATTGTTGTGTTTGCAGGTACCGCTCTAAGTGTACTGGGGATGCTCAGACGTGAGTCCCAGGCACTCCACACCACTGGAATCAAGCTAGCCGGGCGGATGAGAGGTGTTACCTCGAAACCGGGCCGGTCCTCGGATGCTTGTTTCCGTTCTGGGAAGGACATGGCTTTTGTAGTTCGGACTGGAGTGTTCCCATGGGGCACAGGGTCAGCGCTGATTTGCATATCGCCATTGTCTAACCCAGGGTGGTGTGGAGTGGAAAAACGATGGATTTGGGCCCAGATCTTTGGACTGGGGTGAATGTGTGACATTGATCCACATTCTGTCCATCATTGTTGTGTTTGCAGGTACCGCTCTAAGTGTACTGGGGATGCTCAGGCGTGAGTCCCAGGCACTCCACACCACTGGAATCAAGCTAGCCGGGCTGATGAGAGGTGTTACCTCGAAACCGGGCCGGTCCTCGGATGCTTGTTTCCGTTCTGGGAAGGACATGGCTTTTGTAGTTCGGACTGGACTGGACTGTTCCCATGGGGCACAGGGTCAGCGCTGATTTGCATATCGCCATTGTCTAACCCAGGGTGGTGTGGAGTGGAAACACGATGGATTTGGGCCCAGATCTTTGGACTGGGGTGAATGTGTGACATTGATCCACATTCTGTCCATCATTGTTGTGTTTGCAGGTACCGCTCTAAGTGTACTGGGGATGCTCAGACGTGAGTCCCAGGCACTCCACACCACTGGAATCAAGCTAGCCGGGCTGATGAGAGGTGTTACCTCGAAACCGGGCCGGTCCTCGGATGCTTGTTTCCGTTCTGGGAAGGACATGGCTTTTGTAGTTCGGACTGGACTGTTCCCATGGGGCACAGGGTCAGCGCTGATTTGCATATCGCCATTGTCTAACCCAGGGTGGTGTGGAGTGGAAAAACGATGGATTTGGGCCCAGATCTTTGGACTGGGGTGAATGTGTGACATTGATCCACATTCTGTCCATCATTGTTGTGTTTGCAGGTACCGCTCTAAGTGTACTGGGGATGCTCAGACGTGAGTCCCAGGCACTCCACACCACTGGAATCAAGCTAGCCGGGCTGATGAGAGGTGTTACCTCGAAACCGGGCCGGTCCTCGGATGCTTGTTTCCGTTCTGGGAAGGACATGGCTTTTGTAGTTCGGATTGGACTGTTCCCATGGGGCACAGGGTCAGCGCTGATTTGCATATCGCCATTGTCTAACCCAGGGTGGTGTGGAGTGGAAAAACGATGGATTTGGGCCCAGATCTTTGGACTGGGGTGAATGTGTGACATTGATCCACATTCTGTCCATCATTGTTGTGTTTGCAGGTACCGCTCTAAGTGTACTGGGGATGCTCAGACGTGAGTCCCAGGCACTCCACACCACTGGAATCAAGCTAGCCGGGCTGATGAGAGGTGTTACCTCGAAACCGGGCCGGTCCTTGGATGCTTGTTTCCGTTCTGGGAAGGACATGGCTTTTGTAGTTCGGACTGGACTGTTCCCATGGGGCACAGGGTCAGCGCTGATTTGCATATCGCCATTGTCTAACCCAGGGTGGTGTGGAGTGGAAAAACGATGGATTTGGGCCCAGATCTTTGGATTGGGGTGAATGTGTGACATTGATCCACATTCTGTCCATCATTGTTGTGTTTGCAGGTACCGCTCAACATCAGGAAGAGGCAAAGCCTATTATACCAACAATATGGATAATAGCAATTTGTTCGACACTCAAATTTCATGAAAAACTCATGCAAATGAAGGCTATTACTCCATATCCCCCTGATGTGGTAGAACATAAGGGTTTACTCTATCACAATGAACAATTATTCATCCCCACTTGAGTACTGTAAGAACGGTATTAAACTGGAACCATGATTCAGATCTTGTAGGACACATGGGAGAAAAGAAAATCCTAGAACTATGTAAACACTGTTTTTGGTGGCCTATACTGTCAGAGGATGTCAACAATGATATCTAGAACTGTCCCACGTGTATCCAAGCAAAAACACAGCATACTGCACCATCTGGTCTTTTACAACCGTTACCAATTCCACCAACCTCTTGGCATACCATCAGAATGGATTTTATAACGAATCTTCCCCTTGCTCATGGTCACACTGTCCTTGGTAGTAGATTATCTGACCAAGATGTCACATTTCACATTTTATCCCATTAAAATACATTCCCACTGACAAAACACTAGTCACCCTAGTCATACAACATATTGTGTGACTCCATGGGCTACCTTCCATAATTATCTCCGATCGGCAAATCAGTTTGTGCTCCTCCTTGGGAGTGGACGTTCGGTTATCCTCTGCATATCACCCCCAAACCGACAGACAAACAGAATGCACAAACCAATCCTTAGAACAGATTCTGTGGTGCCTTCTTGCCACTTGGTCTTCTGACTGGGATACCGCTTTGCCACTGGTTGAGTTTGTGTACAACAATAGTGATATACAGCGACAGTTGTGTCTCCCTTTTACTGTCTGTTCGGTAATCATCCCCGGTTGCTTTCTGTCTTAAACCCACAATAGCAGAGAAACTCCCTTCAGTTCAGGAACACCACATTAGTTTTGAACAATATCCAACGCCTAGTTCAACAACACATAGCACACTATCAAAAATAAGTCAAGAAGCAGGTTGACATACATAGAAAGCCTGCTCCCAATTAT
Organism: Lissotriton helveticus; assembly: GCF_964261635.1. Classification (NCBI taxonomy): domain Eukaryota; kingdom Metazoa; phylum Chordata; class Amphibia; order Caudata; family Salamandridae; genus Lissotriton; species Lissotriton helveticus. The sequence goes on from NC_136072.1 coordinate 655,017,418, forward strand.
CAGGTGGGGAACCAGGTATGGTTAGCTACATCGAATCTCCATCTAGCTGGCCCAAAGAAGTTACACCCACATTTTCTTGGCCATTTCACCATCACAAAGGTTGTTAACCCTTGTCCATGGAGCATGATTTACCTGATGACCTCAGGGTACATCCTGTGTTTCACGTATCCCTCCACCATCCTTATTCATCAGGTAACAGAGTCACTCCTCCACCACCTCCAGTTCATGTGAATGGCCTTTGGGAGTTTGAGGTTGACCAGGTCCTTGATTCTAAGCGGGTCCGGGCCGATTATACTATCTTCTGGCTTGGAAAGGTTATGCTCCAGAAGACAATTCCTGGGAACCAGCCTTTGCTGTCCATGCCCCGCGGCTTGTCCACATTTCCACCTTCGGTGTCCCACAAAGCTCCATCTTGTTAGAGGTTCTTTGGTGGGGGGAAACTGTCAGGGATCAGCTCCTGTACCAGGCCCCACCATGTCTCATTTGAACCTACCCCCTAAGCTCTTTGGTTGCTCATGTTTATTATCCTTTATAGGGTTTTAAATACTGATTCTACATTTACTACAGCAGGATTCTATTGATTGTAGCAATGGTTGTTTAATTCAACCTGTAAATGTCAATGCTTGTTTAATTGTACCAATTATTGTTGCACTTCCTTCATTATAACATGTGATAGCCAACAGTCATATGGGTGGGTGTCACAATCCTTGTGCAACTGTATGTGGATGGGCGTGGTTTGCCATGTGATAGCCAACTGTCATGTTGGTGGGTGTGGCAGGCCTTGTGAAACCGCATGTGGAGGGGTGTGGTTTGCCTCATGTAGAGGGGCATGGTTTGCCTCATGTTTACAAGCACCTGTCCTGTTGGTTATAAAAGGGCAAGCCCTGCACATGCCTGTGCTTGGCTTATTACCTAGATTCCTGCAGGTAGCTGTCTCAACATCTCTCCAGCTGTCAGTGCCAACACCCGATCCGACTTCTTCAATCAAACTTTCAAGAGGATTCCTCACGCGTCAGACAAGCTAAGTGCTGCACATTTCTTCTGCTTGTCTTTTCATCTTGTCTCTGACTCCTTGACCTTGCGCTTGGCTACTTCTTTCGCGCTCGGTGTAGAACATTACCCAGTGACTCTCTGAAGTGGCAACATTGCTTTTGAAGGCAATTTTCTTGGTTTCTGTCTAATGTCCAAATACGAGACTTTCTGGAAAAGGAAAACATAGACTTTTAGTGTGCTTATCGCCCTTTAGGAATTAATGAACAGTGTTTGCATTCATTATTTCTTATTGTTAGTATTGTGGCATAATGAGCTGTACTTTCCTGTGACAAGTTCAGAAATTGGAAACTCTAGTGCATGCTATGAATGGTGATATTTCTTCTTGAAGCACAAGTGCACGTTAATAATGGTGACATATGCTTTAGTCCTTTTATTGTTCCATTCTGCCTTATTTTGCTTTTCCTTTGAATCTTTTATTTTGAAATACTTACTCCTGTTGGAACAAGAGACTATACTTGTAAACTAAAGCACAAAGTATACTAGAAAGAGAAATTATATTCATATCTACCACACCTATGGATTGAGATATTAAGAGGCTGCAAGTAGTCCTTGCATAAGGTGAATACACGTTTATTATATGACATTGATATATCTAAACTTGTGAGTGTGTATGTGTGTGGAGAAGTGTAACTGTACTCAACCTTACTATTTTTACCGTCAGAGTATTACACAAATAAACACTGTAGATTCCTCAGAGACCCAAGACGTGGTACCTGGCTGGAACAGGCTGAGTGAAAAAGCAGTGTTTATGTCTTCTTTTCTTTCTCATCCACTTCCCCTTCCCTTTTGGGAGATCTGCCAGTGTTACAGAATTCTAGTCGCAGCGCTGAGAGGTGTTCCAAGAAGTATTGGGAGCATTCATTATTCATCGCTCCTGCAGACATTCTGAGATTTTAGGTGCGTGGTTATGCTGATAGAGCGCGCGAGGCCACCCGACCAATAGTTTTCGCCGTTTCCGGCTTCAGGGCCCATATACTTTTCAAATCACCATATACATTGATCAGGTGACTTCACGAGCTCTACCAAGTTGATGTGTGTGTGTTCCCTGCTACCAATTTTCGGTGCACCCGACTTACCATCCACCGATGCGGGTACCTAATGACCACAATGAATCAGGGAGCTAGCTGTAAAAGAAAGGCAACAAAATACAAACCCAACCAATAACATTCAAAATACTGTTTTAAATGACCACGGACAACTGGAAGTTTTAAAATGTTTATCTAAAGTTCATTATTTTCTTGCATGAGGTACAATAAAACAAGGCAATCAATAACCAAGATAACGTAAATTATATATGCATAAAGAAATAATGACAGAGTAATCATCAAAGTACTAATAAAAATGTAACGAGAAAAGATACTATGCAATTCAGTATTATCTAAACAGGGATAGCCTAAGTGTGGGTGACTATAGGAGAGCTTATAATGAATAACACGCTTCACTTAAGGTGAATGGGCCTTTGAACAATCTAGGCAATGAAGTTCTAGACCATATCAGGAAATGACACACTGCTATGCAAAATATAATTTCTAACAAATGAGAAGACATAGGAATAAACTTATGGAAAAATATAAATGACCTTCAATAGTTGCGGAAAGGCATGGAAAATATCACATATGCAATGTTGAACTTTATTAAAGCAAAAGTTAGAAATTCAGAAGGTGCAAGAATTTCAAGAGGTTCAGAGCAATATTTACCTAGAAAGGTGTGGAAACCAAACCCTGGCCACTGGTCAGTTAAGGACAGGAAACCCTCAAGGAAGGATACCCCTCAAAGGACAGCAGATGCAGAATGGACACCCAGGACAGAACAGGATACCCTCGGAATAGGAATCAGGATAGGACCCTCAGGACAGGACAGCAAACCCTCAGGACAGGACCTCTTCAGGACAGGACCGGAACCCACAGTTCGGAAGCAACGCCTGCGCTCCACCCGTTCTGCAGCTATCGATCAAGACCCCGATTGGGTCAGCAAAACTCCCAGCTAAGTGCTTCGCCAGCACTTTAAGGTTCAGTAGAACCTTAGTCTATGGTCAAATTCGGACAGAGTGCTCCGCAGCGCTCTGTATCTTCAGTCACCTATTGAGTGCGTTGGGTCAGTGACAGGTCAGCTAAACCAGACAAGTCGGACGGTTCACTAGGTGAACCCAGGGTAGATATACAGTTTGGGGACAGTGTACCACCCCCCAATGTTGCAAAGTGTCAGAATCCCTCAATTTCGATTGGTCCTAAGGTAGGATTTGGGTAACACACCAATCACAATACAAGACTTGAAGCCTTCATTAACATAGGCAAGCTTCGGGAACTTTGCCTAAACAAAAATAAATGTTAGTAAAACATACGTTTTGTTACCTTATTACACATAAACGAGGTTCTTGACTTCGGCAAGCCGCAAAATATGCGAAGCTTTGCTTCATCAATCCCCTCTTTGATGATATTTACTATCATCACAAATTATAATGGAACCAGATGCCAACTTTCTTTCATACTTTATAAAGTTCTATTTCTTCCAGCAACCGTTCTAACTTTTCTCTCTCAGTTTTAGCAGGGTGAGAAGTCTTCACCTTTTTGTATATCTGATCATTCACTTCCTCTAATTCAATCTCATCCACACTTCGTTTCACTCCTCTTGCATTTACCTCGTGCTTTTTGGTGCGCTTGCGGCATTTACAGCATAAGAAAATGGAAAGTATAATAAGACCTATAATACCAATTGGCATCAGAATTTTGAATAATAAGCTTTTACCTATGCTAGCAAGCCAATGACCTACATTTGAGAGACCATCTACCAGTCTCTTCCAGGCACTATCAACCTCGAGTGGTTTGAGTTCCTTTGCCAAATTAGTAATGTTTTTCACATATCTTTTGATCTGTACACTTTTATCCGGAATATAAGTGCAACAATGTTGCGCCTTCAACATCCGGCAGACTCCGCCCTCTTTCGCTAATAAGGTGTCAAGAGCAAGTCGATTCTGTAAAACCATTGATCTGATCGCAACCATTTCGGTATTGACCAGCAGAAATCCATGAGCTGTTTCAGTAGACAGCACATCTACTATAGTAGACAATTTGCAAATTCTGTGAGTGTTCAGAACCACTCCCACTCCAGGTATCAGTGCACTGAAAATACTACCCATAATTTCACCTATACTTTCTCTTTTACTACGCACTAAGCCATTAGTATCTTCATTGCTTCCAGTTTTTCCATTCACATGGTATATTTTCGGGAAGACAATGCCAAAGTAGCAGCTTCCATACCAGTGATCCGGCAATTTGAAATAAGCCTTGTCCCCACAAATATAATAAATTCCAGGAAACACAGGCTCTGACCCATTTTTGAAACCCCAACCTCCAATTACCTTGTAATTATGTTCGCATTCACTGGAACCAATGAAAACATTATTATAATAGCTAGTCTTCTCGCGATGAAGACATAGCTTGCCTTTCTTTTCAAAATCCAGCAACAGAGCAGGGCCCGCTCCACCAGATGAGGTGCCTTCCATGTTCTCTGCCCACTTTGGCTTTTTCTGACTTTCGTCATTAGCCTTCTTTTGAATTTTAATTCTCCTTTTCTCTGCCATGTTCAGGAACATCTTTTCCTGCTCACGCAAAGAACAAGTCAAGTTATCTCTGTGTGCGTCTGCTATGTCAATGTTACCTATAGTCAGAAAGTAGTCTCCCATATATCTTATGGTGTCAGTTTTGGTATGTACAGGATTCAAGTTCCCACGTATAGGAAGTTCAGAAAAGATCACGTCATTGTTAGAATAATAATACTGTAACGGTCCCCTTTTGTAAAATAAACTAGCTAAAATGCTACAGGAGATTCCATATGTCAATGGCAGGTGATGGTATGTCACGCCTTCAGCCACAGAAGTAGGTAGCTTCATGCAGACATAGCAATCTTCAATTTCCATAGTCTCTACATAGTGTATTAATAAGTTTGCGAAAACATTTAAGTGTGTCTTGTTCTTAACTCCATGATAATGTAGTCCTCCCTCATCTGATGCTTCTAAGTTCTGTTTTGTTTGTCTCAGGGCTCTTTCATGTCGTGCTACACTCTGTGTTGTTAGCTCCTCACTGTCAGTATTTACAACTTCAGTAGGGACAATGTTAGTATCTTTACTTACAGCAAAGGGAATGAAAATTGTTAATCCTATCCAGATAACTATCAGTACTACTACACTACATATACACACCTTGCAACACGTCTTAAAACGGCTGCAACTAGGTCTACCATTCACTGTTGAATCAGACATTTTGGCTCAGAAGGAGTCTTTTGTACCCCTCTTTTTGGCTTTACACAATTAGCTTACTTTGTGCAAATTCACGGTGGTTCGTCTTCTTCTTCAGCTGAGTACTCAGGGACGGGCTCTCCGTCGCTCACGTCAGTTATATCAAGATCTTCAAGTTCTTCCAAAACCAGTGTCCATTCAGGAGACTTGTACTTTTTGTTTTGTCTTTTTATTCGTTCACTCCTTCTTTTGGAAGAGTTTTCTTCTTGATCTGCTATCCGTGCACTTCTCCTCGCTTCTGCACGTTTCTCTTCAACTGTCTTTATCCTCAGCCTCAATCTTTTTACAAACCTAGGCTCAAGATTGTTTCTTTTCTTTAGTCTCTTAGTCGGTACTTGGACTTCACTTTCTTCTCTTATTCTTTTATTCTCTTTCGCTTGTGGCAATTCTTCTTCACTTTCTTCTTCTTCTTCCCTTACCTGGCTAGTTCCAGGGCTAGCATCAAGTTCTTCTGCCTGGTTACTAATCTGGCCTTGTTCAGGAATATTTTGTTTTTGGCTTTCGATTGTCTCTGTTTCTGTTTCTGTTTCCTGAACTCGTTCTTCTAACCCTATCTGTTCCTGTTCAAGCACTTCGATCTCTTGATTTTCTTCTGCTCGAACTATCACTCTATTTCTAGTCTCTCCCTTATCTGCATCAGGTGTTAGCGGTGGTGTATCGAACACCTGTTCTGTCCCTGTCTGACCTTCTCCTTCCTCAGTTTTGATGTGAATCTCAAGCGGCCGAGGTTCTTCGCCTGTGCCTTGCTTTTCCTGACTAGTCCACTCTCTACCTTCACTAAGTCGCTCTCTTGTTCTGATAGGATCTTCGGTCAGATCAATCATCGGTATCCATTCTTCTGGCCATATGCTTGGCAGCTCGTCTTCAGCTACTTCTGACTCAGTTTCCTGGACCTCTTCAGCAGGCTGGATTCTTGGCAGTTCGTAGTCAACTACTCCTGGGCCAACGTCTGCTGTACCTGCAACCTGACTGGAGCTGGGCTGCTCGTTGTCAGTTGCTTCTGGTCTGGCTCCTTCAGGGTCCTCTGCTGGTTGCCCTTCTTCTTCAAATCCTCTGTCTGGCAATACCTTCTGGGTGTGTCCAGCGTGGATCCACTGTGGAACACCTGCGACCTTCACTGCAGTGGTTGTCACCAGGATTACTTGGCATTTCTTTCCCCACCTTGGTGCCAGACAGCTTGATCGAGTGTGCTTCTTTATTTTGACCCAATCTCCTGGAACCAAGCTGTGGAGAGGAGTCGTTGGATTGAGGATGCCGTCGTCTCCAATCTGGCGAGAGATAGAACGCACTTGGTCACCCAATCTTCTGCAGTATTCAAGCACCAAATCATCAGTAATACTCAACAGTTTGCTTCCTGGCACCCATGCTTGCCTCATCACTCTTCCCATAATGATTTCATGGGGACTTAGGCCTGTCTTGCGGTCAGGAACACTTCTCAGTCCCATCAGGACCAGGGGCAGGGCCTTCACCCAGGTCATGCCAGTAGCATCTGTCAGCTTTGCTAGTCTGTTTTTGATAGTTCCATTTACTTGTTCCACTATTCCAGAAGCCTCTGGGTGGTATGCACAGTGCAGTTTCTGCCTTATTCCAAAGGCCTTACAGAGTTCAGCCAGTATGTCATTCTGGAAATGTCCACCCTTATCTGATTCAATAATGAATGGCACCCCGAATCTAGGTATCAGTTCTTTTAGTAAACACTTCGCTACTGTCAGTGCGTCACTTTGGGGAGTAGGGTAAGCTTCTACCCATTTTGAAAATACGCAAACAATGACAAGGACATATCGCTTCCCTTCACAACGGGGCATGGTGATGAAATCAATCTGTATCCTTACAAAGGGACCCCCTGATCTCCCAATTTTGCTCAGTTCAACCATTGTCCTCTTGCCTGGGTTCATCTGTTGACATGACAGGCACCTCTGGCAGAGGGACTCTGCTACCTTCCTGAACTTTTTACTGTACCAAGTCTGTTGAAATACCAGAATCATGGCATCCCTACCAATGTGTGATCCTTCGTGTATTAATCTTGCCATTGTGCCAAGCAAGTGTCGGGGTAACACAGGCATACCAGTTGGGCCCAGAATCACACCATCCACACGCCTCGGTCTACACCCATCCTCCTTCCATTTCTCTCTTTCTTGCCAAGGAGCCGATTCCTGCCACTCTCTCACTTCATCCCATGTAGGCACTTCTTCAAACACCTGAAGCTGGCAGCTGGTTCCTGGCCCCCCTCGTTTTGGATTTACAATATACCGATCTTTGGCACACCATTGGGCCACTCGATCAGCATAATCGTTTCCCAGTGATACTTTGTCCATGCTCCTTTGATGAGCAGCACATTTTACCACTGCCAGTTCTTTGGGCAACTGGATGGCCTCTAAAAGGTCATGAACAACCTTTGCATTCCGAATGGGAGTACCTGAGGAAGTCATGAATTCTCTCTGCAGCCACAATTGGCCAAAGTCATGCACAACTCCATAACAGTACTGACTGTCAGTATACACTGTTAGGCGTAAGTCCTTCCCAATTTTGCAAGCCTTTATCATGGCTATCAATTCGGCTACTTGTGCAGACTTGATGTTATATAGGTAACCTGCTTCTTCAATTTTTGTGAAAGACACTACTGCATAAGCAGCACTCAGGCCTCCTAGTTCATGTCTTAGACAGGAACCATCCACAAATAGTTCTTTATCATGTTCAGGCAATGGCACTTCTTTTATGTCTGGGCGTGGCTTAGTACTGAACTCTGTCAGGTCAATACAATCATGTTCATCATCATCCCCTCCTTCTATTTCCAAGGGGTCGGGGAGTAAAGTGGCAGGGTTCAGAATACCGCACCTAACAATGCTTACATTTGCTGCACCCACAAGAATCCTCTCGTATTTAGTCAGCCGACTAGGGGTGAGATACTGTGTTTTAGTTCTGGTCAATAGAATTACCACTCCATGTGAAACATACACGGTCACAGGATGTCCCATGACAATGGACTCACTCTGTTCCAAACTTGCACAGGTAGCAGCTACTGCTTTCAGACAACCTGGTAACCCAGCAGCTACTGGGTCCAAAGTGGCAGAGAAATAGGCCACAGGCCTTCTGGTCGTGCCATGTTCTTGAGTCAGGACTGACAATGCGCAATTATCGCGAGTGTCACAGAATAGGGCAAACTCTTTGGAATAATCTGGCATTCCCAACGCAGGGGCCGTACACAGACAGTTTTTCAGTCTTGTGAAAGCCATTAGACTTTCATCGTCCCACTCTACAACATCTGGCATTCCTCTCGTGGTCATTTTTATCAAGGGCCTGGCTAAGGCTGCAAATCCCAGAATCCACTGCCTGCAGTACCCTAATACACCCAGGAACATTCTGACATCTTTTTGAGTACGGGGCAACTGCATCTTTTGAATTATTCTCACTCTTTCTGATGTGACTTTTCTGACACCCTTTTCTATCTGGTGTCCTAGATATTTCACTGATTTCGCACAGAACTGTAGTTTGTCAGGGGCCACTTTATGCCCTTTCTCACACAGGTGATTTAGGAGGGCAATGGTGTCAACTACACAGTCCCTATGACTTTTAGACGCCAGTAGAAGGTCGTCTATGTACTGCACTAACACAGAGTTCCCAGGTAAGATCAAAGTCTCTAGACATTTTTTCAAGATCTGATTAAAGATAGAGGGACTCTCTGTATACCCTTGAGGGACCCGGTTCCAACAATACACGTGACCTTCGAAAGCAAATGAGAAAAGAAATTTGCTGTCGGGGTGCAGGGGTATCGAAAAGAATGCATGACATAAATCAATCACAGTGAACCATTCAGCATCCCAAGGAATCTGGTACAATATCACTGCAGGGTTTGGGACAATAGGGCAGCAAGGAACTACAATTTTGTTAACCTTTCTCAGGTCCTGCACTACCCTATACTTGCCACTAGGCTTTTTGATGCCCATAATCGGTGAGTTGCATGGGCTGCTCATCACTTCCTGTATGATGTCTCCTTCTAGTAATTTTTGTATTTCTAGAGTGACACCTGCTTTCACTTCAGCATTCATTCGGTAGGGCCTAGTGTTAGGATATACTGCATTGTCCTTGATGGCTATCTGTATGGGGTCCACATCTTTCATCAAACCCACATCTTTTCCAGTGAAATCCCACACCTCTGGCTTTACGGCTTCCTGGAGTTCTTGGGGCAAGTCCTGCAGGGTCAATCTTTTAATTTCTGAGTCAGGTCTAAGTAACAATAATTTATAAATGCCATCTTCATCTGGGGTCTGTATCTCAACACCTTTTGGTGTGCAAAAGATGGTACAGTTCATTTTGCACAGCAAATCACGACCCAGTAGATTCACTGGACAGGTGTCACAGACGACAAATCTATGCATCTGTTTAAAATTTCCAATTGAAATCTCCATTGGTTCGGTAACAGGAGTACTAATCAATTGATTAGATACACCCACTACTTGGATATTTTCTCCCGAGAGGGGTAGGTTTGGAACGTCCACTGTTCTTACAGTAGAACGGGTAGCGCCAGTGTCCAACAGAAAGGTGACATCATTTCCGTCAACCTTTCCTTCAATATATGGTCCAGACTGGTCTACCGGCAAGGAAGCGCCAAGTACGCACTCCTCGTCCTCCCCTCTCAGGCCCCGTCAGTCCTGTTCATTACAAAGGAAGGTATCATTCAGCAGATACTGCGAAGTTGCTGTATTTCTGTTCTCCCCGCTTTCCCAAACCTCTATCTCTTCATCTTCTGCCTGTCTTCCCCTGTATACCTGCTTGGGTGCTCGAGGCACCTGAACTGTTTTTACCTGGGGTTGAGTCTTTCTTGGTCTTTCTTTCTGCGTCTGTGGAGTTAAATCAGGAGTTTTCTCATTAATATCTACTAATTGGGGACACTCGTTTCGCCAGTGTCCAATTTCGCCGCACTGATGGCAGGGAAATTTTTTCATAGCCTCTTCCCTGCTAAATTTGGGCCGGGGCTTTCCTCCACCCCCTCCCCCAGGACCTTTGTTCTCAGCATTTTTAACCATGTTACTCAATTGTTTTTCCTGCTGTTCTGCGAGCTTCACCTGAGCCCACATCACCTTTTCCTTAAGGGCCTTTTTCTTCTCTGCCATCTCATCCTCGCAGTACTTAGCGTACCGCAGGACCTCATCCATTTTCTTAGTATGCCAACAGATTTTATTATCTTTTATCCACTGACAAATTTCAGGTCTTAAACCATTTACAAACCTGTAAATAAAGTGCGTCATATCCTTCAAGTCGATGTTATCAATACCACTGTATGTTTTAAATACCTGCAATAACCTCTCATAGAAGGAGTGCACTGTCTCGTCCCTTTCCTGTGTTGTTCTATCTATTTTTGTCCAATCAGTTTCCTTTGCGGGCACCTTTTCTTTCAAATGCTGAATTACCTGCTCATATTTTCGCATGACATCCTTTGATGGCTCTCCAGTTTCCTTGTTTCTGGGGTACTCCTCACTGGGCCAGTCTATGGCTATTTTACACTGGGTCCATAAATCTACTGGAACCACAATGTCGAAAAACCCATCCAGGTCTTTCCACAGACACTTTTGTACCTTCACGAACCTCTCCACCTGCCTGTACCAGTCAACTGGTTTCTCTCGTAATTTTGGAAAATCGTTCGTGAAGGACACAATATCCTGCCTAGACCAGGGGACATGCACATATTTCCCTCCTGGAACTTCGCGCATGGGGCATAACTGCTCAGGTTTTTCTACCTCCCTTAAAGCAAACTCAGGAGTCACTTGTCGGGAGCGAACCTCTTCCCTCTTTTTCGCCCACCTGCTTCTCCACCTTTCCACATCTCCCCATTTCTGCAGTACCCCCATTAATTCTTTAATCTGCAATTTCTTCCCTGCCACATTCAGGTGTTCTATATCCTTGTCTGAGAAGTCTGCTCTGTACGGTTTCTGTAAGGGCTTGGATTTTGAGATATCTACCCCCATACTAACTGCTGTTTCGGTCAGCTTTTCGTGGAGCACTCTGGTGTTCCTTGTAAAGCTTTTACATATGAACGACAATTCTTCTTCCGAGTAGGTATTCAATCGATCCAACCCCACATTTCCTGCCATTAATTCTTCTATTTCGACCCTCAGCTTGTAGAGGTCTAAAGGTTTTGTTTGCGGAGTCTGCTTCTCTAATTCACGACTCCAACTCTCAATTTCATCCGGAGTTACCAGAGAGACATTCCTAGTACCTGTTGCTGTCTCTAATTTAATTTCTTTTGTATTAAAAGGGTTATGCCTCTGCTGTATTCCCTTTCCAGTCTGTTTGTTTGGCAATTCCAAGAACGCAACTTCAGACTCGCACTCACTGGACTGATCATCTATGATGATCGGTTCCTGTCTCGGGGTTGCCATGCCTGGGGTCATAACTGGAGTAATCGGATTTCCCTGACCATTTCCGTATAACGGGACCACCGGTCCAATAGTTACTGGAATAGTCAATGCCTCAGGACTGGTATTTAACTGGGAGATTTTCTGAATTATTTCTGTCCTTTGTCTAGCTAGAGCCTCTTGCTCCTTTTCCACTAGTACCCTTCTTAAAGTTGTGTCATGTAATATCTGTGGGGTCAATGGAGGAGTAAAACTCGGGGCAGTAGGATGCGTTTCACTTGGTCCTCCCCCATAATTTGGTTTCGGGAATAAAGTTCCAGTATTAAAGGACCTGCGCTCTTCCCCATATGGAGGTTGAACAAAAGGCAGTCCTGAATTTGATGGTTTTTCTTCGCTTTCATACAAGGGTCTGGGAAAAAAGATTTTCGTACGTGAGTATTTTTCTTCCTGGCTCGCGGGCACTTTGGGATATATATCCCTTGTTTCCGTCGGTTCGGGTTTTTCAGGATAGGGCAATACTTGACCACCCCCTCCCAGTCCCAGGGACCTGTCTTCTTCCTTTAGGAAGTGGCGTCGGGGAACATCTCCTACACTGGAAGGTCGGGTTCCCTCATTGTAAGGTGGCGGACTTCTGGTACAGATGTCATCTATTAGTTCATCATCTGATTCCCCCAGGGCCCCCCAATGCTTACATTTTTCAGTACTTTTCTCACCCGCTCCAATGTTATGACATGCCGGCATCATGGGAAACAGACCCTCAACAATCATGCTCTGTCTCCACTGTTTCATCCTTTTATCCCTGGACTCCTGTTTCTGCCTGGGGTACCACTTGGTCAAACCCTTGTCCATTCGGGGTCTTTCTCTTTCAAAAGCCTCAATCTCCCATTCCTCTAATGCCTCATACTGCGTTAGTCTCGGTCTGGGATGCAATTCGTTCATCCGAGTCCTTAAATTAAATAAGATCCTACCATTGAAAGTACCATCTAACGGAAAAGCCAATACTCCGTCATCTTTCGTGTATTTCACCCAATTCTCCAACCACACACAAGTATTGTACCCTCGGTCAAACATCATGAATGAGGCGGGAGTATTGGGTGCTGGGACAAGAACACCTTCTCTAGATTTTATCGGTTTGTCCGTTTTGAAATAATTTTTCACCTTACTTACAAGGGACATTTTTCTCTTGGTTCCGTACATAATATTGTATCTATTAGTCTTCCACTGATCCCTTTCAAACCCTAGGTGCCTTGGATCAGGTCGAGTTCCTGTAATCTGCGAGTGCCACATACGACTTCTACACTAAACTTTGTTTACAAACTACCTCCAATCAGAACGCGCTTCTGAAATCCGTGCAACCAATGGGTGCGCGATACTAAATAAGCTCCGCCAATGGGTGCGCGGCCCCTTCGTGAGACAGTTCCCACGCTCCGGCGCTCACCCCTCCTTTACAATTCCAGCTCCACTACCCGCCCGCTGCTTCAACCAATCCCAGCGCGGCACAAAGTGACGTCAGAGGCGCTTCGCGACTGACTCCCTCCCTTCACAAGGTAACGGAAACTTTCTTTCTTTTAAAGTGCTCAGTGCTTGGTTATTTTACAACAAATACACATTCGCCACAGTGTTCAAGTGTCTAGACAGAGAAAGAATCGTTTTACTGCAAGTAAACTACTTCCATTTACTTTTCACTTGCTACGGGCAGATCTCTTCCGCCTACCCTTCACTCTAGCATCGGTGAACCTGTTATTCCCCTAAACTCATCCACTTCTTTCCGGGATATATTCCGAGTTTTAAGGTTTCTCAGCGGACCCCTCTGCTTTCACTCTAGCTCCGAGGAACCTGCTACTCTTCCGATGTGACCCTTACTAGGTTACGCCACTATGGGAATTTTGCCAATGAACCCCGTTACTGTCATTTATTCACACATGTATTCAGAAAACCCTAGTTAGTGCTTCCCGGTTATCCTAACCTGCACCTAACTTTCCTCGAACCTGTGACCTCAGGACAATGGATTCTATTCACCACTTGCCCTTTCAATTCCCCGGGGAGTTCGGACAACACGAAACGATACGGTTTACAAATGCATGGATTAGTACATATAGCAATATAAGAACAAGAATAAAAACAATGCAAAAATTCATGAGTTTCAGCAGCGTATTCACAAGAGAATGATCAGGTCTCTTAGAACAGCCGCTCCTCTAGCAGCATCAATATAATAGCAGCTTCCGACTCAACTAGTCCAACTAATCCCTGCCTTACTCTCAACTAGTCCCTAACCATCCTCTGCTACCAGAAAACTGATAGAGCGCGCGAGGCCACCCGACCAATAGTTTTCGCCGTTTCCGGCTTCAGGGCCCATATACTTTTCAAATCACCATATACATTGATCAGGTGACTTCACGAGCTCTACCAAGTTGATGTGTGTGTGTTCCCTGCTACCAATTTTTGGTGCACCCGACTTACCATCCACCGATGCGGGTACCTAATGACCACAATGAATCAGGGAGCTAGCTGTAAAAGAAAGGCAACAAAATACAAACCCAACCAATAACATTCAAAATACTGTTTTAAATGACCACGGACAACTGGAAGTTTTAAAATGTTTATCTAAAGTTCATTATTTTCTTGCATGAGGTACAATAAAACAAGGCAATCAATAACCAAGATAACGTAAATTATATATGCATAAAGAAATAATGACAGAGTAATCATCAAAGTACTAATAAAAATGTAACGAGAAAAGATACTATGCAATTCAGTATTATCTAAACAGGGATAGCCTAAGTGTGGGTGACTATAGGAGAGCTTATAATGAATAACACGCTTCACTTAAGGTGAATGGGCCTTTGAACAATCTAGGCAATGAAGTTCTAGACCATATCAGGAAATGACACACTGCTATGCAAAATATAATTTCTAACAAATGAGAAGACATAGGAATAAACTTATGGAAAAATATAAATGACCTTCAATAGTTGCGGAAAGGCATGGAAAATATCACATATGCAATGTTGAACTTTATTAAAGCAAAAGTTAGAAATTCAGAAGGTGCAAGAATTTCAAGAGGTTCAGAGCAATATTTACCTAGAAAGGTGTGGAAACCAAACCCTGGCCACGGGTCAGTTAAGGACAGGAAACCCTCAAGGAAGGATACCCCTCAAAGGACAGCAGATGCAGAATGGACACCCAGGACAGAACAGGATACCCTCGGAATAGGAATCAGGATAGGACCCTCAGGACAGGACAGCAAACCCTCAGGACAGGACCTCTTCAGGACAGGACCGGAACCCACAGTTCGGAAGCAACGCCTGCGCTCCACCCGTTCTGCAGCTATCGATCAAGACCCCGATTGGGTCAGCAAAACTCCCAGCTAAGTGCTTCGCCAGCACTTTAAGGTTCAGTAGAACCTTAGTCTATGGTCAAATTCGGACAGAGTGCTCCGCAGCGCTCTGTATCTTCAGTCACCTATTGAGTGCGTTGGGTCAGTGACAGGTCAGCTAAACCAGACAAGTCGGACGGTTCACTAGGTGAACCCAGGGTAGATATACAGTTTGGGGACAGTGTACCACCCCCCAATGTTGCAAAGTGTCAGAATCCCTCAATTTCGATTGGTCCTAAGGTAGGATTTGGGTAACACACCAATCACAATACAAGACTTGAAGCCTTCATTAACATAGGCGAAGCTTCGGGAACTTTGCCTAAACAAAAATAAATGTTAGTAAAACATACGTTTTGTTACCTTATTACACATAAACGAGGTTCTTGACTTCGGCAAGCCGCAAAATATGCGAAGCTTTGCTTCATCAATGCCACATCCTTACATACAGGGTTAACTGGTGACATCTGCAGCGCTAGTGCCCCACTGAAACACATAACATCTGTGGTTCAGAAGAAATTCCATCTAGAATTTCCACCCAAGTGGGTTAAGTCAAAAGTACTTCAAAGTTGTGATACCCCCTTAAAAGGGCTCGAGGAATGCAATATAACAGTCCCACTATCTCCCATACTCCAGCTAGTTAATGCTGAAGTGATAGCAGTGGCTAGGGATCACTTTATGCAGTTTGGAGGAAAAGTGATTGACGGTATGGCTGCAGGTCTCAAGGATTACGCAGGAGCTTCTGCTACTTCATTAACAGACTCAACATTTAAATCTCCAAATGCATCAAAATGTGCTTAGACTTTAGAATCTAAGTCAAAAGAAGTCATCTCTGAAGACGATCCTGCTTCCCTTGTGCCTGCACTTGACGTGACCAAGCATCACTTGGAAGAAATTACTTGTGGAGATCTGTGGAACAGGACATTTCTTCATTTGGGCAAGTGGCCATGCTGCATGCAGAGAAAACCAATAGGCAGATTACAATATTGAAAAATCTGGCAGGTTATTCTAAAGATATTGATAACACATTAGACAACTTGAATCATCTAATCACTGGAAATCCAACCGTCCATGCAGGACATAGAGACCAGCTACTTTTGTTCCCATCTTCTGGAAAAATTAGCAGACCTTCCAACAATTACGTCATATTTAATCCTAGATCTGAAGAAGAAGTTTCACAATCTGATAAAGGATCATCATACACCTGGGACCTTGCAGTAGGAGCGGGACATGGAAGACAGTTGACTAGGAAAACACGATACACCAATTCCAGTGAACAACCGGTGTTAGCTCTACAATCACATAATTGTCTGGCTTACAATTGGAAGCCAGGTAATTAAAAGCCAGAATAATCAGTGGTGCCAAATGAAGACTCCACTGTAACTAATCAAACCTGGAGAGGACCTACTTGTGCAACAAAAAGTAATGGAACAAGGAACTTGCATGACAGTGAACCCAAGGGCTCACCTCTTTTATCTGCTGCAAGTTGTTTCGGGCAAATTGTGTTTCCACTTTTTACCAAAGTGGGATCGACCTGTGGTGTGTCCATCAACTCTAATTCATCTCTTAGTATCAATATTATTAATAGCATAGGAGAACAAGACCTTTGACAAAACTATTCTGCCTAGGATACCACAAAGAGCTGAGGCTCAAGAGGTCTTATCATCTAACCTGATAATGTGATTTTAGAGCAGGCCATGTCTGAGAAGCCGGAAAATCCAAAGACACGAACTAAGAGGGAAACTCAATACTCACCTACTGCCCCAATTGGTAAAGGGGCTATTAGCACGCCACTTGAAGGCACCAAGACCGCCATGCTGCAAATGTCTGAAAACAATCAAAAGGGCAGCTGTCCCAGGCCTCACAAATAGATCATTGGCATGCTCATATGTCATTCAATGGAGTGTACACTGCAGTTCAAGCAGGTGAGGGTGCAACAGAACTATTAAGCAGTAAATATCAACCCAGTCAACCATGCATTAATAATGCCCTTGCTTATGATCCCAAATATAGGAGCATGGTTGAAAGCACTACACAAGAAGAAAGCCTCCAGGTGGCATCCATTTTTCTGCCAGCTCCATCTGCCAGTAGCCAATTTCAAACGATCCAGGATCAGCCATCCACACAGTGCTACAGTAACACAAAAGGGATCCTAAAGGACAAGACCAAGACCCACAGAGTGTAGACAATATAAAAATATGGGGCATATTTACAAGCCCCTTGCGCCACTTTTGCGCCACCGTTGCGTCACTTTTGTGACGCAGCGGTGTCGCAAAAGATGCGCCAAGGTGCGGGGTATTTACAACGTGACACATCAGGGAGATGCGTCACGTTGTAAAGCTCCGTGCCAGAAGGAGGCGTTCCTGCGTAAGGGAGTGGGGGTTCCGGCACAGGAACGCCTCCTGAAAGTGGCTGAGTGAAATCTACAAGATTTCACTCAGTCATTTTGGTGCCCATGCTGCGTCAAAACCCTGCGCCTGCTTGAAGCAGGCATGAGGATTGACGCAGCATTGGAATAGTAGGGCCCCGCGAGCATTGCTGGAGCTGCGTCGTGCTTGCAACGCAACTCCAGCAATGCAACACTTTTATGGCACAGACGCGTGACGCATCTGTGCCGTTTTTGCCCCATGGTGCGCCGCATTGTAAATGCAGCGCAACCATTTTGGCGTAGGCATGGCGCACAATAAGTGGCGCATTCCTGCTGATATGCAGGGATGTGCCACTTATTGTAAACATGCCCCTATATTCTTAATATGCCTCATGAGGCAAGGAGGACGTATTGAATAGAGGAAACATACTGAAATTATTCTCAGCGCGACCAAACCTGCCAATTATAATCTCAGATGTTAATAATATTAAAGCTTTGTTTGCCAGACACTACAGGAGAAGTGAACGAAAGAACCGAAATTCGATTCTTAAAAAAGAATATAATACCACGTATCGTAGCAGAGAAATATAGGCTGGAAGAATGGGCTATAAGAATTGTCTATCCAGCCAGGATTAAGCACCCAGCTATTTTTGATAACACTAATCAACAAAATTGTGCTAGACATGGCTCCAAATCAGCCTCTTTGAGATTTTCAATACTGCATGGAAAAATTGGTCACTTTGATAGTGCAATTTTATTAACCCCACAGACAAACATAACTATGTGCAATTACTTTGCATCAGGTAAAAGGGAATGATTTTTTCTAAAAACTTCAGAAAATAACTGAGTCTGGCTATCTGATGCTATTCACTGTCTACCCGGATGTTGGCCGAAATTACTCTGTTTACTGTGTGTTCTTGGAACATAAGGGGTAATAAAAATTTGCCATTTACTCTGAGTATTTTCAATATTACGATATTTTAATATAGCATACTGACAGGAAATTTGGCAAACTGTCCAAATCCCTGGCCTGATTATAGAGAGTGTCAATGTCCAGAACAGCAAAGTCAGAAAGGGGCGGTTGCCCTCTAGGTGGAGTACCGATGTATGTACAAAACCAACAGGGGTTACCAGCAAACATCTTGTCAGAATTTAATGATAAAATTATTATAATAAAGCTTGAATCACCAATTGAGGCACACCCTGGCGAGAATTGACTTACAAGCTCCATGGTGTTAGCAAAAATATATATATATAATTCCAAACCAGATAAAAAAAAGAGCTACAAAAGAACACCTAACAAATACCATATATTTATTAAGAATCGTCAATATTAAATCAACTTGGCTGTTAGCAGGTTATTTAATACTAATATGCTTGCTCCATCAGATGATGAAGACTGTCTTGATATGAAGAATCAATACTGGGGAATCCTACGGATAGGTCTAACTATATTAGCTCAAAATATAAAGGATTGCACTAGATTTACCTCGACTATGAACAATATAGGCCTTTGAAGGCAGAACAGAAGAAGCACATATAACCAAGATGTCTCCTACACACACACACACACACGTCACATCGGAGGCTGGCCAAGCTTGACTATCTATGGGTTTCAGGTCAGCAGTATCATCGGTTTAGTAACTTCAAAATTGAGCATACGATAATTAGTGATCATGCTATTTTGTGAAGCTCATTTCCTTTGGCAGCAGTTCCTCTGCAAAAGAAGATCAGAATAGGCTATCCAGCTGAGATTGAACCAGTCAGAAGCCTTCACTGGGGCAGTGATATCAACGAAAGTAAACTACTAAAACTGAAAGCCCTCCTGTCCCCTCCACCGAATGGATGGCAAGATGTTATTGAGGGGATGGCAGACTTTACCAGTGCTTCTTACTACTTTCACCATCTTTGAACCAGGGTTGCGGGAACGTCATTTGCATCCTCATCCTAATGTAAAAAACACAAACTCACATTAGTAAGAAAGCAATTAAACACTAGCATAAAAGTGGTGAAAAAGGCCAAAGGTATCTCTGCTCTGAAAGAAGAATTAAAGAAGGTACAAAGAAGATATTGTCATTGTCACCATGCAGAGAATTGACGTTCAACAGAGGGGAAATAGATTGCCGTGTTTGAAGCCATTAGATCAAAAAATCCCAGGAAATTCTGGCGAATGATTCACAAACTTTCTGTTGGGTTTGCATCAAATTAAATAACCAATATCTCTACACCGGGACGGACGCCTTATATTACCATGCTATATGTTAGTACTTCAATCCAACAGGTTGACCTGGTATCCATTCAAGCGACAAATAATGCATGTGCCCCTCCCCAGGTACTGGAGCTGGTTACAGATGAGATGGTGGCTGATATGTGTGTCGAGATGCAGGCGACAAATGCCACAGGTCCAAATGGCCTTTCAGCTACTTTTTTTTTAAGGCAGCAAGAACAGAGTGGTCATCTTATCATTTTCCTCTGTTCAATGAATGCATAACCAGGAATTAAGTCCCAGAGAGTTTATGGGGATCTTTTTTAGTGTCAATAAGCAAAAAGTGTACTTATGATAAACCAGAGAATTTCTGTCTAATTGCTCTACTCAATGTGGAGGGTAAGTGCTTTGCAAAAATCTTGAACAAGGAACTTTATGAATGGGCGTCCAACAGAAAAACAACCCCTCTACACAAACAGCTATTCGAAGGCGTAATGGGACTGAGGCTTATCTGCTATGCATTTTGGCATTAATGGATCGAGCTATGAAAAAGGGGCAAGCTCTTTATTTTCTGCTTTTATTGATTTTGCAACAGTCTTTGATAAGGTGGACAGAGGACGGCTGAGGGCACAATCAGTAGGCTGGGGCTTCCCCGCTTGCCTTTTGACAGCCATCATAAGCCTTTACTCAAACTCATGGGTAAAGGAAGGGTCTAGTATGCCGAAACTGAGCCACTTCGGCGAGGATCCGCACAAACAGAGGCCTGAAGCAAGCCTGTATTCTGGCTCTTTTACTTTAAATTTATACCTGGCAGATTTGAGCGATCACTTGAGCTCAGCTAATGGATTTCCACCTAAAATTGATGGCAGCAGCCTACATCTTTTACAGAATGCCGGCAACACCATTGTTATGGAGCAAACTGCAATAGGACTACAACGATCTTGGTATGCATTAGTGGAATATTGCAACGCCAATAAACTGTGCCTCAACACTTCAAAAAAGAAACCTAGTTTTTGGTAAAAAGAAAATGTAAGTATGATACTTCGAAATAAATGATCAAAAAAATGAAAGAGTTGACTCAATAAAACACTTAGGGGTTTGGCTAAACAGCCATGGCCATCCAGCCTCCCAGGCCAAATCATTGGCGTCAAAAGAGAACTCTCTTACTTTTACCTTCCAGCGCCTTCATGGCTGCCTATTGGGACCAGACTTTCCTATCATTTGTAAAGTCATTAAAAGCAAATTCATGCCTACTCTGACATATGGATCATTTGTTCTACAAAGATTGATTATTCTCCTGGCTGGATTGTGGCCAATGCTGCTGTTACAGAGGCCTTTTCCTTTTACCACGTTGCACGATGCAGGCACGTTCCATCTTGTGTTCAACCTAACACAGCAGCATTATATATGCGAAAACTAGAAACGCTGAATGGGGCTCTCTAAAGCAGCTTTTATGGAGTATTATTCAGGACAATGAATTGGATCTAAACACATTTTACTTGGAGTCCATATAGGAGCTTGCAGCCAAGGATTTGATGCAACTGTCCCTTTCTCAGAAACAGTTAACAAGAATCCTTTTGAAGCAGGCCAGGCTGTTATCTGCCCATTGCTACATTTTGTGCACTACTGGCACCTGTAGTACTCATTCCTCATTTGGTGAAGAGCCACCACTTCGCAGCTATGTATTTGTATTTAGCTCACTTATATTATTAAACTGTTTGGAGTGTGAAGGTTTATCAAATGTTAATGGGTCTGGATGTGTGAATTCTATACTTTTGACAACTGCTATGTGCAGCAAGCACCCCTTAGGCCGTCATTACAAGTTAGATATTAATTTCGACTGCCCCGAGATTTTACCTGCCTCCCTCGGGCAATGTCTCCCGGTGGACAACTACTGGTGGACAACTTGTAAAATGGCATAGATTTGATTTGTGCAAGATATATCCCAAAAACTCATAGGGCCTCATTTATGAAAAGTGACGCATCGCTGCGTGAAAACAGTGATGCGTCACTTTTCATTGCGCCCTCCTTGCGACATCAGTGATGCGTCATATTTACAGTATGACGCATCATTGCGCAAGGAGTTACAGATACGTCAGTATTTCTGACGTATCTGTATGGCGCAAAAGTGACGCATTGATGGAGTGTGTCACAAAAGTGACGCAACTCCAGCAATGCGTCCTTTTTACATGGGGCAAGCCCCATGTGAAAGGGCCTGCATCAGTCTTACGCCTGCTGTGAGGCAGGCATAAGATATTGATGCATTTGCATCCTAGAAGTGGCGCAGTGAAATCTTATAGATTTCACTGCGTCACTTCTATGACCCTTTCTTGCGTCAATACGCTCCCCTTGCATACATTATACCTGGTGCAGGTATAATGTGGCGCAGGGGTTTACAAAGTGACGCATCGACCTAGATGCGCCACTTTGTAAATATGGCGCAACAATGCGCATTTTTTACACCATTGGTGCGTCACAAAAAGTGACGCAGCATAAAAGTGACGCACAGCCTCATAAATGAGGCCCACAATCCCTGTTATTTCCCATCCTCCAAAATCCCTGGACCGGCAAATCCAGGAAGTGAACTAAAGGGACTTTTAGGGCTCCTCCTATAATGAAGATCGTGGTTGCATATATTGTAAGTGTTTTCTGTCTTGCAAATGCTCTTCCTTTGCTGAGGTCTGTGTCTATACATGCAGAGTGTTAGTAAAAAGAACGTTCTCAATTTTCTGCTTTTACTAATTCAACAGACTCTTTCATTTATATTTTCCGGAATAGTCATAGTTTTCTCATTTTGTTTCTTTAAAGATAAAAACCGTTTGAAGCCTTCATATGGAAACATCCTTTAAAGCCTCTCCTGCAGGTGCTTGCCCTACCCTACCCACCCAACAGGGAACTAGTGCCTCCAGAACACAAGCGTACACATCATGCTCATGTGAAAATGTGTTTCCATAAAAGTTCCCCTCCCTACATGCCAGGATCAACCACAAAAATAGGAAAACTAGCAATATAAATCGTATTTCCCGACTTCCAAAATAAAATGGAAAGTGACAAAGTAACAACCAAAGGCAGCCACTACTAGTCCTATTTCTTTGTTTTCACATGAAAGCAAAATATTCGATGATATCAAATTTTGCTTCTCCACGTTTACAACATTTCAGGAAAGTGTTATGGTTTTCCAAATATATTATCTCCAAACATTCTAGATATGGAATCAGAATAATAAATTATTCAATCCTCACGAATTGAAGCATTTCTGTGCCTGCCCTTTCTTTCTTACTTTTCAATAGGAAGCATACAAATGCGTCTAACCTACAAATATGGCATTTAGCAGGATTTATATGGCTCTCCTGTGCAATCAAGGGGAAATAGCAAAACAGACTGTAATAAAAATAAGGCATGCAGCAATATTTCTTTTCAAACCTTAATTTTACAAAATTTTAGGAAAAGTGTTTTTTTGTGCTCCAGAAAATTTTTCTCTAAATATTCTAGTGTTGGAGTTAGAATACGAAATGACCCTGTGCTCAAATATTTGGGAGCATTTCCATGCCGCTTCTTCGTTTCAAAGAGAAAACATAGAAAAATATGCTGGACGGAAAAATAGGGAATTTTACAGGTTTTCACAGGGTGTTATGAGAGCTGCAGGCCCATGCCAATATTTTAAAAAATGCATAAAAGCAAAAATAATGTTGGTCTCAAAATTGATGTTTTGTCAAGATAGTCCCTGGCACTTAAGGGAACAACTGAAACAGCTAAATGCAACCAAGCATAGTTAAGTTAGCCAATGGTTTGAGCAGGCAGAATAACATCTGAATGCACAGCAACATCAGAACAATGGATGAAAATGCTTGGCTTAAAGCCTCTATGTGTAAGTATAATATATATTTATATGACATGTTAAAACATTGCATCATTCATGACATCATTAAAGACATCTCTAGTTACATCACTGATGAAATCACTGATGGCATCATCCCTTGATTGTAACAGTGTGGACTGGACGGGATTCAACAAGCTAAACCTGTGCCCAATTTTCTACCACCAATAAAAAGATAAAGGACCCAACCATTGGTCAAATGCAGAACACATAGCTGTCAACTCACCCACAATTTCTGGATGTTATCCTCTTTTACTGATTTCTATTTGCCTACATTAATATATTCACCTTAATGAGATCACCTTCAACAGGTTATCAGCTATGCATTTGCCACTCATAAGACATCTTCTGCAAGGCCCTATGGACAACCCTCAAAAGTTTCATCTTTTTTTTTTTAAAGATGTTGTTTGTGGCCATTTGGTGCATGCGTCCCTTCTTGATGTCTGACGTGCATGAGTCGAAGCTCTGCGGGCACCGGGAAAGAACAGGAAGATATCCAATGAATTCTCGAGGAAGCCAGCAAGGCTTGCTTCCTTTTAGAAACCCTCACAAAGAAAGAGACAATATCTGCTGATGCTGCCTCGCATCCTAGATCAAGGAAGGGAATCATTCAGGGACCCAGCAGCCTGCAAAGCCTCAACCCCAAAGGTTGAAAAGAAATACAGACACGCGTCCAAGGACCTGCTGTGCATCCGGGGAAATGTGACGGCAGACGCCATCATCATGGGCAGGAAAGAAAGCGGGTCACTGTCTCCATACCTACCTGGAGAGAGAGATTAAGAGAGTGGAAATGTGGGGAGAAAAGGAGAGAGGAGCAGCAGTACAGTGGAGGATCGCTAATTCCAATGCCCTCCTAAATTGATATGCCCACCAAAACTAGAAAAACAGTTGGAGAGCTAATGAAACACCTCCTAGAGCAGTTCCAAAGAAGGGCAGCCACACTCCTATAAGATGGGAAGTCCATTGCCGCCACATGCTTGAAGTCTGTGCTCGACACAGCAGATATGCCCAAAAGGCAGATAGCACAGGTACAACCCTGAGGAGGCATGCCTGGCTTAGTGAGTCAGTGTTCAAGAGTGAGATGCAGGCAAGCATCATCGATACCCCCTTCACTGCAGAACAACTGTTTGGCTCATTGGTTGATGAGACACTACAACAACTTAAGAGGGATAATGACACAGCTCCAATCAGCCCAGCACTAATCCTTTTAGGGAAGATGGATAGGCAAGTCCTTGAGAGTAGCAAGCTTTTCAACCAAGTGACTGCACATACCAGCTGCCCTACCACATAAAACCTGTGGGGGCAGAAGGGGCTTTCCTACAGGAGTGGAGGAGGGTCACGTCAGACAAGTGGATCCAGAACATGGTCCAACACGGTTATTGCATAGAACTTATAATGACACCACCGGAGTTCAGATCAAAGAAAAGTTCACATTCAATAGAAAAAAGATGTTGCCTGCAATGAAAAGTGAAGGAAATATTAAAGTGGGCAGTAGGGAGGTCTGCAGCAGAAATCAATCAGGGAAACTAATCTATATTTTCCTATTTCCAAAACGGGACATTTCTTGAAGACCAATTTGGATAGCCACTTCTGAAACCAATTCATAAAACACAAAAATTTGAAATTACAACACTCCAGGAGGTCTCCCCCGGCTGTGGGAAAAGGACTATATGAAAACTATAGACTTAACTTCTGGTTATAAACATTAGAACTTTTTTTGTCGCTTTACCCTTTGCAAGAATAAAAGAATAGACAGACCAGACTAAGGAAAGGTTCTATCATCGATGAGTTACAACAAATGATAAAAATCTTAGCAGAAAGGTAAATTACTCAGCTCTATACTCGCACGTTGTGTAAAAAGGATGCCTGTAGGTTATAAAATGAGCAATCAATTTTTTTTTATTTAAGGCAGCGACACATTAAATAACTCAGTGAAACTTAGACTTTGTCTCCCCTGGGTGATAACCAAAAACAAAAAAGATTGAGATGAGTATAGGTAAACGCATTAAAACTACCATTATTTATGATTTAGTTTAGTTTTCTTATGTTGGAAGTAGCATCTGGGATATCATGTAATATGTGATGTCATCAGCAGTGCATTGCGGGGGGTGAGTTATAGTTAGCTCAACTAACTATAACAGCGGAATTTCTCTGGTTTTGTACAAGTGAAATGTCCAACTAACGTCCCTAAAACCTATTTTTTTAGTGAATATCAAAGGTTTTTTAAATGGTAATGTCTAACTATAACATGTTTAAAACCCATGTTTTTTTAGTGAATTTCTAAGGTTTTTTAAATGCTAATTTCTAACTATAATGTTTTTAAAACCTATGTTTTTTTTCAGTGAATTTCGAAGGTTTTACAATTATTAATTTCTAACTACAATGTCTCTGAAACCTATATTGCTTTTAAGTAAATAAAAAAAGTGCATACTTTTTGTAGTGAAAAACTTACTGTAACAGTAGTGTGTTATAAGTTATAATTTAACAATGTTTAAAATGTAATTATCACTGATTAACATCTAAGTGTCGAAAAAGTGTGACGCAGCATCTATGATACCTGACTTCGAACAACAGCGTTCGCAGTTTGATTCCCAGCTCCGGAGTTAGCCCACCACTGTGTCACTGTGGGCGATACCTTGCTTAATCTTCCCGACGCCGCCGAGCGCTGGGATATCTCTCTGGAGGTAGCTGTACACTTTACAAATACTGTTATTTTTTCTAATTTAAAACCATAGTATTGCAACATATTAGCACAATTTTTTTTCTTCTATTCTGAACGATATTCTTTTTTTAGATCACCTATTTACGATTATGGCAATTAATAGATGTTTTTAGTCACGAGAAAGGAAAAAACACGATTTGCCCGGTAACAGTTTTTAAGCTCTCCAATGTATGTACATATTAAGGAGCTTATACGTGTGAGGATCGAGATCAAAACCTTTACCGCTTAACATTTTGTAACTTTTCCCAACACGTGCACAAGTTAAACAGTGAAAACGTGGGCACGTGTCAATTGTAAAAGGTAACATCTAAATGGGCGCAGCCACATGTTCCTTCCATAGACTACTCAATAACCAAAAAGTATATAATCCACACCCGTTGATCGATTAGTTTTGTTTTTGCGAGTTATTTATGCGTGTTCATTCTGTGATGCACGTTCCGTTTTCTAGCATGAGATTCTTCTTTTGCAACAACAAAACATATTACGGAGTTGTAAGTTGTTTGATTATGGCATAGCAGATATTTATAATACGTAGCTATTTGTGATTATTTAAAGATTTGATTTTAGAAAAAAGTGTTATTGATTGTTTTTTCCATTTATATGTAATGTCAGCAGCTTCTATTTAGAAACACACAGAATAGAGAAAACACTTTTCCTTTTCTCGCTCCTTTGAGATCATATAGTGTGACTTTGTACATTATAATATTGACACTATACTTTACCTCAGAGGTGTTGATGACAAGTGGGCATGAAGACTAAAGATTAATATGTAACATCAGCAGCTTCTGCTTCTTACTCTGTTTCCCCCTGAGATAAATATAGTGTGAATATGTATATTGTAATATTCACATTCATACTGACCTCAGTGGAGTTCATGACCTGTTGACACGAAGACAAAAGATTTCGAAGTCCCGGAGGAAAGAAGCTTTGAACATATTCACCACTGGAAAATATTTTGTTATTCATTTTGTTTTGTGTTCATGACTTTATTTTCTTTTTCTGTTGTCCGGCATCAGTGACACTCTGTATATTGTAGTACAGCGTTTATTTTTCAAACAACAAGAGTTGGAGATTTGTTTGAGCCAGGAGTAAACCATCTGCAATACAGCTTACTGACTTATATTACTTACTTGATCAGATATTTTTACAGTGAGAATATTTTTCGGAATTGCACTTTAAAAAAATATTGTTTGCATAGATACTTTCTAACTGAATGCCTTTGATAAACCCTACATTTCTGAATGATATTTTGGTATTTCTCTTTTTCTCTGTTTTGGTTCCTATTATCCTTCTCCCTATAGAATACATACCATTAGTAGTGTATATTATACTACTATCGTATATGTTCTTAAAGGAGTAGGTGATCTCTTAGTGGAGCAGTGCGTGACCTCTAAGCACTACGACAGAACTTTCCAAAGTTCTACAGAATAGAAATTGTAAAAATTTTGATTTTTTTGTTGTGGTCCATATTCTTGTTCTCCTGTGGAATATTATAAACTCACCCTGTATATTTTAATACTGTAACTTTCTGGTAGTTCAAAAGGGTTGGGGATCTATCTGTGCGAGAAACTAACAACATATACTACAGTTATTTCCGTTGATAACTTACTACCTCCCAGTTTTTAACACTGCTAATGTATTATAAAATAGTTGCAAAAAGAAATTCTATACATAGTGCTTCATGTAATATTTTGATAAAGCGTGCATTTCTATGTAATATGACGTCATTTGTGTTTAACAGTTTTTTACTTGTTATTGTTGTTGTCACCTGAGACGATGTGGTGCGGGAGTGTTTGTTGTTGTACTTCTTTTCTACTTTATCTAAAAGTAACTGATGCCCTTTTATATTAACAAATGAAGGGTGCAACACTTTTACAAACAATAGGCAACAAAAAATAGGCAGGGTGTGGCCACGCTTAAGGGATATTTTATGAATTGCGTTTTTATTTGTCACCCCTCTGATATATACATCTTCACGTTCCTAAGAAAGTGTATTTGTGATTGCTTAATAAAAACTGTTTCAAACCTAGACTGAATTTTTTGCAGCGCAACCACAACTCCCCGTCAGAAAAGTAAACACCACATTCTAAGTAAATAGTGCTCCTGGGAAGTATCCCACCAGTGGACTTAATAAAAAGAAGACCGCAACACACTCTGTTATTTTTTCACCGTGATTTACAGGCCCCCGCAAATTATATAAATGGCCCGAAAAATATATAAAGAACATTTTTTACCTTCACAGTCCCTGTCCGCCACCTTTTAACCACTGTACAGGGTCAATAGTGTTCCTACCCTCTCCTTTACTACTTTTTGTCCCGTACTTCTTTGAAGTGCATCGCAAAATGGCTGACAACAGTGAACCAGTCCAAGGATGCTTGTTTCCGGTCCAGGGAAGACATGGCTTGGCAGTTCGGGCTGGACTGTTCCCATGAGGCACAGGGTTAGACTGATTTGCATATGGCCATGTCTGAACTGGGGTGGTGGAGTGAGCTAAAGAATGTTGATGGATAAAACCCAGATCAGTTGACTGGGGTGAGTGTTTGATTTGCTTGAGAGCTCTGTCCATTATCCCCTCTGGTATAGCTTTGTTCACCCTAAGTTGGCAGGGTATGCCCAGACATGGGATCCTTGCTCATTTTGCCACAGGATTCAAGCGAGCCTGGCTGATGATGACGGGTGAGTGTTTGATTTACTCAAGCTCTCAGTCCATTATCCCCTTTGGTATTGCTTTCCCAGCCAATAAGGAGCAAACTTGTACTCGGAACCCTTTAGCCAATAAAATGTCCATGGTGTTCCTCAGAGGGGGAGGGAATGGCTGCCAACATTTCTACTTTTAATGCTTCACAGCCAATGAAGATTAAGCTTGGGAAGGTCCTGCTTGGAACATGTTGCCCAATCAGATGTCCCTGATACTCCGCGGAGGGGGAGGGAATAGTTAACAACACTTCTACTTGCAATGGTTCACAGCCAATGAACATTAAGCTTGGGAAGGTCCTGCTTGGAACACATCAGCCAATCAGATGTCCCGGCTACTCAGTGGAGGGGAAGGAAATGGCTGGCAACACTTCTACTTTCAGTGGTTCGCAGCCAATGAACATTAAGCTCTGGAAGGTTCTGCTTGGAACATGTGAGCCAATCAGATGTCCTTGCTAGTCAGCGGAGGGGGAGGGAATGGCTAGCAATACTTCCACTTTCAATGGTTCAAAGCCAATGAACATTAAGCTCATTGTTGGAACACCTTAGCCAATTAAACCTTAATTGTGTTCCGAGCACAGGGACAGTACACGCCCTGCCACATAATATTAAATTACCTCTAACAAAGTGACACTATCCGTGATAAAAGTGAACACTGCATTATAAGTAAACATTACAGCGCATTATATTAAAGGAAGCCCGCAATACGGTGCATTGTTGTTTTCCTTATATGATTTCCACAAGCCTACTGAACATTGCCGCAATACCGCGCATCGTTGTTTGGCAGACGTGATTTACACAGCCTGCGCAACATTCACACTACCTGTGTGTGCACCCTACACACCGCTTGCCGCAATGCGGCACATTGTTTTCCCGACGGGATTTCCAGAGACAACGCAACCTTGCCGTAATACCGCGCACCATTGTTCTGCGGAGGTGATTTCCACAGACTACGCAATATTCAAACTCCCTGCCTCTACACCATACAGACTGCTTAAACTAAGTCCACAGTGTTCCTACAATACCCTCTTATACAATTTTTCTTTTTTTCCCCACTCTTTTTAACTGAGTCACAAAATGGCTGCCAACACTTCCTAGTCTCAACCGTTCACAGCCAATGATCCCAAGCTCATGCTCGTAACGCCCCAGCCAATCAGATTTCAGAATTGTCAAATATCAATATCTGTACATTTTGATATTTCTCAAAAACTACTGAACGGATTTACACCATTTAAACAAAACCGTGCTTTCTGTACCAAGACCTTTCTCCCCGCCAAATTTGGCATAATTCCGTTCAGCAGTCTGACCTGTAGCCTTGTCTAAAGTTTCCTATGGAAATTGCATGGAGAAAACATGTTTTGGGACCCCCCTTTTTTCTCAGCCCCCCTTGACGAATCAACCCCAAGCTTTCAGGATAGGAGCTGATCGGAAAAAATAATTTTTGGGGAAGATTTTGTAAAGATTCGTCAAATGATGCAAAAGTTATAAGCAAATCAAAAAAAATTTTTCCGATGGAAACTTGGTCCTAACTATAACTATCTACTGGCGACTGCCAGTAGGTAATATATATATATAAAATTCACTGAAAAACACACAGGTTTCAGGGAGGTTATAGTTAGTTGTACAGTTCAGTCGTAATAAACCAGAGAAATGTGGCCGTTAAAGTTAGTTAAGGTAACTATAACTCGCGCTCCCGCACTGCACTGCCGATGGCGTCACATATTACATCACTCATGACATAGTCAGTAACATCACTGATGACATCATCCATTGATTGTATGTTTTTGTAAAGTTTAAATATATTTTATATATATATAGGCCAAGGTGTATTGAAGAATGACAGTGTGTATGAGTGTCTGAATGAATGAGTTAGTAGGTGCATGATTGACTGCATATGTGAGTGATTAAAGGTGTCTTACTGAATGCATGGGTTAGAAACTAAACTGTGTGATGTCTGTATCAGTCTGTCAGTTGGTGTGTAAGCGGCTGCATGGGTTGGTGAGCAGCTACATGAGTGTCTATATGAGTTATTGATTGGCTGTCTGAGTATTTATATGGGGGCCTGAGTGTCTGTGTGGGTGGGTGGGTGGGGGGTGTGACTTTGTGCATAGATATGTAAGTGGGTGTATGCGTTCAAGAGTGTGTCTGTGAAGGGATGTAGAGGTGGGTGAGTAATAATAATAATAATAATAATAATCCACATTTGTAAAGTGCACAATCACCCGTAAGGGTCTCTAGGCGCTGGGGGCCGTCGGGAAGATCAAGCAAGCTATTGCCCAGAGTCACATGGTGCTGGGCTAATCTACTGCCGGTGATCGAACTGTGATCCCCAGATTCCAGAGTCAATCGTCCTAGCCGCGGCGCCACACCTCTTCCCCAGTGTGTGTATGGGTGTGTTGGTGAGTGTTTAGATGTCTCAGTGGTACATGTGTTAGTAACTACATATGTGAAAGTATATGTGAGTGCTGGACAATATAAATGACTATATGTAAGAGTGAGTGATATCGAGATTGGCTCTGTGGATGAGCATGTGCTTGTGTCAGTGATTGTATAAAAGAGTCAGTATGTGTTAGTATCTGTATGAATAAGTGAGGTGGTGTGTGAATAATTGTGTATGTAAGTAAATGTGAGTGTGATTGATTCTTTGCATGACTAACTATCTGTGCATACACTAGGGTACACCATCGGGTAGGATACCCCTGTGGTTGGCATGACCTCCCTTGTAAGGCCCTAGTACATAATTGGGCAGGGGAATTCAAACTACCTCTAAGTCCCTAACACATAATAGGGCATGGCAGTTTAGAGGCCAGCAGCCCTTTTTTAAATTTGCAAGTGTGCACTGCTGAGCCTGATGTCAGTTTAAAAGTAGCCCTGTGTGTGCAGAAAGAGGCAAGAGAGGTGCAAAAAGAAGCAAGAGAAGTACAGAAAGAGGCAAGAGAATTGCTTAATGAAGCAACAGAGGTAGAGAAAGAGGGAAGAGGGATGCAGATAGAGGCAAGAGAGGTGCAGAAAATGGAAAGAGAACAGCAGAAGAGGCAAGATGGATGCAAAAAAGGGGAGAATGGTACAGAAAGACGTAAGAGAAGTGCAGAAAGAAGCACGAGAAGTGCAGAAAGAGGAAAGAGAATTGCTGAAAGAAGCAACAGAGATAGAGAAAGAGGGTAGAGGGATGCAGATAGAGGCAAAAGAAGTGCAGAAAGAGGAAAGTGAGGTGCAGAAAAAGGCAAGAGAGGTGCAGAAAATGGAAAGAGAACAGCAGAAGAGGCAAGATGGATGCAAAAAAGGGGAGAAGGGTACAGAAAGATGCAAGAGAAGTGCAGAAAGAAGCAAGAGAGTGCAGAAATAGGGAATACGAGTGCAGAAAGAGACAACGGGTGCAGAAAGAAGCAAGAGAGGTACAGAAAGAGCAATAAAAGTGCAGAAAGAGGCAAGTAAGGTGCAGAAGGAGGCAAGAGAACTGCACAAAGAGGCAAGAGAGTTGCAGAAACAGGCAAAAGTGGTGCAGAAAGAGGGAACAGGTGTGCAGACAAAGGCAAGAGATGTGCATAAAGAGGGAAGAGGGGTAGAGAAAGAAGCAAGCGAGATGCAGACATTTGCAATAGAGGTACAGAAAGAGGCAAGAGAGGTGTAGAAACAGGTAGGAAAGGTGCAGCAAGAGGGAACAAGGGTGCAAAAACAGGCAAGAGAGGTGCAGAAAGAGGCAATAAGGCTGCGGAAAGAAGCAAGTGAGGTGCAAAAAGAGGCAACAGAGGTGCAGAAAGGCAAAAGAGAAGTACAGAAACAAGCAAAAGAAGTGCAGAAAGAGGTAAGAGAATTGCTGAAAGAAGCAACAGAGGTGTAGAAAGAAGCAAGAGAAGTACAGAAAGAGGCCAGTGAGGTGCAGAAAGAAGCAAGAGCAGTGCAGAAAGAACCAACACGGGTATAAAAAGAGGCAAGAGGGGTGCAGAAAGAGGTTGGAGAGGTGCACAAAGAGGCAAGCAAGGAACAGATAGAGTCAAGAGGTGTACAAAAAGAAGGAAGAGAAGTGCAGAAAGAAGCAACATAGGTGCTGAAAGAGGCAATAAGGGTGCAGAAAGAGTAAAAGAAGTGCAACAAGAAGCAACAGGGAACAGAAAGAAGGAAAAGAAGTACATAACTAAGCAGGAGAGGTACAGAAAGAGGGAAGATGAGTGCAGAAAGAGACACCAGGGGTGCAGAAAGTGATATCAGAGGTGCAGAAAGAAGCAAGAGAGGTGCAGACAGAGGCAATAGAAGTGCAGAAGGAGGCCAGTGAGGTCCAAAAGGAGGCATGAGAACTGCAGAAAGAGGCAAGAGAGTTGCAGAAACAGGCAAAAGGGGTGCAGAAAGAGGGGACAGGTATGCAGACAGAGGCAAGAGAGGTGCAGAAAGAGGAAAGAAGGGTACAGAAAGAGGCAAGAGTGATACAGAAAGTTGCAAAAAAGATGCAGAAAGAAGCAACAGCAGTGCAGATAGAACCAAAACACATATGCAAAAAGAGGCAAGAGGGGTGCAGAAATAAGTAGGAGAGGTACACAAAGATGCAAGACCAGTACAGAAGAGGCATGAGGGGTGCAGAAAGAGCAAGAGAAGTACAGAAAGAAGCATGAAAGGTACAGAAAGAGGCAAGAGAGGTAACAGAAACAGGTAGGAAAGGTGCAGAAAGAGGGAACACGGGTGCAAAAAGAGGCCTTGGATATTTTCCTTCTATTTTGTAAAAATAGGGGTTTGGAGATAAACTCACTAAAAACAAAATGTATGTTTTTTATTGCAGGTAGCACCACGCGACCAAAGCCTCTTTTAGATGGGAAACCATTAGAGAAAGTGACTGTCTTTGACTACTTAGGCTTAACACTCACTGATAAAATGGAGTGGAACGAACAAACTAAGAAGCCTAGCCTAAAGCTGGCGCAGACAGCCAGGGAGATAGCAAACATGTCTTGGAAGTGCACCCACAAAATGGTCGGTCCAGCAATGGAAATTTACAAGGCCCAGGGTAGGGGAGCGGCCTTGTATGTGGCAGAAATATGGGGCCATCGACCATCTGATCCCCTCTCTAAGAATGAGAACTCTTTTATTAGTCAGGTACTAGGTCTCCCTTAAAGTACACCACTGACGCCACTCCGTATGGACCTTGGATCAGCCCAATTGCAGCGGAAGCTGCCCTTAGGCCCCTCCTTTATTGGAGACGTCTCTGGAGTACTCCAGAGCTTGAGTTTTTTAGAGAAGACCTAAAGGAGGTGCTAAATTTACAGAGAACTGGCCCATCGTTGTTTTGATGTTTGCAGGCTCTATTTGATATTTATATCATAAGAATGATGGCATTCCATATATGCATGTTCATCATGATTTGTTTTGAAAAAAAATTATCATAGCCAATAAATATAATACATTTGCAATGGTGTAGAGTGTTCGAGATGGCTCTGAAAAACTCCTATGTACTGGAGATGTTTGAAACTTGGGAAGTATACCTTAAACCTTTATGATGGCACTGATAATGCTATTCTGTGTCTAGAGTTAGAGGTCTGTTACTGGCTCACTCATTTGAGCCAGGTTTATTTATTTAATGCAATTTTATATAGAGCAAACATTACTCAAAGGTGTCAGAGTGCTTTATAAAAGAACCAGTTGCGTTACATAAGGACTTTGGACTACTTTAGTTACATAAGAGATACAAACAGAAAAAAATTGCAAATGTCAAGGAAGAGATACATACAGAAAAACTCTAAAATCACATAGGAATGGTAGTAAGTACAAAGGTCTACTACCTATACTAGTGTTTAGAGTTCCATATATACAAATAGTGAATCCACTCAGGATTACAATTTAACAGCGATTAGGCTTGGCCAAATTATATAGTACATATTTACATATATATATATATATATATATTCCATATATAGTTAGTTGCACTAACTATATATCGCGCATCCGCAATCCACTGCTGATGATGTCACATATTACATCATTCATGACATGGTCAGTGACATCACTGATGACATCACTGATGACATCTCAAATGACATCACTGATGACATCTCACTTGACATCAATGATCACATCACTGATGATATCATTCATGTGATAATACAATGCATCTCCTCACACTCTAATATAACGTCCGTTACACCCAGTGTTAAATAGAGAGTATAATTTTTGAAACCATTGACACACCAATACTAGTTACTACATACGCACTCACTGATTCCTATGTCTACACACACATTCACTCATACAATCATTCATACATACAATCACTCATCTTTACAACACTATCATATGCACTCATACACCTATACAGACACTCACACTCTGCCACTCATCCATGGAGTTACTCACACACCTAGTCAGTCCTGAAAAGAATCAATCACACTTCCATTTTCTCATCTATACAGTTAAACACAGAACACCTTACATTTTTTAAACATATACTAACACATACTTACTCTCTTATAGAATCACTGATACAAGTACACATTGATCTGCACAGAGTCACACACCTCCCAGCCAGCCATACACACACTCAGTCTCCCATACAAATACTTGTGCAACCAATCAATAACCCATATAGCTACTTATATAGCTACTGATCAACACATGCAGCAGCTTGCACAACAACAGACATACTGATGCATACTTTCAGACAGTTTAGTCACTAACCCGTGCATTCAGTAAGATGCATTTAATCACTCACTCATACAGTCAATCACGCACCTACTAAAACCTTCATTCAGACACTTATACATCCACTCATTCTTCAATATGTAAAACATATTTAAACTTTACAGAAACACATAATCACTGGATGTTGTCATCAGTGATGTCATCAGTGATGTCACTGACCATGTCATGAATGATGTAATATGTGACATCATCAGCAGTGGATTGCGGATGCGCGATATATAGTTAGTGCAACTAACTATATATGGAATTTCAATGGTTTTGTGTGAGTAAAATAAGGTTTTGTAAATGCTAATTCCTGACTATATATGGTCTATAACCTATGGTTTTTTCAGTGAATTTTCAAGGTTTTGTAAATGCTAATTCCTAACTATATATGGTCTATAACCTATGGTTTTTTCAGTGAATTTCATTGGTTTTTTAACAGCTAATATCTGTAGCTGTAAAATGTATTCTTCTTTAAATCCAAAAATATATTTTATATGTTTATGAATAATTTTTTTTAAAAATATTTTTTTTTCTTCGTTCCCGCTTCGCGAATCGGGAAGCTTCCCGTTAGCTGACCTTGATGCCGCGAAATAGACCGCGAGCCGGTAAACGTTTCTTTACCGCAAGTGCCGCGTTAGAAAACAACATCGTGACGCCTCCCGTCCGCATGACGTTCCACGTTGTCGCGTGATACGTCATATGACGTGCTACGTTAGCGAACTGGTACGCGAAGCGAGTGCCAAAGCGCAGGTTTCTGGAAGCAAACCGGGAGGCCCTGCAAAGCGCTTAACGTAAACACAGCAAGTCATGTGACTTGGTAATAACACTTTTCATTGGTTCATTTCACTTTTGGTTTCCTAATGATGTAAGACTAGGTCATATAATCTAAAATGAACACTTTTGATTGGTTGAGAACTCTTGTTTTTCCCAAATGATGAAAATCCCTCCTTCTTTCCTCACTCTGACTTTCATCATTGTGAGAGAAAGACCCTTTGTGATCACTGAGCAATGGCTTCTTTAGTAGCTTCAGCTGGTGCTTCCCCACCACCTCCACCACATCCAAGGAAGAGTGGACCACCTGCTCAAGTTGTAATTCAACAAGAAGAAGAAGAAGAGGAACAGGAGGACGAGCACGAAGAGAGGCAGTTTTTGCCTGAGCAGCCCAAGACGTCTCACCGGAAAGAAAACTTCATTTGGCAATTTTTTAAAATTCCCAAAGGTCAGAAAAAAGTAAATGCAAGATACGTAACTTGCCTTATATGTCAAGATAGACTGTCCAGAGGGACCGACAAAAAATACAGTTTCGGAAACTACACAATGCATCGCCATATGACTAGGTGGCATCCTAACAACTACAGTGCTGCACAGTTTCGGAACGACCTAGATAATCTCCCTATTATGGCCAGAAGATCTGTTGTACCGGAAGTAACGGGACCAGAGGGCAGGGAGATGGTGCCAAATATACAAATGAGATTTGGTGAAGTAAAACACACCTGCGTATTTTGCGATGGATTCATTTCCTACGGAGAAAGAAGCATCACTCTGATCAACAGAGCTATTGACTATCATATGCAAGTTTGTCCGAAACGCCCAAAATAATAAATACTTCTTTTTTTTGTTTTGTTGCTCCTGTTGAGCCCTTTACAATGAATCGTTTTCATTGCCCCCTCCAAGAAAAACCCAAAAAAATATAAAACTGTTCCGAAAAATTCAAAAACATTAAAAAAATGTTCAGAAAAATAAAAAAAAAAGTTCTTTTCAGAACTACCTCCCCGTTATTAAAAAATTGGTACAATATTTGGAACTGTGCCAACCTCTATTTCTCTTAGTTCGCTTCCTAGTTCGCTCGCTGGTACGCGAACTGGAAGCGAACCAAAAACAGTAAGTATAAGGGAAGGAAACACACACTTATGTTAAAAGAAAGACAGCTATAGGGGAGTAAACTAGAGATACTATTACCCATAATCCACTACTGATGATGTCACATATTACATCATTCATGACATGCTCAGTGACATCATCAGCAGAGGATTGCGGGTTTTTTGGCAACATGCCTTATCCACGGTTTAATAACGCTGCCTTTTGCTTTATATAAGTTTTCAAATTGTATGAAATATATACCAATAGGTCTTTATGAACCTTTAGGTAGTGCTTTTGTTCATGAGGTCTGGTCGCTTCCATACACATACAGATGTTTCAAAGATGATCAAGAAGTTTATCTGAATGGAGAGGAATGCACTGAGACGCCAGATCATTCACTAATGTGTAGGCACATACAGTTACACGATTCATGCAACAAACACCGACCAAATATGGCAACCACGAGAGGATATTGCTTTGTGCGTTAAGTCCAAACCAATAATAGCATCATGGCTGCAATTGAGGCCAATGCCCGTCAACTGCGAGTGAATGTTTTTCTAGCCCAGACGGAATTTAATTTCATCAGAAGTGCTCATTTGGGCTCTCACCCGGTTCCACCGTAGTCTGTCCTCGCGCTCCATTAGCAAGCGCGCGGGTCACGCGACCCGTTTCCATGGTTATGTCAGTAACCAGGAAATTGGCAACGTCTCGCTAGACGCCAGCGTCCCCGTGGTCCGATCCAGTCGGCTCTTGAGGTAAGCCGCAGCTGGTTTGGCTGCAAATGCCTCTAAATTGTATTCGATCCTTTA
Source organism: Lissotriton helveticus (assembly GCF_964261635.1). Taxonomy (NCBI): domain Eukaryota; kingdom Metazoa; phylum Chordata; class Amphibia; order Caudata; family Salamandridae; genus Lissotriton; species Lissotriton helveticus. Next base: position 655,055,693 of record NC_136072.1, read on the forward strand.
CCAGATAGGCTCTGTTGCCTTAAGGTTGACGGTGTGTAATTTCCCTCCGCAGGTCAACCACTGATTCTAGGGTGCGCCTCATTCCACACCGCTAAAGTTGAATTATTTGGTGAGTCCTTATGCCCAGTAAATCGGGTTTTTTAATGATGCATGTTCAATCCCGTATGCCCGGTGAATTTTGCATTGTAACCATTTGTGGCAACTACTATTGTCTAAGTCCGTCTTTACCCGTTTCCAGATCTTGATTTACACAGAGGGGACGCACCATTACCGAGTAATCCGACCAGGACACCGGTAAGCTGAAACCCCGTATGTCATTGTATTAACAGCACCTACTGACTTTATGCATAGTACCTACTATCCTAAACACATGCATATCGTCTTTTCAGAATATAACCGTGTCTCCGCCCCGCGGTCGGCCGCTCTCCAACTCTCTACCATGTATCTCGAATGAAATATGGACAACTGATACCATCGGTGAGATTTGATCTTAATTACCATGATTCCCGTGTAGTGCCTTATGCACCTACATTCTAGTCTAAGCCAAGTTCCCTCTTTCTCTCTCGTATATGCAGTTCGTCTAATCGCTTGGAAGACGATTGCAGAGATCAGATAGAGCGCCAAGTACAACGGTATGCTCTTCCATGTGTGCAATAGCGATTTTAACAAACTGCCTTTATATTAATTGATACATCACGCCTTGTCATTACTAATGAAATCCTCTATATATACGTATCTATCAGGTTGCCCGCCCGTTTCCCTGTCCTGAAGAAGACCCCACTGCAAGGGCTCAACCAACCCTGCGCCATTCAGAGGGTCGAAACGTCGACATCAGCCATATAGTCAACTCCTTCCCCACATTTTTGCCAGTAATTGGTGTATTGGAGTATGACATTGTTCATGTATATATCGCCAAAGTGACTCATTCTTTGTGCAATGAAATGAAAACACGATTGTAGCAAAGACTTTTGGATATTTCTTGTTTTTATTGTCACAATTTTCTATCACGCCATCCTCACACTGTCACTTCCTCCCTCCCCCCTTCTTGGGCACCGTACAACCTACTCTATGCATCAAAAATGTTAATGTATTTGATACATTGTTCCTCATTGTGAATTAAAACAGTGTTGAATTCATTTAGTATTGTTTAAATCTTTTTGTAAAGTTATAATTATATTTGTTCTCTCACTGAGACCCCTTCCTTTCAGTACTTCGTATACCCAGGTCTCAGTGACTTATCATGGGTTAGCCCTGTTCTAATACCCTACTTCGAGCAAACTATCGTTTGCGAGGTTCTTGTATTTTAAATTTTCATTGTTTGAAACACCCGCCACAGCACACTATGGTTGAGAGAGAACTGCTCTCATACTCAGAGGATTACATAGAAAAACTATTAGAGAATCCAGACAATCTCTTTTTCTCTAATGATGTTCCAACTATAGACTTTACACTAAAGGACAAGATATCACGACTCGAGAGGTTGGAGAAAAAGCTGGTCCGCACACGCTGGCACGGTCATCTTTTGACAAGATACTTGAAAGAAAACATCATTCCGGTAGGACTCCAAATAAAAATAGAGCCAGCTATATTCATAGAAGTTCCGAAATTCAAGGAGGGATTCAGCCACGTGGCCAATAACTGCTCTCGCCACTGGATGGTCCTGGGCGTGGAAACTGCTGTGGAACAAGTCCAGTTGATCTCCGCTGAAATCAAGACTTTAAAATCTGAAATAGCCGCTGATGCCAATTTTGCAAGTGCAAAAGAAACTCTCACCAACCTTGAGGCTTCCCTAAAAGACTTTGATACCACAACGCAAAATCGCAAACTAGAAAAACTGGCGAGAGACTTGCGTCTATACGATAAGAAAAAAACTTACCCGTACTTGAACGAGGACTACTTCCGTCAAGACGCACAAGGACGATTTACAAACAGAGGACGAGGCACATACCGAGGAAGACGGAATTATCAGACCTTTTCGGACTCCTCCTACAGCTCTGAAGGTGATCAAGACCAGGCGGGTCCAAGCAACTATCAGAATTACCCCGATTACGGATACCAGCAACATCAACAAATTCCTTTTTTAGGACAAGGTCCGGCGCCATGGCGCCCAACACGCGGCAGGGGCAACAACTGGTCCAGGGGCCAGCCTCGTGGTCCTCGACAGAACACGAACAACTGGGATGGAGGCAGAGGACAGACACCCAAGCAAGTGCACTTCCAGTCAGACCAACATGGGGAGAGAACTACGCGCAACAAGACCTACAGATGGTGATCCCTCCAACAACTGCACATCCCATAATCAATATATCGCAACATGTATTGGATACAAACGAAATCAGTGTCCTAAGCAAAGGCTTGTCGTATGTCCCGACAAATCGTCCCAATGATTTTACAATTCGCACGGAATTGTATAAATTTTTCCGCAAAATACGTTTGCGGTATTTCTTCCGAACTGCTACAACATCTTACAATCAGTCTCTCACTGGACTAAGAACACCCTCTGTCTTTGTTCCACATTCGGGTGCCATGTCATCCAAGATACTAGCCTATGAAGCAGTAGTCTGGAGAGACGTGCAGGAAGTTTTGAACTCTCGCTCATTTACTAAATACAATGTAAGCAAAGTCGAAAGGACGGCCTTACAGTCACTTGCAAACAACAACATGATTGTCATCAAGCCTGCTGACAAAGGGGGTGCCATAGTCATACAGGACACCTCTGACTATGAATCGGAAATCCTTCGGCAACTCAATGATGTGTCAAGCTATCGACTTTTAAGATCAGATCCTACCCAAGTCATTGCCACAGAGATCCAAGAGCTGACCAAGGCAGGCCTCGATCAGGGCTTTTTGTCTGAAAATGAATACGGTTATCTGAATCAAAAATATCCACGCCTCGCAACCATCTACACCATACCAAAGGTACACAAAAGTATGACTGCACCACCTGGACGACCCATCGTCTCTGGATGTGGTTCAATCCTGGAACCACTGGGAAAATATATCGATTTCTTCATAAAACCACTAGCGGAATCCTGTCAATCATATATCCGAGATACCATGCACACGATCACGATCGTCGAGAATCGACAATTTGACTCTCAACATGAAATACTGGCCACTTGTGATGTAGTATCTCTCTACACCAGCATCCCCCAGCAAGAAGCATTGGCGGTGATCACCAGGTGCTTAAATGAACGACCAGCACCTGTACAAGTACCTACGGATTTTATCATTGCACTATTGACCATAGCCATGACCAAAAACTTCTTCATTTTCAAAAACAAATTCTACTTACAGATTTCCGGTGTAGCGATGGGTGCTCCTTTTGCTCCGGATGTAGCAATTTTGTACATGGCAGCATTTGAGAAGAATATTGTACATAATGATCTGAATCCATTTAGAGACCAACTGAATCTATGGATAAGATACATAGACGATATTCTCCTGATCTGGAGGGGCAGCTCTGAGGAACTGGCGACTTTCCTGGAGTGGCTCAATTTGCAATCACCACATCTAAAATTTACCAGTGAATCAGACAACCAGCGGATCAACTTTCTAGATATCACTATTTATGAAGAGTCAGGCATTCTCCAAACTACATTGTACAGGAAACCGGCAGAGCGCAATTCATTGCTACAATATAACAGCCACCACCCCCGTGCCCTCCGGGATAACTTACCCTTCGGACAGTTTCTCCGAATCCGTCGTAATTGCTCGAACAAAGAAAACTATTTGCTAGAATCAGAACAGTTGACCAACCGTCTTCACCAGCGGGGGTATCCGAAGCGCTTGGTGAAAAAATCAAGAAAGCGCGCCTGGTACTACCCTAGGGATGAGTTACTTACCCCCAAAGAAAGGACACCAGCTGAAGAACAAAGAATAGTATGTGTAACAACATTCTCTACCAAGAGTAATCAAATCAAACAGATAATCAACAAACATTGGCAATTGATTGCAGATGACCTCAATCAAAAAGGAACGCCTCTTCATGCATTCAAACGAGCCAGGAGTGTTAAAGACAAGGTGGTCCGTTCTTTTCTATCTACTCCTGACGAACCGACAATTACCTCTCTATGGAATCTTCCACCGATCCTGGGCCACTTCAGATGTGGAAGTTGTAAGGCATGCGACACCACGATCCAAACCAAGGATTTTGTCCATCATCAACATACAATTCCATTGAAGTTCCACAGTAATTGCAACACATCCAATGTAATTTACGCCATTGTCTGTCCCTGTGGACTAATATACATAGGCCAAACACAACAGAAAGCCAAGGTGCGGATTCTTCAGCACATGAGTAGGATCAGGTGTGATGTACAAGGGGCGCCCTTAGTAGATCACTTCAAATCCGCAGCCCACTCCCCTGAAAGTCTAAAATGGGTGATTCTGGAGAAGGCAACATTGGGTCCCCGGGGTGGTAACATCACCAATATTCTAAATGTCAGGGAAATCAAATGGATGCTTCACTTTGATTCGATTGTAAATGGGTTAAACGAATTCGATAGTTCATTTTCGCAGCTAGCAACAATGACTTGATATGCAGTCACTAACCCTTGGTATTAAGAGTCCTGTAAACATGAAGGGCCTTTACCCTCTTGTGAGAGGTACGCCCTTCATTGACATGTATTGTTCAGTGATCAACAGCGCACTTTTTGAGTGATTGATATCGTGGTATGTCCAATGTATACTCAAGGGGATTATACCCTCTTGCAGAGAGGTACTCCCTTAGCTACCATTAATGTCTAAATGTACTTTTCCAACGAGTCTTACATATTGTAACTGGGACTATACCCTCTTGCAGAGAGGTACTCCTTTAAGTAATAACAATGTTCAAATGGCCACATCCGGTGCGTTGAACCAGCGCTATAAGATGCCGCCAGCAACAGTATGTTGGATCTCAATTGAAGCACTATACTATTAATGATATGTCTGCCCCGTGATGCATCATGACAAGTCCAAAATTGTATCTCCGCGATGTGGTGGTTGCCTCCGGCCGCTCAACACAGCGTCGGTCTCCATGGCAACCACGAGAGGATATTGCTTTGTGCGTTAAGTCCAAACCAATAATAGCATCATGGCTGCAATTGAGGCCAATGCCCGTCAACTGCGAGTGAATGTTTTTCTAGCCCAGACGGAATTTAATTTCATCAGAAGTGCTCATTTGGGCTCTCACCCGGTTCCACCGTAGTCTGTCCTCGCGCTCCATTAGCAAGCGCGCGGGTCACGCGACCCGTTTCCATGGTTATGTCAGTAACCAGGAAATTGGCAACGTCTCGCTAGACGCCAGCGTCCCCGTGGTCCGATCCAGTCGGCTCTTGAGGTAAGCCGCAGCTGGTTTGGCTGCAAATGCCTCTAAATTGTATTCGATCCTTTACCAGATAGGCTCTGTTGCCTTAAGGTTGACGGTGTGTAATTTCCCTCCGCAGGTCAACCACTGATTCTAGGGTGCGCCTCATTCCACACCGCTAAAGTTGAATTATTTGGTGAGTCCTTATGCCCAGTAAATCGGGTTTTTTAATGATGCATGTTCAATCCCGTATGCCCGGTGAATTTTGCATTGTAACCATTTGTGGCAACTACTATTGTCTAAGTCCGTCTTTACCCGTTTCCAGATCTTGATTTACACAGAGGGGACGCACCATTACCGAGTAATCCGACCAGGACACCGGTAAGCTGAAACCCCGTATGTCATTGTATTAACAGCACCTACTGACTTTATGCATAGTACCTACTATCCTAAACACATGCATATCGTCTTTTCAGAATATAACCGTGTCTCCGCCCCGCGGTCGGCCGCTCTCCAACTCTCTACCATGTATCTCGAATGAAATATGGACAACTGATACCATCGGTGAGATTTGATCTTAATTACCATGATTCCCGTGTAGTGCCTTATGCACCTACATTCTAGTCTAAGCCAAGTTCCCTCTTTCTCTCTCGTATATGCAGTTCGTCTAATCGCTTGGAAGACGATTGCAGAGATCAGATAGAGCGCCAAGTACAACGGTATGCTCTTCCATGTGTGCAATAGCGATTTTAACAAACTGCCTTTATATTAATTGATACATCACGCCTTGTCATTACTAATGAAATCCTCTATATATACGTATCTATCAGGTTGCCCGCCCGTTTCCCTGTCCTGAAGAAGACCCCACTGCAAGGGCTCAACCAACCCTGCGCCATTCAGAGGGTCGAAACGTCGACATCAGCCATATAGTCAACTCCTTCCCCACATTTTTGCCAGTAATTGGTGTATTGGAGTATGACATTGTTCATGTATATATCGCCAAAGTGACTCATTCTTTGTGCAATGAAATGAAAACACGATTGTAGCAAAGACTTTTGGATATTTCTTGTTTTTATTGTCACAATTTTCTATCACGCCATCCTCACACTGTCACTTCCTCCCTCCCCCCTTCTTGGGCACCGTACAACCTACTCTATGCATCAAAAATGTTAATGTATTTGATACATTGTTCCTCATTGTGAATTAAAACAGTGTTGAATTCATTTAGTATTGTTTAAATCTTTTTGTAAAGTTATAATTATATTTGTTCTCTCACTGAGACCCCTTCCTTTCAGTACTTCGTATACCCAGGTCTCAGTGACTTATCATGGGTTAGCCCTGTTCTAATACCCTTGCGTGTTGCAAGGCACGCCAGTTCCTGCTATCATCCCCACGTTCAAGTTGTTGGAAAATGGTAGTTATTTGATGCTCAATAATGAAGATTGTTCTGAGTTAATTAAAAGTATTCCTTTTATCGTAACAGTAAGTGAACGGGTTATTTGCTGCAGAAATGTTCTATTTCCTCCCACACATGAACATAGGGAGTTTTCAATCTGGCCACAAATACCAACCTTGGGACACGTTTCAACGGCATGACAAGAATAAGAGCTCTTTTGTCTCAGAGAGAGGTGGCCTTGAGTTCGGCCCGTGAAACTTTCGTACTTCACATAGCGAACACCCGTACACAGGTTTGCCTTTCAATTTCAGCAACATGTTTCCGACTATCTTTAACGCATCCTCCACAAAATCCCTGGCACACTTTTTTAAAGTTGTTACCAGTGGTCTCGTGACTTCATTTGAGAAAATCTTTGGAGTCATCCCTGCTCCCTTTCATTCCATTTTCTCCACTCTGGTTCGTGGATTGCATTTTTACTTGCATTACCAGCGGACGCTCTTGTGCTTTTTTACATTTTTAAATATGGATGTCCCTCCTATGCAACCTCCGACCCTGCAGCTGCTGACACTGTTCCGCAATCGCATGCTAGAATATTATGGCACAATGCCGTTGGCGATATTAAGCACGGCATATGGATTATCTTTTCGGTTCTCCTACTTCACCTGTGTCCAGCCTGTATTTCACTGCCTGACCTGTGATTTCGATTGGGCCATTGATTTGTGTCTCTGCGGACCGGTTTCTCCTGACGTCGACTTTAATCAGCTGATGACTCCTATCATTACTCACGAGTTGATTTGTCCTGGCGAAAGGATTATGGCTGTGGCATTGATGCATGGACTACTTGGTCCCTGGAATTTACTGGCGGCAGCACAGTCTTTCTTGGAACACAGCTTTCTTGAAAACCCACCGAGCTGTCCTCTGATGGTGATAGAGGATCCGGTGCTGGGAGAGCACGTATGTTCTTTTCCGCTTTTAAATTGGATGGCTGAACTGTTTTCGGATGAAGACGGTGACTTCCTGTTGGAGGCTGTTGCAGCTTATTTTGCATACACAGTTATGTCATAGACCTTTTTCATGTTTCATATGCTGAGTACTAGCATTTCATTGACAATTCATTGACTTAATTGTCAAGTTTTTATTATTTACCTTGCCTATTGGCTTAAGACTCGATAAAGTACTTCGCTGTTTTATTTTTCTTTAGCATTGAATTTTCCTAGTTTTTAATGCTTTACCTTGCGGACCGTCCACATATAAACTTGCAATCTGCTCTCATGAGATGGCACTTCTATTATCTTATTCAGTTCGTTTCCGGATCATGAGGAGGTGTCATCTAGGTCCTGGATATCTTTACACCGTGTTAAGTTAGCATGGGCTCATTACCGGTTTAAACGCCATTTTTCCTTTTTTGCAACTTCTGCACACGACATTTAGTTGTTGCTTTAGCTTTCCACCTAGTAGTTCATCGTGGTTTACATGAGAATAATATGTTATTGGTCTACTATCTGCTTTACTTGTTAAACTATATCTGTACAGCGAGTGCTAAAGTTTCAAGAACAACACGATACAGAATTGTTATGAGGTCTGATCTCCACGACTTCATACTCATAACATAAGTGCAACTTCTGCCAATTCTGGGCATGAGGCGGGTTTTATATTGCTTTGCCGAACACACATACACAACAGTTGATGCGGTTCACATGAAGAGAGAGCTGGTGTATGCTGATGTGATTCCTTCAAATCTAAGACACTAAAGTATGGACACGCCCTAAACCAACACAAAGAGACCTTCTTAGCAAATAATATAATATGTGTATTAGGGAGGGTGAGATATAAGCAGCCGCGGGCCGTGGAGGGAGTTACGATGGGGCAGGGAGGCGGGGAGGGGGAGAAGCAGGGTGGAGCCCTCTCTACCTTGCCCCTCCCCCTCCCCGCCTCCCTGCCCCACCGTAACTCCCTCCACGGCCCGCGGCTGCTTATAAGTGTTGCTAACTCTTATTCATTTACAGCATGTTAACATACTGTCACCATTCGCTTTTTATGTACTAGTAACTATGCTGGTAATTTTGCTACTGATAATATGTGTACTTGTATTCTCCACCCTGCTTCTCCCCCTCCCCGCCTCCCTGCCTCACCGTAACTCCCTCCACGGCCCGCGGCTGCTTATAAGTGTTGCTAACTCTTATTCATTTACAGCATGTTAACATACTATCACCATTCACTTTTTATGTACTAGTAACTATGCTGGTAATTTTGCTACTGATAATATGTGTACTTTTATTATCTAAGGTACTACGCCTGAGAAGACGGCATTAGTAAATAAACATTTCAAATACACATGTGTTCTTCTTAACTCCATGTTCTGGTTTCTAAGAAATATATAACGACCGACTGTTCATGAGTTCCACGTATCCTGAGGTACTATAAGTTCATATTCTGGATTGTCTAAACATTGAGAGTTTGTTATATCCAATGTGACACTGTACCTAGCTTGCTAAATAGTTTTTGATTACTAACGTGAGTTTTGGGACACCCTAATTCGCCGAGGTTCCAATCCTCTGTCCACAGTTCTGTGTGAGAACAGAAACCCTGCGACAGGGGCACCCCCGACCCTTGCTGGACCTTCATCACACTTGCGATACAACTCCAGCAATGCGCCACCTTTACGGCACAGATACATCACGCATCTGTGCTGTTTTTGCCCCGTGATGCGCCGCATTGTAAATGCAGCACACCATAGGTGACGGAACAGCGGCACAGAATGACTAACACATCCCTGGTGATGCGCCAGTCATCATAAATCTATCCCTATGCTTCTTATCTTGTTAGAGATGAACCGCCATATGTATCATCAAAGTTATTTGCATTTCCTAAATAGCGAACTTTAAGGAATAAATAGCGATTCTTTACCATTCCTAGTTTGCGATGAGCTATTTGCTAATTAGCCGAATGTAGCCCAATGAAGCCCAATGTAGCCCAATGTAGCCCAAAGATGGCCGCCAGACACACAAAAAAACAAATGTAGCCCAAATATCAGCCAGATGTAGCCCAACTATAGCCCAGTGACAGAATGACCAATCAGCTTCGCAAACCTCCGTTACGCGAAGCGGAGCGCTGTTACAGATATATATCTTTTTTTGAACGTTAATTTCTCAAAATCCACTGGAGCACATATATTGAGACCTAGCAAAGGCACATCGGGCTACCAGTCCCTAATATTTTGCCAAGTTTCGTGCAAATCCATTCAGCCGTTCAATTATTATTTTTATTATTTTTTTTTGCCCCGCGGGGCCCTTTTAAAACCTCCACATCAAACCTAGGGGGTCAGCGAGGATCTACTATGCCCCCTTATAGTTATTTCCCCCTTTGTTTTGACCTCCTCTTGTCTCTCGATCCTACCGAGAGACAAGATGGCGGCCGCTACGGACTGTTTGGAATGTTGACAGACGCCGGAGAACCAATCAGCTTCGCTTCACAAAGCTCCGTTGCGCGAAAAGTCCGCGAACCAGAGCGCTAACCGGTCCGCTGTTACAGATATATATCTTTTTTTAAACGTTAATTTCTCAAAATCCACTGGAGCACATATATTGAGACCTACAAAAGGCACATCGGGCTACCAGTCCCTACAATTTTGCCAAGTTTCGTGCAAATCCATTCAGCCGTTCGGGCTAAAAGTGAGGCCAACCGCCCTATGGAAAACTCAATGTTAAAAACACGTTTTGGGACCCCCCTTTTTTCTCGGCCCCCACTGGACGAACCCCCCCCAAATTTTCAAGGGCTGCTCAGAAACAAAATGTGCCATTTTCCTGAAACTTTCAGCCAATTCCGTCCACAAACGCCAAAGTTATTAGACATAGAATTTTCAAAAAACCCATAGAGAAAAAATCCTAACTATATATACCTACTGGCGACCGCCAGTAGGTAATATATATATATATATATATATATATTACCTACTGGCGGTCGCCAGTAGGTATATATAGTTAGGATTTTTTCTCTATGGGATTTTTGAAAATTCTATGTCTAATAACTTTGGCGTTTGTGGACGGAATTGGCTGAAATTTTCAGGAAAATGGCACATTTTGTTTCTGAGCAGCCCTTTAAAATTTTGGAGGGGTTCGTCAAGGGGGGGCCGAGAAAAAAGGGGGGTCCCAAAACGTGTTTTTAACATTGAGTTTTCCATAGGGCGGTTGGCCTCACTTTTAGCCCGAACGGCTGAATGGATGTGCACGAAACTTGGCAAAATTGTAGGGACTGGTAGCCCGATGTGCCTTTGCTAGGTCTCAATATATGTGCTCGAGTGGATTTTGAGAAATTAACGTTCAAAAAAAGATATATATCTGTAACAGCGGACCGGGCAGCGCTCCGGTTCGCGGACTTTTCGCGGTACGGAGCTTTGTGAAGCGAAGCTGATTGGTTCTCCGGCGTCTGTGAACATTCCAAACAGTCCGTAGCGGCCGCCATCTTGTCTCTCGGTAGGATCGAGAGACAAGAGGAGGCCAAAGCGAAGTAGCAAATGACCATAAGGGGGCATAGTAGATCCTCGCTGACCCCCTAGGTTTGATGTGGAGGTTTTAAAAGGGTCCCGCGGGGCAAAAAAAAATGATAATAATAATAATCGAACGGCTGAATGGATTTGCACGAAACTTGGTAAAATATTAGGGACTGGTAGCCCGATGTGCCTTTGCTAGGTCTCAATATATGTGCTCCAGTGGATTTTGAGAAATTAACGTTCAAAAAAAGATATATATCTGTAACAGCGCTCCGCTTCGCGTAACGGAGGTTTGCGAAGCTGATTGGTTCTCCGGCGTCTGTAAACATTGCAAACAGTCCGTAGCGGCCGCCATCTTGTCTCTCGGTAGGATCGAGAGACAAGAGGAGGCCAAAGCGAAGGGGCAAATGACCATAAGGGGGCATAGTAGATCCTCGCTGACCCCCTAGGTTTGATGTGGAGGTTTTAAAAGGGTCCCGCGGGGCAAAAAAAAAAATAATAATAATAATCGAACGGCTGAATGGATTTGCACGAAACTTGGTAAAATATTAGGGACTGGTAGCCCGATGTGCCTTTGCTAGGTCTCAATATATGTGCTCCAGTGGATTTTGAGAAATTAACGTTCAAAAAAAGATATATATCTGTAACAGCGCTCCGCTTCGCGTAACGGAGGTTTGCGAAGCTGATTGGTTCTCCGGCGTCTGTAAACATTGCAAACAGTCCGTAGCGGCCGCCATCTTGTCTCTCGGTAGGATCGAGAGACAAGAGGAGGCCAAAGCGAAGGGGCAAATGACCATAAGGGGGCATAGTAGATCCTCCTTGACCTCTTAGGTTTGATGTGGAGGTTTTAAAAGGGCCCCGCGGGGCAAAAAAAAAAATAATAATAATAATCGAACGGCTGAATGGATTTGCACGAAACTTGGCAAAATTGTAGGGACTGGTAGCTCGATGTGCCTTTGCTAGGTCTCAATATATGTGCTTCAGTGGATTTTGAGAAATTAACGTTCAAAAACAAGATATATATCTGTAACAGCGCTCCGCTTCGCGGAGATAAAATTATATCTGTATTACCTAGCTGTTGCTAACACCAGTTAGCGACGGCTAGTAGGAGATAGCGACCATCTTGGGCCCCACTTTGCATGTGAGTGATATTTATCACTAATGACATGCAAAGTGGGCATGCCAAGATGTTAGCGACTGGAAACAGTCGCTAACATCGCTATCTCCTATTATCAACTTTTGGAAATATTCGCGATAAGCGCGAATATCTCCAAAAGCTAGCACCTGCCCTGAGCAGTTCTTAGCCATGTTATCCAATGGGAGGTGGATAACATGGCTAAGAGCATTAGCTCGGTAATGCATGAATATCGCTGAGTTTTCAGCGATATTAATGCATTGCGGTCGTTTTTTATCGTATTTGCGATAAACCTTGATAATAGCAAGGTTTATCTGCGATAATTTCTGACGATGCTTAGCGGTAAAAAAATCGTTGCTAAGCATCGTTAGGGATAAATATCGCTTAACTTTGGTAATATGCCCCAACGTCTGTTAACGTTCGATTCGAAGGAAATCAGGAAGTGTTGAAAAACATTGTCTGCGCCATCTTGTCTTTTTTCAAATGCCACACTTTTGTCGTGCACGGCAGTCATTTTAGATGCCTTGACCAGACCCACTCTGTGCACGCTGTCGATCCTTAGCATGGCTCCCCACCCTCGCAAGCATCTCCCCCAGGCAGTGGTCACCCCCGCTCTCTGTCTTATGCATGGGTAATAAACCTCCCCCCATCTGCGCTGCTCTTCCCTGAGAATCACACCCTGTGCCCGCCCGACACCTCCCTTTCGCCCTATTCACTACCGCACCCTCTGACACTCCTTTTCCTCTGTGTCCGATTGTCCAGGCCGGTCCTAGGGTATCAGCTAGCCCTGCAGATGTAGTTTATGGCCCCAGCTGTAAAGAATCACCCCTCTTCAAAGGAGTTATAGTAGATCAAGGCCCACACTCGATGAGATCCGTCACAGCAGACGCGTTCCTATTATCTGAAAACCATCCTGTATTGTGATTGGGGAGGGGACCGAGCCTGAAGCGGAAGATTCCAGGGATGACTCTTTGTACATCAAAGTTTTTACAATTATGTGTCACATTAAAAATATATAGCACTCCGACAAAGTAGTAAGATTATAAAACTTTAATAACTTATAAATATATACAAGAAAACAAAAACAGTAATAACATATAAACATTTTTAGGGAAAAACAACGAAGTAGCGGTCGGCTGTGCGAATAGTCCCAACGCAGCACAACGTCCAGATTTCTGGCGTGGGGCGTCGCGGGGGGTGGGTCATCAGTAGCAAACTGTTGTGCGAATAGTTCCAAGGCAGCAGAACGATGGCACCAAGGTGATGTCCAGTAAGTTGCCGCACTGGTTTTGGTATCCTACAATGCTGCTCCGAATAACGGCGTGGGGCGCCCCGGGGGAGGCGGCGTGAACGGGCCTCTCCAGGTGGAGTCTCATCTGTTGTAGTGGGGCGCCCCTTTACCGTTTCAGTTGCCATTCCATCCGTTTTTGGTCCACTGTGTCAAAAGCCGCAATTCAGCTGAGTTGCGCCCACTCTTGCGGTGCAGCGATAGGCGGCTGTCACAGGACTCTCAAAATGGCGGCAGGCTGTTTCCTTTTTGGGCCTGGTCCACTGAAATGGCCCTGGGACACCTTGGAAATCGGACGCTTGTCTGCTAGGTCTTGGACACCATTCTCGAAAGCGTCCCCTCCGCCTTGAGGATTCATCAAAAGTTTTGGGGGCCCCCGACTCCTGTAGGCTTCTGGTGGGGAGCGGCTGCCATGATTGCTCGCGGAATGACCACGACGGAGCTACGAGATGGTGGTGCTCTCATGCTGACGCCAGCTTCAGTCTGAAACATCCAGAAACAAGGTGGGGCTTTCATCGTTTGGGAAAAAAAAAAAGTTTGCATCCAATGAAAAGTGTTGTTTTTAGGTCATATGATCAAGCCTTCCATCATTAGGAAACCAAAAGTAAAATGAACCAATGAAAAGTTTTATAAACAAGTCACATGACCTGTTATGCGGCATAGGGTATAAAATGCGGAGAAAATACGTTGGCACGTGAGGCGGCGTCAGTAGCGGACCGATGTGCGAATAGGCCGAAGGCAACACAACGCGCCAAGATCCGAATGGCACCGAGGTGGTGTCCAGCAAGTTGCAGCACTGGTGTGGCCATCCTACAATGCTGAAAGTCGGCGTGGGGCGCCCCGTTGGCCTGTGAGTTTGCGTCAGTAGCGGACCGATGTGCGAATAGGCCGAAGGCAGCACAACGCGCCAAGATCCGGATGGCACCGAGGTGGTGTCTAGTAAGTTGCCGCACTGGTGTGGCCATCCTACAATGTTGAAAGTCGGCGTGGGGCGCCCCGTTGGCCTGTGAGATGGCGTCAGTAGCGGACCGATGTGCGAATGGGGCCAAAGGCAGCGCAACAATATTTTCGGAATAGAAGACACCACAAGCGCTGAGATGCCAAGATCCGGATGGCACCGAGGTGGTGTCTAGCAAGTTGTGGCACTGGTGTGGCCATCCTACAATGGTAAAAGTCGGCGTGGGGCGCCCTGTTGGCCTGTGAGATGGTGTCAGTAGCGGACTGATGTGCGAATGGGGCCAAAGGCAGCGCAACAATATTTTCTGACTGACACCACAAGGCGCTGAGATGCCAAGATCCGGATGGCACCGAGGTGATGTCTAGGAAGTTGCTGTACTGGTGTGGCCATCCTACAATGGTAAAAGTCGGCGTGGGGCGCCCTGTTGGCCTGTGAGATGGTGTCGGTTGCGGACCGATGTGCGAATGGGGCCAAAGGCAGCGCAACAATATTTTCTGTATGGAAGATACCACTAGGCGTTGAGATGCCAAGATCCGGATGGCACCGAGGTGATGTCTAGCAAGTTGCTGTACTGGTGTGGTCATCCTACAATGCTGAAACTCGGCGTGGGGTGCCCCATTAGCCTGTGAGATGGCGTCAGTAGCGGACCGATGTGTGAATAGGCCGGAACCAGCACAAGGCGCCAAGATCCGGATGTCACCGTGGTGGTTTCATAGTTGAGAGGCACTTCATCTGCAGTGGGGCGCCGAGATCCGGATGGCACCGAGGTGATGTCTAGCAAGTTGCTGTACTGGTGTGGTCATCCTACAATGCTGAAACTCGGCGTGGGGCGCCCCATTAGTCTGTGAGATGGCGTCAGTAGCGGACCGATGTGCGAATAGGCCGAAGGCAGCACAACGCGCCAAGATCCGGATGTCACCGTGGTGGTTTCATAGTTGAGAGGCACTTAATCTGCAGTGGGGCGCCGAGATCCGGATGGCACCGAGGTGATGTCTAGCAAGTTGCTGTACTGGTGTGGTCATCCTACAATGCTGAAACTTGGCGTGGGGCGCCCCATTAGCCTGTGAGATGGCGTCAGTAGCGGACCGATGTGCGAATAGGCCGAAGGCAGCACAACGCGCCAAGATCCGGATGTCACCGTGGTGGTTTCATAGTTGAGAGGCACTTCATCTGCAGTGGGGCGCCGAGATCCGGATGGCACCGAGGTGATGTCTAGCAAGTTGCTGTACTGGTGTGGTCATCCTACAATGCTGAAACTCGGCGTGGGGCGCCCCATTAGCCTGTGAGATGGCGTCAGTAGCGGACCGATGTGCGAATGGGGCCAATGTTTTCTGAATAGAAGACACCACAAGGCGCTGCGATTCGGTTACCATCATTTGAGATGTCATCAGTGATGTCATCAGTGATGTCACTGACCATGTCATGAATGATGTAATATGTGACATCATCAGCAGTGGATTGCGGGTGCGCGATATATAGTTAGTGCAACTAACTATATATGGAATTTCAATGGTTTTGTGTGAGTAAAATAAGGTTTTTTAAATGCTAATTCCTAACTATATATGGTCTATAACCTATGGTTTTTTCAGTGAATTTTCAAGGTTTTGTAAATGCTAATTCCTAACTATATATGGTCTATAACCTATGGTTTTTTCAGTGAATATATATATATATATATATATATATATATATATATATATATATATATATATATATATATATATATATATATATATATATTCACTGAAAAAAACATAGGTTTCAAGCAGGTTATAGTTAGGAATTATCCTTTAAAAAACCTTAAAAATTCATAGAAAAAACCTTAGGTTTCAAGGGTGTTATAGGCTGGACATTTCACTCATACAAAACCACTGAAATTCCTCTGTTATAGTTAGTTGTACTAACTGTAACTCTCGCGCCCGCAATCCACTGGTGATGATGTCATATATTACATCATTCATGACATGGTAAGTGACATCACTGAAGGCATCACTGATGACATCTCAAATGCGTAGATTACGTCATTACTCTACAATAACAGGGTGTGAACACAACTCCGAGCCTCAAACACTGATTTCCAGCACCAAGTTCGACAGTATACCTGAATGACCACATACGTATATATATTATCGCCTTTCATGTGCCAAAAACTGCAACTTAAACCTTTCACAGCCATGTATTACTACAGCTACAACACTCCACTGAATGTACAACAAACATTCATATTCGCAGAAATACTTCATGTCCACCATCTTTTATGTGTGCAACTATGAATGAATATAGGGTTAGTGATACCCTGTACCTTCCATGTTATCCATATTGTGGGACTTTACAGACATAATTACACATTTGCGTGTAAGACCTGAGTAACGGCAGCACTACAACACGGACACCCAAATCTGTTGATTTCTCAGATAGCTCACGACAGAACCACGGCAATAGCTAGACCCTCGCTTCCACCGAGGCACAAAATGGCTGCCAACACTTCCTGATTTTGACTGTTAGCATTCAGCTCATAATCAGGATGGTGCGCTTATAGTGCGCGCAAGATGCGCGGATCCACCGATGCCATATATATATATACTGTTAATTCAAATTTTCTCAGAAACTACTGAACGGATTTACACCATTTAAGCAAAAGGAACGCGTCTGAACAGAGGACTACCTCTTTGCCAAATTTGGTGTAATTCCGTTCAGCCGTACGGGCTGTAGCCGTGATGAACGGTTCCTACGGAAAATTGCATGGGGAAACAAGTTTTCGGGACACCTTTTTTTTCGGCCCCCGCTTCAAACACAATATTTTAGACCTCAGGATTCCTCCTTCCCACGTAGCTAATTTTTAAACAAGCACAGGAGCCCGCACTTCATTTTTATTTTTTTTACGGCGGATCCATGCACCCACCGCACATTTCTCCGTTTAAAAAAGAAAAATAATAATAATTTTAAGGCCCTATGGGGTTTTTGTGGGACCCCCTAAGCAGGTCTAGAAAGGTCAAAATATTTCTTACCTGCCCCCTTTATACGTTTAAAACACTTGTTCCACCAATTTCTATATCCTCGCTTCTACCGAGGCACAAAATGGCTGCCAACACTTCCTGGTTTCGAATGTTCACAACCACTTTTAAGCCAATCAGCATTCTGTGGGTGATCGGGACGGTGTGCTTATAATCCGCGCATCCACCGAGGCCATAGATATATATGTGCTTTTAATTGTAATTTTCTCAGCAACTACTGAACAGATTTACACCATAGAAGCAAAAGGCACAAGTCTGAACCAAGGACTACAACTTTGCCAAATTTGGTGTCATTCCGTTCAACCGTTCGGGCTGTAGCCGTGATGAACGGTACCTATGGAAAATTGCATTGGGGAAAACATGTTTTGGGACCCCCTTTTTTCTCAGCCCCCCGCTTCACGAATCACCCCAAGTCTTTCAGGATAGGAGCGGACTGGAGCGTCCCACCAGTTTTGACATTTTCACAAAGAGTCCTCAAACGGCGCCAGTAGGTAATATATATATATATATATATATATATATATATATATATATATATATATATATTTATGAGTTACAGAAGCATGGCTCAGGCATACGGAGGTCTCCCAGCTTCACAATTGCCAGGAGGCGTGAGGGCAATGTCAGCCCACGAGGGCGCATGTCTTACCGAGGAGGTTAAAAGCCTCTCAGCGATCATGCAGTGTGGGACCTGCATGGGTTGGGCCTGGGCGTGCACTCGGGCAAAAGACCAGGCCAAGAAGGGTCCATCTTAGCCCGTCTGAGACAGATAGATGAAGGGTAGGTCTGTATTATTTCACATCTACTGCATTTGCCAAGTCTTAAATCTCTGATCATCATACCCTCCTGAACCTTACATTTTGGAACCTTCCGGAATACTACAACGCCTATTTCTTTTCCCTCAACTGTATGGACCTGGCAAAACTAAGTCAACTGTGGTGTGCACATTTTTCATGGTGGGATGTCACTAAAAGCCTCCATGCCCTATCAACTTCCTGATTGGATTCTGCCAGGCGGTGCTCCTTGATTCCCCCAGCGAGTACTTTGTTAGCTATTATTCTTGTATTTGTTTCCCTAATTTCTCTACAGAAGGACATTTCTCGCCCACTCACGACTCACGAAAAGAAAATCTGATGAAAAAAACACAACTAAGAAATGGGCCGGAACCAGTAGTTTGATCTTATTCTTTCTAAATAATGCAGTGGGTGTTCTCTCTGAGAAGATTTCCTGTGTGGAGGAACAGTTAACTCATTCAAGTCAGGGCATTGACTCTCTGACTGTAGGGGGAGACCGCAGTCCCACAGCCCTGTGCTGTGTGCGGGAGGTTTATATAAAATAATTGTCTATCAAATGGAGCCATGGTGCCATATTGGATCTCTTAACCCAGATGGATTTGCAAGTTACACAAGGTCCTACAGCAATGACAAATCGCTCCAGGCCTGGTGAAGAGGGTGAAGGGATGGGGAGGAGTTGAGACCCAAAGGTAAAAGTAGAAAGGGGTTACCCTCACTTATACCTCAATCCAGCAACAGCATCACTAGAACGCTGAAAAGGGGGCAGCTGGCTGCAGTTTATGAGAACTGGCCCCTGCAGAATTATTTAGTGACATAGAAGTTACAATTCTCTCTACCCTAGAGAACATCAGCCACAGACGTGACTAACTGGAGGACAGAGTGGGCTCCATGCATGGAGAACTTTGTTGGGTCAATTCGGGTGCAGGTTGATAATATTTTGGGTAAATATCTCCTTTGTCAGATATACAGACAGAAAATATGCAGGGAAATGTTCCCTTTCTGATGACACTGACTGAATTAGTACGCACTTTCCACCAATCTCAGATCGTGCTTTGTATTATCCCAACCCAGGTCCGATGGGAGCTGTAGGAAGTGCCACATATAATTCTACTGACTCTGCTCCTATGATACGGCTGCCTAATTTGGAGAATATTGTCACTCTGCGTCCTTCTGGCAGGCCCGGTGTTGTTCCCTGTGAACCAAATAGCAAGCCTGGGGCTCCATGTGTATACGTAAATACCCTTATGTGCCTTCCAAGGGACCTTTATCTATTGATGCTCCCCTTCAACTCCCTCCTGCTTGTACTCCTTATGTAATGGTTTTGGCCAAAGTCCCACTTTTGCTGCATCTCGCCCAGGAAGAATACAAGCAACTTAAAAACAAAGTTGTTCATTACCTTGCTGGGAAGGTTCCTCCCTTTGCCAGACAGATGTTGTTTCAAGAAATTAGAGTGGGATGGATATGTAGTGCTCTCAAATCCTTTGTGGGGGATTGCGTTGTTAACTTTTGTAACACCGTCAGAGTGGGGTTCATCATATCCAATTTTCAGAAGCTCCACACGCTCTGTTGGAATCCGTGTACTGCCCCTGCATTACTACTACAAACCCCCGCCGGTGGAGACGGCTAAGCAAGGTGACACCACGGAAACTGCCACTATTCATTTTTCGAAACAAGGACCCAGGCTTGACTTGCTTAACCATTATGAACCTATGAGTGGGATGAATGATCAGGATTGACTGGGAAGGGTCCAAAAATAATTAAACCATCAGTGGGTTTTCTACCCATACGGTCCTTTTGGTTTTAAGTTAGAACATAGTGGGTAACCGCGCTAAACTAAATGAAACAGAGTGGTTTAAGAATTTAATTCCACCTGATATTATATGTTTTCAGCAGACATAGGATGTTTCAGGGGGCCTTCCCTTCGAGGATTGTTCTTCATTTGCTATCAGTGCTTCACCCTTACTTAGTGGAAGATTAAGTGGGGCCTTGTGAACTTTGTTAACCTAGATCTGACTCATGAAAAGGAATTGATCCCTTGTAACTCCACTCAAATACTCAGGGTTCTCCTTTCTTTTACTAACCATACTAGAGTATTATGCATAAACATGTAGAATGCAATTTATGGGAAGGAGTCTGATGATATAGTGACTTCGCTTAGTGCCTTTTTAAAATCCTTTTTTCTCCCACCCTTGTAGACACATTATTCTGATGTAAAGTTTGGTATCATTATGATGCAAACAAACCCTAAGGTTGCTTCTCAGAATCAAGTCCATCTTAAGCACACCGATCTGGGTGATCTAATGAATGAGCTTTCGACTGAGTGCAACTTGGTTAACTTGCTAAGTGTTGCAAACCTGCTCACTGGTAAAAGTGGTAAAGGTCTGGCTCTCATATTGACTATGTACATGTCTCAGCATGCTTGTTTTCTACCCTGAAACCCTTCTCAGTGAACTGGAATGTCTTTAGGAACAATAATCACCTTTTTTGCTGGTTTTCACTGGGACAAAAGCAGGTTGATTCACATCATGCTTTTAGAGCACCTGTCACCCTTAAATACCAGGGGCGTGGGTTGAAGTGGGACAAAGTTATTCCAGAAATCGTGTTGGTTATGGCTCGTCAGTCTGAATTCCAAATCTGCTTGGATGAAGAGGTCCCTTGTAATAGTATACTGAGGGCTTTTGACACTGTGTGTACCCAATACAATTCTTCAATTTTGAAGCTTGGGAGAGCAGGACCCCCAGCCACAAGTATTTGGTTTGAAAAGAATCGCACAGTGGCGTGTAAGGCCATGGGGAGGTGAAAGAGAGTAGAGCCAAATATAGAGCAGCTCTAAAACATAGGAAATTGGAATCAAAAAAGGACTTGTGGGAGGAACTTGTCGCAGCCAGCACCCTGAAAGATAAAACCATGTTTTGGAAGGTGGTCTTCTTTAAAGAGGAATAGGTGTCTAAGCAGCACCATTAGTCCCGACCCAGGCATGAGAGGCCAATTTTTCTGCCCTGTATCAGGGGCAAGATTTAGAGATGCTGACACCGCCGCTGATGCCTGGTGTAGAGTTGACACTATACTGACAAGTGATAGGGGATGCTATTATGTCCCTTCCTGCTGGCATGGCTCTGGGTGACAATGGGGTCCCAGGAGATCTGTTTCAGTCCCTATAGACTTTTGGGCCCCTTTACTTACCCTCCACGTTAAAGCTACTCTCAGCTTCTCTTTGCCTGAGACGTGGTGGAATTCCGTGATAGTGCCTATATTCAAAAAGGGGACATGAGTGACCCTCATTGCTACAGACCTATTTTATTAATTGATGCAGAGGTGAAAATCACTGGACGGGTTATTTTCAGGAGACTAACCCAGTGAGTTGATGATCATAACATATTGTCCAACCCACAAAGGGTTAGGCCCAGTAGGGGGAATGTGGAGCAGGACCTACATCTACACCTAGTAATAAATAAACATGTCAGGTAAAAGAGGGGATCCCTACACCTTGCCTTCATGGACCTCAGCTCAGCCTTTGCTAAGCTTAACAGGGAAAAGCATGGGGTTGGACCACTCTTTGGTTCTCTTTCTTAAAGACCTTCATCATGGTCAGACTGGTTACATCAATATAGCCCTGACTGTGGTGGAGGAGAGTACATTTTTGGGGGTCTTTTGGGCATTTGGCAGTGTACTCCCTCTGAGATTTTAAAAGAAGATCTCGTGTTGAGATACATTGCTGATTTTATCTATCCACTTAAACTTTGGTGTGCAGTCTGGCTCAATGAGGAACATATCCTTAACAGGTTAGTTATTCGGGATTGTCTGAATTTAGACAATACATCTAATATTTTATTGTTGTGTCATGTGAAGGAATGTTTCAATGCCCTTGGGAGGCCTGAGCTTTCTCTAACCCAGAAAGCAATTGAGCAATATGATGTTGTCTTGTTAAGGCAGGCTTTTCATGCTTTTCATCTCAGGGTGGAAGCTGAGAGGGAAGCTTATGCCTTGGCCAAAGTGACATATCGTCCTTTTGCCATGGTTAAATCCGTTCCCGGGATTGAACCGTATCTTCTTCTTGAACTGACAGACCTTCAACAGTGTATATTAACCTATTTCAGGCTGGGCATATTTCATCCACTGATTTTTCTCAAGGGCTCCTGGTTCAGGAATCATACTTGCCACCATGTATTTGTGACCAGGTCTCCACATGCGACACCTTGCTCATTGTACTTATCTGCCCTATTTTTAAGACCTTGCGTTATAAGTTTTTTAGACCACTGCTTTTATCTTTGGACATTTGGCAGGCTAGACCCACTTTATTATATCTACAGCTTTTAGTGACACCCAAAATTTGCTTTCACATGTCTCAATACCTATTTGGTTTTTTAGCACTAATCACTAGGCCCCACCTCCCTGCTTTTTTCTATTATCTAGTCCAGATTCTAATATAGATGGACTTTTATCTGGGATGTGGAAATATTGTGATGTTTGTTAATGAGCTTTTTCTGATGTTTTTTACACTACACATCTGTATGTTTTTAATTGTTTTTAATGCTGTTGTGGTACTTATATTTTTACCCATCTAATACCTGATGAAGTGTTTATGTCTTTGTATTCTTGTATAATATCACTTTTGTAAAATCAAATAAAGTCTTTGACCTTGACCTCCCGGCTCAATCACCTGTTTCAGGTAACTGTTCTTAAACAGTATTTAGAGGATATGAAATTGAGCCTGGGTTTCTTCATTGTTTTGAAAGCACACTAATGATATTGGAGCGTAGGAACCCACTTAACAAAACCTTTCACTGCCTGTTCACTCACGTTTACTGGCCCCAGGTGAGGCCAAGACAGATGCATTCTGCGAGTCCTGTGTTACCTTCCAAGCCAGTGAAAAGTCAGGGGTAAAGCATAAAGCTTCCCTTCAAACTTTCCCCATGGTGGGAATCCACTTTTAGAGGGTGGGTATTGATATTGTTTTGCCTCTGGACTCCAAAATAGCCCTAGGCAACAGGTTCATCCTGGTCTTAATGGACCATGCCACCCTGTACCTGGAGGCCATCTTGCTGATGTTAGTGGCTGCACCTGCAGTGACCAGGGCACTGATGGGGATCTATGCTGGAGTGGGTTTTACCAAGGAGTTTGGGTCTGGCAAAGACAACTTCATGTCCACCTACATGAAGGCAATGGGGAAAAGTATAGGTTAATTTTCTACACCTTCTCCATGCCATACCACCCCAAACCAATAGGTTTGTTAAAAGATGCAACTGGGCATGCTTATGGGCCTACCATAATCCATGAGGCGTAAGTGGGATATCTTTTTACTATGCCTTCTGTTTGCCTACAGCAAGGTACCCCACAAGTAGTGGGCTTTAGCCCCTTTGAAGTTCTATTTGTCCACACTGTGTGAGGACGTCTCAACCTTGTCAAGGAAGAAAGCTCCCAAGAAACCCCCACAGAATATAATGAACTCCATGTTATCCCTCCAGTCTCAGATGAAGCACTTTTGGAAAGAGACCACTGAGAACGTAGAGACAAGTCCGAAGATGGTGAAGCAATGTAATGAATATAAGGGCAGTGATAGACTACCAACCTGGCCTCAAAGTGTGGGTTATGGAGCTGTGATCCTTACAGGCTCGGTGAACAGGGCCCTACAAAATTGAGGAGAAGAGTGAAGTCACCTATGTAGTGGACCTCAAGACAACCAAGATCCAATTAAGGGAACTGTAGGTCAATCATTGCACATTACACTTTGAGGGGGTCCAAAGTGACAGATGATGGTGGGGAAAAGAAGGGTGAATAGTTCCCAGACCACCTGTCTGCCAAGGAGCAAGATGGGTCCGTGAAAAGGGTTGCCCACTACCCTAACCCGATCCCAGAGCAAACCAGGGACTGTCACCACCTGTCGCCACTTGTGTACCCATGACATTGACATGAAGGACAGGATGCCTGTTAAAAACTAAATGTACTAATTATTGGAGGGATAACCTAGTGGGCGATGTGGACGCAGTGACGGTGTGGGAGGCGATGAAGCCCACGATACGGGGCGTTGATATTGCTTGGTGTTCAGCTGCCCGGCGGACGCATCGGGAGACCATTGTGGCTGCGGCCGCTCGGGTAGGAGACTTGGAGAGACGTGGCCGAGATGGGGGCGGAGAGGACGTGGTGCGGCAACTCCTGCAGGCCCAGCAGTCGTACGCCTCGGTCCTCCATGATGAGGCCCGGCAGGCGTGGCTCGCCACGCGTAGCAGGGTTTATCAATGGGGCGACAAGTCCTGTACGATGCTTCACAGGCTGTGCCAGGCGACTTTCCAGCCTCTCGCGCTGCCGGGACTCACGGCGGACGACGGCTCGGTTGTAACAGACCCGGACGTGCTTGCTGCTAGCTTTGCCCGTTATTATGAGACGCAATACGCCTCCAGGGACCATATGGAGACGGAGGCGATTTCCACCTATCTCGATGGCCTACTGCCACAGGCCGTCTCGGACGAAACTAGGACTGCGCTGGACGCCCCTCTCACGGCCGAGGAGCTCGGGGAGGCTCTGGGGCAGCTGAACGCTGGGAAGGTGCCGGGCCCGAGCGGTTACCCGTGCGAGTTTTACAAGAAGTTCCACCTCCAGTTGGGGCCTCAGTTCAGGCGCGCGCTGGAGGCGGCGAGGGCCCAGGGGGAACTGCCGCCTGACTGGCGACATGCCGAGATCGTGGTTTTCCTGAAGCCGGGCAGGGCGCCGGACAGACATGACTCGTACCGGCCCATTTCTCTTTTAAATATCGAGGCCAAGATCCTGGCTAAGGCCTTAGCGAACCGGCTGCTGCCCCTTATCACCGACCTGGTTCATCCGGACCAGGCTGGCTTCATGCCCCATAGGGCCACTCGTCATAATATTCGGAGGGCACAGGCGGCGGTTGACGCCATGGGCGCTCGGGACGAACAAGCGGCGCTCCTACTGGCGGACATGGACAGGGCCTTTGATTCTGTGAGCTGGGCTTACCTGTTTGCCCTGTTGACCCGCCTTAACCTCGGCCCAGTGTTCCTGTCGTACCTGCGGTTGCTGTACACTAACGTCACGGCTTCTGTTAGAGTGGCCGGGGCCACCTCTGGGAGCTTTCGGATTGGTCGGGGCACTCGACAGGGTTGCCCACTGTCCCCATACCTGTTCGCCCTTGCGATGGAGCCCCTCGCGTCCCGAGTACGGGCGGATGCTCAGTTGAGCGGCTTTGTCTGGAATACCGACCTCACGGATAGGATCGCGCTGTATGCAGACGATGTTCTCTTCTTTCTCACCGACCTACGACGGTCGGGTCCCCGGGTCCTGGAGGTCATGCGCGTCTTTGGCGAGATCTCGGGCCTTCGACTCAATCTTAATAAATCGACCCTGTGGGTACTAGGCGGCGGAGTTGTGACTGACCCCTGGGCGGAGGGACTGAGGGTGGCGACGGATGGTCTGAAGTACCTAGGCATATTCCTGTTGGAGTCGCGAGTCGTGGCTTGGGCCCGTGGTGTCCTGCCGGTGTGGGATCGAGTCCAGGCTGATGTCAAGACTTGGTCCAGGATGCCCCTCACCATCTTTGGCCGATCGGCCATCTTTAAGATGGTGGCGCTTCCGCGTCTCCTATATCAGCTTCAGAATTTCCCGTACCCTATTGGCCAACAGTGGTTTCGCCAAGTTAACTCCGTTCTCAGTTGCTTCCTCTGGGCTGGTGGGGCGGCCAGAGTGGCGCTGAAAACGTGCTTCTTGTCTACTTATTGTGGTGGCCTGGCTACCTCGGATCTTCTCTCCTACTATCAGGCTTCCCACCTGCTTATTCTTAATGACTGGTGGTACGGGGATAGGAGGGACCCGGCGTATGCCTTGGAGCGGTCGCTGATGGGGGATCGGACACTCCACACTATTCTGTATTCGGCTCGTCTGCGCCGCGCGCTGCCGTCGGTTACCAGAATGGTCTTTGCCGTGTGGAGACAAGCCCTGCGCCGCATGGGCTGGTGGGGCAAGTTGACGGCTGAGACGCCGCTTTGGCACAATGGTTTGCTCCCGGAGCTGGCGGCCCTGTCCGGCTTTGAGGGCTGGGAAGCCATTGGTATCACGCTGCTGGGCCAGGTCATGTCCGGTACCACTCTTAAATCGTTCGAGGAACTCCGTACTGAGTTCCAGATGCCTCAGTCCCAGTTCTTCCGATATCTGCAGCTGCGCCATGCTCTTACCCCGAGCGTTACCAGCCTAGACTCTTTACCGGAGTTCAGCCCAGTTGAGGCAAAAGTGTTTATGGGGGATCTGGGAGACAGAAAGGTTTCTCAGATTTACCAGACGCTAGTCACCCATTGCTCCTCTACCCTCCGCTCTCTTCGGGCGGCATGGGAAGTAGATGTTGGCCCTCTGGATGAGGACGACTGGAGGGAGGCACTTGAATCCCCACGTGGGACCGCTATCGCCGTCCGGCTCCGACTAATCCAATTTAAATACTTACATCGGGCCTATTATACTCGCGAACGGCTATGGAGGGCTGGGTTGATAGCTTCCCCGGAATGCTTGCGTTGTGGGACGGTGCCAGGGTCCCTGATCCATACAGTGTGGTCGTGTGCTCGGCTGACTGGTTTCTGGAGAGGTGTGTGGAGTTGTCTGTCCGAGGTCCTGGGCTGGGACCTTCCCCGCACCCATCGGCTGGGATTATTGCATGTCATGGATGGTATCGGGGGGAACGTTTATAAGCGTCATCTGCTGCTCTTGGGGCTGGTTGTTGCCAAGCGGGACTTGGCCCGGGCATGGAAGGCGGCGAGGGCCCCCCCCTGTCTGCGTGGCGAGCTGGGCTGGACTATTTCATGGGCCTGGAAAGGCCGATCTTTGAGGCGAGGGGCTGCCCGCGCAAACATTACAAAATTTGGAAGCGATGGGCCGACTACCGGGGTTTGTTATTGGATCCCCCGGCGGAGCGAGAGGAGGACGATTGATGGCAGAGTCATCGCTGGCCCGAGGCTGTAACGCCCTGTGTGCACTACACCTCCATTTGCTGCTGTATAGATGTCTGTGCACGTGTGGTCCGGGGGTGGGGGAGGGTGTTTGGGTGTTGGAGGGGTTGGGGTTGGGGGACAGGGTGGGTTAGAGGGAGTTTTCTATACTGAGCTTATTCTTGACACATGCTTGACCTTTTGCTACCTGTATGATTTGCTGTACTGATATTGTCGTGGTGATCTCTGGTCTTGGAGGTGCCACGTTCTTATTGTTCGTTTGCTCAATAAAATTGGTTGTGAAAAAAAAAAAACTAAATGTACAGGTTATCTAATAAAGTGAGGGTCTGTATTAAGGATGAGGTTTCCAAGATGCTGGAGTTGGGAGTGATTGAGCCTTCCTGTAGCTCCTGTTCTAGCCCAGTGGTCTTGGTACCAAAGGCTGCCTCTCTGAAGACCACTCAGATCTCCAATTCTCTGTGGACTATAGAGGCCTCAGTTCAGTCAAGGAGACTGACACTTACCTCTTCCCCAGATCGGATGAGCTAATTGACAGTTTAGAGGCTGACATGTTGCTGAGTACCTTTGATTTGAGATCAGAATAGTGGCAGATTGCCCTAACTGAAGCAGCCAAGGATAGGTCTTCTTAAGCCTCTCTGACTACTACAGGAGATTTGTCAAGATGTATGGCACCATTGTTGCCTCCTTGGCAGAGCTGATTTCTAAAAAGCAGCAAGAGAAGGTGACCTGGGATGGAAACAAGCAAAATAGTCATTGACACCCTGAAGGAAACCACATTTAATGCACCTATATTAAAAAAATCTGACTTCTACAAACATTCCTCATGCAGGCAGATTTTTCAGTGCATGGTATTAGGGCTGTTTTCTCTCAGCTGAATGGTTAGGATCTGGACAAACCAGTAGCCTTCATCAGCATGATTACTTCCCAGGGAGCAAACGTGGAGTGCAATTAAAAAGGAGGCGTTTGCAGTGGTCTGAATACTGAAGAAAATGATACCATACTT
This sequence comes from Lissotriton helveticus, assembly GCF_964261635.1. NCBI lineage: Eukaryota > Metazoa > Chordata > Amphibia > Caudata > Salamandridae > Lissotriton > Lissotriton helveticus. Next base: position 655,084,002 of record NC_136072.1, read on the forward strand.
GTTTGGGACTCAATTCCAGGTTCAGACAGACCACAGATGGCTGATGCAAATGCCTAATGAGAATCCTAAACTGTGAGGTGCTTCATTTCCCTACATGGCATGGACTTTTCGGTGGAGCATCACTGTGAGATTACTCCGATGCTGATAGTCTCTCTAGGTTTTTCTGCCTTAGCACTGAGAACTCCCATTGGCGTGGTTAGTTATCCCTTCCTTCTGCTGGGGGCGCCCATGTTAGAGAGAAGCATCTTTTGCACAGTATTCCCCCAGATGTTTACCTTGCTATGCTCAACTGGTTTTGCTTAACCAAGGACACTGTTCACTTTACCTCTGCCCACCAATGGTAAAGTGCCTGTTCTCCCCCACTTTAGCATGGTTAAGTTAATATGTATCTAATTGGCACATTCAATTTGCTTATAGGCCTTTAATATATGGTACTCAACATACCCAGTGCCTGCAAATTACATGCTACTTGTGAACTGCAGCACCCATTGTGCCACCCACTGAAAGACATCTGTTTACATTTTAGTAGTTTAATGCTGCAATGAGCAGCAATTGAAAGTTTGTGCATGCTGGTGATAATCTGTTGACACCATAGTGCACCCCATTCGCTAGCCGCACCTGCTTTTCCCTACAGGAGTCTGCAGAAAGAGTCAGTTTAGTAATGTATTCAATCAGGCATTTTCCTGGTTAGCTGGAGCCACTGGAGGCTGGTTTTAGAACGTCAAGTCAAGAGGCGTCACCTCTCTCCCCAACACCCTAAGCTACAGCAGCAGAACTGCTTAATTTGATCCAATGGTTGAAGGCGGGGCTTTCACTTTTGGGGAACAACACTTATTTTTCCTTATCAGACTATGCTACAGGAAATGACGGAGAAAAACACACAAGGGGGAAGAAGGGGGAAGAGAAGGATGTAAAATCAATGAAAAAGACAGAAGGCAGATGTGAAATGTGATGTATGTAAATTATTGGAAAAACAAAAACTGAGAAACCATATTAGAAGAAACCAAATCATGCAAAAACAATTTTAAAGAAAGATCATTTTAAGAAAATAGAAATTAATCACAATGAATGGAACATTTTTAAAAGAAAGATATTTTAAGGTACTATCCAAAATTGCATTAAACTTGGGTGAAGTTTAGGACTAGGGAGGGTTTATGGGTGAGAGGTGTTTTTATGGTTTAAGGATGGGTGGGGTGTAGGGGTGTTGAGGGGTTTTAGGATTCATGGATAGACAGAGTTTAGGTCTGGTGAGGAATTTTAGGGTTCAGGATGCGTGCAGTGTAGATGCAGAAAACGGTTCCCAGGGTTCAGGGATGGGAAGAGTTTAGTGTTGATGGCGCGCGCAGATTACCAGCTCAGTTTACCACACTCACCTGCGCCCATAAACATTCACATCTTGAACTAACTGATTTAATTTCCTGCCTATCAGAAATGTATTATTTTAGGATTTTTACCTATACACCTAGACTTACCAATCCTTGTCACCTATACTTAAAGTCCTAAAGGGATCAAAGGGAGTTAGCATGATAGGTAGCGATAAACATTTACCATCATAATAACCACAGACTCGGGTAAGTTTTAAACACTTTATCTATGCAAAGTCTTATTAGTCAGAGTCCATACAATTGCAGTTAATGCTTTTTCAAGTAAGAAAATGATAATTAAAGCAATGATTTGTAGGAATATTATGAGATTTCTTTTAGACATTGATACCTGGAAAGGGTGAGAATGGGAAACAGTACAATGACATACCACACAGATTATATTTACCTAGAATGGTGTGAAGACCAACCCTGGCCACGGACTGCGACAAAAACAGGGCTCCCGTTAAATCTGGCACCAACGGGACAGAACAGGTGCAGACCAGAACAGGACAGGACCGCAGCTAAGTGCAACGCCTGCATCACACCCATTTCTCTCTTTCTGCGGCTAACACTCGTACCCCGACGGAGTCATCGATTCTTCTCCCTCGGCAAATTCTTGATTCTTCTGACAGAGTGCTCGACTAGCCCCTCTGCTCTCGTCAGACAATCTAACTAACTAAGCCTACCTTAGTTATACCATTTTCCAGGGCAATGTACCAGCCCCCAATGTTGCGAATTCGTGTATTCCCTTGATTTGATTGGTCAGAAAGGCGAGGAGAGGTCATCACACCACACCAGTATGAGATCATTTTCATTTAACATTGTTGATTGATGTTGCCGCCCATAATTTACTTTCCCATGATTTTATTCCACCCAGCAATATTTGTTGCAAAATAATATACAAAGTATAACAAATGATATGGTCTCTTCCTCTTGGGAGTTCACAGGGTCGGGTTCCCAGGCGCATCGCAGGCAAGACTGTCATTGGCATTAGTTCAATGCCACTGCTCGAGGACTCTTGGTACTTTGGCTCATGCGCAGTGTGGTTTCAATATGGCGTTACAAGTCACCCTTCAAGCCCAAATACGAGCTAATAATTAAATCAAAGAAAGACTCATTAGAATGTGAGAATAAATGAATACACTATATACCACTTATTTCTACTCTATCCCCATTACTTTATTTTAACTATGGCATTAATAGGTAAGCAGAACGAACAAAGATTAGTTTAAGCAGTAGGAGGTGCATTAATGTGTGAGACAAGAAGCGGCCATCTTTATTACTAGTGCTCAGCTGCAAAGATTTTCACCAAGCGAAAGATGTGTCACATCACGTAGATGTGACAGACGCATGCGTAGTAAAGGTCCCGCATTTTCGGCAGCCATTTTTAGGTACTCGGGTTACTGTTAGTAAAAGCACATACGCAAGTTGCCCCTCTATACTAGAAAAGTTGTGTGGTGTATTGATTAGTAATACAAAACATGTTGAATAATAAGTTACATGTTATTTCGAGAGGGCTGAATCCAAGCAAGTTTCTTTCCGTATGAAACCTTGCTCCATCAGCGTTGGTGAGGGATCTTTAGAGGCCATGCATGGATGGTGGTTATGTTATGTTATGTTATGTTATGTTATTAAATCATTTATTGAGCGCACTAACACTGATTAGTTTCTTGGCGCTAAAGTTGACAGTAACACAATCGGAGGTGGAGAAGGAGGATTAAAAAGCTTGTCTAAAAAGCCAGGTCTTCAGTGCTTTCCGAAAAGGTAAGAGATCTTGGCAAGAACGGATCTCCAGGGGAAAGGTGTTCCAGAGGCAGGGGGCCAGTGTTGCAAATCTCCGTCCACCAGAACGTTTAAGTTTAAAGGGAGGGGTCTGGAGAAGGGCTAGATGGAGTGAGCGAAGGTTGCGGGGGGGGGACGTATTTGGTGATCAGTTGATAAATAAATTTAGGGCTTTTGCCGTGTAATGACTTGAAGATCATACAACCTGCTTTGAAATAGCAGCGTTGTGTGACCGGAAGCCAATGCAGCTCGATGAGAAGAGGAGTTGCCGCCTGCCATCTTGGTTGCTTCAGGATCAGCCTAGCAGCATAGTTCTGCACCATCTGGAGACGCTTAAGCAAATAGCTAGGGAGACCTAGATAGATGGCATTCGCGTAATCCAGATGGGACAGGACAGTGGCGATCACAACCTGGGTAATTGCTTCAGTCGTTAGTAGCCGCCTGACCTTCCTAATTCTTTTTAACTGGTAAAAGCATTTGGATACCACTTGTCCCACTTGTGTTTTTAGTGAGAGATCACTATCCACAATGACTCCAAGCGTTTTAGCCGAAGATGATGGTTGCGGAGCTTGACCCAGTTCTGAAGGCCAGTAGTGAGAGCCCCAGTACTTGGCACTATCCCCAGTCAGTACCAGTTCAGTTTTACCTGGGTTTAGTTTCAATTGATTTTGGTCCATCCAGGATTTAATAAACCTCATGGTTGACTGGAAATGGCTCAAAGAGTTTTCGGAGTTATCAATGGTGAAGAGTAGCTGCAGGTCATCTGCGTAGTTAAAAACTCTCACCTGTTTATCCCTCAAGGTTTGTATAAGGGGGAGTATGTATATGTTAAAGAGATGGGGTGACAGGGAGGAGCCCTGTGGCACTCCGCAAGGGATGGCCTGTTTAACACCGGTCAAGTCCCCCAGTCGCACCGCTTGGGATCGGTCCTCCAAGAAGGACCTCAACCAGCAGGCCGCCATGCCCTGTATGCCGGCCTGTCCGACACGGTCGATCAAGATGTTGTGGTCGACCGTGTCGAACGCGGCCGACAGGTCCAGTAGCACTAGGGCCTGGGGAGAACGTCTATCTACGCAGTCTCGAAGGGTATCCAAGACTGCGGTGACCACTGCCTCCGTGGAGTGTGCAGGCCGGAATCCAGCCTGATGGGGGTCAAAGCAAGAGGACTCCTCCAGAAAGTTAGAGAGGTTTTTCGCCACGTGTGCCTCTAAAAGTTTCGCCAAATAAGGCAATAGAGAGATAGGCCTGAAGTTTGCCTTGCATCCAGGATCTGATAGAGCGCGCGAGGTCACCCAGCCAATGATTTCGCCGTTTCCGGCTTCAGGGCCCATATATTTTCAATTCACACTATTCATTGACCAGGCGACTTCACGGGCTGCTACCAATTGTGTGTGTTCCCTACTGTTATTACTTAGTGTACCCGACTTACCATCCACCGACACGGGTACCTATGACTTCAATGGATCAGGGGCCTAGCTGTAAAAGGAAAGGCAGCAAATGCAATTTCAAAATGACATTCAATACTGTTGTAAATGACCACGGACAACTGGAAGTTTTAAAATGTTTATCTAAAGTTCGTTTTCTGAAAGCATGAGATTTACAAGAATAAGGCAATCGATAATCAAGATAATGAAAAGTACATAACTATAGAGAAATAAAGTCAGGGTAATCATTTAAATGCAATAATGAGATGCAAAGGAAATATGCTATGCATTCAAGGCAGGAATTCTTTAGAAAATCTAAGTAAGGTCGTTCTAGACCATATCAGAAAATGACAAACTGCAATGCAAAATATGATTTCTAAAAGGTAGGGTAACATGGGAACATATCAAGAAAAATTATGCAAATGACTTTACGTTTCAATAGTTTGCGGCAAAAGCATGGAAAAATCAACGTATGCAAGATGTCTCTTTATTTGAGCAAAAGACAGAAATATAGAAAGGTGCAAGTTTAAAGAACTTAGAGCAGTATTTACCTAGACTGGTGTGGAAACCAAACCCTGGCCACGGGTCAGTTAAGGATAGGAAACCCTCAAGGAAGGATACCCTTCAAAGGACAGCAGGTGCAGAATGGACACCCCGGACAGGACAGGATACCCTCAGATTAGGAATCAGGACAGGACCTCAGGATAGGACAGCAAACCCTCAGGACAGGACCGCTCAGGACAGGACCACACCCGCAGTTTGGAAGCAACGCCTGCGTTCCACCCTCTCTGCAGCTATCGATCAAGACCCCGATTGGATCAGCGAACTCCCAGCAAAGTGCTTTGCCAGCACTTTAAGGTTCAGTGAAACCTTAGTCTATGGTCAATTTCGGACAGAGTGCTCCGCAGCGCTCTGTATCTTCAGTCACCTATTGAGTACGATGGGTCAGTGACAGGTCAGCTAAACCAGACAAGTCGGACAATTCCCTAGGTGAACCCAGGGTAGATATACTCTTTTGGGTCAGTGTACCACCCCCCAAATGTTGCAAAGTGTCAGAATCCCCAATTTCGATTGGTCCTAAGGTAGGCTTTGGGTAACACACCAATCATAACAGTCTATTTAGATGCTACATTTACATATTTGGGTACCGCCTAGCGAGATTGGGGTTCCCATGAGAAATTGTGCAGAAATACGAGTGACAATTAACATTGTTGCCGAGCTAGGACAATTGTCTCAGTTTTCCTGGGTTTTTCAGGTCAGTTCTCAGGAGCATCTTGCCCATCACTGCCAGCTGGCTAAGTTCCATCAGCCAAAGTTGTCAGGTCCCTGGAAAGGCGATCATGCGCAGAAGGGACCTCCAAGATGGCTCATCGGTACAGACAAACCCCCATTCCCCGCGGTACATGAAAAGTAAGCGAGAACAAATTAATACATAGAAATAACGTTATGAAAACACATCATTTGGGTTTGAACTTTCAACTTATCACTACAAAATATACTTATGCAGTCTAAATGTTAGCTACATATAACATACACAAGAGCAGTGGCACGAGCAGTACCACGTTGTAGGCAAAGCTATGAATTACGCATGCGCATAAATTTCCCTCCACTTCTGCAGACCCGTCAGGACACGTGAGTGTGGCTGACGCATGCGCAGTAACTAAATACAAGCGGCGGCCATATTTTACGGACACGGATTAAAATCATTAGGAATACACATAGGCAAGCTTCTTAATCCTTATTCAAACTAAATATAAACGTTAGTAAGACGTACACTTATTACCTTGTTACACACAGACGAGGTTCATGACTTCGGCAAGGTCGCAAAATATGCGAAGCTTTGCTTCATCAGATCCGCCCCGGTTTTTTTTAATAGGGCATGACCGTGGCTTCTTTAAAAGTGGACGGGACAATGCCCGACAAAAGGGAATCATTTAGAAGGGCAAGAGTAGGGGTTGGGTAAGTGGAGAAGCATTCTCTCAAGATGTGAGGGGGACAGATATCCAGTGGGGAGCCAGATTTGACTCTCATCATTAATTCCAGGAGCTGGCCATGGGTTATAAGTTGAAAATTAGTAAGAGTGGCAGAGCCTGTCTTTATTGCCATACCGGTCATGATTGGGGTCTTCGGTTGGGGAATGCTAGTTTTTATGTCTGTGATTTTATCAATAAAGTAAGAATTGAGTGAATCACACAGACACTGAGTGGGGATTACTTTAGGACGGACATTCTCCAGATTGGTCAGTTCATTGAAGACAGAGAAAATATCCTTAGATCTGTTTGATGAGTCCAGAATACGAGAGGAGAAATACTCCACCTTTGCTGCAGAGATGGCATTCATGTATTCCTTCCGCGCCCTAGTATATTTAGTTTTTTCCTCAGTTTCGTAGTTACGGCGCCACAGGCGCTCAAGCTGACGGAGAGCCAGTTTCTTGCTTTTTAAGTCGGCAGAAAATCATCTGTTAGCATCTGTACGCCGAGCGAGTTTAATTTTTTTATACGGGGCATGAAGATTGCTAGCCGCTTGTAGCCAATCGGTTAGAGAAGAGACTGATAGATTTATGTTGTTATCCAAAGGAGGGACATCATTTGCCAATGACTGTAGAAAAGCAGTCTTATCCATAGCGTTCCAGTTCCTAGCCAATTTACCAGCAGTTGGCACAGTGGTTTTGTTGTGGGTAACATAAATCTCAAATTTAAGGATCAAATGGTCTGACCATAGGCAAGGCAGGGTAAGCGGGGGAGTCACGCAAGTGGTATTAGACCACACGTGATCCAATATATGTCCTTTGTCATGAGTGGGGGAGAGCACCAGTTGCTTGAAGTTGAGGTTGGACAAAAGGTCAGTCAGTTCCGCTGATTGAGAGCCCTCTAAAGGATCTTTGTACCAGTAGTTGAAGTCGCCAACTAACATAACCCTGGCGTGATCCAGAGCTAGGTTGGCAACCTGCTCACTAAAGGCCATGGGGAACAGTGGCATTGAGGTGGGTGGTCTGTACAAAAGAACACATGCTATGGTCATGTGAGGGGTGGCGATTTTTAGTACAAGATTATCCGTGTTGGCTAATGTCAGACAGGTAAGAGTGGTGACCTCCAAGCTGGAGTGGATAATCGCCGCAACTCCACCTCCTCCTTTCGCGCTGGCGCGGTCTGCCTGGATAATATAGTAGTCAGGTGGTAGGGCTGCTATGATGTCGGGTGCAGAGGTAGGAGATTGCCACGTTTCTGCTAGCAGCAGGATGTCAGGCTTTTCCGTGGTGAATAACAAAAAGATGTCCATCTGATGCTTGACGAGGGAACGGGTGTTGAGGTAAAGGATAGAGAGTGAGTTGAGGGGTGGATTGGACATAGCCGAACAAGCTGCATGGGTGGAAAGGTGACAGCCTTGGCGCAAGATACCATCCTTACAAAGTAGGTGGAGTGTATCCTTTGATAAGAGTAGATGATCATTGTTCTTATTACATTCCAGAAGATCGGCCCTGGAGTAATGGAAGGATTGGGTAGTATGGGGTGCCCCTAGTCCCGGTCGGTTGCGGACGGGCGCAGACGGGCTTTCCTTAGGCGGGCCTTCGGCGCGCAAACGTCGCGCCCGCTGCGCTCGTCCGCTGCGCTTCCGAGGGAAGCACATGATTTAAGGGAAAAAGGAGTGACGGCCGGTGGGCGTGGCCTCTGAAGGGGGCGTGGCCTGCAGGCTGAGCGAGGCGCTGGAAGCGTTCCACGCCTAGTTGCAGGGCAGCGCCGAGTCTGCCTTTCAAGCGTGAGAGGTGGGGGTGAGTGAGTTGTTTTAAAAAGAGCACAAGAATAACACAACAATGTTAAAAATGATCAGCCTCCCGGCTTTCCGCCTCAGGAATGTGTCACAGCAAATGGGAGCGCTCGCAATCAGCGTCCCTTTAAAGTGACGGCCGGTGGGCGTGGCCTCTGAAGGGGGCGTGGCCTCTGAAGGGGGCATGGCCTGCGGGCTGAGCGAGGTGCTGGAAGCGTTCCACGCCTAGTTGCAGGGCAGCGCCGAGTCTGCCTTTCAAGCGTGAGAGGTGGGGGTGAGTGAGTTGTTTTAAAAAGAGCACAAGAATAACACAACAATGTTAAAAATGATTAGCCTCCCGGCTTTCCGCCTCAGGAGTGTGTCACAGCAAATGGGAGCGCTCGCAATCAGCGTCCCTTTAAAGTGACGGCCGGTGGGCGTGTGGTGAAGGTTTTTTTTAGGGTTCAGTGATGTGTGGAGTTTCGAAGTGCTGAGGGGCTTTAAAGGGTCAGGCTTGGATGGGGATTAGGTGTAGAATGGGGCTTTTAGGGTTCAGGAATGAGTGGAGTTTATGGGTAGTCAGAGGCTATACAGTTCAGGAGTGTAGCGGCAGGAAGTGCTTCTAGGAATCAGTGGTGGGTGTAGTTTAGGTGTGGTGAGGGTTTTTATGGGTTGTGAGGGGTTGGGATGGATGGTGTTATGGGGTTGTGAATGTTCAACAAATTCAAAGCATCCGAAGAAATTGTTTGACAATATAAAATACATGAATCTGAAATATGTAAAGTAGTAAAACAAACACCTATGACAAATGTTACACTTTAAAAAGTAAGCATGCAAAAGACAATTTTGAACGACAAGACATCCTATGAATTGGTTTCTATGAAATTGTAAATGTTATTCATTCTGAAAATGTCCATTAAACAGTTTAGTTGAAAAAAATAATTCTATCATTTTATTCCATCAATGTATTTTTCTATGAAATAACATATAACTGTGAAAAGCAACCTGCAAGAGTGAGATAAAGGGGCAGAGAGTAACAGATGGTGGAATAAAAAGGGATGGGGTGGAATCAAAACTCTGCAGCCTTGGTATTCAGCGCTGTGACACTCAAAAGTGCTGGCCACTGGCTTCTAAGCAAAACATTGGGCCTTGGAACTTATTATTTTACACTGCAGCAGACAAAAAGAGAGAAAGAGAAACAAAGAGCAACATAGAGTGAGAAGTTGGAAAGAAAGAGACAGGAAGGGAGAGGAACTGGTTTGAACTTTTTGATAGAGCTTGTTTCAACATTTTTGCCAGGGCTGCTTTTGGAGCCCAGTCCAGCCCTGTGGGCAGATTTTATGCTTTTTTATAATAATTCAGCGGCAAATCGTTCAGTATTCCCTTGTGAACTGCCTACTTCTGTTCATTAAGGAAACTGATTCAATATCCTTCAATCTTTAAAGCGAAAGTAGAGACCACCACAAACTTTAAACGATTTTAAGTTGTCTTCATCACAAATGCACTGGTTAGTGATAGATGACATCATTAAATGAATACTCCAAGGGACTATGAAAAATTTTAGAACAAGCATTTGGCTTATTTAAAATTCCCACTTTCAGATGTACATTTATCATCCGAAAGGAAAATCAATCATGCTTCTCGTAAAAAAAATCTAGAATATATTTTCTTCTGTTGATACCGGAATGTTTCCATTTTTCAAAATGCCCTTACTTTTTCATGCATGAAAAACTCAGTTCTTGACTAGAGTGGATCAAATTACGTTTTATGAAAAACTATTCAAATATTCCCTACTAATAAAAGAAAAGTTTGCTGGAGAAGAACACCCTGTTCAGCAAACATTGTTCTATCCTGCAGTTTGGAACCCAAACCCCCAAGTACATATATCCAAATAAAAATATAAATAAAAAGGAAGCGAACCCGTGCTATAAAAGAACTCTATTATACAAAGATTGATGCATAGTGAAGGAAAAGAGAGGGATGAATTAATGTGTTTATTTCTCAAAGAAATAATATTATTATTGTGGTGGAAAGGGTGTGGGGGGTAGGACATGCCCATGAGATCGTTTCATCTGTGACTAGTAGAGACATTGGGGCTGGATTACATACATGTGGTGCATACGATGTCCTGTTTGGCCGAGGGAACACATTTGCCACACTAAAGGGTGAAAGGCAAGTACATGTGTATTACTATTTACTTGCCAATGTGTTAGCTTTGTTTTCTGCCGCAGATGGTTGGGTGGTAGTTCTGCCATTGAGAACTGCACCTTTTGTTCATAAGGGCATGGTTATCAGTCGGGCACAGCAGTATCAATCACCAGGTGGAATATCGCTCCTCTGATCACGTCTGGCTCAGTGTTTCTTCACCAGAATTTACTATGTGTGGAAACTTCAGGGCTGAATTCACCAGCTGGAAAAACTGGCTGGTAAAATCGCTTAGTGATCATATAGAGGCTGTGGGCAAAGGCTCAGCCGGGCCCCCGCCAGATCGCTCCTGTGTGGCGCAGAGAGAGCTCCACCCTGCCATCCCAAAGCATTCCCTGCTCCCAGACTCCTCCCACACCTCCATTACCGCCACTGCTGCAGCACACATGTGCCCCCGTTCTCATTTATCAGCCGCTTGCAGCAGGTCATAAATCGTGAGTTCTACCCCATGGCATTGGGAATTCCATGTAAAAAATCGTTGTCTGATACAATCGGGTCTACACAGTTATTCTCCATTACATGGGGTTAAACTTGTAACTGCACAGCACTGGCAGGGTTTTACTGACCTGTACTGTAAATACTAGTGCACAGGTTGCCACTCACCTAATAGGACAGTCGGAAGTAACACAAAGGGAGGGTGGCTGGGATGTGATTTTTGTTGCTAATGGTTTGTTATGTCTCTCTTCTGATTCTGAGCCATTATCTGTAAGTCAATCTGAACGACAAAATGGTAGAACAAACTGTGAAAGTACATCTGCAAGCAAAGTACAGAAAACGCGCTTGTCAGCGGTATTTGAATTTGTTGTGGTAGATTGCACCGATCTCCATCTTACCATAAAATTGAACTATAACAAGCATTATTTGTTGTTGCAGAAATAATTTTCTGAATTACATTTTTGCACAATTTTGGGCTGTAGCTGCTAAGCGAAATAATTAGTATTCATTAACATTTTTAAACAGGAAAACAAGCATAGTTCTTAAATTCTTAACGTTCGAAGGGAACATCGTATTCTGTTTTTCCTTAAGAAATGACACATGTAGCTGCAGTTTTGCTGATCTCCTGGTGCGAGTTCTATGAATATTTGTGAGTCTCCTGCTCCCGGTTTGCCAATATCATCTCCTCTCCTGGTCTTGCAATTTTCCTTGCCTTGCTTGCATGTTGCAGGGGGTCACCAAAGTTTACCAAGGAGGTTCAGACACCGCCACCTTCCCGGAGAGCTGGAAGCACGCAGAACTCAGCGCTCTACTCAAGAAACCCACAGCGGACCCCACCGAACTCAAGAATTACCGTCCCATCTCGCTCCTCCCGTTCCCGGCCAAAGTCATCGAAAAGACCGTCAACAAACAGCTGGCCGCCTTCCTCGAGACGAATGGATCCCTCGACCCCTCACAGTCTGGCTTCCGAGCCAACCACAGCACCGAGACCGCCCTCATCGCTGCCACCGACGACATCCGAACCCTGATGGACAACGGAGAAACAGCGGCCCTCATCCTCCTTGACCTCTCCGCGGCGTTCGACACTGTCTGCCACCGCACCCTAATACAGCGCCTCGGCAACATCGGAATCCAGGAGAAGGCACTGGAATGGATCACCTCCTTCCTCGACGGAAGAACACAGAGAGTCCGCCTACCACCGTACAAGTCAGAGGCCACCGAAGTCATCTGCGGCGTCCCCCAAGGATCCTCGCTGAGTCCCACCCTCTTCAACGTCTACATGAGCCCCCTCGCGGCCATCGCACGCAAACACAACCTCAGCATAATCTCCTACGCCGACGACACCCAGCTGATCCTCTCCCTGACCAACAACCCCGCCGCCGCCAGAACCAACCTGCACGAAGGGATGAGAGACGTAGCCGAGTGGATGACGACCAGCCGCCTGAAACTGAACTCGGACAAGACGGAGGTCCTCATCCTGGGCTCCTCGCCCTCCGCCTGGGACGACTCCTGGGGGCCCCCCGCCCTGGGCACCGCACCCAAACCGACTGACCACGCACGTAACCTGGGCTTCATCCTGGACTCCTCCCTCTCCATGACCAGACAAGTCAACGCCGTCTCCTCATCATGCTTCAACATCCTACGCATGCTACGGAAGATCTTCTGGTGGATCCCCACCGAGACCAGGAAGACCGTCACCCAGGCCCTCGTCACCAGCCGACTGGACTACGGCAACGCTCTCTACGCCGGAACCACCGCCAAGCTCCAGAAGAGACTCCAGCGGGTCCAGAACGCCTCAGCCAGACTCATCCTCGACCTCCCACGAAACAGCCACATCTCCGGACATCTGAGAGACCTGCACTGGCTCCCCGTCAAGAAAAGAATCACATTCCGTCTCCTCACCCACGCACACAAAGCCCTACACGACCAAGGCCCGAGCTACCTCAACAACCGAATCAACTTCTACGCTCCCAAGCGCCACCTCAGATCAACCAGCCTCGCCCTCGCCGCCGTCCCCCGCATCCGAAGAGCGACAACAGGAGGAAGGTCCTTCTCCCACCTGGCCGCCAAGACCTGGAACTCCCTCCCGACTGACCTGCGCCTGACCCAAGACCACCTCGCCTTCAGGAAGAAGCTCAAGACCTGGCTGTTCGAGCAGTAACGGCACCCCCCCCCCCCCCAGCGCCTTGAGACCCTACGGGTGAGTAGTGCGCTCTAAAAATGTCGTGATTGATTGATTGATTGGTCCGTGAGGTCCACAGGACCACCATCGGCGGCTGCTCATGTGTGGCTGCACCTTAATCCCTCGCGTCGACAGAGCAACCCAGTACTGATGGGAGGGATTGTGCCTATGCCATGTTCACTGCAGGTTTCCGGAATAGCGGTGACATATAAAACACAGGGTGCACTTTTATGCAGGGTGGCACTTTCAGACAGAATCAAAAGCACTGACCTCTGTATTCCAGGAAAAAACGAATAGGAACTGTGGCTTAAACCTACACAGATGGAAAGACAGGTTTCCCTTTTAGAAACCCTCACAAAGAAAGAGACAATATCTGCTGATGCTGCCCCGCATCCTAGATCAAGGAAGGGAATCATTCAGGGACCCAGCAGCCTGCAAAGCCTCAACCCCAAAGGTTGAAAAGAAATACAGACACGCGTCCAAGGACCTGCTGTGCATCCGGGGAAATGTGACGGCAGACTCCATCATCATGGGCAGGAAAGAAAGCGGGTCACTGTCTCCATACCTACCTGGAGAGAGAGATTAAGAGAGTGGAAATGTGGGGAGAAAAGGAGAGAGGAGCAGCAGTACAGTGGAGGATCGCTAATTCCAATGCCCTCCTAAATTGATATGCCCACCAAAACTAGAAAAACAGTTGGAGAGCTAATGAAACACCTCCTAGAGCAGTTCCAAAGAAGGGCAGCCACACTCCTATAAGATGGGAAGTCCATTGCCGCCACATGCTTGAAGTCTGTGCTCGACACAGCAGATATGCCCAAAAGGCAGATAGCACAGGTACAACCCTGAGGAGGCATGCCTGGCTTAGTGAGTCAGTGTTCAAGAGTGAGATGCAGGCAAGCATCATCGATACCCCCTTCACTGCATAACAACTGTTTGGCTCATTGGTTGATGAGACACTACAACAACTTAAGAGGGATAATGACACGGCTCCAAACAGCCCAGCACTAATCCTTTTAGGGCAGATGGATAGGCAAGTCCTTGAGAGTAGCAAGCTTTTCAACCAAGTGACTGCACATACCAGCTGCCCTACCACATAAAACCTGTGGGGGCAGAAGGGGCTTTCCTACAGGAGTGGAGGAGGGTCACGTCAGACAAGTGGATCCAGAACATGGTCCAACACGGTTATTGCATAGAACTTATAATGACACCACCGGAGTTCAGATCAAAGAAAAGTTCACATTCAATAGAAAAAAGATGTTGCCTGCAATGAAAAGTGAAGGAAATATTAAAGTGGGCAGTAGGGAGGTCTGCAGCAGAAATCAATCAGGGAAACTAATCTATATTTTCCTATTTCCAAAACGGGACATTTCTTGAAGACCAATTTGGATAGCCACTTCTGAAACCAATTCATAAAACACAAAAATTTGAAATTACAACACTCCAGGAGGTCTCCCCCGGCTGTGGGAAAAGGACTATATGAAAACTATAGACTTAACTTCTGGTTATAAACATTAGAACTTTTTTTGTCTCTTTACCCTTTGCAAGAATAAAAGAATAGACACACCAGACTAAGGAAAGGTTCTATCATCGATGAGTTACAACAAATGATAAAAATCTTAGCAGAAAGGTAAATTACTCAGCTCTATACTCGCACGTTGTGTAAAAAGGATGCCTGTAGGTTATAAAATGAGCAATCAATTTTTTTTTATTTAAGGCAGCGACACATTAAATAACTCAGTGAAACTTAGACTTTGTCTCCCCTGGGTGATAACCAAAAACAAAAAAGATTGAGATGAGTATAGGTAAATGCATTAAAACTACCATTATTTATGATTTAGTTTAGTTTTCTTATGTTGGAAGTAGTATCTGGGATATCATGTAATATGTGATGTCATCAGCAGTGCATTGCGGGGGGTGAGTTATAGTTAGCTCAACTAACTATAACAGCGGAATTTCTCTGGTTTTGTACAAGTGAAATGTCCAACTAACGTCCCTAAAACCTATTTTTTTTAGTGAATATCAAAGGTTTTTTAAATGGTAATGTCTAACTATAACATGTTTAAAACCCATGTTTTTTTAGTGAATTTCTAAGGTTTTTTAAATGCTAATTTCTAACTATAATGTTTTTAAAACCTATGTTTTTTTTCAGTGAATTTCGAAGGTTTTACAATTATTAATTTCTAACTACAATGTCTCTGACACCTATATTGCTTTTAAGTAAATAAAAAAGTGCATACTTTTTGTAGTGAAAAACTTACTGTAACAGTAGTGTGTTATAAGTTATAATTTAACAATGTTTAAAATGTAATTATCACTGATTAACATCTAAGTGTCGAAAAAGTGTGACGCAGCATCTATGATACCTGACTTCGAACAACAGCGTTCGCAGTTTGATTCCCAGCTCCGGAGTTAGCCCACCACTGTGTCACTGTGGGCGATACCTTGCTTAATCTTCCCGACGCCGCCGAGTGCTGGGATATCTCTCTGGAGGTAGCTGTACACTTTACAAATACTGTTATTTTTTCTAATTTAAAACCATAGTATTGCAACATATTAGCACAATTTTTTTTCTTCTATTCTGAACGATATTTTTTTTTAGATCATCTATTTACGATTATGGCAATTAATAGATGTTTTTAGTCACGAGAAAGGAAAAAACACGATTTGCCCGGTAACAGATTTTAAGCTCTCCAATGTATGTACATATTAAGGAGCTTATACGTGTGAGGATCGAGATCGAAACCTTTACCGCTTAACATTTTGTAACTTTTCCCAACACGTGCACAAGTTAAACAGTGAAAACGTGGGCACGTGTCAATTGTAAAAGGTAACATCTAAATGGGCGCAGCCACATGTTCCTTCCATAGACTACTCAATAACCAAAAAGTATATAATCCACACCCGTTGATCGATTAGTTTTGTTTTTGCGAGTTATTTATGCGTGTTCATTGTGTGATGCACGTTCCGTTTTCTAGCATGAGATTCTTCTTTTGCAACAACAAAACATATTACGGAGTTGTAAGTTGTTTGATTATGGCATAGCAGATATTTATAATACGTAGCTATTTGTGATTATTTAAAGATTTGATTTTAGAAAAAAGTGTTATTGATTGTTTTTTCCATTTATATGTAATGTCAGCAGCTTCTATTTAGAAACACACAGAATAGAGAAAACACTTTTCCTTTTCTCGCTCCTTTGAGATCATATAGTGTGACTTTGTACATTATAATATTGACACTATACTTTACTTCAGAGGTGTTGATGACAAGTGGGCATGAAGACTAAAGATTAATATGTAACATCAGCAGCTTCTGCTTCTTACTCTGTTTCCCCCTGAGATAAATATAGTGTGTATATGTATATTGTAATATTCACATTCATACTGACCTCAGTGGAGTTCATGACCTGTTGACACGAAGACAAAAGATTTCGAAGTCCCGGAGGAAAGAAGCTTTGAACATATTCACCACTGGAAAATATTTTGTTATTCATTTTGTTTTGTGTTCATGACTTTATTTTCTTTTTCTATTGTCCGGCATCAGTGACACTCTGTATATTGTAGTACAGCGTTTATTTTTCAAACAACAAGAGTTGGAGATTTGTTTGAGCCAGGAGTAAACCATCTGCAATACAGCTTACTGACTTATATTAATTACTTGATCAGATATTTTTACAGTGAGAATATTTTTCGGAATTGCACTTTAAAAAAATATTGTTTGCATAGATACTTTCTAACTGAATGCCTTTGATAAACCCTACATTTCTGAATGATATTTTGGTATTTCTCTTTTTCTCTGTTTTGGTTCCTATTATCCTTCTCCCTATAGAATACATACCATTAGTAGTGTATATTATACTACTATCGTATATGTTCTTAAAGGAGTAGGTGATCTCTTAGTGGAGCAGTGCGTGACCTCTAAGCACTACGACAGAACTTTCCAAAGTTCTACAGAATAGAAATTGTAAAAATGTTGATTTTTTTGTTGTGGTCCATATTCTTGTTCTCCTGTGGAATATTATAAACTCACCCTGTATATTTTAATACTGTAACTTTCTGGTAGTTCAAAAGGGTTGGGGATCTATCTGTGCGAGAAACTAACAACATATACTACAGTTATTTCCGTTGATAACTTACTACCTCCCAGTTTTTAACACTGCTAATGTATTATAAAATAGTTGCAAAAAGAAATTCTATACATAGTGCTTCATGTAATATTTTGATAAAGCGTGCATTTCTATGTAATATGACGTCATTTGTGTTTAACAGTTTTTTACTTGTTATTGTTGTTGTCACCTGAGACGATGTGGTGCGGGAGTGTTTGTTGTTGTACTTCTTTTCTACTTTATCTAAAAGTAACTGATGCCCTTTTATATTAACAAATGAAGGGTGCAACACTTTTACAAACAATAGGCAACAAAAAATAGGCAGGGTGTGGCCACGCTTAAGGGATATTTTATGAATTGCGTTTTTATTTGTCACCCCTCTGATATATACATCTTCACGTTCCTAAGAAAGTGTATTTGTGATTGCTTAATAAAAACTGTTTCAAACCTAGACTGAAATTTTTGCAGCGCAACCACAACTCCCCGTCAGAAAAGTAAACACCACATTCTAAGTAAATAGTGCTCCTGGGAAGTATCCCACCAGTGGACTTAATAAAAAGAAGACCGCAACACACTCTGTTATTTTTTCACCGTGATTTACAGGCCCCCGCAAATTATATAAATGGCCCTAAAAATATATAAAGAACATTTTTTACCTTCACAGTCCCTGTCCGCCACCTTTTAACCACTGTACAGGGTCAATAGTGTTCCTACCCTCTCCTTTACTACTTTTTGTCCCGTACTTCTTTGAAGTGCATCGCAAAATGGCTGACAACAGTGAACCAGTCCCAGGATGCTTGTTTCCGGTCCAGGGAAGACATGGCTTGGCAGTTCGGGCTGGACTGTTCCCATGAGGCACAGGGTTAGACTGATTTGCATATGGCCATGTCTGAACTGGGGTGGTGGAGTGAGCTAAAGAATGTTGATGAATAAAACCCAGATCAGTTGACTGGGGTGAGTGTTTGATTTGCTTGAGAGCTCCGTCCATTATCCCCTCTGGTATAGCTTTGTTCACCCTAAGTTGGCAGGGTATGCCCAGACATGGGATCCTTGCTCATTTTGCCACAGGATTCAAGCGAGCCTGGCTGATGATGACGGGTGAGTGTTTGATTTACTCAAGCTCTCAGTCCATTATCCCCTTTGGTATTGCTTTCCCAGCCAATAAGGAGCAAACTTGTACTCGGAACCCTTTAGCCAATAAAATGTCCATGGTGTTCCTCAGAGGGGGAGGGAATGGCTGCCAACATTTCTACTTTTAATGCTTCACAGCCAATGAAGATTAAGCTTGGGAAGGTCCTGCTTGGAACATGTTGCCCAATCAGATGTCCCTGATACTCCGCGGAGGGGGAGGGAATAGTTAACAACACTTCTACTTGCAATGGTTCACAGCCAATGAACATTAAGCTTGGGAAGGTCCTGCTTGGAACACATCAGCCAATCAGATGTCCCGGCTACTCAGTGGAGGGGAAGGAAATGGCTGGCAACACTTCTACTTTCAGTGGTTCGCAGCCAATGAACATTAAGCTCTGGAAGGTTCTGCTTGGAACATGTGAGCCAATCAGATGTCCTTGCTAGTCAGCGGAGGGGGAGGGAATGGCTAGCAATACTTCCACTTTCAATGGTTCAAAGCCAATGAACATTAAGCTCATTGTTGGAACACCTTAGCCAATTAAACCTTAATTGTGTTCCGAGCACAGGGACAGTACACGCCCTGCCACATAATATTAAATTTCCTCTAACAAAGTGACACTATCCGTGATAAAAGTGAACACTGCATTATAAGTAAACATTACAGCGCATTATATTAAAGGAAGCCCGCAATACGGTGCATTGTTGTTTTCCTTATATGATTTCCACAAGCCTACTGAACATTGCCGCAATACCGCGCATCGTTGTTTGGCAGACGTGATTTACACAGCCTGCGCAACATTCACACTACCTGTGTGTGCACCCTACACACCGCTTGCCGCAATGCGGCACATTGTTTTCCCGACGGGATTTCCAGAGACAACGCAACCTTGCCGTAATACCGCGCACCATTGTTCTGCGGAGGTGATTTCCACAGACTACGCAATATTCAAACTCCCTGCCTCTAAACCATACAAACTGCTTAAACTAAGTCCACAGTGTTCCTACAATACCCTCTTATACAATTTTTCTTTTTTTCCCCACTCTTTTTAACTGAGTCACAAAATGGCTGCCAACACTTCCTAGTCTCAACCGTTCACAGCCAATGATCCCAAGCTCATGCTCGTAACGCCCCAGCCAATCAGATTTCAGAATTGTCAAATATCAATATCTGTAAATTTTGATATTTCTCAAAAACTACTGAACGGATTTACACCATTTAAACAAAACCGTGCTTTCTGTACCAAGACCTTTCTCCCCGCCAAATTTGGCATAATTCCGTTCAGCAGTTTGACCTGTAGCCTTGTCTAAAGTTTCCTATGGAAATTGCATGGAGAAAACATGTTTTGGGACCCCCCTTTTTTCTCAGCCCCCCTTGACGAATCAACCCCAAGCTTTCAGGATAGGAGTTGATCGGCAAAAATAATTTTTGGGGAAGATTTTGTAAAGATTCGTCAAATGATGCAAAAGTTATAAGCAAATCAAAAAATGTTTTTCCGATGGAAACTTGGTCCTAACTATAACTATCTACTGGCGACTGCCAGTAGGTAATATATATATATAAAATTCACTGAAAAACACACAGGTTTCAGGGAGGTTATAGTTAGTTGTACAGTTCAGTCGTAATAAACCAGAGAAATTTGGCCGTTAAAGTTAGTTAAGGTAACTATAACTCGCGCTCCCGCACTGCACTGCCGATGGCGTCACATATTACATCACTCATGACATAGTCAGTAACATCACTGATGACATCACTGATGACATCATTGATTGTATGTTTTTGTAAAGTTTAAATATATTTTATATATATATAGGCCAAGGTGTATTGAAGAATGACAGTGTGTATGAGTGTCTGAATGAATGAGTTAGTAGGTGCATGATTGACTGCATATGTGAGTGATTAAAGGTGTCTTACTGAATGCATGGGTTAGAAACTAAACTGTGTGATGTCTGTATCAGTCTGTCAGTTGGTGTGTAAGCGGCTGCATGGGTTGGTGAGCAGCTACATGAGTGTCTATATGAGTTATTGATTGGCTGTCTGAGTATTTATATGGGGGCCTGAGTGTCTGTGTGGGTGGGTGGGTGGGTGGTGTGACTTTGTGCATAGATATGTAAGTGGGTGTATGCGTTCAAGAGTGTGTCTGTGAAGGGATGTAGAGGTGGGTGAGTAATAATAATAATAATAATAATAATCCACATTTGTAAAGCGCACAATCACCCGTAAGGGTCTCTAGGCGCTGGGGGCCGTCGGGAAGATCAAGCAAGCTATTGCCCAGAGTCACATGGTGCTGGGCTAATCTACTGCCGGTGATCGAACTGTGATCCCCAGATTCCAGAGTCAGTCGTCCTAGCCGCGGCGCCACACCTCTTCCCCAGTGTGTGTATGGGTGTGTTGGTGAGTGTTTAGATGTCTCAGTGGTACATGTGTTAGTAACTACATATGTGAAAGTATATGTGAGTGCTGGACAATATAAATGACTATATGTAAGAGTGAGTGATTGTGAGATTGGCTCTGTGGATGAGCATGTGCTTGTGTCAGTGATTGTATAAAAGAGTCAGTATGTGTTAGTATCTGTATGAATAAGTGAGGTGGTGTGTGAATAATTGTGTATGTAAGTAAATGTGAGTGTGATTGATTCTTTGCATGACTAACTATCTGTGCATACACTAGGGTACACCATCGGGTAGGATACCCCTGTGGTTGGCATGACCTCCCTTGTAAGGCCCTAGTACATAATTGGGCAGGGGAATTCAAACTACCTCTAAGTCCCTAACACATAATAGGGCATGGCAGTTTAGAGGCCAGCAGCCCTTTTTTAAATTTGCAAGTGTGCACTGCTGAGCCTGATGTCAGTTTAAAAGTAGCCCTGTGTGTGCAGAAAGAGGCAAGAGAGGTGCAAAAAGAAGCAAGAGAAGTACAGAAAGAGGCAAGAGAATTGCTTAATGAAGCAACAGAGGTAGAGAAAGAGGGAAGAGGGATGCAGATAGAGGCAAGAGAGGTGCAGAAAATGGAAAGAGAACAGCAGAAGAGGCAAGATGGATGCAAAAAAGGGGAGAAGGGTACAGAAAGACGTAAGAGAAGTGCAGAAAGAAGCACGAGAAGTGCAGAAAGAGGAAAGAGAATTGCTGAAAGAAGCAACAGAGATAGAGAAAGAGGGTAGAGGGATGCAGATAGAGGCAAAAGAAGTGCAGAAAGAGGAAAGTGAGGTGCAGAAAAAGGCAAGAGAGGTGCAGAAAATGGAAAGAGAACAGCAGAAGAGGCACGATGGATGCAAAAAAGGGGAGAAGGGTACAGAAAGATGCAAGAGAAGTGCAGAAAGAAGCAAGAGAGTGCAGAAATAGGGAATACGAGTGCAGAAAGAGACAACGGGTGCAGAAAGAAGCAAGAGAGGTACAGAAAGAGCAATAAAAGTGCAGAAAGAGGCAAGTAAGGTGCAGAAGGAGGCAAGAGAACTGCACAAAGAGGCAAGAGAGTTGCAGAAACAGGCAAAAGTGGTGCAGAAAGAGGGAACAGGTGTGCAGACAGAGGCAAGAGATGTGCATAAAGAGGGAAGAGGGGTAGAGAAAGAAGCAAGCGAGATGCAGACATTTGCAATAGAGGTACAGAAAGAGGCAAGAGAGGTGTAGAAACAGGTAGGAAAGGTGCAGCAAGAGGGAACAAGGGTGCAAAAACAGGCAAGAGAGGTGCAGAAAGAGGCAATAAGGCTGCGGAAAGAAGCAAGTGAGGTGCAAAAAGAGGCAACAGAGGTGCAGAAAGGCAAAAGAGAAGTACAGAAACAAGCAAAAGAAGTGCAGAAAGAGGTAAGAGAATTGCTGAAAGAAGCAACAGAGGTGTAGAAAGAAGCAAGAGAAGTACAGAAAGAGGCCAGTGAGGTGCAGAAAGAAGCAAGAGCAGTGCAGAAAGAACCAACATGGGTATAAAAAGAGACAAGAGGGGTGCAGAAAGAGGTTGGAGAGGTGCACAAAGAGGCAAGCAAGGAACAGATAGAGTCAAGAGGTGTACAAAAGGAAGGAAGAGAAGTGCAGAAAGAAGCAACATAGGTGCTGAAAGAGGCATGAAGGGTGCAGAAAGAGTAAAAGAAGTGCAACAAGAAGCAACAGGGAACAGAAAGAAGGAAAAGAAGTACATAAATAAGCAGGAGAGGTACAGAAAGAGGGAAGATGAGTGCAGAAAGAGACAACAGGGGTGCAGAAAGTGATAAGAGAGGTGCAGAAAGAAGCAAGAGAGGTGCAGACAGAGGCAATAGAAGTGCATAAGGAGGCCAGTGAGGTCCAAAAGGAGGCATGAGAACTGCAGAAAGAGGCAAGAGAGTTGCAGAAACAGGCAAAAGGGGTGCAGAAAGAGGGGACAGGTATGCAGACAGAGGCAAGAGAGGTGCAGAAAGAGGAAAGAAGGGTACAGAAAGAGGCAAGAGTGATACAGAAAGTTGCAAAAAAGATGCAGAAAGAAGCAACAGCAGTGCAGATAGAACCAAAACACATATGCAAAAAGAGGCAAGAGGGGTGCAGAAATAAGTAGGAGAGGTGCACAAAGATGCAAGACCAGTACAGAAGAGGCATGAGGGGTGCAGAAAGAGCAAGAGAAGTACAGAAAGAAGCATGAAAGGTACAGAAAGAGGCAAGAGAGGTAACAGAAACAGGTAGGAAAGGTGCAGAAAGAGGGAACACGGGTGCAAAAAGAGGCCTTGGATATTTTCCTTCTATTTTGTAAAAATAGGGGTTTGGAGATAAACTCACTAAAAACAAAATGTATGTTTTTTAATGCAGGTAACACCACGCGACCAAAGCCTCTTTTAGATGGGAAACCATTAGAGAAAGTGACTGTCTTTGACTACTTAGGCTTAACACTCACTGATAAAATGGAGTGAAACGAACAAACTAAGAAGCCTAGCCTAAAGCTGGCGCAGACAGCCAGGGAGATAGCTAACATGTCTTGGAAGTGCACCCACAAAATGGTCGGTCTAGCAATGGAAATTTACAAGGCCCAGGGTAGGGGAGCGGCCTTGTATGGGGCAGAAATATGGGGCCATCGACCATCTGATCCCCTCTCTAAGAATGAGAACTCTTTTATTAGTCAGCTACTAGGTCTCCCTTAAAGTACACCACTGACGCCACTCCGTATGGACCTTGGATCAGCCCAATTGCAGCGGAAGCTGCCCTTAGGCCCCTCCTTTATTGGAGACGTCTCTGGAGTACTCCAGAGCTTGAGTTTTTTAGAGAAGACCTAAAGGAGGTGCTAAATTTACAGAGAACTGGCCCATCGTTGTTTTGATGTTTGCAGGCTCTATTTGATATTTATATCATAAGAATGATGGCATTCCATATATGCATGTTCATCATGATTTGTATTGAAAAAAAATTATCATAGCCAATAAATATAATACATTTGCAATGGTGTAGAGTGTTCGAGATGGCTCTGAAAAACTCCTATGTACTAGAGATGTTTGAAACTTGGGAAGTATACCTTAAACCTTTATGATGGCACTGATAATGCTATTCTGTGTCTAGAGTTAGAGGTCTGTTACTGGCTCACTCATTTGAGCCAGGTTTATTTATTTAATGCAATTTTATATAGAGCAAACATTACTCAAAGGTGTCAGAGTGCTTTATAAAAGAACCAGTTGCGTTACATAAGGACTTTGGACTACTTTAGTTACATAAGAGATACAAACAGAAAAAAATTGCAAATGTCAAGGAAGAGATACATACGGAAAAACTCTAAAATCACATAGGAATGGTAGTAAGTACAAAGGTCTACTACCTATACTAGTGTTTAGAGTTCCATATATACAAATAGTGAATCCACTTAGGATTACAATTTAACAGCGATTAGGCTTGGCCAATTTATATAGTACATATTTACATATATATATATATATATATATATATATATATATATATATATATATATTCACTGAAAAAAACATAGGTTTCAAGCAGGTTATAGTTAGGAATTATCCTTTAAAAAACCTTAAAAATTCATAGAAAAAACCTTAGGTTTCAAGGGTGTTATAGGCTGGACATTTCACTCATACAAAACCACTGAAATTCCTCTGTTATAGTTAGTTGTACTAACTGTAACTCTCGCGCCCGCAATCCACTGGTGATGATGTCATATATTACATCATTCATGACATGGTAAGTGACATCACTGAAGACATCACTGATGACATCTCAAATGCGTAGATTACGTCATTACTCTACAATAACAGGGTGTGAACACAACTCCGAGCCTCAAACACTGATTTCCAGCACCAAGTTCGACAGTATACCTGAATGACCACATACGTATATATATTATCGCCTTTCATGTGCCAAAAACTGCAACTTAAACCTTTCACAGCCATGTATTACTACAGCTACAACACTCCACTGAATGTACAACAAACATTCATATTCGCAGAAATACTTCATGTCCACCATCTTTTATGTGTGCAACTATGAATGAATATAGGGTTAGTGATACCCTGTACCTTCCATGTTATCCATATTGTGGGACTTTACAGACATAATTACACATTTGCGTGTAAGACCTGAGTAACGGCAGCACTACAACACGGACACCCAAATCTGTTGATTTCTCAGATAGCTCACGACAGAACCACGGCAATAGCTAGACCCTCGCTTCCACCGAGGCACAAAATGGCTGCCAACACTTCCTGATTTTGACTGTTAGCATTCAGCTCATAATCAGGACGGTGCGCTTATAGTGCGAAAAGAAAATCTGATGAAAAAAACACAACTAAGAAATGGGCCGGAACCAGTAGTTTGATCTTATTCTTTCTAAATAATGCAGTGGGTGTTCTCTCTGAGAAGATTTCCTGTGTGGAGGAACAGTTAACTCATTCAAGTCAGGGCATTGACTCTCTGACTGTAGGGGGAGACCGCAGTCCCACAGCCCTGTGCTGTGTGCGGGAGGTTTATATAAAATAATTGTCTATCAAATTGAGCCATGGTGCCATATTGGATCTCTTAACCCAGATGGATTTGCAAGTTACACAAGGTCCTACAGCAATGACAAATCGCTCCAGGCCTGGTGAAGAGGGTGAAGGGATGGGGAGGAGTTGAGACCCAAAGGTAAAAGTAGAAATGGGTTACCCTCACTTATACCTCAATCCAGCAACAGCATCACTAGAACGCTGACAAGGGGGCAGCTGGCTGCAGTTTATGAGAAATGGCCCCTGCAGAATTATTTAGTGACATAGAAGTTACAATTCTCTCTACCCTAGAGAACATCAGCCACAGACGTGACTAACTGGAGGACAGAGTGGGCTCCATGCATGGAGAACTTTGTTGGGTCAATTCGGGTGCAGGTTGATAATATTTTGGGTAAATATCTCCTTTGTCAGATATACAGACAGAAAATATGCAGGGAAATGTTCCCTTTCTGATGACACTGACTGAATTAGTACGCACTTTCCACCAATCTCAGATCGTGCTTTGTATTATCCCAACCCAGGTCCGATGGGAGCTGTAGGAAGTGCCACATATAATTCTACTGACTCTGCTCCTATGATACGGCTGCCTAATTTGGAGAATATTGTCACTCTGCGTCCTTCTGGCAGGCCCGGTGTTGTTCCCTGTGAACCAAATAGCAAGCCTGGGGCTCCATGTGTATACATAAATACCCTTATGTGCCTTCCAAGGGACCTTTATCTATTGATGCTCCCCTTCAACTCCCTCCTGCTTGTACTCCTTATGTAATGGTTTTGGCCAAAGTCCCACTTTTGCTGCATCTCGCCCAGGAAGAATACAAGCAACTTAAAAACAAAGTTGTTCATTACCTTGCTGGGAAGGTTCCTCTCTTTGCCAGACAGATGTTGTTTCAAGAAATTAGAGTGGGATGGATATGTAGTGCTCTCAAATCCTTTGTGGGGGATTGCGTTGTTAACTTTTGTAACACCGTCAGAGTGGGGTTCATCATATCCAATTTTCAGAAGCTCCACACGCTCTGTTGGAATCCGTGTACTGCCCCTGCATTACTACTACAAACCCCCGCCGGTGGAGACGGCTAAGCAAGGTGACACCACGGAAACTGCCACTATTCATTTTTCGAAACAAGGACCCAGGCTTGACTTGCTTAACCATTATGAACCTATGAGTGGGATGAATGATCAGGATTGACTGGGAAGGGTCCAAAAATAATTAAACCATCAGTGGGTTTTCTACCCATACGGTCCTTTTGGTTTTAAGTTAGAACATAGTGGGTAACCGCGCTAAACTAAATGAAACAGAGTGGTTTAAGAATTTAATTCCACCTGATATTATATGTTTTCAGCAGACATAGGATGTTTCAGGGGGCCTTCCCTTCGAGGATTGTTCTTCATTTGCTATCAGTGCTTCACCCTTACTTAGTGGAAGATTAAGTGGGGCCTTGTGAACTTTGTTAACCTAGATCTGACTCATGAAAAGGAATTGATCCCTTGTAACTCCACTCAAATACTCAGGGTTCTCCTTTCTTTTACTAACCATACTAGAGTATTATGCATAAACATGTAGAATGCAATTTATGGGAAGGAGTCTGATGATATAGTGACTTCGCTTAGTGCCTTTTTAAAATCCTTTTTTCTCCCACCCTTGTAGACACATTATTCTGATGTAAAGATTGGTATCATTATGATGCAAACAAACCCTAAGGTTGCTTCTCAGAATCAAGTCCATCTTAAGCACACCGATCTGGGTGATCTAATGAATGAGCTTTCGACTGAGTGCAACTTGGTTAACTTGCTAAGTGTTGCAAACCTGCTCACTGGTAAAAGTGGTAAGGTCTGGCTCTCATATTGACTATGTACATGTCTCAGCATGCTTGTTTTCTACCCTGAAACCCTTCTCAGTGAACTGGAATGTCTCTAGGAACAATAATCACCTTTTTTGCTGGTTTTCACTGGGACAAAAGCAGGTTGATTCACATCATGCTTTTAGAGCACCTGTCACCCTTAAATACCAGGGGCGTGGGTTGAAGTGGGACAAAGTTATTCCAGAAATCGTGTTGGTTATGGCTCGTCAGTCTGAATTCCAAATCTGCTTGGATGAAGAGGTCCCTTGTAATAGTATACGGAGGGCTTTTGACACTGTGTGTACCCAATACAATTCTTCAATTTTGAAGCGTGGGAGAGCAGGACCCCCAGCCACAAGTATTTGGTTTGAAAAGAATCGCACAGTGGCGTGTAAGGCACTTTTAGCTTCTCTAAAAAAAAATCCCCACGATCATGGGGAGGTGAAAGAGAGTAGAGCCAAATATAGAGCAGCTCTAAAACATAGGAAATTGGAATCAAAAAAGGACTTGTGGGAGGAACTTGTCGCAGCCAGCACCCTGAAAGATAAAACCATGTTTTGGAAGGTGGTCTTCTTTAAAGAGGAATAGGTGTCTAAGCAGCACCATTAGTCCCGACCCAGGCATGAGAGGCCAATTTTTCTGCCCTGTATCAGGGGCAAGATTTAGAGATGCTGACACCACCGCTGATGCCTGGTGTAGAGTTGACACTATACTGACAAGTGATAGGGGATGCTATTATGTCCCTTCCTGCTGGCATGGCTCTGGGTGACAATGGGGTCCCAGGAGATCTGTTTCAGTCCCTATAGACTTTTGGGCCCCTTTACTTACCCTCCACGTTAAAGCTACTCTCAGCTTCTCTTTGCCTGAGACGTGGTGGAATTCCGTGATAGTGCCTATATTCAAGAAGGGGACATGAGTGACCCTCATTGCTACAGACCTATTTTATTAATTGATGCAGAGGTGAAAATCACTGGACGGGTTATTTTCAGGAGACTAACCCAGTGAGTTGATGATCATAACATATTGTCCAACCCACAAAGGGTTAGGCCCAGTAGGGGGAATGTGGAGCAGGACCTACATCTACACCTAGTAATAAATAAACATGTCAGGTAAAAGAGGGGATCCCTACACCTTGCCTTCATGGACCTCAGCTCAGCCTTTGCTAAGCTTAACAGGGAAAAGCATGGGGTTGGACCACTCTTTGGTTCTCTTTCTTAAAGACCTTCATCATGGTCAGACTGGTTACATCAATATAGCCCTGACTGTGGTGGAGGAGAGTACATTTTTGGGGGTCTTTTGGGCATTTGGCAGTGTACTCCCTCTGAGATTTTAAAAGAAGATCTCGTGTTGAGATACATTGCTGATTTTATCGATCCACTTAAACTTTGGTGTGCAGTCTGGCTCAATGAGGAACATATCCTTAACAGGTTAGTTATTCGGGATTGTCTGAATTTAGACAATACATCTAATATTTTATTGTTGTGTCATGTGAAGGAATGTTTCAATGCCCTTGGGAGGCCTGAGCTTTCTCTAACCCAGAAAGCAATTGAGCAATATGATGTTGTCTTGTTAAGGCAGGCTTTTCATGCTTTTCATCTCAGGGTGGAAGCTGAGAGGGAAGCTTATGCCTTGGCCAAAGTGACATATCGTCCTTTTGCCATGGTTAAATCCGTTCCCGGGATTGAACCGTATCTTCTTCTTGAACTGACAGACCTTCAACAGTGTATATTAACCTATTTCAGGCTGGGCATATTTCATCCACTGATTTTTCTCAAGGGCTCCTGGTTCAGGAATGCATACTTGCTACCATGTATTTGTGACCAGGTCTCCACATGCGACACCTTGCTCATTGTACTTATCTGCCCTATTTTTAAGACCTTGCGTTATAAGTTTTTTA
The DNA here is from genome assembly GCF_964261635.1 of Lissotriton helveticus. Classification (NCBI taxonomy): domain Eukaryota; kingdom Metazoa; phylum Chordata; class Amphibia; order Caudata; family Salamandridae; genus Lissotriton; species Lissotriton helveticus. Next base: position 655,113,044 of record NC_136072.1, read on the forward strand.
GACCACTCCTTTTATCTTTGGACATTTGGCAGGCTAGACCCACTTTATTATATCTACAGCTTTTAGTGACACCCAAAATTTGCTATCACATGTCTCAATACCTATTTGTTTTTTTAGCACTAATCACTAGGCCACACCTCCCTGCTTTTTTCTATTATCTAGTCCAGATTCTAATATAGATGGACTTTTATCTGGGATGTGGTAATATTGTGATGTTTGTTAATGAGCTTTTTCTGATGTTTTTTACACTACACATCTGTATGTTTTTAATTGTTTTTAATGCTGTTGTGGTACTTATATTTTTACCCATCTAATACCTGATGCAGTGTTTATGTCTTTGTATTCTTGTATAATATCACTTTTGTAAAATCAAATAAAGTCTTTGACCTTGACCTCCCGGCTCAATCACCTGTTTCAGGTAACTGTTCTTAAACAGTATTTAGAGGATATGAAATTGAGCCTGGGTTTCTTCATTGTTTTGAAAGCACACTAATGATATTGGAGCGTAAGAACCCACTTAACAAAACCTTTCACTGCCTGTTCACTCACGTGTACTGGCCCCAGGTGAGGCCAAGACAGATGCATTCTGCGAGTCCTGTGTTACCTTCCAAGCCAGTGAAAAGTCAGGGGTGAAGCATAAAGCTTCCCTTCAAACTTTCCCCATGGTGGGAATCCACTTTTAGAGGGTGGGTATTGATATTGTTTTGCCTCTGGACTCCAAAATAGCCCTAGGCAACAGGTTCATCCTGGTCTTAATGGACCATGCCACCCTGTACCTGGAGGCCATCTTGCTGATGTTAGTGGCTGCACCTGCAGTGACCAGGGCACTGATGGGGATCTATGCTGGAGTGGGTTTTACCAAGGAGTTCGGGTCTGGCAAAGACAACTTCATGTCCACCTACATGAAGGCAATGGGGAAAAGTATAGGTTAATTTTCTACACCTTCTCCATGCCATACCACCCCAAACCAATGGGTTTGTTAAAAGATGCAACTGGGCATGCTTATGGGCCTACCATAATCCATGAGGCGTAAGTGGGATGTCTTTTTACTATGCCTTCTGTTTGCCTACAGCAAGGTACCCCACAAGTAGTGGGCTTTAGCCCCTTTGAAGTTCTATTTGTCCACACTGTGTGAGGACGTCTCAACCTTGTCAAGGAAGAAAGCTCCCAAGAAACCCCCACAGAATATAATGAACTCCATGTTATCCCTCCAGTCTCAGATGAAGCACTTTTGGAAAGAGACCACTGAGAACGTAGAGACAAGTCCGAAGATGGTGAAGCAATGTAATGAATATAAGGACAGTGATAGACTACCAACCTGGCCTCAAAGTGTGGGTTATGGAGCTGTGATCCTTACAGGCTCGGTGAACAGGGCCCTACAAAATTGAGGAGAAGAGTGAAGTCACCTATGTAGTGGACCTCAAGACAACCAAGATCCAATTAAGGGAACTGTAGGTCAATCATTGCACATTACACTTTGAGGGGGTCCAAAGTGACAGATGATGGTGGGGAAAAGAAGGGTGAATAGTTCCCAGACCACCTGTCTGCCAAGGAGCAAGATGGGTCCGTGAAAGGGGTTGCCCACTACCCTAACCCGATCCCAGAGCAAACCAGGGACTGTCACCACCTGTCGCCACTTGTGTACCCATGACATTGACATGAAGGACAGGATGCTTGTTAAAAACTAAATGTACAGGTTATCTAATAAAGTGAGGGTCTGTATTAAGGATGAGGTTTCCAAGATGCTGGAGTTGGGAGTGATTGAGCCTTCCTGTAGCTCCTGTTCTAGCCCAGTGGTCTTGGTACCAAAGGCTGCCTCTCTGAAGACCACTCAGATCTCCAATTCTCTGTGGACTATAGAGGCCTCAGTTCAGTCAAGGAGACTGACACTTACCTCTTCCCCAGATCGGATGAGCTAATTGACAGTTTAGAGGCTGACATGTTGCTGAGTACCTTTGATTTGAAATCAGAATAGTGGCAGATTGCCCTAACTGAAGCAGCCAAGGATAGGTCTTCTTAAGCCTCTCTGACTACTATAGGAGATTTGTCAAGATGTATGGCACCATTTCTGCCTCCTTGGCAGAGCTGATTTCTAAAAAGCAGCAAGAGAAGGTGACCTGGGATGGAAACAAGCAAAATAGTCATTGACACCCTGAAGGAAACCACATTTAATGCACCTATATTCAAAAAATCTGACTTCTACAAACATTCCTCATGCAGGCAGATTTTTCAGTGCATGGTATTAGGGCTGTTTTCTCTCAGCTGAATGGTGAGGATCTGGACAAACCAGTAGCCTTCATCAGCATGATTACTTCCCAGGGAGCAAACGTGGAGTGCAATTAAAAAGGAGGCGTTTGCAGTGGTCTGAATACTGAAGAAACTGATACCATACTTGTTTGGGACTCAATTCCAGGTTCAGACAGACCACAGATGGCTGATGCAAATGCCTAATGAGAATCCTAAACTGTGAGGTGCTTCATTTCCCTACATGGCATGGACTTTTCGGTGGAGCATCACTGTGAGATTACTTCGATGCTGATAGTCTCTCTAGGTTTTTCTGCCTTAGCACTGAGAACTCCCATTGGTGTGGTTAGTTATCCCTTCCTTCTGCTGGGGGCGCCCATGTTAGAGAGAAGCATCTTTTGCACAGTATTCCCCCAGATGTTTACCTTGCTATGCTCAACTGGTTTTGCTTAACCAAGGACACTGTTCACTTTACCTCTGCCCACCAGTGGTAAAGTGCCTGTTCTCCCCCACTTTAGCATGGTTAAGTTAATATGTATCTAATTGGCACATTCAATTTGCTTATAGGCCTTTAATATATGGTACTCAACATACCCAGTGCCTGCAAATTACATGCTACTTGTGAAATGCAGCACCCATTGTGCCACCCACTGAAAGACATCTGTTTACATTTTAGTAGTTTAATGCTGCAATGAGCAGCAATTGAAAGTTTGTGCATGCTGGTGATAATCTGTTGACACCATAGTGCACCCCATTCGCTAGCCGCACCTGCTTTTCCCTACAGGAGTCTGCAGAAAGAGTCAGTTTAGTAATGTATTCAATCAGGCATTTTCCTGGTTAGCTGGAGCCACTGGAGGCTGGTTTTAGAACGTCAAGTCAAGAGGCGTCACCTCTCTCCCCAACACCCTAAGCTACAGCAGCAGAACTGCTTAATTTGATCCAATGGTTGAAGGCGGGGCTTTCACTTTTGGGGAACAACACTTATTTTTCCTTATCAGACTATGCTACAGGAAATGACGGAGAAAAACACACAAGGGGGAAGAAGGGGGAAGAGAAGGATGTAAAATCAATGAAAAAGACAGAAGGCAGATGTGAAATGTGATGTATGTAAATTATTGGAAAAACAAAAACTGAGAAACCATATTAGAAGAAACCAAATCATGCAAAAACAATTTTAAAGAAAGATCATATTAAGAAAATAGAAATTAATCACAATGAATGGAACATTTTTAAAAGAAAGATATTTTAAGGTACTATCCAAAATTGCATTAAACTTGGGTGAAGTTTAGGACTAGGGAGGGTTTATGGGTGAGAGGTGTTTTTATGGTTTAAGGATGGGTGGGGTGTAGGGGTGTTGAGGGGTTTTAGGATTCATGGATAGACAGAGTTTAGGTCTGGTGAGGAATTTTAGGGTTCAGGATGCGTGCAGTGTAGATGCAGAAAACGGTTCCCAGGGTTCAGGGATGGGAAGAGTTTAGCGTTGATGGCGCGCGCAGATTACCAGCTCAGTTTACCATACTCACCTGCGCCCATAAACATTCACATCTTGAACTAACTGATTTAATTTCCTGCCTATCAGAAATGTATTATTTTAGGATTTTTACCTATACACCTAGACTTACCAATCCTTGTCACCTATACTTAAAGTCCTAAAGGGATCAAAGGGAGTTAGCATGATAGGTAGCGATAAACATTTACCATCATAATAACCACAGACTCGGGTAAGTTTTAAACACTTTATCTATGCAAAGTCTTATTAGTCAGAGTCCATACAATTGCAGTTAATGCTTTTTCAAGTAAGAAAATGATAATTAAAGCAATGATTTGTAGGAATATTATGAGATTTCTTTTAGACATTGATACCTGGAAAGGGTGAGAATGGGAAACAGTACAATGACATACCACACAGATTATATTTACCTAGAATGGTGTGAAGACCAACCCTGGCCACGGACTGCGACAAAAACAGGGCTCCCGTTAAATCTGGCACCAACGGGACAGAACAGGTGCAGACCAGAACAGGACAGGACCGCAGCTAAGTGCAACGCCTGCATCACACCCATTTCTCTCTTTCTGCGGCTAACACTCGTACCCCGACGGAGTCATCGATTCTTCTCCCTCGGCAAATTCTTGATTCTTCTGACAGAGTGCTCGACTAGCCCCTCTGCTCTCGTCAGACAATCTAACTAACTAAGACTACCTTAGTTATACCATTTTCCAGGGCAATGTACCAGCCCCCAATGTTGCGAATTCGTGTATTCCCTTGATTTGATTGGTCAGAAAGGCGAGGAGAGGTCATCACACCACACCAGTATGAGATCATTTTCATTTAACATTGTTGATTGATGTTGCCGCCCATAATTTACTTTCCCATGATTTTATTCCACCCAGCAATATTTGTTGCAAAATAATATACAAAGTATAACAAATGATATGGTCTCTTCCTCTTGGGAGTTCACAGGGTCGGGTTCCCAGGCGCATCGCAGGCAAGACTGTCATTGGCATTAGTTCAATGCCACTGCTCGAGGACTCTTGGTACTTTGGCTCATGCGCAGTGTGGTTTCAATATGGCGTTACAAGTCACCCTTCAAGCCCAAATACGAGCTAATAATTAAATCAAAGAAAGACTCATTAGAATGTGAGAATAAATGAATACACTATATACCACTTATTTCTACTCTATCCCCATTACTTTATTTTAACTATGGCATTAATAGTTAAGCAGAACGAACAAAGATTAGTTTAAGCAGTAGGAGGTGCATTAATGTGTGAGACAAGAAGCGGCCATCTTTATTACTAGTGCTCAGCTGCAAAGATTTTCACCAAGCGAAAGATGTGTCACATCACGTAGATGTGACAGACGCATGCGTAGTAAAGGTCCCGCATTTTCGGCAGCCATTTTTAGGTACTCGGGTTACTGTTAGTAAAAGCACATACGCAAGTTGCCCCTCTATACTAGAAATGTTGTGTGGTGTATTGATTAGTAATACAAAACATGTTGAATAATAAGTTACATGTTATTTCGAGAGGGCTGAATCCAAGCAAGTTTCTTTCCGTATGAAACCTTGCTCCATCAGCGTTGGTGAGGGATCTTTAGAGGCCATGCATGGATGGTGGTTATGTTATGTTATGTTATGTTATTAAATCATTTATTGAGCGCACTAACACTGATTAGTTTCTTGGCGCTAAAGTTGACAGTAACACAATCGGAGGTGGAGAAGGAGGATTAAAAAGCTTGTCTAAAAAGCCAGGTCTTCAGTGCTTTCCGAAAAGGTAAGAGATCTTGGCAAGAACGGATCTCCATGGGAAAGGTGTTCCAGAGGCAGGGGGCCAGTGTTGCAAATCTCCGTCCACCAGAACGTTTAAGTTTAAAGGGAGGGGTCTGGAGAAGGGCTAGATGGAGTGAGCGAAGGTTGCGGGGGGGGGACGTATTTGGTGATCAGTTGATTAATAAATTTAGGGCTTTTGCCGTGTAATGACTTGAAGATCATACAACCTGCTTTGAAATAGCAGCGTTGTGTGACCGGAAGCCAATGCAGCTCGATGAGAAGAGGAGTCGCCGCCTGCCATCTTGGTTGCTTCAGGATCAGCCTAGCAGCATAGTTCTGCACCATCTGGAGACGCTTAAGCAAATAGCTAGGGAGACCTAGATAGATGGCATTCGCGTAATCCAGATGGGACAGGACAGTGGCGATCACAACCTGGGTAATTGCTTCAGTCGTTAGTAGCCGCCTGACCTTCCTAATTTTTTTTAACTGGTAAAAGCATTTGGATACCACTTGTCCCACTTGTGTTTTTAGTGAGAGATCACTATCCACAATGACTCCAAGCGTTTTAGCCGAAGATGATGGTTGCGGAGCTTGACCCAGTTCTGAAGGCCAGTAGTGAGAGCCCAAGTACTTGGCACTATCCCCAGTCAGTACCAGTTCAGTTTTACCTGGGTTTAGTTTCAATTGATTTTGGTCCATCCAGGATTTAATAAACCTCATGGTTGACTGGAAATGGCTCAAAGAGTTTTCGGAGTTATCAATGGTGAAGAGTAGCTGCAGGTCATCTGCGTAGTTAAAAACTCTCACCTGTTTATCCCTCAAGGTTTGTATAAGGGGGAGTATGTATATGTTAAAGAGATGGGGTGACAGGGAGGAGCCCTGTGGCACTCCGCAAGGGATGGCCTGTTTAACACCGGTCAAGTCCCCCAGTCGCACCGCTTGGGATCGGTCCTCCAAGAAGGACCTCAACCAGCAGGCCGCCATGCCCTGTATGCCGGCCTGTCCGACACGGTCGATCAAGATGTTGTGGTCGACCGTGTTGAACGCGGCCGACAGGTCCAGTAGCACTAGGGCCTGGGGAGAACGTCTATCTACGCAGTCTCGAAGGGTATCCAAGACTGCGGTGACCACTGCCTCCGTGGAGTGTGCAGGCCGGAATCCAGCCTGATGGGGGTCAAAGCAAGAGGACTCCTCCAGAAAGTTAGAGAGGTTTTTCGCCACGTGTACCTCTAAAATTTTCGCCAAATAAGGCAATAGAGAGATAGGCCTGAAGTTTGCCTTGCATCCAGGATCCGCCCCGGTTTTTTTTAATAGGGTATGACCGTGGCTTCTTTAAAAGTGGACGGGACAATGCCCGACAAAAGGGAATCATTTAGAAGGGCAAGAGTAGGGGTTGGGTAAGTGGAGAAGCATTCTCTCAAGATGCGAGGGGGACAGATATCCAGTGGGGAGCCAGATTTGACTCTCATCATTAATTCCAGGAGCTGGCCATGGGTTATAAGTTGAAAATTAGTAAGAGTGGCAGAGCCTGTCTTTATTGCCATACCGGTCATGATTGGGGTCTTCGGTTGGGGAATGCTAGTTTTCATGTCTGTGATTTTATCAATAAAGTAAGAATTGAGTGAATCACACAGACACTGAGTGGGGATTACTTTAGGACGGACATTCTCCAGATTGGTCAGTTCATTGAAGACAGAGAAAATATCCTTAGATCTGTTTGATGAGTCCAGAATACGAGAGGAGAAATACTCCACCTTTGCTGCAGAGATGGCATTCATGTATTCCTTCCTCGCCCTAGTATATTTAGTTTTTTCCTCAGTTTCATAGTTACGGCGCCGCAGGCGCTCAAGCTGACGGAGAGCCAGTTTCTTGCTTTTTAAGTCGGCAGAAAACCATCTGTTAGCATCCGTACGCCGAGCGAGTTTAATTTTTTTATACGGGGCATGAAGATTGCTAGCCGCTTGTAGCCAATCGGTTAGAGAAGAGACTGATAGATTTATGTCGTTATCCAAAGGAGGGACATCATTTGCCAATGACTGTAGAAAAGCAGTCTTATCCATAGCGTTCCAGTTCCTAGCCAATTTACCAGCAGTTGGCACAGTGGTTTTGTTGTGGGTAACATAAATCTCAAATTTAAGGATCAAATGGTCTGACCATAGGCAAGGCAGGGTAAGCGGGGAGTCACGCAAGTGGTATTAGACCACACGTGATCCAATATATGTCCTTTGTCATGAGTGGGGGAGAGCACCAGTTGCTTGAAGTTGAGGTTGGACAAAAGGTCAGTCAGTTCCGCTGATTGAGAGCCCTCTAAAGGATCTTTGTACCAGTAGTTGAAGTCGCCAACTAACATAACCCTGGCGTGATCCAGAGCTAGGTTGGCAACCTGCTCACTAAAGGCCATGGGGAACAGTGGCATTGAGGTGGGTGGTCTGTACAAAAGAACACAATCTATGGTCATGTGAGGGGTGGCGATTTTTAGTACAAGATTATCCGTGTTGGCTAATGTCAGACAGGTAAGAGTGGTGACCTCCAAGCTGGAGTGGATAATCGCCGCAACTCCACCTCCTCCTTTCGCGCTGGCGCGGTCTGCCTGGATAATATAGTAGTCAGGTGGTAGGGCTGCTATGATGTCGGGTGCAGAGGTAGGAGATAGCCACGTTTCTGCTAGCAGCAGGATGTCAGGCTTTTCCGTGGTGAGTAACAAAAAGATGTCCATCTGATGCTTGACGAGGGAACGGGTGTTGAGGTAAAGGATAGAGAGTGAGTTGAAGGGTGGATTGGACATAGCCGAACAAGCTGCACGGGTGGAAAGGTGACAGCCTTGGCGCAAGACACTATCCTTACAAAGTAGGTGGAGTGTATCCTTTGATAAGAGTAGATGATCATTGTTCTTATTACATTCCAGAAGATCGGCCCTGGAGTAATGGAAGGATTGCCCCTAGTCCCGGTCGGTTGCGGACGGGCGCAGACGGGCTTTCCTTAGGCGCGCCTTCGGCGCGCAAACGTCGCGCCCGCTGCGCTCGTCCGCTGCGCTTCCGAGGGAAGCACATGATTTATGGGAAAAAGGAGTGACGGCCGGTGGGCGTGGCCTCTGAAGGGGGCGTGGCCTGCGGGCTGAGCGAGGTGCTGGAAGCGTTCCACGCCTAGTTGCAGGGCAGCGCCGAGTCTGCCTTTCAAGCGTGAGAGGTGGGGGTGAGTGAGTTGTTTTAAAAAGAGCACAAGAATAACACAACAATGTTAAAAATGATCAGCCTCCCGGCTTTCCGCCTCAGGAGTGTGTCACAGCAAATGGGAGCGCTCGCAATCAGCGTCCCTTTAAAGTGACGGCCGGTGGGCGTGTGGTGAAGGTTTTTTTTAGGGTTCAGTGATGTGTGGAGTTTCGAAGTGCTGAGGGGCTTTAAAGGGTCAGGCTTGGATGGGGATTAGGTGTAGAATGGGGCTTTTAGGGTTCAGGAATGAGTGGAGTTTATGGGTAGTCAGAGGCTATACAGTTCAGGAGTGTAGCGGCAGGAAGTGCTTCTAGGAATCAGTGGTGGGTGTAGTTTAGGTGTGGTGAGGGTTTTTATGGGTTGTGAGGGGTTGGGATGGATGGTGTTATGGGGTTGTGAATGTTCAACAAATTCAAAGCATCCGAAGAAATTGTTTGACAATATAAAATACATGAATCTGAAATATGTAAAGTAGTAAAACAAACACCTATGACAAATGTTACACTTTAAAAAGTAAGCATGCAAAAGACAATTTTGAACGACAAGACATCCTATGAATTGGTTTCTATGAAATTGTAAATGTTATTCATTCTGAAAATGTCCATTAAACAGTTTAGTTGAAAAAAATAATTCTATCATTTTATTCCATCAATGTATTTTTCTATGAAATAACATATAATTGTGAAAAGCAACCTGCAAGAGTGAGATAAAGGGGCAGAGAGTAACAGATGGTGGAATAAAAAGGGATGGGGTGGAATCAAAACTCTGCAGCCTTGGTATTCAGCGCTGTGACACTCAAAAGTGCTGGCCACTGGCTTCTAAGCAAAACATTGGGCCTTGGAACTTATTATTTTACACTGCAGCAGACAAAAAGAGAGAAAGAGAAACAAAGAGCAACATAGAGTGAGAAGTTGGAAAGAAAGAGACAGGAAGGGAGAGGAACTGGTTTGAACTTTTTGATAGAGCTTGTTTCAACATTTTTGCCAGGGCTGCTTTTGGAGCCCAGTCCAGCCCTGTGGGCAGATTTTATGCTTTTTTATAATAACTCAGCGGCAAATCGTTCAGTATTCCCTTGTGAACTGCCTACTTCTGTTCATTAAGGAAACTGATTCAATATCCTTCAATCTTTAAAGCGAAAGTAGAGACCACCACAAACTTTAAACGATTTTAAGTTGTCTTCATCACAAATGCACTGGTTAGTGATAGATGACATCATTAAATGAATACTCCAAGGGACTATGAAAAATTTTAGAACAAGCATTTGGCTTATTTAAAATTCCCACTTTCAGATATACATTTATCATCCGAAAGGAAAATCAATCATGCTTCTCGTAAAAAAAATCTAGAATATATTTTCTTCTGTTGATACCGGAATGTTTCCATTTTTCAAAATGCCCTTACTTTTTCATGCATGAAAAACTCAGTTCTTGACTAGAGTGGATCAAATTACGTTTTATGAAAAACTATTCAAATATTCCCTACTAATAAAAGAAAAGTTTGCTGGAGAAGAACATCCTGTTCAGCAAACATTGTTCTATCCTGCAGTTTGGAACCCAAACCCCCAAGTACATATATCCAAATAAAAATATAAATAAAAAGGAAGCGAACCCGTGCTATAAAAGAACTCTATTATACAAAGATTGATGCATAGTGAAGGAAAAGAGAGGGATGAATTAATGTGTTTCTTTCTCAAAGAAATAATATTATTATTGTGGTGGAAAGGGTGTGGGGGGTAGGACATGCCCATGAGATCGTTTCATCTGTGACTAGTAGAGACATTGGGGCTGGATTACATACATGTGGTGCATACGATGTCCTGTTTGGCCGAGGGAACACATTTGCCACACTAAAGGGTGAAAGGCAAGTACATGTGTATTACTATTTACTTGCCAATGTGTTAGCTTTGTTTTCTGCCGCAGATGGTTGGGTGGTAGTTCTGCCATTGAGAACTGCACCTTTTGTTCATAAGGGCATGGTTATCAGTCGGGCACAGCAGTATCAATCACCAGGTGGAATATCGCTCCTCTGATCACGTCTGGCTCAGTGTTTCTTCACCAGAATTTACTATGTGTGGAAACTTCAGGGCTGAATTCACCAGCTGGAAAAACTGGCTGGTAAAATCGCTTAGTGATCATATAGAGGCTGTGGGCAAAGGCTCAGCCGGGCCCCCGCCAGATCGCTCCTGTGTGGCGCAGAGAGAGCTCCACCCTGCCATCCCAAAGCATTCCCTGCTCCCAGACTCCTCCCACACCTCCATTACCGCCACTGCTGCAGCACACATGTGCCCCCGTTCTCATTTATCAGCCGCTTGCAGCAGGTCATAAATCGTGAGTTCTACCCCATGGCATTGGGAATTCCATGTAAAAAATCGTTGTCTGATACAATCGGGTCTACACAGTTATTCTCCATTACATGGGGTTAAACTTGTAACTGCACAGCACTGGCAGGGTTTTACTGTACTGTACTGTAAATACTAGTGCACAGGTTGCCACTCACATAATAGGACAGTCGGAAGTAACACAAAGGGAGGGTGGCTGGGATGTGTTTTTTGTTGCTAATGGTTTGTTATGTCTCTCTTCTGAGCCATTATCTGTAAGTCAATCTGAACGACAAAATGGTAGAACAAACTGTGAAAGTACATCTGCAAGCAAAGTACAGAAAACGCGCTTGTCAGCGGTATTTGAATTTGTTGTGGTAGATTGCACCGATCTCCATCTTACCATAAAATTGAACTATAACAAGCATTATTTGTTGTTGCAGAAATAATTTTCTGAATTACATTTTTGCACAATTTTGGGCTGTAGCTGCTAAGCGAAATAATTAGTATTCATTAACATTTTTAAACAGGAAAACAAGCATAGTTCTTAAATTCTTAACGTTCGAAGGGAACATCGTATTCTGTTTTTCCTTAAGAAATGACACATGTAGCTGCAGTTTTGCTGATCTCCTGGTGCGAGTTCTATGAATATTTGTGAGTCTCCTGCTCCCGGTTTGCCAATATCATCTCCTCTCCTGGTCTTGCAATTTTCCTTGCCTTGCTTGCATGTTGCAGGGGGTCACCAAAGTTTACCAAGGAGGTTCAGAAAGTTGTCCGTGAGGTCCACAGGACCACCATCGGCGGCTGCTCATGTGTGGCTGCACCTTAATCCCTCGCGTCGACAGAGCAACCCAGTACTGATGGGAGGGATTGTGCCTATGCCATGTTCACTGCAGGTTTCCGGAAGAGCGGTGACATATAAAACACAGGGTGCACTTTTATGCAGGGTGGTACTTTCAGACAGAAGCAAAAGCACTGACCTCTGTATTCCAGGAAAAAACGAATAGGAACTGTGGCTTAAACCTACACAGATGGAAAGACAGGTTTCCGATGGAAATCCAGCCTTGTGCCCGGTAGGTGAGTTCAGGACCATGTTTTTGGTTGGCTTGTTTTTGGTATCCAACCTCGGCAGATACCAGATTAGAACACAGTTTTATAACTGTGGTAACCATGTTGCAATTTTTTTCTACTGATGGCAACATAAACTCATTTGTGATCCCATGTAATCTTAGAAGGAAACAAGGGTGGAAACTGTATGTACTATAATAAAGAAGAAAAAGGAGTCGAGCTATTAAAGGCATTGTTGTACAAGAACTCTAACAAAGTTTGCAGAGCTGACGATTTAGGTATCTTGTAGATAATAGTTTCTAGTCTGATTCTCTCATTGAATATATAATATTAGATTGGGGATGGTGTCTAGTGGACATGGCAGAAGGAACTCATACAGCAGAACATCATTCCAGAAGAAGTGTGATGTGAAATGTGTTCCTCAATCTCAAAGATGTTATGTATGCTCTACAATGAGTTGACACAATAGTTGAGCTGCAGAATATGCATATTGTATATTATGGCAGGGAAACAAATTGATACAACTGTCTAACAACCAAAGCTACTGTCATCCACTGATCAAGAGGTAATGCAGATATCTATTCCATTGTTTTATGGCAGGGGAAGCGGTTATAAGAACCTTTTCAGTTTTGTATGATTGGCCTACATGTTACAATTCACCTGAATAGGCCTCCAGAAATGTTGTTTTACACGTTCTGAAGTCCTGCCTATAAGAAGGTATTCAAATGTAACACAGTGGGTCACCATGGAAACACTAGGCATCGAATTATCTCGGAAGCAAATTCTGGAATGGTAGAATGTGTTGTATCTTATGACTAGCGTTATCTTTCTTATATACTGATCTTTGATGTTTGGCAGAAGCCTTCCAGAAATTAATTTGTAGAAGTGGTGCTCAGCACCTGATGTGGCACTGTGATGGAACACACTTCACAGCAGTGACTTCCGGAATGGCAGTCTCGTGAAATGTTAAGGCATCAGCTTTGGATTTGTTGAAAATAAATCACAACATCACAGACAGCCAAAAAAACATAGTCCACTGCATTTGACGGGAAGTCAATATTATTCTGAAACTGATGGTTTCTAAGCCAGTAAGCACAGTTACAGTGAACTCTGCACTAAGTAAAACCTTAATTCCTTGAATGTCCCTCAAAGTAGTAACCAGTCTTCTTCATGAGTGTGTATTTGTGTTTAGCACAGTTCAGTTTCGTAACAGCTAGGGTATTGAATGCATCTGATCTGTTCTCTCACAACGCTGTGACAAACTTGAACAAAAGGCTAAAACAGACGCATCTCCTACACTATGACTGGTGATTCTGCAATGCTGACAACAAAGTTGACCCCTGATATACCTTTCAGGACTCGTTTTCTGAATAAATGAGAAAATCATCAATGTAGATTATCATAAACGTATCTAGATTTAATTGATAAAGTACTTTGAAGAAGCTTGGGCATTACACAGCCGAAAGGTGGTTTACAGTACTTTACCAAACAATATGATGTCAGAAGTCTTTCGCTAATGGGTCTCACTGCCCCACTTGTGCAGTTTGTACGCTTCACATAAGTCAACATTTGTTTATGTTGTAGCCAACCAATGCTGATCCAGATTAGGAGGCGAAATGTGAACCTTTTCTTTAATGCAAATTTGTTCAAGACCTGTCAATCTGTAGTATCAAGTAATTCACCACTGGCATTAAGAGTACAGAACAGGGCTATTCATTGGAAAAATGCATCATATCAATCCAAAATGCGCAACATCTACGATGTTAAGGTCTATGTTCTTGGGGTGTAGGTATAACGTTGAAGAGGCAAATAGGGTGTACGCATTGTCCTCGACCATGAAAGTGAAGATGTAACATCTGCCACTCTGATGAGATCTGCCTGTGCTTTCTTCTCAAAAGGTTCCTAAAGCCTTGGAGTCAATCAACACTTTGTTATGTTATGTTATAAGGAACTTATAAAGCACGCGTACACCAAGAGGTTTCATGGCACTATTCTGAAACTGGTCGAAGACAAAGAGAAGTATTAGTCATGTGCTTGTTCGAATAGCCATCTTTAAGCAGCTTTCTGAAACTCAATAGTTCTGTGCAGGACCGGATCTCAAAGGGGAGTGAGTTCCACAATTGTGGAGCCAGGCATGCGAATCGACAGCCTCCATGTCGTTTCTGTTTGAATTTAGGGGTAGCTAGTAGGTGAAGATGTTTGGAACAAAGATCACGGGTAGGAGTGTACCTGGATGATAGGTTGTGATAAATATGGGGCTCTGACTATTTAGTGATTTAAAGATTAAGCAGCCTGTCTTAAAGGCGGACCGTTGAGGCAGTGGGAGCCAGTGTAGGTTCTTTAAGAGGGGTCTGGCAGATTGCCACCTGGGTTGCTGGTGGATCAATCTTGCTGCCTGATTCTGCACCATCTGGAGTCGCTTAGTTAGACAGAGTGGCATCCCCAAATAGATCGAGTTGGCATAATCCAGGTGGGACAGTACCAGACCTATCACCACTGGTATTAGTGCTGCATGGGTAAGCAAGTGGCAGATCTTACGGATCTTTCGCAATTGAAAGAAACAGGTTGATACCACTGCACCTATATGTGTTTTTAGTGATAAGTTTCTGTCTATAGTCACCCCAAGGCTTTTTACAGAGGTAGAGGGCTTAGGAGGGGCACCGAGTTCTGCTGGTCAATCGTGTGGGCCCCAGAAGATCTGGCTTCCCCCTATCAGTAGCACCTCGGTCTTACCTGGGTTAAGTTTCAGGGGATTGTAGTCCATCCAAAGACGGATGTGTAACATAGTTTCCTGAAAGTTGGTAATTGAATTGGGGGAGTTGTCTATGGTAAATGTGAGCTGAAGATCATCAGCATAGTTCAATGTAGACACATTCCTGTCCTTTAGAGACTTAATTAGGGGGAGGAGGTACAGATTGAACAGGTGGGGGGATAGAGAGGAGCCCTGTGGGACCCCACACGTAGTGGTTAACGTAGGTGCTATGAAATTGGCCAGGCGTACTGCTTGAGTGCGGCCCTCTAAAAAGGATTCGATCCAGTTAAAGGCAGGGCCCTGGATACCAGCCTGTCTGACGCGGTCCCTCAGTATCATGTGGTCGACCGTGTCAAATGCGGCGGATAAATCCAGGAGCACCAGGGCCTGAGGGATACCTAAGTCTGCTTTACTACGTAGGTTGTCCAATACTACCAATATCACTGACTCCGTAGAGTGGGCAGGACGAAACCCTGCCTGGTGGGGGTCCAAGTAACCAGATTGTTCCATGAAATTAGATAGGCATTTAGCCACGTGGGCTTCCAATATTTTGGCTAGGGAGGGGAGTAGGGATATTGGGCGATAATTTGAGGGGTTTGATGGGTCTGCTCCAGGTTTTTTTAACAGAGGGAACACAATTGAATCTTTAAATGTTTTAGGGACACAGCCCTGTAACAACGATGCATTCAGAAGAGATACAGCAGGCTGTGGGAGGGTGGAGAAGATTTCTTTCAGGATGTGTGGTGGACAACAGTCCAGTGGAGAGCCAGATTTTACTTTGGACAATAAGACCAGAAATGCCTGGGGGCTGATAGCTGGTTCCTATGATAAAGTATTTGTGGGTGTGGCCGGGAGTGGCTCGTTAAGATTAGGACATGGGATGCTGGCTTTAATTGTGGCGATATTCTCAAAAAAGAAATTGTTCAGGTTGTCACAGAGCTCCTGAGTGGGAGTAGGTTTGAGCGACACTCTGTCGGCCTTTGATAGCTCATTCACAATTGAGAAAATTTCCTTCGATTAATTGCGGGAATTCAAAATTCTAGTGGAGAAGTGAGCTGCCTTTGCAGCAGTGATGGCTTTTTTATAATTTTTCTGCGCCTCTGCGTAGAGGAGCTTGTTTTCGGGAGCGTAATTTAGTCTCAATTTTCTCTCTTTTTGTCGGAGTGCTAACTTCTGTTCTCTTAGTTCTCTAGAGAACCATTTGTGCGCGTCGGCCCGATGATTTAATCTAAGTTTCTTGGATGAAGCAAACATATCGCTGGCGGTTAGGAGCCATGATGCGATGTGTGCTTCATGGAGATCGGTATCCTGATTGAACAGTGGGGTTGAGCCGGCTAATGAGTTCATAAATTCCTTTTTATTAAGGGTACCCCAACTTCTTATCATGTCCCCCTCATCTGAGGGAGACAGAGTACTGGAAGGTACTATTACTGAGAATGTTATGAGATGGTGGTCAGACCATAAGCACGGCAGTGTCGTAGTGGCGGATACAGTGAGATTTGTGGTCCAGACTTGGTCAAGTACATGACCCTTATTATGTGTAGCTGAGGACAGGTGCTGGGTGAAGTTGAGGTTAGTTTATAGATCTGTAAGTTCCTGGGAATGGGGACCCCCAAGTACGTCATTAAACCAGTAGTTTAAGTCGCTGATTAAAATAATATTGGTGTAATTTGTTACCATGTTCGCTATTTGCTCATTCAGTGAGAGGGAAAATAGAGGCATGTGCAGAGGGGGCCTATAGATTACAACGCATATCAGTGGGGCTAAGTTTGATTCCAGCTTGATGACAGATTGTCCACCGCCACAAGGCTCAAAGAAGAGACTGCCGTAAATTTATGGTTGCGATGAATAATTGCGGCCACTCCCCCACCCGATTTACCAGGTGGGCGGTCCACATGGAGAATATAATAATCATTAGGCAGTGCAGCCAGGATGTCAGGTGTAGAATCAGGGGTCAGCCAAGTTTCAGATGTGAACAGAATGTCAGGTCGATCAGCTGCTTGTAGCATAAATACCTCTATCTGATGTTTGACTAGAGAGCCTGTGTTTAAATAATATACACGTAACGCTGCCTGCTTGGGAGGAGTAACATCAGCTTTATGCTCAATACAGGTTGACATTTCTGGAAAACTTTTGCGAGACTGATAGATCTTATTCCTGTCCAGGCACATTTTAATGGCACGGTTTAGTGGGAGCGATGCCCGGTGGAGCCCTCGAAGTTACTTTGATGAAAATTTGAGGATTCGGGCAGAGTAACTAGCCCCTAACCACGTCCAGGTGTGGACGGGCGAGACGGGTTTGCCTTTGGCGCGCCGCCAGCGCGCCCGCAGCACTCCCGCGCATTGGAGATTCAAATACTGATTCCCCGCCTAATTCTCAGCCCCCGCCCTTTGTGATTGGCTGAGCAGAGGGGGACACTGGGGATCGCTAGGGAGTCAGCGCCGGCTGTAGCTGCAGCAGTAATACTTCCCCAATTTCCCAATTTTTTTAAAATACAGTACAGTGCAACACATCGGTTTTAAAAACAAAACATTAAAACATAGTGCAAACACGAGCGATTTTCCTTCCGCGCGGTAGCGGCACAGTTTTCAGAGTGCCCGCTCCAGCGCCAGAGCACCTTCAAATACTGGTTCCCCGCCTAATTCTCCGCCCCGCCCTTTGTGATTGGCTGGGCAGAGGGGGACACCGGGGATCGCTAGGGAGTCAGCGCCGGCTTTAGCTGCAGCTGTAATACTTTCCCAATTTCCCAATTTTTTAAAATACTGTACAGTGCAATACATCGGTTTTAAAAACAAAGCGTTAAAACATAGTGCAAACACAAGCGATTTTCCTTCCGCAAGGTAGCGGCACAGTTTTCAGAGTGCCCGCTCCAGTGCGAGAGGACATTCAAATACTGATTCCCCGCCTAATTCTCCGCCCCCGCCCTTTGTGATTGGCTGAACAGAGGGGGACACCGGGGATCGCTAGGGAGTCAGCACCGGCTGTAGCTGCAGCGGTAATACTTCCCCAATTTCCCAATTTTTAAAAATTCAGTACAGTGCAACACATCGCTTTTAAAAACAAAGCGTTAAAACATAGTGCAAACACGAGCGATTTTCCTTCCGCAAGGTAGCGGCACAGTTTTCTGCGCGCCCGCTCCCGTGCCAGAGCACATTCAAATACCGGTTCCCCGCCTAATTCTCCGCCCCCGCCCTTTGTGATTGGCTGAGCAGAGGGGGACACCGGGGATCGCTAGGGAGTCAACGCCGGCTGTAGCTGCTGCAGTAATAATTCCCCTATTTCCCAATTTTTTTAAAATACAGTACAGTTCAACACATCGGTTTTAAAAACATAGCGTTATAACATAGTGCAAACACAAGCGTTTTCCTTCCGCAAGGTAGCGGCACAGTTTTCAGAGACTATAATTATATGTTATGTTATGTTATAGTAAACTTGTGGCACGCACTAATACTCCAGAGTGTTTTGGTGCAAAGTTTTAACAGTGAACTGATGGAATGGAGTCCATTAACAAAGCTGCTTGGAGAGGAAGGTTTTAAGATGCTTTTTGAACAGTTTAAGGCTTTGAGTCTGCCGTAATGACAAAGGCAGAGAATTCCAAAAGGTAGCTGCTCTGACAGACAAAGACTGGCCCCCTATCCGCATTCCGCAGAAACGTGGGATCGCCATCCGTCTAAGGGAGGCAGAGCGCAACGATCTATTAGGGATATAGAAAGAAAAACGCTTTCTAATGTACAATGGTCCCAGCTCATGCAGAGCTCTGTGAGCCAGAATGAGAGCCCTAAATTGTACTCTCTGGGCTACAGGAAGCCAATGCAGGTCACGTAATTGCCGTTTGATGCTAGTCCTTCCCGAGATGTTAAACAGGAGCCTCTCTGCTGCATTTTGTATGATCTGAAGCTTATGTATTAGGTACCCAGGGATACCGACATACAGAGCATTGACATAGTCTAAGCGGGAAAGGATAAGAGCCTGCAGGACCATCTCCTTTGCCAACTTTGGCAGCAGAGGAAGAAATCTTCTCAGAGCTTTAAGGGTGCCAAAGCAGACTCCAGTGAGTTTGTTGATTTGCACCCCAAATCGCAAGTCCTCCTCAAACCAGACCCCCAGAATTTTTGCAGGGGCACCCACCAAGTTAGGACAAGGATGAGAGACAGTTCAGAGCAAGGTCCATGGATGAGTCGGTATTCTCCCACATAAATAAAAGCTGAGTATTGTCTGAGTATGCAATTTCTTTTGCACCCAATTCCTCCGCCAGCGTAATCAGAGGGGTCAAGTAGATATTGAAAAGCAACAGGCTCAAAGTGGAGCCCTGTGGGATCCCCATGAGCATTTTCTTGTCCTTAGAGGAGAAGGGGGCATCCATACCTGTTGGGAGTGATCTTCTAGAAATGATTCAACCCAATCCCAGGCGGTGCCAACGACGCCTATGTTAGAAAGGCGAGCAAGGAGTAGATGGTGGGGCGCCGTATCGAAGGCGGCAGAGAGGTCCAGTAAAATCAGGGCCGCTCTATCGCCCGCATCCAGGCGCTCCCTAATTGCCTCAGCCACCTCCACTAGTTGTAGTAACTCCAGGAGTCAGGAAATTAGATATATTGAAGTTTATTCTAATTGATGCTACACAGCTCCTGATCTGCTTGTCATCTCCACCACCTTCAGTTAGCCTCAGTGTTCAATCATAACATTCTACAGCTGATTTGATACAATGACATCACAAGTGCAGTGACAGCAGAAGCAGGAATACATTAAAGAAACAGTACATACTTAACATGACTAGAATATAACATACCTCCCTTTCTTCAAATGAACAAAACAAAACAAGAGCAAAAGCAATTATGCAATTCTAAAAAAAACTATAAAACATAGTGAGCAACAATGCTAAATCAATCACGATATCTGCGTGGTAAGACAGAAATCCTAGAACTCTTCCTTCAAGATGAAACCAATTTACTGTCACATTCATCAAGTCTTTCAGAAACCAAGTTTACATTTTTCACTTTTACTACTTTTGAAAGATTCCACCAAAATCCACCTTCTACTTGTACAGAATTATTACCAATTTTTGTAATTTTGATTGGTTCACTATATTTACACTTCCCTTTCTTGCTGAACACTGGACTCTTCATTTTTACAAAATCTCCCACACTCACTGAAACCATCTTAACATTTTTCTTTTTGTCAAACCATTCCTTTTCTTTAACCTGTGAGATTTTTTTTTTTTGACTGTTTCCATAATGGACTCAATATTAACCAAAGAGTGAGACCACTTGCACATCTAACCAGGTCGAAAACTGGTGTTAGCTTTTCTCCCTCTTAATACTTCGAAAGGAGAAACGCTCGTGGAAGAATGTGGTGTTGTCCTGTAAAACCACACCATGCTTTCAATATATGCAAAAATATCCTGTTTGCTCTTAATTGCCCACTTGACACAATCTCCTACAACCCTATTCATTCTCTCTACAAGACCGTTCATCTGTGGGTAGTACAGAGAACTCCTAAGGTGCTTTACTCCACAGGACTTTAAAAACATTTGGAATTCTTCACTTACAAATTGAGTCCCATGGTGGAGATGACAAACTGTCCATCAACTTGAAAAATGCAAAAGGCGTAAGTTCATTTAAAATAATGTTGAACCAAAAACATTAGATAACGTTCATCACGGGCAACAATAACTTTAAAACATTTGTATACCCAGTGAATGTTGGCTGTTAAGACCTCTCACACGATAACGCTAAGTATGAGCAGATATTCCTTCTATGCCTCTCGATTCAGACACAGACATCGAAAATACACATTTCAGTAAGTGACGATTCCAGAGGAAATGTTTATGAATTTAAACGTCGACAAAAGAAAGTAGAGAAATGAGAAAGCAGATAGTTTTGAATTGAGAATCTGTTCTGAAAGATACTTTGTAGTATTTAAAATACATTTAAAATTTAAAAGTCACTTATCTGGTAGCGTTATAGATGAGATGTTGAGAACTTTGAAGAGGTGAATATTGAAGAAATGACCAAATCGATTTTGGTACGATTAAACCGGTTTGAATTCTTCAATGTTGATAGAAGTGGCAGTTGTTGTGGATAACCAGAAGTTGATGATTTTTTAGATTTTCTCTTCCCTTTAAAAGGAATGCATGGGTTCTGCTGTGTAGGTCATCGTCGCCAAAAATATGTAGTAACTCCAGGAGTCAGGAAATTAGATATCTTGAAGTTTATTCCAATTGATGCTACACAGCTCCTGATCTGCTTGTCATCTCCACCACCTTCAGTTAGCCTCAGTGTTCAATCATAACATTCTACAGCTGATTTGATACAATGACATCACAAGTGCAGTGACAGCAGAAGCAGGAATACATTAAAGAAACAGTACATACTTAACATGACTAGAATATAAAACACTAGTGCAGTCTCAGTACTATAGGTTGCCCGAAAGCCAGACTGCGCCGGATGGAGAAGGCCAGACGTCTTCACATAGGCATCCAGCTGAGGAAAGATCACCTTCTCACAAATCTTTGCCAGAGCCAGCAGAAGAGAAATGGGGCAATAGATGACACGTTTAGTCTTCAGAAGAGGTAGAAGCTTAGCCTGCTTCCAACTCCCCGGGACCACGGCAGTCTGAATAGATAGATTAATAATCGTATTGATCTCCGGATAGACCACTTCAGCAACCCCCGCCAGCACTCTGGCCGGACACGGATCGGTTGGAGACCCTGACTTGAGGGATTTAAGAATAGCTAGAATATCCGGACCGGCTATAGGCTGAAAGTTCCGAAGCGGAGGGGCCAATGGCAAAAGATCAGGAGGGGACAGCGGAGGAGAATCCCATGAGACAACTTCCACCGATCCCAAACTATCTTGAATAGCCTGTACTTTTTTGACAAAAAAGTAGACAACTCCTCGCCCCATTGAGCGGAGACTGGAAGAGCCGTTTGTTGTGCGGCTGGTGCGAAGAAGCTTCTCACAATAGCAAAAATCTCCTTGCTGTTGTTATTGGCTTTTGCTATCCGTTCTGCATAAAAGCCCCTTTTTGCTTCCCTAATAGCTGCATAGTATTCCCTCTGCGCTAACTGGAGAGCATTTTTAGCCAAAGGGCAATAATGCAGCCGCCAGAGGCATTCATGGGATTTGCAGCATAGTTTAAGATCCCTGAGGGTGCCGGAGTACCATGGTTTGGAAGGTGCAAGTCTCGGTCGCCTGGAGGAAGGGGGTTTTTGCACCTTACCCACTCCTTGACTGATCCAAGAGGAAAACGTGTTCACCGCTGTATCAAGATCAGAAGTAAGCACGGGGCAGGTCTCCACAAGGACCCTAGACAGAGCCGGAATGTCGATCTTTCTACCTTGGTTGTTGGGGGCTGGAATAGACAAGAGCGGCTGCTCCCTTATTGACCAGGAAAATTGTACCAGATAGTGATCAGACCAGGTCACCTGAAGGGGGTCATCTACTGACAAGTCGATTTTGTGTCCCCCTTGGTGACAGGGGGACTTTACCCACTGAGTAAGGTGGGCTAAATCAAACAGGTTCATTATCTCCTTAGCGCCCCCAGATTCTGGGAAATCTATATGGATATTAAAGTCACCCAGAAAAAGGAAGTTTGAGAAGTGAAGGGAGCGAGGGATGATAACATCGCCCAAAGCCATCAAAAAGGCACCCAGTGGGCCAGGGGGCCGATAGAGCAGAGTCCCGCCCAGTGTAAAATGAGACAAAATCACGATAGAGAAGTCCAGCGCCTTCCCCTTCATTAAGCCCACAGTGGTCTCAAAAGAGAGGGCCCACGTCACCTGATACACCACAGCAATCCCCCCTCCTCTCTCTGACACACGGTCTAGTCTGGCAATTTTAAATCCCATAGGAATAGAAAGATCATCCATCGGAGCACAGGCTTCCTGAAGCCAGGTTTCTGTAATAAATAAAAGATCTAAGAGGTCATCTGAGAGAATTTCATATATATCCGAAGCATGTTTAACCATAGAACCTACGTTAATGAGAGCCGCCCTAACTCTGTTCTCCTTCTCATTGCAGGAGGTAGAAGCAGGCGCCCCCGCATGAAAGCAGAACTGACATGTAGGACACGTTCAGTGTAAACATTGGAGGACCCCCATTTCTGCCCCCACCACATCTTGCCTTACCCAAAGCCAACAATTCCCCTCTACTGAAACACCTCCTAGCACCTATCTCCTCTGACGTTAAACCGGCAGCATGGCTGGCGCTGTTCGCCTCCGGGGCGCTGACGGGCGCAGATAGGCTTGCCTTTGGCGCGCCGCAGGCACGCCCGCTGCGCGACCGCAGCATCCGGTGCTAGATGGGAAGCAAAGGCTGGGGGAGGAGCAACCACTAGAGCGCTGACCTGCCCACGGGCCCGCTCTAACAGACGGACACCACGGAGAAAAAAGGAACAGGTAGCGGCAGCTAGCGAAAATAATTATTTTTAAAAAAGCAGCAGTGCAACTTCAGTTTTACAAAGTTTAAAAATCACA
Source organism: Lissotriton helveticus (assembly GCF_964261635.1). Lineage (NCBI taxonomy): Eukaryota > Metazoa > Chordata > Amphibia > Caudata > Salamandridae > Lissotriton > Lissotriton helveticus. The sequence goes on from NC_136072.1 coordinate 655,136,376, forward strand.
TCAAAGAAAGCCCCCACACACAGCAGCAACACAGAGGCAACACTTACGTGTGCACGACCGCAGCATCCGGTGTTATATGGGAAGTAAAGACATTTATATATGTCTTGTTATGACCTGAATTAGTCGGTATCACCAGTAATCTTAAATGTGCCACTGATCCTTGGAGGGAGGGTATAACACAACCTTTCCTCTCAGCCAGCTTCGAGACCCTTGGTGGCCAGGTGAACGAGTTAGCATTTGAATTAGTGCTGAGGGTTTTGGTGTGACAGGGTGTTCCCTCATAAAATTCCCCTTTTTGCAAAAGTTAAAATATTTTCCACTGTGTCTATTATTTTCCAGCTCATATTTCAACAATGACCCATGGATACATCTGATGTCCATGGACTCAGGCGATGTGTCGACTACTGAGGTTGAGTTTTGGGTCTATCAGTCTTGAGAAGTGGCACATTCCTGTCATCTACTTTAGCCTCGATACTCACTTGTAGTAAGAATCATTAGATCATTATATATCTCATGTTTGAGCTCTGCCTCTCTTAATCCCTAATAAAATAGTCCGACTCTTTCTCCTTGAGTTATTGCAAGTGTTTATTTGTAATGCAATACCATAAAGGAATCCCTGTCTGCAGACATGGTTACTGTTCCTCAATCAGAACTGCACTCAAATAATTTTCGGCCATCAGTCCAATGGTACAGATTTGGGTCACTATCATTCTCCAGAGGTAATTCCTCGGATGCAGGTTCTCATCCCAATGCAGTGGAAAATCTCTACGGCAAACCTCGTTGGAAAGCAATAGGATCTGTGAGCTTAGTGATGTGAATAGAAGGTCATTGAGAGGAGACAAGTAAAATCAAGGTTCTTTTTGTGTGGGAAGAGATTGACCTTTGAAGAAGTGGGTCTTCAAAATCATTCTGAACTGCAGGATATTTAGAGCAGTTCTAATGTCAATGGAGATGGTGCTCCATATCCTGGTGTATAAATGGTGAAGGCGTGTGACTTCTTAGCTTCTCCTTCTAGCATTAATTCATTTGTAATCTGGCAAGTCCTGTAAATGGGATTTTATCTAGATGTTGGAGCGGGACTTGAAGATAATGTGTTTAAGAAATTGAGATTTAGTTGCTAAAGATGTGAGTCCTTTACAAATAAGTCCCCAAATGTCTTTTTACTGGGAACCAAGTACCCCATTGTAGCACTTGATTCTCTCAGGGTAGTGAAGCAAAGCAGGCCAAGACCTACTCAAGGAAGGTGGTGTGAGCTTGCAACTAGGCTAAAGTTTTAGTTTGCCAGAGTAATCAGAGTTATTTCGGTAATTTTGCATCACTCTTTTGTTGCAAAATTACCAGAAAATACGCGATGATACCTCTTTATGTAATTCGGAATAATTTGGCACAAAAATCCAATTACGGGAGCACATGAACAACATATTTAGTGAGCATGAGAAGCAGCTCACTACTGCTGTTCGTGTTGTGTTGCATTTAGTGTTATTTTCTTAGTGCAAAATGCATCCTCAGTTTTCTATGTATGGTTAATTAAAACCAGTGCAATACAGAAATCATAAGAATACATAATAGTGCACGGTTAAAATGAAAAAACATAATAAAAAAATGACTTTTTATCAATTAGAATTACTTTAAAACATTTTAAAATTTAAACAGGTCTGTGAAAAAGCCCATGAGTGCAATTATATGAGCCAGATTTACTGTATTGTCAGTGTTCCAACTATCCTTTGATAATGGGCCAGGCCCAGAATGTGTAAAGTGCTGGGCACCCCCTAAGAGAATGATCCTCAATGTCAGCAGTGTCCCGAAGAAGTGTAAGGCTTGTGGGTTAAGTTCAGAAAGTGCAAAGTGCAGTACATCCGTTTGAGGGAAACCTTGGTGTCTGTAATGCGCATAAGAGCAAAGTCTATGGATGTGGTGTCAAAGGGACATAGAAAGACAAAGATGCTGGGCTTCAACTGGTCCCTACCTTTGCAGCATCAGGTGCAAGGAGTGCAGTATTCAGGTGGGCTTGTGGCATTTTCTTTTCCACCAGTGATAGAGCGCAGGTTCACCTGCCCGTTATTTACCATACTCACCTGGGCCCATAAAATATGTATATAATTGAGCAAGTGAAAACGACACTCATATAAAATTTTGTTTAATCATTCAGGACCTATACCATTAGAATTACCAATCCTAGTCACCGGTACCTGAAAATCTTAATGGAGCAGGGTGTTAGCATAATTGGTAGAAATATAACATTTGCACTCATATAATAAACACAGACTCGGGAAAGGTTTAAACTCTTTATCTAAATTTCTTTAAAATCTTAATCCATATATTAAATCTCAGAAATCTTTCAATCAAGAAAATAATGATTAGAATGAAAATATGCAGAGATTTTATATAGAAAACTTTGCGTACATTCTACTGGGAGACTTCAACTTCCACCTGGAAAAGAAAAACGACTGCAACACCACCACCCTTCTGGACAACCTGGCCAATCTCGGACTCAAACAACTTGTTGACACCCCCACCCACTTAGCCGGACACACGCTCGACCCTATCTTCACCTCCAGCAAACACATCTCCTTCAATCATACCACAGCTCTCCATTGGACGGACCACAGCTGTGTTCACTTCAGCTACAAAACTACCACGACTCACAACCCCCCACAACCTATTCCTCGAAGAAACTGGAACAAAATCCCCACCGACCAACTCATCACATCGCTCAACCAAAACCCTCCAGCCCTCTCATCAGACCCAAACGAAGCTGCCACCAAACTCAAACAATGGATCACTCACAGCGCTGACGAATTAGCACCCCTAATAAACACCAGATCAAACAAGGTAGCAAAAAGGCCCCCTGGTTCAACGATGACCTCAAGAATTCCAAGAAACTATGTCGTACTCTCGAAAAAACATGGAGAAAAAACCCAACCACTGACAACCTGACCACCTTCAAGAACGCCACCCGCAAACACCACCAATTGATCCGATCCACCAAGAAATCAGCTTTCAAGGACCGACTCGACAACAACGCCCACAACAGCAAAGAACTATTCAACATCGTCAAAGAATTTACCAATCCCACCGCAGCCTCAAACGACATTACTCCCTCCCAAGACCTCTGCGACTCGTTATCCTCTTTCTTCTACAACAAAATCGCTGACATATATAACAGCTTTAAGAACATTTCGAAAGAACAGCCCACCTCACCCACCTCCAAAACCAAACCGCTCTCTAACAACATTAACGCCTGGAACCCAATCACCACTGAAGACACCATCCGCCTAATGAACTCCATCCATTCAGGCTCGCCAACCGACCCCTGTCCCCACCACATCTTCAACAAAGCAGACTCCATCATCGCACCCCATCTCCGTGACGTCATCAACTGCTCCTTCAACTCTGCTACCTTCCCAGAAAGCTGGAAACACGCCGATCTCTCTGCCCTCCTGAAGAAGCCCACAGCTGACCCCTCTGAACTTAAGAACTACCGCCCCATTTCCCTCCTCCCTTTCCCTGCCAAAGTCATTGAGAAAACCGTCAATCGCCAGCTCGCCGCCTTCCTTGAATCCAACAACTCCCTCGACCCCTCACAGTCTGGCTTTCGAGCCAAACACAGCACCGAAACCGCCCTCATTGCAGCGACAGATGACATCCGAACGCTTCTGGACAACGGAGAAACAGCTGCCCTCATCCTACTCGACCTCTCCGCCGCCTTCGACACAGTCTGTCACAGCACCCTCATACAACGCCTCAGCAACGTCGGAATACAAGGAAAAGCCTTGGACTGGATCATCTCGTTCCTCGCCGGGAGAACACAGAGAGTCCGACTCCCCCCATTCAAATCAGAGGCCACCGAAATCATCTGCGGAGTCCCACAAGGATCATCACTCAGTCCCACCCTCTTCAACGTTTACATGAGTCCCCTCGCATCCATCGCGCGACAACACAACCTCAACATCATCTCCTACGCTGACGACACCCAGCTGATCCTTTCCCTCACCAAAGACCCTAACACCGCCAAAACCAATCTTCATGAAGGCATGAAAGAAGTAGCCGAATGGATGAAAAACAGCCGCCTAAAACTTAACTCAGACAAAACAGAAGTTCTCATCCTAGGATCTTCACCCTCTGCCTGGGACGACTCATGGTGGCCATCGGCCCTGGGCACGGCACCCATACCCACAGACCACGCACGCAACCTGGGCTTCATCCTAGACTCCTCCCTCTCGATGACCAGACAAGTTAACGCCGTCTCATCCTCTTGCTTCAACGTACTCCGTATGCTCAAAAAAATCTTCCGTTGGATCCCCACCGAAACAAGAAAGACGATCACCCACGCACTGGTCACTAGCCGACTGGACTATGGAAACACCCTCTACGCCGGAACCACAGCCAAACTACTGAAAAAACTACAACGCATCCAAAATGCATCGGCCAGACTCATATTGGACATCCCTCGCCAAGCTCACATTACCGCCCACCTGAAAGACCTCCACTGGCTTCCCGTCAACAGGAGAATAACGTTCCGTCTCCTCACCCACGCTCACAAGGCCCTCTACAAACTAGGACCCGAATGCCTCAACACACGACTGTCCTTCTACACACCCACCCGCCAACTAAGATCCTCCAACCAAGCGCTCGCCGCAATTCCGCGCATCCACAGATCCACCATGGGAGGAAGATCCTTCTCCTACCTGGCGGCCAAGACCTGGAACTCTCTCCCCACTCACCTCCGCCTCACACAGAACCACATTTCCTTCAGAAAGGGACATAAAACCTGGCTATTTGATAAATAATGCACCCCCTCCCTCAAGCGCCTTGAGACCCTATGGGTGAGTAGTGCGCTATACAAATTTCCGAACTTGAACTTGCGTATTTGACATTAGGGTGGGAAGAGAGAAGGAAACAGTACAATGACATACCCACATTGAATATTTACCTAATATGGTGTGAAGAACTAACCCTGGCCATGGGTCAGTTTAAAGGGCAAAACCCCGAAAGTGCAGGCACCATAAGGGCAAGCAGGTGCAGATCAGAATCAGGACAGGTAAAGCCAAATTGGATCAGGACAGGACCACCACAGGCTAAGACCGGCAACCGCAGTTATATTTGCAACGCCTGCGTTACTCACTCTCTGCAGCTAGCAGCCAGAACCCGGTAAGAGTTATCGATCTCTCCGACAAAGTGCTTCGCCAGCACTTTGGCTCTCAAACTCCGATCTGGGTTTCGAAACTTCTGACAGAGGGCTCCGCCAGCACCTCTGCTCCCGCTCACCTATTGAGTGCGTTGGGTCAGTGACAGGTCAGCTATTCGGACAAGTCGGACAAAATAACCAGCTAAGCCTACCCTAGTTATACTATTTTTCGGGTCAGTGTACCACCCCCCAATGTTGCAAGTGTAAGGATTCCCAATTTTGATTGGACAAGAGATGGGGAGAGGTCATCACACCATACTAAAATGACACTTTTACTTTTGAATATTAATGTTTGCGTTACCGCCCATCCATTTATTTTCCCATGTAAGTTTTATTCCACCCAACAATGAATGTTCCAATATTGCTTACATTTTAGTTCATGAGAATTCTGCTTCCTCCGTAGAGTTCAGGAGGTGAAGTTCCCAGGCGAATCTTGGTCGAGTCATGGCACTCTTTCAATGCCATGACTCAATGGTTTTCAGACTCTGGTGTGCAGGCTCAAAAGTTTCAATATGGAGTGCAGTGGGTTTCAAAATGGAGTCACAGATACATTTCAGGCCCAAACACGAGCTGATAGTAAAGCAGAAAAGAAACAGTTTTAGAACAAAGAATAAATGAATGTACTGTATACCACTTATCTCTACTCTATTCCCATTACTTTATTTTAACTATTGCATTAGAAATGAGGCAAAACAAACAGCTTAGCAAAAGCAGCAGTGCAAGCTTCTTGCATGTCAGGACATAGAGCAGCCATCTTAGTTCTAGTGCGCAGAAGCAGAAGATTCCCTATAAACGCAGAAAGTACGTCATATCACGTGAGTGTGACAGATGCATGCGCAGTAAGAAATCCCACGAAGCAGCGGCCATATTTAGTGCAAGCGGTTTATCGTTAGTAGAAATACAAATGCAAGCTTCTTCTAGATACCCAATGTGTCGTGAAATGCAATATTAATAAGACAAACATGTTCATTAGTGCGTTAACGTTATGTCGCGAAGACTGAATACAAGCAAGTCGCATTACGTGCAAATCCTTGCTCCATCACCAGCACAAGTAATTTTATCAGCCTGCAATTTTACTGTGGGTCTCCAGGCTTAATGGTGGTCAGCACTGCCTGTCTCCGGGTGCAGATCTCTCTGTAGTTGAAATGAATTTTGAGCAGCTCAGACCTTTTCCCCATCAGGTCTTTACAAATACATGGCAAGTGCGCCAATCCTCTATTCCTTTGCCGCACAGGCAGCAGGAGAACGAGGTTCCCTCCCTCTGCCAGGGTGGAAGATGCTGAGCAGATAGGAGTATTCCCAGGTGGTGTTTTATATATTTTTCTTTTGTGATTCTGGAGCAGCCTAGGCCATAATATTTGAGGGGCTAGTGTGCAGTCGAGATTTATTATCATCCAGGCATTGCTACTACCTGGGAACGTGGCCTTGTCTTCAACCACCGAGATCCTTTTTATTGATTTCCAAACCAGTTTTTTAAAGGCTGCATGGCTGGTTCCAAAGCTGGACCAGCGTGGTTTTTACAAAAGATTCCTAAAGATAGCTTCTGGCGGGCGATGTATTCCTGTTATGCATTTCTTGCCAGAGGAGATGGTTTAAGGTTCTTGGGACGGCATTTCTGATCTTATGTCAGCAGATAATAAAGGATCCCAGCCTTGCCAGAGACTGTTTTATTAGGATGGACTCCAGCTAAATATGTGCCACAGAAGAATAATTTGGACAATTAACCAAGATTCTGTATGCCTTGACCAGCGCGCAATCCAATATTTTGGCATCTGTGCCTCTCAGGGATTTGCTGCCATAAGTGATTGTGGGTAGTATTTTAGCTTGTGCCTCCCAAAAGAGAAGGAGCAGCGTCGGTCCTGTCTGTTTTAATTTGATATTTTTCAGTGTCACTGCTAACGCCAACCCTTTCCTTTTAATCACAACTTTCTGGGAGGCGAATGCGCCTTCTTTGTCCATGTTTATGCCTGGGTATTTGTAATCGGCTGCAGTCTGGATTTGTTTGCTCCCCAGGTACCAGGTTAAAGGCTTTTTCCTTTTGTTGTTTTAGACATTGTTCATGTCTTCATGAGGTTCGGCATAGAAAAAGCTGGATAGTGTTGTGCTCCACAACCTATGAGCATGCAAGCTGCAGGTATTGAGTGCCTGCATCATATCCGCCTTGTAAAGAATGGATATTGTAGGGGAGAGCACACACCCTTGTTTTAGCCCTTTAGTAGTTGGAACTCACCTGGAGACATGTGTGCCCGTGCCCAGTTTAACCTGCACCCATGTGTTTGTGTGAAGTAGGATCAGTATGTCCATCAGAGCCCTTGAAATGTTCCAACAGGTCAGCTTCTTCTAAAGTCTTCCATTGTCTATATTGTCAAAGGCTGCCATAGAATTAATAAAAGTGGTGGAGAGGTAGCTTGGAGGACTTTGCCATGTCTATAATTAGTGACATGGCTGAATGTTTGTTGTTATACCAGTTGTTTTGGAGAACCCTGTCTGATTGAGTGAGATGATTACATTCACCGATGCCCAAGATGTAAGTTCCTCTAGCAGTGTTCCTGCAAAGTATTGTACCTCATTGTCAATCAGGGCAACGTATAGGAGAGATTATTTAGCCTTTCCAGGAATCTGAAAGCTTTCCAGAGATCTTATTTAGAGGAAACGAGGGTGTAGGGCTGATGCCCAATATTCAGTCCTTTGTTTGAAGTGTCTTGATGGGATAACATTGGGTCCCGGGCACCTTCTCTCATTCCTTTAGCTATTTGTCACTTGATTAGGGTTGTAAGGGAGATCCTGAAGCTAAGCTGAGAATCGTCAGCTGATTAAGGCAAAAATATTGTGGGGCTGCCTTGCATGAATGGTTTATATTTGTGGGGCCTTCTGATGCTGCGCTATTTGATCGGTTCATAGTGGTTATAGTGCCTTGATAATTGAAATGGGTCCTCAGATAGTCTGCCCAGGTCTCCCCAGGGATGTAGGATGCAACTCCCCCATGGAGTGAGTGCATTATTTTGTTATAGTTGGAATAATAAGTGGAAATACCTGGGTGATAGTACAATTCTAGGATTCCTCTATCACTGTACCAACCCTCCTGCATAGCATTCTGGGACAAACCAATATGGTGAATTCAAGTTGTCTGTGGAAAGAGCACCACTGAGAGCCTCAGTTCCGCCCCTTAATGACACATATACTTGATCCCTTTCCACCAAAACTGCAAAGCTGAGCCCCTCCTGTGTACAGGCCCTGGAGGTCTCAGCAACATAAAACTGTTTTGTGAAGCAGATTGTGTCTATAATGTTTAAAATCTGGAGGCACCATAGACTTTTAGTAGGTGCTACAGGCCTACACTCGGGACATAAGTTGTAAAACATTGTGCACCAGTGCAGAAAGCGCTGCTAAGAAGCTTGTGGATGGCATGGAGTAGCGAATACCAAAGCTGCATAGTCTGGAATCCTTATCGGGCCTCTTTAATCCATTGTCAGATACTCCCTGCCCCTTTACATCACTCTTACAAGTTCCTGCTTTCACTCTTGTAATTGTAATTGTCATTTGTAGAGCGCATAATCACCGTCAGGTCTCTAAGCGCTGAGAGAGAGAGCCTTACCCTAACACGTGGAGGGGTGCAGATGGTAAGGTTGTGCCCCAGGCTTCCGCAAAGAGTAGCGTTTTTTAACTTCTTACTAAATGGGAGTAGGGCATGCTCCTTACGCAGATTCTCTGGCAGCTTGTTCCATTGCACAGGGATTGAAGTTGAGAAGTCTCTGCCTCCTTTTGAGGTCATGCTAAAGCGGGGGCAGGCCAGCAGGCCGGCCTCCGAGGACTGTTGTATCCTGCTAGGAGTGTAGGTTGCTAAGCGTTCTTTAATGTGCGCTGGGGCTTGGCCATAAATGGCTTTGTGCGCGATGCAAAGACCCTTAAACTTAGTTCTCTGCCTGATCGGGAGCCAGTGTAGCTGGCATAGGAGGGGGCTAGCATGGGCCCTCCTGGGCAGTCTAAAAATGAGTCTGGCAGCATCATTCAGGATGATCTGCAATCTAGTAAGCAACTTTTCTGGGAGGCCGATATACAGGGAGTTCCCGTAGTCTAGTCCTGACACTATCAAGGCCGATACTGCTGTTCTAAGTGTTGAAAACGTGAGAAGGGGGGCAAGTTTCCGTAGCTGTCTAAGCAGGCCAACACATGTTCCTACTACGGCCGATACCTGCTGGGTCCTAGACAGCTTGGCATCGATTTTGAGGCCCAGGCTTTTTACGGCCTGGGCTGGTACAGGGTTTGCGCCCAGCTCTTGTGGTCAAAAGAGGTCGCTCCAGGGAGTAGAGTCTCTGCTGATGGCCAATACCTCAGTCTTATCAGGATTGATTTTGATGGAGTTGTCCGTCATCCAATTGGCTATATATTTTAGACTGTTTTGCATTCGTGAGTATGCAGCCTGGGTGTTGTCTATCTGGATAATGATTTGGGTGTCGTCAGCGTAGTTATAGATCTGGCACTCCATAAGATTTAGTACGGCTATCAGGGGCTGGAGGTAGGCATTGAATAGGAGGGGAGACAATGCCGAGCCCTGTGACACCCCGCACAAGAGTTTGCCGGAATCAGACATATAGTCACCCAGCTGTACTCTCTGTAATTGTTCAGTGAGGAAGGACGTGAGCCATTTGAGGGCCGTACCCTGGATGCCTAACTCCGAGATCCGCAACAGAAGTTGGTCATGATCGACCGTGTCAAATGCCACGGATAGGTCTAGCAGGACCAGGGCACATGTTTTTTTCTTATAGGCCTAAGCCTCAGTTCATCCACCACTGCCAGCATAACCATTGCCGTGCTGTGATGGGTTTTCCGTCTTTCTCATCATCCTTTTTCCCCGTCTGTGTGTTTACCCTTTGTCCTTCTCAGGAAATGTTTGATTCCGAAAAATAAGTGCTAGAGCCCACAAATGAGTGCTGATGGCCCCCACTGGTAATCACTGGTTCAAATTAAGTACTACCTACACCTGAAGTATGAATGCTTACTCACATTACAAGGGCTACCCCAGATCAGTCTCAATCCCTGAAGAGTCCTTTCTGTGGCAGAGTACCTGTGTGCAAATACCATACTGTGGAAGATGGCAGTCTCACACGTGCAGCCTGCAACAAGTTTGCACGCGTGTGTGCAAAACACCATGAAACCTGCGCTATCTCTTAAAAAAATGAAACTCTTCCCTTCAAGACTCACCTCAGGGAAAGAGAAAAAGCCCTTGTATATTACCTTAAGATAGAGGCAACGCTCTGCTTAACCCCCTCCCCAACTCTACACAAGCATCCCTTGAAAGCATCCTACAAACTAAAGCACACTTCATCAAAGGTCAAAGTCAGCGCAACCACAACACCGCAATTCTAAAGTATCTACACTGCTTCCTACAGTTACACATTGAAGCAAATTGGTTACATCCTTGTAGTTTCTCAAGATGTTTCACTTTTGACTAACAGGTTCTTGAACTTTATTGTGAGTAAGTCTCACTATCCTAGACTCACTCATGGAAAATCAATGCTAATTGAATGGAGATTGCATTTAGGGAATCGCAAATTGTGTTTCCCTAACTGCATTCACAAAATAGGTAATTGCAAATTTTGCCATTACCTATATTGCGAATGGCTTTGGGCTTGATGCATCCCAAAAGGCTAATAACCTGTCGCAAAGGGGCTGATTCCGCGAATCGGCCCGTTTGCAACTGGCAATTAGCTTGATGCATGTGCCTAATGTTAGTAATCATAAAACAAAATAAAAGATCACCAAAGTTATGAAAACAAGAAACAATTCATGAAATTCGTCTGAAGTTTGCTTTCTCTGACTATGAACTTTCTCAAAGATGATCAATGGATCCTCCCTTGGAGCATACCGATGCTCCTCACAGTGGTCCTTATGGCTTTGAAAGTCCCATGAGATCGGCACTATTTGGAATGAAGCTGAGTTTCACTAATGTCAATACGAAATTCAATGCTAAATCCAAAAAGACAAATAAAAGGAAAAGCACAGAGGGGTCTACCAGAGGTTACTGCTTTGCAGGAAGCTGCCAAAATTGGGAACACTGCAGTGCAAGTGTGGCTACCAGTTATAGTACTAATAGTCGTAATGGTTGCAGTGTAACGCCTCCTTGGGCTTGTATCCCCATTTTTGAAGGTCTCCTGATCCCAGCTTTGCAAATTCTAAAAAATCACCTAGTGCTGTTTCAGAAAATGTTCCAGTTTTGTAGGAAGGCAACAGAGGTAAAAAAAGAGTGGACTATAGGAGTACATAAACTGTACAGATGTGGATGAGCACACAGCTCCGGGATAGATTGCACATCCAGCTCAAACTGCTGCCATACTTCAATCTGGGGAGGTAGAAATCTGACACTGTCTATTTTAGAAAGTGGGTAGTAAGAGTGGCACTATTCATATCATATGAGTTGGCAAACATATGTATTATCCCTAGTATGGGATTAAAGAAGTTGCTGCAGTCTTTATGTCAAGCACAAATAGTCATATCCATAAAACACTTATTTACTCCCATAAACGTACACTTATGCTGGTGCAACTGTTGCACTTTTTTGGAATCACAATTTCATGAGTAGCACTGGAAAGCTACAACTGTCTGTATGGAATTGGGTCATTAGTAAGGAAGGTGTTGACATCTTAAATAATAAAGACAATATTTGTGAGGGTGAACAACTAAAGTCATTGAATTAATCTGAACCTAATCCCCTTATAGCCATGGCACAGAGCCGGCAGACTTAATTTAGAGGCACTGTGTAGTGTATTTATGTAGTACCAAAACAGTAATATACTGTAATAAACACAACATAAGAAAAATCCCAAACAAATTAAGAAAGGTATTATTATTTTTAATAAATACATTGACACCAAAATGCCAAAAATCCAATAAGGGGTAGTGGAGATATGCATTTTTAAAGTCTTAAATAAAAATAGTGCAAAAAAGTTAGTCGCCAATCACAGTTAACTGGTCATGTTAGATTGAGACCGAAGTGCAATTTTAGGTCGAATATGATGGAGTCTGGTTTGGATATGATCCAGCGCTCTCACCAAAATATTGCACAAATGACACTATCTATTACCACAAAACTTACATTACAACACTAGGCCCATAACAACAATAGAGCGCTTGAATCATGAGGCGATAAGATCTAAATATAGTTGTTTAAACTATCTGCAATAATCAAGACCAGCTTGTCATTTTAGAAAGTTTATTTTAACACATCTATAAAAACTTAGGTTTTGGTATTTTATTAAACAAGCATTAGAAAATGTCATAAAGAAAGATTTATTCAGTATTAATAAAAAGAGCATAAATCAAGAATTATTATTCATTAGCAGGAATAAGTAAAATTAAGCATTTTCCAAAATCCTATCTATATTTCTGTCTCTACCCTCATCACCTAGTAATAAAGTAATTAATAAAAACTCCTGTCCTCACGTGTAAAGTCCATCAGCATAACATCGTCCTCCAGATTTCTCGAGCGTAAGCCAACTATGTGTTCTCTGAACCTATTGTTATACCCTAATTTTAGCTGAGCTAACTATTTTTCACATTCCAGCAGACGAATTCTAGTTCTTCATTGGCTGAGCCACCTCGTACCACAGTAAACTGTGACACCTCCTTCTTACATGCCCGGGCAAATTCACTAGTCCATTGTTCATTTAGAAGTCTTGGCAGCTTCTCCTTAGGCTGCTACATTTTGTAGCGACAGCTTCCTTTTAACCTTGAGCCTGTCAGCTCTGAACTCCCGTGGCACGTTAGCAAACGTTAGCAAATTTCTCCAAAAAGTCATCTTTTTAGCAGTTCAATCCAAAACCTTTCAAAATAAAAGCTCAGAGGCCTTTTCCATCCTTCTTGGAATTATTTTCACTTGAGCCATTTTCATCATTAGGCCTCTTTTCAAAGAGCGTCAATTTTCTGCGTCACCTTCCCTGCGCCACTTTTAAAAGTGTACTATTTTCCTGCAGCCATCTCTAAGCTTCATTTGTAAAACTATTATATAAACAAACACAAAGAATAATTAATGAAAGAAATACAGTTTGTTCTGTTGCCTCCCATCATTGCTAATAATTAACCCATTAGTCTAAATTACCTAGCAGTAAAGCACAAATAAAGCAGCATTTTATATCTACCAGTCTTCATAAATCCATAAAACCTTATGTGCACCTAGAATAGTAGAAATGACATCACATAGACAAGGGAAGCAAAATAAGCACATGCCATTATTTTAAAAACACAGCTGCTATTAGTTATGACATGACAATAGACAAGATTAATTCATTATTTTCTACATACATGAGAATGCAACATAATGCACATTTATGAGCACACATGTTAGTTTCCCACGTGTTCTGTAATGTAATGTAACTTTAAACTAGGTTGAATTAGCACACACAGCACAAATTGTTAGCATTATTAATTTATTTATGGAAGTGTGACTTCACGGGTTTAAACAGATTTCTGTTTTCTATCCCGCTCCATCAACTCCCTCATCTGGTGATTAACAAATCACCACACCACCACCCAATATTTTAGCAAAGATTTTATCTAAGATGAACATGATTCAATTTCACCTGTGTTAGTATTTCTAAAGACTTATCTCATCAGTTTATCTACAATTCTCATATTGAGTTTTAAGAAACCCTTCTAGTTCTATTTCTTTCTCTTGTGTAACATACAACTAAACTTCAATAAATGTGTTGCAAAAACTATAACTAATAAAAATGTCAGTATCTTGCTTGTCATATTGACCTAAAACTTCTCCTTGTTAATTTCTAAAAGAACAATAACCTAAATTAACCAAAGCAGAATTATATTTTCATTAAGCTTGCAAAGAAAAATAAAACAAAAATGTTAAAAATTTTACCTAAATTTTCTAAAAATTTCTAACACCCCCCTTTTTCAAATTTTTTTAATTTTTTTTTTTTATACTCTTTAAACCTCCTAACAGTTTTTCTTCGACCTAATGTCACAAATTAATTTTTCAGCTAACAGAATTTCTTCGACCTTGTGTCATCTAACAAGATTTCTTCAGCCTTATGCCAAAAACAAAAAACCTAAAATTTAACAGGTATGTACTTCAATCATTGTCACTATTCTCTTTAATCTTTTCCTTACTGCAATCCATTACAGGTATCACTTCCATTCTCTTTCCTGTCTCACTTTTCTTTACAGAATCTCTTTGACTTGATATCTCATCAATCTGTTTCTTTGATCTGTATCTCAATTTGAATTTTAGGCCTTCATTTTCTTCTGGCCAGTTATCACTTTTTCTTAGTAATTTCTTCTTTTGCTTGGTCACATTACATTCTGTTCTCCAAGCTCCTTTTCTGAATTTTCTTATTTGAGAATCTTCATCATTCTCATCAGTTTCAGTGTCAGAAATTTCAACTTCAGACTCAGGTACTTCTTTACTCGGCAGCTTCACTCCGTTAGGAACGTCATCTTTGTAGCTGGTACTTGGCAATTCATCTTCTTCATTTTCAATTACCTTCAACTTCCCAGTTTCAGAATTCCTGTTCCTGCTTTCAGAGCTACTCTTCTGCTTTTCAATACTCTCCTGGTCTTGAATTACAATCTGATCACATTCTTCTTCTGCTTCTTTTTCTGGCAGATTTCCATCATTTTCTGAGTCTTCAGTTATAACTTTCAAGTCTTCTTCAATCAAGGCTTGTTTTCTATTTATGTTCTCCAGATGTCGACCAACTTGTCGATCTTCAAGATCTGGATTCTCTTCAGGCTCTTCTTCAGAATCTGAATCATCAATTGTGACACTATCCTCATCAGGATTTTCAGGTGTAGATACACTAAAAGTATGGCCAGTGTCAATCCACTTCTTCAGTCTTTTGCACTTCTCTGCATTTGTTGTGACAAGACTGATTGGCCTCCTTTTCTGCCACCTTGGCACTAGAGAATTTCCTTTTAGACGAACCTTTTTCCTGATTCTTTTTCCTGGTAACAATTCAAGTGCTTGCTCTTTTTCTCTTGTTTGCACTTCAGTTTCATCTTCATCAAACACAGAAATCATTTCATCTGATAAATTCCTGCAATTCTCCAAATTGATGCTATCATTGATAGGCATCATGTTTTTCTCTGGCATGAATGTCTGTCTCATGACCTTGTCCATCATAATATCACGTGGACTTAAATCTGTCTTTTTATCAGTAGTGTTTCTCAGAAACATCAAAACAAGTGGAAGAATATCTGTCCACTTTGTACCTGTAGCTAGGCACATTTTTGCATCTCTGTCTTTTATAGTAACATTCTCATGCTCATCAACATCTGAAATTTCTAGTCTATCTGTACAATGGAGCAGTTTATTTTCAATATGTCTCCTGCCATCTGATAAATTTTCAGCAGTAATTTTATCATTATGTCGCATCCGAAATGTTTCAACCCATTTTGTAATCAAATAGATAATCACAAAAATGTAGCACAGTTTTTCATGCAGTGACATCTCACAGAAATCTATTTGTAATTTGGTCAATGAACTACTCTCCTGTAATTCTGTTCCCAATCTCATAATTGTTCTCTTAATTGTGTTCACTTGCTGATATGTCAGACACCTCTGGTAAAGAAATTCTGCAATTTTATGATATATTCTGTCCATATCAGTAATCATGCTATTTAGCAAAACTACTCTGTCATTTCTGTATATCCAAATATCATTCTCATCTCGCTGTCTAAAATCTGTTCTCAACCATGTGTTATTCTCCTCATGTGATGCATCATCTTGTAAGTCTTTAACTACCTGCCATGTTTCAACTACAGATGTTAGTATTAGTGAACTCAAAGCATGTTCATCATTCATTTTGTATGCTGTACACATCACGACAGCAAACCTTTCTGCCAATTGGATATCCTCAATCAATCTTTTAATTAAATTTGCATTTCTGAAAAGCAAACCTGTAAAAGTCAATGTTTTAATCTGTTGATCAATTGTGTCCTTTACTTTGATGTCTTCACTCAAAAGAACATTATTTTTATTCCAAAATTCTGGAAGTGCATCTATTCTTTTTAGACTGTTTTCTTGTTCATTAATTAATCCTGTATCTTTTTTCTCTGTCTGTTTATTAACAAAAATTTGTAATGGCAATGAAGCCGTGTCATTCTGCTGAACCATTACCTGTCGCTGTATTTGTAGCTGTTCATTTATCTCATTTATTTCAGTTTCCTTTTTAATTGACCAGAATTTTGACTCGTCTGACTGTGTCAATTCAATTAGGTTAATGTCAGACTTCTCACTTACCAGAACTGAAGTTATCTCTGTTCCTTGCTCGGTTGCAATCCCTACTAATTCAATCTCAAATACAATAGAATAAACTTTTTCAGTTAATGGGACCTTTAAATTTGTGCAACTAATTTCATCCTTTCCCAGCACATGGACTATCTCTGTTTCCATAATTTTCATGGACTCCTTTAAATCATTTGGTGAATTCACATGATCAGGAATATTAATTCCAGATGTACCAATCATTTCATCATGTTTTTCAATTGCATTAATTTTAGTAAAATTCTGAACTGGCACTTTATCAATCTGATCTGACACTTTTGGCGTTACATTAACCTGTTCTGGGGATCTTCTTGAATTTCTGTTCTGGTCCATATTTACAATGTCCATTTTACACTGATCAACATTTTCTACTCTGACACTTTTATTATTTACTTTCGCTAATTTGGGAATCTTTAATTTGCTCTCGCATTTGGCAACAACCTTTTTCATTTTCTTGTACAAGGAAGACATTTTATTTAATTAATTTGGTAAACGTACTCTCTTAATTTGCCTTGCAGCGTTTGCTGATCAATTAATTAATTAAATACTATCAGGTGTAGAATAATCTTATAATTTGGTCAATTTAATATTTCTCCTAATTTACCTGTATTACTAAATTTAATTAACCTGTAAAGAAAAATATCAATTTGCAAAAACAGTAGCAACGCAAAATTTTTATTTATAACAGTAAATATCAACATATAATCACATGTGTTTTAAATGTACTTAATTTTCACTTACACACCTTCTGCAACGTATACCTGTGAAAAAAGAAAACCTATCTGTTTTGCCTTAATTTACATATAATTTATTTATTTATTTGCACTTGTACACCTTCATGTATCAACAGTTGTGGGGAAAAGAAAGCTTGATGTTGTTTTTCTTTTTATTTAATTTTAATCACACTGTTGGAAAGTTTTCAGACCTCCCCCTGCAATAACCAGCTCTAAATCTGCCTCCTTCGTTGCAAACACACTCTCAAAAGAGTCTCCCAATCCTCTTATTCATTCACTATCTGCAACCCTATGTCTCCTTAGCCTTTCAATGCCCCCACAGATATTAACAGACACTAACGCGATCACAGCGCTTTAATTTCCCACTCCTCGGCAGACAGGCAACTCCTTAACATTTAATTACAATGCCCACCAATCCGGTTGCCTCACAAAGCCTCAACCAATCCGGTCGCGGCTTTTCCTGTGACACCACACGTCACCGTGACACTCAGGACCCAGCAATACTTAATGGGAGACCTCGCCTCGCCTCCTCAACCAATAAGATCTCTCCCTTCAATGCCTCCTCCAATCAGAGCGTTGTTTACGAGCCTCGCCCAATCAGAGCTTACTTTCTACCAATCGGGGCATAGCGGTTCTAACACACCCTCTCTCTGTAGCTCCAAGCTCTCTCCCCTCGCGTTCTACTTTCAGAAGTATGTTAATACAACACACAGTCTCTCCTCTAAACAGTTCCTCCAAGAAATCAGAGCACAGCTTACTTCACGCTCAATCAATCACAGCGTTGCTATTATTATAACATTCATACTGTATTTTGCAAACTCATTCCTACGCGCTCTAACTAATCTCTTCCTTTTAAGAGCTTGTCAAATAACAAACATACAGTAATGAAACTTTAATCAATTTACTTTTATAATGTATGAGGTTCGCTAACCACTATAAAGCAGGAAGGAAATTTAAAGCGGCAATATTTATTATAATTTATTCTGTAATTGTTTTAAAACATTAGCGCGCCACAGCCAATCATAAGGCTGCTTGTATTGTTTTAATCAATCATAGCCCTTCTCTTGTTAAGACGCGCGGTTCCCTTGTGACGCTACGCATCATCAGCCAATCGGTGTGCGACTGTTGTATGACGCGACGCAATCTCTATCAGTCACAGCGCGGCCCCTTCGTAACTTCTTCAATCTCGAGGCTCACGAAGCCTCAACCAATGAGGTCGCGGCCTTTGTGTGACGCTACGCGTCAACAACCAATGGGTGCACAACCTCCTAAGGCTGCACCGGGAACTAGGGGTGTGTGCTTCACCATCCAATGGGTGCACGACTTTGCTATGACACGACGGGACCTCATCCAATGGGAGCGCGGCGGCTGACGCAAGCAGCCGCTGCAGCTGGCAGCTCTCCCCTTCGCTCCTCTCTCTCGGCAAACAGCCCCTCCCTCACAAAATTTGATTTTTAACAGCGCGCTATGCTTTTCACACGCACCAGCTTTACCAGCATTAATATTCCTCTTTTAACAACGATATTATTATAGCGAGGGAAACCCTTCCATCACAGTCTGTCTCCTCACGCTCATGTGACACGCTTCGTTTTTATCAAAATCCCAATCCAAGGCAGAAATTAAATCAAGGGCAATTTATTTTATAAATTATTAGAAAATTTGTGGTGACATATATCAACTATTTCACTGAATTATAACTCGACGCTCTAGCCCAATCAGAGCGCGGCTTTGCTCAGACAGTCCTGACGTCTTTGGCCAATCAGGACGTCTTCTCCCTATGACGAGCCTTAAGTTTCAGCGAATCAGAGCGCGGTTGTTCTGACGTAAGCAGCTGCTGCAGCTTCAGTCTCTCCCCACACGGTTTCACTCGCAAAACCAGCCCCTCCCTTACAATTTTCGATCGGGGCACATTTTAATGGTTTTAAACTACGGAGAACAATATAATACTATATTTAAAGCGAGGAATGTTTATAAAATTAATACTAATCGCTTTTTACTTATTTAAAATTGTTTAACAACGTTGAATACCTTAATTATAGCCTAATTAACACAGAACATTCTAAAAATGCTCCTGAATGTTTTAAAATAGCACAGTTCACCTTTTTATACTTTTCAACTATGCTGAACACTTTTGAATTGAATTTTATTAACGTGCAGAGCTTTTAAATGTATTTAAACACTGCACAACATCATAAAAAGTCTTAGAATGGTACAGACTTTATCCTGAACTTTCCTAAGTACCTTAAAATTACTTTTGGTACATTTTAGTGAATACATAAAACGAAACTCATCTGTCTGCTTCTCTAATTAGGATAGTTTACATACATTCAAGTATCCACACTTCGGAATAGTCGGCGCTATTCACACTAAGGATAATTTCCATTTGCCAGTAGAGCAACTCTTACCCTACCCTTCTAACACGTAAGAATATGAACTCATTTTCCTCTGAACGCACCGCGAAGTGACAGTATCTAAGAGTTCCACTTGAACATACCTTACAAAACAATCACACACTTTCACACTGAAAATTCCCTAACTTCAGACACACATGAAATCCGTACAGGACTCTCACCTGTTTATAGAAATCATGCACCGTTAGCAAAATAACACCGTTATCCGTACAGGACTCTCACCTGTTTATAGATATAAAACATGTACCCGTACAGGACTCTCACCTGTTTATAGATAATCATGCACCGACATTACTCTGCCCTTCACTCAAGCTTGAATATAACTAATACTCTTATCACAGTGAGTTTTATGGAAGGCGCTTTGTCCCTATTCTCATGCTGCTCTAATTTCTTAGAAAACCCTCACTATTACAAGATTCACACCTAGCCCTAAAACTGTGTTGCACGGCGACAACACTGTATTGCACGGCGACAATACTTCTGGTACACGGCGATACCAACAGTGATACTCGGCGATATCACAGAAACAGATCAGATATTCTGCATGACTACATTCTCATCACACAGTTTTTGTACCGGTACACACATAGCACAAAATAAACAAACTCAACATGTGTTAAAACTTAATCCTATGAATTTACCAACATATATGTATCATGCATGTAACATGTATGTCAAAAACAACATATATAAACCGTCCGATGGCTACCAGAAATTGATCCAGCGCTCTCACCAAAATATTGCACAAATGACACTATCTACTACCACAAAACTTACATTACAACACTAGGCCCATAACAACAATAGAGCGCTTGAATCATGAGGCGATAAGATCTAAATATAGTTGTTTAAACTATCTGCAATAATCAAGACCAGCTTGTCATTTTAGAAAGTTTATTTTAACACATCTATAAAAACTTAGGTTTTGGTATTTTATTAAACAAGCATTAGAAAATGTCATAAAGAAAGATTTATTCAGTATTAATAAAAAGAGCATAAATCAAGAATTATTATTCATTAGCAGGAATAAGTAAAATTAAGCATTTTCCAAAATCCTATCTATATTTCTGTCTCTACCCTCATCACCTAGTAATAAAGTAATTAATAAAAACTCCTGTCCTCACGTGTAAAGTCCATCAGCATAACATCGTCCTCCAGATTTCTCGAGCGTAAGCCAACTATGTGTTCTCTGAACCTATTCTTATACCCTAATTTTAGCTGAGCTAACTATTTTTCACATTCCAGCAGACGAATTCTAGTTCTTCATTGGCTGAGCCACCTCGTACCACAGTAAACTGTGACACCTCCTTCTTACATGCCCGGGCAAATTCACTAGTCCATTGTTCATTTAGAAGTCTTGGCAGCTTCTCCTTAGGCTGCTACATTTTGTAGCGACAGCTTCCTTTTAACCTTGAGCCTGTCAGCTCTGAACTCCCGTGGCACGTTAGCAAACGTTAGCAAATTTCTCCAAAAAGTCATCTTTTTAGCAGTTCAATCCAAAACCTTTCAAAATAAAAGCTCAGAGGCCTTTTCCATCCTTCTTGGAATTATTTTCACTTGAGCCATTTTCATCATTAGGCCTCTTTTCAAAGAGCGTCAATTTTCTGCGTCACCTTCCCTGCGCCACTTTTAAAAGTGTACTATTTTCCTGCAGCCATCTCTAAGCTTCATTTGTAAAACTATTATATAAACAAACACAAAGAATAATTAATGAAAGAAATACAGTTTGTTCTGTTGCCTCCCATCATTGCTAATAATTAA
Organism: Lissotriton helveticus; assembly: GCF_964261635.1. Taxonomy (NCBI): domain Eukaryota; kingdom Metazoa; phylum Chordata; class Amphibia; order Caudata; family Salamandridae; genus Lissotriton; species Lissotriton helveticus. Next base: position 655,157,745 of record NC_136072.1, read on the forward strand.
CCCATTAGTCTAAATTACCTAGCAGTAAAGCACAAATAAAGCAGCATTTTATATCTACCAGTCTTCATAAATCCATAAAACCTTATGTGCACCTAGAATAGTAGAAATGACATCACATAGACAAGGGAAGCAAAATAAGCACATGCCATTATTTTAAAAACACAGCTGCTATTAGTTATGACATGACAATAGACAAGATTAATTCATTATTTTCTACATACATGAGAATGCAACATAATGCACATTTATGAGCACACATGTTAGTTTCCCACGTGTTCTGTAATGTAATGTAACTTTAAACTAGGTTGAATTAGCACACACAGCACAAATTGTTAGCATTATTAATTTATTTATGGAAGTGTGACTTCACGGGTTTAAACAGATTTCTGTTTTCTATCCCGCTCCATCAGATACAGAAACCAAGCTAGACTCTGTCATAAGTGTTCCCTGGGGACTTAGGGGTCGATTATGATGGCAGCGAGATCGCCACCGACAGCCTGCATGTTTTCCGTCTGCCGTATTAGGATGGCAGGCGAAAGGATGGAGGTCGGAAAGCCTGACCACCAGGTATCTGACAGGCTCCTTGAGCCAGCCAGTGCAGTGGAGGGCCTCACTTTACTCTACAATGGTGAGGGTCCCTACCCTGGCTGGCCATAGGGATTACGATGTCCCTCCCCACCATTTGTATCACGGCGGCTTACCCGCCATAGAAAGGCTGGATGAAAGGGACATTGGGGGCCTGTAGCAGTCCCTCTTTCACCCCTGGCTCCTTGATTTTGGGTTCATATCTTTGCACCATGTGGCAGGCACCGCATTGTGGCTGCCATGTAGTGCAGGGATATGTTCCCTATCTGTTTGTTGTACTGCCGCGTGGGCAGCAGCATGCAGCACCTGCCGCAATACAAGAGATAGGCATCGTGACCACCTTGGAGGCGGTCGCATTGTAATAAGGTTGACTGGACCGCCGAAAGCAAGTCGGGCAGTCCCATTGTCCTAATCACCCCCTTAGTCTAAAAAATGGAAGTCCATGAACTTCAGAGGTCCAAAGCTGTCCCTGAGGAGGGCTCCACAAAGTCAGATAGGATAAGATGAGGTCCTGGTGAAACTGTTGATTTGGGGCAGGAAATCCCTGAATTCCAATGCACCGTGTTGGATCAGCTTGGCACGTTTGTCCCACCCCTCTGGAGCTCTTTGGAGCCAACAAGTTTTTAAGTTCCAAGTTTTCAGGGATGGTAGAAGAAGGCAAACACAGCCAAGCGATCCATGATCTCATGAAAAGCACTTGAGGGTGATGACTCACTCCAGCGGAGGCTAACAGCAGGGTCCTGTGTAGGTACAGTTGCAACTGATCAGCTGTGCAGTTGCAGGAAAAGCCTATTGTAGCTTGTTATGTTTCTGTAGCTTGAACAGGAGGCTAGCCTTCTGACCCTTAGAGTCCAGTTCTATGTCCTGGGCACAAGAGATTGCAGGTTGGGTTCTTCAAAACTCTTTGCAGGTAACAGCGAAGCAGATTCAGTCTTCTTATGATCTTCTTCAGGTGTTCTGAGGAGGGTACTGGGGATGTCAGAATAATGCCAGACACCAGTTTGTGTATGCGGATGGTTCTTGGCTCCTCTGTAACCAATGTGGTAAATCCTTTCAGGGATTATTACCTTACTAACTTTTGCAACATTTCTTATATGCCCTACTGTCACCAATCACTTAGTGCCCCTCTCTACCAAAATCAAAGGTTGTGGAATCCTTCTCCCTTTGTGCAGAGTCTGTGCCCAAGAAAGTCTCCTTCCTCTTTATTGCTGTTTTATAGACTACAGCGCTGCCTTTGGTGAGGTGGCCCGCAATACTCTTTGGTGGAAATTAGGCGCCAGAGACTTGCTTGGAGGTCTTATTTCTCTGTACTAGAATACATGAGTGCGAGTGAGAACAGGCCCGTCGACCGTTTCTACAAAAATTCCCACCACAGACGGCCTAAAACATGGATGCGTTCTTACACCCCTCCTGTTCAATCTCAACACTGCCGACCTGTTGAGATCCCTGGAGCACAGCAGCCTGCTTCCTCCACAACTGAGCCACTTGAAACTGCTCATCCTACAATATGCTGAAGACATTGCTATAATGGACCATGCCAAATCTGGTCTCCAGCGTGCCCTGAGCAGTCTCGAGGATTATAAAAAAGTCAACTCCCTCAAAATAATCAGAATAAGACCAAGGTCCTGATTTTTGGACACTTCCGAAAGAAGACCTTTTTAACCTGGAGCATTGAGCCTGGAAAAATCAGACCAAACCTAAGTCCAACTACCTGAGGGTATGGTTCAGCTAGTCCTCTAGACCATTAGTCCACCTAGCCACCCTGAAAAAAAAGAGCCAGAGTGATAACACACAGCCTGACAAGTCTTTATCAGACTCTCTGCAGCGCCTCTGTCATTCCTATATTAAAGGTGATAAAAGCCACTCTTTTTCCCACCCTAACCTACAGGCATGAGGTATTCATAGAGGCGAGTGCGGCCAGTTTAGACATCGCCCAATGTATGACTCACAAACTAGTTCTTCATCTCCCCAAATATAGATGTAGGGCAAGGCTATGACTGAAGTTGGGTCTTTTGAGACAATCACTTACTTGCGAGGCCAACACCCTGAAATTATATATTAGGGTATTAAAAGCCCCCGATAACATCCTCAAAGCTCACCTAAGAGCAACCTTCGAGAGTTCTTGGAACCCTTGGAACTGACAAATACAAAAGGCTATAAGATCTCTACAAATAGATAAACCAGCTGTAAAATTGAACACCATCTCCTATGCAGCCTGGAAAAGGGTTATAAACAAGCAGGTGAGACAAACCTCATATTAGCAGGACAGTCGGTCATTAAAAACGTCAACTATTTTGTCTGCTCTGAACGACTCTTATCTCCCAGGGATACCGCAACCATACCTTTCAGACAGCTTAAAAACATTGGCTTGTAGGAGTATTATGTCTATTCGCCTCCTCCTAGACCTGGGTACCATCGACTTAACCAATGGGCCCCACGAGGAAAGGAGAGGGCCTGCAGACTATCCAACCATAGGATCACATCATGGCCCCACCTCTTGTGTTGCTGTCCTTCTCTTGCCACCCCCAGGAGATCACTTCTGAAGCCACTCTATCTTACAATGGGCATCCACAGATGCCTGGAGGTGTCAACACTTTGTTTCTCTCAAACAGACCCTCAAATATTTGCAAGGTGTGGAATATATGTGAGAAACCTGGAAGATCTACTATTCCCTCGCCCAGCACTTTCCAAACCGACTATCGCTCGTCAAAACTGATAATTGATTATTTTATGGTGCGTCCCAGAGTTTTATTAACACACTAAATCCCTTTATACATTTTAATCTTGATTCAATGGTTTTATTCTCAGTAGAAATATTGTGCAAGAATGCGTTTCATGAGTAACAATTTTATCCTAAATGTGATGTCTAGTATGAGTATAGTTCTTAAGGTTGTACCGACTGTACTATCATTGCAATGATTTTAAGTAACTGTGCAAAGAAATTAATACATTTCAAATTTACGGAGTCTGTGTACTCACCATAGAGGTTTGGTCAGGAAAACAACCAACCATTCTTCTCTGGTCACGTCAAACCGTTTCCGGGGGCAGCTCCCTCCCCACTGGTATTGGACCCTGGCTCACTTGGGAAACAAAGGAAGGAGCCTACATAACTGTCATCTGACAACTGCCTCTGACAGGGGAGGCCACTTTGAAGTAAATTAAGTTCCTGGGAACTAGCAAAATTGTCATACTGCCAAAGGAATGGAAAAGACCTCCCACGCCCATGCTTTTGTCTTTCCTCTGGGAGAAGTTTACACTCCTCATTAAGAGCTTGACCACTTAGAGAGCTGTAGCTGAAGACTAATGCAAACTAGTCTCTAGTGGCTTCAAGCAGGGAAAATGTAACTTTCCAATGTTTATTATTAATCTGTTGTCACCAGTGAGCAGGGCATTTAATGTATATTACAAAGAGTCCAAGAATTACATTTCTTAAGATGTCCTTAGCCAAAGATAGCATTATTATTTTTTATATTGCATCCCAGTGTTTCTGTATGAAGCAGCATGGGGGTAGCTTGCTCAGAAAGTTTGGGTGGGTGAGATTCGTTTTTTATAACAATCACGTTGGGATATAATGTTAAAATATATTTTATAATAACCAGAGTGCATGAGAGAGGATTAAGGGGCAGTGGAAAGGGAGAGGAGTGTGGATTGGTAGGAAGAATGAATGAGAGAAAAACACAATATTTTGCAAAATGACCAACATTTTTGTGGGAATTCAAAACAGAGAGAGGAAGAGAGTGTATGTCTGTTTTTGTCTGTGTATGCAAAAATTCCACATGCAATCCGGAAGACACCTCACCATACCGGCTTGAAAGCACCTGTACCCAACTGTTCATCAGAAAATACATTTATTAGGGGGGTTTAGCACCCCGAACACTGCACCCCGGAAGCTACTTGCTGTGGAGCAGCCAGCCATGTTACAGTCAAACGAACGTTCAGGAGATAATTACTTTAAGGACAAGTTTAACATTACATTTCCTCATGTTGAACTTTTAAATACCATGCACTCTGCCCTATTGCCTCTAAGGCCTACTTAGGGAAACAACACCTTGGGGACCACATATATCAAATGTATTAAATATCTTGAAATTAAAACAAATGTCTCTATATCTAGCATCTTGTGAATTGACACAAAAATAAGAAGTTATTGGGTGTTAGGTTGGATGGGGTTGCATTAAAGTGGGCTAAGTCTAACCCTGGGCACTCCTGTACCCCACTGCACCCTGCCTGCACCCCCACCCGCTTAGTAAGGCCTGACCTTACCTGGGCCTCCTCCTGTCCTTGGTGGGTGGGCGGGTATGGTGGCGCTGGCTTCCTTCAGGTTCCTTCCTGTCTTCTCCCCTGCTGCTGGCTGCACTCGTCTTCTGCAGCTCCGGCTGGCTCTGAGAATTTAATTAACAGGAAGAACTACAGTGTGCATGCATGAAGACATGACTGACCTCTAGCAAGGTCAGGCATGCCTTCACCCATGTGCACTACAGCTGAAGACAAAACATGCTCCACCATACATCACAGGAATGGAAATCACCAACTTAGTTATAGGCACCAATATGCTTGTGGTTTTATCATGCCTGATAAGGTAATTCCCAGCACTTGGGTGGCAGGAACCTCTGCCCACATCTCACATGAGTTATGGTAGTTTTCCCAGTGCTGTGAAAGCACTCATGTATGTTTTCATCAATGGCCCCTCTGGACTGAGAAGGCAGGGCAATAAAGGGAGAGGATGTATGACATTACAACGCATGCTTTTACCACGCATGCTTTTACATCGCAACTTTTACAACGCATGCCTTTGGGGTGCTGGATAGTAAATAGTTTAATTTACTATTCCAACTCCAGTCCCTGTGGATAGTAGGGAAGGTGTTGGATAGTAAATTAAATCTATTCCCTATCCTAGAGCGCCCCCCAGTGCAATACGTTGTCATGGTTTGCATTGTAAAAGTTGCGATGTAAAAGCATTGCGTGGTAAAAGTTGCGTTGTAAAGGATGTTTCCCAAGGGAGAGCCCAAGGTAGGCCAACTGCCTCCCTGCAAAACCTTTGAGTCCAGTGCACCACTACTCGATTGAGGATCAATCCTCTGGGTTAGCAAGACACACCCCACCCATGGACAACTTTCCTCCGAGTGCCCCTGCTGAGGACTTACCGGAATGCCAAAACTTGGGGCAGATGCCCCCGCGTATGTGGGACCTCAAAAACCCACCAGCCTTCTTAAGAAAGAGCCCAAAACCTGCTGGGGCCTGCCAAGCAGTGCAACGCAGCCTGAGCTGGGACTCATGTCTCTCGCACTGGCCAAGCGGACTTGCAAGCCCCAACCTGTGTTTCCACAAAGGGGGCTCCTATTGAGGAGAACACTTTTGCTGGAGCCGGCTGAGGTGGGCTGAGTCTCCATCTGTCCACTCTCCTCGACTCTAAGCGGACTGGTGTTGCATGTTGTCCCCTGCCTCTGTTGGCTGCTGCCAGCTCCCCCTTGCTGGGGGGGTGAGGTTGGCCCTGTAGCAGCTGGTTGCTACAGCAGCTTTCTCTTCCTTCCCTCACGCCACCCACATCCCTTCCAAAAGGGATAGGGCTGTGCTGAAGGGGGAATTCATTCTGTGGCACTTTGAAAACCAGCCCACACACTGTTGCATAAGGAGCCCATGCCTCAGACCACAGAATTTAAAGAGCTCACCACATGCTTTCTGCTGGTTTCCGTTTCTTTTCAAAAACAGAGAATGAAAGCACTACACGCGCACTTTCTGCGATTAGAACACACTTTTGCCATGCTTCATTTTTAGAGCATGCTGCTGCCAGATTCACTAGGAGCAGAGTCTTCTGGCAGAGATGCTCAGGGGCTATCATTTCTGGCCCTGAGATTGCAGGAGAACAGAGGGGCAGCCAATAAGCTCTGGGAAAACGCTGGGGGCACCAACATCAGGGCTTTAGTTAGGCAGGCCAGCACAACGGTCTCTATTGCCAAAGTGGCGGTCCTTCTCTCAAAACAGCAGGCAGGAAATCAGGACTCCAAGAAATCATGTACAATGACGGTTCCTCCTGGCAGTCCTCTGGCAAGGTGCAGTCTGTAGAGCCAGCAGCGCCTGGTAAACATTTGATGAGAGTCCCTGTAGTTATGCTCCAAAATTCATTGTTCTGGGGGCACTTCAAACAACCTCTAGAAAGTCACAACACTCCCATTCAATCCCCATCACTGGCTCCAGACACACTACAGGGGGCGGAGACCTGATTGTGAAAGGCAGGCACAGTCCTATTCTGGTGCCAACTACTCCCACCACTCTAAATGCAGACCAGGCCTTTTCAAACCAACTGTGAGTCACCCAGGAAAGGCAAGACACACCTCAACCCCCGTGACTGACAAGAATAAATGTACATCTACAGCTCCTGTCTGTTGAAACCAGAAGTTGAATACACAACCAGACAGGGCACAAGGAGACATGAGTACATAAAAATTGTCCACTTCTACAGTGGCATTTCAAAAATAGTAATAACAAATCCGCTTCCACCAATAAGCAGGATTTATCGCTACTATTCCAAACAAGGCCAAGCTACCACTTTCATATGGGAAATTATCACTGAAACATATATAAGGAAATCCCCAATGCAAACCTATGAGAGGAGCAGCCTCAAATCACTGAGAAACCAAATAGACTATTTTTCACTACCAGGAAATACCACACAACAAAAGCACATGTCATACCTTTTATCTGCACAGCACCCTTCCCATAGGGCTACCTAGGGCCTACTTTAAGGGTGACCTATAAGTAGTAAATTGGGAGATTCAGACGTGGCAAACACATCAAATTCCATGTCAGAGTGGCAGTAAACTATGAACCTATGCCCGGCAGGGGCAGAGGCCTGAGACAAGTTTGAAAGGCAACTTCGGTTGGTGGCAAAAGCAGCGCTGCAGGCCTACTATTAGTACTTAGTTTACAGGCCCTGGATATATGGAATCCACGGTACAAGGGATGTACAGGTAAATTTAATATGCCAAACAGGTGTAGACCAATTTTACCAAGTTTACAAGAGGGAGCACATGCAGTTTAGCACTGATCAGCAAGGGTAAAGTTCCCAGAGTCATAAAACTAATAAAAACAGGTCAGAACAAATAAAAGAGCTAGGCAAACATTTTGAGGATAACCCTGAAAAAGGGCCAGTTCCAACACAACCCCCTTCCAGCCTAAAGCCAGGGTAGACTAATCAATACCATGATCGACTTCCCTGCTTGTGGAGACAGCACATGGACCCTGTTCTTCAACTGCAGAGGCATGTTCCCATTATAAGCCAATCTGAGCGCATGTGGATCTCCCTGTCTATGCTCTCAGGACCAACTAATCTAACCCATGGAGACTCATTAACTGTACATGGCCAGAACCAGGTCCGAGGTAATCCAGTGTTTTTGGTCCCATCCATCTCGCAGAGTGGGGGGGGGCGACAGCCCCAGATTCATAGCATCCTTGCTTCACTCTACCTCTTACCAGTGCAGTGGTTCTACTTTGCCATTGATCCCTCAGCCTAGGGTCTGCACCCCCTCAGGCTGACCAGGGGTCATGGGCGATGCTCTCCTTGCCCTACCTCACCCTCTGGGGTTTCTCACCCTCCTCCTATGAGTTGCACCTCCAAAATCTAGAACTGTCAGAGGGCTGCTGTGAGCCATCCCAAACAATTCTCCCACCAGTTCAGGGGTTCTATCCTGCAACTGGTCTCCCAACCAAGGGACCACACCCTTGAGTTGAACCAGAGCCAGGGGTGAATTGTCCCTCCTCCTGCATCCTTATCCAGAGTTCTGCACCATTCCACCTGGAGTCGCACCCCCAGAAGACAACATGGTAGGGACACTGCTAGTAGTTGTCCCTTCCTCGAGGTCTGGAGTTACAATCTGAACCTGGCCTCCCAACCCAGGGACTACACCCTGTAGCTGAACCTGTGCCTAGCAAGCCGGAACGTCCTGGGGTCATGTATATGAAAAACAAGGGCCACCCTAGTCACATGGAACCAGGGCATCTATTATATAACAAGGAACCGTGGTTCCTGTGGATAATGTTTGCAATATCTGGTAATATTTAGCTCAATGGCAACGTATCTTGGAGAAGAGATGTCAGATAAAGAAAGAGAACCATATGCAACAAGAGATTTAAGAATACTTGTTTTTTATATAAATAAGTAATCAATTCAATCAAACAAAGTCCCAAGTGAACATAGGACCTACATATCAAATGTGTGACAGTTTGTTACATAAAAGGTTGTTTTAAAAATACAAAAAGAACCATATCCTTCATTAATAAATCACAGCCATCTAGAACAGTGGTAGGGGCTGGGAAATGGTTAGTTTCGGGATTGTGTGGACAGCATTTTGACCCCAGCTTCAGGAGGGGTCTCTTCAGGACCTAGCACAGAAGGACACCTGAAATGAATGAATAAACTGTCAGAGTGTCATGTGCACACCAAAGGGAAATGTGTAGTAAGGGAGGTACATACATTGGGTCCAGCCGGGCACCCAGTGAGGGGAAGAGAACTGACTGTTCCGATGGTGTGTTTCCTGGTGTGCAACGTCTGTAACTGCGTAGTGAATAAATATGGTGATCATTGTTTAACAAAGGTTATCCGATATTAGCAGTGTATGAGGAGTCTCAAGTGAACGCTCCAGGCGCGGCCGCTGTAGTCAGCCTGTACGCTGTTCCAGCTTGAAAGATGGATGGGGGAAGACCGCCGAGGTTCGTCTCCGTGCGATAAATTTCATGTAGATATTGCACACATTGTCCACAGGGTAACACATTCGTCATGTGTTGCGTGACAGACTGCCTAGCACTGATCTACCAAACCCTGCCCATCCTACAATGAATGATGTCCCCCCAAACCAGAAGTGGTGTCATCAAGGTCATTCCTGGGGAGCTCTGACCTTAGAGTTGGCCCTTGGCCCACTGGTTCTCCCACTGGGGACCGCCTCCCCATCTCAACCCTCCATCTGGGCTTCTGCACCTCCACTCAGGATTGGTGCAAACAAACACCATTACTGGTAGGACGCTCGTGGCTGCCACCCCCCAAGTTCTCTTCACACTATGGGATCCCCCTCCATGGATAACATACCATTACAGACTAGGTACCCCTACTTGCGTTCACTCATGGAATCATCCACGTCCTGGGACTGTGCTTGGGGCAACCGGGGACTCAGCCCATCCCCTCCCCTCCTCCTTACCTGAGAAGGGACTTTGGACCCTCTACTCATCCCACTTCATTGGTACCTATCTCGGCTACCATGAACCTTTCCCACCACCTTCAGTCAGGAAAAACATAAGCTGCTCCCTTTAGGATCACACCCAAATGCCTTTCCAGACCCTCTGGCACTCCACCACAGGTCTGCCTCCTGTGCACGTTTCCCGGGATCAGAGAACTTACACTCCAACAGGTTTTGGCATAGCCGTGGAAAACAACAATGGAACATGTGCTCGCTGACAATCAGATTGAAAAGCCCTTCAAAATTGTTTGATGTGCTACCCTTCAACAAACCGTCAGTGCATAATAACAATCTTCTACAAACTACCCCAAAGACTGATGATACAGTTTCCTATTGCCCCTGAACCTCAACATAAAATCAACAGAGGTGACACCCTCCTCCTGGGAACTAGCTACCACGTTCTGGGATCTGGAAGTGGAAGTTTCTACACTCAACACAACCTTGCTGCCACCACTGGACTCTATTGTCATCACTAGTGAGTCCAGAACACTGAAACTACACTCAGGGGACAACCTATCTTCAAGAACTAGTTTCTCTCTGCCAAAGGCCCTCTCTGCCTCCTCCATCCTCTATTGCACTAAGGCTCTCTCAGTATCAGCCTATCTCTCCTCTAGAACCAGCTGCACTAACTCCTTGACATGCTTCAATTTGAGCCTTTCCAACACCAGCTGGTGCCCCCTTTCCTCCCGGCAGTATACCAACTCCTCTGTGGACAGAGAAAGGGAGGTGACACTACTTCTGGCACTGGACCCCTCTCCACAGGGTCCTCTCTACCTACTGGTATCCCTGCCCAGTCATTTTCCCCCTACTGTACAGACTCTTCAGGGCCATAGCCCTCCAGGGCTGTGGACTTGGGACCCTCCCACTCAGAATCCTCCCTGATCTCATGGTCCTCCTCAGGGTCTCTCTCAGAACCTTCACCCTCCTGGATCGCTTTTGACACCTCTTCAGGAACTTTTCAGCATTGTCCATGGACCTTCAATAGTCCTCACATTCCTATTGGTCATCTTGCCACCTGATCATTACTGTCTCGAGGTCTTGCTGGGTGTCTACCCAGCTGCTATTTTCCTCTCCCCGCAGACCCCTTTGAACTCCTCCAGGTTGTAGTCCATCAGGTTATGAATGCTAAAGATAGATTCAATTTTTGCCAAGTACTAACACACAAGTGCAACACAAGATTCCTCAGTGTAAGAGCTGAAGCTGGAGTACTCAATAATAAGAAATGACTGAGGAGAGAAAATCAGGAGAAAACCAAAACACATGATTTTCTAAGCGCAGAGTTTGTAGTGTAACCATCAGTCACTGTGGTACTGTGCAAATGCAGGTCCTATCCTCACCTCTGCCAACCACTGTTAGAATTTGGGTTTCTGGTTAGCTAGGCTATACGTGATACATTAATATAGCGAAAGAGGATACTCTCACTATTTGAAGGGCCGATAGAAACTCTGAAGGAGCAGTACACCCTCCTGTGTTATAACACTGATCCACAAAAAAGTACTCCCAAACTATCCTAACCATGTAAATCGGTTGTTAATATAGCTAGGCTATACACCTAAGTCTGGAAGAACCCATCACTCTAGTCATGGTAAAGAAGATACACACACAAGACAACCCCTGCTGACCCCCTTGGTATCTTGGCAGAGCAGTCAAGCTTATCCCAGAGGCAACATGACACACTAGGCACACCACAGAAAGAGACTTAACACAAGGTTTTATAAAATATCCTTTGTATTTTACATAAAACACGTTAGACCATAATCACACAAATCACTGTGCCACTAGGCACTTGTCATTAAGCAACATAGATTATAAAATTGTTTTGCCACTAGGCAATGTTCATAACAGCATAGATAGTTTAAATTCGTAAATGCTCATAGCTTGCACACATTAAAAAACATCATTGCACATATAAGGCGAATTCTGAAGTAATGCCTGTGATCCTGAGAAATGCAAGGTATACTGACGTAAATCATCACATCAGGGATTGAAATGTAGTCAGGTAAGGAAGAGAAAATATGCACCACCATACATTACTGGAATAGTAAACACCCACTCGATTATAGGGCGCCAATATGCTTGCGCTCCTACTAGGACTAATATGGGAATCCCCAATAGTTGGGTTGCAGGAACTTCTGCCCAACTCTCTGTAATGATTTCCAGGCAGGTTCCGCAGGAGCGTCAGGATCCGAAGAATATTCCACAGCCTTCCCCTACGGCCTTCCGACTCTATCAAACACTAGAGTATCGAGAGGCTCGCCAGGGGAAAACAGGGAGACAAAACAAGGAAAGGTTGGGGGAGAAATAAAGAGCTTGACTGTAGTCTTCAGAGAGGATGCGTAGCAACTCAGAATGGACTTCTGGTAGACGTGGGGCTGTAAAGAAATATACAATATTTCTAAATACAGATACAAAAACTGCTTCATACATATAGCAGAGGGGACGGAGTCAAATTACCAAGAGTTACAGTGAAAGCTGAACATTTGAAAACCATAATACTGAGTACTTCAATAAGAATCACGAGATCCGAATAAGGTCCCCAAACAGAACCCCTTGAGGGTTGGAATTATCACCTCAACTACTAAACAACAATATAAAGAAGACTAGCCTTGAGAAAGTCGTGGGTTACATTCCCCTAACGACGAAACACGTGTTGGCTGTGACGTCTCCTGAAATAAAACAACACCAAAGAATACCTTGACTAATAAGGATCTATTTATTTAAGAATGCATTTCTTTGTATGGTGAAATACATGTATATCATTTGAATTATCAAACGTGTGCTAAGGAGTTTATAAGTTTTGTGTGGCCCTAGCCTACTTTAGAAGAGGGAGAGTGGTTCTCTTCTCCTTATAGCACCGTCCTAAGAATTATTAATTTAGAACAACATAGGTGGACTTTCCTGTGTGGCGCCAGTACCTAGAATCAATACCACCAATTGCGATCAAACAGATACAAAAACACATTTACACACTGTCTATATTCTGTAGATGACCACTACATACCACAATTGTTTTGTCTATGTCGTAGAATGGATATGCGGGAGTTGTAGGAGTTCGTCTTGAGCTGTTACCAGTGTGACAAACAAAGAATAGTAACCACTCTCTTCCTACCTTGAACATATGAGTGTCAATGTCCTAAAGTATAAAACTCTCACTCTGTGTAATGTAGAAGGCTTCTGGAAACATCCGCTATTCAGACGAATATGACAATAACCTGATGTCAACACCACTGCCTTGCATGGAATTCTATAAATACAGAACATACGTTTAGGATTCTATAGTGTTGTATCAGTAACCAAAATATAAATGTAGCGCACAGCGCTGTTACCGTGATTCTAAGTTGTGTAGATTGACTTCTGCACCCCACTCGAGTCCACGCAAGAATCCCCAAACACACTGAGGCTGGCCAAGGAATGAGTAAAAATGATGTTGGGGTCAGCAGGTATACAGCTAAGAAACATATGAAGGGAAAAACAGGGAGGGGCACTGCCGGATGGTGGAGAACAAGCCCGGCTGCCGGGCAGGGCACCAAGGTAAGGGAAAATGCATCAGAAGAGGAAAAAACCCCTAACTAGCTAAATGGGCCAAAGTGCTGCCCAGCCGGACGGCGGAGACCAAGCCCGGCCATCGGGCGAAGCAACTCCCGTGAAGGGGGAAGGTTACAGAGACACCCAGCCGGACAGCGGAGACCAAGCCCGGCCGTCGGGCGAAGCAACTCACGTGAAGGGGGAAGGTGACAGAGACACCCAGCCGGATGGCGGAGACCAAGCCCGGCCGTCGGGAGAGGCGCCAAGAAGAAACAGGAACTGCAGCTGAGCCCAGCCGGATGGCGGGGAAGAACCCGGCCGCCGGGCGGGACTCCAGAATAAGGGTGGTTCTGGCTAAGGAAACACCAACAACGGAACATAAGCGGACGTATAGAGCAGAAGACGCCCGCTACTCACAAGAACTCTGTGGGGGGAGAAGGAAAGCCGAGGCTCGCACGGAAGCACGAAGGTCGGCGGACTCCCGCAAACAAACTGAACCGGAAGAACAAATCATGAAGTCAGGCAAACCGTAACAGGACACCAAAGCAACGGAGCTAGATGCAAGAACGTAAAGCGTCGTCCCAGGGCTCTAGTAACTTATATAGTGGTCTCACTTAAAGGGACAGTGTGTAGGGAATCCCGGGGCATGACACTCTCATGGGAGTTGCAATAGATTTCCCGGTGCTTTGAAAGCACCCATGTATGTTTTTCAGCAATAGCCCCTTGGGACTGAGAAGGCAGGGCGGTAAAGGGAGAGCCCTGGTGCACCAGTGAGGCTGAATCCTTTGGGCTCATGGCACGTACCCCGCCCATGACCAACTCCCCTCCAGTACCTAAACTGAGAACTTACACAGAATGCCATAACTCAGGGGTAGGTGACCCCGTGTACATGGGACCTCACCCACACGCCCGCTCAACAAAGAGCCAAAATGCTGCTGGGGACTTCCAAACCGGTCAACACAGTCCGAGGTGGGATCCGTGTCTCCTGCACTGGACCACCAGACTTTCTGACCCCATCTGGGCTTCTACCAAGGAACCTCCTGTCGGAGAGAACACCTTCGCTGTGGCTGACCAGGTGGGGTGGAGTCTCCATCTGTCCACTCTCCTGAATACCAGGGGATTAGCATTGATTGCTGTCTGTGTCCTTCATTTGCTGCTGCAGGTTTTTTCACCCTGTGCTGAAACCCTGTTGCTATGGCAAATTTGGCTTTTGTCGCTCACGCTGCCTACATCGTGGTCCCTTCCAAAAGGGAGGGGGCAGTGCTAAAAGGAGGATTCTGGCATGCGGCGCTGCAGCAAGCAGTCCACGCTCTGTTGCAGAAAGACCCCACACCTTGGGACACAGAATTTAAAGTACTCACCACTCGTTTTCTGCTGGTTTCCTTTTCTTTTCAAAAACAGTGAACCAAAGTGCTCCACAAACACTTTCTGCAGGTTGAAAGCACTTTTGCTAGCTTCCTTTTTAGAGCACACTGCTGCCAGACTCACTTGAAGTGGAGTCCCATGTCACAGGTGCTCGGGCAGTCCTTTCTGGCCCTGAGATGTAGCCTGATTAAAGGGGGGCAGCCAACAAACCCTGGGAGAACATTGAAGGTACCAACAACAGGGCTTTGTGATGCAGGCCAGCACAATGGTCTCTATAGCCAAGGCGGCATTCATTCTCTCAACTCAGCAGCCAGGAAGTCAGGACTCGAAGCTATTGAGTCCAAAGACTGTTCTTCCTGTCAGTCCTCTGGCAAAGTGTAGTCTGTCAAGCCAGCAGTGTCAGAAAAAAGTTAGACCACAGCACCTGTAGTTATACTCCTAATTTCATTTTTCTCGGGGCACTTCAACTTCAAACAACCTTTAGAAGTGCACAACACCCTCATTCAATCACCCTCTACTGGCTCCAGACAAGCTACAGGGAGCAGAGACACCATTGTGAAAGGCAGGCACAGCCCTAATCAGGTGTTGGTGACAACTCCTCTCACCACTCGAATTACAGACCAGGCCTATTCAGCCCAAATATGAGTCACCCATGAAAGGCAGGACACACCTCAACCCCCCTTGTGACTGTCTACAGTGAATGCACAGCCCCAGCTCCTGTCAGTCTAAACAAGATGTTGAATATACAACCAGGCAGAGCAAAAAGAGTCATAAGCACACAGAAATGTCCACTTCTAAAGGTGGCATTTAAAAAATAATAATAACAAATCTGCTTTCACCAACAAGCAGGATTAATCGGTACTATTACACAAACATACTAAACATGGCCTTGCAACCCCGTTCATATGAGAAATTACCCCTGAAGCATATTTCAGGAAATCCCGAATGCAAACCTATGGGAGGACAGCCTCACAGCAGCGAGAAACCAATTAGGCTGTTTGTCACTACCAGGATGTATCACACAACAAAGGCACATGTCCTACCTTTTACCTACACAGCACCCTGCCCATAGGAGTAAAAAGGGCATACCTTAGGGACAACCTATATGTAGTAAAAGGGGAGTTTCAGACATGGCAAACACTTTAAATGCCACATCACTCCACAGCCTGGCACAACTAATCAACTTCCCAAGGTTGTCTGGCTTATCCTTCCCACTAGACAGGTGGGAGAAGGCCTCGATGTAACAGAAAAGGCATGCGTTAATGAGCAAGACTGCAGCATTTGAGAAACAAAACTTACCAAGGATCATTTCTTGTAAATGATCAAATAACAGTTTCTATTATAATACAAAATGGCGTCTTCAAGAAATAAAATGGTAGCACAGATGTCAACCTAACTTCCATAACGGTCAATTGTATATGCATCTGGAGAATATACTATAAGATAGCCAACTAAATGCTAACATAATCATGCAAAATACAAGAAATATCTCAAAAATATGTTTCAGTTCTAACAGACCCTCCTTTTAGCATTCTTTAGCTAACACAAATGACTTTATTCTTGCTAACAGGTAAAGGTCTTTACAATTCTAAAAGTAAAGACAATTCGAGAAATACAGGCGATAACATGTCAAGTATGAATATATATTACCTACTGGCGATAGCCAGTAGGTATATATAGTGCATGGGGTTTTTTAGAAAAGTAGGACTACAGGGGCGCACTACCTGGGTTAAACGTTACAAAGTGTGTAAGGAACAAACGTGTCGTTGTGTAGTGCGTAAAGAGCAGACGGCAAAACGCCCTTAACCGTCTCAACAGGTCAAAAGACAAGACAATAGTACAACAAATAAGCTCTCGCAACTACAGGTGTGTATAACAAGACAGGGTACAATGACCAACAGTAAAAGGAAACGCAGATGCAGGTTCTTTGGTGTGAAGTTTCTTATTACAGCAAGACGTTGACTTTTCTCCAGACTTAAAAATGATATCAAACGCTTTTATTTGTTGTACAGTAGGTATATATAGTTAGGACCTAGCTACCATAGGAAATCCGCAACATTCTATTGGGTATAACTTTGGCACCGGTTGAGAAATTTGCGTGTAATTTTCCACAGTTTTGGCCAGCTCCGCTGCGCTCCTCCACTGAAAGTTTCGGGGAGATTCGTAAAGTGGGGGCTGAGAAAAAAGGGGAGTCCCAAAACGTGTTTTCCCCATGTTAATTTCCATAGGACGTTCTGACAAGGCTACAGCCCGAACCGCTGAACGGAATTACACCAAACTGGGCAAAATTGTAGGGACTGGTACGCAGAAGTGCCTTTGCTATATTTGGTGATATTTCAGTGATGTCATTTGAGATGTCATCAGTGATGTCACTGACCATGTCATGAATGTTGTAAAATGTGACATCATCAGCAGTGGATTGCAGGGTGCGTGAAATATAGTTAGTACAACTAACTATATAGGAGCAATTTCAATGGTTTTGTATGAGTGAAATGTCCAGCTAACTATAACACCCCTAAAACGTATCGTTTTTTGAGTGAATTTTAAAGGTTTTTTAAATGCTAATTCCTAACTATATAAGGCCTGAAACCTATGTTTTTTTCAGTGAATATATATATACATACATATATATATTGAAACTGACGAAGGCAAGAGCCGATACGTGTTTTTCCTTTTGTGTGCAATAAACCGAAGTGGTTTAACTCACTGGGAGTGCTGGTTTTCTGACTTTCTGTCAGGGGAGCTATTATACATATATATATATATATATATATATATATATATATATATTTATATATATATTCACTGAAAAAACCATAGGTTATAGACCATATATAGTTAGGAATTAGCATTTACAAAACCTTGAAAATTCACTGAAAAAACCATAGGTTATAGACCATATATAGTTAGGAATTAGCATTTAAAAAACCTTATTTTACTCACACAAAACCATTGAAATTCCATATATAGTTAGTTGCACTAACTATATATTGCGCACCCGCAATCCACTGCTGATCATGTCACATATTACATCATTCATGACATGGTCAGTGACATCACTGATGACATCACTGATGACATCTCAAATGACATCACTGATGACATCACTGATGACAACATCCAGTGACTGTATGTTTCTGTAAAGTTAAAATATGTCTTACATATTGAAGAATGAGTGGATGTATAAGTGTCTGGATGAAGGATTTAGTAGGTGCGTGACTGACTGTATGAGTGAGTGATTAAATGTGTCTCACTGAATGCATGGGTTAGTGACTAAACTGTCTTAATTTGTGCATCATTATGTCTGTTGTTCTGTAAACTGCTGCATGTGTTGATCATTAGCTATACGAGAGGCTATATGTGTTATTAATTGGTTGCCCAAGTATTTCTATGGGAGATTGAGTTTGTGTGGGGGTGGCTGGAAGGTGTGTGACTCTATGCATAGATGTGTGAGCAGTTTATTCACTAGGTGTATGAGTTCAAGAGTGCATGTGGAAACAGCTACATGGGCAGTTGACTGTGTGCATGAGTGTATTGATGAGTGAATGGATATCTCAATGCTACATGTCATAGTAAGTACATATGTAAAACACAGTACATGTGAGAGTTGGCATATATAAATAACTGTGCATGAGAGCCACTGAATGAGTGAGTGGTTGTATCGATCATTGTGAACTTGTATCAGGGATTGTATAAGAGAGTAAATATGTGTTAGTATATGTTTCAATAAGTAAGGTGTGTTTAACTGTATAGTTGAAGAAATGGAGGTGAGATTGTTTCTTTGCATGACTGACTGGGTGTGTGAGTAACTCCATGGATGAGTGGCAGTGTGTGAGTGTCTGTATACACTGAGTGTATCTAAGGTTATATTAGAGTCTGAAGAGGTTTATCGTATTAGCACAAGAATGATGTCAAATGAGATGTCATCAGTGATGTCATCAGTGATGTCCTTTGAGATGTCATCAGTGATGTCATCAGTGATGTCACTGACCATGTCATGAATGATGTAATATGTGACATGATCAGCAGTGGATTGCGGGTGCGCAATATATAGTTAGTGCAACTAACTATATATGGAATTTCAATGGTTTTGTGTGAGTAAAATAAGGTTTTTTAAATGCTAATTCCTAACTATATATGGTCTATAACCTATGGTTTTTTCAGTGAATTTTCAAGGTTTTGTAAATGCTAATTCCTAACTATATATGGTCTATAACCTATGTTTTTTTCAGTGAATTTCAATGGTTTTTTAATAGCAAATATCATAAGCTGTCGAATGTCAAGTACGTGGTAAGTGAAAACATTTTCGTGTTTATGCACACTGATCTGCTTTGAATGGTGCCCCCCCCCCTCATTTCTATTAGGAGTACTCTCTCTTTGCAGATAGTGAAAGGTAGTTAACGCAGGCCTTTGCCCCCGTTGTAATCCGTCGTGCCTGCTTCTCTCTCCATTTGATTGATTGTTATCCAAGTATTTACTGTTTTAGAATTAGTTCTCTTTGGTTCATTCTCTATTTACAAACAAACACAGAGTCGCAATACTCTGTTTAGTCTTTGCAGATAACGAAAAATCGTGTAAAAAAAAAGAAAAGGAATCGAGCAAAATCAGTAGGCCACTAATGGGATCTCTTTTTGACCTCGCTAAAATAGAAACATTAGGAACAACCCCTCATGACAAATACAAAACTAGTGAGATGAACTGAACTCCACACAATGATGGCTGCAAAACAGCTCGGCTCCGCCACCCACCCCGCCCAAAATAACGATAAAGAACGGCTGCCATGATTGGTTGCGGAATGACCACGACGGAGCTACGAAATGGTGCTGCTCTCATGCTAACCCGAGCTTCAGTCTGAAACATCCAGAAACACTGTAGACTACCAATTCGATCAGTTCCGGTAGCGCCCCAATGTAACCCGGTAGAGAAGAACTAGCCCTCCCCTCTTTGACTGATGGTTCTTGTTGCCTGTCCCTTCTGTTGTCATTTAACAGAACTATTTAGCCTGCTGAAAGGGGTTGTGTTCCGACCGCTGGTTGGTGGAGACATTTTGACTATATTCTGGACCTGCGTTGTCGTGTAATGCGTCATATGACGCGCCGCGTTAGCGCATCCGGAAGTCATCCGGGGCGCGCAGCGCGTAACGTAAGCATAACAAGTCATGTGACTTGTTAATAAAACTTTTCATTGGTTCATTTTACTTTTCTTATTGTAATGATGAAAGGCTTGGTCATATGACCTAAAAATTACGCTTTTCATTACTTCCGAACATTATTTTTTCTTAAATATATGTTATAATGTACAAGGCTAATGTACTTTCCCAGAAATTTTACAACTGTCCTGCAAGTAAAATATATTCTTTTTTCGAGAAAAAGAGCGTTTCTTCGTCCCATGACGGAGCCGTTGAGCAAAAGAGGGTCGACCTGCTGTCTTAGTCGCCGATACGCCTGAATATGAGATTCTTATCGATCACTTTATGTTGCAGGAATAGAAAACACAACAGCCCTTGACCATTTATCTTTACTGCGTTCCTTCGTATTATACCTTTTACCCTTCATGTAATTGGTCTGCTTTATTTCACTTGCCTTTTAATGATTCTAAAACAGTCACTATTATTAAAAACTTTACCAATGTATATACTACTACCATGTTTTCTTTTAAAAACCTTTATTGTGAAAATTTCATTATACAAATACGAGCCTATAACCACGTGGGCCTGCCACAGAACAAACTGTAATCGTATATGATGAATAGACATTTACACTGTAGAGGAACGTAACGGGCGGGCCATTAGGTTGCAAGAACTAAGGTGTCTAACAGTTACGGAATCGGTGGACGTACATTTTATAATTAAAATACGACAGGGCCAGTTACAATAAAATTATCTAGATATACATTTGCGGGCAAGTACCATGGGTGACGTTAATTCGAACTTTCAACAGTACAGTAATCAATAACACATCAGAACTTAATATCAATAGGGATGTCGAAATAGTCAATCAATTCTCGTCCCCGCCCGC
Source organism: Lissotriton helveticus (assembly GCF_964261635.1). Taxonomy (NCBI): domain Eukaryota; kingdom Metazoa; phylum Chordata; class Amphibia; order Caudata; family Salamandridae; genus Lissotriton; species Lissotriton helveticus. The sequence goes on from NC_136072.1 coordinate 655,178,464, forward strand.
CATGTGCTTCAAAACTGCATACGTATCTCGTGATTTCAAGGTTCTGCAACCAGTACACAACAAGGAGTTATGAGTCCCATTTATTCCGGCGCCATTTTGGGCGAGGACGGGCAGGTCCAGGATATAGTCAAAATGTCTCTACCAACCATCGACTATGATGATGTTCATATGCTGTATTTATTAGAGTAACACTCATCTGTCCACATGAAATTAATTTGCCACAATCTAAACATGTCATTTTAATCTTTCCAAAGTTCTTCTAAATATTTGGGACCGTTTCCCTTGCCTCTGAAGCTCTCAGTGCCACTTCTTTGATGAATGTACTAGCAGGTCAGGGGTTCTCCTCCAAATCTCTCTTTTATGCAGCACTATAATTAATTGGTGCCACCTCTCCATATGACGATGCATGGTATAGTTACCACAACTATATTTTTTTTCGGTTCCTCTGGAGAGTTCATCGTGGCAGATGAAGCGTGTAACGTACCGGGCATTTACCTTTTTTTGCATGTACAGGAAAGGAAAAAAAAATCGAGCGTCCGAGTTCTAAGGTGTCCCAGGGCCATTTTAGTGGACCAGGCCCAAATCCAAAGAACAGGCCGCCATTTTGAGAGTCCTCTTGCAGCCGCCTGTCACTGTAGCATCAAGAGCAGCCGAAACTCAGCTGAATGGCAACTGAAACGGTAAAGGGGCCCCCTACTACAGCAGACGAGCCTCCACCTAGGAAGGCCCATTCACGCCGGCTCCCCCCCCCTTCGGGCACCCCACGCCGTTATTCGGAGCAGTATTGTAGGATGGCCACACCAGTGCGGCAACTTGCTAGACATCACCTCGGTGGTAACCGAATCTCAACGCCTTGTGGTGTCTTCTATTCAAAAAACATTGTTATGCTGCCTTCGACCTATTCGCCGCAAGTGCGCACACAACTCAACTGCATAGCTTGCTAGACACCACCTCGGTGCCATCCGGATCTTGGAATCTCAGCACCTTTTGGTGTCTTCTCTTCAGAAAATATTGTTGCGCTGCCTTTGGCCCCATTCGCACATCAGTCCGCTACTGACGCCATCTCACAGGCTAATGGGGCGCCCCACGCCGACTTTCAGCATTGTAGAATGACCACACCAGTACAGCAACTTGCTAGACATCACCTCGGTGCCATCCGGATCTCGGCGCCCCACTGCAGATGAAGTGCCTCTCAACTATGAAACCACCACGGTGACATCCGGATCTTGGCGCGTTGTGCTGCCTTCGGCCTATTCGCACATCGGTCCGCTACTGACGCCATCTCACAGGCTAATGGGGCGACCCACGCCGAGTTTCAGCATTGTAGGATGACCACACCAGTACAGCAACTTGCTAGACATCACCTCGGTGCCATCCGAATCTTGGCATCTCAACGCCTAGTGGTATCTTCCATACAAAAAATATTGTTACGCTGCCTTTGGCCCCATTCGCACATCAGTCCGCAACTTAGACATCACCTCTGTGCCATCCGGATCTTGGCATCTCAGCGCCTTGTGGTGTCAGTCAGAAAATATTGTTGCGCTGCCTTTGGCCCCATTCGCACATCGGTCCGCTACTGACGCCATCTCACAGGCCAACGGGGCGCCCCACGCCGACTTTCAACATTGTAGGATGGCCACAGAAGTGCGACAACTTACTAGACACCACCTCGGTGCCATCCGGATCTTGGCGCGTTGTGCTGCCTTCGGCCTATTCGCACATCGGTCCGCTACTGACGCCATCTCACAGGCCAACGGGGCGCCCCACGCCGACTTTCAGCATTGTTGGATGGCCACACCAGTGCGGCAACTTACTAGACACCACCTCGGTGCCATCCGGATCTTGGCGCGTTGTGCTGCCTTCGGCCTATTCGCACATCGGTCCGCTACTGACGCAAACTCACAGGCCAACGGGGCGCCCCACGCCGACTTTCAGCATTGTAGGATGGCCACACCAGTGCTGAAACTTGCTGGACACCACCTCGGTGCCATCCGGATCTTGGCGCGTTGTATTGCCTTCGGCCTATTCGCACATCGGTCCGCTACTGACGCCGCCTCACGTGCCAACGTATTTTCTCCGCATTTTATACCCTATGCCGCATAACAGGTCATGTGACTTGTTTATAAAACTTTTCATTGGTTCATTTTACTTTTGGTTTCCTAATGATGGAAGGCTTGATCATATGACCAAAAAACAACACTTTTCATTGGATGAAAACTTTTTTTTTTTTCCCAAACGATGAAAGCCCCACCTTGTTTCTGGATGTTTCAGACTAAACTGGCGTCAGCATGAGAGCACCACCATCTCGTAGCTCCGTCGTGGTCATTCCGCGAGCAATCATGGCAGCCGCTCCCCACCAGAAGCCTGCAGGAGTCGGGGCCCCCAAAACTTTTGATAAATTCTCAAGGCGGAGGGGACGCTTTCGAGAATGGGGTCCAAGACCTAGCAGACAAGCGTCCGATTTCCAAGGTGTCCCAGGGCCATTTCAGTGGACCAGGCCCAAAAAGGAAAGAGCCTGCCGCCATTTTGAGAGTCCTGTGACAGCCGCCTATCGCTGCACCGCAAGAGTGGGCGCAACTCAGCTGAATTGCGGCTTTTGACACAGTGGACCAAAAACGGACGGAATGGCAACTGAAACGGTAAAGGGGCGCCCCACTACAACAGATGACACTCCACCTGGAGAGGCCCGTTCACGCCGCCTCCCCCGGGGCGCCCCACGCCGTTATTCGGAGCAGCATTGTAGGATACCAAAACCAGTGCGGCAACTTACTGGACATCACCTTGGTGCCATCGTTCTGCTGCCTTGGAACTATTCGCACAACAGTTTGCTACTGATGACCCACCCCCCGCGACGCCCCACGCCGTTATTTGCTGGGTGGCAACTTACTAGACATCACTTTCGTGTCATCTAGATTTCGGCGCGTTCTGCTGCCTTGGAACTATTTGCACAACAGTTTGCTACTGATGACCCACCCCCCGCGACGCCCCACGCCGGAAATCTGGACGTTGTGCTGCATTGGGACTATTCGCACAGCCGACCGCTACTTCGTTGTTTTTCCCTAAAAATGTTTATATGTTATTACTATTTTTGTTTTCTTGTATATATTTATAAATTATTAAAGTTTTATAATCTTACTACTTTGTCGGAGTGCTATATATTTTTAATGTGACACATAATTGTAAAAACTTTGATGTACAAAGAGTCATCCCTGGAATCTTCCGCTTCACGCTCGGTCCCCTCCCCAATCACAATACAGGATGGTTTTCAGATAATAGCAACGCTTCTGCTGTGACGGATCTCATCGAGTGTGGGCCTTGATCTACTATAACTCCTTTGAAGAGGGGTGATTCTTTACAGCTGTGGCCATAAACTACATCTGCAGGGCTAGCTGATAGCCTAGGACCGGCCTGGACAATCGGACACAGAGGAAAAGGAGTGTCAGAGGGTGCGGTAGTGAATAGGGCGAAAGGGAGGTGTCGGGCGGGCACAGGGTGTGATTCTCAGGGAAGAGCAGCGCAGATGGGGGGAGGTTTATTACCCATGCATAAGACAGAGAGCGGGGGTGACCACTGCCTGGGTGAGATGCTTGCGAGGGTGGGGAGCCATGCTAAGGATCGACAGCGTGCACAGAGTGGGTCTGGTCAAGGCATCTAAAATGGCTGCCGTGCACGACAAAAGTGTGGCATTTGAAAAAAGACAAGATGGCGCAGACAATGTTTTTCAACACTTCCTGATTTCCTTCGAATCGAACGTTAACAGACGTTGGGGCATATTACCAAAGTTAAGCGATATTTATCCCTAACGATGCATTGCAAAGATTTTTTTACCGTCAGAAATTATCGCAGATAAACCTTGCTATTATCAAGGTTTATCGCAAATACGATAAAAAACTACCGCAATGCATTAATATCGCTGAAAACTCAGCGATATTCATGCATTACCGAGCTAATGCTCTTAGCCATGTTATCCACCTCCCATTGCATAACATGGCTAAGAACTGCTCAGGGCAGCTGTTACTTTTTGGAGATATTCGCGCTTATCTCGAATATTTCCAAAAGTTGATAATAGGAGATAGCGATGTTAGCGACTGTTTCCAGTCGCTAACATCTTGGCATGCCCACTTTGCATGTCATTAGTGATAAATATCACTCACATGCAAAGTGGGGCCCAAGATGGTCGCTATCTCCTACTAGCCGTCGCTAACTGGTGTTAGCAACAGCTAGGTAATACAGATATAATTTTATCTCCGCGAAGCGGAGCGCTGTTACAGATATATATCTTGTTTTTGAACGTTAATTTCTCAAAATGCACTGAAGCACATATATTGAGACCTAGCAAAGGCACATCGGGCTACCAGTCCCTAATATTTTACCAAGTTTCGTGCAAATCCATTCAGCCGTTCGATTATTATTATTATTTTTTTTTTTTGCCCCGCGGGGCCCTTTTTAAACCTCCACATCAAACCTAGGGGGTCAGCGAGGATCTACTATGCCCCCTTATGGTCATTTGCCCCTTCGCTTTGGCCTCCTCTTGTCTCTCGATCCTACCGAGAGACAAGATGGCGGCCGCTACGTACTGTTTGGAATGTTTACAGACACCGGAGAGCCAATCAGCTTCGCTTCGCAAAGCTCCGTAACGCGAAAAGTACGCGAAGCGGTGCGCTGTTACAGATATATATCTTTTTTTGAACGTTAATTTCTCAAAATCCACTGAAGCACATATATTGAGACCTAGCAAAGGCACATCGGGCTACCAGTCCCTACAATTTTGCCAAGTTTCGTGCAAATCCATTCAGCCGTTCGATTATTATTATTATTTATTTTTTTTGCCCCGCGGGGCCCTTTTAAAACCTCCACATCAAACCTAGGGGGTCAGCGAGGATCTACTATTCCCCCTTATGGTCATTTGCCCCTTCGCTTTGGCCTCCTCTTGTCTCTCGATCCTACCGAGAGACAAGATGGCGGCCGCTACGGACTGTTTGGAATGTTGACAGACGCCGGAGAACCAATCAGCTTCGCTTCACAAAGCTCCGTTGCGCGAAAAGTACGCGTCGTGGAGCGCTGCCCGGTCCGCTGTTACAGATATATATCTTTTTTTAAACGTTAATTTCTCAAAATCCACTGTAGCACATATATTGAGACCTACAAAAGGCACATCGGGCTACCAGTCCCTACAATTTTGCCAAGTTTCGTGCAAATCCATTCAGCCGTTCGGGCTAAAAGTGAGGCCAACCGCCCTATGGAAAACTCAATGTTAAAAACACGTTTTGGGACCCCCCTTTTTTCTCAACCCCCCCTGGACGAACCCCCCCCCAATTTTCAGGGGCTGCTCAGAAACAAAATGTGCCATTTTCCTGAAAATTTCAGCCAATTCCGTCCACAAACGCCAAAGTTATTAGACATAGAATTTTCAAAAAACCCATAGAGAAAAAATCCTAACTATATATACCTACTGGCGACCGCCAGTAGGTAATATATATATATATATATATATATATATATATATATATATATATATATATATATATATATATATAACCGCTCCGATTATCTTCTCTTGAAAGTAAAGGAAATCCGGACCTCGTAGGAGAAGTATTAGGTTCGTTCTTTATTCACAAACACTAAGCAGACAAACGCGTTTCCGTTTTCCTTCGTCAGTGTCTACCATTGACACGGAAGGAAGCAGATTTAAAAAAACATTTCATCATTTCAGGCATGTGTATAGAAAGAGGACTTGGGTTCAAACCCTGTGAGCAGTCAATTTCACATTGTATATTACAGTCTGAATGTTTTATAAACCTTCCCATCGACGATACACATTGAAATTCATTCATATAGAATTTGCATTTGCTCCTGGTCATTTTAAATAATTAAATAAAAGCCAGGTTCGTAATTCATTTTCGAAATTTACAGTGCCCTAATGTCAGTGCATGAGGCCATCCTATTTTCCTAAACGCATTATATTTTTGTACACTATTGTTCCAGAACAATTTAGATACAAATAAGCATCAGTACTATTTATTGTTGGATAACACGCAGGATAAAAACTTGCCTCTTGAGTGACTGTCAGGTCTTGATAATGCCAACCTGTCAAAGGGCGATTTTGTTAATCAATATATAGATTATCACAATACATTTCAGGCATAGAACCTAGGTATTCTGTCCCTCCGGGTTTTTTATGATATAAACAAGGACCAGGATATACCTTAAAAAATTCACCCTTTGCCACTACGTAACGGGGAGGATGAACAAAGGTATAATTTACCAGCGATAATGGATAAGCAGTCCATAAGCCTGTAACAGAATCAGTGGGATAACAAGCTGTGCTATCTCCAAAAAACTTCATGTGCGTATCTAGGAAAACATTACATCGCATAGCTCTTTTACTATGATCTGAAGAAATAATCCGATATAAAGCACATGTTGGAGTACCACCAAGACCCAAAACACTCCCCCCTCCCACCAAAAAGAACAGTATTATGAAAACAATGCAGAACACCTTTTTTCTAAGTAACCAATTGAAACTGAGCTGCCCCTGTCACAGGGCAACAACAGGCTGTTCATCTTCTACAATGGGACGACCAAACAGATATGTTTTTACTATGTATTTATGAATAGAATCACCAGAGATGGAAAGGACACAAAAAAAAGGAAAAAAGAAAAACGTTGAAAAGATCAGGGTCTATTACAAGCCTCTCTGGCAGGCTCTATTGTTCAATCATCTGTGGTGCTATTGAGCACTTCACTGTGGAGCCACACTGCTGCAGCCCATCAGCAAATGTTCACTGTTCTCAGGATAGGGCACCCTCCCTCCTTGGAAAATACCCTCAGCTTATCCTATCCTGTGTCATAGACAGTGCACCAATCTTCTGATCCCTAGTCTAATGAGAAGAAGCAGAAACAAGGGGTATTTTCACTAATCTTATCCACAAATTGTATCCCTACTACACTAACTTCTCTATTGGTGCACTATCCTTCCGTCGGGGATGCAAATTTTACCTCGCTACTCCAGGAACTGTCTCATCACGAAGAAGAATCTGAAATTCAGGGGGTGTCAGAGACTGAGACTCAGGCTCCTGCGCATCTGATGAAGAAGAAGCATGGGCAGCCCTAAGTTCTGCGGGAACTGCCACTTTCAGAACTGCGTATAGGAATAACAGGAGAAAACCCATAAACCTCGTTGGGATGGGTGTATCGTGTAGGCAAAAACAGTTCCCAACAGGTATTATGTAGAGACAATTTCAAAGGTGTATGCAACAAGCATTACAAAGAAGGCAGAGACAAGGAGTCAATTGATTTTTTAGAAGAGGTAGTATTATTTACCAAGAAGCAAAGGGAAAGATCTTTCATATGCAAATACAGTTAAAGCAGCACTGTACAGAACGGATCTTGTGACAACCCAGTGACACTTGGTGCGAGGTGCTATATACAATTGGTGATAGTGAATGTGCAAGTGCTTAAAAACAACAGCATTGGCGACGCATTGACCAAAGTATGTACATCAATTAGAGGCTCCGAAAGACAAGTTACAGTCACTTGGAAGACAATTATTTATACAGGAGCACAAGACGTGATATGCGTCGTGTAATTCAAGCTGTACAGTCGACGGCGTTTCGATCCCCTTTAGTCGGGATCGTCATCAGGACAGGGTTGTCGATAGAAACAGTGAGTTTAGCCAGGCAGACAAGCGAGGCTAGAGGAATTCCGAATGGTCATTCAATGGTCGGAAGCTGATCGTGGCTTGAGTCGGAACAGCGGGCGGGATTTGCTGCGCCTGATTTAAGCAGGGCGGCAGAAGGCAATTGGGGCTCTTCTAGTGAGTGGGCTGCCGGCAGTAAATGCGGGAGCTCACTAGTTCTGTACAGTGCTGCTTTAACTGTATTTGCATATGAAAGATCTTTCCCTTTGCTTCTTGGTAAATAATACTACCTCTTCTAAAAAATCAATTGACTCCTTGTCTCTGCCTTCTTTGTAATGCTTGTTGCATACACCTTTGAAATTGTCTCTACATAATACCTGTTGGGAACTGTTTTTGCCTACACTTTCAGAACTGCCTCACTCTTTTCCTCTGTCTGTACCCAAATCAGCTGGGCGTCTGAAAAAGGGACAAAACGTGGCACCTTCTCCGTCTCATGATCCCCTATCCCCTCGCAAACCTAACCATCATAGGGGAGGGGGAGCGGTACTCACTTACAATGAGAGGTATGGATCCAATACTTCTGGCCATCCACTCTCACTGCCGTCCTTGTTGTGATGAGGACAACATATGGTCCTTTACATCTGGGTTCCAAGCTGCCTCGCCTCTGGAAATTTTGAATGAGAACAAAATCACCAGGTTATAGGGGGTACGTGGGCCACTCTGGTGCTGGAGGCAAAGCTTTATGTATCTGTTGATGAATAGAACGTAAACTTTTAGTAAGATCATATAAATAATCGACCAACAGGGGATAATCAATTTTTGGTCTAGGGACACCCCACACATTTGCGGGACGGTCAAAAACCACTTCGTAAGGCGATAATCCAGTTCTAGAATGTGCTGTAATTCTGGTGGACAATAGAGAAAGGGGTAATGCATCTGACTATTGCAACCCAGTCTTTGCCAATTTTAGCTTGAGAGTACCATTGTACTTCTCAACTAAACCTGTTGACTGATGATGATTTGCTGCATGAAATTTTTGCTTGATCTGCGGACCATCGCACACCAATTGGATCACTTTTGCATTAAAGAGACTTCCATTGTCACTCCAAATCAAATGGGGCAAACCATAGCACGGAAAAACTCCTTAATAAGAGCCTTCGCCGTCACCATCATCAATCAATCATCAACCATGGCTGTGTGTTCTTTCATTGGGTAGGCCTCAATCCACTTACTTAAATGCACAAACAACCACTACCACATATTTCAAATCATTAACTTGTTGCATCTCTATGTAATCCATTTGGAGTACCTCGAAAGGGAGGGAAGGTGGCGCAAAATTACCACAAGGTGTAGGGGTACATTTTGCAGGATTGTACTTCAAACAAATCATACAGTGTTTAACTATATGAGCAGCAAACTTTGGGATATTGTCATTTTGTCACACAGGATCCAATAACCTACATATTCCCCTCGCGCTAATATGAGCTGGACCATGTGCCATTGTAACTACAGGAACTACATATGCATCGGGCAACATCCATCTCTGCTTCTTGGATTTATCAGTCCAGCACCCTTCGTCATCTAAACGCCCCGTACTCTCCCTCCACACTGCCAACTCCTCAACTGTGACCTCACTCAGTATTTCTCTAACACTTTCCAACAAATTCTCAAACATGGTAACATCTGGTACCCATCTAGCAGGTCCTGCCACAAACATTTTCGTCATCTTTGGCCTGGCCGTCTCTTTTGCTATCAGATTTGCAGAGGCATTTCCCCTTCCTACATCATCAGCAATTGCTTTATGGACACTACACTTCACTATTGCCATACTTTTGGGAAGGGTCAGGGCTGTCAATAGCCTCTCTATCAACAAACCATTCCGAATCTTGGTGCCATGTGAAGTCAAGAATACTCTCTCTGCCAAGAGGCGTCAAAAATTATGGGCCACCTGAAGGCATACTGGCTGTCAGTGTAAATATTGACAGTCAGTCCTTGACTCAATTCACATGCTCACAAAAGGGCTATCAGCTCCGCAGCTTGCACGGATTGGTACGGAAAATGTAATGTCTCAACTGTGTAATAGAATACGCCGCTGTAGTGGTGTCATCTGACAATTTGAAACAAGAGCTATCGACATATAACTCCCCTTGCGGGTCGGATAAGGGAACATAAGTCTATTTTTCCCACCCCTTCGTCTCTTCCTCTGTAGGAAACAGACAATCATGGTCATCTATGTCTTCATTTTCTGAAGGGAGGGGTAGTAACGTGGCTGGGTTCAGAACGGCACATCTTTTTATAGTATTATGAGGTGCAAATAGTGTTAATTCATAACCAGTCAGAAGAGCACTGGTATGGTGCTGCGTCTTTGTCTTGTCCAAAAGTATATCCACAGCATGGGGTACCATTACTGTGAGATCATGATAAAGGATGAGCCCTGCCAATTGCCGAATAGAGACTACCACAGCCACCACAGCTCTTAAACAACTCGGGAGGGCTCTGGCGACAGGGTCAATCGTAGCAGAAAAATAATCACACAGCCTCTGCTTACCTCCAAAGGCTTGTGCTAACACAGAAAGTGCATATCCAGCCGCTTTTTGTACGTACAACACGAAAGGCTTCTTATAATCGGGTGACCAAGCACAGGTGCAGAGCAAAGCACAACTTTTAATTGTTCAAAAGCATGCTGACATTCATTGCGTTCAAGGCAAGGGTTCATGTACATCTTTAGTTGTTAGACGAAGAAATGTCTGTATTAATAAAGAATAAATGGGTATCCAATGTCAACAATACGAGGTGATGCCTATGAAAGCACAGACATCCCTCTGAGTCACAGGGACAGGCATCTTACCAATGGCAGGTTACTAGGATGGGTGGAGAAACCTGGGCTTTTGTGCAATGGCATCAACTTGTTCAGGTGTCAGCCTCTGAATCTTCTTCGACAGCAGGTGATCAAAATAGGTGACCTGCTGTTGACAATATTGGAACTTGGAAAGGGACACTTTTAAGTCCTTTATTCGCCAAACAGATTAATAATTTTACCGTGGCATACCTACAACCCTCTTCGGTATCGGAGGCTATCAAAATGTCATCCACGTATTGCAATAATACATTACCTGCGGGAAGATAGAGAGAGAGCCCAACTGACTTTTCAATGCCTGGCTATAATTACTGGGACTTTCAGTATACCCCCGAGGAGCTCGACAGAATTGGAAGCTACTACGGCCAAAGTGAAACCAGAAAGGTATCTGCTGTCTGGATGAATAGGACTACTCATGAAAGCATTTTTCAAACCAATCTCAGAAAAGCCTGTTCCCCAGCTTGTGATATTTTGTAATGGGGAATACGAGGGTACACAACATTATCCTTGACCTTTATTGAAACTGGTGGTATCTACAACAACCCCACATCCATATACCCTGTGGCCCACAATGAGGACATCACATTTTTAAATTCAACAGGAAGCGGCACATCCTTTGCCAAAAACTGTTTTGCACTAACCACATTAGGTCCAAGAGTCATGTAAATACCATCTGGGGAACAATAAATGGTTGCATGCAACTTTTTCAACACATCCAACCCTAATAAATTTTCCCCACAATTCGCAGTCAACAAAAATGGGGAGTCCACAGTGAAAGGACCAACAGGCAAAGCAACAGGTTTGGAAATGGGGCTCACAACCGGTATGCCTGAAAAACCTACTGTAACATTATTACGGCCAGACAGGGCTATCCTGGGGACCGGTGAATGAGAAACAGAGCTATTCATTGCACCTGTATCCACCCAAAATGTCTGTGCCGAACCATGCAAATCTGCTGTGACATAAGGACCACGCAGATCTACAGGAATTTGGACTGGTCCTTTGCCCTGTCCCTGGTTGTCCTAACCATAGGACATTCCTGCAGCTTCCTTCATATCATAATCATCATGATAGTACTGCCTTCCCCAGGGATCATCTAAATAGTTCTGATTAGAACAACCTCCCGTGGATGCACCTGCTTTAACCTCATCCTGATCAACACATCTGGACAGTCGCTTCGCCAATTTCCTCCTTTTTGCAATACACACACTGATTCGTCCCTAAGGGTGCACCACCTCTACCGGCACTCCGCAATCTCTGAGCCAGACCAGTGCCTCATCCCCTTCTGAATCCTCCTGCAACCTACTGCAGCAACACCCTTGGTTTCAAATCCTTACTCTTCTTTTCCACCTTGTCCTTTTCCTCCTTTTCCCAATGCTCAAAGTACTGGGCCATACTCAATATCACAGAAGGAGAGGAGGGAGTCCAAGTACACTCCGAGGCTTGCAACCGAGCCACAATCCCTGGATGAAAATTTGCGACAAACCTGTTAACAACAAATGAACACCACCTTCAACTGACAAATCCTGCCCACTGAAATCCAAGAACACCCCTTCAAAACGGGGTAAAACAATCGGACACACTCTCCTCTTTCTTTTAAGGACATGCCGTCAACTTATCCAAATCGACTCATCTGGGTGGGATAAGACAATGCATGCAAGTGAAAATACGACTTGGCAAAGGCAGAATCTCAGCCCTAGGTTTTTCACCGGGCTTTCGCTCCTTATCCCATGCCTTAATCTCATCCCATGTTCCACCCAATTCTACCCTGTGATCCTGTGTATGCACCTGCCTCCATACTTCCATCGGCACGAACAGCCCAAAAAACATCTCAATATCTGCTAAGGGCATAACTGACGAGGAGGTGGCCTCCGTTAACACTTTATAATACACCGTATGATTGTTCCTAGGATCCAGTAACTGACTCTTAAGGGCTAGCACCTCACTTCTGTTCCATGGGGTATAGACCCACTCTTCCTGAAAATGAGCAGCTACCCGTTGTTAAACCACATCTCCTCTCCGGTTACGCTGCTCTGGATTCTCAGGAAGAAAAATAGGATGCACCACCCTCATCGGAAATTGGGACACACTAGAGAACGATGATGTAATCTTTCTGGATAACTGAGTAACATCGCAACATTACCAAGAACTTCTACAGGGGCCATACCAGCTGAATATACACAATCTTGAATGTCATAAATGATTTGAGGAGCTGTATCTCCAATACACTGTTCCCACAAACCAATCAATGTAGCCGACATATGCTGAAGGGCATGCTGTTGTACAAATGGCTCTAAATCTTTCACCAGACTCCATATATCCTCTACACTATACATTGGACTCCGAGCCTATTGTGCTGCCTGATTTACAACCATCTATTTCTCCTCTTCACCCACATCAGATTGAATCAATACCGGCTCCATTCGCTCCAGTGCGGCCGCCCAATTACCTCCATCTGACCCTTGCAACGGTGTCTCAACACTACACAACACTGTGGATAAAAGTTCTGGGGAAGACACGAGAGATACAGACACAGGTGACAGTGTCAGCAGTGGCTGTGTGGTAGGTGTAAGAGAAGGAGGAGAAACATGTGTGGAAACAGCAGACACTGTGTGGTGCCTGCAGTCACCACACTCGCAGGCTGTGAAACTGGAAGGGAGACAGATAGGGCTGGAGTAGAAGCTGTTAAGTCTGCAGAAAAACCAGGGGAAGGCGAGGGGCAACAGAGGACTGAGATGACGGAACAGCAGGATATATTATTTGTGGGGCCTAGGGAGGTGGGGACGAGTTTCCAGAAGATCCTCCACAAAACGATCCTCATCCACTCGAACAACATAGGACTTATTACATTGCAATTGAAACTTCCTACCTGCACATTCAATACCCTTTTTGTTTTTTCTCTCTCATAAGCTACAGTCTTCTGAACCACTGTTTGCATTGCTTTCTTCCTAGACTCCTTCTTGGCTCGTGTATACCTCTGCTTAGCTTCCTTCTATCATACCTGCAAAGTATCTAACATCGACTGCCTACTTCTTCTAACAAATAATTTGCCCTGTAAATAATTCAATTTTTGTTCATCAAAGGTACCATCCAGGGGCCTCTGAAGCTCAGTATATTCCCTCGTATACTTATGCCATAATGTACAAAACATAATAGGGCCAATATCGTGCTTCACATACATCTCAAAATTCGGAGTGCCTTCTGAAGGCGTGTGCTGCCATTCCTCCAACCGATGCTCAACAGAGCAACTGTGGCACCCCAAGCACCACACTTTACTTCAACAAGGCACCCTAGCATCAGACACATTCACTATCCACTCAATCAACACACATACACGCACAATAGAAAGACACAAAAACAAAACAGCTCTTAAAAGAAGTCCTCAGACTGCGCCAAAACCAGTCAGTCCTCAGACTGCACCAAGACAACATAGGCTCTAGCACCAGGCCTTTTCAGAATAAGCCAAATTCAACAAGTGGCCTGACAAAACGTTCAAAAACGCTCCGTATCACAAGGATCTACAGGCCCACCAACTTAATCAAGACGGTACCGCTCTTACAAAGAATCAATATGAACTCACCTGGTGCAAGATTATTCTCCTCTGCTGACTCTTCAGACTAAACGGACAGATCCAAGGGTTTCACTTTTTCAGGACCCCAGCCGATGTTACCACTAGACGAGGAGCCGCCTGATCAGGCAGGCGGGGCAGCCAAGAGAACCAGGCTCTATCATATGGGGATTCCCGATCCTTCCATCTGAATGGACGCAACCCCGACCCCACAGCCCAATTACGGGCGGGGAGGGCTACCTGGTGGAGTCCCTGTTGGGGCGCCAACTGAAGGAAGTGACCCAACTAGGGTCACCCGGCTCACTTTCAAACTCCTCTTGCCTTCCCAAAAATGAAGAGTTGATGACGCAGTAGAAAATACAAGCAAAGTAGTTTATTTACAAAGTACACTGCAGTTGAGTCCAATCTGATCCGCCTCCTATGATGACTGAAGTTACATTATGTATGTTGCGGAGCCCACAAAGACCCGCCTACTTTGGAAAAAACACTTGGAGCTATCGTAATACAATCGGGATGCAGAACATACGTTTCTATTCCACAGCCTGGCACAAATTATCTACTGCCCAAGGTCGTCTGGCTTATCCTCCCCACTAGACAGGTGGGAGAAAGCATCAGTGTAACAGAAAAGGCATGCGTTAATGAGCACGATTTCAGCACCTAAGAAACAAAACTTACGAAGGACAATTTCTTGTAAATGATCAAATAACAGTTTTGATTATAATACAAAAGGACATCTTTGAGGGATAAAATGGTGGCACAAATGCTAACCTAACTTCCATAACGGTCAATTGTATATGCATGCGGAGAATATACTATAAGATAGCTAAATAAATGCTAACATAATCATGTAAAATACAAGCAATATGTCGATAATACGTTCCAGTTCTAACACCTGCAGAAAGGGTCATTTCCAACAGCAAGATTACACATGACAGTGGGTTGCACCAACATAGCAGCTTTACCTCACATGGTTCCCATCTCAATAGCATTGATGATTTCCACAAACAAGTAAGATATCTTTACCTTCTAGAAGACAAACTACATTTATCCCCCCAAAAATTATATACTGGTAACTTATTCAAATAGGAAAGAGAAGCTCAAATCAGCCTAGGAGTAAATACCACATTGGTGATTAGGAAGGTTGACAGGGGAGGGTGGAAGTTGTCGTAATTATAAGTGTTGACTACAGGGAAAGGATTTTCAGACAACTGAACATGCTATCAAAAGTTGCAGACAAATCCCTGTACGGCTGCTAAAATACTTTTCAATGAAAAGCTGACATATTGGAGAGCTTGTGATCTATTATCAGATTCATATTCCAGTCCTTGAAGGTGGAGCCTCCCATGTTTCCTTGCCTCTATCTTCTACCCAAGGTTCGTAAGATAGGTAAGTTCCCACAAGGACATCCTATAATTTCAGGAATAGGTCCCTGACAGAACATATGTCTCAATTTGTGGACTCCTTCTTGACACCACTGGTAGTCAATCTTCCCTCCTTTGTTAGGGACACCACAGACATTCTAACCAAACTTGTAGACATGGAATGGGATGATTCCATGTGGTTGGTAACCCTCAAAATGGAATCACTGTACACATGCATAAAGAAGGATTATTGATGTATGGCTGTTGAGTTTTTTCTTTCAAAGAGGTGGGCAAACTATCTTGAGGACAATCTAATTCTCCTTGAAATGGTTGAACTGATTTTTACTGTGAAAGTTCAACCTCTGTAATAGGGAATGGTTCCAACAGCTCCAAGGCATGGCCATGGGCTTTACATTTGCACCTTCCTATGCAAACTTGTTCATGGGTTGGGTCGAAGATATAATATATATATATATATATATATATATATATATATATAAATATATATATTACCTACTGGCGGTCGCCAGTAGGTATATATAGTTAGGATTTTTTCTCTATGGGTTTTTTGAAAATACTATGTCTAATAACTTTGGCGTTTGTGGACGGAATTGGCTGAAATTTTCAGGAAAATGGCACATTTTGTTTCTGAGCAGCCCTTGAAAATTTGGGGGGGGGTTCGTCCAGTGGGGGCCGAGAAAAAAGGGGGGTCCCAAAACGTGTTTTTAACATTGAGTTTTCCATAGGGCGGTTGGCCTCACTTTTAGCCCGAACGGCTGAATGGATTTGCACGAAACTTGGCAAAATTGTAGGGACTGGTAGCCCGATGTGCCTTTTGTAGGTCTCAATATATGTGCTCCAGTGGATTTTGAGAAATTAACGTTTAAAAAAAGATATATATCTGTAACAGCGGACCGGGCAGCGGCCCAGGACGCGTACTTTTCGCGCAACGGAGCTTTGTGAAGCGAAGCTGATTGGTTCTCTGGCGTCTGTCAACATTCCAAACAGTCCGTAGCGGCCGCCATCTTGTCTCTCGGTAGGATCGAGAGACAAGAGGAGGCCAAAGCGAAGGGGCAAATGACCATAAGGGGGAATAGTAGATCCTCGCTGACCCCCTAGGTTTGATGTGGAGGTTTTAAAAGGGCCCCGCGGGGCAAAAAAAAAAAAATAATAATAATAATCGAACGGCTGAATGGATTTGCACGAAACTTGGCAAAATTGTAGGGACTGGTAGCCCGATGTGCCTTTGCTAGGTCTCAATATATGTGCTTCAGTGGATTTTGAGAAATTAACGTTCAAAAAAAGATATATATCTGTAACAGCGCACCGCTTCGCGTACTTTTCGCGTTACGGAGCTTTGCGAAGCGAAGCTGATTGGCTCTCCGGTGTCTGTAAACATTCCAAACAGTACGTAGCGGCCGCCATCTTGTCTCTCGGTAGGATCGAGAGACAAGAGGAGGCCAAAGCGAAGGGGCAAATGACCATAAGGGGGCATAGTAGATCCTCGCTGACCCCCTAGGTTTGATGTGGAGGTTTTAAAAGGGCCCCGCGGGGCAAAAAAAAAAAATAATAATAATAATCGAACGGCTGAATGGATTTGCACGAAACTTGGTAAAATATTAGGGACTGGTAGCCCGATGTGCCTTTGCTATGTCTCAATATATGTGCTTCAGTGCATTTTGAGAAATTAACGTTCAAAAACAAGCTATATATCTGTAACAGCGCTCCGCTTCGCGGAGATAAAATTATATCTGTATTACCTAGCTGTTGCTAACACCAGTTAGCGACGGCTAGTAGGAGATAGCGACCATCTTGGGTCCCACTTTGCATGTGAGTGATATTTATCACTAATGACATGCAAAGTGGGCATGCCAAGATGTTAGCGACTGGAAACAGTCGCTAACATCGCTATCTCCTAGGGACTGGTAGCCCGATGTGCCTTTGCTATGTCTCAATATATGTGCTTCAGTGCATTTTGAGAAATTAACGTTCAAAAACAAGATATATATCTGTAACAGCGCTCCGCTTCGCGGAGATAAAATTATATCTGTATTACCTAGCTGTTGCTAACACCAGTTAGCGACGGCTAGTAGGAGATAGCGACCATCTTGGGTCCCACTTTGCATGTGAGTGATATTTATCACTAATGACATGCAAAGTGGGCATGCCAAGATGTTAGCGACTGGAAACAGTCGCTAACATCGCTATCTCCTATTATCAACTTTTGGAAATATTCGAGATAAGCGCGAATATCTCCAAAAAGTAACAGCTGCCCTGAGCAGTTCTTAGCCATGTTATCCAATGGGAGGTGGATAACATGGCTAAGAGCATTAGCTCGGTAATGCATGAATATCGCGGAGTTTTCAGCGATATTAATGCATTGCGCTCGTTTTTTTATCGTATTTGCGATAAACCTTGATAATAGCAAGGTTTATCTGCGATAATTTCTGACGGTAAAAAAATCTTTGCAATGCATCGTTAGGGATAAATATCGCTTAACTTTGGTAATATGCCCCAACGTCTGTTAACGTTCGATTCGAAGGAAATCAGGAATTGTTGAAAAACATTGTGTGCGCCATCTTGTCTTTTTTCAAATGCCACACTTTTGTCGTGCACGGCAGCCATTTTAGATGCCTTGACCAGACCCACTCTGTGCAGGCTGTCGATCCTTAGCATGGCTCCCCACCCTCGCAAGCATCTCACCCAGGCAGTGGTCACCCCCGCTCTCTGTCTTATGCATGGGTAATAAACCTCCCCCCATCTGCGCTGCTCTTCCCTGAGAATCACACCCTGTGCCCGCCCGACACCTCCCTTTCGCCCTATTCACTACCGCACCCTCTGACACTCCTTTTCCTCTGTGTCCGATTGTCCAGGCCGGTCCTAGGCTATCAGCTAGCCCTGCAGATGTAGTTTATGGCCACAGCTGTAAAGAATCACCCCTCTTCAAAGGAGTTATAGTAGATCAAGGCCCACACTCGATGAGATCCGTCACAGCAGAAGCGTTGCTATTATCTGAAAACCATCCTGTATTGTGATTGGGGAGGGGACCGAGCGTGAAGCGGAAGATTCCAGGGATGACTCTTTGTACATCAAAGTTTTTACAATTATGTGTCACATTAAAAATATATAGCACTCCGACAAAGTAGTAAGATTATAAAACTTTAATAATTTATAAATATATACAAGAAAACAAAAATAGTAATAACATATAAACATTTTTAGGGAAAAACAACGAAGTAGCGGTCGGCTGTGCGAATAGTCCCAACGCAGCACAACGTCCAGATTTCCGGCGTGGGGCGTCGCGGGGGTGGGTCATCAGTAGCAAACTGTTGTGCGAATAGTTCCAAGGCAGCAGGACGCGCCGAAATCTAGATGACACGAAAGTGATGTCTAGTAAGTTGCCACCCAGCAAATAACGGCGTGGGGCGTCGCGGGGGGTGGGTCATCAGTAGCAAACTGTTGTGCGAATAGTTCCAAGGCAGCAGAACGATGGCACCAAGGTGATGTCCAGTAAGTTGCCGCACTGGTTTTGGTATCCTACAATGCTGCTCCGAATAACGGCGTGGGGCGCCCCGGGGGAGGCGGCGTGAACGGGCCTCTCCAGGTGGAGTCTCATCTGTTTTAGTGGGGCGCCCCTTTACCGTTTCAGTTGCCATTCCGTCCGCTTTTGGTCCACTGTGTCAAAATCCGCCATTCAGCTGAGTTGCGCCCACTCTTGCGGTGCAGCGATAGGCGGCTGCCACAGGACTCTCAAAATGGCGGCAGGCTCTTTCCTTTTTGGGCGTGG
Source organism: Lissotriton helveticus (assembly GCF_964261635.1). Taxonomy (NCBI): domain Eukaryota; kingdom Metazoa; phylum Chordata; class Amphibia; order Caudata; family Salamandridae; genus Lissotriton; species Lissotriton helveticus. The sequence goes on from NC_136072.1 coordinate 655,197,676, forward strand.
TCCACTGAAATGGCCCTGGGACACCTTGGAAATCGGACGCTTGTCTGCTAGGTCTTGGACCCCATTCTCGAAAGCGTCCCCTCCGCCTTGAGAATTCATCAAAAGTTTTGGGGGCCCCGACTCCTGCAGGCTTCTGGTGGGGAGCGGCTGCCATGATTGCTCGCGGAATGACCACGACGGAGCTACGAGATGGTGGTGCTCTCATGCTGACGCCAGTTTAGTCTGAAACATCCAGAAACAAGGTGGGGCTTTCATCGTTTGGGGGGAAAAAAAAGTTTTCATCCAATGAAAAGTGTTGTTTTTAGGTCATATGATCAAGCCTTCCATCATTCGGAAACCAAAAGTAAAATGAACCAATGAAAAGTTTTATAAACAAGTCACATGACCTGTTATGCGGCATAGGGTATAAAATGCGGAGAAAATACATTGGCACGTGAGGCGGCGTCAGTAGCGGACCGATGTGCGAATAGGCCGAAGGCAATACAACGCGCCAAGATCCGGATGGCACCGAGGTGGTGTCCAGCAAGTTGCAGCACTGGTGTGGCCATCCTACAATGCTGAAAGTCGGCGTGGGGCGCCCCGTTGGCCTGTGAGTTTGCGTCAGTAGCGGACCGATGTGCGAATAGGCCGAAGGCAGCACAACGCGCCAAGATCCGGATGGCACCGAGGTGGTGTCTAGTAAGTTGTCGCACTTCTGTGGCCATCCTACAATGTTGAAAGTCGGCGTGGGGCGCCCCGTTGGCCTGTGAGATGGCGTCAGTAGCGGACCGATGTGCGAATGGGGCCAAAGGCAGCGCAACAATATTTTCTGACTGACACCACAAGGCGCTGAGATGCCAAGATCCGGATGGCACCGAGGTGATGTCTAAGTTGCGGACTGATGTGCGAATGGGGCCAAAGGCAGCGTAACAATATTTTTTGTATGGAAGATACCACTAGGCGTTGAGATGCCAAGATTCGGATGGCACTGAGGTGATGTCTAGCAAGTTGGTGTGGTCATCCTACAATGCTGAAACTCGGCGTGGGTCGCCCCATTAGCCTGTGAGATGGCGTCAGTAGCGGACCGATGTGCGAATAGGCCGAAGGCAGCACAACGCGCCAAGATCCGGATGTCACCGTGGTGGTTTCATAGTTGAGAGGCACTTCATCTGCAGTGGGGCGCCGAGATCCGGATGGCACCGAGGTGATGTCTAGCAAGTTGCTGTACTGGTGTGGTCATCCTACAATGCTGAAACTCGGCGTGGGTCGCCCCATTAGCCTGTGAGATGGCGTCAGTAGCGGACCGATGTGCGAATAGGCCGAAGGCAGCACAACGCGCCAAGATCCGGATGTCACCGTGGTGGTTTCATAGTTGAGAGGCACTTCATCTGCAGTGGGGCGCCGAGATCCGGATGGCACCGAGGTGATGTCTAGCAAGTTGCTGTACTGGTGTGGTTATTCTACAATGCTGAAACTCGGCGTGGGGCGCCCCATTAGCCTGTGAGATGGCGTCAGTAGCGGACCGATGTGCGAATGGGGCCAAAGGCAGCGCAACAATATTTTCTGAAGAGAAGACACCAAAAGGTGCTGACATTCCAAGATCCGGATGGCACCGAGGTGGTGTCTAGCAAGCTATGCAGTTGAGTTGTGTGCGCACTTGCGGCGAATAGGTCGAAGGCAGCATAACAATGTTTTCTGAATAGGAGACACCACAAGGCGTTGAGATTCGGTTACCACCGAGGTGATGTCTAGCAAGTTGCCGCACTGGTGTGGCCATCCTACAATACTGCTCCGAATAACGGCGTGGGGTGCCCGAAGGGGGGGGGAGCCGGCGTGAATGGGCCTTCCTAGGTGGAGGCTCGTCTGCTGTAGTGGAGCGCCCCTTTACCGTTTCAGTTGCCATTCAGCTGAGTTTCGGCTGCTCTTGATGCTACAGCGACAGGCGGCTGCAAGAGGACTCTCAAAATGGCGGCCTGTTCTTTGGATTTGGGCCTGGTCCACTAAAATGGCCCTGGGACACCTTAGAACTCGGACGCTCGATTTTCTTTTCCTTTCCTGTACATGCAAAAAAAGGTAAATGCCCGGTACGTTACACGCTTCATCTGCCACGATGAACTCTCCAGAGGAACCGAAAAAAAATATAGTTGTGGTAACTATACCATGCATCGTCATATGGAGAGGTGGCACCAATTAATTATAGTGCTGCATAAAAGAGAGATTTGGAGGAGAACCCCTGACCTGCTAGTACATTCATCAAAGAAGTGGCACTGAGAGCTTCAGAGGCAAGGGAAACGGTCCCAAATATTTAGAAGAACTTTGGAAAGATTAAAATGACATGTTTAGATTGTGGCAAATTAATTTCATGTGGACAGATGAGTGTTACTCTAATAAATACAGCATATGAACATCATCATAGTCGATTGTTGGTAGAGACATTTTGACTATATCCTGGACCTGCCCGTCCTCGCCCAAAATGGCGCCGGAATAAATGGGACTCGTAACTCCTTGTTGTGTACTGGTTGCAGAACCTTGAAATCACGAGATACGTATGCAGTTTTGAAGCACATGGCGGGCGGGGACGAGAATTGATTGAATATTTCGACATCCCTATTGATATTAAGTTCTGATGTGTTATTGATTACTGTACTGTTGAAAGTTCGAATTAACGTCACCCATGGTACTTGCCCGCAAATGTATATCTAGATAATTTTATTGTAACTGGCCCTGTCGTATTTTAATTATAAAATGTACGTCCACCGATTCCGTAACTGTTAGACACCTTAGTTCTTGCAACCTAATGGCCCGCCCGTTACGTTCCTCTACAGTGTAAATGTCTATTCATCATATACGATTACAGTTTGCTCTGTGGCAGGCCCACGTGGTTATAGGCTCGTATTTGTATAATGAAATTTTCACAATAAAGGTTTTTAAAAGAAAACATGGTAGTAGTATATACATTGGTAAAGTTTTTAATAATAGTGACTGTTTTAGAATCATTAAAAGGCAAGTGAAATAAAGCAGACCAATTACATGAAGGGTAAAAGGTATAATACGAAGGAACGCAGTAAAGATAAATGGTCAAGGGCTGTTGTGTTTTCTATTCCTGCAACATAAAGTGATCGATAAGAATCTCATATTCAGGCCTATCGGCGACTAAGACAGCAGGTCGACCCTCTTTTGCTCAACGGCTCCGTCATGGGACGAAGAAACGCTCTTTTTCTCGAAAAAAGAATATATTTTACTTGCAGGACAGTTGTAAAATTTCCGGGAAAGTACATTAGCCTGGAACATTATAACATATATTTAAGAAAAAATAATGTTCGGAAGTAATGAAAAGCGTAATTTTTAGGTCATATGACCAAGCCTTTCATCATTACAATAAGAAAAGTAAAATGAACCAATGAAAAGTTTTATTAACAAGTCACATGACTTGTTATGCTTACGTTACGCGCTGCGCGCCCCGGATGACTTCCGGATGCGCTAACGCGGCGCGTCATATGACGCATTACGCGACAACGCAGGTACAGAATATAGTCAAAATGTCTCCACCAACCAGCGGTCGGAACACAACCCCTTTCAGCAGGCTAAATAGTTCTGTTAAATGCCAACAGAAGGGACAGGCAACAAGAACCATCAGTCAAAGAGGGGAGAGCTAGTTCTTCTCTACCGGGTTACATTGGGGCGCTACCGGAACTGATCGAATTGGTAGTCTACAGTGTTTCTGGATGTTTCAGACTGAAGCTGGGGTTAGCATGAGAGCAGCACCATTTCGTAGCTCCGTCGTGGTCATTCCGCAACCAATCATGGCAGCCGTTCTTTATCGTTATTTTGGGCGGGGTGGGTGGCGGAGCCGAGCTGTTTTGCAGCCATCATTGTGTGGAGTTCAGTTCATCTCACTAGTTTTGTATTTGTCATGAGGGGTTGTTCCTAATGTTTCTATTTTAGCGAGGTCAAAAAGAGATCCCATTAGTGGCCTACTGATTTTGCTCGATTCCTTTTCTTTTTTTTTTACACGATTTTTCGTTATCTGCAAAGACTAAACAGAGTATTGCGACTCTGTGTTTGTTTGTAAATAGAGAATGAACCAAAGAGAACTAATTCTAAAACAGTAAATACTTGGATAACAATCAATCAAATGGAGAGAGAAGCAGGCACGACGGATTACAATGGGGGCAAAGACCTGCGTTAACTACCTTTCACTATCTGCAAAGAGAGAGTACTCCTAATAGAAATGAGGGGGGGGGGGCACCATTCAAAGCAGATCAGTGTGCATAAACACGAAAATGTTTTCACTTACCACGTACTTGACATTCGACAGCTTATGATATTTGCTATTAAAAAACCATTGAAATTCACTGAAAAAACCATAGGTTATAGACCATATATAGTTAGGAATTAGCATTTACAAAACCTTGAAAATTCACTGAAAAAACCATAGGTTATAGACCATATATAGTTAGGAATTAGCATTTAAAAAACCTTATTTTACTCACACAAAACCATTGAAATTCCATATATAGTTAGTTGCACTAACTATATATCGCGCACCCGCAATCCACTGCTGATCATGTCACATATTACATCATTCATGACATGGTCAGTGACATCACTGATGACATCACTGATGACATCTCAAATGACATCACTGATGACATCTCACATGACATCACTGATGACATCATCTAGTGTCTGTGTGTTTTTGTAAAGTTTAAATATGTTTTACATATTGAAGAATGAGTGGATGTATAAGTGTCTGGATGAAGGATTTAGTAGGTGCGTGACTGACTGTATGAGTGAGTGATTAAATGTGTCTCACTGAATGCATGGGTTAGTGACTAAACTGTCTTAATTTGTGCATCATTGTGTCTGTTGTTCTGTAAACTGCTGCATGTGTTGATCATTAGCTATACGAGAGGCTATATGTGTTATTAATTGGTTGCCCAAGTATTTCTATGGGAGATTGAGTTTGTGTAGGGGTGGCTGGAAGGTGTGTGACTCTATGCATAGATGTGTGAGCAGTTTATTCACTAGGTGTATGAGTTCAAGAGTGCATGTGGAAACAGCTACATGGGCAGTTGACTGTGTGCATGAGTGTATTGATGAGTGAATGGATATCTCAATGCTACATGTCATAGTAAGTACATATGTAAAACACAGTACATGTGAGAGTTGGCATATATAAATAACTGTGCATGAGAGCCACTGAATGAGTGAGTAGTTGTATCGATCATTGTGAACTTGTATCAGGGATTGTATAAGAGAGTAAATATGTGTTAGTATATGTTTCAATAAGTAAGGTGTGTTTAACTGTATAGTTGAAGAAATGGAGGTGAGATTGTTTCTTTGCATGACTGACTGGGTGTGTGAGTAACTCCATGGATGAGTGGCAGTGTGTGAGTGTCTGTATACACTGAGTGTATCTAAGGTTATATTAGAGTCTGAAGAGGTTTATCGTATTAGCACAAGAATGATGTCAAATGAGATGTCATCAGTGATGTCATCAGTGATGTCATTTGAGATGTCATCAGTGATGTCATCAGTGATGTCACTGACCATGTCATGAATGATGTAATATGTGACATGATCAGCAGTGGATTGCGGGTGCGCGATATATAGTTAGTGCAACTAACTATATATGGAATTTCAATGGTTTTGTGTGAGTAAAATAAGGTTTTTTAAATGCTAATTCCTAACTATATATGGTCTATAACCTATGGTTTTTTCAGTGAATATATATATATATATATATATATATATATATATGTATATATATATATATATATGTATATTTATATATTCACTGAAAAAAACATAGGTTTCACACACGTTATAGTTAGGAATTAGCACTTAAAAAACCCTAGAAATTCACTGAAAAAAACAGGTTTCACACATGTTATAGTTAGCTGGGCATTACACTCATGCAAAAACATTGGAATTCCCCCATTATAGTTAGTTCAGCTAACTATAACTCGCTTGCCCGCAATGCATTGCTGATGACGTCACATATAACATCACTCATGACATGGTCAGTGACATCACTCATGACATCCCTGATGACGGGCCCCTCGAGGCGGGCCCCTCAATGCGGCCCTTCCATCTTTCTGTTGTAGATTCCTACTTCACAGCCGGTGGGCGCTTCCAAACTGGATACTGTCCATTTTTAAAGATCCTGAAACGAAGTGCCTCAACCAAGCGAGTCGGGCCGATCCATCCAAGGTGTGTCAGACACCTTACAAATTATCACCATATACAAGCTACAGTAAGTAACTCACAAACGGCCACTCCAATCGTGCTGTTTAATTTCTTTAATGGAGACAGTTTTGCATGACGCGTTTCACCTCCCACGAGGCTTAATCATACGCAGCATTGTTTGGGATGGGTTAGTTAGCTTTAAAAAACGTAACTCTGAACATTGAATTTGCATGTGTGAGTATGTGTGTTTGTAAGTCTATGGATGAGTGTTGGTGTGTAACAGGATGTATAAGTGTATGAGTACATATGATGAGTGAGTACATGTATAAGTGACTATATAGAACTGTTGGTGAATGAGTGGATGTGTATATATATGGCGGAATTACTGAATAGCTTGTTGGTAAGTGGTATTGGTATCTCCATTTTTTTATATTGTTACTTTTTATTTTTGAAGGTGTGTATCAAAGGTCATATTACGCTGAGAAGAGGTCTGCCACTCTTTCACAAGGATGATATCATCAGTGATGTCATTTGAGATGTCATCAGTGATGTCATGAGTGATGTCACTGACCATGTCATGAGTGATGTTATATGTGACGTCATCAGCAGAGCATTGCGGGCACGCAACTTATAATTAGCTGAGCTAACTATAACTGGGGAATTTCAATGGTTTTGTATGAGTGTAATGTCCAGCTAACTATAACATGTGTGAAACCTATGTTTTTTTCAGTGAATTTCTAAGGTTTTTTAAATGCTAATTCCTAACTATAACGTTTGTGAAACCTATGGTTTTTACAGTGAATTTCTAAGGTTTTTTAAATGCTAATTCCTAACTATACCGTATGTGAAACCTTTGTTTTTTTCAGTGTATATATATATAAGGCAATCTGCCGAAACGCGAGGGCGTCTGACACTGCAATAAAGCAACTGTCTGAGAAACTACCCCGGAGTGCGGAGAATTCTTTGTCCTTAGACGGAGGAGTTGGAGCAGCAATATATATATATATATATATATACTGGGTGCTCCCTTGTGTCGGGACAAAGCTATACCTCTCTGAAGAGCTCTAGTTAGAGCGAAACACTGTGTCAGGGGTTGATTTTACTCATTTCAGGTTGGCTTGAGTTGGTATTTTACCAATTCAAACTGTAATATTGTGCCTGGAGTGATAAATGGCTTTAGTCATTTTACAGCTCGGCAAGGACAGCACTGTACTAGTCCTATGCTTAAAGACTTTGCTGTATAAATGGCAAAAGACTTTGTCATTTTCTATCTCGGCGTGGACAGCACTGTGCTAATCCTATGCTTAAAAACTTTGATAGAATAACAGACATTTGAGGTGAGCAGATCTAGAGTGTCGCTGGTGTTGAGAGTGCTCTAACAGGAGCTGCTTTCCACCTAAACTTGAGAACTACCCAGAGTTCTCTCCTTCTTTTTTGCATAATTTATGCGTCACTCTATGCCTGAAAGGGTTTTGTTTTGACTTAATACTGGGTGCTCCCTTGTGTCTGGACAAAGCTATACCTCTCTGAAGAGCTCTAATTAGAGCAAAACACTGTGTCAGGGGTTTCGTTTACTCATTTCAGGTTGGCTTGAGTTGGTATTTTACCAATTCAAAGCTGTAATACTGTGCCTGGAGTGATAAATGGCTTTTGTCATTTTACAGCTCGGTAAGGACAGCACTGTACTATTCCTTTGCTTAAAGCCTTTGCTGTATAAATGGCAAAAGACTTTGTCATTTTCTATATCGGCGTGGATAGCACTGTGCAAATCCTATGCTTAAAAACTTTGATAGAAAAACAGACATTTGAGGTGAGCAGATCTAGAGTGTCTCTGGTGTTGAGAGTGCTCTAACAGGAGCTGCTTTCCACCTAAACTTGAGAACTACTCAGAGTTCTCTCCTTATTTTTTGCATATATATATACATATATATATATATATTACCTACTGGCGGTCGCCAGTAGATAGTTATAGTTAGGACCTAGTTTCCATAGGAAATCCGTAACATTCTATTGGGAATAACTTTGGCCCTGGTGGACGAATGTTTGCGAATTTCTCAAAGAAAATGGCTCGGTCCGCTGCGCTCATTCTGTGAAAGTTTTGGGGGGATTCGTGAAGTGGGGTCCCAAAACGTGTTTTTCCCATTTTATTTTCCATAGGACGTTTAGACACGGCTACAGCTCGAAGGGCTGAATGGATTTATAGGAAATTTGGTAGAAAGGTAGAGTGTGGGTAGCAGATCACGCTTTTGTTTAAATGGTGTAAATCTGTTCAGTAGTTGCTGAGAAAATTAAAGTTGAAATCAGTTATATAGCTGTAAGCGCGCACCTATGCGGGTGTGCGCGAGCGGCATTGTGATTTGCTGTTTAACGTCTGTCAACATTCGATTCGGAGGAAATCAGGAAGTGTTGTCCGCCATTTTGTTAGTGCGAGTGAATATATATTACAGAACAAAGGGTTAGAACATGGAAAGGGGAGAAGGTAGAGATTGTGTGGCCGGGTAGGTTTTTTCAGGGGGTGCAGTATGGACTCTGAACGCAAAAAGAACATTTTTTTTTGTGAAAAAAGTTGTGTGGTGCGCGCACTCGGTCGCATACCCCTATTTACAAGACTGTGAAAAACTATAGTGGAGAGAATGGAAAGGGAGCAGGGTGGAGACTGTTTGATTTCGTAGGTTTCTTTGAGGGGTTTATTAAGGATGCCGAAAGTCTAAAAGTAGCTTTTTTTTTGCAAAAAAGTTACGTGGTGCGCGCACCCGGTCACGCACGGCGAAAACAAAACATAAAGAAAGATGGAGATAAATTACAAGTTTGAGTGTTTAGATCTAAGGTGGCTCTTAAAAGAGCCCTTGTGTTAATTGAGTTTTTTCTGCACTTATAAGTAAGTTCCGATGCAGAGTCTCATGTTACAGAGGAAAATTCTATTTCCCTCATCCGTGAAATGAACACCATCTCTCCGATAGATGCCTTCCATGTTGAAACGCAAGTTGTTGTTGTATATAGAACCCATGTTATATTCTCTGAGGAAAGCAGAAACAGATTTATTTACATGTTTCCTTGCTTTCTCAATCTGTGGACAACGTTGATTGGACCAATTCCATTTTTGTCTTTGGCATATATTTGAATACACCAAGACAGTTCGAGGAAAAAGTGACATCAATTGACGAAAGGTGTCTTTTAGAAGCATTTCCAGACCTACCCCTGTTAATGTGCCTAGATCATTCCCACCACAGTGCACAATTATCAGGTTAGGTTCAGGGAGATGCATAAAAGTTTTCACCAATGGTATCAATTGGTGACATCTTAATCGTCTTTGGCCAATCCACGTAATTTGCACATTTGGTAAGTCAAGGTTAGAAATTTGTCTGTTTGCAGCATATTTTTCACTCCAGTGAATATAACTGTGTCCTACAAGCCAAACCTTCATTTTCACGGCAGATGCATTAGTACTCCGATGGGTTCTGGAAGTGGAATGGCAAGTAGATGGTGAAAGTCACGATAAAAAAGTGTGTAAGGTTTGGTGTTGATGAAAAACTGAACATGATTGGTTGATTGTTATACCTCAAGATTCAAGACTACGTTGTGTGTTACTGTTTTATTAAAACCAAATCTTCTATTGGTCATGGAAAAAAAAGAAATGTAAAAGAACAGTGGATAGGCAGGTGTGTTTGGAGGGAAATGACCCTTTTTGCTTTGATTTAGAACGTTGAGATATGAACTTTTGACCTGTGCCTTCAGCCAGGTGCAGAATGAGCTGTTTCCATGGTAACAGCCAGAGAAGGCAGAGGGTGAAGGGTGACCTTTATGCGACCTTGAAAAAATTGAAAGGGATAACCAACTGAAATGTTAATTTGATTATGAAATTGTGCGGGAACAAATATGATTGGTTGAAGAGACATATATGAGTGTGTATTGACAGAAAATCTATGCCATTATTCTTTGGTTGCAGTGATAGAAGCATTGTTGAGAGTTCCGTCAAACGGCTATCGTTTTGCTACTATCATTGTTCTACATCTTATAAAGCATTGGTAAAGGTGAGTGTCTAACTGTTTCTTTTGTGATGTACTGTAAAATGTGGTTTGGTCACTATATTTGATTATTTCCCTTACAGTCTCTGAGCAACCAAATTTTTGACTTTGTGACGGTTTTATATGTTTTCAACTACTGTTCCATTTCATTATATCACTCTTTTTAAACATTGTTTATTTGTAATTATTAGTTTTAAATTACGAATAATAAAATTGATTAAGGTCAGTGGACTTCAGTCATGTTTTTATGCTATCCTCTACTGTTAGTTCTTTTAATTAAATGTCAGTTAGAGACGGAACTGCAACGAAATTTGGGGGGGAGGAAATTTTTTTTATTGCTAGGGGGACATGAACGTTTAATCAGTAGGTAGAGTGAAGCTGGAGGGGCTGTTAGAATGGGTAAAACAAGTGCAAGGCCTAATTAACATTCAAATGGTTCTTTATAGAGATGTGAAACGTTCAGGTGCGGCTCTGTGTGTATCTGGGATGTATGTTATCTTGGGCTTCCACAGCAGACGGGAGGGGGGGAGGGGGCTGAAGTTGTGTGAAGTTAATAGGGGTTGTGCGCAGTTTCTTCACTTTGTTTCAAGTGTGAATTATAGTTTTGGATGTATTTGTGGTATACTGAATAAATGGAATATAAAATATGATAAAATAGACAGAAATTAATTGAGATTTGGGAGCGTTTTCACATAATCTGTAAAGTTGGTTACAGATCAAAAAAAGGAATTAGCAGAAACAGAGATAATGCAGGTAGAGAGAGAAATGGTAGATTAATTGTCATATTGTCGACAAAAAGTGCGAATGCTTTAGGTATTATAAACTTTAAGTTTGAGGAAAAAATTACAGTGTGGTTTGTGGCCGAGGTATTGCACTGGTGGGGGTGGGGTGAGAAGGTGAGGTGTCCCAATACAATCAAATAAAAACTTGTGACCATGAGGTTGTACACAGGTTCGTGGAGTATATGCCTTCATAAATTGATGTAGAAGACCGAATATACATAGAGGTTTCTGTGTTCCGCCGTGTGACTCTATTTTTATCTCCCTTCTGCTTTCAGTATTCGTTGCTCTGTGTTATCTTAGTGTGTGTTTGTCTGTCTGTGTCTGTGTTCAGTCTGGGCTGAGGAAGTTTGTTCTGCAGGCAGACACAGATAGTCGCATCAGAGTACTTGGCAGGTTTCGAAAATACTATTTATATAATTGAGATGGTTTTTGGAAGCGTTAGTCAGTGTATGTCGAGTTTCAGAATTACCGCTCGGTCGGCTCCACAGAGCAGAGAGTTTGTCGTATTTCACTTCTTGGTTCTTTTGGTTTTTGACTTTGTTCTCTGATGGCTGGCAAAGAAGTGTTTGTTATAGCGGAGATGAAAGGGTGATAAGTACTGAAATACGACATAGCGTGTGCTCTGTAGAAGCGGGGGAGCAGTGACTATCAGTCTGAGTGAAGTACAACTGCGGCGGTGCTTAGTTACAGTAATAAATTATTTTTTTCCCAGAGGTACGATTGATGCCAGGGTTCACAACCCGCAAAGAAAGGCTTGACTGGCCGTCGCAGCCCAGCGGGTTGCACTATGAATAATTCAGGTTGACAAAAGAAAAGATGAACTGAGTTCAGCTGAGATTACGTCAAACACATGAATACAGTTTTAGTATACATTAATTTCAGTTGTGAATATGGATTAAAAGAGGGAACGTATATATTTGAAATATTTATTCATTGATGCAGTGCTTTGAAGCGAAGTTTATTATCTAATACGAGTAAAGATATTGTAAAGAAAGTAATCGGCATAGTTACTAGTCCATACAACACAAATGATGGAACTGTAGTATGAAGCAAAATGCATAACGTTTAAAAAACATATTGTACAGCCTCGTAATAAAATATATTAAATTATATTGCATGTAAGAAGGTGTCTTTTGATTTTAAGTTCAGTAATCATATATGAAAATGCTAGTGGTTAAACATCACCGCATTACCAATTAGTTTTTGCATACGAAGCACTATCAAGCTTGTTGTATGGTATTGTGTAAGGAAATAAAAAACGCGCCAAAAGCGAGAACTTGGCTGGAGGTGCATGTATGTTATCTGCAGGGACGTTCGAAAATCAGTGTTCAGAACAACTACTGTATTGAGATAATTTTTTGAAAAGTTTCAGTACTGGATGTGACATACAGGTTGATAAGCAAGGGTAATTTCAGTGTAATCATTTACTTTTCAGTTATGAATCAAAAATGTTTCACTAGGCAGAAAACAAAAGCAGCACATATGTGTGTAAGGCGGAAATTGGAGTAGAAAGGGAAAATGGCGAAAAACGATATAAAAAGTCATTGTAACTATACACATTTATCAGGGCACATTTAACCATATTTTACCCAGCTTTGCTTCGAGAATATTTCAAATGAGATAAGATAACATAAGCTAGTGATTTGTTGAAATTAGAGCATCATGAAATGTTTTGAACAAAATCGAGTAGGTGAGGAAAAAAAATTAACTCTACATAAAACAAAAAAATCTCACCAACACAAAATTGCAATGTCCACTGTTAGTAAAGCCAATAGGTCTGTTTATATAAAAAATAAAAATACAAAAATAATAAGAAAAATAGGGAGGGAAAAAACAGTCAAGACGTCAATGGCTTGCATAACAGTCATCCTTCCATTGAGTAGGCAAAGTAAGTAGCAGCCGCTTCTAAAAGGAAGTCATTGTTATCGTCCGAAAACAAGTCAGCCATCCAATTGAAAAGAGGAAATGAACATACATGTTCTTTAATTACCGGAGCCTCTAGTACCATCAGAGGACAATTCGGTGAATTTTCAATGTAGCTGTGTGCCAAGAAATCTTGTGCCACTGCGAATATATTCCAATGACCCAGAACTCCATGTATCGCTGCAAAGGCCATAATCCCTCCGTCGGAACAAAGCTGTTCGTGATCAATTAACGGATTCATGAGATGATTGTAATTCAATTCAGGAGATACCGAGTTGCAGAGACATAAGTCCAGGGCCCACATGAAATCACAGCTCAGGCAATGAAATACAGGTTGCACACAGGTGAAATAGGAAAATCGAAATGATAATCCATATGATGCACTCAAAGTCGCGAGTGGTAGGATGCCATAGTACTCAAGCATCTTGTGGCGAAAGAGTTCTAAGTGCTCCAGCTCATTTGCGAAGACAGGACGGACCTCCATTTTGTAAGAATGAAAATAGGAACAGAAAAGTAGTAGCTGCTGGTAGTAGATGAGTAAGTTCGGAAACATAGGTCAGAGAATATGGAGTGAAGAGTAGCAGAATGCCTTTAAATAATTTGGTGGAAATCACCAAACCATTGGTTAGTAGTTGCAAAAAAAATAGGCCAGCTGGGAAGTGGAGGAGCATTAAAGATTATGAGAGTCACCTCAGGAAATTGTAAAGGAAGGTCACTATTTAATAAGGTATGCAGTTTTCTGCGAGTGATAGCTAAGTGAATGAGATATGTTTGTGAACAGATGCTCGGGTAGCTTGATTTTGTGACAATAAGGCTGTTGTTCAAGTCTTGGGATGGAACTTTGAGTTCAAGGCCGGATTTCGCGGCCAGATGGAAACATCAAGGTTCCCATGCGGGTGGATAAACTACATTTTTACAGAGGGGTATCTGCAGAGTGACTATTACAGAGAAGGCTTGTCATATAAAAACTCATAGTAATTCACATTGCTTGAAAATAAATAATCACTGCTGAGTGTTAAGGTAAAATTCGGCATTATAGGAGGTACCGGTGTACCTTTGAAAACACATGCAACATTACAGCGCTTCCTGTTAAATAAGTCATGCAATTGGTAGTGCCTGGATGTGAACGACTAATTCCATGTTTCAGTACGCTGATATCTATACAAATATATTTTTTTTGCCGTCTCTAAGGGATTAGTAAGTAAAAGGGAGCGACTTGGTTTCATGTTACTAAGAGTTACTGAGCCGGTGGTATGTATTTTTGTGAAAAAAATATGTGGAATTTAAACATTGAAAAAGCGCGAAAGATAGAGTAATTAGTTCAAGGATTAGGCATGTTGGAGGTGCAGCTTCTGACTAAAAAGGGTAAAGTGCCTAGGCGTTGAATGTGGAAAACCGAAAAAGAATCGTGTGTGATGAAACGGAAACGTGATTTGAATATAAAATTTAAAGTTAGAAAGGGACCGGAGACATGAAGATAGTTTCAGGGCTTTAAGTTTGTCGGGTGTTTTCGGGTGTCAGTAGAGGCAGTTTCTTAAAGTTAGGCTGGGTGTGTATCGAGGTGCACTTTTATGCTCTGGCATTGGTAGATTGTTTTTTTTGTCAGCCTATCATGACAGCATGGTGTTGCAGTACTTCGAGAAAAACTGGCAGAGTAAAAACATAGAGTGCAGTACAGACACGTTCAGAAAGTACATGTAGATTATGTGCGGTATTGATATTTTTGACACTGTGTACTTATGAGTAGTGGAGAAGTGACGCAATGAGATGATGCTAGGTGAGTGTAGTGTAGTAACGGAACGGAAAACCTTTAAAGAGAGTTACATTTAGTGTGGAATACTTTTTATTTTTTATGAAACTTAGGTATGAGAATATTGTTGTGGTGTCAGCCGGACTGTAAGTTGAAGTTTTGTAAACAATATTGAGAGGAGTAAATTAAGGTTTATTTAACTTGTGCAGCTATAAATGTGTGTGAAAGGCAATAGTCCACAGTCTTGTAAATAAGGGTGCGCGACCGAGTGCGAGCACCCCACAACTTTTTTCAAAGATTTTTTTTTTTTTCGCATTCAGGGTCTATACTGCACCCCCTGAGAAAACCTACCCGGTTAGACAATCTGTACCTTCTCCCCTTTCCATGTTCTAACCCTTTGTTTTGTACAATATATTCACTCGCACTAACAAAATGGCGGTCAACACTTCCTGATTTCCTCCTATTCGAATGTTGACAGACGTTAAACAGCAAATCACAATTCCGCAAACTGTACATTTTTGCAATTTTGAAGAATAGGCAAAATTACAAAACTTAAAGCCCTGAAACTATCTTCATGTCTCCTCTCCCTTTCCACCATTAAAATGTTATTCACTTTTGTGCTCTGGTATAGGTAGATTGTTTTTTTTGTCGGCCTATCCTGACAGCATGGTGTTGCAGAACTTCAAGAAAAACTGGCAGAGTAAAAACATAGAGTGCAGTACAGCAGAGACGTTCAGAAAGTACATGTAGATTATGTGCGGTATTGATATTTTTGACACTGTGTACTTATGAGTAGTGGAGAAGTGACGGAATGAGATGATGCTAGGTGAGTGTAGTGTAGTAACGGAACGTAAAACCTTTAAAGAGAGTTACATTTAGTGTGGAATACTTTTTATTTTTTATGAAACTTAGGTATGAGAATATTGTTGTGGTGTCAGCCGGACTGTAAGTTGAAGTTTTGTAAACATTATTGAGAGGAGTACATTAAGGTTTATTTAACTTGCGCAGCTATCAATCTGTTTGAAAGGCAATAGTCCACAGTCTTGTAAATAGGGGTGTGCACCCCGCAACTTTTTTCAAAGAAAAAAAAATTTCATTTCGCGTTCATAGTCTATACTGCACCCCCTGACAAAACCTACCCGGTTAGACAATCTGTAACTTCTCCCCTTTCCATGTTCTAACCCTTTGTTCTGTACAATATATTCACTCGCACTAACAAAATGGCGGTCAACACTTCCTAATTTCCTCCGATTCGAATGTTGACAGACGTTAAACAGCAAATCACAATTCCGCAAAATGTAAATTTTTGCAATTTTGAAAAATAGGCAAAATTACAATACTTAAAGCCCTGAAACTATCTTCATGTCTCCTCTCCCTTTCCACCATTAAAATTTAATTTACAAACCACGTTTCCTTTTCATCACATACGATTGTTTCTCGGTTTTCCACATTCAATGCGTAAACACTTTACCCTTTTTAGTCACTTATGCGGCTGTGCGCGAGCGGCATTGTGATTTGCTGTTTAACATCTGTAAAGATTCGATTCGGAGGAAATCAGGAAGTGTTGACCGCCATTTTGTTAGAAAAGACCCGGCACATAATCTACATGTATTTGGGTAACAAATATACTAAGTAAGGTTGTGTAGCAGTGTATATCATAAATATTGCATGTAGTATCCTGGCAATGTGTGGTAGATTATACTGTAAATGATGATTGATTTTTAAAAAATGTGGGTGAAAAATTTGGTAATTGAATGTGTTTAATAAAGAAATATTAAACTTAGTTAGGCGTTAGGATATATAATGGATAGAAAATTAGGGAATTTATCTGTTAGGCATGATATTTGGCATAATGGGTGTATGTTGTCTAATAAATATGTCTGTAATATGTTAACTAAAATTCAGTTGTTTATTCTTTTTTAAGAGTGTTTGGTGCTGAAAAGCAACAACCTGAAGTCAACGGGACAGAGTATAGAACGATCAAATTCTTTTTTACAGGTGAGTTGACATTTTTTTAATGACAATATATTTTTGTGCAGATTACCATAATAAGCAAGATTTTTTTTGAATATTTGCACTGCTTCTCTTTTGCAGGAGGATTTTATTTTCTATTTTAAACATGTCTGTACCTGCTTGCACTACATATGTATTTTGAGATACGGTTCCACTGTTTGTTGGTACTATCTTTTTATGGGCCGGGTCCATGTGTTATTTTCTATGCAGTTCGGGTTCATCTATTCTTTGACTGTAAAAGTTTGGTGTTTACGTGGATTAATTCTTGCTAAGTCATCATTATCTCTCTAACTTATGCTGTATCATTTGTGTACAGTTATTTTTCTTGATTTATAGAGGTGTATTATGATATGGCTGTTGGCGTGATGGGCATTTCTGATGCATTTCTGTGACTGTACTATTTATTTGCACCCTATTATATGTATTTACACAGTTGTATTATGATGTGGTCAGTTGGAGGCCGTGGAGGGACTTACGATGGGGCAGGGAGGCAGGGAGGGGGAGATGTAGGGTGGAGAGATCTAAAATCTAGCATATGGATAATTGCAGGTAAGTATACAATTCAATTAATAAAATGAATTTTGTAGTGTACACAGCATTATGCGATGCAGTGCGCACTACAAAATTTATTTCAATTATTAAATTATGTATTTACCTGAAATTATCTATATCCTGGTTTTTAGGTCCCTCCACCCTACACCTCCCCCTCCCCGTCTCCCTGCCCCACCGTAACTCCCTCCACGAGTCGTGGCTGAATGTGGTTTCATATGGTTATGATGAAATGTTGTACATTAGATGAAATTTACATGTTGAGTATGCTGTTTAAAGGTAAAAGCAACTGCCTCTGTGGGAAGTAGCGATCTGTTTAGTGAATGTTTTAATTGGTATATTGTGAGTCACCCCTTCAGTTTGCATACAGTTTGAATCACAGTTTGTAGTGGTGAACTCAGAAAATAGATCCCTACAAATAAATTAGAAAGTGTATAAATAGTTCTACAGCACACAAATCCTGAAAACACATTTTACACTAAAATGTGTTTTTATAGCACAATTTCAATTAAAAAAATTAAAAGGCATAGTGTTAATGTCTAGGATCATAGTGTCAGTTTCTTTCTAAAATAAAGAGGAAGGTGCTATCTTAATCTATGTAGTTAATGTCTTAAAGTATGAAAATGTATGTAGTTTAAAGATTAGTCAAGGTAATTTTTGGTTATCTAATCATGAAAAAGATATAATTTAGTCTTTATATTTTCTTAAAAGGACACAGAAGACAGAAAAGAAGTACTAAAATGGAACATTATTCAGAAAATATAAATGTCCATTTTGAAATTGCAAATGAACTTATAGAAGATTTATTAGAAGGAATATTTGAAGAGGAAAATGGAACAGATAATGTGGACTTTTTGGACCGCAGTTTTGATAGTGCATACTTAGAAATGGTGGAAGGGGAAGAAGAGAATTTGGAAGAAGAAAATAATATTAATGAAGTATCTGATGAAATGATGCTACAAGTGCTTTTAGAATACGAATTATTAAATGAATAAAATTATTTTTGTTTAAAAATATAAACTTGAAAACATTATTGTTGTACTATTCGTCGGTATTCTCCTTTTTGAGAATGAGAATAAAAGTTTTCATGAGGTGTATAACAGATTAAAGTTAAAAAAATTAAAAGCATTAGGAACACCTACAATGCTTGAAAATTAGTATAGTATTTATATGCCTGAAAAATTAGATTAATAAAATACGTGTATAATAATGACACAGGTATGGAGTGTCATAAATTTAGAAACAATATTTACTATAGGATTTCCTACTCTGTCCAGAGACTGTTTCTTTGTCTTTATTGAAGTTATAAAATGAAGCAGTGGTTATAATTTGTATGTTATATGGTAGTAGGGGTCTATAATATTTTTTAACTTTTTTCCAAACAGATTGTCATTTATATCACAAACATCAATCACTATGCCGACCAGAAATGAAAAAAGAAAGCTGTATAAAAAGACATACCATTTGAAGAGGAAAGAAGGACAAGATTTACATAATCAACAAAGGACGGAGAAAAACAAGAGTGCTCCTGGTAAGAGCAGCAAGGATTTTTTTAAAAAGTTGTGTCAAAGGAAAAGTCAATTGGATAATGTTCAAAAGAAAAAACAGTTTTCAGTATCTACAAGGAGAAATGGAAGAAAAAAGAAAAATGTGTCTGAAATCAGTGGTGAGGAAATTATGTACAGTAAAAGAAGTACTAATCAGTTTGTGGAAATAAGGAAACGTATGTTTCATAAGAGAGTAGTTTTGAATTTATTAAAAAAGGAAAAAGTTTCTAAAAGGAAATCTGCTTTTTAAAAGAAGAAAAAATATATAGAGGAAGTTGTGGATCATGCGTTTGAGACAAAAGAAAATTGTTTATTTTAGTACTTAATAGAATAAATACACTAAATAAGGCAATCAGAGTTTTAAAAGCTTAGAGTAAATGGAAGAGACACATAAATAGAACTAATTTTTGTAAAGTCTTTTCTGGTAAATGGATGCATACTTCAAATTCTGAGCCATTTTTTAATGAAGAGAGTTACTTTCAAAGTAACGATTTGCTGCATGCAGTTCACACCAGTGGTCGAGCGTATGAAGTGAAGGATGGGTGTCCTATTGAGAAAGAGAAAATTGAGGTCAGAAATCCAGAAGGGGAAATAGGTGCAGAAGTTTTACAGGGACGTATTCATGCTCCTGTTTATAGTTGGAATTGTAGCAGTATTTGCAGTGTACGACAGGATTCAATTGATTTCTTTCGCAATTTCTTACGTAAGTACACTAAGAAAAGTCTAAAAAAAAATTGTAATGTTGCAAGAATTAGATCGTTGCAGAGTGAGAGAAAAAACAGGTTTGCAAGGCCATTCTCTGGTTTGTCTTTCTAAAAAAATATGCCAGAGTGTTTTTCATCACTTCAGGATGTTAGCAGTGCATCATACCAAAATGAGAAAATTAGTGAGAAAGTTGTATTATGCAAAAAGTCCAGCACTTAAACTTAAAGAGTTAAATAATGCTCTTTTGCATGGATGTGCATTAGATGTGAAGAATATTTGTGCAGAAATTGAGGTAAGTTATTTTGGTCGAGATGAAGACAATGCAGCAACTGATATAGTTATAGAAGGAAATGTGTTAGAAAATGTGGGACATTTTAATACTGTAGATTTTGAACAGGAAATAACAAAGTTTAAGGTCATTGCAGGTCAAAAACCAAATTTAACTGGTGTGTGTTGTCGACGCATTCATTACAAGAGTCAAACTAGGTTAGTTGATTTATATTTAAAAAGTGAAGATGAAGATAATACTCAGTGGAGACAGTTTGCGACTTATTTGCTTGTAGAAAACTATTTTGATTTGGGTTTTGAGCAACGTATTTGTAAATATTGTTATAATAAATTAAATGAAAATAGAATGCCTGCTAGAGCTGTATATAATAATCTTGAGTTGATAAATATTCCATTGGAACTGAAGGATTTAAATACTTATGAGACTATTCTGATTCAATGTGTACATCCTTTTCAGGCTATTGTTCGTATGGAGCCTAAGACTGGGAAATCAAATCCTTCAGATTTACAAAGAGGATTAAAGGGTAGAGTTGTATATTTGCCACTTGATTTACAAAAAAAATATGGAGACAATTGGTATTGAAAATGTAGAAGAGGAACCTCTAGTTATTCTAGTTAATGGTGTACCTACAAAGAGTAAGAAAATCTGGCAAGATTTAGTGGATGTTAGGAAAGTCAAAAAGGCAACGCTGTATTTAGTCAAAAATAATAAATACTATAAAAATGTGTATGTAGAAGAAGAGGATGTAAGTGAAGAAGAGGATAATGATTTGTCTATTGGACAAATTGAAAAAGTCGACTTGTCCAGAACTGAAGAAATTTATGAACATTACAGTGTTCATCCACTGCATTCGAAAGAAGCAATGGGGAATGCTATTGAGTTATTTCAGATGAAAAAAGCAGAAGGAAGTCCTATTAGTGTATGGGAAGAAAGTTTGGAAGGTCGTTGTTTCCCACAGTTATTCCCAACAGGTGAAGGTGCGCGATATGATGATCGACCTATGCAGATTCCTGCATCTGAGTACCGGACAACAAGATTATATGCAGAAGATCCCAGATTTCGTCAATGTATTCCATATTTGTTTCATCTTCTGTTTGAGAGTGACTTATCTGGTCTTTCTTATGCAGTAAACCATATCTTAAAAAGTGGAGTGCATCTGCAAAATGTTTCAGCAAAGGAATTTATGGATAAAGTGCAACAGAAAGATAGTGTTTTGGATTCTCACCTAATTAATTTAATGGCATGTCAGCGTGGTACTAATGAGTATTTGTATCGTCGTCATGGAGATTTAAAATGCATGCTAAGAAACTTAGGAGCACCAACATGGTTTTTAACTCTAAGCTGTGCAGAGTATGCCTGGGAAGATTTACTTGAATTTCTTCGAGAGGCAAATGCAAATATTGAAAATATAAACTACAAGACACCAGGAGAATTGTGTTAGTTGGATCCGGTTAATGTTTGCAGATATTTTAATCATAGATTTGAAGCTATGATGTCTTTTATTACAAACAAGAAAAATCCACCGCTTGGTGAAGTTCTGGATTTTTTCTGGAGAAAAGAGTATCAAGCTAGAGGTGCTCCTCATATTCATATGCTACTATGGATCAAGGATGCTCCCAAATTTGGAAAAGACTCTGATGACACTGTACTGTCTTTTATTGAACAATATGCCACTTGTGACATACCTAACAGTACAACTGATAAGGACTTAAGAGGAAAAGTGTTACGGTTTCAAAGACATCATTGTGGAAAATATTGTCTGCGAAAATTCAAATCAAAGGATAAATTCTATACTAAATGTCGTTTTGGATTTGCACGACCGGTGCTTTCAAAAGGAAGAGTCAACAATTTGATGTCACCTTTGCGACATAATATCACAAGAAGATCACCCAAAAATACATACAATTTAAGAAGAGGTGAAGAGTCCAAATATATAAATGACTACAACCCTGTCATTTTGACCATCTGGAATGCTAACATGGATATACAATATGTTGCGGACAACTCTATTGCTGTGGCTCGATATGTAACGTCTTACATCACGAAATCTGAAAAGACGGAACTGAAGGAGATGTGGCAAGATATTTGTCATGAAAAGAGCCTAAGCAAGAAATTGTATACATACAGTTTGAAGATGTTATCTCATCGAGAAATTGGAGCATATGAATGTTGTGATCGATTATCATCATCAAGTCTTTATGCGAAATCTCGAAGTATCCTGTGGGTGAGTTTAGGTCTTGCAGGAACACGAAACCGTGTTTTGAAAACTGTGGAAGAAATTGAATATTTAGCACAGAAAGAACCAAACAGTACAGACATTCTGAAAACAAATATGTTGGATACATACTATCCGAATAGAAGTACTCTGCTTGAAAACATTTGTCTGTATGAAGTACTTGAAAAATACACTTTTAAAAGGAATATTAGAGAGAATGTTGAAAAAGGTATATACGCTGTAATTGGACAGGAAGGATGTCTGGTGAAACAAAGAAAAGGACACTTGATTAATCACAGAAAACTGAGTTGCGAAAATCCAGACAAAAGAGAATTTTACTATTTAGCTCTTTTGCAACTCTTTAAACCATGGCGTACTGAAGAGGAACTACTTGGAGACTTTGTAAGTTATGAAGATTCCTTTAACGCATCTAAAAGTAGTATAGAATGTCCTGTTTTTAGTAATTACCTCAAAATGTTGAACGACGAAATAGAGCAAGAAGCAATAATTGCAGCGGAGATTGCTAGAGAAAGTTCACAAGACACTCAAAGTTCTGCATCGTTGAGTCAGGATCCACTGGGAGAACCAATTATCCTAAATGAAGCAGCCACTGCAATTGATGAGGTGGAAAGAGCAATGCAGCAAGCTCAAGAGGATATAATAAACTTAGAAGAATTGGAAAAGGAATTTAATCTTGAGCAAAGACAGATATATGACGAAGTGACAGAGCACATTGAGCATGGTTTTCGTCATGACAAAAAAGAATGCTCATTTATGTCATTTGAACCGATTCGACTATATGTAAGTGGAGAAGCTGGAAAAGGGAAAAGTTTTCTTATAAAAGGAATTACTACATATCTACAGCAAAGAACTCAGTCACCACTGTCTTGTGTTGTTACTGCTCCAACTGGATTGGCAGCACATAATATTAAAGGTATTACTTTACATCGTTTACTGATGCTGCCAGTTGAACATGAAAATAAATTACAATATCACAAGCTATCTGGAGACGCTTGTTATGAAGTTTCTAGAGTCCTTAAAGAAATGAAACTTCTCATTATTGATGAGGTAAGCATGGTATCCAATTTAATGCTTGCTTTTGTACATTTAAGAATGCAACAGATACTTAAAACTGACTATGATGTGTTATTTGGAGGGAAACATGTCATAGTTTTTGGAGATCTACTGCAACTAACTCCTGTGAAAGGTCAATCTGTATTTGAAACTGTTACACATGAAGACACCAGAAAGTGCCTCGGCAGTATTGGAAATGTTAATATATGGTCACATTTCAAATATAGTGAACTGATTCAAAATATGAGACAGGCAAAGGATACTAAATATGGAAATATTCTTCAAGATATAAGGATTGGAAAATTAACTGAAGATGCGAAAGACACTCTACGAACCCGATTACTTTGTAAGTGGTTTCCCAATGAAGATAATGTACCTGAGAAAATATATAGTAAAGAGGTAGAAGATAAGTCAGTCATATGCTTGATGCCAACTCTAAAAGAATGCTCAGTTTTCAATGACAAAATGTTGAAGTTGGAAAATCAAGAAATTAAGAAACTGGACGCTAAAGATAAAATAGAGCATGAAGGTAGTACTATTGTTTTGTCTGAAAAATTAAAGTTAAAATTGGATACTCTTCATAAATCTATATCTAAAACTGCTGGCTTAAAGAAGAACTGTATGTATGTTTAAATTGTCGGATTATTTTACGGAGAAATTTACTTGTAGAAAGAGGTTTGGTGAATGGAGCAATGGGTAATATTGTTGGTTTTGTAAATTACCCAAATAGAGATGAGATTGAATTTTTATGAATAAAAGTTGATGGAATTGAGGAAGTTCAACAATTCAGTCGCTGTTCAAGTTGTTTTTTACTTGTGAAAGACTTGTATGTCCGTTGGAAGCAATTTCCAATTTGTTTGGCATATGCAGTGACTATTCACAAATCTCAAGGTTTAAGTGTAGATTGTGCTTTGGTAAATATTGGAAACAGTGTATTCAAAGAGGGTATGGCATATGTTGCTTTATCTCGAGTTAGAACTTTATCTGGACTTTAATTAATTGATTTTGATGAGACAAAGATTAGTGCAGATTTAAAATGTGTGAAGGAGTATAATAGGAAAAGGAGAAATGAGGAACAATGTAGTGAAGTAGTAGAGAAACGAAGAAAAAAGATGAGGCTGACATTGGTAGGAGTAAGAAAAAGGTTAGTACTACAGAGATTGTTGGATTTAAATTTGAAAATAGGTCTGGTGTCAACTGCTATGCAAATGTAGTGGTTAATGTGGTTTTTTTTCTAAAAACTTTACAGCAACAGATTAGAGAAAATCAGGAGCAAACATTTTGTTGTTCCTTAAATTCTGTGTTTGAAAAATGTAGCAGTGGTAATAGTGAAGTAGCAAGTGTTTCAGAAGTAAGGAATGTTTTAGACATATGTGCAGGACTAAATCAATTTTCTCAAAATATTCAGCAAGATTGTCAGGAATTTATTATGTATATGCTTACAGTTTTGGAAGAAGAAGGTGTAGGTATTGTTAGTCTTTTTGGCCTTTCTTATAAATGGGAACATATTTGCGATAATTGTTCATTTTCAAGTAGTACTGACATACACACAGAAAGATTTATATATTTAACATTACCAGATTGTAAAACAGTGTCCTTTAATAAACTAGTTAAAGATGCGTATCATAACATGGTCTGCTCTCAATGTAATTCAGAAATGTTATCAACCTTATTTATCCACAGATATGGACAGTATGTAATTTTAATGCTTCAACAATGCAGAGCTGATGGAAGTAAATTGTCAACTTCAATTAAAAATGTTGTGGTTTCTCAAATATCTATTTCTAGAAGAACATTTGTAACTGTAGCAATTATTTTTCATGAAGGGCCATCAATATCATCAGGACATTACGTAGCTTATTTGAAGTGTCCAACTGGTTGGACGCTCTGCAATGATAGTCAATTAATTTTTAAGAAACGTTTGCCTTGTGAGTTAACAAATTCTTATCTGATATTTTTGCAACCAAAATTTTCAGTAAAATTACTTGGTCTAGTCACATTAATACTGTAAAGATATGAAACTGTGTTGTTTAGAAATATCATGTGATTGAAGGTGTTCAGATCTTGAAATGAAACTTTTATGTGGCAAAGTGATAGTATCAGGTAAGGTTTCCCTAATGTTTATGGTACAGGATATGTTGGAATTAACTCATACTATTTGGCCACGCGGAAAAGAATGAGATATCAAAATGTGGACTTGAGATAAATGTTTTTAGAACATACTTACTCGGAAGTTTGTTGAGAGGTACTCAAAAAAATCGAATTAACTAATACGATTTGGCCATGTAGAAAAGAATGAGATATCAAAATGTGGACTTGAGATAAATGTTTCTATAATATACTTACTCGCAAGTTTGTTGAGAGGTACTCAAAAAATAACGAATTGTCTCATACTATTTGGCCACGCGGAAAAGAATGAGATATCAAAATGTTGACTTGAGATAAATGTTTTAAGAACATAGTTGCACGGTTATTTGTTGAGAGGTATTTAAAAGTAACTGGTATACTTTAATTAGTTTGTAATTGTGGAGTATGCGCTGTGCTTACTCAAGAAATTGCGAATTAGAGAAAAACATTTAAGACATGTTTTTTTCTAGGTATTTATATTATGTATAGAGATCTTGTACGGGTTTTTTAAACACAATCATTTTGATTGTGTTTTTTTTTCCCCGCTGTCACATGATGATTACTATTGAAATCACTGTTTATAGTGAAAATCAATTTATCTGAGTACAGCAAAAATAAACCATTTAATATGTTGTCTAAGTTATTTTGTTACATTGGATTTAGAAATATGTATTATAACAGATTTCTTTATTGTCTTCCACAGATATTACATTTATAAGGTAAGTACAACTAATCATATCTGAGAGTTTCGTGTACTTCTCTCTTATCCAGATTTCTTTCAGCCTCTTCCTTTGTTAGTGGTGTTTAGACATGGTTATTCCCTTTAACTCATGCACATTTTGCATTTTTAAATTTCCTATCCTGTTTCTCTTACATGTTTTCTGTTAGTATTCTATTCAGTCTATCTAACTCTTCAGTTTGTTACTTACGTTGTTTTATACTGAGTCACCTTTATTGACCCTGTATCACCTTTGTTTCCTTAATCTTAATTTCTTTGTCTTACTGTACCTTACAATTTGTTCCCTTACTCTGCTTTCATTAATTATGCTCAATTTCCAAACTTAAATCTATAGTTTAGTTCTCTCACCCTACTTCATTTCTCTTTATCTCTCTCTCTTACACTCCATGTCTGTTTCTATTCCATTCCTCTTCTGTTACTCATCCTTTTTCACTCTGTTTCTCTTAGTGTTGTTCCTTTATTTTATCTATCTCTTTAAGACATTTCGGTACTCTTAGTCTGTTTATTTTACAGACTGTTTGTTTCGTGTATTATCACTGATCATACTCTCAATTTGTCTCTCACTTTACTTTCCTTTAGACAGTCATTCTTTGAGTGCTATTATTTCTTTCAATTAATTCTTTTATTTATTGATTTATATACTACATATTCTGTCTCGGTCTCTTTCTGTCCCTCTGTCTTCTTTTCTTTCACTTTCTGTTTCAATCACATCTACTTTGTTTTGTTTTATGAAATTATACTATAACCTTATTTTTACTTTTCTTCCACAGATACCATGTTTTTTAAAGATTTTAAGTTTTTCTTTATTACTATTTCTTAGGTAAGTATAAAAAATAAAAATACTTTTTCATCACTGTGTCAATTCTTTGAGTATCCTGGTCATACCAGTGTCGTGTTTTATGTAAGCACTTCCACGGAGGATTGGCTGCACGGTCACAAGGAGCCTCTTAAAAATTAATTTAAGAAATCAGCAATATTTCAGTGAGTCAGTTCACTAATGCGGATGTGTCAAAACATTGCAGGTAAATGATATGTGTTAAAGAACTTTGGGGCATATTATCAAGGGGGTTCTACTCTGCTTTTTTGGCTTTAAAAGCCAAGAAAGCGGAGATAAAATTATCTCTCTAGTACGTAGCTGATGCTAACATCAGTTAGCGACATCTAATAACAGATAATGACCATCTTGTGACCCGCTTTGTTTGTCTGTGAAATTTATCACTATTGACATGCGTCAGCATTGCAAGATGTTAGTAACTGGAAACAGTTCCTAACATTGCTATTTCCTTTTACCCACTTTTGAACATATTTGTGCTACGGTCGAAAATGTCCAAAACCTAATAGCTGCCCCTGAGTAGTTCTTAGCTATGTCATGTAATGGTAGGTAGATAACATGACTAAGACCAATAGCTCGGTAATGCATGAATATTGCTGACTTCACAACAATATTTATGTATTTGGACCGATTTTTATCACTTAGGACAGTGGTACGGAAACTTTGTTGCCCTGTGGTTTCCTTGACCTACTCAGCAGTTTACAGTGGCTCCCCACCATTTTTTTTAACGGTGGGTAGGTGGTATGTACGTCCTGTTATCTTCCTTAAAATAATTGGGACACATTCTTTCACTCATCCAATCATCTGTTCACTGATCCAGCCATCCGCTCTGTTATCCATCCACCCTTTTACTTCACTGATGTATCCATGCATTTGTCCATCTATCCCCTTTCACTTACAAATTAATCTTTATAATCACCCTTTCAGTTATCCATTCTTTTACCATTTCACTTATCAATTTATCTATCCACGCATTCACTTGCCCATCATCTACCCTTTCATTTATTCATCTATATATCCTTTCACACATCCATCTACTAAATCACTGATCTATCAGGTGCTCTTTTACTCATGCATCCATCCTTTAACATATCTATCCATCCTTCTAGACATTTATGCACCCTTCCAGCCATACATCCATCTATTTATCTTTTCTCTCATCTATACTTCCACTCATTCATTTATTCATCCATCGTTTCTTTGATTATCTAACTATTCTCTTTTCATTCATCCATTCTTCCTTTCAGTAATCGATCCAGCCATTTAGACATTCCATACTTATTTACTCACCCAGCTTTGTACTTTATGACCTGAGTCTTTGTCTGCAGAGTTGTAGGGAGAAGAGGCGTGTGAAGAACAAACTACAGCAAGGGGTAGGGTGCGGTGGGGGAGAGTTCACAATGCTTCCGTACATAGGCAGACTGAAAACGTAGAAGTTATCAGTCATACATGATGTCCAGTAACAGGATGTGAGGCTACTGTAAAATGGTGTTGTTTCCATGGCTTTAAGCACTGTTAAAAAAAAATGGAGGGGTCTTTTCAAAGGAGGTGTTGGATGTAATTCGGAGGGCAGTTTAAAACAGCTAAGCTACAAATATGCGTATTATTAAGGACGGGCGATATATTTTCGCCGCTTTTATCGACAGGAAATTGTCGATAAAGCGGCAATAATGGGCTTGATAATATGCCCTATGGAAATCCTATTGAAGCCCATGTGAGATGTGAAGACATCTAACATGGGCTTCGATAGGAATTCCATAGAGCATATTATCAAGTCCATTATCGCCGCTTTATCGGCAGTTTCCTGCCGATAAAAGCGGCGATAATGTATCGCCCGTCCTTGATAATATGGCCCATATTATGAAGGCGATTATCGTCGCTTTTTTAGCAGTGTTCTGCCGAAAAAAGCGACGATAAATTATCACGTCTTCTTCATAATATGCCCAAGTATTGCCGCATTGTTCAATAATTATTCTGAAAATGCGGCGATACTTCAGCTTATGAATAGAGCTCTTTTTGGTACAATGAGGTAGTTCTGAAAAGAACTTTTTGGGGGGGGGTTTGTAGTTTTTTTATTTTTTGACAAGTTTTTTATTGTTTATGATTTGTTAAACTGGAGCCGAATTTTTGAACTGTAATACAGGAACATAAGAAGTTGTTAAAAAAGTAACTGCATTCGAACCTTTGATGGTCATTAATTCTTCTTTCGACAAGAGTGAGGCTCTGCTCCCCGTACACAATCATTCCTTCACACTTGTTGCATTTCATATGCACTTTCGACAAAAATGGTTTCAACTCCAACTGTGCAGTAGATGGAGATGCAGGTCGTCTTCTCGATGAAGAACTGGCCACAGCTGGTGGTAGTTCTGTTGCCAGAGCTCTTGTCGCTGCCTGTGCATATTGCACAGGATGAACTTGGCTCACATGTCTCTTCATGGTATGAATCGAAAAGGAATACTTTTTGGAAGGATTACCTCTTGAAAGTACTGTGTCACAAATTGTGCAAGTTACTTTCGGAGCATTTACTTTTTTTTGATCTTGTGGATAGGTGAAAAATTGCCAGATGAAAGATTCTTTTTTTTTTTTAAAGGTACACGAACATTTTCTTCAGATTCCGAAGATGAATTGTGTGCGGCAGCCATTTCAGCAAACTCTGCGGAAAGATGAAAAAGGTTCTTCTCCCTTGAGCGTCAAAAAGATAGGGAGGGAAGTTGGTGGTTTCTGGAAAATTGCAGAATAGAAACTTCTATGAACCAATAGGAAGTGTTCTTTTCAAATCACATGACTTCACATGCATGTATTAGGACGTATACGCGGTGACGAAATCCGGACACGTACATCATTTGGAAGTATCGGTCTAATTTAATGAAGTTTTAATACGTTAATACGTTAATAAGGAGGAAAGGTAGACTTTCTCTAATGTTGTATACCTTCATATGGGGTCCCAAGAACAATACCGATAAAGTATAAATCCTTTTTTTAATCTGTAAAAATACCGGGGTGCGCGCACCCGGTCGCGCACGACAGTACAAAACTACGTTTTCCAACATTTAGTGACAAGTCTGAAAACGTTAAAAAGAAGGTAAGGTAAAGACTTCGTAAACCTCTACAGATTTATAAGGAGTCCCAAACCAATTCTGATAGTAAAGAAAACTTTGTAATCCGATAAAAATATTTCTCGAAATTCTATGATAAAACTATAGAATATATTGAAAATATACTTAATAATTCACATTTAAAAAACCTTTGAAATTCACTGAAAAAAACATAGGTTTTACACACGTTATAGTTAGGAAGTAGCCTTTAAAAAACCTATGACATTCACTGAAAAAACCATAGGTTTTACACACGTTATAGTTAGGAAGTAGCATTTAAAAAACCTATGAAATTCACTGAAAAAACCATAGGTTTTACACACGTTATAGTAAGGAAGTAGCATTTAAAAACCTATGAAATTAACTGAAAAAAACATAGGTTTTACACCAGTTATAGTTAGCTCGAAGTTTTACTCGCATAAAACCATTGAAATTCCCACGTTATAGTTAGTTGGACTCACTATAACTTGCGCGTGCAATGCACTGCTGATGACGTCACATATTACATCACTCATGACATGGTCAGTGACATCACTCATGACATCACTGATGACACCATCCTTGTGACAGAGTGACAGACCTCCTTTCACTGTAATGTAACCCTTGAAACACATATTCAAAAATAGGAACTAAAATTTTCAAAAAAATGGAGATACCCATACCAGTTACAACAACCAATTCAATAATTCCACCATCTATGTACACATCCACTCATTCACCAATAGTTCTATATAGTCACTCATACATATAGTCACTCATCATATGTAGTGATACACCTATACATCCTGTTACACACCGACAGTCATCCAAAAGATACTCTCACACATACTCACACATGCAAATAAACTATTGAACATCCATTTATTTGCATATACAGCTATACACACACTATTACTTTACTTCTAAGGAAACTTACACATATGTACTCTCTTAAACAATCACTTATAGAAACACATACTTATTTAAACAGGAACTCTTACAATCTCTTACTCTCACATATACTCACTTATATACAGCAATATTCACATATACTAGATTAAAACATATGTAGTTAATGATAAAGACACTAGTGAGACAGTCATTCACTCACTAACACACAAATATACACACTCATTGACCCATACAGTCCTGCACATATGCTGTCTTCAAAACCCATACAAAGAGAGAGTCAGTCATTCATGCATGTATGTGCTAAGTAATACCCCCACCAAACCATACAAACACTCAATCTGATGCTAAGAAAATCATCTAATAACCCATATACATACACATATACCTACTCACCAACCCATGCAGCCACTTATACAGAAAGTGAAACACTGATACATATATTTAAATATTTAAACATTACTCACTAATATTTATTTTTCAGAAAGACACACATTCACTGCATGGTGTCATCAGTGATGTCATGAGTGATGTCACTGACCATGTCATGAGTGATGTAATATGTGACGTCATCAGCAGTGCATTGCACGCGCAAATTATAGTGAGTCCAACTAACTATAACGTGGGAATTTCAATGGTTTTATGCAAGTAAAACTTCGAGCTAACTATAACTGGTGTAAAACCTATGGTTTTTTCAGTGAATATATATATATATATATATATATATATATATATATATATCCTCCAAAGAAAAGGCCCCGAGCTTCTGAAGTAGCACTCCACAAGGGTTCAGTTTTCAAAACCATTTATTACAGAAAAACGGCTCCATGACTCCGATGAGTCTCTCTCCCTGACGCGTTTTGATGCTACCAAGCACCTTAATCATAGGGCGGCGCTTCGGTGAAACCTGGAACAGACCTCCACCTTTTATTCCCACATGGCACTCGCTTTCCAGTAAGCGGTATGCCGGGAGTAGAGGTCCCGATTCTGCCATTCAAGTATGGCCAGGTATAAACCAAATTGTTTTCACTGCCGATTTTGCATAATTTCATCTGTTACAGCGTTCCGGTGGGCCTCGGATCACATGCCACCGTTTTTTAATCTGCTCACCCTCGTGCTGAGGTAGGCTGCAGTTAGTTAACCGGCTACGCAGACAAAGTCCAGTTCAAGTCACGGTGCATACTTCCATGGCTGGAGATGTTTTAACTTCCAAAGAAAAGGCCTGAGATTCTGAAGTATATATATATATATATATATATATATATATATATATATATATATATATATATATATATATATATATATATATATATATATATATATATATATATATATATATATATATATATATGCACAGGAAAACTAAACAGCCACTTCCCTTACAAAGAAGTACAAAGCTTGCATGTCTGCAGCCTTCCTTTTTTTCACCTTATTCATCTTCTGCTCAATCAACACATCATCCACACATACACACACCTACTTGCTCCCTTTCTTGGCTGGGGTTATCAATTATTCTTCTCTAATTCAAATTCAAAGTGCAGGCTCTTTATCGACGTTTTTTATTATAACAACTACCTCGGCCGAAGGCACTGTGAAATTTGCACACTTGCTCCCTTTCTTGGCTGCACTTATCAATTATTCTTCAATTTCATATTTTGATTCAAACTCAAGTCCCTTTATCGAGCCTTTTTGTTGTAACTACTGTTGCAGTGATTCTGCTCATCCACACAACTGTGCATAAAGACTTACGATATCCACAAAACCAGGTGTTATGGGAAAATGGCGCTCATGTAATATATCGCATACACAGTCTTCACACTCCAATTATCTCCCTGGTGCATCCAGGTGAGTGTGGGGTAACACCCACCCCCACTAATTTTCAACAGAGGTTGAAAAGTCAAATAACAAACAGATTCCCGGAGCACACAGATAATACAATGCAAAGTTGCAAAATTAACAGTTCTGATTCTTGACTCCTCAGTTGAAGTTGTGTAACAGAAAAGTCTTTTATTTCATTAAGTCCACTCCTTGCGCCAACGCGTTTCGCCTAGGTTAAAGACACCTATGGCTTCGTCAAGGCTGGAAATAATACAGAAAAACGCATATTTGTGATCATTTCTTACATATATCAATTGATAAAGCCTAACACCATTTCAATAGGCATTATGTGTCAGGGCTGCAAACCAAAGAGGTGACATGTAATCATACATGCTGTCCATTAACTCATTAATTAAGTATCCAAACTATCAAAAAACCATGAGGAAAAGGGTTTAGTTAAGTAATTCAGGTGAACATTGTATAGATATAGGTGTCCGATATTATTTCATGGACCCATGGAGTGTCAATCAATATATTATTAATGTACAACCCAAGTGCACGTGAAAAAGAGGCAGAAGAAAGGAATCAAAGATGCATCAATATGATGCCAATACCTTCACTTATTCAGGATGTGCCCTGAAATTAAGATTTGAGAGAATCTGCGTTAGCCTTCTCCCATACCAAAAGACGTTTAGTTTAAGAAGACAAATTGTTGTCGAGGTCTAATTAAATCAGAAGACATACCTTCACAAATGTCCCTTGCAAAGTAAATATTTCTATGTTCTGTCCGATTTCCAAATAATATATGCGAAGCATATGTTCAAGCTGTTGTCCGTTATTTTAACACGCCCTGCCCAGGAGTAAGTAAGTCCAAATTAATGTCTCCATAAAGTTGTTTACACCAAACATTTAAGTATACATCCATGTAGCTAAATAAAGTAGGTCGGGTGTCTAAAGCTTACCTCTCAAATACAGAGGATGGATAAAGGAAGTTCATCAATTATGGTGGGTCCGATACCCGTGGAAATAGTGTCCCACGATCCAACAACGTGTGTATATCTGCGAACCCAATTGTCAAAATTGAAGTTAAACCGGTATCCCATGTAACCATTGAAAGCTAGCATATATGAAAGTTATCTCTACGTGTAAGTATCTGTCTAAATCTTACCTAGTCTGAATATGTTAAAGGCTCTAGTCCGCGGCGTCCTGCCCGTGTACAGGCAAGCAAACACAACATCCGTGTGTGCGCCGCGTTTTACTATATGATAAAAATAGAAATAGGACAGATCTCTCCTGTCTAACGAAAACCCCGCTACGGCGGTCGCCATCATAGAGTGGAGCCATCTCAACATTAGAGACAGAGTCCAAAGCTCTGAGAGGGCTAAATAGAGTACCGTCTGCTATAAAAACAGTATAAAAGGCAAAGATAGTTTTTATAAATAATAGTGATCTAAGTGTAATAACGGAGATATCAACAATAAGGAAACCCGTTATCCGCGCACGCTGAAAGCCCTAGAAAATATTTTATTTAAAGGCTCGGGGAACCCACTGGCCGCACGCTAAAGAGGTTATATTATTCCAGCAACCTCTATCAATAAAATAGAATGCCCGAAAATGAGTACTACATAAAAATAGCCCATATTGGGGCTATGTCCAATTTGTGTAATAGTGCATTTGGGTTGTACACTTACTATTGCTAAGAATTCACCAACAAGTTATTGTTGACATAAAGTGACAGGTGCATCATAAACATTCATTCGCTGAGAGTCTTTTCAAAGTCAGTAAAAATGCATTACATTAATGCGAGAGAGTTACCAGGTTGTGCATTAGTCCCTACCACAGATCTAGTGACAAAGTTGGTGTGAGTCGGTGTAGAACATTTAACAGTTATATTCTAATCTCCAAGAAAGAATTGGAGTTCATGATCAAAGTTAATCCCGTGATCCACAGCTTTTAAGCGCATAATCCATTTGGCCTCACATCTGCGTAGTAATAGTTCTCTGTTCCCACCCTGGGGGTTGGGTTTAATTTGTTCAATCCCCAAAAATACGAAGCTTTTGCTGATATTTTGTGATGGACAGTTATTGATATGTTCCGCCGTGGGGTATCATGCATCATTGTTTTTTAATGCTCTCATGTGTTCCCCCATGCGGTCTTTGAGCATTCTGATTGTGCTTCCTACATATATTTTAGAGCACTTGCATTGAATAATATACACTGCATATTTGGTGCTACAAGTGATGTTAGTCAGGATATCAAACTTTCTGCAACCATCTATGCGAAATTCTTTGGTTTTATCCAATGCATATTTACACATACCACAGTGTCCACATTTATAAAAACCCTTGGAGTAAATATCTAGCCAATTATCTGGGCAATGTGTTGGGTAACTTGGGCTAAGGAGGTTACCTAGGGTTAGGCCTCTGCGATATGTAATTTGGGGTTGCACGCTAATATGATCTTTCAATGTCTTGTCAGTCATAACTACATGCCAGTGTTTGTTCATACTAGCTTTAAGTAGCATGCCCACAGGGTTGAAGTTGGTAATCAGCCTAATCGGTGATGTATTATTCCCAGTTCTCTTCATAGGTTTGAGGGTGGATTCACGTTTGGTGAACAAGGCTCTATGTTTAGATCGCTGTATATCTGAAGGATGATAGCCTCTTCGTACGAATCTGCCCTCCATGTCCTCTAAGCATTGTCGGAAACATTGATCATCACTACAATTTCTTCTCGCACGTAGCATCTCCCCTGTGGGAATTGCTCTGATCTGATGTGGTGGGTGCGCACTTTTGGCATGTAAAATGGCATTACATGCTGTGGGTTTGCGGTACATTCTGCTCAGAATTTTATCCTCTTGTGTGTATAGTTCTACATCGAGAAACACTATATCAGATGTGCTATGATTAGTGGTGAATCTGATGTTCATCTGATTACTGTTTATGTACTCAAAAAAATCCAGAAGAAGGGGTTCTGGGCCGGTCCAAATCATTAGGCAATCATCAATATATCTGCCCCAATAAAGAACGTGTTCATTCCAGCGGCTGGCTTGTGGGCTCCAAATGATTATTTCTTCCAACCAGCCCATAAATATATTGGCATAGGCTGGGGGAAATTTTGAGCCCATCGCCACTCCTTGTTTTTGTCTGAACCATTCCCCATTGAACAGAAAAAAGTTATTAGTCAGAATTAGTTCTGTCATGGATAACAGCATACGTGTGTGTTCCCAAAGGGTTGCAGGTTTTTTTGAAAGATAGTGATTTAAGGCTTGAAGTCCTAATTCATTGTGAATACTAGTGTATAAATATACAACGTCAAGTGTGACGAGTATCATACCGGTTTCCCACTTGATATCATTTAGGATGTTTAGTATATGTCTGGCATCCTGAATAAAGGATGGTAAATTGGTCATGATGGGTTGAATAAAGATATCTACAAATTGGGATAGGCGTTCTGTTGGTCCCCCTATCCCAGAGACTATTGGTCTCCCTGGTGGGAAGGGGAGGCCCTTATGAATCTTGGGTAGAGTATAAAGTATGGGATATCTAGGGCGATTCACTTTCAGAAAGAAATATTCATCTTTATCTAACAGGCCTTCATCCCGCCACTTAGATAGTAGTTCATTAATTGTTGTAGCAAGTCTGAACATCGGATTCGAAGCCACTTTCTCATAACAGTCCACATTTTTCAGTTGATTATACACTTCATTATCATAATCAGTTTTGTTCATGAGAACAATGTTTCCACCTTTATCAGCATTTCTGATTATTAGTTCCTTATTATTCCTGAGAATATCCAATGCTTTTTTCTCCCCACATGAAAAATTGGAAATACATTGCTGGCCTTTGTATAGGCGCTTCAAATCCGCATCTAAATCATTCAGAACAAGCCTGTGAAAGATTTCAATGTGATTACCACCCGATAAGTTAGGAACCCATCTTGATTTGTCCTTGAGACCACTCGAAATACTAAGATCCGGTCTGATATCCAGATCATCCAAAACCCTAGACATTGTATATGGGTCATCTTCTCATTCAGTGATTGATAGTAGATGAATCGTGTCTTGGATATCGTTAATAGTAAGTGAGTCAGAAACTGAGTTATATAGTTGCATAGTGGTCGTTTTATTCTGTTCAGGTTTGTGCGAAAAATATTTCTTTAATTTCAATCTCCTAATGAACTTGAACAGATCAATTTTGACATCACATTCATCACCCGTGATATTTGGACAAAACCCCAACCCCTTCTTTAATAGATTTGTCATATCTTCACTGAGATTTACATCAGAAAGATTCACCACTTGTACTTCCAATTTCTTATTAGTTACTTCTTGTACGAAGACCTGGTTTTCATTCCTAGTCTGTTTGTGTCTGTAGGATCTCTTCTTGCCTCGTCTGGTTTGTTTGTAGTGGCACCACGTCTCGCCTGTTCCCTGTTCCCTCTTTTTATGCGATTCACCTCTTGCACAAAAGATGAATTGCCTAAAGGGGACATTAATCTTGGTCCTGATCCTGATGCCCCCTCATTGTCACTACTGCTCGAGGGAATCGTGCTAAGTGATGTGGTGCTAGTACTCTCAGTTATAGTTGCTGGCATCTTGTTAGTTTTGTCTGCCTGTATCAGGTGGTCATATTTTCTAGAGAACGTAAATACCCGTCCAGAGTTGTAATCTATCTCGTCTCGCTTAAGTTTAGACTTACGACCTCAGTGAATTACGGTGTTCCAAACCCCACCTTAGTACCCAAACCCCCAACAGACTAGCAATCAGTGACTCATTGGTTCTTCGTCCTATAGCAAAAACACCAATTATTAGTCAACCCACAACATGCGCCTTAGGTTACGTCAGGTAAGGTAGATAACAAGAGCACTCTTTTGTTACAGTCTTACACCAGTCCAAAACAAGCACTAAATAAAGACACCTGCAACTTTGAAATGTTTATTTCTAACACTGTAATCTCATGTCCAGTACCTTAGATAATACAAGCAAACATATTAACAGAAACTAAGTTGTCAGCGTTGTTACTATTCCATAAAATACAAAGGGAGAAAGCATCCTATAATGCAAAAGGGAAACATTTAAAATATACCTAGATTTCACCCTCCCTACTTAGCAGGTTAGTTTATAACTACAGAAGATCTCATACGACTACATAGGCAGACCCATACCTCTGTTACTCAGCAGTAGTGGATCACATTGAGTTCTACACACACTGTCAAGCTACGAATGTTCTCCAACTGTGTGTAATCATGCCTGCACAATGCATTACGAAATGCGCCAGTATCAGAGATGCCACAGCTGCATATGTCTTATGGCTCGAACTTGTGTAGATCATTCCGAATTACACACACAGTATCCAAGATAACCTTGATGTTTCATGCTCTCACTATACACACTAAAGTAGTGAGGCAGTCTACAAATGTAGTATATCAAATTATTCTCATATGAAGCAAAATACTCACCCTTATCTAAACAATATTGCTAGTGCGTGTTGTGTGCAAAGCAGTGCAGGAAAACAAAAATGGTGTTTAAGCTTCTAATAAACACTTGTTAACTTAACACGGTGTAAGTGCAAGGCTCAGCCCACGACACCTTTCCTTGACCAAAGTACATAATATAAACGTGGGCAAATTAGGAACGCAGAGTCCAAGCCTAAAAAGCAGAGTCAAGTTCAATTTTGCAAAAAAAATAATTTGATCTTTGATAAAAAGCAGTCACTAAATAATAAAGAATAGGTAGAAAAATCAAACAGTCGTATTCCACCAGCGTATAAGCACAGTATGTAGCAATAGCCTCCAAGAGGAAGTCCTTGTTCTCATCTGAAAACATTTCAGCCATCCAATTCAATAGAGGGAATGAACATACATGTTCCTCAACGGCCGGAGCCTCTATCACCATCGGAGGAAAACTCGGGTCATATTCAATGTAACTGCGTGCCAAGAAGTCATGCGCCGCTGCAAAAAACATTCCAACATCCCATTATTCCATGTATCTCTGCTAAGGCCATCATCCCGCCGCCAGAACAGAGCAAGTCATGAACCACTAAGGGGCTCATCAGATGGTCATAATCCACGTTGGGAGACACCGTACTGCAGAGACACAAATCCAGGGCCCAGTCAAAATCGCAGCTCAGGCAATGACAGACAGGTTGAAAGCATGTGAAAAAGGAGAATCAAAACGATAATCCATAAGCTGCGCTCAATGTAGCCAGAGGCAGCGCTCTGTAATAACTAAGCATTCGGTTGCGGACCAGCAACAACCGGGACATATTGTCGTCTGCTGCAAGATGTGCATCCATATTTAAGTAAACAATTAAGGACAATCCACCAAAGATGCTGGAGAAAATCGAATGAAAAAACACCGACAAGACACCAAATATAGTTTCTACAGAAGTCACAAGGCCACTGCTTATAACTTTAAAAAAGTAAGATAACCCCCTACTGGAGGACGCATTAAAGATAGTCTAAATTAACTCCCTAAAATTCCGGGGCACGTCTGTATTTAATAAAGCATGCACTTCTGTGCGGGTGTTTGCTGCATGAAGGACAAATGTTTCTCTAGCAGATATAGGAGCAACCTCTTTTGGAGACAATGGCGTAATCATGTAAGTGATGCCTGTTAACATCACACAACAATCAGCATTATTTCAAAGTAAATAACTTCCGTTTGACAGTAAACTCAACGTTGTTTTGATAGCAGGTTTCGGAGTGCCTTTCAAAACTCAGGCCAAATTAGGCGTATCTTGATTACAAGAGCTATACAATTGTATGTGTCTACAAATTAAGAAGTGATCTGGTGCTATTGTGCGATCATCGCCATTCAGATAAACTTATTTTCCCTCCCTCAGGCCCCTATATATAAATGGTAATACCCAACAGAGATAAACGCGCCCTAAAGATCCATTTCTGCTATAGCATAGATTTTCATACAAACCTCAAACTTAAACAGTCTTAAAAAGTAACATTATGATACCGTGGATAAGCCACACAGCTGAATCGGATCTCCAATGAGTGACCACTTGTAACAATTCTCATAGCGCACCTTGTGCTCTGATTTGACAGTGAGAGAGTGATCGCACCATAGTTTGTCTGTTAATCATTCTCAGCATACGCTACGAATACGCTTTCACGTTACGTGTCGCATCAAAGCTTACGTATGACGTCACGTAGTGC
Organism: Lissotriton helveticus; assembly: GCF_964261635.1. Classification (NCBI taxonomy): domain Eukaryota; kingdom Metazoa; phylum Chordata; class Amphibia; order Caudata; family Salamandridae; genus Lissotriton; species Lissotriton helveticus. The sequence goes on from NC_136072.1 coordinate 655,237,388, forward strand.
GCCCCATACGCGAAAGACGCAAATGTTTTTAATTGTTTAAAAACATATATTTATGTATTTAATGAACATACTAATAGAATACATTATGTAGGATACTTATGAAATTAGTTTTTTTTAACTTTGTACAATCGTATATTACTTTTAAAAGCAATTACACAAATCGCACTGGAACGTCATACGAACGCACATCGTAAGCGTACGCAAAGCCATGAGACTTTAAAAGAAGAAATTTCATTAGTTCATAACACTTCCTATTCCAACTGTTGAAAGTTCCGTCCCATTTTAATTATTTAACTTTCACTTTCTAAGAAGAAGCATCTCTTCTGATAATATTGTCAAATAGAAGGAAAATGACCATAACACCACCAATGGACTCATCTTCCACCCATTCTTCACAGGAATATTTAATTCCTAAAGAACCTCCAAAGAAGAGGAAAGAAGCTCTGATTTGCAAGCTTTTTACTTTCCCTGAAGGGCAAAAAAAGGTTAATGCTCCGTTAGTAACCTGTAAAATTTGCCAAACAACTCTTTCAAGGGGTGATCCATCTAAAAAATACTCATTTGGCCCAGCAAATGTGGAGTGGCACGTGAAGAACTTGCACCGCAACAAATTTGCTCGAGCTGCAACACGGAGGTTGCAGGACAACCCACCTGCTGCAGCGCCAACCAAATCAACTGCTGCACGAGCATTTTCAGCAAGCAGTCCACACCCACAAATTGATCCTGATTTTGCTAAACTTAAAATTCTATGAATTTATTGCAATAAACTTTTGTGTTATGGGGAACAGTCTGTTGACCTGATAAAATGCAGGAAGCAGGAGCATCGCTGTCCTCGACATTAGTTTCTTTTTTTTTCTTTTTTTTGTTCCTGTTGGACATTTTTGGAGTTCCAGTTCAATTTTTTTGCTTTAAAAAAAAACTTGTTCACAAAACACAAAAAAAAATAGAAAACTAAAAACACAAAAAAAACAGAATTATAACAATCTCCTCCTAATAACCACATGGACACAGAGATAAGAATATGAGGATTTAATGTCCCATTGCTAGACTCGCGGCTACTCCCGTGCCCGCCTACGTTCCCAGAATGCAGTGGCCGCACGCTCTGGTAAGCTAGAGCGCATCGCCACACGAATGCTTAAGGAGCTACAAAGGGACCCCATCCCCCGGGACTCAAAAAATAACATTTGGGACAGTGTGGGAATCCCCAATACCCCCATGTTCCCAGCCAGCACCCCACGTCGTTCGAAAGCCGGCATTGCTTTGTCAGAGAGACCAGTTTATATGCTCCTCTCTCTAACAAAAAGAAATCTGCTTTCCTACTTAAAAAAGACAGCATATTAACTTGCTCTCTCTTTCAAATAGGAAAGCGGTTTGCTGTACTAAAGTGGAAGCCGCGACCCTCCCGCCCTACCATAGCAATCAGCAGTGTCCCGGGGTAGGCACCCCGGGACACTGCAGAAGCCGGCCCTGGGAGGTGTTGGACCCCAGGGCCATTAAGAGCTCCAGGAGGGAGGCCGCGTGACCCCAAGATTAAAAAGCCGCAAAAGATGGTGGTCCCCGCGGCTGGGGGGTCTGTGCCGTCACGGACCCCCCAATTTTAAATATTACTTCCCCAGGAAGGTGGTGGTCCCCGGGGCATGTGGGGGGCCGTGAACCCCCCGCATACTTCTAAATAAAACCCCGGGCGTGGTGTTCCCCGGGACTCGGGGGACCTTTCAACCCCCCATTATAGAAAAAAATTGCCCCCGAAATTTGGACCCTCGGGAACTAATTAAGAATAAAATGGACTTCTAGTTTTTATTTTTCCTTTTCCACCGCGTACGAGTACGATACGCATACCCTGCGGTTTAAAAAAAAAATTTAAACAAATTATTTGGGGCCTAAATATCCATGTGCTCCCCCCTCAGCAGGCCTAGAGGGTCAACATTTTCCAACCCTGCCCCCTTTCCTTATTTTTCAACTTTGTTTTACTGTTTTCTTGTGACTCGGTGCTCCTAGGAAGACTGTGTCTATAGAGGGTGACAGCCTCTACTTAATTTTCGTGGACTTAAACTCCGCATTTGGGGGCTCATTAGGATGGAGGACGGAAGAGCTACCGCAGCCCTGGAGTACGCGGAAAATGCCTTTTCCGTGTCCGCCTGCCGCAGACACTCCGTCCGCCATATCAGGATAGGAAAGAGTGTCAAAATTCCGTCCACGACGGAAGAGCACGCACCGCCGCCCAACAACACCCGACCACGCGGCGGACGGAACGAATCCAGAGTCTCCGCCCTATGTACTGACGTCTACGACCGTCCCCCAAATCAAGATGGCGGAAAATACACATAAAACCGCTGCGGAAAAACAACCTGTCTGAACACGGCGGATTCCCCACAGCGAAGATAACATACATAGCAGAGATACCCACCGCAAGCTGCTCGCCACCATGGACCCAGCGCTACACGCTTTCCCGATGCTCTTCGCGATCCACCACGTCCTAGTCTTGGCCCACTATCGACGACGACGCAGGTAAGGCACAAACCATTGGCTGTCTGGAGGGGAATACCTGCAAGGGTCGTGACGTCGGGAGGGGGAGTGTCATGTTACCGAAACCACTGATTAGAAGCAAATAGAAGTACACATTTGTAGTACGCAAGCAGGAATGACTACGACAAACCACGACACATGATTGACTACCTTTATTACACATAATAGGAGTGTAATCACAGTGTATGCGTGAGCATGGGCAAAGTGGGCACCAGAGCATGAACATCAGAGGCAGTAAATGAGAGGGCAGGATGCAGTATCAGAGCATCAACAGGGCAATGTGGACAACACGGCAGGTACATCAGAGGCAGTAAACGAGAGGGCAGGATGCAGTATCAGACCATCAACAGGGCAATGTGGACAACACAGCAGGTACATCAGAGGCAGCACATCAGAGGGCAGAATGCAGTATCAGAGCATCAACAGGGCTTTGTGGACAACACAGCAGGTACATCAGAGGCAGCACATCAGAGGGCAGAATGCAGTATCAGAGCATCAACAGGGCTTTGTGGACAACACAGCAGGTACATCAGAGGCAGCACGTGAGAGGGGCTAAGTGCATCAACAGTCCATTGCACTGGACAGGTCCATCAGAGGCAGCACGTGAGAGGGGCTAAGTGCATCAACAATCCATTGCACTGGACAGGTCCATCAGAGGCAGCACGTGAGAGGGGCTAAGTGCATCAACAGTCCATTGCACTGGACAGGTCCATCAGAGGCAGCACGTGAGAGGGGCTAAGTGCATCAACAGTCCATTCCACTGGACGGGTCCATCAGAGGCAGCACATCAGAGGGCAGAATGCAGTATCAGAGCATCAACAGGGCATTGTGTACAACACAGCAGGTCCATCAGAGGCAGCACATCAGAGGGCAGAATGCAGTATCAGAGCATCAACAGGGCAATGGGGACAACACAGCAGGTACATCAGAGGCAGCACATCAGAGGGCAGAATGCAGTATCAGAGCATCAACAGGGCTTTGTGGACAACACAGCAGGTACATCAGAGGCAGCACATGAGAGGGGCTAAGTGCATCAACAGTCCATTGCACTGGACAGGTCCATCAGAGCCAGCACGTGAGAGGGGCTAAGTGCATCAACAGTCCATTGCACTGAACATGTCCATCAGAGGCAGCACGTGAGAGGGGCTAAGTGCATCAACAGTCCATTGCACTGGACAGGTCCATCAGAGCCAGCACGTGAGAGGGGCTAAGTGCATCAACAGTCCATTGCACTGAACATGTCCATCAGAGGCAGCACGTGAGAGGGGCTAAGTGCATTAACAGTCCATTGCACTGGACAGGTCCATCAGAGCCAGCACGTGAGAGGGGCTAAGTGCATCAACAGTCCATTGCACTGAACATGTCCATCAGAGGCAGCACGTGAGAGGGTCTAAGTGCATCAACAGTCCATTGCACTGGACAGGTCCATCAGAGGCAGCACGTGAGAGGGGCTAAGTGCATCAACAGTCCATTGCACTGGACAGGTCCATCAGAGGCAGCACATGAGAGGGGCTAAGTGCATCAACAGTCCATTGCACTGGACAGGTCCATCAGAGGCAGCACGTGAGAGGGGCTAAGTGCATCAACAGTCCATTGCACTGGACAGGTCCATCAGAGGCAGCACATCAGAGGGCAGAATGCAGTATCAGAGCATCAACAGGGCATTGTGTACAACACAGCAGGTCCATCAGAGGCAGCACATCAGAGGGCAGAATGCAGTATCAGAGCATCAACAGGGCAATGTGGACAACACAGCAGGTACATCAGAGGCAGCACATCAGAGGGCAGAATGCAGTATCAGAGCATCAACAGGGCTTTGTGGACAACACAGCAGGTACATCAGAGGCAGCACGTGAGAGGGGCTAAGTGCATCAACAGTCCATTGCACTGGACAGGTCCATCAGAGCCAGCACGTGAGAGGGGCTAAGTGCATCAACAGTCCATTGCACTGAACATGTCCATCAGAGGCAGCACGTGAGAGGGGCTAAGTGCATCAACAGTCCATTGCACTGGACAGGTCCATCAGAGCCAGCACGTGAGAGGGGCTAAGTGCATCAACAGTCCATTGCACTGAACATGTCCATCAGAGGCAGCACGTGAGAAGGGCTAAGTGCATCAACAGTCCATTGCACTGGACAGGTCCATCAGAGCCAGCACGTGAGAGGGGCTAAGTGCATCAACAGTCCATTGCACTGAACATGTCCATCAGAGGCAGCATGTGAGAGGGGCTGAGTGCATCAACAGTCCATTGCACTGGACAGGTCCATCAGAGGCAGCACGTGAGAGGGGCTAAGTGCATCAACAGTCCATTTCACTGGACAGGTCCATCAGAGGCAGCACATGAGAGGGGCTAAGTGCATCAACAGTCCATTGCACTGGACAGGTCCATCAGAGGCAGCACGTGAGAGGGGCTAAGTGCATCAACAGTCCATTGCACTGGACAGGTCCATCAGAGGCAGCACATCAGAGGGCAGAATGCAGTATCAGAGCATCAACAGGGCATTGCGTACAACACAGCAGGTCCATCAGAGGCAGCACATCAGAGGGCAGAATGCAGTATCAGAGCATCAACAGGGCAATGTGGACAACACAGCAGGTACATCAGAGGCAGCACATCAGAGGGCAGACTGCAGTATCAGAGCATCAACAGGGCTTTGTGGACAACACAGCAGGTACATCAGAGGCAGCACGTGAGAGGGGCTAAGTGCATCAACAGTCCATTGCACTGAACATGTCCATCAGAGGCAGCACGTGAGAGGGGCTAAGTGCATCAACAGTCCATTGCACTGGACAGGTCCATCAGAGCCAGCACGTGAGAGGGGCTAAGTGCATCAACAGTCCATTGCACTGAACATGTCCATCAGAGGCAGCACGTGAGAGGGGCTAAGTGCATCAACAGTCCATTGCACTGGACAGGTCCATCAGAGCCAGCACGTGAGAGGGGCTAAGTGCATCAACAGTCCATTGCACTGAACATGTCCATCAGAGGCAGCACGTGAGAGGGGCTGAGTGCATCAACAGTCCATTGCACTGGACAGGTCCATCAGAGGCAGCACGTGAGTGGGGCTAAGTGCATCAACAGTCCATTGCACTGGACGGGTCCATCAGAGGCAGCACATCAGAGGGCAGAATGCAGTATCAGAGCATCAACAGGGCATTGTGTACAACACAGCAGGTACATCAGAGGCAGCACATCAGAGGGCAGAATGCAGTATCAGAGCATGAACAGGGCATTGTGGACAACACAGCAGGTACATCAGAGGCAGTACGTGAGAGGGGCTAAGTGCATCAACAGTCCATGGCACTGGACAGGTCCATCAGAGCCAGCACGTGAGAGGGCAGATTGCAGTATCAGAGCATCAACAGGGCATTGTGTACAACACAGCAGGTACATCAGAGGCAGCACGTGAGAGGGGCTAAGTGCATCAACAGTCCATTGCACTGGACAGGTCCATCAGAGCCAGCACATCAGAGGGCAGAATGCAGTATCAGAGCATCAACAGGCATTGTGTACAACACCCACACAGGAGAGCAAGACTAGTAACCCGATCTTGCACTCCGTCTCACCCCTTTTAACGATACCAGCCAGTGCCTATTAAATAATTTTTTCTAAACACCAGGCCAGGTATTTTTTAATTTTTATTTCACTATCTATCACTTTTGACCTCACTGACACTCACTTCATTATCACTCACATAGTACTCACAATTAAAAAGGTGCTCCGGCGTAGCCGCTTGTCGCAGCACTGCCCCGTCCCGCAGCGGGGGCGGGAAGACCCCGATGATGAAGCATGACACCAAGGGCCCTTTTGGTGTGTGAGGGGTATTTTAACACACTGAGTGTATTCCAACACCATCGGAATATGTATTGTATATTTGTTTCAGGTGGTCTCTGTTGATTATTTAAACGTTCATAAGAGGAGGATTAGCCCACCGCGGTGCCCTGTTGCACCACCTCTTCACTCCCTTTGTTGATATTTTTGATTGTGTACAACACAGCAGGTACATCAGAGGCAGCACATCAGAGGGCAGAATGCAGTATCAGAGCATGAACAGGGAATTGTGGACAAAACAGCAGGTACATCAGAGGCAGTATACGAGAGGGCAGGATGCAGTATCAGAGCATCAACAGGGCATTGTGGACAACACAGCAGGTACATCAGAGGCAGCACAAGTACGTGTTCCAAGCAACCCTTCCCAAGGACCACAACAGTGCAAGGCTGTTCTCAATGGGCAATGTACACACCATGTGCAATAACATGTGAGTGAAGTGAACAGCACCTCACATCACAGAATCAGGTGGACTGCGTGAACTACCTGCCTCGGACACACTGCCAGCACCAGAAGCAGGAGTGTGAGACACAGCCACAGCCCGAGTGACACACACATGGGCCACAGACCCAGACACACTGCCAGCACCAGAAACAGGAGTGTGAGACACAGCCACAGCCCGAGTGACACACACATGGGCTACAGACCCAGACACACTGCCAGCACCAGAAACAGGAGTGTGAGACACAGCCACAGCCAGAGTGACACACACATGGGCCACAGACCCAGACACTTTGCCAGCACCAGAAACAGGAGTGTGAGACACAGCCACAGCCAGAGTGACACACACATGGGCCACAGACCCAGACACTTTGCCAGCACCAGAAACAGGAGTGTGAGACACAGCCACAGCCTGGGCGACACACACATGGGCCACAGACCCAGACACCCTGCCAGCACCAGAAACAGGAGTGTGAGACACAGCCACAGCCCGAGTGACACATACATGGGCCACAGACCCAGACACACTGCCAGCACCAGAAACAGGAGTGTGAGACACAGCCACAGATCTACTGACTGACACATGAGCCATAGACCCAGATACACTGCCAGCACCTGAAACAGGAGAGGGCACAACTGAGACTGTGCTACTACATGATGCATGACAGCAAACAACAGACACAGTGCCACTATCTGATACATGAGAGTCAACTGCACCTGCGCCACTGGGACCACTGAAATGATGAGCCACAGGGCTGTATGGGCCAGGAGGCATGGTGGCCCTGGGAGCTGGGGATAGCTGTACTTGAGCGACATCGGGTGGGCAGGTGCCAATGGTGTGTGTCTGCGTTTCTTAGGGATATGTGAGTGCACCCTGGACAGGACAGGACTGGCAAGTGTTAGGGACTCAAAAGAAATATCACCCACCATAGGTGGAGCATCTGCTTCCGGGGATCGGCTTTCTGGGGACTTGCTGGAGCCTGCTTGTCGTTTGCTGTGTGCCTGCCGCCTGGACTCTGAATCATGTGTAATGGGGGATGCAACAACAGGGGACTCCCTCCTCTGCTTCTGACTGGCCTGGATGGGAGTGGAGGTATGGGGGGACTCCGCCACGGTGACATCTGTTTTCCGTTCCTTCAACAACATCAGCCTCAGTGCAGCCAGGGGTGATGTATGCCTGTCCTTGATTGCGCCAGTGTCCATGGGAGAAGCCTTGTCCCTAGGATGTGCCTTATCCGTAGGAGGAGTGTTGACTCTTGACTTTCCCTGTGCCCTGGACGGTGCCCTGTTCCTGGCAGCAGACTTGTCGTCTGTGGTGTACCTGTCTCCAGAAGACACCTTCTCTCTGTGTGTGTCACTGCCCTTGGGTGATGGCCCTTGCTCTGTTGTGTGCCTGCCCTTGGGACTCCCCCTGCTCTTAGGAGGTGCCTTTGTCTTTTGATTGTCCTTGTCCCTGTCCTTGGTAGTGGCCCCTTCCTCTGTTGTGGGCCAGCCCTTGGGACTCTCCCTGCTCTTAGAAGGTGCCTTTGTCTTTTGACTGTCCTTGTCCCTGTCCTTGGGAGTGGCCCCTTCCTCTGTTGTGGGCCTGCCCTTGGGACTCTCCATGCTCTTAGGAGGTGCCTTTGTCTTTCGACTGTCCTTGTCCCTGTCCTTGGTAGTGGCCCCTTCCTCTGTTGTGGGCCTGCCCTTGGGACTCTCCCTGCTCTTAGGAGGTGCCTTTGTCTTTCGACTGTCCTTGTCCCTGTCCTTGGTAGTGGCCTCTTCCTCTGTTGTGGGCCTGCCCTTGGGACTCTCCCTGCTCTTAGGAGGTGCCTTTGTCTTTTGAATGTCCTTGTCCCTCTCCTTGGGAGTGGCCCCTTCCTTAGTATTGACCTTGTCCTTGGGAGTGTCCCTGCTCCTTTGAGGTGCCCTTGTCCTCTGACTGTCCTTGTCCAAGGGAGTGTCCATGGACTTGGAAGTATCCCTTGCCTTGGGAGTACCTTTTGTGTGGAATGCCTGTGTAGCATGTGAAGGCATGTCCCCCAACACCACTTGTGGATCCTGTGTGTGTACTCCAGTGTATCTGACGTTGTCTTTGTTAACAGATTTTGCAGACCTAGGGGATGGTGTCTGTGCCCTCCGTGCCCTGACGTGCTGTCTGACGCTGCTTCTAGTGCAATAACCTGTATTACAGTCCTGGTCAGAATATTCACTCCCCCCTGAAACATCCAGTGGTGTAGATGGGGAAACAGAAGTAGCACCCTGTCCATGCGACTGTACAATGGCAGACGACACACTGCTTGCCAATGACTGAACTGTCCTGTGTAGACCAGCAAGATCGCCATGCATCCCTTCCATGAATGCCACCACCTGCCCCAACTTCCTATCATGGTCTTGGAAAGCATTTGTCATATTGGTCTGCCCCACACACAGCTGTCGCAGCAGATCAACAGCCTCAGCACTAGGTGCATTTTGGGTCACCGTGGCAGGGGCAGCGGTGCCTGCACCGAACGCCACTCTGCTCCCCCTACTCCTGCGTGCACGAACAGTACATGGTGCAGTTGGCGGCAGTGTGGGCCCTGTGTGCTGTGTCCCGACCGAAGGTGTTGATTGCCCACTCCCAGTCTGTGACAACAGTGCTGGCTCACCATGACTGTCGGAAGATGAGGACGATGGTGTCTCCACATGCGAGTCCTCAGGGACGGTCCTGTCCCCCTCTCCGGCGCTGCCCTCCTGTGTGTCAGTCTGCGTGTGCGCGAAGTCTGATCCGGATGCATTGCCTCCACTCATCTCCGCCGTCTGTGGCTGAGTGTCCTCTGGCAAAGCTGAAATGCACAGAAAAGAGGTGTAAGTCATGGGCACACTAACGTACAGAAGGACAAGGAATGCCTAATTCTATTGCTGACAAGGTTCTTCTAGCCCCCATCCTGCACACGGACCACCTCTACCAGTCATCCTCACATTACATAAGCGTTGGTGGCCGTGACACATGTACAGCATGCGGACAGGGCATGAGCACGTACATCTGCACACATGTCTTGCCATGGGTCCACGGACCACTACGGCATGTGTTTACATACTCAACTACTAAGCCAGTGGCGTGTCAACATGCCGGACCTGTACGTCAAATTACACTCACCCAATGGCACCAACATGGCATCGCAGCGATACATACGCACCACGGAAGTCAATACTGTGTCTGCGCACCTATACATGCATTGCACTCCCAAGTAACATACACAGACAGTCTGCTCACCGCTAGTTTGCTGTTGATCCACACTCAGTCGTTCGGACAGGTCAGTATGCGTCACAGCAATGATACGGTGCATGAGAGGGGTCATGGAGCGTCGCGCCAGACGTGGCGTCCTTGGAATCATCCCCAGTGTCACTTCCGCCAAATTCTTGCTCAGCCTGGAAATGTCGTCCCAGCGTTTGTGGCAGTGTGTATGTCGTCTGTTGCACACCCCCAATGCCCGTACATCACGTGCTATGCTCCTCCACACGTCCTTGCGAAGGTGCAGCTTGACCTACCATGATGGGAGACAAAAGGGTGCAAGTCAGTGGACAGTTGCCCTGTCACACAGATAGGGGCAACACGTATCTGTCAGCAGCCATGCACATTCCTAAAATATGTCGAGCCCACAGTACACAGCTAAGATTGCAGAAGCCAGGAGTCATTGACCACCTCATGCACACCAACATGTCCCACACTGCACTTACCACCTGTCCGGGTGCGCCGTAGAGCCGTCCAAAGTTGCGGAGCACACCGTCAACGAGGACATCAAGCTCCGCGGCGGTGAAGGGACGAGACCGGATCTCTTTGACTCTCAACATGGCAAGATCACGGACTATGGCACTAGAGCAGCAGTCGGCGGTCAGCTCAGCAGCAGCAGGTCGAGGTGATGGTCACAGGCAGCAGTCGGCGGTCACCTCAGCAGCAGCAGGTCGAGGTGATGGTCACAGGCAGCAGTCGGCGGTCAGCTCAGCAGCAGCAGGTCGAGGTGATGGTCACAGGCAGCAGTCGGCGGTCAGCTCAGCAGCAGCAGGTCGAGGTGATGGTCACAGGCAGCAGTCGGCGGTCAGCTCAGCAGCAGCAGGTCGAGGTGATGGTCACAGGCAGCAGTCGGCGGTCAGCTCAGCAGCAGCAGGTCGAGGTGATGGTCACAGGCAGCAGTCGGCGGTCAGCTCAGCATCAGCAGGTCGAGGTGAACAGGCAGCACTGGTACCCAGGTTAGGATGTGTGCTTTTTGACATCACATATATATAGGGCCTTCAGCACGTGTCAGTGGCATATGTCGCCAGCAATTGGTCAGCCCTGGATGCATGTTCGTAAAAGGGCCAATGACTGGCCCTGGTGTTGCGGTGCACTGCTTCCGCTACATTCGATTGGCCATACGCGGCCAGCGTTCCCTCTCCCCATTGGCTGCATGTGCACGGACCGTCACGGTCACACATCGGCAACCGCATGTGCAAGCTTCCGGCACGGATGCTTATGTTGCAACAGTGTACTATCACTGGCGCCACCATGGCGGTGCACGTGTTCTGCGGGGGAGGTGCAGGCCTACACACCCTTTAGATGTAGTCAATGGACATGGCAGTTCATGACCCCCCTTACACTCAGATTGCATCATCCACCGTACACCGGCCGGACCAGCCCGGCCTAGGACCGCCGTGCCGGCCATGTCCACAACCGCCGTGCCAGGCCCGGCCTGGGACTGCCGTGCCGGCCATGTCCAAAACCGCCGTGCCAGGCCCGGCCTGGGACCGCCGTGCCGGCCATGTCCACAACCGCCGTGTCGGCCATGTCCACAACCGCCATGCCAGGGCCGGCCTGGGACCGCCGTGCCGGCCATGTCCACAACCGCCGTGCCGGCCTTGTCCACAACCGCCGTGCCAGGGCCGGCCTGGGACCGTCATGTCAGCCATGTCCACAACCGCCGTGCCGACCATGTCCACAACCGCCGTGCCAGGCCCGGCCTGGGACCGCCGTGCCGGCCATGTCCACAACCGCCGTGCCGGCCATGTCCACAACCGCCGTGCCGGCCATGTCCACAACCGCCGTGCCGGCCATGTCAGCCACCGTCGTGCCAGGCGAGTGAACACCTGTCGGTGGCTGACATGGCCGGCACGGCGGTTGTGGACATGGCCGGCCCGGCGGTCCCAGGCCGGCCCTGGCACGGCGGTTGTGGACATGGCCGGCACGGCGGTTGTGGACATGGCCGGCACGGCGGTCCTAGGCCAGGCTGGTCCGGCCGGTGTACGGTGGATGATGCAATCTGAGTGTAAGGGGGGGTCATGAACTGCCATGTCCATTGACTACATCTAAAGGGTGTGTAGGCCTGCACCTCCCCCGCAGAACACGTGCACCGCCATGGTGGCGCCAGTGATAGTACATTGTTGCAACAGAAGCATCTATGCCGGAAGCTTGCACATGCGGTTGCCTATGTGTGACCGTGACGGTCCGTGCACATGCAGCCAATGGGGAGAGGGACACGGGCCGCGTATGCCCATTCGGAAATAGCGGAAGCAGTGCGCCAATGATTGTATATTGTCAGACGCTGCACCGTGGTGGTGTGTTGTCTGCAGTTGCGTCATGAGGGTTGTGAGCGTGATAGGGAAACTTGATATGTCATGCACTATTCCATGTGTGTCCATACTATGGCCATCGGTGGGCACACAGTGTGCAACAGATGTGCATGTCGACGTGTTGACGTCGGGTGTGACCCTACAGACGTTTTTACATCTTCACATCTACACAGTACATCACGGCTGTATCGCCACATTCTGAATCTGTTGTCAGTGTGTGGTTCATGCGAGATTACTACAATGGTGGGGGTACACATGCATTCAGTGTATGTGTGTTGCCTGTTATGTCACCATGCATGTAATGACCGTATGCTCACCATTGTTGCTGTTGGCATTGGTGCATGATGACATGGTGTGTGTGTGTATCATTATCGTTTGTGTGCATGTACTTGCATGTGTGTCTCTGATGTGGCTTCTACACATTAGGGTCATGACACACGTCTTGTCAGTAATGTTGACATGTGACTAAGTTGCGTTGTACGTGTTGACACTTCCTGTTGCAAGTGGCTGCACATTGTTAATGGGCCACTCCGTATTGTAGTAACTATCAGAGATGTCACACATATGACCATTGTCCAAAACTTTTTTCTTCTTGCTAATGTTGGCTTACATGTGATGGATTTGAACACCTATGCGTCGTATATAAGTTGACTCAAGTTACATCTCTCTCCCACACAGGAGGGCTCCAAATGTGCACCGGCCATACACTGTGCTGGAGGATATGGTTGACGAGGAGGTGATCAGGAAATTCCGGCTAGATCGACGTCGATTGATGGAGCTTGTTGCCCAATTGTCTCCTCATCTGCAGCCACGAAGGACGTATCCTGGTTCCATTACACCCACAGCAAAGGTGATGGCGGCACTACACTTTTTTGCTACTGGCACCTTTCAGTACACAGTTGGACATGCCGGGGGGATGTCACAATCCATGTTCAGCACGGTACTTCGGGATGTTCTAAAAGCTATGATGCTGTACAAGGATGATTACATCCATTTTCCACGGCCGGAAGAGTTGCCAGCAGTCAAAGCAGACTTCTACGCACTGGGCCAGATACCACACGTAGTGGGTTCCATTGATGGCACACATATCGCTCTTATTCCACCACGGGCATGTGAGCAGGTTTATAGGAATCGGAAGCACTTCCATTCGCTGAACGTGCAGGTGGTGTGCCTGGCCAACAACATCATCTCACATGTGTGTGCAAGATTTCCAGGCTCCGCACATGACGCCCACATCATGCGGAGCAGCATTGTCCCCCAACTGATGGCAAATCTGCGTCCCGGTCATGCGTGGCTTGTTGGTGAGTATGCTGTGGAGAGTATTGTGATTTCTGTGCGGCATGGGGTACCCACAATATCTAGTTGTGATATTTGTGTCTGTCATCCCCCTACATAGGTGACTCGGTGTACCCAAACCGGCCCTGGCTCCTCAGTCCCAAACGTAATCCTACTACACCGGGTGAAATGCGCTACAATGATGCACATGGAAGGACACGTAGAGTGGTTGAACGTACTTTTTTGGACTGCTAAAGTCTAGGTTTCGGTGCCTGGATAAGACCGGAGGGGCCCTGCCTTACTCACCAGGCAAAGTATGCAGGATCGTGATTGCCTGCTGCATGCTCCACAACCTGGCCGTGCGCAATCACATTGAACTGCTCTTGGACCCTTAAGACGAAGAAGTTCCTCAGCCTCCCATCCCACCCATGTCGACTGATGAGGATAGTGGGGAGGAGGAAGGTCTGGACCAGAGGCGGCAGCTCATTGATCGCTACTTCCCTTGATTGTGAGTAACTACCTCTTGTGCCGGTTGACAATGCCTTATGTATGTATGCTGGTGTTGTGTGAATGTGGTGTGCATCAGCTGGGTGTTCTGCTGTGTGATGTTTGCATATGTGTGTGTTCATTTATTTGGACATGCAAGTCTCCATGATGTGTGTCCTCTCATCCAATGCTTCAGTGATGAGTGTGGTTTGTGGAATGTTGCTGTGCAGTGTGTTGGCATGGGTGTGCATATGTTTCCTGACGTGTGTTTGCTGTCTCTGATTTTCCCTAGGTCACTCCCGCAGCGGCATGATTATGTACGATTTGGATCCCTGCACCTGGTTACGTCTGTTTCTGAGGCAATCATGTGATTAAACATGGAGGCAACACATCATTGAGTGTGTAAGTGGCATTTATTTACAGGTTGTGCATTGGTGCTGGTGAATATTTACAAGTAAGTGTGGGGTGGGGGAGTGGGAGTTGAAGGTAATGGCAGATGAAATGTCCGTGCTGACACCACATTGGGTGGTGTCAGGCTAGTCCAGCAGACCTGTGGCAATGATTGGCTATGTGGGACAGGATAGTTGGCAGGGTGAATGGCTGGCTCAGGCAGTGTCAGAGTCATTGTCGGCCCCTCTTGGAGCATGTGGTTGGAGCACCCACACTGCTCTCACCCACTTCCAGCGTCGGACGGCCCCTCCGTCTTTGAGGTGGAACGGAGTCAGCTGGGGGGGCAGGTTGTTCAGGGGCCACATCCGTCGCCAGGGGCACAGGTGGTGGTGGCGGTGGCGGTGGTGTTGCTGGCCGTGGGGTCTGGACACTTGGTTGAGGGGGGGGTTGTTGCGGCCTGTCCATTCCCTCCACATTGTTGTCTGCTGGCCCATGATGTCCACTATCTGGCCAAGGTAGCCAGAAATTTCCAGCAACACGTTAGTGTTGGCCACCGAGTCCTGGTGGGCACGATCTGCCTGTTCCTGGCTACGGTCGTAGGAAGCCTGGCACCTGGCTAGGGCTTCAAGTGACTCTGCCACAGGATGGGGTGGGTGTCCTTCCTCAGCACCGCGGAGTGTGGATCTCCTGATTGGCTGATGTGGCCTCGCTTCGCTCCTTTCTGGCCCACTCTCCCTGCTTGGGTGGGAGGCCGATGGCCCTGCGTCGTGCCGTGGGTTAGGCTGGGTGGCACGGGCAGGAGTGGTGGTACTGGTGGTGGTGGTGGTGGTGGTGGTGGTGGGGAGTCCGCAGATCACTGTGGCCGGTGTTGCTGGAGTTACACGGGCGACAGTTGTCGGGCCGGGAAATCCTGTGAGCCAGATGGCCCTGGCTGTTGCTTGGGCCCGCACCATCCTCCGCACCGGAGCTGCCTGTGTCATCGTCCCCAGAGTGTCCGGTATGGGTGTGAGGCGAGTCTTGCGGCCGGGTGCTGGTTTCACCAGTCAGATTACGATCACCTGAGGGACAAGATTGTGCAGATGAGTACTGTGGACATTACATGTTCATATCCATCTGATTACATTTCAGTGTCCTGTCGCACACGCCCCACCCACCACCACCGCCTTCCCTGTGGACATGGGGGCCTGTTGGGAGTTGTAGTGGTGACCTTTCACACACCCCACCCACCACCACCGCCCTCCCTGTGGACATGGGGGCCTGTTGGGAGTTGTAGTGGTGACCTCTCACACACCCCACCCACCACCACCGCCCTCCCTGTGGACATGGGGGCCTGTTGGGAGTTGTAGTGGTGACCTCTCACACACCCCACCCACCACCACCGCCCTCCCTGTGGACATGGGGGCCTGTTGGGAGTTGTAGTGGTGACCTCTCACACACCCCACCCACCAACACCGCCCTCCCTGTGGACATGGGGGCCTGTTGGGAGTTGTAGTGGTGACCTCTCACACACCCCACCCACCACCACCGCCCTCCCTGTGGACATGGGGGCCTGTTGGGAGTTGTAGTGGTGACCTCTCACGCACCCCACCAACCACCACCGCCCTCCCTGTGGACATGGGGGCCTGTTGGGAGTTGTAGTCCTGGTCTAACACACACCCCACCCACCACCACCCTCCCTGTTCACATGGGGGCCTGTTGGGAGTTGTAGTGGTGACCTCTCACACATCCCACCCACCACCACCGCCCTCCCTGTGGACATGGGGGCCTGTTGGGAGTTGTAGTGGTGACCTCTCACACACCCCACCCACCACCGCCCTCCCTGTGGACATGGGGGCCTGTTGGTAGCCATTTACATTTTGGTGAGTATGTGTCCGACGTGCATGGGTTGGGGCCTGGGAGATGTTTCTTCTCAGTTGTGTGAGGCTGACCATGTCATTGTGTTCGTGGTGCTTGGTTTGTACTTACCAGCCTCTTCTCCTTCCTCAAGTCTGTCTAGGCTCTCTGGGTGCAGTATAACCAGCACCTTTTCCTCCCAATCTGTGTAGGGTATGGGCTCCGGGGGTGTGCCGCCGCCAGTGTGAATGGCTCTCGCATGGTTTTTGGCACGGATGCCTTTCACCCTGGTTTTCAGGTCATGCCACTGCCTCTGTATTTCGTGCTTTGTCCTTGGCACGGTCCCTGACACATTTACCCGACTGACGATTCTGTCCCACATGTGATTTTTTTGCGCCACAGTGGTCTGCTGGACTTTGGCCCCGAATATGTGGGGCTCAACATGGACAATTTCATCGACCATTACCTTCAACTCGGTCTCCGTGAATTTGGGTTTTTTTTGGGTGCCATGGTGTGTTGTGCTCAGTGTGTGGGTTGAGTGAGTTGGGGGTGCAGGTGTGTGTTGTGTGGTGTGTAGGAATGGTGTGGTGGGTGTTTGTGTGGTGGGTGTGGTAGGGTGGTGGTTGTGTGTCTTCAATTGGAGTATGCTGTCGGTCGTATTAGGCCTCTTGCTGGCAGCTATGCTGTGATGCAAAGGATTGTGGTAGTGGGTGGATGTCATTTTATAGTCATGTCTCAATGGTTGTTGGCAGTCAGGTGGTAGGTGGGTGTGTTGACTAGTGTGCATTATTGGGTACTTGGGGGGTGTCATTGTGGCTTGTGATTGGTGTTGGTGTTTCAGGTGGGGGGTTGTCCTTTTTGGTGTGTTTGCAATTTACTTTCGGCACACTTTTTGACATTGGTTTGACGTTAGGGATGTTGTTCGTGTTGGCCTTCCGCAGTGAGGCACTGTTTCTCGTTGCATTCTTTCTGCCGCGGACGTGGATGGCTGTGCGTACCGTGGTACAGGCTGCGTTATCCTAATCGCGGACACGGAGTCTTCGCAGATATGGCGGTAGACGTGGCTGTTTCCGCGGTCATGTCCATCCGCGGCGGTGGGTGTTCATTTGGTTATGTCCGCCGCGGACGGAGTTAGATGTGTTCCGTCCACCGCGGACGGTGTTTGGTGTGATCCGTCCGCCGCGGTCGGAGTTTCTTGACATGACTATCCTAATCGCAACCATGGATTCTCCGCGGTGCGGGCGGGAGTAAATTTTCCGCGACCATGGCGGACAGTACACGTTTCCGTCCGCCATCCTAATCGACCTTTTGATTTGGTGCTGAAAGACAAACTGTGGGTGACATTAAGGGATTCGGGGGCCCCAGCGTATCTTTGCAACCTGATGAAATGGCTACACGAAGGCAATTATGCCCAATATATTCAATATATTTCAAAGAAAGCAGCTGAAGTACAGTACACCACATTGTTAAAGTTTCTGTCTCCTTATTTGACCATTGGCTATTTATTTTGTGTAGTTACACCCCTGACGAAGGGCCAAAGCCCGAAATGCATTGGGTACTTGAAAACAATTGAAGAGATGTATAAAAGAAAATTATGATTCATAATGTGGAATAACTAAAGACGCCAAAATTCATGGAGTAATACATTTCATGCGAATAAAATTCAAGATTGACCAATATCACTTGTTGAAAAGAACTTTTGGATCACTTTCTATTTTTAAACATTCAAAAACGTTATTGAGTGCGAATTGGGGGATGCCCCTCTATTGCAGAGGACAGCGCTATCTGCATATTGTTTATCCTCGCTCTCAGGAGGATTAACCCACTCGCACCACCTACCATTGTACATGAGCTCAACCATCATAACAAAGGACGAGTACGTGTGACTATCAAAACCATTTCAATAATGCTGAGGTAACCTGCCCTAAAATATCCAGGAAGGATTTGGTGTGGAGCTATAGCGAGAGTAAACTTACCCACCTGCAGTGGAGCTCTACAATTGGCTCTCTCACTGCAGTGTTCTTGGGAATTAAAGATCAGTATAGCCTAGAACTTGTACTGGATGCCATTCAACCTGCGCTGGCCAGGAAGCTATACCTACAATTTAGGTATGAGGTACTCCCGCTGATTGTTTTTACAAACATATGGGCTGGTTCACCCCCTTTGTGTTTTCTGCGTGAAACAATATAGTGGAGTCCGAATATCATGTATTTTTGGTCTGTCCAGGTTATAAGAAGGACAGGTATCGATGGTTGGTTTAGCTATGTAGAAATCTGGGAACCAAGCACTGCGTAGAGGCTTTTAGAATACTGAAATATAACACCCATCTGCTTATTGTATTTTCAGTGTCACGCTTTTTATTCCTCATGTGGTGTGTATTTGGGCATTCCTGAAGGCTACTCCATAGGTACTAGCTGAAAACCTCATAATATTTTTAACTGGATCTGGTATATTTTATTCTGTTTTTAACATTGATGATGCTTGTTTTTATTGATTGTAATATGATGCATACTTGTCTTTAGAATGTTTCATATTGTGCATATCTTTGAACATGTCATGGGCTTTGCGCTGGTAACCCAAACCCAGGTTATGGGGTTTGGGCATGTGCTCATATAAATTCTTTTTATGAAATGTTAATGTAATGCACATGCACGTTCATGAGCAACTCTAACTCATGGCCATAGGGTCTGGGCACAGACCCATATGGACCGTTTTTATGAACTTTTATTGTATTGCACAAGCACTTTTATGGTCAAAATGACTGAAATAACGTTTTTTTTAAGATAATGATGATGATGGCAACACTTCCCCACCCCTCCACACTGCTGGCATCAAAAGTGATGCACAGATGTTTGCCTGGGACATAAGATTTCTAAAGAGGAGCATGAATCAAAAGTATCTTTTGGCCTGTGGTTGCTCCATGTCCCAAACAAACTAGGATTTTTTTTAGTAGCTTGTACATAGGTTCAGCAATGGTTGCAAAATTATGAATACATTTTGCAAAGAATTCACACATTCCCATAAAAGCTAGCAATTGATCACAGCCCATTGGTGCAGGTACTTTCTTAATTGCCCCCAGTAATCCTAATTTGAGTTTGATTCCTTCCCCAGTGATCCTGTGTCTGGGCTATTCAGCTGCTCCAACAAGAAAAACATACTTATCCTTCCTGAGCTTAGTGACTCTGTACTGGAAAGAATTCAACACATGTTGCAATCTTTCCAAATGTTCTTCCTTTGTTTCTCCAAAAATTAAAACATTGCCTTGAAACGCTAAGACTTCCTTGAAACCATGAAGATCTTACCCATCTGCCGCTGAAAAACTAAAGCTGCCAAAGGCAGCCCAAACGGCATTCCACTGAACTGGAACATACCATCGGGAGTAACAAAAGCAGTTAGATGTTGTGATTCTTTAGCAAGCATTACCTTGAGATATGCTGACTGGAGATCAAGTTTTGAAAAAATCTTTGCACTCATTAACTTGTTAACCATGTCATCAATCCTGGGCAGAGGATGACCGTCAACCCAGATTGCCTTGTTAAGACTACATAAATCAATGCACAGCCTCAACTCCTTGTTTTTTTACATGCCACTACAAAAGACAAGAGCCACATGGAAGATTCTACAGGTTTTAGAATACCCTCTACACACATTTACTGTAAGAGAAAAGTCATTGTACCTCGCACACTGAAAAAGACTGTTCCAAGATTATGCTTGACTGGTTCATGCCCTACTTTGATGGTAGGTTCAAAATCCTTTACTGCCCCAAACTCATCCAGAAAACTAGAATATCAGTGTAGTCTCTACATCCTCATGTATAGTATTGCAAACCTCCCATAACCAAGAAACGTGTTGGGGACATCACAGATTTGATATGATACACAAACATCCCTCCGAGATGTCATCCTACAATGTCAGGTCCTTCCACAGACACATACACTTTGCCATGTACCTTCCTATCTTTGAACTCAATAGAAGTTTCAAAAAAGCTCTCAAGATCAACCATTATGCCCCCCAGGATTTATGTCTGGAGTAAAAAGAATCTGTGGCAAACTCTTCTTTTCAACGTTAGCCCTTGAATTAATAGTAATTTTGGATCCAGAGCCAGTCATAGAGTCCTTGACAGTATTTGATTTTATACTTTTAACAACACAGATAGTGTCTCCACTAGATTTATTCAGAACTTAATATAGAATATAATTGGTAATATCAATTGCATTATCTTGCATGTCAGAAGTCTTTCTTGTATCTTCATATTAAAACATCTGGTAATTATTTTTATCTAATCCGTTGTTCAGGAAAAACTTTAGAACTCACATTTGGAAGCCAGAGCTCTTTAAGACGCTACATAAATGTCTATTTTTTAATTAGATTGTTGTTCACAGGAAAGAAGCTTATGTCTCCTGACCACCAAGTTTGGTGGTTTAGAAAAAATGTTCTCCAGTCTTAACACTGCTTCATCATACTCATCTAATTCATCTTCATTGCTATCAGACACAAATGATGGTAAATGTTCCAAAACATCTTGTCCATCTAAATCAAGAGAGTGCCATCTTTTCCTGTCTGGTAAAAACTTAAAGCAGTTTTGTGCACCAAGATAGGCATTAAAAGCTCTGGACCATTCTTTCCACCTGGTGTGGGCGTCCCCCTGGAAATTGAAGAGATGTAGGATTTATGGACTGCATAGTGTGTCTGTTTGTAAGTTTGTTCCAATTTTTTGCTTAAAGTGACCAAGCTAATGGGGGAATCAATGCTCAGAATGAAGATAGGCACAGTTGATCCTATTTAGAAATAGTGTAGGAGAACAACCACACCAAAATGGCCACTCTACCAGCTTTAACGTAGGTCCCCAATTGTGTGTAGATCAGAGATATAGCCAAAAACAAATCCACAAGGCACACATATTCGAAAATGCTAGACACAATTGATTCCCTCTCAAACTTAGTCATTGTCATCCAGAATATTAATGCAAAATAACGCTTAAATGATGTCTAATCTACAATGGAAACCAACATTGTAGAAGTAGACAAAATATTTGACTTCCTTTTATTTTAATGGTGCTCTCTCTGGTGCCCAATTTAAGCTGGCCACCGGTAGAAATTCAGAAACCACTTTCCCAATTGAATATGGCGACCGGCACTGTAGAGAGCGAGAAAAACCACTTGCCCAATTTAAGATGTCCGCTGGCATTGTAGAAATCGAAAAAAACTAGTCCTTTTATTTTGATACAAAAAAACTACTGCTGCCCCAAAAACTACATTTACCTCAAGGAGAGATCTGTGCATGTGAAAGTCGGCAATAATATAAGCCTCCAGTGCTTTCACAATTAACTGCTGTGACTGCTAACTGCTGGTATGCACACCTCTACAGCCGCTCACCACTTGTATGAATCAGGATCATCTCCAGACTGTTGGAGGACGCTGGAGTACATTACCACTTGTCACCAATGTCACAGGTGAACAATGACAAAAAGTTGTCAGAGACAGCTGCACGGCGTGAGTAACTTTTATTACGAGAAAAAGAAATACGGGACAACCCCAGAAATCAGAACCACGGGTTCTGCCACAATCACCACCAACTGCCACCATTTGCACTCTGAGCATTCCAGAACCCATCCACACCACAGGTTCTGAAATACTGGACGCTAAACATGCCGGAACTCATACAGACACAGCGTGACAGAAAGGAATCTTTAGGTTCAGCTTAGACTCCTCCAGGATTTTTTGTCTTTGCAAAGGGTAGAATATATATCAGTCAACACCATTCTGTGTCCGTGCAATTTAAATTCTGTGCACTTCTCAATGCATTTATTTTTTTCAAAATAATTAAGCAGAGGCCAAAATCAGTTTTGCAGTCTTTAGGATAGCTCAATTTTAGTCCTGCTTTTTTTTAACCTTAAAAATTTAGAATTGTGGTATTGCTAGAGCCCGATGCAAGATGGCCGCAGATTAGTGCTGCTCTACAGACTGGGGAGCTCTATCCACCCAGAATTATTATCAGCGGGACCTGCAACCACTAAGAAATGGTGCTACTGATGTGGCGGTACATGGGGAAATAGAGGAGCTGGAAAGCATGGTCAAGCTCCAGCAATCTGGTGGTGCATCGCGAGAATCTGGAAGACCTGTGTGCTGAAAAAAGGAAACAAAATGGCAGCCGACATCGGTCCGGTGTTGTGGACCGGAGAACATGGCAGCATCACCCTGAGCTCCTGAGGGACTGTGCCTAGCTGGCTGTGTCAGCTTCGAACACGAAGGGAGTTACGTGATGACCCCTGCTTGCAGCTGAATGGAGCTGAGAGAAAGCAATGGCTGCCAAGCTGCTGTCAAGGGCTGTGGCAGGAGAATACTGTGGTGCAGGAGGCACTGTACAGCTCCCATATGGAGCATGCTGAGAGCGAGACGAGAAGGTAACTGCCAACCTGCTGGGGGAGTTACGGACTGGCAAAGTGAGGCTCGGGTAAAGAGGCTGCTGAGCACTCCCAGAATGGAGGATGGGAGCGGTGACTGCGAGCCCTGGTGAGTCTGGCTGGAGGAATGAGAGGGCCCACCTGCATAATAGCCAGGCCCGAGATGTGAGATAGGCTGGTCTGAGCTGTGGGCCTGATGGCCGGCCTTGTTGAAGGGTGTAGGGTAAAGCTGCCCCCCCCAAAATTGTATGCTGGCATCTGATACCCCTGCATGGACACTAGCTATGGAAGACACACAAATCACAGGGCAATTAAGATCAAACCTAGTGAGAGCTATATTACCATATGAACTGATGGAGATTTAAGCGAAGACAACAAATTCTAGATAATGATACCTGAGCTCCTACTGTGTGTGGCGCAAACATCCACGACTCGCATGGAAATGGGCTATGCTGGAGGTCTCCGGCCCTGTGGCCCACACCTTTCCCGAATAGACATACAAGAGAGGGGGGCTCTGGAGTGAGACAGCCTCCATTTTGTTCTAGTTCTCATTTCTTTCATGAGCCACGGTCCAATATAGAACCCATTTCAGTGACATAACCCCAACTGAGGCTCTATCTGCAGCCATTTCGGAGTAACACACCACTGCAGCAGCAAAGTGTGAGCTGACCTCAGTAGTATAATATCGTAGACCACCCTGGGCACACATCAGTCAAAATTTCTAAAGCACACTGCTCAAGTTGGCAAACGAGGTAAACAGCAAAACTACACAGAGACCTGGTGTTTGCTGTGTCATAGGTGGGCATTCTCCCTCTGACTAGGACACTGATACACCCATATTGCTACTTGGCCCATCCACTGGATGCCTTCATCTACACCAGTGAGACATGTGCAATACAGAAAAGCAGCAATCTCGCCTCACCTTTGAGGCCAAGAGGGTGGTCAAACCTAGTAGAGAGGCGATGTAGGATTCAGAGCAGGACGTTCAGTCCCATGGCTCTACGGTGTTGGCTTCCACGCTGGCGGAGATGCAGCAGAGCCTTCAATCTATAAATGGCAAAGTTGATACACTCAAATTATGCATTAATCACATGGCGACAAAGCTGGACAAGCGACTGTCCAGGATAATGGAGGCGGAGCAATGCATATCCACAGCAGAGTTTATGCTCCGCAGCACTCAGGAGAAATGCCTCAACATGGAGAAGGTCTTGGAGGTGATTTAAGCTAAGAATGATGATCTCAAAGCTAGATCTAGAAGGAACAACCTTAAGGTTATGGGGGTTCCAAAAACCACCAACACTGGCAATATGGAGCTCTATGTAGAGAGTTTATTGAAGGAGATCTTTGATTCCAAGCAGTTCTCAGATGTGCTGGTGGTTGAAAGAGCACACAGATCACTTGTGACGAGTCCAACCCCTGGTGCCCCTCCGAGTCCCATTATTGCGTGTCTCCTAAACTACCAGGACTGGAAAGAAGTGCTGCTCCAGTCCAGAGAACGGCAGGAGATTCAATACCAGGGAAATGCCCTCTCCTTTTTTCTGGACTTTACAGCGTTAGTGCAGGCCCCTCCGGGGAATACCTTCAAGTAAAAAAGAAATTGCAGAAGGAGGGCATCAGGTATGCTATGTTGTATCCAGCCAAACTTAGGATCGACTACAAGGGCACACAAAAGATATGCACCACTCCTGAAGTGAGGCACATCATGGCGACCCGGCGGCCCTGCCAGGACCAGGAGGAATAAGCAGCCCACAGCGGGATACCTCACGAGTTGGCTCTATTTCTGGGCGATCTGCCAGCTGGCTGACGTGATTAGAGTTGGTTGTACGGAATACAAGATCCTGCTGGAATAGGGGCCGCTCCGGTTAGGTCTGAACGATCTGTAAGTACTATACTGAACTGGCACTGCGCTTCTGTAATGGATCAAGAGACACTGGTGAAGGCCTTGAGGCAGGTGAGACACTATGGAACGTGCTCACGACTTATCCGCCCAGCCCACTTGGCTGCTGGTCTCACGAACGAACAGCTGTAACTCAGCTCCCCAGTCGCCTCTGACTCCCAAGTGCAAGCCTATCTGGATAGGCATAAGGTACAAATTACGTTGTTGCAGGAGACGCACCTCAGGGGCAGAGCTGTGGAGATGGCGAGGGGGCCAGGTGGGTGGGATACAGATTGACCTCTTCCTATTCTAACTATGCAAGGGGGTCATGCTATTGATCAAAAAAGGGGTCCCATTTAAGGCAACATGCTTGGAGATTGATGAACACGACCAGCATGTGATAGTACAGGGCGTACTCAGTGCCACAATGTTGACTATCATTAACACCTATGGCCTCAACGTGGATGATCCAGAGTTCTATGAGCACATTTGGTGCTGGCTGAGGGCAGTGTGGCCCTCGATGACTATATGGGGCGGGGATCTGACATGGACAGATCAGCTAAAGTGGAGTTGAGAGGGAAACAGTCGGCACAGATGAAATGAACGACTTTGGCCTCATTGACATTTGGAGACTCAGACATCTGGACGGGAGGGAGAGCACCTATATCTCATTGTTCCATAGTTTCTGGTCTTGCTTTCATTACTGGTGCTGTCTATCCCAACGCATGCCTCTCGACAGTTCCAGTGGTGCCTACATCCTACAGAGCTCTTAAACCCAGTTTTCCGGTATACGGTGAGGAAAACTATATTGGAATACTTTATTTTAGGATTACCAGCAACGGAGGCAAGATGGCGGCCGCTACTGTGGCCGTGTGAGGTGCTCCACTGATGACCCCGTTAAAACTCCCTGCCAGCGGTGATTTCCCTCCTGAGTAACAGCTTGAGAATGCTATTCAACCAGCCTGTTACCGACCTGCTCCATTCATTGGAATGCTGCTGACTTACAAGTTTGGGATCTGTTATAGCCGAGTTAAAAGTGCTCCGTGTGCTCCGTGTGTTCCGGCAGCTGAAAGCTACTTGTTTTACTACTTCGGGCGTTCCCCACGGCGCAAGGAGAGAGCGGTCCCAGCTGGGCGCATTTGACTGAAGAAGTGCGGAGCTCCGAGGTAACGACTGCCCGGGTTCCGTGTGGTGGATTATTGCCTATCTTCCCTTTGCCTCTGTGTTGTTTGGCGAGCAGGCTGTGCACTGTGCTCGGCTCATTCAATGATTGAAAGCGTCTGAAAAGCCCGATCATCCTCGTGCTGCAAACATTTCCACAGCCTGGTAACCTACGGAAGGACCCTGCTGAGAAGCGGAGAGTTTTGGCGCCTTTGAAGTATTGAAGGTAAAAGGGGCAAAAAAGAATATATCCAATATCAAACTTTTTGCGCTGGGCTTAAATTCTTTTCTTAATAATCCTCGAAACCTGCAATAGACTTTTTTCTTTACAAGGATGGCGCCAAAGGGAAGGGGCACCGCGAGGTACAAAGGTGGGGCAGCAGCTGAGACACAGGCTGAGACCCCAATTAGCGGGGAACAGAGCATTCCTGCCGATAGAATGAGCAATGACACCAAAATGAGAGGGGCTATCTGAAAGTCGACTATAGCTTGCGCTGATGGTGGCTCCGATAGTATGGCTACAGGAGCAGGGGAGGAAACGCCAATGGGCAATCTGTGAAAATGCAGCCTTGATCGGTAGCTGCTCCACAAATGCAAGTGCAAGGG
Source organism: Lissotriton helveticus (assembly GCF_964261635.1). NCBI lineage: Eukaryota > Metazoa > Chordata > Amphibia > Caudata > Salamandridae > Lissotriton > Lissotriton helveticus. The sequence goes on from NC_136072.1 coordinate 655,263,780, forward strand.
GGGCAAGGCGCACTAGGAGCTATACAGAGTCATTACCGAGATTCAGCAGCCCACCAGACCCAAGAGACACCTATCAAATTAAAAACTGTTGCAGCAATTTTTGATAAAAGGCGGGGTGCCAGGTCGAAAGAGAATGCGGAGCTGAGTCAGGAGTATACAGACAAAAATAACGCTGTAGGAGCTGGTAGAAAAGAGGGCTCTTCAGCGACAAAAGGTAATCCGGCTTCGACAGCGACAATCACTTCGGCAATGGCTGTAGAAGATGCTACCTCTCAGTCAGGTTTGAATATTGAACCATCTACTCTGCTTTTGGATAAGGGGCTCGAATCCGAGACAGATGGAAAATTTTACTCAATGTCGGACCTAACGACCTTGTCGGAACATGAATTGGATAGTGCCAGCAATCTCGGGTACTGAAGGGATCTCCCGGATGATGAAGAAGGAGATGAACTTGAACAGTTTCTGTCCCAGGACACGGTGAAGAAAACAAAGGATATTAGTGAAGGAGTACAGCGTGATCGAGTGCAGCCTTTAGCACAGATTAACCTGGACGAAGAGCTGGAAGAGGATTCAATCACGCTTGGCCTGATCTATAAGACTGTTATGACGCACCGAAGTGAAACAAAAATTGAGGGACTGTGAACGCAAGGCGCTGTAAGGAAACTACAGAACTCTGTATGGCGGTTAATGAAAACTTGTGCTGAAGTAACATCACGGGTGGTGGAAGTAGAGGAGAGAGTATCCTCTGCAGAAGATACCCTAGCGAAGCAACAAACTGCGGTAGAGTCCTTACAGAAATCTAAGGTCGACGTGGACTGGAAGCTCACGGACCTAGAGAATAAAGCACGCCGTAATAACCTACGCGTGTTAGGAATTGCAGAAACAAGAGAGGGGGCAGATCCTCGTAAGTTTGTTGTCCAGTATTTCAAGGAAGCATTTCCAGAATTGACTGCATGCAACTGGGAAAAGGAAGTAATCCGTGCCCATAGGTTCCCGTTTGTGGCACGACAGTGTGGGAGAGAAAGACAGGGTGACCAAAATTCATAACAAGGGCAATTTTATTTGCTTGAACAATTATTTGCTGCGAGAAGCTCTTTATGACTTAGCAAGGCCGGGAAAAAAACAAATTGGTATGGGGTGTGAGTTTTTTGTTTGCCCGGACTTCTGCCCGACGACTGTCAACGAACGAGGGCAAATGCGGAAAAAATGTGTTCCTTTTCACGCAATAGGAGCCCAGGTTTTTCTGCTCAATCCCTCCAAACTAAAGGTCATTATTAATGGTCAAACTAGGTTTTTTACATCCGGTAGGATGGCGCAGGACTACTTATCAGTTCTGGAGAAAAACGCAAAAAAATGTCAAAAATAAGTCATCTAGTATCGGATCTTGATATCGGGAACTTATAACCTCTTATCTTATGTAATGTACTGAGAATATCGGGTGGAGGGTAGGGTTAATCACTGCCTTAGTTATCTGTTGAAGTAGCAATAAGTGTATATCCCTTTCCAAGGATATGTACTTCTCTATTTATGTCTTATGATATAATTGGGTACTCTGCTCTCTTTGCTAAGTTATTTGCTCAGGAGACAATGATGTCAATTGTAATTGTTTAGTATGCATAGGTAGAGTAGGAGAAACTTCTTCTTTTTTTTCCCTTTTTCCCCTTTTTTTTTCTTTTAGGGAAATGTATAGGTTTTGTTTCTCTGTAGCTATGCAATGTATAGTTTTTATGGATTTCGGATCAAGGATTTGGTACCCACAATTAAGCTAATCCTGTTAAGAGGAGAAAACAATTGGGTTTAAGAGAGGGGAAAGAGAGTGCCATATGAGTGTGGTAGGGAATTGGATGGGGTGGGGGAACGGTTGTTGCACCTCAACATCGCTGAGGACTGTGTCCTTAAGCCTCATTCTTGGTGGTGGAGGTGTGGGGGGAGGGGGGAGGGTGCTGTAGGGTGTGGCAAGGGGTAGGGTGGGGCGAATGGGGAGGCTATAAAAACCAAAAAATTTGAGACTCATTTTGCAGAATTGGCAGTACAGATTGTCCATATAATGGTAGGTAGGTACTACGCTACATTATTAAGGCTGAGGAAAGCTTATTCACGTCTGATTTTTCTATGTTTTGATGGGGCAGGATAAACTTGTTATAGGCACTTGGAATATTTGTGGCCTTAACGATGCCAAAAAGCGTGCTCTTTTTTCTAAAATTGTCTTTTCTATGCTGGTAGATATACTTTGTATACAGGAGACACATATACCATGGGGGAAGCGTGAGTGCTTAAGGCTGCCTGGGTTCGAGGTTTTAGTCTGTTCTAAACAGACCTCTATGATTAGAGGGGTCGCCATACTCATGAAGCGTGGCGTAGGTCTATGTAAAAGGACTTTGGGGGATAGAATGGGTAGGTGGGCCATAGCGGAGTTGTGCATAGGTGGTAAACTGTTAACAATCTGCAATGTATATGGGTCGAACTTAGATGATCCTGATGTGTTCAAATATTTAAACGTTGAATTGGCAGCCTGGCCTAGCCCACTTCTTCTCTGTGGAGATATGAATATCAATATTTTAAGTGATTTTGATCTTGCCAGCGCTCATAATTATGTGGAGAGAAAGCCCAAAGTATTCAAAGCTCTTCAGGCTCTTCTTCAGGAACATGGTCTTGCAGATTTATGGTTTCTGCATAATAAAATAGAGGATGGATTTACGTTCTATTCTATACCTCATAAGAAAAATGTTAGGTTAGATTATGTTTTTTTGTCAAAACAGGTGGCAGCTGCCTCTGTTATTTTCTGTCCACCACGGTTCCTTTCTGACCATAATCCACTGATCGCTAAATGTTCTTGGCCACGAATTAGGAAACCACCTAGGGATTGGACATTTGAAAGGAAGCTATTATTTGAGGAGGGGTACTGCTTACACATCAAAACATGGGTAGCTCAATTTTTGAATATTAATAGGGGGTCAGCCACAGACCAAGTGGTTTGGGACACGCTGAAAGCTGGACTACGGGGCGAGACTAAAAGCTTTTCCTCTTATAGGTGGAATTTAGAACAAGAGCAGATGCGCATTGGGGTTAAAGAGCTTAGGGAGGCAGAAATTGAGCTTACTTTAAATATTAAGGATGGACATGATATAGTGCCCTGCCAACAAAAGGTAGCGATTCTTAAAGCCCGGCTGTTGGAGTCTTTTGGTCAGGACCTAGCGTTGCAGTATTTACAATATCGCACAGAGATGTTTGAGTTTGGGGAGAACTCGGGCAGGGTCCTTGCCCAAAGACTCCGCCAGCGAAGTATACAGAGTCAGGTTGTAAAAATCCAGGACGAACGCGGAATAATACATGATACACAGGAAAAGGTTAACGAAGTGTTTCTGGATTTGTATTCTTCTTTATATCAAGAAGATACTTCTAGGTTTAATACAGAGAGGGCCGCGGAAGATTTTTTAGCAGATGTTGAGACTGCTGTTATTTCTCCCGAACAAGCTGAATTTCTGGCCACCCCCATTCAATGGGAGGAGGTCGAGCTCGTTGTAAAATCCTTGGCCAATGGTAAGGCTAGTGGCCCAGATGCAGTCCCATTAGAATTTTATAAGGTATTTTTAGCTGAAATTGGACAGTTTTTCTTGAGGTATTAAGAGCAGCCCAGAGGGGTATAGTGCCGGAATCATGGCAAAATGCAACCATAGTGTTGTTTTAATAAAAAGGGCAAACCTGAGTTGTTACTATCGTCATTTAGGCCGATCTCTCTAATCAACAGCGACTCAAAAATTTATTAAAAAATAATGGCAGGCCGACTCGTTCAAGTGATCACTTCGCTGGTCTCTGTACACCAGCACGGATTCATACCGGGTCAGGGCACAGCTCATCATGTCAGACGCTCCATTGCATTATTGGACTGGGCCCATGCTTCGAACTCTCCCCTCGGGTTGATCCTATTGGACGCCATGAAGGCATTCGACAGGGTCTCTTGGGGGTTCTTCTGGGCCGTCCTGAAGTGGAAGAGATTTCCAAAAGAATTCATACAGGCGATTTGTGCGATGTATTTCTCTCCAAGAGCGCAACTTCGTATTTCTGGACAGCAGACTAGTTTTTTTTCCATCACTAGGGGCACGCGACAGGGGTGTCCCAGTTCACCCCTGCTGTTTGCCCTGTATATAGACCCCTTTCTTTCTAAAATCGAGGCTAATCAGAGTATAGTAATGGCAATACGTTGTATAATCTGTTAGCGTATGCAGATTATATAGTCGTCATAACATCAGACGTTTCATCTGCGTTTAGGGAACTCAAGGAACTAGCAGGGGACTTCGGGGCAGTATCGGGCTATAAGCTCAATGTCTCAAAGACCCAGGTGGTTCAGACGCCTGGCATGGCAATTTCTGATGCCCCCAGTCGTTCCACGTAGTTAGGGGTGCGTATAACCTCCGCAGTGGATAGCATTCCGGATCTAAATATCCTACCGGTGATAGATGAAGTAAACACTAAATTAGAGTGACTTGATAGCTTACATTTATCTTTATATGGACGCTGTAGCGTCATTAAAATGTTAGTCCTTCCTAAGTTTTTATACCTGTTGAGGACCATCCATCTTTTGTTTTCCCAAACAAGTTTGACAAAGGCAAATAGGGTTTGTTACAGGTTTTTGTGGGGTTATAGGCGCACACGTCGGGCAGCTAAATGGATGTGTCTTTCCAGTGATCGAGGGGGCTGGTCGGTTCCCAGACTCGTTATGTACTATTGGGCAGAAATGTTACAAGCAATGGGCGTGTTGCTATGTGGAGATAAAGCGAATGTACCAATATGTAATCGCCCTACTATTTTTGAGATCGGGCTGGGGTCTGCTACAAAGGGTATTTTACTTGAGATCCTCGAACCTAGCTATTACAAGAGAACCCGCTTTAAAGTTTTGATTGCTGCGTGCACTATTTGGCGGTTGATCAGGAGAAAATTAGCTATTCCAAATATGAATTTATATACGCCTTTTAAAGCCAATCGAATGTTTCCTAGTATCTTTCAGGATTACGTTATGCATAGTTGGCAAAGCAAGGGTGTCTATGGGCTGGGTGATATGGTGGAGGACGGAGTAGTTTTACCCTACAGTGATATTAGGAATAAATTCAAGTTATCTCCACGCGACTTTTTTAAGTACTTACAGATTCAAAGCTTTATCCAAAAATATTTGAAGAAAACTCCTGGTATGCTGGAGAAAGTACCAATTATTGAATTGGTCAAGAAGAGAAGCAAAATAGGAATGATGTACCAATATTTAGTTTCAACTCTTCCGGATGATCTAACAGGTCAAAGCGCTAAGTGGGAATTGAACTGGTATTGATTTAACTTCGGTGTTAGAACTTGCTAGTCAGGTTATTGTGTCAGGCTCACTCAAGACTCAAAGTTATATGGCAATGTTAGATTTATATTACACGCCCGCTAAGATTGCAAAGTTGGGTGCCATAAAGGGCAATGCCTATGCACGATGTGGGCTGCTGGCAGCCGATATAATACATATGTTTCATTCCTGCCCAACCCTTTGTGGGTTCCTAGAAGACATTGAGCCTTTATTAATGCTACACTTAAGATTAGATGTGCATTGACTCCGGCACTTGTGATATTTGAGGTTGAGGTCGGTAACACACTAGTAGGCAGTAATTACTTATATGAATCAGCCCTTATATTTATTGCTATGTCGCAGGTCCGTCTGTGCATAACATCTCAGTGGCTTTCTCCGGAAGCGCCAACTTTTGTGCAGTGGCGAGCAAGATTGTTAGCTATACACCGGCTAGAATTTTCTGTTTTTTCATGTAAAGGGGGGAGGAGGCGGCAACTAGCAACCAGGATTTGGGCGCCGGTGGCGGAATGGGTTGGATAAAGGAATAGCAATTCTTTTGCCGCATTATCGTCTTCTATTTCTCCTTTTCTGTCCTGCTTTCCTTATTTTCAATCTCTAGGAATGTGTTGCTGTACCGTTTGCCTAATTTGTTTAATGACTTTCTTTGTTATTCTGTATTAATAACCAATTCTGTTGTGTAAGTAGGAATTTGTATTTCTAAATGTCTGGTCTCAATAAATAAAATAAAAAAAAATAAAAAAAGGAATACTTTATTTTATTTTTTTACATTTACTTCATCATAAATAGAGGCTCATTTGACAGCCCTGGGTTCCCTTTGGGAAGCATTCTAAACCACCATTCGAGGGGTATGCATGGGAACCCGCACAGGGAACTTGTGGTACATCCACACCTAGTTATAGAAACTGGAGGACAACTTGCAGAAGCTGGAGCAGGAGTATGAGAGTGACCCAAGGGCAAGCATTCTGAAATACATAAGGGACCTCATCTCTGACTATGAGACTATAGCAGAGCAGGAGTCGTGCCATTGGCCCTGGGCATACATGGCTTGTCAGGTGAATTCTATAAGGAAACAGCAGATCTGTTGGCCCCAAACTTGCTTAAGATGTTCGAAGAAGCATACGATCAGCAAGTGCTACCCCCGTCACTTTGGGAGGCCCTTTTGATAATGATTTTAAAGCCTGATAAGGCCCCGAACCAATGCTCCTCATATCTGGCGCTGTCAATAATTAACATTGATACGAAAATACAGGTGAATATTTTAGCAACCTTGCTACAGGCACTGCAGACCAACATGATCCCACCAGACCATTCTCGATTCATCCCTACCTGCTCAACAGTGCAGAACATATGCACCATCTTTGCGCTATTTCATCAGCTCAACCCCTCTTTGAAAGCCGCAGCAGTCTTGCTAGACACCGCAAAAGCGTTCGATGCAATTGAATGGTCCTACATGTTTACTATCTTACTCCATATTGGGGTGCCCCCAACCTTCATCTGCTGTGTTTGCTTACTATTAAGGGCACGCGGCGGAGCTGGCTTAGTGCCTCTATGCATAATTCCACAGAGTTTGAGAAAAACTCTGTGGAACTCCACTCCGCTCCCTCCCCCCCAAATGAATAAATTTTTTAAAAAGAAGGCATTTACCTGTGTGGCTGCATCCTCCTTTGCCTGACTGTTCTCCTTCCTGCTCCTTACTGTCCTTCTTTTATGAAAAAACTCCTATGTTCTACGTCCTGCACATTTTGCGTACCTGTGGCTGTGTGCATTCATGCATGGACTGTACCCACAGTTCCCGGAGGAGCCCCCGGCATTGTCAGCACTCCAGTTACTTTTGACCACAACCAACTGGACAGAAACTAGTCACCAGGCTATAAAACGTATCACACCTGGAAATAGCTCATTCCAGCAACTCCATTGGGGACAAATGGAATGACGTACTAGATCCACCCCTCAAAGTAGCAGAATGGACGTTGTGCTGTGCACACACAGAGGAGCTAACCTCGAATGGGAATTTGCACATTATTCACTTTAAGTTCCTCCATCAGATGTACTACACACACCTCAGACTTCGGAGTTATGGCCTTAGGTAGGATGTTAATTGTAGTAGATGTGGCTCACCAGGGACTGATTTTCTACATTTGGCATGGGACTGCCCCCGGACACTCCACTATTGGGAGCAGGTAACACACATCCCTTCCGAGGTGGTGTCTGAAACAGTTCAATGCACTTCCAAAATATGTCTACTTGAGTACATGAAAGCATTGAAACCGGCTTAACATAAGCTTGTGGCTGTTAGTTCACTACTGTCTAAAAGGGGGTTAAAAACACTGGGTTCAAAGAGCATATCCTAACTTAGAGGGATGGTATAAGGACATAGCATACTGTAGAGACAAACAGAAAACGTATGTAGAGGAATTCATGAGCACCTACAAACCGAAAGACTTCTGGGCACCGATGGCTGCATACTTCCTTGCACTTCCGGAGTGACCCGCGGATGAAAAAAGACTATGGTATACTGTGATAAGCAATATCAGGTGTATGGTAAAAGTGTATCACTATATGGCATGTCATCTGCGAATGTATCAATATCAGTGGCCAATTGATGTTAACTGGTCTATTATGTATGTTTAACTGAAATGCAATAAAAACAAATGAATTGCTTTTCAATTATCTTTTCATTTCATTCGTTTCAATACTTTATTTCGGCAATATGCTATAAAAGTGCAAGGAAAAACATAATATCACTTGATGCATACAACTACTTCACATAAAATGTTAAATATTAAAATGCAGTTAACAATCCAGCTGCTAAAACATGATTCCAATGGCTGATAGATGCACCTAAATCCTCCTCCTCACAAAACAGTGTTTGGTCACACATTGCTAAAACTTCAAAACAGCCATTTATGGACACGCCCTTTGTCTAATCCTCCACATAGCTGTTAAAAAGCAGGATACTGTAAAGGCCAAGCACTGTCTGGCATAATTTTTTAAGACAGAAAGGGCGATTTGATGTCGCCAGAAACCTAATAGCCGGCAGACAGGGATTAACATATTTTCCTGCTCTTTAAGTATGCCGGTCAGACAAATAAAACATGATTTCCTGTCTCCCTATCCGCTCCACAAATAGGGTAGGTGTACCCAGCAAACCCCAGCTTTTTAACCAATTTGCAAGTGAAGGAGGAGCTCGGTAATGCACTGTACCTAAACTGCAAATACAGTTGCTGAGCGAGAATTTCTCCTGGTTATTAACATCCTTAATCTGGAGAAAGGAATTATTCAGTTCTGTGTGAGGGGAATCACAGCATTTGGCCCAATTTATACTTAATTACTCACTTTTTAGCGAAGTGTTGCCAACTATAGGAGCGGACTTTGGCTCATTCCACAGGTCACCAAACCCAACCTTTATTAGAGTTTCTTTAACATATCTAATACAAAGGATACTTCCTCCACCAAAGGCTCCTAACACTTCTTTGAGGCCCTCTAAATAGGAGTGTAACTCGGGTGAGGTCCAATTTTGTCTCCAGTTATCTTTTCAGTTAAAATATGTATACATGCATCTCAAGGTGAGAGAGAATTTCGATGACGAATTATCAATTATGTTTTGTATTTGGATGGCAATTAATCATCAGTTTCTAACTTGTTACACAGCCTATTGTGATGATATGAAACGGCGAACTATTGTATGTTTTAAAGTTTTTTTTAACCAAAATAAAACTATTTTAAGTGACTAAGATTTTGCTACACTTTATCCTTGTAGAACTCATGGCTTACCCCTGGCTTACTTATGAATACAGGAAGAAAGAGAAATACTACAAAAGAAAGTAACGCCTACACCATGAAAGATCTCTATGAATGATGGGGTGCAAAGGCTGGGAACAAACTGAGGTCCTCATTTACAATGAATTGGTGTAGTGGAGCAGCCAAAGTCTTTTTGCTGCACTGTCCAACGCCAGTACGAAAAAGCAGGAATGCACCATATTTACAAGATACAGTGCATTCCTGTCTTTTAAGTCTGTGCACAATTTGGCGACCTTGCACCATGGTGGAAGGGTAATTGTGTTATTGGCATGATTGTTTTCGTGCAGAAAGAGACACCATCCTTCACAAAAACAATCCATTAAGGCTTTTTCCTCTTTCTATGTGTGCTGCAGAAAAAACAAGGAGAAATAAAAAATGTTCTTCTTCTTACACCTCCCCTGGTGAGGCGTACATTTTTGACACTTTCCCAGGTTTAACGATCCTTGTAAATCTGGGAATGTGTCAAAACCCATGGGTGTTGCGTGGGAAAACCCACTACAATGCACATGGAATGCCCCACCTGACGCAGTAGAGGGCAAAGCAGCGACATGCACTGCAATGCCTTATCTCATATCTTTGAGGCCATGACAAGCTATGCAAAAGTGTCATTGCGTGACCTCGTAGATATGCGATGACATTCTGTGCCGCCTGAGCGTCATAAAAAGTGATGCACTGGTGGTTCAAGGAGCTTGTAAATAAGTGCCTGAATGCATTCGTATTGAAGAAGAGCACATTTTCTTGGAAGGAGAACACGAACATCACATAAGGACCCACATGTTAAATCTTTTTCCCACTGGTCATGCTTTTAGACTGACCTACAACATCCTTAGAGGATCACTACCAGCCCCTGCTGACCGCAAGAATGAGAAATACTTCTTCACATCTGAAAACATGAGATAACACTTTCGAGCCACCGTTGTGCTTTGAGGCAAAGCTAAAGGGCACTTCCTTCTCTTTTCTAAGAACATTTTAAGATCCTGCAGCTTGTGGGAAAAAGACATTTATATTCACAGTGGAAACCTTTCCGACCACTGAGGTTACTACATTTCATGGCGCTCCACTGGAGCGCATTTCCGTTCCTGAGGCAGTGCAGATATTGGCATTAGCCCTCAATGTCCAGGATTACAATTTATGGTGGTGTTTTTTTTACAATGTATTGTGTTAGAATATACTGCACGGTCAGTCTCAGGACCGCCTTTGATCATTTGCAATATTCGCAGGGAAAACAGGTTTGAAATAGCCACTTTGGAATGTCAACAATAGTGATACATTTTGTACAGTAAATACATGAAACAGATTTGCAAACGGTTTGTGATTTTACACTTGCCTGCTAGTTTTGCTCTTTGAAACAGTTTCGTGTTGAAAGGATGGACTGTAGTCACAGGGTAAATCAAAGTAGAGGTTTATTGATAAGTTACAAGAAGGTATTTACAAGTAGATAAGTTGTTACAAGCTGATTAAAGGCTAGTTCATGGCCCCACCAGGAGCTGCATCTTTGCTGCTCAGCCCACTCTCTCTAACTGTCATTCCTCCAGTCCACCAGACACACCAACATTCTACTCAGTCCTCAGGCACTCCAACATTCCACAACACGGAGGACACGCCCACGAGGAACATGGCGGCGGGCTGAGAGCCGGTCGCGGCAGCACCGTGGTGTCTGGATGGCCGAAATGAGTGCAGCACGGTAGCGAGAGGTCGTTAGTCTCCCCACGTCACGGTGAGCAGTTAATGCGTTTTCTCTACACGCAAACCACCACCGGCAATTCTAAGCCGCCTCCTCTGCTTCTTTTCTTCCGAGGAACCACGGCCGCCCAGGAAGTACTGCGGCAGGCGGCGTTAGGACCCGCCGGGTTTCCAGGACCGGGACCGGGTCGGATCAGCGCGGCTTGCCATGTGAGGAGACGCTTACACCGGACATGCACAGACGGAGACGGAGGTGGATTACCAAGACGTATGCTGGGTCTATAGGTTTGCAGCTCATTTCTTAAAGCGTTTAAAACGCTTAAACCGCTTAAACGCCTTTAATCAACATTTTGGCAAAAGTGGAAAGCAGTAATCAGCGGTAAGGAGATACTCAGGTTGGGGCTTTGATAAAAGTTGACAGCAGCATTTTTACCATACTATTGCATGGAGAAGAAGAAGTGATTGAAAGAAAGAGGTTACCTTCTTTTTTTTTTTTTTTTTTTTTTTTTTTGCTGGTCAGATCAGATCACGGACTAGTGCACACTTACACTTAGTGTACACATATAATAACATTTATGCTGGAAGAACGCCGACGATGCCTATGGAGCAGATTTCGCTCTGCTCTGTTTAAAATTAAACTCGGAAGCCTAGTAATACAATCACCTGAACAATATCCTATTAAAATAGACATTGAGAGAAAAAAACTTTACTCTCGTGCAGCAAACTGCGGGGGGAGGGGAAGTAGAGTTGTAGAGACTCGAGGGCTTATTACTGGGAGGGGAGGTTGCATGGATCAAACGCAGCTGGGTCTTCCAGAATATTTTAAGACCACTGAAGTCACTGAAGCTACTGAAGTTATAGCACAAGAGCCTGGCCTGTTGAAAGTTCCTGAGTTAGGCGGGATAGAATCAACAGAAGCAGTAACATTTAATACTGTAGAGCGAGCCAAGGTTGAAATAGGCTCAATCTCAGTAAAACAGGGGCACACCTTTCCGGTAAGAAGAAATAGGTATCAGCTTAGATCCAGGGTAGGGCTAAAAGAGAAAGGGGCTTTACAAATTGAAGAGAGAGAGAGACCTATGCCATTAACCCCCTGCAAAAGTAAAAAGAAAAAGACTATCCCAGTCATAAAGCTCAAAGGTGTATCCCATGAGTGCCAAGTGGTAAAAAGTACTCCATCCTTAAAATCTTTTTTCAAGGTCCTGGATCAGGCTAAGCGTTCCGCAGTGCAGTTGGAGGGCAATATCGGCTCTATTCCTTTAACAAACAGATACGGGGCCTTAGAAAACTTAGACAATATGGAAAATGCGGATGAGGCTGAAAACCTAACAGAAACCTCGGCCAATTCAATTAAAGCCCCCTCAACAGATATAATGCGGGGAAACCAAGACACCAGACCCAAGAGTCAGGCCGCAGCAGTTAAACTTACACAAAATAGCTCTAAGGAGGCAGTAGAGGAGACTGGGAGACTGCATGCAAGTAAAGATAACCAATCAGACTTAAGCGAGCAAGAAAGTGACCGACTAGGGGACCTTTTTCGATCCTTGAGAGGTGACATGATGGCGAAATTCGAGATATCGGAAGCCAATCAAAAAACAATACAGGACAGATTCGATGTGCTAGAATCTAAGTTAGAGGAGGTCACTTTGCGTACAGGGAGACTTGAAATAGAAACGGCTGCTTTGGACAAAACAGTACACGAAAATAAAAAAGACATAGAACATCTTAAAGCCCAGAATAGATCATTGGTTATGGACATTGAACGGATGGAGACCCATGCAAGGAGGAATAACCTAAGGATCTTGAAAATACCTGAAGGGGAAGAATTGGAGGACTTAAAGGGATTTGTCTGTAAACTCTTGAGGGACGGTGTTTTAAATGATCGCCCGGATATTAATTTGGAGGAAGAAATCCAGAGGGTACATAGAGACCCCTACAAGAGGCGTACTGACAGGAAAACTCCTAGGAGAATACTTATTAACTTTCAGACATACAGCGTAAAAGAGCTCATCCTAGGGCGATCCCTTACGAAAACAGATCTACGTTATAAGTCCAGTCCTTACCTTATCAGGTCGGACATTGGTGCAAAAACCGCGCAAAGACAATGGGAGCTGGGCACCAGAATGCCGGACTTAAGGTCATTGGGAGCACATGTCCAGATGAGATTTCCAGCTATGCTTAGGATTATGTGGAAAAACAAGACATATAGTTTCACACAGCCAGAAGAGGTTGACAATCTTTTGGACCGAATAAGAAGAGAGCAGGAAGAATAGGACCCGATAGATAAACTGAGTACTTTAAGGAAGGAAATGAAAGAAAAGAGAAAGAAAAAAAAAAAAAAAATAATAATAATATAATAAAAAGAAAAAGGGTATGGTGGGGGGAGAATCTGAAAAAAAGAATACACAAATAAATAAATAAAAAAAAAAAATTAAAAAAAAAACCACAATGGATTGTTAAGTTGGCTGTATGATAAACAGGGGACACGAAGATTTATTTATAATTTAATTGGTCTCGCTCGAATACAGCAACCTGGGGAAGGGTGAGTGGGGAACTTGAAAAAGCAAAGGATTCTATAAGCAGGCTGTATGATAAGAATGGGGGACATGAAGTTTTATTTGTAATTTAATTTGTCTCGCCAGAATACAGTAAACCGGTCATGGGCACCACCTGGTTGCTCCGAAAGGCGAAGTCATCGCCAGGTATGTTAAGGGGGTTCCTCAGGGGGGAGGTGCTCAATGGGTGGGGGGAGTCAGGGGGGAGAATAAATAAAAAAAAATCCTCATATATAAATAACAGCTTGATGTATAAAGGAATGGATGGGTATGAGCGTACACTGGAATTATGACCAATCCATATAAGCTTAAGGTTCTGTCATGGAATATCAATGGTATAGGGGAAAAAATAAAACAGAATAGGATTTGTGAATTCTTAAGAAATTCGGAGGCCCAAATTATAATGCTACAAGAAACACATTTAGAGGCAGCAGTCTGTGATTCTCTTTTTAAAAAGTGTAGGTGGGTTCAGGATATAATCAGTTCCAGGCAATTGGGTGTTACTAGGGGAGTTTCTATTATAATTCGAGCAAATAGTGGGATAAGCTTGAGAAGCTTTGAGACGGATCAATCGGGTAGGTGGTTAGTCGCACAAGTATACATTCAAACTACCCCATATACATTCGCAGTGTACTATGGTCCTAACGAGGACAATCCGGTTCCGCTTTCCAAATTAGAACTAGCTTTATTTACGATAACTGGTCCTCTAATTCTTGGTGGGGATTTTAATCTGGTCTTCGATCAAAAATTAGATAGAACTTCTAAGGCCAAATACCATGCTCCCTTAAAATCGCTTGCTTTCCTGGACACTTTAATGAAAGATTTTACTCTAGTAGATGTCTGGAGAAAAAAAGTATAGATCTCAGCCAGGTTTTACTTTTTACAGTAAAAAATATAAGAACTACTCCAGAATAGACCACTTCTTAGTTGACCAACATCTTCTCCAAGACATCGGCTATCTCTCTTTTACGCCCTCAGTATTATCGGACCATGCTGTACTTGAACTGGAAATTAAACTGAATATAACTTTATTAAAAGCTAGGTGGACATTGGAAAGATCATTTCTATTAGATAATCAGATAAAAGTAGTAGTTAAAGATAAAACATCAGAATTCTTTCTAATAAATTCGGGATCTTCCTCTTCCCAGATTGTATGGGAAACTTACAAGGCTTACTTGAGGGGTGTTTTAAGTTCTTCAATGTACCATAAAAGAAAAACTATAAAAATAAAAAGAAAGGAAGACTTAGCAGCAATAATTAGAAAGGATCTCGAATTACAGAATGCAATTCTAACAAACTCCAGAGAAATGCATGTGCTAGAGAAGGAACTTGTTGATTTGCAGCTCCACTTAAAAATTTCTGATGAAAGAATTCTCAAAGAAAAATGGGAGTCCAGCAGATTAAAAAATTTTGAGTACGGAGAGAAGTGTGGAGCTCTCCTTGCCTGGAAAGCTAGAGAAGAGAGAACGAGAAATAACATTAAAGTCCTGATACATAGACAGTCAGGAGATTTGATAGAAACAGACGTAGAGATAAGAGAAGAAGCCAGGTCTTTTATGAGGAGTCTCTACACGGAAGATAAAGATCCCACGGGGGCGGATTTAGAATCCTGGTTGAGCATAAAACATCTGCCACAAATGTCTGAATCAGAAAAAGCATACTTGGAAAGTGAGATAACAGATGGGGAAATTTTAGGTCAACTGAAGAAAATGAAAAGGGGGAAAGCTGCAGGTTCTGATGGGTTGCCAGTGGAGATCTATTTGGACAATAAAGATCAACTAATAACTCCATTAAGGGAACTCTTCAATCTTTTATTGACCCAAGGCTATTCTATACCTTCATCATGGGGAGAAGCCATCATTACACTTATACCCAAGCCAAATAAAGACTTGAAAAGAATAGAGTCCTATAGACCTATTTCATTACTGAACTCGGATATGAAGATCTACTCAGGTATTTTAGCCACTAGATTATCAAAGGTTATAAAATCCATAATTCACTCTGACCAGAGAGGCTTTATCCCAGGGAGACAGTTAAACGAACTAACGTTTCAAGCAATAGGGGCTGTAGATTATGCTATTGCTAAAAATCTCCCACTGGCGCTGGTAGCCATAGATGCGGCTAAGGCCTTCGATCAGGTCAATTGGAAGTATCTATGGGCCACAATGGCGGCTTTCGGGTTTCCCGAAATTTTTATAGAGGCGGTCAGATCCTTATACCATTGCCCAAAGGCTAAGGTTTTAGTTAATGGAATTTTATCTGAGTGGTTTGACATTTCGCGAGGCACTAGGCAGGGATGTCCTCTGTCCCCCCTTTTGTTCGATGTTTACATGGAGCCCTTTGTCTGTGGGATTAGAGAGGACATCATCATTCAACCATTTCAGCTTGGAAATTTGCTTTTGAAGGTGGCGTTGTATGCTGACGATCTTCTTTTATATACTTCTGATCACTCGACAGCAATTCCAAGGTTATTTTTTCTATCGGAGGAATTTGGGAAACTGTCCGGGTACCAGATTAATAAGGATAAAACAGAGATCATGGGGTGGAACAACAACACACACATAGTTGGAGCAAAACAGAACATGAGGTACCTGGGAATCCACTTAACTCAATCTTTAAAAGACACTACGTCACTTAGTTGGCAAAAGGTGGTTAAAGATATTAATAAAACTTTAACAAGATGGGGGAACCTGCCTTTAAACATTTACGGTCGGGTCAACCTTATTAAAATGACAATCCTTCCTAAATTGACCTTTTTATTTAACTGCATCCCCTTATCATTTTCATTGAAAGACATCAACATTTTACAGGGTAAAATTGGATCCTTTGTATGGGCTTGCAAGTCAACAAGAATTGCATGGAAGAAGCTGAGGAGGGGTTTAAAGTCAGGAGGGCTTGCCCTCCCTGACCTCTTGTCATACTGTCATGCATTTCATTTTAAGAATTTTAGGCTTCTGGCAAACAAGCTGGATGCATCATCACAGGGCCGCCTGTTTCAAGCATTGTTAACGGATTTACCTTATGACCATGATTACTTTATTTTTAAGTTTGGAGACCAGAAATTTTTTTAAAAAATTCGCCTTAAAATTTTGCAGACTGCATTAAAAAATTGGGGGTTCATCAGGAAGACATTTAACATTCCCTATTACCACACACACTCCCCGATATGGGACTCTCCTGGTACACCTCAATGCCTCCAAGATCAACTGTCACGACCCATGAAAGCAGCTGGCTTTAAAAAATGGGGAGATCTCTGGGTAGATTCGGGCCTAATGAGTTGGAACACGTTGGTACAGCTTACAGAAGGACAGTTGACTAGGTTTAAGTACTACCAGTTGTCTGGTTGGTGGTCCAGTCAAAACATGCAAAGGGAAGAAAATACAGATATTCTTGATGTAATCGGCAGAAGGGGGAAATGGGTAAAAGAGTTATCATTTTGGTACAATTTAATGATCAAAGAAGAGGAGAGTAAACTGTACAAGGAGATAATAAAGTTATGGGGTAATGGTATAGCTGAGCCCCCTGAAGAAGTCTGCAAGGCATGGATAGACTCTTTTTCCCTTTCACAGAGGCTAATTAAACCTGCTAATTTAAGGCGCAACCACCTGTTTACGGCTCATAGAGTCTATTGGACTCCGGCAAAACTGCATAAGATAACACGAAACAACTATTATTGTCCCCGTTGTAACTATAATGCCGCTGATGATATCCACATTTTTCTGGAATGTCCAGCCATTCAAAACTACTGGAAAGCGATAATGGATTTTCTGGGAGATGTACTTTCCATAAATATTATATGTTCTCGCAGATTAGTCTTCTTTGGTTTACCGAAAGAATACAATATTAAGAATTTGGATACTCAATTTATTTTTTACACAATAGTTATTGCAAGGAGACAAATCTGCATGGAGTGGAAGTCAGCGGCTCCCCCTAGATTTGCAGTATGTTTGAAGTACTTAATAGAGGTGTGTAAAATGGATCTGGCTGGCCGATACGAGAATTCGCAGAATGTCTGGTCTAAACTGATGGTCTGGATAAATAGGTGAGCAGTCCTGTGATTATGCCAGAGGTTGTGTCGGTCCTGTCCTCCACCAGGCCTGGGGTGCCTAAAACAGGCCTGGAGGAGTAGGATAAGGAAAGCAGCCTACCTCTGGGAACTCCTGTCTGCTATGATACTGTTTTCCATGGCGGACTCGAAAAACAACAGTATAAGAGGCAACAGCGAGACCCATCTAGAGCATATATATTCTGGTGGCATATATGAGGACAAAAAAAAAAATTTAAAAAAAAAAAAAAAAAAACATTCCACAACACACTCATGCATACTGGCTGAGCAGCAGTAAATCTAAGTACAACATTTTGTTTATTTCAAATTCATCTCATAAACAAATTTCAATTGTACTGCTTCAGTTAAGTTTTTTGAATTTCTTATTTGAGATTAAACTACATACTTTATGTATTGATTTTGTTTTAGGTGGTTACCTGCTATAAGGAGAAAAAACTAACAAAGATTTACTGAACTGGTCTGAAGCACATATGTGGATCATATCCCGAAAAAGCAGAGATGCAAGCATTTTAGGTATTAGCATAATTTATGGATATATTTGGACATTGAGAATTGCAGAATGCCAAGAAAAAAACCTTTGAAACCTATTTTTCCTGGTATATATCAACTTCACAAAAATGTTTCCTATGGATTATCTACGTTGATCACGATACATGAGAGTAAATATTGCAGACATTCTGGAAACTCTGGGCCCCCGGTGCTACTGCACCTGTTGCACTAATGGTAGCTGTGCCCCTGATCTCCTGCAGGCTTGTATTTATTGGCATTATTTGTATGAAGCCATTGGAAATGGGATACCCAGAAGGAACATCAAAGGAATTAACATTGCAAGAAGTGACAGTAAGTTTCAACATTAGAAATAACAAAATAAAAACAAAGGTAGCAAGAATAACAAGACATCAGCAAAATAGATACCAGTGAGGGCTGCCGCAAACCTAAAGTGGTGGAGTGGGGCAGAGGTCTTAGGGTAATAATAGCTTTTTTTAAACTTAACAGTTGTAGGTGCTGACGCTACCGGCTAGTTCAGTGCTCCTCTCTTCCCAGCAGTCACTTGGGCACAAAGGACAGGATCTCCACCCAATTCAGACACTGCTTTCATGCTATTCCAAGCCTGAGAGAAGTGCCAGGATTGGCCTGAGCGGCTGGTCTTACATTCAATTAGGCACAGGGAGCCTGTGCCATTTCTCCACCTGACTGTGCAACACAGCTGGGTTGGAGAAATGTAAGTGCGCATGTCAGTTTGGCCATCCTAAGATGGCCAGCCAAACCAACATCTGCACTTACAATACAGTGCCTATCACTCCTCCTCCATGCCATGGCCTGGCCCGCCCCACCCTAGATTTGATGGCTCAGTCGGTCAGTAGAAAATAAAATGATACTATTATCATTTTGTTTTTCGCTGACTGTTTCTAGGCAGTGGGGCAACAATCCTCCACCATTATGGAGGAGCCACTCCTGAAAGATGCACAACTTTTGTATCCACTTGCAATATGCATTCATTAAATTAAATTTAACTAAAAAATGCGATAAACACAAATTGCATGGTTGCCTCAAATCTGACGTTCAGACAGACAAATTATAGATACTTTGCAGCTTATTCATTCTGAAGATATTTTACTCTTTAATGTTTGTCCAGCACCTGAACAGCTTTTGCAGACACAACCCTCCAATCTTCCCCTTGAGTTTCACAGAACATGCAAGCTCAGACAGCAAAGCTTTCTGTCAGGTTATGCAAATGTACAAGCTCTAAGCAAAACAGCAGTCCCGCCAGCACGTAACGCATATCTTGCAGAGTCAGACATTAGCCTTTGGCTTATACAGATGTTAAAGGCTCCAGGCAGCAGAGCTGAGCCTCATGCTGCTGAGTCCTTGAAAGACCCTACCTTAAATAGCAGAAAGACAGAATTGTGCATATGATATAGGCTCAGACTTCGCAGAACAGACAGTGCCAATAGTACTGTGTCACTTATATAGTGATTCCTCCCACATTCTGGCATTTCACAGCACTGTGCAAAACACGCTTTACTAAGACTCAGTTTATGATTATCAGTTCACAGATCACAGAAGGGTGGGTTGGCCTTCCCTGAGATTCGAACTCAAAAGTGGTAGATTCCCACATATTTCAGGGTAAGCATTTTACTCACTGAGCAATCCTACTGGATAAACCAGTTACATATATCCGTAAAGCAAAAGATGAGTATTTTTTGCTGCCAATCGCATTATTATTGCCTCAACAGCAATACAACAGTGAGTAGATGCTGTTTAGTGGTTATATTGATGGCATGGGGAACTGGGTACCAGTCTCACGCTGGTCTGCTGTGAGACTTTTTTACATGGGGTGCAAAAATTAGCTCAGAAACACACTAGGCAACATTTCAAGAAATGTCTTGAACTTCATGTGATACAAAATTGAGAAAGTTCGTAAATGACACCAACGTACCTATATTTTGCCTAACCTACTCCGACCTTTTTGTCAACATGCAGTGATTTGTTGTTCTCCAGGTGCGTTAACACTATGGATAAAATTCATAATTGTTTTGCATTACGCTAGTGCCACCCTACGTGATGTAGGCCAATGCAAAACCTAGAATCAGATTTACCAACCCACACAATGACACCATGAGTGGCCCTGCATAGCATGGTAGTTCTGTTGTAAAGCAAGTTAGCACAAGTCCTTGACTTGCGTTACATTGCATGGTGGAGGCATTACATGGGTGGAGCCTGGGTGTTCCCACGCATCCACCAATTAATTCTGACACATTCCTAGATTTACTAACACTGGTAGACTTCGAATGCATTAGAATTGTATGCCTTCCACCCACAGGTGAAACATGGAGAAATATTTTCATTTTTCCTCGTACTTCCCTCTTTCCAAGTATGTTCTATTCTACAGCAGACTTAGAAAGAGGAAATTGCCTGTAAGGGTTGTTCTCCTTCCTGCAATAAAACAACCCTGTCTATAACAAAGGTATCCTTACACCATAGCGCAAGGGTGCCTGCATTGGCGCTAGGCTGCACTGAGTGCACAAGGGCAAGAAGAGGGCATGGGTGTGCCATATCTTGTATCTTGATAGACATGGCGCATTGCTGCCCTCTCCTTTTCACACAGCACTGCGAGGTGACTTACTGCCTTGCATAAAATAGTCATAAATCTGGGTCTATATAAATACCACTGAGGTTTAGATTTTGAGAATTTAGGAGAAATTGGGCATTGCAAATATATATATATATATTTTAGCAGACATGATAAAAACATGAAAATAGCATCAGTTTAATTTTATTGTATAGATTTGTAAAATAACAATATGTTCTCAGTATCCTTGAGTTGAATTCTCTCAGACACAAACCTCTCAGACACAAACTCTCCACGTGGCCTCTAGCACAATTCACCAGTAGTCTTTTCTCTGCCTGCCAGCATTTCTTTCAAGCTTCACATTCTTTTCAGAATGCTGGCTTCCTTTGATGGGTGTACCTACCAATCATTCACGGTGCTTATAACAACTTGTTTTTTTCTTGGCTTCTTCATATCTCTGCCTTTCATGAGGAGTTCCTTTGTATAGAATTGGGCTACAGAGTACATCTGCAATAAATAAAGGCTTCAAAGGGAGCGGCATAGGCTGGTTATTGCTGCATTCCTGATACTTGTGCTTCGAAGAAATACATAAATACGGAATGGAAAATACGTGTCCGTTTTATTCATCTCCTCTGATTGGAAAACGTTTTTAACCTTGATTTATTTATATTTATCTATTAATGAATGTGGATTGTTTTCAGTACGAATGTAACCCAACAATGTTGGAGCTCTGGACTCTAACATAAATCAGTAAACTATAGATCAGTGGCTACTTGACCTGAACTGCTTGACGATCCCCTCAATGGCAATATGGGACCAGATTTAATTATATATATATATGTGCATAGCAACTGAGAATTTAAGGTTCAGCCACTATTTCTATTGAAATGCATTGTTGATTTTCCTATTTATTTTTGACTGCTGGGACGTATTTGCACGAAATTTTGGAGCTGCTCGTTTGGGAGCTGCTGTCCTGGGAAAATAAGCTAATGGAATGTGAAAAAATAGATGTTTTTTTCATTTTAGGTCCCATACGAAATCCTGTTCAAGCCTGCATTCCGAACAGCTAAAAGGTTTTACACCAAACTTGGTACAAAAGTAGAACTTCACAGAGAAAGCATGCTTTGATGGTTTGGTGTACATCCATTCAGTAGTTTCTGAGATACAAGCATTAAAAAAAGTTGTGATATGGGACTTAAAAGGTTCACAAATGTATATGTCTCTGCTTTTTAGGACTTGTGGATCTTCCACAAGTCTAAAAATCCAAAAATGAAATGACTCTGATTGGACTAGGGATCATTTTCTCCCATTTTCCCTTTTGGAAACCGCAGTTCCATAGTAGGAGCTGCAGATTCAAGTGATCCGTTTGGCTTCAGCAAGAGAAAAATTCTCTTGCGGGGGACATTCAAAGACATGAGACAGGGTTTCCGTGTCCTGGGAAAGAAAGTCCAATAAGGGGACAAGATGGGCCCACAAGGATTCTTAGGCTGTAGCAGGGAGACCCTCAAAGCCCCCCCATGGAGAGGATTTATATAAAAACCTATAATGAGTCATGGGGGCTTTGTGAGAAATTTGGTTCCGAAACACCTTAAATGGTGGCATGGGTCTGAGGTACCTGTCGTTGTATCATGGAACGACAGTCACTATTTTAGGTGCTGTGGAATCTCAGTTTCCATAAGGGTATCTTGATTATGTGGCAAGCTTTATGCATTCATTCCAAGAACCAAGGCCAAGCTTCCCCAGCCTTTGTAGCAGTATTTGCAGATTTGTATCTCCGGAATGCCGAACCACCAAAGATTAAACATGAGACAGAAGGCTCATCCTGGGGTCATGGTGCCCATTTATGATGCTTGCTCTTGATTTGCAGTTCAAAGCTAGCATCTGTAAATCCCCCAAAAACATAAGGCTAGGTCGAGCTCTGTGGGCTACTATCATCTGCCGCAAGTTGGTCATAGGGTTTGAGCAGACACAGACTTACCACCGCCTGTCCCTGCCGCCGCTTCTTCCCCTCCAACCGAATCTCCTTCTCCTGCAGTTGCACTTGAGCTGGCAGCACTCTGTGTGGCTAGAAAAAAACATTATAAATGTTTTAGATGCCAGATATACCTCCCCGTCATTTATTTCACTCAAAACAATACAACACAATACTTTACTACAGTTCAGTTAGCACTGCAATATATTCTATCAAGAATATCACTCTGGGAATTTTGTTGGTTTACACTTTTAGAAAAGCTATGTAGTCAAGCCAACACAACCCAATACTTTTGATAACGGAGGGACAGAGCTATAGCGTATTATGATGAAGATGATGATGATTCTAAGTCATTAAAGTGAGATGAAGGGGAAGAATAATAATGGTCAATAAAAGGCATATTGGGTTGGTTGGCACATGCAATGGGACCTCATATTTTTCAGCCATGCTGCACTGCCATAGGAACTGCTGATATATGGTATAAATGAATTACACAGAAGAACAAGGGAGGGAGGTTGGTCTTTCACCATGACTACTCTCTCTTTAACTGTTTGAGCATGAGCAAGAAAACAAAAGCCTTCTCAACAAACATAAATGGTGAATATTATTTATAATAATAGCTTACTTGAGCCTGCAATCTTCACAGTAAAGAGGAGAGTACCAAAAAGCTGTTCCTACTCTTACAGTACCACAAGATATATAGGGGAGAGTGAAAGATTACTATATTACATATTTGCGAATGCGGCTATCAATCAAAAATCAGTATCCAACATTTCCCAGGAATGCCCCACACTCCATACCTTGCAGACATTATTGATGGCGCCCACATGTATCCATCTCATAACCAAACTCTGTGCTACAGAATAGCACAAACAGTACAGACACACTGAACAGGCACTAGGGAGATGGAATGCTATGCTAGACACACCTCTATCTGCAGAAGACTGGGATTTCTGTTGCACACTAACAAAGATGCTTTCACCAAATTTCAATCTATGCATCATCCGTTTTAAATTCTTGCAAAAAACATATTACACTCCAATGCAACTTCACAAGCATGGCCTGTGGGAGAATGATAAATGTATACGGTGAGGAGCGTCGCAAGCTGACTTTGTACATGTTTCATGGGCATGCCCCCGATATGGTATTACAAGGACGAGGTGATGAGAGCATTAGAAACCATGCTAACAGAATCAAAAGCAAATACCCCACAGCTCTGTTTATATGGCCTGGTTAAATCGAAACAACCATCTAATCATAGGCTACTAGCCTTTGCCCTTTTATTAGCAAATGGCATGTCGCTATAAGATGAGGTAGCAATAAAGCCCCAAACACGAAGAACTGGATAGTGGATAAGGTATATTGTAAGGAACAGTTGGCAACATATGCCGAGGAGCTACCAGTTGCCTCACGTCCAAAGTATTTTTAGGGACTGTTGATTCAATACCTGCAAGTAAAGTTGCAGCTTGATCAGAGGGCATAGGAGTTTGGTGCAATTGCATGATGAACACCATAATAAGTGGGAGCCTAAGTTACTGTAAGTCTCTAAAACAGGAGGCAAAGGACTAAAAATGCTCAAGATATGGCATAATGCCTAATGTTATAATGCTGACTAATTATGTGGATGCATTGCATGTTAATAATTAATAAAAGAAAAAGAAATGAAAAAAAAAGAAAAAGATTACCAACAAAGCAAAAGAAAGCTACAGACTAGTACAGACTGGAAAACGTCCGTTACCAAACTAAATAAACTTGAAATAAGGATAAAAAAAGATAATGCTGGGATAGCAGCAATTAAACAAAAATTGGATATGGGAGTTGGAAAAGAAAGGAGACGGTATTAAAAAAATAAACAAGGCAAAATTAAAAGTAATCTTATAGTGGGTAGAGGTAAAAGTTAGGGAAATAATAATAATACATAATAGGTCTTACTGGGCTGAACAGAGCCCTCAGTAGTGGCACAGGTGGTCAGCACCTCCTCCCCAGCTCCTCCCGAACCTGCCCCTGTGCTGACCCTCTTCTTGCCCTTTGGTGATGATGTAAGAATTACAGAAAATAAAAATAAAATAATTAGTGGTGCCGTTAATCACCACAAAATTATTATTACAGGCAAATGCAGCAACATTGTACTTATCTAAATCAGATAGCTTATTCTACTAGTATCAACTTTTGTTGAATTGGCAATTCTAATCCTAAAATCCAAAATATTCATTAACAAAAACTACATATGGAACTAATGCATTGCAATGAATGATCTTTGATTCTATTTTCGTTTCTCAACTCCCTTGATAGACCAACTCAGTCTCCCTTTTTTGCAATGCATAGATGCATACTAGTACTACTTCTCGCTGTGAAATTGCTTTGGACTGTACTAGCTACATATAGAAAGTCACAGAGAACACTAACTCACTGATATCACTAATTCACTATAGTCATGGGAGGACAGAGGTGTCTGCAATGGCTTCTTAAATAATGAGCCAAAAGCGAGCGCTGACGAGTACGATTAGGTAGCACCGAGTACCTGCCTAGCTCAAACTGGATTACATAATAATATTCTTAATGTAAACTAAATGTAACTTACCTCTGAGTGTGAGCAGCTTGCTATTTGAATTTTTCTTTTAGTATTGTTTAACACAAATACAACAAAATATTAATACTCACTGAGCCCCTCAATTTCAATTCCTACCAGGTTGAGCAGGTCCTTCTCCCAGTCACGGATATCCATCCAGCTGTGCTTCAACTGCTGGGCAGTGTGCTGGAGTTGGCTGGTGCACCACACACACCTGCGCACCCTCACCCAATGCAGCCAAAGCTCACACAGGGGGTACTGACTGCCAGGTCTGCTGCCAGCATGGAGGGGAGGTGGCGCTGTACAAAGGAAACTAGTGCTGCCATCTCCGCTTCATGAAAGATTGATCAGGACTGTACTCCTTGGTGGTGCTGCTGTCTGCCGGGTAGGCAGTAGCTGCTACTCGCAGTTGGAGGGGGGCCTGGCACCACCTCTCCCCTGTTTGCCCTGCTCTGACAGGGCAATGGTGTGGGCAAACAAAGAAAAACAGGGTAGAGAACTAAAGAAGGAAGGAAAGAAGGATTGAAGGAAGGGAGGGAGAGAGGAAGGAAGGGAGGGAGGGAGGGAGAGAGGGAGGGAGGGAGGGAGGGAGGAAGGAAGGAAGGAAGGAAGGAAGTTAGGAAGGAAGGAAGGAAGGAAGGAAGGAAGGAAGGAAGGAATGAAGGAAGGAGGGAAGGAAGGAAGGAAAGAAATACAAATAAGAAAATAAAGGATAAAAAATTAAAGTTAAAAAACTCATGAAAAACCACAAAAGGAATGAAAAAAACGTAATATACACAGACACAAAATAATACAATAAATAAAAATGAGGGGTACAATAATTAGGAGGGCAGAGGACTGGTGCTGTTCATGTTTGATTTCCAATGCAAAGATGTACTCAGTGCTGAGTTTGATGTAAAAAGGCAACGCGAATGGGCATGCAAGGAAACTCTGCCTTTCTGTGGGAATTTGTGTAGTCCGGTAGAGTTTTGACCACTTTGCGGAGTTCGGAGTAGTGTAACTCCATGACCTCTGCCCCGGCTTAGTGATGAATAACAACCTGTAGAGGATTAGGTACATGGCCTTGCTCCACTTCTTCTGGTTGAGAAGCACTAGAGTTTTGATAGTCGTTCACTTTACTCTCCTCAAGAGATGATCTTGCGGCACACCATGCAAAGTAAACC
Source organism: Lissotriton helveticus (assembly GCF_964261635.1). NCBI lineage: Eukaryota > Metazoa > Chordata > Amphibia > Caudata > Salamandridae > Lissotriton > Lissotriton helveticus. The sequence goes on from NC_136072.1 coordinate 655,290,000, forward strand.
AATAGTTGCAAAGCAGGGATCAATCTCTTCTTGCTCCTCCTGCCAGGCATCTTCAGGCAACCTCTGTCCATTAGGGATTGCATGTTGCATCACTGAAGAAGATGTACTTGTCTCTTCCGCATATTCACTTTTCAGCACTGAGCTCTGTTTATGTCAAGCATAAAGATGAATGTGCAGTAAAGATGTTCTATCGTGTTATGTTCTTTGATTTCTCATACTCAGCTTCTTGTTGCACAAAGTGAACTGCACTTACTTGGAAGATATGTTTTCTCCCCTTGGAGCAGTGAAACATTTCCAGACATTTTATTCTGAGGACAATCTCGAACCCTAAGTCTTTCTGTTCTTCATTTCTCTCTTCTCTATGACCCTTAATACATCCTCTCTCATGTTCCTCTTGTTCAGAAGCCATTGAAAAAGAGAAAAGGTTTTGATAAAAAAAAAAAGAAAATAACAGCAAATCCTATGCAGTCTCCCATATGGCAAGGAGTGAAATGATTTGTGCAAGAAAGTCAAGCCCTATTTAAATGTGAAATATTCCAATTCCAGGAATGATTTAAACCTCTGAAATGTCTCATAGGGATTCTTTGATCCTTTGCAGAGCCCTAAAAGTAGGAACAAGTGGCCTCAGCATGCCCTGGATTTGCAGCTATGGTTCTTGGAACTGCAAATCCTTGTGACTTATTAGTTGAACTTAGGAAACTTCAACAGCATATTACAATTTATATTATTACAAACCACAACTTTAAAAAAATGTATGCTCATGCAGATCTCAGAAAGAAAGTCTCACCTCTGAGATCAAACGTCTTGGATCCAAAACAAAGATTTAGGGTCTAGTGCTATTGAATCTTTTTGTGGATCTGCGAATGATCCTAAAATCCTGAAACAAAAAAAGAAGGCAGCTGAATGAATACAGACTCCACACTGACAAAAAGTCTGTTGCCTCGGCTCGGTGGAACATGGCGGCCGTCAGCTAAGTGGCGTGGGTCGACAGTCCCTCCCGCAGGGCTATGTAACTCCTGGACTCCCAAAGCACTTCCCCTTCATTCCCCGCCTGCCGCTTCCCACTACCCCCTGTATTACCTTCTTTCCTCATGTAAAACAGCCAGCTGGCTGATGGCTCCAGAGTTGCAGGTGGAGTCCAGCGTGCCCTGAGCGCCACGGTGGGAGGGTGCGGCTCAGGAGTGGTGTCGTTGCCACACTGTGGACTTCCAGATATGGGCTCACAGAGGCAGAGTCAGCACCGGAGACTGCGGAGCGGAGGGGCAGGGATACGCCTGAAATCACAAGTTGGGGGAAAAGCCCCCAAGGTAGGAGATAGGGCGGCAAGCACTGAGGCCATGTGCCATTCGGGAGAGCGTGAAGGCGGTAAGGTGGTCCAGGAGGGGGTTAGAGCAGTTAGTGCCGTGGGTCTGGTGATTCCCCCCTCCCGGACCCACCTGGCTATATATTTGGCAGTATGCTCCTCCTGTGGTCAACTGGAGGGCCTAGGAATAGTGGAGTCAGAAGGGGGAAGAGACCAACATTCTATGGAGAGGAGTAAGGGCCAGGAGACAAGATATGACCCATTGGCAGAGAAAGTGTACAGGTATATACTCTGCACAAGGGCTACACAATTTCTTTCTCTTCCTTAAGCAACTATCAAAGATTCCTCCTCTTCAAAGAGCACAAGTAGTTGTGGTAGAGCCAGGTCGCCCGAGGGTTAAAAAAAAGAGGAAGGGAGGGGGAAGAAGGACAGGGGGAAAGAGGAGAGTTCTCTGTAGGAGCCAAGAGCCCCAGGTGTAGAGAAAGAGACAGAGGGAAAAAGGTCTTGGTATCAAGAGTAAAGATTACACCCTCTTTAAAATCCTACTACAAAGTTCTCGCTACACCAGCCTCAGTTCCTACTAAGGAAGGCGCTTCTAGTTTTGTTAAAAGTAGGATGGAGATTAGTCAGTCCCGAGACTCATTGAGAGTAACCTCAAATCCCTCCCTTCCTCTCAAGCTCCTCTACATCTGCCTGCGACAACTACAGAAGATCCCAGTAGCGCCAAAATGATCTTGCACCCAACAATTCCCACCTCAAATTGATTTATTGTGTCGGAGTCACAAGAAGGGGATAATCAAGATGATCAGCCAACACCAATACAGTGCGCAGCGACCCTGCATTATACTCCTAAAGCAAGCCCTGAGTCCCTGACGGATATTCTTCTAGCCCTTAAGAAAGAGATGGGGAAAAGGTTTACAGTCTCTGAAAACAAGCAAGTTGAGATTCAGGCCTCCTGCGCAGTGCTAGCTCAGAAACTAGAAGAAATATGTTTAAGAACTGATACCCTGTAGCAGGAAATCCCGAAAATAAAGGAAACACTTGATACAACCTCAGCAGAAATTAATTGATTACCAACACAAAATAAAGAAATGAGGGTTGACTTAGAGCGCCTTGAGAATCACTCAAGAAAGAACAATCTGAGATTGATCATAGTTCCAGAAGCCATAGAAGGTTCTGACATTAGGGCCTTCGTGATCTCGCTGCTAAGAGATAAAGCTCACAAAAATTCCCCAAATATAAATCTATCTATGGAGATACAGCGGGTTCATCAGGATCCATACAAAAGAAACCCCGCAAGACAGAATCTGAGGAATTTTTGTTTATAAACTTTCTTACGTACACCGTAAAAGAGGCAATCTTATCGATAGCACTTAAGGAGGGCTCACTGTCATCAGGATCATTTTCATTTTCCATTAGACCAGACATGTGCCATTCTACTCCACAGAAACAATGGGAGATGGGCAAGTGGTTGGAGGAGCTGAATAAGCTGGGAGCCAGGGCACAATTAAAGTTCCCAGCCTCACTCCGTGTAATGTGGAATAACCATAAGTATGTCCATTGCTCAGATGAGGAGGTTGATGATCTGATAACAGAAATTAAGACGGGAGCGGGTGTGTAGGGGCCAGGAGGGGGAGTGAAGCCTGGTTATGGAGGTAAGGGAGTCCAGGAGGAGGAAAATGTGAAATAAAATATGTTAATTCTGCCTGGAGGACAGAAGCCCATTAGGCTTCAAACCTAGTATAGTAGGGAGGATTCCCCAGTGGGGTGGAGGGTTGATAGGGACACAGGACCGGGAGGGGGGAGGGAAGCGGGGAGCACGGGATGGGGCGCAGTGGGAGAAAACTTTAAAACAATAATCCTATATCACTTCAGAAAGCCAGCTTCATGATCTTTGCATTACCTATAGCCACGGTTAGCACGACTCCTCTATGGATTACTTTTTTCAGTGTGAGCTAGGGATTTAAATCTTCTCTTGTGGAATGTCAATGGTTTAAGATGTATGTGTAGACAGAGACTAGTCACGAAATATATAGAGCAAAGCTCAGCCCATATATGTCTAATCCAGGAGACTCACCTGAATTTCTTAGAGAGCTGTATTACTTTTGCGCGGTATCACTGGATAAAATATTTCTGCACATCAGAGCAGACTGTCCATTGCAAGGGGGTTGCTATCTTAATTAAAGAAGGGCAGACTGTGTAATAAAATCAATTAAAACAGACAAAACTGGGAAGTGGATTATAGCCATACTAGATTTTGGAGGAACAAAGTTAGCATGCACATCTTTCTATTGCCCAAACATAGATGACCCTACATACGGATGCAAACTACAATGGAACCTAATGGAAGTCACTGTTCCTATAATAATAGTTTGCTTGACCCCTTGCTGGATAGATCGAATCAGAGTCGCTATATAGGGCTGCCTCGGGTTTGTCAGGCCCTAAATAATATGATACATTATCTGGAACTTTCAGTTGTATGGAGGGATAAGAAGGGCAATATCCATGTATTTACTTTCCATAGCAGGAAATGTGGTCACTGTTCAAAAATAGATGATGTGTTGGCAGACAGATCTAGTATGAATGCTAAACATCAATTATCATTTATCCAAGCCATCTATCAGACCACTCTGTATTTGCCTTCTCCCTAGGAGGAAGCAGGCATGTATCAAGACCTAGATGGACACTTAAAAGAGTGATGTTGACAGATCCGGGGATAGTTGAAGATTTCAAAAGAGCATGCCTTGATTATTTTGCAGCAAATATTTGGTCTACGTCTCTTGACTTTTTATGGGACACCTTTAAGGCTTTTTTGAAGGGCACCCTGCATAGCCTCATATGCACCAAGAATAGAGAGGAATCCCAAGTTTTAAAGAAGATGGAAAAAAAGTTGCCCAATTAGAACAGATCTCTCCCGGTTGAATCCGGGGGAGTTTGAGGCAAAGCTACAGATGCAGAGGCAGCTTGATGAGGCCTGTCTGGACTACAGGATCAAGTTAGATCAGAAGTGCAAAGCACAATGCTTTGCAAAATCAATGCAGAACTTTGAGTATGGAAAAAATTAAGTGCGCTCTTGGCTTGGAAGGCTAAAGTGGATCGGGCTAGGAATCATATAAACAAACTAATTATAAACGATAATGGAGGTACATGTAATAAACCGGAGGATAGGCATACCTGTTTACTTGCTTTATTTTCTCAGCTATATAAGGAAGAGATCTTTCCGAATCCTGAGGCCCTCATAATCTAGCTAAGGGAAAAATCCTTATCCACCTCAACGTCATACAGCTGCAAACTGCTTGATGCCCCAATAACTGGGGACGAGATTCGTTTGAGTCTTGGAAAAGAAAGAGCAATAAAGCAGCAGGTACAGATGCACTTCCAAACGAGGTGTACAAACTCCTAATAGAGAAGTTGGTCCCGATAATGGAAACTGTTTGAGTCGGTCAGTCAATTAGGGGGACAATTTCCTAGGTCCCGGAAAGAGGCATCGATTGTGCTTATTCTGAAACCCATGAAAGAGCCCTCGAGAGCCGCTTCTTACAGACCGATCTCCCTGCTGAATGCAGACTATAAGATCTTCATGAGCATTTTGGCAGGGAGACTGGCCAAGATCGTCCCACAACTGATCAATTTAGATCAGAAAGGTTTTATCCCCAAGCGATATATTCAAGAAGAGAACCAGTCACTCATAGGCACTATAGATCTTGCATCTGAATGAACCGAAAACTTCGCTGTGGTGGCTCTCGACTCAGCCAAGGCGTTTGATAGAGTGTGCTGGGGAAGTGTTGAGAACAATGGGCTTTGGTCTATCTTCTTACACACTTTAGAAAAATTCTACAAGGTTGCCTCAGCTAGGATATTGTTAAATGGGGTCTTAACATCTAGTTTTAATATATTGAGAGGAAAAAAGACAGGGCTGTCCCCTTTCACCCTTACTGTTTTACCTATATATAGAGCCATTAGCCTAGACGATAAGATCAGATACCTTAATAACTCCTGTTAATTATCACCATTATTGCAGCAAGGTCACCCTATACGCAGACGACTTGCTGTAATACACAGCTGAACGAGCCATAGCAATACCTAGGGGCGAACATCTGCTAGAAGAGTTTGGATCTCTAGCAGGATATCTAGCTAATACATCCAAAACCGAGGGGATGTGCTGGAAAATTTAGGACTGGGAGGGTAAAGTTAGTCAGAATTTTAAATATTTGGGCATTGTAATAGTTAAAGAAATAGATAAGATCCCACAGATTAATCTAAATAGGGTAGCAAAAGGAATAGATCGATTATTAGCAAGGTGCAAAAACCTCCCTCTAAATATCTATGGAAGGGTCAACCTGATCAAAATGGTTATACTCCCCAAACTCCCCCTCGGCTTTCCCAAGTTAGGTATCAGTAAAATTCAGGGGAAGATCGTCAGTTTTATTTGGGCCTATAAGGGTGCTAGGTTGACCTGGAAGAAACTTAGGCGAAGGCTTATTAAAGGAGGCTTGGATCTCCCAGATATTAATTGGTATTTTGTAGCCTTCCAATTTAAAAACATCTGGATGCTGCTTAGGAAGGTCGATGACAACCTAGGGGAGATTCTTGGGTGAAATGGTAAGGCAGGAAAATGGAGATGGCTTTTTGTACAAATTCGGTTCCCCCAGGTACTTCAAAACAGTACGCCTAAAAGTATTGAAGTCTGCCCTTGATTTATGGTATCAGGTTCGGAGTAGGTGGGGGTTAGGTTACTATTCCAACTTTGCCCCAATCTGGGAATCTCCAAGGATCTCGTTCTGCCTGAAAGATACCTCAAGCACACCAATTAGAATGGCAGGCATTATAAAATGGTTAAACTTGATATCATCGGGGGTGTCCAGCCATGGGAGGCCCTAAGTGAAAAGATTGGGAATGATTTTTCCAGGTTTAAATATATTCAATTAATTTCATGCTTTACGTCCGAAAAGAAAGAAACCTGTGGTGACTGGGAGTTGGAACTATCTCTCCAAGATGTCAATCTTAAGAATAAGGAAATGTCTACGTGGTATGAGAAGCTCTTGGAGGCAGACAAGAAGGAGTGTCTACCACAATATTCAGTTTGGAATGGGGCCCCCCTCGAGTGTGATATAAAGGCAGTGTGGGAACATTCCCTGAGGCTCCTATATAAATTCGTAAAACCAGCCAATCTGAAAAAGAACCACTTCTTTACCATTAATCGCCTATATTGGAGACCGGCTAAGATAGCAAAGCTTGCCCCTACTCCCCCACCCAAGTGTCCAAGGTGTAACAGTATAAGAGCCAATGACCTACATATTTTCTTTGAATGTCCGAAGTTGAGAGACTATTGAGGTGGAATCGAGAATGCTTTTAAGGGGATTTTTGGTAGGAAAATTACCCTGAAGATGGCACAATCAGTAAGAGGCTGAAGAATCCACACAGAAGACTGTTGCTCTATCTGATCCTGATAGCTCGGAGAGTAATCTGCATAAAATTGAGGGCCCCCTTGCGCCCAAAGGTGGAAGATTGGGTAAAGGCTTCTATCAAAACTGCTTGTTTGGATCAGGCAGTAGGGAAGGAGAACAGCTTTAATATTTGGCTAGACTTTATGTCATGGAGTAGAGTCTTGGGGCTCGAACATCCCTTCCTGGTTCAAAGATTACACCATGACACCAATAAAGGTGTGGGTCTGGCATGGTTTACAGACTGACGCAAATGCAGAGGCTGCAGGGTGCACAGGTCAGAAGGGCGGCTATACAAAGTATTGCAGATGCTTTTTGTTGATATGAGGATATTTTAAAAAAAAAGTCTGTTACCTCAAGCAAAAAGGAGGCTAACATGTGAGGGACACCATTTTGACTTTCACTCTCTGCAAATTAGAATATTACCTCACATAATCTGCTCCACAGTAAAAAGGAGGTCCAAAGAAATAAGCTCCTAGAGTGACCAGGGAGTACACTGCAGCACACATACTCCACCATCTGCAGGAGATGTGGAGAAATTCTGAAAGCCTTCAAAGCTGTAGAAAACTCTGCGAGAGAGTCACGCACTTGGAAGATTTACGCCACTCAAGAGATGAAAAGAAAGTTAATGCGTGTAAGATGGCACACAAAATATGTAACCAAGTGCAAAAGTTTGCATCATATTGCAGAGAATTCAAAAAAGTAATCTACTGTGCCAGGGAATACAGAAGAGTCATCACCTCACTGATGAATACACTTTAAAAAACGAACATTAGGCTTTTTTTCAAAGTTTAAAACAATAAAAAGGTTGTTTGAAATACGATAGTTAAAACAAAAAATATATATGTTTATAAAAAGATCATGTTCAGATGTACCAAAATAAGGTTCAATGAAAACAATAGAAAAAAAAGAACACAAAAAACAAAAATAAAAGACTAAAGGGTATATGTACAAGAATTGACGCTAACTAACGTTAGCGTTAGTTAGCAGCAATTTTTCTACTGCCATGGTACCGATGTATTTACAATACTTCCCTACATGGCAATAGTTTTTCATCGCAGAGGGATTTGTCAACGTTAATATCTGCATTACGGCAATAAAAGTTTTGCCACAAACGTGAAAAAGTGGCGGCCGGTCATTGAATATATTGAAAGACACATATTGGTGGTGTCACAGACTTGGAAATCGACATATAAAATCAATCCAAAATATAGCAAAAAAACATATACATCAGACTAAAAAATAAGGGCAACATTAACAAGCAAAGTAAGCTCCCTCTTCATGCACATGTACAATCTTCAGCTCAACTCAGACACCCCTGCACAATAGTGCATGTATGCTGCCATCGGTGGTGGCCTGCTCACTTTTTACTAAGATCAGTCTTGTTCACAGGGCAGAATCATATTGTTGTCAATGATATGCAGCCATGTGTATCTAATTTGTATGTGCGTGGTGTTGAGGCAAGGAGGCCGATGTGATACTGTGCCACCTCTCCAGTCAATATGCCTGTTTGCTTGTTCATGAGATGCAGCCTAGTGTTCACCAAGTGACAAAGCATGTAGTGAGTCTGCATACCATAAACACATGCATTAGCACAACATAGTGATTATGCACCCATCTGTCTAAAAGGTGAATATTTCACAATGCACAAATTTAGCATACTGGAGGCCTAATATGATGTTCTACAATGAGCAGAGGGGATATGCTTCCAACAGTACAGTGCATGGACTACGCATATCAGGAATGTGTCCCAAAAAAAACTACATACATGTCGCGTCTGTATGCCATGATCACAGAACTATAATGCCCCTGTCAAGATGCATGACAAGTGAAGTGTGACACCAAGCAAGAATAACAACTTAGCACCAATGCATGTCAACTTGCTACATGTCACCATCACCCCTTACATCAAAATGCACTCATCGGCTCAAAAGTCTACACATTATTCTGCAGTAATCACAGTCCTGGTGTGAGATGCCCATTATACATTGACGTGCATGGAAACAAGTACTTGGGGAAAGTCAACAGTGGCAGTAAACAAATACGCTGTCATGTCTGTAAACATCCTCACGCAAACAAAGGCATCCAATAATCATGAGCAGAACGGCATGTATCATCCATCTGGCCATCTGAGGGGCATTTTCCCAAGCACACATCATCCTGCCAATCGCACCTGGTGTGACTTTGGGGTTGGTGATAGGGGCTGAGCACAACTAAGAAGCCAGTGTAAATCCACAGTCATGTAATCTAGGCCCACTTACACACTGCACAGGGTGTGAGCATTGAATGTAATGTGTATTGTTTCTGCCTGTCTACCCTGCAACACCAATAGAAAGTCACGCTGCCCTATACTCACCATGGTGAAGCCAACAGGAGGGCAGTAAGCAATGTATGCAAGGAAAACCATGACCCCCATCATGCATAAAATAAAATTCCCAATTGCCAAAGCTTTTGCGGTTTACATGTGTACTGCATTGTGCAACACACATAGAAAAAGCAATTTGTCGATCATTGCTAATGTGCCTGAAGGTGTCCCTCCTCACACAAAAACATTCTCGCCATGAACCCAGGCACATTTGCACTACCCTGCAAAGCTGCCTGTCTGTGTGCCACACTGACAAGTGAAGTACCAGTGCATGATGAAATGCATGGCTGCACCATAAACATGTACACATGGTGCAGGCCCCTGTCACTGAAGTGGATGAGTGTGGAGTTTATCCTTTAAGGAGCAGGTCTCACTCTGTCACTTCCTCATATCCATACAAACCCTGATGTAAGAAATACATCTGCAGTCCAACAATGCACAAGTGTCCCAACTGTGACCAAGACCCATACTTCCTCCAGCTTGCAACATCTCACCATGTAAATGCACATAAGTGCAAGGGTCACTAGCTGAAAGGGATAAGGGGCAGTAAATCAAAAGCTGTACAGATCAACATGCATCTATGACAATGTCATTAATCATGTTGAATTGGCAACATTAACATGGATCTACACAGTTTGCATCATGGAAAATCAAGCATACCTCCCTGCACATTTCATGTGGCACATCACATCAACCCAGATCTCAACAGTGTGATAGCCCTACTGATGCCACAACAACAATCATGTAGCATTGCCAACACCAATGTGCGGTAGCATACAGTTGACACCTCAAAAACTGAACAATCTTTAAAACGTTCATAGTGTACATTGTAGGGGTGACTCTACCACAATGCAGTGTACAGACAAATGAATCAGAGCTAATCTGCATTGACAACAATGTGGTACAACCTGCACCACTGTCACTACTGAACAGAGTACACAACTGGTGCTGCATGTGTGTGTAGACATTGGCCACTCAAATTTGGCATTCTTGCAAACTGTAAGAAAATGCACAACTACAATGTCACATCAGTGATGTTGTACAATGATTCACTATCCTGCATGTAATAGGTCTCTCCTCCTAAACAATCTGAATGGACATTGTCATGCAGTCTGCTTGTAAATTCTAATGCATGATCATACTTGAGACACACATACAAAAGCATCTCACCTCTACATTTGCAGAAGGAGAAACATCACCTCCTGTACAGCCGCCTGTCCCACTCTTCTATGGTGAAGATGAAGACATCTCAACCATCAACCAGGACACCCTCCAAGAACTGGTCAACTCTATTGGCAGCCCATCTCCGGAAGCAGGGACATCCAGCAGCGTCGTGATAGCTCTACCCCCAGCACTAAGCACACAGCAGCAAGCTCCCACCACCACACCTGTCTCCCCAGACCTTGAGGACCCACTTCTAACATTTCAATGTCTTGCGGTAGAAGTCCAGCAGGAGATGGCTGGTCAGCAACAGGTGGGGTCTGACAGCCTGGAGGCCAAAATAAATGGGGTACGTGGGTGTCTCAGTCCCATGTGGGACCACCTAGAGTCCATCACATACACCAACAGTCCACTATATTCTCTCCAGCATTCCATGGCTGACATCACTGGAGTACTGACTCCGGGACAAGAATAACTGTCCAGTCAAAGTGGCTCCAGCGATGTCACCAAGGAGTTGCGTCTGATACTGATTATGGAGAACATGGAGAGGATGCAAGCTTCACACTTGGCAGCCCTGGCTGCACACCACAGAGATTTTGCTGAAGTCCTCCAAGCCCGGCAGCTTCTGTCACAGCAGTGTTGTCTAAGCCTTTAGCACAGATGAATGCTGCTGCACCTTCAACATCCACATGTTATGTTATTTTAATTTCTATGTATATAGCACCAAATCACCAGTGGTGTCTAAGTGCTTATAAAAGGACCATAAACCTAGAACCTTGGATGCCCCCCGGACACATCTCAACCCCCTGATGTGTCACTGCCTCACAGTGCCCCAGCCAATCCTCCATCACGCACACAGAAGGCACATGACACATCAGAAGAGGAAGATGTGGAGGAATCAACAATCTTGCGGAGAAGTCAGCGGTGGCACTCATCTCTGTCAAATTGACTGTTTCTGCTTGGAGCTGTGCCTAGCACCATGCCGCAAAACATCAGCTTCCACTGTCTCCTGAATTACTCTGCTACACTCACCTTGGACTTTGAAATAGTTTGCCATGTTTTGTGTTGTTCCCAATGACACTGCAATCAGCCTGCTGACAGAACTCTGCCTCTTCCTCAACATGTCTCTGCACATGTTCCCACCTGGACTCTGTATGGCCCCCCCCGGGCATTCAAACACTGGTTTGTTGTTGCTCAAATAAGTGGCCCAGTCTACCACATCAGTCACTGCACATGTCAATAAAATTCATTGAATCACGAAGATGTGTGTTGCCTGTGACCAATCATGTTTGAATGTGCCAACAATGCATGTTCAGTCTAGCCATTACTACTAATCAAAGGACATCTTACAAAGGGAATATGCTCACTCTGTGTCCATGATACGCAATCTGAGGGCCTGACATGTGTGACATAAACAATGCCCTGACAACACTGTCTCCGAGAAAGTAATTTACTCCATGTCCATGATGTTGAAGTTGATCATGACTTGGAACAATTCTCATGTCAGTGACCAGCCACATAAAAGGGCATATGTACAAGTCCCTATCGCCAACACAAGGTCACTTTTTCTGTTGTTGTTTGGTGAGTGGCTTAACACTGCCTGGTTAATAAGACACCCTTTCATGCTATTGTTAGTGTCAAAGGGGTGGGTAGTGGCTGTTGCAGTGGTCGTTCCACCGTAACACACATTCCATTTGACTTAGTCCCTATGTACAAGGGCAGCATACATAGGAGGCAGCGCATAAATTTAGACCATGGAAAACCTACTCTAAACCTGGCAAAAGCATGAGAAATACATCTTTCCTTCACATATCTGCATTTTCCATGTGTACTACCTTGTGCAGCACACATGGAAAAAGCTAACTCCCATGGATTGTTTATGTACAGGAAGGTGTCCCTTCTTGTACATAAATGTTTTGTAAAAACAAGGCAATTTGGTGATTTACGTGTGTGCTGCATGAATCATCACACATAAAAATGAGAAAAATACATTTTAGGATTGTTAATGTGCAGGATGGGACACCTTCCTACACATTAACAATCATCCCCTAAACGCAGACACCCTTGCACTATGGTGGACAATGTGTGAAAAGATGTGTGTCTACCTCCTCTCTCTCTTTTTGTGTATACAGACCTTTCCCTGTGTCCTGGCACTCTGGAGGATGTCCCTGGTTGTGCACTCTGTGAGAAGATGTGGCTGCCACACGTGGAGCAGCTCCTGATGTACCTTGGACAGCGGACCTTCTTCTTAGTGTGGGCAGATGAATTCCGGATTGGCCAGGGATTTGCTGGGTCTGGCTCTGGTGTGTTGATGATGCAGGAAGGGTTTTGTGTTCTTTACCAGCATTCGTCGTACTGTCTGTGATAGACTTCCATCTGCCTGCAGCCCTTTCCTCCCTGTACCTCTTGGCCATTGCCTTGTACAACTTAGCCACACACCTGATGTGTTGATAATGTTCCTTTTACAGGTCGAACTGACGCTGCTCCCCCGGGACATGTTATCTTAAAAAAAGAAATGATAATTGTCATGTTTCCTGACTTTAAGAACATGAAGGCATTATGCAGATTCACCACACCTATGAATAATGAGCCATAGCTTAGTGAATATCATCAAATAGAACATGGAAATAGACACATGGCTTTATAAATCATTAACACACCATAGCCGTATCCCAAATTAGATGGTCATGACAACATGATTATTCACGTGCTTTGACAAGGCAGGCACAGAGTGCAGTGACAACACTTCTCAGATTTCTGTTTGCAATTTGGCCATGCAAATTAACAACAATTGAGTCCTACAGGGGGAGTGCAGTAAGTATGAAGTATGACAGGCCCATGGCATACCCTGCCATTCCAACTAACAAAAGACAGGCTGCCCAGTCTGCGATCAAGTCTCATGAGTAATCACAACAGTGTTAGTCATGTAGTACATTTGAGCAAATGTAAAATCATTGCACAACCAGATTAGATCATGTACACATGTTATTGTCAATTTGTGGAACAATGCTAAAAGTTTGACTTGCATGCAAGGAAAGAGGGCATATGTTGAATGCAGCTTTGTGTACAAGTTTTATCCATCTCAGCACATTTATGTGCCATGAACCAATGGGACAGCAAAGATACTGCATGTGAACCACACTTTTGTCTGCATTGCTTTTAAAACAGTGGCAGTGTGATCACAATTATGGTATTGCTAAGGAAAACATTCTCGCCAAAAAGTGCCCTGTTGACTGGTTTGAGCACATATCGGTCAATGTTACGCAAGAATCACCATCATGCACCTGATCCATTAGTTAAATATTCTGTATTTCATGTGTGACACATCCAGATTACCAACTAGTAATGTGAATTGGCACTGTTGAGCATGTCACCGTAAAGAGCATGTTAACGACATTATTCACACATAGGGGCCCATTATGATGTCAGGCGGATTGCCCCCGCCAGGCTGGCGGTAGCCACCGCCAGCCTGGCGGGGGCAATCCGCCCGACATCCACACTCGTTTCCCCGCCTGCCATATTAGTATGGCGGGGAAACCTCGGCGGACGGAAAGACCGTCCGCCGCTTTTCCGCACCGGTCACCTTGCGGCCGGGGCGGAAAAGGAATAATATGGTGGCGGTGTCTATCAGACACCGCCAGCCATATTATGATGGGCGTCTGTAGGTGCCTTTCTGTGGCGGCGATGCCGCCACGGAAAGGCATACGGTCTTCACTCTGGGGGCCCCCTGTGGGCCCCCAGAGTGAAGGAGAGGTGGGGGTTGCACACGGGGGGGTTCCAGTGGTACCCCCCTTCATTTGCATTAACAAAGCGGCAGGCAACGCGCGGTGCCTGCCGCATTGTTTATGCAAATGCATCAATGCATTTTTAGCATTGTGGCGGGCGATGCAGAGAGCACCGCCCACCACAAGGCTAAAAATGCAGGATGTGCCTGCAACTGTCGCGGGCACATCCTAATACCCCCCACGGGACCCCCGCCCTTATGGCCGGCGGTCCCGAATTCTGACAGGATGGCGGGCGGACAAAGTCTGCCCGTCATCCTAATGAGCTCCATAGTATGAAAATCAGACACTACACGGAATTGAAGGTGCCTCTGTGTGAATGGTACTGTGTTATGATGAGTGGGCTTAACAGTGTAACCATGGCCAACACTCTTCAACTGAATACAACCTGAAAGGATGCCTGATGCATGTGTTGAGATTGCCCAATCCTGATTTTTAATGCATGCTTCCACACTGACTCTGCATTAGTCTGTCTAAGACAATATTGTGACTACAAGCTTTCCTATTGGCTACAGAGGCTTGCTTATTTGCCTCACAATTGAATTGATTCGCCTTATTCCTCATCAAATACACAAGTATTTGATGTGTCCGATTTATGTACCAACAATCTATTCCACATTTTGGGACTGTCCCTGAGAAACTAGTTGATGTTTCATCATGTCATTCATCCCTCTGTGACACATACTAATCGGGGGATATGTACAAGGAAGTGGCTGAGAGATGTGTTATCCTTCCTGGCTTAACGCCTCTCTCCGCAACTTCTGAAACGCAAGGCTGCACCATATTTACAAGAATGTAGTGCAATCTTGATTTTCACCCTGCGATGGCGCTAAGTTTAGCAAGTTTGGGCCAACACTGGCACCCTTGCGTTCATGTGTCGGAAGGTGCCCCAAAAGCCATATAAACAATATTAAAATGCCATACTGTCACTTTAATGTGTGCTGCTTCATGTAGCACACATGAAAGTGACAAAATGGCATTTTCTTTAAACTCTGTTCATATACAGGAAGGGACACCATTCCATGTTCCATGTGTGCTGCACAAAGCAGCACATATGGGAAGAGACTGGTTCAAGGAGACACAATGCATTATGTAGCTTAACGCTGCCTTGTAAATAACGCGCAAACCCCATTGCCAACACTGAGTTTTAACTAGATATGTCCATGCTTTTCCTGCATTGCTTGCCATTACATAGTCTCTGCTCGATGTGCAGTTACCATCTCCATTGACAATATTAACTAAAATTCTAGTCAAAACGTTACATGGTGTGGATCTGTTCTTGTGCACACAACGTCACATGAAAAGACATGCATGTCAGCAATGAGCTAATGTTATCTTGTATGCTACAATATGTATTGGATGCACGTATAGCATTGTAAGTTAGTTTTGGTGTTGTCTGCTCACATACTATAAGTACCCAATGGACTACAATACCCTACAGACACAGCTCCGATAATGCATACTTAAATATGTGTAGCAGATGGCATGAGGGAGCTGCATCCTAAGATGTATGCATAGCTCTGCATGACACACTGAACCATGATGAAGCATGTTACAGACCCAGCTTGACATGTGAACATGTGATTGGTACTTTGTAATGTCAAGGTTGCACTTTGCATGTCACAGTCCACATGTCCTGTGGATCATACTGTGCCTTTATATGAGTGTGTAGACACAGATGCATTTAAGTTACAGCAGAGTGACAAGGATGACAATGCCTGCGTTGTATGTGATATAATGGTCCCATTTCCTATTACTTATTGTATGAACATTACCTGATGTCAAGACCTGTCATGTTTTAACGTCACTCACATGTGAAGTATGCATGTTGCAACTTGTTGTGATCATACTTGAAGGATGGTACTGGTTATGTGCAAATGTTAGTGTGGTTTGCAGGACACACACAATGAGTACACTGATGTTGCAAGGTAGACATCCTATCTCTTTGAAGATGCTCTTACAGTATTTAAGCAAGAGTATGTTGGGCAAACCGTCACTATCTAGGAGGGGACCCATCTCCTCTGCTAGACTTGTGATGCCGGGGACATGTGATAAGGCAAATTAGAGTTTCCACTACCAACCCCTGCATCAGTATTTTGAATTGCATAGTTTGATTCCATGCTGTACCCTGTATTTGAAAATCTGTGCTCACAAAGGACTATGCTTGCCTAGCCACTGAGTCAGAGAATGTTGTATATTGACTCCTGCTGTAGTATTGAGTTGTTAGTAATGGTTGAGAGTGAGTGAGAGAAAGACCAAGGATTGTATCACCAGATTATCCATGAAAAAGCCTACTTGTGCCTAACATTTTTAATTGGACATTATAGTCCATGTGATCTGCCTGCAAATGTTGCCCTTCAGGGGGCAATCATTTTTTGCATCCTATCACCAACACATGTTGGTGATTACTGTGTTGTAGATCATATTCACATGGATGATTGATGTTCGGTCCACTGCCATATGTGATAGGTGTGTTGCACAAATTATAATTTAACTTTTACTTGACAGATTTATGTACTTGTGAAGTGATAAAACAAGCACACAGGACTTTGATGTGGTGAAATTTTATTTCAAGAAGTTAAAAAAATTTTTAGGAGGAATATACATGTGATGTGATATTTGGTCCTGTGATTAGGTAAAAAAAGTGACATTATTTGTTCTCTTCTTGTTGTTCCAGCAGCAGAAGCTGGTTTGTGTCTAGCATCTGCCTCTTCATCCTGGCCATCATATGAGTTGTCCTGCTCCTCCTGCTCTTCCTCCAATGGCGTGTTTGTGCGTACACATATATTGTGCACAATGCAACAGGATATGATCTTGCACACAAGTTCAGGACTATACAGGAGTCGACCCCCCGCTACGTCTAGGCACCCGAATCTGTATTTGAGGACTCCAAATGTCCGTTCAACTATGGCCCTTGTGCGTCTCAGTGCAATTTTGTAGTCTGTCTGGGCCTGTGTGTGTGTCACTCTGAGGGGCATCATCAGTCATGGTGTGAGCGCATATCCTTGATCACCTGAAACAGATTGAAGAGATATGTGGCAATAAGTACGTGTGTCTGCTATGTTTGTAGAGTGGCTTTTTAGGTGTGTGTGCTTTGTACAACTTTGTACGTTCTGATTTGACATGTTGATTTTCCTACACTATACCAGCATCACATATTTGAAATTGACTTGCCTATTCTTGACAGAACACACATCACCAGGTTGTCATTGTCCGGTCCTGTGTAATGACTCCATGTTGTGACTGTCAGCATGTATGAGTCAATGAAAAAGAAATGGCAGTTTCTTTACAGGCACGATGCACAAACCTGATGTCTCCTGTGCGCATATTATTGAGTGTGTACCATTGGCACATGTGCCATGTTAGGCATCAACCTTGACTTTTTGATGACTACTACGTTGAGACATCATCTGGGTAACTCATTGTTAGTCATTGTGCTTAGGGTGGCTGTGAGTGTAAATCTTGCCTGCTAAACATTGGATTCTCTTTACATCCACCTTGCCACACATGTGGGACAGAGTCTAGGTGACAGTGGCACTGCTACCTAGTGCACTTAACTTACTCGGACATTTGTGGACTACATACATATGCATTGATGTACTTGTGTATGGTTTGACTTAGACTCTGCATGTATGCATGTTGTGGTACGACATGTTGATGTAACCATGTGTGTGTCTGTTTCCAAACAGCACATATTCTGATTTCAGAATTTGTGCCCCAGATTGCAACACCTCACCAGGGGAGGGATGTGTATGAACGAAACGTGTTGAGGATGTGATTTGGATAGTTTGTGTGCTCTTCCTATGCATGCTCCATTCAGCATAGACTGACGTTCGAAACAACTTTTGTTTTTATTTGTGGTCAATTGGTGCTCTCTGCATTCAGCACTACTTGCAGAGCCATGATGCAGTACACCCACTACATGGTGCATGGCTGATTGTCTTCTTGCAAATTGTGCATTTTCCTAAGTGAGAGCAGGGTGGTCTGTCATCTATTTGTACATATGGTACATGTGTTGTATTCAACATGTATGTGGCACAGCAGTATCCTATGTGCTGTGTAATGTACTGCATTATTTAATTACAATTTTTGTCTGATGAGTTCTGCTAAATCTATGTTACAAGAATGGCATAGTGGTTTGAGTGATATTTTCATCGCTCTTACCTTGTTGAGCTTTCTTCCACATGTCTTGATTGATTTGCATTGTGTGTAGGTGTGCATTGTTTGGACTTGTTCCAAGGTATGTCATATTATATTTGCCACCTGTGCATTGTCTTATATTTGAGCTAGGGGCTTGTATACTTGAGGTGTGTGGTGTGTTCAGGTTGTACTTACCAATGAGCAGTCAATAATGAACAGACCCAGGTGGTCCACAATTGTCTGAACGTTATTGGAGTGTGTGTGCTTCCTGTTCCTGTATATGTGTGCACCTGTCCACACGAGGCACAAGTAGGACATGGATAAAGTCAATTGCCCCAACACATGCGGAAATCCAGCAATTTAATAGAAGCCTTGTTTGTTTTCAAGTTTTTCCTGTGCAGTGTTGGGGAAGTGTATATGCCATGGTGTCAGGCTGATGATGGCATCAAAGACTTTGGGGAGGAACCTGGAGAAGGATGACTGTGAGACTCCACCCACTCTGACAGTGGTTGATTGGAAGGTACCAGAGGCCAACATGTGCAGCACTGCAAGTAGCTTTGTCTGCGGAGGGATGTTTGTGCAGTGCTGGTATGGTGCCTGGTGCTATCTGTGTGAGTATGCGTAAGATGGAGGTCCCCTTGAGCCTGTAGTGTGCTATCACGTCCTCTGGCTAGAAGTCTATCAGGGTGATGCATTGGTGGTAGACCCGCTCTCTTCTTTGGCGTTACCTCTCTGGTAGTCCTGGTGGCGGGGGCAGTGGTTGTGGTGGTATGGTCGTCTTGGAACTCCATGCTGCAAGAGGAGTACTTCCATGTCATCATTAGGTGAGTAAATGAGGCTCTGGGATTGTTTCCCTATGTTCTGTTTATTTTTGCTCCATTATTCAGACTAGCTTTTTCTGGTCTTAAAAACCTGCCACTAACTAGCCTTAGCGGCATTTGATTGGGCGTATCGCTGGACCAAAGATGAATTGTCAATATCACGAAGTGGGTTTAGCAGCAATTTTTTCACGGGAATACCCATCCTGCATGTCATTTTCGTTAAGTCCCGCTAACAGAAGTGGCGATCCGAAAATCATACGTTTACACAGGAAAACTGCCGCTGATTGCGGTTAGCAGCATCTTGTACATACAGCGATAAAAGAAAAGCTGCCGTAGCATCAAAAAATTTACATTACTGCAGCATTAACTCTTTGTACATATGACCCAATATATTTGATCAATAATGCTAGGTTGTGAGGAAGGAAAGCTACAGCTTTGACTCATCACCCAATCCTTGCTCAGGTAGCTTGAATTCGAGTGCAGCAGGCGTTGGCAGCACTCCGAATGCTGGGGGCAGGTAATGCATATAGCTTAGGTCATGTAGCAAACCTCAACTGTGTTCAGCCGAAGGCCTTGCACAGCAGTGGTTGGGAACCCACAGTGGGCCGGATGCAGGGCATAGCCAGAGGCCAGGCTCTACCAGCTGTGCATAGAACAGTGGGGAGTTGGCCATCCGTGTTGAGTTGGGCACAGAGTTTGGCCACAGTGCAGGCCATGAAGCCACCCACTGCTGCACCTGACTATGGACCATGCTCAACAGCAGTTGGCTGTGTGGTGCAAGTTAAATGCTAGGTCTAGCTTGAGACAAAGTTCTGCTGTCATCCATGCTATGCTCGGACAAAAGATATTTGCAGTGGCTGTTGTCTGCCTGGAGAAGGTTTGGCACAGACCATTGTTGCAGGCCAGTTCCTATATTAAGCATTAATACCCCCTCTGCATGACAAAGGGCGTGGGTACTGGGGGTTGCAAATTAAGCCTAACATTTAAATAAGTGAAAAGCGCTGAAAAACACAGTTAGAAAGAGTGTTTTGGCTGAAATGCAACAAGCGAGGGAGAGAGTCCTGGGCCAACCTCTACTGCAGCACAGGAGGAAGATGAAGAGCTGCAGTGTCTTAGAGACTGAAGAAGTCAAGAAGCAATCTGAAGCATGGGAGTTTGTTTACTCAGCTTGTTTGGGGGAAGAAGACCAATGGCTGTTGGTACTCTTGCAACTTGTGTCATCAGACACACAGTAGGGGGACAACAGTCCACTACTTATTTGGCACTTAAACCATTTGCCAACATTTAATGTCAAACCGTGGAAAGCCGTATTACAGATGGCTGTGGGATTGACTGCTTTCTGAAGCACAGGAGACCAACACATTGCCAAGTGTTCCTTGAGAGATGAAAGAGAAGGAACAGCATGAGAAGATGAAAATAATTTCTGGAAGTGCCATCAATAAAGCAAACACAACATTTTAACATTGACTATTTGCCTCAACAGTTATTTAAAAAACATTGATATAAAAAATAGAGAAACAAAAAAACACTCTGAAAAAACAAAATTTTTTCATTTTTGAACCAATAAAGTATTAAAGACAATAGGGTGCACTATCTGGCAACCCTCCCTTGTGCACAGTATGGACTAGCCATCTGCGGTGGGCTGTGTGCAGGGCCTGATCAGGAAGATAAGTCCTGAAACACATCTTCACTGTGCATGATCTTCGACCATGTGAGTGTGGTTATCCACCCACAGCAGATTAGCCGAAGGGCCTGTCTGAAGGCTACATCTGCAGTCAATATCTGTTGCACATAGTCTTGAGGCGTGCGTAGTGGAGATTGGCTGCCCACAGAAAGTTGGGTAACCATTAATGAAATGGGGCAACCCAAAAGGATACGGACCTGGGTATAATGCAATAAGAATAAACAGTGGTCCAGAACCTATTTCTTTCTAATCCAATTCAATCAGTATATGTTTATGCAATTGAATGTTCATGGGCGTTCCTACAGGATACGCTCCAACACATACAGGAAATATCACTACAACAACAATATACCAAATCAGAGTACAGTATTTAATTCATTGTCTCTAAACAATTACTTGATAATCACAAATTATTTTGGTTTTTGAATAAAAGAGTGGTTGCCCGAAAGAGCGTGCACAAAAGAAGTGATCAAAAGTGTGTACCGTGAATAAAGAAAGAAAGGAAGTTCGAGATAATGAATAGACAAAGATTATATTTACATTGGAATTCTATAATTACGGTCTCACAATTTTCCGTATCTAAACAACCTGGCCCACAAAGTAATCTTCAATAACACCTGATGTCAGCATAAATTAATACAGACAATCATGTCAAATGTGTGCACTATTTTTCAAATGTGGGTCCAAGGTAGGAAAGGTATTGTCGACGTTTCGACTCGACTTATGGTCATCCGGTAAGTTAGACCTGGACCGTGCGAGTCTTCCTCAGGACAATTAGAAGGGCAGCCAAGGGTTAAGGATGACCCTATAACAGATAAAAGGGGAATTACCCTGTTGTAGTGATATATATTAGAGCAATTAGCAATTAGAGCAATTAAAAAACCATTTGAGGGCAATGGGCTTACCCAATGGTGTACGGCCAACTACAGTATCGCTTCTAATCAGCCGAGTGGAATTCACTCCTGCAAAACATAATGAAGCAAAATATGGACCACTAGTACTATTAAGCCCTGTATACATGACAGTAACATGGGTCCGTCCATAAATTACCTTATTTACAAGGTGATTCAATCATCCATCAAATTTTCCACCGAGTCTTATGTTGAAATCAATCCAAACAACCGCGTCATGGACTCAGCTTCAATCCCAGGGCCACTGGATCAGGTAACTGTGGTCAAAAAAGGGGGAGGGGGGATGATTTTACCAAACTGTTTTTTAAAAAAAAGGGGCTCACCATTTAAGGGTCATAATGATTAAAGCATTTACCTTAAGTCAGTAGCTAAGTCCCGAAAGATGCTCCTGTCCAACAGAAAGTTGGGTGCAGCAAATGATCAAAAAATATATATATGTATTGTAAAAACAAAGGTGAAGAATTAATTTATAGTTAGGTTTGGGTATACCACCTTACCAGATGTTAGAAAATAGATATTTACCTGCAAATCACAGTTAAAATTAAGTTATGGTTACAAATTAAAAGTAAAAAACCACTGAAATGCACAACTTATTTTTAAGAAGGCAATTCATAAATCTCTCAAGAGCTGGGCTAACCCTAATGCGCACATCAAATGCAGTGCTTACGTCTTAACAACATCTACACCAACAAACAACAACACCTAAAAGCATCACTAAATAACAATACATACTCAATCCAACAACTATTACTACAGTCATTGTCATTTCATTCATAGTGTTAATGGGCAATGTAACTTGTAAACTCATCTATTTGATTATTTACTACATTTATAATTGCATCTTTTACACAGGGGCGGCTCCTTTCAAAGCGATACCAAAGGGGATGATGGACGGAGTGCTTGAGCAAATCAAACACTCACCCCCAGTCAACTTATCTGGGTTTAATCCATCATCAATCTTTAGATCGATCCACCATCCCAGTTCAGACATGGCCATATGCAAACCATTCTGACCATGTGCCTCATGGGAACAGTCCAGCCCGAACTGCCAATCCATGTCTTCCCTGGACTGGAAACAAGCATCCTGGGACCGGTTTCTGGCTCATCAGCAGTCATCAGCTAGGTCAGCTTGAATCCAGTGGCAAAGTGAGCAAGGGACCCACGTCTGGGCATACCCTGCCAATTTAGGGCGAACAAAGCGATACCAAAGGGGATGATGGACGGAGAGCTTGAGCAAATCAAATAACACTCACACCCAGTCAACTGATCTGGGTTTAATCCATCATCATTCTTTAGCTCACTCCACCACCCCAGTTCAGACATGGCCATATGTAAATCAGTCTGACCCTGTGCCTCATGGAAACAGTCCAGCCCGAACTGCCAAGCCATGTCTTCCCTGGACCGGAAACAAGCATCCCGGGACCGGTTTTTGGCTAATCAGCCATCATCAGCCAGGCTATCTTGAATCCAGTGGCAAGGTGAGCAAGGAATCAAGCTATCCTGGCTGATGAGGACTGAAAGCCCGAAACTGGTCCTAGGATGCTTGTTTCCAGTCCTGGGAGGATCTGGCTTGGCAGTTTGGGCTGGACTGTTCCCATGGGGCACAGGGTTATGACTGATTTTCCTATGGCTGGATTCAAACTGGAATGGCATGGTGAGCAAAAAAACAATGGATTTAGGCCCAGATCTCTGTACTGGGGTGAATGTATGACAATGTTCTGCATTCTGACCATCCACTGTTGTTTTTGCATTTGTCACCCCGAGTGGGACGGGTATGCTCAGACGTGAGTCCCGTGCTCTCCGTGAAACTGGAATCAAGCTATCCTGGCTGATGAGGGTTGGAAGCCCGAAACCGTTCCTAGAATGCTTTTTTCCAGTCCAGGGAGGACCTGGCTTGGCAGTTCGGGCTAGACTGTTCCCATGGGGCACATGGTCTAGACTGATTTGCATATGGCTGGGTTCAAACTGGAATGGCATGGTGAGCAAAAAAACAATGGATTTAGGCCCAGATCTCTGTACTGGGGTGAATGTATGACATTGTTCTGCATTCTGACTATCAACTGTTGTTTTTGCATTTGTCACCCCGAGTGCGACGGGTATGCTCAGACGTGAGTCCCGTGCTCTCCATGAAACTGGAATCAAGCTCTCCTGGCTGATGAGGGCTGAAAGCCCGAAACCGGTCATAGGATGCTTGTTTTTAGTCCAGTGAGGACATGGCTTGGCAGTTCGGGCTGGACTGTTCCCATGGGGCACAGGATCAAGACTGATTTGCATATGACTGTGTTCAAACTGGAATGGCATGGTGAGCAAAATAAACATGGTTTTAGGCCCAGATCTCTGTACTGGGGTGAATGTATGACATTGTTCTGCATTCAGTTCATCAACTGTTGTTTTTCCACTGCTTTCAATCAGTGCCAGAAGTAGAAACATCAAATGACAATAACTAAGCATCTGCTTTGCTGAAACTAAATCAGGCTATTTACCAAATACTAATGTGGGGAGAGTCTTTATAAGTAAATGGGATTAGAGGAGAGATAGCTGGTATACAGTGAAATCATTTTATTTCGAAATTAATACATTTTCTTTTTACCTCTCTATTAGTTCGTATTTGGGCCTCTGAACGATGCTAAAGTCTACCCTACATGTGACTCCTCACGCAGGCGCAATAATGCCAAGTCAGACGCCCTGATGTCAAATCTTGAAGCCTGTCCAAGGCCGTCTTGGGTACATGTCCTGGGAACCTGCTGGACATCCTGCAAACTCATCCTGCAAACTCAGTTCACAAACTGTAAAATGTATACATTGTTGTTGATAAAAATGTGAATACGAGTGGGAAATAAATCTTGGGGAAACAAAATTAATGGGCGGGAACATAAAACAAAGAACTAAAGAAAATTATTAAAACTTAGCATGGTGTGATGATCATCCCCCTTGCCTGTCCAATCAGAACTAGGAGTTTCATAAGGCTGAAACATTAATGGGTGGTACATGAGCAATGAAAGGTATAATTGAGGTAGTTTAGTTAGTTAGAAGTCACTAAAGTAATGCTGAGATGCTGAGAGACCGGGATGGTGTCCGACAGCTGAGCGAATGCTGAAGAAGAATCATTTTGCGAACTTAGAATTTTGAGCTAAATAATTAGAAGAAGATCACAGAAGAACAGAGGAGGTAATCAATTAGAAGATCGCGGAAGAATTGAGGAGGAAGAAAGTGTCAGAGACGGTTACGACGCAGGCTGGGTACGACGCAGGCGTCGGATCTAGAAGAGGTCACCGATCCTGTCCAGAATGCTTTCCTGGAACTGTCCTGAGGGTTTTGTCACCTGATCTTTCCCAGGGGACCCTTTCCAATTCCTTGGCAAAGGGGTGGGTTTCCACACCATTCTAGGTAAATATAATTCTGTGTAGTATGTCATTGTACTGCTCTTTCTATCCTCTTTTTCCTGAATACTGTCATTGTGAAACTTCATTTTAATTTAGGTGACTGATCAGAGAGATAACTTATACTTTCTTCTTTGGAGAAAACAGGGTTTGTACTGTAGTTTGTTCTTGGTTCATATGAATTAACTAGATAAACACGCAGGTGGCACATTTTAAGTTGGGGGATTAAGTCCCCTTGAATCTTGAGGGTCCCTGGGGTCCAACTAGCCCACCAGGCACCTCCAGTAAGCGCCACAGAGCTGCGTTGCCAAGAGGTATACAAAGGGGTGTGGCCTGGATCACCTCTCTGCAACGCAGACCTGTGGCACTTACTGGAGATCCCTGGTGGGCTATTTGGCCCCCAGGGGCCCTCAGGATTGAAGGGGAATTAATTTCCCAACTTAAAACATGCCACAGGGCATGTTTGCACACATGTCACCTCAGGCTCACCCCCTCCCTTCACCACTGTGCAAACGCACCTCGTGGCATGTTTTAAGTTGAGTGATTAAGTCTTCTTGAATCCTGAGGGTCCCTGGGGTCCAACTAGCCCACCAGGTACCTCCAATAAGAGCCACAGAGCTGCGTTGCAGAGAGGTGTAAAAAGGGGCGAGGCCTCTGAACACCTCTCTGCAACGCAGCTCCCTGGCTCATACTGGAGGAATCTGAAGGGCTAGTTGGCCCCCAGGGACCCTCAGTATTCAAGTGGAATTAATTCCCCAACTTACAACGCGCCAGGGGGCGCATTTGCTTAGTGCTGCAGGGAGGGGCAGGGCCTAGCCGAGATGCGGCTGTTTTTTATATATATATATTTTTTTAAGAAGGGGGCTGTGGTGCCCCTCTCCTCTTTAATTTTTGGAGCCCTATGGACCCCATCCCCCACGCCCTTGTCTCGGGAAGGGCGCCGCGTGGCCCCTCCTCCCGAGGCCAATTTTGACCCCAGGGACCCCATCACCCGTGGCATGGCCATCATTTTTTAAATATTTTCAAATCTAGCAGGGGGCTGCGTGGCCCCCTCTTGAAGCCTCTTTCATTAGCTCCTGTGACCCCCATCCCCCAGGGCTGTGCTTCCTTTTTATTTTGATGGAGGGGCCGCGTGGCCCCCCTCCTAGGCCACTTCTGGCCCCTCGGACCTGGAGGCTGACCTCTTTATTGGGGACCGTGGGGGAGCCCCAATGCCCCCATGGTCCCTGCCGGCTCCCTGCGTCCTGCGGGAGCCGGCATTGCTTTTCCACATGGGGAGCTGCTGACATGCAGCTCCACGTGTGGAAAAGCAATGTGGTTTGATTTTTGAAAGTGAGAGTAGGTTTCCCTGCTCGTGCTTTCAAAACCCAAACCACAGTTTGCAATGACAAGGCGGGAGCCACACAGCTCCTGCCCCGTCATTGCAAACAGCAGTGTCCTGGGGTGGGCACCCCGGGACATTGCAGGAGCTGGCCCTGGGGGGTGGCGGGCCCAGGAAGGGGGTTGTGGGGCCCCCTCCCAATGTTTGCACAGTCCCAGGGAGGTGGTGGGCCCCGGGGGTCCGTTACGGACCCCGCATTTAAAAGTGCCTGGGGGAGGTGGCGGTCCCCGGGGCATGTAGGGGGGCTCGAGCCCCCCCACACAGATCTTAATATTTTTAAAAAACAAGCCCAGGGGGATGGCGGTCCCCAGGGCTGCGGGGAGCCATGTGCCCCCGCAAAACAATTATTAAAAGCCCCGGGGGTGGCTGTCCCCGTTCCTTGGGGGGCCTCCCATTAAAAATAAAGCCCCGGGGGTGGCAGTCCCCGTGGCAGCGGGGGCCATGTGCCCCCCACAAATACTTAACATAAGTGTGGCGTCCCTGGGGCAGTGTGGGGGGATTGGGGCCCCCACACATTTTGTTCACTGCCCCTGGGACCTGGCCCACCCGGGGGCTTCAATACCACGAAGCGCGGGAACCTGAGCTTCGTTTTTTTTTTGGCCGGCTACCCACACCCAGCATGAATACGGACGATTTAAAAAAAAAATAATGCTTTTTTGGGCCCTGAGCAAGCCTAGGTGGTAAGGGTGTTTCTACACTGCCCCCTTTTCTTGTTTTTTGCATTTCTTTTTCTGTGTTACCGAGGCACAAGATTGCTGCCAACACTTCCTGGTTTGGAGTGTTGACAGAAAATTAGAACAAAGCTTGTGGTCAGGAGGGTGCGCGGATTCACTGCGCCTCTAAATATTGAAACTTTTATTTTTTGATTTTCTCAGCAACTACTGAACAGATTTACACCACTTAAAAGAAAAGTACTCTTTCTGAACCAAGGGCTACCTTTTTGCCAAATTTGATGTAATTCCATTCAGCAGTTCGGGCTGTAGCCATGTCTCAAGTTTCCTATGGGAATTAACATGGAGAAAACATGTTTTGGGACCCCCTTTTTTCTCGGCCCCCGCTTGCCGAATCACCCCGAAACTTTCAAGATAAGAGCTGACCGGAGCGCCCCATTAGTTTTGAGCATTTTGCGATGATTCATCAACTGATGCCAAAGTTATTGGGAAAAAAGAAATGCTTTTTGAACAGGAACAAGGTCCTAACTATAACGACCCTCTGGCAACCGCCAGTAGGTAATATATATATATATATATATATATATATATATATATATATATATATATATATATATATATATATATATATATTTAGGTTTTTTAACTACTAATTTCTAACTATAACGTGTGGGAAACCTATGGTTTTTTCAGTGAATTTCATAGGTTTTGTAAATGATAATTATTAAATGTATTAATTATTATATTTCTTTCTTTTTATACAAATTTCTTACATTTTTATTATAAATATTTATATTTATTTTATTTTTTAAATTATATTTCACATTCTTAATGTAAAATAATAACAAAACTAAATTCAAACATTTTTTTATTGATTACATTTTTAAATAGTATATTAAAATTAAATTCTATATAATTCCTTTTTATTGTTTTGTTTGTAATCGTATGATACACGTACTGTGATTGCACCATACTTTGGACAGCAAATCGTACTCTGCGCATCCCCACGCATATGTTACGAATGTGCTTTGACGTTACGCGTCGCATCAACGCTTCCGTGTGACGTCATGTATGGCGCCCGTGCGCCTAAGGCGCGAAAGTTTTGAATTGTTTAAAAACATATATTTATGTATTTAATGTACATACTAAGGGAAGACATTACCTGGGATAAACATGAAAACACTATTTTTAACTTTTAATAAGCATATATTACTTTTGAAAGCAATTACAAAAATCGCAATAGTACGTCGTACGTACTCGCAGGGTAAAAGCACCGTAAATGCACCGTAAGCATACGCAAAGCCATATGACCATAAAAGGAAAGTTTTGATTGGTTCATAATACTTCCTATTTCAACTGTTGAAAGACCCTTCCCATTTTGATCATTCTACTTGGACTTTCTCAGGAGAAGCATCTATTCTGTGGAGCTGTAGTCCTTTAGAACCAAAGTATACAATGGCTGCTCTTTTTGAGACTTCATCAGAACATTCCTCTGAGAAAGAATTTGTTGCTGAGCAACCTCAGAAAAAGAGAAAAGAAGCTTTCATTTGGAAGTTTTTTACATATCCTGAGGGAGAGAGAAAAGTTAATGCACGAAAGTAACTTGCAAGATCTGTGAGGTTATTCTTTCCAGAGGTGATCCCACTAAAAAGTACTCTTTCAGTACAGCCAGCATGGTTCGCCATGTCAAAAGTTTGCATCCAAATAACTATGCAAGGATGGCAACACAAAGGTTGCAGGAGAATCCTCAACCTGCAGTTCCTAGTACCTCAACTGCACCACCACCTCCTCCGAGCAGTCCGCATCCTATTATTGTGCCACAGTTTGCAGATCTGAAATTTTATTGTAAATATTACTTTGTTACGGTGAGCAGTCTATTGATCTAATTGTGAAGAGGAAAGAAGAGCACCGTTGTCCAAAACATAATTTTTTTTTTTTTACTTTTTTGTTCCTGTTCCACAGTTTTTTTGTTTCCAGTTCCATTTTTTTTTAAACATGTTGAAAAAATACAAAAAAAATAGAAATCTAAAAAGACAAAAAAAAAGGTTTTTTCAGAACTACCTTCACTGGTCAAAGAAAGAACTATATTTCTATGTTAGTGTGTAAAAGTTTGTCAAAATGAATGTGTAGTTCATAAATGAATGAATGAATACATTAGTAGTGTTTGGTGAATGTGAAAGTGCCAAGTGAGAGTGAAAGTGAGAGCGTCTGGCTAAATGTATAGCAGCTTCACTTTTAGAACAGTATATACATAAGCACATACTGCTGAATGACTCACTACAACATTGAAACAGTAGTGTGAGAGTGTTTGGTGAAAGTCTAATGATACAGACTGGGGAATAGAAGCTATAAAAGACAAGTTTGCCCGTGAATAAAAAAATACATATGTAGTCTTTTAGGGTTTGAAGCAGTCTATACCCAAAGGCCCACTTTGCACCATGAGTACTTGGGTAGTAGCTGAATGATTACAATTCTGGAAGCAGAGTGTCTCAAAACATTATTATTATATAATAATACATTTATTCTTGTAACATTTCATAATTTAATACAGCTTCTAAAATAATTTCATCAGGTATTTCATTTTCCTGGTTATCAATTTCAAAAGTCATCTGATGAATCTCAATCTCATCTAATGCTTCCACAAAAGCATCATCCAAGGTTTCATCAAGAAAATCACAGCTGATATCTCCAGCATTAATTTCTTCCACTTCATTAACATTGCTCGTAAAAGATATGTTCATCTCTTCTACGACAGTGTTAGTATTTTCAAAATCGTGTTCCAACAAATTTGCCCTTTAAAAAATATTATATAAATACCATTCTCAACTACTTTATAACATAATATAGTTATAATTATTTATATGAACGTTCAGTTTTAAAATTTCTTAAATTATCAAACCAGTCACTCCTTATCACCTTACCTGGTTCAAACTAGTATATGTGTTGTAGTAAAATGCAAACAATACTGAAACACTCATTATATTTATATTTTACGTTTTTCAAATGTATATAAAAGATACAAACCATCTTTGAACACTTATGTACTCCATCCATGTTTTGTTTTTTCACCTCTGTAGAAGCACAATCCATTGACTAGTCTTAACAGTAATTTATACTTACCTTAAACATAATAAATAATAATACAATTTAGTATTACACAGGACTTTGATGTGGTGAAATTTTATTTCAAGAAGTTAAAAAAATTTTTAGGAGGAATATACATGTGATGTGATATTTGGTCCTGTGATTAGGTAAAAAAAGTGACATTATTTGTTCTCTTCTTGTTGTTCCAGCAGCAGAAGCTGGTTTGTGTCTAGCATCTGCCTCTTCATCCTGGCCATCATATGAGTTGTCCTGCTCCTCCTGCTCTTCCTCCAATGGCGTGTTTGTGCGTACACATATATTGTGCACAATGCAACAGGATATGATCTTGCACACAAGTTCAGGACTATACAGGAGTCGACCCCCCGCTACGTCTAGGCACCCGAATCTGTATTTGAGGACTCCAAATGTCCGTTCAACTATGGCCCTTGTGCGTCTCAGTGCAATTTTGTAGTCTGTCTGGGCCTGTGTGTGTGTCACTCTGAGGGGCATCATCAGTCATGGTGTGAGCGCATATCCTTGATCACCTGAAACAGATTGAAGAGATATGTGGCAATAAGTACGTGTGTCTGCTATGTTTGTAGAGTGGCTTTTTAGGTGTGTGTGCTTTGTACAACTTTGTACGTTCTGATTTGACATGTTGATTTTCCTACACTATACCAGCATCACATATTTGAAATTGACTTGCCTATTCTTGACAGAACACACATCACCAGGTTGTCATTGTCCGGTCCTGTGTAATGACTCCATGTTGTGACTGTCAGCATGTATGAGTCAATGAAAAAGAAATGGCAGTTTCTTTACAGGCACGATGCACAAACCTGATGTCTCCTGTGCACATATTATTGAGTGTGTACCATTGGCACATGTGCCATGTTAGGCATCAACCTTGACTTTTTGATGACTACTACGTTGAGACATCATCTGGGTAACTCATTGTTAGTCATTGTGCTTAGGGTGGCTGTGAGTGTAAATCTTGCCTGCTAAACATTGGATTCTCTTTACATCCACCTTGCCACACATGTGGGACAGAGTCTAGGTGACAGTGGCACTGCTACCTAGTGCACTTAACTTACTCGGACATTTGTGGACCACATACATATGCATTGATGTACTTGTGTATGGTTTGACTTAGACTCTGCATGTATGCATGTTGTGGTACGACATGTTGATGTAACCATGTGTGTGTCTGTTTCCAAACAGCACATATTCTGATTTCAGAATTTGTGCCCCAGATTGCAACACCTCACCAGGGGAGGGATGTGTATGAACGAAACGTGTTGAGGATGTGATTTGGATAGTTTGTGTGCTCTTCCTATGCATGCTCCATTCAGCATAGACTGACGTTCGAAACAACTTTTGTTTTTATTTGTGGTCAATTGGTGCTCTCTGCATTCAGCACTACTTGCAGAGCCATGATGCAGTACACCCACTACATGGTGCATGGCTGATTGTCTTTTTGCAAATTGTGCATTTTCCTAAGTGAGAGCAGGGTGGTCTGTCATCTATTTGTACATATGGTACATGTGTTGTATTCAACATGTATGTGGCACAGCAGTATCCTATGTGCTGTGTAATGTACTGCATTATTTAATTACAATTTTTGTCTGATGAGTTCTGCTAAATCTATGTTACAAGAATGGCATAGTGGTTTGAGTGATATTTTCATCGCTCTTACCTTGTTGAGCTTTCTTCCACATGTCTTGATTGATTTGCATTGTGTGTAGGTGTGCATTGTTTGGACTTGTTCCAAGGTATGTCATATTATATTTGCCACCTGTGCATTGTCTTATATTTGAGCTAGGGGCTTGTATACTTGAGGTGTGTGGTGTGTTCAGGTTGTACTTACCAATGAGCAGTCAATAATGAACAGACCCAGGTGGTCCACAATTGTCTGAACGTTATTGGAGTGTGTGTGCTTCCTGTTCCTGTATATGTGTGCACCTGTCCACACGAGGCACAAGTAGGACATGGATAAAGTCAATTGCCCCAACACATGCGGAAATCCAGCAATTTAATAGAAGCCTTGTTTGTTTTCAAGTTTTTCCTGTGCAGTGTTGGGGAAGTGTATACAAATTGAGTGCAACAGTGACACTCTGCGTGATTGCACTATACCACTCCTCTCTGGCCCATTTTCACAATATACGTGCAGTTGCCTTCTACCACTACACCAGGGGTCCGCATAACTAGCTAGACACCACTCTCGCCGTTGTCTACTCACCACGAGCGACTTGGCCGTGCCCACCACACCACTCCTGCCGCCACTTGCACCATTACATCATGGCCGCTACAATCTGGATGTCAATAGAGCCGGCTGGAAGGAAAGTTACCCGAACAGCACAACACGGGGAACATTTTATTGCCTCTAATTATTTAATTTTCCCTCCCCCCATTTCGGCTATTTCTCAAAGCGCACATACATCGAGGCCCTTGTATCATCAAACAGTGATACTCGATAGCCCCAGCAAACAGCGCACATCCACCACTATAATATGGCCGCCTCAATATCGGCTATAACCACGTGATCTTGTTGAGTGGGCGGCGCCACGTCCCCGCACGCCGGGCCAGCTACCATGATAAAATACACCGACCGCCGAACTCATACATCTACTCGAGCTCGGCGGTGAAGGGTAGGTCTCCCCACGCGGACACTGGCGATTAGAGGTGAGTGACAGCGCTCCAGGATAGGGAAGGATAGTTCATGCCTTGATCGACGAACACTCCAGTGTTCGTATTTCTTAACCCTGAAGGCGCCACAATTTTTGTTTCCCTCTAGCTACTTTGGGCTCATCCCTGATGTTCAGCCCCGCCGACCCCTCATGTGGCAATTAGTCTTTGACTATTAGGTAAGAAGGGCTTGCACGGATACGATACCTCCGCAGCGCGGATGGAATCTGAGTGAATTGAATGATTGCCTGTTTACAGCCAAGCCACAATATAGTTAACGTTCTATAGGTGCCTCTACTACAAGCACTGTACCTTGAAATAACTATGGATGAGCCCCACATCGCTCCAAGTATGCTGCATTTTTTAACGTTGGTTTTAATTTTAATTTTATTTTCACTCCTTCACACCATAGATCTATTCACGTCTATAGTGGTTGTGTGCACCTGACCACGCACGTTGCTCACTCCACTTTCCAGGCATGCAGTGGCTGTGTAATATAGTTCACAACACCGCCAGCATGCCACTACTTCTTTCAAACGCTGGCAAAAACGTGACCTTTGTGCTTTTTGTTTAATGAAAATTATGTCTTAACCATTGTGTTCTTATCTCTTCTCTCTATACATAGGCATAGGAGAATTTCCACTGAGGTAACATACACAACACATGACACTAGCATGTAGTGATTGTTTTTAAGTTTTTCCCTTTTCTCACTTTTTGTAAAGGTCCTGATGAATCGCAGGTGATTATCCCCTCTGCGAGAAACATGTCGACCACTTCCACTTCTAGTCTCCTCTAGGATCACTTGAATTAGCCTGTTGACACCTAGCGAGCTAGCCCCACCTTTTAATTGCAGCCAGGGGACCCCCAGAATAAAGTCAATTCCGGTACCCCTTGCTACATTTTAACTGCCCTATCATAAGCACTATACCACCTTGCCCACACACCCCCACTTCACCATAAGGCTGTTGGACAAAAAGATCTCCGCGAAAGAGCCCCTCTTTGAGGTGAGCCCGTCGGGGATTGCACCGCCTCCCCGACGAGGAGCAAACGCCGATGATGAAGCATGACACCCTTCTGGGTGTGTGAGGCAAACACGTCCAACGAAATGGATGCCCTGAGGTGCCACATCAACACCTCTGGTCACGCCAGCTAACAATTTTATATTTTCCCTTTCTCTTTATGAGGAACAGTTCAGCAACCCCCCTTTTTGCTTGTACAGTTGGGGAAGTGTATATGCCATGGTGTCAGGCTGATGATGGCATCAAAGACTTTGGGGAGGAACCTGGAGAAGGATGACTGTGAGACTCCACCCACTCTGACAGTGGTTGATTGGAAGGTACCAGAGGCCAACATGTGCAGCACTGCAAGTAGCTTTGTCTGCGGAGGGATGTTTGTGCAGTGCTGGTATGGTGCCTGGTGCTATCTGTGTGAGTATGCGTAAGATGGAGGTCCCCTTGAGCCTGTAGTGTGCTATCACGTCCTCTGGCTAGAAGTCTATCAGGGTGATGCATTGGTGGTAGACCCGCTCTCTTCTTTGGCGTTACCTCTCTGGTAGTCCTGGTGGCGGGGGCAGTGGTTGTGGTGGTATGGTCATCTTGGAACTCCATGCTGCAAGAGGAGTACTTCCATGTCATCATTAGGTGAGTAAATGAGGCTCTGGGATTGTTTCCCTATGTTCTGTTTATTTTTGCTCCATTATTCAGACTAGCTTTTTCTGGTCTTAAAAACCTGCCACTAACTAGCCTTAGCGGCATTTGATTGGGCGTATCGCTGGACCAAAGATGAATTGTCAATATCACGAAGTGGGTTTAGCAGCAATTTTTTCACGGGAATACCCATCCTGCATGTCATTTTCGTTAAGTCCCGCTAACAGAAGTGGCGATCCGAAAATCATACGTTTACACAGGAAAACTGCCGCTGATTGCGGTTAGCAGCATCTTGTACATACAGCGATAAAAGAAAAGCAGCCGTAGCATCAAAAAATTTACATTACTGCAGCATTAACTCTTTGTACATATGACCCAATATATTTGATCAATAATGCTAGGTTGTGAGGAAGGAAAGCTACAGCTTTGACTCATCACCCAATCCTTGCTCAGGTAGCTTGAATTCGAGTGCAGCAGGCGTTGGCAGCACTCCGAATGCTGGGGGCAGGTAATGCATATAGCTTAGGTCATGTAGCAAACCTCAACTGTGTTCAGCCGAAGGCCTTGCACAGCAGTGGTTGGGAACCCACAGTGGGCCGGATGCAGGGCATAGCCAGAGGCCAGGCTCTACCAGCTGTGCATAGAACAGTGGGGAGTTGGCCATCCGTGTTGAGTTGGGCACAGAGTTTGGCCACGGTGCAGGCCATGAAGCCACCCACTGCTGCACCTGACTATGGACCATGCTCAACAGCAGTTGGCTGTGTGGTGCAAGTTAAATGCTAGGTCTAGCTTGAGACAAAGTTCTGCTGTCATCCATGCTATGCTCGGACAAAAGATATTTGCAGTGGCTGTTGTCTGCCTGGAGAAGGTTTGGCACAGACCATTGTTGCAGGCCAGTTCCTATATTAAGCATTAATACCCCCTCTGCATGACAAAGGGCGTGGGTACTGGGGGTTGCAAATTAAGCCTAACATTTAAATAAGTGAAAAGCGCTGAAAAACACAGTTAGAAAGAGTGTTTTGGCTGAAATGCAACAAGCGAGGGAGAGAGTCCTGGGCCAACCTCTACTGCAGCACAGGAGGAAGATGAAGAGCTGCAGTGTCTTAGAGACTGAAGAAGTCAAGAAGCAATCTGAAGCATGGGAGTTTGTTTACTCAGCTTGTTTGGGGGAAGAAGACCAATGGCTGTTGGTACTCTTGCAACTTGTGTCATCAGACACACAGTAGGGGGACAACAGTCCACTACTTATTTGGCACTTAAACCATTTGCCAACATTTAATGTCAAACCGTGGAAAGCCGTATTACAGATGGCTGTGGGATTGACTGCTTTCTGAAGCACAGGAGACCAACACATTGCCAAGTGTTCCTTGAGAGATGAAAGAGAAGGAACAGCATGAGAAGATGAAAATAATTTCTGGAAGTGCCATCAATAAAGCAAACACAACATTTTAACATTGACTATTTGCCTCAACAGTTATTTAAAAAACATTGATATAAAAAATAGAGAAACAAAAAAACACTCTGAAAAAACAAAAATGTTTCATTTTTGAACCAATAAAGTATTAAAGACAATAGGGTGCACTATCTGGCAACCCTCCCTTGTGCACAGTATGGACTAGCCATCTGCGGTGGGCTGTGTGCAGGGCCTGATCAGGAAGATAAGTCCTGAAACACATCTTCACTGTGCATGATCTTCGACCATGTGAGTGTGGTTATCCACCCACAGCAGATTAGCCGAAGGGCCTGTCTGAAGGCTACATCTGCAGTCAATATCTGTTGCACATAGTCTTGAGGCGTGCGTAGTGGAGATTGGCTGCCCACAGAAAGTTGGGTAACCATTAATGAAATGGGGCAACCCAAAAGGATACGGACCTGGGTATAATGCAATAAGAATAAACAGTGGTCCAGAACCTATTTCTTTCTAATCCAATTCAATCAGTATATGTTTATGCAATTGAATGTTCATGGGCGTTCCTACAGGATACGCTCCAACACATACAGGAAATATCACTACAACAACAATATACCAAATCAGAGTACAGTATTTAATTCATTGTCTCTAAACAATTACTTGATAATCACAAATTATTTTGGTTTTTGAATAAAAGAGTGGTTGCCCGAAAGAGCGTGCACAAAAGAAGTGATCAAAAGTGTGTACCGTGAATAAAGAAAGAAAGGAAGTTCGAGATAATGAATAGACAAAGATTATATTTACATTGGAATTCTATAATTACGGTCTCACAATTTTCCGTATCTAAACAACCTGGCCCACAAAGTAATCTTCAATAACACCTGATGTCAGCATAAATTAATACAGACAATCATGTCAAATGTGTGCACTATTTTTCAAATGTGGGTCCAAGGTAGGAAAGGTATTGTCGACGTTTCGACTCGACTTATGGTCATCCGGTAAGTTAGACCTGGACCGTGCGAGTCTTCCTCAGGACAATTGGAAGGGCAGCCAAGGGTTAAGGATGACCCTATAACAGATAAAAGGGGAATTACCCTGTTGTAGTGATATATATTAGAGCAATTAGCAATTAGAGCAATTAAAAAACCATTTGAGGGCAATGGGCTTACCCAATGGTGTACGGCCAACTACAGTATCGCTTCTAATCAGCCGAGTGGAATTCACTCCTGCAAAACATAATGAAGCAAAATATGGACCACTAGTACTATTAAGCCCTGTATACATGACAGTAACATGGGTCCGTCCATAAATTACCTTATTTACAAGGTGATTCAATCATCCATCAAATTTTCCACCGAGTCTTATGTTGAAATCAATCCAAACAACCGCGTCATGGACTCAGCTTCAATCCCAGGGCCACTGGATCAGGTAACTGTGGTCAAAAAAGGGGGAGGGGGGATGATTTTACCAAACTGTTTTTTAAAAAAAAGGGGCTCACCATTTAAGGGTCATAATGATTAAAGCATTTACCTTAAGTCAGTAGCTAAGTCCCGAAAGATGCTCCTGTCCAACAGAAAGTTGGGTGCAGCAAATGATCAAAAAATATATATATGTATTGTAAAAACAAAGGTGAAGAATTAATTTATAGTTAGGTTTGGGTATACCACCTTACCAGATGTTAGAAAATAGATATTTACCTGCAAATCACAGTTAAAATTAAGTTATGGTTACAAATTAAAAGTAAAAAACCACTGAAATGCACAACTTATTTTTAAGAAGGCAATTCATAAATCTCTCAAGAGCTGGGCTAACCCTAATGCGCACATCAAATGCAGTGCTTACGTCTTAACAACATCTACACCAACAAACAACAACACCTAAAAGCATCACTAAATAACAATACATACTCAATCCAACAACTATTACTACAGTCATTGTCATTTCATTCATAGTGTTAATGGGCAATGTAACTTGTAAACTCATCTATTTGATTATTTACTACATTTATAATTGCATCTTTTACACAGGGGCGGCTCCTTTCAAAGCGATACCAAAGGGGATGATGGACGGAGTGCTTGAGCAAATCAAACACTCACCCCCAGTCAACTTATCTGGGTTTAATCCATCATCAATCTTTAGATCGATCCACCATCCCAGTTCAGACATGGCCATATGCAAACCATTCTGACCATGTGCCTCATGGGAACAGTCCAGCCCGAACTGCCAATCCATGTCTTCCCTGGACTGGAAACAAGCATCCTGGGACCGGTTTCTGGCTCATCAGCAGTCATCAGCTAGGTCAGCTTGAATCCAGTGGCAAAGTGAGCAAGGGACCCACGTCTGGGCATACCCTGCCAATTTAGGGCGAACAAAGCGATACCAAAGGGGATGATGGACGGAGAGCTTGAGCAAATCAAATAACACTCACACCCAGTCAACTGATCTGGGTTTAATCCATCATCATTCTTTAGCTCACTCCACCACCCCAGTTCAGACATGGCCATATGTAAATCAGTCTGACCCTGTGCCTCATGGAAACAGTCCAGCCCGAACTGCCAAGCCATGTCTTCCCTGGACCGGAAACAAGCATCCCGGGACCGGTTTTTGGCTAATCAGCCATCATCAGCCAGGCTATCTTGAATCCAGTGGCAAGGTGAGCAAGGAATCAAGCTATCCTGGCTGATGAGGACTGAAAGCCCGAAACTGGTCCTAGGATGCTTGTTTCCAGTCCTGGGAGGATCTGGCTTGGCAGTTTGGGCTGGACTGTTCCCATGGGGCACAGGGTTATGACTGATTTTCCTATGGCTGGATTCAAACTGGAATGGCATGGTGAGCAAAAAAACAATGGATTTAGGCCCAGATCTCTGTACTGGGGTGAATGTATGACA
The DNA here is from genome assembly GCF_964261635.1 of Lissotriton helveticus. NCBI lineage: Eukaryota > Metazoa > Chordata > Amphibia > Caudata > Salamandridae > Lissotriton > Lissotriton helveticus. Next base: position 655,328,757 of record NC_136072.1, read on the forward strand.
ATGTTCTGCATTCTGACCATCCACTGTTGTTTTTGCATTTGTCACCCCGAGTGGGACGGGTATGCTCAGACGTGAGTCCCGTGCTCTCCGTGAAACTGGAATCAAGCTATCCTGGCTGATGAGGGTTGGAAGCCCGAAACCGTTCCTAGAATGCTTTTTTCCAGTCCAGGGAGGACCTGGCTTGGCAGTTCGGGCTAGACTGTTCCCATGGGGCACATGGTCTAGACTGATTTGCATATGGCTGGGTTCAAACTGGAATGGCATGGTGAGCAAAAAAACAATGGATTTAGGCCCAGATCTCTGTACTGGGGTGAATGTATGACATTGTTCTGCATTCTGACTATCAACTGTTGTTTTTGCATTTGTCACCCCGAGTGCGACGGGTATGCTCAGACGTGAGTCCCGTGCTCTCCATGAAACTGGAATCAAGCTCTCCTGGCTGATGAGGGCTGAAAGCCCGAAACCGGTCATAGGATGCTTGTTTTTAGTCCAGTGAGGACATGGCTTGGCAGTTCGGGCTGGACTGTTCCCATGGGGCACAGGATCAAGACTGATTTGCATATGACTGTGTTCAAACTGGAATGGCATGGTGAGCAAAATAAACATGGTTTTAGGCCCAGATCTCTGTACTGGGGTGAATGTATGACATTGTTCTGCATTCAGTTCATCAACTGTTGTTTTTCCACTGCTTTCAATCAGTGCCAGAAGTAGAAACATCAAATGACAATAACTAAGCATCTGCTTTGCTGAAACTAAATCAGGCTATTTACCAAATACTAATGTGGGGAGAGTCTTTATAAGTAAATGGGATTAGAGGAGAGATAGCTGGTATACAGTGAAATCATTTTATTTCGAAATTAATACATTTTCTTTTTACCTCTCTATTAGTTCGTATTTGGGCCTCTGAACGATGCTAAAGTCTACCCTACATGTGACTCCTCACGCAGGCGCAATAATGCCAAGTCAGACGCCCTGATGTCAAATCTTGAAGCCTGTCCAAGGCCGTCTTGGGTACATGTCCTGGGAACCTGCTGGACATCCTGCAAACTCATCCTGCAAACTCAGTTCACAAACTGTAAAATGTATACATTGTTGTTGATAAAAATGTGAATACGAGTGGGAAATAAATCTTGGGGAAACAAAATTAATGGGCGGGAACATAAAACAAAGAACTAAAGAAAATTATTAAAACTTAGCATGGTGTGATGATCATCCCCCTTGCCTGTCCAATCAGAACTAGGAGTTTCATAAGGCTGAAACATTAATGGGTGGTACATGAGCAATGAAAGGTATAATTGAGGTAGTTTAGTTAGTTAGAAGTCACTAAAGTAATGCTGAGATGCTGAGAGACCGGGATGGTGTCCGACAGCTGAGCGAATGCTGAAGAAGAATCATTTTGCGAACTTAGAATTTTGAGCTAAATAATTAGAAGAAGATCACAGAAGAACAGAGGAGGTAATCAATTAGAAGATCGCGGAAGAATTGAGGAGGAAGAAAGTGTCAGAGACGGTTACGACGCAGGCTGGGTACGACGCAGGCGTCGGATCTAGAAGAGGTCACCGATCCTGTCCAGAATGCTTTCCTGGAACTGTCCTGAGGGTTTTGTCACCTGATCTTTCCCAGGGGACCCTTTCCAATTCCTTGGCAAAGGGGTGGGTTTCCACACCATTCTAGGTAAATATAATTCTGTGTAGTATGTCATTGTACTGCTCTTTCTATCCTCTTTTTCCTGAATACTGTCATTGTGAAACTTCATTTTAATTTAGGTGACTGATCAGAGAGATAACTTATACTTTCTTCTTTGGAGAAAACAGGGTTTGTACTGTAGTTTGTTCTTGGTTCATATGAATTAACTAGATAAACACGCAGGTGGCACATTTTAAGTTGGGGGATTAAGTCCCCTTGAATCTTGAGGGTCCCTGGGGTCCAACTAGCCCACCAGGCACCTCCAGTAAGCGCCACAGAGCTGCGTTGCCAAGAGGTATACAAAGGGGTGTGGCCTGGATCACCTCTCTGCAACGCAGACCTGTGGCACTTACTGGAGATCCCTGGTGGGCTATTTGGCCCCCAGGGGCCCTCAGGATTGAAGGGGAATTAATTTCCCAACTTAAAACATGCCACAGGGCATGTTTGCACACATGTCACCTCAGGCTCACCCCCTCCCTTCACCACTGTGCAAACGCACCTCGTGGCATGTTTTAAGTTGAGTGATTAAGTCTTCTTGAATCCTGAGGGTCCCTGGGGTCCAACTAGCCCACCAGGTACCTCCAATAAGAGCCACAGAGCTGCGTTGCAGAGAGGTGTAAAAAGGGGCGAGGCCTCTGAACACCTCTCTGCAACGCAGCTCCCTGGCTCATACTGGAGGAATCTGAAGGGCTAGTTGGCCCCCAGGGACCCTCAGTATTCAAGTGGAATTAATTCCCCAACTTACAACGCGCCAGGGGGCGCATTTGCTTAGTGCTGCAGGGAGGGGCAGGGCCTAGCCGAGATGCGGCTGTTTTTTATATATATATATTTTTTTAAGAAGGGGGCTGTGGTGCCCCTCTCCTCTTTAATTTTTGGAGCCCTATGGACCCCATCCCCCACGCCCTTGTCTCGGGAAGGGCGCCGCGTGGCCCCTCCTCCCGAGGCCAATTTTGACCCCAGGGACCCCATCACCCGTGGCATGGCCATCATTTTTTAAATATTTTCAAATCTAGCAGGGGGCTGCGTGGCCCCCTCTTGAAGCCTCTTTCATTAGCTCCTGTGACCCCCATCCCCCAGGGCTGTGCTTCCTTTTTATTTTGATGGAGGGGCCGCGTGGCCCCCCTCCTAGGCCACTTCTGGCCCCTCGGACCTGGAGGCTGACCTCTTTATTGGGGACCGTGGGGGAGCCCCAATGCCCCCATGGTCCCTGCCGGCTCCCTGCGTCCTGCGGGAGCCGGCATTGCTTTTCCACATGGGGAGCTGCTGACATGCAGCTCCACGTGTGGAAAAGCAATGTGGTTTGATTTTTGAAAGTGAGAGTAGGTTTCCCTGCTCGTGCTTTCAAAACCCAAACCACAGTTTGCAATGACAAGGCGGGAGCCACACAGCTCCTGCCCCGTCATTGCAAACAGCAGTGTCCTGGGGTGGGCACCCCGGGACATTGCAGGAGCTGGCCCTGGGGGGTGGCGGGCCCAGGAAGGGGGTTGTGGGGCCCCCTCCCAATGTTTGCACAGTCCCAGGGAGGTGGTGGGCCCCGGGGGTCCGTTACGGACCCCGCATTTAAAAGTGCCTGGGGGAGGTGGCGGTCCCCGGGGCATGTAGGGGGGCTCGAGCCCCCCCACACAGATCTTAATATTTTTAAAAAACAAGCCCAGGGGGATGGCGGTCCCCAGGGCTGCGGGGAGCCATGTGCCCCCGCAAAACAATTATTAAAAGCCCCGGGGGTGGCTGTCCCCGTTCCTTGGGGGGCCTCCCATTAAAAATAAAGCCCCGGGGGTGGCAGTCCCCGTGGCAGCGGGGGCCATGTGCCCCCCACAAATACTTAATATAAGTGTGGCGTCCCTGGGGCAGTGTGGGGGGATTGGGGCCCCCACACATTTTGTTCACTGCCCCTGGGACCTGGCCCACCCGGGGGCTTCAATACCACGAAGCGCGGGAACCTGAGCTTCGTTTTTTTTTTGGCCGGCTACCCACACCCAGCATGAATACGGACGATTTAAAAAAAAAATTATGCTTTTTTGGGCCCTGAGCAAGCCTAGGTGGTAAGGGTGTTTCTACACTTCCCCCTTTTCTTGTTTTTTGCATTTCTTTTTCTGTGTTACCGAGGCACAAGATTGCTGCCAACACTTCCTGGTTTGGAGTGTTGACAGAAAATTAGAACAAAGCTTGTGGTCAGGAGGGTGCGCGGATTCACTGCGCCTCTAAATATTGAAACTTTTATTTTTTGATTTTCTCAGCAACTACTGAACAGATTTACACCACTTAAAAGAAAAGTACTCTTTCTGAACCAAGGGCTACCTTTTTGCCAAATTTGATGTAATTCCATTCAGCAGTTCGGGCTGTAGCCATGTCTCAAGTTTCCTATGGGAATTAACATGGAGAAAACATGTTTTGGGACCCCCTTTTTTCTCGGCCCCCGCTTGCCGAATCACCCCGAAACTTTCAAGATAAGAGCTGACCGGAGCGCCCCATTAGTTTTGAGCATTTTGCGATGATTCATCAACTGATGCCAAAGTTATTGGGAAAAAAGAAATGCTTTTTGAACAGGAACAATGTCCTAACTATAACGACCCTCTGGCAACCGCCAGTAGGTAATATATATATATATATATATATATATATATATATATATTCACTGAAAAAACCATAGGTTATAGACCATATATAGTTAGGAATTAGCATTTACAAAACCTTGAAAATTCACTGAAAAAACCATAGGTTATAGACCATATATAGTTAGGAATTAGCATTTAAAAAACCTTATTTTACTCACACAAAACCATTGAAATTCCATATATAGTTAGTTGCACTAACTATATATTGCGCACCCGCAATCCACTGCTGATGATGTCACATATTACATCATTCATGACATGGTCAGTGACATCACTGATGACAACATCCAGTGACTATGTTTCTGTAAAGTTAAAATATGTCTTACATATTGAAGAATGAGTGGATGTATAAGTGTCTGGACGAAGGATTTAGTAGGTGCATGACTGAATGTATGAGTGAGTGATTAAATGTGTCTCACTGAGTGCATGGGTTAGTGACTAAACTGTCTTAATTTGTGCATCATTATGTCTGTTGTTCTGTAAACTGCTGCATGTGTTGATCAGTAGCTATATGAGTAACTATATGGGTTATTGATTGATTGCCCAAGTATTTGCATGGGAGACTGAGTGTGTGTGTGGCTGGATGGGAGGTGTGTGACTCTGTACAGATCAATGTGTACTTGTATCAATGATTGTATAAGAGAGTAAGTATGTGTTAGTATATGGTTGAAAACGTAAGGTGCTCTATGTTTAACTGTATAGAGTAGAAAATGGAAGTGTGATTGATTCTTTACAGGACTGACTAGGTGTGTGAGTAACTCCATGGATGAGTGGCAGAGTGTGAGTGTCTGTATAGGTGTATGAGTGCATATGATTGTGTTGTAAACATGAGTGATTGTATGTATGAATGATTGTATGGGTGAATGAGTGAATGTGTGTGTAGACGTAGGAATCAGTGAGTACGTATGTAGTAACTAGTATTGGTGTGTCAATGGTTTCAAAAATTATACTCTGTTTTTAACACTGGGTGAAACAGAGGTTATATTAAAATGTGAGGAGATGCATTGTATTGTCACATGAATGATATCATCAGTGATGTGGTCATTGATGTCAAATGAGATGTCATCAGTGATGTCATTTGAGATGTCATCAGTGATGTCATCAGTGATGTCACTGACCATGTCATGAATGATGTAATATGTGACATCATCAGCAGTGGATTGCGGGTGCGCAATATATAGTTAGTGCAACTAACTATATATGGAATTTCAATGGTTTTGTGTGAGTAAAATAAGGTTTTTTAAATGCTAATTCCTAACTATATATGGTCTATAACCTATGGTTTTTTCAGTGAATTTTCAAGGTTTTGTAAATGCTAATTCCTAACTATATATGGTCTATAACCTATGGTTTTTTCAGTGAATTTCAATGGTTTTTTAATAGCAAATATCATAAGCTGTCGAATGTCAAGTACGTGGTAAGAATTTTTTTTTTCGTGTTTATGCACACTGATCTGCTTTGATTGCTGCCCCCCACCCCTCATTTCTATTAGGAGTACTCTCTCTTTGCAGATAGTGAAGGGTAGTTAACGCAGCCCTTTCCCCCTTTGTAATCCGTCGTGCCTGCTTCTCTCTCCATTTGATTGATTGTTCTCTTTGGTTCATTCTCTATTTACAAACAAGCACAGAGTCGCAATACTCTGTTTAGTCTTTGCAGATAGCGAAAAATCGTGTAAAAAAACAAAAGGAATCGAGCAAAATCAGTAGGCCACTAATGGGATCTCTTTTTGACCTCGCTAAAATAGAAACATTAGGAACAACCTGTTGAAAATAGCAATGCGTATGTACATAAGCGGCGTTCATTTGTGTTCACAGTACCCCTTGTTGATTGTTTCAATCGAGCATTGAATTGTTCGATGTTAATTCTCTTAAGGATCTTCTCTACCTGCAAACGAGGAAGAATAGGAATATTCTCTCTCCCTTTGCAGATAGTGAAGGGTAGGTAACGCAAGCCTTTAACACGTCGTACCTATTTCATTCCTCATTGATTGATTGATTGTCCGAACATTGACTGTTTGGGAATTAGTTCTTTTTGGAGGTATTCCCTGTTTGCAAATAAACGTAGGAAAATCTTTGCAAGTAGTGAAAGGGTACGTAATGCGGACCTTTCTCCCCCGTTGTAATCTGTCATGCCTATCTACTCCCCACTGATTGATGCACCTGTTTCACCCGGACCATTTACTAGACATACGTCATCTGGCCCGACCAGAGAGCACCCCTAGTGAAAAGGACATATGCAATAATAACGAAGTGATCACTGTATCCTGTTAACAGAAACTTTAGCATGAAACAACCTGGAAAGAAAAGAATAGGAAAACGAAAATCAGTAGGCCACTGATGAACATGAACTTTTATTAAACAACGAACAAAGAAACGATAACATAACGTAATGATAAAACCTATTAATGTCCTAGAAACAAGAAAACGTTAAAATATGCCAGTGGTGAGAGACCAGAAAAACAGTAAGAGAAACCAAATCACCCCTCGCTGTCCCACCGCCTGCCACGCCAAAAAAATCGATAGACTAGGGAAAATGCAAGTCAGTAGAACATCCGCCCCCACTCTGGAAACTTCCAAGGTGGGGCAGGGTTCCGGCTACGCCCAGCCGGGAGCAGCCCATATAAGGCAGGTCCTGCTGCCACGCCTCGGCCAGGAGATCCTAACGTAGGGTGTAGCCGGAGGAGAGGCCGAGACCAACGGGACCCGGCCAGGGGATTGCCTTTACAACGCTGAACAGTTGCAGGGGGGGGGAATGTCTCCTCGACCCTCCCCTCTCTCTCCCAGTCCGGCCGCGGTGGCCCTTGAGAGTTGCAGGTAGTCCCGCCACATGCTCTTCCGGTCCGGCCACCAACGGTCGGGGGGCCGAGGCCGACGGAATCCGGCTGCAGCCGATAAACCAAGAAACCCGTTCATGGGGCCAGAGCCAGGGGCGTCCGGCCGACATCCACCGGAAGCCCGGCCCGAAGACGGACGGGACACTTCTTTCTTTTATAATGGCTGCGACAACACTGGGGGGGGATGTCTTGCACATGCCTCCGACCCCCCCCTCGTCCTCATCGCCTGGTCCGGCCATAACAAATCTCAAGCGAGACGCCGTGGGGTGCACTGGGAGGGAGAGACGGTGCGAACAGGCCTCTCCCGCCTCCCCAGTGTAGGCTTCCCAGCTGCACCCTCAGCGGTCCAGGCGCCCGGAAAAGAGTTCTTCCACTGTGGCCATGCTGCAACGTCTCGCCCGGCAGGGTGGAGCCCGTCCGTTCATTTGACCCCGCGATCGCCAGTAGCTACCGAACTCTCAAAATGGCGGTCGACCTGGCAAGAGCGGGCCCAGCATAAAGAAATGGCCCGGTCACTGGTTGACTCCACCACCGTAGTCCTCCACGACCTTGAAGATTCTAGAGGAGCCGCGGGAGTCTCCCACCCCCGATGGGGAATGACTGCCATGATCACCCGTGGAGTGACGAAACTGTATCCGCGGGACGTCGGCGCCAGCCTCACTTTGAATTACTAGAATCCTGCAGACCTCACTTCCGGTGAAAGCACAGTGTGACCCGGTAGGAAAAATTGTTGCACCCCCTCCCCTTTTTGACTGATAGTTCAAACCACCGATCCTTTCCTTTGCCCTTTTAACGGAACTTTGGACTGCCTCCCCCTCTTTTACATTTTCTAGAGAAAACAAAACATTAACCACTACATTAGCATAGCAGTTGACACCAGAACTGTTTTCAAATTGAAAACCAACAACATCTTCAACAGAATCCTTTTTGTTTCTGCTGTGACCCTGCTCCAGCACAGGCATTGTCCCCAGCAGTAATTCTGCAATGCCGGTAAGAATAGCTGTGGTGCCTACTGGACTCACTCACCCCCGCGGCGCCCCACGCCGTTATTTGCTGGGCGGCAACTTGCTAGACATCACCTTCGTGACATCCAGATTTCAGCGCGTTCTGCTGCCTTGGAACTATTCGCACAACAGACCGCTACTGACAAGAATATTTCATTATTGGTGCTGTCAATTTCAATAAATCTATTGGATAATTCAAAATAAATTGCCACGGTCTCTTCGTTGTTTAAATGTTTTTACTGTTTTTGTTTTGTTGTATATATTTATATGTTATTAAAGTTTTATATTCCTACTACTTTGTTGGAGTGCTATATATTTTTTATGTGACACATAATTGTAAAAACTTTGATGTACAAAGAGTCATTCCTGGAATCTTCCGCTTCAGGCTCGGTCCCCTCCCCAATCACAATACAGGATAGTTTTCAGATAGTAGGAACACGTGTGGTGTGACGGATCTCATCGGGTGTGGGCCTTGATCTACTATAACTCCTTTGAAGAGGGGTGATTCTTTACAGCTGGGGCCATAAACTACATCTGCAGGGCTAGCTGATAGCCTGGACAATCGGACACAGAGGAAGAGGAGTGTCACAGGGTGCGGTAGTGAATAGGGCGAAAGGGAGGTGTCGGGCGGGCACAGTGTGATTCTCAGGGAAGAGCAGCGCAGATGGGGGGAGGTTTATTGCCCATGCATAAGACAGAGAGCGGGGGTGACCAGTGCCTGGGGAAGATGCTTGCGAGGGTGAGGAGCCATGCTACGAATCGACAGCGTGCAGAGAGTGGGTCTGGTCAAGACATCTAAAATGGCTGCCGTGCACGACAAAAGTGTGGCATTTCAAAAAAGGCAAGATGGCGCAGACAATGTTTTTCAACACTTCCTCATTTCCTTCGAATCGAACGTTAACAGACGTTGGGGCATATTACCAAAGTTAAGCGATATTTATCGCTAACGATGCTTACCAACCAATTTTTTACCACTAAGCATCGTCAGAAATTATCGAAGATAAACCTTACTATTATCAAGGTTTATCGCAAATGCGATAATAAACGGCCGCAATGCATGAATATCGCTAAAAACTCAGCGATATTCATGCATTACCGAGCTAATACTCTTAGCCATGTTATCCACCTCCCATTGGATAACATGGCTAAGAACTGCTCAGGGCAGGTGTTACTTTTTGGAGATATTCGCGCTTAGCGCGAATATCTCCAAAAGTTGGTAATAGGAGATAGATATCTTGCATGTTGTAATGCAAGTTATTGTGGTATATGGAACTCATACCATAATCTCTCAGGAAAGCAGAAACTGATCCTTTTGGGACCGCCTAAAAAGGCCTAGGGGGTGAGGAGTACTCTACTTTGCCCCCTTTTCACGTTCCGAACTATTTTATTTTACTCTCTTCTGTAATTACACAAAATACCAGCGATAAGATGCATCGGAGACACACAGTGAGAGAAAGGAGGCCGGAGATGAAGAAGACATGTCAAATACACATTGGAGATAATATAGTGGCAGAAGGGAAGTAAATATGAGTAAACTTACCATGTAACATAAAAATGTTGCACTCTATACTATAAGTCTCATTTTATACTACAATCACTTCGCTACAACCTCATAAATTAAAAATAAAAATAAATAATGTCTCAAACAATTTTTGATTTCTAAATATAAATTTATTCTTCAAAATTTTCTAAATTTGAAACAACTAGTAACATGTCCTCATCAGTAATTTCCTCTTCAATCATCTCATCTGGAATCTCCTCATTAAAAGTCTGCAATGATGATTCTTGTAACTCTATGGTCTCCAAACACTCGATAAATTCGCCATCAAGAGATTGATCAAAAAAATCATTCAAGTCATCTCCTCCTTCTGACAATATTTCATTATTGGTGCTGTCCATTTCAATCAATGTAGTGGAATCATTCAAGTCATCTCCTCGTGACAATATTTCATTATTGGTGCTCTCAATTTCAATCAATGTAGTGGAATCATTCAAGTCATCTCCTCCTTGTGACAATATTTCATTATTGGTCCTGTCCATTTCAATCAATCTAATGGAATCATACAAGCCATCTCCTCCTTGTGACAATATTTCATTATTGGTGCTCTCAATTTCAATCAATGTAGTGGAATCATTCAAGTCATCTCCTTGTGACAATATTTCATTCTTGGTGCTGTCCATTTCAATCAATCTAATGGAATCATACAAGTCATGTCCTCCTTGTGACAATATTTCATTATTGGTGCTCTCAATTTCAATCAATGTAGTGGACAATTCAAAAGAAATTGCCACGGTCTCTTCATTGTGAGCCATTTTATTTTGAAATTGCTTGCTGTAAATTGCAGAAAAAAATAATCACTTTCATTTATCGTTTTTAGTAATACATAATATAAAACTAACTTCATCAAGTATTTAGTATAACAGAAGGACTGCAAATAAATAACAGAAAACATTTTTCAAATTATCTTCAAGTGTACAACATAGTTCCCCTTACAAATTAACAACTCACCTTTTTAAAAGTAGCAGAAGTGTTAGTACTGTGTAAATCAAACACCAGAAATTCACCACCAAAAATTCCTCACAAATGTACCTCAGACAGTAGTATCACAAAATGGCTGTGGTTTCCTCTCATTTGACATATATACATAACCAATTAACTTTCATCACACACAAATACAAAACCAAAGTAACATTTTAATTGGTTCTAAATTTCAACACTTTCAAATGTGTTTTCCCCATGCAATTTTCCATAGGACATTTACATACGTCTACAGCCTGAATGGCTGAACGGAATTACACCAAACTTGGCAAAATGGTACATCAAACCTAAGAGGTCAGGAAGGATCTACTATGCCCCCTTATGGTCATTTCCCCCTTCGCTTTGGCCTCCTCTTGTCTCTCAATCCTACCGAGAGACAAGATGGCGGCCGCTACGGACTGTTTGGAATGTTGACAGACGCCGGAGAACCAATCAGCTTCGCAAAGCTCCGTAACGCGAAAAGTACGCGAAGCGGAGCGCTGTTACAGATATATATCTTTTTTTGAACGTTAATTTCTCAAAATCCACTGGAGCACATATATTGAGACCTAGCAAAGGCACATCGGGCTACCAGTCCCTAATATTTTGCCAAGTTTCGTGCAAATCCATTCAGGTGTTCGATTATTATTATTATTATTTTTTTTTGCCCCGCGGGGCCCTTTTAAAACCTCCACATCAAACCTAGGGGGTCAGCGAGGATCTACTATTCCCCCTTATGGTCATTTGCCCCTTCGCTTTGGCCTCCTCTTGTCTCTCGATCCTACCGAGAGACAAGATGGCGGCCGCTACGGACTGTTTGGAATGTTGACAGACGCCGGAGAACCAATCAGCTTCGCTTCACAAAGCTCCGTTGCGCGAAAAGTACGCGTCCTAGGACGCTGCCCGGTCCGCTGTTACAGATATATATCTTTTTTTAAACGTTAATTTCTCAAAATCCACTGGAGCACATATATTGAGACCTACAAAAGGCACATCGGGCTACCAGTCCCTACAATTTTGCCAAGTTTCGTGCAAATCCATTCAGCCGTTCGGGCTAAAAGTGAGGCCAACCGCCCTATGGAAAACTCAATGTTAAAAACACGTTTTGGGACCCCCCTTTTTTCTCGGCCCCCCCTTGACGAACCCCCCCCAAATTTTCAAGGGCTGCTCAGAAACAAAATGTGCCATTTTCCTGAAAATTTCAGCCAATTCCGTCCACAAACGCCAAAGTTATTAGACATAGAATTTTCAAAAAACCCATAGAGAAAAAATCCTAACTATATATACCTACTGGCGACCGCCAGTAGGTAATATATATATATATATATATATATTTAGGTTTTTTAACTACTAATTTCTAACTATAACGTGTGGGAAACCTATGGTTTTTTCAGTGAATTTCATAGGTTTTGTAAATGATAATTATTAAATGTATTAATTATTATATTTCTTTCTTTTTATACAAATTTCTTACATTTTTATTATAAATATTTATATTTATTTTATTTTTTAAATTATATTTCACATTCTTAATGTAAAATAATAACAAAACTAAATTCAAACATTTTTTTATTGATTACATTTTTAAATAGTATATTAAAATTAAATTCTATATAATTCCTTTTTATTGTTTTGTTTGTAATCGTATGATACACGTACTGTGATCGCACCATACTTTGGACAGCAAATCGTACTCTGCGCATCCCCACGCATATGTTACGAATGTGCTTTGACGTTACGCGTCGCATCAACGCTTCCGTGTGACGTCATGTATGGCGCCCGTGCGCCTAAGGCGCGAAAGTTTTGAATTGTTTAAAAACATATATTTATGTATTTAATGTACATACTAAGGGAAGACATTACCTGGGATAAACATGAAAACACTATTTTTAACTTTTAATAAGCATATATTACTTTTGAAAGCAATTACAAAAATCGCAATAGTACGTCGTACGTACTCGCAGGGTAAAAGCACCGTAAATGCACCGTAAGCATACGCAAAGCCATATGACCATAAAAGGAAAGTTTTGATTGGTTCATAATACTTCCTATTTCAACTGTTGAAAGACCCTTCCCATTTTGATCATTCTACTTGGACTTTCTCAGGAGAAGCATCTATTCTGTGGAGCTGTAGTCCTTTAGAACCAAAGTATACAATGGCTGCTCTTTTTGAGACTTCATCAGAACATTCCTCTGAGAAAGAATTTGTTGCTGAGCAACCTCAGAAAAAGAGAAAAGAAGCTTTCATTTGGAAGTTTTTTACATATCCTGAGGGAGAGAGAAAAGTTAATGCACGAAAGTAACTTGCAAGATCTGTGAGGTTATTCTTTCCAGAGGTGATCCCACTAAAAAGTACTCTTTCAGTACAGCCAGCATGGTTCGCCATGTCAAAAGTTTGCATCCAAATAACTATGCAAGGATGGCAACACAAAGGTTGCAGGAGAATCCTCAACCTGCAGTTCCTAGTACCTCAACTGCACCACCACCTCCTCCGAGCAGTCCGCATCCTATTATTGTGCCACAGTTTGCAGATCTGAAATTTTATTGTAAATATTACTTTGTTACGGTGAGCAGTCTATTGATCTAATTGTGAAGAGGAAAGAAGAGCACCGTTGTCCAAAACATAATTTTTTTTTTTTTAACTTTTTTGTTCCTGTTCCACAGTTTTTTTGTTTCCAGTTCCATTTTTTTTTAAACATGTTGAAAAAATACAAAAAAAATAGAAATCTAAAAAGACAAAAAAAAAGGTTTTTTCAGAACTACCTTCACTGGTCAAAGAAAGAACTATATTTCTATGTTAGTGTGTAAAAGTTTGTCAAAATGAATGTGTAGTTCATAAATGAATGAATGAATACATTAGTAGTGTTTGGTGAATGTGAAAGTGCCAAGTGAGAGTGAAAGTGAGAGCGTCTGGCTAAATGTATAGCAGCTTCACTTTTAGAACAGTATATACATAAGCACATACTGCTGAATGACTCACTACAACATTGAAACAGTAGTGTGAGAGTGTTTGGTGAAAGTCTAATGATACAGACTGGGGAATAGAAGCTATAAAAGACAAGTTTGCCCGTGAATAAAAAAATACATATGTAGTCTTTTAGGGTTTGAAGCAGTCTATACCCAAAGGCCCACTTTGCACCATGAGTACTTGGGTAGTAGCTGAATGATTACAATTCTGGAAGCAGAGTGTCTCAAAACATTATTATTATATAATAATACATTTATTCTTGTAACATTTCATAATTTAATACAGCTTCTAAAATAATTTCATCAGGTATTTCATTTTCCTGGTTATCAATTTCAAAAGTCATCTGATGAATCTCAATCTCATCTAATGCTTCCACAAAAGCATCATCCAAGGTTTCATCAAGAAAATCACAGCTGATATCTCCAGCATTAATTTCTTCCACTTCATTAACATTGCTCGTAAAAGATATGTTCATCTCTTCTACGACAGTGTTAGTATTTTCAAAATCGTGTTCCAACAAATTTGCCCTTTAAAAAATATTATATAAATACCATTCTCAACTACTTTATAACATAATATAGTTATAATTATTTATATGAACGTTCAGTTTTAAAATTTCTTAAATTATCAAACCAGTCACTCCTTATCACCTTACCTGGTTCAAACTAGTATATGTGTTGTAGTAAAATGCAAACAATACTGAAACACTCATTATATTTATATTTTACGTTTTTCAAATGTATATAAAAGATACAAACCATCTTTGAACACTTATGTACTCCATCCATGTTTTGTTATTTCACCTCTGTAGAAGCACAATCCATTGACTAGTCTTAACAGTAATTTATACTTACCTTAAACATAATAAATAATAATACAATTTTGTATTATAAAATTAGCATCTGTGGAAGAAAAAAAATACAGTTACAATATATTCTTCACAACACTAAATAATTTGTAAAACATTTCATTTGCCTATTTTGCTGTTCTCAGAATATATTGAATTTCACTAGAAATAGTGGGTTCAATAGTACTCATCACATAACAGCGGGCAAAAAATAGACAATCAATAAGATTATCTTAAAAAAACAATCAACATTCTCAATAACAATAGAAAAAATTGAAATAAAACATATGTTAAATGTTTTTTTCAAACAGCAATTTCTTACGTAACTATGAGATATCTCAAAGAATCCTAAAATACCAAAACATTATCATTAATTTTCAAACACTGTAGAAAAGTTACTTTTAAATATATGCTGTGAAAATAGACAGCAATAGTCCTTAATAGTTTTATACACTTTTCCTCATGGCCAAATAGTATATCTCAAATTCTTAGTAAAGAACTTCCTGAATAGTAATCCTCAGCATCCGTCTCCCACCTTTCTGATCCAAAACCTCCGACATTATTTGCAACGTCACCCAGGGATCATCCCTCAACTTGATACTATTCAACATCTACATGGCACCCTTACACAAGTGACCCACCATCACAACCTCAACATTATCTGCTACGGCAAAGACATCCAAACTCATCCTCTCCCTCACCAAGGAGCCACACACTACTGAAAGAGGTAACCAAATGCATAAGGATCAACTCTCTAAATCTGAACTCGAACAAACACCTACAACAACTCCAACGAATCCAAAACACCTTCGCCCAACTGATCATCAATGTCCCCTGCTGCAGACACATCCCCCACCACCTGAGAGACCTACACTGGCTGCACATCAACAAGAGGATCACCTTCAACCTGCTCACTCTCACTTACAAAGTACTCTACAACACCAGTCCAACCAACCTTAACAACAGTAATCCTGAAAGGCCAAATTTTGTTCTTAAAATGTTTGCTTTAAAAATATTAGGTAAGAATTTGGTATCTCTTTAGGCAAACGTGGTTTAAAAACCAATTGACTATCATGACAATGTATCGAACCTTTCAGACATTTTAAATAAACAGTGTAATGTCCAGATGTTGTAGAAGGTCCATCATGAAAAATAATTGCAACAGCTACAAAAGTTCTTCCTGATATTGATACTTGACCAGCTACAACATTTTTTAATTAAAGTTTTCAATTTTCTTCCATCAGCTCTACAACGTTGCAGCATTAAAATTACTTACTGTCCATATCTTTGTATAAATAATGTTGATGACATTTCTGATTTACATTGTCTACACTCCATGTTTTGACTTGCTCCTCAAATTAGATTGTTAAAAGACATTGATTCACAATCAGGTAAAGTCAAATATATGAACCTTTCACTGTCAATGTTACTGATACATGTAAACAAACAATTTTCACAGTTATGTTCCCATTTATAAGAAAGGCCAAAAAGATTTTCAATATCTATACCTTCATCTTCCAACACAACAAGCATATACATTAGAAATTCCTGACAATCTTGCTGAATATTCTGCATAAATTGAGTAGAACTAGAACATATGTCCTAAACATTTCGTATATCAGAAACACTTTCTATTTTACTTTTATCACTACTACATTTCTCATAAACAGAATACAACAACGAACAGAATCTTTCTTTCCGATTTTCAACAATTTGTTGTTGCAAACTTTCAAGAAAAAATAACAACATTGACGTCTACATTAGCATAGCAGTTGACACCAGAACTATTTTCAAACTGATAACCAACATTCTCTTCAACACTGTCCTTTTTCTTTTTGCCTCCAAATACAACTTCATCTTGGTTTTTTTTTTTTTCTCTACAGCTTCACTACAGATATTCTCAAATCTTCTTTTTCTACCTATCACACGCTTTTCAAATATTGGATATTGACCTAGATTGGGTGCATATTGTCCTATTATACTCTTCACACAACTTGAATCTGCACTAATCTTTGTCTCATCAATCAAGTACAATCCAGGTAAAGTTCTCACTCGAGACAAAGCAACATATGCCATACCTTCTTTAAACACAGTACTTCCAATATTCACTAAACAACTATCTACACTTAAACCTTGAGACTTATGAATGGTCACTGCATACGCCAAAGAAATAGGAAACTGTTTTCTGCGAACATACAAATCTTTTACAAGCAAAAACCGAGCTGAACAACGACTAAATTGTTGTATTTCTTCAATTTCATCAAATTTGATTTTCAAAAATTCTATATCATCTCTATTTACGTAATTAACAAAATCAACTATTTTAACCATTGCTCCATTTACTAAACCTTTTTCCACATGCAAATTATGTCATAAAATTACCCTACAGTTTAAACAAGCATATAAATTCTTTTCTAAACCAGCAGTTTTACTTATCGATTTCTCTAAAGAATCCAAATTCCTCTTCAACTTTTCAGTCAAAATAATAGTGATTCCTTCATCAATAGGTTCCAATTTTATCATTTCTTCATTTTCCAACTTTAACATTTCTTCATTGAATATAGAACATTCACGCAGTGTTGGCATTGAGCAGATTACAGATTTGTTTTCTGCAATTCTCATAAATATTTTCTCTGGGACAATATTTTCATTTGGAAACAAATTAGAAAGTAATCTTCTCTGTAAAGCTTCTTTGCCATATGTCACTTTTCCAATTCGTATATCTTGAAGAATAGTTCCATAATCAGCATCATTTGCCTGTCGCATATTTTTAATAAGTTCCTTATACTAAAAATATGACCAAATGTTTACATTTCCAATGCTCCCCAAAGACTTTCTGGTATCTTCATGCGCCAGTGTTTTAAACACTGGTTGTCCTTTTACAGGAGTAAGTTGTAGTAGATCTCCAAAAACTATGACGTGTTTCCTCCAAATAATACGTCATACTCAGTTTTAAGAATTTGCTGCATTCTTAAATGCACAAAAGCAAGGATTAGGTTCGATACCATGCTTACCTCATCAATAATGAGAAGTTTCATTTTCCTCAAGACTCTTGAAACTTCACAACAAGCTTCTCCAGATAGCTTGAGGTATTCTAATTTGTTTTCATCCTCTACTGGTAGCATTAATAAACGATGTAAAGTAATTCCTTTAATTATGTGGGTTGCTAATCCAGTTGGAGCAGTGACAACACAAGACAGATGTGACTCAGTGGTTTTCTGTAGAAAAGTTGTGATTACTTTAATTAAAAAACTTTTGCCTGTTCCAGCTTGTCCACTCACGTACATTTGGATAGGTTCAAATGATGAGCAAGAGCACTCTTTCTTCTCATGAAGTAATCCATGGTGAATCTGTTCTCTCACTTGCTCATATATTTGTTTCTGCTCAACATTTAGTTGTTCTTCCAAGTTTCCTAAGTTTGTTACATCTCCTTGAGCTTGGTTCTCCTAGTCCTGACTCAACGGAGCAGAAGTTTGACTGTCTTGAGAACTGTCTCTAGCAATCTCAGCTGCAATTGTAGCTTCTTGCTCAATTTCGTCGTTCAAAATTTTCACATAATTAGCAAAAACAGGACATTCTATAGTATCTTTACTTGCGTTGAAGGAATCTTCATATCTCTCAAAATCTCCAATTCCAATTCTAAACGCCACGGCTTGAAAAGTTGCAAAAGAGCTAAGTATAAAAATTCCCTTTTTGTCAGGAGTTTCACAACTCAGTTTATGGTGATTAATCAAATGTCCTTTTCTTTGTTTCACCAAACATCTTTCAGAACCAACCACGGCATATATACTATTATTGATGTTTTCTGTAATATGCTGTTTAAAAATATGGTTTCGAAGCACTTCATAGAGACACATGTTCACAAGATGATGACTTCAATTTGGATAATATGTATCCAACAAATTTGTTTTCACAATATCTGTACTTTCTGGCTCTTTTTCAGCTAAATATTCAATTTCTTGTACAGATGTAAGTACTCGATTTCGTATTGCAGCAAGACTTAGACTCACCCAAATGATTCTTCTAGATTTGAAGTAAAGACTTGCAGATGATAAGCGATCTGAATATTAATACGCTCCAATTTCGCAATGAGATAACATCTTCAAACTGTAACTATATAATTTCTTATTTAGACTCTTCTCGTGGGAAATCTCTTCCCCCATCTCCTTCAATTCTGTCTTTTCTGATTTTGTTATGAAGGATGTTACATATCGAGCAACAGCAATGGAATAGTCTGCAACATATTGAATATCCATGTTAGCATTCCACATGGACAAAATGAATGGGTTGTAGTCATTTATGTATTTTGACTCTTCATTTCTTTTTAAGTTTTGGGTATTTTTGGGAGACTTTCTTGTGATAGTATGTCGCAAAGATGACATAAAACTGTTCACTCTTCCTTTCGACATTACAGGACATGGAAATCCAAAACGACATTTGGTGTAGAACTTGTCCTTCGATTTGTACTTTCGACAACAGTTTTTCCCACATCGATGGCTTTGGAATCGTAAGACTTGTTGTCTTAAGTCCTTATCTTGTGTACTTTTGGGTATATCACATGTAGCATATTCTTCAATAAAAGAGAACACAGTATCATCTGAGTCTGTTCCAAATTTGGGAGCATCTTTGATATATATTAGCATATGTATGTGAGGAGCACCTCTCGCTTGATACTCCTTTCTCTAAAAGAAATCCAGAACCTCTCCAAGAGGAGGATTTTTTTTATTGGTGATAATAGACATCATAGCTTCGAATCTATGATTGGTATACCTGCATACATTAACTGGATCCAAAGAGCACAATTCTCCAGGTGTCTTGTATTCAATATTTAGTATATTTGGGTTTGCCTCTCGAAGAAATTGAAGTAAATCATCCCCGGCGTACTCAGCACAGCTTAGAGTAAGGAACCATGTAGGACCTCCTAAGTTCCTTAGCATACATTTCAGTTCTCCATGACGACGGTACCCGTACTCATTAGTACCACGCTGACATGCCATGAGATTAATCAGCTGAGATTCCAAAACATTATCTTTATGCAGTACGTTATCCATAAATTCCTTTGCCGAAACATTTTGCAGATGTACACCTGTTTTCAATATATGGTTTACTGCATAAGAAAGTCCAGGCAAATCACTCTCAAACAAAAGATGAAACAAGTATGGAATACATTGTCGAAATCTTGGATCTTCTGCATACAATCTTGATGTCCGGTATTCAGATGCAGGAACCTGCACAGGTCGGTCATCATTTCGTCCTCCTTTTCCTGTGGGAAACAACTGAGGGAAACAACGAGCTTCCAAGATTTTTTCCCATACACTAATGGGACTTCCCTTTGCTTCTTTCATTTGGAATAACTCTATAGTATTCCCCATCACTTCTTTAGAATGAAGTGGATGAACACTGTAATGTTCGTAGATTTCTTCAGTTCTGGACACATCCACTTTTTCAATTTGTCCAGATGGCAACTCACTATCTTCTTCTACAGTTATTTCTTCTTCTCTCACATACGCATTTTTATAATATTGATTATTTTTTACCAGATACAACGTTGCCTTTTTCACTTTCCTAACATCCACTAATTCTTGCCAAATTGTTTTACTCTTTGTAGGAATGCCATTAACAAGAATAACTCGAGGTTCTTCTTCTACATTTTCTACACCAATTGTTTCAATATTTTTCTTTAAATCTAGAGGCAAATATACAACTCTTCCCTTCAATCCTCTCTGTAAATCGGAAGGAGGCAATTTCCCTGTCTTAGGCTCCAAACGAACAATAGCCTGAAATGGATGCACACATTGAATAAGAATAGACTCATAGGTATTTGAATCCATCAGTTCAGAAGGAATACTTACCAACTCATGATTATTATGCACAGCTTTAGCAGGCATTTTGTTCTCATCTAATTTGTTATAACAATATTTACAAATACGCTGATCAGAACCCATATCAAAACAATTCTCTACCAACAAATAAGTTGCAAAATCCTTCCACTCATTATTATTTTCCTTTTCACTTTTTAAATACAGATCAACAGTCCTGGTCTGATTTTTATAATTTGATATTTTGGCCTTTCACCTGAAATCACCTTCAATTTTGTAATTTCTTCCTCAAAATGTTCTACAGTACAGCATTGTACATTCTCTTCCACATTTTCTTCTATTAATATCTCAGTTTCTGCACTGTCTTCCTGAGGACCAAAGTAACTAAGCTGAATTTCATCACAAACATTTGTTACATCTGATACAGATCCACGCAAAAGAGCACTGTTCAACT
This sequence comes from Lissotriton helveticus, assembly GCF_964261635.1. NCBI lineage: Eukaryota > Metazoa > Chordata > Amphibia > Caudata > Salamandridae > Lissotriton > Lissotriton helveticus. Next base: position 655,349,501 of record NC_136072.1, read on the forward strand.
TTTTTAACATTAGTTCTGGACTTTTTGCGTACTACAATGTTCTGACTAATTTCCTCATTTGAGTATGATGAACTGCTAACATCCTGAAATGGTGAAAAACACTTTGACATACTTTTTTAGAAATACAAGCCAGAGAATGACTTTGCAAACCAGTATTTTCTCTCACTCTGCAAGGGTCTAGTCCTTGCAACATCCTAATATTTTGTTTAACACTTTTCTTAGTATAGTTACATGAGAAATTGCATAAAAAATCAATAGATTCTTGCCGTACACTACAAAAACTACTACAATTCCAAATGTACACTGGAGCTTTAGGACGTCTCCCTAAAACTTCATCAGCTAAGACCTCTTCTGCATTTCTAGGAACAATTTTCTCTTTCTCAATAGCAAAGCCATTTCTAACCTCATAAGCACGACCACTAGTGTCAACTGCATGCAACAAATCATTACTCTGAAGATAACTCTCTTTATTAGAAAAAGGCTCAGAACTTGAACTATGTTTCCATTCACCCAAAAAACCTCTGAAAAATTACTTCTGTTAATTACTCTTCTCCACTTATTTTTGGCCTTCATTAAATGGATTGGCTTATCTAGTGATCAAATTTTATTGATTACTAAAACAAATATTTTTTTTTCAATTCGAAAGCCTTCTCAACTGGATTTTCTATAGTTTTCTTCTTCTTATAATATGCTGTGTTTTTTTTTATTTCTTCACTTTCTTAATTAAATTCGTCACAACTCTATTATAAAAAAAATTCCTAATTTTCTTAAATAGATTTTTCCTCCTTTTACTATACACTGTTTTTCCAAAAGTTAATTTTCCATGATTATTCTCTTTATTCTTCTTTTTCTTTTTCGTTGCAGATATACTAATAACATTTTTCACTTTATCCACACTACTCTTACTCTTTAATATTTTCCTCAGAAAAGTCTTCGTTCTTTTACCAGGACTTTTTTTCTTATTCTTTACACATTGTTCTTCATGTAAATCTTGTGGATGACTTCTCTTTAAATAAACACCTTTCTTTCGTCGTTTCCTCTTTTGAGCTTTTGTAGGCATGATGAATTTATTTCAGTGTTGATAAATGGAATCTATTATAAAAATATATATAACATTACAAAATTAAATATATGAAATATACTACTATATTACTTATAAGAAGAAAAGGAGGTTTATAAGGACAAAGGTGGGACTATAAAAATAGAAGGACGTACAACAAAAGAAGAAGGAGTATGAGACAAGGGAAATATGAGGAGAAAGGGGAGTATAAGCAGATAGTGCAATATAAAGAGATAAAGGGAGTATGAACAGACTCGAAAGTATGAAGAGGTAAGAGGGAGTATGACGAGAAAGGTTGAAGTATAAGGAGAGAAGGAAGAGTATAAGAAGAAAGAAAGAGAGTGTGAGCAGAGAGGGGGCAGTATAAAAAGAGAGAGAAGTACTATAAAGAGAAAAGAAGTAATATGAAGAGTGAACAGTGTATGAAGAAAGAGGCAGGAGTATGACAAGAGAAACAAATATAAAGAGAGAGGTCAGTATGAAAAGACGGAGAGTATGAGGAAAGTGCTGCAGAGTGTATGCAGGGAGTCAAGGAGGAGTAGGACAAGAGAGCAAGAACTATGAACAGAAAGAAGAAGTATAAACAGAGAGAACAGAAAATGAAAATATAAAAGGAATATTAAGAGAAACAGGAAAATGTAAACACAGAGAGAAGAAGTATAGGACAAAAGGGAATGTAACAAATAGGCAGTAGTATGAGCAGACATGGAGAAGTAAGAGAAGAGAGAAGAGAATATGAAAACAGGAGGGAGTATAAGGACAGGGGGGACAATGAGGAGAGGAATGTGACAATAATTAAAGAGGGCAATATCAGTAGAGAGTGGGGAGTATAAGAAAAGAGAGAAAAAGTGTGAGCAGAGAGAGGGGAGTATGAGAAGAAAAAGAAAAGTATGAGAAAAGAATAGGGAGTATGTGCAAAGAAGAGCGAAAATAAAAGGAAAGAGAGAATATAAGAAGAGTATATATGAAGAAAGAGGAAAGAATATATATAGAGAGAGAGACAAATATAACAGAAGACTTACTGTGTAAGGAGAGAGGGAGTACTATGAGGAGACAGTTAGAACTATGAGGACAGGGGTGAATATAAAGACAAGAAAGAATATAAAGAGTAGGGGAAGAATGCAAAAAGAGGAGCACGTATGAAGAGAAAAGAAAATTATAAGAAGAGTGGATAATATAAGAAAAAGGAGGTAGTATGATGAGAGAGGAAGGAGTAAGAGGAGAGAGGAGGGAGTATGACAAGATAGTGTAGAAAATATGGAAAAAGGGGCGAATATAATTCCTTAATGTACACAGATGCACAGTGTGATATTAGACAAAAAAATATGAGACTATGCATTTTACTATTTACTACTGAAAAACGTTTAAGTGACTATACACATTCCATATATATAATTACTACCCTGACTCATTTTGCAAATACATATGCAATTTACTACATTATTTCTGCCAACATTTCATCAAAAAAACTGACACAATAAAACAACAAAGACGCACAAGGGGCTTGTAAATCGGCCCAGAGTGTATACAGAGGAAGAGAAAAGAAAAAGGGGACAGAAGAGGGAGTATCAACAGAAAAATGAAATATAAAGAGAGAGGGAAGAAAATGAGGAGACAGAAGGAATATGAGCAGAGACAGGGAAATATAAACACAAACAAGGGCAGTATGAGGACAGAGGAGAATATAAGAAAAAGAGGGTAGTACCAGGAGAGGAAAAAGTAAGAGGAGAGTGGGTAGAAAATATGGAAAAAGGGGCAAATATAATTCCTTGATGTACACAGACGCACAGTGTGATAAGAACAAAAAAATATAACACCATGCATTGTACCAAAACACATTCACTACTGTAAAACGTTTAAAAAGAGGCGAATATAATTCCTTAATGTACACAGATGCACAGTGTGATACTAGACAAAAACAAATATATGACTATGCATTTTCCTATTTACTACTGAAAAATGTTTAACTTACTATACACATTCCATGTATAGAATTACTACACTTCAGTAAACAACCCTGACTCATTTTGCAAATACATTTGCAATTTACATTATTTTCGCCAACATTACATCAAAAAATAGTGACACAATAAAACAACAAAGGGGGCTGTAAATCTGCCCAGAGTGTATACAGAGAGAGAGTAAGGAAAAAAAGGAAAGAACAGAGATTATGAACGGAAAAATTAAGTATAAAAAGAGAGGGAAGAAAATGAGAAGACAGCTGGAATATGAGGAGAGATAGGGAAATATAAACACAAAGAAGGGCAGTATGAAGACAGAGAAGAATATAAGAAAAAGAGGGTAGTACCAGGAGAGAGGAAGAAATAAGAGTAGAGAGGGGGAAGTATGACAAGAGACGTTAGAAAATATGGAAAAAGGGGCAAATATAATTCCTTAATGTACACAGATGCACAGTGTGATATTAAACAAAAAAATGTAACACCATACATTATACCAAAGCACATTTACTACTGTAAAACGTTTCAAAAGGGGCAAATATAATTCCTTAATGTAAACAGATGCACAGTGTGATATTAAATAAAAAATATAACACCATGCATTATACCAAAACACATTTACTACTGTAAAACGTTTCAAAAGGGGCAAATATAATTCCTTAATGTACACAGAGGCACAGTGTGATATTACAGAAAAAATGAGACCATACATTTTATCAAAACACATTTACAAATGTAAAATGTTTAAGTAACTATACACATTCCATGTATATAACTACTACATTTCGGTGAACTACCCTGACTCATTTTGCAAATACATATGCAATTTACTACATTACTTTTGCCTACATTACATCAAAAAAAGTGATACAATAGAACAACAAAGACGCACAAGGGGCTTGTAAATCTGCCCCAGAATGTATGAAGGGAGAAAGGAAACAGTAAGAGGACAGATCAGGGAGTATGAAAAGAAAAATGAAATATGAAGAGAAAGGGAAGAAAATAAGGAGACAGAATGAATATGAGGAGAAACAGGGAAATATAAACACAAAAAAGGGCAGTATGAAGACGGTGGAGAATATAACAAAAAGAGGGTAGTACCATCAGAAGGGAAGGAGTAAGAGGAGAGAAGGGGGAGTATGACAAGATAGGGTAGGAAATATGGAAAAAGGGCAAATATAAATCCTTAATGTACACAGACGCACAGTGTGGTATTAAACAAAACAAATAACACCATGCATTATACCAAAACACATTTACTACCGTAAAACGTTTCAAAAGGGGCAAATATAATTCCTTAATGTACACAGATGCACAGTGTGATATTACAGAATAAATATGAGACCATGCATTTTATCAAAACACATTTACGAATGTAAAACGTTTAAGTAACTATACACATTCCATGTATATAACTACTACATTTCAGTGAACAACCCTGACTATTTTGCAAATACCTATGCAATTTACTACATTACTTTTGCCAACATTACATCAAAAAAAGTGACACAATAGAACAACAAAGACGCACAAGGGGCTTGTAAATCTGCCCCAGAATGTATGAAGGGAGAAAGGAAACAGTAAGAGGACAGATCAGGGAGTATGGAGAGAAAAATGAAATATGAAGAGACAGGGAAGAAAATAAGGAGACAGAAAGAATATGAGGAGACACAGGCAAATATAAACACAAAGAAGGGCAGCATGAAGATAGAGGAGAATATAACAAAAAGAGGGTAGTACCATGAGAAAGGAAGGAGTAAGAGGAGAGAAGGGGGGAGTATGACAAGAGAGGGTAGAAAATATGGAAAAAGGGCCAAATATAAATCCTTAATGTACACAGACGCACAGTGTGATATTAAACAAAAAAATATAACACCATGCATTATACCAAAACATATTTACTACTGTAAAACGTTTCAAAAGGGGCAAATATAATTCCTTAATGTACACAGATGCACAGTGTGATATTACAGAATAAAAATGAGACCATGCATTTTATCAATACACATTTACAAATGTAAAACGTTTAAGTAACTATACACATTCCATGTATATAACTACTACGTTTCGGTGAACAGCCCTGACTCATTTTGCAAATACATATGCAATTTACAACATTACTTTTGTCAACATTACATCAAAAAAGTGACACAATAGAACAACAAAGACGCACAAGGGGCTTGTAAATCTGCCCCAGAATGTATGAAGGGAGAAAGGAAACAGTAAGAGGACAGATCAGGGAGTATGAAGCTAAAAATAAAATATGAAGAGACAGGTAAGAAAATAAAGAGACAGAAAGAAAATGAGGAGACACAGGGAAATATAAACACAAAGAAGGGCAGTATGAAGACGAAGGAGAATATAACAAAAAGAGGGTAGTACTATGAGAAAGGAAGGAGTAAGAGGAGAGAAGGGGGGAGTATGACAAGAGAGGGTAGGAAATATGGAAAAAGGGGCAAATATAATTCCTTAATGTACACAGACGCACAGTGTGATATTAAATAAAAATATATAACACCATGCGGTATACCAAAACACATTTACTACTGTAAAACGTTTCACAAGGGGCACATATAATTCCTTAATGTACACAAATGCACAGTGTGATATTACAGAAAAAATATGAGACCATGCATTTTATCAAAACACATTTATAAATGCAAAACATTTAAGTAACTGTACACATTCCATGTATATAACTACTACATTTCGGTGAACAACCCTGACTCATTTTGCAAATACAATGCAATTTACTACATTACTTTTGCCAACATTACATCAAAAAAAGTGACACAATAGAACAACAAAGACGCACAAGGGGCTTGTAAATCTGCCCCAGAATGTATGAAGGGAGAAAGGAAACAGTAAGAGGACAGATCAGTGAGTATGAAGAGAAAAATGAAATATGAAGAGACAGGGAGGAAAATAAGGAGACAGAAAGAATATGAGGAGACACAGGGAAATATAAACACAAAGAAGGGCAGTGTGAAGACAGAGGAGAATATAACAAAAAGAGGGTAGTACCATGAGAAAGGAAGGAGTAAGCGGAGAGAAGGGGGAGTATGACAAGAGAGGGTAGAAAATATGGAAAAAGGGGCAAATATAAATCCTTAATGTACACAGATGCACAGTGTGATATTACACAAAAAATATGAGACCATGCATTTTATCAGAACACATTTACTGGGGGGCGTGGCTTGGCGCCGGCTGTAATGGCCGCCTGAACCCGAAGCTCCGCCGGCCCGAGCCCTCAACCTCAATCCAGCCGTAAATAATCCGCTGCTTCTCGCGGATAACCAGTGTCCCCGAGTTCCCCTGACCCCGCCACGCACAGCGGTCTGCCTCTGGCTCCTCTACGTCTCACCGGCGCCGAGATACGGCTATCGACGCAGCGGCCCAGGAGAGGCCCCGGAACGAGCCTGCATCGCGGCCGGCATGCCTCGCAACGTGAGGCCCCGGCTTGCGGCCTAGTCCAGGTGTGGACGAACTCGGCCCTGCGGCGAGCGCCCGGCCTCTGCTGAACGGCGTGCGCTGGGGGGAGGTCGCAAAGGCCGACGACCTTGGGACCGGAACCGGTGAGATCCCGGGCTGGGCACTCCTGCCACGTGAGGGGGCGGCGTGTAGTGAACTGCGCCCCCAGCTTGCGGCCAGTCTGCCCGTGGACGACTTCGCCCTCCGGGATGCAACTGGCATCCTCTGCATGGCGCCGGGTAAGGGAGGGACATTCTGGGTCAGTGGGCCCCGGTGAAGTGCCAGCGGACCTGTGACTACGGCGCATGGGCCTGAGGAGGTGGCGTAGGCCTGGTGCGGCGCCAGAAATACTGTGGAAGTGGCGCGCTGGCCTGGGGGAGTGACTGGGACCCGGTGGAGCCCCGGCCAGACGACCGTATTAGCTCTGCTGCTGAAGTGGTGGTTCCGCCTCTGCCTCTGCCTGTGGTCCACTGAGGTGCCGTGTGGCTGGGTGGTGTAGCCCCTGGTGCCCGCGCCGATCGCCTCGCACTGCCTGAACTTTGAAGCACTCCCTAGTACCACGGACCTATCCTGTCCGCCCTGGTGATCCTCTCCTGACCGTCGGCCCAGTTGGAGGGCTGGGAGCTGGAGTGGCGAGCACGGAGGGCTTCCATTCTACCAGCTACTGCATTGCTTGCCGGCGGCCCTCTGTAACGACGAACCGCCACCCCGGCCCACTTGTCTGCTTCTCGACACCACCATGAGGCCTAAGCAGGGTACGCCCGCCCAGTCGAACAATCTCGATAAATACACAGTACAGAGGGGTACGCCACGGACGGAGGTGCCGGCGGGCGGCCAGCAGAGTCCAAAGGAACCGTCGCTGGCCAGTATTATGACGGCTATTCAGGCACTGGGCACCACCCTTGAAAGAAAAATCGACAAGATGGCCATAGAGGTGAACCTCCGGACTGACCTTAATAAAACGTCGGAAAAGACAAAGGCTAATGAGACCGACATTGCGGACCTGCAGGCGTCTACGAAACAACTGGAAAAGAGAGTCAATGATTTAGTCCATCAACACCGTCAGATGACGTTAAGGCTCGACGACCAGGAAGGGAGGGCCAGAAGAAGTAACATACGCCTGGTTGGAGTTCCGAAGGATCTTGAAGGGCCCAGTATGGAGCTGTTCGTTGAGGACTTAATCCTTAAGCACCTCAAGCAAAAACGTTTGTCTAACATATTTACCGTCGAGCGTGCACACCGGGCGCCCAGGCCCAAACCTAAACCGGGAGCGCCACCGAGGACAATCATTGCTAAAATCCTCAACTATAGAGACAGAGACGCTGTCCTACAGGTGGCCAGACAATCTGGGGATTTACCCTATGAGAACGCCGTAATTCGATTCTTTCCTGACTTCACCCTCCAGGTCCAGCGCAAGAGGAGGTCTTTTGCGGGGGTGAAAGGGGCACTCCGAGAGAAAGGTATCAAATATATGATGTTCTTCCCCGCCAAACTCAAGGTTCTCATGGGAGGAAAGTCCTTCTTCTTCACATCGCCGTCGGAGGTGCAGGAGTGGATCGACAAGGAGGTGGCTGTGACGGGCGAGGGTGCGGAGGCCCAGAACTGGAGAGACACTCAGACCGCATCTCCGGGCTCAGCGGCCGGGAGATCTGACCGAGATGGCCAAAGTCAACGCTCCTGGAGATCCCGCTCCGCGAGTCCGAGCTGAAAGACACAGCAGAGAGACGCCCGAAGGTGACCTTCGCGAGACTCACAGAGCCGATAAGTGTCACTTTAATGTATTGATCTGTTGCCTTTGACTCTTAGACTCTGACCCGGGGGGTTAGTTACCCATTTGACATCATAACCAAAGGTAGACACTGGGAATTCCGAGTTGCAGGACTTATGAACTACCTCACATAGAGGTTGGGGGGGACGCGGGCGGCGGGTGGGGCCGGGCCGATGCACGCTCCACGTGAAAGGTCCATCTGAGGGGAGGGTGGGTTGTTTATTGTTGTAGGCTCCTCTTTGGGGTGTGTCTCTGGGGCGAAAGGCACTCTGCTAATTGGGGATGTGGGTAGTTCTAAACCCGCAGAGCAGGGCGGCAGGGAGGGGGGATGGTGCACATGGTGTTCGGGATGTGGGTGGGGAGGGCTGGGAGGGGATTGGGGACAGTGTGATACCTTTGGGTTCCGCAACTGCTGAAATGATCAATGTCTGTATTAAAAGCAAATGTTGGGGGGGTAGATGGGAGGGTAGGGGAGTTGGGAAGGTTTTACGGTCAAGTGTAGTTCGCAATGTCAGAATCGACCCGGGCACCAGAATGCAGGAACAAGTCATATCACACAGCAACGGTTATGGCTAGGAGATGGGAAAAGAGCCTCAAAGTTCTGAGCTGGAACGTTAACGGGCTAGGAGACAGACTCAAACGCACCATAGTCCTGCGATTCATTAAAAGGTACCAACCGGACGCAGTCCTGTTGCAAGAAACACACCTCATGGGGAACACATGTCAGGCCCTCAATAGGTGGGGATACACCCTTGCAGTTCACTCCGGCTTCACCTCAGGCTCCAGGGGTGTAGGGATCCTGTTGCGTCGCTCACTGCCCCTTCACATAGACCACACTGAGTCAGACCCTCAGGGGTCTGACTCAGTGTGCAGTAGTGTCCGGCAGATGGGAAGGTCACCACCTGAACCTGCTCTCTGTATACATCCCACATGGCCTCCAAACTCAAGCGTACACAGATCTGGGCAAACTGCTACTCTCCCTCCCTGACGGTCAATTGGTAATGGGAGGAGATTATAATGCAGTAGTATCAGGGACCATGGACAGACATCCTCCCAGAGACATACCACAAGGGCAGAAGTGGCTGACGGACTTCTTGGAAGCCTCCGGGCTCACGGACGTCTGGCGGCTGCTGCACCCAGCAGATACTCAATTCACCTTCTTTTACGGGCCACATCGCTCATTCTACCACCTTGACTACATCCTCACTCTACTACGACACGACACAACAGTACGAGAAGCTACACACCTCACCCGTGGCATATCTGACCACTCACCGGTTATCACCCATATAACGTACGGGACTCGGCGTGAGGGCTGCGTCACACCAATAAGCGCTTGGCACTTGAAGGATGAGGAAACTAGGAGGAAGCTATCTAAGTCGATTACCCAATACTTTGATAATAACGTAGGGTCGGTGGACTCCCCAATTACCCTGTGGGAGGGATTTAAAACCGTGATCAGGGGGGAAGCGTTATCGGCCATCGCAGGTAAACGAAAAGATAAAGAAAAGCAGGTAGCCACATTGGAAGCAGACCTGGCGGTGCTAGAGAGGGAAGCGCGTGAGACTGGGGCGACTGACGTACAACATCGACTGCAGCTAAAAACAACAGAATACAGGGAACTAGTTACGCAGGAAGCTCAAACAGTAGCCTTACATAAGATGGGAAGGCTATATGACCAGGGCGACAAAGCTGGGAAACTTATAGCATGGCTCGACAAAAAACAACAGGCCAATAGAGTGTTGCCAGAAATACAAACGGCCTCAGGGACTGTGGTAACTAAACCCCGGGAGATAGTGGCCGAATTTGCACAACATTATAAACAGGTATACAGCCGGGAGTCTGACCACCCAGAGGAGGACTCGGTAGCCCTCCTTACAGATATCCGAATGCCCTGCCTGTCGGAGGCAGACCGAGAAGCCCTTGAGAGGCCACTCAAAGTCACTGAGCTTCACCGCGCTATTATCGACCTCCGCCCGGGCAAAGCCCTGGGACCTAACGGCCTCCCAATAGAGCTCTACAAGCTAAAACCAGATGCCCTCAGTAACCACCTAAAACTCATGTTCGAAATAAGTAAAGAGGCGGGACTGTTACCACGAGACCAACGCCTAGCAACTATAGTGGCAATACCTAAAGAGGGGAAACCTAGAGAGTCCTCTGCCTCATATAGACCATTCTCGCTGCTCAACGCGGAGCCCAAAATTTTGGCCAAAACACTGGCAAATCGACTTCAATCGGTCCTGCCTACCCTGGTCCATCCAGATCAATCAGGGTTCATGCCCCACCGCTACACCGCACTAAACATTCGACGCCTTAACGGGGTACTCGGGCAACGACATAGGTTGCAAGAAGATGCGGTGGTGGTCTCTCTTGACGCCACCATGGCATTTGACACCCTAGAGTGGCCCTACATGATGGCGGTACTTCGTAAACTGGGCTTTGGGCCGAATTTTATATCCTGGATCCGTCTCCTTTACACTGAACCGCTGGCCCAAGTGGTGGTAAATGGTAAGGCATCCGAGGTCTTCACTCTTGAGAGAGGGACTAGACAGGGCTGTCCCCTCCTATTCGCGCTTTCCCTTGAACCGCTCACGGCCTGGATAAGGCAGGATGTCTACCTTAAAGGGATAGCATGGACGGAAGGATGGGAGGACAAGATCTCCCTATACGCCGACGATATCCTTCTGTACCTCTCCAAACCGCGTAGATCTATCGTGGCGGCGCTTGACATCTTCACGAGCTTCGGAAGAAACTCCGGATTTCGGATAAACTGGAGCAAATCCCACCTTTATGTACTCCACGGGGACCCCCGAGGCTCCCTGCCACTTGTCCCATAACTATGGCGGAGGACGGCTTCAAATATCTAGGAGTCTTTGTCTCCACAGACAAGACTCTACTGTACAAAAGAAATCTATTGCCACCTCTACGACGGCTCCAACGCGACGCTAAATCCTGGCAGCAACTTCCGCTGTCATTGCTGGCCCTCTTTAAGATGATGGCGCTGCCAAGATTTCTCTACGCTTGACAGAACTACCCAGACCTAGTACCCAACTCGTATTTTGCAGCAGTTGAAACGGGGCAGCGTGATCTCCTTTGGGCAGGGGCGCCTAGAATCGCATTGCGCAAACTCACACTGGGGTGGTACGACGGTGGAATCGCCCTCCCTGACATCCGCAAATATTACTGGGCCGCCCACCTCTCAGCAATCAACCAAGGGACATACTGTGACGGGAAAGACCCCGGGTACGGGATGGACAGATGGCTACTTCCTGGGGGGAATTATGAGGTCGCACTCTACTCCAAGCCGGGTAAACACCAACTCACGGGACCAACTAGGCACTCAGTACAGATATGGCACATTGCTCAGCGGAAACTGGGTGGTTAGAAGTCCTTACTATGTCAACTCCACTCTGGGCCTCCGAAAAACTTGGGAACTTGGGGCACACAAAGGCGTTCCGTAACTGGGACCTGATAGAAATCTCCCAAATCAGAGACATCTGGGGCCCTCAAGGAATCCACACGTTTGCCCACTTGCAAGAAACATACGACCTAGCTCATACCGAACACTTCAGGTACATGCAAGTGCGATATTCCCTGCAGGCGAACATTCCACCGGAGACTACACTGCCTCAGACCTCCCCACTCGAAGACAGATTATTGGACGGGCACATTACAGACCACGCCATCTCTCTCACGTACAAAAAGTTAATCAACAACCCCCTGACACGCTCCTTCCCCTAAAAGAGAAATGGGTCGCTGACGGGCTAGAGATAGATGAGGAAGAATGGATGTATGCTCTTGCCTCCCCCAGGGATTTCGGCCCGATTGCGATTAATCCAACAGAGTTTATATCTCATGTACTAGGTTACAAGCGATGGGGAGGGGAGGTGAAGGGCTCTGCAGAAGGGGATGTGGAGGGACGGGCACCTTCTTCCATATACTGTGGGACTGTCCGAAGGTGCAAAGATACTGGAGACGAGTGATGCAATGTATGCGGGAGGTGTGGGAAGTAGAGCTCTGCCTGGAGGCTAAGAGATGTCTCCTGAATATTTGGGAGCCCACGGACCTGTCTTCGAAGGGGAAAATCTGGGTGACACTTGGGCAGATGGTGGCAAGGAGAAACATTGCTAGACTGTGGGGAGCCCCCAATCCACCGAAACTGATAGACTGGCAAAGCGACATGGATTGGTGCATGCTGTAAGAAAAGACTGTATATACAGCAAGAGGGTGCCCCCGCAAATGGGGAGAAGTATGGTCAAGCTGGAATGACTTTAGGGGAAACATATGTGAGCCTCCCCGTGTCCCACAGACTGGCTCAGAAGACATAGACTAAACTGTTTTTCCTGTCGCTATAATTGTGAGTAATGTAAATATCAGATGTGTTCCTGGTGCTGCAACGGACTCAAGATGAATGTAACTTACTGACCGTGTTTGTTTCCTTACTTAATAAAAAGAAATTTAAAAAAAAACACATTTACTACTGTAAAAAGGTTAAATAACTAAGCACATTCCATGTATATAACTTCTACATTTCAGTGAACAACCCTAACTCATTTTGCAAATACATATGCAATTTACAACATTAATTTTGCCAACATTACCTCAAGAAAGGTGACAACATAGAATAAAAAAGACGCACAAGGGGCTTGTAAATCTGCCCCAGAATGTATGAAGGGAGAGAGGGAAGAGTAAGAGGAGAGAACAGGGAGTATGAAGAGAAAGATGAAGTATGAAGAGAGAGGGGGAGAAAATGAAGAGATAGAAGGAATATGAGGAGAGACAGAGGAATACAACAACAAAAGGTCAAAAAGGGCTTATAAATCTGCCAAAAGTGTATGCAGCAGTGTATGTATACTGACTTCAAAATTGTAGATTTTGAACACAAACCTAATTGTAAACAACCAACAGTATTGTACATTTTTTAGTACTGCACTTTATTGCACAAAGGTGACTCACTAAACAAATTAACTTAACAAAAGATTTTATCATATTAGTTATCCAAGTTTAGAGAATACATTACTCTTACTAAAAACAAAATGTACCACATATATTCCCTTACAACTTATCAACTCACCTTTGAAATGGATTTCTAGATTAAGACGAATGCCACTCGCACAATAGATATTCTTATACAGAATCTCTCTAGTTCGTTGTTTGCAGCAGAACCAAGAAATGGTACATTTTCCCTCTCCATTTACAGTTCTGTACCTGTAAATAACAAATCAAAATCCTTCAAACATTAATTAAAAATCAAATACAAATTTCTATTGGTTCAACATTTCAAACATTAAAAACTGTCATAACTTTCCACCCTACCCCCAACAGATCATGCAAAAGTTAACTGTCAACAAAGGTCAAAAGTTCAGCACTCTATAAAACACTGCTCCTCAACAAATGTACACTATGCATAAGCATTTACTTATAAGTACCAATAGAGAAAAGGTCTCATTAGAACCAACCAACATATAAACACATAAACTTGATACATATCTGTAAAATATATATTTTTAAATTGATTTTTTCTTGCTTACGTATGGTTATGGAACGACTTAGAGAATTTGCACTGTACGTCGTCTGTACGTGCATGGTACGCGTACGGTAAATCTACAGTAAAAAAAATAGCCTCTATCACTAATTTATTAGAATCCCGGGGTACCCCATCCCCCGGGGCTCAAATATAACATTGGGCACCGTGGGGGGAGCCCCAAAGCCCCAAAGCCCCCACGATCCCAGACAGCTCCGTGTGTCCTTCGGGAGCCGGCATTGCTTTTCGTCAGAGAGAGCAGCTTACATGCTGCTCTCTCTCATGAAAAGCAATCTGCTTTCATACTTGAAAGACAGAGCAGCCCTAGGGGGTCAGGAAGTCCTATAGCAAATAGCAAATTATTCCTGTCAATCTACACACTCAATCTACACACAAATACAAATAAATAACAAATCACATTTAATCCCACATTAGATCAAAATGAAACACAATTTTATATTGCTTGAACTTTTTAACCTTTTTCAAACAAAACTTTATACCCTACCCGCATTCTGCCTTCTGCCTGTTACTATAGAAACACTTCAGGGAACACCTAACCGAGAACAGAGGTGAAAAGTTTGTCAAACAATGTTGCAAATCAAAACAGCAAGTGAGCTTGAGTTGTCAATATAGCAGCTTATCTAAAGTAACGTTCTTTTCTATATATTTTTCTAAACCAATACATTTCAGGCTTTTAAAAAACAGATAATTGCACCCTAGCTTTCTTTGTACATTTTGTCAAACATCCAATAATTTCTTTGCTTATTTCCAAAACTACATCTTATCCACCATTTTAGAAAAATCTTATTTTTCAAACTGCCATTTCATTTACAGAGACCATCTGAGGGCATCACAACCTCTCTTCAAGATGCTTAAGGTGTGGATTGTGGGACACAGCTATATTTTCTGGAGCCAAAGGTACACATAACAGAAAGGACATCACAAAGACCTAGGTTTACCAAACGTAGACATTAAATGGATTGGACAGAGAGGGTTAAAGTGGCACCAATTGATGGCATTGGTGAAATCCTTTTTGCATCTCCAACACCCTGACCTCATAATTGTGCACTGTGGTGGAAATGACCTAGGCACTTTGACAGGGGGAGGTATGGAAATGCTTATGAAGGACACCTTTCGACAATTGATGACACTTTTCCCCAAAACTGCCTTTGTCTATTCTAATATATGCCAAAGGCAGAAATGGAACTGGTCCAACCACCATTGTCCACAGATTGAGAAAGCTAGGGAACATGTGAATAAATGTGTTTCTGCCTATCTCCGAGACTATAGAATGGGGTCCATCTACCACAAAAATCTGCGTTTCAATATGCATGACATCTATAGGAGAGACGGTGTACATTGTACAGATGAGGGGAACGGAGTCTTCCTCTTGAACTTTAGACTCAGCATTGGTACTTACTTGTAGGTACTAAAATCTCCCAATAAACACAAGGGTTCTTTTTAGATCCACCCAACATCTAAACACATACACTTCATAAATATCTGACATTTTTTTTTCTTTTTCTTGCTTAGATACGCTTATGGGACGACTTCCAGACTTTGCACTGTACATCATCCATACGTGCATGGTACGCGTACGGTAAGTCTACCGTAAAAAGAAAAATAGCCTCTATCACTAATTTTTTATAATCCCCGGGGACCCCATCCCCCGGGGCTCAAATTTAACGTAGGGGACCGTGGGAGGAGCCCCAAGACCCCCACGGTCCCAGTCGGCTCCCCACATCCTTCGAGAACCGGCATTGCTTTTCGTCACAGAGAGCAACTTACATGCTGCACTCTCTGATTAAACGCAATCTGCTTCCCTATTTCAAAGAGGCGCTATGGAGGCTAATTAACAAATAAGCGGGCTTTGTTTTTGTTTCTTCTTCGCTCGAAACGCGTACCCGGGTTTAGTAAAAAAAAAAGAAAACAAATTGCACCCAACGATCCATGTGGAACCCCCTCAGCAGACGTAGGTGATCAATATGTTTCTAATCTGCCCCCTTCGCGTGTTATTTGCGGTTCTTTCACTGCATTCTTGTGACTCGGTTTTAGCGACGCACAAGATGGCTGCCAACACTGATATAATGTAAACATAAGAAGTGAGTGCTTATGATAAAATAAAATTAATGTGATGGAACGCGTGATACCAATGAATGTAAAAGCATTTCTGCATTTCACCCATATGATGAATATAAAGGACTCAATAAAACTAATTTTAAAATATGAGTATTTTTGTTTCAAAGATGGTTTGAAGAGTTATACATTTTATAAAACAATATAGTAATGCACGTTAAAGGAGAAAAGTCAGTACAATTATGATAGAATACTTTTACAGTCAACAAACTCGTAAGCAGAGTACGCACTTTAACTTAAAAGCACCCTACCACAACTAGTTTTTCAAACGCATTGTAAAATAAAGTGCGTCACAAAATAGGCTACATACATGGTGACTGTATCGTAGCGTCGCATAGAAAAAAAGAAAGCCAGAAAGGGATTGGTCACTACGTTTTCTTATAATGCTTCCCAACCAATCAAAAACAGGTGTCAAAAGTTTTTGTTTTTAACATACGAGTAAATCAGATTTTGGCATGCACACGAAGCGAGAGGGAATTACTAAAGATGACTTGCTTTCGCAAGACCCCGAAGGGCTTGTTCTGGAATAAGTACACACTTTACTCCCAGAACCCATTTAATGATTATCCAGGTTCTCAACCTAAACACGTCACAAATCATCTCTCATCACTTTTTTTGTGTATTGTATGAAGTAGAGTGCGTGACCCTATGGCCAGAGCTGTCAAAGGCTCTGGAGACTGCCACGCCTTAGGGTCAGCTCCTACAGTGTCCCGGAGCCACGCGGCCCCTCTCCCAACATTTGAAAGCCCCGGGGGGAGATGGTAAATTAATCGAGACTGAATACGTTAGTACAGGCCACTCTTATGCTACCAGGAAAACACAACAACAGTATAAGACACAGATTTCCATTGTACTAATTTATTAGTTGCAGTTCTAGTTGTCGAATCGGCACACACACTCTCTCATGGCTGATACACACCCACACCACACCCATCCAGCAAATTTGTCACTACACACGTGACCCTATGTATAAAACAGACTGAGCACACGTGTTATACGCCATTTTAGAGTTGTTCCGAAAGTATCGAACAAGGGGCCAACTACTACATGCGTGGCCTCCTTGGTCACTGAGTTAGTGGTGCCCGAAGCACTGAGCCGGTGAAGAACCTGCGATGATGATGATGGGAACACGAGTATGTCATTAGTCATACAGATATCAAGACTCTGCACCATATATGAGACTTCTTTGTTGGAGATCGGGACTACATCATGCATAAGGTGTCTTTTCCACGAAAAGGTGAGCAGTGAGGCTTGAGTACGCATCGGAGGGAGTCAGGGTTGTAGCACACTAGATACAAAAACGCGACTTAGCATTTTAGACGAACGCACTCCTATATAGTGTATTAATTTAAATGTATACATTTTTTTCCCAATAGCAGGAACGTTTTTATAATCGCTGAAATGTCTGGAATATTACCAATACAAATAGTTTGTAGAAATGTGAGAAGGAACGTGTATAAAAGTGCGATGTTATCTAACTCCAAATAAATATGGTAACAATTACCAATCA
The DNA here is from genome assembly GCF_964261635.1 of Lissotriton helveticus. NCBI lineage: Eukaryota > Metazoa > Chordata > Amphibia > Caudata > Salamandridae > Lissotriton > Lissotriton helveticus. The sequence continues at coordinate 655,366,928 of NC_136072.1, forward strand.
TAACATCTTTCTTTTATTATCTCTTAGATCTAGAGTTTCAGGACGCATTATGTCCAGCACGTGGTGAAAAACACCGGTCACAAAAAGGTGAGTTGCGAGTATTGTTTTCAGTCACCAACGGCGGCTCTGGGCTCATGGCGGCCCTGGGCAGGGAGCGTAGGTAGGGGGCCCCAGAAGAGGAGGTCCGGGAGGGGCAGAGCGCGGAACCAGTGAAGGAGGGGGTGGGGGGTCAGGGTATTTGGAAGTAGAACAGAGCCAGAGTAACTCTCTTATTTCTTCTCTCGTTTCATAAAAAAATTATACACAATGGTAACTAACTTTTTATCTTACAGGTTCTGTTTTACAAATTGACGAAACCCCTGCAGAAAGAAACCTACAAAGCTCTACGTTCGTGTATTCTGTGATGATGCGTGGCCACTGCAACAACGACTGAGAAGTCTGCTTCGACACGTGCTACACCCTCTTTGAATGAAGGCTACGGCACAAGGTGTGCTAAGAAGCTTGTTTCCGAAACAACTACAAGTTATCTGTGAAAAGAGAGAATATGTAGTATGCAACAGCCATGCAATACCCATTAGGCTAACATGGCTTCAGCCATCGTCTGTGTCTCTTCCACGTTTTAATGTCCTTTTATCTCTCTCTTTCTTACTGTCTCTCACATCATTTTTTTTACAGTTATGGACGCTGCTGTCTCCACTGTGCCGTATAGAACCTCACCTGAGTTTAAGAGTTTAAGTGGTCTTCAGTGAAGCACCCTCTTTTAATCATGTCTATGGAACTAGGTGAGCTAAGAAACTTGTTTCCGAACAACAACAAATTATCTGAGAAAGGAGAGAGTCGATAGTGTGCAGCAGCTTGACTGTGTAGAAATGTATAATTACCACAGAGCAGTGACAACAGATAGGTTACAACAGTCTGAGCAATCATGGCATATTGAGCAACAGCAATGGAATTGTCCGCAACGTATTGAATATACTATGACGTAAACAACCAGAGTTCAATTGCAGTTGTGAACTCTGATGGGCGCAGTGTTTATACAAGGTAAGCACAGCGGCCTAGAAATACAAAGCCTCCAATTAAATGCATGAGAAATAAATCGGCGTATTTACAATCCCGTTGTACCACTTTTGTGTCAGTAACGCAGTAGGCACTTCAATATAGACCCCACTTGAACGCGGGACTATAACAGAAGTGAAATGTACCAGGCACACTGCACACTGCACACGTAGAATCGTAGTGTATCCTTGACTTGTAATGCTTCAGCTCATTTACTCACATCTACATAATTTTAAACTCTAATTTTCTTTTTTGTTTTGCAGATTACCAATTGTACGTCTTTTGGATTCCACATCACATTTTGTTTATAATATTGTTTTTTTAAAGTTATTTTTCTAGTTGTTTATAATATTGTTATCATGAAGTTACGTTTACAGTTATTGTTGTTTTAATAAAAGTTCATAAAAAAAACTACATACTTCTTTTTTTTGGGGGGGGAGATTGGCGGTCCACAATGAAAATAATATTTATAATGTTGAAGTAATATAGTAAGATGTTCAAGAGTAGGATTGAAAAGTACTGACTGTACAATAAGTTATACTTTCTCTAGATAGACTACAATATATAAAGGAAATCAAAGTAAAAGGAAACAATGTGTACCACATTTACAAACCTCTTGCGACATTTTCCCGTGCAAACCTTCCCCCCTACAAAATTAAGTGTGTGGGCCTCAAAAACGCCCTTCAAACCACGGAAACAATCACACCCTAAAGATTTCTTTATAATATGAGAGGGGCTGCATGGCCCTCCGCCTAGTGCCCTGGAGTCCACGACGCCCAGACCCGGTTGCTGCACTGTCCATTGGGGGGAAACAGCCATTACAACGTGATCATCACTACGCGTGATCATCACCACGAAGCCATTAGCATGCATATGGCTTTACCACACATGCTTTTACAACTAGTAAACATTTACCACGCATGATGAAGCATAATCATAATAATGGCTTTGTGGTGACGGACACGTGTTTTAATAGCTGTAGCTCACGTGCTTCAAATTAGTTTTTAGGTATGCGTGTAACCAAGTCTGATAACATCGGAGGCCAAGGACAAACACCGTGGTGTCTGTGGCAGGAAATCTCATCAATCACAGAGAAGATAGGCGGAGGTTAAAATGAAAGTAACAGGTTTCATAAAAATAACAGAGGAAAACTACTGAAATGGCGGTGGATGGAATATGTAATCACCGTTTGGCGCCTCTGCAATACGTTTCAAATGAATATAGATAGAATATGATTATTAATATATTACAAAAGTATAGCAGCGGATGACACACACGGCCCGGGAAAAAAAAAGCGGCAAATTTAATACCTGAAACGAGGAGAGCTTTACTTGACAAACTTGAAGAAAAAGAAAGAAACGTGGGCTTGGAAACGAGGCTGCGCATGCGTAGAGATTACAACTGGTGCACAAAAAACCCGGAAAGTTTTACATACTATCATAGAAATATAGGCACCCCGAGACACTGCAGGAGCTGGCCCTGGGAGGTGGGTGTTCCCAAGGGCCATCAAGGGCTCCAGGAGGGGCTACGTGTGACCCCTTCCCAGCATTAGAAAGCCCAGGAGGGTGCAGGTCCCTGGGGCTGGAAGGTCATTTTACATATTACTGCCCTAGGAAGGTGGCGGTACCCGGGACGTGTACGGGGGGAGAGGGAGGGGGAGCTGAAAACATTCTTTTTAAAAAAATATATTTTTAAAAAAGCCCTGAGGGGGTGCCGGTCCCCGGGGGACTTCTAGTTTTTTTTTCCTTTTCCACTGCGTACGCGTACGATACACGTACCCCGCGATTTCTTATTTAAAAAATAATAATTTGGGGGCCTAAACATCCATGTGGGACCCCCTGAGCAGGCCTAGAGGGTCAGGATGTTTCTACCCTGCCCCCTTTCCTTATTTTTCAACTTTGTTTTACTGTTTTCTTTAAGTATGGGTGAATTTTGCGGATCTGCGGTCCGCGACTTTGCACAATATCGCAAAAAAATCCACGAGTTCGTGGATTTTCCCACAAACTCGCGTTTTTTTTTTTGCAATTTGCATAACGTGTTACTGGAGTACTTTCTACTGGCTAATCCAGTAAGTGCTACCTCGTTGGGTAACTGTATAGTGCTTTCCCTACTCTACAGCTGCGTAAAGTGCCAGAAGAGTTGTCTCCAGTGACCATGTGTGGGTTACTATGCCATTGCGCCGAAGGGCGCAGGGGTCCCTTGAATGAGCTGTCCATCATAGTGGGTAAATGGGGGGAAGACGGTGCACACTGCTAGTGTGTGGGGCGGGGCCAAACGGGCGGGCTTCTATGCAAGTTCACATGCCGCTTGTGTGTATAAAAGGTCAGAGACGGATCAGAGCAGCAGACAAGGAGAAATAAGCTCCTGGCCACAGGAACTACACAGGGATTGTGCTCGTGAAACTGAAGGATGCACTTTGCTTCCTTAACTTTCACGAGCGCAATCCCTGTGCAGTTCCTGTGACCCGGAGCTTATTTCTCCTCGTCTGCTGCTCTGATTGGTCTCTGACCTTTTATACACACAAGAGGCATGTGAACTCCCGTAGAAGCCTCCCCCGTTTGGCCCCGCACAGAAACGGTAGCCATGGGGAGAAAGCACACCTGCCCAGCCTCGACAAAGCTCACGATTGTTTTTGGGCTGATGAATGCGTTACTGAATTTGAGCATCAACTCGGGCACCTGCTTTATTTATATCTGTAGGTGCTTCCTGTTGAGGTTTAATTTTTGTGACAGGAGCATCATGCCAGAATGAACCCTGCCCTTCATATTTATCCAAGAAGACGCCATCGTTTTGTGCGATACCTCTACTCAACTGGGGTACTTTCTACTGGCTAATCAGTAAGTGCTACTTCGTTGGGTAAATATATAGTGCCTTTCCTACACTACAGCTGCATAAAGTGCCAGAAGAGTTGTCTCCAGTGACCTTGTGTGTTTTACTATGCCATCGCGCCGAAGGGCGCAGGGGTCCCTTGAGTGAACTGTCCATCATAGTGGGTAAATGGCCGGAAGACGGTGCACACCGCTAGTGTGTGGGCGGGGCCAAACGGGTGGGCTTCAATGCAAGTTCACATGCCTCTTGTGTGTAAAAGGTCAGTGAACGATCAGAGCAGCAGATGAGGAGAAAGAAGCCCCTGGTCACAGGAACTGCACGGGGATTGCGCTCATGAAAGTGAAGGTGGCAAAGGCCTCCATCCAGCATCACAGCTAATTTTCGTTGGTAGATATGGGGAGAAATCACACCTGCCCAGCCTCAACAAAGACCATGATTGTTTTTGGGTTGATGAATGCGTTACTGAATTTGAGATTCAACTCGGGCACCTGCTTTATTTATATCTGTAAGTGCTTCATGTTAAGGTTTAATTTTTGTGACAGGAGCATCGTGCCAGAATGAACCCTGCCCTTCATATTTATCCAAGAATGTGCCATTGTTTTGTGCGATACCTCTACTCAACTGGAGTACTTTCTACTGGCTAATCAGTAAGTGCTACCTCGTTGGGTAAATGTATAGTGCTTTTCCTACACTACAGCTGCATAAAGTGTCAGAAGATGTGTCTCCAGTGACCATGTGTGTGTTACTATGCCATTGCACCGAAGCGTACAGGGTTCCCTTGAGTGAGCTGTCCATCATAGTGGGTAAATGGCGGGAAGACGGTGCACACCGCTAGTCTGTGGGTGGGGCCAAACAGGCAGACTTCTATGCGAGTTCACATGCCTCTTGTTTGTAAAAGTTCAGAGAATGATCAGAGCAGCAGATGAGGAGAAAGAAGCCCCTGGTCACAGGAACTGCATGGGGATTGTGCTCGTGAAAGTGAAGGATGCAAAGGCCTCCATCCAGCATCACAGCTAATTTTCGACAGTAGATATGTGGAGAAAGCACACCTGCCCAGCCTCGGCAAAGTTCACGATTGTTTTTGGGTTGATGAATGCGTTACTGAATTTGAGCTTCAACTCGGGCACCTGCTTTATTTATATCTGTAAGTGCTTCCTGTTGAGGTTTAATTTTTGTGACAGGAACATCGTGCCAGAATGAACCCTACCCTTCATATTTATCCAAGAATACGCCATTGTTTTGTGCGATACCTCTATTCAACTGGAGTGCTTTCACTGGCTAATCAGTAAGTGCTACCTCGTTGGGTAAATGTATAGTGCTTTCCCTACACTACAACTGCGTAAAGTGCCAGAAGAGTTGTCTCCAGTGACCATATGTGTGTTATTATGCCATTACGCCGAAGGGTGCAGTGGTCCCTTGAGTGAGCTGGCCATAAAAAAAAAAAAAGAAACCTACCTGCTCTCAAATTTGTGAATTTTCGGCAATTTTGCGAGATTCGCGGACCACGAAATTGCCGAAAATCCGCAACTTTTGCGAGCTTAACGGATTTTTGGCCCATGCTTAGTTTTCTTGTGACTCAGTTCTACCGAGGCACAAGATGGCTGCCAACACTTCCTGGTTTGGAGTGTTGACAGACAGTTGACATCCAATCAACATGCAGCTCCTGCTCGTAATTGTACGAATTTCCGTACGCGTACAGTCATTCGTCTATAGATATCACTATGATTTTATTTTTGATTTTCTCAGGAACTACTGAACGGATTTACACCATTTAACAAAAAGCACAATCTGCAAACCTCTCTGCCAAATTTGATGTAATTCTGTTCAGCCGTTCGGGCTGTAGCCCTGGCTAAAGGTCCCTATGGAAAATTGCATGGGTAAAGCACGCTTTGGGACCCCTTTTTTCTCTGCCCCATTTTACAAATCACCCCCAAAATTTCAGGGAAGGAGCGGTGCCAAGCAGACCATTTTCTTGGAGAATTTCATGAAGATTCATCCCCCAGCGCCAAAGTTATTACAAATAGAATGTAGGTAATATATATATATATATATAAATATGTATATAAATATATATATATTACCTACTGGCGGTCGCCAGTAGATAGTTATAGTTAGGACCTAGTTTCCATAGGAAATCCACAACATTCTATTTGGAATAACTTTGCACCGGTAGACGAATCTTCGTGAATTTCTCCAAGAAAATGGCCTGCTCGCTTCCGCTCCTTCCCTGAAAGTTGGGGGGTGATTCGTGAAGTGGGGGCCGAGAAAAAAGGGGGTCCCAAAACGTGTTTTCCCCATGCAATTTTCCGTAGGGACCTTTAGCCAGGGCTACAGCCCGAACGGCTGAACGGAATTACACGAAATTTGGCAGAGAGGTAGAGTTATGTTCGCAGATTGTGCTTTTTGTTAAATTGTGTAAATCCGTTCAGTAGTTTCTGAGAAAATTGCAAGTAAAATCATAGCGATATCTAGAGACTGAGTTCAGCACGCGTACTGAAATCTGTTCAATTACGAGCGCGAGCTGCATGCTGATTGGCTGTGAACTGTCTGTCAACACTAGAAACCAGGAAGTGCTGGTGGCCATCTTGTGCCTCGCTAGAACCGAGTCACAAGAAAACAGTAAAACAAAGTTCAAAAATAGGGGAAGGGGGTAGGGTAGAGACATTCTGACCCTCTAGGCTTGCTCAGGGGGTCGTACATGGATGTTTAGGCTCTATTTTTATTTTATTTTTTTAAAGAAAAATCGCGACATATGCATATGTAAATATGTACAATTACGAGCAGGAGTTGCATGCTGATTGGCTGTCAATACTCCAAACCAGGAAGTGTTGGCAGCCATGTTGTTTGTCGGGAGAGCATAGTCACAAGAAAACAGTAAAACAAAGTTGAGAAATAAGGAAACGGGGCAGGGTAGAAACATTCTGACCCTATAGTCTTGGTCAGGGGGTGGTATATGGATCTTTAGGGTCAATTTAATTTTTTTTTTAAATAAAAAATGGCGGGGTACTCGTGCAGTATTTGTACACGGTGGAAAAGTCCATTTTATTCATTAGGTCCCGGTGGGGCAAATTACGGGGTCAATTTTTCTGCATAATGGGGGCTTGTAAGGTGCCCCGAGCATTGGGGAACGGCACTCCTTTGGTTTTATTTTGAAGTATGCGGGGGGGTTACGGCCCTACTCCCCGCAGTCTCGGTGAGCGGCACCCCTCGGGTCTTTTTAAAAAAAATATGTTTTGAGCTCTCTCTCTCTCTCCCCGTACACGTCGCGGGGAACGCCACATTTCTGGGGCAGTGATATGTAAAATGACCTTCCAGCTCCAGGTACCTGCATTGTCTGGAGTTTTTTTATTAATGTTAGGAGGGTGGGCTTGATAATACGTCCTTGTTAATTGCCATAGAAGCCTATGCTCTGGTGTTAACATGGGCTTCTATTGGAAATAACAAGGCCGTATTATCATGGTCATTATCGCCGTTTTATCGGCAGTTTGTTACCAATTAAACAGCGATAATTGTAACACCGGCCCTTGATAATATGCACCTAAGTTTACTGGTCAAAAAAAGAGCAATGACCCATATTATCAACAAAAGGCGAAATATTATTGTCGCTTTTATCGGCAGGAAACTGCCGATAAAGCAGCGATAATGGGCTTGATAATATGCCCTTGTGAATAACCATAGGAGCCCAGATTAACACCAGAACATGGGCTGCTATGGGAAGTTACAAGGGCCTATTATCAAGCACATTATCGCCGCTTCATCAACAGTTTCCTGTCATTAAAAGCGGCGATAATGTATCGCCTTTTGTTGATAATATGCTCCTTGATTTCTATGATAGTATGTAAAACTTTCCTTTTTTTTTGGTGTAGCAGTTGTACTCTCTTCGCATGCTCAGCGTTGTTTCGAAGCCCACGTTTTCTTTTTCTTTAAGTTCAACAAGCAAACCTTTCTTTATATCAGTTAGTAAATCTGCCGCTTTCTTTTCCCAGTTCGTGTGTGTCATCCGCTGCTGTACTTTTGTACAGTATTAATAGTCATCATTTTTATATAGTTATTTGAAAGGTAGTGCCGAGGCGCCAAACGTTGATTACGTACTCCGTCCACCGCCATTTTAGTAGTTTCTCACAGGTATTTTTATTATATCTGTTAGTTAGAACTCAGTAGTTTTCAATCCTAGTCTTCAATATCTTACTATAGTATTTCAACATTATTTTTATTGTGGGCCCCTCCCCCACAAAATATTAACTTTCATTAAACAATAAATATAAACAAAACTCAATTATAACTATATTAGAACTGGAAAAATAACTTAAACAATATTATAAACAAATTGTGAAATGGATTCCAAAAGGTGTCCGATTGGTAATCTGCAAAAGAAAAAAGAAAATTAGAGTTTAGAATTATGTAGATGTGAGTAAATGAGCTGCATCATTACGGGGCATATTATCAAGAACGGTGATAAAATTATCGCCGTTTCAGCGGCAGGAAACCGCAGCTTAAGCGGCGATAATGGGCTTGATAATATGCTGTTGTGATTCCCATAGCAGTCCAGGTTCTGGTGTTAACCTGGGCTACTATGGGGATTCACAAGGGCATAATATCAAGCCCATTATCGCTGCGTTAGTGGCAGGAAAGTGTCGCTAAAGTGGCGATAATGGGTTTGATAATATGCTCTATGGAATTCCAATCGAAGCTCATGTTAGATGTCCTTCATATCTAACATGAGCTTCGATTGGAATTTCAAACCTATTATGGCCACTTTAGCGGCAGTTTGCTGCAGATAAAGTGGCGATAATTTTGTTGCCAAGGTTTGATAATATGGCCCTCTCTCGTTTCACAAATAAAGCTAACACTACAGTTTTACGAGTGCAGTGTACCTGGTATATTTTAGTTGTTATAGTGCCCCGTTCAAGTGGTGTCTATATGGAAGTGCCTACTGCGTTACTGACCCCCGTTATGGCGACTGATTTCTAATGCATTGCTATGAAGGCTTTGTAGATCTAGGCTGCTGTGCTTACCTTGTATAAAGAGTGCGGCCACCGGAGTTCACCACTCGACTTGAACTCTGCTTCTATACGTCAAAGTATATTCAATAAGTTGCAGAGAACTCCATTGCTGTTGCTCGATAGGACGTGGTTGCTTCTGAAGGATGTTTGCTGAAGAAAACAAAATGACGTTTTGATTAGTCATCGTAAACTGAGTTGCCTAACTACTATCAAAAGTGAATTTTAATGTGGATTCTTAATATTTTGTAGTTAGACTGTTGCAGCTCCAGCAAACAGAGGAAGATGAATAAGTTAATAGAGGCCTGGGACGGCCTCGTGACGCAGAAAAAAAAATACTATCATGGAAACACAATTAATAATAATAGAGGCCTAAGCACGTGGCGTAGTACAGAAATACGACACAGAAATGTATGCAATCACAATTTTTAAGATTAGATATGTATAAGACGTCGTGACTTATAAAGAAATATTTCAATTACGTGAGTACAATTTAAAACGATTGAGGGGTAGGAAAGCCATATGAAGGATAAAAAAATAGCATTTTGCATATGCAATTTACAGTGGAGGTTGATGTTGTGACGTCTTGTCTTACCTTTGCTTCTGTCTTCTTTTGTCGTGTCTTGAAAGGCTGCGGTTTGGCTGAGTCTGGGGTGTTTTCGACAGTCTGTCTGTCACCGCAGCACAGGCAGGCAAAAGAGAGCGTGCTCAGGTCAGTGCCCGCATTATATGGGAACCACGGGGGCTGACCACACCAAGGCCAGGGCCGTCTTTGGTATTGTTTTTGCGGTCTGTAAGAATGATGGCCCTGGGGGACATGCCATTGGGTAATGTATTGGTTTCCAGGCTAAATGATAGCAATCATGCTAGGTGGTGGCATGTGGGTAGTGTGGGCGGGTGTGCACCGCGCATGTGCAAGTATGAGTGTGTGCACTAACAATTAACAACAGAAAGAGATGGGGGCGGTGTTATCATGTGCGCAGAGGCAGGCCCAGAATCGGATCTGCAATGAGTCAGCACTAATCATTCTCTTTAGTGCGGCCTGAGCTCTGATTTGTCACTGAGAGGGTGATCGCACCATAGTTTGTACTACTTATCATACTCAGCGTGTACCCGCGCATACGGTACAAATACGCTTTGACGTTACGCGTCGCATTACAGCTTCGGTGTGATGTCATGTACGGCATTCTGTACGCGAAAGGGGGCAATGTTTCTACTTGGTTTAAAACATGTATGTATTTAATGTACATACTAAGGGCAGACATTTGGGATAACTATGATTTTTTTTAATACTTGTAACAATCATATATTACTTTTAAAAAGAAATACACAAATCGTGGTAGAATATCATGCGTACTCATATTGAAAGAGCTGCGCAAGCGCATCATAAACGTATGCAAAGCCATGTGACTTTAAAGTAGAGATTTGATTGGTTCATAACTTTTCCTATTGCTACTGTTAAAAGTTCCGTCCCATTATAATTATTCGACTTTGACTTTCAAAGAAGAAGCATTTGTTCTGAGAATCTTCTCAAATGGAAGGAAGATCACCATAATAAGAGCAATGGAGTCATCTTCCAGCAGTTCTTCAGAGGGCGATTTCATTCCTGAAGAACGTCTAAACAAGAGGAAAGAAGCTCTAATTTGGAAGTTTTTCACTTTTCCAGAAGGTCAAAAAAAGGTTAATGCTCCAAAAGTAAGTTGTAAAATTTGCCAAACAACTCTTTCAAGGGGTGATCCATGTAAAAAATACTCCTTTGGCACAGCAAATATGGTGCGACACGTGAAGAACTTGCACCCCAAGAACTTTGCTCGAGCTGCAAGACGGAGGTTGCACGAGAATCCACCTGCTACTGCACCAAGCACATCAACTGCGGCAGCAGCATTTTCAGCAAGCAGTCCACACCCACAAATTGATTCTGACTTTGCTAAAGTTAAAATTCTATGCATTTATTGTGATAAACTTTTGTGTTGTGGGGAACAGTCTATAGACTTGATGAAACGCAGGATGCAGGATCATTGCTGTCCTCGACATTAGTTGTTCTTTTTTTCATTCTTTTGTTCTGATTGGAATTTGTTGAGAAAACACCAAAAAAATACAAAAGAAAAAAAACTGTTCTTTTTAGAACTACCTCATCAAAGAAAGAACTATATTTCTATGGTAGTGTGTAAAAGTTTGTTAGAATGAATGTGTAGTTCATAAATGAATGAATGAATATGTTACTAGTGTATGGAGAATGTGAAAGTGCAGTACTATAAGGAACTGCTACAGCATAAATCTATAAGGTGTTTATCTTTAGTATACTGTAGTATGTCCGAAGCACTTGAATGTATCATGTGTACATAAATATGTTACAAGTGTATGCTTCAATTTGCGCTGCTGGTGAAAGTGCCTAGGTGAATTTGTATGTGTTAGGGGCAGATTTACAATCTATAACCAACAAAGAAGAGCAGACCAGGTCAAAGGAATAGTGTGTAGCTGTACTAGCCAGGGTGCAATAAAAGGATGCGCGCAAAAGACACATGATGGTGAAGATCACTGACTATATGAATCCCATCAGACCACCTTCGCGGTGGAGTTTGCGTCATGTGGGATATTTGTTGATCATTCCAAGACGCAACAGGCCTATATAGTGCCGATGCAGAAATGGATGTCAAAAAGATAGTCGTGATAATCATCATAAAGTGATATTTGACTAAAGTGCAGTGCCTAGAGGAAAGTAGTGAGATAAAATCAACTACATCGGCATTGTAAAGTATTCAAGTTGAACTCGATGTGTCAATGTTAAAAACACGCCGGGTAAAGTATTTACCGAAAGGCGCTGTGAAGAACGGTCGACATGTTTCAGCTCTAGGGGCTTTCCCCCAGCTTTCTTCAGGACCATAACAAAAAAAGGCTACTACAACCCAAAATGAGATGTTAAATCAAAACCCAATTATGTACTAAAAAAATGGGTACATATCTACCAGGAACCATCAAAGTTGAATGTCCACTGGAAGGAAAGGAGATCATCTTCTTCCTAGAAAATAGAGTTTGATTTACAACAACACCATATGTCGAGTACGCATCCAGATATAAACACACAGGCCGCACAGACAAAACACACTTGCATGAATAATTGACATTCTGCATTTATGGAAAAAAGCTTAATAGCTCAAACAACATGAGGCATTTCCGCATGATGCTACTCACCCAGCCTTGTGTGGGTGAAGACCTCACCTCACCCGGCAACCGCTCGGGAGTGTGAGACCCCGCTCTATAGTGTAGATAAAAGGAAACAATGAGTACCAACCCCATAGCTTCCAAGCCAATTGCTCTACACAGAAACCCAACATACGTGTGAGAGACCCCCTACTGTTCAAACCTCACGGACCTTACTTTAATGTGCACGGCACACGTGCTGGACCCAGCTAATATGATTCCATCAGACACAAAGACATACTCAAGTCCAATCAAGTTGGTGTTGCCAATAGGTTATAAAGCATATATACCTATAGAACGCGGTATGTGTTCGTGTGTGACCTAGCGCTAGTAATTCCAAATTACCATAGTCCTGGATGATGCATTTACCTAATGATATTAAGCATCAAAGCCATTAGTAATTACCTAAAGATGCATAGGCTACACGGGCCGTCATAACTAGACAGCGCAAGGTTCCTCAACCTAACCACAAGACTCCACAAAACGAGATATCCATTCCTACTCTTACAAGTTCAAGTTAACTTCAGCAAGACAAACAGGGAACTAACCTGTCCGTCGGTGACTCGGATGGTGACCCGAGCGGAAAAGGAGGTGTAGGAGAGGCCACTTGCCTCGTTTATATAGCTGCCTTTCATTTAAAGAAGTAGCCACAATCGCCATTGCATACCGGCAGACTGTAGCGTGAACGGCGAGACACCGCTCACACGCGCATGCGCATTAGCGCATTACAGATACAGAGCGTCAGCGCGTGCAGAGAGACACTGCTCTTGCGCACATGCGCCGCGACATGGAGCTCACAGACAGTGATGAAAGATTCGTTACTGTCTGTGAAATGATTAAAGAGCACAAAGTGACAATTAATGGGGACAATGGTCCCAAGGGTGCGGGTCGAATGAACGACTCCCGATCTCGATATTAAGGCTTTTCCCACTCTAAGAGCTCATATTGAATAGTCAATGGGGTCGTGAAAGCACCATAAGTATTCGTTTATGTCAGATTAGGACCATATGTAAGTGTCCTACGCCCAATGAGTGTTAAAAAAGGAAAGGGTGGATGCGGTCTTCTCGAATGGAATCCAGATGTGGTGGAGGGGCTAGAACCCCGAGGTGCAGTCAGAAAAAATTGTAATCTCTGTGGAATCACTATAAGAGAATCATCCACAAAAGACTGCTTATCCTGTGGAGTACTGAATCTCCAGGTGATTAACTCGTAGTAAAGTTATACAGGGTCACAGTTAGATAAGGCAAAGGATGGCCCATAGATAGTAGGTGCCAAAAATAGGGTTTCTCAGAAAAAGGGGTTACATTCACAATTATGTTAGGTGAGCCTTAAAGGATGCAACCAGAGGTGCGTTGCGTCCATTGACAAAAGTGACCCGCAACTAAAAAGTTGCTCATAATACTAACAACAAAACAGGTATGTGGAGGGTCAAGGGGATATTTAATGACCTGTCTGCTCATACCCCTTAATACAACATATAACCAACAAAGAAGAGCAGACCAGGTCAAAGGAATAGTGTGTAGCTGTACTAGCCAGGGTGCAATAAAAGGATGCGCGCAAAAGACACATGATAGTGAAGATCACTGACTATATGAATCCCATCAGACCACCTTCGCGGTGGAGTTTGCGTCATGTGGGATATTTGTTGATCATTCCAAGACGCAACAGGCCTATATAGTGCCGATGCAGAAATGGATGTCAAAAAGATAGTCGTGATAATCATCATAAAGTGATATTTGACTAAAGTGCAGTGCCTAGAGGAAAGTAGTGAGATAAAATCAACTACATCGGCATTGTAAAGTATTCAAGTTGAACTCGATGTGTCAATGTTAAAAACACGCCGGGTAAAGTATTTACCGAAAGGCGCTGTGAAGAACGGTCGACATGTTTCAGCTCTAGGGGCTTTCCCCCAGCTTTCTTCAGGACCATAACAAAAAAAGGCTACTACAACCCAAAATGAGATGTTAAATCAAAACCCAATTATGTACTAAAAAAATGGGTACATATCTACCAGGAACCATCAAAGTTGAATGTCCACTGGAAGGAAAGGAGATCATCTTCTTCCTAGAAAATAGAGTTTGATTTACAACAACACCATATGTCGAGTACGCATCCAGATATAAACACACAGGCCGCACAGACAAAACACACTTGCATGAATAATTGACATTCTGCATTTATGGAAAAAAGCTTAATAGCTCAAACAACATGAGGCATTTCCGCATGATGCTACTCACCCAGCCTTGTGTGGGTGAAGACCTCACCTCACCCGGCAACCGCTCGGGAGTGTGAGACCCCGCTCTATAGTGTAGATAAAAGGAAACAATGAGTACCAACCCTATAGCTTCCAAGCCAATTGATCTACACAGAAACCCAACATACGTGTGAGAGACCCCCTACTGTTCAAACCTCACGGACCTTACTTTAATGTGCACGGCACACGTGCTGGACCCAGCTAATATGATTCCATCAGACACAAAGACATACTCAAGTCCAATCAAGTTGGTGTTGCCAATAGGTTATAAAGCATATATACCTATAGAACGCGGTATGTGTTTGTGTGTGACCTAGCGCTAGTAATTCCAAATTACCATAGTCCTGGATGATGCATTTACCTAATGATATTAAGCATCAAAGCCATTAGTAATTACCTAAAGATGCATAGGCTTCACGGGCCGTCATAACTAGACAGCGCAAGGTTCCTCAACCTAACCACAAGACTCCACAAAACGAGATATCCATTCCTACTCTTACAAGTTCAAGTTAACTTCAGCGAGACAAACAGGGAACTAACCTGTCCGTCGGTGACTCGGATGGTGACCCGAGCGGAAAAGGAGGTGTAGGAGAGGCCACTTGCCTCGTTTATATAGCTGCCTTTCATTTAAAGAAGTAGCCACAATCGCCATTGCATACCGGCAGACTGTAGCGTGAACGGCGAGACACCGCTCACACGCGCATGCGCATTAGCGCATTACAGATACAGAGCGTCAGCGCGTGCAGAGAGACACTGCTCTTGCGCACATGCGCCGCGACATGGAGCTCACAGACAGTGATGAAAGATTCGTTACTGTCTGTGAAATGATTAAAGAGCACAAAGTGACAATTAATGGGGACAATGGTCCCAAGGGTGCGGGTCGAATGAACGACTCCCGATCTCGATATTAAGGCTTTTCCCACTCTAAGAGCTCATATTGAATAGTCAATGGGGTCGTGAAAGCACCATAAGTATTCGTTTATGTCAGATTAGGACCATATGTAAGTGTCCTACGCCCAATGAGTGTTCAAAAAAGGAAAGGGTGGATGCGGTCTTCTCGAATGGAATCCAGATGTGGTGGAGGGGCTAGAACCCCGAGGTGCAGTCAGAAATGTATCTGTAATGCGCTAATGCGCATGCGCGTGTGAGCGGTGTCTCGCCGTTCACGCTACAGTCTGCCGGTATGCAATGGCGATTGTGGCTACTTCTTTAAATGAAAGGCAGCTATATAAACGAGGCAAGTGGCCTCTCCTACACCTCCTTTTCCGCTCGGGTCACCATCCGAGTCACCGACGGACAGGTTAGTTCCCTGTTTGTCTCGCTGAAGTTAACTTGAACTTGTAAGAGTAGGAATGGATATCTCGTTTTGTGGAGTCTTGTGGTTAGGTTGAGGAACCTTGCGCTGTCTAGTTATGACGGCCCGTGAAGCCTATGCATCTTTAGGTAATTACTAATGGCTTTGATGCTTAATATCATTAGGTAAATGCATCATCCAGGACTATGGTAATTTGGAATTACTAGCGCTAGGTCACACACGAACACATACCGCGTTCTATAGGTATATATGCTTTATAACCTATTGGCAACACCAACTTGATTGGACTTGAGTATGTCTTTGTGTCTGATGGAATCATATTAGCTGGGTCCAGCACGTGTGCCGTGCACATTAAAGTAAGGTCCGTGAGGTTTGAACAGTAGGGGGTCTCTCACACGTATGTTGGGTTTCTGTGTAGAGCAATTGGCTTGGAAGCTATAGGGTTGGTACTCATTGTTTCCTTTTATCTACACTATAGAGCGGGGTCTCACACTCCCGAGCGGTTGCCGGGTGAGGTGAGGTCTTCACCCACACAAGGCTGGGTGAGTAGCATCATGCGGAAATGCCTCATGTTGTTTGAGCTATTAAGCTTTTTTCCATAAATGCAGAATGTCAATTATTCATGCAAGTGTGTTTTGTCTGTGCGGCCTGTGTGTTTATATCTGGATGCGTACTCGACATATGGTGTTGTTGTAAATCAAACTCTATTTTCTAGGAAGAAGATGATCTCCTTTCCTTCCAGTGGACATTCAACTTTGATGGTTCCTGGTAGATATGTACCCATTTTTTTAGTACATAATTGGGTTTTGATTTAACATCTCATTTTGGGTTGTAGTAGCCTTTTTTTGTTATGGTCCTGAAGAAAGCTGGGGGAAAGCCCCTAGAGCTGAAACATGTCGACCGTTCTTCACAGCGCCTTTCGGTAAATACTTTACCCGGCGTGTTTTTAACATTGACACATCGAGTTCAACTTGAATACTTTACAATGCCGATGTAGTTGATTTTATCTCACTACTTTCCTCTAGGCACTGCACTTTAGTCAAATATCACTTTATGATGATTATCACGACTATCTTTTTGACATCCATTTCTGCATCGGCACTATATAGGCCTGTTGCGTCTTGGAATGATCAACAAATATCCCACATGACGCAAACTCCACCGCGAAGGTGGTCTGATGGGATTCATATAGTCAGTGATCTTCACCATCATGTGTCTTTTGCGCGCATCCTTTTATTGCACCCTGGCTGGTACAGCTACACACTATTCCTTTGACCTGGTCTGCTCTTCTTTGTTGGTTATATGTTGTATTAAGGGGTATGAGCAGACAGGTCATTAAATATCCCCTTGACCCTCCACATACCTGTTTTGTTGTTAGTATTATGAGCAACTTTTTAGTTGCGGGTCACTTTTATCAATGGACGCAACGCACCTCTGGTTGCATCCTTTAAGGCTCACCTAACATAATTGTGAATGTAACCCCTTTTTCTGAGAAACCCTATTTTTGGCACCTACTATCTATGGGCCATCCTTTGCCTTATCTAACTGTGACCCTGTATAACTTTACTACGAGTTAATCACCTGGAGATTCAGTACTCCACAGGATAAGCAGTCTTTTGTGGATGATTCTCTTATAGTGATTCCACAGAGATTACAATTTTTTCTGACTGCACCTCGGGGTTCTAGCCCCTCCACCACATCTGGATTCCATTCGAGAAGACCGCATCCACCCTTTCCTTTTTTAACACTCATTGGGCGTAGGACACTTACATATGGTCCTAATCTGACATAAACGAATACTTATGGTGCTTTCACGACCCCATTGACTATTCAATATGAGCTCTTAGAGTGGGAAAAGCCTTAATATCGAGATCGGGAGTCGTTCATTCGACCCGCACCCTTGGGACCATTGTCCCCATTAATTGTCACTTTGTGCTCTTTAATCATTTCACAGACAGTAACGAATCTTTCATCACTGTCTGTGAGCTCCATGTCGCGGCGCATGTGCGCAAGAGCAGTGTCTCTCTGCACGCGCTGACGCTCTGTATCTGTAATGCGCTAATGCGCATGCGCGTGTGAGCGGTGTCTCGCCGTTCACGCTACAGTCTGCCGGTATGCAATGGCGATTGTGGCTACTTCTTTAAATGAAAGGCAGCTATATAAACGAGGCAAGTGGCCTCTCCTACACCTCCTTTTCCGCTCGGGTCACCATCCGAGTCACCGACGGACAGGTTAGTTCCCTGTTTGTCTCGCTGAAGTTAACTTGAACTTGTAAGAGTAGGAATGGATATCTCGTTTTGTGGAGTCTTGTGGTTAGGTTGAGGAACCTTGCGCTGTCTAGTTATGACGGCCCGTGAAGCCTATGCATCTTTAGGTAATTACTAATGGCTTTGATGCTTAATATCATTAGGTAAATGCATCATCCAGGACTATGGTAATTTGGAATTACTAGCGCTAGGTCACACACGAACACATACCGCGTTCTATAGGTATATATGCTTTATAACCTATTGGCAACACCAACTTGATTGGACTTGAGTATGTCTTTGTGTCTGATGGAATCATATTAGCTGGGTCCAGCACGTGTGCCGTGCACATTAAAGTAAGGTCCGTGAGGTTTGAACAGTAGGGGGTCTCTCACACGTATGTTGGGTTTCTGTGTAGAGCAATTGGCTTGGAAGCTATAGGGTTGGTACTCATTGTTTCCTTTTATCTACACTATAGAGCGGGGTCTCACACTCCCGAGCGGTTGCCGGGTGAGGTGAGGTCTTCACCCACACAAGGCTGGGTGAGTAGCATCATGCGGAAATGCCTCATGTTGTTTGAGCTATTAAGCTTTTTTCCATAAATGCAGAATGTCAATTATTCATGCAAGTGTGTTTTGTCTGTGCGGCCTGTGTGTTTATATCTGGATGCGTACTCGACATATGGTGTTGTTGTAAATCAAACTCTATTTTCTAGGAAGAAGATGATCTCCTTTCCTTCCAGTGGACATTCAACTTTGATGGTTCCTGGTAGATATGTACCCATTTTTTTAGTACATAATTGGGTTTTGATTTAACATCTCATTTTGGGTTGTAGTAGCCTTTTTTTGTTATGGTCCTGAAGAAAGCTGGGGGAAAGCCCCTAGAGCTGAAACATGTCGACCGTTCTTCACAGCGCCTTTCGGTAAATACTTTACCCGGCGTGTTTTTAACATTGACACATCGAGTTCAACTTGAATACTTTACAATGCCGATGTAGTTGATTTTATCTCACTACTTTCCTCTAGGCACTGCACTTTAGTCAAATATCACTTTATGATGATTATCACGACTATCTTTTTGACATCCATTTCTGCATCGGCACTATATAGGCCTGTTGCGTCTTGGAATGATCAACAAATATCCCACATGACGCAAACTCCACCGCGAAGGTGGTCTGATGGGATTCATATAGTCAGTGATCTTCACCATCATGTGTCTTTTGCGCGCATCCTTTTATTGCACCCTGGCTAGTACAGCTACACACTATTCCTTTGACCTGGTCTGCTCTTCTTTGTTGGTTATATGTTGTATTAAGGGGTATGAGCAGACAGGTCATTAAATATCCCCTTGACCCTCCACATACCTGTTTTGTTGTTAGTATTATGAGCAACTTTTTAGTTGCGGGTCACTTTTATCAATGGACGCAACGCACCTCTGGTTGCATCCTTTAAGGCTCACCTAACATAATTGTGAATGTAACCCCTTTTTCTGAGAAACCCTATTTTTGGCACCTACTATCTATGGGCCATCCTTTGCCTTATCTAACTGTGACCCTGTATAACTTTACTACAAGTTAATCACCTGGAGATTCAGTACTCCACAGGATAAGCAGTCTTTTGTGGATGATTCTCTTATAGTGATTCCACAGAGATTACAATTTTTTCTGACTGCACCTCGGGGTTCTAGCCCCTCCACCACATCTGGATTCCATTCGAGAAGACCGCATCCACCCTTTCCTTTTTTAACACTCATTGGGCGTAGGACACTTACATATGGTCCTAATCTGACATAAACGAATACTTATGGTGCTTTCACGACCCCATTGACTATTCAATATGAGCTCTTAGAGTGGGAAAAGCCTTAATATCGAGATCGGGAGTCGTTCATTCGACCCGCACCCTTGGGACCATTGTCCCCATTAATTGTCACTTTGTGCTCTTTAATCATTTCACAGACAGTAACGAATCTTTCATCACTGTCTGTGAGCTCCATGTCGCGGCGCATGTGCGCAAGAGCAGTGTCTCTCTGCACGCGCTGACGCTCTGTATCTGTAATGCGCTAATGCGCATGCGCGTGTGAGCGGTGTCTCGCCGTTCACGCTACAGTCTGCCGGTATGCAATGGCGATTGTGGCTACTTCTTTAAATGAAAGGCAGCTATATAAACGAGGCAAGTGGCCTCTCCTACACCTCCTTTTCCGCTCGGGTCACCATCCGAGTCACCGACGGACAGGTTAGTTCCCTGTTTGTCTCGCTGAAGTTAACTTGAACTTGTAAGAGTAGGAATGGATATCTCGTTTTGTGGAGTCTTGTGGTTAGGTTGAGGAACCTTGCGCTGTCTAGTTATGACGGCCCGTGAAGCCTATGCATCTTTAGGTAATTACTAATGGCTTTGATGCTTAATATCATTAGGTAAATGCATCATCCAGGACTATGGTAATTTGGAATTACTAGCGCTAGGTCACACACGAACACATACCGCGTTCTATAGGTATATATGCTTTATAACCTATTGGCAACACCAACTTGATTGGACTTGAGTATGTCTTTGTGTCTGATGGAATCATATTAGCTGGGTCCAGCACGTGTGCCGTGCACATTAAAGTAAGGTCCGTGAGGTTTGAACAGTAGGGGGTCTCTCACACGTATGTTGGGTTTCTGTGTAGAGCAATTGGCTTGGAAGCTATAGGGTTGGTACTCATTGTTTCCTTTTATCTACACTATAGAGCGGGGTCTCACACTCCCGAGCGGTTGCCGGGTGAGGTGAGGTCTTCACCCACACAAGGCTGGGTGAGTAGCATCATGCGGAAATGCCTCATGTTGTTTGAGCTATTAAGCTTTTTTCCATAAATGCAGAATGTCAATTATTCATGCAAGTGTGTTTTGTCTGTGCGGCCTGTGTGTTTATATCTGGATGCGTACTCGACATATGGTGTTGTTGTAAATCAAACTCTATTTTCTAGGAAGAAGATGATCTCCTTTCCTTCCAGTGGACATTCAACTTTGATGGTTCCTGGTAGATATGTACCCATTTTTTTAGTACATAATTGGGTTTTGATTTAACATCTCATTTTGGGTTGTAGTAGCCTTTTTTTGTTATGGTCCTGAAGAAAGCTGGGGAAAAGCCCCTAGAGCTGAAACATGTCGACCGTTCTTCACAGCGCCTTTCGGTAAATACTTTACCCGGCGTGTTTTTAACATTGACACATCGAGTTCAACTTGAATACTTTACAATGCCGATGTAGTTGATTTTATCTCACTACTTTCCTCTAGGCACTGCACTTTAGTCAAATATCACTTTATGATGATTATCACGACTATCTTTTTGACATCCATTTCTGCATCGGCACTATATAGGCCTGTTGCGTCTTGGAATGATCAACAAATATCCCACATGACGCAAACTCCACCGCGAAGGTGGTCTGATGGGATTCATATGGTCAGTGATCTTCACCATCATGTGTCTTTTGCGCGCATCCTTTTATTGCACCCTGGCTAGTACAGCTACACACTATTCCTTTGACCTGGTCTGCTCTTCTTTGTTGGTTATATGTTGTATTAAGGGGTATGAGCAGACAGGTCATTAAATATCCCCTTGACCCTCCACATACCTGTTTTGTTGTTAGCAGATTTACAATCCCCTTGTGCCTCTTTTACACAGCCGTTGCGTCACTTTTGTGACACAGAGGTGGTGCAAAAGATGTGCCATGGTGTGTACTATTAACAATGTGATGCATCTGGAGGGTGTATTACATTGTAAAGCGCTGCGCCAGAAGAGGCTTTCTTGTGCAGAAGGGGGTGCAGCAAGGCCTCGTAAAAGTGACTGAGTGAAATGTATAAGATTTTATTCAGTGAGTTTTGAGCTTATGCTGCGTCAAAACCTTGCACGTGCTTGAAGCAGGTGTAAGGATTGCTACAGCATTGTGAGCTTAGGGCCCCAAGAGAATTGCTGGAGCTGTGTTATACTTGCAACTGACGTCAAGCAATAGTTCAACCAAAAATTACTTTGCAATTTAGTTTTGTTATTATTTTATAATAAGAATATGAAATATAATCTAAAAAATATAATAAATATCAATATTTATATTAAAATATAAGAAATTATTATAAAAAAGAAAGACATAATAATTAATACATTTATAAATTACCATTTACAAAACCTTTGAAATTCACTGAAAAAAACATAGGTTTCAAACACGTTATAGTTAGGAATTAACATTTAAAAAACTGTGCAAATTCATTGAAAAAACCATAGGTTTCACACGTTATAGTTAGCTGAACATTTCTCTCATATAAAACCTTTGAAATTCCTCCGTTATAGTTAGCTCAGCTAACTATAATTTGCGCGCCCGCAATGCACTGCTGATGAAGTCACATATTACATCACTCATGACATGGTCTGTGACATCACTCATGACATCACTGATGACATCTCAAATGACATCTCTGATGACATCACTGATGACATCATCCTTGTGGCAGACCTCCTGTCACTGTAATATAACCTATCATACACACGATCAAAAATAGAAACTAACAATTTCAAAAAACAACCTATTGAATAATCCCAAAATCTACATACACATCCACTCATTCACCAACAGTTCTATATAGTCACTCATAGATGTACTCACTCATTATATGAACTCCTACACCTATATATCCTGTCATACACCGACACTCATCTTTAGAGTTACTCACACACATACTCACACATGCAAATAAACTACCAAACATCCATTTACTTGCATATACAGCTATACACCCACCACTACACTCATTTCTACAGAATCGTAGACACACTTACTCTCTTAAACAATTACTTATGGAAACACATACTTATTTATACAGGAAGTTTTAGAATCTCTCGCTCTCAGATATACTCACTTATATACATCAATGCTCACATATACTGGTTTAAAACATATGTAGTTACTCATAAAGATAGTATTGAGACAGTTATTCACTCAGTAACACACCCATACACACACTGATCCACCCATACAGTCCTGCACACATACTGTCTTTAAAACACATACAGTGAGTCAGTCATTCATGCATCTGTGCGCTAAGTAATACTCCTCACCGAACCGTACAAACACTTATTTTGGTACTCAAAAAACCAACTAATAAACCATATACACACTCATGTAGCTACTCACCAATCCATGCAACCACTTATATACAAAGTGAGACACTGATACAGATATTTAAATATTTAAAGATTACTCGCTATTACACCTATTCACTAAGATATACTTAATAAGTCAGTTATACAATCAATTTTACAAAAAAAACTATCCATTTAGACACTTATTTACCCATTTATTCTTTCATGAACCTTTAGATATACATATATTCACTGAAAAAACCATAGGTTATACACCATATATAGTTAGGAATTAGCATTTAAAAAACCTTATTTTACTCACACAAAACCATTGAAATTCCATATATAGTTAGTTGTACTAACTATATATCGCGCACCCGCAATCCACTGCTGATCATGTCACATATTACATCATTCATGACATGGTCAGTGACATCACTGATGACATCACTGATGACATCTCAAATGACATCACTGATGACATCACTGATGACATCTCAAATGACATCACTGATGACATCACTGATGACAACATCCAGTGACTGTATTTTTCTGTAAAGTTAAAATATGTCTTGAGTGGATGTATAAGTGTCTGGATGAAGGATTTAGTAGGTGCATGACTGACTGTATGAGTGAGTGATTAAATGTGTCTCACTGAGTGCATGGGTTAGTGACTAAACTGCCTTAATTTGTGCATCATTATGTCTGTTGTTCTGTAAACTGCTGCATGTGTTGATCAGTAGCTATATGAGTAACTATATGGGTTATTGATTGGTTGCCCAAGTATTTGTATGGGCGACTGAGTGTGTGTGTGGGTGGCTGGGAGGTGTATGACTCTGTGCATAGATGTGTGAGCAGTTGATTCACTAGATGTATGGGTTCAAAAGTGCATGTGGAAACAGCTGTATGGGCGGTTGACTGTATGCATGAGTGTATTGGTGAGTGAATGGATATCTCAGTGTTACATGTCAAAGTAAGTACATATGTAAAACACAGTACATGTGAGAGTTGACATATATAAATAACTGTGCATAAGAGCCAGTGAATGTGTGAGTGGCTGTATGGATCATTGTGAACTTGTATCAGGGATTGTATAAGAGAGTAAATATGTTTTAGTATATGTTTGAATAAGTAAGGTGTGTATAACTGTATAGTTGAGAAAATGGAGGTATGATTGATTTTTGCATGACTGACTAGGTGTGTGAGTAACTCCATGGATGAGTGACAGTCTGTGAGTGTCTGTTTACACTGAGTGTATCTAAGGTTATATTAGAGTCTGAAGAGGTTAATTGTATTATCACATGAATGATGCCATCAGTGATGTGATCAGTAATGTCAAATGAGATGTCATCAGTGATGTCATTTGAGATGTTATCAGTGATGTCATTTGAGATGTCATCAGTGATATCATCAGTGATGTCATTTGAGATGTCATCAGTGATGTCATCAGTGATGTCATTTGAGATGTCATCAGTGATGTCATCAGTGATGTCACTGACCATGTCATGAATGATGTAATATGTGACATGATCAGCAGTGGATTGCGGGTGCGCGATATATAGTTAGTACAACTAACTATATATGGAATTTCAATGGTTTTGTGTGAGTAAAATAAGGTTTTTTAAATGCTAATTCCTAACTATATATGGTGTATAACCTATGGTTTTTTCAGTGAATTTTCAAGGTTTTGTAAATGCTAATTCCTAACTATATATGGTCTATAACCTATGGTTTTTTCAGTGAATTTCATTGGTTTTTTAAAAGCTAATATCTATAGCTGTAAAATGTATTCTTCTTTAAATCCAAAAATATATTTTATATGTTTATTAATAATTTTTTTTAAATATTTTTTTTGTTTCGCTCCCGGTCCGCGAACCGGGAAGCTTCCCGTTAGCTCAATTTAATGCCGCGACCCGGTCCGCGAACCGGTAAGAAATCAACATAGTGACGGTATCGCGTTGCCGCGTAATGCGTCTTATGACGTACTGCGTTAGCGCACCCGGAAGTGCCCCGGGGCGCGGACCGAGGCGCGAAACGCAGCTCCCCGGAAGCGATCCGCGGCGCAAAAGCGCGACGTATCGCGTTGCCGCGTAATGCGTCTTGTGACGTACCGCGTTAGCGCACCCGGAAGTGTCCCGGGGCGCGGACCGAGGCGCGAAGCGCAGCGACCCGGAAGCTATCCGGGGCGCGGACCAGAGCGCGTAACATGAGCGTGAGAGGTCATGTGACTTGTTAATAAAACTTTTCATTGGTTCATTTCACTTTTGGTTTCATAATGATGTAAGGCTAGGTCAGGTGACCTAAAAATAACTCTTTTCATTGGTTGAGAAGTATTGTTTTTCCCAAATGATGAAAACCCCTCCTTCTTTCCTCACTCTGACTTTCATCATTGTGAGAGGAAGACCTTTACTACTATATGAGAAATGGCTTCATTGGTAGCTTCAGCTGGTGGACCCCCACCACCACCACCACCTCCTCATGGGAAGAGAGGACCACCTCCCCAGGTCATGACCAACACTGAGGAGGAAGAGGAAGAAATGGATGAGGAGGGAGAAGAACCACAGTTCTTAGAAGAGGTGCCCCGGGTTTCCAGAAAGAAAGCCAGTTTCATCTGGCAGTTTTATTCGATCCCTCGTGGCCAAAAAAAAGTCAATGCGAGGTATGTCACCTGCCTCATATGCAAAGAACAATTATCCAGAGGGACGGACAAGAAATATAGTTACGGAAATCACACAATGCACAGGCACATGACAAGGAAGCATCCGCTCAATTACAGCCGGGCGGAAATAAGGGATATGCAGGACAATCCAAGACCAACTCCTGTGGCCAGACCAAGATTACCAATTTCATTAACACCAGAAGAGGCACGGGAAACAGTGCCAAATATACAAGAAAATTTTGGCCACATGATACACTCTTGTATGCACTGTCGGGCGTTGTTAGCATGTGGCAACATGAGCATAAACGCTATAAACCTGGCGTATGAACACCATGATTGCCCTAACCGCCCCCAGTAATTTTTTTTTTGCTCCTGTTGAGCCCTTTTCAACGCCTGTTTTTTGTTGTTTCCCCCCCCCCAAAAAAACCAAAAAAAATATAAAATCGTTCAAAAAATACAAAAAAAACAAAAAATGTTCAAAAAAAAAAAAATATATATAAAACAACAAAAATATTAAAAAAAAGTTCTTTTCAGAACTACCTTCCCTTTCAAAAAAAAATTGCTAGAATGTTTAGCACTCTGGCAAGCTCTATTTCTTTTGGTTCGCTCCCCGGTTAGCTTCCCGGTACGCGGACCGGGAGCTAACCAAAACATTTGTTTTTTTTAAAAAAAGAGTAAGTATAAGGAAAGTAAACAGAGAGTGATGTTAAAAGAAAGACAGCTATAGGGAGTAAAGAAGACATACTGTTTAATAGATCTATTTACCGAAGAAAAGACGGAAGAGGGTATAATTGTGAAAAACAAAATAGATAACGAAGTGAAAGAAAAAAAAGAGAGTATAACATTAACAAACAAGAGTTTCTTGGAGAATGTGAGTGAATGTTCAAAATAAGATTAAAACATGAGGAATAACAGAGAGAAAAAATAGAAAACAGAAAACAAAAAATAACAGAAAAAGATTAATTGAAACAGCAAAGAAATGTAAGTAACATAGAGCCATATCATCAACATAGGCAATAAAAGTTTTGCAGCTTTTATTGGCAGAAATGTGTCGCTAAAGCTGCTTTTGCGGCAGAAAACTGCCGCTAAAACCACTTTTGCACCAGTTTTCTGCCAATAAAAAGAGCAATAATTTTATTGGCTGTGTTCATAATATGCCCCTTAGTGTGCTTCAACTACACAGAGAAAGCATTATGAACAAGTAGTGATAGAGTGATCAGTCAAAGACACTAAGAGTAATAGAGACGGAGTGAGTGAACAAGAGTGAGGAACTATGAGAAGAGAGGGACTGAGAAAAAGAGTGGAAGGAGTTGAGTAAGTAGGTAATAGAGAAAGGAATGAGGGAAGTAGCAAAGGCAGGAAACTGAGGGTTAAAGAAATGAAGCAGTGGAACTAATAGTAGGTGAATGTGATAGAAATGTAACGAAAAGAGTACAAAGCATTTACCTTATAATTGTCATTAACTTACTCACTTTTTGTTTTTATACTTTCAATCTGTGAAAGAGAGAACAAACATTTGAAAAATATTAAAACATGTATTTAAAAATTACAAAAGACAAGGGAAAAGATTGAAGGACAAACAGTTTTTCAACAACTTTGACACTTACAGAAGCTTCTGCTTCTCCAGGCCCCCTACACAGTCCTAAAGATATACATTTTAAACTAACAGTATCTTGATGCAGATGAAGTGAGGCCTATCTTAAAACATGGTGCATCTTTTGCATTGCTGTTGTCTCAGAAAAGTGTCGCAAGACACTAAAATTTTAAATAATTGCTTGAGGATGCCAATAAGATGTGTCCTATCCAGAGGTTTGTTTGAGGTGAGGCCTACTCAGGGTTGCAGATGAAATTTCGAGTTGTTGAAGAGAATAGAGGACATAATACATGTGAAGGTCTACCAATGAAGTGAGTCATGTCCACTGCACTCTTGAACAAAGACCAAACCTCCTATGTTTCCCTGGACAGACCTAAACTTGATCTGCACAATGTGATTCGTAATGATAGGAAACACAGGTGATGTAATTGAAATACGTGCAATTTCTTTTGCTCATTTCACAATCACATCACTTGTGTTTCCTTTGCTTAGGTATCTCATTGTGCAGATGTAGTCTAGCATATGAAAGAATACGCAGAAGTGCAGCACTGCATGCAACAACTTTGACACTTACAGAAGCCTCACCTTCTCCATGCCTCCTACACAGTTCTACATATACATCATAAATGCAAACAGTACAGAATTAATTATACATGTTAAATGGTTTATTTTTGCTGTTCTCAGAATGTATCAAAATTCACTAAAAACAGTGACTTGAAGGTATTCATCATATAACAGCGGGGAAAAAAAAACACAATCAAAATGATTGTGTTTAAAAAACCCATACAACATAAGAAATCAGAATTCAGAACTCCTTAAAGTTAACTTACTTTCCATGACGTCAAAGGATGTCCTATGAACAGCTTACACTCTTTTGTGCTGTTATTACTTTCAGCCCGCCACTTTCTGAAAGAAAATCTCCATCGTTTTTAAAAACATGTTACATGCAATAAATGACTTCTTGCTCTCTACCACAAGTTTCCACAAGGCCAAATCTTGTCAGACCCATTTATAACTCTTGGATTTCTTGTAAGCCAATCCCGTCATTTGGCATTTCCGCAACTTTCAGAATTAAAATGTTGAAGATCATTTTCACAATCCTGGAATAGTAATATCTTCCCCTTCTTGCTCAGTCATGTTCTACATTTCCTATGACACTGATACTGCTTACTATGAAGCAGACTTACACTAACTCTATGACTACTACAATGATTTAATTCTCTACATCACTTTCAATCACAAAGCAATGTAAAACAGTAGACAGCGTTGCAGACTTACATTCCCTCTACTCTATGTTTTGATTGGCTGCTTCAATTAGCTTATAAAAAGAAATAGTTTTTCTGAACTCATTCAAAGTGCACTTATTTCTCCATGACGTCCAGTCTTATGGTTAGAAGTTATGTCTCTGAACTACACTTATCCTCAAGGCCAAATTGTGCAGGAGCCATTAGAACTTCTTGAAATTCCACAGAGCACATCCCGAGATTATTTCCCTAAAATTTTGGTTTTAAAAACACCAGGTAAGAGTTTTTAAGGTCATACGGCAATTTTTTTTTGAAAATTAAAACAGAATCGTTGCAGAATGACCAGCCATTTCTAGACTTTAAATAAGCTGTGTAATGTCCTGATGTTATTGAAGGGCCGTCATGATATATAATTGCTGCAGTTACAAAAGTCCTTCCTGATATTGACAACTGCGAAGCTACAAAATTTTTTATTAAAGTTGTCAATTTTGTTCCATCAGGCCTACATCGTTGGAACATTAAAATGACATACTGGCCATATGTTCGTATAAATAATGTGGACATCATTTCAGATTTACATTGGCTACACTCCATGTTGTGATCAGCTGCTTTTACTAGCTTATTAAAGGAGACTGATTTACTGTCTGGCAAAGTTAAATATATAAATCTTTCTGAGTCTACACTAGTAGTACTTGATACCATACAGTTCTCGCAGTCATGCTGCCATTGATAAGAAAGCCCAAACAGCTGATCTACATCTACACCTTCAGCATGCAATACATCAAGCATATACATTAAAAACTCCTGACAATCTTGCTGAATATTTTGAGAGAATTGTGTTTGGCCTGAACATCTGTCTAACAGATTTCGAATTTCAGACACACTTTCTATGTTTCTTCTATCAGTGCTACATTTCTCTAACACAGAATTTAACAAACTGCAAAATCTTTGATCAGAATTGACCACAATCTCTTCTTTGACATTTTCTAGAGAAAACAAAACATTAACCACTACATTAGCATAGCAGTTGACACCAGAACTGTTTTCAAATTGAAAACCAACAACATCTTCAACAGAATCCTTTTTGTTTCTGCTTGTAATTTTAGGTTCATCGACTTTTCGTCTTTTTGCTACAACCTCCCCAGTATTGGTCACATTTCTTCGTTTCCGGCCTACCACACGTTTCTCAAACAAAGGATACTGAGGCAAATGTGGCGCATACTCTCTTCTTAACCTATTGTATTCCTTAACACAATCTAGATCCGCACAAATGTTTGTGACATCACACTCAATCAAGTACAATCCCGATAAAGTTCTAACTCGTGACAATGCCACATATGCCATACCCTCCTTGAACACAGAACTGCCAATATTCACCAATGCACAGTCTACACTTAAACCTTGCGATTTATGGATTGTCACCGCATATGCCAAGCAAACAGGAAACTGCTTACGGCGAACATATAAGTCTTTTACAAGCAAAAATCTAGCAGAGCAAAGACCAATTAGCTGTACTTCCTCAATGCCATCAAATTTAATTTTTAAAAATTCAATTCCATCTCTATTTCTGTATTTCACAAAATCAACAACATTACCCATTGATCCATTTACCAGACCTCTTTCAACATGTAAATTCCTTCTTAAAATTATACGGCAGTTTAAGCACACATTCAGAGTCTTTTCAAAACCTGCAGTTTTAGATATACTCTTCTCTAATGAATCCAATTTTGTTTTCAGATTCTCAGACAAAATAATTGTTTATCCCATATGCTCTACTCTGTCAATAGCTTCCAGTTTCACAATCTCTTGCTTTTCTAAATGCAACATTTTGTTGTTAAATTTGGCACATTCTGCAAGAGTTGGCATCAAACATATTCCAGATTTCTTCTCAGTAATTTTCTGAAAAATATTCTCAGGCACAACATCTTGTTCTGGATATAAATTTGACAGTAATCGTGCATGTAAAGCTTCTTTCCCATGCTCGGTCACTTTTCCAATTCTAACATCTTGTAGAATAGTCTTGTAAACTTCATCCTTCGCCTGACGCATATTTTCATGCAGTTCAGCATAATTGAAGTTTAACCATATATTGACGTTGCCAATGCTGCCTAGGCACTTCCTGGTATCTTCATGCGTGAGCATTTTGAACACAGGTTGCCCTTTCACTGGTGTCAGCTGCAGAAGATCTCCGAAAACAATGATGTGTTTGCCACCAAATAACACATCATACTCTGTTTTGAGAACTTCTTGCATTCTCAAATGCACAAAGGCAAGCATGACATTGGAAACCATGCTTACTTCGTCAATGATAAGAAGTTTCATTTTCCTCAAGATTCTTGAAACTTCAAAACAAGCATCTCCAGATAGCTTGTGATATTGTAATTTGTTGTCATGCTCCACTTGCAGCATCAGTAAAGGATGTAAAGTAATCCCTTTAATATTATGTGCTGCCAGTCCAGTTGGAGCAGTGACAACACAAGACAGCGATGACTCTGTCCTTTCCTGCAAATAGCATGAAATTGCTTTAATGAGGAAACTTTTTCCAGTTCCCGCTTCTCCACTCACGTACAGTCGGACAGGCTTCAACGACGTACATGAGCACTCTTTCTTATCATGACTTAATCCATGATCAATTTGCATGGTAACTTCGTCATATATTTTCCTCTGCTCAACGTTGAGTTGTCTTTCCAACTCTTCTAAGTTAACCGCATCCTCTTGAGCATGTGCCATGGCTCTTTCCACTTCATTCATAGCAGTGGCAGCTTCATTTTCAATAACAGGTCCTCCTAGTGGATCCTGACTCAATGAAGCAGAACTCTGACTGTCCTGAGAACTGTCTCTGGCAATCTCGGCTGCAATCGTTGCTTCCTGCTCAATTTCCGCATTCAACATTTCTACATATTTGGGAAAAGCAGGACATTCTATGGTCTCCTTGGCGGCATTGAAAGAGTCTTCGTAACAGAGAAAATCTCCAAGCAGTTCCTCTTCTGCACGCCAAGGCTTGAAAAGTTGCAAAAGTGCTAAATAGAAAAACTCCTTTTTTTCAGGAGATTCGCCACTCAATTTTCGATGGTTTATCAAGTGGCATTTTCTTTGCTTGACCAGACATCCCTCACTTCCTATTACAGCATACACTCCTTTCTCAGTATCTTCTTTGATGTTCCTCTTGAATATGTAATTTTGAAGAACCTCATACAGACAAACATTCTCGAGGTGAATGCTTCGATTTGGATAATATGTATCCAACATGTTGGTCTTCAAAATGTCGGTACTGTTTGGCTCCTTTTCCGCCAAATACTCAATTTCCCGGACAGGTTTGAGAACTCGATTACGCGTTGCAGCAAGACCAAGACTCGCCCAAACGATACTCCTGGACTTGGCATAGAGACTTGCTGAAGACAACCGGTCAGAACATTCGTACGCTCCGATTTCTCGATGCGACAACATCTTCAGACTGAAACTGTACAACTTTTTACTGAGGCTCTTTTCATGGGAAATGTCCTCCCACATATCCTTCAATTCTGTCTTCTCTTTTTTGGTGATGTAAGACGTCACATACCGAGCCACAGCCATACAGTTATCAGCCACAAACTGTATATCCATGTTAGCATTCCACATGGACAAAATCACCGGGTTGTAGTCATTGATGTTCTTGGACTCTTCGTTCCTCTTCAAATTGTATGTGTTTTTAGGTGATTTCTTCATGACATTGTGTCGCAGCGAAGACATCAAACTGTTTACTCTTCCTTTAGAAATCACCGGTCGTGGAAAGCCGAAACGACATTTGGTGTAGAACTTGTCCTTGTTTCGAAATTTACGACGGCAGTACTTTCCACATCGATGGCTTTGGAAACGCAGAACTTTTTCTCTTAGGCTTTTCTTCTCCTTTGCGTTTGGAACAGCACACGTAGAATACTGTTGGATGAAACTCATCACTGAGTCTTCTGGATCCGTTCCAAATTTAGGTGCATCCTTGATCCACAGCAACATATGTATATGAGGAGCACCTCTTGCTTGGTACTCCTTTCTCCAGAAGAAATCCAACACCTCTCCAAGAGGTGGATTCTTCTTATTCATGATGAAAGACATCATAGCTTCAAATCTATGATTGAAGTACCTACATACATTGACTGGATCCAAAGAGCACAGTTCTCCGGGTGTCTTGAATTCGATGTTATCTACGTTAGCATTTGCCTCTCGTAGAAATTCAAGTAAGTCTTCCCAGCCATACTCGGCACAGCTCAGAGTGAGGAACCATGTGGGAATACCTAAGTTCCTCAGCATACATTTTAAATCACCATGACGACGGTACCAGTACTCATTAGTACCACGCTGACACGCCATGAGATTAATCAGGTGAGAATCCAAAATTCTGTCTTGGACATTGACTTTATCCATAAAGTCACTTGCCGAGATGTTTTGCATGTGTATACCACTTTTCAAGATGTGGTTCACTGCATATGACAGTCCAGACAGATCGCTTTCAAACAGGAGATGAAACAAATAAGGAATGCATTGTCGAAACCTAGCATCTCCTGCATACAATCGCAAAGTCCGGTATTCAGAAGCAGGAATTTGATGAGGTCGCTCATCATATCTTCCTCCCTGACCTGTTGGAAAAAGCTGTGGGAAACACCGAGCTTCCAAACTTTCCTCCCAAACACTAATGGGACTCCCTTTGGCTTGTTTCATTTGAAACAACTCAATAGCATTCCCCATGACTTCCTTGGAATGCAAAGGATGAACACTATAATGTTCATATATTTCTTCACTAGTAGAGGGTTCTACTTTCTCAATTTGACCAGCACACAAATCGCTATCCTCTTCCTCACTTACTTCCTCTTCTGCAACATATACATTTTTATAGTATTTATTATATTATTACAAATACAATGTTGCCCTTTTGACTTTCCTAACATCTACTAAATCTTGCCATATTTTCTTATTCTTTGTCGGAACCCCATTAACTAAGATAACCAGAGGTTCCTCTTCCACTTTTTCTACTCCAATTGTGTTAATGTTTTTCTTCAAATCTAGAGGCAAATAAACAACTCTTCCCTTTAATCCTCTCTGTAAATCTGATGGAGGCAATTTCCCTGTCTTTGGCTCCATTCTTACAATAGCCTGAAAGGGATGGATACTTTGAATCAAAATAGATTCATAAGTATTTAAATCCTTCAATTCAGAAGGAATCTCAACCAATTCCAGATTATTATGAACTGCTCTAGCAGGCATCTGGTTTTGATTTAATTTGCAACAACAATAAGTACACACACGTTGATCGAATCCCAAATCAAAACAATTTTCTACCATCAAGTATGTTGCAAAATCCTTCCATTCACTATTATTTTCCCTTTCACTTTTTGCATATAAATCCACTAACTTAGTCTGATTCTTATAATAAGTGCGTCGACAACACACACAAGTGAAATTAGGCCTCTCACTTGATTTCACCTGAAACGTCGCAATTTCCCTCTGGAAATTATCAGTACTGGAAACCTGTACACTATCTTCCACATTACCCTCTTCTTCTGGGTCAATTTCAACATTCTCCTCTTTACTTCCAAAGTAACAAAACTCAATTTCTTCACATATGTTCTTCACATCTATTTCAGAACCATGCAAAAGAGCAGCGCATAATTGTTTAAGCATAATTGCTGGACTCTTAGCATAATACAACATTCTAACTAATTTTCTCACTTTATTATGATGCACTGCTAGCATCCTGAAATGATGAAAAACACTCTGGCATACTCTCCTGGAAAGACAAGCCAGTGAATGACCATGCAAACCTGTCACTTCTCTCACTCTGCAAGGATCTAATTCTTGCAACAACCTTATTTTCTGCTTCAAACTTTTCTTATTAAATGACCGTACAAAATCACAAAGCAAATTGATGAAATCCTGTCGCACACTGCAAATACTACTACACTTCCAGGTGTACACAGGACCCTTAGCACGTCTTCCTAAAACCTCATTACCTAACACCTCTTCTGTCTCTGTTGTCACAAGTTTTTCTTTTTCAACTGGACAACCATCTTTCACTTCATAAGCACGACCACTGGTGTCAACTGCATGCACCAAATCATTATCCTGGAAATAACTCTCCTCATTAAAAAATGCCTCACAGCTTGAACTATGCATCCATTCTCCAGAAAAAACGTCACAAAAATTACTACGATTAACTATTCTCTTCCATCTACTATTTCTTTTGAAATCATAAATTGCCTTGTTTAGCTTCCTAATTCTATTGATTATCAAAATAAATAACTTACGTTTAATTTCAAATGCCTGATCAATAACTTTCTCAACTTTTTTTTTTCTCTTATAAAAAAGCACTTTCTGTTGACCTTTCTTAATATTTTTTAACAAATTGCCAATTATCCTGTTGCGGAACATTCGTTTACGAATGTCCCTAAACTGTTGTTTCCTTCTACTATCATGCACAGAGTTATCTCTTGCTCTAGCAGTAACATTTTTGATTGGCCTTTCCTTTCCATTTGAATTGGTTCTCTTTTTATGGACTGAAACATTTTCTGTAGTAATATTTTTTTTACTACACATATTTCTTATGAAATATTTTGTGCTCTTACCCGGTGCTTTCTTCGTGACTTGACAAATCTTTTTGTTAGAGGACTGCTGCTTATTTTGTTTCACCTGCTGTCTTTGACGTTTTGCAGCCTTTCTCTGTCTTTCTATTGTTGGCATGGTGAAATCTTGAAATGATCTGCAGTTGAATCTGTGGTAAAATATAATAAAAAATGTTATTAACCATTATTACCAAACAGTAAATCAATAACAGTGATCAAAAACTTAACACACTACTTGACATTTTAAATAGAAGATTTTTTAGTCCTTGGCAAAATTACAATACAGAAATAGCAGAAAAGAAATGACATTTATATTTATGTTACCTGTGCTATTTTATATGTGAATCTGATCTAATTTTATGAGCATATTTTAATATTTTATTGAAGACACTACACATAACCTATTTTTGAAGGTGTCTTTATTTTTAAATTAAACAGTTTACACTTTTACTTTTTATTTATTATAAATTTTAAAAAGAAATGTTTATAGTTCCATAGGCTCAAGCAGGTCAGCTTCCCACCCTATGTCATATAATTCGGACAAATCTGCATCCTCATCACGCTCTTCTTCATCCTCAGGATTTAAATCATCCAAGGGATCAACATCCACTGATGTTTCAATTACAAGTTCAATGATGAGGTCAAAATCAACTGATTGCAGATTGTCGCTCATGTTGATGTTGTCTTTATCTTTAAAGAAAGATAACAACAATGAGATGTTGCAGAGTAAGAGACAAATCTCAGAGATTATAATAGTAAAATTGTTTAACAAGAGTAATATTTTGCAGCTATTATTTAGCCATGTCCAGCGATGCTGAGCAGGTGAAGCCTATGTCTAATTTTTCAGTGAACAGGACTCATCTCTTCTTAACCTTGGATAAGCCTCACCGACTCTGTGTGTCCTGCACATACTTAAATGTAAAGGGGCAGATTTATGTTAAATGGCACATCCCCAGGCATGCACCAGTTAACGTGCACCGCTGCTCTGCCAC
Source organism: Lissotriton helveticus (assembly GCF_964261635.1). NCBI lineage: Eukaryota > Metazoa > Chordata > Amphibia > Caudata > Salamandridae > Lissotriton > Lissotriton helveticus. Next base: position 655,403,016 of record NC_136072.1, read on the forward strand.
CCATGGTGTGCCGTATTTACAATCAGATAGGAGAAAGCTGCGTCAAAACCCTGCGCCTGCTTTAAGCAGGCATAGGTCTTGACGCAACATTGTGGAGATGGGGCACCCCTGAGCCTTGCTTGAGCTGCATCGCACTTGCGATACAACTCCAGCAATCACTACCTTTACAGCACAGATACATCACGCATCTGTGCCATTTTTGCCCCATGATGCCCCGCATTGTAAATGCAGCACACCATGGGTGGCGGAACAGCGGCGCAGGATGACTGACACATCCCTGGTGATGCACCAGTCATCATAAATCTATACCTAAGCTTCTTATCTTGTTACAGATGAACCGCCATATGTACCATCAAACTATTTTGCATTTCCTAAATAGCGAATTTTAAGGAATAAATAGCAATTCTTTACCATTCCTAATTTGCAATGAGCAAATTGCTAATTGCAAGTTACCCATTCATTTCCATGGGCTAGGAGCCTCATAGGAATGAAGGTTTAATTTGCGATTAGCAATTTGCTCATCACAAATTAGGAATTTTTCCAAGGGTGCAGGGGTGTCTCAAGAACACCCTGCTGCACCCCTGAAAAAGAAATTTGGGGGCATATGGCACACATACATGCCCTAAGGGCATGTGTTGGCGTCATATGGGACCTTTTGTTTTTTTGAAAAAAAGCTTTTTGAAAAGAATTCACAAATTACCACCAATTTACCACAATAGTTTCCAAATCCTTAATGTCATTTTTTACATATTTTTTGTTTGATACATTGCATTTAAGTAATCGCAAAATTTGCAAATCTTTCAGTGCAATCGCAAAATAAGGAATAGCAAATTTTGCTACTCCTTATTTTGCATCAAACTTGTTTGATACATACCATTTGTCTAATTAACATTCGCAAAGGCCGAAATTCGCAGAATTTTGATCTTTGCGAATGCTAATTAGCTTGATACATATGGCCCCAAGTGAGGCCTGTCTTGCAACATGGTGCATCTTTTGCATCACTGCTGCATTGGTTTCATGTGGTACGTTTTTTTTACACCATGACATATCTGCCTAAATGCATCAATTTGTAATTTTGTCGCCTCATAGCAAATCTTTTGCACCGCCGCTGCATCATAAAAGTGACGCACAGTGGCGCAAAAGAGGCATACACCTATCATAAATCTGTCCCTAGCATTTTAAATGATGAATCCAGGATGACGATAAGGTGAGGTTTGTTTAAGGTGAGGCCTACTCAGGATTGCAGATTAAAGTTACGCTTGATGAAGAATACAGAGGAGATAATACATGTAAAGCCCTACCAATGAAGTAAGTGATTTGCACTTTATTTCGCCAGTCATCATAAATGTATCCCTAAGCTTCTTATCTTGTTACAGATGAACCACCATATGTACCATCAAACTATTTTGCATTTCCTAAATAGCGAATTTTAAGGAATAAATAGCAATTCTTTACCATTCCTAATTTGCAATGAGCAATTTGCTAATTGCAAATTACCCATTCATTTCCATTGGCTAGGAGGCTCATAGGAATGAAGGTGCAATTTGCGATTAGCAATTAGCTCATCACAAAATAGGAATTTTTCCAAGGGTGCAGGGGTGTCTCAAGAACACCCTGCTGCACCCCCTGAAAAAGAAATTTGGGGGCATATGGCGCACATACATGCCCTAAGGGCATGTATGGGCGTCATATGGCACCTTTTGTTTTTTTGAAAAAAAGCTTTTTGAAAAGAATTCACAAATTACCACCAACTAGAAGTTGGTGGTAGTTTCCAAATCCTTAATGTCATTTTTTTACATATTTTTTGTTTGATACATTGCATTTAAGTAATCGCAAAATTTGCAAATCCTTCAGTGCAATCGCAAAATAAGGAATAGCAAATTTTGCTATTCCTTATTTTGCATCAAACTTGTTTGATACATACCATTTGTCTAATTAGCATTCGCAAAGGCCGAAATTCGCAGAATTTTGATCTTTGCGAATGCTAATTAGCTTGATACATATGGCCCCAAGTGAGGCCTGTCTTGCAACATGGTGCATCTTTTGCATCACTGCTGCATCGGTTTCATGTGGTACGTTTTTTTTACACCATGACATATCTGCCTAACTGCATCAATTTGTAATTTTGTCGCCTCATAGCAAATCTTTTGCACCGCCGCTGCATCATAAAAATGACGCACAGTGGCGCAAAAGAGGCATACACCTATCATAAATCTGTCCCTAGCATTTTAAATGATTAATCCAGGATGACGATAAGGTGTGGCCTATCCAGAGGTTTGTTTAAGGTGAGGCCTACTCAGGATTGCAGATTAAAGTTACGCTTGATTAAGAATACAGAAGAGATAATACATGTAAAGGCCTACCAATGAAGTAAGTGATTTGCACTTTATTTTGCCAGTCATCATAAATGTATCCCTAAGCTTCTTATCTTGTTACAGATGAACCACCATATGTACCATCAAACTATTTTGCATTTCCTAAATAGCGAATTTTAAGGAATAAATAGCAATTCTTTACCATTCCTAATTTGCAATGAGCAAATTGCTAATTGCAAATTACCCATTCATTTCCATGGGCTAGGAGGCTCATAGGAATGAAGGTTGCAATTTGCGATTAGCAATTACCTCATCACAAAATAGGAATTTTTTCAAGGGTGCAGGGGTATCTCAAGAACACCCTGCTGCACCCCTGAAAAAGAAAATTGGGGGCATATGGCACACATACATGCCCTAAGGACATGTATTGGCGTCATATGGCACCTTTTGTTTTTTGGAAAAAAATGCTTTTTGAAAAGAATTCGCAAATTACCACAAACTAGAAGTTGGTGGTAGTTTCCAAATCCTTAATGTCATTTTTTACATATTTTTTGTTTGATACATTGCATTTAAGGAATCGCAAAATTTGCAAATCCTTCAGTGCAATCGCAAAATAAGGAATAGCAAATTTTGAATTAAGGACATTTTAAGTCATTTCCACATGTGCAGTGTTTTCAAATTATGATTTGAAAATCGTTTTTGGGGAAAAGTAATGGTTTGCAAATTTATGACAAGGACATAATGGTGTATGCTTCTCTATAAGGCATTTCAGTGTCTCTGATGTCATTTTTCCCATATTACATTATAAGACCTTTCCCCATGGAGCACATTCCTTGTAAATATGCTCCCACCTGTGCATGGTGAATTTAGATTTTGACTGTTTGAGTCACATAGCCATGTTAAAAGTGACCCAAAAAAATTGCAAACGCTTTAAAAAAACACATTCATGTGTCTTAAGGACATTTTAAGTAATTTCCCCATGGACAGTGTTTTGTAAGTGGCGCAAAAGAGGCATACACCTATCATAAATCTGTCCCTAGCATTTTAAATGATTAATTCAGGATGACAATAAGATTTGGCCTATCCAGAGGTTTGTTTAAGGTGAGGCCTACTCAGGATTGCAGATTAAAGTTACGCTTGATGAAGAATACAGAGGACATAATACATGTAAAGCTCTACCAATGAAGTAAGTGATGTCCACTTCATTGCGCCAGTCATCATAAATGTATCCCTAAGCTTCTTATCTTGTTAGACATCAACCGCCATATGTATCATATAACTATTTTGCATTTCCAAAATAGCGAATTTTAAGGAATAAATAGCGATTCTTTACCATTCCAAATTTGCAATGAGCAAATTGCTAATTGCAAATTACCCATTCATTTCCATGCGCCAGGATGCCCATATGAAAGAAGGTGCAATTTGCGATTAGCAATTAGCTCATCGCAAATTAGGAATTTTTCCAAAGGTGCAGGGGTGTCTCAATAACACCCTGCTGCACCCTTGAAAAAGAAATTTGGGGGCATATGGCGCACATAAATTTTAACAACATTCCTTTACCTCAAAAACGATTTTCAATTCATAATTTGAAAACACTGCCCACAGGGAAATTACTTAAAATGTCCTTAAGACACATGAAAGTGTTTTTTTATTGCCTTTCCAGCATGGTTGGGTCACTTTTAACATGGCTATGTAACACAAACATTTAAAATCTAAATTTCCCATGCACAGGTGGGAGCATATTTACAAGCAATTTGCGCCACAGAGAAAGGTCTTACATTAAAATGGGAAAAATAACATCAGGGACAGTCAATTGCCTTATAAAGAAGCATACACCATTATGTCCTTGTCATAAATTTAAAAACAATTCCTTTTCCCCAAAAACGATTTTCAAATCATAATTTCAAAACACTGCACATGGGAAAATTACTTAAAATGTCCTTAAGACACATAAAAGCGTTTTTTAATTGCCTTTGCAGCATGTTTGTATCACTTTTAACATGGCTATGTAACACAAACATTCAAAATCTAAATTTTCCATGCACAGGTGGGAGCATATTTACAAGCAATTTGCGCCACATAATTCATAATTTTCTCCTTAAAGCACACTATTCTCTATCTAAATTAAAGAAATATTTTCTCACCTTAGCAAATACTTTGAGTTTGAAAACAGTCTCAGAAACACACCAATTTGTCTTCAGCAGAGCAAAAGGTATGCACTCCAGAGTCTGCATCTATCAAAAGCACAGAAATGCTGTAATTCTTCACACATATCTCTCATGTCACCCAATCAAAACTCTTCCCTCACTTTTTTTCAAATGAAAACCCTTCCCCCCTCTGCCCTTTCTGCCTTTTCTGCATGGCAACCACCTCTTGGAAGACTTCTGGTGTTTGCAAGTTCACACAACAATGTTGCAATTGAACTCTGAACTCTCAGTGCACCTGCATATCCAGTGCATTCTTTCATTTAATGATTTTTTATTGACCATTCAAAATACATCTTTCAAATAACTCATCCGTGCACCCTAACTTTCTGTTTTCAGCAATCAAAATCCACCAATCACTGTTACTGCTTCATGAACACAGAAACTCCACAGTTTTTTTCATTTTAAACTCTCATTTTTTCAACTGCCATTTCATTGCCACACTTCATCTGACTGCAGGAGAACCTTCTCTCACCATGTTTTCTGTCTGGATTGTTGGACATAGTTATATTCACTGGGCTCAAAGGTACGCTGAAAACAGGAATTTACCTAACCTCAATTTACAAGATGTGGAAATTAAGTGGTTTGGCCACAGAGGATTAAAATGTCACCAATTGATACCATTGGTGAAAACCTTTATGCATTTGCCCAAACCTGACCTGTTAATTGTGCACTGTGGAGGTAATGACTTGGGCACTTTGACTGGTGTAGGTCTGGAAATGCTTTTAAAGGACACCTTTGAGCAATTAATGGCACTTTTTCCTCAGACTGCCTTGGTATATTCAAATATATGCCAAAGACAGAAATGGAGGTGGTCAAACCAATTTTGTCCACAAATTGAGAAGTCGAGGAAGCATGTAAACAAATCTGTTTCAGCTTACATGAGAGACCATGGAATGGGCTCCCTGTACAACAATAACTTGCGTTACTACATGCAAGATATCTACAGAGGAGATGGAGTTCACTTCTCAGATGAGGGCAACAGAATTTTCACTCTGAATTTAAGAATGTGCATTGGTACCTACTTATAAGTACCTAAATGTACCATAAACCCAAAAGCTCTTCTCAGAGCTACCCTACATCTGATCACTCACAATTATTATTTTACTCTAACATTTTTCACTAATTTTCAACAAAGTACGCTCCCTGGGGCGCTACCTGGTACGCGAACCGGGAGCTAACCTCGCGAAATTTTTAAAAAAAATGTTTTTTTTTCGCACATATAAGCCTCCTCAGCCACCCTCACAAAACCTAGGGGGTCAAGATAAGTCTACCGTGCCCCCTTCTACCCATTCTGAACATTATTTGCCCTCCATCTTGTATCTTAATTCGACCGAAACACAAAATGGTGGACTCCCGTTACGCTTAAGGTTCGCGAACCGGGGCGCTCAACGGTTCGCGTACCGGGTCGCTCCCTGGGAAGCGCACCATCAAAAAAGGTGGGAAAGTAGTTCACAGAAAAGCCACTGGAGACAATTTCACCAAATATAGACTAGCTCATACTACATACCAATCCCTACCATTTTCACAAATTTGATTGGAATTCCATTTAGCCATTTAGCCTGTAGACCTCTCTAAATACCGTGAGGTAAATTACTTCACAAAACACATCTATTTTTTTTACCTGACATTTGATTGGTTATATACCTGAATATATATAAAGGAAGAGAAGAAAACACAGCCATTTTGACTACTACTTCTTGGTGTACATTTCAATAGGATTTTCACTAATTCCTTCAACTTCTTTCTAAAGGTAAGTTTTTATTTTTAAAACTGAAGTATATTGTGCACTATAAGTTAATATGGTAAACTTTTTCTGATAGTTATATACTATCCCTCTGTAGTAGTTATAGATTTAGATAGACTTCTCTGTTATAGTTATGGATGGAGTTAGGCTTCTCTTGTATAATTATGAATTTACTTACGTTAAATCACATACACTTTTTTATATTCCTACTTCCACTCTGATACTATACACTGCCCAAAATTAATCCCAACAGTGCCCTATCTCTACTAATATATATTTTCAATAGGATTTTCACTAATTCCTTCAACTTCTTTCTAAAGGTAAGTTTTTATTTTTAAAACTGAAGTATATTGTGCACTATAAGTTAATATGGTAAACTTTTTCTGATAGTTATATACTATCCCTCTGTAGTAGTTATAGATTTAGATAGACTTCTCTGTTATAGTTATGGATGGAGTTAGGCTTCTCTTGTATAATTATGAATTTACTTACGTTAAATCACATACACTTTTTTATATTCCTACTTCCACTCTGATACTATACACTGCCCAAAATTAATCCCAACAGTGCCCTATCTCTACTAATATATATTTTTTTAATCTAAATTTCAGGCAAAATGGAAGGCGAACAGAAAGTTGAATTTCAAATTGTCCTGCAAGAGAGCAGCCAAGAAATCAATGATGAAAATGATATTGAATTTTTCGATGAAACTTTAGACAAAGAACTACTGCAATGTGTACAAGCAGTAGATAACCTCCTTGAAAATGAGGACATTTTACACCCTCAGAGACTACAATGTATATTCAATGATAATTATGAAATTTCTGACAATGAAATGTTAGAAAGTTTAATAAAAATTATGAAACACAATCACAATAAAAAAAAATGCTTAAAAAATAAAGAAAATAAAAAATAATCAACAAAACCAACAATCAATTAACATACAGCATTTGAAAAGTCTATCATTCATTTTTCATTGCAGTACGCTGCCCAGAACGCTTCCCGGTTCGCGGACCGGGCGCTCCCCACGCAAAAAAAACAAAAAATTTTTTGGGGTTTTTTTGCCCCGCGGGGCCCTTTTAAAACCTCCACATTAAACCTAGGGGGTCAGGGAGGATCTAGTATGCCCCCTTATGGTTATTTCCCCCTTTGTTTTGGCCTCCTCTTGTCTCTCAATCCTACCGAGAGACAAGATGGCGGCCGCTCCGGACTGTTTAGAATGTTGACAGACACCGGAGAGCCAATCAGCTTAGCTACGCGAAGTTCCGGTACGCTTAAGGTCCGCGGACCGGAGCGCTGCCCAGAGCGCGCTTACAGATATATATCTTTTTTTAAACGTTAATTTCTCAAAATCCACTGGAGCACATATATTGAGACCTACAAAAGGCACATCGGGCTACCAGTCCCTACAATTTTGCCAAGTTTCATGCAAATCCATTCAGCCGTTCGGGCTAAAAGTGAGGCCACCCGCCCTATGGAAAACTCAATGTTAAAAACACGTTTTGGGACCCCCCTTTTTTCTCGACCCCCCCTGGACGAACCCCCCCCAAATTTCCAGGGGCTGCTCAGAAACAAAATGTTCCATTTTCCAGAAAATTTCAGCCAATTCCGTCCACAAACGCCAAAGTTATTAGACATAGAATTTTCAAAAATCCCATAGAGAAAAAATCCTAACTATATATACCTACTGGCGACCGCCAGTAGGTAATAAAAACACATTTTTTTCAGAAAGACACACATTCACTGGATGATGTCATCAGTGATGTCATCAGGGATATCATTTGATAATAAGTGAGGTGGTGTGTGAATAATTGTGTATGTAAGTAAATGTGAGTGTGATTGATTTTTTGCATGACTAACTATGTGTGTGAGTAACTCTATGGGTAAGTTGTGGTGTGTGAGTGTCTGTATAGGTGTATGAGTGCATATGATAGTGCTGTATTGATGAGCGACTGCATGTATGAGTGATTGTATGGGTGAATGAGTAGAGGTGTGTGTGTAGACCTAGGAATCAGTGAGTGGGTATGTATTAACTGGTATTGGTGTGTCTTTGGATTTGAAAATATTAGTCTGTATTTTAGAGTGGGTGTATCAAAGTTTATATTATGGTGTGAGGAGGTGCATCAGAATATCACTTGGATCATGTCATCAGTGATGTCATTAGTGATGTAATTTGAGATGTCATCAGTGATGTCATCAGTGATGTCACTGACCATGTTATGAGTGATGTAATATGTGACGTCATCAGCAGTGCATTGTGGGCGCGTAAGTTATAGTTAGCTGAGCTAGCTATAATGGAGGAATTTCAAAGGTTTTGTATGAGAGAAATGTTCAGCTAACTATAACGTGTGAAACCTATGGTTTTTTCAATGAATTTGCATAGTTTTTTAAATGATAATTCCTAACTATAACATGTGTGAAACCTATGTTTTTTTCAATGAATATATATATATATGTATATATTTATATATATATATATATTCACTGAAAAAAACATAGGTTATACACCATATATAGTTAGGAATTAGCATTTACAAAACCTTATTTTACTCACACAAAACCATTGAAATTCGCATATATAGTTAGTTGCACTAACTATATATCGCGCACCCGCAATCCACTGCTGATGATGTCACATATTGCATCATTCATGACATGGTCAGTGACATCACTGATGACATCACTGATGACATCTCAAATGACATCACTGATGACATCACTGATGACAACATCCAGTGACTGTATGTTTCTGTAAAGTTAAAATATGTCTTACATATTGAAGAAAGAGTGGATTTATAAGTGTCTGGATGAAGGATTTAGTAGGTGCATGACTGACTGTATGAGTGAGTGATTAAATGTGTCTCACTGAGTGCATGGGTTAGTGACTAAACTGTCTTAATTTGTGCATCATTATGTCTGTTGTTCTGTAAACTGCTGCATGTGTTGATCAGTAGCTATATGAGTAACTATATGGGTTATTGATTGGTTGCCCAAGTATTTGTATGGGAGACTGAGTGTGTGTGTGGGTGGCTGGGAGGTGTATGACTCTGTGCATAGATGTGTGAGCAGTTGATTCTCTAGATGTATGGGTTCAAAAGTGCATGTGGAAACAGCTGTATGGGCGGTTGATTGTGTGCATGAGTGTATTGGTGAGTGAATGGATATCTCAGTGCTACATGTCAAAGTAAGTACATATGTAAAACACAGTACATGTGAGAGTTGACATATATAAATAACTGTGCATAGGAGCCAGTGAATGTGTGAGTGACTGTATGGATCATTGTGAACTTGTATCCGTGATTGTATAAGAGAGTAAATAAGTGTTAGTATATGTTTGAATAAGTAAGGTGTGTATAACTGTATAGTTGAGAAAATGGAGGTGTGATTGATTCTTTGCATGACTGACTAGGTGTGTGTGTACCTTCATGGATGAGTGACAGTCTGTGAGTGTCTGTTTACACTGAGTGTATCTAAGGTTATATTAGAGTCTGAAGAGGTTCATCGTATTATCACATGAATGATGTCATCAGTGATGTGATCAGTAATGTCAACTGAGATGTCATCAGTGATGTCATCAGTGATGTCATTTGAGATGTCATCAGTGATGTCATTAGTGATGTCATTTGAGATGTCATCAGTGATGGCATCAGTGATGTCACTGACCATGTCATGAATGATGTAATATGTGACATCATCAGCAGTGGATTGCGGGTGCGCGATATATAGTTAGTGCAACTAACTATATATGCGAATTTCAATGGTTTTGTGTGAGTAAAATAAGGTTTTGTAAATGCTAATTCCTAACTATATATGGTGTATAACCTATGGTTTTTTTCAGTGAATTTTCAAGGTTTTGTAAATGCTAATTCCTAACTATATATGGTCTATAACCTATGGTTTTTTCAGTGAATTTCAATGGTTTTTTAATAGCAAATATCAAAAGCTTTAAAATGTATTCTTCTTTAAATCGAAAAATATATTTTATATATATATATATATATACGCGTAAGCGCGACGTATCGCGTTGCCGCGTAATGCGTCTTATGACGCGCCGCGTTAGCGCACCCGGAAGTGCTCCGGAGCGCGAACCGAGGCGCGGAGCGCAGCTCCCCGGAAGCGATCCGGGGCGTGGCGCGGAGCGCATAACGTAAATCATGTGACTTGTTAATAAAACTTTCTATTGGTTCATTTCACTTTTGGTTTCCTAATGATGTAAGACTAGGTCATGTGACCTAAAAATAACACTTTTCATTGGTTTAGAACATTTTTTTTCCCAAATGATGAAAACCCCTCCTTTTTTCCTCACTCTGACTTTCATCTTTGTGAGAGGAAGACCTACTTTCCATATTTTCTGAAATGGCAAGTGTTGTAGCTGCAGCTGCTGGAGCCAATCCACCACCACCACCACCACCAAAAAAGGATGGACCACCTCCTCAGGTCATCCTTAATCAAGAGGAGGAAGAAGAGGAAGAAGAGGAAGAGGAGCAAGACAGGAGGCAGTTTTTGCCTGAAGAGCCAAGGAGGTCCCATGTGAAGGATAGTTATATCTGGCAATTCTATACATTTCCCCGGGGCCAAAAAAAAGTAAATGCCCGCTACGTCACATGTCTGATCTGTGACAAAATTCTGTCCAGAGGGACTGATAAAAAAGTACAGCTTCGGGAATTACACCATGCATCGGCACATGGACAGGTGGCCCCCTATAAATTATAGTGCTGCGCAGGTACGTGACCTGCAGGAAAACCCCCCTCCTGTGGCCAGTACATCAACCAAACAGGCAGTGACGGGACCAGAGGCGAGGGAGAGGGTCCCAAACATCCAGATGAACTTCGGGGTCGTGAAGCAAGTATGCATTTTTTGCAGCAAATTAATTTGCTATTGGGAGAGTAGCATAAATCTAATCAACAGAGCTATTGAAAATCATAAATGTACAAAACGCCCCAGAAAGTAAATTATCTTTTTTTTTTGTTGCTCCTGTTGAGCCCTTTATAATGAATGATTTTCGTTTCCCCCCCCCCAAAAAAACAAAAAAAATATAAAACCGTTCAAAAAATACAAAAAAAGTAAAAAAATGTTCAGAAAAATAATAAAAAAAATATAAAACAACAAAAACAATAAAAAAAGTTCTTTTCAGAACTACCTCCCATTTATAAAACAATTGCTAGAATGTTTAGCACTCTGGCAACCTCTATTTCTTTTGATTCGCTTCCCGGTTCGCGCACCGGTACGCGAACCGGAAGCGAAACAGAATTTTTTTTTTTTTAAAAAAAGGAAGAGTGAGTATAAGGGAAGGAAACAGAGAGTAATGTTAAAGGAAAGACAGCTAGAGGGAGTAACACAGAGATACCGTTTAATAGATCTATTTACCAAAGAAAAGATGTAAGAGGGTATAATTGAGAAAAACAAAATAGATAAGGAAGTGAAAGAAAAAAAGGAGAGTAGAAGGATAATAAACAAGAGTTTCTTAGAGAATGTGAGTGAATGTTCAAATTAAGAAGAAAAACAGTTAAGGATGTGGAATGAGAGGTAGAGATAAAACCGGACTAAAAGAACAACCCTGAGGGAAAGTGTTAAGAAAACAGTGAACGAAAGTAAATAGGAATAAAACAAGATGTATGACAGTGACTAAGGTTAAAACATGTGGAATAACAGAGAGAAAAAACAGAAAGCAGGAAAGAAGAAGTGACAGAAAAGGAATAATTGAAACAGCAAAGAAATGTAAATAACATAGTGTGCTTGAACTACAGGGAGAAAGCATAATGAACAAGTAGTGAAAGAGTGATGAGTCAGAGACAGTGAGAGTAATAGAGACGGAGTGAGTGAACAGGAGTGAGGAACTATGAGAACAGAGGGACTGAGAAAAGGAGTGGAAGGAGTAGAGTAAGTAAGTAATAGAAAAAGGAATGAGGGAAGTAGCAAAGGCAGGAAACTGAGGGTTAAAGAAATGAAGCAGTGGAACTAATAGAAGTTAAATGTGATAGAAATGTAACGAAAAGAGTACAAAACACTTACCTTATAATTGTCGTTAACTTAGTCACTTGGTATTTTTATACTTTCAATCTGTGAAAGAAAGAACAAAAATTTGAAAAATATTAAAACACGTATTTAAAAATGAGAAAAGACAAGGGAAAAGATTGAAAATCATCCAATTTTACAAAGAAATAAAGTTAGAGATAAACATGCAGAAAAAAAAGAGAAAGAAACGGTGATAGACAGTCAGAGACAAAAAGAAATTGTAATAGAGTAAATTACTAAGAGAAAAAAAGGAAGATACTTTCAGTGACAGAAAAGAAGGATAGAAGAGAAAACTAAATTGAAGTTGTGTAAGCTACTAAAAGAAAGTGAGTAAGGTAAACTATATAAGGAAAGGGTGAATAAGGAAAAGAGAGTGAGGGAGAGAGGAGACAGAGGAAGTGAAGGAAAGAGTGTCAGATACAGACTGAGTGAGGCAACAAAGAAAGATAAATGAGTGAGGGTGAGTTATACTAACTGATTGCACCAAAAAAGGAGAACCCAAAAATATTTAATTTAGAAAACAAAGGGAGGAAAGATGGAAAAGACAAGCGAAGCAGAGAGTCTAAAAGCTGGAAAATGGTGCAAGGGAGAAAAGAAAAAAGCAGAGTTGGAATAGGGAAACAAAGGTTGAAAGATAAGTGGAGTCAGAGAACACGGGTGAAAGAGAATAAAACAAAAGGTAATGTGAGTATGTAAAGAGGATTGATAGAAGGTAGTAAAAGACGAGTGAGCATGAGATAAGACGAATACAAATTAAAATTCACTATACAAAGTACAGAATTAATTATACATGTTAAATGGTTTATTTTTGCTGTTCTCAGAATATATCAAATTTCACTAAAAACAGTGAGTTGAAGGTATTCATCATATAACAGCGGGGAAAAAAAACCACAATCAAAATGATTGTGTTTAAAAAACCCATATAACATAACCAATCAGAAATCAGAACTCCTCAAAAGTAACTTACTTTCCATGACGTCGAAGGATGTCCTATGAACATCTTATACTCTGTTGTGCTGTTATTATTTTCTGCCTGCCACTTTCTGAAAGAAAAGCTCCATCGTTTTGACAAATATGTTACATACAATAAATGACTTCTCGCTCTCTACCGCACTTCTCCTCAAGGCCAAATAGTGTAAGAGCCATTTATAACTCTTGGAATTCTTCTAAGCAAATCCCGTCATTTTCTTTTTCCACAACTTTCAGAAAGAAAACGTCCAAGATCACTTTCACAATCCTGTACTAGTAATATCTCACCCTTCTTGCTCACTCATGTTCCACATTAACTTTTCACTCTGTACTACACTTAGCCTCAAGGCCAAATAGTGTAGGAGCCATTAGAACCTCTTGAAATTCCTCAGAGCAAATCCCGAGATTCCTTCCTTAAAATTTTGGTTGTAAAAACACCAGGTAAGAATTTTCAAGGTCAAAAGGCAATCTTTTTTTCAAATTTAAAACAGAATCATTGCAGAATGACCAGCCATTTCCAGACTTCAAATAAGCTGTGTAATGTCCTGATGTTGTTGAAGGACCGTCATTATATATAATTGCTGCAGTTACAAAAGTCCTTCCTGATATTGACAACTGCGAAGCCACAAAATTTTTAATTAAAGTTGTCAATTTTGTTCCATCAGGCCTACATCGTTGGAACATTAAAATGACATACTGGCCATAACTTCTTATAAATAATGTGGACAGCATTGCAGACTTACATTGGCTATACTCCATGTTTTGATCGGCTGCTTTTACTAGCTTATTAAAGGACACTGATTTACTGTCTGGCAAAGTTAAATATATAAATCTTTCTGAGTCTACACTAGTAGTACTTGATACCCTACAGTTCTTGCAGTCATGCTGCCATTGATAAGAAAGGCCAAACAGATGATCTACATCTACACCTTCATCTTGCAATACATCAAGCATATACATTAAAAACTCCTGACAATCTTGCTGAATATTTTGAGAGAATTGCGTTTGACCTGAACATTTGTCTAACAGATTTCGAATTTCAGACATACTTTCTATTTTTGTTCTATCAGTACTACATTTCTCTAACACAGAATTCAACAAACAGCAAAAACTTTGATCGGAATTGATCACAATCTGTTCTTTTAAAGTTTCTAGAGAAAATAGAACATTAACCACTACATTAGCATAGCAGTTGACACCAGAACTATTTTCAAATTGAAAACCAACAACATCTTCAACAGAATCCATTTTCTTTCTGCTTATAATTTCGGGTTCATCGACTTTTCGTCTTTTTGCTACAACCTCCCTACTATTGGTCACATTTCTTCGTTTCCGGCCTACCACACGTTTCTCAAACAAAGGATATTGAGGCAAATGTGGCGCATACTCTCTTCTTAACCTATTGTATTCCTTAACACAATCTAGATCCGCACAAATGTTTGTGACATCACACTCAATCAAGTACAATCCCGATAAAGTTCTGACTCGTGACAATGCCACATATGCCATATCCTCCTTGAACACAGAACTGCCAATATTCACCAATGCACTGTCTACACTTAAACCTTGCGATTTATGGATTGTCACCGCATATGCCAAGCAAACAGGAAACTGCTTACGGCGAACATATAAGTCTTTTACAAGCAAAAACCTAGCAGAGCAACGACCAATTAGCTGTACTTCCTCAATGCCATCAAATTTAATTTTTAAAAATTCAATTCCATCTCTATTTCTGTATTTCTCAAAATCAACAACATTACCCATTGATCCATTTACCAGACCTCTTTCAACATGTAAATTCCTTCTCAAAATGATACGGCAATTTAAGCACACATCCAGAGTCTTTTCAAAACCAGCAGTTTTAGATATAGTCTTCTCTAATGATTCCAATTTAGATTTCAAATTCTCAGACAAAATAATTGTTGCTCCCATATGCTCTATTCTGTCAATAGCTTCCAGTTTCACAATCTCTTGGTTTTCTAAATTCAACATTTTGTTGTTGAAGATGGCACATTCTGCAAGAGTTGGCATCAAACATATTCCAGATTTCTTCTCAGTAATTTTCCGAAAAATATTCTCTGGCAGAACGTCTTCTTCTGGATACAAATTTGACAGTAATCGTGCATGTAAAGCTTCTTTCCCATGCTCGGTCACTTTTCCGATTCTAACATCTTGTAGAATATTCTTATAATCTTCATCCTTCGCTTGAGGCATATTTTCACGCAGTTCAGCATAATTGAAGTTTAACCATATGTTAACGTTGCCAATGCTCCCTAGGCACTTCCTGGTATCTTCATGCGTAAGCAGTTTAAACACTGGTTGTCCTTTCACTGGTGTCAGCTGCAGAAGATCACCGAAAACAATGATGTGTTTGCCACCAAATAACACATCATACTCCGTTTTAAGAACTTCCTGCATTCTCAAATGCACAAAGGCAAGCATGACATTAGAAACCATGCTTACTTCGTCAATGATAAGAAGTTTCATCTTCTTCAGGATTCTTGAAACTTCACAACAAGCATCTCCAGATAACTTGTGGTATTGTAATTTGTTATCATGCTCCACTGGCAGCATCAGTAGACGATGTAAAGTAATCCCTTTAATGTTATGTGCTGCCAGCCCAGTTGGAGCAGTGACAACACAAGACAGCGATGACTCGGTCCTTTTCTGCAGATAACATGAAATTGCTTTAATGAGGAAACTTTTTCCAGTTCCTGCTTCTCCACTCACGTACAGTCGGACAGGCTTCAACGACGTACATGAGCACTCTTTCTTCTTATGACTTAATCCATGATCAATTTGGTTGGTAACTTCGTCATATATTTTCCTCTGCTCAACGTTGAGTTGTCTTTCCAAATCTTCTAAGTTAACCGCATCCTCCTGAGCATGTGCCATGGCTCTTTCCACTTCAATCTTGGCAGTGGCAGCTTCATTTTCGATAACTGGTCCTCCTAGTGGATCCTGACTCAATTAAACAGAACTCTGACTGTCCTGAGAACTGTCTCTAGCAATCTCGGCTGCAATTGTTGCTTCCTGCTCAATTTCCGCATTCAACATTTCTAGATATTTTGGAAAAACAGGACATTCTATGGTCTCCTTGGCTGCATTGAAAGAATCTTCGTAACAGAGGAAATCTCCAAGCAGTTCCTCTTCTGCACGCCAAGGCTTGACAAGTTGCAAAAGAGCTAAATAGAAAAACTCTTTTCTTTCAGGAGATTCGCCACTCAATTTTCGATGATTTACCAATTGGCATTTTCTTTGCTTGACCAGACATCCCTTACTTCCAATTACAGCATACACTCCTTTATCAATATCTTCTTTGATGTTCCTCTTGAATATGTAATTTTGTAGAACCTCATACAGACAAACATTCTCGAGGTGACTGCTTCTATTTGGATAATATGTATCCAACATGTTGGTCTTCAAAATATCTGTACTGTTTGGCTCCTTCTCCGCCAAATACTCAATTTCCCGTACAGGTTTCAGAACTCGATTACGCGTTGCAGCAAGACCAAGACTCGCCCAAATGATACTCCTAGATTTGGCATAGAGACTTGCTGAAGATAACTGGTCAGAACATTCGTAAGCTCCGATTTCTCGATGCGACAACATCTTCAGACTGCAACTGTACAACTTCTTACTGAGGCTCTTTTCATGGGAAATGTCCTCCCACATATTCTTTAATTCTGTCTTTTCTTTTTTTGTGATGTAAGATGTCACATACCGAGCCACAGCCATACAGTTATCAGCCACAAACTGTATATCCATGTTAGCATTCCACATGGACAAAATCACTGGGTTGTAGTCGTTGATGTACTTGGACTCTTCGTTTCTTTACAAATTGTATGTATTTTTGGGTGATTTCCTCGTCACATTATGTCGCAGTGAAGACATCAAACTGTTCACTCTTCCTTTAGAAATCACCGGTCGTGGAAAGCCGAAACGACATTTTGTGTAGAACTTGTCCTTGTTTCTGAATTTACGACGACAGTACTTTCCACAACGATGGCTTTGAAAGCGTAAAACTTGTTCTCTTAGGCTTTTGTCTTCCTTTGTCTTTGGAACAGCACATGTAGAATACTGTTCTATGAAACTCATCACTAAGTCATCCGGATCTGTTCCAAATTTGGGTGCATCTTTGATCCATAGCAGCATATGTATATGAGGAGCACCTCTTGCTTGATACTCCTTTCTCCAGAAGAAATCCAACACCTCTCCAAGAGGTGGATTTTTCTTGTTCATGATGAAAGACATCATAGCTTCAAATCTATGATTGAAGTACCTGCATACATTCACTGGATCCAAAGAGCACAGTTCTCCGGGTGTCTTGAATTCGATATTTTCAATGTTTCCATTTGCCTCTCGTAGAAATTCAAGTAAGTCTTCCCAGCCATACTCGGCACAGCTGAGAGTGAGGAACCATGTGGGAGTTCCTAAGTTCCTCAGCATACATTTTAAATCACCATGACGACGGTACCAGTACTCATTAGTACCACGCTGACATGCCATGAGATTAATCAGGTGAGAATCCAAAATACTGTCTTGCACATTGACTTTATCCATAAAGTCCCTTGCCGAGATATTTTGCATCTGTACACCACTTTTCAAGATGTGGTTCACTGCATATGACAGTCCAGACAGATCACTTTCAAACAGTAGATGAAACAAATAGGGAATGCATTGACGAAACCTAGGATCTTCTGCATACAATCATAAAGTCCGGTATTCAGAAGCAGGAATTAGATCAGGTCGCTCATCATATCTTCCTCCTTGACCTGTTGGAAATAGCTGTGGGAAACACCGAGCTTCCAAACTTTCCTCCCAAATACTAATGGGACTCCCTTTGGCTTGTTTCATTTGAAACAACTCAATAGCATTCCCCATGACTTCCTTGGAATGCAACGGATGAACACTATAATGTTCATATATTTCTTCATTTTTAGAGGCTTCTACTTTCTCAATTTGTCCAGCACACAAATCGCTGTCCTCTTCTTCACTTACTTCCTCTTCTGCAACACATACATTCTTGTAATACTTATTGTTTTTCATCAAATACAATGTTGCCTTTTTGACTTTCCTAACATCCACTAAATCTTGCCAGATTTTCTTACTCTTTGTCGGAACCCCATTAACTAAGATAACCAGAGGTTCCTCTTCCACTTTCTCTACTCCAATTGTATTAATGTTTTTCTTCAAATCTAGAGGCAAATAAACAACTCTTCCCTTTAATCCTCTCTGTAATTCTGATGGAGGCAATTTCCCTGTCTTTGGCTCCATTCGTACAATAGCCTGAAAGGGATGGACACTTTGAATCAAAATAGATTCATTCAAGTATTTAAATCCTTCAATTCAGAAGGAATGTCAACCAATTCCAGATTATTATGAACCGCTCTAGCAGGCATCCGGTTTTGATTTAATTTGTTACAACAATAAGTACACACACGTTGATCCGATCCCAAATCAAAAAAATTTTCTACCATCAAGTATGTTGCGAAATCCTTCCATTCACTATTATTTTCCCTTTCACTTTTTGCATATAAATCCACTAACTTAGTCTGATTCTTATAATAAGTGCGTCGACAACACACACAAGTGAAATTAGGCCTCTCACTTGATTTCACCTGAAACGTGGCAATTTCCTTCTGAAAATTATCTGTACTGGAAATCTGTACACTCTCTTCCACATTACCTTCTTCTTCTGGGTCAATTTCAACATTCTCCTCTTTACTTGCAAAGTAACAAAACTCAATTTCTTCACAAATATTCTTCACATCTACTTCAGAACCATGCAAAAGAGCACTGCTTAATTGTTTAAGCTTAATTGCTGGACTCTTAGCAAAATACAACATTCTCACTAATTTCCTCACTTTATTATGATGGACTGCTAGCATCCTGAAATGATGAAAAACACTCTGGCATACTCTCCTGGAAAGACAAGCCAATGAATGACCATTTAAACCTGTCACTTCTCTCACTTTGCATGGATCTAATTCCTGCAACAACTTCATTTTCTGTTTTAAACTTTTCTTATTAAATGTCCGTACAAAATCACAAAGCAAATTGATGGAATCCTGTCGCACACTGCAAATACTACTACACTTACAGGTGTACACTGGACCCTTAGGACGTCTCCCTAAAACTTCATCACCTAACACCTCTTCTGCCTCTGTTGACACAAGTTTTTCTTTTTCAACTGGACAACTGTCTTTCACCTCATATGCTCGACCACTGGTGTCAACTGCATGCACCAAATCATTGTCCTGGAAGTAACTCTCCTCATTGAAAAATGCCTCACAACTTGAACTATGCATCCATTCTCCTGAAAATACTTCACAAAAATTTGTACGATTAACTATTCTCTTCCATCTACTATTTGTTTTGAATTCATAAATTGCCTTGTTTAGTTTCCTAATTCTATTGATTACCAAAATAAATAACTTTCGCTTCATTTCCAAAGCCTGATCAATAATTTTCTCAACATTTTTCTTTTTCTTATAAAAAGCCAGTTTCTGTTGACCTTTCTTCACATTTTTCATCAAATTTACAATTATCCTGTTGCGGAACATTCGTGTACGAATGTCCCTAAATTGATTGTGCCTTCTACCGGCACTCACAGAGTTTTCTCCTGCTCTACCACTAACTTTATTAAGGGGCCTTTCCTTCCTGTTTAAATTGACTCTCTTCTTCTGGACTAAAACATGTTCTGTAGTGATACTTTTTTTTCTGAAAATGTTTCTTAGGAAAGATTTCGTTGTCTTACCCGGAGCTTTTTTGGTGACTTGACGAGTTTTTATTGTAGAGGACTGCTGCAAGCATGTAGTAAGCTGCTGTGTTTGATGTTTTGTAGCCTTTCTCCTTCTTTGCCGTGAAGGCATTTTTTAATTTTGAAATGATCTGCAGTTGAATCTGTGGTAAAATATAATAAAAAATGTTATTAACCACTATTACCAAACAGTAAATCAATAACAGTCGTCAAAAAATTAACACACTAGTTGTCAATTCTACATACAATAATTTTTAGTGCATTGACAAATTTCAAACTCACAAATAGTAGCAAAGAAATGGAATGCTTCTACATTTGACCTGTGCTCTTTTATATGTGAATCTGAACTAATTTTATTAGCATATTTCAATATTTTATTAAAGACACTTCACACAAGCTGTTTTTGAAGTTGTATTTAATTTTAAATAAAACGGTTAACATGGTTACTTTTCATTTCCAGTAACTTAAATTTATTTTTAAAAGTCTTTATAGTTCAATAGGCTCGAGCAGATCAGCTGCCCACCCTATGTCATACAATTCTGACAAATCTGCATCCTCATCATATTCTTCATCATCCACAGGATATAAATCATCCAAGGGATC
Organism: Lissotriton helveticus; assembly: GCF_964261635.1. NCBI lineage: Eukaryota > Metazoa > Chordata > Amphibia > Caudata > Salamandridae > Lissotriton > Lissotriton helveticus. Next base: position 655,423,632 of record NC_136072.1, read on the forward strand.
TACTTCCACTGACGGTTCAATGACAAGTTCAATGATAAGATCGAGATCAACAGATTGCTCATTATCACTCATGGTTGATGTTGTCGTTATCTTTAAAGAAAGAGAACAACAATGAGATGTTGCAGAGTAAGACACAAATCTCAGAGACTATAATAGTACAATTGTTTAACAAGAGTAACATTTTGCAGATATTATTTAGCCATGTCCAGCGATGCTGAGGAGGTGAGGCCTATGTCCAAGTTTTCAGTGAACAGGACTCATCTCTTCTTAACCTTGGATAAGCCTCACCGACTCTGTGTCCCCTGCTCATACTTAAATGTAAAGGGGCAGATTTATGTTAACTGGCGCATCCCCAGGGATGCACCAGTTAACGTGCGCCGCTGCTCTCCCACCCATGGTGTGCCGCATTTCCAATGCGGAGCACCATGGGGCAAAAACAGCACAGATGCGTCACGCATCTGTGCCGCAAAAGCGGCGCATTGCAGAAATCACGTCGCAAGCGCGACATGACTCCTGCAATGCACAGGGGCAAGCCACACATTGCATGGTGCGTCACTCCTTATGCCTGTTTCAAACAGGCGTAAGGATTTGATTCAGCAATGCCATAAAGCTGACTCAGTGAAATCTTGTAAATTTCACTGTGTTAGTTTTACAGGGCTTTCATGCAAGTGAACGCCCACCCTGCAACAAAACGCCCACATGAAACCTGACGCAGGTTTCATGTGGCGCAGGACTTTACAGCGTGACACATCTGCCTAGATGCATCAAGTTGTAAATATGTCGCAACATGGCGCATCTTTTGCGCCGCCGCTGCGTCACAAAAGTGATGCAACGGCGGTGCAAAGGAGGCGCACGGCCATCATAAATCTGCCCCTAACATTTTAAATGATTGGTTCAGGATGCCGAAAAGGTGTGGCCTATCCAGAGGTTTGTTTGAGGTGAGGCCTACTCAGGGTTGCAGATGAAATTTAGGCTTGTTGAAGAGTACAGAGGACATAATACATGTGCAGGCCTACCAATGAAGTGAGTCATGTCCACTGCACTCTTGAACAAAGGCCAGACCTCCTCTGTCTCCCTGGACAGGCCTAAACCTCATCTGCACAATGTGATTCGTAATGTTAGGAAACACAGGTGATGTAATTGAAAAACGTGCAAATATTTTTGCTCATTTCACAATCACATCACCTGTGTTTCCTTTGCTTACGTATCTCATTGTGCAGATGTAGTCTAGCATATCAAAGAGTACGCAGAAGGTGAGCACTGTATGCAACAACTTTGACACTTACAGAAGCCTCAGCTTCTCCATGCCCCCTACACAGTCCTAAATGTATACAGTTTAAACTGACGGTATCTTGTTGCAGATGAAGTGAGGCCTATCTTGCAACATGGTGCATCTTTTGCACCGCTGCTGCGTCACAAAAGTGACGCAACGGCGGCGCAAAAGAGGCGCACGGCCATCATAAATCTGCCCCCAACATTTTAAATGATTGGTTCAGGATGCCGATAAGGTGTGGCCTATCCAGAGGTTTGTTTGAGGTGAGGCCTACTCAGGGTTGCAGATGAAATTTAGGCTTGTTGAAGAGTACAGAGGAGATAATACATGTGCAGGCCTACCAACGAAGTGAGTCATATCCACTGCACTCTTGAACAAAGGCCAGACCTCCTCTGTCTCCCTGGACAGGCCTAAACCTCATCTGCACAATGTGATTCGTAATGTTAGGAAACACAGGTGATATAATTGAAAAACGTGCAAATATTTTTGCTCATTTCACAATCACATCACCTGTATTTCCTCAGCTTAGGTATCTCATTGTGCAGATGTAGTCTAGCATATCCAAGAGTACGCAGAAGATGAGGACTGTATGCAACAGAGCAATGTACATTACTCACCTCCCTTGACACTTACAGAAGCCTCAGTTTCTCCATGCCTCCTACACAGTTCTAAATGTATATCATTATCATCATAGTGACTATGAAACTCTAGCAGTACATATTGTGAAACCTAAATGTCTTAAAGTAACGATTCTTTAACCGACAAACAAGCAAATTATTCTCCCAGATTGATGGTGAGAAGTGATATATTTATTTAAAGAAGCAGACACCTTTTTGTCATTGTCATAAATGTAAAAAGCATTCCTTTTCTTTATGAACTATTTTCATGTCATAATTTGAAAACACAGCACAACTCCTATGTACAAGTACACCCTGTCAGTACAAATTTGCCAAGCACACATGCGGGCGTATTTACAAGAGCCTTGCACCACGGAGAAATGACTTAAATTTACCAAGCACTCATGAGGGCTTATTTACAAGGACCTTGCACCACCTTTAAAGTCACTTTTAACATGGGGAAAATGACGTGAATGTAGCTCATAAGCTTTGTAAATTTGCCCCCATGTTGACTATGAAACTCTTGCAGAACATATTGTGAAACCTTAATGATTTCAAGAAACGTTCTTAAACACATCAAGTAAGCAAATTATTCACCCAGATTCATGGTGAAGTGACTTAAAATGCCCTAACACACATGGGGGCGTATTTACAAGGCCCTTGCACCACTTTTGCGTCACTATTAACATGGGGAAAATGACGTGAAAGTGACTCAAAGGCCTTGTAAATATGCCCCAAACAGGCTATGAAACTCTAGCAGTATATATCAAGAAACCTAAATGATTTCAAGAAACGTTCTTAAACACATCAAGTAAGCAAATTATTCACCCAGATTCATGGTGAAGTGACTTAAAATGCCCTAACACACATGAGGGCATATTTTACAAGGCCCTTGCACCACTTTTGCGTCACTTTTAACATAGGGAAAATGACGTGAAAGTGACTCAAAGGCCTTGTAAATATGCCCCAAGCAGGCTATGAAACTCTAGCAGTATATATCAAGAAACCTAAATGATTTCAAGAAACGTTCTTAAACACATCAAGTAAGCAAATTATTCACCCAGATTCATGGTGAAGTGACTTAAAATGCCCTAACACACATGAGGGCATATTTTACAAGGCCCTTGCACCACTTTTGCGTCACTTTTAACATAGGGAAAATAACATGAAAGTGGCTCAAACATGAGAGTGTATTTACAAGGCCCTTGCACCACTTGTACGTCACTTTTAATATGGGGAAAATAACGTGAAAGTGGCTCAAAGTCCCTTTAAATATGCCCCATGCTGTCTATGAAACTCTAGCAGTACATATCAAGAAACCTAAATGACTTCAAGAAACGTTTTTAAACACATCAAGTAAGCAAATTATTCTCCCTAAATCATGGGGCAAGTGAAATATTTGTTTAAAGAAGCAGACACCATTATTTCCTTGTCATAAATTTTAAAAGCATTCCTTTTCCTCAAAAACGATTTTCAAGTCATAATTTGAAAACACAGCACAGCTCCTATGTACAAGCACACCCTGTCAGTACTAATACTTCACATTATCTCCAATTACAATTTCTCCAAGAAACAAAATCTATTTTTAAAACACTTGACACAAAGCAACATTTTAAATACACAACTTTCTTCCTAATTTTTTCCCTTAAGCATACTAATCTCTATCTAAATTAAATGAATCTTTTCTCACCTTAGCAAATACTTTTTGAGTTTCAAAACAGTCTCAGACACACACCAATTTTTCCTTAGCAGAGCAAAGGGTATGCACTCCAGAGGCTGCAACCAACAAAGGCACAGAAATGCTGTAATTCATCACACATATCTCTCATGTCACCCAATCAAAACTCTTCCCTCACTTTTTTCAAATCAACACCCTTCCCCCCTCTGCCCTTTCTGCATTTTTTCCATAGCAACCACCTCCTGAAAGACCTCTCATGTTTACAAGTTCACACAACAATGTTTCAATTGAACTCTGAACTCTCAGTACACCTGCGTATCCAGTGCAATCTTTCATAAAATGATTTTTTCTTGACCACTCAAATTACATCTTTCAAAGAACTCATCCATGCACCCTAACTTTCTGTTTTCAGCAATCAAAATCCACCAATCACTGCTACTGAATCATTAGCACAGAAACTCCACAGTTTTTTTCATTACAAACTCCTACTGTTTCAACTGCCATTTCATTCCCACACTTCATCTGACTGCAGCAGAACCTCCTCTCACCATGTTTTCTGTCTGGATTGTTGGACATAGTTACATCCACTGGGCTCAAAGGTATGCTGATAACAGAAATTTACACAACCTCAATTTACAAAATGTGGAAATCAACTGGATTGGCCACAGAGGATTAAGATGTCACCAATTGATACCATTGGTGAAAACCTTTTTGCATTTGCCAAAACCTGACCTGTTAATTGTGCACTGTGGAGGAAATGACTTGGGCACTTTGACTGGGGTAGGGCTGGAAATGCTTTTAAAGGACACCTTTGAGCAATTGATGGCACTTTTTCCTCAAACTGCCTTGGTATATTCAAATATATGCCAAAGACAGAAATGGAGGTGGTCCAACCAATTTTGTCCACAAATTGAGAAATCGAGGAAGCATGTAAATAAGTCTGTTTCAGCTTACATGAGAGACCATGGAATGGGCTCCATCTACAACAATAACTTGCGTTACTACATGAAAGATATCTACAGAGGAGATGGAGTTCACTTCTCAGATGAGGGGAACAGAGTTTTCATCCTGAATTTAAGACTATGTATTGGTACCTACTTATAAGTACCTAAATCTACCACAGACCCAAAAGCTCTTCTCAGAGCTACCCTAACTATGATCACTCTAAACAAATTTTAAATGTAACTTTTTTTTAAATAATTTTCATGATTTACGCTTTCCGGAGCGCTACCCGGTTCGCGCACCGGACGCTAACCGCACATATGGGCCTCCTCACCCACCCTCAGAAAACCTAGGGGGTCAGGATATGTCTCCCGTGCCCCCTTATACCCATTTCCCACATTGTTTTTCCTCCATCTTGTGATTAAATTCGACCGAAACACAAGATGGCGGACTCCCGTTACGCTACCGGTTAGCTAACCGGTTCGCGTACCGGGTAGCGCCTCTATCGCGAAAAAACTGAATTTTTTTTTTTTTTATTTTTAGCCCCGCGGGACCCTTTAATAGCCCCCTCATCAATCCTAGGGGGTCAGGAGGGGTCTACCTTGCCCCCTTTCATTAATTTCCCCCTTCGTTTTTCTTCACCTCTTGTCTCTCGATCCTACCAAGAGACAAGATGGCGGCCGCTTCGGACTGTTTAGAATGTTGACTGACACCGGAGAGCCAATCAGCTTCGCTTCGCGAAGTTCCGTTACGCGTCAGGTACGCGAACCGGGGCGCTAACCGGAGCGCTGTTACAGATATATATATTTTTTTGAACGTTAATTTATCAAAATCCACTGGAGCACATATATTGAGACCTGGCAAAGGCACATCGGGCAAACAATATCTACAATTTTGCCAAGTTTCGTGGAAATCCATTCAGCCGTTCGAGCTAAAAGTGAGTCCAACCGCCCTATGGAAAATTGCATGGGAAAAACGCATTTTGGGACGCCCCTTTTTTCTCGGCCCCCCCTTGACGAAACCCCCCCAAATTTTTAGGGGCTGCTCAGAAACAAAATGTTCCATTACCGGTCGAAACGCGTAATGACTTTGTAAGTGAGCAAATAAAAATATCCATGCCAAAGACAGGCGGAGTTCATGCCTTCTTCATCGCTGCTGGGAGGTTGAGGAATCCTCAACCTCCCGAGGAGCACCAACCCCGATATCTTAGGAGACCATGTGGCAGGTATTTACTGAGCCACATTTGTGGGACTGCGGCACAGAGATTAGGAAGGGGCCCGCTTCATGAGACCTAACTGAGGGTATTAATTGTACTCAGCAGGAACGTTGGCGAATCTATATAAGAGGGATTTATTTTTCCGGGACTACCTGACCCATAATCCCTAGCACAGAGTCATTAGGGCAGCCCATCAAGGGGTGTTTGATTTGGGAAGAGTGAGGATACGGCGGTACCTGGAAATGCGCATTTTCTCTTTCATCAGCCTCTGAGGAAGAAGCCATTGTCTTCGAAATTGGCCACAGAGGATTAAGATGTCACCAATTGATACCATTGGTGAAAACCTTTTTGCATTTGCCAAAACCTGACCTGTTAATTGTGCACTGTGGAGGAAATGACTTGGGCACTTTGACTGGGGTAGGGCTGGAAATGCTTTTAAAGGACACCTTTGAGCAATTGATGGCACTTTTTCCTCAAACTGCCTTGGTATATTCAAATATATGCCAAAGACAGAAATGGAGGTGGTCCAACCAATTTTGTCCACAAATTGAGAAATCGAGGAAGCATGTAAATAAGTCTGTTTCAGCTTACATGAGAGACCATGGAATGGGCTCCATCTACAACAATAACTTGCGTTACTACATGAAAGATATCTACAGAGGAGATGGAGTTCACTTCTCAGATGAGGGGAACAGAGTTTTCATCCTGAATTTAAGACTATGTATTGGTACCTACTTATAAGTACCTAAATCTACCACAGACCCAAAAGCTCTTCTCAGAGCTACCCTAACTATGATCACTCTAAACAAATTTTAAATGTAACTTTTTTTAAAATAATTTTCATGATTTACGCTTTCCGGAGCGCTACCCGGTTCTCGCACCGGACGCTAACCGCGCGAAAATTTGAAAATGTGTTTTTTTTTCGCACATATGGGCCTCCTCACCCACCCTCAGAAAACCTAGGGGGTCAGGATATGTCTCCCGTGCCCCCTTATACCCATTTCCCACATTGTTTTTCCTCCATCTTGTGATTAAATTCGACCGAAACACAAGATGGCGGACTCCCGTTACGCTACCGGTTAGCTAACCGGTTCGCGTACCGGGTAGCGCCTCTATCGCGAAAAAACTGAATTTTTATTTTTTTTATTTTTAGCCCCGCGGGACCCTTTAATAGCCCCCTCATCAATCCTAGGGGGTCAGGAGGGGTCTACCTTGCCCCCTTTCATTAATTTCCCCCTTCGTTTTTCTTCACCTCTTGTCTCTCGATCCTACCAAGAGACAAGATGGCGGCCGCTTCGGACTGTTTAGAATGTTGACAGACACCGGAGAGCCAATCAGCTTCGCTTCGCGAAGTTCCGTTACGCGTCAGGTACGCGAACCGGGGCGCTAACCGGAGCGCTGATACAGATATATATATTTTTTTGAACGTTAATTTATCAAAATCCACTGGAGCACATATATTGAGACCTAGCAAAGGCACATCGGGCAAACAATATCTACAATTTTGCCAAGTTTCGTGGAAATCCATTCAGCCGTTCGAGCTAAAAGTGAGTCCAACCGCCCTATGGAAAATTGCATGGGAAAAACGCATTTTGGGACGCCCCTTTTTTCTCGGCCCCCCCTTGACGAAACCCCCCCAAATTTTTAGGGGCTGCTCAGAAACAAAATGTTCCATTACCGGTCGAAACGCGTAATGACTTTGTAAGTGAGCAAATAAAAATATCCATGCCAAAGACAGGCGGAGTTCATGCCTTCTTCATCGCTGCTGGGAGGTTGAGGAATCCTCAACCTCCCGAGGAGCACCAACCCCGATATCTTAGGAGACCATGCGGCAGGTATTTACTGAGCCACATTTGTGGGACTGCGGCACAGAGATTAGGAAGGGGCCCGCTTCACGAGACCTAACTGAGGGTATTAATTGTACTCAGCAGGAACGTTGGCGAATCTATATAAGAGGGATTTATTTTTCCGGGACTACCTGACCCATAATCCCTAGCACAGAGTCATTAGGGCAGCCCATCAAGGGGTGTTTGATTTGGGAAGAGTGAGGATACGGCGGTACCTGGAAATGCGCATTTTCTCTTTCATCAGCCTCTGAGGAAGAAGCCATTGTCTTCGAAATGCGTCAGGCAACATGATGATTTGAACTGTGAAAGGCATCAGGATGGGGGTTGCCTTCCATACATTAAAAGCGTGCAACCTTGTGCGGGGTCAAGAGTGCTCCTTACAGGTTGGAGACCTTCGTAGCGTTCATTTTAGGCGGCAATCCAAGCCGCCGTGGAGCACCAACCCCGATATCTTAGGGGACCATGTGGCAGGTATTTACTGAGCCACATTTGTGGGACTGCAGCACGGAGATTAGGAAGGGGCCCGCTTCACTAGACTCATATGAGGGTTTTATTTGTAGTCAGCAGGAACATTGGCGCATCTATATAAAGGGGATATATTTTTCGGGGACTACCTGACCCATATTCCTCAGCACAGACTCATTAGGGCAGCCCATCAAGGGGCGTGTGATTTGGGAGACGTGCAACCTTGTGCTGGGTCAAGAGTGCTCCTTACAGGTTGGAGACCTTCATTGCATATATATATTGTCACTGAAAAAACCATAGGTTTCAGGCACATTATAGTTAGGAATTAGCATTTAAAAAACCTTAGAAAGACTTAGAAAGTCACTGACCATGTAATGAGTGATGTAATATGTGACGTCATCAGCAGTGCATTACGGGCGCACGAGTTATAGTTAGCTGAACTAACTATAATGGGGGAATTTCAATGGTTTTGTATGAGTGAAATGTCCCGCTAACTATAACATGTGTGAAACCTATGGTTTTTTCAGTGAATTTCTAAGGTTTTTTAAATGCTAATTCCTAACTATAACGTGCCTGAAACCTATGTTTTGTTTCTGTGAATTTGAAAGGTTTTGTAAATGATAATTTTAAAATGTATTACTTATTATATTTCTTTCTTTTTATAGTAATTTCCTATGTTTGTATTATAAATACTTATATTATTTTATTTTTAAAGTTACATTTCATATTCTTTATGTAAAATAATAACAAAAGTAAATTAAAAAAGAATGCACTGCTAGTGAAACTGCCTGGGTGAATTTGTAAGTGTTAGGGGCAGATTTACAACCCCCTTGTGCCTCTTTTACACCGCCGTGCATCACTTTTCTGATGCAGCGGTGGTGCACAAGATGCACCATGGTGTGTGGTATTTAGAATGTGATGTATCTGGGAGGTGCGTCACATTGTAAATCCCTGTACCAGAAGGAGACATTCCTACATGGGGGGGGGGGGCCTTCCGGTGCAGGAACACCTCCTAAAAGTGGCTGAGCTTTGTCACTTTTGGGCTCATGCTGTGTCTAAACCCTGCACTATCTTGAAGCAGGTGTAAGGATTGATACAGCATTCTGAGCATAGGGCCCCCAGGGCAGTGCTGGAGATGCGTTGCACTTTCAACGTAACTCCAACAATGCACCACCTTTACAGCACAGATACATCACACACCTGTGCCGTTTTTGTCCCTTGGTACACCGCATTGTAAATGCGGCACATCCATGGTGGTGGTGTCACGGTGCACAATAACTGGCATATTCCTGGGGATATGCCAGTTATTGTATATGTGCCCATTAGTGTTTTAATGTAGTGAATCGATTACTACATACCGATGAATGAGTCCCTACAAAACTAAAACAGCAGTGACAGAGTGCTTGCTGGAAGTGTACGGATACAAACTGGGGAATTGAAGGTATATAAGACAAATTTGCAAGTACATAGAAGACTGCATGCATAGTGGTTTGAAGCAGTCTATAGCCTAAGGCCTATTTTAATGCATGAGTACTTAGGTACTGAGTAGATGATTACAGTTCTGCAAAGAAAGAGCCTGATTGAATGTATAACAGCCTCAGTTTTACCACAGTATTTAGATAAACACATACTGCTGAATGGCTCACTACAATATTGAAACAGTAGTGTGAGAGTGTTTGGTGAAAGTGTAAAGATACAGACTGGGGAATTGAAGGTATAAAAGACAAGTTTGCCGGTGCATAGAACACTGCATGCATAGTCTATAGGTGTTTGAAGCAGTCCATGCCCTAAGGCACACTTTCCACCATGAGTACTTGGGTACTGGCTGAATGATTACAATTCTGCAAGGAGAGTGTGTGGCTGAATGTATAGCAGCTTTACTTTTACAACAGTGTATAGATAAGCATATACTGCTGTATGGTTCACTAAAATACTGAAACAGTAGTGTAAGAGTGTTTGGTGAAAGTGTAACGATACACACTGGGTAATTGAAGATATAAAAGGCAAGTTTGCTACCGTATACAACAATGAATGCATAGTCTATAATGATTTGAAGCAGGGAGATGGGGGGTCGTTCCGGCGCAGGAATACTTCCTAAAAGTGGCTGAGTGAAATATACAAGATTTCACTTTGTCACTTTTGAACTCATGCTGCGTCAAAACCCTGCACTTGCTCGAACCAGGTGAAAGGATTGACTTAGCATTGTGAGCATAGAGTCCCTGAGCATTCCTAGAAATGCGATGCACTTGCAACGCAACTTAAGCAATGCGCCGCCTTCACGGCACAGCTACATCACATATATGTACTGTTTTTGCCCCATAGTGCACCACATTCTAAATACGGCACATCCATAGAGATGATGTCACAGTGCACAATAACTGCCATATCCCTGGGGATATTGCAGTTATTGTACATCTACCCATTAGTGTTTTAATATTGTGAATGGATTAGTACACACTGATCAATGAGTCACTACAAAACTATAACAGGAGTGACAGAGTGTTTGCTGGACGTGTAAGGATAGAGACTGGGGAATTGAACATATAAAAGGCAAGTTTGCCGGTGCATAGAAGACTGCAAGCATCGTCTATAAGAGTTTAAAACAGTCCATGGCCTAAGGATTACTTTGCTTCATGACTACTTAGATACTGACTGTATGATTACAGTTGTCCAAGGAGAGTGTCAAGCTGAATGTATAACTGCTTCACTTTTAAAACAGTGTATAGATAAACACATACTGCTGTATGGCTCACTACGTTACTAAAATAGCAGTAGCAGAATGTTTGGAGGAAGTATAAAGATACAGACTGGGCAATTCAAAAGCCAAGTTTGCAGGGGCATACAAAAAGTCATTTATTATTTATTAATCTTCCCAACGCCCGAAGCGCCAGCACACCTTTCCAAAGGTAGGTTTACGATTTACAAATGCTATCATTTTTTATATTAAAAAGCATAATAATAACAAATATTAATCCTTTTTTTTCTTCTAATGATAACGATATTTTTTTATATCTTCTATTTACATGTTTTTAGTCATGAAAATGAAAAGAACACATTTTACCGAGTAACACTCCAACGTATGTAGATAATAATACCTTATACGTGTTACGATCGAAATTGAAACCTTTACAGCTTCGCAGTTTGTAACTTTTCAGAACACGTGCAGAACAAAAACAGTTAAAACTGGAGCATGTGTAAGCTGCAAAACGTGGCATCTAAATAGGCAGACCCACAGCTTTCTTCCGTATACTACTAAACAACCAAAAACTATATAAACCACACCTACTGTGCAATTAGTTTCATTTTCGCAAGTTATTTCTGAGTCGCCAATCTATGTTGCAGGTTCCGTTTTCTAACATCGGATTCTCTTTTTCCGTGAACAAATATATTCCGGAGTTGTAAGTTGTTTCAATATGGCATAGGCATAGTACTTAGTTATAATTTGTGGCTATTTATCAATATTTAAACATTTATATGTAGAAAAAATGTTATTGCATGTTTTTCTCTGTAAAGTCAGCAGCTTGTTTTTAGAAACAGATAGATTATAACAAACATTGCTCCTTTTCTGGCTCCTTTCACCTTATATATAGTGAGTTTTTATATTATAATATTGTCACTGTACTTAGCTTGAGGGGTGTTGGTGACCCATCAACGCAAATCCTAAACATTTACAATCAACGTCACCATCTTCCACTTTTTATTGTGTTTTCCCCTAGAGATCACATACTGTTAATATGTATATTATAACATTAACAGTCTTGGTGATCTTACTGGACTTCACGATCCGTCGTCACAAAGAGTAACAATAAGTAAGCAACGATACCGGCTTGCGGTTCTCAGTCTATTTTCCACTTGTGATCATGTGCTGTGAGAATATATACATATTATTATTCTCACCGTCATGATCTCAGAGGAGTTTATGACCCGTCACCACGAAGATCAAACTTTTTCACCTCCCGGAGAAAAGAAGTTCAGTAATAATTACCGCTCGAAAGTATTTCATCATGGATGTTCTGTTAAATACATAATTTTATTTTCCTTTTCTTTTTACTGTAACAATGGTATCAATCGTTATATTATAATAGATTGTCCTATTGCTACAGAAGAGGAATGGAAGATTTTTCAGCGCCATCTGTAATATAACCTTAAAATATTAAAAAGTACTTAATCAGATATTTTTTTCAAGAACCATATTTTACAAAACAGCAGAACAAAAAAATATAGCTATCATGCATACTTTGTTACTTTAAATATTTAATAAACCCAACATTTCTGAATGTTATTTTCTAATTTCTATTCCTATTTGCGGTTCCTATTCACCTTCTCCCTAAAGAATATAGAGGACCTGTACTTTAAGAGTACCATCCTATACATTCTTTAGTGAGTATGTGATTTATTAGCGGACCAGTCTGCAAACTCTAAGCACTACGACAGGACGTTCCTGAATTGTACAGAATTAAAATTATGAAATCATTTGTATTTAAGTGTTTTTACTTGTTCTCTTGATCTGAGATAATGTAGTGCGGGAGTGTTTGTTGTAGCACTTCTATTCTACTTTATCTAAAAGTTACTGATGCCCTCTTACAGCTTCAAAAATGTGGGGCAACAATTTTACAAACTGTAGCACAAAAAAGAAGTATATAGCCACGCTTAACTGATATTTTATGAAATTCCATTTTTAATTGTCACCCCTTTCATATATACAGGGACAGTTCTGAAGAAAGTTTATTTGTATTTGCTTAATAAAAACTGTTTCAAACCTAGACTGATTTTTTTGCTGCGCAACCACACCTCCCCATCAGGAAAGTAATTATAAGTAGATAATACTTCTAAGAAGTATGTCACCTACAAACTTGATGAAAAAAACAGCGCAAGACACTATCATTTTTTTGCCGTGATTTATACACAACACAGCAATTATATAAATGGCCCTTGAAACATATAAAAAAATGGTTTCCCTCATAATTCCTCTCCACCACCATATGGGCACTGTACAGAGTTAATAGTGTTCCTAACCTGCCCTCTACTACTTTCTTTCCCCATACTCCTTTGGAAAATGCATCACAATATCACTGACAACAGTGAACCGTTCCCACCCAATAAAGAGCAAACTTGTGCTCGGAACACTTTAGCCAATAAAATGTCCATGTTGCTCCGCACAGGAGGAAGGAATGACTGCCAAAACTTATACTTTTAATACTTCACAGCCAATGAACATTACGCTTCGTAAAGTCCCGCTTGGAGCACGTTACCCTAATACTCCCCGAACAGGGAGGAATCTTTCAACTGGCTTCTTCTACGACTAACGGTTCCTATGAAAAAAATAAATATAAATCTCCAGCACAGTAACTATTTCAGTTAGCAACATACTCTGGTGAACTTCTAACCTCTGTACTCACAGAAGTGATCCATGAACAGTTACTATGGTAACAGGCAGAAAGGTAGTAACAATTACCAGTCATAACATCTTTCTTTTAATATCTTTTAGATGTAGAGCTTCACAATGCATTATGTAACAAGGACGACAGAAATGGCACAAGGAGAGCAAAGAAGCTTGTTTCAGAAAGAACAACTAATTATCTGTGAAACAAGAGAATTTGTAGTATGCAGCAGGCGTGCAAAACACACATTGGGGTAGCAGGGCTTCAGCTAGGATCAGATAGCTTCCTGGGCCCACACACAGTCGCACCTGAGTACTTCACAGGTCTTTTAAAGACATTTTGCTCGTTAATGAGACTTTGATCCCCCCCCACTTACAGCCCCTGCAGCTCCACTCTTCTTTTTCCTTGAAGTTAAGCCCCCCCCCCGAAATGTTTTTCTAGCACCCCCCGATATTTTTGACTGTGCTGGCGCCTTTGGCTTCAGGCAACCCCCCCTGTCGTGTGTGTCTCTCCCACGTTTTAATGCCCTTTTTTCTCTCTTTCTCTTTCTTACTCTCTCACATCGTTTCTCTTTCTTTTTAAAGTTTTGGACGCTGCTATCTCCAGTCTGCTATATACAACCTTATCTGAGTTGAAGTGATGAACTCTCTTGATTACTGTGAAGGCTTCTTCAACACGTAGAGCACCTTCTTTCAATCACGCCAATGGCACTAGGTGAGCAACGAATTTTGTTTCTGAAACAACAAAAAATTATTTGTGAAAGGAGAGAGTGGGTAGTGTGCAGCAGCTTCACTGTGTAGAAATGTATAATTACCTCCGAGCAGTGACAACAGGTAGGTTAAAACAGTCTGAGAAACAGATCTACAAGCTTATTGTGCCACTTTTGTGTCACTTTAACATGGGAAAAGTGGCGCAAGGAGCTTGTAAATCTGTGTCTGACTTTTCTAGAAAAAATCTCAACTCCAGACTCTGCGAGACAGTTTTAATGTTGTTTTCTCTCTCTTTGTCTCTCTCACTCTCTGTGACATCATTTCTCTTTCTCTTTTAAAGTTATAGACACTGCTGTCTACTTTGACGTGTAGAAGCAGATTTGAATTGAATTGTGACCTCCGGTGGCCGCAGTGTTTGGCCGCAGTGTTTATACAAGGTAAGCCCAGTGGCCAAGATATACAATGCCTACATTGCAATGCATTAGAAATAAGTCGGCATATTTACAATCCGGTTGTGCCACTTTTGTGTCAGTAACGCAGTAGGCACTTCCATATAGACACCACTTGAATGCGGGACTATAACAGAAGTGAAATGTACTAGGCACACTGCACACGTAAAATCGTAGTGTTACCTTCACTTGTAATGCTTCACCTTATTTAGTCACATCTACATAACTTTAAACTCTTTTTGTCTTTTTTGTTTTGCAGATTCCCTACCCAATGTCTTTTGGAGTCCACATCACAATTTGTTTATAATACTGTTTTATTAAAGTTATTTTTCTAGTTGTTTATTACATTATCTTTAAGTTACATTTACAGTTATTGTTGTTTTAATTAAAGTTATTAAAAAAACGATATACTTGTTTTTTTTGGAGGGGGGACAGTCCACAACAAAAATAATATTTATAATTTGAAATACTATAGTAAGATGTTTGACAGTAGGGTTGAAAAGTACTGGCTGTACAATAAGTTATCTTTTCTCTGGATGGACTACAACATAGAAAGGAAATCAAAGTAAAATAATGTGTACCACATTTACAAACCTCTTGCGACATTTTTGCGTGCAAACCTACCCCCCTACAAAATTAACTGTGTGGGCCTCAATAACGCCCCTCAATCCACGAAAACGACCACCCCCAGGATATTTCTATATAGTGTGAGGGAGGATGTGTGGCCCACTGCCTGATGCCCTGGAGTCCGCCATACCCAGACCCGGTTCCTGCAGTGTCCTGGGGGAAAACAGCCATTACAACGCAGTCATAACCACACGTGATCATCACCACAAATTTGTTAGCACGCATATGGCTTTACCATGCATGCCTTTACCATGCATGCTTTTACAACTAGTATACATTTACCACGCATGATAAAGGCATAAGCATGACAATGGCTTTGTGGTGACGGACACGTGTTGTAATAGCTGTGGCTTACGTGCTTCAAATTAGTTTTTAGGTATGCGTGTGACCAAGTCTGATAACATCAGAGGCCAAGGACAAACACTGTGGTGTCTGTGGCAGGAAATATCATTGATCACAGAGAAGATAGGCGGAGTGCAAAATGAAAGTAACAGGTATAATAAAAATAACGGAGGAAAACTACTAAAATGGCAGTGGAAGGAGTATGTAATCAACGTTTGGCGCCTCTGCAATACGTTTCAAATAAATATACATAAAATATGATTATTAATATATTACAAAAGTATAGCAGCGGATGACACACACGGCCCGGGAAAAGAAAGCGGCAAATTTAATACCTGAAATGAGGATAGCTTTGCTTGGGGAACTTGAAGAAAAATAAAGAAACATGGGCTTGGAAACGAGGCTGCGCATGCATAGAGAGTACAACTGGTGCACAAAAAAAAACTGAAAGTTTTACATACTATCATAGAAATATAGCTCTTTTTTTGACCAATAACGTTAGTTCTCAAAATGAACTGTTTTTTTTAGCCCCAATGCCCCCACGATCCCAGACGGCTCCCCGTGTCCTTCGAGAGCCCGCATTGCTTTGTCAGAGAGAGCAGCTTACATGCTGCTCTCTCTGATGAAAAACAATCTGCTTTCCTACTTGAAAGAGAGAGCAGATTAACTTGCTCTCTCTTTCAAATAGGAAAGCGGTTTCTTGTGGTAAAGTGGGAGCTGCGACGGTCCCACCCTACCATAGCAAACAGCAGTGTCCCGGGGTAAGTACCCCGTGACACTGCAAGAGCTGGCCCTGGGAGGTGGTGGTCTCCTCCCAACATTAAAAAGCCCCAGGGAGTGCAGGTCTCTGGGGCTGGAAGGTCCTTTTACATATTACTGCCCCAGGAAGGTGGCGGTCCCCGGGACGTGTACTGGGGGAGAGGGAGGGCGAGATGAAAACATACTTTAAAAAATATATATATTTTAAAAAAAGCCCCGAGGGGGTGGCGGTCCCCGGGACTGTGGGGGGAGGGGGGCCGTGAGCCCCCCGCATACTTCAAAATAAAACCCCAGGAGGTGGCTTTCCCCGAGTCTCGGAGGGCCTAACAAGCCCCCCTTATGGAAAAAAAATGCCCCCGGGATATGGCCCCCCCGGGGGCTAATTAAGAATAAAACGGACTTCTACTTTTTTTTTTCCTTTTCCACCGCGTACGCGTACGATACGCGTACCCCGTGATTTTTTAATTTAAAAAAGAAAGAATTGGGGCCTAAAGATTCATGTGGGACCCCCTGAGCAGGCCTAGAGGGTCAGGATGTTTCTACCCTGCCCCCTTTCCTTATTTTTCAACTTTGTTTTGCTGTTTTCTTGTGACTCGGTTCTACCGAGGCACAAGATGGCTGCCAACACTTCCTGGTTTGCAGTGTTGACAGATGGGTATGTTACCCTAAATACCTCGGACGGGCCATGGATTTTGTAGGCTACTTTGTCCCAAATTATGCCATCCGCAACCGGGAATGCTAAAATATTAACATGAGACTGATCACTTTTCATGATATGGGACGATGTGTGAGGGGCCAGAATTCCATCCACCACGTTTACAGCAGAGCATTCTGGCACTTAATGACCATTGATGAGCAAAAAGAACACTGTCACAAATCCAATTGACATGAAGAGAAAAATTAGGATAAGCAGCAACCAAATGTAGGTCCATGGAGGGACCAGGTAAGTCCTTTTGACCCAAGAGAAAAAAATACTTAATTTAGTCAGTGTGTCTGCCAAACTGGATGTCAAGGAAGATGAGCCGGAACAGAGGCTGGCAAGTTCTCCATAGTAGCCACTCGTAGGTTGATTAATCAGAGGTGGAAGTGTCGGGTCCGTCTGATGTTCTCCAGGACTGTTCGACACCTCACTCACGGACTCCTCAGGATTATATATATGCTCAACATCCATTGTAGAAGATAGAGGTCAGACGGGTGAAAGATCAATATTTGTGTCCATCACTTTCTTAGCCCTACGAGGACCAGAGGAAGATGATGAAGTCAGTAGATCCAATGAAATTGGGTTGCACGAAACTGCAGGTGTGACACTATTCAGAATCAGCTACATGGTGTAACTTGACATGGTCCACTGAAACATATCTGCTGTATTTGCGACCAGGTAAAGGTGGTTAAATGATTGTATGAGTACCTTTCAGCCCAAGCACTGGAACCAGTGCACAATAAGAGGGACCAAACTCTTTTTTGTTCTCCAGATTTTCTCGTACTAGATCACCGATTTTTGGTAGCCAACCGGCAACTGAAATCAGCAGTGCTGCTTCAGTGGAAGAGGGTTAATGTTCAGTTGCAAATCTGTCATGTGTCTTTTGTAGATCCTGTAACACAGTAGAATGATTACCTACTTCAAAGGTTGTGGCAGCCACCACAACGTCTAGACCAACAAGGTCTGAAACAAACATTTTAATGCCACAAAGTATTCTGTATGGCGTCCGCCCACCCAGAGATCGTCTAGGGAGATTATTAAGTCCATGCTGAACCCCATACAAGTGGGCTAGCCAGTTCCTGCCAGTATTGAGCCAGCAACATTTGCTCAAATGGCAAAATAAGCATGTTTGGAATCCGTGGCCGATTGAGCCAAGCCCTCGGTGTAAATGATGCATTTGTACTCATGTAGACCTAGCAGAGACAAGGGAGAGAGGATGAACATGTTCGTACTGTTAAAACTCCTGTGTCTGTAAGGAAGGATCAAAGATAAACGGGACATCAGCCGATGTCAAAGAATTAGCCCATTGCATCCAACTGGGATGTAGTGCTTTCGATTTAGGTACACTCGCTTTAGTCACGGCTTTCAAAGCAGGGAAGGGCGTGACCATAAGAATGCGTTTCCCTTGCGCCAGTGAGCGTCCCTTTATAATCGCCATCCAAGAATTTTTCAACAGTTGAAAAGCGCTTTTCAGCAGCAGTGTATAAATGTGATTTGTACGCATTAAGTATTGTGTCACCCTCATTGAACGTCAAGTAAGTGAAACACACTGTCCAACAAATGATAGCTATTACTAGGTTTTTGGTGTTATCACCCATCAACAAGTAGATAGTTGCAAGCAAGTCAGTTTGCAAAGAATTTAGAATAGAAGTATGTTCCGGAAGCCATCTGGCTGAAGAAAACTTAGGTTGTATCAACGCAAAAAGTGGTTTGATATGCTGAGTATAAGCGGGAATGTATGTTCGCCCGAAATTTAAAAATCCCAGCAAAGACTGAGGTGCTTCAGTGTGGAAGGGGGTTGCAAGTGTGCACATTTTTCCAAGAAGTGAGGGGTCCAAGCCCTTTCCTTCATTATTGAGCTCATAGCCCAAAAAGAGAACCACTAAATGGGCGATGTGCGATTTTGCAAAATTTAATTTATATCTATAGTTGGCAAAGGACAAAGTTATCCTGTTGACTCAGACAAGGTTTGGCATTAGCTCAACGTCCGTCAGATAAATGACTTCTACGTACGAGAACGCATCAGGTTCTATGTTGTTTAACAAAGGCACAATACAAGCCGCAAATGCCCCGGGCTATTCATTACCCCATAGGCAATCGTGTACATTTTTTATGAGTTCCGAAGGTAGTCAATGCTGTCAAGTCATGGCTCTCAGGTGCGAGATTGTGACTGTAGAAACCATTTGAAATATCAAGTGTAGTTTTGTATTTCTTACAAACAAGATTGTTCACCAGCACAGAGCTGTGAGTATTCTGCACCACAAAAATGCAACAATGACTTTTCAAATTTCGGTAACCATCAGGTTTTTATACCATAAAGAGAGGATTATTTATCAGTGATGTACATGATTCAATCACTCCTTGATTCTCTAACTCTGTTAGAATGTCACAAGCAGAAGCCTTTGCTTCAAGTCTGATTGGATATAGCCATTGCTGCTAAGCCATAGAGTATAAAGGTATTCCTTGAGACGGTAAATCAACATCCCAACCCACCTTATTATGATACACCACCTGGGCTAGGGCCAGAGCCCACTCAGCTACGAAAGCCTGTGCATGCTCCTCAGGGACATAACGCCAAAAACTCAGAAGTATCATGTCTTCCCCTCCAGAAGCGGCTAACACAAAGGGTGGAGACCAATCTTTCTCTGCTAACAAAATGCCATACGAGGAGGTTAGATTATCCCAGAAAACCACCTTGATTGGACTAGGTATATCACCTTCAATTTGGAAATTAATGGCATAGAGCCCAGCCGAGGGGGCAACCTGGGTGTCAGAAGTCTCTATTGTAATGAATGCTTCAGTTGCTGTTGCCTCTAGACAGGACACAGACTCCTGCACTATGGTAACCTCTGCTGCGCTGTCGAGCCGAGTCACTGTACATGTCCAATCCAGTAGGCGCTTTCTCACTGTCTGAGCCATATCTTGCTGTTAAAGCTGCAACTTTTTTCTTCTGGAATGGGGTTCGAAAACGAGGTAGATCCTCTTGTTTTCCCTTGACATCAAACTACTGTCAAGGTGGATCTTGTCCCTGTGGTGCAGGCTGACTTTTTCCAATATCCTGGCGTTCCCCACCACCGACTTGAGAGCCAGATGTGTCCTGTGAAGAACGAGAAGAACACTGATCAGGGTCTTGAAATCTATAAGGTGTCTTTATTTTCACGTGATCGCACAAGTCATGAGTATGCTCAGAAGACTCAGGTGTCGGTCAACCAGCACGCGAACCTTGCTTCTGTTGTTGCTGCCTCTGTTTTTTTTCCAGTTCTTTTTAGGAAAGACCGGATGCCCATCTTTATCGGTCTGGGATTTTTGTTGTGTTTGAGATTGAGTTTGCGTTTGAGTAAAAGGCTCAAGTCCCAAACTATTGTGGCCCATGATCTTATAAACCTTTTTTCATAATCTTTGGTAATTCACGTGGATTGTCTGCATCAGGGACAGCCTCCAAGTGGTTTGCCACTTGAAAGCTTGCTGCATCGCCCTTGACATTGCCAAGGATCATATCAGCAACCATGTCGAACATCCCCACCAGTCACATCCCCAGCTCAACAGCTGCTTCGGCTCCGTGTTCATCTTGCACATGTTTTATCATGGAGGGGAATAAAGTCAGGGAATACTTCGAATATACTGCTGCAAACACCTTGTCCCAGGTGTTATAATCAGCTAACTCGGGAAGCAAATCTTTAGGCAAGTTATTAATCAATATACTGTGTTTCTACACAGGAGAGGTATTTGGAAAAACAGCCTCCAGTTGTCCAAATTTGTCAGCAAGCCAATAAGGTAATTCATCCTTATTTTGTGGTTGCGTGCCTATTACTGAATTATCATAACGGGACTGATAGTTACACCACCAGGACCCGCAGGTTGCGCAGCAACACCAGGTTGTCCCACCTGGATGTTGGGCAACATGAAATGCATAACAGCTCTATGCAAGTGTATTAAAGACGTAACACGAGAAGTTTCGCAAGCGTAACGGTTGTCAGCCGACACGGATGAGGGTTATATCCAGCCAATATGGGCCACATGGCCCCATCTATTGATAAAGGACCTAAACGGACCTGCTTTATTGGGTGAGGAAGGGCACCATTAAACTAAATTAGGTGCTGCCAAGCTCTAAGCGGAATCTCAAGAGCCTGATAGGGCTGATAAGCATTAGGAAGGGCCGTAGGCATATATTCGTGGAACAAGTTATCCATTACATCCACCAAAAAGGTGACCCAAGAATAAAACACACCAAAGCGGTAAGCAGCATCCGCTTCTATTACAAATATCAGCGCAACACCAGCAATAGGGACTCCTTTTTGAGTTAAATAAGCAGTGAGTACTATACAATTTGGAGGAGAAATTATGACCGCCATAATGGATAATAAAGACTAACAACCTAGAGGGGGGCAGAGCAATAACGGGTCAAGAATATAAAGAAAAACCTTTTTAAACTTCAAACTTGAAAGAACCCATAAAAATATCAATATAGGAGGTTACTCTATCACAGCTGTCTCCGGAAACAGAAGTGAGGGTTTTGTGGACATGCACAAGCACTACTCAAGCGTCTCGCAGATAAAAACCAGACCAAACGTTGGTGGCGCCATGCTGCAGGGATTCTGCACATACACAGAACTATGCACAGAAAACAGGACCTCAGTGAATAGGGGTGTACCAACCTACCACATCAGTACCCAAAATTCCAAACCAACTAGCTATAGTGTCTCATTCATTCTCCTCCAAATATCACAGAGCTACACATGATTAGACAACCCAGAACACAACCCTCCCGACTCCCTCAGGAATCACGGTAGCAAGACGTACTCTTTCACTCACTCACTCGTACTTGTCCACAATGAGAATAGGCAGAGTCACTGAAATAGTTCAAACTGTTTATTTTAACTATCATACTCTACAATACAGTATACGTGCAACTACTAGCAGCAAAATGCATAAACTTTGCACAGTTAGCATGGTTACAATTCCATAGAATACAAAGGAAATGTGGGCAAAAGCAGCATCATGGCAGCGAAGCTCATGCTAACTTAGCAATGTTGATACTGCCCACTGGCACCATATAACAATACCCTCACTCACCCTCAATACTAACAACACCCCTACCACCCAAATACCCTTACCCACCCTTAACCCTAAAACACACTTGCAACCCAAATACCTTACTCACCCTATACCCTAAAAACACCCTTGCCGCCCAAATGTCCTTACCCACCCTAAACCCCAAAAATACCCTTGTCACCTAAATACATTTACCCACCATAAACTATAAAATAGCCCTTGACACCTAAAAACATATACCTACTCTAAACCTAAAAAATACCCTTGCCACCCAAATACCTTTACAACCCTAAAGGCTCTGATTTCACTCATGCAAACGCAGTGAAATTCATCAGTTATATTTACCTGAGCTAACTATAACTTACACCCCAGCAATGCACTCCCTATGACTTCAAATAATACATCACTCATGACATGGTTAGTAACATCGCTGATGACATCGCAAATGAGGTCACTGAAGACATCATCCAGTGAGTGTAAGCATTTTGTGAACATTTCGGAGACTATTCTTTCTGTACCACTAATGAGTGAGGCAATTTCTAACATATGAGATCTGAGTGGTGGTGTGACTCTGTATTTGTGTGTGAGTGGGTGTGCGAGTGGCTGTATGAGTGTGTGAGTGGGTGTGTGAGTGGCTATATGGGTGAATAAGTGGGTCTGTGGGTAGCAGTATAGGTAAATAAGTGAGTGTGTGACTAGCTGTATGAGTGAGTGAGTGGCTGTGGGAGTGGCTGTATTGGTGAGTTAGTGGGTATGTGAGTGACTGTATGGGTAAGTGAGTGGCTGTATAGGTGGGTGAATTATTGTGTGAGTGGCTGTATGTATGACTGACTGTGTAAGTGAGTAATGGTGAACGATTGGCTGTTCAAGTTGGTGTTAGGCTAACTGAGTGGGTGTATGAGTGGCTGTATTGGAGAGTGAGTGTCTGTGTGAGTGTCGGTATGTGTGAGTGAATAGATGTGTTAGTGCTTGTATGGATGTGTGAATGGGTATGTAAGTGGTTGTGTGAGTGGGTACATTGCTATTCTATGCCTGAGGCTTGAGCCGGGCAGCTGATTTTTTTACTTGCTCTTAAAAATTTATTGTGTGATTATTCCCTGTGTGTCCTACCCCCTCCCTGTCTCAGCGCACGGATCTATCGCAGCGCGTGTCTCCACCGACTGAGGGTGGAGGCCTTCATCTGATCATTTATTTTTAATTTACCTTGTGCACCCCTGATTTCCGCGCTGCACGGACAGCTCCTGTGTCTCCCCCCAGAACAACCGGCCAATTCAGGGCAGGCTTGCCTGGGACACGGGCGGAATACGGCGGCGGCCATTTTGGGTAGGGCTAGGCACTATAAAAATAGCTGTAGGACTCTGCTCGCGAGATACCTTGCTATTCTATGCCTGAGGCTTGAGCCGGGCAGCTGATTTTTTTACTTGCTCTTAAAAATTTATTGTGTGATTATTCCCTGTGTGTCCTACCCCCTCCCTGTCTCAGCGCGCGGATCTATCGCAGCGCGTGTCTCCACCGACTGAGGGTGGAGGCCTTCATCTGATCATATATTTTTAATTTACATTGTGCACCCCTGATTTCCGCGCTGCACGGACAGCTCCTGTGTCTCCCCCCAGAACAACCGGCCAATTCAGGGCAGGCTTGCCTGGGACACGGGCGGAACACGGCGGCGGCCATTTTGGGTAGGGCTAGGCACTATAAAAATAGCTGTAGGACTCTGCTCGCGAGATACCTTGCTATTCTATGCCTGAGGCTTGAGCCGGGCAACTGATTTTTTTACTTGCTCTTAAAAATTTATTGTGTGATTATTCCCTGTGTGTCCTACCCCCTCCCTGTCTCAGCGCGCGGATCTATCACAGCGCGTGTCTCCACCGACTGAGGGTGGAGGCCTTCATCTGATCATTTATTTTTAATTTACCTTGTGCACCCCTGATTTCCGCGCTGCACGGACAGCTCCTGTGTCTCCCCCCAGAACAACCGGCCAATTCAGGGCAGGCTTGCCTGGGACACGGGCGGAATACGGCGGCGGCCATTTTGGGTAGGGCTAGGCACCATAAAAATAGACGGCCATGACTCCGCGCAGCGGATGCGCTCAGCGGGCACGCCGTTTTCACGCCAGAGTCAAGCCAGAGTCCAGCCCGTCTGCGCCCGTCCGCGCTGAGGACGAGCTGGACACTGGACTTACACCTACGCAATCCTCGGGAATTCTTTCTTATTCCTCTGCTGATTTTTCAGCCCTGAAGCCCCCCTGCCTACCTTGTACCCATACATTCTCTCTGGAAGGTATCCTGCATTCCTCCCGCTGCCACACCTGTAATTCTGTGATTCTACCTTCCACATCTTTCAGGTTGTCTACTCGAGACTACTCTCGTTCATCTAGGAATACATTGATAAAGAAGGGCTTTCTGATCAATGCCAGGTCCCTTATTAAAAATAATATCTCTTTCCATGAGTTTGTGGAAGACAGGCAGCCGGAATGGGTGCTTGTCACAGAAACATGGGCTTCGGAGTCTTCTGGCCATGACCTACTGATGGCTATCCCGGAGGGATATAAACTGCTGCGACAAGACAGAGTTAAACGCAGAGGGGGTGGACTTGCTATTGTTTGCAAGGCCGCCCTGCCCTGCACGATTAAATCTCTGTCTGAAGCCTCGGATTCTTTTGAGGCTCTGCACTTCTCTATCCTGTGTGCTCCCTCGGTCTCCTTTTCAGGAATCCTTATGTACAGACCCCCTGGCTCCAGAGTTACGTTCACTGAAGATCTTCTCAGAATCCTGGAACCCTATTTTGGTAACTCCCATCTGTCAATTCTTGGGGACTTTAACTTTCATTTGGACAACATAAGAGACCCGGATACCATCAGGTTGGTGGACACACTAGCAGCTTGTGAATTCATCCAGCTGGTCAATAAACCTACCCATCTGGCGGGCCATATTCTAGACGGAGTCTTCACTAATGACGACAGACTGTCTGTCGACACTCCGGTGCCTCTGGTCTGGTCGGACCACTCGGCGATTCCTCTCTTGTT
This sequence comes from Lissotriton helveticus, assembly GCF_964261635.1. Classification (NCBI taxonomy): domain Eukaryota; kingdom Metazoa; phylum Chordata; class Amphibia; order Caudata; family Salamandridae; genus Lissotriton; species Lissotriton helveticus. Next base: position 655,448,715 of record NC_136072.1, read on the forward strand.
GGCCCTCCCCCTGGAAGTAACTTCCGACTCATTCCCTACTACCAGAGGCCCGAAAAGAAGTTATAAGAACATCGATAATGATACACTTGAGCCATACATCAAGAAGTTTATCTATTCTTCTTTAGGAGATGCTGAGGAAGCAGCGGTACGGCTCTATGACTCTATCACCAGGGCGGTTGATGAGCTAGCTCCCCCGTCCCTTAGATATTCGGCTGGCCGTAAGCCCACTGCTCCGTGGTACACGGACTCACTAAGACTTCTTCGACAAGGCTGCAGAAGACAGGAACGAAAATGGAGGAAAGCGTGGGATCCTACTGAAAGGGTAGTACATAAGGGTCTGCTTGCCGACTATAAATCTAGTGTTATCAGGGAAAAGCAGCAGTACTTCTCGAATCTCACTACCTCCCTTACTTCCCCTAGGGAGCTTTTTAAAATTGTCGACTCCCTCTGTTCCCTACAGGTTCCTGACCCAGTGGTGGGCTCGCAGGAGCTCTGTAACAATATATCAGAGTTCTTCCACAAGAAATTTGAGGATATATATCTCGCACTAGAAACCCAGAGAAAGTCGCTAGCCGACTCCTCTCTCCAAACCTTGACTACTTCAGAAGCTTGGACTGGAGACCATCCTGAAAGCTTAATGGACTTCCCGCCTCTCACACAGGAAGGACTTGAGCTCTTGCTCGATAGAATTAAATCCTCATCCCCTCTTGATCCTTGCCCCCTGAGGATACTGAAGGAATGCAGAACGATCTTGCTTCCGCCACTCCTGGAAGTCATGAATGGTGCCATAACCCAGGGTACCTTCCTCTCAATATGGAAGAGGGCAATAGTGAAGCCCCTACTTAAGAAGCCCACGCTGGATCCGGAACAGTTGAAAAATTTTAGACCTATTTCACTGTTACCCGCTCCTGTGAAGATTCTTGAGTCACACCTCAACTACCATCTTACTACCTTCCTGGACTCATCTGGGTATCTTGACAGCTCCCAGCATGGGTTCCGAAAGGCACATAGTACTGAGACAGCTCTGACCATGGTGGCAAATAACATACGTATGAAGGTGGATGCCGGCCAAACTACTGTGTTAGTGCTACTGGACCTCACAGCGGCGTTTGACACCCTGTCTCCCTCTACTCTTACATCTCGGCTGAGGGAGGCAGGGATCTCCGGCACGGCTCTGAATCTCCTATGCTCCTTTTTACAACGTAGGGAGCAAAGAGTCAAGCTTGGTGAATTCCTTTCCCCTGCTATGTCCTTGCAATGTGGGGTGCCACAAGGGTCGGCTCTTAGTCCGACCCTATTTAACATTTATGTCGCCCCTCTTGCAAGGCTAGTAAAATCTCAGGGGATGGAATTGGTGTTATACGCCGATGACACTCAAATTATGGTGTCACTGACCCACTCAGTTTTAACATCTGCCACCAACTTCAGGATCTGTATGCAGACAGTCTCCGACTGGATGCTTCAGAATTCCCTGAAGTTGAATGGCGACAAAACTGAGATCCTGGTCTTTGGCAAAGACCAGGATATTTGGTCAGATGAGTGGTGGCCGGACTCACTGGGAACCTGTCCATCTCCCTCCCAGTCGGCAAGAAATCTGGGAGTAATCTTTGACACCTCCCTGTCCATGACTTTGCAGGTCAACCGTACAGTTGCCACCTGCTGGGGGGTGTTAAAGATTCTTAGGAGGATTGTTCACTATCTCTCCCCCTCAGCACGTAAGCAGGTGGCAGTGGCATTGGTGAGTTCAAGGTTGGACTACTGCAATGCGCTTTATGCAGACTCCAACAAGGGGCTCATCCAGCGACTACAGGTTTTTCAAAATGCAGCTGCTCGTTTTGTTCTAGCACTTCCCAAAACCTCATCTGCAACGATGGCCAGAAAGAGCCTTCATTGGCTCCCTATTCATCTTAGGATCTCGTTTAAGATGCTTTGCCTTGCCTACCGAGCTTTGGCTGAGGGTCTCTCTGATCCCCTGGGTGCCTTGCTGACCCGCTACCAACCTTGTAGATCTCTGAGATCTTCAGAGATGAATTTGTTGGTGGTCCCACGTGCCAAAAGGGTACGTTGGGGAAACAGAGCATTTTCCATTGTTGCTCCCAAATTATGGAACCTGCTGCCTCATGAGATTAAGATGCAACCTTCTCTGACCTCTTTTAAAAAAGCGCTCAAGACCTGGTGTTTTGTTAGGGCTTACCCGTAATTAGGAGTATACTCTGGTAGCTGGTATTGTTTGGTTAGGCGCCTTGACGCCCCCGGGCTTAGTTGCGCGTTAAAAATTGTCTTTCATTTCATTTACATAAGTGGTTTGTATGAATGAGTGATTGGCTCTTTTGAGAGGCTGTAGGGGTGAGTGAGTGGGAGGAGAGTAGCTGTAAGGGTGAGTGATTGGCTGTGTAAGTAGGTTTATAGATACATGAATGGCTGTATGGGTGAGTGAATGGGTATGTGAGTGGTTCTATGGATGAGTGAGGTGGTTTGTAAGTGTTTGTATGGTTGAGTGAGTGTGTATAAGAGCGGTTGTGTGGGTGTGTGAGTAGATGTGTGAATGGTTCTGAGGATGATGTCATCGGTGATGTCACCAGTAATGCCATTTGAGGTGTCACCAGTGATGTCATGTGTGATGAAATATGTTAGGTTATAAGTAGTGCTTTGTGGTCGCATAAGTTATAGTTAGATCAGGTAACTATAACCGCTGAATTTCAATGGTTTTGTACAAGTGAAATCAAAGCCTAACTATAATGTCCCTACAACCATTATTTTTTCAGTGAATTTCCAAGGTTTTTTTAATACAATTTTTTAAATATAATATCCTGTATTCTTTGGTTTTACCACTGAATTTCTATGTTTTTTTATTTCTATTTCCTATCCATAACATTCCTGAAACCTTTTGCTTATTCAGTGTTTTTTAAATGTTATTTCCTAACTGTAACTTGTAACCTTTGAAAGTGGCTATGTGAGTGGCTGTATAGGTAGATGAGCGGGTGTGTGAGTGGCTGTATGGATCTTTGAGTGGGTGTCTGAGTGACTTTTGGTGTGCACATAGCTGTGTAAGCTGTGTAAGTCAGTTTAGGAGTGCTAGTTTGAATCTGTGAGTGGGTGTGTGGGTGTCTGAGTGGATCTGAGAGTAGGTGCACTAGTGTCTGAGAAGGTCTGTGACTGGATGTGTCTGAATGGGTCTTTGAGTGGGTGCCTGAGTGTGTGAGTAGGTCTGTGAGTCAGTGCTTGAATCTCTGACTGGGGCTGTGAGTGGGTGCATGAATAGATCAGAATTGACTTTATTCCATTGCTTTGTAAGACAATCATAAAAGTACATATTACCAATATAAAAGCATTGAGGATTATACAAAATTAAAATATGTACACAATGAAAAAACAATTGTCATACAAAAAAGAGCATATTACAGTCAATAATTACAGTACAATTGTTTTCCTGAGACTAAATACTTTCTTTAAAAACATACATATCCTCCAGGCCTTGTGGATATTGTACAGTAACTGTAGCGCGAGAAAGGCTGAGCGGCATTTTCTCAGACTCCACTCCCTCATAATCGGTACTAGCCAGACTTTCCTCAAACTGCTATAAAATGTGCAGAATAAAATGACATGTTTGGCCGATTGATCTGAACAGTTATCACAGGGGCATGGGCCTAGGGTTTGTGACCAATCATTCATACAAGGAAAACTCACAAGCCTGTAATAGATATCATATCTAAAATGAATTAGTAGTTATCTGTCAAAGCCATGAGGTACAAACAATAAGTATGACTGAATACTAAAAGAAGATAAAATCAATTGGTTATACTGGACAGAAGGTTTTGTACTCTCAGTAACCAGTCTTATAGTGTCTAATAAAATCAATCCCTGTTTTAGTTCCTTTCTAGAGATCGATTATATTGTACCCAGGGATTTATAGTACTCCGGGTGGCCAAGATCAGACATAACATTTTTAATATAGCTCAGCCACGGGATCAGCCGCACTCCTTCAAGTTTCATTCTGTCAATTAAAATATCCTGATTTAGCTTAGTCTCTGGTTTGACCATATTCTGTGCCAGAGCAGGATGGGCTCCATTTTTACCAGGTCTGAAATAAAAGGGAGACCCAACTGTGCATGGCAAACATAAGCCAATGTACTATTGAGGACGGCTAGAATATGTCTCAGAAAAATATTGTCCACTGTCTGGAGTGATTGCGTATCCACAAAACTCCAGACCGCCGCTCCATACATGGCTGCAGAAACACACTTTAGTTTGTAAATCTGCAGTAACTCCCATGGCGGTCTCCTTCCCAATTTCTTTGCAAAACTGGCAAGAGCCATTGTTGATCTTGCCAGAGTGAGTTTTTTTGCAAGGATCGCGCGAGACCAGCGATCACAGCGGTCAAACAGTATTCCCAGGTATGCAAAGTTAGGGGTCAGTTCTATTTTCTGGCTCTCCAGGAACATATCCCTAAATTTTTGGCTCTACGGCCCACATCTCATAATATATGTCTTAGAGGTATTGACCTTGAGATTCAGTTGGCCCATAAACTGAGTGAAACTATTTAAAACCCTCTGTAAGCCTATTTGGGTGTGTGACATTAAAACTGCATCATCTGCATAGAGAAGTGCAGTTAAGGGGCATGCGGCTATTTGTGAGAAATCAACAATTATCCTTGATTAAGGCAGTGCACAGACTGTTAGTATAAAGATTAAAAAGAAAAGGGGCCAGGACGCACCCTTGCCTGACCCCCTTTTTAATGGGAAATGTGTCCGTTCGATCTCCTCCAATCCCAAAACGTACCCGCACATTAGCACCACTATATAGACGTCTGAGGAAGAGGATGATTTGTACATCTACCCCTAGGTGTTCGAGTATCTCCCACAATTCCTCATGCCTTATATTGTCGAAAGCAGCTGTTAAATCGACAAAGGTTAGGAAAAGTCTGCCTTTTTTTACTCGCATATATTTTCCCATCAGGATAGATAAATTAAGGCTCTGCTCCACTGTACCTAATCCTGCCCTAAAACCATATTGAATGTCAGACAGAATGTTATTGTCCTAAGCCCAATCATTCAAGCGTTCTAACAGTATACGACCGGGCACTTTTGTCAGGGCATCTAGGAAAGAAATGGGCCTGTAACACCTTGGGTCCTGACAATCCCCCTTTTTAAAAATTGGAATAATGGATGATTCCACCCATGTTTCCGGGAAAGGGGCAACGCAGCTAGCTGTTAGAACCTGTGTGATAATTGGTCCCCACAGATCAACGTTAAATTTAAATAGGTCTATGGGGCACCATCAGGGCCCGGTGCCTTTCCTCCCGAACTTGCAGAAAGTGCACGATTCACCTCCTCCATGTAAAATTAGGATCTGCATACATGCCTCAGGGTTACTAATAGATACCCCTCAAACACCCACAGGGTTTTTGGAGAGGCTTCATCAGTATTATACACCCTCGAGAAATGCTCAATCCATTCATTTTTTCAGCAATAGCAATCTCTACCGATGGACCCCCCCGGGACTCAGGAAGGATTCTTTTACCACCCTCCAGAACATCGAGCTGTCACCCCTCAGGGATGCCTCGTACTGTAATTCCCAGGTTTCATTTTTTAACTGCAGCTTTGCGCTCTCTAAGGGATGTTCTATATTCCCTTCTAGCCATCCTTATATTATCAAAGTTTTTAGGGATCTTATGTAGTTCCCTTTTTAATTTAGAATAGGCCTTGGATCACTTTTTATCAAACCAGCCCCAGCAATTATTTTTCTTCTTCAGCGAGACAGATAGTGAGCCTCTAACAGCCTCAGAAATTGACACAAAGGAGGAAAGAATACCAGCTGGGGAGGCGGACTCATCCCGGCAGATGTTAATAGCTGGTCTACACTTGCCTATCACTTTACTGGTAGTGGTTACAGGGTCCACTTTTGACCAATGCAGACTGTAGCCATTGGTCTTATGAAGCAAAATTTCTGAGAGGATCTGGTCTGATTGAACCTGCCAGCTTGATTTATTCGTTGGTGATAAGATTGCGAGGCACAGCGGGAAATGGTCATTAAGAGAATTGTCATCCACATAAAACATATTCACTCTGTGGGCATGGCTATTTGATATTAAAATTGAATCTATAGTAGAATGAGATCCCCTCCCATTGAAGGTGGTGGGCATAGGTATAGGTTTGTTAATTAAATCATTTGCAAAGCACACATTCATACTAAAAATCAGATTATTTCTGCTCATTCTGCCCAATATTTGGCCTATTTATGCTCACTCCCGACCTTTAATTTCTGCTCATTCTTCCTACTAGTTTGCCTCTCTCTGCTTGTTTTCACCTTTTTTTTGCCTCTTTATGCTCATTTATGTTCTTTATTCTGCCTCTCTCTGCTCTATTCTGACCTTTATATAGCCTCTTTCTGCTAATTGCTGACCTTTGTTTTGCCTCGTTCTGCTTGTTTCTCACCTTTATCTTGCCTCTGCTGACATTTATTTAGGCCTGGGCTGTAAATTCCGTTCCGCTCGGGGAATTTGAGGAATTTGGGTAATTTTGCGTTCCACGGAGAACGCGAAATTGCCCAAAATACTGCGTTTCGCGACTTCGTGAAATTTTTGCTCTTTCGCATTCTCAAAATACGTGTTCGCAAGATATTTCTCCCTGAGCATGCAAACGTCAATTGGGAACAGGAAAAAAGCATTGCGAACAAGCAATTCCGCGTGTCCGAGATTTTTAACCGTTTCGCTGAGATTTGCGTAACGCGATTAGGCAAATTCTGCCCACCCCTACATTTATTCTGCTTCTTTCTTTTACTTTCTGATCTTTTGAGATGTCATCAGTGATATCATGAGTGATGTCACCGACCATGTCATGAGTGATGTAATATGTGACGACATCAGCAGTGCATTGCGGGCGCGCGAGTTATAGTTAGCTGAACTAACTATAACGGGGGAATTTCATTGGTTTTGTATGAGTGAAATGTCCAGCTAACTTTAACATGCGTGAAACTTATGTTTTTTTCAGTGAATTTCTAAGGTTTTTTAAAGGCTAATTCCTAACTATAACGTGGCTGAAACCTATGGTTTTTTCGGTGAATTTCTAAGGTTTTTTAAATGCTAATTCCTAACTATAACGTGGCTGAAACCTATGTTTTTTTCAGTGAATTTCAAAGGTTTTGTAAATGATCATTTTTAAATGTATTCATTGTTATATTTTTTTATACTGATTTACTACATTGTTTTAAAGTATGTATTTTTAGATATTTTATTTTTAAGATAAATAGAAAAAATGTTTTTAAAAATAATAAAATTGTAATATTTTTATTTTTATTTTATATTTTTTTAATTTATATATATTTTATATAGCAGGCAATGATATCCTATGGAAGGGAATTCAAGTTACTGGTAAGTACGGTTAAAATTACTTTTCAGGAACAGTAGTGTGCTCAAAGATGCAGCACTGAGGTCTCTCCTGATAACAGGTGAGTAAATCGGAATTCGTAGTTCGGCTGATTTTAGAGGAATCTTTTAAAGTTCCAAAACTTCACACTTAGAAGAATTTCCAAGTGAAAACAGTCAATGTTAGCCTATGGAAGGACATTCAAGTTACTGTAAGTATGGTTAGAATTACTTTTCAGGATCAGTAGTGGGCTGAAAGATGCAGCACTGATGTCTCTCCTGATAACAGGTGAGTAAATCAGAATTCGTAGTTCGGCTGATTTTAGAGGAATTTTTTAAAGTTCAAAAACTCCACGCTTAGAAGAATTTCCAAGTGAAACCAGTCAATGTTAGGCCTATGGAAGGAAATTCAAGTTACTGTAACTACGATTAGAATTACTTTTCAGGATCAGTAGGGGGCTGAAAGATACAGCACTGAGGTCTCTCCTGATAACAGGTGAGTAAATCGGAATTCGTAGTTCGACTGATTTTAGAAGAATTTTTTAAAGTTCCAAAACTCCACACTTAAAGGAATTTCCAAGTGAAACCAGTCAATGTTAGCATATGGAAGGAAATTCAAGTTACTGGTAAGTATGGTTAGAATTACTTTTGAGTATCGTACTGGGCTCAAAGATGCAGCACTGAGGTCTCTCCTGATAACAGGTGAGTAAATCGGAATTTGTACTACATCCAGTAAGCGCCACAGAGCTGCGTAGCAGAGAGATGTAAAAAGGGTCACGGCATGCACCACCTCTCTGCGACGCAGCGCAGTGGCGCTTCCTGGAAGCACCTGGTGGACTACTTGGCCCCCATGGTCCCTCAGGTTTGAAGTTGAATTTTTTCCCCAACTTAAAACGCGCCACAGGGCGTGTTTGCACACATCACGTCAGGCCCCGTCCCCTCCCTTCACCACTGTGTAAACACGCCCTGTCACCATTCTAAGTTGAGAGATTAAGTTCCCTTCAATCCTAAGGATCCCTAGGGTCAAACTAGCCCACCAGGTACCTCCAGTAAGCATCACAGAGCTGCATTGCAGAGAGGTGTAAAAAGGGGCATGGCCTCTGAACACCTATCTGCAACGCAGCTCCCTGGCGCATACAGGAGATACCTGTTGGGCTATTTGGCCCTCAGGGATCCTCAGTATAGAAAGAGAAATAATTCCTCAATGGAAAACGCACCAACTGATGAAGGAAGGGGGCATGGCCTGAGGTAACATGTCTGCAAACACGCCACGTGGCGCGCTTTAAGTTAGATAATTAATTCCTCTTCGTTCCTGAGGTCCCCTGTGGACCAACTAGCCCACCAGGTACCTCCAGTATGTGCCAGGGAGCTGCATTGCAGAAAGGTGTTCAGAGGCCATGCCCCATTTTACAACACTCTGCAACGCAGCTCCGTGGCGCTTACTGGAGGTACCTGGTGGATTAGTTGGCCCCTAGGGAACCTCTGGATTGAAAAGGAATTAATTCCCCTACTTAAAATGTGCCACAGGGCGTGTTTGCACACACATCACCTCAAGCCCCGCCCCCTACCTTCACCACTGTGCAAATGCGCCCCATGCCGCATTCTAAGTTGGGGGATTAAGTCCCCTCGAATACTGGGGGTCTCTGAGGGCCAACTAGCCCACCAGGAACCTCCACTATGCACCAGGGGCTGCGTTGCAGAGAGGTGTAAAAAGGGGAGTGGCCTCTTTACACATCACTACAATGCAGCCCCCTGGAGCATACTGGAGGTTCCTGGTGGGCTAGTTTGCCCCCAGGGACCCCCAGTTTTCAAGGGGAATCAGTCCCCCTCTGCAAACGTGCCAGGGGGGGCATTTGCAAAGTGGTGCAGGGGGGGGGCGTGGCCTCCCCCTGATCCCGTTGTTTTGATTTTTTTTTTTAAGAAGGGGGGGCTGTGTAGCCCCCCTTCTTTTTCTTTTTTTTGGGACCCTGGGGACCCATCCCCCAGGGCCTGCCCCCAATTTAGAATATAAGCCTGAGATGTGAGAAAGGCGGGGAGTGTATGTTGAAATGCGGACCCTATGGACGATTATATACTTTTTGTGTATAGTTGTTTTTATGTTTAGTGATTATTATGAGTTAGATATGTATTTCATTATGGATAAAAAAAAGTGTATTTTCTCTCAAGATCTGTATAGAATGATGTGAATATGTAGGTGTTTAGGATGTGTCAATGTTTATGTCACAGGGGATGTGAATTCAGGAACATAACCACTGTATTTATTTAAAGAAGAGGTATTGGTCCGAGAAATTGACATATATATGTTTATGTTTATGTTTTCTATTATGTTTTTAATGTGTTTTAAATAAACAAGGGAGACTATTATTCACTTTGTCTTGAAGAAGGTGGTGACTATCAGAGGAATACCACCGAAAAGCCTCGACGCACTTGTGTAATCACCAGATTGTATCCAAGGAACATGTTTATGTTCAATAGATGATTGTATTAATGGATATATGAACATACAAATGATATGAATTCCATGTAATACAATCCCAAAATGATTATATTGCACTTCTTTTTCTTTGTCTCTCATTAACTCTTCTTTTGTATTGTTAGGTCTTTTAGGAGGTGTTTTTTTCCCTTTTCTTTTTATAAAGGAAGAATACTGTTTTTAATAAATGTATATATATATATATTTTATATATACCTTGGTAGTTATTAGTATTTGTATTATAATTACCTAAGAGGGTCCGTCTTGATGATTGTGTATGTGAGGATGGTGTACGTTTTCCCTATTTAGGCTAGATATTCATCTGGATGAAATGAACATTGAGAACGTTTTGGTGATCCCAAGAGTACTCTGAATTGTTTACCTGTTGTACTGTGAGGCCATCTACAGTGTTTGGAGATTACATGGAGAGGAGATGGAGATAGGAAAAGTGATACGTTCCTTTTATATGTACGCATAGTTTGAATCATGTGATAATAGGTTGAGATATAATATAAACATGGTTTCTGGTTTGCATTTGGGTATATTTAATAGTTTTTGTAGTTTCTTACTAGTGATTAATAAAAAGGTAGATATACTAAAATATATTGTAGTAAACATGTGAATTAGTGTCTGTTCCCATGGAATAGAAGTGGTTGGGGAGTGCTTCTTTAGAAGAGATGTTTTATACATGTGTGAGAGATGAGAAAGAAATGAAAATGTGCGGTATATTTTCTGTATGACTTTGTTGAAATTAGAGAACTACATGTGATTTTAAGTGATACTATTTGTTAGGCTGTATCCCTGTGCTGGATATACATAGGTGTTGAAGTGGTCTGGGTTTTACAGATGCTCAGCTTTACTATCCCTTTTGAGACACTTGTCAATGTATTCATTCCATTTAATGTCTTTAATATAGATACAGTAAAGGGATGCTATATCAAAAGTTTAGGAATTAGAACTTTGTTTACTCTCCCCATCCCTTGCTATACACTGTACAGAGTGTTTAAACGATTTTAGTAGCATATAGATGTCTAGCTAGTAAAGGTGGTGTAGTTTGATTGGGCCCATTTATAAACCGTGCTATGGGATGGTTTGTGTGTTACCCTCCAACTTGGATGTTTGAATACTTTTTGGTGATAAGTGTTTCGGCAGACACTTGTAAAAATTAATGTTGTATATAGGTATAGTGGCGGTACTGGGAACGGTGGGGGTTTCTGTTTGATTTTGAACGGTTAACCCAGGGCGTGGGGTGGGTGTGGGGGAGGTGGGTATTTTGGTGATTAAAACACAATATTTAGTAATGTGCAGATGTCGAGCTACTAAAGGTGATGCAGTACCACTGGGAGCACTTATAAAGCGCCCTATTGCATGGGATATGTTTTAGTCGCAAATGTGCATGTTTTAATATGTTTTGCTGATCAGCGTTTCGGGAGACATCTGTTGAAATTAAGCCTCTGCATAGCTATAGTGGCGCTTCTAGTTTTGCTGGGGCTCTTCCTTTTATTGCGTAAAGTTAAGCAAGGGCGGGTGTTGAGGTGGTGTAGTGGTACTGTGACTATAAACCATCTTATGGTATGGTGTATGTTTAAGTTGCAAAATTGCAGGTTTTAATAGCTTTGGCTGATGAGCGTTCCGGCAGACACCTGTTGAGATTAAGTCTATGTATGGCTATAGTGGCAGTTACGGTAGTGCTGGGGCTCGTCTTTTGATTTCGTAAGGTTAAGCAAGGGCATGGGTGGGGTGGGGGAGGTGGGTATGTTGCTGATTATAACACAGACATTTGTAACGTGGACATGTGTAGTTAGTAAATGTTATGTAGTTTCACTGGGTTCATTTATAAACCGTGCTATGGGTTGGTTTATGTTTTACCCGCCAATTTGCATGTTTGAATAGTTTTTGCTGATAAGTGTTCCGGCAGAAATCTGTTAAAATTAACCCTGTATATGAGTATAGTGGTGCTACTAGCAATGGTGGGGGTTTCTGTTTGATTTCATACGGTTAACCAAGGGTGGTGGTGGGTAAGGGGGAGGTGGGTATGTTGGTGTTAAAACACAGAATTTAGTAACGTGCAGATGTCGAGCTACTAAAGGTGATGTATTACCACTGGGAGCATTTATGAAGCGCCCTATGGCATGGTATATGTTTAACCCGCAAATTTGCATGTTTTAATATGTTTTGCTGATGAGTGTTTTGGGAGATATCTGTTGAAATTAAGCCTCTGTATCTCTATAGAGGCGTTTCTACGTTTGGTGGGGCTCTTTCTTTTATTGCGTAAAGTTAAGCAAGGGACGTTATGGCGGTGGTGTAATGGTACTGTGACTATTTATAAATCGTCTTATGGTATGGTGTATGCTTGAGTTGTAAAATTGCAGGTTTTCATAGCTTTTGCTGATGAGTGTTCCGGCAGACACCTGTTGACATTAAGTGTATGCATGGCTATAGTGGTAGTAACAGGAGTGCTGGGGCTCTTTGTTTGATTTTGTAAGGTTAAGCAAGGGTATGGGTGGAGGAGGTGGGTATGTTGCTGATTATAAGACGGACATTTGTAACATGGACATGTGTAGTTAGTAAAGGTAATGTAGTTTCACTGGGCCCATTTATAAACCGTGCTATGGGATTGGTTACGAATTACACGCCAATTTACATGATTGAATACTTTTTGTTGATAAGTGTTCCGGCCGACATCTGTTAACATTAACCCTGTTTATGGGTATAGTGGCGCTATTGGAATGGTGGGGGTTTCTGTTTGATTTCGTACGGTTAACCAAGGGCGGAGGTGGGTGTGGGAGAGTTGGGTATGTTGGTGATTAAAACACAGAATTTAGTAACGTGCAGATGTCGAGCTACTAAAGGTGATGTAGTAGCACTGGGAGCACTTATAAAGCGTCCTATGGCATGGTATATGTTTTACCCGCAAATTTGAATGTTTTTAAATACGTTTTGCTCATGAGCGTTTCGGGAGATATCTATTGAAATTAAGCCTCTGTATCGCTATAGTGGCGTTTCTAGGTTTGGTGGGTCTCTTTCTTTTATTGTGTAAAGTTAAGCAAGGGCGGATGTGGAGGTGGTGTAGTGGTACTGCGACTATTTATAAACCGTCTTATGGTATGGTGTAGGTTTTAGTTGTAAAATTGCAGATTTTAATAGCGTTTGCAGAAAACCGTTCAGGCAGACACCTGTTGACATTAAGTCTATGTATGGCTATAGTGGTGCTAACGGGAGTGCTGTGACGCGTTGTTTGATTTTGTAAGGTTAAGCAAAGGTGGGGGAGGTGGTTATGTTGCTGATTATAACACAGATATTTGTAACATGGAGATGTGTAGCTAGTAAAGGTAATGTAGTTCCACTGGGCCCATTTATAAAACATGCTATGGGATGGTTTATGTTTTTCTTGCCAATTTGCATGTTTGAATACTTTTTGTTGATATGTGTTCCGGCACACACCTGTTAAAATTAAGCCTGTGTATGGGTATAGTGGCGCTACTAGGAATGCTGGGGGGTTCTGTTTGATTTTGTACGGTTAACGAAGGGCCGGGCTGGGTGTGGTGAAGGTGGATATGTTAGTCATTAAAACACAGAATTTAGTAACATGCAGATTTCGAGCTACTAAATGTGACGTAGTACCACTAGGAGCACTTATAAAGTGCCCTAATGCATGGTATATGTTTTACACGCAAATTTGCATGTTTTAATATGCTTTGCTCATGAGCGTTCTGGCGGACAGTTGTTGAAATTAAGTTTGTGTATTGCTATAGTGTGTCTACTAGGTTTGGTGTGGTTCTTTCTTTGATTTTGTAAGGTTAAGGAAGGATGGGGAGGAGGGTGGTACAGAGGCAGTGTGCCCATTAATGAATAGCTTTATGGTATGGTATATGTTTTTCGGGCACATTCCCATGTTTTAATACATTTTGGTGATGAGTGTTCCAGCAGACAGCTACATAAATTACACACCATTTCTGTGGATAACAAATCTTCCTGCTGATAGACACTCTTGCACTGTGGTAGAAGGCTGCCAGCGTTGATGGCAAATTATGAAACTTTGTGCCATTGTATATTTCAATGGAAGCTTACATTGTTTCTATGTTACTATGTTGTAGTCAGGGTTCTAAGTGGGAGAAAAAAAGTGAGGGTGCTCTAAAAGGTGGGGGCAAGGCAATTAAACGAGTGTGGGCTATGCAAGTTGGGCCCTGGCCTAAATCAAGATAAGTGTCATTGTGTGCTTTAGAAAATCCTCTCCAAGTATCCTACGTTCAAAAAAAGCATTATTTAAAGGATTTCCCTTCCTTCTACAATGTGGGTAACGTAGCATGATGTCTCCAGTTCTTAGTAGTGAGCAAAATAAGCATGCATACATCAATGTGCATGCTCTCACTGCAGTGCAATAAAAAATAATAAACATTGACTATCTGTGAGAGGGCCGAAAATAGTGCCCGATAGAGACCCGTTTGGAGGCTCCCTGAAAATATGTGCCGGTCCTCAGACCCAAAACCAACAGTTAATGGACAGAATGCAGAACAATGTCACACATTCACCCCAGTACAGATATCTGGGCCTAAATCCATCGTTTTTTTGCACTCCACACCACCCCAGTTCAGACATAGCCATATTTAAATCAGCCTTGACCCTGTGCCTCATGGGAACAGTCCAGCCCGATCTGCCAAGCCATGTCTTTCCTGGACCGGAATCAAGCATCCTAGGACCGGTTTCTGGCTATCAGCCGTCTTCAGCCAGGACAGCTTGACTCCAGTGGCGTGGAGAGCATGGGACTCACGTCTGAGCATACCCGTCCCACTTGGGGTGACAAATGCAAAACCAACGGTTGATGGACAGAATGCAGAACAATGTCACACATTCACCCCAGTACAAAGATCTGGGCCTAAATCCATCGTTTTTTTGCACTCCACACCACCCCAGTTCAGACATGGCCATATGCAAATCAGCCTTGACCCTGTGCCTCATGGGAACAGTCCAGCCCGAACTGCCAAGCCATGTCTTTCCTGGACCAGAATCAAGCATCCTAGGACCGGTTTCTGGCTATCAGCCGTCTTCAGCCAGGACAGCTTGACTCCAGTGACGTGGAGAGCATGGGACTCACGACTGAGCATACCCATCCCACTTCGGGATGGGTATGCTCAGTAGAAGTAATATACAAGAAAATGAAAGAAAAAAAATCTATAGTTTGCTTAATGCCTACAGTGAAAGAGTGTTTAACAGAGAGCTTATGAAATTGGAAAATCAAAAAAAAATCACAATGAAGCTATTGATAATATCGAGCATCAAGGAATAACAATTGTTCTTTCAGAAAAACTAAAGACTAAATTGGATTTATGTTTAAAGTGTCGGGTAATTTTGAAGTGTAATCTGAATGTAGAAGAATGTTTAGTGAAAGAGCAATGGGGAAAGTTGTTGATTTTGTGAAATATCGAAATAGAAATGGAATTGAATTTTCGAAAGTTAAATTTGATCAGATTGCATAGGTAAGACAGATTGCACATTCTGCCGCATGTTGTTTGTTTGTAAAAGACTTGTATGTTCGTAGAAAACAGTTTCCCTTCTGTTTGGCATATGCAATAACTATTCACAAATCACAAGGTTTAAGTGCAGATAATACTTAGGTAAATTTTGGAAGAACTGTGTTTAAAGAGGGACTGGTATATGTTGCATTATCTCAATTAGAATGTTGTCTGGTTTGTATTTAATTGATTTTGATGAGAACAAGGTTAGTGCTGATGTTAATTGTGTACGAGAACATAATCATTTGAGAAGGCTTTATGCTCCCCACTTAGGTGAATATTCTATTTATGAGAAACGTGTTGTGTGTTCAAAACGCAAACATGTTGAAGAATTAACTATGGTTGAAAATCAACAGAAAAGAAAAGATGTAAAGAAGCAGAAAATACTAACAAGTGATGATGTTGTTGGATACCAATTAGAAAATGCTTCTGGTGTCAACTGCTATGGTAATGTTAATCTAAATGTTATATTTTATCTTGAAGATGTTTGTGGGGAAATTATGGAAAGTCAGGAAAAAACTTTATGTTCAGCACTTTACACTTCATTTCAAGAATTGAGAACTGATAGAAGTAAGATCCATTCTGCTTCTGGTATTCACCTACTGTTGGATACATGTACTCGATCTTTAAAGTTCAGTGCTAATATACAGCAAGATGCACACGAATTTCTGATGGTTATGCTTGGAGTACTAGAAGATGAAGGAATTCAGATTGAGAATTTATATGGACTCAGTTACAAATGGGAAAATAAATGTGAAGAGTGTTCATTATCTTCAAGGACTATAGTTGACAGAGAATGATTTTTATATTTAAAAATACCTGATGGCAAGTCTGCACCATTTCCCTAAATAATAAAAGAAGCTGATCATGAGATGATGCGTTCTCTTTATAATGTGATGTCATCAATGATGGTATTTGAGATGTCATCAATGATGTCATCAGTGATGTCACTGTCCATGTCATGAGTGATGTAATATGTGACGTCATCAGCAGTGCATTGCAGGCCCGTAAGTAACAGTTTTACGAGTGCAGTGTACCTGGTACATTTTACTTGTCATAATGCCGCGTTCAAGTGGTGTCTATATGGAAGTGCCTACTGCGTTACTAACGCCCGTTATGCCGAAATATTTCTAATGCATTCCTATGAAGGATTTGTAGATCTAGGCCTCTGTGCTTACCGTTGTATAAACCTTGCGGCCAAACACATAAGGAAGAAGACTTCATAACTTCACTTCAACAATTCTTCTACATGTCCAAGCAGACAGCAGTGTCTAAGTTTAAGAGAGAAAGAGAAATGATGATGTAACAGAGAGTGAGAGAGAGAAAGAGAGAGAAAACAACATTAAAACTGTGTCGCAGAGTCTGGAGTTGAGATTTTTTCTTGAAAAGTTAGACGTATATTTACTAGCTCCTTGCATCACTTTACCCATGTTAAAAGTGACTCAAAAGTGGCGTAATAAGGTTGTGGATCTGTTTGTCAGTCTGTTGTAACGTATCTGTTGTCACTGCTCGGAGGTAATTATAGATTTTACAGAGAAGCTGCTGTACACTACACACTCTGGCCATAATATCAAGCCTGGGCGACAAAATGATCGCCACTTTATCGGCAGGAAAGTGTCACTAAAGTGGCAATAATGGGTTTGATAATATGCTTTATGGAATTCCAATCGAAGCTCATGTTAGATGTCCTTCACATCTAACATGAGCTTCGATTGGAATTCAATAGAGCATATTATCAAACCTATTATGGCCACTCTAGCGGCAGTTTGCTGACGATAAATTGGCGATAATTTTGTCGCCCAGGCTTGATAATATGGCCCTCTCTCGTTTTACAAATAAAGCTAACACTACAGTTTTACGAGTGCAGTGTACCTGGTACATTTTACTTGTTATAGTGCCGCGTTCAAGTGGTGTCTATATGGAAGTGCCTTCTGCATTACTAACGCCCGTTATGCCGAATTATTTCTAATGCATTCCTATGAAGGATTTGTAGATCTAGTCCTCTATGCTTACCGTTGTATAGACCTTGCGGCCAAACACATAAGGAAGTAGACTTCACAACTTCACTTCAACAATTCTTCTACACGTCCAAGCAGACAGGAGTATCTAAGTTTAAGAGAGAAAGAGAAATGATGTCACAGAGAGTGAGAGAGCGAAAGAGAGAGAAAACAACATTTAAACTTTGTCGCAGAGTCTGGAGTTGAGATTTTTTCTTGAAAAGTTAGACGTATATTTACTAGCTCCTTGCATCACTTTACCCATGTTAAAAGTGACTCAAAAGTGGCATAATAAGGTTTTGGATCTGTTTGTCAGTCTGTTGTAACGTATCTGTTGTCACTGCTCGGAGGTAATTATAGATTTTACAGAGAAGCTGCTGTACACTACACACTCTGGCTATAATATCAAGCCTGGGCGACAAAATTATCGCCACTTTATCGGCAGGAAAGTGTCACTAAAGTGGCAATAATGGGTTTGATAATATGCTTTATGGAATTCCAATCGAAGCTCATGTTAGATGTCCTTCACATCTAACATGAGCTTCGATTGGAATTCAATAGAGCATATTATCAAACCTATTATGGCCACTCTAGCGGCAGTTTGCTGATGATAAATTGGCGATAATTTTGTCGCCCAGGCTTGATAATATGGCCCTCTCTCGTTTTACAAATAAAGCTAACACTACAGTTTTATGAGTGCAGTGTACCTGGTACATTTTACTTGTTATAGTGCCGCGTTCAAGTGGTGTCTATATGGAAGTGCCTTCTGCATTACTAACGCCCGTTATGCCGAATTATTTCTAATGCATTTCTATGAAGGATTTGTAGATCTAGTCCTCTATGCTTACCGTTGTATAGACCTTGCGGCCAAACACATAAGGAAGTAGACTTCACAACTTCACTTCAACAATTCTTCTACACGTCCAAGCAGACAGGAGTATCTAAGTTTAAGAGAGAAAGAGAAATGATGTCACAGAGAGTGAGAGAGCGAAAGAGAGAGAAAACAACATTTAAACTTTGTCGCAGAGTCTGGAGTTGAGATTTTTTCTTGAAAAGTTAGACGTATATTTACTAGCTCCTTGCATCACTTTACCCATGTTAAAAGTGACTCAAAAGTGGCGTAATAAGGTTGTGGATCTGTTTGTCAGACTGTTGTAAGCTATCTGTTGTCACTGCTCTGAGGTAATTACAGATTTTACAGAGAAGCTACTGTACACTACGCACTCTGGGCCATAATATCAAGCCTGGGCGACAAAATTATCGCCACTTTATCGGCAGGAAAGTGTCGCTAAAGTGGCGATAATGGGTTTGATAATATGCTCTATGGAATTCCAATCGAAGCTCATGTTAGATGTACTTTACATCTAACATGAGCTTCGATTGGAATTCAATAGAGCATATTATCAAACCTATTATGGCCACTTTAGCGGCAGTTTGCTGCCGATAAAGTGGCGATCATTTTGTTGCCAAGGTTTGATAATATGGTCCTCGTGCCACATTCAAGTGGTGTCTATATGGAAGTGCCTACTGCGTTACTAACGCCCATTATGCCAAATTATTTCTAATGCATTCCTATGAAGGATTTGTAGATCTAGGCCTCTGTGCTTACCGTTGTATAAACCTTGCGGCCAAGCACTTCAGCCAGTTGGATTGGCAACTTCCTTTCAACAATTCTTCTACACGTCCAAGCAGACAGCAGTGTCTAAGTTCAAGAGCGAAAGAGAAATGATGTCACAGAGAGTGAGAGAGAGAGAAAAAGAGAGAAAACAACATTAAAACTGTGTTGCAGAGTCTGGAGTTGAGATTTTTTCTTGAAAAGTTAGACGTAGCTTAGTGTAGTTCCTATATTCCCAATAGGCTCTGCGCATTGGAATAATATAGACAGCAGTGTAGACGTAGGACTGAGGTCGACTAGGTCTCTACTGACTATATTAGACTTAATTAGTTTTGCCAGCTAGCTCAGAGGTCACTAGAAACGTTCTCGAATAAACAAGGAGGAGTTTACCTTCCCTGGATAGACAAGAAGGGATTAGCTTCTGACAACCATAAACATGACAACTTTGCTCCCTCAGAATAAGAGTGTATCTCTAGAGTCGTGTGAAAACAATAGACAGCTATTTCACTCAGTCAATCGTGCATACTTAGTTTCACCAGAGTGCAGAGAATAGAGAGACGGGCGTTTTCAATAAAAGGTGTTATTTATTGAGCAGTCTTCTTTCTCATGCAAGAGAAATGAATTGCCACAATTGCAATACTTAACATGAAGTAAAGTGCATACAGTAAAAGGAGTATTATGAAATAATACTGTAAATGCATTGATATGGTTTCTTAGCCATATGATACTTTAAAATGGATAAAATATATACATACATAAATACATTGACTAACGTACTCAACTGGTGCTTCTAAATACGCCTACCCCGGCGTACCTGACATAAGCCTAATACGTGGGAAGGAGTAAGTAAGTAGCAGTTTAAGTTAAGTTGGTTTTTGCCAAGGAATCTGAATCAAGAATTCTATTTAAGGGTTTAGTCAGCTCCGTACCTGGGTAATAGAAAGCAGGAGGTCTGGTGTCTCTCTCTCAGGACTCGATATCCGAGCAACCCGCAAGGGTATCTGGAAACACCGGAGCTGGATTATCTCGGCTGGAGAAAAAGACAGCGTCCCTCAGTGCGTCAAAAGGGAGGGGCGGCTTCCGTGGGCTCTCACGTCAGCTGGGCTCTCGGGCAAGTAGATAGCCGCTCTGCTCCAAACCACCGTGTGTTTGCTTAAGGCAACGTTGGTATATTTATACCTGAAAGGTGCCGGGTTTGACGTAAGGTTGGACATAAGACGTCAATAAAGGTGTCACTAAGAACTGGCCGTTCTTTTAGTGTTTGCAGGAGTTCTAGGACAAATCAAAACAGAATCATGGGGATTTCCCAGGTTGCTGGAGGTTTCCTTTGTTTAAAGAACGCGTTGTACTCTCTAGGAGTCTGGGGAAGTAGCCTTGCTTAATTTGGACTGCATGGGCTACGACTAAATATGGATATGATTCTTATGCCTTTATAAGGATATTATTTATTATAACCACATAAGGGCATAAATCAGGAATATCGAATTAGGGTCCTATATAGAAATACAACAGTATCTTTACTAGCTCCTTGCATCACTTTACCCATGTTAAAAGTGACTCAAAAGTGGCGTAATAAGGTTGTGGATCTGTTTGTCAGACTGTTGTAAGCTATCTGTTGTCACTGCTCGGAGGTAATTATAGATTTTACAGAGAAGCTACTGTACACTACGCACTCTGGGCCATAATATCAAGCCTGGGCGACAAAATTATCGCCACTTTATCGGCAGGAAAGTTTCGCTAAAGTGGTGATAATGGGTTTGATAATATGCTCTATGGAATTCCAATCAAAGCTCATGTTAGATGTCCTTCACATCTAACATGAGCTTCGATTGGAATTCAATAGAGCATATTATCAAACCTATTATGGCCACTTTAGCGGCAGTTTGCTGGCGATAATTTTGTTGCCAAGGTTTGATAATATGGCCCTCTCTCGTTTCACAAATAAAGCGAACACTACAGTTTTACGAGTGCAGTGTACCTGATATATTTCAGTTGTTATAGTGCCGCGTTCAAGTGGTGTCTATATGGAAGTGCCTACTGCGTTACTGACACCCGTTATGGCGACTTATTTCTAATGCATTGCTATGAAGGCTTTGTGGATCTAGGCTGCTGTTCATACCTTGTATAAAGAGTGCGGCCACCGGAGTTCACCATTCGACTTCAACTCTGCTTCTATACGTCAAAGTATATTCTATAAGTTGTGGAGAATTCCATTGCTGTTGCTCGATAGGCCGTGATTGCTTCTGAACGATGTTTGGTGAAGGAAACAAAAAGACGTTTTGATTAGTCATCGTAAATTGAGTTGCGTAACGACTATCAAAAGTGAATTTTATTGTGTGTTCTTAATATTCCGTAGTTAGACTGTTGCCGCTCCAGCAACAAAGGAAGATCAATAAGTTAATAGAGGCCCAGGACAGCCTCGTGACGCAGAAAAAAAAATACTATCATGGACACACAATTAATATTAATAGAGGCCTAAGCACGTGGCGTAGTACAGAAATACGACACAGAAATGTATGCACGCACAATTTTTAAGATTAGAGGTGTATTGGACCTCGTGACTTATAAAGAAATATTTCAATTATGTAAGTACAATTTAAAACCATTGAGGGGTAGGAAAGCCATATGAAGGATAAAAAAATAGCATTATGCATATACAATTTACAGTGGAGGCTGATGTTGTGACGTCTTCTCTTACCTTTGTTTCTGTCGTCTTTTGTCGTGTCTTAAAAGGCTGCGGTTTCGCTGAGTCTGGGGTGATTTCGACAGTCTGTCTGTCACCACAGCAGAGGCAGGCAAAAGAGAGCGTGCTCACGTCAGTGCCCGCATTATATGGGAACCGCGGGGGATGGCCAAACCAAGCCCAGGGCCTTCATTGGTAGCGTTTTCGCGGTCTGTAAGAATGATGGCCCTGGGGGACATGCCATTGGGTAATGTATTGGTTTCCAGGCTAAATGATAGCAAGCATGCTAGGTGGTGGCATGTGGGTAGTGTGAGCGGGTGTGCACCGCGCATGTGCAAGTATGAGTGTGTGCACTAACAATTAACAACAGAGAGAGATGGGGGCGGTGTTATAATGTGCGCAGAGGCAGGCCCAGAATCGGATCAGCAATGAGTCAGCACTTCTAATCATTCTCCTTAGCGCGCCCTGAGCTCTGATTTGTCACTGAGAGGGTGATTGCACCATAGTTTGAACTGCTTATCATACTCAGAGCATACCCGCGCATACGGTACAAATATGCTTTGACGTTAAGCGTCGCATTAAAGCTTCGGTGTGACGTCATGTACGGCGTTCTGTACGCGAAAGGGGGTAATGTTTCTACTTGGTTTAAAACATGTATGTATTTAATGTACATACTAAGGGCAGACATTTGGGATAACTACAAATTTTTTTAATACTTGTAATATTCATGTATTACTTTTAAAAAGAATTACACAAATCGCGGTAGAACATCATGCGTATTCGTATTGAAAGAGCTGCGCAAGTGCATCATAAGCGTAGGCAAAGCCATGTGACTTTAAAAGTAGAGATTTGATTGGTTCATAACTTTTCCTATTGCGACTGTTGAAAGTTCCGTCCCATTATATTTATTCGACTTTGACTTTCTAAGAAGAAGCATTTGTTCTGAGAATCTTCTCAAATAGAAGGAAGATCACAATAATAAGAGCAATGGAGTCATCTTCCAGCAGTTCTTCAGAGGGAGACTTCATTCCTGAAGAACGTCCATAGAAGAGGAAAGAAGCTCTAATCTGGAAGTTTTTCACTTTTCCAGAAGGTCAAAAAAAGGTTAATGCTCCAAAAGTAACCTGTAAAATTTGCCAAACAACTCTTTCAAAGGGTGATCCATGTAAAAAATACTCCTTTGGCACAGCAAATATGGTGCGACACATGAAGATCTTGCACCCCAAGAACTTTGCTCGAGCTGCAAGACGGAGGTTGCACGAGAACCCACCTGCTGCTACACCAAGCACATCAACTGCGGCAGTAGCATTTTCAGCAAGCAGTCCACACCCACATATTGATTCTGACTTTGCTGAAGTTAAAATTCTATGCATTTATTGTGATAAACCTTTGTGTTATGGGGAACAGTCTATAGTCTATAGACTTGAGAGAACGCAGGATGCAGGATCATTGCTGTCCTCAACGTTAGTTGTTCTTTTTTTCATTCTTTTGTTCCGCTTGGAAAACACAAACACAAATAAAATACAAAACAAAAAAAAACAGTTCTTTTTAGAACTACCTTCACTGGTCACAGAAAGAAGTATATTTCTATGGTAGTGTGTTAAAGTTTGTCAGAATGAATGTGTAGTTCATAAATGAATGAATGAATATGTTACTATTGTATGGAGAATGTGAAAGTGCAAAACTATAAGGAACTGCTACAGCATAAATCTATAAGGTGTTTATCTACAGTATACTGTAGGATGTCATTTGAGATGTCATCAGTGATGTTATGAGTGATGTCACTGACCATGTCATGAGTGATGTAATATGTGACGTCATCAGCAGTGCATTGCGGGCGCGCAAGTTATAGTTAGCTGAGCTAACTATAACGGAGGAATTTCAAAGGTTTTGTATGAGAGAAATGTTCAGCTAACTTTAACGTGTGAAACCTATGGTTTTTTCAATGAATTTGCATAGTTTTTTAAATGCTAATTCCTAACTATACCGTGTGTGAAACCTATGGTTTTTTCAATGAATATATATATATATATAAATATAGATAGATAGATATATATATATTCTTCACACGCCAGTTCCCATTTTCCCGGCCATTAAGCGTTCGGCGTGGGTGCAATCCCTACGGCAGAACCTCGCCGTTAATTATCAAACACTCCTTCGCCTGGACGAAAGTAATGGGCGCACTCCCTTTGAGTCCCACAAATTGGTTTATTCAAGTCACTTCAGCAGTGAAAAACAACACGATATATATATATATATTACCTACTAGCGGTCGCCAGTAGGTAGTTATAGTTCGGACCTTTTATGCATAGGAAATCCGCAACATTCTATTCCCAATAACTTTGGTGCCGACTGATGAATCTTTGCAAACTTTTCCAAACTTTTGTCCAGCTCTAGTCCGCTCCTCTCCTGAAAGTTTCGGGGTGATTTATCAAGTGGGGGCCAGGAAAAAAGGGGGGTCCTAAAACGTGTTTTCCCCATGCAATTTCCCATAGGACCTTTAGCCACAGCTACAGCCCGAACGGCTGAACCGAATTACACCAAATTTGGCAAAGAGGTAGTCCTCAGTTCAGACTTGTGCCTTGTGCTTAAATGGTGTCAATCTGTTTAGTAGTTCCTGATAGAATTGCAGTTAAAGTCATTTATATATCTATGGGCGCGGTGGATCCGTGGAGTGTGCGAGGATCGTCATCGTACCATAAGCACACCATTCCGATCACGTGCTGAATGCTAATTGGCTGTCAAGTGGTTGTCAACATTCGAAACCAGGAACTGTTGGCAGCCATTTTGTGCGAGGATGAGGAAGTCATTGGAATATGTGTGCAAAACGTAGAAATAACTTTACCCTCTAGACCTGTTTAGGGGTCCCAAAAGGACCCCCAGGGCCCACATTTTTTTTTAAACCCGGCAGGTGCGTGTAGGGTGCGTGGACTCTGCCGTAGAATAAATAAAATAACACTGAGTTTTTTTATATTTAGCCTCCGGGGGGTAAATACCGGGGGTGAAATTAATACATTTTATGGGGGGCCCTTATAATTAGCCCAGAGGGGCCCCCCAGCCCCGGGGCTAAAAATAAAAAATGGTGGCGGGAGGTGTCCAAGGTCCCCAAAGCCGCGGGGACCACCACCCCCGGGGCTTTATGTATTGTGGGAGGGGGACTGCGTGGCCCCCCTCTTGTAGCACTCAAGGGCCCCGTTACCCCCAGGGGCTACAAAAAAAAATGGTTGGGGGGAGGGTTGCAAGGTCTCCAAAGCCCCGGGGACCACCACTCCCTGAGGCGTTATGTATTGTGGGAGGGCCGGCTCCTGTAGTGTCCCGGGGTGTCCATCCTGCCCTCCCATAGCAAGGAAATCTGTTCTCTCTTTCAAAATCTAAATCAGATTGCTTTTCCACATGGGGAGCTGCATGTTAGTAGCTCTCCATGTGGAAAAGCAATGCCGGCTCCCAAATGCGTAAAAGTTGTGCACCAAAGGCGTTGGAGTCGCGCACCCTACAGATTATGAGTCAATCAACCAGCGCGTGCACACCAGGGGGTCGCACTGAGCGCTGCGCTGGGTGCACGACTTTTAATTTTAGAGCAAAAAAATTGCCCCTGTCAGTAATTTCTAATATCCCGGGGATCCTATCCCCCGGGTCTTATAAAAAATGTTGAGGACCGAGGGGGGAGCCACAATGCCCCCACGGTCGCACCAGCTCCTCGTGTTCTTCAGGAGCCGGCATTGCTTTTCTGCATGGGGAGATGCTAACTTGCATGTGGAAAAGCAATCTGGTTTGGATGTTGAAAGTGAGAACAGATTTCACTGCTGTGTCTTTCAACATCCAAACTAAGTTTGCTATGGGAGGGCGGGAGCCACGAGACTCCAGCCCTCTCATAGCAAACAGCAGTGTCCCGAGGGTAGGCACCCCAGGACACTGCAGGAGTCGGCCCTGGGGTGTGGTAGTGCCCATGGCCCTCGAGGGGTACAGGCAGAGAACCACGCAGTCTGCCTCCCACAATACACAAAATCCTGGGGGTGGTGGTTCCCGCGGCTTGAGTGGGGTCGTTGAGGTCCCCACACTTCTAATTTTGCAGGGGGGGCCTTGGAGCCCCCAAAACCATTTATTTTATATCCCCGGGGGTGGCTCTCCGTCTTGTATAGGAAACAGCAATGTTGAGAAAATCTTCCGGTAAAATAACAAAGGATTTTAAAGTCCATTTTTGGTGTTTTTGTTGTACTTTGCAGGCGTTAAAGCGACGACAATTTTAACTCTGTCTTTGTAAATATGCCCATAAATTTTGTAATGTTGACAATCTCGTCTTCCATTTAAATAGGCACGAAGTATTCATTGAAGTTCATTGCGAATCGAGGAAACAACACTGTCTAATTGTGATCGATAAATAAGTGAATGAGTTGTGTACTTGTTTTGCTCGTAATGTGGATAGGGGCAGGTTTACAAGTTGATTGCGTTACTATTGCATTACTTTTGAGATGGGAAAAGTGACGCGAAAGGGCTGCAAGGGTGTTGTAAATCTGGTTTGGATTTTGAAAGAGAGAGCATGGTGCATCTGTAGGGTAAGTGCAGGTTAGTGTAGGGGTAACAATTACTATTCTAAGTCCAGGGGGGTGCATCTGTAGGGTACATGCATGTTAGTGTAGGGGTAACAATTACTAGTCTAACTCCAGGGGGGTGCATCTGTACGGAATGTGCTGGATAGTGTATCAGTAAAAAAAATATTCCAACCCCAAGGTGGTGTTTCTGTAGGGCATGGTATGTGCTCGATAGTGTATGAGTAACAATTACTATTGCAAATCCAGGGGGTTGCATCTGTGGGGTGTTTGCTGGATAGTGTATGAGTAACAATTATTATGAAAAAGAAAGGAGTTAAAGGAGAAGGAGACACGCACTTTCACGGTGAACCTGGAAGAAGAGAAAGTGACGAGAGATGATTTCCAACGTGTTTAGGCTTGAGAACCTAGTCAATCATTAAATGGGGTCTGGCAGATAAGTGCGTACTCATTCTGCAAGAAGCCTTTCCGGGTCTCGTGAAAGCAAGTCAGATCATCTGATTTGCTCGTATGTCAAAAACAGAAACTTTCTAAACCTCTTTTTCATTGGTTGTGAAGCATTCTAAGAAGACATATTATCGACCAATACCTTTCCTTGCACAGATTTTGAAAAACATTTCATTGACTGTTGTGTGGTTAACTCTACCTTCCTGATCCTAATGTTGATTGACTTATTTTTTCTATGTGACGTTACGATACCCTCACCATGCACGTAGCCCATTTTGTGACACACTTTATTTTACAATGCGTTTCAAAAACTAGTTGTGGTAGGGTGTTTTTAAGTTAAACTGTGTACTCTGCTTATGAGTTTGTTGACTGTAAAGGTATTTCAAAATATTATTCTATTTTCTATTCTATCATAATTGTGCTGACTTTTCTACTTTAGTGTGGAGTACTATGTTCTTTTATTAAATGTATAATACTTCACACCATCCTTAAAAGAAAAATGCTCATGTTTTCAAAATATTTTTATTGAGTCTTTTATATTCATTATATGGGTGAAATGCAAAAATGTTTCATTCATTGGTATCAAGCATTGGACCACATTTATTTTATTTTATCATAAGCACTCATTCCTTATGTTTACATTATATACGTGTTGCCCCATCATCTTTATTTACATTTTTTGGCTTTTTTTACTTTCACATAAAGTAGAATAGAAGTGCTACGACAAACACTCCCTCACTACGTCATCTTTTTTTCTGTACATTTTATTTCATTATTACATTTAACAATCATTTTTAAAAATGGAAATAATTAACATTTGAAGCCACAATTATATATATATTTTTTTTAAAGTGCTTGCGAAGATAATCCTCCTGTTCTTCACAAGTGAAAATTGGTAAAAGCACTACTCAATATAAATACTTTTAGCCCATTTTCACTCAAGAAGATTCTCTTTTATTCCAAAGTATTTCGTTTTTTCGTCAATAGTTTATTTATACTACATTTTTCAATCATTAAGAAATACTTGCATACTAAAAAAATATTATTTATTATGTTATCAAATCCTCTGTTGAAAGTCATCCAACTCCAGTTGAAGGATCATAAAGTTATATATAAATCAAAATATACATTAACAATATGATCCCTCTGTGGAAATTGAAGATAAATTCAAGATGATGGCATCGCTCCTAATTATTCCTTTGCACGTAGTAATTCCTTAATTAACCTATATTTCTTGTAATGGTTCTTTCATCAACTTGTTATTATATTCCATTTAAACTTAATCATACCACATTCTATAATCATTTAAATATTTTTGCTTTCTATTTTTAAAATATCAAACATAGACCCATTCAGATAATTTACCGCTCTTCGAAATTCTTTCCTTCCTCCATCGAAATTCATCCAACTCCACTGGAAGGAAGATAATGTTTAATGTATTTTTAAATATACCTAAACATAACGTAGTTTTTTTGCCCGTATTGATTCTCTGAAATGAAACTAATTATCCCACAGGTGTGGTTTATATACTTTTTGGTTACTTAACACTCTATGAGATCAATTGATTGCTCCTCCCACTTTAAAGTCACGTTTTTCAGTTGACAGGTGTCGTCATTTCCACTGTTTTAGTGCGTCACATGCCTCTTTTCATACTTTTTAACTTTCGTATAATTTCTAAAATGCTTTATTTAAACTCGTTTTTCTTATTAAAGCATTTCTATAGGTTACTTTTTTTTAATACGAGTATTAACATTCATTCCACATTTTTTTACTTATTATTCTAGTAACTTCCCTTTTTTTGTAAAACTTTTTTTATTATTCTTCACTACCCTAAACGCCTATTTTCCCTGCATCCCGTGCCAGAGATACTCTCTATTAAACTTTGAGTATTCTAATTTATATCCGAGTATTCATTTATTTAATTCCATTACTTTGAGTTTTAATACATTTATTTATCTAATATTTTTAATCTTTCTTTATACACTGCAAGGGATACTATTATTTGTCTAGAATCACACTATGAATCAGTGTCCCTTGGCAAAATTAAGAGAGAATGATTTGGTTGGTTGATGTGTTTGCAGTTACATTAGTACATAAACTCTTGCAGTAAGCCAGGCTTTAGGGTATGCAGTGCTTCAAACTCCTATGCATTATGCATGTAGTGGTGTAACCACCTTCACATTTGTGCTTCAGGCTTACAGTTCACCCGTCACTATCTATATACTCCAGCAAACACAATGTGACTGCTGTTGCAATTTCAAAATGACTCTTTCAGTACC
The DNA here is from genome assembly GCF_964261635.1 of Lissotriton helveticus. Classification (NCBI taxonomy): domain Eukaryota; kingdom Metazoa; phylum Chordata; class Amphibia; order Caudata; family Salamandridae; genus Lissotriton; species Lissotriton helveticus. Next base: position 655,477,632 of record NC_136072.1, read on the forward strand.
ATGTAGTAATTCTTTCACTAAAGTAAAAGTCAACCAATTAGGAATTCACCCAGTGTCTTTACTTATATTAATGTAATCATTCAGTCAGTAAGCATGTACTCATGCAGTGAGCCAGGCTTTAGGGAATGGAGTGATTGAAAGTGCTATGTATTATGCATGTAGTGGTATAATAACCTTCACATTTGTGCTTCAGGACTACAATTCCCCACTCACTATCCATACCAGGGGTCTCCAACTAGTAGCTCGGCAACTACTGGTAACTCACCAGCACCCTGAAAGTAGCTCTCAGAGGTGAAGCCAAACCAAGCCAATCTCAGAGATTCTGTGTATATTAAAGGAGGTAGTACTGCTAATTTCCCTACCCTTAAGAGTTACAGACAGTCAAAGCAATAGCAGGGCCTGTTGATAACACTCAAACACACACTGTGGTGGCGTATCAATTAATCAATTAGGGATATATAGAGTGCACTACTCACCTGTGAGGGTTTCCAGGCGCTGGTGGGAGGATGTGGGGGGGGGGTTTGTGCAGCTTTGGTCATTCAAAAAGCCAGGTCTTATAGCTCTTTCTGAATGCTTTCAGTGTGAGGCTGCGGTGTTCTGGACAGTCTGAAGTTTGTGGAGTAGAGATTTGTTGATTCCGGCATAGAGGGCATTCCCGTATTCCAGCCTGCTGGTGATGAGTGCTTGGGTGATGGTCTTCCTTGATTCGGGGGGGTGGGTCTATTTGAAGGTCTTGCTGAGTATGTGGAGGGTGTTGAAGCATGCGGAAGCTTCAGGGTTGGCCTATGGGTCTGTCACATGAAACATGTTTATCCACTTTAAATCTCAGTTGGGGAGACTTACTGCTGTGGTAATACCATTTGTAGCACACTGCATGTGATGATTTGAATTTTACTTGATTAGAAGCATTTAATATTGATAAACGTTTTCCTAGCATTCTGCTGATGACTTCACCTGGAATTTTTTGGTGGTTACTACTGATAATTGTGCTTAGGGTGGTCATAGTGTAATGTTAATACATACCCCCAGCACGACCCCTACACTTCACAAATACCACTACACTACCCTAAACCCTAAAACACTACCCCCAGCATGAACCTCTATACTACATAAACACCACTGCACTACTCTAAACCCTAAAACATTACCCCCTACAGTAGACGAACACCACTGCACTATCCTAAACCTTAAAACACTACCCTCAACACGACCCCTACACTACACAAACACCAGTGTACTACCCTAAATGCTATATCTACCACCAACACGACCCCCTACTCTACACAAAGACCAATGCACTACCTTAAACCCTAAATCTATCCCTAGCACAACCTGTTCACTACACAAACACCACTACACTACCCTAAACCCTAAAACACTACCCCTAACACTTATACAAACAGCACTTCATTTACTCATATCTAGTGTTAACTCATAGCTAGTGTTATAAAATCACAATTACAAGTATACAGTTATCCATACAGTTACTGATGCAATCACTGAGTCATATGTATACTTCTTTATATACAACAAATGTCACATACAATGCCTTTTTTTCTACCTTGTTGCACATGTACCATTGAGAGATATATTTTCTCATCACCACACCCATAAAGATGTTAACTCACCCAAACCATTGTTATACCATGTAGTCTTAATCATCATTTGAGATGTCATCAGTGATGTCATCAGTGATGTCACTGACCACGTCATGAATGATGTAATATGTGATATCATCACCAGTGGATTGCTGGCGTGAGAGTTACAGTTAGTACAACTAATTATAACGGAGGAATTTCAATGGTTTTGTATGAGTGAAGTGTCCAGCTAACTAGAACACCCCTAAAACCTATGGTTTTTTTCTGTGAATTTCTAAGGTTTTTTAAATGCTAATTCCTAACTACAACCTGCTTGAAACCTATGTTTTATTCAGTGAATTTCAATGGTTTTTTAAATGATAATTCCTAACTATAACCTGCTTGAAACCTATGTATTTTTCAGTGGAAAAAAAAAATATATATATATATATATATATATATATATATATATATATATATATATATATATATATATATATATATATATATATATATATATATATATTCACTGAAAAAACCATAGGTTTCACACCAGTTATAGTTAGCTGGAAATTTTACTCGCATAAAACCATTGAAATTCCCACGTTATAGTTAGTTGGACTCACTATACCTTGCACGTGCAATGCACTGCTGATGACGTCACATATTACATCACTCATGACATGGTCAGTGACATCACTCATGACATCACTGATGACACCATCCAGTGAATGTGTTATATTTCTATATGTAAAAGTTGATGGAACAATAAATGTTTAAATAAGTGTTTACATGGATGTTTTAAAAAAAAAATTGATTGGTTAACTGGTTTATTAAGTGTATCTTAGTGAATACATATATTAGAGAGTAATGTTTAAATATTTAAATATATGTATTAGTGTTTCACTTTGTGTATAAGTGGCTGCATGGGTTGGTGAGTAGCTACATGTGTGTGTATTTGGGTTATTAGATGTTTTTCTTAGTATCAGTATGAGTGTCTGTATGGTTTGGTGGGGGTATTACTTAGCACATACATGCATGAATGACTGACTCTCTCTTTGTATGTGTTTTGAAGACAGCATATGTGCAGGACTGTATGGGTGGATGAGTGTGTATATGTGTGTGTTAGTGAGTGAATGACTGTCTCACTAGTGTCTTTATCAGTAACTACATATGTTTTAATCTAGTATATGTGAATATTGATGTATATAAGTGAGTATATGTGAGAGTGAGGGATTGTAAGAGTTCCTGTTTGAATTAGTATGTGTTTCTATAAGTGATTGTTTAAGAGAGTATGTGTAAGTTTCCTTAGAAGTAAAGTGGTAGTGTGTGTATAGCTGTATATGCAAATAAATGGATGTTCAATAGTTTATTTACACATGTGAGTATGTGTGAGAGTATCTATTGGATGACTGTCGGTGTGTAAGAGGATGTATAGGTGTATCACTACATATGATGAGTGAGTATATGTATGAGTGACTATATAGAACTGTTGGTGAATGAGTGGATGTGTATATAGATGGTGGAATTATTGAATTGGTTGTTGTAACTGGTATGGATATCTCCATTTTCTTGAAAATTTTACTTTCTATTTTTGAATATGTGTTTCAAGGGTTACATTACAGTGAAAGGAGGTCTGTCACTCTGTCACAAGGATGGTGTCATCAGTGATGTCATGAGTGATGTCACTGACCATGTCATGAGTGATGTAATATGTGACGTCATCAGCAGTGCATTGTACGCGCAAGTTATAGTGAGTCCAACTAACTATAACGTGGGAATTTCAATGGTTTTATGCGAGTAAAATTTCCAGCTAACTATAACTGGTGTGAAACCTATGGTTTTTTCAGTGAATTTCATAGGTTTTTTAAATGCTAATTCCTAACTATAACTGGTGTGAAACCTATGGTTTTTTCAGTGAATTTCATAGGTTTTTTAATAGCAAATCTCTATAGGTATGAAATGTAATATTTTTTATAATGAATTTTATATTTTATAATTATGTAATATTTTTTTTATGTTTATTTATTTATTTTGTGCCCCGGAGCGCTCCCGTAACCATGCGTACCGGTGAGCGTCCCGTTAGCGCTATTGCCGCGAACGAAAACAACATCGGGACGTATCGCGTAGCCGCGTGATGCGTCATATGACGCACGGCGTTACCGCATCCGGAAGCACCCGAGCGCATACGATCGCGCAACGTACGCGCCGCCGGGTGCGCCCCTGGGCGCGACTACGGGCGCGCCCCGGGACGCGTAGCGTAAGCGCGTCGGGTCATGTGATCTGAAAATAACACTTTTCATTGATTCAGATCAGTTTTGGTTTCCAAATGATGAAAGCCTGGATCATGTGACTTGAAAATAACACTTTTCATTGGTTCAGAACAGTTTTGTTTTCCAAATGATCAAAGCCCCCACCTTTTTTCCTCATTCTCACTTTGTTATTTGAGTGGGGAAGACCTGCTTTTTCCTTACAGAGATGGCTACAGTCATATCAGCAGCTGGAGCATCTGCCCCACCACCACCACCACAATACAAAAAATATAAAACAACAAAAAGAATTAAAAAAAAGTTCTTTTTAGAACTACCTCCAATTTATAAAAAAAAACAACATTTTTAAAAAACTCTGTCATTCTTTTTTCTCAACGGTACGCGTAACGGTACGCTCCCCGGTACGCGTACCGGGGCGCGCACCAAAAAAAAAAGAAAAAAAAAAGAATGAAGGAGTGAGCATGAGGGAAAGGGACAGAGAGAGTTATGTTAAGAGAAAGAGAGCTAGAGGGAACAACACAAAGGGACTGTGTATTGGATAGTAAAACAGTGAGAGAGGATTAGAAAAGAGAAGTGACTCTAAGTAAAGAGCGGTAAAAGAGGGTGGATAAAAGTGAATAAGGGTAAGACATGGGGAGTGACAGACAGAAAGGAGAGAGACAGTAAAGGAAGGAGTGACTGAAAGGGAGTGAGTGAAGCAGCAAACAAAGGTAAGTGAGGGAGTGTGGGTGAGTTGTAGGGAGTGAGCATGACGAAAGAGTATTGACAGATTGAGGGGAGAGAGACAGCGACGATAAGAGAGACAAAGTGAGGGAACGGAAGTGAGGAACTGTGAGGACAGACGGACTGAGAGAAGGAGTGACAGGAGTAAAGTAAATGATTAAGGGAAAGGGAATGAGTGAGGGAGCAAAGGAAGTGAACAGAGGGTAAGGGAAGTAAAGCAGGGGGACTGAAAGAAGTTGAATGTGCGAGGGGAGTTAGGGAAAGGGGAGTAAACATGGAGGATAAGAATAAGTGAAGGAAGCAGAGTAAGGAAACAGGAGTGAGGTAGGGTGAGAGAATAATAGTGAGGTTAAAGGAAAGGGTGATGACAAACTACATTTATTTAGTCATACTTACCATATAATTAATGTAACTTTAATTACATTTTTTTACTACACTTTGTATCTGTGAAAGAGAGAAGAAAAAATAAGTTATAATTAGTAAAATATGTATTTTAAAATAAAAGATACAAATGAAGAGGTTAAAAACCATAACAGTGTATTTAGAAATAAAGTAAGAGTGAAGGACACAGAAGGGGGAATAAAGTAAGGTAGAAGGACAAAAAGAGGGAAAAAGAAATAGGAGAGCAAATTACTAAGAGTAAGGCATATAGATTCACTGACAGAGAGGAAGAGAAGAAGAGAGAAATGAACTAAAGGTAAGAAAGATACTAAAAGAATGTGATTTAGCAAAACTAAATCAGGAAACAGGAGTAAGGAAAAAGATAATGACTGAGAGGGAAAGGAGTCTAATTAAGGATGCATTTAGAAGAATGAGGAATGGAAGATAACTGAGAGTAAGTGAAGGAGAGTCATAGAGTGAAGGGATGAAAGGAGAGGATAATATAGAAGGATTGAGGGAAAAGGAGTGAGGAAGTTAGTAGACAAAGAAAGTAAGGGAAGGACTGAGTAAAGTGGAGTACAATGAGTGAGGAAAGGAAATGAGTAAGGGAGCAAAAAAAGGAAAGGGAGGAGAAGAGGACTAAAACAGTGGTACTGAGAGAAAGTGATTTGGTGATGAAAGTAAAGAGAAGGACACTGAAAGATAGGAAATGAGGGGTAGTAATGGAACCAGAGTAAAAGAAATGGGATGAAGAACGATGAGAGAGGAGCAGTGTTGTAAGAGAAATGATAGAAGGTAGATAAACACAAGTGAACATAACACAAGGAGAGTGAGGGACTGAGGACATAGAGGTAGTGAACGGAAAATAGAGAGAAGAGGTCAAAAGAAAGGAGCAAACAAAGATAAGCGAGGGAGAGTGGGTGAGTTATAGTGATAGAGTGCGACAATACTGCTCAGTGAGTAAAGAGGAATTACTAAAAGAGCAAAGGAGGAAAAGACGGAAAAGGGAAGTAAAGCAGAGAGACTGAAAGCTGAAAAGTGGTGCAGGGGAGAGAGGGGATGCAGACAGTTGAAATGAGAATGAGGGGTTGTGAAAGAAGTGGAGTAAACAAATGGGTGTGAAACAGAGTGAGAGAAAGGCAGTGTGAGTGAGTAAAGAGAGCTGAAAGAGAGAGGAAAAAGGAAAGTGAGTGTGAGACAATGGGAATACAATATAAATTACACAATACAAACTGTAGAATAATTTATGCAACATGTTAGATAGTTTATTTTTGCTGTTCTCAGAACATATTGAATTTCACTAAAAACAGTGAGTTCAAATTATTCATCATATGACAGCGGGGAAAAAAACCCACAATCAAAGAGATTGTGTTTAAAAAAAAACATATAAACTTACAAATCACATATCTACACTAATCTTTGATTCACTTACTTTTCCTTTAGGCCAAATAGTACATCATGAAGGTCCTTTACGTTGGAAGGTACTCTGCTGTTCTCTAAAAATTCCATTTCATCGACTCTCTAGAAAAAAAGCTCCAAGAACATCTGAAATATGTTTCAATGTTTTCATATACTCCTTCTTTTCAGTCATGACTCTTTCCTCATTCCTTCACCTTTCCTTAAGGCCAAATAGTGTCAGATGTATCAGTATATTTTCAAATTAGTTAAAACAAACTCTAAAATTACCGTCTTCCCGACGTTCTGAAAGAAAGGCTCAAACAACATTTTCACAATATTTAAATATTCATAATTCCATCTCTGGCTCTCTCATGTTGAACATTTCCTATAATACTGATATCACTTACTATGCGATCCACTTACCATACCTTTATGAGAACTATAATTTTTATATTATCTTTATCACTGTTACTCACAATATAATTTTAAACTGCAAACTAACTTTTATTAACTGCTCCCGTCTTCATAGGGCAATTACCTTTACTTAAATTTTGGTTCTAAAAACACTAGGTATGAATTTTTTAAGTCAAAAGGCAATCGTTGTTTGAAAGTCAAATGAGTGTCATTACAGTGGGTCCAACCTTTACGACATTTTAAATAGCATGTGTAATGCCCTGATGTTGTTGAAGGACCATCATGATAAATAATAGCTACAGTTGCAAAAGTTCTTTCTGAAATTGATAACTGAGAAGCCACGAAATTTTTAATAGAAGTTGTGAATTTACTTCCATCAGGTCTACATCGTTGGAACATTAAAATGACATACTGACCATAATTTTGTATAAATAATGTGGACAGCATTGCAGACTTACATTGGCTACACACCATATTGTGATCAGCTGCTTTAACTAGATTATTAAAAGACACTGATTTGCAGTCTGGTAAAGTCAAATATATAAATCTTTCATTGTGTCTATTGTAGTACTACTTGATAAACTACAGTTGTGGCAGTCATGCTGCCATTGATAAGAAAGGCTAAAAAGATGTTTTATATCTACACCTTCATCTTCCAATACATCAAACATATACATTAAAAATTCCTGACAATCCTGCTGAATATTCTGTGAAAATTGATTTTGACCAGAACATATGTCTAGAAGATTTCGAATTTCTGAAACACTTTCTATTTTTGCTCTATCACTGCTACATTTCTCAAACACAGAATTCAATAAACAGCAGAATGTTTCATCCCGATTTTCAACAATCTGTTCTTGTAAATTTTGAAGAAAAAAAACAACATTAACCACTACATTAGCATAGCAGTTGACACCAGAACTGTTTTCAAACTGAAATCCAACAACATCTTCAACAGAATCCTTTTTCCTTCTGCTTACAATTACAGTTTCATCTACTTTTTGTCTTTTTGATACTACCTCACTGCAATTATTCTCATTTCTTCTTTTTCGGCCTTCCACACATTTTTCAAACAGAGGATATTGAGGCAAATGTGGAGCATACTCTCTTCTTAACCTATTGTATTCTTTAACACAATCTAGATCTGCACAAATCTTTGTTTCATCACACTCACTCAAGTACAATCCTGATAAAGTTCTGACTCGTGATAATGCCACATATGCCATACCCTCTTTAAACACAGAACTTCCAATGTTCACCAAAGCACTATCTACACTTAAACCTTGAGATTTATGAATTGTCATCGCATATGCCAAACAAACAGGAAACTGTTTTCGGCGAACATATAAGTCTTTCACAAGCAAAAATCTAGCTGAACAACGACAAATTTGTTCTATTTTGTCAATGCCATCAAATTTTATTTTTAAAAATTCAATTCCATCTCTATTTTTGTAATTTACAAAATCAACAACATGACCCATTGCTCCATTTACCAGACCTCTTTCAACATTTAAATTCCTTCTCAAAATGATACGACAATTTAAACACACATTCAGAGTCTTTTCAAAACCAGCAGTTTTGGATATAGTCTTCTCTAATGAATCCAATTTTGATTTCAAATTTTCTGACGAAATAATTGTTGCTCCCATATGCTCTATTTTATCTATAGCTTCCAGTTTCACAATCTCTTCATTTTCTAACTTTAACATTTTGTTGTTGAAGATGGAACATTCTTTCAGAGTTGGCATCAAACATATCCAAGATTTCTTCTCGTTAATTTTCGTAAAAATATTCTCTGGAAGAATGTTTTCATTTGGGTACAAATTTGAAATTATTCGTGCATGTAAAGCTTCTTTCCCATGCTGACTTACTTTTCCGATTCTTACATCTTGTAGAATATTTTTATAATCTTCATCCTTTGCGTGTTGCATATTTTGGAGTAGTTCTGCATATTTGAAATTTAACCATATATTAACGTTTCCAATGCTTCCTAGGCACTTCCTGGTATCTTCATGCGTGACCATTTTAAACACTGGTTGTCCTTTCACTGGAGTCAACTGCAGTAGATCTCCAAAAACAATAATGTGTTTCCCTCCAAATAACACATCATACTCTGTTCTAAGAATTTCTTGCATTCTCAAATGCACAAAAGTAAGCATTAGATTTGAGACCATGCTTACTTCATCAATGATAAGAAGTTTCATTTTCTTCAGGACTCTGGAAACTTCGGAACACGCATCTCCAGATAGCTTGTGGTATTGCAATTTGTTGTCATGCTCGACTGGTAGCATCAGTAAACGATGTAAAGTAATCCCTTTAATGTTATGAGCTGCCAGCCCAGTTGGAGCGGTAACAACACAAGACAGCGGTGATTCAGTCCTTTTCTGCAGATAAGTTGCAATTGCTCTAATCAGAAAACTTTTTCCAGTTCCCGCTTCTCCACTCACGTACAGTCGGACAGGCTTAAATGATGTACATGAGCACTCTTTTTTCTCATGACTGAATCCATGTTCAATCTGTTCTGTGACTTCGTCATATATCTGTTTCTGCTCAAGGTTTAGTTGTTTTACCAAATCTTCTAAGTTAACTACATCATCTTGAGCTTGTTCCATAGCTCTTTCCACCTCATCCATGGCAGTGGCAGCTTCATTTTGAATAATTGGTCCTCCAAGTGGATCCTGACTCAATGAAGCAGAACTCTGACTGTCTTGAGAACTGTCTCTAGCAATCTTTACAGCAAATGTGGCTTCTTGCTTGATTTCTTCGTTCAACATTTGCAGATAATTTGGAAAAACAGGACATTCTATGGTATCCTTGGTTGCATTAAAAGAATCTTCGTAACAGAGAAAATCTCCAAGTAGTTCCTCTTCTGTACGCCATGGCTTAAAGAGTTGCAAAAGAGCTAAATAGTAAAATTCCCTTTTCTCTGGATTTTCGCAACTCATTTTTCGATGATTAATCAAATGACCTTTTCTCTGCTTCACTAGACATCCTTCAAAGCCAATGACAGCATATATTCCATTATTGATATCTTCTCTGATGTTCCTCTTATAAATATATCTTTGCAGAACTTCATAGAGACAAGCGTTCTCAAGGTAAGGACTTCTATTTGGATAGTATGTATCCAACATGTTTGTCTTCAAAATATCTGTACTTTCTGGTTCTTTCTCCGCCAAATACTCTATTTCTTGTACAGATTTCAAAACTCGGTTTCGTGTTGCAGCAAGACCTAGACTCACCCAAATGATGGTTCTAGATTTGGCATATAGACTTGCTGATGACAATCGATCAGAACATTCATATGCTCCAATTTCTCGATGTGACAACATCTTCAGACTGTAACTGTATAATTTCTTGCTTAGACTCTTTTCATGTGAAATATCCTCCCACATTTCCTTCAGTTCTGTCTTTTCTTTTTTTGTGATGTAAGAGGTCACATATCGAGCCACAGCAATAGAGTTGTCAGCATATAACTGAATATCCATGTTAGCATTCCACATGGACAAAATCACTGGGTTGAAGTCGTTGATGTACTTGGACTCTTCGTTTCTTTTTAAATTGTATGTATTTTTTGGTGATTTCCTCGTCACAGTATGTCGCAGAGAAGACATCAAATTATTTACTCTTCCTTTAGAAATAACTGGTCGTGGAAACCCGAAACGACATTTTGTGTAGAACTTGTCCTTGTTTCTGAATTTTTGACGACAGTACTTTCCACAACGATGGGATTGAAAGCGTAATACTTATTGCCTTAAACTGTTTTCTTCTGTAGTTTTCGGAACAGCACATGTTGAATACTTTTCAATGAAGCTCATCACTGTCTCATCCGAATCTGTTCCAAATTTGGGTGCATCTTCAATCCACAATAACATATGTATGTGAGGAGCACCTCTCGCTTGATACTCCTTTCTCCAAAAGAAATCCAAAACCTCTCCAAGGGGAGGATTTTTTTTGTTGGTAATAAAAGACATCATAGCTTCAAATCTATGATTGAAATATCTGCATACATTCACTGGATCCAAAGAACACAGTTCTCCAGCAGTTTTGAATTCTATATTTTGTATATTTGCATTTGCCTCTCGTAGAAATTGAAGTAAGTCATCCCATGCATACTCGGCACAGCTAAGAGTGAGGAACCATGTAGGAGTTCCTAAGTTTCTTAGCATACATTTCAATTCCCCATGACGACGGTACCAATACTAATTTGTACCACACTGACATGCCATGAGATTGATTAGATGAGATTCCAAAATATTATCTTGCAGATTCACTTTCTCCATAAAGTCCCTCGCCGAAACATTTTGCAGATGTGCTCCACTTTTCAGTATATGGTTTACTGCATAAGAAAGCCCAGACAAGTCACTTTCATACAGTAGATGAAACAAATATGGAATGCATTGACGAAACCTTGGATCTTCAGTATATAATCTTAAAGTTCGATATTCAGATGCAGGAATTTGAAATGGTCGATCGTCATATCGTCCACCTCGACCTGTTGGAAATAAATGTGGAAAACAACGAGCTTCCAAACTTTCTTCCCATACACTAATGGGACTTCCTTTTGCTGCTTTCATTTGAAACAAGTCAATTGCATTCCCCATCACTTCTTTGGAATGCAAAGGATGAACAGTATAATGTTCATATATTTCTTCACTTCTAGACACATCAACTTTTTCAATTTGGCCAGCTGAACAATCACTGTCTTCATCTGCAGCTGTTTCCTCTGCTTCAACACATACATATTTGTAGTACTCATTGTTTTTGACCAAATACAACGTTGCCTTTTTGACTTTCCTAACATCCACTAAATCTTGCCAGATTTTCTTACCCTTTGTCGGAACCCCATTAACTATAATAACTAGAGGTTACTTTTCCACTTTCTCTACACCAATGGTATCAATAATTTTCTTGAAATCTAGAGGCAAATAAACAACTCTTCCCTTTAATCCTCTCTGTAAATCTGAAGGAGGCAATTTCCCTATCTTAGGCTCCATGCGAACAATAGCCTGAAAAGGATGGACACATTGAATCAAAATAGACTCATATGTATTTAAATCCATCAATTCAGGAGGAATGTCTACCAACTCCAGATTATTATGAACAGCTCTAGCAGGCATTCTGTTTTGATTTAATTTATCATAACAATATTTACAAATACGCTCAGAACTCAAATCCAAACAATTCTCCACCCACAATAAGTTGCAAAATCCTTACACTACCATTATTTATCTTTTCACTTTTTACGTATAAATCAACTAATCTAGTTTGATGCTTATAATGAGTTTGTCGACAACACACACAAGTAAAATTCGACCTTTCACTTGATTTCACCTTAAACCTGGTAATTTCCTGGTCAAACTTTTCTGTAATTGAAATGTGTACATTGTCTTCCACATTACCTTGAATTTCTGTGTCAATTTCTACACTGTCCTCTTTTTCACCAAAATAACAAATCTCAATTTCTTCACAAATCTTCTTCACATCTAATTCAGTTCCATGCAAAAGAGCACTGTTTAATCGTTTAAGCTTAAGTGCTGGACTTTTTGCATAATACAACCTTCTCACTAATTTCCTAATTTTGTTATGAAGCACTGCTAACATCCTAAAATGATGAAAAATACTCTGACAGACTTTTCTAGAAAGACAAGCCAGTGAATGCCCTTGCAAACCTGTGTTTTCTCTCACTCTGCAAGGATCTAAGTCTTGCAACATCTTCATTTTCTGTTTTAGACTTTTCTTACTATATGTACGTAAGAAATTACAAAACAAATCGATTGATTCCTGTCGCACACTACAATTACTACTACACTTCCAAGTGTACACTGGACCCCTAGTACGTCTCCCTAAAACTTCATCAGTTAACACCTCTTCTGGTTTTCTAGGCACAAGTTTCTCTTTTTCAATCGGACAACCGTCTTTCACCTCATATGCTCGACTACTGGTGTCAACTGCATGCATTTAATCATTCTCCTGGAAGTAACTCTCCTCATTAAAAAATGGCTCACAACTTGAACTGTGCATCCATTCTCCTGAAATTTTGTTACAAAAATTAGTCCGATTAATTACTCTTTTCCATCTACTGTTTGATTTGAAAACATCAATTGTCTTGTTAAGTGTCCTAATTCTATTGATTATTAAAATAAATAATTTTTTCATAACTTCAAAAGCTTGATCAACAATCTTCTCTACACTTTTCTTTTTCTTATAAAAAGCAGCTCTCTGTTTACCTTTCCTAATGTTTTTTAACAAATTTAAAACCACCCTATTGCAAAACATTCCTTTACGAATGTCTCTAAACTGATTCTGCCTTCTATTCCTATACATATTATTCTCTCCTGCTCCAGTAGTAACATTTTTTGAGGGCCTCTCCTTCCTTTTCAAATTTGGTCTCTCCTTCTATTTTTCTACATTCTGTCCAACATTTTTTTTTTATCTACATATGTTCCGTAAGAAAGACTTAGTTGTCTTACCAGAAGCTTTTTTCCTGTTTTTTGAAGTATTTGTTGTAGAGGAGTGCTGTAATTCCGTTGCTGTTTTTGATTTTTTCCGCTTGGCATCTTTCCTTCTCCTCTGCCTTGAGGGCATATTTCCTTACTATTGAAATCTTGATTTCAATCTGTGGTAAAGAAAAAAATAACACATTATAGACCACTATTACCAAACAACAAAGCAATGACAATAAGCAAACGGTCTATTCAGGGTTACAGATCAGGTGAGGATTGTCCAGGGGTGCAGAGGAGGTGAGGCCTGTATTGAAGAGTGTAGTGGAAGAGAGGTCTGTCCACGGGTACAAAGAAGGTGAGGCCTGTGTCTAAAAGTGCAGTGGGGGATAGGCTTCATGAAGCCTACTCCACTGCACTCTTAGACACAGGCCTCACCACCTATGCTCCCCAGGAAAGGCCTCTCTCCCACTACAGTCTTGAACACAGGCCTCACCTCCTCTGTCCCTCTGGACATGCCTCACCTCATCTGCACAATCTACTTCCTAATCTGAGGTAACACAGGTGACATTATTGTGAAAGGTTGAAATATATTTATTTAATCATGCAGACACTATGTATTCCTTGTCAAAAATCTAAAAGTCATTGATTTGCACCAAAATCGTTTTTAAATGACATTTTAGACACGAAGCACAGGTCCTATGAACAAGCATTCAGTCTCCATGAGTACAGTGGAGAGGACTGACCTCCTCTGACCCTTGGACAAGCCTTACCTCATCTGTGTCCTCTGGACAGGCCTCAATGTATTGGGTATAATTGATGGTAACTGGGTGCAGATGAGGTCACGCATGTCCAGGAGTGTAAATAAGCTGAGGCCTGTCTAAGGATGCAGATCAGTTGAGGTCTATTCAGGGTTGCAGATGAGGTGAGGATTGTCCAGGGGTGCAGAGGAGGTGAGGCCTTTGTCTAAGAGTACAGTGGGGGATAGGCTTCATGAAGTCTAGTCCACTGCACTCTTAGACACAGGCCTCACCACCTATGCTCCCCAGGGAAGGCCTCTCTCCCACTACAGTCTTGAACAAAGGCCTCACCTCCTCTGTACCTCTGGACATGCCTCACCTCATCTGCACAATCTACTTCCTAATCTGAGGTAACACAGGTGACATCATTGTGAAAGTTTCAAATGTATTTCTTTAATCATGCAGACACTATTTATTCCTTCTCAAAAATGTAAAAGCCATTCATTTTCCCCAAAATCGTTTTTCACATCACATTTAAGAAACACAGCACAGGTCCTATGTACAAGCATTCCATGTCACTACTGAAACTTCACAATCTCACAAAATACAAATCCTCTATCTTGCAAATGTTGATACCAAGCATTATCAAAAAACATGACAGTGGAGAAGTGTGGCTCACTGGTTAGAAGCAGCAGACCCTGAAGCAGATGTCGGCCCGGGACCAGGGTTCAATTCCCGTCGTGGCAGGGTCTTGGGTCAATGTTCGCGGACTCGATAATTCTCGCTTAGGTGCCTAAGCTAACTATGGGTCCCACTCTGCAACTCTGGGCAATAGCTTGCTTAATCTCCACAACGGCCCCATCAGCGCCGGGGATGCCTGGCTTCACCTTGGGGGTGCCCAGAAGGGACCATCTCACAGGGAAAGCCAGGACGGGTTCCCCAGCGGTATACAGCGCCAGGACACTCCGAGATGGAGTAACAGTGCGCTTTACAAGTATACATTTACATTTACAAACCAACAGCAAAGAAGCTCAATCTGCTTCCTAATCTGAGGTAACACAGGTGACATCATTGTGAAAGGTTCAAATATATTTTTTTAATCATGCAGACACTATTTATTCCTTCTCAAAAATGTAAAAGCCATTCATTTTCCCCAAAATCGTTTTTCACATCACATTTAAGAAACACAGCACAGGTCCTATGTACAAGCATTCAATTTCACTACTGAAACCTCACTATTTCACAAAATACAAATCCTCTATCTTGCAAATGTTGATACCCAGCATTATCAAAAAACATGACACAAACCAATAGCAAAGAAGCTCAATGTGCTTCCTAGTATGAGGTAACACAGGTGACATCATTGTAAAAGGTTCAAATGTATTTCTTTAATCATGCACACACTATTTATTCCTTCTAAAAAATGTAAAAGCCATTAATTTCCCCCAACATCGTTTTTCACATCACATTTAAGAAACACAGCACAGGTCCTATGTACAAGCATTCAATTTCACTACTGAAATTCAACCATTATCAAAAAACATGACACAAACCAACAGCAAAGAAACTCAATGTGCTTCCTACTCTGAGTTAATATAGGTAACATCATTGTGAAAGGGTCAAATTTATTTCTTTAAGCATGCAGACACTATTTATTCCTTCTCAAAAATGTAAAAGCCATTCATTTTCCCCAAAATCGTTTTTGACATCCCATTTAAGAAACACAGCACAGGTCCTATGTACAAGCATTCCATGTCACTAGTGAAACTTCACAATTTTACAAAATACAATTCCTCTATGCAAAGAAACTCAATGTGCTTCCTACACTGAGTTAACACAGGTAACATCATTGTGAAAGAGTCAAATGTATTTCTTTAAGCATGCAGACATTATTTATTCCTTCTAAAAAATGTAAAAGCCATTCATTTTCCCCAAAATCGTTTTTGACATCACATTTAAGAAACACAGCACAGGTCCTATGTACAAGCATTCCATGTCACTACTGAAACTTCACAATTTTTCAAAATACAATTCCTCTATGCAGTAAAAACTTTTTACCAAGCATTATCAAAAAGCATGACACAAAGCAACATTAAAAAACCACAATATGCTTCCAAATCTTCTCCATAGAGTATACAACTCTCTATCTATATTAAATGAATCATTACTCACCTTTACAAATGCTTTAGGAGATTGAGAACAGTGTCAGATACACACACCAATATTTCTTTAGCAGAGCAAAAGGTATGTACTCCAGCCACTGCAACCATGAATGGCACAGAGAACCTCTAATTCTACACACATATTCCTCATGGTAACCAATCAAAACTCTTCCCTCTCTATTTTCAAATCAACACCCTTCCCCCCCTCAGCCCTTTCTACCTGTTACCATAGCAACTCCCTCCTCACTGAGCTCTCAGGTTTAAAAGTTTATTCTACAACAATTGAACTAAGCAAGGATGTTTGACCTCTTAATACCCCAGCTTATCCAGTGCAATGTTTCTTTAAATGACTTTTTCTTAACCATTCAAATTGCTTCTTTCACAAAACAGAACCATGCACCCTAACTTTCAGTTTTCAACTATCTGAATCCACTAATCATTGCTTGTGATTCAAGAGCACTGAAAGTCCACATTTTTTTTGTTGCAAACTCCTACTGTTCCAACTGCCATTTCATTCCCACACTTCATCTGACTGCACCAGAACCTCCTCTTACCATGTATTCTGTCTGGATTATTGGACATAGCTACATCCACTGGGTTCAAAGGTATGCAGCTACCAGAAATGTTCACAACCTTGATTTACCAAATGTGAACATCAAATAGATTGGCCAGAGAGGATTGAGATGTCATCAATTGATACCATTGGTGAAAACCTTTTTGCATCTGCCACACCCTCACCTCATAATTCTGCACTGTGGTGGAAATGACTTAGGCACTTTGACTGGGGTAGGTCTGGAAATGCTTTTAAAGGACACCTTTGAACAATTGATGGCACTTTTACCTCAAACTGCCTTGGTATTTTCCAATATATGCCAAAGACAGAAATGGAAGTGGTCCAACCAATTGTGTCCACAATTTGAGAAAGCACGGAAACATGTGAATAAATATGTTCCTGCTTACATGAGAGACTATGGAATGGGTTCAATATACAACAATAACTTGCGTTACAACATGCAAGATATCTACAGAGGAGATGGTGTGCACTTCTCAGATGAGGGGAATAGAACATTCCTCCTGAATATGAGACTGTGCATTGGAACCTACTTGTAGGTACCTAAATCAGCCACAGAACCCAAAAGCTTTTTTCAGGGATACCCTACCTCTGATCACTCAAAATGATTATTTTTCTCTAACTTTTTTCACTGTTTTTCACTAAAGTACGCTCCCTGGTACGCTCCCCGGTATGCGTACCGGGCGCGTCCCCCGCGAACATTTTTAAAAAAATGGTTTTTTTGGGCCTATATGGGCCTCCTAAGCCCCCCTCAGAAAACCTAGGGGGTCAGGGAGTGTCTATCGTGCCCCCTTTTACCCATTCCCAACGTTGTTTGTCCTCCATCTTGTATCTCAAATCTACCGAAACACAAGATGGAGGACTCGCGTAGCGCTGCCGGTACGCGTACCGGGGCGCGCACCGGTAAGCGCTCCCAACATTTTTTAAAAGTTAATTTACTTTAAAAACCTCTGTGGAGATGTTCACCAAATATAGAATAGGCCATACTACATACCAGTCCCTACCATTTTCCCAAATTTGGTGATATTCCATTCAGCCATTTAGGCTATAGCCCTGTCTAAATATCCTGAGGTAAATTACATGACAAAAACACATATGAAAGTGTTAGAAATTACAACCAATTACAATGTTACTTACATTTTGTACTTTTATGTGCTGACATTTGATTGGTTATGTACATGAATATATATAAAAAAAAGAGAGGGAAACACAGCCATTTTGACTAGTAGTTCCTGAAGTACATTTGAAAAGGATTTTCACTGAAAACTTGCTTTCACAAAGGTAAGTTGTTAATTTGGAAAGGGAAGTATGTTGTGCACTTTAAGTTAATTTGGGAAAACATTTTCTGATAGTTATATACTATCCCTCTGTAATAATAATTAATTAATTAATTTCTGTTAAAAACTCAGAAATACCTGTCTGAACTTAAACCCAAAAGTACCCTAACTCAACTGATAAAGTTATTTTTTATGCAATTTACAGAAAGAAAATGGAAGAAAAACAACAATACAATGTTATTTCTTTCGAAGTAAAGATTGAAAACAATCCAGATGAAAAAAAAGATGTCTTGGATTTCATGGATGACTCTATAGACCAACAATTAATTGACTGTTTGGAACAAATTGAATCATACAATGATAATTATGAAGAAATTCCAGACAATATAATGTTAGAAGTTTTATTGAATTTTGAAAAAGAATCAGAAGAATACATTTATATTTATTAATCAAAAATTGTTTGAGACATTATTCATTTTTATATGTAATTCATGAAGTACTACCAAAATGATTATAATATAATGTGAGACTTATAGTATTCTGTACAACTTTTTTGTCTTACATAGTAAGTTTACTCATTTTCATCATCATAAGGGAGCAGGATAGACTACACATGATCCCCTAGGCCTTCTCAGGGAGTGCTTAAATTATCTATTTCTGCTTTCCTGACAGACTATGATATGGATTCCATATACCACAATAACTTCTGTAACAACATGCAAGATATCTACAACAAGGAAACGGTGTACATTAAATTTAAGACTCTGCATTGGTACCTACATGTTGGTACCTAAAACACCCAAACAACACAACAACTCTATTCAGAGCTACCCTACCTCTAAGCACTTTAAATTATTATTTTACTGTTTCACTGGGTTTTTCCCATGTGTAGGGGGAGGGGGGGTGAGGTGTGTGTGGGGGATGTGTGGGGTGTGTCTGTGAGGTGTGTGTGTGTGTGTGGGGGGTGAGATGTGTGTGTGGGTGTGTGGGTGTGGGTGGGGGTGTGGGTGTGTAAGGTGTGTGTGTGGTTGTGGGTGTGTGGGGTGTTTGGGTATGGGTGGAGGTGTGGGTGTGTGAGGTGTGTGTGGGTGTGTGTGTGGGGTGTGTGCATGTGGATGTGTGTGGGATATACTTGTAGGTACCTAAATCAGCCACAGAACCCAAAAGCTCTTTTCTCAGCTACCCTACCTCTGATCACTCAAAATGATTATTTTACACTAACTTTTTTCACTATTTTTCACCAAAGTACGCCCCCCGGTACGCTCCCCGGTGCGCGTACCGGGCACTCCCCCCGCAAAAATTGATTTTTTTTTCTTTTTTGCCCCGTGGGGACCTTTTATGGCCCCCACATCAAACCCAGGGGGTCAGGAGGGGTCTACCCTGCCCCCTTATGGTCATTTCACCCTTTGTTTTTGCCACCTTTTGTGTCTCGATCCTACCGAGACACAAGATGGAGGCCGCTCCGGACTATTTGGAATGTTGACAGACACCCGAGAGCCAATCAGCTTTCCGCGCGCGAACTCGCGGTACGTGCCTGGTGCGCTCCCCGGTGCGTGTACCGGGGCGCGACTATAGATATATATATTTTTTTGAACCTAAATTACTCAAAATCTACTGGAGCACATATCTTGAGACATAGCAAAGGCACATCGGGCTACCAGTCCCTACAATTTTGCCAAGTTTGGTGGAAATCCATTCAGCCGATCGGGCTGAAAGTGAGTCCAACCGCCCTATGGAAATTAACATGGGGAAAACACGTTTTGGGACCCCCCTTTTATCCCGGCCCCCGCTTGACGAATCCCCCCCAAACTTTCAGGGATGGACCGGAAGGAAATTTCAGGCAGATTCCTCAACCGGCGCCAAAGTTATTCCCAATAGAATGGTGCGATTTCCCTATGGAAAACAATCCTAACTATAACTACCTACTGGCGACCGCCAGTAGGTAGTTATAATTTCTCCAAGGAAATGGCCTGCTCGGTTCCGCTCCTTCCCTGAAAGTTTGGGGGTGATTCGTCAAGTGGGGGCCGAGAAAAATTTTCCATAGGGACCTTTAGCCAGGGCTACAGCCCGAACGGCTGAACGGAATTACCCACATTTTGGCAGAGAGGTAGAGTTATGTTCGCAGATTGTGCTTTTTGTTAAATGGTGTAAATCCGTTCAGTAGTTTCTGAGAAAATTGCAAGTAAAATCATAGCGATATCTAGAGACAGAGTTCAGCACGCATACGGAAATCTGTTCAATTACGAGCGCAATCTGCATGCTGATTGGCTGTGAACTGTTGGTCAACACTCGAATCCAACAAGTGTTGGCGGCCATCTTGTGACTCGCTAGAACCGAGTGACAAGAAAACAGTAAAACAAAGTTGAGAAATAAGGGAAGGGGGTAGGCTAGAGACATTCTGACCGTCTTGGCTTGCTCAGGGGGTCGTATATCGATGTTTATGCTCTATTTAAAAAAAATTATTTTTGAAAGAAAAATTGCGGCGTTCGCGTATGGAAATACGTACAATTACGAGCTGGATGCTGATTGGCTGTCAATACTCCAAACCAGGAAATGTTGGCAGCCATCTTATTTGTCGGGAGAGCAGAGTCACAAGAAACAGTAAAAGAAAGTTGAGAAATAAGGAAAGGGGGCAGGGTAGAAACATTCTGACCCTACAGTGTTGGTCAGGGGGTGGTACATGGATCTTTAGGCACAATTTTTTTTTTTTTTTTAATAAAAAATGGCGGGGTACTCGTGCAGTACTTGTACACGGTGGAAAAGGTGAAAAAAAAGTAGAAGTTCGTTTTATTCATAAGGTCCCGGGGGGGGGAAATTATGGGGGCAATTTTTCTGCATAATGGGGGCTTGTAAGGTGCCCCGAGCACTGGGGAACGGCACTCCTCTGGTTTTATTTTGAAGTATGCGGGGGGGGTTACGGTCCTACCCCCCACAGTCTCGGTGAGCGGCACCCCTCGTGTCTTTTTAAAAAAAAAATGTTTTGAGCTCTCTCTTTCTCCCCGAACACGTCTCGGGAAACGTCACATTTCTGGGGCAGTGATATGTAAAATGACCTTTCATCTCTGGGTACCTGCATTGTGTGGAGTTTTTTATTACTGTTGAGCGGGTGGGCTTGATAATACGTCCTTGTAAATTCCCATAAAAGCCTAGGTTCTGGTGTTAACATGGGCTTCTATGGGAAATAACAATGCCGTATTATCAAGATCATTATCGCCATTTCATCGGCAGTTTCCTGCCATTAAAACGGTGATAATTTTAAGAACAATGGGTTATATTATCAACAAAAAGGTGAAACATTATCGTCGCTTTTATCGGCAGGAAACGATAATGGGCTTGATAATATGCCATTGTGAATTTCCATAGCAGCGCAGGTTAACATCAGAACTTGGGCTGCTATGGGAATATACAGGGGCCTATTGTGAAGCCAATTTTCGCCGCTTTATCGGCAGTTGCTGGCGGTAAAAGCGGCGGTTATGATGTATAGCCTTTTGTTGAAAATATGCCCCTTCATTTCTATGATAGTATGTAAAACTTTCCTTTTTTTTGTGTAGCAGTTGAACTCTCTACGCAAGCCTCGTTTCGAAGTCGACGTTTTTTTTCTTTTTCTTCAAGTTCAACAAACAAAGCTTTCTTTATTTCAGGTATTAAATTTGGCGCTTTGTTTTTCCGGGTCGTGTATCTCATCCACTGTTGTACTTTTGTAATGTATTATTAATCGTATTTTATCTACATTTATTTGGACCGTAGTGTTGAGGCGCCAAAAATTGATGAGGTACTCTGTCCACCGCCATTTTAGTCGTTTTTCACCGTTGTTTTTATTATATCTGTTACTTTCATTTTATCGTCCTCCTATTTTCTTTGTGATCGACGAGATTTCGAGGCACAGACACCACGGTGTTTGTCCTTAAACTCTGATGTTATCAGACAGCCATTACAACGTCAACACAAAGACATTATTAAGATTATCGCCGCTTTTATTGGCAGGAAAACTGCCAATAAAGCGGCGATAAAGGGCTTGATAATAGGCCCTTGTGAATTCTCATAACAGCCCAAGTTAACACCAGAATGTGGGCTGCTATGAGACTTTCCAAGGCCCTATTATCAAGCCCATTATCGCCGTTTTATCAGAATTTTTCCTGCCGATAAAAGCAGCGATAATGTATCGCCTTTTGTTGATAATATGCCACTTCGTTTCGTGTCCTGCATCATATTTTGCGATGCAGGTGCAGGATACGAAATTCATTTTATTAATTTAATTGTTTACTTACCTGCAATCATCCACATTCCGCTGTTTATAACCCCCCATCCTGCCCCTCCCCCGTCCCACTTGCCTACCTCACAACAACTCCCTCCAGGGCCGTGGCTGAGTCAGTTACTTGTACTTACCCTAAGCCTAATAAATAATATAAAAAGTATATATTATAAAATTGTCACCTGTGAAAGATAGAAAAAAAAACAGTTACTAGATATATTTTACAACACAAAATAATTTGTAAAACATTTCATTTGTCTTTTTTGCTGTTCTCAGAATATATTGAATTTCACTATAAACAGTGAGTTCAATAGTACTCATCACATAACAGCGGCCAAAAAAAAGACAATCCATAAGGATATCTTAAAAAAAAACAGTCAACATTCTCAATAACAATATAAAAAATAGAAATAAAACATATCTTAAATGTTTTTTTCTAAGAGCAATTTCTTAAGTAAATATAACATATCTCAAACAATCATAAAATAACAATACATTCTGATTAATGTTCTTACACTGTAAATAATGTTACTTACAAATAGATGCTGATAAAATACACAGCAAAAAGTCCTTAATGGTTTTGCACACTTTTCCTAACGGCCAAATAGTATGCATCAAGTCCTTTGTTTGGAAGTTGTTCAATAGTAATCCTGAACGTTCGCCTCCCAGCCTTCTGATCCAAAACCACCGACATCATCTACGGGTCCCCCAGGACTCATCCATCAGTCCGATGCTGTTCACCATCTACATGGCCACCCTAACACAAGTAGCCCACCATCACAACTTCAACAACATCTCCTACACAAAGAACACCCAGCTCATCCTCTTTCTCACCAAGAAGCCACATACTACCAAAAGTAACCTCCACGACACAATAAAGGACGTCACTAACTACATAAAGAGCAGCACTGTAAACAAAAAACTGGCAGAAGATGAAGGTACTCATCCTCAGACCCACTCCATCAGCCTCAGACAACTCGTGCTGCCTGACTACAGTGTGAAGAGTACCAACACCTACCAACCATGTGCACAACATTGGATTCAACCTCAACTGCTCCCTCTCCATGTGTAAGCAAGTATACACTGTGTCCTCGTACTGCTACAACACTCTCCACATGCTCCGCCACATTTACAAGTGGATCCTAACCAAAAGAAGAAGAACAGTGACACAGGCCCTCATCAGCAGCAACCTATACTGTGGTAAAACACTCTACACATGAATTCTAGCCAAAAACCTACGACAACTACAACAAATCCAAAAGATCTCTACGTGACTGATCATCAATGTCCCCGCTGCACCCACATCACCCACCACCTGATACACCTACACTGCCTCAATATCAACAAAACAATCACCTTCAATCTCCTCAACCTCACTTACAAAATACTCTACAACACCAGACTAATGTATCTTAACAGCAGTAATCCTAAAGGGCAAATTTTGATCTTAAAATGTTGTCTTTAAAAATATTAGGTTAGAATTTGGTAACTGTTTGGGCAAATGATGCTTAAAAACTAATTGACTATCATTACATTGTATCCAACCTTTCAGACATTTTAAATAAACAATGTAATGTCCAGATGTGGTAGAAGGTCCATCATTAAAAATAATAGCAACAGCTATAAATGTTCTTCCTGATATTGAACATTGACCAGGTACAAAGTTTTTCATTAAAGTTTTCAATTTTGTTCCATCAGTTCTACAACGTTGCAGCATTAAAATAACATACTGTCCATATCTTAGTATAAATAATGTTGATGACATTTCTGATTTACATTGACTACACTCCATGTTTTGACTTGCTCCTTTAATTAGATTGTTAAAAGACACTGATTCACAGTCAGGTAAAGTCAAATATATGAATCTCTCAGTGTCTATGTCAGTGCTACATGTAAACAAACAATTTCGACAGTCATGATGCATTTATAAGAAAGGCCAAAAAGGTTTTCAAGATCTATACCTTCATCTTCCAGTACACCAAGCATAAATAATAAAAATTCCTGACAATCTTGCTGAATATTCTGTGTAAATTAACTAGAACCAGAAAATATGTCCAAAACATTTCGAATATCAGAAACACTTTGTATTTTACTTTTATCACTAGTACATTTCTCATAAACAAAATTCAACAATGAACAGAATCTTTTGTCTCGATTTTCTACAATTTGCTGTTGGAAACTTGAAAGAAAAAAAACAACATTAACAACTACATTAGCATAGCAGTTGACACCAGAACTATTTTCAAACCGATAACCAACATTCTCTTCAACACTGTCCTTTGTCTTTTTGCTTGGAGGCGCAACTTCATCTTGTTTTTTTTCTTTCTCTACGGTTTCAGAACAGATATTCTCAAATCTTCTATTCTACCTACCACACGCTTTTCAATCACTGGATATTGACCTAAATTGGGTGCATATTCTCTTCTTAACCTATTATACTCTTTCACACAGTTTGCTTCTGCAGAAACCTTTGTCTCATCAAAATCAATCAAGTACAATTCAGATAAAGTTCTGACTCGAGACAAAGCAACATATGCCATCCCTTCTTTAAACACGGTACTTCCAATATTTACTAAAGCACAATTTACACTTAAACCTTTAGATTTATGAATGGTCACTGCATATGCCAAACAACAGGAAACTGTTTTCTGCAGACATACAAATCTTTTACAAGCAAAACATGAGCTGCACAATGACTAACTTGTTGTACTTCAGCAATTTCATCAAATTTGATTTTTAAAAATGCAATGCCAGGTCTGTTTACATAATTAACAAAATCAACAATTCTGCCCATAGCTCCATTTACTAAACCTTTTTGCACATTCAAATTACGACGCACAATTACCCTACAATTTACACATGCATACAAATTCTTTTCTAAACCAGCAGTTTTACTTATCGATTTCTCTAAACAATCCAATTTCCTCTTCAAGTTTTCACTCAAAATAATACTGTTCTATTTTATCAATTGCTTCCAATTTTATAATTTCTTCATTTTCCAACTTTAACATGTCTTCATTGAATATAGAACATTCACGCAGTGTTGGCATTAAGCAAATTACAGATTTGTTTTCCGCGAATCTCATGTATATTTTCTCTGGGACAATATTTGCATTTGGAAACAAATTGGAAAGTAATCGTCTCTGTAAAGCTTGTTTGCCATGTTCGGTCAATTTTCCAATTCTTATATCTTGAAGAATAGTTCCATAATCAACATCATTTGCTTGTCGCATATTTGTAGTAAGTTCCTTATACTGAAAATGTGACCAAATGTTTACATTGCCTATACTCCCCAAAGACTTTCTAGTATCTTCATGCACCAGTGTTTTAAACACTGGCTGTCCTTTTACAGGAGTAAGTTGTAGAAGATCTCCAAAAACTATGACGTGTTTTCCTCCGAATAATACGTCGTACTCTGTTTTAAGAATTTGCTGCATTCTTAAATGCACAAAGGTAAGCATTAAGTTTGAGACCATGCTTACCTCATCAATAATGGGAAGCTTCATTTTCTTAAACACTCTTGAAACTTCATAAGAAGCTTCTCCAGATAGCTTGCGGTATTGCAATTTGTTGTCATGCTCTACTGGTAGCATTAATAAACGTTGTTGGAGCAGTGACAACACAAGACAAATGTGAGTCAGTTCTTTTCTGTAGAAAACTTGTGATTACTTTAATTTTAAAACTTTTTCCTGTTCCAGCTTGTCCACTCACATACATACGGATAGGTTCAAATGATGAGCAAGAACAGTCTTTCTTCTCATGAAGAAATCCATGGTCAATCTGTTCTCTCACTTGGTTATATATTTCTTTCTGCTCAAGATTTAGTTGTTCTTCCCAGTTTCCTAAGTTTGTTAGATATTCTTGATCTTGATACATTACTGTTTCCACCTCTTCCACAGCAGTTGCTGCTTCATTTAGAACAATTGGTTCTCCCAGTGGGTCCTGACTCAACGGAGCAGAAGTTTCACTGTCTTGAGAACTGTCACTAGCAATCTCAGCTGCAATTGTAGCTTCTTGCTCAATTTCGTCATTCAACATTTTTATTTAATTTGCAAAAACAGGACATTCTATAGTATCTTTAGTTGCATTGAAGGAATCTTCATAGCTCTCAAAATTTCCAAGTAATTCCAATTCTGAACGCCATAGCTTGAAAAGTTGCAAAAGAGCTAAATAGTAAAATTCCCTTTTGTCAGGTGTTTCGCAACTCAGTTTACGGTGATTAATCAAATGTCCTTTTCTTTGTTTCACCAGACATCCTTCAGAACCAATAACGGCATATATACCATTATTAAGGTTTTCGGTAATATTCCGTTCTAAAATATAGTTTTGCAGCACTTCATTGAGACTAATGTTCTCAAGATGATGACTTCTATTTGGATAATATGTATCCAACATATTTGTTTTCACAATATCAGTACTTTCTGGCTCTTTTTCAGCTAAATATTCAATTTCTTGTACAGATTTAAGAACTCAGTTTCGTGTTGCAGCAAGACCTAGACTCACTCAAATGATTCTTCTAGATTTGGAGTATAGACTTGCATATGATAAGCGATCCGAGCATTCATACGCTCCAATTTTTCGATGAGAAAACATCTTCAAACTGTAACTGTATAATTTCTTTCTTAGACTCTTTTCATGGGAAATCTCTTCCCACATTTCTTTC
Organism: Lissotriton helveticus; assembly: GCF_964261635.1. Lineage (NCBI taxonomy): Eukaryota > Metazoa > Chordata > Amphibia > Caudata > Salamandridae > Lissotriton > Lissotriton helveticus. The sequence goes on from NC_136072.1 coordinate 655,504,500, forward strand.
AATTCTGACTTTTCTGACTTTGTTATGTACGATGTCACATATCCAGCAACAGCAATGGAATTGTCTGCAACATATTTAATATCCATATTAGCATTCCACATAGACAAAATGACTGAGTTATAGTCATTCATGTATTTTGAGTGTTCATTTCTTCTTAAGTTGTAGGTATTTTTTTGAGACTTTTTTGTGATATTATGTTATAAAGATGACATAAAACTGTTCACTCTTCCTTTCGATATTACAGGTGGAGATAATGCAAAACGGCATTTGCTGTAGAATTTGTCCTCAGATTTGTACTTTCGACGACAGTATTTCCCACAAAAATGGCTTTGGAATCGTAAAACTTGTTGTCTTAAGTCCTTATCTTGTGTACTTTTGGGTACTTCACATGTAGCATATTGTTCAATAAAAAACAACACAGTATCATCTGAGTCTGTTCCAAATTTGGGAGCATCTTTGATCCATAATAGCATATGTATGTGAGGAGCACCTCTCGCTTGATTCTCCTTTCTCCAAAAGAAATCCAGAACCTCTCCAAGAGGAGGATTTTTTTTATTGGTGATAAAAGACATCATAGCTTTAAATCTATGATTGAAATACCTGCATACATTAACAGGATCCAAAGAGCACAATTCTCCAGGTGTCTTGTATTTGATATTTGGTATATTTGGATTCGCCTCTCGAAGAAATTGAAGTAAATCATCCCAAGCACATTCAGCACAGCTTAGAGTAAGGAACCATGTAGGAGTTCCTAAGTTCCTTAGCATACATAAGTTCTCCATGACGACGGTACCAGTACTCATTAGTACCACGCTGACATGCCATCAGATTAATCAGCTGAGTTTCCAAAACATTATCTTTCTGCTGTATTGTATCCATAAATTCCTTTGCCAAAACATTTTGCAGATGTACACCTGTTTTCAATATGTGGTTTACTGCATAAGAAAGTCCAGACAAATCACTCTCAAACAAAAGATGAAACAAATATGGAATACATTGTCGAAATCTTCCACCTTCCGCATATAATCTTGATGTCCGGTATTCAGATGCAGGAATCTTCACAGGTCGTTCATCATATCGTCCTCCTTTTCCTGTAGGAAACAACTGAGGGAAATAACGAGCTTCCAACCTTTTTTCCCATACACTAATGGGACTTCCTTTTGCTTCTTTCATTTGAAATAACTCTATAGCATTCCCCATTATTTCTTTGGAATGCAATGGATGAACACTGAAATGTTCATAGATTTCTTCAGTTCTGGACACATCCACTTTTTCAATTTGTCCAGATGGCAAGTCAGTATCTTCTTGTTTAGTTATTTCTTCTTCTCCCACATACACATTTTTGCAACATTGATTTTTACCAGATACAACGTTGCCTTTTTCACTTTCCTAACATCCACTAATTCTTGCCAGATTTTCTTACTCTTAGTAGGAACGCCATTAACAAGAATACCTAAAGGTTCATCCTCTACATTTTCTACACCACTAGTTTCAATATTTTTCTTTAAATCTAGAGGAAAATATACAACTCTTCCCTTTAATCTTCTTTGTAAATTAGAAGGAGGCAATTTTCCTGTCTTAGGCTCCATACGAACAATAGCCTGAAATGGATGCACACATTGAATAAGAATAGACTCATAGGTATTTAAATCCATCAGTTCAGAAGGAATATTTACCAACTCAAGATTATTATGCACAGCTCTAGCAGGCATTCTGTTCTCTTCTAATTTGTTATTACAATATTTACAAATACGCTGATCAGAACCCAAATCAAAACAATTCTCTACCAACAAATAAGTTGCAAAATCCTTCCACTCATTATTATTATCCTTTTCACTTTTTAAATACAGATCAACAGTCCTGGTCTGATTTTTATAATGAACTTGTCGACAACAGATACAAGAATAATTTGGCCTTTCACCTGAAATCACTTTAAACTGTATAATTTCTTGCTCAACATTTTCTACACTGCACTGTCCTACATTCTCTACCACATTTTCTTCTAATAATCTCTCACTTTCTGCACTGTCTTCCTGAGGACCAAAGTAACTAATCTCAATTTCATCACAAACATTTGTTACATCTGGTACAGATCCATGCAAAAGAGCACTGTTCAACTTTTTTAACATTAGTGCTGGACTTTTCGCGTAATACAATGTTCTGACTAATTTCCTCATCTGAGTATGATGAACTGCTAACATCCTGAAATGGTGGAAAACACTTCAACATACTTTTTTAGAAACACAGGCAGAGAATGACCTTGCAAACCAGTATTTTCTCTCACTCTGCAAGGGTCTAGTCCTTGTAACATCCTAATCTTTTGTTTAACACTTTTCTTGGTATAATTACGTAAGAAATTGCGTAAGAAATCAATAGCCTTTTGCCGCATACTGCAAATACTACTACAATTCCAAGTGTACACTCGAGCTTTAGGACGTCTGCCTAAAACTTCACCAGATAACACGTCTTCTGAATTTCTAGGAACAATTTTCTCTTTCTCAATAGGACAACCATTTCTAACCTCATATGCACAACCAGTAGTGTCAACTGCATGCAGCAAACTATTACTCTAAAGATAATTTTCTTCATTAAAAAAAGGCTCAGAACTTGAACTATGTTTCCATTCTCCCAAAAAAAACTCACAAAACTTACTTCTGTTAATTAGTCTTTTCCACCTACTTTTGCCCTTCATTAAATGGATTGGTTTATCTAGTGATCTAATTCTACTGATTACTAAAATAAAGAGTTTTCTTTTCAATTCCAAAGCTTTCTCAACTACATTTCCTGTAGCTTTCTTCTTCTTATAAAATACTGTTTTTTCTTATATACCTTAATTTCTTTCATTAAATTTGATACCAATCTATTATAAAACATTTTTTTCCTAATTTGTATGAATTGATTTTTTCTCCTTGTACTATAAACAGTTTTGTCTGCACTTGATTTTCCAATATTCTTTTTTTTATTAGTAGTTTTTTTTGGTTGCTGATACACTAAAGGTATTTTTCTGTTTCTGAACACTACTCTTTGTCTTTAGTATTTTCCTAAAAAAAAGTGTTCCTGCTCTTACCAGGACTTTCTTTCTGTTTGTTAAGACATCTCTCTTCATGTAAATCTTCTTGGTGAATTCTCTTCAAATACACACTTTTCTTTCGTTGCTTTCTTTTTTGGTTTTTATTGGCATGATGCAGTATTTTTAGTATCGATAAACACAACGTATAATAAAAAAAATATATATAACATTACAAAAAAAAATCAAATATTCTTATGGCCGCGATGCCGCCACCCCCTCCCAACACATATCTTCAAGGATGGGAAGTCGGACAATAGTTGAACTTTTGGAAGACGGGAGGGAGTCACCCTCCCGGCCGTATTTATTAAAATATGAAACAAAATTTAAAACATTAAATAAAAGTTTCATCATTATGCATTATGTACAATTTGTCATTTATTACATTTCGATGCAGTCCTGTACTTTTGGCTAACATCCTGAAAATGCATACACTCTAATTCAAATTGTACATCCTAGCATTAAGGGCCAATGGCAAGGTCTTAACCGGTGTCAGATCCCTACTACCAAACTCCCGCCCTCACTGTGTGAGCGGCGCATGCGCAGAGGGCTCTACCCTCATTGCCAACTGTAACTTCCCTTGTCGTGGTGGGGGCCCCCTTTCTACTCGACGCCATCTTAAGGGTCGTCCGAGTTCCCGTATGAGGTCTCTGTAGGAAGGAGAGCGTGGACTCTCCCCCCCCAACCCCACAGTCTCTATCCGACGTCGCGGATATCCGGCCCCCGGGAAATTAGTAAGGAGGGGCATATAACTGCCTCCCCCCCTGGGAGGGGCCCATGGCCATCTCCCCCTAGGCGCACCATCCTTAGTGGGTGCCGCCTCCCCGTGGAAGGGGCCAATGGCCGTCTTCCCCCGGGCGCTCCCATCCATTGTGGGTGGCGCCCCACTCTAGGGACCTTTAAATTACTGCTCACCGATCATGACCTTACCGCCCGACAAATAAATACGACAGTTGTTTACCTACTAAAAGATAAAATTTCACATCATCTTACTGTTATCACTGAACTTTCCTGCAAGAAGATATTTCTCCAATGCAAACCAAATCTTTATTCTCAAAGTTCCTTCATACACTCTACCAAGGAAAAAAGGCCTATGCTTTCATCATTCAGAAAACCTTTATTTTCCTCCAAACTTTTGCTATCAGGGGCTGGTGGGTGGGTCAAAATTGCTGCTTGTTCCGTCGAGGGCTCACGAGCAACGAGTGGGTGCAGCCTTCCGATCCGAGGAACAAGAGGACGATCTTCTGGATTCCCGCTCCTTTATCCATCTGCGGGAGGGCGTGTACCCGTCCCCGATACGCCTACTGGGCGTGGTCTTCCATCGAGGTGTCTAGGACAACCCCTCTCGGGCGGGGGAAGGCGCGCCCCGGCCAGCCCGCTTTGGGCATACCAGCCGGGCAATGCCCACCCCGCCCAAAATGGTTTCCCGGGAGGTTCGGGCACCCATCCATACGTTCGGGGGGACCGAGTGGTCGCCCCTTTCCATATGGCCGGGATGCCGCCACCCCCTCCCAACACATATCCCCAAGGATGGGAAGTCGGACAATAGTTGAACTTTTGGAAGACGGGAGGGAGTCACCCTCCCGGCCGTATTTATTAAAATATGAAACAAAATTTAAAACATTAAATAAAAGTTTCATCATTATGCATTATGTACAATTTGTCATTTATTACATTTCGATGCAGTCCTGTACTTTTGGCTAACATCCTGAAAATGCATACACTCTAATTCAAATTGTACATCCTAGCATTAAGGGCCAACGGCAAGGTCTTAACCGGTGTCAGATCCCTACTACCAAACTCCCGCCCTCACTGTGTGAGCGGCGCATGCGCAGAGGGCTCTACCCTCATTGCCAACTGTAACTTCCCTTGTCGTGGTGGGGGCCCCCTTTCTACTCGACGCGATCTTAAGGGTCGTCCGAGTTCCCGTATGAGGTCTCTGTAGGAAGGACAGCGTGGACTCTCCCCCCCAACCCCACAGTCTCTATCCGCCATCGCGGATATCCGGCCCCCGGGAAATTAGTAAGGAGGGGCATATAACCGCCTCCCCCCCTGGGAGGGGCCCATGGCCATCTCCCCCTAGGCGCACCATCCTTAGTGGGTGCCGCCTCCCCGTTGAAGGGGCCAATGGCCGTCTTCCCCCGGGCGCTCCCATCCATTGTGGGTGGCGCCCCACTCTAGGGACCTTTAAATTACTGCTCACCGATCATGACCTTACCGCCACAGACCGGATGGTTGACCGACCATCCGGTCCCCCCCAACTCCTCCTATAGGTCATGCTTCCTCAAACCTCTCAGCCATGCCACCAAGTCTCCTATGAGTAAATCATTCCCCTCCCTGGACAGGTGAACCCCATCGTTCAGATACATCTGGTCACCCCGGATACACCCATGTGGAATGACATGCAACTGTGCGGAACGGAACATTCTACCAATCTTATTATTGACCCGTTTAACTGAATGGTTCAGAGCTGACACCGAAAGGCCCCCCTGCCACCTCCTTCTAGGAATCATGTGGGACCAGGCAATCATGCACCCCGGGACTCTTTTAGCCAACCAGCTAACAGCCGACAAGATCCGTTCAAGTAACACTCGTCTACCCAGCGTCACCAAATCGTTGCCTCCCAGGTGTACTATGACTACAGATGGCGGTGACCTATGCCGCCCTAAAAGTCCCTCGAAAAATGACTCAAATTTGTCAAAAACAAGCCCTCCTTTCCCATGGAAAGCCACTCTGAACCCGTATTCCCCAGGTGCGTGAATCGCGTCACCTTCCTTGAATACGTCACCGGCGCGCCTCACGTATGAGTGGCCCACGACCCATGCCATCCTCTCTCCAGTCGGTGATCTCTGACCGCTGGTCTCTTGATGCAGGGTCGACCTCCCATTCCGCCCTGCATGGCAGGCCCGCGAAACTGCAAAGTAAACAAAAGACAGAAAACGTGAGTGCAGGTCAATTGATTACTTACAACATGTGCAAGCGCACATACCTCTTGAAGCAATTCGAGGACCAACGGCCCAATTGTTTCACTTCCTCAGCACTCTGACCCCTGGCTGTAGCCTTGGTAGCAGCCCCTATCCTAAAGGAGTGGGTCCCAAAATCGCACGGGTCCATGCCCGCGTCAGCGATTGCCAGTGCCAGCACCCTCTGAAACTGAAATCTCGTCAGTGGGGTGCCATCCTTGTGTCGGAGCAAGCTCCCCCCCCAAGTGGCCGCTCTTAGCGCCAAATAGTCTTGCACACATTTCAACGGGCAGACGGGGGACCCACGCTTGCGCTGTATGACCACACTATCTCCCATAGCCCCCTGGTCAGTCTTGGACCTGGCTATCATGATTACCATCGAATCACCCCTTATCTGGATGTGATCCCTGCACAAACCTCCCTCCATATCTCTCTTGTTCTTCGCGACAAGCTCGCTCACCCTCATGGCCCCATGAAATGCCAATGTGAACGCTGCCCGGAACAGAACTGTTTCGTAATGGGAGGAACACGTCTCGTCCAGCTTTGCTAAAAGCAGAGACGGTCTGTCTAAGCCAATCGGGTGCCTCGTATCTTTCTTGCAACCCTCAAGGCGCCGCCAGCCGCGAAGGGCTTTCTTCACCAAAAAAGAACTTGTAGGGTCTTTTATGCCGTGTACCTGGGCCATGAAGGAAATGGCCGCCCTATGCCTACCGGCCGTTGCAACTGATCGGCCCTCCCTGTGTAGTGCTACCAGGTACCCCAGGACGGATTCCTCCTGACCCCAATTCTGACTCCCTACCGGACCCAAATATGTGCAATAGGAACGAAACGCTCCTTCGTATGCTTTCCTTGTCCTGAGGGCTAGACTCGCTGCCACGAGGTCTTGTAATCCGAGGCACCGATTAACCACATTGCTTCTGGGAATGGAGCTGCCTCTGGGTCTGCTGTGGGCAGATAACCCCTGAATGCCTGCATATGTGAACGAGAGAGTGCATCAGCCGCATGGTTCAGTACACCTGGCACATGTCTTGCCCTGAACAGTACATCCAGTCTCATGCACAGCAGCACAATCTTTTTCAACAACCTCAGGATCATTTTGCAGCGTGCTGCCTGTTGGTTAATGCAATCAACAACCGTCATATTGTCGGACCAAAACACCACTGAGCGACCCCTGAAGTCGTCAGCCCATGTCATCAGAGCAACCCAAATTGGGAATAACTCCAGGAACCCAATGTTACCTGTGAGACCGTTGGAGTGCCACCATGTCGGCTATGTTTGCGCTGACCATCGATCACCTAAGATGGCGCCAAACCCCACGCTCCCTGCCGAGTCGGTCCATAGACCTAATTCCTCCGAAGACTCTGGCGGGGAGGTCCAGACGACTCGACCGTTGAAGTCCGCCAGAAATGCCAACCAAATACGCATATCCTGGCGAACCTCTCCAGACAGTCTCGTACGGTGGTGAGCCTCTCTGAGACCACCCATAGCTTGCGCGATAGAGCGCGAAAACGGGCGGGCCATAGGAATCACCCTCAAGGCAAAATTAAGCTGACCCACTGTTTGTTGTAACTGGTGCAGGGTCACTTTCTCCCCCCCAAGGCATTGCATCAAGGAAGCCTGGAATTTGATCACTTTGTCTACTGGTAGTCAGAAACACCCCTCCACAGAATCGAGTTCAATTCCCAGAAACTCCAGTGAAGTAGATGGTCCGACCGTCTTACCTGGTGCCAATGGGACACCAAATTCATTCATGAGGATGCAGAAATCATACAGCGCCTGTGCGCAGTTCGTATCACCGGCTGCCCCCAAAAACAGAAAGTCATCCAGATAATGCATAACATGTCTATGCCCTGTAGCCTCGGTAAATGCCCATTCCAAAAAACAGCTAAACATCTCAAAATATGCACACGAAATGGAGCAACCCATGGGCATGCATTTATCCATGTAATAACTTCCCTGAAATGCAAAACCTAGCAGGCGCTGATCCTGCGGGTGCACCGGAAGCAACCGGAATGCTGATTCAATATCACATTTCGCCATCAGCGCCCCAGGGCCTAGGTGGTTCAATATGGCCACGGCATCGTCTAACGATGCGTATCGTACCGAACAAACTTCTGGGTCAATGGCATCATTCACCGAGGAACCCCTAGGAGCAGAAAGGTTATGTATGAGTCTAAACTCCCCCGGATCTTTCTTCGGGACAACCCCTAACGGGGAACAGATGAACTCGGCAACCGGCGGGCAGGAAAAGGGGCCAGCCACTCGTCCTAAACTGACCTCTTTTGCTATTCTCTTTTCTGCCACGCCTGGGTTGTGCCGTACCGATAACTGGTTTCTATAAAAGGATTTCCCCCGAACTTCCCCCGCCGGGATGTGGAAGCCATGTAAGAATCCCTTCCTCAACACCCCAGCGGATACATGATCAGGGTATTTGTTTAACCACGGAATCATAACCATGAGATCAACGGGTGTAGGCAATCGGTTACAAAGGTCTACCTCACTCCTGCTTAGGTCCACCTTTTCCTCCCGTCCCGCCATTTTTCAATCTACATGCACTTTCCGGGTGTGAGGAATTCCCACAGCCGGCACACACATGCTTAAACTTGCATGTCCCCTGCGGTCTGTTACAATTGCCTCGATTGAAGCCCCAACGAACCCCTCCTTTTCCGCCATTCCCGCCAACTCTAGGCTGATAGCCCCCACCTGTGCCTGCTCGAAAGGGCACCCCAGGCTTTTGGCGGACCACTCCGGACCCGCTCCCGCCTGGCGAGGACGTACCTGTCGCCCCTGGCAGGAGTTGCTTGTGCCATGACACCGAGTCCAAACAATCCCAAGACAAAGAAGCATCATATTCTTTTGCTTTACGGAACTTCATGTCATAGCCTTTCCATTCTTCCCCCTCATACATTGAATAAAAATCCATAACGCGATTCTGATAGCAAACCAACTCAGTCATAACCTCAGGTTTACGTTCACCCATAACTGCGGTAAATATAGAGAAGGCCTTAACCCAATTTGTCACAGTCTCTTCCACCCTGAACTCGGCCATCTTGGCGCGCCAGACACTAGGGTGCCACAAATCTTTCTGCGTTTTAGCATACTCCATCTCACGATGGTCCGTTAACAATGAAAACATGTTGACATACTTCTCTCCCCATATTAACTCTTTCGTGGCCAAGGGAATGTGCTGTGCAACCTTTTCCCGCCTTGAGGGTATCGAGCCCTCCCCCACCATTGGCAATGCGAGCTTACCCGGATCGGCTGTTGTTGCCGCCGTCTTTTCTTGACCAGCTGCTGGTACTCCCGGCGCCACCTGTGGGGGAACAAGAGGAACACTCGCCTTCGCGACATCTCTCGATTGCCGCAACTGCTTCATTAACACTCTGGCTTCTTCGGCCGGATCTCCCGGGGTCGCTGTGCCCCCCACCTTTGTTTTGAGCCATGCCGTCAACTGTGCGGCCAATTCTGGGGGTATTTCATCGTCCTCGACAGAGGTGACCACCACCGGGATAGGCTGGCCTACATCTAGGTTCTGAACCGGGTTATCGACCGGTACGAGGGGGGCGATGAGAGGTACCACTGGAACTGGGACCCCCCCCGAAACCACCCTTTCCTTGACCCGCTTCCCTCTTCCCCCGGGGACTATCCCCGGCAAAGCCGGGCCTATAACCTTTTTAGGCTGACCTGGGTCGTTCAATGCGGCCAATTGTTTCTTTACCTCCACTAAACCTCTCCCGAGCGATTGGACTTGTCCGAGCTTTCGGTCCATACAAGCCATCCGATTCGACAACAGGCGTAACATCCTCTCTGTCTCGGAACCCTTTCCTGCTTTCTTGCTAGGCATGGTTTCGAGTCTTCCGCCCTTGGTCGATCCACGAGGTCCTGAAATCTGTGGGCCCTCGAAACTGAAAGAGAAAAAACAAGATTACCACATTCAAAATTGCTGCTTGTTCCGTCGAGGGCTCACGAGCAACGAGTGGGTGCAGCCTTCCGATCTGAGGAACAAGAGGACGATCTTCTGGATTCCCGCTCCTTTATCCATCTGCGGGAGGGCGTGTAGGACAACCCCTCTCGGGCGGGGGAAGGCGCGCCCCGGCCACGCCGCTTTGGGCATACCAGCCGGGCAACGCCCACCCCGCCCAAAATGGTTTCCCGGGAGGTTCGGGCACCCATCCATACGTTCGGGGGGACCGAGTGGTCGCCCCTTTCCAATTATATTACTTACAAGAACAGAGGGAGGAGTATGAGGACAAACCTCGGAGTATAAAAATAAGAGGACTTACAATAAAAGAACAAGGGGTATGAAGCAAGGAAAATTTAATAAAAAATGAGAGTATAAATAGACAGTACAATATAACGGAATATAGAAACAGCCGCGGCCCGAGGAGGGAGTTGCGATGGGGCAGGCAGGTGGGGCTGAGCAGGGGCAGGGTGAGGAGTGATAAACAACGGAATCTGGTGGCATATTATCAACAAGTAGCGATATTCATCGCTAAATAGGGTTAGCGGCGATTTTTTTAATGCTCTCGATAATATGTGAATTCCCATAGAAACCCATGTTATGGTGTTAACCTGGACTTCTATGGAAATTCACAAGGTTATATTATGGAGCCCATTATCGCCGCTTTAGTGGAAGTTTCCTGCTGGTAAAAGCGGCGATAATGTTTCGCCCTTTACTGATAATATGGCACTGACGGGCATATTATTAAGGACCAGTGTTAAAATTATCGACGTTTTATGGACAGGAAACTGCCGATAAAACGGCGTAAATGGGCTTGAAAATAGGTTCTTGTAAATTGCTATAGAAGTCCAACTTCTAGTGTTAACCTGGGCTGGTATGGGAATTCTCAACAGCATATTATCAAGCTCATTATCGTCGTTTTGTTGGCATTTTCCTGCCGATAAAAACAACAATAATCCCTTAATGTATAGAGGCACAAAATGATATTAAAGAAAAAAAACATAACAGCATGCATTGTAGCAAAACACATTTACCACTATAAAACGTTTAACAACGGATTAATATTGGGGCATATTATCAATACAGGCGATAACATTATCAACACTCTATCTGCAGTTTCCTACCGATAAAGTGGCGATAATTGTATCGCCGACTCTTGATAATATACCCCATAATTTGTTAATGTATAAAGATACACCGCACACACGCACTCCCATATAACTTTTCAACTCACCTTTCAAATTGAATTCTAGATGAACAAGAATAACACTCACACAGTGGATATTCTTCTACAAAACCTCTCTAGTTCAGTGTTTGCAGCACAACCATCAAATTGAACATTTCCCCTCTCATTTTACGCATATATTCATATAAATAACCAATTAAAATCCTGTTCACATTAATTCAAAAGAAAACACACATTTCTATTGGTTTAACATTCCAAAGCTTTCAAACTAATCGAACTTTCAACCCTTCCCCCGTTACAGAATCTGCCAGTTACCATTGAAACACTTCAGGGGAACACCTAACTCAGCACACAGGTGAAAAGTTCATCATACATTGTTGCAAATTAAAACAGCAAGTGTGCTTGAGTGGAGAATATACCAGCTTATCTTATGTAACGTTCTTTTCTATCACTTTTTCTTAACCAATAAAAATAAGGCTTTTAAAAAACAGAAACATGGAACCTAGTTTTCTGTAAAATGTTGTCAAATAACCAATCATTTATTTTCTTTTTTTGAAAACTGCATGTTGTCCACCATTTTAGAAAAATCTTACTTTTGAAACTAGCATTTTATTTACAGACGCCATCAGAGTGCTTCCAGACCTCTCTTCAAAATGCTTACAGTGTGGATTGTGGGACACAGCTATATTTTCTGGAGCGAAAGGTACGCACAACAGAAAAGAATTCACAAGGACCTAGGTTTACCAAATGTAGACATTAAATGGATTGGACAGAGAGGATTAAAGTTGTACCAATTGATGCCATTGGTGAATGTTCCTTATAAACTTAAGACTCTGCATCGGTACTTACTTGTTGGTACTAAAATCTCGTAATGAACACAACGGCTCTTTTTAGAGCCACACAACACATAAACAAATACACTTCATAAATATCTAAAATTATTTTTAGTTTTTTTGCTTACGTACGCTTACGTGACAACTTTCAACATTACAGCAGTACATCGTCCATACGTGGTTGGTACGCGTACAATAAATCTCCACCCCCCTGAGTAACACAATAGGTTCAGAATGTTTCTATAGTGCCCCCTTTCCTTATTTGTCAACTTTGTTTTACTGTTTCCTTGTGACTCGGCTGCCGTGACAAATAAGATGGCTTGCAACACTTCCTGGTTTGGAGTATTGACAGTCAATCAGCATGCAGCTCCTGCTCGTAATTGTACATATTTCTGTACGCGTATGCTGCGATTTTCCCCCCAAAAAATAGAGCCTAAACATGCATATACGACCCCCTAACCACGCGTGATCGTCACCACGAAGCCATTAGCATGCATTTCAGGTCATATTATGAATAAAACAAGATGGATTATCGCCACTTTATCGGTACTTTCCTGCTGATAAAAGCAGGGATAATGTGTCGCCTTTTGTTAATATCGCGTTTTTTAGATAATATGGCCCGAAATTCATTTTATTAATGTAATTGTTTAGCACCCCTCACCCTGCCCCTCCCACGCCCGCCCTGCCTGCCCCATTGCAAGTCCCTGCACGGGCCGCGGCTGAGACGCGGTTGTGATCTAGTCATTTACCGCAGAGTTGTGGAGAATCCTTGGTGAGGCGTGCGCTCACTAACGAGTGCGCACTTCACGGAAGACGTTTCGAAGTTCAGACACGTTTTCAGTTGCTCTTTAGACATTCATGAAGAGAAAGTGGAAATATTTCTGTGAGAGTTAAAGGACGTTGTTTGACAAGTTAGTGAGTAAGTAAACTTACCTGACATTATAGACAATATTGAATGTACTCAGTCGATGTATTTTCTCTAACTTAAAAGGAGAAACGTTAAAATTAAGCAAGTTCTTAAGGGAAAAGAACACATTGAGTTAGGAATGGTAAGAAGACTTTTGAATTAAGAAGGAACATTAACGAAAAACACAAGATATTGAGCGATTGAGAGAATAGATAACAAGCAGCTGCATAAAGAAAAGTTAGTAGAAGAACACGAGGAAATTAATAATATAAAAATTAGACAATAAACTGAGAGGCCTAGGTTAATGAATGTTAGGTAATTATAGATTAAAAGCAGTGAGAAAAATAAAGAACCATAAGCTACAAGGTTGTAGATAAATACTAGAGGAGAGGCTAGTTCGAAATTGGAAGGGGTAAGTAATTAGTAGGGTTAGACTAAGTTATAGATGAGGAATAGAGATAGAGTAAACACATGAAGTATTAAAAAAGTAGTGTGATAATGATGTCTAAATATAAACAGATACACAGTGTTGTTCAGGACAATAAATAGTATGTTTCCATTATAGTAAAACACATTTACTATTTTGGAAAGGGTAAGTTGAATTGACATATTCTACATTTTTTAGAAGTGTATTTTACTATAACAGCCTGGGTCTTTTCCTATAGTCAGAAGGAGTGACTGCTTTCAAAATTTAAGAAAAGATAAGAACAGGATATCCTTATAAGTAATTATAGTTGTATCATTTTGCAAAGGACTAAAAGTCTACTAATGGAATGTTATTAGATAATGGTATTTATATCGTATTTTGTGTAGGCCAAAATAGGTGAAACGGTAGTTTTGTATTATATATTACGAAAAGTGATAAAATTAACTGTTTATATTTTTATACAAGGAGCAAGAACATATAGGAAAAATTATGCAAAGAGAACAGCCTCATACTCAGGAGATTTTGGATATTGCTTTGAGTATAATTAAAGAACTAATCGTATCTGTCACAGGCAATGAGAGTGAAGAAGGGGAAATTAGTGCTACAGACATGAATTGTAATTTTGAAGACGAAAGCTTTGATGCAGATTTCGTTGGAGTTTTAAATTATGTTGACATTTTAGAAAACATTAAATCAGAACCTGCTGAAGAGGAAATTGATCTGTATGACATATGTGATGAAGTTGTATTAGAATATCTGTTAAATTATGAGATGTTACAAGAATACATTTATTGTTGAAACATAATAAAGGTTTGAGCACTATCTACTTATGTACTTATTGTACTAAAAGTGAAGCAGTTATAGATTCAGTTATATATTATTTAAATGTGTGTATTGATTTAAAATATGCAGGGTGGGTTTGAGGGTATCGATTGCTTAAAATCCGTATGGAGTATACTTGCAGTCTTGTATGCAGGTGGAAACTTGTGTTTTATGCCTTCGATTCCCCAGTCTGTATTCTTGGACTTCCACCAAACATCCTGACACTGCTGTTTTAGTATGGTCATGAGTCACTCAGCAGTATGTTCTTTTTGATTGTACGGTTGTAAAACTGAAGCTGTAATTAATTTAGTGAGGAACTTTCTTTGCAGAAGTGTAATGATCCAGTCAGTATCTAGATAGTCATGGATTAAAAGAGGACTTAGTGCATAGGCTGTTTCAAACCTCTATGGACTGTGGATTCACAGTTCTATGCACCAGCAAACTTATGTTTTATATGTTCAATTCCACAATGTGTATCCTAATACTTCCAGTAAACATTCTCACACTACTGTTTCAATATTGTAGTGAACCATTCAGCAGTATGTGTTTATCTGTATACTGTGGTACAACTGATGCTGTTATAAATTCAATCAGGATCTTTCCTTGCAGTCTTGTAATCATCCACTCACTATCTAAGTACTCATGCTTTAAAATAGGCCTTAGGGCCTAGACTACTTCAAAACCCTTATAGACGATGTATGCAGTCGTCAATGTACTTGCAAATTTGTGTTTTATACGTTCAATTTACTAGTTTGTATTGTTACACTTCCAGCAAACACTCTGTCACTGTTGTTTTAGTTTTGTAGTGACTCATTCATCGGTTTGTAGTAATGCTATCACCACATTAAAACACTAATGGGCAAATATACAATAACTGGCATATCTCCAGGAATATGTCAGTTATGGTGCTCCGTGACACTACCACCATGGATGCGCCGTATTTACAATGCGGTGTACCATGGGTCAAAAATGGCACATATATGTAATGTATCTGTGCTGTAAAAGTGGTGCATTGTTTGATTTATGTTGGAAGTGCAATGTATCTCCAGCAATGGTCTGGGGTCCTATGCTCAGACTGCTATGTCAATCCTTACACCTGCTTCAAGGTAGTGCAGGGTTTTGACACAGAATGAGCGCAAAAGTGACAAAGTGAAATCTTGTAGATTTTAGTGAGCCACTTTTAGGAGGTGTTCCTGCGCCGGAATGCCACCCCTCCCCCCCATGTAGGAATGTCTCCTTCCGGTACAGGGATTAACAATGTGATGCACCTCCCAGATGCCTCACATTCTAAATACCACATACCATGGTTCATCTTTTGCACCATCGCTTCATCAGAAAAGTGATGCAACGGTGGTGTAAAAGAGGCAGAAAGGTGTTGTAACACTTACAAATTCACCCAGGCAGTTTCACTAGCAGTGCATTCTTTTTGAATTTACTTTTGTTATTATTGTACATTAAAAATATGAAATGTACCTTTAAAAATAAAATATATATTAGTATTTATAATAAAAATGTAGGCAATTACTATAAAAAGAAAGAAATATAATATTTAGTATATTTCAAAATTATCATTTACAAAACCTTTGAAATTCACTGAAAACACCATAGGTTTCACACACATTATAGTTAGGAATTAGCATTTAAAAAACCATGCAAATTGATTGAAAAAACCATAGGTATCACACACGTTATAGTTAGGAATTAGCATTTAAAAAACCATGCAAATTGATTGAAAAAACCATAGGTTTCACACGTTATAGTTATCTGAACATTTCTCTCATACAAAACCTTTCAAATTCCTCCGTTATAGTTAGCTAGGCTAACTATAACTTGCGCGCCCGCAATGCACTGCTGATGACGTCACATATTACATCACTCATGACATGGTCAGTGACATCACTCATGACATCACTGATGACATCTCAAATGACATCCCTGATGACATCACTGATGACATCATCCTTGTGGCAGACCTCCTCTTACTGTACTATAACCTTTGATACACACGATCAAAAATAGAAACAACAATTTTCAAATAACTGGAGATACCAATTCCAGTTAGAACAACCTATTGAGTAATCCCAAAATCTACATACACATCCACTCATTCACCAACAGTTCTATATAGTCACTCATACATGTACTCACTCATCATATGTTCTCATACACCTATATATCCTGTTATACAGCGACACTAATCTATAGAGTTACTCACACACATTATAGTTAGGAATTAGCATTTAAAAAACCTTTGACATTCGCTAAAAAATACATAGGTTTCACACCAGTTATAGTTAGCTGGACATTTTACCATTGAAATTCCCTCGTTATAGTTAGTTGTACTCACTATAACTCGCGCGCCCGCAATCCACTGCTGATGATGTCACATATTACATCCTTCATAACATGGTCAGTGACATCACTGATGACATCACTGATGACATCTCAAATGACATCACTGATGACATCACTGATGACATCATCCAGTGAATATGGTTTGCTTTTATATTTAAATATGTATTATAAATACACTCCTTTACATTGAAGAATAAGTGGATATATAAATATAAATGTGTGATTGGTGGATTTAGTAACAGTGTCATTGATTGTTTCCTTGACTGATTTGTAGAGTCTCACTATATATAATGTGTAGTTATTAAACTGTATGAAAGTCTTTATTGCTTTGTCTTAATTGCTATGCTAAAGATTATATTTGTTATTGGTTTCTTAACTGAGTATTTGTATGGCTAAATGAATGTCTATGTGGTTTGGTGGGGGGTGTGTGATTGCTCAAAAATGTGTGAATAGTTCATTCAGTAGGTATATGACATTAAGACTACATGTTATAACAGTTTTTTCAGTGAGTGTATATGTTTATGGGTGTGGTGGTGATGAAATATTTCCCTCAATGGTACATCTCCATTAAACGTGAGAAAAAAGGCAGTGTATGTGACAGTTATATCTAATTAAGTGTGCTTAAGACTTAGTTATTGTATGAGTCACTATATGGATATCTGTATACTTGTAATAGTGATTTTATAACACACTAAGTGTGAGTTACTATCTATATAAATAGATGAAGTGGTGTTTGTATAAGTGTGTAGATGAGTAAATGTAAGTATAATCAATTGTTTGTATAAGTCAGAAGGTTGTCTTTATAAGTGAATACAATGTGTGCTGGTGTGTAATGTTGAAATAGGCGTATAAGTATATTTGATAGTGTTCTGTTAATTATTCACTGCATATAACTCTGAATCTATAGGTAAGTGATTAGATGTGTGTATAGATCTATGAATCACTGAGTGGGTGTTTAGAAATTACTATTGGTGGGTCAATGGTTTGAAATATGGCACTTTCTATTTTACAGTGAGTGATGAAATATTATACTAGCGTGTGATGAGGTGTATTTCATTGTCACATGAATGATGTCATCAGTGATGTCATTTGAGATGTCATCAGTGATGTCATCAGTGATGTCACTGACCATGTCATGAATGATGTAATATGTGACATCATCAGCAGTGGATTGCGGGCGCGAGAGTTATAGTGAGTACAACTAACTATAACGGGGGAATTTCAATGGTTTTGTAAGAGTAAAATGTCAAGCTAACTATAACTTGTGTGAAACCTATGGTTTTTTCAGTGAATTTCAAAGGTTTTTTAAATGCTAATTCCTAACTATAACGTGTGTGAAACCTATGGTTTTTTCAGTGAATTTGCAAGGTTTTTTAAATGCTAATTCCTAACTATAACGTGTGTGAAACCTATGGTTTTTTAAAAGAATTTCAAAGGTTTTGTAAATGATAATTATTAAATGTATTAATTGTTATATTTTTTTATACCGATTTACTACTTTATTTTAAACTATTTATTTTTAGATATTTTATTTTTTAAATTACATTACACATTTTTAATATAAATTGAAACAAACACTTTTTTAAAATATTTGAATTGTAATATATATATTTTTAATTTAATATTTTTTTAATTTAGATATATTTTATATAGCAGGTAATGATATTCTATGGAAGGAAATTCAAGTTACTGGTAAGTACAGTTAAATTTACTTTTCAGGAATAGTAGTGAGCTAGATTGGAGAATTAATTCCTCTTCAATCCTGAGGTCCCCTGTGAGCCAACTAGCCCACCAGGTACCTCCAGTATGCGCCAGGCAGCTGTGTTGTAGAGAGGTGTTCAAAGGGAACGCCCCCCTCTGCAACACAGCTCCGTGGTGCTTACTGGAGATACCTGTTGGACTAGTTGCCCCCTAGGGGACCTCTGGATTGAACAGGAATTATTTCCCCAACTTAAAAAGCGCCTCAGGGCATGTTTGCACTCACATCACCTCAAGCCCCGCCCCCTACCTTCACCACTGTGCTAACGCGCCCTGTAGAGTGTTCTAAGTTGGGGGATTAAGTCCCCTTACATACTCGGGGTCCCTGGGGGCCAACTAGCCCACCGGGAATCTCCAGTATGCGCCAGGAGGCTACGTTGCAGAGAGGTGTAATGAGGCCATGCCCCTTTTTACACCTCTCTGCAACCCAGCCCCCGGGCACGTTTGCAGAGGGGGAACCAATTCCCCTTGCATACTGGGGGTCCATGGGGGCCAACTAGCCCACCAGGAACCTCCAGTATGCGCCAGGGGGCTATGTTGCTTTGCCCCTGGGGGGTGGCGGTCCCCGAGGCAGTGTGGGGGGGGTTGGGGCCCCCCCACACTTCTTTTTCACTAGGCCCCCGAGATTTGGTCCCCCAAGGGGGTAATTTAAAAAAAAGCAGACCGGGTTTTTTGAAAAAAATGTGTGGGCCTTGGGGGTCCATGTGGGACCCCCTGAGCAGGCCTAGGGGGTCAGGGTGTTTCTACCCTGCTCCCTTTTTCCGTTCTACACGTTTGTTTTTCTGCTTTCTTGTACCTTGGTCTACCGAGCACAAGATGGCTGCCAACACTTCCTGGTTTGGAGAGTTGAAAGCCAATGAGCATGCAGCTTGTGCTCAGAAAGCGGGCAGGGTAGAAGCAGCCTGACCCACTAGGCCTGCTCAGGGGGTCCCACAAGGACCCCCAAGGGCCCCAAAAAATGTTTTTGTTTGAAACATCGCCCTTGATCGTGCAGCAGAGCACCATTCCCGGTTGCAGAAAAAGAAGATGCAATGCGGCGAGGCCCAAGCATTGCACTTAGTTCTGCTGTATGCGGTTCCACATTCCGGATTCAAGACAGCCCTGTCCTCTTCAACTCTCCCCCTACTCAAGGGCATTATACACACATGCCAAACCTTTTCAACTAAGCAGGCAACCTACTTAAGCTATACTACGTGTTTCCCCTTGGACTACATTAACCAGCAACCTTGCGGGTAAAGAAGAGAAAACACGCCCACTCAGGGCAGAACTTTTGTCAAATGAAATAAAGTTTGGAACATACAAGGGTGAACGTGATGCCTGTCTTTTGTTTGAAGACCCCATGAAGAAGAGGCGGACACGCCTCGAAAAGCGTCGGCCGCATGGCATTAATTTTAAGGAGAAGAGAAAGGTCAGAGCTTTTTTTAAGAGTGGTAAATAAACTTTATTGTATAGTTAATAAAAACCATTACAAAAAGTAGAAAAAGGAACAGCCATTTAAAATGAATGATCAACGAGCATCCATGATTTAAATTTAGCAGCATTAAAATACAAAGGTACATACAAGAAACATCCAGTGCCAAGTAAGTTCAATTATATATTGTCCATTTAGTTGTTGTGCAACAGTAAGTAAAAGCTCGTCTTCCGTTAACTACCAAAGAACAAAAGGTAGGTGGATGTCTTGCACAACATTAAAAAAAAAATATATATATATATATAAAAAAGAAAACAACATTTTATTTACTTTTCAAACTTGTGCGGTAATACCCCTTTTGTTCCCAAAGTTCGTGCCAAATTTGACTAATCTGCAGATCAATTGTGGATCCACGGTACACAAGGCTTGTATGACCGCGGAGCGACAGGTACGTATTCTATGTTCAATTAACTTTGACTTTAACCAGTACCGTCGTTCCTGATTCAGTGCAGGACAGATGCATAGTAGATGGATAAAGTCTTGTTTTGCATCTCCACATAGATCACACTCCTTAGTGTCCGGTTTCCTCCAATCTGATTTGTCAGCATTTGTCGGCAGATTACCCATCCTCAAATTAAGGTATTTCGTTTTGACATGTGAGGAAAAGGAAAGACCAAAGTAGGCTGCAGGTTTAAGCACTTTGTATGATTGTATTATCATCCAGGCGTGCTCTCTGTGACTGAAGATTAACTTGTCATTGATCAGAGAGTGCCTTTTTGCAGCCCTTTTAATCGCCAGCTTGAATGATGATACCGGTAGCTTAATTTGCCACAGGGCTGTAAGTTCAGTAGTGTCGAGGGATAGTTTTAAATACTTAGCGTACTGAGAATTAGGGTTATTTTGCATTGCTTCCCAGTAGGCTTGGTTAATTCCTGTTTTCCTGTTCATCCAAATATCGTACCAGAATTTAATGGTCTCATACTTTTTTTGCAGTTCTTGGGATTGCAGACCGAACTCCAATCGGACCTGCGCAGGTGAGGCATTGGACGATACACTGAAAACCCGCTTGTAGGCTCTAGTTTGAATTTGGTCTAGGAGCTGTGCACTTCTGCCATGATGTAACACGCTGCCATAGCCTATTGTAGGTAGCAGTTTGGCTTTAATGACTGTCAGAAGTGGATTAAAAAACGGGCCCTTGAGCTGTTTGGAAATGCTATTGAACGCATGTAACAGG
Source organism: Lissotriton helveticus (assembly GCF_964261635.1). Taxonomy (NCBI): domain Eukaryota; kingdom Metazoa; phylum Chordata; class Amphibia; order Caudata; family Salamandridae; genus Lissotriton; species Lissotriton helveticus. The sequence continues at coordinate 655,525,424 of NC_136072.1, forward strand.
GCTATTCCTTTTTTTTCGATGGCATCGAAGTGCTGAGAGAAGTTGAGGTGACTGTCCAATTGTATTCCCAAATACTTGTAATTGCCCACCACTTCCAATTTTTTATTGTCTATAACAAAAACCAGCAGAGTATTTCGTCGACGGGTCAGTATCATGATCTTTGTTTTCTGGCTGTTGATTTCGAGAAGATTAAGTTTTGTGTAATCTGCCAGTTCGTGCAGGAGACGTTGCAGACCTATTTTTGTTTGATTTAGGAGCACCACATCGTCGGCATAGGAGAGATGTGTCAGGCGTAGTGTTCCTAGCCGCGGTGGGTGAGCATTGGTTTCATCCAGCCTTAAGGTTAGGTCTGCCATGAACAAATTAAAAAGATAAGGGGCCAGCACACAGCCCTGTTTTAATCTGTCATGTGTGTTGATCTTTCGTGTCAGCGATGCCCATTAGCAATCTTTACCTGCATCCAGGTGTCTGTATATAAATCCATTATAGGGTTTAATTTGGACCATAGTAGTTGACGGTTTATACGGTCAAAGGCCGCCTTGAAGTCGATGAAGCAGGAGTACAATGCTTGATGGTTTTGCATACTTTTTTCGGCAATTAGACTTATTGCCAATGCGTTGGCCATGGTGCCTGTGCCCCTGCGGAAACCAGTCTGGTTTACCGGGATTTTCTGATTGTCCTCAGACCATTTTAAAAGGTCCATTAAAACTAAGGATGCGTAGTATTTTGCTTCTGCATCGATAAGTGCTATTAACCGGTAATTTGCTGGGTTTTTGCGGTCTCCTCCTTTATAAATCGGATTTATAATGGCCCCTCTCCAGCTTTCTGGCAGCCGACTCGTGTCATTTACTGACCTAAATAGGATGTTTAACTTGCATGCCCAGAATTGAGGGTCCTCCTTATAGATAGCCTGGGGGACACCGTTTGGACCAGGTGCACAGTCTTGTCTGCTTCTCTTAACTATTTGCGCTATTTCGAAATCCACGTACGATCTGGAAGACTTTTCTCCGCCTCGCTGGTCATCACACAAGTTGTCAAATTCTGCAGAGACTGTGGTCTTCACTTCCGCTGTTTTTAGTATTTTTTGAGCTGGTATTGTAGGCGGCACTAGTTGGTTTACCGAAAAAGTGTCAAGTAGATGTTGGACCCATGCATTTTCCGTAACACAGGTCATACATGTTGTTTGTACTGATCTATTTAGAGAATTTACTTGGGACCAAAATGCTCTGGAGTCGGATTTTCTTGTGTTATATAGCAATTTGGTCCAAAAATCGGAGACCTTGGTTTTATTTTCTAGCCATATTTGTTTTTTGTATTGTTTCCTGATTAATCGAAACGTTTGCCAAACTTTCAAATCCGAACTGCGACCCTTTGCATGCCTCATAGACGCCCGCAGACGCCTTCCTAAGGACAATATGATCTTGCTAGTCTGTCCTTCTTTCTTTTGATTGTAGTTCGCGCGCAGATTAACTCCAGTTTTTGGTAGCTTCTCCAAAAAGGCGGTCCATATTTCTGCACATAGCTCGTTTTCATCGGTTATGGTTTGAAGTGAGTGCTTGGCCTCCTTGGCTATTTGTGGTAGTGAGTTGGTCGTCCACCTTAATCGCTTTAGGTTGACTGTTGTCATTTCCCCACCTGTTGATCGAGCTTTTAAGTGTTTAAACGGTGCTAGTTTAATCTCAATATGCTGCATTAAATGATCACATGTCCGTTGAACTTCGAATTTGGAAGCTTTTGATTAACCCCAGCAAGGGGAGCGAGACGATGGTGTAGTCCAGTATTGCGCTCGTACTGGGGCCGATGTGGGTAATTGAAGGGGGTTTATCCTGTTTGTTTCTTCCGTTTAGTACTCTCAACCCATGGTTTTCCAAGGCCCACATCAACTGTTTTCCCACTTGGTCGGTCCTCTTGCTTGGTGGGATCTCCTGTGTTTCGACCGCCCAGAATTCGTTTGCAGCCATGATATTGTCTTCCTCTTCTGGGGACTGTATAAGATTTGCATTGAAATCACCCGTTAGGATTATCTCCCATTCTGGATGGTCAAGGCGGAAACCTGATATTACATTATTAATGCCCTTGAATAATTCCTTTTTTACCTTTGTTTTTGGATGGGCACATATATTGATAATTATAATAGTTCCGATGTCGACCTGGGATATCCTCTCTAATTTTATTATTTGCATGTCTGGTATGGGAGCTGCCAGTTGGGAGGCTTTGACATTTAGTGCAGTACTTATGGAGACCGACAGACCCCCCTTTGCTCGACCATAGCGCTGAGCGCGAATTGCGCTGACATGAAAACTAATTCTACCTGGAACATCGATCGCCTCTGTTAGCCAAGTCTCTTGCAGAGCAATGATGTCATATATATCCCAAGTGTCTATTTTCCTACTGTTGTTAAAAAATTCTTTGGCACCGGCGATATTCCAGGAAAGGACTTTTACCATAGTATGTTCTATGTTGCGCGCCCTGCTTTTATTTCAGTATTCCGTTGAATCTTGCATTTGTTTGTTCTGTTGGTCGTTTTTGGGAATGTCTGTACCCCTTGCCCCCTGCAGGACCGAATATGCACATCGGCTAACCCCAGTGTGATCTCCTAATTTGGTGCGCTTTCTTAATAAGGGCGAGGGATAACCTGTCATTACATCTTCCTTAAGTGAGATTCCCCATTCTTCAAATTTCTTAGTTTCATTGAGTAACTGCTTAATTGTTTCTGCGCTCCTCCAAGTTGTAAGGGTACCTTCATTGGGAATGTTGTTTCCAAGGGTGATGAATTCAATTGTCAACAGGTCTGTAGGTGTTATGTGGTTGAGGCTCCGGATCGCCGATATTAGGTGTAGGATGTTTCCTCGGTTTAAATAATCTTGCGTACCTTGCATTTTGTAATTGGGTGTGAAAGGCAACCTTCTAGATGTTATAGATTGTACGCCATGCGTATTGTCGTTCAGCCGAGTTCTCCCTACTTTGTTGCTTCCGTTGTGTTTTCCCTCAACTCTTGTGCTATTAACCTGTTGGCTATGAGCATCACTCCCTGGTTGTTCTGGCAGTGTACTTTCCTTGGTTTTTACTTTCCATATTGTTCTTTTAGGTCCGCCTAGTTCTATATTGGGAGTACGATCGTTCACGCTGTTGAGTGGGTTAGGACCTGGCCTTATGGCCTTTTCCGGTCCTGTGCTTTGATGTTGTTGCTCGGTAGTGATCTTTACTTGTAGATGGTCTTCTTTATTCCGGTCAGCTTTTGCTATAACTTGTCTTCCCTTTATTTTATCTCTGTTAGAGGTGGTGTTGATACTCATGATTAATTCAGGTTTTGAGGCAGCTTTGTGTATATTATCTGGACCGTTGGTCACTATTCTTTGGGCTCCGTCCTTAATAGATTCATATCTGCTGTACTCTTGATTCCTTGTGTGGCGGTTAGTGCCTTGTTGACTATCCAAAGTTTTTTGCCTGACGTTATTCCCATTATTCGGTAACTCGACCTTTGGACTTGCTAGTATTTTGTTTAGGTGTGGATGTTCATAATCGATGTTTTCCAGGCTCCAATCCTCCTTATTTGAGTCATCTGTGTCAGTGCTTGTTGCATAGTCAATCTCCTCAAATATTGTTGATGCTCTTTTTCTTTTTCTCTGTGCTGAGTCATTACAGCAATCCTCTTTGGGCGTTCGCTGCTGCCCTTTTTCTTTAATACTATGCTTCCGAAAACTGCCTTGGGGTTTTGGCGTTGTTAGTGATTGACATGACCCCTCCGCATCTCCCTCTTCGGTTTTAGCAATTGTTTTTCGACAATTGAAAATCGGGAAATTGACCAAGTCCTGCTTGGTAGCAGGTATACGGTTTAACAGTTGATTTCTATTTTTCCTCGCACGTTTTTTCTGCCTTTTTGTTAACGGTAGCTTGACATGCAGATCTTTTTCGCCGTCATAATCATGCCGTTCTTTTTCTGATGATATGTGAGTAATGCTATTCCGGGCTCCTGAGTTGTTCGCTGCGATGTTTTGTTTTTTCTGTTTGTCGTCGAGTTTTTTGTGTGGCGAGTTTTGTTTTGGTTCTTTATCTATTATTTGTTGTAATACCAATGCTGGCACTTCTGACTTTCTCTTTTCCCGGATTAATGTTGCTTCTTTATGTGCATCCTTTTGCTGAATGGTGAGGTCTCCTTCATTTAATATGTTGTTTGCACCCTGATTTGCATACTTACATTCATATAGAATGTCTCCGAGTATCGATGGTAAGTCTTTTAACTTTTCTAGAATTGGGCTGCAAGTACAGTGTGGAGTCTGGGTCCCAGGACGGGGCTGTTCCTTAAAAACGTCAAACAAGTTTCTCAAAGTATCCATTTTTTTATTTATGGTGGCTATATGTTCAGCTATCGTACTCATTAAAGAAATTTGGATGTCAAGTTTGTCTGACTGCATGTTCAATGTTTTAATTGAGGTTTCCAGGATATTACCCAGTACACTATGTAGTGCAATTATGGACTCCAGATTTTGGCTGATATTGCTCACTCCTATTTGCTTGTATGCGTTCCCTTTATTGTGCTCGCCATGAGTTGCGGGAGTTTGATGTTCCTCATATTGTGTATGTGAGAAACCTTTGTGTGGCGGCCTTTTTACAGGTGGTGGGTCGCTTGGCACTGACACACTCGAAATTTCTATTATTGTAGGTTCCTGACGATAATTAGTATCCGGGCCCATGGGCGAGGCTGGCTGAGCTTTGTTTTCTATGTCCTGATTTGACCCACTTGATATTTCAATTAGGTTATTACTTGCTAGTTCCTGGGTTTGTAAATTGGTTTGGTGCTGTTCACTTAAGGTTTTTCCTTGTAGCTCTATTGCTGCAACTACCGGCTTTTTTGTGATTTCTTTTGCTTGGAACCAGTTAAACTTTTTTGTTTATCTTGCTTTGTGTCTCAGCACATTATGCTTTGGTTCTTATCCCTAAAGATTTGGGGGTCCGGCCACTGATCGCACCCCTCAGTGTCTTTGCTATATTTGCGCTTTAATTGATTTAGACGCGAGTCCAATATGGGGGTTGAATGGTTATTTGGTTGCACCTTGTAGGCCACTTCTGTGGTGCCAGTATTGTGGCTTTCCTTCTCGTCACCATTTGCCGGTGGACTGCTGGCTCTTGGTAGAAGTTTATTTGTTTCCTTTGCTGGTAGAACTGACGTTTTTGGTGTCATTGTGGTCCATTGAAGCTGTGTGTTTAATAAACTTCCTTCCAAGGGTTTGTCACGGGGCTGTCAATTATCCATTCAGTGACACTTGACGACTTCCGGTGATTTATTTGTTCTTGGGGCGAGTTTTGGGCTGAGCCATGGCTTCTATTTTCCGTGTGCTCCATGTGTACTTGAGCTTGTATTTGTAACTTATGCCTATTGTTTCCCTCGATGATTTGTGTGCACCTCCCTGGTGCATCTATTCCAATGCCCCTCACTGAGGTAAAGTTTCCCTCGGAGATTTGTGTGCATCTGCCTGATACATCTATACCAATGCCCTTTGCTGAAGTGATGTTTATATCAGGCAAGGGAGAGTGTTGTTCAGCCGACTGTGTGGTTGGTTTGCTAGGGGTCATCGGTTTTTGTAATCCGTTTGGGGTTGCTGGCATTGTGTAGATTGCTGTTACATGGTCTTTCAAAAAAGTAAATTTTCCACTAGGCTTAATTGAGCCAAAAATTGAGTAGATTGGGGGTATTAGCGAGGTAATGGTGGATTTGGCTGGAGTATCTTCGGAGGGACTAGTGAGTCCTTTCGTTTTAGATTTCTGTTTGGTGGTTTGCGAGGGGTTTCTCCGTGTCCTCTCCGACCTCATTTTTTCATTCCTATGATAGTCCGAAGCTTCCCGCTTCCCTTTGGAATCTTTACACTGGGATCTTGGGGAGTGTTTGCTTGCGTGGTGGGGTAGTCAGTGATAATGTACGGTGGTAATTAGTCGCGTAAAGCTGACCCCAACTCTCCACAATCCGCTTCACTCCTCACCAAGTTTCTATCCAGCCAGTGATTATCTTTACCGAGTTTCTTCCCAACCAGTAATTATTTTTGCTGCTACGCGCCACCTCTGTCACTTGTGCCACTCACCCCCTCCACCACTCCTCACAGGTTCCGTTGCTCCCTCGCAAGATGTTCAAACCTTATCAACCAGGTAGAACCCTACGCTCAGAAAACCAAGCTCTGCTCCAGATCCCCAGGATCAAAAATGAAAGACAGGGAGGTCGAGCCCTCTCATATAAAGGCCCCGCTCTCTGGAATTCATTGCCCCTCACTCTTAGATTAAATTCCAATCTCGCCGCATTTAGGAAATGTCTGAAGACGTATCTATTCTCTACTCAGTAACTCTAGCAATGCCATACAGATATTATTGTTCCAGCCCTGCTTTCGGAAACAAAGCGCGGAGATATCTCCCCGGAGATCGAATTCCTGCGCTATATAAGAACCGAAAATAAAATAAATAAATGTTACTGCACTCGCTTCCCTTTAAATTTAAATTTTGAGCAGTTGGTGAGTGTCTGCCAGTGGGCTAGTTGGTGGTTAAGCAGTTATAACAGGCTGTGAGGTGAGTGAGGTGGTTGAGAAAATGGCTATTGCCTCACCTGTTGGGCTGGTTGCTGATTTGCTGGTCACTGGCTGCTATTTGCTGGCTGTTTATTTTCGGCTGGTTGAATTCTGCACAATCTGGTCCGGTCCGGGTCACAGGTTGCTCCCATGCCGTGCCCCTTCACTCTTTACGCCTTGTGGGGGGTGATAAGAGAGCTGGCGGGGGGAAGGGCAAGGCAGGGGCAAGGACAGACCGAGTGTGCTGCCCTGTTACTTAGATGCTCCTGCTCCCCCCTCTCACAGCCCCCTTGTGAGGACAAGTCCAGGAGCAGTCCGAGGTAGGGCAGGGGACAACAGGGCACAGAGCAGCAGCACAGTAAATGCAGCGAGTCAGCTCCAGGCTCTGACCGTTGCTCTGACCGTTAGGGCGGACGGTGGTGGTGTGTGACTCTCACACCTGCAGAACCAGTGACCCTGGCGGCTCTGGCGGCTCCAGCGGCTCCCGCCGCTGTCACGCAATCACAGCGCCCCCGGTGCCACCCTCAATGCCTCTCTTGGGGGGTGAAAGAGGGTGATAAGACGAAGCACTCCTCTGAAAACAGAACGCTGATCCGTTCGCAGCTCACGCTCCTCATCTCTCTGGCTCTCTCGGACACTGCTCAGCTACGCCACCTGCTGCTGAAATTAGAATGGTCAGAGCTTACGAGGCGAGAAATGTCGGAAGACTAGGAGCGTTTGAGGTTGCCTGCTGAGAGCACAAGAGCTCATTGCTAGATTTGATATTTTACATGAATGCCCTTGATCGTGCAGCAGAGCACCATCCCCGGTTGCAGAAAAAGAAGATGCAACGCGGCGAGGCTCAAGCATTGCACTTAGTTCTGCTGTATGCGGTTCAACGTTCCGGATTCAAGACAGCTCTGTCCTCTTCAACTCTCCCCCTACTCAAGGGCATTATACACACATGCCGAACCTTTTCAACTAAGCAGGCAACCTACTTAAGGTATACTATGTGTTTCCCCTTGGACTACATTAACCAGCAACCTTGCGGGTAAAGAAGAGAAAACACGCCCACTCAGGGCGGAACTTTTGTCAAATGAAATAAAGTTTGCAACATACAAGGGTGAACGTGATGCCTGTATTTTGTTTGAAGACCCCATGAAGAAGAGGCGGACAAGCCTCGAAACGCGTCGGGCGCATGGCATTAATTTTAAGGAGAAGTGAAAGGTCAGAGCTTACGAGGCGAGAAATGTCGGAAGACTAGGAGCGTTTGAGGTTGCCTGCTGAGAGCACAAGAACTCATTGCTAGATTTTATATATATATATATATATATATATATATGCTTTTAGCAAAGAACCTTCATGAAGAAGACGCCGCACACCACTTTGATAGTTAAACTCTAGTTTATTTTCTGTAGGTTCCCCACCTACGCATTTCGGACATAAACTGTCCCTGATCATGGTTACAAACAAATGTCCTTCATTTGTGTCTACCATATATAGCTGATGACACCACATGGCCTATTATGATGCATTATGGACTCAGTAGTTATTAATTGCAAATGTAACCAATCATTGCGTTGTGAAAAACCGGAATGCTGCAGTTTGCGACACAAGTGAATCTGTATTAAAGTATTTTAGTAATATTCCACATTTGCTCATAATGTAGTCCGACATAAAGTTAGATATAACATTATTGAGTTTTGCAGATTCAATAGCGCAATATGTATATACAAGAAATAATGGACTTGGTGTCCATACTAAAAAGTTATGGCTAAGTGCCTGATAGTCCAGTTGTGTCATTTGTGCCTCACTCACAGCTCCACAGCGCCATGAATAATATTTTTGTATTGTATATATATAACATGTATTCCGCTTGTCTGATTCATCCACTTTTAAATCAAAGAAAAAGGTACATTTCATTATTGAGTTTTACATTCATTGCAGTATTCTGTTCATATATGCGACAAAAGAGTTCATAAGTGAACATAAAGCTCCTCATCCGCGTTCAATCCCCACGGGCTTCTTGTTTTGAATCTTATTATGAGTTTTGATTCAAGCCGTCTTAGTTTTGTAATTCGATCACCTCCTCTTTCATTTTCACTCACCATGGCAATACCAGCATATTTCATGTCTTTCCAAGTTTTTCCTGGGTGAGTTTTTAAGTGTTTTGCTGTGGCATACTAAGGTCATTGTTCTGGATGGCTCTTGTATGTTCGAGTATTCTCTTTTTGAGTGGGCAGACTGTTGAGCCAATGTACTTTTTTCCACAAAAACATTGTATTTGATCGACCACAAATTGTGATTCACAGGTTATTTTGTCCTTTATTTCAAAGGTCATGCCCTTTGTATCTATTATGGTCTTGATGTTTTGGCCAATTTTGCATGCGTTGCATGTTGAGCACTTGCTAAATCCTAATTGACGTTTCTCTAACCAGGTCATGGTTTTCACATTTTTGAAATGGCTGTTCACTAAAGTGTCTTGAATTGAGGGAGCTTTACGGTATGAGATTAAAGGTCTGTCACCAATGAGCGAACCTATTTCTGTGTCTTTTTTCAGCATATTCCAATATTTCATCAGGATTTGTCGTATTTTATAACTTTCCTTCGAATAAGTCAGAATCAATCGTGGTTTATCTTGATCTGTATTTGTTACAGATCTGTTCTTTGGTACCAAAGTTTCTGCTCTTGATTTTGCTCTTGCTTTTTGTTCTCCTCTTATTATGTCTGCATGTTTATTTATTTTATTATTTAAAGAATTTATAGAGCGCTGCTGACACCTTGCAGGTTTCCTGGCGCTGGAGAAAACTCTTAACTGAGGCAAATCGTAACGGGGCATAGGGGGAGGGTTTAAGGAAAGAGCCAGGTCTTAATGCGTTTCCTGAAAGGGAGGAGGTGGGAAATTTGGCGAATATCAATGGGCAGACTGTTCCAGAGTTTAGCCGCTGCGATTTGGAAGGATCTGCCCCCGATTCTAACTTTATAGTAATTCGGCACTTTTACAAGACAGGCAGATGTAGAGCGCAGGGTCCTGTTGGGGGTGTACCAAGAAAACAAGGCTTGCAGAGGTTTAGGTCCGAGTCCATGCAAAGCTTTGAAGACCAGGCAGAGGGCTTTGAATGCCACCCGCTGCTTCAGTGGTAGCCAGTGTAGCTCGGCTAGGGCTGCTGTGGCCGAGGATCTCCTAGTCCAGCCGAGGGCTAGTTTGGCAGCCGCTGACTGAATTCTTTGCAGCCGATCCAGCAACACGGTTGGAGACTCGAGTAACATCGCGTTACAGTAGTCAAGGCGACTAAGAATAGTGCACCTGACTATCGTTGCTCGGGCATGTGTGGGTAGGAGTGGCATAATTTTGCGCAGAGAACGCAGCAACGCAGAACAAGTCCCCACTGTTTTTGTGACTTGAGTTTCCATGCTCAGCTTGTTATTGAGCATGACCCCAAGGTTCCGGACCGAGGTTACTGGCTGTGGTTTATTTCCAAAGGCCAAAAATCGCCCGGGAACGGACGAGGAATTCTATTTCCAGCACAGAACAATACCTCGGTTTTGGAAGAGTTGAATTGTAGGGAGTTGTTGTGCAGCCACCCAGCCGTCTCTCGTAGGCAATCATGGAAGGATGTCAAGGGAATAGAGTCTTCACCTTCCCAAGAGAGAATGAGCTGGATGTCGTCAGCATAACTGATGGTTTTTATCCTGTGGGACTTTATAAGCGTGATCAAAGGCTTGAGATACACGTTAAAAAGAATGGGGCTGATGGAGGACCCCTGGGGAACTCCCTGGGGCACGGCTGCAAATTCCGATTGAAATGGGGGAAGGGATATCGCCTGTCTCCTGTCCTGCAGGTAGGAATGAAGCCACAGCAGGGCTGTGCCGTCCACACCGGCCTCTCCGAGTCTCTCCAGCAAAGTCTTGTGGTTGACCGTGTCGAATGCGGCAGACAGGTCCAGCAGTATCAGGGCTACTGCCTGGCCCCTGTCCACACGCATTCGAAGATCCTCCATGGCAACCAAGACCGCTGTTTCGGTGCCGTGGGCTGGGCGAAAACCGAATTGGAGGTCATCCAGGAGGTGGTTCTGCTCCAAGTGAGTGGAAAGACAAGAGCTGACCCACCGTTCGGTGACCTTTGCTGGAAATGGCAGGAGGGAAATGGGCCGATAATTCGACTGACAGTCTGGGCTTAGAGAAGGCTTTTTCAGAAGCGGGGTGACAAGAGCTTGCTTCCAAGGAGTGGGAACGTACCCACAGTGCAAAGATTGGTTGCAAATTCTGCGCAGAGTATCGAAGAGGTCAGATCCAAAGCTTTTCCAGATTTTCGGAGGCAAGGGGTCAAGAGGGGAGCCCGAAGTTAATCCGAGCGCCAGTCTTTCAAACTCAGTTTCTGGGATAGGGGGAAATTCTCGCAGCCTAGCCACGGGGGGGGGGGTCTGATAACATCGAGTCGTGGCCAACAGTGCTGGCCCATGTTTGTATCCTCGTTTGGAAAAGTGATCTTTAGTTTCTTTGGACTTGTTTTCCATTTCATTTTCTTCAGAGCAATTACGTTTCATGCGTAAAAATTCCCCGTATGGGATGCTTTGTTTAAGTGAGATTGGATGGAAACTTGCTCCGTGAAGCACACTGTTTGTCGTTGTTTTTTTTCTAAATACTGTCATTTCCAATTTGTTGTTCTTAATGTAGATTTTTGTATCAAGAAACTCTATTTCTTTTTTCTGAATGTTTGAGGTGAATTATAGTCCTACTTCATTTACATTCAGAATATCAATGTACTCAGTAAGTTTTTGTTTCGTACCCTTCCATAAGAGGAACAGGTCATCAATAAACCTGAGCCATAAAACCACGTCCGTGGTGTATTATTTTTTTATTTTTAGGAACAGGGGTCCTTAGCTTAATTTGTTAGAACAGAAATGGTTGTACATAGACTTAAATAAGACCTATGACTCATCTTCCAGTGTCCAGCCGGACAGAGGATTTTTATTTTCAAATTTAAACACACATTAAGAGATACGTGAGACACAAAACAGGATGACTACTGGGCGCAAGCCTGTACCAAGTAGGGAGGAAAGAAAACAATAAAGGAAAGAAGTAACAGGCAAACAGGGAGGAGCAATGGTGGCTTACTGTACAATACAATTTTGTGTAAGCTCAACCAAACAGTTACTGCAACACATTTTACACATTTGAGAGATGCAGAACTGTTATACAGTCGACGCAACGTTTCGATCCCTAGCTCCAATCGCGATGTGGGATCATCTTCAGGACTAAGAATAGTGCTATTGCCTGAGTCAGTTACTAAGCCTGATTTCAAGTCTACGGAATTCAAGCGTTGGTGTGCAGTCAATATGCACGATGCGACCCTCGGCGTGGATCACAGACCACCTAAGGAGGTTTTCTGGAAGCCGGTGGCGGGGGTGGTGGTAATGAAAGGAAACCCCTTCTAGAGTGATAGAGAAACTGCCTGAGTAATGAGGTATCTCGTCAATTGACGACCTCTGGATATCGCCAAAGTGGGCAGCAGCGGTGTGCGAGTCCCGGTTGGTTGTGTTCTGATGTCTGTCAGGGCGGAGGGTCGTCTTCGGTTCAAAACAGCATGATGGCTGGTGACGTCCGTGGTGTATGGCTCGTTTTCTTCTCTCCAAGCTATGCTTCTCTCCCACCAACCCATGGTGAGATTGGCATAGCTTGGAGAGAAGGAAATGCCCATGGCGCAACCACATGTTTGGGTATAGATGTTTTTGTCAAAGGTAAATACATTATTTTCTAGGCAGAAGGTTATCATATCCAGTAGCCTGTTTGTATGACGTAGTTCTGATATGGGTCTTTGATTAAGGAAGTATTTTGTTGCAGTTAAGCCTATATTGTGTTGAATTGAAGTGTACAACGATACAACATCTATAGTGGCCAACCAGTACTCTGGTTGCCATTCCACTCCCATGATGATTCTTAAAAAGTCACCAGTATCTTTGATGAATGAGCGGAGAGTCGGTACTATCGGAGCCAGAAAGCAATCTACATAGGAAGCACATTTTCACACAAAGATCTGCAACTGGATATTATTGGACGTGCAGGCGGTTTAATTAAAGTCTTGTGTATTTTCGGCAGAAAATAAATTGTTGGCATTATGGGATGTAACAGAGTCAGGTAGTTTTTTTCATCTTTACTTAGTAAACCATTTTCTTACCATGCTTCAATACGTTTGTGTAGTGTCCTAGTCATTTCTGGAGTTGGATTTTGTTTTAGCAATTTATAGTTGGTTACGTTGTTTAATTCAAACAAAGAGTGTCTTATGGTTATACTAAACCACATTAAGGAGCAATAGAAGGGAGGGGAACGGCCTCACTTAGGACGTTAAGGAAAGCCCTCACTCACCACCTGGTGATGACATGCTTCATCATTGGGCTCCACCAAAGAGACCGAGTGTCTCTTTGGTGTGCTACAATGCCAGATTTACTGCGGAGCAGGTTAGTGAGATTGAGGACGTGTTTGTGCAAACTAAACTAGTGAATGGTGAGGGTATTAAAAATTGTCAGTAGTGTATCAAAACGAAATTTTATTCTATGATCACTAAAGACATTGTATTAAAATCTATGTGTATGGAAGCAGTCCACAATTAGTTGAGTGGTAGATTCCTAGATATCAGTCGACATGTTTCTTGCCACGAAACGGTGTAATTTTACCAGGCAATTCTTCAGGACTAAAGGTGACTGACCACTAAAACCTTTCACAAACCTACCGCTCGGAATAATCTCTAGGTGGTGAGTGAGGGCTTTCCTTAACATCCTAAGTGAGGCCGTTCCCCTCCCTTCTTTTGCTCCTTAATGTGGTTTAGTGTAACCATAAGACACTCTTTGTTTGTTTATTGATCATAACCGGGGAATAAGAGTGTCAGTCTACTCTCTCTACCTCTCTCCTTGTTTAATGATACTTAGCAGCGCAGAGCTGTGAGAGCTTTTCTTAACGAGCGCATTTTGGCTCTTTTAAGAATGTTACCTTCCCGTGTCTCCATACCGTGTGGTCACTATGTCTAACTTGGGATTGACATACTCTGAGTCAGAGGTAGCTGACATATTGTCTGACTCCAATTTGTTTGCTGATCCAGCAATTTCACAGGTGATAGCCCATACTTCTGAATGGGAAAAGCTGACGGAAGTAAAACGTGACAGAATACGCACCATTCTCCATGGGACAATACTGAAACAGTATCTTCTTAAAAACATGGCCCCTAAAGGGCTGCTAGTTACAAATGCCCCACGCATTTTCCTGAACGATGCCACCTTCCGAAAGGAATGGGCCATGATCGCGTGGCATTGTACCCGCAACTGGCTCGTTTTAATTATTAAAACAGCCTTAAGACTTTCGGAGACCCTCCAGGTCGCAATCCAGGAGACCGAGTCTCATTTCAAGGCAATCATCACTGGTTACAAAAAAAAGCTGGAACAAATAAATAATGATGGTAATTTGTAATCAGATAGGTTGATGATTAGTTTGGGATCCAATTTGATTACTTTGCTTATTTTTTGGATGTCCTGTTTCGAAGAGGATATCTTTGATTTGCCACCTCTCCGGGTCTTCCTCCTTGGATAGGGTTTGTTACTTGTCCCCTTCCACCTCCTCTCGTTCTTCCATTGCCTCGTCCTCTTCCCCTTGTTTTCGGGGTTTGTTGATCTCTGTAGAGGATCTCCATCTCCTCTAAAAAAGTCAGCTTTTTGAGTCCCACGCTTCTCTGTTCGCCCTCACTTACTTCTGACTCAGTTTCACTGACAGTTGTGTCATATTGGCAGTTTGATGGACCAGCATGTTGTTGTTGCTTGAGAATGTCAAAACGCTTAGCGAACGTGAAGATGGTACCATTTTCAAAGTCTGACTCATCACGTCTGAATTTGCGTTGCTTCCTTTCTTGGATCTCATTGTCATGTCTGTCTAGGTTTTTGTCCATATTTTGGCGTAGATTTTTGATGGTATCTTCACTTTCACCTTGTGCTTGTATTTGATCTTCAAGTTCTTTTATCTTTATATGCAGGGCATCAACATCTTTTTTTGCATATTTTAAGATCAATAGGATCATTCTTCGTGAGCAATCCATATTATTCTGTCCCCACTCTTCTAGCATTTCAGAGCTGGTATCTGGCTGGTTTGGTAAGGTGAAGATGCGTAGCCCTCTTGGAACTAATCCTAGTTCAGTATATTTTTCTAATGTTATTATCTCCCAACTTTTAGAAATTTATTTTCTTAATAATTTCTCCAGTTGTTGGAATAGCTGTTTAGTTGTTAATTTAACATTTTTGTTTGTGGTATCTTTTGCAATTGACAAATTCGATCCAGTTGCATTTTTGACAAACATACTTTCAGCTTTTTCCAGGCGTTTTGCTGCTCGTTGTTCCATTATTTTGAGGAGGCGTTTTGCTTACAAGTGTGTTAGGATAGTGGTATCAGGTAACGAAAACATGCGTTGATGACTGTATGACAAAAGTTTCTTTGTGGGAATCTTTGCCACGTTTTAGTGCAGAACAAGTCAGTTCTAGCCTTTCCAGAAAATTAGGTTACCTCGAAGTGAGTGTTTATCTGATTCTCATTCAAATCCAGAAAAAATACGATTTTGTAGGTCAAAGTCGTAAATTGTGAAAACACTCGCTACAGCATTACAGATGACACTTGCAAATAAATCTGTTGTTTCCCGTTGTTTCACTTACCCGGGAGACTCCCGTCGCTGGTGGTGCCCTCCGACACTTCCAGTCGGCGCTCGACCGGTGGAAAACAAATTATTATTGCTCGCGTGTTGATTGTTATTCGTGCTTACAAATCCGCCCAAGGAAGAGACAAAAGCGGCGCTTGCTCGAGTCCGTTCAAAGCCGCTATAATTTTAATGGCTCTCCAAACGCGAAGCACATTTCCCGATGTTTTTCTTTTGAAGCACGAAGGTAACGCTGGGCTCCCTCTCGTAAACCAAATATTGTACAAGCAAATGTCCCAAGGCGAGAGGAGCAACTTAGTAGCTGGTGCTGGCGGCGAGGTTCAGGACACCCTCGCAAACAATGTTTTTAGCAAAGAATCTTCATGAAGAAGACGCCGCACACCACTTCGATAGTTAAACTCTAGTTTATTTTCTGTAGGTTCCCCACCTACGCGTTTCGGACATAAACTGTCCCTGATCACGGTTACAAACAAATGTCCTTCATTTGTGTCTACCATATATAGCTGATGACACCACATGGCCTATTATGATGCATTGTGGGCTCAGTAGTTATTAATTGCAAATTTAACTAATCATTGCGCTGTGACATACCGGAATGCTGCTGGAGGATAGACCACTTACTGAGCCCCTGAGATGTTCATGAATAATCTGCATGATGCTTTTAAGGGGGCTGTGGGAGAGGGACCTAAGCGAGTTCATGGATGATGAGTTTTACAAACTTACATGAGAGGAATTTATAAAATTTGTTCCCAATTTTTTTCCCACCCGAGTGTTTTTTCTTCAAAAAATCACGGTATAAATACCAGATTTATGTCATCTGTTGTACCTCAGTCAACTACATATGTAACATCCTTGTTCCATAAAGTTCTATGTGCTTTATGGTCTAATTTCAGTGTATATATATATATATATATATATATACAGATGCAAAAATAGATATATACATTTATATATAGATAAATAAATAAAATACATAAATATCTTGATATATAAATAAATAAATTGCAGAATAAATAAGTCAATACATAGATAACATTTCATCTTTAAAAGGTTTTTCCATAAAATCCTTCCTACATATATCTATCTACATCTCTTTTATTTGGACTTAATTTAGATCCTGACTATGTGTAACTCAGGTATTTTGTTTTTACTATATTCTTGGTTCAGAAGCCTCTGTCCTCAATTAGTGCAATATGTGAAAAAGGAAAAAGAATTTGATAAATGTGAATTTAATATCCTAAAATGTGGACACATTTGCTTCCTAAAATTATTATTGTCATTTTTATACCATGTTTTTCTGTTGTTTTCTTTCATCAATGCCAGATTACTATACATTATGGAACTCTAACCCAAGTTTATCATATAGGATTCATTAGTTCTAAGATCCTCTTTTCTGATCTTTTTATAGACATGTATATAGGTCCTCTGTAATGTTGAGGCCATTCGGGTGTTTTGAATCGAGTTCTAGAATGTATCTTGTTTCTAGATTTCTCAGGGCACCCTCCCTGTCTCCCCCTCTTTTATTGAGGGGCACATTGTCTATAATGTAAAAGTGTAAGAGCTTAGAATCTGCTTGGTGAGTTTCATTTAAGTGGCGAGCCACGGGGTACACAGGGTCACGGTGTTTAATCGCTCTAATATGTTGCAAGATCCTTTTGTGCCCCTGCAGCTTGATACTTCCCACGTACCTAAGCCCGCAGGGACACTCAAGGACATATACAACATATTCCGTTTTGCAAGACAGAGATTTTGTGATCATATGATTGCCTTTACAAAGCTGGTGGTGTTGACACCATTCTGGCAGGCTTTACAGGTTTTACACCTATAAAAAACTTTTCGTTGACTAAGCCAGGTTGGTTTTGGTTGTTCAATAGGGTTATTCATCACTAATTTATCTCTCATATTTGGTGCCCTCTTGTATGTAATCGATGGTCTGAGGTAAGGTTGGGCCTAGTACAGGATCACTTTTGACCAGTGGCCAATTTCTTTGTATTATGTGTGTTACTTCCCTCTGTTGGTTACTGTACCCTACAATCATTCTAAAATCATTTGGAGGTGCTTTTTCAATTCTTTCTGTTTGTAAAACAGTATCAACCGTGGTATTGGTCTCAGGTCTTACAATTTTTAAAAGATCAACTCTGTCTGTTCAGTTTTTAAAATGGCGGCATTAATGCATTTGTTACTGTACCCATGGGTTAAAAACCTGTTCTTACAGTCCTATTGTGCTTTTCTTAGTTCATTTTTAGTGCTGCAGATCCTTTTTATCCATATCATCTCCCCGTAGGGGATGCTTTGAACCAAATGTTTTGGATGGTCGCTCTGCGCATGTAATACTGCATTAACTGCGCTAGGTTTTCTATGCATCTTAGTTTCTATTTTGCCATCCTCAATATAGACTCCTACGTCTAAAAAAAAGACCCGCTCAGCACTCATTTCTGAAGTGAATTGTAAGTTTAAGTCATTTTGGTTTAACTGATGAATGAGTTCCGTTGCCTCAGATCTTGTGCCATGCCATATTAGGAACAGGTCATCTACATAACGCCACCAGCATTTTACATGTTGTGAGAGGGTGTCGGCATGTTCTCTATGGAGGACCAGTTCCTCCTACCAGCCCATGTGGAGACAGGCATAACCGGGGGAGAAACTGGCCCCCATAGCAACACCCCTCAACTGTTGGTATAACACATGTTGAAACAGAAAGATATTGTTATTCAAACAAAAGTCTATCATCTCCATGATCATTTTGTTGTAATGCTTATATCCTACTGGCCTTTGCCCCAAATAGTGTTCAATTGCTCTCATACTGTCTTTGTGATTTATACTTTGTACTTTGTACTTGTGTATATCCATCGTAATTAGCAAATAGTCATTTTGCCACTCACAAGTGTGTAGTTTTGCTAAAAAATCACTTGTGTCTTTTAGGTATGAGGGTAACACTTGCACAAAGTCCTGTAAAAAATGATCAATGTATTGCGACGCATGTTCAGTTAAGCTATTTTTTGCAGGAATAATGGGACGCCCGGGGGGGGGGGGTGAATAGAATCCTTATGTAACTTTGGTATAAAGTAGAGTACCGGTGTTGTTGGAGTGGTGTTTTTTAGGAACAGATATTCATCTTTACTTATTAGCCCCTATGTTTTCCAAGCCAATAATTTGTTGAAGAAGCTTTCATATGTTGTTTTGAGTTTCAATTGATCACATCTGCAATAACATTCCTTTGCTGCCAATTGTTTTTGTGCTTCTTCAATATAATCCGGTTTACTCCACATTACAAGGTTACCCCCTTTGTCTGCATTGCATATTATGATCTCCTTATTGTTTGAAAGTTTTTTCATCAATTGATGATATTGTAATTCTTGTTTATTTTTGATTTTGCCTTTCCATTTGTTCGTTTTATAGTTGAGCTGTTTCAATTCCTCAAATATTTGTTAATGGTACATATCGATGTTATCTCTTAGCATGATAGGGACAAAAGTGGAGCGAGGTTTGAATTTCTATTTTTGTCTTGAAATGTCTTCATTTGTACTTTGTACATCCTCCCTGTTGCATATCGGTGATTCATTATTTGCTAGTGATTGTAGATCTCTAAGCAATGCACTATCCTGGCTTGTAATGTCTGGATGTATTATTGCTTCCTCTAGTAATGGTGACTTTGTTGTTCCCTGGATCTCTAATTGATCCGCTGTATTTTTCAAGAGGTGATTTTTTTTAATTTCAACTTACGAATCCCTCTGTATATGTCCATTCTAGTGGATGCATAATTGAAAGAACTCTCCGGTGCATATGATAGACCTAAGGACAGCAATTGTAGTTCAGCTTGATTCAGAACTACATTGTACAAATTCGTAACAGTGATATTTATTTCCTTTTGAGTTTGTGAATTGTCATTGCTATTTATTTCCTGTTCCACCTCCTGGTTTGATATCTTCTGGTGGTTTCGCCTTTTGCTTGCCCTTCGCCTTTCTCTGCGTTTGCGGGAGCTACTTTTTGTGGTTGTGGTTGTGTTTTGGGCGCAAGGTCTGCTTGCGCTATTCTACAAAAAAATCCAGTTCTTCCACTAAGGAGAGTGTTGTTGGTACTCTCCTTTCTCTTAGATCTTCCGTCTCACTTTCCACTGCTGAGCTCCAATCTGAGGCAGATGAATCTCCATGTCCTGTGCCTCGTTTGCCTTGAGCCGCATTTTTTGATGCTCCGCTATATTTTGAGATTTTTAAACTTTCGTATTTTTTTGCAAATGTAAAAATCCTCCCGCATTCGTAATCGGCTTTATCCCTATGATATTTGAAGGTCTTCCGTTCATGTATTTTGTCCTCCTCCTTCTTTAATCGTGAGGTCATTTCTTTCCTAAGTTTGATTTCTTCCTCACTTTGTCCCATTTGTTTAATTTCCTCAGTTCAGTTTTCAATTTGTACTTGTAGTTTTTGTCTATTTGATTCGGCATATTTTACAAGTATAATCATCAGTTTCCTCGATGACTCTAGGTTTGTGTCTGCCCACTCCTTTATCATTTGGGGATCCAGGGTCTCATAACTGGGTGCTATGAGTATGCGTAACCCCCTAGGCACGCGCCCCACATCCAAGTAACGTTGCAGTGAGCGGCCCTCCCACCACTTTACTTTGTTCACTTTTGTTTAATTTTTCCAAAGCACAGAATTTGTCCCGGAGTGTGTTGGTTGTTGTAATCCCGCTCGCTGCATTCTGGGCATTGTGGTTCATAGGCGGGGAATTGTGGTCATCAAACATCTCTACCGCGGCAGCCTCGCGGTCCCTTAACGTGTCTGCCGACATTGCACAGTCTATATATTTTAACTTAATGAACTCGCTATCCCTGGTCGGTGTAACTGGTTAATGTCCCATACACTCGAGCAGTAGCGTGGTTCGGCACAACCTTCACCCAACGTAGGCGCGCTGCAGTTTCCTCCTACCTTCGGCTTCAGACAGCTGCTCCTGCGTCTTCCGACACAGGTACGTTGTCCCGCTTACTTCTGTAGGGATGTCCTGCTAATTTTGGCATAGTTGGGGCATAGTTTTACAACAAGTAAATCCTCCTGGATAACACTGCCAGTTAGCCGCCCGTTGCCGGACGATATCTTCCTTTGGTGAAAACTGCCCTTTGCGAAGGGGGGTCCGTGTGAAACCGGAGAAGATCAAAACCGATTTGTATATCGTAGCAACTCCTCTGCCATCCGGCGTTTTGCAGTTTCACAAACAAACAGGAGCACGGACCACCCTTAAGTGCGCAGAATCTTTTATTTAGACTGTGCTCAGTCAGCCATAACGCGTTTCAGCACCGAAGTGCCTTGATCACATGACACGTACATGCATCACCTGACTGCTTTTAAACACATTTTGTTGCTTTTTTCTTTTGTAATCACACCCATTTAAAGTGACAGGGCACACAATGGGGTCGATTCCGATCCGGTAACAAGCGCTCCGCATTGCGGTTCGGAGCGTTTTTCCCCGTACGAATCATACCTGTAGGCGTCCCCGTACGAATCTGCAAGCACGATCACAATCTAAAGCGTCACTCCGTTCGACTCGTAAAAAAAGCCGTACAAATCGAAAGTCCATACGAATTGCAGTCGGCTGACGCACCACGCAACGTCCGTACGTAAATAGACCGCGCCTTCCGAACCAGGAAGTACGATCCGTGTTGAACACACTCCGTACGGCTCTTTTGCTACGAGAGCTCAAAACTACCGTAAAACCACACTCCGGCAAGACCCGCACCCGGTACACGACAAGCCGGACATGAACGCCATCGTCCGTCTCATCCCTATCCTGTACGGCCACCACCTCGTACTTAGAAACCGACGACGGCGCAGAAGGTGAGCACAACGAAGTCCAACATACCTATACGTGTTGCCAGACGGGCACATCGCCATTGCACGATTGTAATGTCTGGGTATGTAGCGCCACACACTCCCGCACATCACCAGTGTAATACGGAGAGAGGCCGTATCTTCGTCATCGATCACGGGGTATGGTACGTCACCGCACAACAGTAGAGTAATACGTGGGCGGGCCCACCTACGTCATCGACCACGGGGTACGGAACGTCACCGCACATCACTAGTGTAATACGGTGACAGGCCGCACCTACGTCATCGACCACGGGGTACGGAATGTCACCGCACATCAGTAGAGTAATACGGTGACAGGGCGCACCTATGTCATCGACCACGGGGTACGGAACATCACCGCACATCACCAGTGTAATACGGTGACAGGCCGCACCTACGTCATCGACCACGGGGTACGGAACGTCACCGCACATCAGTAGAGTAATACGGTGACAGGGCGCACCTACGTCATCGACCACGGGGTACGGAACGTCACCGCACATCACTAGTGTAATACGGTGACAGGCCGCACCTACGTCATCGACCACGGGGTACGGAACGTCACCGCACATCAGTAGAGTAATACGGTGACAGGGAACACCTACGTCATCGACCACGGGGTACGGAACGTCACCGCACATCACTAGTGTAATACGGTGACAGGCATTACCTACGTCATCGACCACGGGGTACGGAACGTCACCGCACATCACCAGTGCAATAGACGTGTGGGACATACGTCTGCTATGTCAACGTAAGTCTAACTGGTGTATAGTAAACACATCCACCACTGCCCACCACTGCCCAGCATCAGAGTGCCCACCACTTCCCAGCATAAGAGTGCCCACCACTGCCCAGCATCAGAGTGCCCACCACTGCCCAGCATCAGAGTGTGTGTGTGTGTCTCTAACACCCCCACCACTGCCCAGCACTGCCCAGCATCAGAGTGCCCACCACTGCCCACCACTGCCCAGCATCAGAGTGTGTGTGTGTGTGTCTCTAACACCCCCACCACTGCCCCAGCATCAGAGTGCCCACCACTTCCCAGCACCAGAGTGCCCACCACTGCCCAGCACTGCCCAGCATCAGAGTGCCCACCACTTCCCAGCATCAGAGTGCCCACCACTGCCCACCACTGCCCAGCATCAGAGAGCCCACCACTGCCCACCACTGCCCAGCATCAGAGTGCCCACCACTGCCCAGCACTGCCCAGCATCAGAGTGCCCACCACTTCCCAGCATCAGAGTACCCACCACTGCCCAGCACTGCCCAGCATCAGAGTGCCCACCACTTCCCAGTATCAGAGTGCCCACCACTGCCCACCACTGCCCAGCATCAGAGTGTGTGTGTCTCTAACACCCCCACCACTGCCCAGCACTGCCCAGCATCAGTGTGCCCACCACTGCCCACCACTGCCCAGCATCAGAGTGTGTGTGTGTGTCTCTAACACCCCCACCACTGCCCAGCATCAGAGTGCCCACCACTTCCCAGCATCAGAGTGCCCACCACTGCCCAGCACTGCCCAGCACTGCCCAGCATCAGAGTGCCCACTACTTCCCAGCATCAGAGTGCCCACCACTGCCCACCACTGCCCAGCATCAGAGTGCCCACTACTGCCCACCACTGCCCAGCATCAGAGTGCCCACCACTGCCAGCACTGCCCAGCATCAGAGTGCCCACCACATCCCAGCATCAGAGTGCCCACCACTTCCCAGCATCAGAGTGCCCACCACTGCCCACCACTGCCCAGCATCAGAGTGCCCACCACTGCCCACCACTTCCCAGCATCAGAGTGCCCACCACTGCCCACCACTGCCCAGCATCAGAGAGTGTGTGTGTGTCTCTAACACCCCCACCACTGCCCACCACTGCCCAGCATCAGAGTGTGTGTGTGTGTCAAACACCCCCACCACTGCCCAGCTCGTACATCAAAAACATGCCATTGTCAACCTCATTACCCTCAGGAGATAGACACATTTTAGCAGACCTAAATGTGAACATCACACCAGCTCCCAGGCACACAGCAGTCACAGACATCATCACACTAACTACAAATCTGAAAAGCAAAATATTAGCTTTATTCAGTGGATTCACAAAAGAAAAGCAAATGAGAGTCCTCGCTCATTAAAGGCCAATGGCCAGTCCAATAAAGTCTCTGCAACAGTTTGTGCCTCCATGGGTGTTATCTCACCCAAACCTGCCTGCACATGGCGTTTAATCCGCTGTGGTGACTATGGGGGCACCATCTGTGGAATCCTCCGGCACCGCATGGACAGGAGAGGGAAGGACAGGTGGAGTGGGTGCAGGTGAAGTGGATTCATCCACACTGGTTGGGGCATCGCCGAAAGTATTGAAATATCTTTATTTCGGCCATCGGCCATAAAAGAGACACATATAACATTCATACACAATATATACGTTGAATCAATTAAAACAATGATTACATTAGTATGGTATAAAATCAAATTCTCGCCAATAAATTCATAGACATAATTAATTCAGCGAAAAAATACCAATTTTTAACAGCAATAATCAATATTAAAATTTATCCATCTGCATCGCCGAAAGTAGATTCAAAAACCTGGCTGCACACCTCAGCCAGTGCGGAAAAACTACCACCTGAACCCGGGGACACATTTGGGGTGGAGGTACAGGCTGTGAGTCTGTTCTACTGGGTGTGTGGATGCGTGTGTGAGGTGTCTCCCCTCTCCCTGTGGGTGTACCTACTTGCCCTTGAGACTGTGTGCGTGGAGCTTTGAGCTTCTTATGCTGTGTGTGTGCGCTGGGTGTGTCTGACCTGTGGCGTGTGCGTGTATGCAGTGTAGGTATGTGAGAGGCAGAGGTGGATGGCTCTGAAGGATGGGGGGGACAGATGCTGCTGGGTGTACATAGCTGCCATCAGTGTTGATTCAATGGCAGCCACACTCCGACGCAGATCAGACATGGCTGATGACATGCCCTCCATGAACGACACCACCTGTATAATCAGTTGTGTATGTCCATGGAGGACAGTCAGCATGGATGTCTGACCTACTGCAATCTGCCGGAGTAGGTCCACAGTCTCAGCACTGAGGGCAGCAGGGGACACAGGGGCAGGGGCTGCGGTGCCGGGAACAAAGGAGACACGGGGGCTAGCACGGACCCTAGGCACACCAAGGACTGGGAGTGTGGAGATGGGACTGGAGGAGGGGAGGGCAGCCAAAGATGAAGGAGTGACCATTGCTGCATATTCGCCCCCCCTCCTGAGAGTCTGACTCGGAGTCGTCGGCATGGTAAGATGTGTCAGTCACATGTCGTCCGGCCTGCAGACTCTCCTCACACTCTGTGCCACTGCCTCCCTCTGACACCTCAAAGCAGGTGTGTCCCTCTGCCTGGTCCGCGCCTGTGTCTCCTCCAGATTCAGATGATGATGCTGTAGCAAGGAGAAGAATGAAAACATATCAGTCACCTGTACACATCAGACATATCAGCTGCAAATCATTTTGCCTCAGTTCTCAACATGGCATGCATCATGAGTCACATGACACTGAACTCTGCATAATGACAAGTCTACTTGTGGACAAATGTCAGAGACACAACGCTCAATGTATGGTAGGAGACAAGGTACAGGCAAGGCAAATACTTGTATGAGAGACACATTCATGATCCACTGCCTGACAACAGGATAGCTGATGATGCATCATTAGCCAACCCTGCCACCCAAATCAAGACCTGGTCATGTTTGAATAGCTTTGACTCTGTGCCACATTAGAAAAGTCCTGCCCGAACTGCCATGTGATGCCATCCTGGGACCTGAAACAAGTGTACCATCACCTCACACTGCCATCACAGCTTTCTACACCCAAAGTCACATTGTGTGGCAGACCATCAATACTATGTACAAACAACATGCAACAGATTTTGAGAATATGCACACATGCACTGCCCAGTGTGAGTATGCATAATGCCAAAATATTGCACATGTACATTGTGCACCTGTAGCTAACACAAGATAATTAGAAAGTGCACCATGGACAAAGGCCACTGAGGCTGACTTGTGCAGAAAACACATGTTGAGACTCAAGAACAGTGCCAAAATATGAAGAAGGGCAGACACAGTGCACATGTGGTGCTACATTTAAGGTACCAACAGGTGTCACAGACCCCCCTACAACATGATGATGTGCAAAGGAAGATGCATACTGAGACATTGCACCATAGGAGTACATGTCAAAAACAAGCATTAGCCAAAGCAAAGCTCTAATGTGGAGTAGGGCAAGGCATGTAAAGAAGCAGCTGCTGACACTGGGACATTCAAATGCCAATGCATGAAGTGCCTGTCTGACCACACCACTCAAACTATGGGAGTGTTACCATGCCTTGGAGCACTTCAGGTACCATTTCACACACACATGACAACAAACAGACATGTACCTACCCCCTTCGTGCTGCTGTCCCTCCTGCAACTGCCTATGGAGGTCTGGGAACACCACTTCCAGGACCCGGAGCATGTTGGGGGTGAGGTGGCGGCTGCCGCCATGCCCGCGTGGAGCTTCCAGCTTCAGCTGGACTCTGGCGATGCGGCGGGTCCAGCACCGGATGTCCTGCCACCTCTTCTTGATGTTTTGGAGCCTCCTGCGAGGCCTCCCCTCTCTCCTGACAGCCCTGGCGATGCCCACCCAGATTTCACCCTTCTCATAGGCAGATACCTGTCACAAATGTAAAGTAAAAGAACATCAGTATACCTGGTCCATGTTCCAAAGACACCCATATGTGCACAAAATACATGAGGACAACAGGGCATCGTATGCCACACACATTTGCATCATTGTCCAGGAGTATGTGGCCTGTGTGCAAACACAACTGCATTGCATCACATTGAAATTCTACAGATGACATGAGGGCTGCAAAACACTCTTTGAGCATGGCACTCACTGAACAATATATGCTACATCTGGGTGCACTGCAGCACGTGACATGCTGTCACACACCACACTACAACAAATAACTCTCTTGTAACAACACTGTGCACCCTGGCACTCACTCACAACAACATTGCATCTATCCACTATACATACACAGTGGCTATGATGTCACACACACACAACAGGTGCACACTCCAAGGTATTGCACAAATCACTCACCTGATCCTCTGGTCTCCCATACAGCTTGCTAAAGTTTGGCAGGAGGGCATCCAGCAGGGCCTTGTTCTCACCATCAGTGAATGCAGGTGCCCTCTCCATGTTCAGCTAATCAGGGTCCAGAGGATTCAGAGACAGCAGCTGTGGTTACCACACCAATGTTGTGCAGGCAAGTGCCCTCCCACAGCCACATGCTGCCTTATAGCTGTGCTGCAGAGGGTCTGTGAGTCCAAGGAGTACTGTGTGATAGGCCACCATATTTTGCATCCTATGTTCCATCCAATCACATCACACATAAGCCCATGACACACATATGCATGGTTTGAAAATAGAGCCTGAGCTGAACAACAACTTTCGTAACATTGTATACTTTTTCCAAACTGATTTTTCCAGGACACCTGTAGGAGTTTTAAAAAACTCCGTATCCATGACAACCTGGTTGCATTTTGAACAGTACACTGTTCCCCTAGTTGTTCCCTATGCATTTATTCAAATTCCCACCCAGGTACGGTGACATTGCCATTGCCAATGGAACACATTTAATGGTGTAACGAGGCGTACACACGCACGTACCATTGGGGTACGCTTTGCTCGCGTATAGCTGAAATGCAATAGGGAAACGAGGCCGACACAC
The DNA here is from genome assembly GCF_964261635.1 of Lissotriton helveticus. Taxonomy (NCBI): domain Eukaryota; kingdom Metazoa; phylum Chordata; class Amphibia; order Caudata; family Salamandridae; genus Lissotriton; species Lissotriton helveticus. Next base: position 655,552,240 of record NC_136072.1, read on the forward strand.
GCACGTACCATTGGGGTACGCTTTGCTCGCGTATAGCTGAAATGCAATAGGGAAACGAGGCCGACACACGCACGTACCATTGGGGTACGCTTTGCTCGCGTATAGCTGAAATGCAATAGGGAAACAAGGCCGACACACGCACGTACCATTGGGGTACGCTTTGCTCGCGTATAGCCGAAATGCAATAGGGAAACGAGGCCGACACACGCACGTACCATTGGGGTACGCTTTGCTCGCGTATAGCTGAAATGCAAGAGGGAAACGACGCCGACACACGCACGTACCATTCGGGTACGCTTTGCTCGCGTATAGCCGAAATGCAATAGGGAAACGACGCCGACACACGCACGTACCATTGGGGTACGCTTTGCTTGCGTATAGCCGAAATGCAATAGGGAAACGAGGCCGACACACGCACGTACCATTGGGGTATGCTTTGCTCGCGTATAGCTGAAATGCAATAGGGAAACGAGGCCGACACACGCACGTACCATTGGGGTACGCTTTGCTCGCGTATAGCCGAAATGCAATAGGGAAACGCGGCTGACACACGCACGTACCATTGGGGTACGCTTTGCTCGCGTATAGCTGAAATGCAATAGGGAAATGAGGCCGACACACGCACGTACCATTGGGGTAGGCTTTGCTCGCGTATAGCTGAAATGCAATAGGGAAACGAGGCCAACACACGCACGTACCATTGGGGTACAGTTCGTCAGACATGGTCAAGTGAGCGATTGTGTAGGCTGCGTCCCTGTCCACCTTCATGTCACCATTGGGAGAGTTACACCAGGAAATCACACAGCAGGGATGTAGTCTACACTCATGTCAACAATGTGGATGCATACATCAGCATGGCACACATACATCAGGATGGGCCAGGTGTGGCAGACATTGAAGAAGCACAGGGATTGTGACCCTGTGCCTCAGTTGATGTGTGAATAGCTTGCACAACATGTCATCAATCATGATGCACATGTGCATCACATGCATTCAACAATTTCCACCCGAGTAACGTCAGCAACATGTTGCGAGGCACATGAACACTGGAATGGCCCACAATTCAGTACAGGGAACTGGCACATGATGACAGCAACATGCCCACTGTCACAGAGGTGTCATAGCCGCACAGCATGACCCTGTGTGACCACGTCATTTGTGTGCCATGTGCGACATTGTGCATGCTGATTGCATATGCGATGAACAGGTCAGTAACGTATTACTCACCTCAGAATATCCCCACATGTCATCCTGGACATGGCAATTTCCGTTATGCTGTACACTTGTGTGTTGGTGTGTAAATCCTCTGGCTCTGCAAGTGTCATTGGCGTTGTGTGTGCCGTGATGACGTTGTCTGAGTAGTCATATGTCACCTCTGCGTGCACACGTCAGGTCCTCTGTTTGTTTCACAACACCAGCGCAGGTCCGGTCTGAGTGTAAGCTTACACATTTTGTACCCAAAATCATTGTACAAACACTTCTGACCATTTAGCTTTTATTGTCATACTCAGGACGGTGCCAATAGGGATGTAATTTACAAAGCCTGTGAGGAATGAAAAAGACTCATGTTGGTAACTGACCCTCACCGTCTGTGTCTCCACGGTTTTCACGTCAGGCACAACAACAAGAGCTGCTCCGATTGCGGGGACCAGACATATGAATCCAGCCGGGATTGGTCCCACAAGCCACTCAGACTCCAGCAGTTGGCACAGCACCACAATAGCTCATGGTTGGGATGTAGGACGAGTGCATGTGTGTGGGTGTGGAGACATCTGAGCCCCTTATTTGTACATCAGTCCTCCAGGTCAAACTCGTCAGGTAAACAAAAGAAGTCAGAGATATGTAATTGCATTAACAAATCACCACGATGCAAGTGCAATGCTGCATGGGATTAGGGTGACAGCGACCACACGGCTCCATCAGAATTGCAGCCGTCGTAGCCAGCACCACGACCTACGGTCCCAGCCCTGCATGTGACACAGGAGGAGTAAGTGCACTTCCTCATGTCCATGATGTCCCTCACCCCGCCAACGGACTAAGCGTCAGCTTCTGGCCCAGCGTACCCGTCTGGGGGCAGTAGCACCTCTGTTGATTTGCCCCTGACGCCATCACTCGCTGAGTGACGGACGCAGGCGGTGCATACGTCCCAGAACCGCTGTGACAGACAGGATAGGAATGTTCATCCTGGTCCCCGCTGGTTCAACTCACAACCTCACTGCCAAATATCCCCCAGGTGTCAGCCGTGGCGCCGTTCTCGGGTGGTGCTGGCCCCGATACCACACACTGTACGGCTCCGCTGTGGTAACTGTGTGGCAGAACACCGCTCTTAATGCTGCATGGGAATTTAAAAATCAATGACCCGGCCACACCTCATTACAATGGGTGCTAATGAGTATTGGGAGGGTCATGAAGACCCACTGGCACGTGAGTGTCAGTCCCAAGACCACAGGACAGGTGGACTGGGGGATGCGAGTGGTGTGGACACCTAGCCAGACACTGGTGATGTCTCTACTCAAAACGTGATTTTGGATGAGTGGGCAACGTACAGTGTTGTGTTTATGTGGGCGGACGGAACCATGGCCCTTCATCTCCCCGTTGCTGCGGTGAGGACCAACTTGTCACTGAGGTCCTTAAACTACACTAACGCTACGCTGAGCCTCTGCAGGCCTATCTTGATGAAAGTACTGTATGTATATTGTCAAGCATGTACAGCCACGCAGCATGTTTGGCTGTAGATAGGCACGTTGTCAGACCCCCACACCCCTACCCGGACTGACCATGTTCCCTGTCCTCCCACCCCACCCCAGGAAGCATCTGCATCCAGGCCTCAAAACCACAGAACACATTCCCGTTTGCTCCGCTGTAGAGGGTATCCAAGAGGTACAGGCACTACGCAAAGATGTCATCATCCTCCGACACTCTGGGAGTGATGTTTTGCAACTTCACATGCATCTTTGCCCGCTACCCACACTCTCTGTGGGATATGGTTGTGTAACAGCTGCCAGTGTATGCGTTGTAGGTACGGCCCAAACTTGGCCACGCCCTTGTCGGATGCCAATCTACGACACTGGTTTTGTTCCGGTGTGGCCTGGATAGCCCCGACTCACTGGTCAGATTTATGGCACCCAGGGAGGCTAATTAGTCCTAAGCTATGTATGTATTGAAATTTGGCTCTTTGCTACTGCCTACTGTTCCTTACAGATATTTGGTTACAAAAGGTAAGTAACTAGTCCATTACAGTTCTGTGCATCTGCTGTAGGAGCATCTATGTTGTGTCCTTGCTGTGATGGCAGGGTTACTAATGTACACACACCATGCCACGTGTGTTAATGACCCGTTCACATGTGTGATGGCATCACAGACCATTAGTGACAAATCCAATAATCATGCTGTATGATGATGGTTATGTAATTGTAACTGAAAGTACACACCGCAACATGACTAAGGCAGATCAGTGCAAATGATGGCACATATGTGGTGTGTGTGTGTGTATTGCAGTCAGCCGTCTGGATGTGCAGACAACCTCCTACTGACATTGACATGACGTGTGTCACTGACATGATACATTGTCATGCTCACTAAGACCTTTCCATCAGATTGTTTGTATGCATGTCATATCCATTCCACACACTACAGGTATTTTCATTTTCCACGGAGGAGTGGGTGGGAGCTGGCACATGTTACATCAGTGTGTATTCCACGCCACACTCCAAATTGTCTACATTATTTGAAGCAGTGTTGCTTGTGCCATGTACATTGTTATAGTCTTAGTCAGACAGTTGAAGACATTTCCTTTAAATTGTGTCTTGCAGGGCACCCCCTCTGGAAAGGCCGTTGCCTGACTTGGAAGCCATTCGGGAGCGCAATTGCATCCGTCGATATCGGTTCGGCAGACAGTTGATCAAGGCCCTAACGGACAGGCTTGAGGCTCACCTACAATCACGCCACAGGTATCCAACTGCACTGACACCCAAGGTAAAGGTGATGGCAGCCCTCCATTTCTTTGCAACAGGTACGTTCCAATTTACCATAGCTGATGTGGGAGGGATGTCTCAGACCATGTTTAGCCGGGTATTGGGTGATGTTTTGGGAGCAATGTTGCTCCACCTTGATGAATTCATTACATTCCCTACTCCAGAAGAGTTGACAGATGTCAAGGGGGAATTCTATGCCCTGGGCCGCATGCCACATGTAATTGGTTCAATTGATGGTACACATGTTAGTCTGGTGCCACCACAGGCTCAGGAGCAACCGTATCGCAACAGGAAACACTACCACTCGATAAATGCCCTGGTGGTGTGTCTTGCCAACATGAACACCTCACATGTTTGTGCACGTTTTCCAGGATCGTGCCACGATGCTTTCATCATGAGGCGTAGCAGGGTACCACAGATGATGCTGCAGCTGCACAACCACCGGGCATGTCTAGTTGGTGAGTATACACTGTCAGCTCTGTATGTCAGTATGTCACAACTTCATGATCTGCATCATATGATTCACTCTTGTACATGATGTCAATTTGCAGGAGACGCTGGATATCCAAACATGCCGTGGCTAATGACTCCGCTACGCAACCCCAGGACAGCTGCAGACCAGCGTTACAACAATGCTCATGGGAAGACCAGGCGGGTGATCGAACGAACCTTTGGACTCCTGAAAAGCCGGTTCAGGTGCCTGGACAAGACAGGCGGAGCCCTCCAATACAGCCCACGCAAGGTGTGTGACATCTTCACCGTGTGCTGCATGCTACACAACATGCCGACGTTGTCATCGCACCCCACCTGCGGGACATTATCAACACCTCCTTCGACAAAGCCACCTTCCCGGAGAGCTGGAAGCACGCAGAACTCAGCGCTCTACTCAAGAAACCTACAGCGGACCCCACCGAACTCAAAAATTACCGTCCCATCTCGCTCCTCCCGTTCCCGGCCAAAGTCATCGAAAAGACCGTCAACAAACAGCTGGCCGCCTTCCTCGAGACGAATGGATCCCTCGACCCCTCACAGTCTGGCTTCCGAGCCAACCACAGCACCGAGACCGCCCTCATCGCTGCCACCGATGACATCCGAGCCATGATGGACAACGGAGAAACAGCGGCCCTTATCCTCCTGGACCTCTCCGCGGCATTCGACACTGTCTGCCACCGCACCCTAGTGCAGCGCCTCGGCAACATCGGAATCCAGGAGAAGGCACTGGAATGGATCACCTCCTTCCTCGACGGAAGAACACAGAGAGTCCGCCTACCACCGTACAAGTCAGAGGCTACCGAAGTCATCTGCGGCGTCCCTCAAGGATCCTCGTTGAGTCCCACCCTCTTCAACGTCTACATGAGCCCCCTCGTGGCCATCGCACGCCAACACAACCTCAACATAATCTCCTACGCCGACGACACCCAGCTGATCCTCTCCCTGACCAACGACCCCGCCGCCGCCAGAGCCAACCTACACGAAGGGATGAGAGATGTAGCCGAGTGGATGTCGACCAGCCGCCTGAAACTGAACTCAGACAAGACGGAGGTCCTCATCCTGGGCTCCTCGCCCTCTGCCTGGGACGACTCCTGGTGGCCCCCCGCCCTGGGCACCGCACCCGAACCGACGGACCACGCACGCAACCTGGGCTTCATCCTGGACTCCTCCCTGTCCATGACCAGACAAGTCAACGCCGTCTCCTCGTCGTGCTTCAACATCCTGCGCATGCTACGGAAGATCTTCTGGTGGATCCCCACCGAGACCAGGAAGACTGTCACCCAGGCCCTCGTCACCAGCCGACTGGACTACGGCAACGCCCTCTACGCCGGAACCACCGCCAAGCTCCAGAAGAGACTCCAGCGGATCCAGAACGCCTCAGCCAGACTCATCCTCGACATCCCACGAAACAACCACATCTCCGGACATCTGAGAGACCTGCACTGGCTCCCCGTCAACAAAAGAATCACCTTCCGCCTCCTCACCCACGCACACAAAGCCCTACACGACCAAGGCCCGAGCTACCTCAACAACCGAATCAACTTCTACGCTCCCAAGCGCCACCTCAGATCAACCAGCCACGCCCTCGCCGCCGTCCCCCGCATCCGAAGAGCGACAACAGGAGGAAGGTCCTTCTCCTACCTGGCCGCCAAGACCTGGAACTCCCTCCCAACCGACCTGCGCCTGACCCAAGACCACCTCTCCTTCAGGAAGAAGCTCAAGACCTGGCTGTTCGAGCAGTAACGGCACCCCCCCCTCCTAGCGCCTTGAGACCCTACGGGTGAGTAGTGCGCTCTATAAATGTCTTGATTGATTGATTGATTGATTGATGGCAGTGGAGAAGGCCGTGCCACTGTACCTTGATCCTGATGAGCTGGAACATCCGCCCGTTGAGGATGAAGGCCTTGGCCAGGATGCCAGTGACGAGGAGGGTGAAGATGATATCCGCGGTCACCTCATCCGCAACTTCTTTTCATGATGGTGAGTCATTTCATCTTTTATGTCAAAGATGGACTATAGAGTTGCATGGGTAGCATGCTGTGTATGCAAGAGACTGTAAGCAAGATCACTTGGATGTGTGTTGTGCAGTGTCACACGTGCAGTTGTAATGCAACACACATACGTGCTATGTGTGCACTTGGAATGTACAGGTGTCATACTACATCTGGCTATTCAACAGACATTGACAAAATGACATTATACAGAACTTGACTCCTTGTGTGCCACTCTCATCCACAGCTCGCCCTGCCTGTTGTCCGTTGGGGTACATCGTGGTCATTCTGCTATTGCTCATTATGATTGCAACGTCAGCCACATCAACGGAGCATGCTTGGACATGTGGAAAAGTCAATTTGGGTAAGGACTCATATGAGGCTGTTTAGCGTCGGTATGTGTTGAAACGTGTGGTACATGTTCATGTGCATGTAGTGTCACCTTGCATACATGCAACTCCATCATGTAACTTATGACATGTATGGCCACTCCCATGACAGGATAGTCACTCCTTCTGTCATCTGTTGTACTTTGATACTCTGGTGAATGCATCAATGTGTGTAGACATTGCCACTGCAACATTGCACATACCATGGCATGACATTGTGTCAGAGGTCACAACCACGGACTCTGTGGGGGATTGCAGCCTCACTGTGTGCATTAGAATGTGACTGGATCCTCACCTCCAGCTTGTGGGCCAGTCCAGTTTGATTACCATGAAACCATGTGGTGTGGGTGTTGCCCAGTGTATGTTCCACATGTTAAGACAACTGTCCAGTGAATCACTTTACATGGATGCATTTCCCCTTGCAGCAGTATATCATGTCACTGTCATGTCGTTACCTCAGTGCAGGTTGAGAATACTGCTACACCAGCCTTCACAGTGAGTAGCAGTTATGTTTTGATGCACATGATGCCATGTATGTTTAGCATGACAAAGTAAAAAGTTGGGAAGATGCATATGTGATTTATTGTGTAGCACCAGTGGAGTGCGGTCATTCACATGAATATCTGGTCCCCTGCAGCATTACTGTGCTATGGTAGGGTCTGATTATGTAGCTTGGATGGACATCACTTGCACTTAATATTTATTGTACCTGCATATCATGTTTTGCATTGTGATGCATACTTGACACATCAAAAGACTGGCTGCAGAGTGCCTTCATTGCATGTCGATCATTAGCTTCCTCATCATATGTGATACTTACAGCTGTTGTGGATTTGCTCAAGTTAGCCTACATGGCCCTTATGGGTAACCAATATCAGATACAGACATTACAGTTAGCGTAAGTTGCATTTCCATATGTTTCCATTTGTTTGTAAGGTCCACCTCATCTGAGCCTGGGAATGAGTTTTGACTACATAGATCTATTTGCATGGGAGCTCACTTGTGAGCGTTACACATGACTCTAATGGATGACAGACTGTCCTAGTTTTTATGTGTCCGTGTCACAGCATCGTATCTCATGTGATGGCATGATTACTCATCATTATTTTTCTCCAGTCAGTACACTTCACAGGTGTGACTGGTACAGTGTAGCTAATGAGGTTTTTGAAGTGTCAGTGACATGAGAATGTAGTCCTAATGCTTATTTGCCTCTGTTTCAGGTCTCCCTCCCAGCAGTTCCCATCCTCTCCTTCCCTCGCCTGATCACCCTTTTGTGTCTGTCGTTTGTACTCAGACCAATGGGCTATTTGGAGGTGGAACCCTTAGAGCATCACACCACTCTGATGAAGAAAGGTACCGGCAGTCCTTGACAGCCTTGTAGGTAATAGTAATGCGGCATTACAGGTGACATCATGAATAGTGTAAATTGGACTTCTTGACAATGCACATGTATGTTTGTTAAAGCTCCATGGGCTCACAATGTAAATAATCATGTTGTGCATGACGTCTGACTCCTACAGAATATTGTGCCGGCTTGGGGCTCAACACACATGTCCTTCTACTGTGCATCTATACTATTTGGCATGTAGTTAGCTCATGCTTGTTATGTGTGTACCTGTATAGTGACCACACGCATGGGGTGGGGGAAGGCTAGAATACTATGTTGTGTGTGAGGTAGATGTCTTTGTTGCTGCACTTTGGACTTGAACACACTAGCTCTTGTATACACCTGCTGACGCTGTGTGTCTTGTGCCCCACTTGACCGTAAGGGCCCTGATCCAGTGACTGTGATCTGTGGTGATTACTGTGCCATTTTGTTGTCAGTGACCCTGAGTGAGGCAGACACTCCTGCCTTCACATCCACATGTCACTTTGTGCATTGTGGGTGCCCTTGTGTTATGTGTTTGTTTAGCAATTTGTCACACCCCTCCTGTCGTCATGTCTTCACTCATTGCTGCAGCTGCATACACAGCCACCATGCAGCGCACACTATCCAGGAACACAGACACCTACAGGATGGCCCTTCCATCCATTAATAGAGCATGTTCCTGCCACCCTACACACAGACAACACCAGACATTCACCCTCCTGCTATCAAAATGCTTAGAACTCAGCCATTGCTGCTGCTATGCCTGTGTGTGCAACACATACTGGCACGACTATGCAGATTCACATGACATTGGGTCTACGTACCACCAGGTCATGTGCCGTGTCCAACACACACACACACCTTACATAGGCACAATATTGTACTGTGTTAGCTTGTCAACACCACTAGATCAGAAAACTGTTAGTTTACAGTCACGTGCCAGTACACAACCTGCTCACACCACTTCAACATTGCTGTCACAGTCAGTCAAGTTGCCACATGGGACACACACCATGACCCTGTCTCTTGGGTGTGGTGTGATTTGCCCGTTCTGGGGTAGGTATTTGTCAGACGTGTGCCGTTGTTCTGTATGCGTTGCTCCCATTACAGTAGTATAGTACTTGTAGCTCCATAGGGGTAGGTCACCTAATCAGGTGTGCTTGTCTAGAGTGCTCCAGCCCGTTGCCCACAGTCTGTCCTGCCACCCTTATCCTGTGCGCCACTCATCACATACACAGTAATGCATCATGCTGATGGTAGCTCACATACCTGAGGACACAGTTGTAGGTGCTCCCTACATGGACTACTACTTTTGTGACACTGACATGTACTCCTCAAAGTGACTCTCCTGGGCCTGCCTGTGATAGCAGTATTGGGATTCAATCCCCCCTCCAGCACTGACTGTCCCACACAGGTGTGTCTTACCATCCATGTATGTAGTTCGTGGGAATTTCTGACCAATGTGTGTCCTCACTCAGATTCTGATCCAAGTGTGTGGATGACTGCTGTTTGTTGTATACCCTTGCATTTTTGACATTTGCAGACACATATACATTTATGCTGTTTCAAAGATTACTCACCAAATGTGTATGATGTTTAGATTATTTATTGGGTGATCTTGTGCAGGAAACGTGAATAGGTGCTGTACAGAAAGTGGTGGAATCCAAAGTTCACAGCTGGAGATGAGATGCCTTACAGTTTCAGTCAACAGAGTCCAGGCCACAGTGCCTGACATCATTGGGCAGACTGTGACCAGCAAGTCCATGTGGGAGTGTCTCCTAGGGGATGCTGTTGCACCCAGGGGCAATATGCCAGGTCCAGTGTCCTGGGAGATGTCCATGGCCCACTGGCCCTCAACGTCTTCGCCGTGGACGACCCACCTTCCTTGGCGGACCCTCATGTGCAGGCATGGACGGTGCGTGGGACGCTACGTCAGAGGGTTCCTCCTCCTCCTCCTCCTCCCTCCCTGTGGCTGGTGTTGCACTTTGCCATGATGTTGCTGGCCTTGTGACACAGGGAGGGGGCTGCATGTTGGCAGCCATCTGACTTAGCACATGGGAAATATCCCTATGCACCATCAAGAGCTGAGCCTGGTGTGCCTCCACCCGTCCATAATGCAGGTCTTGCCTGGCTATTTGCTCTGCCTGCTGTTGTCTGACCTGGTTGAGGGCCTCCGCAAGCTGGCTTACCTCCCTGGTGTCCCGCCGGTATGCCTCAAGGATGTTAGTGAGTTCAGGCATACCGGGCCCTGCAGCTGACTGGCCAGATTCTCGCCTCCGCCTTGCGCCACTCCCACCACCCTGACCCACACGAGCATGGCCTGCGCTTGTGGGTACATCCGATCGACGGGCCCCCCGAGTGCTGGGAGGGTGGAGGTTGTCACCAACCTCAGGGGCGCCCGACAAAGGGTGTCCCTCATTTTCAGACTGGCTCTCTTGTGAATCATGGGCAGGGCTCTGACCTGTCGGCTGGGATGTGGTGGGAATGGGTCCGGTGGTTGGCTGAGATGTAGCTGGTGCAGTTGCTGCAGGGGTTTGGGCTCGAGCCTGCACCAGGCGAGGTCGCCCCACTTCCGCTGCTCCTGCCCGCTGTGGCCAGGACCCTGCCCTGCTGAGTGCTGCGCCCTGCCTTCTACCACCTTCGTTTTGCCGCGGTTTGCCTGCTGCAGCGTGCCTGTCCTCCCCTCTGTTTTGTTCGCCTGCTGCATTGTACTGGTCACTTTCTCCCCTCGGATTTTCTCCTGTTCCCCCCGTTTGGTTTAACTTGCCTCCACTTGTATCTTCTCCTGCTCTCCCCCCGTTTTTATTCTTGTCTCCCCTCGATTTTTCCCACTGGTCTCCCCTTTTTCCTTCTGTACCCCTTCTGCTGCCCCCCCCACCTGTGCGCTCCCGCGAGCCGCCGGACGACCCAGCCGCCGCTGAGCCGCCCTCGGCCCTTCCCGCCACTGCCCACCGGCGTCTCCGCCCCCCTACTGGCCATTGGCCGCCCCGCTCCCGCCACCCAGCTGACCCACCCTCCCGGCTCCTCACTTATGACGCCCCCAGAGCGACCGCGCAGCGGACGCGCGCAGCGGGAGCACCGATTGAGCGCCGAAGGTGCGCCAAAGGTAAGCCCGTCTGCGCCCGTCCGCACCTGGACCGCGCCCAGCGCCAGGACCCCTGGCCCCCACCGACGGAAGCCGACCCGACGGACCTACGACGCCACCGAACTCAACGCACTCAACACCGGCCGAACCCCGGGCTGCTACCGAGCCACACCGAGACGCACCCACGGACCCTTCAGCTGCCACTCCTGCAAGTTCACCTGCAACCGGACCCACGCTACACCAGCACCCACCAAGCCGAACTCCTGCACCACCCACCTGAAGTGCATCCTGCTCAACACCCGCTCCGTCCACAGACATGCCGTCGAGCTCTGGAACCTGCTCGACACCACAGCCCCAGACGTCGCCTTCCTCACGGAAACCTGGATGAACGCCTCCTCAGCGCCCGACATCGCCATCACCATCCCGGACGGCTACAAGATCATCCGGAGGGACCGCGTCAACCAGACAGGAGGAGGCATCGCCATCATCCACAGGAGCACCATCCGCATCACGACCGACACCGACGATACCCTCGCACCCACCGAACACCTGCACTTCCAGATCCACGTCAACCCCAAGACCACCCTCAGAGGCACCCTCATCTACAGACCCCCGGGACCACGCACACAATTCAGCGAAGACATCGCCGACTTCATCAGCCCACACGCCCTCCCCTCCGCCGACTACATCCTCCTCGGGGACCTCAACTTCCACCTGGAGAACGACAACGACCGCAACACCACCACCCTGCTGGACAACCTCGCCAACCTCGGACTCAAGCAGCTGGTCAACACCCCCACCCACTACGCCGGACACACACTCGACCCGGTCTTCTCTTCCAGCAAAGACATCGCCTTCAGCCACGCCACGGGACTCCACTGGACGGACCACAGCTGCGTCCACTTCAGCTTCAGAAGGACCACGTTCCACCATCACCAGCAACAGGTTCCCCGCCGAAGCTGGAACAAGATCACAGCCGACACGCTTGCGACTTCCCTGAGCAAGAACCCTCCCATCAGCACAACAAACCCCAGCCAAGCGGCCACCAACCTCACGAAATGGATCAGCGACTGCGCAGACGACCTCGCCCCTCTGAAGACCCCACCCAGCAGACCCGGCAGCAAGAAAGCCCCATGGTTTAACGACGAACTCAAGAGCTCCAAAAAGAACTGCAGAGCACTCGAGAAAACCTGGCGCAGAAACCCAACACCAGACAACATGACTACCCTCAAGCTCGCCACCCGAAAACACCACCAACTGATCCACGCCACCAAGAAAACCGCATTCAAGGAACGACTGGACAACAATGCACACAACAGCAAGAAACTCTTCAACATCGTGAAAGAGCTCTCCAACCCCAACGCCGGAAACAACGACATCACCCCTTCGCAAGACCTCTGCAAATCTCTCGCCTCCTACTTCCACAACAAGATCGCGGACATACACAACAGCTTCAGCACTCAACCGACACACGCCACGACCGAACCACCGCCCCCCACAACCACCCTCCACGCCTGGACCCCGATCAGCACCGAAGACACCGTCCACACGATGAACTCCATCCACTCCGGATCTCCAACAGACCCCTGCCCTCACCACGTCTTCAACAAGGCCGACGCTGTCATCGCACCCCACCTGCGGGACATCATCAACACCTCCTTCAACACCGCGACCTTCCCGGAGAGCTGGAAGCACGCCGAACTCAGCGCTCTACTTAAGAAACCATCAGCCGACCCCACCGACCTCAAGAACTACCGCCCCATCTCGCTGCTCCCGTTTCCGGCAAAAGTCATCGAGAAGACCGTCAACAAGCAACTGGCCGCCTTCCTCGAGACAAACGGTTCGCTCGACCTCTCGCAGTCTGGCTTCCGTGCAAACCACAGCACCGAGACCGCCCTGATCGCAGCTACCGATGACATCCGAGCCCTGCTCGACAACGGAGAAACAGCGGCCCTCATCCTCCTGGACCTCTCCGCGGCCTTCGACACTGTCTGCCACCGTACCCTAGTACAGCGCCTCAGCAACGTCGGAATCCAGGAGAAGGCACTGGAGTGGATCATCTCCTTCCTCGCCAGAAGGACACAGAGAGTCCGCCTCCCCCCGTTCAGATCGGAGGCCACCGAAGTCATCTGCGGCGTTCCTCAAGGCTCCTCGCTCAGCCCAACACTCTTCAACGTCTACATGAGCCCCCTCACAGCCATCGCACGCCAGCACAACCTCAACATCATCTCCTACGCTTACGACACCCAGCTGATCCTCTCCCTCACCAACGACCCTGCCACCGCCAGAACCAACCTGCACGAAGGGATGACAGACGTAGCCAAATGGATGTCGAACAGCCGCCTGAAACTGAACTCGGACAAGACGGAGGTCATCATCCTGGGATCATCACCCGCCGCCTGGGACGACTCCTGGTGGCCCCCCGCCCTGGGCAGCGCACCCAAACCCACAGACCACGCACGCAACCTGGGCTTCATCCTGGACTCCTCCCTCTCCATGACCAGACAAGTCAACGCCGTCTCCTCGTCGTGCTTCAACATCCTGCGCATGCTACGTAAGATCTTCCGATGGATCCCCATCGAGACCAGGAAGACGGTCACCCAGGCCCTCATCACCAGCCGTCTGGACTACGGCAACTCCCTCTTTGCCGGAACCACCGCCAAGCTCCAGAAGAAACTCCAGCGGATCCAGAACACCTCAGCACGACTCATCCTTGACATCCCCCGCCGCAGCCACATCTCCGGACACCTGAGAGACCTACACTGGCTCCCGGTCAACAAAAGAATCACCTTCCGCCTCCTCACCCACGCACACAAAGCCCTACACAACCAAGGCCCAGGATACTTCAACAGCCGCCTCAACTTCTACGCTCCCAAACGCCAGCTTCGATCGACCAGCCACGCCCTCGCCGCCGTCCCCCGCATCCGAAGAGCCACCACAGGAGGAAGGTCCTTCTCCTACCTGGCCGCCAAGACTTGGAACTCCCTTCCGACCCACCTCCGCCTGACCCAGGACCACCTCACCTTCAGGAAGCAGCTCAAGACCTGGCTGTTCGAGCAGTAGCAGACCCCCTCTCCCCAGCGCCTTGAGACCCTCCGGGTGAGTAGTGCGCTATATAAATGCTTTGATTGATTGATTGATTGAGAGGAGCCAGGTTGGTTGGGGTCATCCACAGTGCGTTGAGGGACGGCGCTGCCTGTGGGGTCTGGGTCCTGCTGAGCCTGGGACTGGGATCCTTGGCCCCCCTGGCTGGGGGAAGATCCGCACGTTGCCCTGTGTGTGGGAGAGACAAACACTGTTAAGGCACTATCAAGTGACATGTGGTTTGGTTATCCATTATCAGCATCACTGTTCTACAAGCTATACATTGTTGACATTGTACAGTTGTTTATGTAGTGGTAGAAAAATGAAATGTACGATGGGGTATTTACATTCTTCCAATCTCTTGACAATGACTGACACAGCCATTGCTGTGTCTTGTGTTGCCGGCACCACACGTGTAAAGCATTGCTCAGTTTCACGCTACATCCAGGATACGGTGTAAATCCTTATGTCTGCGTCAAGCATGCACAGAGTTTAGATGCAGCATGTTGATGTAAGAGACAGAGCATCATTATTTAGCATGTCAGCTACTACTTTGGATGTCTTTTGCTGTTCCATGCTGGCCAAACAATGCCAACACCCCTGGACCTGTACACCCACTTCTAGATCATGGCTTTAGAACTTGGCACTTCTCTAAGACACATCACCTTGTCAATACCCATGTCCATGTTGGTACTTATGTGCATCCACAAAGGTAATGAGATGGGGCACGTGCTTTTTTTGAGAGGCACAATGGACTGGAGCTTCTGTTATGTGCATGTATGAGTTGTGTGCATATTCATATAAGTGCGTGTTTTGTTGTGGTACATGGCAATTGGGACAGTGTTGCAATCAATGCCTGTCCCCAGGGGATGAGTTTCAGTAAGGGGTGTGTACAACAGGCCACGCTATTACTTTGTTTGTGACTTGCAAGCGTCCATCGTTCATGATTTGGCTGTCCCCTCATTTGGCATGCTGCCATATTCGTGGATTTGTGTTGGTGCACAGGATGTGTGACCTTGTCCTGGTGTTTGTGTTTGCAATGATCACAGGAGGGACTTGTGCTGCCTACACCTGTGCCCATTGTGTACTACAGAGCTTTCAGAGATGTGTGTCCTGACACAGTACAGTGTTGACTGCAAATGGTGGGTGTCTTGCAGGCACATAGCAGATGTTTGCTGGTACTTGTAAGACATCCCTTAACATTCTGCTCTATGGAGTTTGTGAGGCCTGTGCAGTGCTTGTGTACAACTGTGTGTGTGCCCCAGGGAGGTGCGTTGAGGTGACAGAGGGAGGAACACTGACTGATGGGGACAGAGGGAGACAGAGACAGAGGGAGAGGGAGGGAGAGGGAGAGGGCGACAGAGGGAGAGGGCGACAGAGAGAGAGGGAGAGGGCGACAGAGGGAGAGGGCGACAGAGGGAGAAGGCGACAGAGGGAGAGGGTGACAGAGGGAGAGGGTGACAGAGGGAGAGGGCGACAGAGGGAGAGGGAGAGGGCGACAGAGGGAGAGGGCGACAGAGGGAGAGGGAGAGGGCGACAGAGGGAGAGGGAGAGGGCGACAGAGGGAGAGGGCGACAGAGGGAGAGGGCGACAGAGGGAGAGGGCGACAGAGGGAGAGGGAGAGGGCGACAGAGGGAGAGGGTGACAGAGGGAGAGGGTGACAGAGGGAGAGGGCGACAGAGGGAGAGGGAGAGGGCGACAGAGGGAGAGGGTGACAGAGGGAGAGGGCGACAGAGGGAGAGGGCGACAGAGGGAGAGGGAGAGGGCGACATAGGGAGAGGGCGACAGAGGGAGAGGGCGACAGAGGGAGAGGGTGACAGAGGGAGAGGGAGAGGGTGACAGAGGGAGAGGGCGACAGAGGGAGAGGGAGAGGGCGACAGAGGGAGAGGGCAAGACAGGGATGGAGACAGGTAGTTTGTGCTTGCTCTCTTGCTACACTGCCTTACTTTGTCACAAAATGATGCATCTCTGAAAGGTGTGTCAGCAAAATGTAAATATTTAGAAGCTGTGGTCTAGTATCTTGTGTGATCTTTACCTATCCCTGTGCATTGGGCATTATGCTTGTGTGTGTCCCTGGGACATATGGCATGAGAGCAGCCTCTTACCCTACACATTCCACCCTTTGTGCCTCCCCTTTGCAACTATCCCCATTTGGTAGTGTACTGCTTGGACTCATGGCCACCCACCCCATGCTGCTGGGCACTGTTGTTAGTCTACCCATGTAACTTGTGTTTTTTGTACACTCACCAGACTCAACGGCTCCTTCTATTCCATGTGCTCCCACCGCTGGCAGCAGGACCATGACCTTCTCCTCCCAGGGATGGTATACAGGAGGTCTGCGGGGACCACCGCCTCCAGTGTGGTGTGCAGAGGCGTAATCCTGGTCCATCTTCTTCTTGACCATCCTCCGCAGATCGTACCACCGGTTCTGGCATTCCCCCCTGGTGCGCCTGATGGGTGCAACAGCATTGACCCGGTCTACGATCCTCTCCCACAGGCGTGTTTTTTCTGCCAGGCTGGTCTGTCTGACCAATGCGCCAAACAGCTGCGGCTCGACTCTGATGACTTCATCTGTAAGTATCTCCATCTCCGGGTTAGTGAACTTTGGATTCTTCTGTGTGGTCATGGTGTGTAGTGTATGTGATTGAGGGGTTGATGGTGTGTATGAATGAGGGTGTTTGGGTCAGAATGTGAAGGGGGTGGTGTGGCTGTAGATGAGATAGGGTGTATGTGTGTAGGTATGTGTCTGCAATTGTTTGTGTGCTCTCAGTTTCCTCGCAAGAATGGGTATGTTGCAAAGGATGATGGGTTGTATGTGTGGGCCCTTTTATTGGTCAAATGGTGGGTGTGGCTTAATTTGAATTGCTGGTATGTGTGTTATATGGGGTGGGTGTTGGTGTTGTCCTCTGTTTGGCTGTTTGGCTGTGACCAGGACATTGATTGTCAAAGGTGTGTACACAGGAGACATGTTCAGTGTAGTAGTGCGACTCGTTAGCAAGGTCCTTGTGGTCGTTTGGGTGTTGGCGTTATGTGTGCGTGCAGTACTTGTGCGTGCGAATGAGTTGGACGTGCCGTTGCCGGGTGGGGGGGTTCGCGTAGGCTTGTTGGGGGTGTGTGCGTGCAGTACTTGTGCGTGTGTTTGAGTAGTACGGGCCGTTGGCGGGTGGGGGGGTTCGCGTAGGCTTGTTGGGGGTGTGTGCATGCGGTACTTGTGCGTGTGTTTGAGTAGTACGGGCCGTTGGTGGGTGGGGGGGTTCGCGTAGGCTTGTTGGGGGTGTGTGCGTGCGGTACTTGTGCGTGTGTTTGAGTAGTACGGGCCGTTGGCGGGTGGGGGGGTTCGTGTAGGCTTGTTGGGGGGGTGTGCGTGTGGTACTTGTGCATGTGTTTGAGTAGTACGGGTCGTTGGCGGGTGGGGGGGTTCGCGTAGGCTTGTTGGGGGGGTGTGCGCGCGGTACTTGCACGTGCGATTGAGTTGGACGTGCCATTGGCGGGTGGGGGGGTTCGCGTAGGCTTGTTGGGGGGGGTGCGTGCGGTACGTGTGCGTGCGATTGAGTTGGACATGCCGTTGGCGGGTGGGGGGGTTCGCGTAGGCTTGTTGGGGGGTGTGCGTGAGGTACTTGCACGTGCGATTGAGTTGGACGTGCCGTTGGCGGGTGGGGGCGTTCGCGTAGGCTTGTTGGGGGGGGTGCGTGCGGTACGTGTGCGTGCGATTGAGTTGGACGTGCCGTTGGCGGGTGGGGGGGTTCGCGTAGGCTTGTTGGGGGGTGTGCGTGCAGTACTTGCACGTGCGATTGAGTTGGACGTGCCGTTGGCGGGTGGGGGCAATCGCGTAGGCTTGTTGGGGGGTGTGCGTGCGGTACTTGTGCGTGTGTTTGAGTAGTACGGGCCGTCGGCGGGTGGGGGGGTTCGCGTAGGCTTGTTGGGGGGGTGTGCGTGCGGTACTTGCACGTGCGATTGAGTTGGACGTGCCGTTGGCGGGTGGGGGGGTTCGTGTAGGCTTGTTGGGGGGTGTGCGTGCGGTACGTGTGCGTGCGATTGAGTTGCACGTGCCGTTGGCAGGTGGGGGGGTTCGCGCAGGCTTGTTGGGGGGGTGTGCGTGCGGTACTTGCACGTGCGATTGAGTTGGACGTGCCGTTGGGGGTGGGGGCGTTCGCGTAGGCTTGTTCGGGGGGTGTGCGTGCGGTACGTGTGCGTGCGATTGAGTTGGACGTGCCGTTGGCGGGTGGGGGGGTTCGCGTAGGCTTGTTGGGGGGGTGTGCGTGCGGTACTTGCACGTGCGATTGAGTTGGACGTGCCGTTGGCGGGTGGGGGCGTTCGCATAGGCTTGTTGGGGGGGTGTGCGTGCGGTACATGTGCGTGCGATTGAGTTGGACGTGCCATTGGCGGGTGGGGGGTTCGCGTAGGCTTGTTGGGGGGGTGTGCGTGCGGTACTTGTGCGTGTGTTTGAGTAGTACGGGCCGTTGGCGGGTGGGGGGGTTTGCGTACGCTTGTTGGGGGGGTGTGCATGCGGTACTTGTGCGTGTGTTTGAGTAGTACGTGCCGTTGGCGGGTGGGGGGGTTCGCGTAGGCTTGGGCGAGGGGTATACGTGTAGTAAGTATTGGTGGAGCTTGCTGTGAGGCGAATGTTCCGTACGAATCAATGTTAATGCGTGAATACTTTGGGCCGTACGAATCTCGGTCAGGCCTTTCCTTCCGAATCGGAATAGTGAGTTTGTACGGCCTGATTACGAATCGTACGGTGGTATTCACGAGGCTTATTCGTACTGGTAAACGAATGTGATTCGTACGGTTCGTAGATAATCGTACGGAAATCGACGAAAACGGATCGGAATTCGGAGTTCGGACGGTAGTTTCCCATTCGTATGGATTCGGCTACGAATACGAATCGTATGGTGGATTATTTTACCGGATCGGAATCGGCCCCTATGTGTTTTACAAGCTTACATGAGAGGAATTTATACAATTTGTTCTCAATTTTTTTCCCACCAAGTGTTTTTTCTTCATATGTATATATATGAGAAAAAGAAGCCGAGTTTAGGTGGAGAGCATCTCTCCTGTATAGAGCATCCTACAGCACCAGCAATGGAATAAATAAAGATAGTGCTCTCCTGCTCTTTCTCTGTGATGTAAGGTAGTGCAGCAAGGTGACTTGCTGCCCTCCCCTGTGCCGCAAAAGTCATAAATATGCCTCAAACTTACATGTGAAATACATACATTTTTGTCATAAAAGGTATGCGTGGCAAAGCTATATGCGTGGTAAAAATTGGCATGCAAAAGGCATGCATGCTAAAGGCATATGTGTGGTAATGGATGTGTGGTAAACGTATTGCGTGGTACTTGCCTCATTGTAAATGCTGCTTCCCCAATCTATTCTATTTCGCCACTATGGAATGTTTATATATTTTATATTTTATCAGAGACAAGTGTGATTGCACAGAAAGTACAATCTACACTTCACAATTGTTACTTTAAAATGAAAAAAATGTGATTTGCAAATTATCTAAATAGTCATCAATGCTTCATTTGTGGGACAAGGTGCTCGGATAGAAGGCATAGTAGGCAACCATGTCCGGGTGCACCAACTATGGGAGACACCTCAAGGTACGGGGACTGTTAGGCTTTCAGAGTTGTGTCCTAATACAGATCAGGGCCCTCAGGGATGTGTGAACATGAGCAAATATGAAGAGATTTCAAGATTTCAAATGTTCAGGAAAGAATATAAGATACCAAGGTTTTTCGCTATTTGCACCTTCAACATGCCCCATCTAGAGACATCCTGGATGGCACTCAAATACGGTAGGCCAATCTGCTGGAGGATAGACCACTTACTGAGCCCCTGAGATGTTCATGAATAATCTGCATGATGCTTTTAAGGGGGCTGTGGGAGACGGACCTAAGCGAGTTCATGGATGATGAATGGACAGAGACTTTGTCCGGGCCTAGAGAAATGGCAATTAAGGCAGGCTTTCATCTTGTACAGTTGAACATACTATAAAGAATCTATTCTATTAGATTGGTGCAGGCTAGGATAGGCATAACAGATCATTATAACTGCCTCTGGGACTGTGGCAACGTGGCAACGTGCAACCTTTATACATACATTGTGGAACTGCCATCCCTGAAGCCGTACTGGCAGAATGTGATACAAACTTTGGCCCAAGTTGTGGGGCTGCCCCGCACCCTGAAGTAAAAGCTCTGTGTCTTAGGAGTATGGGGTGATTAGAAGGATACCGGCTACTAGTGTCTTCTCTGTAATTAAGGCTTGTGGTAGCCCAGCACAACATTGTACAATTGTGGGGTTCTCCAATGCTGCCTTACATGGAACACTGGACTATGGACATGGACTGGTGCATGAAAGACGAGCAATTTGTATATGAAGTGAGGGGTTGTCCGACCAAATTCCAAAAGATCTGGGGCACATGGCAGAGACGTTGTCACTCTTTTTAGTTATATGGTTGTACTGGTCCCCCCAGGAGTACATTGTTTAACTTGTAAGGCCTTTGAGGTAGAAGAACTTGCATCTGTTGTATTACTTCAAATCCATGGTTATTTTGAAAAGTCAATGTTCTTATATGACTGATGCTTTAATTTCACACTGGCTTACGCTTTGTGGTCTGCAGGATGTATTTATTGTCTTTTTTGTTCTGTTAATTTATGACAATGTTTTGCTTACTATATTCAGGTAGCATACTGCATTTGCTACTGATTGAAAACCCTACCCCATTTACAGCTGCCCTTCTTCAAATAGGTTCACGGCATACAGTTGCGGATCCTGCATAAGATTTACAGTGCTAAGGAGCCTGCACAGTTATGTAACTGCGAGAGAGAAATAAAAATGTAATGCACAGTTACTTAAAACCATTTGCCGTATTATTTACATCAACAAAATTAAAAACAAAAACATAATTGCTAAAATAAAATTCTTCACAGTGCATCTAACAAAAAAAAAAGAGTATCAAGTAGGATTCTGACTGATTTCAATTTTGAGTAAAATAGTATTTATGTTAAAAGTAAAAAGAATTATATGTACAGCATTACGACAGAATTTGAAGTATCAATTTAAGATTTGCCTTAATCAAATCAGCTGCAAAAACAACAGTTGATAGACAGAATGCAGAACAATGTCATACATTCACCCCAGTACAGAGATCTGGGCCTAAATCCATTGGTTTTTTGCTCAACATGCCATTCCAGTTTGAACATAGCCATATGCAAATCAGTCTTGACCCTGTGCCCAATGGGAACAGTCCAGCCTGAACTGCCAGGCCAGGTCCTCCCTGGACTGGAAACAAGCATCTTAGGACCGGTATCGGGCGTTCAGCCCTTATCAGCCAGGATAGCTTGATTCCAGTGGCATGGAGAGCACAGGACTCACTTCTGAGCATACCCGTCCCACTCGGAGTGACAAATGCAAAAACAACAGTTGATGGACAGAATGCAGAACAATGTCATACATTCACCCCAGTACAGAGATCTGGGCCTAAATCCATTGGTTTTTTGCTCAACATGCCATTCCAGTTTGAACATAGCCATATGCAAATCAGTCTTGACCCTGTGCCCCATGGGAACAGTCCAGCCCGCACTGCCAAGCCAGGTCCTCCCTGGACTGGAAACAAGCATCCTAGGACTGGTTTATAGCTTTCAGCCATCATCAGCCAGGATGGCTTGATTCCAGTGGCATGGAGAGCACAGGACTCACTTCGGAGCATACCCTTCCTACTCGGGGTGACAAATGCAAAAACAACAGTTGATGGACAGAATGCAGAACAATGTCATACATTCACCCAGTACAGAGATCTGGGCCTAAATCCATCGTTTTTTTGCTCACCATGCCATTCCAGTTTGAACCTAGCCATATGCAAATCAGTCTTGATCCTGTGCCCAATGGGAACAGTCCAGCCCGAAATGCAAATCCAGGTCTTCCCTGGACTGAAAAGAAGCATCCTAGGGCCTGTTTCGGGCTTTCAGCCCTCATCAGCCAGGATAGCTTGATTTCAGTGGCATGGAGAGCACGGGAATCACGTCTAAGCATACCCGTCCCACTCAGGGTGACAAAGGCAAAGACAACAGTTATTGGACAGAATGCAGAACAATGTCATACATTCACCCCAGTACAGAGATCTGGGCCTAAATCCATCATTTTGTTGCTCACCATGCCATTCCACTTGGAACCTAGCCGTATGCAAATCAGTCTTGACCCTGTGCCCGTTGTGAACAGTCCAGTCTGAATTGCCAAGCCAGGTCTTCCCTAGATTGGAAACAAGCATCCTAGGACCGGCTTCGGGCTTTCATCCCTCATCAGACAGGATAGCTTGATTCCAGTGGCATGGAGAGCACAGGACTCACGTCTGAGCATACCCATCCCACTCGGGGTGACAAATGCAAAAAAACAGTTGATGGACAGAATGCAGAACAATGTCATACATTCACCCCAATACAGAGATCTGGGCCTAAATCCATCATTTTTTTGCTCAGCATGCCATTCCAGTGTGAACCTAGCCATATGCAAATCAGTCTTGACCCTGTGCCCCATGACACAGTCCAGACCAAACTGCTAAGCCAGGTCCTCCCTGGACCGGAAACAAGTATCCTAGGACCGATTTATGGCTTTCAGCCCTCATCAGCCAGGATAGCTTGATTCTATTGGCATGGAGAGCACGGATAGCTTGATTCCAGTGGTGCGGATAGCAAAGGACTCACGTCGGAGCATACCCTTCCCACTCTGGGTGACAAATGGATAAACAACAGTTGATAGACAGAATGCAGAACACTGGCATTCATTCACCCCAGTACAGAGATCTGGGCCTAAATCCATTGTTTTTTTGCTCACCTTGCCATTCCATTTTGAACCTAGCCATATGCAAATCAGTTTTGACCGTGTGCCCCATGGGAACAGTCCAGCCCAAACTGCCAAACCAGGTCCTCCCTGGACTGGAAACAAGCATCCTAGGACCGGTTTTGGTCTTTCAGCCCTAATCAGCCAGGATAGCTTGGTTCCAGTGGCATGGAGAGCACATGACTCACGTCTGAGCATACCCGTCCCACTAGGAGTGACAAATGCAAAAACAACAGTTGATGGACAGAATGCAGAACGATGTCATACATTCACCCCAGTACAGAGATCTGGGCCTAAAACCATAGTTTTTTTGCTCACCATTCCATTGCAGTTTGAACCTAGTGATATGCAAATCAGTATTCACCCTGTGCCCCATGGGAACGGTCCAGCCCGAACCGCCAAGCCAGGTCCTTCCTGGACTGGAAACAAGCATCATAGGATGGGTTTATGGCGTTCAGCCCTCATCAGCCAGGATAGCTTGATTCCAGTGACATGGAGAGCACAGATTGCTCGATTCCGTGGCTTGGAGAGCACGGGACTCACGTCTGAGCATAACCATCCCACTAGGGGTGACAAATGCAAAAACAAGAGTTGATGGACAGAATGCAGATTTCCATTTTTGATGGCAGGGTAGTTTATGTCCTCTTTGCCCCAGTTCTGTATTACCAGGTCCAGTGTTCCCACTGCTTTCCTCATATAGAGTTGCCATGGGTTGATTGTCCCTCCATAGATCGGTTTTAGCATATTCTTCAAGCTTCCAACGGGGTTTTTAACCACATGCGGGCGGCGGGTTTTCCCGCTGCGCGCAGAAGTTTTTAAAACCCCGCGGTTCATGACGAGCTCAGCTCGTCATGAGCGCACGACAGGTAAACCTCATGAAGAGCTGAGCTCGTCATCAGCGCAGAAGGGGTTAAGTGCTTGGTTGTAATATTTCGCCTGCTTACCCAGACATTCTTTGTTTTGTTGCACCAGACCAAACTCCAGGCAGGGCAGGCTATTACAAGTGTACTTTGGTAGCTTGAATATGCGTTCATTCACCTGGCATTGTGATTTTTCTAGCATAATGTCCATTTTACCTGGAAATGCCTGCTGTGCGTCCCCCACTATTGCCCGTATTTTGGATTGTAGTACCTTTCTAATTGGCACTGTTGTTGGACTTTGCATTTTCTCATGTAATTAGCAGAGCGTAAATTGTTTGCTGTACTTTGGAGTTCATTGTATGTGAATGTAGAGACCCTTTACCCGAGTTGCCTAGCCAGAACCCAAGGTAATTATCGGAATTCGAAGCAGAAATTATCTCTTCAACCACATGCCATTTAAGTAGTGCTTTTTTTGCGCAGTGCCTAAAAATCACTACTTTGATCTCATGAGAGTTTATTGTTAATTCATTGATCTCGTTGTAAATATTTAAGGCATTTAGACCCCTTTGAAGGCCAATTTTAGTATGGTCCATCACCACTAGATTGTCTGCGTACTGTAATACTTGAAATTTGTTACCTCCGATTTTAGGGATTGCAAGGTTGGCATTATGAAACATCTTGCCCAGATATGCTGTATATAAGTTAAAAAGTGTAGGGGCAAGTACACATCCCTTTTTTAGGCCTCGATTTGTTGTAGTGTTGTATACTAGCTTGATTTTAATCCAAGTATGATTATACAGCGAGATAATGGCAATGAGGAGACCTGCTGAAATTTGCCAGTTGCAAAATTTGGTCCAAAGCTTGCGTCGAGGCAACCCATAGAGAACTGCTGAGTAGCCTACAAAGCATGCGGACACTGTTTTTTTATTTTTGCTGTTTGCTTGCTGGCCTAGGTACGATATGGTCACAATATTATCAATTGTTGAGCAGCCTTTGCAAAACCCTGTTTGGTAGGGGGGAGGATTTCATTCGCTTTGATCCATCTGTTTAACTCTGTCAGTTGGATGCTTGCGTAGGCTTCCCTTCAATGTCAAGGAGGGCAATTAATCTGTAGTTTTTTGGTTCTGTGTTGTCTTCTTTCTTAAACATTGGTTGTAGGAATGACCCGTGCCATGAGTCTGGCATGTTAGCTTGTAGTCGGCATTCAGTGAATAGGTTGGATAGAACTCTACCCCAGTATGCCGAGTCTTCTCTAAACATTGCTCCCGGTAGACCATTGGGACCGGGTGCCTCGTCTTTTCTTATCTTTTTAATCTTTACCCCCGGCTTCAGATGTAGGCACCACTTTGTTGATATACTATCCGTAGGGCATTCCTCTATACTTCTAGGATAAATGTGACCTTCCTTTTCTATATAGATTGTGGAGACATGTCTCAACCATGCATCCTCATGGACAGAATTGCGCCGGTCCACTTTGTCATTTTCAAAACAAGCTATACAATGCCAAAGTTGTTGATATTTATTGGGCTTTGTTAGTTTATGGATCTTGAACCATTCTTCCTCTAGTTTATTCTGTTTGAGCGTCCACAGCAGATATTTGCACTCATTATAGAGTTCTTTGCTCTTGTCCCGTGTTCTTTGCGTGCCGACAATCCTGTGCGCTCTTTTTGCCTTTTTAGGTCTCGCCTCTCAATGCGCATGCGCATTGAGCAGAGCGAGACTATAGCGACTTAAACAGACTTTACCCAACTGGGCTATTTGGTTCTGTGCCCGTGCGCTTTTAGGTCAATGCGCAGGCGCATTGACCTAAAATGGGCGTGCACATCATCAAATCGCCATCTGTTCCCTCAGCCGCACTCCTCCCACACCTTTGAAGTGAAGCTTAGCTTCACTTCAAAAGTCCCTGCTGCTTCACTCCCTCATCGCCGCTCTCCCCGCTCCGCCCCCTCCCCAGTCCCGCTGTGTCGCATTTCTCCTCCCCCCTCCCCTTCTCTGCCTTCTGTCGTAGTGTGGTCTCCTTTATTTTCTTGTTGATTTACTAAAAATAATTAAGTGTAAGCCTATTTGCTTTTCAGTAAAGGTTGTGCACCTTTTATCCATCTTACTATCGCATCGTTTATGCATTGTCTTGAGAGTGCTAGTTTCATACCGTTTTAAGTTTGCTTTTGTGTAAGACTTGTCTTAAAATTATGTTTTGGAACCACTGCTGGCCGCAACGTCGGTACTCCGTGTCGCATTTCTCCTCCCCTCTCCCCTTCTCTGCCTTCGTAGTTTGGTCACCTTTATTTTCTTGTTGATTTACCGCTCTCCCTGCTCCGCCCCCTCCCCTGCCCGCCGTGTCGCATTTCTCCTCCCCCCTCCCCTTCTCTGCCTTCTGTCGTAGTTTGGTCTCCTTTATTTTCCTGTTGATTTACTAAAAATAATTAAGTGTAAGCCTATTTGCTTTTCAGTAAAGGTTGTGCACCTTTTATCCATCTTACTATCGCATCGTTTATGCATTGTCTTGTGAGTGCTAGTTTCATACCGTTTTAAGTTTGCTTTTTGTAAGACTTGTCTTAAAATTATGTTTTGGAACCACTGCTGGCCGCAACATCAGTACTCCGTGTCGCATTTCTCCTCCCCCTCCCCTTCTCTGCCTTCGTAGTTTGGTCTCCTTTATTTTCTTGTTGATTTACTAAAAATAATTAAGTGTAAGCCTATTTGCTTTTCAGTAAAGGTTGTGCACCTTTTATCCATCTTACTATCGCATCGTTTATGCATTGTCTTGTGAGTGCTAGTTTCATACCGTTTTAAGTTTGCTTTTGTGTAAGACTTGTCTTAAAATTATGTTTTGGAACCACTGCTGGCTGCAACGTCGGTACTACCCCAAATAAAACAGCTTGACACTTCACTTCGCTTTATTTTGCTTGCGTTTAGCTGCTCCCTTGCTGAAAAATGTTCATTTGCTGCGTAAAAAAGCTGTTTTTAGGCTGCACTGTTCTAAACTTTCACTCCATAAAAGCATGGTTATACAAGAGTGGCCAGACTCCACCAATGTATTAAACACAATTTATGTATATTAGACGCCATGTCTCGCATAAAATAATAGAATTTCGCCCTATTTTTTGCTTTCTTGCGAGTGTGCTACTGAAGTACTGTCCGCCCGATTCACGCAACCACGTGCGCACCAAAATGCTACTTGGTGCACAGAGGGCGCGGTTCTCGTTTCCCTTTCATAGAGTGCCCTTTCTCGCTCCTAAAACGGCATAGTGTATTACATGGGAGTATAACGACTCTTATAATATCGGATTCCCTCTACACTAAACTGTGATTCTGGGCAAGTCACTTCCTACCCATGCACCCTTATCTTGCAAAAGCAGCACCGTTCAACAGACCCGAGTCAGACAGGTTATTCCCGAGTTTCAAAGCAAACAATGGCTTTATTTATGCTCTCTCCCGCCTAAAATTAACTGTTTTAATAGGAGTCAGTGGGGAAATATATACCCCTATTTTTATCGGCGCAGCTCTTACATCATCTGGAAGGTTCCAGATGGCTGCCTTTTTTGCTTCTACAGCCCCTCACCCTCACACACCCCCTCACCCTCACACCATCTCACCCTCACTCACCCTCACACCATCTTACCCTCACTCACCCTCACACCCTTACTCACCCTCACACCCTCTCACACCCTCACCCCATCACCCTCACACCCTCACACCTGCTCACCCTCACACCTCCTCAGCCTCATCCCCCTCACCCTCACACACCCTCTCATCCTCACACACCCTCACTCACCCTCACACCCCCTCACAACCCTCTCACCCTCACTCAGCCTCACACCCTCACCCTCACACACCCTCACCCTCACACACCCTCACACACCCTCACCCCCCCCACCCTCGCACCCTCTCATCATCACCCCCCTCACCCTCACACACCCTTACCCTCATCCCTCACCCTCACACACCCTCAGTCACCCTCACACCCTTACCCTAACACCCCCTAACCCTCACCCCCTCACACACCCTCACTCACCCTCACACACCCTCTCACACCCTCACTCCCCCTCACACACCCACACCCTCACACACCCTCACCCTCACACCCCCTCACTCACCCTCACCCTCACACCCTCACACACCCACTCACCCTCACCCTCACACCCCCTCACCCTCACACCCACTCACCCTCACATCCCCTCACCCTCACACCACTCAGTGCTACAACACATATTGTGTTACAATAGGTGTCACATTTGCAAAAGATAAAACTGTTGGCATTGTAAATAACAAAGCTATTAATTTCGCTATTTTCAAAACAAGCACATAAATAAAAAATGTGTCCTTTACAATACCAATAGCTCAAACTTTCCTAATGCGAGACCTATTGCATTGCTGTGCTTCTCTCCCCTGCTGCACTCTCCTGCTCTCTAGAGATGTGGCCTAACGACCAGAGCTGCCATCTAAGTCACGTAAATACAAAACATGATGCATTCCAAATGCTATAGGTGTCACATTCGCAAAAATTATAACTATTGGCGTTGTAAATGACAAAGCTATCAATGTAGCTATTTTAAAAACCAACAAATAAATAAAATATTCGTCATTTACAAGACCAATAGCTCCGACTTTTCTAATGCGAGACGTATTGCATTTCCAATGCTTGTTTAGATTACCTGTTATGTCACTGAGTTTTGTGTTACCCTGAACAGTCTGTGTTGTAGTTTTCAATTTTGGTTGGAAATTTGCGTTCTTGTTATTACTGAGAGCTGTTTTCAAAGCGGAGGTCCACACTACCCAGCTTTCCATGCTGGGCTCAATGCCAGGATGATTACCTCTGCCTTCTTGTTCATCTTACTGTGAATTTAATATGCTGGCCTTTTGCTCATTCCATTTTATCCTTCTGACTAGTGAGTGTTCCTCAATGCCTGTTGAGTGAGCGACAGTGGAGACTTGTTCCCGTTGTTTAATGGTAATACTCAATTCAACCTGGAGAATTGCATGATTGCTATTATCATGTGTTGTCATTTCAAACTGAGCTATTTTGATTGTACAGAAAAATATAGTCTATTGTTGTGCAATTCTTTGAATGCAGCAGTTCCTGAAGTCTTGCCTTGTTTTCCGGCTTGTCGATCTTGCTTCTGTTTGGATTTGCTTCAACATACTAAACACCATTCCAAATGGGTCTTCCTGCCTTGGGGCTGCATCTTGCTCTTCCCGATAGGTCTGTGATGTTGCTGAGTAATCCCAGACCAGTCGCTTCTCAGCCCCCCTTGTAGGCGACCCTCCGCGTCTGCACAACCTGGTCTGTTTCTTCTTTTGCGTAGAGTCTTTGCCCCTATCTGTTCCCGAGGAGGTAGTGGCTGACCATGACTCCTCATCGTCTTCGTCGTCCTCCTTTTCAACCTCCTCCTCTTCTGATATTTCTTCTTCGTGCTGCATGGAATCAGAGTCCTCATTTACTGAAAAGAAATGTTACCCCTCCAGAGAGCATAAATCTTCCTTCTCCCTAGGGTAGCCGCCTGCCGTTTTTGCTGCCACCAGGCTTACAGAGCTTCCCCATGAAGATTTAGGGGTTTTAGTCAATAGTAACTCAGCTTCGACCTGCATTATTGCCATCAACATATCGGCATTTCCTTGCCCCCCCGACTCCCCCTTACCGGCGTCCAAATCTTCCTCAGTAATCCCTGCTGAATTACCTGGAGATACAGTCTTTTGCAGAGCCTCCGTTTCCCCTTTCTCACCAGCGCTCGTGTCAGCGCTCTGCCCGGCAGGCACTGTAGACGGTTGCCTAGCACCGCTATCTCGGCGTCCAGCACGTCTACTGCTGCCGCTACCGCTGCTGCCGTTGCGTCCTCGAGGACGCCTCGTTGATTGCTACTGATGCCGCTTTCCTCGTCGCGGGGACTTCTCGCCGCCGGTTCTACTATCACTGGGCGCGAGGTAAAAGACTCTGGTAAGGTGGGCTGCCCAAGGGCGGTTCCTCTATTTTTTACTTTCATGCTGCCTTCAGTCCCAGGCTTTCCTGGTGCTCTTGAGTGCGAGTCCAGTGTAGCATTATCATCGCCGCTGACTAACTTCCCCTTTGAGTCCCCTTTTGAGTCCGTTCTTTTCTTTAGCGGGGGTGCGATCACCTTCCTGATGGCACCCGGATTCTTCGTTGGCCCCAGAGTCTTTTGCGGTGCCGGTGTCTCCGGCTCAGTAGGGGCCGTTTTCGTGACCTCAATCGCATCCTTCGCTTTCACTTTGTCAGTCCTAGTAGGCCGGGGGGGCATTTTCAGGAACAGTGAAAGTACTGAAGCCTTAATTATTCGGTCAGATGCAGCCTCGACGTGTGGCAGCGGGCTGCTTAGTAGGAACCTTAGTTTTCTTTTGAGCCTGGCAAACTCACAAATCACACTGCCTCTAAGCCAGACACTAAATGGATGCGGTTTATCAACAGATAAGCACTCTCCTGCTCCAGCAAAAAGAGAATCATAGGCCATCAGGGGGGGGTCTCGTGCTATCGCTATAGCATTCTGCTACTGCTTACTGGTGGGAGAGAGGTTTGGTGCGAACGTTCACCACAACCCTCTCGCGGCCATCTTGCTTCAAGAAGATACAAACAACACTACGGAAAACAAATAAACTATACGAGGACTTGGCTGGGAGAGTTGCGGAGGTAGAGGAAAGGACTGGCAAAATGGAGGATGATTTTGGTAGCTTTCAGGAATTTAAAACAGAACAGGAGAAGAGGGCAGACGATTTTCTTTGGAAGATGGAGGATTTTGAAAATCGTCAGAGACGCAACAATGTTCGCCTTTTGGGTGTGGCAGAAGGGCTTGAAGGGCAGGATCCTAGGGGGTTTGTGATCAACCTACTAAAAGGTGCATTTCCTGAGTCCCAGTGGCAGTGGGAGACGGAGATCCAGAGGGCGCACAGGTTCCCCTTTGCCCAGCGGAAGACATATGGGGCAGAAGGAGGCTCTAAAGCGACCTTCCCCAGGGCAATATTAGTATATGTGGGAAACTTTTTGCTTCGAGAAGAAATTATTCAGAAAGCTGGACCAGACAGCAAAAGAACTGTTGAGGGAGTTACTTTCTTCTCTAGGCCAGACTTCTGCCATGTGACAGTTGAGAGGAGGTGGAGGCTCAGGCAACTGATCTTGCAGTTTCAGGCTCTGGGGTCAGAGGCATACCTACTGTTCCCAGCTAAACTGAAAGTCATTACAAAGGGAAGAGTTAGGATGTTTATGTCGGAAGTTAAAGCCCAGCAGTTCATCCAGGAGCTGAAAAAATAGGAGGTATAGGGAAAGTGTAATTTTCTAGGATTGCTGTAGGGTTAGTACTGTGGGCTAATGAATGGGGTATAAGAGTGGCCAAAGGGGGGATGTTGGAGAGGGTGGGAGAGGGGTGCGATTAACGCAACCCAGAAGCGGCCACACATAGGTCATTTTTGACCTATTTGCCTGTAAGGGGGGGAGGGGGCTAGAAAGGGTGGAGAGGGTGGGGGGGGGTTGAAAATCACTGTCAGTTTGTAGGATTGTTAAGTTCCTTAGCACACATTTTTTTCATGTATTTTGTTGTCTGTTCTAAGGGTAGAAAAGATAGAAGGGATACTGGAGGTTGGATAAGCACAATTGATGGAAGTGTTAACACAAGCTGGATATACAGGAGAGTTCTTCATGATACTTTTCAATGTCTTATAAGGTGGTATCAATAAATGTATGTGGCCTAAATGACCCAAGAAAGAGGTCAAAAGTAGCAGCTTGTCTCAGAACTTTACAAGTGGACCTAGTATGTTTACAGGAGACACACATAGAAGAAACGCAGATATATTTAATGAATCAGTTGGGGTTTGATGTACTAGCAGCTAGTAGG
Organism: Lissotriton helveticus; assembly: GCF_964261635.1. Taxonomy (NCBI): domain Eukaryota; kingdom Metazoa; phylum Chordata; class Amphibia; order Caudata; family Salamandridae; genus Lissotriton; species Lissotriton helveticus. The sequence continues at coordinate 655,584,158 of NC_136072.1, forward strand.
CAAGGATCTAGGACAAGAGGGGTGGCAATTTTAGGGAGAAGAAGGGATGTGGTAGTTCAAAGGAAGAAGGAGGATCAATGGGGGAGATGGGCTATGGCGGAACTATGCTTTAAAGGTTTCAGGTTAACGCTGGTAACTATGTATGGATCTACTGAAGATGATCCTGAGATATGGCAATTTATGGATGCAGAATTAGCCCAGTGGCCTGAACCAGTGATATGCTGCGGAGATTTTAATTTGCATGATCCAACAAGTTCATTCGTGAATATAGGAGGGGGGTATGTTGGAAGGAAGAGAAAGGTATATAAGGCTATTGCCAGCATGGTTGAGCATAATTCATTGGTGGATCCCTGGGTGATACAACATCCCTTTGTAGATAGTAGCACTTTTTTTTCGGCACCACACCAGGTTTTGGTTAGGCTGGACTATTTCCTAATCTCAAGGGCATTTATTTCTGGCTCATTGATTGAAAAACAACCTAGGATCATTTCTGATCATAGTCCGTTAGTATTAACAGTGAGGATTCCTCAGATACAGAGCAAGAGGTCGACGTGGACTTTTGACCGGAGCCTTCTGCAAGATAGTGAATATCAGAAACATATGGAAGGTTGGATTAAGTTCTTTTGGGAAATTAATCATGGTACTGCGCCCGTAGGACAAACCTAGGATTGCTTTAAGGCAGGGGTAAGAGGAGAAACATTGAGCTACGTTTTGACAAGGCGTAAGAAGGAGAGGGTGAAGGCTGAAGCTATTCGGCAAAGGTTGGTTATTGAGGAAGGGAAGTTAGTTACTGCGGTAGAATCCAAGTCTGGTCTGGAGCATTTGTTGTTAAAGCTGGTAGCATTAAAGGCAGAAGCTGTAGAAAGTTTTTCTAGAAAGGCTGCGGAGAAATATCTGGCTAAAAGGGAGGAGGCCTATGAGTGTAGTGAGAAAGTGGGCCATATCCTTGCCGTTAAAACTAGGCAGCAGAGAGCGGCGGCAAAGATAAAAGAGATACTGGATTCGCAGGGGAATATCGCCACAGATCCAGATAGGATAAGAGATGTTTTCAGAGAATTCTATAAAGAGCTGTATGCACGGGAAGATACAGGGGGAATTGTAGAAATTAGCAACTATCTTAGGGACATAATTCCCCCATCTCTCTCAAGTGAGGAAGGAGAAATATTAGAATCTACCTTACGTTTGGAGGAATTTATTGAGGCATTGGGTAGTTTACCATCAGGAAAGGCCTCCGGGCCAGATCAAATCCCGGTCGAGTTCTACAAAGTATTCCGTAAAAGTTTGCTGATACACATGTTTGAGGTTATGTTATTTGTACAACAGGGGGGGCAACCACCAGAGTCATGGGGAGGGGCCGATATAATTGTTATTGCTAAAAAAGGAAAGCCTCCATCTCTCCCTGGTTCTTACAGGCCAATTACGCTGATGAACTCAGATGTTAATATCTACTCAAAGATGTTGGCAAAGAGGTTGGCAGGCTGTATTGAACATTTGGTGAGCTCATCACAACACGGCTTTATACCCGGGAAGGGTACTACCCAGCATATCAGGACGGTGATAACTATGATTGATGCAGCAGGGGTCACAGGCGACCCTATTTCAGCACTCTTCCTAGATGCCGAGAAGGCTTTCGATAGGGTCGCCTGGGAATATCTATGGGAGGTTATGAAGTGGTGTGGTATAGGGCCATGTTACATACTTGCTATACAAGCCCTGTATAGAGATCCGGCTGCAAGGATTAGAGTCAACGGAGGGCATTCAGAGATAGTTAATATACAAAGAGGGACTCGACAGGGATGTCCATCAACCCCGCTGCTTTTTGCCCTATATATCGAGCCACTACTTCGCAAACTGGAGGGAAATCCTGAGATTCAGCCTATGTCATTGAATGGTTGTATTGTGAAAACGCTTGCCTATGCCGATGACGTGGCTGTATTGACCCCGAATCCAGATTTAGCTATGGTAGGAGTGGAGATAGAGGCACATGTCTTTGGGCAGGTTTCAGGATACAGCTTAAACAAGACAAAAACCCAGATAGTTTTGAACAGTTTTGCAAGTAGTATGGATAATAGGGTGGTTAACAGTGCAACCTACTTAGGGATTGAAATTACTACAAATTTGGAGGAGGTGGTCGAGCTAAACATGAGTCCATTGCTGGCGAAGGTTAAAAGAGATTTAGAAAGAATAAATAATCTACATTTGTCACTGGTTGGGTGCACTAATATGTTGAAAATGGTGGTTTTACCTACATTTTTGTATTTATTTAGATCAATTCCTTTAATTTTTGAGAATAAATGGTTTAATATGTTAGAGGGTATAGTAAATTGGTTTATATGGGCTCATGGAAAGACGCGCAGGGCTTATAAATTTATCACTCTACCAAGGGATAGAGGGGGCTGGGGTGCACCAGATTTTAGACTGTATTATCTTGCTGCTGCACTTCACTATATGCAGGGGCTAATAGGAGGGGGTTGAAGGCTACCGAAAATTACTGAAGTTTACGCAGCCGTATTAGGTCAAGATGCAGAAAACTGCTTCCTGTACCATACGGACCTGGGCTATCTTAGAAGACAGTCATATAAGACCCTTAGTGCTGCACTTAAAATTTGGAGTTCCTTTTTAAAAAAGACAGGTCTGGGAAGATTCAATAGGTACACTAAAATATACCAAAATAAATCCTTCCCTGCGGAGATTTTCGCGGATTCAGTAATGGCAGGTTGGGAGGATAAAGGGATACAACAGATTGGGGATTTAAGAAATTCAGTGGGGATAGTCCAATTTGAGGATTTGGTAAGTAGATATAAAATAAGTAGAAGAGACTTTTTTAAATACCTTCAAGTTAGGAGTTTTTTGAGAAACAAGCGAGGGGGACCGGCGGGGTTCGAATCTAATGATTTTATGGAAGGGATAACTAAGGGGGAGGAACATTCCATTAGGTCGGCATATGCCTTTTTGTCAAAAAGCAGGTCGGATGATATGGACAAACACAGGGATAAATGGGTGGAGAAAGTAGGGATTACTTCTGAATCTTTTCATGAATCCCTGGAACTAGGTCGGTCCATTCTCTATTCTGCTCCCTTGCAATCCCAACATTATAAAACCTTATTTTCACTATACCATACTCCAGCCAGGATTGCGAAATGGGGGGGTACTGAGGGTACTACTTGTCCCAGATGTAACTCGGTTGATGCAGATATTGTGCATATGTTTGCTACATGTCCTCAGTTATATACGTTAATCAAGGATATTGAGTATTTTTTGGATAACTCATTAAGGATAAAGACAACCCTTACAGCGAGTTTGATTACGTTGGGAATTGGTACTGAAAATACCACAACAGCTCCAAATGATGCAATGTTTCTGTTTATGGCGACCGCTGTTTATAGATTAATGTTAGCTAGAGTATGGCTAGATAAGATTCCTCCATCCATGCAAATATGGTTATCAAATCTAATCTCTATACACAATTTAGAGAAACATATATATGCAAGAAAAGGTAGGATTGGGAGGGCTCGGGGTATTAAAATCTGGGGGCCCCTTGCGAGGTGGAGAGCAGGGATAGGTTGATCGGAGGGGTTGTTTTTTTATTTTTTTTGTTTTTGTTCTGTGCTTATTCCCTGGATTCTATTGAAATTCTACAATATTATACACTGATGTAACGGATTTTTCTTTTCTTTCTTTTTGTGAAATGAACAAATGTAAGATGGAGTTTGTTTGTTTTTTTCTCAAATGTGTGCTTTGGTTGTAAAGTATAAAATAAAAATATATTAAAAAAAAAAAAAAAAGAATGCAGCAGTTCCTGGTCGATTTGGATCTGTGCTTTTTAGTAGTTCCTCGGTTGACTAGAGGTCTTAATTTTGTAGAAAGGTTTTAAACATTCTTTAAGAGCTAGTTAAATGAATCCTGACATTTGACTTCATTCACAGATGGTGCAGATTGAAGTTGCCTGCAATCACTTTGGCTGGTAGCAAATGAGTCCATAAAATGTCTTGTATGGAAGTAATCATAGATTGTGTAGCTTTCAATTTTGACTGACCATGTACGTTTAAATATATATTTATTATGAGCATTGAGGCACTGCCTTCCCTATCCCCTTTTCACTCCACTACAAGTGCCTGTAAATTTCTGACTCAGTTTTTATTTTCCGTGCAGTAAATTGTTTTGCATGCTTTATATAAATCGAGATCCCACCCGATGGTCTGCCATACTGGTTGCGTTTAGTTGCTAGTTCATGAAATCCGGCATAGCCTTCCAGATGTATGGGTTCTGTAGCCCAAGTTTCTTGTAGGCAGAGATGGTTGCCTTCCTGCAGTTTATTTATTGCTGTTACTTGTTTAAGAGCTTTATGTATGCCGGCAACATTCCAGGAGACTATTTTAAGACTGGGTTTATTATTTTGATTGGGCATAGAGTACTGGTCTTTGCCGCATTTGTGATAAGCTGCTCCTGTGGGACCGCTGAAACATCAGGAATGACTAGTGAGAAGCTGTGTCTCACTACTTGTCCTGCTGTATTGATCCCTCCGTCTGATTTTTTGAAGTGCATCATCTTTTACTATTCTATTTGCGATCGTGTCCGCCTGTGTTTTTACCGATATACTTACGTTTTTATAATTCTGATCTAGTTGTATTTTCATAGTACCTCTCAATATGCCACGCACATGTTCCTTCGCTTTCTATGTGTGTTTAGTGATGTATTCAAGTAAAAATTAGCGGATACTGGTTCCATTATTGCTATCCCGCAATTTTTAAAGATTTCCTTTTCCCTGAGCACTACTTCTGAGAAATGATGATTTACCCAAGTCACTACAGTATCTTCTTGAAACGTTTCTCCGTCTCTTGTTTCAAATTGAACACTACCATACCTAGACTTGTTATTTTGGACAGTGATGGTATGTGTTGAAGAAGCCTTAATAAATTTCCCCTGTTTAGTGTGTCAAGTCTACCCTTTGATTTATAGAGTGGTTGAAAAATGCTTTTACATATGTTGCTTATGTAGGCGGGATTGGATATGTTACCAGTCACAAGCTGTATATGTTTTATTCCTTCACGGGGTGTCTCTCTAGGAGGATTGGATGTGTTTCCAGACACAGGCTGTGGGTATGTTATTCCTTCACAGGGTGTGTCTTTTGAAAGTTCACAAACTGTTTTATCAAGGCAGGTTTCTGTTATAGCTTGTTGACCTATCTTTACTGCCTCCACCTGCGCATTGTGCTTTACCTCTTGGATAGCTAATAAGATTGTGTTGTTTCCCACGGCAGGACCTTCTCCTAAAGATTTATTTAGTTTTTGCAACTTAGCAAAGATTGAGTATGGCTTTTTGTTCTATTGCCTATCCTGATTTTGAGCCGGTTTTATTATTGGCTCTGTGGAGGCATACGCTGACTGCCCCCAACTTCTTCTAATTTGTGTAGTTTTTTGTGACTTCTGTTGTCTTAGTCTTTTCTTCAAATGTCATGACAATTTGACCTGCAAGATTTGGGTTAAGTCTTTCTGCTTACCCTCCTTGTCCGACTTTTCAATACTGACTATAAATTGACTATTTGTTACTAAGTCTGTGTTTTTATTTGTACTGACCTCTCTTGGATCCTTTTTCATAACAATTTGCTCGGACATAATAGTTATTTTATTACAACCAACATTATTTACTTTTATTTTTAGATCCTCAATTAAGGTGGTCAGGACTTCCGGGATTGTTGCTAATTTGTCAATTGTAGGGCAACCAGCACACTCCTGTTTAATGTAGTTGCGTAAGCTTGTGCCCTGGTTATTAAAGTATTCAAATTGGCCAATTTTTATCATTCCTTGATATTGCTTTTGCCATAATATTATGCAGGTCTTATTGGACATCCATCTCATTTAATTGATAGTTCAGTGCCTCTAATGTAAGTTGTGATGTTTTAAAGAAGATATCCCATATAGTACCTGAGTCGGTTGCAGTCACTGAACCATTGGTGTAGGGGTTTTGACAAAGCGCACCCTTTCCTGGAGTGTTACTAGAAATTGTTTCACTCGCTACTCTTGGGTACATTTGTATATTAGCATTGCTATTGTGTTCCTTTATTGTATTATTTCATATTTTAGACAACCATGTCGATGATGTCAACATTTTTATAGTTTTTACTGGAACCAGATTGTTTTAATTTTTTGCGGCATAGTGTTTTTGCTGTATGGTTGATTATTGATTTTTACTTGTACCTCTATTGGTTGATGAGCCCCAGTTCTCCGAAATTGTTCTTGAGTTTTTTGCAATGATGATTTAGAGAGTACTTCAGGTGGGTCTTTAGTCAGTTGTGGGGAGTGGTCTCCTGTAGTAAGAAGTTCCACATCCTTAATAGATCCCCTTGAGTGATCTGTGTGTTCCGTTAATTCTTGTTCTAACTGAATCCCAGTTGAGTCTATAGTCCCTTTGGTATCATTAATTTGGTCGTGCATTGGTTTTAATTTCATTATTGGTGTAATTGGTACAGGTAATTGGTCTTGTTCCTCTTGATTAGATAGCATTGCTCCTGCTGGAATTTTAAAAATACCATATTTGCTTAGTATGTTCATTGATTTTTAAAACATTCGAAACACTGGTGAGATTAGCGGTTGAGCCTTCCCCTCAGTTTAACTTTATTATACTTTGCCCTGAAACCTTGGGGTTTTTTCTTCCTTTTTATAGGAGGGAAGGGTGCTCTCTCTCGTCCTGACCTCATGATTTGCTTTTTCTAATTGTGTTTTTCCTTTATTTTCCTTTTTAAAAAAAATGTTTTAATCTATTTATTTGTTGTTATTTAGAACCCTATTATTTCTTGTGTTGACTTCTGTTGGTTAATATCTATGAAAACACAGAGTTCACTGAGGAAAGAGTGTGATCACTGTTGCTCCAGTAATGACCTCAGACCCATAAAACAATAGCGTCTTAGCAATAATAATAGCATAACAATAGCATCAGCATTAACAGCCTATTCATTGAAACGAATAGCAGGATAGCTAGGTCATGCTATGTACCAGTCCGAAAGGGGCACCACTAAAATCAGTGGCAAAGGTGGTGGCGGGGCTCCCAAAGTGCCCCAGCAAACCCCTCCTTAGTCCCTTGTCCCTTGTCTACTCACCTCTCCAAGCACCCCACACAGCAAACAAAGCAGCAAAGAGTGGAGCAAAGGGTGTTAATGCGACTTCCCTCCTCAGGCGCCTGCGTCCCAGACTGCTTGTTGGGCTGCTCAGCGAAACCATGGAGGTAACAAAAAAATGCTTGACTTCATTTAAAGCTGCCCGAAAAAATAGCCTTGTAGCTGTCAACCCCTAGCAGCCCCCTGGGGGAACAGGCTTGGGCTCAGGCTCACAGACCAGCTCCACTCGCTTGCACGCAAACACAGCCGGTGCCCCCGGAACAGGCTCATGGGCTCAGGATCATGGCTCATGGCTCCTCTCACTCGCAGCCACTGCTGACACCCTGCCGGGCTAGAATTCATTCAGTAGCACCTGTCAAAACCGGGACCGAGCTCCAGTGACTATCGTCCAGCTGCGGTCTCCTGGCTCCGGTCGTGTGCTCATCTCGTCCCGCGTGGTAGTACAGACTCCAATGCGGTTGTAACTGTGGAACTCATGAAGGATAGAGGGGCAACAGACTCTACTAACAACTCTAGGCAGAAAACTGAAAGCCAGCCTGCGTGAAACCTTGTGACTGGTGGTGCACAGGATGAGAGAGATGTGTTACATTAATTAAACCAGTGTAGTGATTGGGCTTGGTCATTTGGTGATCAGCCTAATAATGACAGAAAAAGCTTGAATCTGGTAGTGTGCGATGCCCTGGACCTTGCACTGCCTTTTGCTCCTAAAACAGGCGCTCACATTATCCGTATATACATGGTGCATCTACTTAATCTTTCTATCCTCTCCACATAGGTTCCAGAATCCTGGAAGGATGCAGTAGGTATTCCTAGACCCTGCTAAATTGGAGAATTGCTTCCCCATCTCCCTTCTCCTGTTTTTGTCAAAAAATTTGGGAATGCACATTAATCAGCATCTGTCTATGTTACTTTGAGTCTCAAAACATTTTGCATCTCTCAAAGTCAGGCTTCTGTCCCTTTCACAGCACTCAGTCAACCATCCTAACAGTCACTGAAAAACTGAGTTAGACTCTCGATAAAGGAGATACAACAAAGCTCATACCTTTGGACTTGAACACCATTTTTGACACAGTGATTCCAACATTTTATAACATACATGTTGGGCCTCTGGTGAACATTTTTCAGACATTTACCTCACATTGATCTCATACGTTGATAACATGCAGCTTGTCATATCCCTTATACCCCATCCAAGTAGTACACAGCCCAAAACTGATAGATTGTCTGTCGGCAGTGCTGGATTATATGGCCTCTGCTCCCTGAAGTTACAAAGCAGTAAAATCCAAAATTATGGTGGTCGGGAACAGGTATAATCTCTGATGCTCCCAATTGTGGTCTGATGCATTAGACACTCTCCCAGCTTCTAAATGTCCTGAAGACCTTGAGTGTCAGGCTAGTCAGCATTTTAACTTTTTACCATCAGATAAGAACTATGCCTGCCTGCTGTTTTGGTCTCTTAAGATGCCTAAAGAAAATACTATGGGTCTTTCTGACATCTACTAAAAAAAAAGTCCAGGTTATTATTGCATTGCTCATGGGCTATGGCCACTGCTGGAGCCTTCACCTGCACCTCCTGTTGCTTCACCTGCACAACCCCTCCCACAGCTCCAACGCCAAGCTAGAACACACCAACCACACTTAACACCTCACCTGCTTGAATACTTTGTAACAAACACTCATCCGCTCCCCACCTGCTGATCTCATGCATGCTCCTTAACACCTGCTCATGTTGCAAACAACGCCTGGACCTTGTGTTCTTCATGTAAATGTGGCTGACCTCAGAATCGACACAAGATGTCACCACGGTCATCCTTGAGGATGCAAGGTCATCAGTCAAGACCATCAACACAGACATGGAGGAGGACTCACCATCATCTTCAAGGGCACCATCAGCTGCACCACATCCACAACATCCACAACTGACTACATGGAATACACACATTTCAAACTGCAAATCACAGCCAATGTCACCCTGGATGGAACTCTGTTCTCCCAACCACCCAGGACCCTGAGCCAAATCCACCAAAAACATCACAGACTTCATCACCTCATTAGTCATCATCTCCAGTACATACATCCTGCTAAAAGGCCAGACACCTAGACAGGCACTGAAACCTCAGACTGACCCAACACATCTCTCTAAAATGGGGCTTGCACCGCAATCGATAATGCTCTAAATCTAGAGCACAGCTGACCAGCTTTCCAATGGACAACTAAAACTGTGGTTTGCCAGATTGAGGCTTGTTTCTTAATTGAAGGCTACAGAGAATATGGTTCAACAATGAAATGAATGCTTAACTTATAGCTGATCTCAGAAGAAGACCTGCTTCACCAAAGGGAAGTCATGGCAAACGATATCATGGCCAGGATTGTCACGCACTGACAATTTATATTGTTACTCAGTAAAATACCAGGGACTTGTACTTTGCACCCAGGGGAATAATATAGGCTCCTGCAAGCCAACAACTGGGACCAGAATAAATTGTAAGTTATTGAGAAATATTACTATGAGAACAGATCCCTGTTCTATTTGTTTTGTGATTTTCACATGGAATTCCATTACATTTCCATTGCATTTTTCTTTGATTTAGGGCCATCTGATTGTTGTTCATGGACTGAATGCACTGAGCTTAGGCAACATGCTCCTTGTACCTTGACCATAGCGTATGTTGTTTCTGTGTACACAGACTGCGGGGCCTATTAATGAACAAGTAACGCAGTGCAGTGCAGCAAGTCACCTTGCTGCACTGCGTGACAGTGAAAGGACAGAGATACACCATATTTAAGGCAATAGGGCACATTCCTACCTTTTCCTCTACACTGTTTTTGTGCGGTAAAAGACACCTTCTTGCACAAAAATTGTGATAGTCCATGTGTGCTGCAGAATGAAGCACACATAGAAAGAGGAAGTAACAAGGAGAAATAAAGATATTTCTGGTCACCATGCCTCTCCTGGGAAGGCGTATTTGTTTGGTGAATTCCCAGGTTTACCAGTTCTGGTAAATCTGAGAATGCGTCAAAAACTACTGGAGTTGTGTGGGAACACACACTCAACCCCAATGGAACACCTTCCCAGCCAGGGCAGAGTAAGGCAAATCACCTTCCCAGGGCAGAGTAAGGCAAATCATCGATTTCCCTGCGTTGCCTTGCTCCATGTTTATGGAGTCACTCAGGGCCACCCAAAGTGGCCTTGCTCAGCTTTATAAATCTGCCTTAGGATTTGCGTAGCTCCTGCACCATATTGCTTGGTGCAATAGCGGTGCAAACAGGTCACAAATATGCCCCTGGGTCAGCCGCGGCCTGTAGTGGGAGTACCGGCCGGGCGGTGACGTGGGGAGGGAGAGGGGCAGGGTGGGGGGTAGTAATGTATGGATTACGGACTTTAAAAGGTAAGTAAACATAAAAATAAATAAAACTAATTTCGTTGCACACACTGCATCGCATTTGGTGATGCAGTGTGTGCAACGACATTCGTTTTATTTATTTATTTGTATGTTTACTTACCTTTTAAAGTCCATAATCCATACATTATTACCCCCCACCCTGCCCCTCCCCTCCCCACTTCACCGCCCGGCCGGTACTCCAACTACCGGCCACGGCTGCCCTGGGTGTTTTGTGCTGCTTAGCCAGTCCACAGTGCCTTAGAACATTAAAGTCAGAACTATTGACTTTGCTAATACTTGTCTTTTGCTATGTCATACAGTTAAACTGCTTGGAAAATGTTTTATTACGTGCATCCAAATGAGATATTTGCTATTGCTTTGATAATTATTTAATCGAAGTAAACATTTGTAAAGTTAAAGAGGTTAGTTTCTTTAATTTTACATTTTTTAACCGTATGGTAGTTGGCAAAAAGAATTTTCTTTTTTTGACTATTTTTTGTAACGACATTATGTGTAATAATAATTGTTATGGCAGGAATCCCTCCTACTTCTAGTTGGCGGAATTGAAGGAAATGAGGTAAAAACATACCGATTTTTCCTGGTTCATGCTTCCGTTTCCATCTTGTACCCCATCGTCCACGTCCCTCCTGTGCTGCATCGACTCCACCACAATTCCAAAGGACTCCATTGCCGCTGAGATCTACGTTAAGCTACTTGTACAATTGTCCTATGTATTTTGTAATGTCAATTTCTGTAGCCTTGTGTACTTCTGCATTGCTTTTACTTTTAAAATGTTTCTTAGGTGTAAAGGAGTAGTGCTCTTTACCTACTCATCAAGGTAAAATAAACACACCTGTGTTGACACTTAAAAAAATATTTTTGTTGTGGTTCTTGTGGTTGTTGCGCTTGTGGTGTCTGTGGGAGTGCGTTCATTAGTGTGTGTATGTTGTTTATGTGGAATGCAATATGGACTAAAAAGGGGCATAACACATTACCGACATATATATTATGACACACAACATATATGTGTAGTAAGATAATGATGAGTAGCAGTTACCTGTCCTAAACAACATGAAAAGGGTGTCCCCAATAAATATGAAAAAAGACAAAAGTTCCAGAATATAAGAAATAGCACCCACAAAACTGCTCACTAGGGTTTCAAGATTTAATTTTTAATTTTATTTTTCATTATAATATTCTCTTTTTTTTTTTAAAGAAAAGGAAAGACAAAATGAGATAAACATCAAACAGTTCATTTACGCAAATCCTTAAAACATCACAGTGGACTATTCTTGTTGAAATACCCGCGAATGTTTCATTAAACATCTGAGGAAGGGAAAGCAGCCCATAAATACCAATGTTCAACAATGTATAGATAAAAGTTCACATGAATGAAATTCAACAGCTGATAAATAACCACATAAAGAGACAGCGGACATAATGCCCGAAATTGCATTAAAAAATATAAGACAATACACATAACAATCAAAAAAACAATAAACCACTGTAGCAAACACACAAGAAAAGCGCAGACGCGTGTTTTGGAAAGTACCAAAAGCAATTTTATATAGTTTCCTGCATCAGGGCGCACATGTTACGTTTCATAAGGCATCAGTGGCCCAAGATATAATCATCAAAATGTTGAGATATGAACAAATGTGAACATCGAGGCTGGCGAAGCATATCTCAGAAATCTGGGGTCAGATGCAGTGAAATTCCTTCACTTAATGCATGTTCCAACAGGGAATATCTTAAAACGGGCCTGGTCCTCTATTGGCCCACAAAATAAGGAAAGAGACCAAGCAGTTTTTGAAAGGAATATGATCCCGAAAAATACATTAGGGAATCCCAGTGTCTCCATAGTAATTAAATTTCACAATCAGAAGATGTATTTTCAAAGGGTAAGTCTTTACGAGTAAAACGGTGAAAGTAACGCTGACTTTCCACCGGAGAAATTACGGGTCCTGAATTAGGAATTTCCTCGTCATGGCGTCTGAATAACGGTGCCGTCGTAACGTACAGTGGATCAGTCTCCACACCAGGGCCTCAGTCAGAACACCTCCACCAAGACACCACCAGCACAACAGGAACATTCAAATCTGCTCAGCAGAAACCTGCCGGCATGACTGCAACGGAATGCTGTTAGCCAGAAGAGAAGACAGCTGCTGCGGTGGTCTCCTGTCGTTTGTTGCAACATCTAAATATGGCAGGCAGACCACCATCAGCTTGACGGAGTACTTAGGACAGCCACAGTGGCAGGACGGCTGTAGTCCTACCAAGATCTAAATCTGGCCCTCTGCTTAGCACCATACAAGGCCAAACCCTAGTGCAACACACTCTCATGGAAAATAATGAAGGCAGGATCTTAAATGTACACCCCACAGGAAATATTCATAATTTACATTTCATTATTTAAAATAGGTAAACCAATAAATTCATATAATTTAATGTAAAAAGTATGGGAAAATAGTACTTTTTTAAATTTAATTATACAATATTGTAATTTTTTTCAGATAAAAAATCATGGAAAAAGACATTTCATTTAAACATAATTGAACTGATTGATTTAAAGTCTATGCATCACTTGTAATATTTATTTATGCATAATAGAAAAGGCACTGTTGTACTTTAGGTGGGAATTTATTTGTAATGTAACCTTCAGTAAAATAATTTTATTTTAGTTTAATATATTTACATTAATTAAAGATTTCATTACAAATTAAGTTAATAGTGCTTTAGCATTTAGTGATTAGTTCTAAATCTAAATTAAAGGTATGAAATTAATGAATCATAAGTTCTACCATAAAAATATGTTTTATATTTGTTTGAGTTAATATACGTTCCTAATAGTCCACAATGTCTTCCCCACATATACTACTAAACATATACTTATATGTGTGACAACTTAGGTAAGGAGAGGCAAAGGGAGAAACTTTGAACATAGGTTTGTGAATAGCATGTTGTAGTACTAAAAAAACATACTTCCGAATACATTTTGTGAATAACCTCAATACAGCCCATAATAACTGCATGTTGATGGTGTATCCACAAAGGCATTTTGAAGTACATAAAGCAGTACTTTTGTAGTACTCTTTTAATACTCTTTCATGCCTTTATATGGGGAATATTCTTATGGAATCAGTGCAAATATAATAGACTGTGGCCTGTTTCCACTCTTACTAATAGTGAGTTGGACGGTTTGGAGGAATTCACAAAGATATGTAAGATTATGTAAACTTATTCCTGTAGTACTGCTTTTGTGAATCAACCTCATTGTTAGACTTTTAAGTTGGTCATGTATAAAGAAAAGGTAAAATGTCATTTCTCACAGAGTTTTTCATCTAATATGCCTTCCTTTGTGAACTTTTAACTTTTTACGTGAATATCCATTACAGCACACTGGAGGGCCCAGTATAAGACCAGTATGTTCCTGGTTTGAATGAAGTGAACTTTGTAATGAACATCTCGGGTACTATTTTGGGCAGAAAACAGCCAGCCTGATGGTGATGAATAGACACTGGAAATACGCACAAATACTTAAATGACCCTAGCACTTTTTTTTACAACTGACCAGGGCATTAGGTACTGTACCATTTCAAAGACTGCTTATAAATTTCATTTTTCCCAAGCTGTCATGGTCTCAGTCTGCTTTTCATTGATTTACAGACTTTAGGTTTGCTATATAACATGAGAATATGTTTCAATCCGTTTTCTATTCAATCCCATCACTGCCTAATCAGTGCAAACGTTCTACACAAATCGGGCAAGCAATTTTATATATTTCATTATTTTTGCATGCCTGACGTATCCTGCATATGTGTGCTATTCTTAAGACCAACATTTTACTGCAAAACTTAGTAATTAGATACACTTTAGATAAATGCTGCCTAGTTTACGAATGCTAGAATTCTGCCTTACTGGCTAATGTTTGTGGCCTCTAGGAAGATTATAATTCTGATGCTCAAGAATAACTTTCACAACTATAATAAAAAAATGTCTGTATTCGAGGGGGCAGATTTACTAATATGTCATGCACCTCAAAGCAGCAAGGCAGCTTTCTATGTTGCATGAAAGGAAGAGAGCAGCAGTGTGGTAATGAGAACAAATAAAGGTAATTCTCCTAGTTTTATCTCTGTTGGGTAGGGGCAACATTTTGGTGCAAGATATACAGGTCTTGTAAATGTATTTGTTTCACAATACATGGGTGGATACACCAGAATGCACTTGCTCCACCCATGTAACGCCTACCTGTGCAAAGTAACACAGGCAGTGCTGCACACTGCTTTGTGTTACTTTGCATTTACTAAACCATCGACTTTTGTTGCATAGTAAATGCTGAAATGGGTTTTGCATAAGGGCTACATCACAAAAGTTACACTTCCCGAGACAAAATTGTGGTTAATCTCAGCCTCAGGCCTGGGTTTCTGAGCTATCACTCCCAAAAGTAGCCCCAGACCCCTTTGATTGGGATTGGTACACTCTGCACATGAGGGAAGTAACAGGGTCCTCTCCCCTGGGATGAGTGACCCTCTGAGTGGTGAGGGACTGTAGATGCCAGCAAAGCGTGCTAGAAAAGAATACACTGGAATAATTTACCCATGCTTTTTTTTTTGTAGGCCGCATATAGCTCTTATCAAGTGCATAATTTAAATTGAGCCGCATCCAGGTGTTTATATCGGGCAACAATTGGGTTGTAGTTCAAGACAGTGGGTGCTGACTTTAGATGGAGGGCTGTGCAGGTCCTCCTTTCCTAATCCCTACTAGGGAAGGTTAACGCTTCCTGATATACAGAAAGGAAATGCATACCTGCGGGTGGCAGTCTACAATTAAAGGGACACACAATCTATGATAAGCTCGGTTTAGGTAACCTAAAAAAGAGTTCGCCTACCCAGGGAAAAGCACAGCCACGCAGGACTAACTGGATGTGACAATAGGCCACGTTCACTATTGTCTCATGAGCAGGTATGACCTTAATCATGCCTTGTGGCAGAACTTTCCCTGATATTAAAACAAGCATTGCCTGCTGCAAGGTCAAATCCATGCTGTCTTCCATACAAGTCAAAACACCTATACAGTTCAAAACTGTTCTGATTTGCTGATATAGGCCACTTTTTAGGTATCTGATTCAATTCTGGAGGCCACTTTTATTTTGGTATCTGGACATTTTAAATCGTAGGTAGGTGCCCTCACACAGACACACATCTCTGCAGCTATAATATACATGCATCCCACTTTCAAATCGCAAGTAATATAATCCAATCACTGTATACTTCATTCCTCCTATTAGACATTCTGCATAAACACGTAGCGACCACAAGATGGTGCCCAGGTGTACTATGTCAAAATCATAGGATATTACAGGCAGCTAGCTAGATTACCTCTTGCAGTGGGTCAAAAAAGTTAAAACATTGCTGTTGCCTCAGGTGTATTCATTATAAAATTAGAGGCTAGGTAAATTTTCACATGAGCAAATCTATAACTGTAGATTTAATCTACACTGTGGATAAAATGTACGACTCTTGACGAATGGTCATTTCCAAGTGTACATTTACCCAAAATGTTAGACTTACATGTCTCCACACACTGAAGTCAAACTTACAAGTGAAAAGTTAATACTTGCAGCTTTTCACACGTAGGGCGGAGATCCCTTCAACCATGATACAGATCTCTACCCTAATGGGGATATCCGCCCCCATGGGGGACAACTCCCTATTGGAAAGAATAGCATAAATGTTTAAAGTGTAATAATAAAATGTTTTCTTTTTTTTTTTGTAAAATATAAATGTAGACTAAATTAAAATAAATATGCTTACCCTATGACCAATAAAATAAAATGTTATAAAACAGTACTTCTTTAAAATTAATGTTTACTAAATAATTACAATAATTTAAATATATTAATGTATTTTATAAATATTAATTTGTAAACAAAATAAAATTAAAAACCCTACCCAACAATTTTATTTTTATTGATGTTGAGTAAATCTAATTGAAAGTTCTTTCTAATTAATGTAAAAATAAATTAAATATGAGTTTTTGAACTACCAATTTTGAATTATTTCCTATGGGGTGCTATATTACATCCATGCCTCCACTAGTTGTAATGATAGTGTGTTGCAGTACCTCCAAGTGGCCTTCTGTGGTACTAGCCGTACTACAAGGTTGTATTGGAGTACATTTACTACTATTTTGTCACTATTAGGGAGTAATAACTTTAATAGTGTAGTTTGGGAATAGCAATGGTCTAACTCTGCCTTACCCCTCCCTAAAACCCCTCCTTCCTAAACCCCTCCCATTTAGTAGTAGATATTCCCCATTTTCCTATTACTCCTGTAGTCCCTCCAAAATGTTTTTTAAGTTTTAAACTTACATGTGCAGACGTCCCCCATAGAAAATATAGGAAATGTGGAGATGGAGATGTCAATCCATAGGTTTGTGAATCACATTTTGTAGTAAGTAAGTGAGACTACTCTAGTACTAATTCACATACAACAAAATGCAGTTTGTGAATTGGGCCCCTAGTATACATTAATCATGTTCATACATCATGTCAATAAGCCCTGATAAAGACAAAGTTGCATGCACTAAATACTTTGTGATGGATGCTTTTTGCTAAGTCAATCATTGGGCCATTTGAATATATGGTTAAGTGCGAAAATGGGTGCAAATAGCATTGCCACCCATTTGATTACTTCACCCCATTAGGAGCTGAACAAAGACTGCAATAGTTCTCAGTTTTGAACAGGCAGTTTACACCGGCTTTAAGATGGTAGTAATTGACCATGCAGAATAGTGCACAGAGAGTAATAATATATCCAAATAAGGTGAAAACTTCTCAGATCACAGTTTGATGAGAGAAATAAAAACGAATTCTGGAACTATTACTTCCACCTTAGGGTTTTTGCAACTCCCATTAGTAACGGGTCTAATGTGCTTGTTTATAACTGCTATGGTGCCCTAAAATATGTTCCAGGTGTGATGCAGAATGAAGGAATTTGAAAACTCGATGACAACATTGTTTAAATGAACAATCAATATTAATAACTATTAGGATGAGATCAAGTAAAGTCATTGCTGTCAAAGTTTGATGAAGTTCAAAACACTCATTTAGGCCACATGCAGTAGTCATAACACTTCTATTTGCATTAATAGCCAATATGAATTTAGGGTCACATGTACAAAGAAATCTGTTTGTAACTTCCTAATTGTAAATCTTTGTGATCACAATTAGGAAGTCGCAAACAGCAATGTGCTAATGTGTCTCAGACACCTTCAGTGATTCCTAATGGGGCATCAATTGACCTACCTTATCAATATTAATGAGGTAGGACACAATTTGTGAGCCATTTGGAATCGCCAATAACAATAAAGCAACTTTTTTTTAAAAATGAAGCCCGCTTCCCTTAAAGGAAAATGGGATGTGTTTAAAAAAAAAAGAAAACAGTTCAGTTTCATTTTTTAAGAGTTAGCAGTGATCCTTGGGAGCACTGCCCCCTCTTATAAAATGTTTTTGTGACCATTCACAATGGGGAAGGGGTTCCCTGGGGCCCCCTTCCCGTTTGCAACAAGCTAACCATAGATTGGCTGATTACGATATTGGTCGGAAATGCTCCGAACGGCATTCAGATGTTCCTAACCTCGGTTGGAACCTATGTTTCTGACTGACTCGGAAACATTTCCGACTGACGATTAAGAAGGAAAGGTAACCGTTCAGTCTTTCTGACTCGGTTCCAAACAGCATTCGGAGACTCTGAGTCTGTCGGAGCTGAATCGAACAGGTCTATCGACCACATTTCAGACTGACGTATTACGATATCGGATTCGGACAGCGTTTCCGAATCGGTCTGTCTGACACAAAACAGCTATAGGAAACTGACTTTGGGGGCCAGTAGCAGGCCCCCCTTCACCCAGAGATCTCCCGTTGGGGTCTGTGGGGGTACCCATGAGACAACTCTTTTCAACCATGCACAGTGTAGCAGGCACCATGGGGTGCCCACCACAGGGTGCAAGGTCTTTCACAACCACCCCTTTTTTCATTGGAAACCTGTGTTGTCGATCAGAACACAGGCTCTCATTAAAATCAATTGGAGTCCAACCGAACGGTGTTTGGAAACATTGTAATCGGTCGTTCGAACTCCCCAAACTCTAGTCAGTTGGAAATTATTCCGACAAGGAGTCGGTTGGAATGCGTTCCGACTGACATCGTAAAAGGCCCCTAGTAGGAGGTAAACTGTGAATGTTTTGCAACCACATTACAGTTGCAAAACATTCATACATCCCCCAACTACTTGTTGTTAGGAAGAGATGCCCCTGACTTGCCCCTTCCTAATACCGACTCACAAACCCTATTTTGTAAGTCAAAAAGAGGTGACCGACTTGCAAAATAGGGTTAGTACATGTCAAAAGGATATTTAGCTGTCGCAAAAGGCCTGATTCTCCATTTGCAACTGCTAAAACCTTTTGTACATGTGGAATAAGCATAAGAATATAAGCCATAAGTATCCTGAACTCCGCTGGCTACCATTCGGCCAGCGGATCAAATTTAAGGCACTTTGCAAAGCTTTTAAGGCCCTGCATGGAGAAGGACCACGATTTCTGAAGGATCTTTTCAGCTGCTACTCTCCCAACAGATCGCTTCGTTCAGCCAATGCCTTCCTGATGCTCACCCTCAGAATTAAAAGGACTAATTGGGGGAGAAGGAGTTTTAGTTACAACACTATTAAGGAGTGGAATGCCCTTCCGCTCCCTCTCAGGAAGTCCTCCTCCTTGTTTGAGTTCAGGAAACTGCTCAAAACATGGCTTTTTAGAAACTAGCTTTTCTGACACAGTTCTTTAGGAGACCGTGAGCGCCTAGACACCTCCGGGTAGTAGTGCTCATAATAAATTGTTATAACATAACATAACATTTAAGTTGGCTTTTATTTCTAGAGCACCCATGCCATGGACATCATTTCACTAAATTACCAAGAGGAGCAGACGTGGCATCATATTTACTGTGACTATAATAGCATTACAAGAAGTATCATCTTTGATCCAATCTCATCCCAATGTGAATATCACATGAGCAAATATGACACTTTACTCCACACGCGTTTACAACGCGTGCCATTACCCTGCACTTTTTACTCTGTAACAACCTTTACAATGCAGGGCTTTACACCACAAGTCATTACAACGCATTGTCCATTACAATTAAACATTACTCTCCCGCTCTGTACCGCCTCTCTCCCGCTCTGTACCGCCTTGGGTTTCTAGCGCCGGGACACTCCTCGGAGTAGCTGAGCGCTATATAAAACTCATAATAACATAACATAACATAACAATGCAATTCACTATTCTAACTCCACTGGGGCGTTGTAATCGAAATGCGTTGTAATGGCTTGCGGTGTAAAGTCCTCCATTGTAAAAGTTGCTGCGGAGTAAAAAATGCAGGGTAATGACATGCGTTGTAATGCAGTTGGTGTAAAGCAGGTTTACCCACATGAGCATGAGCATGCCAGGTAACACTCTCTCTGAAAGGGAACACAATCAACCACAGAATGATTACAGCCTTACCAGGCTTTGTCAGTGAGGTATTGTTTAGATCCAGTGGCCTAGTGAGCAAGGGACCCATGTCTGAGCATACACTTGTCAGTTTAAGACATTACATCACCAGAGGTCAAATGCCAAGAGTCAAACCAGAGTTCTTAGCAGAGACTCAGGCCACCCCAATACGATGACTACAGCCTAACACAGTAAATGCAGGTATCACCTAAAGCAATTTATCTCCCCAACCTGGTTCCGAAGCAGGAAATGGTGCATACTTTCTTAATGCATGTTTTCCGCGCTCAAAGCCCCAAAATATGGAATGTATAGCGTTTTCTGCACAAATTCTCACAATTGTGCCAGATAAAATTTGTGTGGGAAAACGGTGCAATAATACCTCAATAGTTTGTGGACGCAAATTCCTAGCTGCACCCGAATTGAGAATACTGTGAGTTGTAGATGGATGTCTTGTAATATTTTATAATTCTCATCATAACCATGTTAGAGATCACCGAGGCCTGCTCTAACCTGATGTACACAAGGACATTTGTTAATAAATACATATAAACAAATTAATTTAGGCGACAATTTGGCTATCCAAGCCATTCCCTTAATTGTCTTTCAATCCTTTAATGCAACTCCTTTCTCAAAGGGCTTTTTCCCGTATTCTGTCTATTGGGGATTGTCTAATTAATTAAGGCATTCTTCAACAAAGACATGGTGCATAAAAGTGTATTGCAGATGAACAGTCACATGAAGATCACGTTATGATAGCATCTGTCAACCGTCAGTCTGGAGTCTGCAGCAAAAACATCAATTACAATCACAAATACATTGTGTGTTCCCCACCATTTAAAGAAGTAATTCAACTAACATAAAGCACAAGAGAAGGAAACTTTAAACCACTGTAAAGATAAAAGGGAGGAGAAAATAAAATACAAAACAAAGTATGAATGTAAAAAATCTTCGTGAGAAATCCTGACCCCAAAAACAGCATCTCTACATTCTCAGAATTAACCTTCAAAGAACTGTAGAGCAACCAGAAAGAAATGGCAACCAAACAGTTTTTTTAATTGGAGGATTTTTTCTGCCAAGGTGAAATTAAAAAAATTAATATTTTGGTATCATGAGTTGAGAAGAAAAAGTAAACTTCAAAAGAATAATTAAGAACTGCAAGAAGGGCGATATAAGCATTGTAGAGATCAGAAAGTGGACTGGAAGGGGAAGAGAGAGACCATTGGAAAGTATCTCAACGACAATGATGGGAGAGGATGTGACCTGACTGCTCGGGGGTCGACCTCAAATCTGGTGAAATGGGTCCCAGTCTCTGCAATGACGCTCAACATCCTGTTATTCTGGGCAAATCACCTAATCTCCCCGTACATAACAAAAAACATTGGGGCAGATTTATGAAGGCCTTGCGCCGCCGGTGCGTCACTTTTTCCCATGTTAAAAATGACGCACCGGCGGCGCAAGGCCTTCATAAATCTGCCCCATTGTATGTGTCCTTGCATAATGCTAAATTCACCAAGGAGCCTGAGGGGTATTATATACGTCAGGTCAGCCCCCCACTCACTGATGCAAAACACAATGATGACCTGGCCTAAATGCTAGAACAGAAACAAGTGGACCTAGTATCTATCAATGACTGCCACGACTTTGTGTGCTGCATGGGCAGTGAATCCTACACTGTCTTCCTCTATAGGTCCCTGTTCTATTTATAAAAATGTTCCCTATTAGTGCAACCCAGTGTTAAGTGTGATGAATACAGTTCTAGTTAAACACGTGAGTGCCAGAAAGGTGTCAAAGGTACAAAAATAATGTGCAGTGGTTTGGGGTGCCTCACGGAAGTAACACCATGGGAGTCCACTGGTTGGTTCTCACCAGTGAATTCAGTTTCTCATCATCAGCACACCCGTACCATAAAGGAAAACAAAAAAGTAAAGACAAATAAATGGTGAAGTGCACATGTGGTGAGTGTACAGTGAAGCCGGGGAAAGACACTTTAATTACCCTTGTGTATTGGTGTCAGTGTGCTAGCTCAACAATAACCTGCATTGGCACTACCCACTATTTGACGTCTATATTGCAAAACCTTCTGAGAGACTGTTTTTTTAAAACAGGCATATTTACATTCCACGGCATAGCCAATGTACTCCGCCTGTGACAGTCTATACTTGTCTGTATAGTTAACATGTGTAAAACAATCGTTGCTTCCACACAATGCCTCATCTAGCTGCCGGACCTACAGTTGCCATATCAAGTCAGAGTTGCAGCAAGAGTTAAAATTACGGATAGTACAGAGCCCGTTGTCCCCAAAGTATCGTGGTGATCTCAGAGCCTACTCGGCGTTGGCCCCCCTCGCCCCTCGCTCCTTACCCAGGAAATGCTGGTGCCGGTACGTTACTCGTCCACGCCCTCGGGCTGAGTAACTGCGTTATTTAAGGACAGCTTGGTGCGGGATTGATAGCGATCGACCCGCTCTGCATAGCGAACACAGAAGTCATAGCGATCGTAAACAGGAAACGGGCACGGGCCTTCCCTGTCCCCACGCTACTTTGGGGGCAACGGGCTCTGTACTATCCGTAATAAAAAAGGTGTAGTCTTTAGTGTCTGGGTGTTGGAGCCTCCAGGAATCATGTAACCTAAATCTGTTGCAGAGTTTGTATAGTGACCTATGTGCTCTAGAGGGGTTAAGGATGGACCTGGATTGTCTATCTAATGTTACATCCATGTGGAGGTTGAAGTTACCTCCCATGATAATGAGGTCATTGCTAGGTATTTTGCTCAGGGGGGGGTTACTAAGTCCCAGAACTCTGGGTCATCTGTGTTCGGCCGTATACGTTGAGAACATAGAAGTGCCCTGTGTTTTTCGTGAATTTAGATAGGACCCATCTTCCGCTCTTATCTGCTAAGTGTGATTCGATGGAAAAACCTGAATTCTTCGAGATTATAGTGGCTACCCCGCCTTTCTTGTTTCCACTAATGATGTGAGCAATCCAGCTCCTACCAAAGTTGTCTAGCCCTCCTTGGGACATCTTTGTTTCTTGGAGAAGTATTACATCTGGTTTCAGTTGAAAAGGGTAGTTTTTGATTTTCTTCTGTTTGATCGGGTGGTTAAGGCCCTTCACATTTAAGGAAACAATTGTTAAACTTCTGTCTAATGGGTAATTATTCATTGCGAAGGTAGGTAAGCGTGCCTGATTTAACTTGAAGCTAACTTGTAATTTGAGGTGCAAGAGAACCCCAGGAAAGCATAATAAAAGAGATGTGAAAGTAATGCGGGGGCTTTGGGCCTAGTGTTAATGGGGGTGATTGACACCAGGTAAGGGAGATTATATGTTTTGAGAGTAAACGTGGCTTGCGGGTAAACATCTGTGATGGTGATATACATACAGCATGAAGGAAATGGGATGAGAAAGGAAAAAAATGAAGATAAAACAGAAGATGAAAATGCAAGAGAGAAAAAAGAAAAAGAAACACCGAACTCCTGACCCCTCTCACAACCCTATCCCACCCACCCAGACCCTTTTAAGAGAGGGAGACGGCAGCGGGCAAGAGCCGCCATCCCTGACAACAGCAAGCAGCAAATGAATAACAAGTAACATGTAAACTTGCAAACAGATAGTATGAACATGCCATATTAGCTGCTTAGAAGTGAAACAATGTAGGTTAGATACCAAAAAACCTCCAGAGTAACATCTGCAATATGCTTGGTGTACATCAAACGAGGAGTATCCCACTACCGAGACTACATAAAATAAAGGATCATAACCTAATAGTGGTCTTGTTATTAATGTTTGTGGTATGAGTAATACATGATTTTGCGATGTTATATGGTATGGTATGATGTGGAGTAATGGGGGAACATCACTTACAACGCAACTTTTACCACGCGATGCTTTTACATTGCAGCTTTTACAACGCAAACCATTACAACGCATTGCGCTGGGGGGCGCTCTAGGATAGGGAATATATTTAATTTACTATCCAACACCTTCCCTACTATCCACGGGGACTGGAGTTGGAATAGTAAATTAAATATTTCACTATCCAGCGCCCCAAAGCACTATGCGTTGTAATGGTATGCGTTGTAAAACTCACGTTGTAAAAGCATGCGATGTAAAAGCATGCGTTGTAATGTCGTACATCCGGAGTAATGGTATGTGAAGATATTGGGAGATTTAAGGGGGTGATGGTGCGAAGAGGTGAACTAAGATATGGTGTGGTGTGATGTGATGTGATATGGTCTGAAATATTGTTGTATTTTAATTTTGCTGTGTGGTATGTTTTATGAATAGTTTTTTGCTATGATATATGGTTGGTATATGTGAATGTAAGATGTGGGAGTGAGTTGCTGTTGGAGTTAAGATTTGTGATTAAGGCTCTCTTGAGCCTCTGAGAGTCTGCTGGACAGATGTTAGTTGGTGGTAAGTCTTTGTTACGAAAAGGCTTTGTATCATGTGACAACCCGTGGGAGGGTACATCAGTATTGAAGCAAGAATGTATTCATACAGTAATAGAGAAATCTCTGATGACTATAGGCGAAACCCCCAGATATTACTCAATAGATGTCTGCTATGGAGATAGCAAAGGATACAGAGCTGGGAACTCTGTGGAGGACTGCATCATGGGTTCCCAGAGTAAGCAAAAGCAGATGCAGGGACAGGTCCTTTTGGGCTGGTGAAGATAATGTTTTCTTCCATTGTCGATGACCTTAAATTTCATTGGACCGATGAATGAGAATCGAAGGTTTGAGGACTTAAGACTGGATCTGAGAGCGAGGCAGCCCTTCCTTGTCTCTAGAGTAGGTCTGGAGTGGTCCTGGGAAACAAAGCTTTTCTGAACTTGCCAGAGTATGTGATTGCTTTTACGAACATAATTGAGGATCATTTCTGCATGTTGGAATCTCAGGGGACGGCACACAATCTTTCTGGTTGGATTCATGTTCATAGGTCTGAAGGAGGGAACTCGGTGGGCCCTTTCGAGTTCGAATACTTTTCTAAAGGAGAGGCCTGTTGTTTGGGGAAGCCGTTTTTCAAGGAAGTCCAAGAACAAGGGAGATGTATTTTCTGGACCTTCCGGTAGACCAAGGATGCACAGGTTTCCTCTGCGGTTACGATCCTCCAATTCAGCTACTTCTTTTTTTAATGTATCAGTAGTTATTTGTATATGATTAATTAAAACCTGTACAGTTGAGCACAAAGGCCCTATTTTGATGTCGGTCAGAATGCCTCCAACCTGCGGTCAGAGGCTTTCTGACCAACATCTTCTATCATTTTCTCCTTATTGTTACAAAGACTGCAGTTATAAGTGAAACTGGGCAGTCATTCCGGTGGCTTCCGAAGGGCTCAAGGAGCACATAGCCAGTCTGAACCCGCATGTAATCCCTTAAGTGCAGCATTTCCGCTGTTGGAATTATGATGTTGGTTTCCCACAGGTTTTTCATGTCAGGCTTACTGACATGAAATGCCTATCGGAAAGTGACTGTGGGGGCCCCTAGCAGGGCCCGCTTGCAAAAGCGACTTCCGCTTGTTGGACTGGGGGGCACATATGGTGGCCCCCTATCAATCCCTGCAGTGAGTGGCAGGCACTGTGTGGTGCCTGCCATACAGTGGAGGGATTGACAAGCTCCCATAGATAAATGCTATTGTAATAGCGATGTCGGGACTGCAGACCGGAGGTCGGTCGGTCCTGAGACCACACGTCTGTTCGACATCATAATGAGGTCCATAATGTTAAACCCCTGTTACATTAAGCAAAATGCACTGTAGTTAATTAATTACCAACTTGCAATAAACTGTTTCAGTTCTTAGCATAATATTCTAATATAAACAAGTGTGTAATCAAATCAAATTGAGTGAGTTTTTCCACTAGTGCTAGGGAGCCCTTCCAGAACTCCTTGTCAAAATTTTTTAAAACTCCTGTTATCCTCCAACATATCCTTGTTGTAAAATAACCATAAAAACAGCCTGCTATAGGTTGGTTTCAAGCTTTAACTGAGTTCAACAACATTTATTTTTTAAATCCTGTATCGGTAGAGGACCGTAACACCAACCGAGTTACAAAACCTAAGCTTCAAAAGAATGCGGCATGCAGGCCCAAATACAAGACAAAATAATAGTAGCTGAACAAAAGTTATTTTCTTGGAACTATAGAATCTACATTTTGGAATTATGGTGGACTGGATCCTCCAGTTCGGTGGAAGATTATTGATTGGAAGAGACAGGGACCTCAAGTGTAATGTTTCTACTTTATGCCTGACTTAATGATTCTTTAAAACAATATTGTAAAAGTGGAATTTCTTATGATGGTTGGATAGTTTTATACTGTTCATATGTTAACATTGATTCTAAACCTGCTTCACTTGATTTTGCCATGATCTACTTTTTTATTAAGAGTGTGAGTGCAAAATACAGGAAGCTGATAGATCTTGATATATCCAAATCCAGGTCTAAATTAGAACTCACTGTGTTTAAATATCTGACCCATTAAAGATTTCTTGCAGTACTGCTTTTAAGGACCTTGCCTTAGCATAGGTTATCTGATCGTAATAAATGAGGAAATTGGGATGTGTATGCTTGGTCTTGTTTCAATAATCCAAATTCCCAAAGGATCTGAGAACTTTGGGTGTACTGTGAAAGCTGGAATAAACCATCGGTATGTTGTACTTTGCACTTTGTCCAGCATGGAGTCCATTCTTGATGGGTTGGCTAGTTTTCCATACACAAATATTGGAACTAGTTTAGCCTTGATTACTCTTATAACAACTTTTAAGGATGGACTATGTAACTTTGCATTTAGTCAACATAGTGCAAATATTAGGCTTCATGCTTTTTCTCTAGAGATCTTAGATGAATGAATTTGTGCTTTACCGGTTTCTGTTTGCCATACTCCCAGATAATTATATATATTGTTGTAGTCAGTCCTGGCTGAGCCCAACTTCCAGCCTTTTTTTGATTTCCCCTTAAATTTCCCAAAAAACATGGCTTTCGTTTTTTTAGCATTAGCCACCAATTTATTGTACAGATTATATTTACAAAGCTCATCCATAGATTTCTGTAGTCCTATCTTTGTTTGACCCAGGATTACTGATCATCTTTGTATTGAAAAATCGAGATTTTGTGTGGTACGATCATTATAGAGAATGATAAAGCCTTTTTTATTGTGGTCAGCGGTATACAAGCTGAACATTAAAGGGGCCAGTGCACAACCTTGTTTAATGCCCCTGTTTATGAAGATTGTTATGATACCTTGTTCCTGTGGTTCAGTTTGACTTGTACCTGAATATCCGAGTAGAGCAAATGTATTGCTTTGTGTCGTTTTTGGGTTATATCCCAGTCATCTAGTTGTTTCCCCAAGGACCACTCCTTAGAATTATACAGAATAATCTACAAAGCAGGTGAAAATTGATGGCTGAGAAGCTCCATTTGACCTGTGGGCCAAATGTGAAAGTGGGACAAAATTGCTTATAGTTGA
Organism: Lissotriton helveticus; assembly: GCF_964261635.1. Classification (NCBI taxonomy): domain Eukaryota; kingdom Metazoa; phylum Chordata; class Amphibia; order Caudata; family Salamandridae; genus Lissotriton; species Lissotriton helveticus. Next base: position 655,611,659 of record NC_136072.1, read on the forward strand.
GGCTATTTATCCGAACCCTGTCTGATAGTAGCATATTGATTTCGCTTTTTTCTGCTCACTCTTCTAAGTTCTTTAGAAGGATTTGTGTGTACGCTTTAGCCTCCACATATAATAAGACTATCAAGTAATAGTTTGCCAACACTTTTGCAAACTCTTTTTTGTGTACCAGGGGCAGTATGGAACCATGCTGCAATCAACAAAAACTGCCCCATCTCTGATAGGCTCTCTCAAGCAGCACCTGCCTCCTTAATTAGTGAGGATTTATATAGTACGCGACATTTCTGCAGTACTAGTTGTGTCTTTGTCTCCACGTATTACGAACACCCTTCCAATTATAGGAGTGTTCTAAAAAAGTGTGTGCAGGGTGGGAAGGAACCTCACGGAAACAACCACCAAGGAACTACTGAAAGGTACTCATCAGTGTGTTCCTCTTATCATCATCAGCGCCTTCCCACCACAAAATAAATAAACGTGTAAGTAATGCATGTAACTTAATAGTGAAACTAACTACACAAACCTACTACAACCCGACCCCCTAGGCTAGAACAACTACAGTCACTGTTCCAACCCGCTAAAACGTAGCTAGACACCACTAGCACTATGATAAACTTTATTCACAGCTGGGTATCTGCTCACATTATAAACCAAAAGCTACTGTTGAGCTTCGTTTTAACATATATGAAGCCAACATGTTTAGTTGCATATCAATCTTTGTCGGCAACTTCTTCAGGGCTAGGGGTCAGTCCACACCCTCCTGTAACTTTACAGCGATAAAACCTGTGGAACACAGACACAAAAACAACATATAAAGACATACACAAAGTGATACTAATCAATAGTTGCCCCAGGAAAACACATGTTCAATTATCTTGTAATTACTCAGTGGACATAATGCTTTACCTGGTGGTTGCCACTCTCTGGCATACTTGCAGCCACCATTGTAACGGACGTGTATACATCCACGTCTAGTAGTCCCAATCGCACTCCGTCAACCTGTAACAGGATACACATACACACAACCAATTCAGGGCCCACAGGGTTACTATTAATTCACCAATTATGTATCATTCTCATCGTAATCTAATTCACCCCACATCACTTTTTAGCCACCCCCAAAACGGGTGACCTCACCTCAGCGCACTGCCTGTTCGTTGCGTATGATTTGTTATCTCAGTATCATCCAAATTAGTTAGTTAGTTAATTCTGCCACTAGTGCTTTCACTCCTTTGACTCTATATCAAGATATTCATGCCCCTAGGTCAAATACACATACACCCCAGGAAAGTTATGCAATTCCAAAACACTCGTCCTCATCTGCCATACATTTCCTTTGTAATGTGCCAGAAATTTGTACTATGCGCTACAAAAGGCATCTGCATTATACTTCTTTAACGGTAGCCTTCAGCTGTACACACACACTCTTACTGGACCAGTTACCAGCACGTTCGGTCTAGAACTCCCCGCTCCGCTGTGCATCTAAAGGGGGACTTCAAAACAAACTTTACTCTGGGCGTGATCAGACGCTGGTGCAACACGTACATGCGCCGATCACATGGTGCGCGACAATGCCCGGCATCTTAAAATGGGAAAGAAAGTACAATATACCTCCTATACTGGCGTTATAGTCGAGAGATACAGATAAATGTACCAAGTTTTAAATGATAATAGACTCTTTCTCTTATAGACCTCTTGCTATGCTCCAGTTTTTATGGCGGTAATTGCAAACACAACAGTGATGGACAGAATGTGGATCAATGTCACACATTCACCCCAGTCCAAAGATCTGGGCCCAAATCCATCGTTTTTCCACTCCACACCACCCTGGGTTAGACAATGGCGATATGCAAATCAGCGCTGACCCTGTGCCCCATGGGAACAGTCCAGTCCGAACTACAAAAGCCAAGCGCTCTGAGCGGCTCACCCAGTCGACCCCAACCGACGGCTATGGGAGCTCCGGGTGAGCAGTCCAGTCGACCCCAGACAAGCACTGCTGTCTCTGTTCTGGGAGCTCCGGCCAGCTCACCCAGCCGACCCCAACCGACGGATACGGGAGCTCCGGGCGAGCAGCCCAGTCGACCCCTGACAAGCACTGTTGTGTCTGATCTGGGAGCTCCGGGTAACTCACCCAGTCGACCCCAGCCAGTTGGCGTGGAAGCTCCGGTGGAGCAGCTCAGTCGACCCCAGAGAGGCACTAGTGTCTCTGATTTGGGAGCTCCGGCCTGCTCTCCCAGTCGACCCCAGCCGGTTGGCGAGGGAGCTCCGGCGGAGCAGTCCAGTCGACCCCAATGGAGCACAAGTGTCGCCGATCTGGGAGCTCCTGGCAGCTTATCCAGTCGACCCCAGCCAGTCGGTGTGGGAGCTCCGGTGGGGCAGCCCAGTCGACCCCAGCCAGCCGGCGTGGGAGCTCCGGGCTGTTCCCCCAGTCGACCCCAGCCGGCCGCGGCGGCCTCTGGAGCGGGTGATCTGATCATCTCACCACCGCGGTTGGATTCCTTCCCTCTCCCGTCCTTTGAAGAATTTTGTAAAACGGTTTGTTCGGTGTCATCTGGATCTCCGCTCGATCCACTGCCCCCCAAATTTTGGAAAACTTTTCAGGAAGAACTGTTCCCGCCTTTGTTTTCAATTTGTCGCCAATCTCTGGAATCGGCTTCTGTCCCGGGCTGCTGGAAACTAGCAGTGGTGTCGCCTCTGCTAAAAAAGCCAACCCTGGATCCAGCTGTCCTTTCCAACTACAGGCCGATTTCCTTGCTTCCCTTTCCAATCAAGATCTTGGAGAAATGGGTAACTCGCTCTCTCTCCGGCTATCTGGAACATATTGGGTGGTTCGATGAGGCCCAGTTTGGCTTCCGACCTGGTCACGGGACGGAGACCGCACTTGTGACCGTGTTGGATAACCTGCGTTCGCGTGTCGACAGTGGTCGGGCAGCCTTTTTGGTGCTGCTCGACATGTCGGCCGCGTTCGACACGGTCTGCCATCGGACCCTGGTTCAGAGGCTGGAAGAGTGCGGGATTTGCGAGGGGGCCAGAGACTGGCTGATGTCTTACCTCGAGGGCAGGCAACAGCTGGTGTCACTTCCGCCTTTCAGCTCGGAGCCAAGGAAAATTGGACAGGGGGTGCCACAGGGCTCGGCCATCAGCCCGCTATTGTTTAACCTGTACCTCCGTCCACTTGTCCAGCTAATAAAATCTTTTGGGGTCTCGGCATTTAATTATGCCGACGACACTCAGCTGGTGTTTTCCTTGGAAGGAAGCAATGCTATCTCGCTGAACACCTTCCATCGCTGCATGGCAGCTACAGCGGACTGGCTTCAAGCAAATTCTTTGCAATTTAATAGCTCGAAGACGGAGGTGCTCCACTGTTCCACTGATCGGATCCCGCGGGCTTTACCTACCGACTTCTGGCCCAGCACTTTTTCCGAACCGGTGTCGGCATCGGAGTCAGCCCGTAATTTAGGGGTCATGTTCGGCCCTAATTTACAACTTGACCTACATGTTAACAAAACCACGGGAACATGTATGATGCTGCTCCGTATGCTCCGCAGAGTCTTGCCTCTGCTTCCTGTTCGATCCAGGCCGGAGGTAGTCCGTGGGACTATTTTAAGTCGGCTGGATTACTGTAACGGCCTCCTTTTGGGTGCCCCAAAAAATCTGATTGGGAAACTGCAGAGGGTGCAGAATATGGCTGCTAAACTGGCCCTTTCACGTCCCAGATCCAGCTCCTCTACTCTGGCGCTTCGTGACTTGCACTGGCTCCCGGTAGAACTACGGGTCCAATTCAAAGCGGCCTGTTTGGTATTCAGAGCGGTTCACCTCTTAGGCCCCCTTCCACTACAAAACATGTTTTCATGGTACTCTGCCCCACGGCTTCTGCGGTCGTCATCGGCTCACCTTCTGGTGGTGCCCAGGTTTCAAAGAGTGAGGATGGGCGGCCCCTCATTTAGAGTGGCGGCAGCTAAATTGTGGAATTCTCTCCCACTCACTCTTAGGAGCTGCAAGGACTATCTCCCATTCAGGAAAGCTTTAAAAACTCATCTCTTTCCTAAGTAATGGCTGCGCGTCTGCTCTAGTCTTGTGCGATGGGTTCTCTGATCAAAGCGCCAGGATGCCCTCTGGGTGACAGGTCTGCGCTATAAAAGTATGCGAAATAAATAATAAATAAATAAATAATAAATAAATAATGTCCTTCCCAGAACGGAATCAAGCATCCGAGGACCGGCCCGGTTTCGAGGTAACACCTCTCATCAGCCCGGCTAGCTTGACTCCAGTGGTGTGGAGTGCCTGGGACTCACGTCTGAGCATCCCCAGTACACTTAGAGCGGTAATTGCAAACACAACAGTGATGGACAGAATGTGGATCAATGTCACACATTCACCCCAGTCCAAAGATCTGGGCCCAAATCCATCGTTTTTCCACTCCACACCACCCTGGGTTAGACAAGGGCGATATGCAAATCAACGCTGACCCTGTGCCCCATGGGAACAGTCCAGTCCGAACTACAAAAGCCATGTCCTTCCCAGAACGGAATCAAGCATCCGAGGACCGGCCCGGTTTCGAGGTAACACCTCTCATCAGCCCGGCTAGCTTGACTCCAGTGGTGTGGAGTTCCTGGGACTCACGTCTGAGCATCCCCAGTACACTTAGAGCGGTAATTGCAAACACAACAGTGATGGACAGAATGTGGATCAATGTCACACATTCACCCCAGTCCAAAGATCTGGGCCCAAAGCCATCGTTTTTCCACTCCACACCACCCTGGGTTAGACAATGGCGATATGCAAATCAGCGCTGACCCTGTGCCCCATGGGAACAGTCCAGTCCGAACTACAAAAGCCATGTCCTTCCCAGAACGGAATCAAGCATCCGAGGACCGGCCCGGTTTCGAGGTAACACCTCTCATCAGCCCGGCTAGCTTGACTCCAGTGGTGTGGAGTGCCTGGGACTCACGTCTGAGCATCCCCAGTACACTTAGAGCGGTAATTGCAAACACAACAGTGATGGACAGAATGTGGATCAATGTCACACATTCACCCCATTCCAAAGATCTGGGCCCAAATCCATCGTTTTTCCACTCCACACCACCCTGGGATAGACAATGGCGATATGCAAATCAGCGCTGACCCTGTGCCCCATGGGAACAGTCCAGTCCGAACTACAAAAGCCATGTCCTTCCCAGAACGGAATCAAGCATCCGAGGACCGGCCCGGTTTCGAGGTAACACCTCTCATCAGCCCGGCTAGCTTGACTCCAGTGGTGTGGAGTGCCTGGGACTCACGTCTGAGCATCCCCAGTACACTTAGAGCGGTAATTGCAAACACAACAGTGATGGACAGAATGTGGATCAATGTCACACATTCACCCCAGTCCAAAGATCTGGGCCCAAATCCATCGTTTTTCCATTCCACACCACCCTGGGTTAGACAATGGCGATATGCAAATCAGCGCTGACCCTGTGCCCCATGGGAACAGTCCAGTCCGAACTACAAAAGCCATGTCCTTCCCAGAACGGAATCAAGCATCCGAGGACCGGCCCGGTTTCGAGGTAACACCTCTCATCAGCCCGGCTAGCTTGACTCCAGTGGTGTGGAGTGCCTGGGACTCACGTCTGAGCATCCCCAGTACACTTAGAGCGGTAATTGCAAACACAACAGTGATGGACAGAATGTGGATCAATATCACACATTCACCCCAGTCCAAAGATCTGGGCCCAAATCCATCGTTTTTCCACTCCACACCACCCTGGGTTAGACAATGGCGATATGCAAATCAGCGCTGACCCTGTGCCCCATGGGAACAGTCCAGTCCGAACTACAAAAGCCATGTCCTTCCCGGAACGGAATCAAGCATCCGAGGACCGGCCCGGTTTCGAGGTAACACCTCTCATCAGCCCGGCTAGCTTGACTCCAGTGGTGTGGAGTGCCTGGGACTCACGTCTGAGCATCCCCAGTACACTTAGAGCGGTAATTGCAAACACAACAGTGATGGACAGAATGTGGATCAATGTTACACATTCACCCCAGTCCAAAGATCTGGGCCCAAATCCATCGTTTTTCCACTCCACACCACCCTGGGTTAGACAATGGCGATATGCAAATCAGCGCTGACCCTGTGCCCCATGGGAACAGTCCAGTCCGAACTACAAAAGCCATGTCCTTCCCAGAACGGAATCAAGCATCCGAGGACCGGCCCGGTTTCGAGGTAACACCTCTCATCAGCCCGGCTAGCTTGACTCCAGTGGTGTGGAGTACCTGGGACTCACGTCTGAGCATCCCCAGTACACTTAGAGCGGTAATTGCAAACACAACAGTGATGGACAGAATGTGGATCAATGTCACACATTCACCCCAGTCCAAAGATCTGGTCCCAAATCCATCGTTTTTCCACTCCACACCACCCTGGGTTAGACAATGGCATCATTTTTAAAGAAACACACAAAGGGGTATATTTTTATTTTTTACCAGAACCGGGCATATCTATTTTATATAGATATAGAAAAACTGGACATATCATTAATGGACAAGCACTGGCACCACCCAAATATTTATCATAGATTCGATGACCAAGATTTGTATTTCTAAAAATTTTACTTAAACACAGGGAATTTTTCATCTAAACATACACGGCCCTCAAGGTTATTTACTGGTACTCAGCTGGGCAACCAGCAATCAACCGCACTGGGAACCTTATTTTCTACATCCTATCAAACTCCCCCTCAACAAAGACACAGGGATAGGGGGTTAAAAGGAGGAAGGTGCAAACTTATGGTGCCCCCCCAAAAAAGCTGGGATTGTACAGGCTACCTCTGAAGACTTCCACAAGGGTTGACACCATCCAATGCTCATTGTGGTAAGAGTACTGTTCTAAGTGTGGCTATGTGCGTATTATTACTTTATTCCACTCAATCCCATCATTCAATCTAGTTTTGTCTGCTTTCTCCTGGTATATCCAACGTGCCTCCTTGGAAATCAATCAGTTTTCCATACACAATGGGGCACCTCATACTTTTTCAAGAACCACCTATCTGATGTCCCTGAAATCATGTTTTTGTTCATGATAATGCACTACCAGCCGGGTAGTCAATTTACTGGCGTTGATAGTGCTGCCGTGTTCCTGTATGCAAATTTTAATCTTACATGTAGTAAGACCAATGTAATAGAGCCGACAGGGACAAGTCAATCGATTGATAACATTGGCCGTGTTACAATTGGTGAATTTATTCAAATGCCATGTTTTTCCGTCCACCAATTGTGTACTGTTCACTCGCTCCGCCAAGACACACACCGAGCAACCCACATGGATGGTGCCCTGCTAGAATGCCCAAGGTATTCGACACTTGTCTGGGGTGAGTGTGTACCAATCTATCCCGCAAGTTCTGAGATCTCTTAAAAGCAAATCTGGGGGCTGGCATCTTAAAACAGTACGTACTTAAGAGGTGCCAGTGTCTTTTGATAATTTGGCGAATTTTTGTAGACAGAGGGTCAAACGTGGTAACCAGCGGAAGACAATCTCCTTTGTCTTTTTTGTTTCTTTACAGTAACACCATTCTTGGTGTGTTCAATGCCCTCTTCCAGGCATTTCTCACGATCTTTTTGCGGTATGCACGTTTTTCAAGTTTCTCTGTCAGCTCATTGGCTTGTTCCACAAATTTTTTAGTGGAACTACAATTCCTCCGGTACCGGAGAAATTGGCCCACTGGCAAATTGGCCCAAAGGGCACGTGGATGGAATGACCTATAATGAAGTAGAGAGTTCTTATTCATCGGTTTTTGCTGTACATTAGTACACAACCATTTCTCCTTGGACATTATAGCAGGGCACCATCCGTGTGCGGTTGTGTCTTGACGGAGCGAGTGAACAGTATACAATTGGTGGACGGAAAAATATGGCATTAGAATAAATTCACCAATTGTAACACGGCCAATGTTATCTATCAATTGACTTGTCCCTGTGGGCTCTAATACATTGGTCTTACTACATGTAAGATTAAAATTCGCATACAGGAACACCTCAGCACTATCAAAGCCAGTAAATTGACTACCCGGCTGGTAGTGCATTATCGTGAACAAAAACATGATTTCAGGGACATCAGATGGGTGGTTCTTGAAAAAGTATGGGGTTACCCATTGTGTATCGAAAACAGATTGATTTCCAAGGAGGCACGAAGGATATACCAGGAGAAGGCAGACAAAACTGGATTGAACGATGGGATTAAGTGGAATTAAGTAATAATACGCACATAGCCACACTTAGAACAGTACTCTTAGCACAATGAGCATTGGATGGTGTCAACCCTTGTGGAAGTCTTCAGAGGTAGCCTGTACAATCCCTGCTTTTTAGGGGGGCATCATAAGTTTGCACCTTCCTCCTTTCAACCCCCTATCCCTGTGTCTTTGTTGAGGGGGAGTTTGATAGGATGTAGAAAATATGGTTCCTCATGCGGTTGATTGCTGGTTGCCCGGCAGGGCACCAGTAAATAACCCTGAGGGCTGTGTATGTTTACATGAAAAATGGCCGGTGTTTAAATAAAAATTAAACAATACAAATGTTGGTCATCGAATCTATGATAAATATTTGGGTGGTCCCAGTGCTTGTCCATTAATGATATGCCCAGTTTTTTCTATATCTATTTAAAAAAGATATGGCCGGTTCTCGTAAAAAATAAAAATATACCCCTTTGTGTGTTTCTTTAAAAATTGTTCCCTAAAAACTGGAGCATAATAAGAGGTCTATAAGAGAAAGAGTCTAATATAATTTACAACTTAGTACATTTATCTGTATCTCTCAACTATAAGGCGAGTATGGGAGGTATATTGTACTTTCTTTCCCATTTTAGGATGGCCGCCGTTGTCACGCACCAAGTGATCGGCGCACCTACTTGTTGCACTGGCGATCACGCCCGGAGTAAAGTTTGTTAAAAAGTCCCGCTTTAGTTGCACATCGGAGCGGGGAGTTCTAGACCGAACGTGCTGGTAACTGGTCCGGTAAGAGTGTGTGTGTACAGCTGAAGGCTACCATTAAAGAAGTGTAATGCGGACGCCTTTTAGAGCGCACGGTACATGATTCTGGCACATTAAAAAGGAAATGTATGGCAGATGAGGACGAGTCTTTTGGAAATGCATAACTTTCGTGGGGGTTATGTGTATTCGACCTAGGCGCATGCATATCTAGATATAGAGACAAGGGAGTGAAAGCACTGGGGGCAGAATTAACTAACTAACTAATTTGGATGATACTGAGAGGACAAATCATATGCGACAAACAGGCAGTGCTCTGATGTGAGGTCACCCGTGTTGGGGGTGGCTAAAAAGTGATGTGGGGTGAATTAGATTACGATGTGAATGATACATAATTGGTGAACTAATAGTAACCCCATGGGCCCTGAATTGGTAGTGTGTATGTGTATCCCGTTACAGGTTGACGGAGTGCGATTGGGACTACGAGACGTGGATGTATATACGTCCGTTACAATGGTGGCTGCAGGTATGCCAGAGAGTGGCACCCACCAGGTAAAGCATTATGTCCACTGAGTATTTATAATATAATTGAATATGTGTTTTCCTGGGGCAACTATTGATTAGTGTCACTTTGTGTATGTCTTTATATGTTGTGTTTGTGTCTGTGTTCCACAGGTTTAATCGCTGTAAAGTTACAGGAGGGTTTGGACTGACCCCTAGCCTTGAAGATGCTGCCGACAAAGATTGATAGGCAATGAAACATGTTGGCTTCATATATGTTAAAACGAAGCTCAACAGTAGCTTTTGGTTTTTAATGTGAGCAGATACCCAGCAGCGAATAATGTTTATCATAGTGCTAGTGGTGTCTAGCTCAGTTTTCGCGGGTTGAAACAGTGACTGTAGGTGTTCTAGCCTAGGGGTCGGGTTGCAGTAGGTTTGTGTTATTAGTTTCACTATTAATTTACACGCATTACTTACACGTTTATTTATTTTGTGGTGGGAAGGCGCCAATGATGATAAGTGGAACACACTGATGAGTACCTGTCAGTAGTTCCCTGGTGGTTGTTTTCGTGAGGTTCCTTCCCACCCGGCACACATCCTTTTAGAACACTCCTATAATTGGAAGGGTGTTCGTAATACGTGGAGACACAGACACAACTAGGATTTTAGAAATGAGATAGGCACACCCTGTTAGTACAGCAGAAATGTTGCGTACTATATATATCCTCACTTATTAAGGAGGCAGGTGCTGCTTGAGAGAGCCTATCAGAGATAGGGCCGGTTTTGTTGATTGCAGTATTGTGAGTGGAAGGTAACCTGTGCCCTTTTTCCCTCTTTGCTTTGTTGGGTAATGGGCAGTATGGAACCATGCCATGATTATTGGACCGATGCATATATACAAGCAGTTTATTACAGTGGTGTGAAATGCTGTGACCAAACGTCTTTGCCAGATTTAAATAATGAGCTTAGTAAACCATTTGGGCTAGGTTCCCCTGTTTCTCTTGTCTGCAGTACTTTTTTTTTTACCAGTCCCTGGTTAATTGGCTCCTCCCTGTTGCTGTCATGATACTCCCATTGGGAGTCCATGAATCTCCAAGGCCCAGTTCAACTCTCTATAGATTTTTTATATGTCCAACCCATTTTTCTTACTCTATGCAACTACCCTTTTTATAAGTAATGTTTTTGAAGACTGTTGATGTTTTGGGAGAATTTGAACTGGTTTGTGCACCCCGTCTGAGCGTGAAGTCAGAGCCTGTGCTCTTCCTAGTAACTCTTTCTGCTTCTCAAAAGTATTTCCCTTATATTCTCCTCATTTAGATTAGCCAAAGCTTAGCTTTTTTCCTTTGCAGTTTCACGCTTGTATATCTAGCTGGCTTTCATTAAATTTGCGTTACCTTTTTGTGTATGTAATCATAGAAGGGTTTTCTGGTCATTGGACCACAGCTGGAATCATGCCTATTTTCTAGATTGCTTCTGTTTCCCACTACTGTGTTGTGAATTGAAGTAATTTGATCTGGCCATCTCATCATAAAGTCCACCTCTTTCCTTGGTTAGGAGGTGAAGTGCTTATATTTTCACAATCTGCAAGCCTTTAAACTGCTCTTTAGTGATTTTACACCATCTTATTCTCTTGATCGCTTTACAATAATCAAATCTGTCAGAGTGGCCTAGTGTTGGTAGGTTTCTTCCTACTCCATGTTTAATATCTAAACTGGCCATCAGTAGATAGTGGTCACTTTCTCTTCACTGTGGCATTAACCAGTTGCCTACAGAGCCTACTGAGAATGTTAGTTACAGACATATAATCCAGAGTTTATCCATTACCGTGCGTGTTAAAATTGTTTATTCTTCAATTTTGTCCAACACACACATCGTGCAGGTATGCCTGTAAAATAAGTTGTAATTTGTGTACTTTTTTGGGTGGGCAATTGAGGTTGAAAGCCGGTTTTGACAAGTTTTCAGGTTAAAGTTACCTACAAGCAAAATCACATGGACTGGGAGCAGCAACATAGGTCTTTGAGTGAGACACAGAGGTTGCCTAAAGTTTTCACCCTTGGACCCTTCAAACAAGTTCACAAAGTATTAATTATAAGCCCTGTTTTACCTAATGCCCCTAGATTGTATATTCTAAAAGTTACTGCTTGAAATACTGAGTTTTGTTCTACTATCTTTACATTTGAATTTATGACTGTACAGATGTAAATCAATAATCAACCTGAGGGTCTTCTGTGTGTGTTATTTTTTTGTGCAGGGTTGTACGGTTCCTGATAACCGTCTTTTGACAGCACATGCTGCAGGTTTCTTGTACAAAGATGATATATGCTTTCTTGAAAAAATCTAAGGAGTCTTTTTGTTGAATGATTTTTTTTTAACCCCGCCACAATCACAGTATATAAGTTCTGTTTAGTGTGTCTTGCCTCCCTCTTGATACATATGTTAAGGTAAAGATTAATTAGAAGGGATTATTTTGTGTTCCATCCTGGGTTGGTTCTGCATGTATTTACCGCTTGCTCACAATTATTCTTGGACTGTAATTTGGGATGGACTTCGACTCAAGAGACCAACAATTTTTATACAAAGATGTATCAAATTGCTCTCAGGTTCACTTTTTTTGTATAAGGCTGTTGAAGAGCACAAGTAGTGATCCTTATTCACACAGGCATTTGACAAGAATGGACAAATGGCGCCTTCTGTGTGTGAACTTACTTCATTGATGTCCGTGGAAGGACCCAATGTGGCAATGTGACCATGGTCCTTGCATATGAGTACTGTTGTCTACTTTCCTTCTGTGTCTTTTTTTTAGTTAGAGACAATCACAGGCTTGTTGATTTGACATGAGGATGTATCCTGTTGTTTTTGTGTCCTCCTGCTGGCTGCCATATTACTTTTATATGTATGGCTTTTCTGGTATTTGATTAGATTTGATTTACGGTTGAGGCTGATTGTTCTGTTGTTAATGTATTCATGTTTGCGTTACCACTTGAAGCTTCCGCCTGAGTTGGTCGTTTCTTCTGTATCTTCCCTTCCTTGAATATTAGATAGTATCAGTGGTCGAAGTGGGGGGAAAAAAAGTAGGGGGACTGTGAGTGGAGAATCAGAGGGCGGCATAATCCAAGGGTTGGATCAGTGGGTGGAGTCAGAGGTGTGGCCAGATTGCGCAAAACAACCCCATTTTTAGTATTTGTTTGGCATTTCTCTGCCAAGTTACAGCTTATTATGTTATTGAATTTAACCTGTGGATACGCATGATTATTTAAGGTTTAATATGAGTTATTGACATGAAAATACATTCACAAAGTGGGATATGTTTCCAATCACAGAATGTCTCAAAAATGCATAAAAGTGGTAGCACAGGCCATTTGTCTCCAAGCCATGGAGTTTCTGTCATCAGCACTTCTCCTCCCTTTTTCCACAACAGCAGTTCAAACATGAAGGGCACAATCTCCTAGTTTGCAAATGTTTTTTATATAATTATGGCTCTGCCATATTTGCCACATAATACAAGATCTGCTGCATAATTTGACAATGTTAACTAATACATTGTTTGTAGTTCAAACGGATATAAGGTTTCTAAAAAAGTTGACTTGTGCCGCTGCGAAGTGGACAGCCCTTTGCAAAGGTTGACTAATTACCTTTCTCACTGCTGCATTTGTATGTTACACTGGTACTAATTAGGCAAACTCTTTCCAGAGACTGTTAGCATGTGTGCAAATGTCAAAATAATAAAATATCAGAAAATATACTGCATTACGCTGCAGGCTTTTTTTGCTGCATAATTAACACTGGGGCACAATGTAGTTCTCCTTTGCTGCATAATTCCAGTGTTCCCAAAGCAGGCAGCATATGTTAAAAGTGCTCGTGTATAAAGCAGAGAAATTGTTAAGTTTGCAAACTTAATTTGGTGTACGTGCAAATCCTGCATTGCTGATCCCTGGTGAGTTGCAGATACTACTGCTGAAACAAAGCCAATTGAGGTACCAATGGGTGAGGCGGGCTGGCCTCAAGGGCAGGGCTGGCTTTTGCGCTGGTGGGGCTCTGTACAACAATGTTTTTTAGTGCCCCCCCATGACCACCTCTGCCATGGATTACCTCACTACCACCCTTTATCAGTGCCCCTTAAGTCACCATATTCACACTCTATCTCAGTTGCATTTAATTCGATGTATGCCGCCACTCATACCAGTGGCTGTCAGAGCACATTACATAAAACTAAGGACTACAAGGTGTAGGCATCATATAACAACCACACTAGAAGGCCGTATAATTTAATAGTGATTGGTCTGGAGAAACACAGACTCAGAATTTAAAACGCAATACCATGGCTGGGGGTTCTCCTTAATAATCAAAATTGATTTCTATCCAAAAGAACACTTTTTGCAACATTAGTATAATTAAACACTGGGGGGGGGACATGACGCTCTAAGTTATACCTTTGCCGTTTGTTTGCAGCTCTTAGATGACAGTTAATAGCTCACTGTTCTATGTTAGGATTTTAACTAATAAACTGCCATTAACAAAAGGATCGCTCTGACAAAAGCAGTAACCCACTGACCTATTCACATTATTGGTACTTTGTGATCTGCATGATACACGTTCTTTGCAGCAGGCACATTAACCCTCTGTGCTTTCTTCCTATGAATCAAAACTTCCACTAGACAAAATCCGCTCTCTCTTGAGGAAGAACATCATTCACCAGCGTTATCATGACATTTTTATTGGTTACAAAAATTGCTTGAGTCCAGGAAGGAGGCAGAAAGCACTTTTAAACCATAATATACTTCCAAGCATGATGCCCCCACCCAACATCTGCGTCTGGTGCGGTCACACCGGTTGCACCGCCCTAGAGCTGGCCCTTCTAAAGGTCCTGTGACCTCAGTGATAGAGTCACTGTTGCTCTAGGGTGTGTTGTTTCAAAGGCTTGCCCACACGGCTGGTGGTGAACTTCAGTGTGGATTGTGGTGGACATGTCTTGAAAGTTGACCCACCCTTGCCACTGCTAAGGTCCACCTGCTGGTGCTTAGATACCAGGGCTTCTAAGGTCTAGCTAGGGCTTCTAAGATCTTGTGGGCCTTCTAAAGTCTAGCATGGGAATGTGCTCCCTCAGGAGAGTGGTCTGGTGGACTGGTCATGAAGGCTGAACCTGGTTCCCCAGTTCCAAATTTGGCAGCTCTGACCATAGTGCCACATCCTCTACCCCAATGAGCACCATACTGCACCACTGAGAGAAACTCACACTGCCTTAAACTACAACCCAATTGTGCCCTGCTATAAACACCTCGATGAGGCTCAATTTAAATTATGCACTAGACAAGAGCAATATGCTGCCTTAAAAAAAAAGTAACAACATTCTGGGAAAAGCAAACACTCATAGGGAATGCAAAATTAAGTAAAGCATGTGAAATGTAAGCAGGAACAACAAGGTTACCTTAATGATTTCACACTCACTATTCAGAAATCCATGAGTACTTTTGCCTGAAAAGTTAAGTACATGACTACAGGGCCCGGAATGGACTCATTTCAATGTCCATTGCTTATATCCTTCCAAAACTTAAGCAGTATAGTAAAAAGACCATGGGGCACATGCATCATTGTAGGAATTTGCATTTCCTAAATTGCGAAAATTAAGGAATCGCAATTTAGGAATTGCAAAATCCTTTGCATCAAGAAATCCTAATTTTTTTTAGGATTTCTTAATTTTCGGAATTTGCAATTCCTTAATTGCGAATCGCAATTAAGGAATGGCATTTTATTGATTCCTATGGGCCTAGAGGCCCATAGGAATCAATGCTGTTTTGCATTTCTTTTTTTGGGAATTCGCAATTTGTTGATGCATTGCAAGGGTGCAGAGGGGGGTCCAAAGGACACCCCCCCCCCGCACCCCTGAAATGTATTTTAAAGTGCATGTTTCACACACACATGTCCTAAGGACATGTGTGTGTGTGTAACATGACACTTTCCAAAATGCATTTTTGTGCTTTTTTAAAGAATTTCGCAAATTAACACGAGGGTCAACCTCGTGTTAATTTGCATTTCCTATTTCAAAATTCGCATATTTAAAAAAATTGATGCATTGCATTTAAGGAATCGCACAAATGCGATTCCAGTAAATGCATTCGCATTTTTAGGAAATGCAAAAAAAAGCGATTTTTGAAAAATTGTTTCATGCATCCCAAAAACGTATTTAGGAAGCGGAAACGGCCGAATTTACCGAACTGCACCGTTTGCAATAGGTTGATGCATGTGCCCCCATATCTCTGAACACAGAGCCGCAGTACACATTTTTTTTTTCCAATCCACGTATTGCAGTACCTCCAGGATTGGTGCACCAGTTCCCCACCCAGGGAAAACAATGCTGTTCAAAGAAAGAATATTATTAAGGCAGCAATGGTCCCTTACATGCATTAATACTTTATCAATGAATATAGACAGAGTCGTTGCTATATTGGAACTGACATACCCAGCCGGGCAGAGGTCTAAGTGTTTACTTTTCAATCAATGTAAGACAAAATTCACACACAATATACAAGACAGGGCACAAGCCTGCACCCAATTTGACACACAGAAAAGGGGGAAAAATTAAGAGAAAACACAAAAGGGCTTGTAGGCAAAAGCTTAGCGTTCTGTAAACTTGTTAATTTGCACAGTTTTGATTATGAAACAGAACAATATTGACACCTTTACACTATTAAAGGGTTTATACATAATTCCATGTGTATAAGGTGCACATAGTAGTTTAAAGAAAGAAAACAAAACAAGAGTAGCACTTCACTGGCAAACTCTGTAAAGTGGTGCTAATTTGTTTGGGTGTGAATAAAATCAATCTGGCCACTTTGCTACCACTCTGTCTTTTTTAATTTAATTATTTATCAAATTGTAACCTTGTATTCGCAAGGGTGCACGTTGGAATAGGAAAAGGACAGAAAAATACAACATTTCCAGCAAAGGTGTTTTTTGGGTCCATTTCATAGGGGAACAAATAAACAAAAGGAGGAAAGCAAGGGTGAGAACCGTTTCTTGAAGTCACGGTTTTCAGTAAGTGAGAAAAAGCTGCTAGACAGAGAGAAAGGTAATACGAGGAAGAAAGCAAGGAGGGGCAGCTGGAGCGGCAGAGCAGAGGTGGACATTGTACTGGTCTTCTCTGGGCAAGAAGGAAAAGACAGTGAACCCTTTCTATGCACGCCCCGTCCGTCCCCGAACGGCCACGAACACCGAGCCTTATCTATAGGCCTTGGCTATTTCTGCCGTCCTGGGACGCATGTTCAAAATAATAAAAGTAGGGGAACGTAATCCGTGGAATTAAAGAATTAGGGGCACGTTGTGCTTTACCAATCCTTCACACTTCGACCACTGGATAGTATGAGTTCCTTATTTCATGTATGTTTCCCTTTGTTATTTCCTTCTTTGGATTGTTTTAGTACCCGTCCTTAGTTTTCCTGTTTTTATTTAGTCTTTTATTTCCTCATTATTAAGATTCTCACTTTTTGTGTTTGATTGTGTTGCTCATTAAGTGTAATTGATTTGTTTTCTTTGTACAAAGGTTTTAGTGATTTCTCTGTGGCTACTCCACTACTACTGACAGTTGCTCTCTGTGGGTGCTAGCTCTGCTAGTAGTGCCATTTCCTATTGATTGCTACATATAAGAGGTGTATGAACAGATGAGGATGAGGACTCTAATAGGATTACCTTGTTGATTACAGTCTGCCTCAGTTGGATGGAGTAATTTCCTTTATGTTCTCCACCAAGAGTGATAACATATTGTATAGTGTGCACAGTTTGTCCACTATTGAGGTGCATGTGCAGTACCTTGTTTCCCTGGTTGCAATTATTCTACCTAGTCTGGTTTCAAGAGAAGTGATTTTTGTATTCTGTTTAGAGATTCCATTGGTCAAGGATTGCATCAAGTTGACTTGCATTTCCAATTTGTGTGACTGTTAAGTCAATGCATTATTCGTGTCGGGCAGGATCCAGTTTTTTTATGTTAATACTGTGGATCTGTCAGAGTGTTGTTATTTGACGTTGTTACCAGCAATGTAATTGTCTCGGCTACTTCAGTTTGTATTGCTTCTGTTTCATCAAGCAGGCTGACATCTGCATCACTTAGGGCTAAAATAGCTGAAAGGTCAAATCTAACAACCTCTGAGTTGCCGTCATAAATACGATCATAAATGGAGGTTGAGGATATTTCTATCATTGCTATGTCAGGCAGTCATCAATACTATAGTGCACCTTTGCTTTTATTTCTATCTTTGAGTGGTGAGAAACATTGGGCATTTGGACCCCAGATATTTTCATGTGTTGTTCTGTACCCACTATTGTGTTTTTGTTTGCCTCCATGATTCCATATTCCATGACCCTGTGGGTTTGGGGATTTGTGTGCGCAACCTCAAACTCTAGCATTTTTATTTTAAAAGTCCTGAGCAGCTGGGTTTCAATTATTAGGTCATTCAATTTGGAAGTGGAAATGGATTTAACTTGTTGCTGTTTCCTAGTTTGCATACCATGTATTCCCACTTTTTTATATTCCTAGTGTTGCACCTCATTAAGAAAACGTTATATGAGAGTTTGGCAGTTCTAGGCCAATGCTGAGCTAGTTACCATAACCTGAAACTACAGATATAAAAAAAAAATATGATTGGAGCTCTCAGAGTCTCTCAGGCACTGCGCGCTAGACGTCCACACTGGGCTGCAGCTCTGGTTTCCTAGAGTATACAAGCAGTTGGCTGTGTTTTGATTAATGCAAATTATTACACTTCAACCAATCCAGTTTCTGCCTCATTTGTACTCCAGTTCTCAGTCTTGGTAGTTCGTGTGGGGAAGGAAAATGCTAGTTGACACAGTACATTTTCCTGATCCCTGTGGCTTTTGGGCGAGTGTTTAGAATTTCTTATCTGGGCAGGAATGCAAAAATACAGACTGTTTTGCTTACCTCCTCCTCATGCAACTTGTGTCTTCTGCCACCACCACCCACTGGCTGACTTGCAGCGACACTGTCTGGAAGTGCCCTTCAGCCCTGCTGGTCCGGCTGCCACGTGGTTGTCCCCTCCCCCGCTGTTCTCTCAACTCCTTGCACAGAGCGTTGATGCTTTCGTGTGATCCCCGGCTCCCAGCGCAGTACACTGAAGTGCACCAAGAACACGGCTGGCCCCCAGCAGGTGGGATAGGGGTAAAAAGAGGGGTAAAGAAGTGGCTTGGCAAGACCTGGCTGATTTAGCGGAACTGCTGAACCCCTGCACTGCCCCGAAGTCAGGGGGGATTGGCACTGCGGGCACTAGGGCATGGGCTGAAGGGCCGGTGTCTCAGTGCACTCTGTGGGCCATTTTGTACCCTCTTTACCAGTCCACAGAGAGCACTAACAGGGAGGGGAAAGCAGCTTCGCTGTGCGGCCGGCCGTTCAGAGATGATCAGCTGTGGCCTCTCCTTAACCCCCTGCCCAGCAATCATGCCAGGTGTTGCTCAGACTTATGAGCCATTTTCACCTCGGTCCACTCAGCCCATAACAGTGCTTGCATTAGTCCTCGCCCACAGCCCATTCTCACTACGGGGGCTAGGTGATGTGGGGAACTCGCAGCAGCTTCACCTTAGCCCGCCCCCCGCCCCCCGCGCCCCCATTGATGGCCCAGAAGCTGTGTTTTTGCTTTAGCCCTTCTCCTGCCACACCATTGCTCTGAGGCACTGAAGGTCTGGGGAGGGCTGAGTAATTTACAAATAGCTGGGGCCTCTCTGTTTTTCAGCTGCTCCTGCGCTGGAGGGCTGGGGAATCATTTTTTAATAGAAAGGGGCCTCGCTGTTTTTAGGTGCTCCTGTGCTGGAGGGCTGGGGATTCATTTTCTAAGAGAAAGGGGCCTCGCTGTTTTCAGGTGCTCCTGCGCTGGAGGGCTGGGAAATAATTTTTTTATAGAAAGGGGCCTCGCTGTTTTCAGGTGCTCCTGCGCTGGAGGGCTGGGGAATAATTTCTTAAGAGAAATGGGCCTCGCTGTTTTTCAGGTGCTCCTGCGCTGAGGAATAATTTTGTATTAGAAAGGGGCCTCGCTGTTTTGAGGTGCTCCTTCTCTGGAAGGCAGGGGGATCATTTTTTAAGAGAAAGGAACCTCGCTGTTTTCGGATGCTCCTGCGCTGGAGGGCTGGGAATAATATGGTAATAGAAAGGGCCTGGCTGTTTTTCAGGTGCTCAGCTTGTAGGACATTGTCACATTGGCCCTGTGTCCTTCCCAAAAACAATATCCTCCCACTTACATTCCTTGTGTGTTTCATGAAAGGGCACGCTCGCAAATGTGGGCCACGCCCCGCAAATGTGGGCCACCTTCGCAAACGTGGGCCACTTTTTTCGTCAGTGCCCGGGACAAATTGTGATCTCAAACGGACCCTGCCCGAAGTCTACCTGGGGTCAGGGCCATAGCGGGCGCAGGGCAATCCCCCGGTGTGCCACATGGGTGGGGGGCCGATTTGGGGCCCCTGTGGGCCGTTTTTGTTACAGGGCCGTTTTTGCAGCATAGCTGCAAAACGGCCCTGTAACAAAATCGGCCGAAAACCGGTCCTGGCAAAGAGCTCAGCGGCACCCACAACCCCCCCCCCCCGGGTTGCCCCCCCTTTGCCAGGGCCGGTTTTGGTTCCCTGTCCGGCCCTATCTGGGGTTCCCAGGCTTTCCAGTCAGCAAGGGAGACCACACAATGAATATGAACATGCGCTGGAAAAGGCTTGCTTCGGTGGCTGATTTTTTCAGACATTGCAGAAGGTACGGATGAAGAGCCGGAAGCGGGTCTTTGGGTGGGCACGAGCACGGCACTGTAACTGTCACCAGCAGGAAGAACTTGCAGCTGTGAAGAAACTGCTTGCTTGTGATAAAAGACGCATCTGCTTTCAACACTACGACAGGTTTCACCACTAGAGGTAGTAAAAAGCTATAAAAAGGCCACATTGAAAGGATTCTGGCAGGAGAAGTAACTGGCAGTACAGGTTGCAACTACTAAGCATTTATGACCATTCAGGCTATTGCAGGCTTCCAAAGCTAGAAAAATCAATTGGCCACCAGGTATTAGCCATTGCTAGCGTATATTCAATTAATAAACAATTGTTTTGCTCAGCTCTAAATTAGATACACAGCTCCACCATATGGAAGACTGTCATAAGTGTTGGTAGCTGGGGCATCGATTGGTCAGTGAGATTGGAGGTGTATGAATATCACATTTTCCAACTAAAAAAGGAGGATGTAGGGGTGAGATGACCAAGGTTCGGAATGGCCAATTTCCATTAATAGCAGGGTCAGTACAGGGTCATGCTGACTTTTATTAGGTGGGCCTCTTTCTACAGAGGCCCAGTAGTTGACAAATGCTTCGTTGGAATTCTACCTCAACCGATTGCCACTGGATAGACTATTTGCAAGCATTCACTCTATCACCTGTTGGGTGTTTATTTGTTTGATTGCAAGTAATATTCCAGGAGGCCGATTGACTCTGCTTTTCAAGCCTACTACTTCCAATGTTTGCCAGATAAATAGAGTTGCACATTTGTTCCCATTTAAGAAATATGGATTCTATCTGTGCAGATTTACTACTTTTTTTTAAACCAGTCACTATATATATATTTACGTTTCTGCTCCAAAAAATGACCACGTTAAAAGCTACTTCTGAAATTAGAATGTCTTGCAAAGCCTTGCAGACCTAGCACACCAAGCTCACACCCCTCAGACACACCTACCATGCCAAAATACATATGCAGGGTCTCACACCTCAAACAACTCCCTTGGATCTGCATCCCTGCCTGTTCCACCTGGGACTAGTAGTTCTCTCTGGGAACTCAAGACTACGGTAACGTACAACACAATGGCATATAGTCCCTGCTGTGAGATCACTTACTTGAAATTAATTTTTACTACACACACTCTTCTCTGCTACAAGAAGCCTTGATGGCAGATTTGTTAAAGCAGTGCGTGTAGGCAGGGCTCAATGTTTCCAGTCCTCACCTTTTACAAAACATTTTATAAGGTAACTGAAAATCCCATGTACTGAGCCTGAGTTGGAAATAGAGGTGGATGTATTTTTGCAAAATAGGGGGAGGCAGACCTCATCCAAGCTGTCAAGCCGGAGTGCTGCTAATGCACTACAATGACTGAAAGCTGAAGTGGCAGTGCTTAGTCCACGCACCTCTCAGCAGGCTAGGGGACTGGCTAAGCTGCTCGCAGTACTAGTTATTACCCTGCTACTAATGTAACAACCTAATAACCTTGATTCACACAACACCGATGTGGCATTACTGGATCCATTCACTGACATCACAAGGAGTCAGGTCCAATGGGTACTGCTGAGACAGTCAGCCAGTTCAGGACACAATGAAGAGTTTTTCACACACACTTTAATAGGCGGGAGTGCGCAGCAGACAGTTTAGTTCATGAAGTTTGGCAATGGGGGCACAGCCCTCTGCTGCTTGCACTGCTGTGGTACTCTCTACAATGATGATCCCGCGACCATAACTGACCCCACTGGAGGCTGACCCATGGGACTCCGGCTGCTGGTTATCTACACAAAAAACCTGAACAGATTGTCATTCACTGAAAACGTGTCATGTCTCATCAAACATCTGTAACATGACTTTTATTGATCAGATCCATGAGTGCATTGGAAATTTTGTGATGGAAGTGCATAGCTGCCAAGGCTTTTCAGATTGTTGTTGTTGTAATACTTTATTCAAAAAAATATTTCATAAAAGTACAAACATACAAACATACACATTTACATTAGACAGTATTACAAGTATTACAGTTCCATTACATTGATGGTGTCATTACTAAAAACATTTAAGAAATAAAAGAAGGAACATTAGTAAAAGGATCTTTTCCTGGTGGTAATAATCAAACATTGGGTAGCAGTTTGGACCTGGTATACCAAGCACTTGCCAAGTATTTGGCGACCCCACAAATAATATACATAGAAGAAGTGTTGGTTAAAATAATACGCAAGGCTGATCTGTGGTCCCTAACTCCTGACTCCCTACAAACAGGTTTCAACTATTTTGCTCTAGCCTGTTTATAAGCGATACATGCAAACAAAAAGTGGCCAAGAGATTCTTCCGGGCATGAACAACCTGGGCATTTTAAATCAGATTCCCTCCTGGCCTTCCACCCTTCCTTGAATGTATTGAGCGGGAGGGTGCCGTATCTTAATTTCAGAAACAAAGTTCTATCACGGGGAGTTTGAATAAAGTCCAAAAATGACTCTAACTTCCAGTAGGGCTTATGTTCAAGGAAGTTATTCGTCAGGGGTCCCCAATTTGGGTTCTTTAGTACCTTTGCCTCGACCCAACCCCAATAAAGTTTTTTAACGGTTTGTTTCGGTGGGGGGGTTTGCGAGGACCAAGATTCACCCAGACCTATAGATTCCACCAACTTCTTTAAATTGTTAAGCCATTTTATTTTATTGGCTACATTCAAACTAATTAGCTCATCCAACACTAAAGCATAATTAACTAATTCGGGGGTCCTTCTAAGGCGCACCCAGAATAACAAGGGGCGAATTTGGACTAAGTCAGAGATCGATCTTTGGCCCATGTCAAAGAATAATGGTTTCAAAGGGGTCGAGGAGGGCAGCGAGACTATGGCTCTTATGAACTTATTTTCAGCCACTACCAATGCTTTAATATTCGCCGCACCCCAGAGTTCAGAGCCATAGACTGCCGATGCTAGAGCTTTCCCCTCATAGACTGCCAGAGCGAGGGCTATAGGTCTACTAATAGAGAGGCGCTGATTCTTTAATATCGCTCCAGAGACCCTTTTAAGATTTAAAACCATTTTAGATACATGGGAGTTCCATCTCATATTATTGCAAAGCCTCACTCCGAGGTAATCGAATTCATCCACCACCTCAAGAGGGGTGCCATTCAGAGAGAGATAAGCCTTCCTGTGCTTTTTATTAGCGGATAATACCATCAACTTAGTTTTTGTGGTATTGACCGTTAGCCCACGATCTTTACAAAAAATATTAAAACGATCGAGCAGTTTTTGTAAACCCATAGGGGTTTTGGACATCAGGAGGGTATCGTCTGCAAAGAGGAGTGTGGGTGTTTTCTCACCGGCAAGGATGGGGGCATCCGCGGGGTCCTCCCTCAAATGGTCCACCACCCCATTTATAAAGAGGGAGAACAGGGTCGGAGCCATCACACATCCCTGCCTCACTCCTCTGTTGACCAGTACCCTCCCTGTCAATTGACCCTGACTTCCCCAGCGAATCCTTGCATAATTTCCTTCGTGAAGTTTAATAATAAACTGCAGCAGATAACCGGGGAAACCCATATCAAATAAGACCGTCCAGAGTTTGGCGCGTGGAATAACATCGAATGCTGTTTTCAAGTTTATGAACGCCAGGTACAGACTACCCTTGGCAATAGACTGCACAGAACCGAAAGACCTGGTCCATTGCACCGACATTACGCCTAAACCCCGCCTGGAAGTGGGACAGAATGTCCTTATCTATAAGCCATGATTCTGTTCGATTTATGATGACCCTGCCAACTACCTTTTGGATGGTATCTATTAAACTTATTGGTCTGTAGTTGGCAGGGTCCTCTCTGTCACCTTTCTTGTATATGGTGATGACCTCTGCACCCTTCCAGGATTCTGGGACAGGGTGGCCATGCTGGATTACATTCATTAAACATGCTATAAAATCTGCCCATAGTTTAGGATCATGCAGTAGCACATCCCCCGGAAGGCCATCTGGGCCAGTCGCCTTCCCTGGTAATATTTTTGAGATGGCATCCTGTACTTCTCGCTGGGAAAATGGATCTTCCTTGGAACCTTGCTTCATGCAGAGCTTGCTATGAAGTTCAATAACTGGGGATGTTGTTAGGCCTTTAAGACTGTCCTCACAGTATAAGTTTAAAAAATGGGAATACCATTGCTGTTCAGTTATATGGTTTAAAATTGGTTCTACCCCCCTTCTATCAAGAGCATTAATCAATTTCCAAAAAATAGTAGAGTTTTTCCCACGGGCTGCGGCCTTGAGCAGCTGCCAGTGCTCCTTCTCCCAATCTTTCTTAGCTAGTGTTATACTGCTACGGTACTCCTTTCTAGCCATTCGAACTGCTACAGAGTCCTTGCTTTTTATCGCTAGAGTAATTTTTTTATTTTTTTTTCAGATTGCAATCTGTGATATTTTCATAATTTCAGTGTAATTATGAGAGACATTTCAACAACTATGAGTCATACTTTCTCACGAGCAAAACCAAGCAACAAAGATGCGGGAAACTTATAAATAACAGAACACATTTGAGCAACGAGAAGCTGTTAGAAGATCTTAAAACTGCTGCAAAGCACTTGAAGCAGCGCAGCACTAACCTGGTTCCCTGTGCCAAAAGCAGTAACACACTGAGCTGATCCACAGAAAATACAGTTCTGTGATATGCTGGTGGTGTTCTGAGCTATTTTATGGTGAATCAAATCTGACACTAGACAAAACTCTGATCTCTCTCCAGCAGGCACATTAATTATCAGAGTTATCCTTGTATGGTCGGTGCAGGTATAATAATTTTAATGAATAATTTCCTGCCCCGCCCCCAGTAGGGGATTGCTGCTAAAAGGTCCTGCCCACTAGAATGCCAGTGAGCATCTTAAGTCGTGTCCTCCTCTAGAATTACTGTTCTGCTTCTGTGTGTGTGTGTGGGGAGGAGGGGCGAGGTGTCAGCTGTTTGTCCGGTGGTCAGTGAGAGCTTACTTCGGGGCATATCAACAACGATTAGAGATAAACATCGCTAAGCACGTTTAGCGATGTTTATCCTATCGCTGGATTTCCTCACTGTGATATCGCTGTATCAACAATGCTTTTCACAACGGCGATAAGAAATCCAGCGATAGCGGGGAAATTACAGTTTTGAAGGGAACATTGCTGGTTTTCCAGCGTTGTTCCCTGCAAAACGGTGATAACTTGCTGATATGACCCTGTGGTCGTATCAGCATAATCCACCCCCTATGTTAAGCATAGGTAAGTCAGGATTTTAGTGGACGTTTTTGGCGAAAACCGCAGTTTTCACCAAAATCTAACATGGGCTAAAATGCTCTGGGCTGCCTTGTAAATATCGTGATTTGAACATCAGCGATATTTTAGAAGGTAGTCCTTCCAAGGTACGCCCAGTGCCGCCCACTTTGCATCTCATTAGCGATGCAAAGGGAGGCGTCGGAAAAAAGGGGGCTAACATGTGATTATGCATGTTAGCACCCTCTTGTAAATAAGGCAATCATTTTATCTCAGAGATAAAGCCCTTGTTAATATGCCCCTAAGTCTTTAAAAGACTAATGGCTCGCAGGGTCAGCTCTGAATTTGCCAGCGTGCCAAGAAATGAACTCTCATCACACATTCTACAGTACTGCAGATTGAGAGAGTAGCATCATCCATGTGCTAGCCTGCCCTCACTCCAAGCCAGCAACTCTCACTCTTATCTCCATCAGAAACTGACATGAGCAGGTGTGAGTGTGTGGAGTCCACACATAGCTGTCACGATAGTGGCAGCCTGAGGCAGGCATTCATTTTCCAAGCACTTTACCTGCCTGAATGAGTTGGTAAGTCAAAAGAAAACTCTGATAAATAATGTTCCCGCTTTTGTCTAGTGCCAGTTTTGACATACCATTAGGTAGCGCAAAGGGTTCATGTACTTGCTGCAAAGACCGTGTCCCGCTAAAATCACAGAACTGTATTGTATGAGGATATCTCCATGGGATACCCACTTCATCACAGACAGCCTTTGTTACTTGTGGTTCAGCCCCACCTGGATCTGAGCTGGGCTGGGTTGCTGTGCTTAGAACCAACGTGTAGGTTTAAAAGCATCTGCTCCTTATATGTCCAGCAATTTCCAGGCAACAATAAAAATGTCAAGGGTAACTCTGATGATTAATATTACTGCTGGAGAAATATCAGAGTTGTGTCTAGGGCAGTTTTGATACACCATAACGTAGATCAGTACACCACCAGCTTATCACAGAACTGTATTTTATGTAGATCAGCTCAGTGAGTTACTGCTTTTGTCACAGGGCACTTGTCTTGTTTAATGTGTTGGACCTGGCGTGAGGAGGAGAGTTCGCGTATCGGCGGCTCGTATCTCTACACTACAGAATTGTATACTTAGATTGCGGATTAACTGAATTTTTGGGTGGAAACTGGCCCAGCAGTCCTTACCAGGATTTCCCCTCACGCCATAGGAGTAGTGTGGCTTGGAATTAGCGCTTTAAACCTCAATATAGTGAATCTGTTCACCCGAGAACAAGTCGCATGTACAACCATACTGAGGCGACGAAACACGTGTTGGCTTGGGAACTGTTTACTTACTGAAAACCTCAAGACCTATTAAAAGGAAAGAAAAGGAAAAAAGGAGAAAAAATGTATTGATTTGTTGTGTTTTATGTATGATTAACATCCAAAACTACCAGTTGAATATTAGGTGTGCTTGGGTTTACAATTTATGATGTCTTGTTGCTTTTGCCACAGAACCTAGGGAGGCAGGTGGTCCTCTCAAACCCTTGAGCACCGTCACCAATAAGGTTCTTTTCAGACTATCTGGTGTAATTACCTATAGGCGCCTACATCCTATTACTTATACCACCGAATCTAGTGTTGGACCCAGTACTTTGCTTACAGAGTGGTAGAGTATCTATTTCAGCTTTTATCCTATTGATTAAATTTGCTGCTGTACCTCAATTGATGTCGGTGCTGTGTTATTCTTTTGTGAGAGATACTGTGATAGAGGAAACCTCTCTGTGTGAATGAACAAATGAAGATCTGGGAAGGGCAATTAGAAAAGCAGGGGTGTTTTTCCTCCTTTGCTTTTTTATTCTCTCAAGTTCCAGACGTGACTACTTTACCCTTCCTTATGGGCCACCAATGGTATTTTTTCACACTGAGTCAAAGATTATTTGGCCTTGCACATATAAGAAGACTGTTAGTGTATCTGAGAAAATGTCATAAGGAAAAGTCGATGAGAAGGTTTGATACATATTTTCAACTTTATTCAATTGCACTTGGGGGAGTGCGTTGTGAAAGGGATCTTTCGCATAAATGGTGAGAGTAGCGTTTCAATCTGGCATTGTTTACTCCACAATGGGAAGTTTGCCTTGGCAGGGGATACAAATCAATCTCAAATTCCACCAGCTCATGAATCTGGTAACTCATGTCCTTTGAGTTCAATGAAGCTCTTACTAGTTAACCTTCGGTTTATCAAGCTAGCAGCTCGGGACCAGAAAGATTCAATGTGCAGACTCTAAAGTGATCATTATCAATGTTGCAGCTTTGACCTAAGTCATTTGAACACATTTTGATGAAAAAGGGGTTCAAATCTGCACTTCGGCCTTGTGCTATACTCATATTTCTATTCCTAGTCTTTTTTTTCACTAGACACTACATTTCAATTCCTACAACGTCAAGTTACAGGCTCAACTCTGTGCTTTGGTACGGTGTGGGGGAATTGTGACCTTAATGCTTAAGATGATACAAAATAGTTCAAGTGGAATTCAACTCACTGATGACATCAACCAGTCGAATAAATTAGAAAAGCATGTGAGTGCATCCAAGTATTTCGAAAGAGATGTATTACCTTGACAGCTAAAGGTTATTAATAATGCTTTTAGCCTCCCTTGCCACTAGAGGATAATTGCACTCAAAACAGTTTTTTTGTCCAAAGCAGTAGTCTTAAGGGGCACAGATCTATACTTAAAGCCATGTATAATAAAACTGTTAAGGCATCTCACAGTGAGAATTGAAAAGCTACCAGAAGAGAAACAAATAATTTGTAATCTGGGAAACTACATTGATCGCTTCAAGGCAAGCATCCTATATATCTTGTAATAGACATATGATGAAGAAATTGATGCACTGTTATTGATTTTCAATTACCTCTAACTTAGGGTGAAGGTCTGAGAACAGGCTAGCATATTGCTGAATCATCTGCTGTGTTATAGTGGCATGCTCTTCCTTTTTGTCCATCCTTCCTTCCAATGGGTAAATCCCTTAGAAGCAACATTTAACCCTTTAGCAATCTTGCTAAGTTTAGCCCAAGTTTTAATTGTGTCATCCTTTGAAGCCAAATATTCTTTGTGTCTCTGTATTCTGTGTTTTACATGGAAAAGGTAGCAGCTAGAGTGGGGTTCTCCTGCATAACCATACAGCATTCAATCTCAGTCTCTTTATTCCTTATTGACTCACAAACTAAACTTATTGACTTATTAACTTATTGACAAACTAAATGCAGACAAATCTGAGATATTGCTGTTCGGCGGACACACTCAACTGTGGAACAACAGTTGGTGGCCAGAATCCCTGGGTACTCCACCAACTCCGACTCTAACAGCAAGAAATCTAGGAGTAATGCTTGACACCTCCCTATCTATGAAATCCCACGTATCCACGATATGCGGCAAAGGCTTTGCTGTGCTAAAGATGCTTAGAAGAGTCTTCCCCTGGATTCCCATAGAGTGCAGAAAGATCCTGGTTCAGTCTCTGCTGATGAGCAGGCTGGACTACGGAAACTCCCTGTGTGTAGGCATGGCAGAATATCTCTTCACTAAACTTCAAATGGTGCAGAACGCAGCGGCCAAGGCCGTTTGCATGAAAAGAAAGTTTGACTCAGCCAAGAGCTGTCTACGTCATCTTCATTGGCTGCCAATGAGGCAAAGAGCAACCTTCAAGATGATGTGTATAACACACAGAGCATTGCATAATACAGGCCCACTTATTCTTAGAAACAGGATTCAGTTTTATGCTCCAACCAGAAATCTTCGTTCTCAATTCCCGGCAAGAGCAAGAACCACTCGGGTGAAGAGAGCCAGGATCGTAGAGCGAGCCTTCTCCCACATAGCCGCAACCAAATGGAACGAACTGCCCGCGGCCCTCCAACTCTCGGACTGCCACTTGGCATTCAGGAAACATCTGTAAACCTTCCTCTTCCCTAAACCAGCCTAATCTAACACGACCTATGTCAACCCACCACGCACTATAGCTACTACAGCGCCGTGATATCCTACTCTGGATGATTGTTAGCGCTTTATAATAAAATAAAATAAAATAAAGTAAATAAAATAAATGTCACCAAGATGGCTTCTGTATCCTTAAACAGAATGACTTTTGTTTCCACAGGGGCAAAATATCCCTGCAGTGTATCAGAGTAATCAGCCTCAGAAAGGTTTTCAGAATTCTTTTACTTTGTGTGTTAATCAGTGAGCAAACCTTCTCACCTCTCCTCACTGAGTCTTGAGGCATCTTACAGTGAACAAAACAATGATTTTGGATGGGTGACTATAGTGACAGTGAGTCTGGAATGGCTCCTGGGGTGTTTTTGCTGCTTTATCTGCCACCTAAGCTTTTTAATAGGTTGGAGGGGAGATCACAGAAGATTGCTTGACAGCAAGTATTGGCCTCTACCTTACTGGTTGGTTCTCGCTTACTCTTAGGTTGCCAGGAGCAGAAGCAGAGGAGGGTGTTGATCAAATGAACAATGTGGGATCCAGAATTGAATGGAACTTTGGGTGAACCCCAGAAACAAACCTTTTAGGTTTTCCTGGATTGGGAATGAGTCCCAGAGGTCTCAGGAATATTGAAGTCCGTCACCTGTCATAGAAGAGCCAACAATAACATTTCTGCCATAATGGGCTAACCAAAGAGACCTTCAGGAATCCTTTGCAGCATTGAGCTGTAAGGTTGAGGACGAAGTCGAAGTGACCACTACTACCAAAAGTGTTATCCCTGTGCTTAACAGAGTGGCTGTTTCCATCATGCTTACTGGCGCCATGCTCATGTAGCAGTATTTATTTCATGACCTGTGCTGGTAGATCTATGCACGAATGCTCTTTCTTGAGACAAGGGACTGCTTCTGTTGGCTGAGAGAGATTGATGCAAGTACGCAGTGGCTATCATAGCACAGGGTGAGTACATGGTTGCAGTACTTACTAGCTGCTCAGATTTCTTCATGCACCTTGCCCATCACGTTTTTGTTTTCCTCAGTGAAGCTAATAGCATTATCCAAATACTCATTTTCTTTGTTAGTATTTTCTGCTTTGCCACCACTTTCACTGCTTGTAATTTTCATTTGGTGTTTTTGTGAAATTTGAGACACAGCCAGGATAAAATATAGAACAAATCCTGATAAAAATCTGTTAAAATTCCTGAAAAACATGCCTTCATGAAGGCCTCATGGCAGCAAAGAGTCATGATAGGCATGTGGGGCTGCTTGGGGCTTAGATTGCTGTGAAGCTCTACATGCTCACTTACATTGCTTTGTGGTTCAAAAGGGGGTGGTGATGGACAGAGCATCTGAACCAATCAAACACTCACACCCAGTCAACAGATCTGGGTTTAATCCATCACCGTTCTTTAGCCCACTCTGCCACCCCAGTTCAGACATGGCCATACGCAAATCAGTCTGACCCTGTGCCTCATGGGAACAGTCCAGCCCGAACTGCCAAGCCACGCCTTCCCTGGACCGGAAACAAGCTTCCTAGGACCGGTTTCTGGCATTTCAGCCATCTTCAGCCCGACTTGCCCTGGCTGAAGACGTGGCTGGCAGTTCGGGCTGGACTGTTCCCATGAGGCACAGGGTCAGACTGATTTGCATATGGCCATGTCTGAACTGGGGTGGCAGAGTGGGCTAAAGAACGGTGATGGATTAACCCCAGATCTATTGACTGGGTGTGAGTGTTTGATTGGTTCAGATGCTCCGTCTATCACCACCTTCTTTTGTACCACTTACATTGCTTTGGCACTGTCGGAAAGCTAAAGCTGACTGTGACATAGACATTTACTGGGTGGCAGATAGGAGGCTTTCTGGCATTGCTGGGGGACAGAGAGGACTTTGGTGCTGCCAGGTTCTACCAACTCTCGCATTTCATTGTATTGAGAGGTCATGTTGTGGAAATGCAAAGATAGCTAGTCAGGCTTTACGCAGAAAGAACTCATTGTGTTACACTTCAACCAGAACATGTTGTGAGGTGTTCTGTGCTACATCTGGTAAGCTGAGGTGTAAAGCTGCCGCAAGCTTGGAGTCAGGTCACAAGTGGTGTTCTTACTGGAAGACAGTTTAAAAGGGTTGGATGCTGGTTAGGACGCAACAGACCTCAGAGATATATCTCTTTATATTACAAGCCTCAATTGTGAACTGCAGTTGTGCATCACCTAACATGTCCTGTAGTGTAGTTCCTATATTCCCAATAGGCTCTGCGCATTGGAATAATATATCCTATAGATTTGACGTAGGACTGAGGTCTACTCGGTTTCTATAGAATATACTAGACATAATTGTGAGTGCCAGCAAGCTCAGAGGTCACTAGAAACTTTCTCGAATAAACAAGAAGGGATTAGTCTCTGACAACCGCATAAACATGACAACTTTGTTTCCCAAGAATAAGAAACGTATCTCTAGAGTTGCGGAAACAATAGATAGTTATTTTACTCAGTCAATCGTGCATGCTTCGTTTCACCAGAGGTGCAGAGAAATAGAGAGACCGGCGTTTTCTTTTTTTTCTTTTTTTTTTTTTAGTCTTTATTTCGACTTTTAGTCATAAAAGACACACATTTACATATTAAAAATCACATTTCATTAACATTACATTCTGTTTGATATTTACAGGGAAGTACATTTTAACGTCTACAAAATAGATTACCACGAACGTGGTATTTCAACTCGACCAGTTAAAAAAATAAATACTATGTTTAGATAAAAAGCATTTAAAATTGATAAAAATGATATTTCACAACTATACCACAGTAAATTTATAGGGGCTGTAATACTTTCAATTTACAACTTCGGATTGTCCACATCCATTTTAAAAATGTTGCGAGCGCAATCACAATAGTGTCAGAACAGTCGGTTTGAAGTATCCTCAATGCTACTGTCCCGGTCTGAATCCCCTTTTGGGTACAAATCGACCTAATCCATTTGTGACGAGGAGCTTTGTACTCTGGGCATGCAAACAAGACATGAGCTATACTTTCCAAGTGTGTTATACAGAAAGGGCACATGTGGTCATGTTTACTAGTTGATCATTTGCAAGTAACCATATTGAGTGGGAGAGTTCCTACCCTAAACTGATGAAACAGTTTCCTATCGTATGGCGTTGTAATGAGATCCCAATACCTCAAATACGAGGGAGTATGTTTCAGCTCCATAAAAGTCTTAGTAAGCGATGGGGCAGTATGTGACTGAAACTCCTCTTGGGATATCAGTGCCCAATAGGCTTCTTTTAACTTAAGTTTTGAGGGGAAGATGCTCTCCTGGGGATTTTCCCAAAGATCCCCCATACCTAAGGCCTTAAGTAGAGATTTAACCTTCTTAAACCATAAAAGTTTACCCCCAGAGTCCATATTTTGCGTTTCCAAGAGTGCTGATGCGTAATGAGAGAGTTCAGGCGTCACCCACAATCTCCTCCACTATGCAATTGGTCTGAACCTACAGATGTCCTGTATGCTATGACTCCCCAAATCCATGCGTAATGGTACAAGTGGTGTTGAATGTGGGAGCCCTGTTATACAGCGGAGAAATTTGTTTTGTGCATTTTGTAAGCCCGTTATATCGGAAACCCCCCACAATTCTGCTCCATACAACATAGAAGATCTAACTTTAATGTCATAAATTTTAAGTACTGGGGCCATTGGTTTGGTAGCTGAGGACTTAAACTCTCTTAGTAGGACACCAGTCAACTGTGCATGCTTGGAAGTTAAATATGACATGTGTGGCTTCCACTGAAGCCTAGAGCCTAATGTTATGCCCAGGTAACTAAAGCTGTCCGTCTGTTCTAAGAGTTCCCCGTTCATGAAAGCTCTGCCCCTGATGTTCCTATGCTTATGCATTACCATGAATTTTGTCTTTGATACATTAACAGATAACCCATAGTCATTGCAGAATTTTTCAAAGCAGCCGATTGCTTTCTGAAGCCCTTCCTGAGTTTTAGATATTAAAAGGGTGTCGTCGGCAAACATTAACAGGGGGACCAAGATACCGTTCTGTTTAGGTGCATCTGTGTAAGAGTCCCTATAATAATCTGTGACCCGGTTAATATATAAAGTAAATAATGTGGGTGCCAAAACGCATCCTTGTCGGACACCTCTTGCCGTCGGAAATCAATCGGTCACCTGACTCTGGTTACCCCATCTCACCTACGCATAGTTGTCATCATGCAATTTAATCAAGACTGCGAGCAGTTCAGGGGGCATACCTTGTTCATAGAGCGCTCGCCACAACCTGTCTCGTGGGACAAGGTCGAATGCAGCCTTCAGATCAACAAAGGCTGCGTAAAGTGTACCGCTGTTAGCCTCTAATTCCTCGGGGTCAACGTGATGCAAAAGAAAGGCCACCTCCTGATCTATCCAAACCTCGAGTGCTATAATAGCCAAAGGTTAAGGAAGGATCAGACGAGGGCAATAAAGCCCGCGGGGAAGGGAAGGAACAGCGGGGAAGGAGATCTGTAACGACAAAACAGAAAACGAGAATTAAACCCTTTCTCTCTCTACGGTGATCGCAACACAATCTACAATAACTTAGCTTCCTACGCAGTAATACCATCTACCTGTAAAGGAAAGGAACAGGCCAATAAATGTGGAAGATAATGCTCTTCACCCTCTTCCTGATCAGAGAAGACTGTAAGCCATGCCACTCCCACCTGTAACACAAGCACAAACTCAGTCTCACACCCACTGTTATTTGAGAACTGGGAGTAAACACATAAAAGGATAGGTTGCGTACGTACCCCCTTTTGTAATTGACTTTCATTCAAAAGGAGAGTCTTGGGAAGCTAGCGCAGTCAGAGGTAAGTGTAGCCATAAACATAAATGAACAGTTCGAGTTGCTTCACTCGTAATTATGAAAGTGCAAGTCACAGTACCTCTAGTTCCATATAAGCATCTTTGGTAAGGGTGGATTCCAATTCTGAGACACTCGAAACGGGGCTGCAAGACGCTGTAATCCCAAATGAAGAAACAAAGATTCCACGCTAAATACCAGGTGATGCTGTGAAGGGATACCGTCCTCCGCACGAGCCACAAGACAGGCTCACCAACGGAGGGCAATAGAAGTTCTGAGCAACAAAGACCAGCAAGGTCGGGAAACAAAGTATTACCGTCCTCCGCACGAGCTACACAAGCTCATCCAACGAGAGGGCAGTAACAAGCAAACACTTCGCCACTACAGATAATCGTCCTCCGCATGAGTCAGCCTGACTCTCCAACGGAGGACAATGTAGGCTCTAAGAAGCAGCAAAACGTTTAACAAAATCCGTCCTCCGCATGAGTCAGCCTGACTCTCCAATGGAGGGCAGGTGAAAACCAGATGTCACAAAAGCACTAATCTGATAGCGCCTCAGATCAGGGAAACAGATAAGAACAGTGGCAAAGAGAACTTCGCCCAGCGTTTCTTCAGCAAGGTCAGAAGTGCAAGAATATCCGACACCAGGAACAGGAACTGGGTTCCCTTTGTAAACTTCCTTTGCACCGCATAGGACTCTGGGACATGTAGTTCATGATGTTCGGTCGCCATCCAATTCCGCTGTGGCGGCGCAGGATCAACATATGACAGTACATCCGCCTCCTCACGGAGAGCGCCGCACCGGCCCAGGACGCAATGGAAACCGTCTATGGAACAAGGACACCAGGCGAGGAGCATGAACTCCCGACGCAGGTTCCCACGTATTGTCCTCCGGGCCATAGCCCTTCCATGAAACCAGATAACTGAGGCCTCTACCCCGCCATCGAGAATCCAGAATGGCATCCACCTCGTACTCACATCCACCAGATACAGCCAAAGGCGGAGGGAGACGACGCACAGAGGACCTAGCAGGCTTCAACAAGGACACATGGAACACCGGATGCATGCGTAAGTGTCTGGGGAGTTTCAGCCGCATAGCCACTGGGTTGATGCATCTCTCGATAGGATAAGGGCCGATGAAGCGAGGGTTAAACACGCTGTGTTTACGGAATCTGATGTTACGGGTAGACAACCATACCATGTCACCAACATGATACAACGGACTGGCCCGGCGATGCTTGTCCGCCGCGCGCTTGTACGCAGCCTTGGAAGCAACCAGACTGTCCTGAACCCTTGACCACGTGTCCTTGATATGCACAACCCTTTTTGCCGCCTCTGGTACCTTGTCATCCCGAACAGGCTGGAGAAATGGAAGAAAACGAGGATGGTGACCATAGGTACAATAGAATGGAGACACCTTAGTAGCACTGTGGGTAGCGTTGTTATACGCCACCTCTGCCAACCACAAATAATCCACCCAATTGTCCTTCCCCTGATCCACATAGCATCTCAAGAACTGTTTCAAGGTCTGATTGAGACGCTCGGTTTGTCCGTCTGTCTGTGGATGAAAGCTGGTGGAAAGCGCAGTTTTGATATGCAGAGAGGAACACCAGGCCTTCCAAAACTGAGCAGTGAATTGCGCGCCCCTGTCCGAAACAATGACAGCCGGCAATCCATGCAAACGGACCACATGTATCAACAAAAGATGGGCCAATTGGCCTGCCGTAGGGACTTGAGGGCAGGCAATGAAGTGTCCCATCTTGGACAGATAATCGACCACTACCAAGATCGCTGTACACCCCTGATCTCTGGGGAGTCCCACCACGAAATCCATGGAGACACGCTCCCACGGCACCTGAGGTGTGGGCAAAGGTTGTAGCAGTCCAGCAGGACGTTGATGATCCGCCTTGACTGTCGCACAGACCACACATTCTGCCACCCACTCCGTAACGTCAGCCCGTAGAGAAGGCCACCAACACCTTCTATTTATGTACTCCACTGTCTTCTCCACCCCCAGATGACCAGCGCTAGGAGAACTATGACACCATCTGTACACCTGCTTCCGAAGTGGAACTGTAGGTACCAACAGCCGTCCCTTATTCACTGGAAAGCCGTCCATCAGTTTCCATTCAACGTGGCTACGCAGCCAGGACCTCCAATAAACGGTGTTAAACCCCTTCCGAATCCCTTCCAAAAATGCATCAGGTTGCATGGCGCACGCCCGCAGAGCCGGAGTTATGATGGCCTTTTCTTCCCCTCGCTCAGGAGTACAGGAAGAGGACTGGCGAGTCAAAGCGTCGGCCTTTTTGTTAGCCACCCCAGGTCTGTACGTGATGGCAAAATGGAATTCAGAAAAGAAGAGCATCCACCTGAGCTGTCTGGGTGTAAGATGTCTTGCAGCCGTCATGTACTGTAGATTACGATGGTCCGTATATACAGTAACCAAATGCTTCGCCCCCAGCAAGAAATGCCTCCATTCAGTGAATGCCACCTTTATGGCCAAGAGTTCTTTTTCGGCAATGCAATAATTGCATTCTGCTCCATTTAATTTCCGGGACATATATGCCACGGGATGCAGCTGCCCGGTCTGATCGTGTCTTTGTGACAACACTGCCCCCACCGCTACACTGGAGGCATCTGCTTCAACGATGAAGGGCTTATCAGGGTTCGGATGTGCAAGCACTGGCGCAGAAACGAATGCCTCCTTCAAGGTTACAAAAGCCTCATGAGCGACAGAGTCCCAAACAAAGGGTTGATCCTTTCGCAGCAGCCTAGTGATAGGCGCAACCACTCTGGAGAACTGTTGAATGAAGCGCCGATAAAAGTTAGCGAAACCTATGAAACATTGCACGTCCCGTACGTTCTTAGGAACAGGCCACTCCTTGACCGCCTGAATCTTTCTTTCTGCCATTTCCTGTCCATGGGGGCTGAGCATGACCCCTAAGAATTCCACTGTGGAGACGTGAAAGTCACACTTGCTCAGTTTGCAGTATAGGCTGTGCTCTTGCAGTATGCTCAGTACCTTTCGGACGTGATGAACATGGGCCTCTTCCGTGTCAGAGTAGATAAGGATGTCGTCAATATAGACTATGACGAACCTGTCCAATATCTCTCTCAACACATCATTTAAAAAGTACTGGAATGCAGCTGGGGCATTGCAGAGACCAAAAGGCATCACTAAGTACTCAAACAGCCCATACCTGGTCTTGAATGCAGTCTTCCACTCATCCCCTTTTCTCATTCTCACCAAATGATAAGCACCCTTAAGATCTAATTTAGTGTAGATAGTGGCGGACTTCACCTGGTCTAACAACACACTAATTAAGGGGAGGGGGTACCGATTCTTTGTTGTTACTGCATTCAAGGCCCTAAAGTCTACACATGCCCTCAGTTCTCCGTTGGCTTTGGGAATGAAAAAGAGGGGAGAGGCCGCTGGAGACATGGATGGACGGATGAAACCAAGTTTTAACAGTTTATCCAGATATTCACGTAAGTGCTTATTTTCGGGCTCAGTCAAAGCATAAAGGCGTCCACAAGGAACCACCGCACCAGGGACCAGGTCTATTTGGCAGTCGTATTGCCTATGTGGAGGGAGAGTCTCAGCCTGTACTTCATCGAAGACCCCTTCAAAGTCTCTGTATACATCTGGTAAACTGACATCTTTTTCAGCGGCAGTAGCTAGGTGCTCAATGCAGGCTAACGCCAATGAAGGCCTTTCTTGTCTTTCGTAACAGGTTTCTTTACAATACGGGGATTCCAGAGTAATAACGCCCGTAACCCAATTAATTTCCGGATTGTGCCTCCTCAACCAGGGGATACCCAGGATCACACCATATTGAGGGGCCTTGATTATACTGAACCTGAACTTCTCTTTGTGCTCCCCAATCATCATATCCATATCGCCTGTATGATAACCCACAGGGCCTAAGTCCAACTGTCTCCCATCCACAGCATAAACCACTTCACTTGTCTCTCTAGGTATTAACCCTATCCCCACTCTCCTTGCTTCAGACGAATCCATGAACATGCCTGTAGCACCGGAGTCTACCATGGCATGCACAGTGATCCAGCTGGCCTGTACCAACAACATGACTTCAATAAACAGGTGTTGAGCCCCTGACTTCTTCTTGAACAGAGAAGGGACAAACTCACGACTCCAAGGAACCCCTTCGTTCACCTCAGAGTCATCTAGTTTTCCGAAGGTTTTTCCGCTGCTGCAGAAACACCCTTGAAACTGCGGAATCTATTCGTCTTGGGTTTTACCGGGCATTCTCTTACAAAATGCCCCTTCTTCCCGCAATATAAACAAAGTTCTTGTTTACGCCTTAGGTCTTTCTCAGAGGAGGAGAGAGCAGCCCTTACCGCCCCGATATCCATGGGTTCGGCTCCTTGGGCGGTATCTCTCTCCGCCGCTTTCGAAGGCCCGGAAGAAGGGATTGTTCTCCCCTGGAGTTTAGGATCGCCCTTACGGTCCCTCATTCTGTGGTCCAAACGTAAAACTAGATTAATCAAATCCTCGCATGTGGCTGGTTGGGGGTCGATCTGAGCTATTATGTCCTTCATTTCTTCTCTCAATCCTTGATGGAAGAGAGAAGCTTGTTTGGCATAAGGCCACTTCGTTTCGGTAACTAGCCTCCGAAATGAATTGAGGTATGTCAACACATCTTGGTTTACCTGTCTCAACTGTAGCAGTTCTCTGTCTGCTGCATAAGAATCAGCCCTGCGATCAAAAACCTTCAGGAACTCCTCTTTAAACGCTTCCCAATCATGAATGACCGGGTCATCTCTTTGTAACAAGGGTACCGCCCACTGTGCGGCATCACCCGCCAAGTAAGAAATGAGAAAAGCCACCTTGGCCTGGTTTGTGGGAAATGAACGTGGCTTACAAGAGAAATGCAACATCACTTGTGAAAGAAACACCTGCACCGAGCCAGCATCCCCCTTAAACCTTTCCGGATTGGCTAATGGCACTGTGGTAGGCATTTCTACAACCACTGGACCTGGTGGAGTGGTACTAGAAGCCCCTGCATTAAAGGGGTTTCTCTGTATAGCATCTACCCGGTTGCGGAGGTCGGTGGTTTCTTGTCTAGAAGAGATAAGTTCGGACTGGACCAGCACTAAGGCCGCCAATACATCGTCTAACGTAGCCATCTGTTACACCCGTTGACCAAGAGGAAGAATAAACGTGGGTCGGATATTCTGTTAGCCTCTAATTCCTCGGGGTCAACGTGATGCAAAAGAAAGGCCACCTCCTGATCTATCCAAACCTCGAGTGCTATAATAGCCAAAGGTTAAGGAAGGATCAGACGAGGGCAATAAAGCCCGCGGGGAAGGGAAGGAACAGCGGGGAAGGAGATCTGTAACGACAAAACAGAAAACGAGAATTAAACCCTTTCTCTCTCTACGGTGATCGCAACACAATCTACAATAACTTAGCTTCCTACGCAGTAATACCATCTACCTGTAAAGGAAAGGAACAGGCCAATAAATGTGGAAGATAATGCTCTTCACCCTCTTCCTGATCAGAGAAGACTGTAAGCCATGCCACTCCCACCTGTAACACAAGCACAAACTCAGTCTCACACCCACTGTTATTTGAGAACTGGGAGTAAACACATAAAAGGATAGGTTGCGTACGTACCCCCTTTTGTAATTGACTTTCATTCAAAAGGAGAGTCTTGGGAAGCTAGCGCAGTCAGAGGTAAGTGTAGCCATAAACATAAATGAACAGTTCGAGTTGCTTCACTCGTAATTATGAAAGTGCAAGTCACAGTACCTCTAGTTCCATATAAGCATCTTTGGTAAGGGTGGATTCCAATTCTGAGACACTCGAAACGGGGCTGCAAGACGCTGTAATCCCAAATGAAGAAACAAAGATTCCACGCTAAATACCAGGTGATGCTGTGAAGGGATACCGTCCTCCGCACGAGCCACAAGACAGGCTCACCAACGGAGGGCAATAGAAGTTCTGAGCAACAAAGACCAGCAAGGTCGGGAAACAAAGTATTACCGTCCTCCGCACGAGCTACACAAGCTCATCCAACGAGAGGGCAGTAACAAGCAAACACTTTGCCACTACAGATAATCGTCCTCCGCATGAGTCAGCCTGACTCTCCAACGGAGGGCAATGTAGGCTCTAAGAAGCAGCAAAACGTTTAACAAAATCCGTCCTCCGCATGAGTCAGCCTGACTCTCCAACGGAGGGCAGGTGAAAACCAGATGTCACAAAAGCACTAATCTGATAGCGCCTCAGATCAGGGAAACAGATAAGAACAGTGGCAAAGAGAACTTCGCCCAGCGTTTCTTCAGCAAGGTCAGAAGTGCAAGAATATCCGACACCAGGAACAGGAACTGGGTTCCCTTTGTAAACTTCCTTTGCACCGCATAGGACTCTGGGACATGTAGTTCATGATGTTCGGTCGCCATCCAATTCCGCTGTGGTGGCGCAGGATCAACATATGACAACCGCCCCCTAAGATCACCCATTTCCAATATATTGTGGAAAACCTAACAACTTGATCAACTGTGCTGGTGGAGGGTCG
Source organism: Lissotriton helveticus (assembly GCF_964261635.1). Classification (NCBI taxonomy): domain Eukaryota; kingdom Metazoa; phylum Chordata; class Amphibia; order Caudata; family Salamandridae; genus Lissotriton; species Lissotriton helveticus. The sequence continues at coordinate 655,652,412 of NC_136072.1, forward strand.
GAAGCCAGCCTGTAAGGTAGACATGACCCCCGATTCCTCTATCCAGTTCTGGATCCTAAGAAGTATCATCCTAGCCACAACTTTTTGAATACAAGCTATTAGGCTAATCGGCCTGTAGTTAGCTGGATCTGCGCGGTCCCCCTTTTTGAAAATAGGTATGATTTCATCTCCCCGCCATGTGTCCGGCAAGGCAGTGCCTCTCGCAATGGCATTTGCCAGAAATTCTATGTAGGGGACCCAGACTTCTTTGTTATGTAAAAATAGATCAGCTGGGATTTTGTCTAGGCCCGGGGCTCTGCCTTTAGGTATTAAGTTGAGGGCATATTCAACGTCTTTCCTTGTGAACACAAGTGGGCTTTTGGGTATGGAACAGCTGATAGAGTCCAGAACAGTTATTGGTGCGCAATTTACGTTAGCAAACTGGGACTTGAAATACAATGTCCAGCGTTCTGGAGGGACATGGTTTTCGGGCTGTGGTTTTTGATTCCCCTTACCCCACCTCACCAGGTGCCAGAAGCCCGTCATATCTCTGGACTTACTTGCTTCATATAACTCGTCCCAGTATTTATTATCCCAAGCTTTTTTTGCTACGTGTTGTGTCCATTTATAGTGTTTCCTGGCGCCCTGTATGGCCTCCCTATCAGTAGATCGCACTGCTAGAGCTAGGGATTTGTATGCTGACATACACTTTTTATCATACCATGGCTCGGGTTTCCGTCTTCCTTTGCCAGAAGGGTTCTTCTTTTGAATACTAAAAAATTTACCAAGTTTAAGAAAAAGGGTCGAGTGAATATGAACTACCCTGATGTCGTAATCTTCATAGGATAACTGTCCCTGTATTTCTGCGATTGCCTCTTTAACCAGAACATCCATTTTATTAATAGAATGGGGATTACCCAGACACTCGGCCCATCTTAACCGCCTTGTGTCGTTTGTCATGACAATATCATCTGCTATAGCATCTTTCAGTGTTCCTTGTCCATTAAGGAGCAAAATCTCAAGGCTGAGCGGGTTGTGATCACTCTCTATTCGTTGTATTATAGTCATGTCACAAACAGAGGACCAGAGTTCAAGATTCACAAATATATAGTCTATTCTGCTTGAGCTCAAGCCATTATTGAATGTTGGATTACCCTGCTTGTCCCCTCGCGTTCTCCCGTTTACTGCTCTAAGGCCACATTCAAGACTAAAGGTCTTAAGTTGAAGGGCTGCTTGGGTCCACCTTTTTATTGGGGATATGTTTAATGGGGGAATTTGCCAGCAATTGTCTTCAACCTCAGTGAGCTCTAGATCACTATGATCCAGGGGCTCAAAGGAGCAATTGAAATCTCCACATATTAATATATTAGCACCTCCCCTCCAGGTTCTGACATAATGTCCCAGAGCCTCAACTACCTCTGACGTTTTCCCCCCTGGTTTCCCCCTGGCATATACATTAAAGATTATTAATTCACCAAATATGGGGGATTTTAACTTAACCACCAATATGTCCCTGGAATTGGTTTCAAGTTGGGTTGTTGTGTATCTATCATCCTGCTTGACCCATGTAGTCAAGGCCCCCATTGGTCTTCCCTTGCTTGAATGGGTTGCCACTATTGCAAAGTGAAGATACTCGGGTCTATATTGTGGTTCAACTGCCCAGGTTTCCTGCATGGTGATTATCATGTAATTATCAATAAAGATAGCCCAATCCCTGGACGCCATCTTATTCTTAAGGCCTGCCACATTCCAGGATACCAAGAACTGACCCCCTGTATGTGTCTGTAATATATTGTGGACCTTATTGTCACTCAAGCGAGCTTTCCCATGAAGAACAGTATACCCCGGCTGGTTCAGGCTACTATCCTGCGATCCCACTGTCCCGATTTCTCTTTCCTCAGCCAGACTACCAGTTAGATTGACGTTACCTGTGCAGAGATTGGGTATAGCAATCTCTGTTTCCTTGTTACTGACAGCGTTATTGGTTGGATCATGCATTAATTTCTCAACTAACCAGCTTAATTGATGGTCATTTTCTATACAATAGTTAGGTGTAACATTCACTAGCTCACCCACTCTAATGGGGTTGTTTTTCGGATCAGGGATTCCAGGTTCGCGCCGGGGATAATGGGCTGAATTTAACGCTTCCTCTGGTGGACTTATTGCAGCAGTTAGGATATCTACCCTGGGAACTCCTTTCCCTTCGTCCATCTCTAGTCCATCTGAACTGGGGATATTTGCACCTCCACACCCCACCCCTCTATTCTGTAGTCTTCAATCGCATTCATCCAGACCACTAAATATGTCATACCTGTTTGTTGTCTCCAGTGGTGTTAATGGCCTGATATATTTCATTCTGCTATGTGCCATTGGATTAAATCTGGGGGGTATGGTGTCCCATCCAGGTGTGTCAGGAGCTGGTATTGGATGATACATATAAGCTGGATTCCTGGTGTTCTCCATATTTAAAAAGTGATTGGTGGAGAAGGCGTGACTATGGGATGTTTGCGATGAGAATACCACAGATCTCGGGTAGAAGTATGTTAGAGGGCGGGGGTGATACAGTTGTTAGCATTGCCCTGTGGCCAGTTTAATATGTATCGAACTGCATTTTGGTCCCTAAAGTTGACTACTACCACATCTCCCCCGATATCCTTGGGTCTTCCACCTAACCACTGAAGGCAGCGAACATAAACTATGTCGCCATTGATGTTGCTTGCAATTGGTCTGTATGAGGTCAGCCAATGCATTACCTTATTCTTCAGTTGAAAGAAACCTTCCCGCTTGTTCTCAGACAACTCTGGTACCCCAGTGAGAACCACCACATATGGTACAGCTTCCAGCGGAAGTTCAGTTGGTGGTCTCCTGCCTTGTACCCCCCCTAGAGTACCTAGAGCCGCCCTCCTCCGTTCTCGATAGCCCGATTGGTGGAATACCCATATCCCTTGAAGGCTTGTTATCGGGAATGGCGGGAACGCAGTTGGATTTTGTTGTCGGCTTTATTACAGGTACTTTGGGCTGATTAATGTTTGAAATGTGAGGGTGCTTGGGTACCGGTGTTGTCCATGTAGATGGATGGTTAGTGGCAGATGGTACAACTGGTATCGTGTTGATGGATGGGATGGTGGTGGAAGATACAGCCTTAGTGGAAAAAACATGAAAGGGGTGTTCCCTAAATAACAAGAATCAACGTTAAATTAATATCAACAGTGTACCCAACACACCACAAAAAAGAATACATTTATTCAAAAGAGATTTTTAATTTTCATTTTGACATTCAGCATGTTTTTTTTGTATAATAAATAAAGTAATTACATTTGAGCAATACAAAACATTTTTAGAATATACATCATCAGAAAAAATATTTTAAAAACCTAGGACACGCAAAGACACTTCAAACAGGGCAGCAAATAGATCCACTCATACATCCAAACATCCCTTTTAAACAATCCAATTCATACTCAGACATTCACATCCATATCACTACACACAGAGACAAGAAAAGCGCCTTAGTGACTTCTAATAGAGGATTATGGGCAGATGTTATGGCTTGAGAAGGGATTGGAACATTTGTTAACTCTTTATTTTCCACTATCCTGATGGAATTTCCCTTTCTTCCCAGGTCAGCCTCTATTTTCCCTAATCTATCCTCCATACTTTTTAGCCTTTCTACTATTGCTAGTGTGTAGCTTCTCATTATCAGTTCAATACTATCCAATAGGTCACTGGTATGAGTTTGTTGTGACCCATCGACCACTCGGGCCTATTCGATGTTAGTCTCTATATCTGGGTGTAAAGATGGTGACATTGGTAAGGGAGCAGTCGCTATTCCTACTCCGTCCATAACAACTGTAATACCCGTGACGTTGGAACTTGTGGACTTTAGCTTCTTCCCAAAATCGGAATGACTCAGCTTGTGTTTGGATAGTTCCACCCTCTTACGTCTCTTTTTGGTTGGCGGTGGGCAGGGAGTTTTAAATAAAAGGATTTATTGAAAAGTCTTCTTTCTCATGCAGAGGAAATGAACTGCTACATTACTGGTTGCAAAGTACAATACGTACAGTACGAAGAATATTATAAAATAATACTGTAAAAGCATGATATGGTTTCTAAGCCTTAAAATACATAGAATACATACATTAATAAACAAAGACTAAAAGTACTCAACTGGTGCTTCTAAAATACGCCTACCCCGGTGTACCTAACCTAGGTCTAATACAAGGGAAGAAGTAAGTGAGGTGTAGCTTAGTTTCAGTATTTTTTTGCCAAGAATCTATCCAAGAATTCTCTAAGGGGCTAATCAGCTCCGTAACTTGGTTTAGAATGAAGGAGGTCCGGCATCTCTCTCTCAGGACTCGATTTCCCAACAACCTGCAAGGGTAGGTTGGAAACACTGGAGCTGGATTTCTCAAGAGAAAAGACAGCGTCTCTCTCAGTGCGTCTGCTGGAGGGTCGGCTTCCTTCGGCACTTGCTGTAGCAGGGCGCCGGGCAAGTAGATAGTCAAACTGCAAACCACCGTGTGTTTGCCTGGGCAAGTGTGGGCATATTTATACCTTGAAGGTGCCTAGTTTGACGTAAGGTTGGACATAATAACGTCATCAAGGACTCAGTTCTTTGAAAACTCCATGAGTTCTTGGATAAATCAATATTCAAGCAAGGGGAAGTCCCTGACTGCTGACGGCGGGTTTTTCCAAGAAATCGTTGTGGATTTTCGGAACTAGTGGAAGTAGCCATGCCGTATTTGGACTGCATAGGCTAAGTCTAAATATGGTTATGATTTCTATGCCTATATAAGGATAGGGTGATTTATACCTATATATGGGCATGAATCGGAAAAATTACACTAGGGTCCTAGATTCCCACATAACAAGTTCTCACCAGCGAATCCAACAGAAGGGGAGATACGCGGATCACCAGGCACACAGGTACCATCTGATTTGAACATTGCTAACGCGGCTTGTTCAGGAATCTATGTTGACAGTTATTTGTGTCTGTGTGCCAGATTAACCATTTTTCCATTCAGGATTAGTTCTGTTCTGTTGTCAAATCTGCAGTGACAGTTATTTGTGTCTGTGTGCCAGATTAACCATTTTTCCATTCAGGATTAGTTCTGTTCTGTTGTAAAATCTGCAGTGCCATTATGTCAGGTGTGGCTTTAGGTATGGCCGGTTTGTTTAAATCTTTTATCTTAGCTAAGCCAAGACAAGATGTTTGTTGTACAGTGTCAATTAAAAACATTATTTGTTCTGGGATAATGCAGGCTTTGAATAAGGCGTCTAAACCTTGCACCTGCCAGTCTTTTGTGCCCAAAACTGTTTTTGTCTCAATGTTGTCTTTCCAAAAGTTAAAATCTCATGTAGACAGCTGAGCATAAAAGTTCGCAGAATAAATTTGTTTAGCATTGGTCAGCATGTTTTTCATTCCTGCCTTATTCACATTTTTGAAATAAAACGTTTCTGGATTTGTGACATTAAAACCTGAGAAGTATGACACTTTTCATAAAACATTTTTGAGCTGCCCTTTTGCGGCGTTGGATAATGTTCCCATTGATTATAAGTAAAACTAGGGTTTGCAGATTTGTGCAAGTAATTGTGACCATAATGATTAAAACAATACATTTGTTCATAATCTGATGAACCTTCTAAGTATTCACGTTTAGTGAATTTAGCTGACATTTCCAAATCTGTCATCATATTATTAATATCATCCGAAAATGTGCTGGGTGAGACAAAGTCACTCAAAGAAACCTTAAACTGGTGTGGAATCTTCAACAGTTCCATCGGGCCATAAATGTCATAATCAGTTGTGTCCAGTGCTATACCACCAGGTATAGGAACGGCTGTGATATTCACTGATGACAGGTCTCTGGGTTCACGATGGGATGATTTGTGAGGTTTCAGGAGCAAGTTGATATTGTTACTTGCTGTGTCCATTGTACTGTATTTTCCATCTATCATCTTTCCCAAACTTAGAACAAGAATGAGCCAAAGATGGAGAAAAAGTACACCTAACACAATCCAAAATTCAACCCATGGTGAAACCAGATATGTATTTTCAAGTTGATGAAAGAGTTCTATTATTTTTTCTTTGAAAGTTTTATTAACTGGCATAGTTTCAGGTTCACTGGGATCCTCAGAAAATGAATCAAAGTTGATGAAATTCCAGAGGCAGCTCTGTCAATTGTTGGGATTGCATCCGGATTTTTCGGAATCGCTGGAGCTGTTTCTTCCTTTGTCATATTAGTATAGTCAGAAGCTATATCATTGTAGACAGGTGTTTCTTGACGAACTGTTATTTGGGTTTCAAGAGGCACAAGTTCCATGGCTTTGTTGTATAGTCCTTCTTTTCTTACTGTAGGTTTATCAAAGGTGATAAGTCTTTCAGTTTGAACCTCTTAGATTGTAGCAAGATTTGGTTGTCTGCTACTTCTTGGGAGTCCACTGGGCCTACTACTTATTATTGGCCACATGATGTGGTTTGACCAGGTCGATGGACACGATTCTGTTCTCCCTTTTTCCAGCAAGGGGCGGTAGTAACACTGACCTGGTGCCGTGGATTGCTAAGACAGGTACTGCTTTTCTGTAAGAAGGCCCAAATTCCATCTTCACCGCGATCTTTTCCCTGACTAGATCCCCAATCTTTGGAATTCAGACAGGCCTGGCTGGGACATGTGGTTTTTCTTCAGTGGTCGTTGGCTTTTGTGTTGTGTTACTCAGGCTTCTTCTTGTTTCATTTAAGTCCTGTAAAACAGCCAAACAGTCTTTGATATCAAAGGGTTTTTGTTCCACCACTGAAGTTGGACAATCAAGATCCTGGATGAGCATTCTAGTACCAAATAGTAATTCATATGGAGTGATTCCCCCCAGAGAATTTCTTGGCACATTATTAAGACTACGTTGGACATTTATTAGATGTTTGACCCACCCGTCACCCGAACGTAATACCCTAGCTGTTATAGTTTGCTTTATGTCACGTTTTTTTCTTTCCACTACCGCATTTCCCTCAGGATGGAATGGACTTGAGTACCGCAATGCAAGGCCCAAGCTAGACATGGCCTCTTTGTAAGCTTGAGAGCTAAACGCAGGACCCTGGTCAGAATGTAGCGTGCCGATTGCGTATGTGCCGTTAAATACTCGCAAATCTTTTATAACAGTTTGGGCGTCAGCCGAGCGCTGAGGCCACATCCAAATGAATCTTGTGCAGGAATCCACTGCGACCATAATATATTTATAGTTGCCATCCCTTTGTAAGGAACCACAGTGGTCCAGGTAAACACACGCTAATGGTTTATCTGAAATTAGAAGGGACGTCTGCGCAGGTCATTTCACTGTAGAAATTTTCATTTTTTGGCAGATTTCACATTCTAGAACATAGTTTATAGCTTGTTTCCTCATGTGCGGCCACCAATATCTCTGTTTTAATAATGATAATGTGACGGAAACTCCTGCGTGTGCAGAGGCGAGTCCATCATGTGCTGCTAAGATTAGTCCTAACCTATGTTCTATGTTTGGAATTACTCTATCCCCCACTCCAGGGATTCGAGCAAAAGGAACATTATTTGTATCAGTTATATATGAGTACTTTACTGGAAAGCCTTTTGGGAGTGTTTTACCACTGTCTTTTACTGAGGCAGAGACAGCTTGCATTATATCGCTGTCTATTTTTGTTTTTGAAAGAGTGATTGTAGCTACAGAAGCCGTTTGCACAGCTGACTTTGCGGCTTCATCAGCCAATGAATTCCCTGCAACGTGAACGCCATCACGCTAATGACTCAGTGTATGGATCATGTGGGTCTTTTGTAGTTGTTTTTGTAATAGAACTACTTGGTCTCAAAGCATTTTATGCTTAATTGTGCCACCTTTTGCATCTTTGAAACCGTTTTGAACCCAGTTCTGCAGATATTCATTGTAAGACTGAACGCTGTAATGCGAATCGCATAGTATGAGTGTGAGGAATTCGCGATCGGTATTTTCAAGCACCATCTTAAAAGCCTATAGTTCAGCTCGCTGAGCTGTACAGTCTCCGAGTGATTGAGTTTTAGTGATCATAGGTCGAAATTTACCTTCGCACCAGCGACCTTTAACAATCGCACACGCAGCACTATAGGCTTGTTTACCCCCAATTGCAGCCTATGCTGATCTGTCTGTATAGATTATACATCCGTAATGTTCTATAGGCAAAATTTCGGTCGGCAGAGGACATTCTTGTTTGTATTGGAGAAATTCTCGTGTCTTCAAGTATAGGTCAAAAACGTATTCAACGTCTGTTGCAGCAAGAGAGTTAACCAATAATCTCAGATTTAAAGCCATAGCATTCAGAATGCTCGCTTTTGTTACTGCCTATAAGGCAGGTAAAGGTGTAACAATCATTATGCGTGTACCCTGCGCTAGAGCTCTCTCTTTTGCTACTGTAGTTTGAACCGCTGTCAGAATCTTTTCTGTAGAAGTGAATTTTATTTCAGCTTGTGTGTACAAATGTGATTTGTACGCTATTGGTACCTTTTCACCTTCATTAAAGGTCAGGTATGTGAATCTGCATCTCCCTGGGATGATTCGGATTACAAGATTGCGCACGTTGTCGCGTGTCTGTAACTGTGTTTTTGCTAACATGTCTGTTTGTACTGAACGCAAAATTTCTGTGTAATCTTGAGTCCAATTAGTTGGTTTGAAATCAGGTTTGATTAGTTTGTAGAGAGGTCTAACCCTTTTTGCGTAATTTAGAACATAAGTTCTACCAAAATTCAGGAAACCTAGAATTGACTGTAAGTTTTTCTGCGTTTTTGGAGGTTGAAGCAGCACACATTTCTCTAGAAAGTTGGCTTTTGCCTTCACTTGATAACTCGTATCCTAAGAATGGGACGTTGAGGTGGGCAATTTGTGATTTCCTAAAATTGAATTTGTACCCTTCCGAAGCGAACCCATGTATTATGGTGTTCACTCTTTTCAAGTGCACGTCCAAATCATTGTCTGTAAGATAGATGTCATTGACATCGGATAATGCCTCATCATCATACGTTTGTCGTAACTCTGTTACTCTGGCTGAAAATAAACCTGGACTATTCTTGAATCCCTGGGGGAGGCGGCAAAATTGTCCCTGTGTCCCCATGATGGAGAAATCGGTCAAATACCTACTTTCTGGTGCAATGTTTTGGCAGAAGAAACCGTTAGAAATATCTAATGTGGTTTTATACTTTTTACGCATGATGTTATTCATTAGTGCTGCACTGTGTGCATTTTGTACTGCAAAAGTTTTGCAACAAGAGTTTAAGTGTCTGTAGTCCAAAACTAAACGATATGTATTGTCTGGCTTGGAGACAGGAAACAAAGGATAGTTCTGAGAAGATGTGCATGTTTCAATCACCCCTTGGTATTCAAGTTGATCTAAGTTCTCCCTGACTTGTTCTGTAGCTTCTTGCTTAACTGGATACTGCCTTTGTGCAGTAGGTTGATTTTTTAACTGGATTTTATGATGAGGCGAGTCCTCATCCCATCCTATGTGATTTTTGTATAATGCTGGAGCCTCGGCTACAACCCATTTTCTGGCATATGTGTATTTTTTATGAATTGGAATGTGATTAGAGAAGGCTGGCATATTTATCTCTTCGCCATGTAGGCACTCCCTGACAAATTCAGGTGGCCAGTCTTGTTCAGCTAGAAGAATGTCATAACCCTTAGATAGTTTCTCCCAAAAGAGTGCCTTTATTTTCCAAAATAATACAAAACAAAAGATCTGCAGTCACCAGCAAAATTTATGTTCTGAAAATAATCTATGACTATCTGTGTTACACATTTAGCATCAAACTAATAGCACTGTTTAAAGGAAGAACATCAGGATACAAAAACTCTGGCAATTTAGAAGGTTTAGTTATTGTATTAAAGCTCCAAAATCAATGCTTACCCGCAACATTTTAAGTAGCTCAGTTAAAATGCCAATAGCATGTGGTATAAAAACAAGTTTTTAATCAGAGAATTTCAAAAAGGATGGTTTAAGCATTACAAATTCCCACTACCAATTAAGGCAGGAGGATGGTTTTAAAGAAAGACTTCTTCAGTAAAGGGGACAACAGGTTAAGTTAAAGTCCACTAGGGAAATGTCCATAAGCATGGGCAAGGAAAAGTTTAGCAAAATCAGGAAAGTTCAAATCTGGTTTCTCATCAGATAGTACAAAAGAGTTAATTGGTTGTCCATCTTTATAGTATAGATGATGCAGTTGTGACATCAGTGGTCGGATCACAGTGGTCTGTCCATTGTGCAGTCATCTTCCATTTGTTAGGTACATTTTGCTATTCCAGCATTGTTTCCCAAGCTAGTCATGAGAAACAACAGTCATTGCCATCCTCACAGGTTAGTTACAAAAGAAAAAGTATTTATTACTCCTTCATGGGGACAATCCAAGGATTGGTTCCCACCAATTTACACACAGGGAAGAATGAGTCTTCATTCATAGTTGAATTATTACAATAGGCAGGAACAGTTAAAGTAACATTTGAAGGGAACATATCAAAGTTTGTTTCACTAAGCTATGAAATAATGCAGCATAACCAAAAAACGTTCTATGCATTTAAAACCATCATTTCTTTTAGTAATCATCTCAATATTAAGATTCAAAACATAATGAGGTAAATAAAACATTTCGAATTTAAAAAATAGTGGTAGTATTGTCGGTAAATATTGTCTAGAAATGAACAAACCTAAATATAGCCTACTCATACAATTTTCAAAGAGTAACAACATGTAAACTATTTAAAAAAATCATTAAAACAGAATCAAATCAAATCAAATCAAACGAGTTTTATTCGATTTCAGGTAATAAAATCATAAAAGCATACATGCAAGAAAAATAATTTATCAAATAATATCACATTAAAATACAACAATATGCAACAATCCAGTTAATTACACTAACAAGTTCATAAACGTAATTATAGACATATAATGCCTCCTTTAAAAGTTTTCTGATAGGTACTTCCCGGGATTCACTGATTAGTAACTTTTCTAGTCCTTATTACGCTCTTTAAGAATCCCGCCATGGAACCAATGGAGTAAAAAATATCCAACATCTGCAGATATATAAAAGCAGGGCGACATTGCCTCCAACCTCCCTATTTGAGTAGCGGCTTTAACCATCTTATCCTTTCAGTGGAGTAGAACTTGCAAAATAAAACCATGTGCATCGTGCTTTGTTGTGATTCACCGTCACAGGGGCATCCGGATAGTACTCTCGACCAGTCGTTAATATTTGGGTACGAAATTAGATGATGGAAGGTCCCAAATCTAAATCTTGTCAGGAGGAATCTGTCATATCTGCTAGGAATGTGTTGCAGATATGGTTGGATGTTACACGTGGTTATTATTATAAGAGCCACTATAGACTTTCAAAATAGTAAATACCTGGCCTTAACCGCCGGTGCCCAGGAACCTGTTCTATCAAAAAGCACGCCCAAATAGCTAAATGAGTCAGTGGTTTCAACATTGCGTCCCCCCGCCTGAAATTTTCCTATCTTATTTTTTGTTGACCCACAAGACATCACAAAACTTTTCTTAGCATTCAATCTCAGGCCAAGCCTATCCATAAAGATAGAATAAAAAGAGAGGGCCCTCTGTAAACCAACTTGGGTACGGGCCATAAGGTCGGCATCATCGGCATAAAGAAGTGATGCAATCGGGCGGGAATTTACATGTGGCGGATCCCTGGTATGCGTCACCAACTCCTGTTAGAGGGCGTTTGTGTATAGAGAGAACAGGAGTGGTGCCAACACACAGCCCTGCCTTACGCCTTGTTCAATTTTAAATGGGGCAGTGCACTCACCCTTGATTCCGTAACGGACCTTTGCAGTGGCCCCGGTAATTAAATATCTTTAAAATTTTATTAAAACAGGGTCAACTTTTAATTCATTCAGGACCCCCCATAACTTTTTATGAACTACACAATCAAAAGCCACGCAGAGGTCCGCAAAGTCAAATAGAACTGCCTGGATTTTGCCTTTGAATATTTACCAATTAAAATACTTAGGTTTAAAATCCGCTCGTTTGTGATTAAACCGGCCCTAAAACCGTATTGGACATCACTTAAAATCTCGTTTTCTTCGGTCCATCCCTGTAGTTGATCTAAAACAGAATTTTTCATTAATATACTTTCTTTATGATGGTAAGTACTTATACTGAAAGTTTCAATTATGTAATTCTTAACATTGATTTGCACCAAAGATGAGTTTATTATAACACTCAGCAGTGAAATGAGTAGGAATGCTAAATATCTCATTAGTTTTCATGACACCTTTGTTAATAATATATGGTAAACAGTTACTATACATCTCAATTTATTATTTGATTAATTCTACTGTTTCTAACTAATCAAGCACACATTTATGGTGCTGATAATTCAACATATTCTCTGTTTCTGTGATGTTTTGTCAACGTGTGTAAAGTGCACGTTGTGATTTCAGTGTAAATGTAGCATCTGTGTCCTGTAAAGAGTAATCAATATCTATGCTGTTACATTAGTATTGCCACTTAGATGATAATCTATCATCCTTTTTCCTCCTGCTCAAAATGTGTAAATAAAAAGGAGCAAGGCCACAGAGAGCTTTGTTCCATAACACCTTTCCATCTGATCATCCTATCCTATCAGTGCTACTGCCTAGATCCCTCTCTAATGTCAGTCATTAACGTGCAAGAATATAATAGAAAACTGACGATATGCTTTCCTAAGTATCCCAGAAGATCAATGCCCTAGTTATTCAAGGCAGACAATTGTTATCTAAGTATGTGGGGTTAGTGTTTGTTACAATTAATACGTTACGTACTTTCAAGGCACCTTTGTTTCCAGGCTTCATTAAGATTAAGTGAATTATCAACTGAGTGTATGAGTTTTCCCCATTTGTTCTTCCACACACACAGTGTGACAGTTCTCAAATTAAAAACTTCATTCCTCTGTGTTACATGTAAATAGCATTCAGGGCAGCCAGCATTTCCAAAACAGTTACTAGATGCTGAATACTCCTAGTCAACAGTCTGATGTGTCCATATATCAAAGGTATGCAGTCATTAAAAAAAAGAATATAAGCTGATAGCACATATAGTTTCAAAAGCTGAGTCGAAACAGGAAGAATGAACGTTAGTTGCATCATTACTTGTGCTTTAACTCGTTTCCATAGAAACAGAACTAGTTTAATCATCGCTCCATTGACACATACTCTTTGTTACAAGGTTTATCATCAAGTCATCAGATAAGGATCGCCACATTCACTGCATACTTTAGAAAATCCACAAAGCCAGCTGTTCATACATTGGCTCAGCCTACAAAGAGCAAGGCTAAAGAGCCCAGAAGATACACAAGTAAAAACGTTGAAGGAAAATAAAAGAAAACCCACGGTTGTTATGTATTTTGAGGGAAGACAAAATCAGAAAACAGTCTGGCATTTAATATAAATGTTTTAATAATATAATGAGACTGCTTGACAAAGTCATTTCTTTAGATGAGGACACATTTAACTTCACATCATTCAACAGTTAAAGTGTAACCAGACTTTTAACAAGCATTTGCAATGCAATAGGTCTTGCATTTACGCCTCTTTCAGCTATTGGCATTTACAAAGCCAATAGCTTAAACTCGCTTAAATGCGAGACCTAATGTGTTGTGTCTTGCAGCTGGGTCGGGACAACCCTGGGGATCACAACTAGGGGCCTACTCTGTAGGGTATCTAGGTCTAACTAGGCCTAACACGTGGCCATAGAAATAACGGAGTCAGACACTGGGAATAACTTGCTGGCTCTCCGTGCGCCCGTCTCTGAGTAGCGTACGTGCGTGCGGAGCCTCTCTTTATTATACCAGGTCACATGACTTCAACACTGCACGCCCCTTGCGCCAGGGGCGGATCATAGCCCCAGAACATAACATTCCTCCTAAAACAAGAAAAACCTAAACAACTTCACCACTGCAGTCTTGATGGACAGTCTATTGCAATAATCTTCATAGACCCCAAGTCCGCTTTCCAAAAACCACTACCAACGGGTAGAACACGTTACTGAACATTGTACTCAATACTGATACATAAACAGTCTTACGTGAGGTAATCGCGTAGTCGGCAGGAAGGCGTCAGGTTTCTTCTCAGCCTTTGATGCACGCCCCTCTGACTTGAGCAGTCTGTTTCTGGGGCGGTGTTAGTCTCAGGCGCCTCCATGTCGGCCTCCTCCGGATCTGACACCCCTCCTGGGCCTCAGCGCCGCCCTCCATCTCTTTGATCACCGCCCTCGGAGTGCTACTCTGGGTGACCTCGAGACTAGGCGTCGGCTCCCGGCCTGGCAAGTCCTGGGCAGTTTCGGTTTCTGTAGGCAGAGTTGGTTGATCAGATGTTTTGGAGTCCCCATGGAAGTGTTTAAAGTGTGACACATTTCGGGTTACAGTCTCTCGTCCTCGGACCACAGTGATACGGGTTCCTTTCACACCAATTACTCGCCACAGTCCTTTTTCATAGTTCAAACGGAACTTTCCACTGGTCACCCTGTTGCGGAGAAGTACCACATCCCCTCTGCTGAACTGTGTCACCGTGGCTCTTCTCTTTTGGCTAATCTTAGCAAAGGCAGTCTTTCGTTTGCGTGCAATTAGTTCTTCATTCGCAGTTGCTGGTGCCCATTGGGGATGGTGAGGAATGGAATCAGGTATAATCCGTCCCATCAGGAGATGCGCCGGAGCTATCCCCGTAGTTGAGTGCGGGGTTTGCCGGTAGCTGCGGAAAAATGTGAAGATGGCCATTTCCACCGACTGTCCTTTATCATGGGCAATGCGAATTACTTTATTCAGAGTCCTCATGAAGCGTTCAGCTTCCCCGTTAGCTTGTGGCCAGCGCGGAGTGATGCGTCGATGCCGAGTGCCCAGGGATGATAGATAGGTGGCCAGCTCCTGTCCTTGAAATGGGGGCCCATTGTCCGTGCGGAGCTCACACATGGCCCCATGAGTGGCAACGATCTTTTCTATTTTCGGGATGACACTCTCGGCACTAGTGCTGGTTATTATCTCTACTTCCGGATACTTAGAATGGTCATCAATCATGACCAACGTGTACCTTCCATCCGGAAGACTGCCAAAATCCATGCTGACCCTCTCCCATGGCTGTTGTGGGCGAGGTTCCACTGCAATTGGGGCTTCACGAGGAGCTTCCCCGGTCACTTGACACGCAGCGCATGTCCTCACCACCTTCTCTACCATATCGTCCATCAGGGGGAAACCACACCTTTGTCCGCAAGCGTGCCTTGGTTTTGACTATTCCTTGGTGACCTACATGTGCCAACTGTATTACTTGATCAGTTAGGGCTGAGGGTATCACTAAGCGATGCCCTCGCAGAAGGCATCCCGCTTCATCCTCATTGAGCTCCTCCCGGACATGATACAGGCTTTCCATTATTTTCTGAGCCTCGGAGGTGAGCACCTTCCACCCATCCTTGGCCCGATGCCAGTTGGTCGTGTGAATAAGTTCTTTGGCCCTCTGGAGACAGGCATCCTGTGTCGTGGCGTTCACAATGTCACTAATGGAGAGGGGACGAGGGCATGATCGCGCCACCACCCACTTGACATAAGCCTCCGTCTCTTCAGCCTCCTCCATCTCTTCTGGCGTGGCTGGTCTGGGATGTCGTGATAGATAGTCCGCCGGGTTCCTTGCTCCGGGCTGATACTCAATTGTGCAGTTGTACTCCTGCAATTGGAGCAGCCACTTCTCTATGCGAGGCGGCGGTTTGGATGAGGTTCCCGCAAACAGAGACAGCAGGGGTTTATGGTCAGTCACCACCGTGAATGGTTTGCCATAGATGTATTGGTGAAAGTGTCGGCACCCCCAATGAATGGCAATTGCTTCTTTCTCGATTTGCGAGTACCGTTGTTCCGTGTCCATGAGGGATCTGCTCGCAAAAGCGACAGGTGTCCAGTCAATGTCGTCCCTTTTTCTTTGCATGAGAACCGCTCCCAGTCCAGCAGGCCCAGCGTCCACTGCAATGAGCGTGAAGTTTTGTGGGTCAAAGAAGGCAAGAGTGGTGTTGTTGGACAGAGAGTCTTTGATATCTCGGAATGCTTTTTCCTGCTCAGGTCCCCAGTTCCATGGAGTGGAGTCTTTGGTGAGGTCTCTTAGGGGAAGCGTGAGATTAGCCAAGTCTCTGATGAACCGGCCACAATAGTTGACCATGCCCAGGAAGCTCCGGACTTCAGTGACGGTCTTAGGGGGTGGCGCATCTTTAATGTCTTTCCCTTTGTCGGGGTCTGGATTGACACCATCAGCTGAGAAAATGTATCCAAAAAACCCTATCCGGTCCCGCAGGAACTCACACATTTCTCTGTGGAGCGTTAGTCCTGCTTCCCTGAGTCTTCAAAACACTTGGGCCAGCCTTTGATTGTGCTCAGGGATGGTGCGGGCATGTATCATTATGTCATCACTGACATTTATCACTCCAGGTATTCCGGCAATTAATTCTTGGATGACATTCTGAAATACCTCTGCTGCGCTGGAAATTCCGAAACTGAGCCGAGTGTATCGTCGAAGGCCAATGTGGGTGGAGAAAGTAGTGATGTTGCGCGACTCCATGTCCAACACCAACTGGTGATATCCTGATCGTAAGTCCAGCTTCGAAAACCAGCGGGCACCTGCCATCTCTCCGATGAGGTCATCGATGGTGGGAGTAATGTGACGCTCCCGTTTTATGGCGGCATTAGGGAGGCGCATGTCCACGCAGATCCTGACCGCTCCGGGTTGCTTCGGTTTCCGGGTGACCACGATGGGCGAGACCCAGGGGGTGGGACCCGAGACCTTCTCGATTATGCCCGCCGCTTCCAGTTTATGGAGTTCCTCTTCCACCAGCGGCCGTAGATGGAAAGCAATACGACGGTGTCGCAGAGCCACCGGCTGCACCGTTGGATCAATGTGTAGGTGAATCTCTCGACCCTTGAACTTGCCGATGCCCTCAAAAAGGTCCGGGTATTCCATGAGGAGGTGTTGAACGGATTCCTCATGGACTCCGAAGGCAAATGTCACCACGCCCAGGTCTTCGGCTGCTCTGCAACTCAGCAGCATACCTTGGCCTTCTTCCGACACAAAGATGTTGGTTCTGATAGTCTTATTCCCATGGCGGATGACCGCTTTGAATTTCCCTTGAATCTTGAGAGGGGTGTCTTGCCCATACGCAAAGACGGTGATGGGGGTGGGGCGCAGCACCGGAGGCGTGGTCATGGTCCTGTAGAGGGAGACACTCATAAGGTTGATGGATGCGCCCGTATCCACTACCGCTATTAAGTCTTGGTCCGCCACTTGTATGGCACATTGAGGCAGTGGCCTGGTGCGGCGGGCAGCGGTGCCAATCATGTGCACCTTGTGCACCGACCGTTCTTCTTCCTCCTCGTCATCCATGTCACTGGGACTCTGTTCCCCCTCCGTTATGGCCTGCACAGCGGGGCGTGGTTTGCGGAATTTCTTCGAACGGCACACCTTTTCGAAGTGATTTTGCCTGCCACATCCCGAACACCGCTTACCACGCGCTGGGCATTCTGCCATCTGGTGTCGCGGACCTCCACAATAGCCACATGACTGTCCCAATGCTCCACCCTGAGTGGGCGGTCTCTTGTGCCACTTGGTGGGCGTGTGGGCCTGTATCTTGTTAACCGGTTCCACTTTGACCGATGCCTGCAAGGCAGCTTCCATGTGCGCAGCCCTGGCCTTGGAAAGTTCTTTCGTGCGGCCAAGAGTTAGGATCTCCGCCAGCGGCTTGCCAGACTCCTCCAGAATCCGTTCCCTCAGTTTGGCCGATGCACATCCCTGTATAATTTGCCCCCGAATCTCTTCAGTGGTATCTTGAAAACCACACGTCAGCGCCAACCTTTTGAGTCGGGTGTGATATGTGTCCAGCGATTCCTCCGGCAGCTGACGCGCTTGTCTGAACACAAACCGTTCATAATCTTGATTGGCCATGGGCTCAAAATGGGCATTGAGGGCATTGATCAGCGTGTGATGTGTTCTGGGGGTCGCCTCCGTGAGGGTCCGAGCAATGGAGTGAATGTCCTTGCCACCGAGATGTAACACCATGGCCCGTTTCTGTTCCTTGTGTGTTTTCGAAGCTTCGAAGAACACTAGGAGTGTATCCACCCACTCCTTCCATTTGGGAGCGAGCGCTGAGGGCGCACCCTCCACCACAAAGGGTTCGATGGGCGGAATTGTGGCCATCCTCCAGGTCGTGCCGGATCAGGCACCCGGCGCGACCACCAGATGCGTGCGCTGAAACGGGGCACCGCCCTGATCGACGGGCTGAGCGGAAGGAAGCGCGCTTCACGCACGGGCTGAGAGGCACAGTGCGGCGCTAGGACTAGAAACACCTACTCGACATCCATGCGCCAGGTCGCTCCTCCAAGCGGTCCGTGTGGGGTGGGGTACACCGTACGGCACGAGCACCACGAGCCGAGGGACAGGCTCGCGGCCGCCACACGGGGCAGGAGGCAGGTACCCACACCCAGCGAGGATTCAGCAACCACCCTCGTCGCCAATTGTTGTGTCTTGCAGCTGGGTCGGGACAACCCTGGGGATCACAACTAGGGGCCTACTCTGTAGGGTATCTAGGTCTAACTAGGCTTAGCACGTGGCCCTAGAAATAACGGAGTCAGACACTGGGAATAACTTGCTGGCTCTCCGTGCGCCCGTCTCTGAGTAGCGTACGTGCGTGCGGAGCCTCTCTTTATTATACCAGGTCACATGACTTCAACACTGCACGCCCCTTGCGCCAGGGGCGGATCATAGCCCCAGAACATAACATAATGCATTTCGAATACTTGTTTCCTATTTATTTACATGCTGAAAGCCATTTTCTTCACTTGTTATTATTTTTGTTACAATTTGGGGACCGGCGTGGGTGCCACAATTGCATCAAAAGTAAAGAAATAGAAAAGCACTTTTTTTCTATTTCTTACTTTTGGTGCAATTGTGGCACCTGCGTCGTTGCTGAGATTGTAACAAAAGGAATGGAAATGGTAGGCGGCCGCAAGCAAAAAAATGTATTAAAAGCTGAGATATCGGGACGGTGGTGGGGCGGGAAAATGTGGCAGAAAGCGAGCATAGCGGGCTGAGCATAGGAGAGCATATTGTGCCTGCAAGTAAATAACTTAATAAAGAAAAAAGTGTTACAGACAAAAATAAAGCATCATATGTAACAACCGAAGTAAAGGGGCCAGTTGCCATGGGGGGTTACTAATGAAGGCAAGGCGGTACTGTGGATGGACTAATAAGCCTATTAACAAATCAGAAGCCTGCATTTACGAAGGATAAAGACACAAGCCAATGACATACATGAGCGGAAAGTGGGCGGGGATTCTACTCTGTACTCCACTACAACAAGTTCGCAGAGCAGCACAGGCGCGCTGGCTCTAGGCTCAAATAAAAAAGTATCTGACGGTATTATAAATAAATGTTCGAGAACGTGCAGTGAGGAATACACTAGGAATTGTTCTACTGTAAATATGGGATCCACTTAGTTGAGTAAAAAACATCTTCAGATTACAGTTGTTGATTCTTAGGCTGAGCATCTGCAGACATTTTTGCCTGTCGATCAATGCCAGCTCGGGAGATTGTGCACACTAGTAATTTTGAGGAGGTGCAAGAACACGGACATACACAAAATAATTCCAGTTTTCTTTCAAATGCAATGTGTGCACATACACACTGAAGCCAATTCAAAAAGGGAAATGTGTGAAAGAAAACTTACACATGTGAAAAAAGGAAGTCTGCTACTATGCGTACGTTTGTGCTCAAATGTGCTTTACAAAAATGAATGGACATTACTGCACAGATGTAAATGTATGTGTCTCTGCCCCCTTTGGCAAATCTAAATGTGGTTAATGTGGAGGTATCCATGAAAATACAACCGTAATGGTACTGCAGGTAACATAATGGGTGTATTTTCTGTGTGTCTCTGCCTAGTTCATGAAAGCAGAGTGGTAATCAGGGTACCGACAAGGCAGGTATAACAATATGAAGCATGTAATA
Source organism: Lissotriton helveticus (assembly GCF_964261635.1). NCBI lineage: Eukaryota > Metazoa > Chordata > Amphibia > Caudata > Salamandridae > Lissotriton > Lissotriton helveticus. The sequence continues at coordinate 655,672,401 of NC_136072.1, forward strand.
CAAGCAACCCCTTGTGCTCTGTGCTCTTACCCTTTTAGTGATGTGTGTCATTTAGAAGCCAGAGTGTGTCTTCAACACTTGAGATGCAGACCATCCAACTAAAAAGGTAGAGGAACTTCAGTGAGTAGGAGGTGGAGCTTGTGGTCATCTCTGTAACTGACCACTATGATGAGCTACATTGTCTGCCTCCACACACCCTGGGTGGAGCAAAGTAACATGCCATGTAGCAGGGCCACACTGATATAGTGAATGGATTGGTGGTGGAGACATATACAGTGGGAAAACAAAACAATGGCGAGACTAGAGGAGGGATATCAAGGACAAGTTCATCAGAGTGCAGGTGGCAGCTGTAGATGACCAGCACCACACCTTCAATTCACCCCCATTGAGCAGCATATTTTTGACATCAGGAACTCCCACCAGCTACATGGACTACCAGTTCCAAAGGCCACCATCATCTGGCAAGGTACGTGAGGAGGAGAGCAGAGGAGACATTCAAGTAGTATGTGTTTTATCTGCATGTTGGTGAATTTTTTCTTAACTGTGAGTAGAGCCCCAAGTGCCACCATGTAACGATTGAAGATAAGCAGCACCAGCATGGATCTCTTGGGGGCTCCAAAGGTGATTGGGATCTTTTGGGACCTGGAGGTGCCCATGTGAACAAGCAGGTGCGATTGGAAAGGGTGGAGGAGGACTTGTGAATGACTTTGCCAGTAAATCCCATTTGAGACTGAAGGGTATGCATGAGGGTAGGAAGATTGACTGTGTCAATGGTAGCTAAGAGCCAGAGGTCATCTACATCTGTGATCAATAGCGTATTGTCTACAACCTGTAAGCTTGGAGCCTCCGTGCTGCTGTGTGATCTGAAGCAAGATTGGTACTTGTGAAGAAGATGGTTATTACTGATGTGTTCTTGGTATTGAATATAGACTGTTTTTTTCAATAATGTTGCTGATGAATGGTAGCTGAGTGATGGTCCTATGGTTGTGGAGGTCATCAGGGTCATCGAGTATAGGTTTCTTTAGGAGTGGTAGGATAAGGTTTGTCTTGAAAGCTTCCTGTAGGAGCACTTGATAGAGGAAGTTGTTGACATGGTAACTAAGGGTAAGAGACTGTCCTCAGAGAGAGCTTCAATGACTTCATCACTTTTCTGTGGAGTGAGGAATAGGAAGCTCCAGCAGCATCTGATGAAGCGTTCGACTGCTTTGCAATATTTTCTACTTGTGTTGTTGGCTTAATTGATTCTGCTCATTTAGTCCTTTGCTTTGACTGAGGTGATGAGCTGTCTGTATGTTGCATGGAGGAATTTAAATATGGAGATGTCCTCTGACAGTCTGCTTCTATCTTTTTCTTATCTGTGGATGAATTGTTTATTTTCAGCAAGGTCTTTAGATTACTAGGATGCTGAAGGTTTTGGCTTATGCCTCAGTGCAGTGATTGGAACACAGATGTTCACTTAGCTTTAAAAATAACTGTTGAAATTGTTTTGAAGTGTGTTGGTCTTAGACATGGAGTTATTTTGTTGGTAGGACACTGATCAGGAGCTAGGAATGGCTAAGTGGTTGGTCTAGCCCAGTTATCTGGGAGTGGCCTTTGGAGTGTTTTGGTTGTGTGATGTGTTGTACCACAATGAGTGTATAAGGGATGCTGAAGAGATTGCCTTTCCTTTTTTTGAGCTTGTACTGTCTGAGGGATTGAAGTTCCCAAGGGGTTGGTGTGAGCATGTCAGATGGATACAGTGGTGAGGAGATCTGAGAATTCAATAATAAAGTCTTTGTTCTGTCAAGTATGCCTGTAGATGAGTTGAACCGACACGCAAAGTCATGAACTCCATCCACTCAGGATCTCCGACAGACCCGTGCCCACACCACATATTCAACAAGGAAGATGCAGCCATCGCCCCCCCAACTACGGAAGGTCAACATCTCCTTTGAAACAGCGACATTCCCGGAAAGCTGGAAGCACGCCGAAATCAACACCCTCCTCAAGAAGCCCAAGGCGGACCCCAAGGACCTCAAGAGCTTCCGGCTCATCTCCCTGCTCCCATTCCCGGCGAAGGTCATCGAGAAAATCGTCAACATGCAACTGACCAGCCACCTCGAAGACAACAACATCCTGGACCCGTCCCAATCCGGATTCAGACGAAACCACAGCACCGAGACTGCCCTCATCGCCACCACAGACAGCATCAGGCACCAATTAGACAATGGCGAAATATCAGCCCTCATCCTCCTGGACCTCTCGGCCGCCTTCGACGCGGTCTGCCATCACACTCTATAAACACGCCTCCAACAAGCCGGAATCCAAGAGAAGGCCCTTGACTGGACCACATCCTTCCTCTCCGGCAAATCACAATCACAGAGCAACCGCCTCCCACCCTTCCGATCCGAGGCCACTGACATCATCTGCGTTGTCCCCCAGGGCTCCTCCCTCAGCCCGACGCTGTTCAACATCTGCATGGCCCCCCTCGCACAAGTGGCCCGCCACCACAACCTCAACATCATCTCCTACGCCGACGACACTCAGCTCATCCTCTCCCTCACCAATGAACCCACGCACCGCCAAAACCAACATCCACGACGGAATGAAGGCCATCGCCGACTGGATGAGGAGCAGCCGGCTGAAACTGAACTCGGACAAGACGGAGGTCCTCATCCTCGGACTCAACCCCTCGGCCTAGGACGACTCCTGGTGGCCGACCACTCTCGGGATAGCACCGACACCCACCGACCACGCACACAATCTAGGATTAATCCTCGACTCCTCCCTCTCTATGTCCAAACAGGTCAACGCCGTCTCCTCCTCCTGCTACAACACCCTTTGCACGCTTCGCAGGATCTACAAGTGGATCCCGACCGAAACAAGAAGAACGTGACACAGGCCCTCGTCAGCAGCAGGCTGGACTATGGCAACGCACTCTACGCCGGAATCCCAGCCAAACACTTACGACGACTACAGCGCATCCAAAATGCCTCCGCCTGACTGATCGTCAACGTCCCCTGCCGCAGCCACATCACCCCCCACCTGACAAACCTACACTGGCTCCCCGTCGACAAGAGGCTCTCCTTCAAACTCCTCACCCACGTACACAAAGCACTCCACAACACCGGACCAGCCTACCTGAACAGCAGACTCAGCTTCCACACCCCCACCCGCCAGCTCCGCTCCACCAGCCTCGCCCTCGCCGCCATCCCCCACATATAACGAACAACCTCCGGCGGCAGATCCTTCTGCTGCCTCGCCGCCAAGACCTGGAACACCCTACCTACCCACCTACGGCGGACCGAAGACCTACTCGTCTTCAGAAGACTCCTCAAGACCTGGCTCTTCGAGCAATAGTGAACCCCCCCCCCCCTCCCCCTCTCAGTGCCTTGAGACCCTCACGGGTGAGTAGCACGCTTTACAAATACCATGATTGATTGATTGATTGATTGATTGATTGATTGATTGATTGAACCGTGGTAGTCTGACATGCAAAGAATGGGAAATGGCATGTCAGCAGCTCCATGGTGCTGTGTTACTTGCTTGTCTAGGGTGCAGAACTAGTAGACTTAAGGATCATAAGAATGCCTTCTCCCTTCGTATGTGCATGGTCCACATGATGGATGCTGTAGCCTGTTGGAAGAAGGATGTCAATGAATCAAACTTATAATAGGTGATGAGGTCTGAGATAGCTGATGTATCGAGCACTGCAGAGTGAGTGTCAACGAGCATGATTTGGAGTGTGTGTTCTGTAGTTTGAGGGTGCCTGGTGGTTAGTTAGATGTGTACGAGGTTGGGTCTATATGTTGTGTACATGTTGTTTGGTGTCTAGGTCATCTACATCTGGGTGTGACTGTGGGGAATGACAGTATGGGGTGCTGAATGAGGCACATAATTATTATTTTTATTTTATAAGTTTTAGTGCAATAGTGGTTCTGGGCCAAAGCCCTTCCTGGCCCTGACAGACTCAAACAAACAATACCCTTGTCTGAGTCTGCTCTTTAATGGGAACACCAAGGCGATGGCACATCCTAGAGATTGTCCTGAAGTATGTAGAAGGTAGGAAGTGATGTCACTTCCTGTGCAGATGGATGATGGGGAAAAAAATTAAGGGCCCTATTAAGAGTTTGGCGGTCCATCCGCCAAAGGACCATGTCCGCTGCCCCAGTGGCCTTCCAAACGACGTATTACGAGTTTCCCGATTGTCCAGCAGTGTGGCTATGGCGGTCTTGCGACGGTGGGCAATGTATTTCCTTATATATTGATACCTCTGTGTTCTTTCCAACTGCATATGTGTAGAATGCACACATTGCATGATATATGTAGAAAAATACTGCATACCCATTGCCGAGTCCGATCCATATGTGGGCAGTCCCGGTAATGGGTTCATGGTACCAAAGCACTTACATGCATTTCACCAAAGACGGGGTCATATTCCTCGGAGTGAAGACGCTCCTGTGTAGGGGGGACCTTGAGAAAGAGGTCCATGTCAACATCTGCTGGGAAGAACTGGAAAACGGTAAGTATGCACCCTGAATCCTTTGTTTCCACCGAATTTTTGGGGACAGTCCGACCCCCGCAGTGGGGTCGTCGGGAAGTCAACTTGTAATACAAACAGCAGTGTTGTGCCTCTGTACCGCCCAATGGAGGCTGCCTTCCCCCAACCCTGGCAGTCGGCAGTGTACTTACGGTGCCGGCGGTCCAGTGGCAAAGCCAATTTGCCCAACTTGTAATACGGCGGACCTTCCACCGCTGTTGGACCGCCAACACCAGGATGTCGGTCCACAGACCATCAAACTCATTATAAGGCCCTAAATAAAACATATAACCTAAGCATATTGTACAAACCATGACCTCAAGTTGAAGTGTAATAGATCTATGTATAGCAAAGAGTTTATTTTGAAGTCTCTAAATCTGTCTATTAATGTATGAAATGTATCTGCTGCATTATTACACAATTTCTTTTATTCATTGCCTTTGCCACATTTGCACTACCCGCGATCTGATGGATTTCTGTGTCACTTATGGACAATGTGTTCACGTGTGTTTATTTTCCTCATATGGATTTTCATCAGTGACTCTATCAAATGTGGCAGTGAATAATGGGTAATAACATCTAACTCAGGACATTTAGTTAGGCTTACTATCTGCTGAAGAAAGGCATAATGCTACCAGATAAGCTTGAGGGTGAGCCGTCTGTTTACCATTTTGATGATTACACTACAACCTTGTATTGTGTGCGTTTTTTAGGTAAATCATGCGGGACCAATTTTTACTACTCATTGAAAGGGTGAGCTGACAATGAAGCACGTTAGAAAACCAGCCTATTATTATTGATATTAATTTCCTAATTTTTTGTATTGATCTCCTAGTTTTGTCCAAGTAAAGATAGGCAAAAATTACAAAGGATATCCATTTGGTCTAATTTTAACATATAATTCACTCCACAAAAATGATTGATGATGTGTTAATAATGACTGCAATGATGATTTACATGTAGTGTGTACAGTGGTAACACATGATGTACCTAGGAATCATACCGTGAAGCATACCATTTTTATTGTTGGGTGTTTGAGTACTTCACATGCCAAAGGCTTCACACTAAAACAGTCAAAATGCCACTGCACTGAAGCTCTGGCCTGGGCATCGTTACTGCTATTTAAGCGCTGGTTCTTTGTCATGCCCCGCTCAACAAACCAACATCACCAGAGCTGTGAGAGGGACACTGCATCACTGAAAATTTCCAAAACCTAATGTAAGATACTAGTAAGGTGCAAATGTCAGTTAAAACGTAATGTTTTAAATTCTGAAAAACATAAAAACGCACCAGGTATAGTTAACTGAAGTAAGTATCACTTTAGCCCTTGCCAGGTAAGGTAAACTGCAACAGACAATTCCTGTGAATAACTTGGCTTGGTTGGTTTAACAAATGCAAACTACATTCAGACATTCAGTAGGCTGAGGCTCTCCTACCTTCCATGATATCCATTTTATGGTTCATCTTAACCCTTTCAAACACTGCATACTCATTATTTGCTTTCTTTAATTCTACTGGACAAGCCTCTGTAATAATGAGAGGAGAAATCGGTAAGGAAAAGTCTCATTATCTTCACTGCTAGAAAGCAGAGGGCATATTTACAATGCCCCTGAGGCACTTTTATACCACTGAGCATCATGTTTGCGAAGGTCTGAAGGCCCAGTCTGCAGCCCATATTTACAAAGCCACACATAGCCACCCTGCGTGGCTTTTCATAGCCTTCCCACGCAATACCCATAGTTTTTGACAATGTCCAAGATTTACAACATAGCATAAATCTGAGGCAGGGCCAAAACGAATTCATTAGTAAAGCACGCATCAAGGAGAAATGTTTACATTTCTTCTCTTCACCTCCCTCCCTGCACAAAAACAATCATGTCAACAACACAGACATTGCCTATGTTGAATCTCGGCTGCAATTTGTGTGCTGGCACTGGCAGAAAGGGCATGAATTCACCGTATCTTGTAGATACAGTGCATTCCTTCCCTATTCTTTTGACATAGGGCAGCGCAGCTATAAGGCTTGCAACTCTGCCCTATACCACAATCTGGTAAATATGCCAACAGTTCACCCGGGTACCATGTACTTCAGGATTCACCTGGCAATCTGCAGGGCTTATTTTATAAAGAGGTGATGGCACAGTGAAACACTGTTTTTGGTCTCCAGAACCTGGAGATTCTCTCAGTATAAACTGCTGAGAGACCGTGGGTGGTGCTCAGACTTTTGGGCTACCATGTTGCTACTTCTTTGAATGTAGCCTCATGGTCACTAGCATTAACATTTCTGATCCTGGCTTCCACCCATTCTCTCTTCAGGTCCTAACTTCCAACTGCCTGGTATTCTTCTTCACATCAGCAAAAACTCCATCATTCACATTTTCACTTCTGATGGTTGCACTTCTGGTTGGCACTTCAATATCATGCATAGAAACACTCAGATACATACATAGGATGTAGTGATAAATACACAATGAGAAACCAGTTAAAATGAGCACCAAATCAGTGAAACGCATCAAGTTTACACTTGAAATCCCTGCACAGTGTAGCAGCATTATCCTTGCTAGACACTAATTCCAATCTATCCACTTGTAATGTCGCTCTCATAGGCGCTACACAAGGATTCAACTGCATCCTTCAGATTACCGCATATACCCACTTTCCATTTGGATCACTTACATTGAAAGTCATCAACTCCACACTATGGCATAGCTATAATGCTGTTGACAGCATGTGTACCATTTGACAACAAGTGAAAAATTGAGTTCAAGTAAAGATGCAAGAAGACAAGATGACACTAAAATATATTCCCACCCAGAGGCAGCTTATCACAGTGACCAAAATAGGATAATATATCACAATCATCCATGTGGCAGACAAAGGAAGCAGGGCACATGCCAATTCAATCAAACCCTGTATAAATCCCACCCTGGGTCTGTCACTCATGCATTTGCAGGAGAGATGAACAGCAAACAACAACGCTTTCAAGACAAGTTTGAAAACATTAGATTGAACATTGACAACACAGTCACACCTAATTCCAAAGCAACATCTTGCTGCAGCTGCCTCAGATGGACAACCTTCAACAAACTCTGCACTTGTGAGCTTGCAAAGACCTTAATCTCCCTAAAAGTCATGTCATACAAAGATCCCATCCAAAGATGTGATGGTTTTGATATTGTTAATTGTGTTCCTGCCCCAAGGCTCTTTCCTGGACACCCTCAAGACCAGAAAAATCCCGACAGTACTATAAAATCCTAACCTGGACCCTCCTAAAAAAATGAATTACTTTGCAATCACTCACATACACTTAATTTGAAAAATCAATGAGAAGGTGTTGGCCATCAGCTCCAAAAAATCTTCTACTCCGAAATGGCATTTGACACCCTTAAACCTACAGTAAGAGTTGAGGCAAAAACCCTATATTGCTATTTGTCTTACCTGATTAAAAGAGCCCAGCTAGTGTAGATGAGTTCCTTCAATCCTAGACCATCCACACCACCTGTGCCCCCATGGCTTCATCCTCTTACAAGTGAGCATCAATCTGAACATGGAATCCGTGAGAGTCTGGCTGGCTCTAAGGACATACAAATACCCCAGTGTGCAAGTAACATAATATTTATTTTATCAAGAGTTTAATGTTTGTTTTTTAATTCATGGATTAGTCATGTAATTAATGTGTTTGAAGTGAAGTGTTTCCCTACTCTTGCTTACACTGCATTAGGAATAGTAAAATTAACCTCTTTACGGTTCAACACTTTCCCTACTGTTGAAGTGTTTGGAGTAGGAATAGTAAATTTCACTCCTCCAAAATTCTGCGCTTTCCCTATTGTTGCACAGATTGGATTGGGGAGTGTACATTTTACCCCTCTAAACTCCAACACTTTTCCTACTGTTGCACTGTTTGTAGTGGGAATAGTCAATTTTACCTTTCAGAAATCCAACGCTTTCCCTACTGTGGCACTGTTTGGAGTTGGAATAGTAAATGTGACCCATCCACAGTCTAACTCTTTCATTAATGTTGTGTAGACTGGAGTGCTAATAGTAAATTAAACCCTTCCAAAGTCCAAAACATTCCCTACCGTTGCTTGGTCTACAGTGGGAATATTAACATTCACCCCTCCAAAGTCCAACGCTTACCCATTATTTCACTGTTTGGAGTCAGAATAGCATACTTTCCCTACTGTGTGTAGACTGGAATAGGAATAGTAAATTCCACCCTTCTGAAGTCCAACACTTTTCCTACAGTTGCTTGGACTACAGTGGGAATATTAAATATCACCCTTCTGAAATCCGACACTTTCCTTACTGTCACACTTAATGGAGTAGAAATAGTAAATCTAACTCCTCCAAAGTCCAACGCTTTCTCTATAATTGCGGTGACAGGAGCAAGAATAGCAAATAAAAACCCCTCAGAAGAAAAACACCTTCCCTAGTGTTGCATAAAGTAGAGTGTGAATAGCATATTTAATAGTCTTAGACTCAATAGTTTTCTTCATATTGTTTAAACAGATTTTATATCTTTGAGTGTTGTATTCCTGTATATTTTATAGTATTTGTTTTTATTGTTAAATTCATTGTAATATATAGTATTTTAGTACATGTTTTGGTTATTTTTAATTTGTTAATATTTTATTTACTATCAACATCAATTAATATATTTTGTCTTATTCCATTGTCTATATTGTTATGGTTTTATTGGGTATGTATTTTACTGCTCTGAAATGCGTTGCACACCAGTTGTGATTTATTTCAATAAATGAAAGATTTTTCATAGTCCTGAATGTGCGTTCGTTACATCTGGCCAGAATGTGATGTTTGCAAGATTTGTTAAGCTGTGTACCGCACCCGGCACCATGTGACACCCCCTTAGGGCAGCGCAGTTGAAGCAGACTATATTGATTGTTATATATGTTTGAGTTTCAGTTTTTTCATCATATTTCACTGTCTCACTTTTTGTACTTTTTACCCATTTATAGTTAGATCTTGTGTGGTAAGAGGACCTTTGTGGACACATTAATGTTAAGCCATTTGGCGAACAGAATAGACTAATCATTGTTTTCCGGATTTGACTGGGAACTGGGCACTGAGAAGACGTACCTTGGTGTTGGCAAGGGCCATGTCCAATATTGGCTTGCGTACCTAACCATTACAGCTGTGTAGCCTTACATTTGTAGGTGTGCTGTATTAGCGTTGTACATTGCTGTATCCAAGATGTGTAATGATAGTTGATTGATGTTTCACTATGTAAAGGATTTTCATGATACCTCCTTACACATATTCCAAGATGGCGATAAACCTTTCAGTGATTTCACAGGATATTTAGTTTGAACTTATCTATCGTTCACGATTGCCTGGTCACGCCCACGGTGACACTATGCATCCTTGTGACTTTATAACCACTATGGTTGTTTAGCAGTGTACACGCACGCGTATCCACTAGGGGTTATACTATTGTAAATATACGACGCGCGTAAATACCTCTATCTGTGAATAACACATTTCCTAACAGTAGTCTTGTGGCAATATTATCATTTGGTATCCTTGAAGTGTTATGCATGCTAATTTATGGCATTTCCAATGTAATCTTACATGTTCCAACATGGCCACCTATTTTTCTGTTTCTTGGCAGCAATGTTACAACCACTATTGGGTCCTAGGCTATGTATTTACGCGCGCACCCACTAGGGGTCACAGTATTGCAAACATGTTGCGCTACAATAACCTTTGTTATCAATGAGCATGATGCATTTTTTGCCAGTTTTCATTAGCAATGTTATTATTTATTACCAATGATGTATTGTACTATGCTTGGCATTTCAAGGCATTTTTATGTAACTTCACATGTTCAAAGATGGCTGCATATTTTCTGTTACTTGGCAGCAATGCGTCCTTTGTCTATGTCTCCACATTTCTATCTAATACATTTTCACCTATCAGTCACTGTGTGACCAAACAGTTTTATTGTCAAAATGCGTAATGACTGAGGAATAAATTTGCATTAGCCCAATTCTCCTGAGGGTGCGCCTTATTAGACTTCGGGGTGTGGTATTATGTCCGGTTTTGTTCCACTGTCTTTGCACCAGGGATCCCAGTAGGAACTGCTTTGGAATTATATATTGAAGGCAGGAAGCCGAAACGCGTAGACCGTCCATTTGATGCACTTTGCTTTGCACATGGTGTGAATAAAAATAGTGGAGAAGCTATCTGTTGCTGTGCCGTGTCTTTATCTACGAGAATCGTGGGAAAAAGAAGCTGATGCAATATATATATATATATATATATATATATATATATATATATATATATATATATAATAAAGCTCCGTTCTACCAGGAATCTCGGGGCACTCGTCGGCGGGTGCTGTGGCGCGCTGGTAGCCGCGTTCAATATGAAAGCTCGGTAATCAATTTCCTTTACGAAAAAAGATCTAAGCACTCCGGGTAGGTAGCAGGATTTTATTTCGCCAACAACAACAGTGATATAGACAAACGCGTTTCAGACAAAGTCCTTCTTCAGTGTCAATGGTATACTGCGCGCGGCCCTTTTTGTGTGCGTCTTCACTGAGGTCAAAAGTGAGGACGGATTCCAATCTAAGTGCATTATACATTAGAGCACTGATAAAACGTGGCGGCCATTACTTATGCAGCGTAAAATACACATAAATTGCGTAAAGTACATGAAATACATGAAATGTGATGTTCGCGTTAAGGGTCAATCCCTATTCTAACAACCAGTCATCACACTAGGCTAATAACCACTGTCAGTGAAAACTGCAATCTCGCCGTGTATCGGCATACCACTGGCATAATTACCAAACAGGCGCTCGAAAAGCACCCATCATATCTACAGTGCATAATACAGGTTTTTAGGTGTCTTGTCCAATCCAGCCGTATATCGGCATGCCCCCAATTTAGCTCGAAATGGAGTTAATAAAACAGTACAAAACAACATATAACATAAATCCCCATCTGGGGATGTATCAACATTATAATACATTCATTCTAAATTCAAACTGGAAAGAACACGGGATTCTCTTGGAATGATGGAAAATAGTAATCAAATGCTTTTGTCAAGATACATTGGTCGAAAAACGACCTCTAGGCTCATAATTTTCGGAAAATAGAATGATAATATACAGAGAGTCTTTGAAAGTATGGTATACAGAAAATCTTTTGAGGACAACTCATGACAGCATAAAGCATGACTCTGTTATTACAGGTCTTAATGTTCCACTAAAGAAGATCTGAGCCCAACATATTGTGAAACAGGTGACATAAGCTAACCGTGGATTCATTTTCCTAGATGCACTGTAAGTTCTTCTCCTATATTTAATCCTAAGGGACTCTTTGTCTGCAGATCGATAATATAACAGGACTCTTGTCTCCGGAGACTTAACAATCTACCGCCCCCTCTGGGATTTAGTGGTACGTGGTCAATACCAAAGTATCACAGCAGCTCCCTGTTGCTTTCATGCGCCTTGGAAAAATGCCGAGCCACAGGATAAGTTGTATCCTTATTAGTAATAGCTCATTGTTGTTCCAGTATCCGCAGTTTTACGTTGTTAATGGTGCTCCCAATGTATTTAAATCCGCAGGGACAGATCAAGCAGTACACTACATAGGGTGTTGTGCATGAGATAAATTTACTGATCATTTTGGGTCTTCCTAGACCTGGAACACTGTATGTTAGTGTACGTCTGCTATTTTCAGATGCGCGACATTTACCACAGGGAAAGAATCCCCTCATGTCTCTCAGGGTACCGCTAGTTTTAGATTTAACAGGCATAAGATGACTCTGAACAAGACTATCTCTAATCGATTTGAGCTTCCTGAACGTGAGTAAGGGTTTCGCTGGGACATTGTTTCCTATAATAGGATCAGTACGTAATATATGCCAGTTTTTGGTAAGCATATTTCTCAATTTGTTTGCCTCATCTGAATAGGTAGTGATCATGCGAAATTTATTGGTTAGTTCAGAAGGCTCACTCCTCTTGGGAGCTTGTTCAAGAAGATGTTTTCTAGGGATTCTTAAAACCTTTTTTAGAGTGTTATCCAAAAGTGCTTGTTCATAGCCCCTGATGTGAAATCTGGCAATGCAATCTTTGGCTGCTAATATAAAATCTGATTCCAGAGAGCAGTTACGTCTCAGTCTAAGCAGTTCACCTAAAGGAATGCTGCGGATCAAAATTAGTGGGTGACTACTTACCGCATGCAGAATGCTATTGCTGGCTGTCGGCTTCCTGTAGAGAGCAGTTTCTAGAGCTCCCTTGCTGACAAAGACACTCAGGTCAAGGTAGTGAACCTCAGTTTTACTTATGCCAGATGTAAACTTCAGATTAATCTGATTTGGGTTGAGATCCTTGATGAATTCCTCTGCTTGTGTGGTGGAGCCCCTCCACACTAAGAAGAGGTTGTCGATATATCGACGCCAAACTACAATGTGCTCAGCCCATTTATGGTTGTTACCCGCTAGGGCCACCAGCTCCTCCCACCAGCCTATGAAAAGATTTGCGTAGCAGGGGGCGAAGCAGGTTCCCATCGCAGTCCCATTAGTTTGCGTAAAGAAATCATTTTGGAACAGAAAGATGTTATTTCTAAGGCAAAAATCTATGCATTCTACCAGCATGATACCATGTTCCATATATTTTGCTGGTCTTTTATCCAGAAAATATTTCACCGCCTCTACCCCTTGAGTGTGTTGTATGCTTGTATAGAGACTGGTGATATCCAAGGTAATGAACACATATGTAGGATCCCAAACAATTTGCTCAATTTGTCCTATGAAATCTTTAGTGTCTTTTACATATGATTTCAAATCAACAACAAAGCAGGAAAGAAAAGAATCAATATAAATAGACAGATTCTCAGTGAGTCCCCCCTTGGATGAGACAATTGGTCTCCCCGGTGGGTGCTGAAGGTCTTTATGCACCTTGGGTAATTGGTAAAATGTAGGGATTATGGGTTCAGGATTTCTAAGAAAGAGGAATTCATTCATATCTAGCATGAGTTTGTTGCGTCATTTATTCAAGAGATCGTGGTAGGCTTTGATGCTTTCTAAATACTCTTCTTTATTTGTTCTTGGATAGTATTTTGAATCTTGAAGCTGGCTCAACGACTCATCACAGTATTGTTCTTGTGATAACAGCACAACATTCCCCCCTTATCCGAGGGTTTAACAACAACCCCCTTGTTTTTACTCAATTTGGACAAAGCGTTGGTTTGTGCGATAGTTAAGTTATTCCTTCTTTTAGTGATTTTATTGGTTGAAAGTCTGTAACTCATAAGATCTTGTACAACGGCATCCGCAAAAGTATCAGTTGCATCGTACGGCATCTGGGGGTTGAACTGCGAGGGTGCTTTAAAATCCGTTGATTGCTGTTCAATCTCTTGGGCCCTAGTTGTTCCAGTGGCTCCTTCAGAGATTCCTTGGCTTTGTTCGGTTCTCAAATCCTCCAGCGTCCGTACCGCATTAAGGTCCTTGATAGTAAGTACATCCGACGGGTACACCGTGGTGTTCTTTTTAGTTTTCCTAGTGTCACCAATTGAGGGTTTTGTTTTATGGAATTTGTGTAATGTGATTTTACGGGTGAGTTTGAAGAGGTCGATGCGGGTTTGGGTGTATTTGAGTCTGTTATTAGGGCAGAAGCTAAGACCCAATTGCAGAGTGTCCTCTTCTTCTTTTGTTAGAACCTGATCAGTCAAGTTAACAATGGTCAGGTTAGCATTAGGGTCTACCATCTGTTTACCCTCTTCTTCTGGGTATTTTGGGCCACAGATTTGCCCCTTACTCTTCCTCTGCCAGCCAGCTCATCGAGTTCTCCTTCGCTTTCGGGCGGTTTGGTTTTGCCCCCTCTCAGCCAGGTCTGGCGAATGAGGTTGAATTCCAAGTGAAAAGGGTTCTTCCTCCTTTCACTTCTTGGTACTGGTCTCTCATCACCTGATGGTTCTTCCTCCGTGGCTGATGACTCAGATGTGGCTGGTTCGACTACCGGTCCTGTATTCTTCATTTTGTTTAGGGCTTTTCGGGGACCGTCAAATTTCTTTCAGAAGGTAAGAATCCTTCCCTGAGCATAGTCCCGCTCGTCTCTTTCAAATTTCTCCTGTTTCCGCTGTCGGATTTTCAGTTCGTATTTTATCAGCCGTTTTTTCATGTCATCCCGTAGTTGTAATTGTTTAGTGGAATCAGTCTCTGTGGCTATTTCGTTCTCCAGGGAGGCTATTTCATCCATTAATTTCGCTCTATCGCTCCATGCGAATTTCACAAGTAAGTCGAGCATGGCTTTGCATGATGCCGCAGTCAGGTCTGCCCATTGTTCCAATAGCATGGGATTGGGGCTTTCATAAGCAGGTACCGTATATATACGGAGCCCCCTGGGTACTCGATCAACATCAATATAATTTTGTAGTTAGGTAGCCTCCCACCACTTTCTTATCTCTCTCTCGCTACATCGTTCCAGTTTGATAAAGAGGTTTTTTAGAGAGCTACGTGATACGCTTCCTCCACCTCCAGTATCAGGCACTGTAGAAAAATTGGGCCCGCGTTTCTTAAAAACGTCTAATGCCGCAGCGCGGCGTTCCTCCTCATCACACATGTCTGCTGGCTTGAGAAACCACGGAGAAGCCTCTCCGGGTTGGCCACCAATACCCCCTCGCCTTGCTGTTTAATGGACTTTCGCAAATGCGTAGAGACGATGACGGCGACTTACCGGCATCTCCGTTGTATCAGCCGGGCGCACGTCCGTTCACTCCTTCCTCTTCTGGTCCGTGTTCAGCGGTTCTCCCGATAGACATAGATTAAAGCTCCGTTCTACCAGAAATCTCTGGGCACTCGTCGGCGGGTGCTGTGGCGCGGTGGTAGCCGCGTTCAATATGAAAGCTCGGTAATCAATTTCCTTTACGAAAAAAGATCTAAGCACTCCGGGTAGGTAGCAGGATTTTATTTCGCCAACAACAACAGTGATATAGACAAACAAGTTTCAGACAAAGTCCTTCTTCAGTGTCAATGGTTTACCACGCGCGGCTCTTTTTGTGTGCGTCTTCACTGAGGTCAAAAGTGAGGACGGACTTCAATCTAAGTGCATTATACATTAGAGCGCTGGTAAAACGTGGCGGCCATTACTAATGCAGCCGAAAATACACATAAATTGCGTAAAGTACATGAAATACATGAAATGTGATGTTCGCGTTAAGGGTCAATCCCTATTCTAACAACCAGTCATCACACTAGGCTAATAACCACTGCCAGTGAAAACTGCAATCTCGCCGTGCATCGGCATACCACTGGCATAATTATCAAACAGGCGCTCGAAAAGCACCCATCATATCTACAGTGCATAATACAGGTTTTGAGGTGTCTTGTCCAATTCAGCCGTATATCGGCATGCCCCCAATTTAGCTCGAAATGGAGTTAATAAAACAGTACAAAACAACATATAACATAAATCCCCATCCGGAGATGTATCAACATTATAATACATTCATTCTAAATTCAAACTGGAAAGAACACAGGATTCTCTTGGAATGATGGAAAATAGTAATAAAATGCTTTAGTCAAGATACATTGGTCGAAAAACGATATAAAAACGATATAAAAACACAGCAGAAAGCCATGAAAAGTTCCCCTTTATCGGAAGTTTGAAAAAGATTGTTTGTTAATCTTATTATCACGTTTATTACTTATAAAAATCCTTTTTTTGAACTTAAATTACCAACAAGGGGATATTAAAAATTGAATGTTAATTATGGAAGAGAGAGCCATGAAGCGCTCGGAAAGAGCAGAGCGCATGTTCCAGAAAGGGAAACAACCAGAACAAAGGAACAAAGAAAAGGAGAAAGGAAATGAATCTGGAAACCTAAGCCATAAACAACTGTTCGTACAATTAGAAAGAAAACTGAAGAGAGAAATAACAAAAAGCTGGGAAATCATCACCCTGGAAAAATATATCGAATGTGACAGAATACCGAGGGGTCTGAGAATCTTTACTCTACCCAACCACCCAGACACCTCTCCAGAAATGTTAGAAGAGTGGGGCGAAAACAATATGCAATGCTCAAAAAATATGCTACGAATAATAGTGAAACATGCAAAAATAGATGTCATAAAACTACATAAAGACATTGCTGATTTGGAAGAAAAAATACTCTCCATAAATGATGAAGAAAATACGAAAAAATGTAGAAAAGAAATTTGGAGAAACATGAGAATGAGGTAGCGGAGCGAAAAGAACGAACGCAAGTTTAGACGGGACGAGCATGATTATGAAAGCGGGACTATTCTAACATTCGCCAAACGCTTCGAGACATTAAAACAACAAATAAAAGGGAATAGAAAACAAATTCAAACAACTTTAAACGTGACGGCCAGTGAGTCTAATACAGATTTTAGTGAAGGGGAAGGACAACAAAGCACTGATCAACGCCCTTCTTTTTTAGAAGAGATGCAACTGGTTTATCTAGACCAACAAAATCCAAGAGGGAGAGGAAGAGGAAGGGGGACGAACAGAGGGAGAGGCGGAGAACACAAACCATCACAACGAAAAGACGAAAAACAAGAAGGAGCCTCGGCAGAAAAAAGAAGCTACCCCCTACGCAATCGAACAGTGAGGAAATAGAAGGGGAAGATGAAACGGAACCGTACTTGATAATAAATTTGTCAAAACATGTCCTGACAAGAGCGGAGGAAAGCCTACTAAACAAAGAATTGACCTTCTGCCCTGAAAAACATTTTGACCCTATAGAGACAAAGATAGATTTGTACAAGTACGTCAGGAAACTGAAACTAGCCAAATTATTCAGCAAACAAGAAAAACAACCGATACAAACAGGAGAAGACAACCAACAACAAATGATGATTCAAGAAATCGGAAGCTTGCGAACAGCTTATGAACTAGCGAATGAGGCAGAGGGGGATACAATAACGGATACACAATTGTTGCAAGAAATGGGAACAAAGACAGATGCACATCCAAAAAGCAAATTCAGGGATAAATCCAAATTCTGCCCGATACTGTACCCAGGAAATCGAATGGACACATTCTATGAGCTAGTGGTGTCAGATTTGGAGAAGATCTCCAATACAAAACATGGACAAGCAAAAGAAAATCTAAGTCATCAGGAAAGAAAGGCATTGGAAAAATTAATGAAAAACACAACTATAGAGATAAAACCAGCCGACAAGGGGGGAAATATAGTTATTCAAGATAAAACAGCTTTTACATAGCGGAGGCTATGAAACAACTAAATAACTTGACTAACTATCAGAGATTGAAGAAAAATCCCCTGAGCGATCTAGCCATAGATCTTAGTTTGAAACTAAGAAAATGGAAAGAAGATGGATTACTGACGGAACAAGAGATGAAATTCTTGCAAAATGAAACTCCGGTAATGCCTACCATGTACTTTCTGCCGAAAGTGTACAAGACTCTAGACAACCCGCCTGGGAGACCGATCATTTCCAGCTGTGATTCATTGTATCAGAATGTCTCAGTATTTGTAGACAGTGTAATAGCACCCATGGTCACCTCATTAACCTCATATATAAAGGATACGGGAGACTTCCTACGAATATTGATGAACACCCAATGGCAGCACAACTATATGCTAGTAACAATTGATGTGGTGTCATTATACACTTCCATCAATCATGACATTGGACTGAAGGCGATAAAATACTTCTTGAAACAAAAACCAATCGCCCAATTGAAATACCGTAACATGATCTTAGACATGATTGAGATGTGTCTTAGGAATAATATCTTCCTATTTAACAAGGAAATCTTTTCACAAAAATGCGGGACGGCCATGGGAGTTTCCTTCTCTCCAAGCTATGCAAATCTAGTAATGGGGTGGTGGGAGAAGACCATAGCTTGGAGAGAAGAAAACGACAGCCACACAGCCAAGGTACCTCTTTGGCTGAGATTTATCGACGATCTTTTCCTTTTTTGGGATGGCACAGAGGCGGAGTTTTTGACCTATTTTGACATCTTGAACAACAATGATGTTGGATTAAAATTCACCTATAGCATAAGTTCAAAAGAAGTTGTTTCTCTGGACACCAAAGTATATGTGGAAGCAGATAAAATTGAAACAACTGTCCATCGTAAAAGTACAGCGACAAACAGCATCTTACATGAGAAAAGTTTCCATCCCAAAAACGTCAAGAGAAACATTCCCTATGGTGAATTTATCAGAATGAAAAGGAACTGTTCCAAACAAAATGAGATGAATTTGAAATTCAAAGATACGAAAACCCGTTTCCTAAAAAGAGGATATAAATATAATGATATCAGACAAGGAGAAATGAAAGCAAGAGCATTAAAAAGATCCTATACCCTCATAAGGAAGAAGAGCCAAAAGGATGAGATCTCTACAAAAGAACCTACAAGAATGGTCATGACATTCAGCAAAGAAAGTTCAAAGATACAAAAATCTCTGAAAAAATACTGGAGCATTCTAACCAAAGATCCCGATATTGGAAAACAAGGCAAATGGCCACAAATCTCTTACAGAAAAGCTCCATCACTATCGGATAAATTGGTGAACAGTCACTTCGTCAACAGATGCCCAGATGCATAGCTCCAAGAGCACCAGAAAGGGTTCAGCAAATACAGCGTGTGTAATGCGTGCAAAATTGGGAAGAATATCAAGAACATCAGGGATCCACAAGGAAAACTTTTTAAAATTGAAGAGAAGATCACATGCAATACTACACATGTAGTATACTGCCTAGAATGTGAGTGTGACAAGAGATACATAGGCAGTACAACGTGCCCCCTCAAGAAAAGAATCTTAGAACACATCAGGGCAATACAAAACAAGGACCTAACTTATGCGACATCGAAACACATGCTGACGCATCCTGGTAAAACTTGGGAGAACATGAGATATTTTGGGCTAGCTACGATTCCAATAAATGAACGAGGAGGAAATCGAACATTAAAACTAAGAAGACTTGAATCAAGATTAATAATAAGATTCCAAACAAAGAACCCGTTGGGTCTGAACGGGGACGAAGAGCTATATGTACACCTTTGAGGAGAGAGAATAATTAACATCAAGAAAGAGACAATGTCATAAGTGGGAACAAAAAGAAAAAAAAGAATAAAAGTCAAAATCAGGGAACTCTACATGGAAAAAGAATAAAATAGCACTGAGCTTGAATAGAACGAATCCACTGAAACTTGTTTCTCCTCTGATAAATATATAGGTCACTGAGACCATTACGAAAAGGAGAGACAATATCAAACAACAGCACAAAAGGACAGAGTGGACGATAATAAAATCACCTGATATGAACATAAACTCGATCCCAACAGGACATTGTGAATTATAAGTACAACAGGATAACTTAGAAATGAAAAAATAAGAAAACAATAAGTAATACAATTTTTTTTTCACATTTTGGGTGAATACACATGGCACTACATATCCCACAATGCATCCTAAAGTGTAACTGTGGAAAAATTTATATAACATAGAAAGAGACAATGAACTATTGATAGATTGCACCGTGAACAAGCCCTGACGGGTGAAACACGTTGGTGAAGGGGGTAATGGCACTGAAATAAATCGTTAACTTCAAGGTCCGTGGAGTGCGTGTGTTATTTCTGGCGCATTTGGTGAAGCATTTCTTACGAGGTCTGGTCCGACCGTGACGCACGCACCGGCTGTGAAAGAGAGCGCATTTCTTTTCAAAGGACAATTTGGTGAAAAAAAAAATTATATATATATAAATATAATATATATATATATATATATATATATATATATATATATATATATATATATATATTCACTGAAAAAACCATAGGTTATAGACCATATATAGTTAGGAATTAGCATTTACAAAACCTTGAATATTCACTGAAAAAACCATAGGTTATAGACCATATATAGTTAGGAATTAGCATTTAAAAAACCTTATTTTACTCACACAAAACCATTGAAATTCCATATATAGTTAGTTGCACTAACTATATATTGCGCACCCGCAATCCACTGCTGATGATGTCACATATTACATCATTCATGACATGGTCAGTGACATCACTGATGACAACATCCAGTGACTATGTTTCTGTAAAGTTAAAATATGTCTTACATATTGAAGAATGAGTGGATGTATAAGTGTCTGGACGAAGGATTTAGTAGGTGCATGACTGAATGTATGAGTGAGTGATTAAATGTGTCTCACTGAGTGCATGGGTTAGTGACTAAACTGTCTTAATTTGTGCATCATTATGTCTGTTGTTCTGTAAACTGCTGCATGTGTTGATCAGTAGCTATATGAGTAACTATATGGGTTATTGATTGATTGCCCAAGTATTTGCATGGGAGACTGAGTGTGTGTGTGGCTGGATGGGAGGTGTGTGACTCTGTACAGATCAATGTGTACTTGTATCAATGATTGTATAAGAGAGTAAGTATGTGTTAGTATATGGTTGAAAACGTAAGGTGCTCTATGTTTAACTGTATAGAGTAGAAAATGGAAGTGTGATTGATTCTTTACAGGACTGACTAGGTGTGTGAGTAACTCCATGGATGAGTGGCAGAGTGTGAGTGTCTGTATAGGTGTATGAGTGCATATGATTGTGTTGTAAACATGAGTGATTGTATGTATGAATGATTGTATGGGTGAATGAGTGAATGTGTGTGTAGACGTAGGAATCAGTGAGTACGTATGTAGTAACTAGTATTGGTGTGTCAATGGTTTCAAAAATTATACTCTGTTTTTAACACTGGGTGAAACAGAGGTTATATTAAAATGTGAGGAGATGCATTGTATTGTCACATGAATGATATCATCAGTGATGTGGTCATTGATGTCAAATGAGATGTCATCAGTGATGTCATTTGAGATGTCATCAGTGATGTCATCAGTGATGTCACTGACCATGTCATGAATGATGTAATATGTGACATCATCAGCAGTGGATTGCGGGTGCGCAATATATAGTTAGTGCAACTAACTATATATGGAATTTCAATGGTTTTGTGTGAGTAAAATAAGGTTTTTTAAATGCTAATTCCTAACTATATATGGTCTATAACCTATGGTTTTTTCAGTGAATTTTCAAGGTTTTGTAAATGCTAATTCCTAACTATATATGGTCTATAACCTATGGTTTTTTCAGTGAATTTCAATGGTTTTTTAATAGCAAATATCATAAGCTGTCGAATGTCAAGTACGTGGTAAGAATTTTTTTTTTCGTGTTTATGCACACTGATCTGCTTTGATTGCTGCCCCCCACCCCTCATTTCTATTAGGAGTACTCTCTCTTTGCAGATAGTGAAGGGTAGTTAACGCAGCCCTTTCCCCCTTTGTAATCCGTCGTGCCTGCTTCTCTCTCCATTTGATTGATTGTTCTCTTTGGTTCATTCTCTATTTACAAACAAGCACAGAGTCGCAATACTCTGTTTAGTCTTTGCAGATAGCGAAAAATCGTGTAAAAAAACAAAAGGAATCGAGCAAAATCAGTAGGCCACTAATGGGATCTCTTTTGACCTCGCTAAAATAGAAACATTAGGAACAACCTGTTGAAAATAGCAATGCGTATGTATATAAGCGGCGTTCATTTGTGTTCACAGTACCCCTTGTTGATTGTTTCAATCGAGCATTGAATTGTTCGAAGTTAATTCTCTTAATGATCTTCTCTACCTGCAAACGAGGAAGAATAGGAATATTCTATCTCCCTTTGCAGATAGTGAAGGGTAGGTAACGCAAGCCTTTAACACGTCGTACCTATTTCATTCCTCATTGATTGATTGATTGTCCGAACATTGACTGTTTGGGAATTAGTTCTTTTTGGAGGTATTCCCTGTTTGCAAATAAACGTAGGAAAATCTTTGCAAGTAGTGAAAGGGTACGTAATGCGGACCGTTCTCCCCCGTTGTAATCTGTCATGCCTATCTACTCCCCACTGATTGATGCACCTTTTTCACCCGGACCATTTACTAGAGATACGTCATCTGGCCCGACCAGAGAGCACCCCTAGTGAAAAGGACATATGCAATAATAACGAAGTGATCACTGTATCCTGTTAACAGAAACTTTACCATGAAACAACCTGGAAAGAAAAAAATAGGAAAACGAAAATCAGTAGGCCACTGATGAACATGAACTTTTATTAAACAACGAACAAAGAAACGATAACATAACGTAATGATAAAACCTATTAATGTCCTAGAAACAAGAAAACGTTAAAATATGCCAGTGGTGAGAGACCAGAAAAACAGTAAGAGAAACCAAATCACCCCTCGCTGTCCCACCGCCTGCCACGCCCAAAAAATCGATAGACTAGGGAAAATGCAAGTCAGTAGAACATCCACCCCCACTCTGGAAACTTCCAAGGTGGGGCAGGGTTCCGGCTACGCCCAGCCGGGAGCAGCCCATATAAGGCAGGTCCTGCTGCCACGCCTCGGCCAGGAGATCCTAACGTAGGGTGTAGCCGGAGGAGAGGCCGAGACCAGCGGGACCCGGCCAGGGGATTGCCTTTACAACGCTGAACAGTTGCAGGGGGGGGGGAATGTCTCCTCGACCCTCCCCTCTCTCTCCCAGTCCGGCCGCGGTGGCCCTTGAGAGTTGCAGGTAGTCCCGCCACATGCTCTTCCGGTCCGACCACCAACGGTCGGGGGGCCGAGGCCGACGGGATCCGGCTGCAGCCGATAAACCAAGAAACCCGTTCATGGGGCCAGAGCCAGGGGCGTCCGGCCGACATCCACCGGAAGCCCGGCCCGAAGACGGACGGGACACTTCTTTCTTTTATAATGGCTGCGACAACACTGGAGGGGGATGTCTTGCACATGCCTCCGACCCCCCCCTCGTCCTCATCGCCTGGTCCGGCCATAACAAATCTCAAGCGAGACGCCGTGGGGTGCACTGGGAGGGAGAGACGGTGCGAACAGGCCTCTCCCGCCTCCCCAGGTGGAGGCTTCCCAGCTGCACCCTCAGCGCTCCAGGCGGTGGCATCCTAACAACTACAGTGCTGCACAGTTTCGGAACGACCTAGATAACGGTTCTTCCACTGTGGCCATGCTGCAACGTCTCGCCCGGCAGGGTGGAGCCCGTCCGCTCATGTGACCCCGCGATCGCCGGTAGCTGCCGAACTCTCAAAATGGCTGTCGACCTGGCAAGAGCGGGCCCAACATAAAGAAATGGCCCGGTCACTGGTTGACTCCACCACCGTAGTCCTCCACGACCTTGAAGATTCTAGAGGAGCCGCGGGAGTCTCCGACCCCCGATGGGGAATGACTGCCATGATCGCCCGTGGAGTGACGAAACTGTATCCGCGGGACGTCGGCGCTCCCATGCTGGCGCCAGCCTCACTTTGAATTACTACAATCCTGCAGACCTCACTTCCGGTGAAAGCACAGTGTGACCCGGTAGGAAAAATTATTGCACCCCCTCCCCTTTTTGACTGATAGTTCAAACCACCGATCCTTTCCTTTGCCCTTTTAACGGAACTTTGGACTGCCTCCCCCTCTTTTACATTTTCTAGAGAAAACAAAACATTAACCACTACATTAGCATAGCAGTTGACACCAGAACTGTTTTCAAATTGAAACCAACAACATCTTCAACAGAATCCTTTTTGTTTCTGCTGTGACCCTGCTACAGCACAGGCATTGTCCCCAGCAGTAATTCTGCAATGCCGGTAAGAATAGCTGTGGTGCCTACTGGACTCACTCACCCCCGCGGCGCCCCACGCTGTTTTTTGCTGGGCGGCAACTTACTAGACATCACTTTCGTGCCATCTAGATTTCAGCGCGTTCTGCTGCCTTGGAACTATTCGCACAACAGACCGCTACTGACAAGAATATTTCATTATTGGTGCTGTCAATTTCAATAAATCTATTGGATAATTAAAAAGAAATTGCCACGGTCTCTTCGTTGTTTAAATGTTTTTACTGTTTTTGTTTTGTTGTATATATTTATATGTTATTAAAGTTTTATATTCCTACTACTTTGTTGGAGTGCTATATATTTTTAATGTGACACATAATTGTAAAAACTTTGATGTACAAAGAGTCATTCCTGGAATCTTCCGCTTCAGGCTCGGTCCCCTCCCCAATCACAATACAGGATGGTTTTCAGATAGTAGGAACGCGTGTGCTGTGACGGATCACATCGGGTGTGGGCCTTGATCTACTATAACTCCTTTGAAGAGGGGTGATTCTTTACAGCTGGGGCCATAAACTACATCTGCAGGGCTAGCTGATAGCCTAGGACCGGCCTGGACATTCGGACACAGAGGAAGAGGAGTGTCAGAGGGTGCGGTAGTGAATAGGGCGAAAGGGAGGTGTCGGGCGGGCACAGAGTGTGATTCTCAGGGAAGAGCAGCGCAGATGGGGGAAGGTTTATTGCCCATGCATAAGACAGAGAGCGGTGGTGACCAGTGCCTGGGGGAGATGCTTACGAGGGTGAGGAGCCATGCTACGAATCGACAGCGTGCAGAGAGTGGGTCTGGTCAAGACATCTAAAATGGCTGCCGTGCACGACAAAAGTGTGGCATTTCAAAAAAGGCAAGATGGCGCAGACAATGTTTTTCAACACTTCCTCATTTCCTTCGAATCGAACGTTAACAGACGTTGGGGCATATTACCAAAGTTAAGCGATATTTATCGCTAACGATGCTTACCAACCAATTTTTTACCACTAAGCATCGTCAGAAATTATCGAAGATAAACCTTACTATTATCAAGGTTTATCGCAAATGCGATAATAAACGGCCGCAATGCATGAATATCGCTAAAAACTCAGCGATATTCATGCATTACCGAGCTAATACTCTTAGCCATGTTATCCACCTCCCATTGGATAACATGGCTAAGAACTGCTCAGGGCAGGTGTTACTTTTTGGAGATATTCGCGCTTAGCGCGAATATCTCCAAAAGTTGGTAATAGGAGATAGATATCTTGCATGTTGTAATGCAAGTTATTGTGGTATATGGAACTCATACCATAATCTCTCAGGAAAGCAGAAACTGATCCTTTTGGGACCGCCTAAAAAGGCCTAGGGGGTGAGGAGTACTCTACTTTGCCCCCTTTTCACGTTCCGAACTATTTTATTTTACTCTCTTCTGTAATTACACAAAATAGCAGCGATAAGATGCATCGGAGACACACAGTGAGAGAAAGGAGGCCGGAGATGAAGAAGAGATGTCAAATACACATTGGAGATAATATAGTGGCAGAAGGGAAGTAAATATGAGTAAACTTACCATGTAACATAAAAATGTTGCACTCTATACTATAAGTCTCATTTTATACTACAATCACTTCGCTACAACCTCATAAATTAAAAATAAAAATAAATAATGTCTCAAACAATTTTTGATTTCTAAATATAAATTTATTCTTCAGAATTTTCTAAATTTGAAACAACTAGTAACATGTCCTCATCAGTAATTTCCTCTTCAATCATCTCATCTGGAATCTCCTCATTAAAAGTCTGCAATGATGATTCTTGTAACTCTATGGTCTCCAAACACTCGATAAATTCGCCATCAAGAGATTGATCAAAAAAATCATTCAAGTCATCTCCTCCTTCTGACAATATTTCATTATTGGTGCTGTCCATTTCAATCAATGTAGTGGAATCATTCAAGTCATCTCCTCGTGACAATATTTCATTATTGGTGCTCTCAATTTCAATCAATGTAGTGGAATCATTCAAGTCATCTCCTCCTTGTGACAATATTTCATTATTGGTGCTGTCCATTTCAATCAATCTAATGGAATCATACAAGCCATCTCCTCCTTGTGACAATATTTCATTATTGGTGCTCTCAATTTCAATCAATGTAGTGGAATCATTCAAGTCATCTCCTTGTGACAATATTTCATTCTTGGTGCTGTCCATTTCAATCAATCTAATGGAATCATACAAGTCATGTCCTCCTTGTGACAATATTTCATTATTGGTGCTCTCAATTTCAATCAATGTAGTGGACAATTCAAAAGAAATTGCCACGGTCTCTTCATTGTGAGCCATTTTATTTTGAAATTGCTTGCTGTAAATTGCAGAAAAAAATAATCACTTTCATTTATCGTTTTTAGTAATACATAATATAAAACTAACTTCATCAAGTATTTAGTATAACAGAAGGACTGCAAATAAATAACAGAAAACATTTTTCAAATTATCTTCAAGTGTACAACATAGTTCCCCTTACAAATTAACAACTCACCTTTTTAAAAGTAGCAGAAGTGTTAGTACTGTGTAAATCAAACACCAGAAATTCACCACCAAAAATTCCTCACAAATGTACCTCAGACAGTAGTATCACAAAATGGCTGTGGTTTCCTCTCATTTGACATATATACATAACCAATTAACTTTCATCACACACAAATACAAAACCAAAGTAACATTTTAATTGGTTCTAAATTTCAACACTTTCAAATGTGTTTTCCCCATGCAATTTTCCATAGGACATTTACATACGTCTACAGCCTGAATGGCTGAACGGAATTACACCAAACTTGGCAAAATGGTACATCAAACCTAAGAGGTCAGGAAGGATCTACTATGCCCCCTTATGGTCATTTCCCCCTTCGCTTTGGCCTCCTCTTGTCTCTCAATCCTACCGAGGGACAAGATGGCGGCCGCTACAGACTGTTTGGAATGTTGACAGACGCCGGAGAACCAATCAGCTTCGCAAAGCTCCGTAACGCGAAAAGTACGCGAAGCGGAGCGCTGTTACAGATATATATCTTTTTTTCAACCTTAATTTCTCAAAATCCACTGGAGCACATATATTGAGACCTAGCAAAGGCACATCGGGCTACCAGTCCCTAATATTTTGCCAAGTTTCGTGCAAATCCATTCAGCCGTTCGATTATTATTATTTTTTTTTTTTTTTGCCCCGCGGGGCCCTTTTAAAACCTCCACATCAAACCTAGGGGGTCAGCGAGGATCTACTATGCCCCCTTATAGTTATTTCCCCCTTTGTTTTGACCTCCTCTTGTCTCTCGATCCTACCGAGAGACAAGATGGCGGCCGCTACGGACTGTTTGGAATGTTGACAGACGCCGGAGAACCAATCAGCTTCGCTTCACAAAGCTCCGTTGCGCGAAAAGTCCGCGAACCAGAGCGCTAACCGGTCCGCTGTTACAGATATATATCTTTTTTTAAACGTTAATTTCTCAAAATCCACTGGAGCACATATATTGAGACCTACAAAAGGCACATCGGGCTACCAGTCCCTACAATTTTGCCAAGTTTCGTGCAAATCCATTCAGCCGTTCGGGCTAAAAGTGAGGCCAACCGCCCTATGGAAAACTCAATGTTAAAAACACGTTTTGGGACCCCCCTTTTTTCTCGGCCCCCACTGGACGAACCCCCCCCAAATTTTCAAGGGCTGCTCAGAAACAAAATGTGCCATTTTCCTGAAAATTTCAGCCGATTCCGTCCACAAACGCCAAAGTTATTAGACATAGAATTTTCAAAAAACCCATAGAGAAAAAATCCTAACTATATATACCTACTGGCGACCGCCAGTAGGTAATATATATATATATATATATATGTATATATGTATTACCTACTGGCGATAGCCAGTAGGTATATATAGTTAGGATTTTTTCTCTATGGGATTTCTGAAAATTCTATGTCTAATAACTTTGGCGTTTGTCGATGGAATTGGCTGAAATTTTCAGGAAAATGGCACATTTTGTTTCTGAGCAGCTCCTGAAAATTTGGGGGGGTTTCGTCAAGCGGGGGCCGAGAAAACAGGGGGGTCCCAAAACGTGTTTTTAACATTGAGTTTTCCATAGGGCGGTTGGACTCACTTTTAGCTCGAACGGCTGAATGGATTTCCACAAAACTTGGCAAAATTGTAGGGACTGGTAGCCCGATGTGCCTTTGCTATGTCTCAAGATATATGCTCCAGTGGTTTTTACGAAAATTAACTTTGAAAAATATATATTGGGCTACATTGGGCTATATATATGTTGGAGCCCAATGTAGCCCAATGTAGCCCAATGTAGCCCAATGTAGCCCAAAGATGGCCACCAGAGACAAAAGAGCCCAAATGTAGCCCAAATATCAGCCAGATGTAGCCCAACTATAGCCCAGTGACAGAATGTCCCAGAGTGTTCTAAAGAACAACTAGAGCGCTAACAGTCTTACTTATGACAGAAGTATGGCACACCTGAAGTCATCTTGATTGGAATAAAGTGTTAACACTTAAAACATTTAATTTGCAAAGGAACAAAATGAGGGGTTTCATTTTGCCATAGAGATGTTATATATATATATATATATATATTCACTGAAAAAACCATAGGTTAGAGACCATATATAGTTAGGAATTAGCATTTAAAAAACCTCGAAAATTCACTGAAAAAACCATAGGTTATAGACCATATATAGTTAGGAATTAGCATTTAAAAAACCTTATTTTACTCACACAAAACCATTGAAATTCCATATATAGTTAGTTGCACTAACTATATATCGCGCA
This sequence comes from Lissotriton helveticus, assembly GCF_964261635.1. Lineage (NCBI taxonomy): Eukaryota > Metazoa > Chordata > Amphibia > Caudata > Salamandridae > Lissotriton > Lissotriton helveticus. The sequence continues at coordinate 655,701,384 of NC_136072.1, forward strand.
CCCGCAATCCACTGCTGATGATGTCACATATTACATCATTCATGACATGGTCAGTGACATCACTGATGACATCTCAAATGACATCACTGATGACATCACTGATGACATCTCAAATGACATCACTGATAACATCTCAAATGACATCACTGATGACATCACTGATGACATCTCAAATGACATCACTGATGACATCACTGATGACATCATCCAGTGACTGTGTGTTTCTGTAAAGTTTAAATATGTTTGATATATTGAAGAATGAGTGGATGTATAAGTGTCTGGATGAAGGATTTAGTAGGTGCGTGACTGACTGTATGAGTGAGTGAATAAATGTGTCGTACTAAGTGCATGGGTTAGTGACTAAACTGTCTGAATGTGTGCATCAGTATGTCTGTTGTGGTGTAAACTGCTGCATGTGTTGATCATTAGCTATACGAGAGGCTATATGTATTATTGATTGGTTGCCCAAGTATTTGTATGGGAGATTGAGTTTGTGTGGGGGTGGCTGGGAGGTGTGTGACTCTGTGCATAGATGTGTGAGCAGTTGATTCACTAGGTGTATGAGTTCAAGAGTGCATGTGGAAACAGCTACATGGGCGGTTGACTGTGTGCATGAGTGTATTGATGAGTGAATGGATATCTCAATGCTACATGTCATAGTAAGTACATATGTAAAACACAGTACATGTGAGAGTTGGCATATATAAATAACTGTGCATGAGAGCCACTAAATGTGTGAGTGGATGTATGGATCATTGTGAACTTGTATCAGGGATTGTATAAGAGAGTAAATATGTGTTAGTATATGTTTGAATAAGTAAGGTGTGTATAACTGTATAGTTGAGGAAATGGAGGTGAGATTGTTTCTTTGCATGACTGACTAGGTGTGTGAGTAACTCCATGGATGAGTGACAGTGTGTGAGTGTCTGTATACACTGAGTGTATCTAAGGTTATATTAGAGTCTGAAGAGGTTTATCGTATTAGCACAAGAATGATGTCAAATGAGATGTCATCAGTGATGTCATCAGTGATGTCATTTGAGATGTCATCAGTGATGTCACTGACCATGTCATGAATGATGTAATATGTGACATCATCAGCAGTGGATTGCAGGTGCGCGATATATAGTTAGTGCAACTAACTATATATGGAATTTCAATGGTTTTGTGTGAGTAAAATAAGGTTTTTTAAATGCTAATTCCTAACTATATATGGTCTATAACCTATGGTTTTTTCAGTGAATATATATATATATATATTCTGCTCCAAGTTCACCCAGCTGGCGAAGGTGCACTCCGGGCACAGCAATGTCTCGTGATTCCTTTCCGCACACAGACAGCAGCCTGACGCGTTTCGCCGTGATGGCTTTATCAAAGGCTGTATCCCTCAGTGTCACGGCAGCGTTCGCAGTCCCCCATTGGTTGAATATGCCGCCTTAAGATAGGTTGAGCTCGGAGGAGCCTCCCTCAGCATACTCCCACAGGATTGTGGTTAATGAAGTCCTGCATATCTACCCTGGATGGGTGTCGTTAATCTGAGGATTACCAGTGCACGCCCTGGATGGGCTCTGCGCGCTGAAAGGAATAGAATACCGGCACTGGTCCTATTCTGCTTGCTTCCTCGCAGCGGTGCACCTTCCGTAGCAGGGCATGCCACGTAAAATATTCTGCTCCAAGTTCACCCAGCTGGCGAAGGTGCACTCCGGGCACAGCAATGCCTCGTGATTCCTTTCCGCACACAGACAGCAGCCTGACGCGTTTCGCCGTGATGGCTTTATCAAAGGCTGTATCCCTCAGTGTCACGGCAGCGTTCGCAGTCCCCCATTGGTTGAATATGCCGCCTTAAGATAGGTTGAGCTCGGAGGAGCCTCCCTCAGCATACTCCCACAGGATTGTGGTTAATGAAGTCCTGCATATCTACCCTGGATGGGTGTCGTTAATCTGAGGATTACCAATGCACGCCCTGGACGGGCTCTGCGCGCTGAAAGGAATAGAATACCGGCACTGGTCCTATTCTGCTTGCTTCCTCGCAGCGGTGCACCTTCCGTGGCAGGGCATGCCACGTAAAATATTCTTCTCCAAGTTCACCCAGCTGGCGAAGGTGCACTCCGAGCACAGCAATGCCTCGTGATTCCTTTCCGCACACAGACAGCAGCCTGACGCGTTTCGCCGTGATGGCTTTATCAAAGGCTGTATCCCTCAGTGTCACGGCAGCGTTCGCAGTCCCCCATTGGTTGAATATGCCGCCTTAAGATAGGTTGAGCTCGGAGGAGCCTCCCTCAGCATACTCCCACAGGATTGTGGTTAGTGAAGTCCTGCATATCTACCCTGGATGGGTGTCGTTAATCTGAGGATTACCAATGCACGCCCTGGATGGGCTCTGCGCGCTGAAAGGAATAGAATACCGGCACTGGTCCTATTCTGCTTGCTTCCTCGCAGCGGTGCACCTTCCGTGGCAGGGCATGCCACGTAAAATATTCTGCTCCAAGTTCACCCAGCTGGCGAAGGTGCACTCCGGGCACAGCAATGCCTCGTGATTCCTTTCTGCACACAGACAGCAGCCTGACGCGTTTCGCTGTGATGGCTTTATCAAAGGCTGTATCCCTCAGTGTCACGGCAACGTTCGCAGTCCCCCATTGGTTGAATATGCCGCCTTAAGATAGGTTGAGCTCGGAGGAGCCTCCCTCAGCATACTCCCACAGGATTGTGGTTAATGAAGTCCTGCATATCTACCCTGGATGGGTGTCGTTAATCTGAGGATTACCAGTGCACGCCCTGGATGGGCTCTGCGTGCTGAAAGGAATAGAATACCGGCACTGGTCCTATTCTGCTTGCTTCCTCGCAGCGGTGCACCTTCCGTGGCAGGGCATGCCACGTAAAATATTCTGCTCCAAGTTCACCCAGCTGGCGAAGGTGCACTCCGGGCACAGCAATGCCTCGTGATTCCTTTCCGCACACAGACAGCAGCCTGACGCGTTTCGCCGTGATGGCTTTATCAAAGGCTGTATCCCTCAGTGTCACGGCAGCGTTCGCAGTCCCCCATTGGTTGAATATGCCGCCTTAAGATAGGTTGAGCTCGGAGGAGCCTCCCTCAGCATACTCCCACAGGATTGTGGTTAATGAAGTCCTGCATATCTACCCTGGATGGGTGTCGTTAATCTGAGGATTACCAATGCACGCCCTGGACGGGCTCTGCGCGCTGAAAGGAATAGAATACCGGCACTGGTCCTATTCTGCTTGCTTCCTCGCAGCGGTGCACCTTCCGTGGCAGGGCATGCCACGTAAAATATTCTGCTCCAAGTTCACCCAGCTGGCGAAGGTGCACTCCGAGCACAGCAATGCCTCGTGATTCCTTTCCGCACACAGACAGCAGCCTGACGCGTTTCGCCGTGATGGCTTTATCAAAGGCTGTATCCCTCAGTGTCACGGCAGCGTTCCAGTCCCCCATTGGTTGAATATGCCGCCTTAAGATAGGTTGAGCTCGGAGGAGCCTCCCTCAGCATACTCCCACAGGATTGTGGTTAGTGAAGTCCTGCATATCTACCCTGGATGGGTGTCGTTAATCTGAGGATTACCAATGCACGCCCTGGATGGGCTCTGCGCGCTGAAAGGAATAGAATACCGGCACTGGTCCTATTCTGCTTGCTTCCTCGCAGCGGTGCACCTTCCGTGGCAGGGCATGCCACGTAAAATATTCTGCTCCAAGTTCACCCAGCTGACGAAGGTGCACTCCGGGCACAGCAATGCCTCGTGATTCCTTTCCGCACACAGACAGCAGCCTGACGCGTTTCGCCGTGATGGCTTTATCAAAGGCTGTATCCCTCAGTGTCACGGCAACGTTCGCAGTCCCCCATTGGTTGAATATGCCGCCTTAAGATAGGTTGAGCTCGGAGAAGCCTCCCTCAGCATACTCCCACAGGATTGTGGTTAATGAAGTCCTGCATATCTACCCTGGTTGGGTGTCGTTAATCTGAGGATTACCAATGCACGCCCTGGATGGGCTCTGCGCGCTGAAAGGAATAGAATACCGGCACTGGTCCTATTCTGCTTGCTTCCTCGCAGCGGTGCACCTTCCGTGGCAGGGCATGCCACGTAAAATATTCTGCTCCAAGTTCACCCAGCTGGCGAAGGTCCACTCCGGGCACAGCAATGCCTCGTGATTCCTTTCCGCACACAGACAGCAGCCTGACGCGTTTCGCCGTGATGGCTTTATCAAAGGCTGTATCCCTCAGTGTCACGGCAGCGTTCGCAGTCCCCCATTGGTTGAATATGCCGCCTTAAGATAGGTTGAGCTCGGAGGAGCCTCCCTCAGCATACTCCCACAGGATTGTGGTTAATGAAGTCCTGCATATCTACCCTGGATGGGTGTCGTTAATCTGAGGATTACCAATGCACGCCCTGGATGGGCTCTGCGCGCTGAAAGGAATAGAATACCGGCACTGGTCCTATTCTGCTTGCTTCCTCGCAGCGGTGCACCTTCCGTGGCAGGGCAAGCCACGTAAAATATTCTGCTCCAAGTTCACCCAGCTGGCGAAGGTGCACTCCGGGCACAGCAATGCCTCGTGATTCCTTTCCGCACACAGACAGCAGCCTGACGCGTTTCGCCGTGATGGCTTTATCAAAGGCTGTATCCCTCAGTGTCACGGCAGCGTTCGCAGTCCCCCATTGGTTGAATATGCCGCCTTAAGATAGGTTGAGCTCGGAGGAGCCTCCCTCAGCATACTCCCACAGGATTGTGGTTAATGAAGTCCTGCATATCTACCCTGGATGGGTGTCGTTAATCTGAGGATTACCAATGCACGCCCTGGATGGGCTCTGCGCGCTGAAAGGAATAGAATACCGGCACTGGTCCTATTCTGCTTGCTTCCTCGCAGCGGTGCACCTTCCGTGGCAGGGCATGCCACGTAAAATATTCTGCTCCAAGTTCACCCAGCTGGCGAAGGTGCACTCCGGGCACAGCAATGCCTCGTGATTCCTTTCCGCACACAGACAGCAGCCTGAGGCGTTTCGCCGTGATGGCTTTATCAAAGGCTGTATCCCTCAGTGTCACGGCAGCGTTCGCAGTCCCCCATTGGTTGAATATGCCGCCTTAAGATAGGTTGAGCTCGGAGGAGCCTCCCTCAGCATACTCCCACAGGATTGTGGTTAATGAAGTCCTGCATATCTACCCTGGATGGGTGTCGTTAATCTGAGGATTACCAATGCACGCCCTGGATGGGCTCTGCGCGCTGAAAGGAATAGAATACCGGCACTGGTCCTATTCTGCTTGCTTCCTCGCAGCGGTGCACCTTCCGTGGCAGGGCATGCCACGTAAAATATTCTGCTCCAAGTTCACCCAGCTGGCGAAGGTGCACTCCGGGCACAGCAATGCCTCGTGATTCCTTTCCGCACACAGACAGCAGCCTGACGCGTTTCGCCGTGATGGCTTTATCAAAGGCTGTATCCCTCAGTGTCACGGCAGCGTTCGCAGTCCCCCATTGGTTGAATATGCCGCCTTAAGATAGGTTGAGCTCGGAGGAGCCTCCCTCAGCATACTCCCACAGGATTGTGGTTAATGAAGTCCTGCATATCTACCCTGGATGGGTGTCGTTAATCTGAGGATTACCAATGCACGCCCTGGATGGGCTCTGCGTGCTGAAAGGAATAGAATACCGGCACTGGTCCTATTCTGCTTGCTTCCTCGCAGCGGTGCACCTTCCGTGGCAGGGCATGCCACGTAAAATATTCTGCTCCAAGTTCACCCAGCTGGCGAAGGTGCACTCCGGGCACAGCAATGCCTCGTGATTCCTTTCCGCACACAGACAGCAGCCTGACGCGTTTCGCCGTGATGGCTTTATCAAAGGCTGTATCCCTCAGTGTCACGGCAGCGTTCGCAGTCCCCCATTGGTTGAATATGCCGCCTTAAGATAGGTTGAGCTCGGAGGAGCCTCCCTCAGCATACTCCCACAGGATTGTGGTTAATGAAGTCCTGCATATCTACCCTGGATGGGTGTCGTTAATCTGAGGATTACCAATGCACGCCCTGGATGGGCTCTGCGCGCTGAAAGGAATAGAATACCGGCACTGGTCCTATTCTGCTTGCTTCCTCGCAGCGGTGCACCTTCCGTGGCAGGGCATGCCACGTAAAATATTCTGCTCCAAGTTCACCCAGCTGGCGAAGGTGCACTCCGGGCACAGCAATGCCTCGTGATTCCTTTCCGCACACAGACAGCAGCCTGACGCGTTTCGCCGTGATGGCTTTATCAAAGGCTGTATCCCTCAGTGTCACGGCAGCGGCAGGTTAATGAAGTCCTGCATTGGTAATCCTCAGATTAACGACTGCGAACGCTGCTGCGACACTGAGGGATACAGCCTTTGATAAAGCCATCACGGCGAAACGCGTCAGGCTGCTGTCTGTGTGCGGAAAGGAATCACGAGGCATTGCTGTGCCCGGAGTGCACCTTCGCCAGCTGGGTGAACTTGGAGCAGAATATTTTACGTGGCATGCCCTGCCACGGAAGGTTCACCGCTGCGAGGAAGCAAGCAGAATAGGACCAGTGCCGGTATTCTATTCCTTTCAGCGCGCAGAGCCCATCCAGGGCGTGCATTGGTAATCCTCAGATTAACGACACCCATCCAGGGTAGATATGCAGGACTTCATTAACCACAATCCTGTGGGAGTATGCTGAGGGAGGCTCCTCCGAGCTCAACCTATCTTAAGGCGGCATATTCAACCAATGGGGGACTGCGAACGCTGCCGTGACACTGAGGGATACAGCCTTTGATAAAGCCATCACGGCGAAACGCGTCAGGCTGCTGTCTGTGTGCGGAAAGGAATCACGAGGCATTGCTGTGCCCGGAGTGCACCTTCGCCAGCTGGGTGAACTTGGAGCAGAATATTTTACGTGGCATGCCCTGCCACGGAAGGTGCACCGCTGCGAGGAAGCAAGCAGAATAGGACCAGTGCCGGTATTCTATTCCTTTCAGCGCGCAGAGCCCATCCAGGGCGTGCATTGGTAATCCTCAGATTAACGACACCCATCCAGGGTAGATATGCAGGACTTCATTAACCACAATCCTGTGGGAGTATGCTGAGGGAGGCTCCTCCGAGCTCAACCTATCTTAAGGCGGCATATTCAACCAATGGGGGACTGCGAACGCTGCCGTGACACTGAGGGATACAGCCTTTGATAAAGCCATCACGGCGAAACGCGTCAGGCTGCTGTCTGTGTGCGGAAAGGAATCACGAGGCATTGCTGTGCCCGGAGTGCACCTTCGCCAGCTGGGTGAACTTGGAGCAGAATATATATATATATATATATATATATATATTTTTTTTTTCATTCAATGGCTCTGCAGCAAAGAAAGCACACGGCAGCAGAAAGGTCGGTGAAAACCTCATTTATTTTGCATGAAGATGTCCCAGCTTCCGTCCATTAATCTTGTTAGCCCGACGCGTTTCAGTGCTTCCCTGCACTTTCCTCTGGGGCTGGATGGCAGTGCGTTTCAAATGCAAGTGGCTTGTCCAATTTCCAGATCCTTTTGGCTTAAGTAGAATTAAGTAGAACCATTAAGGAGGCGCTATAGTAGCACTTGACTTTTTTATGTCTTCTGGGAATTGTAGTTTGTATCGCCTGATTTAATTCCCGTAGTGGGTTCCACACTGTCATTCACTAATTTTAAGTCTCAGTGGTTTTGTAACACTCCACTGAGTATTAAGGTATTCAAATATGCCCCGGTTTGGCTCGAACATCTCCAACTGTGTAGCATTCTGCTGCGCTGTATTATGCCTGGGTCAGTCCCCGTGCAACGGCCCCCTTCTCCACGGCTCCTTCCTACGTGTCCAGGTGGTGCATCTCTTCCACGACGAAGCTGTCATGTTAATTGTTTTTCATTCAATGGCTCTGCAGGAAAGAAAGCACACGGCAGCAGAAAGGTCGGTGAAAACCTTTATTTATTTTGCATGAAGATGTCCCAGCTTCCGTCCATTAATCTTGTTAGCCCGACGCGTTTCAGTGCTTCCCTGCACTTTCCTCTGGGGCTGGATGGCAGTGCGTTTCAAATGCAAGTGGCTTGTCTAATTTCCAGTTCCTTTTGGCTTAAGTAGAACCATTCAGGAGGTGCTATAGTAGCACTTGACTTTTTTATGTCTTCTGGGAATTGTAGTTTGTATCGCCTGATTTAATTCCCGTAGTGGGTTCCACACTGTCATTCACTAATTTCAAGTCTCTGTGGTTTTGTAACACTCCACTGAGTATTAAGGCATTCCAATATGCCCCGGTTTGGCTCGAACATCTCCAACTGTGTAGCATTCTGCTGCGCCGTATTATGCCTGGGTCAGTCCCCGTGCAACGGCCCCCTTCTCCACGGCTCCTTCCTACGTGTCCAGGTGGTGCATCTCTTCTAATTAATATTGTTAATAAAATCAATACTGCACGACAGCTTCGTCGTGAGGAGAGCACCACCTACAGAAAAGAGGAGGAGGGAACCGCTGGAGCAAGGGGCCACCGGCAGGAACTTTTCATGCTGGAAACGGCGCAGCAGATTGCAAGATCATTGAAGGTGTACTTTAAATCCAGAGCACACTGGAGTGCTTTTTTATCGCAGTGATGTGTACTTAATCACTGTGAACCTGCATTAACATAATGAACTGGCGGAACCCACTAATGGTGAAAAATTGTGGCAGATTAAAACTTCATGTCCCAGCATACTCTGCAAGTGCGCAGAGACTACAAAGTGAGGACACCTGAAACAGCGACTACTAAAGTCAGCTGACATGGGGCAGAGCCTAATTGAACTGCTAGTCCATTGCCCATGAAGAAAGAGCAGACAGCTCTGAAACGCGTTGGCCATCAGGAATAATGACGGACTAAAGTAACCTTCGAGAATGCAAATAAAAGGAAAATTTTCCCTTATCTGCTGTCGTGTGCCTTCTGAAAGCTGAGCCTTTGTAAATAAAATATATATATATTAATATATATATATTACCTACTGCGGTTGCCAGTAGGTAGTTATAGTTAGGACCTAGTTTCCATAGGAAATCCACAACATTCTATTTGGAATAACTTTGGCGCCGGTGGACGAATCTTCGTGAATTTCTCCAAGAACATGGATGTTTAGGCTCTATTTTTTTTTATAAAGAAAAATCGCGGCGTACGCGTACGGAAATCCGTAGAATTAGGAGCAGGAGCTGGATGCTGATTGGCTGTCAATACTCCAAACTAGGAAGTGTTGGCAGCCATCTTATTTGTCACGAGAGCTGAGTCACAAGAAAACAGTAAAACAAAGTTGAGAAATAAGGAAAGGGGGCAGGGTAGAAACATTCTGAACCAATAGTGTTGGTCAGGAGATGGTACATGAATCTTTAGGCTCAATTTTTATTTTTTTTTAAATAAAAAATCACGGGGTACTCGTCCAGTACTCGTACGCGGTGGAAAAGGTGGAAAAAAAAACTAGAAGTCTGTTTTATTCATTAGGTCCCGGGGGGGGCGGGGGGGGGGGAATTACAGGGTCATATATTTTGCATGATGGGGGCTTGTAAGGTGCCTCGAGCACTGGGGAATAACACTCCTGTGGTTTTATTTTGAAGTATGCGGAGGGTTACGGTCCTACTCCCAGCAGTCTCGGGGAGCGGCACCCCTCGGGTCTTTTAAAAAAAATATATGTTTTGAGTTCTCCCTCCCTCTATCCCCGTAAACATCACGGGGAACGCCACGTTTTAAGGGCAGTAATATGTAAAATGAACTTCCAGCTACGGGTATCTGCACTGTCTGGTTTTTTTTAATAATGTTGGGAGGATGGGCTTGCTAATACGTCCTTGTTAATTCCCATAGAAGTGAAAAAACACACTCTATTGCAGGGCTAGAGGGATGTTTATAGACCAAGCCTAAGTATTATCCCCCATGAGAATCAACAATCAACTACAAACTTAGGGGTCTAGTTAGGAATCCAAAAGTAATCCTCTACTCATAGTAACCTTATCAATAGTACAAGGGTACGATGACAGTAACACTAACAGACCAGATCACAAGATGTGAAGAACCAGTAACGTAAGTCACCCCTGATTTAGGATTCCCATCAACGGTCTTGTAATGATCAATATTATCATTTGGTAATCCTTATCGGGTATTGTGTCTCTAGATCATTGAGACCGGCATACCCAGATAACCAGATTCGGGGTAGCGACCCACAATCACTCGGTACTACCACATGATGCTGATATGATGGGAAGTGCAGTGTAAAATAAAAATAAGTGGTGGTCTAAAAAAGGATAGGGAGCTCAACCAGGGATACTTTTAATAATTGTTGGCCCCTTCCCTAATAAAAACAAGAACTTAAATGTGAATAAAGTGTGAAAAAATATGCAAAAAAACACACATACATCGCCAGAGTAGATTAATGTCTGACCTCTCGGTCTTTGTTATTTACGTAGTCGGTTTCTGTTAATGTAGAGCGGGGTCTCACATATCCTGAGCCAGGTCCAGGAAGAGGTGAGGTCCACTCCCCGGACACTCTGGGTGAGTAAGCAAGCTGATTTATTCTTGTGAAACAATTTATTATGTTTACTACAGACCAGTGTAGCTGATTGTGATCTTCCTGTACGTTTGTCCTCTTTACACAGTATATATCCAACCAGGTGCCGGAGAGAGGAGTTGATACAGTTGAAGGAACATTATATCCTTTACTGGTTTTCACTTGTGTGTTTTTTTGCATATTTTTTCACACTTTATTCACATTTAAGCAGTAGTATATTTATAGAACAGAGACCCTGACGAAAGCCTGAGGAGTTAACCTTTTGTGGCTGAAACATGTTGGTCTCCTTGCAGCTATTTGTGTGGACTGCGATGACGATACTACACTGTTCTTGTTTTTATTAGGGAAGGGGCCAACAATTATTAAAAGTATCCCTGGTTGAGCTCCCTATCCTTTTTTAGACCACCACTTATTTTTATTTTACACTGCACTTCCCATCATATCAACATCATGTGGTAGTACCGAGTGATTGTGGGTCGCTACCCCGAATCTGGTTATCTGGGTATGCCGGTCTCAATGATCTAGAGACACAATACCCGATAAGGATTACCAAATGATAATATTGATCATTACAAGACCGTTGATGGGAATCCTAAATCAGGGGTGACTTACGTTACTGGTTCTTCACATCTTGTGATCTGGTCTGTTAGTGTTACTGTCATCGTACCCTTGTACTATTGATAAGGTTACTATGAGTAGAGGATTACTTTTGGATTCCTAACTAGACCCCTAAGTTTGTAATTCCCATAGAAGCCCAGGTTCTGGTGTTAACATGGCTTCTATGGGAAATAAAAAGGCCGTATTATCAAGCTCATTATCGCTGTTTTATCGGTAGTTTCCTGCCAATAAAACTGTAATAATTTTGACACCGGTCTTTGATAATATGCACCTAAGTTTACTGGTCAAAAAAAGAGCAATGGGCCATATTATCAACAAAAGGCAATACATTATCGCCGCTTTTATCGGCAGGAGACTACCGATAAAGCGGCGATAATGGTCTTTATAATATGCCCTTGTGAATTGCCATAGCAGCCCATGTTAATACCAGAACGTGGGCTGCTATGGGAATTTACAAGGACCTAATATCAAGCCCATTTTCGCAGCTTTATTGGCAGTTACTGGCGATAAAAGCGGCGGTAATATATCGCCTTTTGTTGATAATATGCCCCTTGATTTCTATGATAGTATGTAAAACTTTCCTTTTTTTGTGTAGCAGTTGTACTATGTACGTATGCGCAGCCTTGTTTCGAAGCCCACGTTTTTTTCTTTAAGTTCAACCAACAAACGTTCTATATTTCAGGTATTAAATTTGCCGCTTTGTTTTCCCGGGTCGTGTGTGTCATCCGCTGCTGTACTTTTGTTATATATTAATAATCGTATTTTATCTAGATTTATTTGGAATGTAGTGCCGAGGCGCCAAACGTTGATCGCGTACTCCGTCCACCGCCATTTTAGTAGTTTTTCACCGTTGTTTTTATTATATCTGTTACTTTCATTTTATCGTCCTCCTATTTTCTTTGTGATCGATGAGATTTCGAGGCACAGACACCATGGTGTTTGTCCTTAAACTCTGATGTTATCAGACTTGGTCACACGTATACCTAAAAACTAATTTGAGGGACGTAAGTCACAGCCATTACAACGCATGTTCATCAACACAAAGACATTATTAAGATTATGCGTGGTAAATGGATAGTACTTGTAAAAGCATGCGTGGTAAAACGATGGGGCATATTATCAACAAAAGGCGATACATTATCCCCGCTTTTATCAGCAGGAAAGTGGCGCTAAAGCGGCGATAATCTATCTTGTTTTGTTGATAATATGGCCCGAAGTGCCTGCTAATGGCTTCGTGGTGACGATCACACGTGGGTATGACCGCGTTGTAATAGCTGTTTCCCCCCCAGGACACTAAAGCAGCCTGGTCTGGGCGTCGTGGACTCCAGCGCAGTAGGCGGAGTGCCACGCAGCTCCTCATACAATATAGAAATCTTTGTGGGGTGATTGTTTCTGTGGTTTGAGGGGTGTGATTGAGGCTCAAACATTTAATTTTGTAGGGGGGTAAGTTTGCATGGGGAAATGTTGCAAGAGTTTTTTAAATGTGGTACACATTGTTTCGTATTATTTTGATTTCTTTTCTAAGTTGTAGTCTATTCAGAGGAAATAGAAGTCATTAGTTTTGAATCCTAATCTTGAATATCTTACTATAGTATTTCAACATTATATCTATTGTGGACCGTCATACCCCCCCTCACAAAATAATAAAGTATGTACTTTTTTAAAATTTATTTTTATTAAAACAATAACTAAACGAAACTTAATTATAACTATATTGCAAACAGGTAGAAAAATAAGTTTAATAACTAACAATATTATAAGCAAATTGTTAAATGGACTTCATAAGATGTCCGATTGGTAATCTGGAAAACAAAAAAGAAAATTAGAGTTTAGAATGATGTAGATGTGAGTAAATTAGCTGAAGCATTACAAGTCAAGGTAACTCTATGGTTTTACGTGTGCAGTGTGCCTCGTACATTTCACTTGTTGTAATGCCGCGTTCAAGTGGTGTCTATATGGAAGTGCCTTCTGCGTTACTGACACAAAAGTGGCATAACGGGATTGTAAATATGTCGATTTATTTCTAACGCATTGCTATGAAGGCTTTGTAGATCTAGGCCTCTGTGCTTACAGTTGTATAAACACTGCGGCCAAAGACTTCAGCCAGTGGAATTCACAACTTCAGTTGGGCAGTTCTTCTAAATGTGCGAGTAGACAGCAGTGTCTATAAGTTTAAGAGAGAAAGAGAAATGATGTCACAGAGAGTGAGAGAGAGAAAGAGAGAGAAAAGAACATTAAAACTGTCTCGCGGAGTCTGCAGTCGAGATTTGTTCTTGAAAAGTGAGACATAGATTTACAAGCTCCTTGCGTCACTTTACCCATGTTAAAAGTGACTCAAAAGTGGCGTAATAAGGTTGTGGATCTGTTTGTCAGACTGTTGTAAGGTATCGGTTGTCACTGCTCGGAGGTAATTATAGATTTTACAGAGAAGCTACTGTACACTACGCACTCTGGTCCATATTGTCAAGCCTGAGTGTCAAAATTATCGCCACTTTATCGGCAGGAAAGTGCCGCTAAAATGGCGATAATGGGTTTGATAATATCAACACTTGAAACCAGGAAGTGTTGGCGGCCATCTTGCGCCGCAGTAGCACCGAGTCACAGGAAAACAGTAAAACAAAGTTGAGAAATAAGGGAAGGGGGCAGGGTAGAAACATTCTGATCCTGTACGGTTGCTCAGCGGGTCGTATATGGATGTTTAGGCTCTTTTTTTCTTTTTTTTTTTAAAGAAAAATCGCGCCGTACACGTACCGAAATCCGTACAATTTCAAGCAGGAGCTGAATGCTGATTGGCTGTCAATACTCCAAACCAGGAAGTGTTGGCAGCCATCTTATTCGTCACGACAGCCGAGTCACAAGGAAACAGTAAAACAAAGTTGAGAAATAAGGAAAGGGGGTAGGGTAGAAACATTCGGAACCTATAGTGTTGCTCAGGGGGTGGTAGGTTTATTGTACGTGTACCAAGCACGTATGGACAACGTACAGCTGGAATGTTGAAAGTCATCACGTAAGCGTACGTAAGCAAGAAAAATAAAAATATTTTTTGATATTCATGAAGTGCATTTGTTTATGTGTTGTTTGGCTCTAAAAAGAGCTGTTGTGTTTATTGGGAGATTTTAGTAGCTACAAGTAAGTACCGATGCAGAGTCTTAAGTTTATGTGGAAGACTCTGTTCCCCTCATCTGTAAAATGTACACTATCTCTCCTATAGATGCCATGAATATTGAAACGCAGATTGTTGTTGTAAATGGACACCATTCGGTAGTCTCGGAGAAAGGCAGAAACATATCTATTCATATGTTACCTAGCTGTTTCAAACTGTGGACAATAGTGGTTGGACCGCTTCCATTTCTGCCTTTGGCATATATTAAAATGTACAAAGGCAGTTTTGGGGAACAGTGTCATCAATTGTGCAAAGCTATCCTTCATAAGCATTTCCAGAGCTACCCCAGTCAAAGTGCCTAGGTCATTGCCACCACAGTGCACAATTATGAGGTCAGGGTGTTGGAGATGCATAAAGGATTTCTGTATTGGTATCAATTGGTGCCACTTTAATCCTCTCTGTCCAATCCATTTAATGTCTACATTTGGTAAACCTAGGTCCTTGTGAATTCTTTTCTGTTGTGCGTACCTTTGGCTCCAGAAAATATAGCTGTGTCCCACAACCCACACTGTAAGCATTTTGAAGAGGGGTCTGGATGCACTCTGGTGGCATCTGTAAATGAAATGGTAGTTTGAAAAGTAAGATTTTTCTAAAATGGTGGACAACATGCAGTTTTGAAAAAAGAAAAGAAATGATTGGTTGTTTGACAACATTTTACAGAAAACTAGGTTGCATGTTTCTGTTTTTTAAAAGCCTTATTTTTATTGGTTAAGAAAAAGTGATAGAAAAGAACGCTACATTATATAAGCTGGTATATTCTCCAGTCAAGCATACTTGCTGTTTCAATTTGCAACAATGTATGATGAACTTTTCACGGGTGTGCTGAGTTAGGTGTTCCCTGAAGTGTTTCTATGGTATCTCTCAGATTGTGGAATGGGGAAAGGGTTGAAAGTTTTGTTAGTTGGAAAGGTTTGGAATATTAAACCAATAGAAATGTGTGTTTTCTTTTGAATTAATGTGTACAGGATTTTAATTGGATATTTATGTATGTATGTGTAATATGAGAGGGAAAATGTTCTATTTCACGGTTGTGCTGCAGACACTCAACTAGAGAGATTTTGTAGAAGAATATCCACTGTGTGAGTGGTATTGTTGTTAATCTAGAATTCAATTTGAAAGGTGAGTTGAAAAGTTGTGTGGGAGTGCGTGTGTGCGGTGTATCTTCGTACATTAAGGAATTATAGGGTATATTATCAAGACTCGGCGATACCATTATCGCCACTTTATCGGCAGGAAACTGCCGATAAAGTGTTGATAATTTATTGCCTATATTGATAATATGCGCCTATATTCGTCCGTTGTTAAACGTTTTATAGTAGTAAATGTGTTTTGCTATAATGCATGCTGTTATATTTTTTTGTTTGATATCATTTTGTGCGTCTCTGTACATTAAGGGATTATGGGCCATATTATCAATAAAGGACGATACATTATCGCCGCTTTTATCGGCAGGAAACTGCCGGTAAAGCGGTGATAATGTAATGGTCTCGATAATATATCCTTGTGAATTCCCATAGAAGCCCGGGTTATGGTGTTATTCCAAATCAAGGGGCTGGATTACCTGCTAGGTCCCTCCTATGGGTGGGACCCAGGAAGGGGGTGGTTACACCCCTTTCCCTTTGTCCAGTTTCGTGCCAGAGCTGGGGCTGGAGTGCCCCAGCACCGGTTTGAACTGGACTATGCAGGGGACACCTTGTGTGCCCCAGGCAGTGTCTCGTTTCATTCAGCCCTCCCTGCCCCAATCCACTATCTCCTGTCTGGGGTGGTGCTAGCACCTCCCTGTGACAGGAAACCTATTGTCAAAGCCTCCCTCGCTGGAAGGGCTCCCAGCAGCAGGAGGTCAGACTTGTGTCTGTGGCAGCAGCATCCATTTTGTGATGCTGAGGCTCTGGTTAACTTTAACCGGGTTTAAGGAAAGTAACATGTCTTCTCCCTCTAGAAGGGTGGAATGCTACCCCCGTCACCAGAACTGGAGAGGGGGTAGTATTCCAAAGCGTATGACACCTTACACGACATGTTTTGATAAAGCCAAACCAAAGATAGCATTTAACCGCGAGTTTCATAATGCACTTAAGAGTATATGGTATGGCAATATCCTGGAACAGCTATAAGGACATGGTTCCGAAAGCTGCAGACAGGCTCAGCTCATGCTAGAGCACCATCTCACATAAAAGCAAGCACTCTGCCTTCAGGATTGTTAAGAATAAATGCACGAGAAATCAAGGTACTGTAATTTATTATCAATACCATGAGGTAGTTGCAAAATCAAACATTTAGCCCCAAATTGAAGAGTGCTCTGGCTATCGCTAGCCCGTGACATGGGTCTGCCTACAATCATATTTGCCCGTGCAGAGTCCCCTATTAATATCATGCTTGGCCTTAGCTCAATACGTGTATAACTGACAATAGACTCCCTGGCCCCGCATGCAATACTGGGGCCTTGTACCTTTTTTTGTGGATAGTTTTAAAGTATTAGATAGATCCTTAAATCCAGTAATTTTTACCCACCTGTTCCAGCATTTCAGTTGCTTCCCTGACCCCCCTTTTTGTACCAGATCAGACGTACTATTCAGGTCTTGATAAAGTAAATTGGTTTCTTAACGAGTAGTGCATATACGATTGGAAGGCTGCTTGACCACTGGCTGTCCTCTCTCTCCTCTGCAGCTTTGCGAATTAATTACGCTGTGATCGACCTGCGACTAGTGCACAGTCCATCCTATCTCCACGTCCTGAGCCCAGTTGGGCCTCGACTCCATGGTAATTTCTTCAATTATCATTGTAATTCTTCACCATAGTCTAACTTATAGGGCTATAGTGTAATATCACAACGTTTAATTAATATTTACCAATCTACTATTAATTTGTCTAATAGGATTGCCCCAAATTTTCCCTGTTGCATATGTCCTGATGAAGACCCCGCCTAAGGATCGAACGTAGCCTACACGTAGGGGTCGAAACGTCGACGGCTTTCTTCTCATAATTCCGGCACAAGCCCTCTACACTCTTAAATTGACTGTGTGTCCACTGAAAGTTTTTTTGCTAAAATATCTCTTCATTGTATGCCCTGATTCTTGGGCTTCTGTATTTGAATTATTATGATTGTGTTGCTAACTTTTGCACTCATCACGTGTTTTCTTAACTGTGTTTACCTTTTCCTTGACCTTACAGTCCCTTGAGCACTTCCCCTCCCCTTTCCCTCCTTTGGGGCTAAATGTTTGATTTTGCAACTACCTCATGGTATTGATAATAAATTACAGTACCTTGATTTCTCGTGCATTTATTGTTCTGTTAAGTTGTTTAAATAATAGTTGATGTGTGTTAGACACAACACGTCTCTCTTGCGGAGACCCCACCTATATGTATCAGATTTCGCCCAGGTCCCCGCGACTGCATGGGTTCAACCCCCCCCCCCTTTTGTAATGTTCAGGATTGTTAAGGCCTGTCTTAGGAGTGACTTATAGATGCATATATGTCCAGGTATAGGGTTAGACATAGGTATACTATATCTAAGCAAGGAGTGATTACACAACCTTGCCCCAGCTGAGTGATCAGCCAGTCGTGTCAGTTTGGATGGCCAGTCAGGGGTGGCAAAAGATATGCTGCAGCCCCTGGTAGGCCTTGGATGCACCTATGCTTTGGGTACCTATAGTACACTGTACAGATGCTCATAAGGTGACCCAATCCCATTTGGTGATGTACCTAAAGTACATGTTGTGAATTTAGAGAGAGAACAGCAGGGCTGTGGGTCTGATTAGCAGGCCCACAGCCACATTAAGTCGAAAACCAGTGAAGCAAAAAGCAAAAAAATTGGGTGAACATAGGATAGCAGACCCTACTCTCCTACATACCCCCCCCCCCCCAAATGCAGGGACATTAAACTTAACCTTGACCAGATAAGTCTTCATGTTCTAAGTGGAAATACCTGGAGAGACCATCTGCATTGCCATGGTCAGTCCCTGGTCTGTGCTCCACTGTAAAGTCCATCCCCTGTAGGGAAATGGACCACCTGAGCAGTTTGTGATTTTCACCCTTCATCTGATTTAGCCACAAGAGGGGCTTATGGTCGGTCTGAATCTTGAAGTGAGGGCCAAACAAGTATGGTCTCAACTTCTTCAGGGCCCAAACCACAGCAAAGGCCTCCCTCTCAATAGCTGACCAACGTTTCTCTCTAGGGTTCAGCCTTCTGCTAATGAAAGCAATGGGCTGGTCTTGACCATCTACATTAAGTTGTGAAAGCACAGCTCCCACCCCCAACTCAGAAGCATCTGTTTGGACAATAAACTCTTTGGAGTAGTCAGGACTCTTTAAGATAGGTGCAGAGCACATGGCCTTCTTCAGTCCCAGACAGGCCCAAGAACGCTCTGACCTGTGTCTGGGTGGTTGGAGGAGCCCAGTCCTGTATGGTCTGGATCTTGCTCTCCAGTGGTTGAACCTGACCCCCACCTACAAGGTGGCCCAGGTACACAACCTTACTCTGCCCTATCTGGCACTGTGTGGCCTTGGTAGTTAGGCCTGCCTTTTGCAGGGCCTCTAAATCCTTCTTCAGGTGGATCAGGTGATCCTCCCAGGTGGAGCAATATCATCCAGATAAGCTGCACAAAAGTCATCCAACCCAGTAAGGACTTGGTTCACCAACCTTCGGAAAGTGGCAGGTGCATTCTTCAAACCAAAGGGCATTACCACAAATTGATAATGACCTCCTGGGGTTGAGAAAGCAGTTTTGGCCTTGGCATCCTCAACTAACCTGATCTGCCAATAGCCAGCTGTCAAATCAAATGTGCTCAGAAACTTGGCAGACGCCAATCTATCAATGATCTCATCTGCTCTTGGAATTGGGTGAGCATCTGTCCTAGAGACAGCATTGAGACCTCTATAGTCCATACAGAACCTCATCTCTCTCTTACCATCTTGGGTGTGAGGTTTTGGTACAAGGACTACTGGGCTGGCCCAGGGGCTCTCTGATGACTCAATTACTCCCAACTCAAGCATTTTCTGCACCTCTGTCTTTATACTTTTATTTTTATTTTTTATTTATTTGTATTTATTTAGTTATTATGTTTTATAGAGCGCAAACTTGACCTGTGAGGGTATCAGAGCGCTTTACATGATATACAGTGCTACAAATAAGAAAAGTTTAGTGCAGAAATATACAAGATCAACAAGTAAAGTTACAATCACAAAGAAAGTTTGTACTCCCGTAGGACCCATAAGTTCTCAGTGTAAGGAGTTGGTGATCTGGGAAAGTGGTAGTCTTGGATTAGTCAGGCAATGCAGTGGTTGCGAGTATGTGTTAGACGAGGAATTTACCCATGAGAAAGGTTTTGGCCTCGTTTTTGAAACGTGCTAGAGAAGGGATTTTTCCGATAGATGGTGGGAAAGAATTCCAAATTCTTGGTGCTGCTCCGGTGAACGCCCTGTTGTAGGTTCTATTTTTCTGAAAGGAGGCTGGTTGGAGTAGGAGTTTTCTAGCGGACCGTGAGTTCCTGCTTCCTCCAGATAGCACTAGTTTCTGTGCCAGATAGGCGGGGGAGTTTGTGTATAGGGCCTTGTGAGTAATGCATGCAAGTTTCAGCTGAATTCTGGCCTCTAGAGGGAGCCAGTTCAGTGGTTTCATGTGTGGCGAGATGTGGTTGAACTTCCTAGTGCCTGTAAGTAGCCTGGTGGCCGCGTTGAGGCAAGCTTTTGAAGGCGCAAGCGATATCTTGGACAGTCCAGTGACGGTGGAACAGCCATATTAAAGTCTGGAGATGACTAGTGCTTGAACTGCCATTTTTAGGTCTGGATCCTCGATGAAAGTTTTCAGCTTCCAGAGGTAGCTCAAGTGGAATCTGGCTGCTTTAGCCATTGAGTCAATGTGGTCTCGCATGTTTAGGTTGCAGTTGAGGATTATGCCCAGGGATTTGGCAGAGTCCACAATGGTTGGTGGGCAGTTCAGGGCTGTGATGGTCTTGATCCAATTTTGAATCTCCGGGTTGGTTTTTGAAGGGGAGATTAGGAGAAATTCCATTTTCTTTGCATTAAGTTTGAGTTGGTTGTTGGCTAGCCAATGAACGGTAATTTCCAGGGTCTCGTTCAGGCGGAGGATCTCCTTGAACGAAGAGATATTGATGTCAATTTGGGTATCGTCCGCATACATATGGTAGGAGATGTTGGCAGTATGGAGAACTTCGGTGAGTGGCTCTAGGTAGAGATTAAAGAGGGTGGGGGACAGGGTTGAGCCTTGGGGGACTCCAACCGTGACCGGGGTGGGAACTGATAGGTTAGCGTTAATGAGAAATCTCTGAGAACGTTTATTGAGGAAGGACCTGACCCATTCCAGTACCACGCCATCCAAACCCATCCTGACTTTGAGGCGTTCAAGTAGTTTTTCATGGTTGACCGTATCGAAGGCAGAGGATAGGTCAAGCAGGATTAGAAGGCAGGTTTTGCCTTGGTCTAGGGCTTGGAGGGCATCATCCACAATGTGGAGCATAGCAGTTTCAGTGCTGTACCCTGGTCTGAAGCCAGATTGAAAGACATCAAGTAGATGGAAGTTGTTGATGTGCTGGCTTAGTTGTTGTTGTACACACTTCTCCAAAACTTTGGCTAAAAGCGGGATATTGGAGATAGGTCTAAAATTGTCAGGGGATGCTGGGTTCAGAGTGGGCTTTTTCAAGATGGGGAGGACTTGGCTGGCTTTCAAGGGGTCCGGGATCAGGCCTTGTTGAAGAGAGGCATTTATAATTGTAGTCCAGCAAGGGACGATGGATTGGGAAACAGCAGCGAGGCAGTTGACAACCTGACATGGTCAGGTTGCCTGCATATTTTACTCTTCACAGGCAGACTGTCACCAGTGTCAACCTCATGGGTGCACCAGTTAGTCTGACTAGGTGTTAGGGAAAACATATGTCTAAAGGCCTGCAGAACTTGTCTGCAGTCCTGTTGCTGCTGGTCAGTGAGGCTGCCTGCCAAGGCCACTCCATCAACTGAACCATCATCAGGGTTCTGAGTCAACAGGTCTGGGAGAGGGTCACTCTCTTCCTCCTGTTCCCCATCTGTAGCCATGAGCAAGCCCATGTCTGCCCTGTCAACATATGCCTTGAGTCTGTTGACATGGAGCACCCTGTGGGGGCTCCTAGCGGTGCCAAGGTCCACCAAGTAGGTGACCTCTCCCTTTTTCTCAACAATGGTGTGGGGTCCAGACCATTTGTCCTGGAGTGCTGCTGGGGCCACTGGCTCCAACACCCACACCTTCTGTCCTGGCTGGCACTCAGTCAGCCAAGCCTTTTGGTCATGCCAAGCTTTCTGAAGCTCTTGGCTGGCCTCAAGGTTTTTGGAAGCCTTCTCCATGTATTCAGCCATCCTGGAGCGGAGACCAAGTACATAGTCCACTATATCTTGTTTAGGCTTTTTGAGAGGTAACTCCCATCCTTCCCTCACAAGACACAGGGGTCCCCTTACAGGATGCCCAAACAAAAGCTCAAAAGGGCTGTATCCAACCCCCTTTTGTGCGACCTCTCTGTAAGCAAACAGAAGGCAGGGTAAAAGGATGTCCCATCTTCGCCTAAGCTTTTTAGGTAACCCTTTTATCATCCCTTTGAGGGTCTTGTTGAATCTTTCAACAAGCCCATTGCACTGTGGATGGTAGGGTGTAGTTCATTTGTAATTAACACCACACTCCTTCCACATAGCAGTCAAATATCCTGACATGAAGTTTGCACCTCTGTCAGAGACAACCTCCTTTGGAAATCCCACTCTGGAGAAAACTCCAAGTAAGGCCCTTGCCACAACAGGTGCTGTTGTGGTCCTCAGGGGAATAGATTCTGGATACCTGGTGCATGATCCACTACCACCAGTATAAATCTGTGCCCAGATGCTGTTTGAGGGTCCATTGGGCCAACAATGTCTATCCCCACTCTTTCAAAGGGTACCCCCACCAAAGGTAGTGGTATGAGGGGGGCCTTTGTTGTGCCACCTGATTTGCCACTGGCTTGGCAGGTAACACAGGAGCAACAAAACTCCTCCATCTTCTGACATATGGGGAAGGTGAAAGTGATGGACAAGCCTGTCCCAAGTCTTGTTCTGGCCTAGATGTCCTGCTAAGGGAATATCATGGGCCAAGGTAAGAAGGACGCCCCTAAATTGCAGAGGTATAACCAACCTCCTGGAAGCACCAGGCTTGGGGTCTCTAGCCTCTGAATAAAGGAGCCCATCATCCCAATACAATTTATGGGTACCTTGAACATTCCCAGCAGCCTCAGCAGCAGCCTGCTGTCTGAGGGGTTCAAGAGAAGGACAAGTTAACTGAGCCTGCCCTAGATCTGCCCTTGAGGGTCCCCCTGTCCCAAGCAACTCAACCTGATCAGGTTCAAGCTCTTCTAGGACAGTTCCCTCTTAGAACACAGAATCATCCTTCTGGGAGGGCTGATCCTCAACCTGAGGAAGGGGGGAAGGCACTGCCTTAACCCTATTGCTCTTTCTCTTGGGTTGTGTCTGGTCTATAGTTTCAAGTTCCAGCACAGGTTCAGGTAAGCACTTTTTGGCCTGTGACCTGGTCACAGCAAGGACATGTGCTGAAATACCTAGCATCTCTGCATGAGTCCTATACTTCCCTTCTGACCATACTGAGTTCTCTAGATCATTGCCCAAAAGACAGTCAGCTGGGAGGTCTGCACTTACCACAACTCTTTTGAGGCCAGTGACCCCTCCCCAGGAGAAATTAACAACTGTCGCACTATGTGTAGTAGTGACATTGCTAGCACTAGGTAATTATCACCCAGTACAATCTTTCCAGGGTTCACAAAGTTAGGTGTCACCATAGTGACACTGGCACATGTGTCCCTGTAAGCTTGAGACACTTTATCATTTATCAAAGGTGTCTGTCTGTACTTGCCCAAAGTATTGGGACTCACAGTAGTGGACATAGCCATGTCCACATCACAGATCAGGACAGCCTGAGTAGGAATCCTGACTAGGCCAGGATCCACCTCAGTACCCATGGTTAACCCCACTATAGCCTTGGGTTGGGAACTACCACTGCTGACTGTACTAGGGGGTGCAGGTGCCTTAGGGGCTGCAGTGGTAGGGGCTGTACCTTTCTTGGTGTACTCACTAAACCAGTGAGAGGTAGTTTTACAGTAATTACACCAAGGTTTCTTTGGACCTTCTTTCTTTTTCTTAGAGTTTTGGGACCCCCCCCTCCTTAGAAGTATTTTGGGGGCCCGAAGAAGACCTTTGGTCTTTTTGCTTTTGATCTCCACCATTTTGGTCTGCCTTTTTCTGGTCACCACCGTGGTTCTGGGGTCTCTGCTTAACCCTGGTTCTGACCCATTTGTCTGCCTTCTTTCCCAATTCTTGGGGAGAGGTCAGATCTAAGTCAATCAGGTGTCGGTGCAACAACTGGTTCTGACAATTATTAAGGATTTGTTCTCTCATGATCAAATTATACAATCCTGTATAGTCCTTAACTTTACTTCCCAGTAACCAACCTTCCAGAGCCTTAGTGGCACAATCAACAAAGTCAGTCCAGTCCTGAGTCTGTGTCTTCTGGGTATCTCTGAACATTAACCTGTACTGTTCAGTGGTTAAGCCAAACCCATCAATTAGAGCAGTCTTCAGGACAGAGTTGTTTTTAGCATCCTCGTGACTAACAGTGAGGAGTTTGTCTCTTCCTTTTTCTGAAAAATAGAGCCACAAGATTGCTGCCCACTGACCTTGGGGAACCTGCTGTACCATGCAGGCCCTCTCCAAAGCAGTTATCCACTTGTGGATGTCATCCCCATCTTTGTAGGGGGGCACAATCTTACTCAGGTTTCTATGATCATAGGACCTCTCTTCATCCTTGGGGATATTGCTGCCACCAGTGGAGTCTAATCCACTTAACTTTTGCTCCCTTGCTAAAGCAAGTTTAGCTTGGGCCAGGGCTGTTTCCTCTTTCTCTATCTGAAGTTGGACAGCTCTCATCCTAGCCTCATGTTCTCTTCTATGGGGGGAAGTCATTCCCCTTTGAGAACCCCTTGAGGCATTAGAGAGGAGAGACTCCCTGGAAGGAGATCTTGCCCCCTCTATTGCCTGGGAGAAGCCTACTATTAGGTCTGGAAAGGTGAAACCCTTCTCCATTCCCATATAAGCTTAGATTAGCCATGGCTAAGCCTCCTGACGTGGACCTGGCTACCATCTCCATCAGAATCTTCCTCATCCTCTTCCTCCTCTACTTCTGGGTTTAGGGGGTCATGGGGGACCTGGTTTAGAGGCCCTCTCCAGATCACCTGCCTCTAGGACTTCTATCAGGTGTTGGATGGTAGGTTTGGAACCCTGTTTCAACTTCCTTGAGCTACACAATGACCTCATCTCTCGAAATTTTAGCATATCATATCTGGAGGGTGCCTTGGGAGGGTCACTTGCCACAGGTAGAGAACCAGAGGGTTCACCTGTGCCAGACATGTCTAGTGAGATGTGGTGTGTGCACCTACCTACACTGAGTGTTTACCTAGTAGAACCTCTCTAGGAGTTGTAGTCAGGGTGTACTAGACCCTTTCCTCTACAACAGCTAAGTTCAGTAGAACTTAAGTATTTTAAGCTTTGTTATATGTACCTATGGTACCTAATGTGATCTTTCAAATGATATCAAAGATTACAATGGTTAAACAACAGCAAGCTCAAATCCCAATCGCTGCACACCAATGTGAGAAGTTGGCCTGGTATATGTTGTTCACTATTCTAGTGAGCACCTTGCACCAGTCCAAACAACCCCTATGGTGATGGTTGTAAAGTCTAACCTTATAGACCAGCTATCCTAGTGGTAGCATGGACAAAAGCAGTCTTAGGCTAAACTCAAGAGGGCCTGTGAAGCCAGCTGTTTTACCATATGCAAACCTTTTAATAGCAAATGAAAGGACACCACACAGGTTATATATTCAAAATATATATGTATTTATTTCTAAATAGATCCCCTTAACTCTTTATGAGCACAGGAGCACAAGCGTATAACAAATAACTTAATATAACATACAAAAGTTGCACAAATATGGATAGGCCCTGGTGGCCCGTAAAACCATATACTAAAATAGTGGGATAAGAACCACGTCACGAACAATGGTAAGGCCTAGGGCCTTGGGAATCGCTGGGGCTACACTGGACTAACAACAGTTAGGACGTGGGAGGCCCACAGGATGCGGGTGGTGTCTAAATGCACACGCGTGCACCAATAGAAGTCAATGGGTGTGTACAGTTAGAAAGTTGCAGATTTGGAAGTCTTCCGACTGGACTAGAGCTTAACCACTTAAAACTAGGACACTAGGACTGTAAATCTCTACAGGAGCACCGCAGTACTCGCGTTACCTCACCCACAGGAAGCGGGTGCATAGGTGTCAAAGTGTGTCGGGTTTTGTCGTGGAGTTCTATGGAGCCTTGGAGAAAAGATGCAGGCGACCAGGAGAGAAGAGTCCGGTTGGATCCAAGGGTGGATCGAGGATGAAGAGTACCTGAAAGCAGAGGGGACAGAGTCTGGGTCACTAGCCAGTATCCAGGAAGGAACCAGGCGATGACGGGTTGCGATCAGGAGATGTCGTGAAGCTTGTCTCCGCTGCCACGTGTACCAGGAGGTGTCGACGATGGTCAGGCGCTGGGCACGGACTGTGCTACAAAGGCTCTCGCTGTCGGCGGTGTGGGATCTCAATTCGGAGTCAACAGGCCTTGGCAAATGCAACCCACGCAGGAATCAAAGATGGCTACTGGATCAAACCAGCCAGGTTTGATGGGCTGCTCCTTTTCAGGGGAGCAAGGGCCAGTCTGGAGCAACCAGACCAGCATTAAAAATTCAAAGGTTTGTCATCGCAGAGGCCACTAGCCAACGGGCAAGTGACCAGACAGACACGTCAAGCTGGAAAATGCAAAAGGGCCCCATGCAGCACTCGGTGAGTGTGGAGAGGTGATCTTCGGAACAAAGGATGCTCGGGGCTGAGGCTTCTAAATCCCCAATGCACAGCTTCGAGGGTGCCTCAGGTGCTGCACAGAAAGCACTTTGCTGGCTTTTCCAAGATGGCCGGTCCCACGTCTCTCGTCTCTCGTCGCCTCCACGGGTCTCAGCTTTCCTGTGGCTGTGGATTGGGCTGTTGAATGTCTAGAAGTCTGGTTCTTGTTGGTCTCTGTTGTTCGAGCTCTGGCGGGAGCAACAACTAAGCAAACTGTTGAGCGCTTGATGGTGCCTGCTTGCACAGGGAGATTCTTCAGTCTTCTACATCGAGTAGGATGTCGAAGGGTGCAGAGTTTTGTATCAGAGTTTCAGTCAGGATTATCTAAAGTCTTAGGACACAGCTCCTACCTTTATTCCAAATCAAGGGGCTGGATTACCTGCTAGGTCCCTCCTATGGGTGGGACCCAGGAAGGGGGTGGTTACACCCCTTTCCCTTTGTCCAGTTTCGCACCAGAGCTGGGTCTGGAGTGCCCCAGCACCGGTTTGAACTGGACTATGCATGGGACACCTTGTGTGCCCAAGGCAGTGTCTCGTTTCATTCAGCCCTCCCTGCCCCAATCCACTATCTCCTGTCTGGGGTGGTGCTAGCACTTCCCTGTGACAGTAAACCTATTGTCCAAGCCTCCCTCACTGGAAGGGCTCCCAGCAGCAGGAGGTCAGACTTGTGTCTGTGGCAGCAGCATCCATTTAGTGATGATGAGGCTCTGGTTAACTTTAACCGGGTTTAAGGAAAGTAACATGTCTTCTCCCTCAAGAAGGGTGGAATGCTACCCCCGTTGCCAGAACTGGCAAGTGGATAGTATTCCAAAGCGTATGACACCTTACACGACATGTTTTGATAAAGCCAAACCAAAGATAGCATTTAACCGCGAGGTTCATAATGCACTTAAGAGTATATGGTATGGCAATATCCTGGAACAGCTATAAGGACATGGTTCCAAAAGCTGCAGACAGGCTCAGCTCATGCTAGAGCACCATCTCACATAAAACCAAGCACTCTGCCTTCAGGATTGTTAAGGCCTGCCTTAGGAGTGACTTATAGGTGCATATGTGTCCAGATATAGGGTTAGACATAGGTATACTATATCTAAGCAAGGGGTGATTACACAACCTTGCCCCAGCTGAGTGATCAGCCAGTTGTGCCAATCCCAATTGGTGATGTACCTAAAGTACATGTTGTGAATTTAGAGAGAGAACAGCAGGGCTGTGGGTCTGATTAGCAGGCCCACAGCCACATTAAGTCGAAAACCAGTGAAGCAAAAAGCAAAAAAATGGGGTGACCATAGGATAGCATACCCTACTCTCCTACAATATGCCCCTTCGTCTAATTAATTTAATTGTTTACTTACCTGCAATGATCCAGATTCCGTTGTTTATCACTTCTCACCCTGCCCCTTCCCTGCCCCGCCTGCCTGCCCCATCGCAACCCCCTCCACGGGCCGTGGCTGTTTCTTTATCCCGTTATATTGCAGTGTCTATTTATACTCTAATTTTTTATTATATGTTCCTTGTGTCATACTCCTTGTTCTTTTGTTGTAAGTCCTTTTATTTTTATAGTCCGAGGTTTGTCCTCATAATCCTCCCTCTGTTCTTGTATGTAAAATAATAGAATATTTGATATATATTTTTTTGTAATGTTACATACATTTTTTTATTATAGGTTGTGTTTATCGATACTGAAAATACTGTATGATGCCAAAGAAGTTCCAAAAGTGGAAGCAACAAAAGAAATGTGTGTATTTGAAGAGAAGTCATCAAGAAGATTTACATGAAGAGAGATGTCTTAACAAACAGAGAGAAAGTCCTGGTAAGAGGAGGAACACTTTTTTGAGGAAAATATTCAAGTCTAAGAGTAGTGTTCAGAAACAGAAACATGTTATTAGTGTATCAGCAACGAAAAAAAAATACTAATAAAGAGAAGAATAATGGAAAATCAAGTGCAGACAAAACTGTGTGTAGTAAAAAGGGGATAAACCAATTTATGGAAATTAGGAAAAAAATGTTTTATAATAGATTGGTGTCAAATTTAATTAAAGAAATTAAGGTTTGTAAGAAAAAAACAGTATTTTATAAGAAGAAGAAAGGTATAGAAAATGTAGTTGAGAAAGCTTTGGAATTGAAAAGAAAATTGTTTATTTTAGTAATCAATAGAATTAGATCACTAGATAAGCCAACCCATTTAATGAAGGGCAAAAGTAGGTGGAGAAGTGTAATTAACAGAAGTAATTTTTGTGAGTTTTTTTGGGTGAATGGAAACATAGTTCATGTTCCGAGCCTTTTTTTAATGAAGAAAGTTATCTTCAGAGTAATGATTTGTTGCATGCAGTTGACACCATTGGTCATGCTTATGAAGTTAGAAATGGTTGTCCTATTGAGAAAGAGAAAATTGCTTCTAGAAATGCAGAAGAGGTGTTAGCTGGTTAAGATTTAGGGAGATGTCCTAAAGCTCCAGTGTACACTTGGAATTGTAGTAGTATTTGCAGTGTGCAGCAAGAATGTATTGATTTTTTACGCAATGTCTTACGTAATTATACTAAGAAAAGTGTTAATCAAAAGATTTACATGTTGCAAGGACTAGACCCTTGCAGCGTGAGAGAAAATACTGGTTTGCAAGGTCATTCTCTGCCTTGTGTTTCTAAAAAAGTATGTTGAAGTGTTTTCCACCATTTCAGGATGTTAGCAGTTCATCATACTCAGATGAGGAAATTAGTCAGAACATTGTATTACGCGAAAAGTCCAGCACTAATGTTAAAAAAGTTGAACAGTGTTTTTTTGCGTGGATCTGTATCAGATGTAACAAATGTTTGTGATGGAATTCAGATTAGTTACTTTGGTCCTCAGGAAGACAGTGGAGAAAGTGAGAGATTAATAGAAGAAAATGTGAAAGAGAATGTAGGACAGTGCAGTGTAGAATATTTTGAGCAAGAAATTATACAGTTTAAGGTGATTTCATGTGAAAGGCCACATTATTCTTGTATCTGTTGTCGATGAATTCATTATAAAAATCAGACCAGGACTGTTGATCTGTATTTAAAAAGTGAAAAGGAAAATAATAATGAGTGGAAGGATTTTGCAACTTATTTGTTGGTAGAGAATTGTTTTGATTTGGGTTCGGATCAGCGTATTTGTAAATATTGTTATAACAAATTAGATGAGAACAAAATGCCTGCTAGAGCTGTACATAATAATCTTGAGTTGGTAAATATTCCTTCGGAACTGATGGATTTAAATACCTATGAGTCTATTCTTATTCAATGTGTGCATCCATTTCAGGCTATTGTTCGTATGGAGCCTAAGACAGGAAAATTGCCTCCTTCTGATTTACAGAGAGGATTAAAGTGAAGAGTTGTATATTTGCCTCTCGATTTAAAGAACAATATTGAAACTATTGGTGTAGAAAATGTAGTGGCTGAACCTTTAGTTATTCTTGTAAATGGCATTCCTACTAAGAGTAAGAAAATCTGGCAAGAATTGGTGGATGTTACGAAAGTGAAAAAGACAACGTTGTATCTGGTAAAAAAATTATCAATATTACAAAAATGTGTATGTGGGAGAAGAATAAATAAATGTACAAGAAGATAGTGACTTGCCATCTGGACAAATTGAAAAAGTGGATGTGTCCAGAACTGAAGAAATCTACGAACATTAAAGTGTTCATCCATTGCATTCCAAAGAAATGATGGGGAATGCTATAGAGTTATTTCAAATGAAAGAAGCAAAAGGAAGTCCCATTAGTGTATGGGAAAACAGCTTGGAAGCTTGTTGTTTCCCTCAGTTGTTTCCTACAGGAAAAGGAGGACGATATGATGAACGACCTGTGCAGATTCTTGCATCTGAATACCGGACATCAAGATTATATGCAGAAGATCCAAGATTTCGACAATGTATTCCATATTTGTTTCATCTTTTGTTTGAGAATGATTTGTCTGGACTTTCTTATGCAGTAAACCATATATTGAAAACAGGTGTATATCTGCAAAATGTATAGGCAAAGGAATTTATGGATAAAGTACAGCAGAAAGATAATGTTTTGGAATCTCAGCTGATTAATCTGATGGCATGTCAACGTGGTACTAATGAGTACTGGTACCATCATCACGTAGAACTCAAATGTATGCCAAGGAACTTAGGAACTTCTACATGGTTCCTTACTTTAAGCTGTGTTGAATATGCTTGGGATGATTAACTTCAATTTCTTAGAGAGGCAAATCCAAATATACTAAATATCAAATACAAAACACCTGGAGAATTGTGCTCTTTGGATCCTGTTAATGTATGCAGGTATTTCAATCATAGATTCGAAGCTATGATGTCTTTTATCACCCAAAAAAAATCCTCCTCTTGGAGAGGTTCTGGATTTCTTTTGAAAAAAGGAGTATTAAGCGAGAGGTGCTCCTCACATACATATGCTATTATGGATCAAAGATGCTCCCAAATTTGGAACAGACTCAGATGATACTGTGTTGTCTTTTATTGAAGAGTATTCTACATGTGAAGTACCCAAAAGTACACAAGATAAGGACTTAAGACAACAAGTCTTACGATTCCAAAGCCATCGTTGTGGGAAATACTGTTGCCGAAAGTACAAATCTAAGGACAAATTCTACAGCAAATGCCGTTTTGCATTTCCTCGACCTGTAATATCGAAAGGAAGAGTGAACAGTTTTATGTCATCTCTGCGACATAATATCACAAGAAAGTCTCCAAAAAATACCTACAACTTAAGAAGAAATGAAGAGTCAAAATACATAAATGACTATAACTCAGTCATTTTGTCCATGTGGAATGCTAATATGGATATTCAATATGTTGCATACAATTCCATTGCTGTTGCTCGATATGTGACATCGTACATAACAAAGTCAGAAAAGACGGAATTGAAGGAAATGTGGGAAGAGATTTCCCATGAGAAGAGTCTCAGTAAGAAATTATACAGTTACAGTTTGAAGATGTTATCTCATCGAGAATTTGGAACGTATGAATGCTCGGATCGCTTATCATCTGCAAGTCTGTACTCTAAATCTAGAAGAATCATTTGGGTGAGTCTAGGTCTTGCTGCAACACGAAACTGAGTTTTTAAATTTGTACAAGAAATTTAATATTTAGCTGAAAAATAGCCAGAAAGTACTCATATTGTGAAAACAAATATGTTGGATACATATTATCCAAATAGAAGTCATCATCTTGAGAACATTTGTCTCTATGAAGTGCTGCAAAACTATATTTTTAAACGTAATATTACCGAAAACATTAATAATGGTATATATGCCGTTATTGGTTCTGAAGGATGTCTGGTGAAACAAAGAAAAAGACATTTGATTAATCACCATAAACTGAGTTGCGAAACACCTGACAAAAGGGAATTTCACTATTTAGCTCTTTTGCAACTTTTCAAGCCATGGCGTTCAGAATTGGAATTACTTGGAGATTTTGAGAGCTATGAAGATTCCTTCAATGCAACTAAAGATACTATAGAATGTCCTGTTTTTGCTAATTATGTGAAAATGTTGAATGCCGAAATTGAGCAAGAAGGTAGAATTGCAGCTGAGATTGCTAGGGATAGTTCTCAAGACAGTCAAAGTTCTGCTCCATTGAGTCAGGACCCATTAGGAGAACCAATTGTTTTAAATGAAGCAGCAACTGCTATGGAAGAGGTGGAAACAGTAATGTATCAAGGTCAAGAACATCTAACAAACTTAGGAAACTTGGAAGAACAACTAAATCTTGAGCAGAAAGAAATATATGAGCAAGTGAGAGGACAGATTGACCATGGATTACTTCATGAGAAGAAATAGTGCTTTTGCTCATCATTTGAACTTATCCGTATGTATGTGAGTGGACAAGCTGGAACAGGAAAAAGTTTTTTAATTAAAGTAATCACAACCTTTCTACAGAAAACAACTGAGTCACATTTGTCTTGTGTTGTCACATCTCCAACTGGATTAGCAGCACACAATATTAAAGGAATTACTTTACATAGTTTATTAATGCTACCAGTAGAGCATGACAACAAATTAGAATACCACAAGCTATCTGGAGAAGCTTCTTGTGAACTTTCAAGAGTGTTGAGGAAAATGAAGATTCTCATTATTGATGAGATAAGCATGGTCTCAAACTTAATGCTTGCCTTTGTGCATTTAAGAATGCAGCAAATTCTTAAAACAGAGTATGATGTATTATTCGGAGGAAAACACGTCATAGTTTTTGGAGATCTTCTACAACTTAATCTTGTAAAAGGACAGCCGGTGTTTAAAACACTGGTGCATGAAGATACTAGAAAGTCTTTGCATTGGCAATGTAAATATTTGGTCATATTTTCAGTATAAGGAATTTACTACAAATATGCGACAGGCAAATGATGTTGATTATGGAACTATTCTTCAAGATATAAGAATTGGAAAATTGACCGTACTTGGCAAAATAGCTTTACAGAGACAATTACTTTCAAAATTGTTTCCAAATGCAAATATTGTCCCAGAGAAATATACATGAGAATTGCAGAAACCAAATCTGTAATCTGCTTAATGCCAACACTGCGTGAATGTTCTATATTCAATGAAGAAATGTTAAAATTGGAAGCAATTGATGAAATAGAACATGAAGGAATCAGTATTATTTTGAGAGAAAAGTTGAAGAGGAAATTGGATTGTTTAGAGAAATCGATAAGTAAAACTGCTGGTTTAGAAAAGAATTTGTATGCATGTGTAAATTGTAGAGTAATTTAGCGACGTAATTTGAATGTGGAAAAAGGTTTAGTAAATGGAGCAATGGGTAAAATTGTTGATTTTGTTAAATATGTAAATAGAGGTGGGATTGAATTTTTGAAAATCAGATTCAATGAAATTGCTAAAGTACAACAAGTTAGTCATTGTGCAGCTCGTTGTTTGCTTGTAAAAGATTTGTATGTCTGCAGAAAACAGTTTCCTGTTTGCTTGGCATATGCGGTGACCATTCATAAATCTCAAGGTTTAAGTGTAGATTGTGCTTTAGTGAATATTGGAAGTACCGTGTTTAAAGAAGGTTTGGCATATGTTGCTTTGTCTCGAGTCAGAACTTTATCTGGATTGTACTTGATTGATTTTGATGATGTCATGTATTCCTATAGGTTCTGAATCGATCCCCCTATTCCTGACCCTATTCTAGTTAAAACAAACCGACAAGTTAACTAGCAGTCAGCCCATGAGGCAGAAAACCCCCATGATGCAGATACCGTTATCTGACGCAGTCACACTACGGCACAGGAATGTGTTATCTGATTAGGTCATAACGCTTGCGATCTAATTAGACAAGCGATATTCCTCCAGCCCCTGATAAGGCATACGGAGTTCTCATAACAAATCAAACCTATGACAACCTGGAAAAACCGTGCGGCCATTGTTTTGATTTCACAGAGAACTTCAGTAAAAGAATGTGCTAACGAGCAAGTCGTATGACATCTTTATTGACGTATCTATGTCCATCCTTACGTCAATCTCGGCACCTTAAAGGTATAAATATTACCGATCTTGCCCTATGCAAACACACGCGTGGTGACGAGACGGAGCAGCCATACTTGCCGAAGCGAAGAGCAGAGCAGACCCCGCTGGCGCAGCCCCGCCTTCCTGACGCGCTGAGAGACGCGCTGCTTTCTCCTGCCGAGAAATCCAGCACCGGCGCTTCTGGGTAGCCCTCGCAGGCAGCCTGGAATATCGAGACCAGAGAGAGAGATACCATTCCTCATTCATCCCAACTTCCAGGTACAGAACTGAATAACCCCTCGCAGAGAATTCTTTAGTTATTCACTTGGCAAAAACAAACGTAACTTAAACTGTAACTTTCTATTCCCGCCCACGTATTAGACTTAGGTCAGGTACACGGGGTAGGCGTATCTAGAAACACCAGTTGAGTACGTTTAGTCAAATGAATATGTGTATGTAAATATATTTTATTCATTTTAAACATCATATGGCTTAGAAACCATATCAATGTTTTTACAGTATTACTTTATACTATTGCTTTTAATGTATGCACTTTACTTAACTATAAGTATTGCAATAATATCGATCCATTTCTCTTGTATGAGAAAAGAGACTGATCAATAAATAACACCTTTTTATTGAACACGCCTGTCTCTTCCTTTTCTCTACAATCTGATGAGACTAAGAATGCACGTACTGACTGAGTAAAATAAATTGCCTTTTGTTCACACGACTCTCGAGATTTACTCTTGATTAGGGGAGAGCAAAGTTGTCATGTTCTATGGTTGTCAGAAACTAAATCCCTTCTTGTCTAATCAGGGAAGTTAAGTCCTCCTTGAACATTCGAGAAAGTTTCTAGTGAACTCTGAGCTAAGCTGGCAAACCCAAAACTTTAAGTCTAGTATCGACAGTAGTAGACCTAGTTAACGTCTGGCCTAGGCCTTTACTGCTGTAGGTATTATTCCAATGTGCAGAGCCTATTGGGATGATAGGAGCTACACTACGTGGCGCCCAACGCGTTTGGAAAGGGCGATAAAACTAAAGTAAGACATTTAGAGTAACTCAGTCGTGCTTTCTCACTCAGACCCCTTTTCCCACAATACTCCAAAGACGTCTGGAGTGGGTGAAAGGTAATATCCTCCAAAACCTCGCAGGAGGGAACTCCTATGTATGGTTCTTGGTATAGTCAACGTTGAAGGATACACTGTTCCAAAATATTGTGCATCTAATCTTTGTTTCCATAAGAAACCTGATCTGCAAACAAACATAATAACCTTCAGGACAGTAAAATGTCAGACAATGAAGAAGAAAGAGAGGCAGTTAGATTAGCAGCTGAACTCGCAGCGGCTGATGCTGCAGCACTAGATGCGGACGGGGATATAATACTCATCCCGGTCATCAAAAGGAAATCTATAACCCTGAAACTTATAGAAAATGGACTGACACCAAGAGGTGGCACAGTCATATTCGTAATTGAGGCACACGAGTATCGGCAGACAGAGGTATATTATTCATGGATACATTTTCCAGCAGCAAATGCTGTAACAAAGTACTTCCACTATTACAAAATAGAGGAACCTCCTAACGAGTACACTCCTTTCGAGGAGGTGGAAGTACCCCTCAAATTCCAAGAGCATTTGCTCTTATTTGATGGCGCCCTAAAACATAACAATCACATCACCAGGCTCGGTCCTTTAGGTAGACCAGGAGCAACGTGGCCGGTCCTAGCCGGATACACACCACATCCAGACATCAATGGGATGTCTGTAGCAGAGCTGTTAACACAGCTAAAACAATTAATAAAAATTCATAGACAATTAGTACAATATGTGATGCGGACTTCAACAATTCAGCCAGCGATTAAACTTCCACAGCTGACCCCTCACCAGGGGAACACAAATAAGATTACACCACAGAACATCCAGTCCTGCCTAGGTAAAGTACCGGCTAAACGGGAACAAATACCATTCTGGTTGGCACAGAAAATTACCCAAATAGAGGCGGTGTTTCCTGACACCACCCCGCTAGAAAAACACAGGATTCTGACTATATGTCTTCCAATGGGAATCGCACCACACATTGAGGACTGTGACACTTGGGGTACAGTCTTTGCTTCTATCTACACAAAAACGCACGGTGTTCCATCCATTTCGGTGATACCAGATGTGCTAAAACAAATTCAAGACGAATATGGTCCTGAACCCGCTTTAACTCTTGGTATGAAACTACTGAAAGACTTCAAGCAGGTCTCGGCTATATTATTAGCCAACATAAAGGGAGAAGCAGCAAACGTGGCGATCCGCCAGAGGTTAAAAGAGACAGATATAGCAGACCAACCAGCTGAAATTGCCAGAATCATAGAAAAATCCTATGAGGAACTAGGTAGAGATAGTTTAGGTGGAATACCAGTAAAACCACAACTGACTGAAAGTCCAGAAAAAATATTTTTTAATAATAATTCACCAAAAAAGAACTGGGATGGAAACAAACAATCCAATCCTAAAGAAAAGAAATTCCAGTCCCGAGGAAGGTCTCCTAGGCGAAGAGAAAAATCTCCGAACCAAAGACACAGGTCACCCCAGAGTGACCCCTCTGGGAAAAGATATAACCTTAGAAATAGGGATAATATAAAAAAACCTGATAGATATCAAGACATTGATACGCGTCCCTCTCAATCTTTTCAGAATTCCTCGCAGAAATCGGAAAGAAGAGGACGATCAGAACAAAGAGAAGAGCACCCCAAGTCCAAAGACAAGGAACCTGCTCAGCTAAAAAAGAAATTACAATTTCCAAAAAAGAAGGTAGCCAGTATCAAGGTAGTTAACAATGCCG
The DNA here is from genome assembly GCF_964261635.1 of Lissotriton helveticus. Classification (NCBI taxonomy): domain Eukaryota; kingdom Metazoa; phylum Chordata; class Amphibia; order Caudata; family Salamandridae; genus Lissotriton; species Lissotriton helveticus. The sequence continues at coordinate 655,737,919 of NC_136072.1, forward strand.
AGAATACTGAGGACACAACTGAAAAACGGAGAATGGGCTCAGACAATGCTAGACAGCGCAGCAGAAGTGAGCATAGCTCGCAAAGTCCTTATGAATCATCTGGAGACAGTGGACACGAATGAATATCTTCAAGTGGAAACTGCAGACACCAGGGTTAGCAAACCTCACAAAATATACGAGATAACATTACGTATAGAGGGAGATAAGACTAGGAAAATAAGGGGACTATTTTGGGATAATCTCTCCAAGGGCTATGATATCCTTCTAGCTGAAAAAGACTGGCCACCAGAGTTTGTCAGGGAGTGCCCTCATGGCGAAGAAATAATTATGCCTGCCTTCTCGAATCATATCCCGATTCATAAAAAATATACACTTGCTAGAAAGTGGGCAGTAGCTCTAGCTCCTGCTTTATATAAAAATCATGTAGGATGGGATGAGGACTCCCCTCCTCACAAAATCCAGTTAAAATCACAACCTGCTGCACAAAGGCAGTACCCAATTAAGCAAGAAGCTAAAAAACAGGTAAATGAAATACTAGATCAGCTAGAATACCAGGGGGTGATTGAAACTTGCACCTCACAAATGAACAACCCTTTGTTTCCGGTCTCCAAACCAGACAATTCATATCGTCTAGTTTTGGATTACCGACACCTTAACACATGTTGCAAAACTTTTGCAGTGCAAAACTCACATAGTGCTGCACTAATGAATAACATAGTGCGCAAAAAATACAAAACAACCTTAGACATCTCTAATGGATTCTTTTGTCAAAACATAGCACCAGAGAGCAGATATTTAACTGCATTCTCAATAAATGGCACTCAAAAGCAATTCTGTCGGTTAGCCCAGGGGTACAAAAACAGCCCGGGAGTATTCTCAGCGAGAGTAACAGAATTACTACAAATATATGATGATGAAGCATTATCTTATGTCGATGACATTTACTTAACAGATGATGACTTGGAGACTCACTTGAAAAGAGTGAACACCATAATACTTGGGTTCGCAGCAGAGGGTTACAAATTCAACTTTAAAAAATCCAGAATTGCCCATCTGACAGTCCTGTTCTTAGGATATGAATTATCAAGTGAAGGCAAAAGCCTGGCAGACAATTTCCCAGAGAAATATGCCGTAATCAAAGCACCTAGAACACTAAAAAATCTTCAGTCGATTCTAGGCTTCCTAAATTTCGGAAGAACATACATTGCAAATTACGCAGAAAGGGTCAAACCCCTTTATGATCTGATAAAACCAGATTTTAAAAGATCCAATTGGACTCAAATTCACACAGAAATTCTGAGATCCTTACAAACAGACATGCTAATGAAAACAAAATTAGAAACACGTGATAACACACGCAATCTTGTGATTCGAGTCATCCCAGGGAGATGCGGATTCACATACCTGACCTCTAATGAGGGAGAAAAGGTACCAATTGCATTCAAATCACACTTGTACACAGAAGCTGAACAGAAATTCTGCAACAAAGAAAAAATTGTTCATGCAGTTCAAACCGCAATAGCTAGAGAAAAAGACATAGCTGACGGTAGACATATAACAGTCAGAACAGCTGAATCAGCTTTTGAGGCACTAACAACACCGTGTAATTTACCAACAACAACATTGGATCCAGAATGGTTACAATGTGTGAATTCAATCACAACGGACAAAGTATACTACTACTTTGATCCAGAGCTAGAAGAACTAAAAAATCTAGAATATGAAAAAACATATCCTCTGCCTATCGACATTCTGCCTTTACGACATTACGCCTGTGTAATTTATACAGACGGACATGCTCAACCATCCGTTTGGGGAGAACAAGCATACAACCCCACATGTGGGATTACAAAAGAAGTGTGGCGCGGAGGTAAACTAAAACCTCTATTAACAAAAACACACTCAGTTGAAACTAATTCAGAACAACAAACTGAAATATTAGCTTTGAAAATGGCGCTAGATAATGCGGATCGCGAATTCCCGACACTTATAGTGTCAGATTCATATTACTGCGTCAAATCATATAACAAGGATTTGCAGACATGGATTCAAAACGGTTACAAAGATGACACAGATGCACCAATAAAGCAGAAACTGCTCTGGGAACAAATAGCTCTTTTACAAAAAGAACTACCAAAGACTCACGTGACTCACTCACTGAGTCATCAGCGTGATGGCGTTCACGTTGTAGGGAATTCATTGGCTGAAACAGCCGCAGCGGCAGCCACTAAATCGGCTCCCGTAGTTCGAAAAAAGCGTACATTAAAATACATTGACGGTGAAACAGTGCTGGCGGTGAAAACGTCATCAAAAGGCGACTGCTCAGCGTTACCGATCAACTATCCACTCAATTATACATACATAATCGATGCAAACTCCGTCCCTTTTGCTCGAATCCCTGGAGTGGGGGATAGAGTGATTCCAAACATGGACAGGAGAAACTTGTTAATCACAGACGCACATATGGGCGAGGGTCTCAGACACCTCAAACTAAAAGATTCTCTGGAAGAATTACAATCACGGTACTGGTGGCCAGGCATGAGCCTGCGTCACACCATGTTTGTAAAAAACTGCCCAAACTGCAACAGAGATCGCAGTGGGGAGAGAAACAGTTTAATACCTCATCGGTTTACTCCAGAAAAAATCAGGAGTAAAAAGGAAGGGTTGCGATTAACATACACAGGCTAGTTTCCACTTATAATGTAGATCACCAGCACTCGGCTGACGTCTGGACTGTTATACAAAGATTTGCGAGTCTAAATGGCATATACGCTAAGAGCATGCTACGTTTGACCATTGTCTTCACTCTAGCCCTCCGGCCTGAGGGGAAACATGACCAAATGAGCATAGCCCAGCGGGAATCTTCTCACTTCCTTCCTGAGGGTACGGGATGGTGTAAAGAAAAAACCAAGGCAGAAAGCAATCTATAACGGAAAGGATATTAGGTTCGGGAGCTGGGTGGGTCAAACATCTAATAAGTGTCCAACGTAGTCTAAATAACTTGCCAAGAAATTCTCTGATGGGATTCAGTCCGTACGAATTATTATTCGGAACTAGGATGATTATCTCTGACCTTGACAGTCAGACTTCAGTGGTGAAAGAAAAAAGCTTTGATATCAAAGACCGTTTGGCTATTTTGCAGGACTTAAACAAAACAAGAAAAGACCTGAGCAACATAAAGTTGAAACAACAGCCAACAACCACTGAAGAACCACCACCTGTCCCAGCAAGACCTGTCTGGATTCCAAAAGTCGGGGATCTAGTCAGAGAAAAGATCGCGGTAAAGAAGGAATTTGGGCCTTCTTACAGAAAAGCAGTTCCTGTCTTGTCTGTCAACGGGACAAGATCAGTTGTACTACCGCCACTTGCTGGTAAAAAGGAGAACCGAGTTGTATCCATCAACCTGGTAAAACCACAACATGTGGCCGATAACAAACAGTAGGCCAAGTGGACTCCCAATGAGTAGCAGAACACCAAGGTTTGCTACCAGTACAGAGGTCCTATCGAAGAGGCTCATCACATTCGAAACGCCTACAGAAGAACAACAAGAACTATGCAACAATGCAATAGAACTCAGACCTCTGAAAACCCAAATAAAAACATTTAGCAGAGACACACCAATCTACAATGAAGTACCAAGTGAACATGCAAAAAACAGAAATCCTGAAGCAATTGGAACAATTGACAGAACTGCATCCGGCTACTTCATAAACTTCGATGATTCCTCTGAAGGCTTCAGTGAATCAAAGACACAGCCATCATCAAAAACCTTTAAAGATAAAGCTAAAGAACTTTTGAAACAACTGAAAGAAACATATCTGATTTCTCCATGGATTGAATTTTGGGTGGGTTTTGGTGCATTTATCCTCATACTTTGGCTCATCATGGTACTTACTTTGGGACGCTTCATTGAGGGAAAATATGCTAAAATGGACACAGCAAGTCAGAAAATCAACTTGATCCTCAAACCACACACATCTTCACACATCGAGAAAAGAGAACTTTCTTCAGCCAACTTCACAGCCAATCCGATACCTGGTGGGGTAGCCTGGGACAACACTGACTATGAAATTTATGGTCCGGTCGAGATCCTGAAATATCCACACCAAATTAAGATTTCCTTGAGTGACTTTGTAAAACCAAACTCATTTGCTGATGATTGGGACTTCGAAAGCATTAATAATATGATGTCTGACTTAGTAATGTCTGCTAAATTTACCAAACATGATTATTTGCAGGGTTCTACAAATTATGATAGTATGTACTGTTATAACCACTATGGTAACCATTTTCTACATAAATCTGCACAACCTAGAAATGTTTTAAATTATAATCAATGGGAACATTGTGCAACACCTCCAAAAGGGAGCTCAAGAACCGTATACGACAAATATTCATATTTTTCAGGTTTTAACACAAGTAATGCTGAAACATTTTATTTTAAATTGTCAAACAAAACAGGGACCAAGACCATGATAACAAACACAAAATTGATATATTCAGACTCATTTTTTGAAAAAATGAATACTTTTGGTTTTGATTATTGGGACAAAAATGTTGAATTGAAAAGTGTTTGGGGTACAAAAGATTGGCAAGTACAGGGTATAGAAGCTTTGTTTAGAGCCTGCATGATCCCAGAACAAATGATATTTTTAAATGACACTGTTCAACAAACCACCTGTCTTGGCCTAGCAAAAATCAAAGATTTAAATAAACCGTCTATTCCAAAGCCAACAATGTTTAGCAACACTTCTACAGATGAAGAGATAGACGTAAACCATATATTAAACCAAAACAGAACACATCCTGATTGGAAACAATGGTTGATCTGGCCCACAGATACTAATAACTGTCAAGACAGATTCCTGAACAAAACACAGGGGTTCAAAATGACCAGGCCAGACCCTAGATATCCTCAAAGACATCACCCAGGGATAATAACCACCTACAGTGTGGGCAAATTATGCCTTCAATGGCTACAAACTTCCACACTGGCAGAAATTAAGCAACACCTAACTTTACTTACTGATGGTGCTGACTTGCGTGATTTCATAATGGGACCACGCAAACAGCGTCAAAAGCGTTTCATAGCAGCCTCTGTATATGCAGCATACAATGAGGCCTGGAAGGTTACTCAAATTGAAACAGCAGAGAGAATACGGGAAATTGACCGTATTAATTTGGAAAAATCACTTTCTGTAGTGGACAATGGGTTAATGACTCTGTCCTCCAGAAATTTTTCTTTGGACAGCATTGTGTCTTCAGCAATCGACATATTATCGCAAGACTTACTGTTATTACAACACGGTCAGTCACAATTGCGTTCTATTGTACAACTTGGCTGGACGTTACAAAATCTGCGTTCAGGCTATGTGCCTTGGCGTTTAATCAACACAACGTCACTATTCCAAATCTTTAACCTTACTGATAGACAAATCAGTATGGCACAAAAGGGTGCTGATTATACAGTCTTGAGCATTGAAAAACTCGAAAGATTACCAGTGACAATGTCAGAACGACCTGTCAGTGAATGGATAATACATGGGATAATAAATATTCCAATCTCAACCTTCAGGTTTCAATACTGCCAAAAATATATACAGGCTGGCATGTACGAGAAATTAGGAAAGGGGTACCTTAAAACAACTTGGAACCTGCCCCATTCACATGCATGTGTCAGTAATAAAGGACAGAAAGTGTTTCTCAGTGGCAACAATTGTGCGATGTCACTAAGCGGCACGCTTCTGTGTAACGGAATTAGTTTGCATGGAGCCTGTGAAGGGAATTCATACAACCTTTCATGTCACCAGCAAGGCGCACCTGCAACAGAAATAGAACCATTCTTTCAAAGACTCTATAATGGGAGTTACATTCTTATTGTAGACCGCAGATGTTGTAGTCTTATGCCCGGGACTCCTTATCTAGTAACTACGACTGCGAAGGTCAAGTGCTGTGGACGCTCATTGTTCCCCAGCTCCTTTCCAGACAGGGAGGCAAGGGCATGGCCCGATTTGAAAATTACTTCTATTCGAATAGATACTTTAAGCAGAATGAAAACAGTGCTTCTTCAGACGCCTACCAGGCTCTCGTCATCAAAAGAAACGTATGATCTACAAGTCGCAAGGACGACTGCAGAGATACATACATTATTATCAACTAATTCCCCCGTACATTTCGCGGAAATCCTTAATGAAATCTTAAATATTTCTGATACCAATGGGGTCTCAAAGGTATTTAAGACAGTATTTTCGATGGCATTAACACCATTCAAAGCCATACTGGGTATTTTTCCAGATTTCGTCCATTCGATTTTTGGCGGACTTCCCCTGATCTTGGGACTAATTGCAGGAATCCTATTCTTAGTCCTTATTTTTCGTTATGGCAACCCATGTCACAGACCAAACTCTTGCGACAAGGGAAGAAACAATCCTAGCCATTGGATACCGGGACTGGATATCAAAAATCCTGGGACTCTCCCGGCTTAGAGACCTGAACATGACTTGGTTTCTATCATTTCGACCAATGTGGCAAAGATGTGTTTTACCTGTATTAAGGTGTCTGCTATGCGGAGAAGAATGCGTGTTAGACACCTGTCTGACGCTACAATCGGATGCGCCAATGGATGCAGAAACATTGTTGAGCCTGATCAAGGTTCATGCTTTGTGCTGCCCTCAAAGGCTACCAATCCTGATGACGGCATTCGTGGAAGCTTCACCACTACGATTGATGGGTAGTGAAGTTCAAGATGAAAGCAGCATCGATCAGGTACGACCTTCTGTCAGTAATGCAAATCAGAATGTCAATGGAGACAATCATGCGCATGAATGCATGATTACACCTATTTCCGAGTTAGTGGAACTTTCCCAGGAAGCTGTTGACAGTTTTTTCGAAAGCCTAAATGAGACTTTTGAGCAAGCTCGCACACGGCGTTCCCTGAATTCGGCCTTCAACTTTAAAAAATAAAGTCACATGAACTATTTTTCACTCCAGTTCACGGACAGCAACTCTTTCAGAAGCCCCAAATTATTTTTTCGTTTTTTCGGGACACTTATCTTCTGCTTAAAGTAAGAAACTATTCCTAAAGAACTAAGATTTCTATTTTTAGATACTTTATAGACTTTAGCTGCCCGCTGGTATGTTCACAAATATTTTATTCTGTGATGGAATGGTCTCGAAACTTTTTTCTGTATTTAAGAAACCATTTCATGTGTACTTCTCATATACCAAATAAGCAATAATGTATACAAATGCGTGATTACTTTAGCATTATTCTACAGCTTGAGTGCATACAATATATATGTCTGCAATTTTTCCGTATATTTGAAAAATTTCAAAATGCATTTATGTATTTTGGGGTGGTAAGGTATACACACTACTCTATAGTATGTTGTACTATGTTATACTATGCCTAGATTAGTAAATATGACCATAGTTAGCGTGGAGTGGGTGTCATGTATTCCTATAGGTTCTGAATCGATCCCCCTATTCCTGACCCTATTCTAGTTAAAACAAACCGACAAGTTAACTAGCAGTCAGCCCATGAGGCAGAAAACCCCCATGATGCAGATACCGTTATCTGACGCAGTCACACTACGGCACAGGAACGTGTTATCTGATTAGGTTATAACGCTTGCGATCTAATTAGACAAGCGATATTCCTCCAGCCCCTGATAAGGCATACGGAGTTCTCATAACAAATCAAACCTATGACAACCTGGAAAAACCGTGCGGCCATTGTTTTGATTTCACAGAGAACTTCAGTAAAAGAATGTGCTAACGAGCAAGTCGTATGACATCTTTATTGACGTATCTATGTCCATCCTTACGTCAATCTCGGCACCTTAAAGGTATAAATATTACCGATCTTGCCCTATGCAAACACACGCGTGGTGACGAGACGGAGCAGCCATACTTGCCGAAGCGAAGAGCAGAGCAGACCCCGCTGGCGCAGCCCCGCCTTCCTGACGCGCTGAGAGACGCGCTGCTTTCTCCTGCCGAGAAATCCAGCACCGGCGCTTCTGGGTAGCCCTCGCAGGCAGCCTGGAATATCGAGACCAGAGAGAGAGATACCATTCCTCATTCATCCCAACTTCCAGGTACAGAACTGAATAACCCCTCGCAGAGAATTCTTTAGTTATTCACTTGGCAAAAACAAACTTAACTTAAACTGTAACTTTCTATTCCCGCCCACCTATTAGACTTAGGTCAGGTACACGGGGTAGGCGTATCTAGAAACACCAGTTGAGTACGTTTAGTCAAATGTATATGTGTATGTAAATATATTTTATTCATTTTAAACATCATATGGCTTAGAAACCATATCAATGTTTTTACAGTATTACTTTATACTATTGCTTTTAATGTATGCACTTTACTTAACTATAAGTATTGCAATAATATCGATCCATTTCTCTTGTATGAGAAAAGAGACTGATCAATAAATAACACCTTTTTATTGAACACGCCCGTCTCTTCCTTTTCTCTACAATCTGATGAGACTAAGAATGCACGTACTGACTGAGTAAAATAAATTGCCTTTTGTTCACACGACTCTCGAGATTTACTCTTGATTAGGGGAGAGCAAAGTTGTCATGTTCTATGGTTGTCAGAAACTAAATCCCTTCTTGTCTAATCAGGGAAGTTAAGTCCTCCTTGAACATTCGAGAAAGTTTCTAGTGAACTCTGAGCTAAGCTGGCAAACCCAAAACTTTAAGTCTAGTATCGACAGTAGTAGACCTAGTTAACGTCTGGCCTAGGCCTTTACTGCTGTAGGTATTATTCCAATGCGCAGAGCCTATTGGGATGATAGGAGCTACACTACAATGAGACAAAGGTTTTTGCAGATGCAAATTGTGTGAAAGAGTATAATAGGTTAAGAAGAGAATATGCACCCAATTTATGTCAATATCAAGTAGTTGAAAAGCGTGTGGTAGGTAGAAAAAGAAGATTTGAGAATATCTGTTGTGAAACTGTAGAGAAAGAAAAAAAACAAGATGAAGTTGCGCTTGCAAGCAAAAAGAAAAAGGACAGTGTTGAAGAGAATGTTGGTTATCGGTTTGAAAATAGTTGTGGTGTCAACTGCTATGCTAAGGTAGTTGTTAATGTTATTTTTTTTCTTGAAAGTTTTCAACTGCAAATTGTAGAAAATCGGGACAAAAAATTCTGTTCATTGTTGTCTTCTGTTTATGAGAAATGTAGTAGTGATAAAAGTAAAATACAAAGTGTTTCTGATATTCGAAATGTTTTGGACATATGTTCTGGTTGTACTCAATTTACGCAGAATTTTCAGCAAGATTGCCAGGAATTTTTAATGTTTATGCTTAGTGTACTGGGAGATGAAGGTATAGATGTTCAAAACCTTTTTGGCCTTTCTTATAAATGGCATCATGACTGTCGAAATTGTTTGTTTACATGTAGCACTGACATAGACACTGAGAGATTCATATATTTGACTTTACCTGACTGTGAATCAGTGTCTTTTAACAATCTAATCAATGTCATTTGAGATGTCATCAGTGATGTCATGAGTGATGTCACTGACCATGTCATGAGTGATGTAATATGTGACGTCATCAGCAGTGCATTGAGGGCGGGTGAGTTATAGTTAGTTGAACTAACTATAACGAGGGAATTTCAATGGTTTTGTATGAGAGAAATGTCCAGCTAACTATAACATGGGTGAAACCTATGGTTTTTTCAGTGAATTTCTAAGGTTTTTTAAATGCTAATTTCTAACTATAACGCGTGTGAAACCTATGGTTTTTTCAGTGAATATATGTACGGAAGGAAGTTGCTCACTGCAGTCAAATCCTCGAGCCTGCAAACGACCTGGACATATGTGGTGAGACGTCGATGGGGGCCGGGGAGAAGACCCTGTATCTTACAGAGACACTGGGCTATTTTTAGAACTGCACCACACATGCTGCCTTTGAAATCGCCAGCACTCACTATGAGTTTCATGGGGCACAACGGAATCAGCTTACCTGGAGGCCGAGATGGTGCACTCTGGGAGCCGTAGTCTACCGATTGAGACTACGAGAGGGCGTTCCAAACACTGATTGCCTTGCTGGGTTTCCACCAATGGAAACTGAATGGATGACTCTAAAGGCGGCGGTGACAGTTCACAGTGTAACAGGCATCTGAGGAAGACATTTTGTCGAAACGCGTCATGCCGACTTTGTCAGATTAAAGCTGTTCTTCCTGGTCCCCTGCTGTGTCCCTTCGGTTTTTTTGATGTGGAGAGAGGCCGGTTTTTGGATATTTTGCACGCAAGTCCAGGGCGTGCTGAAGGGACCCGTCTCGTTCAGGGAAGCAGCAACATGGGCACTGACTGCACGGCTGTGCAGTCGAAATTTTCACTGAGGGATCGGTATGCTGTGACCCCCGCATTCAGGCATTGCAGGAGTTCGCTGCAAATTGTGGTCCGTCACTGTACGGAAGGAAGTTGCTCACTGCAGTCAAATCCTCGAGCCTGCAAACGACCTGGACATATGTGGTGAGACGTCGATGGGGGCCGGTGAGAAGACCCTGTATCTTACAGAGACACTGGGCTATTTTTAGAACTGCACCACACATGCTGCCTTTGAAATCGCCAGCACTCACTATGAGTTTCATGGGGCACAACGGAATCAGCTTACCTGGAGGCCGAGATGGTGCACTCTGGGAGCCGTAGTCTACCGATTGAGACTACGAGAGGGCGTTCCAAACACTGATTGCCTTGCTGGGTTTCCACCAATGGAAACTGAATGGATGACTCTAAAGGCGGCGGTGACAGTTCACAGTGTAACAGGCATCTGAGGAAGACATTTTGTCGAAACGCGTCATGCCGACTTTGTCAGATTAAAGCTGTTCTTCCTGGTCCCCTGCTGTGTCCCTTCGGTTTCTTTGGTGTGGAGAGAGGCCGGTTTTTGGATATTTTGCACGCAAGCCCAGGGCGTGCTGAAGGGACCCGTCTCGTTCAGGGAAGCAGCAACATGGGCACTGACTGCGCGGCTGTGCAGTCGAAATTTTCACTGAGGGATCGGTATGCTGTGACCCCCGCATTCAGGCATTGCAGGAGTTCGCTGCAAGTTGTGGTCCGTCACTGTACGGAAGGAAGTTGCTCACTGCAGTCAAATCCTCGAGCCTGCAAACGACCTGGACATATGTGGTGAGACGTCGATGGGGGCCGGGGAGAAGACCCTGTATCTTACAGAGACACTGGGCTATTTTTAGAACTGCACCACACATGCTGCCTTTGAAATCGCCAGCACTCACTATGAGTTTCATGGGGCACAACGGAATCAGCTTACCTGGAGGCCGAGATGGTGCACTCTGGGAGCCGTAGTCTACCGATTGAGACTACGAGAGGGCGTTCCAAACACTGATTGCCTTGCTGGGTTTCCACCAATGGAAACTGAATGGATGACTCTAAAGGCGGCGGTGACAGTTCACAGTGTAACAGGCATCTGAGGAAGACATTTTGTCGAAACGCGTCATGCCGACTTTGTCAGATTAAAGCTGTTCTTCCTGGTCCCCTGCTGTGTCCCTTCGGTTGCTTTGGTGTGGAGAGAGGCCGGTTTTTGGATATATATATATATATATATATATATATATATATATATATATATATATATATATATAGAAAAAACCATAGGTTATAGACCATATATAGTTAGGGATTAGCATTTAAAAAACCTTATTTTACTCACACAAAACCATTGAAATTCCATATATAGTTAGTTGTACTAACTATATATCACGCACCCGCAATCCACTGCTGATGATGTCACATATTACATCATTCATGACATGGTCAGTGACATCACTGATGACATCACTGATGACATCTCAAATGACATCACTGATGACATCACTGATGACATCATCCAGTGACTGTGTGTTTCTGTAAAGTTTAAATATGTTTTACATATTGAAGAATGAGTAGATGTAGAAGTGTCTGGATGAAGGATTTAGTAGGTGCGTGACTGACTGTATGAGTGAGTGATTAAATGTGTCTCACTGAGTGCATGGGTTAGTGACTAAACTGTCTTAATTTGTGCATCATTATGTCTGTTGTTCTGTAAACTGCTGCATGTGTTGATCAGTAGCTATATGAGTAACTATATAGGTTATTGATTGGTTGCCCAAGCATTTGTATAGGAGACTGAGTGTGTGTGTGAGTGGCTGGGAAGTGTATGACTCTGTGCATAGATGTATGGGTTCAAAAGTGCATGTTGGAAACAGCTGTATGGGCAGTTGACTGTGTGCATGACTGTATTGGTGAGTGAATAGATATCTCAGTGCTACATGTCAAATTAAGTACATATGTAAAATACAGTACATGTGAGAGTTGACATATATAAATAACTGTGCATAAGAGCCAGTGAATGTGTGAGTGGCTGTATGGATCATTGTGAACTTGTATCCAGGATTGTATAAGTGAGTAAATATGTTTTAGTATTTGTTTGAATAAGTAAGTAAGGTGTGTTTAACTGTATAGTTAAGGAAATGGAGGTGTGATTGATTGTTTGCATGACTGTCTAGGTGTGTGTGTAACTTCATGGATGAGTGACAATCTGTGAGTCTGTGTTTACACTGAGTGTATCTAAGGTTATATTAGAGTCTGAAGAGGTTCATCGTATTATCACAACAGTGATGTCATCAGTAATGTCATTTGAGATGTCATCAGTGATGTCATCAGTGATGTCATTTGAGATGTCATCAGTGATGTCATCAGTGATGTCATTTGAGATGTCATCAGTGATGTCATCAGTGATGTCACTGACCATGTCATGAATGATGTAATATGTGACATCATCAGCAGTGGATTGCGGGTGCGTGATATATAGTTAGTACAACTAACTATATATGGAATTTCAATGGTTTTGTGTGAGTAAAATAAGGTTTTTTAAATGCTAATCCCTAACTATATATGGTCTATAACCTATGGTTTTTTCAGTGAATTTTTAAGGTTTTGTAAATGCTAATTCCTAACTATATATGGTCTATAACCTATGGTTTTTTCAGTGAATTTCATTGGTTTTTTAATAGCTAATATCAAAACCTTTACAATGTATTATTCTTTAAAAAGAAAAATATTTTTTACATGTTTTTTATACAATTTTTTTTTTATTTTTTTTTGTTTCGCTCCCAGTACGCGTACCGGTTAGCTTCCCGTTAGCTCAATCCGGAGGCGCGACCCGGTACGCGAACTGGTAAACGTTCCTTTAGCGCACCTCTCGCGTTACAAAACAACATCGCGACGCTTCGCGTCAGCATGACGTTTCGCGTTCTCGCGTAATACGTCATATTACGTGCTACGTTCGCGTACCCGGAAGCGCAGCGGTACGCGAACCGGAAGCGATCCGCGGCGCGGCGCCGACCGCGTAATGTAAACATAGCAGGTCATGTGACTCGATAATAACACTTTTCATTGGTTCATTTCACTTTTGGTTTCCTAATGATGTAATACAAGGTCATGTGATCTAAAATGGACACTTTTCATTGGTTTAGAACTTTTGTTTTTCCCAAATGATGAAAACCCCTCCTTCTTTCATCACTCTGACTTTCATCTTGGTGAGAGAAAGACCCTTTATTGAGACTTTGTGATGGCTTCATTAGTAGCTTCAGCTGGTGCTAGCCCACCACCTCCACCAAATCCAAGAAAGAGAGGACCACCTGCAGAAGTAATTCTGCAAGAAGAGGAAGAACAGGAAGAGGAGGAAGAGGAGGAAGAGCATGAGTTTTTGCCAGAGGAGCCCAGGAGGTACAATCGACAGGAGAATTATATCTGGCAATTCTACAGAATTCCTGAGGGGCAAAAGAAAGTGAATGCTCGTTACGTGTTTTGCCGCATATGCGGTGACAGATTGTCAAGGGGCACTGATAAAAAATATAGTTATGGCAATCATACTATGCATCGGCATATGAGTAGGTGGCACCCAAATAACTATAGTGCTGCCCAGCTACGTGACCAACAACAAAATCCCCTCCAAATGGCAAGAAGATCGGTGGTTCCAGAGGTGTCGGGACCAGAGGCGAGGGAGGTGATTGCAAACATCCAAATGTTGTTTGGGCACGTAAAACAAGTGTGCGTGGAATGTGGCGCTTTCATCTGCTACAGAGAAAGTAGCATCACTTTGATTTTGCGAGCAATTCAAAATCATATTAATGTTTGCACAAAACGCACCAAAAAATAAATTCTTTTTTTTTTTTTGCTCCTGTTGAGCCCTTTATAATGGATCGTTTTTGTTTCCCCCCCCCCCAAAAAAACCAAAAAAATTTTAAAAACGTTCAGAAAATACAAAAAAAGTAAAAAAATGTTCAAAAAATACTAAAAAAAATATAAAACAACAAAAACATAAAAAAAAAAGTTCTTTTCAGAACTAACTCCCCATTATAAAAAAATTGGTAGAATATTTGGAACTCTGCCAACCTGTATTTCTCTTAGTTCGCTCCCGGAGCGCTACCCGGTACGCGTACCGGAAGCTAACCAAAAAAATATTTTTAAAAAAAGAACAGTAACTATAAGGGAAGGAAATACACAGTTATGTTAAAAGAAAGACAGCTCTAGGGAGTAAACTAAGGATACTGTTACCTACAATCCACTGTTGATGATGTTTGATAAATTATGAAACACAATAAAAAAAGTTAAAAAAAAAAAAAAAATAATCAACAAAACCAACAATCAATTAACATACAGCATTTGAAAAGTCTATCATTCATTTTTTATTGTGATACGCTCCCCAGTACGCTTCCCGGTTCGCGTACCGGGCGCTAACCACGAAAAAAAACAAAAAAAAATTTTTTTTTTTTTTGCTTAGCGGGGCCCCTTTAAAGCCTCCACATCAAACCTAGGGGGTCAGGGAGTATCTACTATGCCCCCTTAAGGTCATTTGCCCCTTCGCTTTTGACCTCCTCTTGTCTCTCGATCCTACCGAGAGACAAGATGGCGGCCGCTCCGGACTGTTTAGAATGTTGACAGACACCGGAGAGCCAATCAACTTCGCTACGCGAAGTTCCGTTACGCGTCAAGTACGCGTACCGGGGCGCTGCCTGGTCCGCGCTTACAGATATATATCTTTTTTTGAACGTTATTTTCTCAAAATCCACTGCAGCACATATATTAAGACCTACAAAAGGCACATCGGGCTACCAGTCCCTACAATTTTGCCAAGTTTCGTGCAAATCCATTCAGCCGTTCGGGCTAAAAGTGAGGCTAACCGCCCTATGGAAAACTCAATGTTAAAAACACGTTTTGGGACCCCCCTTTTTTCTCGGCCCCCCCTGGACCAACTCCCCCCAAATTTCCAGTGGCTGCTCAGAAACAAAATGTTCCATTTTCCAGAAAATTTCAGCCAATTCCGTCCACAAACGCCAAAGTTATTAGACATAGAATTTTCAAAAATCCCATAGGGAAAAAATCCTAACTATATATACCTACTGGCGACCGCCAGTAGGTAATATATATATATATATATATATATATATATATATATTGTAGTTCACAAAGCACAGTGGAAACTGTGCCGATGCACTCCATTCAGATGGCGCGTCAATCACTCGAACAGTCGGGTGTGCTTGTAAAGATGATTTTTATTTTACATCGGTTCCAAACACAGATACATGGAACAGCCCAACGCGTTTCAGCGAACCAGTCGCCTTGATCATGGGATATATATATATATATGTATATGTACATGAATATATATATTACCTACTGGCGGTCACCAGTAGGTAGTTATAGTTAGGACCTAGTTTCCATAGGAAATTCGCAACATTCTATTTGGAATTACGTTGGCGCCAGTGGACGAATCTTTGCGAAATTCTCCAAGAAGATGGCCTGCTGCGCTCCGCTCCTTCTCTGAAAGTTTAGGGTTGATTCGTCAAGTGGGGGCCGAGAAAAAGTGGGGTCTCAAAATGTGTTTTCCCCAATGCAATTTTCCATAGGACCTTTAGCCAGGGCTACAGTCCGAACGGCTGAAAGGAATTACACAAAATTTGGCAAAAAGGTAGAGTTTGGTTTGCAGATTACCCTTTTTGTTAAATGGTGTAAATCCGTTTAGTAGTTCCTGAGAAAATCAAAAGTAAAATCATAGATATATCTTGAGGACCTTATTGTACGCGTAAGGTAAGCGTACTGTAAAGCGTGCTATTACGAGCACGAGCTGCATACTCATTGACTGTCAACTGTCTGTCAACACTCCAAACCAGGAAGTGTTGGCAGCCATCATGTGCCTCGGTAGAACAGAGGCACAAGAAAGCAGTAAAAGAAAGGTGAAAAACACGTAAAGGGGGCAGGGTAGAAACACCCTGACACCCTAGGCCTGCTCAGGGGGTCCCACAAGGACCCCCAAGGACCCCCACATTTTAAGTAAAATCACGTGGTACGCATAGGTACGCGTACCGCATGAGGAAAAAAAACGGTCTGCTTTTATGGAAATTAGCCCCCGGGCGGACCAAATCCCGAGGGCATTATGCCAATAAGTGTGGGGGGGCCATCCCCCCACACTGCCCTGGGGACCGCCCCCCCAGGGCAAAGTCATTATGGTAGCGGGGGGCACATGCCCCCCCACAGCCCCGGGGACCCCCAACCCCCGGGGCTTTGATATTAATGATGGGGGGCCTCTACGGCCCCCTGAGCCCCAGGGAACGCCACCCCCCGGGGCTTTATTAGTAAGTATGCAGGGGGGCTCATGGCCCCCCTGCAGCCCCAGGGACCGCCACCCCCTGGGACTACCAATAAAATATATATTTTTTAAACTATGTGGGGGGGTCAAGACCCCCCACATGCCCCGGGGACCGCCACCTCCCCGGGGCATTAATATTTAAAACAGGGAGGTTCGTGAAGGACCCCCTAGCCCCGGGGATTGCCACCCCCTGGGGATTTATAATTGCTGGGAGGGGGGCCACGCGGCCCCCCTCCTGGAGCACTCGATGGCCCTGGGGACCGCCACATTCCATGGCGGGCTCCTGCAGGGTCCCGGGGTGCCTACCCCCCGGGACACTGCTTTCCTATTTGAAAGAGAGAGCAGGAAACCTACTCTCTCTTTCAAGTAGGAAAGCAGATTGCTTTTCGTCAGAGAGAGCAGCATGTAAGACGAAAAGCAAAGTCGGGGAGCCGACTGGGACCGTGGGGGTTTTGGGGCTCACCCCACAGCCCCCGGGGGATGGGGTCCCCGGGATTATAAAAAATTTGTATTACCGGCTATTTTTTACGGTAGATTTACCGTACGCGTACCATGCTCGTCATGAGCACCCGAGGGGTTAATATTCATCCCTGTCATCATAGTTTTTACTGTCTCCTCATAATAATCTCTCTCTTGTTATACATTCAGTCTTTTCTTATATTTCTGTTTTCTCCACATTTTGTCTCTCTCTCTCTTTGTATTCCTTATTTTCTTCTCATATATACTTTTGTTTTCTTATATTCTCCATTTCTTCTTATTTTTGCTCTTCTTTGCACATATTTCACATTCTTTTCTTTTATTTTACTTTCTCTTCTCATACTCTTCTGTCTCTGCTCTCACTTCTCTTTTCTTTTCTTATACTCCCGATTCTGTCCTGATATTCTACACTTTTCTTATTGTCATATTCCTCTTATCATTCTCACCGCTGTCTTTATACTCTCTCCTGTTTTCATATTTTTCCCTCTTTTCTTTTTCTTCTCCCTGTCTCTTCATACTACTCTCTTTTACTTATATTCCGTTTTGTCCTATACTCCTTCTCTTTGTGTTCGTCTTCCCCTGTCTCTCTTCATTTTCTTTTTCTGTTTTCATTTTGTGTTGGCTCTCTTTATACTTCCCGTTTCTGTTCATATTACATATAATAATATATTATAATATAATAGTGTATTTCATATATTTATTTTTGTAAAGTGATAGATATTTTTTATAATAGATTGTTTTGATCAACATTGAAAATAAGTCATCATGCCTACAAAAATTGAGAAGACGAAAGAAAGCAGTTTATTTAAAGAGAAGTCATCTACAAGATTTACCTGAAGAACAATGTGTTAATAAAAAGAAAAAAAGTCAAGGTAAGAAAACTAAGACTTTTCTGCGTTAATCATACTCAGATGAGGAAATTAGTCAGAACATTGTATTACGCGAAAAGTCCAGCACTAATGTTAAAAAGTTAAACAGTGCTCTTTTGCGTGGATCTGTATCAGATGTAACAAATGTTTGTGATGGAATTCAGCTTAGTTACTTTAGTCGTCAGGAAGACAGTGCAGAAACTGAGACATTAATAGAGGAAAATGTGGAAGAAAATGTACAACAGTGTACTCTAGAAAATTTTGAGGTGGTTTCAGGTGAAAGGTCAAATTATTCTTGTATCTGTTGTCGATGAACTCATTATAAAAATCAGACCAGGGGCCAGATGTAGGTCGGTCGGTAACAGCCGAAAATCTGTATTTTCAGCCGTTACCGACCGGTATTTCAGAAATGGTATGTAGGGGCATTATTTTACAGAATCGGTAAATTTACCGATTCGGCTAATTTACCGATTCTGTAAAATACCGAATCGGTATTTTTACCGATTCCGTAAATCTGAGATGTAGGTGGGACTCTTCTGAGTCCCACAAGCCTTACCGAATCGGTATTTTACCATCAAATCCAATTTGATGGTAAAATACTGATTCCGGTGTGCATACACATGTGTGCATGCACACCTATGCCACATGACAGGCAGACCTGCCCTTAGGGCATGTATGCCTGCCACATGGCACCCGAGCCTGTTTTTGGGGGGCCAGAGGGTGTCAAAGTGACACCCCCTGCACCCTAGTGAAAATCGGTATTTACGGTAATGCCCATTCATGCCTATGGGCTTCAAAGCCCATAGGAATGAATGGGCATTACCGATTCGGTATTTACCGAATCGGTAAATACTGAATTGTTCCGATTCGGTATTCCAGCACATCTGGAATACCTACATCTCCACCCCTCTGATTTACCGATTCTCAATTACCGAATCGGTAACATTCGGTAATTAAGAATCGGTAAATCAATTCTACCTACATCTGGCCCCAGGACTGTTAATTTGTATTTAAAAAGTGAAATGGAAACTAATAATGAGTGGAAAGATTTTGCAACTTATTTGTTGGTAGAGAATTGTTTTGATTTGGGTACTGATCAGCGTATTTGTAAGTATTGTTATAACAAATTAGATGAGAATAAAATGCCTGCTAGAGCTGTGCATAATATTCTTGAGTTGGTAAGTATTCCTTCTGAACTGATGGATTTAAATACTTATGAGTCTATTCTGATTCAATTTGTGCATCCATTTCAGGCTATTGTTCGTATGGAGTCTAAGACAGGGAAATTGCCTCCTTCAGATTTACAGAGAGGATTAAAGGGAAGAGTTTTATATTTGCCTCCAGATTTAAGGAAAAATATTGAAACAATTGGTGTAGAAAATTTAGAAGATGATCCTCTGGTTATTCTGTTGATGGCGTTTCTACAAAGAGTAAAAAAATCTGGCAAGAATTAGTGTATGTTAGGAAAGTGAAAAAGGCAACGTTGTATCTGCTAAAAAATAATCAGTACTATGAAAATGTGTATGGTAGAGAAGAAGAAATAAATGTAGAAGAAGATAGTGAGTCGCAATCTGGACAAATTGGAAAAAGTGGATGAGTCCAGAACTGAAGAAATATATGAACATTACAATGTTCATCCACTTCCTTCTAAAGAAGTGATGGGGAATACTATTGATATATTCCAAATGAAAGTATGATGACCGACCTGTGCACATTCCTGCATCTGAATACCGGACATCAATATTGTATGCTAACGATCCAAGATTTTGACAATGTATTCCGTATTTGTTTCATCTTTTGTTTGATTTGTCTGGACTTTCTTATGCTGTAAATCATATATTGAAAACAGGTGTACATCTTCAAAATGTTTCGGCAAAGGAATTCATGGATAAAGTACATAAGAAAGATAATGTTTTAGAATCTCAGCTAATTAATCTCATGGCATGTCAGCGTGGTACTAATGAGTACTGGTACCATCGTCATGGAGAACTTAAATGTATGCTAAGTGTAGGAAGGTGGATATCTGACTATGGTTACCCCCAAACTTTTTGCCTAGTGTTTAGCTGGTTTTTGACTTAGTTGGCCTGGGATCCTGCTATTCAGGGCCCCAGGATGATTGCTCTCTTCTTAAAATGGACTCCATGTACCCAATTGGAACTGGTTCACCTTATTGGCCCCTGTAACAGTGTACCCTAGGTACCCAGGGCATAGGTGTTTCCAAGGCCTACCAGGGGCTGCAGCATGTATTGTGACACCCCTGGCCTGGCCTCCATATTTGACACAACTGGCTGATCACTCAGCTGGGGCAAGTTGGTGTAATCACCTCTTGCATAGGTATAGTATGCCTATATCTAACTTAAAATGGGCACATATGTTCCTCTCAGCCACTCCTATGGAAGGCCTCATCAATCCTGGAGGCAGAGTGCTAGGAAATATGTGAGATGGTGCTCTAGCATGAGCTGAGCCTGTTTGCAGCTTTCGGAACCACGTCCTTTAGCTGTTCCATGATACTGCCATACCATATACTCTTAAGTGCGTTATGAACCTCGCGGTTAAATGCTATCTTTGGTTTGGCTTTATCAAAACATTTCGAGTAAGGTGTCATACGAATTGGGATACTACCCCCTCGCCAGTTCTGGTGACGGGGGTAGCATTCCACCCTTCTAGAGGGACACGACATGTACATAACCTGAACCCCGGTTAAAGTTAAACATGAGCCTCAGCATCACAAAATGGATGCTGCCACCACAGACACAAGTCTGACCTCCTGCTGCTGGGAGTCCTTCCAGCGAGGGAGGCTTGGACAAAGGATTTCCTGCCTTGGGAGGTGCTAGCACCACCCCAGACAGGATTTTGTGTATTGGGTAGGACAGGGCTGAATAGATTGAGACATTCCTGGGGCACACAAGGAGTCCCTGTGCATAGGCCAGTTCACACCGGTGCTGGGGCTCTCCAGCACCAGTCTTGACAAAGGAAAGGGGGTGTAACCACCCCCCTTCCTGGTCCCACCCAGAGGAGGGACCTAGCAGGTAATCCGGCCCCTAGATTTGGAATAAGAGTAGGAGCTGTGTCCCAAGAATTCAGATCATCCTGAACTTGACTTGAAACTAAAAAGAAGACTGGACTTCGACATTCTGCTGCACAGAAGACTGAAGAGAATCTCCCTTGTGGCCAAGGAGTGACCACCTTGTGAATACAGGCACCAACCAGCAACTCAACGTCTGCTTTGCCGCCGCCTCCCGCCGAAGCCCAAGCCCAGAGCCCGACAAGACCTGGATTCCCAGACATCTCACAGCCCGATCCACAGTCCCTGAAAAGAAGAGACCCGTGGAGGCACCGAGAGACGTGGGACCGGCCATCTTGAAAGACCCCCGAGAAGCTAACTGCGCAGCACCCGAGGCACCCTCGATGCTGTGCTTTAGGGTTTGAGAAGCCCCACTACCGAGCAGCATCTGCACCAAAGATCAGCCCCCCAGCATCTCCACGATCTGCGTGGGGCCCTTTTGCACTTTGCCACTCCATGCGTCATCCCGGTCGCTAGCCCGTTGGCTGGTGGCCATCTTAGCGACGAAATCTACAAACAACACCGCTGGTCTGGTTGCTCCAGACTGGCTCTTGCTCCCCTGAAAAGGAGAGCCCGCTCTGACCTTGCTGGTCTGAGTAACAAGCTATCTCCACTTCCTGCGTGGCTTGCATTAGCCAAGGCCTGCTTGTTCCAATCAAGTTGCCGACACCGCCATCAGCTAGAGCCTCTGTGGGACAGCTTGTGATCGACTCCTGGATGTCCTCGATCTCTTCGTGTCCACGTGGCTGCAGAGACAAGCTACACCTCTTCACCTGTTTGCACCCGACATCGCCTGGTTCCATCCTGGTTCTGCGGTAGTCACTGGCTAGTGGCTTTGAACATTGTCCCCTCTGCTTTCAGGTCTTCACATCTTCAGATCCATCCTTGGATCCACCGGAACTCTCTTTGACGACCCGCCTGCAGCATCTTCATCTCCAGGCACCATCGACCTGCGTGATGAAACCGGACACATCTTCGCACCTGTGCACCCGCTTCCTGTGGGTGAGGTAACTCAGCAACGCCGGTGTTCCTACACTGGTACAAACCTCTAGTGCCTAGATCGAAAGTTTTGTTCTTCTAGGTCAGTCGGAAGGTTCCTAAAACGGTAACTCTATAACTTTTACGCACCATTGACATTGCATTGGTGCATGCGTGTGCTTTAAGCGCTGCACCCGAGTCCCGCGGGCCTTTCCCGACTTCTTCACTGTTAGTCCCGAACAGCTCCAGCGATTCCCCAGGCCCTAGGCCTATTTCCTTTCCCCTTGGTGGTTCTTATATCACTATTTTAGTATATGGTTTAAGTGGCCCATAGGGCTCATCCATATTGTGTAATTTTTGTATATTTAAACTGTGTTTTGTTTTAACGCATTTGCTTCTGTGCTCATAAAGAGTATAGGGGATTTTGTAGTAAATAAATATATATATATTTTCAATATATATATGTGTGGTGTCCTTTCATTTGGTATTCAAGGGGATTGTGTATGGTAAAACAGCTTGCTTCACATGCCTTTACAGAGTTTAGCCTAAAGACTGCTTTGTCCATGCTACCACTAGGATAGCTGGTCTACCAGGTTGACTTACAACCAATCATCATAAGGGTTGCTTGGCATGGTACAAGGTGATCACTAGAACTAGTGAGCATCATATACCAGGCCAACTTCTCAAAATAAGGAACTTAGGAACTCCAACATGGTTCCTTACTCTAAGCTGTGCTGAATATGCTTGGGATGATTTACTTCAATTTCTTCGAGAGGCAAATATACAAAATATTGAATACAAGACACCTGGAGAATTGTGCTATTTGGATCCAATTAATGTATGCAGATATTTCAATCATAGATTTGAAGCTTAATAAAAAATAAAAATAAAAAATAAAGATTTGAAGCTATGATTTCTTTTATCACCAATAAAAAGAAATCCTCCTCTTGGAGAGGTTCTGGACTTCTTTTGGAGAAAGCAGTATCAAGCAAGAGGTGCTCCTCACATACATATGCTATTATGGATCAAAGATGCTCCCAAATTTGGAACAGACTCAGATGATACTGTGTTGTCTTTTATTGAAGAATATGCTACATGTGATGTACCCAAAAGTACACAAGATAAGGACTTAAGAAAACACGTTTTACGATTCCAAAGCCATCGTTGTGGGATATACTGTCATCGAAAGTACAAATCTAAGGACAAGTTCTACACCAAATGCCGATTTGCATGTCCACGTCCTGTAGGTGGAAGAGTGGAAGAGTGAACAGTTTCATTTCATCTTTGCGACATACTATCACAAGAAAGTCTCCCAAAAATACCTACAACTTAAGAAGAAATGATGAGTCAAAATACATAAACAAGTGAGAGAACAAATTAACCATGGATTAGTTCATGAGAAGAAAGAATGCTCTTGCTCATCATTTGAACCTATTTGAATGTACGTGAGTGGACAAGGGAAAAGTTTTATAATTAAAGTAATCACAACTTTTCTACAGAAAAAAACTGAGTCGCATTTGTCTTGTGTTGTCACTGCTCCAACTGGATTAGCAGCCTACAATATTAAAGGAATTACTTTACATCGTTTATTAATGCTACCAGTAGAGCATGAAAACGAATTGGAGTACCACAAGCTATCTGGAGAAGCTTGTTGTGAAGCTTCAAGAGTCTTGAGGAAAATGAAACTTCTGATTATTGATGAGGTAAGCATGGTATCAAACTTAATTCTTGCCTCTGTGCATTTAAGAATGCAGCAAATTCCTAAAACAGAGTATGACGTAATATTTGGAGGAAAACACGTCATAGTTTTTGGAGATCTACTACTACTTACTCCTGTAAAAGGACAACCAGTGTTTAAAAGACTGGCACATGAAGATACCAGAAAGTCTTTGGGGAGTATTGGAAATGTTAACATTTGGTCATTTTTTCAATATAAGGAACTTATTACAAATATGCGTCAGGCAAATGATGCAGATTATGGAAATATTCTTCAAGATATAAGAGTTGGAAAAGTGACAGATCATGGCAAACAAGCTTTACAAAGACGATTATTTCCCAATTTGTTTCAAAATGAAAACATTGTTCCTGAGGAAGTATATAGGAGAATTGCAGAAAACAAATCTGTTTTTGCTTGTAAAAGATTTGTATGTACGCAGGAAACAGTTTCCTATTTGTTTGGCATATGCAGTGACTATTCATAAATCTCAAGGTTTAAGTGTAGATAATGCTTTAGTGAATATTGGAAGTACTGTGTTTAAAGAGGCTATGGCATATGTTGCTTTGTCTCGAGTGAGAACTTTATCTGTATTGTACTTGATTGACTTTGATGAGACAAAGGTTAGTGCAGATGCAAATTGTGTGAAAGAGTATAATAAGTTAAGAAAAAAATATGCACCCGTATGGGAGGTAGAAAAAGAAGATTTGAGAATATCTGTAGTGAAACTGTAGAGAAAGGAAAAAAACAAGATGAGTTGTGCCTGCAAGTAAAAAGAAAAAGGACAGTGTTGAAGAGAATGTTGGTTATCGGTTTGAAAATAGTTGTGGTGTCAACTGCTATGCTAATGTAGTTGTAAATGTTGTTTTTTTTCTTGAAAGTTTGCAACAGCAAATTGTTGAAAATCGGGACGAAAGATTCTGTTCATTGTTGTCTTCTGTTTATGAGAAATGTAGTAGTGATAAAAGTAAAATACAAAGTGTTTCTGACATTCGAAATGTTTTGGACATATGTTCTGGTTCTAATCAATTTACGCAGACTATTCAGCAAGATTTTCAGGAATTTTTAATGTTTATGCTTGGTGTATTTGAAGATGAAGGTATAGATATTGAACATCTTTATGGCGACATGACTGTGAAAATTGTTTGTTGACATGTACCACTAACATAGACACTGAAAGATTCATATATTTGACTTTACCAGACTGTGAATCAGTGTCTTTTTACAATCTAGTTGAAAGTAGCAAGTCAAAACATGGAGTGTAGCCAATGTAAATCAGAAATGTCATCAACATTACTTATACAAAGATATGGACAGTATGTCATTTTAATGCTGCAGCGTTGTAGAGATGATGGAAGAAAATTGGAAACTTTAATAAAAAATGTTGTAGCTACTCAAGTATCAATATCAGGAAGAAATGTTGTAGCTGTTGCAATTATTTTTCATGATGGACCTTCTACAACATCTGGACATTACACTGTTTATTTAAAATGTCTAAAAGGTTGGATACATTGAAATGATAGTCAATTTGTTTTTAAGCAACGTTTGCCTAAAGAGTTACCAAGTTCTTACCTAATATATTTAAAGCCAAAATTTTAGGAACAACATTTTGCCTTTCAGGATTACTGTTCTTAACCTCTTCGAGGCTCATGACGAGCTGAGCTCGTCATGAGCCACGGCGCTCCAGTGCTCATGACGAGCTCAGCTCGTCATGAGTCATGGAACACTCGCATGTGGGGATAATTCCCCAGCTATGCTGAGCGTTCCACGGCAGGTAATGCACCTGTGACGAGCTGAGCTGTTCATGAGCACAGGAGCGCCGTGCCTCATGACGAGCTCGGCTCGTCATGAGCATGCGGGCGCTGTGCGCGCCCCCCTCACACCCAGCACAGCGGAGAATTAACCCCCACAGCGAAGGGGTTAAGGTAGATTAGTTTGGTGTCGTAGAGTATATTGTAAGTGATGGTGAGGAGCTTGAAGGTGATTCTCTTGTTGATGTTGAGGCAGTGTAGGGGTATCAGGTCATGAGTGATGAAGCTGTAGCAGGGGACATTGAAGATCAGTCAGGTGGAGGTGTTTTGGATTTGTTGTAGTCGTTGTAGGTGTTTGGCTAGAATGTTTCTGTAGAGTGTGTGTCCATAGTGTAGTCTGCTGCTAATGAGGGCCTGTGTTACTGTTCTTCTTCTTTTGGTTAGAATCTACTCTTAAATGTTCGCAGCATGTGGAGGGTGTTATAGAAGTATGAGGAAATGCTGTAGACTTGTTTACACATGTAGAGGGAGGAGTTGAGGATGAATCGTAGGTTGTGTACATGGTCAGTAGGTGTTGGCACTGTTTACAGGAGTCATCCGAGGTTGAGGGGGTGGGTCTGAGGATGAGTACCTCCATGTTGTGCGAGTTCAGGTTTAGAGAAATGCTCCTTATCCAGTTGGTGACATCCTTAATTACGTCGTGGACGTTGTTTTTTATGGTATGTGGCTCCTTGGTGAGGAAGAGGATGACCTCGGTGTCGTCGGTGTAGGAGATGATGTTGAGGTTGTGATGGCGGGTCACTTGTGTGAGGGTGGCCATGGAGATGTTGAATTGCGTCGGGCTGAGGGATGAGCACTGGGGGACGGTGCAAATGATGTCAGTGGTTTTGGATCAGAAAGCTGGGAGACAGATGCTGAGAGTTACTATTGAACAACTTTTAAACTAAGAATTTCACACATACTATTTGGCCATGGGGAAAGTATGTGAAACCATTAAGGACTTTTTGTTGTAAATTTTGTAAGCATATATTTGTAAGTAACATTATTTATAATGGAAGAAAATTATTGATAGTGGTTTGGTATTTTAAGATTGTTGATAAAGCTAGTTTTGTATTAAGTAATAAGAAAAACAATAAAATAAAGTGTTTATGTTTTTCTACAAGGAACAATAACCTTTAAAAAAATCACTATGGAAGAAGAGTAGAACTATGTAGAAGAAAGTGTTGACATTTCTAACACTTTGATAGAGGAGTTAAATGTAACTTTTATTGATTGTGAAAATGAAGATGGAAATATTGCTGCAGATATAAGCTGCGATTTCTTCGATAAAACAATGGATGAGGATTTCATTGAAGCATTAGAGGACATCGAGTTACATGAAATGACTTTTGAAATTTATAATGAAGAAAATGAAATTTCAGATGAAATCATGTTGGAAGCTCTATTAAATTATGAAATGTTACAGGAATACATTTATGATTTAAAATTAAAAATGGTTTGAGAGACTCTTCTTGCAGAATTATAATCATTCAGGTAGTATCCAAGTACTCATGGTGGAAAGTGGGCCTTAGGACATGGACTGCTTCAAACCTCTATAGATTATGTATGCACTCTTCTATGCATCAGCAAAGTTGTGTTTCATAGCTTTTATTTTCAGGGCTATATCATTTGACTTCCAGCAAAGTCTCTGTGATTACTGATTCCGTATTGTACTGAGCTATTCAGCAGAATGTTCTTATCTATGCACTGTGCTAAAAATGAACCTATTTTAAATTCAGTCAGGCACTCTCCTTGGAGAGCTGTAATTATCCACTCAGTATCCAAATATTCATGGAGGAAAGCAGGCCTTAGGCCACAGCTTTCTAAACTGTTCATGTTGGTGACACACTTTTTGGAGAGGCATAATTTTGTGACATAGTAAGATAGTGTAGCGAGCGAGCCCGAACCGCCGAAGGGGGTTTGGAGGGGGGGGGGTGCTGTTCTCCCTCTGAAAGGACATTTTGAAATACAAGTGGGAAAATGGTCTCCCTCTGTCTGTGTCCATCCCACTGTCGCCCTCTTCCCTCCCTCTGTCTATCGCAGACTTGCTCCCTCTGTCTCCCTCCCTCTGTCTCCCTCACTCTCTATCTCCGTCTCTCTCTGTCCCTGTATTCCTCCCTCTGTCTCCCTCTCTGTCGCTCTGTCTCTGACTGTCTCTGCCTCTATCTCTCTGCCCCTGTCCCTGTCTCTGCCTCTACCTGTCTGTCTCTGTCTCTGTCTCTATCTCTGTCTCCCTCCCTCTCTCTGTCTCTCTCTTTCTCTCCCTCCCTGTCTCTCTGTCACTTTCTGTCTCCCTTCCTCTCTCTCTCTGTTTACCTTCCTCTCGTTTGCTCTCTACCTCTCTCTTCCTCTCTGTCCGTCTGTCTCACTCACTCTCTCTGTCTCCCTCTCTCTCTGTCGCTACAAGGCCGTAGAGGGGGAAGCCAGCACATTTTGCAATTTTCCCACAGCAAGAAACCCTCCCTTACACCCAACTGAAGTTAAATTAGCTCCAGCTCTGGTGAAGACATTAATATTGACCCCTCAAAAAACAAAGGGACGGTACAATGCCATACGAAAAATAGTAATCCCCCGAAAAGACTTAGCAAACTCAAATGGGACCATTCAGATTTGCAAATGTCTTACACCCTATGCGAAGAAACTGAACAGCTGTCTATCTGTGAAAATGCCAAATCTGCAACCGCGACTGAACCTACAGTAGAACCCTCCTTATCCTCAATCCTAGCTTCCATCAAGGACTTCCAAGAAGAAGTTCGCTCCGACAATCGAGCCGCTAAGTGGGCAGCCAGAAAGCTACAGAGAGCCAAGAAATGGAGATAGCCACTTTGAAGAATCAGGTGTCTGCTCATGAGGCATGCCTGGGAGACGTCAGGATGAAGATGGAGGAGCAGGAAAATCGTCAACGTAGGAACAACCTCCGTCTGCTAGGTATTCCGGAAGGAGTGGAAGGAAGACGATCCAAGACGTTACATTGTAAAACTGCTACGAGAAACCCTCCCGGCACAAGTAAACTGGAACTGGGACTACAAAGTCAGGCGAGCGCACCAATTCCCCTTCCATCTTAAAATCATACGGCACACTCAAAACTGAATTTCATCTGGGGGACCAGGAGTCCTTTAAATATATGGCCATAAGAGATTTCTTGACCCGTAAGACTCGGGGGATTGACAGCTTTTCCTAGGTAGATCTTTTCGACATACTAAGAAGCCCTACCTTACCCAGGATAGGATACCTATACAATATATTAGTCAGCTTAATGTCTGATGATATGCTCATTACCACTAATAAATGGCAACTGAAATTGAATATACCTTGTAACATCTTTAATCAGGGTGTGCAATCCGCCAAGAGTGATCTACTTTCTGCTAAGCTACAGGCCCAATTCTATAAAACCACATTCTTTTTATATATCACAACTAGTAGAGTTGTCAAATGGGGAACAGGGGCTGGAACGTTATGCCCAAGATGCTCAGACTTTTGGGCAGATTCAATACATATGCTGACCATGTGTCCCCAACTTATACCATTACTGGGTCAGATCCAAGACTTTTTTAACAAAGTTTTTCCTCAGGAAACTCATTTAACTCCCACAATTATTTTATTAGGCATTCAAGGTAAGATTAGCAGAGATAATGGATGTGCTCTCATTTTTGTTGCCATGACAATTTTACGCTTATGTATAGCTTAATCTTGGAATGACCCTAATTCTCCACTATTCTCGCATTGGCTAGCATGCCTGATTTCTATATGCCACATGGAAAAGGCAATTTTGTTAAAAAAAGGAAGCCGAGGAAAAAAGAAGGGTCTTGCTATTTGGCCACCTTTATCTGCTTGGCTCAGATAGATAGTCATAACGGGGTCATGTGAAACAAAAGCAATACGTCTTGGAAAGTCCATGTTGACGGAATTTTAGTAGATTAACAGCTTGAATACAACTCTATGTACACCCTCTTTGTCCTGCAGGATTTAGATGTTTATGTATAATACACTGTAATTTCTACAAGTACAAATGTCGATAGAATGCTATATATATTTTTTTCTCTTATTGTTTTTTCTCCCTTCCCTTCAATCACTGTTTTATTAACCTTTGAAACATTGGGTATTGTAAAGATGTATTAGATCACTCGCCACCATGTACCTACTTTGTCGCTTTTAGAAACTGGGGAGGGAGGGCAGTGGGGGGGGAGGGTGGATGGTACATGCTTGAAAAGGTCTTTTTATCTCTGTATTATGACTTTTGTACTTTAATAAAAAAAGGAATTGTAGTTATTGCACAAAGATGGGTGTTGTTCTTTGACATCCATGATTTTCTGTGGTGTAGCATAAAGTTGAAGTTCTGTTGTGGGATAATTCAAACAACTAGCTTTCCAATCCCCATATTCACTCTAGATTGACTAGATACGAAAAAACTTCAGATATACCAAATCACTAGAGTATTTTAAAAATAATTATTATGGTACGTCATCACGTGGGGGGTGTGGCTAGCTAGCCAACATGACGGACGGAGTCTGCTAGAGCTCCGGTGCCGCCCGGAGAACACAGATCCTGAATACCGTCTCTGGGGACAGCCCCACGACACTGACGGTTGGATCCTGATCCTTAGAGGCCGGCTCGACTCAACTGCGTTTCTGGGGCTCTGGGCGCTACGAGCGCCCGACAAACCGTCGGAGAGAGTCGAGGCCTGGGCCCGCGCTGTGAGCCAGGGACTCGAGTGAGGACTGCACCCGGGCCGGGGAGGCGCCACCTGTTGAATCGCCAGGGGCCTACCTGGACACCGCTGCATGGGGGGTGGCCCTGCGGCTAGCGAGACTGAGGAGGCGACCACACACCTTCGGTGAGCCCCCCTCCCCGCCCCCCCCCCTGCCTTCTGGGGACCCTCTCTGACGCGCTTTCCAGGATACGGCGGAGCGGAGCTGATACGCGGAGAGGAGCCCTTCCTGTGGGGCCCCGAGCCTGCGCTGCACTGCCGGCCCGGGCGACCACACGCAGAGATCCGGTACTGTGGTGGGCCGACGCGAGGACACGGAGAACGGCGCTACACTGCACCGTTGGCCCCCTCTCTGGTCTCCCTTCCCTCCCTCTTCATCTGCGACGGCGGCGCTTGCTGGGGACCCGGGCTTGAGACGCCCTGCTGACTCTGCTGCACCGGACCAGGGCAGCGGACTGAGTGCAGGACTGCTGCTGATGCCCTGGTGAGGGGCGGGGCCCGAGCGAAGGGGCTTTGCAGGCCGGAACCCACACCGGGCTGGTGGGCCGGGTCGAGGGCCGACTGGCGCTGGGACTAGTGAGGGAGATCGCCTACCGGTGGCTGTGAAGCGTTGGCCCACCTACCCCTGCCGCCCCCCTAAATTTTCGTGCCTGCAGATACTGCACCGGGGACTGCAGTGACGCTGCCTGACTGTCGCGAGCGGACAGTGCCCACGGACGGTGCCGGGACACCGAATATCTGAGGCTTGAGAGGGGTTTGGGGGTTTGCCCTACAACGAGCAGCATGGGGCGGAGGGGAGTGAGGGCGACCGACAATAAGGATGGAACTTCTACTGAAAGTATGTCTGATGAGGCCCTGGGCGGTCCCACGTCTGGGACTGTGGCCTCTACCCCCCCAGAGGGCCACCAGGGTGACAAGCTGGACCTGATCCTTAAGGAAATTAGAGATTCTAGGGCTGCGATGGAGGCGCAAATGGGCACCCTTACCTCGAATCTCTCCCTGCTTAAAGCCGACCACGCCAAGCTGTCGGACAAAGTCAAAGATCAGGGTCTGTCGCTGACAGACCTTACCCCGACGGTGGCTGAACACACAGATTCTATCCAGCGAATCCAACACCAGGTACAGACTCTTATGGACAGGGTGGAAGATGCGGAAGGACGCAATAGACAAAATGATATCCGCGTCATTGGGCTGCCGGAACGCTGTGAGGAGCCCCACGCAGCGGAGTTTATGGAAAACTGGTTCCGAAATCACGTTGCTGCGGAAGGACCGTCCCCGTACTTCTGTGTGGAGAGGGCACACAGGATCCCTACGGGGAAACCGAGCCCGGGCCGACCGCCTCGGCCTCTGATTGTGAGGATCCTCAATTACCGGGACAGAGACACACTGCTTCGACAGGCCTGGCTGAAATCTGTAATGGAATATGAAAATAAACGCATCTCACTTTACCCAGATTACACCAACCTAGTGCAGAAACAGAGGTCCTCATACTACGAGATTAAAAGGAAACTCCAGAAAGCCAAGCTCCGTTACGCCCTGCTGTTTCCAGCGCGACTCAAAGTGATCCATGACAACAAGACCCACTTCTTCGACAGCCCCACAGACGTTGAAGAGTGGCTAGAAGTGATGGACATTGAGCGAGACATGGACCCAACTCAGGGCTCAACGTCAAGTGGAGCCAAGGATGGAGCGGTCCCAACAACTGGCGGATCGGGTCCACGAAGCGTGGAATCGAAAGGACGGAGGCCTCCGGCCCACGAGCAGAAACAGGGTCAAGTGGACGCCATTACGATGGTGGGTTCCTTCAGAGAAGACCGGGAGCAAGTAAATACGGACACTGAAGACAGTACCGTGCATTCAGACTCTGAGAACAGCCTGGTGCTCTTCCCGAATGTGACGCCCCGAACGGCGGATGAAATCTTGGACACTGCCTTGGAATAATGTCTGCTGCAGATGTACTTTGACTCGCTGAGTCCAACTGGTATCCTTTTTATTCTTGTATTCTTTATGAGGTTCCGTGGGGGGGGGGTGGAGGGGTACGGGGGCCCTGAGGGCAGGGGGCGCGAGTGTTGTTTTGCAGTACCTGAGAGCTCCTGAAGTGATACGGTCCTGTCTGCTGCCCCCTACCGTGTGAGCTGGGCGAGGTCTTCACTCTGAACTATTACAGACACATCACACTGATTTTGCGGGGATGTGGTGGCTCCCCCCCCCCCAAGAGACGGACGGTAACAGTGACTGATTATAAAAATGACCCTCCCGGCGGCGCCGTTTGAGCAGGCGGCACAGAATGGCATGATCCATTGGATATGGCTCAAGCATAGCAGACCCCCCAAGAGCGTATGCACGGTTCATTGTTTGATTTTGTTGTTCTGTTTCATGTTCGGCACAGCTGGGTTCCGAGGCTGCGCCTCCAGAGTTGGGGTTTGGGGTTGGGAGGGAACCGTCTTCTGGCCACCGTGGCAAATGCACACACCGTACTGTATATTGTTGTTTGCTCGAGCATCGGTATCTGATTATGGCTGAAGAGAGAGGGAAGTATAGGCTGGTTACGTGGAATGTGAGAGGGTTAGGGGCAATACAGAAACGACATAGGGTACACACCTTTCTGATCCGTCAGAAAGCACATATTGTATTTCTCCAAGAATCCCACCTGACACAGCCCGAAGTGCACAATCTACGGAAGAAATGGAGGGGAACTGTTTTTTCCACAACATATTCTGCCTTCTCCAGAGGAGCCACGATTTGGGTGCATTATGGTGTCCCCTTCGTAGAGATGGACAGGAAAACAGATGACCAAGGGCGGTACCTCTTAGTCACAGGCACTCTAAACGGGGTATTGGTAGTCCTGGGCTGTATTTATGCCCCGATTTAGGACCAGGACAGGTTCCTCTCAATTGTGAGTAGAGCCCTGGCAGACTGGGCGGACATTCCATGGATCCTGGGAGGGTACTGGAACATGATACTGGACACAGGGCTGGACAGATCGCACCCTCCACTTCAGGGGACAGGGGTTCATAAACTGTCTGACTCTTTTCGAACATGGCTTCAGGGGTGGGGGCTGGC
Source organism: Lissotriton helveticus (assembly GCF_964261635.1). Classification (NCBI taxonomy): domain Eukaryota; kingdom Metazoa; phylum Chordata; class Amphibia; order Caudata; family Salamandridae; genus Lissotriton; species Lissotriton helveticus. Next base: position 655,771,252 of record NC_136072.1, read on the forward strand.
AGATATGTGGCGTACACTATATCCGACACATAAAGAGTACTCATACTATTCCCCACTACATAACTTGCATACCCGCCTGAACAGATTTGTTTGCACCAAGTCCTTGATGACGCATTGTACCTCCTCGGCCTACCTCGCCAAAACGTTCTCGGACCATAGGCCGCTCACGCTAGATTTGAATTGGGGTAGGATTCCCTCTCCGGTGCCCACCTGGAGGCTCAACCCTTCACTACTCGAAGACGGCCCGTTCCGTGCTCACCTGTAGGACACGCTAACTGGCTACTTCAGGGAAAACTGGGACTCTGCGTCCTCAAACCTGATAGTGTGGGACGCCATGAAGGCGGTGGTGAGAGGCGCTGCGATTGGCCGGTTAGTGGGTGCCAGACAGGAGGTACATGACAGACTTCGTACGGTAGAGGGCCGGCTGAAAGTGCTTGAGACCGCGGTGGGAACGGACCCCGAACGCAGGGGGGATCTCCAACTGTGCAATATTGAGCATGCAGAGCTCTTAGAATCCCTAAGGGTTATGGATTACAGAGAATACTTGCGTCGGCAGCAGGCGGAGGTGGATAGGTCAGGAGCATTGCTGGCTCATTTGATCAGAGACACCCCTGAGACCCCGATAATCACGAGTGTCAGAGATGACGCGGGCAGACAGGTAAACACGCAGATAGAGATTAATAATGTGTTCAAGACCCACCTGGAGAGATTGTACGCCCCCCCCTACTGATAGTAGGGATGTCATGATGGACTTCCTGGATGAGCTGCCGATCCCGGCCCTGCCCCGAGAGATCCAGATGGCCCTAGCCGGGCCCATTACGCAGCACGAAATTAAAATAGCCATCCACACCCTAAACCGGGGCAAGACCCCAGGTATGGACGGCCTACCGGGTGAGTTTTACCAAACTTACTGTGATCCGTTGGCTCCTATTCTAGAAAAATCTACAAAACTGCGTATGAGGTCGGCCACCTACCGGCTTCGACTATGCAGGCCTTGGTCATCTCCATCCCGAAGCCCGGCAGGGACGCACTGGATGTGGGTAACTATAGGCCTCTGTCTATGCTCCCCTCGGAGTATAAAATCCTTAGTAAGGCTATCACCCTGAGATTACAAGCCCACCTCCCTGGCCTGATCCACATGGATCAATGTGGCTTCATCCCGGAGAGAAGCACTTCTCAAAATACGAGACGTCTGCATGCCCTCATGTCAACTACCCCCCCGGAATTACCGCATGCTGGATGCATAACCCTTGATCTACGACAAGCATTTGACTCCCTGACTTGGGACTTCATGTTTGAAGTCTTACGTCGCTTTGGAATCCCAGACGCCCTGATAAAATGGATTTGTCTACTATACACGAACCCAGCGGCTAGGGCACGCACCGGCAGGCACACTTCGGGCAGCTATGACGTCCATAGGGGCACCCGGCAGGGATGCCCGCTGTCACCGCTGTTATTTGTACTTACGCTAGAACCCCTGGCGATTGCACTCCGGGCTAGGGCGGCAGAGGCGGGCATTCTGGTTGGAGAAACCCATAACCTGATCTCCATCTACGCCGACGACATAATGCTGTTCCTACGAGACCAGCAGGGTGACCACACCCACCTGGCGAATATCTTTACGCGATTTGAAGGAATATCGGGCCTGGCAGTAAACCCCGGGAAATCACTGGGGTTCTTTTTCCGCGACGGACGACAGCCCGCCCACATACAGTTTGGGGGGCATGTGATCCAGGTGGCCCGACTACATTTAAGTACCTTGGTATTAATGTATAGCGGAACCCTGAAGACCAGATTGAGGGTAATGCGCGGAGAGCAATTACTGGACTCCGCAGTAGTGTGACCTTCTGGACGTCCCTGCCCCTGTCTGTCATGTGTCGGGTGGCAATATCAAAGATGGTCCTGCTTCCCCGAATATTGTACTATGAAATCCCCTGAAATCCTATTCGATCACACCCCAGAGGAAGTAAGACAAGCAAGAGGGAGGAGGGAGGGGGCCGTTAAGAAAAGAAAGGAAGAGGAAAAGGTAGATAAAACTGTAGCCAATGATATGGCGGACTCAACTGATCCCACTGTAACCTCAAACTTGGTAGGGCCAACCCTCCAAACAGTTGATATTACTGATCATCATGTGCTGATACATCATTCTCCACATAATATACCAGATACTATTATCTCAGGTTCCCCTGCCCTTTTATCTCCCACCAAAGAATCCGACACTCTCGAGCTGGTAAATAAAATAGCCTCACTATTAAACTCTTTCTTCCTCCCCTTAGAAACTAGATTATTAAATATTGAGACCCAACTGACTAAACTTGTAAATTCTACAATATCTAAGCCAACTCAAGAACTTCAAAAAAAGGGGACAAATAACCCGGCCGTACCTATTCCACAAAAGAAAACCACAACCTTAGCCTGCCTATCTCCCAAACAACAAATAGCAGCAAAGGCTCCCACAGTGGTGAAACCCCCCTCGAAAGCTACAACGCTTACACTTCAGACCAACATGGCTCCAAAAACACCAGTAACAAAACCCCCAGCCCCAAAAACTCCTGCTACCAAAAAAACAAATCCTTTAGTAAATAAAGGAAGCACGAGAGGAGCACACGTGGGCAGATTTCCTGTTAACTTGCCACCTGAGGCACGCTCATTCGTGGTAGTGATGACTGGTGTACCAGAAGTAACGGGGGAGACTGTAGAACCTAATTGGTCCCTAAAAAATAAGGTGCAACATTGGTTAAATACAAACCGACCCATTCCCCCCAATTGGTCAAGTGGGATATCAACGGTATGCAGGACCCCATGGGTGGGACATAGCAAGAAAGTAATACAGGGAGATTGCATTGTGATCACCTTTGAAGATCCAAGAGTAGTTGAGTACATATGCTCCCGGGAACATCACAGCGCAAGTGGTGGGATTGGCACAAAGTGTCTTTCCTTTTTCTTCCCCAAAAAACATCATAATAGCTACTTTCGCGAATTCGATAACACCTGGCGCACAGCAGTCCCGCAGCCCTGGGAATTTGATATCCCCAGACCAAAAATGGCCCCGCGACAAAATGATTATGATAGCCCCTGGTGGCCAGTGGACCCAAACTACCAGCATCATGAGGCCCCATGGCAGATCGCGGGACCACGGAATAGAGGTAGAGAATGGGAACAGTGGGGCGGACCTCCACAGCGACCGTATCGATCCACCTATAGAGAAACGCCACATTGGGAAAATTGGTCGGGTATACCGACCATGAATCGGTTTAGTGGCCTAGAAATGGTCGACTGACCATCAGCTGAAATTCCAACTCTCGAACAAAATATACCAGCTCTAGATGCCTTAGGGATGATGACTGCAGGGCCATAAAATGAAATACAATCATTGTTCGTTATTTTTTGGAATATTGCAGGCCTCCGCCCAAAAATAGAGGATGGCTCCGCCGCTTACTTCCTTGAGCAAGGCAAGATAATATGCCTACAAGAGACATGGGCGATGAAGGAGCTACACCTTGTGGGCTACAAAACGCACTTTTCCCCAGCCCTTCCAAGTAATGCGGGTAGGCCTAAGTGGGGCCTGGTTACTTACATAGCCAATACAATAATTAATTTGAAGATACTAAAAACAGAATATGCCCCAAATTTCCAACTGCTTTGCCTCTCGGTAGGGAAAAAAGCTACTATTATCCTAATAAATTTCTATAATAACTTAAAGGATGATCATTTTATCAACACCCTCTCAATAATCCAGGAAAAAATCGTCTACTACAAACAATTGTATGAAAAAAAGGGTATTGCCCATTTATTATGGGGAGGGGATTTTAATTTACACCCTTGTCCATGCTCGGGCACCCAGAGTTGCGGGATAGTGGATGAGCACGATAATCCCCTCGTGCATTTCCTCATGTAAGAACGGGAGCAGTCATGAATAATCTGCTCACAGATCTCGAATTGTCAATAGTAAATAAAAAAGACCCCATTAAGAACTTACTAGACTCAACATACCTAGGGAGGGGGCATGAGACCACCGTCGATTACATTCTTTCGACGGATGGATTGAGACACCTAACTAGGGATTTCACACTCATGATAAATACCCTAACCGATCACTCCGCACTTAGGTTGGACCTCGACCTGAAAATCTAGTAACTCATACAACAATAATTGCAAATACCCTTTCCCAAAATAGGCTCAAATTGGGCAAAATAAACGGGTTTACTTTAAAATGGGAAAAGATTGATCCCATCCAATTAACCAATAAATTAATAAAGATAACATACCCCAACATAATAAAATGTTTAGATCTTTCAACAGACGATGGGACAGTCCTTGAAAATTTTAAGATTATATTAGAGAAAATAAAGGTACTGTTGACTAGAAATTTAAAGCAAACTAAGTCAACTTCAACAGGATGGTTTAACCATGATTGTACTATGGTGCAAACTAAGCTAAAAAAGGCCCTCAGACAACCAAATAGAGATCAGCAACAGATACAGCATCTCAGACTTCAGTATAATAAGGTTAGGAAGCTGAGAAAACAAGAGCTGAAACAGGCTCTATGGGATGATCTTCATAAAAGTGCATCTATGAGAAATAGTGAGTCCTTTTGGCGGATAGTTAAGTCCCCCTTCTTATCCGATTCTAACAGACCTCAGATTGATGTCGCCATAGAAGAGGAAACCTGGGTAAACCACTTTTATAAAATGTTTAAATTATCATCCCCAACAGAAGAATTATACCACTCTCTTCCCCCAGTTGAATTCCCAATTTCTCTACAATTCGACATACTCAATGTAGTACAGGCACTAAAACTAAGTAAAGGTGGTAAAGCACCTGGACCTGATGGGGTGCCCGTAGATCTGTTTAAACATCTTCCGGATCTCTGGGCCCCCATACTCACAAGAGTATGTACCGCAGCAGCGAAACTGGGATTGATGGAGTCTTGGTCCAACTCCATCATGGTGCCAATCTTTAAAAAGGGGGACCGCCAGGACGTTAAATGTTATCGCCCCATTTCATTGTTAGATTCTCTGGGCAAAGTAGTTGGTAGAGTAGTCTTAGAACAACTTCAGCAATGGGCAGACGATAGGAAGATTCTATCGGACCTACAATTCAGATTCAGGGAAGGTTTTGGAACTGTAGAACAGGCCCTCAATTTGAGCATGATCGTGTCTAAGTACATTCATGCAAAGCGGGGGACAATGTACATGGTATACGTGGACTTGTCCTCCGCGTTTGACTGCGTATCTCATGCGAAGTTGTGGACCCTTCTGAGAACCATGGGGGTGGATCCCCCCTCCTGGATTTTCTAAGAGAGTTATACGCTGAAACTGCCGCAAGAGTGCGCTTTGGGACAAAAGGGGAGCTCACCGCGTCTTTTAGAGTAGAGCGAGGAGTCAGGCAGGGGTGTGTCCTGGCCCCCTTCCTCTTCTCATTGTATACCAACGGACTGGAGGAGAAGATGTTGAGGGGGGGCAGGACCTCCCCAGACTAAAGCAACGCCTGATCCCCGCACTGCTCTACGCGGATGACGCGGTCATTCTGGCCCGCACACCAATTGAACTCCAGAAATCCCTGACCAAATACGCTGATTTTATGAGCGCCTTAGACTTACATATAAATGTTAAAAAAACATTTGTCATGGTGGCTGGTGGAGGGCGCAAACGCACAAAGAACATCTATTTAAATGAACAAAAACTTGAGAGGACTCCCCAGTACCCTTACTTGGGTATAATGATAGATGAAAGAATAAATTGGAGGGCAGCCATTGAGTCTAGGAGGCATCTTTTCAAGAGAGCAATCGTAGCATTGATGAACTTCTCACAACGACTTGGAAGGAGACCACCAGTAGAATTATTAAAAATCTATGCAGCAAAATGTCAAGCTATTGCTCTATATGGGGCTGGGGTATGGGGGCATGCCGATGTTGGCTCTCTCCAAATAGCAGAGAACTCCTTTATGAGATTCCTCCTATCTGCTCCAAAGTGTTCTTCCATCTACGCCTGTCATGCGGAATTGGGAATCCCATATATAGAAGATCTGATAAAGGTTCAGCCACTGCTACTCTGGAGACGCATCTGGCTATCGGACAAGAACGCGCTGACCAAACACATCCTAGAGGATTCCATGGCACTGGATTGCGTGCACAAAATAGCTTGGCTTACCTATGTTAGGCATTTCTTCTCAGATTTGGGATTAGAAAAGTATTATACTACACCAGAGACCCTAACTGAAACAACAAAGAAAGAGCTGAAGCAAATAGCTATGAACCATCTAGAGACTCTTAGAATTACCCTGCTATCAACTAAACAATCCGTACTGCATGCAAACATGGTACAGCTTACCCCGCAAATCCAACCCTATCTTACATTAGAAATTAGTACATATGACAAGATGCTACTGACAAGGTTTAGACTCAATCTTTTTCATAGGCTAGTGGCCTTCCCAAAAAAAAATACTTGGGACTTAAATCTGGCTCACTGCCCATGCGACGATATGTCCCCACAGTCATGTATGCATACGATACTGTTTTGCAAATATTTTCATACTCATAGAAAGATTTGGCTATTCCCATTGTTGAAGTGCTGGGGTTTCAGACAGTGTCGTCCCGCCATGCTGCCATGCTATATCTACAGATGTTAGATTCTGAACGTACCTGTTACCATGTACTTAACTTTCTAAAATGTATCATTAGGCACAGGAACAACCTCTAAAAATTGAACTATTTGTATGAACCTGTTCTTTTTAAATCCTGGAACTTTGTTAAATTATATTTTTGACATATTTGACAATTTTTAATGTAACTGTAAGAATTTTGCTACTGCTTTTATGGTTTTGCAATGTCAAAAACCGAATAAAAAAAATTTATTATTATATTGTACTATTTGTGAACCTGCCGGTCCTCCTACCACAATACATATTTACCACGCTGAACTCGTTATTGATCACCTTGATTTGGGGATCGGGAAGAAGACGGATAAGCCTCAAGAAACTACAGCTATCCACCAGACAGGGGGGTTTGGGAGTGCCTGACCTACGTGGCTACTATTACGCTAGCCAGCTTCAGTGGTTGACAAGGTGGGTGGCGGGTAGAAACCTCCACGAGATTGCTTTTACGACAAACGAGCTGGCGCGTGGAGATCTCCATTCCCTTCTGCTGCCTGTGGCCAGGACTCCTAGGGATTGCCACCCCTTATTGTTCGTGGCTTTGAAATGCTGGCGGAATGCACTTAAATACACGGCGGGGACCCCTCCCTATGCAGACAACATTCCCCTACTGGGCCTACCGACTCCACAGGGACCCCTGGCGAGACGCAAATTACAACCCTGGATAGATGCTGGGGTAGACAGGGTTGGAGACTTGTTTGGGGACGATAATTTGCTAGACCATGCCACCTTTACACAATCCACGGGAGCCCCGCAACGCCTGTATCTTCTACACGCCTCGGTATCCCATTATGTAAGATGCACTTGGGCTCCACAACGCACCGAACCGGCACAACACGAACTGGTCCATCTCCTCCACTATATGGGGTCGGGTGGACATTTACTGAAATGGCTATATGTGGGCATTAGAGAACACGCAGCTGGATCCCTCACCCCACTTAGGGAGGCTTGGAGTACAGACACAGGGGAGGAAATTACAGACGAGGGATTGGAAGATCATCCTTGGACACCCTAGGAGAGTGTCCAGAAATGTTAAATTCAAATTTATACAGGCCATGGTGCTACATAGGGCTTACCTCACTCCACAGAGATTACATAGGATATTTCCCAACACCCCCCACTCCTGCCCTAGGTGTCGTGGTGATGACACTGATATTGTCCACATGCTGTGGGCGGGCCCGAGACTGCGCACCTACTGGGAGATGATCCGAAACACACTACACACTATAACTGGTATACAGATCCCGGAGGGCGTCTTACCCTGCCTGATAGGTAATAGGAAGAGATCCAAGGCCTGTAAGGCACAATTGAAATTTATAGATCTAGCTCTCTTGTTAGCACTCCGGACCCTCACTATGAGGTGGAAGTCCCTTAGACCCCCGGATATAGGGGTGTGGAGATCCGACATGTTGAAATGGGGAAAGGCGGAGGCAGCGGAACTGCGTAGGGAGGAGGAGAGGGGCCACCGGAAATACCCTGTTGCACAAGACTGGGACCGCATGCTATTGGAACTGGAGGATGATGACCCAGATTTACCCCGGGATGAGGGTACTTGAATACACACCAGCTGTGGGGAGGGGCCATATGCAAGACCAACTAGCCTAGACAAACTGGTGACCACGCCTATGAATTGCAATATCCATTCATACAGCCACAAAAATGTTAGGTGAGCGTTCTAGACGATGTACATGGGAACGACCGGAAGACGGGAACAGGGTGGGGGGAGTTGGGGGGAACGGGAAAAGGTTGGGCGATACAGTATCCTACTGACATGTAATAAGTAATAATCTGATTTGTTATTTGGAATCATACGAAATGTACCGGGCAGATTGATGTATGGAGTACTGCGCCAAAGTTGCGTTCCAGAAAACGGAAAAGACTGTTAGTATGTTAAAAGATAATATGCACAATGTAATACTTGTTCCAGTCATGAATAAAGTGTTTTTTTTAAAAAAATGGTACGTCATCAGTGTAGGCATGAAGACTTGCACTGAACTACTTCATAATTGTGTTTCACAACTATAGTGAACTATGGGCGGGCTTTCATGACCTCTTATAGACTCTTCACATGACAACCAATTTTGGAAAAATCTTCTATTGAACTATAGCTTTTTTTCTACAAATAAACATGTAACCGTTACCTAATGTAGTTTCATATCTTGCTGTACCAAGGATGTTGAATGCAACCAAGATCTTTAATAGGTTGATCAATACTGACTTGCCCCAGGGAACGAACAAATTACCAGAGAGTATAGAAATATGTTCCCAGTTCCTCTAGTTATTCCTCATGCTACCCTCTGTATTTAACTCAGAGACTCAACCTGCTTTACACAGGTGGAGTTACTTGGCAACATTCACCATGCCCTTATCTATCAAGGTTTTATGTCACCCTTGCACCACGCAAGACAGCGCAAATCCTAGAATGAGATTGACGAAGCATGGTTTGGTAAATCTGGAGTAACCCAAAGCTGCTCAAGTCGCTGCCTTGCGTTATCCTGCATGGTGTGGGCGGTACATGGGTGTAAGGTGGGTGTTGCCACGCATCTACCCAGGTATTTTGAAGCAGAGCAGCCAACACTGGTAGACTTAAGAATGTGTCAAAATTGTACACCTTCCCACCAGAGGTGCTACGAGAAGAAATATATGTATTTCTCCTCTTTCTAGATGTGCTGCATTTTGCAGCACACATAGAAAGAGGAAAATGTCTCTTAGGATTTTTTTTGTGCAGGCACCCTTGCTGCATGGTGCTTGGCTGCAGATTGTATGCCAGCACAGACGAAGGACAGGATGCGCCATATCTTGATACATTCCTGCCCTCTCTCTTCCATGCAGTGCAGCAAGTGTATTGCTTGGTTGCGCTGCGTGTACAAATTTTAAACCTGGCCCCAAATCTGTTTAGTTAGCAAACATTGCATAATTCCGATTGGGCCAGTAACTTCAGTTACTGACACGCTAAGAATGCAAAGGTCACTCATAGTGAGGGCCATTCTGGCAAGATGGCGCCTGCAGGTCAGGCGTGCATGTGAGGAGCTCCGTTTGGCGATCCGGCGATTTCTCTTACCTGGGGTCCCAGCAAGCTATGTCCGGGCGTTTTTAGGTATACGGCCCGATCTGATACCCGCGACTGCTATCACAGCATGGGCAGAAGTTTTTAACAGCCAGTGCGGGTTGTAACGGCTCGAAGCTTGGTGCTGCCGCGACTATCCGCTGGCCGCTGGCTGCTGGCTGGAGGAGAGGAGGCGAGGAGGTGCTGAGACGCACGGCGGCGCCGGTGGCTCCCGGCAGACAGTTTCTCGCTAGAGGCGAGGAAGACGCCGAGACGTGTGGGGACGCAAGAGAATTCGGTGAAGCTGTGGAGGTTTTGCGGCACTAAACCTGGAGTCCGGGGGTGTGTGTGGAGCGGCGTGACCGGCAGATCTGAGATTGTATATTCCATCTTGCTGAAGGCGTGCGGAGAGGAGGCTGAAAGGTAGAGGGCTGGTGGCTCTGTTCTTAAACTTGCTATAAAGCTGCTATAAAGTTACAAGCTGTAAGGCGCCGCAATATTGACAGTATTGACATTACTGTGCTTCTAGTATCTTATCTTCCGGATACTACAGTCATAGATTTTGCCTTTCTGTGGGCCTACAGCTTGTGTATTATTTCTTTTTGTCGCATTGCTTAGTAAAAAATCAGCCAGCTCATTATGGGTCCAAAAACAGCTCGTGGTGGTAAAACCAGAGCCTGTGGGGAGAGCCAGATTGGGACCCGGGCTGCTCTCGCTGCAAAGACAAAACAAGATGGCAGTAGCAATGACCTTGATTCCAGCCAAACTGGTACCCCGAAAATTCCGCAAATGTTCCATACTAAAGCAAAGTCCCGAGTGTTAAAAACTTTGGCCACTGGAGATATGGATAATAAAAGCCCTGATGTTTTGGAGGTGGACAATGATCAAGATAAGACCTTGGTGGAAGCGCTTGGGCAGTTAGTTGTCTCTCCAGCAGTTTCTCCTCACCACTAACTGCTTTGGCTCAAGCTCCTATTGCTGACGGTGACGCTGCTGTTAGTGTTGAACATACACAAACTCTGGACATTCCTCTGATTCCTTCCAGGGCAGAAGGGATAGAAGGTGATCCCACTAGCAGCAAGGATAGCAAATTCTATTCACTGTCAGAACATTCCGGGGGCTCTGATTTGGAGGGTGACCTGGAGGATGAGGCGGAGACCTCATCATTGGAAATTACCACCAAGGAAACTACATTTGTCTCTATGGTAAACCAACAAGTGGATAGTAATTGGGGGGATGAAATCTGCAGCGGGGGTACAACCGAAGTAGATTAAGAGGTTATGCTGGACCAATTTGGCCAGGAGGGCCAAGCAGTTTCTGTTGATCAAGCTAGTTATAGCTATAGCCCCGGGACCTCAAGCCAAGCTCCATTAGACATTATTTTAAAAGCCATTTCTTTCTTTCTTTATTTCTTTATTTCGGCAATTTGCCATAAAAGATTGCACAAATACATACATGTTATAGAAGAGAAAATATACAATTTTCACAATGTACAATCGTTAAAAATTTGACACAATAAATAGGTAATTAAAAGCACATGCCTGCATGGTTGGGTATACCACCGTTAGATCGTACAAGAAAATGGTATTGCATTTCTGGTCACATTTTTAAACCTTTTTTGCTTCTGGCAATATAAACACAGTAAAGGAATCTACTAACACTAAAAACAATAATCTGGGAAGTATCAGACTTGATCAATCTATATGCCAGATGACATGACCTTATACCCAAAATGTTACACAATGGTTTGATCCATTTTTTCCTGGCTTTGGAGTAAGCTTGACAGAAAAACAATATATGGACCTCATCCTCTTTGTAATTCCCCTCGCACATTAAGCAATTCCCACTTGCTACATGGGTTTCATCTTTGTTTTTCCTTGACCAATATTCCTTTAAGTGATTGGTCATAAGGTTTCCATACCTGAACTTCAAAAATAAGGTCTTTGCAAGGGGAGGCTCAACTTCGTCGAGGAAGATCTCAAAGAGGGGCTCATCCTTAAAAGATACAAAGGTATTCACAAGAGTCCCACATCTATTCCCATTGACTAATTGGTTGTTTATAAAGGACCAAAAGACTTTTTTCACCAACGTTTTTGTGTTATGCGGTAGCCTTTCTGGGTGCTCCCATAACTGTGCGAGACCTAAGATGGAAAACCATGATTTAATATGTTTAAGCCAGGGAATAGAGTTCAGCAAGTCTAAGCCCATTATTTCTTGTAACCCTTTCCTGTAGTCATCCAATTCCGGAGTCAACCACAATCTTACCCAGAACATTAAAGGCCTGAGGGTGGTATAATGATCTGTCCTCTTAAAGTTCAGATCCAATCGGAGAGGCACTAAAGGTGTGCTTGTAGGGACCCTTACAGTACTTCGCCTGAATTTATTATCCATTGACATAAAGGTACCCTTTGCCGAAGGTCCCCAGATCTCAGCCCCGTAAAGAGCTGCAGGTTGGACTTTAAATTTAAAAAGTTCCATAACTGGAGTCACCGCCTTGCTCGTGCTTGCGTTGAGTTTAGTGATAATGGGTGTGGTATTTTGGGCAAAGATCACCTTACTTTTCTGGATTTGAGGTTTCCAGGTAAATTTCGAGTCTATCTCGACCCCCAAATAGGAAAAGTGGTCCACTAGTTCCAGATCCTGACCATCTAAAGTTAAGCGTCCTTTGTCCAGCCTACTTGGATTTAGGGCCATGCACTTTGTTTTATTTACATTAATTTCCAGCCCTTTCTTCTCACAGTATTCATTAAAGGAGTTAAGTAGCGCCTGGAGACCTTTCTTGGTTTGTGAAATCAAGATGGTGTCGTCCGCGAAAAGTAGCGCAGGCACCCTTTCTCCATTTAGTCGGGGCGAATCATTCGAGCAGCCTTCCAAATGAGCAGGGATGTCATTCACAAAAAGTGAAAATAGGGTTGGGGCCAGGACGCATCCTTGGCGAACTCTACGTTCTATTGGTATATTTTGGGTCAATTCGCCATTTGGGCCCCATCTCACTTTTGCGAAGTTCCTGGCGTGTAGCTCGATTATTTGAGCCAGAAGGCATCCTGGCATCCCGGCCTCATCAAGGGACCTCCAAAGGAAATCCCGTGGCACTAAATCGAATGCCGCTCTCAAGTCTACGAAAGCGACGTATAAGTGCCCTTTCCTAATTGAGACGTATTTCCAGTATAGGCAACAGAACCTAAAAACTTGGTCAATGGTGCTGACCTTACTCCTGAACCCAGCTTGCAGTTTTGTAAGTACCCTTTTCTCCTCTAGCCAGGAGTTTATACGGATTAGTATGTGCCTTGAATATAATTTCTGCAGGATGTCCATGAGGCTAATCGGTCTATAATTAGAGGGTACAGACCGATTGCCCTTTTTAAAAATTAAAACAATCTCGGCACCCCGCCAGCTATCTGGAATTTTACAATTGCTAGATAAGACATTAAATAAGTAGTTTACATAGGGTGCCCAGACCTTTATATCGTGTTTATACAAGTCCCCGGGTATTTTATCAAGACCCGGGGCTTTGCCATTTTCCAGTGCATTAATTGCCATTTCTGTTTCATCGATAGAAAAGTCTAAGCACTCAATCTGGGGAGGAGCCCAGAATACTGTCTTACTACATTTATCCATACCACTATCAAATTTTTGATATAGTGTCGTAAAATGATTCACCCAAGTGGCTTCATCAAGATATACATCTTTCACTATTCTCCCTATATTGCTCCCGTTAGCAACTAACCTCCAAAACCCTACAGTGTCCTTTGCTTTTGCGGCGACCAGCAATTCTGCCCAGCTTGCCTCCTCCCACGCCTTCTTTGAGGTCATCTGAATGCGCTTATACGATTCCCTTGCTAGTTTAACATCATTTTGACTTTTGTTTTTTATGGCGAACATAAGCTCCCCCTTGGCTAGCCTACAGGACTTGTCATACCACGCTTACCATGGGACAAGTTCCTTGCATTCTGCTGCCTCTTCTTTGGCATTTTTGTTAGTAATGTTTTCAGTGTCGTGAAAAACTCCTTATGCAATACCATGAATTGTTCTGTGATGTTATCGCACCCTAACAGGGGTGCAAAAGTCGACTCAAATAATGAGTATATTGCCGAAAGAGTATCACCATGTTCTAGCACTTAGGGCCACTTTAAAGCTCGTCTATTGTTGCTAACCAGTGTTTCGTCACTCAGGGCGGTATTACGAGCCTCTAGTGGCAGTGCATCGTTAGGCTTCTTAAACAAGGGTGCATCAATTGTTAGTTCCATTGGGTAATGGTCACTCTCTGACCTATCCCTTATCTCAAGGTCAACCATATACTGCCAGATTGATAGCGAGACAATTATAAAGTCTAAGTTGCTTTTAGTGGTAAAGCCATTTCAGATCAACGCCTAGAGGCTAAAGCTGAAAATTTGAAAACCCATATTGCCTGCAAAAAACTCCAGAATACAGTGCGACGGCTGGCGAAATGATGTAACGACTTTACAGATAGAATGGCAGAGGCAGATGGGCGTATCTCTTCACTTGAAGATCAAGTTGCACGTAACAAAACCGACATTGATGGTATTAAAGCTCAGAAAGATGATGTCAATATAAAACTGGTTAATTTGGAGAATAGATTACGCCGTAACAATCTGCGTATCTTGGGAGTGCCTGACGGACGTGAGGGACAGGACATTCGACAGTTTGTGGTGGAGCTTTTTGAGGAGGCCTTCCCGGAGGTTAAGGATTGGCATTGGTCTCAGGAGATCCAACGGGCACACCGTTTTCCATTTCGACAGCGACCATCACGGGGCATGCAAGGCCATCAATATCCTCGTGCTATCTTGATATCCTTAAATAACTTTCTGGCAAGACAAACATTATATGACCTTGCAAGACCGGATAAAAAGCGCTCTGGGAAGGGCATCAAATTTTTTGTGCGCCCCGATTATTGCCACACAACTGTAGAGAATCGCTGGCGATTATGCCAGCTGATTGCTCCATTTCAACTGAAGGGTGCACAAGTCTTTCTTCTCCAGCCGTCTACTTTAGAAACTGTGTATAAAGGGCAGAATTGGTTCTTTACATCTGAGGCCCCAGCTAAGGAGTACTTGAATTCATTAGTGTGAGGGGTTGTTATAAATATTGTATATCTTTTTTTCTATATTGGTCTTTCCCCTCATGCTTTATTTATTTACGTTAACGGATCTGTCCAAACTATGTGAGTTGTTCTTACACACATCTACGGGGCGATAGGCCCCTTTGCCTTAGTTTTGGGGAAGGGTCACACGGGGTGGGGGGTGGGTGTGGTGTGGTAGGAGGAGGGTTTGGGGGGTTACGGGGGGTGCTACGGGGAGTAAAGGGGGAAAGTCAGTTCAAAGCCATAAAGTTTCAAGCCTAAATATATTGTTTTTTTTTCAATTATTAGTGTCATCATCTAATGAGTCAACCAAGAAGTGATGGCTAGTTATAATTTTCGTATGTGTTCATTCAATGTATGTCGCCTAAACAATATTCTTAAACGCAGGCGAGTTCTGCATGAAATTCGTTTGATTGAACCGGATATTATTTGTCTCCAGGAGACCCATATTCCATGGGCGAATAGGAAGGTTTTGAAGGATTTTGGGTATATAGTATTGGCGGCCTCACAACAATCCACTATGAACCGGGGGGTGGCTATATTGGGGCGGCAGTCCATAGCCACAATGGGAAAGACTAAAGTCGATAGCTTAGGACGCTGGGCAATTGCTGAGTGTATTATAGGGAATGTTGTTGCTACGATATGCACGGTATATGGGTCAAATATTGATGATACCTCTGTTTTAGAGTTTTTGAATGTGGAGCTGGCTCTTTGGGGTACACCGCTATTCTTACTGGGTGACTTTAATATCCATGGTGAGGTGAATACTTGGGACGCTAAATTTAGTGGCTATGTGGGTAGGAAGCCGAAGGTATTCAGAGATCTATGGCAACTATTGCTTCAACATGGGCTGATTGATGGGTGGCCCTTGGCAAATCCAAGGGATCCAGGCTTTACTTTTTTTCCGCATCCCATAAGAAATTTGTGCGCTTAGACTACATTTTTATACCTAGCTATCTTGCGGCAGGTGCTCGAATGTCTGTAATGCCACGTATTACATCTGATCAAGCCCTGGTTGTTATAGACATGCCTTTGCTTAGAATCCAGCGTATGCAACGCTCATTCTCATTTAATAAGAAACTGCTTTCGGATGAAATTTATGTGTGTCAAGTTCTAGACTGGGCTCAGCAGTTTTTGGATTTTATTAGGGGCTCTGCCTCTTATGCAATGGTATGGGACTGTTTTAAGGCAGGATTACGTGGTGAAACATGTAGCTATGGCTGGACTTTACAACGCAAACAAAAAAACACAATCGAGCAACTTCTACTTGATCTAACAAATGCAGAGCG
Source organism: Lissotriton helveticus (assembly GCF_964261635.1). NCBI lineage: Eukaryota > Metazoa > Chordata > Amphibia > Caudata > Salamandridae > Lissotriton > Lissotriton helveticus. The sequence continues at coordinate 655,787,342 of NC_136072.1, forward strand.
TGAATTGACATTGGATATTAGTATGCATCAGGGTAGTAGTGCTTCTCAAGATAAGGTTGCAAGATGCAAGGCAAAGATTAATGGGGCGTGGAGTCAGGATATAGCACGACAATATAAAATTCATCGTGCGGAGAGATATGAGTATGGCGAGACTGTGGGAAGATGCTTAGCTCAAAGAATGCGGGGGCGCAAGACTGCACAGCGTATAGCATCTATAGAAAATAGTCAAGGTGTTATAGTTGAGTCATCGGAGGGTATTCTCCAGGTATTTCATGATTATTACACGGACCTTTATACCCAAGAAGACCTTTCTCTTGACTTAATTGGTCAGTTTATTGATAAATTTGATCTACCTCAGCTAGATTCCATATATAAAGAAGAGCTAGAGGCGCCCATTACAATGCAAGAGCTCGAAACCGCACTTAAGGACCTGGCTCTGGGGAAAGCTGATGGCCCCGATAAACTTCCTTAAGAGATATATCATGTGCTATTTCCCATCATTAAAGCCGACATGGTGGCGACATTTATTGCCGCTCAAGTCGGACACCCCCCTCCATCGTGGGATGATGCAAGTATAATTGTATTTTAAGAAAAAGATAAGCCTCCGCATCTTCCTGGGTCTTACCGACCTATTTTACTTATTAATGTAGATGCGAAATTATACTCCAAAATCCTTGCGAACCGGCTGATTCAAGTCGTACCTGCATTAGTCTCTGAACAACAACATGGTTTCCTTCCTGGCCGTCGTACGATCAACCATATACATCGCGTTATCGCAGCTTTGGATTATGCTGCTGTAACTCGTATAAACGTTGGTTTGGTGTTTTTAGACGCCGAAAAAGCGTTTGATCGTGTTGCATGGGCATTTTTATGGGCAATTTTGGAAAAAATGGGATTTGGACCTTGATTTATATACGCTATACAGGTTATGTACAGACGCCCCAGGGCCAAGATCTGTTTGTCAGGCCAGGAATCAGCATGTGTTAATATCACTCGGGGTACACGGCAGGGCTGCCCATGCTCGCCGTTATTGTTTGCTATCTACATCAAACCACTTTTACAGATGTTGGTGACATCTCAACATATACAATCTATGGTGCTACCTGGGGGCAGTATACGTGTATTAACGTATGCTGATGACGTTGCTGTTATAACATCTGATCCAGAACCAGCATTACGTGAGATTGAAAATTTAACTCGAGAATTTGGTAACGTGTCGGGGTATAAACTTAATATCCTGAAAACCCAGGTTATTTGCTCTACAGGACTTTGCCTTAATGACTGTCGTGTTACCCCGGAGGCTAAATACCTTGGCATTAAAATCAGGCTATCGCTTCAAGAGCTGGTTATGGTGAACTGGACAGATATAGTACAATCTGTTAAAAATCAGTTGGAAAAACTCGAATGTTTACATCTGTCGCTGGTTGGGAGACGCAATGTCTTAAAAATGTCTATTCTGCCTAAAGTGTTGTACTATTTCCGGTCGGTACCATTAGAGATACCTGTACTACAACAGAGGAAATTGCAATCAATAGTTGATAGGTTTTTATGGGGCTGGAAATCCCCGCGTAGGGCTTCTAAATTTATGACACTTCCACTTTTGCGCGGTGGGTGGGGTGTTCCAAATTTTGCATTATATTATTTGGCTTGTCTTCTGCAAAATATTAAATATTCTGTGATTGGGGGGACTCCACCTCTATTTGAGAGCCCTGCTATTTTTTTTCTTTTACTTGGTCCTCAATCACGACAAATGCTGCTTCGTTTTTTAGAACCTAGCTATTATAAAAGAACCATATTTAAATTAGTATTAGTGGCCTTTAAAGGATGGCGGTCAATTCAGAAGATTATTTCTTTGGGACGTATTAATTTCTATACTCCATGTAACTCTACAGAATTGTTTCCTCCAATATTTTGGGATCGTACGATGCGTACATGGAGGGAGAAAGGCATGGTGTCTCTTGGTTCTATGGTTAAAGATAGTACTATTGCTACTTTCCAGGAGTTGAAAGATATATATACTGTTTCTCAGCATGACTTTTTTAAGTATTTACAATTACGTGACTTTATCCTTAAACATCAAAGTATCTTACCGCTATGTCCTAATGACTTTATTGAAATATCTAAAAACCCATTACGAATAGGGACTTTATATAATTATTTGTTTAATACAAAGCAGGACGATATGGGGTCACAGGAGTCTAAATGGTGTATTAGATTGGGTATTCCTGTAGTACCCTTTCAAGATTCAATCTACGCGGCTGCTAAAATCATTTTGTCTGCCAATTTACGTTCACAGCACTATAAAACGTTATTTAATCTTTATCATACACCTTTTAAAATGGTGAAATGGGGTAATGCTTATAATGGGAAATGTTTTAGGTGTCAATCGGACCTGGCGGATATTTTGCATATTGTTTCTGATTGTTCAGTGTTAAAACCTTTTTTTACATCTATTGAAAAATTTCTGTCATATATTATAAACTGTGATGTGGTTATCTCCAGAGAGTTGATTATGTTTGGTCTATCTAATGACAGTAATTCTTTTTTAGGATATCATAAAAATAGATATCTTCTACTCATGGCCATGGCCGTAGCTCGCTTATGCATTTCTTCTATGTGGCTGAAACCAGAAGCACCGGTATATGAGATGTGGCAGGCAAATTTCTATAATGTTTTTTATTTAGAATATAACCTATATCGTATTAAATCACTTAGGAAAATGCAAAGGGGGATTAAAATTTGGCAGGCAATGATTGATCATTTAGGCCCGTTAGAATGACCTCTGTCCGACTGTCTATGATGGTATTGTTTCCTTTACTGTTTGTTTTTTTATTCTCTTTTCTTGTTTATTCGCACCATAAGTCATTATATATGATGTCCTGCTATGCTTTAGTGTTTTTTGTATTTGGCTTTGAACTGAACTAATACATTTTTTTTACAAAAAAAACATAGTGAGGGCCATTCTTGGGCATAGTTTGACAGTATACAATGTGATTTTAAATGTGTGAACTATTTCACATTTACAAAGATATTGATGCACAATTCAGTTGCCTTTGCAAATGCAAAGACTCCGTTTACAATATTCAAAAGCTTGCTGTGAATTGCAACTCTCATTGCAAGTCGAATGCAGACATTGAAAGTCACAAGGAGAAACACTCTGGATACTCTTGTTAAGAAGACAAACTAGTTCGGAATTATCCTCAGCATTCAAGCTTCGTTTTTTATAGCTTGTATTGTCAACTAATGACCCTAAATACCTGTGTGTCACCCAACATTTCAGAGCAAAATATAGGCAGTGGTCAATGTTGTCAAGTAAAAATGTTAAAAAAGGAACAAGGTAAACAAATATCACTCTGTGTACAAAAACGTGAAAACGATTTAAGATCAATATTTCAAAATTAATCCAAAGATATTCTTCTGCTAGCTTTAGCATCAGCTCGCTCCAACACCACATTGACCCTCAGGCTCAGCTAGGCTCAATGGCAGCCAGGGTCAGACTGGGACAGAATATAGGCCCGGGCACCAGCACAAAATTCGAAAGCTAAATAGGTGGCCCATGTCGACAATCTGGGGCAGTATGGGACTTGTAAAGACACGACATATACGTGTTTTCGAAGGTATGGAAGCCTGCATTGAATTAAGCTTGCTGCAGCTAATGTGCGTTTTTATATCAGGAAAATCAACAGTGAAAACAGTCCCAGCAGACCATAAGACAGGCCCACAAATTGCCAAAATATCGACCCAGTCAGACCAACCGGCCAGGGTTTGCCTGATTGCCCTATAGGCCAGTTAGACCTTGATGACTGCCTATAATGGATGTGAAATGAGGATTCCACTAAACCAAGGACACAATGCTCCCCTCCTAAACTTTGAGTTAAAAACCAAAGGTATTCTGGTGCTCGCATTTCTGAAAAGGTCAATGAACCCAATCAAGCTAAACTTCCAGATTACATTGGTTTGCAAGCGTAAAGGCGACGGCTGGAGGACACCATATGTAGTGACATAAAATAATTTGGTTACTTGTCCAGTAATAGATAAAATGGCCTGGCCTTCCTTTAAATAGGCAAAGTAAAGTACAAGACCTTATTTACCTATGCCCTGCATTTCACAATGTTGCAGTAGTTTTGTCAGTGTAATTCTAGAAGATAAAGAGGGGACTGGCACGAATGGGGGAATAATGTTAAAAACTAAGAGGCACAACCTTAGCCTAGTGATAGAGCGCACAGGTCACCCGACTTATAAATTTACCAAATACTCACCTAGGCCCATATTCAAATTAATCACAATTTCTTCGATCAGGTAACCTGGGCACTGACTATCAGATATTTGCACTTCCTAGGTCCTATACCTTTGACTTACTCTCCTGGTCATCGGTATCTGTGAACCTATGGGATATGGGAATCTAGCATAATGGGTATTGTAGCAATACGACAATATGCACTCATATAATAACCACAGACTCGAGAAGTTTTGAAAACCTTTATCTAATCTTCATCAAAAGCCATAAGCCGAAGGTTAACAGCAAGCAGGCTATCAATAATCAGAATCACAAACAGCTTATAACTATGCAAAAGATATATTATGCCAACCATTTAGAATTTTAAGGGGAAGGTAAAAACAAGGAACATACTGAATGAACTTATAGAAATCAGACTTGGAATGATACTTTCTAAAGGAGAGGAAAAATAAGGGACATGCTAGAATGTCACAGTTTAATCGTTTCAAGAGGGTGGGTAAAAGAGGGAACACAAATTATAATGACGTTTCTGAATTTACCATGTAACTATAGGGAAGGTTTAAAAATGGAACACGCTAATGATTCAGAGTAACCACTTCATCTTTCATTAAAGGGAGGGTAAGGAAAAGGATACCCATTACTTTATAAAACACTATAGCATTAGGATTAAGCAGAACGAACAGCTTAGCAAAAGCAGCAGTGCAAGCTTCTCGCATGTGAGAACACAGAGCAGCCATCTTAGCTCTAGTGCGCAGAAGCAACAGATTCCCTCCAAAGCTGGGAGTACGTAAAGTCACGTGGGTATGACAGACACATGCGCAGTAGAAATTCCCGCGTAGCAGCGGCTATTTTATTTGCAAGCGTATTAGGATTAGAAAACACATAAGCAAGCTTCTCTCGGACACCCAGTATGTACGGTAAAATGTAAGTTTAGTAGGACAAACATGTTGGTTAGTTATTAATACCATTATTCGAGGTTCTTGAATACAAGCAAGTCGCTTTACATGCGGATCCTTGCTCCATCAATCCCCTCTTTGATGATATTTGATATCATCACAATTAATGGAAGCAGATGCCAACTTTTCACATTTCACCCATTTCAATCTCTTCAACCTTTCTATTTTGTTTTTTCTCAGCATTTTTATCAGGATGGGAATTTTTCATCTTTTTATAAATCTGGTTATTCAATTCTTCTAATTTGAGCTCTTCAATATTCCTTTTCACTCCTCGCCTATTCACGGAATATTTCTTTTTGTGCTTTTGACATTTGCAGCAAATTATGTTTCCGAATACTAATAAACGTATTCCCGCTATTGGCATCAGTATTTTGCTCACAAGACTTTCTTCTAAATTAGAAAACCTACTACCTACAGCAGAGAGACCATCAGTAAGCCTCTTCCATGCACTATCAACCTCCAGTGGTTTCAACTCTTTTTCCAAATTTCTCACATACCCTTTAATTTCAACACTTTTGTCTGGTATGTAAGTGCAACAATATTGCGCTTTCAACATTCTGCAGACTCCGCCCTCTTTTGCCAATAACGTGTCAAGAGCAAGTCGATTTTTTAAAACCATTGATCTGATCGCAACCAATTCAGTATTGACCATCAGGAAACCTCCAGCAGTGTCAGTTGATATCCGATCCACTACTGTTGACAATTTGCAGACTCTGTGTGTATTCAGAGCCACTCCCACTGTAGGTATCAATGCACTAAAAATATCACCTACTATTTCACTGACACTTTCTCTTTTACTACGTACTAATTCATTAGTTCTTTCATTGCTTCCAGTGATTTTTCCCACATGGTATATCTTTGGGAAGACAATACCAAAATAACGGCTCCCGTACCAATGGTCGGGCAATTTGAAATAAGACTTGTTTCCGCATATATAATAAATTCCAGGAAACACAGTATCTGACCCATCTTTGAAACCCCAACCCTCAATTACCTTGTAATTGTGTTCGCATTCACTGGAACCAATGAATAGGTTGTTATAATAACTGGTTCTTTCTCTGTGAAGACAAAGTTTCCCCTTCTTTTCGAAATCCAGCAACATAGCAGCATTAGCCCCACCATTGCCCCACCATTGCTTTCAGCCCATTTAGGAGTTTTCTGTTTCTTGTCATTCGCTTTCTTTTGGAAACTCTCTCTTCTTTTCTCTACCATGTTCAAAAACATTTTCTCTTTTTCTTGTAATAAACATGTCAAGTTATTCTTGTGTGCGTCATCTATATTTATTTTACATACTGTTAGAAAGTATTCACTCATATAACGTGCTACATATGTACAGGGTTTAGGTTTCTTCGTACAGGGAGTTCAGAAAAGATTACATCTAAGTTGGAACAATAATACTGTAATGGTCCTCTTTTGTGAAATAAGCTGGTTAAAACACTGCAGGAAATTCCATTGGTTAGGGGCAAATGATGGTACGTCACACCCTCAGCTACCAAGGTAGGCAGCTTCATGCAGACATAGCAGTCGTCTATTTCCATTGCTTCTACATCATGTACCAGCAAGTTTGCAAATACATTTAAATGAGTTCTTTTTTTAATTCTATTATAGTGTAGTCCTTCCTCATCTGGTGCTTCTAAGTCTACCTTTGTTTGTCTAAGGCTAAGTGCTCTCTCTTATGTATCCATTCTTTGTGGTGTATCCCTAGTTTGCAGCTCTTCAGTGTCTTTTGGCAATTGACTAGTAGGGTACAGACTTGTGTCTTTACTCATCATGTAAGGCATAGCTATTATTAGTCCTTTCCAAAGTATAAGTGCTATTGCTATACTACATAAGCATATTCTACAACATGTAAACAACTTTGTTTCGGTCTTCCACTAACAGAAGGATCAGCCATGTTTGATTCAAAGGAGATTCAACCCCTCTTTGTAACTTTACACAGCCTCTTTACCCTGTGTGGATTTCAGGCCGGTCTCACTTCTTCGTCAGTCTGGTCAGTGATCAATTCTTCATCACTTTCGTCACTTATTTCCAGGTTTTCAAAGTCTTCCAATACAAGATTAGTCCATTCAGGGCTTCGATATTTATTATTCAGTCTTTTTTTTCGGGGACTTCTTCTTCTGGTTTGTGTCACAGACGGGTCAGCTTGACTTGAGACTTCATTCACCTGCTCAGGTTCTTCGTTGATTGTTTTTAGTCGCAGTTTAAATATTTTGACAAATCTAGGCAACTTGTCTCCTTTTCTGAGTCTTTTACTGGCACTGTCTCTTGGCCTTCTTGAAAACGCTCTTTTATTTTCATTCAGTTGTGGCACATTTGTTTCAGGATCGTCTTCTGTGTTTCTCCCTAACCGATTAGGTCCAGGTCTTATTTCAGTTTCTTCTGCCAGGTCTCTAAACTGGCCTTGTTCAGGTATATGTTGGATTTGGCTTTGGTTTGTTTCGTCTTCTTCTTCATGAACACAATTGTCTATTCCTATCTGGTCCTGTTCAAGCTCTTCGAACTTTTGATTTTCTTCCTCTTGAACCTCTGCCCTAATTTCTATCTGTCCCTCGTCTGGCTCAGGAGTTTTCGGAGGAGTCTCGATTACCTGCTCTTTCCCTATCTGATCCTCCTCAGTATCAGATTTGATTTGGATTTCGATGATCTGAGTATCTCCCTCTACGCCTGTCTCATCCTCTCTTTCCCACTGTCTATCTAAATATGTTTGTCTTCTTGTTCTCACAGGGTCTACAGTCAGGTCGATTACTGGGACCCAGTCATCTTGACTGGAGCTCGGTTTTTCCTCTTCAGCTACTTCTGGATCAAGTTCTCGAGACCCTTCAGCTGCACGACCTTCAGCCTCAGTTTCCTCGGGTTCAGTCACTTTCTTCATATGACTGGCATGGATCAAGTGTGGTACTCCTGCACATTTCACAGCTGTGGTGGTAACCAGGATTACTTGTCGTGGTTTTCCCCACCTTGGTGCCAGGCAAGTTTTCCGAGTATGCTTCTTTATCACTACCCAATCACTTGGGTTCAGGTCATGTGCTGGAGTTGCTGGTCTGGCGACAGCGTCTTCTCCAACCTGGTGAGAGATAGAACACACTTGGTCAGCCAGTTCTTTGCAGTATTCTACTACCAAATCATCAGATATGCTTATCAGTTTGCATCCTGGCACCCATGCTTGCTGCATTGCTCTTCCCATCAGTATCTCATGGGGACTCAAGCCTGTGTTCCGGTCTGGAATACTTCTAAGTCCCATAAAAACAAGGGGCAAAGCATCTGGCCATTCCATTTGAGTTGATTAACACATTTTTCCAATCTTGATTTGATAGTGCCATTCAATTGTTCCACCACTCCAGAAGCCTCTGGGCGATATGCACAGTGCAGCTTTTGCGTGATTTTAAATGCTTCACAAATTTGATTTATTATTTCACTATGGAAATGTTTTCCTCTGTCTGATTCAATTGTAACTGGAAAACCGTACCGAGGTATAAGTTCCCTAAGTAACAATTTAGCTACAGTGATGCTATCATTCCTGCATGTGGGGTAGGCTTCCACCCATTTTGAAAACAGGCAGACAATGACAAGTATGTATTTAATTCCTCGACAAAGGGGGTAATTGAATGAAATCAAGTTGCAATCGTATAAAAGGGTCCTCTGCCTTTCCAATCTTTCCTGGCAACACTACCGTTTTCTTTCCTGTGTTAAATTGTTGACAAACCAGACACCTCTGGCAGAGTGCCTCAGCTATGTTACTGAATTTTGAGTTGAACCATGCCTGTCTAAATATGCGCATCAGAGCATCTCTTCCCAAATGTGTGTCTCCATGTATCAACCTAGCCATAGGAGCAAGCAGACAGTCTGGTAACACAGGCATACCATCAAGGTAAACAATTACACCATCTTCACCCCTTCTCTGACAGCCAAATTTCCTCAAATTTTCCTTCTCTTTTGGCTCTGCTGTGTCCTGTAAATCTCTCACTTCTTCCCATGTGTTTATTCCTTCTAGCATCATGAGTTGGCAGCTGTTTCCGTTCAACCCAACCTTTTTATTAACAGTCATTTTGTACTTTGCACAATGTTGGGCTAACTGGTCAGCATATCGATTACCTGCTGTCACCTTGTCATTGCCAGATTTGTGAGCAGCACACTTGATCATAGCCAATTCTTTTGGTAACTGGATTGCTTCCAGTAAATCTTGTATATAATTTCCATTTCTAATGGGAGTACCCGAAGAAGTCAGAAACTCCCTTTGCATCCACAGTTGGCCAAAGTCATGCATAACTCCGTAAATATACTGGCTGTCAATATATATGGTTACTTTCCAGTTCTATGCAACCAATTCAGCTATTTGTGCAGACTTGACTCCAGGTAAATAGGATGCTTCAACTGGACCTCCCAAAGTACACACCGAGTAAGCAGCGCTTAGGCCTCCTTCCTCATGTCTCATACAAGAGCCATCTACAAACAGCTCATACTCTGCATTAGTAAAGGGCTCTTCTTTTATGTCTGGGCGTGGTTTTGTACTATACTCGGTCAGATCAATGCAGTCATGTTCAACTTCTCCTTTTACTTCTGCTGAGAGTTAATTTGGTAGTAGGGTAGCTGGATTCAAGATATTACATCTGGCAATGGTTACGTTTCCTGCACCTACAAGGATTCTCTCATACTTAGTCAGCCGACTAGGTGTGAGATACTGGGTTTTTGTTCTTGTCAGCAAAATTACAACTGCATGTAGAACATACACTGTTACAGGATGTCCCATAATGATGGATTCACTCTGTTCAAGACTCATGCAGGTTGCAGCTACTGCTTTCAGGCATCCAGGTAATGCAGCTGCCACTGGGTCCAATGTGGAAGAAAAATATGCCACTGGACGTCTTGTTAAGCCATGAAGTTGGGTCAGGCCTGAAAGTGCACAATTGTCTTGTGTGTCACAAAATAGTGCAAACTCTTTTGAGAAATCAGGCATTCCTAATGCAGGAGCTGAACAGAGACATTCTTGTAATTTTACAAAAGCAGTCATGCTTTCGTCATCCCACTCCACTGGGTCCTTAGCTCCTTTCTTTGTCATCTCTCTCAATGGTCTTGCTAGGACTGCGAATCCCACAATCCACTGCCTGCAGTATCCTACAACTCCAAGAAACATTCTGATTTCTTTCTGGGTGTTGGGCAGCTCCATGTTTCGAAGTATTCTAATTCTCTCTGTGGTAACTTTTCTGACACCCCTCTCTATTTGGTGCCCCAGATATTTTACTGATGAGGTACAGAACTGTAATTTCTCTGGTGACACTTTATGTCCTCCTTCACCTAATTGATTCAGTAATGCAATGGTGTCAACCACACAGTCTTTCCGACTTTTAGACGCCACCAAGAGGTTGTCTATGTATTGCACCAGGCCTGAATTTCCGGGCAATATCAGAGATTCAAGGCATTTTTTCAGTATTTGATTAAAAATCGAGGGACTCTCTGTGTACCCCTGAGGAACACGATTCCAGACGTAGACATGACTGTTGAATTCATTTTTTTTATTAAAGTACTTGATGTTTCTTCCCGTTCGCTTAACTCGTATGTTTTCTCTTTTTGGGAATTTGCCCTGACAATCGCCTTTTCAATTAAAATTTCCAAGATGTGATTCTTTGCGATTGCTACCCTACTTACCACAGAATCCATTTCCCTGCCTTCATGTACTGCTTTAATCAAATCCTCCTCAGCGTTACATAAATTATGTTCAAGAGCTGTCATTTTTAACCTCCTTTCTTTATTAAGCTGGAAAGAAAAATGCAGAGTTTCGCCCCTGATGTAGGCCTTCAGGGTATCCCACACTACGTCCACTGTTGCAGACCCCATATTTTCGGACAGGAAAACCGGAATCCATGTTCTCATATGTTGACAATATCCTTCGTTATGCAAAAGTGCCTTTTCAAACGTCCATGTGTTTAGCAAGGTTTATCTGGCCACACGTAAGGCTGAGCATTAATGGATTATGAACCAAGAGGATTCTAGGTAATTTTTCTATTTGACACCCTGATTTTAATGCATTAGACATAAACATATAATCCAGCCTTACGTGCCGTGAGTGCGGGTGACGAAAATAGGTATACCCGGGATCCCCTGGATGTTTCGCTGTCCATCCATCTACTATACCATGTATCTCACACATATCTTTTAGTGCTTGAAAAACTTTATGTTTCCGCCCACGAAATCTAAACTCTGGAACCAAAGACCAGTTGCTAGGTAAGGGAATATTTAGATCCCCACACACTATCAATGGAAGGGGCCAATGCACAACTTCATCAGAAACAGTGATCAGCACATCTGGATCGTCACTAATATTTCCATAAATGGTGCAAAGTCTTAGTTTATTCTTCCCGTTATTATATCCACACTCCGCTATAACATATCGTCCAGATTTGTCCACAACTGATCTTGAAAACTGCAACCCTGCCCCTTTTGCTAAGATCGCCACCCCCTTGGTACGTGATCCTTGTGTAGTGGCGGAAATAAGCCGGTATCCGAGTGTTTGAAGTAGATGCTTTTGTGCCCCCTCGATATGTGTTTCTTGCAGACAAATAATATTGGCAGATGAAAGCTTGAGTCCCATTGCCACTTTCTGCCTTTTCTTTACATCATTGAGGCCACATATATTAATTGAAAGTATTTTTAGTTTAGCCATACCAGTTGTTTATTATTACACAATGAATGTTTTATATATTGCGTTCTTAAACGGGAACTGCCGCCCAATAATTTCTTTCATTATGTTTCTCTGTGTGTATCTCAAACCCCCAATAAACATCTTTGGATCTGGTCTCACCCACCCTCCCCCCTTCCCTCCTCCCCCCTTTACCTCCCCTTGAGGCATCCTGGGTCCTGGAGGATCCAGGTGTGGGCGTCCGTTTGGTCAGTACGCCTTTGTGCACTCCCCCGCGCCCCACGTGAATTTTATAGTTACATAGGGAGAAAATCTATGAAAACGAGAGTTTAACTCCAGTTAATAATAGTCATATATTATACCATATTTGATTAGTGATTGGTATTGTTCTCCCCATATTTTTCACAAGAAGATTCTTTATATAGTACATATGGTCCAATCCACATCATATCGAAAGATTTATTTCTTGAACATTATTGATATTATTTTTTTGCGGTCTCTGAGATTTCTTTGAGGTAATTTTCAGCCTGTATTTCGCTAGTGAAGTTGCGGGTTGATCCCCTAAAAACTATTTTTAGTCAGGCAGGGTTCTGTAGAAATACTTTCGCACCAATCTCCTCGAAGGGAGTAAATAGCTGCCTCAACCTCCATCACCTCTCGACGGTTGCGTGGGCAAAGTCTGGTCTAACAAAGCATATGGTGCCATTAAATTCTCTTTACTTGTAGGACGAGCTATGTCATAGATAGTGTCCCGAAGTAAAAAAATTCCAAAAAACACCAGCATTGCCCTTTGAAATTTAGATTGGTTCTGTGATTGCTTAGACTGGGTAAGAGGGAAGCGGATGGCTCGTTGAACCTCTCTCTCCAGTTCCCAGTTTTGCAGTTCTGGGAGGGCTGTTTTAAGAAGTCTAATTCCATACCCCCTTGGGTCATTGCCTTCGACGCCTTCGGGAAGCCCCAGGAAGCGCAAGTTGTTTCGCCTTGATCTATTCTCCTGGTCCTCGACCTTGGCCAACAGGTCCTGTATAATTCCTTCTTGCGTTTTTCCTTGCTTTTGAAGGCAGGTGACATCCTTCTCTAGATGGTCAGTTCGTGTTTCAACTGACACCATCCTTTCCGATATCGCTAGACAAGTGCTTCCCACCTTGTTAACTGCACCTTGCAGCTTCTGGATGGCTATATGATGCTTTTGCGGGTCTATTTTAACATCTTTATGAAGTTTCCTTATGGAGCTTAGTATATATTTTAGAGACGGTTCGGTCGCTTCTCCTATTCCATCGTTTTGAGAGATGTCCCCAGTTGAGTCCTCCCTACTTTCTTGAGCCCGTGATATTTCCTTTAATTTCTTAGGTTTTAGGTTTTTTCGTGTATTAATTTGCTCTGGATTGCTTCCCTGATCAGTGGTGTCTTCATAAGTTGATTTGTTTATTTTTTTATTCCTTATTTTTGGTTTCTCAAGTTTTTTCCTAGGTGTAATTCCTTGCCCAGGATCGCTCATTTTCCTAATATCCGAACCGCCTGATATTTCTGGGGTTGATACACCTTGGTCTTGGTCTTGGTCTTAGCCTTGGTTAACATCACTTGCCTCACTGGAAGTCGAGATGCCAGTTTCGTAAATATCTGCATCAGATTCATCTGAGTGTGAATTAATTTCCAGGGAGAGTTGTTTGTCCAAGAGAGGATTCTGGATTGAATGAGCGTTAATCCCTGGAACAAGTTTTGAACCTGCCCCTCTTGCACCACTCTGTGTCGTTGAGTTCTGACCCACTGGCTCATAACTTGGCCCTGTATTCGCCCCCAATTTGGATATTGGGCTAAAGATATTTAAAATACTAGGCTGCGAGGTTGTTGATTGCCCCGTCAATTTTGCATTTGCTTTCAAATCCTTAATGGTTTGTAGCCGCTTTGCTTTTTTGACCATTAGTTCCGTCTCTTCGGTATCTTCAGAGTTCTTCTCTTTCTGCTTAGATCTCTCCTTGACTTTTTCCTTCTTTTTCTCTAAATCCATGCCGTTAGGTTTAGCTACATTTTTATCACTTTTTTGACTTTTCATAGTCTCCTTGTTGCTCGCAGCTGCTCATGTTTTTGCATTTAACTTTGTCTTTGTCTTTATTTTTCTCCTTTTCTAACCCCTTTTTGTTACCTCTCTCCTTCTCCTTTTCCTTGTCTATTTCTTTATCTTTCCCTTTATTTTTGTCTTTATCTTGTTCTTGATCTTTATTTTTAACTTCCTTTGCTTTTGCTCCTCTTGTCTCTACTCGTCTCTGTCGGTTTCAAATGAGAAAAGAAATTTGCTGTCTGGATGTAATGGAATCGAAAAGAATGCATGACACCGATCAATGACAGTAAACCATCCAGCATTCCACGGTATTTGGTATAAAATCACTGCAGGATTTGGCACAACTGGGCAGCGAGGAACAACAATTTTATTAACCTTGCGCAGGTCTTGTACGACCCTGTACTTACCACTCGCTTTCTTTATGCCAATTATGGGAGAGTTACAAGGACTGCTCAACACTTCCTGCAAAATGCCTGCTTCCAGCAAACGTTTTATTTCTACAGCAAACCCTGCTTTCACTTCTGCATTCATTGTATACTGTCTAGTATTTGGGTAAACTGAATCTTCTTTTATTGCTATTTTAATTGGGTCAACATTTGCCATCAATCCTACGTCTTTTCCAGTAAAATCCCATACCTCCGGTTTTACTGTCTGTTGGAGTTCTTCTGGTAAGTCTTGTATTGTCAGCCTTTTAATTTCTGTCTCTGGTCTTGCTAACATTAATTTGTAAATTCCGTCTTCATCTGGGGTTTGAAATTCAATGCCAGTTTGAGTGCAAAAGATGGTACAATTCATTTTGCACAACAAATCTTGTCCTAACAAGTTCACAGGACTTGAATCACAGACAACAAATCTGTGCATTTCTTTGAAATTACCTATTCTGACTTCCATGGGTTCTGTAACTGGGGTACTAATCTGTTTATTAGAAACACCCACTACTTGGATTGCTTCTCCCGAGAGGGGTAGGTTTGGAACGTCCACTGTTCTCACAGTAGAACGGGTAGCACCAGTGTCCAACAGAAAGGTGACGTCATTCCCTTCAACCCTTCCTTCAATGTATGGCCCTGACTGGTCCACCGGCAAGAAGGCGCCAAGCACGCAGTCCTCGTCCTCCCCCCTCAGGCACTGTCAGTAAGGTTCGTCACAGAGGAATGTGTTGTTTAACAGAAATTGTGAAGTTGCTGTATCTCTTCTCTCCCTTCCTTCCCAATTTGTGGTCTCTACACTCTGTTGTGCTTTGCTCCTATAATTTGGCATAGGTGCATGAGGCAACTGATTTTGCTTTACCTGCTGCTGGGTCTTCCGTGGCACCTCATTCTACGTCTGTGGATTTAAATCATTAATTTGCACATTACCATTCTGCACACCCTTACACTCGTCCTTCTAGTGTCCCAACTTTCCCCACCCGTGCAGGGGAACTTTTTTTTGCCACTTCTCTACTCATTTTTCCCCTCGGCTTTCCCCCATTTCCGGTTCCCTGATTCTGGTTACTAGTCATTTTGTTTACCTGCTGTTCTTGGTGCCCCTCTAATTTTACCTGTGCCCACATGACCTTTTCTTTCAACTCTTTTTGTTTATTTTCTAGCTCATCTTCACAGTACTTAGCATATTTAATGACCTCGTCTATTGGCTTAGCCTGCCAACAGATTTTATTGTCTTTGATCCACTGTGAGATCTCAGGCCTTAACCCTAACACGAATCGATAAATGAAATGGGTCATGTCTTTCATTTCGATATTGTCCAGTCCACTGTACGTCTTGAACACCTGTAACAGACGTTCATAGTATGAATGTACAGTTTCATCTCGCTTCTGAGTGGTTCTATCTATCCTAGTCCAGTCCTTCTCCTTTGCAGGCACCTTTCCTTTCAGGTACAGCATCACCTGATTATATTTTTTCATCACATCCTCGGAAGGTGCCCCTGTCTTTGGGTCTCTGGGGTATTCCTCAGTAGGCCAATCAACAGCAATTTTACATTCTGTCCACAAATCCACGGGAACCACAATGTCAAAAAATCCATCCAGATCTTTCAGAAGACATTTTGAAACTTTCACAAATCTTTCAACCTGCCTGTACTATTCTACAGGTTTTTTGCGCAATTTTGGGAAATCATTTATAAAGGATACAATATCCTGTCGGGACCATGGCACATGTACATAACCTCCACCTGGTACTTCTCGCATAGGATATAATTTTTCCTGCTTTTCTGCTTCTTTTAAAACATATTCTGAAGTCATTTGTCTTGATTGAACCTCTTCTTTTTTCTTTGCCCACCTGGCTTTCCACTTTTCTAAGTCTCCCCATTTTGGTAACAGGTTTAGTAATTCTCTTATCTGTACTTTTCTTCCTGACACATTCATGTTTTCTAAATCTTTGTCAGAGAATTCTGCTCAGTATGGCTTTTGCAACAATTACCAATGTCTATTCCCATGCTAGCTGCGGTGTCCATTAATTTTTTATGGTACACCCTTGTATTCCGGGTAATACTTTTGAAAATGAATAATAATTCATCTTCACTAAGGGTGTTCAGTCTGTCCAATCCCACATTCCCAGCCATCAATTCCTCCAATTCGATTCTTAGCTTATATATATCTAATGGCTTTGGCTGGGTTTTTGGTTTCTCTATTTCTCTGGTCCATCTGTCTATTTCTTCAGGAGTCCCTACCGTGGCACTTCTCGTACCAGAAGATGTCTCTATCTGGACTCCTCTTAAATTTTTAGGAGTGTTCTTTCTCATTGAACTGCCTTCTGGTTCCCTTAGTGGTAAGTCCATTAAGGAGATTACGGACTCACATTCACTTGCCTGGTCGTCTATTGTCAAGGGCTCTTTTCCTGACTGTACTACTGATGTAGTTAAAACTGGAGCTTTTGGACTAGCTTGCTTATCCCCGTACAAAGGTACAACTGGGCCAATAGTTACTGGGATTGTCAAAGCTTCAGGACTTGTGTTTAATTGGGAAATGTTCTGAATCAGCTCACTTTATTCAAGGCTTCTCTTTCTCTTTCCTGCAACACCCTCTCGATTGAGGTCTAATGCATCACTTGTGGCATTAAAAGTGGCTTGAAAAACGGGGCACTTGGATTTACTGTACTCAGTCCTTCATTATAAGGAAGTTTAAAAAATGGGTTATTCGGATTTACTACTCGGGATTCCTCATTATACGGTGGTGGGTTCTTCATTAATAAATCCTCCAAATAATCATCGTCTGAGTCACCACTGGTCATTAAATGTTTTGTTTTCTCAGTATTTTTACCTCCAGTAGATTCTTCCAGGGTTAATACAGGGTATAGCCCTTCTACTAACATGTTCTGTTTCCACTGTTTCATTTTTTTATCTCTGGATTCTTTTTGTACCTTTGGATAAAATGTATTTAACCCTTTGTCAATTCTGGACCTGTCTCTCTCAAAAGCCTCTATTTCCCATTCCTCCAAGGCCTCATATTGCTTTAATTTAGGTCTGGGATGTAAATCATTCATTCGGGTCCTCAAGTTGAACAAAATTCTTCCATTAAATGTACCTTCTAAGGGAAATGCTAAAATTCTATCATCTTTAGTATATTCCACCCAATTTTCCAACCATACACAAGAGTGGTAACCTCTATCAAACATCATGAATGATGCGGGAGTGTTCGGTGGTGGAATGATGACTCCTTCTCTAGTTTTGATGGGCTTGTCTTTCTTGAAGTAATTCTTAACTCTGTCTACGAGTGACAATTTTCTTTTACTTCCGTACATATTGCTTGGTCTGCCTCTTATCATCTGCTCCCTAGCAAACCCTAAATACCTCGGATCAGGTCGAGTTTCTGGACTATATAATTGCCACATATATTTTCACAAAATTCAAAATCACTTGACTTTGTTTACAAATCACTTCTGATACTAGCGCGTCTACTAATTTTCCTGTAACCAACCAACAATGCGGTTTCAAATAATTTCAACCAATGAGTGCGCGGCCTTTCTCGTGAGACGAGTTCCCACGCTCCTGTTCTCACCCCTCCTTTACAATGCTACCTCCACTACACGCCCGCTGTCTTGGCCAATGCCAGCGCGGCACTAAGTGACGTCAGTGCAGCTCTGCAACTGACTCCCTCCCTCACAAGGTAATGGAAAACTCAATTTCTAGCTTTTTAAAGTGCAAGTGCTTTGTTTTGATTTACAACGCGAAACATTCACCACTGTACTCGAGTGTCTGAAATGGAAAGATTTGTTTCACTGCAAGTAAATCCCTTCCGTTTACTTTTCATATACTTCGGATAGATCCCTTCTGCCTACCCTTCACACAAGCATTAGAGAACTCTGGGATATATACTAAGGCCAAAGTTTCACCAGCGAACCCCTTTGCTACCAATTAAGCTCAGACAAACCTGCTACTCCTTCCGTGTGACCCTTTCTGGGTGATATCACAATAGAAGTTTTGCCAGCGAACTCTTTGCTATCATTCATTCATACAGAAATCCCTACTTAGTGCTTCCGGTTCTGCCTAACCCTGCACTAATTTCCTCGAGCCACTGACCTCACTGCGATGTGGCTTCCCTTTACCACCCGCTATTCTGCCCCCGGGGATTCCTGACAAACATATAACAGTCACAAACAGGTTTGGTTAATACATAAAATCAATATAGCTGCAATGACATAAAATTTCAAAATATTTCAAATAACATCACATTTGAATAAACTTTTTACATTTGATCGAATCAATACTTTCATTTAGCAGCAATTTTAATTTTTTACTTTTAGCCGCAAATGTCCTACCTACGTATCTTAACTAATCCCTAACCATGCCTCTGCTACCAGGAAAATATACTGATAGAGCGCACAGGTCACCCGACTTATAAATTTACCAAATACTCACCTAGGCCCATATTCAAATTAATCACAATTTCTTCGATCAGGTAACCTGGGAACTGACTATCAGATATTTGCACTTCCTAGGACCTATACCTTTGACATACTCTCCTGGTCATCGGTATCTGTGAACCTATGGGATCAGGGAGTCTAGCATAATGGGTATGGTAGCAATACGACAATATGCACTCATATAATAACCACAGACTCGAGAAAACCTTCATCTAATCTTCATCAAAAGCCATAAGCCAAAGGTTAACAGCAAGCAGGCTATCAATAATCAGAATCACAAACAGCGTATAACTATGCAAAAGATATATTATGCCAACCATTTAGAATTTTAAGGGGAAGGTAAAAACAAGGAACATACTGAATGAACTTATAGAAATCAGACTTGGAATAGTACTTTCTAAAGGAGGGGAAAAATAAGGGACATGCTAGAATGTCACAGTTTAATCATTTCAAGAGGGTGGGTAAAAGAGGGAACACAAATTATAATGATGTTGCTGAATTTACCATGTAACTATAGGGAAGGTTTGAAAATGGAACATGCTAATGATTCAGAGTAACCACTTCATCTTTCATTAAAGGGAGGGTAAAGAAAAGGATCATCTATTTATTCATGAACAGTACATAACATCTAACTATAAGGTAGGGGAAAATGGAACATGCTAATAAAGGTAAGATTCATGATTTAGTAATTTGTCACAAGGGAAGGATAAGAAAAAGGCACATATGTAATTAAGACTTTAGCAAACTTCAGGGAAGGTGAGAAAAGGACACAATTGATACTATTTATTACCCACACAGATTAATATTTACCTAGAACGGAGTGAAGACCAACCCTGGCCACGGGTCAGTTAAGGACAGAAACCCCGAAAGTTGCAAACGCCAGTAGGCCAGCAAGTGCAGGTCAGAGACAGGACAGGAAAGCCAGATTTGGATCAGAACAGGACCACCGAAAGTTGAGACCAGTACCCACAGTTCAGTTGCAACGCCTGCGCTACTCCCTCTCTGCAGCTATCAGTCAAAACCCCGATTGGGTTAGCGAATTCCCCAGCAAAGTGCTTCGCCAGCCCTTCAGGTCCCAGAACCCCGATTTGGTCAGTGAGTCTTCTGACAGAGTGCTTCGCAGCACCTCTGTTCTCGATCAGCTATTGAGTGCGTCGGGTCAGTGACAGGTCAGCTATTCGGACAAGTCGGACAATTTCTCTAGCTAAACCCCGGCTAGTTATACTATTGTCAGTGTACCACCCCCCAATGTTGCAAGTGTAAGAATCCCCGATTTCAATTGGACAAAGGAAGAGGACAGGTCATCACCCCACATTTCGAATTTTCCAGTCTCATATTCAAATTTCGGGTTCACGCCCCTTAAATTCAGTCTCTCATGAAGTCTTCCATGGGCAAAACAATGCTTGCTCTATTCACGATTACAATGTAATTTTCCAGAGTTCACTAGGTGATATTCCCAGGAGCATCTTCTCAGTCAGTCAGCCCCTTGGCTGGAATTCAAAGGTCACTGCTCTGGAGACTCGCGGATCTCGCGCAGACGCAGTTTCAATCAAGATGGAGTACAGCATAACACGACAGGCCAAGTTTCGAAGTGTAACATGAAATGGAAAAGAAACAGTTTTAGAACACAGAATAAATGATTTCACTGTATACCATGAATCTCTACACTATACCCATTACTTTATAAAAAACTATAGCATTAGGATTAAGCAGAACGAACAGCTTAGCAAAAGCAGCAGTGCAAGCTTCTCGCATGTGAAAACACAGAGCAGCCATCTTAGCTCTAGTGCGCAGAAGCAACAGATTCCCTCCAAAGCTGGGAGTACGTCAAGTCATGTGGGTATGACAGACACATGGGCAGTAGAAATTGCCGCGTAGCAGCAGCCATTTTATTTGCAAGCGTATTAGGATCAGAAAACACATAAGCAAGCTTCTCTCGGACACCCAGTATGTACGGGAAAATGTAGGATCAGTAGGACAAACATGTTGGTTACTTATTAATACCATTATTCGAGGTTCTTGAATACAAGCAAGTCGCTTTACGTGCGAATCCTTGCTCCATCACTAGCAAAATCTATACATAACTTGCCATGCACATGAGTGCTCCTATTCTATTCTTGTCTTTGCTTTCGATATGTGGTAGCTGCCAAGCAAGGGGTAAACCTTTGCAATTCTAAAACTAGCTCAAATTGCTGCATTGAACTATGCAAAGGGACCCCTGGTGGTGAAGTCGATCCTACAAATCTTTGACTGCTTGGGAGTCTAGAAATACCAAGCATTGTCAAAGTTAATGGATTGGTCTTTTTGTTAGGGGAAGTGCTTGGTGAAAGTTGGGCTCCCTTGTGTTTTGTACCAAGAATACCATAATGAAGCAATAATTTAGGCTAGAAAATGAACGCTAGGAGCAGGGCTCTTCTACTGACAAGAGCGCATTGGCAGAGGT
This sequence comes from Lissotriton helveticus, assembly GCF_964261635.1. NCBI lineage: Eukaryota > Metazoa > Chordata > Amphibia > Caudata > Salamandridae > Lissotriton > Lissotriton helveticus. The sequence goes on from NC_136072.1 coordinate 655,808,527, forward strand.
AAGCTGTAACTTTCAACAAGAGTGTTAGAAAAGGGAGTCAGACGATGATGTTTGCATGGTATGAGGTGAACTTAGTAGGCCTACTGAGCAATATTATTAAACAATGATGGTCTCACAGCTAAAAACTGTATCCTGCGACAATGGAGGTCGCCGAGCTCTTATCACAGGAGGTCTGACTAGTGGCTATGATACACATTGCCTCCCATAAGCGTGTCATCTACAATCTCCAGGACTAAATGACCTGTTTCGACAGGTATGGGCACCCTTTCTGAACACTGAGAGCAGTGATGAGAGGACCACCTCAGTAGAGACCCCGGTCCTGACGCTGATAGATGACGATGGCGACATGTGATTCATGACATGTAAGGTCACCTCACATACTGGGGCTATTACCCCCCACAGCACTCTAATTACGTTACACGTCACAACACTCCAACCTCTCCCACTTCTCCTAAGGCCCTCCAGAACAGACTATACTTGTAGACCATACTAAGCCCCACTCGCTCACCCCCATGCTTCACTCTGTCCCTCTAATGCACTGCACTGCTAATGCTATATCCCCCCTCCTCTTCTCCCACTATCTCCGTGCCTCCCCTCCACCCATGACCTCTGATGGAGGAAGGTTGCACACGTAAACTCCCCCACCCTGCGTCAACATCTCTCCTATAACCTGTATCCACACCTCCCTTCCCGCCCTGGATCCCTCTCCCCACTCCCCATCCTTCTCTCCCCTCCCTGGCACCACAGCTCCAGAGGTGACCAACCTTAGGTTCCCTAGATGACAGCTCCCGAGTCTCTCTCAAGTACCAATGAGAGAGCCCATAGAAGACACCACACACCACTGTTCTCCTCCCCGCCCTTCTCAAGACCTCCACCTCCCTCCTCTGAAGTCTACCCCACTCCGGACTTCCCCCCAGTGCTACAGACAGACACACAGCAGTCTGAAACACCTCTTCCCAATTGCCATGCTATATCCCCATACATATATATATCCATATATGGCCATCAGCATATATCTCATACTTGCATTCCTCATGTCCGAGGGTCACCTCAGCTCCAGACCCCTCAACGCCACCACAGCCATCAGGGTCCATTGCCGTCTCACCTACACCTCCTGATTATTCCCCCTCTACCCCCACTCTTTGCATATTCCCTCCTGTCTACGATGTGCACATGCCAACTGGGTTCTCGTTGTAGCTCCCTTTTTGCTCATTATATTGTGTGGCTATCACACTTCTTCCTTCCCCAAGTTGTACATCTCTAAGAAAAGTTAATAAAGAATTGCGACACAAAAACCCCCAATGATGGTCTATCCAGAGTTGAGCATATGTACCCAATCCTGTGTCATAACTACTTGCACATGTTCGTGATGAAATAACATCCAAAATGTCATCATGACATGAAAACAAAACAAATAAACATGCATTGGAAGTCTGTGCATATGACTTTATAATAAGATGCAGCATCTAATCAAAAAACGCCTCCTAAACAAAAAAAAACGTAAGCGTTTAGTTCCAAATGGCACGAAAAGAGTCAGGTTGATGACCAGTGCCCAGTATTCCATTGGGTACGGAATCGCTGGAACATAGATGATTTTTGTTGTCCTTGCTATCCTGAACTCCAGGTTAAGTGGGTTGTGACCCTCTGTAAAAATGTGGGTACCAGGAGGTTTTTAGACGCTCTTAGTATCCTGAGAACCAGCACAAGTAGAGTACTTGTGTTCGATATGGCTAAGTATCTAATAGAACTATGGCTAAGGTGCACTGAGGAGTATATTCTCAAAAAAGTGTGATAACCATCACAAAAGTAACTTAACACAACTCTCAGCATCGCAGTCTATCGTGTGAAAATTACGCTGTGTTAACCAAGTATTCACAGCACTGCGTTACCATGCAATAGTCTCCATATAACGCGTCAAATGACCACATTAAAATGAACGACAAGCTGCAAAAATGCGAAACACAAGCGCAAAAAAGTTGCGATGAGGCCAATCAAGATATGAACATCAGCGAAAACCAGCGACAGTCCTGCTAGTCACATGCGTCAGGCAGGAGAAATCACCATAAAAGTAGAAAAAGAACAGACAAACAAATTCCAAACAACAGCAAGCAGAACGGATGTTGCTGGAGCAAGCATGGAGGACAACCAGAACCCCACAAGCCCCCCGGATGCCCAGCCTGGGACCTCGAGGTCAAGGAAGGGCAAGAAGTAGAAGAGTAGAAAGAAGCTGTTCAGTCCGCAGGAAAACAGGATCCTGATAAAGGAGGTATTAGAACACCATTAACAACTGTTTGTCACCTCCACTGTGTCATAGGCAACCAAAAATGGACTATGGCAGTCCATAGTTGGCAAGGTGAATGCAGTGGGAGTGCTGAAGAGGACAATAGAAGAGGTCAAGTGGTGCTGGAATGATGTCAAGCGCAAAACCAGCTGAAACTCGCCAACAACCGGAAGGCATAAATGCAGACTGGAGGGGGGAGTCCTGCGCCACAGGAGGAGCTGGACGATATGGAGGAAATGGTGTCCACCGTCATCAGTGGGGAGACAGTGGCAGGAGTTGGGAGACCAGACACTGCTAAACATGACAGGACACAACAACACCAGGGTGAGTAACGACCAGGGACTGAGGGGACGGGGGGAGATGGGCACAATGGAATACATGCACAATTAAGTATAGCACATCTGCAGACAAACCCTGCCCCACACCACCAACTCCCACCAAGAGACCAACGTACCCAAGTAAGCAACATCTCAGCACTGTACAAGCACAGAAGTCAAAGGCACACCGCATGAAAGGGATAAGGGCAGCAAAATCAGAGCTGCAGAGGTGACTCCCCAAAATGCAGCACGCACACATAACATGCAGAACACATCAACACTGACAACAATTTGGTACGAACTGCAACACGTCTACAACAGAACACCTGACACAACTAGTGCCACTTGGGTGTAGACACTGCCCAATTACATTTGGCATTGCAGGGAAATGTGAGTTGATAATGTACAAGTACAAACACGCACACATCTGTTGTTGAAATGTCCACTGTCCCCCTTCACAAAGGCAGACACAGCCACAATGTACACAGTCATGCAGTCTGTATGAAAACATGCACAATGCAACAACACACATGTGGACACATTGTTAAACTGCATCTTCACTTCACATTGCAGAGTGAGAATCAACACCTCCTGCAGAGCAGCCCAAACCTCTCTTCTCTGATGACGAAGAGGATTACCACACCTTCGACTCTGACGCCCTCCAACAGCTCATGGAGAGCCTACGCAGCCCACTTCCCCGAGCTGTGCAGCCCAGCAGCTATGAGGAGACGCCACCCCCTACACAGACCACACAGCAGGCAGCACCCACCACCACGGCTACCACCCAGGACCCCCACGAAGAACACATGGCCTTCCAATGCCGTGTGTTGAGTGCAGGAGCAGCTGGCTGAACAGGTGCGGGTGGGATTCGACCGCATGGCAGACAAACTAGATGCCATACGTGGGTGTCTAAGTTTTATTATTTATTTATTTATTTTAAAGTTTTATAGAGCGCGAACTAGACCCATGAGGGTCTCAGGGAGCTTTACAAGATTAAAGGTTGGTATACAAAAGATTTAGGAGGGGTAGGTAACAGTGGGGTAAAAATAGGTAGATACAATATACAGAGAAAACAAGCAGTACAAAGTCCCGGTACCTTTGGGATAAAAACAACAGGTAGGTACCTTATACAAGAAGGCATGCAGTCTCAACTCTTGTGTGGTATGCCCAGGATTGCAGGGTCGGTGTCATCTGTAAAAGCCATGGATAATGCTGAGGTGGAGGGTGGAACAGGTAGCTGAGGTAATATTAATATGATCCTTACGCGAAAAATTTGCCCATTAGGAACATTTTGGTCTATTTTTTAAAGAGCGCAAAAGACAGAAGACTTCTGATGGCGGGCGGGATAGAGTTCCAAATTCTTGGAGCAGCCCCCGAGAATGCCCGATTGTAGATTTTCCTCTCTGGAAGCATGCTGGTTGGAGCAAAAGGTCTCTGGCAGATTGGGAGTTTCTAGCTCCTCTGGATATCACGAGTTTCTGGTCGGGAAATGCAGGGGAGTTGGAGTAAATAGCCTTGTGAGTAATGCAGGCCAGTTTAAGTTGGATTCTGGCCTCAAGGCGAAGCCAGTTGGGAGCTTTAAGGTGGGGTGAGATGTGGTTGAATTTCTTTGAGCCACTTAGGAGCCTGGCAGCGGCGTTGAGGCAGGCTTTCAAAGGGGCCAGAGAGGTCTTGGGTAGCCCTGCGAGAGTTGAGCATACAAATTCTAGTCTGGAAATGACTAGTGCCGTGATTGCCGTATTTAGGTCGGAAGTGTCGAGCAAGGGTTTCAGCTTACTTAGGTAACTCAGGTGAAATCTGGCAGTTTTGGCCATCGAGTTGATGTGGCCCGCATGTTGAAGCTGCCGTCAAGGGTTATTCCAAGGGATTATACAGAGTCCACAATGGTAGGAGGGCAGTTTAGAGTAGCGATAGCCTTGATCCATTCCTCGATGTCTGGATTTGTTTTTCGGTGGGGAGTTGAGAAGAAACTCAGTTTTATTTGTGTTAAGTTTGAGCTGGTTGGTGGAGAGCCAGTAAACAGTCAGCTTCAAGGCCTCATTCAGGGAGAGAATGTCTTCAGGGGAAGAGATTTTAATGTAGATCTGTGTGAGGTCAGGGTAGATAAGATATTGGCCGTGCGTAGCACCTCTGTGAGCGGTTCAAGGTAAAGATTGAAGAGAGTGGCGGAAAGGGTTCATCCTTGGGGGACGCCAAGCATGATTGGAGAGGGAGCGGTCCCTAACGGACATCCACATTCTGCTCCATGCTCTCCAACGGACCTCGGCTGACATTGCTGGAACCCTGACTCAGAGAATTTAACTATCATGTCAGAGTGGCTCTAGTGATGTCACACAGGAGTTGGGAAACATGCTGAGGTTAATAGAGACCATGGAGCGGGCGAATGCGGAAAGAGGGGCTGCCACGGCTGTACACCAGCGAGTGGTAGCTGGGATCCTCAATGACCTCAAGATCATCCTCATGGCATTGCTGCCACAAGGCCTGGCACTGATGCATGGTGCTGCTACCGCTACATCCCCATCTTTGCACCCTGAGGTGTCACTAACACACAGTGCTGGCAAAAGGCCAGCACCACTCACACGTGTGGCCCATGAAACAGCAGAGGATGAAGATGCGGATGAAACCGCCTTACTGGTGCAAAAAAAACTGTAGCATTCATCTCCGCTATCTGGCCTGTTTCTACTTGATTCTGCCTTCTGCATCATCACCTTCCACTGCCATATTCTGTTTGATCGACTATGACACAACAATCAGACTGTGGACTGTACTCTTACTCTTGCTCCACGGGCCAACATTGTCATGTGGGGTTTTCATGGCCCTGTACTGCTCTAGAAGCAACACTCCACTGAATGTGCATTAAACACTCCTAATTACATAGATGTGTCATGTTTATGGTCTTTCAAGTGTGGAAGTATGGATTAATGTAGGATCAGTGAATTCCTCTTACGTCCATGTGGCTCATGTCGATGGACTTTGGTCACAGGGTGACACATTGGCAAGTGCGATCCGGGAGGCGCAGACACAACAACAGGGACACATGCATTAGTTCTTCCTTGTCCAGCCCTGTATGGAACCACGCCCAGAGCCCCAGGGTCATTGTTCAAACCCTTACGCTGGACTGGCAAACGCCAGGCCAGCACACTCCGCTTACGCTCACAGGGGGGATGGCAACGCTACATATCCTAGGTCTACCCTGTAGTAATAGGCTGACCACAGGTCTAGTTGTCAGTATGCCACAGACACTCCCTCACAGCTGGTATACACCCACACCACACCCATGCAGCACACGCATCACAGGACATGTGACCCTGCCAATAAAAAGGGGAGGGCTCACGTGCTTGATGCCATTTCAAACCTCTCTCTGGATGTATCCGCCTGGTGTACATGTGGGCCTGAGGGCCCAGGGCCCTGCAACATCACATTCCCCGAGCCCTGAGGTAGCATGATGGCGTCCACACTACGTTACCCAATCATAGAGGGTCCATGACTTGCGGGGCACAGACTTGGTGGCACTGGATACACTGCGGCCGGTACAGGCACACCGCCACGGGATGATGACTTTCCGTGCACTAAGGAGGGGCACCTTAAGTGCTGAGTGGGTGTGCAGCCTACGATGATGCCCCGTACCGGTGGTCCGGACTGCTTAGGATATTTGTGCCCTGCTGGACCGCAGTGTAGGCCAGAGCCAAGGGTCAGCGCGGGCCTACCGCCACATGGCGTTGCCTCCTGGATCACAGAGTTAGTGGCACCTGAAGGGCTGAACGGGTATGCAGCCTACGATGATGCCGGGTGCACTGGTATTCCCTCTGCCATGGCAAAATCAAGACCCAAAATCAAATGTGAGACTTGGTGGCCTGCGGAGCGGGCTGCATGATGTGTAGGGTGCCATGTCTGCAGGCCCCAGGCACGTGGTGGGCCCTCATTGCGACATGCCGGTGGCGGACGGTGAGCAGTGAGGCCAGGGTGTGCAGGGACGGGCATGCACCGCTGGTCGTTGGGAGGGGCTGGGTTGCATCTGCCTGGGTGCGCAGGGGCTGGCATGCACCGCTGGTTGGCAGAAGGGGCTTGTATTCATATGCCTGGGTGCGCAGTGGTGGTCAGGTGATGATGGTGTGTGAAATTGTATGTACTTTGCCATTCATGAATCTTGACTCTGTTTTAGATGACGGATCTGTTTCAGATGTGTGACCTGGTGAACTGCACTACATACAGGCATGTGGTTGGACACACACTGGTGTCAGCAGGTGAGCAGTGAGGCCTGGGTGCGCAGTGTCGGCACTCTCTCTCCCTGTCCATCTCTTCTGTTATCTGTGTCTCTCTCCCCCTCTCTGTCCGTCTTTCTTTCTCTCCCCCCTTTCTGTCCGTCTTTCTCTCTCACCCCCTCTCTGTCCGTTTTTCTCTCTCTCCCCCTTTCTGTCTGTTTTTCCTTCTCTTTCTCTCTCTCTGTATCTCTCTCTCTCCTTCGTTCCCTCTCTGTCCTTTGATGAGCCCAAGACACACCTTATCATCTGGATTTTTGTCTTGCAGGCCTACAGATTGTCCTGAGGAGAGCCGCCATGTGTCTTCATTTTTGTTCTGTGTTTCTTTGAGTAAATATTCGATTGTTAATTCAAAGGTGAATTTGTGATGCACATTTTTGTGACGACACATGCATGTCTCCAGATGTGATTGTGCGACATCAGGCTGATTATTTGGTACATGTTTCTAGTATTGATATGTGGCATATCTTTTTCCCGGTGGGGGGGTGCCCGGGGAGGGGGTATCCTGGGCGTGGTGGCGGTGGGTATTGTGACCCTGTTGGGGCTCCCAGCTGCATGATAGTTGGCTCCATGGCATCTGTTGCCCTTCAGGTGTGGCTCTGGGCTGGGCTCTTTTTTTGGTGCAGGCTAACGTCCGACTTTACACCAGGTCAGAGCAGGTGATAGTTTCCTGCTGCTAACGCGCCTTATTGCATGTTTTGGAGTCTTATCGCCTATCTGGCTGGTCATTGAAAATGTTGCGGAGTGGTGTTGTTGCTGCTTTTTGCACAGGAACGCCTACTCTGCATCTCATCAGCGATAGTAGCGGTGGTCATCTGTGGCGATGTTTTTTGCGGCTGCTATGGCAGGTAAACTGGTGATGTGAACTGTTAACACCAGCTTGTGAATGGGGCGATACATTTATCGCCACTTTGGCTGTGATAAAGTACTCCTAAGTCCTTGATAATATGCCCCTGTGTTTCTTGAGAGTGAGAGTCAAATGTTGATGGGATGTTGAGCCCCTGAATTGTGCCAATGTGTTCCATCATAACGATAATCCCAGAGCGACAAGAGGAGCGGGATGCTTTTATACAGCTGCATATGTACTAGCCTAAAACTATTGTAATGTATATGTGTGTGCTTTGTTGTTTTAACCCCTACTTGTGATGGAATTATCTTAGAGTCATTATTTGGTTTTAGCATCTTCTGGTAAATCTGTTGCTCTATGTTACTAGTGTTTTTAATGCTAGGGATTATGGCTGCACTGGCCACATTTTTTATATAAAAACTGTGACCTGTTGTTTACCGATAATGGTTACTGAGCAATAATTTGTCAAGAAACACATAATCTTGTGTACTGCCTTCGAGTTTCTTGATGCTCTGACTTTTTGTTATCTTAAACTGTGATTTTACAACATTGTGTTTAATAATATTGTATCCGATTGTGGGATTTTTTTATGAATATGTTTTATTTTCGAAGAATGCTCCTTTTATGATCCCAGTGATGGAAAATACAGTTATAAATGGATGGAAAACATATTGAATTGTTGAAAAACATTCTCAGAAGCATTTGTTAAAATACAGGAGATTTATTCATATTCTAAATATGTGACCGAAATATTTAGCCCGGTTGAAGCTTTTTTTTGTATCGTTTAACTTTGTCGTCCAACAATAGCCGGAAAGGCAAAGTGATAATCTTGCAAAGCCATTGGGTGTAAAGAAACCTCATTATTATTCCATGAAATCTTTTTAAATCTAAGGGGAGAGTGCATTAAGAAGCATTTGTAATGCAATTAGAACACTGTGGGCATTGTTCTCAATGTGAACACCTTGGACACAGTACAAGTCAGAGTTATATCTCAAGCTCAGAAAGCATGAAATTGAAAGGCGTGCGTTATACAAACTCCTTTGTGCATGAAAATTCAATCTGTCACCAACAGTGCATGTGCCTGAAACACGGAAACCCTAGTTTATGAGTCACTGTGTCTTAATTAATACTTAGACATGCAATACACCTGAAGTTATCACTTCAATTTCATCTGTGTCATTATACGATTTTTAATTTCCCACATTTGGAAATAGGATCTTTTCACATTAAGCATCAAGGATATTTCGAGCCATAATAATTCTCTAATTTTCTTGAAGAAATTAAACATTTTCCACTGACTTTTGGCGTCTGAATTTCATTTTCCTTTGTAAACAACATTGATTGATTAACCTGTATCATATATTGCGTTGTGGAAGAGAACGCCCAAGGCTGAGCAGTAAGCAGAGCTGCAGACTTGATGTTGTTTTTTTATAAACACAGCACATCTCCTTCGCTTTCGTTATGAGGTAAGTATAGTACACTCTCCACGCTTTGCAGTGTGGGGGACCTTACTTCCAACCTGATACTCCTTTATGACACATGTGTCAATGTCACACCCTTGATGGTAAAAATTGTTTTTTTCACATTGTCAGTAGATCACGCCCCCTGCTTAGGCCACGCCCCAAGCCGACTCCTCCCCCACCTGCAACAGTACAAATTATGTGCATATCTCGGTCGCGCAGCGGGCACGCCGTTTGCGCGCCGAAGGCGCGCCTAAGGCAAGCCCGTCTGCGCCCGTCCGCGCTCGAACGGGCTCAGGGCCAGACCCTATGCCGGGCTCAGACACCAAGAGGGTGAGTTACTCGCGTCATGCCCTTCTAAGTCTTAGACCTACAAATAACACATTGTGTAATTATGTACATGACTCAGATGGACTCTTTATAAATTGTACACTCTGCCACCCAGTCCACCTACAACTCACCCAGGCACCGTCCTCACACTCTGGCCTAAAACTAGCAGAACTGAACTGCAGGTCGCTCCCCATGCACGCCCTGCTTATCAATCACCTGCTTGTGGACCACGAGCTAGACATCCTGTTCCTCACGGAAACGTGGCTCACAACACACTCGGACTCGGATGTGGTCTTAGCCCTGCCCCCGGGTTTTCTCATCCAGTCCCAATTACGTCCCTCTGGCAGAGGAGGCGGACTAGCCATCCTGCACAGAGATCACTTCTCCTGCAGAATCAGCGATGCACACATCATGGACTCAGAGAGCTGCCACTTTACCATCCAGCTGGCCCCGACATCCTCACTGACAGGCCTCTTGGTGTATCGCCCCCCCGGGCACTCTGGCCCCTTTGCTAGCGCCCTACTAGAATCTATAGCAGCACTGGCCCATTCCACACCCAACTTCACTGTGCTAGGGGACCTTAATATCCACTTTGATGATCCCCTAGACACAGGGGCTGCCAACCTGATTCTAGACCTGGCTGCCTATGGTCTCCAACTGGCCAATTCTGGAGCCACCCACATCAAGGGTCACCTGCTAGACCCAGTTTTTACTAATGTTTACACCCTCCAGGCCAAAGCTTCTTGCCCCCTCCCCTGGACGGACCACTTTTTGGTCCCTCTTTTTTGGCCAGGAGAATTTAGGAAGCCCCACAAGCCGGTCACGTATACCCGAGACAGGGCATGGTCCAGACTCTCAACAGAGGACTGGGCCAGAGCCCTGGAATCAACGACCCCCGCTCCCTCAGAGGATCCTGTCATAGCAGACAGCAACTTCAGGAAGTGGATCTCCAACTCTCTCGATTCCATCCTCCCTATAAAAACCCGCGAAGATAAAAGCGGAAAGACAGGGTCAGCCCCCTGGTTCAGCCCGGAACTCAGAACCCTCCGCAAGGAATGTAAAAAAGCGGAGCGACTGTGGAGGAAGGACTGGCTCCATTCTAGTAAGGAAGCCTACCGAGGGTCGGTGAGAGCATATAAATCTGCTCTGAAACTTACTAAAGCCTCTTACTACGATGAGAGGATAACAAATGCCACCAACTCGGCGAGGGAATCCTATCTCATTGCCAAAGAGCTCCTAAAAATACCACAACCCCCCTCATCTAACAGGACCCTTCCGGACAGGAGCAATGAACTTGCAAACTACTTTACCTCCAAAATCTCCCACATCCTAGCCTCACTCCCGCAGCCTAGCCAGCTAACCTACAGGGACAACGCTGCGCCTGCCACCCGTCCAAGAGACACCTCTCACCCACAGCTGACCGCTTTTAGGGCGGTTTCGCTGGACGAGGTTGGAAAGACTCTGGCCAAGGTGAAAAGCGGCTCCCGTGTGACCCTGCTCCCATGAGATTCCTGCAAGCAGTTGCCCCTGCGATCGTGTCCCCTATCATGGAGCTGATCAACACCTCGCTGTCCCAAGGCTCCGTCCCTCCTAGCTGGAAGGGGGCGGTAGTTAAAGCCCTTCTAAAAAAAAAACAATTGGACCCCACCGATCTGGCCAACTACAGACCGATCTCGCTCCTCCCGGGCATCAGCAAAATGGCCGAGAAACTGGTCAACGCCCAGCTGTCCCAGTTCCTGGAACTCAATAACCTGTTGCGTCGGTCCCAAACTGGGTTCCGTCCTGGCCAAGGCACGGACACCGCCATCCTCGCAGTCATCGAGGAAGCAAGGTGCATTCTAGACTCAGGAGGGTCAGTGGCAGTGATCCTCCTGGACCTGAGTGCAGCCTTTGACACGGTGAACCACCGTGTCTTGCTCCACCGGCTGGCCAGGGCGGGACTCGGGGGCACCGCGTTGGCCTGGATAGAGTCATTTCTGTCGGGTCGTTCGTTCCAGGTCTGGGATGGCAACTCCCGCTCTGATTCCCTGCCTCTGACTAGTGGGGTGCCCCAGGGGTCCTCACTCAGTCCCACCCTGTTTAACGCCTATATGGCCCCTTTAGAGGACATAGTTGCCCCCTTCGGCATCAAGATTGTGAGCTATGCGGACGACACGCAACAGGTCGTCTCGCTCTCACACCTTGACCACTGCCCAGACAATCTCTCGCATTGCCTCCAGGAAATCCACCTCTGGATGTGCGAGTCCTCACTCAAACTCAACGGGTCTAAAACTGAAGTCATGCTGATGGGCAAGAAATGGTCAGCAATTCCACCATCTGTTTGGCCCGATGCTATGGGTGAGGTGCCCGCCCCGAAGAAGGAAATCAAGAGTCTGGGGGTCTGGCTCGAACCAGACCTGTCTATGAAAACCCAGGCAACCAAAACAGCGGGAACCTGCTTCGGACTCATGCGATCAGTCCGTAAGATCCTTCCGCTGCTTCCTCCCCCATCTAGGAAACTCCTGGTTCAAGGACTGATCCTTGCACGATTGGACTACAGCAATGCCATCTATTTAGGAGCCCCTGAAACTACTCTGGCCAAGCTACAACATACCCAAAATGCGGCTGCCCGTCTGCTGATGAGTCTTTCCTCTAGAGCCTCTGCCAGACCAGCGCTTAAGGCTCTCCACTGGCTGCCAGTGCGAGAGAGGATCGAGTTTAAGGCAATGTGCATCGCCCACAAACTCCTCAATGGTCAAGGCCCTTCCATTCTTAGAGACATGGTCACCCTGTACAAAGCCTCGAGACCTCTGCGCTCGGACATTGAGCACCTGGCTAATGTCCCTAATTTCAGGAGGGTACGCACTGGAGGTCGGCGTTTCTCAGTAAAAGCTTCCCCCCGCTGGAACTCGCTCCCCCGCTGTCTGCGGTTGGAACCCTGCTACTTACGCTTCCGCAAACAGCTTAAAACTCTTCTCTTTCCCAAATAAGCCCACTTCCTCCTTTGGCCAACTCAAGTTCTCACAGCGCGGGGATGCCTCCGGGTCACCAGGCGCTCTACAAATTGTTAAATAAATAAATAAATAATAAATCCTGCTGAAAATGAAAGCTGGGTCGATGCCAAGAGTCTCAGGAATCCACATAAAGAAGCCATGTTTTGCATTCAGTGTTTTTTCCTGCACATGTTGCAAGGATCCAGTTTTCCTGCGCCCACAGTAGACACCATGGACTGAAAGGCCCTTTCAGTTTTGGTTGGCTCACATTTTCGGCCTTTCCTTGATGTCGGCCCAAAGAGTGTGGAGGGGGCTACCCTTGAGCTCATTCGCACAAATACCTAAGTACCTTTGCTCTGCAGGTATATATTTAATGATTTAAGATTTTGTTATAGAGCGGTTCTCATCCATATTTGTTTCAGCGCGTTTCACAAGGAACTGACAGGACAACAGGGCTTTCAATAAAACATTGCCCAGAAAAAAAAGCAAACTGCACAACAAGATTTAGCCACAGTTCTGCAGTTGATCTTAAATAGAGACGTATAGGTTACATAGAAATCACTTGCATTGGCTAGAATTATTTGATTAAGTCATGCAGCTCTGGCAAAAATGTTTCAACCAACTTCTGTCTCTCTTTTTCCATCCATACATTCTCTTTCTCTCTCTTCTTCCTCTCTGGTTCAATTCTCTCTCTTTTTGTCCATACATTCCTTTATTATTTTCAAATGTATAAAACAAAATATAGTAATATAAACGATGTAACTTCATGTGGTACATAGTATCACGTATCAGAATATAGAACTCCGTATTGTGTCATAATTTAAGAAACTTATACAGTAAATAGTGAATTGATAGACATGTACATTATACATCTGTTTACATTTATGCAAAATTGTGACTTTACAAGTATAGTCTAAAATAAAGTAAACCGTAGTAGAATAAAGGAAAGTAAATAAGCAATGCGAAGGGTACATCCGAAGCTTTTCAAATGCAAACATTTATAAGCATTTCTGAATATTTTAAAAAGACAACAACGGTGTAATGGAGACTGTATGTATCTATGTTAATCAGTATGCATTTATTGAGGTTAGTGGATGGCAATTAGCCAATACCCTATCTAATCTTAAGGTTGTTAGATGTTAGTTGACAGTCTTTATTTCGAGTCTCCTTCTGTCGGTATCCTATTCCATAGTTATAATCAAAGAATTCTAAATCTCAATCATGAGTCGGCTGCTCTAGTATCAGTCAAATAGATAAAAAAAAAAAAATCCATTTGTTACCCCCTGCTCCCACAGTAATTGCAGTGGCAGGTAGTGTGTCGCAGGGGTAGGAGGTGGCTGAAACCTCCTGATATTGGCGTGCGGGTTCCAGGGTAAAATCATACAATATGTGTTTTCGGAGGAGGCGGTGGCAGCATTGATGTTTTTTGTACAGCACCTCCTTCTCATGTTAGCAGCATAATAAAAGCCCGGCAAGGGGTACAGTGTGGCAGAGCAGCTCTGCACTGAAGGGGAAAGTGAATTAGCATGCCCTGCCACATCGGCGTCTCCTGCACCCTACTGTAAATCATGCACTGCTGGGCTGACATCCTGTCATGGTACACTGCACTAACCTTTACAGAGTGCATTCTCATGGAGCATCATGAGGCCACTGAGCAAAGCTCCCAACTCCACTCCTGGGTTAAACAGACCCAAAACCAAAAGGCAACATGGGAATCAGTGAACCCAAAAAAAGGGGGAAAGGGAAATGGGATTAAAACGGAGAAACAAAGATTTCCTCAGCAATATCTTCTACTGGTTTGTTCATGTCATGCATGCTGCCCTTAGCGTCAGGTAAGATCCTGGATTTGTCATTAAGCAGAGAGTGCTCAAGAACTGCAGGGATTCAAGCAACAATGATTAGAATAGGAATGGTGCATGGAGGTGACTAAACTAGCCTTTCCCTCTTGAGTATTTAATAATGAGTGGGCTTGACGCTCATTCCCACTAGCCAGAAAGTTGGGGATTGTTGAAATGTGGAAACAGAATCCCTGAAAAGAGAGAGAGTTGGATTATTTGAATCCCAGGATCAATAACTATCTAAATAGGTGCCAATCCCCTTCTTAGCACATTCCAAATTCTTGAGCTATTAGAGTCCAGGAACTTCTGTCATCCTTGTAACCTCTCAAATGTTTTGTATCCCTAGATTTAGTGGGTTATTCTTCCTTAACTACCACCAACCCCAGGGACAAAGCAGTTTCCCTCACCGCAGTGGCATGGGCAGGAAAACATGTGTTTGATCTCACTTGGCGGAATCATTTTTAAATCTCCTACCGAGCTGGAGCATACACCAAGTCTGCTCCCAGCAAACGGGATTTTCAACAATGCTCCCACCAGCTGGGAGCAGATTTTTTACCTGTTTCCCTGCCCACAGTGGTGCAGGCAGGGAAAAGGGTCTAAATATTGCTCCTGTTCCTACAGCATTGGTAGTTGCTCCCTGAGGGTGGAAGCAATGCCGCCAACTACCCTTAACAGTCTTCTGCCCCGGGAAATGGGGACCCCAGGGCAAAAATCAGCCCAGGAAAAAAGGGTGGAAGCGTGCCTATCTCCCTATAAAAATTGTGTTATGCCCTGGGAGAGGGAAATGACATGCTGAAATCGGCCCGGGAGGAGGGCCCCTTGCCCCCTCCCCAAACAAGCACACCGGGCCGTGAGAACTGGTTTGCCTGGGGCTAGAATCAGCCCGGGGAGAGGGGGACGCATGGCCACCTGCCCAGATAAATTGCAATGAGCAGGTCCCCAGGACCAGAATCAGCCCAGGTAAGGAGACCATGTGCTACCCTCCTCAAACAAGCACACCTGGCCCTTGGTGATGGAATGTGGCAGACCCTGGGAATGGGGTTTTCAGAGGCAAAATCAGCCTGGGAATGGGGGCCATGTGCGCCCCTACCCATAAAATTGTGCAGGGCCCTGGGGGGATGAGATCCCCAGGGCCCCCCTCCATAAACAAGCACACGGGGCCCCGGCGGATGGGGTCTCCAGGCCTGAAATCTGCCTGGGGAAGGGGGTCACATGGCCCCCTCACTCTGATAATAAAGCTAGGCCCTGGAGATGGTATCCCCGGGACGGAGATGCACCTGGAAAGGGGCCTGTATGCCCCCTGCCCCTGTAAAATCCATTTGACCCTGGAGGATGGGGTCCCCGGGGATGGGGGCCTGTACCTCCCTCCCCGCAGAAATCACATTGGGCCCCAGGGGATGGGGTCTTTGGGCCCGAATTGGCCATGGGAGCGGGGCCACATGCACCCCCTCCCATTTATTAAAAGACAAACGTGATTTTTTCATAGAAAATATATATATATATATATATATATATATATATATATATATTTCGCTCACAATCCTCACCCGCTAAGGAAAGGAAGACAGCACTCCGGCAGTGACAGTAATGCAGTGTTTATTCAGCAAACAAACGTTTCGGCAATGGCCTTCCTCGGTGTTTCTTACCGGCCCCTCGCAGTTCCGGTTTAAATGCAAGTGTGCTAGCAATGGTAAACGACACTAACAAGGGACTATCCCTTCCAACACCATAGTAGGCGCCATCTTGGAATATGTTTGATACCTCCATGAATCGGAGTATTCACAAGCAAGAAGGGTCTCAGAACAGTGAAGCCGTGGATCGGCTAATGTCCCTAGTGAAAGGGTTGAATACCAACTAGCAAACATAGAAAATAGATATAGCATTATGAACTGCATATGGGTGTTCAGCACATATCATAATATCGTTATACAAATTAATTCATCAAAATTGATAAATTATACATAACTATAGATAATGAAATGTCCATCATAAAGCGAAGGTTACCATGCCTCTGACACCGTAAAAGGAGAAACACAAAACTGAAAGACAATCAACGAATAGAAGAAACATTTCGTGCTCATGTTTAAATTTCATCGATAGAGCTAGGGAAATAATGATGGTACATAATCAATACCAGATAGTACATCGATTCATCAGATGAACTGTAATGATACTCAATCATGGAAGGATCATTTGTAAGGCCAAAGATATATATATACACAATACAATAATAATGCAGATCAAAAGGTCATATCATAGTTAAGGGCAATGATATAGATTACGACTGGTAGTATACCAGTATGCCACATAATGAGGCCGGGGTATAAGCAGAATAGAGCAGAACACTAGACTTTCCTAATTTAATAAATTAGAGATGTTATAGCTGTTAATCATTATTTATCTAAGTGTACTGCCATTTCCTCCCCGCTATTCATGCCTTTCGGATGCTTGGTGGACAGGTCGATGATGTACCTTGATTCGAGGCATCGTAGCCTTCTAAGCCTGTCCCCACCCCGTGGGCAATGTGGAACATGGTCTATCCCAAAGAATCGCAATTTAGTTCTGTCTTTCTTGTGGTACTCCGCAAAGTGTCGGGCCACTGGGTACGAGGGATCCACTTTATCAATGGCCCTTAGATGTTCCAGTACTCGCAATTTTAGTTGGTTAATCGTGCTCCCGATATAGCGTAGGCCGCACGGGCATACTAGGCAGTACACGGCATAGGTGGTACTGCACGTGATAAATTTGTTAATTTTGTTGGTCCTGCCCGCATCCGGTATATGATAGTGGAGCACCCTGCGGCTTTTGGCACCAGCTTTACATTTGCCACATGGAAAGAACCCACTCATTGTCCTCAGAGTATTAGTTTCAGCAGTTGGTATTTCCAAGTGGCTATGTACCAACATGTCCCCCAAGGACCTAGCCTTGCTAAAGGTCACTAGAGGGTGTGGTGGAAGATCTTCTTTCAACACCTCATCGGTTAACAAGATATGCCAGTTTTTCTGCATCATTGCTCGAAGTTTGTTGGCACCCGTGGAATAAGGTGTTATCATCCTAAAAGTATCTTTTTTAGAGATGTTGGATTCCTTGGTTTTCACTTTGAGCAAATCATGCCTAGGGATCTTCCTGACTTTTTTGAGAGTGTTAAGTAGGAGTGGCTCGTCATATCCCCTTAGACGAAAACGTGCCAGGCAGTCCGAGGCGGCCGCCTCGAATTCCCGGTCTTGGGTACTATTCCTCTTAATCCTCAAGAGTTCCCCATAGGAGATACTCTTGATGAGTTTTGGTGGATGTCCACTTTTAGCAAAGAGGATAGAGTTACCCGCTGTTTCCTTGCGGTACAGCGAGGTATGGACATGTCCATTTTCAACATATACCCGTAGATCCAAATAGTTGGCTGCCACCCCACTAATTGTACCAGATAGGTGTATGTTGTAGATGTTATTATTGAGAGATCTGATGTAATTCTCTGCCATGTCTTTGGTACCTTGCCACACGATGAATAAGTCATCAATGTAGCGGTACCAGTGTACCACCCCGCCGCTCTCCTGGCCTTCCTTCCAGCTCCTGGGCACCCGCTCCTCCCACCAGCCAACGAACAAGTTCGCATAGCTGGGAGCGAAGCAGGTGCCCATCGCCGTACCCGAGATCTGTCTATAGAATCTATCCTCCAAAAGGAAAATGTTGTGTGTTAGGCAAAATTGTGCAAATTCTATTAGCATAATGTTATGATGTGCAAAGCGTATTTGCCTTTTGCCTAGATAGTATTCCATAGCGGCCAGTCCATGGGTATGTTCAATCATAGTATACAGACTGGTGATGTCCATCACCAGAAATAAATAGTCCGGTTCCCACTTTATCATATCCACTTTACTCAAAAAGTCTTTGGTATCTTTGATGTAAGACTTCAATTCCAAGACTAATGGAAAGATGTAATTGTCCACAAATTTAGACATGTTTTCGGTTAGTCCATCTATGGAAGCTACGATAGGGCGGCCCGGGGGAGAGGTATTGTTTTTATGTAGCTTGGGCAGGTGATAAAAAGTTGGTATCATGGGGTTGTTGCTGCGCAGGAAGATGTGTTCATCCTTACCCAGCATAGAGAGCTTGTACCATTTTAGAACCAGATCATCATATTCTCTGATGCTCGTTTCATATACGGTCCTATTGGTGATGGAGTAGTACTTCATATCGGAGAGTTGTCTCATTGCTTCATCCCGATAATGATCTTTTGTCATCAGTACAACATTACCCCCTTTATCTGAGGGTTTTATGATGATTTTCTTATTGTTCATAAGATCTTTCAAAGCTCTTTCTTGTGGTTCTGTGATGTTATATGATTTTATTGTGGTATCCTTTCTCTGCTTGACCAGTTCCATAGTAATGGCTTCTGAGAAAGCGTCAATAGCGTCCCATGGTGACTGGGGAACAAATGTGGAACGGGGTTTAAAATGGCTCTCATCTCGTTCCTGTTCAATCCCCTGTAGTTCTGCCCTTTGTACCATGTCCATTCCCATGGCGGTTACATCATCCGTCTCAGTTCTTAGGGCTTCCATAGCTTCCATACAGGGCATATCCTTGCCAGTCAGGGCGTCAGTGGCTGTTAGTCGTGTTCCTAGTTTTGATGTTGACTTAATATGTGGTCTCAATTTGAAGTGTTTGTACAGTTTTAATCTCCTGGTGAACCGAAAAAGATCGATTTCCATTTGCGTGTACTCCAGGTTGGTGTTAGGACAGAAGGTAAGACCAAGACTTAGTAGTTCGTGTTGTTCCGCTGTAAGGGGTTGATCCGTGAGATTGACCACAGTTAAGTTGGTCACCTCAGTCTGTGCATTGCCCATTACTTCTTCTTGTTGGTGCGGTAGGATCGGGTCTGGGGTTTCGCTCGCCCTCTTCCTCTTGCCGCCACCCCCTGATCTCCGGGTTCTCCTTCTTCTTGATGCTCTGGGGGTTTGTTCTTCCCTCGACTCAGCCAATTCTGTCTGATCAATTGGAACTCGATGTGAAAAGGAATAGCTTCTTCGTTCATTTCCTCGTTCTCGCTGTTCATCACCTGATTCCTCGGCTGTGGCATCTGATTCTGAGGTCGCTACACTTGAGGTAGGGGTTACCGAGGTTCCCTGGTTCATGGCCTTTCGTGGTGCGTCATATTACTTCGCGAAAGTTAGGACACGGCCTTGGCTATAATCATTTTCGTCGCGCTCAAATTTTTCTTGTTTCCGCGTCATGATTTTCTGTTGGTATCTAGTTAGGCGTTTTTTCATCGCCTCCTTGAGTTCTTGTACCTTGGCAGTATCTTCCTCCTTATCGATATCATCCTCCAAGGTCTTGATTTCTGCCAGGGCCCTGTCCCTGTCGCTCCATGCGTATTTGACCAATAATTTGAGTATTCCCTCGCAATAGCTTTGCGTTTGTTCGTGCCAATCCGTTAGCAGTTGGGGGTCTGGGTGTTCGTAAGTTGGTACAGTATACACTCTCAGTCCCCTTGGCACCCGCCTCACCTCTATGTAGCTACTCAGACTAGTGGCCTCCCACCACTTCCTGATTTCACGCTCGTGTAACTTCTCGAGTTTCAACATCATCTCATTCAGCTTGTTATTCCCCACTCCGGTGTCAGTGGATGGGGCCGCCGCTGTTGATGGTCTATCGCGCCTTTTAAACTTATCTTGCGCAAGAGCGCGACGCTCTTCTTCGCCGAACACATCTATGCTAGTCGCATGTGGGTAAGTTATTTCCGGTTGCTGTGCTCGTTTTCCACTTTTGCCGAGCTTACTACTGTATCTGTCGTCTGCCTGGACGTTCTGTCGCAATACGTGCCCCCTTCAGCAATTTATCACAAGGGGGAGGGGTCATAAGACTCACCGGTGAGATGCGTAGTGAATGCCCTCGGTCGGCGGTCGAGGAGATATAGCCGCGTTGTTTCGCTGCGGTCCTCTCGTCAACCCTTGTTGCAGTTGCGGCGGTGCTCGGGAAGTTTTTCGAAGTCGCTCCGCTTTCCCACAGAAGATCCCGGGCACTCAGGAACGGGTGCTGCTAGCGGGCCGTGGACCCCGCAATATATTTCGCTCACAATCCTCACCCGCTAAGGAAAGGAAGACAGCACTCCGGCAGTGACAGTAATACAGTGTTTATTCAGCAAACAAATGTTTCGGCAATGGCCTTTCTCGGTGTTTCTTACCGGCCCCTCGCAGTTCCGGTTTAAATGCAAGTGTGCTAGCAATGGTAAACGACACCAACAAGGGACTATCCCTTCCGACACCATAGTAGGCGCCATCTTGGAATATGTTTGATACCTCCGTGAATCGGAGTTTTCACATGCAAGAAGGGTCTCAGAATATATATATATATATAGATAGATAGATAGATAGATAGATAGATAGATAGATAGATAGATAGATAGATAGATAGATAGATAGATAGATAGATAGATAGATAGATAGATAGATAGATATTCCTTCAACCTTCGGTATTTTTGCACCAAAAGAGCTGAGCCCAAATCCGTTTTTGAGTGGTGAAATTAGTTTATTGCATCCATTGGCAAATCCTTGCCCGGTGTGTTTCGGAGCAGAGCTCCGTTATCACGGGTCAATTTTGTTTGTTTTCAATAAAGTATATATACATAAAAAAGTGACATCACAATAACGTAAACATCAAAAAAGGACTACTGCACCACATCCAGGGCTTCGTGAGAGTGGCAGCCATATTAGAATGTTGTCAATACTGGTCTATTCATAATTTGTAGGAACAGGACCTTGTATCACACATGACTATAATACACCTGCTTTAGGTACATATTTCAAAATTCTGGCATAATAAATGCCAAGATATCATCCTCCGTATTTTCGTATTATTATAGAATTCAGCCCCAGTGGGCAAACAATAGTAATAAGTCTAAAGTTCCAAGTTCAACTGATAGTACAGTATTTACAATTCCGCCCATGTGGGCTATTTACACAATATGTTGTGTGCATCTTAGGCTTCTCATTAACGTCCCAATAATTTGATGATGGTGTCTCCGTCTCCTATGATAAAAATATACAAGTGATCAGCGTTCACCTGATACCTAATAAAAAGTATATACAAACGACATCAAGGCTACTTAATAAATTAAAATTTTAAATTTAAACAGTGCATTACATCATCCTAAATGAACCGACAATTCTTCATCCTTGTTCAACCCAAGGGGTATATTGTCTCGTATCTTATAATCATTTTGGACTCTAGGCGCTTTAGTTCTTTCAATCGGTTCCCTCCCCGCTCCTTAGGGATTCTGTCCAACACACAATACCTCAATAGTTCCACATTTTTACCATGAACATCCTTGTAGTGCCTTGCTATTGGATATCGCTTATCCTCATTGATGATAGCTCTTCTATGTTCAAGAACACGTTTTTTACCTTGGTGTATAGTGCTACCAATGTAAATCAAAGGGCATGACAAATCAGGGCATATACACAAAAGTCTGATTTACAAGTTAAATGCTTGTCTATAACAAATGTTTTTGATGTACAGACAAATCAATTAGCTTTGTGTTGACACTGTTTTTACAGACCTTGCACGCCCTACAATTAAAAAATCATTTTACCACTACTCGGTCTATTTCTGCATATTTTTTTTTTATTTTTTTTTATAAACTTTTATTGACATAAAGGCATATTAGTCAATCAGGATGATACTTTCAAGCTGGTACATTCACATTCGTATAATACAATTCTGGAATCATAATCGGTAGCACCTATGCTGTAGTGTAATCTCGTTCTCCCTTTCTAATCTCTGTATATGCTCTTCCGTATATCCTTACATATGTTACCAGTAGTTAACAATTTATTATTAATCGGCTCCGTGGTACCCAACATGGGAAACCTTCGTGTAACTTCCAAGAGAAAGTCTCCCCCCCCCCCTCCCCAACCTTGTGTCATCACTTTTAATTATGTTGCATACTTCCCTTCTCATCAGCAGGTTTCCTTGTCCCAGTGTCTTCACCCATGCAAGTTATTCCAACACGTTGCTGCATTTAACACGGAGAAGCATTCCTCCCTAGCCCTATCCATCACTCCTCCTCCCCCTCGGAATCCAGTTCGTCTCCCTCTGGTAAGGGTTCACAGATCTCACCCCTATAAACATTCCATGCTGTCCACACCTTGTTCCATTTGCGGGGGGCAGCTCGAAGGACATACACAGTTCTTTCCGTGACCATCAGGATATCCATGTTTTTAGCCCATCTGTTTGCAGTGGGCACGTCCGGAGCCCCCCATTTTTGTGCAATATCACGTTTAGCTACTGTCATGGCTAGCGTGGCCCAGATTATTCCATACCTGTCTAGGTCATTGGGGTCCCATACGTTTAAAAGGCACTTACGTGGTTCTGGTATAGTGGAAACCTTAAGTGTCTGGGATATGGTGCGCATTATTCGCCTCCAGAATTCCTGTATTTGTGGGCAGTCCCATAGTGTATGGAGCAGTATCCCCTCCTCCCCGCAGCCTCTCAAGCAAAAGGGATTGGGCGCTCTATGTATTTTGTGGAGTAGTGTCCTGGTGTAGTAGATGCGATGTAAAATTTTTAGTTGCACCAGTCTAAATTTGGCCGAGATGCCAACCTCTCTTGGGGAGGCCAAGGCTTCATTCCACTCCGACTCATCCATCATACCGATTTCCCCCTCCCATCGTTCCTTAAGTTTCATCGTGGGGTCCTCTAAGTTGTTGATTAGTTTTTTGTAAGTGAGGGACGTGGCGCTCTGCTGCATAAAGTCTGTCAATAGTCTGTCCTCAAGTGGCGAGGAATCCGGCAGATCAGTGCCCGGTGGGATTGCCTGGAGCAGCGCGTGCCTAATTTGTACATATCGAAATGTTTCAGTGGGTCTGAGGTCATACTGCTGCTGGAGTTGCGGGAATGGTATTACTGTGTCTTTGTCCCAAAGGTCCCCCACCGTGGAGATACCTATCAAGTCCCACTGCGCGAACCCCTTGTATGCTCTAAGGTTTCCCAGTGACTTTGTGTCCCATAATGGTGTCATTTTGGTAAGTCTTCCTTTCCAGCCCAGTCGTGCCTGTGCTATATGCCAGAGGGTTGCTGTGTGTCGTGTCGGGCCGTGTAGATTTTTAAGCTGCGGTTTATTATACAGTACCGATAGAATGGAGTCTGTCCCTAATTGCGCCCAGTCTGCCCTGTACGCTGGGTCGTTTCTCGGGGTGTGGATCCATTGGTTAATTATTTTAAGTTGAGCTGCCCAGTAATATAGCTGAATGTCGGGAAGTGCAATCCCCCCCTCATACCAACTTTTCACCAATTTGTCATAGGCTATTCGCGCTGGACCATTGTTCCAGAGGAGGTTGGAGACCAACGCCGCAATCTGTTTGAAGTATCGCGGAGGGACAGGATGTGGAGTGTTTTCTAATATGTACAGAAATCTGGGGAGTGCCATCATCTTAAATAAGGCTGCCCGCCCCAGGAGGGTGTGGGGCAAGGTCACCCAGTGCTTAACGTCAGCGCTTAGGCGATCCAGAGGTGGTTTTAGGTTGTTAGCGAAGAAATCTGCTTCAGAATGTGCAATGATAATGCCCAGATATTTGAAGGAGGCCACCGGCGCCGCCAGGGGGCAATTTTCCTGTAGTCTCGGTGCCGGACCCTTTAACGTGTAGATCACCGATTTTGACCAGTTCAGGGTATAGCCTGACGTCGCCCCATGTGTATTACAAATTTCCAGCAGGGCTGGGATGCCGTTGTCGGGGTCGACCATGTAAATGAGCATATCATCAGCATATAGGGAGACCTTGTCTTCCCACCCCTCCTCCCATTGAATGCCTTTAAATAAGGGCGTGTGTCTGATCAGGATTGCTAAAGGCTCAAGCACCAGCGCGAAGAGTAAGGGCGACAAAGGGCACCCTTGTCTGGTACCTCTGCCCAACGGGAACGCCGGTGAGATGTGGCCATTAGACACTACCTGTGCCACTGGTTTAGTGTAGAGTAGTCGTATCCAGGTTATATATTTCGACCCAAAGCCCATACGTGTAAGCACCTCAAAGAGGTATTCCCATTCTACTAGGTCAAAAGCCATTTTGGCATCAAGGGAGAGGATCACCGCCTTTTCTGTGAGGAGGTGCGACCGTGCCAGTACCCCATGAACCCTCCGGAGGTTCAGTGCCGTACTCCTATGGGGCATAAAGCCCGATTGGTCGGGTGGATCAGGGTGCTCAGGTGCGGCATCAGACGGTTGGCCAGAAGTTTAGCCGGCACCTTGGCTTCCACATTTAGTAATGATATTGGGCGATATGAGGTGCATTCGTCTGGGGGTTTACCCGGCTTAGGTATAGCCACAATCGTGGCCGTGCGTTGATCCAGTGGCAGTTCTGCCCGCTCCCTACTTTCCAAATACATGTCCAGTAGGGGTCCACTAAGTTCTGAGGCCATTGATTTATACCATTCCACAGGCAGCGCATTAGGCCCTAGTGCTTTGCCCGATTGTAGCGATTGTATCGCCAATTGGATTTCTTCTTCCGAAGGATCCGCCTCTAAGTCTTGCGCAGTCTCTGGTGGTATGCTGGGGATGACAATGTCTGCTAGCGAGATTGTCGCCATTTGTGCAGTGACGACATGATCTGGGGTATATATGGTTTGAAAATGATGTGCTAAAGTGCGCACTATGTCCTCCGGGTGTGTTAGTATTTGGCCGTCAGTATTACTGAGTCTCTGAATTCCTCTCGCGCCTCCCTCCCTCCTATCCAACCATGCCAGCATTTTCCCTGCCTTGTCGCCTACATCATAAATTCTATGTTTAGTGTTTGCGATGTAGCCCTGTACTGTCGCCCTGAGGTGGGTCTGGTACTGTTGTTGCCGTAGCTGTAGTGTGTGTGTCGTAGTCGGGGAAGGGTCTGTCATATGCGCCGCGTTTGCATCGTGGAGTGCCAATTCTAGTTCTGTGAGTTCTTTCCGGGAATCACGCTTGTGCCCCGTGATGGCTGCTATTGCAGTCCCTCGTAGGACGGTCTTGTAAGCCTCCCACAGAATCGATGGTGAGGCCACCGACCCATCGTTTTCCGCAAAGTAGTGTGTCGTCGCCAGTTTTAGTTTCTTTCGTATTTTAGGGACTTTCAGATAATTTGGGTAAATGGGGTAGATCCTAGCGCATTTCTGTTCTCTAGTAGTAAGGGTGAGAACGATTGGCGAGTGGTCAGATATGCCTCTGGGTAGGATGTCGATCGTGTCAACCGTGCCTAGTCCCTCCCCCAGGAACAGAAAGTAATCTATGCGAGATAGGCTGTTGTGGACGGCGGAGTAAAAAGTGTATTGGGTCGCTGCGGGGTGCAGATGCCGCCATATATCCACAATGCCTAACGCGTCTAAAAAGTCAGGGAGTGGTGTAGTCCCTCTTGAGCGGGCCCTGGTGGAAAAGGCGTCCAACGCCGAGTCCATGATTGCGTTTAGGTCACCCCCAATGATTGTGTCACCCTCTGGGAGGTCCAGGAGGAATTTACCCAGTGCAGGTAACGCGTATGGAGTGCAGTGCCGGGGGGATGTATACCGATACCACATTAAGCGGCTTACCCTCCCACTGGCCATGTATCGCTGCGAAGCGTCCCTGGTCGTCTGTTGCATGTTGTGTAAGTATAAAGGGCGACGACTTTTTTAGTAGTATCCCTGTCCCCCTGGACCCAGAAGTGAAATCTGCATGCGTTGCCATTTTATATCCGCGCCTATCGAGCGCTTTGCATGTCGTCCCCGCAAGGTGTGTTTCTTGGAGCAGAACCACATCCGGGTTCTGACGTTTAATAGCCTGCAGTACCAGGCCCCTTTTTATTTTGTCTCCCAGGCCTCTGACGTTCCAAGTTAGCATGCGCACAGGGGGCACCCCTACCGTTACCGTGGCACTCTCAGTTGGTGTAGCCTGAAGTGGGTTGGCCATGAAGTCGTTGTAAAAGTGTCGGGAGCAACGTGTCGGTGCCTTTCGCAATGAGGGCTAGGAGTATGCCACTATCTAGGGTGGTAGCATTACGTGTGAAGTGAGTGATGACCAGAAACAAAAACATGAACAATAAAACTGTAACCCCATCCCCCCTCCCTGCTCCCCTGCTCCACGGACAAAATCCTGCCCGTTTCCCCAACTTCGCAGAGTGCTTTAGTCCTTCCCCAACTATCTTACTTGCTTGTGGGGTTGGTGAGGCCCCTTCAGGCACTAACTGTGACCACCTTACTCAGCTGCACCAAGTCCAAGGTCCATTGCTGCACCCCCAGGTCTCCTCATATATAGTCAATCTTCAGATCAGTGCTGTTCGCCCAGAGTCAGCGGATCTTGTGTCGAGTCGGACTCCGTTGCCGCCGTGTCATCTTGATGAGATGGATGGTTGGTCTGGCTGTCCATTTGCATGCCGTTGCGGTGATTAGTCCGATCCTTGCGTGGACGGTGACGGTGCCCCACTTGCCTCCAACCCTCCAGCCAGTCGTGGGCAGCCTCTGGTGTATCGAAGAACCACGTCTTTCCATCAGCTACTATCCGTAGCTTGGCGGGAAATAGCATGGAGTATGGCAACTCCCTGTCTCGTAGTATTTTTTTTACCTCCGTGAATGATTTGCGGCGTCTGGCTACCTCCGCCGTGTAGTCCGGGAAGAAGGATAAGGTTGCGTTTTGAATCTTAACAGGTGGGGAGACCCTCGCTGCTTGTAGGACTGCATCCCTGTCTCTAAAATTGAAGAGTCTTGCCAGCACAGGCCTCGGTGTTGCTCCCTGCTTAGGGGGTCCGCCCGGAACCCTGTGTGCTCTTTCCACTGAAAAGAAGTGGGATAGTCCTTTGGGTTGCAGTTTGTTCTTGATGAGGTCTTCGACGTAGAGGTCCATGGCCCCCTTCCCTTCCGTTTCCGGAAGTCCAAGGATACGTACGTTATTCCTTCGAGAACGCCCTTCTTGGTCGTCCAACTTCTCCTGCAGGAGTTTGGTGACCTTTTCCATGCGTTCCATGGCTATCTGTAGTTCGGACGTGTCTTCCACCAGAGATTTTGTGACCACCTCCACCTGGGATACTCTTTCAGCCATTTTTTAGAAGTCCACACGTAGTAGCGTGACTTCAGAGGAAATGGAGCCCACTGTTGTTTTGACTTCAGTAAGGGTGTTCATAATGTCCTCCAGCGTTATTTTTGCGGTCCCCTCCGTTGCCGGGGTAGCACCCATGGAGTTGCGTCCATTGTGTTGTGATTGTCCGTGTTGGCTGTATGCAAATTTGTCCAGTTTGGCCTGTGTGGACCCACTCCTGGTGCCTTTGCCCGCCATGGCGTCGCGACTTGTGGAGATCGGGGCCGTCCCTCGTTGTGCCGTGGACTGTTGAGGACGATTACTCCTTTTTCCGTCACGTAGGTCAGGGGACTGTAGGTGGGTGTACACTCCGATATTATGCTCGCCTGGGCAGAAGTCCCTCTAACCCCCTCACTGCCGCCACACCGACTCTAGTGCAGGACGCCTCCGGCTAGTACCTGTGTGTCCTTGCGCTGTCGCCGTCTGGAAGGCTGCTGTAGTGGTTGTAACGACTGCGGTGCCTCAATCCTCTACTTCCAGCGGGTAAAGCACTATGTCGCTGTCAGGCACTGGTTGCGTCGTGGGCAGGATGGACTCACGTTAGGTCTCTCGGTTAGGGTTCAGTCGGTCGCCACGTTGCCAGGCGGAGTACCATACCAGTTGCATTCAAGTCTCTCAACGTGCCCCTATGGCGTTGTGGTTAAAGATGTGGTCGAGGTCTTGGCAGGGTGTCTCTTACTTTGGCTGTTGTGGTCGTGTTACTGTGAGCGGGTCAGGACAGCCACTATTGTACCACGTTGTCGGGCGCTGCCGGTTATCCCCGCATTTATATGCGTATTGATGCCGTTCTATGCTGTCCCCCGGGGGCACTCGCCTTCCCCGCAGTCGGCCTCTCACTCGTGCACTCAGATGCACTATCCCGGGGGGGGGGGGGGCAAGCCAGGTGAGTTTCCCCTGTCGGATCTGTCAGACGTGAGCCCCGGATGACATGGGTTGATCGTGTACTCCCATGGGGGGGGGCTCACCGTCTCTCCGTAATCCGTGGCCGCTCCGCCTCTCCTCCGTTTCCGTGTCCGCTTCTTTCCCGCTCACCGCCGCACACAGACACTGGCAGGTGGAGCGGGGGCTACTGTCGTCGGCCGCTGCTCAGAGGGCGCCTCCGCTGCTCCGGTGCAAGTTTTGGGCGGTTGAGTGCTTCCGGTGGGGCGCCGGCAGCGCCTCCCTCTCCAGGCCGGCCCGGTCTCACTTCCGCCGGGGCTTGCGGGGCACCCGAGGCCGCTGCTTCCTTCCCAATTACAGGCCCCAACGCGCCAGTGCGTGGTTCGGCGGGTTCCGGTCCCTGGTTTCAGCCAGAATTCTACCTGGTGGTGCCGCCCCGACCCCGGACCCGATCGCCGCCGGTTCGGGTGGGTGATGTCACGGATAAGAGTGTCGGATTAATAATTAGGCCACAGTGCCTTCAGGAGCTCTCGTTCTAAGCTGTCGCCATGTTGGCCGCTAGCCTATTTCTGCATATTTAACAAAAATTTCGACTAACATCCTGGACGATTCAAGTTACTTTGGGCCCAGTCTTTCATCTCTTTGGGCCCAGTCTCTCATCAGGTTCGGATTGGGTTAATATATATATATATATATATATATATATATATATATATATATATATATATATATATATATACATATATATATATATATATATATATATGCCACAAAAACAGGAACCAATTCGAAGGAGACCGCAGAAAGTGTAATTTCAGCTTTATTCTGCAATGTGACAACTGCCAGCAACAGTCTTTTCAGAAAGGCAACCTTCGCAGTATATTTCAGCCGGACGCGTTTCGAGATGCAGAATCTCTTCCTCAGCGGCTTTGGTCATTAGCACGTGTGCAGGCGCTGAGACGACACACCTTCTTTTCTCGATCCCAAACCTGGTAGGTGGGGCCTTCACTAAGGCCTTCTGGGACTCGTAGTGTTCGTGTTAATATTACCTCAGTGGGGGCGCTTGCTGTTCATGCACCTTAGACCTGTAATGTTCGTGAGCCCTTCAGGTAGACTCTTGCTCCGCTTTGTGATGCCACATGAGCTGCGGGATAACGCTTCCCTGTAAAGCGCCAATTCCTCAACTCTCTCCTCCATACCAGCACCTCGTGGTGTCGGCGCAGGACCTTATGAACATCAGGGGGGTCTCCCTCATGACCTGGAAAGCCGTTTTAATGCCACAAAAACAGGAACCAATTCGAAGGAGACCGCAGAAAGTGTAATTTCAGCTTTATTCTGCAATGTGACAACTGCCAGCAACAGTCTTTTCAGAAAGGCAACCTTCGCAGTATATTTCAGCCGGACGCGTTTCGAGATGCAGAATCTCTTCCTCAGCGGCTTTGGTCATTAGCACGTGTGCAGGCGCTGAGACGACACACCTTCTTATCTCGATCCTAAACCTGGTAGGTGGGGCCTTCACTAAGGCCTTCTGGGACTCGTAGTGTTCGTGTTAATATTACCTCAGTGGGGGCGCTTGCTGTTCATGCACCTTAGACCTGTAATGTTCGTGAGCCCTTCAGGTAGACTCTTGCTCCGCTTTGTGATGCCACATGAGCTGCGGGATAACGCTTCCCTGTAAAGCGCCAATTCCTCAACTCTCTCCTCCATACCAGCACCTCGTGGTGTCGGCGCAGGACCTGATGAACATCAGGCGGGTCTCCCTCATGACCTGGAAAGCCGTTTTAATGCCACAAAAACAGGAACCAATTCGAAGGAGACCGCAGAAAGTGTAATTTCAGCTTTATTCTGCAATGTGACAACTGCCAGCAACAGTCTTTTCAGAAAGGCAACCTTCGCAGTATATTTCAGCCGGACGCGTTTCGAGATGCAGAATCTCTTCCTCAGCGGCTTTGGTCATTAGCACGTGTGCAGGCGCTGAGACGACACACCTTCTTATCTCGATCACAAACCTGGTAGGTGGGGCCTTCACTAAGGCCTTCTGGGACTCGTAGTGTTCGTGTTAATATTACCTCAGTGGGGCGCTTGCTGTTCATGCACCTTAGACCTGTAATGTTTGTGAGCCCTTCAGGTAGACTCTTGCACCGCTTTGTGATGCCACATGAGCTGCGGGATAACGCTTCCCTGTAAAGCGCCAATTCCTCAACTCTATCCTCCATACCAGCACCTCGTGGTGTCGGCGCAGGACCTGATGAACATCAGGCGGGTCTCCCTCACGACCTGGAAAGCCGTTTCAATGCCACAAAAACAGGAACATCAGTGATGTCATTTGAGATGTCATCAGTGATGTCATCAGTGATGTCATTTGAGATGTCATCAGTGATGTCATCAGTGATGTCACTGACCATGTCATGAATGATGTAATATGTGACATGATCAGCAGTGGATTGTGGGTGCGCGATATATAGTTAGTACAACTAACTATATATGGAATTTCAATGGTTTTGTGTGAGTAAAATAAGGTTTTGTAAATGCTAATTCCTAACTATATATGGTCTATAACCTATGGTTTTTTCAGTGAATTTCAATGGTTTTTTAATAGCAAATAACAAAAGCTTTAAAATGTATTTTTCTTTAAATCAAAAAATATATTTTACATGTTTTTAATACAATTTTTTTTTTAATTATTTTTTTTGTTTCGCTCCCGGTCCGCGAACCGGTTAGCTTCCCGTTAGCTCAATTTGGTGCGGCGACCCAGTCCGCGAACCGGTAAACGTTCCGTTTCCGCAACTGCCGCGTTAGAAAACAACATCGTGACGCGTCGCGTCAGCATGACGTATCGCGTTGTCGCGTAATACGTCATATGACGCGCCACGTTAGCATACCCGGAAGCGAACCGGTACGCGAGGCGCGAAGCGCTGCTTCCCGGAAGCGATCCGGGACGCGGCGCAAAGCGCGTAACGTAAACACAACAGGTCATGTGACTTGGTAATAACAGTTTTCATTGGTTCATTTCACTTTTGGTTTCCTAATGATGTAAGACTAGGTCATGTGATCTAAAATTAACACTTTTCATTGGTTTAGAACTATTGTTTTTCCCAAATGATGAAAACCCCTCCTTCTTTCCTCACTCTGACTTTCATCTTTGTGAGAGAAAGACCCTTTGTGATCACTGAGCAAAGGCTTCATTAGTAGCTTCAGCTGGTGCTTCCCCACCACCTCCACCACCTCCAAGGAAGAGAGGACCACCTGCTGAAGTTATCATTCAGCAAGAAGAGGAAGAAGAGGAAGAAGAGGAAGCGCAGGAAGAGAGGCAGTTTTTGCGTGAGGAGCCCAGGAGGTCTCATGTCAAAGAAAATTATATTTGGCAATTTTTTAAATATCCCCTGGGCCAAAAAAAAGTCAATGCCCGGTACGTAACTTGCCTTATATGTAAAGATAGACTGTCCAGAGGGACAGACGAGAAGTACAGTTACGGCAATTACACAATGCATCGCCATATGGATAGGTGGCATCCTATCAATTACAGTGCTGCGCAGTTACGTGACCAGCAAGATAATCCCCCTTCTATGGCCAGAAGATCAGTTGTACAGGAAGTGACGGGACCAGAGGCGAGGGAGATGGTCCCAAATATACAGATGAGATTCGGGGATGTGAAACAAGTGTGCGTGCGTTGTAATCAGTTCATTTGCTACAGAGAAAGTAGCATCAATCTAATCAACAGAGCTATCGACAATCATGTTTGTCCGAAACGCCCGAGAATAATTTTTTTTTTTTTGTTGCTCCTGTTGAGCCCTTTACAATGAATCGTTTTCGTTTCCCCCCCCCAAAAAAACCAAAAAATATATAAAACCGTTCAGAAAATACAAAAAATGTAAAAAAATGTTCAGAAAAATAATAAAAAAATATAAAACAACAAAAACAATAAAAAAAAAGTTCTTTTCAGAACTACCTCCCCGTTATAAAAAAATTGGTAGAATATTTGGAACTCTGTTAACCTCTATTTCTTTTGGTTCGCTTCCCGGTTCTCTCTCCGGTACGCGAACAGGGAGCGAACAAAAAAAAAAATTTAAAAAAAAAGAAGAGTAAGTATAAGGGAAGGAAACAGACAGTTATGTTAAAAGAAAGACAGCTATAGGGAGTAAACTAGAGATACTGTTTAATAGATCTATTTACTGAAGAAAAGATTTAAGAGGGTATAATTGTGAAAAATAAAATAGATAAGGAAGTGAGAAAAAAAAAGGAGAGTAGAAGAATAACAAACAAGAGTTTCTTAGAGAATGTGACTGAATGATCAAATTAAGATTAAAACATTGGAATAACAGAGAGAAAAAACACAATGCAGAAAAGAAGAAGTAACAGAAAAGGAATGATTGAAACAGCAAAGAAATGTAAATAACATAGGGGCATATTATCAACATAGGCAATAAAAATTTTGCTGCTTTTATCAGCAGAAATCTGACGCTAAAGATGCTTTTGCGGCAGTTTTTTGCCGATAATTACTGCTTTTATCGGCAGAAAACTGCTGCTAAAGCAGCTTTTCCGGAAGAAAACTGCTGCTAAAGCCACTTTTGCGGCAGTTTTCTGCCGATAAAAGCGCCGATAATTTTATTGCCTGTGTTGATAATATGCCCCTTACTGTGCTTGAACTACAGAGAGAAAGCATAATGAACAAGTAGTGAAAGAGTGATCAGTCAGAAACAGTGAGAGTAATAGAGACAGAGTGAGTGAACAAGAGTGAGGAAGTATGAGAAGAGAGGAACTGAGAAAAATAGTGGAAGGAGTAGAGTAAGTAAGTAATAGCGAAAGGAATGAGGGAAGTAGCAAAGGCAGGAAAGTGAGGGTTAAAGAAATGAAGTAGTGAAACTAATAGAAGTTAAATGTGATAGAAATGTAACGAAAAGAGTACAAAACATTTACCTTATAATTGTCGTTAACTTAGTCACTTGTTATTTTTATACTTTCAATCTGTGAAAGAGAGAACAAACATTTGAAAAATATTAAAACATGTATTTAAAAATTAGAAAAGACAAGGGAAAAGATTGAAGGACAAACAGTTTTTCAACAACTTTGACACTTACAGAAGCCTCTGCTTCTCCATGCCCCTACACAGTCCTAAAAATATACATTTTAAACTAACAGTATCTTGATGCAGATGAAGTGAGGCCTATCTTGCAACATGGTGCATCTTTTGCACTGCTGCTGTCTCACAACAGTGATGCAATGGCAGCGCAAAAGAGGTGCACAGCCATCATAAAACTGTCCTTAACATTTTAAATGATTGTTTCAGGATGCCAATAAGGTGTGTCCTATCCAGAGGTTTGTTTGAGGTGAGGCCTACTCAGGGTTGCAGATGAAATTTAAAGTTGTTGAAGAGTACAGAGGAGATAATACATGTCCATGCCTACCAATGAAGTGAGTCATGTCCACTTCACTCTTGAACAAAGGCCACACCTCCTCTGTTTCCCTGGACAGGCCTAAACTTGATCTGCACAATGTGATGTGTAATGTTAGGAAACACAGGTGATGTAATTGAAAAACGTGCAATTTCTTTTGCTCATTTCACAATCACATCACTTGTGTTTCCTTTGCTTAGGTATCTCATTGTGCAGATGTAGTCCAGCATATGAAACAGTACCCAGAAGTGCAGCACTGCATGCAACAACTTTGACACTTACAGAAGCCTCAGCTTCTGCATGCCCCCTACACAGTTCTAATTATATACATTTTAAACTGACGGTATCTTGCTGGAGATGAACTGAGGCCTATCTTGCAACATGGTGCATCTTTTACACTGCTGCTGCGTCACAAAAGTGACGGAACAGCGGCGCAAAAGAGGCACACAGCCTTCATAAAACTGCCCTTAACATTTTAAATGATTGTTTCTAGATGGTGATAAGGTGTAACCCATCCACAGATTTGTTTCAGGTAAGTCCTACTCAGGGTTGCAGATGAAATTTAGGCTTGTTGAAGAATACAGAGGAGATAATACATGTGCAGGCCTACCAACGAAGTGAGTCATGTCCACTGCACTCTGGAACAAATGTCAGACCTCCTCTGTCTCCTGGAACAGGCCTAAACCTCATCTACACAATGTGATGTGTAATGTTAGGAAACACAGGTAATGTAATTGAAAAACGTGCAATTTGTTTTGCTCATTCCACAATCACATCACCTGTGTTTCCTTTGCTTAGGTATCTCATTGTGGAAATGTAGTCTATCATATGAAAGACTACGTAGAATATGAGCACTGTATGCAACAACTTTGACACTTACAGCAGCCTCAGCTTCTCCATGCCTCCTACACAGTTCTAAATGTACATCATAAATACAAAAAGTACAGAATTAATTATACATGTTAAATGGTTTATTTGTGCTGTTCTCAGAATGTATCAAATTTCACTAAAAAAAGTGACTTGAAGGTATTCATCATATAACAGCGGGGAAAAAAAACACAATCAAAATGATTGTGTTTAAAAAACCCATATAACATAACCAATCAGAAATCAGAACTCCTCAAAAGTAACTTACTTTCCATGACGTCGAAGGATGTCCTATGAACAGCTTACACTCTGTTGTGCTGTTTTTATTTTCAGCCCGCCACTTTCTGAAAGAAAACCTCCATCGTTTTGAAAAATATGTTACATACAATAAATGACTTGTCGCTCTCTACCACATGTTTCCACAAGGCCAAATCATGTAAGAGCCATTTATAACTCTTGGAATTCTTGTAAGCAAATCCCGTCATTTTCTATTTCCGCAACTTTCAGAAAGAAAACGTTCAAGATCACTTTCACAATCCTGGACTAGTAATATCTTACCCTTCTTGCTCACTCATGTTCTACATTTCCTATGACACTGATACTGCTTACTATGAAGCAGACTTACACTACCTCTATGACTACTACAATTATTTAATTCTCTACATCACTTTTAATCACAAAGCAATATAAAACAGTAGATAAAATTATATCAACCCCTAGAATCATTATACGCCAGTTACCTACCCTAAATTCTCTTTTCTGAAA
Source organism: Lissotriton helveticus (assembly GCF_964261635.1). Lineage (NCBI taxonomy): Eukaryota > Metazoa > Chordata > Amphibia > Caudata > Salamandridae > Lissotriton > Lissotriton helveticus. The sequence goes on from NC_136072.1 coordinate 655,843,795, forward strand.
ACAGAAAGTAAGAATATTTTTAAGTAAAAAGGCAACATTGTATCGTAGCCAAATGGGAATCATTTCCGAAACAGCAAATTTTTTTACATTTTCAATAAGCTGTGTAATAAGCGGATCTTGTCAAAGGACCATCATGCCATATAATAGCTGCAGTTACAAATGTTCTTCCTAAAATCAATGACTGTGTAGCCACAACATTTGTAATTAAAGTTGAAGACTTACTTTCATCAGGTTTATATAGTTGTATTTTTAAAATGACAATATAATCAAAAGTTTGGACCAATAATCTAGACAGCATTGCAGACTTTACCTCTACTCCATGTTTTGATTGGCTGCTTGAATTAGCTTATAAAAAGAAACAGTTTTTCTGAACTCATTCAAAGTGCAGTTATTTTTCCATGACGTCAAGTGTTATGGTAAGAACACTGTTTGCTTTGGGAAATACTCTGTTGTCCTTCAACTAATCTGTGCCCACCACTTTCTGTAAGAAAATCTTCTTATTTTCCAGGAACTATTTAAAACTCAAAAATAACTTTTGACTCTGTACTACACTTATCCTCAAGGCCAAATCATGTAGGAGCCATTAGAACCTCTAGAAATTCCTCAGAGCAAATCCCGAGATTCCCTCTCTAAAAATTTTGGTTTTAAAAACACCAGGTAAGAATTTTTAAGGTCAAAAGGCAATTTTTTTTTGAAAGTTAAAACAGAATAGTTGCAGAATGACCAGCCATTTCTAGACTTTAAATAAGCTGTGTAATGTCCTGATGTTATTGAAGGACCGTCATGATATATAATTGCTGCAGTTACAAAAGTCCTTCCTGATATTGACAACTGCGAAGCCACAAAATTTTTAATTAAAGTTGTCAATTTTGTTCCATCAGGCCTACATCGTTGGAACATTAAAATGACATACTGGCCATCAGCCGCGGGCCGTGGAGGGAGTTACGGTGGGGCAGGGAGGCGGGAAGGGGGCGGGGCAGGGTGGAGAGGGCTAAAAACCGGCACCTGGATAATTACAGGTAAGTAAACAATTTAAATAATAAAACGAATTTCGTAGCGCGCACTGCATTGCAAAATGGGATGCAGTGCGCACTACGAAATTCGTTTTATTATTCAAATTGTTTACTTACCTGTAATTATCCAGGTGCCGGTTTTTAGCCCTCTCCACCCTGCCCCCCCCCCTCCCCGCCTCCCTGCCCCACCGTAACTCCCTCCACGGCCCGCGGCTGCTGGCCATATGTTCGTATAAATAATGTTGACATCATTTCAGATTTACATTGCCTACACTCCATGTTGTGATCAGCTGCTTTTACTAGCTTATTAAAGGACACTGATTTACTGTCTGGCAAAGTTAAATATATAAATCTTTCTGAGTCTACACTAGTAGTACTTGATACCCTACAGTTCTCGCAGTCATGCTGCCATTGCTAAGAAAGCCCAAACAGGTGATCTACATCTACACCTTCAGCATGCAATACATCAAGCATATACATTAAAAACTCCTGACAATCTTGCTGAATATTTTGAGAGAATTGTGTTTGACCTGAACATCTGTCTAACAGATTTCGAATTTCAGACACACTTTCTATTTTTGTTCTATCAATGTTACATTTCTCTAACACAGAATTTAACAAACTGCAAAATCTTTGATCCGAATTGACCACAATCTCTTCTTTTACATTTCTAGAGAAAACAAAACATTAACCACTACATTAGCATAGCAGTTGACACCAGAACTGTTTTCAAATTGAAAACCAACAACATCTTCAACAGAATCCTTTTTCTTTCTGCTTATAATTTCAGGTTCATCGACTTTTCGTATTTTTGCTACAACCTCCCTAGTATTGGTCACATTTCTTCGTTTCCGGCCTACCACACGTTTCTCAAACAAAGGATATTGAGGCAAATGTGGCGCATACTCTCTTCTTAACCTATTGTATTCCTTAACACAATCTAGATCCGCACAAATGTTTGTGACATCACACTCAATCAAGTACAATCCCGATAAAGTTCTAACTCGTGACAATGCCACATATGCCATACCCTCCTTGAACACAGAACTGCCAATATTCACCAATGCACTGTCTACACTTAAACCTTGCGATTTATGGATTGTCACCGCATATGCCAAGCAAACAGGAAACTGCTTACGGCGAACATATAAGTCTTTTACAAGCAAAAATCTAGCAGAACAACGACCAATTAGCTGTACTTCCTCAATGCCATCACATTTAATTTTTAAAAATTCAATTCCATCTCTATTTCTGTATTTCACAAAATCAACAACATTACCCATTGATCCATTTACCAGACCTCTTTCAACATGTAAATTCCTTCTTAAAATTATACGGCAATTTAAGCACACATTCAGAGTCTTTTCAAGACCTGCACTTTTAGATATAGTCTTCTCTAATGAATCCAATTTTGATTTCAAATTCTCAGACAAAATAATGTTGCTCTACTCTGTCAATAGCTTCCAGTTTCACAATCTCTTGGTTTTCTAAATGCAACATTTTGTTGTTGAAGATGGCACATTCTGCAAGAGTTGGCATCAAACATATTCCAGATTTCTTCTCAGTAATTTTCTGAAAAATATTCTCAGGCACAACGTCTTGTTCTGGATATAAATTTGACAGTAATCGTGCATGTAAAGCTTCTTTCCCATGCTCGGTCACTTTTCCAATTCTAACATCTTGTAGAATATTCTTGTAATCTTCATCCTTCGCCTGACGCATATTTTCATGCAGTTCAGCATAATTGAAGTTTAACCATATATTGACGTTGCCAATGCTCCCTAGGCACTTCCTGGTATCTTCATGCGTGAGCATTTTGAACACAGGTTGTCCTTTCACTGGTGTCAGCTGCAGAAGATCTCCGAAAACAATGATGTGTTTGCCACCAAATAACACATCATACTCTGTTTTAAGAACTTCTTGCATTCTCAAATGCACAAAGGCAAGCATGACATTGGAAACCATGCTTACTTCGTCAATGATAAGAAGTTTCATTTTCCTCAAGACTCTTGAAACTTCACAACAAGCATCTCCAGATAACTTGTGGTATTGTAATTTGTTATCATGCTCCACTGGCAGCATCAGTAGACGATGCAAAGTAATACCTTTAATGTTATGTGCTGCCAGTCCAGTTGGAGATGTGACAACACAAGACAGCGATGACTCAGTCCTTTTCTGCAAATAACATGAAATTGCTTTAATGAGGAAACTTTTTCCAGTTCCCGCTTCTCCACTCACGTACAGTCGAACAGGCTTCAACGACGTACATGAGCACTCTTTCTTCTCATGACTTAATCCATGATCAATTTGGTTGGTAACCTCGTCATATATTTTCCTCTGCTCAACGTTGAGTTGTCTTTCCAAGTCTTCTAAGTTAACCGCATCCTCCTTAGCATGTGCCATGGCTCTTTCCACTTCATTCATGGCAGTGGCAGCTTCATTTTCGATAACAGGTCCTCCTAGTGGATCCTGACTCAATGAAACAGAACTCTGACTGTCCTGAGAACTGTCTCTGGCAATCTCGGCTGCAATTGTTGCTTCCTGCTCGATTTCCGCGTTCAACATTTCTAGATATTTGGGAAAAACAGGACATTCTATGGTCTCCTTGGCGGCAGTGAAAGAGTCTTCGTAACAGAGGAAATCTCCAAGCAGTTCCTCTTCTGCACGCCAAGGCTTAAAAAGTTGCAAAAGTGCTAAATAGAAAAACTCCTTTTTTTCAGGAGATTCGCCACTCAATTTCCGATGGTTTACCAAGTGGCATTTTCTTTGCTTGACCAGACATCCCTCACTTCCAATTACATCAAACACTCCTTTATCAATATCTTCTTTGATGTTCCTCTTGAATATGTAATTTTGTAGAACCTCATACAGACAAACATTCTCGAGGTGACTGCTTCGATTTGGATAATATGTATCCAACATGTTGGTCTTCAAAATATCGGTACTGTTCGGCTCCTTTTCCGCCAAATACTCAATTTCCCACACAGGTTTCAGAACTCGATTACGCGTTGCAACAAGACCAAGACTCGCCCAAACGATACTCCTGGATTTGGCATAGAGACTTGCTGAAGACAACCGGTCAGAACATTCGTAAGCTCCGATTTCTCGATGTGACAACATCTTCAGACTGAAACTGTACAACTTCTTGCTGAGGCTCTTTTCATGGGAAATGTCCTCCCACATATCCTTCAATTCTGTCTTTTCTTTTTTGGTGATGTAAGATGTCACATACCGAGCCACAGCCATACAGTTATCAGACACAAACTGTATATCCATGTTAGCATTCCACATGGACAAAATCACTGGGTTGTAGTCGTTGATGTACTTGGACTCTTCGTTCCTTTTCAAATTGTATGTGTTTTTAGGTGATTTCTTCATCACATTATGTCGCAGCGAAGACATCAAACTGTTTACTCTTCCTTTAGAAATCACCGGTCGTGGAAAGCCGAAACGACATTTGGTGTAGAACTTGTCCTTGTTTCTGAATTTACGACGACAGTACTTTCCACAACGATAGCTTTGGAAATGTAGAACTTGTTCTCTTAGGCTTTTCTTCTCGTTTGCGTTTGGAACAGCACACGTAGAATACTGTTGTATGAAACTCATCACTAAGTCTTCTGGATCTGTTCCAAATTTAGGTGCATCCTTGATCCACAGCAGCATATGTATATGAGGAGCACCTCTTGCTTGGTACTCCTTTCTCCAGAAGAAATCCAACACCTCTCCAAGAGGTAGATTCTTCTTATTCATGATGAAAGACATCATAGCTTCAAATCTATGATTGAAGTACCTGCATACATTCACTGGATCCAAAGAGCACAGTTCTCCGGGTGTCTTGAATTCGATATTTTCAATGTTTCCATTTGCCTCTCGTAGAAATTCAAGTAAGTCTTCCCAGCCATACTCGGCACAGCTCAGAGTGAGGAACCATGTGGGAGTTCCTAAGTTCCTCAGCATACATTTTAAATCACCATGATGACGGTACCAGTACTCATTAGTACCACGCTGACACGCCATGAGATTAATCAGGTGACAATCCAAAATACTTTCTTGCACATTGACTTTATCCATAAAGTCACTTGCAGAGATGTTTTGCATCTGTATACCACTTTTCAAGATGTGGTTCACTGCATATGACAGTCCAGACAGATCGCTTACAAACAGGAGATGAAACAAATAGGGAATGCATTGTCGAAACCTAGCATCTTCTGCATACAATCGTAAAGTCCGGTATTCAGAAGCAGGAATTTGATGAGGTCGCTCATCATATCTTCCTCCTTGACCTGTTGGAAATAGCTGTGGGAAACACCGAGCTTCCAAACTTTCCTCCCAAACACTAATGGGACTCCCTTTGGCTTGTTTCATTTGAAACAACTCAATAGCATTCCCCATGACTTCCTTGGAATGCAAAGGATGAACACTATAATGTTCATATATTTCTTCACTTTTAGAGGGTTCTACTTTCTCAATTTGAACAGCACACAAATTGCTATCCTCTTCTTCACTTACTTCCTCTTCTGCAATATATACATTCTTATAGTACTTATTATTTTTTTTCCAATACAATGTTGCCTTTTTGACTTTCCTAACATCCACTAAATCTTGCCATATTTTCTTACTCTTTGTCGGAACCCCATTAACTAAGATAACCAGAGGTTCCTCTTCCACTTTTTCTACTCCAATTGTATTAATGTTTTTCTTCAAATCTAGAGGCAAATAAGCAACTCTTCCCTTTAATCCTCTCTGTAAATCTGATGGAGGCAATTTCCCTGTCTTTGGCTCCATTCTTACAATAGCCTGAAAGGGATGGATACTTTGAATCAAAATAGATTCATAAGTATTTAAATCCTTCAATTCAGAAGGAATCTCAACCAATTCCAGATTATTATGAACCGCTCTAGCAGGCATCTGGTTTTGATTTAATTTGTTAGAACAATAAGTACACACACGTTGATCTGATCCCAAATCAAAACAATTTTCTACCATCAAGTATGTTGCACAATCCTTCCATTCACTATTATTTTCCCTTTCACTTTTTGCATATAAATCCACTAACTTAGTCTGATTCTTATAATAAGTGCGTCGACAACACACACAAGTGAAATTAGGCCTCTCACTTGATTTCACCTGAAACGTGGCAATTTCCTTCTGAAAATTATCTGTACTGGAAACCTGTACACTGTCTTCCACATTACCCTCTTCTTCTCTGTCAATTTCAACATTCTCCTCTTTACTTCCAAAGTAACAAAACTCAATTTCTTCACAAATATTCTTCACATCTATTTCAGAACCATGCAAAAGAGCAGCGCATAATTGTTTAAGCATAATTGCTGGACTCTTAGCATAATACAACATTCTAACTAATTTCCTCACTTTATTATGATGCACTGCTAGCATCCTGAAATGATGAAAAACACTCTGGCATACTCTCCTGGAAAGACAAGCCAGTGAATGACCATGCAAACCTGTCACTTCTCTCACTCTGCAAGGATCTAATTCTTGCAACAACATCATTTTCTGCTTCAAACTTTTCTTATTAAATGTCCGTACAAAATCACAAAGCAAATTGATGGAATCCTGTCGTACACTGCAAATACTACTACACTTCCAGGTGTACACAGGACCCTTAGGACGTCTTCCTAAAACCTCATTACCTAACACCTCTTCTGTCTCTGTTGTCACAAGTTTTTCTTTTTCAACTGGACAACCATCTTTCACCTCATAAGCTCGACCACTGGTGTCAACTGCATGCACCAAATCATTATCCTGGAAATAACTCTCCTCATTAAAAAAATGCCTCACAACTTGAACTATGCATCCATTCTCCGGAAAAAACTTCACAAAAATTACTACGATTAACTATTCTCTTCCATCTACTATTTCTTTTGAAATCATAAATTGCCTTGTTTAGCTTCCTAATTCTATTGATTATCAAAATAAATACCTTTCGTTTAATTTCAAATGCCTGATCAATAACTTTCTCAACTTTTTTTTTTCTCTTATAAAAAACCACTTTCTGTTGACCTTTCTTAATATTTTTTAACAAATTGCCAATTATCCTGTTGCGGAACATTCGTTTACGAATGTCCCTAAACTGTTGTTTCCTTCTACTATCATGCACAGAGTTATCTCTTGCTCTAGCAGTAACATTTTTGATTGGCCTTTCCTTTCCGTTTAAATTGCTTCTCTTTTTCTGGACTGAAACATTTTCTGTAGTAATACTTTTTTTTCTACAAATGTTTCTTATGAATGATTTAGTTGTCTTACCCGGTGCTTTCTTGGTGACTTGACGATTTTTTATTGTAGAGGACTGCTGCAATAATTGATGAACCAGCTGTCTTTGACGTTTTGTAGCCTTTCTGATTCTATCCTTAGACGGCATTCTCTACTTTTGAAATGGTCTGCAGTTGAATCTGTGGTAAAATATAATAAAAAAAGTTATTAACCACTATTACCAAACAATAAATCAATAACAGTCGTCAAAAACTTAACACACTACTTGTCATTTTCACTTAGAATAATTTTTAGTGCATAGGCAAATTTAGTGTTCACAAATAGTAGCAAAGAAATGGAATGCTTCTACATTTTACCTGTGCTGTTATATATGTGAATCTGATCTAATTTTATGAGCATATTATACTATTTTATTAAAGACACTACACATAACCTGTTTTTGAAGTTGTGTTTAATTTTAAATGAAACGGTTTACATTTTTACTTTTTATTTCCGTTAAATTTTAAAAATAAATGTTTATAGTTCCATAGGCTCAAGCAGGTCAGCTTCCCACCCTATGTCATACAATTCTGACAAATCGGCATCCTCATCATGTTCTTCATCATCCTCAGGATTTAAATCATCTAAGGGATCTACTTCCACTGACGTTTCAATGACAAGTTCAACGATAAGATCGAGATCAACTGATTGCTCATTATCACTCATGCTTGATGTTGTCGTTATCTTTAAAAAAAGAGAACAACAATGAGATGTTGCAGAGTAAGACACAAATCTCAGAGACTATAATAGTAAAAATGTTTAACAAGAGTAACATTTTGCAGCTATTATTTAGCCATGTCCAGCGATGCTGAGGAGGTGAGGCCTATGTCCAAGTTTTCAGTGAACAGGACTCATTTCTTCTTAACCTTGGATAAGCCTCACCGACTCTTTGTCCCCTGCACATACTTAAATGTAAAGGGACAGATTTATTTTAACTGGCACATCCCCAGGGATACACCAGTTAACGTGCACCGCTGCTCTGCCACCCATGGTGTGCCGCATTTACAATGTGGAGCACCATTGAGTAAAAACAGCACAGATGCGTCACGCATCTGTGCCGCAAAAGCAGCACATTGCAGTAATCACGTCATAAGCACGACATGTCTACTGCAATGCACAGGAGGAAGCCACACATTGCATGGTGCATCACTCCTTAGGCTATTTCAAACAGGCATAAGGATTTGATTCAGCAATGCTATAAAGCTGACTCAGTGAAATCTTCTAAATTTCACTGTGTTAGTTTTACAGGGCTTTCATGCAAATGAATGCCCACCCTGCAACACAACACCTATATGAAACCTGACGCAGGTTTCATGTGGCACAGGACTTTACAGCATAACACATCTGCCTAGATGCATCAAGTTGTAAATATGTCACAACATAGCAAATGTTTTGCACCGCCGCTGTATCACAAAAGTGACGCACAGCGGCACAAAAGAGGCACACACCTATCATAAATCTGTCCCTAACATTTTAAATGATTGATTCAGGATGACGATAAGGTGTAGCCTATCCAGAGGTTTGTTTGAGGTGAGGCCACTCAGGGTTGCAGATGAAATTTAGGGTTGTTGAAGAATACAGAAGAGATAATACATGTGCAGGCCTACCAATGAAGTGAGTCATATCCACTTCACTCTTGAACAAAGGCCAGACCTCTTCTGTGTCCGTGGACAGACCTAAACCTCATCTGCACAATGTCATTCGTAAACTTAGGAAACACAGGTGATGTAATTGAAAAATGTGGAGTTTCTTTTCCTCATTTCACAATCACATCACCTGTGTTTCCTTTGCTTAGGTATCTCATAGTGCAGATGGAGTCTAGCATATCAAAGAGTACACAGAAATTCAGCAGTGTATACAACAATTTTGACATTTACAGAAGATTCAGCTTCTTATCTTGTTGGAGATGTAGTGAGGCCTGTCTTGCAACATGGTGCATCTTTTCCATCACTGCTGCATCGGTTTCATGTGGCACAGGACTTTACAGCATGACACATCTGCCTAGATGCATCAAGTTGTAAATATGTCGCCACATAGCAAATCTTTTGCACCGCCGCTGCGTCACAAAAATGACGCACAGAGACGCAAAAGAGGCATACACCTATCATAAATCTGTTCCTAACATTTTAAATGATTGATTCAGGATGACAATAAGGTGTGGCCTATCCAGAGGTTTGTTTAAGGTGAGACCTACTCAGGGTTGCAGATGAAATTTACGCTTGTTGAAGAGTACAGAGGAGATAATATATGTGAAGGCCTACCAATGAAGTAAGTCATATCCACTTCACTCTTGAACAAAGGCTAGACCTCTTCTGTGTCCGTGGACAGACCTAAACCTCATCTGCACAATGTCATTCGTAAACTTAGGAAACACAGGTGATGTAATTGAAAAATGTGGAGTTTCTTTTCCTCATTTCACAATCACATCACCTGTGTTTCCTTTGCTTAGGTATCTCATAGTGCAGATGGAGTCTAGCATATCAAAGACTACGCAGAAGGTGAGAACTGTATGGAACATGGCTATGTAAGTCAAATAATCAAAATCTAAATTTGCCAAGCACACATGGGGGTGTATTTACAAGGACCTTCCACCACGAGGAAATGTCTTTAATTAAAATGAGAAAAATAACATCAAAGGGACTCAAATGCCTTTTAAATATACCCCAGGCAACCTATGAAACTGTAGCACTACATATCAAGAAACCTAATTGATTTCACAAATCGTTTTCAAACACATCATCTAAATCAATTATATACCTACATTCAAGGGGAAATGACTTAAAATGGCCTAAGACACATGAAAGCGTTTTTTTAAGGCCCTTGCACCATTTTTGGGTCGCTTTTAACATGGCTATGTTAGTCAAAGAATTAAAATCTAAATTTGCCAAGCACAGATGGGGGCATATTTACAAGGACCTTGCACCACGGGGAAAGGTCTTAAATTAAAATGGTAAAAATAACATCAGAGAGACTCAAAGGCCTTATAAATATGCCCCAAGCAACCTATGAAACTCTAGCACTACATATCCAGAAACCTAATTGATGTCCAAAAACGTTTTAAAACACATCATCTAAATCAATTATATACCTACATTCATCAGGAAGTGACTTAAAATGCCCTAGGACACATGAAAGCGTTTTTTTTAAACCCTTGCTCCATTTTTAGATCACTTTTAACATGGCTATGTAAGTCAAATAATCAAGATCTAAATTTGCCAAGCACAGATGGGGGCGTATTTACAAGGACCTTGCACCACAGGGAAAGGTCTTAAATTAAAATGGTAAAAATAACATCAGAGAGACTCAAAGGCCTTATAAATATGCCCCAAGCAACCTATGAAGCTCTAGCAGTACATATCAAGAAACCTAATTGTTTTCATAAATCGTTTTTAAACACATCATCTAAATCAATTATATACCTACATTCAAGGGGAAATGACTTAAAATGGCCTAAGACACATGAAAGCGTTTTTTTTAAGGCCCTTGCAACATTTTTGGGTCACTTTTAACATGGCTATGTTAGTCAAAGAATTAAAATCTAAATTTGCCAAGCACAAATGGGGGCATATTTACAAGGAGCTTGCACCACGGGGAAAGGTCTTAAATTAAAATGGGAAAAATTACATCAAAGGAACTCAAAAGCCTTGAAAATATGCCCCAAGCAACCGATGAAACTCTAGCAGTACATATCAAGAAACCTAATTGATTTCAAAAAACGTTTTTAAACACATCTTGTAAACAAATTATAATCATACATTCATGGGGAAGTGAGTTAAAATACCCTAAGACACATGAAAGCATTTTTGTAAGACCCTTGCACTATTTTTGCGTCACTTTTAACATGGCTATGTAACACAAAGAAACAAAATCTATTTGTAAAACACTTGACACAAAGCAACATTTTAAATATACAACTTTCTTCATAATTTTCTCCCTAAAGCATACTATTCTCTATTTAAATTAAATTAAACTTTTCTCACCTTAGCAAATACTTTTTGAGTTACAAAACAGTCGAAGACACACACCAATTTGTCTTTAGCAGAGCAAAAGGTATGCACTCCAGAGGCTGGAACCAACAATGGCACAGAAATGCTATAATTCATCACACATATCTCTAATGTCACCCAATCAAAACTCTTCCCTCACTTTTTTCAAATCAACACCCTTCCCCCCTCTGCCCTTTCTGCCTTTTTTGCATAGCAACCACCTCCTGAAAGACCTCTGATGTTTGCAAGTTCACACAACAATGTTTCAATTGAACTCTGAACTCTCAGTGCACCTGCATATCCAGTGCAATCTTTCATAAAATGATTTTTTCTTGACCATTCAAATTACATCTTTCAAAGAACTCATCCATGCACCCTAACTTTCTGTTTTCAGCAATCAAAATCCACCAATCACTGCTACTGCTTTCTTAACACAGAAACTCCACAGTTTTTTTCATTTTAAACTCTTATTTTTTCAACTGCCATTTCATTGCCACACTTCATCTGACTGCAGCAGAACCTTCTCTCACCATGTTTTCTGTCTGGATTGTTGGACATAGTTACATCTACTGGGCTCAGAGGTATGCTGATAACAGAAATTTACCTAACCTCAATTTACAAAATGTGGAAATTAAGTGGATTGGCAACAGAGGATTAAAATGTCACCAATTGATACCATTGGTGAAAACCTTTATGCATTTGCCTAAACCTGACCTGTTAATTTTGCACTGTGGAGGTAATGACTTGGGCACTTTGACTGGGGTAGGTCTGGAAATGCTTTTAAAGGACACCTTTGAGCAATTGATGGCACTTTTTCCTCAAACTGCCTTGGTATATTCAAATATATGCCAAAGACAGAAATGGAGGTGGTCGAACCAATTTTGTCCACAAATTGAGAAGTCGAGGAAGCATGTAAACAAATCAGTTTCAGCTTACATGAGAGACCATGGAATGGGCTCCATGTACAACAATAACTTGCGTTACTACATGCAAGATATCTACAGAGGAGATGGAGTTCACTTCTCAGATGAAGGGAACAGACTTTTCATTTTGAATTTAAGACTGTGCATTGGTACCTACTTATAAGTACCTAAATGTACCATAAACCCAAAAGCTCTTCTCAGAGCTACCCTACATCTGATCACTCACAATTATTATTTTTCTCTAACTTTTTTCACTAATTTTCAACAAAGTACGCTCCCCGGAGCGCTACCCGGTACGCGCACCGGAAGCTAACCGCGCGAAATTAAAAAAAAATAATAATTCCGCACATATGGGCCTCCTCAGCCACCCTCAGAAAACCTAGGGGGTCAAGATACGTCTACCGTGCCCCCTTCTACCCATTCTGAACAATATTTGCCCTCCATCTTGTATTTTAATTCGACCGAAACACAAAATGGTGGACTCCCGTAACGCTGCCGGTTCGTGTACCGGTGCGCTCACCGGGAAGCGCTCCATTAAAAAAGGTGGGAAAGTAATTTACAGAAGAAACCCTGGAGACAATGTCACCAAATATAGATTAACTCATACTACATACCAATCCCTACCATTTTCACAAATTTGGTTGGAATTCCATTTAGCCATTTATCCTGTAGACCTCTCTAAATACCCTGAGGTAAATTACTTCATAAAACACATCTGAAGTGTTGGAATTGACAACCAATTAAAATGTTACTTTCATTTTCTACTTTTTTTACCTGACATTTGATTGGTTATGTACCTGAATATATATAAAAAAAAGAGATAGAAACACAGCCATTTTGACTACTACTTCCTGAACTACATTGCAAGATCATTTTCACTCACAACTTAAACTTTTTTTTAAAAGGTAAGATATTATTTTATAAATTTGAAAACATTTTCAGATAGTTATATACTATCCCTCTGTAAGAGTTAGACATTGAGAAAGGCTTGTTTATTATAATTATGGATTGATTTAGGTTTCTGTGGTATAATTATGAATTTAAATAGGCTTTTTCACAGGCACTTTTTAATAGTACTACTTCATGCCTCAAAAGTACCTGTCTGAACTTAAACCCAACAGTGCCCTATCTCTACTGATATATTTATTTTTTATTCAAATTTCAGCACAAAAATGCAAGGAGAACAGAACGTTTCCTTTGAAATTGTCCTAGACATGAATAATGAGGAAATAATTGAACCGATTGACTTGGAATTCATGGATGAATCACGAGACCATGAACTTCTACAATGTGTAGAATCTGTGGATTATTTACTTCATTATGATGACGGTCAAATGTGGGAAGTTATGTTCACTCAACAAGAGGACATATCGGACAGTCAAATGTTAGACGTTCTATTAAATTTTGAAAAAGAATCAGAAAAATAAAATTATATTTAATATTAAAAAATTGTTTGAGTCTTTAATCATTTTTATATGTAATTCATAAACTAGTACCAAATTGATTATAATGTAAAGTCAGACTTATAGTATACTGTGCACAATTCCAAAAATACATTTATATTTAATAATCATTAATACTGCTACTTAAATAAAAAAAAAAACAACAAAAAGAACAATCAATAAACATACAATATTTCAAAATATCATAGTCTATCATTCTTTTTTCCTTATAGTACGCTCCCCGGACCGCTTCCCGGTGCGCGTACCGGGCGCTCCCCACGCAAAAAAAACAATTTTTTTTTTTTTGCCCCGCGGGGCCCTTTTAAAGCCTCCACATCAAACTTAGGGGGTCAGGGAGGATCTACTATGCCCCCTTATGGTCATTTCCCCCTTTGTTTTGGCCTCCTCTTGTCTCTCGATCCTACCGAGAGACAAGATGGCGGCCGCTCCGGACGGTTTAGAATGTTGACAGACACCGGAGAGCCAATCAGCTTCGCTTCGCGAAGTTCCGTTACGCGTCAAGTACGCAAACCGGGGAGCTGCCCGGAGCGCGCTTACAGATATATATATTTTTTTGAACGTTAATTTCTCAAAATCCACTGGAGCACATATCTTGAGACCTAGCAAAGGCACATCGGGCTAACAGTCCCTACAATTTTGCCAAGTTTCGTGCAAATCCATTCAGCCGTTCGGGCTAAAAGTGAGGCCAACCGCCCTATGGAAATTAACATGGGAAAAACGCGTTTTGGGACCCCCCTTTTTTCTCGGCCCCCCCTTGACGAACCCCCCCCCCAAATTTTCAGGGGCTGCTCAGAAACAAAATGTTCCATTTTCCAGAAATTTTCAGCCAATTCCGTCCACAAACGCCAAAGTTATTAGACATGGAATTTTCAAAAATCCCATAGAGAAAAAATCCTAACTATATATACCTACTGGCGACCGCCAGTAGGTAATATATATATATATTCACTGAAAAAACCATAGGTTATAGACCATATATAGTTAGGAATTAGCATTTAAAAAACCTTATTTTACTCACACAAAACCATTGAAATTCCATATATAGTTAGTTGCACTAACTATATATCGCGCACCCGCAATCCACTGCTGATCATGTCACATATTACATCATTCATGACATGGTCAGTGACATCACTGATGACATCACTGATGACATCTCAAATGACATCACTGATGACATCACTGATGACAACATCCAGTGACTGTATGTTTCTGTAAAGTTAAAATATGTCTTACATATTGAAGAATGAGTGGATGTATAAGTGTCTGGATGAAGGATTTAGTAGGTGCGTGACTGACTGTATGAGTGAGTGATTAAATGTGTCTCACTGAATGCATGGGTTAGTGACTAAACTGTCTTAACTTGTGCATCATTATGTCTGTTGTGATGTAAACTGCTGCATGTGTTGATCATTAGCTATACGAGAGGCTATATGTGTTATTAATTGGTTGCCCAAGTATTTCTATGGGAGATTGAGTTTGTGTGGGGGTGGCTGGAAGGTGTGTGACTCTATGCATAGATGTGTGAGCAGTTTATTCACTAGGTGTATGAGTTCAAGACTGCATGTGGAAACAGCTACATGGGCAGTTGACTGTGTGCATGAGTGTATTGATGAGTGAATGGATATCTCAATGCTACATGTCATAGTAAGTACATATGTTAAACACAGTACATGTGAGAGTTGGCATATATAAATAACTGTGCATGAGAGCCACTGAATGAGTGAGTGGTTGTATTGATCATTGTGAACTTGTATCAGGGATTGTATAAGAGAGTAAATATGTGTTAGTATATGTTTCAATAAGTAAGGTGTGTTTAACTGTATAGTTGAAGAAATGGAGGTGAGATTGTTTCTTTGCATGACTGACTGGGTGTGTGAGTAACTCCAAGGATGAGTGGCAGTGTGTGAGTGTCTGTATACACGAGTGTATCTAAGGTTATATTAGAGTCTGAAGAGGTTTATCGTATTAGCACAAGAATGATGTCAAATGAGATGTCATCAGTGATGTCATCAGTGATGTCATTTGAGATGTCATCAGTGATGTCATCAGTGATGTCACTGACCATGTCATGAATGATGTAATATGTGACATGATCAGCAGTGGATTGCGGGTGCGCGATATATAGTTAGTGCAACTAACTATATATGGAATTTCAATGGTTTTGTGTGAGTAAAATAAGGTTTTTTAAATGCTAATTCCTAACTATATATGGTCTATAACCTATGGTTTTTTCAGTGAATTTCAATGGGTTTTTAATAGCAAATATCATAAGCTGTCGAATGTCAAGTACGTGGTAAGTAAAAACATTTTCGTGTTTATGCACACTGATCTGCTTTGAATGCTGCCCCCCACCCCTCATTTCTATTAGGAGTACTCTCTCTTTGCAGATAGTGAAGGGTAGTTAACGCAGGTCTTTGCCCCCGTTGCCCCCGTTGTAATCCGTCGTGCCTACTTCTCTCTCCATTTGATTGATTGTTCTCTTTGGTTCATTCTCTATTTACAAACAAGCACAGAGTCGCAATACTCTGTTTAGTCTTTGCAGATAGCGAAAAATCGTGTAAAAAAACAAAAGGAATCGAGCAAAATCAGTAGGCCACTAATGGGATCTCTTTTTGACCTCCCTAAAATAGAAACATTAGGAACAACCTGTTGATAATACCAATGTGTATGTACATAAGCGGCGTTCATTTGTGTTCACAGTACCCCTTGTTGATTGTTTGAATCGAGCATTGAATTGTTCGAAGTTGATTCTCTTAAGAATCTTCTCTGCCTGCAAACGAGGAAGAATAGGAATATTCTCTCTCCCTTTGCAGATAGTGAAGGGTAGGTAACGCAAACCTTTAACACGTCGTGCCTATTTCGTTCCTCATTGATTGATTGTTTCCCCAAACATTGACTGTTTGGGAATTGGTTCTTTTTGGAGGTATTCCCTGTTTGCAAATATACGTAGGAAAATCTTTGCAAATAGTGAAAGGGTACGTAATGCGGACCTTTCTCCCCCGTTGTAATCTGTCATGCCTATCTACTCCCCACTGATTGATGCACCTGTTTCACCCGGACCATTTACTAGAGATACGTCATCTGGCCCGACCAGAGAGCACCCCTAGTGAAAAGGACATATGCAATAATAACGAAGTGATCACTGTATCCCGTTAACAGAAACTTTAGCATGAAACAACCTGGAAAGAAAAGAATAGGAAAACGAAAATCAGTAGGCCACTGATGAACATGAACTTTTATTAAACAACGAACAAAGAAACGATAACATAACGTAATGATAAAACCTATTAATGTCCTAGAAACAAGAAAACGTTAAAATATGCCAGTGGTGAGAGACCAGAAAAACAGTAAGAGAAACCAAATCACCCCTCGCTGTCCCACCGCCTGCCACGCCAAAAAAATCGATAGACTAGGGAAAATGCAAGTCAGTAGAACATCCGCCCCCACTCTGGAAACTTCCAAGGTGGGGCAGGGTTGCGGCTACGCCCAGCCGGGAGCAGCCCATATAAGGCGGGTCCTGCTGCCACGCCTCGGCCAGGAGATCCTAACGTAGGGTGTAGCCGGAGGAGAGGCCGAGGCCAGCGGGACCCGGCCAGGGGATTGCCTTTACAACGCTGAAGAGTTGCAGGGGGGGGAATATCTCCTCGACCCTCTCCTCTCTCTCCCAGTCCGGCCGCGGTGGCCCTTGACAGTTTCAGGTAGTCCCGCCACATGCTCTTCCGGTCCGGCCACCAACGGTCGGGGGGCCGAGGCCGACGGGATCCGGCTGCAGCCGATAAACCAAGGAACCCGTTCATGGGGCCAGAGCCAGGGGCGTCCGGCCGACATCCACCGGAAGCCCGGCCCGAAGACGGACGGGACACTTCTTCTGTCTTGAATAATGGCTGCGACAACACTGGGGGGGGATGTCTTGCACATGCCTCCGACCCCCCCCCCTCGTCCTCATCGCCTGGTCCGGCCATAACAAATCTCAAGCGAGACGCCGTGGGGTGCACTGGGAGGGAGAGACGATGCGAACAGGCCTCTCCCGCCTCCCCAGGTGGAGGCTTCCCAGCTGCACCCTCAGCGCTCCAGGCGCCCGGAAAAGGGTTCTTCCACTGTGGCCATGCTGCAACGTCTCGCCCGGCAGGGTGGAGCCCGTCCGCTCATTTGACCCCGCGATCGCCAGTAGCTACCGAACTCTCAAAATGGCGGTCGACCTGGCAAAAGCGGGCCCAGCATAAAGAAATGGCCCGGTCACTGGTTGACTCCACCACCGTAGTCCTCCACGACCTTGAAGATTCTAGAGGAGCCGCGGGAGTCTCCGACCCCCGATGGGGAATGACTGCCATGATCGCCCGTGGAGTGACGAAACTGTATCCGCGGGACGTCGGCGCTCCCATGCTGGCGCCAGCCTCACTTTGAATTACTAGAATCCTGCAGACCTCAGTTCCGGTGAAAGCACAGTGTGACCCGGTAGGAAAAATTGTTGCACCCCCTCCCCTTTTTGACTGATAGTTCAAACCACCGATCCTTTCCTTTGCCCTTTCAACGGAACTTTGGACTGCCTCCCCCTCTTTTACATTTTCTAGAGAAAACAAAACATTAACCACTACATTAGCATAGCAGTTGACACCAGAACTGTTTTCAAATTGAAAACCAACAACATCTTCAACAGAATCCTTTTTGTTTCTGCTGTGACCCTGCTACAGCACAGGCATTGTCCCCAGCAGTAATTCTGCAATGCCGGTAAGAATAGCTG
This sequence comes from Lissotriton helveticus, assembly GCF_964261635.1. Lineage (NCBI taxonomy): Eukaryota > Metazoa > Chordata > Amphibia > Caudata > Salamandridae > Lissotriton > Lissotriton helveticus. The sequence continues at coordinate 655,862,197 of NC_136072.1, forward strand.
TGGTGCCTACTGGACTCACTCACCCCCGCGGCGCCCCACGCCGTTATTTGCTGGGCGGCAACTTGCTAGACATCACCTTCGTGCCATCTAGATTTCAGCGCGTTCTGCTGCCTTGGAACTATTCACACAACAGACTGCTACTGACGACCCACCCCCAGGCAACATCTTCTGAATTTTCATAATTTGAAAGAACTAGTAACATGTCCTCATCAGGAATTCAAAAGAAATTGCCACGGTCTCTTCGTTGTTTAAATGTTTTTACTGTTTTTGTTTTGTTGTATATATTTATATGTTATTAAAGTTTTATATTCCTACTACTTTGTTGGAGTGCTATATATTTTTAATGTGACACATAATTGTAAAAACTTTGATGTACAAAGAGTCATTCCTGGAATCTTCCGCTTCAGGCTCGGTCCCCTCCCCAATCACAATACAGGATGGTTTTCAGATAGTAGGAACACGTGTGGTGTGACGGATCTCATCGGGTGTGGGCCTTGATCTACTATAACTCCTTTAAAGAGGGGTGATTCTTTACAGCTGGAGCCATAAACTACATCTGCAGGGCTAGGTGATAGCCTGGACAATCGGACACAGAGGAAGAGGAGTGTCAGAGGGTGCGGTAGTGAATAGGGCGAAAGGGAGGTGTCGGGCGGGCACAGAGTGTGATTTTCAGGGAAGAGCAGCGCAGATGGGGGGAGGTTTATTGCCGATGCATAAGACCGAGAGCGGGGGTGACCAGTGCCTGGGGAAGATGCTTGCGAGGGTGGGGAGCCATGCTACGAATCGACAGCGTGCAGAGAGTGGGTCTGGTCAAGGCATCTAAAATGGCTGCCGTGCACGACAAAAGTGTGGCATTTCAAAAAAGGCAAGATGGCGCAGACAATGTTTTTCAACACTTCCTCATTTCCTTCGAATCGAACGTTAACAGACGTTGGTGCATATTACCAAAGTTAAGCGATATTTATCGCTAACGATGCTTACCAACGAATTTTTTACCGCTAAGCATCGTCAGAAATTATCGAAGATAAACCTTGCTATTATCAAGGTTTATCGCAAATGCGATAATAAACGGCCGCAATGCATGAATATCGCTAAAAAGTCAGCGATATTCATGCATTACCGAGCTAATGCTCTTAGCCATGTTATCCACCTCCCATTGGATAACATGGCTAAGAACTGCTCAGGGCAGGTGTTAGCTTTTGGAGATAATCGCGCTTAGCGCGACGATCTCCAAAAGTTGGTAATAGGAGATAGATATCTTGCATGTTGTAATGCAAATTATTGTGGTATATGGAACTCATACCATAATCTCTCAGGAAAGCAGAAACTGATCCTTTTGGGACCGCCTAAAAAGGCCTAGGGGGTGAGGGGTACTCTACTTTGCCCCCTTTTCAAGTTCCGAACTATTTTATTTTACTCTCTTCTGTAATTACACAAAATAGCAGCGATAAGATGCATCGGAGACACACAGTGAGAGAAAGGAGGCCGGAGATGAAGAAGAGATGTCAAATACACATTGGAGATAATATAGTGGCAGAAGGGAAGTAAATATGAGTAAACTTACCATGTAACATAAAAATGTTGCACTCTATACTATAAGTCTCATTTTATACTACAATCACTTCGCTACAACCTCATAAATTAAAAATAAAAATGAATAATGTCTCAAACAATTTTTGATTTCTAAATATAAATTTATTCTTCAGAATTTTCTAAATTTGAAAGAACTAGTAACATGTCCTCATCAGCAATTTCCTCATGAAAAGTCTGCAATGATGATTCTTCTAACTCTATGGTCTCCAAACATTCGATAAATTCGCCATCAACAGATTGATCAAAAAAATCATTCAAGTCATCTCCTCCTTGTGACAATATTTCATTATTGGTGCTGTCAATTTCAATCAATGTAGTGGAATCATTCAAGTCATCTCCTCGTGACAATATTTCATTATTGGTGCTCTCAATTTTAATCAATGTAGTGGAATCATTCAAGTCATCTCCTCCTTGTGACAATATTTCATTATTGGTGCTGTCCATTTCAATCAATCTAATGGAATCATACAAGTCATCTCCTCCTTGTGACAATATTTCATTATTGGTGCTCTCAATTTCAATCAATGTAGTGGAATCATTCAAGTCATCTCCTTGTGACAATATTTCATTATTGGTGCTGTCCATTTCAATCAATCTAATGGAATCATACAAGTCATCTCCTCCTTGTGACAATATTTCATTATTGGTGCTCTCAATTTCAATCAATGTAGTGGACAATTCAAAAGAAATTGCCACGGTCTCTTCATTGTGAGCCATTTTATTTTGAAATTGCTTGCTGTAAATTGCAGAAAAAAATAATCACTTTCATTTATCGTTTTTAGTAATACATAATATAAAACTAACTTTATCAAGTATTTAGTATAACAGAAGGACTGCAAATAAATAACAGAAAACATTTTTCAAATTATCTTCAAGTGTACAACATAGTTCCCCTTACAAATTAACAACTCACCTTTTTAAAAGTAGGAGAAGTGTTAGTACTGTGTAAATCAAACACCAGAAATTCACCACCAAAAATTCCTCACAAATGTACCTCAGACAGTAGTATCACAAAATGGCTGTGGTTTCCTCTCATTTGACATATATACATAACCACTTAACTTTCATCACACACAAATACAAAACCAAAGTAACATTTTAATTGGTTCTAAATTTCAACACTTTCAAATGTGTTTTCCCCATGCAATTTTCCATAGGACATTTACATACGTCTACAGCCTGAATGGCTGAACGGAATTACACCAAACTTGGCAAAATGGTACATCAAACCTAAGAGGTCAGGAAGGATCTACTATGCCCCCTTATGGTCATTTCCCCCTTCGCTTTGGCCTCCTCTTGTCTCTCAATCCTACCGAGAGACAAGATGGCGGCCGCTACGGACTGTTTGGAATGTTGACAGACGCCGGAGAACCAATCAGCTTCGCAAAGCTCCGTAACGCGAAAAGTACGCGAAGCGGAGCGCTGTTACAGATATATATCTTTTTTTGAACGTTAATTTCTCAAAATCCACTGGAGCACATATATTGAGACCTAGCAAAGGCACATCGGGCTACCAGTCCCTAATATTTTGCCAAGTTTCGTGCAAATCCATTCAGCCGTTCGATTATTATTATTATTTTTTTTTTTTGCCCCGCGGGGCCCTTTTAAAACCTCCACATCAAACCTAGGGGGTCAGCGAGGATCTACTATGCCCCCTTATGGTCATTTGCCCCTTCGCTTTGGCCTCCTCTTGTCTCTCGATCCTACCGAGAGACAAGATGGCGGCCGCTACGGACTGTTTGGAATGTTGACAGACGCCGGAGAACCAATCAGCTTCGCTTCACAAAGCTCCGTTGCGCGAAAAGTCAGCGTACTGGAGCGCTGCCCGGTCCGCTGTTACAGATATATATCTTTTTTTAAACGTTAATTTCTCAAAATCCACTGTAGCACATATATTGAGACCTACAAAAGGCACATCGGGCTACCAGTCCCTACCATTTTGCCAAGTTTCGTGCAAATCCATTCAGCCGTTCGGGCTAAAAGTGAGGCCAACCGCCCTATGGAAAACTCAATGTTAAAAACACGTTTTGGGACCCCCCTTTTTTCTCGACCCCCCCTGGACGAACCCCCCCCCCAATTTTCAGGGGCTGCTCAGAAACAAAATGTGCCATTTTCCTGAAAATTTCAGCCAATTCCGTCCACAAACGCCAAAGTTATTAGACATAGAATTTTCAAAAATCCCATAGAGAAAAAATCCTAACTATATATACCTACTGGCGACCGCCAGTAGGTAATATATATATATATATGCTTGTGCTTGGGATTGAGGGCGAACTGCATAAATAAAAAGATGCCGAATCAGGAACCACCTCGAGTCCGTGCCTTCTTCCATAGAGCTTCTGTGGGAGGTGGTGGGAGGTGGTTGTTTGTTTCATATATATATATATATATATATATTACCTACTGGCGGTCGCCAGTAGGTATATATAGTTAGGATTTTTTCCCTATGGGATTTTTGAAAACTCTATGTCTAATAACTTTGGCGTTTGTGGACGGAATTGGCTGAAATTTTCAGGAAAATGGCACATTTTGTTTCTGAGCAGCCCCTGACAATTTTGGGGGGGTTCGTCAAGGGGGGGCCGAGAAAAAAGGGGGGTCCCAAAATGCGTTTTTCCCATGTTAATTTCCATAGGGCGGTTGGCCTCACTTTTAGCCCGAACGGCTGAATGGATTTGCACGAAACTTGGCAAAATTGTAGGGACTGGTAGCCCGATGTGCCTTTTGTAGGTCTCAATATATGTGCTCCAGTGGATTTTGAGAAATTAACATTTAAAAAAAGATATATATCTGTAACAGCGGACTGGGCAGCGCCCCAGGACGCGTACTTTTCGCGCAACGGAGCTTTGTGAAGCGAAGCTGATTGGTTCTCCGGCGTCTGTCAACATTCCAAACAGTCCGTAGCGGCCGCCATCTTGTCTCTCGGTAGGATCGAGAGACAAGAGGAGGCCAAAGCGAAGGGGCAAATGACCATAAGGGGGCATAGTACATTGTCGCTCACCCCCTAGGTTTGATGTGGAGGTTTTAAAAGGGCCCCGCGGGGCAAAAAAAAATAAAAATAATAATAATCGAACAGCTGAATGGATTTGCACGAAACTTGGCAAAATTGTAGGGACTGGTAGCCCGATGTGCCTTTGCTAGATCTCAATATATGTGCTCCAGTGGATTTTGAGAAATTAACGTTCAAAAAAAGATATATATCTGTAACAGCGCACCGCTTCGCGTACTTTTCGCGTTACGGAGCTTTGCGAAGCGAAGCTGATTGGCTCTCCGGTGTCTGTAAACATTCCAAACAGTCCGTAGCGGCCGCCATCTTGTCTCTCGGTAGGATCGAACAGCTGAATGGATTTGCACGAAACTTGGCAAAATTGTAGGGACTGGTAGCCCGATGTGCCTTTGCTAGGTCTCAATATATGTGCTTCAGTGCATTTTGAGAAATTAACGTTCAGAAACAAGATATATATCTGTAACAGCGCTCCGCTTCGCGGAGATAAAATTATATGTGTATTACCTAGCTGTTGCTAACACCAGTTAGCGACGGCTAGTAGAAGATAGCGACCATCTTGGGCCCCACTTTGCATGTGAGTGATATTTATCACTAATGACATGCAAAGTGGGCATGCCAAGATGTTAGCGACTGGAAACAGTCGCTAACATCGCTATCTCCTATTATCAACTTTTGGAAATATTCGAGATAAGCGCGAATATCTCCAAAAGCTACCACCTGCCCTGAGCAGTTCTTAGCCATGTTATCCAATGGGAGGTGGATAACATGGCTAAGAGCATTAGCTCGGTAATGCATGAATATCGCTGAGTTTTCAGCGATATTAATGCATTGCGGTCGTTTTTTATCGTATTTCCGATAAACCTTGATAATAGCAAGGTTTATCTGCGATAATTTCTGACGGTAAAAAAATCGTTGCTAAGCATCGTTAGGGATAAATATCGCTTAACTTTGGTAATATGCCCCAACGTCTGTTAACGTTCGATTCGAAGGAAATCAGGAAGTGTTGAAAAGCATTGTCTGCGCCATCTTGTCTTTTTTCAAATGCCACACTTTTGTCGTGCACGGCAGCCATTTTAGATGCCTTGACCAGACCCACTCTGTGCAAGCTGTCGATCCTTAGCATGGCTCCCCACCCTCGCAAGCATCTCCCCCAGGCAGTGGTCACCCCCGCTCTCTGTCTTATGCATGGGTAATAAACCTCCCCCATCTGCGCTGCTCTTCCCTGAGAATCACACCCTGTGCCCGCCCGACACCTCCCTTTCGCCCTATTCACTACCGCACCCTCTGACACTCCTTTTCCTCTGTGTCCGATTGTCCAGGCTGGTCCTAGGGTATCAGCTAGCCCTGCAGATGTAGTTTATGGCCACAGCTGTAAAGAATCACCCCTCTTCAAAGGAGTTATAGTAGATCAAGGCCCACACTCGATGAGATCCGTCACAGCAGAAGCGTTGCTATTATCTGAAAACCATCCTGTATTGTGATTGGGGAGGGGACCGAGCCTGAAGCGGAAGATTCCAGGGATGACTCTTTGTACATCAAGGTTTTTACAATTATGTGTCACATAAAAAATATATAGCACTCCGACAAAGTAGTAAGATTATAAAACTTTAATAATTTATAAATATATACAAGAAAACAAAAATAGTAATAACATATAAACATTTTTAGGGAAAAACAACGAAGTAGCGGTCGGCTGTGCGAATAGTCCCAACGCAGCACAACGTCCAGATTCCAGGCGTGGGGCGTCGCGGGGGGTGGGTCATCAGTAGCAAACTGTTGTGCGAATAGTTCCAAGGCAGCAGAACGCGCTGAAATCTAGATGACACGAAAGTGATGTCTAGTAAGTTGCCACCCAGCAATAACGGCATGGGGCGTCGCGGGGGGTGGGTCATCAGTAGCAAACTGTTGCGCGAATAGTTCCAAGGCAGCAGAACGATGGCACCAAGGTGATGTCCAGTAAGTTGCCGCACTGGTTTTGGTATCCTACAATGCTGCTCCGAATAACGGCATGGGGCGCCCCGGGGGAGGCGGCGTGAACGGGCCTCTCCAGGTGGAGTGTCATCTGTTGTAGTGGGGCGCCCCTTTACCGTTTCAGTTGCCATTCCGTCCGTTTTTGGTCCACTGTGTCAAAAGCCGCAATTCAGCTGAGTTGCGCCCACTCTTGCGGTGCAGCGATAGGCGGCTGTCACAGGACTCTCAAAATGGCGGCAGGCTGTTTCCTTTTTGGGCCTGGTCCACTGAAATGGCCCTGGGACACCTTGGAAATCGGACGCTTGTCTGCTAGGTTTTTGACCCCATTCTCGAAAGCGTCCCCTCCGCCTTGAGAATTCATCAAAAGTTTTGGGGGCTCCGACTCCTGCAGGCTTCTGGTGGGGAGCGGCTGCCATGATTGCTCGCGGAATGACCACGACTGAGCTACGAGATGGTGGTGCTCTCATGCTGACGCCAGCTTCAGTCTGAAACATCCAGAAACAAGGTGGGGCTTTCATCGTTTGGGAAAAAAAAAAAGTTTTCATCCAATGAAAAGTGTTGTTTTTAGGTCACATGATCAAGCCTTCCATCATTAGGAAACCAAAAGTAAAATGAACCAATGAAAAGTTTTATAAACAAGTCACATGACCTGTTATGCGGCATAGGGTGTAAAATGCGGAGAAAATACGTTGGCACGTGAGGCGGCGTCAGTAGCGGACCGATGTGCAAATAGGCCGAAGGCAACACAACGCGCCAAGATCCGGATGGCACCGAGGTGGTGTCCAGCAAGTTGCAGCACTGGTGTGGCCATCCTACAATGCTGAAAGTCGGCGTGGGGCGCCCCGTTGGCCTGTGAGTTTGCGTCAGTAGCGGACCGATGTGCGAATAGGCCGAAGGCAGCACAACGCGCCAAGATCCGGATGGCACCGAGGTGGAGTCTAGTAAGTTGCCGCACTGGCGTGGCCATCCAACAATGCTGAAAGTCGGCGTGGGGTGCCCCGTTGGCCTGTGAGTTTGCGTCAGTAGCGGACCGATGTGCGAATAGGCCGAAGGCAGCACAACGCGCCAAGATCCGGATGGCACCGAGGTGGTGTCTAGTAAGTTGCCGCACTGGTGTGGCCATCCTACAATGCTGAAAGTCGGCGTGGGGCGCCCCGTTGGACTGTGAGATGGCGTCAGTAGCGGACTGATGTGTGAATGGGGCCGAAGGCAGCGCAACAATATTTTCGGAATAGAAGACACCACTAGGCGCTGAGATGCCAAGATCCGGATGGCACCGAGGTGGTGTGTAGCAAGTTGCCGCACTGGTGTGGCCATCCTACAATGCTGAAAGTCGGCGTGGGGCGCCCCGTTGGCCTGTGAGTTTGCGTCAGTAGCGGACCGATGTGCGAATAGGCCGAAGGCAGCACAACGCGCCAAGATCCGGATGGCACCGAGGTGGTGTCTAGTAAGTTGTCACACTTCTGTGGCCATCCTACAATGTTGAAAGTCGGCGTGGGGCGCCCCGTTGGCCTGTGAGATGCGTCAGTAGCGGACCGATGTGCGAATGGGGCCAAAGGCAGCGCAACAATATTTTCTGATTTGAAGACACCACAAGGCGCTGAGATGCCAAGATCCGAATGGCACCGAGGTGGTGTCTAGCAAGTTGTGGCACTGGTGTGGCCATCGTACAATGGTAAAAGTCGGCGTGGGGCGCCCTGTTGGCCTGTGAGATGGTGTCAGTAGCGGACTGATGTGTGAATGGGGCCAAAGGCAGCGCAACAATATTTTCTACAATATTTTCGGAGTAGAAGACACCACAAGGCGCTGAGATGCCAAGATCCGGATGGCACCGAGGTGATGTCTAAGTTGCGGACCGATGTGCGAATGGGGCCAAAGGCAGCTCAACAATATTTTCTGAAGAGAATACACCACAAGGCGCTGAGATGCCAAGATCCGGATGGCACCGAGGTGATGTCTAAGTTGCGGACCGATGTGCGAATGGGGCCAAAGGTAGCGTAACAAGATTTTCTGTATGGAAGATACCACTAGGCGTTGAGATGCCAAGATTCGGATGGCACCGAGGTGATGTCTAGCAAGTTGTGCCACTGGTGTGGCCATCGTACAATGGTAAAAGTCGGCGTGGGGCGCCCTATTGGCCTGTGAGATGGTGTCAGTAGCAGACTGATGTGCGAATGGGGCCAAAGGCAGCGCAACAATATTTTCTGACTGACACCACAAGGCGCTGAGATGCCAAGATCCGGATGGCACCGAGGTGATGTCTAAGTTGCGGACTGATGTGCGAATGGGGCCAAAGGCAGCGTAACAATATTTTCTGTATGGAAGATACCACTAGGCGTTGAGATGCCAAGATTCGGATGGCACCGAGGTGATGTCTAGCAAGTTGGTGTGGTCATCCTACAATGCTGAAACTCGGCGTGGGTCGCCCCATTAGCCTGTGAGATGACGTCAGTAGCGGACCGATGTGCGAATAGGCCGAAGGCAGCACAACGCGCCAAGATCCGGATGTCACCGTGGTGGTTTCATAGTTGAGAGGCACTTCATCTGCAGTGGGGCACCGAGATCCGGATGGCACCGAGGTGATGTCTAGCAAGTTGCTGTACTGGTGTGGTCATCCTACAATGCTGAAATGTAGTGGGGCGCCCATTTACCGTTTCAGTTGCCATTCAGCTGAGTTTCGGCTGCTCTTGATGCTACAGCGACAGGCGGCTGCAAGAGGACTCTCAAAATGGCGGCCTGTTCTTTGGATTTGGGCCTGGTCCACTAAAATGGCCCTGGGACACCTTAGAACTCGAACGCTCGATTTTTTTTTCCTTTCCTGTACATGCAAAAAAAGGTAAATGCCCGGTACGTTACACGCTTCATCTGCCACGATGAACTCTCCAGAGGAACCGAAAAAAAATATAGTTGTGGTAACTATACCATGCATCGTCATATGGAGAGGTGGCACCAATTAATTATAGTGCTGCATAAAAGTGAGATTTGGAGGAGAACCCCTGACCTGCTAGTACATTCATCAAAGAAGTGGCACTGAGAGCTTCAGAGGCAAGGGAAACGGTCCCAAATATTTAGAAGAACTTTGGAAAGATTAAAATGACATGTTTAGATTGTGGTAAATTAATTTCATGTGGACAGATGAGTGTTACTCTAATAAATACAGCATATGAACATCATCATAGTCGATGGTTGGTAGAGACATTTTGACTATATCCTGGACCTGCCCGTCCTCGCCCAAAATGGCGCCGGAATAAATGGGACTCGTAACTCCTTGTTGTGTACTGGTTGCAGAACCTTGAAATCATGAGATACGTATGCAGTTTTGAAGCACATGGCGGGCGGGGACGAGAATTGATTGAATATTTCGACATCCCTATTGATATTAAGTTCTGATGTGTTATTGATTACTGTACTGTTGAAAATTCGAATTAACGTCACCCATGGTACTTGCCCGCAAATGTATATCTAGATAATTTTATTGTAACTGGCCCTGTCGTATTTTAATTATAAAATGTACGTCCACCGATTCCGTAACTGTTAGACACCTTAGTTCTTGCAACCTAATGGCCCGCCCGTTACGTTCCTCTACAGTGTAAATGTCTATTCATCATATACGATTACAGTTTGCTCCGTGGCAGGCCCACGTGGTTATAGGCTCGTATTTGTATAATGAAATTTTCACAATAAAGGTTTTTAAAAGAAAACATGGTAGTAGTATATACATTGGTAAAGTTTTTAATAATAGTCACTGTTTTAGAATCATTAAAAGGCAAGTGAAATAAAGCAGACCAATTACATGAAGGGTAAAAGGTATAATACGAAGGAACGCAGTAAAGATAAATGGTCAAGGGCTGTTGTGTTTTCTATTCCTGCAACATAAAGTGATCGATAAGAATCTCATATTCAGGCGTATCGGCGACTAAGACAGCAGGTCGACCCTCTTTTGCTCAACGGCTCCGTCATGGGACGAAGAAACGCTCTTTTTCTCGAAAAAAGAATATATTTTACTTGCAGGACAGTTGTAAAATTTCCGGGAAAGTACATTAGCCTGGAACATTATAACATATATTTAAGAAAAAATAATGTTCGGAAGTAATTAAAAGCGTAATTTTTAGGTGATATGACCAAGGCTTTCATCATTAGAATAAGAAAAGTAAAATGAACCAATGAAAAGTTTTATTAACAAGTCACATGACTTGTTATGCTTACGTTACGCGCTGCGCGCCCCGGATGACTTCCGGATGCACTAACGCGGCGCGTCATATGACGCATTACGCGACAACGCAGGTCCAGAATATAGTCAAAATGTCTCCACCAACCAGCGGTCGAAACACAACCCCTTTCAGCAGGCTAAATAGTTCTGTTAAATGACAACAGAAGGGACAGGCAACAAGAACCATCAGTCAAAGAGGGGAGGGCTAGTTCTTCTCTACCGGGTTACATTGGGGCGCTACCGGAACTGATCGAATTGGTAGTCTACAGTGTTTCTGGATGTTTCAGACTGAAGCTGGGGTTAGCATGAGAGCACCACCATTTCGTAGCTCCGTTGTGGCCATTCCGCAACCAATCATGGCAGCCGCTCTTTATCGTTATTTTGGGCGGGGTGGGTGGCGGAGCCGAGCTGTTTTGCAGCCATCATTGTGTGGAGTTCAGTTCATCTCACTAGTTTTGTATTTGTCATGAGGGGTTGTTCCTAATGTTTCTATTTTAGCGAGGTCAAAAAGAGATCCCATTAGTGGCCTACTGATTTTGCTCGATTCCTTTTCTTTTTTTTTACACGATTTTTCGTTATCTGCAAAGACTAAACAGAGTATTGCGACTCTGTGTTTGTTTGTAAATAGAGAATGAACCAAAGAGAACTAATTCTAAAACAGTAAATACTTGGATAACAATCAATCAAATGGAGAGAGAAGCAGGCACGACGGATTACAACGGGGGCAAAGGCCTGCGTTAACTACCTTTCACTATCTGCAAAGAGAGAGTACTCCTAATAGAAATGAGGGGGGGGGGGCACCATTCAAAGCAGATCAGTGTGCATAAACACCAAAATGTTTTCACTTACCACGTACTTGACATTCGACAGCTTATGATATTTGCTATTAAAAAACCATTGAAATTCACTGAAAAAACCATAGGTTATAGACCATATATAGTTAGGAATTAGCATTTACAAAACCTTGAAAATTCACTGAAAAAACCATAGGTTATAGACCATATATAGTTAGGAATTAGCATTTAAAAAACCTTATTTTACTCACACAAAACCATTGAAATTCCATATATAGTTAGTTGCACTAACTATATATCGCGCACCCGCAATCCACTGCTGATCATGTCACATATTACATCATTCATGACATGGTCAGTGACATCACTGATGACATCACTGATGACATCTCAAATGACATCACTGATGAGATCACTGATGACATCTCATTTGACATCATTCTTGTGCTAATACGATAAACCTCTTCAGACTCTAATATAACCTTAGATACACTCAGTGTATACAGACACTCACACACTGCCACTCATCCATGGAGTTACTCACACACCCAGTCAGTCATGCAAAGAAACAATCTCACCTCCATTTCTTCAACTATACAGTTAAACACACCTTACTTATTGAAACATATACTAACACATATTTACTCTCTTATACAATCCCTGATACAAGTTCACAATGATCGATACAACCACTCACTCATTCAGTGGCTCTTATGCACAGTTATTTATATATGCCAACTCTCACATGTACTGTGTTTTACATATGTACTTACTATGACATGTAGCATTGAGATATCCATTCACTCATCAATACACTCATGCACACAGTCAACTGCCCATGTAGCTGTTTCCACATGCACTCTTGAACTCATACACCTAGTGAATAAACTGCTCACACATCTATGCATAGAGTCACACACCTTCCAGCCACCCCCACACAAACTCAATCTGCCATAGAAATACTTGGGCAACCAATTAATAACACATATAGCCTCTCGTATAGCTAATGATCAACACATGCAGCAGTTTACAGAACAACAGACATAATGATGCACAAATTAAGACAGTTTAGTCACTAACCCATGCACTCAGTGAGACACATTTAATCACTCACTCATACATTCAGTCATGCACCTACTAAATCCTTCGTCCAGACACTTATACATCTACTCATTCTTCAATATGTAAAACATATTTAAACTTTACAGAAACACACAGTCACTGGATGACGTCATCAGTGATCTCATCAGTGATGTCATTTGAGATGTCATCAGTGATGTCATCAGTGATGTCACTGACCATGTCATGAATGATGTAATATGTGACATGATCAGCAGTGGATTGCGGGTGCGCGATATATAGTTAGTGCAACTAACTATATATGGAATTTCAATGGTTTTGTGTGAGTAAAATAAGGTTTTTTAAATGCTAATTCCTAACTATATATGGTCTATAACCTATGGTTTTTTCAGTGAATATATATATATATATATATATATATTCACAGAAAAAACCATAGGTTATAGACCATATATAGTTAGGAATTAGCATTTACAAAACCTTGAAAATTCACTGAAAAAACCATAGGTTATAGACCATATATAGTTAGGAATTAGCATTTAAAAAACCTTATTTTACTCACACAAAACCATTGAAATTCCATATATAGTTAGTTGCACTAACTATATATCGCGCACCCGTAATCCACTGCTGATGATGTCACATATTACATCATTCATGACATGGTCAGTGACATCACTGATGACATCACTGATGACAACATCCAGTGATTATGTGTTTCTGTAAAGTTTAAATATGTTTTACATATTGAAGAATGAGTGGATGTATAAGTGTCTCAATGAAGGTTTTAGTAGGTGCGTGATTGACTGTATGAGTGAGTGATTAAATGCGTCTTACTAAATGCACGGGTTAGTGACTAAACTGTCTGAAAGTGTGCATCAGCATGTCTGTTGTTGTGCAAGCTGCTGCATGTGTTGATCAGTAGCTATATAAGTAGCTATATGGGTTATTGATTGGTTGCACAAGTATTTGTATGGGAGACTGAGTGTGTGTATGACTGGCTGGGAGGTGTGTGACTCTGTGCAGATCAATGTGTACTTGTATCAGTGATTCTATAAGAGAGTAAGTATGTGTTAGTATATGTTTTAAAATGTAAGGTACTCTATGTTTAACTGTGTAGATTAGAAAATGGAACTGTGATTGATTCTTTACAGGACTGACTAGGTGTGTGAGTAACTCCATGGATGAGTGGCAGAGTGTGAGTGTCTGTATAGGTGTATGAGTGCATATGATAGTGTTGTAAAGATGAGTGATTGTATGTATGAATGATTGTATGGGTGAATGAGTGAATGTGTGTGTAGACGTAGGAATCAGTGAGTGGGTATGTAGTAACTAGTATTGGTGTGTCAATGGTTTCAAAAATTATACTCTGTATTTAACACTGGGTGTAACAGAGGTTATATTAAAGTGTGAGGAGATGCATTGTATTGTCACATTAATGATATCATCATTGATGTGACCATTGATGTCAAATGAGATATCATCAGTGATGTCATTTGAGATGTCATCAGTGATGTCATCAGTGATGTCACTGACCATGTCATGAATGATGTAATATGTGACATCATCAGCAGTGGATTACGGGTGCGCGATATATAGTTAGTGCAACTAACTATATATGGAATTTCAATGGTTTTGTGTGAGTAAAATAAGGTTTTTTAAATGCTAATTCCTAACTATATATGGTCTATAACCTATGGTTTTTTCAGTGAATTTTCAAGGTTTTGTAAATGCTAATTCCTAACTATATATGGTCTATAACCTATGGTTTTTTCTGTGAATTTCATTGGTTTTTTAACAGCTAATATCTGTAGCTGTAAAATGTATTCTTCTTTAAATCCAAAAATATATTTTATATGTTTATGAATAATTTTTTTTTAAAAATATTTTTTTTTCTTCGTTCCCGCTTCGCGAATCGGGAAGCTTCCCGTTAGCTGACCTTGATGCCGCGAAATAGACCGCGAGCCGGTAAACGTTTCTTTACCGCAACTGCCGCGTTAGAAAACAACATCGTGACGCCTCCCGTCCGCATGACGTTTCGCGTTGTCGCGTGATACGTCATATGACGTGCTACGTTAGCGAACTCGTACGCTTACCGAGTCGCAAAGCACAGGTTTCTGGAAGCAAACCGGGAGGCCCTGCAAAGCGCGTAACGTAAACACAGCAGGTCATGTGACTTGGTAATAACACTTTTCATTGGTTCATTTCACTTTCGGTTTCCTAATGATGTAAGACTAGGTCATATGATCTAAAATGAACACTTTTCATTGGTTGAGAACTATTTTTTTTTCCCAAATGGTGAAAATCCCTCCTTCTTTCCTCACTCTGACTTTCATCATTGTGAGAGAAAGACCCTTTGTTACCAGTGAGCAATGGCTTCTTTACTAGCTTCAGCTGGTGCTTCCCCACCACCTCCACCACATCCAAGGAAGAGTGGACCACCTGCTAAAGTTATAATTCAGCAAGAAGAGGAAGAAGAGGAACAGGACGACCTAGATAATCTCCCTATTATGGCCAGAAGATCTGTTGTACCGGAAGTAACGGGACCAGAGGGCAGGGAGATGGTGCCAAATATACAAACGAGATTTCGTGAAGTAAAACAAGTCTGCGTACATTGCAGTGGAATCATTTGCTACGCAGAAAGTAGCATCACTCTGATCAACAGAGCTATTAACAATCATGCTCATGTTTGTCCGAAACTCCCCAAACAATAAATTCTTTTTTTTGTTTTCTTCCTCCTGTTGAGCCCTTTACAATGAATCGTTTTCGTTGCCCCCTCCGAAAAAAAAACAAAAAAAATATAAAACTGTTCAGAAAAATTCAAAAAAAGTAAAAAAATGTTCAGAAAAATAATAAAAAAAATATAAAACAACAAAAACAATTTTAAAAAAAGTTCTTTTCAGAACTACCTCCCCGTTATAAAAAAATTGGTACAATATTTGCAACTGTGCCAACCTCTATTTCTCTTAGTTCGCTTCCCAGTTCGCTCCCCGGTACGCGAACCGGAAGCGAACCAAAAAATTTTTTTTATAAAAAAGAACAGTAAGTATAAGGGAAGGAAACAGACAGTTATGTTAAAAGAAAGACAGCTATAGGGGAGTAAACTAGAGATACTATTACCCGTAATCCACTGCTGATGATGTCACATATTACATCATTCATGACATGCTCAGTGACATCATCAGCAGAGGATTGCGGGTAACAGTATCCCTAGTTTATTCCCTATAGCTGTGTTTCTTTTAACATAACTGTCTGTTTCCTTCCCTTATACTTACTGTTCTTTTAAAAAAAATTTTTTTAGATCTGTCAGAAACAGTGAAAGTAATGAAATATAAAAGACTACGTAGAATATGAGCACTGTATGCAACAACTTTGACACTGACAGAAGCCTCACCTTCTCCATGCCTCCTACACAGTTCTACATGTACATCATAAATGCAAACAGAACAGAATTAATTATACATGTTAAATGGTTTATTTTTGCTGTTCTCAGAATGTATCAAATTTCACTAAAACAGTGACTTGAAGGTATTCATCATATAACAGCGGGGAAAAAAAAACACAATCAAAATGATTGTGTTTAAAAAACCCATACATTACAAATCAGAATTCAGAACTCCTTAAAGTTAACTTACTTTCCATGACTGCCAAGGATGTCCTATGAACAGCTTACACTCTGTTGTGCTGTTATTACTTTCAACCCGCCACTTTCTGAAAGAAAACCTCCATCGTTTTCAAAAACATGTTACATACAATAAATGACTTCTCGCTCTCTACCACACGATTCCACAAGGCCAAATCGTGTCAGAGCCATGTATAACTCTTGGATTTCTTGTAAGCCAATCCCGTCTTTTCGCATTTCCGCAACTTTCAGAATTAAAATGTTGAAGATCATTTACACAATCCTGGACTAGTAATATCTTCCCCTTCTTGCTCAATCATGTTCTACATTTCCTATCACACTGATACTGCTTACTATGAAGCAGACTTACACTACCTTTATGACTAGTACAATTATTTAATTCTCTACATCACTTTTAATCACAAAGCAATGTAAAACAGTAGACAGCATTGCAGACTTACATTCCCTCTACTCCATGTTTTGATTCGCTGCTTCAATTAGCTTATAAAAAGAAATAGTTTTTCTGAACTCATTCAAAGTGCACGTATTTCTCAATAACGTCCAGTGTTATGGTAAAAAGTTATGTCTCTGTACTACACTTATCCTCAAGGCCAAATAGTGTAGGAGCCATGAGAACTTCTTGAAATTCCTCAGAGCACATCCCGAGATTCTTTCCCTAAAATTTTGGTTTTAAAAACACCAGGTAAGAGTTTTTAAGGTCATATGGCAATTTTTTTTTGAAAATTAAAACAGAATCATTGCAGAATGACCAGCCATTTCTACACTTTAAATAAGCTGTATAATGTCCTGATGTTATTGAAGGACCATCATGATATATAATTGCTACAGTTACAAAAGTCCTTCCTGATATTGACAACTGTGAAGCCACAAAATTTTTAATTAAAGTTGTCAATTTTGTTCCATCAGGCCTACATCGTTGGAACATTAAAATGACATACTGGCCATATGTTCGTATAAATAAAGTGGACATCATTTCAGATTTACATTGGCTACACTCCATGTTGTGATCAGCGGCTTTTACTAGCTTATTAAAAGAGACTGATTTACTGTCTGGCAAAGTTAAATATATAAATCTTTCTGAGTCTACACTAGTAGTAGCTGATACCCTACAGTTCTCGCAGTCATGCTGCCATTGATAAGAAAGCCCAAACAGGTGATCTACATCTACACCTTCATCATGCAATACATCAAGCATATACATTAAAAACTCCTGACAATCTTGCTGACTATTTTGAGAGAATTGTGTTTGGCCTGAACATCTGTCTAACAGATTTCGAATTTCAGACACACTTTCTATGTTTGTTCTATCAGTGCTACATTTCTCTAACACAGAATTTAACAAACTGCAAAATCTTTGATCCGAATTGACCACAATCTGTTCTTTTAAAGTTTCTAGAGAAAAGACAACATTAACCACTACATTAGCATAGCAGTTGACACCAGAACTGTTTTCAAATTGAAAACCAACAACATCTTCAACAGAATCCTTTTTGTTTCTGCTTATAATTTCAGGTTCATCAACTTTTCGTCTTTTTGCTACAACCTCCCCAGTATTGGTCACATTTCTTCGTTTCCGGCCTACCACACGTTTCTCAAACAAAGGATACTGAGGCAAATGTGGCGCATACTCTCTTCTCAACCTATTGTATTCCTTAACACAATCTAGATCCGCACAAATGTTTGTGACATCACACTCAATCAAGTACAATCCCGATAAAGTCCTAACTCGTGACAATGCCACATATGCCATACCCTCCTTGAACACAGAACTGCCAATATTCACCAATGCACAGTCTACACTTAAACCTTGCGATTTATGGATTGTCACCGCATATGCCAAGCAAACAGGAAACTGCTTACGACGAACATATAAGTCTTTTACAAGCAAAAATCTAGCAGAACAACGAGCAATTAGCTGTACTTCCTCAATGCCATCAAATTTAATTTTTAAAAATTCAATTCCATCTCTATTTCTGTA
This sequence comes from Lissotriton helveticus, assembly GCF_964261635.1. Taxonomy (NCBI): domain Eukaryota; kingdom Metazoa; phylum Chordata; class Amphibia; order Caudata; family Salamandridae; genus Lissotriton; species Lissotriton helveticus. Next base: position 655,880,470 of record NC_136072.1, read on the forward strand.
TTTCACAAAATCAACAACATTACCCATTGATCCATTTACCAGACCTCTTTCAACATGTAAATTCCTTCTTAAAATTATACGGCAGTTCAAGCACACATTCAGAGTCTTTTCAAAACCCGCAGTTTTAGATATACTCTTCTCTAATGAATCCAATTTTGTTTTCAGATTCTCAGACAAAATAATTGTTGATCCCATATGCTCTACTCTGTCAATAGCTTCCAATTTCACAATCTCTTGCTTTTCTAAATGCAACATTTTGTTGTTGAATTTGGCACATTCTGCAAGAGTTGGCATCAAACATATTCCAGATTTTTTCTCAGTAACTTTCTGAAAAATATTCTCAGGCACAACATCTTCGTCTGGATATAAATTTGTCAGTAATCGTGCATGTAAAGCTTCTTTCCCATGCTCGGTCACTTTTCCAATTCTAACATCTTGTAGAATAGTCTTGTAAACTTCATCCTTTGCCTGACGCATATTTTCATGCAGTTCAGCATAATTGAAGTTTAACCATATATTGACGTTGCCAATACTCCCTAAGCACTTCCTGGTATCTTCATGCGTGAGCATTTTGAACACAGGTTGCCCTTTCACTGGTGTCAGCTGCAGAAGATCTCCAAAAACAATGATGTGTTTGCCACCAAATAACACATCATACTCTGTTTTGAGAACTTCTTGCATTCTCAAATGCACAAAGGCAAGCATAACATTGGAAACCATGCTTACTTCGTCAATGATAAGAAGTTTCATTTTCCTCAAGACTCTTGAAACTTCAAAACAAGCATCTCCAGATAGCTTGTGATATTCTAATTTGTTGTCATGCTCCACTGGCAGCATCAGTAAACGATGTAAAGTAATCCCTTTAATGTTATGTGCTGCCAGTCCAGTTGGAGCGGTGACAACACAAGACAGCGATGACTCTGTCCTTTCCTGCAAATAACATGAAATTGCTTTAATAAGGAAACTTTTTCCAGTTCCCGCTTCTCCACTCACGTACAGTCGGACAGGCTTCAACGACGTACATGAGCACTCTTTCTTATCATGACTTAATCCATGATCAATTTGCATGGTAAGTTCGTCATATATTTTCCTCTGCTCAACGTTGAGTTGTCTTTCCAACTCTTCTAAGTTAACCGCATCCTCCTGAGCATGTGCCATGGCTCTTTCCACTTCATTCATAGCAGTGGCAGCTTCATTTTCGATAAGAGGTCCTCCTAGTGGATCCTGACTCAATGAAGCAGAACTCTGACTGTCCTGAGAACTGTCTCTGGCAATCTCGGCTGCAATCGTTGCTTCCTGCTCAATTTCCACATTCAACATTTCTACATATTTGGGAAAAGCAGGACATTCTATGGTCTCCTTGGCAGCATTGAAAGAGTCTTCGTAACAGAGGAAATCTCCAAGCAGTTCCTCTTCTGCACGCCAAGGCTTAAAAAGTTGCAAAAGTGCTAAATAGAAAAACTCCTTTTTTTCACGAGATTCGCCACTCAATTTTCGATGGTTTATCAAGTGGCATTTTCTTTGCTTGACCAGACATCCCTCACTTCCTATTACAGCATACACTCCTTTCTCAGTATCTTCTTTGATGTTCCTCTTGAATATGTAATTTTGCAGAACCTCATACAGACAAACATTCTCGAGGTGACTGCTTCGATTTGGATAATATGTATCCAACATGTTGCTCTTCAAAATGTCGGTACTGTTTGGCTCCTTTTCCGCCAAGTACTCAATTTCCCGCACAGGTTTCAGAACTCGATTACGCGTTGCAGCAAGACCAACACTCGCCCAAACGATACTCCTGGACTTGGCATAGAGACTTGCTGAAGACAACCGGTCAGAACATTCGTAAGCTCCGATTTCTCGATGCGACAACATCTTCAGACTGAAACTGTACAACTTCTTGCTGAGGCTCTTTTCATGGGAAATGTCCTCCCACATATCCTTCAATTCTGTCTTCTCTTTTTTGGTGATGTAAGATGTCACATACCTAGCCACAGCCATACAGTTATCAGCCACAAACTGTATATCCATGTTAGCATTCCACATGGACAAAATCACCGGGTTGTAGTCGTTGATGTACTTAGACTCTTCGTTCCTCTTCAAATTGTATGTGTTTTTAGGTGATTTCTTCATCACATTATGTCGCAGCGAAGACATCAAACTGTTCACTCTTCCTTTAGAAATCACCGATCGTGGAAAGCCGAAACGACATTTGGTGTAGAACTTGTCTTTGTTCCGGAATTTACGACGACAGTACTTTCCACATCGATGGCTTTGGAAACGTAGAACTTTTTCTCTTAGGCTTTTTTTCTCCTTTGCGTTTGGAACAGCACACGTAGAATACTGTTCTATGAAACTCATCACTGAGTCGTCTGCATCCGTTCCAAATTTAGGTGCATCCTTGATCCACAGCAACATATGTATATGAGGAGCACCTCTTGCTTGGTACTCCTTCCTCCAGAAGAAATCCAACACCTCTCCAAGAGGTGGATTCTTCTTATTCATGATGAAAGACATCATACCTTCAAATCTATGATTGAAGTACCTACATACATTGACTGGATCCAAAGAGCACAGTTCTCCGGGTGTCTTGAATTCGATGTTTTCTACGTTAGCATTTGCCTCTCGTAGAAATTCAAGTAAGTCTTCCCAGCCATACTCAGCACAGCTCAAAGTGAGGAACCATGTGGGAGTTCCTAAGTTCCTCAGCATACATTTTAAATCACCATGACGACGGTACCAGTACTCATTAGTACCACGCTGACACGCCATGAGATTAATCAGGTGAGAATCCAAAATACTGTCTTGGACATTGACTTTATCCATAAAGTCACTTGCCGAGATGTTTTGCATGTGTATACCACTTTTCAAGATGTGGTTCACTGCATATGACAGTCCAGACAGATCGCTTTCAAACAGGAGATGAAACAAATAAGGAATGCATTGTCGAAACCTAGGATCTCCTGCATACAATCGCAAAGTCCGGTATTCAGAAGCAGGAATTTGATGAGGTCGCTCATCATATCTTCCTCCCTGACCTGTTGGAAAAAGCAGTGGGAAACACCGAGCTTCCAAACTTTCCTCCCAAACACTAATGGGACTCCCTTTCGCTTGTTTCATTTGAAACAACTCAATAGCATTCCCCATGACTTCCTTGGAATGCAAAGGATGAACACTATAATGTTCATATATTTCTTCACTAGTACAGGGTTCTACTTTCTCAATTTGACCAGCACACAAATCGCTATCCTCTTCCTCACTTACTTCCTCTTCTGCAACATATACATTTTTATAGTATTTATTATATTTTTTCAAATACAATGTTGCCCTTTTGACTTTCCTAACATCTACTAAATCTTGCCATATTTTCTTATTCTTTGTCGGAACCCCATTAACTAAGATAACCAGAGGTTCCTCTTCCACTTTTTCTACTCCAATTGTGTTAATGTTTTTCTTCAAATCTAGAGGCAAATAAACAACTCTTCCCTTTAATCCTCTCTGTAAATCTGATGGAGGCAATTTCCCTGTCTTTGGCTCCATTCTTACAATAGCCTGAAAGGGATGGATACTTTGAATCAAAATAGATTCATAAGTATTTAAATCCTTCAATTCAGAAGGAATTTCAACCAATTCCAGATTATTATGAACTGCTCTAGCAGGCATCTGGTTTTGATTTAATTTGTTACAACAATAAGTACACACACGTTGATCCAATCCCAAATCAAAACAATTTTCTACCATCAAGTATGTTGTAAAATCCTTCCATTCACTATTATTTTCCCTTTCACTTTTTCCATATAAATCCACTAACTTAGTCTGATTCTTATAATAAGTGCGTCGACAACACACACAAGTGAAATTTGGCCTCTCACTTGATTTCACCTCAAACGTCGCAATTTCCCTCTGGAAATTATCTGTACTGGAAACCTGTACACTATCTTCCACATTACTCTCTTCTTCTTGGTCAATTTCAACATTCTCCTCTTTACTTCCAAAGTAACAAAACTCAATTTCTTCACATATATTCTTCACATCTATTTCAGAACCATGCAAAAGAGCAGCGCATAATTGTTTTAGCATAATTGCTGGACTCTTAGCATAATACAACATTCTAACTAATTTCCTCACTTTATTATGATGCACTGCTAGCATCCTGAAATGATGAAAAACACTCTGGCATACTCTCCTGGAAAGACAAGCCAGTGAATGACCATGCAAACCTATCACTTCTCTCACTCTGCAAGGATCTAATTCTTGCAACAACTTCATTTTCTGCTTCAAACTTTTCTTACTAAATGACCGTATAAAATCACAAAGCAAATTGATGGAATCCTGTCGTACACTGCAAATACTACTACACTTCCAGGTGTACACAGGACCCTTAGGACGTCTCCCTAAAACCTCATTACCTAACACCTCTTCTATCTCTGTTCTCACAAGTTTTTCTTTTTCAACTGGACAACCATCTTTCACTTCATAAGCTCGACCACTGGTGTCAACTGCATGCACCAAATCATTATCCTGAAAATAACTCTCCTCATTAAAAAATGCCTCAGAGCTTGAACTATGCATCCATTCTCCAGAAAAAACTTCACAAAAATTACTACGATTAACTATTCTCTTCCATCTACTATTTCTTTTGAAATCATAAATTACCTTGTTTAGCTTCCTAATTCTATTGATTGTCAAAATAAATAACTTACGTTTAAATTCAAATGCCTGATCAATAACTTTCTCAACTATTTTTTTTCTCTTATAAAAAACCACTTTCTGCTGACCTTTCTTAATATTTTTTAACAAATTCCCAATTATCCTGTTGCGGAACATTCGTTTACGAATATCCCTAAACTGTTGTTTCCTTCTACTTTCATGCATAGAGTTATCTCTTACTCTAGCAGTAACATTTCTCATTGGCCTTTCCTTACCATTTGAATTCGGTCTCCTTTTCTGGAGTGAAACATTTTCTGTAGTAATATTTTTTTTACTACACATATTTCTTATGACTGTTTTTCGACTCTTACCCGGTGCTTTCTTGGTGACTTGACAAATCTTTTTGTTAGAGGACTGCTGCAATATTCCATGCTCCTGCTGTCTTTGACGTTTTCCAGCCTTTCTTACTCTTTCTTTGCTAGGCATCCTAAAATCTTGAAATAATGTGCAGTTGAATCTGTGGTAAAATATAATAAAAAATGTTATTAACCACTATTACCCAACAGTAAATTAATAACAGTCATCAAAAACTTAACACACTACTTAAGTATATAATATACTGAAGCCTATCTCCAATTTTTCACTGAACAGGACTCATCTCTTCTTAACCTTGGATAAACCTCACCTACTCTGTGTCCCCTGCACATAATTAAATGTAAAGGGACAGATTTATATTAACTAGCACATCCCCAGGGATGCACCAGTTAACGTGCACCGCTGCTCTGCCACCCACGGTGTGCCGCATTTACAATCAGATAGGACAAAGCTACATCAAAACCCTGCGCCTGCTTGAAGCAGGCATAGATCTTGACGCAGGTAGGCTGAAAGCTAAAGCAACAACTAAGTGTCGTGTGCAGAAGTTACAAAAAAGGAAAAATGGCGTTTAAACCAGTAATGAGACCATGCTAACGTAATACAGAGTAAAAATATCCAGGATCTACATCAGTTTGGGGTTCACGAACCTGGCAGGTACAAGGCACTGAGGCTTTCCACCGTGCATGTCTCATCCCAAAACATATGTTGTTTGTGAATGAAACAATTTCCCAGACCAAATGCTTTGGATTGGCTACTTCTAAAAAATTAAACACCCCTACTATCCCGGAGTTAGAGGAATACGATGGTTGGAGTAATTTTACTCGTTGTCTATTAAAGATTTACAGGCCCTACTCCGTAATTCTTCCTTTAACATTTCCAGTATAAATCCAAAAGGTTGACTGCTTTGGCAACGTGCCTTATCCACGGTTTAATAACGCTGCCTTTTGCTTTATATAAGTTTTCAAATTGTATGAAATATATACCAATAGGTCGTTATTAACCTTTAGGTAGTGGTTTTCTTCATCAAGTCTGGTCGCTTCCATACACATACAGATTTTCAAAGATGATCAAGAACTTTATCTGAATGGAGAGGAATGCACTGAGACACCAGATCATTCACTAATGTGTAGGCACAGACAGTTACACGGTTCATGCAACAAACACCGACCAAATATGGCTTGCGTGTTGCAAGGCACGCCAGTTCCTGCTATCATCCCCACGTTCAAGTTCTTGGAAAATGGTAGTTATTTGATGCTCAATAATGAAGATTGTTCTGGGTTAATTAAAAGTATTCATTTTATCGTAACAGTAAATGAACGGGTTATTTGCTGCAGAAATGTTCTATTTCCTCCCACACATGAACATAGGGAGTTTTCAATCTGGCCACAAATACCAACCTTGGGAGCACATTTCAACAGCATGGCAAGAATAAGAGCTCTTTTGTCTCAGAGAGAGGTGGCCTTGAGTTCGGCCCGTGAAACTTTCGTGCTTCACATAGCGAACACCCGTACAGAGGTGCAGACCCTTTTAAATACAGATTCGACTTTGCATTTCAGCAAGATTACCCATTCATTTCCATGCAGCAGGAGGCCCATAGGAATGAAGGTGCAATTTGCGATTAGCAATTACCTCATCGCAAATTACGAATTTTTCCGACGGTGCAGGGGTATCTCAAGAACACCCTGCTGCACCCCTGAAAAAAAAATTTGGGGTCATATGGCGCACATAAATTTTGAAAACATTCCTTTACCTCAAAAACGATTTTCAACTCATAATTTGAAAACACTGCACATGGGGAAATGACTTAAAATGTCCTTAAGACACATAAAAGCATTTTTTGATTGCCTTTGCAGCATGTTTCAGTCACCTTTAACATGCCTATGTAACGGAAACATTCAAAATCTAAATTTGCCATGCACAGGTGGGAGCATATTTACAAGCAATTTGCTCCACAGACAAACTTCTTACATTGAAATGGGAAAGACTCTCAATTACCTTATAAAGAAGCAGACACCATTATATCCTTCTCATCAATATTAAAACCATTGCTTTTTCTCAAAAACGATTTACAAGTCATAATTTGAAAACACTCCACAGCTCCTATGCACATAAAAGCCCTGTCAGTACTAATACTTCACATTTTCTCCAATTACAATTTCTCAAACAAACAAAATCTATTTGTGAAACACTTGAGACAAAGCAACATTTGAAAAACACAACTTTCTTCATAATTTTCTCCTTAAAGCACACTATTTTCTATCTAAATTAAAGAAATTTTTTCTCACCTTACCAAGTACTTTCAGTTTCAAAACAGTCTCAGAAACACACCAATTTGTCTTCAGCAGAGCAAAAGGTATGCACTCCAGAGTCTGCAGCTATCAAAAGCACAGAAATGCTGTAATTCCTCACACAGATCTCTCATGTCACCCAATCAAAACTCTTCCCTCACTTTTTTTCAAAGCAAAACCCTTCCCCCCTCTGCCCCCTCTCTGCTTTTTCTGCATAGCAACCACCTCTTGCAAGACCTCTCACACAACAATGTTGCAATTGAACTCTGAACTCTCAGTGCACCTGCATATCCAAAGCATTCTTTCATTTAATGATTTTTTCTTCGCCACTCAAAATACATCTTTCAACGAACTCATCCATGCACACTAACTTTCTGTTTTCAGCAATCAAAATCCACCAATCACTCTTACTGCTTCATTAACACAGAAACTCCTCAGTTTTTTTCATTTTACACTCTCATTTTTTCAACTGCCATTTCATTGCCACACTTCATCTGACTGCAGGAGAACCTTCTCTCGCCATGTTTTCTGTCTGGATTGTTGGACATAGCTACATCTATTGGGCTCAAAGGTACGCTGAAAACAGGAATTTACCTAACCTCAATTTACAAGATGTGGAAATTAAGTGGTTTGGCCACAGAGGATTAAAATGTCACCAATTGATACCATTGGTGAAAACCTTTATGCATTTGCCAAAACCTGACCTGTTAATTGTGCACTGTGGAGGTAATGATTTGGGCACTTTGACTGGGGTAGGTCTGGAAATGCTTTTAAAGGACACCTTTGAGCAATTGATGGCACTTTTTCCTCAGACTGCCTTGGTATATTCAAATATATGCCAAAGACAGAAATGGAGGTGGTCGAACCAATTTTGTCCACAAATTGAGAAATCGAGGAAGCTTGTAAACAAATCTGTTTCAGCTTACATGAGAGACCATGGAATGGGCTCCCTGTACAACAATAACTTGCGTTACTACATGCAAGATATCTACAGAGGAGATGGAGTTCACTTCTCAGATGAGGGCAACAGAGTTTTCACTCTGAATTTAAGAATGTGCATTGGTACCTACTTATAAGTACCTAAATGTACCATAAACCCAAAAGCTCTTCTCAGAGCTACCCTACATCTGATCACTCACAATTATTATTGTACTCTAACTTTTTTCACTAATTTTCAAGAAAGTACGCTCCCCAGAACGCTTCCCGGTTCGCGAACCGAGCGCACTCCACGCAAAAAAACTAAAAAAACGGTATATATTTTTTTGCCCTGCGAGAACCTTTCAAAGCCTCCACATCAAACCTAGGGGGTCAGGGACGATCTACTATGCCCCCTTATGGTCATTTGCCCCTTCGCTTTGGCCTCCTCTTGTCTCTCGATCCTACCGAGAGACAAGATGGCGGCCGCTACGGACTGTTTGGAATGTTTACAGACGCCGAAAAACCAATCAGCTTCGCAAACCTCCGTAACGCGAAAAGTACGCGAAGCGGAGCGCTGTTACAGATATATATCTTTTTTTGAACGTTAATTTCTCAAAATCCACTGGAGCACATATATTGAGACCTAACAAAGGCACATCGGGCTACCAGTCCCTACAATTTTGCCAAGTTTCGTGCAAATCCATTCAGCCGTTCGATTATTATTATTATTTTTTTTTTTGCCCCGCGGGGCCCTTTTAAAACCTCCACATCAAACCTAGGGGGTCAGCGAGGATCTACTATTCCCCCTTATGGTCATTTGCCCCTTCGCTTTCGCCTCCTCTTGTCTCTCGATCCTACCGAGAGACAAGATGGCGGCCGCTACGGACTGTTTGGAATGTTGACAGACGCCGGAGAACCAATCAGCTTCACTTCACAAAGCTCCGTTGCGCGAAAAGTCCGCGAACCAGACCGCTGCCTGGTCCGCGCTTACAGATATATATCTTTTTTTAAACGTTAATTTCTCAAAATCCACTGGAGCACATATATTGAGACCTACAAAAGGCACATCGGGCTACCAGTCCCTACAATTTTGCCAAGTTTCGTGCAAATCCATTTAGCCGTTCGGGCTAAAAGTGAGGCCAACCGCCCTATGGAAATGAACATGGGAAAAACGCGTTTTGGGACCCCCCTTTTTTCTCGGCCCCCCCTTGACGAACCCCCCCCCAAATTTTCAAAGGCTGCTCAGAAACAAAATGTGCCATTTTCCTGAAAATTTCAGCCAATTCCGTCCACAAACGGCAAAGTTATTAGACATAGAATTTTCAAAAAACCCATAGAGAAAAAATCCTAACTATATATACCTACTGGCGACCGCCAGTAGGTAATATATATATATATATATATTTATATAGAAAAAATCCTAACTATATATACCTACTGGCGACCGCCAGTAGATAATATATATATATATATATATATATTCACTGAAAAAACCATAGGTTATAGACCATATATAGTTAGGAATTAGCATTTACAAAACCTTGAAAATTCACTGAAAAAAACCATAGGTTATAGACCATATATAGTTAGGAATTAGCATTTAAAAAACCTTATTTTACTCACACAAAACCATTGAAATTCCATATATAGTTAGTTGCACTAACTATATATCGCGCACCTGCAATCCACTGCTGATGATGTCACATATTACATCATTCATGACATGGTCAGTGACATCACTGATGACATCACTGATGACATCTCAAATGACATCACTGATGACATCACTGATGACATCTCATTTGACATCAATGACCACATCACTGATGATATCATTCATGTGACAATACAATGCATCTCCTCACATTTTAATATAACCTCTGTTTCACCCAGTGTTAAATACAGAATATAATTTTTGAAACCATTGACACACCAATACTAGTTACTACATACGCACTCACTGATTCCTACGTCTACACACACCTTCACTCATTCACCCATACTATCATTCATACATACAATCACTCATCTTTACAACACTATCATATGCACTCATACACCTATACAGACACTCACAGTCTGCCACTCATCCATGGAGTTACTCACACACCTAGTCAGTCCTGTAAAGAATCAATGACACTTCCATTTTCTTGTCTATACAGTTAAACATAGAGCACCTTACATTTTCAAACATATACTAACACATACTTACCTTGTTATACAATCATTGATACAAGTACACATTGATCTGCACAGAGTCACACACCTCCCAGCCAGCCACACACACACTCAGTCTCCCATACAAATACTTGGACAATCAATCAGTAACCCATATAGTTAATCATATAGCTACTGATCCAAACATGCAGCAGTTTACAGAACAACAGACATAATGATGCACAAATTAAGACACTTTAGTCACTAACCCATGCACTCAGTGAGACACATTTAATCACTCACTCATGCATTCAGTCATGCACCTACTAAATCCTTTGTCCAGACACTTATACTTCCACTCATTCTTCAATATGTAAGACACATTTTAACTTTACAGAAACATACAGTCACTGGATGTTGTCATCAGTGATGTCATCAGTGATGTCATTTGAGATGTCATCAGTGATGTCATCAGTGATGTCACTGACCATGTCATGAATGATGTAATATGTGACATCATCAGCAGTGGATTGCAGGTGCGCGATATATAGTTAGTGCAACTAACTATATATGGAATTTCAATGGTTTTGTGTGAGTAAAATAAGGTTTTTTAAATGCTAATTCCTAACTATATATGGTCTATAACCTATGGTTTTTTCAGTGAATTTTCAAGGTTTTGTAAATGCTAATTCCTAACTATATATGGTCTATAACCTATGGTTTTTTCAGTGAATTTCAATGGTTTTTTAATAGCAAATATCATAAGCTGTCGAATGTCAAGTACGTGGTAAGTGAAAACATTTTCGTGTTTATGCACACTGATCTGCTTTGAATGGTGCCCCCCCCCCTCATTTCTATTAGGAGTACTCTCTCTTTGCAGATAGTGAAAGGTAGTTAACGCAGGTCTTTGCCCCCATTGTAATCCGTCGTGCCTGCTTCTCTCTCCATTTGATTCATTGTTATCCAAGTATTTACTGTTTTAGAATTAGTTCTCTTTGGTTCATTCTCTATTTACAAACAAACACAGAGTCTCAATACTCTGTTTAGTCTTTGCAGATAACGAAAAATCGTGTAAAAAAAAAGAAAAGGAATCGAGCAAAATCAGTAGGCCACTAATGGGATCTCTTTTTGACCTCGCTAAAATAGAAACATTAGGAACAACCCCTCATGACAAATACAAAACTAGTGAGATGAACTGAACTCCACACAATGATGGCTGCAAAACAGCTCTGCTCCGCCACCCACCCCGCCCAAAATAACGATAAAGAACGGCTGCCATGATTGGTTGCGGAATGACCACGACGGAGCTACGAAATGGTGCTGCTCTCATGCTAACCCCAGCTTCAGTCTGAAACATCCAGAAACACTGTAGACTACCAATTCGATCAGTTCCGGTAGCGCCCCAATGTAACCCGGTAGAGAAGAACTAGCCCTCCCCTCTTTGACTGATGGTTCTTGTTGCCTGTCCCTTCTGTTGTCATTTAACAGAACTATTTAGCCTGCTGAAAGGGGTTGTGTTCCGACCGCTGGTTGGTGGAGACATTTTGACTATATTCTGTACCTGCGTTGTCGCGTAATGCGTCATATGACGCGCCGCGTTAGCGCATCCGGAAGTCATCCGGGGCGCGCAGCGCGTAACGTAAGCATAACAAGTCATGTGACTTGTTAATAAAACTTTTCATTGGTTCATTTTACTTTTCTTATTGTAATGATGAAAGGCTTGGTCATATGACCTAAAAATTACGCTTTTCATTACTTCCGAACATTATTTTTTCTTAAATATATGTTATAATGTTCCAGGCTAATGTACTTTCCCGGAAATTTTACAACTGTCCTGCAAGTAAAATATATTCTTTTTTCGAGAAAAAGAGCGTTTCTTCGTCCCATGACGGAGCCGTTGAGCAAAAGAGGGTCGACCTGCTGTCTTAGTCGCCGATACGCCTGAATATGAGATTCTTATCGATCACTTTATGTTGCAGGAATAGAAAACACAACAGCCCTTGACCATTTATCTTTACTGCGTTCCTTCGTATTATACCTTTTACCCTTCATGTAATTGGTCTGCTTTATTTCACTTGCCTTTTAATGATTCTAAAACAGTGACTATTATTAAAAACTTTACCAATGTATATACTACTACCATGTTTTCTTTTAAAAACCTTTATTGTGAAAATTTCATTATACAAATACGAGCCTATAACCACGTGGGCCGGCCACGGAGCAAACTGTAATCGTATATGATAAATAGACATTTACACTGTAGAGGAACGTAACGGGCGGGCCATTAGGTTGCAAGAACTAAGGTGTCTAACAGTTACGGAATCGGTGGACGTACATTTTATAATTAAAATACGACAGGGCCAGTTACAATAAAATTATCTAGATATACATTTGCGGGCAAGTACCATGGGTGACGTTAATTCGAACTTTCAACAGTACAGTAATCAATAACACATCAGAACTTAATATCAATAGGGATGTCGAAATATTCAATCAATTCTCGTCCCCGCCCGCCATGTGCTTCAAAACTGCATACGTATCTCGTGATTTCAAGGTTCTGCAACCAGTACACAACAAGGAGTTACGAGTCCCATTTATTCTGGCGCCATTTTGGGCGAGGACGGGCAGGTCCAGGATATAGTCAAAATGTCTCTACCAACCATCGACTATGATGATGTTCATATGCTGTATTTATTAGAGTAACACTCAGATGTCCACATGAAATAAATTTGCCACAATCTAAACATGTCATTTTAATCTTTCCAAAGTTCTTCTAAATATTTGGGACCGTTTCCCTTGCCTCTGAAGCTCTCAGTGCCACTTCTTTGATGAATGTACTAGCAGGTCAGGGGTTCTCCTCCAAATCTCTCTTTTATGCAGCACTATAATTAATTGGTGCCACCTCTCCATATGACGATGCATGGTATAGTTACCACAACTATATTTTTTTTCGGTTCCTCTAGAGAGTTCATCGTGGCAGATGAAGCGTGTAACGTACCGGGCATTTACCTTTTTTTGCATGTACAGGAAAGGAAAAAAAATCGAGCGTCCGAGTTCTAAGGTGTCCCAGGGCCATTTTAGTGGACCAGGCCCAAATCCAAAGAACAGGCCGCCATTTTGAGAGTCCTGTTGCAGCCGCCTGTCGCTGTAGCATCAAGAGCAGCCGAAACTCAGCTGAATGGCAACTGAAACGGTAAAGGGGCGCCCCACTACAGCAGACGAGCCAGGCCCAAATCCAAAGAACTGCTATCTCACAGGCTAATGGGGCGACCCACGCCGAGTTTCAGCATTGTAGGATGACCACACAAGTACAGCAACTTGCTAGACATCACCTCGGTGCCATCCGGATCTCGGCGCCCCACTGCAGATGAAGTGCCTCTCAACTATGAAACCACCACGGTGACATCCGGATCTTGGCGCGTTGTGCTGCCTTCGGCCTATTCGCACATCGGTCCGCTACTGACGCCATCTCACAGGCTAATGGGGCGACCCACGCCGAGTTTCAGCATTGTAGGATGACCACACCAGTACAGCAACTTGCTAGACATCACCTCGGTGCCATCCGGATCTCGGCGCCCCACTGCAGATGAAGTGCCTCTCAACTATGAAACCACCACGGTGACATCCGGATCTTGGCGCGTTGTGCTGCCTTCGGCCTATTCGCACATCGGTCCGCTACTGACGCCATCTCACAGGCTAATGGGGCGACCCACGCCGAGTTTCAGCATTGTAGGATGACCACACCAGTACAGCAACTTGCTAGACATCACCTCGGTGCCATCCGGATCTCGGCGCCCCACTGCAGATGAAGTGCCTCTCAACTATGAAACCACCACGGTGACATCCGGATCTTGGCGCGTTGTGCTGCCTTCGGCCTATTCGCACATCGGTCCGCTACTGACGCCATCTCACAGGCTAATGGGGTGACCCACGCCGAGTTTCAGCATTGTAGGATGACCACACCAACTTGCTAGACATCACCTCAGTGCCATCCGAATCTTGGCATCTCAACGCCTAGTGGTATCTTCCATACAAAAAATATTGTTACGCTGCCTTTGGCCCCATTCGCACATCAGTCCGCAACTTAGACATCACCTCGGTGCCATCCGGATCTTGGCATCTCAGCGCCTTGTGGTGTCAGTCAGAAAATATTGTTGTGCTGCCTTCGGCCTATTCGCACATCGGTCCGCTACTGACGCCATCTATCTCACAGGCCAACGGGGCGCCCCACGCCGACTTTCAGCATTGTAGGATGGCCACACCAGTACCACAACTTGCAAGACACCACCTCGGTGCCATCCGGATCTTGGCATCTCTGCGCCTTGTGGTCTCTTCTACACCGGAAATATAGTAGAAAATATTGTTGCGCTGCCTTTGGCCCCATTCACACATCAGTCCGCTACTGACACCATCTCACAGGCCAACGGGGCGCCCCACGCCGACTTTCAACATTGTAGGATGCCACAGAAGTGCGACAACTTACTAGACACCACCTCGGTGCCATCCGGATCTTGGCGCGTTGTGCTGCCTTCGGCCTATTCGCACATCGGTCCGCTACTGACGCAAACTCACAGGCCAACGGGGCGCCCCACGCCGACTTTCAGCATTGTAGGATGGCCACACCAGTGCGGCAACTTCCTACACACCACCTCGGTGCCATCCGGATCTTGGCGCGTAGTGAACCTGCAGCAGCTGCAAATAAGCTTCAGACAGTGTTACAACCGCTGCTCAGAACTCTCAACTATGACACCACCTCGATGCCATCCGGATCTTGGCGCGTTGTATTGCCTTCGGCCTATTCGCACATCGGTCCGCTACTGACGCCGCCTCACGTGCCAACGTATTTTCTCCGCATTTTATACCCTATGCCGCATAACAGGTCATGTGACTTGTTTATAAAACTTTTCATTGGTTCATTTTACTTTTGGTTTCCTAATGATGGAAGGCTTGATCATATGACCTAAAAACAACACTTTTCATTGGATGAAAACTTTTTTTTTCCCCCAAACGATGAAAGCCCCACCTTGTTTCTGGATGTTTCAGACTGAAGCTGGCGTCACCATGAGAGCACCACCATCTCGTAGCTCCGTCGTGGTCATTCCGCGAGCAATCATGGCAGCCGCTCCCCACCAGAAGCCTGCAGGAGTCGGGGCCCCCAAAACTTTTGATGAATTCTCAAGGCGGAGGGGACGCTTTCGAGAATGGGGTCCAAGACCTAGCAGACAAGCGTCCGATTTCCAAGGTGTCCCAGGGCCATTTCAGTGGACCAGGCCCAAAAAGGAAACAGCCTGCCGCCATTTTGAGAGTCCTGTGACAGCCGCCTATCGCTGCACCGCAAGAGTGGGCGCAACTCAGCTGAATGGCGGATTTTGACACAGTGGACCAAAAGCGGACGGAATGGCAACTGAAACGGTAAAGGGGCGCCCCACTACAACAGACGAGACTCCACCTGGAGAGGCCCGTTCACGCCGCCTCCCCCGGGGCGCTCCACGCCGTTATTCGGAGCAGCATTGTAGGATACCAAAACCAGTGCGGCAACTTACTGGACATCACCTTGGTGCCATCGTTCTGCTGCCTTGGAACTATTCGCACAACAGTTTGCTACTGATGACCCACCCCCCGCGACGCCCCACGCCGTTATTTGCTGGGTGGCAACTTACTAGACATCACTTTTGTGTCATCTAGATTTCGGCGCGTTCTGCTGCCTTGGAACTATTCGCACAACAGTTTGCTACTGATCACCCACCCCCCGCGACGCCCCACGCCGGAAATCTGGACGTTGTGCTGCGTTGGGACTATTCGCACAGCCGACCGCTACTTCGTTGTTTTTCTCTAAAAATGTTTATATGTTATTACTATTTTTGTTTTCTTGTATATATTTATAAATTATTAAAGTTTTATAATCTTACTACTTTGTCGGAGTGCTATATATTTTTAATGTGACACATAATTGTAAAAACTTTGATGTACAAAGAGTCATCCCTGGAATCTTCCGCTTCACGCTCGGTCCCCTCCCCAATCACAATACAGAATGGTTTTCAGATAATAGCAACGCTTCTGCTGTTACGGATCTCATCGAGTGTGGGCCTTGATCTACTATAACTCCTTTGAAGACGGGTGATTCTTTACAGCTGTGGCCATAAACTACATCTGCAGGGCTAGCTGATAGCCTAGGACCGGCCTGGACAATCGGACACAGAGGAAAAGGAGTGTCAGAGGGTGCGGTAGTGAATAGGGCGAAAGGGAGGTGTCGGGCGGGCACAGGGTGTGATTCTCAGGGAAGAACAGCGCAGATGGGGGGAGGTTTATTACCCATGCATAAAACAGAGAGCGGGGGTGACCACTGCCTGGGGGAGATGCTTGCGAGGGTGGGGAGCCATGCTAAGGATCGACAGCGTTCACAGAGTGGATCTGGTCAAGGCATCTAAAATGGCTGCCGTGCACGACAAAAGTGTGGCATTTGAAAAAAGACAAGATGGCGCACACAATGTTTTTCAACAATTCCTGATTTCCTTCGAATCGAACGTTAACAGACGTTGGGGCATATTACCAAGGTTAAGCGATATTTATCCCTAACGATGCTTAGCAACGATTTTTTTACCGTCAGAAATTATCGCAGATAAACCTTGCTATTATCAAGGTTTATCGCAAATACGATAAAAAACGAGCGCAATGCATTAATGTCGCTGAAAACTCCGCGATATTCATGCATTACCGAGCTAATGCTCTTAGCCATGTTATCCACCTCCCATTGGATAACATGGCTAAGAACTGCTCAGGGCAGCTGTTACTTTTTGGAGATATTCGCGCTTATCTCGAATATTTCCAAAAGTTGATAATAGGAGATAGCGATGTTAGCGACTGTTTCCAGTCGCTAACATCTTGGCATGCCCACTTTGCATGTCATTAGTGATAAATATCACTCACATGCAAAGTGGGACCCAAGATGGTCGCTATCTCCTACTAGCCGTCGCTAACTGGTGTTAGCAACAGCTAGGTAATACACATATAATTTTATCTCCGCGAAGCGGAGCGCTGTTACAGATATATATCTTGTTTTTGAACGTTAATTTCTCAAAATGCACTGAAGCACATATATTGAGACATAGCAAAGGCACATCGGGCTACCAGTCCCTAATATTTTACCAAGTTTCGTGCAAATCCATTCAGCCGTTCGATTATTATTATTATTATTTTTTTTTGCCCCGCGGGGCCCTTTTAAAACCTCCACATCAAACCTAGGGGGTCAGCGAGGATCTACTATGCCCCCTTATGGTCATCAGCCGTTCGATTATTATTATTATTTTTTTTTTTGCCCCGCGGGGCCCTTTTAAAACCTCCACATCAAACCTAGGGGGTCAGCGAGGATCTACTATGCCCCCTTATGGTCATTTGCCCCTTCGCTTTGGCCTCCTCTTGTCTCTCGATCCTACCGAGAGACAAGATGGCGGCCGCTACGTACTGTTTGGAATGTTTACAGACACCGGAGAGCCAATCAGCTTCGCTTCGCAAAGCTCCGTAACGCGAAAAGTACGCGAAGCGGTGCGCTGTTACAGATATATATCTTTTTTTGAACGTTAATTTCTCAAAATCCACTGAAGCACATATATTGAGACCTAGCAAAGGCACATCGGGCTACCAGTCCCTACAATTTTGCCAAGTTTCGTGCAAATCCATTCAGCCGTTCGATTATTATTATTATTATTTTTTTTTGCCCCGCGGGGCCCTTTTAAAACCTCCACATCAAACCTAGGGGGTCAGCGAGGATCTACTATGCCCCCTTATAGTTATTTCCCCCTTTGTTTTGACCTCCTCTTGTCTCTCGATCCTACCGAGAGACAAGATGGCGGCCGCTACGGACTGTTTGGAATGTTGACAGACGCCGGAGAACCAATCAGCTTCGCTTCACAAAGCTCCGTTGCGCGAAAAGTCCGCGAACCAGAGCGCTAACCGGTCCGCTGTTACAGATATATATCTTTTTTTAAACGTTAATTTCTCAAAATCCACTGGAGCACATATATTGAGACCTACAAAAGGCACATCGGGCTACCAGTCCCTACAATTTTGCCAAGTTTCGTGCAAATCCATTCAGCCGTTCGGGCTAAAAGTGAGGCCAACCGCCCTATGGAAAACTCAATGTTAAAAACACGTTTTGGGACCCCCCTTTTTTCTCGGCCCCCACTGGACGAACCCCCCCCAAATTTTCAAGGGCTGCTCAGAAACAAAATGTGCCATTTTCCTGAAAATTTCAGCCGATTCCGTCCACAAACGCCAAAGTTATTAGACATAGAATTTTCAAAAAACCCATAGAGAAAAAATCCTAACTATATATACCTACTGGCGACCGCCAGTAGGTAATATATATATATATATATATATTTATATACATATATATATATATATATTACCTACTGGCGGTCGCCAGTAGGTATATATAGTTAGGATTTTTTCTCTATGGGATTTTTGAAAATTCTATGTCTAATAACTTTGGCGTTTGTGGACGGAATTGGCTGAAATTTTCAGGAAAATGGAACATTTTGTTTCTGAGCAGCCACTTAAAATTTGGGGGGGGTTCGTCAAGGGGGGGCCGAGAAAAAAGGGGGGTCCCAAAACGCGTTTTTCCCATGTTAATTTCCATAGGACGGTTGGCCTCACTTTTAGCCCGAACGGCTGAATGGATTTGCACGAAACTTGGCAAAATTGTAGGGACTGGTAGCCCGATGTGCCTTTGCTAGGTCTCAATATATGTGCTCCAGTGGATTTTGAGAAATTAACGTTCAAAAAAATATATATCTGTAAGCGCGCTCCGGGCAGTGCCCCGGTTCGCGTACCTGACGCGTAACGGAACTTCGCGAAGCGAAGCTGATTGGCTCTCCGGTGTCTGTCAACATTCTAAACAGTCCGGAGCTGCCGCCATCTTGTCTCTCGGTAGGATCGAGAGACAAGAGGAGGCCAAAACAAAGGGGGAAATGACCATAAGGGGGCATAGTAGATCCTCCCTGACCCCCTAGGTTTGATGTGGAGGCTTTAAAAGGGCCACGCGGGGCAAAAAAAAATAAAATAATTTTTTGTTTTTTTTGCGTGGGGAGCGCCCGGTACGCGCACCGGGAAGCGGTCCGGGGAGCGTACTATAAGGAAAAAAGAATGATAGACTATGATATTTTGAAATATTGTATGTTTATTGATTGTTCTTTTTGTTGTTTTTTTTAATTTTTTTTATTTAAGTAGCAGTATTAATGATTATTAAATATAAATGTATTTTTGGAATTCTGCACAGTATACTATAAGTATGAATTTACATTATAATCAATTTGGTACTAGTTTATGAATTACATATAAAAATGATTAAAGACTCAAACAATTTTTTAATATTAAATATAATTTTATTTTTCGGATTGTTTTTCAAAATTTAATAGAACGTCTAACATTTGACTGTCCGATATGTCCTCTTGTTGAGTGAACATAACTTCCCACATTTGACCGTCATCATAATGAAGTAAAAAATCCACAGATTCTACACATTGTAGAAGTTCATGGTCTCGTGATTCATCCATGAATGGGTTCAATTATTTCCTCATTGTTCATGTCTAGAACAATTTCAAAGGAAACGTTCTGTTCTCCTTGCATTTTTGTGCCGAATTTGAATAAAAAATAAATATATCAGTAGAGCTAGGGCACTGTTGGGTTTAAGTTCAGACAGGTACTTTTGAGGCATGAAGTAGTACTATTAAAAAGTGCCTGTGAAAAAGCCTATGTAAATTCATAATTATACCACAGAAACCTAAATCAATCCATAATTATAATAAACAAGCCTTTCTCAATGTCTAACTCTTACAGAGGGATAGTATATAACTATCTGAAAATGTTTTCAAATTTATAAAATAATATCTTACCTTTTAAAATCAAGTTTAAGTTGTGAGTGAAAATGATCTTGCAATGTAGTTCAGGAAGTAGTAGTCAAAATGGCTGTGTTTTTCTCTCTTTTTTATATATATATTCAGGTATATAACCAATCAAATGTCAGGTAAAAAAAAGTAGAAAATGAAAGTAACATTTTAATTGGTTGTCAATTCCAACACTTCAGATGTGTTTTGTGAAGTAATTTACCTCAGGGTATTTAGAGAGGTCTACAGGCTAAATGGCTAAATGGTATTCCAACTAAATTTGTGAAAATGGTAGGGATTGGTATGTAGTATGAGTTAATCTATATTTGGTGACATTTTCTCCAGGGTTTTTTCTGTAAATTACTTTCCCACCTTTTTTAATGGAGCGCTTCCCGGTGAGCGCCCCGGTACGCGAACCGGCAGCGTTACGGGAGTCCACCATTTTGTGTTTCGGTCGAATTAAGATACAAGATGGAGGGCAAATAATGTTCAGAATGGGTAGAAGGGCGCACGGTAGACGTATCCTGACCCCCTAGGTTTTCTGAGGGTGGCTGAGGAGGCCCATATGTGCGGAAAAAAAACATTTTTTTTCAAATTTTCGCGCGGTTAGCGTCCGGTGCGCGTACCGGGTAGCGCTCCGGGGAGCGTACTTTGGTGAAAATTAGTGAAAAAAGTTAGAGTAAAATAATAATTGTGAGTGATCAGATGTAGGGTAGCTCTGAAAAGAGCTTTTGGGTCCTGTGGCTGATGTAGGTACCTACAAGTAGGTACCAATGCACAGTCTTAAATTGAGGATGAAAATTCTGTTCCCCTCATCTGAGAAGTGAACTCCATCTGCTCTGTAGATATCTTGCATGTAGTAACGCAAGTTATTGTTGTACATGGAGCCCATTCCATGGTCTCTCATGTAAGCTGAAACAGACTTATTTACATGCTTCCTCGATTTCTCAATTTGTGGACAAAATTGGTTCGACCACCTCCATTTCTGTCTTTGGCATATATTTGAATATACCAAGGCAGTTTGAGTAAAAAGTGCCATCAATTGCTCAAAGGTGTCCTTTAAGGCATTTCCAGACCTACCCCAGTCAAAGTGCCCAAATCATTACCTCCACAGTGCACAATTAACAGGTCAGGTTTTGGCAAATGCAAAAAGGTTTTCACCAATGGTATCAATTGGTGACATTTTAACCTCTGTGGGCAATCCACTTGATTTCCACATTTTGTAAATTGAGGTTAGGTAAATTTCTATCAGCATACCTTTGAGCCCAGTAGATGCAACTATGTCCAACAATCCAGACAGAAAACATGGTGAGAGGAGGTTCTGCTGCAGTCAGATGAAGTGTGGCAATGAAATGGCAGTTGAAAAAATAAGAGTTTAAAATGAAAAAAACTGTGGAGTTTCTGTGTTAATGAAGTAGTAGCAGTGATTGGTGGATTTTGATTGCTGAAAACAGAAAGTTAGGGTGCATGGATGAGTTCTTTGAAACATGTAATTTGAATGGTCAAGAAAAAATCATTTTATGAAAGATTGCACTGGATATGCAGGTGTACTGAGAGTTCAGAGTTCAATTGAAACATTGTTGTGTGAACTTGCAAACATCAGAGGTCTTTCAGGAGGTGGTTGCTATGCAAAAAAGGCAGAAAGGGCAGAGGGGGGAAGGGTGTTGATTTGAAAAAAGTGAGGGAAGAGTTTTGATTGGGTGACATGAGAGATATGTGTGATGAATTACAGCATTTCTGTGCTTTTTATGGCTGAAACCTCTGGAGTGCATACCTTTTGCTCTGCTAAAGACAAATTGGTGTGTTTCTGAGACTGTTTTGAAACTCATAAAGTATTTGCTAAGGTGAGAAAAGATTCATTTAATTTAGATAGAGAATAGTATGGTTTAGGGAGAAAATTATGAAGAAAGTTGTGTATTTAAAATGTTGCTTTGTGTCAAGTGTTTTACAAATAGATTTTGTTTCTTTGTGTTACATAGCCATGTTAAAAGTGACGCAAAAATAGTGCAAGGGTCTTACAAAAATGCTTTCATATGTCTTAGGGTATTTTAACCCACTTCCCCATGAATGTATGATTATAATTTGTTTACAAGATGTGTTTAAAAACGTTTTTTGAAATCAATTAGGTTTCTTGATATGTACTGCTAGAGTTTCATAGGTTGCTTGGGGCATATTTTCAAGGCTTTTGAGTTCCTTTGATATAATTTTTCCCATTTTAATTTAAGACCTTTCCCCGTGGTGCAAGCTCCTTGTAAATATGCCCCCATCTGTGCTTGGCAAATTTAGATTTTAATTCTTTGACTAACATAGCCATGTTAAAAGTGACTCAAAAATGTTGCAAGGGCCTTAAAAAAAACGCTTTCATGTGTCTTAGGCCATTTTAAGTCATTTCCCCTTGAATGTAGGTATATAATTGATTTAGATGATGTGTTTAAAAACGATTTTTGAAAACAATTAGGTTTCTTGATATGTACTGCTAGAGCTTCATAGGTTGCTTGGGGCATATTTATAAGGCCTTTGAGTCTCTCTGATGTTATTTTTCCCATTTTAATTTAAGACCTTTCCCTGTGGTGCAATTTCCTTGTAAATACGCCCCCATCTGTGCTTGGCAAATTTAGATCTTGATTATTTGACTTACATAGCCATGTTAAAAGTGATCCAAAAATGGAGCAAGGGCTTAAAAAAACGCTTTCATGTGTCTTAGGGCATTTTAAGTCACTTCCCGATGAATGTAGGTATATAATTGATTTAGATGATGTGTTTTAAAACGTTTTTTGACATCAATTAAGTTTCTGGATATGTAGTGCTAGAGTTTCATAGGTTGCTTGGGGCATATTTATAAGGCATTTGAGTCTCTCTGATGTTATTTTTACCATTTTAATTTAAGACCTTTCCCCGTGGTGCAAGGTCCTTGTAAATATGCCCCCATCTGTGCTTGGCAAATTTAGATTTTAATTCTTTGACTAACATAGCCATGTTAAAAGCGACCCAAAAATGGTGCAAGGGCCTTAGAAAAACGCTTTCATGTGTCTTAGGCCATTTTAAGTCATTTCCCCTTGAATGTAGGTATATAATTGATTTAGATGATGTGTTTAAAAACGATTTTTGAAATCAATTAGGTTTCTTGATATGTAGTGCTACAGTTTCATAGGTTGCTTGGGGTATATTTAAAAGGCATTTGAGTCCCTTTGATGTTATTTTTCTCATTTTAATTAAAGACATTTCCTCGTGGTGGAAGGTCCTTGTAAATACACCCCCATGTGTGCTTGGCAAATTTAGATTTTGATTATTTGACTTACATAGCCATGTTCCATACAGTTCTCACCTTCTGCGTAGTCTTTGATATGGTAGACTCCATCTGCACTATGAGATACCTAAGCAATTGAAACACAGGTGATGTGATTGTGAAATGAGGAAAAGAAACTCCACATTTTTCAATTACATCACCTGTGTTTCCTAAGTTTACGAATGACATTGTGCAGATGAGGTTTAGGTCTGTCCACGGACACAGAAGAGGTCTGGCCTTTGTTCAAGAGTGAAGTGGATATGACTTACTTCATTGGTAGGCCTTCACATATATTATCTCCTTCTCTTTTGCCTGGCGTACGTACTTGGTGTGCGCGGTTCTTTGGTTGTGATGCGTGCTTGTTGCACGGCTGTTTATCTCTGTGTTGGGGAGGGGGGGGTTTGTTGCGATGTATGGAAGACGGCATGGTTGGATGTGGTGTGCGGCGCGCGAGATGTATGATGTATATAGCGGTGCAGGCTTGCTGCGTGGGATGGGAGCTGCGCCTAGTGCAGTGTTTTGGCGGTCATTGTCGTGCATTCTTTGGGGGTGATGTCTGATGTGCTGTTGGATAAGATATCGATTTTGTCTTGGAATGTACGTGGACTGAATGATGCCAGGAAATGTCGTAATGTGCTACAATATCTT
Organism: Lissotriton helveticus; assembly: GCF_964261635.1. NCBI lineage: Eukaryota > Metazoa > Chordata > Amphibia > Caudata > Salamandridae > Lissotriton > Lissotriton helveticus. The sequence continues at coordinate 655,904,676 of NC_136072.1, forward strand.
GATCGGCATTCCATACAGATAGCATTGCTGCAGGAGACTCATCTGCGCCAGGCACCTGCACATACGTTCGGTGGGAGGTGGGCTTCAGTGAGGAAATTTTCATCGTACTCCTCTTACGCACGTGGGGTTGTTATACTGATCAGGAAATCACTTACGTTCCAGGAGCTGGGGTCACGAATGGACGCAGATGGGAGATATGTGATGTTGTGGGGGAGGATTGGACAAGTTACTGTGCTGTTTGTGAATTGTTATGCACCAAATGTTGATTCTCCTGCTTTTTTCCTTACACTGTGGGGCCACATTCTTGAGGTAGATGCCTCACATATTGTGTGGGGGGGGGGATTTTAATTTGGCATTGCGAGCTGTCGAGGACAGGTCAGAAGGCAGCTCTCAGTACAATGTCCAGGCCAGGGATGTCTTACGGGGCATTGTTGAGGAGGCAGGCTTGCTTGATAGTTGGCGATATATACACCCCACGGGGAAGGAGGGCACGCATTTCACAGCACAGGCCCGTACCTGGGCGAGACTGGACTATGTCTTCCTCTCCAGGGGCCTTGTGGTGGGACTACGAGGTGCGGCGCACCTCCCCAGGACGTACTCAGACCACTGTCCAGTTAGGGTTGTGTTATCGGTGCCTGGCCTGCACAGGCCGCGACCACCTTCGAGACTATTTCCGTCTGCCCTGTTGGATCCCGTCTTTAAGGCGGAGCTTGGCGAGGAAGTGGAGGCCTTCTTCCCGAGGAATAGGGGGTCTGTGGACAGTGTGGAAGTGATATGGGAGGCATTTAAAGTTACCATCCGTGGGGTCACGATCTCCAAGAGCTGTGGGGTACTCAGGACTATTGTTCGTACACTTGCTAGCTTAGAGGATGATTTGCGGCAATTGGAGCGTGAAATGCTGGATGGCCCTGCTCCTGACCTCATGCATCAGTTTCGGGGTAAACTCTCAGAATACGAGGAGGAGGCAGCACGGGAGGCGAAACATAGGGGGAAATACTGGACAGCGAGGAGGTACTGTGAAGGTGAGAGACCAGGGAAAGTGCTTGCCGCGCTTACGAGGCATCAGAGGCATAGTTCGGATGTGTTGGAGTTGATTTTACATGATGGCACCCGCTGTAGTGACACGAACGACATACAAGAAGCGTTTGTACATCATTACACACACTTATACACCACGCAGCAATCAGGAGATGTGAGGTATGGTGGGTTTCTGGACGATTTGGCGCTCTGCTGGTTATCCGACGATCATAGAGCATTTCTGGGTAGGCCCCTTGAAGTGGATGAAATCAGAAGGGCCATTATGTCCCTTAATAATGGTAAGGCCACAGGACTGGATGGGATACCCGCCGAATTTTATAAATGTTACGTGGATATTATGGCTCCGGTGCTACGGGAGGTCTTCGAGGAATCCCTTGAGGTGGGGAGATTACCAGGATCTATGAGGGAGGTTGCCATCATGTCGTTGCTCAAGCCTGGGAAAGACCCCCTGGATGTAGGGTCCTATAGGCCTCTATCGTTGCTCAACTGCGATGTCAAAATATTGGCCAAGGTGTTGGCGACTCGGCTTTCTGAGCTCATGCCTGTTATAGTTTTACCTGACCAATCGGGTTTTGTGCCTGGCCGGGCAACATCTCATAATCTTCGGACGTTGTTCTCCCTGATTCCGACGATAGCGCCTGAGCTCCCGGTAGCTGCTGTTTTTCTGGACGCTACTAAGGCGTTTGACTCAGTTGAATGGGGTTACTTGGTAGAGGTTCTGTGCAGAATGGGCTTTCCTCGGATCTTTATCTCCTGGGTCAAGTTGCTGTATACTGATCCGGTGGCCAGGGTGGTTGTGAATGGTGTACTGTCCTCCACTTTTCCTATCACGAGAGGGACCCGGCAGGGCTGTCCCCTTTCTCCCCTCCTGTTTGCCATCGCAGTGGAGCCTCTTGCATGTAGGGTCCGCCAATTCCATCAGCGGAGTGCGTTTAATTGTGTCCAGCGTCAAATTGGGATATCTCTGTATGCGGACGATGTTACCCTTTATGTAAATGATCCGCAGTTGAACCTTAACTCGATCCTGCGTGAGTTTGTTGCCTTTGGCGGTATCTCTGGGGTGCATATCAACTGGCAGAAATCCCAACTCTTTCCGCTCACTGCAGCGGTTCGCCGCTTCCCGCTTGACTACCCCCTGGAATGGTGTGACTCGGAGTTGCGATATCTTGGTATTGTTGTTGCATTGGACAAGGAAGAAACGATCAGGCTGAATTATGGTGTCGCTATGACTAAACTGGCAGATAGCATTACTAGATGGATGTCGTTGCCTCTTTCCATGGCGGGTAGAGCGTCCCTGATAAAAATGGTTGTGTTACCCCGCTTCCTTTACTTGTTTCAAAACATTCCGTACTACCCTGGGGCGTTTTTTTTCAAGCGTCTCCGTTCGGAGCTGATCCGATTGTTCTGGGGGGGCAAACAGGCACTAGTGGCATGGTCTACGTTGACGCGGCCGTATGTCGATGGGGGCTTTGACGTCCCAGAGTTTGAACTTTATTATGTTAGCGCTCAGGCGCACTATGCGTATCACTGGATGCGTCCCACGCCGTTTATGCCTCAGGTAGCTGCTGAACATTGGGTTGCTCATCCCCTTCCTTTGGAGGGCATGGTGCTGGGGCGTGTTGAGGAGGTGGACACCCACCAGACGACGGTGACGTGTACGGTGGATGCATGGAGGCGAGTTGCGAAGACGCTGGTTCTTACATTTCTTTACTCCCCTGCACTGCCCTTGGTGCACCACCCTGACTTGTCCTTGTTACGAGAGACGGGATTCCAACGAATGTGCAAGCGTCTTGCGATCCTTACTTGGGGGGACCTTTTCAGTGGAGGTACTTTTCGTACCCCTGAGCAATTTTTTGGGGGAGGAGAATACTCCCCGCTGGAAATGTTCTATTATGTCCGACTGCGACAGGGCCTGCGGGCGCTGCTGCCTGAGTACCCCAGGGAGCCGGGCGTGGCGTTACCACTCCATGTGTTGTTGCTCTCGGATGGGCGGCATCTGGTGTCTAAGTTGTACGGAGCCATTAGGAAACAAAGGGTGGCGTTGCCCAGTCGGGCACGAGAGCAGTGGAATGTTGAGCTCGGAATCGTTATTTCTGACGACCAGTGGGCATACTGTTGTGGTGTGACTGCCAATATCTCCTCTAGCTGCCGTTTAAAAATCATACACTATAAGTTCATACACCGATTCTATTACACTCCAGCTAGGAAACTCAGGTTCCGACTAGCGGAGGACGATAGGTGCGCTCGTTGTCATACAGCGGGGGCCGACTTCCTGCATTTGGCGTGGGAGTGTGGGCCCATCTCAGAGTACTGGGTGCAGGTCCATGACGCCCTTCGGGTCATGACGGAGGGTGGGGTGCTGTTCGATCCTGTGGTCCTATTGCTAGGTTATACCAAGGAGGTGCCGGCGACCTATCGCAGGTTTGTGGATGTGGCACTACTGTTAGCGAAACGGCGAGTAGCCTGCTGTTGGGGGCGGGGCAGGATACCGCGATTCGAAGACTGGCTGAAGGATATTGTCTATTGTCAGGACCAATTTAATGTTTACGCAGAAATGATGCCTGTGCGTTGTAGGCCTAGGGACTTTTGGAGCCCCCTGCAGGTGTACCTACTTACCAGGGCTGTGCAAGATTCTGATTCGGACAGTGAGGATCGGGTTGGGGTGGGCTGATGGGGTCTCGTTTGATATGATCATCCCTTGGTATACGACACTCCATATGACACAGTGACCGGGAGGGGTTCTGTGTACTGATGCTCCGGACCATGCATGGCTTACACTGTATTGTCATGGTGTGGGGGGAAGGGCCGCATTGCCTGCTCTTCTGTGACGGTGCTTGTGATGCCTCAGCTCAGCTCAGGACCTAATGAACTCTGGATATGCACCCACTCGCCTGGTACTGTTCTTTCTGTAGGGATGTACGATTGCTATCCTCGTTATTGATGTACTTCTATGGTCTGTATTGCTATGCTCCACCTAGTGTATTTACTGATATTGTGCTATCGCTCCTGCCCACAATTTTCCCCAGCTGGACTTGGCGCCTGTACTTTCCATGTACAATACTGCACTGCACTGGTCTCTGAATCATAATATGCTTTGTATGTGCTGCACTACTGTGTTTTGCTTGTCTTCCAATAAAACATAAAAAGGTTTAAAAAAATAAAAAAAATTAAAAAAAAAATTAAAAAAAATATATATTATCTCCTCAGTACTCTTCAACAAGCGTAAATTTCATCTGCAACCCTGAGTAGGCCTCACCTTAAACAAACCTCTGGATAGGCCACACCTTATTGTCATCCTGAATCAATCATTTAAAATGTTAGGGACAGATTTATGATAGGTGTATGCCTCTTTTGCGTCTCTGTGCGTCATTTTTGTGACGCAGCGGCGGTGCAAAAGATTTGCTATGTGGTGACATATTTACAACTTGATGCATCTAGGCAGATGTGTCATGCTGTAAAGTCCCTTGCCACATGAAACCGATGCAGCAGTGATGCAAAAGATGCACCATGTTGCAAGACATGCCTCACTTCATCTCCAACAAGATAAGAAGCTGAATTTTCTGTAAATGTCAAAATTGTTGTATACACTGCTGAACTTCTGTGTACTCTTTGATATGCTAGACTCCATCTGCACTATGAGATACCTAAGCAAAGGAAACACAGGTGATGTGATTGTGAAATGAGGAAAAGAAACTCCACATTTTTCAATTACATCACCTGTGTTTCCTAAGTTTACGAATGACATTGTGCAGATGAGGTTTAGGTCTGTCCACGGACACAGAAGAGGTCTGGCCTTTGTTCAAGAGTGAAGTGGATATGACTCACTTCATTGGTAGGCCTGCACATGTATTATCTCCTCTGTATTCTTCAACAACCCTAAATTTCATCTGCAACCCTGAGTAGGCCTCACCTCAAACAAACCTCTGGATAGGCTATACCTTATCGTCATCCTGAATCAATCATTTAAAATGTTAGGGACAGATTTATGATAGGTGTGTGCCTCTTTTGTGCCGCTGTGCGTCATTTTTGTGACGCAGCGGCGGTGCAAAAGATTTGCTATGTGGCGACATATTTACAACTTGATGCATCTAGGCAGATGTGTCATGCTGTAAAGTCCCGTGCCACATGAAACCGATGCAGCAGTGATGCAAAAGATGCACCATGTTGCAAGACAGGCCTCACTTCATCTCCAACAAGATAAGAAGATGAATCTTCTGTAAATGTCAAAATTGTTGTATACACTGCTGAACTTCTGTGTACTCTTTGATATGCTAGACTCCATCTGCACTATGAGATACCTAAGCAAAGGAAAAACAGGTGATGTGATTGTGAAATGAGGAAAAGAAACTCCACATTTTTCAATTACATCACCTGTGTTTCCTAAGTTTACGAATGACATTGTGCAGATGAGGTTTAGGCCTGTCCACGGACACAGAAGAGGTCTGGCCTTTGTTCAAGAGTGAAGTGGACATGACTTATTTCATTGGTAGGCCTTCACATGTATTATCTCCTCTGTACTCTTCAACAAGCGTAAATATCATCTGCAACTCTGAGTAGGCCTCACCTTAAACAAACCTCTGGATAGGCCACACCTTATCGTCATCCTGAATCAATCATTTAAAATGTTAGGGACAGATTTATGGTAGGTGTGTGCCTCTTTTGCGTCACTGTGCGTCACTTTTGTGACGCAGCGGCGGTGCAAAAGATTTGCTATGTGGCGACATATTTACAACTTGATGCATCTAGGCAGATGTGTCATGCTGTAAAGTCCCGTGCCACATGAAACCGATGCAGCAGTGATGCAAAAGATGCACCATGTTGCAAGACAGGCCTCACTTCATCTCCAACAAGATAAGAAGCTGAATCTTCTGTAAATGTCAAAATTGTTGTATACACTGCTGAACTTCTGTGTACTCTTTGATATGCTAGACTCCATCTGCACTATGAGATACCTAGGCAAAGGAAACACAGGTGATGTGATTGTGAAATGAGGAAAAGAAACTCCACATTTTTCAATTACATCACCTGTGTTTTCTAACTTTACGAATGACATTGTGCAGATGAGCTTTAGGCCTGTCCACGGACACAGAAGAGGTCTGGCCTTTGTTCAAGAGTGAAGTGGACATGAATCACTTCATTGGTAGGCCTGGACATGTATTATCTCCTCTGTATTCTTCAACAAGCCTAAATTTCATCTGCAACCCTGAGTAGGCCTCACCTCAAACAAACCTCTGGATAGGCCACACCTTATCGTCATCCTGAATCAATCATTTAAAATGTTAGGGACAGATTTATGATAGGTGTATGCCTCTTTTGCGCCGCTGTGCATCACTTTTGTGACGCAGCAGCGGTGCAAAAGATTTGCTATGTGGCGACATATTTACAACTAGATGCATCTAGGCAGATGTGTCATGCTGTAAAGTCCTGTGCCACATGAAACCTGCGTCAGTTTTCATATAGGTGTTTTGTTGCAGGGTATGCATTTATTTGCATGAAAGCCCTGTAAAACTAACACAGTGAAATTTAGAAGATTTCACTGAGTCAGCTTTATAGCATTGCTGAATCAAATCCTTACGCCTGTTTGAAACAGGCATAAGGAGTGATGCACCATGCAATGTGAGGCTTCCTCCTGTGCATTGCAGTAGACATGTCGCGCTTACGACGTGATTCCTGCAATGTGCTGCTTTTGCAGCACAGATGCGTGACGCATCTGTGCTGTTTTTGGTCAATGGTGCTTCACATTGTAAATGCGGCACACCATGGGTGGCAGAGCAGCGGTGCACATTAACTGGTGCATCCGTGGGGATGCGCCAGTTAACATAAATCTGCCCCTTTACATTTAAGTATGAGCAGGGGACACAGAGTCGGTGAGGCTTATCCAAGGTTAAGAAGAGATGAGTCCTGTTCACTGAAAACTTGGACATAGGCCTCACCTCCTCAGCATCGCTGGACATGGCTAAATAATAGCTGCAAAATGTTACTCTTGTTAAACAATTTTACTATTATAATCTCTGAGATTTGTCTCTTACTCTGCAACATCGCATTGTTGTTCTCTTTCTTTAAAGATAACGACAACATCAACCATGAGTGATAATGAGCAATCAGTTGATCTCGACCTTATCATTGAACTTGTAATTGAATCGTCAGTGGAAGTAGATCCCTTGGATGATTTAAATCCTGAGGATGATGAAGACATGATGAGGATGCCGATTTGTCAGAATTGTATGACATAGGGTGGGAAGCTGACCTGCTTGAGCCTATGGAACTATAAACATTTATTTTTAAAATTTAACGGAAATAAAAAGTAAAAATGTAAACCGTTTCATTTAAAATTAAACACAACTTCAAAAACAGGTTATGTGTAGTGTCATTAATGAAATAGTAAAATATGCTCATAAAATTAGATCAGATTCACATATAAAACAGCACAGGTAAAATGTAGAAGCATTCCATTTCTTTGCTACTATTTGTGATTTCTAAATTTGCCAATGCACTAAAAATTATTCTATGTAAAAAAAAAAAGTAGTGTGTTAAATTTTTGATGACTGTTATTGATTTACTGTTTGCTAATAGTGGTTAATAACATTTTTTATTATATTTTACCACAGATTCAACTGCAGATCATTTCAAAATTAAAGAATGCCTTCGAAGGACAGAAGGCGAAAGGCTAGCAAACATCAAAGACAGCAGCTTAAAAAATTATTGCAGCAGACCTCTACAATAAATACTTGTCAAGTCACCAAGAAAGGTCCGGGTAAGATAAAGAAATCATTCATAAGAAACATTTGTAGAAAAAAAAGTAGTACTACAGAAAATGTTTTAGTCCAGAAAAAGAGATGCAATTTAAACGGAAAGGGAAGGCCAATCAAAAATGTTACTGCTAGAGCAGGAGATAACTCTGTGCATGGTAGTAGAAGGAAAAATCAGTTTAGGGACATTCGTAGACGAATGTTCCGCAACAGGATAATTGGCAATTTGTTAAAAAATATTAAGAAAGGTCAGCAGAAAGTGTTTTTTTATAAGAGAAAAAAAAATTGAGAAAGTTATTGATCAGGCACTTGAAATTAGAGAAAGTTATTTATTTTGATAATCAATAGAATTAGGAAGCTAAACAAGGCAATTTATGATTTCAAAACAAATAGTAGATGGAAGAGAACAGTTAATCGTAGTAATTTTTGTAAAGTTTTTTCAGGAGAATGGATGCATAGTTCAAGTTGTGAGGCATTTTTTAATGAGGAGAGTTATTTCCAGGATAAAGATTTGGTGCATGCAGTTGACACCAGTGGTCGAGCTTATGAGGTGAAAGATGGTTGTCCAGTTGAAAAAGAAAAACTTGTGACAACAGAGGCAGAAGAGGTGTTAGGTAATGAGGTTTTATGAAGACGTCCTAAGGGACCTGTGTACACCTGGAAGTGTAGTAGTATTTGCAGTGTGCGACAGGATTCCATCAATTTGCTTTGTGATTTTGTACGGACATTTAATAAGAAAAGTTTGAAGCAGAAAATTAAGTTGTTGCAAGAATTAGATCCTTGCAGAGTGAGAGAAGTGACAGGTTTGCATGGTCATTCACTGGCTTGTCTTTCCAGGAGAGTATGCCAGAGTGTTTTTCATCATTTCAGGATGCTAGCAGTGCATCATAATAAAGTGAGGAAATTAGTTAGAATGTTGTATTATGCTAAGAGTCCAGCAGTTATGCTTAAACAATTATGCACTGCTCTTTTGCATGGTTCTGAAATAGATGTGAAGAATATTTGTGAAGAAATTGAGTTTTGTTACTTTGGAAGTAAAGAGGAGAATGTTGAAATTGACCCAGAAGAAGAGGGTAATGTGGAAGATAGTGTACAGGTTTCCAGTACAGATAATTTTCAGAAGGAAATTGCCACATTTCAGGTGAAATCAAGTGAGAGGCCTAATTTCACTTGTGTGTGTTGTCGACGCACTTATTATAAGAATCAGACTAAGTTAGTGGATTTATATGCAAAAAGTGAAAGGGAAAATAATAGTGAATGGAAGGATTTCGCAACATACTTGATGGTAGAAAATTGTTTTGATTTGGGATTGGATCAACGTGTGTGTACTTATTGTTTTAACAAATTAAATCAAAACCGGATGCCTGCTAGAGCGGTTCATAATAATCTGGAATTGGTTGAGATTCCTTCTGAATTGAAGGATTTAAATACTTATGAATCTATTTTGATTCAAAGTATCCATCCCTTTCAGGCTATTGTAAGAATGGAGCCAAAGACAGGGAAATTGCCTCCATCAGATTTACAGAGAGGATTAAAGGGAAGACTTGTTTATTTGCCTCTAGATTTGAAGAAAAACATTAATACAATTGGAGTAGAAAAAGTGGAAGAGGAACCTCTGGTTATCTTAGTTAATGGGGTTCCGACAAAGAGTAAGAAAATATGGCAAGATTTAGTGGATGTTAGGAAAGTCAAAAAGGCAACATTGTATTTGAAAAAAAACAATAAACACTATAAGAATGTATATGTTGCAGAAGAGGAAGTAAGTAAAGAAGAGGATAGCAATTTGTGTGCTGGTCAAATTGAGAAAGTAGAACCCTCTAAAAGTGAAGAAATATATGAACATTATAGTGTTCATCCTTTGCATTCCAAGGAAGTCATGGGGAATGCTATTGAGTTGTTTTAAATGAAACAAGCCAAAGGGAGTCCCATTAGTGTTTGAGAGGAAAGTTTGGAAGCTCGGTGTTTCCCACAGCTATTTCCAACAGGTCAAGGAGGAAGATATGATGAGCGACCTCATCAAATTCCTGCTTCTGAATACCGGACTTTACGATTGTATGCAGAAGATCCTAGGTTTCGACAATGCATTCCCTATTTGTTTCATCTCCTGTTTGAAAGCGATCTGTCTGGACTGTCATATGCAGTGAACCACATCTTGAAAAGTGGTATACAGATGCAAAACATCTCGGCAAGTGACTTTATGGATAAAGTCAATGTGCAAGACAGTATTTTGAATTCTCACCTGATTAATCTCATGGCGTGTCAGCGTGGTACTAATGAGTACTGGTACCGTCGTCATGGTGATTTAAAATGTATGCTGAGGAACTTAGGAACTCCCACATGGTTCCTCACTCTCAGCTGTGCCGAGTATGGCTGGGAAGACTTACTTGAATTTCTACGAGAGGCAAATGGAAACATTGAAAATATCGAATGCAAGACACCCGGAGAACTGTGCTCTTTGGATCCAGTGAATGTATGCAGGTACTTCAATCATAGATTTGAAGCTATGATGTCTTTCATCATGAACAAGAGAAATCCACCTCTTGGAGAGGTGTTGGATTTCTCCTGGAGAAAGGAGTACCAAGCAAGAGGTGCTCCTCATATACATATGCTGCTGTGGATCAAGGATGCACCTAAATTTGGAACAGATCCAGAAGACTTAGTGATGAGTTTCATAGAACAGTATTCTACATGTGCTGTTCCAAACGCAAAGGAGGACAAAAGCCTAAGAGAACAAGTTCTACGCTTCCAAAGCCATCGTTGCAGAAAGTACTGTCGTCGTAAATTCAGAAACAAGGACAAGTTCTACACCAAATGTCGTTTCGTCTTTCCACGACCGGTGATTTCTAAAGGAAGAGTCAACAGTTTGATGTCTTCGCTGCGACATAATGTGATGAAGAAATCACCTAAAAACACATACAATTTGAAAAGGAACGAAGAGTCCAAGTACATCAACGACTACAACCCAGTGATTTTGTCCATGTGGAATGCTAACATGGATATACAGTTTGTGGCTGATAACTGTATGGCTGTGGCTCGGTATGTGACATCTTACATCACCAAAAAAGAAAAGACAGAATTGAAGGATATGTGGGAGGACATTTCCCATGAAAAGAGCCTCAGCAAGAAGTTGTACAGTTTCAGTCTGAAGATGTTGTCACATCGAGAAATCGGAGCTTACGAATGTTCTGACCGGTTGTCTTCAGCATGTCTCGATGCCAAATCCAGGAGTATCGTTTGGGCGAGTCTTTGTCTTGCTGCAACGCGTAATCGAGTTCTGAAACATGTGCGGGAAATTGAGTATTTGGCGGAAAAGGAGCCGAACAGTACCGATATTTTGAAGACCAACATGTTGGATACATATTATCCAAATCGAAGCAGTCACCTCGAGAATGTTTGTCTGTATGAGGTTCTACAAAATTACATATTCAAGAGGAACATCAAAGAAGATATTGATAAAGGAGTGTATGCTGTAATTGGAAGTGAGGGATGTCTGGTCAAGCAAAGAAAATGCCACTTGGTAAACCATCGAAAATTGAGTGGCGAATCTCCTGAAAAAAAGGAGTTTTTCTATTTAGCACTTTTGCAACTTTTTAAGCCTTGGCGTGCAGAAGAGGAACTGCTTGGAGATTTCCTCTGTTACGAAGACTCTTTCACTGCCGCCAAGGAGACCATAGAATGTCCTGTTTTTCCCAAATATCTAGAAATGTTGAATGCGGAAATCGAGCAGGAAGCAATGATTGCAGCCGAGATTGCCAGAGACAGTTCTCAGGACAGTCAGAGTTCTGTTTCATTGAGTCAGGATCCACTAGGAGGTCCTGTTATCGAAAATGAAGTTGCCACTGCCATGAATGAAGTGGAAAGAGCCATGGCACATGCTCAGGAGGATGCGGTTAACTTAGAAGACTTGGAAAGACAACTCAATGTTGAGCAGAGGAAAATATATGACGAAGTTACCAACCAAATTGATCATGGATTAAGTCATGAGAAGAGAGAGTGCTCATGTACGTCGTTGAAGCCTGTCCGACTGTACGTGAGTGGAGAAGCGGGAACTGGAAAAAGTTTCCTCATTAAAGCAATTTCATGTTATTTGCAGGAAAGGACTGAGTCATCGCTGTCTTGTGTTGTCACCGCTCCAACTGGACTGGCAGCACATAACATTAAAGGTATTACTTTGCATCGTCTACTGATGCTGCCAGTGGAGCATGATAACAAATTACAATACCACAAGTTATCTGGAGATGCTTGTTGTGAAGTTTCAAGAGTCTTGAAGAAAATGAAACTTCTTATCATTGACGAAGTAAGCATGGTTTCCAATGTCATGCTTGCCTTTGTGCATTTGAGAATGCAAGAAGTTCTTAAAACAGAGTATGATGTGTTATTTGGTGGCAAACACATCATTGTTTTCGGAGATCTTCTGCAGCTGACACCAGTGAAAGGACAACCTGTGTTCAAAATGCTCACGCATGAAGATACCAGGAAGTGCCTAGGGAGCATTGGCAACGTCAATATGTGGTTAAACTTCAATTATGCTGAACTGCATGAAAATATGCGTCAGGCGAAGGATGAAGATTACAAGAATATTCTACAAGATGTTAGAATTGGAAAAGTGACCGAGCATGGGAAAGAAGCTTTACATGCACGATTACTGTCAAATTTATATCCAGAACAAGACGTTGTGCCTGAGAATATTTTTCAGAAAATTACTGAGAAGAAATCTGGAATATGTTTGATGCCAACTCTTGCAGAATGTGCCATCTTCAACAACAAAATGTTGCATTTAGAAAACCAAGAGATTGTGAAACTGGAAGCTATTGACAGAGTAGAGCATATGGGATCAACAATTATTTTGTCTGAGAATTTGAAATCAAAATTGGATTCATTAGAAAAGAGTATATCTAAAACTGCGGGTTTTGAAAAGACTCTGAATGTGTGCTTAAATTGCCGTATAATTTTAAGAAGGAATTTACATTTGAAAGAGGTCTGGTAAATGGATCAATGGGTAATGTTGTTGATTTTGTGAAATACAGAAATAGGGATGAAATTGAATTTTTAAAAATTAAATTTGATGGCATTGAGGAAGTACAGCTAATTGGTCGTTGCTCTGCTAGGTTTTTGCTTGTGAAAGACTTATATGTTAGCCGTAAGCAGTTTCCTGTTTGCTTGGCATATGCGGTGACAATCCATAAATCGCAAGGTTTAAGTGTAGACAGTGCATTGGTGAATATTGGCAGTTCTGTGTTCAAGGAGGGTATGGCATATGTGGCATTGTCACGAGTTAGAACTTTATTGGGATTGTACTTGATTGAGTGTGATGTCACAAACATTTGTGCGGATCTAGATTGTGTTAAGGAATACAATAGGTTAAGAAGAGAGTATGCGCCACATTTGCCTCAATATCCTTTGTTTGAGAAACGTGTGGTAGGCCGGAAACGAAGAAATGTGACCAATACTAGGGAGGTTGTAGCAAAAAGACGAAAAGTCGATGAACCTGAAATTATAAGCAGAAAGAAAAAGGATTCTGTTGAAGATGTTGTTGGTTTTCAATTTGAAAACAGTTCTGGTGTCAACTGCTATGCTAATGTAGTGGTTAATGTTTTGTTTTCTCTCGAAAATGTAAAAGAAGAGATTGTGGTCAATTCGGATCAAAGATTTTGCAGTTTGTTAAATTCTGTGTTAGAGAAATGTAGCACTGATGGAACAAAAATAGAAAGTGTGTCTGAAATTCGAAATCTGTTAGACAGATGTTCAGGTCAAACACAATTCTCTCAAAATATTCAGCAAGATTGTCAGGAGTTTTTTTTTTTTTTTTTTTTTTTTTTTTTTTCAAAGGCAGAGGCAGAACAAATACAAGGACGGAACAAGGTACAGCAGTAAATAAGGCAATGACGCTCAATGACGAAATTCAAAACATATAACTCGAATACTGTCTCTTTAAAAATATGATCATGATTAAATTAAATCCAATTATCAATAGGAAGCCATAACTTCCTAGCAAATGACTTTTTTCTTCGTCCTTTCAATTTATAAACAGCATTGTCCATTCGATAAGTATCTAACAGCTTTCCTAGCCATTGCTCAAATGAAGGTGGATCAGCATCTAACCATCTTGAGGTTATACAAAAACGGTAAACAGACATTCCAATGAAAAGAAAATGTTCTTGATCAACAGATAAGCCCTCGGATGGAAAATATACACCAAAAATAGTAACAGAAGGGCATAGTTTGATGTTAACATTGAGCAAATTAGTAAGAAATTTTTCTATCTTATTTTTATATACAGTAAGTTTGGGACAACTAAAGAACATATGACATGAATCAGCTGCTAAAATTCCGCACCGACTACAGTTGATACCTTTCGTAGCTTTCCATTTAGCAAGTTTAGCAGGTGTGTAATACAGATCCAAAGAGGCCATATAGTGTTGGCTTTTAAGAGAGCTGTTAATTAATACTGTATTACTAATCTCAAATGCCCTTGCCAGATCAATCCCTTCTATAGATAGTTTCCTCTCCCACTTCTGGGCTTGTTGATCGAGGTCATCTTGCAGCCTATTAATCATTAACTGGTAGATTGTGCCGATACGGGCATTCCTCCTACCACTCTCCATGACATCATTAGACCCCATTACATCACTATAGAGAAGGTTTTTTTTATCCAAGAAACTACGGATTTGTAAATACTTAAAAAAATCATTTCTAGAAAGGCCAAATGTGTTTTGGAGTTCGGAGAAGGACATTAAGGTCCCATCTAAGTACAATTGCCCAATTGAGTGAATCGATCCCAGACGAAATCGAGTAGTAGGGATACTTTGAGGAATCCCTGATGTTGAAATATTACACCATATAGGTGTATAGAAATTATGTTTTGGAATAATCCGTAAAGCTTTATTCATTTGTCTCCAAGCCAGAAAAGCAGAGAAAAAGATCTTAAATTTCGTTTTTTTATAGTAGCTCGGCTCCATAAATGTCAGTAGTGATTGACGTACATGATCACCCATAAGCATTTCAAAAATAGAAGGTGCCTTACAGATTTCGTTGGCATGATCATGGAATAATAAAACTTTAATTGTTTTAAGAGTAATGGCCCAATAGTATATCCTGAAATTTGGAAATCCTAATCCAGCACGCCCTTGCGAGAGGGTACACCACTTAAGAGATCTTCTTGATCGGCGATACCCCCATAAAAATCTAGACAACATCCTATCTATTTTATTAAAAAGAGACATAGAGAAAAATAAAGGGATAGTACGAAAAAAATAAAGAAATTTTGGAAAGATTAGCATCTTAATGACATTGGTCCGTCCAAATAGAGATAAATGTAAATTATTTATCCTTTCTAAAGTCCTGTTGGTAGATAAAAGTAAAGGGTCCAAATTTAATCCAACAATGTCGTCTATTTTGGGAGATAAAGTTACACCAAGGTATGTAGCAGTGGAATTAATTGAGAGATCAGTGGGTATACCTGTTTTAGAATGTATGATTTGGGTTTTTGAGACATTCAGTTTGTAGCCGGAAAATTTGCCAAATTCGCTAGCAACTTCGATTATTTTAGGTAAAGCAATGGAAGAATCAGGGGTTACGATGGCCACGTCGTCTGCGTATGCTAAGACTTTGTGGTCTACTTCATGAAGTCGGACTGGAGGAATGCCAGGTTCTACAGTTAATCTGTTCAGATAAGGTTCTAAGTAAAGTGCAAATAAAAGTGGAGAACAGGGGCACCCTTGTCTGGTCCCCCTAGTGATGGAAAATGGTCTAGAAGTATCAGTACCTAGTCTTATTACTCCCTTTGCATTAAAATAAAGTGACTGTACAGCTTTAATAAATTGTGATGGGAAACCCTTCCATTCTAGCACCGACCAAAGGAACCCCCAGTCTACTCTATCAAACGCTTTTTCGGCACCGAGTAAGATCACTCCGACTGGGGATTCCTTTGCTTGGGCCCAATCCAACAGTGCAATAACACGTTTGATATGATCTGTGGTATCCCTGTGTTTGATAAACCCGTGTTGAATATGAGAGACCAGACCGGCCATGACATCATTTAATCTATTGGCAAGAATTTTAGAGTATATCTTGCTGTCTGCCGTGATGAGGGAAATGGGACGATACGAACCAAGTTCCTTTGGATCCTTGTTCTTTTTAACAAAAACAACTATAATGGCAGTCGACCAAGAATCAGGAGGGTTATCTTGGAATGCTACATTAAAATTTTTTAATAATTCTGTCTTCAACAGATGTCTAAACGTCCGATAAAATTCGAGGGGGATCTGATCAGACCCCATGGCTTTGCCGGCAGCTAGACTCAGAATAGCCTCTTCGATCTCTTCCCAGCTTATTGGCCTAGCAAAAAAATCGATATCATCTGTACCCAGTGACAGTTGATTGGAGTTTTGGAGATAGTTTATAGGATTGAGAGTCTTATCGACTTCATTGTTATAATCGTTATACAACGTCTTATAGAAACCATGGAATGCGTCTAATATTCCTGCCTTATTTCCTTGAAGGACCCCATTGATGTCTTTGATACATTGTATTTCATTAAAAGAAGATTTTTGACGTAGACGCTGCGCTAAGATTTTCCCCGTACGTTCGCTAAGTTCATAACGTTCTGTTTTATATTGTTTAAATTTTACGGCTACTTCTTCCGCAATATGTGTACGGAGTCCTGAACGTTCAATAGTTAGTCGGATTTGTGCATCCTCTATACTAACATTGTTTTTACAGGCGGTGGATAGTTCGAGCTCCGCCAGCCTAACCTTATTTAGCCTATCCTTGAAGTCTTTTTGATTTTTTTGCCTTCGGTAATTAGCAAAGCTGATAGTCTCCCCCCGTACAACAGATTTAAAAGAATCCCAGACTATCTGTGGAGAGGCAGAATCATTATTTATAGAAAAATAATCTTTAATGATTGTGGCCATGAACTGGAGGTACTCTTCGTCTAGTAATAAACTCCTCTGGAATGACCAAAATCTATTTGAACTTTGACAATCAGTAGGTAATTGAATCTCAGCGATGATGGGATTATGATCTGAAATGACCTGTGGTAATATTTCAATACGAATTTGCTCCAGAAAAACTGATGAGAGATTGTCAGGAGTTTTTAATGTATATGCTTGATGTATTGCATGCTGAAGGTGTAGATGTAGATCACCTGTTTGGGCTTTCTTATCAATGGCAGCATGACTGCGAGAACTGTAGGGTATCAAGTACTACTAGTGTAGACTCAGAAAGATTTATATATTTAACTTTGCCAGACAGTAAATCAGTGTCCTTTAATAAGCTAGTAAAAGCAGCTGATCACAACATGGAGTGTAGCCTATGTAAATCTGAAATGATGTCAACATTATTTATACGAACATATGGCCAGTATGTCATTTTAATGTTCCAACGATGTAGGCCTGATGGAACAAAATTGACAACTTTAATTAAAAATGTTGTGGCTTCGCAGTTGTCAATATCAGGAAGGACTTTTGTAACTGCAGCAATTATATATCATGACGTTCCTTCAATAACATCAGGACATTACAGAGCTTATATAAAGTCTAGAAATGGCTGGTCATTCTGCAACGATTCTGTTTTAACTTTCAAAAAAAAATTGCCTTTTGACCTTAAAAATTCTTACCTGGTGTTTTTAAAACCAAAATTTTAGAGAAGGAATCTCGGGATTTGCTCTGAGGAATTTCAAGAGGTTCTAATGGCTCCTACACGATTTGGCCTTGAGGATAAGTGTAGTACAGAGTCAAAAGTTATTTTTGAGTTTTAAATAGTTCCTGGAAAAAAAGAAGATTTTCTTACAGAAAGTGGTGGGCACAGATTAGTTGAAGGACAACAGAGTATTTCCCAAAGCAAACGGTGTTCTTACCATAACACTTGACGTCATGGAAAAATAATTGCACTTTGAATGAGTTTCAGAAAAACTGTTTCTTTTTATAAGCTAATTCAAGCAGCCAATCAAAACATGGAGTAGAGGTAATGTAAGTCTGCAATGCTGTCTAGATTATTTGTCCAAACTTTTGATTATAATGACATTTTAAAAATCCAACTATATAAACCTGATGAAAGTAAGTCTTCAACTTTAATTACAAATGTTGTGGCTACACAGTCGTTGATTTTAGGAAGAACATTTGTAACTGCAGCTATTATATGGCATGATGGTCATTTGACAAGATCCGCTTATTACACAGCTTATTGAAAATGTAAAAAAATTTGCTGTTTCGGAAATTATTCCCATTTGACTACGATACAATGTTGCCTTTTTACTTAAAAATATTCTTACTTTCTGTTTTCAGAAAAGAGAATTTAGGGTAGGTAACTGGCGTATAATGATTGTAGGGGTTGATATAATTTTATCTACTGTTTTATATTGCTTTGTGATTAAAAGTGATGTAGAGAATTAAATAATTGTAGTAGTCATAGAGGTAGTGTAAGTCTGCTTCATAGTAAGCAGTATCAGTGTCATAGGAAATGTAGAACATGAGTGAGCAAGAAGGGTAAGATATTACTAGTCCAGGATTGTGAAAGTGATCTTGAACGTTTTCTTTCTGAAAGTTGCGGAAATACAAAATGACGGGATTTGCTTACAAGAATTCCAAGAGTTATAAATGGCTCTTACATGATTTGGCCTTGTGGAAACGTGTGGTAGAGAGCGAGAAGTCATTTATTGTATGTAACATATTTTTCAAAACGATCAGTGATGTCATTTGAGATGTCATCAGTGATGTCATCAGTGATGTCACTGACCATGTCATGAATGATGTAATATGTGACATGATCAGCAGTGGATTGAGGGTGCGCGATACATAGTTAGTACAACTAACTATATATGGAATTTCAATGGTTTTGTGTGAGTAAAATAAGGTTTTGTAAATGCTAATTCCTGACTATATATGGTCTATAACCCATGTTTTTTTCAGTGAATTTTCAAGGTTTTGTAAATGCTAATTCCTAACTATATATGGTCTATAACCTATGGTTTTTTCAGTGAATATATATATATCCATCCGGCGAAACGCGTCAGGCTGCTGTCTGTGTGCGACAAGGAATCACGAGGCATTGCTGAGCCCGGAGTGCACCTTCGCCAGCTGGGCGAACTTGGAGCAGAATTTATACGTGGCAAGCCCTGCCACGGAAGGTGCACCGCTGCGAGGAAGTAAGCAGAATAGGACCAGTGCCGGTATTCCACATTCCTTCAGCGCGCAGAGCCCATTCAGGGCGTGCATTGGTATCCTCAGTTCAACGACACCCATCCAGGGTAGATTTTGCAGAACTTCATTAACCACAATCCTGTGGGAGTATGCTGAGGGAGTCTCCTCCGAGCTCAACCTATCAAAAGGCGGCATATTCAATCAATGTGGTACTGCTAACGCTGCCGTGACACTGAGGGATACAGCCTTTGAAAAAGCCATCACGGCGAAACGCGTCAGGCTGCTGTCTGTGTGCGACAAGGAATCACGAGGCATTGCTGAGCCCGGAGTGCACCTTCGCCAGCTGGGCGAACTTGGAGCAGAATTTATACGTGGCAAGCCCTGCCACGGAAGGTGCACCGCTGCGAGGAAGTAAGCAGAATAGGACCAGTGCCGGTATTCCACATTCCTTCAGCGCGCAGAGCCCATTGAGGGCGTGCATTGGTATCCTCAGTTCAACGACACCCATCCAGGGTAGATTTTGCAGGACTTCATTAACCACAATCCTGTGGGAGTATGCTGAGGGAGGCTCCTCCGAGTTCAACCTATCAAAAGGCGGCATATTCAATCAATGTGGAACTGCTAACGCTGCCGTGACACTGAGGGATACAGCCTTTGAAAAAGCCATCACGGCGAAACGCGTCAGGCTGCTGTCTGTGTGCGACAAGGAATCACGAGGCATTGCTGAGCCCGGAGTGCACCTTCGCCAGCTGGGCGAACTTGGAGCAGAATTTATACGTGGCAAGCCCTGCCACGGAAGGTGCACCGCTGCGAGGAAGTAAGCAGAATAGGACCAGTGCCGGTATTCCACATTCCTTCAGCGCGCAGAGCCCATTCAGGGAGTGCATTGGTATCCTCAGTTCAACGACACCCATCCAGGGTAGATTTTGCAGGACTTCATTAACCACAATCCTGTGGGAGTATGCTGAGGGAGGCTCCTCCGAGCTCAACCTATCAAAAGGCGGCATATTCAATCAATGTGGTACTGCTAACGCTGCCGTGACACTGAGGGATACAGCCTTTGAAAAAGCCATCACGGCGAAACGCGTCAGGCTGCTGTCTGTGTGCGACAAGGAATCACGAGGCATTGCTGAGCCCGGAGTGCACCTTCGCCAGCTGGGCGAACGTGGAGCAGAATATATATATGTATATATATATTACCTACTGGCGGTCGCCAGTAGGTATATATAGTTAGGATTTTTTCTCTATGGGATTTTTGAAAATTCTATGTCTAATAACTTTGGCGTTTGTGGACGGAATTGGCTGAAATTTTGGGGGGTGGTTCGTCAAGGGGGGCCGAGAAAAAAGGGGGGTCCCAAAACGTGTTTTTAACATTGAGTTTTCCATAGGGCGGTTGGCCTCACTTTTAGCCCGAACGGCTGAATGGATTTGCACGAAACTTGGCAAAATTGTAGGGACTGGTAGCCCGATGTGCCTTTGCTAGGTCTCAATATATGTGCTCCAGTGGATTTTGAGAAATTAACTTTCAAAAAAAGATATATATCTGTAACAGCGGACCGGGCAGCGCTCCAGTTCGCGTACTTTTCGCGTTACGGAGCTTTGTGAAGCGAAGCTGATTGGTTCTACGGCGTCTGTAAACATTCCAAACAGTCCGTAGCGGCCGCCATCTTGTCTCTCGGTAGGATCGAGAGACAAGAGGAGGCCAAAGCGAAGGGGCAAATGACCATAAGGGGGCATAGTAGATCCTCCTTGACCTCTTAGGTTTGATGTGGAAGTTTTAAAAGGGCCGCGCGGGGCAAAAAAATAAAAAAAAAAAAATTCGAACGGCTGAATGGATTTGCACGAAACTTGGCAAAATTGTAGGGACTGGTAGCCCGATGTGCCTTTGCTAGGTCTCAATATATGTGCTCCAGTGGATTTTGAGAAGTTAACGTTCAAAAAAAGATATATATCTGTAACAGCGCTCCGCTTCGTGGAGATAAAATAATCTCTGTATTACCTAGCTGTTGCTAACACCAGTTAGCGACCGCTAGTAGGAGATAGCGACCATCTTGGGCTCCACTTTGCATGTCAGTGATATTTATCACTAATGATATGCAAAGTGGGCATGCCAAGATGTTAGCGACTGGAAACAGTCGCTAACATCGCTATCTCCTATTACCAACTTTTGGAGATATTCACGCTAAGCGTGAATATCTCCAAAAAGTAACACCTGCCCTGAGCAGTTCTTAGCCATGTTATCCAATGGGAGGTGGATAACATGGCTAAGAGCATTAGCTCGGTAATGCATGAATATCGCTGACTTTTCAGCGATATTAATGCATTGCGGTCGTTTTTCATCGCATTTGCGATAAACCTTGATAATAGGAAGGTTTATCTGCGATAATTTCTGACGATGCTTAGCGGTAAAAAATTCGTTGCTAAGCATCGTTAGGGATAAATATCGCTTAACTTTGGTAATATGCCCGAACGTCTGTTAACGTTCGATTCGAAGGAAATCAGGAAGTGTTGAAAAACATTGTCTGCGCCATCTTGCCTTTTTTGAAATGCCACACTTTTGTCGTGCATGGCAGCCATTTTAGATGCCTTGACCAGACCCACTCTCTGTACGCTGTCGATCCTTAGCATGGCTCCCCACCCTCGCAAGCATCTCCCCCAGGCACTGGTCACCCCCGCTCTCTGTCTTATGCATGGGTAATAAACCTCCCCCCATCTGCGCTGCTCTTCCCTGAGAATCACACAATGTGTCCGCCCGACACCTCCCTTTCGCCCTATTCACTACCGCACCCTCTGACACTCCTTTTCCTCTGTGTCCGATTGTCCAGGCCGGTCCTAGGCTATCAGCTAGCCCTGCAGATGTAGTTTATGGCCCCAGCTGTAAAGAATCACCCCTCTTCAAAGGAGTTATAGTAGATCAAGGCCCACACCCGATGAGATCCGTCACAGCACACGCGTTCCTACTATCTGAAAACCATCCTGTATTGTGATTGGGGAGGGGACCGAGCCTGAAGCGGAAGATTCCAGGGATGACTCTTTGTACATCAAAGTTTTTACAATTATGTGTCACATTAAAAATATATAGCACTCCAACAAAGTAGTAAGATTATAAAACTTTAATAACTTATAAACATATACAACAAAACAAAAACAGTAAAAACATTTAAACATTTTTAGGGAAAATGAAGGAAGTAGCGGTCGGCTGTGCGAATAGTCCCAACGCAGCACAACGTCCAGATTTCTGGACGGCACCCAGGTGATGTTGCCTGGGTGCCGCACTGATTTCGGTATCCGGCGTGGGGCGTCGCGGGGGGTGGGTCATCAGTAGCAAACTGTTGTGCGAATAGTTCCAAGGCAGCAGAACGATGGCACCAAGGCGATGTCCAGTAAGTTGCCGCCCTCCGAATAACGGCGTGGGGTGCCCCGGGGGGGGGGGGAGACGGCGTGAACGGGCCTCTCCAGGTGGAGTTTCGTCTGCTGTAGTGGGACGCCCCTTTACCGTTTCAGTTGCCATTCCGTCCGCTTTTGGTCCACTGTGTCAAAAGCCGCAATTCAGCTGAGTTGCGCCCACTCTTGCGGTGCAGCGATAGGCGGCTGTCACAGGACTCTCAAAATGGCGGCAGGCTCTTTCCTTTTTGGGCCTGGTCCACTGAAATGGCCCTGGGACACCTTGGAAATCGCACGCTTGTCTGCTAGGTCTTGGACCCCATTCTCGAAAGCGTCCCCTCCGCCTTGAGGATTCAACAAAAGTTTTGGGGGCCCCCGACTCCTGCAGGCTTCTGGTGGGGAGCGGCTGCCATGATTGCTCGCGGAATGACCACGACGGAGCCACGAGATGGTGGTGCTTTCATGTTGACGCCAGCTTCAGTCTGAAACATCCAGAAACAAGGTGGGGCTTTCATCGTTTGGGAAAAAAAAAAGTTTTCATCCAATGAAAAGTGTTGTTTTTAGGTCATATGCTCAAGCCTTCCATCATTAGGAAACCAAAAGTAAAATGAACCAATGAAAAGTTTTATAAACAAGTCACATGACCTGTTACGCGGCAAAGGTTATTAAATGCGGAGAAAATACGTTGGCACGTGAGGCGGCGTCAATAGCGGACCGATGTGCGAATAGGTCGAAGGCAGCACAACGCGCCAAGATCCGGATGGCACCGAGGTGGTGTCTAGTAAGTTGCCGCACTGGTATGGCCATCCTACAATGCTGAAAGTCGGCGTGGGGCGCCACGTTGGCCTGTGAGATGGCGTCACTAGCGGACCGATGTGCGAATGGGGCCAAAGGCAGCGCAACAATATTTTCTGATTTCAAGACACCACAAGGCGCTGAGATGCCAAGATCCGGATGGCACCGAGGTGGTGTCTAGTAAGTTGCCGCACTGGTGTGGCCATCCTACAATGCTGAAAGTCGGCGTCGGGCGCCCCGTTGGCCTGTGAGATGGCGTCAGTAGCGGACCGATGTGCGAATGGGGCCAAAGGCAGCGCAACAATATTTTCGGAATAGAAGACACCACAAGGCGCTGAGATGCCAAGATCCGGATGGCACCGAGGTGGTGTCTAGCAAGTTGCCGCACTGGTGTGGCCATCCTACAATGCTGAAAGTCGGCGTGGGGCGCCCCATTAGCCTGTGAGATGGCGTCAGTAGCGGACTGATGTGCGAATGGGGCCAAAGGCAGTGCAACAATATTTTCGGAATAGAAGACACCACAAGGCGCTGAGATGCCAAGATCCGGATGGCACCGAGGTGGTGTCTAGTAAGTTGCCGCACTGGTGTGGCCATCCTACAATGGTAAAAGTCGGCGTGGGGCGCCCCGTTGGACTGTGAGATGGCGTCAGTAGCGGACCGATGTGCGAATGGGGCCAAAGGCAGCGCAACAATATTTTCTGAATGGAAGATACCACTAGGCGCTGAGATGCCAAGATCCGGATGGCACCGAGGTGGTGTCTAGCAAGTTGCCGTACTGGTGTGGCCATCCTACAATGCTGAAAGTCGGCGTGGGGCGCCCCATTGGCCTGTGAGGTGGCGTCAGTAGCGGACCGATGTGCGAATGGGGCCAAAGGCAGCGCAACAATATTTTCTGACTAGAAGACACCACAAGGCGCTGAGATTCGGTTACCACCGAGGTGGTGTCTAGCAAGTTGCTGCACTGGTGTGGCCATCCTACAATACTGCTCCGAATAACGGCGTGGGGTGCCCGAAGGGGGGGGGGAGGCGGCGTGAACGGGCCTTCCCAGGTGGAGGCTCGTCTGCTGTAGTGGGGCGCCCCTTTACCGTTTCAGTTGCCATTCAGCTGAGTTTCGGCCGCTCTTGATGCTACAGCGACAGGCGGCTGCAAGAGGACTCTCAAAATGGCGGCCTGTTCTTTGGATTTGGGCCTGGTCCACTAAAATGGCCCTGGGACACCTTAGAACTCGGACGCTTGAATTTTTTTTCCTTTCCTCTACATGCAAAAAAAGGTAAATGCCCGGTACGTTACACGCTTCATCTGCCACGATGTACTCTCCAGAGGAACCGAAAAAAAATGTAGTTATGGTAACTATACCATGCATCGTCATATGGAGAGGTGGCACCGATTAATTATAGTGCTGCATAAAAGAGAGATTTGGAGAAGAACCCCCGACCTGCCAGTACATTCATCAAAGAAGTGGCACTGACAGCATCAGAGGCAAGGGAAACGGTCCCAAATATTTAGAAGAACTTTGGAAAGATTAAAATGACATGTTTAGATTGTGGCAAATTAATTTCATGTGGACAGATGAGTGTTACTCTAATAAATACAGCATATGAACATCATCATAGTCGATGGTTGGTAGAGACATTTTGACTATATCCTGGACCTGCCCGTCCTCGCCCAAAATGGCGCCGGAATAAATGGGACTCGTAACTCCTTGTTGTGTACTTGTTGTACAACCTTGATATCACGAGATACGTATGCAGTTTTGAAGCACATGGCGGGCGGGGACGAGAATAGATTGAATATTTCGACATCTCTATTGATATTAAGTTCTGATGTGTTATTGATTACTGTACTATTGAAAGTTCGAATTAACGTCACCCATGGTACTTGCCCGCAAATGTATATCTAGATAATTTTATTGTAACTGGCCCTGTCGTATTTTAATCATAAAATGTACGTCCACCGATTCCGCAACTGTTAAACACCTTAGTTCTTGCAACCTAATGGCCCGCCCGTTACGTTCCTCTACAGTGTAAATGTCTCCTCATCATATACGATTACAGTTTGCTCCGTGGCCGGCGCACGTGGTTATAGGCCCGTATTTGTATACTGACATTTTCACAATAAAGGTTTTTAAAAGAAAACATGGTAGTAGTGTTTACATTGGTAAAGTTTTTAATAATAGTCACTGTTTTAGAATCAGTAAAAGGCAAGTGAAATAAAGCAGACCAATTACATGAAGGGTAAAAGGTATAATACGCAGGAACGCAGTAAAGATAAATGGTCAAGGGCTGTTGTGTTTTCTACTCCTGCAACATAAAGTGATCGATAAGAATCTCATATTCAGGCGTATCGGCGACTAAGACAGCAGGTCGACCCTCTTTTGCTCAACGGCTCCGTCATGGGACGAAGAAACGCCCTTTTTCTCGAAAAAAGAATATATTTTACTTGCAGGACAGTTGTAAATTTTCCGGGAAAGTACATTAGCCTGGAACATTATAACATATATGTTTAAGAAAAAATAATGTTCGGAAGTAATAAAAAGCGTAATTTTTAGGTCATATGACCAAGCCTTTCATCATTAGAATAAGAAAAGTAAAATGAACCAATGAAAAGTTTTATTAACAAGTCACATGACCTGTTATGCTTACGTTACGCGCTGCGCGTCGCGCCCCGGATCACTTCCGGATGCGCTAACGCGGCGCGTCATATGACGCATTACGCGACAACGCAGGTCCAGAATATAGTCGAAATGTCTCCACCAACCAGCGGTCGGAACACAACCCCTTTCAGCAGGCTAAATAGTTCTGTTAAATGACAACAGAAGGGACAGGCAACAAGAACCATCAGTCAAAGAGGGGAGGGTTAGTTCTTCTCTACCGGGTTACATTGGGGCGCTACCGGAACTGATCGAATTGGTAGTCTACAGTGTTTCTGGATGTTTCAGACTGAAGCTGGGGTTAGCATGAGAGCACCACCATTTCGTAGCTCCGTCGTGGCCATTCCGCGAGCAATCATGGCAGCCGCTCTTTATCGTTATTTTGGGCGGGGTGGGTGGCGGAGCCGAGCTGTATTGCAGCCATCATGGTGTGGAGTTTAGTTCATCTCACTAGTTTCGTATTTGTCATGAGGGGTTGTTCCTAATGCTTCTATTTTAGCGAGGTCAAAAAGAGATCCCATTAGTGGCCTACTGATTTTGCTCGATTCCTTTTGTTTTTTTACACGATTTTTCCTTATCTGCAAAGACTAAACAGAGTATTGCGACTCTGTGTTTGTTTGTAAATAGAGAATGAACCAAAGAGAACCAATTCTAAAATAGTAAATGCTTGGATAACAATCAATCAAATGGAGAGAGAAGCAGGCACGACGTATTACAACGGGGGCAAAGGCCTGCGTTAACTACCTTTCACTATCTGCAAAGAGAGAGTACTCCTAATAGAAATGAGGGGGGGGGGCAGCATTCAAAGCAGATCAGTGTGCATAAACACGAAAATGTTTTTACTTACCACGTATTTGACATTCGACAGCTTATGATATTTGCTATTAAAAAACCATTGAAATTCACTGAAAAAACCATAGGTTATAGACCATATATAGTTAGGAATTAGCATTTACAAAACCTTGAAAATTCACTGAAAAAACCATAGGTTATAGACCATATATCGTTAGGAATTAGCATTTAAAAAACCTTATTTTAGTCACACAAAACCATTGAAATTCCATATATAGTTAGTTGCACTAACTATATATTGCGCACCCGCAATCCACTGCTGATGATGTCACATATTACATCATTCATGACATGGTCAGTGACATCACAACTGTCCTGCAAGTAAAATATATTCTTTTTTCGAGAAAAAGAGCGTTTCTTCGTCCCATGACGGAGCCGTTGAGCAAAAGAGGGTCGACCTGCTGTCTTAGTCGCCGATACGCCTGAATATGAGATTCTTATCGATCACTTTATGTTGCAGGAATAGAAAACACAACAGCCCTTGACCATTTATCTTTACTGCGTTCCTTCGTATTATACCTTTTACCCTTCATGTAATTGGTCTTCTTTATTTGACTTGCCTTTTAATGATTCTAAAACAGTCACTATTATTAAAAATTTTACCAATGTATATAGTACTACCATGTTTTCTTTTAAAAACCTTTATTGTGAAAATTTCATTATACAAATACGAGCCTATAACCACGTGGGCCTGCCACAGAGCAAACTGTAATCGTATATGATGAATAGACATTTACACTGTAGAGGAACGTAACGGGCGGGCCATTAGGTTGCAAGAACTAAGGTGTCTAACAGTTACGGAATCGGTGCACGTACATTTTATAATTAAAATACGACAGGGCCAGTTACAATAAAATTATCTAGATATACATTTGCGGGCAAGTACCATGGGTGACGTTAATTCGAACTTTCAACAGTACAGTAATCAATAACACATCAGAACTTAATATCAATAGGGATGTCGAAATATTCAATCAATTCTCGTCCCCGCCCGCCATGTGCTTCAAAACTGCATACGTATCTCGTGATTTCAAGGTTCTGCAACCAGTACACAACAAGGAGTTACGAGTCCCATTTATTCCGGCGCCATTTTGGGCGAGGACGGGCAGGTCCAGGATATAGTCAAAATGTCTCTACCAACCATCGACTATGATGATGTTCATATGCTGTATTTATTAGAGTAACACTCATCTGTCCACATGAAATTAATTTGCCACAATCTAAACATGTCATTTTAATCTTTCCAAAGTTCTTCTAAATATTTGGGACCGTTTCCCTTGCCTCTGAAGCTCTCAGTGCCACTTCTTTGATGAATGTACTAGCAGGTCAGGGGTTCTCCTCCAAATCTCTCTTTTATGCAGCACTATAATTAATTGGTGCCACCTCTCCATATGACGATGCATGGTATAGTTACCACAACTATATTTTTTTTCGGTTCCTCTGGAGAGTTCATCGTGGCAGATGAAGCGTGTAACGTACCGGGCATTTACCTTTTTTTGCATGTACAGGAAAGGAAAAAAAAATCGAGCGTCCGAGTTCTAAGGTGTCCCAGGGCCATTTTAGTGGACCAGGCCCAAATCCAAAGAACAGGCCGCCATTTTGAGAGTCCTCTTGCAGCCGCCTGTCGCTGTAGCATCAAGAGCAGCCGAAACTCAGCTGAATGGCAACTGAAACGGTAAAGGGGCGCCCCACTACAGCAGACGAGCCTCCACCTAGGAAGGCCCATTCACGCCGGCTCCCCCCCCCTTCGGGCACCCCACGCCGTTATTCGGAGCAGTATTGTAGGATGGCCACACCAGTGCGGTAACTTGCTAGACATCACCTCGGTGGTAACCGAATCTCAACGCCTTGTGGTGTCTTCTATTCAAAAAACATTGTTATGCTGCCTTCGACCTATTCGCCGCAAGTGCGCACACAACTCAACTGCATAGCTTGCTAGACACCACCTCGGTGCCATCCGGATCTTGGAATGTCAGCACCTTTTGGTGTCTTCTCTTCAGAAAATATTGTTGCGCTGCCTTTGGCCCCATTCGCACATCAGTCCGCTACTGACGCCATCTCACAGGCTAATGGGGCGCCCCACGCCGACTTTCAGCATTGTAGAATGACCACACCAGTACAGCAACTTGCTAGACATCACCTCGGTGCCATCCGGATCTCGGCGCCCCACTGCAGATGAAGTGCCTCTCAACTATGAAACCACCACAGTGACATCCGGATCATGGCGCGTTGTGCTGCCTTCGGCCTATTCGCACATCGGTCCGCTACTGACGCCATCTCACAGGCTAATGGGGCGACCCACGCCGAGTTTCAGCATTGTAGGATGACCACACTAGTACAGCAACTTGCTAGACATCACCTCTGTGCCATCCGAATCTTGGCATCTCAACGCCTAGTGGTATCTTCCATACAAAAAATATTGTTACGCTGCCTTTGGCCCCATTCGCACATCAGTCCGCAACTTAGACATCACCTCGGTGCCATCCGGATCTTGGCATCTCAGCGCCTTGTGGTGTCAGTCAGAAAATATTGTTGCGCTGCCTTTGGCCCCATTCGCACATCGGTCCGCTACTGACGCCATCTCACAGGCCAACGGGGCGCCCCACGCCGACTTTCAACATTGTAGGATGCCCACAGAAGTGCGACAACTTACTAGACACCACCTCGGTGCCATCCGGATCTTGGCGCGTTGTGCTGCCTTCGGCCTATTCGCACATCGGTCCGCTACTGACGCAAACTCACAGGCCAACGGGGCGCCCCACGCCGACTTTCAGCATTGTAGGATGGCCACACCAGTGCACCTTACTAGACACCACCTCGGTGCCATCCGGATCTTGGCGCGTTGTGCTGCCTTCGGCCTATTCGCACATCGGTCCGCTACTGACGCCATCTCACAGGCCAACGGGGCGCCCCACGCCGACTTTCAGCATTGTTGGATGGCCACACCAGTGCGGCAACTTACTAGACACCACCTCGGTGCCATCCGGATCTTGGCGCGTTGTGCTGCCTTCGGCCTATTCGCACATCGGTCCGCTACTGACGCAAACTCACAGGCCAACGGGGCGCCCCACGCCGACTTTCAGCATTGTAGGATGGCCACACCAGTGCACCTTACTAGACACCACCTCGGTGCCATCCGGATCTTGGCGCGTAGTGAAGCTGCAGCAGCTGCAAATAAGCTTCAGACAGTGTTACAACCGCTGCTCAGAACTCTCAACTATGACACCACCTCGGTGCCATCCGGATCTTGGCGCGTTGTATTGCCTTCGGCCTATTCGCACATTGGTCCGCTACTGACGCCGCCTCACGTGCCAACGTATTTTCTCCGCATTTTATACCCTATGCCGCATAACAGGTCATGTGACTTGTTTATAAAACTTTTCATTGGTTCATTTTACTTTTGGTTTCCTAATGATGGAAGGCTTGATCATATGACCTAAAAACAACACTTTTCATTGGATGAAAACTTTTTTTTTTTCCCAAACGATGAAAGCCCCACCTTGTTTCTGGATGTTTCAGACTAAACTGGCGTCAGCATGAGAGCACCACCATCTCGTAGCTCCGTCGTGGTCATTCCGCGAGCAATCATGGCAGCCGCTCCCCACCAGAAGCCTGCAGGAGTCGGGGCACCCAAAACTTTTGATGAATTCTCAAGGCGGAGGGGACGCTTTCGAGAATGGGGTCCAAGACCTAGCAGACAAGCGTCCGATTTCCAAGGTGTCCCAGGGCCATTTCAGTGGACCAGGCCCAAAAAGGAAAGAGCCTGCCGCCATTTTGAGAGTCCTGTGACAGCCGCCTATCGCTGCACCGCAAGAGTGGGCGCAACTCAGCTGAATTGCGGCTTTTGACACAGTGGACCAAAAACGGACGTAATGGCAACTGAAACGGTAAAGGGGCGCCCCACTACAACAGATGACACTCCACCTGGAGAGGCCCGTTCACGCCGCCTCCCCCGGGGCGCCCCACGCCGTTATTCGGAGCAGCATTGTAGGATACCAAAACCAGTGCGGCAACTTACTGGACATCACCTTGGTGCCATCGTTCTGCTGCCTTGGAACTATTCGCACAACAGTTTGCTACTGATGACCCACCCCCCGCGACGCCCCACGCCGTTATTTGCTGGGTGGCAACTTACTAGACATCACTTTCGTGTCATCTAGATTTCGGCGCGTTCTGCTGCCTTGGAACTATTCGCACAACAGTTTGCTACTGATGACCCACCCCCGCGACGCCCCACGCCGGAAATCTGGACGTTGTGCTGCGTTGGGACTATTCGCACAGCCGACCGCTACTTCGTTGTTTTTCCCTAAAAATGTTTATATGTTATTACTATTTTTGTTTTCTTGTATATATTTATAAATTATTAAAGTTTTATAATCTTACTACTTTGTCGGAGTGCTATATATTTTTAATGTGACACATAATTGTAAAAACTTTGATGTACAAAGAGTCATCCCTGGAATCTTCCGCTTCACGCTCGGTCCCCTCCCCAATCACAATACAGGATGGTTTTCAGATAATAGCAACGCTTCTGCTGTGACGGATCTCATCGAGTGTGGGCCTTGATCTACTATAACTCCTTTGAAGAGGGGTGATTCTTTACAGCTGTGGCCATAAACTACATCTGCAGGGCTAGCTGATACCCTAGGACCAGCCTGGACAATCGGACACAGAGGAAAAGGAGTGTCAGAGGGTGCGGTAGTGAATAGGGCGAAAGGGAGGTGTCGGGCGGGCACAGGGTGTGATTCTCAGGGAAGAGCAGCGCAGATGGGGGGAGGTTTATTACCCATGCATAAGACAGAGAGCGGGGGTGACCACTGCCTGGGTGAGATGCTTGCGAGGGTGGGGAGCCATGCTAAGGATCGACAGCGTGCACAGAGTGGGTCTGGTCAAGGCATCTAAAATGGCTGCCGTGCACGACAAAAGTGTGGCATTTGAAAAAAGACAAGATGGCGCAGACAATGTTTTTCAACACTTCCTGATTTCCTTCGAATCGAACGTTAACAGACGTTGGGGCATATTACCAAAGTTAAGCGATATTTATCCCTAACGATGCATTGCAAACATTTTTTTACCGTCAGAAATTATCGCAGATAAACCTTGCTATTATCAAGGTTTATCGCAAATACGATAAAAAACGACCGCAATGCATTAATATCGCTGAAAACTCAGCGATATTCATGCATTACCGAGCTAATGCTCTTAGCCATGTTATCCACCTCCCATTGGATAACATGGCTAAGAACTGCTCAGGGCAGCTGTTACTTTTTGGAGATATTCGCGCTTATCTCGAATATTTCCAAAAGTTGATAATAGGAGATAGCGATGTTAGCGACTGTTTCCAGTCGCTAACATCTTGGCATGCCCACTTTGCATGTCATTAGTGATAAATATCACTCACATGCAAAGTGGGGCCCAAGATGGTCGCTATCTCCTACTAGCCGTCGCTAACTGGTGTTAGCAACAGCTAGGTAATACAGATATAATTTTATCTCCGCGAAGCGGAGCGCTGTTACAGATATATATCTTGTTTTTGAACGTTAATTTCTCAAAATGCACTGAAGCACATATATTCAGACCTAGCAAAGGCACATCGGGCTACCAGTCCCTAATATTTTACCAAGTTTCGTGCAAATCCATTCAGCCGTTCGATTATTATTATTATTATTTTTTTTGCCCCGCGGGGCCCTTTTAAAACCTCCACATCAAACCTAGGGGGTCAGCGAGGATCTACTATGCCCCCTTATGGTCATTTGCCCCTTCGCTTTGGCCTCCACTTGTCTCTCGATCCTACCGAGAGACAAGATGGCGGCCGCTACGTACTGTTTGGAATGTTTACAGACACCGGAGAGCCAATCAGCTTCGCTTCGCAAAGCTCCGTAACGCGAAAAGTACGCGAAGCGGTGCGCTGTTACAGATATGTATCTTTTTTTGAACGTTAATTTCTCAAAATCCACTGAAGCACATATATTGAGACCTAGCAAAGGCACATCGGGCTACCAGTCCCTACAATTTTGCCAAGTTTCGTGCAAATCCATTCAGCCGTTCGATTATTATTATTATTTTTTTTTTTTGCCCCGCGGGGCCCTTTTAAAACCTCCACATCAAACCTAGGGGGTCAGCGAGGATCTACTATTCCCCCTTATGGTCATTTGCCCCTTCGCTTTGGCCTCCTCTTGTCTCTCGATCCTACCGAGAGACAAGATGGCGGCCGCTACGGACTGTTTGGAATGTTGACAGACGCCGGAGAACCAATCAGCTTCGCTTCACAAAGCTCCGTTGCGTGAAAAGTACGCGTCCTGGAGCGCTGCCCGGTCCGCTGTTACAGATATATATCTTTTTTTAAACGTTAATTTCTCAAAATCCACTGTAGCACATATATTGAGACCTACAAAAGGCACATCGGGCTACCAGTCCCTACAATTTTGCCAAGTTTCGTGCAAATCCATTCAGCCGTTCGGGCTAAAAGTGAGGCCAACCGCCCTATGGAAAACTCAATGTTAAAAACACGTTTTGGGACCCCCCCTTTTTTCTCGACCCCCCCTGGACGAACCCTCCCCCAATTTTCAGGGGCTGCTCAGAAACAAGAATAGAATTTTCAAAAAACCCATAAGGAAAAAATCCTAACTATATATACCTACTGGCGACCGCCAGTAGGTAATGTATGTATGTATATGTATGTATGTATATATATATATGTATGTATGTATATGTATGTATATTACCTACTGGCGGTCGCCAGTAGGTATATATAGTTAGGATTTTTTCTCTATGGGATTTTTGAAAATTCTATGTCTAATAACTTTGGCGTTTGTGGACGGAATTGGCTGAAATTTTCAGGAAAATGGAACATTTTGTTTCTGAGCAGCCCCTGAAAATGTGGGGGGGGTTTGTCAAGGGGGGGCCGAGAAAAAAGGGGGGTCCCAAAACGTGTTTTTAACATTGAGTTTTCCATAGGGCGGTTGGCCTCACTTTTAGCCCGAACTGCTGAATGGATTTGCACGAAACTTGGCAAAATTGTAGGGACTGGTAGCCCGATGTGCCTTTTGTAGGTCTCAATATATGTGCTCCAGTGGATTTTGAGAAATTAACGTTTAAAAAAAGATATATATCTGTAACAGCGGACCGGGCAGCGCTCCAGTTCACGTACTTTTCGCGCAACGGAGCTTTGTGAAGCGAAGCTGATTGGTTCTCCGGCGTCTGTAAACATTCCAAACAGTCCGTAGCGGCCGCCATCTTGTCTCTCGGTAGGATCGAGAGACAAGAGGAGGCCAAAGCGAAGGGGCAAATGACCATAAGGGGGCATAGTAGATTGTCGCTGACCCCCTAGGTTTGATGTGGAGGCTTTAAAAGGGTCTCGCAGGGCAAAAAAATAATATACCTTTTTTTTAGTTTTTTTGCGTGGAGTGCACCCGGTTCGCGAACCGGGAAGCGTTCTGGGGAGCGTACTTTCTTGAAAATTAGTGAAAAAAGTTAGAGTAAAATAATAATTGTGAGTGATCAGATGTAGGGTAGCTCTGAGAAGAGCTTTTGGGTTTATGGTACATTTAGGTACTTATAAGTAGGTACCAATGCACAGTCTTAAATTCAGAATGAAAACTCTGTTGCCCTCATCTGAGAAGTGAACTCCATCTCCTCTGTAGATATCTTGCATGTAGTAACGCAAGTTATTGTTGTACAGGGAGCCCATTCCATGGTCTCTCATGTAAGCTGAAACAGATTTGTTTACATGCTTCCTCGACTTCTCAATTTGTGGACAAAATTGGTTTGACCTCCTCCATTTCTGTCTTTGGCATATATTTGAATATACCAAGGCAGTCTGAGGAAAAAGTGCCATCAATTGCTCAAAGGTGTCCTTTAAAAGCATTTCCAGACCTACCCCAGTCAAAGTGCCCAAATCATTACCTCCACAGTGCACAATTAACAGGTCAGGTTTGGGCAAATGCATAAAGGTTTTCACCAATGGTATCAATTGGTGACATTTTAATCCTCTGTGGCCAAACCACTTAATTTCCACATCTTGTAAATTGAGGTTAGGTAATTTTCTGTTCTCAGCATACTTGTGAGCCCAGTGGATATAACTATGTCCAACAATCCAGACAGAAAACATGGTGAGAGAAGGTTCTGCTGCAGTCAGATGAAGTGTGGCAATGAAATGGCAGTTGAAAAAATGAGAGTTTAAAATGAAAAAAACTGTGGAGTTTCTGTGTTAATGAAGCAGTAACAGTGATTGGTGGATTTTGATTGCTGAAAACAGAAAGTTAGGGTGCATGGATGAGTTCTTTGAAAGATGTATTTTGAATGGTCAATAAATAATCATTAAATGAAAGATTGCAGTGGATACGCAGGTGCACTGAGAGTTCAGAGTTCAATTGCAACATTGTTGTGTGAACTTGCAAACACCAGAGGTCTTGCAAGAGGTGGTTGCTATGCAGAAAAGGCATGAAATGGCAGAGGGGGTAAGGGTTTTCATTTGAAAAAAAGTGAGGGAAGAGTTTTGATTGGGTGACATGAGAGATATGTGTGAAGAATTACAGCATTTCTGTGCTTTTGATAGCTGCAGACTCTGGAGTGCATACCTTTTGCTCTGCTGAAGACAAATTGGTGTGTTTCTGAGACTGTTTTCAAACTCAAAGTATTTGCTAAGGTGAGAAAATATTTCTTTAATTTAGATAGAGAATAGTGTGCTTTAAGGAGAAAATTATGAAGAAAGTTGTGTTTTTCAAATGTTGCTTTGTCTCAAGTGTTTTACAAATAGATTTTGTTTCTTTGAGAAAATGTAATTGGAGAAAATGTGAAGTATTCGTACTGACAGGGTGTTTTTCTGCATAGGAGCTGTGGAGTCTTTTCAAATTATGACTTGAGAATCGTTTTTGAGGAAGATGAATGGTTATAATATTTCTGACAAGGACATAATGGTGTATGCTTCTTTATAATGCAATTGAATGTCTCTGATGTTATTTTTCCCATTTTAATGTAAGACCTTTCTCTGTGGCGCAAATTGCTTGTAAATATGCTCCCACCTGTGCATGGTAAATTTAGATTTTGAATGTTTGTGTTACATAGCCATGTTAAAAGTGATACAAACATGCTGCAAAGGCAATCAAAAAACGCTTTTATGTGTCTTAAGGACATTTAAAGTAATTTTCCCATGTGCAGTGTTTTGAAATTATGATTTGAAAATCGTTTTTGGGGAAAAGGAATTGTTTTTAAAATTAATAACAAGGACATAATGGTGTATGCTTTTTTATAAGGCAATTGACTGTCTCTGATGTTATTTTTCCCATTTTAATGTAAGACCTTTCTCTGTGGCGCAAATTGCTTGTAAATATGCTCCCACCTGTGCATGGCAAATTTAGATTTTGAATGTTTGTGTTACATAGCCATGTTAAAAGTGATACAAACATGCTGCAAAGGCAATCAAAAAACGCTTTTATGTGTCTTAAGGACATTTAAAGTAATTTTCCCATGTGCAGTGTTTTGAAATTATGATTTGAAAATCGTTTTTGGGGAAAAGGAATTGTTTTTAAAATTAATAACAAGGACATAATGGTGTATGCTTTTTTATAAGGCAATTGACTGTCTCTGATGTTATTTTTCCCATTTTAATGTAAGACCTTTCTCTGTGGCGCAAATTGCTTGTAAATATGCTCCCACCTGTGCATGGCAAATTTAGATTTTGAATGTTTGTGTTAAATAGCCATGTTAAAAGTGACCCAACCATGCTGGAAAGGCAATCAAAAAACACTTTCATGTGTCTTAAGGACATTTTAAGTCATTTCCTCATGTGCAGTGTTTTCAAATTATGATTTGAAAATCGTTTTTGGGGAAAAGGAATGGTTTGTAAATTTATGACAAGGATATAATGGTGTATGCTTCTTTATAAGGCATTTCTGTGTCTCTGATGTCATTTTTCCCATATTATATTAAAAGACCTTTCTCCGTGGGCCACATTCATTGTAAATATGGTCACACTTGTGCATGTTAATTTTGGTTTTTACTGTTTGAGTTACATAACCATGTTAAAAGTGACCCAAAAAAATTGCAAAGGCTTTCAAAAAACACTTTCATGTGTCTTAAGAACATTTTAAGTAATTTCCCTGTGGGCAGTGTTTTCAAATTATGAATTGAAAATCGTTTTTGAGGTAATGGAATGTTGTTAAAATTTATGTGCGCCATATGCC
This sequence comes from Lissotriton helveticus, assembly GCF_964261635.1. NCBI lineage: Eukaryota > Metazoa > Chordata > Amphibia > Caudata > Salamandridae > Lissotriton > Lissotriton helveticus. The sequence goes on from NC_136072.1 coordinate 655,941,470, forward strand.
CCCAAATTTCTTTTTCAGGGGTGCAGCAGGGTGTTCTTGAGACACACATGCACCCTTGGAAAAATTCCTAATTTGCGATGAGCTAATTGCTAATCGCAAATTGCACCTTCATTCCTATGAGCCTCCTAGCCCATGGAAATGAATGGGTAATTTGCAATTAGCAATTTGCTCATTGCAAATTAGGAATGGTAAAGAATTGCTATTTATTCCTTAAAATTTGCTATTTTGGAAATGCAAAATAGTTATATGATACATATGCCGGTTGATGTCTAACAAGATAAGAAGCTTAGGGATACATTTATGATGACTGGCGCAATGAAGTGGACATTACTTACTTCATTGGTAGAGCTTTACATGTATTATGTCCTCTGTATTCTTCATCAAGCGTAACTTTAATCTGCAATCCTGAGTAGGCCTCACCTTAAACAAACCTCTGGATAGGCCACACCTTATCGTCATCATGAATTAATCATTTAAAATGCTAGGGACAGATTTATGATAGGTGTATGCCTCTTTTGCGCTACTTACAAAACACTGTCCACGGGGAAATGACTTAAAATGTGCTTAAGACACATGAATGTGTTTTTTTAAAGCGTTTGCAATTTTTTGGGGTCACTTTTAACATGGCTATGTGACTCAAACAGTCAAAATCTAAATTCACCATGCACAGGTGGGAGCATATTTACAAGGAATGTGCTCCATGGGGAAAGGTCTTATAATGTAATATGGGAAAAATGACATCAGAGACAGTGAAATGCCTTATAGAGAAGCATACACCATTATGTCCTTGTCATAAATTTGCAAACCATTCCTTTTCCCCAAAAACGATTTTCAAATCATAATTTCAAAACACTGCACATGTGGAAATGACTTAAAATGTCCTTAATTCAAAATTTGCTATTCCTTATTTTGCGATTGCACTGAAGGATTTGCAAATTTTGCGATTTCTTAAATGCAATGTATCAAACAAAAAATATGTAAAAAATGACATTAAGGATTTGGAAACTACCACCAACTTCTAGTTTGTGGTAATTTGCGAATTCTTTTCAAAAAACATTTTTTTCCAAAAAACAAAAGGTGCCATATGATGCCAATACATGTCCTTAGGGCATGTATGTGCGCCATATGCCCCCAAATTTCTTTTTCAGGGGTGCAGCAGTGTGTTCTTGAGATACCCCTGCACCCTTGAAAAAATTCCTAATTTGTGATGAGCTAATTGATAATCGCAAATTGCACCTTCATTCCTATGAGCCTCCTAGCCCATGGAAATGAATGGGTAATTTGCAATTAGCAATTTGCTCATTGCAAATTAGGAATGGTAAAGAATTGCTATTTATTCCTTAAAATTCGCTATTTAGGAAATGCAAAATAGTTTGATGGAACATATGGCGGTTCATCTGTAACAAGATAAGAAGGTTAGGGATACATTTATGATGACTGGCGCAATAAAGTGGACATTACTTACTTCATTGGTAGGCCTTTACATGTATTATCTCCTCTGTATTCTTTATCAAGCGTAACTTTAATCTGCAATCCTGAGTAGGCCTCACCATAAACAAACCTCTGGATAGGCCACACCTTATCGTCATCCTGGATTAATCATTTAAAATGGTAGAGACAGATTTATGATAGGTGTATGTCTCTTTTGCACCACTGTGCGTCACTTTTATGATGCAGTGGCGGTGCAAAAGATTTGCTATGAGGCGAGAAAATTACAAATTGATGCATTTAGGCAGATGTGTCATGGTGTAAAAAAAAGTGCCACATGAAACCGATGCAGCAGTGATGCAAAAGATGCACCATGTTGCAAGACAGGCCTCACTTGGGGTCATATGTATCAAGCTAATTACCATTCGCAAAGATCAAAATTCTGCAAATTTCAGCCTTTGCGAATGCTAATTAGACAAATGGTATGTATCAAACAAGTTTGATGCAAAATAAGGAATAGCAAAATTTGATATTCCTTATTTTGCGATTGCACTGAAGGATTTGCAAATTTTGTGATTCCTTAAATGCAATGTATCAAACTAAAAATATGTAAAAAATGACATTAAGGATTTGGAAACTACCACCAACTTCTAGTTGGTGGTAATTTGCGAATTCTTTTCAAAAATAATTTTTTTAAAAAAAACAAAAGGTGCCACATGACGCCAATACATGCCCTTAGGGCATGTATGTGCGCCATATGCCCCCAAATTTCTTTTTCAGGGGTGCAGCAGGGTGTTCTTGAGACACCCATGCACCCTTGGAAAAATTCCTAATTTGCGATGAGCTAATTGCTAATCGCAAATTGCACCTTCATTCCTATGAGCCTCCTAGCCCATGGAAATGAATGGGTAATTTGCAATTAGCAATTTGCTCATTGCAAATTAGGAATGGTAAAGAATTGCTATTTATTCCTTAAAATTCGCTATTTAGGAAATGCAAAATAGTTTGATGGTACATATGGCGGTTCATCTGTAACAAGATAAGAAGCTTAGGGATAGATTTATGATGACTGGCGCATCACCAGGGATGTGCCAGTCATCTTGCGCCGCTGTTCCACCACCCATGGTGTGCTGCATTTACAATGCGGCGCAGCATGGGGCAAAAATGGCACAGATGCGTGACGTATCTGTGCTGTAAAGGTGGCGCATTGCTGGAATTGTATCGCAAGTGCGATGCAGCTCAAGCAAGGCTCAGGGGTGCCCCATCTCCACAATGTTGCGTCAAGACCTATGCCTGCTTAAAGCAGGCGCAGGGTTTTGACGCAGCTTTCTCCTATCTGATTGTAAATACGGCACACCATGGGTGGCAGAGCAGCGGTGCACGTTAACTGGTGCATGCCTGGGGATGTGCCATTTAACATAAATCTGCCCCTTTACATTTAAGTATGTGCAGGGGACACAGAGTTGGTGAGGCTTATCCAAGGTTAAGAAGAGATGAGTCCTGTTCACTGAAAAATTAGACATAGGCTTCACCTGCTCAGCATCGCTGGACATGGCTAAATAATAGCTGCAAAATGTTACTCTTGTTAAACAATTTTACTATTATAATCTCTGAGATTTGTCTCTTACTCTGCAACATCTCATTGTTGTTATCTTTCTTTAAAGATAAAGACAACATCAACATGAGCGACAATCTGCAATCAGTTGATTTTGACCTCATCATTGAACTTGTAATTGAAACATCAGTGGATGTTGATCCCTTGGATGATTTAAATCCTGAGGATGAAGAAGAGCGTGATGAGGATGCAGATTTGTCCGAATTATATGACATAGGGTGGGAAGCTGACCTGCTTGAGCCTATGGAACTATAAACATTTATTTTTAAAATTTATAATAAATAAAAAGTAAAAGTGTAAACCGTTTAATTTAAAAATAAAGACACCTTCAAAAACAGGTTATGTGTAGTGTCTTCAATAAAATATTAAAATATGCTCATAAAATTAGCTCAGATTCACATATAAAATAGCACAGGTAACATGAATATAAATTCCATTTCTTTTCTGCTATTTCTGTATTGTAAATTTGCCAAGGACTAAAAAATCTTCTATTTAAAATGTCAAGTAGTGTGTTAAGTTTTTGATCACTGTTATTGATTTACTGTTTGGTAATAGTGGTTAATAACATTTTTTAATATATTTTACCACAGATTCAACTGCAGATCATTTCAACATTTCACCATGCCAACGAAAGAAAAAGAGAGAAAGGCTGCAAAACGTCAAAGACAGCAGGCCAATCAAAAGAAGCAGCAGTCCTCTAACAAAAAGATTTGTCAAGTCACGAAGAAAGCACCGGGTAAGAGTACAAAAACATTCATAAGAAATATGTGTAGTAAAAAAAATATTACTACAGAAAATGTTTCAGTCCATAAAAAGAGAAGCGATTCAAATGGAAAGGAAAGGCCAATCAAAAATGTTACTGCTAGAGCAAGAGATAACTCTGTGCATGATAGTAGAAGGAAACAACAGTTTAGGGACATTCGTAAACGAATGTTCCGCAACAGGATAATTGGCAATTTGTTAAAAAATATTAAGAAAGGTCAACAGAAAGTGGTTTTTTATAAGAGAAAAAAAAAAGTTGAGAAAGTTATTGATCAGGCATTTGAAATTAAACGTAAGTTATTTATTTTGATAATCAATAGAATTAGGAAGCTAAACAAGGCAATTTATGATTTCAAAAGAAATGGTAGATGGAAGAGAATAGTTAATCGTAGTAATTTTTGTGAAGTTTTTTCTGGAGAATGGATGCATAGTTCAAGCTCTGAGGCATTTTTTAATGAGGAGAGTTATTTCCAGGATAATGATTTGGTGCATGCAGTTGACACCAGTGGCCGTGCTTATGAAGTGAAAGATGGTTGTCCAGTTGAAAAAGAAAAACTTGTGACAACAGAGGCAGAAGAGGTGTTAGGTAATGAGGTTTTAGGAAGACGTGCTAAGGGTCCTGTGTACACCTGGAAGTGTAGTAGTATTTGTAGTGTGCGACAGGATTCCATCAATTTGCTTTGTGATTTTGTACGGTCATTTAATAAGGAAAGTTTGAAGCAGAAAATGATGTTGTTGCAAGAATTAGATCCTTGCAGAGTGAGAGAAGTGACAGGTTTGCATGGTCATTCACTGGCTTGTCTTTCCAGGAGAGTATGCCAGAGTGTTTTTAATCATTTCAGGATGCTAGCAGTGCATCATAATAAAGTGAGGAAATTGGTTAGAATGTTGTATTATGCTAAGAGTCCAGCAATTATGCTTAAACAATTATGCGCTGCTCTTTTGCATGGTTCTGAAATAGATGTGAAGAATATATGTGAAGAAATTGAGTTTTGTTACTTTGGAAGTAAAGAGGAGAATGTTGAAATTGACCAAGAAGAAGCGGGTAATGTGGAAGATAGTGTACAGGTTTCCAGTACAGATAATTTCCAGAGGGAAATTGCGACGTTTCAGGTCAAATCAAGTGAGAGGCCAAATTTCACTTGTGTGTGTTGTCGACGCACTTATTATAAGAATCAGACTAAGTTAGTGGATTTATATGCAAAAAGTGAAAGGGAAAATAATAGTGAATGGAAGGATTTCACAACATACTTGATGGTAGAAAATTGTTTTGATTTGGGATTGGATCAACGTGTGTGTACTTATTGTTGTAACAAATTAAATCAAAACCAGATGCCTGCTAGAGCAGTTCATAATAATCTGGAATTGATTGAGATTCCTTCTGAATTGAAGGATTTAAATACTTATGAATCTATTTTGATTCAAAGTATCCATCCCTTTCAGGCTATTGTAAGAATGGAGCCAAAGACAGGGAAATTGCCTCCATCAGATTTACAGAGAGGATTAAAGGGAAGAGTTGTTTATTTGCCTCTAGATTTGAAGAAAAACATTAACACAATTGGAGTAGAAAAAGTGGACGAGGAACCTCTGGTTATCTTAGTTAATGGGGTTCCGACAAAGAATAAGAAAATATGGCAAGATTTAGTAGATGTTAGGAAAGTTAAAAAGGCAACATTGTATTTGAAAAAAATAATAAATTCTATAAGAATGTATATGTTGCAGAAGAGGAAGTAAGTGAGGAAGAGGATAGCGATTTGTGTGCTGGTCAAATTGAGAAAGTAGAACCCTCTACTAGTGAAGAAATATATGAACATTATAGTGTTCATCCTTTGCATTCCAAGGAAGTCACGGGGAATGCTATTGAGTTGTTTCAAATGAAACAAGCCAAAGGGAGTCCCATTAGTGTTTGGGAGGAAAGTTTGGAAGCTCGGTGTTTCCCACAGCTTTTTCCAACAGGTCAGGGAGGAAGATATGATGAGCGACCTCATCAAATTCCTGCTTCTGAATACCGGACTTTGCGATTGTATGCAGGAGATGCTAGGTTTCGACAATGCATTCCTTATTTGTTTCATCTCCTGTTTGAAAGCGATCTGTCTGGACTGTCATATGCAGTGAACCACATCTTGAAAAGTGGTATACACATGCAAAACATCTCGGCAAGTGACTTTATGGATAAAGTCAATGTCCAAGACAGTATTTTGGATTCTCACCTGATTAATCTCATGGCGTGTCAGCGTGGTACTAATGAGTACTGGTACCGTCGTCATGGTGATTTAAAATGTATGCTGAGGAACTTAGGTACTCCCACATGGTTCCTCACTCTGAGCTGTGCCGAGTATGGCTGGGAAGACTTACTTGAATTTCTACGAGAGGCAAATGCTAACGTAGATAACATCGAATTCAAGACACCCGGAGAACTGTGCTCTTTGGATCCAGTCAATGTATGTAGGTACTTCAATCATAGATTTGAAGCTATGATGTCTTTCTTCATGAATAAGAAGAATCCACCTCTTGGAGAGGTGTTGGATTTCTTCTGGAGAAAGGAGTACCAAGCAAGAGGTGCTCCTCATATACATATGTTGCTGTGGATCAAGGATGCACCTAAATTTGGAACGGATCCAGAAGACTCAGTGATGAGTTTCATCCAACAGTATTCTACGTGTGCTGTTCCAAACGCAAAGGAGAAGAAAAGCCTAAGAGAAAAAGTTCTGCGTTTCCAAAGCCATCGATGTGGAAAGTACTGCCGTCGTAAATTCCGAAACAAGGACAAGTTCTACACCAAATGTCGTTTCGGCTTTCCACGACCGGTGATTTCTAAAGGAAGAGTAAACAGTTTGATGTCTTCGCTGCGACATAATGTGATGAAGAAATCACCTAAAAACACATACAATTTGAAGAGGAACGAAGAGTCCAAGTACATCAACGACTACAACCCGGTGATTTTGTCCATGTGGAATGCTAACATGGATATACAGTTTGTGGCTGATAACTGTATGGCTGTGGCTCGGTATGTGACATCTTACATCACCAAAAAAGAGAAGACAGAATTGAAGGATATGTGGGAGGACATTTCCCATGAAAAGAGCCTCAGCAAGAAGTTGTACAGTTTCAGTCTGAAGATGTTGTCGCATCGAGAAATCGGAGCTTACGAATGTTCTGACCGGTTGTCTTCAGCAAGTCTCTATGCCAAGTCCAGGAGTATCGTTTGGGCGAGTGTTGGTCTTGCTGCAACGCGTAATCGAGTTCTGAAACCTGTGCGGGAAATTGAGTATTTGGCGGAAAAGGAGCCAAACAGTACCGACATTTTGAAGAGCAACATGTTGGATACATATTATCCAAATCGAAGCAGTCACCTCGAGAATGTTTGTCTGTATGAGGTTCTGCAAAATTACATATTCAAGAGGAACATCAAAGAAGATACTGAGAAAGGAGTGTATGCTGTAATAGGAAGTGAGGGATGTCTGGTCAAGCAAAGAAAATGCCACTTGATAAACCATCGAAAATTGAGTGGCGAATCTCCTGAAAAAAAGGAGTTTTTCTATTTAGCACTTTTGCAACTTTTTAAGCCATGGCGTGCAGAAGAGGAACTGCTTGGAGATTTCCTTTGTTACGAAGACTCATTCAATGCTGCCAAGGAGACCATAGAATGTCCTGCTTTTCCCAAATATGTAGAAATGTTGAATGTGGAAATTGAGCAGGAAGCAACGATTGCAGCCGAGATTGCCAGAGACAGTTCTCAGGACAGTCAGAGTTCTGCTTCATTGAGTCAGGATCCACTAGGAGGACCTCTTATCGAAAATGAAGCTGCCACTGCTATGAATGAAGTGGAAAGAGCCATGGCACATGCTCAGGAGGATGCGGTTAACTTAGAAGAGTTGGAAAGACAACTCAACGTTGAGCAGAGGAAAATATATGACGAACTTACCATGCAAATTGATCATGGATTAAGTCATGACAAGAAAGAGTGCTCATGTACGTCGTTGAAGCCTGTCCGACTGTATGTGAGTGGAGAAGCAGGAACTGGAAAAAGTTTCCTTATTAAAGCAATTTCATGTTATTTGCAGGAAAGGACAGAGTCATCGCTGTCTTGTGTTGTCACCGCTCCAACTGGACTGGCAGCACATAACATTAAAGGGATTACTTTACATCATTTACTGATGCTGCCAGTGGAGCATGACAACAAATTAGAATATCACAAGCTATCTGGAGATGCTTGTTTTGAAGTTTCAAGAGTCTTGAGGAAAATGAAACTTCTTATCATTGACGAAGTAAGCATGGTTTCCAATGTCATGCTTGCCTTTGTGCATTTGAGAATGCAAGAAGTTCTCAAAACAGAGTATGATGTGTTATTTGGTGGCAAACACATCATTGTTTTCGGAGATCTTCTGCAGCTGACACCAGTGAAAGGGCAACCTGTGTTCAAAATGCTCACGCATGAAGATACCAGGAAGTGCTTAGGGAGCATTGGCAACGTCAATATATGGTTAAACTTCAATTATGCTGAACTGCATGAAAATATGCGTCAGGCAAAGGATGAAGTTTACAAGACTATTCTACAAGATGTTAGAATTGGAAAAGTGACCGAGCATGGGAAAGAAGCTTTACATGCACGATTACTGACAAATTTATATCCAGACAAAGATGTTGTGCCTGAGAATATTTTTCAGAAAGTTACTGAGAAAAAATCTGGAATATGTTTGATGCCAACTTTTGCAGAATGTGCCAAATTCAACAACAAAATGTTGCATTTAGAAAAGCAAGAGATTGTGAAACTGGAAGCTATTGACAGAGTAGAGCATATGGGATCAACAATTATTTTGTCTGAGAATCTGAAAACAAAATTGGATTCATTAGAGAAGAGTATATCTAAAACTGCGGGTTTTGAAAAGACTCTGAATGTGTGCTTGAACTGCCGTATAATTTTAAGAAGGAATTTACATGTTGAAAGAGGTCTGGTAAATGGATCAATGGGTAATGTTGTTGATTTTGTGAAATACAGAAATAGAGATGGAATTGAATTTTTAAAAATTAAATTTGATGGCATTGAGGAAGTACAGCTAATTGCTCGTTGTTCTGCTAGATTTTTGCTTGTAAAAGACTTATATGTTCGTCGTAAGCAGTTTCCTGTTTGCTTGGCATATGCGGTGACAATCCATAAATCGCAAGGTTTAAGTGTAGACTGTGCATTGGTGAATATTGGCAGTTCTGTGTTCAAGGAGGGTATGGCATATGTGGCATTGTCACGAGTTAGAACTTTATCGGGATTGTACTTGATTGAGTGTGATGTCACAAACATTTGTGCGGATCTAGATTGTGTTAAGGAATACAATAGGTTAAGAAGAGAGTATGCGCCACATTTGCCTCAGTATCCTTTGTTTGAGAAACGTGTGGTAGGCCGGAAACGAAGAAATGTGACCAATACTGGGGAGGTTGTAGCAAAAAGACGAAAAGTCGATGAACCTGAAATTATAAGCAGAAACAAAAAGGATTCTGTTGAAGATGTTGTTGGTTTTCAATTAAAAACAGTTCTGGTGTCAACTGCTATGCTAATGTAGTGGTTAATGTTTTGTTTTCTCTAGAAAATGTAAAAGAAGAGATTGTGGTCAATTCTGATCAAAGATTTTGCAGTTTGTTAAATTCTGTGTTAGAGAAATGTAGCACTGATAGAACAAACATAGAAAGTGTGTCTGAAATTCGAAATCTGTTAGACAGATGTTCAGGCCAAACACAATTCTCTCAAAATAGTCAGCAAGATTGTCAGGAGTTTTTAATGTATATGCTTGATGTATTGCATGATGAAGGTGTAGATGTAGATCACCTGTTTGGGCTTTCTTATCAATGGCAGCATGACTGCGAGAACTGTAGGGTATCAACTACTACTAGTGTAGACTCAGAAAGATTTATATATTTAACTTTGCCAGACAGTAAATCAGTCTCTTTTAATAAGCTAGTAAAAGCAGCTGATCACAACATGGAGTGTAGCCAATGTAAATCTGAAATGATGTCCACATTATTTATACGAACATATGGCCAGTATGTCATTTTAATGTTCCAACGATGTAGGCCTGATGGAACAAAATTGACAACTTTAATTAAAAATTTTGTGGCTTCACAGTTGTCAATATCAGGAAGGACTTTTGTAACTGTAGCAATTATATATCATGATGGTCCTTCAATAACATCAGGACATTATACAGCTTATTTAAAGTGTAGAAATGGCTGGTCATTCTGCAATGATTCTGTTTTAATTTTCAAAAAAAAATTGCCATATGACCTTAAAAACTCTTACTTGGTGTTTTTAAAACCAAAATTTTAGGGAAAGAATCTCGGGATGTGCTCTGAGGAATTTCAAGAAGTTCTCATGGCTCCTACACTATTTGGCCTTGAGGATAAGTGTAGTACAGAGACATAACTTCTTACCATAACACTGGACGTCATGGAGAAATACGTGCACTTTGAATGAGTTCAGAAAAACTGTTTCTTTTTATAAGCTAATTGAAGCAGCCAATCAAAACATGGAGTAGAGGGAATGTAAGTCTGCAATGCTGTCTACTGTTTTACATTGCTTTGTCATTAAAAGTGATGTAGAGAATTAAATAATTGTACTAGTCATAAAGGTAGTGTAAGTCTGCTTCATAGTAAGCAGTATCAGTGTGATAGGAAATGTAGAACATGATTGAGCAAGAAGGGGAAGATATTACTAGTCCAGGATTGTGAAAATGATCTTCAACATTTTAATTGTGAAAGTTGCGGAAATACAACATGACGGGATTGGCTTAAAAGAATTCTAAGAGTTATAAATGGCTCAGACACGATTTGGCCTTGTGGAAACGTGTGGTAGAGAGCGAGAAGTCATTTATTGTATGTAACATGTTTTTGAAAACGATGGAGGTTTTCTTTCAGAAAGTGGCGGGTTGAAAGTAATAACAGCACAACAGAGTGTAAGCTGTTCATAGGACATCCTTGGCCGTCATGGAAAGTAAGTTAACTTTAAGGAGTTCTGAATTCTGATTTGTTATGTTGTATGGGTTTTTTAAACACAATCATTTTGATTGTGTTTTTTTTTCCCCGCTGTTATATGATGAATACCTTCAAGTCACTGTTTTAGTGAAATTTGATACATTCTGAGAACAGCAAAAATAAACCATTTAACATGTATAATTAATTCTGTTCTGTTTGCATTTATGATGTACATGTAGAACTGTGTAGGAGGCATGGAGAAGGTGAGGCTTCTGTAAGTGTCAAAGTTGTTGCATACAGTGCTCATATTCTACGTAGTCTTTTATATTTCATTACTTTCACTGTTTCTGACTGATCTAAAAAAATTTTTTTTAAAAGAACAGTAAGTATAAGGGAAGGAAACAGACAGTTATGTTAAAAGAAACACAGCTATAGGGAATAAACTAGGGATACTGTTACCCGCAATCCTCTGCTGATGATGTCACTGAGCATGTCATGAATGATGTAATATGTGACATCATCAGCAGTGGATTACGGGTAATAGTATCTCTAGTTTACTCCCCTATAGCTGTCTTTCTTTTAACATAACTGTCTGTTTCCTTCCCTTATACTTACTGTTCTTTTTTTTTTAAAAAAATTTTTGGTTCGCTTCCGGTTCGCGTACCGGGGAGCGAACTGGGAAGCGAACTAAGAGAAATAGAGGTTGGCACAGTTCCAAATATTGTACCAATTTTTTAATAACGGGGAGGTAGTTCTGAAAAGAACTTTTTTTTTAATTGTTTTTGTTGTTTTATATTTTTTTGTTTTTTTTTCGGAGGGGGCAACGAAAACGATTCATTGTAAAGGGCTCAACAGGAGCAACAAAACAAAAAAAAAGAATTTATTGTTTGGGGCGTTTCGGACAAACATGAGCATGATTGTCAATAGCTCTGTTGATCAGAGTGATGCTACTTTCTCCGTAGCAAATGAATCCACTGCAATGTACGCAGACTTGTTTTACTTCACGAAATCTCGTTTGTATATTTGGCACCATCTCCCTGCCCTCTGGTCCCGTTACTTCCGGTACAACAGATCTTCTGGCCATAATAGGGAGATTATCTAGGTCGTTACGAAACTGTGCAGCACTGTAGTTGTTAGGATGCCACCTAGTCATATGGCGATGCATTGTGTAGTTTCCGAAACTGTATTTTTTGTCGGTCCCTCTGGACAGTCTATCTTGACATATAAGGCAAGTTACGTATCTTGCATTTACTTTTTTCTGACCTTTGGGAATTTAAAAAAATTGCCAAATGAAGTTTTCTTTCCGGTCAGACGTCCTGGGCTCCTCAGGCAAAAAGTGCCTCTCTTCGTGCTCGTCGTCCTGTTCCTCTTCTTCCTCTTCTTGCTGAATTATAACTTTAGCAGGTGGTCCACTCTTCCTTGGATGTGGTGGAGGTGGTGGGGAAGCACCAGCTGAAGCTAATAAAGAAGCCATTGCTCACTGGTAACAAAGGGTCTTTCTCTCACAATGATGAAAGTCAGAGTGAGGAAAGAAGGAGGGATTTTCATCATTTGGGAAAAACAATAGTTCTCAACCAATGAAAAGTGTTCATTTTAGATTATATGACCTAGTCTTACATCATTAGGAAACCAAAAGTGAAATGAACCAATGAAAAGTGTTATTACCAAGTCACATGACCTGCTGTGTTTACGTTACGCGCTTTGCAGGGCCTCCCGGTTTGCTTCCAGAAACCTGTGCTTTGCGACTCGGTAAGCGTACCAGTTCGCTAACGTAGCACGTCATATGACGTATCACGCGACAACGCGAAACGTCATGCGGACGGGAGGCGTCACGATGTTGTTTTCTAACGCGGCAGTTGCGGTAAAGAAACGTTTACCGGCTCGCGGTCTATTTCGCGGCATCAAGGTCAGCTAACGGGAAGCTTCCCGATTCGCGAAGCGGGAACGAAGAAAAAAAATATTTTAAAAAAAAGTTATTAATAAACATATAAAATATATTTTTGGATTTAAAGAAGAATACATTTTACAGCTACAGATATTAGCTGTTAAAAAACCAATGAAATTCACTGAAAAAACCATAGGTTATAGACCATATATAGTTAGGAATTAGCATTTACAAAACCTTGAAAATTCACTGAAAAAACCATAGGTTATAGACCATATATAGTTAGGAATTAGCATTTAGAAAACCTTATTTTACTCACACAAAACCATTGAAATTCCATATACAGTTAGTTGCACTAACTATATATCGCGCACCCGCAATCCACTGCTGATGATGTCACATATTACATCATTCATGACATGGTCAGTGACATCACTGATGACATCACTGATGACATCTCAAATGACATCACTGATGACATCACTGATGACATCTCAAATGACATCACTGATGACATCATGACACACCAATACCAGTTACTACATACGCACTCACTGATTCCTACGTCTACACACACATTCACTCATTCACCCATACAATCACTCCTACATACAGTCACTTATTATTACAACACTATCATATGCACTCATACACCTATGCAGACAGTCACACACTGCCACTCATCCATGGAGTTACTCACACACCAAGTCAGTCCTGTAAAGAATCAATCACACTTCCATTTCTTCATCTATACAGTTAAACACAGAACACCATACTTCAGTGACATCACTGATGACATCACTAATGACATCTGAAATGACATCACTGATGACATCTCAAATGACATCACTGATGACATCATGACACACCAATACCAGTTACTACATACGCACTCACTGATTCGTACGTCTACACACACATTCATTCATTCACCCATACAATTACTCATACATACAGTCACTTAATATTAGAACACTATCATATGCACTCATACACCTAGTCAGTCCTGTGAAGAATCAATCACACTTCGATTTCCTCATCTATAGTTAAACACAGAACACCATACTTTTCACACATATACTAACACATACTTACTCTCTTATACAATCACTGATACAAGTACACATTGATATGCACAGAGTCACACACCTCCCAGCCAGCCACACACACACTCAGTCTTCCATACATCCAGTCATTCTTCAATATGTAAAACGTATTTAAACTTTACAAAAACACACAGACACTAGATGATGTCATCAGTGATGTCATTTGAGATGTCATCAGTGATGTCATCAGTGATGTCACTGACCATGTCATGAATGATGTAATATGTGACATCATCAGCAGTGGATTGCGGGTGCGCGATATATAGTTAGTGCAACTAACTATATATGGAATTTCAATGGTTTTGTGTGAGTAAAATAAGGTTTTCTAAATGCTAATTCCTAACTATATATGGTCTATAACCTATGGTTTTTTCAGTGAATTTTCAAGGTTTTGTAAATGCTAATTCCTAACTATATATGGTCTATAACCTATGGTTTTTTCAGTGAATATATATATACATATATATTTATATATATATATATATATATATATATATATATATATATATATATATATATATATATATATATTACCTACTGGCGGTCGCCAGTAGGTATATATAGTTAGGATTTTTTCTCTATGGGATTTTTGAAAATTCTATGTCTAATAACTTTGGCGTTTGTGGACGGAATTGGCTGAAATTTTCAGGAGAATGGCACATTTTGTTTCTGAGCAGCCCTTGAAAATTTGGGGGGGGTTCGTCAAGGGGGGGCCGAGAAAAAAGGGGGGTCCCAAAACGTGTTTTTAACATTGAGTTTTCCATAGGGCGGTTGGCCTCACTTTTAGCCCGAACGGCTGAATGGATTTGCACGAAACTTGGCAAAATTGTAGGGACTGGTAGCCCGATGTGCCTTTTGTAGGTCTCAATATATGTGCTCCAGTGGATTTTGAGAAATTAACGTTTAAAAAAAGATATATATCTGTAACAGCGGACCGGGCAGCGTCCCAGGACGCGTACTTTGCGCGCAACGGAGCTTTGTGAAGCGAAGCTGATTGGTTCTCCGGCGTCTGTCAACATTCCAAACAGTCCGTAGCGGCCGCCATCTTGTCTCTCGGTAGGATCGAGAGACAAGAGGAGGCCAAAGCGAAGGGGCAAATGACCATAAGGGGGAATAGTAGATCCTCGCTGACCCCCTAGGTTTGATGTGGAGGTTTTAAAAGGGCCCCGCGGGGCAAAAAAATAAAAATAATAATAATAATCGAACGGCTGAATGGATTTGCACGAAACTTGGCAAAATTGTAGGGACTGGTAGCCCGATGTGCCTTTGCTAGGTCTCAATATATGTGCTTCAGTGGATTTTGAGAAATTAACGTTCAAAAAAAGATATATATCTGTAACAGCGCACCGCTTCGCGTACTTTTCGCGTTACGGAGCTTTGCGAAGCGAAGCTGATTGGCTCTCCGGTGTCTGTAAACATTCCAAACAGTACGTAGCGGCCGCCATCTTGTCTCTCGGTAGGATCGAGAGACAAGAGGAGGCCAAAGCGAAGGGGCAAATGACCATAAGGGGGCATAGTAGATCCTCGCTGACCCCCTAGGTTTGATGTGGAGGTTTAAAAAGGGCCCCGCGGGGCAAAAAAAAAAAATAATAATAATAATCGAACGGCTGAATGGATTTGCACGAAACTTGGTAAAATATTAGGGACTGGTAGCCCGATGTGCCTTTGCTAGGTCTCAATATATGTGCTTCAGTGCATTTTGAGAAATTAACGTTCAAAAACAAGATATATATCTGTAACAGCGCTCCGCTTCGCGGAGATAAAATTATATCTGTATTACCTAGCTGTTGCTAACACCAGTTAGCGACGGCTAGTAGGAGATAGCGACCATCTTGGGCCCCACCTTGCATGTGAGTGATATTTATCACTAATGACATGCAAAGTGGGCATGCCAAGATGTTAGCGACTGGAAACAGTCGCTAACATCGCTATCTCCTATTATCAACTTTTGGAAATATTCGAGATAAGCGCGAATATCTCCAAAAAGTAACAGCTGCCCTGAGCAGTTCTTAGCCATGTTATGCAATGGGAGGTGGATAACATGGCTAAGAGCATTAGCTCGGTAATGCATGAATATCGCTGAGTTTTCAGCGATATTAATGCATTGCGGTCGTTTTTTATCGTATTTGCGATAAACCTTGATAATAGCAAGGTTTATCTGCGATAATTTCTGACGGTAAAAAAATCTTTGCAATGCATCGTTAGGGATAAATATCGCTTAACTTTGGTAATATGCCCCAACGTCTGTTAACGTTCGATTCGAAGGAAATCAGGAAGTGTTGAAAAACATTGTCTGCGCCATCTTGTCTTTTTTCAAATGCCACACTTTTGTCGTGCACGGCAGCCATTTTAGATGCCTTGACCAGACCCACTCTGTGCACGCTGTCGATCCTTAGCATGGCTCCCCACCCTCGCAAGCATCTCACCCAGGCAGTGGTCACCCCCGCTCTCTGTCTTATGCATGGGTAATAAACCTCCCCCCATCTGCGCTGCTCTTCCCTGAGAATCACACCCTGTGCCCGCCCGACACCTCCCTTTCGCCCTATTCACTACCGCACCCTCTGACACTCCTCTTCCCCTGTGTCCGATTGTCCAGGCTATCAGCTAGCCCTGCAGATGTAGTTTATGGCCACAGCTGTAAAGAATCACCCCTCTTCAAAGGAGTTATAGTAGATCAAGGCCCACACTCGATGAGATCCGTCACAGCAGAAGCGTTGCTATTATCTGAAAACCATCCTGTATTGTGATTGGGGAGGGGACCAAGCGTGAAGCGGAAGATTCCAGGGATGACTCTTTGTACATCAAAGTTTTTACAATTATGTGTCACATTAAAAATATATAGCACTCCGACAAAGTAGTAAGATTATAAAACTTTAATAATTTATAAATATATACAAGAAAACAAAAATAGTAATAACATATAAACATTTTTAGGGAAAAACAACGAAGTAGCGGTCGGCTGTACGAATAGTCCCAATGCAGCACAACGTCCAGATTTCCGGCGCGGGGCGTCGCGGGGGGTGGGTCATCAGTAGCAAACTGTTGTGCGAATAGTTCCAAGGCAGCAGAACGCGCCGAAATCTAGATGACACGAAAGTGATGTCTAGTAAGTTGCCACCCAGCAAATAACGGCGTGGGGCGTCGCGGGGGGTGGGTCATCAGTAGCAAACTGTTGTGCGAATAGTTCCAAGGCAGCAGAACGATGGCACCAAGGTGATGTCCAGTAAGTTGCCGCACTGGTTTTGGTATCCTACAATGCTGCTCCGAATAACGGCGTGGGGCGCCCCGGGGGAGGCGGCGTGAACGGGCCTCTCCAGGTGGAGTGTCATCTGTTGTAGTGGGGCGCCCCTTTACCGTTTCAGTTGCCATTCCGTCCGTTTTTGGTCCACTGTGTCAAAAGCCGCAATTCAGCTGAGTTGCGCCCACTCTTGCGGTGCAGCGATAGGCGGCTGTCACAGGACTCTCAAAATGGCGGCAGGCTCTTTCCTTTTTGGGCCTGGTCCACTGAAATGGCCCTGGGACACCTTGGAAATCGGACGCTTGTCTGCTAGGTCTTGGACCCCATTCTCGAAAGCGTCCCCTCCGCCTTGAGAATTCATCAAAAGTTTTGGGGGCCCCGACTCCTGCAGGCTTCTGGTGGGGAGCGGCTGCCATGATTGCTCGCGGAATGACCACGACGGAGCTACGAGATGGTGGTGCTCTCATGCTGACGCCAGTTTAGTCTGAAACATCCAGAAACAAGGTGGGGCTTTCATCGTTTGGGAAAAAAAAAAAGTTTTCATCCAATGAAAAGTGTTGTTTTTAGGTCATATGATCAAGCCTTCCATCATTAGGAAACCAAAAGTAAAATGAACCAATGAAAAGTTTTATAAACAAGTCACATGACCTGTTATGCGGCATAGGGTATAAAATGCGGAGAAAATACGTTGGCACGTGAGGCGGCGTCAGTAGCGGACCGATGTGCGAATAGGCCGAAGGCAATACAACGCGCCAAGATCCGGATGGCACCGAGGTGGTGTCCAGCAAGTTGCAGCACTGGTGTGGCCATCCTACAATGCTGAAAGTCGGCGTGGGGCGCCCCGTTGGCCTGTGAGTTTGCGTCAGTAGCGGACCGATGTGCGAATAGGCCGAAGGCAGCACAACGCGCCAAGATCCGGATGGCACCGAGGTGGTGTCTAGTAAGTTGCCGCACTGGTGTGGCCATCCAACAATGCTGAAAGTCGGCGTGGGGCGCCCCGTTGGCCTGTGAGATGGCGTCAGTAGCGGACCGATGTGCGAATAGGCCGAAGGCAGCACAACGCGCCAAGATCCGGATGGCACCGAGGTGGTGTCTAGTAAGTTGTCGCACTTCTGTGGCCATCCTACAATGTTGAAAGTCGGCGTGGGGTGCCCCGTTGGCCTGTGAGATGGCGTCAGTAGCGGACCGATGTGCGAATGGGGCCAAAGGCAGCGCAACAATATTTTCTGACTGACACCACAAGGCGCTGAGATGCCAAGATCCGGATGGCACCGAGGTGATGTCTAAGTTGCGGACTGATGTGCGAATGGGGCCAAAGGCAGCGTAACAATATTTTTTGTATGGAAGATACCACTAGGCGTTGAGATGCCAAGATTCGGATGGCGCCGAGGTGATGTCTAGCAAGTTGCTGTACTGGTGTGGTCATCCTACAATGCTGAAACTCGGCGTGGGTCGCCCCATTAGCCTGTGAGATGGCGTCAGTAGCGGACCGATGTGCGAATAGGCCGAAGGCAGCACAACGCGCCAAGATCCGGATGTCACCGTGGTGGTTTCATAGTTGAGAGGCACTTCATCTGCAGTGGGGCGCCGAGATCCGGATGGCACCGAGGTGATGTCTAGCAAGTTGCTGTACTGGTGTGGTCATTCTACAATGCTGAAAGTCGGCGTGGGGCGCCCCATTAGCCTGTGAGATGGCGTCAGTAGCGGACTGATGTGCGAATGGGGCCAAAGGCAGCGCAACAATATTTTCTGAAGAGAAGACACCAAAAGGTGCTGAGATTCCAAGATCCGGATGGCACCGAGGTGGTGTCTAGCAAGCTATGCAGTTGAGTTGTGTGCGCACTTGCGACGAATAGGTCGAAGGCAGCATAACAATGTTTTTTGAATAGAAGACACCACAAGGCGTTGAGATTCGGTTACCACCGAGGTGATGTCTAGCAAGTTGCCGCACTGGTGTGGCCATCCTACAATACTGCTCCGAATAACGGCGTGGGGTGCCCGAAGGGGGAGGGAGCCGGCGTGAATGGGCCTTCCTAGGTGGAGGCTCGTCTGCTGTAGTAGGGGGCCCCTTTACCGTTTCAGTTGCCATTCAGCTGAGTTTCGGCTGCTCTTGATGCTACAGCGACAGGCGGCTGCAAGAGGACTCTCAAAATGGCGGCCTGTTCTTTGGATTTGGGCCTGGTCCACTAAAATGGCCCTGGGACACCTTAGAACTCGGACGCTCGATTTTTTTTTCCTTTCCTGTACATGCAAAAAAAGGTAAATGCCCGGTACGTTACACGCTTCATCTGCCACGATGAACTCTCCAGAGGAACCGAAAAAAAATATAGTTGTGGTAACTATACCATGCATCGTCATATGGAGAGGTGGCACCAATTAATTATAGTGCTGCATAAAAGAGAGATTTGGAGGAGAACCCCTGACCTGCTAGTACATTCATCAAAGAAGTGGCACTGAGAGCTTCAGAGGCAAGGGAAACGGTCCCAAATATTTAGAAGAACTTTGGAAAGATTAAAATGACATGTTTAGATTGTGGCAAATTAATTTCATGTGGACAGATGAGTGTTACTCTAATAAATACAGCATATAAACATCATCATAGTCGATGGTTGGTAGAGACATTTTGACTATATCCTGGACCTGCCCGTCCTCGCCCAAAATGGCGCCGGAATAAATGGGACTCGTAACTCCTTGTTGTGTACTGGTTGCAGAACCTTGAAATCACGAGATACGTATGCAGTTTTGAAGCACATGGCGGGCGGGGACGAGAATTGATTGACTATTTCGACATCCCTATTGATATTAAGTTCTGATGTGTTATTGATTACTGTACTGTTGAAAGTTCGAATTAACGTCACCCATGGTACTTGCCCGCAAATGTATATCTAGATAATTTTATTGTAACTGGCCCTGTCGTATTTTAATTATAAAATGTACGTCCACCGATTCCGTAACTGTTAGACACCTTAGTTCTTGCAACCTAATGGCCCGCCCGTTACGTTCCTCTACAGTGTAAATGTCTATTCATCATATACGATTACAGTTTGCTCTGTGGCAGGCCCACGTGGTTATAGGCTCGTATTTGTATAATGAAATTTTCACAATAAAGGTTTTTAAAAGAAAACATGGTAGTAGTATATACATTGGTAAAGTTTTTAATAATAGTGACTGTTTTAGAATCATTAAAAGGCAAGTGAAATAAAGCAGACCAATTACATGAAGGGTAAAAGGTATAATACGAAGGAACGCAGTAAAGATAAATGGTCAAGGGCTGTTGTGTTTTCTATTCCTGCAACATAAAGTGATCGATAAGAATCTCATATTCAGGCGTATCGGCGACTAAGACAGCAGGTCGACCCTCTTTTGCTCAACGGCTCCGTCATGGGACGAAGAAACGCTCTTTTTCTCGAAAAAAGAATATATTTTACTTGCAGGACAGTTGTAAAATTTCCGGGAAAGTACATTAGCCTGGAACATTATAACATATATTTAAGAAAAAATAATGTTCGGAAGTAATGAAAAGCGTAATTTTTAGGTCATATGACCAAGCCTTTCATCATTACAATAAGAAAAGTAAAATGAACCAATGAAAAGTTTTATTAACAAGTCACATGACTTGTTATGCTTACGTTACGCGCTGCGCGCCCCGGATGACTTCCGGATGCGCTAACGCGGCGCGTCATATGACGCATTACGCGACAACGCAGGTCCAGAATATAGTCAAAATGTCTCCACCAACCAGCGGTCGGAACACAACCCCTTTCAGCAGGCTAAATAGTTCTGTTAAATGACAACAGAAGGGACAGGCAACAAGAACCATCAGTCAAAGAGGGGAGGGCTAGTTCTTCTCTACCGGGTTACATTGGGGCGCTACCGGAACTGATCGAATTGGTAGTCTACAGTGTTTCTGGATGTTTCAGACTGAAGCTGGGGTTAGCATGAGAGCAGCACCATTTCGTAGCTCCGTCGTGGTCATTCCGCAACCAATCATGGCAGCCGTTCTTTATCGTTATTTTGGGCGGGGTGGGTGGCGGAGCCGAGCTGTTTTGCAGCCATCATTGTGTGGAGTTCAGTTCATCTCACTAGTTTTGTATTTGTCATGAGGGGTTGTTCCTAATGTTTCTATTTTATCGAGGTCTAAAAGAGATCCCATTAGTGGCCTACTGATTTAGCTCGATTCCTTTTCTTTTTTTTTTACACGATTTTTCGTTATCTGCAAAGACTAAACAGAGTATTGCGACTCTGTGTTTGTTTGTAAATAGAGAATGAACCAAAGAGAACTAATTCTAAAACAGTAAATACTTGGATAACAATCAATCAAATGGAGAGAGAAGCAGGCACGACGGATTACAACGGGGGCAAAGGCCTGCGTTAACTACCTTTCACTATCTGCAAAGAGAGAGTACTCCTAATAGAAATGAGGGGGGGGCACCATTCAAAGCAGATCAGTGTGCATAAACACGAAAATGTTTTCACTTACCACGTACTTGACATTCGACAGCTTATGATATTTGCTATTAAAAAACCATTGAAATTCACTGAAAAAACCATAGGTTATAGACCATATATAGTTAGGAATTAGCATTTACAAAACCTTGAAAATTCACTGAAAAAACCATAGGTTATAGACCATATATAGTTAGGAATTAGCATTTAAAAAACCTTATTTTACTCACACAAAACCATTGAAATTCCATATATAGTTAGTTGCACTAACTATATATTGCGCACCCGCAATCCACTGCTGATCATGTCACATATTACATCATTCATGACATGGTCAGTGACATCACTGATGACATCACTGATGACATCTCAAATGACATCACTGATGACATCTCATTTGACATCATTCTTGTGCTAATACGATAAACCTCTTCAGACTCTAATATAACCTTAGATACACTCAGTGTATACAGACACTCACACACTGCCACTCATCCATGGAGTTACTCACACACCCAGTCAGTCATGCAAAGAAACAATCTCACCTCCATTTCTTCAACTATACAGTTAAACACACCTTACTTATTGAAACATATACTAACACATATTTACTCTCTTATACAATCCCTGATACAAGTTCACAATGATCGATACAACCACTCACTCATTCAGTGGCTCTCATGCACAGTTATTTATATATGCCAACTCTCACATGTACTGTGTTTTACATATGTACTTACTATGACATGTAGCATTGAGATATCCATTCACTCATCAATACACTCATGCACACAGTCAACTGCCCATGTAGCTGTTTCCACATGCACTCTTGAACTCATACACCTAGTGAATAAACTGCTCACACATCTATGCATAGAGTCACACACCTTCCAGCCACCCCCACACAAACTCAATCTCCCATAGAAATACTTGGGCAACCAATTAATAACACATATAGCCTCTCGTATAGCTAATGATTAACACATGCAGCAGTTTACAGAACAACAGACATAATGATGCACAAATTAAGACAGTTTAGTTACTAACCCATGCATTCAGTGAGACACATTTAATCACTCACTCATACAGTCAGTCACGCACCTACTAAATCCTTCATCCAGACACTTATACATCCACTCATTCTTCAATATGTAAGACATATTTTAACTTTACAGAAACATACAGTCACTGGATGTTGTCATCAGTGATGTCATCAGTGATGTCATTTGAGATGTCATCAGTGATGTCATCAGTGATGTCACTGACCATGTCATGAATGATGTAATATGTGACATGATCAGCAGTGGATTGCGGGTGCGCAATATATAGTTAGTGCAACTAACTATATATGGAATTTCAATGGTTTTGTGTGAGTAAAATAAGGTTTTTTAAATGCTAATTCCTAACTATATATGGTCTATAACCTATGGTTTTTTCAGTGAATATATATATATATATATATATATATATATATATATATAAATTGGCTCCGACGCTTGCAGGCAATAATGCAGGCTAAGGCACTCATGGGGACTGGTTATCTTTTTAATTCATAGCAGACGCGTTTCAGCAGTAGCTTTCCTCAGTGCTTTTTTAAAAAGATAGAAACAATGTCCAAATGCACGGCATGTCATTTTAACACTCAACGTCTCTCGTGATTGCCGCTTTCAAAATGATGGTAACAAAGGAAGGACTCAAATGACGTACACCTCCCTGGTCTGCCCGCTTAGCAAAACAATATCCCAATGTCAATCAAACCATCGGCATATCGACTTAATTGCTTGGGAAGTGTTGTTATGCATAAAGTCACAGTTCATTGCTGGCGCGGCAAGCCTGGTGAAATTCCATACATTTCAGTGTTCTTCCCACCAAAGCGCCGTGCATTCAGTCCCCTCGCCAAGCCCCAGATTAAAACACAGGCGTAGTCCGGTGGCGGCAGTAAAATTACTATTCGCCATGAACTTGAATAGTTCACGACCTTTTAGATCGACAGAGAAATCCTGTTGAGGTGGTTCAGCTCCTGCTTTACATGCGGCTCCAACTTCCATCAAACGCAGGCTTTGCCGAACTCCCAAGGCGGGTGCCTTAAACTGTGAGGATGGAACTCACATGAAATATTGGCTCCGACGCTTGCAGGCAATAATGCAGGCTAATGCACTCATGGGGACTGGTTATCTTTTTAATTCATAGCAGACGCGTTTCAGCAGTAGCTTTCCTCAGTAACTAAACTCATGTTATAGTTAGCTGGACATTTCACTCATACAAAACCATTGAAATTCCCCCATTATAGTTAGTTCAGCTAACTATAACTCACGCGCCGGCAATGCACTGCTTATGACGTCACATATTACATCACTCATGACATGGTCAGTGACATCACTCATGACATCACTGATGACATCTCAAATGACATCACTAATGACATCACTGATGACATCATCCAGTGAATGTGTGTCTTTCTGAAAAATGAATATTTTTTATAAATGTATATCTAATGGTCGATGGAAGAATAAATGGGTAAATAAGTGTCTAAATGGATGTTTTTTTGTAGAAATGATTGCATAACTGACTGATTAAGTGTATCTTAGTGAATACATGTATTAACGAATAATGTTAAAATATGTAAATATCTGTATCAGTGTCTCACTTTGTCTATAAGTGGCTGCATGGCTGGTGAGCAGCTACATGAGTGTCTATATGGGTTATTAGTTGTTTTTTGGAGTATCAATATGAGTGTTTGTATGGTTCGGTGGGGAGTATTACTTAGCGCATAGATGCATGAATGAGTGACTCACTGTTTGTAGGTGTATTGAAGACAGCATGTGTTCAGGACTGTATGGGTGGATGAGTGTGTGTATGGGTGTGTTAGTGAGTGAATGACTGTCTCAATAGTAGCTTTATGAGTGACAACAAATGTTTTAATCTAGTATAGGTGAGTATTGTTGTATATAAGTGATTATATGTGAGAGTGAAAGATTGGAAGGGTTCCTGTATAAATAAGTATGTATTTCTATAAGTGATTGTTAAAGAGAGTATATGTGTACGTTTCTGTAAAAGTAAGTGTAGTGGTGTATGTATAGCTGTATATGCAAATAAATGGATGTTTATTTGCATGTGTGAGTATGTGTGTGAGTAACTCTATGGATGAGTGTCAGTGTGTAACAGGATGTATAGGTGTATGAGTACATATGATGAGTGAGTACTTGTATGAGTGACTATATAGAACTGTTGGTGAATGAGTGGATGTGTATGTAGATGGTGGAATTACTGAATAGGTTGTTGTAACTGGTATTGGTATCTCCATTTTTGAAAATTGTAGTTTCTATTTTTGAATGTGTGTATCAAAGGTTATATTAGGGTGATAGGAGGTCTGCCACTCTTTCACAAGGATGATGTCATCAATGATGTCATCAGTGATGTCATTTGAGATGTCATCAGTGATGTCATGAGTGATGTCACTGACCATGTCATGAGTGATGTAATATGTGACGTCATCAGCAGTGCATTGCGGGCGAGTGAGTTATAGTTAGCTGAACTAACTATAACGGGGGAATTTCAATGGTTTTGTATGAGTGAAATGTCCAGCTAACTACAACATGTGTGAAACCTATGGTTTTTTCAGTGAATTTCTCAGAGTTTTCAAATGCTAATTCCTAACTATAACGTGGCTGAAACCTATGGTTTTTTCGGTGAATTTCAAAGGTTTTGTAAATGATAATTTTATGGTTTAAATCTTTTATTATTTTCATCAAAACAGGAAAAACAAAGATACCACATTCGTCATTCGGTACATCAGTGCTGAGCCATTTGCAAGGAACCCCCATCAAATGTGAGGCAGTAGAAAAATGATCAGTGTCTGTTGGATAGGGTTCCAGCAGCGGGGAATATATGTCTCGATTCTCCCCCCCTCCTCCCCCTCCCCGTCCCTCCCTCGCCCCCTCCTTGTCCATTTAAGCAAAGCAAGAAGAAAGAAAAACAAAGTGCGATAAGATAGCCCTCGGTCCCAGACGTGAGGATGCACGTTAAACCTCAGGTTAGGTCTTTCGCTTGGGCGGTTGAGCTTTGGGTTCTTCAATTGGAGTGTCTGCTAGACGCAGAAAGCGCAGGTACCGGGGGAAGCTTAGTTCCCTGAATTCTCCCGTGAGTAGGGTCAGAAACGGCCGCCAAAGTGCAGCAAACTCCTCTCCTCTTCCCGCCTTTGCCAGTGACAACTTCTCCATCCCTAGTATCATCCACAATCTGTATAACCAGCCGGAGTATGGGGGGGGCTGCGTGGTCCTCCAGTGCGCCACAATGTTCTGGACAGCTGCCCCTAATGCTATCGCTAACAGTCTTCCCCTCCTGGATTTTAAGGGATACATTAGTGTGTTGGGGAGCCCGAGGAGTACATAGGCTGGGAATCTAGGGAGTTCAGTGTCTAAATGGGAGTCTATCTCATCCAGGATGGAATTTCAGTAGGGCTGCAGGCGGTCACAACTCCATAACAAGTGTTCTAACGTGCCGAGGTCTCCACAGCCCCTCCAGCAACGGTCACTGACACGGGGATCCCAGTGGTGTAAGCGTTCTGGTGTGTGGTACCAGTATGTGGTCACCTTGGTCAAAGTCTCGGTGAGCCCGGTGTGATAGGCCGAGTGCCTGGCCCTGTGGTATATGCCTCCCCATTCTTTATGTGTAAGTTGTCTCCCCAAGTCTCTCTCCCACCTGACCCTCCCTGCGTTGTATGTGTATTTATTGGTGAGGAGATGTTGTTGGTATAAATCTGAAATCAGTTTCTTATCTGAAGTGCGTGTCAATAACCGCTTTTCGTATGGGGTGAGAAAGCATTGTGCGCCTGGTCTGATTGTGGGCTGTAAAGCCCAGTGTCGAGCTTGCAGGTAGGGTAGGCGATCAGCTTCGGATATGCCATAGTTCTCTTTCACTTTCTGAAAGGGAAGGATCCCGTTCAGGTCGAACAGGTGTCTCAAGTCCCTGCAGGGCGTGCGCCTCCAGGCTGCAAACGCCCTAGGGTCCAGGCCTGGGCAAAAATCAGGGTTATCGAAGAGCGGGGTCATCGGGGAGGGGAATGAGGTAAGGCCATGTTTGACTGCCACCCTGTCCCACACCTCCAGGACTGTGCTTGTGATTTGTGACGCGTATAGGTTGGGGGGCCTATGGCAATGAGGCAGCAACGGGATGCCCTGGAGTGGTCTGGCAGCCACTGCCTGATCTTGAAAGAGCCAATTTTTACCCGACTCTAGCTGGTGCCATTCCACCAGGGTGCGAAGTTGCGTTTCTTGGTAATATAAAGTAATATCAGGTACCCCTACCCCGCCGTGTTCGGGGGGGAGTATAGCGATTGCATGCCTGAAGCGCGGACGGCGACCGTTCCAGACGAAGCGTGCCAGATCAGACTGTGCTCGTTGGAGCCAACCCATTGGGGGGGCGTAGTGGGAGGGTCTGGAACATGTAAAGTAATTGCGGCAGTAGGGTCATCTTGACGGCAGAAATCCGCCCCAGCCAGGAGAGCGAGTTTCGCTTCCATCTCCTGAGGTCCTCGTTGATACGGGAGCGGAGCCTGGCATAGTTGGCGTTTGCGGTAGCAAGCAAGGTCGGGGCTAATAGAACTCCCAGGTATGGGATCGTGGAGTCGGACCATTTCAGATCAAACTCACCCTTGGTTTCGGCAAGCACCTCAGCTGACAAAGATAGGTTCAGGGCCTCCAACTTCTCTATATTAATTTTAAACCCGGATGCTGTCGCGAAGGTATGGAGCTCAGTAAAGAGGGCCCTAAGGGATTGCATCGGTTCTGTCAGGGAGAGCAGAATGTCATCCGCATACAAGCTAATCTTGTGTATGTCTCCTCCGAATTTGATCCCTTTAATGAGGTCATGCTGCCGGATCCGCTGCGCCAACAGCTCCATGTAGAGCGCAAACAAGATTGGGGAGAGAGGACACCCTTGTCTGGTGCCCCTGCCTATTCGAAAATGCGGGGAGGTGTGCCCGTTAACCCGCACTGTGGCGTTAGGTTGGCGATAGCAATTTAATATGCGGTTGCATAGGGTCTCCCCCACACTGAATCTCTGCAGCTCGAGTTCCAGATAGGGCCAGTGTACCCTATCGGAGGCCTTCTCGGCATCGATGGTGAGCAACATGCAGCCGGGCCTCGCCCGAGACCCTACCTCTATGAGATGGAGGACTCGTTTGGTGTTGTCGCTGGTTTGTCGTTGGGGGATGAAGCCCGCCTGGTCAGGCTCCACCATTTGCTGCATATACGATGCCAGTCTGGACGCCAGGATTCCAGTATAGAGCTTAAGATCAATATTTAGAAGGGAGATCGGTCTGTAGGAGCTACACTGGGTGTGGTCACGGCCCAGTTTAGGTAGAACCGATATCGCAGCTTCCAATAGGTCTGCAGAGATTGCACCTGGTTGGTCAAAGGTGCTGAAGAGGTCTCGTAGAATCGGGGCCACCTGGTGGCAGAAGGTTTTGTAGAAGGCCGCTGAGTAGCCATCAGGGCCTGGCGATTTCCCTAGTTTGAGGCGGGATATCGCTGATACCACCTCATCAGGCCCAATAGGCCGGTCGAGGAGCTCTGCTTGTGCCTTGTTTAGGGACGGGAGGGGCGCACTCTCCAAATATGCCTGGCTTGCTAGTACGTCAAGAGTGTCCGCCGCTTATAAGTTGGCGTAGAATCTCCGAATGTCGCGGCAATAGCCGCGTCATCCGTGATCTGCTCACCGCGATTGGACCTAATAGTGCGAATGCCCTGCCTTTCGCGTTGCTCACGTAGTTTACTCGCCAAAAGCTTCCCGCACCGGTCTCCCCCGGTATAGTAGGCATGCCGGAGGCGTATGGCGGCGTACTCCGCCACATCCTGGTCTATGGCTGCAAGCATTTTCCTCTCTGTGCAGAGTTGGCGCCACGCTCGTGCTGCTCCCGTGCGCTGGTGCATCTGTTCGAGCTCCGTGACACGTTGGGCTATGTCTGCTGTCTTCTGAGCACGTTCTCTGTTGTTAGTCGACGCTATGGAGATGAATTATCCCCGGAGGACTGCCTTGAGTGCGGCCCATTGGGTGGCCTTAGTGGTATCCGTATTGGCATTGTGAGTGAGGAATTGAGTGATGGCGGTCCCAATCCGCTCCACTGTAGTAGGGCTCTGGAGCAGAGTGTCTCGTAGGCGCCAATGCCGTTGCGGACCGGGCATATTCGGGAAGAGGAAAGATGCCAGCATCGGTGAATGATCTGACAGAGAGGTCGGGAGGATGTCCACGTCCTGTGCACGGAGGACTAGCTGCGGAGAGCATAGAAAATAATCAAGCCGCGCATAAGACTTATGTGCTGCCGAGTAGTGGGTGTACGCTGTGGCTTGTGGATGAAGATGTCTCCATAGGTCAGTCAGGCCGAGGTCTGAGAGATGAGTGTGACCTGCCTAAGAAAGTGCCCCTACTTGTCCGTAACGTTGGTTATTTCGGTCTGCTGTGTTGTGGAACACTATGTTGAGATCCCCTCCCTGGAGCAGGTGTGGGTGCGTGTTGGCTGTGGCTGTCTCTAGTGCTGTGTGAAGGAATTTCTCCTGCTTCTCATTAGGAGCGTAAATGGAACCTACCAGCAACGTGTGTCCCCAAACCATGAAGCGGTGTACAAACAGCCTACCTTTAATATCCGCTTCCTTCTGTAGGACCTGTCCCTGAAAGGATTTGGATACTAAGATTGCTACTCCTGGGACCTTCTTAGCTGCCGAGGAAAAAAATTGCAGGGGGAAGGACCGAGACTTGAGGCGGTGATGATCCTTTGGCAGCAGATGCGTCTCCTGTAGGAGGCATATATCAGCTGCAGTATGTTCCAGGAGGGAGAGTATCGCCCTGCGCTTATTGGGAGAGTTAAGCCCTCGCACATTGAGGGAAAGAATGTTCAGTGGATGGGACATCTTAAGCGGGTAATCGGGCCTGTGCTACGCAGCGCTCCTTGTGTGGCAGTACGTAATACAAAAAAAGAAAAGGACCTTGGAAAAGGAGGGCCCCCCTACCCCCTCCATCCCCCCTTCCCCCCCAACACCCAAACTCCCAATTCAACTTCCCCTGACCAAGACCCAAAAACCGTCAGACCTGAAGGGTCGACACCCCCCACCCACCGCCCATTCCCCAACCCCCAAACCAGAAGAACACATAGTCCCAGTCCTGTCAGTCCACACAGGGCCGTGGTAGAGTTACTTACGAGGGTCATATCCGATGGCGGCCGTCGCGGCCCCCCACCCGGCCCCCCCAGCCCATGGGCAAGGTACGTGCTATGAGAAATCTCCCTATCAGGTGAAAAGATCATTTAGAAGGTGAAGTCTCTCTGGCCACTTTCGCCACTGCCGTTGCCCTCTCCTGTGTCATGACGTGGGCATCGGGTTTCAAGCGCTGCAGCGGGGTTCGCCGTTGGCCCACTGTTTGCCAGTCACCCCTGGAGGACACCTGCGAGAGTTTCACCGTTGGGGCATCTTCCTCCAGATCAAGTCCTAGAAGAGCACAAGTGTCTTTGAGCGAGCGCATTTGGTGTAAGGCCCTGTTCCACCCAAATATCAACCTAAACGGGTGGCCCCATGAATATGGAACTTCTTGCTGTCAGAGAAAATCCGTTGCCACCTTGAACACCTTCCGCTTTTGTAGTGTGATGGCTGAGAGATCTTGGTACAGGGCGATGGAGTGGCCTTGAAACTGAACAGGTTGTGCCCGTCTAGCCTCCCAAAGAATCCTTTCTTTTAGCAGGAAGTCAGGGAGATAGGCCAGGATGTCCGGCGGTGGGGCGGAAATGCGTCTTTGAAGTCCAACTCTGTGAGCCCTGTCGATGCGGATGGTGAAGTCGGCAGGCTAGCCCAAGATGTTTCGGAATAGGTCCTGCAGATAACTAGTGACATCCGTCCCCTCTGCTTTCTGAGGGACCCCCCGGACCCGTATGTTGTTGCGACGGGAGCGGTTTTCAAGGTCCTCCGTGTAGGCCTGGAGGTCCAGCTGTTGGTCTTGGAGTCGCAGGACTTCCTGTTGGAGCTGTTCGATTTCGTCACTTCGAGCCTGATCTGCCTCTTCAACGGCGACCACTCGCTCCCCGAGGCCCTCCACATCTCGCCTGAGTTCTCGGACCTCACTTGCCACTTCCTGCTTCAAGGTTTTGAAATCATCCCTAAGGGAGTTAAAAAGTGTTTCCAGAAAGGACCTAGTGATTGGTGTTTGGTCGCCAGAGGGCTCCGGTGGTAAACTTGTTACCTCAGGGGAAGGTGGGTCCTTGCCGGCTCTATGTTGGGATTTTGCCAACAGCTCTGGGAGTGTGTGGGTCACTTTTTTCCCCCGGAGACCCACCATGTCCCAGTTGGCCACTGGGTTAGTCCGCCCGATGGACCGCTGGAAGCCGGAGGCGTGCTTAGAGGCTCAGCAGCCCCAAGGGTAGATGCGGTCTACGTTGTGGGGAGGGTGATGCCCTCTGTGCTGCGCCGGGGTCTGTAAGTTATTGTCTTTCATCTAGCTCCATATGTTCATGATGCTATTGTTAGGTAAGACGTTCTTAGTCATGCATGTTCTGTTTCCTGCATCCTCGCTGAGAGTGCACCCCCAAACATGTTTGTGTTTGAAGGTGCATCTCTCGAGGATGCTCTTTCAGTTTGAAGCTACAGCTGTTTTAACATTCATTCTGCTGCTCGGGCCTCTCCCCTCTCCGCTTGGTCAGAGTTAGTCTTCTACGGATCGGCCAGGGCCTTGGGTCAATAACGTGTTCGTGGCTCCCGTATCACCAATGGGCAACCCAGCAGCGGGTGGCCCCGCCAAGGAGCCAGCCCCGAGACCACCAGCAGGCAGGCCGACGCAGACAGGCAGGTTGCACACCGGGGCAGGCCTCCCCACTCAGCTCTCCACACCAGTCCACAAGCATTCCCGGGTGTATGTAGGTATGGGCGGCAAAAAGTGGAGTGGGTCCGAGTGCCCCGTGATGCCAATGGGAGTTGCGCTGTCTCACCCTCGCTGCGCCGGCCCAGCGCAGCCCTCAGGCCTGACTCATTCCCCCTCCGGGGGCTCGATTATGCCCCATGAGCGCCGTCTAGAGCGTCCACCACCGCTCTCCTCACCTCAGCTCGCAGGTCTGGTCCAGCCCGTCAATCGGTCAGCGGCGCGCTCAGGTTCACTCAGGCCGCTTCTTGCTGCAGTCCCGGCCCCGGGCCTTGTACGCTAAACCTTTAGGCCGATTCCACCGGTTCCCGCCGGCGAGTCTTGATGTTGTCGACCCCTCGTGGTCCGGTAAGTGAGCAGCTGGTCAGCCTGGTTCAGGGGTAGCAGGTCGTGTTGGATGGCCCAATCGCCGCCTCTGTGCCACAGGGAGACTCGGCAGGGCCGCAGTGTGGTCCGCAGTCTGCAGCCGCCGCACCCAGAAGGCCCAAAGCCGGTGCCTCGATTTTTGCGACTCCCGGCCGGGCTCCCCCTCGCCACCGGCCGGGTAGCGATGGTGGCAGTTAGCGCTTCGTGCGGGTGTCGGGCTCCGGGTCGGAGGCAGCGAGCCGCTTCTGTAGGCTCAGCGGGCAGACAGCCGGCCTCTCTGCTGTCCGGGGACCGGGGGCGGAGAGCGCGCAAGTGGATTACCGCTCCGGTGCAGCCGCCATTTTTTAAGCCGCGGCTGGGAGCCCCGCACTTGCAGAGCCTCGCTGGAACCTTGCAGAGTCAGTTCCAAAGTCTGGAGGGCTTCTATTTGGCTTATGCTGTCAGGGATTTTACGACCCTCTGTATGTGCCTGATTATCTATAGGGATAATGTCACCAGTGGCTATGCATGGGGTAATAGTAGCTTTTTCAATCAGGGGCGTGGGGGTTCCACCACATTGTATCTCTACCCCCCATCCTGTTCATGCTTACTTCACCCCCTCCAGCTATATCAGTCTGTGCAGGGCTTACTGTGTTTGCTTCAGCGATCACGGTTATCCCGGTCGTCCTAGGGGCGTCTGCCTTGCTTGTTTTCTGGTTAGACCGTTCACCGACTGCTCTCGTCCCCTCCACGGCTGCTGGTGTGTGTTGAGTTCCAGGCTGACTCCTCCAGCCTTGACCCGGAAGGAGTTTCACCGGTGTCTTGCGGAGGAGGTCAACAACAGAGGGGGCAGTCTGACGTCCCTTCCGTGTATAGGCTGCGCCCTGTTTTGATGTCTTGGCTGGTGTACTCTCGGCTGCTCCCGGGGGAGGCTCAGGAGCCCCGCTCACCTGCTTCGCAGGCTCCGTGGTGTCCCGTACTGCCAATCTTGCCGCTCTTGCTTTTGCCGCCGCCGCCGCGTTCTTTGGTGCCATTCTGCTTCCACTGACAGCCACGGCACCCCTCTGCTTCTAAGCTTCGACAAGATAGGTCAGACAAATGCTTCTCTGAGGCTTGTGACTAACGCTACAGAGGTATCGAATCACTGCAAGACCGATTAGAGATCCAAACGTAGCAACTTGACTCCTGAGCGGCAGCTTTATGTTTTCTATAATCCCGTTCTCCAGTGTCTCCATTAGTCTGTTTAGTTTGTTATACTGCTGTACACTCAGAGTTTGTGTGTACCTTCGGTGACAGGGTTGGAAATAATTTCTCAGTTTTCATTTATGATTGAGCTGCTGAATCCGCATTTTTTCTTAGACCTCAAATCTGGTCTGCGCGCACCGCGGTCTCACAAGACCGCCATCTTGGCCTCCGTGCCATCTTCCAATTTTCTTCCATCAGCTCTACAACGTTGCAGAATTAAAATTACATACTGTTCATATCTTTGTATAAACAATGTTGATGACATTTCTGATTTACATTGGCTACGCTCCATGTTTTGACTTGCTCCTCTAATTAGATTGTTAAAAGACACTGATTCACAGTCAGGTAAAGTCAAATATATGAATCTTTCAGTGTCTACGATAGTACTACATGTAAATAAACAATTTTGACAGTCATGTTGCCATTTGTAAGAAAGGCCAAAAAGGTTTTCAATATCTATACCTTTATCTTTGAGTACACCAAGCATAAACATTAAAAATTCCTGACAATCTTGCTGAATATTCTGCGTAAATTGACTAGAACCAGAACATATGTCCAAAACATTTCGAATATCAGAAACACTTTTTTTATTTTACATTTATCACTACTACATTTCCCTTAACCTTTTGGATGCTCATGACAAGGTCAGCTCGTCATGCAGTACACTGGAGCTGTGCTTATGACGAGCTGACCTTGTCATGAACAATGGGAATTCTGAATAGTCAGCACCCAGCGGGAATTGCCTTAGCAGCCAAGGTGTTAAACAGAATACAACAATGAACAGAATGTTACGTCCCGATTTGCAATAATTTGCTGTTGCAAACTTTCAAGAACAAAAACATTAACAACTACATTAGCATAGCAGTTGACACCACAACTATTTTCAAACCAATAACAAACATTCTCTTCAACACCGTCCTTTTTCTTTTTGCTTGCAGGCACAACTTCATCTTGTTTTTTTTCTTTCTCTACAGTTTCACTACAGATATTCTCAAATCTTCTTTTTCTACCTACCACACGCTTTTCAAATACTGGATATTGACCTAAATTGGGTGCATATTCTCTTCTTAACCTCTTTCACACAATTTGCATCTGAACTAACATTTGTCTCATCAAAATCAATCAAGTACAATCCAGATAAAGTTTGACTCGAGACATAGCAACATATGCCATACCCTCTTTAAACACGGTACTTCCAATATTCACTAAAGCACTATCTACACTTAAACCTTGAGATTTATTAATGGTCACCGCATATGCCAAACAAACAGGAAACTGTTTTCTGCGTACATACAAATCTTTTACAAGCAAAAACCGAGATGAACAACGACTAAATTGTTGTACTTCAGCAATTTCATCAAATTTGATTTTAAAAAATTCAATCCCATCTCTATTTACATAATTAACAAAATCAACAATTCTACCCATTTCTCCATTTACTAAACCTTTTTTCACATTAAAATTACGTTGTAAAATTACCCTACAGTTTACACATGCATACAAATTCTTTTCTAAACCAGCAGTTTTACTTATAGATTTCTCTAAAGAATCCAAATTCCTCTTCAACTTTTCAGTCAAAATAATAGTGATTCCTTCATGTTCTATTTCATGAATAGCTTCCAATTTTATAATTTCTTCATTTTCCAACTTTAACATTTCTTCCTTGAATATAGAACATTCACGTAGTGTTGGCATTAAGCAGATGACAGATTTGTTTTCTGCAATTCTCATGTATATTTTCTCTGGGACAATATTTTCATTTGAAAACAAATTGGAAAGTAATCGTCTCTGTAAAGCTTTTTTGCGATGTTCAGTAATTTCTCCAATTCTTATATCTTGAAGAATAGTTCCATAATCAGCATCATTTGCCTGTCGCATATTTGTAATAAGTTCCTTATACTCAAAATAGGACCAAATGTTTACATTTCCAATGCTCCCCAAAGACTTTCTAGTATCTTCATGCGACAGTGTTTTAAACACTGGGGGCCTCATTTATGAGGCCTTGCGTCAGTTTTGCGCTGCCGATGCGTCACCTTTTGTGACGCATCGGCGGCGTAAAACATGTGCCTTGTTGCGCCATATTTAAAAAGTGACGCATCTAGATAGATGCGTCACTTTTTAAACCCCTGCGCCACATTATACCTGCGTCAGGTATAATGTATGCAGAGGGGGCGTTCCCCCGCAAAAAGCCTCCTAATAGTGACGCAGTGAAATCTATGAGATTTCACTGCGTCACTTTTAGGACGCTGTTGCGTCAAAATCTTGCGCCTGCCTCACAGCAGGCGTAAGACTGACACAAGCCCTTTCACATGGGGCTTTCCCCATGTGAAAGGACGCATTGCTGGAGTTGTGTCACTTTTGTGACACACTCCAGCAATGCGTCACTTTTGCGCATACAGATACGTCAGAAATATAGGTGTCTTGTATTCAATATTTAGTATATTTGGATTTGCCTCTCGAAGAAATTGAAGTAAATGATCCCAAGCATATTCAGCACAACTTAGAGTAAGGAACCATGTAGGAGTTCCTTAGTTCCTTAGCATACATTTCAGTTCTCCATGACGACGGTACCAGTACTCATTAGTACCACGCTGACACGCCATGAGATTAATTAGCTGAGATTCCAAAACATTATCTTTCTGCAGTACTTTATCCATAAATTCCTTTGCTGAAACATTTTGCAGATGTACACCTGTTTTCAATGTATGGTTTCCTGCATAAGAAAGTTCAGACAAATCACTCTCAAACAAAAGATTACACAAATATGGGAATACATTGTCGAAATCTTGGATCTTCTGCATATAATCTTGACGTCCGGTATTCAGATGAAGGAATGTGCACAGGTCGGTCATCATATCGTCCTCCTTTAACTGTGGAAAACAATTGAGGGAAACAACTAGCTTCCAAGCTTTTTTCCCATACACTAATTAGACTTCCTTTTGCTTCTTTCATTTGGAATAACTCTATAGTATTCCCCATCACTTCTTTAGAATGCAGTGGATGAACACTGTAATGTTCGTAGATTTCTTCAGTTCTGGACACATCCACTTTTTCAATTTGTCCAGATGGCAAGTCACTATCTTCTTCTACAATTATTTCTTCTTCTCTCACATACACATTTGTGTAATATTGATTATTTTTTACCAGATACAACATTGCCTTTTTCACTTTCCTAACGCCACTAATTCTTGCCAGATTTTCTTACTCCTAGTAGGAATGCCATTAACAAGAATAACTAAAGGTTCATCCTCTACATTTTCTACACCAATTGTTTCAATATTTTTCTATAAATCTAGAGGCAAATATACAACTCTTCTCTTAATCCTCTTGGTAAATCAGAAGGAGGCAATTTTCCTGTCTTAGGCTCCATACGAACAATAGCCTGAAATGGATGCACACATTGAATAAGAATAGACTCATAGGTATTTAAATCCATCAGTTCAGAAGGAATATTTACCAACTCAAGATTATTATGCACAGCTCTAGCAGGCATTGTTCTCGTCTAATTTGTTATAACAATATTTACAAATACGCTGATCAGAACCCAAATTAAAACAATTCTCTACCAACAAATAAGTTGCAAAATCCTTCCACTCATTATTATTTTCCTTTTCACTTTTTAAATACAGATCAACAGTCCTGTTCTGATTTTTATAATGAGATCGTCTACAACACACACAACAATAATTTGGCATAATTTGGTAAATAAATAATTAATTACCGGTACTATTTTTGAATACATTAATAATAACAAATAGCTCAATAAATAAGAGGCAGGATCATAGGAATCTGAGTCTAACAGGCTTTAATCAGGCACAAGGGAAGGGACAGGATCGGAACAGCCTGAAATAGAATGGCATAGAAGGCAGCTGCAACGTCTCATGAACAGTACAAGGTATATATAGTAAAACATCACAATTACATTACATACAGTAGGCGTAACAAGTGACAAGCGTAAGATAAGAACACATGGGCGTGAAAAGAAGGCGTGCACAGGGCGTGCACGTAGACATGTGATGAGAACGTCACAGAAGTGTCATGAAGTGGGTGGATACATGGAGGGGGCTACCTGAGCGGCTGGAACCTTTAACCTAGTGGTGCGCGCAAACGGACAATGACGTGTTACCGGGGTAGAACTGGGGGCTCTGACTTCGGCACTAGAAGAGGAGAATAAAGTCTGCGGTGTCAGGACGACATGTACCTATAGCATATCTGGTATCTGGTGTTTGGAGTACATGTTGATAGAATATAAAAGTTATCAGGGCAAAGGCTACTTGACACTAAGGCTGGTGCATGCATATATTCTACATGTATTGCATGTGCTATGAATCTTCCATGAATATTAATACAGTAATTCACTTGCATGGAGACAGAAAGACTAGACTATAGCTGAAGCTGTTTATGCGGTTCGTTAGCTTAGGAATGTGAAGACGAAGAGCTGAACTGATAACTAGAGGCATAACATATTCTTGGCAGACAGGCAGGCAGAGCCAGGCCGGGCACCGCGCTGCGCGGCAGGAAGTAAGTGAAGGGTCAGGGATGCAGGTGGGGGCTGTATCGCTCCTCGGAGTGGGTTCAGGAGACTGGAGCTTGAATCTGGTGTTCAGGCCCTTTCGAGGCCTAGAAACGGGGACAATGCGGTGAATTAACGTGCACAATGTAAAACGTGGCAACATAGGCCTAATACTCGTTGCTTTCACGAGAACTGCAAACTGGCATACTAGAGTTGGACACAACTATAATTGCGTTTTTAATCGATCATAGGGGGATATATGCATATCGATCATGCACATATAACATAGGATGGGGAACACGTAGGCACATATGACAAGGCAAAATTCAATTTTCCTCATTCCCTCCTTGTGCCCTACGTTTCCATCAGGAAACATCAATATTCATGATACCATCTATCTGTTCATAGAGCATCATTTGCTCGTCTCGAATTTTCTTGGAACGGGACTTAGGACTAGGAATACAAGAGGTAGCGCACAAGCCGCAAATCGCAGGGCCACATTGTAAACAGAGACAGCAACTGAATATAATCATCACTGCTATACCTAGGAATGACAATACTTTCCATCCCCAGGCAGATATTATACTCCAGAGCCAACCGGACCATGTCCAGGTGCCTGGATTCTGGTGTAACTGATGGGCAATTTTATGAAGTCTGGTTATAGCTGAATAAACAGACGGTGCGTTATTAGGAATGAAAATGCAGCAACTAGATCCGATGACTCTACAAGCTCCTCCCCTATCGGCCAGTATGACGTCAAGGACGAGACGATTTTGGAGCACGACAAATCTCATAGCAGATTGCTCTTCAGTTAAGTTACCTAGAGCGGAAGTAGTCTCATTCACTACTGCTTCAAGGGTTCTGGTTAGCCTACGTATTAACTTACTATTCTGGACAGGACCTATGAAGAAGAAGAAACCTTTATTGAAGTCTTGATATTGTTCTAAGGCAGTTTCAGTCTGATCGACAATTGGGGACTCAGTCTCCCTTCTATGTCTAATGTGTACTAGATGTGTGTTTCTGTGATAATCGGATGGGGCTAGGAAAACTGGTGGCAGTAGGAAGGCAATGTAACATGTTCCATCCCAATCTAGGGGCAGACGTACATATGCGGTCTGACCACACACAAAATAAGAATGACGTGAGGCTTTGAAAATAGATTTCCCACTGTCACTATACTCGACCACAGTAGTACAATCACTATGACCTACATGTGCGGAACCATTCTTTCTGACACATAATTCGCCTTTCACGGGTAGAACTGTAATAGCAGGCAGATCTGGAGTCGTCTCGGACTGAACATTCAAAACCATGAAATTTGAGGAATAATTACCTAGATCATATACTTCATTTTCTAGATCTAACCCTGTTCTATGGGAAAGACCTTCCTTGTCTGGGAAACATTTTCTATTCAGAAGGGACATATCATTTGAGGATGACGTTAACGTGGACCATGCTCCACACGAACCATTATGTGAAAACGGATAAGGAAACAGTGGCAGAACTCCCTTCGGTGTCTGGAAAGGGGGGAGTCGACCACACACCCAACAATTAGTGGCATTGCTGGTCTGATGTGAATAGTGTAACATACGAACAAACGTATTATTGCGCATGGCAAGACGATAGGATAACTCGTGAGGAGGCAGGTCACTAAAAGTGTGCTCTACTGTAACATTAGAAGAAAAATGTGCATGTGAATTAATAGAAAAACATAAATGTAAGGCATAACTTATGCAGGTAACCATAAGACTCAGAAATATCATAAATACGAGAGTAATAATACATCTACTTCGAAGATTCTTTTGATAGCGTATTCTCTTAGAGTTTTGACTAACTCTCTCACTGTGTGGGTCTATCTCATACATGTCAGGAACCTGTCTAACCGTTTCACCCGAGAGGGACTTAGACAATTAAACTGGCTGACTTACTAGACCTTAACTTTTCTTTATACTCCTGCTGCGGAGTTTTCTCTAACAGGGGAAGTTTAGATTCAGTGTCTGGGCAGTCCTTGAGAACGGGGCAGTCTTTGAAAAAAGTTTTTGGCCGAAGTCCATGGAATCGCTTCACATGACTGGAGTGCAACCACCCCTTCCTGCCCTCGATCTTGACGGCCGTCCTTGTTGTTAGTAGTACAAGTCTTGGCTCCTTCCAGCGGGGCTCCAGCGGACTTGAACGATCAAAATTCCTCACGAGGACTAGGTCGCCTGGTATGACCTCGTGCGGTTTCACTTGAGTGTTGTCTGGAAAAGCAGCGGCAACCTGTGAACGACAAGAGAGTAGTGCAGACATCAAGGAAGCCAGGTAATCTGTCAGCATATTACTGTCAACATCTGTAATTGTACGTGGTCTAGGTGTACCCCACATGTTTGGGGGACGACCGAACACTACCTCATAAGGGGACAGACCTGAACGGGAGTGAGCGACCATTCTCATATAAAAAAGGGCGACTGGCAGTGCTACTATCCAATCTACGCCTTTCTCTGCACATACTTTGGCAATGCGGATTTTCAGAGTCTGATTATGTCTCTCTACGAGACCGGCTGCTTCAGGATGTCGTACACAATGGAACTTCCACTGGTACCCTAACAGAAGGGATACTTGTTTCATGAGCTCGGATGAGAATGGCTGGCCGTTATCTGAATACACGACCCTAGGTAATCCATAGCGGGGAAAATACTCACGAACCAACTGCCTGGCAGTGGTCGCGGCAGTGTAATCTGGAACTGGATATGCTTCTGTCCACCTGGACAAAGCGCATACAACTACGAGGACATACTTGAAACCTCGACATCGCTCCATCTGAATATAATCCATCTGGAGGACTTCAAAAGGGTGGTCAGGAGGATGGAATCCACCTTGTTCCACCGGGACACCTTTACCTGGATTGAACTGACAACAGATCATGCAGGTACGCACTTTCTGCTTGGCTGCTGCTCGTAAATGCTTGTTAAACCAGAGGTTCTGAATACTGTCTAACATGGCCTTTTCTCCTAAGTGTGCTGGACTATGTGCGGTGTTAATAATGACTTGAACCATAGAGTCGGGGAGAAACCATGTGGCTTTTCCCTTCGTCAACCATCCTTGATCTGTCTGGACCCCTCCTTGTTCAGACCACTTCTTGATTTCATCGGGAGTAGCATGTGACTGTATATCTAGTACGTCTTGTGTAGGGTCCTTAACTGTCATACAAGTAGTCTGATCTGGAATGTCTGTCTGTGTCTTGTTAACTGGAATGTCTGGAGTCTGAGCTGTGAGCTTGGCCGTTCGGTCTGCTAGATCGTTACCCTGGGAAATGATGTCAGTGACTTTCGTATGTGCCTTGCACTTCATGATAGCGATAGCTGTCGGTAAATGTATTGCATCTAACAGAGCTTGAATGAGGGGGCCATGCTGAATCTTGGTTCCATGAGAAGTCATAAAACCTCTTTCTTGCCAGAGTACTCCAAAGTCGTGTACGACTCCGAATGCATAACGTGAATCGGTGTATATGTTTACTTTCAGGTTCTTAGCTCGTATGCAGGCTTGAGTCAGAGCGACAAGCTCTGCTGCTTGAGCAGACAGGGTGTCAATACGATGTGTTTCTATAACTTCAGTGTCAGTAGTCACTGCATACGCGGCTACTAACTCTCCTGTACTTGTTCTCATACATGAACCATCCACATAAAGTGTCAGGTCAGGATCAGGTAATGCAATGTCTGTCAAGTCTTGTCTTGGCTTTGTCATGGTGTTAACAACTTCCACACAGTCATGTGTGGCAGGATTTGAAGTAACTGAGGGTAACAGTGTAGCAGGATTTAAAATGTTGCAGCGTCTGATTTCTATGTGTGGCTGAAACAGTGTCAGTTCATAACCTGTTAAACGTGCAATTGTCAAGTGCTGAGTCTGTGTCCGGTTTAAAAGAACTTCCACGGAGTGTGGAACTTGTACTGTCAGGGCGTGTCCTAACACTATGGAATCACTTTGTCTGATAGCTAGAGCTGTGGCTGCAACGGACTTGAGGCACGCAGGCAGAGCCTGGGCCACCGGATCTAATGTGCTAGAGAAATAAGCACAGGGCTTGTATTGTCCTGCTTGATCTTGTGTGAGAACAGATAATGCAGTACCATCACGTTCAGTGACAAAAAGTGTAAAAGGCTTACTGTAGTTTGGCGTTGCTAGAACAGGTGCTTGGCATAAAACTTTCTTTAACTCATTGAAAACAAGTGTATGTTCCTGGGTCCAAGGGAGGACAGTCGATACGGCTGCCTCCTGTGTCGTTAACTGTATCAGTGGTTTGGCTAGATATGCGTACTGAGGAATCCATTGTCTGCAGTAAGAAGTGAGGCCGATAAAAGCTCGTACCTCCTTCTGAGTCTTGGGCTGTGGAAGATGTGCTATTAACTGGATACGGTCAGGTGTCAACTGCCTACCCCTCTTGGACAGTAAGTGTCCAAGGTAGACCACTTGCTGGACACAGAATTGCAATTTAGAAGGGGACACCTTGTGCCCCATCTCGGCCAGGAAATACAAAACAGTAAGTGACGCACGTTCGCATTCACGTTCAGAACGGGCTGTGATCAATAGATCATCGACATACTGGAGCAGAGCAGTGTCAGTTGGCATGTGAATATTGTCTAGTTGTCTTTTAAGTGCTTGACTGTAAATGCTAGGGCTTTCTGTGAAACCTTGAGGAGCTCGTGTGAATTTATAGCTCCTTTCATTTAAACAGAATCCGAAAAGAAACTGGCTGTCTGGATGAATGGGGACACTAAAGAATGCGTTCTTGAGATCAATAACAGTAAAGAACGTAGCTTCAGAATCAATGGCTGTCAATAGGGAAGAAATATCTGGAACCACAGGGTACTGGGGTATGATACATTAATTACGTTCTCGAAGGTCAATCACCAATCGATAAACTGGAGGTGCATTTGGATCAGTACGTTTTAGAATCGGAATGATAGGAGAATTACATACATTAGAGTCAGTTTCTACAACTACTCCTTGAGCAATGAGCTCGTCAATAATTTTCGATAAGGCTGCTACAGCCTCAGGTGGCAATTTGTACTGTCGGATTCGTGGTAATACAACACCTTGCTTCAGAGTGACACGATGGGGTGTAATGTGCATACAACCTACATCAGTTGGACCTTGCGCCCATAAATGCTGAGGTACATTCAATAATCGTGGATCAAAATCACGTAATACATAATGTATGAAACTTATATAGCGCAGGACTTACCCTGGGGCATCTCCGCGCTTGCTTAGGGAACCCGTCCTGGTATTCCCCTGTAAGAAACCCCGGCAGGGTATCCACAAGGTGAAAGCCAGGCATCCCGCCGCGAGGGGCCGATGTGGAGATTAAGCAAGCTATTGCCCAGAGTCGCAGAGTGTGACCCCGTGAGTCGAGTAGGCACCGGAGCGAGAATTGTCGAGACCGTGGAATTTATGAGCCCTAGACCCGCCGAGGCGGGGAATCGAACCCTGGTCCACGGTCGATCTCAGATTCCGGGTCTGCCGCCTCTAACCACTGAGCCACACTTCTCCACTATGACCTTTAAAATCTCGTAAGCACAGTCGTACTCCTTCTGGGGAGCAGCAGATGACTGCTCCTAATTCTTTCAGGGTCTTAATGCCTAGTAAGTTCTCTGGACAAGATTTCGTGAGTAACAAGTCAGTAGTTCGGGACAATGGACCAACTTCTAGAATAACTGGTTTCGATATTTCATTAACAATAGGCTATCCTGAAAATCCAAGGGAAACATTTCTAGAGCCTGAGAGTGGAGCCCCTGGAACCTCGTCATGACTGATGGTAGTCCTACTTGCCCCTGTATCAATCAGAAACTTTCTGTCTTTCCCTAATACTTGACTGTGTACATAGGGACCCTCTTGATCTACAGGAATCTCGATGAGAGGCAAGCCAACCTCCCTCTCTAGGCTGTTTCATGAATACGGCTGATAATCTGGATACTCTGACTGTGCATACTGGTACATCTGC
Organism: Lissotriton helveticus; assembly: GCF_964261635.1. Taxonomy (NCBI): domain Eukaryota; kingdom Metazoa; phylum Chordata; class Amphibia; order Caudata; family Salamandridae; genus Lissotriton; species Lissotriton helveticus. The sequence goes on from NC_136072.1 coordinate 655,984,884, forward strand.
TGTGTAACGTGTTGTGTTGCAGCTATAGGCTGCGGTACTGTAACTGTCTGTGGTGTATTCTGCGGAGGCTGGGAAGTCTGTGAAACTTGTTCTTGTCTAGGCGGACGTGGTCTCTCTTTCGTTTTACCAGTAGCTATGTTGTGTTTCAGAACTGCACATTCGTTTATATAATGACCTGGCTGTTTACAGTAATTGCATGTCCCCTTAACGGGAGCTGTAGGATGACTGGCTTGACTCAGACCCCTCTTCTGACTGTCTTGCGGAACAGACTGTGTGACTAGTACTTTCATTTTCGTGTCTTTCATACGTCTCCTTTCATGTTCCTGCTCCTCCCTGATTCTGTTCTGGTGGTACTGGAGCATCTGGAGCATTTGTGACGGAGTATTAGCTTGCCAGGTACTTTCGACTTTCAGTACTCGATTTTTAACTTGTGGACTTGAATTCTCAACTAGCTTGGTAACAAAAAGATGTGGATACGATTCACTACTTGTTTTCAGACCACTATTAATAATGAAACATTTCTCAAATCTAGAATAAAAATCACTAGTATCTTCGTCTTGTTTCTGTTTACAGGCTGAGATGGCATCCCAGTCTTCCTTTTTCGTGGCTAGTAATCTTGGCAAAACTTGTATTAACAATTCGGGCAAAGCTTTAGCTTTATCCCCAAGACCGGTACCTGGAACTCGTGTGTTATCTTCAGTTTCTAATGCGGTCCAATCTATCTTTTTCTCCCCCACCTCCCATTCTTTTTCTTTGAGTTTTTCATATATGCCCGCAGGCAACAGGACCTTTAACATTTTAATGATATCAGGATACGTGTATTCTCCCATACGGAGCATGTCCTTTAATTCATGGTGGAACCCTGCTGGATCTTTATCGTGACAGGGTATTAACTTTTTCATTTCCAGAAGTTCTATTTTCGTGATAGGGGTGTAAACAAATACTCGTTCTAGATCACCCCCCTCTCCCTTAACTGGGTGTACTTCTCGTAACGGATTCTGTCTGTCTATGTAGAATGATTTTCTTTCTGGGGGTGGAACAGGAACAAAATGTGGATTCAGGAACGTTCTGTATTTATGGCGCTGTTCTAATATGACACTAATTAAATCGGTACCCAGACCTTTCCATCTGTTTAGGAGTAACTCGTTCAGTACATCATGTAAAGGACCTGGATCAGAATGCTGATCCTCATACAGTGTAATGAGGTGCTGGATCATATACATACCCACCAGACGCTGCTCGGCTGGGGGCAGTTTCAGAAACGTTTGGGCCACTATTTCATCTGGAAACGTGGTAGAATCACTAGTCCATCGGACTGCTGATCGGGCTAGTTCTTGTTCATGCATTGTACTAAGCTCGCTATAACCTATTGGTGATTTCAGAATCTGATCGGTGGCCTGGAATACTTGTTCAAGAGAACACTGTTCTGGTACTGGAGGAGGAAAAACTTTCTTGTAATCTAGGCGTGAATGTCTGTCGGAAAATCTAGTTCTACCTACATACGCTATTCTGGAGGGATTCTCGCTGTCTACCTCTTCACTAGAAGAGTCATTCTCTTTCTCGGTTCCTCTTTTTGCTTCCTCCTTCTGGTGTATACTTATAATTTCCTTACGAATTTTCCTGTACATACTTTCTATACTACCTTGTGTGGCAAAACGGGCACACTTAATGTGGGCTGGTCCGGGGGTACTGGCACACCAACTTGGTCCCCGGGACCAGTGGCTGGAGGAACAGAAATTACATTATTTACAGGATGCTGAGGGTGAGCGGGCGGAATACGATTTGCATAGGCTGGGACTGTGTCGTCCAAGTAGGACGAAAGAAAAATTTCAGCTGCGGTCGGTTTATGACGTAGCTTAATCGGGACCAATGGTGGTGGTAAATTACAGGGTGCTTCCGGGGTTGCCTTCGGCAAGCCCTCGGCAAGAAGAGGGTACATACCTTTAATAAGGGCATTTCTCTGTCTGTCTGACTGTTCTGCTCTAACTCGTTCACCTTCTTCTAGAAGTTCCCTTTCTTGGGCTTTTTCTGAGGATTCCCTACTTAATTCTGCTTTTCTGAATTCTTTTTCGGTTCCTCTGTGAGATTCTTTGCGCCATAACTCGATGGCATCTTTCTGGGATTGTCTGGCTTTCTTTTTCCATAATGCTTCTTCTACTCGCATGATGCACTCGGCATCCCATGTACCTGATACAGGCCATCTATATTTCTCTTCAAGATCCTTCGTGTACTCCGCCCATAAGTCTAGATATAATATGGCATCTAAGCCATGCTTGTGATACATGAAATGTCCAGGACTGTCCCTAGGACAGGAACTGCTTCTTCGAGTAACCCTTTTCGGGTTTTTATCTGACGTAAACTTCGAAAACAGAGGCATGTCTGAGTTGTACTTGCGAACACAATACACAATAATCACAGTAATGAAATGGCAAACAAATCACTCATACCACGACATAGAAATACATTAATAACAGTTTGAACAGAATACTACCTGATACACTGAAAACATAACACTTGAATTTCTCGAGAACGGACTTACTAGAATTACTGGATGCACTGCTAAAACAGTACAGAACATACCGGTCTCGTAAAGAGACACGTCATACCGTATCCACCTAGGTGAATACTTCGGACTGGATCTGTGTACCCAAACCCATCGGACCAGGAACAAACTAATGAACCTGTCTAGATACTTCCCCCGCAACGGTACTCACCGGGAAGCAGAAACTGAAGGCCTCGGACTGGACTGGACTGCTACGACGTCTGGTTACTACGAACTTCGGACTTCAGAAACAGGTGGGCCTCCGGATACCTCGGACCTTGCTCTCTCGGCTTGGGCTCTGGTCGGGACGAACCGCATTCCTCACCGCCTCGTCTGGTGCCAGACCGCAGGTTCCATCTCCTCCGTGGGCCTGAGGGAAACTTGAAGCAGAAATATCTGCACGTGCACGGTAGAGTTCCGTCACGGCTGTAGAAGGGTCAGGGGGCCTGCGTTACATCGCCGGCGCGTGGGGAAGGGGCTCGTGCCTATTCGGGCGCCATTTATGTGGTAAATAAATAATTAATTACCGGTACTATTTTTGAATACATTAATAATAACAGATAGCTCAATAAATAAGAGGCAGGATCCGAGGAATCTGAGTCTAACAGGCTTTAATCAGGCACAAGGGAAGGGACAGGATCGGAACAGCCTGAAATAGAATGGCATAGAAGGCAGCTGCAACGTCTCATGAACAGTACAAGGTATATATAGTAAAACATCACAATTACATTACATACAGTAGGCGTAACAAGTGACAAGCGTAAGATAAGAACACATGGGCGTGAAAAGAAGGCGTGCACAGGGCGTGCACGTAGACATGTGATGAGAACGTCACAGAAGTGTCATGAAGTGGGTGGATACATGGAGGGGGCTACCTGAGCGGCTGGAACCTTTAACCTAGTGGTGCGCGCAAACGGACAATGACGTGTTACCGGGGTAGAACTGGGGGCTCTGACTTCGGCACTAGAAGAGGAGACTAAAGTCTGCGGTGTCAGGACGACATGTACCTATAGCATATCTGGTATCTGGTGTTTGGAGTACATGTTGATAGAATCTAAAAGTTATCAGGGCAAAGGCTACTTGACACTAAGGCTGGTGCATGCATATATTCTACATGTATTGCGTGTGCTATGAATCTTCCATGAATATTAATACAGTAATTCACTTGCATGGAGACAGAAAGACTAGACTATAGCTGAAGCTGTTTATGCGGTTTGTTAGCTTAGGAATGTGAAGACGAAGAGCTGAACTGATAACTAGAGGCATAACATATTCTTGGCAGACAGGCAGGCAGAGCCGGCAGGAAGTAAGTGAAGGGTCAGGGATGCAGGTGGGGGCTGTATCGCTCCTCGGAGTGGGTTCAGGAGACTGGAGCTTGAATCTGGTGTTCAGGCCCTTTCGAGGCCTAGAAACGGGGACAATGCGGTGAATTAACGTGCACAATGTAAAACGTGGCAACATAGGCCTAATACTCGTTGCTTTCACGAGAACTGGAAACTGGCATACTAGAGTTGGACACAACTATAATTGCGTTTTTAATCGATCATAGGGGGATATATGCATATCGATCATGCACATATAACATAGGATGGGGAACACGTAGGCACATATGACAAGGCAAAATTCAATTTTCCTCACTTTCACCTGAAATCACCTTAAACTTTGTAATTTCTTGCTCAACATTTTCTGTACTACAATGTTGTACATTCTCTTTTACATTTCCTTCTATTAAAATCTCAATTTCTGCACTCTCTTCCTCAGGACCAAAATAACTAACCTCAATTTCATCACAAACGTTCTTTACACTTGATACAGATCCATGCAAAAGGGCACTGTTCAACTTTTTTAACATTAGAGCTGGACTTTTTGCATGATGCAATCTTCTGACTAATTTCCTCATTTCAGAATGATGTAATGCTAACATCCTGAAATGGTGAAAAACACTTCGACATACTTTTTTAGAAAGACAAGCCAGAGAATGACCTTGCAAACCAGTATTTTCTCTCACTCTGCAGGGTCTAGTCCTTGCAACATCTTAATCTTTTGCTTAACACTTTTCTTAGTATAGTTACATAAGAAATTGTGTAAAAAATCAATAGATTCTTGCCGTACACTGCAAATACTACTACAATTCCAAGTGTACACTGGAGCTTTAGAACGTCTCCCTAAAACTTAATCAGCTAACACCTCTTCTGCATTTCTAGGAACAATTTTCTCTTTCTCAGTAGGACAACCATGTCTAACCTTATAAGCACGACCACTAGTGTCAACTGCAAGCAACAAATCATTACTCTGAAAATAACTTTCTTCATTAAAAAAAGTCTCAGAACTTGAACTATGTTTCCATTCACCCAAAAAAACCTCACAAAAATTACTTCTGTAAATTACTCTTCTCCACTTACTTTTGGCCTTCATTAAATGGATTGGCTTATCTAGTGATCAAATTCTATTGATTTCTAAAATAAACTATTTTGTTTTCAATTCCAAAGCTTTCTCAACTACATTTTCTATACCTTTCTTCTTCTTATAAAATGCTGTTTTGTACATCCCTTATTTTCTTTAATTAAATTTGAAACAACTCTGTTATAAAACATTTTTTTCCTAATTTTGATAAATTGATTTTTCCTCCTTTTACTATACAGTATTTTTTCTGCAGTTGACTTTCCATGATTGCTCTCTTTGTTTTTCTATTTCTTTTTCGTTGCAGACACAGTAATACCATTTTTCCCTTTGTCGACACTACTCTTAAGTCTTTAATATTTTCCTCACAAAAGTGTTCCTTCTCTTACCAGCACTTTTTTTCTTTTTCTTAACACATGGTTCTTCATGTAAATCTTGTGGGTGACTTCTCTTCAAATAAACACCTTTCTTTCGTTGTTTCCTCTTCTGACTTTTGGTAGGCATGATATCGTTTTTTTAGTATTGATAGACAGAATCTATTAAAAAAAAATATATATAACACTACAAAAAAAATATATGAAATATTCTATAATATTACTTATAACAACAGAGGCAGCATTATGACGAGAAACGTGAGACTATGTAAATAAAAGTACTTACAACAAGAGAGGAAGAAGTATGAAACAAAGGAAAATATAACCAAAAAGGGGAGTATAAACAGACACTGTAATATATTGGGATGAAGGAAGTATGAATACGCTGGAAAGTATCAATAGGTAAGGGAGAGTATGAAGAGAAAGATGGAAATATGAGGAGAGAAGAAAGAGTATAAGAAGAAAAAAGAGAGTAAGAGGACAGAAGGGGCACTATAAGAAGAGAGAGAAAGACTCTAAAGAAAAAAGAAGGAATATGTAAAAAGAAACGCAACTATAACAACAAAAAAGGAATACTAGCAAAGGACAGTGTGTATAAGGACAGAGAGAACAGTACCAGAAAAGAGCACAAAGAATGTGGGGAAAAGTGGAGCATGAGGAAAAAAGGGGTGTACAAGAACAGAAGATATAGATTGAGGAGAAAAGACGGAGTATAAACAGATGGAGGATTATAAACAGTGAAAAATGTATGACGAAACAGGTAGAAGTATGACAAGAGAAACAAATATAAAGGGAGAGATCACTATGACAAGACGGAGAATGTGAGGAAACTGCTGCAGAGTGTATGCAGGGAGTCAAAGAGGAATAAGAGAAGAGAGCAAACAATATGAACACATTTAAGAAGTATAAACAGAGAGGACAGAAAATGAAAAGACAAAAGAAATATGAAGAAAAAAAGGAAAATATGAACACAGACAGAAGGAGTATAGGACAAAAGGAAATATAAGAAAAACTCAGTAGTATGAGGAGACATGGAGAAGTAAGAGAACAGAGAGGAGATTATGAAAACGGGGGGAGTATAAGAACAGGGGGGAAAATGATGAGAGAAATATGAAAATAAGAAAAGACGGCAATATTAGTAGAGAGTGCAAAGTATAAGAAAATAGAGGAGAAATGTGACTACAGAGAGAAGAGTATTAGAACAAAAAGAAAAGTATGAGAAAACAATAGGGAGTACCTGCAAAGAACAGCGAGAATAAGAAGAAACAGAGAATATAAGAACAGAAGAGTATATATGAAGAAAGAGGAAAGAATGTAAAAAGACACAGAGACAAAAATGTGGAGAAAAGACAATTATAAAGGCAGACTGACCGTATAAGGAGAGAGGGAGTACTATGAGAACACAGTAAGAACTATGACAACAGTGGTGAATATAAAGACAAGAGAGAATATAAAGAGTAGGACAAATATGCAAAAAGAGGAGCAAGTATGAAAAAAATATAAAAAGAGAGCAGAGTATAGGAAAAAGAAGATATTATAATCAGAGAGGAAGGAGTAAGACGAGACAGGAGGGAGTATGACAACAGAGTGTAGAAAATATGCAAAAAAGTGCAAATATAATTCCTTAATTTACACACATACACAGTGTGATATTACCCCAAAAAATTATAAGACCATGCATTTTACCAAAACACATTTACTACTGTAAAACGTTTAAAAAGGAGCAAATATAGGGGCATATTATCAAAGACCGGTGTTAAAATTATCGCCGTTTTAATATCGGCCGGAAACTGCCGATAAAACGGACGATAATGGGCTTGATAATACGCCCTTGTTTATTCCCATAGAAACCCATGTTCTGGTGTTAACATGGGTTTCTATAGGAAATAACAAAGGCGTATAATCAAGCCCATTATCGCCGTTTTGTGGGCAGTTTCCAGCCGATAAAACGGCGATAATTTTAACACCGGTCCTTGAAAATATGCCCCCTGATTCCTTAATGTACACACATGCACAATGTGATATTACCCCAAAAAATTATAAGACCATGCATTTTACCAAAACACATTTACTACTGTCAAACATTTAAAAAGGAGCGAATATAGGGGCATATTATCAAAGAGCGGTGTTAAAAGTATTGCCGTTTTATCATCGGCCGGGAACTGCCGATAAAACGCACGATAATGGGCTTGATAATACGCCCTTGTTAATTCCCATAGAAACCCATGTTCTGGTGTTAACATGGGCTTCTATAGGAAATAACAAAGGTGTATTATCAAGTCCATTATCGCCATTTTATCGGCAATTTCCTGGCGATAAAAGCGGCGATAATGTATCGCCCTTTCTTGATAATACGCCCCATAATTCCTCAAAGTACACAGATGCACAAAGTGATATTAACCCCTTCAGTGCTAATGACAAGGGTAACTCGTCATGTAGGGCCCATTGATTTCAATGGAAAGTCAATGGACCTACATGCACACCCCTTAGCAGCCAAGTGGTTAAGCAATAAAACATACCAGCATGCATTACAGCAAAACACATTTACTACTATAAAACGTTTAACAAGGTATGAATATAGGAGCATATTATCAAGACAGATGATAAAATTATTGCCGCTTAATCGGCAGAAAACTGCAGATAAAGCAGCGATAATGGGCTTGATAATATGCTCTATGCAATTCCAATCGAAGCCCATGTTAGATGTCCCTCACAGCGGATGACACACACGGCCTGGGAAAAGAATGCGCCAAATTTAATACCTGAAATGAGGAGAGGTTTGCTTGGCAAACTTGAAGAAAAAGAAAAAAACATGGGCTTGGAAACGAGGCTGCGCATGCGTAGAGAGTACGACTGGTGCACCAAAAAAATGGAAAGTTTTACATACTGTCATAGAAATCTAGCTCTTTTTTTGACCAGTAAAATTAGGTCTTAAAAAAAATTTTGCCCCAATGGCCCCACGATCGCAGACGGCTCCCAGCGTCCTTCGTGAGCCCGCATGGCTTTATCAGAGACATCACCTTATATGCTGCTCTCTCTTTCAAAAAACAATCTGATTTCTTGAAAGAGAGAACAGATTAACTTGCTCTCTTTTTCAAATAGGAAAGCGGTTTCCTGTGGTGAAGTGAAAGCGGCAATGCTACCGCCCTACAATACCAAACAGCAGTGTCCCGGAAGTATGCACCCCGAGATACTGCAAGAACTGACCTTGGGGGATGGTGGACCCCAGGGCCACCAAGGGTTCCAGGAGGGAGGCAGCGCGACCCCCCTCCCAACAAGAAAAAAACCCCGGGGAGTGCAGGTACCTGGGGCTGGAAGGTCATTTGACATATTACTGCCTCAGGAAGGTGGCGGTCCCCGCGACGTGTACGGGGAGAGAGAGAGGGAGAGCTGAAAACACACTTTAATTTAATTTAATTTTTTTTAAAAGCCTCGTCGGGGTGACGGTCCCCGAGACTGAGGGGAAGAGGATCGTAACCCCCCCGCATACTTCAAAATAAATGCACAGAGGGGTGGTGTTCCCCGGTGCTCGGGGCACCTTACAAGCCCCCAACTACGCAGAAAATTGCCCCTGAAATTTGCCCCCCCGAGACCTAATAAATAAAACAGACTTCTATTTTTTGTTTCCCTTTTCCACCGCGTACGTATACCATATGCGTACCCCCCGATTTTTTATTTTAAAAAAAATTAAAATTGAGCCTACAGATCCATGTACGACCCCCTGAGCAAGCCTAGAGGGTCAGGATGTTTCTACCCTGCCCCCTTTCCTTATTTCTCAACTTTGTTTTACTGTTTTCTTGTGAGTCGCTTCTAGCGATGAACAAGATGGCTGCCAACACTTCCTGGTTTGGAGTGTTCACGCACAGTTGACAGCCAATCAGCATGTAGCTCGTGCTCGTAATTGTACAGATTTCTGTACGCTTGCTGTACTCCGTCTCTAGATATCACTATGATTTTACTTGTAATTTTCTAAGGAACTACTGAACGGATTTACACCATTTAATAAAAAGCACAATCTGCGAACTGAACTCTACCTCTCTGCCAAATATGGTGTAATTCCGTTCAGCCGTTCGGGCTGTTGCCCTAGCTAAAGGTCCCTATGGAAAATTGCATGAGGAAAACACATTTTGGGACCCCCCATTTTTCTCGGCCCCCACTTGACGAATCACCCTCAAACTTTCAGGGAAGGAGCGGAACCAAGCAGGCCATTTTCTTGAAGAAATTCGCGAAGATTCGTCCACCGACGCCAAAGTTATTCCAAATAGAATGTTGTGGATTTCCTTTAGAAAGTAGGACCTAACTATAACTATCCACTGGCGACCGCCAGTAGGTAATATATATATATATATATATATATATATATATATATATATATATATATATATATATTTCGAGCTCCGTGGTTCCAAGAAAAACCAATAGAAACAGCACTCGCAGCAGGTTAAACTTAGTTTCAAGTTTATTGCGCAGATATTCTCCAAACAGACGCGTTTCAGCTCTTGCCTTCGTCAGTGTCAGCTGGCGACGACAAGGCGGAAGTGTGATAAAGCAAAACCATTGAAACAAACAATGGACCAATCTCTTCAATGTATGAGCACCATCTTTGAATGGTGAATTACTCAAATTAATCAAAACAAAAACAATCAAGCAATGTTTAAACTGGTCAACATAAGACAAATATTGAGCAGACCGACTAGATCAGTTGGTTAAATATTTACATGCTATATACACGATATTTACATTATTAAGCCCTGAATGGGCTAATTCATCGTGTTTGCTAATATAAACAATTCTCTGGAAGTCAACCAGTCCCGCATTGCACTAAATGAATATATACTCTCGTTGGGAAAGGGCGTCCATAGGCTAATTACATTCATATAACCTATGACCAATATTATTTTTATTTACAATTATGGCCTGGATGGCCCATTCGGTGTATTATAAATGACATGCATTCATATCCATACACTCTAACATAAATAGACCTTGTATTCTAGATTAATTCTAGATTCAAACGCCCGACCACCAACAAAAATTTCATAATAATTCTTAAAAACAAATTATTCTCAGGTAAAGACACATTTTCTTTCAGCCTACGTGTTATCGGTACTGTTTCTCAAAGGTGTGATAAAGTTCCTCCCCTGCATTGAGACCTCCAGGTGACTTGGTTTGGAGATCCACAATGTATCTTGACTCCAAGCGCCTAAGCTTCATTTTCAGGTCCCCGCCCCTTATGTTTTGTGGGACACAGTCTAAGCTAAAGAAGCTAAGAAGGGTCCTGTCACTGTTATGATGTGAGGCGAAATGTCGGGCCATCGGATAGCTCTCATCTTTGTTTGCGATGGCCCTCTGGTGTTCTAGGACCCGTAGTTTTACCGCCTTAGTGGTGCTCCCCACGTACCGAAGTCCGCAGGGGCACATTAGACAGTAAACCACAAATGTGGTTGAGCAAGTAATGAACTTGCCAATCATAATCTTAGTGTCTTTATGCGGCACATGATAGGATAATACTCTCTGACTGTTATTACATGCCTTGCATTTCCCACATGGGTATGACCCATGCATGGCCTGTAGATCCCCTTTAGGTTTTTCTCTCGCAAGGTGACTTGTAACCAACCTGTCTTTCAAAGATCTTATTTTCTAAAGGTGATCATGGGGTGTTTTTGTAAATCCTTCCCTATTACGGGGTCAGATTTCAAAATTCCCCAATTTTTGGACATGATGGCTCGAACTTTATTCGCTGCCACCGAATAGTTCGTTATCAGTCTGATAATGCCACTCCCACCTTTGGTTGTTGCCATCCTCTTGTCAGTCAGAAGTGTTTTCCTATCAATGGCTTTCACCTTATGTTCAGCTTGTTGGAGTGTTGTTCCGGAGTAGCCGCGTGCTTTGAAGCGTGTTACGCTTCTGCAAGCAGCCTCCGTGAAGTCTTTGTCCAGAGAACTGTTGCGCTTCACCTCAACAGTTCCCCGTAGGGGATACTCTTAACCAGGGAGGCTGGATGGCTGCTTCGCCCATGGAGGACAGAATTCCCTGCCGTCTCTTTTCTAAAGAGGGCAGTCTGGATTGTGCCAGAATCAACAAAGACCCTTAGGTCTAGGAAACTCACTTCAGTTTTACTCGTGTAATATGTGAATTGCAGATTTAAATCGTTCTGATTGAGTATCTGTATATACTCTAAAGCTGAAGACTCTGACCCTCTCCAAATAAGGAAAAGGTCGTCAATATACCTTCTCCAGCATATTATCTTGTCAACCCAATCAGTTTTGTCATCCGCCCAGGCTACCTGCTTCTCCCACCAGCCCACGAATAAATTCGCGTAGCTGGGGGCGAAGCAGGTACCCATAGCAGTCCCCCTGACTTGTCTATATCGTTGATTCTGAAAGACAAAGATGTTATTCATTAAGCAAAAGGACATAAATTCCAAAATCATTCTGCTATGTTCCAGGTGGCGTGCCGGACGTAAGTTCAAAAAAGTCTTAGTTGCTGCAATCCCGTCATGATGACTGATGCTCGTATAGAGATTGGAAATGTCCATTGTTATCATTACAAATTCATCCTCCCACTCCACATCCTGTATCTGTCTGAGGAAATCCTTAGTGTCCTTAGTGTATGAGCTCAGCTGAGCTACCCATGGGGCCAAGAAGAAGTCAATAAATTTCGACATGTTCTCGGTCAGTCCTCCAATGGATGACACAATCGGTCTCCCTGGTGGTTGTGTGGCATCTTTGTGTATTTTCGGGAGGTGATAAAAGCTTGGAAGTCTGGGCTGTTTGTTTTGTAGAAAAATATACTCCTCCCTTCCGAGTATGCCCTTTCCATACCATTTTTCAATGAGGGAATGATAACTACGGATGCTTTCCAAATATTCTTTCTCAGTTGCTGGCACATAATTGTTCTGGTCCTGTAGTTGACGTAGGGCTTCCTTACAATAGTTCTCACGACTCTGGACGACCACGTTTCCGCCTTTATCCGAAGGCTTGATTACTATTGAGTCATCTTGTTCAAGGTTAGATATGGCCTCTCTCTGCTGGAATGAGAGATTCCACTTAATTTTCCCCTTTTGGTCTTCTTCAAGTTTAGATAAGTTTTGTAAATCATGACTGACTGCTTCAGAGAAAATGTCCATTGCGTCAGTTGGTGTTTGGGGGAGAAAGCGAGAGGTCGGCTTAAAAGTACTGTGTTCACCTACTTGGGTTATGCCTATGGATGTACCTCTCTCAACCACATCAATTGGTGAAACAGTCTGGGAACCACTTTCTTCTAACAGGTCCTCCAGTACGGCCATACTCTCAAGATCGCTAATGCTCATCTCTGTTGGATCAGGTTGAGTTGTGCCGTCCACCCTCGGTGAAGTCAAAGTATCTTTCAAAGCCTTTTGTTTAAAGTACTTCCAGAGTTTCAATTTCCGGACAAATAGGAACAGGTCTACACGGGTCGCGCATATTCATAGCGGCCCGTTGGACAAAATGTCAGCCCTAGCTTCAGGACGCTTTCTTCATTCTCTGTAAGGGCTCGTTGTGTGAGATTGATTATATTCAAGTTTTCCTTTAGTTCCTCTTGGTCTTGGCCTGCCGGTTCCTCAACTTTCTGGTGCCTCGCCCTCTGTCTCCTCCCACCGCGCCTCGTGATGCGTCTCCGCTTACGACTGAGGATTGATCCGGGGGACGCTTTTTTCCATCCCTCAGCCAGTTCTGGCGGATTAAATCGCATTCCTCGCGAAAAGAAGGTGGGTCGCATCTTGGTCCGATTCCTTGTTCTGTGCCTGTTCTATATATATATGTTTTTATAGACAGACAATATCCCTTCCAAAAAAGTGAGCAGAGACCCAAGGGGAAACGGTTGGAGGTCCTTTATTGAAGGAGTGGCGAATGCATTTCGGCAAATTTCAAGCCTTCCTCAGCGCCCAAAGCCTCCCAGTGGTAATGAAACACTCTGCTGGTAAGTCCCGCCCTTTTACCATCGATAAAACTGGCCCGCTCCACCCCCTGTGAGATAACAGCACACCTGAGTAGAATCCCAAGTCTGAGGAAAACTACCAGTCCCAGAATTCAACTTGACGGATCCTCGAAAGTGATGCAAGGGGGATGAAATTATTACCATGTGGTTATGCGGGGGTGCGGGGAGCAGGGTGTGCCCAATGGTGAATCAAATAGTGATTTCCGGCTTCCAAGTCCACAACAGAGAGCCTCCTCCGGTCCCCTTGTACTGCCTCAGCCTCGGAGAACAAGAGTCCATACGGCAGGGGCTGCAGTGACAGTGCACGCTGCCCAGCGTGAGATTAGTAACCCAAAAACTGCCAGCTCTCCTATATATATATTCATTCTATTAATTTATTGAATTTGAGATGACTCATATATCAAGATTCATTGTATTTATATATTTATTTATTCACAAAAATTTATATTTATGATGTCATTGATTACATTTTATCCCTGCCTTTGATCTACATTTTAAGAACTTTATTGGTCACTTCTACTATAGTATTTCTTCACTGTTATCATGATAGATGGGAGGAGCAAGTGTAAACGGTTTTTGCATTTAAACTCGCTGTTTACTGGCCATGCCATTTCATCAAGACCGGGTTTCCCGGTCGAAACGCATCATGCTGCCACATAAGGAGGAATAAAGCACTTTTTCACTTTCACATCATCGTGTGGTCTGTACCTTTGTTACCGTGATCTTCATCGCGTCAGTATTCCTGTGCTTCATATATATATACTCTAAGGTCTGGTGAGAGTGCACTCTGGAAGCAGCAATCCCCAACAGCCTCAGCTGGTCTCAGGCATAGCCTGACGCATTTCGGAATACCTCCTTAATCATAGGCTTGATTTCAAATGACACAATGCTTTACATGCCACACCTTTATTCAGGATCCACTGCCTTGATAGGCTGTTGCTCATCTGAGCGCAATATAGCAGTTCCCGACCACATAGTGGGATATGTAGTGCAGCAATAATTATGCCTAGATAGGTGCAGTGTCTCAAATGAGCCCTAATACATGCCCTACAATGGGTCCTGTGATGAGCAAAGTCTCAAATACCAGCACCGCTCCCCTCGTAATGAGCAGGGCTCAATTTCCAGCTCCATGAGCCTCTGATACCTCTGGCGATGGTGAACTCTCCGCGGCAGGGCCAGCCACGTATGTATAAAAGCTCCAAGATCGCCCAGCTGGTGAGAGTGCACTCTGGAAGCAGCAATCCCCAACAGGCTCAGCTGCTCACAGGCATAGGCTGACGCATTTCGGAACACCTCCTTAATCATAGGCTTGGTTTCAAATGACACAATGCTTTACATGCCACATGTTTATTCAGGTTCCGGTTCCGGTTCAGGTTGATAGGCTGTTGCTCACCTGAACGCAATATAGCAGTTCCCCACTGCATTGTGGGATACGTAGTGCAGCAATAATTATACCTAGATAGGTGCAGTGCCTCAAATGAGCCCTAATACGTGCTCTACAATGGGCCCTGGAATGAGCAGAGTCTCAAATACCAGCACCGCTCACCTCGTAATGTGCAGGACTCAATTTCCATCTCCACGACCGCTGATAGCTCTGCCTGTGGTGAACTCTCCCCGGCAGGGCATGCTACATATCTATGAAAGCTCCAAGGTCACCGAGCTGGTGAGAGTGCACTCTAGAAGCAGCAATTTCCAACAGGCTCAACTTGTCACAGGCGTAGGTTGATGCATTTCGGAATACTTCCTTAATCATAGGCTTGGTTTAAAATGACATAATGCTCTACATGTCACACCTTTATAGTCTGTTGCTCATATGGGGGCGGGGCAATAGCAGTTCCCCACCGCATTGTGGGATACGTAGTGTGGCAATAATTATACCTGCATAGGTGCAGTGTCTCAAATGAGCCCTAATACGTGCCCTCCAATGGGCCCTGTGATGAGCGGAGTCTCACATACCAGCACTGCTCCCCTCATAATGAGCAGGACCCAATTTTAAGCTCCACAACCCGCTTATAGCTCTAGCGGTGTTGCACTCTCCGCGGCATGGCCTGCTGCATATGTATAAGATTTCCAAGGTCGCCCAGCTGGAGAGAGTGCAATCTGGAAGCAGCAATCCCTAACAGGCTCCGCTGGTCACAGGCGTAGCCTGACGCATTTCAGAATACCTCCTTAATCATAAGATTGGTTTCAAATGACACAATGCTTTACATGACACACCTTTATTCAAGATCCGTTGCCTTGATTGGCTGTTGCTCATATGTGCTTGTGGTGGTCTTTAGCATTGAACTTCAAGATGTATCTACTCTCCAGGCAACTCAGTGACTTTTCCTGTTTGCCTCACCTTTCACTGTGTTCTACCCTGTCAATGGCAAAAAAATCAAAATGATCAGGATCCTGGTTGTGGACATTTTAACAATGTTTAGCCACAGTATATGTAGCATCTGCTTTCCTAGTTGCTCGGATGTGTTCTAGTAGAAGCAGAAGATGGTACTTCACTAGCACAATAAATTGTTTGTTCCTTGTATTATGTACATACAGTAGTTGCAAGTGACTCATTTAGAAATATTTTTGCTATTTCAGGGGGTAACTTGTAAGAATCACAATTTGCAATAATTCAGGCTTTACAATCAGCACAACAAAAAATGCTTTAATAAAATTAACCTGCTGGTGTCACATATTTTTTGAACCAATTTTTAAAATAAATAACTAGACACTGATCTGCCCGTCAATGAACAGGACTTCAGATATGTTATCAAGGGATAAGAATTTACTGAGGTCCAATCATGGGGTCTGCTTTGAGCAAAAACTAATGCCTTAAAAAAAAATCGATGTCTGTGCTAGCTCTTTTACATGTACACATAAACCAAGGGTTGGTATCCCTAGTTTTTAGTGTCTTCTTAAATAGGCTGTGATCCTTTCTGATTTATGCAGTTGTATTTTTATCAGTCTGTAAAACCTTACTCAAAGAACCCATGTTTCTAAACCTTTTTTTTTAATGGTTAAATACTCTTTCTCTTTCTCAATGTTATTTTCAGTGTTTATCTTTCAATAGCATCCCCATTTCCTCAGGTGATGATGCTTAGCCTGTAGAATACTATTCTCCAATGTTGTCCATTGTTTTTTTGCAGAACAACTTAGTGATCAGTATCCCTTCCATCACATTGATTTTAAACTTCGACTTCCTCATTGTTTATCTCAAGTGTGAATGGAAGATTCAAGTTGTTGTCTTGCAGATTGCCATTGAGATTTTTTTCCTCCATCTCACTACCATTCCAAATGATAAATAGGTCATTAATGTATCGGAACCAAAGTGGGATGTGTTCCATCCAAGGCTCATTATCGCACCCAACAACCTGCTCCTCCCACCAGCCCACAAATATATTAACACAGCTGGTCGCAAAGTGCATGCAGAGATCTCCATCTCAACTGTGGAATCTCCATTTGGTAAAGTATAGGATAAATGTAAAAAATGTATCTACCTCAAAAATAAACATTACAAATAGTTTTATTCTAAATACCCCCGCCAACAACCTAGACCCAAAAGTCTGAAACTTCAACTCGTGGATCACTAACTGCGCAAAGAAGGTCGCCCGCTAAACAACAATAACACACATGGGAGATCCAGCAAATAGGCAAGCTGGTACAGCAAACACCTCAGAACCACCAAAGGCCACTGGAAAAAACTGGAAAGAAAATTGCGCAGAAGCAGGTACACCATCAACAAGACCTCCTTCAAGACCTCTGCCACCGACAGCTAAATGACTGTAAGAAAAAAGCCATAGCCTCACACATCGAATCACTCCCCAATGATAGTGTAGCATTCTACCCAGCCCACTAAAAAGTAAATGAATCAATCCACACGCGTAAACGTTTGATAGAATTGCACACAGCACCCTCATAGGCAGTTGTTATAACCATAACAGTAATGGATATTTATAGGCATAAGCACAATATTTAGTATAAATTATCAGTACTTATGAAGGAAGAAACAGATACTTTTCCCACAAACAAAATAATAAAATCTAATTACTATTCTATATTTACTATATTATACTATTTCCATTGTTGGTTTATTCTGTGCAATAACACTTCCAGCAGGAGATCAGCCAACATGTGTTTCGTCTTTTAAGACTTATTCAAGGCAGTTCAGTATTCTTGATTCTAATAATCTTCATGTGTTGTTTTAAATAGCCATAAGTGCCCATACGTAGAGACTGGAGCTAATCTGCTCTTCCTAGTATTTCAGAATAAAAGTGAAAATCTTGATTCCAAAGTAAAATCCAAGAAAAAGTATGAACACCGGCGAGCTGTTTTCAAATTTATAAGTTGATTCTCAAATCATATATAAAATGTATCGACGAGTTGCCTCTTTTAGCAATAGAGGAGTCCATAGTATCCTGTAAAGGTGTCCAAAACGCCAGTCCGTTCAAGGCAGTCTTGACTTATAAATTTGACAGCAGTTCGGAGGTGGATTTAACTTTGGAATCAAGATTATCATTTTTATTCTGAAATACTTAGAAGAGCAGAACTACACAAATGCCAACCCTGGAGCCTGCTCTCAACTCGCTTATCAAGATGAGAGAACTAAACACAGTCCTGGAGGGCTCGCTTTGTGGTGACCATTCCACAATGTCCCTTATATGCCACTTCAATGCTTTGCTGTTGTAGGCTTTCAAGAGTGATTATTATCGTCCCTCGCAAGATAATCCCTTCTTATGTAATGGACAGCTCATCACACACATTCCTGAATTTCAGACATTAACTGTCATTATCAAGCGGTTGACCATGTGTTCTTTAGGATTGATGCACAATAATGTCTTTGATGATGATCATATTCCTGTCTGCATTGGTGGAAGCACTTATTTGCTCCAGTGACACAGCTGCAGGAGTGGTGGATTGCACAATAAAGTTAATGTAGTCCTCTACCACTTTGTAGGTGGTACCCTGACACTGTTTTGGTACTCAAGAAACATAATCAGCAGTCTTTTCCCGATCTATGCACAATGGTGTAGTCATACTCTTGCAGTTGCAGCCCCCACCTCTCAATGCAAGGGGGCATCTTGGCCTTCTGATTACCAAAATAGTGAGCATTGCTCAGTGATCAGTAACAAGTGTAAAATGTTTCCCCAAAAAAACACATGACAGTCTTCGCAAGACGACACCAGCTAGGCTTTCTTTCTCAGGTTGCGAGTAAGCTTATTCAGTCTGTGATAAACTTCAGCTAGCATGAGCTACAATACGCCTTTGTGCATGTATATGTCCACTATTTTGGGCAAGAATCCCACCCAAACTCACTGGGCTGGCATACACATTATTAATTGTATGCAATTTTGGATCAAAGTGAGCCATTTTCAATAGTATTTTCAATTGTTTGCTTAATCTTTTTGAAACTTTTATCACACTCCGTTGACCACTGAAACTAAATATTCTGTTTTGTTAACTCACTCAATTGGGCACAATAACAAAGTTACAGATGTACCTGGAACAGTAGCTGCCCATTCCAAGAATAGAATGCAGCATGGTTACATCTTGTGGAGGGGAGGAAGATGGTAGGCTGATCCTTGGCTGAATCTGGACCCATTCTCTTTTCTGAGAAAATGTCCCAAAGAAATTTAGTTTTGTTTTGTGAAATTCACACTTTTCAGCATTCAGCGTAAGATGTGCTTGGGCAAGTTCGGCACACCTGTGTAAGGGCTCTATCATGTGGCCCCAAAAGCTATTATATCATCACTGCAATTGAAATCATATGTGACCCACACCCACCCTATAGACGGTGCACGCATCTACACTCTGCCTGCTTTTACCCATCCCTTCCTTACCTCACATTCCTCCCTATATCTTCTCTCTCATTGTTCAATCTGTTCTCTCTTTTCTTTTCTCTCCTATGTTTCATACAGCATCCACACTCATTCTATGAGATCCCCTCCCCCACTCTCTCTCACACCCATCTGTCCTCCCGTCCTATCCCTTCTACCCCCCACTACCCCCTTCCCTATTTAGCTTTCACACCCCACTTACTCGCCCACTGGCACCACCACATGGGACCCTGTAGCAACAGGGGAAGACGGCCGCGTCTGCCCTTGCTGCAAGGCTAGCAGACATTGAGACATAAGATACTCCTCTCCAGTCGGATAAAGATACATACCTGATACAAACACCATCATTGCTCCCATGGCATGGTCTGTGCATATTGTCCCCCCCTCCCCTCGATGATTCATCTGTCAGGGTACTCAGGTCAGAAAGTCCCCTACTCAGAGTCAGTAGTGCCATCTTCGGAGGTAAAAGGGGGTGCAAGGAGAGGAGACAACCACCCCTTTGTCCCGATGACCTCAATACCTAGATATACCTGAACATTTCCAGGATCTAGTCACAAGCACCCACTGAGTCTACTTACCCTACATCTGCATACATCAAGCACAGGGACAGCAGCTTGCAGTACCCCCTCCATCCCCCCAGCTATCCCTTCCCCTCACCCATGACCTATACCCTCTGAGTATTTCTTTAGCCAATGTTTTATCATGTTCCTTTGAAGCAGAGGTGCAGGAACACTCAAACCCACATGTAGCTGTGTTCATATCAATACCTCTGTATCTTTATGGCTGCTCAACAGTGCATTTAACTAATAGAGGAAGACTGCTCCTGTTATTGTACATTGAATGATTTTGTGCTACAATAATATAAAATTACCACCCAAAAAAATAAATTATATGTGAGAGGCTGCACAATGAAACGATGATATCTTGGAAAAGTTCAGCAGCTGACGACACTCTGAATCTGAATCTTTTGTATATGAACAAACCAACATTAGCTGAAAAAGGTAGTAATGTACCTGCAATTTTCTTCTAATTCGGGCTGATGACATGCTTCAGATCAAGGCCTGAAAAGACTTTGGCTCCTTTCAACTGTGTAATCATTTCGACAAAGTGCGGACCTGGATGTCATTCTCTTTCAATAGCCTTGTTTGCTTGATGCATGTCAACACAAATTCGCACAGACCCTCCACTTTCCTTCTTAGTAGGCCTGGGGGGAGTTCGCGAAGTTCTGCAAAGTTACCAAAAAATCTGTCGTGCTATGTGGAGTTCAGCAAGCAGTGGAGCGTATTAGGTCATGCTGTTCATGCTGATTTTTAGCACTGAGTTTTTGCAGAGCACTGGAAAATCAGCACGAATGGCACCGTGTGCGCAAGAGGGCACTGTCTCTTTCTGCCACTCGAATAGACATTCTACTCGAGTGGCAGCTTCGTAAACACAAATTGATGGTCTCTCAACGTGTGCGGTCGTGACCATCTGCGACCGCTTACGTTGAGAAATCTCACTGGAAGGTGGTTTAGCATTGGGTTTTACTCGTACGCACTTGCCAACTCAATGTTGGTGAGCGCAAGCAAGAGCGGCGAAAAAACTGCTTCACAGAGTTTGTTGAAACTCTGCGTTTTATGAGGATTGCGGAGTGCGGAAAACTCTGTAAAATCCACAAATGGAACAGAGTTCATCACCCTGGCGTACTTTTTAGGTACCACCACTATTGGCGACACCCATGGTGTTGGACTGGTAGAGAGCTCAATGATATCATATTTTAGCAAAGTCTCAATTTCTTTTTCAACAGTTTCTTTTAGAAGAAATGTAATTCTAGGATGTCATTAAGCAACAGGACGAATATCCTCATTAATGTGGAGCTGCACTATCAATGTCTTAAGTTTTCCAAATCCATGAAACAATGACGGAATCTGATTCACTATGTCATGATTAGAATTGATGTTGTAATTCATAGAAATTAGTCCCTTGTCAGCAGCAGTTTTGAAGCTGAGCAAACATGCACTCGATGAAGTACCCTGAAGGACATGGATTGGTACCCTTTTGTGTTTCTTGGACACCATGAATAAATTGGCGTCGAGGGGGCCCACATGTATACTTTGGTTTTCAATTATGTCAGACGTGGCAACAGAGACAGTTTATGGTACTTTTCGGCTGGTATGATGTTTGTTGATGCATCACTGTCTATACTGAACAGTATATCGCAAAACCTGACCTTCAGTTTGATTTTGGGACAGTATCGTAAGGAATTTCATGATTTCACTTGTTGATCTTTTTTGGAATTGTATACTTCCTTGCAGGAAGCTAAACCCACATGCACATGACTAACAGTGGTCAGCATTGACACGGCACACCCATCTTCTTCACTGTTGCTCGACAGTGATGTTAAAGAACCTCTTGAGAAAGAATTAGATAACAATCAGCCTCTTTCAGTTTCTACTATCTTAACTGATGTTGCCGTTTACTTCGGTGGATGTGACTGAAACATTTCTGGAACTTTCTGGCAGCCATTTTGTCTTCATGACGTGATGCACCAGCAGCCATTTTGTATTCATTACGTGACACACTCACTACTTCTCTCATTTTGCAAACTGTTACAAAATGGTTCTCTTTCTCCAGTATTTACGTATCTGCCCAATGGTGGGACATTTACCTTAATGTACAAAGGAAAATACACATTGATAACACAGCTATTTTTCTTTGGAGACATCACTCTGTGTCGTTCTACCTTGTGCTTTTTCTTGCTCTTCACATTCAATTCACTCTGCGCTCCTCCGGACTCCATGTCAGTGACTTGCTTGTCAGCACGTTCTTCTACTCTGGACGCCATAAGCATACGTTCCAGACTGAGCATTTCTCTCATCATTAGGCATCTGAAGGAATCGGAAAAGCAACCATTTATGACTTAGAGGAATGCCTTCTTCGGCATTGAACTTGTTGAACTTACAGTATTTGATGAGCATTTCAAGTCTTTCAACAAATGCATTCATTATTTGGCATGCCCTCTGTTTCTCTTAATAGAAGATGTACCTTTCGTAGTTAACATTACTCATCAGATGGAACTCAGTGTTCAGCACTTCTCTAATCTGATGGTATGATGTATGTTCATCTATTGGTATTTTCTTTATCATTTGCTTCACTCCACCACCCGCTAAGTTTTTGAGATATTTGAGGATCTTTCTGTCATCTGCTTCTTTCAGCACATCAAGGAAGTCATCAAAAGCTTCAAACACGACAGCCTGTATTGCACCAGTATTCTGCATCTTGGCAACATTGAAAGCGGACAGTTTCTTTAAGATGGCAGCAGCGCCATATCGGACGCTCTCTTCAGCAGCCATGGATGAGCCTCTTTAGTCAGTTTGGCAGGATTCAACAGCCCCGCAATCATAGACCCCCATGCTTGCTCCTGGGTTGCCGCGCCTGGTGCTGAGGTTGGATGACTCTCCTTACTCTAGATGTTTGGCAAGCAGGGACGGCTCCTCCGCTATCCAGAGGAGAATTGCTCCACTGCTTTTAAGCAGTGAGAAACATAAAATGACGATAACTTAGAGTTGTCATTTTATGTTTCCTGTCCTGCTACTTTGTGGTGGGCTGCTGCTCTGCTCTCTGAGCAGGGCAGGGGAGGAGTGGTTTACCCACTCCAAAGTGAGCAATGACTGTTTGCTTGGCCCCCTCGGGCCTCCCAAACCAGTTATGCGCACTTCCCTGTTCTTCATCCAGGCTGCATTACAGCCTGCATGGAAAACATGCCCACCCCTCCAGCCCCTGGCTGAGCGCCATGTCATGGCAGAATTGTGAGTGGTTTGGGGAGGGACCCTGGCTGGCTGCATCCTGTTCCTGTTGGAGGCAGCAGAGCAGGAGTGGAGAAGAAGGGAGACCGGCCTCGAGGCACGTTTTTAAAAATGTATTCTCCCCCTGTCACTGGTGGCCCCCCACCCTTGAGACATGCTGACCACGACTGTTGGTAAGTAGATGATTGTTTCTTGTTTCTGAGGCGCGCTGCACTTGGCGTTGCTTCACTCTTTCTTACATCTGATTGGCCTCTTAGCACGTCATTGGCTCATCTATTCTGCTTGTAGCATTCTTGTGCATGTGGTTGTCACCATCATTGTGCTATCTGTATCTGGTTATCACTGCCTTTAGCGTTATCACGCTGGAAACATGCAGAAGTCACCGCCCTACTTAAGAAACCTTCAGATAACCTTAACGAACTCACCAACTACTGCCCAATCTCCCTGCTGCCATTCCCAGCCGAGTTACTAGAAAAAGCCACCGACCAACAGCAATAGTCTCTCCTGGAACAACACCACCTACTTGATGAATCCCAATCGGGATTCCATAGCACCCACAGCATCAAGAAAGACGTCATCATGGTCACCGATGACAAATAAACCCTATTGGGCTAAGAGGAGGCAGTAGCACTTATCCCCATGGCCCTTTTGGCAGCATCCAATACAGTGTCCCACCACACACTAATCGCTAGACTGCACAACATCGGTATCCACGATGTCACTCTCAGATAAATTGCATCATTCCTCACCATAAGAATCCAGAAAGTCTGCCTACCTCCTTCCACCTCCAAATCCAAAGTGAGCATTTGTGGAGTACCGCAAGGATCCTCGCTCAGCTCCAACTATCTTCAACACTTACATGCCTCCATTAGCCAGCATCATTATAAACCAGGGACTCAACATCATATCCTGTGCCGATGAAACACAGCTCATCTTCTCCCTCTCCAAAGACACCACAAACACCAATGCCATCTTTCTGAACTCTATGACAGGTGTTGCCAACTGGCTGAAGCTCAACACAGACAAACAGAGTAACTGATCTTGATCATGAAAAACTCCCAATGGGATACCTCCTGGTGGCCCAGGGAGCTAGGACCCATTCCAACTACGACTGACCACGCCTGAATCCTAGGCATCATCCTGGACAACAAGTTAACCATGACATCCAGCTCAACTACATCTCCTCCTCCTGCTTCTTCATTCTCTAACTGCTCAGCAAGATCTTCAATTGGCTTCCACTAAGATATAGATGCGCCATCACCCAGTCCCTCATCATCAGCCGAATGGACTGTGGGATTGCTCTCAATGCAGGGATCTCGGCCCAACTCCTCCGAAGTCTACAGACCATACCGAATGACACCATCAAACTCGTTCTAGACCTCGCTAGATGAACGCACATCACCTCCTACCAAAGGGAACTCCACTGGTTCGCCTTCCTACAAAGATGCCGTTCAAGCTCCTGACACACACATTCAAGGCTCTACACATCTGTGGCCCCACCTACATGAAACACCACCTGAACTTCCACAAGCCCACCAGACACCTCCACTCTGCTCCCCTTTTTGATGGCCTAAACACCCCCCTCCCGAATCCAACGATCCAGCAGTAAAGGTCACTCCTTCTCCTACCTGGTAGCCAAGACCTTGAACTACTTCCCCTACATCTCCAGACCACTCCATCTCTGCAGGAATTCCGCAGAGCCCTGAAGGCTTGGCGATTTGGTGAATCACCTCTACCTTCACAGCACCTGGATACTCTCGCGAGTGACAAGCTGCGCTTTACAAATCAACTGATTGATTGATTGAAAGAGTGAAATATTAATGTAAATTCATTTTAAGTATTAACTTCAAACACAGAACAAAAAACTAATTCTACACCACTAATAAATTAATTTTGAATTAAAACTTTCATTAATGGGAATATATAATAAATGAAAATAACATTATTTGTTTGAAGTTTACAGTAGAAAGTACATTACCACCTGAAGAAAAAATATATTTTAATGTGTATTAAAAATTATTAGTTTTTACATTTCATGATTCAAATTATAAATAGGTTTTTAAATGTTTATAAATAAATAAGAAATATGTATGAATTTTACATATTTTAGCACTCATTTATATTAATTTATATTTTTAACTATTTAAAATAATGTAATTAATTTGACATTATTTTCTGTAGGGTTTTATTTTAAGTCCCTTCCTCTATTGTTTTCTATCGAAGGGTGTTGAAATACTAGTGGTTTGCCATGTGTGGTGCTCTACTAATTACAAAAAGGGGAAGCTACTACAAAAGTTAAGTTAATACAAAAGTATAACTTAAAAAAAGCAAAGTTTGTGAATACTAAAAAGTAGCAAACTTAGTCAAATGCATCAACTTACTTAGAACTGTAAGTTACATTTGTGAATCAGGGCCTTAATGTTTCAATAAGGGTAATTATATGCAAATGTATCTGTACATGTACAGAATTTAGTGTATACACATCGAGATATAATATACATTACATTACGGATGTGACTTAATTTGTAGGTGGGGAGCGGGGCATGATTAGCTCAGACCAAGAGTAGTATGGAAAATCACAGATGGTGTCGGGAGGACTGGCACTTCCAGTCATCAGGACAGATACTAAGATTTAAATAAATCTGTTCAACAAGACCACATTGAGTGGAGGTCACCTTTGATGTTAGCAGGCAGCATGAGAGCTAAGTATGATTTGACTTAGTTTTTTGGGCAGGTAGCGGGTAGGACAGAAGGAATATCTCATATCTGAAGGGCTTCTTCATCAATGTCCAGACGCTGCACAGAATCCATATCCGTGAGGTGCAATGCAATGTTGTTGACTTTAGACTTTAGTTGTAGACTGCTTTAGAGTGATGATTGTAGTAGAGAATGTAGATGAACCAGGGCAATCTTGAGTGTGAATACAAGGAGTGACAAGTAATGTCACCGTATTGCACACCTCCATTCACTTAGTATTGTTTAATAACAAGGCGAGGATAGGTTAAGTTGTGGATCTTAATCCTGAAGAAGTCCCATAGGCCAAATTATGTTTACAGATAGCAGATGAAAGGATGATGGGATACTAATCATTGAATATTTGTTTTAATCCTGCCCAGGTTGCCCTTCATTAAATAGGAGCCAGGGACATCTCTGAGGTAGTTTTAATGAGATCATCTGGACTGTGGATCCCCTTAAATGTTTGTGTGTCGTTCCCTTCAACCCTAAAACCATGTTTCTCCATCCAAAGTGCTGGTCTGCTCTGGGATCTCGTAGCATGCCCGATGATGAAGTATGCCACTATTAGTTGGTTGAAGGCATTTTTAAAAACATTGTTGGTTTTCCAGAGAGGATGGAACCCTGCTATGTTTACTAAATAAGGGCCTTGTTTACTAGAACCTGCAGAGGCAGATACTGAGGAGGAGGATCCATAAGGAAGTTCACAGAAAGGATGAGGGGGAGCAAGTGGCTACTGGACAAGTGGTAAGTTACTCCCTACTCAAAGATAAATGTTGCATTTTTTGAGTTTTATTAAGGTATTCCTTTCCTCCCTTGCTCCTTCCTATGCCTGATCTGCAATCTGTTTTTCATCTATCTATCTTCCAATATATCTGTCTTTGACCCTGGAATATTTCAATTATGGGAAAAAGAAGATGTGTTTTCATTTTGCCCTTTCCGATTGTCTATTGCTCATCCATACCACTATATCATTTCTCATCCCATTCCCACCACTAGTGCCACATTCTCCCTCAACTGCTTTCTAAGACTCTTTCCTCTATGGCATCTCTTACCCCTGGTCTGTCTTCAAGCTCCCATTAACAATGCAACCAGTCCATAGCCCTCTCTTAACTTAGCCTAGACCCTGGCCTATGATGTCAACATTACTAAAACTCACTTGAGCACTAACCCAGGCATATTTGTTATATGGGTAAAGAAGTAGCGTTGATAGTGTGATGTGCGAAGATAAGCCTTTGAAATGGGACTCTAGAGAATGGAAACAGTAGAGCTATTAGAATTATTGTTATGTGCCAATTGTCCAAAATCATGATGCTTCATCAGGTTAGCTCAATTAATGTTAATGTTAAAGTTATTGATATTTCTAAAGTGCAAACTGTTACCCGAGGGTGTCCTGGCGCTGAACATCACATCCTACCTTGGCCTAAAACACGGGGGTAGTGATGGGAAGTAGTTAGGCAGAAAAAAGCCACGTCTTCAGGGCCTTCCTGAAGACCAGATGGTTTGTCATGCACCTGAGATGCAACAGGCGGTCATTCCATGCCTTGACTGCACCAACCACAAATCTTCTGCCTCCCCAGTTGGACTTCTTTACAAAGGGCACTGAGACCAGTTTTGCTTCTAAAGAGCGCAGAAGTCTTCTAGGAGCCTACCACTGGAACTGCAGTTTTAGGTGGAGGGGTCCATTTCCTTGAAGGGATTTGTGGTCCACACACAGAGCTTTAAACAGAACACGTTTTTTGACGGGCAACCAGTGGACCTGTTTAATCTCAGCCGAGATTGAAGCATATTTTGATATGCCGGTGAGTAATCTGGCAGCTGCATTCTGCAGGAGTTGAAGTTTTTTTATAAGACCTTCCTGTATATTGAGATAAAGACTATTACAATAGTCCAGTCTGGACATAGCTAAGGCAGTAATGACTGTTCGTTGGCTGTCTTTTGGTAGGAAAGGCATAATTTTCTTGCAGGATCTCAGAGTGCAAGATGTAGCAGAGACCACTGCGTTCACTAGATCCTTAAAACTGAGTTTGTTGTCTATGTAGACTCCTAGATTTTTTACCTTCCTAATGTGAGTCGGAAGAGGACCCAGTGTATCTGGCCACCATGCCGGGGTCCAAAGATCTGGATCATTGCCAAACAAGACCATTTCCGTCTAACTGAAGCTAAGCTTAAGGCAGTTTTGGGCCATCCAATTACCCACAGCTGTCATGCCATCATGGAAATGGGACGGCATTCCCTGTACCCCATCAGGTAGCAGTGACACTACAATTTGTGTGTCATCCGTATATGAGGTCAAATTAAAACTAAAAGATTCAATCAGGGGAGCCAGCTGTGATACATAAACATTAAAAAGTGTTGGACTCATGAACAACACCTGCGTGACTCCACAGGGCAACGAGAAAGGTTTTGCTGTGAAATAACCGAGGGACACAGTCTGTACTCTATTGGATGAGAAGGATTTGAATAACTTCCAGGTGGTGCCCTTGACTCAAATCTCTTGCTGCTGGTGAATCAATAAGACGTGATGGACCATTTCAAAGGCCACCGAGAGGTCCAGCATAAACATGGCAGCTTTTCCTCCCTGGTCCTCCATAGTCCTGATTTCTTCAGTGGAGTTAAGGAGCGCAGACTCCGTGCTATGCCCCTGCCCCTAACCCCCCACCCCCACCCCCCAAGCCATACTAGGTGGGATCTAGTACCTGGGCTTCTTCCAAGAACAGACTGAGTAGTGCATTCATAATTTTTTCTGTAATTTTCACAGGGAGTGGGAGTATGGAAATGGGTCTAAAATTATTGGAGTCTTTAGGATCCAGACTCAGTTTTTTTAGCAGGGGTAGAATGGATGCACTTTTCCATGTTTTGGGGAAATACCCTTCCTCAAACATAGCAGTAATGATGGAAGTCAAAGTTTGTGTGACTGGCTCATGTGATTGTTTTAGTATTGAGAGTGGGCATGGATCAAATGGTGAGCCTGATTTTGCTGTCATAAGAAGCTTAAAAGTACATGTGACAGTAACGGGGGCAAATTTATTAAGCTGTGGCAAGAAGCTTTGTAGCAGCTTAGGATCTACTGTGTCAGTCAAGAATGTCTTAGTTGTTGAGCCTGTGAGAGTAGAAAAAAAAACCTCAACTTCATCAAAGAAAAATGTTGCTATTTTGTCACACAGTTCTTGGCTACCCGTAATAGGAGGAGGGGCTGGGTGTGCTATGGCTGTGACTGTTTTGAAAAGTTCCTTAGTTTAATTTTTTGCAGAGTTAATTTTATTTGCAAAAAACTCTTGTTTTGTTTTTTGAAGCAACTGCTTATACAGAGCTAAGATTAATTTGTATTTATGTTTATCTGTCGCATCGTATTCCCTTCTTCATGTTCTTTCAATGTGCTTGTACGCCAGTTTTTTATCTATGAGCTCTTGGGTGTACCAAGGCGAAGAGGGTCGTGCCCTTTTGGGATGCGGGAGTTTTTTAGGAGCTAGCTTATTGCCTGCTGCTTCCAGCCAGTTGGTGTAGGCGGATGTGGCATCATCTAGATCACAAGGTAGGGCAAACAAAGTAGAGGTTAACAGTTCCTGTAGTTCATCAGCCTTTACCTTATTCCAAGCTCTGCTGACCAATTGTTTTTTTGATGATTTCCTAATGCATCGGTCAGACAGAGTCAACTTAAACAACAGCGCCTTGTGGTCTGACCAAACCACTAGGGAAGGACAATGAATGCCAGCTACATGTTATTTGAGAAAATTCCATCCAATGTATGGCATGCCTTCTGTGTGGCACCAATGGCAAGTTGCTTTAACTCAGCACTACTCATTAGATCAAGTATGCTAGATGTGTCTGGAACTGTATGAACTTCCAAATGGAAGTTAACGTCCCCATATATTGTGTATGAGCAAGCGCTTAGCTCACTTTCCAACATACTACCAGATTGAGTTATAAACCTGCTTCTAGGGCCAGGTGGCCTGTAAATAAGGGTACCTTTGAAAGTATGGTGGTGTGAAAGATAGAAGCAAAAATCCAAAGCTTTCGCATTCAGCCTTAGATGCACAGTTGAATGATGCGTTTAATGACTTTTGGTATATCACTGCTAAGCCACCTCCTTTCCTAAGAGGCCTATTTAAAGTGTGGCAAAGGTAACCCGGCAGTGTGGCTTTGACCAAGTCCGGACTGGAAGCATCATCCGTCCACAACTCAGTAATTAAAGCAATACTGATTTCCTCTTCCTCAATTAGGGAGGCACAGTCGATACTATGTTTAACCAAGGATCTTGCATTAAGAAGGACCCACTTACAATCTTTTTTACCTGCGTATCCTTTCCTGGCTCTATGTATGTTGTGTATATCTTTCGTCTGCTGAAACATAAGATCCGGTAGTTAAGTGCTACAGCCAGGGCAGATTATATCACCATGTAGGATCTTGATACCGGGTTGGTTACATATACAGTTATGGGGCTGCTCTACATTAAGGCTAGAATAAAATAACATGCTAAAGTCAGTTTAAGATGGTGGTAGTTGACCGTCATCATGGGGTACTCAACCACAAGAGTGGCACATTCATTACATTCCATCCCATGACCATTGACTATCACCATCAGCATATATCAAGAAATCTAATAACAAGGATTTATAGTGGTCCATCCCTTGACCAATGACTACTATCACATATTGGTCGAAAACCAACTACCTGGGCACGGAGCATAGATAAGAGATTAGGTATACACTGAATACAACAACATAATGATACTAGAATACATATCGCTAATGCTATACCACCTATAATAGAGCGAAGTTTACCAAAATCAGGCAACCACCCAAACAGCCAATCCCACCACCCCTTTTAGACATCCTGCTTGACGTCTTTAGCCAATTTGTGTAAAGCATCAATGTGGGACTGAATTGATTTAGAATGATCTGAAAGGTTAACCCCTTCCATGCTCATGACGAGCTCAGCTCGTCATGCAGTACACTGCTCGTGTGCTCATGACAAGCTGAGCTTGTCATGAACAAAGGGATTCAAGGTAGTCCAGCACCCAGGGAGAATTGCTGTAGCATTGAAGGTGTTAAAGTAACACATTGTCTCAAAATCTGAACATCCATGATCATGTTTTAAAAGCAATTAGTCAATGGAGGATCTATTCTGCAATATTGCTTTCCATGCCCCTCGCACATCTAATAAGAATTCTGTTGACGCAATCGATATATGATTCATATTTTTCACCATAAGACATGCTAATTCACTAACAGCTCTAGAGTTATAAATGCTAGGCCTGGAATACCTACTATTGAAGCAGCCAAACTAATGTATTCAGATTTCGATAATAAATGCAATTCAGAGTTACAATGTTCGTTAAGCTGAACAGCTTCTCTTATAGTTCGAGCATGAAATGATGATGGATCTAAAGGGAACATCGACAGACTTAATCTAGTAAAGGCACATGGTCCACCTGTGATATTTTTTATCATATATGTATAACTCACGTTCCCACAGGAAAATATCCACCCTACAGGCAACTTGACATGCCTGAAATTACTTGCAGCAGATACTATATTTTTGCACACCATATTGTTTTGCACATTTGCACTAACATTGTCGTGTCGATGTTGACATAAAACCTTTTACTGCCAAGACATAACTGATGAATTTCTGTCAAGTTGAAGTTGAACACGTTTGCCAATGGTAGTTGGGTCCCAAGTTAAATTGTAACAAACATCACCTCCAGTAACGTTGAAAGTTAAGACCTGGGTCCTGTTTTTCCAATCATTATCAGTAGCTTCTGGACAAAAGCGGCAGAATTCATAAAGTGATAAATGAGATTTCACATCATGTTCCTCTACAGCCCGTCTGCATTAGTGACATTGAAAGTCTGCAGTAAAACTTCAACAGGGGTGGGCACAGTTACAAGGCATGTGGATACGACGTCCAATGTACTCTTCATGTTTTGACATGCAGAAGTATGTCCTGTTGATCACAGTTTGAGCCAGGTATGAACAAATAATATCCCTCTGAGTCAGCATCGCTGTCAGTCTGTGTGGTCGGCTGGCAACTTCGGGGTGAGGGTCTCCTCGTCCCCCCCTGCCACACCCGTACATGCCCAAAAGGAGTCCAGCGAGCGCAAGCAGGGCACAGACACGCCACACTGTGATCTATAAGAACAGAAACAAAACAGGCATTACTCTTTCTTGCAAATGACATTTTTCAGCAGGTACATGCTCCCATTTCTCTTGCCCTGGCTTCATTATGAACAGCACATTGTCCTTTCCTGTTGCAATGATTTCTGTCTGTTCGGGGGGTCTTTTTGAGACTCTACCCACACTTTGGCTCCTGGATTTTTATCAGTTGAGTCAAGCCGTCCTTCCCCACGTACTGTGAGGAGGGCTGGGGCAGTCCCCTTCTTAACTACCCCTCTGTACACTGGCATGATCACCATTTGAGCATCTCTATCTTCAGATTATATCATCAGATCAGCATCTCCAATATTAAGTAGGATGACTTTAATTTCACTTTGATAATCTGCATCAATTACACCTCCCAGCACTTGAATGCCCTTTAAAGCCTATCCAGCTCGAGGGGCCATTAAACCAAAGTGCTCTGGGGGTATCTGAATTTCCACTCCTGTCTCAATGAGTTTAATGTCTCTTGGTTTCAGTCTGTACAGTTTCAAAGCATGCAGGTCATCATGACCTGTAGCCTCCTGTATCAGTCTGTATGGAGCCAAAGCTCCAGGAACTGTCTCCCAATAAAGGATGGTATTGGTTTCCACATAAGGTTGAATCTGCAAAGCTGGGGTTAACATTTGCATTAAAGGCGTTTCTGTTATGTTATGTTATGTTATGTTATGTACTTTTATTAGGCGCACAGCTGCTCTGCATTTGCTAAAGGTCTGTTATTCAGAATTTGTAAAGCATCATTCAAATGATCTTGCCAACATCTCAAGATACCATCAGACAACTTTCTTAATTGATCTTTCAACAATCCATTCATACGCTCATTCAAACCAGCAGCCTGTGGAAAAATGGGATATGAATAATCCACTCAATAATGTGCTGTACACAATAGTCCTGCACCAATCTACCTTTGAAATGAGATCCGTTGTCACTTTGAATCTGTAATAGAATTCCATAATACAAAATCAGCAAGTCTAATGTTTTCAATGTATTCAACTCAGTAGCACGTTTACATGGAAAAGCTATCAAATATCCAGAGTATGTGTCCAGAGCCGTGCATACATATTGACATCCTCAACTAGGTGTCAGGAGCTCAATATAGTAAATTTGCCAATCTGTGCTGGTAATTTTCCTCTACCTAGCTGACCTCTCACTATCTGTAGGACTGATCTATGTCGGGCATGCTGACAAACAGGACACTGCAAAATCACAGTTTTAATCAAGTCTATGGGAATGTGTATCCCTCTATTTTCTGCCCACCTGCTAGCAATCTGATCTCCAAAGTGTCCGCACTTCTGATGTACCCACTACGCAATCCCAACCAGGTCAGAATCCTGCATGGCCACTTCTGCCTCTGAATTCTTAGCTTTTTAATATGTGAGGGAATAAAACCAGCGGTCAAATGAGTCGGTGGAACAATGTGCATCTACATGGTACACGTTAACTGTACTTTGTGTCAAAATAGTCCAGATCTCTTTCCACAATTCCTTGCCCCACACCTCTTTTGCATTTATCTTCCAACTATGAGCATGCCTTGTGGGAAGCCAAGTTGCTAGCCCATTTGCCATGGAACACGAATCAGTGTAAATATGATATTTTCCTGGCAGTTCTTGTTTCAAAGTCTGTTCCCCAGCGTGAAATTCTGCAAACTGGCTATTCTTTCCTCCTCCAGTAGTAGTCAACAATTTATGGGTCATAGGATTGTATGACACCACATTCCAGTGCCTCTTAGCTCCTATATACCTGGCTGAACCATCAGTAAACCACACATGCTTCCTGTCCTCCACGGACAATTCACCAAATGGCTTACCCCACTTTTCAGAGGAGATTCCTGTATCTCAGATACATCATGCATTACCTCTGTCTCTTCCATTGGCGTTTGCGCCACCTGCTCATGCAACACTGTGGTGCCTTTGGGACCTATCTGGCCCTATCCTGTATATACCATTTCCATTTGATTACGCTGGCTTCCTGTGCCTCTCCTATTCTATGAGTCTAAGGGGAACTCATCACCCACTGCATTGTCGGAACCTCAGGTCTCAAAATCACATTGTGCCCTAGGGTCAATTGCTCAGTATCCACTAGAGCCCAATAGCATGCAAGTAACTGTTTTTCAAAAGGAGTGTACCGCTCTCCAGCATCTTGCATTTTCTTTGTCCAGAACCCAAAGGTGCTTTCGTTCTTCCCTGCTTCTGTCACAAACTCCAATTAGCGTACAGTCCTTGCACTGTCACATTTAGATCAACATCTCTCTCTCGTACTGGCCATGAATCTAAAGCACGCTGAATAGCCTCTTATACTAATTCAAAAGTGGTTTGCTGCTGCTCTCCCCACTCAAATGCATTTTTCCTTTGCATAACTTTGTACAAAGGGGCCAAAATCTGATTAAAGTGGGGAATATGCTGTCTATAAAAAACAAACAGACCAATGAACTTCTGAGCTTCCTTTCTGTTTCGTGGCACTGCAAATTCTCTAATCTTTTGTCTCTCTTTGGGCACCACCTCTCTGTGTCCCTGATGACACTGGATATACAAAAAATTCACAATCTGAGAGGGTCCTTGTAATTTGTCAGGATTGATCTCCCATCACTTGCTCTGCAAATGTTCCACAATCCTCTTTAACTGAGTTTGCACTTGTGTCTCTCCATGTCTCATCACATCATAAATGTAATGACAAAGCTGTACTTCAGGAATAACTGATACCTCACCTAAATGCTCTGCCACCAGCTGGTGACAGATCGTGGGACTATGCAAGTACCCTTGAGGTAAATTCTAAAATGTCATTTGTCTACTGTTCCATGAGAACCTAAACTGCTCTTGACATTCAGGGGCTATTGTTATCGAAAAGAAAGCATTGGCAATATCAACAGTTGCATACCAAGCCCCAGGATGTTTCTATTTTTTCTCAATTAAGGTAACTGTATCTGGGACAGCGGCAGTCAAAGGAGGTGTATGCTGGTTCACTTCACGATAATCAACTGTCATGCGCCACAAATGATCATACAGTGAATTCTCTTTTTGGTATTCTCCCTATTTTCATGTGGACTTTTGTCTGCACTGCCGGTGTCTCTTTACCACCTAAACCACTAATGGTGAAATACTGTCCTTTAAACTTTTTGGAATCTCCTTATATCAAAGTGGCCTCCCCTCTGGTATCTACTAGGGCTTGGGCCCTCTGGACTTTACGATGTTTCCAATACATTTCTATGTCAACATAAGGTCTATTGTCTTTGTGAGTTCATCTCTTCACCGGAGCTTGACCTATTTCCTAATCTTCCTTGTATCTGTTAGTCTTTGCCCAGGTCAAATCCGGATACAATCCTTCATATCTTTGAGGGATGAATTCCTCCCCTCCCCTGTACTCAATGAGCCACTCGCTTCCTAAGTCTCTCTCAACCTTCCTGCTTGAGCGGGCAGGTCTCTCCCCTTCCTTTTCCTGCTCTTCGCTCTCGCTCTCGTCTGACTACCTTTACACTTTATTTTGTTTATTTACTCTCCTCCTTCATTCCTTCTTATCCAGACCTCTTTTTTGGTACATTTCCCATAAACTTTTAGTAGCTATTCCATCTATCTTTTCTTTCTCTACACCACTTTTGAACAGAGTCATAAACATATCTCTCCTGTCATTGTCTTTACGAGTCTCAGACCTGGACGTTCTCTCAGTTTTCATCCATTCCCCCAATTTTCCTAATTCATAAACTGCCTCAACCACCTGTGCCAAAGTATTACAAGTCTGATTGATCAACAAAGTCATCATCACTTGTTTGTATGCAGGAGGAGCAGTACAAATTATCCTGTTTCGCACAGATGCATTCAACAACCCATCCATTAACCTATTAACCTATGTGCTTTATCAAGGAAAATAGAAGTTTTTATCACCCCCTCCTTAAGCCTCTGTATAGCATCTCTCAAAGTATACCAAGGCTTATCATTCACTGGCCAATCTGACTCTGTCGGGTATTTATGACTACATCCAATCACAGCCAACTGCAATAAGCTACTTTAATCATTGTCACTGTAATTCAAAAACTGCTCCTGCACTGTAGAATCTGAACTGAGTGTACAGAATTTCACTGCATCTCCATGGTCTATCATCACACCAGCAGCACCCTGATCAAACAACCGAACCATCGACGTAAGTAGAGATTCTCCATCTTTCTACCAAAATCTGTCTGAAATGTCACTAATCTCCTGCGGAGTAAAATGCTCCATACTGTCCATCGAAACCCCTGTAGGAAATTTGCACCACTCTGTATTTTTCAATTATAAATGGGTTGCGCCTGAATCACTTTACGTCCCACTGACTCACCCTGCCTTTCAGCCTGGTAACGCTCGTCAACTTTATCACCTTCGCCACTAGTGTCCGAAAACTCGGAGGATTCCCAAATATTTCCATCCCACGTTTCAGGGTCCCAGTCAATCCCAACCTTTGCAATGGCTAAGAGCACTTTCTTCTTATTAACCCTTCCTCTTCTGTTCCTATACTTGTATTGCGCTATACAAACTGTGTCTTTATCTGCTACAGTCTGATAGGTTTCCAGCTTATCTTTCAATAATTTATTCTGACAAGTTAACATTGTAGAGGTATTTTTAGTTTCAACAAACTTTCTATAATTTCTCACACTCACTTTCCAACTGAACATATTTTTCATGCATGGTCTTTAAGTGTTTAGGAGAATGCAACCTCTTCTTCCTACGCACTACAATTCTCACTCAATCCAGCACAATAAGCCCACTCATGGGCGAGTACCCTATATGGGGCCATCTCTCATCTGGGAATCTCAATTGGTATCTGGGAGTCCGCCTTTGATTTTCTAGAAAACATATTTCTTCCCCTTTACTCCAACTCTTCGAATCCTGTGAAAGTGACGTCAAGATGTAATGAATCTGTTTTTCGCAAAAAGGACAGACCCTAACTGCAACACCCCCTTAGGCTGAGGCAAGACCCAGCACTCCCCTAGGCGGGGTAAGAAAACCAATCCAAATGTATGGAATATAACACATATAAGTTTATTAATACAATACTACAAAAGGTAGGTCGAATATATCAGTCATGGCAGACTCCCAAGTATCAAAAGGACAATTGAAATAAACAGTTAAAATAGAATGCTGTATGTACATCTAGCAAAGAACAGCAAAGAATAAAATAGAAATAGAATAAAACTGGTTAGGGACACCTCACCGACTGACTCTTCTGCAACATTCTTGCCCGCTCAAGCTGAGGGAAGTCCGTTTCTGCAGCCCAGCCAGGAGTTCCAGTCAGGACTCATGTCCCAGCACCAACCGACAGCAATACGTCTATTCTGTGGTGAAATTCTACCTGGCCCGTGGAGGTTCCCAGCTGTAATATCACTGCTGATGTAAAGCGAAGCTTCTAGAAAGTCTTGCCCCTTCTTCATTAGAAAAAAACGAGGGGCAAGATGGCCGCTGTAGCGCTGTAGAAGACTTTAAAGAGACACCAGATAAAAAAAACTTGATTAATTTAAATAATTTGCTGGGGGATTTAAAAAGATACTGGGTTTGAATAATATATACCTGTTGTTCCCTCACATAAGTCTGTTAGATCTCTATAGGAATGTCTTGTTTATTTTTTCAGTGAGACATCCTAATTTAGAAACAAAGGGCTTTTCTTGTGTATATATAAAGAATATATGTATATACAAATATGTTTGAAATTGAAAATGAAATGTATAAAGTAAAAAATCTTTTCATTTGATAAAATAAAAAATCATTTAGTGAAATTCTAAGGCGTGGTGTGGTTCATGACGAGACATGAGATTGTATGAAAAATATATAAATTGTGGTCATAGTAATATGAATACAAAATAGGGGATACTTTGTCCTTATTTCCTATTGCTACAACTAAGAATATAAACCATAGAACCAGGGTACCAGTTCCTTATAATTGTAGAAGGAAGTCGCAGCATACCCCCTCTCTGACCCAAAGTCTAAATGAGGAGATAGAGGACTCAGGGATAGTAGGATGCAGTCCTTCCTTCACCCTGTAAAGATTTATCAAGGTGAGAGTGGCAGAGCGATCTGGCAGAGGAAGAACGGCATACTTGTCAGAGCTGCATGCCTGTGGAAGAAGACTAAGGCTTGGTCTGTCACCCTGGTGGAAGCATTACACTGTTTTCTATCAGAAAAGGCGATGGCCCAGCGCGGCAAGGAAAAACAACAGCCACCGCCTGGCAGCATGAGTAAGGAGACAAACCAGAGGGACGCAGTAAAACTTGGCGCTATCCCCAAGAATAAGATGCTGCTGCCCCCAGCTAAGAAATTCACACCGGCTTCCCCAGTGCCCTCTGCGACAATGAAAGCACAGCAGCGCAAATTGGAGAAAGCACAAGAGAAGGAAACCAAGCTGACACGAAGCGCTGCTGCCCGTGGTAACGGGGCTCATGAAGGGCCGGCCCGGGGCTTGTCTGAGAGGAGAAAAGCTGACAGCGTTCCTACCTTAAGACAGCCATCGGTAACGGAGGCATTTGGTCTGATGGCGGCCGCGGGGGAGCCAGGATCAGCCGCGGCAAGCAAACCGCCCGGGGTTGCAGGCAGGAACGTCCTCGAGGACGCAAGCGGCTGCGTTGCTAGGCAACAGGAACAAGCGGCCTCACGCTTCCCGCGGAAATCTCGGCAGCTTCAGCAGCATTGGCAGACGGTTTGCAGAAGGAGCCGGAGAGCCAAGGAGAACTCGAAAATGCTGATCTGAGGGTAAGAGAGGATATTGATGGGTCAGAGGGCCATAACACATCCCAAATGCTGAATGCTTTAAAGGAAGTAGAAGCGGAGATGTTGGGGGAGCAGACTCAGCTGAGAGGGTCCAAGGAAGCAAAATGGGGGAGCCTGGGGAGCCTTGACTCACAGAAAGAACTGACAGAGCCAGAAATAGTCGAGGGGGCCAAGGTTCTTTTCAGTCCCAGAGGAGTCTGAATCCACCATTGCCAGCAGCAACGAGGAGAAAGAAATTTCAGATCCAAGTCTGGATAGTGGAAGCTCTAGAGGCTCCAGGGGTTCCAGGGGGAGACGCACCCAGAAAAAACGGAAGGTGGTAGCAAGACGGGCAGGGTCCCCTCTGAGCACTCACAAGAAATTACTATGGGACTATTCGACCACATCCAGCATGTATAGAGAGGACGGGTAAGATGGACAAGGTGAGGGGGAGAAATTGGACATTATGTTTGCCACTCTAAAACAGATACAAGCAGAGGCTAGAGCGGAAGGTAGAAGAGCCAGGCATGACACCAAAAACATCCAAGCCTCAATCAGGAAAGTAAATAAAAAATATGAAGAGGTCGAAGAGAGAGTCGTAGGTGTTGAAGAGAGAACTGGCAGGCTGGAGGACGAAGTTACGGACTGGAATGCATTCAAAGTGGAACAGGCAAAGGCTGTGGAGGACTTACAATGGAAGGTGGAGGAGTTGGAGAATCGCCAGAGGCGAAATAATGTTAGACTCCTTGGGCTTGAGGAAGGTGTGGAAGGGCAAGACCCAAGAGGGTTCGTTATCAAGTTGTTAAATGGGGTCTTCCCAGATGTGCCATGGCAGTGGGAGCTGGAAGTCCAGAGGGCCCATAGGTTCCCACTGACTAGGAAGAAAAGACAGGATGGGGGCA
This sequence comes from Lissotriton helveticus, assembly GCF_964261635.1. Lineage (NCBI taxonomy): Eukaryota > Metazoa > Chordata > Amphibia > Caudata > Salamandridae > Lissotriton > Lissotriton helveticus. The sequence goes on from NC_136072.1 coordinate 656,024,257, forward strand.
CAGACACACTTCCAAGGGCCATGTTGGTGTTTCTTGGGAACTTTCTAGCAAGACAAGAGCTGATGGAGAAAGCCAGGCCAGATTCCAAGAAATCCTTCGAAGGTGTAACATTTTTTGCCAGACCCGACTTTTGCCACGTGACAGTGGAGAGGCGGTGGCGACTCAGACAACTAATTGCAACATTCCAGAGACAAGGGGCAGAGGCTTACTTAATGTTCCCGGCGAAGCTAAAAGTTATCTCTGCAGGACGTACAAGAATGTTTTTTTCTGAAATAAAGGCGGGAGAATTTTTGACAGAATTAACAGAACAAGGTAGAGCTAGAAATAAGGATTTGACAAAAGGGAAGGAATAGGGGGAAAGAAAAAGATGGATAGGGAGGGCTGCGACGAGCTCTGTATAACCTGAGTCAATGCGGGTTTCAGTATTGAGGGAAGGAGAGGGAAGGAGAGGGGGGGCGACTCTGCAACGCACAGTGGTCACGCATAGGTCAGTTCTGACCTATTTGCCTGTGCTGGGGGGTGGTCAGCCGAGGGTGGGGGGGTGGAGGGGGGGGGGTAAAAGGGGAGGGAGGTGTTGGGTATGGTGTTGGTGTAGGAGGTGTGAGACATGCAGTACAGACTTACAATTTATACAAAGGAGAAAGACAACTACTGATTAATTTCACAGGAGTAATGGGAGAGCTGGTAAAGTTAACCATGATTAATGGCAGTTAGGATAATTACGCTCAATATTTGCGGGCTAAACAACGTAGAGAAAAGGCAAAAACTAGCCGCGGCACTACGATTCTGGAGATCTGATATAGTTTGTTTACAGGAGACGCATGTGGCTAGTAAAGATAAATATATGCTGGAGCAAATGGGGTTTGAGGTGCTCGCCTATACAGGGCAGGAAGACAGAAAAAAGGGGGTGGCGATATTAGCTAGGAGAGGTGCTGCAAGAGTTAAAAGGAAGAAAGAGGATCAAGACGGGAGATGGGTCTTGCTGGATGTGGAAACCTTGGCTGGGAGATTTACAATTACCTCAATATACGCGTCAACTGAAGATGAACCTGAACTGCTTGAATTTCTGGATGGGGAATGAGCACTGTGGCCAGAGCCTGTAGTATGTTGCGGAGATTTTAATATCAATGGTTTGGATAGCTTAATCGAGAGGGATGGGGGTAGATACCGGGGTAGGAAGATAAGGACTTACAAAGCAGTACAGAATCTAATACGACATAACGCCTTGGTGGATATGTGGGCAGAGAAAAACCCTATAGGCACAGGTAGCACATACTATTCAGCTCCTCATAGAACGGTTACTAGATTGGACTATTTTTTCATTTCTAGTTCACTTGCGGGTAGAGCTGCTATAGAACGACTCCCTAGGTTAGTGTCGGATCATAATCCGTTGGTTTTAAGTTTGGCATTTGCTAGAAAAAGGGACAGGACGTTAAATGAATGGACGTTTGAACGGGGGTTGTTGAAGGAGGAGGAGTATGTGAAAAGGATGCAGGAATGGATTACACAATATTGGGACATGAACAGATATTCGGCCTCAGCGGACATGGTGTGGGATGCTTTTAAAGCTGGAGTCAGGGGAGAGATACTAAGCTACACTATGTTAAGAAATAAGAAAGAAAGAGAGAGGATGGAAGAGAGGGTTAGAAGCCTGGCGAGCATAGAGGAGGTCCTAGTGGCTGCAATAAGTAGACAAGAACCTATTGAACAGATTTTACTGGATCTAGAAATACAGAAGGCGGAGACAGGGGTAACGCTGGCGCAAAAGGCAGCAGGGAATTTTCTAGCAAAAAAAGAAAAATGCTATGAATTTAATGAGAGAGTGGGCCACTTATTGGCAATTAGGACTAGGCAAACATTAGCTGCAGGGGAAATAAAAGAAATCAAGGATAGTACAGGGGCCATAGTTAATAAGGTGGAGGAGGTGCAGGAAGTCTTCAGGAGGTATTACGAAACACTATATGAGCAGGACGCAAGTAATGATGAGCTAAGGATTACAAAATACCTGTCACAGATACCACATAGAGGGTTAAGTATGGAAGAGAGGGGGAAACTGGACCTCCAGGTAACACTACAGGAGGTAAGAGAAGCGACATTTAGCCTCCCCTCTGGCAAAGCAACAGGACAAGATCAAATTCCTGTAGAATTTTATAGGACCTTCTGGGATGTGCTAGGTACAGACATCTGGGCAATATGCTGCATGGTGCAGGGGGGAAGGGTTGTTCCGCAGTCCTGGGCCGGGGCGGATATAATCGTGATATTAAAAAAAGACAAGCCTCCAACAGAGCCAGGATCATATAGGCCAATTACGCTATTGAATGCAGACGCAAAAATATTTTCTAAAACATTAGCGAAAAGACTGAGTAGGGTTATAGAGGGGCTGGTGACCCCGGCACAGCATGGTTATATCCCAGGCAAAGGAACTACCCAACACACAAGACAGATGATCACCGTCCTGGATGCAGCCGATGTGGCAGGAGACCCTGTCGCGGCTATTTTCTTGGATGCTGAAAAGGCTTTTGACAGGGTCTCCTGGACCTATCTGTGGAAAGCCCTGGAATGGGCGGGGATAGGTAAGGGCTACATAAAGGCAGTTCAGGCACTTTATAAACATCCGTCGGCTAGGATAAGAATCAACAAATCATATACGAAGGCAGTACAGATCCGGCGAGGGACTAGGCAGGGGTGTCCAGCTTCACCTCTACTGCTATATATCTGGATCCGTTGTTAAGAAGGCTTGCGCGCAATCACAGGATCCCCCCAGTCAGGATACACGAACAGGAATATAAATTATTCGCCTATGCGGACGATGTAGCAATCATAACATCAGCACCGGGGGGGGGCTCTGGTCGAAATAGAGCAAGAGGCAAGGGACTTCGGGGCGTTCTCGGGGTATCTTATAAACAGAGGAAAAACGCAGATAGTGCAGAACAGGTTTACTATATTCCAGGATACGAGAGTAGTTCCAGAAGCAATGTATTTGGGGATTAGGGTGTCAGCGGAATTGGATAGAGTAGTAGAGATTAATATAGAGCCACTCTTAGGAAAGGTTAAAAGAAACTTAGAGAGAGTCAACAATCTACATTTGACACTAATGGGGCGAATTAATATGATTAAAATGGTTACGTTTCCAAAATTTCTATATATCCTCAGAGCGATTCCCTTATACTTTGATTGCACATGGTTTAATAGAATAGACGCAATTCTGAACAGTTTTATATGGGCACAGGGGAAGACACGTAGGGCGTATAGTTTTTTGACACTACCGAGGGAGAAGGGGGGTTGGGGGGCACCTGATTTTAGATTATACTATTGGGCAGTAGCTCTCCAATACTCGCAAGGGTTATTAGGTGGTAGTAGCCAGTGTGGTGAGAGATTGGGTTGCGTGAATGTTTATGAGGCGGTTCTGGGTAAGGAGACAGGGAACGCCTTGGTGAACACAGTGGATTATGCCTATTTCAAACATACTAGGTTCAATACACTAAGCGCAATTTACAAAATCTGGAAGGCCGTTGGGAAAAAGTTAGGAATTGGGAGGTATAACAGATATCTCAGGCTGTACACAAATAATGCTTTTCCCGCAGAGATCTTCAGGGACATAGTCATGAAGGAGTGGGATGGCAAGGGGATTAAAAAATTAGGGGACCTGCTGGACGCAGAAGGGGTGTTTCTACAATTTCAAGATATCAAACTAAGTTTAAGATTCCAGGAAGTAACTTCTTTAAATACCTACAAGTTAGGAGCTACTTTTATAAGAAACAGGGGGGTCCAGTGGGGATGTCTCATTGTAGGATAATGGACTATTTGGAGCGTAATACACGGGCAACGATTAGGCAACTCTATGCAGAATTTTATGCATTAAAAACAGATGATAGAGAGAAATATACCAAGAAATGGGTGGAACAAGTAGGGGCGCACCCTGATGGTCTACAAACCTCATTAGATCTAGGTCGGTCGGTTTTGTGCTCGGCTACGCTGCAAACTCAGCACTATAAGACGATCTACTCTCTCTACCATACCCCTGCTAGAATTGCCCAGTGGGGGGGTAGCATGGGAATAACTTGTCCACGATGTAACTCAAGTAGTGCCAATATTATACACATGTTTGCACAATGCCTACAACTTTATACATTAAAACTGGCAATTGAAGAATTCCTGGAGGGCTCTCTAGGGATGAAGACTAAATTGTCGGATGAATTGATAATGTTAGGGGTGAATATAAGAGATAATAATGAACACCCGGAATTTTTGTTTATGGTTACGGCAGTTTTGAGGATTATTATTGCAAGGGTCTGGCTTGATAAGACGGCACCTACATTTCAGACATGGATAGCAAGGCTTCTTTCCACATACAACCTGGAGAAGGCCATATATGATAGGAAAGGTAGAAGGGCAAGGGCATTGGGGGGTAGGATATGGTTACCAATTGAGAAATGGAAAAATAGGAGTAAGTAGAAGGTAAAAATATGAATTTTGATTGTATTTGAATTTTGTGAAATGTCGCTCTTTATTTTCTTCTCCTATCTATTTATATTTTTATCTGTACTGTAAAAATGTATTGGATTTACTGGAAAAATGAGGGGGGGGGGAAACTCAATAAAAACATTTAAAAAAAAAAAAAAGAAAAAAACGAGCTGGCTAGTGCCAGTCTGTGTCAAGCCAAAACAATGGCTGGCCAAGCCTATGTATTTTGACTTCGAGGCAGAGTTGCACATTCCACAGATAATATCCAGATCAATCTGGTCAGTGAGGTGGGAAAAACAAGTGAAGAGTGAGAAACACATGGGGGAGAAAAAAACATGCCCTCCCCACTTCGCAGCTACGTGCAAGCACAGAACATGGCGTCAGTTATGAAAATTGAGTCAGTTATGCAAACGCTCCCATGCAAACAAAGAAGCTTGAAGCAAAGCAAAGTTAGAAAGCAAGATGACAAGAGGCCATGTCAAAGCCAATAGCAAGCATTGCTGTGAATCAAGATAAAGTCAGAGAGCAATATTGACATGAGGCCATGTCAAAGCCAACAATAGGAGCTCATATTGAAATGTACTGTTCAACTCCGTGATGGTTCTCACTGAGCAGGCATATATAGGGCCGTTCTACTTTAAGGCTAGAATAAAATAACACACTAAAGTCAGTTTAAGATGGTTGTAGTTGACGGTCATCATGGGGTACACCCGCAAGAGTGGCACATTCATTACACTAGGGTAACACCAGTGCCCCAGCCATCACAGGCAGCTGGGTTGATCCTTGCCTACTCACCAGCCACCACCACTCCCTTTCTACTATAGAGACCTTCCTGCAAAAGGCCCTCAAGGGCATTTAAGTACTAAAGGAGAGTCAGAGGGAGATTACAATAGACTGGAACATTTGCAGGGGTATCAGTACAGAGAGGAGTGAGCCACATGTGGGTGGAGTGGGTTGAAACAGTTGGGAAAGTGTAGATTAGACTTTTTATAGTTTAGCTTTGTGGGTTTTTGAGGGATTTAGGAAGAGGTATGGGTCTGTTGGGAGTGTAGTAAGTATGGTTGTGTTTTGTAAATATAAACATTCTGCCTTGATTTAGAGTTTAGCAGCTAGGGTACTCCATCACGTTTGTCAAACCCTCAATTTGCCTGCCTCATTTAGACTTTGGTGGACCTTAAGTATTCCACTGATGAAACCTGTGTCTCCTGTGATAGAATACTTCTTCTGATTGTCTGACAGAGTAGGAGGTTTTAGAAGAAAGACATGACACAGTCTGCTCCATTCTGGTGGATGATATAATGCCTATTTTCTGTACACCAAAACTAGTAAAAACCAGGAGGTGAGGGACAGGAAAACAATAATGAGTCCTTCATCACAAAAAGAATCTTCCAGGGTGGGGTCATTTAGGGGAATATTTATGAGGGATTGCTTCAGGTTTGCACCACACAATGTGGTACATTCAAGACACCAACCTCTACGTCATATTTATAAAGCCACTTTGCTTGGCTTAAAAAATTATGGAGTAATGCAAACCAGCGTAAATCACTATGTTACATTACTCTGCGCAAGAGAGGCATTTCATGGGCATTGTGGTGGGTGTTCTCACACAAATCCCATGGTTTGGTACGTGTTCCCAGCTTTAACAAACCCTGGTAAACCAGGGAATGCACCAAAGGTGAGGTGTAATGAGGAGAAATATGTTTATTTCTCCATGTTTTTCCTCTATGTTTGCTGAATTCTGAAGCAAACATAGAAAGAGGAAAATGCCTCTATGGATTCTTGTTGTGCCCCTTTCTGCACAAAACAATCCTGCCTACAACACAGGCACCCTTGTACAATGGTGAAGGGGGCTTGCATTGGCGCTAGGCTGATGAACAAGTGCAGGGGTAAAGGAAAGGAATGCGCCATATTGGATATACACGGTGCATTCCTGCCCTTTCCCTCCTTGACAATTCCTGTAAATATTCCCCATAGTTTTTAGTTGATCAAAGACAAACTCCATTTCTGGGAGCTTTTAAAAAAAGAAAAATGGCTGTGAAATCTGATGCCAGCTGTACACAAACATTTAGTCCATTGAAAGGAACTGCTACAAAGATGGCCACAAGACTAGCAGTCATCTCTAAATTTGGAGGTAATATCCTTCATCATTCTAACAGACAGTACTGATTCTGGTAAATTCTAGATCAGATAACACCAATGGGTTGCAGTGGCGTACTCCACAGTTGATCTATGTTCTCTGTGGCTTAATCTAACAAACCACTTTATCAACAAAAAAAAGTTTGGGACTCCAACTAATATTCAATTAAATGTGTAGCTAAGTAACTGTGTGCACCGCTGTATGTGTGGCAACAACTTTAATTAACAACTTTACTTTGTATCTGAACAAATTACAAACAAGTAATCATTAAACCATTTTGTTTTTATTGCATTACATATTTATGTTTGGGAAAAATCACATACAGTTATTCCATTTGAACACTATTCAATATGTACAACAAAACAACCATAATCCAAAATAATATTGGAAAGCAATGTTGTTTTGACGTGACTCCATCTGTATCCATGAGTTGTCCTATACATTTAGGGACACAGACCCCTTCTTTAGGGGCCTCAAGAAAAAATATATTAAAACCAACATTAACAAAAACTGCTACCCACAGCTAATGTAACTACCAATGTTTTTCTACATCATCATCGGTCAACTACATGGCCTCACTACAATCTCAACAGTGTGGATATTAAGTTGATGGTGATAGGTGTCCACACTACATTCCACTAATTAACAAAACTGGTGTGCAAGCATCCCTTCAAACACAAACTGTCTGATATCTCATGCATCATAGAGACCACAAGCCTGTTTGGACTCTCTTCTCTTTTCATATAAACCACCAGTGGTTATTGCATGCTTTGAACGATATTGTGGGCTTGAATATGAAGGTACTCACTTTCCAGATGGAGTCTTACAGTTGCTATCTTCAAGACCCCGGACTCCTGAATAAGAATCTGTAAAATATACGAGCCTCATAAGTACAATGGCACTATTTACCCACCCACACACCTCACCATACGTATACTACAATGTCATACCTCGTAATTCTTCCTGTGTTACCAGCTTGTATGTCTTTAAACCGCACCAGAAAAAAAGACAAACCACCCAAATTTCAGGTTTGCATTGCAGAAAAGTATCAGACCCAACGTAAAAACCAATACTCAACGTGTTAACCTCTAATGAACCTTACCCAACCAAAAGCATCCGTCACGGGTGGTTAGACCCTCTCTGGTCCGCGAGTTCCCGCAGATGAAGTGATAAGTGAGGTGCTCTTACGACGGACACCAATTCTGCCCCTTGTTTATCAAAACCTTGTTTAATCTCAGAAAAACCACGGTGGCCATCTTAGTATTACACTTACTCCTCATACAATCAGTAAATATCACAAGAGTAAGTTAGTAAAAACTCCCTTAGCTTGATGCTCACTGGGTCGCCATTGTTATAACCACTGTAAACCACTTACTTGATTACTGCACTATTATTTATGAGTGTCCTCAATGCTAGAGTTCCTATGGCAGACTTCTTAGAGTGGAGTGAAATATCACCAATGTCAAATCTTTTCAGTCATAGCTGATGAAATGACACTAAGTTCATTATTTCAAAAGGGCAACACTTACCAGTGCCTTAATTTGAGATGTGGTACCCACTTCAGTTAACATACCAGAGTCAAATCTTTTAGTCGCTTAATGTCACATCAAGAAACATGAATTCACGACTTCCTGTGGTGGCCATCTAAGAGTGAGTATGAATATCGCTAATACTGAACTAATTTTAAGTCTGAGCTCGAAAGAATGAATGATTTCATATACACGGCCAAACGTCTGTACATATCAAAATAAACTTGTTCAAGTACAAACATGCAGCAGCTCAACATCCCTTCTCATAGTGGTTGAAATACAATCAATATCTTTACGGGAACAACACACGTCAAACACAATTATTACATGAGATAAACATACAAACCTCATGATGTTCATTAAACCCAATATACAACCATCCATTGCACAACCAGATTCTTCTCGTGTGTTTTTAGGCATATAACCCTAATGGGGATAACTAAATATTATGTGGCAGTTTAATCTCCTGAAAGATGTATATTCAAAAAGGCCTTATGTAGATGACACCCTACTTATACTCTCCCTATCCAACGAACCCAGCACCTCCAAAGTCAACTTTGAAGAACAGCTGCCTACAACTTAACACGGACAAAACCGAGGCACTCGTCATGGGCCCACACCCCGACGCCTAGAACGGCACCTGGTGGCCCATGCCCTCGGAACCAACCCTTACCCGTGGACCACGCATGCAACCTTGGAATCACGCTGGACTCAGAACTTTAAAATGGACCGCCAAGTCAATGCTGTCACCTCATCCTGTTTCCACACCATCCACCTCCTATGGAAGACCTTCAACTGGATTCCCGTTGAACACAGGAAAACCATCACCCATGCCCTTATCAGCAGCAGACTGATTATGGCAGCGCTCTCTACGCTGGGCTCTACATGAACCTCACCCACAAATGCCAGAACGTCCAGAATGCCTCAGCCAGACCAGTCCTCAACCTACTGCACCACTGCCACATCACCCAATACCTGCGAATGCTACACTGGCTCCCAGTCAAGAAGAGAATCACCTTGAAGCTTCTTACCAATGCCCAAAAAGCCCTCCACAGCACAAGGCCCCCCGACATGAACCACCGCCTATCATTCCATGCACCACAAAGATCCCTCAGCTCAGTCCAGCTCTCCCTTGTGACGGTGCCGCACATCAAGAAGACCAAAACAGGAGGTTGATTCTTCTCTGCCAGGCACCAACACTCTCCAAGTTCTTAAACGATCTCAAGACCTGGCTCTTCAACGAATCACTGTGAACTTCCAGGAGCTGCACGGACCCTCGATGGTCTTGAAGGACTTTCGAGACCTGGCTCCTTGATGAATCACTGTTAACTTCCAGGAGCTGCACCCCCCCCCCCCTCCCAGCACCTTGAGACACTCTTGGCTGAATAGTTGCGCTTAACAAACACCTGATTGATTGATTGTACATGATTGTACCTACCTTCCAAAAGGCTTTTGACTCAAGTACTCCTACAAGATAAATGCACAAAACATAACATATGCTCACATTCCTGGAGTGGGGGATAGAGTAACACCAAAACCAGATCGCAGACTGGGGTTGATACTAGCTGCACACAAGACTCTAGCTTCTGTACTCCTGGTTGTGGCAGCTTCAACGTCCAAGTAAAATGCACCGCAACTGGAGAAAGGAAGGTACTACCAGCAAGGCCTGGCTTGGTCCGGAATGTTGGGTATCTGGTTAGGGGAGAAAATTGTGGACAAGAAAGAGTTTGGGCCATCCTACAGAGTGCCTGTACCTGTCCAGGCTGTTAAAAGTACCAGAACTGTACTGCTTCCACCCTTTGCCCGTTGCAAAGACAAACGGTTTGTCTCCATTGATCTGATCAAACCTCACTATGTGGCCAATTCTCAACAGTAAGCCACGTGGGCTCCTGGGTAGCTACCTGCCTCCTCCCACTACTGTTCAGGAAGTTTAGATGGAAGCTTTGATAACTGAAGAAATATCCTCTCTCACACGAAAAACACCGACCAACAGCAAAGTTTATCTTCTACCTGTTGCAACTACAACAACTGTACAGACAACTAGTACAGAGAGACAAGTTTCAATTAGGAAACCTGACAAAAATAAAAATGTACCACAGATTGAGCCATCTCCCAGTTCTACAAACCTTGCTGAGCTGCCAAAAATAGATTGTACGGCCTCTGGCTACTTCATTGACTTTGATGACTTCTCATTGGATTCAACTGATCCACTGCCTCCACCACCACCACCTCTCCCTTTCAGGCTGAAAGTGCGTGTTTTCTATCTTTGGCTGAAAAGGACTTGTTTTTTCCTCCTTGGTTGCATCTTTGGATTACAATTGCGTTGCTTTTCCTGGTCCTCTGGATTGTTTGGTAACTGTCTCTTTCCTGCTTTCAAACGGACACTATCGTCCGGAACGCTCTGCAGTAAATTGGGTGAACTTGGTACTCAAACCACATGCATCATCACACTTTGAATGGACAGAACTTTCACTGTGGACATTATAGTGGTTCCAGTTCCTGAGGGGATTTTGTGGGATAGAGCATTGTGTGATGTGTATGGCCACACTGAACTGCTACCAATTCCATAATTATTCAACATTTCTATGAATGATGTCTTTACCCCTAGCATTGTTTCTGATGATTTGGACAGTGATACAGTGCATGAACTGATAGAAGGTCTAGAGCATTCTACTGTGTTTTCCTCTGATCAATTGTATGATGGTACATCTAATTATGATGACTTGGTTTTTTTTCAACATAATGGTCACTGTTTCTTGAATTAAGTCAGTGTTTCACATGCTGTTTACAATTACTCTTAATGGGAACATTGCCTTACACCATCACAGGGTAGTTCAAAAACATTTGTACAGAAGTTTGCCTATTTTTCTTTGGTTATGACACATCTGACCCTGCCTCATTATATTATAGGCTTGCACGAACACCTACAAATAAAAATACGCCAAAGACACCAAGCAGATATATTTTGCATCTTTTCTTTCCCAGTTGTCTGTTCAGGGTTTTGACTTCTGTAGGGACAGTATAGATGTAAAATATATTTGGGGAACAAGAAACTGGCAGGTTCAGGGAACTGAGGCTTTGTGTTGAGCATGCCCAATACCGAAACAAATGATTTTCCTGAGTAAAACTGTGCAACAAACGTTATGTCTTGGAATATCCAAAATGAAAGACTTGAACACACCACAAATTCTACATTTGCAAGTTTTGACAATTGGGAACAATTTACACTTTACAGTGAAGATACAATAGATGCCATGCTATGTAATGGCACATACAATTCATCTGACCCGCCATTAGAAAGGATGGTTTGTTTGGCCACTGGACATTAACAGGTGTCAGGCACGATTCCTAGGCAACACCAAGGGTTTCAAGGCTAATAGACCAGACATGTGTTATGTACAATCTAAACATTCAGTGGAAGTTCTGCCTTGATTGGCTAAAAACTGTAACACTGTCTAAAATGAAACAACACTTGTCCCTTTTGTCTGATGACATGGATCTCAGGGAATTTTTTGATTGGGTCCCCAGAAGCCACATCAAAAACGCTTCTTGTATGCAATATACAATGAAATATGGAAGGTTTCTTAGCAGGATGCTTAAAAAAGACGGCATGAAATTGACAGGGTTAATTTAGAAGAGGCGTTGGCAGTGGTCTACAATGGTATGACCACTTTATCCTCTACAATATACTCTTTTGGTTTCATAGTGTGGACGGCATAGACATTTTAAAGCAGGACATTTCCGCATTACAACATGGGCAGTCGCAATTTAGTTCTTTTATGCTATTGAGCTGGACTCTTCAAACATTACTTTTAGGCCATGTGCCATGGTAACATATTAGCACCACTAGTCTGTTTTCACCATATCATCTGAGGGAACAGCAGATACTCATGGCATGAAAGAATGCTAGAAACACGATTGTACATATTGAAAAGCTAGAGAAATAACCTTTCACCGTTGCAGAAAATCCATCTGCGGACTGGATAATCCATGGGTATATTACTTTGCCAATTTTGACATTCCACCTCTAATGGTAGGTAGATATGAAGTGTTAGGGGAAGGGTACATACACAAGTATTGGGAGTCACCTTTCAAGTATAGATGTAGAAATTGGGAAGCTGAAGTCTTTCTCAGAGGTTCTGACTGTGAGAACACTTTGATACGGTCCTTCGTCTGCAAGGACATTTTGCTTCATGTGGGCTTAAAATGCATCTTTGGCGAACCTGTCTGGTGATCTGAAAGGTTCCCCTGCTGCTGTGATTTGTTAGACTTTATGATTGTTCTCTAATGAGAGCTATATGACACTTAACAGTCAAGGCTTGGTGGGATGAACCCCAGCATCGCCTATCTGATGACAGTAAATTCCATAGTTACTTGCTATGCTCAAGTTCTGTTTCCACCTTCCCGCTGGGTTAGGGAGGCAATACTATGACCATCGAAAAGCATTTATACTTGATGCTCTGAGCAAACTGGAAGCCATAATGTTTAAAATAAAATGCGGCTTTAACATCCGCTAATGAGACATTATTTATTTATTTATTTATTTGAGGTTTTATAGAGCGCGAACATGACCCATTAGGGTATCAGAGCACTTTACAGGGATTAACATGTTACATACAGGTTAGGCATAGGCAAAATGCAAGGAATGGGGGTAAGGGAATTGACATAATAGGACAAAAGCCAGAGTTATACAACAATAATCAGTGCATTTCCAAAGTCAGTGAGAGACATGTCAGCAATAAACAAGGAACACCAGCAATTTTATAGTAGAGGACACAATGATAGCAAAGGCAGAGAGAACCAGCAGAACATTTGAAGGGGTGAGAATTGGTACACAGAGAGGGCCAAGCAGTCCAGGAGAATATGCACAGAAACAAAAGCCATGATAAAAGGCGGTATGCACGACAAAGGAGAGTTATAGGAGGAATTGGCTCATTAGGACGGTTTTAGCTTCCTGGTTTGTGATTGACAGAGTAGGTATTCTTCTGATGGAGGATGGTAGCGCGTTCCATTTGATCTCCAGGTTGCAAGGTCCTGTTCAGATATATAGGTATTACTTCATACTAACTACACCACTGCATTTTGGGGAGCTGGTCCACCATATTTCTAACATGTCCAATTCGAAGGAAATAGCACACTTTTTAAAGTCTATACGCTCTGGGTTGTTTGGTGCATTCCAGACAGTTTTCGGGGTCATTCCAACTTTCATACACTCCTTACTCAGAAGTATTTTTGGAGGTCTTGTGCTTGTCCTGGTCCTAATTGCCGGGACTGTGATTAGGTTTCTGCTCTGCAATAGATGTCCCAGCTCAAAAGAAAATGAATTGAGTCCTGCCACATGAGCTGGTGGGCTGTGAATGCATGGTGCATTGCTTCTGCACACCTTCGCTTCAGGAACTGAATGAGCATTGGTTCTTGTCCTTTCAGCCTGTCTGGCTGCACTGCATGCAACCTATGTTCTCCTGTCTGCTTTGAAAATTTGAATGTGCCCTGGATTCATGCCTTGAATCGCAATTGGTTGAGCCATTGGACATGCATGTACTGATAGACCCCTAAAAGGCCCATTTGTATGGTCGTCCCTTGTGTAGTCCATTGCTGCTGAATGCATTTTTCAAGCTGTCCTAGGATGCTTCAGCTCCTAGTCAAATGGATTTTGTCTCTGCTGACCATCTACAGGCTATGGTCCCTCCCTCGGCGGCCTCTCTGGGGCTGGATAGGAACACATTTGCTCCATGAACTTGCACTTCTAGGAATATCGTCTGTGGTTGTTGGCACCAGAAATGTTTTGTCTACCACTTGGAACACATACATAATTGGCTATTCATTTAGCGGGAATCTTTTATTTTGGCCTGAATTTTTTATGAAACGTCTTCTAAATGTACTTCATTTTTATACGTTTTAAGCAAATGGCTTTCTGTGTGCTTTGAGTTTCGAACTCACATGATCGTCTCTTTTGAGTTTAGTTTCACAATGATTTTAGATCATGGACCTTTTTATGCCACAGCTTTTTATATTGTTTTTCTGATTTTTAGATAGCTTCTAAGTTGTCCGTGTCTGAGGAGTGGGTGTTCTCTGAGGTAGGCCAATATAGAACAGACCCCTTATTTATTAGGGACACGTTTTCTTAAGTTGCCATCTCTTTTCACACAATAACCTTTTACACACATTTGCGTGTGTGACAATGTTGGATTAGTTTCTCCAAAACTGCTTCGCTTTCAGATTCTACTTCACCTAACATTATCAGGATTTCTTAAACACCATAAACAAGACCTTGTCACACATTGTGTAAATGTAGTTCTATTTTTCGTCCCCAGAGCTACATGGCTAACTATAGACCAAAACAATGCTGGCTTGCACAGAACTTGCAATGATGCTTTTCATTATAAATAAAGAAGCATTTCTGGGTTTAGGCAGATGTGAGCTTTGCTGATATTGACGATGTCTCTACACTCTTCTTGCTGACTTTATTTGCAAGGGTGTCCAGCTCATGACCATGATGGGAGTTTCCATTCTTTCAATCATCTTACCAGGGTTGGATCATTCAGTATGGGGATTCTTGGCTGTACATACAAAAACTCGCCTTTGACACTTAGGTTAGGAACTGCTTAGTAGGCGTACAACCAATTCTCTATATTGTAGGCGTACAACCAATTCTCTATATTGTTTTTATGTCTGCATATGTACATTGTTTTAGCACAGTGGTGGAACTTTTTATTCTGTACACCATTCTGGTGCTTCAAATAACTTTCATTTGCTTCTGTTTATTGATCATTGCAGCACATATATTTTATACAAGAAGGGTTCTACATCTGTTACCATGCTTCCTGGGGGACCAGGGTTGTCATGTTCAGTGGTTGCTAGAACCAACTGCTTCCTGAATAGGTTTAGGGGATTCTATGGTGACACCGTGAGCTAGCTGGTGTGCAGGACAGCATATACTTAGGGGGTGCATAGAATCAGTCTGGCACCATCCCAAAGTTTATACTGCACATAAACGTGTAGTTCCTGCCATAGTGTGGAAACTACATGACACAGAGGCACTGACGGATCAACTTGTCTGCGCAGACATTAGAGCAGCATTGGAAGACTACCTAGGGCATAACGGGGGCTCCACGCAGACACCAGCAATGGACTGGGAGGCATTGAAGGCGGTGGTGAGGGGTGAATGCATGTCAAAAAAATATGCCATTAGGCAACAACTGACACATGACCCACTGTAAAAAGATGTGTGATAGACAGAACTGCAGTCCCAGAGTGGAAATGACACACCCCATCCAGAGCCCCTGCAGGCGTTGCATTGAGAGACTGCAGATTTGTTGGACACCCTAGATAAACACACTATTCATGACTATAGATGGTGATGCATGTGGAGGAGGGCAGGTCGGGTCGAATGCTAGCGTGTCTCCTGAAACAGGAGGCCTCACCCTCCCTCTCCCAATTCTGTCCCGGAAAAAAGCAGGCCGGACAAGCGTAGTAAAGCAAATGGTTATGAACTAAGAACTGTCTACATATCTGGCGACACTGTATATGAAACCACCTGGCAAAGATTGTGGCCGGAATGTGGGTTTTCAAGCAGATCTTACCATGCTGACACTTACAGCAGTAGGCAGGGCAGGATTGGAAGCTGCAGTAACACGTGAGGGTGGGAAAGATGCTGGGTAGTGATGGCTTCCTTTCTGAATTGTATCAGATTGATGTGCACATCTTCACGGATCACCTACTAGAGGTGTATCTATAAGCTGCACATAGCAGCAGTCTCCCTTTATGCATGCAAAAAAACATCATTATTATGTTCCCACAAGCCAGATAAGGACCTGGCAGAAATGGCCTCATGTAGACCATTCTCCATGCTATATGGAGACACGATGATCTTAGCCCAGGCACTTGCCGAGAGGCTTCAGCCCAAGGTGGGGGAGTTAGTGCACAAAAATAAATGCAGGTTCATCCCAGGGGAGAATACCATGATGAACCTGTGGTGTCTTAGGCACCTACTACACTCTTTGTAGGATGCCCAATGGGGTGGCACCCTAGTAGCCCTGGACAATGAGAAGGCATTTGACTGTCTGAGTTGGGACTTCATGGTTGAGGATATGACTGGGATGGGATTTGGACTCCAAATCTTAAAATGGGTGCGACTCCTATGTACAGGTCAGATGGTGAGACTTCACACTGGCAGATGGATATCACTGGTGTGGGTATTAGAGCATGTTACCAGGCAGATTTTTCCCATGTCACCACTGCTTTTTGTCCTATCATTGGAGCCTTTGGCCATGAGACTGCAACAGCCACTACAACCTTGGGGCATGAGAGTGGGGAATATGACACATATTGCATATATGTATGCAAATGATAATCTGGTGTCCTTACCCAAACAAGAGGAATTGCTACCAACACTGTTCAATAAACTAGCCTTGTTCGGTTTGGAGAATGTCAGGCCTAAGGGTTAACAAGAAAAATACAGTGCTTTATCTTTGTGCAGCCTGGGCTGGTACCCCTAGTGCTGACCTCCCTGAGTGGTAATTACATGGGAATCAGGTACATTTCACTATCATGGCATCTGGGTGATGGATGAATTGGCATGTGATCACCAGCTTTACATGAAAATGATACTGGAGGTGCTCCCATCCTCCATCGCATTCCGAAACAAACTTCCCCTCTCAATGATGGGACAGGAGGTGTTTGCCAAGAGGGTTCTATTTCCCAGATGCCTCTAGGTGCTCCAAAACACACTGCATCTGATCCCCGCTTGAGCTTTCAGGACCTAGACAGACTCTTAATTACCTTACTGTGGGCTGGGGACAGAAAAGGGCCCACTTAGAAGTACTGAAACTGAGCAAAGGGGACTAGGTCTGGTGGATCCTGAGCTTTATTATATGGCCTTGTAGTTGCAACATCATGTGAAATGGTTCTCAAATGAACCCAAACTGGCAACACATCTCCTGAGTGGCACGATGGAAGTTCAGTATACTGCCTGTCTGCCTCATGTGAGGTCTATGACAGGCTGCGGAGTGCCGGTGGTGGTGGTGGAGCAGGTTGCAGCAGTGTGGGACAGGGTAATCTGAGTGCTCATGCATCTGCCATTTAGCAGATCCCTCCAGCTGGACTGACTGCAGCCGTACTGACAGATTAGCGGCATGATGGCTCTGTGGGTCTGGACGACAGGGAGCTTCATCCTGATGGGGACTTATATCTGGCAGAGGTGTTCATTACCTTTTAGGAAGACTGGAAGACCTTTGGGAGCACAGAAGGACAATGTCTGCAGTTCGCGAAGCGTGCACGAGATCTGTACAGACTTCCCAATTGGGCCACTAGTGTTCCCACTTCTAGAGATACTAATGGAGGGCGGACAGTGAAGACAACTGACTACCAGGTACCATCAGGTGTGAACTGCAAAAAATTGCTAGTAATGCCAGGTTTAACCTCACCTACTTTCATTATTTAAACCGGACATACATTACCCCTGACAGGCTACATGAGATTTATCATAATCGATCCTTGGAGTGCCCTTGATGTAAGGAATCAGTTGCCACATCCATCTACATGACATGGATGTGTAAGATGTTGAAGAGTTACCCGGAGGAAGTAACCTGAAGACTGGCACGAGTGACTGGGGTAGATAACCAGCTGATGATCCAGCACTGTTAGCTGGGCATGATCCCTAGAGCCAAGAAGAGTGCAATGCGTTATAGATTTACACAGTTAGGTCTACTACCAGCAAAGAGGAAGCTTGCTGTATGCTGGGTGGCCAGTGCCAGGCTCACAACGGTGTGGTGGCCACAGGACATGTTGAAGTGGGCACTGGTGAAAGAGATATGCCTCAAAAAGATACAATAGACTAAAAGGTGGAGGAAGACCTTAGGGATTGGTCAGACCTGCTCCCCTGCTTTGCAGATATAGTGGATTAATTGGAGGCGGATGGTCCTCAGTGATAGCTGGGCAGTAAAGGAAGGAATGGCTGATGAAGAATGATGGATCACACATATTTTATGGATAAAGGGAACATGGTTAGAGCTGGTAGGGGGGAATCTTTCGCCACGCACTAGAGTGGGTAGCTTCTCCCCGGGAGTGGGAGGTTCTGTGGTGTGCTTAGGGGACGTTATCATTAGTTCTTAACATGAGTTGTAATATGTTAGTATGGTACAGGTTGGATTTGAAGCAATAAGAAGTTGACCTCAGATGTCTTACAAAATTAGAAAATTAGACGCACTGTTATGCAATCATACTGCACTACCTATTTACAATCATAATAAATGTTTCTGTGTAAATGTTGAAAATGCAATAAAAACATTGTTTAAAAAAAAAAGAATAGAAGGCAGAGGTTCATTGTAATTTCAATCATGGATTGTGCAGACTAGCAATCCGGCAGTATTATTTGAAAGACCACTTCCAGAAACCCAAAGTCTTTGGCTGTTGAGTCTAGCCCAGACGGGGCAATTTGCCCCTATATGTGGGTACCTCCTCAGATTGAATATTGCATGGGTCTTCCAAGGTCACTATGTGAGCTGTGTGGGCCGAGTTAGGAGCCCTGCCTGTCCTACTGTGACAGCCATGGCTCAACTCTAGCTGCAGATGCAGCTGAGGAGGAAGAAAGCATGGAAATGCATTTTGATCATTTATGCTGGCAGGCACCAGAAGCTCTGAGCATGGCTCACACCTGGCTTCTCCTCGTCAGCACAAGCCATAGGAGCACTTGGCAGCCAATGTAACTTCTAAGACATACACCAAACAATTAAGGCTCTCTGGTGCTCTGCTGTGGCCAACTGCCATGCATTTAAGTTCTCTTCTAGACCACAACCCATTCACTCTATTAATATAGCAACTTATAGAGCGTATTGCTGCACGAGAGGGCATCCTGGGCGAGTCACGTCCACCATGAATTCTTTTGAAAGGCACAGGGTTATCACTGTTGCTCTCAGTCTGCAAACCCCTTTCACAAAGGACCTTTATCTGTGTTGCTTTTCCAATGCTCTAACCTCTTCATGTTCTAACTACAGTGCCATTGCAGTGGGTCTCTCATTTACTGTGATCCCAGCAATGGACTCCATTTGTAGTCTCTGCTCTAAAATAAGAATCTGCAGAATACCATAAATCATGACTGAAAACTTAAATAGCACTTCCATCTAGCAGTACCTGAAGATCACTGGCCCAAAGCAAACCGACTCTATGCAGACCTAAAGAGGACAGGTCATGTGTACAAAATGTTTTAATTGTGCATAATATTCATACATTCCCATACATTTAAAACTTTGATGGCATCTAAAGAAGACACATAACTTTTGACAGAATGTGATTCGCTGTACTTTTTGGTGAAAAACAAAGCACAAATGCAGTTTTCTAAAAAAAAAATATCTTATCTTTATGTCTATTTTTGGAACTTCTAAAGCAGAAAGAGTAAGAGTAGGCTGGAAAAATTGTTTGACGCTGACATGATGTGTGATCTGCAGGCTACGAGATCGAATTCAAGCAAGATTTACCCATTCATTCTTTTATTCCACCTCTGATGAACTGAGTAGCATGCAACTTGATAACAGTAACCCCTATTATTTATAGTACTTCAAAATGATAAAAGTGTTTAATGTTAATAGCTTTTAAAGTGCGCAAATACCAATCGGTGTCTTGGAACAAGTGTCCGTTATGAGAAAAACAATGCAAAGGAAACAGAGACACAAAAGTTTACAATAGGAGCATAAGAGCCAAGTTGTTAGCTCTTTCATAAATTTGAGCAGATTAGACTGTGCTCTGAGATGGTCAGGCAAATAGTTCTACCATTTAGAAGTAGAATAGGAGAAACTCCTTTCTTCCCAGTGTGCTTTAAATTCTGGGAATGATCACTAGCCTGGCCGTTCCTGACCAAAGAGCCTGAGTAGGAGAATATCATTTAAAGATGATTCTTGCCCTAATCAGCAGCCTATGCAGTTCCTTGACAGTTTGGGAGGCTGAACCGTATCTTGGAAGGTTTCTCAACACTTGGGCTGTCCGATTTTGAAAAGCCGTAAACTTGAATATGTTTGATCAACTGAGCGATATAAGCAGTAAACAGTAATGGACTTAGCGGCGATCCCTGAGGGACCCCACACAGAAGGGTGAAAGAGGCAGAAATGAAATCCTCTAGAGCTACTTGCTCTCTATTGAATAAAAAAGATATCATAAGTTTCGGGGCGGAGCCTTTAATACCAGGCCTGTCAAGTATCACGCATAAGGTGTGACGCTCACGCATTTCAGTGCGGTGTTCCGCATCACCGCACTGAAATGCATTGTCACGCATTCATGCCACTCTGAGACTCTGGCTAGGCAGGGTGCCAGCGCACGCTGTGCAGGCTCTACTGTTCCCCGCAGACGTGCTGCCAGCTGCAGCTGGGCTCAGTAAGTTAACAGTTAAATTTCTACCCTCAGCTCAGGATTGCCTGCGAGTGCTACAAAGTAACAAGGGGTTGCGGGGTGTAGGGGGTCGCCTGTCAGTTTACCCGCTCTGTTATTTGTACTGCAAATAAACCTGCAACTTTTCATCCCAACATGCTTGTCTGTGTGTCATTTGGTTGGGGGGGAGGTTGTGGGCAGAGGCGTACCGATGTCACTACTATGTTGCAGAGGAGCCGTGTCCGGTCGGCGCGCATTCTGTGACAGGATGTTGAATTTTCGCCTGCCAGCCGGGCCCAGAGTTACAGGTCTTCACTTCCCCCTGACCTTGACATGTTCTGATGCTGTGCCCTGCCCAGGCAGAGCCCAACTTGTGCCCCAGACTCAGCACGCCAGCATGATTCTCATAGTGAGAGCAGGTGGCACAGACTGAGGCAGGTTAGCATGGCTTGCTCTCTAACTCTCGAGACAGGCTAGAGATCCACGTGGTGCCAGTCCACCAGCACCTCTCCGTGGATCATTCAGACATCCGTCAAGAGATTCAGGTAAGTCTGATATAAATGTATTAATCTTCTACTGATGACATTTGGTATGTGTGTTACGAATGAAGCAACAGCCTTTATTTTCACAGCGCAGACTCGTTATGTCAGAGATAAGTCAGGTGATTAATGTTCCGCTGGAGAGAGGTCAGAGTTTTATCTAGTGGCACTTTCAGTTTTCATCCTAACCATTAAGTAGCCCAGAGGGTTAATATGCTTACAGCAAAGAAAGTCTACCAGCGTATTGTATTTTATTGAACTGTATTATATGTGGATAGCTCAGTGGGTTGCAGCTTTTGTCAGAGAGATCCATTTGTTACATGTGGTTCAGCCACACCTGAAGCTGAGATGGTGGGGGGTGCTGATTTTTTAAGAAATTAAAAAATAGCTTTAAAAGCACCTACTGCACAGTTCGAAAATCTTGTTGCTCAAATGAGTGTGATTTCTGATATTTGCCTATTTCCATGGACTTAATTGCATGATTTTGGTCGTAAGAAAGTGGCACACGTTTAGTCATTGAATGACTCTCATAAATCCACGGAATGTATGAAAATGTCACATAAGCAATCTGAAACATTAGCAGCTATACTCAAATGGGTGTAATTTCTGCTATCTATATGATTCCCTCATCTTCATTGCTTGATTTTGCACATGAGAAAGTGTCACTCATAGTCCTTGAAATGTCACTCATAATTACACTGAAATTTTGAAAATGTCACACATAGTAATCTGAAACCTTGGCAGCTATGTAATACCAACCATTTCAAGATGGTTGACTAACAGAGAGTGGTCAACCATATCAAATGCAACAGATCCAACAGGATCAGGTCCGCATTGCCATCACTATCTACAATGACTCTGATCTCTTCAATGGCAACAGCAAGGTCAGATTCTGTGCAATGATTGGGTCTAAACCTATACCGTGGGGGGGGGTCAAGGTGGTTGAAGGTTTCCAGAAAGGTTTTAATGTCCCTATTCATGGCGTTTTCGAGGATCTTGGCAGGTAGTGGAAGGCGCAAAATTGGCCAGTAATCCTTCACCTCAAGAAGGTCAACCGTGGGTGGATTCAAAAGAGGCAATATGGATGCTTTCATCCACACAACTGGAAAACAGCCAGAGGTAAGAATCCTGCTTAAAAGCAGAGTAAAATAAACGGAGCTAATCTTCGATACTGGATGAAGCACCTGAAGAGGGCATGAGTCCGAATCGACACCCGACTTAATGGTTTAGGATCAGTAAAACGAGCTATTATTAATGGATTGACCTGAATCTACTAAAAACATAGCGAAAGTAATTCAGTTAAAATAAATACATCTTCTTTGCAGTAACAATTAAATACAGGACCTGCTGGTAGCTGGAAAATTAATGTTCTATTGCATTTTGGCATTTCACATAATTGAATTTTGGTTGCACTGCTAGCATTTCATTCAAAACATCAGTTAGTTTTAATTACATAACAAGCAAAGCTTTCAACACTCCTTAGTTTTAATCCGTCAAGCTTTAATGTTATACACCAATTCATTCAGCAGTACAAAACAAATACATTTCAAATCAATTTCATGAAAACCGGTTTTAGCACTAAAATATTTAAATTTGGACACATCAATTTATATGCATGTTTGTTCGTTTAGTGACCTCTTGCTTAAGTAATGAAAAAATATAAGTCCACGCATATTTAATTATTTATGTGTAGACAATTATAACAATCTGGTGAAAGGACAGCTTTTGCTTCACTGATGTTAAATGGTAGTGTAGGTTAGACATCAAACGTAAACAAAGTGTTCGGAACGTAACTTTTTTATTTCTTAGTCAAAACCGAAAAATTACATTCTCCTTTTATTGTTTCCGCACATGAATATACCCATATTGTTAAAGGAATTTATTTCAATTTAACACCCTTCAATTTCCGTCACAAACTAGAGACCTGCAACACCGTGGTTAATCATCCACAACACCCTTATCCATCTGTGTATTAAAAGAGAAGTCTAAGGGGCTCATTAGTATGACCGGCGGACTTTGTGCGCCTGCCATAGCCCAGGGAAATGGGACTGCCCGCAATGCATGCGGCAGTCCCGCACATACCATTAGGATGCCCCCGTCACACTGGTGGGCCCATCCTGCATTCTTGACATTGAGGCGCCCGCCTCAATGCCAAAATGGCATGTCGTGCCGCCTCAATACCAAAATGGCATGTCGTGCATTTCCATGCACAACAGACGCCAGCGTTCCCCGTGGTCCGATTCAGTCGGCAATATAGGTCAACCATCATACCGAGGTTGAGCCCCACACCATACCGATCCAGTTGAATACATCGATTTTTACTGACACAGAGGGGACGCATCATTACCCATTGATCTGATTGGGACGACGCCGAAATTAACTGTGTCACCGCCCCGCGCTCTCCAACTCTCTTTATTTTCTCTATCAAATTATGGACTGCTTATCCTAACGTTCTTACAAACCAATCTGAGGACCATTGCAGTGATAAGACAGAGCGCCAAGTACAACGGTTGCCCGCCCGTTTCCCTGTCCTGAAGAAGACCCCACGGCAAGGGCTCAACTAACCCTGCACTATTCAGAGGGTCGAAACGTCGACAACGTCCGTATAGTCAACTCCTTCCCCACATTTTTGACATTAATTGCTTTATTGGAGTATGACATTGTTGTGTATATATTGGCACAGTGAATCATTCTATGTGTAATGAAATGAAAACACAATTGTAAATTTTTGGATATTTCTTGTTTTTATTGTCACAATTTCTCCATCACACCGTCCTCACTTAATCACCTCCTCCCTCCCCCCTTTGGGCACCGTTCAACCTACTCTATGCATTAAAAATGTTAATGTATTTGATACATTGCTCCTCATTGTGAATTAAAACAATGTTGGATTCATTTAGTGTTGTCTAATCTTCCTCAAAGTTTATAAGTATATTTGTTCTCCCACTGAGACCCCTTCCTTTCAGTACTTCAATACCAAAATGGCATGTCGTGCATTTCCATGCACAACATTGCAGGCACCGCGTGGTGCCTGCCATGTTGTGCATGGATATGTAGGGGGGTACAATAGGTACCCCCCATGTGCAACCCCCACACGCACAAACACCCTGGGGGCCCGCAATGGGCCCCCAAAGACAAAACCGCATGCCTTTCCATGGAGGAGTCCCCACCATGGAAAGGCCTTCCACCGCCATGATGGTAAGGCAAGGCACTGTCACCATATTCTTGGGCTTTTCCGCCCGCTAGGCAATCGGGCGGATTTCCTACCGGTGGAAAAACGGCGGACAGTCTTCCCGTCCGCCGGGGTCTCCCCCCCGCATCGAAAATTGGCAGGGGAAAAGTCATGCGGTCGGTGGATTTTGCCGATCCGCCCGCTATCATAATGACCCCCTATGTGTTCCTTTCAGTTTCCTTAACTAACACTTTATGTAGCTGTGGTAGACATGTAGCCCACCAAAAGGTGTTTGAAAGCACAGGGCAGGCATCCCTAGTATGTACATTTTACCACACCTCAGGGGAGAGTAGAAGTAAAGTGCACAAAAGGTGCCTTGTATGTCGTGTCTGTCCAAAAGGATAGTCATCAAGGCATGTGCTCCTTTGACATATGTGGAACGATGAAGCACTTACAAGCCATGAACACTGCTGAGTCCTCCCAAGTGGAAATGGAAGAGCAGCAACATGATGAAGGGGAGAGGGAAACACTTCCATCACAAGTACTGGTTTGTTATTTCTTCAGGTCAGATTAACAAAACAGTCATTTCTCTTGCTATGAACCAGTACCTCAAAGCTTACGTCAGAAGTTTGATAAAGTTCAGACAACTAGGTAAACAGTTCAATGATAAGAAATGTATTTAAAAAAAAAAGAAGAAAACCTAAAAAACAGTATTGTGGTCTGCTAAGGATGGGTTGAGTACAGGCTCTTTGCTCAACCACTTCTTGATATGGCTGGAGGCTGTATATAAATGGGGTTTACTGGCTGCAGTGGCTTGGGCACAGAGAGATACTGTAGGCAATACACACTGTGGTGGGGAATAGCAACTTGGCATGGGTTGGTCGAAGAACGTGGCTGAATGTGATGTCCTGCCCCCAATCCTCCCTGTACACAGCCAAGGGCCATGCACAACGCATTATTAAGTATTGCTTGACTTGATATTATGGGCATACAGACCCATGAACATATGTATATATATATATACCATTGGATTTCACAAAAATATATAGTAGAGAATATGTAAAAGTTTCTCATACCTCGCAGCCAAGACCTGGAACGATCTCCCTCTTCACCTCCGGCAAAGCCCGACACTGCACCAATTCAGGACTAGGCTCTTGGAATGACCTCAACTGAGCTTCACACTCCCCCCCTCATACCCCCTCCAGCGCCTTAAGACCCTTACGGGTGAGTAGTGCCCTTTACAAACCCCTGATTGATTGATTGACTGATTGAGTCAATGGAGTACCTACAAAATACAAAATAAATTGCCAAGAAATAGTAAGCATGGAGAGAGTTCAGAGAGCAATACATTACCTCCAGAAAAACAACATCTACTATAAAAATGTGGACTTCATTTTGTCTACATATCATTTGGAAAGGAAAATCAAAATAGGCAATGTGAACATATCACTGACAAACAAGCTGAATAAATATATGAACATTGAAGTATACACCCACTACACTACAGATGATTGATGGGTGATGGTTTTGAACTGTATTAGATGAAGGATGCTAGGGGACAGCCTATTAATGTCTGAGAATAAATGTTAGAAGCAAGAGGTTATACACATGTATTCCCCAGTGGAAAATGTGGACAATATCAGTCAGTCAGTAACTCTCTTATGATCACAAGGATCCTGAAAAGTATACAGCACAACAGAGACCAAAATGCACAGCAATGATAAGATAGACAATATAAAAAGTTACTAAAACAATTGCACAATTTACTCAATTTAAAAAGCACTCCATAGGAAAAAAGTGCAATATGCAGTAGCAGCCAAGAACAAGTCTGATTGATCAGAATTAAAGTGCTTATTGTGCTAGGTTACAGAGCCAATAGATACAAGATCTTAAACAATTTCAGAAAGGATCGGGTCAGGCCATTCCTTATGGGCAACGGAAAGCTTCAAAAACATGGTTTCCTTCGCTTAATCCAAAGTGCATGGTTACATTTAGAAAGGCCAACCACAATGGATTGTCTAGTATCAGTGCACAGAGCTTTTAACACCTCTAAGTAATGACCACGTTCTACTAGAGAACAAAACGGGATAATCCATTTTTTCCTCAGTAACCAGTAGGATGGGCAAAAGAAAAGTAAATGGACAATAGATTCCGAACTTCCTCGGCATGCCGGACAGCGATTATCAAAAGTAGCACTGCTCGACCATTTTGAAGAAAACAGTTTGGTAGGAAGGGTTTTATAACGGAATTGCAAGAAAAGCTTCAGTGCAAAAGAGGGAACAATTTCATCCATTCTTGGTTCCAAGGATAAAGAACATTTAAATGTAGAAAAGTCTTTAGTCAGGCTAGATTCCAAAACTAAAGCATCCTCTCCTAAGGTAGTTTCCCAGAACACTTCCTTTATTCTTGCTCTTGAGATTCGGCTCATACTTCCCGGGTTTGTCCAAAAAGCATCCATGCCCAGCTTCCCCAAGATTTTCTGTATGGCAATGAACCAGTTGATGTTTGACGCTTTGGGGAATCTCAGGAGAGCTAGCAGAGTCTCTCGATATGGTTCAAGCTCCTCCACAGTTCATAGTCTAAACCAGAACATTAACAATCTATAATTTGCCTTTTGTATCAATTCTCTATGTGCCAGATCCATATACAAAGGTTTCATTGGGGAACTTTGGGGCAAATCCACTAATGATCTTAAAAAACGGTTTTCAACAACAATTAGCGGCACTATGTTTCCTGTCCCCCACAACTCTACACCGTACATTATGCTCCCCAATACCTTAGTGAGGTAAATCTCAAGTGCTGGAGCAATCTGGCGTGAGACTGTTTTTCTATGAATCTTGCTAATGTGGTTACACTGGACAATTTGGTTTAATTTTGCCTTCTCCATATGAGCATTCCAGTGTACTGATGGGGACACTCGAATACCCAAGTAGTCAAATACATCTACTTGTTCTAGTCTAGTATTGCCAGCACATAGCAGTCTACTTGATACTTTCCTTCCCATTTTATTAAAAATCATATACTTAGTTTTCCCCTCATTTAAAAACAAACCCCTATCATTACAAACATTTATAAAATCATTTAAAAATTGCTGGAGACCCTGGGATGACTTTGAAATTAAAAGGGTATAATCTGCAGATAATAAGGCGGGAACTCTTTTAGTGCCTATTGTTGGTGCCCCGCAGCCACCCCTGTCCAGAAAATGAATAACACCATTGATAAAAAGAGTAAAACGGGTGGGCGCAAGCACACAACACTGTCGTACACCACGCTGTACAGGAAAGGTATCTGTAACTTCATTTTTTGGGCCCCACCTAACCTGTGCTGAAATAGAAGAGTGGAGTCTAAAATGTTTATCCGCAAGCCCATCTCTTTTAGTACACCCCACAGCTTTGCACGAGGCACTGAATCAAAAGCTGTGCGCAGATCAACAAATGCCACATAAATTTCCCAAATTTAACATCCACTTCTTTCCAATAAATACAAATAAAACAAAAAACCTGGTCTAAAGTGCTAACTTTACTGTGAAAACCAGCTTGGAAGTCACTTAAGATTTGGAACTCCGTCATCCATTCTTGGAGCCTCCCTAAGATCTGTTTGCAATAAAAATTTCTGAACTGAGTCAATGAGGCTTATCGGCCTGTAACTCGAAGGCTTAGTTTTGTCGCCTTTCTTAAAGATAGGCACAATTTCTGCAATCAGCCAAGACCAGATTGGATAGCATATTAATGTACGTGCCCCACAAGGAATTGTCTTCTTTATACAAATCATTTGGAATTTTATCAGGGCCTGGGGCATGGGCCATTGCACGAGATGTAATTGGCAGTTGGGTTTCCTTAATTGAAAAGACCAGGGGTTCATATCCCCTAATCAGCCCCTCATTCACGGCCTCATTTGTCTTGCCACTTACATGGGTGTCATGAGAATAAAGGGTCCCAAAATATATTATCCATTCTTCAGTCTGTATAATATATTCTAAAATGGATCTTTCCCCTTTTAGCCAGTGAGTGGCCTCTCTCCAAAAGGTCTTGGAATCCTTATCTGCAAGTGCTGTATGTAAAGTTGACCATAACAAGCCCTCCCACTCTTTTTCAGCACTAGCAATAACCTGCCTGTACTTGGCTCTATAGCGCACAATCTCAGAGTGGACCTTTCGCTTTACGGCACTAATAAGTTCCCCCTTAGACTTACTACACTCTCAGTTAAACCAGGAACTTTTAGGATTTTGCTGCAGACCAGCAGAATGACAGCCACTTCCCGGTGTCTTAATTGGCCGGCTGAGCAGTTCCCTAACTTCCCTATAGAGCTGCTCATGCCAGAGGCCTAAACTCGTTACCACTTCAGGGTTATGCTAGGAGTTACATTTGTTTGGATAATGGGGAGGTAGGTCCTTGGGACGTATGGTCAGCTGGACCCTATATAGTATTTATGAAAAAACAAGTGCTGGCCATACAGAAAGTTTTTAAATCTCCTTCTTTTAGAGTGACAAATAAAGTTTTACTTCAAAATTTGTCTGGTATTATTTATTTTATACCCTTTTGCTTTTTGTTTTCAAAATTCAAAAAATTCATTACACGAAAAAGACATACCCAAATACATTTATCATACAATTTGTTCAAAAACATATAAACAACATTACATATAACAAACAGAACATATATCTGAATTTCATATATACATTAGCACAAGAGCTTGTGCATCAACATCATTAACCATTATTGCACTAACTTTCCTTAAAGAGAAAAGTTCTTTATACTCAAAATAAGGAAAAAATCAAGTGGAGAGAACAGTCTATGTACAAAACAATACAAGTTAGTTGTCAGATACTTGTCGCCAATTGGAGACAAGTATCTGACAACTGCTAAAAATAACTAGCTTCTTGTTGGACTGATGTTTTGATTTATTCTCTCAGTCTAACTTGTATTGTTTTGTA
The DNA here is from genome assembly GCF_964261635.1 of Lissotriton helveticus. NCBI lineage: Eukaryota > Metazoa > Chordata > Amphibia > Caudata > Salamandridae > Lissotriton > Lissotriton helveticus. Next base: position 656,053,388 of record NC_136072.1, read on the forward strand.
CATAGACTGTTCTCTCCACTTGATTTTGTTGCCTAGGTGTTGTTGCCTTGGGCCCTTGCCATTAACTATGGGTTGAGCTACAGGAATGGGAACTTTGGGGGACTCATGCAATACTTTATTCCCATAGCTAGCCCTCTGCGACAAAGTCCTAACCTCCCGTCTGAGAGCGACCACTTCTTCTCTCAGGGACTCCATGGCAGGTTTTAGTACAGCCATTTTGTTTGTATAAACCTTTCTGGGTTTGCTAGGGGTAACGTCTCCAGCCACAGGGTTGTCACATATTAAGCAGTCAAACCTATTTTGGCAGTCAACCTGGGTGGCATGGGGGACGGTAGAGGACTCACATCATTGGATCTTTCGATGATCAGACCCCTTAGGTGTGGACAAGCCCTTTTTCTTACCGTTAGAATATAACTTTAACATACATGGGATTTTTTTGGCCTGAACAACTTTTCCTGGAATTTCTAGAGGAGTAGAGGAATCAGGGCTAAGGCAATGGGATCTATTACAGTGGTTCTACTTGCCATTAGACTAGCAGGATTTTCTGCAAGGATAGGAGTGTTTGGTTGACTATCAGCTATCTCATGGCAGTCCGATAAGATTTCCTCAATGTGGTCCAATGTCTCATGGCAAACAGCTCCTAGGGATTTCTTCTTCTTTTGGGTATTTTCTAGACCCTGGACCCTTTTTTGACCCTTCCTTTTACCCATCTAGCTCTGAACAACAGGCAGGATTATAAATAAGAAAATGTTATTTTAAATTACTTGCTAACACACTCGAATATAAAAGGGGAGACTAGGATAGAGGTTGTGGGACCCTATAAAATAAAGTAAAATACTATAATTTGTCTATCTCAGGTAGTCTGGATCTATCTCAAGCGTTCTCCCGAACACACCAATGCAGAGATGAGTGCTGTATAGAAAAATCAAAAAACGTTAGATACCACAACAACAGTTAGAGCTCTACAGACCCCTACTGCCTCCCACACAAGCCAGTTTAATAATGCCTTTAAATAATCAATGCCTTGTGGAACAAGCCTGGGTGCTATCTAGTTCACAATGTAAAAGAGTTTTTTCAGTACCTTTAGTCCATTGGAAGAACAGGGAGTCCAAGAGTGCAATAGATACAGCTGTAAGGGGAGATCAAGATCAGGCAAAAAAACAGAGACAACTGGGTGGCCCTGCCCTTGCCTGGCAATGACAGGCAAGGTGCGCGGGTTCCGCGAAGCGAGAGCTGCAAGTGTTTTTAAGCACCTCTGGGTGCACAAGACAGTGACAGCGCCTCCAGGCGCGGTGTGCTGTGAGGCACTCTGGGCGTTGGAGTCTCCCCTTGAAGTACTCACTGCAGGCAAGGTGCGCTGGTCATGATTGTCTAGTCCAATGTATATTTTATATGAGCACTGAGCTATAAGATGATTATCAGAGTGTCTATGCTTTCAGCTAGACATTCCTTATTTTTCGCACTACTATACAAAAGTGAACTTCCAGTCACTTCATTTGCTGTTGGACATGCTATGAGAACTGGAACTGGCTTTGCTAATTGTATAGAATAGCACAGGATTTTGTTTGAAAGGTGCACACCACAGGTGACCATCTAGAAAATAACTTGATTAACATTATGGCATGTCAACAAGGGACAAACATTTGCTCAGACATTTATGACCACCTACTTGGTTTATTACATTAAGCTGTGCAGAGAACAAATGCTAACATTCAAGACATTAGCTGGAAAACACTCACTGAATTATGTTCTTTGGATCCTGCCAATATTTCCAGATATTTTAACCACAAATTTCAAACTATGCTTCACCACTTGTCTAGCAAAAAGACAAATCCTTTTGGAGTAATACTTGATTTCTTTTTACTTAAAGAGTAACAGGCTAGAGGTGCACCACACATTATAGGCCCGTCTGAATCAAAGATGCACCAAGTTTGGATGCGACTGGTGAAGCTCTGATGAAGCTGTTCTACATTTTACTGCCCATTATGTCACTTGCAATATCCCAAAGAAAGAGCAAAGCAAAACACTATTTCAACAAGTGATATGCTTTCAAACACATAAGTGTGGTAAATACAGATTATGAAAACATTCTACCAAATCTAAATATTATTTAAAATGTTGCTTTAGATTCCCAGGATCAATTCTACAGAGAGTAAGAGTAAACAATTTAATTTCATTCATAAAACATGCAGTTACTGGCAAAATCACCAAAAACACTTACAATATTAGGAAACCACAAGTATCACAGTGGATCAATAACTGGGAAATCTTTAATTCTACATATGTGGGATGGTTGCCTGCTATTTTACTTCCTACATTACAAAGGCAGAACAAATTTATATGAAGGAAGTATGGGGAAGACGTATCTGCTGAACTATTGTTAAGTAACACATTATAAAGATTTATTGGCAGATTTACAAGGCACTTGCGCCACGTTTATGCCGCAACTGCGTCACGCCACTCGGCGTAAACGTGGCGCATCCATGCGACCCATTTACAACGTGATGCATCTAGGCAGATGCGTCGCGTTGTAAAACCCTACTCCACATGTGGGCGCTCTGGCGCAGGGTGGGCGTTCCGGGGCAGGTGCGCCTCGCAATAGTGCCTGCGTGAAATCTACAAGATTTCAGGCAGGCACTTGTGCGACGCTGCTACGTCAATTGCTTACGCCTGCTTGAAGCAGGCGTAAGGACTGACGCAGCACGTTAAGTATAGTGCACACCCGAGCATTGCTGGAGTCGCATCGCGCTTGCAACGCGATTCCAGCGATGCGTCGCCCTTACGTCACGAGATGCGTCACACATCTGCCTAACCTTGCGCCACAGCGCGCCGCATTGTAAATGCGGCGCATCCGCCGTGACGCAAGGGTAGTTTTGCGTGACGCATTTGTTCTGGCGCATCCCTGCTGATTTGCAGAGATGCGCCAGAACTCATAAATATGCCGCTTAGCTTCCAAATGCTATCTCACTACGGCATTAGAAACTTTGAAGAATGTGGCCTCTTAAGTTCCACAAGCTTTTTTAGTAAATCAAGGGCAATCATGTGGCTGAGGTTAGGTTTGTCATCATCACAGTGGAGAGTTCAAAAAACCCTGCCTGAAATTGAATACCTTGCAAATCCCACACCGTATTGATTCCACACACAAAGGCATTTGAAAACAAATATATTGGACACATATTACCCAAACAGAAGTCAATCTTTTGAAGAACTATCATTCTATCAAGTTGCTCAGTTCTAAACATGTATAAATAATGTAGCAGAAGTGCAGGAAAACTTAGAGTTCAAGGGAACAATAGCTGTTTAATATGTCATTATAAACCTACACCTATTATTCATCAGAAACTGAGTTGTGACACAGGAGAAAAGACAGGATTATACTATTTAGCATGCCTTCAACTATTTAAACCATGGCACAAAGAGAAGGAGTTTATAGGTTCATTTGCAACCTGTGCAAATGAGCTTAATGTTTATAAAAATGACATTGCATTGCCTCAATTTCAGACATACTTACAGTTTTCAGAACAAGAAATGTAGGAAGAAAATAATATTAATGCTACAATAAAATGGAATACTGCATTCACTAATAATACTTCCACATCCAGACCTGATGACCCACTTGGATAAGGAAAGGACTTAGATTATTTGGATTCCTGCTTATGTGCATAAAGCTACTATGTCAAAATGATATTGTGTAGTTACTGCTCCTACTGGTTTAGCAGCATATAACATCTATGGGATTACCTTGCATTGTCTACTATTACTACATGTAGAGCATGACAACAGATTGGAATGCATAAAATAAAATACTGATACAAGTCAAGATCTTGAAAGAGTCCTTACAAAATTAAAAGTTTTGATTATAGATGAAGTAAGCATGGTGTCAAATTTGATGTTGGCATTTGTTTATTTGCATATGCAAGTAGTACTCAGAACGTCTTATGATGTGCTCTTTAAAGTGAAACATGTTATTGCTTTTGGAGATTTATTACAATTAACACCTGTAAAAGGTGAACCAATTTTCAAGAAACTTTCGTAGGAGCACACATGGAATTTTTTGCAAAGTACATGGAATGTCACCATTTGATTGCATTTTGCATTCAGAAAATTATTCATCTGCTGAAATTATGCATTATCGTCTTTCACAATCCATGGTTTGTTTAACGCCAACTGTTTAAAAATGTGCTGAATTAAATTATGAAATGCGATTTCTTGAAAAAGAAGAAATTGTGCATTGTTCTTGTATAGATGAACTTGAGAATCATGGGCTCGATATACCTATAACCAAATATTTCGCTACAAAATTCCAAAAGATGGAAAAATCATTTTCACGTGAAGCAGGATTGAAGAAAGATTTACAGCTTTGTATAAATTGTTGTCATTTTCGTCACAATTTACATGTAGAAGAAGGACCAATAAATGAAGCAATGGGATTAGTGGTGGACTTTGAAATGTCTGGAAATTATTTATTTATTTATTTGCAAAGTTGAGGTCAAATCTGACCACATTAAACAACAAAACAATTCTCTTAGTGTGCAGCACACAATTGACAAGGACTAAGCTTAGATTCCGAAATAATTAATGTTGGCACTACAGTATTCATTTGGGAATGGCATAGTTTGATCTGTCTCATTTTAAAAAAAATAACAGGACTATATATTACCAATTTTGATGACACATGAACTAATACAGATAGTAGCTGTGTCAGTGAATACAAGCATTTTCTGAACAGATACATTCCTCATCTTAATGAATATCCCATTTCGTCAAAACCTAAATTATCCTATAAAAGATCAAATATAATAATTTCAAAGTGCAATTACAACAACAATTTCAGGAACCCGAAAAAAAGAACCAGAAAACTAAACAGACAGAAATGACTGGATATCAGTTTCAAAATCAAAATGGCATAAACTGCTTTAGCAATGGGACTTTTAATCTACTTTTGCACCTTTTGTAGATGAATGAAATACAACAGCATGTACATCAACATTCATGCAACACCCTAATAAATCTTCAGCAACAAGTTATGACAAAACCCAGTTATGCCACTCTATAACTGCCATAAGACATATGACAGCTATCCATTGAGGTGCTATTCAGTTTGTTATAAATGAGCAACAAGATGCTCTTGAATTTTGTACAGTTGTTCTAGAAATAATAGCTAACAAGACTCAGCTGAGTCCTGACCTAATTGGCTAAGCAACTCTTGGGAACTTGAATACTGGCAGAGCCTAGATTCAGACCCCACGCACACACAATTTGAAAGATTTCTATATGTTCCAATAACTGACTGCAAAACGGTTCCATTAAAAAATGTAATATATAAAGCTGTGCAACAAAACTTGTGTCTAACCTATAATTCAGAACTTGCCACGAACATTAATTTAACAATGGTAACCAAACATCTATTTTTGATAATTCCATGTTGTAATTGGAATAACAGAAAAATTAAACATGTATTTATACCTTTACCGTTTCACCAACTTCTATTTCAGATGCACTTTTACTACTACTGCTATTATTTTCCATCATGGAGACAGCAGCATTAGAACACTATACCATCTACTTAAAGACTAACACAGGTTGGACAGAATGTGATGATAATAGTCTAACCTTTAAACACGAGCTGCCTAAAAATGTGTGGGACAGTTACCTTCTTATTTTACATCCAAAATATTAATTTATAATGTTACCATTCTTATAATGTTTTAAAGCTAGTTTAGACTTGGACTTAAATTATTCAGTAGATATGTCATTATGTGGCCTGGCATGGTTGATGACATTTTAATATGCTTGACATATATCACAACACTTAGAAATGTGACCAGTAGGATATGCACAGCATATGTTGCTGGGTGACAAAACTCCCAATACTGGAATAAAAACACATAGACTATTCTTGGCAATGCAAAGACCACATTTAATAACTGTCTCGATAGGTAGAAATACACAGTGGACTGCACCTCAGTCCTGCTCAGGCTATCTCTGGCCTTTTTCTCAAATGCCTGTTTGTAGACAGGCCTTTTTATACAAATCAATACAATTCTTTATTACTGTTAGAAATGGGGGTTTCTCGTTGGCAGAGGTAGCTACCTTTGTCCAAATAGGGACTCTTGCTTCTTGGCAGGGTAAGGGGAATACACACTTTAGATAACCCCTGTTCACCCCCTGGGTAGCTTGGCACACACTGACAAACGTATCCCAATGGAAATATGTAAAGTATTTGTACTCAAGACACACAGTAATAAAGTGCTAACTCCACAAACAGACACCACATTAGTTTGGAAAAATAAAGTATTTTTATCTAAACTCAATAAGACCAAAACGACAAAAATCCAACATACATGTAATAAGAATATGACTTTAAAAAGGTTTCAAACAACTTGGCCCATAGAAAACTATGCATGTGTGATTTCTCTCAAAGTACCTGTAGTTGCGACAAAATTCACAAGGCCAATCAGCCGCAGAGATGGGAAGTGTCGAAAAACGAAGAGATGCGTCAGTACCTGAGACCATGGGGAGGCATTGCGGCAGTTCTGCTGCCTGCAGGAGAAGTGATGCGTTAAATTCAGTCTGTAGGGGGAAGTTATGCGTCGGTTCTGAGATGGTTCTGGTCCACGGTTGATGCGTCGGGAAAACGTGCCGCACAGGTACGATGCTTGGAAATCCCAGATGTGGCGCCGATTGATGTGGCAGGATCGACAAGCGCTGCTTCGGTTTCTTCAGCCACGATCCCTCAATGTGTCGGTACTTGCAGCGGCGACAGGCGCTGTGTCGCTTTTGGTAGCGGCAATGCATGGTGATTCTTCTTGCACCACTGTACTGCGTCAGGAAAACTGCAGCAAAAAGAGAGATGCATCAATTTTCTTGTAGTTGCACTGCTTTTCCAACTCCCAACAGCAGGAACAATCTCCTGAGGCCCAACACAGTCACAGGCACCTCTTGGCAGGTCAGAACTCCAAGCAAGGAATTTCAGGGGAGCAGGGGGTGAAGTCATTGTGTTCCTGAGACTTCAGAACAGGAGGCAAGCTCTACTCAAGCCAATGAAAATCTTCCTCAAGCAGGGGGACACAGCACACAGCAAAACCCTTTTCCTTTCCTTGGCAGCCACATCTACTGCAGGCCAACCCCAGACAGCACACTGCAAAGGGGCAGTACTTCTCCTCAGTTTCTCCAGCTCTTCTCCTTGGCAAAGGTTCCTCTTGATTCCAGAAGGTCTAATGTTCAGGGGTCTGGGTCCTACTTTTTGTAGCATACATTCCTTTGTTCTCTGGTGGCAGAGAAGCTCTTTCCCCAGCCAAAACCAGTTCTGTCCTTGCCAGGCAGGAGGTGGAGACAGCATTTTCCAAGGCAGAGCTGGCCCATTCAGGTGGGAAAGAAATCTCCTCCCCCTACTCCAAATGCAGCCCAGGTCTATTTAGTCCACGCCTGACTCATCCAGGAAAGGCAGGACACACATCAATCCCCCCCCCCCCCATGGCCGTCTGAGAGATTGACCATCCCCAGCACCTCTTCTTCAAAAGCCATACAGTGAATCCACAAACCAGCAGAGGCACACGGGATGGCTAAGCAAGAAAACACCCTCTTTCTAAAAGGGGTATTTTCAAACACAGAATATAAAAATCATCTTTACTAAAAGATGCATCTTTATATTTGGAGTTCAGGCATAATAAACTTAATCTTCCTATCTTGTACCAATGGGAATTTATATTTATAAGATGTTACAAATTAACTCCCATGTTATCCTATGGGTCAAGGTAGCCTTTCAAAGGCGAAATACGAAATTGACACAATTTCACTATCAGGACATGTCACACACACAGCAATACATGTCCCACCTTTCACATACACTGCACCCTGCCCAGGGGGGTACCTTGGGTGTACCATAAGGGTGCCTGACATGTAAGAAAAGTGAAGGTTAGAGCCTGGCAAGTGGGTGCGCTTTCCAGTTCGATATGGCATTCACAACTGCATGCAGGCACTTGTGTGCATGGCACAATCAGTCCTTCAGGCCCACTAGCAGTGTTTGATTTAGAGACCCTGGGCACAGACAGTGCACTGTACTAGGGACTTAAAAGTAAATCAAATAAGCCAATCATGATAACACTAATCCAGAAACACAATTTACAAAGGGAGCATATGCATTTTAGCGCTGGGTAGCAATGGTAAAGTGCCCAGAGCTCAAAAGCCAACAAAAACAAGGTCAAAAACAGGAGGCCAAAAAAACATTTTATTCTCAAAATGTGTACACCTGTTAAACCCATTTTTCACAATATGATTCCATGAAATAGAAACTTGCTGTCTAAAAATAGTCGTGTAGAAATGTCAGAGCCAAAGAAATAATAAAGATGAATAAAAATTTACACATATTAAGCACACTGGTTGGTCCACATAAACTAAACTAATGTAAACCATGCACGCATGTTTGTGCTACGCACAAACATGTTGGCACACATGATTCAGGGACTGTGCGCACTTATTCAATCCCAGCAAGCCGGTATTCAACTGAACACTAAGGGGCCTATTACGATGTGAGTCAGGAAGTCTGCGACCACAGGTCAGGCTTTTCGACTCACATCGTAGATTTTAAATCTGACAGCCTTATCATGAAAAAGGATGTCAGATTTGAAACCAGCTGGTTGGACTGAATGGTTTCAGACGAGGTCAAATAGCCTGATTGCCAGTCGGAGGTTGTTCATAGTCCCCTATGTATGGCGTTTACGATGTGGGGATTATGATGTCGTTTTCTGACAGGCTTTTCATATCGGGCTTCCGACATGAAAAGCCTGTTGGAAAGGACTAGTGGCAATGTGTCTAGTTGTGTATACCCTGCTCTCGAGTGATCAACATGTTTCGTGCCATAAGTGTCATATAGATCAGGGGGGGGCGGAGCTTGCTCGAGACCAAGATGGACGCTTGAGTCTCGAGCTCCGCTCAGCCGGCACAAAATCCTCTAAAATCCTGAGCCCAGGAGATGCTAGGGGCATCCATACTCTGCTGTGGGGTTAAGTAACACTCCTTTACCCCGCCGGTCGTGCCTTGAAGAGGAGCGCGGGCGGCTGTGTCCACCTTGAGAGGAGCTGTTCTGGTGCACGGCCAGGCCAGCGAGCACCAGCCTAGATTTGACAGCCTCATCCCACGACGTAGTCCTGCATGCTGCCGGGGCCTGAGTGGAGTGCCCCGTGCCGCGTAGAACAACATAGGCGGATCGAGGTGTGCGACCCTTATATTGTGACGTCGGCAGGGTCCGTCGTTATGACTTCTCACCCCCTGCCCTCAGAATAGCTGCGGTCTGCTGCGGACGGAGGTGGGGCCCTGTGCAGATCTTGCAGAATGATTTAATGCTCCGAGGTTGCCGCGGATGAGGTGCGGCGGAGCCCGGGCCTGGAGGGCGGTGTTGTGCCTACTCGGAAGTGTCCCTCTGCCGGAGTTGAGCCCCTGCCGGCCCCCCAGGAGACATTGCTGATTAGCAGGAGGAGTCCTACCGTGATCCTGAATGGGGCATATCGGACGAACATAAGCCCCCTGCAGTGCGGCCTACCGCCACGGCCTTCTTAACTGTCCACCCTTGGAGAGCCTCATTCCGGGTGAGCGGTGTCAGCTGAGTGCCTGGGTGCGATGGTCTGGGGGCCCAGTGCAGCATTGGTCGTGAGGGGCATAGTAGTGAGCCGTGGACCCTGGTGGGAAATCCTAAGCGGCTGGCCCTGAAAGTGGTGCTGGTGAGGCTGGTTGGAGAGGCCTGGGAGTCTTGTGCCTTACGCTATCATCCTTAGGAGTGCTTGGGAACTGTGCCTGGGGCTACAATAGCGGTGCAGCTTACTGCCTAACGTCCCGGTCCGGACAGAGAAGAGTGAGCAGGCCTTGGTCTGGGCTGGTGCCGCGGCGACGAGATGGGGAAGACCGACCGTGGCCAGTCCAAATTACCATTTCTGCAAAAAAGCGCTAAAACACAGGACAAGCCTGCTGAGGAATGCAGCAGGTACTCCTCCCCGGTGGAGCAGGACCAGGCTATCAAAAGCCTCCTGAAGTCCATGGAGAAGGGGTTGCAGGACGGAATATCGTCGCTGGGGACTAAGATGGACGCGCTCACGTACAGACTGGACAGAATGGGCGAGCGAATGGATAAGCACGCGGAGCGCCTCGACATGTCAGAGAGGAGGATTACGGAGGTGGAGGAGGCGCAAACCACTATTGATTACAATCATAAGCAACTGGGGAAGGTGATACAACTGCTCCAAGATAAGACCGAGGATTTGGAGGCGCGCTCTCGGCGCTGCAACGTACGCATAGTCGGACTTCCTGAATCAACCCAAACCGGTAAGATGGAGGCCTTCATAGAGCGATTGCTAACCACCCTGCTGGGGGCGGAGGTCTTCTCCAACATGTTTATCATTGAGCGCGCGCACCGTTCGCTAGCGGCCTTACGAGAAGCTCGGGAGAAGCAGACGTTGTTGTATGAAGGTTCAACCATCTCACTATATCCGGACTTTACCGCCAGAGTTCAGGAGGAGAGGAAACATTTTCTACCAATGAAGAAGCAACTGCCGGACCAAGGGTTGGACTACGCAATGCTATATCTGGCTAAGTTGAAGGTCAACAGAAACGGTAAGTCTCATATCTTTACGGACCGAGAGCATTGCAGAAAGCCATGAAAGACTGGGTGAGAGAGCAGCGGAACACTCTGGTCAGTGTGACTCATGAGGTGGCCTCTTGCGGTGGAATGGACGATCAGGACTGAGGGACTAAGAGCGCAGGTATTTTTTCCAGATTGTTTGGGGCGGGGTGCCTTGAGCATTTGTGACACTGTGCGGACGTCATGCGGAACTGTGCCACTGTTGGGGGCCACCCCTGGTGTGGCCGGGAGAACTAGCTGCCGGCTGGGGTAAACGAGATGAGTAACAGGCACTGGGCTTGTCTCTTTTTTTTCCTTTCTTAATATGTCTTTTGGCGTAGAGCAACCTCCACCCGCATGTGGCGACACTGTGTGGGGGGGAGCTGGATGGGATGGGAGGGGGTGGGAGGGTAGTCCTGAGATTTGGATGCTTCGCGACCTAGTTGGGGACGGTCTGCTGTGGGTGGGGATGGGCGATGGGCTGGGGGGGTTTGTATGGTTCAAGTTTTTCGATGCCAAAGTGTCACTGTTGGATGCTACTCTGTATTGCCGTGAATACTGTGGTACACCATGGCAGCTGCATTGGTTTATGTAAATGGCGCAGGATGGCCTGGATGTAGATACTAGGAAGGATGCACTTAGAGCTATGACATGGAATTTCCCTGGGTTGAACGATTTTAGGAAACTGCGTAAAGTCTTGAACTATTTACAGAGACATCATATTGATTTGGTGCTGCTGCAGGAGATGCACTTGCCTGAAAACAGTCAAGGTTACAAGCTAGGGGCCTAAAGGGGAAGAGTAATGCGGCAGGCTTCACAACGCACACGCGGGGGGTACTGACTTGGGTGAATCCGAGATCGGAATACACTTTAAGAATGTTAAGTGCTGACCCAGGGGGCCGATATGTCCTGTCACAATTCAAGGTAAGAGGGATGGAACTACTGGTGGTTAATGTACATGGTCCAAATTACGACTGCCCTGAGTTCTATCAGCAGCTAGCTTCAGTGGCGCGAAAATTTCCTGGCCTGAATGTGGTATGGGGAGGGGATTTTAATATGACTCGCTGCCCGGAGTTGGATAGGTCGTGCGGAACGGACAGGAGACAACCTAAAGCGGCCAGAGAATTGGACAGGCTGCTAATTAGCGATGACCTCACAGATGTGTGGCGTAGCTTATACCCGGGTAAAGGGGGGTTCACGCACTACTCTGCCTTTCATAACATACATACACGTATCGATTACTGGCTCACTTCTACATGTCTTCTCCCCCTAGTGCGCGGCTGCCAGGTGGTCCCTCGCACTCTCTCCCACTATTCTCCGGTCCTGATGACACTCACAACACCGCAGAAAGTTACACCACCATTTACTTGGGATTCCCACCCTATTCGCTTCAAGACCCGCAATTTAGAGAAGAACTGCACAAAGCGATAGAGAAATATTTTGAGATAAATATAGGGTCCGTAGATAGCTTCACTGTGGTTTGGGAAGCGTTTAAGTTTTATATTAGGGGTGTGGCCATGTGTAAGCACTCGGGGGTGCTCCGCTCCATTCCGGCAACGTTTGACGTACCTGGAGCGACAGGTGGCGGACTGTGAGGGGCGACTGCTAGGGGGTGGCACTGACGACACCCGAGAAGAACTTTGGGGGTTAGTGGCGGAGTTTCAGGCGGAGGGGGACGCAGAAATGAAACATTTAGGGAAGTTCGCGACACCTAGAGTGTATGGTGAGCGGTAAAGGCCCGGTTCAGTGCTGGCAAACCTGGTCAGGCAACAAAGGCGAAAGGTAACGGTCACAGCCAAAAGGTCGAAAGGAAGGTGACTTGCTCACGGCAGAGGGGGAGATCGTGTCCAGATTTAGGGAATACTATGCAGAACTTTACGACACCCGGGGGTCGGGTGGTGAGGCAGACATTCTGGATTATTTGGAACACATTAAACTCCCGTTTTTTTCGGATGTGCATAGAGAGTTCGTAATGCTACCTATAGAACAGGATGAGATCAGTGAAGTCTTAGGCGGGATGAAGGCAGGCAGTGCACCAGGGACGGATGGGCTTACAGTGGGTTTTTACAAGAGGTCCTTCTACCCCACTTATCTGCATTATTTGATGACATTAGAGAGACGGGTGTGATGCCTGCTTCCATGAGAGAGGCATTGATAGTGGCCATCCCGAAACCAGAGAAACCGCCTGAGGGGTGCAGCTCCAACAGACCGTTGTCACTATTGAACGTTGATGCTAAAATTTACGCGAAAATACTTGCCACGCGTTTGGCTTTGCTGACCCCGGAGTTGGTGGCGCCTGAGCAGGCTGGCTTCGTGGAAGGTCAGAATGTTACGTACAATCTCAGAACTGTGTTTGGTGCTTTCCAGCACAAGGCCCAGGAACGGAAGGCAATTGCAGTGTTTTTGGATATGGAAAAGGCCTTCGACTCGGTGGAGTGGCCTTTTATGAGAGCGGTAATATCGAGACTGGGCCTAGGCCAGTGGTTCCTACAGATGCTGGCGGTCCTGTATACAGATCCGTCAGCGCGTATCCCTCTAGGAAACCGCGTGACGGAGCCGATCTCTATCCGGAGGGGTACACGCCAGAATTGCCCCTTGTCGCCCATGCTCTATGCCCTCGTCGCGGAGCCCCTTGCTTGTGCGATGCAGGAATATCAAGTCATCGTGGGCTGAACTTTCCTAATCACCGTTTGGTCATCTCGACCTACGCGGATGATACCCTACTATATGCCCGGGAGCCGGAACAGAATCTGGCGCCGCTCCTGAGACAGGTGGTGCGGTTCGGGGCCCTCTTGGGGTTAACGGTCAATTGGAACAAATCTATTGCGTTCCCCCTGACTACGGCTACTGAACAGTTTGAGATGGAGTATCCCTTGAAGTGGACCACTGATTTGGTGCACTATCTAGGTATACAGCTGCACACTACTCTGAGGTAGTCATGCGCGAGAATTACGGGACTGCCATAGCGAGACTGGAGGACAATGTGAATGCCTGGGTTGGTCTCCCTCTTTCATTGGTGGGCAGGAACTCGATAATGAAAATGATAGTTCTGCCTAGATTGCTGTACCTATTCCTTAATATCCCTATGGTCTTACAAAAATGTTTTTTTAGTTGTCTTAAATCTTTGATGATAAAGTTGGCGTGGGCCGGGAAGCAGGCGAGGGTGCAGTGGAATGTTTTGGCTTTACCATACCACCTCGGTGGGCTGGGCGCTCCGGATTTTGAACTATATTTCCGAGTGGCGCAGGGCGCACATGCACACAGCTGGATGCATGACAGGGAAAATGCGCCGTTTGTGCAGCTTGAGAGGCTCTACGCTGCTCCGAAGCCACTGCCAGCTACAATATTTGACACAGTTGACAGACATACGCGATTGCTAGATTCATTGAACTCGCCTTGTCACGCGTGGCAGGTGATTTTGCAATATTATGCTGGAGTGCTTTTGTACTCCCCTATGATGCCCATTGAATGGATGGCTTGGCTTCCACCGTGCACTGAAAAGGGGGTAATCTCGGAACTGAACGACTTGGGCATAACAACGGCAGGCGACATGTTTGAGGGAGGGGCGCTTAAACCATTGGCTGACGTACTTCCACCAGAGGCTGCGCCAACTGGGCTCCAACGCTACCAATACTATCGAGTACGAGAGACATGGCGAGAGCACCTTGGAGATGACTTAATGGAACCTCCAGAATTGTTAGAACTCACGCACATGATTAAATCGTCCACCCCGAAAAAATTAGTATCCGTCCTCTATAGGATGACCGTCACTGGTAGAGCGACAGGGTATAGTAAGGCACGCCTTGAGTGGCAGCGAGACTTGGAGATGGAGGTCGATGATGACATATGGCAATACTGTTGGACCAATACAAGGCATATTTCCCAGAATGGGAGACACCAATTAATACACTTTAAATGTATCAATAGAGTTTACCACACCCTGGAAAGATTATGTAAATTTGATCAACGTAATGATGCGACTTGCGATAGATGCGGGGTTAGTGGTGCAGGGTTCTTCCACTTAACCTGGGTGTGTCCGGGGGTGCGACAGTTCTGGGAGGCAGTGTTCCGGACTATAGGCAAGATATTAGATGATGAGCTTCCCCCGTGCCCTGCCCTTGCGTTGCTGGGATACTCGAAGAGATTGCCGAAAGCACAGAGACGCTTAGTGGACATGGGACTGTTGCTGGCAAAACGGAGGCTGGCTATATGCTGGATGAGAGGCTCGCTACCTAAGGTAGAACACTGGGATTGGGATCTGTCCTATTGCTGCACACAATCAGAGAATAACAGCGACCTTTTACCTCTGAATAGCAGGCCCAAGAACTTCTGGGAGTTGTACCTAGAGTATAAAGGCTGTCTAGCTGTGACAGTGGAGGGGGACGAAGGGAGCGATGAGGGCTGCACAGCTGTGCCACGCGCAGATCTTGCAGCGGCATAATTTAGAGGGGGTTCTTGTTCCCTCTGATTGTTGGGGTTGACATCACGTCAGAGGTTTCTGCTCAGGTTATAGCCAATCAGGCGCAAGGCTGATGTACAGGATAACGCCATGGATTCATGGATCATATAACTGCGAGCAGGGCATCTTTTGTTGTTAGTTTTGTATAATAGTTGAAAATGTGACAGCATGACATATGTCTCAAGCTGGGGAGAACTGCATTGGCTTTCATTCTACGCTGCCCAGCCTCCGGGATGTGGGCTGAAAGGCTGTGTTAGTCCAGTGAGCAGTGGCTTTGCTTTGGCCTCGGAGAGGCTTGACACTCTTTGACCGTATGTACTATTACTGTCACGGTTGAAAAAAAAGAAAAAAGAAAAAATTACATTTAAAAAAAAAAGTGTCATATAGATCAGGGCACTTCCTCAGGATCAAAAGAAACGCTATCTACACTAAGGAGGTAAGTAAATTCTACATACCAAATTCTCAGGTTGTTGACATAGATAGAAAAATGGGGGGTAAAACGTGTTTGAAAATACATGATGTGTGCAGGCATACTGTGTCCCAACAATCCATACCTTATTATCTAAAGGGCAAATGTGCTGGTGGACAACCAATGAACACACAATGTAGTCACTGAGTCATGCGGTGCAGGACAGTGAACTAGGTAATAGTTACCAATATTGTGTGCTCAATGTGCTCAAAGTATTATAAAAACTACACATTTATTGAAGTCAATGGCAAGGGCAATTGCTCATTGGAATCAATGGTAGTCAGGACAATGATGTGACTCACCTAACTGTAAACAATGAATTGCTTGCAACAGTGAGCCGGCGGTACAAAGGACACCGATTGGGTCCTATGTGAGAAAGAAATATATAATCTATAATCAGAGGTTCAAGCATGTAGGCAGATTACAGACCATTATTTGAGCAAATCTCAGCCAGAAGCTCAGTAGGCAGCTAGAGCACTGAAGGGGTGGTCGGTCAGCAGTCCCGGACGAACGTCGGTGACCAGACCCACGTGGAGGACCCCACTTAAAGTGCAGTGTGGAGCGCAAGGTAGTGCACCCACGCCGCATGGGCCCCAAGAGACCAACAGAGAAGCAGATGAGCCGAGAGAGCACCACCGGACCTGGGCGGGTGACTGCAACACCCATAGCAGCACACAGATGTAAGGCGCCCCTGTGGGTAGGTCAGGGTTGTAGATCCGATCGTAGTAGAATGCACCCTCCTCTGATAGCGTTAGAGACAAGCATGGGGTCTGGAAAAATGTAAACGCTCCTGGTGTATGACCTACCCTGCCACCCACACCGGGATGGTGGCAGGGGACAGGCAGGCAGTGTAGGTCTAGTGTAGATCCCAGTGACATCGGAGCAGTCGCGTGTGTCATCAATGGCGCGTGATAGCTGGCGCAGCATATGACGTGCTGGAAAACAAGTTGTGAATTCGGCTGCCATATTGGAGTGTACTAGAATACCAGCGATTATAAAGGAATGCCACTTGTCGGCAATTATGTATTGAAAGTGGTGTAAGGATCAAGAATATAAACAATCCCATGATGACGTGTAAGCCAAAGTAAGACAAAGTAAGGGTCATAGTTAGCTGAGCATGCTTATCAACAACGTCTAACTGGAACGAAGTATGATAATACATGGCAGCTACAATGCTCATTACCACGTTTGAACTGTCCCGTGATAACATGAAAACCAACGTACGAGTCCCAGTAGGTGTGTATGATCATAGTGAGCTTCTACCCATAATGAAGTATGGTGATCTAAGGCAGTTGCAGCGTTCATGAACCCTGTCATTCAAACGTGGTCTGGTAATGACAGAGAGGGTTCGTGTGTGACTAGGACAGGACACAGTTCCAGGCAGTGCCTTGACTAGAATGTATCTGTTTTCTAGTCAGCTCAGCCACAGGAAGGGTTGTCAACTCAGGAATATTAACATTACAGCCTGTGCAGAGCTTCCAGATGTGGGAGAGCCCGTGTTCAGGTAGATATATACAGCAAGATTGGTCAGTTTTGATAGTGTTGAGAGGCCTCAAGGCACTGCTAAAGTATATAAGAGGTTCTCCCTGAGGTCTTTAGGACAGGGGAGCTGGCGCTGAGCGTGGAACTCTGGTTAAGCACAGTATTGAATGTGCCTCCTTTTCGGAAAATGAAGGTATAAAGATAGCTTTTGTTACTGAGACCTGGACGGATGACTCCTCAGGGCCAGACCTGGTGAAAGCCACACCGCCTCACTATATCTGCCATTTACTCAGCAGAGCTCAGAAAAAAGGAGGTGGTCTAGCAGTCATACATCACAACACCATCACATCATACTTTAATCCACTAATAAATGAGGACTGTGAAGCTCTGAAGTTCTGTCTTCAGATTTCTCATCGGGATTCCTTTAGAGGCTCCGTTATCTACAGGCCCCCAGGCCCAAGAAAACATTTTTATAACCCAAGTTGGCAACATTTTAGAAATTGGGCTTAACACTTCCTGATTTACAATATTAGGCAATTTCAATTTCCATCTAGAGGCAGACCTTGACCCAGATACAGCCAACCTTCTGGATCTTATGGTAGGTGGAAATCTAGAACAATTGGTTTCAGGAGCCATGCATCAAGCAGGTCATACTCTTGATGGGATCTTTTCCAATAACCCCTTACTCTCTTTCATGAATGTACTCCCTCTCACATGGACTGATCACTCAGCAGTACTCTTTAAGCTTACAATACCTAATCACTCGGGTACTAAACCCTCTAATGAATATGTTGAATCTAGTGCCAAGTTCTTCTATGACAAAGTCAACGTAATCGTCTCTACATTTTCAGATCATCCAAAGGAATGACATGTGACCCCTAGGACCGACTCGTATAAAAAACCTAATCTCGAACTCACCAGTTTTAGCCCTCTCTCTGAAGGGGACACTTACAATCTTCTGGTTAAAACTAAATCAGGTTCCCCTACGACTCATGCCCGATAGAGGTATTAACACTAGCGGGATACACTGTGGCATGCAAACTCACTTCCATCTTTAACCTTATGTATAAAGAAGGATATTTTCCAAGGGAATGGAAACAGGCTTCCATTCTGCCACTACTAAAAAAACCTAATTTGGATTCTAACGATCCAAGCAACTTCAGGCCCATATCTAGACTTCCTCTCCCAGCAAAATTAATAGAGAAATATATGAATAATCAACTTAACCAGTTTCTCAAACTTGCTCAGGCACTTGACCCTATCCAATACGGATTTAGAGAAGGTCATAGTACAGAAATGGCTCTACGGAAGAAATCAGAGCTACTCTAGATCAAGGAGGCAGGGCCGCCCTAATCATGTGGACCTGTCGGCAGCATTTGATACGGTCCACCATGTAGTACTGGTCGACCGATTAGATGAGATAGGAGTTAAGGGCAATGCCCAAAAACTTCTAAAATCCTTTCTCTTAGAAAGATCCCAAACTGTCAAATTAGACAAATTTGAGGCGGATGCCTACTCTCTACCATGTGGAGTTCCGCAGGGGTCTTCATTGGGCCCGACACTCTTTAACGTTTACGTATCCTCTCTTGCTCCCCTTGTTGAATCCTACGGTTTTAATTTAACATCATACGCCGACGACACCCAAATTGTAGTAACTATTCAACCAGAACGACCACAAAACACCACGGCCAAATTTCACAACTGTATAAACGTGATAGAAAATTGGACGGCACAAAACTGCTTGAAGTTAAATTCCAGTAAGACCAAGGTTGTGCTATTTGGGAACAACCCAGCTTTCTGGGCACCCAACTGCTGGCCGAACTCACTAGGACTACTGCCAGTCCCGACCAGGAAGGTGAAAAACCTGGGAATTTGGATCGATGACACTCTTAGTATCAAGGACCAGGTGAACTCAGTGGCATCTTCTATCTCATTCACCCTTAGATCATGCAAATAAATCATGCCTCTAATTCTTAAAGAAGCACAACAAATGGTAGTTACTGCATTAGTAAAACAACAAACAACAACAAAAGACCTTTATTAGAATTTCATAAAATTCATAAAAGTACATACAATAAAAACAGTCCCAGTCTCTATACAAATCTATTTACAGTAATCATAATCCTTCAAATTTAAACAGCCCTCATTAATCTAATTTTTATGGGGTTTTCCATCATTTTACGTACACGAGTTATCATTCTCAAGAAAGTGCTAGTTCGAAAAGTTATTTCATCTGTGTCCAAAGAAAGCAACATTAAATAATACTCCGCTAAAGAGAGGGGTCTTCATTTTCTAAAATATGGAGTTAAAAACCAGTTAATATACTTTAAATAAAATGTACAGAAAAATAGGAAGTGCAAACCATTCAGTGTGCTTATCCCATCACACGGGCATGGGTTCTAATGTGCTGTATGATGATAGCCCAAAGGAAAGCCCAATAAAAATTTCACAGAGCCTGCCCTAAGGCGGTATAACAGTGATCTTTCTCAGTTGGTCATGGGGAGAGTAAGATATGGTGGGAGCGGTTGCCTACACAGGTCATTCCCCATGTATGTCACAACAGTAGATTTAAGTGATTCCCTTCCCGTTCTAGTTCAGTGCTAGTTTAACCTCATTCTTATCTTTGGGCTCGATCTTTGATGGGTCGGAGAAAAGATCTCCCCTACCCACGGCACACACTGTCTTTAAAACTCCCGCAAGCCAGGGGATAGCTAAGCCCTTTTCACATTTAAGACAGTCTTTTATGATGTCGTGTGTTAGGGCAGCTGAGTTATTCCTCCAGATCCAGAGCCAGAATAGAGCTGGCCTTGTCCTAATGAAATCACATGCATAGGGGAGGTTTAATTCTTTGTGACAGATAAACTCAGAGGATGAGATTGGGGCACCCAGTATTTTTCTACAAAATCGGTTTTCTTCCCGTTGAATACTGGGACTTAACCCCGAACCCCAAACCTCAGCCCCATATGTGGCTACTGGTATGCAAATAGCTCTAGTGGCTCCTAATTTCTTTGGGCGTGGCAAGCTCAAGACGGAGTTGGTTGCTTTCGAGAACTTGCCCGTGGCGTGGGCCAAATGCCCACTCCACGAGCCGTTCGCAGCGAAAGCCAACCCTAAATATGGAAATATATTTACAGATTCTAATTTATCTGTCCCTACATAGATGGTATTGAGCTTCCGTTTCCCTGGGCCACATGTCATGATAAAAGATACTACATTAGTAATGTCTAAACTGGACTACTGTAACAGTCTCTACCTCAAGCTAAAAGAAGGCCTAATGAATAAATTACAGATTCGCCAGAACGCAGCTGCCAGACTCATTACTGGAACGCCTAAATATGCATCTATCACAGGTTCAATCAAAAGACTGCACTGGCTGCCTATGAGGAAGCGTACCAAGTTCAAGGCCCTGTGTCCGGTCTTCAAAGCACTGCATGGAACAGGACCAGAATTCCTAAAACAACACTTCCGATGGTACTCGCCCAAAAGAACACTCCGATCTTCGGATGCCAAATTGGTAGTTATGCCCGGGACGAAAAAAGCCAGTTGGGGTGGCAAAAGTTTTATCTCTAATGCAGCCATAGCCTGGAACTCCCTCCCTCCATATCTAAGACACATACCCAACTTAATGGCATTCAGGAAGGCCTTAAAAACATGGCTTTTTACCAATTAAGTTGCAGTTCATATATACATCAATCTCCCAGGTTCCGTCCGTAGGCATTTCACCCTAGCGCCAGGACACCTTTTTGGTAGCAGCGCTTTACAAATGCAATTAACATTAACTACTCCGTCTGACTTTAGTAACACAACCCATGATTGTGAACGAGTAATGACTCACATGACCAATACTCTGTTTGGTAGTCAGTGGAATTGCTGATATAACGTCTAACTGCATAACGTGAATTAGGTGAGGAGGGTCCCAACAGTGATGTTTCAAGTCATTGAGCCCCATGGTATGCCGTTATTGAGTCCAGTAGTATGTGTGTAAAGTCTGTGAACCCATCTTTGTTCGGCTTTGAATAATGAGGTCTTGGTGATCTGTGGATAGGTTTCTAACACTATCCAACGCAGAGTGTCAGCGGAGTGTTATGCATCCTTAAAGTGTGTATACAGTTTTGTAGTGACCCTTTGGCACCGAATGTTGCTTTTATGTTTGGTTATTCTGAACTTAACAGGTCGCATGGTCATTCCTATGTACTTCAGCCCACAGGGGCAAGTGATCATGTAAATACATTGCTTGGTGTTACAAGTGGTGTGCTTTTTCAAAGTCCATCTAAAGTTGGACAGCAGGGACATTTCTTTAGATGTGGTAGTAAAAGGATACACTACACAGGAACCACATGGGTAGTGTCCAGTTACTGCCAGGAGACCCCACAGAGTCCTCTGCATGTCAGTGTTGTATTTCCAAGGTATCGTGTGTATCAAGGCATCTTTCAGTTTGCTGGTTCTTTTGTATGCAAACCTATGTTCCGGTAATTGTAGTTCACCCGTGTTCAAAATGTGCCAGTGTTTTAAGATGATTTTCTTAATTCTGGCGGAGTCTGGGGTGAATAAGTTAGAGTATCAGTGATGGGTTTCTGATGCACTTCGAGGAGAGTCTCTCTTGGGATATTCCTTGCCCTCATCAAAGAATCCCTCACTTGTTTCTCTGGGTAGCCTCTTGCCTTGAGGTCGGATGCCATGGTATTGGCTTTTCTTCTGTAATCAGAGACCTATTTACAATTACGTCTGATATGCAAAAATTGCCAGAACGACAAGTTATCTCTAAGCGCTTTGGAGTGGTGGCTTTTGTATAAGAGTAAGCTATTGCGATCAGTAGGTTTTTTGTACAGAGTGGTGCTGAGGGTACCTGCACTGATTGTTATGTTTATATCCAGGAATGGTACAGAGACATCAGAGATGGTATGGGAGAAATTAAGGTAGTCATTTTGATCATTGATCCACCTTACAAATTCCTTACAAGTCGACCTTGTCCCATTCCAGAACACCAGGATGTCATCAATAAAGCGTTTCCATAATTTCAGATTGTTGTGGTATGGATTAGTGGTGTTCTGGATGGTGTCTTTTTCAAATGCCGCCATGTAGAGGCATGCTAAGCTTGGAGCAAAAGCTCTCCCTATAGATGTACCCTGACTCTGATGAAATAACTGTTGTTTGAATTCAAAGAAATTTTTAGTCAGAGCCAGACTGGCACATTCCATTATAAAGGAGACTGGAATAGGAGATGACCACTCCAGGGTGTTCAAAGTGGTTTCAACAACTGCTAAGGTGGCTCTCTGGGGAATATTTGTGTAGAGAGCCTCCATGTCAAGGGTGACAAGGAGGTCAATCTCTCCAGTGCTAGATGTTTCCTCGATGATCTTAAGGACGTCAGTGGTGTCTCTCACGAAGGAGGGTGTATCTCTCACTATCGGTTGTAGGAAGTGATCACAGAAAATGGAGAGTGGTTTAAGAATGGGGCCAATCCCAGAAACAATCGGGCGACCAGGAACCAGGGAGATTCCTTTGTGTATTTTTGGCAGGGTGTAAAAATAAGGTATCCGTGGTTCCTCGGCGAGCCAATAGTTAGCTTCCTTTTGGCTAATCCATCCTTTGGACTCTGCCTCATAGATCAATGTGGAGATTCTGGTTGTCAGCCGCGTGGTACGGTCAGTCGTGATAGGAGTGTAGTATCTCTCATTAGAGAGTTGTCGGACGCATTCTGCATCATAGTCAACAGTGGATTGCACTACAGTGGCCCCACGTTTGTGAGCTTGTTTTACCGTGATGGTCACATCTTCCGCTAGGGCCCTCACTGTAGTCTCCTCTATTTTGGAGAGATTGTGCAAAGGTGCCTGTCTCTGTGGTAGGTCTAACTCCTGCTCGAAGGCTAGGACTTCTACCACGACCATAATATTGTGTGGGGGAAAAGAGGAGGGATTCCTCAGTTCTGACTGAGTCAACCTGTTCCATTAGGATTGTGTCCTTAAAGAAGGCTTCAAGTCGTATAGTGCAGAACCAGTTATGTATCTCGCACTGGTCCCTGAATGTGTCTGCTTTGGGGGTAGGGACAAAGCCTAGGCCCATCTGCAGTACCGCTCTCTCAGATTCAGTGAGAATGCGGTGAGAGAGGTTAACCACTAGGTCCTCTTGTCTCTTGTTTTGCTCCGAGTGTCCATGCCAATGGTCGGTTGGTCTTGCCAATGGACTTGTTTGTGTGCTCCTCTTCTGTTGCGTCCTCTTCCTCTGCCCCAACCTCTGTCTAAAAAAGGTGGGTTATTGTTGTCGAAAAATTGTGGCCCGTGGTACAACGGGGGGCCCTGGTATGGTGGTACATTATAGTACTGGTTGGAGTGTTGGTTTTTCCTGGTGTTGTTGCTCCCTCAACTGCCTGTCCTAGAGTTGCTGTCACTAGAGTCTCTTCTATCTGAGTTGTCATCAGAAGAGTAACTCATTTTGGCTGAAGTGTAATCATCTTTAAGGTAGGGATATACTTTTTCTTTCGAAAATGTCCGGATATTTTTTTGAAGTTTGTTTATTTTTTGCTTCATTAGATAGTCTTTATTGTCAGAAATTTCTGCATTAATCTCCGCGAGCCTGGTTTCGTAGGCTGTGATTTAGTCGTTTTCAGTGCCCCTTTAGCTATCTGGATCCTCACCAGGAGGGCATCTGAAAATCTTCTTGCCGTGTTGATAATCAATACCAATCAGTCCCTAGTGCATTTCCATGCAACTAGGGACCATTCTTTTTTGAAGATGGCTTCATCCAGGAACAGTCTCTGGAAGGTTTTGACTATCAAACTAGATGGAGCAATGTATGCTCGTAGGTATTCGGTCATAATGGCACCGTGGAGAGTGATCTTGAGCTACTCTATTTTTAATGTAGTTAAGGAGTTCCAATCATCAGAGTTGTAACCAGATGCTGAACTACCATCAGTATCCTATAGGGAGGGGGTTCATGTTTGCCCTTTAGATAATAAGGTATGGATTGTTGGGACACAGTGTGCCTGCACACATCATGTATTTTCAAACATGTTTTAACCCCCCCCATTTTTCTTTCTTTAGGTCAACAACCTGAGAATTTGGTATGTAGAATTTACCTACCTCCTTAGTGTAGATAGCGTTTCTTTTGATCCTGAGGAAGTGCCCTGATCTATATGGCACTTATGGCACAAAACATGTTGATCACTCGAGAGCAGGGCATACACAACTAGACACATTGCCACTAGTCCTTTGCCCCTCTCACTCTTTTATACTAGGCAGTTTACCTTCTTAATAAAGTGTTGCCTAAGACTAACTGACTCATTTTATACTCACAACCCTTCACATCTACACATACTAGGCCCCTCACCCCCACTGCACCGACCGGCAGGAACAAAAGATCCCCGATAAAGAGCCCTGGTTTGGGTGCCCGTCAGGTATTGCAGCACCTACCTGACGAGATGAAGCATGACACCTAGCTTGCTGGGTGTGTGAGAGCCCTAGTTCCGACAAGGGGAACTCCCCCCTTCTTTGCATACAAAATATTGGTCTCCAGTGATTCACTATAACCCAGCTCCCCTCTTCTCCAGTCTTATCACAGAGGAACGTCGTACCATGAGGTGCCTGCCATATGGTGCAGGTATTTACACAGTTTCCCATTTGTCCATGGGAGCTTGTGCTAAGGTCAGTTTACATGTCCTACCTTTGACATACACTACACCCTGCCCAGGGGGGTACCTTGGGCCTACCATAAGGATGCCTGACATGTAAGAAAAGGGAAGGATTACGCCTGGCATGTGAGTGCACTTGCCAGATCGACATGGCAGTTAACAAACTGCTCAGAGACACTCCTGTGGCATGTCTGAGATACCTTTATAGGGCTACTTATGTGGGTGACACAATCAGTGCTGCAGGCCCACAAGTAGCATTTGATTTACAGGCCCTGGCACACGCAATACACTTACTAGGGGTTTACCAGTAAATGAAATATGCCAATCATGGATAACCAATCATGTTCACAATTTACACAGAGATCATATGTACTTTAGCACTGATTAGCAGTGGCAAACAACAACAGGTCAGGAGAAAATAGGAGGAAGAAGCAAAATGTTTGGGGATAACCCTGCAAAAAGGGCCAAGTTCAACAATTACTCATAGTTTACTTGCAAGTTACAAATTTAAGATGGAAAACCACTCAAAGACAATTGACTTCATAATTCTGAATTCCTGAAAGAAACCATTACACATTCTTAATTATACTTCTGACAATGATTAATTGCAGAGCATTCTTTGGCTGATGAATGTGTGTGTGTTAGTGTTTATTTACTGGTAGATTCAATTTTCTTGAAGTGTGTGTGTTGGGATGTTCATAGTTGTGTTGTCACGCGGGGACCCGCGAGTGGTCCCGCGTGTGACATGGTTGGGGATTCTGGTATGGAATGTGGGAATGCTTCAACGGCAGTTGCTGCCGGGACTGCTGTACACCAGACCGAATAAAGGAAGCTCCTCATCTTACCCCGTGTCGTCTTCCTTTCATTGGAGACTGGATGGTCTGGTGCCAGTTCTTCCAACGATGTGTTGCTGGACGTCGTGGTCGTGTGTAATCTTCCACTTCGAGGCAACTGGTGTGAGACGCTAATATCGAGCGAAGTTGGAAGGTATAAGTGCCGATCAACAACGAGTACTGTCGGTAAACCTTCCGTGTATCCTGTTAATGGACCTTTCTATGGTAAGGTTTTTTTTTATCCTCAATTAACGCTGTTTTGCCTTCACCATTGCCTGGCTGCGCGAGCCTCTAACGCTGCCTTTCCTCCATCATTCTCTGCGTGTGCGAGCCTCGCGTCTTTGAACTTGTGACGCATTTCTAGACGCACGTTGCCATGGCATCCGAATGACAACAAAGAGCGTGTGCGCTTACCAAGCGGCAAGCGGCAAGCAGGTATTTTATTGAAGGCAATTTCATGCGTTGTTGTACGCGTGTTGCCTAGCACGTTTCCAACTCTCTAACAAATTTGCCTGCTGTGTAATGAATACTATGAAGACTTCCTTTTACTGTGTCAGTAATTCATTTTTAGAAAAGACATTTGTTTGATTTTTAAGAGAAGGTGTCAATTTTCTTCACCATTTCATCATTTTGCTTAGTGGGCAGCAGCTCACCCATGCAAATGGAAAAGGTAGCCATGCCACCTCCCTTTTTACATATACCCGGTCCTCCTCCCATGCTATGGAAACAATGGAAGGCCACATTTGAAGCTTACATTGAAGCAATTGACGGTGATACTTTCACTTCTAAAAAGAAAAAAACTTTACTAGTGTACAATTTGGTTGCTGAAGGGAGATCCATCTTGGAGACATTACCTCTTGAAGAAGTGAGGATTAATGTTGGCGCAGGTAATGATGGTGATTCATTAGTCATTGATGAGAATGCTTTACTCATAAAAACCCTTGACAAAAGATCTAATCCTAAACGCAATATTGTTTTGGAACAGCATAAGTTCTTACAACGGTCACGGATGCCTGGCGAATCTATCGATGAATTTGTTGCAGCTTTGAGATTTTAGCTGTCAATTGCAACTACAGAGAATTTAGAGACAAAATCATTCCAGATCAACTAATTGAACATACTTGCAACAGGAAAGTTCTAGAAAGACTTTTATCCTCTGATGATCCAGACCTAGAAACTGCTCTGACCTTAGCGAAGAGTGTAGAACATTCTCAATTTTGCATGAAGTAGCTAAGTGTACCTACGTCATCCACTTCATCAAATGAAGTTAAATTAGTCAGTGCCAAACCCTCTGCAAAAACGTCTAAGGTTGTCAACACTAATGTTCCTAGAACTTCTCCTACGCCAGTTTCTAGAACAAGAAGTGATCGTTGTGGTAGCAGATCGCACCTGGGAAATTTTAAGTTCTGTTTCGCCATAAACCAATCTTGCTTCAAGTGTGGAAAAGAAGGGCATCTAGCATATATATGTGCAAAGCGACTGCAGTACAAAAAGGACCGTCATGTACTGTAAAAAACCTAGAAGATCAAAGTGTAGAATACAATGATGATGACACTTGTTATGAATTGTTGATGTTATCTACTTCTCCTATGGAATCTGAGGGTGTCGTAGAGATTGCATCTATCGATGAATCTCAAAGAAGGAAATCTCCTGTGTGCACTATTAGTTTGAATAACATTGATACTAAGGTTCTTGCAGATTCAGGTTCCCCTTTTACCCTAGTTAATGTCAAGGACTTTGACAGTCTAGGTGGAATTTCTGTGACACAGTCATCTATTAAAATGTTTGCTTATGGGGGTAAAAGAGTGGAAGTTTTAGGCAAATTCCAAGGCAAGCTAGAATTCAAGGGTGACTATACATCGGGTACAGTATACATTGTAAACGAGGGTGCCAACTTATTAGGATGGCATGAACAAGGTGAGCTTGTAATCATCCTTGATCCTAATCATACTGACATGGTTTTATCTAGACGTGAAGCTAAACAGTATTGTGCTAATCTCTCTGATGTTTCGCCTGTACATTCTGTTAGTACCAATTCATCATTTGAGAACGATTGGATTCACAGTTATCCTGAAGTTTTCAATGATAAACTTGGTAAACGTAAGGGATTTCAACGTCGTATTGTTTTGAAAGAAGGTGCTAGAGCAATAGCACACAAAGTACGTAAAGTACCACTAAGCATGCAGAGTGAATTGAAACTTGAATTGGAAAAATTGTGTGCCTTGAGTGTAATTGAACCCATCAAAGGTTTTGAATGGCTGTCTCCCATAGTTTTAGCGCGAAAGGCAGATAAATCGCTTAGAATGTGTGTGGATTTGCGCGATTTGAATTTTGTTTTTTTAACACATTTTTATTAATGACATGAAGGCAGAGTTACAGTAAAATACAGATGAAAGAAAAACTGTTGTATAACATAAAAAAAGAATAGCAGAGAACAAAAAAAAGGAAGAAAAGAGGTATTGTTTTGCAAGCAACACAAATTAAAACACTTAAATACAGTGAATTCAATATAAATAGTGAATTCAATATAAATGGCCTTGTGCAATTTGAATTCTTGCATATGTATAGATCGCCAACCTTTGCCCAACATCAATGAGATGTTGTCAACTTTGGAAGGTGCCAGGTATTTTTCTTCTTTCGACATATCCTTGGCATACCATCAGATTGAGTTGTGCAAAGGTTCTAGGCACCTCACGTCATTTGTAACTCCTGAAGGTGCATTCCGTTATTTACGAATGCCATTCGGATTGGCGTCGGCTTCTGCAGTGTTTCAACTCCTCATGGGCAATTTGTTTGAAGACAATTTGGGAGTCGTGTTCTTTCAGAATAACATCCTTATTTACGGTAAGACGGTACAAGAACACAATGCCAGAGTCAAGCAAGTTTTAGACATAGTGTGGTCCAGTGGTCTAACACTAAGAACGAATAAGTGTACATTTCTCAAAGATGGAGTAGATTACCTGGGCCACCACATTTCTGCTAAGGGGGTGGAACCCAAAATGAAGCTTCTTGAAGCTATCCAAAATTCACCTGAACCCCAAAATAAAGACCAACTACGTTCTTTCTTGGGTTGGTTGAATATTATGCAAAGTTTGTTTCAAACTTCTCTGATAGAACTGTGTGTTTGCTCAATCTATTGAAGAAAAATATGAAATATGTTTGGTCTGAGCAGTGTGCTAAGGATTTTGAATCATTGAAAGAAGCGATTGTGCAGGCACGTCCACTCAAATTGTTCAACATTAATGATCAATGTATTGTCATCACCGATGCCAGTAATGTGGGTCTTGTGGCTGTTCTGATGCAGAAGAGATCTGACAACAGGGAAGAGATTATCGCTTTTGCTTCCAGAACACTCCGAGGTGCCGAGGGAACATATTCCACGATTAAAAAGGAAGCCCTGGCTTTATGGTGGGGTGTGCAAATACTTTAGGAATTTTTTGTGGGGAAATTACTTCATTCTTAAAACTGATCACAAACCCTTAGTAGATCTCTTCACAACTAAAGGTGGTGGTAGAGCCACACCTCGCATTGCCAAATGGCAGTACAGACTTAGTGAATTCAACTACCGTTTAGAGTATGTACCTGGTGTAATGAATTGTGTAGCCGATTGTTTGTCTAGGTTACCTCTTTCCCACGATGTCCTGGAAACAGAATGTGATCATTTGAAGATGGTGTGCGCTGTTAGTACTGTAGTCAATACTGGTACTGCTTTGTCAGAAGCTGATTGGAAGCTTGCTGTTTCTGAGGATGTTGACTTGTGTAGAGTAGTTCATTTTTTAACTCAAGGTTGGCCTAATGATAAAACTCTTGCCCCTGAGTTAGTCCCCTTCAAGAGAATTCGTGATGAACTGTCTTTGGTGGATGGAATTTTGCGCAGGGGTGGTTTACTGGTTGTTCCGAAATCACTCTACAAATCAGTTTTGGATTTGGCTCATATAGGTCATTTGGGCATTCGTGCCATGAAACTGAGAGTACAAGAAGATTTTTGGTGGCCTGGTGTTGACAGGGCCTTTGAACACTGTGTTCGTGATTGCGGAGCTTGCGTTTTGAGCGACAAGTCTCAGGTCACTTGTCCTTCTTCCACCATTCCAATTTCAGTGAAGGAATTACCTTGGAATAAATTGGCGTTCGATGTGGCTGGTCCATTCAACGGTCTAGGTAGCACTCCTAAATATGCATTGGTTTTAATTGACTACATGTCAAAGTGGCCTGAAGTTAGATTTGTGGATGGCATCAATTCTGCCACAGTGATCAATTTTTTTAAAGAGGTTTTTCTTGGAGAAGGATTTCCGGAGGAATTAGTATCTGACAGTGGTACCCAGCTAGTTTCTAGAGAGATGCAACATTTTCTAAGAACACATGGAATTAAACACAATCTCACTTCTCTTTACCATCCCTGTAGTAATGGTTTAGTTGAACGCCTGAATCGTGTGATTAATGATCAATTACAATTAGCTACCATCAATGGTTTTCACTGGAAACAAGTAATTTCTGACATGCTGTGGACCATGAGAGTTACTCCTCATGCTAGTACAGGTGTATCACCTTTTACTTTGCTCAGGGGTAGAGTGGCGGGTTCTAAACTCAATAAGGATTGGATGTTGAGGAAAGATGTGGATGTGAATAGAATAGGAAAGGTGGCTGATGTTAGGGCTGCAGCTCAAGCTAAATATGCACATGACAGCATCAGAACATCTCCTGTGTGTCAAGGTGACTGGGTAAGAATCAAGAAGCCTATTCTTGTGCCCAAGGGGGATTCTCAATTTTCTGCCCCTGTCCTAGTCAAGGAAGTAAGGGATCATGTTGTTGTACTGGAAAATGGGAAAATTTGGAACAAGTCCTTTGTTTCCTTTGTGCGCAAATCTAAAGTAGAATTTGTAAAAGACAAATTTGGAGTAAGCATTCAAGATTCAATTCTTCGCACTAAGATTAGCACTCCAAGTGTATCAGTACCAAACAGAAATGTTGTTCTTCGTCAAAGCTCTTTAAGAACCAGATCTGCTCCTCTTAAGTATCGTGATTTTGTTACATATTGTTCTTTCCTTCCTTTCAGCTTATTATTTAGCAATGTATTAGTGCTGTTATATATTTTGTTCTGTTATGTATTGGGTGGGGGGTAATTTGGTATCTTTTGTTGTAAGTGAAGGGAGGGGGATGTGTTGGGATGTTCATAGTTGTGTTGTCACGCGGGGACCCGTGCTTGCTTCCGCGTGTGATATGGTTGGGGATTCTGGCATGAAATGTGGGAATGCTTGAACGGCAGTTGCTGCCGGGACTGCTGTACACCAGACCGAATAAAGGAAGCTCCTCATCTTACCCCGTGTCGTCTTCCTTTCAGTGTGCTGGCAGTATTGTGTGCCTGAGATCTTCATGTGCTCAGAACATAGTTTCTTCTCTACTCCCATTGTTTAATCAAGCACCTGTGTGCTATGGGCTCATTCAATTCTGAACCCATTGTATAATCACAATCTGTTTGCAGACACGGTGTGTGCTGGGGACGTGTTTGCTAATGTAGTAAATGCATTCATGTCTGTTAGAAATGAGTTGGAATTTAACTGAAAACCCTTTCAGGTTTCCTATTCTACTACATTCTTAAGTGAACTTTTCACCTAGCTCGAGTCAGTGTGGGAGTTGGGCCTAAACTGTTTTTTAACCATGAATAGCTGTGTAGTTTCTAGTTGGGCTTGATGTTGTATCATATTTTCATGTTTCATATTTTCTACAGCGTGTTCATTTTTGACATTTGCTACAACACATATATTTGTTGTTTTTAGAGTCCCATTGATTTTCTTTTTCCCCAGTGTTTAATGACTGGTACGATACGATCATCTTGAACTCTAAAATTTCTAAATGATGAAGTAGTTCTGTAACAGAAATGTCTGAGAAAAGCATGAAAAGAAAAACAATAATGGATTCACTTGATGTTATGGTTATGAGATACATTCACATATCTGTCTTCTACTGTGATATAAAGTTACAATTTTAACCCATTCCAGGGATGCATCCGTTGTAAGATGGGTTCAGAAAATTTGACATTTTTAACTTCCAAAGTCGCCTAACGTATACTTGGCAATGTTACATTCAGTATTTATAAGGGTTATAAAAACCCTATTTCATACAACTTGAGAGAGTTCAAAGGCCTTACGGCTAGAGCGGTCGACCTCGAAGCTGGGGAACCGGGTTCAAGTCTCGGCAAAAACGCTCAACATCCTGTGATTCTGGACAAATCACTTATTCTCCCAGTGTGTAACAAAAAAAATAAATGTGCCTTTCTGTAACAAAACTGGTGGTCATGTAAAGCAGCTGGGAGGCGGGAACGGGGTGGCAAATGGGCAAGTAGGGGTGTGGGAATGTAGGGGACGCAGCGGCGGGAGAACGAAAGGGTAGAGTGGGCGGAGACTACAGCAGGCAAAAGAGGCTACAATAACAATAAAACAGTGAAAAAAGGAATAAAAGGTGAAATACAACTAATAACAGTACAGGAGCATGAGAATGAGCTAGGCTGACAGGGAAATAAAGGGGCAGATCAAGCGCAGAGAGCTTACGGCCTACCACTGGCCACCAGGGATGAGGCACAGGTGGTAGCCTGAGGGTGGAGGCGGGCCTCAAACTTTCAGCAGCAGCAGGCTCGGGTAGTGAATCTGCACCCCAAACTTTCTCCTGAGTATATAATTCCGTATAAAATTGGTGTAAAATAGCAAGTATTTTCTCAGGATCATCTTGAATATTACCGTTTTGATCTTTTAATTTAGTAATTGTTAGACCTGGCACCTTGGCGTGAGTCTCCCTTCCACTTTTTGCTGATGTGCCTCAGATGTTTTGCTGGTGTTCGATGCCTAGGGCACTACGCCACAGCCAATCCGTGCCGCAGTGCAAGTGCTTCCGATGTAAAGTGTATGTGTAATTGATTTCCACGATTGGCTTATTTGGTTTACTATCAGTCCCCTGTAACGTGCATGAGGAGTGCCGGGGCTTGTAGATACAAATGCTGATAGTGGGCCTGCAGCGCTGCTTGCGCCACCCACTGAAGCGGCTTCGTAAGATATGTCTCGGGTCCACCATTGCAGACCCCGCGTACGGTCTCGTACTTTCACGCTGACTGCGCGAGTGCCCACACTTGCCAGTCCCTGAACCTTCCCTAACCCTCATATCAGTCACCCCTATGGTAGGCCTACGGGCAGGGTGCATTGAAGCGTAAGGTAGGACAAGCCTAGAGTGTGGCATGTCCTCGTAGTGAATTACCGCCATTTTTCGTTCTTCACTATGGAAGGGCTACCGGTTCTCTTAGGCCAAGATGAGCTGTCGGAACTATTACATGCTATAGACCCGGCAGGCTCAGGGAACACGGTAGCACGTCAAGTTTAGTATGCCTGAACTCAGAATAATAAAATACTTCCTTTAGTAAGGTTTATTTTAATATCCTGTGTTTGCAAACGCTACTTCTAGAAAGTTAGCCTTTGCTCGCCTAACTATTTAGCCCGCCTCTGCCAGGATGTGTATCTGCTGTCTGGGTTTGTATGAGTGACAGGGCTGGGAGATCCCTGGGGACAGTCTCGGCCCCCAAGGTGGTGAATAGGGTGCTTACTCCAGGATGGGTGGGCGGAGTAGTCCTTGACTCTGAATAGGGTTGCGCTCCACCACCACAATGCTGGCTCCACCTCCTGCAGAGCGTCTGATGTCCCTGCCCTGCACCCTGAAAGAAGACGGCAGCTTCCTGTAAACAGAGTACTCCAAAACCGGGTTGAACTAGGCTCAGGCCCCTTGGCCTGCAATGACAAAAGAAACGCAGTATAAAGATAGGAGCTCCGCTCCTTACAAATCAAATCCAGTTTTGACCACGACGAACCTCTGCCTGACTAGAAGGACCAAGAGAAGCTGAAGGACGGAAACCAGTCTGAATCCTGTAAGACTGACCTGCAGTGGTGCCTTGCTGAGAACGGAGAGGAAAGGACCAGAAAGGACTTTGTCGACTTGTGCCTGAAACGATCTCCAAGGGATTGATCGCGAGCTTGCCGCTTGAACGGAACCCCAGGACCAATGGGTTCTATCTGCTTGTGCCCGTATGCTGTTGGGCCTTAGTTCTTATTCCCTCGCCGGAGTTGTGACTAGGGTGCCTTTGCCCCCTCCCAGGTCGTGACAGCTCTGAGCCTGGTCCCCCCGCCGTAGAGAGCCCCACTCAACCCTGAGTCGCTCTCCGCTTCAGTGCCGGGCCGCCCGCTCTCCTGTCACCTCGCCGCTAATGGAGCGCGTTGTGCACCTCTCAGCTTCTCCCACCGGAATCTGCATGGAGCGCATTCCATAGCCTCGGATGGTCCATACGTCGTAACGTACCCGACTGTCTCGCTTTGCCCTCCTGCATACCAAGACCCGTGCCGCATCTCAAGAAAGGCCTCCCCGTACCGTGGTACCGGAAGCCTGGTGCTGCACCCGTCTGCCGTAGAACGTGACGCCCCTCACAGATCCACGAGTACGACCCGGCATGCTAAGAAGTAGTACGCCCCGCAGGCCTGAACGGCGCCTCGCCCCGTGAGCTGCATTGACCCCGGATCGCCACAACCCTTCACAGTCCTGCTCCTCCACCTCGCACCTCGAGGGGGACCTGAGCCGGGGAGATCCTCTGGAGAACCGTTGGCCTCATCCGGAGTCAGCCCTCACCAGCCGCGCCTGAAACGCCTCGGACTTCCACAAGCAAGGTACACGGGAACTCCGTCCCGAGTTCATATCGGATCCAGGGTCCGCAACGTTCTTATTTCCCTGTCATCGTACCTTGCTGAACAACGAACATTCAAAGACTAATCTTGCCTATTGTAATCTGGTGGCCTCAAATCGCTGAACGTTATATGGTCTTGTGATAATCCTGCTTGAATCTATCTTTTATATAATGTATACGTATTTTTGATACAACCATACGACTGGTGTCCATTTGTAGTGGGTCAGTGGGTTTACTGTGTGTGATCGTAAATGCTTAACTTACTATCGCCCTGAGGATTAGCCTTGTCTGCTCGCGCCACACTACCTAGAGGGTGAGCAGGGGTTATTCGAAGGAGTAGTTCCCTTGCCCTGATGTGGAGCTGAGGGTCCCTGCTTGTCACAAGTGCATACCTGTGCCAACCAGAGACCTCCGGTTCCAACATTGGTACCAGCGGTGAGGATTTCGGATTTGCATTTATGATTTATGTACAGTAAATTACTGATCACCACGTAGTGAGAGCAGACCAATACCAAAGCCACAGATTACGTTCTTGCTGAGAGATCTCCAATCTCCAAACCATGCCTGGTTCACTCCCCGCGAGAGCACTTTCTGTTATCTCTGGAATCGACGAAGTTGACTGGGAAGGGCTTGAAA
Source organism: Lissotriton helveticus (assembly GCF_964261635.1). NCBI lineage: Eukaryota > Metazoa > Chordata > Amphibia > Caudata > Salamandridae > Lissotriton > Lissotriton helveticus. Next base: position 656,088,216 of record NC_136072.1, read on the forward strand.
AATGCAAAGCTGATCAATTGAAAGCCCTCTGCGTGAAGTTCTGAGTCGCCCACTCCGGGTGCAAAACCAAAACCCAGCACCTCAAGGCACTGAGAGCCTGGAAAGAGTCGAGAGAGCCAGAATATCGGGTGGTAGTGGATCCACCAGTTAGCCTTATTGAAGTGCCGGGAGGCCCGTCGTCAGAAGAGCTGGCGGACAGGGCCGCAACCAGAGCACATGAAGTGGAGATGGCCAGATTGAAAGGACAGATGGCAATGGAGGAAAAGAGGCTCCAGCTGGAGCATGAGATACGCCTGAAAGAATTGGAGCTTAAAGCGAAGAGCTTGGACGCAGCTCCTGGTGGCAGCACAACGCCAGCCCAGGTAGAGTCAACGGTCTACGTACCGAAGGATGTGGCGAAGGAGTATTTTAAGGGGGATGACATCGGGCAGTGGTTCCGGGACTACGAGGTAGCCATGTCCTCCCACCGGGTCCCTGAGAGAGATTGGGGAGCGGGGTTGTGGGGACGGTTCCTGACCGAGGGGCGGGATACCCTGCTAGATCTTCCTTCTGAAGAGTCCAACTCCTACCCGCACATGAAAGATGCCCTGATGAATCGATTTGGGTTAACTCCTGAAATGTACCGACAGCGGTTTAGGAAGTGTGTAAAGATTCAGGGGGGTACGTATGTGGAGTATGTGACCTTTTTCTGCAGAGCGCTGGATGGTTGGGTGAAGGGCAGTAAAGTAACTGATTTTCAAGGGCTGCTTGATTTAATGGCATGGGAGCACTTGTCTGATAATTGTTTTCCTGAGTTACGTCAGCACCTGATCGATAGCAAGCTGTCCAACCCAAGGAAGCTTGCTGAGGAAGCGGACCACTGGCTCAGCACCAGGGTCCACAAAGGTCCAGTAGGAGACTCAGCCAAAGGTGGGCAGGGTCCCCAGAAGAAGAGTGGGGGGGACAGGGGAAACCAGAAAGGGTTCCACAAAGGCCCCCAAAGTAATCCCCAAGGGAACCAAGGGAAGGGTTCTCAGCCTCCTCCTCCCTCGAAATTAACCGGGGGCCCAACAGGTAAACCTGTTCAAAGAGGGCCCATCACCTGCTTTAGGTGTGGCGACCTGGGTCACGTTGCCTCTGACCCTAAGTGTCGCTTGTTTGCAAAACCCGCACCCACTGGTGCTCCACACCGGCAACTAGCTAATGTTAATTTTGGGGAGGAAGTAGCCATCCAAAGGGGTGGGGATCCCGTTCAGATGACCCTAGTCTCGCTAGGAGACAGAGAGATGGTCCCCGAGAACTACCTACCCAATAACACTAAGAAATATGGGCAGGTAGTGACCATCAACGGTAAGAAGGCGGAGGCTCTTCGAGATACAGGAGCCAGTGTGACTGCAGTGAGGCAGCACCTGGTGTTTTAAGAGCAGGTGGTACCGCACGCCTACTGTAGGGTTGTCAATGCTGACAATTCTGAGAGCCAGTGTCCGATGGCTCAGGTTCCCTTCGAGTGGGGGGGGTCTCAGGTACTCTGCAAGTCGCTGTGAGGACCTCCATGCCTGTAGATTGTTTGCTAGGGAACGATTTGGAGAACTCCCCTTGGGAAAAGGTGGAGAAAACGACTCATCTACGGATGGTGGGTCTACCCGACTGGGCGTGCGTGACCACGCGGTCCATGGCAGCCAGTAGGGGTATTGAAGAAGTCCTGGAGCCTGAGGGAGAGGCCCAGGAACCGGCCTTAGAGAGAAGGCGCAGGGGGCGTGGACAGCCGGCTCAAGAAGCTCCCACGGCCCAGGAAGAAGCAGACCTCGAGGGGGATGCCCTGGAGCCTACCGGGGAACAGATCGCCGAACTGGGAGACCTGCCTGAGCTGATCCATTGGCAGCAGGAAGGGGGTCCTTCCAGGAAGGAATTCTGCAAGGAGCAGAGAGAGTGCCCTTCTCTCGTGGGTATGCAGCAGCAGGCTGCAGACCAGGCCAATGGTGTTCAGTCCGGAAAACACTTGGTCTACTGGGAGAACGATCTCCTGTATGCAGAGGCTAAGGCTGCTGAACCTGGGTCAGCCCGTGTGCTGGTGGTACCCCAGAAGTTCAGAGCCTTCCTACTGGGTTTGGCTCACGACGTACCGTTAGCAGGACATCTGGGGATGGACAAGACCTATGACAGGCTGGTCACCCACTTTTACTGGCCCCAGATGCACAGGAGCTCAGACGCTCACTGTAGGACTTGCCAAACTTGCCAGGCCAGTGGTAAGTGCGGAGAGAAGAACAAGGCTCCCCTCCAACCATTCCCCGTCGTCAGTACCCCATTCCAGCGAGTGGGAATTGACATTGTGGGGCCTCTGGACCCCAAGACAGCCATGGGCAACAGGTTCATCCTGGTCTTGGTGGACCATGCCACCCGGTACCCTGAAGCCATCCCTCTGAGGACAGTGACGGCCCCCGTGGTGGGACGAGCACTGATGGGAATTTTCTCACGAGTAGGATTCCCTTTAGAGGTGGTGTCTGACAGGGGCACTAATTTCATATCGAAATATATGAAGTCCCTTTTGCAAGAGTGTGGTGTAACGTACAAGTTCACCACCCCTTACCACCCCCAAGGAAACGGGTTGGTTGAGAGATTCAACCGAACCTTGAAGGGTATGATTATGGGCCTAGAAGGACCAATGAGGCGTAAGTGGGACGTCCTCTTGCCATGCCTACTGTTTGCGTACCGAGAGGTGCCGCAGAAGTCGCTCGGGTTCAGTCCCTTCGAGCTTCTGTACGGTCACTCGGTCCGAGGACCTCTGAGTCTGGTTAGGGAAGGCTGGGAGCAATCTCCCAGGAAACCTCCCCAGAATGTATACAGCTACATGCTGGCCTTCCGAAACCAGACCTGGCTATTCAGGCAACTTGCTGAGGCAAACCTGGAAGCCAGCCAGGAAGAGATGAAGCGGTGGTACAACCAGAATGCCACTCTGGTAGAGCTTCAACCTGGACAAAAGGTGTGGGTCTTGGCCCCGGTGGAGCCCTGTGCACTTCAGGATAAGTGGATGGGTCCATTCGAGGTTGTGGAACACAAGAGTCCTGTCACCTACCTGGTGAACTTGCAAACTCCCAGGAACCCTTTGGGGGTCCTACATGTTAACCGCCTTAAGCCCCACTTGGAGAGGTCCGAAGTGGGCATGCTGTTGGCAACCGATGATGGAATGGAGGAGGAGACCGAGCCTCTTCCAGACCTTTTGGTGGCTTCCGAGCGAGACGGGTCAGTGGATGGAGTTAACCTCTCACCCTCCCTGACCCCTGAGCAGCAGAGTGATTGCCGCCAGCTGCTGGGGCAATTCTCTGACCTGTTCTCCCTGGTTCCGGATGTCACAGATTGGTGCGTCCATGATGTGGACACGGGAGACAGTTTGCCGGTGAAGCACAAGGCTTACCGTGTGACTGACAGGGTACGAGCCTGCATCAAAGAGGAAGTCTCGAAGATGTTTGCTCTTGGGGTGATTGAGTCATCCAGCAGTCCTTGGGCCAGCCCAGTGGTCTTGGTCCCGAAGGCTGTGACGCGGGGAGCCACGCCCGAACTACGGTTCTGTGCGGACTATCGAAGGCTCAATTCAGTCACGAAGACTGACGCGGACCCCATCCCCAGAGCTGATGAGCTCATCGATCGGTTGGGGGCTGCCCGGTACCTCAGTACGTTTGACTTAACGTCTGGGTACTGGCAGATCGCCTTAACTGAAGGGGCCAAAGAGAGGTCCGCGTTTTCAACCCCAGATGGGCACTACCAATTCCGGGTCATGCCCTTTGGGATGAAAAACGCCCCTGCCAACTTCCAGAGGTTGGTCAACAGGGTGTTGATTGGACTGGACGCGTTGAGTGCCGCCTACCTGGACGACATCGCAGTGTTCAGCGGTACATGGGAAGAACACTTGCGACACCTGTGGGAAGTGTTGGCGGCTCTGCGCAAGGCAGGCCTCACGATCAAGGCAAGCAAGTGTCAGATCGGGCAGGGTTCGGTGGTGTATTTGGGACACCAAGTTGGGAGTGGCCAGGTGGCGCCCCTTCAACCCAAAATTCAGACCATCCTGGCTTAGGAAGCCCCCAAGACCCAAACGGAGGTGAGGGCCTTCCTCGGACTCACCGGGTATTACAGGAGGTTCGTCAAGGGATACGGCACCATCGTTGCCCCCTTGACCGAGCTGACTTCGAGGAAGCAGCCCCGGAAAGTGATCTGGACTGACGCCTGTCAGGTAGCATTCGACACCCTGAAGACGGCCATGTGCACGGCTCCCGTGCTCCTGGCTCCTGATTTCTCCAAGGAGTTCTTAGTGCAGACAGACGCTTCAGAGCATGGGATTGGGGCTGTCCTGTCACAGATGACTGAGGAGGGCTGGGATCACCCTGTGGCCTTCATTAGTAGGAGGTTACTTCCACGGGAACAGAAGTGGAGTGCGATTGAGCGAGAAGCTTTTGCTGTGGTCTGCGCCCTGAAGAAGCTAAGACCCTACTTGTTTGGGTCTCACTTCCGAGTTCAGACAGACCACAGACCCCTCAGATGGTTGATGCAAATGAGGGGTGAGAACCCGAAGCTGTTGAGGTGGTCCATTTCTCTACAGAGTATGGACTTTTTACGGTGGAACACCGCCCTGGCATTGACCACGCCAATGCTGACAGTCTGTCAAGGTTTTTCGGCCTTAGTGATGAGGGACTCCCTGGGCAAGGGTAGTTCTCCCCACATTTCAGCTGGAGGGGACACGTGTTAGACCGGGCACCTTGGCGTGACTCTCTCTTCCACTTTTTGCTGATGTGCCTCAGATGTTTTGCTGGTGTTCGATGCTCAGGGCACTGCACCACGGCCAATCCGTGTCGCAGTGCAAGTGCTCCCGATGTAAAGTGTATGTGTAATTGATTTCCACGATTGGCTTATTTGGTTTACTATCAGTCCCCAGTAACGTGCACGAGGAGTGCCGGGTCTTGTAGATACAAATGCTGCTAGTGGGCCTGCAGCGCTGCTTGCGCCACCCACAGAAGCGGCTTCGTAAGATATGTCTCGGGTCCGCCATTGCAGACCCCACGTACGGTCTCGTACTGTCACGCTGACTGCACGAGTGCCCACACTTGCCAGTCCCTGAACCTTCCCTAACCCTCATATCAGTCACCCCTATGGTAGGCCTACGGGCAGGGTGCATTGAAGCGTAAGGTAGGACAAGCCTAGAGTGTGGCATTTCCTCGTAGTGAATTACCGCCCTTTTTCGTTCTTCACTATGGAAGGGCTACCGGTTCTCTTAGGCCAAGATGAGCTGTCAGAACTATTACATGCTATAGACCCGGCAGGCTCAGGGAACACGGTAGCACGTCGAGTTTAGTATGCCTGAACTCAGAATAATAAAATACTTCCTTTAGTAAGGTTTATTTTAATATCCTGTGTTTGCAAACGCTACTTTTAGAAAGTTAGCCTTTGCTCGCCTAACTATTTAGCCCGCCTCTGCCAGGATGTGTATCTGCTGTCTGGGTTTGTGTGAGTGACAGGGCTGGGAGATCCCCGGGGACATTCTGGGCCCCCAAGGTGGTGAATAGGGTGCTTACTCCAGGATGGGTGGGCGGAGTAGTCCTTGACTCTGAATAGGGTTGTGCTCCACCACCACAATGCTGGCTCCACCTCCGGCGGAGCGTCTGATGTCCCTGCCCTGCACCCTGAAAGAAGACGGCAGCTTCCTGTAAACAGAGTACTCCAAAACCGGGTTGAACTAGGCTCAGGCCCCCAGGCCTGCAAAGACAAAAGAAACGCAGTATAAATATAGGAGCTCCGCTCCTTACAAATCAGATCCAGTTTTGACCACGACGAACCTCTGCCTGACTAGAAGGACCAAGAGAAGCTGAAGGACGGAAACCAGTCTGAATCCTGTAAGACTGACCTGCAGTAGTGCCTTGCTGAGAACGGAGAGGAATGGACCAGAAAGGACTTTGTAGACTTGTGCCTGAAACGATCTCCAAGGGCTTGATCGAGAGCTTGCCCCCTGAACTGAACCCCAGGACCATTGGGTTCTATCTGCTTGTGCCCGTCTGCTGTTGGGCCTTAGTTCTTATTACCTCGCCGGAGTTGTGACTCGGGTGCCTTCGCCCCCTCCCAGGTCGTGACAGCTCGGAGCCTGGTCGCCCCGCCGTAGAGAGCCCCGCTCAATCCTGAGTCGCTCTCCGCTTCAGTGCCGGGCCGCCCACTCTCCTGTCACCTCGCCGCTAATGGAGCGTGTTGTGCACCTCTCAGCTTCTCCCGCCGGAATCTGCACGGAGCGCATTCCATAGCCTCGGCGTACGTCGTAACGTACCCGACTGTCTCGCTTTGCCCTCCTGCATACCAAGACCCGTGCCTCACCTCAAGAAAGGCCTCCCCGTACCGTGGTACCGGAAGCCTGGTGCTGCACCCATCTGCCGTAGAACGTGACGCCCCTCACAGGTCCACAAGTAAGACCCGGCGTGCTAAGAAGTAGTACGTCCCGCAGGCCTGAACGGCGCCTCGCCCCGTGAGCTGCATCGACCCCGGATCGCCACAACCCTCCACAGTCCTGCTCCTCCACCTCGCACCTCGAGGGGGACCTGAGCCGGAGAGATCCTCTGGAGAACCGTTGGCCTCGTCCGGAGTCCGCCCTCACCAGCCGCGCCTGAAACGCCTCGGACTTCCACGAGCAAGGTACACGTGAACTCCGTCCCGAGTTCATATCGGATCCAGGCCGCAACGTTCTTATTTCCCTGTCATTGTACCTTGCTGAACAACGAACATTCAAAGACGAATCTTGCCTATTGTAATCTGGTGGCCTCAAATCGCTGAACGTTATATGGTCTTGTGATAATCCTGCTTAAATCTATCTTTTATATAAAGTATACATATTTTTGATACAACCATACGACTAGTGTCCATTTGTGGTGGGTCAGTGGGTTTACTGTGTGTGATCATAAATGCTTAACTTACTATCGCCCTGAGGATTAGCCTTGTCTGCTTGCGCCACACTACCTAGAGGGTGAGCAGGGGTTATTCTAAGAAGTAGTTCCCTTGCCCTGATGTGGAGCTGAGGGTCCCTGCTTGTCACAAGTGCATACCTGTGCCAACCAGAGACCTCTGGTTCCAACAGTAATTATTCGTGAAGACTCCTGCATTTTTAACCGTAGGGCTAAAGATCTCCCAATTGCCTCCCCGTACTCCTGAGATTGTTATTTATATACCAAATATTTCTTAGCAATCTCCTTTCTCCAAATCCCCGATATCTTGGCGCAGCTTCGTGCAACTATATCTTCAGCTTCCTCAATTTTGGCATGATTATCAATTTTTTGAATTTCCTTTGTCAAATTCTCCTCCGCAAATTTTAGAGCAGTATAAAGATCTCGTATTTCTGCCCTCAACTTATTCTGGCAATATTGCCCATAACTCATAACCTCCCCTCTAAAACATGCTTTAAATGTCTCCCATATAATATCTATACTAACAGAGTGCAAATTAGTGTTAATAAAATCCACTATCCAATTCGACATGTACAATCTAAATTGCTCATCTAAACACAATTTCCTATCAAACGTAAAACTGGAGCGGAAATTAACAATCTTTAACTCAGGTATTTCTATTGCTATTGGCGAGTGATCAGATGATATCCTTGGGAATAACTGTACAGAAGCTCCAGTCAGTAATGAAGCGGGTACAAAAAAATAATCTAAACGGGCCATTTTCTTATGGGGAAATGAATAAAACGTATAGCCTGGGAGCGCTGGATATAGTTTACCCCAAATGTCACTTAAACCATGATCAGTTACCAGATTGTGGAGAGCTTTGAAAACCCGTGGCTTACGCCCCTTATATTTATCAGGCCCACCAGCGAGCTCTATTGTGTTTAAATTAATATTCAAGTCTCCACATACTATCAAGGGTGCAGTCCAATTTGCTAATTCAATATTTAACCCTTGTAAAACTTCCGCTTCATCTAGGTTTGATCCATAAATTGAGCAAAGAGTAAATTGAGAGCCCCCGATCCTTAATTCCGCAATGGCCCATCTACCCCACTTATCGTTTAAAGTACGAACTGTAGAGCAATATCGTGGCTTGGCAAAAATCATTACCCCACGAGTCATTGTTGCTTGTTGTGAAGCAGCAATTAATGAGTATCCTAAGTCCGATACTAAAAGTCTGTTATTCCAGGATAGGTGTATTTCCTGGAGACATACGATATCTGGTTGGATAAATCGAATCTCTGATGCGACCCTCTTCCTTTTGTTTATATTGTTGAGGCCAGAAACATTCCAGGAACAGATCTTAACACTTCGTGACATCAGCATATATCATAGCAATCAAATTGTCTATAGAGATGTGAATTAAGTTTCTCGGATACATTAAACATTTACCCAACATATAAAAAGTTGTGTTTTTTTCTTTAATGCTGTCTCCTGTTTCCAACGTGGTTTTTACCCCCTTTACCCACCACCAATACCAAACCCCCCACCCCACCCCTACCACCCAACCTCCCCGATCCAAAAAGCCTCCCCCCAACTCCCCCCCATTACCGAGGCGTTAGGACTTATGGTCCTGAAGATGAAAAGCTTCCCAGCCCCCCTGCCATTGACCCACAGGACTATCCTATAGACGAGAAAAATAAGTAAAAAAATGTTGAGGCTTCGCCAGGAAAAGAAAGAGAAAAAGAAGATTACTACAGCTAGAGGGCTAGAAAGTTAAAGAATCAGTGTGATTTAGGCAGCATAAATTACATTACTTCCAGTTAATCCTAAGTAGCATGTAGAAATTCTTTTGCCACAGCCACACTAGTAAAAAATCGTGTACTCTCTTTATGAATAACTTTCAACTTCGCAGGATTCATTATGAATGCTTGCGCACCCTTACTCTGAAACTGGGTGACCAACTGGCGCAATTGCCAGCGGTTCTCCATGGTATATTTATAATAATCAGGCGTGGCAAAAAAATTCAAACCCCTCCCCCTTGCATTTCCTATTGGGTCGAGTATGTAAAAATACATCCTCCCTGGCAAGGAAACTATTGAATGCAACAAGAAAGGGTCTAGGCCTATATTCTGCTTGCCCGGGGCGAAGGAGAATATTAAAAGGATATCTGTGAGCCAATTTCTCTCTCCCAGTCCCATTTAGTAATCTCGGGAAAAGCATTTTTAAATAATTCAACAATAAATTTGCGTGAATCCTGTCCCTCTTTTCCTTCTGGAATCTGCATAATCCTTAAATTATTACACCGAGCGCGATTTTCAAAGTCAGCCATTTTCCACTGTAAGTCATTTTTGTTAGCACTCAATGATTCGGTGGTGGCCTTTTGTCGAGCTAGTTCATCTTCAATATTCGACACTCTTGTTTCAACCTCCGTAAATCTTTCCCCAAAATCAGACTGGGATTTTGCTAACCGACGTATAGAATTTTGCAGCTTCCGACATGAATTCTGTATTCGATGACTCTCCTGCTCCGTTTTATCCATGTGGCTCAAAATAGTCTGATAAATAGTGGTCAGGGTAATATCCTCTTCCATAAGTGCCTTCGTCCCTGTGTGATTCGAGTACACCTGGTGTCCACCAGAGGCCCCTTCCTCCGTTAATGTTTCTCCTCCATCTCGTACTTTCATTGGACTGTCTTCATTATCATCTACGAAATCAACTGTCTCCCAATCACTTTCATCAGCCATTCGCATTTGCTTAGAATATTGTGCTGCTAAATCTTCACATGAAGAAGCAGAATTCTCAGAATTCTCAGAAAGAGAGTAAAAATCCGCAGATTCTGCATCATTTACCATGAGCTGTACCTCCGGTGGTGCCTGTAACTGCTCCAATGGTTGCTTTTGTACCATAACCTTAGAGGTTAAAGGATCTTGCGGTGGAGTATGCAATACTGGTACACTGCCCTCCACCTCTATAACGTGTTTGCCACTCATGAAATAGTCATTGGTCTGACTGTCGCTATGCACCGAGCCTCGAGTGGGGGTCAAAGCATTGTACCCTGTTGCCTCTATTGCCACCGTAGCCACTGTATTAATTGTTGCATTTGTTTCAGGTAATGTCTCATTATTTACCGTATAGATTGTCCCCACACTCTCTACATCGGATCCAGCCACCATTACATCTTCTACATTATCCTCCTGAAGCAGAGTTTGTGGTTGTAAAATAATGTTCTTTCCCCTACGTTTCTCCTCTGCCGCTGAAAAGATTGCGGGAATGGTTCTGGTTTCAGTCAAATTTTTGCTCTTACCAGCATTATTCTGGCGTTTCTCCGTTACATCTACGGCAGCGACTTTGGGATTCTTTCCGCCCTCTGTATCCGTCTCCCCGCCGAGCACATCTTGAACCTTCTGCTTCCCTCGAGTACCTTTTGGCAGCATTGTTTGTCCGTTACACTTCCCGCTTTTCACTCGAGTAGCAGCACGATAGAGTTGCTGTAAACCGCCGGCACCTGTGAAGGTAACCACCCACCAGGCTCGCCGTAGCCTGACGGAGCGAGCAGCAAACGCGGAGAAGACGTCCAGCATCGATGCTTTTCTCAATGATATCGCAGCTTTGAAGCACTTTGAAGCACCTTTCTGTGATTTTCACCTCCCGGCCAAACGTGAGTTTTACCGAAATGTAGAAAATGTGGACGGCTAGCTGTTTGTCGAGTATTTTCTTCACACTGACAGCATCCTCCGCCGTACAAACACTATGCAAACACCGTCCCCTGGCTCCTCTACTCATAGCCTTGTGGAGTGGCAGGAGAGGTCAGCTTACGCGACCACACACGCGGGCACCATCTTGCCTCCCTTCAACACCCACATTTTATAGACGTACCTTTTCTCAGTGTAATACATTCCACGACATGTTTATGGTACCTGTAAAAAATATGCTTAATATTAATAGAAGCCCTTTATTGCTGGCAATTTTAAAGTAGTTCTTACAAGAACATGTTTTTACAATTCTTCTTTCATTTTTTTCATTTTTTTTCGGAATTTGCGTTTTTGTGAAAAAGTAAAAGTGACCAGAAAACAAATTATATGGAGAGGATAAAGGAGAAGAAAGGTGGGGGAAAAAAAAAATATGGATGTTGGGGAGGACACTGGTGAGCATTAACAAGCTCCTGGTGAACCTTCATGTATTTCTTACCAGCAACAAGTACTGTGTGACACAGTATGCAATAGGTGGCAGTACCGTACTGATCCAAAATATCCAGATTCTGCCTCAGTAGTTGGACTGGCACAGATGTGCTTAAAGTATGTACTAATGGCAGAACAGCTCGAATAGATGGTGGTGGAAGGGCACTCAATGCTGCAGAGATTGAAGGGGTTGCAAGTTCCGCAGCTGTGGCCCCTCAGGATGTTGCTGTACTGGTCTCCTGCTATTCCTGCTGATGCCTCCTTTGTGCCTGCAGGAACCTTTTGGAGTGGATATCTTCCAAGTGCTTACGCATCCCTTTGGTGCCAAAACATTACTGTTCGTGGGTCCAGAACGAGATGACCATCTGGCACAGGTTACTGGTCACTGGTTTTGCATTACCCCACTCTACTGGTGACAAGGAAAGAAACATGTCACCACAGACTCCTTCAGCTTTTTTGAGCCTCTGCACCTGCTGTTCTTCCTCCAACGTGAGCTGCTCCTCCTGGCCTTTCTCCTCCTACTGATGCTGACATGCATCTCCTGGCTGAGCTATTCTGCAGTCACAGTACTTTGGAAAAAACTTTCAAAGACCACAGATTTCCTGAAGGAAAACAGCACCACCTTCCCCTAACAGGCTCAAACTGCAAATACGGAAAAATAAGATTTCAACTTCCTGTTTTCTGTAGTTTTCACTTTTTTCAGCCAATTCAATTTTTGTTTTACAACCATGAAGTTCCACGATAATATCGCACAAGCATCTAGAACTTCTGAAGTACTTATGAACTGCAAAACATAAACCCTACATTAACATGCACAAAATAAAGGTAGACTATATCAACACCCTTTGTGAATGTTCAATTTATCTTGTACAACACAAAAACAATAATTAAAAAGTACACTTTTTATAGGTGGTCTATAAACACAGCCCAATAGAACTATAAAGTAGTCACCAACCATAGAGACCATTGTTTGTGCTATAAAGTAACAAGAAACAGGCTATAAACACAGCTCAATAGTACTAACTTAAAGCAATAAAATACCCAGTATGCTGCTTGTAGAAAATGATTATATATGTGTTTCTTGTTAAGAAATGAATATATAAATCACAATTTCTACACCATCAAATGCATGAGTGCTCAATGCCTATATAAATGTGTATGACTATTTTTTAAATTAAGTATTGCTTATCTTTCTAATATGGTCGAAAAATATTTTTAACACATCAAAAATACAGAAATAAAATGAAAAAATCAAAGGTTAAAATGTGTTATAGCTAGGAAGATGCTATTACTTACTACAATACAATTGCAGTTATACTCATCTGAATTATCTATAACTCATACCCTAAAATAGATTTCACTCACACCCTCACTATGCATACAGTTGTTATCAATTATGTTATTTGAGATGTTGCAATGATATTATCAATGATGCCATAGAACATGTCATGAGCAATGTAATATCTGAGATAGTATTTAGCAGTGCATGTCAAGAGTGTGAGTTATAGTTACTTTATGGTACAAGTTATAGTTGCTTCAGATAAATATAACTGGTGAACTTCAGTCGTTTCACCAGTTATAGTTATCTCCTGTAGCTGTAGTTCGTGACCTAAAGTAACTATAACTCTCGCCTTCACCATGCAGAGTTTCTGACCTCACTTACACACACACACACATTTATATATATATATATATTCACTGAAAAAACCATAGGTTATAGACCATATATAGTTAGGAATTAGCATTTACAAAACCTTGAAAATTCACTGAAAAAACCATAGGTTATAGACCATATATAGTTAGGAATTAGCATTTGCAAAACCTTGAAAATTCACTGAAAAAACCATAGGTTATAGACCATATATAGTTAGGAATTAGCATTTAAAAAACCTTATTTTACTCACTCAAAACCATTGAAATTCCATATATAGTTAGTTGCACTAACTATATATCGCGCACCCGCAATCCACTGCTGATGATGTCACATATTACATCATTCATGACATGGTCAGTGACATCACTGATGACATCACTGATAACATCTCAAATGACATCACTGATGACATCACTGATGACATCATCCAGTGACTGTGTGTTTCTGTAAAGTTTAAATATGTTTTACATATTGAAGAATGAGAGGATATATAAGTGTCTGGATGAAAGATTCAGTAGGTGCGTGACTGAATGTATGAGTGAGTGATTAAATGTGTCTCACGGAGTGCATGGGTTAGTGACTAAACTGTCTTAATTTGTGCATCATTATGTCTGTTGTTCTGTAAACTGCTGCATGTGTTGATCAGTAGCTATATGAGTAACTATATGGGTTATTGATTGATTGCCCAAGTATTCGTATGGGAGACTGAGTGTGTGTGTGGCTGGCTGGGAGGTGTGTGACTCTGTGCAGATCAATGTGTACTTGTATCAATGATTGTATAAGAGAGTAAGTATGTGTTAGTATATGTTTGAAAATGTAAGGTGCTCTATGTTTAACTGTATAGATTAGAAAATGGAAGTGTGATTGATTCTTTACAGGACTGACTAGGTGTGTGAGTAACTCCATGGATGAGTGGCAGAGTGTGAGTGTCTGTATAGGTGTATGAGTGCATATGATAGTGTTGTAAAGATGAGTGATTGTATGTATGAATGATTGTATGGGTGAATGAGTGAATGTGTGTGTAGATGTAGGAATCAGTGAGTTCGTATGTAGTAACTAGTATTGGTGTGTAAATGGTTTCAAAAATTATACTCTGTATTTAACACTGGGTGTAACAGAGGTTATATTAAAATGTGAGGAGATGCATTGTATTGTCACATGAATGATATCATCAGTGATGTGGTCATTGATGTCAAATGAGATGTCATCAGTGATGTCATCAGTGATGTCACTGACCATGTCATGAATGATGTAATATGTGACATCATCAGCAGTGGATTGCGGGTGCGCGATATATAGTTAGTGCAACTAACTATATATGGAATTTCAATGGTTTTGTGTGAGTAAAATAAGGTTTTTTAAATGCTAATTCCTAACTATATATGGTCTATAACCTATGGTTTTTTCAGTGAATTTTCAAGGTTTTGTAAATGCTAATTCCTAACTATATATGGTCTATAACCTATGGTTTTTTCAGTGAATTTTCAAGGTTTTGTAAATGCTAATTCCTAACTATATATGGTCTATAACCTATGGTTTTTTCAGTGAATTTCAATGGTTTTTTAATAGCAAATATCAAAAGCTTTAAAATGTATTCTTCTTTAAATCGAAAAATATATTTTATATGTTTTTAACACAATTTTTTTATGTATTTTTTTTAAATAATTTTTTTTGATTCGCTCCCGGTCCGCGAACCGGGCACCTTCCTGTTAGCTCAGTTTGGTGCCGCGACCCAGTCCGCGAACCGGTAAACGGTCCGTTAGCGCAACTGTCGCGTTAGAAAACAACATCGTGACGCGTCACGTCAGCGTGACGTATCGCGTTGTCGCGTGATACGTCATATGACGTGCCGCGTTAGCGTACCCGGAAGTGAACCAGTACGCGAAGCGAGGCGCGAAGCACAGCTACCCGGAAGCGATCTGGGACGCGGTGCAAAGCGCGTAACGTACACACAACAGGTCATGTGACTTGTTAATAACACTTTTCATTGGTTCATTTCACTTTTGGTTTCCTAATGATGTAAGACTAGGTCATGTGACCTAAAAGTAACACTTTTCATTGGTTTAGAACTATTGTTTTTCCCAAATGATGAAAACTCCTCCTTGTTTCCTCACACTGACTTTCATCTTTGTGAGAGGAAGACCTTTTGTCATCACTGAGCAATGGCTTCATTAGTAGCTTCAGCTGGTGCTTCCCCACCACCTCCACCACCTCCAAGGAAGCGAGGACCACCTGCTGAAGTTATCATTCAGCAAGAGGAGGAAGAAGAGGAAGAAGAGGAACAGCAGGAAGAGAGGCATTTTTTGCCTGAGGAGCCCAGGAGGTCTCATGTCAAAGAAAACTTTATTTGTCAATTTTTTAAATATCCCCGGGGCCAAAAAAAAGTCAATGCCCGGTACGTAACTTGCCTTATCTGTAAGAAAGATTTGTCCAGAGGGACAGATAAAAAATATAGTTACGGCAATTATACAATGCATCGCCATATGGACAGGTGGCATCCTAACAACTACAGTGCTGCGCAGCTACGTGACCTGCAAGATAATCCTCCTTCTGTGGCCAGAAGATCAGTTGTAGAGGAAGTGACGGGACCAGAGGCGAGGGAGATGGTCCCAAATATACAGATGAGGTTTGGGGCAGTCAAACAAGTGTGCGTACGTTGCGGTCAGTTGATTTGCTACAGAGAAAGTAGCATCACTTTAATCAACTTAGCAATTGATAATCATGTTTGTTCAGGACGATTCAGAAAATAAATGATCTTTTTTTTTTGTTGCTCCTGTTGAGCCCTTTTCAATGAATCGTTTTCGTTTCCCCCCCCCCAAAAAAACAAAAAAAATATAAAACCGTTCAAAAAATACAAAAAAAGTAAAAAAATGTTCAGAAAAATAATAAAAAAAATATAAAACAACAAAAATAAAAAAATAAAAGTTCTTTTCAGAACTACCTCCCCTTTATAAAAAAATTGCTAGAATGTTTAGCACTCTGGCAACCTCTATTTCTTTTGGTTCGCTTCCCGGTTCGCTCGCCGGTACGCGAACCGGGAGCGAACCAAAAAAAAAAAAAAAAGAAGAGTAAGTATAAGGGAAGTAAACAGAGAGTAATGTTAAAAGAAAGACAGCTATAGGGACTAAACCAGAGATACTGTTTAATAGATCTATTTACCGAAGAAAAGATGGAAGAGGGTATAATTGTGAAAAACAAAATAGATTAGGAAGTGAAAGAAAAAAAGGAGAGTAGAAGAATAACAAAGAAGAGTTTCTTAGAGAATGTGACTGAATGATCAAATTAAGATTAAAACATTGGAATAACAGAGAGAAAAAACAGAATGCAGAAAAGAAGAAGTAACAGAAAAGGAATGATTGAAACAGCAAAGAAATGTAAATAACATAGGGGCATATTATCAACATAGGCGATAAAAGTTTTGCAGCTTTTATCGGCAGAAATCTGCCGCTAAAGCCGCTTTTGCGGCAGAAAACTGCCGCTAAAGCCGCTTTTGCAGCAGTTTTCTGCCGATAAAAGCAGCGATAATTTTATTGGCTGTGTTGATAATATGCCCCTTAGTGTGCTTCAACTACACAGAGAAAGCATAATGAACAAGTAGTGAAAGAGTGATCAGTCAGATACAGTGAGAGTAATAGAGACGGAGTGAGTGAACAAGAGTGAGGAACTATGAGAAGAGAGGGACTGAGAAAAAGAGTGGAAGGAGTAGAGTTAGTAAGTAATACAGAAAGGAATGAGGGAAGTAGCAAAGGCAGGAAAGTGAGGTTAAAGAAATGAAGCAGTGGAACTAATAGAAGTTAAATGTGATAGAAATGTAACGAAAAGAGTACAAAACATTTACCTTATAATTGTCGTTAACTTAGTCACTTGTTATTTTTATACTTTCAATCTGTGAAAGAGAGAACAAACATTTGAAAAATATTAAAACATGTATTTAAAAATTAGAAAAGACAAGGGAAAAGATTGAAGGACAAACAGTTTTTCAACAACTTTGACACTTACAGAAGCCTCTGCTTCTCTAGGCCCCCTACACAGTCCTAAAAATATACATTTTAAACTAACAGTATCTTGATGCAGATGAAGTGAGGCCTATCTTGCAACATAGTGCATCTTTTGCACTGCTGCTGTCTCACAAAAGTGACGCAACGGCAGCGCAAAAGAGGTGCACAGCCATCATAAAACTGTCCCTAACATTTTAAATGATTGTTTCAGGATGCCAATAAGGTGTGTCCTATCCAGAGGTTTGTTTGAGGTGAGGCCTACTCAGGGTTGCAGATGAAATCTAGGCTTGTTGAAGAGTACAGAGGAGATAATACATGTCCATGCCTACCAATGAAGTGAGTCATGTCCACTTCACTCTTGAACAAAGGCCACACCTCCTCTGTTTCCATGGACAGGCCTAAACTTGATCTGCACAATGTGATTCGTAATATTAGGAAACACAGGTGATGTAATTGAAAAACGTGCAATTTCTTTTGCTCATTTCACAATCACATCACTTGTGTTTCCTTTGCTTAGGTATCTCATTGTGCAGATGTAGTCCAGCATATGAAAGAGTACGCAGAAGTGCAGCACTGCATGCAACAACTTTGACACTTACTGAAGCCTCAGCTTCTGCATGCCCCCTACACAGTCCTAATTATATACATTTTAAACTGACGGTATCTTGCTGGAGATGAACTGAGGCCTATCTTGCAACATGGTGCATCTTTTACACTGCTGCTGCGTCACAAAAGTGACGGAACAGCGGCGCAAAAGAGGCGCACGGCCATCATAAATCTGCCCTTAACATTTTAAATGATTGTTTCTAGATGCTGATAAGGTGTGGCCTATCCACAGATTTGTTTCAGGTGAGTCCTACTCAGGGTTGCAGATGAAATTTAGGCTTGTTGAAGAGTACAGAGGAGATAATACATGTGCAGGCCTACCAACGAAGTGAGTCATGTCCACTGCACTCTTGAACAAATGTCAGACCTCCTCTGTCTCCTGGAACAGGCCTAAACCTCATCTACACAATGTGATGTGTAATGTTAGGAAACACAGGTAATGTAATTGAAAAACGTGCAATTTTTTTTGCTCATTCCACAATCACATCACCTGTGTTTCCTTTGCTTAGGTATCTCATTGTGCAGATGTAGTCTATCATATGAAAGACTACGTAGAATGTGAGCACTGTATGCAACAACTTTGACACTTACAGAAGCCTCAGCTTCTCCATGCCTACTACACAGTTCTAAATGTATATCATAAATACAAAAAGTAGAGAATTAATTATACATGTTAAATGGTTTATTTTTGCTGTTCTCAGAATTTATCAAATTTCACTAAAAACAGTGACTTCAAGGTATTCATCATATATCAGCGGGGGAAAAAAACACAATCAAAATGATTGTGTTTAAAAAACCCATATAACATAACCAATCAGAAACCAGAACTCCTGAAAAGTAACTTACTTTCCATGAGGTCGAAGGATACCCTATGAACAGCTTACACTCTGTTGTGCTGTTATTATTTTCAGCCTGCCACTTTCTGAAAGAAAAGCTCCATCGTTTTGACAAATATGTTACATACAATAAAAGACTTCTCGCTCTCTACCGCACTTTTCCACAAGGCCAAATCGTGTAAGAGCCATTTATAACTCTTGGAATTCTTCTAAGCAAATCCCGTTATTTTGTATTTCCGCAACTTTCAGAAAGAAAACGTTCAAGATCACTTTCACAATCCTGTACTAGTAATATCTCACTCTTCTTGCTCACTCATGTTCCACATTTCCTGTGACACTGATACTGCTTACTATGAAGCAGACTTACACTACCTCTATGACTACTACAATTATTTAATTCTCTACATCACTTTTAATCACAAAGCAATTTAAAACAGTAGATACAATTATATCAACCCCTAGAATCATTATAGGCCAGTTACCTACCCTAAATTCTCTTTTCTGAAAACAGAAAGTAAGAATATTTTTAAGTAAAAAGGCAACATTGTATCGTAGTCAAATGGGAATCATTTCCGAAACAGCAGCTTTTTTTACATTTTCAATAAGCTGTGTAATAAGCGGATCTTGTCAAAGGACCATCATGTCATATAATAGCTGCAGTTACAAATGTTCTTCCTAAAATCAACGACTGTGTAGCCACAACATTTGTAATTAAAGTTGAAGACTTACTTTCATCAGGTTTATATAGTTGGAATTTTAAAATGACATTATAACCAAACGTTTGGTCAAATAATCTAGACAGCATTGCAGACTTACATTACCTCTACTCCATGTTTTGATTGGCTGCTTGAATTAGCTTATAAAAAGAAACAGTTTTTCTGAACTCATTCAAAGTGCAGTTATTTTTCCATGACGTTAAGTGTTATGGTAAGAACACCGTTTGCTTTGGGAAATACTCTGTTGTCCTTTAACTAATCCGTGCCCACCACTTTCTGTAAGAAAACCTTCTTTTTTTCCAGGAACTATTTAAAACCCAAAAATAACTTTTGACTCTGTACTACACTTATCCTCAAGGCCAAATAGTGTAGGAGCCATTAGAACCTCTTGAAATTCCTCAGAGCAAATCCCGAGATTCCTTCCCTAAAATTTTGGTTTTAAAAACACCAGGTAAGAATTTTTAAGGTCAAAAGGCAAATTTTTTTTTAAAGTTAAAACAGAATCATTGCAGAATGACCAGCCGTTTCTAGACTTTAAATAAGCTGTGTAATGTCCTGATGTTGTTGAAGGACCGTCATGATATATAATTGCTGCAGTTACAAAAGTCCTTCCTGATATTGACAACTGCGAAGCCACAACATTTTTAATTAAAGTTGTCAATTTTGTTCCATCAGGCCTACATCGTTGGAACATTAAAATGACATACTGGCCATATGTTCGTATAAATAATTTTGACAACATTTCAGACTTACATTGGCTACACTCCATGTTGTGATCAGCTGCTTTTACTAGCTTATTAAAGGACACTGATTTACTGTCTGGCAAAGTTAAATATATAAATTTTTCTGAGTCTACACTAGTAGTACTTGATACCCTACAGTTCTCGCAGTCATGCTGCCATTGATAAGAAAGCCCAAACAGGTGATCTACATCTACACCTTCATCATGCAATACATCAAGCATATACATTAAAAACTCCTGACAATCTTGCTGAATATTTTGAGAGAATTGTGTTTGACCTGAACATCTGTCTAACAGATTTTGAATTTCAGACACACTTTCTATTTTTGCTCTATCAGTGCTACATTTCTCTAACACAGAATTCAACAAACTGCAAAATCTTTGATCGGAATTGACCACAATCTCTTCTTTTACATTTTCTAGAGAAAACAAAACATTAACCACTACATTAGCATAGCAGTTGACACCAGAACTGTTTTCAAATTGAAAACCAACAACATCTTCAACAAAATCCTTTTTCTTTCTGCTTATAATTTCTGGTTCATCGACTTTTCATCTTTTTGCTACAACCTCCCTACTATTGGTCACATTTCTTCGTTTCCGGCCTACCACACGTTTCTCAAACAAAGGATATTGAGGCAAATGTGGCGCATACTCTCTTCTTAACCTATTGTATTCCTTAACACAATCTAGATCCGCACAAATGTTTGTGACATTACACTCAATCAAGTACAATCCCGATAAAGTTCTAACTCGTGACAATGCCACATATGCCATACCCTCCTTGAACACAGAACTGCCAATATTCACCAATGCACTGTCTACACTTAAACCTTGCGATTTATGGATTGTCACCGCATATGCCAAGCAAACAGGAAACTGCTTACGGCGAACATATAAGTCTTTTACGAGCAAAAACCTTGCAGAGCAACGACCAATTAGCTGTACTTCCTCAATGCCATCAAATTTAATTTTTAAAAATTCAATTCCATCTCTATTTCTGTATTCACAAAATCAACAACATTACCCATTGATCCTTTTACCAGACCTCTTTCAACATGTAAATTCCTTCTTAAAATTATACGGCAATTTAAGCACACATTCAGAGTCTTTTCAAAACCTGCAGTTTTAGATATAGTCTTCTCTAATGAATCCAATTTTGATTTCAAATTCTCAGACAAAATAATTGTTGATCTCATATGCTCTACTCTGTCAATAGCTTCCAGTTTCACAATCTCTTGGTTTTCTAAATACAACATTTTGTTGTTGAAGATGGCACATTCTGCAAGAGTTGGCATCAAACATATTCCAGATTTCTTCTCAGTAATTTTCTGAAAAATATTCTCAGGCACAACGTCTTGTTCTGGATACAAATTTGACAGTAATCATGCATGTAAAGCTTCTTTCCCATGCTCGGTCACTTTTCCGATTCTAACATCTTGTAGAATATTCTTGTAATCTTCATCCTTCGCCTGACGCATATTTTCACGCAGTTCAGCATAATTGAAGTTTAACCATATATTAACGTTGCCAATACTCCCTAGGCACTTCCTGGTATCTTCATGCGTGAGCATTTTGAACACAGGTTGTCCTTTCACTGGTGTCAGGTGCAGAAGATCACCGAAAACAATGATGTGTTTGCCACCAAATAACACATCATACTCTGTTTTGAGAACTTCTTGCATTCTCAAATGCACAAAGGCAAGCATGACATTGGAAACCATGCTTACTTCGTCAATGATAAGAAGTTTCATTTTCTTCAAGACTCTTGAAACTTCACAACAAGCATCTCCAGATAACTTGTGGTATTGTAATTTGTTATCATGCTCCACTGGCATCATCAGTAGACGATGCAAAGTAATACCTTTAATGTTATGTGCTGCCAGTCCAGTTGGAGCGGTGACAACACAAGACAGCGATGACTCAGTCCTTTTCTGCAAATAACATGAAATTGCTTTAATGAGGAAACTTTTTCCAGTTCCCGCTTCTCCACTCACGTACAGTCGGACAGGCTTCAACGACGTACATGAGCACTCTTTCTTCTCATGACTTAATCCATGATCAATTTGGTTGGTAACTTCGTCATATATTTTCCTCTGCTCAACGTTGAGTTGTCTTTCCAAGTCTTCTAAGTTAACCGCATCCTCCTGAGCATGTGCCATGGCTCTTTCCACGTCAATAATGGCAGTGGCAGCTTCATTTTCGATAACTGGTCCTCCTAGTGGACCCTGACTCAATGAAACAGAACTCTGACTGTCCTGAGAACTGTCTCTAGCAATCTCGGCTGCAATTGTTGCTTCCTGCTCGATTTCCGCATTCAACATTTCTAGATATTTGGGAAAAACAGGACATTCTATGGTCTCCTTGGCGGCATTGAAAGAGTCTTCGTAACAGAGGAAATCTCCAAGCAGTTCCTCTTCTGCACGCCAAGGCTTGAAAAGTTGCAAAAGTGCTAAATAGAAAAACTCTTTTTTTTCAGGAGATTCACCACTCAATTTTCGATGGTTTACCAAGTGGCATTTTCTTTGCTTGACCAGACATCCCTCACTTCCAATTACAGAATACACTCCTTTATCAATATCTTCTTTGATGTTCCTCTTGAATATGTAATTTTGTAGAACCTCATACAGACAAACATTCTCGAGGTGACTGCTTCTATTTGGATAATATGTATCCAACATGTTGGTCTTCAAAATATCGGTACTGTTTGGCTCCTTTTCCGCCAAATACTCAATTTCCCGCACAGGTTTCAGAACTCGATTACGCGTTGCAGCAAGACCAAGACTCGCCCAAACGATACTCCTGGATTCGGCATAGAGACTTGCTGAAGACAACCTGTCAGAACATTCGTAAGCTCCGATTTCTCGATGTGACAACATCTTCAGACTGAAACTGTACAACTTCTTACTGAGGCTCTTTTCATGGGAAATGTCCTCCCACATATCCTTCAATTCTGTCTTTTCTTTTTTGGTGATGTAAGATGTCTCATACCGAGCCACAGCCATACAGTTATCAGCCACAAACTGTATATCCATGTTAGCATTCCACATGGACAAAATCACTGGGTTGTAGTCGTTGATGTACTTGGACTCTTCGTTCCTTTTCAAATTGTATGTGTTTTTAGGTGATTTCTTCATCACATTATGTCGCAGCGAAGACATCAAACTGTTCACTCTTCCTTTAGAAATCCCCGGTCGTGGAAAGGCGAAACGACATTTGGTGTAGAACTTGTCCTTGTTTCTGAATTTACGACGACAGTACTTTCCACAACGATGGCTTTGGAAGCGTAAAACTTGTTCTCTTAGGCTTTTGTCTTCCTTTGCGTTTGGAACAGCACATGTAGAATACTGTTCTATGAAACCCATCACTAAGTCTTCTGGATCTGTTCCAAATTTAGGTGCATCCTTGATCCACAGCAGCATATGTATATGAGGAGCACCTCTTGCTTGGTACTCCTTTCTCCAGAAGAAATCCAACACCTCTCCAAGAGGTGGATTTTTCTTGATCATGATGAAAGACATCATAGCTTCAAATCTATGATTGAAGTACCTGCATACATTCACTGGATCCAAAGAGCACAGTTCTCCGAGTGTCTTGAATTCGATATTTTCAATGTTTCCATTTGCCTCTCGTACAAATTCAAGTAAGTCTTCCCAGCCATACTCGGCACAGCTGAGAGTGAGGAACCATGTGGGAGTTCCTAAGTTCCTCAGCATACATTTTAAATCACCATGACAACGGTACCAGTACTCATTAGTACCACCCTGACACGCCATGAGATTAATCAGGTGAGAATCCAAAATACTGTCTTGCACATTGACTTTATCCATAAAGTCACTTGCCGAGATGTTTTGAATCTGTATACCACTTTTCAAGATGTGGTTCACTGCATATGACAGTCCAGACAGATCGCTTTCAAACAGGAGATGAAACAAATACAGAATGCATTGTCGAAACCTAGGATCTTCTGCATACAATCGTAAAGTCCGGTATTCAGAAGCAGGAATTTGATGAGGTCGCTCATCATATCTTCCTCCTTGACCTGTTGGAAATAGCTGTGGGAAACACCGATCTTCCAAACTTTCCTCCCAAACACTAATGGGACTCCCTTTGGCTTGTTTCATTTGAAACAACTCAATAGCATTCCCCATGACTTCCTTGGAATGCAAAGGATGAACACTATAATGTTCATATATTTCTTCACTTTTAGAGGGTTCTACTCTCTCAATTTGACCAGCACACAAATCGCTATCCTCTTCTTCACTTACTTCCTCTTCTGCAACATATACATTCTTATAGTACTTATTGCTTTTTTCAAATACAATGTTGCCTTTTTGACTTTCCTAACATCCACTAAATCTTGCCATATTTTCTTACTCTTTGTCGGAACCCCATTAACTAAGATAACCAGAGGTTCCTCTTCCACTTTTTCTACTCCAATTGTATTAATGTTTTTCTTCAAATCTAGAGGCAAATAAACAACTCTTCCCTTTAATCCTCTCTGTAAATCTGATGGAGGCAATTTCCCTGTCTTTGGCTCCATTCTTACAATAGCCTGAAAGGGATGGATACTTTGAATCAAAATAGATTCATAAGTATTTAAATCCTTCAATTCAGAAGGAATCTCAACCAATTCCAGATTATTATGAACCGCTCTAGCAGGCATCCGGTTTTGATTTAATTTGTTACAACAATAAGTACACACACGTTGATCCAATCCCAAATCAAAACAATTTTCTACCATCAAGTATGTTGCAAAATCCTTCCATTCACTATTATTTTCCCTTTCACTTTTCGCATATAAATCCACTAACTTAGTCTGATTCTTATAATAGGTGCGTCGACAACACACACAAGTGAAATTAGGCCTCTCACTTGATTTCACCTGAAACGTGGCAATTTCCTTCTGAAAATTATCTGTACTGGAAACCTGTACACTATCTTCCACATTACCCTCTTCTTCTGGGTCAATTTCAACATTCTCCTATTTATTTCCAAAGTAACAAAACTCAATTTCTTCACAAATATTCTTCACATCTATTTCAGAGCCATGCAAAAGAGCAGTGCATAATTGTTTAAGCATAATTGCTGGACTCTTAGCATAATACAACATTCTAACTAATTTCCTCACTTTATTATGATGCACTGCTAGCATCCTGAAATGATGAAAAACACTCTGGCATACTCTCCTGGAAAGACAAGCCAGTGAATGACCATGGAAACCTGTCACTTCTCTCACTCTGCAAGGATCTAATTCTTGCAACAACATCATTTTCTGCTTCAAACTTTTCTTATTAAATGTCCGTACAAAATCACAAAGCAAATTGATGGAATCCTGTCGCACACTGCAAATACTACTACACTTCCAGGTGTACACAGGTCCCTTAGGACGTCTTCCTAAAACCTCATTACCTAACACCTCTTCTGCCTCTGTTGTCACAAGTTTTTCTTTTTCAACTGGACAACCATCTTTCACCTCATAAGCTCGACCACTGGTGTCAACTGCATGCAGCAAATCATTATCCTGGAAATAACTCTCCTCATTAAAAAATGCCTCACAACTTGAACTATGCATCCATTCTCCTGAAAAAACTTCACAAAAATTACTACGATTAACTGTTCTCTTCCATCTACTATTTCTTTTGAAATCATAAATTGCCTTGTTTAGCTTCCTAATTCTATTGATTATCAAAATAAATAACTTTCGCTTAATTTCAAATGCCTGATCAATAACTTTCTCAACTTTTTTTTTCTCTTATAAAAAACCACTTTCTGTTGACCTTTCTTAATATTTTTTAACAAATTGCCAATTATCCTGTTGTGGAACATTCGTCTACGAATGTCCCTAAACTGTTGCTTCCTTCTACTATCATGCACAGAGTTATCTCCTGCTCTAGCAGTAACATTTTTGATTGGCCTTTCCTTTCCGTTTAAATTGCTTCTCTTTTTCTGGACTAAAACATTTTGTGTAGTACTACTTTTTTTTCTACAAATGTTTCTTATGAATGATTTCGTTGTCTTACCCGGAGCTTTCTTGGTGACTTGACGAGTTTTTATTGTACAGGACTGCTGCAACAATTTATGAAGCTGCTGTCTTTGACGTTTTGTAGCCTTTCGGATTCTATCCTTAGACGGCATTCTCTAATTTCGAAATGATCTGCAGTTGAATCTGTGGTAAAATATAATAAAAAATGTTATTAACCACTATTACCAAACAGTAAATCAATAACAGTCGTCAAAAATTTAACACACTACTTGTCATTTTTACATAGAATAATTTTTAGTGCATTGGCAAATTTAGTATTCACAAATAGTAGCAAAGAAATTGAATGCTTCTACATTTTACCTGTGCTGTTTTATATGTGAATCTGATCTAATTTTATGAGCATATTTGACTATTTTATTAAAGACACTACACATAACCTGTTTTTGAAGTTGTGTTTAATTTTAAATGAAACGGTTTACATTTTTACTTTTCATTTCCAGTAAATTTTAAAAATAAATGTTTATAGTTCCATAGGCTCAAGCACGTCAGCTTCCCACCCTATGTCATACAATTCTGACAAATCGGCATCCTCATCATGTTCTTCATCATCCTCAGGATTTAAATCATCCAAGGGATCTACTTCCACTGACGTTTCAATGACAAGTTCAATGATAAGATCGAGATCAACTGATTGCTCATTATCACTCATGGTTGATGTTGTCGTTATCTTTAAAGAAAGAGAACAACAATGAGATGTTGCAGAGTAAGAGACAAATCTTAGAGACTATAATAGTAAAATTGTTTAACAAGAGTAACATTTTGCAGCTATTATTTAGCCATGTCCAGCGATGCTGAGGAGGTGAGGCCTATGTCCAAGTTTTCAGTGAATAGGACTCATCTCTTCTTAACCTTGGATAAGCCTCACCGACTCTGTGTCCCCTGCTCATACTTAAATGTAAAGGGGCAGATTTATGTTAACTGGTGCATCCCCAGGGATGCACCAGTTAATGTGCACCGCTGCTCTGCCACCCATGGTGTGCCGCATTTACAATGTGGAGCACCATTGAGTAAAAACAGCACAGATGCGTCACGCATCTGTGCCGCAAAAGCAGCACATTGCAGGAATCACGTCGTAAGCGCGACATGTCTACTGCAATGTACAGGAGCAAGCCACACATTGCATGGTGCATCACTCCTTATGCCTGTTTCAAACAGGCGTAAGGATTTGATTCAGCAATGCTATAAAGCTGACTCAGTGAAATCTTCTAAATTTCACTGTGTTAGTTTAACAGGGCTTTCATGCAAATGAATGCCCACCCTGCAACAAAACGCCTATATGAAACCTGACGCAGGTTTCATGTGGCACAGGACTTTACAGCATTACACATCTGCCTAGATGCATCAAGTTGTAAATATGTCGCAACATAGCGCATCTTTTGCGCCGCCGCTACGTCACAAAAGTGACTCACAGCGGCGCAAAAGAGGCACACGGCTATCATAAATCTGTCCCTAACATTTTAAATGATTGATTCAGGATGACGATAAGGTGTGGCCTATCCAGAGGTTTGTTTGAGGTGAGGCCTACTCAGGGTTGCAGATGAAATTTAGGCTTGTTGAAGAATACAGAGGAGATAATACATGTGCAGGCCTACCATTGAAGCAAGTCATGTCCACTTCACTCTTGAACAAAGGTCAGACCATTTCTGTGTCCGTGAACAGGCCTAAACCTCATCTGCACAATGTGATTCGTAAAGTTAGGAAACACAGGTGATGTAATTGAAAAATGTGGAATTTCTTTTCCTCATTTCACAATCACATCACCTGTGTTTCCTTTGCTTAGTTATCTCATTGTGCTGATGGAGTCTAGCATATCAAAGAGTACACAGAAGATGAGCACTGTATACAACAATTTTGACATTTACAGAAGATTCAGCTTCTCCATGCCCCCTACACAGTCCTAAATGTTTACAGTTTAAACTGACGGTATCTTGTTGGAGATGAAGTGAGGCCTGCCTTGCAACATGGTGCATCTTTTGCATCACTGCTGCATCGGTTTCATGTGGCACAGGACTTTACAGCATGACACATCTGCCTAGATGCATCAAGTTGTAAATACGTCACCACATAGCAAATCTTTTGCACCGCCGCTGCGTCACAAAAGTGACGCACAGTGGCGCAAAATAGGCACACGGCTATCATAAATCTGTCCCTAACATTTTAAATGATTGATTCAGGATGACGATAAGGTGTGGCCTATTCAGAGGTTTGTTTGAGGTGAGGCCTACTCAGGGTTGCAGATGAAATTTAAGCTTGTTGAAGAGTACAGAGGAGATAATACATGTGCAGGCCTACCATGGAAGCAAGTCATGTCCACTTCACTCTTGAACAAAGGCCAGACCTCTTCTGTGTCTGTGTACAGGCCTAAACCTCATCTGCACAATGTCATTCGTAAAGTTAGGAAACACAGGTGATGTAATTGAAAAATGTGGAATTTCTTTTCCTCATTTCACAATCACATCACCTGTGTTTCCTTTGCTTAGGTATCTCATTGTGCAGATGGAGTCTAGCATATCAAAGACTACGCAGAAGGTGAGCACTGTATGGAGCATGGCTATATAACTCAAAGAATCAAAATCTAAATTTGCCAAGCACACATGGGGGTGTATTTACAAGGACCTTCCACCACGGGGAAATGTCTTAAATTAAAATGGGAAAAATAACATCAAAGGGACTCAAATGTTTTTTAAATATACCCCAAGCAACCTATGAAACTCTAGCACTACATATCAAGAAACTAATTGATTTCAAAAAACGTTTTTAAACACATCATTTGAATCAATTATATACCTACATTCAAGGGGAAATGACTTAAAATGCCCTAAGACACATGAAAGCGTTTTTTAAGGCCCTTGTACCATTTTTGGGTCACTTTTAACATGGCTATGTAACTCAAAGAATCAAAATCTAAATTTGCGAAGCACAGATGGGGGCGTATTTACAAGGACCTTGCACCACGGGGAAAGGTCTTCAATTAAAATGGGAAAAATAACATCAGAGAGACTCAAAGGCCTTATAAATATGCCCCAAGCAACCTATGAAACTCTAGCAGTACATATCAAGAAACCTAATTGATTTCAAAAAACGTTTTTAAACACATCTTGCAAAGCAATTATATTCCTACATTCATGGGGAAGTGAGTTAAAATGCCCTAAGGCACATGAAATCGTTGTTTAAGGCCCTTGCATCATTTTTGCGTTACTTTTAACATGGCTATGTAACTCAAAGAATCAAAATCTAAATTTGCCAAGCACACATGGGGGCGTATTTACAAGGACCTTGCACCACAAGGAAATGTCTTAAAATAAATTGGGAACAATTACATCAAAGGAACTCAAAAGCCTTGTAAATATGCCCCAAGCAACCTATGAAACTCTAGCAGAACATATCAAGAAACCTAATTGATTTCAAAAAACGTTTTTAAAAACATCTTGTAAAGCAATTATATTCATGGGGAAGTGAGTTAAAATGCCCTAAGACACATGAAAGCATTTTTGTAAGACCCTTGCACTATTTTTGCGTCACTTTTAACATGGCTATGTAACTCAAAGAAACAAAATCTATTTGTAAAACACTTGACACAAAGCAACATTTTAAATACACAACTTTCTTCATAATTTTCTCCCTAAAGCATACTATTCTCTATCTAAATTAAATTAATCTTTTCTCACCTTAGCAAATACTTTATGAGTTTCAAAACAGTCTCAGACACACACCAATTTGTCTTTAGCAGAGCAAAAGGCTGCAGCCATAAAAAGCACAGAAATGCTGTAATTGATCACACATATCTCTCATGTCACCCAATCAAAACTCTTCCTTCACTTTTTTCAAATCAACACCCTTCCCCAATCTGCCCTTTCTGCCTTTTTTGCATAGCAACCACCTCCTGAAAGACCTCTGATGTTTGCAAGTTCACACAACAATGTTTCATTTCAACTCTGGACTCTCAGTACACCTGCATATCCAGTGCAATCTTTCATTAAATGATTTTTTCTTGACCAGTCAACTTACATCTTTCAAAGAACTCATCCATGCACCCTAACTTTCTGTTTTCATCAATCAAAATCCACCAATCACTGCTACTGCTTCATTAGCACAGAAACTCCACCGTTTTTTTCATTTTAAACTCTTATTGTTTCAACTGCCATTTCATTGCCACACTTCATCTGACTGCAGCAGAACCTTCTCTCACCATGTTTTCTGTCTGGATTGTTGGACATAGTTACATCTACTGGGCTCAAAGGTATGCTGATAACAGAAATGTACCTAACCTCAATTTACAAAATGTGGAAATTAAGTGGATTGGCCACAGAGGATTAAAATGTCACCAATTGATACCATTGGTGAAAACCTTTTTGCATTTGCCAAAACCTGACCTGTTAATTGTGCACTGTGGAGGTAATGACTTGGGCACTTTGACTGGGGTAGGTCTGGAAATGCTTTTAAAGGACACCTTTGACCAATTGATGGCACTTTTTCCTCAAACTACCTTGGTATATTCAAATATATGCCAAAGACAGAAATGGAGGTGGTCGAACCAATTTTGTCCACAAATTGAGAAATCGAGGAAGCATGTAAATAAGTCTGTTTCAGCTTACATGAGAGACCATGGAATGGGCTCCATGTACAACAATAACTTGCGTTACTACATGCAAGATATCTACAGAGGAGATGGAGTTCACTTCTCAGATGAGGGGAACAGAATTTTCATTCTGAATTTAAGACTGTGCATTGGTACCTACTTATAAGTACCTAAATCTACCATAAACCCAAAAGCTCTTCTCAGAGCTACCCTAACTATGATCACCATAAACAAATTTTGAATGTAAATTTTTTTACTAATTTTCACAATTTACGCTTCCTGGAGCGCTACCCGGTACGCGCACCGGACGCTAACCGCGCGAAAAATTTTAAAAAAATGTTTTTTTCGCACATATGGACCTCCTCAGCCACCCTCAGAAAACCTAGGGGGTCAGGATACGTCTACCGTGCCCCCTTCTACCCATTCTGAACATTTTTTGCCCTCCATCGTGTATCTCAATTCTACCATAATACAAAATGGAGGACTCCCGTAACGCTGCCGGTTCGCGTACCGGGGCGCTCACCGGGAAGCGCTCATTTAAAAAAAGGTGGGAAAGTAATTTACAGAAAAACGACTGGAGACACTTTCACCAAATATAGATTAGCTCATACTACATACCAATCCCTACCATTTTCACAAATTTGATTGAAATTCCATTTAGCCATTTAGCCTGTAGACCTCTCTAAATACCCTGAGGTAAATTACTTCACAAAACACATCTGAAGTGTTGGAATTGACAACCAATTAAAATGTTACTTTCATTTTCTACTTTTTTTACCTGACATTTGATTGGTTATGTACCTGAATATATATAAAGAAAGAGAGAGAAACACAGCCATTTTGACTACCACCTCCTGAAGTAGATTTCAAGAAAATTTTCACTGAGAACTTAAACTGCTTTTTGAAAGGTAAGTTGTTATTTTGAAAACTGAAGTATATTGTGCACTTTAAGTTAATTTGGAAAACTTTTTCTAATAGTTTTATACTATCCCTCTGTAATAGTTATAGATTTAGATAGACCTCTCTGTTATAGTTATGGATGGATTTAGGCTTGTCTTGTATAATTATGAATTTACTTAGGCTTCATCACATACACTTTTTTATATTTCTACTTCCAGTCTGATACCATACACTGCCCAAAGATAAATTCACTGTTAAAAAATCCAAACTACCTGTCTGAACTTAAACCCAACAGTGCCCTAACTCTTCTGATATAGTTATTTTTTATGCAATTTACAGCAAAAAAATGGAAGGGGAGCACGAAAATATCAATGTTTCCTTCGACATTACATCTGAGGAGATTTTAAATGAAGAATTTTTAGATGAAGATTTTATGGATCAGTCTTTGGATGAACAATTTATTGAATGCTTACAAGACATAGAAACATGCATGTTTGAGGAGATTCCAGATGATGTAATGCTGGAAGTTTTATTGAACTATGAAAATTCTGACCAATAAATTTTTATTTAATAATTAAAAATTGTTTGAGACATTATTCATTTTTATATCTAATTCATGAAGTACAACCAAAATAAATAAATAAATAAAAAACAACAAAAAAACAACAAAAAGAACAATCAATAAACATACAATATTTCAAAATATCATAGTCTATCATTCTTTTTTCCTTATAGTACGCTCCCCAGACCGCTTCCCGGTGCGCGTACCGGGCGCTCCCCCCCAAAAAAAAATAAATATATATATTTATTTTTTTTGCCCCGCGGGGCCCTTTTAAAGCCTCCACATCAAACCTAGGGGGTCAGGGAGGATCTACTATGCCCCCTTATGGTCATTTCCCCCTTTGTTTTGGCCTCCTCTAGTCTCTCGATCCTACCGAGAGACAAGATGGCGGCCGCTCCGGACTGTTTAGAATGTTGACAGACACCGAAAAGCCAATCAGCTTCGCTTCGCGAAGTTCCATTACGCGTCAAGTACGCGAACCGGAGCGCGCTTACAGATATATATGTTTTTTTGAACGTTAATTTCTCAAAATCCACTGGAGCACATATATTGAGACCTAGCAAAGGCACATCGGGCTAACAGTCCCTACAATTTTGCCAAGTTTCGTGCAAATCCATTCAGCTGTTCGGGCTAAAAGTGAGGCCAACCGCCCTATGGAAATTACCATGGCAAAAACGCGTTTTGGGACCCCCCTTTTTTCTCGGCCCCCCCTTGACGAACCCCCCCAAAATTTTTAGGGGCTGCTCAGAAACAAAATGTTCAATTTTCCTGAAAATTTCAGCCAATTCCGTCCTCAAACGCCAAAGTTATTCGACATAGAATTTTCAAAAATCCCATAGAGAAAAAATCCTAACTATATATACCTACTGGCGACTGCCAGTAGGTAATATATATATATATATATATATATATATATATATATATATATATATATATATATATATATATATATATGTTTATGTGTATTAGGCATGTATGTGTACCAGAGAGTATAGGAATATTTGTCATCCTAACAGCGTGGTGTAGGACTGGAGGATTGGGTGAGAAGTGAAGTGGACATCTAGTGAACCATATTGCCCGGATTCTATTCCGCAGTGAGTCAGGTATGCTTTGGGCAATGTAGAGGATGTCAAAAGGATAGTTACATACAGGTATCTGGCATTTCTTCATGACTTCTGTGACTCTGTCTATAGTACAATCTCCATCTGTGAGGTGCAGTAGACAATGGTGGACTGCTTATAGCTTTGAGGGTGTACAAATAGCAAACATGTATCAAGCAGGTGGAGGAACAAGAACATTTGTAGGAAACGATGAGGAAGATAGGAAGCTATTTTATGTTTTTTGAGTAGAGGTGAATGGAGGAAAAGTATTGGCTAGTCAGGAAATATATTTGTTTGCATGCACAATGCCTTTTTGTGAGGAGTATTAGTACAATCGGTTTCCGGTTTATCTTTCCTCCTTTCAGGAGGACCAAAGAGATCCAAAGAAGGGGAAGAAGATGATCTCCATGCCCCAGAGCAACAGTGATGCCACAGTCTCCATTGCAGCCATCCCTTCTGGTACTGGCAAGTCATATTTACTATTTCTTACTATTAGCTAGTATGCATTATGGCCTTTTGTATTTTCCAACTCCTCCTTACCTACTTAGATGCCCATGTTAACATCACCTTTCTCTATTTGTTTTCTTTGCTATTCCCTCAGGTTCCACAGCTGAATTTTGATGTGGCTTTCTTTCCTCCTTTTACGTTACTATGGCAGTAACCTTTCCCTCACCCCTCTTTTACATATCTTCTGGTAACCAAAGAATGTTGGTAAAGTGAGCAAGGAATGAAGACTCACAGCAAGTAGGTTGACAGGAGGCTTAATTTAGCAATAATACAGAAAGACAGACGGTCATGGACCCCAATAAGATATTCTATGCAGCTCACCTCAGGTCTAAATCTTACAATGAGGACTTTTTCAGTCCCTCCATCATTCAAAGTTTTAATATGTTAAAGAAAGAGCAGCTTGGCAGTATGCGATACCATATGTCCATTCCATTCCCCTGCTCTCCTTTCATCATTGTTTTTCTGAATATTTTCTAGCCAATTCCCTCCATTATTAATTTTGTATATAACGTTAAATTGTTGCCTTCTTGTTTTTAAAATGTTAAGTCAATCTTTCAAAGTGATAATACTGATATTTTAAATATGTGCATTATATTTGTCTAAATCTTCCAGTATTCCAAGCCAATGCTGCTTCTGAAGAAGGTGCAAACCATCCTATTGCGGGAAGGCGCTGCTTGGGCAAGTGGGCTAACCTTTCTCAATGATAACTGCTGCATTTGTTAAGGTATTTCTTCCATGATTCCAAACACAAATACCAATCCTTTCATAAAGTATCATGCATCCTCTATTTCTGTTCAGCTTCTCTACCATTGAAGTTCAGTAGAAGAAAATGTGCATTACCCAGTAAATTCATATCTATCACTTCTTTCATTCTGTTTCAGCTGTGACGTTCTTTAGGATAGTCCCATGATGTACATACCTATTACATACATTGTGTCCTGTCCACAAGACATTACGGTCCAAAACACAGGTGACCTTTCACCTAGTATCTTACTTCTGTCTCTTCCCTAACCAGGCTTTCGGTATCCTATCTTAATCCCTGTACCTGACATCCATAAACATGTCCCCAGGCATGGTAGATTTATTGTGTGTAAGGCTCACCACTTTTTTCATCCATGGGCAACAGCCAGTTGTGCATTAGTGTTTTTGTTTAGAAAAGGATTAGCAAAGGATTAGTGAATGTTTTAAAAACATATCGATTCTGGAAAAACCATGAAGTGACCACATTAGTATAAAAGACCTCACTCCCCCTTACATGATAGAGAGAGGAGAATTAATTCCAGGCTGGATCGAGACTCTGCAGGCTAATCGATTATATTATTTTATATAATATGTTTTTATTCATCGTATTGGCACTATGGTAGAAATGTATCTACTTTTTACGATATTGGTAGGAGCGATTACATTAGTCTGCTCCTGTCTTTTGATTGTCGCAGCTAATATGTTTCACACTAGACTGACGCTTGACCAATAAATAATTATTAAAACCATTCCAATTGTCATTCTATGTGTACTCTGAGAAAAGTAAGCATGAGTGACTAAGCGAAAGATACCGTATTGTTTCCACGATACCTGAAAAATCAGGGTTGTCATGTTCAGTGGTTGCAAGAAACTACCTACACCGCTGTAGAATACGGGGGGTGATAGTGGCATCGTAGAGCTATCTGGTCTAACAGCTGACTCATCCTGTGGGGGTATCCAGAGTCTGTCTGCACACCAAGCCCTCTGTTTAAGTAAAAAACAAATTCCTAGGCACACAACAAATCAATTCATTCGTGTTATGCACAAAAATCAAATGGATAGAGTCCACGAAAAAATATTAATCCACTTCTTCTGTTTGAGCAATTGTAGTTCTTTATTGCCCAAAAGACCTTACGCCAGCCGACACGTGTTTCGTCAGAGTACAGAATTGCTCTGACTCTTCAGGGCTTTCTTGAAATGTTGGCGTATAATGTAGAACCACTTTACCGGTGATAATTCCAACCCGGTAAGGGTATCTTGCTCGTTCAATTGATGTGGCTCATTCAATGTTTCTTCAATGGCTAGAAAAAACGGGTTCAAGTAACTGCAATGGTGGCCGTATCCGCAGTGCAAAGAAATATGCAGTAAATCAGTAAAATCCCAACGTCCGTATATGAAGATATATGCTCCACGATAGGTAGGATAATTTTGTTGGAAAAACCTTGTTTGCCGGGTCCCGAGGAAAAGTCCGTATGTCCCTGGACCTTATCGTGTACCAAGCCGCCAATCCGGCGTTCTGTCCGCCTGAGTAGCACCGACGTTTGCAACGGAGGAAAAACTTCCCGCGATTGCTGATGTTAAAAAGGCGCCTCCTCCGCGAAAAGACTAGACCTCTGTTTAAGTAATCCAAAACGCGCAGGTTCTTGGGGTCCTAGGAACTACACAACACAGCCAGCTCACAAATAACAATACCACCTCAACATATGCCAAATTTCTCCCATAGTTTCTTCCTAAGTGTCTACTTTTCATGGCGTTCTTTTCTATTATATCCTCTACCTTCCATTAACCACATGACTAAGTCTATTTACATGTATCATCACCCAACCTGTTCATTGCTAAATCTAAACCAAGCTTAACATGTTTTATTATAACTTACTTCACCAAAATCTTTCTTGCTCCATACCAGTATTAAAATATCTGTCGTACATTTGAAAATGTGGGCTAGACGGTGTAGTGTTTTACTTACTCTGGACTCAGGATGATACTCAGGAGGGAGAAGGACAAGAGCAGGGCTCTTGGAACATATGACATGCTATTATTAGGCAAAAGAACAATAGTTTTGAATGCTTCTTTGATTAATTGCCACTGATAAGACAAATTGCAAGCATCCCTTCCATCACATTTTGTGTGTTTGATGCAATTTGCTGCAGTACCAAATGCTGCCTTGCCAGAGTGGCTCCTTTAATGCTGCAAGATAAATATACATAACTGTAGTCAAATACATTGTGCAACATGAATTTGATGCACTATATATTCAATAATAACGTATATTTATATGTTGTATTTCATTCCATTTTTTAAAAACCCATTAAGTGTGTGGTGAACATTAGCATTACCCCATGAATTATTTTGAACTTTTTTTTCTATTTTTAATAATGTTGATGGTTGCAGATTAATTCATACCACATACTGCATTATGTGAATATGTAGGGGAAGGTCCTGTGATAAAGAATTGCGTAACAAATCTGATGGCCCTAGGGAACAAGCAGTGTTAAAGTCTGCCTATAAAAACAAGTGTTTATGTTGCACACTACAATCTATGCTCTTTGATTATTTTCTTGGATCATTTAGCTGGTCCTATTAGAGGGCATGCCACAGAGTCAAGCGGGAGGTAGGCACTGGACTGTGCCTCAAAATTATGTAATCTATTAGGAGTGAGTACTGATGGCCAGTGTACCTGCAGGAAGAGGAAGTCAGCACTGCCTCTGGTCATCACAAAGAACCCCACAATACCATCTCTCTGCAAACAGCCATGGTCAAGGCAGCAAACTCCTCAACTACAGATACCCTCATCCAGTAAATCATGAAAGGCCTGTAGGAAGTCAAGGAGAGCAATAGATGACTGGATAAAAAGCAGCGGGACATTTTAAGAAGCCTAAAGCCAATGGAGGCCAATGTTTTTTAGGGAGGGAGTGGGCCTGTTGCTGAAGGAGAGGGTGGCAAGGACAGTTGGGGACTGGGTTGTTAGGGTTAGGGAGAGAGGATGAGCCTCTTATGGGACGTGAGAGTGGGAAGATCAGTTGGGAACAGGGTTTTTAGGGTTAAGGGACAGGGGTGGTCTCTTGTAGGAGTTGCACTTGGAACTTTAGAATTTTATGTTAATACAGGGGTATGTTTTTCTATCAATATGTGTCTTTTAAATTATTGTATTTACCACTGGGTATTACTAGTGAGTGTAGTATGACTGTTAATTAAACAAGAAGTACCAACAACATAGTGACAACAAATGCTGAGCCCTGCACATGGTCCATCACAAAGCAATTGAACAACTCTGTCCATCCCCTTCATCCTCTCTTTAGTCTCTACTTACCTGAACTCTTTTATTCCACATTAAATAGTTTGCTTACCTTACCTCCTCCAGTCTTCCCCCTGCAATCATTGTTGGAAAACTGACTGTGTAAAACTTGATCACTCATCCTTCCATCAGTGATAGTTGTATACTTACTGCCTTTACCCTACCCGCTGTAAATATTCATCACTAATGCTGTCTTCCACCATAGAATAAAAATACAACATACTGTTCTACCCATTTTTAAAATGTATTTTCTTATCTAAGTAGCAAAAAGTGAAGTATGATACCCCCTCCCCTAATTGACTCAATACCTTAAAGCATGGTATAGTAAACGACCTTCATAATGCTAGTCATGGGTACCCTACCGATAACAGGGAAGACTTCACAGGAAAAAAGTTATTCTTATTCAGAAAGATACTGGTGAAGCAGCCAAATAATTCTCATTCTGCATCACAAGCAGCTAGACTGAGAAAAAACTGAAAATAGGTAGAACATGTTTGACTGGAGTGTAGGAGGCAGGAAAGAATATGGCGCACTGAGCTTACATTGTCGGGCAGAGACCTGCATAAACAATGTCTGAAGGTATATAAGGCGGCCATTCTGGAGGAGAAGGGAAGGTTCTTTGTTAAAGTCTCAGAGTCCATCCAATCTTCCAAAGAGTTTTTTAATATTGTAAATTCCCTCATTACTCCTACAATTACTGACTCTGGGGAGGCGTCACAGGAACTCTGTGAGAGACTCTCAGCTTTCTTTCGCACTAAGATCCAAGACATATACACTCAACTGGAAGCCCAAAACCTTAATAAGGACTCAGAAACTCAGTATGAAAGTGACTTAGGGGAAAGGTCCAGATATAACACGATCTCCAGCTTACTCTCCTTCCCTAGTCTGTCTCTGGAGAGTAAAGACCATTTATCAGAAGGAATCAAGTCTGGTTCGCTAATGGACTCTTGCCCCTTGAAAGTTCTAAATAGTGCAAAAGATGCCATTTTATCGCATCTTACCACTGTCCACAATTTGGCTATGTCGGAGGGGCAATATCTCTTGGCCTGGAAGGTGGCAGTAGTTAGGCCACTCTTAAAAAAGACATTTTGGACCCGCTGGAATTGAAGAATTATCAACCTATCTCTCTCCTGCCGGTTCCAGCAAAAATCTTAGAATCCCACCTAAATTTCAATCTGAGTGTCTATTTGAGGGACCACCAAATTCTTGATGGGTCTCAACATGGCTTCAGAAATGGTCATAGCACCGAAACTGCGCTCACCATGGTGCTTGATAACATTCAGACACAGGTGGACTAGACCTCACCGGATCTTTTTATACCCTTTCTCCACTGAGGCTTGTGGATCGCCTCAGGGAGATAGGGGTCGGAGGCTCGGCTCTAAGTCTTCTTGCCTCCTTTCTTAGTGAGCAGACCCAAACAGTGGAACTGGGCAATTTCTACTCTGTCCCCTTCTATGCAGTGTGCCCCAGGGCTCTTCCTTGAGCCCTACATTGTTTAATATACACGTTGCCCCGCTAGCAAAGGTGGTAAAATCCTTTGGTCTGGAAGTGTTATCATATGCGGATGACACGCAGATCATGGTGTTCATCACTCATAACATCAGTGACGCTGCCTGCAATTTTAAAAACTGTATGCAGGCAGTGTCATCATGGATGGTTAAAAACTATCTTAAATTGAATGACGAGAGGACAGAGGTTCTTATTTTTGGGGACAAGGCAAACATCTTGTCCGGGGAGTGGTGGCCCGAATCTTTGGGCACTTGCACCAGCCCTGTCTCCCGTGGTAGGAACCTGGGAGTCATGTTGGACAATTCTTTGTCCCTCAATTTACAGATCAGTAGGACGGTGGCTTCTTGTTTTGTGCTTATAAGGAATATAAAGAAGATCTCGCAGTGTCTTTCACTCGCTGCCTGCAAACAAGTTGTTGTTGCTTTAATACTATCCAGACTAGATTATTGCAACGCCCTTTATTTGGGCATTAATAAGGGACAGCTGCGGCTTCTGCAGCTGGTGCAAAACGATGCGGTTAGGCTGGTGACTGATGTGCCAAAACATCATTCAGTTTCATCCTCCCTTCGGTCTCTGCATTGGCTCCCAATCGATCGTAGGGTCACGTTTAAAGCTCTCTGCCTTACTCATAATGCTTACTATGGCCGGGCCTTGACGGCATTAAAGCATTATTTCATCATTATGTCTCTACTAGTAACCTTAGGTCTGCAAGTAAGCATCTTCTTACAGTGCCCAGATTCAAGCAGCTGAGAGGGGCGGGAGATCCTTCTCAATGACTGCTGCTAAATTGTGGAACTCTCTTCCTGACGAAATTGCTGGACAATGCTCACACACTCTTTTTCGAAAGGTGTTAAAAACCTGGATGTTTCCTCAGACGATGGTTTAGGGGTTCCTCTTTTGCCTGCATGTGTCTTCTGCTGTTAGCGCCTTGACGCCCTTGGGCAAAGTTAGCGCTATACAAGTTTCATATTCATTCATTCATTCAACATTCAAGACAGAGACAATTCAGATTTTCCACAGTTCAGTGGGTTGAAAATCGTGATTTTGTTAAAGACACGGAGGCTGATATTATGCATATTTCTTTAATTGCCAACTCACAGCAGCAACAGCAAACAATGCAAAGAATTTAGAATTAAAAAGTAACATTCTAAAGTTAACAAAGTTCTGTGAAGAGCAGCCATATTCCTTCTTTGTTGCTGCTCACAGCCAAGATAAGTCGTGTTTCTGTGTGTGCCTGTTGGCTGCCTTAATCGCAATAAAACCAACAAATAGCAACATAGTATGTATTTATTTACTAAAGTAAGCATAATGAAGCTCACGATTCACATATCTTTCATCTTCTTGAATGCAAATAATCCTCATTGGTTTACAGAGGTTCAACACCAGTCTCTCACCCACCAAGTCAGAAAAGAGTGTGACCATGCTCTGGGGGACTGAAAAAGCGGCTTTATTAGATAACTAGCAGCCCGTCCCGACCTTGTCCGGGTGCAACAGGCTTCCCCGACCCCTGCCCGCCCCGACATTGTGCAGCAGCCCGGGCCCCCACCCGGCCCATCCCCCGCCTGCCCCGACCCCCGCCTGCCCCGACATGGGTCCCCTTACCTGAGCCGCCGCTCCTCCCGCCTGTCCGCAGCTCGCACCGCCGCTGGCCTGTCCGCTGTGTCTGCTGCTCGCACCGCCGCGGGCCTGTCCGCTGTGTCCGCTGCTCGCACCGCCACTGGCCTGTCCGCTGCTCCTCACGTCACCGCTCCTCCCCCGCACCATGTCCGCCGCTCCTCGTCGCGCTCCTGGACGCAGCTCCTCCCCGTGCTCCTGACCTGAGCACGCACGTCGCGGCCGGCGCTACTTTGGAGGGACTACTTTTTTTTACTGTACATTTTTTAAATAACGTTTTTTTTTTTACATTTATATAGCCTATAACCTTCTACACACCCTGACGATTCCAACGGTGTATCGGTTGTGTGGATTGGCGCTGTGGTTCCAGAGTTTACCCGCCTCAAAGGCTGAAAGTTCTTCCTTTATTATAGTAGTATAGATAATGCACAAGCATAACAAAGGGGGTCTCTGAAACGCTCGGCAGACGCGTTTCATCCTTCAAATGCATGCTGGACAATGTAGTTCGCCACAGGGACCCTTACAGTGAAGGGACCCACTGAACACCAGGTGATGTCTCCAACTCAAGTTGGTTAGCTCTCCACAGCCGCTGCGGTGTAAAAACAGGTAACAAAGTTCTCCTCAGTCCCCCTTATCAGGCAGACAATTCTGCCTCCTCTCTCCCCAAGCGCCGAGGCCAGCACCGGACATCAGTGATGTCATCAGTAATGTCACTGACCAGATCATGAGTGATGTAATATGTGAGGTCATAAGCAGTACATTGTGGGGGCAAGAGTTATAGTTGGCTCAGTGCCCCAGGGAAGTGGTGATCTTTGGGGTTGTATGAGGGGGCCAAAGTCCTCCCACTCAATATTATTGTTTGCCCCAGGATGGTGGCAGTCCCCGGTGCTGGTTTAAAAAAAATATTTAATCTATGTGCCCTGAGGGCGCAGTCCCCGTGGCAGTGGGCGGCCAAGTGGGACCCCCTACATTTTGAAACAGTACCCAGGGACGCAGGCAGTCCCGAAGGCAACAGGGGAGCCATGAGCATCCCCCACATATAATTGTTACTGCCCGGGGGAGGTGGTGGTCTCCGTGGCTTTGAATAGCTCTAAGAAGGGGACCCCCATGCACCCCTCCTACATTTCCACAATGCGCCCGGGACCTGGCCCACCTGGGGGTTCATCCAAAGCAGAGCGCAGCAGCCCATGCTTGCTTTTTAAAAAAATGTCTCTGCCGATTTGTGGATCCACCCGCAAGTCAGTGTAAAAAAACTAAAATGCTTTTTCTCCCGGCGGGATCTCTGAGGGACCCCATCACCATATCTGGTGGGTATGGGTATTCCTACCCGGCGCCTTTTCTTTTTTTTGTTACTTTTTTTAGGGACTAACAGCCTGATTCATGTACGGGCCGTTTTGCGTGTCCCTAATAGCGATTAATAGCGACTCGCTATTGAGGAAACGCAAAACGGCATTCATGTACTTTTCGGGGAAAAAATAGCGACTCGCACGCGGGCGCTAAAGCCGTTAGCGACCTACAAAAAACGCAGAAAAATCGCTATTTCCGGCTACCTGCGATCGGGATTGCGACTCGCAATCCCGATCGCACGGGATAGCGACTCGCAATCCCGTGCGATCGGGAATGCGAGTCGCATTCTCGCGGGATCTGGAAAACGGGAAGATGCATTCCGAGCACCGTGATGACATCACAACCAGGAAGCAGCCAAATCCCACCCCCAAACACCACAGTGACGCTATCATTCGAGTGTTCACGACGGAAAGCTGACGCTAAACCGCCGTTAGCGACTCCCGAACCCGCCGAAATAGCGACCGCCATGTCCGACGAACCTCAGCCAGGCCCCAGCAACAGCGCTGGCCGCAAGCGCAAACTAAAGTTCTCCGAGCAGGAGCTGGAGAACCTTATAGAAGGGGTGGCGGCCAACCACGACTAGCTGTTTGGTGCCAACTCCCGGAGGGTCCCAGAGCAGGAGAAGCGGAGGATCTGGGTGGGGATTGCCTCCAGCGTCAACTCTGTGGGCGTTGCGGACAGGTCGTTGGAGGAGCTGAAAAAGCGCTGGTACGACCTCCGAGGGCGTGCCAAGGAGAGGGTGGCGGAGCGCCTTGGTGAGGCATCAGGCACTGGAGGTGGTGGACCGACTGTCCCACCCAACACCCCCCTGGAGGACCAGGTAGAGGACACCTTGGAGAGGGAGGCGTGTGTTGGCGTGACCCCTCTGGACTCCTCCCGCCCCACCCAAGACACCCAAGGTAAGTGGCATGCGACTGCGACCCTGTCCCCTATGACCGTCCCTGACCAAATAGGCTCACTCAATGGCCCTTAGTCATGCCTATGTTGTGCATCAGGAAATGCCCTGAAGCATTGTGGGAGACGTAGTATGTCCACAATGTAGTAGTACCACAATGCGGCCAGAAAGGTTCCAAAGTGCGCAATTCCACAGCCATCCAGGGAATGACACCCAGCATGCATGTAACATCTGCACGTCTGACAGTCACATGCACCTAATGAGTATCCACTTACCCTCACAGGTGCGGATGATAGCAGTGACAGCGAGAGGCTGCTGATTGATGAGGAGGCCCAGGAGGAGGAATCCCCACCCGATACCCAGCCACCAGCCCCTGCCGCTGCGCCAACACCAGCAGCCAGGCCCCCCACCGTACCTGCTGCAACATCTGCAGGCCCA
Organism: Lissotriton helveticus; assembly: GCF_964261635.1. Lineage (NCBI taxonomy): Eukaryota > Metazoa > Chordata > Amphibia > Caudata > Salamandridae > Lissotriton > Lissotriton helveticus. Next base: position 656,131,368 of record NC_136072.1, read on the forward strand.
CCGGCTGCCAAGGCCAGGGCCCCCACCTTACCTGCTGCAACATCTGCAGGCCCACCGGCTGCCAAGGCCAGGGCCCCCACCTTACCTGCTGCAACATCTGCAGGCCCACCGGCTGCCAAGTCCAGGCCCCCCACCTTACCTGCTGCAACATCTGCAGGCCCACCGGCTGCCAGAGCCAGGCACCCCACCAATGTGCCTCCAGTGCCTGCCGCACCTGCAACACCAGCTGCTACACCACCTGCAGCACGTCCAACAAGATCTGGGCCAGCCACATCCGCTACACAGCGGCCTAACAGCAGGAGGGGCGATGGGCATCTCCATGCCTGCATGAGCGTGGAGCGGCGCATGCTCCGAATACACCAGCGCCAGTCGCAGCAGCAAGGAGCCATCCAGCTCCAGCTGCATAAGATCGGCCGCAATGTGGCGGGAGTCGGCGAGCGGATGGACCGCATGACGGCGGCCATGGACCGCATGACGGCGGCAATGGAGGACAATACTGCAGCGCTGGTGAAGCACCGCAGTGTTGCAAGCAGGCGCCACCACCAGCTGTTGAGCCGGCTGTCCACCTATAGTCGCTCAAATTATGTGGCAGCAAATGCCACCACCCAGCTGTCGCGGCGCTCGTTGACCCAGCAGCACCAACTGGTCCAGTGCTGCGAGGACATTATCCGGGTGCTGGAGCACTTGACCACCGCCGTTACCGCACTGCATACACCTGTGCTTCCGGCCATTGTGGGGGGAGACGATGCGAGTGAGGGTGCCTCCAGTGTGAGCAGCCACTCTGCCACGCAGGCCCCCCCACCTAGGCGCAGCACCAGGGCTACGCCTGGTACAGCTGCCCAGGATGAGGAAGAGCCTCACAGGCGCCTGGGAATTGTGCGCCGGAGGCGCCAATGACATTGTGTCAGGGACACAGGCGCAGGCTGAAGCTAAGCCTGCCATGAACATTCACATGCAGTATGCAGGAATACTGCATTTTGTAAATAGTTGTTACCATGACCCTTTTTTCTTGTGATTCAAACAAATACATTTATTTTGCTGCACACATTCGCCTTGTGTAATCATTACAGTTTGCATGCAATTGTGATATGTGGGGTGGGGGAAGGGGGTGGCCTAGAAATTGTTCGCTGTGATGTGGTTGCGACGTCTGTGGCCTCCAGCTGGGTTCTCCCCGCGTGCATGGTGCGCATGTGCTGGTGGCCGGTCGTCCCCCTCAGATTCACTGCCTGAGATGTCAACTGGTATCCGGCGCTTGGTTGCAATGTTATGAAGCATTGCACAGACAGCCACAATGCGGCAGCACGCTGCAGGACTGTAATACATGGCCCCACCTGTCTTGTGCAGTATACGGAACCTGCTCTTGAGCAGGCCAAATGTCCTTTCAATACAGTTCCTTGTCCGGATGTGCGCAACATTGTAGCGGCGTTGCTGAGGTGTGGCAGGGTTGAGGTAAGGGGTCAGGAGGTATTCCCGTAGGGCGTAGCCACTGTCACCTGAATGAGAGGAGCAGATGTTGATTGCCTGTGCAGCGCAGTTACTTCATAGCAATGTGACATTGTCGACAAAGTGTACTTACCAAGTAGGTGTCCTTCCCCAAACTCTCCCCTGATCAGTCGTGTGTGGAGTCCGCTGTGCCTGAAGATAAAGGAGTCATGGGTACTCCCTGGGTACTGGGCCACAATGTCAGTGATGATGGTCTTGGCATTGCAGACCATCTGTATGTTGAGGGAGTGGTACGACTTCCTGTTGCGGTACATATACTCCGTGCCAGCTGGTGGGCAGATGGCGACGTGGGTACAGTCTATGCAGCCGAGGACATGGGGAAAATGGGCAACATTATAAAATTGTAGTTTTGTGAGGTCAAATTCCTGTTGGCTCGTGGGAAATGTGATGTGCCGGTGGAGCTGGCTGAGCATGGCGTCAACAAAAGTGTGGAGGCAGCGTGACATGGTGGGCTGGGATATCCCCCCAGCAGCGGCTACTATGCCCTGGAAACTGCCGGAGGCCAGGAGGTGCAGGCTGCACAATACCTGCACATGTGTGGGCACAGAATTGTTTCGCCTTGTTGGGTGCTGCATGATGGGGTCGAGTTCTTGTATCAGCCAGGTGATCATTTCCCCATTCAGCCTGTATTTAGCATAAATCTGTTCTCTGGTTTGCCCCAGCAAGGTGACCCGCTGCCGGTAAATCCTTGCCTGCCTCATGCGTCTCCTCCGTGCTGCTCGCTGTAGCCTTCGCCGCCTCACCACCATGTACATCCCAGGCATTGTGGAACGCCTAATGCTGCTGCTGAATGTCCTTATGTGTGATTGGTCAGGCCTGGACCTGTTGGTGATTGGCTAACAGTTTTTCAAATTTTGGTTAATCATGGCTTTTATGGTTACCACCTGCTTTGAGTTGTCCTTAAATTGCGCCGCGCAAACGTGCGATTTAGCGCTTTTTCGCTAATGTATTTCTTTCATGAATGCCGATTGAGACAATATTGCGTTTCGCTATTCATTTCGCAGATTCCGTGGTTGGTCGCTATTTCAGTATCGCTAATGCTCGACTTCCCGGAGTCTGCGACTATTACAGCGTAATCGCTATTCCGATCGCTATTATTTTTTAGCGATTTCGCTATTTCGTACTTGAATGCCGATTCCGTGTTTTGCACCCGCAATTGCGTTTTCGCAGCCATTGCGGGCGCTATTTCGCTTCATGAATCAGGCTGTTGGTTTCAAGCAAAGTCTCTTGATGACAGCCAATCAAATTTTTGTAGAATTTGCATGTCCACTGCAAGGACTCACGTCCCCAGATATCTATATATTTTAAAGATAGATATCTCAAAAACTACTGACCAGATTTACACCAAATCACAAAAAGCAAAATTTCCGACCAACATATAGCTTTCTGCCAAATTTGGTGTAATTCCGTTCAGCAGTTCAGTCTGTAGCCGTGTTTAAAAAATGAAAAATCCCCATAGACTTAACATTGGGAAAACACGTTTTGGGAACCCCCTTCTTTCTCAACCCCTGCTTGATGGATCACCTCGATACTTTCAATACAGCAGCTGGACTAAAAAGGGAAAGTTCTGTGAAAATTCTGTGGAGATTCGTAAAGCGGCGCCGAAGTTATTGGCAAAACAAAAACTGGTTTCCGTATGTAAACTTTGTTCCTAATTACAACTTCTTACTGGTGACCACCAATAGATAATATATCGATATTATGTATATATATATTTGTCTTCAATGAAAAAAAACAAAGGTTACAGGGACGTTATAGTTAGGTTCAGACTTTACACACGCAAATCCATAGAAATTTAGCAGCTATAGTTATCTCAAGTAACTATAACTTGTGCCCTAAGGTAAGGTGCCTTGCATACCCAGAAGACCCATCGACAGGCTGATGGGCCTTCCTGAGCTAGAGTGGTGGGAGGATTGTCATTGAAACCTGAATAGGGCCATGCTGGTCCTTACACAAAGCTATTCTCTACTCCCTTGTAGTCTTTCTGGGGCCAGGTCAGGGAAAGGGTGGGCAAAAACAAGGAGATGATGGACAGAGCTCTGAAAGTTTCAGACACTCACCCCCAGTCACAGATCAGGTTTAATCCATCATCATTCTTTAGCTCACTTCGCCACCCCAGTTCAGACCCAGTCATATGCAAATCTGTCTTTACCCTGTTCTTTATGGGAACAGTCCAACCCAAACTGCCAAGCCAGGTCTTCCGTGGACCGGAATCAAGCATCCTGGGGCCGACTTCGGGTGACAACACTCATCAGCCAGGCTAGCTTGACTCCAGTGGCAAAGTGAGCAAGGGAAAGGCAGAGTTTTTGTGCACTACAAAAACTTTCCTTTGAAGTTTGCCTGCTTCAAAGGCAGAAAGGGGTATACATATTGGACCTCTGACACCCCAAAGTCAGCCCGCTTCTGGACTTAGGACATTCTGCTGGGAAGAAGAGCTTGAGAAGCTGTCAGGAAGGACTGACACTTTTTGCTGTGTTGGCATGCTGCTTTGCTGCTTCTGTCCTGGAAGTGAAAGAACTGGACTTTGCTTTCTGTATCCTGCTTCCAAGATTCTCCAAGGGCTTGAATTGAGCTTGCCTCCGGTTAAGAAGGATCAGGGCTATCAAAAACTTCACCTGCCACTGACTGGGCTCTGCTGCTGATAGCCCTGACTTGTCAAGTGGTGCCAAATCAAGTTCCTGGACCCTTTGAAGTGTGACCAGTTGTTCCTAAGGAGACAATCCATGCATCAACTCCCAGTGCCTGTTTTCTTGATACACAACAATAAAGGTTGGATGCATTGCTGCTACCTTCCCTGAAGCTTGGTTCTCGCTTGGCGCATCAACCATGGCTTTCATTGCAGGCCCCAGCTTTCTATGGCAGCACCTCAGAAAAACCGCAACAGTGTGAGTTTCAAGCACTGTGTCACCGACATCTGTGGCACCTGCTCTGACTCCGAAGCAGCACCTGCTTTGCTGCTTGTGGATCGTTGCAGCACTTCTGTCTTTTCAAATCATCCTCCCTGGGTGACCATTCTTCATTGATACCACACTGTAGTAAGTAACTGAGATCGCGTGTTCGGAAACCGAAACCTCCCCTCCCTTGCCAGTAAGAAACCAACGCATCTCCTCCCTTGCCAGTAAGGAACCCGTGCATCACCTCCCCTGAGTAGTAAGGAACTGATGAATAGCTTTGCTTGTCTAGCACCTCACCTCCCTTGCGCCTATCACCATCTTTGATGTATATTTTGGATTTTTGTCATTTTGGTCTTTTTCAGATAAAAATTGGCAATTTTTCTAAACTGGTGTGGAGTCCATTTGTAGTGTTTTCACTGTGTTAGTGTGTGTGTGTGTGTGTGTGTGTGTATACTTTACACATTGCCTCTAAAATAAGTCTAACTGCTTGTGCCAAGCTAACAAGGGGGTGAGCAGGAGTTATCTTAGCTGTGTGACTCCCTTACCATGACTAGAGTGGGGGTCCCTACTTGGACAAGGTGCAAACCACTGCCAACTAGAGCCCCCATTTCTAACAAGATCAAAAACAACTTTTCTGAAATCGAAAAGTGACTTTGCACTCATATACTAGTTATTCTGATTTACACATGCAAATAGCTTCAGGAATGAAGAGCTGAACACATTTGTGCTCATCAAATGCACTTTAGATACAGGATTACAATTTGTTGACCAGTCCTTTCTCAAAACATCACCAAAATGCAATGGGTAATGAAAGTGACACCATTCACTCTTTGACACCGGATTACATGACCATTTTATCCCCCCCTTGGAAGTCTGCAATTTACTACGGAGGTCAAAGAGGAAAGAGAAGGAATGGAAATTACTGAAAGTAAAAAAATGTCTCCTGGAGCTGTGGTTGATTTCTGCTGGTTTAAGCAAACCCCCCTAAGACTAGGAATAGCAGCTTTTAATCCTAATTGATATCTGGGTCCTTCTATTGATGTTGTCTTGCAGCTTTTCATTTCATTGTGGCTCACAGCAATGTCACCCCGCAGAAGAATGTCACAGCCTTTCCCTGAGTGAAGGAATACTTTCAGAATCACCAAAGCATGAACAACACACCCAAAAGAGCCATGACCTTTTCCACCTTTATTATGGTACACAAATGGGAAACGTTTCCACCATACAATTTATGACAATGCCCACACAAGCCTCAACAAGACATATGATAAGAAGAAACTAATCTTCTAATCAGGATAATAATATCACAGCACAATTTAGGAGTATTCCCAAATATGAGGCATGTTTTCCAAAAGCCATTGCACTTAATTACCAATATTTGAGCATTGCATTTGCTTTGATGTTTTAATTTGAATAAGCATTTTTCTAACTTCATGGTATGTTTGATATGAAATATAAATCTGTTGCTATGTGCACATACCGAACCCAGGACTCACAGATGATTGCATTTGTAATTGTACAGATGCAGGAACCACTCAGTTAAATACTTTAGAATTAGCTGGAAGCAAGCGCCAAATAATTACTTGGAAAAAACGAAATATTGGTCAATTAATGTCTCATTAGCTACAGGTAACTTCTTTACTCCTGGTCCTGTTGTCCTCGTCCCATTCATCACAAGTGAGGTGTATCCACTTCACTATTCAATAATTATTCCCCCTCCCCCTATATGCTGGAGCCTACATAGGCAATACTTACCAACAATCATCCTGAACTACCGCGCCCTCCATATAGAGATCTGCAATTTAGGAGGGAGGGATGTCATGAATGGGACGAGGACAACGGGACCAGGAGTAACGAATATTAACAGTAAGTAATGAGACATTACCCCCAGGTTCTCCTTCTCCTCGTCCCCTTCATAAAAAGTGAGGAATACCCAAGCAATATGCCCCAGCCTTAATAAGTAAAAGGAAGACAAAATCAAGCCAGAGAGACCACAACAACACAATGGCAACCCATAGTGATTTATTCAGAATTCCAGTGTCTGCACTGCAAGAAATAATGGAATGCAAAACACCCAGTCCAAAGTTAGTATCATCACACAAAATATCCGGGATTGAAAATGCTTCCCCTAACTGCAACATTTCAGGTACTTCATATGCCCCAGATGGATCTGAACATGATAATAGGAATCCTGTAGAACCAACGTGCAATTGGAATTCCCCCTGACTACCAAAGGAATCACCCTCTGTAATATCTCAGTTTTAAAGGGCATGGTTTGAATGAATTTTTTTGAGGGCCTTGAGAGTTAACACAGTTTGAAAGTCCCCTGAGGACTTCTCCACTAGAAAGACTAAAGTGTAAAACCCCTTGTCCCTCTCCATCAGAGGAACTTCTGAAATCACTAGCTTCTGGGGAAGAAACTCAATCCCCTGACAAAGAGTCAGCCTTTTCACCTTCTTTGAAGCCCATGTGGATAGCCAGATGCCAGAGTCTTTCAGGAGAGAGACAAACGCTATGCCTCCCACTGTTTCAGAAAGCACTGGATCCTTCCTCTAACCGCAAACTACTGGCCAGCCACCATTTAGTCAGGAGCTTGGCTATGTCTGGGAAATAGTCTCCTCATCACCCCCTCCCCAGGACTGGAACTTCCCTTGTGAATATTGCAGTTGCCTATGGGAGGATTGCCAAAAGGGAGATTTGGTTTTCAAAGGCTGCTTATCCGAAAAGGGCTGCTACAATAATGAAGAGTGTTTCTTCTCCTTAAAAAACCTTTGGAGTTTTGCCTCCAGCTCCGCCCGAAATAACTGAGTGCCCTGTAAGGGCAACCGGAGAGAAGAAGCTACCTTTGCTGAGTACGTTGGCCAGTCTTTCAGCAGCAGATTTCTCCTGCCAGCGATACATTCTTCCCCAGAGAGTGCTGTAGCTCTCACCTCATTAGAGGCAATTTCTGACATGTATAAAACCTGCTGATCAGTCTGTTCCAAAAGTCTTGAACAATCTGAGGAATCATCCAGAAACCAGAATGACTGTTTAAGGTCAGAGATCAGTGGCTGAGCAACGTATGTCCCATAGATGCCTGCTCGAAGAGTCAGGTGAGACTCGGATTTGACTTTCTTCGGGGCAGCGTCAAATCTTTTTATCAGTATAGTCTTTATGATAGCATCCTCTGTCAGGGAAGATCTTCCAACAAGCCTAGCTATGAATGAATCAATAGGGACAGCATCCAGTAGATTTGCTGCATATCATGAAGGGGATGGAGGTTAGTCATAAAACGGCATAAGATTTTCTTATCTGGGTCCTCCACTCCTGCTTGAGGTCCTCCATATTGTATAGATACACAGGGAAGTCCAAAGGCTCAGTACTTTTAAACTGTTGGAGAAGAACTAGAGGGCATATCCAGCACCTCCTTATCTGGAAGACCCATGTTTCTCTTAAAATGTACGATCAATTTCAGCAACAAGTCCTTCCATATGTACTTCCTCTTATGTTCCTCATAGGCAGGAGCCTCTTTGTCAGAAGCAGAAGCAGCCAAAAACATCATCAGCTGCCTGTCACACAACAGACCCTTATCAGGGGCAAGCTACAAAAGCATTTACCTAATCAGATGCTTTAGCTTGTCCTCTTTACTTTCCAAGCACCCATTGAAAGGAGAGGAAGAAGAAAAAGAATCTGAAGAGAAAGAGGACTACGCATGTAGCCTCTTCCTTGAGTGCTTGCCATAATGTCACTACTATACAAACACCAGCACAGGACCACATATTGTTGTAACTGCTGAGAAGGTAATCACAATTAAAGACTGCTGTGCAGACTTGTTCAACTACTGGTATTTTTTAAATTCCCCAGCTACCTCCAGAAAACCGAGAGAAAGGAAGACCAGCTGACGCATGCGTAAAGGCGCCCATGCCTGCACATGCGCCCTGAGGAAACAGGATGGAGCCATGACTGTAATGCACCAACTAGCGGTTACCCACCACAACGTCCTGGAATACCATTGCCACCTGTGTCTCCCTCCAAGCCCCACAGACAGGAAGACGTACACCAGAGACAGCCAGCATTCCGGCTCAGTTGGAATGATGGGCGGACATCACACACCGAGGTGTCCCAAGTCCTGCAGGAGCCACCCTCTCCTCATCCACTTTATCGGCCATGCATTGTAATGTCAGAACTTGACTGCAATACCTTATAGTTGTTGATTTCTGACGTCTTTCCTTTATAAGAAGTGACTATCAGAAGTTGCTGATTATAAAGAAATTAGAGACTGCAGTTTATATGATTTACAGAATCCCATGTGTTATAATAGGGACTTTCCTAATGATTCTAAGAAGTGTACTCCTTTGTTGTTTATGAAGATTCTAACTTTCCATTGCAGCATGTTGTACATTGTACTGTTTTATGAACCTATTTTAGGATAAAATTTGAGTTACTGATTTCTCAATTCTTAGGTGTTGGTAGCTTTTTTCTTTTTGCAGTGCTTCTGTGAATTTGTAGAGTGTATGTTGGGTTCTACCTAGTGTGGCTTGGAAGGCATTGTGCCATTCTTCTACGGTTTAGTTAGTTTGGGCTTCTTGAGCCATGGTGCTGTTCTAGACATTCCACCATGATATATGGAATTTAGGTTGGCATCCGTGTCAAGAGCGGTGCAGTCTGCCAACTTGTTTCTTAAACTAGTCCATTAGCAGACTTAGTTTGGGTAAGTAAGTTGTAGTGGATAGGTACTTCTGTTACAGGCACACATGCTAGTGCAATTAGTTTTTTGTCTAAGGCAAACTGGCTTCTTGTTGCATATTCTAAACGTGGTGCAGATTGTTGGAGATGTCTCCAAAAGCTTTGATAGTAACAGCCTTGAACGGCTGTATGTACATGTAGTTTTGTTATTGTTTATATCATGGCTTGTTCAAAGTCAATTATGTTTTTAAATGGAGTAGTTTGTTTTAATTTTTATGTGGTTTAACGCCTTAACGGCGGCCGCGATTTTGCAGAAGTGTGGCACTTTCGCAAAACGGGCGGGGCCGCGTAGGCCATTGGCCAACGGCAGCACCGAACAGGTTAATAATCAGTGCTACTTTATTTATTAGGTAGCAAGGCATATATAAGGGATGATGCATGTGTGAGCTAATGGTTTAGGGCACAATTTAATGTTACAGCCATCATCCATGTTTGACATTGGCTTACTCTTAATAAACGATATGCTGTAGTTAATATAATAAGTAGGGGTGAGTGGTAAACTTTGCTCCTCCGGTCGAGTTTGCAGAGTTTAGCCCACTCTGCACTCTGCAAAAACTCTGAAAACTGCAGTGTGGTGGAGTATTTCTTGTGTGCCATTCACCAGTATTAGGTTGCTAAGCGCGAGCAAGAAAAAATTCGCGCTAGAACACCTTCCAACGAGATTACTCAATGTGGGTGTCAGGTCGCTACAGCCTGCATTGAGAAAGTTGTCCCTCATTTTTCAAAAACTGCCACTTGAATAGAAAATCTACTCAAGTGTCAGAAAGAAGCAGCGCCATCTTACACGCCACATGGTGCCGATTGTGCGGATTTTACAGTGTGGGACAAGCTCTTAGTGCTACAAATCAGCGCAATCGACTGGAATTCCACCACTCATAGAACTCCACGGAATCTTGCAGAGTTTGCAGGGAACTGCGTAATTCCACAGAGTAATACTCTGCCAGTTCCATCCACCCCTAATATTAATGTGTTTGTCATTATTAAGGCTGTTATGAAGGATGAAGGGTTCATTTGTGTGGTGGTTAAGTGTTCTGGCATTTTGATATCTTGGTATCTTCTGTGTACAAAAAGAGTATCACTGGTTCCCAGGAACTTTGAAGACTTAGGGCTAGATTACGATGACTGTGGGACCGCCACCGACAGCCCGTCGGTGGCAGTCCCACTGCCATCACAGTACAGAATACCGCCCGCCACATTAGGATGGTGAGCTGACGGTCAGGGGGCGGAAATACCGACGGGCTCAAGAATCCCATTGGACCGGCGGACGATCCTAAATGCCTACAATAGTGGTGGTGCCTACCAGGCACCGCTGCAGGCATTACGATGTTCCTTTCTGCGAACCCTTTCATGGCAGTGAACCCGCCATGAAAAGGCTGGCGGAAAGGGACATTGGGGGTGCCTAGCGGGCCCCCATTACCCCTTGGACCCCAGACAGAGGACTTGGGGGTCACCTTTGGTGACTCCCTATATATCCCAGCACCATGTGGCAGGCACCGCATGGTGCCTGCCATGTAGTGCAGGAATATGTAAAGTGTCCCTTTTTTGCATTGCTGCGGGTGTTGCAGCCAGCATGGAAAATATAGGCATTGCGACCGCCGGGTTGGTGGTCACATCCAGTGCCTACTCCGGAACCACCGCCAGCTTGTCAGGTGGTCCCAATCCCTGATAGGGTGGCGGGCGGATGTAAGCCAGCCGGCCATTCTAATCAGGCCCTATATCTTTTAGAAGTTTAGTAGTGGACTATCGGGAACTAGCAAATTTCTCTTAAATCTTGAAGTATATGTCTAACTTTGATTTCGGTGATATTTGTGGGTGGGATTGTGTTATCTAATGTTAATAACATCCTTTTTCATAGTAGCCCTCACATAACAAGCTGTAGCAGAGTATTTTATACATTTCCAATTAACATTCTTGGTACTTGTGCCTTCTTGGCTGTAATTCGACCCATAAACGAGAGTAATTGTTTGCCTTTCCATGATGAAATATATCGTGGTCATTGTGTCTGAAAATAATTTAATAATACAGTTAAATTATGCGAAATAATTTTACTTTGGTTTTGTTAGTCACATAAACTACTTTTGCATTATATACTTCTGTATTGTTCTGTATTGTTGTGGATTTTAATCGTAGTTCTTTTTTTCAGTTTTCTATTGAAGCTGTTTCAATGTGGATCAGGTGTTTTTTTCAGTTTGGGGGTCAAAATAGTGGATAAGTTATATTTGTAACATTTATTTCGGGGTAGTTTGTATGGTTTTAGGGCTTTAGTTTTTTTATGTTGAAAGTTTAGCTGATGTTTATTAGTGCTTTGAGTTCTTTTCACATGCCTTTTTCCAGGTGTTCAATTGTTAACTTTTATTTGTGGTTCTGTAGGTTGTAGAATGTGTTGTACGTTTTTTTTGTAGCACCTTCAGTTTGATAGATACATATAAATAGTGGGCTTGGTTAGGGTTTTGCACTTTCAGGTTTTTAAAATATTCTAATGTCTACTATGTTAGTTTCAATGTTTTACATATTTTTAAAGGTAATTGTATTTTTTCTTCCAGTTTACTTTTTTAGTTTTCTGTTGGCAATCCATCAGAGTGCTGTTGTCTTGTAACTTCAGTGTTTTTGGTATGGTAAGTGCTAGGCTTTTATACTATGTTGTATTAATAATTAATTAAACATTTGTATTGGTTTAGTTTGTTTTATGGTCATGTTTATTGGTCAGTGTTTGTTTAGTTTGAAATTTATTTTCAGCTATTATCTTTCATGAGGGATTTTAATTGATGTGTCAGTTTTAATATTTAATATATTTTAGTGTTTTTGTCTTATTTTGGATGTAAATATTGTTTATTTGTATTTATACATTTATATGTATTATATAAAATTGATTGTACTAAGTATTTATTATTTGTTAATTATTTTATGTATTGATAAGTATTTTAACTTTTCTATTAACAGTATAATTTACATAGTGTGGTCAGATTATTTATTCATTTCATTAATTGATTTTTTTGTAAAGTAAAATAGGACTAAAATAGTAATTTGTAATTTGTGGCTTTATTTCTTACAATATTAGTGTAGTCGTGTTGAGTATCTTAATATTTTTTACATTTTACAAGATTGTTTAAAGGTAACAATATATTTGTTACCAATATTTGTGGTTATAATATTAGTAGAAACAGATGTAGAAACAGATGTTTTTGATGGTGATATTTTGGTCATCGTTATTAATGTTGTGCTAATTAAGTAAATGATGGCTATATTTTTTTATCAATATCTTTTTGCAATACCTTTTTGAAGCAATATTGTTTTCAATGATATTATGTCACTGATCCAGACTGATAAAAAAGAGATCCGTCCTATTAATGTCCTAAAAGCCCAAGATTGAAACCACTGAAAGGGTTACTATATGCTGAGGCTTTCCAGACACTGTTTCATTGTAGTATAGATTTTTTAAATAGTAAAAAGGCAGTTAATATCTTCACCCAGTGGGACTGTCTAATTTGTAGATATTATAACTCCAAGACTATGCAAATTGTGAATAAGTATTCCTTAAAACTGTCATGCTATGATTCTGTTCCAGCAAATAATTTTGAAGAGCCATAAACAGTGGACTGATTAAATTCAGCCTCTTGATAACCTGCAAACTTACTTAATAATAACCAGAGAACCAGATGGTTGAGCCTGGTCTCAGAGGCCTGGTATGACAAAGGAGGAGAAGGATGGGAGTGGAATCCGATACAGCAACTTTTACCATGCTGCTATGGTCCAAGAACCGTAGCCCAAGCAAAGACGATTGGAAAAATAAAAACATGTGGAATGCATTGTGAATGTGCATCATCTGGTGGGGGGACCAGCACAAGCTTACCCGATTTACTGTCAGGAATGAAAACATGGCTTGTAGCAATCCTTTTGTTATGTTATAGTGATGCACATTCAAGTGGAAGGGGAGGAAACTACTGGCTTAAAACATACTGAAATCTTGATCAAGACCTGAAGAACAGTAATACTAGGAAAAAGCTTTTTGGGTTTGAATTTCATGTTACAATTTTAACATGACACTATAAAGACAATGAGACTAGTTTATAACTAGAATTTGACTTCAGGAGAATGAAAGGATTTTTAATTTGTTTTATTTGCCAAGTTTCACAGCCGAGATTACAAACCAGGCTGCTAAGGTATAATTGTAGTAGCCAGCTAGTATACCACTTCTGCCATGTCTTAGCACTTAGCAACTCTTTGTACATCTTACTCATCCCAGTCCTTACATCATGAGGTTTGGCTTGTTAACATCTTTACCTATCTTAGCCCTAAAATAAAATTTAAAACAAATAATTATACCCAGTCCCTAACTCCTTTGTGAGAGACTTATAGAGGATGTCATGCTAACAAAGAGTATTTTCCTTTTATTTTTATTTTATCACTCTTTATGTTCTCTGTACGAATTTAGGTATTGATCCCAATCTTCATTTGGTAATAAAATACAGCTATAATTAGGATGAGATGGGTCACTCATACCCCTGGGTCCTGGTATCACTGAACCTGCAGAATTATTTATAGCTGCTACCTTGACCTGAACTGCCTCTGTGGCTGGGCCCACCACAAAACAGAGAGTTTCTGTTCAGTCAGGGTAACAGGGTTTAACCAGTTGAAGGGATTCTACTCTATTGGCCCTCTGTACCTCCTCTATTCTCCTGGGCCTTCCAGACTCCTCTCACTCCCACCCTACAGTTGGATGTTTTTCATCATTTTGTTCACTCAGGCAATGGGTGTGGCGGTTGCGAAATGAGGGTCTAAGAGTCCAGGCTTCAGGAGAATTCAGCTACCAGGAAATGGACTACACTTCTATATTGGGTGTCTTCTTCCCTACTCAGCAGTTTACTGGACTTTGTTATGACCTTTTGATGGTGAGTGCCTGGGAGAATAGTGGAGCCAACATGACATTCAACTAGACTTGCCTTAATAATTGATTGCCTAGCTGCTTGTTGCTGCAACTGTTATTCACAATTCTGGGCTTTTGTCTGACAACCTAATACATTCTGGATGTTGTAGTACTGGTTTACTAATTACTGGACTTTTGGTTGTGGTGTTAAAGTTGCCCAGATAGCCAAAATCTCAAACTTGGGACTTAGAATTTTTGGGTCCTGAAAACCTCTCTGAGAACCAAGAGGAGACTAGGACCAACCTTTATGTCCATGCACCCAAGGTGTATCACCGGTCAGCTTGCTTTTGCAACTTGGCTGCGTTATTCTCCGCTACAGGAAATCCTGTTCATTGGTCCGTCACCAAAGGGGTATACAGCCTCGTGAAACTCTTGTTGGCTATAGCCTCATCTCGCTGAAGAGTTTCAACATCCAACAAAAGACTAAGGGGCTGATTGAGATGTTGTTCGGAAAGCATTGCTACCGGATCGGTTCCGTAATGCTTTCCGAACTATCCAACCGTGATCTGCCCGAATGATGGATTACTATGCTATGTATGTTAAATCGCACTAAGTCGTTTGGAATGCAATCCGTCCAACCGAATCATCTGGAAACAAGCCTGATGAAACCGACTCATTCGCAAAAGCTGTAGAATAGTAATCCTGTTGGGAATCAGACTTGGTTTACCCCGCGCACACATCACTATGCATTTGAGGTAGTTATTGAACCGTGTCTGTTTGTATTACAAATGGCAAGTGGAAAAACAGTATACAAAAGCATTGTGAATGCATTGTCAACGCAAAATTAAACTAAAAATAATTTATAATATTAGCCACACCCACCTATCCACCTATATAAATGGACAAAAACATGGCCATGATACTTTGCTCTAACACAACTGCTGAGAGGTCACAGGATTTGCCCACATTCCCTGCTCTCTGCCTTATACACTCACACTTCATCCATCACACAACTTGCTCAGTTTTGTTTTGCTAAAATAATTCTCACGAACACACTCTTTTTCTTATTCACACTCCACCTCACCTTCACCTTCACACTCACCCCACCATGGCCCCAAGGGAGCAGCCAAGGCTCACAGAGAAGGAGTTGGAAGTGCTTGTAGACGAGATAGTCAGAGCAGAGCCACAGTTATTTGGGAACCAAGTCCAACACCCCCTTTGCCCAGAGAAATAGGATGTGGGACAGGATAGTCAACAAGGTGAACGCTGAAGCACCTTGCCTGCGCACAATGGATGATATCAGGAACAGGTACTATGATGTGCGAAGGGGGGTCAAGAAACTGCTTGTGAAAGAACACGCCTAGAGCCAGCAAACTGGCAGAGACCCTCCTGCACCACCAATGTACTTCACTTCCTGGGAGGAGAAGGTGCATGACATCCTTCCGCCGGAGGGCCTCTTTGGACTCACAGGAGCACCAGAGTCTAGTTAGTACCTACTTCACATTCCAATAATGTTACCAATTACACCCCCATAGACATCACTGTCAAGGATACAGTTTGAAAAAAATAGAGTAAATGAGCATGTGATGTGTATGCCATATTTACAAACAGCATACCTACAATGAAAATGACGATGTATCACAATCCTATCATGTACATACTACTTACAAACTCACAGCAAGACTTTGTGCTCCAAACAGCAATCACTAGTGTCAGCCATCTTGCACGCACATGTACACTCACTCTCAGGAAAGCTGAGTCACAGGTATGCTGGTTGGGATGGCTGGGAATGTGGGAGTGGGCACAGGCCCCATGGGAGTTGTAGTCATAACAAACACTCCTCCCACACAGATCAACAAGCCCACATAGAACTATGCTTACCTCACAGTGAGTGGAAATGTACGAGCAAGATGGCTGACACTGCTGCATGGTGTCTGGAGCAGAAGGTCTTGATTGGAGTTGCAGTCAACTCAAAAACAGGCACCACTGCACAGACATCTTTAATGTATACTACCCTCATTGTCAGGACATCACTCTCCCTGGTGAACTGGTTGGTCTGGCTGGGAGGAGGAGTGTTTGCACTTACTACATATCCCGTCAAGCTTTGTCCCACATGCCTTCCCACCCAGCTCAAACAGCACAACTGGGACTGTAAATGTGCTGGCAAGATGGCTGACACTCGGGACTGCTGTTTGGAGCACAAGGTCATGATGGGAGTTGTGGTCAACTCAGACAACAGGCACCCCTGTCAGACATCATAACAGTACACTACCCCTAATTGTCAGAACATCACTCTCTCTGGTGTGCTGTATGAGCTGTGTGGGAAGTTGTGTCAGGGGGCCCATGCCTGATGGGAGTTGCAGTGATACTAAACACTCCTTCTCACAACCATCTGAGGTAGCTCATTCGGACTTTTGGCTATCTGACAGTGTGGGGAAGTGTGCGTACAAGATGGATGACACTGCTGCATGGTGTTGAACTTGAAGGCAAATATCATCATGGCCCTGTGCCACAAACACCAGGCCCCAGTGTCAGCCAACTTCCCAGTACATTTCCATTAACTCTCAGGAACTGCATAGTTCAAGGTGTGTGGAGGTAACTAAGTTATAGCAAGTACGGTGACTTGCATGCACTGTGCACTGTTCACTGGCTCATTAGACCCTACCCATTTCTTCAAAATCAACCTAATGCAAATAATAATTCCAAACGCTGTACACTTTGTTCAAAATAAAGTGACATTCATTTTTCAATCATAATCAAATTAACAAAACAGCAATATGGACTTTTAACAAGCAATGCAATGTTAACTTTCAGTGTTTCCTCAATATTGATGTGCAATATACAAAGCATCATATAAATTATACAACATTCTCATAAGTGCCCAATGCATTTCGGGATGAAGAAGTCCCTCCCTCAGGGGCCGTCCTGTAATGAGAAAATATACATACATCTATCCAATGTTTAATAATAATAAAACAAAAACAGCGAACATACCGAAGCAACGTTACACAGTTACCCGTTGATAAATAGTCAAACTCCCAAAGGTCTTTCACCAATTGCCAGACTGATTTAAAGTTTGAATAAATGTATAAGGACTAACAGCCTGATTCATGAACGGGCCGTTTTGCGTGGCCCTAATAGCGAATCATAGCGACTCGCTATTGAGGACACGCAAAACGGTATTCATGTAGGAATTGCTAAATAAATAGCGATTCCTACATGTTCTCTATTTGCGAGTAGAAATTTGCTACTCGCAAAAAAAGGAATAACTCCCCATTCATTCCTATGGGCCAAAAGGCCCATAGGAATGAATGGGGAGTATCCCTTATTTGCGAGTAGCAATTTACTACTCGCAAATAAGATAGCGATTTTAAGGGTGCTAGGGGTGTCCAAAGGACACCCTGTAGCACCCCTAAAATGCACATTTGAACAGGTGTTGCGCACACACATGTCCAAAGGACATGTGTGTGTGCAACATGCAACTTAGAAAAATGCTTTTAAAAGCATTTTTCTAAGTTTTTGCTATTTACCGAGAGGTCTGACCTCTCGGTAAATAGCGGCCCAAATTTGCAAAATCGCAATTTTTGAAAGTGTCATGAATAGCATTTAAGGAATCTCTAATAGAGATTCCTTAAATGCTAATCCTCGCATATTAGCTAATTCTTCATTAGCGATTTTTGCATTTGGGATTGTGAATCCCAAATGCCAAAATTGCACTCGCAAAAGGCAAGATTCTGAGAATCTTGCCCTTTGCGAGTGCAATTTAGCTTCATGAATCAGGCTGTTAGTGTGTTTGAAAGAAATGCAAAAAAATCACCCAGTGCAAATATTAAATAAGATAAAAGAAGAACCAATATTCAAATAAGTGTTGAGTATCTTGATGGAGCGATGCTTAGGTTTAAAGAATACCTGATCGATGTGGTTTCCCTAAGAAAAGACAACAACAGGTGTGTCCTTGTGAACCAAAATCTAACCAAAGTGGGTAAATATAGAAAATCCATGCATCCACAGTAGCTCACCTATGCATGTAATTGGCAGGGCTTTACAAACCACCAAATGTCCCAGAGATTCATAACACTGAAAAATGAACCATAACAGCTTAGGCTCCAATAGAAAATAGACTGAAGACAATGCAAAATCGATGTATAATACTGTGCTTACCGTGATAATGCGGACAAAACTGTAACTCAAACTCGAAGGACAGAAAACTGTGGGGAAAGAAACGCGGTCTCTTAGCTAAGAATATAAATGTCTGAATGTAAAAAACGGATGACTGAGTGTAAAAAAAGTACAACTAAGTAGGAAAATCACTTACCCGAACATGTCAATTGCTCCTGCCGATCTTTGCCCCAAGAATCCTAACCAAGTTCTTAACCACAACATCAACCGGAAATATAACCAACAAGTTCCCATAAACATGGAAAGCGGACTGTGACATAGAGTATCCACATTGTTCCAATGTGAGTGGTTTTACCTGTGGGTGTGTGATTCAGAGTTATGCAAGCTTGTGAGACAGGTTAAATCCTGTGCAAGGTATGATAGGAATAGGTAGATGTGATAGGGGTATAACAAGCTAGACAAAATCTGCTTGTGACTAGAGATGAGAGCTGTAATCTGAGGCACTATTGTGATAGATGAGGGTTACAGGGTAGTTTCAATGTTTGAGGATAGTTGTTAATGTGCATTAATCAATGGGGATATAGAGCATGTAAGCCATATTTGGATGTAACAGGACCACAGTGATACAATACAAGCTTAAACTTGTCATATTTAACAAAGTTGATATACACCAGTTGTGTAATTTAGGGTGCTAAATAGTGAAATGTGAGGTGCTGTATAGTTTGCATCTCAGTAAAACTTAAGCAGAATAGGGTGGGTGTGTGGTGATATGTGAATGACTGAGGACATATTAATTGAGCAATGTAAGTGTCTTGTGGTGAGATGTGATGATGTGCAAAGCATTCATGACAGAGTGAGCTGTGATGTTGCACGTTGTGATATGAGTGCAGCCCAAGATATTACTGAGGGCGCAACTGGTGATGAGAGTAGTCCATTTGACCAGTTACATTTGACGTATGCTGAGGAGGTGATAAGGACAGTACATTGTGTGAATGTTATATATGTAAGAGGTGTTGGGTACATAGTTATGAAGAGTGGGTCTGTGCATGTAGATGTTGATGTGAGAAGGGCAGTGCCAGTGTGAGACTGTACCAATCGGGTTTGAACAGTTTGAGTACAAGGCTGTAGCTTGCAGGGCGGACATGCTTTTCCATCTAGGTGCACCAGAGAGGGCTTATGACATGTTTGTGTGTATGATAGTATATAAATATGAGCATGTACTTTAAAGTGTATGTGAGAGGGGTCATACCTGCACATGTAGAGTTCATGCAGGCCATGAGGTAATGTTGATATGTACATATGTGTAGATTCTGTGTGTGTAAGTAGTTAAAAACAGTTGTCAGAGTAATTATGAAGATGGAGAATGTGTTGTCTGCAGCTTGCTGTCCCCCACTGGATGTTCATGGCTGATTGTTTTAATGGACACTTTGAGTACACTGTCATGTGCAAGACCTGTTGGTATCACAGGACAAGTTTGCTCCACCTAGGCTTGCTTTGTATGAGTTGTGTGTCAGCGTATGTGGTGAGTTACCCTTTGTAGGTAGTTGTAGTCAGTTATTGTTCAGTCTTGCCCTTGGATGTGGTGATTGCTAATATTGCAATGTCATGATACTGGAACATTGGATGGCAGTCCATTTCCTAGAGGGATCAAGCTCCCTCAATTGGAAAGTCAAAGATGTGTGTTGTTACGCCACTTGGGGCAGCCTACTCCAAAAAAGCATCCCCACACTTCACAGTAGACTACACATGCATGGGTATTGTTGGCATTCTGACCTGGAATTTCCAAAGTATGGGGACACCAATTGAGATGGACTCATTGTGATGACATCTCTGGTTCTGCTGATGAAAACACATTGCACTGTAAGCAAACACACATGTGACACTGGAACAGGACACCCAGTTCCATAAGTGTTTACATTCTCAACATTTTGGAATGTCTAATCTTGTTTTGTAAGGGTAGCCCTTCTGTGTGTCCATGAGTGCTCCCATTGTGCCCATTAAATACCGTCTTAGAGCCTGATGGACATAGGTCTATATTGAAGGTCTCCTTGACGTTATCATAGATTTGGAGGCAGTGTTTCAGTGTGAATGTTGGACAAAGCAGACTTCATTCTGCACATATCCTTCATCCTCACAAGATTTACCCATGTCTCAGGCTTGAGGATGGCTATGCCAATTGTCTTGGAGAGCCACAGATTGAGCTACCCCTCCAGCATCCTCACTCATGCTGGCAGCTTATCATACATCATCGACTGTGCACTGGTCCCTCCAACACAATTGGTGGATCTATGTCCTGAGACTCATGCATACTCCTACCACTCTGCAGGACACAATCTGCACATTCAAAGTGGGATTATTATTTTGCGGCACACACTACAGCCTGAGGAGCTAGATGCTGAATTGCTGCGAATGGCGTGCTCCAAAAACGACAGTAAATACATATAGATTGGTAGTCGTGTGCAGCGCACCCAGTCCACACATGGTGACTGTATATTTGGCTTTATGTTTGATAAACAGTTGGACTGGGATGCACAGATTAATCAACTGTCATCAGCCTGTTTTTTTAAGCTTAAACGCCTGAAAAATATCCTTCAGTTTATTCCTCTTAATTTGAGGAAAACTGTGATAATTGCCACAATTCTTTCGAGAATTGATTATGGCAATGCTCTGTACTTGGGAACCGGTGTAAGACAACTGGCCAAACTGCAATCAATTCAAAATGCGGCGGCCAGAGTCTTACTTAATCTACCTAAATTCCATCCTACTTCATTCACCTTAAAACAACTTCACTGGCTCCCGGTACGAAGACGCATCGAGTTTAAATCACTCTGTCTGGCTCACAAAGCCCTATTTGGTGGTGTGGCAGAGGATGTGCAATCCTTGTTTTCCTGGTACATACCTGCGTGTGACTTAAGATAGGCCACCTTAGGGCTGGTCAAACTTCCCAAGATAAAGAAAGTAAGATGGGGAGGGAAACGTTTCTCCTTTTTCGCGTCTAAACTATGGAACTCAGTTCCTATTCATTTGAGAAAGGAAAGGAACAGAAGGGTGTTCCGGAGAGAAATTAAAACTTGGCTTTTTACTCAACAATAATCCACGACTGCACTGTGGTCTGTTCATTAACCATAGCACCAGGATGCCTCGGCAGCAGTGCGCTTTATAAATATTTTCATTAATTCATTCATTCATTCATCCTATATTGTTCTCGGTTCATGCTTCTTTGAAATCCAAGATGGATTTTCTCTACAAATATTTCCATTGACGACTGTGACACAACCACTTCTGTGTTGTTGTATTTGGAGGCACCGAAATCAGTATAATGAGTGGCTTGGTCTGTGGACTACTGTGATGTCTTGGCCAATATACTTTGGGCTTTACTGTACACAGACACATACATCACAATGTCATACTATTGTGAGTACATTGTAGTTCTGTTGCCCTGCAATGTTTCAGTGTGTGTTGCGGTGGACTCATGCTTTCACTTTGTGATACATACATATGTGTGGTTATGGCAATTCCTGATCCACCGCATAAATGTGTGTGACATTCCCTCATTGGACATACATGACATGCAATGGACCCATGTTCGGATAAGGATCACAATGATGCTTAGGCACTCTGAAAGTAAATGGCACACAATCAGTGATCATCTCTTTTATTTTGGTCTCTGTGATTTTACTTGTCAATGGAGGTTTCATAAAGGCACACTGCTGCTGATCAAGGGGGTGGGGTGTAGGTTAGACTGTCCAAATGAATCTTGCCTCCGTGCAAAGCTCCTACATACAATGCAACCTCTCTGCACCTGCCATGACCTGAAAGTGATGGTCTGTCAAGGCACGTAAGACAGTGCACCAAGGTATAAGTATGCTCCAAAGGCTGTCCCACAGCCGCAATTTACAGCACAGCTGGTGATCCAACAACATACTGGCACAACATTGCAGTGGCCTGGTGGGGACTGCGGAAGTGAGTCTCTTGCTGTGCATTGCCAAGGCCCCAGAAGCGTGGCCCACAGGTGACCCTGGGGCACCGTCCCATTGACCAGTGCCCAATTGCTGGCAGAGCCAATGCAAACATATGCGGAACACTTTCTTATCAAACTTAATGCCCATAGGGCTCTAGGTGCTTCGCCCCCCCATCGTGTGTGTCAGTCCAGGGTGAGACAGCTTCCCCACACACGCAGACAGTTCTTGAGCTTCTGTAGGTGGCTGGTCTGTCATGTTTATGCATCAGCCCCTGAGTATTTCACAGGTTTTGATGTGACCATTTACTGGAGGGTGAGTCTCCATTTGTTTTTCCACAGTCCCTAGGGCACCAGCCTCTCCACTCTGCCCATTTCTTAAAGTTGCTAGTTACTTTTGCTGCAACACTGTGGGATTGCATTTCCTGTAAAATGACCTTTGTGTTTGTTTTTTTAGACATTCCTTCAGTATGTACTCTACCTGTAGGTATTGAGACACTTTGCATGAGCACCAGTTACATTGTTCAAATACGCATAGCTGGTGCTATTAGCCCCCCAAACCCAGTTTGCATCTGCTCCCCCCAACCCCAATCTTCATCTACATGTTTGGGGGTATTAGCACCCCAACCCCAGTTTGCAGCTACTCCCCTCAACCCCAGTTTGCATTAACTCCCCCAACCCCAGTTTGCATCCACTCCCCAACCCAAGTTTGCATCTACAGTGTTGGGGGTATTAGCCCCCCAACCTCAGTTTGCATCCACTCCCCTGACCCCAGTTTGCATCTATATTATTGGGGGTATTAGGCCCCCAACCCCAGTTTGCATTTACACCCCCACCACCAGTTTGCATCCACTTCCCCAACCCCAGTTTGCATCTGCAGTGTTGGGGGTATTAGGCACACAAGCCCAGTTAGCATCTACAGTGTTGGGGGTATTAGCCCCCTAACCTCAGTTTGCATATACTCCCCCAATCCCAGTTTGCACCCACTACTGCCAACCCCAGTCTCCATCTACCCCCCAAACCCAGTTTGCATCCACTCCCCACAATCCCAGTTTGCATCTTCATTGTTGGGGGTATGAGCCGCCAAACCACTTTTGTATCCACTCCCCCCAACCCTAGTTTGCATCTACATTGTTGGGGTATTAGACCCCAACCCCAGATATGAACTCTACATTTCTGTGGGTATAAGCCCCACAAACACCCCTTTGGGTCTGAAGTGCTGGAGGAATTAGCCCCTAACCAAAATTGCCTCTACATTGCTGGTAGTATTCCCCCCTCCTCCACAATTTCACTGTAGTTGCACCCCTGCTTTGTCTTCTATTGTCTTTTGTGGGGTAGTTACGTTATTGTGTGTGGGTAGGTGTTGGATTTACCGTCTGCGACGATCACGTCTGTTGAGGTGGTAGTATTCTCCGTAGGCGTAGAGTATGGGGATGATGTGCACGATGGGTTTCATGGCTGCACTGTCTCGTTTGCAGGAAACGTGGTGTGGTGCGATTCGGTGCTGAAATATTCCCCTTCTGGATACTCTGATGTGTTGGTTGTGGTGACCAATTTGACGCATAGAAAGTACGCATCATACTTGTGCGTTCGGAATCGTACTGGGAAGTGCCTCCAGACGACTTTATTCTGAAGATGGATTCGGAGTGACCGAGTTGTTCGGTAAGTAAAGGGTTTTGGACATAGTACTGCGTCGTTTGGTGGAACCGGATCCCAGTACAAGTCGTGTGAAAGGTCCTACTCTGGGCGGCTCTGGGATAGCCTTCCTGACGAGATTGGAATCGTTCCTAAGTCTGAATGTAGAAATCTTCACCACAACTTCATCCAACAGCTCCCTGATGCCGATACCTCCTCCTCGTACACCATCTGCAGACCTGCCCGGCTAAACTTCTACCTTCTCAGAGACTTTTTCCTAAAATTTCTTTCAAAGGTAAGCTCCGACCAGGCCCAATCCACCTTTTGTATCCGACTTGTGCTCCATTGCGGTCTGCCATATTTTTTTTACTTTGACCCAGTCTTGTACAACCAGATATCTGTGGGTGTTGCTTTGATCTTTTAGGTGCTAGTCTTTGCCTTAAACTTTAAACATTCATAACTCTGGTTCTATTAATTGAACTTTTTAACTTTTTAAATTTTATATTTTATTGAAGAGAAAGAAAACAAAAACTTCAGTTAATCTTATAGCATAGCAACGTGTTCCTGTTCAGAATTTCTATGTCAAAGCCCAGCACAGAATAATTTTAAACATCATGGCACGAACATTCCTCATTTTCCTCAGGTGAGCAAAGAGTTTCACAAAAAGTCCCAAAAAATGTTCCAAACAACAGAAACCACTACTTCGTTTACACAGCTAGAGGTACTATGAAGTCTGGGATTGCATATCTTCTTCTGTCTCATACTGCAAAACACACGTGCGATAACGCCTTGGCACCTCAGCACTTACAACATTACTATGAATAATAACGGGTAGTAATGAGGCCCGCTCGTTAATAATTGATTCCATCTGCTACCAACTTCTAAATGGTCTGCAGTCTACTCTAAATTGTTCCATATCTTCGAAAATGTTCTGTATCAAACTGTCTTCAACGCATAGAGCCGTTCTAATCCCTTTATTTTTTTATCATTTTGGCCCTCCAGTGTTCGAATGTGAGAACTAGCTCAGTTTTCCAATTTTGCAATATTATGGACCTCGTAATAAGAGCAATCAAAAACGTTTTTTCTTTGAACAGAATTTAACTTCACGTAGGGTGTGTAGCCCAGTAATACCAGCAGCAGATCATTAGCAAAAATCAGTTTTTACCGCTAGCTTGAAGTATTCCTGTATAGAGGTCCACAATACTGTTATCTTTGGACACCTGCTATTAATGTGATACCAGTTCTCATGAGCCTCCGTCGAACACCTAAAACAATGTGTTGGTATCTGAGGATTGATAATATGAAATTAGGCCAGCACCCTATAGAGCAGCCACTTAGTACAGAATTGCATACAGAATTGCATACAGAATTGCATACTGAAAAAATTCACCCCTTTAGCAGGAAGAAATTGTATCAGTTTAACAAAATGATTTCTCTATAGGCAATCCTCCCCTTGACTGCCTTCATTTTTGTATTTTACTAAAGACATTGCCTTCTTTGTAGCTTTTAAGCTTATTTAACCTTCCAATACTTCACGAGCCTATGCATGTTGCTGCTGGTCTCAATTAAACGTGCCACTAAACCCAGAATTTCCGTAATGGAAATGAGGTCCAGTTGCTTTTAGAAGTGTGTAATTTATACAAAAATATATTGGGTGGGTAATTTTGCATACTTGATACCAATGGCATAACCTACATTGATCTCCCACCTATGGATACATTGATAGCTGGGATAGCATAGAATTTAAATAACTGTTCTTTTCGCTTCAACAGCCATTACAAACATTTGCATCGAACGTTTTGGAGATTTTGTTGGGCGTAAGAAATCATGAATGTTATATTCTTATAAAATTAAGTATTAAAAAAAGTTATTTATTAGTCTATCAACATCTAGGGAGTAAAAAAATCAATAAGAAAGACGGCAAAATATTATTCCCTCAGGTGTGGCAGTGCGAGGCCCCCCTCTACTGCTGGCTGACGAAGAATGCTTATCACTAACCTTGGCACTTAATTGGCTCAAGTAAAGGTTAAAAACATTCCTTCTATTTCTCTGAAAAATTTAATTTGCAGAGTACAAGGCAAGGTAGTGAACAATAAATTAAAAAGTGATAAGGTGGACATACAGATCAGTACAACTTTGCCCGTTATGGAAATGGACAGAGTTGTCCACTTTGAGAATAAAGTTTGAATCTTCTTGATTAAGGGCATATATTTTAGTGCACAATGATTGCCAGTATCTTCCGTAATGTATATACCGAGATATCTTTGGGGTTTTGAATTTACAATAGGGCGAAGCTCAGGAGATAAAGTGCCTGTTGTTCAGTTACATTAAAAAAATCTGGTTTTAGTCTGTTTATCTTATATCCACCCACCTATTGAAATAGATAAAAAATATAAAATATCCATTTCTGAATTTGTAGACCTGGCTTCAAAAACAGTGCAATGTTGTCCGCATACAGTTTCATTTAAATCATCCCGCTGATGGGTGGCTCTATGTCGCAATCTGTTCTTATGGCAATGGCAAGTGGCTCTATAAAATAGCAAATATAATAAGGGAAAGAGGGTATCCCTGTCTTGTTCCCAAATGTACCTTACATACACCTATGTCTATTGAATGTATTATTAGGCAAGAGGATGACCCCAATACATCCTTTGTATAACCTGTATAAAATATATTGGGAAACCAAATTTCTCTAAGACATAAAAAAAAGAGTCTCTCAACAGACCAAAGCAAAAGCCTTTCCAGCATCTAATATTAGGACTTAGGTCAGGATGTGCTTCTTCTTAAACAAATCCAGAGCCTCGATCAGAGAAATTTGTATTGGTGTATTGTTGCCTGCCTGGAAAACCCCCAAAATGTTCCTTATTAACCAATACACCAACTATCTTATTCAATTAATTAGTAAATCATTTCATAATGATTTTTTAGTCAGTAGTTGGGAGGCTGGTTGGTCTGTATGAATTAATACTCTCTATATTCCTAATCTTTTTGAGAAAACTTACTACAATGGTATTATTAAACGGTGGTGGAATGTTGCCCCCTATAAAAATATGGTGACTAAGTTACATAATCTGTTGATTCAAAGTGTATATGAACTTAGAACTCAATTGGGATACCATTGTCCCCACAGGCCTTTCCTTTAGCTATGGATTTAATTACTTCATCCTCTTAATTTAGTGTGAACGGGGTCCCCATGGCAGAAGCTTGACTTTATCTCAGTTTTGGGACAAGAATCTTGTCCACAAAGGAGCGGGGCTGTTCTATATCGACCCCTTGCTTTCAGCTGTAAACACACTCAAAGTGCCACCAAAACATGCCTTGTATCTCTAGGGGATCGTAGACCCGGGTTTTCGTCTCATTATCGTAGGAGATGTGATGGTATTCTGCGCCCACCTGTCCTGGACCTGCCAAGCTACAAAACCTACCTCTGTATTCACTTTCCTCGTATGACTTCTGCAAGTAGGCACTGTTTGAGATATATCCTATTTCATAATTATAATCTTGTGCCTGTTGTTTAGCTTTCCTGAGCTACTATACACAAAAGGAGGTCCCAGGGGTAGTTTTAAAGACTCTAACTGTTGAATCCCCTGAACAGAATTGACACCAACAAAAACCAACAGGGAGTCTACAAACACTAACAAAGTACCCAACAACAAATACAAAATATTACAGAAAAATATCTCATAAATGAGTTCCCATCAGTACACCATCGAGACCGCCCTTCATCATCTGGGACCTCTTTAGACACTTGTGCCTGCTGCTGTTAGAGGTGAAAAAACCTGCACTGGCCTGATGACAAGCCATGTACCAGGAAAAACCACAGCAGTTGTATAGGATGTGAAAGAAGGCGTGTCTGGTGGAATACTGAATAGCAGTGCAGTGAAAAGGTGTGGGTGAAAAGAATAAGAAAAGGGGTTCTAAAATTAGGTAGTGTTCAGGGACAACAAATTGAATAACCACCGTCACACTCCTAAATCAATAAAAACAGTGCAAATAAATGGCGTAACAAATAACCACTTAATAGTTGTATAAGGTCGACATGTTTCTGCAGTCTAAAAGAGTCTCGAGATCTCGTGCTGCTTCCTCAGGACCAAATAGTGCTACTGCTAAATAACCAAAATTAAATGAACCATATCACCTGAATAGTGTAGGTAACTGTGTAACCATCTTCCCATCCCACTCGATGGGAAGGAAAAGCCCCACCTCACCTGGCGCGAGCTCAGGTAGATGGATGCACCGCACTATCCGTCGGTACACCGGTCGTCCCTCCGAGCTCATCGAGTGGGATGGGAAGATGGTTACACAGTTACCTACACTATTCAGGTGATATGGTTCATTTAATTTTGGTTATTTAGCAGTAGCACTATTTGGTCCTGAGGAAGCAGCACGAGATCTCGAGACTCTTTTAGACTGCAGAAACATGTCGACCTTATACAACTATTAAGTGGTTATTTGTTACGCCATTTATTTGCACTGTTTTTATTGATTTAGGAGTGTGACGGTGGTTATTAAATTTGTTGTCCCTGAACACTACCTAATTTTAGAACCCCTTTTCTTATTCTTTTCACCCACACCTTTTCACTGCACTGCTATTCAGTATTCCACCAGACACGCCTTCTTTCACATCCTATACAACTGCTGTGGTTTTTCCTGGTACATGGCTTGTCATCAGGCCAGTGCAGGTTTTTTCACCTCTAACAGCAGCAGGCACAAGTGTCTAAAGAGGTCCCAGATGATGAAGGGCGGTCTCGATGGTGTACTGATGGGAACTCATTTATGAGATATTTTTCTGTAATATTTTGTATTTGTTGTTGGGTACTTTGTTAGTGTTTGTAGACTCCCTGTTAGCTTTCCTGAGCTCCTTTCTATATTTTGGTTTAAATAGAAATGTCTCCGTGGCCTGGTTCAGACCCATCATATTTTCAGTCAGACATCTCTTTTTAATAAAAATGTTAGGAGGTTATCACAGCACACATTGGGGCTTTAAAGTATCCCACAGCATTTCTATGTGCAAACTATTGCTGTTGAGTTCAATATAACTGTGAAATGCGAATTTTAAAGTGCGCATCCAGGATTTGTCTTCTAGTTTAACTAGATTAAAAGAACACATATGAGTAGGTATATCAGATCCTATTCCTTTCCAAGACATTTCAACTAGGGAGTAGTCATTTGCGATGTGGTGATACTAATCTAAGAATATATTTGAGAAAGTAGCCTAATATAGCAGCGGACATACATTTTTATGAGCTGCATGTGTATTCTTGCTGAGTACAGTATTTATTTCTCCATAAATCAGTCAAATTCAATGCTTGCATATATACAGATTTTATTTTGCCAGTTCTGCGCTTATTTTGATTTTGGGTACTGATGGAAAAGTTTAGCTCAGGATTCATTCTGAAAGAAGTTAAAATCTCCTCCTAGAATCAGTTTACCCAGGATGATCAATAATGGTTGGAAGAGCTCTATCAATGAGGCTGGGTCATCTGCTATGGGGTCGTAAATAGTTGTGACTAATATACTAGCACCATTTAGTCACCCCCTAAGATAGGCTCTAGGTAGTCCAAAGGGCAGTTGTGCATTGTTGTCAGCCTGTAGATACCTTGGTGTTGATTTGATGCTCGAAAGCTGTCCACCTTTTGATCGTTTCACTTCTAATTGTTAATGACACAGAATGATGATTGGATTAAGCGAGGGAAGGACGGGAAGGGAACAGCTGGGAAGGAGACCTTAACAGAAAATATGAACACATTTTTCTAAATGATAACACCACATGAGAATTGACATATCATATATAAAGCTATCATCAATACCTGAAAAAACAACATAAGAACATTATAATCCAAGATGCTTCACAAGAGCATGGAGACCTAATCATTGATCTATCGATTATTCCTGTGGAAAGATAATGAACAGGAACTTTTTAGATTATTTCCAAATTGGTAAGAGAGATAACAAGGATACTACTGCATTCATATTTCTTGGTTTCCCGCCCCCACACTGTACCTACCAACTGAATATGTCTGCCCCAATGTGACAGGGGAAGAGAAGGATTCCTCTTGGTACTGACCTCCAGTTAATAGGCAAAAAATGAAAACAGCAGAGAATTACTAATAGAGTCATTTGTGTATCCTTCATAGATGCTGAATCACTGCAGGTCCATCAAATGGAAAAGTATTTTCCTTGTAAATCAATCTAAACTAAGAAACAGGATTCCACAAAGTATCCAGGATAAATAATCCAAAAATTACAGAAGATGAATGGGTTTTATAAAAAAAACCTTTACAAGGATCGAGTCTCAGCCGAGACTCCACTATCCGCTGCCAAGGCAAGATTCCACCCGGGGATCGGCAGATAAGGAACTTAGAACGCAGACTCGTTCTTTACATCCAATCAAAAGTTCAAAGGCAGCAGGACGAATCCCATATATGAAATATAACACCAAATGTCACAGAAGGGACTCGAGCACTCGACATCCCACAAGTTAGTAAGTTCACCGTTAACCAGGGAAACACACAACATAGTGAACACAACCTTACTGCACCAAAGCCTCACTCCCCAGTTCTGCTTCCTCTCATTGCTCGAAAGTAATCTGCAGTGAGTGGAACCCCGGACATACCACTTATGGTTCCGGCCAGCCCTTCCACCAATAGTCATCAGGAAGGACCAGGAAGAACAACGCTTAAACCATAGGTAATGTAGTTTTGAGACCCAATTATGGGTGTTGTTTCTTCATCTCTTGTTTGTACGCAAGACAAATGACAGCGTGAAGCACGGGAGGTAAGACACATAAAAGTTTTAATTCAAAGGTTGGACATGTTCTTTTGAGTTTGACAAATGTGTTTTTCACTTCTGTAAAGCCTACCTTTCCTATAGGGTAACATTGGGTTGCCTTATTACATTTAATAATTGCTAGCTGTTCATTAGGAACAAGTAAATGTTTCATGAGGCCCACTTGCAAGTCAATAGGCTGTGCCCTACCTTCACACAAAGGACTTGTCACTACAGCATTTTTCATGCAGTCAGTTTGAAGCCAGGTCAGGGGAGGCATGAAGTATTTAGCTTTTTGAAGGGAAACTAGAAACGTCTACTTGAAAGAAGGCACCAGGTATAACAATAGCATCTGATATATAAATAGGACCCTTAGACCCCCTTTTCAATATACTTTATGGACCTGTGAAAGATCGCTCAGAGGACTTCATGCTGCTGTGGCCTGCTGTGTACTTCAGAAGACTGCTTTGTTATACCTGAACCCTCAGAGGCCTGCGCTGCTGCTTGAGCCATGTTTCACTTCTTGAACCCAGGACTACCAGAGTGACTCCAAGGTCTAATTGTCAGGCCTCTCGATCAGAGTCTCAGGGACAGAATAGGCTCCAACCATCTTGAACTTGCACCTTAATACACCCTGAGTGAGTCCTAACTAAAGTGGTGCCCCCGCAGTCCTGCACTATTGGTGGTGGTGTTAAGGGTGGCCAAATAGCCAAAATCCTAAATTTGGGACTTGGAAAATCTTCGACTAGAAATTGCTCTGGGAACCAAGAGGAAACCAGGAACAACCTGCTTGTTTATCCACCGCAGGTGCATCGCTGGTCTGCCTGACTTTGCAGCAGCTCATGCTATGTTCTTCGCTGCAACAATAAATGCTGTTCAGAGGCCCTTTGCCCAAGGGGTATCCAGCCTCTTGGAACTCTAGTCAGTTACAGACTCTAGCTTCATCCCACATCAGATTTGTGACCCAAAAAAGAGAGTAAGGCATGATTTAGATCTTGGGAGAGGGGTCACAACTGTGATGGATATCCCGTCCACTGAAATATAAATCTCTCTATATCCTATGGGATTTATATTTTGGCAGTGGGATAACAGTAACTGTTGTGATGGAGTCACCCATCTACCAAAATCTAAATCAGGCCCTAAGTCTAAACATAGAAATCTTCACTATGACTTCTTCCAGCAGCTCCCCGACAACATCTCCTTCTCTTCTACGTCTGAAGGCAAGCGCTGACCAGGCCCAATCCACTTATATCTAACTCTCGCTCCAACGCGGTTTTTCAAAGTTGACCCAGTCTCACGCAACTAGTTCATCAAAATGTACTCTATTTTTCTAAATTGGTATCATATTTTTCTTGCATTGTGTTTTCACTTTATTACTGTTTGAGTGCTGATTAAATATTTTAGCTATTGCCTCTAAGTTAAGGCTGACTGCTTTTGTGCCAAGCTACCAGAAGGGTAAGCACAGGCTAATTTTGTGACTTTTGCGGTTCACCCTGACAGGGAGTGTGAAGGACTGGACTATTTAAGGCCCAGCGGTGCCAGGGGACAACACCTAAAACCTTCGTGGGATACCTGTTCTGGCGCACTAAAGACACGGGACACTTCCTTCGGCGTCAAAGATCAGCGTTTATTACTGCAGGGAGGCAAAAGTCACGAGAAGTACAACAACGTGTAGGTTCTGAGAGTCTGCTTCAAATTGCATATGTGGGTCGCTTTCTTTTATACAAGATTTTGCCATTGCACAACATGTGAACAAAAGGTTACAACTCAGTTCCCACAGTAAACTTCAAAAGGGTCGCTTTCATGTTTTCAGAACCCTGGGACATAATTACAGTAACATTGCCGGTTCCCAACTGTAAAAGCACATTATCCTGCTGCTAGGCGCATCCCACTCTAGTTGTAAAAAGACGAGAGTAAGAGACAAGAACAGCTGCAAGGAAGTCAGACAGCAGTAAAGAAAAGAGTGTGAGGGTAATATCGGAAGCATGATCACAGGACCCAAAGGATTCGATCCTAGCGTATGCGCGGCTGAAACAATAGACCTACGTGGGAAGATTACCCTCGAGCGGAGCCATCTGCCTTTGCAGTGTCATTCCCCCGGTCATAAAAGACGCATGAAAGGAATATGCATCTTCCGCAAGGCTTGGGAACTAAAGGGTCACGATGCGGACAGTTGCCTGTTCGCTGGCTACGTGAGGGCAAGAAACAAAATGGATGCCGTATCTACAATGGAACCCAAGGGTTCAGATGTAGAAACACGTAAATAAGGCGAACCATGCCAGGTAGCGTAGCGAAAACGCGTACACTTGCTGAACTCGTTATTTACGGTTCATAGATACCTTACTTGCCCACATTTGTTCATGCCCAGAACACCGTAACAATTCCCACGGAACCTCAGACGCTCCTTTTGCCCTCATGTAGGCAAGAACTAGTCGAAGTCAGAGTCGATCTCGATATTCATCAGATCATTCAGATGTTGTTGGAACATTATTCTATCCATTAATGCCTCTTTGGTAACAGATGGCCTTCTTATACACGTTGTAGCACATAGGCCACATAAGGCAGGACCACACTGCACACAAAGACAACATGTGAATAGAAACATCACAACAACCCCTATAATCATCAGAATCTTCCAACCCCAAGTCGACATTAGACCCCAAAACCATCCTAGAAGCGTCCAATCTCCCTCGTCCACGTGTATGGACTCCGAGATTTTATGCAACTTGGAGATGGCTTGATAAACCGTTGGAGCGTTATCAGGTATGAAAATGCAGCAGCTCGTATGGATGACTTTACACACACCACCTCTATCTGCTAGTACAATGTCTAGAACCATACGGTTCTGTAACGTCATAAGCCTATCCGCCTGAAGCTCTGCTGTCAGGTTACCAAGGGCACTTGCAGTTATGTTAGCAGTTGCCTCTACCACGCGAGTTAACTGCCTCAGATTCCTGCTATTGACCATAGGGCCACAAAACGGTAGGAAACCCTTAAAGAAGTCTCCTGCTTCTTGACCGGCAGTATCTTCTTTACTAATGAC
This sequence comes from Lissotriton helveticus, assembly GCF_964261635.1. Lineage (NCBI taxonomy): Eukaryota > Metazoa > Chordata > Amphibia > Caudata > Salamandridae > Lissotriton > Lissotriton helveticus. The sequence goes on from NC_136072.1 coordinate 656,164,877, forward strand.
GCCTCTCACAACTCTGGTTTTGTGATAGTCTGAGGCAACAGTGAAAGTCGGAGGCAAGAGATTCGCGATATAGCAGGTACCCGAGAAGTCATGAGGTAACCATGTATATGCTCGATCATAACATACAAAATAGGTACCCTTGGCAGTTAGGAAGACAGGGGAAGAGAGCATTGGTAGAACGTAAGTATCAACACACGCACTCCTCCCAAGCTGAGCTCTCGGATTCCGGCCACGACCTTGCAGACAAAAGTGGCCTAGGTGAGGTACAATCCAGATTGGAGATGAGCTTTTGAGCTGCCTATCACCCACTGATACACTATACTCAGCCTCACTAAGGTATTTATAGGCTTGCACCTCCTCCTCTGGGATAAGCGATGCATCAAATATATCTCTATCTAAATCAGCAATAGCTATCGCCAGAGACTTGTGGTACGGGCCGAGACCAAAGTTTGCTGAGCGTGGCTCTCGATGGGGGTAGGAATCTAGTGCACTACGGAACATGGTTTGGAATGCCCGAGCTGACCCTTGGGGGCTGTACGGAAGAACAAAATATGGAATACCCCTGTCCATGGTATGTGGCATCAACTCACACACCCAACAATTTGTAGTATTTACCACCAACTGATGCTGATGCAGAAGTTGAACAAAGGAATTGTTTCTAAATTCCGCATGTCTGACTTGTTCATGTTGGGGCAGTAGGTGAAAAGAATGTGGAGAAGCAGTAGTGATGAAATTTAGATCATGAGAAGGAGGAGTAGGTAAAGTAGAGGACAACAATGATTGAAAACCAAAATACACTCCACCCGCTAGCAGCATAGACACAGTTAGGAACAACATGAAAACCTGTAACAAAAAACATTTTGTTCGAAAAGTTTTGTATAGTTTAGATCTTTTTACCGCCTTTTTCTCCATTTCCGACAGCTTAGAGAACTCCATCCTCTAACGACCGTCCGCAACGTTCTTGACGCACTTCGTTCTGAGTAGCGATTATCAATTCCCAGGAGTTCCCAGAAATCGACAAAAGAAATCGACCTAGTGTCAATAACTGCTAAACAGAAGGAAGTACCCGCGCGGCCCTACGGCTAACCCAGATGATAGGTTTTAATCAGTTGAACAACCAATTTCATTTACGTCTCCTAGCAGTACTGGAAAAAGATAAGGCATACATAATAAAATGTCCACAATATTCGAGGCAAATGTAAGGGGGTAATGTGTAATCAAAAAAAAATAACAAAAATAATTTATTAGTCTTTGTTGCGCGTTCGAAGAAAGTATCGGCTTCTTCCAGGGCAAGTCTGCTCTTCAAACAGTGGATTGGATGGCAAAAGAGTGTTCGATTGTTCAGGCAATTGTTCAGAACTTGAATTCTCCAATGTTGATGGAGAGGAAATTGTTTGAGAGGAATCAACAGGAGTGTCAGATAAAACTGAAGTGTTCCCTATGGGCTGAGCTTCGCTAAACGGGACAAAACGCTGAGGAACGTCAGTGTCAGATGAGGAAAAACCTTTACATATCCATGTGTCTGCCGGCAGAGGAAGCGGAACCTTTTTAGTGTGGGTGGCATGTACCCAGTGTTTCCGTCCCTCCAGCCGAACCGCCGTCCTCGTTGCTAGTAGCACCTGGAAGGGTCCCACAAATCTTGGCTCAAGATGGCGTTTTCGTCCGAAATTTCTGGTGAGGACCCAGTACCCTGGTTGGAGCCGATGACCAGGACCCTCTGTTTGTGACGGCAGAGCCTCAAAGACCTGTTGATGAATCAAACTCAATTTAGCAGTCAGATCATAAAGATAATCGATTAACATTGGGTATTCAAGTCTGTTCAATTCTTTAGGCCTCGGAACCCCCCAAATGTTCGCAGGGCGGCCGAACACAATCTCATAGGGGCTAAGGCCTACTCAAGAGTGCATAGTTGCCCTGGTCGATAAGAGAGCTAGAGGCAAAGCGTCGGGCCATGATAAACCAGTTGTTGCCTGAATTTTAGCAAGTTTCAATTTCAGGGTGCCATTATATCCTTCCACCAAACCCGCCGACTGAGGATGATTAGCGCTATGAAATTTTTGGACTATGCCTAGACCATGACACACACTCTTCATCACACTTCCCACAAACTCACTTCCGTTGTCTGACCATACAATCCGAGGCATGCCGTACCTGGGGAAATACTCTTTGAGCAGAATTTTAGCAGTGGATAGGGCAGTATTATCCTTAAGGGGGTAAGCCTCAATCCATCTGGAGAACGCACAAACCACAACCAGAACATACTTTAAATTATTGCATCTCTCCATAAGGATGAAGTCCAATTGCATAACTTCGAAAGGGCATGTAGGAGGGGCAAAATGACCAGGTGGAGTGGGGGTGCCCTTACCGGGATTATGCATCAAACATACCATGCAATTCTTAACCACTCTCTCTGCGCATTTAGTAATCCCATAATTCTTCCATACAGGTGACAACAACTTGCATATGCCTTTCGAGCTAATATGTGCTGTGCCATGGGCCATTGTAACAACAGCAAGCACATATGCATCCGGTAACATCCATCTCTGTTTTTCTGACAAATCAACCCAACATCCATCCTCGTCTAATTTTCCCATGCTCTCTTTCCACTTAGTCTTTTCCATCTCAGTGGCCTCGTTCTGTATTTCTTTCACACTCTCTACTGTGTCCTCACACATACTAGTTTCTGCAGGCCACCTCACTGAACTCGTAACATACATTCGATTTGTCAGATCTTTAGCTGTCTCCTTAGCAGTCTCATCTGCAAACGCATTACCACGACCAACATCATTTGTCACTTTACGATGCGCACTACATTTAATTATGGCCACCTGCTTAGGCAATGTAAGTGCATCCAAAAGGTCATTCACAAGTTGTCCATGCTGAATCTTCGTGCCATGCGACGTCAAAAATCCTCTTTCTCTCCACAATCGCCCAAAACTATGTGCCACACCAAAAGCATACTGGCTGTCGGTAAACACATTCACCCGCTTTCCTCTGGACAACACACACGCTCTTGTCAAGGCGATCAACTCAGCTGCCTCAGCCGAATTCTGATTTAATCTCGAAGATTCTACAACCGCTCTCAACGTCACTACAGCATACGCAGTCGTCACATCACCATTCTGTAACTTAAAACAGGAACCATCAACATACAAAGTACCATCGGGATCTACCAATGGAGTATCTTTTAGGTCAATACGACCCTTCGTCTCTTCTTCGGTTCTCAGATAGCAGTCATGTGGTGCTACATCACTTGACTCCGTGTCGATCGGCAACAATGTTGCTGGATTCAACACATTACACCGTTTTATCCGTATGTGACTTGCCAGTAACGTCAACTCATACCCAGACAACCTTGCGCTCGTCAGATGTTGAGTTTTCGTTCAGTTCAAGAGAGTGTCGACTGCGTGCGGAACCATCACCGTGAGCATATTATCCATGACCAGACCTGCGGACTGTCGAATGGACGCCGCAGCTGCCGCTGTTGCTCTTAAACAACTCGGCAAGGCTCTAGCTACTGGGTCTAAGGTCGAAGAAAAATATGCGCATGGACGCTGTTTGTCGCCAAATTGTTGCGTCAGGACACTCAACGCACACCCATCCCTCTCGTGAACATATAGTGTAAACGGCTTACTGTAATCAGGAGTACCTAACACAGGAGCCGAACACAACGCATCACGTAATTCAGAGAAACTTTTCTGACACTCTTCAGTCCATGGCAAAGGAATCGGAACATCCTTGCACGTGAGAGCTAACAATGGTTTCGCCAATAGTGAAAAATTTGGGATCCATTGTCTGCAGTATGACGTAATACCTAGAAAGGCCCGTACATCTCTCTGAGTTTTTGGCACAGTCATTCGGGTAATCGCTGCAATTCTCTCTGGGGTCAACCTTCTCCCTTCTTTTGACAATAAGTGACCTAAGTAGGTTACTTCTTGGCAACAATATTGCAGCTTGGAAGGTGACACCTTGTGATGCAAGTCACATAAATGCCGCAACAACGATACCGTAGCAGTTCTACAAATATCTTTGGTATCAGCAGCTACCAACAGGTCGTCAACGTACTGAATCAAGGCTGCGCCTGCCGGTAATACAAATCAATCAAGTTGACTTTTAAGGGCTTGACTGTAGATCGACGGACTCTCACAATAGCCCTGTGGCGCACGTTTCAGTCTAAAACTGCGACCACCTAATGAGAATCCGAATAGGTCTCTGCTTTCCTCAGCGATCGGGATACTAAAGAAAGCATTCTTTAGATCGATCACCGTGAACCAGGAGGCCGAGGCTGGAATCAGGGTCAACAAGGTCGTGATATCAGGGACCACGGGAAACTGTGGGATCACAATTTTATTCACTTCTCTCAAATCGATTATGAAACGGTACACAGGAGGTTTAGATGGATCAGTTCATTTTAAAATTGGTAGTACAGGACTATTACACACATTTCCTCGAGTTTCTTCAACGACATCCTTTTTGATCAGGTCGTGCACGATCGCTAATAGCGCCCGTTCACCCTCAATGGAGATACGATACTGTGGTATACGTGGCAATCGCACATTTGGTTTCAGCTTGATCATATAAGGTGGGATGTCCAAGAGACCCACATCATTGGGACCTGTAGCCCATAGAGACGCAGGAAGGGAGCTCAATTCCGGTGGGAATTTATCGATCGACAAGTACATAGGAGAGATTACTCTCCGACCTAATGTAAGCTCCACTCCTTCAGGAGAGCAATACAAAGTCGCATATAACCGTTTTAACAAATCCAGGCCCAAAAGATTCTCACCACAACCAGTAGATAGAATCAATGGAGCCTCCAGCTCACGAGGGCCAATCGTAAGGGGCAAAGGACTAGAGACAGGATTGCTAACAGGGGCGCCAGAGAATCCAACGGAAACATTTGTTAAGCCGGACAAAGGTGCGCCAGGGAGTTTCGAATGCATGATGGAACTTTTCGTCGCACCAGTGTCTAACAGAAAAGGCTCAACTACGCCAGATGTAGCAACTGCGACGTAAGGCCCACTCTGATCAACCGGAACTGATACTACTCCCTCTCTTTGTCGGTGGCTGTCCTAGTACCGGTCGTTTGCAACAGTCTCATGTTCAACGTAATAGTCGTCCGCATAATACTGTGCTGATTTATCGGACCTCACATTTCGTTGGTCAAAACAATTATTCGCGTCTGAGGACGTATTAGGGCGCTCAGTCTGATTTTGGAAGGTACCGCGACCTCTACCTCGAGATGCTTGTTGAGGACCACCACGACCCCCTCGTGCCGATACACCATTAAGGCGGTCACGTAACGCCGGGCAATCATATTTTATATGTCCTTCTCTTCTACAATATGCACATTGATTATACCCAAGCATAGATCTAAAGTCAGAGGGGTCAGAACGTGACTGCATACTAGAGGATTGCGATTGTGGTCTATATTGCTGTTGCGAATCATTGTGATTTGAACGTGGAGGATACGCTTGCTGCAACAAAACCTTCGTTTTGAGCTTCTTCGTTTTCTTATCTGCACGATCACTTTCTTCCTTTTCCCTATTCTCATAATATTGAGCCGTCGCTAATATCTGTGCAGTGGTTGAAACAGCCCATGCACTTTCTGAATTCTTCAATTTGTTGCATAGTTCAGGTAACAAATTCAACGCAAATTTATCAACAAACAGCCGTTGGCCTCCCTCAGTGCCCATATCCTGACCACTATGATCGACAAATGCCTCTTCGAATCTAGTAAAGAAATCGGTGACACTCTCGTCCTTCTTTTGCTTACAAGCCGATAATTTATCCCAGTTTACTTTCATCGCCGGCATAAGCGTTTTCATGAGCGTAATGATTTTCTGAGGCAGATCCAAAATTAACTGCTCAGGCTTAGCCCCACCAACTTGTAGGCCATCAGCCGCTATTATTGCAGCCCAATCACCACCTAACTCATTCGCATGATTTTCCTGGCGAATTTTCGCCCAAACCGGTTGTGGCACAACATTACCGAACAGCATGTCGATGTCGGCAAGGTTCATAATAGTAGCATCTACCAATTGAGACAATTCCTTATAGTAACCCGCTGGATTCTTACGCGGATCAGGCAACGATTGTTTGACCTGCAAGACTTCTGATCGCTTCCATGGGAGGTGTATCCAAACTCTTTGGAAATGTGGAAGAATCGGAGGATTAGCAGCAGGAGCACCTGGCATCCATACTGGCGGAACCTCTCTCATAGGATACTGACCAGGCGTCGCTTTCCAATTCTCAGTGTCATCATCAAACGACACTCGAGAAGGCACTGTGGATCTATGGGCTAACAATCGCTCTAAGGCACGTCGTACATCTCCACCTACGATCATACTGTTCGAAAATTGACTCTGAAGTTCAATCATATCGGGCGGTACGGTATCTAAATCATCATTATACCATTGTTCTCTCAAAAAGTTACACATTTCTTCGAACACGAATCTCTGCGTAGGCTCATTAAACTGAGAAAACGTGTCAAAAACCATGCGTGGAGGGTAGTTAGCAGGATGTCCTATCCACCTACGAGCCATATTCACTAATGTTGCACTCTCCCTACCACCAGGGATTTGACTTCGTCTCTGGGAAGTTTCGGAAACACTGGATGGTAGTAACGATCCGAACAGTGGGGAATAGAGCGTAGCAACAGTATTAGGGATGCGGGTACGAACAGAAGGAGAAGAAGGAAAAAGAACAGGAGCGACAATATTAGAAGTGAACGTAGGGACAGCAGAAGCAGGCAAGATAGTCGGGGTAACAGAGACTGGAGCTTGAGGAGGCACAGGCAAAGGAGCAGTAGGAATAGAAACAGGTGGTGGGACAAACGTAGGACCAACAACGGGCTGACCAGCAGCCGCCGGAACAACAGGAGGAACTACAGGCGGAACTACAGGAGGAACTACAGGGGCCGTAGCACCCTGTGCATAAGGAGGTGGCGATTTCATCAAATACGCTAACAGCGGATCCTCCTTTGAATCTTCTTCTTTCTTAAACAGACTAGTTGGTAAAACCGGATAACATTTGTCTATCCTCATGTGATGTAGTCTAGTGGAAACTTCTATTTCTTTTTCTTCTTTATCTCGCTGACATTGTTGTACAGCTTGCATTATCGGAACGAACCCTTCTCTTCGATCCTTTTTAAGCTGTTTGATTTCTTTCTGCTTGGCCTCTTTACGCCACAACCGAAAGGAATCAAACATAGCTGGCCTAGCTTTCTTTTTAAACAATTTAGCTTCAAGATTATCTAAAATCGTAAGTTCAAAACTTCCATGCGGTGGCCAACTAAGGACACCATCTTTTTTCATGTAACGGACCCAATATTCATTGTAAATAATAGGGCCCACACCATGTCGACTATAGAGCTCATATATCGGGGTTCCAACTGGAGGTATCGGACACGAGTCCTCCAACCGGGAATCCTTGTTGCAACATTTAAAGAAACCAAGAAAACGACTATGGCTAGGCATCGTGCACACTAACCTAGTATCAAACTTCAAGGGTTACCAAAGTGCTAAATCTTCGTGAAAAACAAAACCCTCGGTTTTTGGCAATTGCAACTGTCAAATAACAACTAAGAACCAACAACTAAGAACCACAAATGCAATGGAACCATGCAAACAACAAAGCTTCAACAAGCTGCAACAACAACTAAGGACTGGGAGCGACCCACAAATACTTTACTGAGAGCACAATGGCGTCACCAGGAAGGCCCGTCTGTCGTCTCGCCATACGAAAGGACTACGCCAGGCGTCGAAAACAAGTCGACAGTCAGGGCATCGGTCCGTCGCAGCCGTCAGGAGGCGGGAATCTTCGCGGGAAAAATCTTCGGACCACTTATTTCGACAACAGGATCGATGAAGCGGGGTGCACCTTTTCCTCGGAGATTTCACACGAAGTTCCTCACAATCGTCAGGCTTTGGACCGGTACCGCTGATGTCGCCCCATGTTGGGCGCCAACTGAAGGACTGGACTATTTAAGGCCCAGCGGTGCCAGGGGACAACACCTAAAACCTTCGTGGGATACCTGTTCTGGCGCACTAAAGACAGAGACACGGGACACTTCCTTCGGCGTCAAAGATCAGCGTTTATTACTGCAGGGAGGCAAAAGTCACGAGAAGTACAACAACGTGTAGGTTCTGAGAGTCTGCTTCAAATTGCATATGTGGGTCGCTTTCTTTTATACAAGATTTTGCCATTGCACAACATGTGAACAAAAGGTTACAACTCAGTTCCCACAGTAAACTTCAAAAGGGTCGCTTTCATGTTTTCAGAACCCTGGGACATAATTACAGTAACATTGCCGGTTCCCAACTGTAAAAGCACATTATCCTGCTGCTAGGCGCATCCCACTCTAGTTGTAAAAAGACGAGAGTAAGAGACAAGAACAGCTGCAAGGAAGTCAGACAGCAGTAAAGAAAAGAGTGTGAGGGTAATATCGGAAGCATGATCACAGGACCCAAATGATTCGATCCTAGCGTATGCGCGGCTGAAACAATAGACTTTCGTGGGAAGATTACCCTCGAGCGGAGCCATCTGCCTTTGCAGTGTCATTCCCCCGGTCATAAAAGACGCATGAAAGGAATATGCATCTTCCGTAAGGCTTGGGAACTAAAGGGTCACGATGCGGACAGTTGCCTGTTCGCTGGCTACGTGAGGGCAAGAAACAAAATGGATGCCGTATCTAAAATGGAACCCAAGGGTTCAGATGTTGAAACACGTAAATAAGGCGAACCATGCCAGGTAGCGTAGCGAAAACGCGTACACTTGCTGAACTCGTTATTTACGGTTCATAGATACCTTACTTGCCCACATTTGTTCATGCCCAGAACACCGTAACAACTCCCACGGAACCTCAAGTGTGGCTGTTGCTTGAACAGGTTCAACACCCTGTTTAACAACCCAATTCCCCACAATCTATATGTATATCAGTACATCTATATTGTCAAACAAAATTGTGATGATAGAGCTAATTGGGTCCCAAACTTCTTGATCGTCCTGTGCTTGTGTTAGGAAAAACGGAAAGCCGCAACAGAGTTGACAATCCATTTTTTCTACATTTTTGGTAGGTGCAGATGTTGCCTAGATTCTATTTCTTCTCTATATTTTGGGCAAACCCTAATGACCAATCAAGAGGCAGTGTCTTACTGGCCTCCGCTGGGATGATGTAGGAGGGTGTAGCCATCATTTTGTCCTTATGAAGACCAGGTTTATTTTAAGTAATCACCAAAGAGGTTAATGTTATTTTGATCCATATCCTTGCATTTTGAATTTCATGTAACCAGCAACACTCTACTTTAATATGGGTCACTGCAGATTAATATTTACTTATCATCTCTGACCAAGCATTCGACATTTTGTTTTTTATTTGTGTTAAAAATCACTTACTGGCTTTCCATGAGCACCACACCACTGCCCTGTTATTTTTGTAAACTATGGAGCATACTGGCATTTGATTACTTAAAGTGAATTACTTCTAAACATGTGTATATGTCAGGGCCTGAGTATAATGGCGGGGAGAACCCCGCCATCGTAACCAGCTTTACCGACCGCCATATTATGATGGCGGGCTGAAGTGTTGCAGTCTTAAAGACCGTCTGCCATACATCCAATCTGGCGGAGGGGCTTGTAGTCCCTAAAATGGCAGAGGTGCCTACCAGGCACCGCCGTCGGGATTATGAGGTCCCTTTCTGCCTGGCGGTCCATGGTGGTTAACCCGCCATAAACAGACAGGTGGAAAAGAACTTTGAAGGCCGTAGCAGGCCCCTTTTACTCCCTGGCTCCAAGACATGGGACCTGGGGGGCACCTATGGTCCCCCCTACATATCCCACGCCTGCCAAGTAGTAAAAGGATATGTAAATTGCAGCTAGCAGCACCCGTCACAATACAAAACATAGGCAATGCGACCGCCTCAGTGATGGTCGCATAGTACTACCTATTATGGGACTGCCACCTTATAGGCGGGTGGTCCCAAATACAAAATGATGGCAGAGGAACTGAAGTCCATCCGCCATCATAACCAGCCCCTTAGTTAATACCCAATAGTGGGATTGTAGCAGAGTATCTATGAGGTTTCCGGCTTTATGATATGCTAACTTGGCTCTAAGCAATTATGACAGAATCATTCTTAATTATGACTACTTCAATCTGTCCTGATTCTACGGAATACTGGGATACCCCAACTTTTATGACTCATGGTTTACATTGTAGGCATAAAACGTGTTTGAGTTCTTAGCATAGGGGTATCTTACACATGTCAACTTTTATTGAGGTCCAGCCTCCCATGTTTTTACAAGGACCCAGCCCCATCAATGTTTTACCAAGATGGATATTGGCATTATAGTCTCTTTGGAGTCCTTTTTTCCTGTTTATATATTTCCTGTGGTGAGGGGAAGTAGAGTCCCTGAATCCAAGATCTTGATGACACCATTTATTGGATTTGGGAAAAAACACGCTAAATCATTCCACAAATAATTTTTGATTCAGGATTTTCAGTTTATTTCCAGCATCCCTGTATTTAGGTTTATGTGCTTTTCTACTGCCTTGTGATCGTAGGACTGGGACAAAAAGGATGGACTAGGAGGTAATGTGCCAATTACTCACCAGTAAACTTCATTACATGCAAAGTGGCACAATTAAGCAGCGCAGAAATATATTTGTTAAATGCAGCTTCCTGATATTTATGGCCGGGGTCCATGGACCATGAGCATCAAATAAAATACCCAAAAAGCAAAAAATCGGGGTGAGACTGAAGTTAACATTACTGATCACGAAATCATGGGGCATATTATCAAGGGGGTTTATCTCCGCTTTTTTGGCTTTAAAAGCCAAGAAAGCGGAGATAAAATTATCTCCCTATTACCTAGCTGTCGCTAACACCAGTTAGCGACAGCTAGTAGGAGATAGCGACCATCTTGGGCCCCACTTTGCATGTCAGTGATATTTATCACTAATGACATGCAAAGTGGGCGTGCCAAGATGTTAGCGACTGGAAACAGTCGCTAACATCGCTATCTCCTATTACCAACTTTTGGAGATATTCGCGCTAAGCGCGAACATCTCCAAAAACTAACACCTGCCCTGAGCAGTTCTTAGCCATGTTATCCAATGGGAGGTGGATAACATGGCTAAGAGCATTAGCTCGGTAATGCATGAATATCGCTGACTTTTCAGCGATTTTCATGCATTGCGGCCGTTTTTATCGCATTTGCGATAAACCTTGATAATAGCAAGGTTTATCTGCGATAATTTTTGACGATGCTTAGCGTTAAAAAATGTGTTGCTAAGCATCGTTAGCGATAAATATCGCTTAACGTTGGTAATATGCCCCCATGACCCTTCCTGATTTGCCTCCAGCACTTCATTCATAAGGTTTTGCACTTCATTAAAAAGGGTTTTCCTATGTTAACAGTCAGACAGAGGTCTGACATAAAACTGACAAAACCATTTAGTAGCCACTGAGGACCCAAAGGGGCTCGAGACATGAGCACAGCGCCATCAGCATAAAGCAGACTTAGAATCTATGGCCAATGTGGGGAAGATCCTGCAGGAATTAATCCGGGCACAGCCAAGTCTGATAATATACAAATAAATGCAGCGGGTGCAAGGACACCACTCTTGTGAGGTCAAACGTGCCAGCGCATTCGCCCCTAGAACCAAAACGCACTCCAGCCTTGCCTCCTGAGTAGATTTCTCTGAGGAGGGCTATAATCAGTGGCTATTCGCATCATACCCTGCACGGTTGGTTTTGAACAAAAAGCTGCAGAGGTGCTTAGTATTTCGCATAGTCTGGTGGGTGGAGCCACTCTTTTGAACTTTCAGGAAGAAGGTGGACCCTACATCAGGTACTGGTCTAAGTATTTGTTTTTAAGCTTATTTTAGGGCTAACTTAGTTAAATTCTGTTGTGTAACAGGGCAAACTTCAAAATGTGAAGATTGTGATGACGCCCAGCATGGACCACAATCAGAAAGGGTCATAACATATATTCAGACAGTGCAAGGCACATAAGCATTGACTGTAGAAGCATAGAAGATTGGTTTGTCCCTGTGAAGACTCAAATCAGTGAACTACAAAAGGCAGTCCTACATCCACAGACAATCTGCCCATGGGAAAAATACAAACATGGATACACAAAAAAGTCCTTAAAAAGTAAACAAACGGCAAACAAACTCATGTCAAACTCTTGCCCCAATGGTGTGAGGGTTGAGCAGTTCACAGCCAATGAAGGGGATCACTGCAGAAACAACTACCCCAGGTATGTATCCCAACAAGAGGAAGCATGTACAACAAAAACAAATGCATCAGAAAAAGAGAGCGATCTGCTTCGAAGGACTAAGGATACACAGGCATCAGTAAATTCCAAGATGGTTGAAGTAATATTTATAGTTTAAATCTCTTTATTAGTTTTCAGAACAGAGAAAACAAAGTTTTACAGTGAGCATGTATAGCTGCCATCTGTGATGCAATTATGAATAAACATAACAATTCCCAAACTACCCCCCTCCCCCTGGGAACCACAGAGATAAATAGTATAGTGGATATTGTGGTATTGTATGTCTTGAAGTATTCTCCTGGCAGGAAATAACAGAAGCTTCTGTTAAACAGAGACGGCAAAGGTATCTGTGGCAGATGAGTTCACAGAATTCAAAGAATAGTATGGCAGTAAAGGAAAGCTGAAGCTCAAGATATGAAGTGCCCTGGGCTGAGAAAGTGAGGGTCAACCTTTCCATCCCCAGTAAGTACCAGAGGCGGTGGAACCAAACCTAGTACGTAGGGAGCTATCCCATACCCCATTGTGTCAGGATATTCTGCAGGGCTACCCCAAGGCTAATACAATCTGCCATCCCCTAGGGGATTTGAGTGGAACAGTGAGTGTGTTGGGCAATTCCAAAATTGTATAGACTGGAAATTGAGAAAGTTGTGTCAAGATGCTTGTCAACATAGTCAAGCACTGGCGATCAATATGAGGTTAGTGTAGGAGAGTAGGATCTGCTTCTTATAGATACCCCCACTTTTTGCTGGTGTTTCACTGTTTTTCGACTTTAGTCTCGCTGGGGCCCTGCTATCCAGGATCCCAGCCTAGCTGCTTCCTCTATAAATTGATTCCATGCTCATTAGGTACACTCCAGTTTGGTTTCTGGGGTACCCTTATGAGTCCCTAATATATGGTACCTTAGGTACCAAGGGCATAGGTACCCCAGAGGTCTACCTGGGGCTGCAGCATGTATTTTGCCACATGCACCCCTTACTTAGATTTAGGTTACCTATATCTACCATAAATCACTACACATATAAACCTATCAGTCACCCCTATGGCAGACCTTATCAATCCTGAAGGCAGGATGCTGGGTTTTGTGTGAGAGGGTGCCCATACATGAGCAGGGCCTCTCTGCAGCCTTCAGAACCTATTCTCTGGGGTTGTTCTCTGATGCAGCCAGACCATATACTCTTAACTTCGCAGTAAATGCTAACTTTGGAATGGCTGCAAGGAACCATGTTGTATTTGTTGTCAAACATTTTGGAATCATACCCCCTGCCAGTCCAGTTCTGGCAGTGGGAGGTTGATTCCACCCTTCTAGAGGGTGAGACATGTACACACCGGTATACCCGGTACCAGTTTAAAAGAGCCCTGGCATCACAAACGGAAGCTGTAGCCAGAGACACGAGTCTGGCTTCCTGCTGCTGGACGAAACTCCGGCAGACATGGACAATAGGTTTCCAGTCACAGGGAGGTGTCACAACCACACAGACATGCTATAGTGTATTGAGGCTAGGTGGGAGCACTCCAAGAGTGCTTTTAAGTCTGCCCGGGGCGCATATTTGGTGTCCCTTTGCATAGCCCAGTTCAAACCGGTTGCAGGGGCTACCAGCCCCTGCCCTGCCGCAAAACTGGACAAAGGAAATGGGTGTAGCCACCCCTCTTTCCAAACCCTCCCATAGGTGGGTCCCCAGAGTTAGTCCAACCCCTTCCATGGATATAAGAAAGGAACCCCTGACTACAGGACATTAGATTACACCTGGACGAAACTCTAATACTGTATCCGTGAACTTCGGCGATCTGCACAATGCTGGATGACAGAAGAATCTCCCTTGGAGTAAAGGAGTTACTCCCCTGCTTGGCAGGCACCAAAGACGCATCTGACTGATCTGCATCTCCGAAGCTCCAGATGGACTCCAAAGTAATTGCAGCCCAGGAGGTGGATTTCCAGACTTCTCCAAGGCTGACCTGAGTCCTCAGCAAAGCTGAGACCCACAGCCCTCGTGAGTAACTTGGAACCGGAACCACTAGACACCGTGCACATTTGCAAGTGCATCAGCTTCTTGACGTCCCTTGAGGCTGTGCACTGGGTTTCTTATAGCCCAGACCCCGAGCACCTTTTCCACTGAAGATTTCTGGTCTACCCTCCACGAGTGTTCCATGAGCTAGCCAATTGTGTTTTCGCTCAAGATACCTTTGCGATCCCTGGTCCGTTGACTGGTGGGTCCCTGAGAAAGCAACTTTTACTTTCCTTGGGCTTCCCTGATTTCTCCAGACGTGTCCTGAATCTCTACCACTTGGTGAATCCCCCGGACCTTGCTGGTCCGCACCGAAGCATATTTTCTCTTCCAGTGTGGGTTGCTGCTGCCAAGGCTTGTTGGGTCCAATCCAGGCACCGACACCGCAGCACTCGGCATCCTTTATGGGACAGATTGAATCCAGCTCCTGGTAATGGTCGACACCTCCTTGTCCTTGTGGCTGCAGAGTCAAGCTTCAACTCTTCACATCTGAATCACCCAACATCAGTGGGCATTCATCTATCGTGCCCCTGGTCACTGGCTAGTGACACAGACTCCTTCCCCTCTGCTTTCAGGTTCTCCTCATGCTCAATCCAGGCTTGGATCACACCTGACACTTTCCACTTCGACAGCAGCAGCACATTGCAGCAGATCACCATTGAAATCAACGGCGATTCCCTACACCAAAAGACACCTATGTACCCGGCTTCCATTGGTGAGGTAACTCAATGACTCCGGTACTCCTGTGGGTCTTGGCCCTAGAACCCCTTAAGTCTAAAGGGGTTTGCTGAAAGTCCTCTCCTAAGTGTCCTTACTCATAAAATTTCCAACCGCAATTTCCCCATAGAAGCTAACGGCGTCTCACAGTTGTGTTCTCACACTGCACGCGTCCCCCATGGGTCCCTTGTGTCACTACCTTGGGTAGTTACATGTGGTCCTAGTGATTCTACAGGCTCTAGGCCTTGTGTCTAGTCAAGTTGTGGTTCTTATACCACTTTTTTAATATATGGTGTGCTCCCCCCCTGGGGCCCAGTGTATTGTGCTATTTACTGTTCTATTGCATTTAAATTGTGTACTTTGCCCTGTATCTCATAAAGAGATTACTAGAGAGTGTTCATCTATATACCTTGTGTGGATCTCTTTTCATTTAGACATTCAAGAGGTTATAATCTGGTAAACCAAGCTGCTTTACACTCCTTCAAGACTTAGCCTGAAGGCTGCTCTCCATAGCTACCACTAGGATAGCTTTCAATAAAGGTTGTCTTAAACTTATCATCAATGAGGGTTGTTTGGACTGGTGCAAGGTGCCCACTAGAATAGTGGACTGCATATGCCCGGCTAACTTCTCACAGTAAGTTTGAGGAATTCCCATATTACATGCAGTTAGGTGACAGAGGAACCAGAGCTGTTCCAGCACTTGGATTTGTGTGTGGGGTTACCCTGTTGTCGGTGGGTTAGATCTGGCATCTTTTGGCGTGTTTCCTCTGTCTTTTTGCTTTCATACCTCCCTGTTTTGACTCTGTTTTTGCTGGTTTAGTGTCTCTGCAAACTTTCTCACTACTATTCAGTGTTTAAATGCAAGTACTCCTATTGTAAAATTGATTATGGATTGATGTTGCCATGGTTGGCATATATGATTTACTGGTAAGTTCTTAGTACAGTGCACTGAAAGTGTCAGGGCCTGTAAATTAAATCCTGCTTGTGGGCCTGCAGCACTGATTGTGCCACCCGCACGAGCAGCTGTTCAAAGGGTTCTCAGACCTGCCACTGCACACAGTGTTTACTGCCATGTTGACATAGCAAGTGCAGGTCCAATTGGTCGCACACTGCTTGTCCTACCAGCGTGTTGCCCCAAAGCATTTTGGTCCATGAAGTAAGCATCAGCGGGTGCGCCTCTGCCAGAGTCTTGAGCAAACATCAGTGTCGCGTTGGCCATCCCTGGACACGTGTTTCGAGGTTGTTACCTCTCGTCAGCAGGGAATAGGCATATATGTAGGGGTGCTGCGTAGGCTGCCAAAAAATATTCTAAGGTCCGGTACCGCTCGTGGCACGCAGGTGCGTAACCCGGGCTCGTCAGCCCCACCAGCTCAAGGGAGCTTGAATATAAAAGAAAGTCCAATTGGTCGCACACTGCTTGTCCTACCAGCGTGTTGCCCCAAAGCATTGTGGTCCATGAAGTAAGCATCAGCGGGTGCGCCTCTGCCAGAGTCTTGAGCAAACATCAGTGTCGCGTTGGCCATCCCTGGACACGTGTTTCGAGGTTGTTACCTCTCGTCAGCAGGGAATAGGCATATATGTAGGGGTGCTGCATAGGCTGCCAAAAAATATTCTCAGGTCCGGTACCGCTCGTGGCACGCAGGTGCGTAACCCGGGCTCGTCAGCCCCACCAGCTCAAGGGAGCTTGAATATAAAAGAAAGTCCAATTGGTCGCACACTGCTTGTCCTACCAGCGTGTTGCCCCAAAGCATTGTGGTCCATGAAGTAAGCATCAGCGGGTGCGCCTCTGCCAGAGTCTTGAGCAAACATCAGTGTCGCGTTTGCCATCCCTGGACACGTGTTTCGAAGTTGTTACCTCTCGTCAGCAGGGAATAGGCATATATGTAGGGGTGCTGCGTAGGCTGCCAAAAAATATTCTCAGGTCCGGTACCGCTCGTGGCACGCAGGTGCGTAACCCGGGCTCGTCAGCCCCACCAGCTCAAGGGAGCTTGAATATAAAAGAAAGTCCAATTGGTCGCACACTGCTTGTCCTACCAGCGTGTTGCCCCAAAGCATTGTGGTCCATGAAGTAAGCATCAGCGGGTGCGCCTCTGCCAGAGTCTTGAGCAAACATCAGTGTCGCATTGGCCATCCCTGGACACGTGTTTCGAAGTTGTTACCTCTCGTCAGCAGGGAATAGGCATATATGTAGGGGTGCTGCGTAGGCTGCCAAAAAATATTCTCAGGTCCGGTACTGCTCGTGGCATGCGGATACGTAACCCGGGCTCTTCAGCCCCACCAGCTCAAGGGAGCTTGGATATAAAAGAAAGTCCAATTGGTTGCACACTGCTTGTCCTACCAGCGTGTTGCCCCAAAGCATTGTGGTCTGATCCAGCGGGCTATAGGAAATATGTCATAAGCTACGCTACCCAACTCCACAGTATACACTATTAATCACTAATCAATCATAAGGCCCATAAATCTAACATGACATATTTTGACCTACTGGACCATGTGACCTAATTAACCTATTCACAAATTATATACATTTATATACAACCGCGGTAAATGAATTCATCATACTTTACAAACCCTACAAACTAATTAAGCCACTGTGGCGATAAATCTAGCTAATGGTAACCTAAACACATGAAATACCAAGACCAGCTTGTTTCCCAAAGTAAGATTTTTATTAGCTACTCATTTGGAAAATATATTAGAATTTTTATTAAAGCATTTTTATTTGAATCATTGCAAATGGTTATGACAGTTTTATTATGAATCAAATATTATTGCAAATGGAAATTATTAGTTTGGCATTTTCAAAACCTAAGTCACTAACTAATGCTAACTATAATGAAGAATTAAAGAATAAAGTCTTTGAGGGCTCTTACGTGCTCCAAGGAATGTCTGACAGCACAACGCCCTCATCGAAAGGTCCGCAAGAAGAAGCATAACTCTTCCATGGGGCAAGAGTTTTTATGCCTTTCTACGCTAAGCTAATCTAAGAAAATGTATTTTTCTCTGCTAAAATCGGAGTTCCATTGGTCCAAAAGTGACAGGCGACGTGTCACCACATTTTAGAATCACAGTTCCGTCACGTTTTTAAAGACCATTGTCTCTAGTTTTCGAACAACGCAGCTTCCTCCAGTTCGCAACATTTGATACAAGGAAAGTTTTTGGCTTCCTCGGATACGTGGTTGTTTCAGGCCTTTTTGCCGGTTCCTGGCCTTGGCCTTGCTCGACCAAGAGACTGTCAGCTCAGCACGACAAATTTGCTTCAGGACAGGAGGAAAACGCTGCCAACATGGACTCACTCTGGCTCCAAGCAGATTTTTGCACTCACGGAAATTCACTAGGCCCAAAGCCTTTTTCATTAACTATCATATAAACAAACACAAAAGAATAATTAATGCGAGTAATATAGTTTGTTCTGTTGCCACCCTCCATAACTAATGATTAACCCATTAGTCTAAATTACCTAGCTATAATGCACAAATAAAGCAGCATTTTATATCTACCATTCTTCATTTAATCCAGCAGGGTTCTTTATGCACCTATAGAGAATAGAGTGACACCACATAGACAGGGAAGCAAAATAAGCACATGCCATTTATTCTAAACAGCTGCAGTTAATTTTTGACATGACAATAGACACGATTAATTTATTATTTTTTCACGAACAAGGAAATGCAACATAATGCACGATTATGAGCACACATGTTAATTCCCCATATGTATTCACGTGTGTGTAGCTTAAAACTAGGTTGAATTAATACACATACAGCACCATTTTTAGCCTTATTATTTCTAATTTATGGAAGTGTGACTTCACGAGTTGAAATGAAAAACATTTCTGAATCTCGCTCCATCAACTCCCTCATCTGGTGATTCCCAAATCACCACACTACACCCAAAAATTTAGCAAATTTTATCTTAAACGAAAATGGTTCAATTTCACTGTGTTAGTATTTTCTAAAGACTTGTTTCAGCAAAATCCTTGCAACTGTTATATTGAGCTCTGCCTAACTCCTCAAGCTCTACCTCCCTCTCCTGCTCCTTTTTGATTTTGTAAATTCTTTTCTTTTCCCTCATGTGCATCTTTCTCTTGTGTAACATGCAACTGATCTTTGTCAAAACTATCACAAAAATTATCACAAACAAAGGTGTTAGAATCTTGCCAAGAACCGAACCACTGATTTCTTGAAACCAGGTTTTGATAGCTTGGAATCTTTTTGAAAGACGTTCTGAAAAATCATCCTCTTCTAAAGGGACTATTTCTGAGTGCATCTCTGTGATGTTTCTAATGTACATTTCAATATTCTTACTCTCGTCCGGGATGTAAGTACAGCAATGCTGCACATGTAAAATACCACAGACGCCTCCCTCTTTTGCTAGGAGTATGTACAGGGCAAGGCGATTTTGCATCGCCATCGATCTAACCGCAATGACCTCCACATCCACTAACTGGAAACCACCCGCTGTGTCAGTGGACAATCTGTCAACAATTGTGGACAATTTTCTGATTCTTCCTGCATTCAGGGTTATACCTACTAAAGGTATCACTGCTTCAAAGATGTCTCGCAAAATTTCTGAGAAACTTTCTCTTTTAATCCTGTTTAAATGATTACTGATTTCAAAAGAACCTTCTGCATTTCTGTCAATATGAAAAATATTTGGAAAAACAAGACCAACAAAACATGTCCCGTACCAATGGTCCGGGAGATTATAATAAGCGTTATCTCCACAGACAAAATAGATTCCAGGAAAAATTGGATCTCTGCCACCTTTGAATCCCCAACCCCCCATGATTTGGTAAGTGTCCTCACAATTGCTAGCTCCTACAAAGTAATTATCAAAAAGAGTATTATCTCTCCTAATGCAAAGCTTACCACTAATTGGTTTGTCTATGTGAATTGCAACATTATCAAAAGATTTGCCATTTAACTTTTCATCCTCCTTCTGCCAGAACTTCGATTTGGTCTGTTTGACCATCTCGTTTCTTTTATAAATTGCCCTTCTCTCCTCAACAAGATTCAGGAAAGTCTTTTCCTCAGCTCTCAATTTGCAGGTTAAGTTATTTCTGTATGCGTACTCATAAGTAAGCTCATTAGTGACTAAAAAGAATTCCTCATCTGTTTAGCTTTCTTGTGTTTATTTAAAGCATCCTCAATCTTCAAATTTGCAAAAATGTCGTCGTAATTTGAATAATAGTACTCTAAGCGACCAGTTTGGTAAAATAAGCTAGCTATCACACTGCAGGTTATGCCATAAGTAAGAGGAAGCATATTGTATGTCACTCCCTCAGAAACAGAAGCAGGCAACTTTACACAGATGTAGCAATCTTTGACACTCATGACCTTAACATACTCTCCCAAAAGCCTTGAAAATGTACTGCTTGAAAAATCACCAACAGACCTATCCTGATGAATATCTGGTCTGTGATCAATAACCTTGTTAGCTTTCTGTGTTGCACTATGTTTGTCTTTACTAACTGAAGCTTTGCTTGTCATATTGTCCTTGTACCTCTCCTTATCGATCCCGAAAGGAAAGATGACAGCTAAAACTAACCAGAGCAGAATTAATATGAGCACACACACCAGAGTCATCCTGCAGCATTTCTTGAAAATGGAACATTTTGAAGTACCACGCGTCAAAACAAAAGGCATTTTTTTTAAGAAGCCTTATTTGCAAAAAGAAAAAACAAAAATTTTCAAAAATTTCAAAATACCTAAAATTTTAAACACCACCCTTTTAAAATTCTTTTTTTTTTAAAACCCTCTAACAAACTTTCTTCGACCTTGCGTCACAAGTTATTTTCCAACTAAATACAATTTCTTCGATCTTGTGTCACCTAACACAATTTCTTCAGCCTTATGCCAAGAACAGAAATCTAAACTTAATCCTAAATTCTAACAGGTTAGTACTTCAATCGTTGTCACTATTGTCCTCAATTTCTTCCTGACTGCTACTGTTTATCTCAATTACAGGTGGGATTATTATATAAGCCCACTCAGGAGACTTGTATTTTTGATTCGGTTTCAAAACTCTCTTTGTTTTTCTAGAAATTACTTCTATTTTCTTTCCTTTCCCCGCTTTCCTTTCAGGATCTTCCTGACTCGTTATTTCATTCACCTGCTCCTTCGATCTCTTTACTAACCTGACCCTCAGCCCTCCGTTTTCAGTTGGCCAGGTTTCTCCTTTTCTCAAGATTTTTCTTTTTGGTTCAGTCACATTAGATTCTGTTTTCCATGATCTCTTCTTCACTCTTTCCCTCTGACACTCTTCATCACTCTCTCCAGAGTCACTGTCAGAAATTTCGATTCTTGACTCAGGATTTTCTCTAATCGGCAGTCTCACTCCGTTAGGAACAGCACTCTTTCTCCCATCACTGGTACTCGGTAATTCGTCCTCCTCCACTTCTTCAATCACCTTTAACTTCCCAGTTCCGGATTTCTCGTTCCTTCTTTCAGAGCTTGTTTTCTGCTTTTCGATACTCTCCTGATCTTGCTTCTGAACTTGATCAGATTTTTCTGATTCTTCTGTTTCTTTTCTTTTATCTTGATCAGGTTCTTTTGCCCCTCCCACTTCTTTGTCAGCTTCTTCTGCTGATTCCTTGTTTAGCACATTCTCTCCATCTTCAGAATCTATTTCAATAATTTTCAAGTATTTTCCAATCAAATCTCCATTCACAGAAGGTTTTTCCAGATGTCGACCTCTCTGTCGATCTTCAGAATCTGGATTTCCTTCAGCTTCTTCCTCAGAATCCGAATCATCTGTTGTCTCACTTTCTTCGTCAGAATTTTCAGGTGTAGGTATCGGAATAGTATGACTGGGATGAATCCACCTTTTCAATCCTCTACACTTCACTGCATTTGTTGTCACGAGAATCACCTGCCTTGGCTTCTGCCACCTCGGGACCAAGCAGTTTCTTCTTCGATGAACTTTTGTTCTGACCCAATCTCCAGGTCTCAGATCATGTGTCTGCACTTTGTCTTTAGATTGTACTTCAGTTCCCACCTGATAAGACACAGAAGTCACTACGTCAGACAGCCGTTTGCAATACTCCAAAATCGCACTGTCATTAATGCTTAACAGTTTTCCTACTGGTGCAAAAGCTTGTCTCATGACTCTGCCCATAAGGATTTCATGAGGACTCAGACCTGTCTTTTTATCTGGCGTACTTCTTAAAGTCATCAGAACAAGTGGAAGAGCATCTGTCCACTTTATGCCTGTATCAAGACACATTTTTCCAATCCTATTTTTGATCGTTCCATTAATCTGCTCAACTACCCCAGATGCCTCTGGTCTGTATGCACAATATATCTTCTGCTCAATGTGTAATGCTTCACAAATCAATTTCATCAGTTTGTTATCAAAATGTCCCCCTCCATCACTCTCAATAGTGACAGGGAAACCGTACCTAGGGATTATTTCTCGCAGAAGCAACTTTGCCACTGTAATTGAATCACTGTGACGTGTAGGAAATGCTTCTACCCACCTTGAAAACAAACACACTACCACCAGAACATATTTCAAACAGTTATGTCTCGGCATCTCAATGAAATCCATCTGTAGTCTGGTGAAAGGACCACCCTCCCGACCTATGATTCCTGTTCCCACAACTGATTTCCTTTTTGGGTTCATTTGCTGGCAAGTCAAACACCTTTGGCAGAGAGACTCTGCAATCGTTCTAAACTTGGTATTGAACCATGTCTCTTTGAAAAGCCTAATCATAGAATCTCTTCCAATATGACCAGGGCCATGATACATTCTGGCCATGTCAGCAATCATGCAATTTGGTAAAACTACCCTGCCATCTTTGTAAGTCCAAACTCCATCCTCATCGCGCTGTCTACATTCTGCTTTTAACCATGTGTCGTTCTCCTCATCATCAGCTTCATTTTGCAAATCCCTGATTTCCTGCCATGTCTCTACAACAGATGTTAGCATCAGCGAACTTGAACCAAAATCTTTGTTTTTCCCCCGATTAAGTGCATAATTATTTCTTGCACAATACTTTGCGATCTCATCCGCATAAGCATTGCTTTTGGTGATAAAATCTTCACCCTTTCTGTGAGCTGCACACTTTACTACAGCAATCTCTTTTGGCAACTGTATGCCATCAATTAATCTTTTAATGAACACTGCATTTCTGATTGGTGAACCTGCTGATGTCATGTAGCCTCTCTGAGACCAGAGCTGTCCATAATCATGCACAACTCCGTACCCATATTGGCTATCCGTAATTATGGTAACTCTAAAATCTTTTCCCAATTCACATGCACGAATTAAAGCAATCAATTCAGCCACCTGTGCTGAACGAATTCCTTCAAGACATGATGCTTCTTCAACATCTGCTACCGTGCAGACTGAGTATGCTGCTCTCAAAACACCTTCTTCTGATCTTAGACAGGAGCCATCTACAAAATAGAAAAAATCGGACTCAGGCAATGGTACATCTTTAGCGTCCTGCCTTGGCTTGGTACAGTATTCCATGACATCTAAGCACTCATGCTCGACATCATTTTCATCAATATTTTCAGTGTCAGGTAACAGTGTGGAAGGATTTAAATTCACACACCTTGATATTGACACATTATCTGATCCCAGAATGATTTTCTCGTACTTTGTCAACCTGTTACTTGTAAGGTGTTGCGTTTTACTTCTTGTAAGAAGAATTTCAACTGAATGGGGAACATAGACTTTTACAGGAAATCCCATTATGATTCCTTCACTCTGCTCAAGGCTAACACTTGTTGCTGCAACTGCTTTTAAGCAACCTGGTAAGGCCTTTGCAACTGGATCAAGAACTGCTGAGAAGTAAGCAATAGGTTTTCTCATGTTTCCATGTCTCTGAATTAACACATACAAGGCACATCCCTCTCTTTCACTGCAATACAGTTCAAAACCTTTTTCGTAATCTGGCATGCCCAGAGCTGGAGCTTCACACAGGCTTCTCTTTAATTTTTCAAAAGCTTCCAACTCAGATTCAGTAAGGACAATTGGATCTTTTACATCTGATTTTGTCAATCTTTGCAGTGGTTTCGCAATTACTGAAAATCCACTAATCCATTGACGACAGTAACCAACCATTCCCAGAAACATTCTCACCTGTCTCTGTGTTTTTGGAGGAAGCATTCCCTGAATCATTTTGATTCTCTCAATTGTCACTTGTCTCATTCCTTTTGCAATTCTATGACCAAGGTATTTTACTTCCTGTTTACAAAACTGCAATTTTGCAGGAGACACTTTATGTCCCTCATCTGCCAGATGATTCAAAAGAGTTATTGTATCTGTTACACAGTTTTCTCTTGTTTTTGCTGCAACCAACAGATCGTTAATGTACTGAAATAATGTCGATCTGCCTGGCAAATTCAAATCTTCCAAAGATCTCTTTAACAGTTCATTAAAGATAGAAGGACTCTCTGTATACCCTTGAGGGATTCTGCACCATGCGAGGGTCCTACTCTGGATGGAAAGCAAAGATTTCCTGGCTCTCTGGATGCAATGGAACAGTAAAGAACGCATTGCAAAGATCAATGACCGTATACCATTCTGCATCATGCGGAATCTGGTAAAGAATGACAGCTGGATTTGGAACAACTGGGCAACAAGGAACAACAATCTGGTTAATTTTCCTCAAATCCTGAACAATCCTATATGTTCTGTTTGACTTTTTGATCCCCATAATCGGTGAGTTACAAGGGCTGCTCACAATTTCTTTTAAAACACATTGCTTGATGAATTTTGCAATTACAGGAATAACACCCTCAATTGTTTCTCCCTTCATTTTGTACTGAGGAATGTTTGGAAATTCTATTCCCTGCTTCAATTTGATTTTGACTGGATCAATATGTTTCATCAGACCCATCTCGTTTCCAGTCAAATCCCAAATTTCATTTTTGACTGTCTTTTTCAGTTCCTCTGGTAAATTTTCTTTGTCAAAGGAAGGAAACAATCTCATTTCTTCTGCCTCAACCCTTAGCATAGTCATTCTGTACAACCCATCTTCCTCCATGGTTTGTAATTCAATTCCATCAGGTGAACAATATATTCTGCAATTTATTTTGCACAATATATCTCTCCCTAGTAAATTAACAGGACTGCTGTTGCAAACTACAAATCTGTGTGTGTCTTTAAAACCACCGATTTCCACATTCACAGGTTCAGTCAGGTCCATTTTCATTTGCTGATTACTTACTCCGACTACTTGGATGGTATCTCCAGAGAGAGGTAGGTTTTCAATTTCCACTGATCTAACAGTAGAACGGGTAGCACCAGTGTCCACAAGAAAAGTGATTTCTACATCGTTCACTTTTCCATTAACAAATGGACCAGACTGGTCAACCTCAAGAGTGGCTCCAATCACACACTCTTCCCCCTCTCTCGGGCACCGTCAGAAGCAGTCATCAGAATCGCTTCCTTGGTTTCCTGTTAACAAAAATTGTCCTGTTGCATTTTGCAAATTTTGCCTTTGTGCTCTTACTACCTGATCACCTCCGCTGAATCCAATATCTGGATTGAATTTCTGACCTCCCCCACAATTAGGAAATGGAGGCAGTGGAATCTGATTCTGCTGTTGTGTTATCTGCTGCTGTAGCTGTCGCTGAAGACTCAGATCATTTAGCTGACGCTGCGGCTGTAGCTGTTGCTGCAGATCAACGTCATTCTGCATCTGTGGGTTTAATGATGTATTTTTTAATTTTCGGGGTGGATTTTTACACTCGTTCTTCCAATGGCCTATCTCACCGCAATTAAAACAAGGTAACTTTTGCTTTAACTCCTCAATTTTTGGATTAAACTTTGGCTTAAAATTATTTTTAAAAAAATTAAATTTTCCCTGACCCTGATTCTGGTTCTGTGCGAAGTTTCCATTTTTATTTTCATGGCTTGCAATCTGTTGCTCAGCCACCTTCACCTGTGCCCACATTGCCTTTTCTTTTAACTTCTTTTGCATGGCCTCCAACTCATCACTGCAGTATTTTGCTTTCCTCAATATATCATCAACTGAATTTGATTGCCATCCGACAACATTATTCTTGATCATTTCTCCAATTTCTGGTCTAAGACCATAAACGAATCTGTAAATAAAATGGCTCATGTCCTTTTCATCTAATTTTTCATAACCACTGTATTGTTTGAAAACCAGTAATAACCTTTCATAAATGGAATGAACTGATTCTTTTGGTTCCTGATTTGTTCTGTCTTTTTTAACCCAATCAACTTCTTTCGGGGCAATTTTCTGTTTTAACCAGTAAATCACTTTTTCATAAAATTCCATGACCTCCGGTGCTGGAGCACCTGTTTCTTTAATTCGATCTGGTTCAGCTTTTGGCCAACTCACAGCAATTTTGCATTCTGTCCAAAGATCCGATGGGACAACAATGTTGAAAAGTCCATCCAGATCAATCCACAGAACCTTTGAAACTTTAATAAACCTATCTACCTGTCGGTACCATTCCACAGGCTTCTCTCTCAGACGAAGAAAGTCATTAGTAAAGAGCAAAATATCCTGTCTTGTCCATGGGACATGTACGTACCCTCCACCTGCAATTTCCCTCGTTGGAAACTGTTTAGACAGTTGATCCAACTTATCCAACCTTTCATCTTCCCTCTTTTTGGTCCATTTCACTCTCCATTTACCCAAATCACCCAATTTCTTGATGTAAACAATTAATTCTTTTATGTGAGTAATTCTCCCTCCTGTATTGAAGTTCCCAATGTCCTTCTCCGTAAAGTCTAGTCTGTAGTGCTTTCCCAGGTTTTTCTGTTTGCTCAAATCGATTTCTAATTCTGCTGCCAGTTCTTCCAATTGATCATATTTATTCTTTGTTTTCCATTGAATGCTTTTACTGATGAACAGGAGTTCATCATCTCGATAGAATTTTAAACTGTCAGGACCAATTGTGCCAATTATTAATTCTTCCAAGTCTGCTTTTAATTTTGCAACATCAAGTTTTGAATTCGATTCTCTTTTCTCAGGAGTCTCAGCATCTGACTCTGCACCCATTGGAGTCTGGTTAAAAGAACCTTGATTAAAAGTCAAGTCAGGCATCCTTGATTTTTCATGATTAATTTTAGATAAATCTGAATAAACTTTTTCAGCTACTTTTTGAATTTCTGCATTTAATGGAATTGTTAAACCTGGCTGTTTAATTTCCTTTTGATCAAAAACAGGCTGAACAGGATCAATCGTTACTGGAACTGTCACTGCTTCCATGCTTTTAGTTATCTGTCGAATTAATTCTTCTTTTGATCGCAAGTATTCTGAAGTATTTGCAACTTCCTCATTTCTGTCAGTTCTCATTAAATTTCTAGGGGCTTCCCTTTCCATTGGAAAACTTCTATTTTCAATAAAAGCACTAGAATCTGTTCTTGTCTCAAACTGTTCCGTAGTTCCAAAAGATTCACAAATTATTTGGGTACAATTTTGGGGAATCATTTATTGGAGGTGCACTAGGAGTGGTTCCGGTAGAAACCATTGGAGTGGACCATGAACGAGGCTGTCGCAAAGGGGCATTCTTATTATTTGTCGTATAAATTTCTTCTAAGACTGCGTCTTCCGAATCATTTTCTACAACTGCATTATTTTTCTTTTCGGTTCTCTTTTCACCTGGAGACCCTAAAACCATTTCCCTAATTAAATAGAGACCATCGCACATATCTCCCTGTCTCCACATACGCATTCTATCTTCATGCGTTTCCCGTCGGTAACTCAGTGTTTTCGGAGGTCTTTTTATCCCACCTGCTTCTTTCTGAAGTTGAAACATCTCATCCTCCCATTCAACTGAAGCTTCGAATTGTGTTGGTCTAGGCTTCGGTACAAGAGCTAACATCTTTTCTCTTAAATTTCTTAAAACCTTTACATTAAATGAACCATCATCCGGCCAAGCCAATACGCCGTCATCCTTAGTATAATGCTTCCAAATATCAAACCACAGAACAGTATGGTAACCATATTCACCTTCCATATACGCTGCAGGTGTCTTGTACTTATGAAGTAATTTACCACCTCGCGTCTGTATTTTCTTGTCAGGTGAAATAAAATGTTTACATTTCTGAAGCACTGAAGTCTTTTTCTCAACATGCTTATAATAATAAGTCATTTTTAAATCAAATCCGCTTAATCAGAAATGATCGTAAATATTTCCTGGTTGTTCCGCAACACCAACCAATCCGTGCGCGAAACACACCAACAAGCCAATCAGGTTCGAGCTACGTCACCACCTTGCTCAACCAGTAGAAACAGAGCTTCCCACAAAACCCAATCAGCGTTCAGCTCAACAAAATCACGTGAGCCAATCACAGTACAGCTTGTGACGTATAGCACCCAATCCCTGCGCGGACCGTGTGACGTACACAGCCGCTGCGGTTTCTCACGTCTCACTCTCAGCGCTCACCCCTCCTTCACAAAAACATTTCACAGCGCCATTTTAAAGACGCTTTTCTCAATGAAATCCGATTAATAACAACAAAAAGAACAAATCATTTGTCTGTTTCTCTAAATAAGGTGATAGTTTTTACAGACACACAAGAAATTCTTTGCGTGGAATAGACAACGCTATTCTCACAGAATATACATTCGCCGATAGAGTAAACTTTTACTCTACCCTTCAAACAGGTAATAACGAACGCGCTTCCCTCTGAATGCACCTAAAGTAACAATTCAAAGTCTGACTCGAACGAAATTATAGAATCATTTACGCACTTTTAATCGGAAAGTATCCCTAACCATACACACATGAAATCTTGACGGGACTCTAACCCACCATAGATAACATGAATCGTTAGTACAATAAACGACTTTATTTTACCCTTCACTCAAGCTCGAATATATTCTATTACTTTTCTCACAGTGAGTTTTAGAACGGGCTCATTGTCCCTATACTCAAAGCTTTGATTTTCATAGACAATCCTCACTATGCATATACTCCATCTAACACACCTATATCCCTAACACGTGCTGCACGACGACAACACTTGTGATACACGACGATACCACAACTCTGAAACAGATCAAATGCACTGTGTGACTTCACACTTGCCACACTACTCTGTACCGGTATAACTAGGATTTTTCACACTGCAGGAAAAATACCTTTCGACTACACATAACGCAATTTAGCGAACTCAACATATGTTAATACTCGATCCTATGCAACTACCTTGTAGCATGTCAGTTACCATAGCAACCATCAAGTCTGCTACCAGGAAATTGATCCAGCGGGCTATAGGAAATATGTCATAAGCTACGCTACCCAACTCCACAGTATACACTATTAATCACTAATCAATCATAAGGCCCATAAATCTAACATGACATATTTTGACCAACTGGACCATGTGACCTAATTAACCTATTCACAAATTATATACATTTATATACAACCGCGGTAAATGAATTCATCATACTTTACAAACCCTACAAACTAATTAAGCCACTGTGGCGATAAATCTAGCTAATGGTAACCTAAACACATGAAATAACAAGACCAGCTTGATTCCCAAAGTAAGATTTTTATTAGCTACTCATTTGGAAAATATATTAGAATTTTTATTAAAGCATTTTTATTTGAATCATTGCAAATGGTTATGACAGTTTTATTATGAATCAAATATTATTGCAAATGGAAATTATCAGTTTGGCATTTTCAAAACCTAAGTCCCTAACTAATGCTAACTATAATGAAGAATTAAAGAATAAAGTCTTTGAGGGCTCTTACGTGCTCCAAGGAATGTCTGACAGCACAACACCCTCATCGAAAGGTCCGCAAGAAGAAGCATAACTCTTCCACGGGGCAAGAGTTTTTATACCTTTCTACGCTAAGCTAATCTACGAAAATGTATTTTTCTCTGCTGAAATCGGAGTCCCATTAGTCCAAAAGTGACAGGCGACGTGTCACCACATTTTAGAATCACAGTTCCGTCACGTTTTTAGAGACCATTGTCTCTAGTTTTCGAACAACGCAGCTTCCTCCAGTTCGCAACATTTGATACAAGGAAAGTTTTTGGCTTCCTCGGATACGTGGTTGTTTCAGGCCTTTTTGCCGGTTCCTGGCCTTGCTCGACCGAGAGACTGTCAGCTCAGCACGACAAATTTGCTTCAGGACAGGAGGAAAACGCTGCCAACATGGACTCACTCTGGCTCCAAGCAGATTTTTGCAAGCACGGAAATTCACTAGGCCCAAAGCCTTTTTCATTAACTATCATATAAACAAAAACAAAAGAATAATTAATGCGAGTGATATAGTTTGTTCTGTTGCCACCCTCCATAACTAATGATTAACCCATTAGTCTAAATTACCTAGCTATAATGCACAAATAAAGCAGCATTTTATATCTACCATTCTTCATTTAATCCAGCAGGGTTCTTTATGCACCTATAGAGAATAGAGTGACACCACATAGACAGGGAAGCAAAATAAGCGCATGCCATTTATTCTAAACAGCTGCAGTTAATTTTTGACATGACAATAGACACGATTATTTTATTATTTTTTCACGAACAAGGAAATGCAACATAATGCACGATTATGAGCGCACATGTTAATTCCCCATATGTATTCACGTGTGTGTAACTTAAAACTAGGTTGAATTATTACACATACAGCACAATTTTTAGCCTTATTATTTCTAATTTATGGAAGTGTGACTTCACGAGTTGAAATGAAAAACATGTCTGAATCTCGCTCCATCAGGTCCATGAAGTAAGCATCAGCGGGTGCGCCTCTGCCAGAGTCTTGAGCAAACATCAGTGTCGCGTTGGCCATCCCTGAACACGTGTTTCGAGGTTGTTACCTCTCGTCAGCAGGGAATAGGCATATATGTAGGGGTGCTGCGTAGGCTGCCAAAAAATATTCTCAGGTCCGGTACCGCTCGTGGCACGCAGGTGCGTAACCCGGGCTCGTCAGCCCCACCAGCTCATGGGAGCTTGAATATAAAGGAAAGTCCAATTGGTCGCACACTGCTTGTCATACCAGCGTGGTGCCCCAAAGCATTGTGGTCCATGAAGTAAGCATCAGCGGGTGTGCCTCTGCCAGAGTCTTGAGCAAACATCAGTGTCTTGTTGGCCATCCCTGGACACGTGTTTCGAGGTTGTTACCTCTCGTCAGCAGGGAATAGGCATATATGTAGGGGTGCTGCGTAGGCTGCCAAAAAATATTCTCAGGTCCGGCACCACTCGTGGCACGCAGGTGCGTAACCCGGGCTCGTCAGCCCCACCAGCTCAAGGGAGCTTGAATATAAAAGAAAGTCCAATTGGTCGCACACTGCTTGTCCTACCAGCGTGTTGCCCCAAAGCATTGTGATCCATGAAGTAAGCATCAGCGGGTGCGCCTCTGCCAGAGTCTTGAGCAAACATCAGTGTCGCGTTGGACATCCCTGGACACGTGTTTCGAGGTTGTTACCTCTCGTCAGCAGGGAATAGGCATATATGTAGGGGTGCTGCGTAGGCTGCCAAAAAATATTCTCAGGTCCGGTACCGCTCGTGGCACGCTGGTGCGTAACCCGGGCTCGTCAGCCCCACCAGCTCAAGGGAGCTTGAATATAAAGGAAAGTCCAATTGGTCGCACACTGCTTGTCCTACCAGCGTGTTGCCCCAAAGCATTGTGGTCCATGAAGTTAGCATCAGCGGGTGCACCTCTGCCAGAGTCTTGAGCAAACATCAGTGTCGCGTTGGCCTTCCCTGGACACGTGTTTCGAGGTTGTTACCTCTCGTCAGCAGGGAATAGGCATATCTGTAGGGGTGCTGCGTAGGCTGCCAAAAAATATTCTCAGGTCCGGTACCGCTCGTGGCACGCAGGTGCGTAACCCGGGCTCGTCAGCCCCCCAGCTCAAGGGAGCTTGAATATAAAAGAA
The DNA here is from genome assembly GCF_964261635.1 of Lissotriton helveticus. NCBI lineage: Eukaryota > Metazoa > Chordata > Amphibia > Caudata > Salamandridae > Lissotriton > Lissotriton helveticus. Next base: position 656,196,718 of record NC_136072.1, read on the forward strand.
AGTCCAATTGGTCGCACACTGCTTGTCCTACCTTCGTGTTGCCCCAAAGCATTGTGGTCCATGAAGTAAGCATCAGCGGGTGCGCCTCTGCCAGAGTCTTGAGCAAACATCAGTGTCGCGTTGGCCATCCCTGTACACGTGTTTCGAGGTTGTTACCTCTCGTCAGCAGGGAATAGGCATATATGTAGGGGTGCTGCGTAGGCTGCCAAAAAATATTCTCAGGTCCGGCACCGCTCGTGGCACGCAGGTGCGTAACCCGGGCTCTTCAGCCCCACCAGCTCAAGGGAGCTTGAATATAAAAGAAAGTCCAATTGGTCGCACACTGCTTGTCCTACCAGCGTGTTGCACCAAAGCATTGTGGTCCATGAAGTAAGCATCAGCGGGTGCGCCTCTGCCAGAGTCTTGAGCAAACATCAGTGTCGCGTTGGCCATCCCTGGACACGAGTTTCGAGGTTGTTACCTCTCGTCAGCAGGGAATAGGCATATATGTAGGGGTGCTGCGTAGGCTGCCAAAAAATATTCTCAGGTCCGGTACCGCTCGTGGCACGCAGGTGCGTAACCCGGGCTCGTCAGCCCCACCAGTTCAAGGGAGCTTGAATATAAAAGAAAGTCCAATTGGTCACACACTGCTTGTCCTACCAGCGTGTTTCCCCAAAGCATTGTGGTCCATGAAGTAAGCATCAGCGGGTGCGCCTCTCCTAGAGTCTTGAGCAAACATCAGTGTCGCGTTGGCCATCCCTGGACACGTGTTTCGAGGTTGTTACCTCTCAACAGGAAATAGGCATATATGTAGGGGTGCTGCGTAGGCTGCCAAAAAATATTCTCAGGTCCGGTACCGCTCGTGGCACGCAGGTGCGTAACTCTGGCTCGTCAGCCCCACCAGCTCAAGGGAGCTTGAATATAAAAGAAAGTCCAATTGGTCGCACACTGCTTGTCCTACCAACGTGTTGCCCTAAAGCATTGTGGTCCATAAAGTAAGCATCAGCGGGTATGCCTCTGCCAGAGTCTTGAGCAAACATCAGTGTCGCGTTGGCCATCCCTGGACACGTGTTTCGAGGTTGTTACTCTTGTCAGCAGGGAATAGGCATATATGTAGTGGTGCTGCGTAGGCTGCCAAAAAATATTCTCCGGTCCGGTACCGCTCGTGGCACGCAGGTGCGTAACCCGGGCTCGTCAGCCCCACCAGCTCATGGGAGCTTGAATATAAAAGAAAGTCCAATTGGTCTCCCACTGCTTGTCCTACCAGCGTGTTGCCCCAAAGCTTTGTGGTCCATGAAGTAAGCATCAGAGGGTGCGCCTCTGCCAGAGTATTGAGCAAACATCAGTGTCGCGTTGGCCATCCCTGGACAGGTGTTTCGAGGTTGTTACCTCTCGTCAGCAGGGAATAGGCATTTATGTAGGGGTGCTGCGTAGGCTGCCAAAAAATATTCTCAGGTACCGCTTGTGGCACGCAGGTGCGTAACCCGGGTGATGACCTCGAGGTTACGCACCTGCGCGCCACGAGAGGTATCTGGACCTAAGAACATTTTGGCAGCCTATGCAGCAACCCCTTACACACGCCTATTCCCTGCTGATGAGAGGTAACAACCTCGAAACACGTGTCCAGGGATGGCCAGCACAACAGTGATTACACTCAAGATTCAAGACTCTGGTAGAAGCGCACCCGCCTATACTGACTTCATCGACCATCATGCTCCGGGGTAACACGCTGATAGGACGAGCAGTGTGCAACCTCTTTTGTGAATACTATTTATACAGGCTCCCTCGAGCCGGTGGAGGTGACGGCCTCGAGTTTACGCACCTGCGCGCCACGAGAGGTATCTGGACCTAAGAACATTTTGGCAGCCTATGCAGCAACCCCTTACACGCGCCTATTCCCTGCTGATGAGAAGTAACAACCTCGAAACACGTGTCCAGGGATGGCCAGCACAACAGTGATTACACTCAAGATTCAAGACTCTGGTAGAAGCGCACCCGCCTATACTGACTTCATCGACCATCATGCTCCGGGGTAACACGCTGATAGGACGAGCAGTGTGCGACCTCTTTCGTGAATACTATTTATACAGGCTCCCTCGAGCCGGTGGAGGTGATGACCTCGAGGTTACGCACCTGCGCGCCACGAGAGGTATCTTGACCTAAGAACATTTTGGCAGCCTATGCAGCAACCCCTTACACACGCCTATTCCCTGCTGATGAGAGGTAACAACCTCGAAACACGTGTCCAGGGATGGCCAGCACAACAGTGATTACACTCAAGATGCAAGACTCTGGTAGAAGCGCACCCGCCTATACTGACTTCATCGACCATCTTGCTCCGGGGTAACACGCTGATAGGACGAGCAGTGTGCGACCTCTTTCGTGAATACTATTAATACAGGCTCCCTCGAGCCGGTGGAGGTGACGACCTCAAGGTTACGCACCTGCGCGCCACGAGAGGTATCTGGACCTAAGAACATTTTGGCAGCCTATGCAGTAACCCCTTACACACACCTATTCCCTGCTGATGGGAGGTAACAACCTCGAAACACGTGTCCAGGGATGGCCAGCACAACAGTGATTGCACTCAAGATTCAAGACTCTGGTAGAAGCGCACCCGCCTATACTGACTTCATCGACCATCATGCTCCGGGGTAACACGCTGATAGGACGAGCAGTGTGCGACCTCTTTCGTAAAAACATAGCAAGTGCAGTCACTTGCCAAGCCCTAACCTTCCCCTTTATTACAAGTGAGTCCCCCCTGAGGTAGGCCCAAGATACCCATATGGGCTGGGAGTGGTGTAGGACATGTACTGGTGTCTGTGACATGTCCTGATAGTGAAATACAGGACATTTCATTTTTCACTATTGAAAGGCAATCTGTCCCATAGATTAGTATGTTGAATACTTGGTAACATTTTACGATTATGTCTTCCCATTGGGACAAGGCATAGAAATGGAGTTTAGTATGCTTGAACTCAGAATGTAGAAATGTGTCTTTTAGTAAAGATGATTTTTATGTTCTGTGTTTGAAAAAACACTTTTAGAAAGTAGGTATTTTCTTGCTTAGCCATCCTGTGTGCCTCTGCTGGGTTGTGGATTGACTGTCTGGCTTTGGAGTGACAGGGGCTTGGGATATGCATTTTCTTAAGACACCCACTGGGGGGGTTGAGGTGTGTCTGCATTTAGAGTAGTGGGAGATTTCCTTGTACCTGAATAGGCCTGTTCCTGCCTTGAACAATGATGTCTCCACCTCCTGCAGGGAAGCTGGACCACAGAAGTTCAAACTGGTTTGGGCTGAGCACAGACACTCTACGCCCACAAGAACAAAGAGAAACTTAGTGAAAATATTGGGGCCCAGACCTCAGAACTTTAGAACTCGCTTGGATCAAGGAACCTGCCAAGAAGAAGAGCTGGAAGAAGTGCCAGTAGGAGTACTGCCCCTTTGCAGTGTCGTTGCTTTGTTGGGTTGGCCAGCAATCGCTGCTTCTGCCTTGAGCAGAGAAATTACTGGACTGAACTTTCTTTACTTGTTGCTGAGTATCTCCAAGGGCTTGAAATAGAGCTTGCCTCCTGTTAACGAAATCTCAGGGACAAAAAATACTTCACTTACCTCTGGGAACCGCCACTGGTACCGTGGGTTTCAGTTGCCACATTGGGGAAAAGCAGCTGTCACCGACACCGCTGCTGGTTCCGTGTCCTGAATGCACATCAGAAGGCACTGCCACACTTTGCAACGTAACCCTTGTCTCACTGACAACTACCACCACCACCGAGCCGCTGCCTGCACCCCGACCTGTGGGCATCACACTCCCACCACCTCGCTTCACCCCCTGCTGACCTGGTCTCACCAACATCGCTGCATCCTGACCGTGACATGAGTGACTGCACCGTGGTTTGGGGGTACCACTCATAAGTCACAAGACACACTGCCCCGTCCCACACCGCAATCTAGGCCGACACCAGCTCCCATCAACCGGCACTGACGCTTGTATTCTGACCTGTCAGCACTGCCACGAGCACCGCCTCACTCCACACCGCAGCCCTGTTCTCAGCAATGCTGATGGACGACAGTCACCGAGCGGTTGCCTGTACCGCGACTTGAGGGCACCGCACGCTGTACTGCTACACTTCACATCGCAACTGCAACTGTGGCCATGACTGGCCCACACTGACGCATTCGGCCAGAACCCGAGATACTGTTTATGGGTCTGCTGACACTAACGCCAGTCCGCACCAATGTAGTCAGCTAGAACTGTTGGGTTCTGTTGTTTTCAGCACCGCAGTAGCCTAAGACGGAGCTACCGGCTTTAAGGAACTTCATTCTTGCAAAGTGCATATTTTTTACTGTATGGTGGTCTTTTATCGTTTTGGTCTTATTTGTACAGATAAATATTGGTTATTTTTCCATTTCTGGGTGGTGTCCTTTTCTATTGTTTTCACTGTATTACTGTTGGTTATGTGCAAATGCTTAACACTGCCTCTAAGATAAACCTGACTGCTCGTGCCAAACTACCAAGGGGGTGAACAGGGATTATTTCACTAGTGTATCCCCCTTATCCTGACTACAATTCGAGCATGGAGGTCCGGCTGGATCAACTAGCTCCACTGACGGAAAAAAAAAGCAGAGCCATCCCCTCCAGATCATGGTTTGACTCAGACATTAATGGTGAAAGGAGACAATTAAGAGCATATGAAAGACGCTGGAGGAATTATCCTACCAATATCCACCGCGATCAACTCAGATCAGTCCGGAAGAAGTACAACAACCACATCAAGGAAAAAATATCCACGTTTTTCCTCTCCGCTCTGAACAATGCAAAGAATAGACCCAAGGAGCTCTTCAATATCATCAGACAACAAACATCCAAGCCAGCCACGTCCACTGTTCAGGCCACCAAATATCTTTGTGATAACTTCGCCAACTTCTTCAATGATATGATTTCCAAGATCGAGCTCTCTTTGGTACATAACAGCCCCCCCCCCCCTCTCAATAGCTGCATGACTGGATCCCTTGGCACTGCTCTCTCACCCCTCACCAAACCCTGGTTACTCTTCCACCCCATCCCTGAAGCAGAGATAATCAACTTGATCTCCAATGCCAAACCCTCTGGGCATGTCTTAGACCCTTTTCCTGCGCAAATGACCAAAAAACTGAAATGCGCCCTAGCCCCACTTTGGTGCAAGATTATAAACAGTTCCCTAATTAGCGGAATCGTCCCACACTGCCTCAAAGTAGGTCAAGTCACCCCTGTGCTGAAAAAACCTGGAGGGAGGTTGAAGACCCATCTCCAACCTCCCTCTTCTAGCCAAAATCCTAGAAAGATGTTTACTACAACAACTAACGCAACACATGGAGAGTATCAACGTTCTTGACTCTCATCAATCTGGCTTCAGGAAAGGCTGCAGCACAGAAACTGCGGTCCTCAACATCATCAACGACATCCACAAATCTCTGGATTCTGATCAATGCTGCCTCCTCATTCTCTTCGACCTATCTGCTGCATTCGATACGGTACATCACAAACTCCTCATCAAAGCTCTGCAAAAAAGGGCAGGGCTCGATGAGATAGTCCTCAAATGGTCCTCCTCCTTCCTGCACAACCGCTCCCAGAGAATCAAAATCAACAACTTTGAATCGGACCTACACCCAATCAACAGGGGAGTTCCTCAAGGGTCAGTGCTCTCCCCTCAACTATTCAACATCTACATGCAACCCCTCACTACCCTACTCAAAGAAGCCAACATACCCTTCCATCTGTATGCCGATGAAACGCAGATCTACTTAGAAATCTCATCGGACATTCAAAGACTCAATGACATACTGAAGGAAGTGCAACTTTGGTTGACAAGCAATCACCTAAAACTGAATCCTGACAAAACTGAACTACTCCTCATATCAAACAAAGCAGAGAATCCCCAGATGGTAGATTGGCTAAAAACTATAGATGCGCTCAATGGAAACCTCACCCTGGTGGACTCTGTTAAATCACTAGGCATCACGCTAGACCCGAAACTGGACATGACCAATCATATAAAGAACTCAGCTAAGAGTGCCTTCCTCACCCCAAAGTTATTGAACAAAATTAAACCTTTCATCCCACCCAAAGATCTCAAACAAGCCACTCAATGTTTGGTGCTGTCAAAACTAGACTACGGTAATGCAGCCCTCACAGGAATTCCAAAAGCACATCTTGCTCCCCTTAAAACCACTCTCAACGCGGCTGCCAGAATGGTCACTGGACTCAAGAAATACGAGCACATCTCACCGGCACTCAGAGAACTCAAATGGCTCCCTGTCGAAATGAGGGCTGATTTCAGAACAGCTTGCCTTACTGACAAAGCCCTACACACAGGCAAACCTGAATACCTGGCTGCCAAACTCAAAAAAGCAGGTCAGAACAGGAACCTCCGAAGCTCAAACACCCTTCTTCTCATTCCTCTGAAAGCTCGTAAACAAAAAACAGCGGCCAGATCATTTGCAGGAAAGGCTCCCAAAATATGGAACTCTATTCCTCCCCACATCAGAACTAACCCCTCCTTTACGAGTTTCAAAAGCCAGCTCAAACTCCTGTTCCTCGATCGATTCCTAGTGAACAGATAGGAGCTGCTGGAGCGCTAAATAATCAACTCCGCACTCGGCAGGACTCTACGCCAGCCAGCCCTTCTCTGGCACTGTGTCTTCTCAGTTTTTGTTCTCTGGGATTGTCTCCATCATTGTATTTGTGTTTTTACATGTCCTATAATTGTTGTAAAGCGCTCTGATACCCACTGATCAGGTTAGCGCTGTATAAAACACCGCAAATAAAAAAAGGAAGGGTCTCTATTTAGACAAAGTTGCAAACCATTGCCAATTGGAGACCCCAGTTCTAAGAACGGGCTAGTGTGAGATATCAGTATGTGGCAATCTTGGTAACTGTTTTGATACAGACAGTGTTATGGATTATGTATCTTGCATAATAATATATATTTCTTCCCATTATTTGTGGGTCAGTGAGCTTCCTAGCTCTAATTCCCAATGCCACTGGCTTGCAGACTTGACCTGTGTGATGGATGGATGTAAGAGGCCATAGAGTTCAGTGATGAGGCAACTGTACGATAGTTTATTAAACAGTCAGGTTGCAAGGCATGATCCACTGCGGAATCTGGAGGAAATGCAGCCGCTCATTTTCAGGTATTGCATAGTCATCAGTTCAGAGTTGTTTAAAAGGCAGGGGGACCCTCTTCATCAAATAAGTGGCCTATGGACATGCAGCCAGCTCGCTGCCAATGCTGAAATGCCATTGAATCTAGTCCTGGGTCGACATTCCCATTACCCATAATTGGAGTCAACAGGAAAGAAAAAGAAGTCAGGCCATCAGGCTCGACCACCCAATCCCAGGCCTCTAGAGGTGTTTTGGTAATGGGGGGAAATAGAGACTACTCGGTCGGGCATTCGTATGCAAGAATGGAACCTTCCAAAGATGTTGTCCTGCCGCAACCCTATCAATGACGAGCTGCTGCTTTGCAGAATTCCTCCCAGGGCTATTAAAGTGAGTTGTACACCTGGTAATAGCATAAAAGGTTCGAGATGCCAGGTCACCTTCTTTTAGGGGTCTGTAACTCAGCAACTTTTGAAATCAAAAGTGGCCGTCAGCCCTTACAAAGTGATTCAGGTCGCACAGCAAGGCCTGGATGGTTCTGGTAGGAGGTTCCATCTTCAAAGTCTGAAAGAGGAATATAATCTTAGGCAGGATCGACATTTTCAAGACTGATATCCTACCAAGCCAGGAGACACGAAACGGCTTCCATCTGGTTAAGTCCGTTTTGATCCGTTGGTGCAAAATCTTATAGTTCAGGGATGCAGTCGCCAGGGCTGTAGAGGCCAGTTCTATACCTACGTAGGGGATGGAATTTGTCCCCCAGTGTATCGGGTAGCTTTGGGCAGAGGCCTTCTGTGTTTCTGTCGAGAGTGAGAGAGAGTGATTGTGGGCTTGGGATTTATGTAAATTCACTGTAAAGGAAAGTAGGATGTGCTTCTTATGGCTAAACCCACTTTTTTCTAAATGTGATACTAGTTTTGACTAGTCTGACTGGGATCCTGCTAATCAGGACATCAGTCTATCTGCTTTCTCCCTAAACTGTTATGTTATGTACTTAGGTACAATCCAGATTGGATACTGGGGTACCTTTGTCAGTCCCTAGTATATGGTCCCGATGTACAAAGGGCATAGGTACCCCAGAGGCCTCCCATTGGCTGAACCAGTTATTATGCCACGTATGAGAGGCCAGGAAAAATGGAACTAGAGGCCTGCCATTGCAGCCTGTGTAAGATGGTGCATGCCATAGAAATCTCGACAATAAGAGTTCTCTACCTATTTAATTTAAGTTATGTCACCCCCTTTTGTACCGCTTTGTTCGCCATAAGTTGGCAGGGTATGCTCAGACGTGAGTCCCTTGCTCACTTTGCCACTGGATTCAAGCAAGCCTGGCTGAAGACGGCTGAAATGCCAGAAAATGGTCCTAGGATGCTTGTTTCCAGTCCAGGGAAGGCATGGCTTGGCAGTTCGGGCTGGACTGTTCCCATGAGGCACAGGGTCAGACTGATTTGCACATGGCCATGTCTGAACTGGGGTGGCAGAGTGGGCTAAAGAATGGTGATGGATTAAACCCAGATCTTTTGACTGGGTGTGAGTGTTTGATTGGTTCAGATGCTCCGTCCATTACCACCCCCTTTTGTACTACTAGTTCCAGGCAGCACAAAATGGTTGCTGCTGACCAGAGACACATTACTGCCCTCCTGCTGCTGAGCCAAGCTCGAGCACAGGAAGAAGGAATAATAGGCATTCTGTCACAGGGAGGTGTCACCACCTCCCAGAAAGGATTTAGTGTATTAGGGCTGGGAGGGTGCGCTTGCCAGCAACCGAAAGTCTTCATGAGGGGCACATTTGGTGTCCCTGTGCATAGTACAGTTCAAACCAGTCCTGGGAGCCATTGGCTCCTGTTCTGGCATGAAACTGGACATGGGAGTAACCTCCCCACTGTCCAGACCCTTCCTTGGGAGGGTCCCCTGAATCTGTCCGAACCTCTCATTTGGGTAGAAACATGCTTACATTGCTGTAGGACCCTACATTTGACGTGGATAAGATTTTGAACCAGAAACCACTGAACTTCGAGCGCCTGGACACTCTGGACTATGCTGGACTTCGTTTGGGCCTGACTTCGTCTTCCTCTCAGTCTGGAGCATTGTATGTGCCTGTGCACCATACAGGCTCTGTACAGGACCTGTGGAGCATCAAGGACAACCAAAGATATCTTCCTTGGAGTGAAGGAGTCACTCCCCTGCATTCTCAGGCACCACATCATGACAGACCAGTCTGCTGCACCTGAGCTTCTACAGACTCCTAAGGCTCCAGCAACACAGGATATAGGTTTCTATGTCCCTCTAGGTCTGAGCTGCCCTCTTACCAAGTTTGAGGCTTCAATATCCGTACCGCCGTGCACCGCATTCATTTGCAGTTGCATATGCTTGTTGGCATTTCCTGAGCATTTCCTGAGCAAGTGCATTGGGCTCCGAGTTGCCCCAACATCTGGCCTCCTCACACCAAGTGCTCTGTGGAGACCTCAAATCACTTGAGGTCCTTATGCGACTCCTATGCCTCCGGCCTCTGAGTCCGTTTGAGGGTCAACTTTGCTTTTCTTGGGCTCCCCTGGTTGCTCTAGGCCTGCCCTGACTCCCCTTCCCTTGGGGAGTCTCCTGGCCCTCGCTGGTCTAAACCGTAACCTTGTTTAACCTTCTGCATGGGTTGCCGTTGCCAAGGGTTGTTGGTGCTTCCGCCGGACACGACCCCTCAGCACTCAACATCCTTTGTGGGATAGCTGTTATCTGACTTCTGGTTGTCCTCAACATCTCCTGGTCCCTGTGGCCGCAGAGTCAAGAACCCCCTCAACACACCTGAAGCACCCGACATCAGTGGGCATTCGTCTACAGAGCCCCTTGTCACTCCTGAGTGACCCAGACTCTATTCCCTCTACTTTCAGGTACTCTTCAACCAGAATCCACCTATGGATTCCAAAGAACACTTTTCTTACTTCCAGCAGTGGCTCTTCTTCGAAGTTCTCCATTGACATCGACAGTGGTTTCCGACATCACTTCAGACCTATGCACCCGGCTTTCCCTGGGATGGGTAACTCTGATGCTTCAGTATCCACCCGTGGGGTGGCTTTCCAACCTCCTAACTTCTACGGGGTTTTTTCGAAGTCCACTGGGAAGGGTTCTTAAACTTTAAAACTTCAACCACGACTTCCCCATAGAATTGTACGGAGCATGCAGTTGTGTTACCACACTGCATCCATCCTCCGTGGGGTCCCTACTTACTCACCTTGGGTAGTTCCTTGGGGTCACAGTGATTCTGCAACCTCTAGACACTGTCTTGACTCGAGTTTCTGTGCAAGGGTATCATGTGCTTTGTGATTATTTCTGTGTAGGAGATACTGTGTTGTACTAGAAAGTGTTATATTAATAAAATCATAATTTTATAACTACTGTGTGGTTTTCCTTTCATATAACCAATACTATAATGTTGTTTTTGAAAGAATTGGGTTTTAGTGAACAGGAAGTGATGGCGCTCAAGCACTATTGATGTTATATCAATATTAAGTACAAAAAGTAGGGATGGTGCTGTCAGGGAGGGGAGACCCTAAAACCCCTCAAGCTGATGCTTAACAATGAGCTGAATTGTCAATTAGTGGGACCGCGAATATAACTCTTGAATGTATTTTAACTTTTCTATATTATAAATTTCTCTCTTGTGGTCTCCACGCTTTTGGGTGACAGTAGTTTAAGATGCCACCAAATGCGGGTTATTGTTGCGTTATGGACATGGATCTTCCGTGCACTGTTTTCAGGTCATCTCTTTCTATTTCACAGCCCTGAAGAGTTGTAGAACACTGTTTTTCTACAATGAAACACGTGTCGGCTGGCTGTGTGTAACCTATGCCTGATTACCAATTAAAAAGAAAAGATAAAAGAATAGACTCCAGCATTGGATTGGTTGCATTACTTCGAAATATTCATCTACATGATGTGTTATTTGATATGAGTGCGCAGGACTGTTGCTAATTCATGATTGTGTGTTTTTTCCTGCACTGATTAAGGGGTTTTAGGGTCTCCTCTCCTTGACAGCACCATCCCTACTTTTTGTACTTAATATTGATATAACGTCAATAGTGCTTGAGCGACATCACTTCCTGTTCACTAAAACCTGATTCTTGCAAATACATATATTATCTCAGGAAGGGCAGCCGCGACGTGACACTCAATATAGATAAGAAACAGGTTCAGTTTCTCCTCAATATGGATAGGGATAAAGAAGCAGAAGAATTATTTGGAACTCTGACCACTGGAATACCTGCTAACAATGCATCTACTAGTGGGAACACTACACGCAATGAGGGTCTTAGAGAGAAATTCCTTAAAATAAAACGTTTGAAAAAAACAGAAAACGCAAGATTGGTGGGATGAGGCAACCCTCAAACAATATTTAAGATTAAAAGGAATACCGAGGTGGCTCCGTGCTCAGATCCTACCCACATATGACAAACTTGACAATGACCTTTTAAACAAATGGAAGGAATGACTTAATGTGAACTCCCAGACACTAATGATGATTCTAATTGAAAGTTCGGAGGGAAAGGTCAGTAAGCTACAGGCTGAAATAGACATCTTGGAGAAAGAAATCAGGGACCTAACCTGAAAAAAGCAACAGATAAAAACTACGCAATCCTAAAGGATGTCCTAGCTACTCATCAAAAAGACATCAAGGATAGAAAATCAAGATAATTGAAACGGGATGAAATAGATTGTAAGACCGGGAGAATCTTTACTTATGCACGCAAATATGATTTTCTAATACCAAGTAATACTAAGAAGGACACTACAGCGGAGGTGAACACTATCTCAATGACCTCTAGTTCCACATCTGCAAGTGCTATAGCATCTAGTGATAGTGAGGTTGACTATAGTAACAACACCTCTGTGTCCGCTTTTTTGCGGGAGGTCCGCACCGTCCACAAAGGGAACAGGAACCTAGGCCTCAGAACCCCTCTCCCCCCTCATTCACCCCCAGTAATCCACTAGCGACGGAGCTGGTGTCGGCAACGGTGATAAGGCCACAGGAGTACCGCACTGTGTTCCCCCGAGCCCCCACGACCCGAGGCATCTACAGAACGGCGAGAGCAACAGGGGCTACAGGAGCAACTCGACCCCCAAATCCAGCCAGAGAGAGCACAACCTATCCACCCCCCAACCCACCGTTGGCCCTCACAACGCCTCCACAAGCCCACAACAATCAAACAGCAAGTAAAATCCACCATCCCCTATCAAGATCCTCTCGCCTCAGCCAACGCAAGGGTGCAGTGCGGAGGGCAGTGAGACCGAAAGGAGAAAAGCAGAAAAGGAAAAAAAGGGAAGGGAGCAGGCTCTTCAAAACATCCACACCCCTTCCCCATCATGAGATCCGGGAAAATCAGAACAGATCCCACAATTAATTTTAAAAAAAGAAACCGACAACACAGAAATACGAGTGAAAAATCAAACAATACCTCCAACGAGGACCGAGAAGATGTGCAAGACATAACTGCCAGTGCCCCCATTGTCAAGACGCCACAAACAATACCAGGTCTAAAAAATTCCAAGATTACATACTTTTTAATTCTTCCTTCATCGCCATCTGTGCTGCAAGCGCAGAAATTAAACTCTGTCAATAGCAATAAAAGAATGTCCCAGTCAGTGGGATCGCCGTTGACAGCCTTGCAGCCTCAGAGTAACACCCCTCGAGTGATCAGTCATAATCCTTGGAAAACTCCCAACAAACTAATAGTCAAAGCACAAATTAATACAAGGGAAGTAGTAAACAATGTCAATGCACACAGTGAGTCGTGCTCTGAACGTTCAGCGGCACCATCGGCAAAAACACCAAACACGTCAGCGAAGCGCCGCTCATTAAGCCTGGGCTCTTACTTTGGACCAGTGGCGCCTGTCCCTGGGGCTGTCAACCCAGCCTTAAGAAAGGATATCAGTGACATATTTGACAAGGACACAACAGGCACAGAAATCGTCGAACGGGAACATGATGAACAGACAAAAGCCAACGTCCACTCAAACCTGGAACGAACAAGGGCACAGCAGGGCCGACCAAGCACAGAGGTCCCACTAAAGGAGGATATATCATCACAACCCTCCCCAGGTATGGGCACACGGGGAGCAACCGACCGCATACGCACAGCCAGTCGAATAATTCACCATGAGGCAAACAGCCAAACACCGATCACCCCGTCGGGTCTATTTCCCCTCCACCACACCATTTGCTCACCGATCAAAACAACCCCACCAAAAGGACCAGAGCCCAAGAAAAAAAGGGAAAATCAAATACTTACGCCAGGCACAGTTCAGGGTGGAGACCCACAAGTGTTGGGTCGGAACAAGCAAGGGGTCAAAGCCAAGTCTAGTTCCCAACCTAGCAGTAACCAACCAGACAACCAGTCACTGGCGCAGGCTCCACTGTGGCTGCCATTCATAAGTATCATAGAACCCATTTCCACAGCACTAATCCAACACTCCGAAAAATTAGTTACAGATAAATCATCTTCAAATCGTGGCATCTCACGTGGTGGGCATTGACAGAGAGATACTAGAGCTAAATTCCCTTATAGAACGGGTACAGAAAGACCCGCACATAATGTACCACGAATGCCAGTGTTTCGAAACAATGAACCACCTCAAAGTTCTACCGACCATTTTAACTGACATGCTGTCAGAAGTACAAAACAAAACAAACGAGCATCAAAAAATCACGGAAACTCACGCCATAGAAAATCTTCCGGAAAAGTTGACAAGCACAACTAGTTGCGACACCTCAACTGGCGAGGACATTAGGGTGGACCTAACGGAAGGCAGCCCCACAATACATCACTCACCAACCATCAAGACAGCAATCCCAGAAGACACAACATCCCAACACAAAGGCACTGAGGATCCAGTCAACCTAGGGAGTGAAGATCTCTGCCCTCCACCGAACGGGCAACAAAAACAAACTGCCTCCATAACAAAACATGAACGCAAGAGACTGAGGAAAGCCAGGCAAAACAAGCAGCAAGGAAAAAAGTAACATTACAGCCCAATAGGCATCAGAGCCAAGAAAGATATCCGGGCCCGTTATCCCTGTTGGCAGAGGAAGGATCACGACCAAACAGCGGAATACTTCAGGGGCAGTCGGCGGCTCTGAGAGTATCAAGAAAGGATGGTCCAACCTACGTATCATTCACCAGGATCAAACAACAGACGCAAAATCTTACCCCCAACATCAAGTCCAGTGGACCACAAGACGAATGAAGCATGAAAACCGAACTTGAAAGTATGCTCATGGAATATAAACGGGTTGGGCGGCAAAATAAAAGACGCAGCATTATCTGCATTTCTAAAACAATTTGACATCATTCTACTCCAAGAGACTTGGTCAACCACGCCCGAACCTATAGATGGCTTCAAAGAAATCCAACTATACGCCATCAAAAGAGGCCTACTAGGCAGGGCCGATGGAGGCCTAGCGATCTATTTGAACACCAGCATTCCTTGGACCTACGTCACCATCGACACGGGACAAACATGGATCCAGTGCATTAAAATCAAGTTACCTCCTGATCCCTTTTTAGGACCACAGGGCGCTCAAGAGTCTCGGTCATTGGTAATCTGCAATATCTACATCCACCCGGAACCCAAGAAGAAATCAGAGAAAATCCTGACCCTAAAAGCGCTCGTCAAATCAATGCAATCCACTTGCCCACAGGTGGGGCTGGTAGTGTCAGGCGACCTGAATATGTTCCTACTACAAAAGGACCATGTCCCAAACACCAACCTAAACAAAGGGAATGGCGAAGCCATCCCCCCTATGATAACAAACCTCTGGAAAAAGGACAAGTACGGCCAGCAGTGCGCACAAATGTTCACCGATATCGGACTGATCACTCTGAATGGCCGCTTTCCGCAAGATCAGCCGGCGCCCCTGACTAGAATCACCAAACAGGCTCAAGCAGTTTTAGATTACACCACAGTGGACCCAGAGGTATTACAAACAATATTTACCTTTAGAATAATCCACAGATTGGAGAGCGATCATAGCCTACAATCAATTGAGCTCAGCTACCAATACTCCAGGGCACCAGCATGTAACGATTTGATTGAATCCCCGAGTCCATATAATCTCAAGCGATTAGTATGGAATGGAAAGAACGTCGAAGAAATGATGGTACACGTGAAAAAAGTGCATGCAGAAGTCACCGGGAACAGCCAAACGGCACACCAGGACAATTGGGAAAAGATGATCACTACCCTAATGGACCGATTTGGTCATCAAACGTACACAAACAAAAGGAAACCATGCAAAGTACTCCAGGCGCCCTTAAATCAAGAAGTCAGAAAGTTATTAGGAAAAGGCAAGCTAAAGGGTGACAATACCATGCGCCAAATCCATAATCTAAGGCAAAAATATAAAAAAGACGTTTGGTTAGAAAAGTCAAAACAACAAACAGAAATTTGGCAACAACTCTTAGAATCAAGCAAATCAAACAATAACCGGAAATTTGGGGCAGAAATCAACAAAGTTGCAAATGGCTCCGCACAGGTCATCAATTCAAACATACTACAGGAAGACAGGATTCAGTATTTAGAGCAAACCCAAAAGAACAATCTCCAATTATGGAATTTTTACCATCTTACCTATCAACAACACGAAAAGCAAGAAGCAGACCAAAACTTTGACGAACACTGGATCACACCATTCCAAGTACAAATGGTCATCAAAAAACTAAGGTCAAAAGGCGCGCCAGGCCCAAATGGTTTGCCAAACGGGCTGTTCAAACACGATCAACCCTTCTGGGCGGAATATCTCACCCCATTGTACAACAACGCCTTCCAAACAGGAAGCATCCCTCCATCATGGAGAGGGAGCATTTTGCACCCAATATTTAAAGCAGGTACAAGAACGGACCCAGCAAATTACAGGCTGATCGCTCTAATCGACGTAGAGGCTAAAATATACGCATCCAATCTCTTGAGAGCCTCGGAAGACTGGGTCAGCTCTAATAACATTCTCCCAATCACCCATACGGGGTTCAGGCCCGGAACCAACACTACATGTAATCTTCTCGCATTAAACCTTCTTGTCGAAAGAGCAAAGGAAAGGTCTACAAAACTGTATACCTATTTTGTAGACTTAAAAGTGGCGTTCGACACAGTACCAAGGGAGATTCTATGGCAAAAGATGGCCAACTGGGGTATACCACCGAAATTGTTACGAGCAATCATAAACCTATACACATCTACCTGGGTCAAGATCAAACTAGGCAATGGCAACAGAACGACAAAAAAAATTCACACTCAAATTGGCTTCAAGCAGGGATGCGTATTAGCTCCCATCCTTTTCATCATCTTTACCACCGACCTTGATAACAGTATCACGGCGATACAAAGTGACCCGCCAAAGTTAGCACATCACAAAATAAGGAGTCTACAGTATGCTGATGACATAGTTTTATGCAGCCAGACCCCCTTGGGTCTACAAAGTTCCATCACAAGATTGCACGAATACATCAGTGCGAATGGGTTGCAATTTGACTACAATAAAACGAAGATTGTCTGTTTCGCATCACGGCAAGGGCGGCAATCTTTCAAATGGCACATTGCGCTGTAACACCATAGATCGAAGCCCCTCTTACAAGTACCTGGGAGCAGTGGTCGACTCAAGATGGACACAAAAAATTCACCAACAGCACAGAAAAGCCCAGTCTAATAAACTATGGTTCGCTCTAAACGTACTGAAAACAAAATTGAAATGTCCATCCAACTTATACCTCTTGAAGGTAATTGAGGCAAAGTTTCTACCATCTCTAACGTACAGTTCAGAACTATTCAGAGGCAAAGATGCAAACTTCCTGAATTTACAACAGTCAGAACTGTTTAAAAACATATTTCATACACCAAGGTTTGCATCACAAGCGCAAGTACGCCTTGAATTTGGGCTATCAAATCAGCACCAAGCCAGACAAGCCGCCATACTAAAAATGTGCTGGAAACTAAGAGCAGCACAAGAGGACACGTTGATGGGCCGCTGTTGGTTTGAAATAAACAACCGAACAAACGCAAAAAATACCTGGAAAACATCATTGGAAGAAGCACTGATACAACTTAACATGCAAGAGGCATGGAACACATATCACACCTTCACGGCCTTCAAAAAAATAGCCAACAGTGCGGCAAAACGACAATCTTGGATCATCGACAAACGAGAACTAGCAAAGAAAAAACATGGCTCGATGGTGCTAGCCACGTACGAGAGAAGTGCCCGGCAACCATACTTAGTCAACCACATAACAGGTCCTACACAACAAATGCTTCTACGAATACGTTTGGGAACCTATACTTCAAAATATCAGACTCCCGCATGGAAGCAAACATGGCCCACAGCACTTTGCAGACTATGGGCCATATGTATCATAGTTACGTTTTGCGAATTCTAAATAGCGATTTTTAAGGAATCGCTATTTAGAATTCGCAAAACGGTATGTATGTACAAAATCGCTTTTTTATAGCGATTCCTTACCATTCCTAATTTGCGATTAGCAAATTGCTAATCGCAAATTACCCATTGATATCTCTGGGCCAGGAGGCCCATAGGAATGAAGGGGCAATTTGCCATTAGCAATTTGCTAATCGCAAATTAGGAATATTTTCAAGGGTGCAGGGGTGTCTCAAGAACACCCTACTGCACCCCTGAAAACGACATGTGGGGGCATATGGCGCACATACATGCCCTAAGGGCATGTATGAGCGTCATATGGCACCTTTGGAATTTCAAATAAATTGTTTATTTAAAAGAATTCGCAACTTACCACCAACTTGAAGTTGGTGGTAATCTGCGAATCCTTATGGGCATTTTTGCATAAATATTTCTTTGATACATTGCATTTAAGGAATCGCAGATTTTGCGATTCCTTAAGTGCAATCGCAAAATAAGGAATGGCAAAATTTGCGATTCCTTATTTTGCTGAGAAAATGTTTCATACATACCATTTAGCTAATTAGCATTCGCAAAGGCCGAAATTCGACGAATTTCGGCCTTTGCGAATGCTAATTAGCTTGATACATATGGCCCCACATGACCGAACCGAAGAAACACTGATTCATATACTGTGCATTTGCCCATCATTGACCAGTCTGAGACGTTACTATCTCAGACGTGAGTCCCTTGCTCACTTGGCCACTGGATTCAAGATAGCCTGGCTGATGAGGATTATGAATCCGAAACCGGTCCCAGGATGCTTGTTTCCGGTCCAGGGAAAACATGGCTTGGCAGTTTGGGCTGGACTGTTCCCATGAGGCACAGGGTCAGACTGATTTGCATATAGCCATGTTTGATCTGGGGTGGCTGAGTGGGCTAAAGAATGGTGATGGATTAAACCCAGATCACTTGACTGGGGGTGAGTGTTTGATTTGCTCAAACGCTCCGCCCATCATCCCCTTTTGAATCGCTTTGTTCGCCCTAAGTGTGGCAGGGTATGCTCAGACGTGAGTCCCTTGCTCACTTGGCCACTGGATTCAAGATAGCCTGGCTGATGAGGATTATGAATCCGAAACCGGTCCCTGGATGGTTGTTTCCGGTCCAAGGAAGACATGGCTTGGCAGTTTGGGCTGGACTGTTCCCATGAGGCACAGGGTCAGACTGATTTGCATATAGCCATGTTTGAACTGGGGTGGCTGAGTGGGCTAAAGAATGGTGATGGATTAAACCCAGATCAGTTGACTGGGGGTGAGTGTTTGATTTGCTCAAACGCTCCGTCCATCATCCCCTTTTGAATCGCTTTGTTCGCCCTAAGTGTGGCAGGGTATGCTCAGACGTGAGTCCCTTGCTCACTTGGCCACTGGATTCAAGATAGCCTGGCTGATGAGGATTATGAATCCGAAACCGGTCCCAGGATGCTTGTTTCCGGTCCAGGGAAGACATGGCTTGGCAGTTCGGGCTGGACTGTTCCCATGAGGCACAGTGTCAGACTGATTTGCATATAGCCATGTTTGAACTGGGGTGGCTGAGTGGGCTAAAGAATGGTGATGGATTAAACCCAGATCAGTTGACTGGGGGTGAGTGTTTGATTTGCTCAAATGCTCCGTCCATCATCCCCTTTTGTATCGCTTTGTTCGCCCTAAGTGTGGCAGGGTATGCTCAGACGTGAGTCTCTTGCTCACTTGGCCACTGGATTCAAGATAGCTTGGCTGTTGAGGATTATGAATCCGAAACCGGTCCCAGGATGCTTGTTTCCGGTCCAGGGAAGACATGGCTTGGCAGTTCGGGCTGGACTGTTCCCATGAGGCACAGGGTCAGACTGATTTGCATATAGCCATGTTTGAACTGGGGTAGCTGAGTGGGCTAAAGAATGGTGATGGATTAAACTCAGATCAGTTGACTGGGGGTGAGTGTTTGATTTGCTCAAACGCTCCCTCCATCATCCCCTTTTGTATCACTTTGTTCGCCCTAAGTGTGGCAGGGTATGCTCAGACGTGAGTCCCTTGCTCACTTGGCCACTGGATTCAAGATAGCCTGGCTGATGAGGATTATGAATCCGAAACCGGTCCCAGGATGCTTGTTTCCGGTCCAGGGAAGACATGGCTTGGCAGTTCGGGCTGGACTGTTCCCATGAGGCACAGGGTCAGACTGATTTGCATATAGCCATGTTTGAACTGGGGTGGCTGAGTGGGCTAAAGAATGGTGATGGATTAAACCCAGATCAGTTGACTGGGGTGAGTGTTTGATTTGCTCAAACGCTCCGTCCATCATCCCCTTTTGTATCGCTTTGTTCGCCCTAAGTGTGGCAGGGTATGCTCAGACATGAGTCCCTTGCTCACTTGGCCACTGGATTCAAGATAGCCTGGCTGATGAGGATTATGAATCCGAAACCGGTCCCTTAATGCTTGTTTCCGGTCCAGGGAAGACATGGCGTGGCAGTTCGGGCTGGACTGTTCCCATGAGGCACAGGGTCAGACTGATTTTCATATAGCCATGTTTTAATTGGGGTGGCTTCGTGGGCTAAAGAATGGTGATGGATTAAAACCAGATCAGTTGACTGGGGGTGAGTGTTTGATTTGCTCAAACGCTCCATCCATCATCCTCTTTTGTATCGCTACGTTACTATCTATTACATATATTTTGTTTTTATCAAATCAGAACATGTCGGCCTGCCGTCATGTTAGCACTGAATAGTCATCAGCTGCAGACAGCTTGTAGGGCCGCCAAATTCTTGCAGAAGGCGAGCCTTCTAATCCTGAAAACTGAAAAAATGGGGACCACCTGCCCCAAACCAAAGGACTGATGAGCAAGGAATGGCTCAAAACACTATATATATATATATATATATATATATATATATATATATATATATATATATATATATATATATATATATATATATATATAACTCTTAAATGTATTTTAACTTTTCTATATTATAAATTCCTCTCTTGTGTTCTCCACGCGCGTTGGGTGACAGTAGTTTAAGATGCCATCAAATACAGGTCATTGTTGCGTTATGGACATGGATCTTCCGTGTCCTGTTTTCAGGTCATCTTCTTCTATTTCCCAGCCCTGAAGAGTTATAGAACACTATTTTTCTACAATGAAACACGGTTCGACTGGCTGTGTGTAACCTATGCCTGATGACCAATTAAAAAGAAAAGATAAAAGAATAGACTCCAGCGTTGGATTGGTTGCATTACTTCGAAATATTCATCTACTTGATGTGTTATTTGAGTGCGCAAGACTGTTGCTAATTCAATACTATAATGTTGCATTCTGGTAAAACAAGCTGCTTGACATTCCTTCAAGACGAAGCCTCAAGGCTGCTCTCCACACCTGCCATTTGGATAGCTTTCTAAGGTCATCTTTGACCTCTTAAATCACCATAAGGGTTTTTGGGACTGGTGCAAGGTGCCCACTTTAATTAGTGGACAGCATATACCAGGACAACTTCTTACACACAGAATTCCACTGCATGTCCAAAGGCCTCCAGTTCATTCAAAAAGGCAGGGAGGGAAGTGGATAGCTCTTCCAGGGTCAACAGGGTGTCAGATGTGTAAAGATTGATGGAGTTCTCTTCTCCAGCAAAAGGGATTCCTTTAATATCCAGATTATCGAGAACTCTCTGGGCAAAGATGCTTCATGTAGAGCACAAAAAGCAGGGGCGAGATGGGACAACCCTGTCGCGTGCCTCTGCAAATGGGGAACGGGCTGATGTCTGTCCATTGACCTGAACAGTTGTGAACGGATCGCTGTTGTTACTAAGGGCCGATGAACAAAAGCGTTTGCCAAGCCCAAGGTGTTTAAGTGTGGTTACCAGGTATGGCCAATGGACGAGATCAAACACCTTCTCAGTATCTATGGCCAAGGGCATTCAATCTCGGTTCGACCGTTGGGCCTTATCAATTAAATGTAGGATCTATTTAGTATTATCGCTACATTGTCAATGGGGCATAACGTCAGCCTGATCGGGGGCAATGAGGCCTGGTAGAAGGGGGCCTAGGCAAGCTGTCAGGATGCCAATGAATAGCTTGTGATTGATGTTTAGAAGAGATATTAGCCGGTAAGACGAGGTGTTTTCGTCCTTGCTTGGTTTTGGGTAGACAACAATGGAATCCGCTAGAATGGAAGGTGGAATTGAGGCTCGGTCCTTAATAGAATTAAACAGTCGGGCTAGGAGAGGAGCCAAGGTCATGCAAAAGGTTTTGCAAAAGATTGCTTGGAATCCATCAGGGCCTGGCGATTTAAGAAGCTTCTGCCGAGCAATGATAGAGATAACCTCCTCAAACCGGATCGAGCAATCTAGCTCGGACGCCTGTTCCAGTGCTAATTTTGGTGTATGGGTGCCTCAGAGATACTGACTGAGATGTGTTCTGGTAGGTCCTGCCCTGTGTATAGCTCTTTATAGAAGTCTCGAAAGGCAGAGGTGATTCGAGCATCACCATTACATTCTAAGTCATCTGGGTCCAGTATAGCCTGAACTCCAGTGGCCTTTCAAGATCAATACCCGCCAGGTGTGTCTGAGCGGCCTCCAATTGACGGCAACCTTGGGGAGCACTGGTACGTTTATGAATATGCTCGAGTTCCTGGTACTTATGGGATAAATGGTCTCTCTTGTCCCTGTAGAGCTTGCTTTGTAGAAATATTTAGAGCTGTTGCAGAACATTGCAGGAATGGGTTCTGCACACAAAATCTTCATCTGTGCATTATAAGGTCAGGCCTGTCATGATAACAGTGCAAGGAACTATATAAAAACAGCCAACACATCCGATGTTAAGCAGATGCATTCACTGCCTCTGTTTGGGCATGTCTATCAAATGTACACCAATGCTAGATCATAGTGCAATCAAACTGTCACTGCGTCCTAATCGACCACCTATCTCTGAACCATGGGTATAGAAATGAAACAAAAGATCCTGGTACAATTGTGAAGTGAGAGGATGGAATGGTCTACTGTTGTCTATGCTATACATGAGACACCTTCTGGGAGAAAGATTGCTACCCACCCCTACGCTACAGGAGAGCATGGCTCAATCCCCTACCAGCTATGCTGCGAACCTGAGCATGACTAACAGATTCCCATCAATACCACAGGAAGCGGCATTCTCAAAGTGTATGTTATGGTAATGACTGGACCTAGAGCACCAGGGAAGGGAGGGGTTGGAGATTTGAGGGATTCGGAGAGGCTCCGTGAAGCAGGACTTTCCTGATGATAAAGCCTCACTATGACTGACAGAAGTTTGCCTGCACTGTTTAGAGCACAGCAGGTTGGATCGCTAAGTATGTCTGTAGCCAACCAGCCCTATTCTGGCTAAAGTATAATCGCAGAGATAAGTTTAACATTTTAGGGATCATTAAAATTGTGGTTATATTTCGGCAATGAATAATGCCATTGACTTTTCACTTAACTGTGGGAGAAGACTGTGGTATCTCACATGTCAACTGGAATCTGTGTTCGGGATTCCAGTGGTGACTGTTTAGACCCAGGCTCATTGAATAGACTTATCTTATCCAGTCTACCAATTAAACATATAATACTATCAACTTGTGCGTGCAGCCTCATCAACTTTACATTGGCGACGATCAGAAAATGTATCTGAAGAGCCTGTAGTCCTGCGGTATGCAGATCGTTTTGCTTTTTCTTTCGTGAAAAGCATATTCAGCGTTTGCGTTTAATTGAGGGATCCGAGATATCAGCGGAGAAGTCCGGTGTCGTGGCATGAAAACCGCATGTTTGGGACACACACGGTGAGAAAGTTAATCATTTTAAAGCGGATTTCCTTGTCAACGGAGTTTGTATCGGAGTTTGTCTGGTGTGCGCATGCGTTAGGATCAAAGCGCATGACGTCATAACGTCGCGGCCATTTTGGATTGGGATGTGAGGCGTAACGTCGCGGACATTTTAAGCGGCATTTCATCGGCAATACTCTCATATTGAAGGGAAAAAGATCGTATCAAATGTAAAGCAGTATACAAAGCGCTACTACTGTTATATTGAAGGCAAAAAAAGATCGTATCAACTGCAAAGCAATATACAAAGCGCATATTGTGTCAAATGCTTACTGAACATAATTAATAGTGCATTTAAGTATAACATTTTGCGAAATAAAACAAAATTAAATAAGAAGTTAATCACAAGTGGATCACATTTTGTTTACAACTTTATCTAAATTGACAATAACATTCAAGAGTGTTCACCAAGATTAGTGTATTATAACAATATTGTTAACTACTCTCTCAAGCTATAATTTCTGGTCATTATTCTCAATATTTTCAATGGAGAATTTCAGTACTCCTGCGCCTTTTCTACCATCTCCTGGAGAACCTATTTTGGAATGGAAAAGTTGGAAAGAAGGATTTCTGGCTTACATTGAAGCCATTGGTGGAGAGGATTATATAAATAAACGAAAGTTGGCTATCTTAAAACATTGTTTAGACGCAGAAGGAAGACATGTTTTAAGTCACCTGCCTCCTAGTAATAATCAAGTATCATCATCAGAAGATGACACGGATGTATTTGACGAAGCTATCCAGCAAATGGGCAAGCGTTACATAAAAAAAATTAATGACGTTGTATCTCGTCATAAATTTCTTAGTAGAGGACAGTTAGTTAATGAATCTATTGATTGATTCATGAATGATTTAAGAATTTTGGCGTCAAAATGCAACTACTCTACTTTTCATGATCAAATGCTACGAGATCAAATGGTACATAAGGTGGCTGATGTAAAGCTTCAAGAGAAATTGTTGGCCGCAGAGGATTTAACTTTGGACAAGGCTTTAGATATTGCTCATTGATTTGAAGATATGAAACTGGGTTTGAGAGAACTTGCTGAACAAAAGATTTTAGAAGTGAATGCAATAAAAAAACAATTCTGATGAATTAAATTCCAACAAAGTGAAATATAAAAGCTAAGTGGTTCAAGATAAAAAAAATTATATCTGTTTTAAATGTGGAATTCCTGGCCATTTGGCTAACGATAGAAAGTGTCCATCTTTAGGACAAGTGTGTAGGTACTGTAAATTAAAAGGTCACTACACCAGGATGTGCAGAAACAAAACCAAGTTTAGGAATAGTAGTTTTGATAGCAAAGGTCAAAATCATGAAAATGTAAAAGAAGTCAGAAGTGATGTTGATGATGAGGAATATTTGTTGGCTGTTTATGAAGTTAATAGCGATGCTAAAGACGCACCCTACTGTACAGTAGTTGTTGGTGGTAAGGATGTAACAGTCATGGCTGATTCTGGTGCCAGGCACACTCTCATTGGTGAAGAATGGTTAAAAGAATTTTCCGACATCTCACTATCACCTCCTGATATTTGGTTAGTTGGGTATGGTAGGAAACCTATCGATGTTTAAGGATTTTTCACAACCGCTTTAACTTTCAAGGGCAAAACTATTTCATCGAAAGTATATGTTGCCAAAGATGGTTCTTGTCTTCTGGGTTGGCCTCAACAAAGAGATTTAATGATTACTCTAGATCCCAATCACCCTGATCAGGTGTTAGGGTATTCAGACTTAATATTACATGTGGAGTCTGATCCGGCAGCGGAATGGGAAAGGAGGTTTCCTAGTGTGTTTTCATCATCAAAACTGGGGCTTCTAAAGAAATTTGTTCATAAAATAATTCTTAAACAAGATGCTGTACCCAAGGTGCATAAGGTTAGAAATGTTCCTTTACATTTAAGACAAACGGTGAAAAATGAACTTCAAAGATTGTGCGATCTTGATGTAATTTTAGGAGATAGAATCCTCTGAGTGGTTGTCACCTGTTGTAGTCGCACACAAATCTAATGGCAAAGTAAGATTGTGTGTCGATTTAAGAGATTTGAACAATAATGTGCGGGTTGACAGACATCCATTACCAAATATTGGTGAAATGTTCACGAAATTGAAAGGTGCATCCGTATTTTCCACTCTTGATTTGTCTAACGCCTATCACCAGATAGCTTTACACGAGGATAGTAAATACCTTACTTCATTCATTACCACTGAAGGGGCTTTTAGACATTAAAGGATGCCATTTGGCTTAATTTCTGCATCATCAGTTTTTCAAAGGGTAATGCACAATTTGTTCAAGAATATTGAGAATGTGTTATACTTTCAAGATGACATATTAATTTTTGCTTCAAATTCGTCTCAACACACTGATATTTTACACAAAGTTGTATGCATTTTGCAAGATAATGGTCTAACACTTACCAAAGAAAAATGCAAATTTGGTGTGTCATCTGTTGATTATTTGGGTCACTCTATTGACAAACATGGCATTTCTCCAAAGCAAAATTTAATTAGGGCCATTCAATCTGCTCCTGCTCCCGAAAATAAAGATCAGCTAAGATCTTTTCTTGATCTTGCTGAATATTTACGCAAAATGTATTCCATTATTTTCTGACAAAACTGTACACATGAGAAATTTATTGAAAAAACATGTATCATTTTTATGGCACGAAAATTGTACAAAAGAATTTGGAGATTTAAAAAAAATGTATTGCATCTGCTCCTGCATTGGCAACATTTGACACTGCCTACAACTCAATAATTGAATCTGATGCAAGTAATGTGGGGATTGGTGCAGTGTTGATGCAAGATCAAAAAGGTCATTTGGTCACCATTGGATTTGCATCCAGACCTCTAAGGGGTGCAGAGTTTAAATACTCTACTTTGGAAAAAGAGACTCTTGCATGTTGGTGGGGGATTGAATATTTTCGAAAGTTTGTGTATGGCACTATTTTCAAAGTCAGATCTGATCATCTACCTATAGTTGATTTGTTCACAACAAAGGGATGTGGTAAGGCTACATCAAGAATTGCGAGATGGCAATATAAATTGCAGGATTTTCATTTCAAAGTGGAATACATACCTGGGGTAAGAAATATATTGGCAGATTGTCTGTCAAGATTACCTGCTCCTGATGACAACGTGGTTCAGGAAGACATTGATTTGGAAAATGTCATTTCTATTTATGAGGTATCAAAAGGTTGTGTACAGGAAAAGGAATGGAAATTGTCATGTCAAAATGATTCTACCATCAAAAAGGTTGTTGAATGTAAGGCTGGGGCTAGATGGGAGACAATGAGCTTTGTTTTCACAAAACAGAGGAGAGAGAAAGTGAAAGCAGAAGAAATGCGTAGAAGCATCTTGAGATATGAAGATGAGTTAGCACTGGCTATTAGGCAGCATTCTCCGTTAGATCAGATATTGTTTAAGGGCATAGCACTTAGGGCAGAGGCGATGGAGGGGATTGCTAAGAAAACAGTTGAAAAGTATGTGGCCAAAAAAGAGAGCACCTATGAGCTCAGTGAGCGGGAGGGACATATTTTAGCCGCCCGGACCAGACAGAAAAGAGCGGCAGCAGATATTAAGGAGATCGTAGACGCATGGGGTAACAGGGTTCAAGAAACAAATCAGATAAGGGAAATACTTAGGCAATTCTATTCAGATCTTTATGATTCAGATACTATGGCAGGAGTGGTAGATATAGTAGTTTATTTGAGGGATATATCCCCCTCAAGGCTTCTGTTGGAGGATAAGGATCAACTAGAAGCTTCATTTCAACTAGAGGAGCTTGTCACAGCGCTTAGCAGCCTACCATCGGGAAAGGCTGCAGGTCCGGACCAGTTACCAGTAGAGTTTTTTAAGACATTTCAATCTATACTTATAGGGGATATGTTCAATATCATGCTACTGGCACAGAAGGGTGAGTCGATCCCTGAGTCCTGGGGAGGGGCAGATATCATAGTAATTGCAAAAAAAGACAAACCAGTAACCGCCCCAGGTTCATATAGACCAATCACCCTGATGAACTCAGATGTTAAGATATTTCAAAAATGTTGGCTAAGAGATTATCAACGGTTGTCGAAAGTTTGGTCTGTCCCTCCCAACACGGCTCCATTCCGGGAAAGGGGACAACACAGCATATAAGACAAGTAATAACTATGTTTGACGCAGCAAATACCCTAGGAGACCCTATGGCAGCGCTATTCCTAGACGCCGAGAAAGCGTTTGATAGGGTCTCCTGGGGGTTTTTATGGTCAGTTATGAGGTGGAATGGAATTGGGGAAGGCTTAATCAGAGCTATACAAACTCTCTATAAGAACCCAACGGCTAAGATTAGGGTGAACGGGGGGCACTCAGCAGCTGTCAGAATTAGCAGAGGGACTCGGCAGGGCTGTCCATCATCTCCCCTGTTATTCGCGCTATATCTGGACCCTTACCTGCGCAAATTGGAAAACAACCGAGATATAGCGGCAATGAGTATAAATGGCTGTAGGGTAAAAACACTGGCATATGTGGACGATGTAGCTATTTTGACACCAAATCCTGTAGATGCAATTAGGGAGTTGGAAAGAGAGGCTCAATATTTTGGAAGGGTTTCTGGATACAGCTTGAATAAAAGCAAAACGCAAATCATTGAGAACAGGTATTTAGATTATAATGACGCTAGGGTCGTTGACTCAGCAATATATTTAGGGGTGGCAATTTCTGCAAATCTGGATCAGGTGGTGGGAATCAATATGGCCCCTCTAATGGCGCAAGTAAAAATGGACCTGGAGAGGATGAATAATATGCATTTGTCACTGGTGGGGTGTACCAATGTAATTAAAATGCTAGTACTGCCCAAGTTTCTTTACTTTTTTAGATCAATCCCTTTATTTTTTGAAGCTAGCTGGTTTAACACCCTGGAGGCTATGTGCAACAGATTTATCTGGGCACAGGGCAAGACACGCAGGACTTACAGGTTTATGACCCTACCTAGAGAGAGGGGCGGGTGGGGTGCCCCAGATTTTAGACTTTATTATATGGCAGCTACCCTGCAATTTATGCAGGGGTTGATAGGTGGGAATGATTGTGATCTAAGAGTTAATAGCTTCTCCACAAAAATATATACAGCGGTAGTAGGGGCAGATGTTAGAAACTGTTCCCTAAACTGTATAGACTATGGATATTTTAAAAGAACGAAATTTAAGACAATTTTGGCTGCTGTCAAATTATGGAATGTCTTTTTGAAAAAGTCCAAACTAGGGAGATATAACCGGTATGTTAGACTGTATAAAAATAAGTCATTCCCCACGGAAATATTTGGAGATCAAATGATGCTGAATTGGGCTGAAAAAGGTATTGTACAAATTGGAGATATCTTGAAACCAGAGGGGATGATTCAATTTGTGGACCTTAGAAATAAGTATGATCTGAGACAGAGAGATTTTTTTAAGTATCTCCAGATCAGGAGCTTTCTTGCCAATAAACTGGGGGGACCAGTAGGATTTAATAAAACTGAAATTTCGGAAAAAATAAGATTAGCAGGGGATCGATCCATTCGCTCCTTTTATGCAAGTTTGATAAAGGAGAAAGTCGATGACCTAGAAAAATACAGTAATAAATGGGCTGAGAAATTAGACGGGGAAAAAAGTTGGTTTCAGGATTCATTAGATTTAGGCCGAACGGTATTGTGTGCATCTCCCCTCCAGTCTCAGCACTATAAAACGATATATTAACTTTACTTCACTCCAGCCAGGATTGCTCAATGGGGAGGTTCCACAGGAACCACCTGTCCGAGAAGTAATGTCATAGCAGCTGATAATATACATATATTTGCCACCTGTCCACAACTACATACGCTCCTCAGGGATATTGAGGGATTTCTAGACAGAACATTAGCGATCTGAACTAAATTTACCCCATCATGGATACTACTAGGGGTAGGTAGGGATGATGTTGGAGTACAGCGGGAATTTTTATTTGTGGCAATGGCGGTATATAGGCTAATAATAGCTAGAGCCTGGCTGGATAAGAATCCGCCGACAATGCAAAACTGGCTAGCTAATTTATTAACAGAATATAATATGGAAAAGAATATATATGCTCGAAAAGGAAGGACAGGGAAAATGTTGGGGCTGAGAATCTGGGACCCTATAAAGAGATGGAAGGAGGGATTAGGGTGAAACCAGAATGAAATTGAAATTGGTAAGGGTAAGGTCATAAGGTTTCTTTTTTCTTGTTTCTCTCTTTCTTTGTATATAAAATAGGATAATGAAATGGATTGATTACTATATTGTATTAGATCTTGTATATATTATATATTTCTGTATATCTATGAACCGCATGAATTAATGATAATTTAAGTAATGATTAATGATTAATATTGTACCATGCCCAGATGTGCGTAAATTAGAAATTAAAAAAATATTTTTAAAAAAAAAAGGTTGTTGAATTTGTAAAGTCTACATGGCCCAGAAAAGTCGATTTATCGGAGGATTTGATACCTTTTTTTTCAGATTGCTCATGAGTTGTCTTTAAAAGATGAGGTGTTGGTTAGAGGTTTACAGTTAGTTGTACCATGTTATTTACAACTATGTATTTTAGACATGGCTCATGAAGGTCATCCAGGAATGTCTAGTATGAAAAGAAAGGGTAGAAGTGAATTTTGGTGGCCAGCCATGGACAAAGCCATAGAGCGTAAGGTCAGAGATTGTGTGGAATGTTGTCTAAGTGACAAATATCAGAAAGTGATGGCTTATGAGCATGGTCAAATATCTAGGCCATTTCGTGCTTGGCAATCTGTTTCGCTGGATATTGCAGGTCCTATGTGTTTGAATAAAAGTGTAGTTTATGCCATCATACTCATTGATCAAATGTCACAGTGGCCGGAAGTAAAAATTGTCTCTGATATTACTTCCAAAGTGGTGATACAATTTTTAAATGATGTTTTTGAAAAAGAAGGTTTTCCTGAGTCGATCACAACTGATAATGGTGTACAATTAGTATCCATTGAGATGGAAGATTTTTTGCAATGTCATGGAATTATTCATAAACGTGCTTCTGTGTATTATCCACAAAGCAACGGAATTGTGGAAAGATGGATTTGGGTATTTAAAGAAGGTTTACAATTAGCAATGTCAAATGGTATGGATTGCAAACAAACCATTAGTGAAGTTCTTTGGTGTTACAGAAACACTCCCAGAAGCATGGGTGATTTAACTCCTTTTGAAAAGATGAGAGGAAGAAAGTGTGTATCTAACATGAGTCAGTTGTGGATGAGAGATTTGTTTATTGACAAGGATAATAAAAGGAGTGGATATGTTCAGGATTCCCAAGATAAAACTGTTCAAGGCAGAACTAGTCTTGTTAAGATGAATGATTGGGTTCGTGTTAAGAAGGGTAGATTTGTGAAATCAGGAGAATCTAAGTTTTCTGATCCATTGAAGGTTGTACGTGTTGGTCGACACGTTGTGGAATTATCTGATGGTAATGTTTGGAGTTTATCCAAAATTGTTAAAATTCTGCAGTGGTTATGACCTGTTGAAAAATTAAATAAATCTGTTAATCCTGGGTTTTCCAAACCTGCCAATTGTAGTGGGAATTAGAGAAAGTTTACCAATTCATTTTGTGAGACATCTCTTAACCAACATGTGCAAAGACCACGCCAACGTCCGGTGTGGTACAAAGACTATTATTTTGGCAATTGACGTCAACAGGGAAATCTTGGCCTACATTTGTCAAGAAACATTTATGTTCATTAACACACATTTGTACTGTGCATTGTTGTTTTATTAGTCTTTAATTGTTTCTTCTATCCTTTTTGTGTAAATTGTTAACATTTTTTTTATTAGTCTTATTGATTGTATATTTGTTAAAGTGTTTACGAAGGGGGATGTGTGGTATCTCACATGTCAACTGGAATCTGGAATACCACGGTGTTCGGGATTCCAGTGGTGACTGTTTAGACCCAGGCTCGTTGAATAGACTTATCCAGTCTACCAAATAAACATATAATTCTATCAACTTGTGCGTGCAGCCTCATCAACTTTACAAAGACTCATTACTTAACCAAACGGAACGATATACATCCTACTGTCATTAAGGTAGGTAAAAAAAAAAAACAAGAAAAGATAAGGAACTTAACGGGAATTCCCTAATTATCAATATCATTGTGGGAGGAACCTGGGCTACAGTATGGGTAAAAGAGATAGAATTAAAGTTTTATTTGAGGCCATGGCTAGTAAATCTTATCTGTGTAACGAGGCAAATCTGATGGTGCAAGGACTGGAAAGAGAAGGACAGTCGAAGAGTTAAGAAGGAGTTATTTTTCATTTGACCGTTGCAGCCATTGTTAATGCATTCATTTAATATTATATTATGCAATTTTTGATCAATACATATTTCGCAGTTGTGGGATTTAAAATAAACTACCACATTACCAGTACTCTCTTAAATATAATCTCGATGACTCTGAATGACACCACATGCTAGCATGGTTCTGCAATGGATACACATGATTACTTTTACCTCATTATGTATACATATCAGTCTGCGCACACACATATATATATATATATGCAAAAAACAAAAAGGCAGTGTTTGCAACTGAGAGTAATTTCCTGGACAACACTCAGTCGCAGCTCACAATTCTTGCGGGAGGGGGGTTCACGCAGGGTTTATAGCTCTGGTGTTCCCGTGCTTAAAATAAAAATAAAACTTATCTGACATCGCTCCTGCGCCGCCTCCTCCTGGGCCGGTCCTGCGTTTTCCTGCTCAGGAACAGGCATGCTCCCTCCCCTCCTGTAAGCCAATCACAACGCTGCAATGGCGTTGTAATTGGTGCAGAGTCCCGTACAGCGGCCAGCTGGGCACCTCTAGGGAGGCCATTTTCTCTATGTAGGCTGCATGCAGCCAACATATAGAAAATGTAGAGTGCGGATGTCTGCTTTGATCGGCCCCAGGGCTGACCAAACCGTTAGGGTACTCAGAGTAGTGCACTCCACACCTCCCTGACATGCCCGCCCCCAACCGGGCATATCCTTCCGCCCGTCCCAACCAGGCATACCCCTGCCTTCTGCTTTCTCGCAGCGTGAGAAGCAGAAAATAAAATGGTATTTAAAATACCATTTTATTTTCTGCTTCTCGCACTGCGAGAAAGCAGTAGGGTGGCGCTCCTCTGCCCTAATGGAGGAGCCACTCCTGATAACACTCCCAGAATCTTTCTGACCATCTGTGTAGCCTGTTTAGCAGCAATTGAAAAAGTGCAAGGATAATTTTTTCTTACCCATGTGTGAATGATAAAAAGAAGGTGATGCAGCAAATTCATGCAGCATGTGAGCAAATTCCAGTGGAGTTTATTTTATTTTGGAATATTCAGCCAATGCAATCGATGATTTATTGAGCCATCACTATTTATTAACCCTTGAGAAATCATAGCGACTGGGAAGAAATGTGATGGTTTGTCACAATACAGCAAGGTGAGTCCCCATTACAGGATACAAGTATCAAGTCCCCGAGTCCTGTAATAGCGCCCATGTCATTTTCTTTTGAGTTGTGGCCAGCCAATCAGATCACTCAGGACCACGGGACAAGCACTGTGATAACAACACTCCCTCAGCCAATCAGGCGGCCATGTTTTATATATACAGTACCGTGGGACTCCTGCGCAACCAACCTTCAAGATATGGCTAACTTTTTAACCCCTTAAAGCCCAATCTGAACCCTTCTTTAAACGCTTATTTCATTTTTTAAAAAGCTGAACAGATTTACCTCAAATTACAAACCACAGTCTTTCTCAGTAGTTTTCTAATTATCTACCAAATTTGGTGTAATTCCATTTAGCTATTTTTTTGTTTTGAAGAGCATAGTGTCCTATAGAACTGAACATGGGAAGTCAACGTTTGGGATCCCCCTTTTTCTTGGCCTCAGATTGAAAAATCAGTTTAAACATTTCCATAAAGGCACCTAGGTGGATTAACTTTTCTTCAGTAGTTTTGTGAAGGTTTGTCAAATGGCACCAAAGTTATTAGCAATACAAAAACGATCTTCTTATGGGAACTCTGACCTGACTATAACTACATGGTGATGATTGCCACTGCGTAATGTCTCTCTCCCTCTCACTTCCCACAAAGCACGGAGACCTGAATGCGTGGCTCTTTTTGTTGATTCTGAGAAAGATTTGAACAGTTAATTGCTTGATGGCAACTCTGAACTACAGCTATTGTCCTCAGAAAGTAAGTTTCTGAATATGCTCTTCTGCTAAGAGCATGAATAGCACAATACTACAACGAATCATCGAACATTTGTCAGTGAATTTCCAACTGATTTGTGGTGACAATACCCTTGCGACTTTTCTCAGAAATGGCTTTTTATAATTTCTCCCTGCCTGCTGTTTGCCTATTCTATCAGTAATGACTTTATGATGGGCTTGGTAATTGTGTAGATGGCCTATTTTGCACATAATATAGGACCTCTGTAGTTATCTAGAGAGGGAAATGACATACTGCTTTTCAGTGGCTTTACTCTCAACTAAAGATCAAAACAAAGCAAAGGTTGATTTACTCACTGCTTGCCGAAAAATTTGCTAGACAGGCAACTTGGCTCCAGTTAACTTTCTTATATATTGCCTATACTTTCTTTTGGTGAGTGAGAATTGATTCCTGTTTTAGTTCTATTGACTGGATTTCCATTGGTGAATCAGAAAGGCATCTATTTGTTCTAGAGGGGCAGCATTACTCCTACATGATACTAGCAACCCATCTTGTATAGTCAGTCAACCAGTGCCTGATAGGCTGGTCTGAATAGTCCATTTGTGGGCTGATATTTGTGGCTGTTTTGGGGCCTTTTTTGTTGTCCCGCGGGCCTGTTTTAACTGCAGATGTTCGTGAAATTACCACAAACATTGCCTGCAGCATCCATAAATACATTCGTACCCATTCTTAAAAAATACCTCTACAGAGTGTCATTACAAGTTGAAATTATACCAATTTGCAAATGTGGGTCACTTTTTTAGATATCTGATTCGATAAAGGACCCCATTTTTATTTTGTTGCTCTGGCCTAGTTTCTGTCCCAGTCTGACCCTGCTGACTCAACTTAAAGCTCAGCTGAATTATGCACACTGGGACTCATTCTCTGAGCATTTTTTCCATTCCTTTTTCAGACGTATGCCTTCAAAAGTAAGAGTGCCAGACTAAGCAAAGGCTAAAGATAAAAAAAACATGGCGGCGATGCAGTCTTCCTGCTGATCATAGTCTTATAATTCATGTACCCGCCTAGGGAAAGCAATGTACTCATTGAATTCAATGTGCAACATTTACTTTGTATTCATTGCCAAGCGAACACAGAAAGCAAAAACAATGCAAATGCATACAGTAATTAAGAAAGAGCAAATATCAGAGCAGGTCAAGTCTATAGAATGGAGAAAATTTGATAGCACAGTCACTGCATGTAGTACACCTTAAAACAGCCCCCGGTTAATACAATAAAAGCACAGGTACAAACATCAATGACCAAAGCAACCATGTTTGATTTCATCACAACGA
This sequence comes from Lissotriton helveticus, assembly GCF_964261635.1. Taxonomy (NCBI): domain Eukaryota; kingdom Metazoa; phylum Chordata; class Amphibia; order Caudata; family Salamandridae; genus Lissotriton; species Lissotriton helveticus. The sequence continues at coordinate 656,231,603 of NC_136072.1, forward strand.
CAAAGCTCCATGTTTGTTCTTGAGTGATAAAGATAACATTTGAAAACACTGTGATCTCATTCAAATGGAGTTTCTCTTTGAGTGCATATTCATGTAACACCTCAAAAGGTGGTGCTGCGTAAACGTGAGTTTCAAGCAAAGAACAACACCGCTGGATAAAATCAGCCAGGAAATGCATACAGATGTTTTGACAAAAAAAGGACACAGTGAATGACCTAATATTCCATTGTACACCCGCACACATGCCCCAAAACAAGTGGTGCTTCTTGTAATTTTCCTACATTTCACGTAATTACATGAAAGTAAATGATGTTAATTGTGTGTATGGGTGTTGTGTGTGTCTGTGTGGCACTGTTGCACGAATGTATGAGCTTCAGAGTCACTATTGACTAAGGAGACATTGTGCTGGCTAGACCTTAGGTGCACAGTTAAGTCCCTGATCATGATGAATATAATTTGTGATGGCGAGATGGTGGCAGGGGGTTGTTGCAAACTAATAGGTGTGCACTTTCCACCCAAGTATACGGGAATGGAGAATAGCACACAAACAACGCAGGTTTGTCGCCATTCCTGCATGAGTAAACAGCATATGTTGTGCAATGTGCACCAGTGATTTTCACTGAGTGTTCCATTCTATTAATCCTGGATGCAAGAACCAGTAACGAGTAGCTCGATAGTAGTCAAGTCAAAAACCACTTTATTCGATTTAGTTAAAAATCATAAAAGCATACTACAGCAAATAAACAGATCGAATACATGTTAAAATTTACATACAGTACAATATATAAAAACAGTAAAAAAGTTCAGGTTAAAAGAAGTCAACATGTGCAAAAAAGCGAAAAGTACCACATTCCTCATAGTCCCCATAATATGGCTCATAGTTTCATCTAAAAGGGGTCAAATTGTAAAGAAGGTCATCATGTACAAAAAAGCGAAATATACCACGTTCGTCAAAGTTACCAAAGGATAAATCACAATTTCCTCTTCCTGATTCGTACAGCAGCAGCAAGATAATTTGCTACGCTGAACATCACCATGGGCGTATCTAGCATTTGCAAGTACAGTAAAGCTGGTTTCGCTTGCATAAAAGCTTTCTCTTTCAACAGAGGTATCAAATACTTCTGCCTTGGGACATTATAGAGGGGACAGAACAGCATATGGTGCATATTATCTTGAATAGAAAAATTGTCACATTTACATACAGGTGCATCCTCCGGCTTAAACCAGCCCTGTCTGTCACAGAGTACCAAGTAAATCTGGTTAAATCGAAACTTGACTAGGAGCCACCTGTGAAACGGAATGTTAACTAGGGTAAGATATGGTTGAATTGCCGGACAAATAATTGTCATATAATGTGCTCTAACCGTAGGTTTTATTAACTGGAGTTGCTCTCGCTCCAGGATCTTAAGCTTGTAAAAGTTTTCCTTAACCCAGGCTAAGTCAGCTTTTTTTAGATCCAACGGGGAGGAGAAAATCTCCGGGCGTCCAAGTTCTGTTGAGCACTTTTTGATATATGACAGCCAGGCAATATCTTTGTGTTTGTCAAGTTTTAAACAATCCATCAGAATTTTGTGGTTAAGACCTAGGTTGTTATTAATCCAGACCCTAATCCACAAAAGAATGGGTGCCATGGAAAGGATATCAGTAATGTACCTTACTCCAAGCTCCTGATGGACAGAAAAAGTGGCTGTTGACAGAGGAAGTCCTAACACAGAACAAAAAAACTTATTAACCTCTGTTTGAATGGTATCAGTTTTTACATAGCCCCAAACACCTGCTCCGTACCTAGCTATTGACAATGATTTCGCCCTGTACAAAGCTAATAATGCACCACTTGGCTTCCCTCCAAGTCTCCTTGAGAAGCTCAAGATGGCATTAACAGAGCTCCTCACTGCTTTAGTTTTTGATATTATCTGAGGAGACCAACAGCCCTTATTGTCGAAAATTATGCCGAGGTAGGTGAAAACTTTAACATTAGTGATCACTTCCTCCTTACAATAAAAAGGTTTAGTATTATTTTTAGAAGCCCCAAAAACCATGACATGGGATTTAGAATTATTGACCACAAGTTCAAGAGAAGACATGAAGTCACTAAATGCATCTAACAGTCTCTGGAGGCCGAGATGTGTTCTGGCTATTAAGGCGGCATCATCTGCGTACAGGAGCACTGGAATGTTAATGTCTCCTGCACGTGGTGTATCCACACAAGCAGCCAAAAGATTCTTTTCCAGAGAATTTATATACAAGGTGAACAGCATAGGGGCGAGGATGCAGCCTTGCCGCACACCCCTTCCTGATTTAAACCAAGCTGTACGATGTCCCTCTTGGTCCATTCTAATGGAGGCCTTTAAGTCCTTGTGCAATTCAGCTAAAAAATAGACCAGAGGGGAATCCAAACCCATTTTTAATAACATGGCCCACAGCTTCGCTCTGTTTACTAAGTCAAAAGCTGTGGATAAATCCATGTAAGCAACAAAGATTGTCCCCTTTTTTGCCTTTGTATATTTGGAAATTAACATGTGCAAATTTAGGCATTGGTCCTCTGTCCCTCTTCCTTTCCGGAAACCATACTGGGCGTTGGACAAAATGTCATTTTCTAATGTCCATTTATCAATTTTAGCCAACAATACTTTACCCAGGATTTTCATAGAAGAATCCAACAAGGAAATAGGGCGGTAACATTTGGGGTCACTTCTTGAACCTTTTTTGAAAATTGGGACAATGATTGAGCATGTCCAGGTATTAGGGAAACCCCCTACAAGTACATGATTAAACACATTCCTCAATATCGTGGCCCACATATCCGGGTTTGATTTATAAAAATCTAGAGGAACACCATCGGGTCCCGGGGCTTTACTCTTGGCAGAGCCAATTATCGCAGTCTTGACTTCAGTATCATTAAAATCTAGATTTAGTTGCATGTCAGAATAACAGGGTATATGGAATGTTTCATAAGCTTGGTTACTCCCATAAATGGCTGAGAAATGTTTAAGCCACTCTAATTCTGGTATATTTACCTCAAGATCTAAATTGCATGATTGAGCAAATAAGGGATTATTTATTATAGACCAGAATTTAGAGCTATTTTTAAGGGTAGTTGAGTCCATTAAAGCTTCCCAGGCTTCTTCTTTTACGGCTTTTTTACGTGTTTTTACCGCCTCGGAATATTTTTTCCTTAACTGTGCTACCTCTAGCTTATTTCTAGGAGAATGTTTGAGCGCTGCCAACAAGGCAGAATGGGCTTTCGAACAAGCATGGTCGAACCAACCAGAGACTGGGGCAGGTCCCCTCTTTGGGCTAAGTGTAAGTTCTTCTTCCACCTTGGAACAGATAGCCTCAAAGGCGGCGATTATCTCTTTACCCCCCCTTTCCGGGTCTCTACAGGTCTGTAGTTCCACCATCATGTCTTGTTCGATAAGATTTAAGAAATCATTTGGGCAGACTTTACACCATTTTAGTCGCCTCCCTTGATCTTTGCTCTTAACATTCTTCACAGAAGTAACCAACACAGCCCTTTTGAGCAGTCCAAGCGACCCATCCAGAATTAAACACACCGGGTTGTGGTCACTAAAACCACTTTCAATTGCATTATAGAAATGAACATAATGGAGGAGTCCTGGGGATACAAAAATATAATCAATAATGGATTCACTACCCCTCGCATTATATGTGGCCACACGATCTTTCAAATCTGAAAAACCCGGTTCATATAAATCATTTACAGATAAAAGATATTCCAAAGCTGATCCCTTCAGGTTATGCTCAAAATGAGGGGGACTCGTAAGATCAGGCCCATTAAAGTCTTTAATCTGACAATGCAAACTACATAGATGAACGTTAAAATCGCCCATTAAAATAATTTGAACAAAAGTGGTTTGTTTTGACATGTAATCAGCTAGAAACGTATTTAAACTTTCTAAAACAAAATTTGGGGGTCCACCCAGCAAGGAGTTATAACAATTAATTAAAACAAGCTTATTTTTGTCTGGCTGACGGATTTCTAGAGACTGGAAATAATGTGACGAACTAGTCAGTTCCCTCACACTTCCAGCTATATTAAGTGAAACCAGTAACATCAGGCCGCCTTTGTCCCTTCCCACTGTGGTACACTGAGCTTTGACAAAAAAAGACGAGTAACCATCCAGCCAGAAAGTATTTTCCCGTGCCCATGTTTCCTGCATGGCAACTATATCATATTCTTTTAGCATACCCAGCCAGATTGGGTCATTTTGTTTGGCACGTAGACCCGCAATATTCCAAGACAGGATCTTAATTTTTCTATTACCTAACTCTGTTGTAACTTCCCCTTCATTCGATGTAATGATACCTGGGGTAATAGTAATAGCATTGTCTACCAGGGCATTAGCTAACAGATTCGTCTGATGGGGCTCTAGTCAGTCCATATTTGCCTGGTTAGCGAGAACCGCAAATCTATTTGTAAGGGGCAAGTTATCTATGTGCGTATTCATAGTAGAAGTAACTGCGCCAGCAACCCTTGGTTTCCTAGTCACCCATTCATTCCCTTGGAGTGGAGAAAATTGTCTACTCTCTACCCCACAGTTGTTATTTTGCAGCGGCCTACTGTGCCCTCCTCCCGCTGTCAGAAGAACAGGTGGATAAAAGAAACCCAGGGGCATGGCGCGCACACCCTTACCTAATGGATCCAACGGGATGCATCCCAAAAAAGACGACTAACAACATCACGATTTAAAATTAACTATGACACAGTCTCCTGCCACACATTTCTTTGTTTTCCCCACCCAATTGACCTTTCTACACATCAAGATATTAGCTGCGATGTTACCTTCCCCCGAACAATTCGCATTACACCATCTTTCCGTGTGATCAAACAGCGTTTCATATTGTTCCACCTCCCCTGCATCTAATTTGGGCACATTTACCAATACCGCTACGAAGGGAGTCGCATTGGGGGGCAAGTGCACTGGAGGTACTCTACCCATCCGCTCTCCCGGGATACGTCGTGGGTTTTCCAATAAGACACGGTTTGGCGCTGTTTGCGGCAGAGGCATATATCTACCATTTACAACTTTCCCAGTGCTTGACACAAGGTCTACAACAGGTGTCTTTATAGCGGGGACAATAGGCGGGTCGATTTCTATAGGGGTAGAAACCTGTGGAACCTGAATGCAAGTCAAAATTTGTGGTGGCATTACAGGGGGCTGTTTATCTAAGAACTCATTAATGCGTTCACATTTGTTGAGCAAAGTGTTAACACAGTCCTTCAGAGTCTCAGTTATATCTGTTGCGATCTGGATTAAAGCAGATTCAAGTCTTTCTGAGAAAAGTTTTTCCAGAAGAGACGAGAGGCCCTCCTCAGTAATATAGATAGCATTCTGATCCCTGGGCTGGGAAACAACCATGTTTTCAGTAGGACCCATGTCTATAGCAGGGACAACAGTAAATGGGAACTCCGGGGAAGGTAATGTTGTGGGGGACTGCGCCACATTAAGATAACATGAGTCAATAATAATCGTTGGCTCCAGTGGAACACAAGTGGAAGGCAGAGTATTCATAGAGCATGAGTCTGCTGATGTAGTTTCCAGACCCAACGCCCGTTCAGAAACCTTAATCTGGGAGGATAGTTTGTCAACTTTAGAAGTCAAGTATGTAATTATGCTTGTAGTGTACTTGGGCACCTTGGCCTTAGCTTCGCCCAGCACTGGAGTTAATAATTTGCGCTTACCCATGATGATAGAGCTGTGGCCCGTCCCGTCCCTGCTCGTCCTTGGACGGCCTTAGACGGCCCGCCCTCTGCCCGGGCTCCGCCCGGCGACGCCCGCGCGCGTCCGCGAGGCGGAGGTAGCCGTCTCCTTTTGTGCGCCTCCAGGCGCTGACCACAGGAAGTGGGCGGTGCAGTGGCAGTGGACCAGGCAAGCTGGGAGTTGTGGTCCGCTCCTCTCCGCGGCCACAACGTCAGGGACCCAGCAGTGTCAGGGCAGCTCGGCGTCAGGTGACTGGGGCAGCGAGACCCCTCAGCGGCCGGTCGGCAAAACAGGTGAGACCCCCGCTCTGCTCCGGGAGCCGTTTCCTTTTGTGCACCTCCAGGCGCTGACCACAGGAAGTGGGCGGTGCAGTGGCAGTGGACCAGGCAAGCTGGGAGTTGTGGTCCGCTCCTCTCCGCGGCCACAACGTCAGGGACCCAGCAGTGTCAGGGCAGCTCGGCGTCAGGTGACTGGGGCAGCGAGACCCCTCAGCGGCCGGTCGGCAAAACAGGTGAGACCCCCGCTCTGCTCCGGGAGCGTCTCCTTTTGTGCGCCTCCAGGCGCTGACCACAGGAAGTGGGCGGTGCAGTGGCAGTGGACCAGGCAAGCTGGGAGTTGTGGTCCGCTCCTCTCCGCGGCCACAACGTCAGGGACCCAGCAGTGTCAGGGCAGCTCGGCGTCAGGTGACTGGGGCAGCGAGACCCCTCAGCGGCCGGTCGGCAAAACAGGTGAGACCCCCGCTCTGCTCCGGGAGCCGTCTCCTTTTGTGCGCCTCCAGGCGCTGACCACAGGAAGTGGGCGGTGCAGTGGCAGTGGACCAGGCAAGCTGGGAGTTGTGGTCCGCTCCTCTCCGCGGCCACAACGTCAGGGACCCAGCAGTGTCAGGGCAGCTCGGCGTCAGGTGACTGGGGCAGCGAGACCCCTCAGCGGCCGGTCGGCAAAACAGGTGAGACCCCCGCTCTGCTCCGGGAGCCGTCTCCTTTTGTGCGCCTCCAGGCGCTGACCACAGGAAGTGGGCGGTGCAGTGGCAGTGGACCCGGCAAGCTGGGAGTTGTGGTCCGCTCCTCTCCGCGGCCACAACGTCAGGGACCCAGCAGTGTCAGGGCAGCTCGGCGTCAGGTGACTGGGGCAGCGAGACCCCTCAGCGGCCGGTCGGCAAAACAGGTGAGACCCCCCGATAGTAATCCTGATTCGGCTTCAAACAGGTGTTTGCCTCCAAACTGAGTTGACAGGCCTTCGTGGATGGTAGCTATGTTTTTGAACTTGTAGTTCTACCTCAGCGACAGCCCATTTAAATGCTAACAGATCATATGCCAGTGGCTAATAGGTCATATGGCATGATGCAATGATGCTGGAACAATTTTCAGAGTGAGGGTGCTGCCATCAATGTTACATCATTAAAGTCATATAGATTGTGAAGATCTAAATTACACAAAAAACAAGTGTAGGAAATGAGCTATGTCTATTCTGCAGGAGAATGGCACCGATCCAGTGGTGCCCCATGGAGCACATTGTCTAGAATATATGAACAGAGCACGGCATGGTAAGGTACTACCTTTAATAAAGTACACATTTTCCATTGAAACGGCAATGGGATTTGCCTCAGACATGCAGGTTTACTGCTAAACACTACGGTGCACATACAATAACGTGTGGAAATCAAGTGTCAGCACATATTTATCATCTGAATAAAATGTCTTGACTTGTTGTTAACCTTTTGAAATCTTTGCTCCATTGCACTTAAAAATGATAGAGAACAACATGTCTAATAGCATGCACTTTCTTTGCTGCAGATATATGTTTAAGCATTTGTGTCGCTTATTTACAACTATTTAAATATTGTTTCTTCTAAAACACTTCACGTCCTACATGCTTTCTTTGCACGTTGTCTCTATACTTGCAAGATTATGACTTCATTCATATTGGGGCGTGGCTTACGCGCCGTTGAGGAATGGCGGTTCTCCCGTGAGCTCCGTAGAGCTACGGGTTCTTCAGAGCTGTATGGACCTTCATTTCCCCCTATAGAAGCCTGACTTTTGGATCCCTTTTCGGTGGACTATGGTCCCCGCCTGCTGCAGTTCTCTTTTGCGGACTATGTGCCGTTTTTACGGGTGAAAAGATCTTCGGCGTTTTTCTGCTTCCTCGGGACGCGGGTGGCCGCCATTTTGAGCCGCTGAGCCCGCGTCCTCTCGCAGATTATCGAGCCACCTCCTGCTGCCTTTAATGCCTTTCTCAGCCAACTCTGTCATCGCGTCGCCTCCCTCATCTCAACAAATCCTAAGGTATGGCGTAAATCGTGATTTTTTGCCTGTTTTTCTCATGGCTTGTTTCCTGTCAGCTCTTCATAATTTTCTACTCCTGTGAGACTACAGCCGCCATTTTAGGTATTGGCGCGGAGGTGTGCTATTATTCTGTCGCATCGGCATCCATGTTTCGGCTTCTCATCCTTGGTGCATCATTCTTACTTTATTTTCAAGCCTTTCCTGTTATGGATTTTCTTTCACCCTCTGAGCATCTTCCTATCCTAATTCGCTGTAGAGACTGGGCATCCTAATTGTTCATTCACTATCAGACAAGCCTGTGACTGCTGCCTTCATTCCATTTTTGTGCCATTTCTGTGTGGACTACAACTATTTATTTTTGTAAGAATCTCTCTGTGGATTGTGAGAGTTTTACATCCATTCAGAGCCCACGTTATTTCTTCAATTCTGGTGTGTTCTCACGGTGTCGCAATGGCTCATGACGCAAGCACTGTTAAGTCCTCTCACACTGGCACAAAGCCTAAACGTCTTAAGAATGACCCACCTTCACCTATCCTTACCTCTCCAAATCCCGTCCTGGATTCTTTCCTAGAGGAGGTACGGGGTCTCCAACCTTTTATGTCTGCCACTAATGAAAAATGTAAGCAAATTGAAGAGAGATGGGTCATTATGGAAGGCAAGGTTTTGCATTTGGAACAACGTGTCAGTGATATTCAGGATGTCTCCTCTAAAATACCTCTACTGGAAAAAGAGATTCAAAAGTTAAAGCTTCATACTGAGGACCTTGAAAATTGTAATCGAAGGAATAACCTACGTATTTATGGTGTTCAGGAGAATCTTGAGGTGTCTGACATGGTGTCCTTCATTCGAAAATTCCTGCATGAACTTTTAGATCTTCAACCTGCATTTCACCCTCTTAATATCCAAAAGGCTCACCGTCTAGGTTGTCTCACTTCCAATGCGTCTAAACCTCATGGCAGTATTATTTTATTCCTTGAGTTTGCTGAGTTAATGACTGTCCTGAAGGCTGCTAGACTCAAACAACGTCTTATATGGTCCGAGCATTATATTTTTATTTCTCAAGACCTTTCGAATGCAACGAATGTCCAGCGCAAAGAATTCTTGAGTCTTCGCCCTCAAATGAGACAGTTGAACATCCAATATGGTATCCTTCACCCGTGTTTCTGCAAGATTACACATAATGGGTGTACCCGCTCGTTTGATGATCCTCAGAAGCTCCACGCATATCTACAAAATGTTTCCTCATCTACCATGGACACTAATACTTGATATTTCTTTTCTTCCTCTTCTTATTGTCTGAATTTGGTATGCTGATATGATTGGTCTGGCTCTGTTATGTTTTTCCTTTTTGCATTCTTCTTCTCTTGAAGTTCTGTCTCTTCATAATTTTTTCACCCATTTTTGCTCTTCTGCTGCTCGCTGGAGTCCGTTTCCTCTTTGGCCTCTCCTCGCTCCCGATGTCTTGGTTTTTTCTTTCTTCTCAGACCTGGCATTTTTGCCTTGATATGTCTACTTTCTTCTTTCCTTTTATCTTTCTCTTTTGTCCTTCCTCCCTAACTTGCTTTTTCCTTTTCTGTCTTCTTTTCTTGTCTTGTGCACTCTCCCACTTTCATTTTTCTGAACACCCTCTTCTTTTTTGGTTTCCGTGTTTTATATTGTTGTCTACAATGATTTTGGGAGCACTGAATCCAATCAATGTGCATGTGTTGGATATTTCATCCTTATGTAATGTATTTGTTTACTGTGTCCTTTTTTGTAGCTGTTCTCCTGCAGTGTGTCTACTCCAAGTGTATCTCCACTTCCTCACCCTCCATCATGTGTAACTTTGTGACGTGGAATGTTCGAGGTCTTGGACACCCTGTCAAGTGTCAAAAGGTATTGGCTCATTTATCCAAGCTTAATTCACAAGTTCTTTTTCTCCAAGAAACCCACTGCACGGATGCTGAATCGTCTAAGCTAAAAAGAAAATGGGTGGTTCAAGTTGTGTTTTCTCCTGCTGTCAACAAAAAAGGAGGTGTTGCTATAAAGGGTTATCTGTCCACATTTTTTCTTCTCAAGCTGATGATGAAGGTCATTGGGTAATGGCTAAGCTTGTGATCCAGAATAAGACATTGGTTTTATTGAACATTTATGGTCCGGTTCGACCAGACCCCAAATTTTGGAATGATGTTAAAATTCTTATCTCCTCACTTGATTGTCCAAATAATGTAATTGCTGGTGATGTTAACCAATGGATAGATGCTTTTTCCGACAGACTCTCCTCAAGCAAATTTCATCCTGATAAATCTCATAAATGTTTCTAATCTGCCATTACCTCTCGTCCCTTCTATGATGTATGGAAAACTTGCAATCCTGTTTTCCTTGAATATACATTTTTCTCGAATGTTCACCATACTCGCTCAAGGATTGACTATATTTTGGTCAGTAAGTCTCTACTCCCCTCAATTAAAAAATCAGAGATTGGTTCTATTTTTATTTCGGACCATGCACCTGTTCATGCGACCCTTGACCTTACCCTTACCTCTTCTAAATTTAGTCGATAAAAATTCAATACCTTCCTATTGTCTGATAATGTTTTTGTAAAAGAAGTGACGGTGTTTATTAATGAATTTTTCACTTTTAACAACCCTTCGGACACTTCTATCCCTAATAATTGGGATGCTTTTAAAGCAGCCCTTCGAGCATTCACTATCTCCTATGTCTCTAAAAAAAAGAAACTAAATAGAACTAAATATGAAGACCAACTCAAGAACATCAAACAACTTGAACACCTGTATTTTTCCTCTAAATCTACTGATGCCCTTCAAAACTTAATTAAAGCGAAAACTGAACTAAATAAAATCGCTACAGTTGAAGCATGTAATACCTTACTAAAAATCAAATCTAAATTTCATGGAGGTCAAAACAAGGCTGGTAAAATGTTGGCGAATTATCTAAAAATCAAATCTGAACGTGAAACTGTAGGTCCTATTCTTAACGAATCTATCAATCAATTGGTTACATCCGATGAGGACATTGCGGAAGTTTTTCATAACTATTATCAAACCCTGTACACTGATGACACTCACCCTTCTGCTCAAAACTTAACATCTTTTTTTGATGGTCTCCCCCCACCCCCGTCGCTTCTGGATGAATTTGACCAGTTGGAGAAAGACATTTCTCCTCAAGAAGTTCTTCGGGCTATTAACTCATTAAAAAAATCTAAGGCACCAGGTCCAGACGGACTGCCAGTTGAATTTTACTCTGCATTGCATACCATTTTTGTGCCTAAATTACTTCAACTTTTTAATTCTTTTATTACTAATGCTAAGGCCTCAGGATCTTTCCTGGATGCTCTAATCATTATAATTCCCAAACCTGACAAAGATCACTCCCAGTGTAAGAATTATCGTCCTATATCCTTGATCAATAATGATTGTAAAATTTTTGCTAAAATTCTTGCTTCCCGTCTTGATTCTCTTATCCTACTTTTGATTAAAAATGACCAGGTTGGTTTTGTAAAAGGCAGGCTGGCTGCTGATAATGCTCGTATGTTTTCTAATATTATATCTCACAGTAAAAACTTGAAAGCCCCACTAGCTGCTTTGTCTTTGGATGCTGAGAAAGCCTTCGACCGCATTAATTGGCAATTTATGTTTCGTACCTTAAACTGGTTTGGTTTTGGCCCCTCATTTATTTCCCTAGTTAAGCTCCTATACTCCTCTCCTCGTGCCAGTATTTTTGTTAATAACCAATTTTCTAGGTCTTTTTCCTTGTGTAGGGGTACAAGACAAGGCTGCCCTCTCTCCCCATTATTGTTTATCCTCTGCTTTGAACCTTTTTTGGAACGAATTCAAACTAACCCTACTAATAATGGCTTTAAACTTACCTCAATTGAAACAAAAATATCTGCTTTTGCGGATGACATCTTGGTTTATATGGCTAACCCTGTCACGTCTCTCCCTCCTTTTTTGGTAGAAGTTCGTTTGTATTCCTCCATTTCAGGATACAAACTAAATTTATCTAAAACTGAAGTTTTACCTTTAAATTCCATCTGTTATCAATACATGTTTCACTCTACTGACTTCGCGTGGTGCCCTTCTAAACTCAAATACCTTGGCATTTAGTTTTCATCATCCCTTAATGATACACTCAAACATACCTTTGCTTCACTTATCAAGAAAATCCAATCCCTTATCCTCATTTGGTCTCCCTTATTTCTATCCTGGTGGGGTAGACTCGACACTATTATAATGATGATTACGCCACATATACTTTACACTGTATCTATGCTTCCTATAAAAATACCTAATTCATATTTTGCTCACATAAATTCTATATGTTCTACATCTTTATGGAATGATAAACACGCTCGCATTGCCTTACACAAACTCATCTGTCCTAAGAATGAAGGTGGTGTCCGTTTCCCCAACTTTAAAACTTACCACTCTGCCTTCCTGATTAAACAATCCTTTTCTTTAGCATATGACTTTCTGGACTCCCCAATACCCAGCTGGGTTGCTTTTGAACGCTCACTGTTAAAGGATTTCTCGTTCCAACACACTGTCTTTATGCCAAATTGCTCATTTTTGGCTAAACACCCGGTTCTAAAATACTCCCAAACACTACTGCAAGACACATTCTCTAAGGATCTTCTTCAATGTTTTTTGTCAACCACTGTGTGGTATAATAAATTTCTCAAATTTAAGTGCAAGTCCTTCTATTACAAATATTGGAAAGAAAAGGGTATTTTATTTCTCCATCAATTTTTCTCTAATATTTCTATTATTCCTTTTCATCAATTGCAAAATCTATACCAATTGCCCTTACATTGTTTCACTGAGTATACCAACATTATTGCCTCCATACAATCTCATTTATCAACCCTTTCTACACCTGATATCTTACCGTCTTTTTCTCCCTCAACTCCCCTTTATACTTTGTTTTCTCTGCACCAACCTAAAGCTGCACTTGTATATAGTAAAAAAAGGGGGGTAACCCAATAAACCCTTGTGAGCTTGGGCAGATAATATATCACAAAAAATTGCCAGCATGGGATTTGTTTCACACTTTTATATGCAGCATTTGGGATTTCTAATGAAAAAAGTTTTAAATCCTAACTGTACACATCAGTTGCTGTATTGTATTTAGAAAGTCCAATTAATTAGGACGGCGCAAAAATCACAATGTAAGGCTACCACACTAGCCAAACCAAAAGAAAAGAAGAAGAAGCAACACAAAGGAATTATGTATCACAATTGTTATTATTTTTAAAACAATTATAAGGGTCATTCATCAGTTGATAGAATGAAACATAAAAAATTCAAATGTACAAGGAAAACATTCATTGGTCCAACAGTACAAAAGAATATGTCCCAGCTGTTACATATGATGCAATGACTACTGCTAAATTCGCAGTAAGGCACTGAACGCAAGATGTCAATACTTGCAGGAGTTGACGTGAAGGTCGATGTTTCGGTCTTATCAAGATTAATTACAAGATCATCATCAGGACAAATTTAAATGTATGAGACGATGACCCCTACAAAATAACATAATTTAATCAATCAATGGTAATGTTCATTATGTGTTGCAGCATAGTTACCAAGTTAAACATTAGAATTTATTGATACTTCCATTTCCAAATGTACATTAACCAAGAAAAATCAAGACAAATGCTTGGCACTCAATATTAACAAGGACGGTGTGGAGTCACTTCTATTTTCAATAATTAAAAAGACATTTAATTAAAAACATTTCATTACAAAACATTCAATTTACAGTCTGACAAACAGCTATGTGTCTATGCTATCCATATATGCATGAGCATGTCTGAAACCGTATATTACTTCCATATAGCGCAGTGAAGTGCATCTACCCATTGATTCTAGAGTGGGCACAGTAATACTGTCGCATTCCTGTAGTTGAGTCAGACTTACTTGTAAAGGAGAAACCTGTTATAGCCAACAGTCACGTTTGAAAAATGTCATGAATTTGATTTCATTGGTGGCAGGATTTCACTATGGGATACAAGATAATACATATTGGCACTGCTCTCGAAAGAAATAAGGCCAAAACAGTGTTTTGTGACCTAGAAGTTAATTACCTGAATGACTCCAGTGGAGTTTCTGGATCAAGATTCTATGTCTGTAGATCAGCGTTATATTCATGGAGGATCTCTAGAATATCTGTAATTACAAAGAACATTGTTCACTATGTTTGGGTAAACTCAATGATAAAATATCCAGGACAGCTATTATATTATCAAGTCCTAGTCTACAATGTGCTAATCGAAATGTTAGTTCTCAAAGGGAGTCAATATCATGCGTACTTATTATCAAGCAACCTCCGATAGTTGCCGCTAAGGTCAGACTATTCTACATTGTCTCATAGCGGATATATAGTGAAATTAGACACAATCCGGTTAGTTAACGATCTAACACGGGTCATAGGGGTGAATCCGCTAAGTGTTATGCCATGAGTTATGTCACCGTATCAGAGATGTCAGGTGAGAGCTACGTATGGCAATGTTTCTTTCACAGTTCAACCGCATCAATATAAGTCCATCAGTTAACAAACGAGGACTGCTGTGTTAAGTCGAGCAAGTGGTATCTCTATCGACATATTAAATTAGCCGTGTGAACGTATTACAAGATAACGTCAGCTTAACGACGGCAAGATAAGTACATGCCGGCATTCACCAGATCTGGGTACTTACTTGCTCGTCTCTTCACTGAGGTCGAAAACAGACGTGCTTCTACCGGTCAATTCACGGAGAGGCGATCAAACTAACAAGTCTCGGATCGCTTCTTTTAAACAGAGACACTACTTACTATAGGTTACTTGAATCACGTGATCTTAAAGGTGACATAGAAAACGTAGAGAAAGTCCCAAGTGAGCGCCATCTTAGGTGTATACTTGAACACCAAATGACATGACGCCAAAAGGTTGAATATGTAGAGACAAGGAAAAGGGGCCACAATGATGGCAGAGCACCCTATCGATATCTAAAAAGTGGCGAAACAAAACTGCCTAATTTTAAAATCGTCACTATTTATAAACATGAGGGGTTGCGTGATTCAACTAGTTGGTTTTATTGAATCATGTGACCTATAGAATATGTGTCGTGTGACGAGTGCAGTTGATGCCGCATTGGGTATATATAAGCAAAAACTCAATACAGAGCCAATGTAAAGCTATTAATATCCAAACATGCATCCTGCAGTATTGTGATGGGTAGATTATTATCACAACAGTGATCTCAACAATTCACACGGAATTACCCTTTATGCATAATTATGAACATAGTTAGGTTCTATTTTATAAGTGTTGAAGCAATAGATAGAGATCTATCACACATTGTTCGATCAAAATTATGGCATATTATTCACCCATTGTTCAATCAAAATTATGGCATAATATTATATTAACCAAAATCAAACACATTTGTATTGTAATAAACCTGAGGCTCTATATTCAAAAAATCCTATGTAGCATGTACACAATGACACATATAGATCACTTTAATGAAATCTGTCGCCTACTAGGGCGCGCACATTCTAATTGGGAATCATATCGATTCCAGTATTGTTCTAGAGTTCGTATTCAAAGATCAGCATGCACAGTATGTATGTAACAGTACACTGAACAACCATATATCTGAGCCCAGATTTATCAGTTTTAGCAATACTTATGCTCACAGGTTATTCAAAGACATTCACAATGAAGTGATAATGTTTATAAAATAACTAAAGTCTTTCAGAGAAAACAGCTTAGTTGAGACACACTAGTGAATGCCATTCAGTAAAGGAGTTCATTCCTTCCTTAATGCTATTGGCTGTTTCTATCCACCTGTTTTCTTTCATAGTCAGAGTTTTATCAATGTTTTTCTGCCTAATGGTGGGTTTAACCACCTCAAGGACCCACCATTTCATGTCTTTTTCGGTGTGTTCGAACTCCACATAATGGTCAACAAGAGGAGCGTTCTCCACTTTACATCTGATCCTAGATTGGTGTTGCAGAATCCTCTGCTTCACCATCTGTGTAGTTTTTCCGATATATAGTCGGTTGCATGGACACTGAATACAGTACACCACATTGTGGGTTCTGCAATTAGAGAAGTATCTCATCTGAATTTTTCTTCCATTTATTGTGCAATCTGTCATATTCCACGTTGACCCACAGTCAGCACAGTTGTTACATCTAAAGTGGCCAGTAATGGGTACAAGTTGTCTCACGTTGTCCACAAGATTGGACTCCTGTTTATCATATGTGTGGACCAACTTGTCTCTCAGATTCGGGCCACGTTTAAAAGCAAAGAGTGATTTTTCTCTGAGTTCGGGACAACTAGATAGCAATGGCCATTGTTTGGTGACTATTTTCTTTAGTTGATTGCTAATGGTTCCATATGTCGTAACACAAACCAAGGGGTTACTATCTTGTTTTAATTTGCTTTCAAGGAGTAGCTCACGATTATTATACCAAGCCCTTTTGAGGGAGGCTTTAAGTAGTGTATTTGGATAGCCTCTATCACTTAGTTTGTTTTTGAGGATTCGCGCTTCCCTGAAGTAATCCGTGCGTTTAGAGTTATTCCTCCTTAATCGAAGAAATTGACTGAAAGGCAATCCCTCTCGTAACGCCCTGGGATGATGACTGTTAAATTTCAAGAGAGTATTCCTTGCTGTGGGCTTGGTATAAAGTGTTGTGTAGAGCGTGTTTTCATCATCAACTTTAATGGTGATATCCAAATAGTTCATTTCATTTCATTTCATTTGGAATCTTTATTCGGTTCTTAAAAAGACACCATAAAAGCACATCAACAATATACACACAAAATATAAAAGGAATAAAATTTCCGTTTAAAAGAGATGATAAAAGAGAAATTTAGCTAAAAACCATAATTCATTAGGCTAGTGGGTGAGGGAGTTCATTTTTTTTAGAGGGTCAAAGAAAATGTTGCTATCCTGGTTCTCTAGTGTTCCGTAGCCGTAATGCCACCCGGATAAAGTTTATAGTGCAAAGAAGGGTATAAGCGTCTTCTGCATCCTGGAGGAACCTCAGGGCCAGTTTCGCTTGTCTGAACTTCGATTCTTTCAGAATCCCCACCAGGAACTGGCGTCTTGGTACTGTATAAAATGGGCACAATAAAACAAAGTGAAGGGTATCCTGCGGAGACCTGTTGTCGCAGCCGCAGGTACCCTTCTCTTCCACTTTGTGAGTGAACCCAGCCGGAACCGCAAATAGATGGTGAAGCATGTTAAGTCTGAAACGGGTCATGAGATAGCGATCCTGAGTGTTATACATGACCCTCAGATATGCTTCCATTCCTTGCTTCGCTGTAAGCTTACAATACGCTGAGACAGTAGATTTATGACTCTCGTTCTTAGCCCTCATTATCCGTACCCGTTCAGGAAAAAGTTTTTTTATCACAGTTTTGCTCTCAGCAGTTCATTTCACAATTACTGCTCTCCAAGGTAAACTTAAGATTGTTGTTCCTACTATTAAGCCAATCATGGAATTCAGAGAGTTGATTGTTACTGCCTCTCCAGATTAAAAAAATATCATCAATATATCTTAGCCAACAGGAAATGTTGGCTAATTATGGATTGAGATGATGGTAAATATATTTTTGTTCAAAGTCACAGACGTAGATATTTGCTATGTCTGGCGCGTATACTGCCCCCATAGCAACTCCTTTCAGTTGCTGGTAATAGTTTTTTTCGAACAAAAAGAAATTCTCACATAAGGAGATACGTATACACTCAATGATGAAGTCTGTAGGTACGTTATGTAGCCTGGTGCGTGAATCTAATAAATCCCTAGTTATTAGTAGTGCCTCATTTTGGGGGATGTTCGTATAGAGACTTTCTATATCCATTGAGACCAAAAGTTCCTCTTCTGGATTGAAATGATGGTTTTCAAGTCTGTTGATTACAGAAGTGGTGTCTCTGATATATGTCTCTGATTCAACCCCAAACGGTCTAATGAAAAAGTCTGAGTTTTGGGCCAGGGGCTTGAGGATGGAGTTGCAGCCTGACACTATAGGCCTCCCTGGTGGTGACGTGGCTTGTTTGTGCATTTTTGGGAGAATGTAGATCGCTGGCACAGTTGGTGATTTGTTGATGAGGAAAAGTGCCTCCTTATCACTGAGCCAGCCACCTACATGTCCTTTTTGGCTCAAAGATAGAATCTCTGATTCAAGCCTAGAAGTGGGATTGCTAGAAAGTTGTTTATAGTTACTATCTACTGAAAGTTGTTTAAACATCTCATTCCTGTATGATTCTCTGTCCCATAAAACAATGCCGCCACCCTTATCGGCTGGTTTAATAAGGGTGTCGGTAAGAGACTCAAGATTTTTCAGAGCAAGTTGTTCTGCTTTGCTGAGATTGTTTCTAATGAATGGAAGATGTTCAAAAAGATTTTCTGTCTTTTTGAGAACAGCATTCTCAAACGTTATAATATCTTTTGATACCATGTTGTTTAATGGAAAAAATGTTGAGGGGGGATGCAAACCTGTTACATTCCGCTCTGGTCTTGTTGGTTTTTCATGAAAGAAATTTCTTAATCGAATGGTTCTAAAGAATTTGTAAAGTTCTAGTTTGGTTTGGAACCGACTATTCCTATGCATGGGGACAAATGAAAGTCCAGAGGAGAGGAGCCCTATTTCAGATTCAGTGAGAGTGTGATTGGAGATGTTAAAGATAGGAATTAGGGTATCTGTATTCACCACTCGTAGTACTGATTGCGGGGCTGTCGCTGGCCCGGGGTATATTGGTACCGGAACCATCCTCTTTTCGCCCCTCTTGTCTTCCGAGGGCGACCTGTTCCTCTCCTGCCCTGTGCTAAAAAAGACTGTCTGGATGTAGAGGGTTGCTGTTCAAAGCTAGGTCTATATTGACCACCAGTTGTTTGTTCACCATCAGTATCTGATCCTGTATCAGAAAAGGTTATTCTTTTATGTTGTTGTTGATTTGGCCCTTGTGGTCCACTCTGATTTTGGTAGAAGTCTTTTTGCAAATAGGGATACGTCTTGTCCTTATTGTATTGATGGATATCTTTCTGCAGTTTGTCAGTTTTATTAGCGGAGTGCACAAAATGCACAAACATGCCATGACACCACCAGGGAGGCCTATAGGGTCAGGCTGCAACTCCATCCTCAAGCCCCTGGCCCAATACTCAGACTTTTTTATTAGACCGTTTGGGGTTGAATCAGAGACATATATCAGAGACACCACTTCTGTAATCAACAGACTTGAAAACCATCATTTCAATCCAGAAGAGGAACTTTTGGTCTCAATGGATATAGAAAGTCTCTATACGAACATCCCCCAAAATGAGGTACTACTAATAACTAGGGATTTATTAGATTCACGCACCAGGCCACATAACGTACCTACAGACTTCATCATTGAGTGTATATGTATCTCCTAATGTGAGAATTTCTTTTTGTTCAAAAAGAACTATTACCAGCAACTGAAAGGAGTTGCTATGGGGGCAGTATACGCCCCAGACATAGCAAATATCTACGTCTGTGACTTTGAACAAAAATATATTTACCATCATCTCAATCCATACTTAGCCAATATTTCCTGTTGGCTAAGATATATTGATGATATCTTTTTAATGTGGAGAGGCAGTAACAATCAACTCTCTGAATTCCATGATTGGCTTAATAGTAGGAACAACAATCTTAAGTTTACCTTGGAGAGCAGTAATTGTGAAATGAACTTTTTGGATATCACCATTAAAGTTGATGATGAAAACACGCTCTACCCAACACTTTATACCAAGCCCACAGCAAGGAATACTCTCTTGAAATTTAACAGTCATCACCCCAGGGCGTTACAAGAGGGATTGCCTTTCGGTCAATTTCTTCGATTAAGGAGGAATTGCTCTAAATGCACGGATTACTTCAGGGAAGCGCGAATCCTCAAAATCAAACTAAGTGATAGAGGCTATCCAAATAAACTACTTAAAGCCTCTCTCAAAAGGGCTTGGTATAATAATCGTGAGCTACTCCTTGAAAGCAAATCAAAACAAGATAGTAACCCCTTGGTTTGTGTTACGACATATGGAACCATTAGCAATCAACTAAAGAAAATAGTCACCAAACAATGGCCATTGCTATCTAGTTGTCCCGAACTCAGAGAAAAACCACTCTTTGCTTTTAAACGTGGCCCGAATCTGAGAGACAAGTTGGTCCACACATATGATAAACAGGAGTCCAATCTTGTGGACAACATGAGACAACTTGTACCCATTACTGGCCACTTTAGATGTAACAACTGTGCTGCCTGTGGGTCAACGTCGAATATGAAAGATTGCACAATAAATGGAAGAAAAATTCAGATGAGACACTTCTCTAATTGCAGAACCCACAATGTGGTGTACTGTATTCAGTGTCCATGCAACCGACTATATATCGGAAAAACTACACAGATGGTGAAGCAGAGGATTCTGCAACACCAATCTAGGATCAGATGTAAAGTGGAGAACGCTCCTCTTGTTGACCATTATGTGGAGTTCAAACACACCGAAAAAGACATGAAATGGTGGGTCCTTGAGGTGGTTAAACCCACCATTAGGCAGAAAAACATTGATAAAACTCTGACTATGAAAGAAAACAGGTGGATAGAAACAGCCAATAGCATTAAAGAAGGAATGAACTCCTTTACTGAATGGCATTCACTAGCGTGTCTCAACTAAGCTGTTGTCTCTGAAAGACTTTAGTTATTTTCTAAACATTATCACTTCATTGTGAATGTCTTTGGATAACCTGTGAGCATAAGTATTGCTAAATCTGATAAATCTGGGCTCAGATATATGGTTGTTCAGTGTACTGTTACATACATACTGTGCATGCTGATCTTTGAATACGAACACTAGAACAATACTGGAATCGATATGATTCCAAATTAGAATGTGCGCGCCCTAGTATGCAACAGATTTCATTAAAGTGATCTATATGTGTCATTGTGTACATGCTACATAGGATTTTTTGAATATAGAGCCTCAGGTTTATTACAATACAAACGTGTTTGATTTTGGTTAATATAATATTATGCCATAATTTTGATTGAACAATGGGTAAATAATATGCCATAATTTTGATCAAACAATGTGTGATAGATCTCTATCTATTGCTTCAACAATTATAAAATACAACCTAACTATGTTCATAATTGTGCATGAAGGGTAATTCCTTGTGAATTGTTGAGATCGAGATCACTGTTGTGATAATAATCTACCCATCACAATACTGCAGGATGCATGTTTGGATATTAATATCTTTACATTGGCTCTGTATTGAGTTTTTGCATATATATACCCAATGCGGCATCAACTGCACTCGTCACACGACACATATTTTATAGGTCACGTGATTCACCTAACCAACTGGTTGAATCACGCAACCCCTCATGTTTATAAATAGTGACGATTTTAAAATCATCGGCAGTTTTGTTTCGCCACTTTTTAGATATCGATAGGGTGCTCTGCCATCATTGTGGCCCCTTTTCCTTGTCTCGACATAATCAACCTTTTGGCGTCATGTCATTTGGTGTTCAAGTATTACCTAAGATGGCGCTCACTCGGGACGTTCTCTACGTTTTCTATGTCACCTTTAAGATCAAGTGATTCAAGTAACCTATAGTAAGTAGTGTCTCTGTTTAAAAGAAGCGTTCCGAGGCTTGTTAGTTTGATCGCCTCTCAGTGAATTGACCGGTAGAAGCACGTCTGTTTTCGACCTCAGTGAAGAGACGAACAAGTAAGTACCCAGATCTGTTGAATGCCGGCATGTACTTATCCTGCCGTTGTTAAGCTGACGTTATCTTGTAATACGTTCACAAGGCTAATTTAATATGTCGATAGAGATACCACTTGCTCGACTTAACACAGCAGTCCTCGTTTGTTAACTGATGGACTTATATTGATGCGGTTGAACTGTGAAAGAAACATTGCCATACGTAGCTCTCACCTGACATCTCTGATACGGTGACACAACTCATGGCATAACACTGAGGTGATTCACCCCTATGACCCGTGTTAGATCGTTAACTAACCGGATTGTGTCTAATGTCACTATCTATCCGCTATGAGACAATGTAGAATACTCTGACCTTAGCGGCAACTATCAGTGGTTGCTTGATAATAAGTACGCATGATATTGACTCCCTGTGAGAACTAACATTTGGATTAGCACATTGTAGACTAGGACTTGATAATATAATATCTGTCCTGGATATTTTATCATTGAGTTTACCCAAACATAGTGAACAATGCTCTTTGTAATTACAGATATTCCAGAGATCCTCCATGAATATAACGCTGATCTAAAGACATAGAATCTTGATCCAGAAACCCCACTGGAGTCGTTCAGGTAATTAACTTCTAGGTCACAAAACACTGTTTTGGCCTTATTTCTTTCTGAGAGCAGTGCCAATATTTATTATCTTGTCTCCCATAGTGAAATCCTGCCACCAATGAAATCAAATTTATGAAATTTTTCAAATGTAACTGTTGGCTATAACGGGTTTCTCCTTTACAAGTAAGTCTGACTTAACTACAGGAATGCGACAGTATTACTGTGCCCACTCTAGAATCAAAGGGTAGATGCACTTCACTGCGCTATATGGAAGTAATATACTGTTTCAGACATGCTCATGCATATATGGATAGCACAGACACATAGCTGTTTGTCATACTGTAAATTGAATGTTTTGTAATGAAATGTTTTTAATTAAATGTCTGTTTAATTATTGAAAATAGAAGTGACGCCACACCGTCCTTGTTAATATTGATTGCCAAGCATTTGCCTTGATTTTTCTTGGTTTATGTACATTTGAAAATGGAAGTATCAATAAATTCTAATGTTTAACTTGGTAACTATGCTGCAACACATAATGAACATTACCATTGATCGATTAAATTATGTTATTTTGTAGGGGTCATCGTCTCATACATATAAATTCGTCCTGATGAGGGTCTTGTAATTAATCTTGATAAGACCGAAACGTCGACCTCACGTCCACTCCTACTAGTAATCACATCTTGCGTTCAGTACCTTACTGCGAATTTAGCAGTAGTCATTGCATCATATGTAACAGCTGGGACATATTCTTTTGTACTGTCGGACCAATGAATGTTTTCCTTGTACATTTGAATTTTTTATGTTTCATTCTATCAACTGATGTATAACCCTTATAATTGTTTAAAAAAATAATAACAATTGTGATACATAATTCCTTTGTGTTGCTTCTTCTTCTTTTCTTTTGATTTGGCTAGTGTGGTAGCCTTACATTGTGATTTTTGCGCCGTCCTAAATAATTTGACTTTCTAAATACAATACAGCAACTGATGTGTACAGTTAGGATTTAAAACTCTTTTCATTAGAAATCCCGAATGCTGCATATAAAAGAGTGAAACAAATCCCTTGCTGGCACTTGTATATAAACTTTTGTTGTCTAATGTTATTGATCGACCTAGATCGACTACTGAGATTGCTTGGGAAACTGATTTGTCTGTTTCTCTCTCTGTTGATGTTTGGGATCACTTATGGTCCAAATTATTTAAAGTTTCTCTTGCTGCACGCATTACTCAATCCCTGTTTTTTTATCAATCACAGAGTTGTTCTCACGCCTGTAAGTATTTCTAAGTTTTCCCCATCCTCTTCTTCACTATGTTGGTCATGTTCTCTAGAAACAGGTACGCTTAAACATCAATTATTTGACTGCCTTCTGTTTTATCCTTTTGGAATTCTGTTTGGAGTATTTGCATGCGAATGTTTCATTGTTCCTCTTTTTTCAAATTATTGAATGTCTTTTTAGGTTCTGTGTCAGAAGATATCGATATTTTGCCCTCTAATGCTAGATTACTTGATCTTTTTATTGCTATTGCTTTTAAAGTGATCCTATCTTGTTGGAAAGATATCTCCAGATTATCTGTAATTACCTGGTGGTACTTCATTTGTGACGAGCATAGGATTGCTATCGCCTCCTCTTCTTCTGTCTCTTTAAAAATTAAATCTGATCTTCTATGGCTTCCTTTTACTACCTATCTCTCGTCCAAACCTCCCAACTGATTACATGACCTTTTCTTTCCTTGCACACGTTCCCCTTACTATTGTTTTTAGCTCTATTTTCTTCTTCTTTTTTACCTCTGTCCCTCCTCTTCTTTTCCTCTGTCTCTTCCTTCTCCTTCTCTACTTTCCTCCTCCTCTCCTCTTCCCCTTTTTTTAACTCTTTATTGTACATGAATTATATGCCACATGTTTTATCTTATGCTGTTCCTTGATACCAATATTTGGCTTTGTATTATGTTTCTTAAAACCTAATAAAAATTTCTTAAACTGAAAAAAATGACTTGGTTCATATTGAAAGTTTCCTTCACTAGGCAGTAAGAGAATGAAAAATGAAACATCAGGGATTCTCTGCTGGACCTGCTGTTTCTGTGGTCTCTTCTTTTTCCTGCACCGGGATTGTCACTGGTTAACGCAGCTCCTCGCCGGACCCGCTCCGCGGGTCCCGCTTCGCTGCGTGGTGCGAGACGCTTGGTGATCCGAGGGGCACTGCCTGAGGACTCTGGACTGGGGAGCAAGGACAGGCAAGTTCAGGGCTGCGAGCGGACCCGCAGGGACTCTAACTACCAGGAGTCCCTGCATGAAGTCAACCCATAACACCTGGGTCGCTCTCCCTGACTGCCCCGCCCCCGCCCCTGCATTGAAATCAGCCTCCACACCACATCCCGTGGGATTCTCTGCTGGACCTGCTGTTACTGTGGTCTCTTCTTTTTCCTGCACCGGGATTGTCACTGGTTAACGCAGCTCCTCGCCGGACCCGCTCCGCGGGTCCCGCTTCGCTGCGTGGTGCGAGGCGCTTGGTGATCCGAGGGGCACTGCCTGAGGACTCTGGACTGGGGAGCAAGGACAGGCAAGTTCAGGGCTGCGAGCGGACCCGCAGGGACTCTAACTACCAGGAGTCCCTGCGCGAGGTCAACCCATAACACCTGGGTCGCTCTCCCTGACTGCCCCGCCCCCCGCCCCTGCATTGAAATCAGCCTCCACACCACATCCCGTGGGATTCTCTGCTGGACCTGCTGTTACTGTGGTCTCTTCTTTTTCCTGCACCGGGATTGTCACTGGTTAACGCAGCTCCTCGCCGGACCTTCGCTGCGTGGTGCGAGGCGCTTGGTGATCCGAGGGGCACTGCCTGAGGACTCTGGACTGGGGAGCAAGGACAGGCAAGTTAAGGGCTGCGAGCGGACCCGCAGGGACTCTAACTACCAGGAGTCCCTGCGTGAGGTCAACCCATAACACCTGGGTCGCTCTCCCTGACTGCCCCGCCCCCTGCCCCTCCTCTTCCTCTTTATCATTGCACTGTGATACCGCTGCGCGGGAGGGCGCCGGGAGAAGCCCGGGACAAGGGCGGGACCGTCTAAGGCCGTCGGAGGCAGGAGGAGGCAGGGCTGGGCCACCCCTCTTACATCTACTGCAACAGGTCCTAGTTCGTGGTGCTTCACTGTGGTTCCGGAATCCAGCATGTCAACCCGTTCCGGCAAGGCCTTGAGGGGTGGCGGCGAAAGTGCCCCAGGGGGCGCCATGTTCGGTTCTATGGACCAATACCTCACCAGGGTGGCGGCTGTTATTGACAATGAGCTCGCCATATCAGAACGGCGCCTCTCTTTTGACTTTCCCCCTTCCAAAAGTCCTTCTTCGGCTCTAGTGATGTCCTCACCAATCTCCATTTCCCCTGCATCCTTGCTTGGGGATCTACCTGGGGATTCTCATATTGCACCACTAGAGGTTGGAACAGATGGGGTAGAAAGTTTGTTGTTTGATCCTCACCTCGTCAGCCCTTGTACCGTGGTTGTAGAGTCCCGCCCTGACCTTCCCACAGCCGGTTCTCCTGGTTTTCAGTCCCAACACTGCTCTGACGCTCCTACACTCGATCCACAACTTCCGCCCAAGACTCGAACTATCCAGGGGCCTATGAAAAGGAAGGGGAAAAAGGCGACCATTACCCGAAAGGGCTGTCACTCCACGCTTATTAAGCACGCCAGGTATCAGCCCCAGAGGGGCCCCACACTCCCAGGTGCCGGAGGACCTGCACCACCTGGGAACTCTAATGCCCCTCCAATCATAGCTGACACAGCGCTACCCCCCCTGCTGGTCCCAGCAGTACCTGACCTAGCCAACAAGGGTCTTTTTCTGGAGCCGTTCGAGAAACTGGTCAGGTCACTTTTGGTACCACTTATCGACCAAGTCAAAAGTTTGGGGGACAGGCTTGACCGCTTTGAACAGGTTACCAGGGACAATTTCTTCTCCCTGAAAACCCTGTTCAAACTACAGCTGAAGCCCAGCGAGGATAGGACAGATGGGAACACTGGGAAAGAGGTTTTAGTGAGTCATCCTCCAGGAGAACAGTTGACACAGCCGCCCAAGCGACCAGTCTCTGGGAACGCTTCCTCGGTTGCCTTCCAGGATGGCCCGAGGCAGTCAAGGCCGAATGTCTCCACTCATGCTGCCAAAGTGCATGCTATTCCTCCCCCAGTTGTAACAACCCCTGTGCCTAACCTAGGACAAAGGAAACACCAGAAGGGAGGGACGGGTCCAACTTCACAACCTGGGGCCGCCTTACACGCCAAAACTGGTGGTACAGCGACAACCCTTAAGGCTACACCCACCACCCTTCCGCCCAAAAACCCTTCCCCATTGGCTCTTTCGCAGAAACCTATACGAAAGTGTCCCCCAGTTAACCTTCCCCCTGAGTGCCACCCGTTTGTTGTCGTCCTCACCAAAGTCCCCCCTATTAGGAGTACCCAGCAGGAAAACCACCAGGCGCTTAAGAATAAGGTCATCCATTGGCTGAAAATCAACAGGCCCCTCCCTCCGGGAGTGGATGGCATAATTCTTGGCGTACGCAGGGTGGGATGGATTGGACACGGGAAAAAATCTCTTGAAGGGGATTGTGTGGTGGTCAATTTCCAAGACGCAAGAGTCGCCCATTTGATATGCTCCCAAGGGCGATCCACGGCTGGAACGGGTGTCGATGCAGTCGACTTAACATTCTTCTACCCACGGATTATCACGACCACTCCCACCATCCACCTTGGTCAACTCCCCTATAATAGCAGTCCTGGGGGCCAATTTCTCGTAGAAAACATCGTCCACGGTCACCCTTCCCCGGGAGTTATTTCACAGCAGTTATATCCAGCTCCAGTGATACAGAATTGGTGATCCTGGGGTTGCTGACTCTGTGACGCTCCCGGGGAGGCCCTTGTGGTTTTGAGTCCTGCTGCTGAGCCTACACCCCCCCTTAAAACCCGTAGCCCCTCGATTACATCACAAAGCCAGGCTACTGCCGAGTTCGTAAAAGAGCAAGGGGAGACCGGGGCATCTTCTGACCTTCTGGTTAGCCTCCCTGGTGTGGGTGCTGTGGACACGCCGCACCCTGTCGAGGACCGTAGCATTACGGCTGTGACGGACCCCCCGATTAGGGTTTTCAGCTGGAATGTGGCGGGCCTCGAGAGGAAGCTAGCGCTGCCGGACTGGAACGCGCTAGTGGAGCAACACTCCATATGCCTGTTCCAGGAAACCTGGAGTGGGGTGCCCCTGCACAAGGCAGGATATTCCACCCACTTTTTGCCAGCAGTTCATAGTGCAACTGGTAGGGGCCGCCCTTCGGGTGGCCTCTTAATTTGGGTGGCTTCAGAACTCAACTGCAGGGTGGTGGAGCGGGATACCAAATGCCCGGATCTCCTCAATATATTGCTGAAAAATCCCCAGGGCCGAGTCATCTTAAATATTTTTAACATTTACGCCCGAGGCACAAAGGGGGGTAGAGAATCCCCAGTAATAGCCTGTCTAGAAGCCCAGCTTCGCTCGTCACCTCATAGGTCTTGTACCTTGCTGGCGGGCGATTTCAATTGTACCTTTGAGCCCCTGGACCTTGAAATTCTAACTGATCAAGAGGAACACGACACCAGGTGGGGGATTCCGTCCCTTGAACTCAGTCCCATCAAAAAGTGGACAGAAGTGGCCCTCCAGATCAACTCATTAGCTATGGAGTTTGGTCTGAGGGCTGCCAATGGCAGGACTAGGTCCGACAAAGTAGGGGCCCATACCTACAATAGGCCAGGGCATACGTCACGGATTGACTACTTTCTCCTTGACATACACCTGTGGAGCATGGTGGAGGACATGGTGATTATACCATCTGTCGAGAGTGATCACAACCTCCTCTCTCTCACCTTGTCTCACAGGCGGCTAACTAGCACTGTGAGCAGAACTTCTCGTAACCCCGCCCCGGACCTGTCAGTAGTCGCCAACTGTGGACGGCGGCTAAAGTGGGCGAAGTTGGCACTCTCAGAGGAGAAAACCTCTGCCATCAGGCAGCTTCTTGCCTCAGCCCTAGTCAATCTTGACCCCCAAGAGGATGGGTTGTTGGAGGTGGCCCTAAGGTTTTGTACCATAACCCAGGCTATTAGTGACCTCTTTGTAGTTCCTGCTAATACGAACAGAAGGAAACCAAGCTCACGAGCTAGACAGGGCTGGTACAATCAGAAGTGCAGGGAGGCGAAGTCACTTCTCATTGAAGCAGTCAAGTCCAAACTACCGTCCAAGACTAGGGTGGCCAGGAGACACTATGCACTCTGCCAAAAAAACGCTAAGATGGAGTGGGAGGATAACTTCTGGCAGGACCTCCTGGCTGCCAGTCGTGGGAAAGACGCCAAAGGTTTTTGGGACTTGGTGGGCAATAGGAACCGTCCCGATGACACCCTGAGGACTTGTACCATCAATGCTCAGACATGGTTCTCCCACTTCCAAAAACTTTATTCTGCCGCTGAAGGCCCACTAAACGACCCTTTTAACCTCCCGCCCTTTACCCTAGTTCAAGACCTGGAATTTTTTTCTGTTTTGGATGTTACAAAGCAGATTAAAACCTTGGTACCATTAAAAGCAGCTGGTCCGGATGGCCTACCAGGCGATATCCTCCGAGCATATCCGGAAGAATGGGGGGTACTAATCTCTGCACTCCTCAATGCAATCGTTGTGGGAGGCCCTGTGCCAGACTCCTGGAGAGGTGCGGAGGTGGTCCCCATTTACAAAAAGGGCAGCCGGGATCTACCTGGGAATTATAGGCCCATAAGCCTAATAGACTCGAGCCAGAAACTGGCGGGGAAAGCCATTTTGGGGAGGATCTCACAATGGGTGGACGATAACCACATCCTGTCCGATATGCAAGCTGGGTTCCGTTCAGGCACAGGAACCATCGAACAGGTCTTTAGGCTCCTGCTACTATACTGGAAGGTGGTGGAGCTGGGCAAAGGCAGTCTTTACTTGGCCTTTATTGACCTAAAGACTGCCTTTGACCTGGTTCCTAGGGAGGAACTTTGGAGGGTGCTTCATGGACTAGGGATGCCCCCGTATATACTAAACCTCCTTATCAAACTGCACAACAACACCTATGCCCAGGTCAGATGGGGGTTGAACGGGGAAAAGACCGATAAGATCAGGGTCGAGAGGGGAGTAAGGCAGGGTTGTGTCCTGGCCCCTACCCTATTCTCCCTCTATATTAATGGAGTGGTAGATCATCTACTCGGCGAACCAGCAGACGCTCCCACTCTGGGAGGCGTAAAAATTCCAACTTTGCTGTTCGCCGACGACACCCTCCTCATCTCTAAAACCCCCCAAGGTCTCCAGACACTACTGAACCGCTTTCAGGACTTTTGCACCACCAAGGGACTTGTCATCAACGTGGAAAAAACCAAGTACCTAGTTATGCATCCACCACGCAAACTTGGCCGCCCTCCCATTCTGAACTCCATACCCCTTGAAAGAGTGGCTGAATTCGACTATTTGGGAATTCGACTTAACGATGCGATGAGCTGGACCGCCCACATCAATAAAATGACAATGACCCACAAAAGGGTGGGGGGGGCCCTCCTCAAGGAGTTCAACAACTCAACAAAACACTGTGTTGCCCCTCTACTGGACATATATAAAGCACGTGCGGTCCCTGCGTCACTTTATGGAGCCGAACTGTGGGGCCTGGGCAAAGTGGACTTACTGAGCAAGGCCGAAAACAAATTCATTAAAGATCTCCTTGCTATTCCATCGAGTAGTCCGGCTATCCCAGTGCTCATGGATACCGGCTGCAAAGCTATAAGGGATCAGGCCCGTCTTCGACCCCTCTTGCTCTGGGCTCGCCTGTGGAGGGTTCCTGAGCTAAAATCTTATGCCAATGGTCTAGCTGAGGTGATGCACTCCGACGGTTGGCATAGCATTAAATGGCTGAAGGACATTAAACATCTTCTAGGGGACCTAGGCCTGGACTCCTGCTGGCATAGCCACTCCGCTCCCCCGAAGGAGACCTTAAAAAAACTTTTTGGGGAGTGGGTTTGTGTGAAGCGCATCAGTAGCCAGCAGCACTGCAAAACCACCGCAGCTTTTCTGTTGTTAAAAGACGTTGTCACCTACGAGCCGTACATGGACATAATAACAATTGCCATGGATCGGTCCTTGTACATCAAATTCCGGTTAGGAACCCTACCCTTGGCCGACTTCTGCTCCAGGTGGAATAAACCCCAGTCCCCATCACGCTTTTGTGCTCTCTGTCCCGACAAACCAGAGACGGTGCCACACTTTCTTTTCGAATGCCCGGACTGTGGTCGCCCCAGATCACGTTGGCTTGGTCCTATCTGCAGAGAATTGGGTACCCGCCAGCACTCTGTTGCCCTCCGGATTCTTTTAACCAATACAGCCCCTCCCATTGTTTGTGCTGTTGCCAAGTTTTTAAAATGGGCTTGGTTGATTAGACTTAGAAGACTGTCCATATCAATTTAATCCTCTTTTTTAATTAATTTATGCTGATCTAATGTGTTTTATTCTTTCACCGAATGTACAGTCATACTTTTTTTCGACATGCTGCTTTTATCTTTTGTACTGCTTTTATGATATATGCATATCGAAATAAAGCAATCAATCAATCAACATCAATCTCCACCTAAATGAAGATGCAGCAAATTGGCAGAACACTTTGCCTGACGCATGACCTTGGTCACTGAACGCAAAGCAAAAGCAACAAGATATAAACAAAACACAATGGGTTTTTTTTCTTGCTTATTCTCCTCCTGACTTCTAGTGAAGTTTGGGGTTGCTGCAACATCAAGATTCTATCAATGTGTAGAGGTGCAGAAAAATGTTTTAAATTTTGTTTATGTGAAGTAGTGGGCTCTCTCTTAGAGATGGAAAGATGAGAGCACATGTGCTTGTTAAAATACCCCTCGAAAATTCCCTGGCTAGTAGAAAAATAAATGTTATTGGATTCTCCAGCTGGAAACGTTAAAAAGGGGAATGACTTGGTAGCTAGCAATTGCTCTACCTCACATTCCCCTTTTTAACGTTTCCAGCTAGAGAATCCAATAAAATTTATTTTTCTACTAGCCAGGGAATTTTTAATTTTTTGTATTTTTTGGTGCATTCACTAGTTAGGTCCCTACACTTCACTGACACCATCACACCTACACATAGCCCTGTCACATCTATAGTGCTCCCGCGTAGTCCGTCTGGTCGTAGCACGCCCCGCCCCGTTATAGGGACGGGAAGACCCCTATGATGAAGCATGACACTATTGGATTTTTTTAGTGTGTGAGGGGTATTTTAACAAGCACATGTGCTCTCATCTTTCCATCTCTAAGAGAGAGCCCACTACTTCACATAAACAAAATTTAAAAAAAAATTCTGCACCTCTACACATTGATAGAATCTTATTGTTTACATGAATCGTTTAGGAGGGTGATTCTATCTCAACCTCTACGCTTCCCTTCTTGATTTTCTGTGGTTGCTGCAACATCTCCTGCACCAATACTTCCAGAGCCACTTGCTGATATCTATCTATGGTGTGAGGTGTGTGGGCATGCTGTAATACATTTTAAGGGTGCATTCATCGGTATGTGACTACTCCATCACAATCGGTATGTGACCACTCCGTCACAATGGTGATGGAATAACCCGTCCACCAAGAACTAAATCACCCATCTGCCGAGATCTAAATCAGCCCCTTAGTTTTGTTTTTGACATCTTCACATAAAAGTCAAATGGGCGTTGTCGTCCTGGCCTTATTGATGCAGGTGTGCTTTTACCCCACTGTAGCCATTTAATAGGTTTCTCGTGGACAATAATGGGTTTGCTCAATTGGACACATGATGTTAATGTGCTTTTATTAAATATATGTCAAACAAATTCAATGTATTTAAATATGTATGTCATGTATCAGTAATGTACACAAGTAATAATCTTTGGGCACCTACAAGTATAAATGGATGGGGAAGGACGACAGACTTGCTCATGTGTATGAAAATGTCTCTATATTTAGGGGCAAGCTAAGCTTGCATTTAAAACTGCTCACTGACTAAAAGTCAACTTACTAACAATAAACACTGACCTTTTCTACCTACCTCCAGAACATTCCCAGCCCTAAAGCTTCCACCCCAATCCTTTCTACAACCTTTAGAGCTTGTCCTGAAACACTTTTATGGCTTCTGACCATCATCTTTCCTCGCTGCAACCGCCTTGTCACGTTCCATTTCTTGCCTATCCTGCCTTCACCAGGTTCAGGACTGGGAGAAAGTTCATATATGCTACTCTCCCTGTGGGAAATCAAAGTAAAAGAAAACACTGCAACAGTGATTATTTTTTAGAAGGGAACCTCGGTATATGGTTTATTTGGAGAGCAGAAGCTGTGGAATGGGAGGTAACACTTGAATGCCAATAACCATTCCTCCCACCCATATATATATCCCGGCTCCCACTTCAAAAATCTACAGCCCCACAAGAGAAACAGTTCCCTCAAAGTGCCACATATGAAATAAGCACGAGTTACAACACGTTATCGCTCGTCACTCCTTCATAACATAACATAAGAGAATGTAGACATGGAAGAGAGGACGGTAGAAATTGTGAGGACTAAGAGACAGAATGTGCCTGCGAAGCTCATGAGACACAACACTCTCCTTCCCCTACTAATACTCATCCTTCACTTTCCCATTACTCCACTCTCTTCCTTTCTGCTATTTGACCACCACCAAACACCACTGCTCTGAGGTGTTCTTTCTGCCCCATCCAAAAAGTGAAAATTGTCAATTTTCCTCCACTTCCTTGGTCACATATTTGCAACTGTAATTCATTCAACCTTAAGGAAAATGTACCTCATTCTGCCTCAACACAACCCAGGTGTCAAAGACAATGTCAGCAGGCTTTGTTACTGTAAATCCCTTTGCTATACAAAATCCATTCACCTCACTATTGACATCTTTCCTAACATTGGTAATTGCTAAAGCTTCTTGGCCACTTTGTCAAATTTCTTTAGCAACAACTGTGTCAAAATACCCCCACCTTGCTCCATTGCTCCAGAACCGTGTCAATCCCTCTTCACCATCTTAACCAATTAAAGCCAATTAGATTACATCAGGTTGTCCTCCTCCAAGTGCATCAATGCCACATACTGCCGTGCCCATTTAGATAGCAATTCCAACAGTGTTGGTACCAGTTGCCTCTATCTCTTGCTTCCCATTCCGTGCCAATGGATGGCTAGCTCATAATCCATTTTCAACTACAGACTGAAAAACTCTCCACCTTAATGCTTAAAGGGCCACTTCATCATGGATTGACGGCAAATCAGCACTTATTTCATCTTAAACTCCTTTTCTCTAAAAACGGATAAAAGAAACACATTCTCTTACCTTTTTCTATGCTCCTACACCCCACCTGGCTGCATGTAATCTTACAAGCAATTTCTCATCCATCTGCCCAGGTTCTTAAGACTTCCCTCGCTGAAGTCCAAGTGATAGCCTTACATTTGAATGTTCCCACAACCAACTTGCTTGCCAATCATCACTGTTCAAACATTACCTCAAGACACTCTAAATCTTTCTATCAATCACCCCGTTGTCTTCTTCACGTGAGACCACATGTCGATTCCTCTCATTCCTCAGTCTGGCATAACTCTTAAACACGCATACTGGGCATGTCACCACCAGTCCTGACCATACCACTCCACTCTCATCCCACATGCTCTCAGGATCCGTCTTACCCTTCTCCAAAGACACAATGCACCTTCATTCCCACTACCTCTGACACTCACAATGCCTATAAAACAGCCATAAACATCTCCCCAAACAAGTGTAACTCCCAGGCACAAACGCACCAAACATTTGTTTGAAATTCTAACCCTGCCACAATCTCCACTGTTACTGTCCTGTTTGTGTTCCTCCTTCCACCTTTCCCACTCACCCAGACTTCCAAAATGCTCCTGAAAAATGTCCCCAGCTAGGCTCATAACTCTGAAGCACTGAAAAGGTATATACAAAGTGATACCTGGCAGCTTCCTTGAATTAGTCACTGGTGACAGACCGTAGACCTTTTTCTATTAGGCTCATCACAAAATTATTCACATCTTCCCTCGTGCTCTGCAAATGAGTTCCTCTCCTACTTCACCTTCTGGCCTCAGATTCCACAAGTTCTTTTCAGGTTTTTTGGTAGGCTGTCTTTGTCAATACTACTAACAATTGCTTCAACATCTGCAATGCTATTGTTCTACAATCACCTACATATCCTGAGGCATCATAGTCAGTGGCAAGTATGCATCTGAAGCGAGCAAATGGTCTCCTATCGACCCTCACCAAGGCAACACATCAGCCAACTGAGGGTCTAATTTGCAAGTTTTTGACGTAGGGCAAAACAGTTAGTCACTTTTCTGCCCTGCACCAAAAGGAAAGGGCAGGAATGTGTTGTATTGATGAGGTAGGGTTATTTCCTATCCTTTCCCACTGCACTGATTCCATGGTGCAAAGATGTCTGCATTGAAGGAGTGATTGTTTTTGTTCAGGAAGACACACATTCCTTGTACAAAATCAATCAATGGAGTTGTTTTCCTCTTTCTATGTGTGCTGCAGAAAAAAACAATGACAAATTAATTTGGCAGTGCTGTAGGAAGCTTTTTAAGAAACTCCTTTCAGCAAAAGAACCTAATCAAATTTCTATTGGAGCCTTGTCTCCTTTGTCCCCACTTCCTTGACTAGGTCTCAACACTCCTGTGTCGCGAT
Organism: Lissotriton helveticus; assembly: GCF_964261635.1. Classification (NCBI taxonomy): domain Eukaryota; kingdom Metazoa; phylum Chordata; class Amphibia; order Caudata; family Salamandridae; genus Lissotriton; species Lissotriton helveticus. Next base: position 656,266,686 of record NC_136072.1, read on the forward strand.
TGTCAGGAATGCATTTCCACTGTCTGGGATAACAAATCACGTCCATATTCTTGTGCACATGAACAGTCCAGGGGCTTTCAAAATGGAACCCACAGGCCTTCATTATTCTGCTTCCCTTATTCTACAAAGCATATACTGTGCTGGCCATACATACACACATGCACAACATACACCTGGAATGTAAGATGTAAGTACCTTTCATATCAGTGGCTATTCTGCTGTGCCATAGAAACAACCTAAAATGGAAGAACGTAACAAAACAGGTGTAATATCTGTCTGTGCAATGACAAGATGCAAACATCCAATGTCAAAGAACTCATTCTAGTGAATGAGTAAATAAATTGTAAAAAGAGAAAAGTGAGGGAAGGTCATTAAATGAGACCTTTTTGTTGTGCCACTTTTCTTGTGCAGCGTACAGACCCTGTGCTAAGGTTTGTATACTCAAGACTATGGGCCTCATTTACACTATTTTTCTTTAGGGCAGTGCCCCAGACCTTCCTGCTATGCTGCCCTATGGCAAAAGAAAGGGGCAGGAATGCGCTGAATCTATCAGATACAGCACATTCCTGTCCTCTTTCCCTGAGCTAGTGCTCAATTAGCTGCCATCTGCCAGTGCAGGCACCCTTGCATTATGATGCAAGGCTGTCTGCATTGTAGGGATGATTGTTTTTTTCTGCAGGAAAGTACACCTTCCTGCACAAAAACAATCAATGGAGGCGATTTCCTTTTTCTATGTGTGCTGCAGAACCCGGAAACACCAACCATAATGCCAATGGCACTCATCCTTCCCATCGTAGTGTGAGGCTATACAGCGACTTGCACTGCGTTGCCTCACTCCATATCTACAAGGCCATAAAAAGCCATGCAGGATGGCTTTATATGCCCTTGTAGATATGACTAAGTCCTGTGCACCCCCGGAAAGTCATTCAAAGTGACATTCTGGTGGCTCACATGGCTTATAATTGAGCCCCTTAATCTTTGTGTACACTCAAATTTGCTTGTTTTAATCTGGCTGCCCTAGATATAGAGAACTATTTGTGTTTTTAATTGTATAGCTTACATCCTTAGAGTGCTTTCTACAGCTTACATCCCTAGATTGCTTGCTATCTCAAAAAAACACCTCTCATTATACTCCTAAAACACTGCACTAAAAAACTAAACTTGACTCACTTCTACTTGGTTCCTCTTGACTTGACTCCTCTCCTTTCTGTCTTCGGAGAGACCCTCCTCTTACCTTTGATCCTCCACATGCTTTTGTATTTCTTAGTATTGGCTCCTCCCAGTCTCATGCCTTAATCTCTCTTACTGTAATTGTGTAAAAGTCTGACACCGAATTTCATAGATCACAACTTCTACTGCTTTAAAACCCTATCCCTGCAACCTAGTATTACCTAATCCTCTCCAGCCTATCTATATCACCAACTATTTATCCGAAGCCATATAGCTGCCACAAAACTTTACACCTAACTCATAATAATATAATCTATCACAAAATAGCTAAAGTATATGCATGCAATGTTTTTTTCTTGGCTGCAATTGACTAATAGCAATATTGAAATCAAAATAAAATATGGGGCTCCCTGTATTCCAATGGAGCTAGGGTAATAATGGCTATGGGCCCGATTCACGAGGTAAAGTTACACTGAAAGACTAACTTAGAACAAAATCTAAGCTTACTTCTTTTCGGTATTCACAAATGTAAGTTACTACTAGTCATTTTCACTAATAGTAGCTTTACCAGTGTAACTTACCAGTGTAACTTTACTAGTAGTAAGTTTACTGGTAGTATAGTTACTAGTAGTAAAGTACCTTTGTAAATACCAAAACGTTGTAAAGTTAGAGTTTTGATCTAAGTTAAACTTTCAGTCTAACTTTACCTATGTGAATCGTGTATATATATATTCACTGAAAAACCCATAGGTTATAGACCATATATAGTTAGGAATTAGCATTTACAAAACCTTGAAAATTCACTGAAAAAACCATAGGTTATAGACCATATATAGTTAGGAATTAGCATTTACAAAACCTTGAAAATTCACTGAAAAAACCATAGGTTATAGACCATATATCGTTAGGAATTAGCATTTAAAAAACCTTATTTTACTCACACAAAACCATTGAAATTCCATATATAGTTAGTTGCACTAACTATATATCGCGCACCCGCAATCCACTGCTGATGATGTCACATATTACATCATTCATGACATGGTCAGTGACATCACTGATGACATCACTGTTCATGGGGCCAGAGCAAAGGGCGCCCGGCCGCCATCCACCGGAGGTCCGGCCCGAAGACGGACGGGACATTTCTTCTTTCTTCTATAATTGCTGCAACAACCCTGGGGGGGGGGATGTCTTGCACATGCCTCCGACCCCCCCCCTCTCGTCCTCATCGCCTGGTCCGGCCATAACAAATCTCAAGCGAGACGCCGTGGGGTGCACTGGGAGGGAGAGACGGTGCGAACAGGCCTCTCCCGCCTCCCCAGGTGGAGGCTTCCCAGCTGCACCCTCAGCGCTCCAGGCGCCCGGAAAAGGGTTCTTCCACTGTGGCGATGCTGCAACGTCTCGGCCGGCAGGGTGGAGCCCGTACTCTCATTTGACCCCGCGATCGCCAGTAGCTACCGAACTCTCAAAATGGCGGTCGACCTGGCAAGAGCGGGCCCAGCATAAAGTAGTCCTCCACGACCTTGAAGATTCTAGAGGAGCCGTGGGAGTCCCCGACCCCCGCAGACACCCCCCGATGGGGAATGACTGCCATGATCGCCCGTGGAGTGACGAAACTGTAGCCGCGGGACGTCGGCGCTCCCATGCTGGCGCCAGCCTCAGTTTGAATGACTAGAATCCTGCAGACCTCAGTTCCGATGAAAGCACAGTGTGACCCGGTAGGAAAAATTGTTGCACCCCCTCCCCTTTTTGACTGATAGTTCAAACCACCGATCCTTTCCTTTGCCCTTTTAACGGAACTTTGGACTGCCTCCCCCTCTTTTACATTTTCTAGAGAAAACAAAACATTAACCACTACATTAGCATAGCAGTTGACACCAGAACTGTTTTCAAATTGAAAACCAACAACATCTTCAACAGAATCCTTTTTGTTTCTGCTGTGACCCTGCTACAGCACAGGCATTGTCCCCAGCAGTAATTCTGCATTGCCGGTAAGTATAGCTGTGGTGCCTACTGGACTCACTCACCCCCGCGGCGCCCCACGCCGTTATTTGCTGGGCGGCAACTTACTAGACATCACCTTCGTGACATCCAGATTTCAGCGCGTTCTGCTGCCTTGGAACTATTCGCACAACAGACCGCTACTGACAACCCACCCCCCGGGACGCCCCACGCCGGATACCCAAATCAGTGCGGCACCCAGGCAACATCTTCTGAATTTTCATAATTTGAAAGAACTAGTAACATGTCCTCATCAGGAATTTCCTCTTCAATCATCTCATCAGGAATCTCCTCATGAAAAGTCTGCAATGATGATTCTTGTAACTCTAGGGTCTCCAAACATTCGATAAATTCGCCATCAAGAGATTGATCAAAAAAATCATTCAAGTCATCTCCTCCTTGTGAGAATATTTCATTATTGGTGCTGTCAATTTCAATAAATGTAGTGGATAATTCAAAAGAAATTGCCACGGTCTCTTCGTTGTTTAAATGCTTTTACTGTTTTTGTTTTGTTGTATATATTTATAAGTTATTAAAGTTTTATATTCCTACTACTTTGTTGGAGTGCTATATATTTTTAATGTGACACATAATTGTAAAAACTTTGATGTACAAAGAGTCATCCCTGGAATCTTCCGCTTCAGGCTCGGTCCCCTCCCCAATCACAATACAGGATGGTTTTTAGATAGTAGGAACACGTGTGGTGTGACGGATCTCATCGGGTGTGGGCCTTGATCTACTATAACTCCTTTGAAGAGGGGTGATTCTTTACAGCTGGGGCCATAAACTACATCTGCAGGGCTAGCTGATAGCCTGGACAATCGGACACAGGGGAAGAGGAGTGTCAGAGGGTGCGGTAGTGAATAGGGCGAAAGGGAGGTGTCGGGCGGGCACAGAGTGTGATTCTCAGGGAAGAGCAGCGCAGATGGGGGGAGGTTTATTGCCCATGCATAAGACAGAGAGCGGGGGTGACCAGTGCCTGGGGAAGATGCTTGCGAGGGTGGGGAGCCATGCTACGAATCGACAGCGTGCAGAGAGTGGGTCTGGTCAAGGCATCTAAAATGGCTGCCGTGCACGACAAAAGTGTGGCATTTCAAAAAAGGCAAGATGGCGCAGACAATGTTTTTCAACACTTCCTCATTTCCTTCGAATCGAACGTTAACAGACGTTGGTGCATATTACCAAAGTTAAGCGATATTTATCGCTAACGATGCTTAGCAACGAATTTTTTACCGCTAAGCATCGTCAGAAATTATCGAAGATAAACCTTGCTATTATCAAGGTTTATCGCAAATGCGATAAAAAACGGCCGCAATGCATGAATATCGCTAAAAAGTCAGCGATATTCATGCATTACCGAGCTAATGCTCTTAGCCATGTTATCCACCTCCCATTGGATAACATGGCTAAGAACTGCTCAGGGCAGGTGTTAGTTTTTGGAGATATTCGCGCTTAGCGCGAATATCTCCAAAAGTTGGTAATAGGAGATAGATATCTTGCATGTTGTAATGCAAGTTATTGTGGTATATGGAACTCATACCATAATCTCTCAGGAAAGCAGAAACTGATCCTTTTGGGACCGCCTGAGAAGGCCTAGGGGGTGAGGGGTACTCTACTTTGCCCCCTTTTCACGTTCCGAACTATTTTATTTTACTCTCCTCTGTAATTACACAAAATGGCAGCGATAAGATGCATCAGAGACAGACAGTGAGAGAAAGGAGGCCGGAGATGAAGAAGAGATGTCAAATACACATTGGAGATAATATAGTGGGAGAAGGGAAGTAAATATGAGTAAACTTACCATGTAACATAAAAATGTTGCACTCTATACTATAAGTCTCATTTTATACTACAATCACTTTGCTACAACCTCATAAATTAAAAATAAAAATGAATATTGTCTCAAACAATTTTTGATTTCTAAATATAAATTTATTCTTCTGAATTTTCAAAATTTGAAAGAACTAGTAACATGTCCTCATCAGGAATTTCCTCTTCAATCATCTCATCTGGAATCTCCTCATGAAAAGTCTGCAATGATGATTCTTGTAACTCTATGGTCTCCAAACATTCGATAAATTCGCCATCAAGAGATTGATCAAAAAAATCATTCAAGTCATCTCCTCCTTGTGAGAATATTTCATTATTGGTGCTGTCAATTTCAATAAATGTAGTGGATAATTCAAAAGAAATTGCCACGGTCTCTTCATTGTGAGCCATTTTATTTTGAAATTGCTTGCTGTAAATTGCAGAAAAAAATAATCACTTTCATTTATCGTTTTTAGTAATACATAATATAAAACTAACTTTATCAAGTATTTAGTATAACAGAAGGACTGTAAATAAATAACAGAAAACATTTTTCAAATTATCTTCAAGTGTACAACATAGTTCCCCTTACAAATTAACAACTCACCTTTTTAAAAGTAGGAGAAGTGTTAGTACTGTGTAAATCAAACACCAGAAATTGACCACCAAAAATTCCTCACAAATGTACCTCAGACAGTAGTATCACAAAATGGCTGTGGTTTCCTCTCACATTATATATATATATAACCAATTAACTTTCATCACACACAAATACAAAACCAAAGTAACATTTTAATTAGTTCTAAATTTCAACACTTTCAAATGTGTTTTCCCCATGCAATTTTCCATAGGACATTTAGATACGTCTACAGCCTGAATGGCTGAACGGAATTACACCAAACTTGGCAAAATGGTACATCAAACCTAAGAGGTCAGGGAGGATCTACTATGCCCCCTTATGGTCATTTGCCCCTTCGCTTTGGCCTCCTCTTGTCTCTCGATCCTACCGAGAGACAAGATGGCGGCCGCTACGGACTGTTTGGAATGTTTACAGACGCCGGAGAACCAATCAGCTTCGCAAAGCTCTGTAACGCGAAAAGTACGCGAAGCGGAGCGCTGTTACAGATATATATCTTTTTTTGAACGTTAATTTCTCAAAATCCACTGGAGCACATATATTGAGACCTAGCAAAGGCACATCGGGCTACCAGTCCCTAATATTTTGCCAAGTTTCGTGCAAATCCATTCAGCCATTCGATTATTATTATTATTATTTGTTTTTGCCCCGCGGGGCCCTTTTAAAACCTCCACATCAAACCTAGGGGGTCAGCGAGGATCTACTATTCCCCCTTATGGTCATTTGCCCCTTCGCTAAGATGGCGGCCGCTACGGACTGTTTGGAATGTTTACAGACGCCGAAAAACCAATCAGCTTCGCTTCACAAAGCTCCGTAACGCGAAAAGTACGCGAACTGGAACGCTGCCCGGTCCGCTGTTTAACGTTAATTTCTCAAAATCCACTGGAGCACATATATTGAGACCTAGCAAAGGCACATCGGGCTACCAGTCCCTACAATTTTGCCAAGTTTCGTGCAAATCCATTCAGCCGTTCGGGCTAAAAGTGAGGTCAACCGCCCTATGGAAAACTCAATGTTAAAAACACGTTTTGGGACCCCCCTTTTTTCTCGGCCCCCCCTTGACGAACCCCCCCCAAATTTCCAGGGGCTGCTCAGAAACAAAATGTTCCATTTTCCTGAAACTAGGTAATATATATAATCCTAACTATATATACCTACTGGCGACCGCCAGTAGGTAATATATATATATATTACCTACTGGCGGTCGCCAGTAGGTATATATAGTTAGGATTTTTTCCCTATGGGATTTTTGAAAATTCTATGTCTAATAACTTTGGCGTTTGTGGACGGAATTGGCTGAAAGTTTCAGGAAAATGGAACATTTTGTTTCTGAGCAGCCCCTGGAAATTTGGGGGGGGGTTCGTCAAGGGGGGGCCGAGAAAAAAGGGGGTCCCAAAACGTGTTTTTCCCATGTTAATTTCCATAGGGCGGTTGGCCTCACTTTTAGGCCGAACGGCTGAATGGATTTGCACGAAACTTGGCAAAATTGTAAGGACTGTTAGCCCAATGTGCCTTTGCTAGGTCTCAATATATGTGCTCCAGTGGATTTTGAGAAATTAACGTTCAAAAAAAGATATATATCTGTAAGCGCGCTCCAGGCAGCGCTCCGGTTCGCGTACTTTTCGCGTTACGGAGCTTTGTGAAGCGAAGCTGATTGGTTCTCCGGCGTCTGTAAACATTCCAAACAGTCCGTAGCGGCCGCCATCTTGTCTCTCGGTAGGATCGAGAGACAAGAGGAGACCAAAACAAAGGGGGAAATGACCATAAGGGGGCATAGTAGATCCTCCCTGACCCCCTAGGTTTGATGTGGAGGCTTTAAAAGGGCCCCGCAGGGCAAAAAAAAAAAAAAAAAATGTTTTTTTTTGCGTGGGGAGCGCCCGGTTTGCGAACCGGGAAGAGTTCTGGGGAGCGTACTATAAGGAAAAAAGAATGATAGACTTTTCAAATACTGTATGTTAATTGATTGTTGGTTTTGTTGATTATTTTTTAATTTTTTAATTTTTTAAGCAATTATTTATTATTGTGATTGTGTTTCAAAATGTAATAAACTTTCTAACATCTCACTGTCTGAAATGTCATTATTTTCATTGAACATAGTTTGTAATCTCTGAGGGTGTAAAATGTCCTCATTTTGAAGGAGGTCATCTACTGCTTGCACACATTGCAGTACTTCTTGGTCCCAAGTTTCATCCATAAATTCTATATAATTTGGATCAATTATTTCTTGGCTGCTCTCTTGCAGGACAATTTGAAATGAAACTTTGTGTTCGCCTTCCATTTTGCCTGAAATTTGGATAACAAAAATATATATTACTAGAGATAGGGCACTGTTGGGATTAATTTTAGATAGGAAGTTTTTATCAGTGAATTTATCTTTGGGCAGTGTATAGTATCAGAGTGGAAGTAGGAATATAAAAAAGTGTATGTGATTTAACGTAAGTAAATTCATAATTATACAAGAGAAGCCTAACTCCATCCATAACTATAACAGAGAAGTCTATCTAAATCTATAACTACTACAGAGGGATAGTATATAACTATCAGAAAAAGTTTACCATATTAACTTATAGTGCACAATATACTTCAGTTTTAAAAATAACAACTTACCTTTACAAAGAAGTTGAAGTGATTAGTGAAAATCCAATTGAAATGTACAACAAGAAGTAGTAGTCAAAATGGCTGTGTTTCCTTCTCTTCCTTTATATATATTCAGGTATATAACCAATCAAATGTCAGGTAATAAAAGTAGAAAATGAAAGTAACATTTTCATTGGTTGTCAATTCCAACACTTCAGATGTGTTTTGTGAAGTAATTTACCTCACGGTATTTAGAGAGGTCTACAGGCTAAATGGCTAAATGGAATTTCAATCAAATTTGTGAAAATGATAGGGATTGGTATGTAGTATGAGCTAAACTATATTTGGTGAGAGTGTCTCCAGTCGTTTTTCTGTAAATTACTTTCCCACCTTTTTTGATGGTGCGCTTCCCAGGGAGCGACCCGGTACGCGAACTGGCGAGCGCCCCGGTACACGAACCTGAAGCGTTACGGGAGTCCACCATTTTGTGTTTCGGTCGAATTAAGATACAAGATGGAGGGCAAATAATGTTCAGAATGGGTAGAAGGGGGCACGGTAGACTTATCTTGACCCCCTAGGTTTTCTGAGGGTGGCTGAGGAGGCTTATATGTGCGAAAAAAAACTTTTTAAAAAAAAAAATTCGCGAGGTTAGCTTCCGGTTCGCGTACCGGGTAGCGCCCCGGGGAGCGTACTTTGTTGAAAATTACTGAAAAAAGTTAGAGAAAAATAATAATTGTGAGTGATCAGATGTAGGGTAGCTCTGAGAAGAGCTTTTGGGTTTATGGTACATTTAGGTACTTATAAGTAGGTACCAATGCACAGTCTTAAATTCAGAATGAACATTCTGTTGCCCTCATCTGAGAAGTGAACTCCATCTCCTCTGTAGATATCTTGCATGTAGTAACGCAAGTTATTGTTGTACATGGAGCCCATTCCATGGTCTCTCATGTAAGCTGAAACAGATTTGTTTACATGCTTCCTCGATTTCTCAATTTGTGGACAAAATTGGTTTGACCACCTCCATTTCTGTCTTTGGCATATATTTGAATATACCAAGGCAGTTTGAGGAAAAAGTGCCATCAATTGCTCAAAGGTGTCCTTTAAAAGCATTTCCAGACCTACCCCAGTCAAAGTGCCCAAATCATTACCTCCACAGTGCACAATTAACAGGTCAGGTTTTGGCAAATGCATAAAGGTTTTCACCAATGGTATCAATTGGTGACATTTTAATCCTCTGTGGCCAAACCACTTAATTTCCACATCTTGTAAATTGAGGTTAGGTAAATTTCTGTTCTCAGCATACCTCTGAGCCCAATAGCTGTAACTATGTCCAACAATCCAGACAGAAAACATGGTGAGAGAAGGTTCTGCTGCAGTCAGATGAAGTGTGGCAATGAAATGGCAGTTGAAAAAATAAGAGTTTAAAATGAAAAAAATTGTGGAGTTTCTGTGTTAATGAAGCAGTAACAGTGATTGGTGGATTTTGATTGCTGAAAACAGAAAGTTAGGGTGCATGGATGAGTTCTTTGAAAGATGTATTTTGAATGGTCAATAAAAAATCATTAAATGAAAGATTGCACTGGATATGCAGGTGCACTGAGAGTTCAGAGTTCAATTGAAACATTGTTGTGTGAACTTGCAAACACCAGAGGTCTTCCAAGAGGTGGTTGCTATGCAAAAAAGGCAGAGAGGGCAGAGGGGGGAAGGGTTTTGATTTGAAAAAAGTGAGGGAAGAGTTTTGATTGGGTGATATGAGAGATATGTGTGAAGAATTACAGCATTTCTGTGCTTTTGATAGCTGCAGACTCTGGAGTGCATACCTTTTGCTCTGCTGAAGACAAATTGGTGTGTTTCTGAGACTGTTTTGAAACTCATAAAGTATTTGCTAAGGTGAGAAAAGATTTCTTTAATTTAGATAGAGAATAGTGTGCTTTAAGGAGAAAATTATGAAGAAAGTTGTGTTTTTAAAATGTTGCTTTGTATCAAGTGTTTTACAAATAGATTTTGTTTCTTTGAGAAATTGTAATTGGAGAAAATGTGAAGTATTAGTGCTGACAGGGTGTTTTTGTGCATAGGAGCTGTGGAGTGTTTTCAAATTATGACTTGAAAATCGTTTTTGAGGAAAAGGAATGGTTTTAAAATTTATGACAAGGACATAATGGTGTATGCTTCTTTATAAGGCATTTGAGTGTCTCTGATGTTATTTTTCCCATTTTAATGTAAGACCTTTCCCTGTGGAGCAAATTCCTTGTAAATATGCTCCCACCTGTGCATGGCAAATTTAGATTTTGATTGTTTGCGTTACATAGCCATGTTAAAAGTGACCCAAACATGCTGCAAAGGCAATCAAAAAACGCTTTCATGTGTCTTAAGGACATTTTAAGTCATTTCCCCATGTGGAGTGTTTTCAAATTATGACTTGAAAATCGTTTTTGAGGAAAAGGAATGGTTTTAAAATTTATGACAAGGACATAATGGTGTATGCTTCTTTATAAGGCATTTCAGTGTCTCTGATGTTATTTTTCCCATATTAAATTAAAAGACCTTTCCCCGTGGAGCAAATTCCTTGTAAATATGCTCCCACCTGTGCATGGCAAATTTAGATTTTGATTGTTTGAGTTACATAGCCATGTTAAAAGTGACCCAAAAATGCTGCAAAGGCCTTAAAAAACGCTTTCGTGTGTCTTAAGGACATTTTAAGTCATTTCCCCATGTGCAGTGTTTTCAAATTATGACTTGAAAATCGTTTTTGAGGTAAAGGAATGGTTTTAAAATTTATGACAAAGACATAATGGTGTATGCTTCTTTATAAGGCATTTGAGTGTCTCTGATGTTATTTTTCCCATTTTAATGTAAGACCTTTCCCCGTGGTGCAAATTCCTTGTAAATATGCTCCCACCTGTGCTTGGCAAATTTAGATTTTGATTGTTTGAGTTACATAGCCATGTTAAAAGTGACCCAAAAAAGTTGCAAAGGCTTTAAAAAAACACTTTCATGTGTCTTAAGGACATTTTAAGTCATTTCCCCATTTGCAGTGTTTTCAAATTATGACTTGAAAATCGTTTTTGAGGTAAAGGAATGTTTTTAAAATGTATGTGCGCCATATGCCCCCAAATTTCTTTTTCAGGGGTGCAGCAGGGTGTTCTTGAGACACCCCTGCACCCTTGGAAAAATTCCTAATTTGCGATTAGCTAATTGCTAATCGCAAATTGCACCTTCATTCCTATGGGCCTCCTGGCCCATGGAAATGAATGGGTAATTTGCAATTAGCAATTTGCTCATCGCAAATTAGGAATGGTAAAGAATCGCTATTTATTCCTTAAAATTCGCTATTTAGGAAATGCAAAATAGTTTGATGATACATATGGCGGTTCATCTCCAACAAGATAAGAAGCTTAGGGATAGATTTATGATGACTGGCGCAATGAAGTGGACATCACTTACTTCATTGGTAGGCCTTTACATGTATTATCTCTTCTGTATTCTTCAACAAGCGTAACTTTGATCTGCAACCCTGAGTAGGCCTCACCTTAAACAAACCTCTGGATAGGCCACACCTTATCGTCATCCTGAATTAATCATTTAAAATGCTAGGGACAGATTTATGATAGGTTTATGCCTCTTTTGCGCCACTGTGCGTCACTTTTGTGACGCAGTGGCGGTGCAAAAGATTTGCTATGTGGCGACAAAATTACAAATTGATGCATTTAGGCAGATGTGTCATGCTGTAAAAAAACTGTGCCACATGAAACCGATGCAGCAGTGATGCAAAAGATGCACCATGTTGCAAGACAGGCCTCACTTGGGGCCATATGTATCAAGCTAATTAGCATTCGCAAAGGCCGAAATTCTGCGAATTTCGGCCTTTGCGAATGCTAATTAGACAAATGGTATGTATCAAACAAGTTTGATGCAAAATAAGGAATAGCAAAATTTGCTATTCCTTATTCTGCGATTGCACTTAAGGATTTGCAAATTTTGCCATTCCTTAAATGCAATGTATCAAACAAAAAATATGCAAAAAATGCCATTAAGGATTTGCAAATTACCACCAACTTCTAGTTGGTGGTAATTTGCGAATTCTTTTCAAAAAGCTTTTTTTCCAAAAAACCAAAGGTGCCATATGACGCCCATACATGCCCTTAGGGCATGTATGTGCGCCATATGCCCCCAAATTTCTTTTTCAGGGGTGCAGCAGGGTGTTCTTGAGACACCCCTGCACCCTTGGAAAAATTCCTAATTTGCGATTAGCTAATTGCTAATCGCAAATTGCACCTTCATTCCTATGGGCCTCCTGGCCCATGGAAATGAATGGGTAATTTGCAATTAGCAATTTTTCTCATCGCAAATTAGAAATGGTAAAGAATCACTATTTAATAGCGATTTTGTACATACATACCGTTTTGCATTTCCTAAATAGCGATTACTTGAAATTCGCTATTTAGGAAATGCAAAATAGTTTGATTATACATATGGCGGTTCATCTCTAACAAGATAAGAAGCTTAGGGATAGATTTATGATGACTGGCGCAATGAAGTGGACATCACTTACTTCATTGGTAGGCCTTTACATGTATTATCTCTTCTGTATTCTTCAACAAGCGTAACTTTGATCTGCAACCCTGAGTAGGCCTCACCTTAAACAAACCTCTGGATAGGCCACACCTTATCGTCATCCTGAATTAATCATTTAAAATGCTAGGGACAGATTTATGATAGGTGTATGCCTCTTTTGCGCCACTGTGCGTCACTTTTGTGATGCAGCGGCGGTGCAAAAGATTTGCTATGAGGCGACAAAATTACAAATTGATGCATTTAGGCAGATGTGTCATGCTGTAAAAAAACCGTGCCACATGAAACCGATGCAGCAGTGATGCAAAAGATGCACCATGTTGCAAGACAGGCCTCACTTGGGGCCATATGTATCAAGCTAATTAGCATTCGCAAAGGCCGAAATTCTGCGAATTTCGGCCTTTGCGAATGCTAATTAGACAAATGGTATGTATCAAACAAGTTTGATGCAAAATAAGGAATAGCAAAATTTGCTATTCCTTATTTTGCGATTGCACTTAAGGATTTGCAAATTTTGCGATTCCTTAAATGCAATGTATCAAACAAAAAATATGCAAAAAATGCCATTAAGGATTTGCAAATTACCACCAACTTCTAGTTGGTGGTAATTTGCGAATTCTTTTCAAAAAGCTTTTTTTCCAAAAAACAAAAGGTGCCATATGACGCCCATACATGCCCTTAGGGCATGTATGTGCGCCATATGCCCCCAAATTTCTTTTTCAGGGGTGCAGCAGGGTGTTCTTGAGACACCCCTGCACCCTTGGAAAAATTCCTAATTTGCGATTAGCTAATTGCTAATCGCAAATTGCACCTTCATTCCTATGGGCCTCCTGGCCCATGGAAATGAATGGGTAATTTGCAATTAGCAATTTGCTCATCGCAAATTAGGAATGGTAAAGAATCGCTATTTAATACCGATTTTGTACATACATACCGTTTTGCATTTCCTAAATAGCGATTCCTTAAAATTCGCTATTTAGGAAATGCAAAATAGTTTGATGATACATATGGCGGTTCATCTCCAACAAGATAAGAAGCTTAGGGATAGATTTATGATGACTGGCGCATCACCAGGGATGTGCCAGTCATCCTGCGCCGCTGTTCCGCCACCCATGGTGTGCTGCATTTACAATGCGGCGCACCATGGGGCAAATACGGCACAGATGCGTGACGCATCTGTGCCGTAAAGGTGGCGCATTGCTGGAGTTGTATCGCAAGTGCGATGCAGCTCCAGCAAGGCTCAGGGGTGCCCCATCTCCACAATGCTGCGTCAAGACCTATGCCTGCTTCAAGCAGGCGCAGGGTTTTGACGCAGCTTTGTCCTATCTGATTGTAAATGCGGCACACCATGGGTGGCAGAGCAGCGGTGCACGTTAACTGGTGCATCCCTGGGGATGTGCCAGTTAACATAAATCTGCCCCTTTACATTTAAGTATGTGCAGGGGACACAGAGTCGGTGAGGCTTATCCAACGTTAAGAAGAGATGAGTCCTGTTCACTGAAAAATTGGACATAGGCTTCACCTCCTCAGCATCGCTGGACATGGCTAAATAATAGCTGCAAAATGTTACTCTTGTTAAACAATTTTACTATTATAATCTCTGAGATTTGTCTCTTACTCTGCAACATCTCATTGTTGTTATCTTTCTTTAAAGATAAAGACAACATCAACATGAGCGACAATCAGCAATCAGTTGATTTCGACCTCATCATTGAACTCGTAATTGAAACATCAGTGGATGTTGATCCCTTGGATGATTTAAATCCTGAGGATGAAGAAGAACGTGATGAGGATGCAGATTTGTCAGAATTGTATGACATAGGATGGGAAGCTGATGTGCTTGAGCCTATGGAACTATAAACATTTATTTTAAAAATTTATAATAAATGAAAAGTAAAAATGTAAACCGTTTCATTTAAAAATAAAGACACCTTCAAAAACAGGTTATGTGTAGTGTCTTCAATAAAATATTAAAATATGCTCATAAAATTAGATCAGATTCACATATAAAACAGCACAGGTAAAATGAATATAAATTCCATTTCTTTTCTGCTATTTCTGTATTCTAAATTTGCCAAGCACTAAAAAATCTTCTATGTAAAAATGTCAAGTAGTGTGTTAAGTTTTTGATGACTGTTATTGATTTACTGTTTGGTAATAGTGGTTAATAACATTTTTTATTATATTTTACCACAGATTCAACTGCAGATCATTTCAAGATTTCAGCATGCCAACCAAAGAAAGACTGAGAAAGGCTGCAAAACGTCAAAGACAGCAGGTCAATGAAAAAAAGCAGCAGTCCTCTAACAAAAAGATTTGTCAAGTCACCAAGAAAGCACCGGGTAAGAGTACAAAAACATTCATAAGAAATATCTGTAGTAAAAAAAATATTACTACAGAAAATGTTTCAGTCCAGAAAAAG
This sequence comes from Lissotriton helveticus, assembly GCF_964261635.1. Taxonomy (NCBI): domain Eukaryota; kingdom Metazoa; phylum Chordata; class Amphibia; order Caudata; family Salamandridae; genus Lissotriton; species Lissotriton helveticus. Next base: position 656,281,874 of record NC_136072.1, read on the forward strand.
AGAAGCAATTTAAACGGAAAGGAAAGGCCAATGAAAAATGTTACTGCTAGAGCAAGAGATAACTCTGTGCATGATAGTAGAAGGAAACAACAGTTTAGGGACATTCGTAAACGAATGTTCCGCAACAGGATAATTGGCAATTTGTTAAAAAATATTAAGAAAGGTCAACAGAAAGTGGTTTTTTATAAGAGAAAAAAATAGTTGAGAAAGTTATTGATCAGGCATTTGAAATTAAACGTAAGTTATTTATTTTGATAATCAATAGAATTAGGAAGCTAAACAAGGCAATTTATGATTTCAAAAGAAATAGTAGATGGAAGAGAATAGTTAATCGTAGTAATTTTTGTGAAGTTTTTTCTGGAGAATGGATGCATAGTTCAAGCTGTGAGGCATTTTTTAATGAGGAGAGTTATTTCCAGGATAATGATTTGGTGCATGCAGTTGACACCAGTGGTCGAGCTTATGAAGTGAAAGATGGTTGTCCAGTTGAAAAAGAAAAACTTGTGACAACAGAGACAGAAGAGGTGTTAGGTAATGAGGTTTTAGGAAGACTTCCTAAGGGTCCTGTGTACACCTGGAAGTGTAGTAGTATTTGCAGTGTGCGACAGGATTCCATCAATTTGCTTTGTGATTTTGTACGGTCATTTAATAAGAAAAGTTTGAAGCAGAAAATGAAGTTGTTGCAAGAATTAGATCCTTGCAGAGTGAGAGAAGTGACAGGTTTGCATGGTCATTCACTGGCTTGTCTTTCCAGGAGAGTATGCCAGAGTGTTTTTCATCATTTCAGGATGCTAGCAGTGCATCATAATAAAGTGAGGAAATTAGTTAGAATGTTGTATTATGCTAAGAGTCCAGCAATTATGCTTAAACAATTATGCGCTGCTCTTTTGCATGGTTCTGAAATAGATGTGAAGAATATATGTGAAGAAATTGAGTTTTGTTACTTTGGAAGTAAAGAGGAGAATGTTGAAATTGACCAAGAAGAAGAGGGTAATGTGGAAGATAGTGTACAGATTTCCAGTACAGATAATTTCCAGAGGGAAATTGCGACGTTTCAGGTGAAATCAAGTGAGAGGCCAAATTTCACTTGTGTGTGTTGTCGACGCACTTATTATAAGAATCAGACTAAGTTAGTGGATTTATATGCAAAAAGTGAAAGGGAAAATAATAGTGAATGGAAGGATTTCACAACATACTTGATGGTAGAAAATTGTTTTGATTTGGGATTGGATCAACGTGTGTGTACTTATTGTTGTAACAAATTAAATCAAAACCAGATGCCTGCTAGAGCAGTTCATAATAATCTGGAATTGGTTGAGATTCCTTCTGAATTGAAGGATTTAAATACTTATGAATCTATTTTGATTCAAAGTATCCATCCCTTTCAGGCTATTGTAAGAATGGAGCCAAAGACAGGGAAATTGCCTCCATCAGATTTACAGAGAGGATTAAAGGGAAGAGTTGTTTATTTGCCTCTAGATTTGAAGAAAAACATTAACACAATTGGAGTAGAAAAAGTGGAAGAGGAACCTCTGGTTATCTTAGTTAATGGGGTTCCGACAAAGAATAAGAAAATATGGCAAGATTTAGTGGATGTTAGGAAAGTTAAAAAGGCAACATTGTATTTGAAAAAAAATAATAAATACTATAAGAATGTATATGTTGCAGAAGAGGAAGTAAGTGAGGAAGAGGATAGCGATTTGTGTGCTGGTCAAATTGATAAAGTAGAACCCTGTACTAGTGAAGAAATATATGAACATTATAGTGTTCATCCTTTGCATTCCAAGGAAGTCATGGGGAATGCTATTGAGTTGTTTCAAATGAAACAAGCCAAAGGGAGTCCCATTAGTGTTTGGGAGGAAAGTTTGGAAGCTCGGTGTTTCCCACAGCTTTTTCCAACAGGTCAGGGAGGAAGATATGATGAGCGACCTCATCAAATTCCTGCTTCTGAATACCGGACTTTGCGATTGTATGCAGGAGATGCTAGGTTTCGACAATGTATTCCCTATTTGTTTCATCTCCTGTTTGAAAGCGATCTGTCTGGACTGTCATATGCAGTGAACCACATCTTGAAAAGTGGTATACACATGCAAAACATCTCAGCAAGTGACTTTATGTATAAAGTCAATGTCCAAGACAGTATTTTAGATTGTCATCTGATTAATCTCATGGCGTGTCAGCGTGGTACTAATGAGTACTGGTACCGTCGTCATGGTGATTTAAAATGTATGCTGAGGAACTTAGGAACTCCCACATGGTTCCTCACTCTGAGCTGTGCCGAGTATGGCTGGGAAGACTTACTTGAATTTCTACGAGAGGCAAATGGAAACATCGAAAACATCGAATTCAAGACACCCGGAGAACTGTGCTCTTTGGATCCAGTCAATGTATGCAGGAACTTCAATCATAGATTTGAAGCTATGATGTCTTTCATCATGAATAAGAAGAATCCACCTCTTGGAGAGGTGTTGGATTTCTTCTGGAGAAAGGAGTACCAAGCAAGAGGTGCACCTCATATACATATGCTGCTGTGGATCAAGGATGCACCTAAATTTGGAACGGATCCAGAAGACTCAGTGATGAGTTTCATACAACAGTATTCTACGTGTGCTGTTCCAAACGCAAAGGAGAAGAAAAGCCTAAGAGAAAAAGTTCTAAGTTTCCAAAGCCATCGATGTGGAAAGTACTGTCGTCGTAAATTCCGAAACAAGGACAAGTTCTACACCAAATGTCGTTTCGGCTTTCCACGACCGGTGATTTCTAAAGGAAGAGTAAACAGTTTGATGTCTTCGCTGCAACATAATGTGATGAAGAAATCACCTGAAAACACATACAATTTGAAGAGGAACGAAGAGTCCAAGTACATCAACCACTACAACCCTGTGATTTTGTCCATGTGGAATGCTAACATGGATATACAGTTTGTGGCTGATAACTGTATGGCTGTGGCTCGGTATGTGACATCTTACATCACCAAAAAAGAGAAGACAGAATTGAAGGATATGTGGGAGGACATTTCCCATGAAAAGAGCCTCAGTAAGAAGTTGTACAGTTTCAGTCTGAAGATGTTGTCGCATCGAGAAATTGGAGCTTACGAATGTTCTGACCGGTTGTCTTCAGCAAGTCTCTATGCCAAATCCAGGAGTATCGTTTGGGCGAGTCTTGGTCTTGCTGCAACGCGTAATCGAGTTCTGAAACCTGTGCGGGAAATTGAGTATTTGGCGGAAAAGGAGCCAAACAGTACCGACATTTTGAAGACCAACATGTTGGATACATAATATCCAAATCGAAGCAGTCACCTCGAGAATGTTTGTCTGTATGAGGTTCTTCAAAATTACATATTCAAGAGGAACATCAAAGAAGATACTGAGAAAGGAGTGTATGCTGTAATTGGAAGTGAGGGATGTCTGGTCAAGCAAAGAAAATGCCACTTGGTAAACCACCGAAAATTGAGTGGCGAATCTCCTGAAAAAAGGGAGTTTTTCTATTTAGCACTTTTGCAACTTTTCAAGCCTTGGCATGCAGAAGAGGAACTGCTTGGAGATTTCCTCTGTTACGAAGACTCTTTCAATGCTGCCAAGGAGACGATAGAATGTCCTGCTTTTCCCAAATATGTAGAAATGTTGAATGCGGAAATTGAGTAGGAAGCAACGATTGCAGCCGAGATTGCCAGAGACAGTTCTCAGGACAGTCAGAGTTCTGCTTCATTGAGTCAGGATCCACTAGGAGGACCTGTTATCGAAAATGAAGCTGCCACTGCTATGAATGAAGTGGAAAGAGCCATGGCACATGCTCAGGAGGATGCGGTTAACTTAGAAGAGTTGGAAAGACAACTCAACGTTGAGCAGAGGAAAATATATGACGAAGTTACCATGCAAATTGATCATGGATTAAGTCATGAGAAGAAAGAGTGCTCATGTACGTCGTTGAAGCCTGTCCGACTGTACGTGAGTGGAGAAGCGGGAACTGGAAAAAGTTTCCTTATTAAAGCAATTTCATGTTATTTGCAGGAAAGGACTGAGTCATCGCTGTCTTGTGTTGTCACCGCTCCAACTGGACTGGCAGCACATAACATTAAAGGGATTACTTTACATCGTTTACTGATGCTGCCAGTGGAGCATGACAACAAATTACAATATCACAAGCTATCTGGAGATGCTTGTTGTGAAGTTTCAAGAATCTTGAGGAAAATGAAACTTCTTATCATTGACGAAGTAAGCATGGTTTCCAATGTCATGCTTGCCTTTGTGCATTTGAGAATGCAAGAAGTTCTCAAAACAGAGTATGATGTGTTATTTGGTGGCAAACACCTAATTGTTTTTGGAGATCTTCTGCAGCTGACACCAGTGAAAGGGCAACCTGTGTTCAAAATGCTCACGCATGAAGATACCAGGAAGTGCCTAGGGAGCATTGGCAACGTCAATATATGGTTAAACTTCAATTATGCTGAACTGCATGAAAATATGCGTCAGGCGAAGGATGAAGTTTACAAGACTATTCTACAAGATGTTAGAATTGGAAAAGTGACCGAGCATGGGAAAGAAGCTTTACATGCACGATTACTGTCAAATTTATATCCAGAACAAGATGTTGTGCCTGAGAATATTTTTCAGAAAATTACTGAGAAGAGATCTGGAATATGTTTGATGCCAACTCTTGCAGAATGTGCCAAATTCAACAACAAAATGTTGCATTTAGAAAAGCAAGAGATTGTGAAACTGGAAGCTATTGACAGAGTAGATCATATGGGATCAACAATTATTTTGTCTGAGAATTTGAAAACAAAATTGGATTCATTAGAGAAGACTATATCTAAAACTGCAGGTTTTGAAAAGACTCTGAATGTGTGCTTGAACTGCCGTATAATTTTAAGAAGGAATTTACATGTTGAAAGAGGTCTGGTAAATGGATAAATGGGTAATGTTGTTGATTTTGTAAAATACAGAAATATAGATGGAATTGAATTTTTAAAAATTAAATTTGATGGCATTGAGGAAGTACAGCTAATTGGTCGTTGTTCTGCTAGATTTTTGCTTGTAAAAGACTTATATGTTCGCCGTAAGCAGTTTCCTGTTTGCTTGGCATATGCGGTGACAATCCATAAATCGCAAGGTTTAAGTGTAGACAGTGCATTGGTGAATATTGGCAGTTCTGTGTTCAAGGAGGGTATGGCATATGTGGCATTGTCACGAATTAGAACTTTATCGGGATTGTACTTGATTGAGTGTGATGTCACAAACATTTGTGCGGATCTAGATTGTGTTAAGGAATACAATAGGTTAAGAAGAGAGTATGCGCCACATTTGCCTCAATATCCTTTGTTTGAGAAACGTGTGGTAGGCCGGAAACGAAGAAATGTGACCAATACTGGGGAGGTTGTAGCAAAAAGACGAAAAGTCGATGAACCTGAAATTATAAGCAGAAACAAAAAGGATTCTGTTGAAGATGTTGTTGGTTTTCAATTTGAAAACAGTTCTGGTGTCAACTGCTATGCTAATGTAGTGGTTAATGTTTTGTTTTCTCTCGAAAATGTAAAAGAAGAGATTGTGGTTAATTCTGATCAAAGATTTTGCAGTTTGTTAAATTCTGTGTTAGAGAAAAGTAGCACTGATAGAACAAAAATAGAAAGTGTGTCTGAAATTCGAAATCTGTTAGACAGATGTTCAGGCCAAACACAATTCTCTCAAAATATTCTGCAAGATTGTCAGGAGTTTTTAATATATATGCTTGATGTATTGCATGCTGAAGGTGTAGATGTAGATCACCTGTTTGGGCTTTCTTATCAATGGCAGCATGACTGCGAGAACTGTAGGGTATCAAGTACTACTAGTGTAGACTCAGAAAGATTTATATATTTAACTTTGCCAGACAGTAAATCAGTCTCTTTTAATAAGCTAGTAAAAGCAGCTGATCACGACATGGAGTGTAGCCAATGTAAATCTGAAATGATGTCCACATTATTTATACGAACATATGGCCAGTGTGTCATTTTAATGTTCCAACGATGTAGGCCTGATGGAACAAAATTGACAACTTTAATTAAAAATGTTGTGGCTTCACAGTTGTCAATATCAGGAAGGACTTTTGTAACTGCAGCAATTATATATCATGACGGTCCTTCAATAACATCAGGACATTTCACAGCTTATTTAAAGTCTAGAAATGGCTGGTCATTCTGCAATGATTCTGTTTTAATTTTCAAAAAAAAATTGCCGTATGACCTTAAAAACTCTTACCTGGTGTTTTTAAAACCAAAATTTTAGGGAAAGAATCTCGGGAAGTGCTCTGAGGAATTTCAAGAAGTTCTAATGGCTCCTACACGATTTGGCCTTGAGGATAAGTGTAGTACAGAGACATAACTTCTTACCATAACACTGGATGTCATGGAGAAATAACTGCACTTTGAATGAATTCAGAAAAACTGTTTCTTTTTATAAGCAAATTGAAGCAGCCAATCAAAACATGGAGTAGAGGGAATGTAAGTCTGCAATGCTGTCTACTGTTTTATATTGCTTTGTGATTAAAAGTGATGTAGAGAATTAAATAATTGTAGTAGTCATAGAGATAGTGTAAGTCTGCTTCATAGTAAGCAGTATCAGTGTCAAAGGAAATGTAGAACATGACTGAGCAAGAAGGGGAAGATATTACTAGTCCAGGATTGTGAAAATGATCTTCAACATTTTAATTGTGAAAGTTGCGGAAATACAACATGACGGGATTGGCTTACAAGAATTCTAAGAGTTATAAATGGCTCTGACATGATTTGGCCTTGTGGAAACGTGTGGTAGAGAGCAAGAAGTCATTTATTGTATGTAACATGTTTTTCAAAACGATGGAGGTTTTCTTTCAGAAAGTGGCGGGCTGAAAGTAATAACAGCACAACAGAGTGTAAGCTGTTCATAGGACATCCTTCGACGTCATGGAAAGTAAGTTAACTTTAAGGAGTTCTGAATTCTGATTTGTTATGTTGTATGGGTTTTTTAAACACAATCATTTTGATTGTGTTTTTTTTCCCCGCTGTTATATGATGAATACCTTCAAGTCACTGTTTTTAGTGAAATTTGATACATTCTGAGAACAGCAAAAATAAACCATTTAACATGTATAATTAATTCTGTACTGTTTGCATTTATGATGTACATTTAGAACTGTGTAGGAGGCATGGAGAAGGAGAGGCTTCTGTAAGTGTCAAAGTTGTTGCATACAGTGCTCATATTCTACGTAGTCTTTCATATGATAGACTACATTTCCACAATGAGATACCTAAGCAAAGGAAACACAGGTGATATGATTGTGGAATGAGCAAAAAAAATTGCACGTTTTTCAATTATATTACCTGTGTTTCCTAACATTACACATCACATTGTGTAGATGAGGTTTAGGCCTGTTCCTGGAGACAGAGGAGGTCTGACATTTGTTCAAGAGTGCAGTGGACATGACTCACTTCGTTGGTAGGCCTCCACATGTATTATCTCCTCTGTATTCTTCAACAAACCTAAATTCCATCTGTAACCCTGAGTAGGACTTACCTGAAACAAATCTGTGGATAGGTTACACCTTATTGGCATCTTGAAACAATCATTTAAAATGTTAGGGTCAGATTTATGGTGGCCGTGCGCCTCTTTTACTCCATTGTGGGTCACTTTTGTGTAAAAAATGCACCATGTTGCAAGATAGGTTTCAGTTCATCTCCAGCAAGATACCATCAGTTTAAAATGTATATAATTAGCACTGTGTAGGGGACATGCAGAAGCTGAAGCTTTTGTAAGTGTCAAAGTTGTTGCATGCAGTGCTGCACTTCTGGGTACTGTTTAATATGCTGCACTACATCTGCACTATGAGATACCTAAGCAAAGGCAACACAGGTGATGTGATTGTGAAATGAGGAAAAGAAACTCCACATTTTTCAATTACATCACCTGTGTTTCCTAAGTTTACGAATGACATTGTGCAGATGAAGTTTAGGTCTGTCCACGGACACAGAAGAGGTCTGGCCTTTGTTCAAGAGTGAAGTGGACATGACTTACTTCATTGGTAGGCCTTCACATGTATTATCTCCTCTGTATTCTTCAACAAGCATACATTTGATATGCAATCCTGAGTAGGCCTCACCTTAAACAAACCTCTGGAGAGGCCACACATTATCGTCATCCTGAATCAATCATTTCAAATGTTAGGGACAGATTTATGATAGGTGTATGCCTCTTTTGCGCCACTGTGCGTGACTTTTGTGATGCAGCGGCGGTGCAAATGATTTGCTATGAGGCGACAAAATTACAAATTGATGCATCTAGGCAGATGTGTCATGCTGTAAAAAACCCGTGTCACATGAAACCGATGCAGCAGTGATGCAAAAGATGCACCATGTTGCAAGACAGGCCTGACTTCATCTCCAACAAGATAAGAAGCTAAGTCTTCTGTAAATGTCAAAATTGTTGTATATACTGCTCAACTTCTATGTACTCTTTGATATGCTAGACTCCATCTGCACTATGAGATACCTAACCAAAGGCAACACAGGTGATGTGATTGTGAAATGAGGAAAAGAAACTCCACATTTTTCAATTACATCACCTGTGTTTCCTAAGTTTACGAATGACATTGTGCAGATGAAGTTTAGGTCTGTCCACGGACACAGAAGAGGTCTGGCCTTTGTTCAAGAGTGAAGTGGACATGACTTACTTCATTGGTAGGCCTTCACATGTATTATGTCCTCTGTTCTCTTCAACAACTCGAAATTTCATTTGGAACCCTGAGTAGGCTTCACCTCAAACAAACCTCTGGATAGGACACATCTTATTGGCATCCTGAAGCAATCATTTAAAATGTTAGTGTCTTGCGACACTTTTGTGAGACAACAGCAGTGCAAAAGATGCACCATGTTTTAAGATAGGCCTCACTTCATCTGCATCAAGATACTGTTAGTTTAAAATGTATATCTTTAGGACTGTGTAGGGGGCCTGGAGAAGCAGAAGCTTCTGTAAGTGTCAAAGTTGTTGAAAAACTGTTTGTCCTTCAATCTTTTCCCTTGTCTTTTCTAATTTTTAAATACGTTTTAATATTTTTCAAATGTTTGTTCTCTCTTTCACAGATTGAAAGTATAAAAACAAAAAGTGAGTAAGTTAACGACAATTATAAGGTAAATGTTTTGTACTCTTTTCGTTACATTTCTATCACATTCACCTACTAGTAGTTCGACAGCTTCATTTCTTTAACCCTCAGTTTCCTGCCTTTGCTACTTCCCTCATTCCTTTCTCTATTACCTACTTACTCTACTCCTTCCACTCCTTTTCTCAGTCCCTCTCTTCTCATAGTTCCTCACTCTTGTTCACTCACTCCGTCTCTATTACTCTTAGTGTCTTTGACTGATCACTCTTTCACTACTTGTTCATTATGCTTTTTCTGTGTAGTTGAAGCACACTAAGGGGCATATTATGAACACAGCCAATAAAATTATTGCTGTTTTTATTGGCAGAAAACTGCTGCAAAAGTGGTTTTAGTGGCAGTTTTCCACTGTAAAAGCGGCTTTAGCTACACATTTCTGCCGATAAAAGCTGCAAAACTTTTATTGCCTATGTTGATGATATGGCTCTATGTTATTTACATTTCTTTGCTGTTTCAATTAATCTTTTTCTGTTATTTTTTCTTTTCTGTTTTCTGTTTTTTCTCTCTGTTCTTTCACATGTTTTAATCTTATTTTGAACATTCACTCACATTCTCCAAGAAACTCTTCTTTGTTATTGTTCTACTCTCTTTTTTTTCTTTCACTTCCTTATCTATTTTGTTTTTCACAATTATACCCTCTTCCATCTTTTCTTCGGTAAATAGATCTATTAAACAGTATCTCTGGTTTACTCCCTATAGCTGTTTTTCTTTTAACATTACTCTCTGTTTACTTCCCTTATACTTACTCTTCTTTTTTTTTTTTTTTTTTTTTTTGGGTTCGCTCCCGGTTCGCGCACCGGGAAGCGAACGGGGAAGCGAACCAAAAGAAATAGAGCTTGCCAGAGTGCTAAACATTCTAGCAATTTTTTTTAAAGGGGAGGTCGTTCTGAAAAGAACTTTTTTTTAATGTTTTTGTTGTTTTATATATTTTTTTTATTTTTCTGAACATTTTTTTTTTTTGTCTTTTTTGAACAATTTTTTGTTTTTTTTTGTTTTTTGGGGGGGAAACAACAAAAAAAAGGCATTGGAAAGGGCTCAACAAGAGCAAAAAAAAAATTACTGTCTGGGGCGTTTAGGGCAATTGTGATTTTCATAAGCTAGGTTGATTAAGGTAATGCTCATGTTGCCACATGACAGCAATGCACCACAATACAAACAAGTAAACTTCATATGAAGAAAGTTCTCTTGAATGTTTGGCACGGTTTCCCGTGCCTCTGCTCCTGTTAAAGATATCTGTGATGTTGACCTGGCCACAGGAGTTGTTGTTGGGTTGTCCTGCAGGTCACGCATCTCTGCCCGCTGTAGTTCAATGGATGCCACCTGCTCATGTGACGATGCATGGTGTAGTTACCGAAGCTATACTTTTTATCAGTGCCTCTAGATAACTGGTCTTTGCATATGAGGCAGGTGACATACCTAGCATTTACCTTCTTCTGCCCTTCAGGGAGTGAAAAAAACTGCCAAATAAAACTGGCTTTTCGATGAGAAACCCGGGGCACCTCTTGTAAGAACTGTGGTCCTTCTGTCTCCTCTTCCTCTAGTTCATCCTCTTCCTCCTCTGTGTTGCTGATGAACTGGGGAGGTGGTCCTCTCTTCCCATGAGGAGGTGGAGGTGGTGGTGGGGGTGCACCAGCTGAAGCAACTAATGAAGCCATTGCTCAACTATCAAAAAAGGTCTTCCTCTCACAAAGATGAAAGTCAGAGTGAGGAAAGAAGGAGGGGTTTTCATCATTTGGGAAAAACAATAGTTCTAAACCAATGAAAAGTGTTATTTTTAGGTCACCTGACCTAGCCTTACATCATTATGAAACCAAAAGTGAAATGAACCAATGAAAAGTTTTATTAACAAGTCACATGACCTGTTACGCTTATGTTACGCGCTGCGGAACGCGCCCCGGATCGCTTCCGGGTCGCTGCGCTTCGCGCCTCGGTTCGCGCTCCGGAGCACTTCCGGGTGCGCTAACGCGGCGCGTCATAAGACGCATTACGCGGCAACGTGATACGTCGCGCTTTCGCGACGCGCCCCGGATCGCATCCGGGGAGCTGCGCTTCGCGTCTTAGTTCGCGTACCGGAGCACTTCCGGGTGCGTTAACGCGGCGCGTCATAAGACACATTACGCGACAACGTGATACGTCGCGCTTCCGCGACGCGTCACGATGTTGATTTCTAACGCGGCAGTTACGTTTACCGGTTCGCGGACCGGGTCGCGGCATCAAGATGAGCTAACGGGAAGCTTGCCGGTTCGCGAACCGGGAGCGAAGAAAAAAAAAAAAATAATAATTATTAATAAACATATAAAATATATTTTTGGATTTAAAGAAGAATACATTTTACAGCTACAGATATTAGCTTTTAAAAAACCAATGAAATTCACTGAAAAAACCATAGGTTATAGACCATATATAGTTAGGAATTAGCATTTACAAAACCTTGAAAATTCACTGAAAAAACCATAGGTTATAGACCATATATAGTTAGGAATTAGCATTTAAAAAACCTTATTTTACTCACACAAAACCATTGAAATTCCATATATAGTTAGTTGTACTAACTATATATCGCGCACCCGCAATCCACTGCTGATCATGTCACATATTACATCATTCATGACATGGTCAGTGACATCACTGATGACATCTCAAATGACATCACTGATACATCACTGATGACATCTCAAATGACATCACTGATGACATCACTGATGACATCCCTGATGACATCTCAAATGACATCACTGATGACATCTCAAATGACATCACTGATGACATCACTGATGACATCTCATTTGACATTACTGATCACATCACTGATGACATCATTCATGTGATAATACGATGAACCTCTTCAGACTCTAATATAACCTTAGATACACTCAGTGAAAACAGACACTCACAGACTGTCACTCATCCATGGAGTTACTCACACACCTAGTCAGTCATGCAAAGAATCAATCACACCTCCATTTCCTCAACTATACAGTTATACACACCTTACTTATTCAAACATATACTAAAACATATTTACTCACTTATACAATCCTGGATACAAGTTCACAATGATTCATATAGCCACTCACACATTCACTGGCTCTTATGCACAGTTATTTATATCTGTCAACTCTCACATGTACTGTGTTTTACATATGTACTTACTTTGACATGTAGCACTGAGATATCCATTCACTCACCAATGCACTCATGCACACAGTCAACCGCCCATACAGATGTTTCCACAGGCACTTTTGAACCCATACACCTAGTGAATCAACTGCTCACACATCTATGCAGAGAGTCATATACCTCCCAGCCACCCATACACACTCTCAGTCTCCCATACAAATACTTGGGCAACCAATCAATAACCCATATAGTTAATCATATAGCTACTGATCAACACATGCAGCAGTTTACAGAACAACAGACATAATGATGCACAAATTAAGACAGTTTAGTCACTAACCTATGCACTCAGTGAGACACATTTAATCACTCACTCATACAGTCAGTCATGCACCTACTAAATCCTTCGTCCAGACACTTATACATCCACTCATTCTTCAATATGTAAGACATATTTTAACTTTACAGAAACATACAGTCACTGGATGTAGTCATCAGTGATGTCATCAGTGATGTCATTTGAGATGTCATCAGTGATGTCATTTGAGATGTCATCAGTGATGTCACCAGTGATGTCACTGACCATGTCATGAATGATGTAATATGTGACATGATCAGCAGTGGATTGCGGGTGCGCGATATATAGTTAGTACAACTAACTATATATGGAATTTCAATGGTTTTGTGTGAGTAAAATAAGGTTTTTTAAATGCTAATTCCTAACTATATATGGTCTATAACCTATGGTTTTTTCAGTGAATTTTCAAGGTTTTGTAAATGCTAATTCCTAACTATATATGGTCTATAACCTATGGTTTTTTCAATGAATATATATATATATATATATATATATAAAATGTTCCAAAAAGAGTCATTCATAAGAACTTTTCATTACTACAAGGTCTGTCAAATTCAGTTCCCCTGCTATCACAATCAAAGTAGTGCCAGAAATCAGTCAGACATTGTATGTAAACATAAGGGAGTAAACAATATGAAAACAAAAGACAGCACAGTGCATATAACAAATGTTTCAACCATCAGGACAGCAATTTAAAATGGAATCCACATAGAAATACATATTTAGCATTCGGCATCCAATACAACTATGGTTAAGACTGAATAGTTGATGCTTTGAGGTCACTTGAATGGGATCTTCCTCAGGACAAAAACATAGTAACCTACAGAGAGTTGTTGGGACTATCACAATCTATTTGGAATAGAATAAAGAACCTAGGTGAAGGTATACAAACATAAGCTCACCTTACCAGTGAGCGTCACACATGAGCACTATGTAAGGAAATAATTCTGGGTGACCAATTTCCTATAAATGCCACACAAATACCTATATGAAGAAAAAGAAGGACTGAAACTTCAAGGTTAAAGTGATAGAATTTTTTTTTCAAACCCAAAGAGACATGCATAAAAAGGAAAGAGCAATGCTGAGAGATATCTACAGTGAATCTCTTTAAAATGATTGTAAAGAAAGGAAACAAATAGAAAAAAATGGTAGCTGCATGCTTTTTTTTCAATTTATTTACTTTTGTTACAATGGTGGCACCCTCGCTTTAGCTTTAAACCTCGTAAGCTAAAGCACGGGTGTCGCAATTGCTTCAAAAGTAAAGAAATAGAGAAAAAAGGTGTAGGGATGCATCTATTTCTATTTTTTTTTACTTTTGAAGCAATCGTGGCACCACGCTTTAACTTAAGACATTTAAAGCTAAAGTGAGAGTCCCGTAATTGTAAGAAAAGTAAACAAACAAAAAAAAGGGCATGCAGCCGCATTCGGGGATCGCAACTAACAAAAGAAAGGCGTGGCTGCCATTATTTTATCGGTGGCAGGACACGCTGGTTAAATAAAACAAAAAAAAGCATTGTGGGACAGTGTGTTGCAGGCAGGAGATAGCTATTTAAGGAATTAGTGCTCTGCGGCAGTAGTTAAAACATACAGAGTAGCAACACGTTTAACAGGGGGTGTCCTCATGTGAGGTTACTAGAAGAGAAAAGGCAGTACAAAGGAGGGACTACTAAGCCAATTGACCAATTAAAAAACACTATTTACAAAGGACAATGACCAGGTGCCAATTAAAAAGATGGGCGGAAATTGGGCGGGGCTTCATGTCCAAATCCTGAATACAGCATGTCTTGAAGAGACAGCGCAGCACTGCCTAGGTGAGACCTAAAAAGGAGGCTAGTGAGAAGCAAATGGAAGGAAAAGAGGTCAACTATGGGAGATCATAAGGGTTCAATGGTTATAGGGTGTGGCCTCTGCTACTATGACTTTGTGGGGAATTTATGTCCATGATATAGTAATAGCATCCTAACACTGCTACCTTACTATTCGTAACTGTTCTTGCGAAAGTTGTCAGGTATAGTATTGTGTAGTTAAATAATTTTGCAATTATGTAATTTTTCAAAATATGTATTAAAAAAAAGACTCATTTCAATCCTTCAATTTGTTTGCTGATGAAAAACTGCTCAGGAATAATACCATTACTGCATGAATATGGTTTTGCTGCACACCGTTTTGTGCTCTATTTTGATTTTCCAATGTCTGAATGGGGGGGTATAACACGCGCTTGCACTTTTACCTCATGTTACAACCACACTATTTCCTAATTTTCGTCCTGTTTTTCTCACTCAAATGTCTCCTATTGCTATATGCTAAGGTGTGAACAGGGAATAACTCGGAACTGAACCAAATTAAATTTCACTGGAAATAAGATATGCACAAACACAACAGAGTGAGTCCGTTAGCGTTTTAATGCTCTCATTTAGTCACCCGTAAGTTCCTTCCCTTTCTGTGTTTGGATCCTACACTGTTCTTAGAACCTATCTATGAAACATAATAAGCTCTAAACAATTAGGTAAGGGAAGCAGAATTACCCCAAAAATATAAAACATTGGAGGAAGTGGCAAAAGTACATAACTAAAACTAAGTTACTCTGCACAAATGCACAGTTATTCATTTTGCAGTATTCGGAAATTTTATACATTTAAATACATGTTTAAAAAACATGTACAATCTTCTTATTTTCTTTCAGAGTTGTTAAAAAAGTTAATAAAATAAATGTAATCTAGTGCGCTAGTATATGAGCCGTTCTGTATACATTGTACTAAATATAATTTTAAATCATTTTTCCAGAAGTGGTTGACATTTTCCACAACACAAATGTTGACATTTATCTTTGTAATGGGTTAAACTAACTCCACTTCAAGAAAATAGCAGAACAACGTCTCTTTTAAAGTTGGTCTTTTTAATACCAGGGCCATTTAGAAGAGTTGAATACATTACGAAAACGCACAGACTTGAAATGTGGATATCATGCTGTGAAACATTTATATTGAGGTAGCAAGCAATGAAAGACAATCTCTAAATATAGCTCAGTGAAAGAAAGGACATATATGTTTTAATCATTTCATCTTATTCAACAATTGGATAGCCCTCTGCTTTGATTCAAACAAATACACACAATTGAAAGAGAAACGAAACATAAGACAAGGCAGATTTTGCTCATGTGAATTAAAGACATAATAGAAATGCATCTAAAAGGTGCATTACTTCATGTTTCCTGCTGTAATGAAGCATGCTCCATTTTCTTTCTTTTCACACTCTTTTCATGTGGTGCTGTTAGAAATGTGAAGGTGACACATCCTTTTATATTTTTGCCCAGATGGTGCCAGAGGCATTAGTATCCATGCCTTTCAAAAGTAAATTATAAATAAACCTAGGGTCAAATAATGTCCCCTCCTGACCAAATCTCATAAAAATGTAGTTTACTGAATATTAACTTGTTTCTGTGTTCTGTTATTGATTGAAAGTGGTTTATTAGTAGTAATACGTGGGCAACTACCACTAGTAATAAGGCTACAAACATAATAAAAAAGTTCAGTCAAGGTCTCAATAAATTATTCCCTAGCTCATCCCTTTTTAGCTGACAACGAGCAGGCCCGCTTAATTTAGGAGACAGGTGTGTAATTCATTTAAAAACACCAATACATTAAATAAGGAAGGCACGAAACAAAATAAAAATACCACATCAATTTATAAACCTAGGTTATACTTCTTTGAACAAATAGACACTACAATGACAAAAATCCAATGCAGGGAATGAGAGATATGAAGTTTGAAAGATTGAAAGTAAAACTAGCTCTTAGAAGCAAATGGCACTCAAAGGGTTGAAAAAGGCTGTGCTGGACCAGGACAACGTCAAGAGTTATTTTCACTTGCTTCCAGAAAGTGGTCCACAGCACCAGCAAAGGATTCAGATGCTCTGGTTTGACTCTTGGGGTCTGGGATCACAACTCCCACAAAGCACCTGGGCAAGTTATTGAGCATTTTACCAAAGATGCTCTAAACTTCTGAAACGTCGTCCTGGAGTCCCTCTTGTGGATTCAAAGTGTCCAAAACACCAATACAAGGATATAGAAGCTCTGAGATGGTCCTTGGGATGTTGGGACTACAATTCCCACAATGCGCCTGACCAAATCCTTAAAGGTTCACTGGACACACTCCAGGGTGGGGGACTTCTTGGGGGAGATGATGTTGGTGGGCTGTGTAAACCTGTAGCTTTCAGGGAGTCCACTCCTTAATTCTTGTGAAGCCAGGCAAAGTCCTTAGGGCTGTAGTACCAGTTTGTGCAGCAGGTGCAATCCTTCAGAGTTTAGTCCTTAGGGTGTAGATCAGGATTCCAACAGGGCAGTACTTTTCCTTGTTTTTCAGACAGTAGATTTGAGTTGCTTGGCAACTCTTCCATATTTATTAAGTGTTCCTGGGTGTCCTGCAGGGGGGCAGCCCTGACCAATGGGAGGCAGGGTACCACCCTCAGGTATGATCACTTCCTCCAAAGTGTGGCATAATCTTGTTCCAGAAAGCACTATTCTTCTAAAATTCAAGATGGAAAAAGGGTCTCTTGAAGAGTTAGATGTGGTTAAGTCAACCCACTGGTGTGGTTAAGATTCTCTAACACTCCCCTTCCAGCCCCTTCACTAACCTAATTACAGGGGCTCGTGTGCAGCTGGGGATGCAGGATGTGGGGGTGAGCCTGTGCTGTCCTAAAGTGTAATTCCCTCTTTGAAGACCAATTTGGCTACTCCACCCCCATCCTGCCTTCTGCTTCTGCAGCTGCAGTTCTCCACCCATAGGAAATTCTTTGCCTCTCTAACAGGCCGCTTCACATCTCATGAAGACAGCTTGGCTCAGCATGGCAGAGACTGGCCAATCAGGAGAGTGCAGCTGGAAGGCTGGATTTTGGCTTACACAGAATAAAGTTCTATAACTTCTGTCTGTAATAGTTATTATAAATCTTACCGTGCAATTTGTTGGATTTACCATAACTATCATTTTAACTCTTTGAATGATATTTCCAGCTCTGTCCTATCAATATTTATCCTTAAATAAAAATGTTAGCATATGGAGCTAGTTTTCTTAGGGGGTGAGGTAAATCCACATTAGTATGGTGCAATTATGAGTAAACCCCAACGTAATGGAGAACTACCCCCAGGTCCCTCCTGTCCTCGTCCCCTTCATTAATAACAAGTGAGATAATCCTATCTCACCAACAGAAAAAATGAACGAAGGAATGCTGGCACTACCCTTCCCCCTCCCACTGGGAGTACATAATCGTACCCTATCCCACCATTCCTCCTGTTCTATTTTTCTGTCTATTGACAGTGTGAAAGATCAGCAGGAGCATGAGAGGCTCCTGCATTCTTACCGTTTCTCTGCTGCTGGGCAGCGGGGACTGCGCTGGTTCCTGGACTCCCTTCCTGCCGGACTTGGGGGGAGTCCTGCTGACCCCTCCTGCTGTGCTGGGTCCGCATGGTTATTGGCGCATTGGTTTTTCCGGCTCCCGGGTTGCCGGGCAAACCAGGGTTGCGACGTTTCAGGATTTGGATTTCAGTTGACCCGGCGGCCCTATGGTATTGGGGTGCTTCCAGGTTAGCGTTGCCTGACTTTTGTGAATTTGGGGCAAGAAGTCAGGCATTACAGAGAGGTGCGGCAGTCGGCTGAATTGGAGTTGAAAAAGCTGGCCTGCCGTAAGTACCGCATACTGGTTTTTGCTTTGTTGGAAAGTTTATATTGTGTTCTTTGTGTGTTACAATGGAGCATGAGTGATGTGCCATTGTCAGCCAACACCTACGGACCCTACACTGGCTACCCGTTGAGAAGAGAAACAACTTCAAGTTTCTCACCCACACACACAAGGCACTCCACAGCACCGGACCCACCAACCTGAACCACAGCCTCGTGTTCCACGCTCAGCCCAGCTCTCCCACTCAACGGTCCCTCGGATCAAGAAAAGAAGAACAGGAGGGCTCTCCTTCTCCCTCCTTGCGGCCAAGACTTGGAACTCCCACCCTCTCCACCTCTGACAAACTACACCGCTCCCTAAGTTCCTAAAGGATCTTAAGAATTGGCTCTTCGATGGAACTCAGTGAACCTCTGGATTCCGCGCCCCCCCCCCTCCATCCTCTCTCCCCCAGAGCCTTAAGAACCTTTCCAGGAGAGTAGATTGCACTTTAGAAACCTTGAATAATTGATTACTGTGAGCTCGTGGGCTCAGGGTACAGCTACCCTCGCGGCTGGGGTTCATTGCTTAGCCAGTTTCAGAGCTCCGGGGCGGTTGATGTTCCTGTCCATCCCTACATCCATCAGGTTCTTAAAGGGGAGTGGAAGGACCCTGATCGCATCATGCTAAGTTCATGGCTAAGCTCTACCCTCTGCAAGATATGTTCAAAGATTTGCCTGACTCCATTCCTATTGATTCTTTTGTGACGAGTCTGGTGGTTCGCACTTCGATGGCTGAAGATGCAGTGGTCAGGGATCCTGTGTACAAGACGGTGGATGCTTCTCTTCAAAAGGTTTATTCTGGTTCCCATCTGGCTCTCAGGGCAGGCATTTATGGGACTTATGTTGTTCTGTTGCTTATTTTAGATATTAAGGCTCTTTTTGGGTTTATGGATGACTCTTCTGACTGTTTAGGACTTTTGGAACATATTGAGAGGCAGGTGGGAGTTCCTCTCTGATGTCTCTTTCGATGTAGTGAGAGCTCTGGACCTTTCGGGTGGGTACAACACACAGGAAGTATGTTCTCAGGAGACTGCCGCAATTCACGAAGTCAGGCTTCTCTTTTTATGCAAAATAATAAGCTTCAGGCAAACATTCCTAGATTTGCAGGATACTATTCACATATTTCGAACACAAATAAGTAACAGAGTTATGATGACAAGCTCACATTTCGGTTGTCCAATCCATAATGAATTGCCAGGCAAGGTCCGGCATTTCCATCAGATATCGGTGTTCCCCCAATAAAACAAGCACGTCCCCATCATAAAACAAGTCAGAGAAAAAGAGTGGGGCCAGGCGTGGGCAAGATTCGGCAGGGTGTGTGTGATGAAAGGGTTTTATGGCCGGTTGCGCCTAGATGCTATCTCGACCGGCCACTGGGAGAGGAACTGACCAAACGAGTTTAGCCTGGGGCGGTAGAATCAACCTGCCCAGGTTACGGGGAAGTCAATCAAGGAGTACGTGTCCTTTTGATATTGAATTAAGCCTATGTAAAGGGCAACACACAAAATGGCTGCCATATACAAAATGGAAGCCAAGGGTTCAAGGTACAAGTGACGATTTCGAGGTGAAACCATCACTCGAATGCAACGAAAATGCTTGTACATGATGTACTCGTCATTCTCGGTCTTTTGATACCCAACTCGTCATGGTACGACGAAGTTTTATTCTCTAGTCTAGAATTGTTACATGAGTTCGGGATTTTCAGTACTACAAACCCTCCTTTTGCCCTTACATAGGAAATTTAACCTAATCTCATGCTAATCTGAGTCTAGGTCGATATTCCTAAAGTCATTGAGATGTTGCTGTAACATCATCCTAGTACTTAGCTCGTCTCTGGGTACAGGTTTCCTTACACATGATGTGACACAGAGGCCATATATTGCAGGATCACTCTGCACGCACAGACAGAACAGGAAAAGGATGGCCAAGATCATCCCAAGGACCATCAGAATTTTCCATCCCCAGCCGGATATCAGTTCCCAGAACCACCCCATTAATGACCAATCTCCTTTATCCACATGAATAGATTCAGAAATTGTATGCAGTTTGGAGATGGCCTGGTACACTGTTGGAGCGTTATCTGGGATGAAAATGCAGCAGCTCGATTGGATCAATCTACATACCCCACCTCGGTCTGCAAGTATGACATCTAAAGCAACCCTGTTCTGAAGGGTCATAAGACGATCCGACTGGAGCTCAGCAGTCAAGTTACTAAGGGCACCAGCTGTTTCAATCACGGTGGACTCAACTACCCTTGTCAATTGCCTTATGTTCCTGCTGTTTACCATGGGTCCCCAGAACGACAGAAAACCTCTTGCAAAGTCCCCAAATTCTTGACCTGCAGTGTCTTGTTTACTCAAGACACCTCTAACTATCCTTGTCCTGTGGTAATCCGCCGCTGCTTTGTAGGTGGGAGGCAACAGGAAGGAAACAAAACATGAGCCCGAGAAGTCAGGGGGCAACCATGTATAGGCTCTATCATGACAGATGAAATAAGTACCCTTAGCTGCTAAAAACGCAGGGGAAGTCTGAGACCCCAAAACATATGTTTCTGTACAGACACTTTTCCCTAACTGAGCTCTAGGATTATTGCCAATACCTTGCAGACACAGGTTGCCCTGATGGGGTACGATCCAGATCGGGGTAGACCTCTTCGCTTGCTGTTTCTCACTTTAAGTAACTCCATATCCGGTCACGTTCCAACCTACATATGCAAATATCTCATCTTCCGGGGTATTTTCATAAGAGGTTACTTCCTTAATCATGTCGTCTATACCTTTGACTAGGGCACTAGTCTTGAGGTTGTCTTTTACAGAACGTAGGGGTTGGACTTCTTGTGCATATATGAACATCGTTCTGTATGCCCACACAGAGCCATTACGACTGAAAGGCAGGACTAGCTAAGGGATACCTTTATCCGTAGTGTGAGGCATAAGGCCGCAAACCCAACAGTTAGTTGTGTTCATTACTAGCTGATGCTGGTGCAGGAGCTGAACGAAGGAGTTATTAATGAACTCTAATCTTCTATTGGATTCATGGTCAGGAAGGGAGTGGAAAGATTGAGAGGAAAAGTAGGAGGAGAAGGTGTAGGGGATGTAGGTGGTGCGAAGGTTACATGAAAGGAGAATAAAACATATCCTATTAAAAATATCATTACACTGAATATCATGAAAATGCACAAAATTAAAAAACTTTTCTTTGTCATCACTCTACATAATTTGTGTTCAGAGTTCATTTGTTCGGCAGGTCTCTCCATGTCAGAAAACTCCATCCTCTCTAGAGTGCTGCCCGCGGTGGCAGGTTGATTCTGCTAAGGGATGCTTCTGTCAGTCCAGGGCAACTCCCTTAGACCAACCAGAACTACCGACCTAACGTCGTCAGCTGCACCCCAAAGACTTTTAGTCAACCGCGGCCCTAGCAGCGGAACCCGGATGGCGGTTCGAAAAACAAAAATAAGCAAGTTTTCTTCTAATGGGAGAGCTGCGCTTTTAAAAAAAAGTACCTGGAGGGAAAATGGAAAAAATCTTTTTATGAGTCCATAGGTCTTGGTCTCAAATTATAGCGCCTTCTTCCGGGTACTGTGGGGTTATGAAACAAGAGTTCGGGCTCCAAAGTGTTCAATCGTTTCGATAGTGGCACAGTCTCTTGCAGAATGTTCTCGTTTTCACGTTCAGAGTTAGTTCCTTTCACTCGTGCATCACTGAAAGGTACAAATTTCGGCACGGTGTCAGTCTCTGAGTCAGCGACACCTTCCTGGACCCACTGGTCATACGGCAGAGGAAGAGGGATCCTCCTACAGTGGACCCCGTGGATCCAGTGCTTCCTCCCCTCTACTCGGACCGCTGATCTTGTGGAGAGAAGGACGAGGTGCGGTCCGGTCCACCTGGGCTGGTCGTTTTTCGTCCTCTGAAAATTCCTCATGAGGACCCAGGATCCAGGGCTGATGTCGTGGCCTGGAGTTTCAGAGACCGGAGGCAGGGTGTCGTTGACCTGTTGATGCAAAACACGTAATTTAGCCGTCAATTCATACAGGTAATCGAGCAAAACAGGGTGTTCTAGCTCGCTAAACTTTTTGGGCCTAGGCACTCCCCATATGTTGGCCGGGCGGCCAAAGACTATCTCGTAGGGGCTGAGTTTCACTCGCGAATGTACAGTCATTCTGGTAGAGAGGAGTGCTAGGGGTAGAGCGTCAGGCCATTTAAGACCTGTGCTCGCTTGGATTTTGGCTAATTTTAACTTAAGCGTGCCATTGTAACATTCTACTAATCCAGCTGATTGGGGGTGATTTGCAGCGTGAAACTTCTGCCAAATACATTCTTCATCACACGACCCACAAATTCACTCCCGTTATCACTCCAGATCATTCTAGGCATTCCGAATCTAGGGAAGTACTCTTTCACAAGGGCTTTCGCTGTGGACAAGGCAGTATTGTCTTTTAGGGGATAGGCTTCCACCCATCTTGAGAAGGCACAAACAACAACGAGTACGTATTTTAAATTGTTGCACCTCTCCATGTGAATGAAATCTAGCTGCAAAACCTCAAACGGATACGTGGGATGTGCAAAATGACCAGCTGGAGTTGGGGTTCCCCTACCAGGATTGTGTTGCAGACACACCATGCAATTCTTGACAACATTCTCTGCACACATGGGAATCCCTGAATTTTGCCATACTGGAGCCAACAACTTGCAAATCCCTTTCGCGCTGATGTGAGCCATTCCATGAGCCATTGTCACTACTGCAAGCACATACGCATCGGGTAACAACCATCTCTGATGCTCTGATGGCTTAACTATTTTATTGACCTCTCTCAGATCAATCACAAATCTGTACACAGGTGACTGAGAAGGGTCAGTTCGCTTCAAAACCGGCAGAACAGGACTATTGCAAACGTTGCCTCTTGTCTCTTCAATTACATCTTTTTCAATTAGATCGTGAACGATCGCTAGCAACGCTTTTTCACCTTCACTAGATATTCTGTATTGGGGAATTCGTGGCATTTTAACATTGGCTTTCAATGTTACAACATATGGTGGTATTTCTAAAAGACCCACATCATTAGGACCAGTAGCCCAAAGACTATCCGGCAGAAGCAACAATTCGGTTGGAATTTTATCCCTCGACAAATACATTGGAGAAACCACCCTCTTACCTAAAGTAAGTTGTACTCCTGAAGGAGAACAGTACAAAGTCGCATGCAATCTTTTTAACAGATCTAATCCCAACAAATTTTCACCACAACCTGTCGTCAGAATAAGGGGTGCTTCTAATTCACAGGGACCAACAGAAAGAGACAAAGGGTCAGAAATCGGATTTCTTACTGGGGCGCCAGAAAAACCTACTGATACATTCATTTCGCCAGACAAAGGTGCGCCAGGGAGTTTGGAGTGCATAATAGAACTCTTTGTAGCACCAGTATCCAACAGAAAAGGTTCTGACACACCTGATGTAATCACCTTAACGTATGGTCCACTCTGATCTACTGGAACTGAAACAACTCCCTCTCTTTGTCCATGGCTGTCCTAGCAATCGTTACTTTCCCAATTTTCACCTTCTGTATAGTAATCATCAGCATAGTACTGAGCTGTCCTACCAGAGGCGTTATTCTGCTGATCAAACCTATTCATGGAACTTTGTGGTGGAAGAGACTGCGTGTTCTGGGGGACATTTCCACGTCCTCTACCTCTAGGCGCTTGCTGAACGCCTCTACCTCTTGTGTTTGACACACCATTCGCACGTTGCAACAGGATAGGGCAACTATTCTTAAAATGACCTTCTTCCTTGCAATACGAACACTGGTTGGGACCTACTTGGACACGTGGCTGATTAGACTCGGCTCTTTGTGAGTTCCTCTGATACTGTTGAGCCTGCTGATAATTATTCTGATAGTTGTTCTGACCACCATTATTCTGGCCATTACCACCACCGCGTGGCGGATAGGCTTGCTATAACAAAACCTTTGTTTTCTAATCTTTAGTTTTCTTGTCTGCTCTATCTTTCTCGTCTTTGTCTATATTTTCGTAATATTGGGCAGTGGCCAATATCTGTGCTGAAGAAGAGACAGCCCAAGAACTCTCTGAATCCTTTAACTTTTTACACAATTCTGGAAGTAAATTGTGCACGAATTTATCAACAAACAATCGCTGACCACCTTCGGTGCTCATATCTTGACCACTGTGGTCGACAAACGTTTCTTCAAATCTAGTGAAGAAATCTGAGACAGTTTCGTCTTTCTTCTGCTTACATGCAGACAACTTATCCCAATTTACACGTATTGCAGGCATTATCGTTTTCATGTATTCAATAATCCTACCAGGGAGTTCCGCTACCAAAGGCTCGGGTTTAGCACCACCCATTTGTAGGGCATCTGCAGTTGTAATATTAGCCCATGAATCACCTAATTCCTGATCATGATCTGTATGGCGAATTTTTCCCCATAAAGGCTGTGGAACAACGTTCCCAAATAGCATATCGATATCGGCTAAATTCATTATACATGACCCAACAGTCTGTGACAACTCTTTGTAATACCCTGCAGGATTTTTACGTGGATCAGGCAATGTCTGTTTGAGGGCTAAAACTTCAGATCGCTTCCATGGCACATGTACCCAAACACGCTGAAAATGAGGCTGAATAGGTGGATTAGCTGTTAGGTCCCCTTCCCTCCATTGTGGGGGAACCTCTCTCATGGGGTACTGTCGCGCCTTTTTCCTACCAGATGTATCACGCTCAGATTGCGATCCAGAAGTGCCTCCCTTACTCCGATATGACAGCAATATTTCAACTGCTCTCTCGACATCGGGACCTACAATCATGCCCTCTGCGAAATCGAACCGCGCATGACACAACTCGGGCGGGTTACATTCCATATCATTGTCTTCCAAATCTTCACAGAGGAAAGCACACATTTGTTCAAAAACGTACCTCTGCTTTGGTGCTTCCCATTGGCGGAAGACTTCCATGACAGACTCTACATCATATCTTACAGTGTCCATAACCCATTTGTGCGCTTAACGATTCAGTAAATCCCTTTCTCGATAGTCAGGCAGTTGACTTCGCAACTGTCTTCGTTCTGGGTTAGGGGTCGTTTTAGGCGACCCAAGAAAAGGTGAGAAAATATTAGTAACAGTGTTGGCCATTCTTTGTCGAACGGAAGGAGAAACTGACGGAAGAACGGGCGGAAAAATAGGCTGAGATAAGGTAGAAACAGAGGCAATTGCAGAGGGTGCATCAGGAGAAGTAGAAGGTGCACTAGAAGGAGTCGTAGAAAGCACAGGTGGTGCACATGTGATCGGTGCGCCTTGAGGAGGCTGCACCAGAGGAGCATGAGCCAGCTGAAGAGTAGCTGGTGGGTGCTGTAGAGAAGCAGGAGGCAATGCAATTATAGGTTGCGGAGGTGCCGTAGCATTTTGTGCATAGGGGGGTGGCGAACTTAACAAATGTGTCATTAACTGATCTTTTTCATGCTCCTTTTCTGCATCTTGCTTAAGATTCGGCAAAACTGGATAGCATTTATCTATCTCCATTTTACGTTGCCTGTGCAACTGCTCACTCATCTGTTCCTCTTCATTGTCTTTATACTGCATAGCAGCTCGCATTATTGAAGTAGCCCCTTCTCTCTTATTTTTCTTGGCTAATTTAATTTCCTTTTGTTTGGCTTCCTTACGACATAGGCGGAAAGAGTCAAACATCGCCGGCCAGGCTTTTTTCTTGAACAGTTTGACCTCAAGATTATCCAGGATTTCAGTGTCAAAACTACCGTGTTGGGGCCATTTTAAAACACCAACGTTTCTGGTGTATTTAATCCACACTTCATTATATGTGATGGGAGGGACCTACTCCATGTTTCACATACAATTCATATGTTGGAGTTCCAACCGGAGGAACCGGACACGAGTCCTCCAATCGGGAGTCCCTATTATTACAACCAAGACAAAAAAAATTCCAAGTCTAAGACCAGGCATGTTCGCTCTCTAGTCTAGTTCCAAACTTCGAAGGATTATCGATTACGATATTTCTCGTGAATACACAAGTCCCTCGGTTTTGGTGCTTGCAAGTACCAAACAAACAATCCCAAGGGATACCCAAAACTAAGAACCAACTAAGGACTGGGAGACGCTCCACTTATACTTAACTGAGATATCGATAACGTCACCAGAAGACTCGTCTTAGCGTTTCGCTCTACCAAACTTCAAGGGTCCAAATCAGGGCGATAGCCAGGGCAGCAGTCCTTCGTAGCCATCGGGAAGCGGGGAACCTCGCAGCAAAGACCTTCGGACCACGTCGACATGCAGGGGTCGTTGAAGTGGTTGGCCGTCCTCTAGAATTTTCACACGAAGCTCCTCACGAACCTCTGGCTGGACCGGTGCCGCTAGAATCGCCCCAAACGTTGGGCGCCAACTGAGGTACTGGGTTTTTCAGAACCGGTACTGATCCGGTAACCCAGCGGTGCCAGGGTACACCCAAAGACCTCGAGTTCTTCCTGATTTAGACCACAGAAACTCAGAGACTTCTAGGTGAAGTCAACGATCGATTTTATTGGCTGCAACCAAGATAACAAGCGTCCTAGAAGTACAACACACAGGAAGTATGTTCTCAGGAGACTGCCGCAATTCACGAAGTCAGGCTTCTCTTTTTATGCAAAATAATAAGCTTCAGGCAAACATTCCAAGATTTTCAGGATACTATTCACATATTTCGAACACAAATAAGTAACAGAGTTATGATGACAAGCTCACATTTCGGTTGTCCAATCCATAATGAATTGCCAGGCAAGGTCCGGCATTTCCATCAGATATCGGTGTTCCCCCAATAAAACGAGCATGTCCCCATCATAAAACAAGTCAGAGAAAAAGAGTGGGGCCAGGCGTGGGCAAGATTCGGCAGGGTGTGTGTGTGATGAAAGGGTTTTATGGCCGGTTGCGCCTAGATGCTATCTCGACCGGCCACTGGGAGAGGAACTGACCAAACGAGTTTAGCCTGGGGCGGTAGAATCAACCTGCCCAGGTCACGGGGAAGTCAATCAAGGAGTACGTGTCCTTTTGATATTGAATTAAGCCTATGTAAAGGGCAACACACAAAATGGCTGCCATATACAAAATGGAAGCCAAGGGTTCAAGGTACAAGTGACGATTTCGAGGTGAAACCATCACTCGAATGCGACGAAAATGCTTGTACATGATGTACTCGTCATTCTCGGTCTTTTGATACCCAACTCGTCATGGTACGACGAAGTTTTATTCTCGAGTCCAGAATTGTTACATGAGTTCGGGATTTTCAGTACTACACTTCAATTCCCCCTCTAGGAGCCTGTTTTCTCGTGGCAGTGGGAGGTTTTCTTCTGGTAGGGGCCGGTACAAGAGGGCTAAGTCTCCACCTGCAAAGCCAGGTTCCTGACTACCTGGCGGCAGACGCCGGATTATTGGTCGGAGGTCCGCTTTGGCGCTTTCTTCTACCGTGGGTGCATTCCTGTTCCAATATGTGGGTCCTGGACATTGTGGGACTGGGTTATCTCATGGAATTCTGGAGCATCCTCCAGATTCTGGCGTCCGCCCGACTCCCTGGCCGTCTTGTCTGACTAAGAGGTTGGAGCGTTGTCTGGGGATCCAGGCTCTGTTGGACAAGGGGGCTGTACAGGAGGTTCCTCCTCTGGAGAGGGGGAGGGGTTTTACTCCCTGATTTTCCTGGTGCCCAAAGTAACAGGGGGGGGTGCTGTCTTGTCCTGGATTTGATGGCGCTGAACGAATTTGTGTTACATCTGCTCTTCAAGATGGAGACCCTCCAACGCGTGATTCCCCTGGTTCTCCCAGGTCCTTTGATATGCACCCTGGATCTCCATGATGCTTATTATCATGTCCCTGTTCACCCCTGTTTTTGCAGGGTCCTGAGGTTTTGTCTATGAGAGCATCATTATCAGTTTCAGGTTCTGCCCTTTGGCGTGAGATCTGCTCCTAGGGTATTCACCAAGGTTGTGGCACCTTTGGTGGCATTATTCCATCTTCAGGGGGTCCTGATTTATCCTTACCTGGACGATTGGCTGATCCATGCTCCCTCCCGGGATCTGTTGTTGAAGGATCAGGAGTTGATGTGTTCCGTGTTGTGGGACCATGGGTTTCTGCTGAATCTCCTCAAATGTCAGCTGGTGCCTTCCCAGGACTCGGCGTTCATATGGGCTCATTTTCTGACCGATCTGAATTGGGTTTTGCTCCCTGTGTCCCGGACGGTAACCTTGTGTTCCCTGGTTCGTCAATTTCTGGTGGGGTGTTCCTTCCTGGTCCATCTCTGGTTGTGGCTTCTGGGTCTTATGGCTGCGACAGTGTTTACGGTGCCTTGGGCCTGATTTCATCTGTGGCCTGTTTGTTCACACCTGTTGTCTTGCTGGGGTCCTTTGTCTCGCAGTTTTTCCTCTCTGATTCCAGTGCCTCTGTCTGTCCTATCTGCCTTGTGCTGGTGGACTGTGTCAGACAATCTCGCCAGGGGCCTGCCTCTGCAACCCTCTCCTCTGGTTGTCCTTACAACGGATACCAGTGCATTGGGTTGCGGGGCTATGTTGGGGTCAGCATCCCTTCAGGGTTGTTGGTCCCTTCTAGAAGGGAGGAGGTCGCTGAATTGGCAAGAGTTGCCAGCGGTGTTATGGGCTGTCATGGGATTCCGGGATCAGTTGTCAGATCACAATGTGGTGGTTCATTCGTACAACATGGTGAAAGTGGCCTACCTCAATCATCGGGGAGACATACACTCCTAGTCCCTGAATGTGATGGTGATCTCGTTGTTTTGTTGGGCAGAAGGGCACCTGTTGTCTCTGTCGGCTGTTCATATCCGGGGGGTGGATAATGAGGTGGCAGATGCCCTCAGTCATTATTGTCCCTGACTCCAGTGGCCTTTCGTCTGGTGTGCGTGAGGTTTGATCTTCCTTTTCTTTCCTTTTCTCAACTTCTTTGCTTCCCGGCACAATGCTCAGCTTCCCCGCTTCTCCTCCCGGGTCCATCAGGTGAGGGCTTGGGGGTGGATGCCTTGAACCTCCATGGCCTTCTCAGCTGCTGTATGCCTTTCCTCTTCTTGCACTGATTCCCATATTTCTGTCTTGTCTGTTGTTGGATGATCGGGAGGTGGTAGTGCCAGTGGTCTTGGTTTCCCACTCTTCGGTTGTTGGCTGTTAAGGGTCCTTGGTTGTTCCCGTTCCTAGTGTCTCCCTTGCAATCCTCTCCGATGTTGTCTCTTCAGCGGCTTTGTCTATCGGTCTGGAAGTTGAGAGGCAGGGGTGGAGGAGTCAGGGTCTCCCCGAGCATTTAGCTGTGGCTATTCAGCAGTCCAGGAAGCCTTCTACTCTCAAATCCTACGGTCGATATTGGGGTAATTTCCAGCTTTGATGTCTGGCTCTGGCGTTGTCTCCTCTGGTTTGTCCCCTGCCTGATGTCCTTCAGCTTCTCTGGGAGGGGTTTAAGAAAGGTTTGACTGTCTCCACTTTACGTGCTCAGTAGGCTGCTATCAGAGCTCTCCGTTCTCCTTTGCGGGAATTTTTCTGACGTGGACGATTTTCTTTCT
Source organism: Lissotriton helveticus (assembly GCF_964261635.1). Classification (NCBI taxonomy): domain Eukaryota; kingdom Metazoa; phylum Chordata; class Amphibia; order Caudata; family Salamandridae; genus Lissotriton; species Lissotriton helveticus. Next base: position 656,311,773 of record NC_136072.1, read on the forward strand.
TAGTTGCTATACAGTTTTCCTTATCCTGTCCTGTGGTGTGGCCTTCTTTTCCTCTTTGGGACATCCATTTGGGGTTACGTGTTTTGGTGGCTACTCCCTTTGAGCCTTTGTCAGACATGGATATGAAAATTGTGACTTTCAAGGTTATCTTTTTAGTGCTCATTACTTCGGCCAGGCGCCTTGGGGGTTTGGGGGCCTTGATGGCTCTGGAGCCTTTTTTGTCCTTTTCTGGCGATGGCGTGGTCCTGAGATTGGATTCATCTTTGTTCCAAACGTTCTGTATCAGTACCACCGCTCCCAGGAGCTGATGCAGCCTGCTTTGGGCTTGGGGCAGGTGGCAGATGGTGATCTCCCTTGGGATTTGCTTGACGTTTGCAGGGCATTGGGGATCTATTTGGACCGCACTGGTCCTTTTCGGAAGTCTGACTCCCTTTTTGTGTCTTTCGGATTTCCTCTCTTGGGTGCAGGGCTTCTTCTTCGTCCGTTTGTAGCAGATTGAAGCAGGTTATCATGATGGCCTACTCCCCTTCTGGCTCCCCACCTCTGGCAGGGGTTCAGGGGCATTCTACTAGGGGGATGGTGGCCTCTTGTACTGAGGTCGGGGTGTGTCCCTGTCTGAGATCTATCGGGCACCTACCTGGACTTCTTCTAATACCTTTGTGAGGCATTATCACATTCAGAATTTTCTGAGGAATTATGCTAATTCTGGTTTGGGGGTTCTTCAGGCTGAATGCTCCTGATTTATTTATTTCTGTGCAGTTTTCAATAAATCACTGCATTTGCTGATGGTTCTGTGTCCTGGTGGTTTTTTGTCGGATGATGGTCGGTTGCTGCTTGGGTATTCTCACTTGTTATTAATAAAGAGGACAAGGACAGGAGGGACCTGGGGGAAATGTCCTATTACTTACCGGTAATCTTCATTACTCCTGGGCCCGTTGTCCTTGTCCCCTTCCTTACAACCCTCCCTCTCTCCTGGACTTACCGGATCCTAATCTGGGGCTTGGTGGTTCAGGAGGAATGCTGGTAAAGGGTATGGTTATGTTACTCCCAGTGGGAGGGGGAGGGGTAGTACCAGCATTCCTCTATTCTTTTTTCTGTTGGTGAGATAGAATTATCTCACTTGTTATCAAAGAAGGGGACGAGGACAACGAGACCAGGAGTAATAAAGATTACAAATAAGTAATAGGACATTACAATGTAGAGAGATTTGCCAAGTCCTATAATCATACAGAATTCCCAGTGCAACAGGGTTTTAACACTCACATTTCCCTTCTTCTTTGAGCAGGTAGTAAATGAATGTAGTGACCTGTGGGTGGTGCTGGTTAAGAAGTGTGGGGAGTAGGAGAGAAAAGGGAAAAGTTACTTTTCGGCAGATGGAGCACTAGAACTCCCCATTTCAAACAAATAAAGAACGAGTTTTGGGGTTGCTGTCGAACAAACTGCAGGCCTTTTTTCCAGCCGGGCTACTGGCTGGGGAAAATCAGGCATGGTTCTCTTGCACTCAGAAAAGCTAGTTGTGGTAAAAAACTGGCCACTCTGAATCAGGCAGAGCGAAATTGCATAAGGTAATTTTGCTCTTCCGTACTCAGAGTCCACAACTAAGAGATCATTGTTTTATGTTTTAACCACTTTTAAAAAACACATTTTTGGAAGACTTGTCAACTTTATAGGTAAGATACACAGTAGCTTTAGAAAAAAAGGCACACTTATTCTTTGGGCCAACTCTGAGGATTTCTAACCATTATTTAATCAGTCATTATGACTAATGTAAAAGTATATTTTTTTAATTGAAGGGCTAAAGACTGTTATTAACTTTAATAACATACATTTTCCGTAATCACCTTTGATGAAGCACTATTTATTTTAGATTGTACAATTCATGTAGTTGTAATCCTATTACCATTGTATTTTTGTTTTCTAAGAATCATTTATATATACACATTGGCCTAATGGGAAGGTCAATGTGAGATTTTATCGTGTTAACCTGAATACTTGTATTTTTTAACATAATGATTTTTTTTCCTTAGATGTATTAACCTGTATAAACAAATATTATTTCCAAAGCCCCTCTTCTGCTTAAAAGCAACTATGCGAGGTCATTGGTTGTTTTTGAAAGACACAAATTTCTAAAATTCCGTTGGAGTCAAGTTAAGTTTGGAGCCCTCGTATCCGTGGTTCAAATCCCTGCTAAAAATAGACACATTTGTTTAATCACACACTAATTTTGGTGTACAGCACCTGTGGACAGCTACCTAAGATGGGCTTTCCAGCATTATCATCATCAATATATATGGAGTACTCTCTGTTCTTGTTTATCTTGCGCTTAATATGAGCTGACAAAAGCAGTATGTGTTGATTGTTATTTTGAGCTTGTTTTAACAAACATGTAACCACTTATTTTAAAGTGGATTGCAATACTATTTATACAATGTATGTGTATTCCTAACTTCAGTGATTTGAAGGGTTCCTCACAACACTGGCAATGATATAAGACTTAGGGACAGATGTGGCAAATTTCGGCCTTTGCGAATCGCAAAAGGCTGTTTTGCATTTTTTGAAATGTATTAAAAAATCGCAAAATGAGGAATCGCAAAAATGTGCGATTCCTTATTTTTCTTAAGCATTTAAGGGAATCACAAATTTTGCGATTCCTTAAATGCGATGTATGTGGGTTTTAGAAATTGCGTATTTGGGTTAAGAAATCGCATATTACCACCAACTTGTAGTTGGTGATAATTTGTGATTTCATTTAATAATGCCCTATTTGTCATTTGTGAAGGTGGCATGTGACGCACATACATGCCCATAGGGCATGTATGTGCGCCATATGAACAAACATGTAAATTTAAGGGGTGCAGCAGGGTGTCTTTGAGACACCCCTGCACCCTTGCAATTATTCTCAATTTGCGAATTCGCAAATTGCTATTCGCAAATTAAGAAATATTTCGCAATCATTCCTATGGGCCTCCTAGCCCATAGGAATGCATGGGAACTTTTTCCTTATTTGCGAACTCATGCCAGCAAGCCACATTGTTTGTGTGTACTGGTGGTATATAGGATCATTCAAGAAGTATGGGAGCATGTTTAGGCGTTCTAGAAAGCACACAGCTGCTGCACCTTCCCTTGCTCTTACATTGTGCCGCTCTTTCACACGTCTCTGACACAGGGGTGTTGCATCCCTTAGAGTGTAGGGTGTTGCCCCACTAATATTTTGATGACTTGCACTTTATTCTACCGCTGGCCGCTGGAGTATCAAGGCATAATGAGGCGAGTACCTTGAGAAGGCAGTGCAGGTCTGAGGAGATTGGGCTTAACAATATTATTAACAGACACCACGCCGCCAGTCAGAGGGGCCCAAGTGAGCATGTTGGGTTGGACGGCTGCCTCTCAACAGCCAACCCGACATGCGCACTAGAGGCCGCTCAGAGTCTCTTCCCCCTGCTCATACTGGAGCCCGGGGTAGCTCATAGCCACTGCCCCTGGACTCAGTAATGAGCATTGAGGGTGTCTGCCCCAGCCTATCCAGGCGCTGCTGTAACAGGAAGAGCAGCATCTGGATTGACTGAGACATACTTGTAGTTATTGAGGCCTCTGGCACAGTATGTGTGAGTTAGCATGGGGTGGGAGGAGGCTGTGTCTCTGGCTCTCCCCTTTTCACAAAGAGACACATAGGCCGCAGTGAAGCATTTGTTGTTAGGACGGTACCCAGTCGACTGTCCATGTGTTCGTGCTCAGTGAGTGTAGGCATGCTCTCTCGTCAAAGAGAGGATTTTGTTTGCTTTCAAATGTTTCCTGTTCCGCCGCCCAGCCTTTGTTCTCATAATTGTTGTGTCCATAGAATGCATGTGTGCCAATTTATGATGCTCTTCTCCACCAGTCTATCTAGACCAGGGAACCATACTTTCTCCTGTAGCATCTTTTTTGTTGCTACCATTCCACTGTGGGATTCATGTGCCAAGTTTACAGTCTGCCGATGTAGTGCATTTGGCATGACTATCTTTGTTCTCCTCATTATGATTCTTTTATCAATCTCTGATAGTTCTCCATGTATCTTTTTGAATGCCAGCATTTCTTCCTTGTCAACTCCTTCTCCCACAGTGCTGTTGTTGTTGATGTGTCTCCATCTTTAATGCCGTGTCGTCATTTGGACTGCTTGCATTGTTGCGTCCCTTGCTCTTTGTTGCTCTAGCTGTGCCAGTGTTATTGGTGCACGGGTGTTTTATCTTAGCATAAAATTGAGGTATTCCTCTGCCATTGATGCGCTTTCTTTTGCATGCGGTAAGGGGTGCCATGACATGTAATCAGCTGGGTTGTGTTCCTTCCCTGGCTTGTACACGATCTTGAAGTCATAGTCCATCAGTCTTATACCCCATTGCTCAATGCGGGCGGTATCTTTGCGTTCGGATTGCTGGTATTAACACTAGGGCCTGATGGTTTGTTATGATGGTAAATAGTTTCCCGTAGATGAACATGTGGTAGTGTTCACACGCCCATACCATTGCTAGGCTTTCCTTTTCTGGCTGGGAGTATGCCCTTTCTATGTCGGACAAGCTTTTGCTGGTATGGGTGACAATTTTTTGGGGCGAATCCCTACCTGGCATGTATTATGCTAGGATTGCTCCTATCCCTACTGGGCTGGCGTCTACTGTTAGCTTGGTGCATAGAAATAGGCCAATGTATGCAAAATGATCTACAGTCATCACGGCATGTGTGATGGCCTCTAATGCCAGATTGCATTCCCATGTCCAGTGTGCTCACTGTCGCAAAGTGTTTTATGTAACAAGCACAGTAGCTGGCTAGACCCAAAAATAACCCTACCTCTGCGACGTCCCTTGGAGGACTTTCATTTTCCAGTGTTTTCACCTTGCTGGGATCTGGACTCATTCCATTCTTTGAGAAGATGTGCCTGAAACATACCAGTTCAATCCTCCCCAGTTCGCATTTGTCTTCATTTAGAGTTAGTACTGCTTGCTCCAGCCTCCTGCAGACCTTACGTAAAGCCTTGTCGAGTTCGCCCTCTGAATGACCGAAGACCAGGATGTCCTCATTGTAGTTCAAACTGTTTTTCACTGGCCTTATTACTTGCCGAATGATTTCTTGAATTATCTCCGCTGCCGATGATGTGCTAAAACTGAGTCGTTTGTATCAAAACAGGCCCATGTGCGTTGAGAACGTGGTGATGTACCATGATTGCGGGTCTAGCTTCAACTGATAGTTGCCTTTGCACAGGTCTAGTTTAAAAAAGCGGCATGCGCCCATGAGACCACTAATCATGTGATTAAGGTGAGGTCCAGGGTGTCTTTCTCTCTCAATTGCTGTGTTAGGTACTCTCATGTCCACACTTATGCAAATCTTTGAGGTGTTCTTTTTTAGTACTGCGAATATTGGTGACACCCAGGGGGTCGGCCCGTCTGCTAGCTCTGTGATGTCCTGGGACAGCAGGCTTTGTATTTCTTTCTCCACCTGTGGTTGCAAGGGTATGGGCACTCGTCGGTGATGTTGAGCCACAGGTTTTATCGCCTCATTGATTTACAGTGTTATTTGTCTTTCTTTAAGTCTTCCTAGCCCTTGTAGTATGTCCGGATGTTCTTGTAGGATGTTCCGTCTTTCTGAAAAGCTGTATGTCATTGCTAGGAGACCCATAACCTGCGCTGTGACGTTGCTTAGCAGTCAGGGTGCTGGAAGGTCTCCCCTTAGTAAATGTATTTCCTCAGTGCTTGATCTTTCTTTGTAAGTCAATGTCTCTGTAAACTTCCCCATGTTTACTACTGGTTTCCTCGAGCCCCAGGTGAATACATCAACAGTAGGCGGTGATAGTGGCAGCTTCACTTTCATCTTCTCATACTACGACATGCACATGATGTTGCATGTGGTCCCACTGCCTAACACGAAACGTTTATTGTGTCTTTCTACTTTAATGTTCACTGTAGCTGTTTTCTTGATTTGATGTTTCTCTATGACATTAATGTGTTCTGGCATTCGATCTTCCACTGGGGCATCTGACATCAGATACAGCTGTTCCACCACTTCTTGCACGGCTGCTCCTTCTGATTTAGCTTAGGAACTGCGATTTGTTGTTTCAATGTGCCTTGCGTACCTACTTTGCACCGTCTGTGGTCTTGCTGTTCGTCGTTGCTCACTTTTAAATTGACTACCCATGCAGGCACTTGCAAAATGGTTTTCTTTGTTTCATTTCCTGCATTTGTGGCCATTGCCGGGCACGTGCCGACATGTGGAAACTCAAGTCGGCACAGATAGCACAGTTTTTCAAGCTTCCTTCTTGGTGGTGGCGGTGTAGCTCCTATTGCCATTTCCGGTGAAACAGTTTGCTTGCTCCGCTCTTCTTTCTTTCGCTGGTTCCATCTGTCTGGCATGTGTTGCTGCTTTTGCTTCTGCTCGAAGCCATGGTCAGTATTTTTTCTAGTGAGGTCGGCTCTTTCAAAATTCGTGCCCGGAAATCCACTGACTGACAGCCTTCAATAATGCGCAATTGTATTGCTTGTTGGTTGTCGAACGTCTCGATCTCGCAGTACGTGACCATTTTTCGCAGATCCGTTACAAAGTCCTTGAGGGACTCCTCTGCTCTTTGACATGCAGTGTTGGAGGTGTACCTTTCGAAGTCTATGTTTCTTTGTGGGTCAAATTTGTTAATGACGCACTTTATCAGTTCCTTGTATGTAGCCCTTTCCTCTGCGGGAGATGTTATTAGTAGGTCTTCCACTTCATCCCCAACAAAATTTAGAAATGGATCCAAGTGTTTTTCTTCTGCGCTGTTAGTGGCGCGCATGTACCTTTCAAATTGACTAATCCATCTTTCCCACCTGATGCCCGTCTGTGGTTCCGATAGGCTGAATGGTAGTGGTCTGCAAAATATTGCCTGCACGCTATTCTTGTCACCTGCGTCAGTCATTTTGTTGTTATTCCTTCTTTCCCTTGTGTGTTTGTCTTCTTTTGTCGTACTTTGTTCTTTGTTTCCTCTTTGTATTGCAATTTCCTTTTATTTCCACCTTTTTCTTCTTTTCTACTGCTTTTTGTTATTGCCTGACTTTAAAATGGCCATCTCTAGCCTCTCATTGGCTGTCCTGCTTGACTCCAACCTGGCAGCCTGGACTTCTGTAGGGCCGAGATTTGCTATCTGTTGAATGGCCTGACTCTAAGATGGCCACCGGGTCTTCTTCAGCTCTTCATTGGCTGTCCCGCCTGACTCCAAGATGGCTGCCGAGTTCTCAAATCTCCACGTGGGAGGCTTGGGGCTCTCCTTCAGTCAGCGGGCAGCTTTCTCCACTGTTGGGTGCCTTTTTTTTGCTTTCCCCTCACCTAACTTTTCTTGATGCGGTCTGCTGGGCTCCCGATGTCGCTGTAGGCACTGGTACACGGACCAGGGTGGGCTGCTGGCTCCATTTATCTTGCGATCGGGGTGGGCTCCCGATTTCACATCTTCTTTCATTGGGGCCCGACGGACCAGGGTAGGCTCCTGGTTTTGTCTTCTGTAGTCAGGTGCACTCCCGACATCGCAATTCCACGTCTCGTTACTTGGTAGACCAGGGTGGGCTCCTAACTCTGTTTGGATATCGTGGGCGAGGCACGCGCTTCTGGTGGTGACTCCTTATCCCACCCTCGTCGCCAGTTGTCATGTCCACAGAATTCACGCAGAGACAGGTAAGGATTCTTGCAATTTGTTCTTTATTCTTTGTCTCGTTGCTGAGTTCACATGCACGTCCTTACTCGTGCCCTCGCTGTTTAGGAATGCCTCCCTACTCCCTACCCGGAAGTGGTGTCTGGTTCCTGACCCACCCAGAATTCGGGTGCAGGGTCCTAGTGCCCTCTGACCCTGGTCACTACAATAATTAGCTCTGAAAATTGTTGTCCATTGCACCTAGATATATAGCCTTCAAGTTCATCATGAGTGTTTTGGACTTTTTTTGTCCATGGAGCTCATGATTCTATCAAAAACGGGAGTGTTCCCAGTGTGTAGGATGTGAAAACCTGAACTTACATTTCTCACTGCATTGTATATTCATGCCAGTGCATTCATACGATTGCTATGCCTGACGTGAAATGCTACTGATCTCTTTAAAGGGCCTGATGCTGGCGGACCTCCGATGCATTGTTCAAAGAATTAAATAAAGTGGTTCTTAAAAGGGTTTTGCCCTGTCCATCGGGAGAGTACATCCTCTAATGGGAGGGAGAGCCCTTACCCTTCCTCCCAAATACCTTCCCACTTCTTAGCTAGAATGTTCAACACCCCGAATTTCAGGGTATTTTGCCAATTTCATGTTCACCATAGAGGGGTGCAGCAGTGGTGGGGCTTTTGATGGGTAAGAACGAGGGTGCAGTGACGCGATAAAGAATAGTGGGGAGCAGTGATGAAGGCTACGGTGGGATCCAATTAAAAACAGCAGCAATAATCAGGCTTGAAATAAACAATGAGCCGGCACTAGGAATGCCAAGCAGTGCTAAACTTCACTTTTTTTGTTTCTTTGAAAGACTCATTCTGGGGCTGTCTGCTGTCTTGTTTTGTGTCAGTGAGGCGCTTACTGCATCCTGTTGATGCCCTCTGTAAAGCGCCACAGACTTTCAAGTCCTTTCAGAAGTCTCCTCTAGAGAGCCGGTGTGCCAAGAGCTCACCTGAACACTCCCTTCATAGGAGAAATCAGTCCTTCTCTTGCACTTCTCATGGCATTCTCACAACACTACACCAGCAACGAGGAAAGTCCTACCCTAAATAAGTGTAAAACATTGTACCTTTCTACAATCCCAGCAGCTCATTGCATGGTGTTTTGTAGCATTGAAATAGCACTTCATACTCCGAGGTGGAGTCAGATTCATTTTCATTTATGGTCTGAGCCTGGGACTCTAGGAATATGGAAAACATCATTCCGAACACAAAGACGAAACCTCAGGTGTGTATTTAGATGAGCTTTAGTACTAGGCTCCTACTGATCGGAATAGTAAAGGAGCCTGCAAAAGTATTGGGTCCCCTACATCTATGAATGCATGGGCACTGTTGTCTGGGTCTGCACCCCATGTCCAGATCCTCCTCTCTGGATGACTAGTTTCATTTTGCATACTGATTTTCAAATAGCTCTCATGCCGCCCTTAATTGTTTTTTTTCATGCTTCAGCTTCGAGTTATGCAAAACACAAAGCAATCTACTTTGTCTAGCATGCGTGTGCACATTTCTCATTCTTAGTGTACTTTAGATGTGACTCATAGAGGAACAGAATGCAGGTGCGGCCACATGGGAGCTATCAAGACACCAATGAACAAACTTAAAGATGTAATGCAAGGTTATGGTTTTCATTAGGTCAGAATGCTTTATTCGATGAACCCTCTGATTAGTAACAGTAAATTTAACTCATCTGGTGCCTGCATATAATAAAACAGGAACTACTGATCATCGTGTATAGATGTCATATGCTTCAGATCTATCTGCTATCTTTTGGATGAGCTTTGGAAACTAGAACAGACCTTTACACTTACTATCCTATCTAACAGAGTGACCTACGAACTGCCATCAAAAAGCTACATGGTACAGGTTAGAAATGTATGTGTTTTAATCCGAGTCTTTCAGTATCCTAATTTTGCTAAAATGAGTTTATTTGGGTAGACATCAATTCTAATTAGCAAAGCTCACACTAACCACTGTGTTATGTTCTGAATCCTGAGTTTGTCCTTCTTCATACCAAGCACTCTTAAAAATGCATGCCAGTATGGATGACATGAATCCTACACCGTGATTTGTGTTATCTCAAAGTCTGTTATGATTTATTGTTATCTCAAAGTCTGTTATAAAGATCTGTATGGATACTGAATAAGCAGCTACCTACCTCATCATATGAAATCTCTTTATTGATGTCACAACTACACTTTCACAATTGCTTATTTAACCTTCTTACTTTCTCAAACTAGCTTGAAAATGCACAATATGCCTACTGTTGTTTCAAAATTTCCTCGGGGGGAGAATACCTACGAACTACCCTTATGGCGGTCAGGCTCGCGAGCTATGTTCGCATGCAACAGGACACTCATACAGAACTTTTATGTTACACCAGTTTCGAATGTCACCAGCTGCCACTGCTCTGAGATATGATTGACGCATACCATATGCTACCGACCCTACAGATGTTAACCAAATGATTAAGTAACACTTTGTCCAGTCTCATAAGGCTCCAAAAGAGAAGTGGTGTCTGACACATAACTGACCCTGCTCTCTCTGTAGCTGACGTTCAGAAAATGCAGTATAAACACGACTCACTACACATATGATTAGAGAGAGTGAGCTAATGAAGATCCCTTTTTGATACTCATGCACTATCTAAGACGTCAGCAAAACAGATAGCAAGCCAAAAGGTAGAAAAACTCTGTGGCTTCGAAAAAAGATGCAATCATTGGCTTGCTGTTGTAGCTCCTTCCACACCCATGCTGCCACACAGGCAGTCTGTGTGCTGCAGGATGTAGCTAAGTGCCAGAGCCATAGCAGGTATAATTCTCAAATACTTCCCTATTCAGTGAGTAACAACATCTGGTTTTGTTAGCTGAGCTCTGCACAAGCCAAACCAGGACTCCAGGACGAACTGGGGCCTACAATCTATGTCCCTGGCTCTCAGAGACAGCATGTGTTGTCTCCCACAGAAAAGGTACTAACAAGTGATTGTTCAGCTTGCTGAAATACATATTGACTTTTTAATAGAAATAAAATGGGGCTCAATAAAACCTGAGTATAATAAAAACAAAAGCAATAGAGATGTCCAGAAGTGAGTGGGATACCACCCACACTGCCCTGTGTTTGATCCTCCACAGCTACAGTTCAGTGGCCCATCATTATCATCTATAACTAAAACATTAATATGTTTATCATCTATATTTGTATTCTCTTCAGCTTGGAGTGTGTTCCTCCTTTTTGTCGTTCATTGCACACTTTATATACACAAATAAAATAAAAACGGATGTGCTTACGTTTTGTTAGTGCTCCCTTTTAGTGAACATTTTTGTCTCATTCTTGTTTCCTGCCCTGAAACATTGTACAAGACCACAGAAATAAAGGTAGACCAGCAAATGCAGTCACAATGCTATTTGCAATGATGCAATTAGATATGATGTTGGGGAAGATTCATATTGCATGTTAGAATTGTGAACTGTGTTAATGTATCTACGTGACATAGCTTGGTTTACTGACAAGTAGTAGAAGGAGTTAACGTAGGAAATAAATGTAACTAGCAGAAACGCTAACCTGAAGAAATTGTGTTGTCAAGTTTGACACTCCTCATGTACTAGATGTGTTCAATAATTAAACTTTCCATAATTAGGTAAAGGTGTTAGTCGAAAAGTAAAATAGTTATGCAAACACATAATGCTTAAGTGATATGTTCTTATGATAGCCAAAGCTGTAGGCCTGAAAAGCAACACCTGAGAACTCTCGCTTTAGTTTTAATGTTCTGAATTTTATCTGCAGTGCAGAAGCTGCTCTTTCTCACATTCTGCTTTGCTGGAGGGACATGTTTTTTAGGCAAATTCTTATATTTGTTTTGGCAGCTAGGCAAGGAGAGAAGAAGTTACAATTAAATGTCTTGGAAGCGATATGGGAAAAAGATGGTTTTACACGGTAGAGGGCACAGGAACCAAGGACAGATTGCTGCCAAGCATGTATATAGAGACCACCATGGAAAAGTACGCTAATGACTGTGCCCATTGAGGAGTATGTGCGAGAAGTGCATCATGGGAATTATATCTGTGGATAACTGGTTGAGGGAATTAGGGATAGGCACTTTTCATTCTTGCCTTTGGAAAGGGAACATCCCAGAACAACTTCTTTCACTTGTGATTGTGGCTTTATGCTGATTAACCAATCTCAACAGTGGAGAGACTTCTTAGGAAGACTCCACCACAGACACCTTTCCTCCTGATTCAAAATGCTTACTTATTAACGTAGGAATGTCACATTAGCAATTGAGTATCCCTCGATGCAGGGAGATTTGGACTTTTGCTTCTTGATTGTCTGTATCCTGCTTCTCGAGCTAATAGTTCTGTTAATAATGCACCGGCTGAATTGGGTGAGTTGGTTTGGCTTTAGGCTCTGTATTTCTATGCCCTCGTGTTGAGGTGTGTTTATGTTCAGGTATTTTTGGCTTTGTAATAAATCTAAGTCAACTTTCTCAATTGTCCTCTGGTTATTATGTATCATGAAGCAGTATTTCTAAATTGATTGTACATTACTGATTTTCTCTTCTTTACACTTTCATGCTGCTTAAAAAACCCATTGGAGTGTGTCTCTAGAAAAGTTCTGGAACAAATCGAAAAAGCCCTTTCAGGTAAATACCACATCCATGAATCTTCTACAATTTGGCCATTATGATGATAACACCAACTCTCAAACATCAGCACATGTGACTGAAATAAGATACAAGGGGCCAGATGAACGAAGTCATTTTGCAATCACAAACCCTTCAATTTGTAAAACCTTGGAGCTTGTGACCACAAAATGGGGTTGAGGTGTGTACTGAATGCATTTTGTGTTGTATTGACCAATATCGAATCTTAGTTAGGGAGGGGTTGAAAGTGGCATCACTTCCTAATTGTGATTTGGTGCACATGTATCCGTAGTTTGTGACTGCATCTGTCATAATCCATTGATCAGTTACTGCACCCCAGCCTCAAAGGAAATGATAACTGATTTTGTAAATTCCTCTTTATGAATGGTATCAGGTGACCTTGGGGGGGAGTAGGCACCTCTGACTGCTCCCTACAAAGTTTTCTCAAATGCAAAACTTTCTTTTAAAACAGGATTTATTCTTTTAAGGAAAATAGACTAATTTTCGGGCTTTTTTCGGAATGCAGGCATCCGTATGATAGTCTGCTGTTCCTTATAGGCCACCATCTCTGTTTACAGCAAAAAACAAGGTATTTGTAAACAGTGACTCATCTATTTAGTATTCATTAGGCAGTTCATTCTACTACGCCTGTGACTAGATACGTTGTGTAGTTAGCTATCGGTACATAAGTTGTATCGCAAAAATAAAGGACACTCTTGGCTAAAAGCCCCAAATCATTTACATTTTGACCATTCAGGGCCCCCTGCCCCTAGTGCCTGTGCACCTGCTGTAATAGTGATAGCATTGCCCCTTTCTGCAGGACACGCCTTCCTCCCCATTCATAAATACCACATGGTTAGCAGCGGTGCATTACTCTCACAACCCAAAAAACATGCATGTACTTACACAGAGTAGGCGCTTCAAACTAAGCTGCTGCTCAAGCTTCCTTTATACATAAAGCAGGTGCAGCACAAACAACAGCAATAACTGCTTCCCGCACAGATATACACACAAAGCAAGTAACTCACTAGCATTAGTCAGAATTTGATCATTTATTTAAATAACTTTGTTAATTTGCCTTTTACACTAACGAGTACACAAGATAATTATCACAAAATAAGATCAAATTAATAAAGGGATCTCAGAACCTCATTGTCCACTCTCAAACTCTGGTCTGATCAAATGAAGTAAAGTATAAAAGTGCTGATTAGTCTCTGCAACAATTATGAGCTGGCTGGTGTCCTAAATAGTTGAAGAGGCGTAGCTGCACTAATTTACCACTGTAGACGGTGGTAAGTCGTTGATTGTTTCACTAACTTTCAAGACATGTTCTGCTTTTGGCTGGAAGCATAGCAGCATATGTTGACATATCTCATGTTAGCATCACAACAACACACAGAGGAACATAAGACAATTGAATCATAACATATCAATGATCAAAACTGAATGCTAAACAACAACTTCAGTCAACAAAATAAAATCACATTACAATAGTAGAGCATAATATCACCGCAGCACAAAAAATACAACAGAATATGTTACCCCTACAACAAAATTCCAAACAGCAAATAAGCACATACTTTTGCACCCCATATTACCGCCTCCGGCATTCTGCTTTCATAATGAGGAGACAAAAAGCTTTTGGAGCAAGCAATACCTTAACTTGTCATCATGGACATGAAGTAGCACCAGTCAAATATGTTTTGTGGTCTGGTCCTCTGACTTTGCCAGTTTTGTGATGCCTAGTATAGTAAATAGTTGAAGAGTTAGGTTGGTGGTATGTTTATTACCCCGGGCAGGGGTAAATGGTGGCTTGTCATTGACACTTTAATGGAATGTATCTTTGGATGGAAATGCAGGAACAGTTGTTGTCATCTCTAAAGTAACCACGAGAACTCAACATAACACAATAACAGAACACAAAGTAATAATAACAAAACAAAAGCGGGCGCAGCAAAACAATCAAATCAAAATGCAACAACATAGTGCAGCACAACAAAAATGCATTAATACAGCACAACACCACAACCGTAAAAAAATACTATGTCCACAACATAATACAATGCAAAACAATGACAAAAAGCAACAGCACAACACCAGACATCACAACATAGCCTAAAAATACATAAAAACAGCTCAATGGCAAACAAAAAAAACTGTAACTCACAAACAATAGAATAATGTTACAATAGAAGACCGTGAAACAACAAATACACTAACAATAATCCATAATAACACAAAAGTGCACTTTATTAATAGCACAAAAATGCACCTCAAAGCAGAACAAAAGAAAAAAGAACAGATGCATGACGGAATGCTGAACAAATGAAGCATTCACCTCCAGCCACGGATCTGAGTTTAGGCCATAATTGTTTTTTGCTCACCATGTCACCTCAGTTTGGACCCAGCCATATGCAAATAAGTCTTGACCCTGCACTCCATGGGAAAAGTCCAAACAGAACTGCCAGCCCAGGTCCTCACTAGACCAGAAACACACATCTAGGGACTGGTTTTGGGGTATTACCCTTCATCAGCCAGGCTAGCTTGAATATAGTGGCAAGGTAAGCACTAGACCCACTTCTGGGAATATCCTTCCTACTTAGGGCGACAAAGTAAAAAAGAACAGAATAAAGGGAGAAATGCTGAACAAATCAAACATTCACTTCAGTCACAGATCTGGGTTTAGTCCATCATTTTTTTTCTTACAACGACACCCCAGTTTGGACCCAGCCATATGCAAGTAAATCTTAATCCTGCTCCCCAATAGAACAATCCAGGCCAGGTTTTCCCTGGACTACAAACAAGCATCCTGGTACCAGTTTTGGAGTTTCACCCTTCATTAGCCAAGCTAGCTTGAATCCAGTGGTACAGTGAGCAATGGACCCACATCCGGGCATACTTTTCCACTGAGGGGGGCAAAGGCAAAAAGAACATATGATCTGCGGAATGCTTAACAAATCAAACATCTACCCCCCAGTCACATATATAGGTTTAATCCATCGTTTTTTCTCTCCACTCCACCCAAGTGTGGACCCAGTATTCCATCCATCATCTGTTTTTTTTGGGAAGGGTACATGTCCTAGTAATGAAAATCTCCTACATTTATTTTTCACAATTATGAGGACTACTTCTCCCATTGCATAACATTAGACTGCCTTATTATATTTAAGTGCTAACTTCTGATTGGAAACTTGGAATAGGTAAACATTTGATGTTTGGCGTATGAAAATTGCAATTTAATGGTAAAGTCAGCTTTAGGCTACAATTCTCAAAAATGCCACTTTTAGAAATGTGGCCTTTTCGTGCTCTAGTTATTTGGTGTCTGCAGCCTGTCCTACGCCACATGACTGGATGTATTTTTCAGTAGGACTTTCTTTATTCCTTACAGAAAGTCAAACAATAGAGAGATTAATTGGGCCTGGATAGGCCATCAACCTGCAGGATGGGGGCAGAGCTGGACTCAGCCCCACTTGCAACTGAATAGGTTGTGCTCTGCCTTCACGCAGAAGACTTGTCACCACTTCTAATTCAAAGAAGGCACCAGGTATAAAAATAGGACCATCGGACCATCCCTTCAGTTCATTTTCTGGGCCTACAGAAGTACTCTCTTATGTCTGCCTCCTGCTGTGACCGGCTGTATACTCCACAAGACTGCTTGCTGCAACTGGAAGGACTACTTTGCTACCTGGAGACAGCCTTGAACCATCAAAAGCCTGCCTGGCTGCTTGAGCCCTGTTTCGTTACCTGAATCCAAGACTACCAGAGTGACTCCAGGAGTTAGTCGACTGTCCTGATCAGAGCTTCAGGGACAGAAATTGCTCCAACCATCTAGAACCTGCACCTGGTTACAGCCTGAGGGAGTCATAACCCCCAAGTGGTGCCCCTGCAGTCCTAGGACCTTGATGGTGTTAAAGATAACCAGATAGTCAAAATCCAACACTTGGGGCTTTAAAAACTATTGGCTATAAATTGTTCTGAGAACCGAAAGAAGACTGAGACCAATCTGCACATGTATTGGCCCAAGAACCATAGCCATTTGGCCTGACTTCACAGCAGCTCCTGCTACGTTTTTCTCCACAGCAGCACATCCTGTTCAGTGGTCCTTCGCCCAAGGGGTATCCAGACTTGTGGAACTTTCATCGGCTACATCCTCTAGTCTCATCCTTCTGGAGATTCATGGATTTCAAAAAAGAGATTCTCTCTGAATGTAGAAATCTTCACTGCTACTTCGCCCAGCGGCTCCCAGCCAATGAAGCTACCTCCTCAGCCACCGCCTGCATCCTTGCCCTGCTGAACTTTAGCTCCTCCGAACATTTTTCTCAGAAATTCTTCTAAATCGGAAGGTAAGCGCCGACCGGGCAGAATCCGGGCAGAATCCACTACTTGTATCAAACCCACGCTCCATCATGGTCTGCTATAATTTGCGACTTTGATCCGGTCTCACATGACTAGATGTCCGTGGTTGGTGCTTTGATCTTTTAGGAACTAGTTTTTAACAAAAAATGTAAAACTTCATAACTACACTTCTACTATTTGGATTTTTGTTGTTTTGGTGTCAAATAATGTATTGCAATTTACTCTGTTTTTCTAAATTGGTGTGGGATTTTCTTGAGTAGAATTTTCACTTTATTGCTGTTTGTGAACTGCATAAATACTTTACACTGTAGTGTAGTTCCTATATTCCCAATAGGCTCTGCGTATTGGAATAGTGTATCCTATAGATTTGACATAGGACTGAGGTCAACTAGGTCTCTACTAAACTTAATTGTGTCCGTGCCAGCTAACTCAGAGGTCACTAGAAACTTTCTAGAATACACAAGAAGGGATTCGTTTCTGACAACCGCATAAACATGACAACTGTGTTTCCCAAGAATAAGAATATATCTCTCAGAGTTGTGGAAACAATAGGTAAGTATTTCACTCATTTCCCTCAGTCAATCGTGCAGGCTTCGTTCCTACAGAGTTGCAGAGGAATAGAGAGACGGGCGTTTTCAATAAAAGGGTTTATCAAACAGTCTTCTTGCCAGAGAAGAGAACTGCTACAATTGTTATGCAGACTGCAAAGTATAATGCTTACAGCGTAAACAGTAATATGAAACAATACTGTAAGAGCATTGTATGGTTTCTAAGCCATATAAAAATACATACATAAATAACATAGACTAAAATACTCAACAGGTGCTTCTAAAATACACCTACCCCAATGTACCTAACCTAAGTGTAAGTCAGACGAGGGAAGAAGTAAGTATTGTGTAGTATAGGTTTAGTTTTTTTGCCAAGAATCTACCAAAGGTTTCTCTAAGTTCTAATCAACTCCATACCTTTGTTTAGAATGAAGGAGGTCTGGTATCTCTGTCTCGGAACTCGATTTACCAACACCCCGCAAGGGGAGCCGGAAACACTGGAGCTGGAATCGTGGCAGGAGAAAGGCAGCTTCCTGATCAGTGCGGCAACTAGAGAGTCGACTTCCTTCTGCACTTGCTGTAGCGAGCTGCGTCGGGCAAGTAGGTCTTCGAATTGCTCCGAACCACCGTACCTTGCTAGAGCAAGTGATTGTATATTTATACTTTGAAGGTGTTTAGGAATGCCATAGTTTGACATAAAGTCGGGCATATGAACGTCAGGAAAGAACCCCTAGGGAATAGTTGTTCTTTGTAAAGTGACTGAGTTCTTGGACAAATCAATATTCAAGCAAGGGGAAGTTCCCTAACTGCTTAAGCTGGTTTTCCAAGAAATGGTTATGACGTTTGGTACGGGTGGAAGTAGCCATGCCTGTATTTGGTTAGCATGGGCTATGCCTAAATAAGGGCTTGATTGCTATGCCTATATAGGGGCAATGTGAATTGCCCTTATATAGTTCAGAGTGAATTTTCCAGATTCATGCCCTTATATAGATAAGCTACATACATTCAATCAGATGCCTAGCATGACCATGATCTATGAGGTTTTTACACGGGTAAGTTTCATAACTGTAACAGCTGTGACAAGCTTTCTTATACAACAGCGCGAACGATAAAAACACCGCACATAGGTCTGGAGTTGATTACTGAATCAGAGGTAGACCACACATATAACCTAGTCGAAAGGAATGAGATTGTGCAATAGGCTATGTTAACATCATGGGCAAACAAAGTCGTTTAATGATATGGACTACTAAGGGAGGTGTCCAGTAAGTCGGCTATTAAAGGAGGCAATTTGAAATGAGGATTAACACCACATGAAAAGTTAGAGATACACAACACATAATACAGATGTATGTACAAATATAGGCACTCCAAGTGTATTGTGAAAGAAGACAGCATTGGTATAGGTATGCAATCGTGGATCACCCCATGAAGTAAACAATATGAATGTACACTTTGTTTGTTTTTTAGATAACCCCCTGATGAAGACGTTGTACGCCGAAATGCATTGGGTAAAACTGTGATGTACAACATGGATATCGATGATTAAATCCACAAGAAATTTGAATGATTGAATGAAATCAGATGTGATTACAACATCAAGAATGAAATAAGCAAATAAAGACAATATTGAATTCAAGAAACATAAGTGAAGAAACTCTTTTTGATTGAAATTGAGCTGGTTTGACGCAGCAATTAACTAGTGCCCAGGGAGACAGCTCTACATCCCATAGAACTGCAACCTATAGCATTCATATTGACACTCCTGGTGGGGAGTGATTCCCAGGAGCACAGCTGAAAATCTTTAAAAATCGTAAGGAACTTACGCAGTGCACGACTCACACTGAAAGCTTATTTAGATAAGGGCATGAATCGGGAAAATTCACTCCGAGCTTAAAACGCCACACAACAACACATCTCATATAAGTTAAGCCTGACTGCTTTTGTGCCAAGCTACCAGAGGGTTAAGCTCAGGTCAATTTAGTGACTTTTGTGGATGATCCTAACAGGGAATGTCACTGTTGCTTGAACAGGGGTCACTCCCATTCAACCAATGACCCAATTCCTCACAAGGATCGACTCAGCTGCATTGAAGACACTTTTAATATTGACAAGATCAAAGCTCACTTCAGGAGAGTTATGCATCCTCACACTTCTATTTTCATTAGTGGTCTTTTCCTGCACCAGGTCCTCCATCTTCTTCTGGTCTCTGCCGCAAATCACAAATAAGGCACCTATGTTGCAAAAGACTTTGGCATGTATTTCTTAATTTCAATAATATTTGTTGAAATTAAACCTTTATGCAGCATAATTTTGTGAAAAATGGACAAACATGTCAGACTTCAGAAATGAGTCAGGGCACGGTAATTACCAACAGGATTGCCTTTCGAAGTGGCAAAGTGTAGTTATGTACTCAGCGTACCATTGAACATCAAATATACCTGTTAGTTCAGGAGCAAAATGCTTGCCCATAAAGTGGTTTAAGGATGTAGGAATGTGGAGCTGTATATTTAACAAAAGCTGTTGATCGTCTGGCCTTGCTATTAAAATCACCACAAATAAGAATCAATGGTCTTTTTCTGCTGGCAGCCATATAGCATTGTTAATAGACTGCAGGGTATGGTCAGGTACTTGAATGCTAAGATATTGAATCTTCTAATTGTTCATATGTCTACAGATTTCCGTTCACACAAGCAGTTGCCAGGCCCCCTAAATATCTCGTCCAATTCGATACTAGGCATTTTGTAGAATTTAGGTAACCAGGACTATGGCTAAGGCGGGAGTCTTGGTTTACTGCAGGGCAATTATTTTGACTTTCTAATAAAAGGCACTGTAATTGGGCATTCAGTTTTATGTGGTATGCTACCACATTTTGTGAGAGGCACTTCCGGCCATATTATCAAGAAAGGGCGATACATTATCGCCGCTTTTATCGGCAGAAAACTGCTGCTAAAGCGGCGATATTGGGCTTGATAATATGCCCTGGTGAATTCCCATAGAAGCCCAGGTCCTGGTGTTAACCTGGGCTTCAATGGAAATTCACAAGGGCATATTATCAAGCCCCTTATCGCCGCTTTAGCAGCAGTTTCCTGCCGATAAAAGTGGAGATAATGTATCGCCCTTTCTTGATAATATGGACCCAGGTTTTGTTCTGCAACACAAGTCTCCGCAACTTTTTGTCCTTATGGTTTCGATAGTCAGTCCAAACCTTATAGTCCGATGGTCGGACCATGGGAGGCACTTGTTCTAAATCAAGTGTTGCTATTCATTTATTTGTGTGTTTTTCAAAGCAACACTTCATTGGACTGTATATGAGCATTTTACAGACAATTGTAGCTACATAATTCAAGGTATGATTACAAAACAGCCAAAATTCAGTATCAACAGAACAAGGGGATGAAAGAAGGCAGGGGGGTGAGAGGGAGGATGGCCTGTAGCCAGGTAGAAAGACTAGCAAGAAGGAGGGAAAACGGGCTAGGGAAGTGAGAGAGCCAGGAAGAGGAAAAGAAGGTGAGATACCAGAGGAGAAAGGGCCAAGAGAAACGAGAGGCAGGATGTTAGGAGCTATTCTTAGCTTGGTCTTCAGAGTATTTCATAAGGTGGGTGCAGAACCAGAGAAGTTATTCTATTGGGCTATCGTGCAACTGAATTTCAGGCGTTTGAAAGTGACCTTGCTTCGGGAGGTTTTTGAGCCCCATGAAATTGTCAGGTCAGATGCACTGCTCAATTTTCCTAAACGAAGGGTTTTAAACATGTGGCAGCACAGTTGGTTGAGCTTATAACGGAGAGCCGCTAAAATCGGTGTCATGTGGTGAAAACGTATTTACTCTGCGACTATTCAAGCAAAGGAGTGAAGAATTGATTTAGATTGTGGAAAGCCAAGTGGGGAAGTATTACCCACATCAAAATCTCATCAACCCCTTCAGTATTTATTCCACCATGGATGTTTGGAGACTTGTGCACAACAGCACACGCCACCAGCAATAATCTTCAATACCTACACATATACTCTTGGCAATGGGCACACCTACCAGTTGTAGAGACGATTAACTAATTCAGTACATCTTTCTGGCCTCAACCCTCAACTTCAAAGACAGGCTATCTTAAAAATGTTGAAGTTAACATACCACACCAACAAGACACACATCCATTCCTTCGACCGACAGAACAGTATGATAAGGCAAATATGACTGGTGTCTGAGATGAAGGTTTAGAGCCATTGGCAAAGTCATGCAAACAGTACTGAAAATGTTACATCACACCAGTGACAGAGTGCGCACTATGCAAATGGCAGTAACGTAACATAAACAAATCTGCCAGCAAGTGTTCATGCCATAGGTCTCGTATAAAACACATTTACAATAATATGCAATAACATCTTTAAGAAATATATGGAATTCAAATGCTTAAAATTATGTTTGGACTAAGCGGGATACAAAAATCTTATGCCAAAACGTTGTTATGTTTCTATGAACAAACTTAAACCCTTAAAGTTGAGAGCCTTTATAATCGAGTTTAGGCTGTAATTCCCAGAGCTAAAACCAAACTGCATTTTAATGATCCTCACAGCTTCCTGTCAATCCCGAAATAAAGCCCTACGCCTCCTCTTTTTCATCTGCAAACCATCTGGATCTGTCAGTTTCCTGGCCATAATCCTTAACGGGTACTATTTTGGTGTTTAGTATTGTAAACAATGACTGCTATTTCTCAATCTCAGCCAACACATGAGCACAAGGAATGCTAATTGAATGGGAGGCAATTAACTGCAGAGCTCACTGTGTTCTTTAATTGCCACGCATGCAGAGCAGAACAGAGACACTGTCAGTTGATAACGCAATGCCATAATTATTCAGGTACACAAAAGTGGAATTTTACATGAGGGATGAGTCAAACATGCACTCATACAATAACGCAGCAGAGCTTGCCACATAGTAATTACCGCGGACTATTCTTCAAAACTGATAGGCTGGCAAAGTAATAGAGCGTTTAAAACCGTAATGACTTTCATGAAAAAAAAAACCTAAATTTGTACACAAAGCTAAAGGAATTCAGTCAATAAATGGGCAATCCTACCGACATAAGTGATGAAGCTGAAATGTAGATTAAAATAATTTACCATGTTAGATAATGGAGCGTTTCGTTAATTAAACATATTTTCTTTTTCTTTCATTCTCGTAAGCCTCCCACTTGGAAAGAAAACAGCAAAACAGTTTACAAATCCTAGGAGTTATTTCACCTTTCAGATACGTACGATTTGGTCTTCCACCACATATCTTCAAATGTGAGAAAGATTCTTTCAAAGACCCCTCTGGTACTTCCGTGTCTATAATGGTGTATTATTTTATCAAACTATGACAAAAAAATAGAAGAAAACCAACTCAGTTATTAGCTAAATAAATGCTGGTTTTTGGTGAGTGTATATATATATATATATATATATATATATATATATATATATATATATATATATATATATATATATATATATTACCTACTGGCGGTCGCCAGTAGGTATATATAGTTAGGATTTTTTCCCTATGGGATTTTTGAAAATTCTATGTCTAATAACTTTGGCGTTTGTGGACGGAATTGGCTGAAATTTTCTGGAAAATGGAACATTTTGTTTCTGAGCAGCCCCTGAAAATTTGGGGGGGGTTCGTCCAGGGGGGGCCGAGAAAAAAGGGGGGTCCCAAAACGTGTTTTTAACATTGAGTTTTCCATAGGGCGGTTGGCCTCACTTTTAGCCCGAACGGCTGAATGGATTTGCACGAAACTTGGCAAAATTGTAGGGACTGGTAGCCCGATGTGCCTTTTGTAGGTCTCAATATATGTGCTCCAGTGGATTTTGAGAAGTTAACGTTTAAAAAAAGATATATATCTGTAACAGCGGACCGGGCAGCTCCCCGGTTCGCGGACCGGCGCGCGTACCAGAACTTCGCGTAGCGAAGCTGATTGGCTCTCCGGCGTCTGTCAACATTCCAAACAGTCCGGAGCGGCCGCCATCTTGTCTCTCGGTAGGATTGAGAGACAAGAGGAGGCCAAAACAAAGGGGGAAATAACCATAAGGGGGCATAGTAGATCCTCCCTGACCCCCTAGGTTTAATGTGGAGGCTTTAAAAGGGCCCCGCGGGGCAAAAATTTTTTTTAATTTTTTTTGTTTTTTTGCGTGGGTAGCGCCCGGTCCGCGAACCGGGAAGCATTCTGGGCAGCGTACTACAATGAAAAATGAATGATAGACTTTTCAAATGCTGTATGTTAATTGATTGTTGGTTTTGTTGATTATTTTTTATTTTCTTTATTTTTTAAGCATTTTTTTTTTTATTGTGATTGTGTTTCATAATTTATTAAACTTTCTAACATTTCATTGTCAGAAATTTCATAATTATCATGGAATATACATTGTAGTCTCTGAGGGTGTAAAATGTCCTCATTTGCAAGGAGGTTATCTACTGCTTGTACACATTGCAGTAGTTCATTGTCCCAAGTTTCATCGAAAAATTCAATATCATTTTCATCAATGATTTCTTGGCTGCTCTCTTGCAGGACAATTTGAAATTCAACTTTCTGTTCGCCTTCCATTTTGCTTGAAATTTAGATTAAAAAAATATATATTAGTAGAGATAGGGCACTGTTGGGATTAATTTTAGATAGGCAGTTTTTATCAGTGAATTTATCTTTGGGCAGTGTATAGTATCAGAGTGGAGGTAGGAATATAAAAAAGTGTATGTGATTTAACGTAAGTAAATTCATAATTATACAAGAGAAGCCTAACTCCATCCATAACTATAACAGAGAAGTCTATCTAAATCTATAACTACTACAGAGGGATAGTACATAACTATCAGAAAAAGTTTACCATATTAACTTATAGTGTACAATATACTTCAGTTTTAAAAATAAAAACTTACCTTTAGAAAGAAGGTGAAGGAATTAGTGAAAATACTATTGAAATGTACACCAAGAAGTAGTAGTCAAAATGGCTGTGTTTTCTTCTCTTCCTTTATATATATTGAGGTATATAACCAATGAAATGTCAGGTAAAAAAAGTAGAAAATGAAAGTAACATTTTCATTGGTTGTCAATTCCAACACTTCAGATGTGTTTTGTGAAGTAATTTACCTCAGGGTATTTAGAGAGGTCTACAGGCTAAATGGCTCAATGGAATTCCAATCAAATTTGTGAAAATGGTAGGGATTGGTATGTAGTATGAGCTAATCTATATTTGGTGAAATTGTCTCCAGTGGCTTTTCTGTGAACTACTTTCCCACCTTTTTTGATGGTGCGCTTCCCAGGGAGCGACCCGGTACGCGAACCGTTGAGCGCCTCGGTTCGCGGACCTTAAGCGTTCCGGGAGTCCACCATTTTGTGTTTCGGTCGAATTAAGATACAAGATGGAGGGCAAATAATGTTCAGAATGGGTAGAAGGGGGCACGGTAGAGTTATCTTGACCCCCTAGGTTTTGTGAGGGTGGCTGAGGAGGCTTATATGTGCGAAAAAAAACATTTTTTAAAAAAATTTCGCGAGGTTAGCTCCCGGTTCGCGTACCGGGTAGCGCCCCAGGGAGCGTACTTTGTTGAAAATTAGTGAAAAATGTTAGAGTAAAATAATAATTGTGAGTGATTAGATGTAGGGTAGCTCTGAGAAGAGCTTTTGGGTTTATGGTACATTTAGGTACTTATAAGTAGGTACCAATGCACAGTCTTAAATTCAGAGTGAAAATTCTGTTGCCCTCATCTGAGAAGTGAACTCCATCTCCTCTGTAGATATCTTGCATGTAGTAACGCAAGTTATTGTTGTACAGGGAGCCCATTCCATGGTCTCTCATGTAAGCTGAAACAGATTTGTTTACATGCTTCCTCGACTTCTCAATTTGTGGACAAAATTGGTTTGACCACCTCCATTTCTGTCTTTGGCATATATTTGAATATACCAAGGCAGTCTGAGGAAAAAGTGCCATTAATTGCTCAAAGGTGTCCTTTAAAAGCATTTCCGGACCTACACCAGTCAAAGTGCCCAAATCATTACCTCCACAGTGCACAATTAACAGGTCAGGTTTGGGCAAATGCATAAAGGTTTTCACCAATGGTATCAATTGGTGACATTTTAATCCTCTGTGGCCAAACCACTTAATTTCCACATCTTGTAAATTGAGGTTAGGTAAATTCCTGTTTTCAACGTACCTTTGAGCCCAGTGAATATAACTATGTCCAACAATCCAGACAGAAAACATGGTGAGAGAAGGTTCTCCTGCAGTCAGATGAAGTGTGGCAATGAAATGGCAGTTGAAAAAATGAGAGTGTAAAATGAAAAAAAACTGTGGAGTTTCTGTGTTCATGAAGCAGTAACAGTGATTGGTGGATTTTGATTGCTGAAAACAGAAAGTTAGGGTGCACGGATGTGTTCTTTGAAAGATGTATTTTGAGTGGTCAATAAAAAATCATTAAATGAAAGAATGCACTGGATATGCAGGTGCACTGAGAGTTCAGAGTTCAATTGCAACATTGTTGTGTGAACTTGCAAACAACAGAGGTCTTCCAAGAGGTGGTTGCCATGCAGAAAAGGCAGAAAGGGCAGAGGGGGGAAGGGTTTTCATTTGAAAAAAAGTGAGGGAAGAGTTTTGATTGGGTGACATGAGAGATATGTGTGAAGAATTACAGCATTTCTGTGCTTTTGATAGCTGCAGACTCTGGAGTGCATACCTTTTGCTCTGCTGAAGACAAATTGGTGTGTTTCTGAGACTGTTTTCAAACTCAAAGTATTTGCTAAGGTGAGAAAATATTTCTTTAATTTAGATAGAGAATAGTGTGCTTTAAGGAGAAAATTATGAATTATGTGGCGCAAATTGCTTGTAAATATGCTCCCACCTGTGCATGGAAAATTTAGATTTTGAATGTTTGTGTTACATAGCCATGTTAAAAGTGATACAAACATGCTGCAAAGGCAATCAAAAAACGCTTTTATGTGTCTTAAGGACATTTTAAGTAATTTTCCCATGTGCAGTGTTTTGAAATTATGATTTGAAAATCGTTTTTGGGGAAAAGGAATTGTTTTTAAATTTATGACAAGGACATAATGGTGTATGCTTCTTTATAAGGCAATTGACTGTCCCTGATGTTATTTTTCCCATTTTAATGTAAGACCTTTCTCTGTGGCGCAAATTGCTTGTAAATATGCTCCCACCTGTGCATGGTAAATTTAGATTTTAAATGTTTGTGTTACATAGCCATGTTAAAAGTGACCCAACCATGCTGGAAAGGCAATCAAAAAACGCTTTCATGTGTCTTAAGGACATTTTAAGTCATTTTCCCATGTGCAGTGTTTTGAAATTATGATTTGAAAATCGTTTTTGGGGAAAAGGAATTGTTTTTAAATTTATGACAAGGACATAATGGTGTATGCTTCTTTATAAGGCAATTGACTGTCCCTGATGTTATTTTTCCCATTTTAATGTAAGACCTTTCTCTGTGGCGCAAATTGCTTGTAAATATGCTCCCACCTGTGCATGGCAAATTTAGATTTTGAATGTTTGTGTTACATAGCCATGTTAAAAGTGATACAAACATGCTGCAAAGGCAATCAAAAAACGCTTTTATGTGTCTTAAGGACATTTTAAGTAATTTTCCCATGTGCAGTGTTTTGAAATTATGATTTGAAAATCGTTTTTGAGGTAAAGGAATGTTGTTAAAATTTATGTGCGCCATATGCCCCCAAATTTCTTTTTCAAGGGTGCAGCAGGGTGTTATTGAGACACCCCTGCACCTTTGGAAAAATTCCTAATTTGCGATGAGCAAATTGTTAATCGCAAATTGCACCTTCATTTATATGAGCCTCCTAGCCCATGGAAATGAATGGGTAATTTGCAATTAGCAATTTGCTCATCGCAAATTTGGAATGGTAAAGAATCGCTATTTATTCCTTAAAATTCGCTATTTTGGAAATGCAAAATAGTTATATGATACATATGGCGGTTGATGTCTAACAAGATAAGAAGCTTAGGGATACATTTATGATGACTGGCGCAATGAAGTGGACATCACTTACTTCATTGGTAGAGCTTTACATGTATTATGTCCTCTGTATTCTTCATCAAGCGTAACTTTAATCTGCAATCCTGAGTAGGCCTCACCTTAAACAAACCTCTGGATAGGCCACATCTTATTGTCATCCTGAATTAATCATTTAAAATGCTAGGGACAGATTTATGATAGGTGTATGCCTCTTTTGCGCCACTTAGAAAACACTGTCCATGGGGAAATGACTTAAAATGTCCTTAAGACACATGAATGTGTTTTTTTAAAGCGTTTGCAAT
The DNA here is from genome assembly GCF_964261635.1 of Lissotriton helveticus. NCBI lineage: Eukaryota > Metazoa > Chordata > Amphibia > Caudata > Salamandridae > Lissotriton > Lissotriton helveticus. The sequence continues at coordinate 656,339,297 of NC_136072.1, forward strand.
TTTTTGGGGTCACTTTTAACATGGCTATGTGACTCAAACAGTCAAAATCTAAATTCGCCATGCACAGGTGGGAGCATATTTACAAGGAATGTGCTCCATGGGGAAAGGTCTTATAAAGTAATATGGGAAAAATGACATCAGAGACACTGAAATGCCTTATAGAGAAGCATACACCATTATGTCCTTGTCATAAATTTGCAAACCATTACTTTTCCCCAAAAACGATTTTCAAATCATAATTTGAAAACACTGCACATGTGGAAATGACTTAAAATGTCCTTAATTCAAAATTTGCTATTCCTTATTTTGCGATTGCACTGAAGGATTTGCAAATTTTGCGATTCCTTAAATGCAATGTATCAAACAAAAAATATGTAAAAAATGATATTAAGGATTTGGAAACTACCACCAACTTCTAGTTTGTGGTAATTTGCGAATTCTTTTCAAAAAGCATTTTTTTCCAAAAAACAAAAGGTCCCATATGACGCCCATACATGCCCTTAGGGCATGTATGTGTGCCATATGCCCCCAAATTTCTTTTTCAGGGGTGCAGCAGGGTGTTCTTGAGATACCCCTGCCTGCTTGAAAAAATTCCTATTTTGTGATGAGCTAATTGCTAATCGCAAATTGCAACCTTCATTCCTATGAGCCTCCTAGCCCATGGAAATGAATGGGTAATTTGCAATTAGCAATTTGCTCATTGCAAATTAGGAATGGTAAAGAATTGCTATTTATTCCTTAAAATTTGCTATTTAGGAAATGCAAAATAGTTTGATGGTACATATGGTGGTTCATTTGTAACAAGATAAGAAGCTTAGGGATACATTTATGATGACTGGCGCAATAAAGTGGACATTACTTACTTCATTGGTAGGCCTTTACATGTATTATCTCCTCTGTATTCTTCATCAAGCGTAACTTTAATCTGCAATCCTGAGTAGGCCTCACCTTAAACAAACCTTTGGATAGGCCACACCTTATTGTCATCCTGGATTAATCATTTAAAATGCTAGGGACAGATTTATGATAGGTGTATGCCTCTTTTGTGCCACTGTGCGTCACTTTTATGATGCAGCGGCGGTGCTAATTTGCAATTAGCAATTTGCTCATTGCAAATTAGGAATGGTAAAGAATTGCTATTTATTCCTTAAAATCTGCTATTTAGGAAATGCAAAATAGTTTGATGGTACATATGGTGGTTCATCTGTAACAAGATAAGAAGCTTAGGGATACATTTATGATGACTGGCGCAATAAAGTGCACATTACTTACTTCATTGGTAGGCCTTTACATGTATTATCTCCTCTGTATTCTTCATCAAGCGTAACTTTAATCTGCAATCCTGAGTAGGCCTCACCTTAAACAAACCTCTGGATAGGCCACACCTTATCGTCATCCTGGATTAATCATTTAAAATGCTAGGGACAGATTTATGATAGGTGTATGCCTCTTTTGTGCCACTGTGCGTCACTTTTATGATGCAGCAGCGGTGCAAAAGATTTGCTATGAGGCGACAAAATTACAAATTGATGCATTTAGGCAGATATGTCATGGTGTAAAAAAAACGTACCACATGAAACCGATGCAGCAGTGATGCAAAAGATGCACCATGTCGCAAGACAGGCCTCACTTGGGGCCATATGTATCAAGCTAATTAGCATTCGCAAAGATCAAAATTCTACGAATTTCGGCCTTTGCGAATGTTAATTAGACAAATGGTATGTATCAAACAAGTTTGATGCAAAATAAGGAGTAGCAAAATTTGCTATTCCTTATTTTGCAATTGCACTGAAGGATTTGCAAATTTTGTGATTACTTAAATGCAATGTATCAAACAAAAAATATGTAAAAAAATGACATTAAGGATTTGGAAACTACCACCAATTTCTAGTTGGTGGTAATTTGTGAATTCTTTTCAAAAAGCTTTTTTTCCAAAAAACAAAAGGTCCCATATGACGCCCATACATGCCCTTAGGGCATGTATGTGCGCCATATGCCCCCAAATTTCTTTTTTAGGGGGTGCAGCAGGGTGTTCTTGAGACACCCCTGCACCCTTGGAAAAATTCCTAATTTGCGATGAGCAAATTGCTAATCGCAAATTGCAGCTTCATTCCTATGGGCCTCCTGCTGCATGGAAATGAATGGGTAATTTGTAATTAGCAAATAGGTCATCGCAAACTAGGAATGGTAATGAATCGCTATTTATTCCTTAAAGTTCGCTATTTAGGAAATGGAAAAAACTTTGATGATACATATGGCGGTTCATCTCCAACAAGATAAGAAGCTTAGGGATAGATTTATGATGACTGGTGCATCACCAGGGATGTGTCAGTCATCCTGCGCCGCTGTTCCGCCACCCATGGTGTGCTGCATTTACAATGCGGGGCATCATGGGGCAAAAATGGCACAGATGCGTGACGTATCTGTGCTGTAAAGGTAGTGATTGCTGGAGTTGTATCGCAAGTGCGATGCAGCTCAAGCAAGGCTCAGGGGTGCCCCATCTCCACAATGTTGCGTCAAGACCTATGCCTGCTTAAAGCAGGCGCAGGGTTTTGACGAAGCTTTCTCCTATCTAATTGTAAATACGGCACAACATGGGTGGCAGAGTAGTGGTGCACGTTAACTGGTGCATGCCTGGGGATGTGCCATTTAACATAAATCTGCCCCTTTACATTTAAGTATGTGCAGGACACACAGAGTCGGTGAGGCTTATCCAAGGTTAAGAAGAGATGAGTCCTGTTCACTGAAAATTTAGACATAGTCTTCACCAGCTCAGCATTGCTGGACATGGCTAAATAATAGCTGCAAAATATTACTCTTGTTAAACAATTTTACTATTATAATCTCTGAGATTTGTCTCTTACTCTGCAACATCTCATTGTTGTTATCTTTCTTTAAAGATAAAGACAACATCAACATGAGCGACAATCTGCAATCAGTTGATTTTGACCTCATCATTGAACTTGTAATTGAAACATCAGTGGATGTTGATCCTTTGGATGATTTAAATCCTGAGGATGAAGAAGAGCGTGATGAGGATGCAGATTTGTCCGAATTATATGACATAGGGTGGGAAGCTGACCTGCTTGAGCCTATGGAAATATAAACATTTATTTTTAAAATTTATAATTAATAAAAAGTAAAAATGTAAACCGTTTAATTTAAAAATAAAGACACCTTCAAAAACAGGTTATGTGTAGTGTCTTCAATAAAATATTAAAATATGCTCATAAAATTAGATCAGATTCACATATAAAATAGCACAGGTAACATAAATATAAATGTCATTTCTTTTCTGCTATTTCTGTATTGTAAATTTGCCAACGACTAAAAAATCTTCTAATTAAAATGTCAAGTAGTGTGTTAAGTTTTTGATCACTGTTATTGATTTACTGTTTGGTAATAATGGTTAATAACATTTTTTATTATATTTTACCACAGATTCAACTGCAGATCATTTCAAGATTTCACCATGCCAACAATAGAAAGACAGAGAAAGGCTGCAAAACGTCAAAGACAGCAGGTGAAAGAAAATAAGCAGCAGTCCAAAAGATTTGTCAAGTCACGAAGAAAGCACCGGGTAAGAGCACAAAATATTTCATAAGAAATATGTGTAGTAAAAAAAATATTACTACAGAAAATGTTTCAGTCCATAAAACGAGAAGGAATTCAAATGGAAAGGAAAGGCCAATCAAAAATGTTACTGCTAGAGCAAGAGATAACTCTGTGCATGATAGTAGAAGGAAACTACAGTTTAGGGAGATTCGTAAACGAATGTTCCGCAACAGGATAATTGGCAATTTGTTAAAAAATATTAAGAAAGGTCAACAGAAACTGGTTTTTTATAAGAGAAAAAAAAAGTTGAGAAAGTTATTGATCAGGCATTTGAAATTAAACGTAAGTTATTTATTTTGATAATCAATAGAATTAGGAAGCTAAACAAGGCAATTTATGATTTCAAAAGAAATAGTAGATGGAAGAGAATAGTTAATCGTAGTAATTTTTGTGAAGTTTTTTCTGGAGAATGGATGCATAGTTCAAGCTGTGAGGCATTTTTTAATGAGGAGAGTTATTTCCAGGATAATGATTTGGTGCATGCAGTTGACACCAGTGGTCGTGCTTATGAAGTGAAAGATGGTTGTCCAGTTGAAAAAGAAAAACTTGTGACAACAGAGACAGAAGAGGTGTTAGGTAATGAGGTTTTAGGAAGACGTGCTAAGGGTCCTGTCTACACCTGGAAGTGTAGTAGTATTTGTAGTGTGCGACAGGATTCCATCAATTTGCTTTGTGATTTTGTACGGTCACTTAATAAGAAAAGTTTGAAGCAGAAAATAAGGTTGTTGCAAGAATTAGATCCTTGCAGAGTGAGAGAAGTGACAGGTTTGCATGGTCATTCACTGGCTTGTCTTTCCAGGAGAGTATGCCAGAGTGTTTTTCATCATTTCAGGATGCTAGCAGTGCATCATAATAAAGTGAGGAAATTAGTTAGAATGTTGTATTATGCTAAGAGTCCAGCAATTATGCTTAAACAATTATGCGCTGCTCTTTTGCATGGTTCTGAAGTAGATGTGAAGAATATTTGTGAAGAAATTGAGTTTTGTTACTTTGGAAGTAAAGAGGAGAATGTTGAAATTGACCAAGAAGAAGAGGGTAATGTGGAAGATAGTGTACAGGTTTCCAGTACAGATAATTTCCAGAGGGAAATTGCCACGTTTGAGGTGAAATCAAGTGAGAGGCCAAATTTCACTTGTGTGTGTTGTCGACGCACTTATTATAAGAATCAGACTAAGTTAGTGGATTTATATGCAAAAAGTGAAAGGGAAAATAATAGTGAATGGAAGGATTTCGCAACATACTTGATGGTAGAAAATTGTTTTGATTTGGGATTGGATCAACGTGTGTGTACTTATTGTTGTTGCAAATTAAATCAAAACCAGATGCCTGCTAGAGCAGTTCATAATAATCTGGAATTGGTTGAGATTCCTTCTGAATTGAAGGATTTAAATACTTATGAATCTATTTTGATTCAAAGTATCCATCCCTTTCAGGCTATTGTAAGAATGGAGCCAAAGACAGGGAAATTGCCTCCATCAGATTTACAGAGAGGATTAAAGGGAAGAGTTGTTTATTTGCCTCTAGATTTGAAGAAAAACATTAACACAATTGGAGTAGAAAAAGTGGAAGAGGAACCTCTGGTTATCTTAGTTAATGGGGTTCCGACAAAGAATAAGAAAATATGGCAAGATTTAGTAGATGTTAGGAAAGTTAAAAAGGCAACATTGTATTTGAAAAAAAATAATAAATACTATAAGAATGTATATGTTGCAGAAGAGGAAGTAAGTGAGGAAGAGGATAGCGATTTGTGTGCTGGTCAAATTGAGAAAGTAGAACCCTCTACTAGTGAAGAAATATATGAACATTATAGTGTTCATCCTTTGCATTCCAAGGAAGTCATGGGGAATGCTATTGAGTTGTTTCAAATGAAACAAGCCAAAGGGAGTCCCATTAGTGTTTGGGAGGAAAGTTTGGAAGCTCGGTGTTTCCCACAGCTTTTTCCAACAGGTCAGGGAGGAAGATATGATGAGCGACCTCATCAAATTCCTGCTTCTGAATACCGGACTTTGCGATTGTATGCAGGAGATGCCAGGTTTCGACAATGCATTCCTTATTTGTTTCATCTCCTGTTTGAAAGCGATCTGTCTGGACTGTCATATGCAGTGAACCACATCTTGAAAAGTGGTATACACATGCAAAACATCTCGGCAAGTGACTTTATGGATAAAGTCAATGTCCAAGACAGTATTTTGGATTCTCACCTGATTAATCTCATGGCGTGTCAGCGTGGTACTAATGAGTACTGGTACCGTCGTCATGGTGATTTAAAATGTATGCTGAGGAACTTAGGTACTCCCACATGGTTCCTCACTCTGAGCTGTGCCGAGTATGGCTGGGAAGACTTACTTGAATTTCTACGAGAGGCAAATGCTAACGTAGATAACATCGAATTCAAGACACCCGGAGAACTGTGCTCTTTGGATCCAGTCAATGTATGTAGGTACTTCAATCATAGATTTGAAGCTATGATGTCTTTCATCATGAATAAGAAGAATCCACCTCTTGGAGAGGTGTTGGATTTCTTCTGGAGAAAGGAGTACCAAGCAAGAGGTGCTCCTCATATACATATGTTGCTGTGGATCAAGGATGCACCTAAATTTGGAACGGATCCAGAAGACTCAGTGATGAGTTTCATCCAACAGTATTCTACGTGTGCTGTTCCAAACGCAAAGGAGAAGAAAAGCCTAAGAGAAAAAGTTCTGCGTTTCCAAAGCCATCGATGTGGAAAGTACTGCCGTCGTAAATTCCGAAACAAGGACAAGTTCTACACCAAATGTCGTTTCGGCTTTCCACGACCGGTGATTTGTAAAGGAAGAGTAAACAGTTTGATGTCTTCGCTGCGACACAATGTCATGAAGAAATCACCTAAAAACACATACAATTTGAAGAGGAACGAAGAGTCCAAGTACATCAATGACTACAACCCGGTGATTTTGTCCATGTGGAATGCTAACATGGATATACAGTTTGTGGCTGATAATTGTATGGCTGTGGCTCGGTATGTGACGTCTTACATCACCAAAAAAGAGAAGACAGAATTGAAGGATATGTGGGAGGACATTTCCCATGAAAAGAGCCTCAGCAAGAAGTTGTACAGTTTCAGTCTGAAGATGTTGTCGCATCGAGAAATCGGAGCGTACGAATGTTCTGACCGGTTGTCTTCAGCAAGTCTCTATGCCAAGTCCAGGAGTATCGTTTGGGCGAGTCTTGGTCTTGCTGCAACGCGTAATCGAGTTCTCAAACCTGTCCGGGAAATTGAGTATTTGGCGGAAAAGGAGCCAAACAGTACCGACATATTGAAGACCAACATGTTGGATACATATTATCCAAATCGAAGCATTCACCTTGAGAATGTTTGTCTGTATGAGGTTCTTCAAAATTACATATTCAAGAGGAACATCAAAGAAGATACTGAGAAAGGAGTGTATGCTGTAATAGGAAGTGAGGGATGTCTGGTCAAGCAAAGAAAATGCCACTTGGTAAACCATCGAAAATTGAGTGGCGAATCTCCTGAAAAAAAGGAGTTTTTCTATTTAGCACTTTTGCAACTTTTCAAGCCTTGGCGTGCAGAAGAGGAACTGCTTGGAGATTTTCTCTGTTACGAAGACTCTTTCAATGCCGCCAAGGAGACCATAGAATGTCCTGCTTTTACCAAATATGTAGAAATGTTGAATGCGGAAATTGAGCAGGAAGCAACGATTGCAGCTGAGATTGCCAGAGACAGTTCTCAGGACAGTCAGAGTTCTGCTTCATTGAGTCAGGATCCACTAGGAGGACCTGTTATCGAAAATGAAGCTGCCACTGCTATGAATGAAGTGGACAGAGCCATGGCACATGCTCAGGAGGATGCGGTTAACTTAGAAGAGTTGGAAAGACAACTCAACGTTGAGCAGAGGAAAATATATGACGAAGTTACCATGCAAATTGATCATGGATTAAGTCATGATAAGAAAGAGTGCTCATGTACGTCGTTGAAGCCTGTCCGACTGTACGTGAGTGGAGAAGCGGGAACTGGAAAAAGTTTCCTCATTAAAGCAATTTCATGCTATTTGCAGGAAAGGACAGAGTCATCGCTGTCTTGTGTTGTCACTGCTCCAACTGGACTGGCAGCACATAATATTAAAGGGATTACTTTACATCGTTTACTGATGCTGCCAGTGGAGCATGACAACAAATTACAATATCACAAGCTATCTGGAGATGCTTGTTTTGAAGTTTCAAGAATCTTGAGAAAAATGAAACTTCTTATCATTGACGAAGTAAGCATGGTTTCCAATGTCATGCTTGCCTTTATGCATTTGAGAATGCAAGAAGTTCTCAAAACAGAGTATGATGTGTTATTTGGTGGCAAACACATCATTGTTTTTGGAGATCTTCTGCAGCTGACACCAGTGAAAGGGCAACCTGTGTTCAAAATGTTCACGCATGAAGATACCAGGAAGTGCCTAGGCAGCATTGGCAACGTCAATATATGGTTAAACTTCAATTATGCTGAACTGCATGAAAATATGCGTCAGGCGAAGGATGAAGTTTACAAGACTATTCTACAAGATGTTAGAATTGGAAAAGTGACCGAGCATGGGAAAGAAGCTTTACATGCACGATTACTGTCAAATTTATATCCAGAACAAGATGTTGTGCCTGAGAATATTTTTCAGAAAATTACTGAGAAGAAATCTGGAATATGTTTGATGCCAACTCTTGCAGAATGTGCCAAATTTAACAACAAAATGTTGCATTTAGAAAAGCAAGAGATTGTGAAACTGGAAGCTATTGACAGAGTAGAGCATATGGGATCAACAATTATTTTGTCTGAGAATCTGAAAACAAAATTGGATTCATTAGAGAAGAGTATATCTAAAACTGCAGGTTTTGAAAAGACTCTGAATGTGTGCTTGAACTGCCGTATAATTTTAAGAAGGAATTTACATGTTGAAAGAGGTCTGGTAAATGGATCAATGGGTAATGTTGTTGATTTTGTGAAATACAGAAATAGAGATGGAATTGAATTTTTAAAAATTAAATTTGATGGCATTGAGGAAGTACAGCTAATTGCTCGTTGTTCTGCTAGATTTTTGCTTGTAAAAGACTTATATGTTCGCCGTAAGCAGTTTCCTGTTTGCTTGGCATATGCGGTGACAATCCATAAATCGCAAGGTTTAAGTGTAGACAGTGCATTGGTGAATATTGGCAGTTCTGTGTTCAAGGAGGGTATGGCATATGTGGCATTGTCACGAGTTAGAACTTTATCGGGATTGTACTTGATTGAGTGTGATGTCACAAACATTTGTGCTGATCTAGATTGTGTTAAGGAATACAATAGGTTAAGAAGAGAGTATGCGCCACATTTGCCTCAGTATCCTTTGTTTGAGAAACGTGTGGTAGGCCGGAAACGAAGAAATGTGACCAATACTGGGGAGGTTGTAGCAAAAAGACGAAAAGTTGATGAACCTAAAATTACAAGCAGAAACAAAAAGGATTCTGTTGAAGATGTTGTTGGTTTTCAATTTGAAAACAGTTCTGGTGTCAATTGCTATGCTAATGTAGTGGTTAATGTTTTGTTTTCTCTAGAAAATGTAAAAGAAGAGATTGTGGTCAATTCTGATCAAAGATTTTGCAGTTTGTTAAATTCTGTGTTAGAGACATGTAGCACTGATAGAAGAAACATAGAAAGTGTGTCTGAAATTCGAAATCTGTTAGACAGATGTTCAGGCCAAACACAATTCTCTCAAAATATTCAGCAAGATTGTCAGGAGTTTTTAATGTATATGCTTGATGTATTACATGCTGAAGGTGTAGATGTAGATCAGCTGTTTGGGCTTTCTTATCAATGGCAGCATGACTGCGAGAACTGTATGGTATCAAGTACTACTAGTGTAGACTCAGAAAGATTTATATATTTAACTTTGCCAGACAGTAAATCAGTCTCCTTTAATAAGCTAGTAAAAGCAGCTGATCACAACATGGAGTGTAGCCAATGTAAATCTGAAATGATGTCCACATTATTTATACGAACATATGGCCAGTATGTCATTTTAATGTTCCAACGATGTAGGCCTGATGGAACAAAATTGACAACTTTAATTAAAAATTTTGTAGCTTCGCAGTTGTCAATATCAGGAAGGACTTTTGTAACTGCAGCAATTATATATCATGACGGCCCTTCAATAACATCAGGACATTACACAGCTTATTTAAAGTCTAGAAATGGCTGGTCATTCTGCAATGATTCTGTTTTAATTTTCAAAAAAAAAATTCCGTATGACCTTAAAAACTCTTACCTGGTGTTTTTAAAACCAAAATTTTAGGGAAATAATCTCGGGATGTGCTCTGTGGAATTTCAAGAAGTTCTAATGGCTCCTACACAATTTGGCCTTGAGGATAAGTGTAGTTCAGAGACATAACTTCTAACCATAGGACTGGACGTCATGGAGAAATACGTGCACTTTGAATGAGTTCAGAAAAACTGTTTCTTTTTATAAGCTAATTGAAGCAGCCAATCAAAACATGGAGTAGAGGGAATGTAAGTCTGCAATGCTGTCTACTGTTTTACATTGCTTTGTGATTAAAAGTGATGTAGAGAATTAAATAATTGTAGTAGTCATAGAGGTAGTGTAAGTCTTCTTCATAGTAAGCAGTATCAGTGTCATAGGAAATGTAGAACATGACTGAGCAAGAAGGGGAAGATATTACTATTCCAGGATTGTGAAAATGATCTTCAACATTTTAATTCTGAAAGTTGCGGAAATGCCAAATGACGGGATTGGCTTACAAGAAATCCAAGAGTTATAAATGGCTCTGACCAGATTTGGCCTTGTGGAAACTTGTGGTAGAGAGCAAGAAGTCATTTATTGCATGTAACGTGTTTTTAAAAACGATGGAGATTTTCTTTCAGAAAGTGGCGGGCTGAAAGTAATAACAGCACAAAAGAGTGTAAGCTGTTCATAGGACATCCTTGGACGTCATGGAAAGTAAGTTAACTTTAAGGAGTTCTGAATTTTGATTTCTTATGTTGTATGGGTTTTTTAAACACAATCATTTTGATTGTGTTTTTTTTCCCCCGCTGTTATATGATGAATACCTTCAAGTCACTGTTTTTAGTGAATTTTGATACATTCTGAGAACAGCAAAAATAAACCATTTTACATGTATAATTAATTCTGTACTGTTTGCATTTATGATGTATATGTAGAACTGTGTAGGAGGCATGGAGAAGGTGAGGCTTCTGTAAGTGTCAAAGTTGTTGCATGCAGTGCTGCACTTCTGCGTATTCTTTCATATGCTAGACTACATCTGCACAATGAGATACCTAAGCAAAGGAAACACAAGTGATGTGATTGTGAAATGAGCAAAATAAATTGCACGTATTTCAATTACATCACCTGTGTTTCCTATCATTACGAATCACATTGTGCAGATCAAGTTTAGGTCTGTCCAGGGAAACATAGGAGGTTTGGACTTTGTTGAAGAGTGCAGTGGACATGACTTACTTCATTGGTAGACCTTCACATGTATTATCTCCTCTGTACTCTTCAACAAGTGTAAATCTCATCTGCAACCCTGAGTAGGCCTCACCTCAAACAAACCTCTGGATAGTAGACATCTTATTGGCATCCTGAAGCAATTATTTAAAATTTTAGTGTCTTGCGACACTTTTCTGAAACAACAGCAATGCAAAAGATGCACCATGTTTTAAGATAGGCCTCACTTCATCTGCATCAAGATACTGTTAGTTTAAAATGTATATCTTTAGGACTGTGTAGGGGGCCTGGAGAAGCAGAAGCTTCTGTAAGTGTCAAAGTTGTTGAAAAACTGTTTGTCCTTCAATCTTTTCCCTTGTCTTTTCTAATTTTTAAATACATGTTTTAATATTTTTCAAATGTTTGTTCTCTCTTTCACAGATTGAAAGTATAAAAACAAAAAGTGAGTAATTTAACGACAATTATAAGGTAAATATTTTGTACTCTTTTCGTTACATTTCTATCACATTTAACTACTATTAGTTCCACTGCTTCATTTCTTTAACCCTCAGTTTCCTGCCTTTGCTACTTCCCTCATTCCTTTCTCTATTACCTACTTACTCAACTCCTTCCACTCTTTTTCTCAGTCCCTCTCTTCTCATAGTTCCTCACTCTTGTTCACTCACTCCGTCTCTATTACTCTTAGTGTCTTAGACTGATCACTCTATCACTACTTGTTCATAATGCTTTCTCTGTGTAGTTGAAGCACACTAAGGGGAATATTATGAACACAGCCAATAAAATTATTGCTCTTTTTATTGGCAGAAAACTGGTGCAAAAGTGGTTTTAGCGGCAGTTTTCTGCCACAAAAGCAGCTTTAGCGACACATTTCTGCCAATAAAAGCTGCAAAACTTTTATTGCCTATGTTGATGATATGGCTCTATGTTACTTACATTTCTTTGCTGTTTCAATTAATCTTTTTCTGTTATTTTTTGTTTTCTGTTTTCTATTTTTTCTCTCTGTTATTCCTCATGTTTTAATCTTATTTTGAACATTCACTCACATTCTCCAAGAAACTCTTCTTTGTTAATGTTATACTCTCTTTTTTTTTCTTTCACTTCGTTATCTATTTTGTTTTTTACAATTATACCCTCTTCTGTCTTTTCTTTGGTAAATAGATCTATTAAACAGTATCTCTTCTTTACTCCCTATAGCTGTCTTTCTTTTAACATCACTCTCTGTTTACTTTCCTTATACTTACACTTTTTTTTTTTTTTTTGGTTAGCTCCCGGTCCGCGTACCGGGAAGCTAACCCGGGAGCGAACCAAAAGAAATAGAGCTTGCCAGAGTGCTAAACATTCTAGCAATTTTTTTTGAAAGGGAAGGTAGTTCTGAAAAGAACTTTTTTTTTTATATTTTTGTTGCTTTATATATTTTTTTTATTTTTTGAACATTTTTTGTTTTTTTTGTTTTTTTTGAACGATTTTATATATTTTTTGGGGGGTTTTTTGGGGGGGGAAACAACAAAAAACAGGCGTTGAAAAGGGCTCAACAGGAGCAAAAAAAAATTACTGGGGGCGGTTAGGGCAATCATGGTGTTCATACGCCAGGTTGAGTGCATTGATGCTCATGTTGCCACAAGCTAATAATGCACGACAGTGCATACATAAGTGAATCATGTGCCCAAAATTTTCTTGAATATTTGGCACAGTTTCCCGTGCCTCTTCTGGTGTTAGAGAAATCGGTATTGTTGGTCTGGCCACAGGAGTTGGTCTTGGATTGTCCTGCATATCCCTTATTTCCGCCCGGCTGTAATTTAGTGGATGCTTCCTTGTCATGTGCCTGTGCATTGTGTGATTTCCATAGCTATATTTTTTGTCCGTCCCTCTGGACAATTGTTCTTTGCATATGAGGCAGGTGACATACCTCGCATTGACTTTTTTTTGGCCAGGAGGGATCGAATAAAATTGCCAGATGAAACTGGCTTTCTTTCTGGAAACCCGGGGCACCTCTTCTAAGAACTGTGGTTCTTCTCCCTCCTCATCCATTTCTTCATCTTCCTCCTCAGTGTTGGTAATGACCTGGGGAGGTGGTCCTCTCTTCCCATGAGGAGGTGGAGGTGGTGGTGGGGGTGCACCAGCTGAAGCAACCAATGAAGCCATTTTCCAACAAGCAAAATAGGTCTTCCTCTCACAATGATGAAAGTCAGAGTGAGGAAAGAAGGAGGGGTTTTCATCATTTGGGAAAAACAATACTTCTCAACCAATGAAAAGTGTTATTTTTAGGTCACCTGACCTAGCCTTCCATCATTATGAAACCAAAAGTGAAATGAACCAATGAAAAGTTTTATTAACAAGTCACATGACCTCTCACGCTCATGTTACGCGCTGCGGAACGCTCCCCGGTTAGCTTCCGGGTCGCTCCGCTTCGCGCCTCCGTCCGCACCCCGGGACACTTCCGGGGGCGCTAACGCGATACGTCACAAGACGCATTTCGCGGCAACGCGATACGTCGCGCTTTCGCGACGCGCCGCGGATCGCTTCCGGGGAGCTGCGTTTCGTGCCTCGGTCCGCGCCCCGGGGCACTTCCGGGTGCGCTAACGCAGTACGTCATAAGACGCATTACGCGGCAACGCGATACCGTCACTATGTTGATTTCTTACCGGTTCGCGGACCGGGTCGCGGCATCAATTTGAGCTAACGGAAAGCTTCCCGGTTCGCGGACCGGGAGCGAAACAAAAAAAATATTTAAAAAAAATTATTAATAAACATATAAAATATATTTTTGTATTTAAAGAAGAATACATTTTACAGCTATAGATATTAGCTTTTAAAAAACCAATGAAATTCACTGAAAAAACCATAGGTTATAGACCATATATAGTTAGGAATTTGCATTTACAAAACCATGAAAATTCACTGAAAAAACCATAGGTTATACACCATATATAGTTAGGAATTAGCATTTAAAAACCTTATTTTACTCACACAAAACCATTGAAATTCCATATATAGTTAGTTGTACTAACTATATATCACGCACCCGCAATCCACTGCTGATCATGTCACATATTACATCATTCATGACATGGTCAGTGACATCACTGATGACATCACTGATGACATCTCAAATGACATCACTGATGACATCACTGATGACATCTCAAATGACATCACTGATGACATCACTGATAAAATCTCATTTGACATTACTGATCACATCACTGATGACATCATTCATGTGATAATACGATGAACCTCTTCAGACTCTAATATAACCTTAGATACACTCAGTGTAAACAGACACTCACAGACTGTCACTCATCCATGGAGTTACTTACACACCTAGTCAGTCATGCAAAGAATCAATCACAGCTCCATTTTCACAACTATACAGTTATACACACCTTACTTATTCAAACATATACTAAAACATATTTACTCACTTATACAATCCTGGATACAAGAGCACAATGATCCATACAGCCACTCACACATTCACTGGCTCTTATGCACAGTTATTTATATATGTCAACTCTCACATGTACTGTATTTTACATATGTACTTACTTTGACATGTAGCACTGAGATATCTATTCACTCACTAATACAGTCATGCACACAGTCAACCACCCATACAGCTGTTTCCACATGCACTTTTGAACCCATACATCTATGCACAGAGTCATACACCTCCCAGCCACCCACACACACTCTCAGTCTCCCATACAAATGCTTGGGCAACCAATCAATAACCCATATAGTTACTCATATAGCTACTGATCAACACCTGCAGCAGTTTACAGAACAACAGACATAATGATGCACAAATTAAGACAGTTTAGTCACTAACCCATGCACTCAGTGAGACACATTTAACCACTCACTCATACAGTCAGTCATGCACCTACTAAATCCTTCATCCAGACACTTATACATCCACTCATTCTTAAATATGTAAGACATATTTTAACTTTACAGAAAAATACAGTCACTGGATGTTGTCATCAGTGATGTCATCAGTGATGTTATTTGAGATGTCATCAGTGATGTCATCAGTGATGTCACTGACCATGTCATGAATGATGTAATATGTGACATGATCAGCAGTGGATTGCGGGTGCGTGATATATAGTTAGTACAACTAACTATATATGGAATTTCAATGGTTTTGTGTGAGTAAAATAAGGTTTTTAAATGCTAATTCCTAACTATATATGGTGTATAACCTATGGTTTTTTCAGTGAATATATATATATATATATTCAACAAAACTTCTCAAATTCAAAAGTCAGAGAATTAGCACTCGAAGACAGGAGAAATTTAACAGTTAAAATTAATCTAGTCTCCTCGGACCCAGCAACAATAAAAAGGAAACGCGTTTCAGCAGTTCACTGGCTTTCTCAATCCACTTAGCGCCATATTGGTGATCTATTTAAACATTAGAACTATAGACATAGAAAATGCACTTCACTTATGCGGCATCATTAATAGTCGTGTGTGAAAATTAAAATATGATTTAAACATAAATGTATCACATTTCAACAAACCTCTCACTTTAAGGTATGAACTGTAAAAAACACTTAAATATGCAACTTTAAACTGATACCCAGCCAGTGCTACTGAGAAGTATGCATATCGACAGTAAAGACTGCAATCTTACACAGTAACCCATCACACACGAAAATAGTCTGTTTGAAATATATATATACATTATTACCTACTCACGGTCGCGTTTGTTGACTTGCCTATATCTATGGTGCTGTTTGATGACTCTTCACAAACGTTTAAAAAAAAAGTGCTCCGATGAATCTTGTTGCACACGGAAAGTTTAGGGGTGATTTGTGAAGCGGGGTCTGGAAAAAATGTGGTTAGAAAAGGGTGGTTTGCAATGTTGAAAAAACTAAAGGTTACAGGGACGTTATAGTTAGGAAAAAGAATTTTAAAAAACTTAAAAATTCACTGAAAAACGCAAACGTTACAGGGATATTATAGTTAGGCTGACATTCCACTTGAACAAAACCATAGAAATTCAGCCGTTATAGTTACCTGAGAGCTAACAATAACTCACACCCCCACAATGCACTGCTTATGGCCTCACATATTTCCTCACTCATGACATCACTGATGACATCAATAATGACACCTCAAATCACATCACAGATGACATCACTGATGACATCTCAAATGAGAATCATGCCCAAGAGGGCCGAGCATGTAATCAGCAAGTTAATGCAATCCTCTCCAATAAAAATGTGGTGATAAAACAAAACTTGATATCACCTCGTGTCCCACAGAATTAGTGAGTGCAACAGTAGGGGAGGGGGCCTAGCCGGGACATCCTCTTTTAACTCCAGCAACGTTCAGTGCAGAGAGTCCTTTACTCTCCTCCCTGTGAATAATAGAGAGAAATACATGTTAAAAGACACCACAATATAAGAGGAATAACACACAGTCACTTGAAACCAAGAGGGCAACCTATGCAACTATAGCAACTATAGCAGGATCATAAATCACACTGAAAATTCTGCCGAAATTTATAGATAATTCCTCATCAGAACTTAAACAATATGGGGATTTGGTGTTAAGATCAGTTATGAAACAGGATTCTCTTTGGTCACCACCCATGGGATCCACCCCAATATTCTAAACTCCATAAAAGTTAAGCAACCTACTGTTGGTAAAATAGAACTTCTCAAAATGTTCTGTCACTAGATAATGTTTATCGTGGTTATCTATTGCACTCATATGTTCCTGCACTCTTTTGAGTACTGGCTGATTGTCCTGCCCACAAACCTAAGGCATGGATTTTGAAATTAGTGGCACATGTAATAAATTAAGGTATCTCTTTAGATTTTTTAGAAAAAGATACAGAACAATATTTTACCTTCTTTGAGTTAGCACAAGCTTTACATATGCCGCATATGTATAAAACTTTCAGTTCAGTAACAATATTTCTAGTCATAGTCATAATATCTCTGTGTACCAAAGCATCTCTCAGTGATCAATTCCTGAGGTATGTAAAGGCAAGTTTATCACCCATCATTTTCCCTATGGCATTATAAAAGTTTAGCAAGTTCCAATTTTTATCCAGCATTCTCTTCACTGAACTGGACTCCTTGTTATATGTGATGATCAATCTCAGAGTACCTTCATCATGGGACTTGTTCTCCCTATTAGGCTTGCCCCTCTTGCGTTACCGAATGTTTGGGACAAGTCCTCAATAAATGGTGAAAAAAGCAGAGGAGCCAGTACACACCCCTGCCTCAGCCCATTGCCAATTTGGATTTTCCAAGATAAACTCCCCTCTACATCCAAAATTAACTTGGCCCAATTATCCCTATGCAGGGCTTGAATCAAGCCCAATAAATTACCTGGGATATTGTACCCTATCAAGGTCGGCCACAACTGTTCCGTGTCTACCAGATCAAATGCTGCGTGGAAGTCCACGAAGCAGAAGAACATACTACCCCTCTGCTCGATCGACTTCTGCGAAATTGCCCAGAGAACAAAACAGTGGTCTACGGTTGAATGTCCCTCTTTAAACCCTCTCTATTCTGGGGGTACAATCTGATTTCTTCTGCCCAGTTCTTAAGTAATCCCAAGATTACTTTGGTGAATACTTTTTCACCTATGTCTAGAAGGTTTATTAATCTGTAGTTTTTTGGGGCATTTATATCGCCTTTTTTGTGGAATTGTTTTATGATTGCTCCTTTCCAATGTTCTGTCACAATCCCTGTATTAAGGATCCCCTGGAACATAGGCACAAGAAACTCTGACCACCATTCCGGCTTAGTTTTTATAATTATTGCTGGCAAATTATCTAGGCCAGCTGCACGGGTTAGGTTTATTCCTGCAGTGCCCATGCACACTTCAGGGAGCCAGCAGACCCCAAGATTAGAAAATCATCCAGATAATGCATGACCAACTGATGTCCTATCGCCTGTCTAAAAACCCATTCCAAAAATGAACTGATTTTCTCAAAGTATGCGCAGGAGACAGAACACCCCATGGGCATGCACATATCCATGAAGAATTTGTCTTGAAATTTAAAACCCAGGAGGTGAAAATCCAATGGGTGAAATGGCAACAAACGAAAAGCAGACTCAATATCAGATTTTGCGAGCAGAGCACCAGGGCCTAAACACCTTAGCATCTCCACCGCCTGTTCAACGGAAGCATATTTCACACTACAGATCTCATCACTGATGGCGTCATTCAATGAATTGCCTTTAGGAGCCGATAGATTATGATTCAACCTGAACTCCCCTTCCTCTTTCTAGGGGACCACTCCCAAAGGGGAGCAGACGTAATTGGGTACAGGGATGCAATCAAATGGCCCAACTATTCTGCCCAAGCGCAATTCTTTTCCAATCTTTGTTGCTGCCACACCTGGATTAGTCCTAACAGAAAGCTGATTTTTGCATTCAGGTGTCCCTACGTAGTCAAGTGCAAGGATCCTAAAACCATACATGAAACCTTCTCGCAATGTCCTAGCCATGGAATGATAGGGGTACTTGTTCAACCAAGGGTTCATAGCCGTTACATTAATGGGTGAGTGTACCATATGTTGTGTCCTCACTTCACTCCTGTTTCTTCCTTCCTTTATATCCTGATTTCTTAGGCATTTGGACTCTGGGTGAGATGGGTTAGCGCAGATAGAGCAAGCATGCCTGAACTTGCATGTGCATGTGGTCCTGGTGCATGTCCGCCTATTAAAGTCCTCACATGTCCCCTTTCGTCCTCCTCGCTACCTGGACTAGGGGCAGGGCCCGTGGTTTGGGGTGGCCGAAAGGACTGAAAGGATTGAAATGCCTGACCCCTGTTGAAGGACTGCGCTGGGTTAGCAGATTGCCCTGGGCCAACCTGATCCAACCACAAGATTGTGTCAACGCGTTCCCAGGAAAGGTATGGGTCAGATGCCCTAGCCTTCCTGAAGTTTCTATCATACTCATACCACCCTATGCCCCCATACTTGTCATGAGCCATAGTAATCCTACTCTGATAACATGCCATCTCTGCTTGTATGTTAGGAAAACGTTCAGCCATCACTGCCATGAATACTGAGAAACCTATAATCCAGTTATTCAAATTCTCCTCAATCCTGAATTTCAACAATTCACTATGCCATTCCCTAGGGAGCATCCAATCCTTCTGTTTCCTTGCTTCCTCCCTTTCTCTTTCATTCAGGAGCAAAGAGAACATGTTAACATAACTACCTGACCATATCATTTCTTTCACCTCTCATGTTACCTGCCCAGCCGAATTCTCCCTCCCGGTGCGTGATTCACCCATGCCCAACAACACTCCTTACCTACTGAAGCCGCTCCAGCTGGCTCCGTAAACTTCTCCTTCGCCAGGCTGCTCACTGGCACTTCTTTGTTGGTTTCCAGTGGGGAAACCCCACTGGTTGGTTTGGGAAGAGAAGGAGTACCCGGCCCTTCACCTAGCGCACCCCCAGGTGTTGCAACAAACTGCACCATCATCTTTTTTGCTTCAGCCAATGGGTCTTCCCCAATTTCTTTTGCCCCAACTGATGTTGACAACATCTCCGCCTTCCCTAACCAAGGGAGAACAGCCGCTAACTGTGCCACTAAGTCCTGTGGAACCAGGTTAGAGCCTGCAGGAACGTCCTTTGGGTTCCCACCCCCCGTGGCTACTGGATCCTGCGTGCCGCTTCCTGCCGGAACCACTCCTGTAGGAACAACCATGGCTGGGACACCTAATGGAACCCCCCCCAGAGGAACCCACCCACAGGAACCACAAGGCCTGGGGCACCCAAAGGTACCCCCCCCCAGAGGAACCACACCCGATGGACTGGGCACTTCCCCTCCCCCCGAGCTGAGGGACTGGCACGGGTGCTTTTGGCAAATTCTTCTCTTTTATTACCCCTTTCTTGGGCCTAGCCCACATGGGAAGTAGGGCTAACTCCCCCCTGGGCTTGGGGGGCACTATGGTCCTCCTAGGCCTTTCTACAGCCTCACCTTGACAGTCTACCCTCTTTCTGAGATCTGCGAGGCTCTGCCCAATTTTATCAACCTTCTTCCATCTTCTATCCATAGTCACAATCTTGCGCATCATTGTCTCCATCATGTGCTCCATGCGAGAGCGCTACTCCCCACGCTTTGCCTTACTGGACATAGCTTTTTCACCAATTGCAGGGTTACTCTAAAAGTGCTGGACACCCACACCGTGTAAAACAATGCTACCTGCACTTAATGCAGGTTATTCTGCTGTATTTATGGTACTTACACCCTGATGTTTGCCTGTGCACAACAACCCCCCCCCCCCACCGGTATTCGCTGCACCACAATGTAAACCGCTATACAAATGCCCCCAAGTCAAGAAACTAAACTTGACCCACAAGCATTACACAAATTTAGAAAGATGCGCTTGTCCCCACCTACAGCGCTCAGCCAAGGGAAACAAGTGGTACAGCAATGCAGTCCTACCTGTTGCAAAACAGTGCACAAACTTATTTCACCTGGTGCTAGTACCACACAAACGCTGCACTTAGGAACAACAAACGTTGTTTTTTGTTTCACAGCTGCCCTTGTTTTGCTTGAAAAAACGTTTGGCCCACACGCAAAACTGTGCCGCAAACTTATTTCACTTGGTGCTAGTACTACACAAACGTTGCACTTAAGAACAAACAAACGTAGATATCTTTGCAGAAGCAGGAATTGCCCCTTAACCTTGGAAGAACAGTAAGCTTGGAAGAATAGTAAGCAACCGTGCCCCTTGAGCAGACATAAAAACAGCAGATACTGTTCTAGCGCGCTTTCTCCCTAATTCATAAGAGGGCGCATTGCTGATGAAACTCAACAGCTGTTTTTGTATCTCAGTGCGCTTCCTCCCCCATGAAAGAGGCACGCTGGCAATGTCGCACTACTCGTGGCTCACTCCCTCGCCCCTACGTAATTGGGCGTGCAAGAGTATGGCACAAAAACGATTATCTCCCCAACTTAAAAACACGCTCAGTCCCCCGCATGCAAAGCCTCAGAGCAGCTCCAACACAATCAACTTAAATGCGAGCATACGCCGCTATTGGCAGTACCCCTCGCTCAGGGGGAAATCAGCCGATCTGAAACACAGAAACACCAGAAGGGTGAGCGCTCCTTAATTCAAGCGCCACATCTACTGGGTACCTGAAGACTGAAGATGCCGCCCTACAGGAAGGCCAACTGAGCTTCCTACAAGCCCCAGGATGCTTCTCTTCCAATGCCCGCTGCGCTTCTCCGACGATAAACCCGTTCTTGTGTCAGTCCGCTCGCAGACTTCGCCTGAACTCGCTCGTAGACTTCGCCCGTCGAACTACTGGAACCTGAAAAACAAAAGCAGAAAAACAATTACAGCCTCTAGCAAAGCTGGTGCAGCAGTCTGGGAAGCGAGGAGTCAAGAGACAGACTCCCGCGCTCCCCAGCCTTTCAAATACTACCCTGTCAGGCCGGTTCTAACCGGCCTGGCATTAGCCCATCGCAACCCGGAAGTAATTCCATCACTTCCTGGTCACGCTCAGGACCAGGGATCAATTAGGGTCACGGCGCGCCTGCCGCGTCATCACCATGCATGAAAGGCTTCCCTCTGTTGTCGCAAGGGGGCCGGCATGCCCACCATACTTTTGGCGTGGCCGATGCCGGCCCCGCCTTTCTCGACAAGCTATTTTCTTCCTAATGTGACTGGGGGTAAAGTGCTCTGTTATCTCTTCCCTCACAACTGGCCATGCTATTGTACTTACTCTATCTATCATTGGCCACTTCCCGTGGATTTCCTCCAGATAATCCACCCATTTGTCCTCGGGAACCAAGCACTGCAGATACCCTAAAGCCGTGGTTCCCAAACTGTGCGCCGCGGCACCCCGGTGCGCCGTAATGAGGAGCCAGGGGCGCCGCGACCACAATGTGGAAAAGTGAAGCAGCCGTCAAGAAGCCAGAGAGAAGGCCTTGGCTTGGCTTATATTTCATGTGTTATTTCTAACGTGCTCCGTTTTTACAGTAAACGTAATGCTGGTGATAAATGTGTAAAACAAAGGTTGGGCAGAAGATCGGCATTCTGCCCAACCTTCGTTTTACACCCGTATTACCAGCATTATTGTTACTGTAAAAACGGAGCACGTTAGAAATCAGACATAACATATAAGCCAAGCCAAGGCTTCTCTCAGAGAGAAGACGACATTGGTTTGGCCTATATTTTATGTCTGATTTCTAACGTGCTCCGTTGTTACACTAAAAATAATGCTGGTGAAATGCTAATCACAGTTTGGGAACCACGGCCTTAAAGGTGACAAAAGGGGCAAAAAGGTGAAAGTGGGGAGAGGAAAAGGCGAAAAGCCAAAAGTACAGAAAGGCAAAACTGAAAAGAGGTGAAAGAAAGGCAAATAGCAAGAGACAGAAATGAAAAAGAAGGCTAAAATAGAGAAGCAGATGTTGGTCTTGATTTAGTGCAGTGGCAGCCGGGCTCAAAAGAGCGAGGCCAGGCCAGACAACCAAGGCACAGCTGAGGCAGGCAGGGCCAGGCAGCACCTTTTCAATAAATGTTGGGGGAAAAACCCATATGTTCTAATCTATACCTTGAAGTCTGCCAGCAGTTCTTTGATGACAGATATTAGCTCACTGTAAACTGCAACTAACAAAAGGAAGTCTCTGACAAACTCAGTAACCCATGGACCTGTTTAGGTTACATTCACTTTGTGATCTGCACAGTACATGTTCTGTGCAGCAGGCATATCGACCATCTGCACTACCTAACCAAGAATAACACTTCCTTGAGTCAAAACTTCTATTAGACAAAACTCTGATCTCGCCTGCTAGAGGCCAGGAACGGGGAAGCAGGTGCTTTTTCGCCCCATAAAAAAATGTTTGCCACCGGTAAAAAAATGGCGGGGAGCCACGGCAAACTGCCAATTAGGTCAAGGGAGCCAAGGGTCAAAAAAGTTTGGGAACCACTGCCCTAAAGCTTTACTGAAGCTTTCTTGTACCATCATCCAGATGACTTTCACATTTTTGTCTAAAATTACCTCTAGCAAGCTTGCCCAACATCTGTGTTTATAAATGCTTTTTTTAATTCTAATGATATATTTTGATATTTCTAACGATTGTTTTATATTTGAAACTTAGATTCTGAAGGTTAGATAACAGTTCCTACATTGAACCTTCTTCTAAGTCTACTTTCCCTTTGCCTGATACAAGCTTTTGCTTTGCGGCATTCCTCATCAAACCATGGTCTATTATTAATGTGTGCTCTTTTATTACTGGCTGCCCTGGGTTTACCACATTTGAATTTTACCGTTAGGCATTCTACCAATTGGCTTATTATGTTTGCATACCAGGCGTTAACATCCTCACTTGGCAATTATTCTAATGGGAGAGTCTGCTGAAGATCACTTAATTTTTTAATATGCTCTTCTAAAATACGGATTGTGAGCCACTTTGGGTAGTCTACATGTACTTGAAGAACTGTATCTCTCTGGCTACACCTTTTTGCATATAGTTTAGTCAACAAAGGGTAATGATCACTCCCTTCCACCCTTACTACTTCAAAATGCTTGATTAATTTGAAGCTCCAAGCATGTGTAAACACGTAATCTATCGGACACGGTTGCTGACCTATTGCATATGTGCGCCTGGCCAGCTGGTCAGCTTCCATTCTACCGTTTACACATATCAAGCCCATGGAACCCAACCATTGAACAAGAGCCACATCTTGGGGTGTAATTTCACTGCCAGGGAGCATAGCTGTCTCTATATTGTAGGCTCTTAACAAATCTCTACACCATGAATCAGTTCTTCCAGGATCTAATCTATGGTTTGCCACTCAATCTTTGCATGGCTTTGTTCAGGACCCATGTTGGATATCCCTGTTGTAGGAATCCTTCTATGATATGTTCCTGTTCTTTCAAGAAGTCACCTACATTGCTACAAATGGCTCGAATTAACTCACCATACGGTATACTCTATGTAAAGAGGTATGGATGGTTACCGAGGGCATGGATTAGGCTATTATCAGCCGGTGGTTTCCTATGCAATTTAGGTTCCAGCCTACTACATAATACCTCCCTAACCACATATAGCAAAGCAGTACATCTCTGTTCCTGTTGCATCTCAATTGCAGGTTCAAATTATTCTCATTCGGGGACCTTTTTGTGTGTCCATTTCCTTCTGGTGTATATTTGCAAATAGAGCTTATGTCTCCTTTGTCCTGTGAGTTTCCCAATGTTCTGTCATTGTTGCTTGTCAAAAGGTAGGAAACAGTCTTTCAGAAATATCCTGATACCATAAGAGAGCCCTCCTGTATCTAATATTAGGTCCCCCTGCCTGTAGATATAAATGAAAAGTTAACTCTCCACACGCCAGATTCTTCTGAAAACTGCCACGTAGCAAAGACATGAGTATGCACTTAATTCACTGTCCCCAGGAGTGGTCTCATTCCAAAATCAGCAAAACACAAAGCACACTCACCTCTGTAAGTGAGATTTATCTGGGTCCCATTTGTTCATTTCTTTTGCCTTCTTCAAGTGCCAACTGGTTCCAGTTAACACAGAAATCCTTGTTACAGCCATTCAGGTGTCCCTATATATCCCAAATGCTAATTGTTCTAGACAGACACCCAAACCATGATGGGTGGAGCATAATGCCAGCAGAGCACACTGGCAGAATAGACACAAATCCAAACACAAAAGACACTCACTCAGGGCTGGATCTTACAGTGAAAGTTTAATGTATAAGCAACTCTGAAGCAGCTTGATCACATGACAGAAATAAGTGAAAGAATAACCAATATATTACCGAATACCAAAATCTCCATCGGCAGAAATATCCATGTACATTTAGGTGGAGCTCTCCAAATAGGATGGAATTCACCAATTCTGGATAGAAATAGAAAGAGAAAAAGCTGATGTTTGAGTCTCCACCCCACAAGTGAGTTTGTGAGTTTCCTACAACTGGACTTAAGACTGCAGAGTTACTACTTATAACTCTACACACATATTTTTACTATCCATAAGTTTTGGAACATCTCAGCCATCAGTGAAGATATCTCTGCAAGTGGGGAAGACATCTCTGCCACTAGAGCAGTCATCTCAGAATGGAAGTGACCAGGGAAATCTTAACCTGAGCAAAAGCGCAAACACCAGACACATACTCAAAGCAAACGTATAAATACAGCCCACACTTTAGGCTCTGCCCTCTTCACCTTGGGCTGCTTCAATACCAGCACCAAAATAATAACCAGCTCCAGGATGCAACCAGCCCCATTCAGAAGGAAGATAAACTTCACTGAAGACGAGACAGGCCTTGTAGATAACCTTGTGATAAATCACTATAAGCAGTGACAAGCAACTACATGGTCTGCCTCCATACATTAGTTTAGAAAATTCTGCCTTGTGATAGGAAATTTCATGTTCCGTTAATTCACTGGAACAGACGGCACACACTGTGTGGGAATTTGCAAAATGGCAGGACTAGAGAAGGTGGGCTGAAGAGATGTTCTCCAGGATTCAGTTTTAAAATTCTATTGCTGGAGGGGGACAAAGATCTTATCTCTGTCTTGTCCCTCAAGGAAGGTGTCCTCCCAACCATAAACCTTGACCTGTTGTTTGAGATACCTGTTGCTGGGAACTCCAATATCAGACTTGGCAAGAAATCTACACTTCACTATCCAAACTGATTCTATTCAAACCACTCATGCATCTAAGTCCTGCACCCACCCTACACAGTTAGGCAAGTATCACGTACATAACCCTCATATGTGGACTTTAATATTTCCCTCACAGCTTTTTATATTAATCTCCATGCACTCTTTTTTTCTCTGATTCAGTGCTTTTTTCAAGTAACTTGGTTCCAATTGCTGGAGGAACTTTATTCCAACTTTTTTAGGGCTCCAACAAAGGGCATGTCTCCAGATTTTCCAACATCACACAAAGGTAGCAAAAAGACAAACAACTTCAGTGACACACTATCACAACATTTTATATTTTGTTTTACCATAACTGCGTGAATGACTTGTCTTTCAGTTTTCCGAGTCAATTTACTCAACTCTAGCCTGAACTATTATGTAATGGTTCTAAAATGCATTCATCCACTTGGTGTATTCATCTACTCTAGAGGTTCTGTGTTTTCATTATGTTCACTACATACCACCAGATCTACTTCTGTTCCTTGAGCTACACCATGGCATGGACTGGCCACTGACAGTGGATGGATGGTATAGGTTGGTAAGCCTTGTGTTTGCTCTTATGTGCTTTGTATAACCATATCTCTTTCTACATCCATGTCAGGATATGTATATGTCATTTTAATATGACATTATTTGAACAAGTTGCCTTTTTTTAACAGGTTTGTGCTAGCAGACCTGACACGTTTATGTACATTGTGCAACGTCTTGTGCAAGGGTATGCTTATGTCTCTTGTCACACATTTATCGATCTATGCACATCCCCTTGTACTTAATAATTGAATGAGTGTACTTAATGCTTTGACATCACTGGGATGTCAGACCAATAGTAACACCATTATTGCAGTGTGTAAAATGCAGAAGAGCGCTCTGCATTGATGATGTTCTATACATCAAGCTCATGTCACTATGTTTTCATACGTTTTGTGGTTTGGGCCTGTTTCATGAAGGTGAACTTAGACCTGAAGTTTTAAGTTTAGACCGGAAGTCTAAGTTCAGTATTTAAAACAGTACTTACAAGTAGTATCTTTACACCTGCGGAGGTTCTGCACTCAGGGCAGAGGTTTGTCACTGTCGGAAGTGGAACAGAATTCCTTTTACCGGAGTTGCTAACATAGTAATTGTTAGCATGATGTAGCTGCATACACGTATATTCACAGCTTATGTATTATTTGATATTAGTAGCCGAAAGTAGCTTTTGTCTCTTACATATAAGTTAAGTTGTGCAGTAGTTAGAGAACCACACTAACGCCATTTTGTATTTGTCGACTAGGGCTTGGGTAGTGATCATGTGTTGTTTTCCCAGTGACTGAGCGAGTCCCAATTAGTTGAGTTACAAGACAGCTGAATTTGCAATGTTTTCTCTGCTCCGAGGCCCAAGGTCGCATCTGGCCTTAGAGTTGATAAGCACATTCTTGCCGGCGTCGGGCTGTTACTCCCATGCACCGAGACGAAAGGGAGTCACCCTTTCTGACCTTCCTCATAATAGCAGAAACAGACTTCTGAGCATGCTTTGTGTGCCATATATGGTCCTTCCTTAAGATCCTGTACCTATTGGTAGGTTGCCAAATATGGTTATTTCATGCAATGTAACTATGGTATAAATGACTTGTCTCATGTGTGAATCGT
The DNA here is from genome assembly GCF_964261635.1 of Lissotriton helveticus. Classification (NCBI taxonomy): domain Eukaryota; kingdom Metazoa; phylum Chordata; class Amphibia; order Caudata; family Salamandridae; genus Lissotriton; species Lissotriton helveticus. Next base: position 656,366,671 of record NC_136072.1, read on the forward strand.
CAGTCTTCTCGGCGCACTGATTGGGTGTGGACGAACGAGTCTTTTGGTTAATAAACGATTGCCTTTTCTTCACTGCCAACTGACTGGTTATTTAGGAGTGGTTATTGGGCTATTGGTAAGTGTGGCCCTTCTCGTTATTTTTCCAGTACTACTGTTGGCGACTCCGCCGGGACTCCACATTTGGGGTCGTCCTCCCGTAATACGGGGTAAAATAAGGACATTAGGGGGAGTGCTCTGGTCGAGGGGGTGGACTGAATAACAATTTTGGCTGAACTCCGCTCTCGCGATCAGAGAGCCCCCAGCTGCTAGTGACCCCTCGCCGGAGTCCTACAGGTGTAGCCCAGTAACTGATCCGAGTTGATCTTCAGGAGTGGGCAGTGGAGAACTCGCAATCCTACTTGAGTGCACCAGGTGAGTGTATTAGTTCCTTGCTTGTGGATCGTGATATTGAGCGATGTTTTGGAAACAGTTAACTGATTTCTGTGGTTTGGTGGTCGGCGTACCATGAGGAGTTTTGGAGATCTGACAGTGCGGCATTGAGGCTGCACGGGCGGATGCTCCGCGGACTTGTTTGGTGAATAATAGAGGTTTCAATCAGACGCCTCGGTGTGGCATTTCTAGTGCGCACCTGGCCGAATTGCCCACGGAAAAGCCCGTGGTTGTACCTGGGTGACTTCTGGACACATCTGAAGCGGCGCTAAGGTAGCGGGCTCAGTCAGAATAGTCCTGAAGGTGAACCAGGAAGATTGCGGGATGGTTTGTAGGCTGGTCTGTCGTTAATTCCTGTCTGAAGACCTCTTGGTAGTCTCTGGACCGCCTGTTTTTTTTGTTTCTGTTTGGTCCGGTGGCTGGAGGTTCCGAACTTCTCTATGAACGGGAGTCGATGGGCTCCGTTCTTTGGTAGTTTCATATTGGTCGAGAATTGAAAAAGAAAAAAAAATGTGTTTTTCTTTTTAATGTGAAAGGTTGTGTGTTTAAATTTGTGTGTATGGTTGGCGTTGAGTCGACGAAGATTGAGAGTGAATGAAACATGGCCATGTTCCGACTGTTTGTGACGAAGTGTGAAGAGTGATCACTTAAAATGTCGTGTTTTAGTAAAATATGTTTTGGATGTTGTTGTCGACGGAAAAATACACGATTAGATGAAAGCCAGCCTGCCCCACCAGAAGGCAGTCCAAATTTTGATATGTATGTAAAACATGGCCTTACGCCCATTTTATTTAGCAATTTGTGGCACAAGTATACCAAGGATAACAAAGAATTACAATGGCCCATAACTGGGTCATTTGATGAGAAGAAAATACAGTATTTACAGGATCGTTTGTTCTCTAAAAGAAGTGGGCAGGGAATGTTTGATTCTTTGAGATTATGGCAGAAGGAGGCAAAACGTCATCGAATTAGAGAAGAAAAGTTGTTAAAAATACAGAATGGTCAGACCATAATTCAACAGGCTATAATGTATGATAAAGAACAGACCGAGAAAAAGATAGAATGTTTAGACAGACAGTTCCGATTACAGGCAGATAAAAGTTACACAGCTCGAACTGAGGCAGAGGATGACATAGAGGACTTATTAGATACGCGTCCTCCACCCCCTTATGCTCCGCAACAAGTGTATCCTGCGATACCCCTTGCCAGTGCCCCCGGTTCACCTGCCGTGTTAGCTACGGCCCCTGTGACCCCTGTCACTACTATTTCAACAGGAACTATTTTCACTCCTTCCTCTACGACACCTGCTATGGCTACTTTATTGACAGGCGATTCATCGACCCCTGTCATGTCCCCAATGACATGGATCTCACCTTCGTTTTCTGTGACTTGGCCTTCCCAGTCAGCCACTTCAACTCCTGCCATGATAGATTCAACCCCCATCCATGCTCCTGGAATGGGGGGCGTTTGACAATTATATACCCGTGTTGTTGTAGGATGTAAGGAGAAGCAGATGGTGATAGATCAGGCGTCCCAGTGGGTGCGGAATGCTATTTACACTGTTGTTGATATTTGGGGAACTATGAAGAATTACGAACCAGTTATGCAGCAATATGCATTAGAAACTTTTGCTAATCGGTTAATTTCTCTATGGGAACAATGTTTTGAGGACGGGAGAGCCCCGCAGGTCCTATACGATATTGTGGATCGGGCCCATAAATTTGAACTAGGACAGGAACATGTATATGGGAATTTGGTCACTATTATGCAATATCGGGAAAAATGATTTACAAAATGTCCAACATGGGATTCTCAGCATCCCATGCGAGAAGTCCATCCCATTTACCATCCCGAAATTCCGGAACTTAAGGATAATGCCAACCAGGTCATTCAGGCCCGTTTTGAAGCTCGGTTTCAAGAGCAGTGGGTATATACTCCTTAGAAGAGAAGCGAAGTCCTCTCCCTAAAATCTCATTTACTTGATCCCCCTAAAAATCCCACTGCTTATTACAAAGAGCTTACTGAAGCGGCTTATTCAGCCGTGATGACTTTGGCCGACATAGAATTATTTTTTGGATTGTTGGTTCCAGTCAATGTGTGGCGCCATGTACATGACCAACCTCACGCTAATGAATTAGGGGGAACGTGGGAGCAATTCAAGGTTTGGGATGGGGAACGGAAACCTGGAAATAAACCTAGAGCTGAAATGTTGGCCCTGCCAAGTCGAATAATTACATATATGCACACTTTAATCCCACCCCGGAAGGTGAATTGGGACAAACTGACTGCTTGTAAACAGAAAAAGGATGAAAGTGTATCTGATTTCTTTACTTGGTTTGAAGGTGTGTTCATTGATTTCAGTGGACAGGATTTATTGGTAGAAGGGGGAATAAGATTGTTTGTTAATCCTTTTGTGACTAACCTGTTGCCAGAAATATCAGCACGGCTCCAGGCTGCAGAAAGTACTTGGACCACCTCTGCTCCTTCAGTCATATTGAGTATGGCTCAATATTATGAGCATAGGGAGAATGAGAGTAAAGACAAATCCGATAAAAAGACTAAGGATCTTAAGACCCGTGCATTTCTACAACAAGTGGCCCGGGGACGTGGCAGGAACGGAGGGGGAGGAAGGGGGTTTGTTCCAAGAGGGGCAGGGACAGGACGGGGAGGAGGAGGTCCGGCTGTCGCTTTGGGCCAAAATCAGTGTGCTTATTGTAAGCAGGAAGGGCGAGCTCAGTGTCCTTTCCTTTTAGCACAGAACGGAGCTGTGAGAGGCAGAGGTAGAGGAAGAGGGCGGGGTGGTGTTGATCGTGTCGACATGAAAAGAGAAGAAGTGATAAGAGGTGAGTCCAGAGGGAATTGTTTTGATCATACCAATGGGAGGCAGTATTCCAATGAAGATTATGGAACGGACGAATCAGATGGATATTTTTATGCATAGGACAGCCACGGACAGAGAAGGGGCCAAGTGTCAGTACCCGTTGACCAAAAGGGGCCTTATGTTAAAGGACAAATAATGGGAGCTTCTGAAGATTTGTTAGTGGACACAGGTGCAATGAATAGTTCGATTGCTTGTTCATTGGTCCCTGGGGCTGCTCTGTCTGGGCATAATAATGTTTCAGTTGGATTTTCTGGTATTCCAGTAGTAAGCCCCATTTCGAAGCCACTCTCATTCACGATAGGTCCAATTACGGTAGATTCTCCATTTTTGTTGACGTTGCAATGTGGGGAAAACTTATTAGGATTGGATCTGTTAAAAAAGATGCATGCTAAAATGTATTGTTCTCCGGGTAGAGGATATTTGACGGTTCAATCACCAGAACAATGTACTACACAGAAATTCATGAACAATGAACAACTCCCTCCAGAGCTGACGGCCAATCCCTCTACGTTGTGGGCAACTGGTGATACTGATGTAGGCGTAATGAATATTCCACCAGTTTCCATTACGTTAAAATCAAATGCCCGGTTGCCTCGTATTCCACATTATAAAATCTCCCCAGCAGGTGAAAATGCATTAATGTCGATAATACAGGATTTGATTGACAAGGGTGTAGTGGAGGAGACAGCTTCTAACATATGCAACAGCCCCATATTACCGATTCTGAAGAAGGCTCCTATAGAGAGCAGTCCTGATTATGCTGATACGTACCGCTTTGTAATTGACCTCCGAGAGGTTAATAAGGTGGTAGTACCACAATATCCAGTGGTTTCGGATATTACAACGATACTTACTATGATTTCCCCTACTGCTAAATTTTTCTAAGGTATCGATTTAAAGAATGCTTTCTTTAGCATTCCAATACACCCCGAGAGCCAACATATTTTCGGCTTCTCGTTATCAGGCCGCAGCTTTACATTTTGTCGTGCTCCTCAGGGCTATACAGAGAGCCCTAGCATTTATAGTCAGGCTCTGAAAGTAATTTTGGATGAATTGATCCTACCTCCAGGAAATGTTCTCCTCCAGTATGTCGATGACTTATTGGTGGCGTCTGACACCGAGGCGGGCTGTAAGGAGGCCACTTTTAAACTATTGTCCCATTTAGCAGCCCATGGAAATAAAGTATCTCTTTCTAAATTTCAATATTGTCGACAGGAGGTGACCGACCTTGGTCATCTACTGTCGAAAGAGGGGAGGAAGCTGACTCCTGAACGTGTGTCTGCTATTTTTAACATGCCTGTCCCTCGTACTCAACGAGATGTTCGTGCATTTCTTGGCATAACCTCTTACTGTCGCCAGTGGATTCCTCATTTTTCTTTTCTTACGAAACCACTGTTATATTTGATTACGAAAGAGGTGCATGAACCCTACCTTGGACGGATGAATGTCAGAAAGCTTTTGATTCTTTGAAAACTGCTCTTTGTTCTGCACCTGTTTTAGAAACTCCTGACTACCGAAAACCTTTTGTACTTTATGTGCACGAGGTGGACGGTTGTTCGCTCTCAGTGTTGACACAAGGATTTGGTGGTAAGCAAAGACTTTGTGCTTATTTTTCGATAGTATTAGACCACATCACCAGAGCACTTCCTAGCTGTCTGAGGGCTACTGCCGCAGTGGCGGTGGCCATTAGGCAGTCGGAAGGACTTGTGCTAAATTCTGACCTCACAGTGATGGTGCTGCACGCTGTGGACACGCTCTTGAATGAAACGAAGACACAGCACCTTACTACTGCACATCTTACTGGATATGAATTAACTTTGTTTGCCACTTATATCACCATAAAAAGGTGTGCCACTCTGAATCCAACCACGCTACTACCCCTCCCTTCAGATGAACGAAATAATGACATACATGATTGTATATTTCGGACAGAAGAAGAAACTAAGGGACGAGTGGACCTCACAGACACGCCCCTATCTGAACCCCCAGGGGAGTTGTATGTGGATGGCTCTTGCTTAAAGTTACCAGATGGCACGACGACAGCTGCATACGCAATCACCACTCTGCGTACTCTAGTTGAAACGTCTCAAGTTCCCTATCATTCTCCACAGGCAGCTGAGCTAATAGCCCTGTTACGAGCACGTGAGGTATGTGAGGGACTGGAGGTAAACATTTACACGGATAGCCAGTAGGCCTTTGGCGTGGCTCGTAGTTTTGGGAAGCAGTGGGCGGAAAGGGGATTTGTGATTTATTGGACCCAGTTTGGAATAATCCCAACATTTCTAAAATTGCCACCCATCTGGTTCAACATTGTATGGTTTGCTTACGATTTAAACCTGGAGGAAGAGAACCTGTTCTTAGTGGGAATTTTGCACCACCCTCTTTACCTTTTAAGGTGTTCCAAATGGATTATATCCAACTGGAGAGATTGAATAACTTGAAGTACGTATTGGTAGTGGTTTGTGCGTTCAGTAAGTGGGTAGAAGCTTACCCTACCAAGAAAAATACTGCCCTGGCAACTGCTAAAGTTTTAATCAAGGAATATTTCCCAAGATATAGGGTCCCTCGCGTCATTTGATCGGACAACGGGACCCATTTTAATGCAGATCTTATCAGGCATATCTGTAATGGATTACACATAAGCGGTACAAAAGGGGGTGGTAATGGACGGAGCATCTGAACCAATCAAACACTCACACCCAGTCGAAAGATCTTGGTTTAATCCGTCACCGTTCTTTAGCTCACTCTGCCACCCCAGTTCAGACATGGCTATATGCAAATCAGTCTGACCCTGTGCCTCATGGAAACAGTCCAGCCCCAACATAAAACAGAAGTTTCATGCTGCTCGACATCCTCAGTCCGCTGGATTGCTCGAAAAATATAATGGGATTCTGAATTTAAAGATGGCTAAAATTCAGAAGAGTACCGGGTTGCGGTGGCCAGACGCACTGCCAACAGCCAAAGACGCACTGCCTTTGGCTTTGATGTCTTTACGCATGACCCCCCCTTCCCATTTAGGTCTGTCCCCATATGAGCTTATTTTTGGACGACCAGCTAATGTATGGGGTGTTCCTCGCCCGAGAAGTTTTAGAGAAATAGATTATCCAATGATGACAGATTATTTGTATGTATTGACTAAAGACCTTCGTTCTATCCACCAACAGGTATTTGATGTATTGCAGCCCCTGCCGGAGGGTTCGGGACATCGTTTGGAGCCCGGCCATTGGGTAATGGTGAAGAATTATCAGCGAAAATCGAGCCTTGAGCCTAGGTGGACGGAGCCGGTGCAAGTTTTGGCGGCCACCCGAACAGCGTGAAGGTGACTGGACAGAAGCATTGGATACATGTTGCACATGTTAAAAAGGTGCCTCTTCCCCTTCCTTTTGATCGCCTGAATCCAGAAGGAATTTTGACCCAGGAAAGTGAAAAGTCTCCTTGTGTGGTTCCTTTTTCCGATGCCTTTTTCCGATGCCCAGGAGATTGAAAGGCAAGAAAAGGGAGCCGGGGGCACGAGAGAGGCCGCATTATCAAGTGCGGAATTGGCCTTCAAATCTGTTGCCCCAGTTGTTGCACGAAAAGTTCATTGACAATTTGGCACCTTGGATGCTTCCTCATCTGTTTTGTTTAATGATCAAGAATTGCCAGGTCAAGCTCGATACAACCTGCGGCCCACAAACCGACACAGTACCCCCAATAATTGAAGGAGATAGGGTAAGACTTTAGTATCAGGGACTTGCTAGAGAATTGTGGGGGTACTGAGCGAGACACTGGACTGAACCCATTGAGAGCTGGAACATTGTATTGCTCTGTTCAGAAAGAAAGACTGAGAAGCAAAGAAAAGAGGCCCAGGTTGTAGTTGGAGAGATAACTGACGAGAGGATTTGTTCTTTTGGTGAACGATAGGAGCCTGCCTGTGAGGCTCTAGATGGACACAGGAAAGAAGCACCCTCTGGCAGGACGGACTGCATCCTTAGTTTGGACTTTAGTTAGAATGTACCCTTTTGGTCGATTTATTCCTGAGGAGGAGTGTCCCCTTGCTCCTCGATATATGCCCATTTTTGTACCTATGTTTTCATCATGGACAACCCGAGTGAAGGTTGCTTTCGTAATAACAATTGCTATGCTGTTTATTATATTAATGAGTGTGTTTTTATATCTAGAATTTCATCACCCCATGCATACAGTAATAGGAACTCCTACCCCGCCAATAGAACACCACTTTTTTACGTTAGCCCCTCATAAAGAAAGACATCGTCAGACTTATGTTAAAAATGTATTTGTGGAAATGCTGCATCAGACTCATAGTGCTACCAATACGACCATTGTTGGGTTTGTGGTCTGTTACCCTCCGTAATGCATCGACACGATCTCTTTATTTCATTACCATTATCCTGTTTAGGAAGTTGTGAAGCTTGGTTTAAATTACTGAGCATGATGTATTTGCATTAAACTGTGGATACCTCTCGATATACCGAGAGGGACTACGAAATTATTCTGATTTATTTAGAACTACACAAAGGTTTTGACCCAAAGGGAAACAATGGGGAGGGGTCCCTAGACCCCAAGGCTTGCATGAATGTGTATCAGACTATGGAGCAGCCATGAGGACTTACAAATTATCCTGGAAACTGGCCCAAGCCACTTATTATGAGGAGAAAATTAGAACCTCCTCTAATTCACCTAGAGAGAAATTTAAAATTGTTAAAGATCTCCTTAAAGCACCAACTCCTCTGACGGTGCAAGTGGCATCGGAAGCTAGGTGCAATCAATTGGCCAGCGTTCTTTGAAAACAAAATTCAAAATATACTCAAAACTCTGCCGCAGAGCGATCAAGCCTCTGACTGGGCTCATTCTTTGGCCCCTTCTTCCGGCCCTCGCCTTGACTCGTTTGCCCCGATTTCAAGGGATGACCTCCTAAAAATTTCCCACACCATAAAGAGTGTCTCTCCCAATGACCCTGCCCCCATGCACATTATAAATCAGGCAGCCGCCACCACCGCTCCAATAATCACAGACCTTCTCAATGCCTCCTTCACTCAGGGAATTGTCCCGCCCAGCTGGAAGCGGGCCATGGTTGAAGCGCTTCTTAAAAAACCTGAGCTCGACCCCGCAGAGTTGGCACATTTCCGATCAATCTCGCTGCTGCCGTGCATCAGTAAAATGGCGGAAAAAATGGCCAATCAGCAGCTTTCTTCTTTCTTAGAAAGGAATAAGCTGCTTCGTAATTCCCAGACTGGTTTTCGCCCAGGGCAGGGAACATAGTCTGCCTTATTAGCAGTCGTAGAGGAGGCAAGGTGCATTTTGGATTCAGGGGGATCAACGCTGGTGATCCTCCTGGATCTGAGCGCTGCTTTTGATACGGTGGACCATAAGATCTTAATCCATCGTTTGAGCAACTTGGGAGTGTCAGGTACAGCGCGGCAATGGCTCCCATCTTTCTTGGAGAATCGTACCTTCCAGGTTTGGGAGTGAGTAGCACGCTCCAAGATAACCCCCCTCGAGTGTGGGGTCCCACAGGGCTCATCACTGAGCCCTACCTTATTCAATGTTTATATGGACCCCTCGAGGATGTGGTGAATCCATTTGGGATTAAAATAGTCACGTAAGCCGACGACACCCAACTGGTCGTCTCGCTCTCCCAAGAAAAACACTGCACGGAAAATTTTCACACCTGCCTCTCAGTAATCCATTCTTGGATGAACGCCTCACGTCTCAAACTGAATGGGACTAAAACAGAGCTCATATTGCTAGGCCACTGTATAGCATCCTTACCTAATTCCATCTTGGCTGCCTGTCTGGGACCTGCACCAACCCCAAAGAATGAACTAAAAAGTCTGGGAGTATGGCTGGAGCAGGACCTGACATTTAAGACCCAAGCAAAAAAGACAGCGGGCATCTGCATAGGGCTACTTCGTTCTGCTCGGAAAATACTTCCCCTATTGCCAGAGCTCTCAAGGAGGCTACTTATCCAGGGTCTGATTTTATCAAGACTGGATTATAGTAACGCTCTCCTCCTGGCAGCCCCTGAATCTACAATCAACACTCTTCAACGAGTCCAGAACTCGGCAGCGAGACTCCTTACTGGTACTTCGCGCAGATCGTCTGCCAGACCCGCACTCAAAGCCCTCCATTGGTTACCAGTTTGTGAAATGGTCAAATTTAAGGCCCTATGTTTCGCTCACAAGTCCCTGCAGGGGAACGGACCCCCTATTTTAGAGCATTTTGTTCGCCCGTACAAGGCCACTAGATCGCTTCGCTCCAATCATGCCAATCTGGCAATTGTTCAGAGAGTGAGGCCGACTCGGACTGGGGGTCGCCGCTTTTCAGTGAACTCAGCGACCTTGTGGATTGCTCTTCCACCCAGGATTCGGATGGAGCCGAGCCATCGAAGTTCCGAAAGCTCCTTAAAACGTTCCTGTTTCCCCTGGACCCCTAGCCGCTGGCACTGTCTCTGGTATCCCTTGTTCTATAGCGCTGGGACGCTCACGGGCAGCCATGCCTCTATAAATCCAATTTCATTTCATTTCCTTCATACGGAATATGAAAATGTCACATGGTTGAAGACGGAGATACTGGACTTTGCCGAATTTAATTTCACACAGTATTTTCAACAATTCCAGGATCAAAATGTTACTGATGACAAGCCAATTCCTGTGCCCATATTAAATAGTACTTCTGCATTTTGTGTACAAGGAACAGGACACATCCCGGTAGGAGACAGTCGGTGTAATTACACCTATCGATTACGTACCTTCAGTAGTCCACCATTAATAACACCCCCAAACGTTTATTTTGTCTGAGGAGAAAACGCTTATACTTGGCTTCCCCGGGGGTGGATGGGCCGTTGTTATTTATCCTTTCTGTATCCACCTGTGTATATAGCTCCCTCAAATTATCATAAGGATCAACGGTTAGATGGACAAGGGTAACTAATAAAATGTGATAAAAGAGAATTGGACATGTCTGAAGTAGATCAAACTGATACCCCAGAGCAGCATTTCGTTGATATAGTAAAGGGAGTGTTTCCTATTTGGGGTCCCATAATAACCAGTAAGGAGGTGCGGCGGTTATCCAGAGTAGTTGAAAGAGTCATTAATACCACTGCTGGTATATTGACCAATCTGACTGTAGAGCTTCAGGCTACGAGACTCGTTTCTCTTCAAAATCGTATGGTGTTAGACGTTATCTTAGCAGATCGAGGAGGAGCTTGCCGGGTCATCGGCAGCTCCTGTTGTGTATACATCCCAGACTCCGCCCCCTCTGTCCATTTAGCCATTCAGAAATTGCACCGATTAGCAGCAGTAATACATGCTGATACTGGAACTTGGTCCCTCTCCGGCTGGTTTTGGGGCCTATTGTCAGCCAGGGGATGGAAGATCTTAATGGTATTAGTAGGTATAGTGGGTGTCATCTTCACTTGTTGCCTATGTGTGCATTGCGGGGCTGCCGGTTGTTCCTATTGTGCCAGGAGAGTATCCTCTGCCCTGGTACCATCACCCTCGATGAAGGAAAAATCTCAGATGGTACAACAGGAAATTCGAGATCTGATGCAGATAGATGAGGGTATTTTTGAGGATTGATTTAGCTACATCACGCTAAAAGAGCAGTTCTGTGGAACAGAATTCCTTTTACCAGAGTTGCTAACATAGTAATTGTTAGCATGATGTAGCTGCATACACGTATATTCACAGCTTATGTATTATTTGATATTAGTAGCTGGAAGTAGCTTTTGTCTCTTACATATAAGTTAAGTTGTGCAGTAGTTAGAGAACCACACTAACACCCAGTTACCGAGCGAGTCCCAATTAGTTGAGTTACAAGACAGCTGAATTCACGCTGTTTTCTCTGCTCCGAGGCCCAAGGTCGCATCTGGCCTTAGAGGTGATAAGCACATTCTTGCCGGCGCCGGGCTGTTACTCCCTTGCACTGAGACGAAAGGGAGTCACCCTTTCTGACCTTCCTCATAATAGCAGAAACAGACTTCTGAGCAGGATTTGTGTGCCATATATGGTCCTTCCTTAAGAACCTGTACCTATTGGTAGGTTGCCAAATATGGTTATTTCATGTAATGTAACTATGGTATAAATGACTTGTCTCATGTGTGAATTGTCAGTCTTCTCGGCGCACTGATTGGGTGTGGACGAGGGGGCTCCTCTGCGCAGTTTTTTGGTTAATAAACGATTGCCTTTTCTTCAGTGCCTATTGACTGGTTATTTAGGAGTGGTTATTGGGCTATTGGTAAGTGTGGCCCTTCTCGTTATTTTTCCAGTACTACAGGAAGAATCTCCACACTCAGGGAAGAATCTCTGCACTCTGGGCAGAAGTTCCGCACTCGGGGAGGGAAAAGGGTAAGTACATACACCTGAAATCAATTAAAGCCATCTGAAACCCATGTAAGGCAAAACGTTTAAAAGAGCCTACAGCCAAGGCTCTGTTTTATTCACACAATCTCCTACCTGTCTTCTCTGCTTCTTGCCCTGTCTTTCACAAATCACCCTGTCAACATTGTGCCTATGAGGAGGAAAATACATTTTATAGAGGAGGAGACACAGATGATAGTCAGATTTGTTGTGCAAAACCGCAAAAAACTCCATGGGCTACCTCCATATCCTACCACTGTGACCCAGAGGGCAGCCTTATGATAGCAGTTGGCTGATGCAGTCACTGCATTGGGGGAGGACGTCCAGACCATTAATGACATAAAAAGGATGTAGCAGGATTAAAGGTGATGGGTGAAGGCGAAGCTCACCAGTATAAAGGTGGCCAGAGCTCTTACTGTGGTCAAACTGGAACCCGCATCCATCTCAGACAACTTGAGAAAAATGGCCTCTACAACATCCCCCCCACCTCCTGCATGGGCTGCCTTTGACTGATGACCTTGTTGTGGTGCCAGGTAAGACGTGATGCTTAAACAATCATTTTATTGCTAAAGATGTGTACTTACAAGTGCCATAACCATTTTATTTTTATATATATGTATTTACAAGTGCAATTGTGACTATGGAAGGCACTTCATGTTTTAGTTAAAACTCACGGAGATTTGTACTCTATTGTCTTTCATTTTGTCTTTCACACTACAAGTCCCAGAATCCTAAGTTTGGTGAAATGTAACTCAATTTTCTTCTCGAGTAATAGTTAACTATCTACACTGATCCTTTGAAATATGATCTGTTATAGACTCATGGAATTATGCATCCATTTGTATACATCATAGCTGCGTTAAAAATGTAATTAAAACGCTATTTTCAAAATTGTACCCAAGCATCATTTGGCCAGTTTAACCACTACCACCTGCAGGAACTAGCACATAAATATGCTCAAAGTAAGTTGGTTCTATGTTGTACTTTAATATTGGAAAACCAATATATGTGTTTTCTATACTCCATTATTTGTTTCCACATATAAACCTAACTGATATATGTTGGCTTACTATGTAATATTGAATGTAATATTGAATGTTGATAAAAAAATATACCCCTCTCCTTCTAGGCCCTGTGACATTGACAAGGCACTAACCCATGCAACAGTGACCTCTGCTCCATGTACGGGTCTCACAAATGGTCAGGCACCATAGAGAGGGCAGATGGAAGACACTGGCATGGGAACTTACATATTACTTAACATAAGGCTCATATTCGGATATCATGTATAACATGGTTAGGTGTGGGAGGGATGGGGCATTGTTGTCTAGGTTTCCGGTGGGCAGGGGGGTAAGACAGGGTTGTGTCTTAGCACCAACCCTGTTCTGCCTCTATGTCAACAACGTAATATCTTGCCTTGACAATGTCCCCAATAACGACGCCCTTAGGCTGGCAGGCAGGAGGGTCCCAGCAATAATGTTTGCCGAAGATACTCTCCTGCTTTTCAAAATCCCCGATGGGGATCCAGCGGATACTGGACGGGTTTGGGGAATTTTGCAGGGCGCATGGGCTAGAGATCAATGCAGATAAGACCAAGTTCATGGTTTTTAATCCCTCGGCAACTACTAGGCCAAATCCAACTCTGGGAACGGAAAGGCTGGAAAGGGTTAGAACATTCCAGTATCTGGGGGTAACCCTTCATGAAAATCTATCTTGGGGCCCACAGATAGCAAGATCTCGTTTAAAGCTATCACAAATGGTGGGGGCCATTTTGATGGTCTCTAGTTCATCAACCTTCAAGCCAGTTAGTCCAGCCCTGGAGATGTATAAAACACAAGCCAGGGCAGCCTCACTTTATGGGGGGAACTATGGGGTAACAAGGCAGGGACAGAATTAGTCAAGGTAGAAACCAGCTTCCTTAGACGATTGCTGTCGTTACCTCAAGGTACGCCCCTTCTACCACTGAGATTTGATTTTGGGCTCCCCTCAATAGGAGACGATCTGGCCCTAATGCCACTGAGGTTCTGGCATAGGCCTTGGTCGACCCCTGAACTGCTCCATTACAAGCAAGACCTGAAGCACATTCTAAGCTACAATTGTGCAGATAGAATACCATGGCTGGCCCATGTGAGACGAGAGCTCTATCGATTGGGTTTAGATAATCTGTGGGATGACCCTGAAACAGGCTGTTCTGGGTTATCGCGTAAAACGCTCAGTAAGATTTTCAAGGACAAAAGTTTAGACACGCTCCTGTGCGCCCCAAAATTAGGCACCTGCACTGAGCAATTTCTGGTTTCTAAAAGTTCATTTAAATTTGAGGATTTTATGGACATAATTCATCCCACTACAGCTAGGAAACTTTTCATCCAATGGAGGCTTGGTACATTACCACTCAAAGGATTCACGAGTAAATGGTCTACATTGGATGATAATATCTGTCCAGGGTGCAGCATGTGTGTGGAGGACGAACTACACGTGCTGTTTTTCTGCCCTGCTTATAGTAGATCAAGAAAGTACTGGCTAGTACCTATGTGCAGGAATCTTGGTTTTAGACACTGTTTACAATCATATAGAATTCTGAAGACAAGCACTCTCCACTACATCGTATTTGCACTTGCCAAGTTTTTAATGGCTATGTGGTGGAAACGGAGCAACATACTGAAAATGTAAATCATGAATTGGAAATGAACTGTAATATTAGGTATCCAGAATTTTATGGATTGTTATACATACTGTACTACCGTGTCTTTCTTCCCTTGCTGTTTTTACATTTTAACCTGATATGTGATTTTACTTGTTTTTTAAATACTGTATCTTTTATGGTCTTGAAATAAAGAACTTTTGGATTGGATTGGATATCATGTATGACATGTTTGCGGTATGTGTGTGTCAAACATCCCTGTTGTCACCCACCTCCAGATAATCAGATATGGTTCAGAAGATTATACTACTTCATGATATGTTGAGTAATGAGTGTTTGACCCAAAATGAATGTACCAAAACGAAATTGATCATATTGTCTCACCTAAGGAGGAGTTTCTCGAACTTGTGGAAAGTATATTCTAAAGACACATTTAAATCACCTCATCTGTTGGACTGTAATATGATATGTTGGTTTCAATACAGCTGCAGCCAGGAGCACCTCAGTTATTAAGAGAGCTACCATTACTCATCCAGGGCATCAAGAGATGTTCTGGCTGCAGCCATTACACCCACTACTATACATTTGTCAGGTAAGCATGTCAAATTGTGTTGTAAACTATTATTTTGCATAGTGTTTACAATGACTGACTCTTTAAGACATTAATTTGGCAGATAATGCCACTTTTTCCAAGTTTGTAATGGTGGTGTTTGGACTTCCCAACATATTCAGTTATGTCCAGGCTTATTCTGCATGTTCACTTATTAGTCATGCTTAACATTAACGAAGGTGTCACTTCCTTCTGGAAGCTCAGTATCTTTTGGTGAAACTTCAACGTCTGGCCAAGATAAGAATAAGGATGTCAACACATTACTGGGACTAAGAAAAAAACTTAAGCGGATAGAACAGCATGGTCAATTCATGCTCCAATATTTAAAGGCCGGAATAATACCACGGGGCCTAAGGGTACAGAATATTCCTGGCCTGTTTACACACATCAGAGAGTTCCTGGAGCGTTGGGCTCTAATCTCTAACCGGTGCTCCAGGGACTACATGATGTTAATCGTTGAAACATCTAAGGGCATCTTACAAGAATTAGCAAAGAAAATTGCAGAATTGGAAGATAAAATTAAAAAATCAGGGATAGTAGATGATGTAAAAAAGACACTGGATGAAATAGAAAAGGATCTCAATTCTTATGCAGATTATCTCATAAAAAGAAAGACAGACAAACTGCAAAAAGATATAAAGTTCTTTACAAAAGAAAACACATACCCTTATCTATCGGATAATTATTATACCACCAATGAAAATGCAGCAGACAATTGGGGTAATAGACCGAATAGCTATGGAAAAAGAATAAATACTTTCTCTGAATCTTCAGGATCAGATGGAGATGGAGTACAATATGAGAGAGGCTTCCAACAAGGCAGACCTAATTCTAGATATCAAGGGAGGCGCCCTTTTTTAGGACAACGCCCGCCGAGACGCACGAATTGGAGACCGCAATATCAGCAACGGTTTCAGAATGCCCCTCAACAGGATTACCAGTACCCAGTACATCAACAGATGGGTTACGACCAGTATTTAGAGACAAGGAACAACCACTATTGGAGGAGTTAGACCAGTTACCCATATTTAATTTGACTGCACACTCACTATCAACAGACACCATCGCAGTTCTATCAAAAGGTCTTTCATTTGCCCCACATTCGGGCTTAAATAAGTTCGATCTGTTTAGAGACTTGCAGATTTTCCTTAGAAAAATAAGGTTAAAATTCTTCTTCCAAGACAAAGAAGAAAGAATAGAGGATGTTAATCTATCAGGTTTAAGACCCAAATCAGTTTTTACACCCACCCTAGACCAGTTGCCCCCACAGGTGACAATATTTGAGCATATCATGAATGAGAAATTTGCCAACATCTCTGACCATGTACCTAAAACTCAGTTTAATCTAACAAGTAACCAATATAAGGCTATGAATATGATCAAGACAGACAGGAATATCACAGTTAAAACATGTGATAAAGGAGGAGGCATTGTAGTGTATGAGACATCACAACACGTGTCTAAAATGGAAGACATGTTAAATGACATCCGTTTCTATGCCCCAATAACAAGAGACCCCACACCACAGATTAAAACCAAAATCAGAAAACTAACCAATAAGGCATTGAGAGACGGAGAGATATGCAGAAATGAATGTGATTATTTGAATGTGGACAAACCCAAATTAGCTAGTATCTATGGCATCCCAAAGGTACATAAAAATACTGATGATCCGCCACTGAGACCAATTGTAACAACCATTGGCTCGGTGACAGAACCCTTAGCTAAATATATAGACGCGATCTTATGCCCACACGTTGTCCACATTCCGGGACATGTGCAAGACACTAGACAAATCATAAATTTGGCAGAGAATGTGCGCTATTGTAACACATCTAAAATTTTGGTCACTATGGACATTGAGGCGCTCTACAGTAATATCCCCATTATGGGAGCGCTTCATGCGACACACTGGTTCATACAAAAATACAATATACAATGTCCAACTATATTCATCCTAGAGTGCCTCAAGATTGTCTTAAATGATAATATCTTTGAATTCAATGGCACATTGTACAAACAGCAACAAGGAGTCAGTATGGGGGCTTCATGTGCCCCCACTATTGCCAATATCTATATGGCACATTTTGAAACCCAGTTTATATTCAACGGGATCGCTCCTTTCTATGAATCTGTAGCAACTTGGTCTAGATACATAGATGATGTGTTTTTTATCTGGACAGACAATGAGGACTTGTTAGAAGATTTCTTCCAATGGATAAACGCATGTGATAGTAACATCAGATTCACACATCATACTGATAGGAAACAAGTAAACTATCTAGATGTAGTAATAAAACATCAAGAAGGGGGTCTAGTTGTGGACCTTTTCGTTAAACCTACAGCCAGAAATACCCTTCTCCACTATGACAGCTATCACCCACATATACAGAAAAACAGCGTGCCATTTGGGGAGTTTCTAAGGCTGAGACGTAACTGCACCAGTATTCTAGATTATGATGCCAAAGCCATAATGATGAAAGAAAAACTCCTAGCCAGAGGATATCCCAAGAAAATAATAAGAGACTCTTACAAACGGGCTCGTTTTTACGACCGTCAAAGTTTGTTACAACCTAAAGCGAACAAAATTACTCCTCAATTGATATTCATAACCAAACATTCAATGATCAATGAGAGGATAAGACAAACCATATATGCCAATTGGCATATATTGAATGTAAATGTCCCTAAACAAAATCAGCTACCTAAACCTATCTTTGCGTATAAAAGAAATAAGACCCTTAAGGACCACATAGTGAGATCAAGAATGACAGCCAAATCAACCACAACTCAACGATCAGTCACTGACATGCAACCAGTAGTAGGAAACTATAGCTGCTCGAGTTGCAAATCATGTGAAACAGCAATTCAAGGAGTGAGCATGACGTTTAATAAACAGTTAATTCAACCTGTGGACTTAAACAATTGCAGAAGTACAAATGTGATCTACCTTATCCTTTGCCCCTGTGAGAAGGGTTACGTAGGGCAGACAGGTAGAGCCCTTAATGTCAGACTTACTGAACATAGGTCCGCAATCAGAACTAGAAAAACAACTGCACCTATGGTAAGCCACTATGTGGAATACAATCACACACCAGACAACATGTCATGGTTTATCCTAGAAAGAATACACGCAAAGGCAGGACTAGAACAGGACAAGATTCGCAAAATGAGAGAGGTCTTTTGGATTTTTCTTCTGGGCACTGCAATTAACGGGTTGAACGCTGAAATCCCTTGGGAACAGGCAATTATATGATGACAATTATATGATGAGAATTTATTTTATTGTCAATAATGCAGGGCAATGTTTGGACTTATAGGAGGGAAACAATAAATATGTATATTGTAGATTATCAGATCTTAGAAATATGTTTATAAGGGATGGTTCTTTGTTATCTGTGTATGTATCTAATTTAATGTTTGCAGATGGTAGTATTTTTGAGAACCAGTATTATCAAGTAACAAGGGTTTGATACTGATCACTCGGAAAAGAACAGAAAGCCCAATATGGCACGCATACAATAAAACCTGGGACATTTCACTCACGGCCAATAACGACCCTTTAATGAAGAACGCCAAATTAGGGGATATTACCGACTGTAGTATAAACGCCGTTATTATGGGTCACCGAAATGTTATACACATATATATGTATTGAGGGTGTAAATAAACTACTCTCTGGCGCCCAATATAAATAACACGTACAATTGACAAACTAGTGCAAGATCTGTACAGTCACAAGCCGAATAGTTATTAAACACCGGCATATGGCGGTATACTATGACGATTAACCTATTACAAGATGGCGGTTCCCGTTTTCGTATAAGCCGTTAGAACTTGCAGAACCCCAGGCACATACTACTCTCGCGAGAATACTATTACGGGCCGTCCGGTGTTCTAACTAAATTTCCACCCCCGTCGTTTTGTACACCCCCTACGTCAGAGGGGTGCAGATACATGCAGGTTCTGCCTGTATATTCGCGCTCCCCCATCTGGTTGTTTACCCTCTCCTTGCGCATGCGTGACCAGGCTCACTACTCCCACAGGGCACTTGGAAGCCAGGATGGCAGAGCATGCAAAGGCAGCGCTGCTGCTGAGGAGGTGGAAACCGGCCTCTTCAGCAGTGCGGGCTGCCGCCGCACTTTGCTTCAAGATGCCCCTTGGTTCAGCCCTCCCTTCCCTAGGGGAGGGGGGTAGTGATAGGGAATGGAGGCAGGGATGGAGCTGGGCCAGCAGACCCCAGTGTGGGGTCTGCTAAGTCATGCATTTCATCTTAGGAGTTCGGCAGGGAGGTGCGGTGGGTTATTGAAGCACAGGCGTCGGGCACAGGGCCCTCTTTCTCCTGGGAGTTGTACCAGAGAAGAGAGGGGCTGTTTCTGCACCCTGTGAAGTGAGGAGTGGGTGGGGAGGGCTGCAGGAGCCCTGGGGCTTGGGTGGGATGAAGGGCCGAAGAACAGGGTGAAAGAGTGGCAGAGACGTGGACATCTTGCAGGGGGTGTTGTGGAAAACTGCAGAAAAAACCGCCTGCCACAAACTATACTTTTATATCACGAAAATGACGTTTGGTTGTCAACCTTGAGGACTAAACTTTCTCTCTGTTTTTATAATTAACAATTGAACTTTGCGAGGACATCTTCCTGTGGGAATTAAGTCACTGCTTGCCCAAAAATCAGGACAAGAAGCACAGTCATTTTAATTTCCTCCAGGATCCTGAGGTAGTGTGAAATAAAAGCATTGTTGGGAAATAATAACTGTGTAATATGGTTGACATATGAAGACTGCAATTGGGAGCATAGCCTTGCAAGCAGGGGTTGTCATCATGAAGTGAACAATGGCCAAGCTGAGCAGAGGTGACCTGCAGTGAGAGTGCAAAGCAAGTAACTCAGAGCCATACAGAGATGGCACCTACCATGGCGTAGAGATGGCGTGCTTAAGGTGGCACCTACAAAGGTGCTCTCTTGTTTCAACAACTGTAAACCAGGATGTCTAGTACTTTGGGGTGGGGGGGGGGGGAGAGCTGGAGGACTCTTTTCTGCATTGCTCTTTCCATTTATGGTCCTGGCAGGCTTCCGTAGAATCGTCTGATCCTCACAAGCGATCGCTCTAAAACCACTTACACATCGAGTTGGTCCAGAAAAGGGCTGCGCGTGCAGTATTTTTATTTCTACATCTCGTGGCTCTGATGAAGTCTGTTTTCGAAGGGGAAAGTGAGCGGCTCTCCACATCACACAGGACCCCTCCCAGCCCAGAGGCCGCCGTGCCTTCGATTGTACAGATTCCTAGGTGATGACAGGTCCCAGGCTGTGACTTCTTGCCGCCACAGGTGTAGTGACATTTGGACACCACTCTCTCTCCTCAAATGACTTATACGTGATAACGCGCCCGAGTTAGGCGGGAGACTCCCGATTCTTACAGCAGGAAATAAGAGCCTTTTTGTTGCTTCACACCTGAAATTGCCTTCACTACAATGGAAGTCAGTGGAATAAATAAAGTCCCCCGTATGTTCTACAAAACTTTCCTCTTCTCAAATGTTGGCAGATATGTCAGGTGCACGATGTTCTGGTTGCAGGAGAAATCTAGTGTTTGGTTTGGTGGCGCCTCAGGCAGCTGCCCCTATTGCATAGAAAGGGGCATGTATGTGGCTGCAGGTGAATTTGACTCGTTTACGCCTAATGTGGGATGATGAAATGCGGAGGGTGGTCGAGGTAGGGGTTAAACCCTCTGCAGACATCTGTGTGCTACTTAAAGGTCACCGGCTCCACATATCTGGTGGTCCTCAGTCTGAGGTGATAGCGTGCCACTGGGGTGTAAAGGCAACACCGGTTATTTACAGCATTACAAAAACGCAGCATCCATGATAACAAGCATCTTATGCCGAATCAAACATTTAGTTCTTCGTCACAAGAGGTCATGTTGAGTTTTTTAGTGTAGGAGTATATAAGAATATTCAGAATCTGTAACTACTACTTGAGGTACACCGGCTATTTTACTCAGCTGAACATACTCTTAACACCATCGCGTCCAACCCAATTTTATTCTTAAATTGATAAGGAAACAAACCCTTAGTAGCTTTAAAGGCAGCTTTTTGGGGCGCCTTTTATGGCTACAATCCCCTAGAGGTCATATGGTGGCATAGAGTTGTTACCTTGGCTTAGTTAGTAAGGCAAGCCTTTAGCTGTATCCAGGCCCTAATGTGACTGTGTCTGGCCAGCATCATGGATCCTTTTGTGCACCTTAAAAATCAGCATTGCAAAAAGCCAATGCCAATAAATCTTGCTGTAATCTGTCAAGGTTTTCCAAGACCCTTTCTGCGTGACCAGGTTGGCATTTTTAATTATGCCACTACTGTTAGTTTTGTCAGTACTTGTTTTGCACACAGCACACACAATTACAACACGGACCCAGATACAGCTAACATTTAACAAGCATTGGAAATGCAATAGGTCTCGGATTTATTTGAGTTAGAGCTAATTGCATTGTATTGTAAATGGCTGTCTTTTATCCATGTGTTATGGAGTGTATGCATGTGGTGTGCAGTGGAATTATGTGGGTTGGATTTGAGTTGTAGCAATGGTGGCATGCTGCGCTTTAGATGAAAAAGTGTAAAAGTAAAGTGCACCATATTGTGATTGCTACAATAGTTCATTGTGGATGTGTTAACAATTGATGTGTGCACTGATGGCTGGTGGTGTGTGTGCCTGTAGAAATTGTGCACTGATGGCTGGTGGTGTGTGTGCCTGGTGGAAGCGTGCACTGACGGCTGGTGGTGTGTGGTTGTGTGTGTGGTGTTGTCTGTGTGTGTGTGGTGTGTGTGTGTGGTCTTATGTGTGTGTGTGGTCGACTTAGTTCCAGTTTTTGTACCCTGCACACTCACACACTGCACCTACACACTCACACACTGCTCACCCTACGTGATGCGAAAAGACCTAGCTCTGCCCTTTGGCCTGTGTTGTAATCGTACAGTAGGTTGTGAGTAGTTGGGCTTTATAAGTTGGGGCGTGCCCTCCTTGCTGCTCCCGTCACAGAGGGCCGGCTGCTTCTATGAAGCTCCCAAGACACGTGTTCCCCTGTTCTTTGTTTTAGCTCCTGTGTGTCAGTGCACCGTGTAAGCGCACACGCATACCCTGCTCTCTCTGGAACACTCACTCTGCAAAGTCACTCTCACTCTGCAGAGTCCCTCTCACTCTGCAGAGTCCCTTTCACTCTGCAGTCACTCTCACTCTGCAGTCACTCTCACTCTGCAGTCACTCTCACTCTGCAGTCACTCTCACTCTGCTGTCACTCTCACTCTGCAGTCACTCTCACTCTGCAGTCACTCTCACTCACAGACGGCTGGTGGTGTGTGTGCCTGGTGAAAGCGTGCAATGACGGCTGGTGTTGTATGTGCTTGGTGAAAGCATGCACTGACGGCTTGTGGTGTGTGTGTGTTCCTGGTGAAAGCGTGCAGTGATGGGTGGTGGTGTGTGTGTGTTCCTGGTGAAAGTGTGCAGTGACAGCTGGTGTTGTGTGTGCCTGTTGAAAGTGTGCACCGACGGCTGGTGGTGTGTGTGTGTGTGTGTGTGTGTGTGTGTGTGCCTGGTGAGTGTGTGCCTGGTGAGTGTGTGGTGGTGAGTGTGTGGTAATGAGTGTGTGTGTGGTGTTGTGTGTGTGTGTTGTGTGTGTGTGGTGTGACGTGTGTGGTGTGTTGTGTGTGGTCTTATGTATGTAGTGGTATGTGTGTGGTGGTGTGTGTTTGTGTGTGTTGTGTGTTTGTGTCTGTGGGGGGTGTGTGTGGTGTGTGTCTGTGTGGTGTGTGTCTGTGTGGTGTGTGTCTGTGCGGTGTTGTGTGATCCTCTATGAGACACCGTGTCTGTCGTCTGGAATGGAATCTTTGGTCAGATGGGGGAGCATGGAAATGTTGCACTCCTGTGAAAGAGCTGGCAGGTGTTTGGGGTCCCCCTTAGGAGCCAAAGACTCTGAAAGCAGTGCCCCTGTCTTTAACACCACCACACCAGTGTGCCTCAAGTAACATGTGCCAGGTCTTCTACAACGCAGGGGCAGAGAGGAGAGGAGAGGCAGGACAACGCAGGGGCAGAGAGAAGAGGCAGGACAGCGCAAGGGCAGAGTGGAGAGGCAGGTCACAATGCAAGGGCAGAGAGGAGAGGCAAGTGACAACGCAGGGGCAGAGAGGAGAGGCAGGACACAACGCAGCGGCGAAGAGGAGAGGCAGGTGACAACACAGGGCCAGAGAGGAGAGGCAGGACACAACACAGCGGCGAAGAGGAGAGGCAGGACACAACACAGGGCCAGAGAGGAGAGGCAGGTGACAACGCAGGGGCAGAGAGGAGAGGCAGGACACAAAGCAGGGGCAGAGAGGAGAAGCAGGACACAACGCAGGGGCAGAGAGGAGAGGCAGGACACAACGCAGGGGCAGAGAGAAGATGCAGGACAACACAGGGGCAGAGAGGATAGGCAAGACAACACAGGGGCAGAGAGGAGAGGCAGGACACAACGCAGGGGCAGAGAGGAGATGCAGGACAACGCAGGGGCAGAGAGGAGAGGCAGGACAACGCAGGTGCAGAGAGGAGAGGCAGGACAATGCAGGGGCAGAGAGGAGAGGCAAGACACAACACAGGGGCAGAGAGGAGAGGCAAGAGACAACGCAGGGGTGGAGAGGAGAGGCAGGACACAACGCAAGTGGAGAGAGATGAGGCAGGACACAATGCAGGGACTGAGAGGAGAGGCAGGACACAACGCAAGGGGGGAGAGATGAGGCAGGACACAACGCAGGGGCAGAGAGGAGAGGCAGGACACAGCGCAAGGGGGGAGAGATGAGGCAGGACACAACGCAGGGGCAGAGAGGAGAGGCAGGACACAACGCAGGGGCAGAGAGGAGAGGCAGGACACAACGCAGGGGCAGAGAGGAGATGCAGGACAACGCAGGGGCAGAGAGGAGATGCAGGACAACGCAGGGGCAGAGAGGAGAGGCAGGACACAATGCAGAGGCAGAGTGGAGAGGCCGGATAACGCAGGGGCAGACAGGAGAGGCAAGACACAACACAGGGGCAGACAGAAGTGGCAAGACACAACGCAGGGGCAGACAGGAGAGGCAAGACAATGCAGGGGCAGAGAGGAGAGGCAAGAGACAACGCAGGGGCGGAGAGGAGAGGCAGGACACAACGCAAGGGGGGAGAGATGAGGCAGGACAAAATGCTGGGACTGAGAGGAGAGGCAGGTTACAACGCAGGGGCAGAGAGGAAAGGCAGGACACAACGCAGGGGCAGAGAGGAGATGCAGGACAACGCAGGGGCAGAGAGGAGAGACAGGAAGACGCAGGGGCAGAGAGGAGAGGCAGGACAACGCAGGGGCAGAGAGGAGAGAAAAGACAATGCAGAGGCATAGTTGAGAGGCAAGACACAACGCAGGGGCAGAGAGGAGAGGCAGGACACAATGCAAGGGGGGAGAGGTGAGGCAGGACACAATGCAGGGACTGAGAGGAGAGGCAGGTGACAACGCAGGGGCAGAGAGGAAAGGCAGGACACAACACAGGGGCAGAGAGGAGAGGCATCTGGAGGGGAGAGTTAACTGGGGAAAGTGCAGGGGGGTGCACAAACAGCGCAACCATTTAAAAAGGTAATCAACTCTTTCAGCTGCTGATGAGCTGTGAAAGAGATGATGGTCAGTGGCACAAAGGAAGGTGTTGCAGCATAGGAGGGGGTCATGCTCCTTGTGGAGTCACGAGCACCTTTGGTTATTTAGATGCAAATAGCATTGAAAGAGTAAATGAAACTAATTTTTTCATTTTTTCCCCCTCAATTTTTATGTAGAGCAAACCCAACCCAAACATATTGGAGTGCTTTACATGAGCAACAATGACATTTCATAAGGACATGTTCCTTTTTTAGATACGGAGAGATTAAGTGATTTGCCCAAGATCACAGGATTTTGAGCAAAAACCAGAATCAAACCTGATTCCTCAGTTCCAAAGTGGGTAGCTCTGACCTCAAGCTCCATCTTCTCCCCTCCTCCACCCATGCTCAGGACCTGTCAGGAATACACTCTTAATATCTATGTCATGTATCTGTGGTTCCCGAAGTGTGCGCCGTGGCACCCTGGTGCGCCGTGAATAAACCTGTGGCGGTATCCCAGTGTTCTCTCTGGGAGCACAGATACGCATAAAATGACTGTCTTTAACCTCCATTGGGTGGGTGGGTGCAGGGTCAGGGGCCTGGTGGAGAGCGTTGGTTGTGTGGGTGCAGGGTCAGGTCCTTGTGGAGAGCATTGGGTGGGTGAGTCAGGGGCCTGGTGGAGAGCGTTGGGGCGTTGGGTGGGTGGGTGCAGGGTGCGAGGCCTGGTGGGGTGCGTTGGGTGGGTGCAGGGTGGGGGGCCTGGTGGAGAGCGTTGGGTGGGTGGGTGCGGGGTCAGGGGCCAGGTAGAGAGCGTTGGGTGGGTGGGTGCAGGGTGGGGGGCCTGGTGGAGAGCGTTGGGTGGGTGCAGGGTGTGGGGCCTGGTGGAGAGCGTTGGGTGGGTGGGTGCGGGGTCAGGGGCCTGGTGGAGAGCGTTCGGTGGGTGGGTGCAGGGTGGGGGGCTTGGTGGAGAGTGTAGGGTGGGTGCAGGGTCAGGGGCCTGGTGGAGAGCATTGGGTGGGTGGGTGCGGGGTCAGGGGCCTGGTGGAGAGCGTTGGGTGGGTGGGTGCAGGGTGGGGGGCCTGGTGGAGAGCGTTGGGTGGGTGCAGGTTCAGGGGCCTGGTGGAGAGCGTTGGGTGGGCGCCTTATGCCTTGATGCAGCCGCACTCTGCCAGCTTCTGTCTTTGCCTCACTCCTCGTTGAGGGGTCGTCACTCGTGACTGCTGCATGTTGGAGAGTGTGAATGGAGAAGGGTGCAATGCAGAGGGGAGAAGGGTGCAAGGCAGAGGGGAGAAGGGTGCAAGGCAGAGGGGAGAAGGGTGCAAGGCAGAGGGGAGAAGGGTGCAAGGTAGAGAGGAGAAGGGTGCAAGGCAGAGAGGAAAAGGGTGCAAGGCAGAGGGGAGAAGGGTACAAGGCAGAGGGGAGAAGGGTGCAAGGTAGAGAAGGGTGCAAGGAGGAGGGGAGAAGGGTGCACGGCAGAGGGGAGAAGGGTGCAACGGGGAGGGGAGAAGGGTGCAAGACAGGGGAGAAGGGTGCAAGGCAGAGAAGGGTGCAAGGCAGAGAGGAGAAGGGTGCAAGGCAGAGGGCCTAAGGGTGCAAGGCAGAGAAAAGAAGGGTGCAAGGCAGAGAGGAGAAGGGTACAAGGCAGTGGGGAGAATGGTGCTAGGCTGAGGGGATAAGGGTGCAAGGCATAGGGGAGAAGGGTGCAAGGCAGAGGGGAGAAGGGTGCAGGGCAGAGGGGAGAAGGGTGCAAGACAGAGAGGAGAAGGGTGCAAGGCAGAGGGGAGAAGGGTGCAAGGCAGAGGGGAGAAGGGTGCATGGCAGAGGGGAGAATGGTGCAAGGCAGAGGGGAGAAGGCTGCAAGGCAGAAGGGAGAAGGGTGCAAAGCAGAGAGGGGAATGGTGCAAGGCAGAGAAGGGTGCAAGGCGGAGGGGAGATGTGTGCAAGGCAGAGCGGAGAATGGTGCAAGGCAGAGAGGAGAAGGGTGCAAGGCAGAGAAAAGAAGGGTGCAAGGCAGAGAGGAGAAGGGTACACGGCAGTGGGGAGAATGGTGCAAGGCAGAGGGGAGAAGGGTGCAAGGCAGAGGGCAGAAAGGTGCAAGGCAGAGGGGAGAAGGGTGCAAGGCAGAGGGGAGAAGGGTGCCAGCCAGAGAGGAGAAGGGTGCAAGGCAGAGGGGAGAATGGTGCAAGACAGAGAGGAGAAGGGTGCAAGGCAGAGGGGAGAAGGGTGCCAGCCAGAGAGGAGAAGGGTGCAAGGCAGAGGGGGGAAGGGTGCAAGGCAGAGGGGAGAAGGGTGCAAGGTAGAAAAGGGTGCAAGGCTGAGTGAAGTAGGGTACAAGGGGAAGGGGGAGAAGGGTGCAAGGTGGAGGGGAGAAGGGTGTAAGGCAGAGGGGGAAAGGGTGCAAGGGGGATGGTGATGAAGTTAAAAATTTAAACATTTCTGTGGATACCCATGATCAGAGCTCACCTCATGTAAACTTCTTGTAACGCCACAGAGCTCCTTGAGCCTTTCTCTAACCTAGTTACTTTTGGTGGGAGGGCTTTATACTACTCTATGCATGCATTGAGATGTACTTTATAAGATCTTTGTGATGGCAAATAAAGTTTTATGACAGTGATGGCTACCCTCTGAATCCTTCATCACGTCTAGGCTTGATTCTTCATGTAGACCAGTAGTTCCCAAAGGGTGCGCCGCGGCACCCCGGTGCGCCGGTAAAAACATGGTGGAGAGCCACGCCCAACTGCCAATTAGGTCAAGGGAGCCATGGGTCAAAAAAGTTTGGGAACCACTGGGGTAGATGGTCTCTTGTATCCTGGAGAAGATTGGGGAAGAAAAAGTGGAATAAGATACGGCTTGTGGTGAAGAGTAGGGCAGGCGGGAGACAGGGACGTGGAACTGGTGAGAGGAAAGGACCAGTGTAGATCGCACAGAAGGCGGGGGGAGGGAGGATAAGCGAAATCAGTGGTGAGGGAACGGGTTGCAGAGAAGGTGCTGAAGAGAGATAGAGGGAGAAGGGTGCTGGTGACCGGTGCGGGGGCTGGGGTTGGACAGGCGGTTAGGGAGGGGTAGGACTGAGGCAAGAGAAGCAGAGCTGTAGAAGGGGCGAGAGGGAAAGAGGGCTGCAGCCCTGGAAGATACAGCTTTTTGTTTAACACTCAACATGTTCATTGATAGAAATGTCAAGTATAGAACTCTCAAAAGGTAGACTTGGATTTGAGGTTATACACTAGGGCTTCATGAAAAGAAATACTCACAGGTAGACAAAAACAACACAGATACTTTGGGTGGCAAGCACTTTTCAAAACGGTAGGCTGAGCTCCCTGCACATGCTCGCGCTTTCAGAGATGCCCTGCATTTTGCTAGAGGAGCTATCAGCTGGTTTCAATCAAAAGTTACCTGATGTAATCAAAAGAAGATGGATACTCCAAATAGATTATTTAGGTTACTTTATTATGATAAGTTGTTAAGTTATGAATGATAAAACCCCATCAGGAGCAGCTGTCCTGCTGCTCAGCCCTCACCCAACTGACATTCACATTCCATTCATCAACATTCCACATCTTATGTATACTAGCTGAACAGCAGTAAGACTCAAGATACAACAGTACCCTACAGGAAAAAAAGGAGTATGTATATTCCCAATAGGGACATGTACGTATATGGCTTTTGGGACCGCCTATCAGCACTTAGAACGTATATCGCAATAGAGACTGTGTTTATTTATAACAATATCCATTATTGGGGGTGTATATTCACACTGGGTAGTGTGCATTATCACGGATAACGCCCATAATTAGGAGAACTGTCTACAGTATATTACCACGGAGAACGCGTAGCATCCTAGGGCATGTGTATGATAAAAGTCACGTATATTCAGGGTCAGACTGATTTGCATATAGCCATGTCTGAACTGGGGTGGCGGAATGGGCTAAAGAACGGTGATGGATCAAGCCCAGATCTTTTGACTGGGTGTGAGTGTTTGATTGGCTCAGATGCTCCGTCCATCACCACCCCCTTTTGTACCGCTTTTGGCCGCCATAAGTGTGGCAGGGTATGCTCAGACATGAGTCCCTTGCTCACTTTGCCACTGGATTCAAGTAAGCCGGGCTGAAGACGGCTAAAATGCCAGAAACCGGTCCTCGGAAGCTTGTTTCCGGTCCAGGGAAGGAATGGCTAGGCAGTTCGGGCTGGACTGTTCCCATGAGGAACAGGGTCAGACTGATTTGCATACGGCCATGTCTGAACTGGGGTGGCAGAGTGGGCTAAAGAACGGTGATGGATTAAACCCAGATATTTTGACTGGGTGTGAGAGTTTGATTGGTTCAGATGCTCTGTCCATCACCACCCCCTTTTGTACCACAATATATTGCAAGCATGCACAACACACACGGTGTAAAACAACAAAAGAAGTAAAATGTATTTCGAATGCCAGAAATAAAGACCTACTTGAAAGCCCTAGTGTTGTAATGAGGACAAGAAGGAAAATGTCTTAGCTAAAATAAAGTGCAGTGCTGTAAATGGCCAGTATTTTAATTTATCTTAGGCTGTGATGTGCTTGAGACTAAATCTCTGATCTGCACCAGAAGGATGGGACAATCTCTGGGTTTGTGTTTGAGTTTAAAATATTTCTTGAGCGTGCGTACACCTAGCGGTTTCATGGCGCTAATTGAGCTGAACCCCTGAAGCTTAGAGATGGGAGGAAGGAAAGAGGGGGGTTAGGAGGAAAAAGCTTGTGTGAAAAGGAAAGTTTTCAATGCCTTGCGAAAGAGTGTGTACTGGGGGCAAGATCTCAGGTGAGCCGGGAGGGAGTTCCAAAAAGAGGGGGCGAGTGTGGAAAATTTGGAACCACCCCACTTTTTACGTTTGAATCGAGGAACTAGGAGCAGATGTTGGGTGGAGGAACGCAGCTCCCTGGCGGGGACATAGGAGTGAACTTCAGAAGTGATAAAGACAGGGGCTGAACCGGAGCGAGCGTTAAAGATGATGCATCCTAGTTTAAACTGGGCTCGTTCACGGATGGGGAGCCAGTGAAGAGTCTTGAGGAGGGGAGTAACATGATGATACTTGGATAGATTAAAGATCAGGCGGGCCGCCTGGTTCTGGACTAATTGGAGGCGTCGCAAGCTGTACGCGGGCATGCCACAATAAAGGGCATTGCCGTAGTCCAGGCGGGAGATCACCATTGCAAGGACTATGAGTTTAAGAGCCGGATAGGAGAAAAACCGAGAGACTTTGCGGATGGTACGAAGGGAGTGAAAGGATGAGGACACCACAGAGCTGACTTGGGAGTGAAGTGAGAGTTGGTGATCCAGTTTGAACCCGAGGGTTTTTACAGAAGAGGAAGGGGTTGGGGGAGAACCCAATGAGGGGGGCCAGAAAGAAGAGGACCAGGGACTGGAGCAGCCACCTGTCAGCACCAGCTCCGTTTTGTCGGGGTTGAGCTTCAGGTGGTTGTGGTTCATCCAGTCCCGGATAAAGATCATGATAGATTGAAAATTAGAAATGGACTCAGGGGAAGAAGATAAGGAGAAAATAAGCTGGAGGTCATCCGCATAATTATAGACAGAGACCTCCAGCTGTTGGAGGGCAAAGATAAGAGGAGCAATGTACAGGTTTGAATAGTCACGGGGACAGGGATGAACCCTGGGGGACTCCGCATTTGACCGTCTGGAAGTCCGCTGCAAAATCTCCCAAGCGCACAGCTTGGGTGCGGCCACTCAGAAAGGAGGACAGCCAGACCAGGGCAACGCCTCCGATTCCAGCCGCCTTGACACGGGACAATAAGATGGAGTGATCAACCGTGTCAAAGGCGGCGGAGAGATCGAGGAGGACCAGAGCTTGGGGGTGGCTAGTGTCCATGCCCTCTCTGAGGTTGTCAAGAACCGAAAGTACCACGGACTCCGTTGAGTGTGAGGGGCGGAACCCAGCCTGCCGTGGGGCTAATATCACAAAAGTGCTGAGCGTCCTAGTAACGTGGCACTCCAGGGCTTTCGCCAGAAAGGGTAGGAGAGAGATGGGGCAATAATTGACAAGTACAGAGGGGTCCGCTCCGGGTTTTTTTAGAATGGGTAAAATGACGGCCGTTTTTAGAGGTGGGATGACAATGCCCTGTGATAGCGAGCTATTGAGAAGAGTGAGAGGGGGCAAGGTGCAGGCAGAATAAATCTGTTTCAGAATGGGTGCAGGGCAAGGATCTAGAGGGGAGCCAGACTTGATCATCGGTAGAAGAGAGAGAAAGGATTCTTCTGTAAGGAGGGGAATAGAGTCGAGACGAGCTGAGTTGGGGGGACACTGGGGATTTACAAAGGAAGGGGAGGAAGGAGGGATATTTGCTTTGATGATAGAAATTTTATCGAGGAAAAAAGTATTGAGGGAGTCGCAAAGATGCTGGGAGGGGGAAAGGTTAAGGGAGGCCCTATCGTAGTAGGCGAGATCGTGCACAATGGTGAAAATTTCTTTGGACTGATTCTCGGCGGCTAAAATTTTGGAAGAAAAGTAGGTGTTCTTGGTCGCTAGGATGGAGTTTTTATACTGGGCCAAGAGTGTAGTATACTGTTTTCTTCGTATTGGACAGTAGCCGCGCCTCCAGGAGCGTTCTGCTCGACGAACATTAAGTTTTAGATCTTTGAGATCCTGGTTGAACCAGCGATTGGCGTCGTTGGTGCGTTTGGATGATACGCGCCTGAGGGGAGCGACTGAGTCGCACCCTGAACAGAGCCAAGAGGTGATGGCGTCAGCTTGTTCGAGGGAAGACAGCCCGTGGAGATCTGGGCAGGAGGCGGAGAGAGTGGTAGACAGGGAAGTCACATTCACGCGGTTCCAGGAGCGCGCCAAGGTGTTTTTAGGGAGGGGGGACTTGCGGGCTGAGCCGATGGGTAGTGAAAAAGAAATAAGAAAATGATTGGACCAGGTGCAGGGGGAAATGGCCAAGGACAACACCGGGCAGTTGAGGGACCAGATCTGATCTAAGATGTGGCCCTGACAGTGGGTTGGGTGGTGTACAGCTGGAGAAAAGTCAAGAGAGCGTTGAACATTCGGCCGGGTCTGAAGGCCAGAAGTTGAAGTCTCCTAATATCAAGATGGCTGAATTGTTTACGACTAGGGTTGCCACCAGGTCTAGAAAGCTTGGCAGGAAGAGTTGCGGAGAAGAGGGAGGACGGTACAGCAGCACACAAGTGAGCGGAGTGCCGAAGGAGAGTGTACGGGCCACTAAATAATCTGAAGATCCAATAGGGGAAAGAGTTAGAGATTGGAAGACAATTTCTTTGCGGGCGATCAGGGCAACTCCGCCGCCTGATTTGCCGGGGGGGACGGTTGACGCGAGTGCATAATAAGATGCCGGAAGGGTGGCCAGTAGGGAGGGAATGGAACTGTCGCAAAACCAAGTCTCCGTACGAAACAGTAGGTCGGGTTTGTGCAGGTCCAGTAAGGTGAAGAGGTCGTGATAATGCTTGACGGCTGACCTGGTGTTAAGGTAGAAGGCAGATACAGTGGTGATGGGAGGGCGAACTAAAGACACAGGACGGGGCGAGTCGGTGGGCATAGATGACGGCTGGGGGGGGGGAAAGAGAGCGGATAGAGGGGACAGCCCCAGTCTGTTAATGCGTGCTGTAAGTCCATCATCCAGAGGCCACGGGCCTTGGAGGTTGAGTAGCTGTGCAGATGAGTATTGTGTGCAATAGGCGAGGTAACAGGCCCCTGGCCCCGGTCGGACGCGGACGGGCGCAGACGGGCTTGCCTTAGGCGCGCCTTCGGCACGCAAACGGCGCTCCCGCTGCGCTAGTCCACTGCGCTTCCTGTAAATGCACATATTTATCGTGGAAGGGGGTGTGGCCTCGAGGGGGCGTGGCCTGTGTGCACGCCGGCGATGGCGGCCGCTAAAGTTTGTTTGTCCGCGACAGCGTTCAAGTCGGCTGTGCGGGATGAAGGAGAATGGGCTTCTGCCCCAAGAGTGAGCAAAAGTAAGGTGCCTTGTTAAAAATACAATAAATCAAGTGACTGTCAAGATTAAGCTCTGGGCTTGCTTTAGCAGTGGTCTAAGAACTGCAAATAAGTAAACTACAACCTACAGGTTCTCACCTTCGGCTGTGTGTCTGTATGTGTTTTGATGGAGTCTTCTTGCAATGCATTTGCAAGTACAGTAGACACTTAAAAATACATACGCCTGCCTATGAAAGTGCAACATAAATGTCAACAACCCAGGCATTGGATATTGCATCTTATTGCTACCATTTTAATTTCAATTTTAACCCTACAACTCCTCAAGGGCAGTCTAGAATCTCACCAGTTTGCCTTGTATCAAAGTGACTATTCCCCCTCCTAAGGTGCTTGTGAAACTTTGGCCTCCTTTATCCTGTCCCATGCATAATCATTACAAGCCTTCATCACTCATATCCTAGTCCTCCCAAGGAAGAGGAGATATCTTCCCTGCTTACCGCCTGAAAGGCAGTCTCTCCAGATGATGTCTGTCCAGTCCCCGTGCTCTCTCTGCCTGGTCTTTCCTTCTGTACCCCTCGCTGCCCCCGTGTCCCTGCCCGGTTTTCTCTTCTGTTCCCCTCACTGTCCCCGTGCCTCTCTGCCCATTCTGCCTCCTGTTCCCAGCTGTATTCTGTATTTTGCCTCTGTGCCACTCGTTTCTCCAGTATTTCTGTGCCCTTTTTGCCTTCTGTGCCACTCTTTTTTCGCTCGTTTTTGTGCCCCTTTTGCCTTCTGTTCCACTCGTTTTTTGTGGTTGTCTGCCTTCTGTGCCACTCGTTTTTCCCTCGTTTTCGTGCCTCTTTTGCCTTCTGTTCCACTCGTTTTTTGTGCCCTTCTGCCCTCTGTTCCACACGTTTTTTTGTGCCCTTCAGCCCTCTGTGCCACTCGTTTTTCCCTCATTTTTGTGCCTTTTGCCTTCTGTTTCACTCGTTTTTTATGCCCTTATGCCCTCTCTGCCACTTGTTTTTCCCTTGTTTTTTGTGCCCTTCTGCCTTCTGTTCCACTTGTTTTTTGTGCCCTTCTGCCCTCTGTGCCACTCATTTCCCCCTCATTTTTTGTGACCTCCTGCCTTCTGTTCCACTCGTTTTTTGTGCCCTTCTGCCCAGTGTGCCACTTGTTTTTGCCTCATTTTCTGTGCCCTTCGGCCTTCTGATCCACTCGTTTTTTGTGCCCTTCTGCTCTCTGTGCCCCTCGTTTTTTCCTCGTTTTTCTGCCCCTTTTGCCTTCTGTTCCACTCGTTTTTTATGCCCTTCTGCCCTCTGTGCCACTCGTTTTTCTCTCGTTCCTGTGCCTCTTTTTCCTCTGTTACCTTCGTTGTCCCTTACTTTCCTTGCCGCTGCGTTCCCTGCGGCCCTGCCCCCTAACTGCCCACTGCCCATTCGCTGCCTCCGCCTCCCACCTCCCAGCTGCTCCTCCCTTCCACCTCCCCATATATGCCGGCCGCTGCGCGGTGAGGAGAGCAACCCTTGACCCCTCCGCACAGCACTGCCTGTGTCTCCCTGCCCCAGCTGCCGCTGCTGAAGACGTTCGAGGCCCTCCACCAACCGCAGGCTACCACCTGCTCCTCATCCCTGGTGGCCAGTGGTAGGCCTTAGTTAGGTTTGTTCATCCTCCGCTTTATTGCTTTTATTCTATTGCCTTTATTTTCATTGTTGTGTCTGTGACTGCTGTTGTCTGTCTTATCTTACCCCGCTGCCTGTACGTGGTACGTGCCCCTTCTTCTTCTCTCTGTTCCCTTCGCCGTGCTCTCTCTGCCCGGTCTTTCCTTCTGTACCCCTCGCTGCCCCGGTGTCCCTGCCTGGTTTTCCCTTCTGTTCCCCTCGCTGCCCCCGTGCCTCTCTGCCCGTTCTGCCTTCTGTTCTCGGCTGCCCCAGTATTTCTGTATTCTGTATTTTGCCTCTGTGCCACTCGTTTTCCCAGTATTTCTGTTTTCTTTTTGCCATCTGTGCCACTCGTTTTTCCCTAGTTTTTGTGCCCCTTTTGCCTTGTGTTGTACTCATTTTTTGTGCCCGTCTGCCTTCTGTGCCACTTGTTTTTCCCTCGTTTTTGTGCCTCTTTTGCCTTCAGTTCCACTAATTTTTGTGCCCTTCTGCCCTCTGTGCCACTCGTTTTTCCCTTGTTTTTGTGCCCCTTTTGCCTTCTGTTCCACTCGTTTTTGTGCCCTGCTGCCCTCTGTTCCACTCGCTTTTTTGTGCTCTTCTGCCCTCTGTGCCACTCGTTTTTTTGTGCCGTTCTGCCCTCTGTGCCACTCGGTTTCCCCTCATTTTTTGTGCCCTTCTGTCTTCTGTTCCACTCGTTTTGTGCGCCCTTCTGCCCGCTGTTACACTTGTTTTTGTGCCCTTCTGCCCTCAGTGCCACTCGTTTTTCCATTGTTTCTTTGCCCCTTTTTCCTTCTGTTACCTTTGTTGTCCCTCACCGCCCTCGCTGCTGCGTCCCCGCCCCCCTGACTGCTCACTTCCCATTCGTTGCCCCGCCTCCCAGCTGCTCCTCCCTCACACCTCCCCATATATGCTGGCCACTGTGCGGCTGTGCGCAGCGGGCGCGCCAGAGGCGTGCCTAAGGCAAGCCTGTCTGCGCCTGTCCGTGCCTGGACAGCGCCCAATGCCAAAACCCCTGGCCCCCGCACCCGCCACGATGACCACCGCCACTACGACGCCAGCACTCTGCACGCTCTCAACTCCGGACAGAGTCACACCTGCTTCAAGGCCACCCAAAAAGCGCACACACCCCCTTCACCTGCCGGAACTGCAGCTACACCAGCCTCAGAGCCGACAAACCACCCGTCACGAAAGACCCCAACCACCTCCGGATGCATACTACTGAACCCTCGCTCTGCACTCAAGCATGCCATCGAGCTTTGGGACCTGCTCGACACGACATCCCGGACGTTGCCTTCCTGACAGAGACCTGGTTTATGGACTCCTCTGCACCTGACATCGCCATAGCCATCCCAGACGGCTACAAGATCACCTGCAGAGACCGCACCAACGGAGTCGGAGGAGGAATCGCCATCGTCCACAAGAACAGCATCAGGGTCTCGAGTAACACCGACGACGCGCTCAGCACTGCCGAACACATGCATTTCCAGATCCACACAGACCCTAACTCCACCCTCAGAGGCACCCTCATCTACCGACCCACGGACCCCGCCCCCTGTTCAGCGACTCCATCGCCGACTTGATCAGCACGCACGCCCTGACCTCCACCAACTACATCCATCTCTGAGACCTGAACTTTCACCTTGAGAACAACAATGACAACAGCTCCACAACCCTGATCGATAACCTCGCCAACCTTTAACTGAAGCAACTCGTCACAACGCCCACCCACTCTTCCGGCCACAGGCTTGACCCAGTCTTCTTCTCAAGCCTGCACGTCTCCATCAGCCACACCACCGAACTCCTCTGGACCGACCAATGCTGCATCCACTTCACCTTACAGAAACACACCACACACCACCGCACCAAACAGATCCCCCGCCACTGCTGGAGCAAAATCACCGAAGACGAACTACACGCAAACGTCACTCTCAGCCCACCCACCGAACCCTCCAACACCGACGACGCTGCCCACAGCCTCAGACGCTGGATCGAGGACTGTGGCAACACCCTCACCCGCTGAAGAAACCCTTCCACAGAGACACCAGCTAGAGGGCCAGCTGGTTCACCCCAGAACTTCTAGCCTCCAAGCAAGCCTGCCGAAACTAGAGAAGAAATGGCACAGTGAACAAACTCAGGAGATCCACTCAGCACACAAGGACGACAACCGCAACCATCACCACCTCATCAGGGCGGCCAAGAGGACCTCCTTCAAAGACTGCCTCAACAACAACGCACACAATAGCAAGGAGCTCTTCAACATCATGAAGGAAGTCTCCAACCCCAGCTCCAACACCAACGACATCCCGCCGTCGCAAGTACTGTGCGACTCCCTCGCCACTTTCTTCCACCGCAAGATAGCAGACATCTACGACAGCTTCAACATCCAGACAGCCCCAACAGACAGCAACAAAACAGACCCTCCGCACACCATCGACCACGACCCCCTGCTAGCCTGGGCCGGCGTGAGCATCGATGACACCATCAAGACCATGCACACAATCCACTCCGGCTCTCCGTCAGACCCATTCCTGCACCACGTCTTCAACAGAGCAAGTAGCTCCATCGCACCCTACCTGCGCAACATCATCAATCGCTCCCTCGAGACCGCGACCTTCTCAGAGATCTGGAAACACGCCGAGATCAACGCCCTACTCAAAAAACCTAGGGCAGACCCAAGAGACCTCAAGCACTTCCGACCCATCTCTCTGCTCCCCTTCCCGGCCAAGGTCATCGAGAAAACTGTCAACAGACAGCTAACCCGATACCTCGAAGAAAACAGAATCCTGGACACTTCCCAGTCAGGGTTCCGCAGCAACCACAGCACCGAGATAGCCCTCATCACCGCCACCCACAACATCAAGACCCTGCTGGACAACGGCGAGACCGCAGCACTCATACCCCTAGGCCTCTCTGCCACCTTCGACACCGTCTGCCACCGCACACTATGTGCACACCTCCACGCCGCAGAGATCCGAGACAAGGCTCTGGATTGGACCACCTCCTTCCTCTCGGGCAGAACCCAGAGCATCTGCCTCCCCCCCATTCCGTTCCAAAGCCTCCTAGATCATCTGTGGCGTACCACAGGGATCCTCCCTCACCCCGACGCTGTTCAACATTTACATGGCCCCGCTCGCACACGTAGCCCGACAGCATGACCTCAACATAATCTCCTACGCCGACGACACTCAGCTGATCCTCTCCCTCACCAAGTACCCCATCACCGCCAAAGCCAACCTCCATGAAGGAATGAAGGCCGTCGCCGACTGGATGAAGACCAGCCGTCTGAAGCTGAACTCGGACAAGACAAAGGTACTCATCCTCGGCATCAACCCTTCAGCCTGGGACGACTCCTGGTGGCCGACGGCACTGGGGGCCCTGACACCCACCGACCATGCATGCAACCTGGGAATCATCCTCGACTCAACGCTCTCAATGACCAAGCAAGTCAATGCCGTTTCCTCCTCCTGCGTCAACACCCTCCGCATGCTCCGCAAGATCCACAGATGGATCCCGACAGATACAAGAAAGACAGTCACCCAGGCCCTCCTCAGCAGCATACTCGACTACGGAAATGCCCTCTACGCGAGAGCCCCGACCAAGCTCATCAAAAGACAACAACGCATCCAAAACGCCTAGGCGCGGCTGATCCTCGACGTACCACGCCACAGCCACATCACCATCCACCTGAGAAACCTGCACTGGCTCCACGTCAACAAGAGGATATCCTTCAAGCTCCTCACCCACGCACACAAGGCACTCCACAAGACCGGCCCAGCCTACCTCAACAGACGGCTCTCCTTGTAGATCCCCAACCGCCAGCTACACTCCGCCGACCTACTCAAGACCTGGCTGTTCGATCAGTAGCACCCCCCCCAGAGCCTTGAGACCCTCGCGGGTATGTAGTGCACTTTACAAATGATTAATTGATTGACAATTTACAAATCAGCCACTAAATAGGTATCCATTTATCTTTACTTATATTAATGCTTTGTTTTCAACTTGTTGTTCATTTTTTATATCGCAGACATGACCTGTAGGTAAAGGAGTACTTTACATGAGCTCCAATTACATTACGTAATGTCACCACTCATTGCTTATAGGGATGGGGAGATTGAATTATTTATCCAGAATCACAGGATGATGAGCCAACTCCTGGACTTGAA
Organism: Lissotriton helveticus; assembly: GCF_964261635.1. NCBI lineage: Eukaryota > Metazoa > Chordata > Amphibia > Caudata > Salamandridae > Lissotriton > Lissotriton helveticus. The sequence goes on from NC_136072.1 coordinate 656,404,938, forward strand.
CCTGGTTCCCTATTTATGAGTCTGCACCTCTGGTAATAACACCATATCATGAGTATGGGGAAAATCATCATTTTGTTTTGGCGCTAACAAAAATTGAGTTTTTATGTGCACTAATATGTAAAACTGGTAAAAATAAAAATGTCGATTCTCATCACATGCTCCTGTCTCCCCTTCCAAGAATGAAGGACAAATAATTAAGCTTAGATGTCTGAGGTAATTCTTGTAGAGGGAGATTAAAGCGGGCGTGAATGAAGAGTGGCATCAACATTTAATTGTTGGCAGTTTTACAAAGTGTTCAAACAAAAAAAGAGTATTTCTCGGTTTTACTGAATGTTATTCTGTCTTACCTTGACTTCTTAACCTGTGTCAGGAGCTGGCTATAGCATTGATTGGGAGCTTGGCAATATATTGTGCACTGGCCTGCAGGAGCACGTTACCGGCAGTACAGTCTGTCACTCTCACAGAAGATGCCTGCTCTGCTGAAGCCCACCAAGTAATACTAATTACGCAGGGTGTAGGAGGCATGACATTATTTGTTTCCGGAGTTCTCAACCCTGGGCCCGCCCAAGCTCACATTTAAACCAATAGATTTTGGGGCGGGCTCAGGCAATAGTAAAAACTACCGAGATAGGTAGGGGGGAAGTCCAGAAGAAAAGAGCAGAAACTAAAGCCGGACTCGTTTTGAGCGCACTGCTTCTGTGTTATTATAAGCAGCCTAGAGCAGCAGGTAACCTAATTAGTGCTGGCATCAGGTTTCTAGATGCATGAATCAGGAGGCGGGAGGCAGGAGACTAGCCTTCAAATCGGTTGCCTCACGCCTGAATCGGGAGGGTTGGCATGTCTGGTTCAGCTGTATCTTTTCTGCCTGAATCCATGTTGTATTTCAACGCACCTCCTTTACATGACGTGCAATCAGCGCCAAACGCGTAGCGCCTACTTTCTTAGTCTAGTGTGGTTCCTAGCGACTAACCCCTCACAACAGAGCCCCCCCCACCCCCCAAGTCTTCAAGTGTATCGTCCACTCCAGTTCTTTAAACGGCAGGTCACTCATCTGCAGCACTCATCTTTTCAATGACAGACGCTACTGCTTGTAAGTTTTTAATGGTCCTGTTCTTGGTATTTAATAATAAAACATGTAGACCAGGAGATGCAATCTTTCAATATAGACAATATTTAAAATGAATTGCGTCATCTATACTGGTAGGCGTATGTGCTTGAACAGCAGTTTGTCAGTTGTCTCTGAATTCCGCACCTGGAGACGAGAGTCGGATTCATAAAGCCCCACCCACCAAAATCCTCTTGCTCCTTTAATTTCGTTAATAAAGGACACATAGGTAGGTGTACTTCTGAAAATATTTGTGAATCGAGGTTAAGCCAGTCGTGGGCGTTGTGGTGTTGAAACTGTTTTTTTTGGGTGTGCTGGTCAGTTGCTTCACCTGACCAAAACGAGGGGGACTCCTGAAACATTCTGGAGTTACTTAAAGGTCAAATGTTGGAAAGGAGTAAAGCATTTAATTCTAGATTATATGAATCTGCATCTCTGCCCAACACCTTTTTTTGGCCTGGCTACACGTGTTATCCATCAACGCCTAACACAGACTTGTGGCACAACCTCGCTCCAGGTCATTACGGAGTCTGTCTCCAGTCTGGAATTGTTCCTCATCAAACCAATCCTTTCAGATGTTAGTCTACTTAATTCAATGTAAGTAAAACAACTTCAATACCCAGAAGGCATTAAATTATGATAAGAAGGTCGGGCCTGAAAACAGTATATGTAATGACCAAGCGCTAGGTAATCACCTTGGAGGACTTGAGTCAACCCCTTCAGCCATTAGTTGGATTTGGTCAGCTGCCATCAGTAATTGCTTGAAGAAAGTGCCATTCACTTTTTAGATAATGGTAGAGGAATAGTTCGGTCTTACAGTTTTCAGTTGGCTAATAGGTGGTAGTCTGCCTTCCTTGAGCGCTTCCAATGGCCAGTGCATGTAGAATGAAGCAACATGCCCATGTCCTGCAATCAAGGCGTCTTTGTGCACATAGAAGTATTCCACACTCCTGTTGAACAAGGTTGGTTTTGAACATTTTTAGGGAATTTATTTCTAAATGGAATATTACCATGTTTACTTTGCACCAAGTGTGATTTTGCACCTAAATTTGTTTTGTGCTGCTAAATGTTTTCCACATTTATGCTTATGTTGAACCAGGGGCGTTTTAGCACCTACATGTGCTGTCAACCAGATGTGATGTCATATTGATGCACACCAATTACAACTAATGTGACCTCTTGCTAACTCATTTTTCTTTATCTGAACTCTATTTTTTCAAGAGGGATTTTACATTCCAAGGAATTTTATCTCCTGAATATGATCTGTATTCCTAAAATTGTTTCCACGCACTTGCTGATTTTGCACATAATATGATTCCTTCTCCTTAAGGATTTCTCCACTATTGATGATGTTGCTACAAGGATTATTTTTTACTTACATTTTCTGTGAACCAGATGAGGTCATCACACATAATTTACACCAAACATGCCATTTTACTATGCTTTTTTCTCTCTCTAGTAATTTTGTATCTGCATGTGGTGCCATACTCCAGCTGACTTTGCATAAAGGTTTTTTTTGTACCTAAATGTGATTTATTTAAAATAGAGGCTGCTCCCACCTTTGATATCACAACACTGCTTACTTTCGGTTAATGTACGTTTGCATGTATACATGATTTGGGCTCTTAACATTTTTCAACAATCATAGTGATGTTTGCACCTTGATTTGATATTCTGCCAATCAAATTGGGGTGGGGGGGGGGAGACTTACTGTTGCAGCCTTTTATAGTAATGCAACATCTTCCCCACTTCTCTCTGTCCTGAGTGATACTCCATGACTGCATAATGTGGCTGCACCCTATAGAATCCGCTCTTAAGAGCAACAGTAATCACATTTTGGGTATGATATCATTTTGGAGCTTCAGATCAGACTCTGACTCCGGTACGCATGTTCAAACACAGAGCCCTGCTGGTAACCTAGAAACCTCGGCATCGGGTTTCTAGGTGCATGAATCGGGAGGCGGGAGACTAGCCTTCGAATCGGTAGTCTCCCGCCTGAATCGGGAGGGTTGGATGTCTGCACACATCACTTTGAAGCCTTGGCAGCTGTGGTTAACGCTGCTCAAGCAGGAGTAGTGCTCGCCGCTGGATCTTGAAAGCGCATGCGTGCAATCACACGCATGCGCACTAAACGGCCTGCAAAGTGAGGAGCTTAAAAATACAGGCAGCCAAGACATGGGGTTTCCACGCATGCGCATAATTATGCGCATGCGTGGAAACGCGGGGGGTGTAAAGCCAGATGGGGTGGCTCTATCGATAGTACACCGGCAGTGGCGCCAAAATCTTAAGTTTAAAGGAAGCCCCAACTAAGCTACCTGAACGAAGCAGCGACAAAGACCGAAAGAAACGCTGTCCGTATACTTCAACTTTTAACCAGGTATGTCCAGAGCGTTAAGACAAGGAGATATGTAGGATTTAGATATCTAAAGAAACTAGCGATTAATGTCAATTAAAAAAAAAATAACCCTTTGTATGTGTTTTACACACAGCCTTCAGAGAGACAGCGGGAGTTAGGAGGTGGAAGAACCACGTTATCAAAGAGCCATAGCGCATCAGGAGCCTTACCGACAGGGCTGAATATCGGCACAGCCTAACACCCCAGGTAGTAATGTAAGCACTACGCCTGTTTAGTTGTTATAAAACCATAATACAAACCCTAAACATAATGAAATATATACTTCACAGTTGGCCCTACGAATAAACAGTCTCCAGAAATGAAAATTGTCATCTCGAAATATCTGCATTTTAACACAGCGCCATACCAGAGAACTGGCCTTAGATCTAAGCAGGTATGAACTTATCAAAATATATCTTGTGTGACAACCATACTATATGTGTTCACAAATATACTAATATATATGGTAATTTATATAACATTTATCTTAGGAGCAGTAATTTGGGATCTAAACCCTTTCAACACTATAAATCCATCTCCATCTATTTATCGCTCACCCTGAGTGAAGTTAACGGGTATGTTTCCATCTAATAATACCTAGATAAAATATTCGTTAATGTAAATATGGGAGCCATTTATTAATGTGTACCCTTTAATTTCAGACCTTACTTTTAAACATCCGAACAGTATTGAGGCCGCTAGAAATGTTTTGATCTTTTCCAGCTGGATACATCTCTTCAGAGCTTACATGCGCTATATAGGTATGAATGGTTATCCCCGATATTTATCTTTGGCAAATTTCTTTCTCATGGCCAAGATCTGTATATATACAGTAGGATCCCACCCACTGCTTTTATCCTTATGATATCTCCTCCGGGTATAAGATTCCCCTCCCTGCAAAATTATAGCTCTTCCATCGATTCCCCTGTAGCATATCATACCGAAACCTCTCCCCCTATTTTCCATCTGCAAACATTAATTGATAATATGTACCAACTGAAGAGGGTATTTTGAAGCTATGCAACCCTTTGTATATAATGTATATAGATATATAGATAAACTGATGAGAATAATGTATAATATGTATATAAATGTACAGTGTTTTATAAAAATGTATATGAACATGTAAATGGAATAATGCTAGCACTTTAGTCCTGTAGGCAAGGATCACCTTTGAGCGGGGTACAATCACTGTAGGAAAAAAACTTAAGAAGAAAAAAATTTTGATAAAAAGATGAGTTTATTGTTAGACGTTGTTTTTTAGAATAACATCTTGTAATAGACAAAATACTAAACTATTGTTTTTTATTATAGTTACTGTCTATGCAAATAAGAAAAATGCAGAATTCCTGAGGAAGGCAACTGGCCGAAACGCGTAGAAGGGAATATGTTCTGTATTTAGGAAATGATATCATGAATGGTTAAAAATTAAAATGTTATTTATGAATTAATCAGTGAAAATTCAATACCATGTGTTATATGTAAATAAGAAAATGTCATAAAAAGATGAAATGAGAGAAGAAAAATTGCACTTTATAAAAAATAAAACAAAACATTTAATATAATTTAGTTGTTGGAAATTAGTTCATTGAAAAATAACGTCTTTTTTCACTTTGTAGTAAATGTGCACGTAACCCGGTGTGTGCGGTCAACTTTTCAAAAAAGTATTATACCTTGCTAGGGTTCATCCTTTTAGGCAGGGGCCCTGATCTTTCAAAATAAAAAGTCACTTCCTTCTGAACCTGCTGGATCGAGAACCATGTCTTCCACCCTAAATTCGAGAAGCCAGATTCAGCAGCTGACCTCACGGTGTAATCAAAACCATACAGGTCTGTGGTTGGAGTTGGTGAGAATGATTTTACATTCACACCTTTGTTGAAGACCTCACTGCTAAAGTCTGAGCTATTACATGTAGGTTTACACAAATCAGATAATGTGAGACGCCAGCCTTCCTTTTATGCACGAGACGATACTCCGCCTTTTGGGGCAGCGCGGGACCTACCACCACCTCATTTGCTTCCTCGCTGTTGGGGACTACGCTGGGGGCAGCCAAAAGCCCCGCAAGGATACCGCCGACCCACCTGCACCACCGCCCAAGCCGGAGCACTCCAATTCCCGGCGGGCCGTGGGAGTGCATACCTGACGTCATCCCCAAGCGCCCGGAGGCGCTCAAAAGACCGAGGCGCCTCCTGCAGCGTGGGACACGCGCGGGCTCTGCCCGGGCGAAGCCCGGGCCAAGGGCGGGCTCGTCCCGCGCCCATCAGCGGTGGGAAGAGGCAGGGCTGGGCCACCTCTCTTCCACCTGGTTTGCAACTGCATCTATACAAGAGCCTATGATCTAAAAGGTACTGTGGGGATCCTGAGGGGGCCTACTGTTGACTGTGTAATATTCGTGCCCCCTAAAGGGTGTCTAATAATATCAATACCCAAAGCTATCCAAGGGGGTTCGACTGGAAACAATGGGCAAAAGAAAATCTATGGAGGGGGGCGCAGCTCTGGTAAATACAAAAAAGGGGAAAAAAGCAAAAAGGGCTCAGCATGCGGCCACTAATTGTGTCCTCTCAAGTATTGAAGCTATTGTCAGTGAATGTGAGGAGATTCTAGGGGGAATCCCAGCACTACTGTGAGGGAGGAAACTTGTTTGTCAAACATGGCCCCTAAACCAAATTGGACCAAGGTGATCCCTGCAATTTTTAATAAGAAACCCCTTCCCCCCGACCTATCTGTAAAGTGCATAGCCCCTCCGAGGGCCTTACGGAGCAAGGTGTCACAGAATCTCCAAAGAGTGCTAATTCATCCACTAAGATTGTCCTGCCTAATAATTTATCTGAGATTCCTAATCAGACCCTAAATGAGGTATTAAGGGAGAAAGTCACCCCCTGTTCCAACAGATTTGCTGTCCTAGAAGGCGAATCTGGGGATTTACTTGAAGCCATATCACAAGGGTCTAGAAAATTAGAACCCAAGATGCTCGGCCATGTGGATTGCTCCACATGCCTATCCTCCAACAGGTTACTCCTGAATAAAATGGGAGTTCTTGAAAGGGAATTGGCCGCAATCAAAAAATTGCTGATGGAGCTATCACAGAAGGGGGAAATGAATGGGCCTAAAAAAGTAATATCTCCAACACCGCCCACTCTGGTAACATCTTTGACTACAAGGGAAACCCCTCTCATAAAGCCCAAAATAGGTGGGGGGATACCAGGAAAGGAACTAGGGTCCATAGACCGAGTGGCAATAGGAACTGTGCTGTGCTACCCAACACGGGCTCTTATGCAGATGCCACGAAATCTGGGGGAACCACGCCAAAGTGCCACGAACATCGTCGGAGTAAAATAGATCCGAATAGTCTAAGCACGGTTAATAAAGGGTTAAGTGTGGGTGATTGTGGGAGCCCTCAATCTATTAATAAGCACCCAGGAAACCCAAAGGCAACGGTATACCTAACCAGGGTCTCAAAGCTTAGAAGGGACTCTGGTTATGAGAGCAGTGAAGCCATCCATAATAAAGCAATTCATTGGATACGTCATGTGAGGGGGTGCAGATCAATTATCAGGGAGGATATGATCAGTGTCAAAAGACTGTCCCGGTTCAGCTCCCACACAGACTGCATTGAAATAAAGTTGTGCAGTGTGGCGTTTGCGGAAAGCTTAGTGTCCTTGGAGTATCGAACATGTCCCCCTAAGCATTCTAATATCCAAATCAGATATTTACCATTATGGTCTATAGACAGTCTGCAGGACGATACCAAATTGAAGAAAATAGATTGACTATACAAAGAAATGCCCCCTGACCGTGTGGTTGATATTTCCAATACTGTTAATCAGGAAGATCCGATCTTAACAACTATGGTAACTTTAAGTAATGTGAACTCGGAAGGGTTTATACCGGGTACCGTAGACCAACCTGAGTATGAGAACTGGACCGATGAATTAAGAGTGCCCGCTGATCCCGATAGTTTGGAGTTAACGGGCTTAGTTGCTAAGGCTCCCCCCTGTGGTGAGGAAGGAAATAACAGTGTGATTAGACTGCTCTCCTGGAACATAGCAGGTCTCCAAAAGAAACTGGCCATCCCGGAATGGAATGGGTTTATTAGTAAGTATGAGATCTGCATGTTCCAGGAGACCTGGAGCACGGTCCCGCTGTACAAATCTGGGTACTCTACTTTCTTTATCCCGGCAATTAAACTAGGGAAAGGTCGCCCATCTGGGGGTCTACAAATATGGGTCAGTGTGGCATTAAATTGTGCTATTACCAATCATAATTCAGGTTCGGGTGATATTATGCATGTATCTGTTAAAGGACCCCACAATGACACTACTGTAGAATTGTTCAATGTTTATGCTAGAGGCACTCCAGGGGCACAAAACTCAGACACTATAGCAGCCTTAGAAACGGCGCTAGCAGGCGTCCCCCATTTGGCCAATATTATTGTGGGCGGCGACTTTAACTGTACATATGAGCCCCTAATGGAGGAAGATCTTTTTGGGGTCAGTGAGGAGGATGCGAGGCAGGGAATTCCCCCTCTAAGCTTGGTGCCAATTGGGAAATGGACACCTCGGGGGGTACAAATCAATGCTCTAACAATAGAATATAATCTTTGAGCACTGAATGGCAGGACCACCTCGGATCCTAATGGGGCAATGACCTTTAACAGACTCAGCAGCCCCTCACGTATTGACTATATTCTGCTCAATACTTGTTTTTGGAGGAGCTTAGTAGACATGGAGGTAATCCCTTCCCAAGACAGCGATCATAACCCTCTATGCATGAAAATTAGATGGGGGAGCGTGGGAGAAGTACCTAAAACCCCGCTACTAATAACAAAAGAGGTGGTGCCCTCTAATTGCAATCGTAGATTAAAATGGCAGAAGGTGGCATGTCAGGAAGAAACATTGTTTGGTATTAAAGAGCTAGTGCTTGCGATGAGTAGGGAACTCTCCGTATTTAACATGCCCCAGGATACAGAGCAGGGCTTTGGCTTAAGAGAATTGTATAGGAGTCTTATAGAGAAACTGGGCTCTTTTTTTACTGCAAAGGAGAGTAGATGTAATAAGAACAAAACTCCCAAAAGTGGTAATTTGTGGTACACGGCCAGGTGTAGGGAAAAAAGAAAGGCCATAGCCATCGCCTTGCGTAGAAAGGATCCCGTTGCTGTAAGAGTTGCTAGAAAGGAGTACAGCAATACGGTGTATCTGGCAAAACGGGAATGGGAGGAGGACCACTAGCAACAGCTTAAATCAGCTGCTCAATTAAAAGATTCAACCCTGTTCTGGGAATTAATAAATAAACTTAACAGAAGGGGAACAGAATCCGTCCCAAACCACATAACTGAGCAGCAATGGTTTTCACACTTCTCTAAACTATATTGCGGTGAGATGGAACCAGATCAAAGTCATGGGCCACTGAGAGAATCTTCCCGAGATAACATTGTACCAACTGATCCCTTCACCTTTAATGAGGTTAATATTGCCATAAAAAACATAGCCCCGGAAAAAGGCTGCAGGGCCGGATGGCCTACCGGGTGATTTATTACTACATGACCCCTCACTGTGGGCCAACTTCATCGCCCTTCCTATGAATTTAATTGCACAAGGACACCCTGTTCCTGAGTCGTGGAAGGGAGCTGAAGTTGTAACCATATACAAGAAAGGTGCAAGGGAGGACCCTGCCAACTATAGGCCGATTAGTTTAATCGATGCGGTCTAAAAGGTAGTAGGCAGGGTCATTGTATCGAGAATAGGGTCCTGGCTTGATGAGGGGAACATTCTGACACACTTTCAGGCGGGATTCAGGGAAAGAGTGGGCACGATGGACCAGGTTTTCAGACTCTTTGCGGTTTACTGGAAAACTGTCTCTATCGGGAAAGGCAGTTTATACCTGGCCTTTATTGATCTGAAAACCGCCTTTGACCTGGTGCCCCATGACGAGCTTTGGCAGGTATTAAATGATATGGGCTTCCCACGCTATCTCCTCGAGCTCATTAAACAACTCCATGAGGATAATTATGCTAAAATCAGATGGGGGAGCCAGGGACAACTGACAGGCAGGGTTCCGGTGAATAGGGGTGTCCGCCAGGGCTGTGTAATGGCGCCGACTTTGTTCTCTCTCTTTATCAATGGGGTGGTAGCCCATTTGAGAGAGAGCCCAGCCAATGCCCCGGTCCTGGCGGGAGAGAAACCACCTACCCTCCTCTTCGCAGATGATACCCTGCTGATGCCCAAAACCCCTATGGGGCTACAGAAATTGTTGGATAGCTTTAGCCTGTTTTGTGAAGCACGGGGTTTGCTTATCAACACCTCTAAAACTAAGTTGATGGTATTGTCATCATCTAGAAAACAAAGGAGGATTAATGTCACCCTTAACGGATCCCCATTAGCGGTCGTGGAGGCATTTGATTACCTGAATAGGGGTGTCCTCCAGGGCTGTGTAATGGCACAGACTTTGTTCTCTCTCTTTATCAATGGGGTGGTAGCCCATTTGAGAGAGAGCCCAGCCAATGCCCCGGTCCTGGCGGGAGAGAAAACACCTACCCTCCTCTTTGCAGATGATACCCTGCTGATGGCCAAAACCCCTATGGGGCTACAGAAATTGTTGGATAGCTTTAGCCTGTTTTGTGAAGCACGGGGTTTGCTTATCAACACCTCTAAAACTAAGTTGATGGTATTGTCATCATCTAGAAAACAAAGGAGGATTAATGTCACCCTTAACTGATCCCCATTAGCGGTTGTGGAGGCATTTGATTACCTGGGTATCAGGGTGAACAACAGAATGAAATGGGACACCCATGTGGCCAAAATGCTCCTAAATCATAAAAGAATGTCAGGGGCAATTTTGAGAAATCAACAAATCTCAATTAGTAAACCTGTAGCCCCGGCCCTCGTGGTATACGAAGGAAAAGCATTAGCCTATGCAGTTTACGGTTCAGAAATGTGGTGGTTTGAGAATACCACGGATCTGGTTAAAGCCGAGAATAAGTTTATGAGGGATCTGGTTTCCCTCCCCCTCTCAACACCCTTAAAACCACTCTTGCATGATCTGGATAAACGTTCAATTAAAGATATAGTTCGCCTCCGTCCTTTATTGTTTTGGGTGCGTTTGAGGAGGACACCCGAATTGGCGAACTATGCTTTAGTGTAAGCATGGGCGTAAAATCCGTTCCGCTCGCGGATTTTGCGGATTTTCGGTAAATTCGCAATCCGCGAACTCTCGCGAACTTACCGAAAATTCGTAAATCCGTGCGAAGCAGATTTTTTTGCTTGGTCGCACTTGCCAACTAGAATACTATACAATTTCGCGGGAGTAAACACTTGCGAAAACGTAGATGCGGTGGGCAGCGACAATCTCGCAATTGCGAGATTGCAAAATTTGCAATTTCGCACAAGAAATCCACCAGCAGGCAGCATAAACCTTGAAAATTATGATTTTTATCAGAATAACTCCTCAGGTTGACATTTGCCTGCACTTTTTTTTTGCAAGGAGTCCATTTTGGGTGGGGGGGTGGGAGGAAGGAAGTGCCCCACAGTCTCCAACTTCCTGTTCCTGTCCAGCAGGCTCCTCTCAGTGCTTTCTTCATGTGCTGGTCACTTTGATTTGGATCTTGACCTGGAAGCACTCAGCAGGTGCAAAAGTTCAATCTTATCATTAGTAACCATTCCCTGTAGTGCCTGGAAGGATTACTTTTTGTGGATGCTGCTGGATATTTGGATTTTTGCTAAACTGAAAGCACTCAGCAGGTGCAAAAGTTCAATCTTATCATTAGTAACCATTCCCTGTAGTGCTTCCTGAGGGGCCCCTTCAGAGTTCAGTTGCCTACTTGCAACTATTCTATGACCCTGCTCTGACCCTCACAGCAGGCTCAGGGAAAGCAATTACAGATAAGGAAGCAGGTTACAGCCAGGAAGTTCAAATTCAGTAACACATTAATCAGCCCCTAATTCATTTATGTCAGTTGAGGCAGGGCAGGTGTGCTTTTCCACCCATAATCTACAGTGATGAACTAGAGGGTGGCATGGGTGAGCCAGAGGGGGGCATGGGTGAGCCAGAGGGTGGCAGTGGTGAAACAGAGGGTGGCAGTGGTGAAACAGAGGGTGCTGTGATGAACCAGATGTAGAAACAACATGTTCGCGACCGTTGCTACCCGAAAAGTAAGTTCGCGTTTGCGAACTGGTACAAAATCCTCGCGAACTGGCAGAAATCCTTGCGAACACAAAAAAAAAAAAATTCCGCAAATTCACGTTAGTTTGCGGATTTTGCGGATTGCGAATCCGTAAATACGCAATTTCGCGGATTGCCAATTCGCAAAATCGGCCCATGCTTACTTTAGTGGTGGACGAATTAATCAAATTGAACAGCTCAAAGGAAATTATGTGGCTGAACAATTTGAGGCAGCTGGTCATGGACCTGGGACTGGGAGATTCTTGGGTGACCCAAACACCCCCATCCAAAGAAAATATGAAACAAATCTATTGGGAATGGGTTCAGGCGGAGGAATTACACAGTACAAAGTGGGGGGCTCTAACTAATAAATTTCTAGAACACAAACCTATCAGGAAGCTGGAACCTTTTTTGGACTTTATACTAGTTCCAAGAGACAGATCTCTCTTTTTAAAAATGAGATATGGGACATTGCCATTAAATGAATTTACAGAGAGATGGAAGAAGTCTCGGCTAAATCAAGCTACCTGTCCAGGCTGTTCATGCCCTAGTGAGTCCCTACCACATTTTCTGTTCGCCTGTGAAGCATATATGGATGTTAGAAGAAAATGGCTAAAACCTGTTTGCAAAGAGTTAGGAGTACGGCAATGTAAGATGGCCTTACGCATTCTCACATCAGATACAACATCTCTGACCCTGATCTGTGGGGTTGCAAAGTATCTGGGAAGGGCCTGGCTGATACGCACTAATTTATTGAAAAGTAAATGTTTAAGTTAACTCTCGCCAAGTTTGATGATATGTACATGTTTAAATTCACTGCTGCACTTTAAACCTGCCCGCACTTTTTTATTGTAAAAAAGCTTTTTTAACATTTTTATTGGCTGTATCTAGCTGTATGAATTTTTATTGTTGTATTAGATAGGAAATGTGTTTACTTTTATGATAAAAATGTATCGAATAAAGTATTACAACGATAATGTGAAACCTTAGAAGAATTTATTAAACTGTGGTGTTGTAGCACATGCAATATTATGTCAAATACTTCATATCTTGCAACCTGTGTCTTTTAGGTACTGGGGACAATAAGTCACCAGTGTAGGGAAGCGGGCAATCCGAGGAGAGAATCAATTCAATTTCAAAGCTTTATTCGACTTTTAGTCATAAAAGCAACCTCCTAACCATCATACAATAAATACTAAATATAAGAATAGTGCATTAAAAAACATATTAAACAGCAAAAGTCGAAATGCTAATAATACTAAAAAATGTATACATACAATTTTATAAAATTTCATATAAAAATGTTAAAAGGGACAAGCAAGATTATACAGGCAGTTAATAATTCATATTATTCAATAGGCTTTAGAGCACGAGATCTTATAACCCACGCCCAGGCAAGGAATTTTGCTACGCCTATTACCAATGGTGTTGAGGTATCAGATGTTAGGATTCTTAGGGCCTGTGAACAACAGCGGGTGCCCATGTTCTTACAAATTGGTTTTAGCCACTTTCGACGTGGAGTCGCATAGAGGGGGCAGGAAAAAAACAGGTGTGCAATGTCCTCTATTTGGTTTTTACAATGGTCGCAATAAGCGTCCTGTAGTGGGGACCAATTTTGTGTAAAAGCATTCACTGGTAGAGTTCCCACACGGAATTGGAAATATAGTTTCCTATCCAGTGGACGTTCAACTACATCCCAATATTTTTCGTATAATGGAATTTGTTTAGTATCCAAAAAACGTGAAGTCAGGGAAGATTGCAAACCTTTACGATACAGAGTTACGTACACTGACTCCCAGTAGATATCCTTCAGTTGCTTTTTCGAAGGAAATAGGGCAGCATCCTTGTTACCCCACAAATGGTCCAGGCCCAATTTCACCGATGTTCCCCGAAGTTCCTTTAGCCATGCAATGCAGTGGAAGCGATCAAAATTCACAACATCAAAAAAAGCTGATGCATAGTGACTTAACTCTGGGGTTACCATTAGCCGCCTCCAATACAACAAAGGACGTAGGCGTGCAATGTCTTCAATGTTTTTCCTGCCTAAGTCCATTTTAAGTGGGATTATAGGTGTACTTTGTGGGGCCCTAACAAGCCCTCGCAGGAATCTATTTTCCGCCCGCCCTAAGTCTCCTAGGTTTGAAAAACCCCAGAGCTCAGACCCATATAAGCATGCACTTACTACCTTCATACTATAAACTTCAAGTGCACAATTTATAGGTCTTGTCAAAGAGGTATTATGTTTGATAGTAACTGCACCGGCTAACTGGCTGAATTTTAAAGATGCCATGTTGATGTGTGATTTCCATTTCATATCATGTTGAAGGGTGATTCCTAGATAAGCAAAGGCATCTACTTTTTCCAGTGGTTCACCCTTATATTTTATCACCCCCTTGAAACCTGTTTGGGAACTCAGGCACATAAATTTGGTTTTGCTGGTATTTAATTCCAGGCCTCGGCTGTCGCAAAAAACCCCAAAGGCATCCACCGCTTTCTGCAATCCACTGGGCGTACGTGATAATAAGAGCGTATCGTCCGCGAACATAAGTACCGGGACGTGTACACCTGCCATGGTTGGAGCATCATTTGGAGATTTATTTAAATGCTCCACAATTCCATTTATATAGATTGAAAAAAGCATTGGGGCCAGGACGCACCCTTGCCTCACCCCTCGTTCTACTGGGAAGGGGGACGTCACTACCCCCTGTTTGCCCCACCTTATTTTAGCATAATTATTTTCGTGAAGGCGCACCAGCAAAGTAAGGAGCTCATGGCTTATTCCCGCCTCAGCCAGGGTTTCCCACAGTTTCTCTCTCGGCACCAGGTCAAACGCAGCTTTTAGGTCCATAAAAACTGCATATAATGTGCCATTTCGCAGCGTGACATTTCTCCAATAAATGGCTAAAAAATAAAAGACTTGGTCAACACTACTAGTCAAGGGGCGGAAACCCGCTTGATATGGTGACAGTATATTTTGGTCTTCAATCCACTGCTGTAGTTTATTCTGGACTAGTCGACCCATTATTTTCTGCGCTGTGTCAATCAGACTAATGGGTCTGTAATTTTTTGCCTGGGTTTTGTCCCCCTTTTTATATACAGGGATGATTTCTGCCCCTTTCCATGAGGCTGGGACTTCTCCACCCATGGCGATTGCATTTGACAGCATTGTAAAATATGTGCACCAAGAGATACGGTCAGATAGAAAAACGTCTGCTGGGATGCCATCCATGCCTGGCGCTATTCCACCCGACACACAATCCAGTGCCAAGTTAACATCCTTTTCAGTGAATATCTGATCACTGAAAAAGACAGCTTGGGGGGGAGATATGGATGCATATATCAAACATCTGGCATACTGGGGTTTGAAAAAGTCATTCCAGCCGTCTATTGGCACATGATTTTGCGGTTGGGCAGCTGTCCCACCCCTGTTCCATTTAACTAAGGCCCAAAACCGCTTAGAATCTTTATTAGTACATGCCTGCTTTAGTTCACTCCAGCCCTCTTCATCCCAGCACCTCTTTGCTTGCTTTTGTGTCTGCCTATAAAAATCCCTTGCCCTTTTAACAGCTGTTGGGTTTCCTAATTTTAATTCTTGACTTAAGTTTTGCCTTGCCAATCTACAGCTTTTATCATACCAGCCTTTAACGGCTAAATGTTTTTTGGCTGGGGTTTGGTCTACTGTTTTAATAAAAAAACTTTGCAGTTTATAAAATAGATTTTTATGAGCCTCCATCATGTATTCTTGGAAATTACGATTCCCACCATACGCTTTGATGTTGCTCACTTCCTCTCTTACCTGCGTTTTCAAATTTTCTAAGTTTCTTTCATCTCTTAACAACATTCCCCATTTCAAGTGTCTTTGATTATTTGAGCAGACAACATCTCGTGTTACCATCAACTTTTTGTTAGTGGGTACTCTAGACTATTGATAAGACTGGAATGTCATGTACAGGGGGTGATGGTCACTCTCTAATCGTGAAACAACTTCCATGTCTAGTAGCTTGGGCCATGCTCTTACATCAATTAAGAGATAGTCAATCCTGCTTGTAGCACGACCATTATCAAAGGTGGAGTTCCCTTTTAGGACGGATTGTGTTCTCCCGTTCGCAGCTCTCAAGCCTCTAGAGAGGCAGAGGCTCTTTATTCTAATGAGCGTAGCACTCCATCTTTTTATGGGAGGAATCTCCAATTGTGGTATTCCCCATCTACTATCCTCCTCTTCCGTTAGACTCCTATCCTCTTCTCCTAGGGGCTCAAAGGTTGAATTAAAATCACCACCCACTATGATGTGGGGATTAGGACGGAGAGTTTCAACATCTTGTTCTAGGATGGAAAAGACATCAGAAGGAATACCTGCACCAACCCCCCTAGCATAGATGTTATACAAGGCGACTTCTTGGCCATTGGGCCATCTAATATTTAGTGCTAGGATGTCATTAGATGTTATTTGCCTTTGTGATATGGTGCAGGACAATGCTTGACGAACCCATATCAACAATCCTCCAGAAGGTCGTCATTTTCCACCTCTAAATGCAGGTTTAAAAAAATTTAGATACCCCATTCGAAAAACTGGGTTGACTGACCAGGTTTCTTGCAACATGACTATATCATGCCTGTCAATATAATCAACCCATTTATGTTGGTCCATGAGTTTGTCTAATTGGCATGTGGGATATTTTGACTCATTTTTCAATAATAATCCTTTATCTATTGTGAGTCAATCACACTCGTTTAGATTAGACAATGCTGAATATCTATTATCTAAGTTTAGCCCCCAGACATTAGATGGACCCTCCTTTGCACATCTACTGGTCACTGTTGACCATTTGGTTCTCAGGATGCTCGGGTTTGGTGCTAAACCTTTCCTCTTATAAAAAAAAGTCCAGGGTGAGTGGGATTAACTCCGCTGTTCTGCTTTGGGGTGGAAGAAGGTTGTTTAAGATTTCAGGTAAAACTTCGGGGCCTTTAAGACTCAAGACCACACAGTCCCCTGAAAATTTCTTGATACTATTCCCTATCTATTTTACGCGTCTTGCGGTTAATAAATCTTCTGCCAATTTGTGTTTACCCCCAGGACCCATGTGCATATTGTTATTTAACCATTGGAGTGCCTTATTTAATAGGGATTCTGGATGTTCTTTCTGACCTATATTTAACGGGGGAACATTGGCAAGTACCAGGATAAGGCGTGAAGCTTCAACAATTAGCTCCATAGGGTTGTTTTCTAGGTTGGGGCCCTGTGCTATACAATTGACATCAGGCTCTATAGATGCAATGGTAGCAAGATTGACTTGATCTGGACCAGGCTCAGATCGAACCTGCTCATTCTGAGGTATCTCTATTACACCTTGGGATGAGCCTTCTAGTCGAGTTTTTTCAGCCAGTTTTTCTACCAGTATGGTCGGCAATTCCCCCATGTTATTATTAGTTGCTGTTATATAGTCCTCCATTTTATTTATTTTAGCAGTAAGATGATCGATTTTTGACAATATGGGTTTTATTAGCTGATTTAGCTTAATGTCCAGCATGCCCATGAGTTTTTTTAACATACCATCATCATCCCAACCTTGGTTCACATCTCCTCTGCTCGTATTCCCATCAACATTTTTCCTGGTAGGCGGAGTAGCTGGCCTTTTCCTGCTAGACCTTAACCCTTCCCTTTTAGTCAAGATCTTAGCAGTCGCTTTTGTTACTCTTGGGGCAGGAACAGGAACAGCGGGTGAGAGGGGGGTGGAATCTACTATCTCCAAGTCTGGATCTGGATCATGCAGAGAGAGTTCTAGGTCTGGATCTAAATCTCCAGTTGGCGTTTCAGCATTGCTAGCTGAATGTACCATGGCTGATACATTTTGTGCTAGCCCCATATCCAGCCCATGGGAGGCTGGAGATGAGGTATTCGAGGTGTCCAGAACAATTAGATCCGTAGTTAAGATCTCATTTTGGGACAACGATAGTGGGGTGCCAAGACCCAACGATGACCTCCTATCATGATTATTTTTTTCCACCACTTACCAGGTAGTTATCCATGGTGTTACCCGGAGCTATAAGATTTTTTACCTTCGACATTTAGGTACTAGTAGTAGTTACTAACAGTCTTTACCCCTCTACAGACAATATAGTCAATTAGAGTCACCAAAAAGTCTTGTTACCTTCCTGCTTGACTTCCCAAACAGTCCTGGTTCAGAGCAGACAGCAATATAGGCTGCAAGTAAAGGTAAATCCTGACGATATTAAATGTAGTGGGTCTTTGAAGTGCAACACGAAAGAGGGATGGCCCGTCCCGTCACCTTAGGTCCCCTGAGGGCCACAGAGGGCCCGCCCTTTGCCCGGGCTTCGCTCCGGGCGTCCCGCTCGCGTCCCGCGATGCAGCAATGACGCCGGTTTTATGCGCCTCCTGGCGCTCCCTTCACTCGCGGACCCAGCAGAGCTTCTGGGTGTTGTAGTTCTGCCTCGCCTGTCTCCGCTCGGCGGCTCCCGCTGAAGATGGAAAAAGCGGTAGAGCGGCGGGAGACTGGCGGGTGGGTCCACGGAGGGCTAAGCAGGACAGAGAAAGTCTTTTGGAAGTGTAGCAGCTCAGCAAGAATTGGCACAGGCACGAGCAAACAGGAAACCCACTTTCAATAGCGTTGACGCCGTTTTTATGCACCTCCTGGCGCTCCCTTCACTCGCGGACCCAGCAGAGCTTCTGGGTGTTGTAGTTCTGCCTCGCCTGTCTCCGCTCGGCGGCTCCCGCTGAAGATGGAAAAAGCGGTAGAGCGGCGGGAGACTGGCGGGTGGGTCCGCGGAGGGCTAAGCAGGACAGAGAAAGTCTTTTGGAAGTGTAGCAGCTCAGCAAGAATTGGCAGGAGAGAATCCAATCCTCCTCCAAGCAACAATGTGAGTGGCTAGCACTGCTCTGAAAGACAAGGATCAGGAGGAAGAATATGAGCAGGAGCTAGCCAAGGGGAAGCACATGGATCAATAGAAGGCCATTATAGACCCTCTGCCAAAAAGAGTGAAGGCTACATCATATCCATTCAGCATTGTACCTCCCATTTCTGAGGATTGACAGTCCAACCAATCACAGAGTCTACCACCCTCAAACAACCCTCACCTCCTAACAACCCTCACGTCCTTGTTCAATATGTAGATTCTCCTAGGTCTACTTCAAGCATCTGAAAGATAGCACCCCTGGTGTGGAGCAGGTATCCTCCAGGCATGAATCTCTCATCCACAGCCTCCCACCTGCCACTCCTTCCTGTGTTGGTTAACCTGATGGTCAAATCAGAGGGCATCACATGCAGAGGCACATGCTCATGTTGGCCAGTGGGAGGGACAATTGTCCAACAACAGACTGATGTATGGCAGGACATTCAAGCAATAGGGGCTACTTTATCTGACATTGCAGACTCACTTCAAGGACTCACTCATATTTTTGACATGCAGGCCATGCCTTCTAGAATGTTGTGAAATGTTGCTAAGATAAGTTGAGGATGCACCAAGACCAAACGAAAATAAATAGGGAAGAGAGTGCAAGACACCATGCCTTAAGATGGTTCAGGAGAGTCTCAAGATTGGGGAACTACCGGAGAATCAGACCTGCTAACATTGTAGTAATATACAAAACTGGATAACCGCCAGATCACTGTGCTTCTTATAGACCAATTACCCTGCTAAATGCTGAGGTGGAGATTTTAGCAAAAGTGTTGGTGACCCGGTTAGCTCCACTTCTGAATACGTGGATCCATCCCGATCAATCGGGATTTATGCCTAGTAGGAACACCAAGCTTAACTTGAGATGCCTTCATGGAGTATTGGGGAGAGCAGAATATATTCAGGATGATGCTGTGGTGGTGTCATTGGACGCTAGAATGGCTTTCAACATGAAAGAGTGGCCTTTTCGGTTCACTGTCCTGGATAGACTGGGGATAGGTCCAAAAGTTTTAGCTTGGGTATGTCTGTTATATACGATACCCTTAGCACAGGTAACAGTAAATGGGGAAAGGTCTGCAGTTCTTAGATTACAAAGAGACACAAGAAAAGGATGTTCCCTCTCCCTGTTGATTTTCGTTTTAGTCCTGGAACCGCTGGCGGTGTGGATACTGGGAGACCCGCTGATTAGAGGGATAAAATGGTCGGATAAGATCTCCCTTTACGAGTAACACATTCTCCTTTATGTGGCACACCCTTATTCTATGCTACACAGGATACTCCATATCTTTACCCTGTATCAAAATTATTCGGGATATACTATAAAATGGGATAAATCACTGATATACATCCATTGTGGCTGGAGACTGCGGCTTTACAGATAATGTACAGCAAGGGTAATGACAGAGGTATTTCAATACTTGTTGCCAGGGACCCTGTGGTTTTGCATGAGCATAATTTAGAATCCCCCCTGCAACGGCTTTGGGAAGATGTACAGCATTGAAGGACATTGCCTGTGCTGCATTTGGGGAAGGATTTCCTCTTTAAAATAATGACATTGCCCCTCTTTTGATATATTCTACAAAATACATCATCTCAAGTCCCACCTACATATTTTTGAGAGATAGAAGCGGTCGTCTGAATGCTCCTTTGGGATGGAGGGACCTCACGGATAGCTTTAAAAGAATTGATGAGAAGCTGGTATGATGGAGGGATTGTACTTCCAGCACTCCAATATTATTATTGGGTGGCACAACTTACACTGGTCAACAACTGGGTCCAACTAGCACAGGACAAACCAGCCTATAGGATGAACAGGCATAATATGCGGTCTGGGGACTACCTCGGAGCCCTTTATGGGGGGAAACAAGTTGCCCCAAAAGCTGCCCCAGCCTCAGAGGCCATTATAAATGGCATACAGCGACAGCAGTATTTGGGTGGTGAAATAAAATTACCTGAGCAACACCCGGGAATTGACAAGTGGGATCTTATCAGTCTTTCACAGGTGGTTGACCTATGGGCAGATGGGAAAGTAAGGTCCTTTTTTGATCTCCAGAGAGACTATGAGGTCTTCCAGATTCCTACCCGCTGGTAGACAGGTTACTAGATGAGTATATGCAGAGGAAAGCCATATCCCTAACTTATCGTAAAATATTATATGACTCCCCTGACACCTTGGCAGAGGTACGGGATAACGGGATGAGATAACTGGGGCAATTGGGAGACGATGAGTGGCAAGAGACACTGGCGTCCCCTAGGGAAGTGGCCATACAATCGCGTTTCAGGTTAGTCCAGTTGAAAATATTACATAGGAAATACTATACATGCACAACATTGGTAAAAATGGGCAGACTGGACTCAACACAATGTCCCAGGGGTTGTGGCCAAGAGGGCATGATTTTAAACATATGGTGGGGCTGCCCGGTGATTCAGGAATACTGGCGTGCGCTCATATCCAGTATGTTGACGCTGTGTGGGAAGAATGTAGAGGCCTCACCTCAATGATGTCTACTGAATATTTGGGAAATGATGGACTTAACGGCAGGGGAACAATTGCGGGT
The DNA here is from genome assembly GCF_964261635.1 of Lissotriton helveticus. NCBI lineage: Eukaryota > Metazoa > Chordata > Amphibia > Caudata > Salamandridae > Lissotriton > Lissotriton helveticus. The sequence goes on from NC_136072.1 coordinate 656,426,065, forward strand.
CAAGCTGGGCCTCATGGTGGATAAGGGTAGCATAGCAAGAGATTTGAGGGTGGCTTCAGGGCCATACTGAGTGATTGGAAACCAATATGGATTGGTGCGTGCAGGCAGAGAGTTTGGTTTACAAGGGTCGAGGATGTCCACATGAATGGATGAAGTTTTGGGGACATTGAAATGAAAATAGGGGAATGCTTTGTGTGCCTGTTAGTAGGACTCCTCAGTTGGAGGAGTCTTGAGGATAAAAATCGGAAAGTTTTGCGATGAGGGTCTGAGTGGAGGAAGACGGTCAAATTGAATGTTAATGTAGATGTTAACAATCTGACACCTGTGATGCCGTGTTATCTGAGACCTGATGCCAACTGTGATGAACAATGCTGTCATGTGTTTTCTATTGTAATAAAAAGATTTACAAAAAGAAAGAAAAACACCATGCATTGGCCATGAAAATGATGGAAGTAATGTTGAAAGTATTCCAAAGTCTTCCTTCATGGTCAACACATGTAGGGGAATCTACATACCTACCTGCACCCCTCCCCACAGAGCCACTTGCACCCCACCTGTACAGGCATCCCCTCATTGTGAACAGGCACCTTCCCCCACCCACCTACACAGGCACCACCACCTGACATCTTATCTCCTGTAAGCCCCAACAGAGCACAGTCCTGACATCATCCCATTCCCCCATCACCCCTTGAGGTGCAGCCAGAGGATGTAACACATATGGAGGGGTTTCGGTTACACATAAGTGGTGTGGGATGTCAGGTTCAATGTCTTCCCAAGCTCTTGCTCTTCATGGTGGATACTTGGAGGGGGAGTCATGGCAGAGGGTGCACCTGGAAGCCTTGATGAAATGGGGACATCAGGAGTTAGAGAGTGATCGGAGGCAGGCCTAGTTGGTGGTGGGGCCTGCTCGGTTGGCCCCATCTACACTAGTTCCCCTAGCTCCTGTGGGCTAGGAGAACACCCCAAATTATCACCCCCCTGGCTGGTAGTGGGCCTCTCAATATACCCCATTTAGCCTCCTCAGCCTCCACCCGGGTTGTTGAAGTAGATGGCATCGTCAGTGTCCGGGTGGGCTCACTCCCCCTTCTGGGTACTTGGACTCCCTCCTCCTCCTCACTGGTGGTATTGAGCGAACGTGCCAACCGATGACCTGAAGGTGTCCTGGCCTGCCCTGGTCCTGTCCAGATGTTCGGTGGCAAGCCCAGTCCACTATAAAATGAAAAATAACATTTATGTAGGTGGTGATAACATTTTGTTATAGGTAGATACAACATAAAACAAATTCTGACATTGTAGTTCCTTGATCTAAGTATGCAATATTATGTGCCTTGGTAAAAAAAAGCTGTGATGTGACTTTAATGTAAATAAATATTTCACATGTTGAAAAATCACTCTTATTTACTCAGTATTGTCTGCAGTATTTATTAATCTTAACTTCAGCTTTAGTGTAAATTGAGGTTCCAATAATATTCACATACTAATCTTCTATAGTTATATTAAAAGTGCAGATACTAAACAGTCGGGATAGAGATCTCCACAAATAAAGGTGTTACCAGGCCTATTCTTCTGTGCATGTAGTTCTCAGCCCTGACTCTGCAGTCTCAACAGTTTTACACTTACTATTAACTGTCAAACATTGGCTAACAGAGATAAACACACCTTACATATAGTTCAATTTTACCTGTGAAAATCAAAGCCTTGGAGATAATCTTTGCAAGAACTTGCATAAAAATATTTGACTTTTCTTCAGGTACATCAGACATTTTACATGGCAAAAGTCAAATTTTGCTTTCAAAGAATGCTTTGTTTGTACTATACAATGTAACTCATACACACTTACTCAGTACAGCTGCATATAATTTAGAAATTACATGACAAACAACACACACGTAAAGCATGCGTGATACAACATAGATAAAATTAATGCAATCATACCAACAATGGACAGTGCAATATCCCGTTATCCATCATAGCAATCAACAATTATAAGGTCCTTAGTTCACTATTTATGAATATCCAAGTACATTTCATCTAAAAAATGCAATTGTGAGCCAAATCTACCCATTTATGGTCTGACAATTAAAAGTCCCAGAATTTCTTCTAAGCACACCATTCCGAAGCTCTACTGATGCATTGACCTTATAACATTTGCAGCCATGACTCAGATATAGTGAAAGGTGACAATCAACACATGACAGGGCATTTCTCCCACCACTCACATCATACTTCGTGGCACATTATGTAGTTCATGCACTTACCAGCTCTCTCCTGCTCAAACTCCTTCAACTGAGCACGAAGGGTTGGCCAGGCTGTCTTCAGGACCCTTCTGTACAGTGGGCTCATGGGCTGCTGCGAATGGGGCTGGGAGGATACATCTATGAGCTAATGGGCCTTAATGCAAGCCCAGTGTTACAGGCCCTCCCAGCTCCTGTGACACATCTTGCTCCGCCGCTGATACACGCCCACTGCCCTGCAGCTCGTAGCATGTCATGCAGACTTCTGTATGCCCTGCATTGGTCAACCAGGTAGCTGCGCCCTCATAAAGCTAAGGATACTTATCAAGCACCCCCACACAGATAATATTCTATTAATGCTAACTGAAGAGAGTGCCTTCTCTTCAAGACCCTCAGCCATGGTGGGGGCAGGCTAGATGAACAGAGCAGCAGGATGGTGGAGGATGTTGCTCTGAGGAGAGCTAATAAAAATTACATAAAAATAAAACAGGTGGGGTAGGATGGGAATGTAGACAAGACATTATGCCTACTATCAAGAAGTTCAGGAGAATACATAAATATCTGTGCTGGTAAACTTTCATCTCTAGACTGGCACTTACTTGATGAAAGAAGATGGCCGCTGTGTCGGAGCCACCTGCAGGAGCTCCAGGTTTTTGGGAAAGCCCTTTTCGTAGATATCCCTTGATAAACCTTACCAACACCGGCCCGCCACCTACCTACATATCGGGATTTTACTGGACAACGCTATGAATGCACAATAACTAAGAAGAAGATGGCAACTCACCTGATATGAGGGTCTGACCACGGGGGTGACCCTGGCTTGCAGCCACACTCCCTGGTCAGCCCGAATCCAGTGCGGTTTGAAGACTGCTCATCACATCGCTCCTAGGGCCTCGCAAATCGGATCCATTGATGCTGGTGCAATGCTGGGTCTAGTCGCTCTGCTCCTAGGAACCTGTTAGCGGCTGGACCTTGTAATATATACTGTTTACTGCCAGCCGATACGGATCTACATTAAGTTGTCAGCTTTGGACTCCATAAATGGCGGCCGACAGTCACCACTGGCTTCAGGCATTGTTATGAGCCAGAACGGTGGGCAAACTATTCACCTCCTATCGTTCAAACAGCTGTTGTTTATCGATTCACCACCCGCTGGGGAAACATTGCACTCGCTGCAGGCTGGGATCCTGAAGACACTGCACATCGCCCAAAATCTGCTCCAAAGTTCAGATGGTGGTGGGAGCAGCTGAGGGGCATATTGCATCCACTGCCCATCCATTTCAGACATTGGATCGTGGAAATACTGGGTCACCTGTACTGCCGACGTGATCTCCTCCGGTGGTCGTAAGGGACGAGTGCCATTTTCCAATGTGTCCATATCTCCTTCTCGACTGCCCTAGGTAAGCTCTTCTGACTAAGATCCTTCAGTCAACTACTAAGGGATTTCTATCTTTCAAAGAGGTCCTGCGAGTTGGCTTTAAGCTTTAAAGCTGGGCACCTGACTTCAGAATGGCGCCTGATAGAGACATTATATAAACCAGGCCTCTCCTCCACACTGTTAATAAACAGTGAAACAGGACTACACCCAAGGAGTTACTTTCAACTGACCTGGAAAGTCGACTCTACAATTGAAGTGATTGGAGGAGGACAATGGTTATCTAAGGGAAAGGAAATAAGGGGACTACACTGCAGAGATAGAATGAGGGAATACCCTGAGTGGTAATAGCGATCTGTATACTTTGAAGGGCTGACACCACTATCGTTATTTATTTATTTGTTTATTTATTTTATATATGCTTATCGATTTGTTAAGCTCAGTGGATTTTGAAATATACCGTTAGGTACCCCCAACGGACAGGGAAGGTAGAGGAAAGGAAAAGACAAGGAAAAAAAAGAAGGAGAAAAAAGATTAAAAAAGGGAAAAAAGATAGGGGGAAAAAATGGACAAAGACCTTGCACCTGCTGGCTACAATGCCTTCACCATTCTCTACCCGCCCAACCGCTCCAAAAACGCTACAAAGAAGTTCAAGCACAGGCTTATGATAAATCATCCTGAGACTCTTGTTTTAGAACCATACTTCTGCATTAACAAAGGCATTATTTCCAGAGACCTTATCTTCCACACAAAAAAACATGCCCAAAGGATAAATACCTTCTACGCATTGCTCCGAATCTCCAAATCGAAGAAATTCCAGCATGCCCTCAAATTGTCGGTTACCGCCTCGGACCTATTCCCAGCGAATGCCACCATTACTATCTACAAAAATTGTAATATTCTTATACAAGCCTCTAACGATAATCTTGATATCATAGACAGGCTCTTCCCTACTCTCAAGAAAGCAGTAAACATTAAGAATAGCACACTCACCGCACCCTCACATCTTCAGGATTTAGAGCCCCCCCAACACCTCTTCTTCAAAATACCACACCATACTCTCCCAATCTGACAAATGTTGTCCTTGATATTGTACCCAACCACCCAGACACATTTAATACAAATACACATTGGTCCCCTGGCCCAGGTGAGACTGGGTTGCACTTAGCCACCAACCTCAGCAGTGCAGAAACCCCCAATAATCCCTACCACACAGTGTGTTTAGGCAAGGCCACATCTGGATCCCGAGCCCAGAAGAGACAGGATTAGGCTTTACCATTGATCTCATCATTCATGACAGACGCACCACTGTTATCCCTGCTGTCCTCGCGGGATGGCACCAAACGGGATATCACCAACTCTGACCTCTTCTCCCCCTCATACAAAGCAGATCGCTTAGATCCCCCTTACCCACTATCCTCCACAATATCTGAGGGGACCCTTACAGCAGCTATACTCACACCCACTACACTCACCCCGCCAACCCAATAAAAGTGCTCAACGACCATTCCCCAACTTCACAAGGAAGGCCCTATGCGGCTGCCTAGCATAGTTTCCATACTACTCACGGATGTGGACCCCACAACAAACCTCCCAGTTCCACTTCCCCCATCGAACCATAGGGAAGTTATATCCAAACAAATGGTGAACTTGATGTTCCAGACAGAACATACTGGTGGTTAGCCCTTCCTAACGGATCATACATCCATACCTAATGTAGATATCCCCAAGCAATTGGAGAACATGAACATGCAAACTGTCACTACGGGCGGATCGCCCTCCATAACTGATCATACACCCACAAATACGTCCTACTTTCCCAATTCCGTCTGGATCACTCGACTTAATGAGTTAGTTACTGGCCTATCCCATCTCAAGGACTAAATGCATAACCTATTTACTATCACTAAAGAACTTCTTAACATACACAGAGCCACCAATGACACCGTGAACCAAATCAGTCTCCAAACGAGAAATTGCAACCCCACGAATGCTCACCCGAGAACACTAATCAGTATAACCAAATCAACGTCAAACCTAGTCAACACATATCAAAGTCCACACACCCCAAAACACTAATCTGGGTAGTTTACCCTCCCTATCGTGGCCTAGGAGACATAGATGACCTCCTTACATCCTATGACCGAGCCACAGAAAACAGTAAGTCGCAATGTGGCACTATTCAATCCATTGTAACCAATCCCTTCCGAGAACCGACTCTCAACAACAGATCCGTAAAAAGAGATAACCTCACAAATATCAACTTAGAACAGATTACCCTAAACCACTCTATTAACAAGTTGAAGTGTGGGCTCATTAATTACAGATCTACTAGCAAACATGCTTCTGATATATTCAATCTCATTTTGGATAATGACTTAGACATTATGATCCTCACAGAAACTTGTCTTAATAGTTCCTCCTCGCCCATCCTCGACTTACTGGTTCCTCCTTCACACAACCTAATCCGACTAGACAGAATCAGTAAACTAGGGGGAGAGGTAGCCTGCATTTATCGTAACTCAATATCATTCAAGCAAGCGGATTCCATCAGGCTATCCTCCTGTGTTTATCTTCGCCTTAATATCTCTGGTTCTAAGCACATCACCAGCAAGCTTCATATATTCTACCACCCCCCAGGCGATAACTTGACTTGTATCAATGAGATAATGTAGATCATGGCATCCAATGCCAACTCACAAGTACCTCATATTTTCTTGGGTGACTTTAACCTCTATTGGAACATTGAAAATGATCATATTGTAGGCTGTCTGAAACAGTTTCTGTCAGAACAGGAGCTATCTCAATTCTGTGTCAGCCCAACTCATAACAAGGGAGAGACATTGGACCTCCTCATTGCAAAAACAAACATCGTCCTACTAGAATCCATCACCCCATGCGATTAGTCTGATCATTATTGCATCCTCTTCTCCATCAATATCAAAGTCACTCAAAAAAGGGACCAACCATCAAAAACAAGACAATGGAAAAAGAACGTACAAAATATCAACCGATCACATTGGTAAACCGTTGCAACTCTTCCCTGACCCTCAAGACGGAAATTACCAATGTACATGACCTCACAACCTTCTACAATTCCACTTTACTTGAAATCCTGGACTCTACAGTGCCCCTCCTGGAAAAAAATGTATCCTCCAAAATTTACAAACCCTGGTTCAATGAGGTCCTGAACTCGGAGAGTCGGCATCTAAGAGCTGCAAATCGTCTATGGAAAACTGCTCCAACCACTGATAACCTTGAGCATCTTAGAAGGTTAAGGAATTCATACAATAGGAAGATTCTTAAGGCAAAGGCAGACTTTTTCAAAACCCAGCTGAACCAAGCTATCAACCGGCAAAAGAAACTCTTTGAAATTATTAAGCAACAATCATGCAATACGACTAACTCTAGGGAACTAAACGACCTGGCCACACCTACCTGTGATGTGCTGGCCAATTTCTTCCACAAAAAGACTAAGACCATCGAGCTGGACATACAATCCAAGATGGCGCTCTATGGTCCAAGATTCTAAATGTGGCACTCTATTCAAAGTACACTTAAATAACCCAGGGGAAGTCACAAAAAACAATGCCTCATGGAACACCTTCTCGCCAAGCTCGTAACAAATTATAGCAACACTCTTTAAGCACTCAACCCCTCCAATCATTTCTCTGACTCCCTGCCTCCTGCCCTGTTCAAAATCTTAAAAACATCTATCCTACAGCTATGGGTAAAAATTGTAAATGCCTCCCTGAGTCAAGGTGACATTCCGGACTGCCTTAAAATAGGGCAGGTCACACCTATACTAAAGAAAGCTGATGCCACTCCATCTGAACTCAACAACTACTGTCATATACCCAACAACCCTACTTTGGCGAAACTATTGGAGAAATGTGTACAAATTCAATTATGCAACCATATTGAGAATTACAACCTCTTAGACAGTCACCAATCCGGGTTCCGCCAAGGTCACAGCACAGAATCTGCACTCACACACATTATGGATGACATACTAAAAATGCTTGACCGCAATGAGTCATGCCTATTGATACTTCTTGACCTGTCCTCTGCCTTTGATACGGTCAAGCATGGCAACCTCCTGTCCCTATTGGAATGAAGGATGGGTCTCTCGGGCACAGTGTTGCAATGGTTCTCCTCCTTCCTGAATAACAGATCTCAAAGAATCAAGATGAAGAATTCACTCTCACAACCCTCTGTGGTCACCCTGGTTGTCCCTTTGGGATCAGCCCTATCAGCCCTATCACCCATTCTTTTCAACCTCCTAATGGAGCCTTTGGCGAACGCACTGAAATCAGCGAACATTTTATATCAGCTGTACGTGGATGACACCCAGCTGTATCTAAAAATCTCTATCCCAGAAGACTTCATTGCCCTCAACTCAATTCTACTGAACCCTCAAAGCTGGCTCACTAAAAACCACCTCATGCTGGATACCCAAAAAACGGAATTCATCCTCATCTCGCCACCGAGCCACACAACTAAGTTAGACCTATGGTTAAAACATCTAACCTCCTTCGACTGTGTTTCCCGCATCATTGACTCAGCAAAATCCCTTAATACTAGGCTGTCACTGTATCATCTATAATACTCGCTTATCATTGCCTACCTCCGGTGGAATGAATGAGATAATTATATGTAAGATTAATACCACAGCCCTTAATGCTCAATAACTGTATGTAGTGTAAAGCTTAGTTGGCTCTTATCTCTGTTTGCTAGCACAATCTCCTAATGTTCAATAACGGTATATTGCACAACGTCCTGCAGATTCCCGGACCTCTATTTTTGTCATCCATATATTTTATATCTCGGTTGTATGAATTGACACATTTGAATGCGTGTATACCATCTCAGACATCTATGTTCTTCTACTGTATACTGTAAAGGGCTCTGATACCCTCGTGGGTCATGTTCATGGTATATAAAACGTTATGAATAAATAAATACCTGTACACTTAACTCAGTCATACTCATTGCGGGGATGCCACTACTAGTGCAGACCCCCATGCCACCAGTGCGGGGCCTCCGCCACAAGTGTGGAAGCCTTTTGGGAATCAGCACCAACATGTTTCCATCCTCAGTATTGAAGGACATAGGCTCAGGCTTTTGTCAGGACTAAGAAAACTAAATTCACTGGTATAATGCCATCTAGTACCGAACATCTGTTTGGTTAGGGCTGAATCACCCTATCCCACTGCAAACTAATCTTGGGTCCTGAACTTTCAAGTTATCATGCTACATGGGAGAAGAGGGAGACATGCCCATGTAGTCACATATTCTTCTAGGGTGTCATGTCACCTGCGGCACTTATTGTTTGACCATTCTCCTCCCAGATGAGGCATGCCTCCCTCCTTTTATGTTGTGTGTGATGTATTGTCCTAGCCAAATAGACGTTAGGTTGAATGACTTTACTAGACAGCATTATACGAGGATATTTAGTTTTCTTAGTCCTGAAGAATGCCCTTGTTACCCTTTGGCCTTTGATGCTGAGGGCTGAAACAGGTCTAATTTTAAGTAGGGTGTAGGGCCATTATCTCCGTAAGCATCGCTTTCATTATTTTTAATCATACCAGGAACATTAAAAACAATGGGATAACTAGGTGTTCCAAGGCATTTTTATTGTAAAGTCTGCAACAGGAAATGATTCTACATTCTTCCTGGAATATGGTAGAGCCCATTCTAGTTTATAGGTACCAAACATGACACCAATATGGTATGTGAGGGTCTACATAAAAAAAACAATTAAGATTTTGGATTTGTGCATGATTTAGCTTGGAAATCTGATAGGATACTTTTGGTGGTGATTTATTGATGGTTGGAGAACATATCTGATGATTTTTCTTGTCTTTTCCTAGATAGAATTTGACTGACCATCTGGTTTCTCTTGGCTATAATACGTGATGAGCTCTTTGAAAGCAGCCATTGTGACATATTCATGTCAAGACATGAGGACTCAGCATGCCCATGAGCAATGATTTTCTTAGCCGCTGTACTTCCTTGCAAGCACTGGGAGGAGAAGGCAGATTAGCAAAAGGTGAGTATGAGGTCCTGTTGGTAGAGGTCCTACTGTGGTGATGGAGGGGGTGGCTTCAAACCCAGGTAATTATGGAGCTTGCTCCTGAGACATCACTGGAGAAACTCTATTGTCTACCTTCTCATGACATGTGATAACAACTTCGCCAAGTCTCATTGGGCCCAAAAGCCTCCCTCTTTGGTCAATTTGAAATAGAGGAAGTGAGTCTCAAGGTGAGTGCACACTCCCTGCTGGGACGTGGCTCCTCCTCACTTATGTTTTGTGTATGCTGTAAGAAATGGGGTTGTTGGTTGCCGGGGTCAAGTAGTAACCAAAATCTTTGTTAGGGTGAAGCAAACACAAGGAGATGATGGACGGAGCGCTGAAAGTTTTCAGACACTCAACCCCAGTCACAGATCTTGGTTGAATCCATCATCATTCTTTAGCTCTCTTTGCCACCTCAGCTCAGACCCAGCTATATGCAAATCAGTCTTGACCCTCTGCCTCATGGGAACAGTCCAGCCCGAACTGCCAAGCCAGGTCTTCCCTGAACCGGAAACAAGCATCTTGGGAACGGTTTCTGGGTAACACCCTTCTTCAGCCAGGCTAGCTCGAATTCAGTGGCAAATTGAGCAAGGGACCCACATCTGGGCATACCCTGCCAACTTAGGGAGAACAAAGCAAACACAAGGAGATTATGGACGGAGCACTGAAACTTTTCAGACATTCACCCTCAGTCACAGATCTGTGTTGAATCCATCATCATTCTTTAGCTCACATCGCCACCTCAGCTCAGACCCAGCTATATGTAAATCAGTCTTGGGGCCAGATGTAGGTAATCCGATTTTACCGATTCTAAAATGCCGAATTTTATCGAATCAGTATTTTAGAATCGGTAAATGGTATGTAGATAAAAAATCAGTAAAAATTACCGATTCGGTAAAATTCGGAATCGGAAAATCGGAAATTACCGAATCGGTATTTACCGATTCTGTATTTACCGATTCGGTATTCCCCATTCATTCCTATGGGCCTTTTGGCCCATAGGAATGAATAGGAAATACCGATTCTGTAAATACCGATTCGGTAAATACCGATTCGGTAAAATCCGAATCGAAAAGCAAACAAAAGTGAAACTTAAGTAGGCAGCCAATCAGGTGCTACCACCCTCCCCCTCCCTACCAGGAAGTGGCTTCACAGGCAGCTGCAACTAATTAGAAGCTTCTGGAAAGGCAGTTGGAGCTGAGCTGAGTCCCTGAGCAGCAGAAAGTGTTTTGAACACTTTTAAAACTGCAAAATGGCAAGCAGCAAAGAAAAAGAGCAGCCAGAGAGGAGGAGGAAACTGAAATTCAGTAGCATGGAGCTGCAGGTCCTTGTTGAGGAGGTGGTGAAGGTGCACCGACAACTGTTTGGCAGGCAGTCCCTCACTGTGGCAGAATCTGCCAAAAGGAAACTCTGGCTGGACATACTAGACAAAGTTAATGCAGTTGGGGTGACTACCAGAGACACAGAGGACCTGAAAAAGCGATTCTACGACCTCAGGAGCCAAACCAAAAAGAAATTGGCTGAACACCACAAGAAGGCAACAGAAATGTGGAAAATTAGTATGGTTTGGTGAACATTATCTGCGCCATCTTGCCTCTTCCCCTGATGCCACACTTTTGTCGTGCGCACCCGCCATTTTAAGATGCCCTGAGCCGAACAAACCCTTTTGCATGCCGCTGGCCCCTGACATAGCCCTTCGCCCTCACCAAGCCTGCACGCTGATCAACCCCCCTGCTTGCACCTGCCTTGAATCATAAACCCCTCTTCAGCGCTGCTCTGCCTCAGGCCCTCATCCTGTTCCCAGCGCAACACCTCCCTTCTTCCCTTTCATGATCCCCGGCCCTTTGATGCAAACCCCTTTTTCCCCGTGTGCCCGTTTGTCTTCCCCGTTCCCAGGCCGACACCCAGCTCTGCCGATACCATTCCTTGCCCCTCCCCGTACAATAGAAAGCTTCCCCCATCAAAGGATCCCCGGGTTGATCAAAGCCCCCACCCCATGAGATCCGATCGACCCCCACATTCCATGAATTGACGGAATATCCAGCTGCGCGATACTCATCACCTGTTGTGAGCAGGGTGGGGACCTCTACTGTAAATGTGTGTGGGAACGGGCCCGGAGGGGGGGATTCCGGGAATGTCTTTCCGTACATCAAAGCTTTGTCATGAGTATGTAAACTGTAATAAAAACCGCAAAACCCTGTATATAAGGGGCCAGGCCTCAGACATAAGTTAGAGCACCTCAGAACGATACCTGCTGTCTGTTTTGCTGTGTTCTCCTCCGGAGAGAATAAAACCTTGTTTCCTGCTTTCCAGTCTCCAGCGCCTGCCTCTTCATTTATTAAATAATTTGAGGGTCACAGAGGCAATACCGCCGGGCAAATATCGATTGTCCCCGACCCGAATCAGGTTTTACAATTGGCGTCCCAAGCGTGGGGCCCATCAGCGACTCGTGGATCCAGTGGGAGAGGTCCCGACGACAGAGTGAACGACTGCAACGATCGGGAGAGCTCTTGCCCAATAGACCCTCGTCTGGCAGCCGATCATCCGAACTTCACTAGTTCCGAACAGACCTCTCTCGAGTGATCTACGGTCCTGACTGGGGACCATTAGGAGTGCCGTGAGAAATACGAGAAAAAGAGGACGAACGGGCGCTGGATTCGGAAGACAAGAAACTGTCCATACGGTCCGGGTAAGGTCGTGTAAACACGACGGATTGCGAAAATAATTGATTGCTTGATTGTTTACAAAAAAAATATACTAGTATTACTCTTTGTTAACTTATTTGGAGATTCACTGTCTGCACGCGGAGAAACAGTAGGCTCTTTCCCTTCCGCAAACAGTGAAGGATAGGTAACGCAACCGTCGCGCCTATTTTTCTCCCCCACTGACTCTATTATTTCTTAACGGTTTTTGGGAGACTCCCTCTCCCTCACTGATTAACTGGGTTCTTTGACCCCGAACTACTGTTCGCAGATTGTCTTCTGGAGATTCTCTGTCTGCAAACCGGAAACAACAGATTCCTCTTTGCGGATAGTGAAAGGGTAGAGGACGCAGACTTTTGCGCCCTACTTACTCTCCCCATTGATCTTACTCTATCTTATTTATTTATTTATTGATTGTTTGATTGTTCCTCGTTATTGGTTACTTTTTGTTCATGAGGTATTCACTGCCTGCAAACAACGTAGAATAGGAATATTCTGTCTAGTCTTTGCACCTAGTGATAAGATAGGCAGTGCTGACTTTTTAGTCCCTCGTTACGAGCCGTCATGTCTGTCTTCTCCCCACTGATTGATAATTGGTTCAGCCCGGACCGTGTATTAGAGGTGGACCATATAGCTCCACTAGAAGGCACCCCTAATAAGGACATGTTCATAAACTATGGATTAGTTACCATAGCCTATAATAAATTGTGGCACAGGTATACCAAAGAAAGTCAAGACAAACAGTGGCCACTGGCAGGATCCTTTGACCTTGATAAAATAGAAACGTTGGAAATAGCCCTTCGCAATAATAAGACAACGCCTATTATGCTCGACAGTCTCGGTATGTGGCGCAGAGAGGCTATGCAACGACAGAGAAAAGACGAGGACAAACCAGGTAGAGAAATATACCGACAGGACAACCCCGGGACACCACGACCCAAAAGTTATCCCCCGACACTACGAAAAAGACGGCCAGACTTAGGGCAAGACCAATGCGCTTTTTGTAGATATGTCGGACACTGGAAAGCCCAATGCCCGACTCTACTGAGCGTGAGTAAGGGCAAAGGGCCGACAGGAATGACAGACCGGCAGAATGAGAAAAAGCGCGAGACAAAGAAGAATCCGACTCACATAGACAGACCAGATAGAACCACCACGTTTGATTATGCCCGATGGCACAGATTTCGCCAGGACAATTTCAGCGACATGCTCGAGTTCTCCTAGGTCGGACAACGTAAAGACGGGAACCCAGCCTCGCTTTAAACTCACAGACGGAAAGAGATAATTATGACCAATAACTGTTTTATATTTGTCTTGGGTCTTTGTATGTCATACTTGTACTGTCCCCCGTCTGAGTTTGTGTGTATGTAATGTACGAATCTGCGTCATCCCTCCGCACGTGTTTCCGTGTTACTTAACCTCTGTTAGTAGAAATTTTAGCATGAAATAACCTGGAAAGAAAGAAATAGGAAACGAAATCAGTAAACCACTGATAAACACGAACTTTTATTTTTTTAACATAACAAACCAGGAACAATAATGCTAAGAACAAGAACGGTAAAAATGTAGAAAAATGAAAGTCAACAGAACATTCGCCCCCCCCCCCCACATTCTGGAACCTTCCAAAGTAGGGCAGGGTTACGGCTACGCCCAACCAGCGGCAACCCATATAAGGCGGGCCCCGCTGCCAACTCTCGGTCAGGAAATCTTAACATATGGGGAAGCCGGAGGAGAGGCAGGAGCCCGCGGAGTCCGGCCGCAGCGGCCCTGGATAGTTGCAGGCAGTCCCGCCACATGCCTTCCCGGCCTGACCTTGGTGGCGCATGGGAGTTTCAGGCAGTCCCGCCACATGTCCCCCGGCCCGGCCGCCAAATGGCCAGGGACCGGGGCCAACTGAGTCCGGCTGCAGCCGATAACCTAAGGAGGCCCGGCCCAGAGAAGGACGGGACACCTTTTTCTTTTCCCTTCCGTGACAGCCGCAGCAACTCTGGGCGGCGGAATGTCCTGTTCATACCTCCATGGGATTTAGTCCAAGCGGGGCTGGGAGGGAGAGGCGACGCGGACGAGCCTCTCCCACCTCCACAGATAGGAGGCTTCCCAGCCCCAGCTCAACACCGAACTCCTCCAGCCAGGCGATGGTGCCCCAATACTTGCGCAGCACCGAACGTGCAATGGTGCCCATATTTTCGGAGCACCGACTATGCAATGACTGCACCGATACTTGCGCAGCACCGAGTGTGCGCCACAGATGGCCATACTCCCACAGCACTGAGCACAAGACTTGGGGAACACCGGATGTGGAGAGACCTTCATGCGGGCCGATGAAAAAGAGCAGCCTGGAGTGCACCGGGAGAAGGAGACGGCGCGAACGAGTCTCCCTCGCCCCCCAGGTGGGGGCATCACAGCTGCACCCCAGCCGAACGTCCCGCTTTCACAAAACAGAGCCCTTTTCCTTTCACTCCGAAGGGCCTCTTCCACTCTTACAGACTCGGCGAAGGGTGACTGCTGCAGGACCTCAAAATGGCGTCTGGGCCTGCTGGAAGGCGGGCCTCGGCCGCTAGAGTAACTTTGACCAGCAATATAACTCGGACACTTGCCCACTGGGGCACGAGCCCCCACCTCCGACAGCATCTCCGCAGCCTTGAAGATTCTACAAAAGTCCCCGGAGGAGCCCTCGGCCTCTGCAGGCTTCCGGTAAGGGACGACCGCCTTGATCACTAACGAAACAGGCATGACATTGCCACTCCTTCTGTTAGCATGAATTCTTGGACTGCCGAAAAGGACTCTGGTCCAACTGCCAGTTATGGGAAACATTTCCCCCTGATGCTACTTCCGGACTGAGCCGGCCCTGCCCAAAATGGCGCTGGTATCAATAGGAACTTACGAACACCTCGTGGTGTTCCTTCGCACTAATATAAACTTGATGTTCTGAGACTTATATGATCCTTTGTACACTTGGCTAGAAAAGACAAGGAGAGCTCACTCGACGAACATTGTGAAAGGATCCCGTTAAAAATGTTGATTACCAATGTACGATGTATTATATTTTTATAGCTAATGTATAACCTCATTTATGACGCACGCACACGGTATGCATGTAGGAATCTGATTGCAACTAGTCCGACTATGCTTCTAAGTTATGAAATAAGCGTCCCCGAACCCCCCGGCCAACTGATAGACGTTTTAGTTTGCTACAAAGGAATTGATAAAAAACTTTCTAATGTTTTTATTTCTGCAAAACAACACCCCCCATTGTACGCACTTTAGCCATTGCCGTGTCCGGCCAAATACGACTGCACCCTTATAAATCCACGTACTATGATTTTGCAAAATAAAGGTTTTCGAAACTATGAACGGGTATTGCATGCTTTATTTAAAAAAAATGTGGGATCGGTGGGAGAGTTCTTTTCTGTGCACCCTACTCTGCTCTCTCTTTAAGATTGAAAGAAGATGGTTGCCCAGCCCCGGATGGAGGATCGAATCTGAGACACGACACTCCGCCGTCAAAAATGCGACTGGCTCCGGAACTCGCGCATGGAGAAAGACCCCGACTTCTGGGGATGGGTAAAACCGAAATGACGTAATGTAAACGATGGGTAATATGAAACGATGTAAATGTTATGAAGTACAACGCTCGAAGGTACTAGGGAACAGAGTTGATCAAAGAACTAATGAACCTTAGAATGTCACAGCGTTGAAGGAGATTTAAGGACCCCGATAGCTAGATGCACCTACCAACTGGATACCTCACACTAGGTATCTTTGGTTTTCTTCTTAACGTTTTCCTACACCCGACCTATAAGGGCACCCTGCCCCTCCCCCCCCTTCCGACCCCAGAACCATACCCCCGGGATTCTATCCCAAGGAGATAAGACGAGTATGAGGTAAGTAAAAACTTTCGTACCCGTGCTTTTTATATGCCCGTATGTTGTCCCCTTCCCCTCTTTTCCCTCCCTCTGCAGGTTACATCAGAGATCACAGCTAAGGCGTGGCGAAGTCCTGAAGCCTTGCCATGTCTGGTGCACGAAGCAGACTAGCGTCGCAAGGTGGCACCTAAGCACACCCACGAACTACTAATGTAACAGACAACCCAGCAAATGGGATGACTCGATGAATAATGATCACCCTTAATCCATGATGCGTGAATGGACACAAGTCGCGTGTGAATGAAACTATGAGAGAACTTTTGTGTGTGACTGAAACGCTGACTCAACTGGTCAATGGACCAAGAATGCAGGGAGGGCGATACGACGGTGCCCCCTTTTCCTTTTTGTCAATGCATGCCCCCCGTACCCGACCTAATGCTCGTCCGTCCCGAACCGCATGTATTCAAAATACTAACACCGACCCGCAATGTCTTGAGCCGAGAAATGCGCTGAATAGCCTATCTTAAATACACGGCCGCTCCTTACGTTGCACGTACTGCCTAGACTATTGTTGCTCTCTCTCTCTCTCTCTCTCTCTCTCTTTCTCTCTCTCTCTCTCTCTCTCTCTCTCTCTCTCTCACTCTCTCTCTCTCCCCTCCACACTCTCACTCTCCTAAAGGACTAGCACCGAAATTGGAAAATTGCCACCCCTAGCGCACCACCCAATTGGCTTCAAATACCGTCAGTATTTGCACAAAAACTTGTCTTTAATACAATCACCCTCAGACCGTGTCATTACCTCTCCTTTTGTGCTAAAAGTCAATGAACCGAGGTTGGGCCGTAAGGGAAAGGACAGGTAAGACGACTGAGGTTCCCTAATCTGGCCCGTAATAAGGGAACCACATGTCAGCGGCTCCTATGTTATAAAAAGATGCCTCAGATAAACGCGACCTTCCCCGACCCGAGTTGTTGCAACACCCTAACAGTAAAGGTGATCGAAACATCCTCATGGTCCATGAACGCCCCTGTCCCCGTATCAGCTGCTCCAGACGGGAATTATGAAACTGTCCCACGTTCCCGGTTGTGAGAGATGGGTCAATTTGCGCCCTTGCCACAAGTTTTCTATGTCCATAGTTGTTTAATTAAGTAATCAGGCCGTAGGAGGCTACGTAGGAACCCTGTTGAAAGTGAAAATGTTTAGTTGAAAAGCAGGATGCATTGATAGAAAAGAAATGTTTAGCCTATGTTCGTCCCTCAGCAAAATACCTGTTTAGTACCATGTTGATAGCTCACAGTAACCTTCGTAAATATAAAACCCTAGAGAACGGCATATCTTTGTCAGGCTCGTCTTACGAAGGTGGGTCTCCATCAGATGAACTGTCGTAACTGTAATAAATAATTGTGAAGGAAAGTCATAGTACATCCAACAGGCCCGTCATCGGTCATTTATATGTTAGTTGTGAACCCTAATATAACGGACGTTTTCATTTCTGCCTGGAGCTGGGAGAGAAATAGACTTTTGTGATTACCTTCCTCTGCAAATTCTCTAAAGACTGTCTTTTCAAACTCGTTTAAGGGTACGGCTGTCGGGAGAGAGAAGGACCGGATGTGGGAGCACGAGGCCTGACTGCAGACTATGGAACACCTGCGACATTGGCCAAGGCGAGACCACGACAGAAAAGAGCTGCAGGACGAGGCACTGTTTTCGACAAAATGAGAAGAAAGGGCCGACCTGATGCCCCTGCTCGATGTCCAGTGTTTGCCGACAAGTCCCTGCTCTCTGAATTCGGTCATAAGCCTGCCTATCTGAAATTCTCCGTCCCCCTAGTCTGTACCCGATCTGGCCCTGCTCCATCCCCCTTTTTCCTCCGACCTACCCGAAAGGACTGCTCACACGCACCCTTCTTCCATCTGAACTTTTTGACAATCACCTCAAAGGACACAGGGCGAAAAGGACCTTTCCGACCAGGAATGCGAGGGAAAGGTCGTGCCCTGCAACGCGAGACCTAGAATAGAGCTGGACCCGTAGCTCCATCGCCGGTGCTCCACAGCGCCAACGAAAGACAACAAAGAATACTGAGAACTCGTTAACTGCGAACATTCTGACATCCTCAAACACCGTTTCTGCTGCGCCTCATTTCTCTCCCAGCCGCCATTGTATTGATTATGCTCCAATCCGAATATGATATATGTAATAACTTATCAGTTCACATTATGAAATGTACTCGCTGCTCTCGCTACAGAATAGTTTTTGTATTGCATTTCTATGACTTTCCTGCAAACAAGTTTATCAAAGTTTATCAATAGGCCCGTCTCCTAAGACTAGAAATCTTAAATGTTTACGACTCCTTCTTCTGGGTTTCTACTGCTTTCCTTATGCTCACCATAAATAGACCCGAATGGAAAATGAACCAGCAAGATGTCTTGAATATGTTAAAGGGAGGACTGTGGAAAATTAGTACGGTTTGGTGAACATTATCTGCGCCATCTTGCCTCTTCCCCTGATGCCACACTTTTGTCGTGCGCACCCGCCATTTTAAGATGCCCTGAGCCGAACAAACCCTTTTGCATGCCGCTGGCCCCTGACATAGCCCTTCGCCCTCACCAAGCCTGCACGCTGATCAACCCCCCTGCTTGCACCTGCCTTGAATCATAAACCCCTCTTCAGCGCTGCTCTGCCTCAGGCCCTCATCCTGTTCCCAGCGCAACACCTCCCTTCTTTCCTTTCATGATCCCCGGCCCTTTGATGCAAACCCCTTTTTCCCCGTGTGCCCGTTTGTCTTCCCCGTTCCCAGGCCGACACCCAGCTCTGCCGATACCATTCGTTGCCCCTCCCCGTACAATAGAAAGCTTCCCCCATCAAAGGATCCCCGGGTTGATCAAAGCCCCCACCCCATGAGATCCGATCGACCCCCACATTCCATGAATTGACGGAATATCCAGCTGCGCGATACTCATCACCTGTTGTGAGCAGGGTGGGGACCTCTACTGTAAATGTGTGTGGGAACGGGCCCGGAGGGGGGGATTCCGGGAATGTCTTTCCGTACATCAAAGCTTTGTCATGAGTATGTAAACTGTAATAAAAACCGCAAAACCCTGTATATAAGGGGCCAGGCCTCAGACATAAGTTAGAGCACCTCAGAACGATACCTGCTGTCTGTTTTGCTGTGTTCTCCTCCGGAGAGAATAAAACCTTGTTTCCTGCTTTCCAGTCTCCAGCGCCTGCCTCTTCATTTATTAAATAATTTGAGGGTCACAGAGGCAATACCGCCGGGCAAATATCGATTGTCCCCGACCCGAATCAGGTTTTACAGAAACTGGCAGAGGCAAGAACCCAGCACTCCCCCTTACTGACCTGGAGGAGATGGTGGCCTCAACCATTGAATCAGACAGCGTCTGCGGACTGGGAGAAGTAGACAGCTCAGCCAGAGCTGCAAGCAAAAAAGGTAAGACAAATGCACAGCATTCCCCCCCATACCATCATCCTTACCTGTACCATTTGTGGCCAAGTGAACCCCAGTCCAGTACTGCTAGCACTATACAGGAGCAATGCATCATGGTATATGTAGTCAGGAAAGGTATGAACATGTCATACAGCACAGCAACCACCAACCAAAAATGATTGCAGAGAGAATAAAGCTAAAGTGATAAATATTTAATTGTAGTGACTGTGAGACAGTAGCCCTTAGCTAATGTACGCTCATATGTCCACAGGTGAAACGTCTCGCAGGCGTTTGCAGGAGACTGGAGGCACACCACCAGAGAGGGAGGAGAGTCAGGAGCCAGGTCCAACTACCCAGAACGTACCACAAGCCACAGGTGCACCAAGTAGCCATCCTCCTGCACAAGACTCAGAAATGGCTCCAGAGTTGCAGGTGTCCCCTCGCAGATCTCAATCCCCTCTGTTGCTGTCGTCCCCAGAAATGCCAGCATCACAGCATGACACAACACCTGAATCACAACCAAGCAGGAGGCATGTTGTGGCCCCACTTCTAGAAATGGAGTCACTAGCAGCTGACATGGAGGGGGACGAAACACACAACTTGCCTGTGGATGTTAGCTCTGGCACAATGCACTCCAATGCAGGGGTGGGCCATACTGTGCAAGACGCCGTGGAGTCCTAGAAAGGCCAGCAGATGCACCTGTGGAGGGTCCAAGTGTGTTCCGTGGCCTGGAGGGGAGCATGGTTAGAATCCAGAGGATGCAGGGAAGAGCCATCCAGTCATGCCAACGCCAAATGAGGTCCCTGAACAATAACATAGGAGACATAGGAAAGGGCATCAGGGAGCATGTAGAAGTGAACAAAGAGATGGCAGCAGGGATGCGTGAAATGAGCCAAATGGTGCAGCTGCTATGCACCAAACTAGACACTGATTTTGAGTCAAGGCACAAGGAAAGGCAGCGTGCTCATGGCCAAAATAAAGCTATCAACTGCCTGGCCACTGCCATATCCCTGCTATGCAGGAGAAGCAGTAACATGCAGGAGGCTATGACCCAAAACAGCAATGAGGTCACTAGGGGCATGGGCAGGATGACCAGTGCTCTTGAGGCACTGTTAAATACCCAAACTGCACAGACAGCTGCTCTGGATGTGCCTGTGAGTGAGGAGAGCACAAGCAGGAGCAGCATTGCAAGCTCCCTTGTACCAGAGACGAGGTGGAGCAGCAGGCGCCACGCAGAGGCCACAGGCCAGCAAGACAGTGAACACAGTGAGCACCATACAAGTGGCACTGGGAAGCGAGGACGAAAATGACTATTACAGTTCATGCTGAAGTGAACCAGGACTGACATCATTGAAGTTAAATGCTGTTTGTTGCACATTTGTGCTTTAGAAAGCTACGTCATTACACAATTAAACTACATTGGGTGCATACTCCACCTGTCTGTGTCTCTTTACTTACTTAAAAGAAGTTGCGTGTGATCTCTTCCCGTCTGTGTCTGCCATCAGTTGGTGTTGCAACTCCAGATGTGTGTGGTTCAGGCACTGCTTCCTCGTCATCATGGTCCTCATAATCAGAGATATCACTTTGGTGCCCTTCTTGACCACAAGGTTGTGCAGCATTGCACAGGCTGCAATCATCTTGCAGCAGGTGATTGGTGTGTACTGGCGGGCCCCTCCACTCTTATGGAGGCAGCGAAACCTGCTCTTCCACATACCAAAGGTGCGCTCCACAATGTTTCAGGTTGTCTTGTGTGCCCTATTGTATCTCCTCTGGCTTGGTGTTGTAGGGTTGAGGTAGGGTGTGAGGATGAAGGACCGGAGGGCATATGCACTGTCCCCTAATTGTAGGAAGAAAAAACATTACTCACATGCACACACACACATCCACCTGCAATACGTATCAAGGGAGTTTCACACAGTGTGTTACCTAGCAAGTATCCTTCGCCGAATTCCCCCGCTGTCAGGCGTGCGTAGATACCACTGTTTTGGAAGATGTAGGAGTCGTTGGTACTCCCGGGGAATTTGGCTACTATATCTGTGATCATGTCCTTGGAATCACAGATCACCTGTACATTTATGGTGTGGGTGGACTTCCGGTTCCGATAAATGTACTCTGTGGCAGCAGGTGGGCATATTGGTATGTGCGTACCATCAATACAGCCAATGATGTTTGGGAAATTCGCCATCTGATAAAAGTCTGTCTTTGTCCTGAGCAGTTCAGCATGCGTTGCAGGGAAGCTGATGTAGTGATGCATTCTCTGCAACATGGCATCAAGGAATTTTTTTAAGAAACCGGACAGACAGCTCTGGGACACCCCACCTACCCCAGCAACCACACTCTGGTAACTCCCAGATGCAAGCAGGTGAAGGCTGCACAGCACCTGCACAAGGGGTGGGATGGCGTGTGCCCTTGGGGTTGGACGGTCCAACAGTGGATGGAGGTCCCTGATAAGGTCCAGGATAGTTTGGGGAGCCAATCTGTACCTTTGTAGGATCTCTGGCTCAGTTAGCTGGAATAGAGTGATCCTCTGCCTATACACCTGCTCCTCCCTCCTCCAGACCCTCTCTCCTTCTGCCTGTAGCCCTAGCTGCCTCGCAATGACATAGAATGCCGCCATTCTGGTGAAACTGTTGCATTTTGGGGCCTTTTTTATAGCCTGCACCTGGTTACCACCTGATTTCAATCCATGGTAAATACTGACTCTTAAATACCGAATTCCATGCAAATTCAGTATTTAAAAGGTTACCTACATCTCAAAATTTATTTCTTCCATTTCTTATTTTCCGAATCGGTAAATTTACCGATTCGGTAAAGTTTGCAAATTGGAAAATTTGCCGCATCGGTAATTTTTCCTATTCGGTAAAGTTTCCGATTCGGAAAATTTACCGATTCAGAAAATTTACCGATTCGGTATATTTTCCGATTTGGTAAGATTTCCGAATCGGAAACTTTACCGATTCGGATGTTTTTGGGTCCCCTACATCCCAAATGCCCTATACTGGTCGGTAACGGCCGAAAATCGGTAAATTCGGCCGTTACCGACCGCTATTGGGCTACCTACATCTGGCCCTTGACCCTGTGCCTATTGGGAACAGCCCAGCCTGAACTGCCAAGCCAGGTCTTCCCTGAACTGGAAACAAGCATCCTGGGACCGGTTTCTGGGTAACACCCTTCATCAGCCAGGCTAGCTTGAATCCAGTGGCAAAGTGAGCAAGGGCCCCATGTCTGGGCATACCCTGCCAACTTAAGGCGAACAATGCAAATACAAGGAGATGATGGACAGAGCGCTGAAGCTTTTCAGACACTCACCACCAGTCAAAGATCTGGGTTGAATCCATCATCATTCTTTAGCTCACTTCGCCACCTTAAATTAAACTGTGCTCAACCTTTGGTAGCTTGGCACAGAGCCGTCAGGCTTAAGTCTGAGGCAATGTGTAAAGTATTTGTGCAACACTTCAAACAGTAATAAAGTGAATGACACCACACAAAAAAGATCCAACACTAAGTAAGAAAATAGAGTAATATTTTATAAATAAAACAAGACCAAAAAGACAAACATCTAATCAGTGGAACTAGAGATCTGCAATTTTAAAGATTTTAGTGCAAATCGTGCCAAAAACCACAAAGTGGCAACTGTAGATATCTGGTCACGCTGGACGGGGACAAAGTCACAGTTTCAGGTCTACTACCATAGAGCGTGGACTGGCCACTGGGACACAGTTAGGCCAGCTGAACAAAGTACCAGAAATCCTGGTTTGCAGAGCATTGCGAGGATCAGACTGAAAATTGTGTCAAGCACCCAGAGCAATGCAGTGGTTCCGAGGTGCGGAGATGCTGTGATGCAGGGTTCTGTGTCACTATTGGGGGAACAGGCTGGCAAGGGCTCGCAGTGCTAAGTCCGGTGTTGAGGATGCGCTTTGCAGTCAAGGCGATGCATCAGTTTGAAAGAGTTGCAAGGCTACAATGCAAAGTCTGGCATCGTCATCAAGGCTTCCGTCAATAGAAGATGTGAGGACTTGCACCGAGAATGCTGCAGAGGCAATGCAGGTATTTGTGACGGTTCCGACCCACGCAGCAGTGGTGATACATCAGTTCCGCTAAAGGTTGCACAGCTGAGGAGATACTATGGTTCCACTGGCTCCCCAGAGGCTGGTAGAGCACCTTAGGCCCACTTCCAATGGTCCAGGACTGGGGTGGCACCACTTGTGAAGGTAGACTCTCAGATGGCAGAGTCCAGGTGTTGGTGGAAGGTTTTTGGAAGCCTATTGTGTTCCTGAGGCTGGCCAGCTAACTAACTAGTCCTTCTAGTCACTCTTCGGTTTTGGGTTCAACAGATGCAGGTCCTGTCCTTCTCATGCAGGCAAGACAGCAGAATGTCAGCACAGCAGGGCAGCAGTCCTTGAGTACAGCAGTCCAGCAGAGTGGCAGTCCTGTCAGTGGCACTGCAGTCCTTCTTCCTGAAGGAGTAACCACAGGTCCAGAAATGTACTGAAGACTTGGTGCCTGAGACCCTATTTTAATACCATGGTACCTTCCCGTTGAAAGTTCAGAGGAGCTTCTAGTCAGTGGCTTTGAAGTGCATGGAATTTCCTGACTTCCCTGGCTCCATGCTGGCTGCAGTGACAATGTGGAGGTGATATGTCCTTTGGGTGAAGGCAGATCACTCCCTATTCTATTGATAGTGGGGTTGCGCTCAGCTCCTTGCCCCATCCTGCCAGCAGATGGGCCATTGAGGCACACCATAATCCCTCTGTTGTTTGACTGTCTGGGAGAAATTCACAAATTCTAACTGTCAGTTACACCCAGTCATGTGACCCAAGACAGACTGCATGCACAAAAGGGCTAAGGACTGAAACATGACAACTTTCTAAAAGTGGCCTTTTCAAAATTGTAATAAAAAAAACCAACTTTATCATTAAATAGGGTTTACATTATAATTCCAAAGACACCAAGCATGATATAGCCACCTGCTACCATCTGTTCCTATTTGGAAATTACAGCTTATTAAATGTAAAAAAGAACCCCTAATGTTATGTAATGTTATCCTATGGGAGGGAAGGCCTCACAATAGTGAAAAATGTAAAACTAAGTTGTACATGTTCAAACCTTTCAATTACAAGGCTCCCTGCCCTATAGGCTTTCTAGGGCCTACCTTACGGGTGACTTGTATGTAATAAAGGGGCGTTTAAGGCATGGCAATGGTGTTTTAATACCAAGTTGACATGGCAGTGGCAGGCCTGAGACATGTTTTAAGCTGCTACCCAAATGGGTGGCACAGTCAGTGCTCCAGGCCCACTGGTAGCACTCAGTTTACAGGCCCTGGATATAAGGTATACCACTCTCCGAAAGGATTTACAGGCAAATTAAATAAGCCAATTGAGTATAAGCCAATGTAATCATATTTTTAGGGGTGTGAGTATAAGGCATTTTAGCACTGGTTAGCATAGAGTCCTAAGGCCAACAAAAAGAAGTTGATCAAAATGGAGGAGGAGGGCACAAAGTATGGGGTAAGTCCACTCTAATACTGTTCAGGTCCAACATATGCCTAGCAGTCTAGGACCTTGCTGAGCCTCATCCACCTCCTGTCCTCTTTTGTTTTGCCAGCTGTCTCATGAAAGAAATGGTGACAAAATAAAGAAATATTGAATACATATGTTCAAATCTTCCTCAACACATATTTACTTATGAGGACAATATGTAAACTCAGTGTGATATAGATTGAGATTGTCATGCACGCTACTCCCCTTTGCCATTCAATTGTGTAATTTACACCTTCTACTTTTAACATTAGCCATATAAATTTCAAAAGTGGAAACCAACATAAGAGCAGACTTGGAAATCTTGAAAAAAGATTCACAATGCAGAATGTATTTCTTAGATTACAGCCATTTGAACATGAGTGGGCCCTGTCTACCCTTCCATCTCAGCCACTATTTACCCTAACTTGAAGACTACCATGGAAATCATGAGCAACACAATTGCCTGTCCAGTTTTGATAAGGAGTATGCAACCGAAGGACATGTAACATCATTTAAAAACATTGTCAATCATCTTTGAAAGACATGCAAAACTGCATCATAGCACTTGGGAAAGGAGAATATATTGTGTAATGTCAGCCCAACATTGACATGTGTTTGGTCAGATGTGAATGAATGTTCAAACTAGGTTGAGTGATGGACAGAAAAATGGTTGCTACTTTATTGGCATTTGATGGTCAATTATTGTATGTCAATGATGGTACATGGTCTTTGTGTGTTTAACAATTAATAATGACCATCTTCTTTTTATTCTATAATGGCAATAAGCCATGTGTTGTCCATTATGTCAGATCTGCTTATACCATAATGCAAAGTGGACAGATCATAAGCACAAAATACTCATTAAAGTGTTGGAATTGTGAAATGAGGCATAAGTCATAGCTTCTATAAATATTACCTGAAATAAGCCATAATTTTCTCATGATAAAGTTTTATTTTTCAAACATATTCCTATCAAATTGTAAACATCTACTTTAGGTTTAAATCTTTTTATTGAAATGAAGTATCTGACATGCAGAAAGTCAGCAGGGCGACGCAGGTCAAAAAATCTCCATCTGTTATAAACAATACTGAAGTTCTCTATGAACTGTGCTGAGAGCAAATTTAAATGCGAAGAGAAGATACAGAGGCGATAGGCCGAAGTGAACAGACAAAGCATTGCTTCCCACCCAGTCTGTAACATCATTTGAGATGTCTTCTGTGACATCATCAATTATGTTATTTAACGTGCCATGAGTGATGTAATGTCAATCAATCAATCAATCATATTATTTATAAAGCGCACTACATTGCCGTGAGGGTCTCAAGGCGCTGGAGGGGGGGGGGGGTGCCGCTACTGCTCGAAGAGTCAGGTCTTGAGGAGTCTTCTGACGGTGAGCAGGTCTTGGGTCTGTCGTACGTGGGTAGGGAGGGTGTTCCAGGTCTTGGCGGCGAGGAAGGAAAAGGAGCTTCCGCCGGTGGTCTTTTGTTGGATGCGGGGGACTGCGGCGAGGGCGAGGCTGGCGGAGCTGTGGGGTGGGGGTGTAAAAGCTGAGTCTGCTGTTGAGGTAGGCTGGTCCGGTGTTGTGGAGTGATTTGTGTGCGTGGGTGTGTAGCTTGAAGGTGATCCTCTTGTCGACGGGGAGCCAGTGGAGGTCTCTCAGATGGGGGGTGATGTGGCTGCGGCGGGGGACGTTGAGGGTCAGTTGGGCGGAGGCGTTTTGGATGCGTTGCGGTCGTTGTAGGTGTTTTGGCCGGGTTACCTGCACAGAGTGCTTTGCCATAGTCCAGCCTGCTGCTGACCAGGGCCTGTGTCACCGTCCATCTTGTTTCGATGGGGATCCACTTGTAGATTCTGCGAAGCATGCAGAGGGTGTTGTAGCAGGAGGAGGAGACGGTGTTGACCTGTTTCGACATGGAGAGGGAGGAGTCGAGGATGAATCCTAGGTTGCGTGCGTGGTCGGTGGGTGTTGCTGCTGTTCCCAGCATGGTCGGCCACCAGGAGTCGTCCCAGGCCGAGGGGGTGGGTCCGAGGATGAGGACCTCTGTCTTGTCCGAGTTCAGCTTCAGTCGCCTCTTCCTCATCCATTTGGCGACGGCCATCATACCTTCATGGAGGTTGGTTTTGGCGGTGTGCGGGTCCTTGGTGAGGGAGAGGATAAGCTGGGTGTCGTCGGCGTAGGAGATGATGTTGAGGTTGTGCTAGTGGGCGACTTGAGCAAGGGGGG
Source organism: Lissotriton helveticus (assembly GCF_964261635.1). NCBI lineage: Eukaryota > Metazoa > Chordata > Amphibia > Caudata > Salamandridae > Lissotriton > Lissotriton helveticus. The sequence continues at coordinate 656,453,505 of NC_136072.1, forward strand.
CCATGTAGATGTTGAACAGCGTTGGGCTGAGGGAAGATCCCTGGGGTACGCCAGAGATGATGTTGGTGGCTATGGAGCGGAAGGGAGGGAGGCGGACGCTCTGGGTTCTGCCGGAGAGGAAGGATGTGGTCCAGGCCAGGGCCTTTTCTTGGATTCTGGCTTCTTGGAGGCGTGTCATTAGCCTGCGGTGGCAGACCGCGTCGAAGGCGGCTGACAGGTCCAGGAGGATGATGGCCGATGTTTCACCATTGTCAAGTTGGGCCCTTATGTCGTCTGTGGCGGCGATGAGGGCTGTCTCAGTGCTGTGGTTGCTTTGGAATCCAGACTGGGACGGCTCCAGGATGTTGTTGTCCTCAAGATAGCGGTCAATTGCGTGTTGACAGTTTTCTCGATGACCTTCGCTGGGAATCGGAGCAGGGAGATGGGCCGGAAGTGCTTGAGTTCTTTGGGGTCTGCCTTGGGTTTCTTGAGCAGGACATTGATCTCGGCTTGTTTCCAGCTTTCCAGGAAGGTGGCTGTCTCGAAGGAGGTATTGATCACTTTCCGAAGTTGAGGTGAGATGGCTGAGTCAGCTTTGTTGAATATGTGGTGAGGGCAGGGGTCGGACGGTGATCCTGAGTGTATGGAGTTCATGATCTTGCGGGTTTCGTCGTCGTTGACGTTGGTCCAGGAGGTCAGACGGTGGATGCTGTTGGAGTTCGCGAGTGGGGTGGGGCTTTGTGTTGCCATGGTGGTCGTCGTGCTGAAGCTGTCGTGGATGTCAGCGATCTTGCGGTGGTAGAAGGTGGCCAGCGAGTCGCAGAGTTCTTGTGAGGGTGGGATGTCGTTGTCATTGGCGCTGGGGTTGGCGAGTTCTTTCACGATGCAGAAGAGCTCTTTGCTGTCGTGTGCGTTGTTGTCCAAGCGGGTTTTGAAGGAATATGTGAGATCTTAAGCAGTGAATGATGGAGGCACAAGTTATAGTTAGTGCATTAATCTATAACTGATTAATTTCACTGATTTTTATTTTTTAAACTTTAGTTCTTACCTCATTTCTACATCTAACTATAACATCAGTTTAACATGTGTGTGTTTTCTGTGAATTTCTGGGCTGCTTTTAACATAACTAAGATCATATTACCATACCTAACGGTAACAACACTTTAACCTCTTCGACGCTGATGACGGAACCGCTCTGTCATCAGCCACGGTGGTGCTGTGCTGATGACGGAGCGGTTCCGTCATGGCCCGCCCAACGCACCTGCGCGGCGCTGATTTCGCGCCTGTGCGGCGTGTTCTATTGAGCGGGCGGGGCCATGATGGAACCGCTCCGTCATCAGCACAGCTCACCCGAGGCTGGTGACGGAGCGGTTCCGTCACCAGGGTGTGAGCGCCGCGCGCCCCCCCGCCCCTTAGCGCTGCGGCAGAATAGCCGCCGCAGCGAAGGTGTTAATGTTTGTTTTTTCAATGAATGTTTGTGGTTGTTCTAATTAGATTAGCAAGCTAAGAATGTGCCTAACCCCCTTTGGCAATCTGCAGTCAATCTATCTATCTATCTATCTATCTATCTATCTATCTATCTATCTATCTATCTATCTATCTATCTAGCTAGCTATCTCGCTTTATATACATATTACATAGAGTCACCTGCCATTGTAAAGTTATACTTAGGACTTAGTTACCTCAGGAATAGTGTTTTTTGGTCTACTAACAACTTAGTTGCCGTTTGGCAAATCTTCATGAAACGTCTCAACATAAAAATTCACCCACTTCAGTTGCATCATGGTAAGTTTTGGAGTGATCCCTCAATTGAAGGATGAGAAAAAAGGGTATCCCACGCAATTTCTTTTGGGATTTTTGAACAGCACTACAGCCAAAACAGCAGAACAGCATTACACCAAATTCAGCAAGAAACTAGATTTTTACAAAGAAATCATGCTTTTTGTGATTTTGGTGTGAATCCTTTTAGTTGTTTCTGAGAAATTAACGTTAACAATATTTGTATATCTGGAATGATAGGTTCACGAGAATCACAAGAGTCACAAATAATTAAACAATAGAGCCATCTGTGTCCTCAGGACACCCCCACGCCGCACGGCCCTCCAGCTGTAGGCGCCCCCTCGCTGCTGCTCGTTCTCCCTTCCGGCGCTGCCCCCATCTGTAACTTCATTGTACTTCGTTTTTTTACCTCCCCCATCTGTGCCTTCATCCCTGCTTCACAGTAGTGTTGGAATCGTAGTGTCTCTCAGCGATTCTGCCGGTATTGTTACCCTGTTGTGACCCCCCCTCCGCCCGCGCTTCCCGCCGCTGCTCCCTCGCGGCCCCGCCCCCTTTCACGTCTGTATCCCCGTTGGCCGCCCCGCTCCCGCCTCCCAGCTGCTCCTCCCTCCCACTTCGCCTTATATGGAGCCCGCGCGTACGCACAGCGGGCGCGCCGATTGTGTGCCGAAGGCACGCCAAAGGCAAGCCCGTCTGCGCCTGGACCGCGCCCAGCGCCAGAACCCCTGGCCCCTGACGATGCCAGACCTCACGACGGACCTACGACGCCGCCACCCTCATCGCACTCAACACCGGACGGCACCTCGCCTGCTACCGAGAAACCCCGAAACGCACCCACGGACCCTTCACTTGCCAAGCCTGCAAGTTCACCTGCCACCGGACTGGCACCGCACCCAACAAGCCGAGCACCAGCAGCAACCACTTCAAGTGCATCCTGCTCAACACCCGCTCCGTCCACAGACACGCCGTGGAACTCTAGAACCTGCTCGACACAACATCACCAGACGTCGCCTTCCTCACAGAAACCTGGATGAACGCCTCCTCAGCGCCCGACATCGCCATAGCCATCCCGGACGGATACAAGATCATCCGGAGAGACCGCGTCAATCAGACCGGAGAAGGCATCGCCATCATCCACAGGAACACCATCCGCATCTCGACTAACTGCAACGACACCCTCACCGCCGCCGAACACCTCCACTTCCAGATACACACCGACCCCAAGACGACCCTCAGAGGCCCCCTCATCTACAGACCCCCGGGACCACGCACACAATTCAGCGAAGACATCGCAGACTTCATCAGCCCGCACGCCCTCTCCTCCACGGACTACATCCTCCTAGGGGACCTCAACTTCCACCTGGAGAACAACAACGACAGGAACACCGCCGCCTTGCTGGACAACCTCGCCAACCTCGGACTGCAGCAACTGGTGAACACCCCCACCCACTACGCCGGCCACACACTTGACCCCGTCTTCTCCGCCAGCAAGCACATCTCCTTCAGCCACTCCACCGGACTTCACTGGACCGATCACAGCTGCGTCTACTTCAGCTTCAGGAGAAACACAACCCTCCACCACTCACAACAGGCGCCTCGCCGAAGCTGGAGCAAGATCGCTGCCGAGCAGCTCACCACCTCCCTCAGCCAGAACCCGCCCTCCAGCACAACGGATCCCAACGAAGCAGCCAGTAACCTCACACAGTTACTGACCGCCTGTGCAGACGACCTCGCACCACTAAAGAACCCTCCGAACAGACCCGGCAGCAAGAAAACCCCCTGGTTCACCGACGAACTCAAGGACTCCAAGAAGAATTGCCGCACCCTCGAGAAAGCCTGCCGCCACGCCCAGACCACAGACAACATGACCGCCCTCAAGCACGCCACCCGCAGGCACCACCAGCTGATCCGCACCACCAAGAAGACAGCATTCAAAGAACGACTGGACAACAACGCCCACGACAGCAAGGAACTCTTCAGCATCGTCAAAGAGCTCTCCAACCCCAGCGCCAGAAACAACGACATCACTCCTTCGCAAGACCTCTGCGACTCACTCACCTCGTTCTTCCGCCGCAAGATCGCGGATATACACAACAGCTTCGGCGCACCAACCACGCAACCAACTATCGAACCAACGCCCCCCACCACCACCCTCTGCAACTGGACCCCGGTCAGCACCGAAGACACCACCTGCACGATTAACACCATCCACTCCGGATCACCTACTGACCCTTGCCCCCACCACGTCTTCAACAAGGCCGACTCTATCATCGCACCCCATCTACGGGACATCATCAACACCTCCTTCCACACCGCCACCTTCCCGGAGAGCTGGAAGCACGCCGAGCTCAGCGCCCTCCTGAAGAAACCAACAGTGGACCCCTCCGACCTCAGGGAACTTCCGCCCCATCTCGCTCCTCCCTTTTCCTGCCAAAGTCATCGAGAAGACCGTCAACAGACAGCTCGCTGCCTTCCTCGAGACAAATGGATCCCTCGACCCCTCGCAGTCCGGCTTCCGAGCCAACCACAGCACCGAGACCGCCCTGATCGCAGCCACCGATGACATCAGATCCCTTCTTGACAAAGGGGAAACAGCAGCCCTCATCCTCCTGGACCTCTCCGCAGCGTTCGATACTGTCTGCCACCGCACCCTAGTACAGCGCCTCAGCAACATCGGAATCCAAGAAAAGGCACTGGAGTGGATCATCTCGTTCCTCGCCGGAAGAACCCAGAGAGTCCGCCTCCCCCGTTCAGATCCGAGGCCACCGAAGTCATCTGCGGCGTACCACAAGGATCATCACTCAGCCCAACCCTCTTCAACGTCTACATGAGCCCTCTCGCAACCATCGCATGCCAACACAACCTCAACATCATCTCCTACGCCGACGACACACAGCTGATCCTCTCCCTCACCAACGACCCCGCCATCGCCAGAACCAGCCTACATGAAGGGATGAAAGACGTCGCCGAATGGATGAAGAACAGCCGCCTGAAACTGAACTCAGACAAGACGGAAGTCCTCATCCTGGGATCATTGCCCTCCGCCTGGGACGTTTCCTGGTGGCCCCCTGCCCTGGGCTCCACTCCCAAGCCAACGGACCACGCACGCACGCAACCTGGGCTTCATCCTGGACTCCTCCCTCTCGATGACCAGACAAGTCAATGCCGTCTCCTCGTCGTGCTTCAGCACCTGCGCATGCTCCGCAAGATCTTCCGCTGGATCCCCACCGAGACCAGGAAGATGGTCACCCAGGCACTCGTCACCAGCCGACTGGACTACGGGAACACCCCCTATACGCCGGAACCACAGCCAAACTACAGAAAATACTCCAACGCATCCAGAACGCCTCCGCACGACTCATCCTGGACATCCCCCGACACAGCCACATCTCCGGCCACCTGAGAGACCTGCACTGGCTCCCCGTTAGCAAGAGGATCACGTTCAGGCTCCTCACCCACGCACACAAGGCTCTCCACGACCTGGGCCCCAAGTACCTCAACGACCGCCTGACCTTCTACACGCCCACCCGCCAGCTACGATCGACCAGCCTCGCCCTCGCCGCCGTACCACGCATCCGCAGAGCCACTGCCGGAGGAAGATCCTTCTCCTACCTGGCAGCCAAGACCTGGAACTCCCTCCCCATCCACCTTCGTCTGACCCAGGACCTTCTTTTCTTCAGGAAGCAACTCAAGACCTGGCTGTTCGTGCAGTAACGTTCCCCCCCCCCCCCCCCCCCCAGCACCTTGAGACCCTTCCGGGTGAGTAGCGCGCTATACAAATGTCATGATTGATTGATCTGATGTGCCCAGAGGCATTTTTGCCCTGACAGTGTTCTCGGAAGATGTAAAAAACTCCTGCAAGTCCCACAGGAGATCCCGCTCTGAGTGGCCGGCCGCAACATGAAGAATTCTTTTTTTAAATAAGGTTTCTGCGAGAAGGTTAGGGTTATCCTGACCCTTCGGACATTGGGAAGAAGTCTCCGAGGGACACTCTTGGATCCAAATTAAAAATATATATTTTTGTTTGATTTCCACCATCCTACTTGTGTCCCACATGAGCCAGTCTGGCCCCTTGCACTCCTACAGGAGAGTTTGACAGGAGAGGAGTGCTGGTTCTTACACCATTCTTTGTTTATATTCTCACAGATTCCATTACTCATGACCTATTCAATTACATCATTGATTAAATCACTGATAACATCTCAAATGACATTAATGATGGCAAGGCTGTGTCACCCCGAGACACAGGAATAGATGTAAATGTCAACATGGGCATCTGGTTGATCTTCTTTCTCTTGGTCACCAAGGAGATGGGGGTGTCCCAGAGACAAAAAATTAAAGAGAATGGTAATGATCTAGCTACCAGGAGGCCTTTCTTCATGCCTCATGGCCCAATCACATGGTCCTGGGTTTCATATTCTGCTGACCCTGCCCCCTTATGTGGCCTTTCCTTTTTTTCAGTAGTCAAGTAATTGCTCCCACAGGATTACCTCCATGTTGTGGCCAAACAGTCAGGGTCCAGCCAATCAGTGTACATCTACACACCAACAGTCCAGATAGCTCTAACTTTTAAACAACATTAAGTCCATCTTGACACCAGCGCACTATTTTAAAAATAATGTTTTGAAAACAGCTGTATAGATTTATGCAAAATAACAAAAAGCACTCATTCTGGGGAGAGTTCAAACTTTTTGCCAAATTTGATGTAATTCAGATCAGCTGTTTTTTCAGTGAGAGCAAACATTCCTATAGGTAACTAACATGGAATTCACAATTTTACAACCCTCCCTTTTTCTTGAAGGAGCGAAAGTGGACAAACATTTTTTTCTTCTGATTCATCAAATGCTGTTAAAGTCATTAAAGAAGCTAGGTAAGGTAAGGTAACGTTTATTTTTTAGTTAATTAAACCTTAACATTTTTACTATTTGTCATAACCGTAATTAAAAACTGAATTTTAAAATCATTCATCAGTTCAGTGCATCAACAGTGGGATGTAATGCAAATTTAAAATCTACTTTTAGTGAAAAAAACACTCTAAAATCAGTGCAAAGGTGCTAGAACAGTTGCACTGCTGTTTTGTACAAGACGGGCATACATAAACCAGAAATTACAGAAGAACAATATGCTATTCCACTGGAAAATATGACATAACTATACCTACACATTGACTGTGTGGTGATAGTTAGTTCTGACTTTCCACAGGACGAGGATATTTTGTTTCGCTAACAAATTTGGTGTTGTTTGAGAAATATTCACCAAAGTTGCATAAAATGTTCATCTACTTCAGCTTCTTCCTGGCAAGTTTCGCAGTGATCCATAAAAAAGAGGGGCGCATCTGAAAATATTGATTGCCATGTTAATTAACATTTGAAATTTTGAGAAGCTATACGAAATAACTGCTGTCTGGAATTACGCCAAGTTTGGCAGAATGGTTGAACTTTTTCCCAAAAGTGTGCTTTTCATTATTTGGGTTAAATCCGGTCAACCAAATTCATGTTTAAGAAGTTTTAGGGGTGATCATGAAGGTATTAAAAAATATATATATCTTCACTGTTGGTGTCCAGATAACCTCCAATTGAGCACTTTAAAGGTGATAGTCAATCCTGATTAACTGGCCACAACCAGATCAATACATTGTGGTAGCAATTACTGGACTCAAGGACATGGTCCTGCATCCTGAAAATGTATTAAGAAATATATAACGGGCCAGGGTGAGCACTCCTCAAGCAACAACTGCACCACAAAAAGTCACTAAGTTAACCTATGCTTAACACTTTGGTAGCTTGGAACAAAAGCAGGCAAGCTTAACTTAGAGACAATGTGTAAACCATGTTTGCAGCACATAAACAGTAATAAAGTGAAAACACAACACTAGAAAAATCCAACACCAATTTAGCAAACTAGAGTAAAATGTAATAAATTATTTGGCACTAAAGTCACATACAAATCTGCATAACTGAGGTTATGAATTTTTAATTTTAAAGTAAAGACTAGTGTTTAAGTAATCAAAGTGTCAACAGCGGGCATCTATTCCTGCGAAACGAGGAAAAAGTCAAAAGTTATGGCCGGCCACGAAGGAGCACAGTTTCGGTACACAAGTTGTATTGTGCCCAGCCCAGTTACCTTTGGACTTAGAAGACATTTTAAATAAAAATGTCTGAGTAAGCAATGTTCAGAGGGGCCAGGCAGCTGACACTTTCGAGGAGGAGTCACTGTCCTTATCGCCATTCACGGCGAGGAACTGAGGCCACGCCCACTCTCAGGCCACGCCCATCCGCCCCCTTTCCACCCATAAAGATGTGCAATCACCGGACGCGCAGCGGACGGGCGCAGCGGGCACGCCGTCAGCGCGCCGAAGGCGCGCCAAAGGCAAGCCCGTCTGGGCCCGTCCGGGCCCAGCCGGCCTTAGGCCCAGTCACGCTGGCCGTGGCAGCTCCTAACATCCTGACCTACACCCGGGCTGACTTGCTAGCCTTGAACACCAACAAACATCCCTCCTGCTCGCGCATCCTAACCGGAGACACGCGGCTGTGACCGCTGTAACCCGGTCAATCAGACCGTGGCATCAAAGGGTTTGTACCTAGGCCTACTTAACTGCAGGTCGCTTGTGAAACACGCACAAGAAGTGAACCTCCTAATTACCAACAATGCCATAGATATTCTGTTTTTAACAGAAACCTGGCTTACCTCCAGTAGTGGCCCAGACATCGTTTTAGCACTCCCCCCCGGGTACGTTATGTGCTCACAGAACAGACCAGAGGGTAGGGGAGGTGGACTTGCAATAATCTACAAAGACATCTTCACCTGCAGAACGTCTGATGGCAACATCAAGGGTTATGAAAGCTGCCACTATACCATTACAATCTCCCCTGTCACCTCGATATCAGGAACGTTGATATATCGCCCACCAGGCAATTTAGGGGACTTTCCGACCAAAATTGCTGACCAGACCTCCATTAAGTGTACGTCTACCACTAACTACCTATTATTAGGAGACTTGAATGTACATTTTCTGGATCCAGACGACAAACTGGCCAATGAACTACTCCAGGATCTCACCTCAATGGGCCTAGATCTTAAAAACCCACAGGCCACCCACGAAAAAGGGCAACTGCTTGATCCCATTCTTTCCAACATCCCCAACCTTAGATCCCTTGACCATATCCCCCTTCCCTGGACGGACCACTTTTTGGTTCCCTTAGTATGGGACATTATTACTGTGCCCCCGCCACTCCCAAAAATCAGAACGTACTCCAGACAATGGCAGAAATTGGAACCAGATGTCTGGGCAGCCAAACTCCGAGAAAATGTTCCTCATCCCCCCAATAACACCGTAGTAGGGGACAAAAAATTCAGTACCTGGATTACCCAATCGCTCGACGCCATCCTGCCCAAAACCCACTCTCTTAGACACATCAAGAGAGTTAACCCCTCACCCTGGTATACCCCGGAACTCAATCTGCTACGTAAGGCTTGCAAAAGAAACGAACGAATCTGGAGGAAGGAAAAAACCGAGGAACGGAAATAAGCATTCTGCACCGCGGTAAAATCCTACAAAAAAGAGCTCCGTAGCATCAAAACTAGTTTCTACGAGGACAGAATTAAAAACGCGGCCTGTTCGGCTCATGAAACCTACTTAGTTCTAAAAGAACTACTCCACGCCCCCGATCCCCCACTCAAACCCCTCGATCCCAAAGCAGCTGAAACCAAATGTCAAAAATTAGCCACTTTTTTCGACGAGAAGATTAAAAATATTCTTCTAACCATACCCCCCCCCGAACAGGACCCCACACAGCCGGATCCCACCATCACTATCGCCAATCCTCCACTGCCGCCAGCCCCCCAACCCTCCCTGGACACTTTCGGTCCCGTAACAACGGAAGAAGTAGGAACCACGATGGCCGCAATTAAAAGTGGTTCTCCCCTTGATACTGCCCCCCTCCGTTTCCTAAAAAAAGTGTCAAGTACCATCATCCCCCCCCTCACGGCCCTGATCAATTCCTCTCTCTCAGAGGGTATTGTCCCCCCCAGCTGGAAAGCGGCAGCAGTCAAAGGTCTGCTGAAAAAACCCTCTTTAGACCCGCAGGACTTCGCCAACTACAGGCCCATATCCCTTCTCCCTGGAAACAGCAAGATCGCAGAGAAGCTGGTAAATAAACAACTATCGCTTTTCTTAGAAAGTAACAACCTCTTAGCGGCCTCCCAGACAGGATTTCGTCCAGGGCAGGGCACTGACATCGCCCTCCTGACAGCAGTGGAGAAGGCCAGAAGCATTCTGGACACAGGAGGATCAGTGGCAGTGATCCTCCTAGACCTCAGCGCGGCCTTCGACACTGTAGACCATCCCACCCTAATCCACCGACTGGGAGAGATCGGATTAAAGGGTCTGGCCCTGAAATGGCTAGAATCCTTTTTGACTGGACGCTCCTTCCAGGTGCGGGAAAACGACAGCTGCTCATCCATCATCCCCCTCCGGTGTGGAGTGCCACAGGGCTCATCTCTGAGCCCTACACTTTTCAACGTGTACATGGCCCCACTAGAGAAGAGGGTCAGCCCGTACGGCGTGTCAGTCATCAACTACGCCGACGACACTCAGCTGGTCGTTACTCTTTCCCTACCTCACCACGCTCCTTCCGACCTCCACAGCTGCCTTTCCGAAGTCCACCGATGGATGAATCTCTCCTCCTTGAAATTGAACGGGTCCAAGACCGAGATCCTCCTGATGGGCCACAATGGGCCCTCTTTACCATCTTACCTTTGGCCCAGGTGCCTAGGGGACCCTCCCGCACCCAAGGAAGAGGTCAAGAGCCTTGGTGTGTGGATTGAGAAAGACATGAGTTTTAAAACCCAGGCAAAGAGAACCGCAGGGACATGCTTTGGACTACTCAGAGCCTGCAGGAAGATCTTTCCCCTGCTCCCAGAGACCGCAAGGAGGCTCCTCATCCAGGGTCTAATCCTGGCAAGATTAGACTACTGTAACGCTATATACTTGGGAGCCCCTGAAGCCACCTTGAACTCACTGCAGAAAGTCCAAAATGCCGCAGCCCGCCTACTTACGGGCACACCTGGAAGATCCTCCGCCAGGCCGGCCCTCAACTCTCTCCACTGGCTCCCAGTCAGAGAAAGGGTCCTGTTCAAAGCCCTCTGTCTGGCCCATAAAACACTCAACAACAACGGTCCCCCTCTTCTGAAAGAACTTTTAATCCCATACAAAGCAGAGAAGGATCTCCGGTCCAATGCAGAAAACCTTATCTCGGTCCCTAGAGTGAGAAAAGCTAAGACCGGTGGCCGTCGCTTCTCGGTTCACACGGCGAAACGATGGAACCAGTTACCCCGAAAACTTAGGACAGAACCGAACTATCTCCAGTTCAGAAAGACCTTAAAGACCTTCCTTTTCCCGCAAATATAATCTCACTAGTCGGCTAAAACCCCTGGAGAAGCAGATTAGCGCTGGGATGCTCTTCGGAGTTACTACGCGCTTTACAAAACCATTAAATAAATAAATAAATAAATTATCAGGGAGCCACTACATGGAATCGCAGTGTAGACTACTACTTTCAGGCTTAGTCTCTTATTTTTAGAAGTCTAAAATCTGCAGCAGGATAAAGCTGCCGGCTGTAGCTGACGAGGGCTCCCCTAGATCTTATACCCCTTCTGTGAGGAGCCACTGCACAGGATTTTATGCTGCAGAGAGAAACCTAGTGAGAGCAACTGTGAAGTCAGGCTTACTGGTGATGCACCTTGTGTAGATCAGCGAGCAGGTAGGTCCCAGCTTCCTCGTGGTCCTCAGGGCACTTTTTGACGGAATAGTTTGTCAATTCCGACGTTTTGGTTTTAGGCTGTTTGGGCAACTTTACTACAACTTCCAAGGGTCCAGGACTGGGGGGGGGGGCAGCACTTGGATGGCAGGACTCACTTCAGGCAGGGTGCGGGTTAGGGTTTAAATTGTTGGAGCTCGGAACAGGAGGCCAGCCTACTGGCACCTGGAGTCATTCTGCTAGTCCTGGTTTCAAGCAGCAAGGCAGTCCTCCAGCAGCAGGGCAGTCCTTGGCAGTCCACTGAAGTACAAAGCATGTCTCAAGCAGTTGGCAGTCTTCTTAAGTGAGGGGCAAGCCTTCTGAGTTTCCTCTGCAGGTCCAGGAGTGAACTAAAGAGTGGGTCTGATGGTCCTATTTTTCTACTTGGTGGCAGCTTCAAAGTGGAAGAAACTTCTGGAGTTTTTCTCCACATATGGTTCTGGAATTTCCTTCCTTCCTATCTGGGTTTCAAAGAGTCTGGGTGACAAAAGGTTAGTGCAACATTTTTGTGAGTGTTTCTGTGGCCGCTTCTTTGAAATGTAAGTGGGGTAGGGAAAAGCTCCATCCCATACATCCTGTCAGGATTGTCCATTATGCTAAAATCTAGTCCCCTTTGTCTCACTGTCTGGGAGGAATACACAAAGGCGAAATGGCAACTGTTCCCAGTTATGTGACCCATGACACAGCCTGTATTCACTAAATAGCTAGGACATAAAAATGCTATCTTTCTAAAAGGGCCATTTTTAGAATTGTGACTTAAAATCCGACTTGACAAAAAAAGAGGGTTTTGAATTATATTTCTTAAGACACCAAACATGACATTTCTACTAGTTTCCAAACAAACCTTATCAGTTATTAAATGTAATAAGGTAACCCAATGATAGCCTATGAGAGAGGTAGGCCTAACAGTAGTATAAAACTAATTTAGAAGTTTTTCACTACCAGGACGTATAAAACTTAAAAGTGCATGTCCATTGTTTTAAATACAATACACACTGCCCTATGGGCTGTTTAGGGCCCACTTTAGGGATGACATATATATTAACCCCTTCGACGCTCATGACGAGCTGAGCTCGTCATGAGTTACGCCTCTCGTATGAGCTCGTCATGAACCGCGGGTTTAAGAAAAACGCAGCGCACAGCGGGAAAACCACTAGCGCGCATGCGGTTAATAGGAAAGTTAAGGTTGGGTAAAAGGGTTACTTTCCTAGGTCAGATTGGCAGTTTAAAACTGCACACAGGCTGCAGGGGCAGGCCTGATACATATTTTAAAAGGCAACTTAAGTGGGTGGCACAACACATGTTGTAGGCCCACAAGTATCCTTTTATTTTAAAGGCCCTGAATGCATGTTGTAAGACTTTACTAGGGTCTTATAAATAAATATAATGTGCCAATAAGGGGTACGCCAATTGTACTATATTTTAAGGAGTGAATACAAGCACTTTAGCACTGGTAAGCAGTGGTAAAGTGCACCTAGTCCTAAAGCAAACACACATGAATTTCAGCAAATAGGATGGGAGTAGGCAACACTTTTTGGGGGAAGACCACCCTAAGGCTGACTGGTCTAACAGAATTTATGAAAGGTGGTCCAGAAGCTAAAATGAGAGTACATTTTCTATAAATTCGCACTTTCTTCCTCAGCCGCGAGAGAGTAAAGTCTGACTATGTTATTATTGTTTATTATGCTTTATATTAATCTTTATGATTTTATAATGCAAGATGTTCAAAGCAATAGGCCAGACTATAAAGGTATATAATCGTAATAGACGTAAGAAAATATAGCATGTTTTACAACAATTCTATTCATAAGTGCCTGATAACAAGAGAAAAACAAAAGCAAAATGGCTCTGGGAAAACAGTAAATGAAGAAGGATAGTTTGAAGAGTATAGGCCAATACTAATGTGGCCAATAGAGCGTGATCAATAAAGAGTATAGAGCAATAAGTAAATAGTAAGTCCTCCTCCCAAACATTTTTTCCCAGTCCATCACATTCTCTATAGTCAGTGCATCAGTACACTAGTCAGTGTTTTGTGGGATCAGTCTGTCATTCTCAAATCTCTCCCTCCTACTGAGTCCCGGCCATGTGGATAGGGTATGTAGACATATTAGGACAACTATATTGAGTAAGCACACAACCGTCCTTCATCGTCAAGATATAGGGGCTGAGCTAGGGTTCATTTACTCTTATGAAAGGACCAACCACGTCTTCAAACTGGTTACGTTTGTCTCACATTTTATATTCACGGCTCTAATAGGTGGCTAAATGGAAGAGTTTGGTTGTCCATTCTTGGTGTCTTTCGAAGTGTTGTCAGCACCGGTGCCTGAGGATACAGGCCTTTGCATCCATTAAGAGCATCAATATCCACCTCTTCCAGTGATTAGAAATTCATTCATCTTTAGAACATCATGTAAGATGGCAAATTTGGCCGATGTCATAAAGTGAATGGTGCTAGTATTTTGCAATGTGTTCCATATATCTGCCAAGCAGCGGGATAATTTCGTACAGGACCACAGTATATGGAGATGGTCACAGCAAGGTTCCTGGCACCCCCAGCAGTTGTCCTTGAATTTGTCCAACAGTCTGGACCTGTCTATATAGGTGGTCCAGAAGCTAAAATGAGAGTACATTTTCTATAAATTCGCACTTTCTTCCTCAGCCGCGAGAGAGTAAAGTCTGACTATGTTATTATTGTTTATTATGCTTTATATTAATCTTTATGATTTTATAATGCAAGATGTTCAAAGCAATAGGCCAGACTATAAAGGTATATAATCGTAATAGACGTAAGAAAATATAGCATGTTTTACAACAATTCTATTCATAAGTGCCTGATAACAAGAGAAAAACAAAAGCAAAATGGCTCTGGGAAAACAGTAAATGAAGAAGGATAGTTTGAAGAGTATAGGCCAATACTAATGTGGCCAATAGAGCGTGATCAATAAAGAGTATAGAGCAATAAGTAAATAGTAAGTCCTCCTCCCAAACATTTTTTCCCAGTCCATCACATTCTCTATAGTCAGTGCATCAGTACACTAGTCAGTGTTTTGTGGGATCAGTCTGTCATTCTCAAATCTCTCCCTCCTACTGAGTCCCGGCCATGTGGATAGGGTATGTAGACATATTAGGACAACTATATTGAGTAAGCACACAACCGTCCTTCATCGTCAAGATATAGGGGCTGAGCTAGGGTTCATTTACTCTTATGAAAGGACCAACCACGTCTTCAAACTGGTTACGTTTGTCTCACATTTTATATTCACGGCTCTAATAGGTGGCTAAATGGAAGAGTTTGGTTGTCCATTCTTGGTGTCTTTCGAAGTGTTGTCAGCACCGGTGCCTGAGGATACAGGCCTTTGCATCCATTAAGAGCATCAATATCCACCTCTTCCAGTGATTAGAAATTCATTCATCTTTAGAACATCATGTAAGATGGCAAATTTGGCCGATGTCATAAAGTGAATGGTGCTAGTATTTTGCAATGTGTTCCATATATCTGCCAAGCAGCGGGATAATTTCGTACAGGACCACAGTATATGGAGATGGTCACAGCAAGGTTCCTGGCACCCCCAGCAGTTGTCCTTGAATTTGTCCAACAGTCTGGACCTGTCTATATATGGGTTCCAGTCAAAGTTTAAATCTCCACCCACCACCACTTTAGTGTGACCAAATTCCATAAACCATCTCAAGAGGTGTGAATAAAAATCAATTTCTTAAGTGAAAGCAGAAATATAAAATTAAGCACACATTAAAACAGTGACAATATAAATCATGTAACATAATACTTAATCTAAAATAGCTCATGCATATCTGATAATAACTCAACTTCAGAAATAAATGTGTGATGAATACACAAAATGAATACACAAATAGAATCAAACATGTTAACTCATTGGTGCTCCTAGTGTTATAAATGGCTAATCCTGGAACTCTATTATTGAAGCCGCCAAATTTATATAACTTTCTTAAAATAGAATCTCAAAATCTTCCTTATCAAACTGAACACCTTTTCCTGCTTTGAATGTATATATTTTTTTAAAGTACACTAGCAATCATAGTTTTCACTTTCAGGATCAGTTCATTTTAATTGTCATTAGAGCACATTCAAAAAAACATTTTTGCTAGGTAAGTTCATCTTGTTAATTCATCCAAAGGATATCAGCAATGGTGTTAGCCTGCGCTGTCAGGGGGTCACTTCGGGGTTTGGGGGTCCCACACCCTCTCTGCCCCACTCAGACAAAGGCATCCAAATGCAGGACAGGGACATCAGGTACAACAACATGTCACAATATGATCTAAAAAAGAAACAAGCAACACTCTCCTTGCAAAATTCTTTTTTCAAAAAACACTTGTTCTCATTCTTCTGTTTTGGGTCTGATGGCAAAGTTTTATCCTATCTGTCTGCAAGGTTCTCAGCTGGTTCTGGGGCATTATAACTTCCCTGAAACCTGTGACTTTTTCAGTGAATTTCTAAGGTTTTTTAAATGATCATTTCTAACTGTAACGGCCATGAAATCTATGTTTTTTCAGTGAATTTCAAAGGAAGGACATGCGCAGAAATAGGAAGAAAGGTGCAGAAAGAAGCTAGAGAAATGCAGAAAGAAGCAACAGAAGTCCAGAATGACGAAGTAAAGTGCACAAAGAAGCAAAAGATATGCAGAAAGAACCAACAGAGGTGCAGAAAGAGGCCTAGTTGTAAAGTCATCCAGTGCTGACTGGTACTGGTGGAAACTGGCTGACTAACCAGACCCGGAGCCAGTGCTTTGCTGAAAGACATTTAGAATACAGTAAAAAACCCTACATACACTAGGGTATACTATGGGTTGGTGTACCCCTGTGATTTGCATGACCTCCCCTGTAAGGCCCTGGTACATAATAGGGCAGGCGAATTAAACTACCTCTAACTCAGAGGTGCAGAAAGAGGCAAGAGAATTGCTGAAAGTAGCAACAGAGCTGTAGAAAGAAGCAAGGGAAGTGCAGAAGGAGGCAAGTGAGGTGCAGAAGTAGAGCAGTGTAGAAAGATCCAACAGAGGTGCGAAAGGAGGCAAGAGGGGTGCAGAAAAAGGTAGGAGAGGTGCACAAAGAGGCAAGAGAGGTACAGAAAGAGGCAGGAGGGGTGCAGAAAGAAGGAAGAGCAGTGCAGAAAGAAGCAACAGAGGTACTGAAAGAGGCGCACATGGTGCAGAAAGAGCAAGAGAAGTGCAGGAAAAAAGCAACAGAGGTGTAGGAAGAGGCAAGAGAGGTGCAGAAACAGGCAGGAAAAGGTGCAGAAAGAGGGAACAGGGGTACCGAAAGAGGCAAGAGGGGTACAGAAACAGAAAAGAGGGGTGAAGAATGAGACAAGAGGGGTGCAGAAAGAAGCAAGAGCAGTGTAGAAGGAAGCAACAGAGGTGCAAAAAGAGGCAAGCAAACTGCAGAATGAACCAACAGAGGTATAAAAAGAGGCAGGAGGGGTGTAGAAAGAGGTGGGAGAAGTGTAAAAAGTGGCAGGAGAGATGTACAAGGAGGCAAAAAATATACTGAAAGAGGCAGGAGGGGTGCAATAAGAAAGAAGAGAAGTGCTGAAAGAAGCTTGAAGGGTGCAGAAAGAGGCAAGACAGGTGCAGAAAGAAGCAACAGAGGTACAGAAAAAGCAAGAGAGGTGCAGAAACACAAGAAAGGTACAGAAAGAGGGAACAGGGGTACAAAAAGAAGAAAGAGAGGTACAGAAAGAGGGAAGAGGGATACAGAAAGAGGCCAGAGGAGTACAGAAACAAGCAAGAGGAGTGTAGAAAGAAGTACGAGCAGTGCAGAATGAACCAACAGGGGTGCAAAAAGAGGCAAAAGGGGTGCAGAAAGAGGTAGGCGAGGTACACAAAGAGGCAAAAGAGGTACACAAAGAGGCAGGGGTGCAGAAAGAAGGAAGAGAAGTACAGAAAGAGGCATGAGAATTATGGAAAGAAGCAACAGAGGTGTAGAAAGAAACAAGAGAAGTGCAGAAAGAAGTCAGTGAGCTGCAGAAAGAACCAACAGAGGTGCAAAAAGAGGCAAGGGGTATAGAAAAAGGTGGGAGGGGTGCAGTAAGAAGGAAGAGGAGTGCAGAAAGAAGCAACAGAGGTACAGAAACAGGCAGGAAGGTACAAGAGAGGGAACAGGGTGCAGAAAGAAGCAAGTGAGCTACAGAAAGAGGCAATAGAGGTACAGAAAGACACAAGAGAGGTGCAGAAACAGGCAGGGAAGGTGCAAATAGAAGGAACCATGGTGCAGAAAGAGGCAAGAGAGGTGCAGAAAGAGAAAAGAGGGGTGCAGAAAGAGGCAAGAGATGTGCAGAAAGAAGCAATTGAGGGACAGAAAGAGGCAACAGAGCTGCAGAAAGACGCAAGAGAATTGCAGAAAGAGGCAAGATAATTGAGGAAAGTAGCAACAGAGGTATGGAAAGAAGCAAGAGAAGTGCAGAAAGAGGCAAGTGAGGTGCAGAAAGAGTCAAGAGAGGTGCAGAAAGAAGCCAGAGGGGTGCAGAAAGATACACAAGGGGTACAAAAAAGAAGCAAGAGAGGTGCAGAAAGAATCAACAGCAGTGCATAAAGAAGCAACTGAGATGCACAAAGGGGGAAGTGGTGTAGAGAAAGAGGCAAGAGGGATACAGAAAGAAACAAGAAAGGTGCATAAAGAAGGAACAGAGGTGCAGAAAGAGGCAGCAGGGGTGCAGAAAGAGGGAACAGGTAGCCAGAAAGAGGCAAGAGGGGTGCAAAAAGAGGGAAGAGGGGTACAGAAGGAGACACGATGGGTGCAGAAAGAAGCAAGATGGGTACAGAAAGAAGCAACAAAGGTGCAGAATGACGGCAGAGGGGTGGAGAAAGAAACAAGAGAGGTGAGAAAGAAGCAACAGATGTGCAGAAAGAGGGAAGAGAGATGGAGAAAGAGGCTAGAGGGGTGCAAAAAGAAGCAAGAAAGGTATAGACAGTAACAAAAGAAGTATAGAAAGAAGAAACAGAGGTGCAGAAAGAGCCAAGAGGAGTGCAGAAAAAGAAGAGTGGTCCAGAAAGAGGCACAAGGAGTACAGAAAGAAGCAAGAAAGGTACAGAAAGACACAAGATAAGTGCAGAAAAAAACAACATAGATGCAGAAAGAGGGAAAAGGGGTGGAGAAAGAGGCAAGTGAAGTGGCAAAAGAAGCAGCAGACATGCAGAAAGGGGGAAGAGGGGTGCCAAAAGTAGATGAGATGTGCAAAAAGAGGCAAGAGGAGTACAGAAAAAGAAAGAAAGGTACAAGAAGCAACAGAAATGCAGAAAGAGGCAAGAGAGGTGCAGAAAGAAGCAATAGTGGCTTGAAATGAAATGAAATACCAGTATTTGTAAAGCGCACAGTTACTGCCGAAGTGGTGTCCCGGTGCTGGGGGCCCTCGGGAAGATTAAGCAAGCTATTGGTCAGAGTCACATGGTGCTGGGCTAACCTGCAGCTGGTGCCGGGGATCGAACCGTGAACCCCATAGTCCGGCACCCTGGCAGCTGCGCCACACCTCTTGCACACCATTAGTACCAATTTAACACTCATATTTAGCAATAAGTAACAGGTGACCATTCTAGGTTTACAAAGTACCTTTCACCACGCTGTAACACTTGTCGCTGCATTTTTGGTCATGTTTGATCCGTTTGAGCTAGAAACAAGGCTTTTTTGTTCAAATCTGCAGATTAGGCAGCAGATGATGAATTACGTGGCTAATGCAGAAAATGTATATTTGTGCAAAAGTTGGTGCAGCCAAACAGTCGCATAATTCCAGTGGCCCTGCTCATACCTCTGACTAGATCCAGAAGTGCTCCTCAGTGATTCCTTCTTTTTTTTGTCTCATTGAATTAATAGTTTAGCTACTATGGAAATGAGGAAGACTAAACCTGAGATTACCACTCCACAAAACAGACTACCATACCACATACTTTCTATCCACATAATTTCAGTGCACAACATACCACATAATTCCACTACACACATCGTACATCCACTCCACTCCACTCCGAAAAACATTTAAAAACTTTTACGTTTCCATTGCCAATAGCTCTAACACCCGCAAATGCAAAACCTATAACATTGCAAACACTTCTTTAACTAGTAGTGTTTGCTGAATGATGGAGAAAGGGTGCTGGGTCTCCGACTACCGCTCAGGAATTCTGCTGCATAGGACTTACAGGCGGTACCGGGAGGGCTTTTTGGCCCCCAAAGTCCCTCGGGAGTAAATCAGGCTTCTTCCTCCATCCAGTACTCTGTCAGGAGGTGCATTTGAAGAGTGGTAGAGAAAGGGGGGCATGGCCTCTGAAGTCGTCTTAGCAATCACACTGCGTGGGACTTACTGGAGGTAACAAGAGGGGTAATTAGCCCCCAAGGACATCCTTGGGGCCCAACTACTACTCCTATTGCCTCCAGTAGATCCCACACAGAAGGATTGCTAGTTTGTCATAGCAGGCCATGCCCCCTTTCCCCATCACTCTGCAAACGCACTTCCTGGCGCTCTTGGATGGGGATTAAAGTCCCCTTCGCTGCTGGGGGTCCTTAGGGGCCAACTAGCCTACCTGATACCTCCAGTATGTCCCAGATAATGGGATTGCTGAATGCTGGACACAGGCCATGCCCCTTTTCTCCACCACTCTGAAAATGCCCCTCCTGGAGCGTTCTAAGATGGGGAATTAAGTGCCCTTGAATACTGAGGGTCCCGGGGGAGCGTTTGCAGAGTGGTGTAAAAAGGGGTGTAGCCTCGGGTCACCTCCCTGCAATCCAGCTCTGGGGCGCATTACTGGAGGTACCTAGTGGGCTAGTTGTCCCCAGGGGCCCTCAGTATTCAAGGGGAATTAATTCCCCAACCTACAACGTGCCAGGGGGGTGCGTTTGTAGAGTGGTGCAGCGAGGGGGCGGGGCCTCCACCGAGATGTCAGCTTTTAAAAAAAATATTTTTTTAGAAGGGGGTGTGTGACCCCCCTTCTTTTAGCATTTTGGGGGCCCTGGGGACCCCATGCCCCAGGGCCTGACCTCTTTTTTATAAAAGAAAAAACGGGAAGGAGGCCATGCAGCCCTCCTCCCGTGGTTAATTTCGGCCCCGTGGACCCCATCCCCGTGGCCTGGCCTCACTGTTGGAGACCGTGGGGGAAGCGCCAATGCCCCCACAGTCCCAGACCACTCCCCGCCTGCTGCAGGAGCCTGAATTGCTTTTGCACAAGGGGAGCTGCTGACATGCAGCTCCCCTTGTGCAAAAGCAAACTGCTATGCGTTTTGGCAGTGAGAGCAGGTGTCCTGCTCTGGCATCCAAAAAAATAAGCAGATTTTGCTATGACATAGCAAACAGCAATGTCATGGGGTGGGCACCATGGGACATTTCAGGAGATGACCCTGAGGGGTAGTGGTCCCCAGGGTCATCGAGGGCTCCAGGAGGGGGGCCGCGTGGCCCCCCTCCCAAGGTAAAGATAGACCCAGGGAGGTGGTGATCCCAGGGGCAGTTGGGGGGCAGGAGCCCCCCACACTATGTTTATATATTGAAGCCCTGGGGAGGTGGTGGTCCCTGAGGCTTGGGGGGCCACGAGGCCCCCGCACAAAAATCAAGATTGCCCCGGGGAGGTGGCGGTCCCTGGGGCAGCAGGGGGGCAGTAGCCCCCCACGCATTTTTACAATAAAGCCCCAGGGGGGTGGTGGTCCCCGGGCTGCGGGGGGCCGCGTGCCCCCATGCATAAGTTATAAAGCCATGGGAAAGTGGTGGTTCCTGGGCTGAGGGGGCCCCCACAGGTACCTGCTATATAATTCCTCATTGCCCCCTGGACCTGACCTGACACACCTGGGGGTAGTCCGGATTCACACACCCAGTGCGAAATCGGCTAGTTTTAAAAAAACAAGAAGCTTTTTTTGGACCTGGGGGTCCTTGTGAGACCCCCTGAGCAGGCCTAGGGGGTCAGGGTGTTTCTACCCTGCCCCCTTTTCTTCATTTTTCACTTTTTTCCCCCGTTTTCTTGTGACTCTGTTACTGAGTCACAAAATTGACTGCCAACACTTCCTGGTTTGTAATGTTGACAGCCAATCAAAATGAAGCTCGTGTCCGGGAGGAGTCGTGACTCCTCCGCGCTGCTCAGATATATATTATTTTTTTTAAATTTCTCTGCAACTACTGAACGGATTTATACCATTTAAGAAAATGAGTGCTTTCTAAACCAAGAGCTACCTTTTTGCCAAATTTGGTGTAAATCCATTCAGCAGTTCGGGCTGTAGCCGTGTCTAAAGTTCCTCTGTAGCCGTGTCTAAAGTTCCTATGGAAATTTACATTGGGGAAAACGTGTTTTGGGACTCCCCTTTTTTCTTGGACCCCGTTTCACAAATCATCCCAAAACTTTCAAGACAGGAGCTGACCACAGCGCCTCATTAGTTTTAAAAATTTCACGAAAATTCATCAAATTGCGCCAAAGATATTAGCAAAGAAAAAATTGATTTTTGAATAGAAACAAGGTCCTAAATATAACTACCTACTGGCGACCGCCAGAAGGTAAAATATATATATATAAATATTTATATACATCATAGTTCCTCGATTAGTTGTTGAGGCTCTCAAACCACTCTTCCAGATCTTGTGGTGTAAGGCTGAGGAAACACAGGAGAAACAACCTCAGCAGGCACTGTTGATCTGCACACTGATGCAGTTCTGGGTCTCCTGGCTCTCTGATCACAAAGTCTCACGCTGTATGTCTGGAGCCGACATACTCAAATGCAGGTGCTTGAAATGTGGGGAATCCCTCATAATGGACTTACCAGGATGGTGGGCAGCACCATGTGTCCCTTACTAGTCACAACTTGCAAATGAGTGGCATCAAATGGGTCATCAGATTGGTGTTTCCTCCTCTGCTTGGCAAATATACAGTCTCCTTTCTGGAATGTAATATCCTGATCACATTGACGATAGTCTTCATAAGTTTTCATTCTGAACTTTTCAGACAAATAAGTTGAACTTTCTGAGCATCAATTATTCTTTCAGTGGTCCACTGGGACAGCTTGGTATCCATGGCTTTCCCAAAAATCCGGGTGGCCGAACTTCCGCCAGTTGTAGAATGGGGTAGCTCTGTAGGCATGAAGACTATAATGAAGAACCGACTTGAGTTCAAGTCCCTCTAGTGCAGCGGGCTGGAAAGCCTTCTTAAGAGTGCTCAAAAAACATTCAACAAAGTCTTTATCATGTGTCCAAATAAGTGAGAAATTCTTTGAATTCCAGACCATTGAATTGTGGGCTATTGTCAGAACATAGAATGGACGGAACACCCTAGTTTGCAAATATGCCTTCTAGTCTTTCAATTAATCGATCATGGGTGATTGACAAGAGGTCTTCTACCAGATGAAACCGGGAGCTCTCATCTACAATTACCATGAGGTAATGACCATTTTCTAGGGGTCCAAAGAAGTACATTTACAATTTGTCTCATGCATGTCTTTTAAGATCTGACATGTTCAAAGGATGCAGTGTTATTTTTGGAGATAAACTGTTACACAAATGTCAAGCCTTGTGCTCTCTCTCAACTTGCTGCTTAAGATGAGGGAACCAAACACAGTCTTGGAGGGCTCGCATTGTAGCAACAATTCCACAATGTCCCTCATGTTTCACTTCAATGACTTGCTCTTTTAAATTTGCAGGAATGACAATTCTCAACCTTTGCAATATAATCCCTTCTTGTGTAACAGACAGTTCAACATGATTATTTTAGATTTTCCGATATTCACCTTCGTTATCAAGAGGTTGAGCATGCGTTCTTCAGGATTGCATATATTTACTTTGAGGATGAGCATTTTACTGTCTGCATTTGTTGCAGCACTTATTTGCTCCATGGCCATGACTGCAGGAGGGATGTATGACGTTACAAAGCAGGCTATTACAACGCCTGCCTTTACAACGCGGTTTTTACATCGCAAACCTTTACAACGCATAGTGCTTTTAGGCGCTGGATAGTGATTTATTTAATTTACTATTCCAACTCCAGTTCCCGTGGATAGTAGGGAAGGTGTTGGATAGTAAATTAAATATATTCCCTATCCTAAAGCGCCCCCCTGCGCAATGCGTTGTAATGGTTTGCGTTGTAATGACCGCGTTGTAATGGTAGTGCGTTGTAAAAGTTTAGTTGTAAAGGTTGTTCACCCTGCAGGAGTACTGAATCTCACAATACAATTAAGGTAGGTCTCGGCCAATTTGGAAGGGGTAGTCTGGCACTGAATGGGCATTCAAGAAAAGTAGTGGGCAGGGTTTTAATATTTATTTAATATTTTAATATTTTTCCCGAATGGTGCACGCTGGTGTAGTCAAACTCTAGTCATACTAGTAGGACCCCAATTCTGAAATCCCTTCACTGGCTTCGTATTAAAGAGCGAATCGACTTTAAAGCCATGTCGATCTTCTTTAAAGCCTTTCACAGGGTAGGAGCTGGGTAATGAAACTAACGAGTAAACCACTACCTTACATCTAGACCTTTGCTTTCCACTAACACTAATCTGGCCATTGTGCCCAAAACTCGCCTTGTTCGCTCTGGCGGTAGATCCTTCAGCTTTTTGGGTGCCAAATTTTGGAACAGCATGCCAGAGTTCCTGAGGTTTGACACAAATCTACTTTCTTTTAGAAAGAATCTAAAAACATGGCTACTTAACCAATAATTGTGCTTCTTCTATGAACCAGGACACTCTAGCTTGAGTAGCTGTGCGCTTTATTAAATACTGCATTTCATTTCATTTCTTGCAGTGGCAGCCCCAGTCTCTCAATGAGAGGTGGCATCTTGACTTTTGGATTGCGTAAGCAGTGCTTGATGAGCAGAAACATATGAAAGTGTTTGCAAGCCCATGCAACAGCTAGGCTTTCTTTCTCAGGTTGCGAGTAAGCTCATTCAGTCTGTGAGAAACTTTGGCTAGCATATGCTACAATACACCTTTGGGCATTTGCATTTCCACTATGTTGGGCAAGAATCAGACCCAAGCTCAATGGGATGGCATCCACAACAATCTCTCTATACAATTTTGGATTAAAGTAAGCCTTTTCCGTAGCATTTTCAATCACATGGTTAATTGTCTTGAAACTTTAATCACACTCCTGTTACCACTGAAATGAAAAATGTTGTTTTGTTAACTCTCTCAATGGGGCACTCAGAATAGCAAAGTCATGGATGCACCTGGAACAGGAGCTGCCATACCAAGAAAATAATGCAGCATGGTTACATCTTGTGGAGGGGAGGTAGATGACAAGTCTGAGCCTTGGCTGGATCTGGAGTCATTCCCCCTTCCAAGAAAATATGCCCACAGAATTGTAGTTGTGTTTTATGAAATTCACACTTTTTTGTATTCAACGAAAGACTTGCAAGCAGACGGCAAACTTGTGTAAAGGTTCCACCCCAAACACTAATATATCATCACCATAATTGAAAGCATGCATGACAGGCTGTATTATGCAACAACTGACATCTTGGACAAGTTCAGCAGCTGAAGACACTCTGAAACTCAATCTTTTGTATCTGAACAAACCAACAGTATTTGAAAAGGTAGTAATGTACCTCCAATTTTCTTCAAATTCAAGCTGATGGTATCCTTTGCTCAGATTAAGGAACATATAGACTTTGGCACCATTCAACTGGGTAATCATATTGGCAATAATCAGACCTGGGTGTTGTTCTTTTTTCGATTGCTTTGTTGGCTTGATGCATGTCAACACAGATTTGCAAAGACCCTCTATTGTCCTTTTTAAGTACCACCACTATCGGTGACACCCGGCGACACCCATGGTGTTGGACCAGTAGAGCGCACATTGATTGAATGTTTTAGCACAGTCTCTATTTCTTTTTCAACAGCCTCTTGTGGTTGAAAGACAATTCAACTACATTGTTGAGCAAAAAGACGAATGTCTTCTTTAATGTGGAGCCGCACTATAATTGTTTTAAATGTTCCTATTCTATGAAACAAACACGGAAACTGATTCACTATGTTGTGATGAACATTGACATTATTAATCACTGCAATTAATCCCATGTAAGCAGCAGTGCTGTAGCTGAGCAAGCATGCTTTTGATGAAGTTCCTTGAAGGACATGGTTTGGGGCTTGTACCTTCGTCTTTTTATCTTTCATAGAGCTCGGCCTTACACATCTTTATTCTCTAGAGTGTAACTGTTAACTAATAAGTACTGCATCATAAAGTTTATTAACCACACCCAATCACTTATGTCACTATTTTACAGAGTTCATTAGGGTCTATAGAGGTCCCATGATCTATAATACAGAGGACACTACAAAAGGGTCATCTGGGAGATCATAGTAGTAAAAGGAGGTTTGGGATAAGTAGAGAGTGAAGGTAGAGGATATATTGGAAGATGTACAGACTGAGACATAGAGTAGTAAATTGGAGAGAGTTGATTTTTTTTTAAATTTACATTGGGAGTAAGGTAATACATATTTCGATACATAACTGCATAAATAAGGTATGCATGTATGTGAAAAATAATAAGGAGATTTAAAATTGTATTATATAAATTCACATATGTACATGCACGGATAAATATTTATTTATATTAATTTTTTTGGGCAATTTTAAGATCTTTTTCGGTTTTGGTTCGAAACATTGTGTCATTTGCTTTTAGGTAATTATGCAACATTTCAGGAAAATTATTCAAAATGTCTAAAAATGAATGTATCGCTATATTCTAGCATGTAATGTCCCGCCGTGTCAGTTTTTGACGAGAGGACACATTTTGTGTTAAAATAAAACAGACAAAAACACAGTTGTTGCAAATGATACCTGCTCACTTTCTGATTGTTTGCTTTGTCCCGCACTATAATTTTGCAGCGAATGGCACCAAAATTACTTATTTTCAGAAATGTCTCCCAAAAAGTGTTATGTGATTTACGCCAGTGCAATTTAAATTTCAACTCCGCAGATTCCCCAGAGCGCAGGCTGCATGCTTAGGAGCTATCTGCGTGGGTGAGTTGGATATGAAAGTAGTATCAGCTCGAGAAGAAAATTAGTTTGGTAAGTAGATGGGCTCTAGCAGAAAATGACAGGCTGGAAGCTAATAGTGAAAATAAATTAAGATTGAGATGAAGAGGTATTTTCAACTGACAATCTAGTGAACTTGGTTTAAAGCTATGGACCCTGACCTGTGACTTGCAGCTCTAACAGAGCAACTCTGCAATATATAAAAGGTATACTATAGTAAGCGAGAGATACATAATAGACAGTGGGTGACAAAGTACTGTGAGAAATAAAAAGGAAGGAATTTGAGCATATAACACAACAACCCTACAGGCAGTGACCTGAGCATGTAAAAAAAAGCAATGACAAAACAAAAGAATGGTCACAACAGAGACAGAACAGCATTTGCAGTGGTACAGCAATGGGCATAAGGTGCAGAGTTTTGGTGTGTGTAATGTGTTGGTAAACAAACGGTTGTCAGTAAACATAGCGTTTTTAGCATTGGCATGTTTGCTAGTGGCCTGCATCAGGTCTGTTGTACCAAAGGCCCAGGGACCTCAGAGGGCATGTTCTGAAATGTGGTTTAACATCAGAATGTGTGAAGTTTTGCAGGGTTCCGCAGTACTGGGCTGTGAGAGAGGGAGTTGAGACTGGGAGAGGAACCTCCATCCTTCAGAACTTTGCCCCTGAGTAGGTTACTGTCCTGAGGAGGTTGCAGTTCTGAAGATTCCGAGGGTGGCAGGAGTTGCCTTCAACACCAGGCCCAGAAGTTTCTGGGTGCATTGAGGTGCCCCTGAGTGCTTGGAGTGGGATCCGCCCCTTTACCATGCCAAGGCTCTTGTTTCTAATCAACCCATTTTGTCCACAGATTAAGAGGAGACTGTAAAGGGGATGCAAAGAAAACAGGGTGAGTGCATTTCAATGGACAAACTCTTAGCCCACACAACTCTCTTAAGTTCCACTTGAATAAGACTCCAGAGGCTCATGGATTAAGGTGTGTGGTTTAATAAGTCATAGATATCAGAGAACCCAGTCAGCCACAGCGAAAATACTGATAACTGAACTGGAACCTCCAACCTTCTAAATCACAACCTAGCAACACATTACGTTCTACCATATGACATCACACCAAGTCAAGCGTTAATGTTAAAGAAGGTACAGAATACCACATACCTCCCTTCGCAAACAAAGACGTTTTAACCCACAGCAAGGTAACAGGGAAAATATTGCTAAAATTAAAAGAAACAATGAAAATGAACTTCCACCTCATACGAAACATAGTCTTTGAAATGCACAGGAGCCCTTTTGCTTTGTTGCGGTCTCCCTTCTGGAACATCTTTTGGTTGGGTGTTGTCTACTGGAATCTGCAGTGACAGGAGCATCATCCAAGAAATGAAACTTAGCCACCCTGTTGAGATTCCAGATTTTATGGTCATTTGACTAAACTCAGCAACAAAGGGCTAATTAGTTTTCAGAGAAAAGAACAAGACGCTCTGCCTATAGTGTACGCAACAAAATATCCAATTCAACCTGTTTTCCTGTGGTGCAACTGGAGAACGGGAAAACCCTCTGACCGCTCAACAGTGTGTTTCAAAAAACACACCGAAAACTTATACACAAATATTGCCTATGCACACACTAATGATTGTCATTAACATTTGTAAAAGTATATAATCAAAAGCGAAAAAATTGTTAGACAGCATCAATAAGCAAATTCCTTGACACTAGGTATCCATTGGTTTCAAGGTTTTAATTGTTCCATAACCAGCCGACACGTGTTTCGTCGCGTTCGGAACAGAGTATTCGCGACTCCTCAGGGCTTTCTCTTGTAGTATAGACCACTTCGAGGTCGCTCCACCGGTGAAATTTCCGACCCGGCAGGGCCCGTGACCATTGCTTGCCAATAAGTGACGTAAAACAGACGTTATGATACACACCGGTGTGAGTACAGCAACCGGGCTTCTTGATTAAGTAGAGACTCCAGGGATAAACGTTTCAGTGCCATTGAGACATAAGTAGCGTTCTCTAAATATATGAGATCGTTCTTAGAAACCGGGAAACTCTTCACGCAACACTGGAGCGGATAACCCCCAATCGGTGCTGCAATAATAATAAGATGCCGTGTACGACTCGTCCAGTCTCCCGGTTCACTTGGTTCCGTTTATGGTCATTTGTCCTGACAGCATTTCTGAACACTTTGATAACCTTCAAAGGAGGACTGAACTTCGAAATTCCACTGCTCTTTCTGGGAGACTTCACTTTTACCCATTCATCATCCAGGACAGGGGTTTCCTCTGTATGATGCACGCTTTGCGGGCATCATAAAGAGACTTTTTCCTCATCATTTTCTAATTTTCTCTTTCACACCAGCCTTCTACCATGCCCAAACATTCATCAACCACCAACCTCTTTTCATTTACCCACACCGAAGTCACCTCATTGTTGGGAATTCTGCCTCTGGATAGCTTAACAGGAGTAACCCCTCTAGATGAGTGTGGAGTCAAACGATACTCACATACCTTTATCCTAAGTTCACACTCCAAGTTCATGCCATCCACAACTGGCTGTTGCAGACATTCTTTTAGCATTTTTAAGAAGCTTATTCACATTGCCATTACTTTCTGGATGATAGAGTGTTGCTTTTTTATGCCCATGCTTTAAACAACTTTTCCACCACTCCCGATCTGGATTGCAAGCCATTGTCTGTCAGAAAAGATGCAGACAAGCATTCCCTCTCAAACAACTCTTCCAAAAATTGTATAATTGCCTCAGACTCAACTGAATTCACTATTTTGATTTCTGACCAGTGGAAAAGCATGTCAATACAGACACAAACATACCTATCACATGTTTTTTATTTACTGGACCCATGATATCAAATGAAATGTCTACCCAAGGACCAGTAGCTTGTGCCCTTACAACAATGGGTTGAGTTCTGCATTTAAAAACTATCACTACGTATTCCTCATTTCCCTTTCAATCATCACATCCATTGCAGGCCACCAGTAGCTTGAACTAACTCTGTCCTTGAATGTGGCTATTCCCATGTGGCTAGAATGAGCATTCTCAACCAAATTTGCTCTCAATTCACAGGGGGGCACCAGTTTACTTCCCCTCATCAATAGGCCACCAACTACAGACAACTCTTGCTTAACTTGGCAAACCCCTTTAATTTTTTCATCACACTTGCCCTTTTCACGTCAACCATCTATAATCATCCTCATGACCATCTGAAGGGTCAAACTACCTTCTAATGCCTTTCTTCACCCTTCTTCTTGTATTATGCCATCAGTGATGAGACACATCTTTGCTTCCTCATCAAATTCCTCTTTTTGCTGTAGGAATTGTGTTCCTCAGGATCTGCCTGAGAACTGCCTGAGATCGAGATCGAGGGAGGAGCTATGCGCCGCTGCTGTGAGCCGCGCTGGAAACCGCAAGACGCTGCGAGCAGCTCTGAGCAGCTCTGAGCTCTGAAAACGTTGAACCGAGCCGAGCCTGGCCTGGCCAAGTTTGCCGTGTTGCTGTCGGGCTGCCGGGTTGCTGGCTCCGAATACTGGGCTGCCGCACTGCCGCATCACCGCCTGCCTGTTGGCCGATGGCTGCCCTCCCCTGACGGCTGCTGCTCCAGCGTTCGTCCGCCGCATCTCTGCCCGTATCGCCTTGCACCGCGTTGTTTGAGGTCGTCGGCGGCTGGCAGTTTGGAGGTGCTGGGGGCTCCTTTGTGCACAGCAGGAGCAGACGGGCTGGGAGGTAAGCCGCGATGCTGTAGCGCGCATCGCTTTGTTTGTTGGGACAGTGAAGTGCGGCGGTGGCAGGGGGAAGGACGACAGGAAAAGGGTGAAGGAGCCCCACGGCTCGCCAACCAGGAGCGGGGCAAGGAGCTCCCAGTTCTTAGCCCTCAGTACTCAGACTTACCACTTATCACCAGGAGCTACCGAGCCATCAGGCTACCAAGCAAATAAGCAACTACCACTGCTACTGCTGCTAAGTTACTAACGTACTGGTCGCTGTGCTGGACGCGGGTCGCTGGGATAAATCTCCTGCCTGGACTCCCTTGGTCTCCTGTATTCAGGGGGCAGGTGAGACAGGTGGGGGCAGGTGGAGCAATACGGCTGGGAAGGGCAAATCTTTAA
Organism: Lissotriton helveticus; assembly: GCF_964261635.1. Taxonomy (NCBI): domain Eukaryota; kingdom Metazoa; phylum Chordata; class Amphibia; order Caudata; family Salamandridae; genus Lissotriton; species Lissotriton helveticus. The sequence continues at coordinate 656,484,125 of NC_136072.1, forward strand.
TAACCCAGGCACCAAATAACTACGGATTGGGAGGCGTGAGTGCGGCTAAATTAGCACACTTGAGCGGTCAGTGGATTTGGATCGTGTTACAAAAATCCAAGCAGTTAAATACAGACTATCATGGAAAGCTGCGTGGAACGGAAAAGACAGGAGACAAGATAGTTGAAGCAGTAAAAGCTAGCAGAAGGGCAGTATGAGGTCAGGTAATACAACAGTCAAAAGAGAGACAAAAAAATGGAAGCGAAATACCAAGATGCTGGAGGAGGCAAGGATCGAAACATCACCAGAAACTGGACTGGCAACCCAGGAAAATTGTTCCCTCATAGAAATAGCAGCAGACGGAAATATCTCAGGGTTGGAAAAGAGTGGGCAAATAACAAATTCAGAGACAAGCAATAAAAAAATAAAAAGGCAGTTTTCTTATCAACCAAAATTTTTTACAAAATGTTGTTTTTAAAAAAATGCGGGGACGCTCTACTCTCAAACACAAGAGTCGTGCCAGGTCTTCAATCACCTCTTCAGCCTTTACAATTAAATCAATCATTACAAACTATAGAAGAGCAGGAAGCAATACATAAAAGGAGTAGCCCGAGCATAAAAAGAAATGACAGTGTAGCAGTTACTAGTCCCCTACTAATAACATCAACCCCACAATACAACAAAACACGGAAGAGCTTGGGAACTACAGGCAATATAAAGACGGGAATCGTCGAGGTAGTTCATGTTCATAGGCAAAATGAAGCAAACAAGAGGTCCGATGACGGACACAGAGGAAATTCGGAAAATCATGAAACGAGTCTTGATTTAAATGGCGACAATGGAACAATATATAATAAAAACAGAATTAGTAACTGCGCTATAATCAATACACCAAAGATCCATAGTCCAATAAGCCTGCTGGAAAAACCCCGGGAAGGGAGCACTGACTCCAACCAGGAGAGGAAGGGGAAAGAACAGGAAGAAACAGGCTTCAAACTGGTACCAACCACCCCAATCCTAATTAATGCAACATCAAATGACCAGAAAGAGCCAAATAGTGGGTGGGTGGGAAAGAAATAAAGAACTGACCTCAGTGACAAACTAAGTTGCAAGCCTAGAAGACAAAGAGATCTCCTCATACCTTGGAAGGGAGGAATGGGAAGGCCTTATGGCCGCCTATACCGAGGACAAAAGTAGGGGAGGACTTACCGCCGTAATTCGAAACAACATAATTGAATATAATCAGAAATCACACGAGGGAGGAGACATAAATAAAGATCGAAACGAGACAACAAATCCAGTTGGTGTAGGTGAATCGAAAAAAAATGCTACCCAGGAATCGGCATGGCCTAACTTGCTAAAAACAGTTCAACTATTGGTAGAAGCACTTCACTACCAGTCACATAAGATGGACACCAACTGACGCTGTTAGACACGCTGGCTGTCTTTGTGGTTGCGATCGACGGGAAGTTGGGTACATTAAACACACTACTACAAAACAAGCTAGACCAGGCTCAAAGTAAGTTCCTGGTTGTGGATGTGGCCCAATAATTGACAAACTGGCCACACTACCATCAATGTTGATTGACTTATGCACATAAATAAAACAGGAAACACGAGGAAAAGAGAGCCACTTGTGTGATGGCCAAATAGAAGATGAAACATATAAGCATTCCCTCGAAGGCCGCACCATGAACAAAACCGATAAAATGAAAAACATAGGAATTCCTACAATATTTGATAACGCATACCCTGAGGCAAAAGATATACAGATCTACAAGAATGGGAAAGGAGAGGCTAATGAAGCCATAACACCAGATGACCAACTGCCAGCAGTTTTAATTAAAGAAAAGGCTGACACACAATTGAATGCAAAACAAAGGCGGGCAAAAAAAACGCAAAGGCAGAAATCAAAAAACAAATTTAGATCGAGATGGATTTAAGCGTCTCTTTGGGTCCATGGCAAGGTTTGACCAAGATGAATCCGAACCTTCAAATAACACCCAAAATTATGATGAAGAAGGAGAATCTAAAAAGGACACCAATAAGATTGAAGAAGGAGATATTTTACATCAAGAAGAGACTAGCAGACACTCTCCACTTTTATTGAAAAATAAACCCAAAGATCCAGTTCAAAGCCAGCAAATAAAACAGAACTTCATGAATTGCTCGATTATCGACTCTACAAGGAATCGAAACAAATGGAGCAAAGCTCGGGAGAGAAAGCGCCCAGCATATTCAATCCAAAAGAACGAGAGGGGAACTGAAAAAGGCAGATGAGAACGAACTGGCAGCTAGTAGACAAACTTCCATATCTACCCTATCGAGTGCTAATCAGAGAAATGACATCCAGGTACATGTATTGGAGGCGGAACTGAACGAGTTGTCCTCAGTCAGGGGGACACAAACCTAAAATTAATACAGGAGGAAAACAAATACTCCACCATGAAGGGAGAAATGAAGTAGAATCGTCTACGCATCTAGCACTATTGAGAGCACCACAAGAACAAGAACTTGGACAAGGAGTAAATGACGAAAACAATTATAACTGGTGTATGGAAAATATAAGTAGAACAACAACAAATATTGTATGGTTTCTCCCGGATTACATCTTGAAAGGCATGACATACTGAATAGAGGTAATATTTTACGGCTGTTATGTCACATTCCATCTCTGGCTGGTGTGACAACTCTGGACTTGGTCTCTATTGAATTCATAACAGAGGATGGAACAAAGGCAGAAAAAACAAAAGCAACATGGATAACATCTTTAGCTGCACATAAAATATTGGCAGAGATTTAAACCTTCAAGAACTGGGGAATAACAATTTCCCCTTATGAGAAACCAAAATATCCTGATCTACTAACTCCGGCAGTAATAGAAGAAGAACAGAATCCCTGTAATAGATCTGGAATACCAGTACTCCGTGGAGCAATAGGGATTGCTGGAGCAAGAAGTGTGGAAGACATTAGAGTCAGGGGTCATGCTCTGGAGGGTGCAGCAAAACGACCAATTGATCTAAGATGGATCGCTAGAACAATAAATAATCAAATAAATTGACCAATAAATAATCTTCCTAAATCAAGCCGGCATAACGATTTCAGAATATGCTCGTGGAATATCAACGGCCTTGCCTTCAAAATGACCAATTCAGAATTTGTCAGCTATATAAGATCTTTTGATATTATGATCTTTCAAGAAACGTGGCAAGTAGAGCCCCCGTATTTGCATGGCTTTTTACGTTTTTTCGTAAGTGCGGTGAGAGAAAAAAAATATGGCCATCTTCAAGGGGTATTAGCGATCTATGTCTCAGCAACAAGTGCCTATGAGATCAAGGAACTTGGTCCAATTACTCCTAATCTGAAGATAATAAACTTGCTCACTTCGAAATCAGGCAAGAAGGGTTTAAATTTAATCTTAATAAATACCTATGTTCATCCAAAAAGGAAAGGAAACGTAGTAAAATAATTATGTAGTTACCTGGAGGGAATTATGAACGAAACACCGACAATGGATGTTATGCTTACCGGAGACTTCAATCTTAATTTGATGGGAACTTCAACAGACAATGAGAATCATTTTCTAAATACAGCCTGGAATATACTGCACCAAGTAACTTCAGAAATATCCAAATACTCCAAGTTAGATAAGCAGGAATTAAAGAATTTAGAGTCCTATAACATCAGAGCACTAAATGGGAGATTCGTCGGAGATACTCCACCAGCGTGTACATTTCACTCAACAAGGATCAGTAAAATCTTGGATTATACTTTTATGTCACTATCCTTATTTCATCACGTTGCCTCATTCCAAATAGGGGAAAAAGTCGATAGTGACCACTGCCCTCAGGAAATTATACTGAACATCAGTAAGCCTAAATTTGAGCGTTCTCTTGTACCTACAGATTCAATTTATACTGTAAATTATAAAAGGATTAAGTACTCGGCAGTGAATGAGGGATGCTTGCAAGAAATGGCGAAGCTGCATTTTGATGGAAGAATTGGAGTAAGCGAAGTTGAGAAATGGGAGAGTTTTATAATCACAATGGCAGGCTACTCCACAAGTCCTAAATCCCAAAAGGGAAGGACTGATGACAACACGACTTCCATTTCAAAAGAACATAAAATGAAGATAAAACGTAAAAAAAAATGTATCTTTCAGACAATGCGTCAACTTAGGTATTCCCCAAGAGACACGGCGAAATATGACCTCCTACGAGAATTGAAGACTTCTTTGGAAAAAACAAAATGGGAAGCGAACAGAGCAATGGAGGATAGCTTGTGGGCCAAACTACATGCTGACATCAAGCAGAATGACGGGGAAAAATTCTGGAAATCAATCAATTACATTATAAATCCTGGGCATGATGGTGTATCCTCTAATATCACCGAAGAAGCGTGGGCAAACCATCTTAAAGAACACTTCACACAACACAGAGACTCCGTTTTAGAGATAGAAAATGAGGCCAACAAATTAAACCCACTGTGTCAAACTCTTTACAAACGAGAAGGCGGTATTACAACCATAAATATAGGAGAGATAAACCTAATAAAGATAAGCATGCGCCAAATTAAAAAGGGAAGAAGAGAGGGGGTGCCAGGCCCGAACGGTATCCCTCCCATCCTTTACAAACAGAACGAAAGCAAATGGGCTATAGCACTCAAGCCATTATTTAAGGAGATTAAACAGTTTAATATACTACCTGCTTCCTGGAAGGGCTTGATTATCTCTCCAATATTCAAGTCAGGGGATAAATCTCTACCATGCAATTATAGATTGGTCGCCCTTATGGACAATGAGGCAAAGTATTTTGCTGGGATCCTCTTGGAGGAATTGCAGTCCTGGGCTACTGAAAACTCAATTCCTGTTAATCAGACGGGATTTGCTAAATCAGTCGGGACAACAACGAATATTTTGACTATGGGCCTGCTAATTGATAAGGCCAAAAGCACCAAAATGCCAATCCATATGTGCTTTATCGACTACAAAGCAGCTTTTGACCATATCAATCGAAATCTTCTGTGGTCCAAATTGAAGAAGTGGGGGATCCCAGGACCACTGTTAAACGTGCACAGTGAAACATGGATACAGGTGAAGTTGGGCGACAGCTCCCACCTGTCCTGACGCATCCCAACCAATAAGGGACTTAAACAGGGATGTGTTTTGGCCCCAACGCTTTTTAATTTGTTCCTAGGAGACCTAATTCCGATCCTTAACAACTGCAATTCTCATGCACCGAAACTAGGAGGCCAAATACTGCCAACGTTATTATAAGCGGATGACATAGTTCTAATCAGTCATACAAAAATAGGGCTGCAAAATCTTGTGGATGCCACACAGAGGTACTCTGACGGAAATCAACTGACGATAAATCTGAAGAAGACACAAACAATGTCAATTAACAAAAAAGGGAAAACTCCACGAGGTTGGTTTTGGAACAACACCCGCATTGAAGATACAACGATGTACAAGTATCTAGGAGTCAAAATCGACATTAGTGATCAATTTACCATTCAGAAAGCCAGGATCAGAAGCAAAGGTATTGCAATATCAATTTCTCTAAAAAAATTAAATAACAGACTTTCCAGCCCATCTCTCCTGCCCCTGGCATAAGTTATAAGAGCCAAACTGCTGCCCACAAATACTTATGGGAGCGAAGTACAGAGAGGAAGAGACGCAGCGATTCTGTATAAAACCGTGACAGCTGCATATAGGATCATCTTTAGCCTGCCAAAATATACTTCCCCAGCTCAACTTAGGCTAGAGTTTGGCGGTCAGAAACAGTCTTTGGCAAGACAGGGGGCCTACATAACTACGTGGGACAAAATCCGGAAAAAAGAGTACCTTAAACAGCTACTTATAGTCAGAACTAGAGCGGAACCCAGCTTCGCCATCCGCCAAGTACTTGAATAACAGCTTGGCGAACCTAGGGCTATAGGAGTTGTGGAATACCCCTACTAATCATACTACCATCAAAAGATTAGTAAAGAAAACAATAAAACACCTTTTATGGATTGCAGATAAAGCGTGTGTTGCCAAGAGGTCACATGGGTGGATTATCCTAAACTCCTACTCTAGACAAGGTCAACAGAGTTACCTTGACTTCGGGTATTCAAGATCTACAAAATTGAAGTTTTAAAAATATAGACTGGGCCTGTTACCTTGCCATGCCATCTACCACACTGGCTTAAAGATAATGGGGGATCCCTCTGTCGTCTATGCAGCATGGATCCCAAGGATATTCCACATTTGTTGTGCTCCTGTGATAATCTGATGGAGGAAAGGAAACGCTTGTTGAAATTCCAATGTAATCAGCGAGGAATACGTACACGAAGAAATGCAGTTCTTGCCTGTTTCGCACCCAATGACTCGCAGTTGAACTTTAGCTTGGTGAAGTTTATGAAGGAGGTAGAAAAAAAGATGCAAAAACTTGACCCTTTGTTATATTTTAGAGGCTATTAAATTAAGAAGAATTTTTAACGGTTGTCTAGAAAGTATTAGATTTATAAAGGAGGCGGAAAGGAGAATGACGGAACCTGACCCTTCACCAAACTCTTAGAGGACATTAAAAACAAACTGATTATTACTTAAATAATGTTTAACCTCATGATTTTAATAGAAAATGTGAAATGGAACATATATTTTGTATAGATGTAATTTTATGGCTGTGTAGAAAAATGTATTGTGTGTAGTAACAGTGTTTTTAAAGGAGAAATTGCAATGGTTTTAAGTAACTATGCAAAATAAAAATGTACTTACTCATCAAATTCCTAACCACCAAAGAAAGAGTTTTCTTCCAAACATCCTTCTGAATTATAGGAGCCTACCTCACTACTGTCACCTAACCTGGATGAACAATTCCCCAGTACATTTTTGGCACATGGAAGATAAGTCATGTCAACTTCAAACTCCTTGAAAGCTACCACCTTTTGCAGATTCTATGAGAGATGAAGTGCACACCCCTTTTTAGAAAAAACTACCTTGAGGGGTTTGTGATCTGTTTTGTATTACAAAATTTTGCACCCATAGACATTTCCTCAGCTTTCTTACCACCCAGAAAACTGTGAACACTTCTTTCTCAATAACTGAATACATTTGCTCCTCTTAAACCTCTAGAGATTAACAATATTGCCTGTCCCCTCCTTTTGATTTCAGCATCAAAACATTTTCAAGACCTTTGGAACTCACATCAGTCATTACTCATCTCTAGGCTGAAAACTCCTTAAACAGGCTGCTCTATCTAGATTCACTTTGATACATTCTAATTCTTTTTCAAAAGCTCCACGCCAATGTAACTCTTTCCCTTTTTTTAGTAGGCTGTATGTACGGGCTGTCTTCTCAGCAAACTGCAGTACAAACCTGTCCTAAAACTCAGCTATGGCCAGAAAATTCACAAATTCTTCCTTATTCTTAGTAAAATGCAAATTCTTGATCGATCCAACCAGATTTTTCTTTGGCCCAATGCCGGAACCAGTCATCATGTAGGAATGGTATTCAATTTCACAGACATTGAATTTTCATTTTTCTAACTTTAGTATGATACCACACATCTGTAGTCTTGACAATACTTCATGTGACCTAGCATCAAGCTCCTCTAGATTAACCCCATGAATCAAAACATCGTGTTGGTATATCTTAATACCGTTAACACCCTCCAAAACCTGTTTTCTTGCCCTTTGAAAAACAGCTGCAGCGGAAAATAACTCAAAAGGCATCCTCAAAAATGTAAAGGTACCAAAGGACATAATGAAAGTTGTAAGTTCTTGGGAAGAAGGATGGAGTTTTACATGCTGATATCAGGGCCAGTGAAGAGAAATGTCTATCACTATTGAGAGAGCACAACATCTCAATGAAGTTTGGTAGGGGACAGTGATCAATAATTCCTGCCTTGTTGAGCTCTCTCAAGTTAATGCAAATCTTTGCCTCATCATTGACTTTTCATGGCCATAACAACTGGAGTGAGACACTCAGTACCCTCTACCTCCGTTATTATGCCATTGCCAACCAACTTCTCCAATTCAGCTTTCATGTTATTACTCACAAGTAACAGACCATTCTTAAACTTAGCCACCATAGGTTGTGCATCTGATTACAACCTTATCAAAGGCAAATAATTTTTAAGACAACCTAATTCGTCTGAAAACACTTCAGGAAATGGTTTCTCCCACTCGCCTCTACCCCCAGAGACAGCTCTGACAGTGTGTATCTCCTTAATAAACATTGATGGATTTTTGTTGGGATCTCAATAGACATACAAGTCACGCTGGTGAAACCATCGGATGAGGGGCTCTCTCTTCATGGAGACATAAATCTTCTCAGAAATGATTCTGCTCTTGAACTTAATGGTGTCCTAAAAATATCCAAGCAACTTTATGGGTTCACCACCATGGCCCTTGCGTTTTACGTCAGGTCTTCGCAACTTTAGCTTTCTTTAAGATGCTGATCATAAAAGCTCTTGGCAATAGGAGTCACCTTGGATCCCCCACCAAACAGGTTTCTCACAGGTTTATTGTTAACTAAAGTCACCTCCAAGAGACCTTCTGGGAAACTTTCTTTTACTTATAGAATGTTTACTTCATCAATATCATCCTCCTCAAACCAGTAGTCCACTTCGCTTATTTTCCTAACATCTTTGTTTGAGTTACAACATTCGGAAAAGTGACCCTTATAAACACACTTTTTGTCCATAGCCTTGCAGGCAGGGCAATCTTTGTTATTAGTCATATGGCCCAAATTGCCACACCGGAAGCATGTATCAAGGATGGTTTGCACAATGTTAGAATTTTTATGCTTTACCGGAAACTTCTGAGATAGATTTTTAGCTTGAAACAATGTAACCTCTGACGACGCACATTTGCACAAGGCCCCTTTACGAATGACCTCCACACTCGTGTTTTGGCAATTGTTAACACCTCTTGCAAGGAGGGATTGTCTTTCTGGCACATATTTTCTCTGGATTTGTCTACAGGGCAGCCCAACATAAATTGATCCCTCAGTTGGTCCTCACTGGCCGCATCAAACTTACATGTGGCAGCTGACTTGTAGAGCTCAAGTGATGTATTGCTCTACAGATTCACCCTGACATTGCATTCTCCTCTCAAAATGATAGTGTTCTAAGAATGAGCTCACCTTGGGAAGGTATTGCAAGTCAAATTTCTTTAACAGATTTCATAGTCATTTAAGGCTGCTGCGTTACTGTCATATAAACTGGAGAGATGTTCAAATACCTCTTGAGCTTCCAGTCCAAGACAGTGCATCAGTAACAACATCCTACATTCTTTACTTAGAGAGGTGCCACAGACCCTCACATAGTGACTAAAAACATATACCATTGTTGCCATTGTATAAAAGGTTCACCAGGAGACATAAGAAAAAATGGGGGTGCTGTAACATTTTGCATTATGCAGGTAACAGTTAACACTCAAACAACAAAATTGTAAATTCCCAGAATTTTCATACACTGGTAATAAACTTGATACTCTAGAAGACTAAACCTGTAAAAGAAAATTCAAAAGGAGAAAAATGAAGAGTAAGAAATAAAACAAACTATGAGGAACAGCACATTGATATGAGTAAGAGGAAAATATCTCAGATGGTGCACGTAAAAAGATTATAATCCAGATGACAAGAGAGATAAAGTAGCTTGCTCTTGATGTTTTTTCATTACAGAAAGCACAACTAAAAGTACCTTTTAAGAAAAGAAAACTATGCCACCAGTGTGCGACATAATCAGAAAACTGCTATCAAACCACTTGTATCACGCTTGGCACACCAGGGCCCGCATAGCTCACAGCACTACAAATATGCCGGAAGTGTACGTAAATGCAATGCATGCAGCAAAACAATGACACCAAAGTGGTAAGCGCGGATCACAAGCTGAAGAGTGTGTGCTGCCAAGGCTTGAAAAGACACGCAGTGTAAGGATGTACGTTGTTACAACGCATGTTGTAACAACGCATGCCTTTACCACGCAAGTCTTACAACGCAAGTCGTTACAACGACTTGCGTTGGAGGGCGTGGATTTAGGAATCTTATAATTTTATATTCCAACACCAGTCCCCGTAACAGTAGGGAAGGTGTTGGAATATAAAATTGCAAGATTCCTTATCCCACAGCGCCATCCAGCGCAAGTTGTAGTAACGACTTGCGTTGTAATAGCTGCGGGGTAAAGGCACTGCGGTGTAAAAACCGCGTCGTAAACGATGTTTCCCGCAGTGTAACAATGACCTGGACATCTTGATGTTGTTCAGCAACCACAGGAACGATGACGCGAAGTGTGTGCGCCAGTCACGGCTGAAGAGGGCACTGTCCAGGCTTGAAAGAAGGCACACAACGCAACAATGACCTGGACGCCGTGACGTTGCTCAGCTACCACAGGAACACCTAAGCACAGCAAGGACTATAGCGTGCACCGTCACTGCATCTCTTCGTTGCTTGGCAACCCAGGGAGCAAATGAGAAAAATAAAGTTTGCATGTAGAAATATGCTCATAGAAGAATCTTAATGATGACGTGTCAACAAAAACACAGCCTACCATGCACCAATGTCTTGGGGTCATTCTACAATGCCGTTGCGCATCCGCTGAGATTGAAATGCTCAAAATACTTTAAAAGCACCTCCAAAGAAACAGGAACACCCTAGACGATCGGGGTTTTTCTTCATGTCACCAATAATTGAGCAAGAATTGCTGAAATCTAGAGGAGAGTTGATGATGGACAGTACCACGGACTCGGAACATTAATGAAAACAACAGAAAATGAGGCACAGAACTAACAGAGCTGTGAGTGGTACACCTACAAAGGAGCAAAAGTGTTAGACCTGCCAGCCTTAGGGTGGGCTTCATACAATCCTTTTCTCTGTTCCGCCTCCCTTTTTGCTGTTTTTGTTGACCTTGGTACTCTGGGCAATTTACCACTGTTAACCGGTGCTAAAGTGCATGTGCTCTCTCCCCTAAACATGCTCAAATTGGTGCATCTACAATTGCCATATTTAATTTACTCATAAGTCCCTAGTAAAGTGCACTATATGTGCCTAGGGCCTGTAAAGTAAATGCTACTAGTGTGCTTAAAGAACTGAATAAGTAACCCTTTAAACATGTTTCAGGCCTGCCACTGCAAAGATTGTATGTACAGTTTTACTGCCATGTTGACTTGGAATTAAAAACCCATTCCAAAGCCTTAACCTCCCCTTTTATTACAAATAAGTCTCCCCTAAGGTAGGACCTAAGTAGCTTATAGGGCATCCTGCTGTGTAAGTACAGGCACAACATATATATACATATACATATAGTGAAACACTCCCAAATTCAGGTTTCACTGTTGTGAGGCCTATCCCTCTCATAAGTGAACATTGTGAATTCTTTATTACATTTAATAATTGTCATTTCTGATTGAGAAGGAATAGACCTGTCATGTTTAGTACCTATGGACTTATAATAATAAACTCTCTTTAATGGTACGGTTGGATTTATTATTACAACTTAAAAAATGCTTTAAGCTTTGTGTGCCTGCTGCCTGTCTCCAATACACGTCTGGGGTGAGTGACAGCTGGGCCTTGGGTATTTCCTCTACACAGTCGCACACAAAGAAAGCTTAGCTGTGCCTGATATGCCATTCACATCCTGATGTGTCATCCTGGACAGGGCCCGGAGCAGGACTCGTTTGGAGGCCTGCGGGATCCAGGGGAGGGCCCTGAGCATCTTGAAAGCCTTTCTTACGAATATGGTCCAAGTGTAGCTCTGGGAGAGTTCGAGTCAAGACCTTTCGTACTCCCCAGGGGGATTCCCCAGGGATTCTCTCTAAGCCCCACCCTTTTCAATATTTACGTCTCCTCTCTGGCCCCAGTTATTCGCTCACACGGGTTTGAACTAACATCTTATGCAGATGATACTCAGATTGTTGTATCACTGCTCCCGGGGAGTGAAGACGGCGTAGCCGCCAAGTTTCAGGAATGCATGACAGCAGTCAGCACTTGGATGGCTAGAAATTGCCTAAAACTGAACTCCTCCAAAACAGAGGTCTTACTCTTCGGCTCCAACGTTAACTTTTGGAGTCCCAAGTGATGGCCAGAAGAGATGGGAACCCCCCATTCCAGTAACGAAGGTTAAGAACTTGGGAGTTATGTAACTTATTTAATAATTTGTGTGATAGATCAATCCCCGAATCCTGGGCGAACAGTGTCATCGTTCCGATCTTTAAAAAAGGTGACAGGTCGGATCCTGCCTGTTACCGCCCGATCTCACTGATTGACAATACGCTAAAGGTTCTGGGAAGGGTGATTTTTAAACGGATAAGGAACTGGGCAGAGGAAAATAATGTTCTCCATTGTAGTCAATTGGGCTTTAGAAGCCAAGTAGGCACCGTAGAACAATGCCTAAATTTAAATTTAATTATGGCCAAATATATCATTGTTAAAAAATCCCCTCTTTATTTAGGTTTTATGGATTTGAGTTCCGCGTTTGATTTTGTTAATCGTTCTAGGTTGTGGTCACTTTTGCTCGATTATGGTTTGGATGACTCACTGGTGTATTTTCTTTCTGACCTGCATCGGGACCTAAAAGCCAGAGTACGAATTAATAATGATCGTGATTTTTCCAATGACGTTTTTATTAGCAGAGGAGTCAGACAGGGCTGCGTACTCGCCCCACTGCTTTTTATTTTATACATTAATGGATTGAGCAGCACTTTGTGTAGGATTTGTAAGGATGTCCCAATTATAAATGGCTCCCCCGTTACTACTTTACTTTATGCGGATGACGCAGTACTAATGGGGCGTACCCCGAATGCCTTACGCGTTTTGATCTCTGGGTTTGTAGCCTTTATGTCAGATCTTGGTTTAAATACCAATTTTAAAAAATCTTTCATCATGAACTGCGGTCCAAAAAAGTACAATATTACTTCTATTAAATCTGGTAATAATACTCTGCAATGTACAAATAGTTTCCCTTATTTAGGGCTGCTGTTTTCCAACTCAGGCTCATGGCAGCCACATGCTGCGCATGCTAGGAATAAAATTAGTAAGTCGATTAACTCAATTTTGTCTCTCAGACAACCCAAATTGGCTGATGTCGTTACACCCCTGCTTAACATTTACCGCACTCAATGCCAGCCAACGGGGACCTACGGTGCAGAAGTGTGGGGCTATTGTAACAGTAAGGCTCTCCAGCTGGAGGAAAACAGATTCTGTAGAAGGGTGCTGGGGGGAGTCCCCAGCGCCCCTACATTTATCTGTCATAATGAACTGGGGTTGCCTTATATTGCTGATTTTATTAGGTCTAGGCCTGCTCTTTTTTGGATTAAAATATGGTTAAATCCAGCAGCATCCCTAACGCGCAGTATAATATCTGACTGCTTGATAAGTGATAGATTACAGTATATTCCCTGGTTAACTGCAGTTAAGGATAGTCTGGAAAGTGTGGGGCATGGTTCCCTATTTAGCTCCCCTAGTTCTATTGTTCCTGCCCATAAGAATAAAATTAAACAGGCATTGCTAGTCCTCTATAAAGAGGAACGCATGAGTTCAGAATCTATCAAACCTGCTGTTATCAGATATCTGAGTATTATAGATCCAGGCGGTGATAGCCTGGTTAATTTTTACAGATACCTATCACTACCTTTGGGAAAGTGGAACCGGAGTCTCCTGTTTAGGTTTCGGGATGGAAGCATAGTTAATTTGCTTAGCTTCCCCCTTGGCTATAACATTGGACTCGAAGAGCGGGATTGCCAATGTTCTCATGGTGGTAAACAAAGTCTGTTGCATTATCTCTTTTTCTGTGGTTATTATAAATTGTATACTTGCAAATATTTAATTCCGATTTTTCGCAAATATAACATCAGAGATTATAATCTGGCATTAAAATTTCTCCAAATGTTACATTTTGATGATGTTATATATAGTTTAAGCTGTTTTATAAAAGCTTGTGTGAGATCGAGGGCAAGTATGGAACATGGATAATGGACAATAGTTTTATATAATCTGGCGCATTTTTTGTATTATATTGTATGCATTCTTATTAATTCACTGGAAATCGAACATAGACTTAATTGCATATGTGTTTTGCCATAAATGATTGTTTTTAGAACCTTGTGATTAAATATCCCAGTGATTAATGTTTTTCCTATTATGCACTTTGCACTTTATACTGGCACTTTGCATTTTTATGACATATATGCTGCTTAAAATCTGTATTTTATAACAATTTTTTAAACATATGTCTTAACTTGTTTTTATCGTATTCATTCTGTATGTACTTTTATGGATGTATTCAAAATCCGAATAAAGATCATTTGAATTGAATTGAACTTGGGAGTCATGATTGATACCCAACTCTCTTTCAAACCCCAAGTGAATGCGCTGACCTCTTCCATCCACTGGTCTCTGAAAATCATCAGGAAGATCCTCCCCTTCCTGCTGGATTGGTGTAAGAAAACGGTGGTGACGGCACTTGTGCTCTCCCACCTTGATTACTGTAACAGCTTATTTCTAGAGGCCCAACAGGGGCTACTTAATAAATTGCAGGTCCTGCAAAATGCTGCAGCCCGTCTTATTGTGGGCCTTCCTAAGTTCGCGTCCGTTTCTCGGGAGCTGGGGAAACTACATTGGCTCCCACTGCGTAAAAGGATACTGTTCAAATCAATGTGCATAGTCTACAAGGCGGTCCATGGATTGGGCCCTTCGTTTCTTCATCAGCATTTTCAATGGGACAAACCGGGTAGACAACTCAGGTCGGCCAACATGGGGCTGATCAGGACCTCTCGCATCATGAAGGCACACTGGGGGGGCAGAAGCTTTGTCAAAGGGGCGGCTAACGCCTGGAATGCCTTACCTTTGTCATTGAGGCAGAGCACGGACCTGCTGGCCTTTTGGAAAAGTCTTAAAACCTGGCTTTTCACTCACTAGGCTTGAAACCAGGGGAGCTATCATTACAGCGCCAGGACACCGGTTGGTAACAGCGCGCTTTATAAATGATATAAATAAATAAATATAAATAAAGGATAGGAGGGAGAAGCTGAAATGTACACCTGAATGGGCTGTGTACTGCACCCACACACACAGACACACACACAGAGGACTGCTCAGCCCCCCTGGAGTATGTTTGGAACCAGTGCAGGAAGGGAGGACCTTTGTTTAATTCTCTTCACCTCTTTGAAGTCTCCCCCACTTCAAAGGCATCACTACATATAATAAATGGACTTCAGGCCCTACCAACTCAGTATACTTTTGGACGTGTGGATATTCTGCCCGGAAGAATGAATGCTGTGTTGCTGAAGGACTGAAACTCTGCTGTACTACTGCTCTGGAAGACATTCTTTTCTGCTGTGCTGACCTGCCTGCTCTCCTCTCTGCCTGGGTGAAATGGACTGGACCTATACCAATTGAACCCTGGGTGACTCCAAGGGTGTGTGTGCTTGCCTCCTATTCTGAAGTCTCAAAGACATCTAAGACTTCAAGCAACCCTGAAACAACATCTGAACCCCTCCCTCTGTGAATCCTACCCTGCCAAGTTGTACTTGTCCAGTTCTGGGCCCTTGGAAGTGGTTTTCTGTGCTGAACCTGAAAACATTCACGCATTGCAGCTACTGCGCAAGTTGGAATGGAGGCATCTCCTTTGACGCCAATGCATCGCTGCTTGAGGACATCACATTGCTGGCTGCATAGCTCGAATATGACACATCGCCTACATTGTCAAGGGTTCACAGACAACACAACTCTGACTACACAGGTTGGAACTGATGCTTTCCCTACATCTGAAGGCATAAGCTCCGCCACATTGCCTCATTTGGTCCCCTCATCAGTTCTTTGAAGTCAACGCACCCTCCATCACTGTTTCAGAGGGCCAAGGCAGGTCCCTGTATCCAACCTGCACTCCATTATGGTCTGCTTGAACTTTCAGATATGTCCTGGTAAAGTGTGACAAGATAGCCTAGGATGGTGCTTTATGTTTCTAAGCACTATATTTCAAGATATTTGTTGAAAATGTATAACTCCTGTTCTACTTATTGGAGTTTTGTTGTTTTGGTCTTGTTTTGTTCCATATTTTAACGCCCAGCTTTCTATCCAGGTGTGGTATATTTGTGTGTGGTGTTTTCACAGTTTTACTGTTTAAAGTGTTGCCCAAATGCTTTACGCATTGCCTCCAAAGTTAAGTTTGCCTGCTCTGCACCAAGCTACCAGAGGCAGAGGACAGGTTGATTTAAAGTGTGTAACGGACTTGCCCTGACTAGGATTGTGGTCCCTACGTAAGCATGGTGCATACCACTGCCAACTAAAGACCTAATTTCTAACATCAGCAGTGGAGATAGGACTTGTGTTTGTGCAGTACCTTACAACAATTTGGTGTACACTACCATCCACATCTCAGACCATTACAATTTTTCTTTTTTCTTCCTCAGCTTTTATTTGGCTTTTTTTCTCCTTTTCCAAGTGTGAGTGCCCTAAACCTCTGCCATGGATGCCGGTATTCTGGATACCCTCAGCATGCCTGAGCTGCTGAAGCTTTGCACACAGAAGAGGCTGAAAGACAGACAAGAAGGTGACCAAATTTGATCTGCAGGTAGCCCTCAGGCCCTTGGAGGAGGTACAAAGATTGCAGGCCACCTCAGGAGAACATAAGGTGGTTGACGAGGAGGGAGCACTCTCAGAGGTGGAGAAGGATAACCCAGATCAGGGTCTTGTGCTCCCAGAAAAAGTGAAATACATCCACAGTGGGTGACATGGATGCACCTGATGCTCAGGATGGAGTAGGGAACAGCGTAACTGCCAGAAGCTTGTCCCCACAGAAGCTGGAGGAGTATTGGGAAGAAAGACAGCTCAAGAGTTAACTGGAGCTAGGCAAATTAAAACCTGAGGAGAAAAGGATGGAACATGAACCTAAACTGAAGGAGATGGACATCCATGCCAAGCAGGAGGAGTCTTGCAGCAATGGTGGCAGCATACCTGCAGTGTCCCATGGAGAGGGAAGAGTACATATTCCTAACAATTTGGTACCCAACTCTGTGGTATGAGACAACATTGATAAATGGTTCTCCGCTTATGAGGGGGCTTTAAGGGTGCACAAAGTGCCTGAGGAGTTCTGGGGAGGGGTGTAGCTTGTTGAGATATATGCCCTCCTTGGGGATGGATGAACTCCTCACCCTAGAGGTAGAAGACCAGACACAGTATACCGCTATGAAGGCCATTTTAATCAAGAAATTTGGGCTTAGTCCAGAAAGATATAGGCAGAAGTTCATGGGGTAGTTACAAACAACCTACACAGACCTGGGTGGATTTGTAGACTACTTCAGCAAGGCACCGAAGAGCTGGGTAAGAGGCAGGAAGGTAGATGATTTCACTGGGATTTGCAATCGAATTTTGGGGGAGCACATGTTTGATATCTGTTTTCCAGAGCTGTGCCAGCACCTAGCGGATAGCAAGCACCAGAGTGTCCAAGAATGTATCTGGGGGGACTCCGAAAAGGGTGGTCAGGATTCCTAACAGAAGAAGGAGTGGGGGTGATAGAAAGCAGGTCTCTCAAGTCCTCCAAAACAATATTCAGGGAAAAGTATACTATACCCAATCTGGCAACCAGAAAAAGAGCTTCGCTCAGTGAGGTTACCCTAGTGTTCCTGGTAGATGTGGAGATGGTCCCAAAAATGCACATGCCATCCAATACTGCAAAGTATAGGGGTGGGTTTCTATCAATGGGAACAGGTTTTGAGGCTCTGGTCTATGGTAAGGAGTCACCTGATGGCCCCAAAGTAGATTTTAACCAATATATTTCACCAGGTTGTGGTAGCAGACAACTGTGAGGGTCACTCACCAGTGAACCTTGTTGCATTGAGTGGGAAAGTAGTCTCAGATCTTTTTTTTTAAACAATCTTTATTAGTTTTTTACCTATTATTTTCCCTAAAACCGCCCTCCCCCCATGGCCCAAGTCATTATACAGAGAAAAACAACAGAAGCTTGAGAAATACAGCAGTTGAGCAAAACAGACTTATACAAGGAGAGAAAAAGAAAGGAAAACAGGATGCTATCCACCGGATATCAATCAGCCTTCTTCATGGGATTCAAGCCATTCCCTCAAAGGGGCCCATATTTGCAGCCCCATTTTATGAGCCCGAGAGCCTTTCGGAGCATAAACAGCCCTTTCAATATGGAGCACCGATATTAAGTGGCCCAGCCAATGATTAAAAGATGAAGGAGCATGGTCTAAACAAGCTGTTGTCAAACACAGTTTACAACTGCCCTTGCGAGAAACAAAAACATAGAATGTGCCACAGGGAACGTTTCCTGTTCATGAACCCCTAAAACAATTAATTGTGATGTGACTGAAACCCTCAATTTCAATTTAACCTTCAAAAAATCATTTAGCTCCCATCTTAGGCTCACTACTCCCGGACAATCTGCCAACATATGGACTAAATCAACCCCAAACAGTTGACAGGGAGGGCATTTTGTACCACCAACCCACCCCCCATTTGCTGATTTTTGCTGGAGTTCTGTATAAATTAAACAAGGACTTGTTGTGTTGGATTTGCAGGTTGGCAGATAGAAGCATTGATCGAGCTAGTTCCAAAGAGAGGAGGCTATCCCTCTCAGTATTATGAATACCTGCCTGCCAAAGGGCAACATGTGTCCCAATATTATCTCCCAACCTATCATTTAGCAATTTGTAAATCTTTCTGATCGGGGGTCCAACTCCCCTCATCAGCTCCACCAAATCAACCTTATTAAACCCTTCACCTCTACCCTTTTTCTTCCCAACAAAGTCTCTAATTTGCAAAGATTTGACAAATCTGTTATTTCATAGTGAAAATGTTCTTTTCAGATCTTCAAAAGTAGCAAAGCATGTGTAACCGCCAGGTCTATGGCTGCCAGGAAGGGAGCCAGAAAGGAATGGAGCCTGGAAGAATGGTGCAGACAGCTGCCAAAGGAAGGAAGTGCAAGCAGCTAGGGAATTTAGCCCCTGAGTTTCTCCCAACTGTGGTGGATGGGGTGCCGGAGGAGGCTGCCCCAGAGTCTAGTGGAGAGGACACTATCTCTCTTGGTGACTTGCCTCAACTTGATGGATGGCAAGTAGAAGGAGAACCCACCAGGGAGGACTTTTGCAAAGCTCAGAAGAAGTACCCTGCCTTGAAGGGTATGAGGCAGAAGCCCAGGAAGCAGTTGATCTTTCTGGTAGTCACCAAAACTACTGGAAGGACAACCAGCGGTATGGTGAGACTAAGGCACCTGTGCCTTGGGCATCAAGGTATCTGGTGGTACCCCAATGCTACCGGGCATTCCTACTGGGGCTGGCTCACTAAATTACCCTGGCAGGACATCTGGGCCGGGACAAAGCCTTTGCCAGTCTTATTTCACATGTTTACTTGTCGCGGAAGAAAGTTTCTTCAGATCACTATTGTTGAACCTACTTGACCTGCCAGGCCAATGGAAGGCAGGGCAGCAGCCAACGACTCCCCTGTTCTCTTACCTGTCATTGGCACTCCATTTGAGAGGTTAGGCATCTACTTTGTAGAGCTCATGGATTCCCAGACCACCTCTGTTCACAGGTTTATACTGGTTCTGGTGGTTCAGGCCATACGCCTGAGGTCTACTACTGCACCGGCAGTGTCTATGGCCCTCATGGGGAATTTTACCAAGGGGTTTTCCCCAAGGAAGTGGTGTCTGACAGGGGCACCGACTTCATGTTTACTTAAAATCAGTCAATGTGGACGGAGTGTAGAGTTACTTATAAGTTCCCTACCCCCTATCATCCACAAACCAATGGGCTGGTTGAGCGATTCATTAAGTCCATAAAATGCATTATCAAGAGCCTGCCTAATGCTCTGAGGTGTAAGTGAGACATCCTCTTGCCATGCCTACTCTTTCCTTACAGAGAGGTACCACAGAAGGGGGTTTAGCCTCTTTGAGCTTCTGTACGATCATCATGTAAGGGGCCCACTCAATCTGGTGAAGGAGGAGTGGGAGAAAGCTCCCAAGAATCCACTCCAGTATGTAGTTAGCTCTCTGCTTGTCTTCAGCAGCCAGATTATCAAGTTGTGGAAGTAAGCTTCAGACAACTTAGAGGCCAGCCAGGAGGTGATGGATCAGTGGTATGACCAAATGACTGCCCCTGTGGAATTACAAGCTGGGCGAAGAATGTGGGTGACAGAGCACGTGGAGACTGGGGCCTTCCAAGATTGTTGGACTGGGTACCATGAGATTGCTGTGAGGAAGATAGAGGCCACCTACTTGGTGGAACTCAAGACCCCCAGACACTCCATAAGGGTCCTTTATTTCAACTCTCTCAAAACCCACTTTAGAAAGGTCTGAGATCACCAACTTGTTGATGACAGATGGGGGAGGAAGAGGTGAGTGAACCTGATCTCTTAGGCTCCCAAGAGAAGGGTGGGTCAGTGTAGGGTATGGAGCTTTCCCCTACCTTGAACTCTGAACAGCAGAGGGACTGTTACCAGTTGGACAATTCTCCTCCCTGTTTTCCGTCACTCCTGGGGTTACACACTTGTGTACCCATGACATGGATACAGGGGAAAGTCTCCCTGTCAATAATAAAATCTATAGGCTGTCGACAAAGTGAGGGCCAGCATTAATAAAGAATTTACCAAATGCTGGAAATAGGGGTGATTGAACCTTCAAGTAGCCCCTGGTCCAACCCTGTGGAGCTAGTACCCAAAACTGGGTACTACATCTGAACTCAGGACCTATGCAGATTATAGGGGGCTCAATTCAGTCACCAAAACTGATGTTCAGCCCATCCCCAGGGTGGATGAGCTGATTGACCGATTAGAGGCTGCCCAGTTCCTGAGTTATTTCTATCTTACTTGAGAATACTGCCAGATTGCCCTGGGAGAGGCCAGGCCTCTCCCCTTCAGAGGGCCACTATCAATTTACTCTGATGCCATTTGGACTCAAGAGCACCCCTGTCACCTTCCAGAGGCTGGTGTACCATGTATTGGCTGGTATGGAGGCCTTCAGTGCTGCCTACTTGAATGATATAGAAAAGGGGGTGGTGATGAACAGAGTGTCTGAATTAAGCAGACCACTCTTACCCAGTCCAAAGATCAGGGCTTGATCCATCACCGTTATTTATCTCACTGCCCCATCCCAGCTCAGAACCTGGCTATATGCAAATTAGTCTGTCCCTGGCCCAGTGCATCATGGGAACAGGGCAGACCAAACTACCAAGCCAATTCTTCACCAGAAAGGAGACAAGCTACCGGGGACCGGTTTCTGGCATTTCAGCCTCTTCGGCCCGGCTTGCTTGAATCCTGATGGAGCAGTGAGAAAGGGACTCATGTCTGAGTATACCCTGCCACACCTATAGTGGCCAAAAACGATACAGAAAAGGGGGTGGTGATGAACAGAGTGTCTGAATTAAGCAGACCACTCTTACCCAGTCCAAAGATCAGGGCTTGATCCATCACCGTTATTTATCTCACTGCCCCATCCCAGCTCAGAACCTGGCTATATGCAAATTAGTTTGTCCCTGGCCCAGTGCATCATGGGAACAGGGCAGACCAAACTACCAAGCCAATTCTTCACCAGAAAGGAGACAAGCTACTGGGGACCGGTTTCTGGCATTTCAGCCTCTTCGGCCCGGCTTGCTTGAATCCTGATGCAGCAGTGAGAAAAGGACTCATGTCTGAGTATACCCTGCCACACCTATAGTGGCAGGATTCAAGCAAGCCGGGCCGAAGACGGCTGTAATGCCAGAAACCGGTCCCCGGAAGCTTGTTTCCTTCCCAGTGTAAGAATTGGCTTTTGTAGTCTGGTCTGCCCTGTTCCCATGATGCACTGGGCCAGGGACAGCCTAATTTGCATACAGCCAGGTTCTGAAACTGGGATGGTGCAATGAGCTAAAAAACGGTGTTGGATCTAGCCCTGATCTCTTGACTGGGTGAGAGTATTCTGCTTAATTCAGAGACTCTGTCCATCACCACCACTTGTTGTAAATAATTTTGTCCACCCTAAGCGTGGAAGGGTATACTCAGATGTGAGTCCCTTGCTCATTGCACCATCAGGATTCAAGCAAGCCGGGCCGAAGATGGCTGTAATGCCAGAAACCGGTCCCCGGAAGCTTGTTTCCTTCCCAGTGTAAGAATTGGCTTTTGTAGTCTGGTCTGCCCTGTTCCCATGATGCACTGGGCCAGGGACAGACTAATTTGCATACAGCCAGGTTCTGAAACTGGGATGGTGCAATGAGCTAAAAAACGGTGTTGGATCTAGCCCTGATCTCTTGACTGGGTGAGAGTATTCTGCTTAATTCAGAGACTCTGTCCATCACCACCACTTGTTGTAAATAATTTTGTCCACCCTAAGCGTGGAAGGGTATACTCAGATGTGAGTCCCTTGCTCATTGCACCATCAGGATTCAAGCAAGCCGGGCCGAAGACGGCTGTAATGCCAGAAACCGGTCCCCGGAAGTTTGTTTCCTTCCCAGTGTAAGAATTGGCTTTTGTAGTCTGGTCTGCCCTGTTCCCATGATGCACTGGGCCAGGGACAGACTAATTTGCATACAGCCAGGTTCTGAAACTGGGATGGTGCAATGAGCTAAAAAACGGTGTTGGATCTAGCCCTGATCTCTTGACTGGGTGAGAGTATTCTGCTTAATTCAGAGACTCTGTCCATCACCACCACTTGTTGTAAATACTTGAATGATATAGCTGTCTTCAGCAACAGCTGGAAGGACCACCTCTTAGGCTGACCCTAATAATTGGTTACAGTGATTCCCCCAGACCAAAATGGGTATATCCAGGGGAGAAATACATTTCTCAACCTAAGGTGACTCTTTTCTATGATTAGGATATCCTCTTTTAGGTTTAAACCTAAAAGAACTGATAAATCCCCACCAAAAGGGAAATAGCCCTCACAGTGTAAACATATAAACACTGAATAAACACCGGCAAACCACAAACTAAATGCCATTCAAAGAAAGGAAAAGGAAAGTGGAAGAGCCATTTTTATTTCTTCCTGAAGAGGCTACTACCATGCAACTTTGTTATAAAAGGTAGCAGCAAGAAAGACTGGGCTAACGTAATTCTGCTTGAGTTTTGTTGTTGAGGGATGTCACTAAAATATTGATTCTCCTTCGTTTTTTATTTTTTTTATTTTTGTGGTCTTTGGTCTAAAGATGCAGATTTTAGAAGCATGTTTTAGTCTTGTTTAATAATTATATTTGATACTTTGGCTACGTTTGGTTCTTTTACTGATAGGTAAAATGGCTGGTTTCATAAGAATCTATTTTTCCAAAATGCACCATCGCATTTACACAGAGAGAATAAGTAAACCCCCTTGTTACATCAGCCCTCTTTTCTAACACGTCAGTATTGATAGTAGGTGAATTGCC
Organism: Lissotriton helveticus; assembly: GCF_964261635.1. NCBI lineage: Eukaryota > Metazoa > Chordata > Amphibia > Caudata > Salamandridae > Lissotriton > Lissotriton helveticus. The sequence continues at coordinate 656,507,432 of NC_136072.1, forward strand.
AAACACCACAGGCATTAAACATTCAATGCAAGGAGTAGTGACAGGTATATGGGAACGGAGTGCTGTCGTCAAACATCTGCAAGGACACCAGACCTTTGGGAAACATGGAATGCAGTGTCACTTAGAATTCTGCTACAAAAGTTCTTACCTAGTTTAACAAAGATTGGAGTAATATAATTTGTATTTGCAGTGATTCAGCTACGCATGTGAAAAATGTGTTTATGACCTGCCAAAAAGTGACACCTAGGCTGAAGTGCTTCCCTATAAGAGATCATTGTCAATTGCTAGATGGTATGCTGAAAGCATCTTTACAATCTTCAGATTTCATGAAGAATGCTATGGACTTTATAGTCCATTACGGTGCACTGTTTTGTTATGCGCTTGAACTAAAACACAAATATTTCTCATTCTGTGCTTTGTGTGGCATCAAAGAAAGAGTCACCCCAACTGTGTCATTTAGCCAGTAGTTCTCAGTTATAGAGGCTGTGAATGCTATATTATGCATGTGGCAACAGTTTATATAATTTTTGCTGAGTGATGATGTCAAAGGCAAGAAATGGATCATCGTTGACATATTATTAGTGATGTGAAAAAATACACTGTACTGCATTCTCAGATTTTTACAGGAAAACGTGACTACTGTAGTGGACATAATTAAAAGAAAACTATTGTCTGAAAATACCCTTGCCTATCAAGTGTTCAGCATATTTAATGTAGATGTGAAACATCTCCTTATGAGTAGGCTGGGTGACACTTTGAGAGACTTTGGCATTACAATATGTTCCATGTTAGAGCGCTTGCCTCTTGGTAAGCAAACAAAATGTAGAGGAGAAATTCAGGAAATGTTATTTCTCAATGTATGAGAAATGCCTTGCAATGATGAATGTCCCTTCATCAACTATGGCATTTGAAGTCAATAAAACTGCACAGTGGTACTCTGCACAAGGTCTAGATTCCTTCCATAAAGGGGCGTTTTCATCAGACTTTCAAAAGTGCTGCTTCATTTTTGACCGCTTCAGTAACTCTGAGGGCATATGCACCCAGTTCAACACATATGTTGCAGAACCTGTCCCAGAGAATCACAATCTTCAGGTGCACCAGTTTTGGCATGGAAAGCTATGTCAGTGTCCAGAGATAGCAAATTGGGTACTGGCTGTTTTGGCATTGCCCATCTCAAATGTCAATGTTGAGAGGGGCCTTTTCACAGATAAAAGTTTACATGGGAAGGAAAGAGTGAGCGTGCATGACCAAAGACTCACTGAAGAAGTATTGTATGGTGTACAACAATAAGTTTGGTTTGTAGAAATGTATTTGGACCTCATATACACTGTACGTACACTGTGTATATAGCATACACTGTCAGTGCAGCAATCAAGTAATAATAAAAGCAAAATGTTGCATAAACACCAGAAAAACACTGTTTCTGTTGTTTTTAATGGTGTGAAAAAGTGTAACCACTGTTTTTTAATGGTAATGAAATCACTGAAAAAACCCCATCAGAATTTGCAAAAAAAGAAAATGAAAACAGGAAAGCCTATCTATAATGTTAGGTTATGTGGATTTGTCTAGCATGACAAAGAATGAATGTGTTAGCTCTTAGCCCCAATACATTAGTGGAAGAGCCAGGTCTACAGCTTTTTGCAGAATTCAAGAAATGAGGAGTAGGCCATGATGTGTTGAGAGAGGCCATTCCAAGTCTTGGGTTGTATGCAGGAGAATGCTAGGCCTCCCGTTCTGCTTTTATTGATGTAGGGGTATGAGGGAGAGTGAGGCAGGGCGCAGGTGTCTGGAAGTGAAGGTGAAGGTTCAGGTATGTTGTAATCAACTTTGTGCAGTGCCTTGTATGCATGCTTGAGGTGAGTGAACTGGCAGATTTTGTGTATTGAGAGTAAGTAGACCTTTCTGAGGTGTGGTGTAATGTGGATGCATCTTGGGAGGTCAAGCATGAACCTTGCTGTGGCTTTCTTGCTGGTCTAAAGTTACTGGAGGAGATAGTTGGAGATCCCGGCATCCAGTGCATTGGCATAGTCTAATCTGCTTGTTGTTATAAGAGCCTGCATGGCGGTGCTTCTGGTGTTGCAGGGTAGCCACAGATTTTGCGGCGCATACACAGAATGTAGAAGCAGGAGGAGTCGACCTGTGCTGTCATGTTGAGCTTGTCTTCCAGAATGATTCCCAGGTTTCTGTTGTAATTGGTTGGTGTGGGTGTGAGCCCGATGTTAGGTGGAGCCCCAAGGAGAGTTCTTGTTTCCGCGGATCAGAATTTCCATCTTGGTGGACTTGAGTTTTCATCCAGTCTGCCACATTCATCATGCAGTTGGAGAAGTTGGTTCTAGTGGTAGTGGACTTGTCGGGCAATTAGAGAGTGAGATGCCTGTTATTGGCGTAGGATATTATGGAGATGCCTTGTGACCTGATGATGTTCACGAGTGGTGTCATGCAGATGTTGTCTATGGAAAACATACGGGCCCCTGAAACAAGGATGAAACCCTAACAGGGAAAATCAACTATGCAGATGTTGAACAGGGTTGGGATGGGTGATGAACCCTGGGGGACTCCACAGATCAGATTCTTAGGTTCTGATGTGCAGGGTGGTAGGCTGGCTCGCTGTCTTCTTCCTGTGAGGAAGGTGCTTATCCAGTACAGGGCCAGTCCTTGGATGCCTCTGTCATGCAGCCTTCCAATGAGTGTGTGGTAGGAGACTATATCAAAGGGGGCAGAGAGGTCTAGTAGGATGAGCGTTGCGGTTTCTCCAAAGTCCACTATTGTGCTGATGTCTTCTGTGGCCATGATTGAGTGCTGTTGCTGTGCTGTGGTTACTTCCGAAACCCGATTGAGTGTTGTCAAGTAGGTCATGGCGTTTGAGGTGTTGGTGTGTTGTTTGTTGGTGGCCTTCTCCATCACTTTGGTTGGGTATGGGAGCAGAGAGATTGGTTGGAAGCTTCTCAGTTTGCTGAAGTCAGCTCATGGGTTTTTCAGGGCGGAGTTGACTGCAGATTTGATGGATGGGTTGGTGATGTGGGTGAGGGTGATGCTGATTGGTGGCCCTCCCATGTTGTAGATGTGGTGGGGGCATGCATCTGTTGGGGCCTCTGAGTGTACCATGTTCATGATTGCTGTGGTGTCTTCTTTGGAGTCTTTTCCATTTAGTTAGGTGTTTATCTTAGTAGTTGGTGGAGAGGTTGGCATTGAGATTTTTGGGGTCTGATTGTTGTTTGAAGTTGCTGTGGATCGTTTCGTTGTTTTATGGAAGAAGTTAGATAAGTTGTTGCAGAGTTCCAGTGATGGTGTGATGGAGTTAGCTGTAGCCTCAGGGGATGTGAATTCTTTGATGATCGAGAAGATCGCCTTACTGCTGTTGGAGCTCATCTCTATATGTTCCTTTAGTGTGCTCATTTTGGTGCCGCTCAGTAGTTGGTGGTAGCACGTGATTGCAGTCTTGTAGGTGGTTCTGACATTGGCATCATGGTTGGATATCCATTTGCTTTCTAGTTGCTTGCAGTGGCTTTTAGATGCCTAGAGATTGTCTATATACCAACTGGCTTGGTCTTTAGTTCTTTGTCTGTTGCTTGTGATGGGGTCAATGGAGTCTGCAGCGTTCTTGATCCATTTGTTGACGTTGGTGATGTCCTTGTCGAAGGTGTTGGTGGTGTTGGGTTGGTCTGATTTGAGGGTTGTTAGAAATGGGGGTCTCTACTTGGCATGGGTTTACACCTTTGTCCAAGTAGAGACACTTCTTTCTAGTCAGCGTATGGGGGTTACACTACTAAAATAACCCCTGCTCACCCCCTTGGTAACTTGGCATGAGCAGTAAGGATTATCTCAGAAGCAGTGTGTAAACTATTTGCACTTAACCAAAAGTAATACAGTGAAAGCACTACAAAAAGACACCACACCAGTTTAGAAAAATATCCAATATCTTTATATATCCAAAACAAGACCAAGTTGATAAAACATACAGTACTTTAAAAGTATTAATTTTGCAAGATATCCTCAAAATTGCAGAAATACCTCAAAAACATAGTTCGTATGAGTTGGCAGCTCTGTCCTGGGCTACCACGATGCTGAAAACAACAGAGTCTAATAGTTCCAGCAGACCGCGTTGGTACCCGCCAGCGATAGCGCGAACAGACTCAGTAACAGTACCTTCCTTGTTGCGGCAGGCACGTTGGTGCAAGCCAGTCATTGCAATCGTCACAGTTGCATTGCAAAATGGAAGCGGTGTAGGGTGTGATACCCTCTCGATGCGGTGTAGGCAGCGGCTCGATGACGATTGTCCAGACGGCGTCCATGAGACCAAGGCTTATTGTGCAGGGTGAGGCGGGGATCGATGCGTTGCTGGCAGGCTGCAGTGAAAACGACAAAGCCAGTCAGCGGTAGCTGGTGTCAGTTGGCCCAGACTGCTGTGTGGGACGAGGCGGTGCGGTGAGACCAGGAAGGTGAGTGAAGCGAGGCAGTACAGACTGCTGTGCCCACAGGTCACAGTGCAAGCAGCAGCTCGGTGGCGGCAGCATCGGTCGTCGTAGAAGGTAAGACCAGGGTTGGTGTGCGAGAAGCAGACAGTGCCTTCTGCGGTGCCATCAAGACACAGAACCAGCGACGGAGTCGGTTACATTTCCCGTCTCTGTGGTAACTGAAACAGCGGTTCCAGAAGTGGTACCCAGAGGTTTGTCAAGTATTTGCAGTCCCTGAGACTTCAGAACAGGAGGCAAACTCTACTCAAGCCCTTGGAGATACTCAGCACAAGTAAAAGAAAGTTCAGTCAAATCTTTTCCCTGCCCAAGGCAGAAGCCGCAACTTCAGGCCAACTCAACAAAGCAACAACACAGCAAATGGGGCAGTGATCCTCCTGGCAGCTCTTCCAGCTCTTCTTCTTGTCAGGTTCCTTGATTTCAGTGAGTTCTAAAATCCAATATTTATACTCAGAATCCCTTTGTTATCTCATGCAGAGAGTGTCTGTGCTTAATCCAAACCAGTTTTTGCAATGCAGAGGTTCACATGCATTCATCACATGAATGACTCATATAACTCAGAAGATGCAGAGTGAGCAGATCGTATAAACAACTTGAATCTTTTCAATTAAAAGAACGTAACTCTCAAACTGATGGATAACCGCTGTCACACAATCATGTTTCACTCTTCCGCGTGCCTACTCATTCTTCCCTGTAGTTACGCCATGTAGAGTGACAACTGCTTATGTTAGCCATACTTTATACTATGTGCATCCCACTCTAGTTGATGAGTATAACCCTGGACATCCTGTGGTGATAATCAGCCCCTGCCTGAGGCGTGGAGCATTCCCTTCACTGATCTACATGATCGGCACAATGTGTACCCCATATAATCCTATACTTGTATATTAACAATCAATAAAGGCTGGGTGGTCTAGTCTGCCCTACCCTGTGTTGGTCTGTCATCCAATGTAACCATTAATGCACCCAGATATGTGTCCCATATGTTGTACAGGTGCCTCTGAGTCCCTGATAGTGTAGTTTACCCCAAGTGTCTACCTCTGCTGTAGCCCATTTGTGAAGATTGCTTAGCCAACTCAAGTGTGGTGCGGTCAACATTTTCCACACCATTGCGATTTGACTCTTTGCTAAGACATATGCCAGATCAATGAATTTAATTACATATTTGTACTTTTGTGTGCTTGGCAGGAGTCAGAGCAGGTACTGTGGGCCATATTATCAAGCAAGGGCGATACATTATAGCCACTTTTATCGGAAGGAAACTGCCGCTAAAGCGGCGATAATGAGCTTGATAATATGCCCTTGTAAATTCCTATAGAAACGCAGGTTAACACCAGAACCTGGGCTTCTTTGGGAATTCACAATGGCATATTGTCAAGCCCATTATCGTCGCTTTAGCTGCAGTTTCCTGCCGATAAAAGGGGTGATAATGTAGCGCCCTTGCTTGATAATATGGCCCGTGTTCGGTCCCTCATTAGCGATTTACTTGTTAGTTCGCAATTGACTTCCACTATCTCTCCCCAGTAATGTGCAATCTCCAGACAGCAGTCACAAGAAAAATCCCCTTTGGTAGACTCAATCACATAACTCACACTAGTATCAATAAACAATATCACCGGGAGAATGATAGATTCAGCAACAGAGGCAAATACTCAGTATAAAGGCTAATAAAGAAAGATAGAAGTGGGCAAGCAGAAAGACAAACGTGGTCTACCAGAAAAGTGGAAATATAGGCGAGCAAGAGCCATCTCCAATTGCAACCCTTTGGTGGGGTGCTATGTTTAATTTTCACTGTTTAAAGGGGTTAAATCTAACATTCTCCCGGTTCTTAGGGTACACTACGAAGCAAAGATCCCCGTGGAGTTTGGTGAAGGGACATACGCGTATACCCTCACCTCTGGATTTGAGACACCACGCTTTGATTTGCCAGAAGCGTATTTGTGTGGGGAATTAAGATAACGATTTCAGGCTGGGAGATATCGTTTTTTCCCGAAGAAGGTGGCTGTCGAATACTAGGACCCACCAAATCGCGTCCATGCCTGGTTGAGAAATTTTACTCTAGATCTACTTTAAGAAATTTCAGCAGATATAAGATTCTGGCTTGAAAACAATTGATTTATTTAGACTAGTGAAGTTTCAATGACATTAAATAATTGTCTAATATGCTCTCTGTTGGAACCTGTGATGACAGGTCACCTAGGGTAGCCTGGCCTAGGGTAAGACACACTCACTAAAGGCACATGTGTAAAGGTTGCAGAACCACCCAACAGTAAATCAACGCAAATTCACTCAAAAATGACGCTACACCAATGTTTGGAAAAATACGAGCTTGTTTATAAAAATAATATTTGCTCTCTTGACTTTAGAAATCTCGGTTCAGTACATTACATTTACTCATGGAATTATTAAGATTTTCAAAGTTATTAAAATATTACACTTTTCATCTTGCCAACTTACTAATACATCACATTGGTCTCCAGGGAGCAGTGTCTAAAATTTTAGCACAGAAACATTAATAGAGATTACTTTCCTGTTCAGCCCCCAGATACCCTAGTTATAGGATCTCCAGTTTAACAAAGCCAACTCTTTCAGATATCATAGCAACCCCTCCTTCCCAAAGCTGAGTTTTTAGCAGGTGAATACCATATCTACTGAGTGAGCCTTCAGTGAAACAAGAACGTTTTGGCAATCCTCTAGAGTACCACAGGCATTCTACCCAGGCTGCTCCCTTGTAAATTGTACAGTGTTCTATAGTTGACCTTCCTCAGCTCTGAAACTCCTTCTTACTCTGTCTCTTTCGAATCTCTGTGAGGGAAATCCTTCAAGTTATCAGGATCGACCCCTCACTCCGCACTTTAGTGCTTCCAGACACCCTGAAGACTGAAATAAGGGGGAAGTCTAAGCACCTCGCGCTTCTCCCCCACTCCCCTTACTTGTGATGAAAGTCGGCCTCACTCTTCAGCCCACACTTTCTCTCTGGGGCCTCAGTCGATCTCTCCCAACGTGAATCACAGGGCTGGGCTCCAGATTGCACCCGCCAGCCCCGTGAGGAGGTCGCGCTAACTCACGCTCTGTGAGGAGCCCGCTCTCCGCCTCTTCCCGCCTCCGTGGATTCCCTTGCTGGCAGCGCTCCAGAGCACGCGCGAGGGAATAGCGGCTCCGACCGGCGGCTACTCCCCTTGTCAGCGCGGGTAGTGGCTCACCTCTGGGCCTGCTCGGTCCTAGGCCCCTCCTGTCAGAACAGTGGTCCCCGCCAAGAGTCTGCGCAGAGGCGCGTTGCCCAAATTCGGTCAGCGCCACACAGTGATCACCGCCGAGAGTCCGTGCAGAAGTGCGCCGCCCAAAACAACTAGGGCTACACTTCCGCTTCACATGGACTTCATGGCAGCGCCGGATCTTCCGCCTTAGGGTCCACAGGTGAGAGGAGGTGACACTGTCTGCGCTCACTCTCACTGGCAATGGGGTCCTGGTGTTACACCGAGGAGGAGCTAATCAAGGTTGAAGTTCCACGCTCCAAAGCACCAGTCCTCTAGCTCCTGCCAATTTCTCAATTCCCCTCTACCGGACAAGAGTGGGTCGAGGTTTGGTTATACACCTCACACCCTCCTAGGCTGGAGTCCCCCTGTCCAGGGTCAGCAGGATGGGGCTAACTGGGTCAGACTTAAAGAAGGAAAAAGGGGGAATCATAAAAGGGGCAACCCTTAAAAGGCAAGCTTCCCAGTGAAGATTCTACCCTCTACCAGACCCTTCGCCTATACTCCAGCTGCTCCTCACTAACAAGACAAAATGGTTGCCCAGCATTCCGCCTTTTATAGGCTGTCCCTCAGAGGTCCAGAAGGGACCAGAAGGTTCTGGAATGCCCTACTCTATCCTATGGGACAGATTCTAGGTTTGTCAGTTGGGACAGTTGGTAGCCACCATTTTGTGACTCCAACTATATTCCTATCAGAAAAGGCCTCTAGGCCTGAGGTGAAAAACTATGAGGGTGAAAGAGCGCCTATCCCCTTGACCAACACCTTGAAAAAGCTAGTGGACACAAAAATTAATAAAGGTATGAGGGGCAAAAAGGGGACAAAATAAATAATAATTTGGAGGGACTACGCAAAAAGTCAGACAGGTCTAACACGCGTCCCCCCCAGCTGAAAGTGGGGAGAGCTACCCAACCCCTTGGGAGTCCTCATCACTAAGGCGGAAATACCTGGAGAGACCGTCTGCATTGGCGTGGTCCACTCCAGGCCGATGTTCCACCCGGAAGTTCATTCCCTGTAGGGAGATGGACCACCTCAACAGCTTGGGATTCTCCCCCTTCATTTGCATCAGCCAACGAAGGGGTCGGTGGTCAGTCTGAACCAGGAAGTGCGAGCCAAACAGGTATGGCCGCAGCTTCTTCAGAGCCCACACCACCGCAAAAGCTTCCCTCTCAATTGCACTCCACTTCTGTTCCCAGGGAAGCAGTCTCCTGGATAAGAAGACCACAGGCTGATCCAGGCCCTCTTCATTCAGTTGCGATAACACTGCCCCAATGCCATGTTCTGATGCATCTGTCTGGACAATGAACTCCTTGGAGAAGTCTGGGGCCCTCAGGACCGGTGCTGCACACATTGCCTGCTTCAGTTTCTCAAAAGCTTGCTGACAAGCGTTCGTCCAAACTACCCGTCGAGGTTGTTTCTTAGAGGTGAGCTCTGTGAGGGGCGCTACAATAGTGCCATACCCCTTCACAAAGCGACGGTAGTAGCCTGTGAGGCCCAGGAAAGCTCGGACCTCAGTCTGTGTCTTGGGGGGTTCCCAGGCCATGATTGCCTCAATCTTTGCCTGCAGGGGCTGCACTGTCCCCCTACCCACCAAGTGTCCAAGGTACACAACCGACCCCTGCCCAATCTGGCATTTACTGGCCTTGATTGTCAATCCAGCTTGTTTCAGGGCCTGGAGAACTGCTTGCAAATGTTGCAAATGGTCCTCCCAACTGCTACTGAAGACAGCAATGTCATCCAGGTAAGCAGCAGAGAAACTCTCCATTCCAGAGAGGACCTGATTCACCAGCCGCTGAAATGTGGCAGGGGCATTTTTGAGCCCAAAGGGCATTACACAAAATTGGAAGTGTCCCTCAGGCGTCGAGAAGGCTGACCTTTCCTTTGCTCCATCTGTCAAGGAGATCTGCCAGTACCCTGAAGTGAGGTCAAAGGTACTTAGATATTGGGCAGCTCCTAGCCGGTCAATCAATTCATCCGCCCTAGGGATCGGATGAGCATCAGTCTTTGTAACTGAGTTCAGTCCCCGGTAATCCACACAGAACCTCGGTTCTGGCGTGGTGCCTGGTGGAGCGGCTTTTGGCACTAGCACCACTGGACTGGACCAAGGGCTGTTAGAAGGTTCTATAACTCCCAGCTCTAGCATCTTGGCAACCTCTCCATGGATGCTAGCCTTCACCTTGTCAGACAGCCGGTAGGTCTTCGACTTCACTGGTGGGCTGTCCCCTGTGTCCACATCATGGGTACACAGGTGAGTCCTTCCCGGGACAAGGGAGAACAACGTAGAGTCCTGCTCCAGTATCTGGCGGCAGTCCTCCCGCTGTTCAGGAGTTAGAGTGGGAGAGAGAATCACTCCCTCCACTGACCCTTCCTTCTCTTGAGACGAGAACAAGTCTGGGAGAGGTTCGCTTTCCGCTTCCTCTTCCCCATCAGTCACCATCATTAAAATGACCTCGGGCCTCTCATGGTTGGGTTTGAGTCGGTTGGCATGAAGCACCCGTAGGGGCTGTCGTGGGGTCTTAAGGTCCACCAGGTAGGTGGCCTTACCCTTCTTCTCCAACACCTCAAAGGGGCCTGTCCAGCGATCCTGGAAGGCACTAAGCTCTCCAGGCTCCATCACCCACACTTTCTGGCCAGGCTCCAATTCCACCTGGTGAGCATTGTGGTCATACCACTCTTTCATGACTGCCTGGCTGGCCTCCAAGTTGTCAGAAGCTTGCTTCCACAACTTCGCCATTTGGCTCCTGAAGGCCAGCATGTAGCTCACCACATCCTGGGGGGGTTTCCTGGGAGACTTCTCCCAACCATCCTTCACCAGGCTGAGAGGACCGCATACAGGGTGCCCATACAGAAGTTCAAAGGGGCTGAAGCCCACTCCCTTCTGTGGCACTTCCCTGTAAGAGAATAGCAAACAGGGTAGGAGGACGCCCCATTTCCTCCGCAGGCTTTCGGGCAGACTTCTGATCATGCCCTTCAAGGTTTTGTTGAACCTCTCAACCAGTCCATTTGACTGGGGGTGATAAGGAGTGGTGAACCGGTAGGTCACTCTACACTCCTTCCACATTGCCCGCATGTAAGCTGACATAAAGTTGGTCCCCCTGTCAGACACAACTTCTTTGGGGAAACCCACTCGGGTAAAGATCCCCATTAGGGCTCTAGCCACCACAGGTGCAGTGACTGTCCTCAGAGGAATTGCCTCTGGGTACCGTGTGGCATGATCCACCAGAACCAGGATGAACCTGTGACCAGCTGTTGTTGGTGGATCTAAAGGCCCTACAATGTCGATGCCCACCCTTTCAAAGGGGGTGCTAATGACTGGAAGTGGTTCCAGGGGAGCCTTCAGCTTCACCCCTGTTTTCCCACTGGCCTGGCAGGATACACACGTCCGACAGTAAGTGTTGGACGCCACTTTCATCTGAGGCCAGTAAAAGTGGAGGACAAGCCGAGCAAAGGTCTTGTCCTGACCTAAGTGTCCTGCCAAGGGTATAGCATGAGCCAATTCCAGCAGAAAGGCTCGGTATTGCTGCGGGACTACCAAGGCCCTTGATGAACCAGGTAAGGGTACCTTGGGTTCACTGTAGAGGAGTCCATCCTCCCAGTAAATATGGTAGTGTCCCGTAGCATCACCTGCTGCCTGGGCTTCAGCCTGTCGCCTTAGTCCCTCAAGGGTAGGGCACTCCCTCTGCCCCTTACAGAATTCCTCTCTGGTAGGTCCTCCCTCCACATGCCACTCAGCAGGGATGGGTAAATCCTCCAGAGAGTCTACTTCCCCCTCCACGGACTCCTGGTCCACCACCGCAGGTGGCCGATCTGTCACATGGGGTGTGGAAGCCGAAGCAGGCTCTTCCTGTCTTCGGGTCTGTCCCTTTTTGGCAGCGGGTTGGGCCATTGTTCCAGGCTCCAACCGAGGCGAACTCCCTCTCCGGGCAGTCGCAGACCTTGTGCTCACACAGGCCCAGTCAGGTGTACCCAGCATCGCAGAGTGCGTCCGGTATTCCACCTCTCTCCAAGTGTTGTGCTCCATGTCATTCCCCAGCAGACAATCAACTGGCACGGCAGGGCTTACGGCAACTCGAAGTGAACCTGCAACCCCTTCCCACTCAAAGGGAACCTTAGCCACTGGATAGTGGCCCATTCTGCCGTCAGCCATCGCGGCGGGGTGGAGTACATTAGGAATCACCTGCTCTGGAGACACCAGTTGACTTCTCACCATAGTCATACTGGCTCCCGTATCTCTCAGAGCCTCCCCTCTCTGGCCATTGATGGTGACCCATTGCCCATACTTAACAGTATTTGGGGGCACCTGGATCTTTGGAACCATCTCCCGTTCTCCTAGGGATACTAAGGTGACACCCGCCCACTCACCTCCCTTATCTAAGGGCAACTCCTCCCCGAGCGCTACACTAGCTACTCCCGGTGGTTTTCCTCCGGTGGGAGGGGTTGGTCTCTTTGGGCATCTGACATCTCCCTTACAATGTCCAACACCACCACACTCAAAACAGTGGAGAACCCTTGGCTGCTGGCTTTGGCCAGGATTAGGGTTTCTGGGCGGGTTTGCCTTAGGGGTGAAACCTGTTCCCTTCCCTTGGAAATTGTTTTGGGGACCTTTAGAGAACTCCCTCTTTTTATCTCCCCCCTCCTTCTTCTGGGGGGCGCCCTGTCCGGCCTTTTGGGAATCCCCTCCAGTCCCCTTTGAGGACACCCGGGTACTTGCCCAGATGTCCGCCTCCTCTGCAAGCTTCCGGGGATTGGTCAGCTTGCTGTCCACCAGGTGTTGGCGCAGCTCGGGAAAGCATTTCTCGAGGAGGTGCTCTTTCAAAAATAGATCATACAACCCCTCATAATCCTTCACCTCACTGCCCTTGACCCAGCCCTCTAACGCCTTTCTTGCGTAATCAAGGAAGTCCACCCAGTTCTGGGTGCTCAACTTGTGGCTCCCCCTGAACTTCTGACGGTACCTTTCTGGGTGTGGAAAAGTAAATTTTGCCATGTTCTGTGTCCCTACGTGTCATCCATCATATGTTATCTGTGCATGATTAATATGCATATGTTATTCCCCATGTTTGATTAAAGACGCAATTATAGTTGTGTCCACCTTTAGTATGTCAGTTTCCAGTTCTCGTGAATACTACGAATATCAGGCCTATGTAAAGCTACGTTGCCACGTTTCTCAGTGTGCACGTTAATGCATTGTAAAGTCCCCGTTTCTAGGCCTCAAAAGGGCACGGACACCAGATTTCAGCTCCTGTCTCCTGAAGCCCTCGCTGAGGAGCGATACAGCCCCCACCTGTATCCTCGACCCTTCACTTACTTCCTGCCTCACAGTGCCCGGTTCAGCCTGGCTCTGCCTCTGAGTCTGCCAAGAGTATGTTATGATTCGAGTTATCAGTACAGCCCTCCTTCTCTGCATTCCTAAGCTACTGAATCGCATCAATAGTTACCGTCATAGTCTAGCTTTTATGTCTCCATGTAAGAGAAATACTGCATTTAATGGTCATTTAATATTCCTCATCACGCACTACATGTAGAATAATGCATGCTCCAGTCTTAGAGTCTGTTAGCTTTTCCCCTCCTGACTTCTAGTTTATATCAACATGTTCCCTAAACATCAGATACTAGATAGGGTTTAGGTACATGTCGCCCTGACTCTCCAGACTTCAGTCTCTGCTCCTAGCACAGAGTTCATAGCCCCCAGCTTCTCCTAGTAACACGTCATTGCCAGTTTGCGCGCACCATCAGGTTAGAGGTCCCGGCTCCTCAGGTAGCCCCCTCCATGGTTTCCGCCCCATTCATGACATATTCTGTTACGTTTGCATCACATGTCTATGTATACGCCCTGTTACACCTACTTTCACCCTTATCTTTCGCGACTGCTACGCATCACGCCTATTGCTCCACCCACTGCTACGCCTATTGCAATGTAATGCTATGTGTTTGCGCTATGTATATATGCTCATGTACTGTTATTAAAAAGTTATCCCTTGTCCCGATCCTGTCCCCGGCAGCTGCCATCCTATTCCCGTGCAGGTCGTCCTGTTCCTGTCCTTATGCTGTATTAAACCTGCAAAACTCCTACTACCTCGAATCTTGACTCTTATTTATTGAGCTATCTGTTATTCATTTATGCATTCAAAAATAGGGTATTATTTATTTATTTACCACATAATGGCGCCCGAACAGGGACTTGCCCTTTCCCCACGCGTCGGTGAAGCCACGCCGACCCCCTGACCCTCTGCAGTCGTGACGGAACTCTTCTGCGCACCGGCAGATATTTCTGCTTCAAGTATCCCTCAGGCCCACGGAGGAGACGGAGGAGGCGGTCCAGCATCCAGACGAGACGGTGGAGGAACGCGGCGAGTCCCGACCAGAGCCCAAGCCGAGAGTCCAAGGTCCGAGGTATCCGGAGGCCCACCCGTAACAGAAGTCCGAAGTTCGTCCGTCCGGCGTCCAAGCAGTCCCGTCCAGTCTGAGGCCTTCCGTTCTTACTGCCCGGTGAGTACCATTACTGGGGTAGTATCTAGACAGGGTCAATTTAATTGACTCTGGTCCGTGGGTTGGTGGTACACAAGCCCACAAACGAAGTGTCCACTCCGGTGGATACGGGTCCTGACGTGTCTCTGTATGAGACCGGTAAGTTTCGTACTGTTTCAGCAGTGCATCTAGTTTCTGTTCTAGTCAGTTCTGTTCTCGAGAAAATTCATGTATTCTGTTTTCCGTATTCCAGGTAGTATTCTGTTCGAACTGTTATTCTGAATGTTCTTCATGTATCTTGATGTCGTGGAATGAGTGTGAAGTAGTTATCGTGTTTATTGTGTATCGTATTGTGTCCAGATTATAGTTCAGTCATGCCGCTCTTTTCAAAACTGCGTCAGTTGAGAACTAGAAAAGGTCTGCTAGAAGCAGCAGTTCCAGTTCCGCCTAGGGACAGTCCAGGTCATTTTATGTATCAGAAGCATAGCATAAGTGCCATATTGTATCTAGATTTATGGGTCGAGTATACCAAACAGTTAGAGGAAAAGTATAGATGGCCTGTGTCAGGCACATGGGATGCCGAGTGCATCATGAGAGTAGAAGAAGCATTATGGAAAAAGAAAGCCAGACAGTCACAGAAAGATGCCATCGAGTTATGGCGCAAAGAATCTCATAAAAGAAACGAAAAAGAAATCAGAAAGTCAGAATTAAGTAGAGAATCCTTGGAACGAGCCCAAGAAAGGGAATTAATCGAGATAGGTGAACGAGTTAAAACCGAACAGTCAGACAGACAGAGGCATGCTCTTATTAAGGGTATGTATCCTCTTCTTGCCGAGGGCCTGCCAAAAGCGACCCCGGAGGCATCCAGTAACTTTCCGCCACCATTAGTTCCGACCAAGCTACGTCACAAACCGACCGCAGCTGATATTTTTATTTCGTCCTATTTGGACGACACAGTCCCAGAATATGCAAATCCTGTTCGCGCTCCGCCAGTCCCTGTAAATCAGGCACTCCCCGCTTCTCCAGACACCGGGGTACCCCTTGCAGTACCTGTTACGGTCCCCCCGGTCCAGCCCGCCATACCAGTTCAGCCCGCATTTCAATTTCCTGCCACACTAGTACGAAGAGGATCAGCTGACGATTCTAGTTTAGGGGCCGCAGGAGGAGGTCCTCCTCAGACCCCGCCGCCACATAAGCGTTTAACGTCAGCCGAATTACATGCACAAGCGTCACAGCGTACGCCCAGACATCAGACTGTAGCAGAAATAAGAAAAGCCCTTAATGAATGCGGCTATGATCCAGTCCCAGGCGAGGATAATATGGTTTTATATTCATTCCGCGTAAGAAAGGTGGCCGAGTATCTAGTCACCCTACCGAATATGAAAGAAGACCTAGACAGAATATATCGTTTCATCCGTACAGGGGATGATCCAGAAAGCATTAGCGAGGCCATGTCTCAAAGGAAAGCCGAGATCCAGCTCATGATATTAAAGTTTCTGATTAACTGTCTAATAAGAGAACAAGATTACCCGTCTAAAGATCCGGCCGAAATGAAAATCCTGACAAGGTGGAGTGATAATATAGCCGAGGGTAAGCACAAGACCGTCGGTGCTATGGAGAGTATGTACAAGAAAATCCGTAAAGAAATAATAAAGTTACACGAACAGCGTAAAGCAGCACAAGTAAGCGAGAAAGAAAGTAACTCTGATACTGAAAAGGTAGACGACGAGAATTCCGCCAGAATAGCGTATGTAGGAAAATCTAGATTTCCAGATCGCCATTTACGCCTAGAACACAAGTCAACTTTCCATCATCCAGCACCAGAACAAGGTTCTCTAGAACAAGTGTTTCAAGCCACCGATCACATTCTGAAATCACGAATCGGTTACAGTGAGTTAAGTACTATGCATGAACAAGAACTAGCCCGATCAGCAGTCCGATGGACTACTGATTCTACCACTTTTCCAGACGAAATAGTGGCACAAATGTTTCTGAAAATGCCCCCAGCCGAGCAACGACTGGCGGGTATGTATATGATTCAGCACCTCATTACATTGTATGAGGGTCAGCACTCTGATCCAGGCCCGTTACATGATATCCTGAACGAGTTACTCCAGTATAGATGGAAAGGTTTAGGTACCGATTTAATTAGTGTCATTCTAGAACAGCGTCACAAATATAGAACGTTTTTGAACCCGCATTTTGTTCATGTCTCACCCCCAGAAAGTAAACCATTTTACATAGAGAGACAGAATCCGTTACGAGAAGTCCACCCAGTTAGAGGAACGGGTGGCGAACTAGAACGAGTGTTTGTTTACACCCCGATCACAAAGATGGAACTCTTAGAGATGAAAAAATTAATCCCCTGTCATGATAAAGATCCAGCAGGGTTCCATCGAGAATTAAAAGACATGCTCCGTATGGGAGAATACACGTATCCAGATATAATTAAAATGTTAAAGGTTCTGTTACCCGCAGGGGTGTATGAAAAGCTCAAGGAAAAAGAATGGGAGGTGGGAGAGAAAAAGATCGATTGGGCAGTTCTAGAAGCTGAAGATAAGGCACGAGTACCAGGTACCGGTCTTGGAGCGAAATGTAAAGAATTACCTGAATTATTGATTCAAGTTTTACCCAGATTGTTAACAACGAAAAAGGAAGACTGGGATGCAATCTCAGCCTGTAAACAGAAGCAAGACGAAGACATTAGTGATTTTTATTCTAGATTTGAGAAATGTTTTAGCATCAACAGTGGCCTCAAGACAAGTAGTGAGTCATACCCTCACCTTTTTGTTACTAAATTAGTCGAGAATTCAAGTCCACAAATTAAGAATCGAGTTTTGAAAGTCGAAAGTACCTGGCAAGCTAATACCCCGTCCCAGATGTTACAGATGCTCCAATACCACCAGAATAGAATCAGGGAAGTGCAAGAACACGAGAGAAAACGTATGAAAGACACGAAAATGAAAGTACTAGTTGCACAATCTGTTCCTCAAGACAGTCAGAAGAGGGGTCCGAATCAAGCCAGTCATCCTGCAGCTCCCGTTAAAGGGAACTGCAATTATTGTAAACAGCCAGGTCATTTTATAAACGAGTGTGCAGTTCTGAAATACAACATAGCTACTGGTAAGACTAAAGAAAGACCACGTCCGCCTAGACAAGAACAAGTTTCACAGACTCCTCAGCCACAGAATGCACCACAGACAGTTACAGCACCGCAGCCCATCGCTGCAACACAGCATGTTACACAGCAGATGTACCAGTATGCACAGTCTGAGTATCCAGAGTATCAGCCATATTCATGAAACAGCCTAGAGAGGGAGGTAGGCTTGCCTCTCATCGAGATACCTGTAGATCAAGAAGGTCCCTATGTTCACAGTCAAGTATTAGGGAAAGACAGAAAGTTTTTGATTGATACAGGGGCAAGTAGGACCACAATTAGCCACGCCGAAGTTCCAGGGGCTCCGCTCTCAGGCTCAAGAAATGTTTCCCTTGTATTTTCAGGAAAACCCATTGTAAATGAAATATCAAAGCCAGTTACTCTAGAAGTAGGTCCATTGTCCCGTACTACTGATCTGTTACTTACTAAGTCATGTCCAGAGAATCTATTAGGTATTAAAACACTGAAAGAGTTAGGTGCAGTTATATGCTGTTCCCCAGAGGGAATACGATTGTTCCTGCGTGACTTTAAGGGTCACTATGTATTACGAGATTTTGATCCCAGATTGTCCAATGTTCCGCAGCATCTATGGGCGCAAGGTCCAACTGATGTTGGTTATATGCAAATCACACCCCATCGTGTGACCCTCAAGCCAGGTGTAGTGTTACCACGAATCAGACAGTATAGATTGCCACCGGAGGCTGTAGCAGCCTTATCCAAAATTATTGACGAGCTCATCGCTCAAGGAGTGGTTGTAGAAACTGACTCCAATGTATGCAATTCCCCGATCATTCCAGTCATGAAACGTACTGATCCAAATGCACCCCCAGTATATCGATTAGTGATTGACCTACGAGAGCTTAATAAATGTATTATTCCCCAGTACCCAGTTGTCCCAGATATCTCTTCCCTATTGACAGCCATTGATTCAGAAGCCTCATTTTTTACAGTCATAGACCTCAAGAATGCATTTTTTAGTGTCCCCATTCATCCAGACAGCCAGTTCCTTTTCGGATTTTGTTTAAATGGAAGGAGCTATATGTTCACACGAGCTCCTCAAGGTTTCACAGAAAGTCCTAGTATTTACAGTCAAGCACTTAAGAGACAACTAGACAACATTCACATGCCAACTGACACTGCCCTGCTCCAGTATGTCGATGATCTACTGGTCACAGCCCGTTCTGAACGTGCTTGCGAGCGAGCATCCCTCACAGTTCTGTATTTCCTAGCCGAGATGGGGCACAAGGTGTCCCCTTCGAAGCTTCAATTCTGTGTCCAGCAAGTGGTCTACTTAGGACACTTACTGTCCAAGAGGGGTAGGCAGTTGACACCTGACCGTATCCAGTTAATAGCGAGTCTTCCTCAGCCCAAGACCCAGAAGGAGGTACGTGCTTTTATCGGCCTCACTTCTTACTGCCGACAATGGATTCCTCAGTATGCATTTCTAGCCAAGCCACTGATACAGTTAACGACACAGGAGGCAGCCGTATCGACTGTCCTCCCTTGGACATCTGAACATACACTCAGTTTCAATGAGTTAAAGAAAGCCCTATGTCAAGCTCCAGTTCTAGCCACACCAAGCTACAGTAAGCCTTTTACACTTTTCGTCACAGAACGTGAAGGTACAGCATTATCTGTTCTCACACAAGATCAAGCAGGACAATACAAGCCTTGTGCTTATTTTTCGAGCACATTAGATCCTGTAGCCGAGGCTCTCCCTGCGTGCCTCAAGTCAGTTGCAGCCACAGCACTAGCTATCAGACAAAGTGATTCCATAGTATTAGGACACTCCCTGACAGTACAAGTTCCACACTCCGTGGAAGTTCTTTTAAACCGAACACAGACTCAGCACTTGACAATTGCACGTTTAACAGGTTATGAATTGACACTGTTCCAGCCACACATAGAAATCAGACGCTGCAACATCCTGAACCCTGCTACACTGTTACCATCAGTTACTTTAAGTCCGGACACACACGACTGTGTGGAAGTAGTTAATATTACGACAAAGCCAAGACAAGATCTGACAGATATTCCGTTACCAGATCCCGACCTGACACTTTATGTGGATGGTTCATGTATGAGAACAAGTACAGGAGAACTAGTCGCCGCGTATGCAGTGACTACCGACACCGAAGTTATTAAGACACACCGTATTGACACCCTGTCCGCTCAAGCAGCAGAGCTAGTTGCTCTGACACAAGCCTGCATACACGCTAAGAACCGGAAAGTTAATGTTTACACAGATTCACGCTACGCATTTGGAGTCGTACACGACTTTGGAGTGCTCTGGCAGGAGAGAGGTTTCATGACTTCTCATTGAACCAAGATTCAGCATGGTCTCCTTATTCAAGCTCTGTTAGATGCCATACATTTACCGACATCCATTGCTATCATGAAATGCAAGGCACACACGAAAGTTACTGACTTTTTTTCCCAGGGTAACGATCTAGCAGATCGCACAGCCAAACTTACAGCACAGACTCCAGACATTCCAGTTAACATGACACACACTCCAGATCCGACTACATGTATGACAGTTAAGGACCCTACTCAAGATGTCATAGATATCCAGTTACATGCTACTCCCGACGAAATCAAGAAATGGTCCGAACAAGGAGGGGTCCAGACAGATCAAGGATGGTTAACGAAAGGAAAAGCCACTTGGTTTCTCCCCGACTCTATGGTTCAAGTCATTATCAATACCGCACATAGTCCAGCACACTTAGGGGAAAAAGCTATGTTAGACAGTATCCAGAACATTTGGTTCAACAAGCATTTACGAGCTGCAGCCAAGCAGAAAGTCCGTACCTGTATGATATGTTGTCAGTTTAATCCAGGTAAAAGTGTCCCGGTGGAACAAGGTGGATTCCAACCTCCTGACCACCCTTTTGAAGTCCTCCAGATGGATTATATTCAGATGGAGCGATGTCGAGGTTTCAAGTATGTCCTTGTAGTTGTATGCGCTTTGTCCAGGTGGACAGAAGCATATCCAGTCCCAGATTACACAGCCGCGACCACTGCCAAGCAGTTGGTTCGTGAGTTCTTCCCCCGTTATGGACTCCCTAGGGTCGTATATTCTGATAACGGCCAGCCATTCTCCTCAGAGTTAATGAAGCATGTTTCCCTTTTGTTAGGGTACCAGTGGAAGTTCCATTGTGTACGCCATCCTGAAGCAGCAGGTCTCGTAGAGAGACATAACCAGACTCTGAAAATCCGCATCGCCAAAGTATGTAAAGAGAAAGGTGTGGACTGGCTAGTAGCTCTGCCAGTCGCTTTGTTCTATATGCGCATGGTCGCACATTCCAGATCAGGTCTGTCCCCGTATGAGGTCGTTTTCGGCCGCCCCCCTAACATGTGGGGTACACCCAGACCCCGAAGTATTACCGATGTTTCAAGTAATATGCTGACAGATTACCTAGCTTCCTTGATGTCTGCCCTCAACTCTTGTCGTTCACAGGTTGCCGCCGCATTTCCAGACAATACCGAGGTGGCACCGCATGAAATCGTTCCCGGATCCATGGTCTTAATTCGCAATTTTGATCGCTCAAGTCCGCTGGAGCCACGCTGGAAGGAGCCCCGACAGGTCCTCCTCGCCACCCGTACAGCGGTGAAGTTGGAGGGTCGCAAAGGCTGGGTGCACCTTTCGCACGTAAAGAAGTTTTATGGACTGAAACCCGTCTCAAAGAACATTTCCCAGGATTTGAAGGACTGCCAAAGTACTATTCTTAAGGACTGTCCCGCAAAAGACACTGATACTGCACCCTCCCTGTTAGAAAAAACTCCGCAACAGGAGTATAAACTCAAGTTAAGGTCTAGTAAAATAAGTCAGCCAGTTTGATTGTCTAAGTCCTCCCCTAGGTGAAACGGTTAGACTGTTTCTGACATGTATAAAATAGACCCCCATAGTGAGAGAGTTAGTCAAAACTCAATCCGATGTATCGTTTTTCTATGTTTCATATTATTTCTCAGCATTATGATTTCCTGCACCAGTTATGCATTTTACCTGTATTTCCCAGTTTCTCATGTAAATAAGTCTGCTAATGTTACGGTGGAGCACACGTTTAGTGATCTGCCTCCTCATGAACTCTCTTACCGCCTCGCTATGCGAAATAATTCTTTCATCCGCATGTTACATTATTCACACCAGACCAGCAATGCCACTAACTGTTGGGTGTGTGGTCGACTCCCCCCTTTCCAGACACCGAAGGGAGTTCTGCCACTCTTTCCTTATCCTTTTTCACATAATGGTTCGTGTGGAGCATGGTCCACGTTAACGTCATCCTCAACAGATATGTCTTTTCTTAACAGTACATGTTTTCCAGACAAGCAAGGTCTCCCCCACAGAACCGGGTTAGATCTAGAAAATGAAGTGTATAATTTAGGTAATTATTCTTCGAATTTCATGGTCCTGAATGTTCAGTCTGATACTACTCCAGACTTACCTGCAATTTCAGTACTACCAGCCAAAGGCGAATTATGTGTCCGAAATAATGGTTCTACACACGTAGGACATAGTGATTGTGCTACTATTGTCAAGTATAGTGACAGTGGGAAATCTATTTTCAAAGCTTCACGTCATTCTTATTTTATTTGTGGTCAGACCGCATATGTTCGTCTGCCCCTCGATTGGGAGGGAACCTGTTACATTGCCTTCCTACTGCCACCTGTTTTTCTAGCCCCACCCGACTACCATAGGAATTCCCACCTAGTACATACTAGACACAAGAGAAACCTCCCGATTGTCGATTATACTGAAACTGCTCTAGAACAATATATAGATATCAATAAAGGTGTCTTCCCTTATTTAGGTACAGTTGTGAATAGTAAACTGATACGTAGGTTAACCAGAACCCTTGAAGCAGTAGTAATTGAGACTACTTCTGCTCTAAGTAATTTAACCGAAGAACAATCCTTTATGAGAATTGTCGTGCTCCAGAATCGTCTCGTCCTTGACGTCATATTGGCCGATAGGGGCGGGGCCTGTAGAGTCATCGGATCTAGTTGCTGCATTTTCATTCCAAATAACGCGCCGTCTGTTTATTCAGCTATAACCAGACTTCATAAAATTGCCCATCTGTTACACCAAAATCCAGGCACCTGGACATGGTCCGGTTGGTTCTGGAATATAATTTCCGCCTGGGGATGGAAAGTTTTGTCCTTTCTAGGTATTGCAGTAGCGATCATATTTAGCTGCTGCCTCTGTATACAATATGGCCCTGCGATTTGCGGCATTTGTGCTACATCATGTATTCCTAGTCCCAAGCCCCGTTCTAAATCCCGTTCCAAGAAAATTCGAGACGAGCAAATGATACTGTATGAAATGATAGATGGTATCATGAATATTGATGTTTCCTGATGGAAACGTAGTGACAAGGAGGGAATGTGGAAAAGTAAATTTTGCCATGTTCTGTGTCCCTACGTGTCATCCATCATATGTTATCTGTGCATGATTAATATGCATATGTTATTCCCCATGTTTGATTAAAGACGCAATTATAGTTGTGTCCACCTTTAGTATGTCAGTTTCCAGTTCTCGTGAATACTACGAATATCAGGCCTATGTAAAGCTACGTTGCCACGTTTCTCAGTGTGCACGTTAATGCATTGTAAAGTCCCCGTTTCTAGGCCTCAAAAGGGCACGGACACCAGATTTCAGCTCCTGTCTCCTGAAGCCCTCGCTGAGGAGCGATACAGCCCCCACCTGTATCCTCGACCCTTCACTTACTTCCTGCCTCACAGTGCCCGGTTCAGCCTGGCTCTGCCTCTGAGTCTGCCAAGAGTATGTTATGATTCGAGTTATCAGTACAGCCCTCCTTCTCTGCATTCCTAAGCTACTGAATCGCATCAATAGTTACCGTCATAGTCTAGCTTTTATGTCTCCATGTAAGAGAAATACTGCATTTAATGGTCATTTAATATTCCTCATCACGCACTACATGTAGAATAATGCATGCTCCAGTCTTAGAGTCTGTTAGCTTTTCCCCTCCTGACTTCTAGTTTATATCAACATGTTCCCTAAACATCAGATACTAGATAGGGTTTAGGTACATGTCGCCCTGACTCTCCAGACTTCAGTCTCTGCTCCTAGCACAGAGTTCATAGCCCCCAGCTTCTCCTAGTAACACGTCATTGCCAGTTTGCGCGCACCATCAGGTTAGAGGTCCCGGCTCCTCAGGTAGCCCCCTCCATGGTTTCCGCCCCATTCATGACATATTCTGTTACGTTTGCATCACATGTCTATGTATACGCCCTGTTACACCTACTTTCACCCTTATCTTTCGCGACTGCTACGCGTCACGCCTATTGCTCCACCCACTGCTACGCCTATTGCAATGTAATGCTATGTGTTTGCGCTATGTATATATGCTCATGTACTGTTATTAAAAAGTTATCCCTTGTCCCGATCCTGTCCCCGGCAGCTGCCATCCTATTCCCGTGCAGGTCGTCCTGTTCCTGTCCTTATGCTGTATTAAACCTGCAAAACTCCTACTACCTCGAATCTTGACTCTTATTTATTGAGCTATCTGTTATTCATTTATGCATTCAAAAATAGGGTATTATTTATTTATTTACCACATGGGGTAAGCCCAAACTTCCTTACCAATGCTAGCTTCATGATGGGGTAGTTGGTTTGCTCCTCTGGTTCCAGGGCCAGCAAGGTGTCCCGACCAGCGGGAGGCATGTACCTATACAAACCACCCCCCCCAGTGCTTCTCCTGCACCCCATGAGCTCTTAAGGAGACCTCATAGGCAGCCAACCACTTGGCTATGTCATCTCCCTGACTAAAGCTAGCAATAAGGTCTTTTGGCAAATAGGGTCTGGACTCCCTGGCTGTTTCTTTGGATTCGCTGCCACCATTCATTACAGGAGAGGGCCCCCGTTGTAGGGCCTGGAGTTCCAAATCTTTCAACCTGAACTCATGAACCATCCTCTTCTCTTCCTTCTCCTGCTCCAGCTTAGCCAACTCCCATTTTAATTGCCTCTTTTCCCTCCTGTCAGCGAGCTGTGCTTCAGTTACGCTTCCCCCAGAGGCGCTACTGCCCTTCCTGGAATAGGACACTGGTCCTGGGAGTAGGTTTTCCCCCTCAGAGTGGAATAATCCTTCTATCTCCACAACCGTGTCCCGGTCTGTCCCTTCATCCTCCTCCTTCCCTTCTTTGTGTGCCTCCACCCAAGCCCTTAGACTGGTCTGGAGTTCCCCCTTCTTGGCACCATGCTTAAAAAATACCCCCATTTTCTGGCAGAAATCTTTCAGCTGAGCCACAGAATAGGTGTCTAGGTTTTCTAGTGCAAACTCCATTTTACAATAGGCAATACCAAGTTATACACACAAGGAAATTTGAGTTGCAAGGGCAACCTGAAGCTACCTCAACCCCACCACCAGGAACAAATTTGGAAAAACAAAAGCACAAATTAGGAGGGCCGCTAGGAGAAAACTCCTGGTGTAGTCTAGTGAATTACGCTCAATTACTACTGAGTAGTTGCAACCACAGTCAGGATCCCACCGCTAGACACCAACTTGTTGTAACCTGTGATGACAGGTCACCTAGGGTAGCCTGGCCTAGGGTAAGACACAATCACTAAATGCACATGTGTAAAGGTTGCAGAACCACCCAACAGTAAATCAACGCAGTTTCACTCAAAAATGACGCTACACCAATGTTTGGAAAAATACGAGCTTGTTTATAAAAATAATATTTGCTCTCTTGACTTTAGAAATCTCGGTTCAGTACATTACATTTACTCATGGAATTATTACGATTTTCAAAGTTATTAAAATATTACACTTTTCATCTTCCCAACTTACTAATACATCACATTGGTCTCCAGGGAGCAGTGTCTCAAATTTTAGCACAGAAACATTAATAGAGATTACTTTCCTGTTCAGCCCCCAGATACCCTAGTTATAGGATCTCCAGTTTAACAAAGCCAACTCTTTCAGATATCATAGCAACCCCTCCTTCCCAAAGCTGAGTTTTTAGCAGGTGAACACCATATCTACTGAGTGAGCCTTCAGTGAAACAAGAACGTTTTGGCAATCCTCTAGAGTACCACAGGCATTCTACCCAGGCTGCTCCCTTGTAAATTGTACAGTGTTCTATAGTTGACCTTCTTCAGCTCTGAAACTCCTTCTTACTCTGTCTCTTTCGAATCTCTGTGAGGGAAATCCTTCAAGTTATCAGAATCGACCCCTCACTCCGCACTTTAGTGCTTCCAGACACCCTGAAGACTGAAATAAGGGGGGAAGTCTAAGCACCTCGCGCTTCTCCCCCACTCCCCTTACTTGTGATGAAAGTCGGCCTCACTCTTCAGCCCACACTTTCTCTCTGGGGCCTCAGTCGATCTCTCCCAACGTGAATCACAGGGCTGGGCTCCAGATTGCACCCTCCAGCCCCGTGAGGAGGTCGCGCTAACTCGCGCTCTGTGAGGAGCCCGCTCTCCGCCTCTTCCCGCCTCCGTGGATTCCCTTGCTGGCAGCGCTCCAGCGCACGCGCGAGGGAATAGCGGCTCCGACCGGCGGCTACTCCCCTTGTCAGCGCGGGTAGTGGCTCACCTCTGGGCCTGCTCGGTCCTAGGCCCCTCCTGTCAGAACAGTGGTCCCCGCCAAGAGTCTGCGCAGAGGCGCGTTGCCCAAATTCGGTCAGCGCCACACAGTGATCACCGCCGAGAGTCCGTGCAGAAGTGCGCCGCCCTAAACAACTAGCGCTACACTTCCGCTTCACATGGACTTCATGGCAGCGCCGGATCTTCCGCCTTAGGGTCCACAGGTGAGAGGAGGTGAAACTGTCTGCGCTCACTCTCACTGGCAATGAGGTCCTGGTGTTACACCGAGGAGGAGCTAATCAAGGTTGAAGTTCCACGCTCCAAAGCACCAGTTCTCTAGCTCCTGCCAATTTCTCAATTCCCCTCTACTGGACAAGAGTGGGTCGAGGTTTGGTTATACACCTCACACCCTCCTAGGCTGGAGTCCCCCTGTCCAGGGTCAGCAGGATGGGGCTAACTGGGTCAGACTTAAAGAAGGAAAAAGGGGGGAATCATAAAATGGGCAACCCTTAAAAGGCAAGCTTCCCAGTGAAGATTCTACCCTCTACCAGACCCTTCGCCTATACTCCAGCTGCTCCTCACTAACAAGACAAAATGGTTGCCCAGCATTCCGCCTTTTATAGGCTGACCCTCAGAGGTCCAGAAGGGACCAGAAGGTTCTGGAATGCCCTACTCTATCCTATGGGACAGATTCTAGGTTTGTCAATTGGGACAGTTGGTAGCCACCATTTTGTGACTCCAACTATATTCCTATCAGAAAAGGCCTCTAGGCCTGAGGTTAAAAACTATGAGGGTGAAAGAGCGCCTATCCCCTTGACCAACACCTTGAAAAAGCTAGTGGACACAAAAATTAATAAAGGTATGAGGGGCAAAAAGGGGACAAAATAAATAATAATTTGGAGGGACTACGCAAAAAGTCAGACAGGTCTAACACTCTCCCACTATGTCTGCTTAATAGAAAAGTATTTTTTTCAATTGGGGTGGTTTTAAGGGAATTGTTATATAAAACTGTTGTTAAGTTTCCTTTTAACTACATGAATATACAACTGTTTTAGGTTTCCTTTTAACTACATGAATTTGTGTTTTATGAATCATTATTACCTGTAATGTGTTTTTAATGTATGAACTCATCATAAATTGTTGAAGGACAATTCGGCCCACACTGAGTTTACTAAGAATTCACTTTTAATTTTTATTTATGTTTTGGTGATATTGTTTATTGATACTAGTGTGAGAGTTATGTGATTGAGTCTACCAAAGGGGATTTTTCTCTTGACTGTGGTATAGTTGGTGCCCTACCTCTTTGGTCTTAAAGGGCCCCTCTCTTTCATTGAGACAATCTCCGGACAGGACAAGACCATACGGTAGAAGTCTGCCTCCAGTGAGTCGCCCCTAAGACATTTCAGTGTCATGCCCATGGAGTATGGTGAAGAGGGTTCCTCAGAGGGCACATAACTATACCAAAAGTCTTTCACCACCTTTGTCAATTTGTTTATGGAAGTGCCCCTGTCCCACATTCCCCTTTCTTCAGGCAGGGGATGTTCGACAACCATCTCATTGGTCACTGTATTTGAGCAGCTGCATAGTATAGTTCATAATGAAATGCCCCTAATCCACCCTTGTCCAGTGGGTTGTAAGGCACATGCAGGGCCACCATTTTTTACCAGTCCTCCATATCAAGTCTGTTAGTACAGTGTCCAATTCCCTAAAGGAAGTCTCACTGGAATCGCAGAGAAATGGTACAGTAACCTGGGTAACAGTAGCATTTTAGCAATTGCCACTCTACCCTTTGGAACGAGAGGGAGGGTCTTCCAGATTTACAACCGCTGCTGAGGGCTGTACACCACCTTTGTCAGATTCCCCTGTATTGGATCATTATGACTGTGGTAAACATTGATTCCTAAACATTTGAATGTATTGTTACCCATACCCACCACCAGGACCCATGCCAGGAACCTCAGAATTGCCATTGACCGCAAACAGGACTTTACAGCGCAAGTCAATGCTGTCACAGTATACTACGTCCACACTCTAAAGATACTGAGGCAGATCTTCAAATGGCTTTCAAGCAACACCAGAAACACCATCAGTCACAGTCACCAGCAAGCTGGACTAAGGGAACAACACCCTGTCTGCCAGAATCACCAAGCAACTCACCAGAAGACTACAAACCATCCAGAACTCGGCAGCCAGACTCATCTTCAACCTCCTGAAAAGTACATGCCATGCAGGAACTGGGGGCATCCACACAGGGCGGCACAAGTTGTGCCCCACTGCATGCACCCCAGGCCGTAGAGGCACATGAGGGCCTTGTAGAGCCCCCTTTGTTTCCTCTCTGCCAGGTGGAGGAGGAACCACCATGAAAACCATGGTAGAGAGGAAACTCCTAATATGCTTGGCGGGACTGTGGTACTCCTGTCAAGCATATTAATGCCTCCTTACCACCGCACACTACCAGGTAATGGCAGTTCCCTGGCATCTGTGGTGGGGCAATGGTTGTCTGATTGCCTTAATCATAATAGGGCAGTCAGGAGACCGCAGCCGCACTCCTACAAGGCTGGCGGTCAATGGACCGCCAGACTCATATTTGGCCCCTTAGTGGAAGGTTCATCAGATGTTCCAACAAAAGACTGTGGGGGTGACAAACTCCATGTATTCAAAATTGCCATAATAATACTTTTAACTTACAATTGGAACAAGTATAAATATGCATTTAATTAAATATGTTCTATAATTATACCACCAACTGCTGATTACCTCTGAGAAACACAATAGCGGAGTATTATAAGCAAACACAGATCACTGCACAAAGTCTGCGAGAAACTAAGTACCTATTTGTTCCAAGTAAGGTGTGCAGATGACCATGCAATGCCTGTCAAAATAATGTTATAAAATGTGTGCAGCACAATTAGTAGCAATGTGTCCCCAAAAGGTGTGCAGATCGCCGTGCAGTGCCTGAATAAATAAGTAAAAAGTTATTCACACCATGTAACTCCAAGAGTGCTCCCTTTTGTTCACCTTTTCCGGAATATTTATTGTTGATCCGTCATCTATTTGAAGATATTGTAATGTGACAGAATGTACTGATATGCTTCAATATATTGCACACACACACACACACACACACACAAAAAGGCTGCCTCAAACGCAGGGTGTGTTTTTCTCTTATGGCCAATAGGGCACACAGTTTCTAAATGCACAAATGCCCAATGCAAAATGGCCGTTCTCTTTTTGCACTGTGACACCAACAAAATGGCTGGTTCACACACAGTGTCTGCTTTCTTTTGAAGGCTGATAGGTCACACAGTTTCCAAATGCCCAATTCAAAATGCCAATTCTCCTTCAGAGCGTCACTAATTCAAAATGAAGGAGGGGGGGGGGGGGTAACATGGCTTCCCCGCCTACCTGCTCTCCACAGACAACAAACCTGAGGCAGCAGAATCTATCAGAAGAATAAACTTGGGGGCTTGTCATCTCTTGGGCAGCTCCACCCGGAGTCGGGGCTCGGAAAAATACTGTTCTGGATCAACACGCATCAGGCACACCCATCAGACCCTTCTCCTTACTTGCATGTGCTTGTGTGCCTACTGCATTTGCCATGTGAAATAACGTAATCAATAAGCATATGCAATACACAAATAATTGTCAGTTGCACAACACGAGTTCTTGATGTTATAGTTTCCTGCTAGTTACATTCACTTTTTATGTTAATTCTCCATGTTACTTATCAAATACCTAAAATACAACACTTATTCATTATAATACATTTCAAAATTCTAACACTTCTCATTAACTCAACAAGTGATTATATGCGAGTGCGCCCTAAATGTGACTATGATGCACCCCTTTGATTTGGTATGAAATTTCCACTTTATGAAATGGAAGAAAGATCTGTTGAAGAGATGAACTTGAGAGAAGATAAACTAATGTGAGAAAATGCTAGGGAAAAAGCAGGAGGGAAGATGAGGAAGTTGAATGAGGACAGATAGGGGCCTTGTCATTGTTTTACAGTTTAGGGCAATTAATAAGGTACAGTTAAAGGCTGTGAGAGATGAGCTATAGACCAGTAGACTGAGTAATTGATGAAAAGAAAAATAGGAAGGTGACAAGAGCTAATAAAGATGTATGTATATGTGGTAAATAAATAATTAATTACCGGTTCTATTTTTGACTGGATACAATATAAACAGATAGCTCAATAAATAAGAGTCAAGATTCGAGGTAGCTGGAGTTGACAGGCTTTAATCAGGCATAAAGGACAGGAACAGGACAGCCTGTACGGGAATGGGATGGCAGGGCCCGGCAGCTGCCGGGGCAGGATCTGGGAATGATGCGCATATGGGGAAGGGAATAAGGGTAACTTTTAATAACAGTGCACAATATTTATAGTTAAACAAAATACATTACATGCAATACAGTAGGCGTAGCAGTAGGCGGAGTTTGTAGCAGTCGCGAAAGATAAGGCATAAAGTGGGTGTAACAAGAGGTGTGTACAGGGCGTATACATAGACATGTGATGTAAACGTAACAGAATATGTCATAAACGGGGCGGAAACATGGAGGGGGCTACCTGAGCAGCTGGGACCTCTAACCTAGTGGTGCGCGCAAACTGGCAATGACGTGTTACCAGGGAGAACTGGGGGCTATGACTTCTGCGCTAGAAGAGGAGACTAAAGTCTGGAGTGTCAGAGCGACATGTACCTAAAGCCTATCTAGTATCTGGTGTTTAGAGAACATGTTGATAGAATCCAAAAGTTATCAGGGCAAAGGCTAACAGACACTAAGACTGGTGCATGCATAATTCTACATGTAGTGCGTGTGCGAGGAATATTCTATGAATATTAATACAGTATTTCTCTTACATGGAGACATAAAGGCTAGACCATGACGGAAACTATTGATGCGATTCAGTAGCTTAGGAATGCAGAGAAGGAGGGCTGGACTGATAACTAGAATCATAACATACTCTTGGCAGACTGGGAGGCAGAGCCAGGCCGAGCCGGGCACTGCGAGGCATGAAGTAAGTGAAGGGTCAGGGATGCAGGTGGGGGCTGTATCGCTCCTCGGAGAGGGTTCAGAAAACAGGAGCTGAATCTGAGTCCGGGCCCTTTTGAGGCCTAGAAACGGGGACTTTTCAATGAATTTAACGTGCACACTGTAAAACGTGGCAACGTAGGTTTACATAGGCCTGATATTCGTTGCTTTCACGAAGACTGGAAACTGGCATACTAGAGATGGACACAACTATAATTGCATCTTTAATCGATCGAAAGGGAATACATGCATATCGATCATGCACATATATCATAACATGGGGAACACGTAGGCACATACAACATGGCAAAATTTACTTTTCCACATTCCCTCCTTGTGCCCTACGTTTCCATCAGGAAACATCAATATTCATGATACCATCTATCATTTCATATAGCATCATTTGCTCGTCTCGAATTGTCTTGGAACGGGATTTAGGACTAGGAATACAAGAGGTAGCACAAATGCCGCAAATCGCAGGGCCACATTGTATACAGAGGCAGCAACTGAATATGATCATTACTGCAATACCTAGGAATGACAATACTTTCCATCCCCAGGCAGATATAATACTCCAGAGCCAACCGGACCATGTCCAGGTGCCTGGATTCTGGTGTAACTGATGGGCAATTTTATGAAGTCTGGTTATAGCTGAATAAACAGACGGCGTGTTATTAGGAATGAAAATGCAGCAACTAGATCCGATGACTCTACATGCTCCTCCTCTATCGGCCAGTATGACGTCAAGGACGAGACGATTTTGGAGCACGACAAATCTCATAGCAGATTGCTCTTCGGTTAAGTTACCTAGAGCAGAAGTAGTCTCATTTACTACTGCTTCAAGGGTTCTGGTTAATCTACGGATTAGCTTACTATTCTGGATAGGTCCTATAAAGAAGAAAAAACCTTTATTGAAATCTGTATACTGTTCTAGAGCAGTTTCAGTTTGATCGACAATTGGGGACTCGATCTCCCGTCTATGTCTGACGTGAACTAGATGTGTGTTTCTGTGATAATCAGATGGGGCTAGAAAAACTGGTGGCAGTAGGAAGGCAATGTAACATGTTCCATCCCAATCGAGGGGCAGACGAACATATGCGGTCTGACCACAAACAAAATAAGAATGACGTGAGGCTTTGAAAATAGATTTCCCACTGTCACTATACTCGACAGTAGTAGTACAATCACTATGTCCTACATGTGCGGAACCATTCTTTCTGACACATAATTCGCCTTTGACTGGTAGTACTGAAATAGCAGGCAAATCTGGAGTAGTATCAGACTGAACATTCAGGACCATAAAATTCGAAGAATAATTACCTAAATTATATACTTCATTTTCTAGATCTAACCCTGTTCTATGGGAGAGACCTTGCTTGTCTGGAAAACATGTTCTATTCAGAAGGGACATATCATTGGAAGATGACGTTAGTGTGGACCATGCTCCACACGAACCATTATGTGAAAACGGATAAGGAAAGAGTGGCAGAACTCCCTTCGGTGTCTGGAAAGGGGGGAGTCGACCACACACCCAACAATTAGTAGCATTGCTGGTCTGGTGTGAATAATGTAACATTCTGATAAATGTATTATTACGCATAGCAAGACGATAGGATAGCTCGTGAGGAGGCAGATCACTAAATGTGTGCTCTACTGTAGCATTAGAAAACTTATTTACATGAGGAATTGGAAAACATAAATGCAATGCATAACTTGTGCAGGTAACCATAAGACTTAGAAACAATATAAAACTTAGAAAAACGATACATCTGATAGAGTTTTGACTAACTCTCTCACTATGGGGGTCTATCTCATACATGTCAGAAACCTGTCTTACCGTTTCACCCGAGAGGGACTTAGACAATTAAACTGGCTGACTTATTTTACTAGACCGGAGTTTTAACTTATACTCCTGCTGCGGAGTTTTCTCTAACAGAGGAACTTTCAGTTCAGATTTAAGTTCCGGTTTCAGGCAGTCTTTAGAAATGGAACAGTCCTTTGAAAAAGTCTTGTCTGGTAGTCCATGAAATTTCTTGATGTGGGACAGATGGACCCATCCCTTGCGGCCCTCCAACTTCACGGCCGTGCGGGTGGTCAGGAGGACTAGTCGTGGCTCCTTCCAGCGGGGCTCTAGTGGACTTGAACGATCAAAGTTCCTTACAAGGACAAGGTCGCCTGGAATGACCTCATGCGGTTTCACTTCAGTATTGTCTGGAAATGCGGCGGCAACCTGTGAACGACAAGAGTGTAGGGCAGACATCAAGGAAGCTAGGTAATCTGTCAGCATATTACTGGAAACATCTGTAATACTGCGGGGTCTAGGTGTACCCCACATATTTGGGGGGCGGCCGAATACGACCTCATAAGGGGACAGACCTGATCTGGAATGTTCAACCATTCGCATAAAGAATAAAGCAACTGGCAGGGCAACTAGCCAGTCTACACCTTTCTCTTTACATGTCTTAGCAATACGGATTTTCAGAGTTTGATTATGTCTCTCTACGAGACCGGCTGCTTCAGGATGGCGTACACAATGGAACTTCCACTGGTACCCTAACAAAAGGGAAACATGTTTCATTAACTCAGATGAGAATGGCTGGCCGTTATCTGAATACACGACCCTAGGGAGTCCATAGCGGGGAAAGAATTCACAAACCAACTGCTTGGCAGTGGTCGCGGCGGTGTAATCTGGGACTGGATATGCTTCTGTCCACCTGGACAAAGCGCATACAGCTACGAGGACATACTTGAAACCTCGACATCGCTCCATCTGAATATAATCCATCTGGAGGACTTCAAAAGGGTGGTCAGGAGGTTGGAATCCACCTTGTTCCACCGGGACACTTTTACCTGGATTGAACTGGCAACATATCATACAGGTACGGACTTTCTGCTTGGCTGCAGCTCGTAAGTGCTTGTTGAACCAAAGGTTCTGGATACTGTCTAACATAGCTTTTTCTCCTAGATGTGCTGGACTATGTGCGGTATTAATAATGACTTGAACCATAGAGTCGGGGAGAAACCATGTGGCTTTTCCCTTCGTCACCCATCCCTGATCTGTCTGGACCCCTCCTTGTTCGGACCATTTCTTGATTTCTTCGGGAGTAGCATGTAACTGTATGTCTATGACATCTTGTGTAGGGTCCTTAACTGTCATACAAGTAGTCGGATCTGGAGTTAGTGTCTGTGTCATGTTAACTGGAATGTCTGGTGTCTGAGCTGTAAGCTTGGCTGTTCGATCTGCTAGATCGTTACCTTGGGAGATAATATCAGTAACTTTCGTATGTGCTTTGCACTTCATGATAGCGATAGATGTCGGTAAATGTATTGCATCTAACAGAGCTTGAATGAGGAGACCATGCTGAATCTTGGTTCCATGAGAAGTCATGAAACCTCTCTCCTGCCAGAGTACTCCGAAGTCGTGTACGACTCCGAATGCGTACCGTGAATCTGTATATATGTTTACTTTCAGGTTCTTGGCACGTATGCAGGCTTGGGTCAGAGCAACTAGCTCTGCTGCTTGAGCAGACAGGGTGTCAATACGATGTGTTTCTATAACTTCGGTGTCAGTAGTCACTGCATACGCGGCTACTAGTTCTCCTGTACTAGTTCTCATACATGAACCATCCACATAAAGTGTCAGGTCGGGATTAGGTAATGGAATGTCTGTCAGGTCTTGTCTTGGCTTTGTCATAGTGTTAACAACTTCCACACAGTCATGTGTGGCAGAATTTGAAGTAACTGACGGTAACAGTGTAGCAGGATTTAGAATGTTGCAGCGTCTGATTTCTATGTGTGGCTGGAACAGTGTCAGTTCATAACCTGTTAAACGTGCAATTGTCAAGTGCTGAGTCTGTGTTCGGTTTAAAAGAACTTCCACTGAGTGTGGAACTTGTACTGTCAGGGAGTGTCCTAACACTATGGAATCACTTTGTCTGATAGCTAGAGCTGTGGCTGCAACTGACTTGAGGCACGCAGGCAGAGCCTGGGCTACTGGATCTAATGTGCTCGAAAAATAAGCACAGGGCTTGTACTGTCCCGCTTGATCTTGTGTGAGAACAGATAATGCAGTACCATCACGTTCTGTGACAAAAAGTGTAAAAGGCTTACTGTAGTTCGGTGTAGCTAGAACAGGTGCTTGGCATAAGGCTTTCTTTAATTCATTAAAAACAAGTGTATGTTCCTGGGTCCAAGGGAGGACAGTCGATACGGCTGCCTCCTGTGTCGTTAACTGTATCAATGGCTTGGCTATAAATGCATACTGAGGAATCAATTGTCTGCAATAAGAAGTAAGGCCAATAAAAGCTCGTACCTCCTTCTGTGTCTTGGGCTGTGGAAGACTCGCTATTAACTGGATACGGTCTGGTGTCAACTGCCTACCCCACTTGGACAGTAAGTGGCCTAAGTAGATCACTTGCTGGACACAGAATTGTAATTTGGAAGGGGACACCTTGTGCCCCTGCTCGGCCAGGAAATACAGGACTGTAAGTGACGCACGCTCGCAATCACGTTCAGAACGGGCTGTGATCAGTAGATCATCGACATACTGGAGCAGGGCAGTGTCAGTTGGCATGTGAATATTGTCTAGTTGTCTCTTAAGTGCTTGACTGTAAATACTAGGGCTTTCTGTGAAACCTT
This sequence comes from Lissotriton helveticus, assembly GCF_964261635.1. NCBI lineage: Eukaryota > Metazoa > Chordata > Amphibia > Caudata > Salamandridae > Lissotriton > Lissotriton helveticus. The sequence continues at coordinate 656,543,000 of NC_136072.1, forward strand.
GAGGAGCTCGTGTGAATTTATAGCTCCTTCCATTTAAACAAAAACCGAAAAGGTACTGGCTGTCTGGATGAATCGGGACACTGAAAAATGCATTCTTGAGGTCGATGACAGTGAAAAATGTAGCTTCAGAATCAATGGCTGTCAATAGGGATGAGATATCTGGGACTACTGGATACTGGGGTATGATACATTTATTAAGCTCTCGAAGGTCAATCACTAATCGATATACTGGAGGTGCATTTGGATCAGTACGTTTCATGACTGGAATGATAGGAGAATTACATACATTGGAGTCAGTTTCTACAACCAATCCTTGGGCAATAAGCTCGTCAATAATTCTGGATAAGGCCGCTACAGCCTCAGATGGCAATCTGTATTGTCTGATTCGTGGCAAGACTATACCTTGCTTGAGAGTCACACGATGGGGTGTGATTTGCATAAAACCTACATCAGTTGGACCTTGCGCCCATAAATGCTGCGGTACATTTGATAATCTTGGATCAAAATCACGTAATACATAGTGACCTTTAAAGTCTCTTAAAAACAATCGGATTCCTTCTGGGGAGCAGCAAATAACTGCACCTAATTCTTTCAATGTTTTAATACCTAACAAATTTTCTGGGCATGATTTCGTAAGTAACAAATCAGTAGTTCGGGACAATGGACCAACTTCTAGAGAAACTGGTTTTGAAATCTCTTTAACAATAGGCTTTCCTGAAAATCCAAGGGAAACATTTCTAGAGCCTGAGAGCGGAGCCCCTGGAACCTCGTCATGACTGATAGTAGTCCTACTTGCCCCTGTATCAATCAAAAACTTTCTCTCTTTCCCTAATACTTGACTGTGTACATAGGGACCCTCTTGATCTACAGGTATCTCGATGAGAGGCAAGCCTACCTCCCTCTCTAGGCTGTTTCATGAATACTGTTGATACTCTGGATACTCTGACTGAGCATACTGGTACATCTGTTGTGTAACATGCTGTGTTGCAGCAATAGGCTGCGGTGCTGGAACTGTCTGTTGTGCATTCTGTGGTGACTGAGAAGTCTGTGAAACTTGTTCTTGTCTAGGCGGACGTGGTCTTTCTTTAGTCTTACCAGTAGCTATATTGTGTTTCAGAACTGCACACTCGTTTATAAAATGACCTGGCTGTTTACAATAATTGCATGTCCCTTTAACAGGAGCTGCAGGATGACTGGCTTGATTCGGACCCCTCTTCTGACTGTCTTGTGGAACAGATTGTGCAACTAGTACTTTCATTTTTGTATCTTTCATACGTCTCCTTTCGTGTTCTTGCTCTTCCCTGATTCTGTTCTGGTGATACTGAAGCATCTGTAACATTTGGGACGGGGTACTAGCTTGCCAGGTACTTTCGACTTTCAAAACTCGATTTTTAACTTGTGGACTTGAATTCTCGACTAGTTTGGTAACAAAAAGATGAGGGTATGACTCGCTACTCGTCTTCAAACCACTGTTAATAATAAAACATTTTTCAAATCTAGAATAAAAATCACTAGTGTCTTCATCCTGTTTCTGTTTGCATGCTGAGATTGCATCCCAATCTTCCTTTTTCGTGACTAGTAACCTTGGCAAAACTTGAATCAATAACTCGGGCAATTCTTTACATTTGTCCCCAAGACCGGTACCTGGTACTCGTATTTTATCTTCAGCTTCTAGAGCTGTCCAATCAATCTTTTTCTCTCCCACCTCCCATTCTTTTTCCTTGAGTTTTTCATATACCCCTGCAGGCAACAGGACCTTTAACATTTTAATGATATCTGGATATGTGTATTCTCCCATACGGAGCATGTCTTTTAATTCTCGATGGAACCCTGCTGGATCTTTGTCGTGACAGGGAATTAATTTCTTCATCTCTAAGAGTTCCATCTTTGTGATGGGGGTGTAAACAAATACTCGTTGCATTTCACCACCCGCTGTCCTAACTGGGTGTACTTCTCGTAACGGATGCTGTCTATCTATGTAAAATGGTTTACTTTCTGGGGGTGAGACGTGAACAAAATGCGGATTCAGAAACGTTCGATATTTGTGGCGCTGTTCTAGAATGACACTAATTAAATCGGTACCTAAACCTCTCCATCTATACTGGAGTAACTCGTTCAGAACATCATGTAACGGACCTGGATCAGAATGCTGACCCTCATACAGTGTAATGAGGTGCTGGATCATATACATACCCACCAGTCGCTGCTCGGCTGGGGGCAGTTTCAGAAACATTTGTGCCACTATTTCGTCTGGAAAAGTGGTAGAATCAGTAATCCATCGGACTGCTGACCGGACTAGTTCTTGTTCATGCATGGTACTAAGTTCACTATAACCGATTCGTGATTTCAGAATGTGATCGGTAGCTTGAAATACTTGCTCTAGATTCTCTTGTTCTAGTGCTGGAAGAGAGAAAACTTTCTTGTGTTCTAGACGTGAATGTCGGTCGGGAAGTCTAGTTCTACCTACATACGCTATTCTGGTGGGATTCTCGTCGTTTACCTCTTCAGTAGAAGAGTCGTCTTCTTTCTCGCTTACTTGTGCTGCTTTACGTTTCTAGTGCAACCTTATTATTTCCTTACGAATTTTCTTGTACATACTCTCTATACAACTGAGTGTCCTGTGTCTTCCCTCGGCTATATGATCACTCCATTTTGTCAGAACTCTCATTTCGGTCGGATCTTTAGTCGGATAATCTTGTTCCCTTATTAAACAATTAATTAGAAATTTTAATAGCATGAGCTGGGTCTCAGCTTTCCTTTGAGACATGGCTTCGCCAATACTTTCTGGGTCTGTTCCTGTACGGATGAAACGATATATTCTGTCTAGATCTTCTTTCATATTCGGTAGGGTGTCCAAATACTCGGTCACCCATCTTACACGCAATGAATATATGACCATATCATTATCGCCTGGGACTGGATCATAACGGCATTCGGTAAGAGCTCGCTTGATATCTGCAACGGACTGAGATTTAGGCGTACGCTGTAACGCACGTTCATGTAACTCGACTAACGTTACACGTTTGTGTTGGGGCGGGGTACGAGGAGGATCTCCCCCCGCGGCTCCTAAACTAGAATCGTCGACGGGTACTGTACGGGCGGGCAGAGTGACTGATGTAGCGGGTACTTGTACTGTGGGCTGGACCGGGGGTACCGTAACAGGTGCTGTAACAGGTGCTGTAACAGGTGCCCCGGTGGCTGGAGGAACAGGAATTACATTATTTACAGGAGCTGGCGGAACAGGATTTGCATATTCTGGGACTGTGTCGTCCAAATAGGACGAGAGAAAAATATCAGCTGCGGTCGGTTTGTGACGTAGCTTAATCGGAACTAATGGCGGCGGAAAATTACATGGTGCTTCCGGGGTTGCTTTCGGCAAGCCCTCGGTAAGGAGAGGATACATACCCTTAATGAGGGCATTCCTCTGTCTGTCTGACTGTTCGGCTTTAACTCGTTCACCTATTTCGATTAATTCCCTTTCTTGGGCTTTTTCTGAGGATTCTCTACTTAATTCTGACTTTCTGATTTCTTTTTCGGTTCTTTTAAGAGATTCTTTGCGCCATAACTCGATGGCATCTTTCTGGGACTGTCTGGATTTCTTTTTCCATAACGCTTCTTCTACTCGCATGATGCACTCGGCATCCCACGTACCTGATACGGGCCATCTATACTTTTCCTCTAATTCCTTGGTGTACTCCACCCATAAATCTAGATATAATATGGCACTTAAGCCATGCTTATGATACATAAAGTGACCTGGACTGTCCCTAGGCGGGACAGGAACTGCTTCCTCGAGCAGACCTTTCCTAGTTTTTAACTGACGTAACCTTGAGAACAGAGGCATAACTTAGACTGGAGTCTAGACACAATACAATACACGATAAACACAATAATAACTTGAAAACAAATCACTCATACCACGACATTGAAAACACATGGAATAACATTTAAAATAACAGTTCGAACAGAATACTACCTGGAATACTGAGAACAGAACACATGAATTTCTCGAGAACAGAACTTACTGGAACAGAAACTTACTAGAATGACTAGATGTACTGCTAAAACAGTACGAAACTTACCGGTCCCATAAAGAGACACGTCAGGACCCGCATCCACCTAGGTGGACACTTCGTGTTGGATCTGTGTACCCAAACCCACGGACCAGAGACAAATTAATTGACCCTGTCTAGATACTACCCCAGCAACGGTACTCACCGGGCAGCAAGAACGGAAGGCCTCGGACTGGACTGGACTGCTACGACGACGGACGGACGAACTTCGGACTTCAGTTACAGGTGGGCCTCCGGATACCTCGGACCTTGGACTCTCGGCTTGGGCTCTGGTCGGGACTCGCCGCGTTCCTCCACCGCCTCGTCTGGACGCTGGACCGCAACCTCCGTCTCCTCCGTGGGCCTGAGGGATACTTGAAGCAGAAATATCTGCACGTGGCCGGTATGGTTCCGTCACGGCTGCAGAGGATCAGGGGGCCTGCGTGGCTTCTCCGGCGCGTGGGGAAAGGGCAAGTTCCTATTCGGGCGCCATTATGTGGTAAATAAATAATTAATTACCGGTTCTATTTTTGACTGGATACAATATAAACAGATAGCTCAATAAATAAGAGTCAAGATTCGAGGTAGCTGGAGTTGACAGGCTTTAATCAGGCATAAAGGACAGGAACAGGACAGCCTGTACGGGAATGGGATGGCAGGGCCCGGCAGCTGCCGGGGCAGGATCTGGGAATGATGCGCATATGGGGAAGGGAATAAGGGTAACTTTTAATAACAGTGCACAATATTTATAGTTAAACAAAATACATTACATGCAATACAGTAGGCGTAGCAGTAGGCGGAGTTTGTAGCAGTCGCGAAAGATAAGGCATAAAGTGGGTGTAACAAGAGGTGTGTACAGGGCGTATACATAGACATGTGATGTAAACGTAACAGAATATGTCATAAACGGGGCGGAAACATGGAGGGGGCTACCTGAGCAGCTGGGACCTCTAACCTAGTGGTGCGCGCAAACTGGCAATGACGTGTTACCAGGGAGAACTGGGGGCTATGACTTCTGCGCTAGAAGAGGAGACTAAAGTCTGGAGTGTCAGAGCGACATGTACCTAAAGCCTATCTAGTATCTGGTGTTTAGAGAACATGTTGATAGAATCCAAAAGTTATCAGGGCAAAGGCTAACAGACACTAAGACTGGTGCATGCATAATTCTACATGTAGTGCGTGTGCAAGGAATATTCTATGAATATTAATACAGTATTTCTCTTACATGGAGACATAAAGGCTAGACCATGACGGAAACTATTGATGCGATTCAGTAGCTTTAGGAATGCAGAGAAGGAGGGCTGGACTGATAACTAGAATCATAACATACTCTTGGCAGACTGGGAGGCAGAGCCAGGCCGAGCCGGGCACTGCGAGGCATGAAGTAAGTGAAGGGTCAGGGATGCAGGTGGGGGCTGTATCGCTCCTCGGAGAGGGTTCAGAAAACAGGAGCTGAATCTGAGTCCGGGCCCTTTTGAGGCCTAGAAACGGGGACTTTTCAATGAATTTAACGTGCACACTGTAAAACGTGGCAACGTAGGTTTACATAGGCCTGATATTCGTTGCTTTCACGAAGACTGGAAACTGGCATACTAGAGATGGACACAACTATAATTGCGTCTTTAATCGATCGAAAGGGAATACATGCATATCGATCATGCACATATATCATAACATGGGGAACACGTAGGCACATACAACATGGCAAAATTTACTTTTCCACATATAGACAAAAGGTTTGTGTCTGTCAGTATGATAATTTTGGTTGGTCCTTGATTCGTGAGTAAGTGAAAGCATAGGTCATCAGATTCACAAGGCACATTCTCCATCTGTGGCAAATGATGAGGAAGACAAATTTTAATATGCTTTAGATAGTGCAGTGAACCACAGGGATGGGTCTGAAAGGAGGAAGGGAAGAACAGGTAGAGGAGAAAGCACATGCTGAGGGTATTTTAGAATATTTTCCCAAACACAGCACAGCATATTCCATTACCTTTACTACATTGTAGGGGGTCAGTATAGTACAATATGGAGGCATTTAAATAGTGTTTACATTACTCAGATGGTGAGCATTCATCTGTGGACAAAATATGTAGAAATTTTTTTTTGGGGTTTGGAATTGAGATTTTCAGTTTGCTCAATAATATTTGGAATGAATGCATTCCAATTGTAAATAAAAGATTTTAAATAAATTAAAATAACCTATGTAGATAATGTAACTCTTGTTCTAACCCTAAATAAAACGACATTAAAATAAAATAGCTATAATTCTTATTCTGCCATAAAGCTGAGTTCTGTTTTACTAGCAAATAAACATTATTTTAAAGTAATTCAATTTAATTGTATTAATTCTAACCCAAACTATAAATGCTGTTTCAATAAATGACTTCTCATACAGTTGAAATATTAAGCAACATTTTGTGTAACACTATCTTTAACCCTGACTATTTTAAAATAAATTAATTTGCCCTTAATTACAATAATACTGATCCTAACTAGAATATACAAAATTACATGTATTAACACTACTCAGAAAGTATTTAATTATATTTTTTAAACCCGTTTGGCTGATTATACTTAACTTTAATATCGTTTTCGCAAAGCTTTTGAAAAAGTAATGATCTTAAACTCAGATGACGTAAAGGCAGTGAAATGAAGGTTCAACAATGTAATTGGGGTTGAGGTAAATGCTAGACAGCCAAATAACACTAGCTTGTAGGAGGCTACTGCACAAAAATGGTGCCTCACAAAATACTGGTTGGTTAGATTCTACTGTTGTAATTATGCTCCCTTACCTTTCCTTCTACCTGTTCCTGTTATCTGTTTACCCTCCTTCCCGTCACATGGTTTGTTCCGAGCTGAGCTCATTTAGAATATCAGTGTGAGTAGTTTTTGTTTCTCAACTTGAGCAGCGCCAGGGAGCGGCTGGCCAGAAAAATGCAATAATCACCCCAGATTATCTTTATTCCTATTGGAATATGCGGAATTAACTAGCCTTAGAGGGTAGCCTTATCCTCAAGTCTTGCAAAATTTTACTTCCAGAAGGAATAAGAGATGACATAGCTGTCTTAGCTCATGAAGGATAACTAGGTAGAATTCTAACCAAGAACAAGGTCCGAGCTGAATATTGGTTTCCCAAAATGGTATTATAGAGGGCAAGGTCAAAGATTCCTATCTTTTTAGATCAAGTCACAAAACAAAATCAACCCACAGAAGTTCTCAGTGTCCTGTAGTAGTTCCCTCCAGACCTTGGGACAAATTAGGTTTAGACATTTTAGGTCCTGTAGATCTACCGGGTTTACACCAGAAGAATATGTTTGTTCTAGTTGATTACCATTCTCACTGGGGGTCATCTAAGAGTATAAGAAACATCACTACCAAGTAAGTGACAATTTTTTGTCTTTCGTATTTGAAGTAGAAGGAATACTCAATGTGATTGTCACTGACAATGGAGTTCAATTTACTTCAGATGACATGAAAAAGTCTTTGAGTAAACTTTCGATTCGTCATACCAAGACTCCCTTATACTGTCCCAAAGCCTATGGGTTGGTGTAAAGATCGAATAGAATGATTAAAGAAACTATGCATTTAGCCTCTGCTAGAAGACTTTCAATCAAAAAATGTTAAGAAACATGCAATTGTTATATCACACCATTCCCAACTCTGTCACAGGTGTTTCAACTTTGATCTAGGAAACCAGGAACTAAACTCACTCCCATAATAGAGATCTACCTAACAAAGGTAGATAGAGAAGCAGTTACCAACAGAGTCAAATTCCACTGGAAAAAAATACGAGAACTGGTATGACAAAAAATGAGAACTCAAACAATCTGAGAGGAAAAAAGGTCGATGGGTGGTAGTAAACCACCTCTTAAGAACTGAGACAGCTTCAAATTATTTTTTAACTGCAAAAATAATGAACGTAAACTTCAATGTTGTTATACTAGAAAACAGATGTGTCTGGAGTACGGAGAGAATAGCGAAATGTCCAGAGTGTTTCATTCTAGACAAGGTATCAGTATGATTAAAAGATAATCACATATACATGTATTCACCTACAAATAGAAAATGCATCAGAGGAAAAGACTGCCCTCCAGGTTGGCATGAAGGTTTACAAGTTGTATTAAGTTGTATTAATTTCCTTTGTTTGTATGTACATACTTAAAAGTGTAATTCATCTGTCTTTCCTTGGAAAGGAAGATGTGTTGTAATTATGCTTAGGTGCGGCCGGTACAGGTAAGAACAGTGGGGCGAGGTGGGGGCAAGGGCAGGGCGGGGAGGTGGGGAAGTCGATAGATGATGGAATAGGGAAAATAAAATAAATAAAATAAATAAAACCGCTTACCTTGCGCTAGCCGCATCATCGACTCAGCGATGCAGCAAGCGCAAGGTAAATGGTTTTATTTATTTATTTATTTTATTTTCCAAATTCCATCATCTGTCGACTTCCCCCCACTCCGTGCTGCCCCACCCCACCCCCCCGTTCCTACCTCTACCGGTTTTGCCTGATTATGTTCCCTTACCTTTCCTTCTCCCTTTCCCTACTATCTACTTACCCTCTTTTTTCCCTCTACTGCTTACCATCACATGGAGTGTACCAAGCTGAGCCCATTTAGAATGTTAGAATGTTGGAGTATGGGGTCTTTGTTTCTCAACCTGAGCAGAGCCAAAAAGGGTTTGTGAATAAATTCCCATTTGTTCCACTGCATCACTTTTTAATGCCGACCAGAAAACACCAGTGGATGGCATGGATCTCACTAAAGAAGCAGTATTGCTGGGCTTTCCCATGCTATTCCCTGTCTAGGGCCTCCCATAAAATAATTTGACTAATAATTAATTTTGACAAAATTCTACATGATGATTGACAATTACAGCCTCATCTGATACAAACCCTCTCTCATTAATGATTGATCTTGGAGTCTCACATAAAAATGGTTGAGGAGTGTGTTTCAAATAATAAGTTTAGGAACACCACCATACAATACTGGTTAGAAGGAAGTCTGCACACTAATTAGGATGACAAAGGGCTCCCACAACAATGCAATTGAATGAGCAGAAATCATTCACTTATTTGAGACTTCCACAGATTGGTGAATGGAGGTATCTACATAATACTGGTTGATCAGAGCTTGCAAGCAATACTTTCTCATAGGAATCCGTGGTTCGTACATTATACCATGATGTGATGCTAACAAATTTCACTGCATGGGCTGTTTTTCAGACTTCTGTGCATGATGAAGGGTCTACAGACAATTTTGATGAACGGTAAGCTCTAACATAATTCTGATTGATGAGTGCTCTTTATGTACTGTGTTGCTGTATGTGAATTTGTGCACAGTACTGGGTGTTTTACGGCTCCAACACAGCGACAATCACACACCAGTGACTGATATGGGGTACATAGCCCCCATGAGAACCCCCCTAACGCAGCAACAAGAATGGTCACTGGGACGAAGAAATTCAACCACATCACCCCTGCATTAGAAGACCTAAAATGGCTTCCCATCGAAGCTCGCTGCACTTTCAAAACTGCCTGTCTCATCCAAAAAACCCTACACACAGGCAAACTGGACTACCTCACAGCCAAACTCACAAAAGCAGGACAATCAAAAGACCTAAGAAGCTCCAACTCGCTCCTCTTAATACCCCCAATAAGACTAAAACAAAAAGCCCTCTCCTGTTCTTTCTCTGGGAATGCCCCAAAAATCTGGAACTCTCTCCATACCCACATCAGGACTAATCCCTCCTTCACGATCTTCAAGAGGCAACTAAAAGAATTTCTCCTCAACCATCATCTATTTGCATCTGGTCAATGACCGCAATCTATGTGACCTCCAATACTCTAGATACTAGCCACTGTACTCCTATTGTTTATGTTTCCATTCATGAATGCTGCTGTAAAGTACTCTGATAACCTTTGGGTCATGTAAGCACTATATAAAACTCCAAAATAAAAATAAATAAATGGTTGTTGAGTGGCGCAACAAAACTGTAGCTAATTGAAGGGTGGCACACTACAGTTGTTGAGAAGGACCTGTGCCAACATTTTGACCAATCAGAGGTCACATAATTCTGGCTGATCACTGGTTCACATGCAACTCAAGAGCACTTAAGGGTCCCAAATACATTCTATCATGCAGGTTTCTGGTTCCTAAGGAGGCAACATTTTCACTGTGAAATCTTTATAATGTTATCCGGCTGAAAATGGTTGTTTTCAAGGCCTAAATTAATTGAAAATAAAACATCAGCATAGCCAGTTCTAACAGAAATGAAGAGGCGCTGCGTGGAGCAAATTAAAGCTTCAGTTGAACAAGCAAATATGACAGTGTCATCACTTACATACTCCTTCTCACTGACAGATTTGTGAGGAAGTTCCTGTTTGCTAGAAAAATGACGTAGTACATAGTTTCTTTAAGTCAGAGATTTGCTAGTGCAGCTAACAATATGCATAACAAAACACATTGGGGTGTCTTTGGGCCCACCCCTTTCAACAATCGACTTTCTTGGACTTGCCTCTTTCAGCCACTGACTTGTGACTTTGTCAATCGCATCTTGATTCAGCCCAGAAAAGTACCTACCTCCAGTGGCGGTGGCGGTGGCTAAGGAAAAGTAGTGTGGGGACGGGTGAAGTGTGGGGGGATAAAAAAAAGCTCACTTACCCGAGTACCCCAGCCACCTCTCTTCCCTCTGTTCCTGGCTCCCGGCAGCACACAGGCTTCGATAATCCCTTAAGCCAATCATGACTCTGCTGTCACCAGAATGATGTGCTGCGGCAACAAAGGATGGATGGAATGCTGAATGAATCAAACATTCACCCCCACTCAAGATATCTTGGTTAAATCCATTGTTCTTTTTCTCCTTGCGCTACCCCAGTTTGTACCCAGGATGCTTGTTTCCAGTCCAGGGAGGATGGGGCTTGGCAGTTCAGGCTGGAATGTTCCCATGAGGAACAGGGTCGAAACTGATTTGCATATGGCTGAGTCCAAACTGGGGTGGTGTGGTGAGCAAAAAAACGATAGATTAAATCCAGATCTTTGTGACTGGGGGCCAACATTTGCATTGTCCAGCATGCTGTCCATAATTTCTTCCTTTTGCTTTTATTGCCCTAAGTGGGAAGGGTATGCCCACACATGGGTCCCATCCTCACTGCAGCAGTAGATTCAAGCTAGCCTGGCTGATGAGGGGTGATGCCCTGAAACCGGTCCAAGGATGCCTATTTCCGGGCCAGTGATAACATGGCTTGGCAGTGCAGACTGGACTGTTCCCAAAAGAAGCAATGTCAAGACTGATTTGCATATGGCTGAGTCCAAACTGAGGTGGCATGGTGAGCAAAAAACGATGAATTAAACCCAGATCTTTGTGACTGGGGGTGAATGTTTGCATTGTTCAGCATTCCGTCCATATTTTGTTTTCCATTTGCTTTTTTATCACCAGCATGACAGCAGTGTTGTGATTGGTCTGAGTTGCCTATTTGGCTGCTCAGACAGTTCCTGGGAGCCTGGGACTGTTTTCCACCTGCCTGTCCAACACAGCCAGGTGGAGAAATGCTAAGTGCACATGACAGTTTGGCCGGCCCACGACGACAGGCCAAACTTATGTGCACTTATGGTGCCCACGATTACTCCTTCTCCCTGCTCCGTCATGTACCCCAGCTGCGCCCTGCCCTAACCTGGCTCCATACTAAAAATACAATTCCTTTTATGCTGCTCAGTGAGAAGTGGGGCGACGCTCCTCTGCCTGGCGAAATGCATTAGCACATTAACCCAGAGGGTACTCATAGTACAGCCCGCGGCCTGGCGGCCGGCGGACCTTGCAGACAATTTACCCGTCTTTAAAAAAAATAATAATTAAAGAGTGTCAGCAAACACTGCGCGCCGCAACACTGTGAGACTCTGCTGCTCTGTGGGGGCCCGGGCATTTCAGTGATAGTCAAAGTGCAGCTGCAGGGGCGCTAAGAGGTAAAATACAAAAGCCTCATTAACATACATATGGTCTTTTAAAAACCTGTGAAGTGCTCGGGTGTGGCTGTGTCTGGCAGGAAGCTGTCCCAGCCCGGGCTGTCAGACACAGGCAGGGGTGAGATGAAGAGGGTGACAGAGGGAGGTAGAGGGAGGGAGACAAAGGGAGGGAGTGAAAGGGAGGAAGAGCGAGGGAGGGAGTGAAAGGGAGGGAGAGGGAGGGAGAGAGGGAAAGGGAGGCAGACACAGACAGAGAGAGGGAAAGGGAGGGAGAGAGAGGGAGGGAGAGCGAGGGAGGGAGGGAGGGAAAGGGAGGCAGACAGAGGGATAGGGAGGGAGGGAAAGGGAGGCAGACAGAGGGAGAGCGAGGGAAGGAGGTGGAGGGTGGGAGACAGAAAGGGAAAGGGAGGGGGAGGGAGAGCGAGGGAGGGAAACGGAGGGAGAGCGAGGGAAGGAGGAAAGGGGAGGCAGACAGAGGGAGAGCAAGGGAGGGAGGGAAAGGGAGGGGTAGGGAGAGCGAGGGAGGGAAAGGAAGGGAGAGGGAGGGAGAGCGAGGGAGGGAGGGAGGGAGGGAAAGGGAGGCAGACAAAGGGAGTGTGAGGGAGGGAGGGAAAGGAGAGAGGGAAAGGGAGGCAGACAGACAGAGGGCGAGCGAGGGAGGGAGGGAGGTAAAGGGAGGCAGACAGAGGGAGAGCCAGGGAGGGAGGGAAAGGGAGGGAGAGCTGGGGAGGGAGGGAAAGGGAGGCAGACAGAGGGAGAGCGAGGGAGGGAGGGAAAGGGAGGCAGACAGAGGGAGAGCGAGGGAGAGAGGGAAAGGGAGGCAGACAGAGGAAGAGGGAGGGAGGGAAAGGAGGGAGGAAAAGGTAGGCAGACAGGGAGAGCAAGGGGGGAGGTAGAGAGAGGGAGACAGGGAGGGGGAGGGAGAGCGAGGGATTGAGAGGGAGGGAAAGCGAAGGAGGGAGGGAAAGGGAGGGGGAGGGAGAGCGAGCGAGGGAGGGAATGGGATGGAGAGGTAGGGAGAGCGAGGGAGGGAGGGAAAGGAAGGCAGACAGAGGGAAAGCGAGGGAGGGAGGGAAAGGGAGGCAGACAGAGGGAGAGCGAGGGAGGGAGGGAAAGGAGGGAGGGAAAGGGAGGCAGACAGAGGGAGAGCGAGGGAGGGAAGTAAAGGAGGGAGGGAAAGGGAGGCAGACAGAGGGAGGGAGAGCGAGGGAGGCAGACACAGGGAGGCAGACACAGACAGAGTGAGAGGGAGGGAGGGAGAGCAAGGGAGGGAGGGAAAGGAGGGAGGGAAAGGGAGGCAGACAGAGGGAAAGCGAGGGAGGGAAGGAAAGAAGGGAGGGAAAGGGAGGCAGACAGAGGGAGAATGATGGGGGAAGGAAAGGAGGGAGGGAAAGGGAGGCAGACAGAGGGAGAGTGAGGGAGGGAGAGGGAGGGAGGGAGACAGAGGGAGACAAAGAGAGGGAGAGGGAGGGAAACAGAGAGAGACAGACAGAGGGAGACAAAGAGAGGGAGAGGGAGGGAAACAGAGAAAGGGAGAGGGATGGAGACAAAGAGAGGGAGAGGGAGGGAGACAGAGAAAGGGAGAGGGCAGGAGACAGAGAAAGACAGAGGAAGGGAGACAGAGGGTGACAGAGAGAGGGAGGGAGGAGCGTGACAGACAGAGGGAGAAGGGAGGAGGGTGACAGAGAGGGAGGGAGGAGGGTTACAGACAGAGGGAGGGAGGAGGGTGACAGACAATGGGAGGAGGGTGACAGACAGAGGGAGGGAGGAGGGTGACGGACAGAGGGAGGGAGGAGGGAGGGGGAGGGCGACAGAGGGAGGAGGGCGACAGAGGTAGGAGGGAAACAGAGGGAGGAGGGAGATAGAGGGAGGAGGGCGACAGAAGGAGGAGGACGACAGAGTGAGGGAGACAGAGAGGGAGAGGGAAGGAGAGAGAGGGAGACAGAGAGGAAGAGGGAAGGAGAGAGAGATAGAGAGACAGAGAAGAAGAGGGAAGGAGAGAGAGGGAGAGAGAGAGAGAGAGAGAGCGAGGGGGACAGAGAGAGAGAGGGAGACAGAGAGAGAGAGAGAGAGGGAGTGAGACAGTCAGAGTGAGTGAGACAGAGGGAATCAGGGAGGGAGAGAGGGAGTGAGAGGGAGTGAGACAGTCTGAGTGAGACAGACAGAAGGAGAGATGAGGGGGAGAGGGAGGGAGAGGGAGAGAGAGGGGGAGAGAGAGAGAGAGAGAGAGAGAGAGAGAGAGAGAGAGAGAGATGTGTGTATGCCGGGTCTGGTGGCTCAGTGGACGAAGGTGTCCGCTGCAGGGACCTGTGTTCCACCTAATGGTCACAGTTTTTTTGTTGCTCTAGCCCCGCCCCTCCCCCACTGACCCCACTCCCACCGTTCGGCCCTCGGACACAAACAACACTCTAAATTTGGCCCTGAGAGAAAGTTTGTAAGTACCCATGCAATAACCCCAGAGCCCAGAAAGCTTTGTTTCTATTCTGTTATAAAGGAGTGAATATCTGAAAGTTTCCTTAACACCCTAGCATCAAAATCAGTGGCAGCACATATACAGAAAGTACATGAATGCATGTTTAAAATACATCCACAGTGTACTCTTACAAAACGTTACTAGTCAATATAGAATGCAACTTTAATAGATTACTTGATTATATTACATGTACCCCTTTTATAAAAAGTTGAAGACGTGCTCGACAAATCCTATGGAATAATGAATATCAGTAAGAGATTATGCTACACTGGAGTTGTCATTACTTGTTAAACTGAATTCTTGAATATTTGGCAGAACATTAACTGCAAATGATAGAACATGCTGCACTGTTATGACCAGCTTTTCGCATATTTTTCTAATTTCTCTTGTTGTACAGATAAAACGTGAAGCATTCCAATTCCCTTCCAACAGCTCAGTTGGTAAATTGGTGCCAAACATTTCTGCTCGGTGCACAGAAACGGCAGACGTCGTTTTGGGTTCAAATACATTCACAGATGAAATATTACTGATTCTCTTAAATAAAAAAACACGCAGAAATACAAATAAAGAAAACAAAAAATGCTACATTTTCTTCCAAATGCTCACCTTCTAACCACTCCTCCTTTTCTACGCTGCTACTGGTCCTTACAAAAGTAGGCCAGAGAGAATGAACGGTGTACCGCCAAAGACACACAAACTAGTAGGTTATTGTTATGGAGAAATGGGTTTAAGGAGATTAGGCTAACACTAAATGACAATTTCATGCAATAAATGCTCAGAATAAAAGGTGAAATTACCGATTAATGGAACAAAGACGTCAAAAGAAAACCAGCATCGGCGATGCCAGTTTGTTTTGCACTTATTCATTGACCATGTTTTCTCAGGATTTAGTAAGAGACAAAGAACACGCACCGTGTTGGTACCAGTGTGCATACTTCAGCCACACACATGGAACAAGTATAGCATGGGTAGCAAAACACTGTCAACAACAGTTCAAGGTGCAATGCTTCCACACACAACACACACAGCCCACAAACATCCAGCACAGACACATTACGTATGAACACAGACACACAGAGGGTACAGACAGGCAGAGATACACTCACAGGTCATGGATAAAGGGAGGAACCCCCAGAAATAAACAGCAAAATGCTCAATCAGATCAGGTACCACACAATCTCTCAGGTGGGCCTGCAGTTCTGCCTGTGCCTCCAAAATTGCATATGGACAGCAGACTGCAGAGAGGCACTATCGTGAAATTCCATTAAGGCTGCGGATAGGGTGAAAGATGGCAGTGGTGACCGATCAGATGTGAAAACATCATCCCATCTTCAAACCTGTGAATTACAGTAGACTCCCCCCAATTCTGACGACCTTAACAGGCACATAATTGGCGTAGGAAGGGCTTTATGCCATTACAACTTGACATTGAGCCCTGGTATCTCACCAATCCTATACATCAATGTATCAGCCATGGTTACAGCAGTGACCAAATCTGTGCACCCTTTTTTAGATTCATTAATATGCAATGGATCTAATCAATTAATGCCAGGGACTATCTTGAGGTACACACCAATAAATTGCCCTGCTGGTGCCTGCTTGCTACTTTGCCAAAATATAATTACAGTGGAAAGTATTGCAGGTATGCTCTTCAAACACCGCTTGAGATCAGTCAGCAGGCTCCTGGGTGGAACATTCATATAAAACAGAACCACTTACCCCAAAGCTTAAAGCTGGATTATTGTTTAAACTATTGGGACATCAGAGAAATAAGGGGCATATTTATCAAAGAGTTGTGTCACCCTTGCACCAAGCAAGATAATCCAAGGGTGACTCAAAGCCTATATGAGGTTTACCAAGCCACACAAGGTCACCTTGCGGCCCTGCATGGCTTGGTAAATCTGGAGTCATCGAAGGCAGTACAAGTCACTGCCTTGCATTGCTCTATGTGGTGAGGGTGTTACATGGGTGAAGTGTGGGTGTTCACACACATCCACTCATGTATTCTGAGGTATTCCCAGATTTCCCAATACTTGTAGACCTGGGAATACGTCAAGGGCTCCCTTCCTGCACAAAGCAATCCTGCCTGTAACACTGGTGCCCTTTTACTATGGCACAAGGGTGCCACCAATGGCACTAGGATGCTGATTGTGTTGATAGATATGGCGCATTCCACGTCTTGTTTTCACACAGCAAAGTGTCTTGCTGCTTTCCATTGCATGAAATAATAATAATAAATATGGCCCTATTTGTGTAATCCTGAACTCCAAAGCAGTAACATCTGTGCACACATCTAACATTAGTAAAGAACAATGTGGACGGACCCACTAATGAATCCACATACCAGGATGACTCAGTGTTAAACACTGGAATATAGAGAAAACAATAGGTTTGTAAGAAGAACCCTCACCCACCAACCTAGTTGGTGGCATTCTTCATCCTTGGGTTCTCAGCTGGGCTGCCGAGTGCAACCCAGCTGTGCTTTGACGTCTGAATTACAGCCGAGCAGGTTTGTTTTTTGAGTGTGAAGGGTGCTCGGAGTGGTGATTTGAAAATGTCCCTGGGATCCCCCACTGATAGTTTTTATCCCTGGGGTCCTAGGACACAGTTTAAAACTGAGCGGAGATTTTGTGAAGATGAAAATTGGTCTTCGTAATCCCCATTAGCTGGTCGACATGTTTCAGCTTTGACTGAAATAATGAGGCTTTCTTCAGGGCCATAGAGAAGAGAAATGTGGTGTGGCAAAGGAGAATGCGACCACATGAATTTTTCCGCACACTCACTAAGGTGTGCTGTGCACGCAGTGGTGTAGCCGTACTTACGGACCCCACCGTCTGTTTAAAACCTGGAAGACAAAGTACAACATAAAGGACATATAAAACATTTATAGAAACATCATTGTGACTATTGCTTGGTAGTTACGTTGTCCGGTTTATAGTGACGTGCTTATGACTATATTCCAGTGCAATCAGTGAGTCGGACTCAGGATTCATAAAAAACAGTCATTCACACATGGACATGCGACATACACATGGTGTATGCAAATTCGTGCATAGTGATTAGTGCAGGCATACATGTCTCATAGTGAATGGTTAAATATGTGCTGGCTTCGACACATGACTTGTGGTTGAAGCTTTAGTCATAGATTGCTGTCTATTACTACCATTACTCTGAATGATGTAATGGCATCAAGCAGTAAACAAGCATTGAAAATGCAACAGGTCTCGCCTTTGATTAAGTTAAAGTCATTTGCTTAGCTAATGGTATTGTTTAGCAAAGCAAACGGCTTTAACTTAATAAAAGGCAAGGCCTATTGCATTTTCAATGGTTGTTTTACACTTGAAGCCATAGTGAAATAAAGTCCTTTACACAGAATCACACAACGTCAGTCACTGCAGAAGTTTGGATTAGGATGCATGACGGCAAGTAAAACAAGTTTAAAAAAAAAAACACTGGAAGAGGGGAGGAGAAACACGAGAGACGGCCTGCGGCCGTCAAAGTGAAAGTTTTTGAGTGTAAGCTCACCCAGCAATTAGAAGGCACTGTGTCACACCGCAAGTAAAACAAGTTTAAGAAAAAAAAAACACTGGGAGGGGGAGGAGAAACACGAGTGACGGCCTGCGGCCGTCAAAGTGACAGTACGGCTGGCATTGCTGTGGGGAGGGGGAGGAGAAATGCGACACGCCTGGATATAGTGTGAAGCAGCAGGGGCCTTTGAAGTGAAGCTTCACTTCAAAGGTGTGGGAGGAGTGCGGCTCGGCTGAGCCAGAGCGCACGCTGGGGGAAGCTTGTGGGGCGGAGCGGGAAGAGCTGCAGGGGAACAGATGGCTGGCGATTTGATGCTGTGCACGCGCATTTTAGGTCAATGCGCTTGCGCATTGACCTAAAAGCGCACGGGCACAGCATCAAATCGCCAGTTAGTTAAAGTCTGTTTAAGCCCCTATAGTCTCGCTCCGCTCAATGCGCATGCGCATTGACAGGTCGCGAGACCTAAAAAGACCTAGAAGTACTGGTCGAGAAAGAGTTTAGCCTTAGTACGTTTGCATGCGCAATTAATACATTCATGATAAATGCACTCTACATATGGCAAATATGAAAATGGCAAGAGGTAGAAAGATGTCTTAGACCAGCTCGTGAATTAAGTAGCTATTGTGGATCCCGGAGGGGGTGGACTCCTGTAGTCACACACTGTGGAGAAAAATGTGGCGCATAAGATATCAAGTGTGGTCAGAGCGCCTGAAAGAAAATGGGGCCGTGTGTGATTCTGGTCCTGACGGGATCCCGATGGTGACTGAAGGTGGTGGCTCCCATGCTTAAACGCTTTCCGGCAGTAGCCGGGGGTGTTCCAGCATGTGATGACGTTGCTGCGTAGTGTGACGCGTTACATCTGATGACGTCGTCTACGCTCATGTGAAAGACTAGAGCATTGACTTGCTTCTCTAGTTCAAAAAGCGGAAGTGATATTTGATCTAACCTACGTGTATATTTATTTTTGGAAAACAGTTATTTAGGATGACGTGAAGCTTTTTTCATGGTGTTTTGTTCCATTAAGGATCGGTTATAAACCTTTACAAATATTTTTGGGAGAACCATAGTTGGTGTGATGTAGCAGCATAACTTGTTGTGTGACATGAAAAGCACTCGTTCAACACAGAGTGCAGAGTGCAGACAACCAACTTTTGAAGCACACTTTGTTCAAGCTTATAGGTATAGGTTCAGGATAAGAGGAACCAATTAAGGCAACCAGGAGGAGATGTCAAAGGCATGTTCATAAAGCAGACAGCTAGTTTGGGCTAAATTTAGTGCATATTAAGGATATGATGAAAACATAAAATGGGCACCCAGATATTTCACCCATGAGACTGCGTCTTTAAATCCCATATGTTCATGTTCACTATTCTAAGTTGAAAAAAATATAGGATTTGAGCTTAGTTGATTAAAGAGGCTAATTTTTCCCAGAGCACTATGACCAGTGGTCGTTGAGAGAATGAGTCAAGTCAATGAGTCAAGGAGCAAAGAGTGTCTAATGTCATGGTCTATTCAGTGAGTTTCATGGAATATTGTCATTGAGTCAATTTTTACTTGTTGACAAACGGTATAACCACCGTTGTTCTTTTTCAAGAAGACAGCTCTGTAGGTTAGTGATATTTTTGTCCAATTGTTCAATGATTACCCAGCTTATGTTATTTGTTGTGTGTCTCACCTCCAGGAAGTGATCTGTCATCCTGGTAGTGTTCCATTTGCATCTGATATTGCTGTGGTGTTCACAGATGCAGACTTTGATTTTACAGCTGGTTATACCGACCGACCGGAGACCACAAGGACAAGTGATCAAGTAGATGACATTGGAGGAGTTGCAGTGTGTGTGCTTTGTGATCTGCCATATTTTTCCTGGTTCTAGGTTCAAGAATTTAACTGGTTTGGTAAGGTGGCACACGCTGCAGTTCCCACAAGGAAAGTGGTCAGTCACACTATGAAGTCCTCAAGCATTGAGGACGGTGTTGGTGGGCTTTTCATGTGTTTGCAAGCGTGTTGCCACCAGGCTATCCTTAAGGCTACTTGCTCTTTTGCAGGAAAACATGGGGTTTTCTCAGTTGAGTTTGCCTGTCCCAAGTATCCTCCAGTCTTTCTGTATAATCCTTGCTACTTTATTTGAGATGGAGTTGTAAGTTGTCACACATGTGAGTGGTATTGATGCAGACATGCGTTGCGTCTCTTCTAGTAAATCTTCTCGGTTTTGGTTTCTCGCCCGTTTTTTCACAGTGTGAATGAATTTATCGGGCTACCCACGTTCCTTTAGTGTTGTGGTAAGCGAAGAAGCTTGGTCTTTAGGTCTCGCCTAGCAGCAAGCATGGGCTGCTTGAAAAAGACCTTTAGCCATCGATGCAGTTTGTGGCCAGAAAACGTGCACGCGTTGCAATGCCTTCAATGGCAACGTGTGCACGTTTGGCGATTCCCTTGCGGGAGCGGACCTGCCACCATATATTTGTAATTAACTTACAAACACATGGTGCCCCTGGCTCACTGCCGCAAGGGAAACGCTGTGTGTGCTCTGGGCCACACTCCCCCACCCCTCCGACTTTTAGTGCAAGGCTTGTCAACTATGCAGGATGCAGCCACAGCGAAGCGTACGCTTGTTTATCTGAGTCCGAGGTACTAGACTATCGGATGCGAAGGAAATCTCACACAGTTGCAATTTTCATAGCAATTCCAACACATAAGCCGCACTACATCACTAATGTTAAACTCGATCATACAGGAAAGCTGATAATTTCTCCATCCTGTATATATTCCAAATCTTGCTCCACCACATATCTAATGGCAGGCGGTCGACTTGTTTTTAAATGCGAGCACGCCTGTAATTTTCATTCTAAATCAGGTTCCGTGGCCGATCACTAGGTGGCGCCAGACGCCATGTTTTCTCTTCCCCTGAAGGACATACTATTTAATGATAGAAACTGGCGCTGCGCGTCACCTCTGGCCACAAGGGCAGAGGCATCAAGCTGTCCCCCCGTGAAGTTTGTCCCCAGGCCCCAGGGACATTCCTGACATACCCGATCAGAATTATGACACATTCATAAATAGATTTCCACTTATTTCCTGTAATGTGGTACCGCACATTTGCATAACATCACTGAAAAACCATGAGCATTCCCATTTCTCACCAGTAAACGATGGGTGACAACAATCTGGAAAAGCTTGTTTATGTAATTACTGCTAATTAATCCCATTGTTTATGCAAAACATAACAGCCCCCATCCCGACATCATTCATTAATTAAAACATCGGGACAAGGCCTGCATTTACTGCTGCCTGGCACCGTCTCTTGGATAATTGCTTTGTCTCATTTGGGGGGAGTAGCCGCCACTTGGTCCATTCCTTTTGTTGAGAAAGGGGATCCCTTATTACACAATTTTCCGTGATTTAAAGCAGAGATGCGCAAATCGTTTACCAGACATCAGTTTGTTCAGGCTAGTGATAACGAACTCCTGAAGTTGCGTCAAGGGACTATGGATTTATTAACATATATTACATCTTTTAATCACCTCATTGCTGAAACTGAATGGCCTGATGAAAAAGGAACGTCATTATTTTATCGGGGTATTAGAGACGAGCTTAAAGCTGTTCTTGCCCAAATCGTTGACCTTCCTACTGAGTGTACTGAGTTTATTGATCTAGTGGTTTGTTTAGACCATCGTTTGGGTGAACGTAAGGGAGACAAGACTCAGAATGATATCCCAAGGCTACTTGTCTTAAAACAGGAGAAAAAAGAAACCACCCATTCTTCGTCAGATAGTGTTGAGCCGATGCAAATAGGTGGGATTAGTGGACCCTTGTCCAAAGATGAAAAGGATTGCAGACGTCGACTAAGATTGTGTTTGTATTGTGGAAAGCCCGGACATATTGCCCGGGACTGTTCTGTGAAACCAACCACGCCTAGAAAGGTGGTGGGGTGTAATGACTCATCTATCACTGAGGCCGATCAGTCGGGAAACTTAGCAGCCCGATAAGGAAAGAGACCTCATTATCAAGCGCTTTAGAACCAAGGGTCTCTCCTCATCATTTGGCAAATACTGTTTCCGTCTTTCCCCGACACTTAACTCTCATTGTTACTTTGCTTTTGGCAGCTCAAACTAGAAAAGTGATTCTGATTCTTCTTGATTCAGGAGACACTGGCAACTTTTTAGATATAGGGTTAGCTAACACCTTAAACATCTCTACGTTGAGGAAGACTGTTCCTGAACCAGTTTGAGCCGTAGATGGTTCCGAGTTGACTTCTGGCTTAATTCAATACCAGACAGTACCTTTGACCATGATTTACGCTGACGGCCGTTCTAAACTAATTCAATTTGATTTAATTGGCACGCCAGTATTTGGAGCCATATTGGGAATACCGTGGCTTCAGGTACACAATCCCCAAATTGATTGGGTCAAAAGGACCGTCATGCTAGATTCTTCTTTTTGTTCTCAGTCCTGTTATCAACAGCAGAAACAACACATTACACCCTGACATTACGCTTCTGTTTGCGCAAACGCGGAGACACGAGAGTCGAAAGTACCACAATCCTATGAAGACTTTCATGATGTGTTATCGAAAGTTCAAGCTACTCAACTTCCCCCACATCGTCGTATGACTGCCGAATTGATCAAGTTCCTGGCGCTACCCTGCCTTGCAGCAGAGTGTATGCCTTGTCCGATCCAGAGACTCGTTATCTAAGAGAATATCTAGATGACTTGTTAATTAAAGGGTTTACTCATCACTCCACCTCTACTGTGAATTCTCCTTTGTTCTTTGTCCCAGAGAAAAACAAAGAGCTTCGTGCCTGCATCGATTATCGCGCAATGAACAAGGTCATAGTAAAAAATCGATTATCGCGCAATGAACAAGGTCATAGTAAAAAATAGGTACCCTCTTCCACTCATACCTGTCTTATTGGATCAAGTACATAATTCCACCATCTTCACTAAACTGGATCTGAGAGGTGCTTATCATCTCATCAGGGTAAAAGACGGGGATGAATGGAAGACAGCGTTTCGGACAAAGTTTGGTTTGTTTGAGTATACTGTAATTCCCTTTGGACATTGTAACGCTCCTGCTTCATTCCAGTTTTTAAATAAAGAAATGTCTTACAGGAATTCCTAGACAGCTGTGTCATTTGTTACATTAATGACATCCTGATTTACTCCACCTCCACTGACAAACAAATCGGTCATGTAAGATCAGTGTTACAACACCTGCGGGAACATCAGCTGTTGGTCAAATTAACAAACAAACTATATCCTGAGCTAATAGAACACAATCAATGAGGTGTCTTCAATAAGTCACAAGTAGAGTGGTCTTCATTTCTTCATTTTATTCCAATAATAATCTTCTCATAAGGTCTAGCCGCCAACATGTGTTTCGTCTATAGTGGCATAGACCACAGACTTCTTCAGGGCTAGAGAGTATGATACATACAATCAATAAATCATAATACAAAGTCTGATACATAAAAAAAAGAGAAAAGGGTCACAATGTCAAATGTATCAATTTACTTTGTGTGCTGCAGCAGCAGGTTTTACTAACTGTATTGTTTATTGGTCTGCACAGCATAAATACATAAATCATGTCCGCATTCCCCAAGATGTTTGCATATGTGTATAACGTGCATATTTTCTCTGTGTTTTTTGGGCTCTGTTATTTGGCATTCTCTGTTTTCTTTTTGCCCTCTATAAAGTGCCTTGTATTACTGGTCAACTGCGCGTTGAGGGCATGTATTATTTCTTTTTTATTTCTATTTTAAAAGGGACATTTATTCTTTATGAGGTCTTGTTGTTGCTTTCACGCGCTTATTCACACACTGGTTAAACTTGCAACCAAACTCTTTCTATTGTTGCTAGGTAGCCAGCCAAAAAACGCCTCTTTCAAACTATTGTTGACACGCACTTGAAAACGCGATTGACAACGCCCTGTCTGAGCTATAAATAGTCGCAAGACAAGCATTTTATGCTTGGCTTCGTTTTTCTTCACCCAAAGAGCGGAACGTGCCGTCGCCTAGCAACAAGTAGCTGGAGCCTTCCAGATCATCCGGAGCAGGCTCCAACGCAGGACAAAAGATGACAAGGGAGCTAAGTCCTGTGAATGCTTATGACATTCTTCGGTTTAATTGACATTCTTGTATTTATTTTGAAGACTTTGCAGAATATTTAATTGTTTGGTTTTGCGCTCCAACCTAGAACTACGTGAACATTCATAGTATTCTTGTTGATGTTATATTGAGGTCTGCTTGAGCTTTAGCAGACATTTAATGGTGTTAAATTTATTTTGGGGCACTTGTGTATGCGGCATGCATTCTGAACTGCATATGCTTAAATTGTGTATTTTTTGACAGTTTTAATAATAGTTTGGATAAACATGTTAAAAGACTTGTGAAAAATTAAGCAGGTGTATTACTAAAATGCTATGGACATTTGTGTTATGAATAAATGCATTAAGAAAGAAATTACTTAGAGGAAAGCCAGAATAGGCGCCACACAGGTAGCACTAAGGTGAGATATATTAGCATATATATATATATATATATATATAAGTCCAACCAAACACAAGTCGCTTCGGATCCCTGCCGCTCCCAAGGGCAATGCCAACTTACTTTCATTTTGTGTCTTGGAAACTGTTCCTAGTAGGGAAAGAGGAGGTGACAGAGTCAAGGAAATGAGGAGACTTGAATCCAGACTTATAATAAAATACAGGACCACACAACCAGGTGGCCACAATCTACACGAGGAACTAACCGTGCATTTAGGTTAGCCTTAGACTGTAGATATTTGTTGACCAATACTGCACTCATGTCGTTTTTAACTCTGTTTTTAACAAACTGAAATGTTATGTTTTTGCACCATAGTCACAAACTGATTTTCACTTTTTCACGTTTACAGAACTTGGTGGTGACACAATTTGGGAATCTGCTCAGCACTTATGAGCTACTGCACGTTTGAATGATCTGCATGACTGGAAGACGTCCTCTTCAGATTAACTGAGTGACCATTGAACCTGGCGTCTATCACAATTTGTTGGCCTTTGAATATGAATTGTGTGCCCACTGGGGCTTTATTGAACGTATGGATGGCCATGAATTGACCATGGCGCTATTGCCCACTTGGGCGTCACCACGATGTGAAATGTGCTTGTTTTGATACCCAGAGAGACAATGCTCTTCATGTACAATTGTTTCCCGAATTGGGGGTATTTTTCAAGGTACAGGATGATTCATGAGTTTGGCCGATCGCCAATAACTGTGTGCCAGGCCACTTGGCTGACCCATTCTTTGGTATACACTGTTGTCCTGATGCCTGCCTTTGAATGCACAAATTTGTCCAACACGATGAACTGCACGCCACTATGAACTAACTTTGAATTAACCAGTCATGCCTCAAGCGTAATTGTCTATTTTGACGAAAATGTTTTATGATGTCTGATCACAGCCCGAGTGTAAACCAACAAGTCTGTTGTTTATTACCTTTGGTATGACGCTAATACCATGTGACTTTGTTTATATTGCACGTCATTCAGTTTGCTCGTTCTCGTGAGAAAGCAGGTTTCACCTGCGAAACGCATCGAGAAAAGCCGTTTGTGAATTAAATACGCTTTGCAAACTTGAAGTGGCCCGGATTTCTTTCTTTCACACAGAAGAGAGTGTTTGGCTTGAATATATATATATATATATATATATATATATATATATATATAAACTTCCCCTCCCGACAGGCAAATTCAATTTGTAGTTCGAAGTCACGGAAGGTTAGAGAGAACCACGTGATATCAATCATACTCAGTTTCCCGACATTCACAGCAATTGTGTAGTTCACGATCGCGAAGCTGGAAAAACTGTCAGCTTATAACACCCGCTATCCCGCCCCAAAAATCAGATACTAATGTTTATATTAGCACAAACGAATGCAATTATATTGTTGATATATGTGTACATACATGGATTGATTTTGTAACTATATGTGTTGGCTTGAAATTGAAGTATTTTCTTTATGTTTATGAATTGGGACATGAAAGAGGGACTTATATATGTGGAAACTTTAAAATGGTGGCTACTTGATAAAGGCTAATGCCGAAACGCGTCGTCCTTGTTCTACGAGTGCACAATAAAGGGTTTGTGCAAAGATCTCCTGGTGTGTCATCTCTGTGTCCTTCTAGTCAGCGGGATTCGGAAGTTGTTGATATTAAGAGTAGCGGCTGCTACTACCGATGACATCAGCGTTGCTTGGTTGAGGATCGCTCGAGCAGCACCTTGGAATACATATATATATATATATATATATATATATATATATATATATATATATATATATAAATAAATCAATCATTTGTAAAGTGCACTACATACCCGTAAGGGTCTCAAGGCACTGGGGGGGGGCGCTACTGATCGAACAGCCAGGTCTTGAGTATCATCCTGAAGGTCAGCAGGTCTTGGGTCTGTCATAGGCTCAGTGGGAGGGTGTTCTATGTCTTGGTGGCGAGGTGGGAGAAGGATCTCCCATCGGTGGTTGTTCTTCGGATGTGCAGGACGGTGGCGAGTGAGTGGTCGGCGTAGCGTAGCTGGCGGTTGGGAATGTAGAAGGAGAGCCGTCTGTTGAGGTAGGCTGGGCCGGTCTTGTGGAGTGCCTTGTGTGCGTGGGTACGTCGAGGATCAGTCATGCAGAGGCGTTTTGGATGCATTGTAGTCGTTTGGTGAGCTTGGTCGAGGCTCCCGCGTAGAGGGCGTGTCTGTAGTTGAGTTTGTTGCTGACGAGGACCTGGGTGACTGTCTTTCTTGTATCTGTTGGGATCCATCTGTAGATCTTGAGGAGCATGCGGAGGGTGTTGAAGTAGGAGACTTGCTTGGTCATTGAGAGCATTGGGTCAAAGATGATTCCCAGGTTGCATGCATGGTCGGTGGGTGTCGGGGCTGCCCGAGTGCCGTCGGCCACCAGGAGTCGTCCCAGGCTGAACGGTTGGAGCCGAGGATGAGGACCTCCATCTTGTTCAAGTTCAGCTTCAGATGGCTGGTCTTCATCCAGTCGGCGACAGCCTTTATTCCTTCATGGAGGTTGGCTTTGGTGGTGATGGGGTCCTTGGTGAGGGGGAGGATCAGCTGAGTGTCATCAGCGTAGGAGATTATGTTGAAGTTGTGCTGTCAGGCTACATGTGCGAGCGGGGCCATGTAAATGTTGAATAGCGTCAGGCTGAGGGAGGATCCCTGGGGTACGCCGCAGATGATCTCAGAGGCTTTGAACAGAATGGGGGAGGTGGACGCTCTGGGTTCTGCCGGAGAGGAAGGAGGTGGTCCAATCCAGAGCCTTGTCTCGGATCCCTGCGGCGTGAAGGTATGCGCGTAGTGTGTGGTGGCAGACGGTGTTGAAGGCGGCAGAGAGGTCTAGGAGTATGAGTGTTGCAATCTCACCATTGTCCAGCAGGGTCCTGATGTCATTGGTGGTGGTGATGAGGTCAGTCTCGGTGCTGTGGTTGCTGTGGAATCCTGACTGGGAAGTGTCCAGGATTCTGTTTTCTTCGAGGTATCGGGTTAGCTGTCTGTTGACGGTTTTCTCGATGACCTTGGCCAGGAAGGGGAGGAGAGAGATAGGCCGGATGTTCTTGAGGTCTCTTGGTTCTGCCTTAGGTTTTTTGAGTAGGGCGTTGATCTCGGCGTGTTTCCAGATCTCTGGGAAGGTCGCGGTCTCGAGGGAGAGATTGATGACTTTGCGCAGGTGGGGTGTGATGGAGCTTCTTTCTCTGTTGAAGACGTGGTGTGGGAATGGGTCTGACCGAGAGCCGGAGTGGATTGTGCGCATTGTCCTGATGGTGTCATCGATACTCACGTTGGCCCAGGCTAGCAGGGGGTTGTGGTCGATGGTGTCCGGAGGGTCTGTTTTGTTGCTGTCTGTTGGGGCTGTCTGAGTGTTGAAGCTGTCATGGATGTCTGCTATGTTGCAGTAGAAGAAGATGGCGAGGGAGTCGCACAGGGCTTGCGACTGCGGGATGTCGTTGGGGTTGGATCTGGGGTTGGAGAGTTCCTTCACGATGTTGAAGAGCTCCTTGCTATTGTGTGCATTGTTGTCGAGGCGGTGTTTGAAGGAGGTCCTCTTGGTCACCCTGATGAGGTGGTGGTGTGCTGTATGGCTGTCCGGAGTTTGTTCACTGTACCATTTCTTTTCTAGTTTCTGGCAGGCTTGTTTGGAGGCTAGGAGTTCTGAGGTGAACCAGCTGGCACTCTTGCTCGTGTCTCTGTTGGGGGGTTTCTTCAGCGGGGCGAGGCTGTTGGCGCAGTCCTCGATCCTGCGTCTGAGGCTGTGGGCAGCGTTGTCAGTGTTGGATGGTTCGGTGCGTGGGCTGAGAGCTAGGTTTCCTTGTAGTTGGTCTTTGGTGATTTTGCTCCAGCAGCGGTGGGGGATATGTTGGGTGCGGTGGTGTGTGGTGGGCTTCTGGAAGGCAAAGTGGATGCAGCGGTGGACGGTCCAGAGGAGCTCAGTGGTGTGGCTGACGGAGAAGACGGGGTCGAGGGTGTGGCCGGCGGAGTGGGTGGGCATTGTGACGAGTTGCCTCAGTTCGCGGTTGGCGAGGTTATCGATCAGGGTTGTGTAGTTGTTGTCGTTGTTGTTCTCTTTTTTTTTTTTTTTTTTTTTAAATATATATGTTTTTTTATCCTCATTTGCCTGGCCCTCCTCTTAATTAGCCTCCAAATGCCATGCGCGTGTTGAATCAAAGTGCAAAGTTATCACTGCACCTGGAAACGTGATTAGTGAGGATCGTGAGGAGATGGCCCGAAGAGGAAAAGGGGATGACTCCAAACTTGGTGTTAAAACCTGTTGAACCAGCCAATGAACCGAGAGGAGGGACCTAGTTCTTGGAGTTTTGTGGCATAATCATTGGACCGGGGAAAGAAAAAAAAAAAACCCCGGTTACTGTCTCCACTGAGCCAAAAAGTTCCAGAAAGCCAGGTTGCGTGATCCGCATGATCTCAGCATGTCTGTTTTTGAAGTTGCATTCAAAGATGACAACCAATTTGCATGTGTTGGTGCCAAGTTTTCTATCCAAACCTTGCAAATCTCTCTTCTTGCAAGCAATATTGCGTAGAACAAAAATGTCCTTGCATGACCCTTTATGCTGTTGTCCCATCCAAATATAATCAGGGGTAGTGTGATAGGAACCGAGATGTTAAGAATGGAGTCCAAGGTCGCTTTCACTTCATTCCAGAACTGTAATATACTAGGGCATTCTTTAAACATATGGATGTCCGAAGCCGCAATATATTTACATTTATTGCATTTCTTCCCTGGAATGAATTTAGACAGTTTTAAATGGGTAAAATAGGCTTGATGTATCGTAAAGAAATGGTTACGCCTAAGCCATGCAGGTTTAATACACTTATATAACAGGGTGCAGGATTTCTGCCAGATTTCGATACTTTGGACCCCGAGTTCTGTTCCCCATAGTTGTTCCGGGAGGGTAAATTCTCCATCGATCTCTTCTAACAGGTTCCAGTACCACTGCGAAACTTCTTTGCCCCCTCCTAATCGTTCTGCCAATTTTTCTTCAGTGTTACTACACTTCCCAAGTGTTACCCCTGTCCTAGCCAGTGCTTTGACCCAACTGTCTAGTTGTATAAACTTGAACCTCGAAAAATCTGAGCCCAGTTGTTCCCGTAGCTCCTCCCAGGGCCTCAGTGATTCGCCTACCAACAAATCACCCCATGTTGATATTCCTCCTTCTCTCAACGGGATTGCCAGCCTATCTTGCAGACAAAGCGGCAACCCCGGGGATTCCCAAGTGGGTGCAAAATTTGAAAAATATGGCAGACCTAGTTTTTTCCTTATATGTGACCAGGCCTTCGCCTGGGACATAAGAATTTTTAACTTAACTTTTTTAAAGTACTTCTGGTCCCCGTATTTAAACATGAAACCATTAGTTGGTATACCAGCACCAGTCAACATGGCTTTAAACATGAGACCAATAGATGTGTTAGATGGAACTTTTAAAAGCATTCTGGAATGGGACAGCTGGAAGGCCCAGGCATAATACTACAAGTCAGGCAAAGACCGTCCCCCCTTTTCCCTCCTCCTCCTCAATTTCTTCCATGCCACTCTCGCCGATTTATAGTTCCAAGCACAGGAATTGAGCTCTCTCTGACACTTCTCCAAGACTGCATTGTCAAATGCGAGAGGGATGGTATTAAAAATGAAAGTGAATTTAGGGAGGATAGACATCTTCATCAGACTTATTCTACCGAGGATAGTCAGTGGAAGGTTGGACCAAGATTTTACCAGTTTCCTACTCTCGTTGAACACTCTCTCAAGATTAACTTGGGCAATTTTTCCGACATCTTGTACTACCCGAATGCCCAGGTATCGCATTGAGTTGGTTACATCCAGCTGTAGATCGGGGATATTCCATGCCATGATGTCGGTTTTACTTGGGTTAATCTCATATCCCGAAATGCGACCAAACTCTTCGGCTCTCTTAATTACCTCTGGGAATGTAGTCTCTGGATCTGAAGTAAAATTGTATATGTCGTCTGCATAAAGAGCTACCCGCCTTTCCCACTCCCCAAATCTGAAGGATGGAATAAGTGCATCCTGTCTTAGGACTTCTGCAAACGGTTCAATGTACAGATTAAAGAGGAGGGGGGAAAGCGGGCAACCTTTTCTGGTGCCTCTCGAGATTTTAAATGAGTCAGACAATGTCCCATTTATTAAGAGCCGTGCAGATGGTGAATTATACATAAGTGCTACAGTACGACAAAACTTCTCCCCAAAGTTAAACTTCTTCAAGACGTCACCAAGGTAGAGCCAGTTCACCCTGTCAAAGGCTTTAGCCGCATCTAAGGTGAGTGTTGCCAACGGAAGGGAAAAAGATGAGGCGATATCTATTGCCCCCACAAGATCATACGTTAGATCGGATAACTGGCGACCTTTAATGAATCCCTTCTGGTCCTGATGTATAATTTCCCCCACTACTGAACCCAATCTAGATGATATGATGGACGCAAAGATCTTATAATCACTGTTCAGTAGTGATATTGGGCGATGTGACCCACATAAAGTTGGGTCTTTACCTGGTTTGGGGATCAATACTTTAGTGGCCTCACTCCAAGATCGAGGGGGGTCATGTCCCCCCTCAAGATACCGTTGAAAAGGGCCGTTAAAGTTGGGACAATTACATCCATCAAGGCGCGATATAATTCGCCTGGAAGCCCATCAGGGCCTGCAGCCTTGCCATGTTTTAGTGACTTCATGACCTTCCTCACTTCTGCTTCGGAAATATCCATCTCGATCCCTTCCCGTTGTGCAAATGAAAGGGACGATAGAGAGATCTGATTTAGCCATAGGTCCCTGGTGTGATGATCGTCGAGGATATCTTCCCTATAAATCTCCTCGAAGAATTCCCTAAAGGCTATACTAATTTCTTGGTTGGATGTCCTGACCCCGCTTTCTCCCTCAACATTGATTTCTCTTATATAGCTTTTGGCTTGATCAGCCATAACCCTCCAGGCCAATATCTTGCCCGCTGCTTCTCCAAATTCAAAGTTAGAAATTTTGCTCGCCTCCCATCTCTTCGTTACTCTCTCTTGTAAAATATTTTCTAGTTGGTTTTTCAAATCAGACATATTCTTTAGATCCTGAGGTGAACCAATTGAGGCTTCAAGCCTCTGCTCAATTTTTCCTACTTCTTGTTCGAGATTTAGGATTTTCAATCTGTAATTTTTACCCAGGTGGGAGGTTCTATTTGTTATACAGCCTCTCAAGTAAGCTTTTAAAGCCTCCCAGACCATACCAAGGGAAGCTGAACACAGATTTATATCCAAAAACAAACTTGTTTCGCTCTTCAAGAATGTCACTTCCTCTGGTTCTAATAAAATGGTGCGGTCAAATGACCAAGAAGGGTGTTTGATTTGAGATGGAAGTTTTAGAATAAACAAGAGAGCCGAATGGTCCGATAGGTGAGAGGGGATATAATTAATACTGGTTATATAATTTTGGAGGCAGTAACTAAATAAAGCAAAATCAATTCTTGAGGTGTGTTTGTATTTTAAATTTCTGTAGGATATCCCTTGTTTAATGCCCGCTTTTTCTCTCCATAGATCTGCCAGGCCTATTTGTTCCATTATCCCCTTAAGAGATTGTCTAGATTTAGAAGGAACATGGCCTCTATATCCGCTGTGGTGGGTGGATTTATCTAGTTTTGGATTTAGTATGACATTAAAGTCCCCTGTCCATATTATTGGATCCAAAGTAGTCGTTAAGTTATTCCTGATTGTTTCTAAAAAGGACGGGTCATCTATGTTGGGACCATAATATCCAATTAGGTTACACGCCCAACCGTTGATAGAAAACTTAACTAAAAGCCATCTTCCACTATGGTCTTCATTGTAATGAAGAATCTGAACCTTTGCTGATTTTTTGCAGATTAGGAGAATTCCTCTTATGTTGGCGTTGTGGTCAGTACTGATGAATTTGTCTATCCATCTCTGTTTTTTTTAGTATTATATCAGCCTCACTTTTAAAAGATGTGATTCTTGGATGACAATGATCTGTGCTGGGGAGTCTCGTAAGTATTGTAAGATACGTTCTCTTCTCCCTCGCACGCGCAGACCATTAACATTCCAAGATAAGAACTGGACAGAGGTCATCTTTCAACATCCACCCCGGTTTGCACTTCCCTGCCACTCACTATTGTGTTATTATCCCAATGATGGCAATTTGGTCTATTTAATGAAAGAACTTGTTTTAAAGGGCCGGACTTCTGAGGATTTTTTTGAATTTTCATGCTCCCCCCTGTTCCCCCCCCCTCCACCCCCACCTTGGAAAACACTCCCATACTTACTCCGACCAGATGTAAGGCCGAATTCGCGTCTTACAGCGCCTTCTCCTCCCACACCACGAAGTGCTCGCCTTACATAAACTGAATACAAAAACCTGTGCATAAACCTGTGCAGAGACTTTGCATATATTTGCCTTCCTTTTTTTTTCTCTATCTGTTTAGTTTCTTTTTTTTTTCCCCTTTCTTTCGCTTTTTATCCGCCTTTTATTATTTCCCTCCTTTCCCCCCCCCCTTTTAATTTATTTATTTTTTTTTTTTTAAAGCTTTATATCTACTTATAACTTCTGGCTTACCATGCCTAACATGGTGGAAAACTAGCTCTAAGACCCTGAGCCTGAAGTAGAGTATGAGATATTGCGTAGAGTGTTACAAGAAAATATGACCTCTAAGACTGCGTTCTCAATATGAATCAAACGGAGAAAGTGGGCGGGGGGTATAAGAACAGGAGCAGTATGGTAGAAGAAGAGGAACTTAATAGTTCTTAATAGTTCTTAATCAATTAGAGTTTGCCCTGGGAGTGATTACAGATGGATTCCAGAAGTTCATCAGCCTCGAAAGGTGATCTGACATTATGCATTTTATTATTGTACATAATGCGCAGAAATGCCGGGAACCTCATCTGAACTGTTGCACCAGCCGCTCTCGCTCTGAATTTGTCCATCCTCTGGCCCAGCTCCCACTGCCTATCCAGCGTGGTCTTGGAGAGATCAGAGCGAACTTCAATGGGGAAGTCAGGACCTTTTGTAGATTTTAGTTTAAGCGCAACATTAAGGATTTTTTCTTTCAAGGCATACGTCAAAAAATGTATCAAAACTTTTCTAGGTTTAGTTCTACTGGGGTTTAATCGGAAGGGGTCATGATGAATTCTCTTTATATCTTTATCTAGCTCCTCTGCTGACTCCTCGAGGTTTAGGGCTTCCTTCAGTAGTTTTATTGTGTAGCTCTTAAGGTCTCCGCCTTCCTTTCCCTCCGGTATCTTCAGAAGACGCAAGTTATTTCGACGTGAATAGTTCTCTAAAGATTCCACTCTTTCTTTCATAGCATCCCCTTCCTTCCGTAAACTTTGGATTTTTGAGTCAGCTGCCTCTAGGTTGGCTTTCATCGCTCCGACCGAGCTCTCCAATACTTCTGTTCTTTCCCCCAGCCCGTTCACCTTCCTCTCCAAAGCTTCACAGGATGTCCGTATGTCATTCTGATTTGCCTTAGAGATCGAAAAGTCATTTCGAATCTTTTCTCTCATTGAGGCAATTGAGGCTACCAGAGCTTCCAATGCGGAGTCAGTATTAGTGGACCTCTCATCGCAATCTCCTTCTTCTTTGTCTCCCTCCGCTATGTTAAGTGAGTTTCCTATGGAGATCTCAGCTTGCGCCTCAACGTCATTTTCGGAGATGTCTGCTGCTACATTCAGTGGTGGAGACAGAGGATCCGCCATATCAGTTACTAAAGTAAGGATTTCAGGGACTCTGGTGATATTTTGGGAGCACAAGTCTGTGTTAGTGGGCAGGCAAACAGAGGCAGTGCTTGTATTATCACTCTTGTCGGGGTTACTAGCTGGTATCAAATCTAATACCTGAGGCAAGACTTTAAAAAAAGAGCGCAGGGAGGGGGTTATTCTCCCAGAACTGCAAGCCAAGTTTGAAACCTTGGACCCCACCTTGGAGGCCACTTTTACTATTTTTTTTACTTCTTTTCCCCTTAGATTTAGGCTTCTGGTTTAGCCTACCTTTAGTTGAGTCTGTGGAGGTAGAAGTAGAGGGCTCAATTGTCGCCTCTTTATCTAAAAAAGGGGATTCTGGGAGTTGTAGGATCTTCTCACTCACCCTCTGTGTCTTTCCCAACTTTTCAATCCCGCACTTAAATTTTTTTGAATTCGTGTCCCCTAGGGAAGTATCTTTATCCTTGACTGTAGAGTATAATAGTTCTGAGGTCTCCGAGGCTTCTGGGACCCCCTCCTCACACCTCTTGCTCACAAAGCCCTCAGCAGCTCCTACCCGACTCCCCTTCCTTATGGTGGTGTTACAAGCCCCTTCAGACGTGCCCCCCTATTCAGGTCTGATTTGGTCAGTGGGGTTAGGTTCAGCAACCCGTCGCTGCAGCAGCTGAACCTCCACTCCACCAGCGCGACACAACCTACCTCTCAGCTGCCCCCGCCCCGAGCGGCTTCGGCGGAGCTCCACGGCTGCTCTCTGCCACGGCCCCTGGAGAGGCGCAGGGCTGCCGGGGGGAAGCAGCGAGGCGTGACACATCCGCAAGAAATGCCGACCTCACAGACCTTCCGATGCAAGACAGAAGTCCGGGCGAAAAAGGAACGCGGTACAGGTCCTAGCTTCGCACCCCCTGCTTTCGTGCTTCGTACAGTTCAGGAAAGAAAACACAGAGCCTATTACGGCAGAAAACTATGCTCCTGCATAGCACTTTCGGAAGAAGTAAAGCGAGGAGAGCAACTCCGTGGTGCTGGGGATCGGCGTCTGACGCGCATACCGCACTAGCCTGCGGCCGCCATGTTCTCCCAGTGGCCCAGTAGTTTTCACAGTTGTTGTTCTCAAGGTGAAAGTTTAGGTCTCCACAGAGGTTGTAGTCGGTGGAGGTCAGGGCGTACGTGCTGATCAAGTCGGCAATGGAGTCGCTGAACTGGGGGTGTGGTCCGGGGTGTCGGTAGACGAGGGTGCCTCTGAGGGTGGAGTTTAGGTCTGTGTGGATCGGGAAATGCATGTGTTCGGCGGTGCTGATCGCGTCGTAGGTGCTAGTTGAGAGCCTGATGCTGTTCTTGTGGACGATGGCGATTCCTCCTCCGACTCCGTTGGTGCAGTCTCTGCGGGTGATCTTGTAGCCGTCTGGGATGGCTATGGCCATGTCGGGTGCGGAGGAGTTGTTAAACCAGGTCTCTGTCAGGAAGGCGACGTCCGGGGATGTTGTGTCGAGCAGGTCCCAGAGCTCGACGGCATGCTTGCGTATGGAGCGGGTGTTCAGCAGTATGCATCGGAGATGGCTGGGGTCTTTCTTGACGGGTGGTTCGTCGGCTCTGCGGCTGGTGTACCTGCAGTTCCAGCAGGTAAAGGGCCTGTGTGTGGGTTTCGGGGCAGTCTTTAAGAAGGTGTGGCTCCGTCCGGAGTTGAGAGCATGCAGAGTGCTGGTGTTGTAGTGGCTTCGGTCGCCGTGGCGGGTGCGGGTGCCAGGGGTTCTGGCGCGGTCCAGGCGCGGATGAGTGCAGATGGGATTGCCTTAGGCGTGCCAGCGGCGCGGCTGCACAACGGCCGGCATATATGGTTAGGTGGGAGGTAGGAGCAGCTGGAAGGCGGGAGGTGGGGGCAGCGAATGGGCAGTGGGCCATCAGGGGGGCGGGGCCACAGGGGGCACAGCGGTGAGGGCGGTGAGGAACAACAAAGGTAACAGAAGGAAAAAGGGGCACAAAATCGAGAGAAAAACGAGTGGCATAGAAGGCAAAAGGGCACAAAAAACGAGTGGAACAGACGGAAAAAGGGGCACAGAAATGAGGGGAAAACGAGTGGCACAGAGGGCAGAAGGGCACAAAAAAACAAGTGGAACAGAGGGCAGAAGGGCACAAAAAACAAGTGGAACAGAAGGCAAAAGGGGCACAAAAACAAGGGAAAAACGAGTGGCACAGAGGGCAGAAGGGCACAAAAAAAGAAGTGGAACAGAGGGCAAAAGGGCACAAAAAACGAGTGGAATAGAAGGCAAAAGGGGCACAAAAACAAGGGAAAAAGGAGTGGCATAGAAGGCAGAAGGGCACAAAGAACAAGTGGAACAGAAGGCAAAAGGGGCACAAAAACGAGGGAAAAACGAGTGGCACAGAGGGCAAAAGGGCACAAAAAAACGAGTGGAAATGAAGGCAAAAGGGGCAAAAAAACAAGGGAAAAACGAGTGGCACAGAGGGCTAAAGGGCGCAAAAAAACGAGTGGAACAGAGGGCAGAAGGGACACAAAGACAAGGGGAAAAACGAGTGGCACAGAAGGCAGACGGACACAAAAAACGAGTGGAACAGATGGAAAAAGGGGCACAAAAACGAAGGAGAAACAAGTGGCACAGAAGACAAAAGGGCACAAAAAACTAGTGGAACAGACAGAAAAAGGGGCACAGAAATGAGGGAAAACGAGTGGCACAGAGGGCAGAAGGGCACAAAAAACAAAGTGGGGAACAGAGGGCAGAAGGCACAAAAACAATTGTAACAAAAGGCAAAAGGGGCACAAAAACAAGGGAATAACGAGTGGCATGAAGGAAGAAGGGCACTAAAAAAGAGTGGAATAGAGGCCATAAGGGCACAAAAAACGAGTGGAATAGAAGGCAAAAGGGGCATAAAAACAAGGGGAAAATGAGTGGCACAGAAGGCAGAAGGGCACAAAAAACAAGTGGAACAGAAGGCAAAAGGGGCACAAAAACGAGGGGAAAAACGAGTGGCACAGAGGGCTAAAGAGCACAAAAAACGAGTAGAACAGGGGGCAGAAGGGGCACAAAAACAAAGGAAAAAGCGAGAGGCACAGAAGGCAGACGGACACAAAAAACTAGCGGAACAGACCGAAAAAGGGGCACAAAAACGAGGGAAAAACAAGTGGCACAGAAGGCAAAAGGGCACAGAAATACCAGAAAAACAAGTGGCACGGAGGCAAAATACAGAACACAGAACTACACGGGCAGCTAAGTGCAGAAGACAGAACGGGCAGAGAGGCACGGGGCAGCGAGGGGAACAGAAGGGAAAACTTGGCAGAGACATGGGGCAGCGAGAGGAACAGAAGGGAAAACCGGGCGGAGACACAGGGGCAGGGAGGGGTACAGAAGGAAAGACCGGGTAGAGAGAGCACGGGGACAGCGAGGGGAACAGAGGGAAGAAAAAGGGGCATGGACCACATACAGGCAGCGGGGGAAGACAGACAACAGCAGTCTCAGCCACAACAATGAAAATACAGGCAATACAATAAAAGCAATAAAGCGGAGGATGAACAAATCTACCTACGGCCTACCAGTGGCCACCAGGGATGAGGCGCAGGTGGTAGCCTGCGGGTGGTGAAGGGCCTCGAACTTCGTCAGCAGCGGCAGCTGGGGCAAGCAGACACAGGCAGTGCTGTGCGGATGGGGAGCAACCTACCTGGTGGGGTCAAGGGTCGCTCTCCTTACAGCGCAGTGGCCGGCCAATTGTGGGAGGGAGGAGCAGCTGGAAGGTGGGAGGCGAGGGCAGCAAATGGGCAAAAAATGTGTGGAACAGAGTGCAAAAAGGAAAAAAAAGAGTGGAACAGAAGGCGAAAGGGGCACAAAAATGAGGTAAAAAGGAGTGGTACAGAAGGCAGACGGGCACAAAAAAAACGAGTGGCACAGAAGGGCAAAAAATCGAGTGGAACAGAAGGCAAAAGAGGCACAGAAACGAGGGGAAAATGAGTGGCACAGAGGGCAGAAGGGTACAAAAAAACAAGTGGAACAGAAGGCAAAAGGGCACAAAAACAAATGGAACAGAAGGCAAAAGGGGCACAAAAACAAGGGAAAAACAAGTGGCACAGAAGGCAGGAGGGCACAAAAAATGAGTGGAACAGAAGGCAAAAGAGGCACAAAAACGAGGAAAAAATGAGTGGCACAGAGGGCAGAAGGGCACAGAAAAATGTGTGGAACAGAGGGCAGAAGGGCACAAAAAATGAGTGGAACAGAAGGCAAAAGGGGCAAAAAAATTAGGGAAAAACAAGTGGTACAGAAGGCAAAAGGGCACAGAAATACCGGAAAAACGAGTGGCACAGAGGCAAAATAGAGAACCCAGAAATAGAGGGGCAGCTAAGAACAGAAGGCAGAATGGGCAGAGAGGAACGGGGCAGCAGGGGGTACAGAAGGGAAAACCAGGCAGAGACACGGGGCCAGCGAGTGGAACAGAAGGGAAAACCAGGCAGAGACACGGGGCCAGCGAGGGGTACAGAAGGAAAGAACAGGCAGAGAGAGCATGGGGACAGCGAGGGGAACAGAGGGAAAAAAAAAGGGACACGGACCATGTACAGGCAGCGGGGGAAGACAGACAACAGCAGTCACAGACACAACAATGACAATACAGGCATTACAATAAAAACAATAAAAGCAATAAAGCTGAGGATGAACAAACCTACCTACGGCCTACCACTGGCCACCAGGGTTGAGGCGCAGGTGGTGGCCTGTGGGTGGTGGAGGGCCTCGAACTTCCTCAGCAGCAGCAGCTGGGGCAGGGACACACAGGCGGTTGCTGTGCGGAGGGGAGCGACCTACCTGGTGGGGTCAAGGGTCGCTTCAGGAGGGAAGAAGCAGATTGTATTTACATGTCACATTTGTTTTCCTTTGATTATACTAGCTTGTTCAAAAGTGCTGATTTTATGTTAACCTTATTTGTGCAAGAGACTCAAGAATACATAACACCACACTCTTGTGATTTTTGGTGCCTTACATCAGGTGACTAACATTGTTTAGCGCAGTATACTTAGTTCGTTTTATCACAGGTATAATTTGGGTTTCATTGATGGTTTGTTTTTCATTTTAGAACAGACAGAAGAAGGTGACTTTTCACTTAAGAACTCGGCTGGTCCAGACAGCAGAGTTGCGGTGTCTCTTCTTTTTTCTGTGTTTGTTAGTTGTCCCAAACCCCTTCCCTTTAAGAGTATTTGCCAGGATCACTGTTTTATAAATCAGTGAGGCTGGGATATAGTCTGGGCGAGTTGGTGCATAGTCATCACCCCTGTCGACTGCCTGAATTTCAGGTGAGTGGTTAGACTAGCATAACACCTGTAGCCTGCATTGAACCCTCAGAGGTCAGCCCTGCATTTGAGCCCTGCAACTTCAACTGCACCCAGGACCATCAGAAGGGACTCCAAGGGCTAGTTTGCTGGCCTCCTATTCGGAGCCACAAAGACATTAAAGTCTCCCACTATCTTGAACCCACACCTGGACCCAGCCAAAGTGAGTCCTGAACCCCCATGTGATGCCCCACTAGTCCTGGACCCTTGGTTGTGGCGCTAAACGTGTCCAGATGTCCAGTTTCCAAATCTGAGAAATTTCTAAGAGAACTAGAATAAGACTGGGACTAACCTGCTCGCGTATCCACCAGAGGAGCATCACGGTCGGATTGACTTTGAGTCTTCTCCCGCTATGTTCTTATCCACAGCAGCAAATCCTTTTCAGTGGCCCTTCACCAAAGGGATATCCGACCTCATGAAACTGTCTTCAGCTACAGCCCTCTGCCTTGTCCACTGGAGATTTTCTACTTCCATTTTGGTGCCTAAGCCTGAACATAGAAATCTTCATTGCAGCTTTTTTCCAAAGCCATCCGACGAAGACATTCCCTCCTGAGACACTCCTGCAGCCTTGCTACACTGACTTTTTTACTTCTCAGACACTTTCCATCTGAATTTCATTTAAGTCTGAAGGTAAGCGCTAAACGAACCCAATCCACTTCTTGTTTTTGAGTTGGGCACCGTCACGGTCAGTCTTATAATTTTTACTGCAACTCAGTTTTGCATGACTAGATGTCTGTGGTTGGTGATTTCAACCTATAGGTGCTAGTCTTTACTAGAAAGTTATCAAAAAAATTAACTCGGGTTCTACCCATATGATTTTTGTTGTTCTGATGTCAAATAATTTATTATAATGTAATCTATTTATTTATAAATTGGTTTAGGATTTTTCTTGTGTTGTAACTTTATTAGTATTTGTGTGCTGCACAAATACTTTACAAATTGCCTCTAAGTTAAGAAGGACTATTGTTTGTGCCAAGGCAGCCAGGGTTAAGTACAGATTAATTTAGTGATTGTGGTTCACCCAGCAAGGTAATATGGCTGATGCTTTACCAGGACACACACACACCCCAGTTAATCAATGAGCACATTTCTCACAGGGAACTACTAAGAAGTCATCTTTTTCCTTCTTAAAGAGTCTAGAAGTTCATTTGCATGCACCTCCACCTGTCACCTGGGGCTGACTAGCCCATTGATGAGTTGTGAACTTGCTCCCAGAGCAGAGATAAAAGGCCTTGGGTATGTGAGAGGTGTTCTGCTCATCTGGCAGGAGGACATTATGGGCTGGTCTCATGAACTTGATTAAGTACATTGAGGCTTACCCTGTCACAGGAAAATATAATTCGACACCTGAGCAGGGCCATTTTTTATTCACCTATACAGTGAGGCACTAATCACAGTGGGTGAAAAGCTGCCCCAGAACTTGTTTGAAGTCACCATAGAGGAGGAGGTTTGACATTGTTTGAAAGAGCACAAGAAACAATTGATGGACATATTGCTGGACAATGTAAACATTCACCCCCAGTCACAAGGATCTGTGTTTAATCCATCATTCTTTTGCTCACCACACCACCCCAGTTTGGACCCAGCCATCTCCAAACCAGTCTTGACCCTGTCCCTTAGTGGAACAACCCAGCCTGAACTGCCCAGCCAGGTCCCCCCTGGACCAGAAACAAGCATTCTTGGACCAGTTTTGGGGCATCACCCATCATCGGCCAAGCTAGCTTGTATCCAATGGTGCAGTGAGCACAGGACCCACGTCTGGGCATACCCTTCTCACTTAGGGCGACAAATGCGAAAGAAACAATTGATGGATGGAATTCTGGACAATACAAGCATTCACCCCAGTCACAAGGATCTGGCTTTAATCCATCATTCTTTTGCTCACCACACCACCCCAGTTTGGACCCAGCCATATGCAAATCAGTTATGACTCTGTCTCTTATGGGAACAGTCCAGCCCGAACTGCCAAGTCAGGCCCAGATCTCTGTACTGGGGTGAATGAATGAAATTGTTCAGCATTCTGTCCATCAGTTGTTCTTTTTGCATGTGTCACCCTGAGTGGGACAGGTATGCCTAGACGTGGGTCCAGTGCTCTTCATGCCACTGGAGTCAAGCTATCCTGGCTGATGAGGGGTGAAACCCTGTAACCAGTCCTAGGCAGGATGTGGTGGTGTTTAATTTAACTGGAAGGGTCCCCACTGCTTGCCCCACCTGTTTGTCTTGCCGTAGAGTACATATATATTCCACACATTTAAAGTGGCCCACAGTAGGGGATAGGTTCCACATAGTGCAGCTTTTCTAGTGAAGTTTATTATTGCCGGCCTTGTATTTAGCAGTAATGTACCTCCCCCTACTTACTTTTCAGCTCAACCTCTAATAGTCTGAGACTGAACGCTGTATGCACAGTTTGTACCATTTTCTGCACCAGGAGCTACTTAGCTCAATCTCTTAGTTCTTCACTCTTGTCACAGCAGTTTCATACTGGGGTGAACCGTGATGCCACTGCAATTCATTTTATACACCCACCCTCCCACTTAATTTTGGATAATTATTGATGAGAATTGTGCCTACTCTGTAGGTTGCTCCCTCCACTGTCATGAGGAAGACCCCACTGTAAGGAACTAATTGCCTTCCGTCAACTTCTGTGGTCGAAATGTCAACTTTATTTGTACTTTGACCTGTACCTATTATTCATGCCCAGAAGCGGAGAACTCAATTGGTATTCATAACGTCTTGCTACTTAGGTTGTTTAGTTAGTCATTTGATATCAAACAATCAATCAGAGTACTTGTAAAGCACGCTACTTACCTGTTAGGGTCTCAGGACGCTGAGGGGAGGGGATGACGCTACTGCTCGAAGAGCCAGGTCTTGAGGAGTCTTCTGAAGGCGAGTAGGTCTTGGCTCTGCCGTAGGTGGGTAGGAAGGGTGTTCCAGGTCTCGGCGGTGAGGTAGGAGAAGGATCTGTCGCCGGTGGTTGTTCGTTGGATGCGGGGAATGGCAGCGAGGGCGAGGCTGGCGGAGCGGAGCTGGCGGGTGAGGGTGAGAAGCTGAGTCTGCTGTTCAAGTAGGCTGGTCCGGCGTTGTGAAGTGCTTTGTGTGCGTGGGTGAGGAGCTTGAAGGTGATCCTCTTGTCGACGGGGAGCCAGTGTAGGTCGCTCAGGTGGGGGGTGATGTGGCTGCGGTGGGGGACATAGACGTTCAGTCGGGCGGAGGCATTTGGATGCTTTGTAGTCGTCGTATGTGTCGTCCTTGTGGGCTGCTTGGTTGTCCGGAGTGCGTTCGTGGAGCCATATCTTCTCCAGTTTCCGGCATGCGTTTTTGGAGGTCTGCAGCTCGTCGGTGAACCTGGTGGCTCTCTTGCTGGTGTGGTTGTTGGACGGTTTCTTGAGTGGGGTGAGGTTGTTGCCGCAGTCATCGATCCACTGTCTGAGGTTGTGGGCTACGGTGTCTGGGTTGGAGGGGGTCTATGGGTGGGTTTTGGGCGAGAGTGGTGATCAGCTGGTCTTCGTTGACTTTGCTCCAGCAGCGGCGAAGTAGCTGTTGGGTGCGGTGGTGTGTGGTTGGATTATTGAAAGTGAAATGGATGCAGTGGTGGTCAGTCCAGTGGAGTTCGGTGGTGTGGTCGAAGGTGACGTGGGTGCCTGTGGAGAAGACGGGGCCAGCGTGTGGCCAGTGGTGTAGGTGGGTGCGGTGAAGAGTTGTCTGAGGCCGAGGTTGTCGAGGTTGGCGATCAGTGTGGCAGAGTTGGCGTTGTTGTTGTTCTCGAGGTGGAAATTCAGGTCCCCGAGAAGGATGTAGTCCGTGGAGGCGAGTGCGTGGGTGCTGGAGAGGTCAGCGATGAAGTCGCTGAATTGAGCTCGGGGTCCGGGGGGTCTGTATATGAGTGTTCCTCTGAGGGTGGTGTTGGGGTCGGTGTGGATCTGGAAGTGCAGGTGTTCGGTGGTGTTGAGGGTGTCGTCTGCATGGGTGGTGACCTTGAGGGTGGACTTGTGGACGATGGCTATTTCTCCTCCGATTCTATTGGCGCGGTCCCTGCAGGTGATCTTGTAGCCATCTGGGATGGCTATGGTAATGTCGGACACAGAAGAGTCGTTCCACCAGGTCTCAGTCAGGAAGGCCACGTCTGGGGCGGAATGGTAGAGCAGATCCCAGAGCTCGACGGCGTGTTTGCGTGCGGAGCGGGTGTTGAGGAGTATGCAGCGGAGGTGGTTGGGTCCAGTCCTTGGAGGTTTGGTGGCTCTGTCGCAGGTGAAGCTGCAGGTGTGGCAGGAGAAAGGTCCGTGAGTCCGTTTCGGGGCAGCTTGGAAGCAGGTGTGGTTTCGGCCAGCGTTGAGTGCATAGAGGGTGCTAGCGTCATAGCAGAGTCTGGTGTTGTGGCGTTCATGGGGTCCAGAGGTTCTGGCGCTGGGCGCGGTCCAGGCGCGGATGGGCGCAGACGGGCTTGCCTTCGGTGAGCCAGAGGCGCGCCAGCTGCGCGCGTCCGCTGTGCACCCTCCATAAGAGAGGGATAGGGAGGGAGGAGCAGCTGGGAGGCGGGAGCGGGGTGGCCAATAGGGAGCAGGGGGGTAGGCCGTAGGGACGCAGCAGTGGGAAGGAGCGGGAAAATAGGCGGGTGGCAGGGAGCAGGTACGAGGTAGCTGGCGGCCGTGTGGTGGCGTGGGGAGCGACCTGCCTGCAAGCAGAGTCAGCATTGTTTGACAGGTCTATCTCATCATTGTAAATATTGTAATTATTTTCACCTTCACATTCCTATTCCTTCATAAGCACTACCTAGAGTACTGTACTCACTTTTATGCATTGGAGCAACTATTGATATTGCGAATCATGGATACATTCATATTATAAACTTCTTCAAGACTAAGAAAATTGTTGAATGTAATACTTGTGGGTGCCTTTCTAGGTTTTATTTTCTTTGAGAAACATGATGGTCAGTTGGACTAACTGTTGTACATATCATTTTTGCCCCAGGTCCAGCTGTGTACTGGGTTTACCCTGTTGTTGTGTAACAATCCACCATTGCATTGAGGCAGCAAACCTTTCCTTCAGAAAACATCAATTATATACCATCACAATGGAGCCTGGCGTCTGGTATCAATAACTAGTACTCTATCAACCGATTTTTTAAATGACCAATCAAAAGTCACTCTGAAATTCCATTGTCTGTAATTAGTTCCTGAAAAATATCCTTCACACATGCACAAAATATCATACATTTATTCCTCTTACCAGTCAATGAAGAACAATGCATCCCAAAAATAACATACAATTCATTTTTCTCCATATCCTCAGA
Source organism: Lissotriton helveticus (assembly GCF_964261635.1). Lineage (NCBI taxonomy): Eukaryota > Metazoa > Chordata > Amphibia > Caudata > Salamandridae > Lissotriton > Lissotriton helveticus. The sequence goes on from NC_136072.1 coordinate 656,587,871, forward strand.
AAAGGACGATAAAACAGAAGCATTTATATACTTATGATTTAGTCATTATTCTCACTGCAGTATTGAACTCTGATGCTCTTATACCATTAGTGGCCTTCTTGTTCTTAGAACAGTGATTCATGGTTGGAAATATTCGTCTTCAATTAATCTATATACGTCCTGCAACGAATACTACATGCAAATTCCAATTTTAAATATAAAAGTTGAATAGCTCGATATCTATCATGCAAAGATGAGAAGCCAATTAAAAATAAAAGCAAATAAAAGGTCAATAAAAAACAAAAATTATAATACACAAAATCCAATTCCTACTTGTACCAGAATCCAACTCTATCTCAAATGTATACTTCCAAATATGGCTCAATATCCAACTTAACAGATCCTTATATTTACACATCCACTTCCCAATATAAATACATTGACAGCATCACATTAATAATAAATATTAATGTTCCCACAAAGTTCTAGTTTACACCATTAGCTACAGAACTTGACTTCTTTTACACTCAAACCTTTATTGTCACCACTCTAAAGAACAGTATGCCAGTCAGTCAAATAACTTTATTCGGTTTAAATAAACCATAAAAGAAGGACATTCGTACACAATATATACAAATACTTAATGTCAAGTTAATACAATAAAATGTTGTTTGACTCAAATAAACCACAATTTCTCATAAAATTGTTAGAATACAGAACTCTAAAATTCTACAAATATAAATGGGAGACGTCAGTTTTGTTTATGATTCATACCGTTTCCTTATTATGAAAGCATTCCTGATAAAATGTATGACTGCAGTACAAATTGCTTCATTTGATAAGGATAATAAAAGATTGAAACCCTCATGGTAGTTACAAGGACAAGCTTTTTTTTAAAAAGGAATAAGGAACCGGGCCCTTGGATCCCTATAAAGTGCACAGAATAGAATAAGGTGCAAAGTGCTTTGTTTTGTCGAATTGTCGCACGGACAAGGAGAGAGGTTATTGCACCAACCGGCCTGTTTGGGGAAGGCCATTAAAAAGTGTAAAGTATAGAGCCGAAATCTAGTCAAGAAAAATCTAAAATGTGTGTTATTGGTGAAGGACAGGTAAAATTGGGGATGCAAAAAGCGCTGGTTAATGTATGGTTGCAGCCCAACTATCCTCCTGGGTTTATCATGCTCATTGCGAAATGCATTTTCAATGGTTTGTTTCGCGTTTGAGTCTATGCTGTCTGGATTGTCATAATAATGCCCAAGGCCTATTTCTTTGAACTTTCCCTTTACATAACTGAGCCATGGAATGGCCTCGGCATAGTCCGACATCATGCATTCCCTGACAATCTCTTTTGTTAGCGTTAAGTCTTCTGTCCGCCAAACGTTCGCCCAGGCAATATTAATCCGATCCGCAATAAAATCAACCCCTAGCTCAGTATGACAAAATGTTGAAGGGGCACTTTGGGGGATCATCAGTAGTCTCTTTAGGAACTTATTCTCTAATATCTGGAGTTTTGTGCTTTGGTAGTATCCCCATACTCCTGCCCCATATGTGGCAATAGACAAACATTTTGATCTATATAAGGTTATCAGTTCCACTACCGGCTTATGGCCCAATTTACTCGCAAAGCGGAAGAGACCCTCCACTGCACGCCTAGTGTTCTGGACCCTGGATGTGATAAGCTGTGCCCAATTCAATTTCTCATTAAAAACATTTCCCAAATAGTTACATTTTGAAACCTTGTCAATTTTCTTATCATTTACCATAAACTTTCTTGATTTGGTCTGACTAGGACCACAGACCATAATATAAGATTTATTGAAATGTACCTTTAGATCCAAGGCTGACATAAATTTATTAAAAACATTCAATGACTTCTGTAGGCTGTTAGCGGTTATGGCCATTAAAACTGTGTCATCCGCATATGACAACAACGGAATTACTTTCCCTCCTATTCTTGGCAGATCTAACTCCTCGCTTTTCAGGGCAGATTCAAGGCCGTTAGTGTACAAGAGGAAGAGGAAGGGGGCCAGTATACACCCCTGACGTACTCCCTCCGTAGAGATAATGGGCCCCGTTCTTTCACCCCGTGGACCATATCGTATAGACACTGTGGTGGATGCATACAGCCTACGTAATAAAGTTACCAAGGATTCCTCAAAACCCATGACCCCCATCATGTCCCAAAGTTTACCCCTACTGACCGTATCAAAGGCACTGGACAAGTCCATGAAGGCAAGGTGTAAGGACCCCTTCCTTGCCTTTATGTACTTGCCCATTATCAGTGCTAGATTTAGGGACTGTTCATTTGTCCCCATGCCTCTTCGGAAGCCATATTGGGTTTGGGATATCATACCTTTGGAATCTGCCCACGTCTCAAGACGCGCTAAGATCACCATCCCTAACACCTTGACCGTGGCATCAATTAAAGAAATGGGTCTATAACAAGAAGGGTCCTCCTTCTTTCCCTTTTTATACCCAGGGACCACTATGGCCTCTTTCCATGATACTGGGATTGGACCAGATATTACAACTCTAAAGACATTTTTCAGGAGGGGTGCCCAAAGTTGATGGTTACTCTTAAATAAAACGAGGGGCACCCCATCCGGGCATGGGGCTTTTAAAGATATACCTTTGTTGAGAGCCTCCTCCACCTCGCTCACAAGGAGCGACAAGCTCAGAAGTTCAGCAGATAATATGTCAAGTGGGACCTCCTGACTTATTTCCAAGTTAGTAATGCCGTGCGGATTAAATATTTGTGTATAATGGGATTCGCAAATATCGCCTGGCATTAAAGTATCCATGGCCCTTGAGTCCTCAGAGAACAAGGGACGATTTACTATCTCCCAGAAGCTTTTAGAGTCCCTCAGCGCACCTGCTCTCTCTAGGTCCTCCCAAGCCCTTTTCCTTAAATCATGTTTCCTCTGTGTAACTATAACCTTATAGGACTGCCTTGCATTCCTAATAAGAGCTTGATCTCGTGGGCTGGTATGTAAAGCCTTCTTTAGGTCCTTCTGGGCCCTTGTACACTTGGCATCAAACTATTTGATGCCCTTAGGTTCCCTTGATGCCAACGAGCTTGTCAAGTTATTTGCTACGTCTCTACAAATTTCCTGGAATCCGTGCACAACCATTTCGGGGGTGGGGGGAGTCATGATCTAGGCATTCCAAGATCTTATGTAAATTTGCCTTAACCGTTTTCTCCTCAAATTTAATAGAATTTGTCTTATTCCATTTTATTCTCTCACCTTGATTTGAGCTGTAGTGAAGGGAGTGACCATCACCCTCCTTTTCTTGAGCAACTACATATAATGAGGCAGTGAGCGGATTGTGGTCGCTAGCGTTATTTGGCGCCACCTCAAAACCATCTACCAAGAAGGACGAGTTTTTAGATATTAACATAAAGTCAATAACGCTTCCCTTTCCTCTACCCATATAGGTGGGAAAGGGAATTATAGAATTGCTAACCAGTGTATCCATTAAACACAAATCATTTGTAACGATAATATCATTTAAGGCCTCTCCCTGCGGTGTATGTAAAAAATGAGTTAAGGGTTGACCATCAGTATCTGTTAGCCCGCATGCAGTATGCAAACCATTCCATCATACATTCCAACCATATGGGGTTATGCCACTGATCGTTACTATTCGAAAACAAATGGACCTACATGTAGCTATATAGGGATATTGTAATTTCCCAGTGTTTAAAAAGGAAAACTAAATACTTCTATATTCTTAAATACCTACATAGCTCTGAAACATCTTCAGAATCTATCACTAATGTAAAACAGTATGACATTTTTTGTCTGTATTGAGACCACATTGTACTGATCTCAATGTGTCTATCCACCATGTTTCTTTACTACTCAATTTTCATTCTTAATCACCAACTCTGTAGTACTTTGGAACATAGTCAACCAATAATAATGAATTCTGACTAATCTCAATAGTTCTGTGTTTCTCAATAACATGTCTACTTATGGCAGACCTCTCATCTCTGTTCCTTATTGAATAATATATATACACAAAAGTTAGAATTATAATTGATAAACTCCATGTTCCTAAAGGTCTTAGTGAAATCATAATTGGCGTTAACCACAGTTTTGTCTCTCACATAGCTACAGCAAGCACAGTTATTTAATCTAAAACACCCATTGACTTTACTCCAATTCACATTGATGGCTTCTTCTCTGCATACCTAATAGTATTGCTTAAACTCAAAATATTTTTCAGTGTATCCAATTTTTTATACGTAATTAACACTCTCTTGGAAATACTACAAGTCAAGTCCTTGTTTATAATTAGTATTGCCAAATGGTTTCTTAAAACATTATACATTTTCTGATTTTCTGCACAAAGCTTAGTTATGAATCTCATCTTGTTATCCTCTTTAATTCTATATTTGTGTTTCTCTTTATCCTTTAGTAATACTGCACTGTCAGGATTTCGAATCTTAGTAATTGCTGCATTTAAAACCCTTTTCCGGATATTCCCGTTCAATCAGTGTAAACACAGTTTCCAGTTGCTGCGATTGATAATCTTTAGCGTCATTCCAATTGTGTTTATGTCTTAATAACTCAAACATGGGATCTTTTTCTTTTCTTTTTGTGGATGTCCTGAGTTGTAATGCAAAACACTACTGCTCGAAGAAGGTTTACTAAAGGATCTAATATGCAATATCCGATTCCTCACATAAAGTTACAGATCCAGGAGTGTCAGTCTGTTTGTTATATTCCAATGATATTTCTACATTTAAAGTATTTGAGTTCAAGAAAACATGGTTGTCCGCAATTCCTCTTCTGTACCATTCCAAATAAAAAAAATCAATCAATATACCTGAATCGTGTAACTACATGGTATAACCTTCATGGCATGCTCCTTATCATGTCAACTCATAACTGACTCCAAGGGTCAGTTGGCTGACCTCCTGTTAAGCTTTAGGGACACAACAAGCTGCTAGCAGTCCATGTGCTGAAGAGCCTAGCTGACCAGGTTCACCTGGATATGCCCTGCACCCTGCAGGTGTCTTTTGCTGGCTTGTCTCTTGACCCTCAAGTGGTGTTCCTGAGATCCCGGGACCCTTGGCTGTGCCCTAGAGGGCTGGCCAAAACAAGCATGTGCACTTAGAGGAGTGCAAACCACTCCTTCCCTGCTCTGGCATCACAGAGCCAGCCCCGCCTTGACTCCCGCATAGAAAAAGAAAATGAAAATAAGGTACTGGTATTATGTTTTTGTTTGTCTTTTTTGCACTGCTGAAATAGCAGTGCTGCAACGCAAATTCGCCTTAGCGGAGGGGCTGCCACTGGTTACACAGCCTTATGAGGATGCGTGTGTTCCCCAGCCCACAAGGTCTGACACTTGAACTAACATGCAATTCGAACCACATGCAGCTGTGAAGACTGTGAAGACAATGGCATAATTCAATACACTGGCTAACTTTACTTTCATATTTATAACAGAATGGAAAAATAAATATTGTCACCACTCAATTCGATGATAATACCTGCTTTTCTAACCATCTATTAGGCTATCTACGTAAGACAACTCAGAGTGACATCCATTGTCTACCCTCCTCTATCACCACTCGTCACTCCTCATGCCCTATGGGTTCTTTGAGGTCTTTGAAGGAAGTAATGGCTGAACGTGACTAGATGAGGTTATATTAGTGTTTTAAAATGCACACCGTCCTTTGAAAAGCCACCACAGAAGGCTCATCTTCGAGGAGTGAAGCATCCTCTCTTCCTGAGCTTCAAGTTAAAGGCAAACTCCCACTTTTAGTACCATCTGCAGCTTTATCAATTGTCCTCGGGCATACCTACCCCAAGGAATTAGCCATCTGTCAGCTTGTGGACAAGAAATATCGAGAATGTAAATATTTAGTGCAATAGCTGCTAATAGTGAATAATATAGCAATAATTTGCTTATTCAAAGCACTTCGAAATGCACTTGTGTGAAAACCAAAATTGTGTGTAGGTATTGTGCTGTAAATCACCACCTCAGTCTGAGCTTAGTAAAGATTGGGGTGGTAATGAAGGTCGCTAAGCGTGCCTCCTGCGGACATTGTCAATTTGGCGTCAATTTTCAAACCCAATGTTTTTTTATGTCGTCAGCAAACATAAAATGTTTCACTAGTAGTGTAAGGTAACAAGATACATAGAAGGATTGCAGGCTACAAAGTCAAGGGCATTAATATCGGCCTTTTGTATATACTACATCACCCATCACCACATTGACACCATTAGTATATATTTTTTGTGTCTACTATTCTTAACTCCCCATCCACTTGCACTATATTTACCATATGATGCAGTAATTAGGTCAATGTATTGGAGACACTATTTTTGTCATGCTGCATGTCAAATGCAAAATAGTGGAGCTGCACTTAATAAAATCAAATGTAATAAAAAAGCATAAAACACAGTCCTGCAACTCTGCAGCCAAACCTTTGAAGGGGATGAAAAATTAGTTTATGAAAATGGTTCATTAGAAAAGAAATGACCAATTGACGAGCCGCCTGGTAAAGATTTACCTTGACCCCAAGCTATTATAGAAAATAGTAGTTGGTCTTAAAGGTCATAGGCCACAGAAAGCCCCAAAGCATTTAGAATAAGTTGCTATCATCATGCAAAGGTTTTCTCACAATGCCCCTTATATGTGACCATACCATATACTGGTCTACAGCCAATCCTTAAAGTGTTTCAACTTACAGGTTTTTAGAGGACTTTAGTAGGGTGTACAACCTTTAAACACAGCACTTCTATAAATGCCAGATGATGCGGCACTGAGCCAACCCATTTATTGTTGATGATCTGATAGACCTAAAGGTAAAGGGAGTTAGAATTAAATCATTCAATTTATATGACAGTTTAACTCATTTGTCTACACAATAAGGACCAGGAACCAGTTACCATAGTTAAAAAGGTTTATTACAAGTTAGCGGTCAGGTTAAGATAAGCAGATCTTAGTACCATGCTGTAAAGATACATAATAACAACCAGAAAGGTCAACCTCCTAAGTAAGTCTAGGCGTACCAATAGGAGGCAGACAAGAATTTCAGAGAAGAGTTTCTTATTCTCTCCTCTATGCATGAGGGATGTTTAAAATCATCAAAGTAAAGCCATACTAAGGAGGATGGTTTACAACCTAACAGGGTTTCAAAAGTCAAGGAAATGTAGAAAAATAGGAAATATGATGGAAAATGTGGGAAGGTGTCAGCATTTCAGAAGCTCAGTCAAGAGACATCTTGGGTCCGGGAAATTAGTGTTTAGCCTAAGGCGCATCCAGTAAAGAATCAAAGGGGATAAGCATTGAGGTCTAAACCTCTCAAAGTCCAAGGGAAAGTAGGATAACCTCAGACAGTTTGAACTCCAGTAATTTCCACCAGAAGTAACACCCCTCTGTTCGCATCATCAGGGGCTCCATTGCCCATTCCATTCTCACATTGTAAGAGGTAACATTCACCAATACCCCAGACCAAACATGGGAACGATATTGTTCTAGATGACCTGTGGCTCACTGAAACATTAATAAATAGAAACTTCCAATTGAAGCTCTGGCTCTCCATGTTCTTTGTCAAGGTCCTTTTCTCAGGCTCCCCCTCTGTCACTTGTACAGTGTTGTATCTATTCTCAACTAACAAACTATTTGAATGGAACTGCAAAGAAAAGATATTCAATCAGAAAATGGACAACATAATTTTATACACAACAACATAACAGCCTAGTTAGGGCAACTTAAAGTATTAAATCAATGGTGTGCATTCAATATGCGTGTGCACCTTCAAAAACAAATTAATAAAACTGTCAGTACATTGGATTCATGTTAAGGTTCATAAAGGTAAAATAACTTTGAGTAAATGTGTATACGTGTGACTAAGAACTACATTATAAATACAAAGGTGAAGGATCAGTGCACACACTACATAAATATTATTTTGGTTCTTTAGTAAGTTAATTTTAATAGTGTAAGGATAGTTTCTATTCAATCACCTAAACATTAAATGTCATTTAAATTATTAAGGTACTCAGTATATATGCATTCTCTAATTCTTCAGTGACTGCACTTTAATATTGATGTCAAATGGAACACTTACATTAGTATTGTTAGACCACACAGAAACCAGGTGCTAAATGCATAAAGAAATTAAACAGGGATCAAAGCATTTGATTCCTGCTGCTGGTGACTCTCCCTCATTGCTGAGTACCTGTCTCATGTCTTGTTGGCCACATTGTGATAAGAATCTAGTGGCCTCACTAGAGAGCCCATCATCTTTAGCAATACAAATGAGTGGTCATAATCAGGAGCAGGGGATAAGCAACCAATGATTCATGGAGTATATATTATGAAATGAATGTGTAGCTAGAAATAAAAATGGCTGATATGCCGGTGGGGTAACCCTCCCTCATTGCCAGGTACCCAATGTCTAGTCTTTTAATGTGGGACTGAGGTTTCAGGATTCCAGGGACACTTAACAATCTCCGGATGCCTCTAGGTAAACTTATAAACTGTCTTGGGTGGGTGTTCAGCAACTACTGATTCCTAAGGTGTTTATTTGGAATTTAACAAAATGTAAGGTATCATGGGAATAAAATAAGTTAACCTAGCTGTTTCTCTTTTCGTAGTTAGGGAATGTCCTATTACTTACTGGTAATCTTCATTACTCCTGGTCCCGTTGACCTCATCCCATTCCTTAAAATATGGAGATGACCATCTCCACGACAGAAAAAAGAAAAGAAGCATGCTGGGATATCCTACCTGCTCCCTCCCACTGGGAGTACATAAGCGGTACCAACCCAGCATGCAGCCTGAAAACACCAAGCCAACAACAGGAAGGCCGGCCGCAAGGGAGGGAGGGAGGGAAGTAAGGAATGGGACGAGGTCAACGGGACCAGGAGTAATGAAGATTACTGGTAAGTAATAGGACATTACCCCCAGGTCCCTCCTGACCTCGTCCCATTCCTTAAAATATGGAGAATACTAAAGCAGAGAACCCGGCCTTCCGGAACCCCACCAACAACAAGGGCACCAGACCAAAAAACAGAACCCCACAGACCCGAACCAAGACCCCAAAGGCCAGAAGGGGACTGCCACGAAAACAAGAACCACCAACCAGGCAAGCCGGAAGGGAGGCACAGAAGCAGAGCCAAGCCCCCAAGGGAGCAGGCAGAGGGGCCAAAACCAAGCCCCCCCCCCATGACCAAAGGAAGCCCAGGAGAAGCGTGCGCGCCCCAACTGAGAACGGAGCCAGGAAAGGGTAACCAACCAGCGAGAAACCCCCAAGGGCGAAGCCCCCGGACCCAGGCCCCACCAGGCCACCAAACAACCAGGGACCAACAGGCCAACCCAGCCCAAAGGACAAGGGCAGAAAGAACAGCCTGCACAGGGCGGAGGAGCCGAAGGACCAGGAAGGAACAAAGCAGAAGGACGACCCCCACACAGCAGGGAAGCCCCCAGCAGAACCGAAAGAGGGCAGCAACAAGGAACCACAGAGAAACCAGGCCAAAGGGCAGGGCCGACCAAAGGCCAACCCCAGGAGAGACACCGAAGCCAACCAACCGGGAGAAGAACCCGGCGCCCCAGAAACGACCAAGACCGGGGCAAACCCCCAAAGCAGGAGGCAACTGGACAGAAAAACCAGCAACCTCCACAACAGAGGCAGGGAGGGCAAAAGCCCAACCCAAAACAGACCTGGCAAAAACCAGGGCTCAACCAAGAAAGCCAACAAAGGCCCACACGGAACCAGGGAAACCAAAAACCCCAGAACCGGAAAGGAGGAACCGACCCCCAGGAGGAAAAGGGAGACACCACGGAACCACCGCAGGCGCAACCCCAAAGGCAGAAGGCCAACAACAAGGCCCACAGCTCAACCCCAGGAAACCAGCCGCAGAACAGGCAGGCCAGCCAGCCAGGAGGCACACAACAGCGCACCACCAGGACCCAGAAGAGCCAAAAAGGAACCCCAAACCAGGAAGGGGCACAGGGAGGGCACAACAGCCAACCACAGCCAGACCTCCCCGAGATAGGAGAATCAGAGGAAGGAAGCCCAGAGCCCACACAACGGACCCAGCGCCACAGCCAACCGAAGGGAGCGGACCTAGAAAGGACCGAAGACCAAGCCAGGACCGTGACAAAACCCAAGAGAAGGAGCAGCCAGGAAAGGACCCCAGCAGGAACCAAAAAAGGACCCGAAGCAAAGAAGGGCCCCACAGCCAAGAGGCGCTCCAGCGACCCAAACGCAAAGCCAACGGGAAGCCAAAACAGGGAACGGAAAGGCAAAACCAACAGAGGCAGAGCCCCGGCCCTCAGAGCACACGGGAAAAACCCCTTCACCCAACGAGAGAGCAAAGGACACAGGCCAATAACAGCCCCCGCGGGAGCACAGAGCCAAAGCCAAGCCCCCAAAACCCCAGACCCGAAGTAAAGCCAACCGCAACCCAAGGCAGAGTGAGAGGGGCGGGAAGCAGAAACCCGGCCACACACCAGGGGAGGCAGACAACCAAACCCCACAAGAAGGGAAAAGGCATGGCCAACAGGGCAGGGCATAAGAGTCGAACAACCCAAGAACAAGAGGCCACCCAAGCAAAAGCCAAAGAAGAAAAACAAATCCCAGCCACCACCGGAGGGAAACAGGGTGGCAGGCGAGAAGAAACCCGAGCCAACACCACCAAAAAAGGCCAAGGCCCACCAGCACAGAGGAAGGGCACAACAACCAGGGGGAGACACCACCAGAAGGCAGACACCCTTGCATGGGGCAAGCAAAAGCACCCGAAGGGAGCAAGAAGCGCACAACAGGGAAAACCGTAGGCAGGCAGGCAGGCCGGCACCCAGACAGGCACACACCCCGCTTGAACCAACAGAAGGGCAGGAACCAAAGGGCGAAAGGAAGCCGTAGAGAGGCCACACACACGGGGAGACCGACACCCAAAACCCACCAGCAGGGAAAGGGCACAGCACAGCCAGGATCGGCAGACAGGGCGGGGCACAGGAGCCAGGCACACGAAGAACAAACGCCCACCCAAGGCAGAGCCATGACCCAGCCACCACCGGATGTAACAGCGGCCAGCGAAGCAAAGCCCCAAAGCACAACCCACCAGCCAGAGAAACAAGAGGGGAGAAGGAAACCACAACAGGAAACCAAACCCCACCAGGCAGAAGGCGAGAAGCAAATCCAACAACAACAGGACCCACCAGGAGCCCAACCAGCCCGGCCCGGAGCCAACAGCCGAACAAGGACAAGACGCCACCAGGACAGAGGAAGGGCCCAACAGCCCCCCGACAAGGAAACAAGGGGAGGACACAGGAACCCACCGAAAGCCAGAAGCCCCGAGAAGGGCCCAAGCAAAGCACCCGAGAGGAAGCAAGATGCGACCAGCAGCGGATACCGCAGGAACCTGACAGGCACGCACCAGGACCGAACCCACAGGAACGCCAGGAACCAAAGGGCAGCAGGCCGCAGAAAGCGAGCCACGGCCCAGCAGGAAGACACCCCACCAGGGACGGCCAGGCAGCAGGAGGACCAGAAGCCAAAGCCACAGGGCAACACAGCCGCAGACAACAGCACAAGCGGCAATCGACCAACTCCAAGCAGCAAGCACCAGAGGGATATGCCAGATGGTAACAGCAAAGAAAACCAGCAAGAACCCCTGAACCAGAAAGCACAGGGAGCCGCAGCAGCAGGAGAAGGCCAGAACACGAGCCCGACAAGGCCCAACCGGAACCCCCAAAACAGCACGCAGGCCAGGGAAACAGGAAGAAAAAGCCCAATCCACGCCGCAAGGGCAAGCCAACCAAAGAGGCACGCCAACGGCACACAGGAGAAAACAGAGGCGACCCAGGAACACAGAGGACCAGGGTGCAGGCAGGAAGCGAGAACCGCCCAACCCCAAAGAAAAAAGGGCCGGAGAACCCCTGAGAGAGCCAAAAGGAGGGGGCCCACCCGAACGAAGCAGGGGTCCCCACAACAGGAGAAACACCCCAGGACCACTCCAAAGTCGAAACCCCAGAGGTGGAGAAAGGACTTCAAGGAGGCAGGAAGAACGCACCCCCAGCCCACCGCCTCGACCAACAGAACACAACCAGGCGAGGAGGCACGGGAAAGGCAAACCAAAGCAGCAAGCACGTAACAGCAACCCCAGCAGCATAAGAGCTAAGGCAGCACAGGAGACCAAGTGACATGCGGATACAAGCAGAGGAAACTGATGAAAACAGCACACACCCCACACAACCGGCAGGGAGACGCCCAAAGGACGACTCCCACCAGCAACAGTCACGGACAACAGGCCAAGAGACGGAACCAAGTCCAGCAAGGCCAACCCGCCCATACACAGCCTCAACCGCCACACAGCACATAAGGACAGTGAACAGGAAAGAAACAGGGACGTACTATACATGGTACTCACCAGGGGGGCAGGAAGAGGGCCCCAACAGTACCCCCCCACCCCCAACAGACTTGCCAGGTGCCCACCAGAACACCAGCGCCGGGCAGAGAAGTCCCCCCCACCCGCAGAGGACACAGCAAGAACCACACCGGCCTCAGGGAGGGAGCCCAGGACCAGGACCAGGACCAGGAGGAACCTGCAAAAGAAAGACAGCAGGAAACACGGGGACACAGTAAAAAAAGAAAGAAACAGGAACCGCTACGCGGTACTCACCAGGAGGGCAGGAGGAGCACCCCAACAGCCCACCGCCCTCCAAGAGACTGCCCAGGCGCCCTCCAGGACATCAGCGCCAGGCAGAGCAGACCACACCTCGGAGGAAGGCCGTAATGAGACAGCCCCAAACACAAGGGAACTGCCAAGACAAAGGCCTCACAGCACGAGGGGTTGGCAGCACAGTGGCACGGCACATCACATCCAGAATCCAGAGAGTCAGCCAGCCACACGTCCAAGCTTCACCAACACATCAAGAAATGTGCGTGCAGCAGGCACTGGAAGGAATACGTACCAAGCAATGCAAGACTACGCAGCAGAGAAAACGCCTGAAGCTCTGAACCGCAGGACAAAGCAGCATGCCAGTTACCACACCAAGCAGGTTCTGCAAACGTCCGGAGAAATTCGTCTGGGGATCGAAGGTAGGTCAGCAAAAGCCACGGAGGCCGGAAACCTAGGAGCAAAGCCCGGCAGAGCCCCCCAGGAACCACCAACACTCACAGCAGCGCGTCTCCCACCACCGGCCAAGCCCCAGGGAGACGCGCATAGCAACCCAGAAGAGGACCGGGAGAACCAGCGCCCCAGCCGCAAAGGGCCGGGCGGCATCCAACGCGGCTCCTGGCAAGTTGGCAGGCCAGGAGAACGCGGAGCAGGATGTTGAGAAGCCCAGCAGCACGACATGTCCCTCAGAGAGGAGGACTTCAGGGACGGAGAGGACAGCCCAGCAGCCCGACGAGACGACCCTGAAGCCACCGCAGGTAAGAGAAAGCAAAAACTCCATCCATTCTGTCGGAAGACAGAAAAAAGAACAGGGTGCATGCTGGGTTGGTACCGCTTATGTACTCCCAGTGGGAGGGAGCAGGTAGGGTATCCCAGCATGCTCCATTTCTTTTTTCTGTCGTGGAGATGGTCATCTCCATATTTTAAAGAATGGGACGAGGTCAGGAGGGACCTGGGGGTAATGTTAAGTACTCACATCTCCAAAAGACCATGCCAAATCATAGTTTTAAAGTAATTGTTTTAAGGTTTCTCATCTCACCCACCCTTGGTGGCATGCTTCCTCTTACGTCTTGCTCCTCACTTGTGCCTAGTAGAAATTTACATGAGTGGGCTCAACCAATTCAGTAAGTAAAACACACTTCTAGAGATGAAAACAGTATCACTCTGCAAGGGAACAGAAAAACCAGAAAAAGCTTAGTGACTGACTTGTAACTTTAATCCAGTCACCAGTTGGCAAGATTAAAAAGTAAAGGGAAGAAAAACTCAGGGATTAGGTCTGCATGTGTAAACTCTTCTTAAAAGCATATAGTTGGTCTGTGGCTTTCCTCAGGAGAGATGCCCCTAAATAACGCTGCCTAATTGAAAAAGTCCTTGGTAATAAACCAAACTGCTTCATCTGGCGATATATGGAAGGAAATATGTTTTCTCTATTATGATACACTACATGTAAGAGAGGGAACACAACAGCATAGTAGTTTGCCAACAGTAAGTTCGTGGTGGATTTTTGGGAGTTTAAGAACCATCTCACACATTTGATCACAGGAATTATGCAAAATCGTGAAACTTTTTTGTGTTTAATAATCACACAAGAAAAAAGGCAGTCAAAATCTGATGGATGGTCATACTGATATGTGTACATAACCCTTACACACAAACACACATGAACATCTCATAAACATCCACAGTAGTGACCTAAGGATACTTGTCACTGTACACAATTAATGTTCTATTGTATTTTCAATTAACTACCTTGCAAGGGGCAGGGAACTCAGTAAGAGCCAGAAACAGATTTTAGCAGAGAGGGTACACCTTAGCAAGTGTGACAAAATACCCTGCCCCCGGATCCTCTCTTTGCCCAACTCATTTAAAAAAGGTGGACCCCAACAATTCTGTCTAAAGAGCCCCCATTGGCTCAATCCATGGAATACTTCCTTTGACAGCCTGATGCAGTAGGAGTCATTGGAGGAACAGGATTACACTGCCTGCCCTGTATAGGGTGGACGGTGTACTGTTTTTTTTCCTGATTATCACCACCAGGGACAGGAAAAAATAATAATTACCCACACATCTTGGGAGAAAACCCTCAGGATGTTGAGGCCATTAGTCTTTTGTTTTTCAGTAAGAAACTCCTGCTTCTGGAGATTTTTTTCTGAAAAGCAAACAGATTTAAAAGGTTTGCTAAACAGCCATGACAATTCATGGTAGATGTCCACCAAACATTCAGGGCTTCATTTACAAGCCCTGTGAGCCGTTGGAATGTCTTTTTTAATAATGCTCCAGTTGCGCACATATTTACGAGGCTATGTGAAGCCACCCTACAAGGCATTAAATTGTCCTTGTAGATATGGTTGAGGAAACCAAGCACAAGTGGCTGCGTTGCCTCACACTACATTAGGGTGGCGTTATAGTGGGTGTTCCCACATAACACCAATGGCATTTGGCACATTCCCAGATCTGCAACATGCTGTTCACTTGGGAATTCGTCAAAAGCCTACGCCTACCCAAGGGTGGTGTAACAGTGGTTGTACCAGAAGTAGTAGGCATACAGTTCAGTCATTTTTCAGCACTGTTCCAGTCATATGAACTGAAGGAATACGGAAAGGGCGAAGACCCTCCACCTCGAAAATCTTTGCTATTTCTGGTTTTGATCATGAGAAGCATTTATCTCATAAATAAGGATTTACAACTTCATAGGAAAACATCAAGGATTCCTTTATTTTGGACTATGTAAGAAACTATTTCTGTTCTGTCAGGTCCTTGTGTATCTCTTCCAATCTGTTTTTAAGTCTGGCACTAGCCGAAACATTTAGATTATTAAAATTATATGCAAACTATGTTTAGTTGTAGGACTTTTGGCCAGCCCTCTTTATCCTTTGTTCTGACAGTCTGTCATTTATATTTTTCTTCTGCCAGTGATAGCATATAGCATGGGATAATGGGTCACCCCTTTTCACTCATGGATAATTTCACTGAGAGTGATGATGTTGATCCCTATCATAAGGCGCATGTCAACACAACAAGTAGTTTCATTCAGTGCCAAGTAGTACTGGCAAAATGTGTTCCTTTCTAGACCAATTTCTTTTATTTGGCTTTTGGCAATTTTATTTTTGTGATATTGGTCAGGGCTAGGTATCTCCCTCAACATTAAAGTTATACAAAAATCATGAAAACACAAAATGAGCTTTGATAAAGCAAACAGACTGACAGCCTGTGCCAGATGTACCAGCTTTTGCAAAGCTTGTTATATATAGTTAATAGTAATGTTGTCTTGAGGCATGTTTTAAAGGCAGCATCTTCATTATCATTGCATCTGACATACGTTTGGCTGTGTTGATTATTAATATAGGCAAATTGTGTGTGCAGTTCCACGCTGAGACCCTCTACTTTGCCAGGGCTGTTTCTTTCCATTCTTTTTCCTTTTTTTATACAATCGCCGCAGTGTGTTTAAACTATGTCCTCGTGTCCTCATTCTGTAGTAATTCAAGTCCCTTTTCTTTGTGCCATTAAGAAGCATATTTTCCTGTGATGTGTATTAAATCTAGAAAGGGTTTCTAGCTATGTTCTAAATGTACGTGACTCCAAGGAAGTGCCAGTAGTTTTCTCATAAATTGCATGCAATGATTAATTTTTTTTAACATTTGAAAACATGTGTTGCAAAGATATGGCTGCCTCATTTAGTGAAAAGATGATTTGTTCCCTTCTTTTTGTGGAAAATGCTTACAATAAAAAAAGCATATTAATTATCGCATCAGCTTCCAAGGCCCAGACTATTGCCTTTATCAATGCTTGTTTTTAAGTACTGTTTAGGTATGCAACATCAGCTACATAATGGGACGCATTTGCTGTGTCAGAGGTACCGTCCTCAAAGATTTGCAGCTCGCCGACCCACCAGGAGTGGATGAACTTAAAGGAAATCAATTATAATTTAGCTAACTTAGCACGAGTGGTTTTGGAATACAGCAGCAGAGTGAGAAGATTGCAGCATGCTCCTTGCGGCATCACACTGGCTGCAATTAGTAAAAAGCTGGCTTTCAATTTACCGAAAATGAAAATCACTAAAGATGATCAATGGCTCCTGCCAAGAACCTGGAGGAAAGAGAACATTACATCTGAAATATCATATTATCCTATTTCGAATTGCATTTGTGGAAAGATGAAGCAGTTTTCTCGTGAAAACTCTGGGACTGTATAATGTTTCATTTCTAGACAGTGGTTGAAGTCTGTCCCCGTTATGAAATGATGTGAAATTATTTGATATATGCTAAATATTAAAGTTTAGGTATTGCTAGGAAGCAGTACTTCAAACCCTTCCCTCCTGGCATTATATTTCAATGGCTGTATCTTGATAATAGTCTGAAAATGATTGTCGTAATTATGCATGCGATACAGACAACAGTGCTCCAATTAGAACAATAGGTAATTGGGGGGCGTGGCTTGAGCGCCGCACAAGATGGCGGCGTAGCTCCGGAGCTCCGTGGATCGAGCGCCGATACCAGCAACTTCCACAGCTTTCCCTGCACTTTTCGGAGGAACTGCTGTCATATTTCGGCATCGGAGCATGAGGTGAGCAGCATACTGTTACCTGCGTCCCTCTACTCCGCTTCAATGCGCACTTTTCCTCTGTGACGCGGCTCGCAATTTTCGGCGGCCGCCATTTTCCCTCATTTTTGCCGCGGCTCATACTATGCCGGCAAATAACGTTCCATGGTCGCAAGGTGATTTCCGATTTTAGAAGCTTCGTTCACCTGCGCATTACCATTGAAAATCACCAATAAGACTCTTCTCTGATGCTTTCAGTCTTTTTTCGTCATATTGAGGAGCGTTTCACGCTGCACTATTGACCAGGCGCCTCTCCTCACAGGAATTCGTCTTCAGGCTTCTGCAACAATGTTCTTCCTCAGGAATACAATCTTTATGTCCAAAATGTTGTTTGCGCGCCTTGACAACTCTTCTTAATGCAACCCTGGTTCTTGTACCTGCACTCTTCATTTAATAATGCCTTTGGAGCGACGCCCTTTTCAAATCATCTATCCCGTGAAGGATTTAGTGCGTGGAGTTGCATGAGATATCAATGACTTTTACTTTATATATCTAAGCACTACTATTTAATATTGTCACATTGGAGAGTGCCTTCTTCACAAGATCCTTTTTTCTTTAAATCTGGCATAGCACTGCCTTCTGTCTATCTTGCCTTATATGGGAAAACTGCGCAACCTCAAACTTACAGCTTCTAAGACCAAACCGCGTCATTCCTCGGACTCTGACTCGACGACGCAGACTATGGAGGACAGTATTCCCCCTAAACCTGATGTCACTCGTGGGGCTATTCCTAAAGCTACCACCTCCAGTAAGCTTTTACTACCAGGCTCTACGAAACGCTTAAAAAAGGATCCTCCATCTCCAGACTCTGCATCTCATTCCACTTCCATGGATCTCATCCTTGAAGAAATCCGTGCGCTTAAACCTTTCATGGCCGAAACTACTAAAACACTACAATTTTTGCATGACAAATGGTCCACTCTCGAGTCCAGAGTCCTTTTAGTGGAACAATCTACGGAAGCTCTTCAAACTTCCTGTTCTAGAATTTCAACGTTGGAGAAGAATGTCTCTCTCCTACGACGGCAGACTGAGGAGTTGGAAAATAGAAATCGTAGAAATAACCTACGTCTTTATAATCTTCCAGAACATACAGAAGGGTCTAATCCAACTGCATTCTTCCAAACCTTCCTGCCAAAAATTTTGGATCTTCCACCTTCCTCCACCCTTAACATCCAACGGGCTCATAGACTTGGTCCGAAAGTCTCCTCCAAACCCCGCGGAGTCATCATGTTATTCCTGCAATATACTGACTTACTTCAAGTACTCTCTGCAGCCAAAGCTAAGAAACAGGTTATGTGGGAAGGTCACCGTTTGTATCTCTCTCAAGATGTAGCTAAAGTGACAGCTGACCGCAGGAAACAATTTCTTGATCTACGACCACGACTACGAGACCTTGGTGCCAGATTTGGTCTTCTCCATCCTTGCCTATTCAAGGTCACTTACAAGGAAAAGACTACAACTTTCGAAGACCCACAAGTCCTTGAAGAGTTTCTCCTTCATCATGAAACCATCAACATGGACACTGCAAGATCTGTTTAATTGTTCATGTCCCCTTCGGTTTGACTAATATGTTCATCCTTTCATTACCCTATTGTATCTAGTCTCGATTTCCTTCATCCATTGTACATACCTCTCCTTAGAATATGTTGTCCTATGTATTGCGCAGTTCCTATTTTTTGTTATTCATCCGTCCTCCTAATATCTTCTTTTCCATTTTTTGTCTTCTTACAGATCCTCTCCTCATGTTCTCCATCCCGGTGTATTTTTACTCCCTCCACTTGACCTTAAGCTGGTTCCTCAGGTGTTCGATGGCGTGAGTTTCCGTTGTTGATGTCGTCCTCTTCTGGCGTCGTCACCCCTCAGTTCTCATCTGTATTTGTTGTTATGTCTTTACTTCTTTCTACTTTTCTTCTATTCTTCCTACTGTTCTTTCTCTCTATTTTCTTTCTTTGTTCTTTTCTCTTCTTATTCATTTCGTTCTGCTTGATCTTCTCTCTTTGTTTACTTCTTCTTACAGATTTTTCTTCGCATTCCTATTACCTCTCCCCTTTTCTCTATTCTCATTTCCTACTTTTACTTCAGCTTATCTTTTTATCATTCTCTTATTAATCTATATTCCGAGTAGTTACATGGAATGTTAAGGGTTTAAATAACCCTATTAAACGTCAAAGAGTTTTAACTCATTTGACTAGACTTAAAGCAGATGTAGCCCTCCTCCAAGAATCCCACCTTACAGAAACGGAGGCTACCAAACTCAAACGTTCATGGGTGGGTCAAGTTTTTTACTCTCCCGCTTTAGGTAAGAAAAATGGTACAGTTATCTTATGTCATAAAAAGTTAGATGTTTCAGTTTCTTCACAAGAATGCGATGTTAATGGTCGTTGGGTTGTTGTCAACTTTCTTATTGATAAAATTCCTTTAGCTATTTTTAATGTTTATGCTCCTACAGGTGTTGATAAATTGTTTTGGCCTGCTATTTCTGATAAGCTTGTCACTCTTAATGAACAGTATGTTATTTTTGGTGGTGATTGCAACCAAGTTTTTGATCCTTTTTTAGATAAAAATTCAACAGTTAAATTTGTTCCCTCTAAAATGCATTCTCAATTTATCTCAGCTATGAGAAATAATGCTTTGGTTGACATTTGGAGGCTATGTAACCCAGATCTACGAGAATACACCTTTTATTCCCCTACCCACCATTCACAATCCCGAATTGATTACCTTTTTCTCAGCAAACCCCTAGCACAACTTGCTATACATTCAGACATAGGTTCCATTTTAATATCAGACCACGCTCCTGTCTTTGTAGATATTGACCTTATCCCATACTCCCCTCACTCAGGGCGCTGGCGATTTAATAACTCCTTACTCCTTGACTCTAATTTCTGCACCCGTTTTACTTCTTTTGTCAATGAGTTTTTTACACTTAACCACCTTCCAGAATCCTCCTTTCCCATGATATGGGACTCATTTAAGGCAGCCGCAAGAGGTTTCATTATTAATTTTGTTTCTCACAAGAAAAAACAATCTATTTCTAAGTCAACTCAAATATTAGATAAAATTAAAAAGTTGGAATATATCTATTACAATTCGAATTCTGAATCCTCCCTCCGTGAACTGGTATCGGCCAAAATTGACTTTAATAAATATACCACCAATGCGGCCTCAAATTCGCTTCTTAAATGCAATTCCCGCTACTACGGAGGGCAAAATAAAATGGGCAAGCTTCTTGCAAACTATCTCAAAATACGTACTGAAAGGACTAAAATTGAATCCCTACAAGGTCCAGCTGGTGTTTCTTTGTTTAAAGATAAGGAGATATTAGCTCAATTTGTTTCGTTCTACAAAGCTCTATACACTCCCGAATCTACTCCTGACCTTACTGATCTTCTTGCATATTTTCAAGATATTCCCTCTCCGGATTCCTCTCACATTGACTTACAACCGTTGGACTCGGACATTACCCTATCTGAAATCTCACATGCCGTCTCTGTTCTTCGTCGCGGTAAAGCTCCAGGGCCCGATGGTTTTACTATTGAATTTTACACTCATTTTTCTTCCCTTCTTCTCCCTAAACTACTTTTGTTATTTCAATTCTTCTCGGCTTCCGGATCTTCTCAAGGAACTTTCCAAGAAGCATTAATTTGTCTCATCCCTAAACCCGATAAAGATCACACCCTATGTAAAAATTATCGTCCCATTTCCCTAGTAAATACTGATTATAAGATTTTTGCCAAAATTATAGCTCTTAGATTAGATCCTATATTGCCAGACATCATTGGTCCTGAACAGTCCGGTTTCGTTAAAGGTCGGCTATCATCAGACAATTCCCGTGTTTTCTTTAACATTTTGAGTAAAGCCCCCTCCCTATCTACTCCCCTTGCCGCTATCTCCCTAGACGCCGAAAAGGCTTTTGATCGAATAGGATGGGATTTTATGTTTCAAGCACTCCGTTGGTTTCGTTTCCCTCCCAAATTCATTTCTCTTATTTCCTTACTCTACTCTAGTCCCCACGCATCAATCTTTGCAAATGGCGTGACTTCCGATTACTTTCCCCTTCAAAGAGGGGTGCGTCAGGGATGCCCTCTTTCTCCTCTTTTGTTTATTTTGGCCCTAGAACCCTTCTTAACAAAAATTCGGCTCGACGAGAATATCACTGGTTTTCATTATGGACCTCAGAAGCAAGCTAAATTATCAGTATACGCAGATGATATTTTATTTTACTGTTCAAACCCCCAAACAACTCTTCCTTCCTTCCTTAATCAAGTTTCTTCTTTCTCGACTGTATCAGGTTACCGTCTTAATATTGACAAATGCGAAATTTTACCCTTAAACCCCTTATGTCAAAAACATCTCTTTGACTCCTCTGGCTTCTCCTGGCAGCCCACTAAGATTAAATATCTGGGTGTTTGGTTTGCCCCCCGTATCCCTGATACTCTTAAATTTAATTTCGAATCTCTGTCTAATAAAATTACTGCATCAATTAGTCGTTGGCACCCTCTCTTCCTTTCTTGGTGGGGACGTTTAGACTCCATCAAAATGATGCTAGCACCCTTGGTTCTCTATACTATCTCCATGATTCCCATTCGTATACCTGATCACTACTTCAAATCGATAGATTCTCTTCTAATAAAATTCTTATGGAAAGGTAAAAAAGCACGAATAGCTCTCTCTTCTTTAAAAAAGGACAAATCCCTAGGCGGTATCAAATTCCCTAACTTTAAATCATATCATAATGCTTTTTCCTTAAAACAATCCATGCGTTGGCTCTCTTCGGATCTTCCTCACAATCCTCCATTATGGCTTACGTTGGAATCTTCCTTATTACATCCATATGACTTCTCAGAAGTTCTCTCCTTTTCCTCCAATGTATCATCTCTTCGTTCCCCCATCATTTCTCACTCCTGTTCTCTTCTTCGCCCTTATGTCCTATCCACTTATCCCTCGGCCTCCTCTATTCATACCCAACCCATCTGGCATAATAAATTCCTCAAAATCCGTAACCGCTCATTATACTGGAAAACCTGGCATTCTCTTGGTTTAAAATGGATTTCCCAGCTTGTTTCCAATAATCGTCCACTTACCTTTCACGATCTCCAAATACAATTCTCGCTACCTTCCTCCTCTCGTAAACAATATCTGACGCTAACTCCTTCCCTTACCCGATACCTTGATTCGCTCCCCTCCACCAACTCTATCCCTGTCACTCATCTTTCCATTTCTAACGCTCTCGATCAATCCCTTTCCGCTTCATTTATCTATAAATCTTTGCAGTCTTCTACTGCACGTACTAAATCTAAGATTGAGTTGGCCTGGGAAAAAGATTTATCTCAAATTTGGTCATTCACTTTGTGGGATAAAATCTGGTCCAAAATTCACAGTACATCCAGAGCTGCTAACACTACACAAACCTTATTTTTTATATATAATCGTACACTTTTTACTCCTTCGGTTCTATCTTCATTCTCCCCAGACACTTCCTCCACTTGTTGGTCCTGTCCTTGCCCCTTAGCTGATTTGAAACACATGCTATTTGATTGCCCCCACATTTTACGTTTTTGGCGCTTGGTTTGGTCCCAATTACAAAAGATTTTTCGCTTTACTTTCTCCTTTTCAATCATTCACATTTTCCTAGGATCTCTCTCTCCTGCTTTCACCGACACGCACCATAACCATAAATTGATTGACCTTTTAATAGCCATTGCCTTTCACCATATTACCTCCCATTGGAAACAAACTACTGATGTTTCCTTTAATGCTTGGTGGAATGCAGTTTGCTTTAACCATCGTCTTGATACTAATTTTGTTTCCCCCATCTCCTTGGCAATTAAGCGCGACCTTTTATGGATTCCCCTCACAGATTATTTATCTAGGATTGCCAGACCTCCTCCCAACTCCCCTTTGCGTAATGTTGAAGTTAGTAAACCACCGTGAGCACATTTTCTTATTTACTTACAATGTTTCTACATTACATGTATTGTATACCATTCTATTTTTATGCTTCTTTACTACAGTTACTCCCTTCTTCCTTTACGTTACCTGATATGTACTACGATTTTTATTTTTATGTACGACACAGCTTTAATGAGTTGCCATTATTTTGTAAGAGAGATTTTTTAGCTTCCTTATCTTATGACTGTTTCTTCTTTTCTTGCCTATGTTTGTTCTGATTTCAATAAACTTCAAACTTAAAAAAAAAAAAAAAGAACAATAGGTAATTATAAATGCACCTGAGAGGTTCGCGATAATTACCACACCTGATAAAATAGAATACTCCAAAGACTGGAATTTATCAGGTGTAACTAATAATCACTGATTACAGGTTTGGCTCTATAGAATGGGGCATAACATATCGACTTTGGTGCCTTGCGGACTAAATCTTCCCATGTCCTACTATGTGGGCACGCTCGAACATTTTCCCAGGGGCCACAAATTATGGTCTGTGTTGTGCCCGAGGGCCGCATTAAGGGCAGCACAGTAGGAGTTGGGCTTTGTGGGGGTTAAGGTGGGTGTGAAAGCGAATCACGTGGTGTGATCAGTGAATGCTGGCGTTATTTTAAGGGTTTTTTTCCATACTACCCTCTAAATTAGGTCCCTAGTCTCTAGAAGAGTCCTAGATTTGACAATACACCTGCGAAATGTATATGTTTTGTGTGATACTGTGTATATGTGAAAAAATCTCAATAAAAATATCTTTAAAAAAAGAAAATACATTTTTAAAAAGAGTTTTGGCAGTACCAAGCTCTACAGCCAATTACATTGTACATAGGGAACAGGCTGTACCATATATAAGTGATACTATTAGAATAGCTGGTCTCACCTTTTGGCGAAGGCTGTGGGCAAAGGATGAGGCAAAATTTACGACTGATATAATAAAAGATTGCCTGGCCCTCGAGAATTGGAAAAAAATCCCATGGCTCGAGTACATTCAAAATCTAATAAGGGATTGCAAGATAGATTTTAGCAAAGGGGATTTAATAGCCATACAAGATATTAGTAAAATTGATTTGAAGCTGAGATACATCTCGCTTATGGATGGTGTTAAAACTGACTGAGTCAACCACAAATACAGCGTTAATGCCTACTGCCAAATCCCTTCTGTTTCAGGTTTACAATGTTACTTAAAAATGATAGTAAACTCCCAACACAGATTTTTTTTTTTCAGTTTAAGGAATTTTTTATTAAGTTTTAACAAATACGATACAAAGCCATATCATAGTTCAGGTAAACCAAAATAAGATAAACATGAGGCATATGGTGAATGTCAAAAAAAAAGTTAAGAGAAAGAAGATGAGAAGAAATGGAAAGTGAAGATTGAGAAAAAGAAGAAAGAGAGGAAAAGAAGAGGAGGGAAAGAGGAGAATAGAAGAAAAAGAGAGAGCTAGATCAAGACTAAGGGGAATATGTGCAAGGAAGGAAAGGACTAAGTAATCAATTGGGAGAGTTGGACGAGAGATAGGTAGTAAAAGGGAGCCATAGAAGATCAGATTTAATATTTAAGGAAACAGAAGAAGAGGAAGCGACAGCAATCCTATGCTCGTCACAAATGAAGTTCCACCAGGTAAGTACAGACAATTTGGAGTTATCTTTCCAACAAGAGAGAATCACTTTAAAAGCAATAGCAATAAAAAGATCAAGCAATCTAGCACTAGATGGCACAACATCTATATCAGCTGATACAGAGCCTAAAAACACATTTAGTAATGATAATGAAGAAGAGCAATGAAACTTTTGCATGCAAATATTCCAAACAGAATTCCAAAAGGATAAAACAGAAGGACACTCATATAAAAGGTATTTAAGTGTGCCTGTTTCTAAAGAACATGACGAACATAATGTAGAAACTGATGACGAAAACTTAGAAATACTTACAGGTGTGAAAACAGCTCTATGATATATAAAAAATAGTGATTGAGTAATACGTGCTGCAATTGAAACTTTAAACAATTTAGACCATAAACGATCCCAAACATCAACAGATAAGGAAACAGACAAATCAGTTTCCCATGCAATCTCAACATTTGATTTAGGTCAATCAATAACAGTTGATAACAATAGTTTATTTACAAGGGCGGCTTTAGGTTAGTGTATTAAAAACAACAGATATAGGGGACTAGAGGGAGAGAAAGACGGTAATGTATCAGGTGCTGAAAGAGTAGCCAAGTGAGATTGTATGGCGGCAGTAATATTAGTATACTCAGTAAGACAAGACAAGGAATAATAGTATTATTGGAGAAAAATTGATGAACAAATAAAATATCCTTTTCTTTCCAATATTTATAATAGAAAGATTTGCCCTTATATTTGAGGAATTTATTATACCATACAATGGATGACAAAAATTTTTGAAGAGGGGATAGATCCTTAGAGAATGTGCTGTGAAGTAATGTTTGTAAATATTTTAAGACCGGGTGTTTGGCCGAAAAAGAACAATTTGACATAAAAACAGTGTGTTGAAACGAGAAATCCTTTAACAGTGAGCGTTCAAAAGCAACCCATCTGGGTAGCGGGGTATCCATAAAATCATAAGCTAAAGAAAAGGATTGCTTAATCAAGAAAGCAGAGTGATAAGTTTTAAAATTGGGGAAACAAACACCACCTTCATTCTTAGGGCGGATGAGTTTGTGTAAGGCAATACGAGGGTGCTTATCATTCCACAAGAATTTAGAACAAATAGAATTTATACGATTAAAATATGAATTAGGTATTTTTACCGGGAGCATAGAAACAGTGTAAAGTATATGTGGCGTGATCATCATCTTAATAGTATCAAGTCTGCCCCACCAGGACAAGAACAGGGGAGACCAAATGTGTAGGAGGGAATGGATTTTTTGTACAAGGGAGGCAAACATAAGTTTGAGCGTGTCAGCGAGGGATGAAGAAAACCAAATGCCAAGGTATTTAATTTTGGAAGGGCACCACGTGAAATCAGTAGAATCAAACATGTATTGATAGCAGACGGAATTTAAAGACAAAATTTCTGTTTTGGATAAGTTAAGTTTATAGCCTGAAATGGAGGAATATAAACGAACTTCGTCCAAAAAAGGAGGGAGAGAGGTGACAGGGTTAGCCATATAAACCAAGACGTCATCAGCATATGCCGATATTTTTGTTTCAATAGAGGTGAGTTTAAAACCATTAATGTTGGGGTTAGTTTGGATGCGTTCCAAAAAAGGTTCAAGACAAAGGATAAACAACAACGGGGAAAGAGGACAGCCTTGTCTTGTACCCCTAGATAAGGAAAATAATCTAGAAAATTGGTTATTAACAAAAATACTGGTTCGGGGAGAGGAGTATAGGAGCTTAACCAGAGAAATAAAAGCAGGCCCAAAACCAAACCATTGTAGGGTACGAGACATAAATTGCCAATTGATACGTTCAAAGGCCTTCTCAGCATCCAAAGAAAGGGCTGCTAGAGGAGCTTTAAAATTTTTACTAGGAGAAATAATATTGGAAAACATACGAGCATTATCTGCAGCTAACCTGCCTTTCACAAAACCAACTTGGTCAGCTTTAATCAAAAGCGGGATAAGAGAATCAAGACGGGAAGCTAGGATTTTGGCAAAAATGTTACAATCATAGTTAATCAGGGATATAGGATGATAGTTTTTACACTGGGAGTGATCCTTTTCGGATTTGGGAATTATAATAATTAGAGCATCCAAGAAAGACCCAGACGCCTTAGCGTCAGCTATAAAGGAATTAAAAAGTTGCAGTAATTTCGGCACAAAAATGGCATGAAATGCAGAGTAAAACTCAACAGGTAATCCGTCAGGTCCTGGTGCCTTTGATTTTTTGAGGGAATTGATAGCCCGAAGAACTTCTTGAGGAGAAATATCTTTCTCTAACTGGCCAAATTCATCAGGAAGTGACGGAGGTGAGGGGAGGCCATAGAAAAAAGACGTTCAATTTTGTTCAGAAGGGTGTGTGTCATCGGTATAAAGAGCTTGATAGTAATTATGAAAAACTTCTGTAATGTCCTCATCAGACGAAACCAGTTTATTGATAGTATCATTAAGAATAGGGCCTACCGTTTTACGTACAGATTTTATTTTTAGATAATTTACCAACATTTTACCAGCCTTAGGAGCTGATAATGATGGAGGATTTTCCGCATCCTCCGGGCCGGCGGAAGCCACCGCCGGCCAGGAGGATGCGGAAAATCCTCTGCGGACCCACCAAAGACCCACCGCCACATTTGGATGGCTGGTGGGTCCTGGTTTCAGTCTTCCGCTTTTCCGCCGCGGTTGGCTTACAACCGCGGCGGAAAAGGCCTAATATGGTGGCGGTGTCTCTCAGACATATTAGGATGGTGTAAAATGTATGCTTTTCCGCGGCGGCTTTTCCGCCATGGAAAAGCATACGGACCTTCACTTCGGGGGCCCGTTGCGGGCCCCCTGGGTGAAGGGGGTTGGGGGGTGCACATGGGGGGTACCTATGGTACCCCCTGCATTTGTGTGAACAAAGCAGACTCAAGTCCGTCCACGATCCTAATGACCCCCTTATTTTGGCCCCTATGAAATTTAGATTTGACTTTCAGCAAGGTATTACATGCTTCAACTGTAGCGATTTTATTTAACTCCGTTTTTGCCTTTATTAGGTTCTGAAGGGCATCAGTAGACATAGAGGAGAAATAAGAATGTTCAAGCCATTTGATATTCTTGAGTTGGTCTTCATATTTAGTTCTATTTAGTTTCTTCTTTTTAGACACATAGGATATAGTGAAGGCTTGTAGGGACGCCTTAAAAGCATCCCAATTATTAGGAAGAGCGGTGTCTGACGGGTTGTTAAAAGTGAAATACTCATCAATAAACACAGTAACTTCTTTAACAAAAACATTATCATTCAGCAAAATGTATTGAATTTCCAATGACTAAATTTATAAGAGGTAAGGGTAAGGTCAAGGACTGCATGGACAGGAGCATGGTCAGAAATAAAAATAGAACCAATTTCAGATTTTTGAATAGAAGGGAGTAAAGATTTACTGACCAAAATGTAGTCAATCCTTGAGCGAGTATGGTGAACATTCGAGAAAAAAGTGTTCTCAAGGGAATCAGGATTGCAAGATTTCCATACATCATAGAAGGGACGAGAGGCAATGGCAGATTGGAAATATTTATGGGATTTGTCAGGATGAAATTTGCTCGAGGAGAGTCTATCTGAAAAAGGGTCAAGCCACTGGTTAAAATCACCAGCAATTACAATATTTGGACAATCAAATGAGGAGATAAGGATTTTAATACCATTCCAAAATTTGGGCTCAGGTCGAACAGGACGATAAATGTTAAGTAAAACCAATGTCTTATTCTGGATCACAACCTTAGCCATTACCGAACGACCTTCATCATCAGATTGAGAAGATATAATTTGGACAGACAACCCTTTATGAAACAATATAGCCACACCCCCTTTTTTTTAATAGCAGGGGAGAAAACCACTTGACGCACCCATTGTCTTTTTAGCTTAGCAGATTCAACATCCGTACAGTGGGTTTCTTGGAGAAAAACAACTTGTGAATTAAGTTTAGACAAATGAGACAATACCTTTTGATGCTTGACAGGATGTCCAAGACCTCGAACGTTCCATGTAACAAAATTACACATGATGGAATCTAAGGAAGAGGGGAGACACTTGGAGTAGGCACACTGCAGGAGAACAGCTACAAAAAAGGACACAGCAAACAAATACATTACAAATAAATAAAATACCCAACACATGTACATTGATAGGATTAAATGCGCCCAGAGTCATAATGGACAGCAAAACGAAATACGGAAGCCATAAAAAAAGAGAGTGTACAGGGAAAGGATAGCAGACGAGTACATGAGAAAGGAGAGAGATAGAGAAAGGGGAAAAGCAAGCTAGGAAGAAAAGAGAAAAGAGATAGGTAAGAAAGAAGAAATAAGTAGACAGATGAAGGCAAAAATGCCAGGTCTGAGAAGTAAGAGAAAAGCAAGACATCGGGAGCGAAGAGACGCCAAAGAGGACACAGATCCCAGCGAGCAGCAAAAGAGCAGAGAGGGGAGCGAGAAGTTAATCAAAAGGATGAAAAGATAGAACCTCAAGAAAAGGATGACGTAGAAAGGAAAGTCTTAGCGGAGCCATAGTAACCACATCAGCATAACTATTACAATCAAGAAGACGAAAAATATCAAGTATTAGTGTCCATGCTGGATGAGGAAACAGTTTGTAGGTATGCGTGTAGTTTTTGAGGATCATCAAACAAGCGGGTACGGCCATTATGAGTAATTTTGTAAAAACAAGGATGTAGGATACCATATTGGATGTTCAACCGTCTCATTTGAGGACGAAGATTCAAAAATTCCTTGCGCCGAGCATTCGTTGCAGTCCAGAGATCTTGAGAAATAAAAATGGCATGACTAGACCATATGAGACGTCGTTTGAGTCTAGCAGCCTTCAGAACATTCATTAACTCAGTAAACTCAAGGAATAGAATAATAATCCCACGAGGTTTGGACGCGTTGGATGTAAGACGACCTAAACGGTGAGCCCTCTGGATGTTAAGAGGATGAGACGCAGGTTGAAAATGTAAAAGTTCATGCAGAAACTTTCGTATGAAGGACACCATATCGGACCCCTCCAAATGCTCCGGCACACCATAAATACGTAGGTTATTCCTACGATTGCGATTTTCAAGATCCTCAGTATGGAGTTTTAGCTTTTGAATCTGTTTTTCCAGCAGAGGTATTTTAGAAAAGACATCCTGAATATCACTAACACATTGTTCCAAATTCACAACCTCGCCTTCCATAATGACCCATCTTTCTTCAATTCGCTTGAGTTTTTCATTGGTGGCAGACATAAAAGTTTGGAGACCCCGTACCTCCTCTAAGATGGAATCCAGAACGGGATTTGGAGAGGTATGAATAGGGGAAGGCGGGTCATTCTTAAGTCGTTTAGGTTTTGTTCCGGTTTGGGAAGATTTTATATTGCCTGCGTCGTGAGCCATTGCTATAACGTGAGCGCACACCAAAATTGGGGAAAAGTGTAAGATTTGAATAGATACAAAACACTCACAAAAAGTAATAGGGTAAGGGAGTCAGGTAAGGCTCAAAAAGGTCGACAAATATGTCAAGAAAGTGCCTACAAATAGGCTCTTACAAAAATTGACATTGTATACCACACGATAATAGTTCCGAACTAGGCTGAAGGAAGCATCCCTACCTCGACAGACAATATAAGTAGAAATATGGTGACCTGTCACCGCAGCAAATTAGTATAGGAAATCCTCAGGTATGAAAGGCAGAGACAAAATGACAAATATTCATTCAAATAATAATGAGGTAGCGCCATTGAGGAGAAACCAGTGCCAAGTAATAGAGGAACCAGGGTAGAAGTAATCCTCCAGCCAATGACTAAAATGGCGGCCGTTGTCCCACAGGAATATAAAACAGAGGCAGTCTTTATGAAACAAGCCAGTAGAAAAACAGGTTGCAAACTCGCGATTTATGCCATACCTTTACTGCTGGTGAAGAGAGAGTGGCAACGCAAGTACATGCTGGCACAAAAGCATGAGGAGGCACTGCAGTGTTTTGAGGGAGGACGCAGGCTCAGCGGCTCAAAATGGCGGCCGCCCGCGTCCCGCCGCTCGAGAAATCACCGATGCTGAATAAAGCTGCAAAAACGGCGGGGGACCCGCAAATAAAGCCTTCGACATTCGTGAACCATGTTCCGCCGTCAAGAAATGCGGGATACAGGCTCCGAAGGGCAAGAAGAGAGGTCCAAATATCGCTCGCAACTCCGTAGCTCTACGGAGCTCACGGGAAAACCGCCATCCCCTTCGGCGCGTAAGCCACGCCCCCCCCAACACAGATTTTATCTGACTAGGTTGAGATTTGGGACTGTACATTACCTTGTAGCATTCTGTGACAGGGAAAAAGGTTTCCACAAACTACCAAATTGCCCGTGTAATGGGAAAACCCCTCAGTCTACGCTACATTTTATACTATTTTGCACTCTGTACAGTCATATAAGGAAATTAATCATAAGGCCCCTTTTTCTTGCTAACAGATTGTTTAATTATAAAAATGCTTTTAATTATCGGTGTGGACTGCATTCTATGAAGACCATGTGCACCTTTGTATATTTCATCGTACGTGCAATCAGGAAAAGAAAAGAATTGGCACACTTAGATGGATTATCATATGAAAACACTGATGAGGATTATTAGAAATTGTTACAACATATGTCTAGAATTCCTTTTTACAGTGATTGTATTTATATGCGATTTTCGCACATTTTGCTTCTGTGTTGCACAAGGCTCACCATATTACAATATTAATATATTCTTGCGTAAAGTAAAAATACGTTATTAGATCGAATGTAAATATGAAACGTAGACTTACATAAATTCTCAAGACTAACATATTGTACATAGAATAGTTTTTAATACTTAGTGATAACATTTGTATTTAATAATGTTTTATGAAATGTAGTAATTTATCTTTTCTGTAACCCGGTCCACGCTTACTCTGATTATTGATCCTGTGGTTTCTTTGAAAATATGAATGGAAATTGTTTGTGTTTTTAAATTTACATACTGCATTTTGGATCAATTTAACTATGGATTGTTTTAGAATGCTTTTATGGATGTCTATTTTACTCCGAATAAAGCTGTTTTGAATTGAATTGAATTGACAATACTGTGGTATTCTGTATCTGAATTGCTACCCTCTATCTCACCTTGGGGTAAGCCTTTCTGCTTGCTATAACTACTTAGGGAGATGCAAGAGTAAAAAAGGAGTAACTTGATAATTGAATTGAAATGCAATTGAATTGCACAACGTGAAAGCAGAAAATCTAAGATCAATACCAATTTCCCCACTTGACCTAACTGTTTGATCCTAGACAATTACCTAATTTATTTTTACCTCCTTTTACTTCTTTATGACATTTAAGACCACTTTGAAATGCATGAGTTCAGGATATATGCTGTATAAACCTCCTGTTTGATTTAATAAACTATATTGTTGCCCATGTATTATAACAACCCTGACCATCCAGAGAGTTCAACTTGGAAACTGACGCCTTTTAGTATTGGCAATGTTGTCAGGGTGTGAGAAGTCATGAATATTTGTATACTCATTTTTGAAAAAGGTCAGGTTTTAAATAAAATACTTCTGAATGCACTTATCTTTTCTGAAGTATGAATGTGTAATGCTTCTGCATGTTCATGAAATACACTTTTTGGATTTAGACTTTCGTATTTTTACACTTTTATTGTCAAATGTATTGAAAAATGAATGTTTTTCCTAAGGCTAAATTCTGCAGTGCACCTTATTTACTTCTTTTTATTTACTTCAGTTAGCATGTAAATAAACGCTCTATTTAACATATTTTTGAATGGTTGTGCCAAGTGCAGTCATTCAGCTGGGTGCGCATGTGAAGGTCAGGAGGGTCATGCTGCCCCATGCTGTACTTTGAATCAGCCGCGGTCGGCAGTAGGAGTTCCTGCAGGGCGGTGACGTTGGGAGGGGGAGGGGCAAGGTGGGGGGTAGTAATGTATGGATTACGGAGTTTAACAGGTAAGTAAACATATAAATAAATAAAACAAATTCCGTAGCACGCACTGCATTGCATTTGGTGATGCAGTGCGCGCAGTTAAAATCATTTTATTCATTTTTATGTTTACTTACCTGTTAAGGTCCATAGTCCATACATTACTACCCCCACCCTGCCCCTCCCCCTTACCACGTCACCGCCCTGTAGGAACTCCTACTGCCAACTGCGGCTGCTTTGAATACCATGGTCCCAGTATATATTGACAGGTTTGATCCACGATATGAGAGTTGAAAACAATTGTGGGAGTGCAGACTTTATTGCGCCCAGTAAATTACATGTGCAATAAACTGCTTTAAATCCTGCCCTTATGATAATAGGGGTTTGAGCTGGACTTGAAAGTATCCGGACCCTATGTAAGAGGGGAGTTTGATCAAATATCCTGTCTACACTGACCATTCATCCTAGAAGTCAACTCTTGCAAACTTTGGCCGAATGTTAACCTCATTCAGAACGCTGACAAAGATGATGGAAGAACCTTCATTTAAAAGAGGAAAAAAATTAAAGGAAAGACTTTAACAGTGTGCCACCCAAAGAGAATGGAATGCCTAAGAAAAGATGTCAGGTGTACCACATTGCACTTATCAGGAAATGCCTTGCAGCCTTATTTTGTAAATCGGCAGGGAATCTTCCAAAGACCAGGGGATGTATTATACATGTGCCACAAACAGGCACAGTGCGGCCTATTGCAGAAGCAGTGCTCTAGTGAAAGGCAGATCAGCTGCTTTAAGCAGCAGGTACGTCTTACACACTGCAGGCAGCAACAGTCGGCTGTACAGAAGGAGAAAGAGATCCCCCTGTAGGTGAGTGAAGTGGGCACTGATACTATATTTTGCACACTCAGGGGCATAATTACAAGCCCCTGGCGCCACCGGAGTGTCACATTTAGTGACGCTCCAGTGGTGCTCTATGCTAGCCCATATTTAAGCAACTTTGCATGGTTTAACAACCAAGGGGCATATTACCAACAACTAGCGATAATTATCGCTATGTTGGCTTAACGGCAATATTTTTATCGCCGAGCTGCGGCGATGTTTATTGCTTTGGAACCTTGCTATTATCAAGGTTTATCTCCTAAGCGATAAAAATCGGCCGAAATGCATGAATATCGCTGAAAAGTCAGCGATATTCATGCATTACCAAGCTAATGCTCTTAGCCATGTTATCCACCTACCATTTGATAACATGGCTAAGAACTGCTCAGGGGCAGGTGTTAGCTTTTGGAGATATTCGCGCTTAGCGCGAATATCTCCAAAAGTTGGTAATAGGAGATAGCGATGTTAGCGACTGTTTCCAGTCGCTAACATCTTGGCACGCCCACTTTGCATGTCATTAGTGATAAATTTCACTGACATGCAAAGCGGGGCCCAAGATGGTCGCTATCTCCTACTAGCTGTCGCTAACTGGTGTTAGCGACAGCTAGGTAATAGGGAGATAATTTTATCTCCGCTTTCTTGGCTTTTAAAGCCAAAAAAGCGGAGATAAACCCCCGTTGATAATATGACCCCTTGTGTTGTGGCTTTCCCAGCAACACCCATGGGTTTTTGAAACGCCTTTCAAAAGGAGACATTACTGTGATGTAATGAGGAGAGATACTTTTATTTCTCCCTGTTTTTTGCCCTTTTTATGTGTGCTGCAGCACACATAGAAGGTGAAAAATGCTATTAATGATTGTTTTTGTGCAGGATGGTGTACCTTCCTGCACAAACACAATCATCTTTTCAATGCATGCACTCTTGCACCATGGTGCAGCTTTTTTAGTGCCGGTGCAGCGGTGAGCACAGGGATGCGCAATATTCTTGTCAATACTGTGCAACCTTGCGTTTTGAAAATAATGTTGCTTGGCGCAGCAAAATTGTTTCGGCACCATTATGTGCCTTTTGCATGTAAATATTCCCCTCTCTACATTAATTTGCTGTGACTACCATGAGCCCCTATTCCTTGATGGTGTCGATTGAGTATCATGTCTCATCGATGTCACTACTTTGATTTATGGAGTGGCTGTTAGTACTTACTAGAAACCTCTTCTCAGTTAATAGTTACCTGTGGCTATACCCCCATGAAGTCTGACTGTCTGTTATCGATGAAAACAGTATGGGCTAATTGACACATTTTACTTGTGTGTGCCCATTCTAAACTTTAGCAATGATGGATGGTATCTGCCCTGTCTGTCATACTTACCATTGCCTTCTTAATCGGCTGAAATGAATTATGCATGTGGTGCAGGGTGTTTTTGATGTCTCTAGACAAAGTGAATGCTGTACTAAGATCACATTGCTGAATGCTGATAACATTTAAGCACTCAGCTCCGGCTTATTTACGAACAAAAGGGATTTTTGAAAGGTAAAAAAATTATGTTGAATCACATTTAGTTTGTGAGGACTTGTTAGATTGTTGAGTGATGCTATAGTGGGATATCTTGGTCAGGTTTCTCTGCGTCTGTTTGTGATCTGAATGCATCAAGTACAGAACATGAAACTGTTGAGCCTGGACTGAAGTTCACTAATTCCAGCATGAATTAACAACGGTGTTATGACAAGATAATTCACATCCATCTTCTTTGTCAGCTGGTAGTTCTGAAGTTTAGCCAAAGTTGTGCTCACATCAGAAAGCACTTCTCCAGGTATCAAAGCACCCTGCACTGGAGCCTATGTGGATATGAGAGGAGCTCACTGCAAATATCCTCTCCTATTTCATTACCATTACATACATTGTGAGCAAACTACTCTTTGGTACACCATGTGAGGTTGTACCTCCGCTCTTGTTATTGGTATGAACTATTTTAATGGTAAGGCCGGATTTTAGGTCACGATTTTGAAAATGCTACTTTTAGAAAGTTCAAGAGAAACTACAGACAGCCTGTATTCCAATGGAACTGGGGTAATTAAGGCCATATATACAAATACATATACATATATATATGATGGGAGGCCCCCGCATTCACAAGTGGCTAGACTGCTTCTGGCATTGCTCCGGCATCTTGGTACAGTCAAGGTATTGACACGGTCTGAGCCCACCACGACGCCCAGGTTGGAGAGATGCGGTGTCAAGGACATTGTTCCCTGCTTTGGGCTCGCTGCACAGCTGCCTGCCCCCGCAAAAGGACACCTGGACAGAGCGGTTGATGCGGTAAGGGGACGGAAGGAGACTCTTTTGTTTTTAACAAGTGGGGACAGGGGAGAAATGTGCACACGGTCCTGCTCACTGGCACTCCGCATTTCATCATCGCCTCGAGACCCAGAGCCGGATTACTGCATTCTTGGTCTCGTAGTTTGTGTACCAATTGTGCGCTCTAAAGGAGGCGGTACCTATCATGGGAGGAGTAGCTATTTCATCAGCGGCAGGACATTTCCCAGGTGTGAACACTTACCTCTTGTCTTCCATCCACTTGGCGCTGAAGAAGGCAAAGGTTGCCGAAATGCATTCACCCGATAAGTTGGTTGGAAATAAAGTGTGCTCCATCTGTTCCCCACTGAGGCCTCCGCCTTTCTTTTTGAAGGGATGTTTTTTTAATATTGTTCGCGCCTGCCAGTGGCGTGATGGGAGGCCCCCGCATTCACAAGTGGCTAGACTGCTTCTGGCATTGCTCTGGCATCTTGGTACAGTCAAGGTATTGACACGGTGTGAGCCCACCACGACGCCCAGGTTGGAGAGATGCGGTGTCAAGGACATTGTTCCCTGCTTTGGGCTCGCTGCACAGCTGCCTGCCCCCGCAAAAGGACACCTGGACAGAGCGGTTGATGCGGTAAGGGGACGGAAGGAGACTCTTTTGTTTTTAACAAGTGGGGACAGGGGAGAAATGTGCACACCGTCCTGCTCACTGGCACTCCGCATTTCATCATCGCCTCGAGACCCAGAGCCGGATTACTGCATTCTGGGTCTCGTAGTTTGTGTACCAATTGTGTGCTCTACAGGAGGCGGTACCTATCATGGGAGGAGTAGCTATTTCATCAGCGGCAGGACATTTTCCAGGTGTGAACACTTACCTCTTCTCTTGCATCCACTTGGTGCTGAAGAAGGCAAAGGTTGCCGAAATGCATTCGCCCGATAAGTTGGTTGGAAATAAAGTGTGCTCCATCTGTTCCCCACTGAGGTCTCCGCCTTTCTTTTTGGAGGGATGTTTTTTGAATATTGTTCGCGCCTGCCAGTGGCGTGATGGGAGGCCCCCGCATTCACAAGTGGCTAGACTGCTTCTGGCATTGCTCCGGCATCTTGGTACAGTCAAGGTATTGACACGGTCTGAGCCCACCACGACGCCCAGGTTGGAGAGATGCGGTGTCAAGGACATCGTTCCCTGCTTTGGGCTCACTGCACAGCTGCCTGCCCCTGCAAAAGGACACCTGGACAGAGCGGTTGATGCGCTAAGGGGACGGAAGGAGACTCTTTTGTTTTTAACATGTGGGGACAGGGGAGAAATGTGCACACCGTCCTGCTCACTGGCACTCCGCATTTTTATCATCGCCTCGAGACCCAGAGCCGGATTACTGCATTCTGGCTCTCGTAGTTTGTGTACCAATTGTGAGCTCTACAGGAGGCGGTACCTATCATGGGAGGAGTAGCTATTTCATCAGCGGCAGGACATTTCCCAGGTGTGAACACTTACCTCTTCTCTTGCATCCACTTGGCGCTGAAGAAGGCAAAGTTTGCCGAAATGCATTCGCCCGATAAGTTGGTTGGAAATAAAGTGTGCTCCATCTGTTCCCCACTGAGGCCTCCGCCTTTCTTTTTGGAGGGATGTTTTTTGAATATATATATATATATATATATATATATATATATATATATATATATATTACCTACTGGCGGTTGCCAGTAGGTAGTTATAGTTAGGATTGTTTTCCATAGGGAATCCGCAACATTCTATTAGGAATAACCGGGCGCGCTACGTGAGTGCGCGAGCGGAAAGCTGATTGGTTCACGGGTGTCTGTCAACATTCCAAACAGACCGGAGCGGCCGCCATCTTGTGTCTCGGTAGGGTCGAGACACAAGAGGTGCCAAAACAAAGGGGGAAATAAACAAAAGGGGGCAGGGTAGACCCCCCTGACCCTGTAGGTTTGATGCGGGGGTCATAAAAGTGCCCCGCCGCATAATTTTTTTTTTTTTTTAAACGATTTTTGCGAGGGGAGCGCCCGGTACGCGCCCCGGTGCGCGTACCAGGGAGCGTACCCTGGAGAAAAAACAATGACAGACTTCTTTACAAATGTATCATTTTGTAATACATTGGAGGTAGTTCTTTTTCATTTTTTTAAGAACACAGCTCTTTGATGAGAATTGGAGGTAGCTCTGAAAAGAATTTTTGTTTTTCTTCTTTTTTTAACAAAAACAAAAACAGGGAACTGGAAACAGCTCAACAGGAGCCAACAAAAATGGCAGCGGTGGTTCTCGAGAGCTCGAACCATGAGTGTGACACTTTGCTTCCCATAGCAAAGAAGATGGTCGGCATTTTATTATAGCCTGATTAAAAGCAGGCTGAATATTTGGTATCATCTCCTGCTCACGCCGACGCACAGAAGGTGTTGCTCCACCGGTAGAAGTAGAGCCACCATCCCTGGTAGCCTCTCGTGCCAGAGCCCTGACACTCTCCCGTGCATAGTACTGGGGATGTTTCCTTTCCACGTGGCGTATCATCGTCCAGTTCCCGAAGCTATATTTCTGGGATTTCCTCTCGATAAGATAGTGTGGCATATTTTACACTCCACCTTTGGAGCATTTACCTTCTTCTCCCCCTCTGGAATTTTGAAAAATGTCCAAATGAAATGTTCCTTCACAGTTCGTTCAGGAACCTCCTCATCAATGAAATCCTCAGTCTCATCACTGCTGCTGGATGCTCTTGCAGCCATGATAATAGAAGCAAATATGACACAGGTGCCAAAAGCAGGTCCTGCACTCACAAAAGTGAAACAAGAAGTGAAGGAAATGGGTGGGGATTTCAGTCTTTGTAAAAAAAAAAAGTTAGGAACCAATGAAAAGAGTTATTTAAAGGTCATATGACATGTTACGCTTACGCTATGCGCTCTGGAGCGCTTCCGGGGGCGCGTACTCGGTGCGAACGTGGGCGTTTCCGGATGCGCTTACGCGCAGCGCCTAAATGACGTTTTGCGATCTTTTTTTTACGCACGGGGAAATAGCGCTTCCGGGTGCGCTCTCTGGTCAACGCACCGGTGAGCGCACCGGTGCGCGCACCGTGGGCGCAACGAGGAAATTAAAAAAAAATAATATATATACATTGAACAAATAATTTGTTTTTTACCAAAAAAAATATAATTAATTGTTGTAAAAAACAGCTAATATAAAAAAAACCACTTAGGTTACAAAGTCGATATACAAAGAAATTAGCTTTTAAAAAAACTATGAAATTCACTGAAAAAACCATAGGTTTCACAAACGTTATAGTTAGGAATTAGTTTTTAAAAAACCATTGAAATTCACTGAAAAAACCATAGGTTTCAGACCAGTTACAGTTAGGAATTAGCATTTAAAAAACCTATTAAATTCACTGAAAAAACCATAGGTTTCACACCAGTTATAGCTACCTGGAAATTTTACTGACATAAAACCAATGAAATTCCCACGTTATAGTTAGTTGGACTCACTATAACTCGCGCGCCCGCAATGCACTGCTGATGATGTCACATATTACATCATTCATGACATGGTTAGTGACATCACTGATGACGTCACTGATGACATCTCAAATGACATCACTGATGACATCACTGATGACATGTCATGAATGATGTAATATGTGACATCATCAGCAGTGCATTGCGGGCGCGCAAGTTATAGTGAGTCCAACTAACTATAACGTGGGAATTTCATTGGTTTTATGTCAGTAAAATTTCCAGGTAGCTATAACTGGTGTGAAACCTATGGTTTTTTCAGTGAATTTAATAGGTTTTTTAAATGCTAATTCCTAACTATAACTGGTCTGAAACCTATGTTTTTTTCAGTGAATATATATATATATATATAGTATTTTCATCCAGAGTAAATCCAATCCAATAGGAAAGATGAAGCGCAGACCCCAAGTTCTTTGTGCCAAATATTTTATTTTAAAGCACCCTGCATCGCCGCCACGACGCGTTTCAGCCCCAATTGGGCCTTGATTACATGACGCATTGCGATAGTAAAAAGAAACATTTAAAGTGCTAGTGCAACCAATCATGATCAGCTGTACAGAGGTAGATGTGGGAGACAGACTTTCAGAATCCCAATGCCGGCTTAATACCAAGGCAAACAGACTTCGGTATAGACTGCACTCATAAATAACCGCATAAATGCGTAACTGTATACAGCAAGGACATGAAAATACACATTAATGAATATGTATAAATATAAAGTGCAATAAGTCAGGGCCAAACAATGGCATTTAAAATCAATTAAAACATTTAGAAAAATGTAAAAATGCTAAAAATGCCAAAATAAATACCGTAATAGTATAAATAAAGTTTTTGTACCCCAAATGTCCTAGTTATACAGCAATATTGAGTGCAAAATAGCAAATAAAGTGCATATACATATTCTGTATGCCAGCAATAAAAAAGGGATCTTTCATATCATCCATAGAATATAGCCCATGTGGGCATATACAGATGTGTCTGTTTGTATCGCAGATTTTTCCAAAAAAAGACAAACCAAACCATGTATAATTTCTAAGCCAGCCGGTAAAGAGAATATACAGGTATGTGAAAGAATTATAAGATGAAATATCGTGCACCTTGACCTGAATAGTACATGAATACGTGATTAAAAAAGATGTGGTACAAAGATCATGGAGTACTCAGCGTCATGTGCATATCATTATAGCAAATACAGTATAACATATAAATATGGATGTATTAACAACCAGCTAAAATCACAGGGCATATCTAGTGTATTTAAAGGCAAATGTATAAATCTTCGCTCGCGTTAAGCCCTATTGGAAACTTGGTGTTTAATTCCAGTATGTAGCGTGTTTCTAAAAGATGGAGGGCACCTTCACGGTTACCACCTCTGCATAGTGGCGGGACACAATCAATTGCAAAGTAACTGAGATGTGTTGGGTTACTTGCATGAGCCACCTCAAAATGCCTCGCCACAGGATATGCCTGATCTTTATTAGCAATGGCACGTATGTGTTGGAGTATTCTTTTATGCACCGGCGGTTTAGTGCTGCCTACATATCTCAATGCACAAGAACACTCCAACACATACACGGCATGATCTGTTTTACAATTAAGTCTTTTGTTGATACATACTGGCTGTGGCTTGAAAGGTCCTTTCTATTTTTGGCGAATTTACATGCCTTACATGATATGCACTTAAAAAAGCCCTTCTGTGTTGTTAGCCAGTTTGTAGGTGCTTTTATTTCCGGGCTGTTTTTTACTAGACAATTGCCCATAGATCTGGCTTTTCTAAAAGTCAGTTGTGGTGTGCGACTTTGTTGTGACAGATCTACATCAATCACAGGGTCATTTAATACTAGGTTCCAGTTTCTCTTTAGAATTCTCCTGATTGCCTCATGTTGTTTATTATATGTAAGAATGACCCTGCTATTTGGTTTCAACTTTTTAGATGGAATCTATATGTCATTCTTGGGGGCAAGTGCTTGGTCCCTTGTGAGCAATTTTGTTTTATTGATTGCTCTTTCCACAACCAATGGGGCATATCCACGTGCTA
Organism: Lissotriton helveticus; assembly: GCF_964261635.1. Lineage (NCBI taxonomy): Eukaryota > Metazoa > Chordata > Amphibia > Caudata > Salamandridae > Lissotriton > Lissotriton helveticus. Next base: position 656,629,331 of record NC_136072.1, read on the forward strand.
GAAACCTTTGTTTACTGTTTTCTTGAGCTGTGTGGCAATCTGCTTCATTGCTATATATACGTCATACCCGCAGCATCTCCCCATATGGGATGCTCGGGATTAGATGTTGCGGGTTATGGCTTGTGGCGAGCAGCAAAGAGTTACCTGCAGTGGGTTTCCGGTACATTTTTGTGGATATAACATTGTCTTTTATAAATACCTCCACATCTAGAAATACCACTGAGGATTTGCTCATGTTTGCAATAAACTCAATATTGAGATGGTTTCTATTGATCTGATCAACAAAATCTATGGCCAGTGATTCTGGACCCTTCCAGATTAAAATGAGGTCATCTATATATCTTAACCAAAGGGGTACATGTTGGTCTATGGTGTGTTTAAAGTGTCCCATGAGGACCTGATCCTCCCACAGCCCCATATGCAAACAGGCATAGCTGGGCGAGAAGCAGGCCCCCATCGCAACTCCCCTGATTTGTTGATAGATGTGGTTGTTGAATGTAAAGAAATTTTGCTCTAGGCATGTAGTGACCATATTGACTAGCATTTTGTTGTGCAATGAGAGATATGCCGGTCTACGATTTAAGTAGTGTTGAACTGCCTTTATACCATCTTAATGGCGTATAGAAGGGTTGTATGTCAATACAACGCGGTGGTTACACCGCACTACCATTACAACGCTGGTTTTACAACGCAAGTCGTTACCACGACTTGCGCTGTAGGGTGCTGGACTTAGGAATAGTAAGATTTACTATTCCAACACCAGCCTACGTACAGTAGGGAAGGTGTTGGAATAGTAAATCTACTATTCCTTAGCCTAGAACGCCCTCCAGCGCAAGTTGTGGTAACGACTTGCGTTGTAAAACCAGCGTTGTAATGGTAGTGTGGTGTAAACACCGCGTCGTAATGGATGTACCCAGTATGGAAGTGTACAATGCAGTTACATCCATAGTTATTAAAATCAAATCATCACTCCATTGTATTACCTGGATTTGTCTAATGAAATCAGAAGTGTCTTGGAGATAGGAAGGTAAATCCTTGACCCATTCTTGCAAAAAGTAGTCTATATATTTTGAGGTGTTTTCCATAATGCTACCTTTAGCAGAAATAATGGGCCTACCCGGGGGTTTAGTTTCATTTTCATGAATTTTAGGAATGAAATATAGTGAAGGAATTATAGGATGATCATTTCTTAAAAAGCGATATTCGTCTTCACATATTAACCCCCCACTTTTCAAAGCAATTCATTTACCATAGTAATCATTCCAAGAAGCCTTGACCACATTGATGTTACTTTGTTTATAGCATGCAATTTCATTCAATTGGAGGCGGGCTTCCTCCATATACAGGGACCGTGGCCACTGGACAATGTTCCCCACCTTATCAGATTGCCTCACAATCAGGTTATCACTGTCCTGCAACTTCTTCATAAGCTGTACATAACACCGTTGTTCGTGACTGTGTTTATGCCCCGCAAAGTTCGTAGATTTATACAATTCTTTAAGATCTAGTATATCCAGTTCATGATAGAGGTCGAGGTTGTCGTGGAGCATTATTGGTTGAAACACGGATTTTAGCTTACATGGTGTTTTGACTGTTCCACTTACATCTATATTTTCCAACCCCAACTCACTTGTGGTGGCAGTTTGTTCATTGTGCAGTGCCGCCAAATCATGGAACCGGTTTACATCACCAGCTGGGAATAAAGGCAGACTGGATATGGCATGTTGTTCTGAATTCGGTGGTTTTTTAGCCCGCATTTTGTGAACTTTCTGCAGTTTGAGCTTTCTGATGAATCTAAAGACATCCATCCTAGTCTCTGAATAATTAAAGCTGCTTTCAGGGCTATAGGACAATCCAAGCGCCAGAATCGGAGTTTCCGCTTTGGTTAAGGCAATGTCAGTTAGGTTTATTACTGTGTTGGTGGCCGCATCTTTCTCTATTTCGCTTTGCTGTTCCACCTTCCTCTCGTCGCTTTTTTGAATGGCTTTTTTTCGTTGTCGGCAGCACCTTCTTCTTTCGCTATGTTTTTGGTTTGCCCTCCTCTTTTTTTGGGGGCTTTGTGAAAGCAGAGTCTAAGTGTTTCCCTCCTGTCCTGGCACAGGCAATCGACCTCCTGTGCCAGGGATAGCTTTGTAAACACCACTGTTGCCGATCTTACCCCTTACCCCTCCATTTCACTTTCAGTAGCCGTACTCAAATCAGAGGTGGAGGTAGATGCAGCAGTTGTGTCCCCCATACCATTCAAATTATTGCGTTGTTAGCGACACTCACTTTCGCTTTCACGCCGTCATATCTGCGGGTGAAGGTGAACACATTGTCATTTTGGTAGTCCAATTTATCACGATTGAATTTGTATGCTTTGTGCCTTTTAATGGTTTCTTCATCTTTTTGCAATCGTATTTGCATGTCATTTCTCATTTTTTGAATATTTTCAGTAACATCCAATTTGGCTATTTCAATATTTAGTTCATCAACTTTGGCTTGTAATTTAATCCTGTCGCTTCCAGTCTATTTTACCAGGATACGGACCAGCCTGCTAGAGGACTCTAGATTACATTCGGCCCATTCCGCAAGCATGTCAGGGTCTGGGCTTCATAACTAGGAGCCAAAGTGATACGTAGGCCTCTCGGGATTCTGCCTTCCTCCAAATATCTTGATAGGGACTTCTGCTCCCACCACTTTGATTGCTCTCAACGCATGAGCTTTTCCAGTTTCTTAATTAAGTCATGTGCATTAGTACTTTCTTGGTGTACAACCTGCTGTTGCACCACCATTTCAGACCCCCCAGCTGGGGAATCATTGAACAGTTCGACTGCCGCTGCTTCGCGGCTTCGCAACGCCTCAGCAGCCATGATGCACTCGTGTGGGTGTAAAATTCCTTTTGCAACGGTTACAGACGCCAAAACAATGTTCACGTCCGCACCGGGCACACTCCTTTACTGAACAATCAGTCGCGTCTCCTACCTTTGCTGAATATCTTCCGGCAATCCGGTTATAGATCTCCGGTCGCCTCGATTCCAGTCCCACAGGCAGGAACGAATAACCAGCGTCCAGGTGCTTCCATGTGGTACGCTCCTCACCGGAGCACAATGATTATGCTTCGAAAATGAAACCAGCTGCTTCCATCCACTACGCCCAGAACAGAGGAGGGGTTACCGCTAGTGCCGCTGAAGCAACTCGACACCATGAAATCACAGTATTTTCATCCAGAGTAAATCCAATCTAATGGGAAAGATGAAGCGCTGACCCAAAGTTCTTTTTGCCAAATATTTTATTTTAAAGCGCCCTGCATATATATGTATGTATGTATATATATATATTATATTATCGCGCCACTGCACTCCAACGAGCAGTCGCTTGCGCTTCCTGAAAAGAACGTGGAGCACAGACCCAGATAAGTGCTTACAATCTTCTTTATTAGCTGTTCAGGATGTCGGCCATTACGCGTTTCGGTACACAACGTACCTTGATCCCATGACACGAAGTAACGTCACCTGACCCCTTAAATGCCAACAAAACCACTTTTTTTCTCTATTTTTGTGATGCAGTGTTAAAGTGACAGTGCTCTTTTATACATGTAAACAGTGCTACTTGGTAGTTTCTTAGTGGTGACAGTATCGGTCTAGTGCCTTAATTGACCAGTTTCTTTACAGTGTATTTCCCAGATACTTATACATCTTGGTTGTATCCTTGACATAGATACTTGTGCAAATAACGCAATACAGTACATATTTTTTGTGCAAATCTCTGCATATAGCCGCCATTTACAATGTGCAAATTATGCTTCTCTTGTAAACCAATCGTATGTGCAAATTTGCGCGGATGTGCAAAATTAGCATTTAAGTCACGGTATAAATACCCGATGCGCAAAATTATGCTGTTCTGTGCAAATTCATGCCTTCATTGTCACAGTTTAAATACCAAATGTACAACCAATCTTTTTTTCTCTCTCTGGGCTAATGTACCACCGTATCATACACATATTTCATATACAGTAAAATTTCATATAGGCTAAAATATAAAACTTATACTTAAAATCATGATTGTGCATGTGTCTCATGTATTGGCACCACATTGGTATATTCTTTTCTTTCAATTGTCACTCTTGTCTCGATAACATTATTACCATTATTTAGCTACCTGTTTTACCAACCCGAAGCCTCTGTTGGTAGTGTAATGTGCCCTCTAAATGCTACGTGAGAAAGGAGTGTTTTTTTTTTTTTTTAAAGTGAAGTTGGATTAAAAACATTGTTTTTGTACAAGGATCACTGGTGATAGGCTAGGAATAAAACTTTCTTTTATCTTTTATTTAAAAGGTAATATCAAAAAAGTTTTCTGATTCTTGTTTATTCCTGCTTCTTCCAATGCATTAGGTCTTTGTTTGTGTAGACTCTGTTTCTCGGGTGTTGGATGTCTCCCCCCAATTTTTAATTAACATTTTCAGCGTGGGGAGTATATTTACCCCGGTCTTATCTGAGTATTTTTACAGTTCTAGAGACAGGTATACAGGTCTTCGGTGGCGTTCAGACCATGTGGATGTTTAGAGCCTAGATCCAGGATATACCTGGTCTCTAGTCTGCGTAATTTTTCATCCCTGTCCCCTCCTCTCTTACTTGGGGGTATTGTGTCTAGTAAAAAATATTTGGGTAATTTTACATCGCCTTGTTGTTTCTCATTAAAATGTCGGGCAACTGGGTACGTGGGATCCTCATTCTTTATGGCACGGATATGTTATGTTATGTTATGTTATGTTATGTTATTTTTATTTATACCGCGCACAGCTGCCCCAGCAAAGGGGCGTCCTGGCGCTTTGATAAGGCAAACACAACACAGCACTAAAAAGGAACGGAAGGGGAAAGAGACACAGCATAAAGGCTACGCAAATAAAAAGGTCTTGATGGCCCGTCTGAACTGAAGGAGCTCATCAATGGCCCGGATTTGCAGAGGAAGAGAATTCCACCAGCTTGCTGCCAGGACTCGAAAAGAGCGGCCACCAGCTCTACTCAGTTTAAAACGCGGAACCACTGCTAAGTTCTGACCCAGAGATCTGAGAGTGCGCGAAGGAACATAAGGTGTCAACAGATTCCCTAAGATTTGGGGGGATGTGTAATATGTTGTAATGTTCTTTTATGCCCCTGCAGCTTTGTACTTCCCACATATTTTAGCTTGCAGGGGCATTCTAGAACATAAATTACATATTCCGTTTTGCATGTTAGCATTTGTTTTATTTGGTGTTCACCCTTACCAAATGCCAGTTCAACACTCTAAGTATTTACTCCATTTAAGCACGCTCTGCATATTTGACATTTATAGAACCCTTTTCTCTGGTCAAACCAATTCTTTTTAGGGAGTTCTATAGGATTTTTTACCACCAATCGGTCTTTCATATTTGGTGCCCGCCTACTAGTGACCGTTGGTTTACTGGGGAGATGATTTCCCAATATCGGATCATTTTTTACTAGAGACCAACTTCTCTGAATTATAAGTGTGATCTCTCTGTGCTGCTTGTTGTATCTTACAATCATCCTAAAGTTCTTGTCGGATTGTGTAGGGGGGTCAGTTGTCTCATTGGTCGTCGGTAATTGTGCTAGGGCTGAGTGTAGGAGTGTTGATCTCGTTATTTCATAGCTTTTTTTAATGGCTATGTCTATGCATGATGTTGTGTACCCTCGCTGCAGAAATCTGATTTTACTGGCTTTTTGTGCAATTTCTAATTCATGGGGTGTGCTACATATGCGCTTCAGTCTGAGCATTTCCCCATAGCGGATGCTTTGCACTAGATGTCTGGGATGGTGACTGTTGGCATGCAGTATAGAATTTACTGCGGTGGGTTTTCTGTGGATTTTGGTTTCTAATTTCCCACTTTCTATGTATAGCTCCACATCCAGGAATGTTGCATTTGTTGGGCTTATTTCTGAAGTAAAGTGCAAGTTAATTTCGTTCTGGTTCAAGTGATCAATAAATATTTCGGCCTTTCTCTTTGTGCCCTTCCAAACAATAAATAAATCGTCAATATATCTCCACCAACATCTTACATGTTCTTTAAGTGTATTTTCGAATTTTCTATGGAGGACCAGTTCCTCCCACCATCCCATATGGAGACAGGCGTAGCTCGGGGAGAAACTGGCCCCCATAGCTACACCCCGTATTTGTTGGTAAAGAACATGTTGAAACAAGAATATATTATTGTGTAGACAGAAGTCCATCATGTCCAAAAGCATTTTGCTATGTTGTTTATATTAATGTCTGGTCTCTGTCTAAGGGAAAATTCTGTTGCCCTCAAACCATCTTAATGGCTGATACTTGTGTACAATGATGTTATATCCATTGTTATCAATAAATAATCTGATTGCCATTCTATGTTGTTAATTTTTGCCAAAAAGTCACCGGTGTCCCTTAGGTATGAGGGCAATTTGTGCACGAACTCTTGTAGAAAATGGTCGATATATTGCGACATATGTTCCGTCAAGCTTTGCCGAGATGATCGGTCGTCCCAGAGGATTAGGCGGATTTTTGTGGAGCTTCGGTATAAAATATAACACCGGTGTCGTAGGTTTATCATTTTTTTAAAATAAGAACTCCTCTTTGCTTATTAAATCCAATCCTTTCCAGGCTAGCAGTTTGCTGTATAGCTGATCATTTGTATTCTTTAATGTTGCCTGGTCACATCGGCGGTAACAGTTTGTGTCTGCCAGTTGATTTTGGGCCTCTTGAATATAGTGTGTTTTTTTCCAAATTACAAGCTGCCCCCTTTATCAGCATTGCGTACAACAATCTGTCTATTTTTTTATAATTTTGTCATCAACTGGTTGTAGCTTTTCTCCATTTTTCTTTGTTTCTTTTGTTTGGGTTTATTTATAGCTATGTTCAAATCTTTGAGATCTCTGATGATTTGTTCATGATATATATCAATCCCATCGCGAGGCATAATTGGAACAAACTTTGATTGAGGTTTGAAATTTGTGATGCATTTTTCTAGATTTTTAGACACAGCGCTTGGTTCACACTATCCTTGTGTCATGAGTTCCTGTGTTTGTGTAGATCTCATGACATTTAAGTCTTGAATGAAACCCCTCTCCTGTGTGTTAAACATTAGTTCACTTTGCATCCGTTCATCAGGGGCAGGTTCACTAGTGTTGTTTTGTTCTGAATTATTTTTAAGTAGATGGTATTTTTTCAGTTTTAGTTTTCGAATTCCTTTATATATATCCATTCTTGTGGACGCATAGTCAAATGTACTTTCAGGAGCAAAGGACAGTCCCAGAGATAAGAGTTGTAATTCAGCTGTGTTTAGAGTTACCTCTGACAAATTGGTTACTGTTATATTTTTGTTTCCTTCGTTTCCTGTACTTTTTATTTGACTTACTTGCGGTTCCACCTCCGTGGGTATCTTCTGCTGCTGTCTCCGTTTCCTTGCCCGTCGCCTTTCACTGCGTTTGCGGGTACGGCTTTTGGTTTTGCCAGTGTTTTGTTTGTTTGGCGTTTTGGCCGGAGGGTTTGGTTCTGTTCCTCCACCAGAAAACCCACTTCTTCCACTAGTGAGATGGACGTTGGGACTCTCCCTTGTCGAGCATCATCTGTTTCACTCTCAACCGCTGAGCTTAAACTTGACACAGAGGAGTGTCCTGCCTTAGTGTGGAGATCGCCTTTATTCGCATTTTTGTTTAGTCCACTAAATTTGGAAATTTTCATATTCTCATATTTCTTAGCAAAAGTAAATATTCTGCCGCATTCATAGTCCATTCTATCTCGATGGTACTTATATGCCTTCCTTTCCCTGATTTTCTCCTCTTCCTTTTTTAATCTACTTGTCATATCTTTTTTTAGTTTATTCTCTTCTTCGGTTTGTCCCATAGCCTTTATATCTTTGTTAAGTTCATCGATTTTGTCTTGTATTTTTTCGCGGTCCGTTTCCGCATATCTTACCAGAATTACTAATAACTTGCGAGATGACTCCAAGTTAGTCTCTGCCCATTCTTTTAACATATTGGGGTCGGGTGTCATATAGCTAGGCGCTAAAAGAATGCGTAGCCCTCTTGGAACACGATTCACATCTAGATAGCGCTGTAATGATCTCGCCTCCCACCATTTGCTTTGTTCTTGCTTGCACAGTTTCCCCAGTGCCCGAACTTTTTCTTTCAGAGTCTCACATTGTATTCCTGAAGTCCCAGATGCATTCTGGGATTTGTTGTTTCTTCCTTGCAGTGCTGATTCATCATCAAACATTTCCACCGCCTTAGCCTCACGATCTTTTAGCGTGTCTGCCGACATCCTTACAGCTGAGTCAATCACTTCTTAAATACAAACACTACTGGTCCCCGGCTGCGTTATTCAAAATTGTTCTAGCAGTACCAGTCGCGTGTCTGTTTACTTGCACACTCATCACCCAACTATTAACACAGTGCCGTTTCCCTACCTTCGGCTCACAACGGCTTGCCTTGCGTCCTCCGACACCCGGCTCCGTTGATCTGCTTACTCTGTAGGCAATACGCACTTCTAGCACAGTTGGGGGGCTGTCTGTGGTTTCGATCCTCCAAAATCCGTTATCGGGTTTGGTCCATTGCCAGACTGCTTCCTCTTGCCACGAGTCCAGCCCTTTTCCTTTCTGACGAGAGGTCATATATTATATATATATATTCACTGAGAAAACCATAGGTTTTAGGGGCGTTATAGTTAGTTGGACATTTCGTCTCATACAAAACCATTAAAATTCCCCCATTACAGTTAGTTCAGCTTACTATAACTCGTGCGCCCGCAATGCATTGCTGATAACGTCACATATTACACCACTCATGACATGGTCAGTGACATCACTCATGACATCACTGATGACATCTCAAATGTCAACACTGATGACATCACTGATCACATCATCCAGTGAATGTGTGTTTTTCTGAAAATTAAATATGTTTTATATATGTATATCTCAAGGTCGATGGAAGAATAAATGGGTATATACATGTCTAAATGGATGATTTTTTTTGTAAAATTGATTGTATAAAGGACTGATTAAGTGTATCTTAGTGAATACATGGGTTAGTGAGTAATGTTTAAATATGTAAATATCTGTATCAGTCTCTCACTTTGTGTATAAGTGGCTGCATGGGTTGGTGAGTAAATACATGAGTGTCTATATGGATTATTACTTGGTTTTTCGAGTATCAGTATGAGTGTCTGAGTGTCTGTATGGTTTGTTGGGGGTCTTACGTAGTGCATAAATGCATGAATGAGTGACTCACTGCTTGTATGTTTTGAAGACAGCATGTGTGCAGGATTGTATGGGTGGATGAGTGTGTGTATGGGTGTGTTAGTGAATGAATGACTGTCTCAATAATGTCTTTATGAGTAACTACATATGTTTTAAACTAGTATATCTGAGTATTGGTGTATGTAAGTGAGTGATTGGAAGAATTCCTGTATAAATTAGTATGCCTTTCTATAAGTCATTGCTTAAGAGAGTAAGTATGTGTACGTTTCTGTAGTAGTAAGTGTGGTGGTGTGTGGATAATTGTAGATGCAAATTAATGGATGTTTGATACTTTGTTTGCATGTGTGACTATGTGTGTAAGTAACTCTATGGATGAGTGTTACTGTGTAAGAGGATGTATAGGTGTATGAGTACATATGATGAGTGAGTGCATGTATGAGTGACTGTATAGGACTGTTGTTGAATGAGTGGATGTGTGTGTAGATCTTGGAATTATTAAATAGGTGTGTTATAAGTGGTATTGGTATGTCCATTGTTTTGAAAATGTTAGTTTCTATTTTTGAGTGTGTGTATCAAAGGTTATTTTAGGGTGAGAGGAGGTCTGCCACTCTATCACAAGGATGATGTCATCAGTGATGTTATTTGAGATGTCATCAGTGATGTGATGAATGATGTCACTGACCATGTCATGAATGATGTAATATGTGACATCATCAGCAATGCATTGCGGGTGCGCGAGTTATAGTTAGCTGAACTAACTATAACGGGGGAATTTCAATGGTTTTGTACGAGTGAAATGTCCAACTAACTATAACGCCCCTGAAGCCTATGGTTTTTTCAGTGAATTGCGAAGGATTTTAAATGCTAATTCCTAACTATAACATGCCTAAAACCTAAGTGAATTTCAAAGGTTTTTTAAATGCTAGTTTCTAACTAAGCCTACAGAGGTAGGACATGTGAAGAAAGAAGAAAACACGCACAGAAAGCAAAAAAAGAAATGCAGAAAGAAGCAACAGCAGTCCTCAAAGATGAAGAAAAGTGCAGGAAGAATCAAGACATGTGCAGAAAGAACCAACAGAGGAGCAGAAAGAGGCCTTGTTGCAATATTATCCAGTACCCTCTACTTTTTCAGATGGGTACTGGTGGTAACTGACTCTGACTAACCAGTCCTAGAGCCAGTGCTATGCTAAAAGACACTTAGAATACAGTTAAAACACTTACATACACTAGGGTACACTATGAGTTGGAGTACCCCTGTGATTAGAATGACCTGGCTCAATGCGAACCGTGCAATTCCTAATGGTCGAAAGAGCAGAGTCCTGATGGTGCGTCGTGTTCCCTGGGTGGGCCCCACAAAGAAATCTGTGGTTGGGGACTGTATAGTGGTGACCTTTGAGGACCCACATACAGCACGCTACATTTGCTCTTGCCCCAATGGTGAAGGTTCCCGCGTTATTCCTAGACTTTTGTCTTTCTTTTATCCGCCACCCCCCAAAAAAAGGGAAGATGGTTGGTCCCTGGTACAGCGCCATCCTTGGAGGACTCATTCCTCCAATTACCAAGATCCCTTTGTGTGCTGGAATGGTCTACCGACCCAGAATAGGTTCGGTAGCCTCGAGGAGGTAGACTGACTCATAAGGCAACCTATGATCAATGTAGTAGCAACGGTCTCCTTAACCCAGATTGCAGGGCTTCTTGTTAGTCCCCCCGTAGTGTCTGATCATAGTCTCGGACATATGGAAAGCCATCCAATTGTGACCTTAGCACGCACTGATAATGTTGAGGACTGTGCTGGACTGGTGACTGTGCTGGTGCTAAGACCAGTATTCTATCAGGGGCTCCGACTACTGATGAAGAGATAAAAATAGATGACCCACATCGAGTTAGAGTAGCCCCCCCTTTGGCACCAATGCTCCTCACTGCCGAATGTGATTCCTCTGGTAGTGAGTTAATCCCACAGCTGTTTTTCCTGTCATGGAATATCGCCGGAGTAGGCAAAAATCTGAAAGACCCAGAATGGGCAGATTATGTCGACTCCAGTGATTTCTGCCTATTACAAGAAACTTGGGCACTGGATATCCCGCACAGGATGGGATATAAAACCTTTGGCATTGAGGCCATTCAGTCCGATAGGGGAAGGCCATCTGGGGGATTTATCATATGGCTTAAAATTACTCTAGCCATAAGAGTTGATCTCATAGACACAGGAACCCCTGATATTCTGGCTCTAAAAATTGTTTCAGCAAAAGGGGGTGAATACTATATTGTCAATGTCTATAACAGACCTACAGGGCACTCCAAGGTCTCGCCCACCTTGGAAATCCTGGATACCTTTCTGAAAAGGGTGGTGGGCGAAGTCCCTGTGATATTGGGGGGTGACTTGAATTGTAATTTCGAACCGATCCTTGGGATTTTTGATGTTTTCCAAGATGAGGATCAAGCATATAATATTCCTCAGCTTGAGACCTCGAACTTTGTCCCGTGTACCACTCTGGCGGTTCAATTACTGAGGTTAACAGCTGATCACGGTCTTAGAGCGTGTAATGGTCGTTTTCCCTCAGACCTAACAAAGCAACCTACTTTTGGGAAATCAAAAAGCAGGCTAGATTTTATTTTTGTTTCTTTAACTATTTGGCATTTTATGATTGATTTTAAAGTATCATCAAGGGTCGAGAGTGATCATTTTCCTCTGGAACTTTTTATTGATGCACACATAATCAGAGACACCCACGGCCCCATCCTAAGTGAGATAGTTGCTGATGATCCATGCGAGCATGCACATACAATTAATAATAACAGACGTGCTTTAAAATGGCCGCATCTCCTAAGTGAAGGCAAGACCCTGGCTGCAGTTTATTCATTGTTTGATAGGATTTTTACACCCTTAGTAGGACAACCCTTGTCTACTGACAATTGTGACCACTTTGTTGAGTTACACAAGGTTTTTTCGATGAATTAAGACTCCACATGTCCAAATTGCCAAGGAAGAAACAGCAAAATGTACGTGTGGGATGCCATGGAAAACTTTGGTATGATTATGCTTGTAAAATGGCTAAGAGGAAGCTCCTAAATGCGATTAGAAATCAATCCCAAGATGATGTTAGACTCGCCAGGGAGGAGTATAAGCGAGTCCAAAGGGTATCGAAAAAAAAATGGGAAGAGTCAATTTGGGCTGACATGTTGTTTGCTGCAAAACATAATGATAATGTTGGTTTTTGGAGGTTGGTTGCAAACGGGGGGCATGCTGGAAGACCTGTGAAGGACTCGTTCATTGATGAAATGACATGGGTGACGCATTTTACCAACTTGTATAAACAGTATGATAATGGCGAGGAGGAGGAGTTCTCATGTTCACTTCCACTACCTGTATGTCTTGATTTTACCTTGGAAGAAACAAATAGGGCAATTAATGAATTAAAAAATAATAAAGCTCCTGGTCCAGATAAAATATCGGGTGACCTCTATAAACATGAACCTGAAGTTTGGGCTCCCTATATTAATTGTTTGTTTAATGCTCTGTCTGTAAGTTGTAACTTTCCTGATAGTTGGCGTGCAGCAGAAGTTGTCCCGATCTTTAAAAAGGGAAAAAGATCTGTTCCCTCAAATTATAGACCTATTAGTTTAATGGACATCCTGCAAAAACTCTATGCAAAGCATCTGCTATTTAGGATAAATGACTGGTTGGAGGAGTCAGCTATACTTTCCAAATTACAGGCAGGCTTTAGGTCTAAGACCAGCACGATAGACCAGGTCTTTAGATTTTGCTGTCTGTATTGGAAGTATGTTCACATCAGGAAAGGTCATTTGTATGTAGCCTTTATTGATTTGAGGGCGGCATTCGACCTTGTCCCTCGCAACCTGCTCTGGAGATCGTTAAACAAAGCCGGCCTGCCAGGAAGCCTCTTGGTCCACATTATCGAGTTACACGCTAGAAATCATGCAAACATCAGATGGGGTCCGAATGGCGAACTGACGCGGGATATCCCGATTAAGCGTGGTGTCCGACAGGGATGCGTCTTGGCCCCCACCCTGTTTTCCATTTTTATCAACGATGTCCCTGATTATCTTAATGCTTGTAACAATGATTCGCCCCAGCTGAATGGAGAGAGAGTGCCTGCGTTGCTCTTCGCGGATGATACCATCTTAATATCCCAAACAAAGAAGGGCCTCCAGGCACTCTTAAACTCCTTCAGCAGTTATTGTGTGACCAAAGGGCTAGAAATAAATGTTGATAAAACAAAATGTATGGCTTTAAATCCTAGTAGACCGGACAGAGGGAACCTGACCCTGAATGGGGAAACTCTAGGTACTGTGGAGAATTTTACTTATTTGGGGGTAGTACTCGATTCTAAGTTAACATGGAAGGCCCAAATCGAGAAAAGTAAGGTGTCATATGCCCATAATGCTAAACCAATAATCTGTAGATTGAATGCCAGTACAAGTAAAAGTATAACACCTGTACTTGAACTTTTCAAATTTAAAATTCAATCTGCCGCTTTATATGGGGCTGAGATATGGGGACCTTGGGCCAGGGAGAGTTTCCAAGGCCTTGATAACAAATTTATGAGAACAATTGTAAAGGTCCCAACCAGTACACCACTAATACCTCTCCAGCTCGATTTGAACTTCAAACGAACCGACCACCTAACTATCATAAGACCACTAATGTTCTGGATAAGGATTTGGTCCACCCCAGAACTGATAGATTACAGGAATGGTCTTCGAGAAGTATTGAATTTAGATTCTTTCAATTCCCTTCGGTGGTTCGGGCATGTTAAAAAATGGCTCGTTGATCTGGGCTTGCGTTCGTTCTGGGAAAACCCAGAGAATCTACCCGTCTTTGCTAAAACCATGGTAAAAAGAGCCTACTGGTGCTTTATGGATAATAGATATGTTCATGAAAGTAGAATTGGCACTTTAACTAAACACTTTTTATCCTTCAAAAGTGAACCGTGTTTTGAATCCTTCTTGGACGAAATAGAGCCCCCTGTTGCTAAGACTCTTTTCCTGAAGTTTAGGTATGGGAATCTCATGCTGAATTCCAACATTGAGCGTTGGACAAAGAAAAAACCGGATTGTCCTAATAGTACAAGTGAGAGATGTCCTATGTGCTCAGATTTATGTAAGGAGAATGAGGTCCATATGCTGTTTATATGCAAAGCATATTTGAAAGCTCGGAAAAGATGGCTTAAACCCATGTGTGTTCTCTTAGGAACCAGATCCTATTTAACAGCATACAGGATCCTAAAAACTAATACTGCACAGTTTATTGTATTCAGTATCAGTAGGTTTCTCTACTCTGTGTTTATTGTCCGAAAGAAATTGGGACAGTTCCTTTAAAGCTGGATTAATTTTAAATACTGAACTTTGCTGCTAAAAATTGAACTTTGCTGCTAAATGAATGATGTTTATGATTTGATTGGTGAAAATTAACTTGCACTCCTTTACTGAAATTATTGTTTTAAATGAATTGATGCACGTATATTGTTATGATATATGATTTAATGTATGTATATATGTGTGTCTTTTATGGCCGTTTGGCCGAAATAAAGAAATAAATAAGAATGACCTCCTCTGTAAGCCCTTAGTACATAATAGGGCATGGGGATGTAAACAACCTCTTAAAACGTGCCACGGGGTGTGTTTGCACACTGGTGAAGAGAGGGGGGTCCTGAGATGACTGGATAGAACAACATTTAATAAAGCGTGCAACGCCACGGCCAAGAAACGATTTTAGAAGACAAAAGTAGATTGACCAAACGGCGCAACACATGGGCGGTAATAAACTCGTATACTACACTAAAATAGCAACCCTACTTAATGGCGCATTTTCGGCTATCTTTAAAAAAGAGGTTCACAGCATACAGATTGGGCAACTATAATACGATGGATTTGGTCCCTTCCTGTAAAAGGAAACAACAAGCTGAAAACTGCAGTCTGTGTGGATATTGTAAAGAATCAATATGTCATTTGATGTTTGTTTGTGACCCTTTAAAAGTAGAACGAAGGAAGCTATTAATGGCAAATTCGTACCTGCAGGCAGGCGTTAATAAGCTGGATGGCAGGCTCTTCCAATATCTTAATTTGTCGTGGAGTATAATTCATGACCCAAGGTCACACCCTCTTATTGAAAGCAGATAATGAATAAATGCAAGGGTTGGACCTGCTTAGGGTTTGTTTCAGAATTGGTAACATTTAAAAGTTTTACTGAAATATGATGTTTTTATAAATTGTGTTTGTTACAAATTTTATTCTATGCTTCATGGTTGTGATAAACCAAATAAAGTTGCTCTTTGACTGACTGACTGAGATTGTAGTGTGTTTATCTAGGTACCTGAATCAATATTCCTATTCTTTGCCCTTGTGTGGTTATAAGTCAATAATATCCCTACAGCGGCATAGAAACCCTTTTCATAATTCAGTCATAGCGCATGCTGTCACATTAAGCAAGCCTATTCCTCCAGCCCCCTAGAATGCACACCGAGTTCTTAAACAAATCCAAGCCTCCAGCAACCTGGGAAATCCCCGCTGCCGTTGTTTTGATTTCATCCAAGAACTCATGTAAAACACTGTAAGAACGACCAGTTCTTAGTGACATCTTTTATTGATGTCTTATGTCCAGCCTTATGTCAAACCCGGCACCTTTCAGGTATAAATATACCAACGTTGCCTTAAGCAAAAACACGGTGGTGATGAATCTGGAGCAGCTACTACTTGCCCGAGAGCCCAGCTGATGCGAGAGCCCACGGACGCTGCCCCTCCCTTTTGACGCGCTGAGAAAGACGCTGTCTTTTCTCTTGCCGAGAAATCCAGCCTCCGGCGTTTCTAGCTTACCCTTGCGGGTGACTGGGATACCGAGTCCTGGGAGAGAGATACCAGCCCTCCTGCCTTCTAATACCCAGGTACTGAACTGACTAAACCCTTACAGAGAATTTTTGAGTCAGATCCTTGGCAAAACAAACTTAACTTAAACTGCTACTTACTTACTCCTTCCCACGTATTAGGCTTAGGTCAGGTACACCGGGGTAGGCATAGTTAGAAGCCCCAGTTGAGTATGATTAGTCAATGTATATATGTATGTATCTATTTTATCCATTTTAAAGTATCATATGGCTAAGAAACCATATCAATGCGTTTACAGTATTATTTCATAATCCTGCTTTTACTGTATGCACTTTACTTAACTATAAGTATTGCAATTGTAGCAATTCATTTCTCTTGTATGAGGAAAGAGACTGCTCAATAAATAACACCTTTTATTGAAAACGCCCATCTCTCTTTTTCTCTGCAATCTGGTGAAACTAAGTACGCACTTATTGACTGAGTGAAATAGCTGTCTTTTGTTTTCACACGACTCTAGAGATATACTCTTATTCAGGGAGAGCAAAGTTGTCATGTTTTATGGTTGTCAGAAACTAAATCCCTTCTTGTCTATCCAGGGAGGTTAAACTCCTCCTCGCTTATTCGAGAAAGTTTCTAGTGAACTCTGAGCTAGCTGGCAAAAAACTTAAGTCTAATATAGTCAGTAGAGACCTAGTTAACCTCAGTCCTACGTCTACACTACTGAAGATATTATTCCAATGCGCAGAGCCTATTGGGACTATAGGAACTACACTACATGGCGCCCAACGTTTGGTAAGGCGATAAATCTAACGCAAGACGTTAGAGTAACTCAGTCGTGCTTTTTCACACAGACACCTTTTCCCGTAAATACTCCAAAGACGTCTGGAGTGGGTAAAAGGTTAAAATCCGCCGGAACTTAGTAGGAAGAGATTTCTATGTATAGTTTTTGGTTTATTCAACGTTGAAGGATACAGTGTTCCAAAATATTGTGCACCTAATCTTTGTTTCCTTGAAACTTGATCTGCAACAAAAAACTTCCTGTCAGTAAAATGTCAGACGGTGAAGAAGAAAGGGAGGCAGCTAGAATAGCAGCTCAACTCCTAGCGGATGACACAAGTCTCCTGCAGACTGACCCGGATGTAATACTCATCCCGGTCAACATAAGAAAAACTATAACTATTAAACTTATAGAAAATGGACTAACATCGAGAGGTGGTACAGTCATATTCGTAATTGAGGCACATGAATATCGGCAGATAGAGGTATTCTATTCATGGATAAACTTTCCAGCAGCAAACGCTGTCACACGTGAGTTCCACTATTACAAAATAGAGGAACCTCCGGAAGAGTACACTCCTTTTGAGGAGGTGGAAATCCCATTAAAATACCAAGAGCACCTGCTCTGGTTTAAAGGCGCCCTAAAACATAATAATCACATCACCAGGCTCGGTCCACTAGGTAGACCAGGAGCAACATGGCCGGTTCTAGCCAGCTACACACCACATCCAGACATTGAAAAAATGTCAATACCAGAACTTCTAGTCCAACTAAAAGTACTAATTAAAATACATAGACAATTAGTCCAATATGTAATGCGGACTTCAACAGTTCAACCAGCTATTAACATTTCACAGATGACCCCTCATCAGGGAAACACAAATAAAATTACACCACAGAACATACAGTCATGTCTGGGTAAAGTACCCATAAAACGGGAACAAATTCCATTCTGGTTAGCACAAAAAATAACTCAAATAGAGGCAGTATTTCCGGATACTACCCCTGTTGAGAAACACAGAATCCTGACTATCTGTCTTCCAATGGGGATTGCACCACATGTGGAGGACTGTGACACTTGGGGCACAGTCTTTGCTTCCATTTACACGAAAACACATGGTATTCCGTCCATGGCGGTAATACCCGATGTGCTAAGACAGATTCAAAATGAATACGGTCCAGAACCTGCTTTAACTCTGGGTATGAAATTACTGAAAGACTTCAAGCAGGTCTCAGCTTTATTATTATCCAACATAAAAGGAGAAGCAGCATCGGTGGCGATCCGCCAGAAATTGAAAGAAACAGATATAGCAGAACAACCATTTGAACGTGCCAGAATCATAGAAAAATCCTATGAAGAGCTAGGAAGAGATAGTTTGGGTGGGAAACCAGTAAAACCCCAACTAACTGAAAATCCTGAAAAGATATTTATTAAAAATAATCTAAACACTCCAAAAAAGAACTGGGATAGAAATAAACAATCCACTCCCAAAGAAAAAAGATTCCAGTCCAGAGGAAGGTCTCCTCGGCGGAGAGAAAGATCTCCGGACCAAGGACACAAGTCTCCCGAGAGGGAGCCCTTTGAGAAAAGATACAACCTTAGAAATAGGGATAATTTGAAGAAACCTGATAGATATCAAGATATTGACACACGTCCCTTTCGATCTTTTCAGACTTCCTCGCAGAAATCGGAAAGAAGAGGACGTTCAGAACACAGGGAAGAGCACGTCAAGTCCAAAGACAAGGAACCTGCTCATCAAAATAAAAAATTACAATTTCCAAAAAAGAAGGTAGCCAGTATTAAAATAATCAAACATGCCGAGGATCCTGAGGACACAGCTGAAAAACAGAGAGTGGGCTCAGACAATGCTAGAGAGCGCAGCAGAAGTGAGCATAGCTCGCAAGATCCTGATGAATCATCTGGAGACAGTGGAAACAAATGAATACATTCAGGTGGAAACTGCAGATACCAGAATTAGCAAACCTCATAAAATATACGACATAACATTACGTATAGAGGGAGATAAGACTAGGAAAATAAGGGGTCTAATTTGGGATAACCTCTCCAAAGGTTATGACATCCTTTTAGCTGAAAAAGACTGGCCACCGGAGTTTGTCAGAGAGTGCCCTCATGGCGAAGAAATGATTATGCCTGCCTTCTCAATTCACATTCCAATTCATAAAAAATATACACTTGCAAGAAAGTGCGCAGTAGCTCAAACACCTGCATTGTATAAAAACCATGTTGGATGGGATAAGCACTCTCCTCCTCACAAAATCCAGTTAAAATATCAACCAACTGCACAGAGGCAGTACCCAATTAAGCAAGAAGCAAAAAAACAGGTCAGGGAGATCTTAGATCAACTTGAATACCAGGGGGTGATTGAAACTTGCACCTCACAAATGAACAATCCTTTGTTTCCTGTCTCCAAGCCAGACGATTCATATCGCCTAGTTTTGGACTACAGACATCTAAACGCATGTTGCAAAACTTTTGCAGTACAAAACTCACATAGTACAGCACTAATGAATAACATTGTGCGCAAAAAATACAAAACAACATTAGACATCTCTAATGGATTTTTTTTGTCAAAACATAGCACCTGAAAGCAGGTATTTGACCGCTTCCTCAATAATGGGCTCGCAGAAAAATTCTGTCGAGTCCCACAGGGGTTCAAGAACAGCCCAGGATTATTCTCAGCAAGAGTAACAGAGTTACTACAAATGTATGATGATAAGGCATTATCTTATGTCGATGACATCTATCTAACAGATGATGACTTGGATACTCACTTGAAAAGAGTGAACACCATAATACTTGGGTTCGCAGCAGAGGGTTACAAATTCAACTTTAAAAATTCACGAATTGCCCATCTAACTGTCCTGTTTTTAGGATATGAATTATCAAGTAAAGGCAAAAGCCTGGCAGACAATTTCTTAGAGAAATGTGCTGTAATCCAAGCACCAAGAACGCTGAAAAACTTACTATCAATTCTAGGTTTTCTGAATTTCGGAAGAACTTACATTCTAAATTATGCAGAGAGGGTTACACCTCTCTATGAACTAATAAAACCAGATTTTAAAACAATCAATTGGACTCAAAAACACACAGAAATTTTGAGATCATTACAAACAGACATGTTAGCTAAAACAAAATTGCAAACACGCGATAACACACGCAACCTTGTGATCCGAGTCATCCCAGGAAGATGCGGATTCACATACCTAACCTCTAATGAGGGAGAAACGGTACCAATAGCATACAAATCACATTTGTACACAAAAGCTGAAATGAAATTTAGGTCAACTGAAAAAATTCTAACCGCGGTTCAGACTGCGGTAGCAAAAGAAAGAGCCCTAGCACAAGGTAAACGAATAATCATCGTTACACCAGTATCAGCTCTAGAAGCAGTAACAAAGGCAAGCATTCCAAATGCTAAAGCGCTACATCCTAGATGGATACAATGGGTTAATTCTCTTGCTGCAACAGACGTGGTCTACGAATTTGATCCTAATTTAAAAACACAAGAATTTCTCCAATATGAATTTGAATGTCCTCTGCCAACCGAAATCTTGCCTCTTGAACACTACGGCTGTATAATATATACAGACGGATCAGCACAGCCCGCAGTTGGGGGTAAACAAGCTTACAGTGCTGCGTGCGCGATTGTTTAAGGTCATTGGCACGAAGGAAAATTTAGACCACTGGTCACTAAAACACAATCTCTAGGAGATTGTACAGCTCAGCGAGCTGAACTACTAGCATTTAAGATGGCGCTTGAAAATACTGATCTCGAATTCCCCACACTCATAGTGTGCGATTCATATTATTGCGTTCAGTCTTATAATGAATACATGCAGAATTGGGTTCTAAATGGTTTCAAAGATGCAAAGGGTGGCACAATCAAGCATAAAACGCTTTGGGAACAAAAGGAACTACAAAAGACTCACGTGATACATACACTGAGTCATCAACGTGATGGCGTTCACGTTGCAGGGAATTCATTGGCTGATGAGGCCGCGAAGGCAGCTGTGCAAACGGCTTCCGTAGCTGCTATCACCCGGTCAAAAACAAAAATAGACAGCGAGATATTGCAAGCTGTCAGCGCTACAGTAAAAAATACGATAAAAACACTCCCGAAAGGCTTTCCAATAAAGTACTCATACATAACTGATGCGAATAACGTTCCATTTGCTCGAATCCCTGGAGTGGGGGATAGGGCAATTCCAAACATGGAACATAGGTTAGGACTAATTATAGCGGCACACGAAGGGCTCGCCTCTGCACACGCTGGTGTCTCGGCCACAGTATCATTATTAAAACAGAGATACTGGTGGCCACAAATGAGAAGACAAACTAGGAACTATCGGGCACATGCATCATTGGTTTTTGCATTCGCAAACGGTTGCGAATGCAAAAACCATTTTTGGGATGCATCAAACTTTCTTGCACAATTCGCATTTTTTAGCATTTCTAAAAAATGCGAATGCATTTAAGGAATCGCATTTGTGCGATTCCTTAAATGCAATGCATCATTTTTTTTAAAATTGCGAATTTGGAATTTGGAAGTGCAAATTAACACGAGGTTGACCCTCGTGTTAAATTGCGAAAATTTTAATAAAAGCAAAAAAATGATTTTTTTCAACTTGGATGTTACAGACACACATGTCCTTAGGACATGTGTGTGTGAAACATCCACTTAAAAATACATTTCATGGGTGCAGGGGGGGGTCCTTTGGACCCCCCCCTGCACCCATGGAATGCATGAACATTATGCGAATTCTATTTTGCAAATTCGCAATTCCCATTGATTCCTATGGGCCTTTTGGCCCATAGGAATCAATGGGAAATGCGAATTAGCAAATTAGAATTCGCATAATATTTGAGAATCGGTAAAAAATGTGAATTTTACCGAATCGCTAATATTATTGGAAAATATTCATGCATCCCGTTTTGCGAATTCCAAATTGCGATTCGCTATTTTTCGCAATTTGGAATTCGCAAACGGCCGGGATGATGCATGTGGGTGTATGTTCTAGATTGTGAAATATGCCAAAAATGAAAGTTTCGACAGTGAAAAGACCAGCACACACGCCCCTTCTGATCTCAGATAAACCATTAGCGTGTGTTTACCTGGACCACTGTAGTCCCTTACAAAGGGATGGGAACTATAAATACATCATGGTCGCAGTGGATTCATGCACGAGATTCATTTGGATGTGGCCCCAGCGCTCGGCTGACGCCAGAACGGTTATAAAAGATTTGCGAGTCTTTATCGGCACATACGCAATTGGCATGCTACACTCTGACCAGGGTCCTGCTTTTAGCTCTTGAGCTTATAGGGAGGCCATGACCAGCATGGGCATTGCATTGCGGTATTCTTGTCCCTTCCATCCTGAGGGAAACGGGATTGTGGAAAGAAAAAACCGAGACATAAAGCAATCTATAACGGCAAAGGTATTAGGTTCGGGGGTTGGGTGGGTCAAACATTTAATAAGTGTCCAACGTAGTCTTAACAATCTGCCAAGAAATTCTCTAAAAGGTTTCAGTCCGTACGAACTATTGTTCGGGACTAGAATGCATATCCAGGACCTCGATAGTCAGACTTCAGTGGTAGAAGGAAAATGCTTTGATATCAAAGATCGTTTGGCTATTTTACAGGACTTAAATGAAACAAGAAAAGACCTGAGCAACATAAAGTTGAAACAACAGCCAACAGCCACTGAAGAGAAACCACCTGTCCCAGCAAGGCCTGTCTGGATTCCAAAGATTGGGGATCTGGTCAGAGAGAAAATCGCGGTGAAGAAGGAATTTGGGCCTTCTTACAGAAAAGCAGTACCTGTCTTAGCTGTCAACGGAACAAGATCAGTTGTACTACCGCCCCTTGCTGGTAAAAAGGAGAACCGAGTTGTATCCATCGACCTGGTTAAACCACAATCATGTGGCCAATAATAAGTAGTAGGCCAAGTGGACTCCCAAGAAATAGCAGAACACCAAAGTTTGCTACAAATCAAGAGGTTCAAACTGAGAGACTAATCACATTTGATAAACCTACAGTGAATCAACGAGGACCATGCAACAAAGCCATGGAACTTATGCCCCTTAAAACCCAAATTGCAACAATTCGTCAAAAAACACCTGTCTACAACGATGTAGACACAGACTATGCTAAGGAAACAAAGAAAAATTCAGAAGCAATTCCAACAATTGACAGAACTGCATCAGGCTACTTCGTCAATTTCGATGACTTTTCTGAGGATCCGAGCAAACCTGAGGAACAGCCAACAACAACAAAAACTTTTAAAGACAAAACGAAAGAACTCATTCATCAACTACAAGAAACCTATCTGATTTCCCCATGGATTGAATTTTGGGTGGTGCTAGGTGTACTTTTCCTCCTGCTTCATCTCATCATGGTGCTATGCTTGGGACACTTCATTGAGGGAAAATATATTACAATGGACACAGCAAGCAAGAATATCAACCTGGTCCTAAAGCCACACAAGTCTTCACACATCTAGAAAAGAGAACTTTCTTCAGTAAACTTCACAGCCAATCCAATACCCGGCAGGGTAGCATGGGACAAAACAGATTACGAAATATATGGCCCGGTCGAGCTCTTGAAGTATCCTCATCAATTTAAGGTTTCATTAAGTGACTTTGTAAAACCGAGCACATTCTCTGATGATTGGGACTTTGAAAGTATTAATGATATGATGTCAGACTTAATTATGTCAGCAAAATTTACAGAACATGATTATTTACAGGGTTCATCAAATTATGAACAGATGTACTGCTACAACCACTATGCTAACCATTATTTGCATAAATCTGCTCAACCTAGAAATTTTTTAAATTATAATCAATGGGAACATTGTGCAACTCCACCAAAAGGTAGTTCAAAAACATTTTATGAGAAATTCCCATACTTCTCAGGGTTTAACACAAGTGAAGCAGAAACGTTTTATTTCAAACTGTTAAATAAGACAGGAATGAAAACCATGCTGACAAATACAAATTAATCTATTCAGAAACATTTTTTGAAAAAATGAATACATTTGGTTTTGATTTTTGGAAAAATAACATTGAAACAAAAACCATCTGGGGTACCAAGGATTGGCAAGTCCAAGGAATAGAATCATTATTCAGAGCATGCATGATCCCAGAACAAATTATATTTTTGAATGACACAATTCAACAAACAACCTGTCTTGGCCTAGCCAAAATTAAAGACTTATACAAACCGTCTATTCCAAAGCCAACACCTGACAGTAATAGCACTACAGATGTTGAGATAGACGTATCCCATATTTTAAACCAAAACAGAACACATCCTGATTGGAAAAAATGGTTGATCTGGCCCACAGACACAAATAACTGTCAAGATAGATTCCTGGACAAAATACAGGGGTTCAAATTGACCAGGGCAGACCCTAGATACTCCCAGAGACAACATCCAGGGATAGTTACAACATACAGTGTAGGAAAACTCTGCCTTGAATGGCTACAGACATCCACACTGGCAGAAATTAAGCAACACTTAACTTTACTTAAAGAAGGTGCTGACTTGCGTGATTTCATTATGGGACCACGCAAACAGCGTCAAAAACGTTTCATAGCGGCCTCTATATATGCAGCTTATAACAAAGCTTGGAAAGAAACTCAAATTGAAACAGCAGAAAAAATACGGGAAATTGACCGTATTAATTTGGAAAAATCACTATCTGTTGTGGACAATGGGTTAATGACTCTGTCTTCCAGAATATATTCACTGGACAGTATTGTATCATATGCATTCGATATGTGAATGTAGTTGAGCTTATATAGCGCACAGCTACCCACAGTGGGTTTCCCGGCGCTTGCTTAGGGAACCCTTCCTGGTATTCCCCTGTGAGATAGCAGGGTATCCACAAGGTGAAAGTCAGGCATCCCGCCGCGAGGGGCCGTTGTGGAGATTAAGCAAGCTATTGCCCAGAGTGTGAACCCGTGAGTCGAGGAGGCACCGGGGAGAGAATTATCGAGTCTGTGGAATTTTTAGCCCAAGACCCCGCCGAGGCGGGGAATTGAACCCTGGTCCAGGACCGATCTCAGTTTCCGGTTCTGCTGCCTCTAACCCCTGAGCCACACTTCTCCACATATAATAGAGCAGGACTTACTAATGTTACAACATGGTCAGTCCCAATTGTGTTCTATTATACAGCTTGGCTGGACGTTACAAAATCTGCGTTCAGGCTACGTGCCTTGGCGTTTATTCAACACAACGTCATTGTTCTCTATCTTTAACCTTACTGATATACAAATCAGCTTTGCACAAAAAGGAGCAGAGTATACAATTCTGAGCATTAAAAAACTTGAGCGATTACCTTTGACAATGTCAGAACGACCTGTCATAGAATGGATAATACACGGAATCATAACTATTCCGATAACAACTTTCCAATTTCGATGCTGCCAAAAGTATACACAGGCAGGCCAGTATGAAAGGTTGGGTAAAGGGTACATTGAGTCATCATGGAAATTACCTTACACACCCACTTGTTATAGTGAAAAAGGACAGAATGTATTTCTTAGTGGTGATAATTGTGAAAAATCACTAAGTGGTATACTTCTGTGTCAGGGTATAAATCTACATGGGGCCTGTGAGGGGACTTCAAATAACCTTTCATGTCACCAGCTTGGCACACCTGCAACTCGAATAGAGCCATTCTTTAGACGGCTTTCGAACGGGAGCTACATTCTAATTGTGGACCACAGATGTTGTGGCTTGATGCCAGGAAAAGCTTATCTTGTAAGCGTTTCGTCCATGGTCACTTGTTGTATGCAAGTATTGTATCCAAACAACACTCCAGACAGGGAGGGAAAAATTTGGCCCAGTTTGAAAATCTCTTCTATTCGAATTGATACTTTAAGCAGAATGAAGTCTGTTCTTCTACAGACGCCTGTGCCCTTGACGTCATCAAAAGAAATGTATGATCTCCAGGTTGCAAGGACGACAACAGAGATACATGCACTATTATCAACAAATTGCCCCTGACATTTCGCAGAAATGCTAAACCAAATCTTAAACATTTCAGATATGAATGGTATCCCGAGTGTATTAAAGACAATTTTTTCGGGACTGTTGACACCTTTCAAAGCAGTCCTGGGCATCTTTCCTAATTTTGTCCATTCGATCCTTGGCGGCCTTCCACTCCTGTTGGGACTCGTAGCAGGCATTTTATTTTTGATACTCCTGCTTCGTTATGGCAAGCCATGTCACAGACAAGACTCCAGCAACAATGGAAGAAACGATCCTAGCTATACGCTATTGGGACCGCATAACTAAAGTCCTTGGATTATCCCGGCTAAGAGATCTGAATATGACCTGCTTTCTTTCATTCAGACCCATCTGGCAGAACTGTATCTTACCTGTGCTAAAATGTATGCTATGCGGAGAAGAATGCGTGTTGGACGTCTGTCTTACACTACAATCAGAAGTACCATTGGATACAGATACTTTGCTTAGTCCTGTAACGGCTCATGCATCGTGTTGTCCCCAGCGGTTACCCATCCTGATGACGGCATTCGTTGAGACTTCACCACTACGATTAAAGGGTAGTGAAGTGCAAGATGAGAGCAGCATCAACCAGGTACGACCTTCTGTGAGCAATGCTGATCAATACATCGATGATAGCAATCATTCACACGACTGCACAGTTGCGGCATTTTCCAACTTGGTCGAACTTTCACCTGAAGCGGTAAACTGCTTTTTTGAAAGTCTGTCTGAAATGATTTTCCCCCCTGAACAAAAAGAATAACTTTTAAGCAAACGAGCACTCAGCGTTCCCTGAACTCTGAATTTGGCCTTCAGCTTTGAAAAACAAAAGCTTCTGGAAATATTTGGAACTGTTTTGGCTTCTTCCCCTGAAAAACGAAAAAAAAAATTTTCCCGATTCCAAAATATTTTTTGGGGCACTCATCCTCTGCTTAAAGTAGAACTATTCTTAGAGAACAGAGCTTCTATTTTTAGGAACTCTAGAGACAATATATTACCTCAGCCTCTAGCATATTTACAAATAACTGTATTTATATGTGATGAAATGGTCTCCCACTTTTCTTTTCTGTACTAAGAGCCATTTCATGTGTAATTTTCGCAAAATCATTCTGCTGATATATAGGCATCCTATTTTATGAATGATTACTCTGCTTGAAATACTGTACCTATAGTCATTTTTCGTGTATTTCGCATATGCCATTTCAGATGCAAAAAATTTATTTTGGGGTGGATCGGTATACACATGCACCGCTAGATATGTTTACTATTGCTAGGTTTAGTAATTTTGGACATAAATTCGTGGAGTGGGTGTAGTGTGTTTATCTAGGTACCTGAATCAATATTCCTATTCTTTGCCCTTGTGTGGTTATAAATCAATAATATCCTTACAACGGCATAGAAACCCTTTTCATAATTCAGTCATAGCGCATGCTGTCACATTAAGCAAGCCTATTCCTCCAGCCCCCTTGTGGAAAAGTAAATTTTGCCATGTTCTGTGTCCCTACGCCTTATCCATCATATGTTATGTGTGCATGATCAATATGCATATGTTATTCCCCATTTCTGATTAAAGACGCAATTACAGTTGTGTCCACCTCTAGTATGTTAGTTTCCAGTCCTCGTGAATACTACGAATATCAGGCCTATGTAAGTAATGTTGCCACGTTTCTCAGTGTGCACGTTATTCAATTATAAAGTCTCCGTTTCCAGGCCTCAAAAGGGCCCGGACCACAGATTCAGCTCCTGTCTCCTGAAAGCCTCGCTGAGGAGCGATACAGCCCCCACCTGTATCCTCGACCCTTCACTTACTTCCTGCCTTGCAGTGCCCGGTGCACCCCGGCTCTGCCTCTGAGTCTGCCAAAAGTACGTTATAGTTCCTGCTATCAGTTCAGTCCTCCTCCTCTGCATTCCTAAGCTACTGAACTGCATCAATAGTTTCCGTCATTGTCTAGCCTTCTCGTCTCCACGTTAGAGAAATACTGTATTTAATGGTCATTTAGTATTCTTCATCACGCACTACATGTAGAATAATGCATGGTCCAGTCTTAGAGTCAGGTTAGCCTCTCCCCTCATGACTTCTAGTTTATATCAACATGTTCCCTAAACATTAGATACCAGATAGGGTTTAGGTACATGTCGCTCCGACCCTCCAGACTCTAGTCTCTGCTCCTAGCACAGAGTTCGTAGCCCCCAGCTTCTCCTAGTAACACGTCATTGCTAGTTTTCGCGCACCATTAGGTTAGAGGTCCCGGCTCCTTAGGTAGCCCCCTCCAAAGTTTCCGCCCATTCATGACATATTCTGTTACGTTTGCACCACATGTCTATGTATACGCCCAGTTACACCTTTTATTTCTGTTATCTCTCGCGACTGCTACGAGTCACGCCTTCTACTCCACCTACTGTTACGCCCACTGCAATGTAATGCTATGTGTTTGCGCTATGTATATAAGTCAATGTTTTGTTATTGAATGTTAGCGCGCTCATCCCAGACCCAGCCCCGGCAGCTGCCGGGCCTTATTGTCCTATTCCTATGCAGGTTATCCTGATCCTGTCCTTATGCTGTAATAAACCTGCAGAAACTCCTACTACCTCGAATCTTGACTCTTATTTTATTGAGCTATCTGTTATGCTATAAGTCTAGTCAAAAATAGGGTATTATTTATTTATTTACCACATAATGGCGCCCAAATAGGGACTTGCCCTTTCCCCACGCGTCGGTGAAGCCACGCCGACCCCCTGACCCTCTGCAGTCGTGACGGAACCATACCGTGCACTGGCAGATATTTCTGCTCCAAGTATCCCTCAGGCCCACGGAGGAGACGGAGGAGGCGGTCCAGCATCCGAACGAGACGGTGGAGGAACGCGGCGAGTCCCGACCAGAGCCCAAGCCGAGAGTCCAAGGTCCGAGGTATCCGGAGGAGGCCCACCCGTAACTGAAGTCCGAAGTCCGAAGTTCGTCGTCGTAGTCCAGTCCCGTCCGAGGCTTTCCGTTCCGTGCTGCCCGGTGAGTACCATTGCTGGGGTAGTGTCTAGACAGGGTCAGTCTAAATTGACTCCTGGTCCGTGGGTTGGTGGTACCCAAGCCCACAAACGAAGTGTTCACCTAGGTGGATACGGGTCTTGATGCGTTCCTTTATGGGACCGGTATGTTCCGTACTGTTACAGCAGTGCATCCAGTAACTCTAGTCTGTTCCGTTCTCGAGAATTCTGTTCTGTTTCTGTTTTCAGTATTTTCAGGTAGTATTCTGTTCGAACTGTTATGTTATGATATTGTTTAATGTATTTCCAATGTCGTGGTATGCCTGAATTGTTTTCCCAATTGTTATTGTTTTTCGTGTATTGTATTGTGTTCCGATTCAAGTTTAGAATGCCGCTCTTTTCCAAGTTACGTCAGTTAAAAACTAGAAAGGGTCTGCTGGAAGCAGCAGTTCCTGTTCCGCCTAGGGACAGTCCAGGTCACTTTATGTATCAGAAACATGGCATAAGCGCCATATTGTATCTAGATTTATGGGTAGAGTATACCAAACAGGTAGAAGAAAAGTATAGATGGCCCGTATCGGGTACATGGGATGCCGAATGTATCATGCGAGTAGAGGAAGCATTATGGAAAAAGAAAGCCAGACAGTCACAGAAAGATGCCATCGAGTTATGGCGTAAGGAAGCGCATAGAAGAACGGAAAAGGAAGTCAGAAAGTCAGAGTTAAGTAGAGAATCCCAAGAACGAGCCCAAGAAAGAGAATTAATCGAGATAGGTGAACAAGTCAAAGTCGAACAGTCAGACAGACAGAGGCATGCCCTTATTAAGGGTATGTATCCTCTCCTTGCCGAAGGCTTGCCAAAAGCGACCCCAGAGGCACCCAGTAATTTCCCGCCACCATTAGTTCCGACCAAGCTACGTCACAAACCGACCGCAGCTGATATTTTTATTTCGTCCTATTTGGACGACACAGTTCCAGAATATGCAAATCCAGTTCGCGCTCCGCCTGTCCCTGTAAATCAGGCACTTCCCGTTCCTCCAGACACCGGAGTACCTGTTACGGTACCCCCGGGTCAGCCTGTCATACAAGTTCAGCCCACGTTACAATTACCGACCCTGCAAGCACGAAGAATGTCAGTCGACGATTCCAGTCTAGGGGCCGCAGGAGGAGGTCCTCCTCAAACCCCACCGCCACACAAGCGTTTATCAGCACTCGAATTACATGCTCAAGCATCACAGCGTACTCCAAAAAGTAATAAGTCTGTTACAGAAATCAGGCAAGCCCTTAACGAATGTGTCTATGACACAGTCCCAGGCGAGTATAATATGGTTTTATATTCCGTACGCGTAAGAAGGGTGACCGAGTATCTAGTCACCTTACCAAATATGAAAGAAGATCTAGACAGAATATATCGTTTCATCCGTACAGGGGATGATCCAGAAAGTATTGGCGAGATTATGTCTCAAAGAAAAGCCGAGATTCAGCTCATGGTATTAAAGTTCCTGATCAATTGTCTAATAAGAGAACAAGATTATCCGTCTAAAGATCCCGCCGAAATGAGAATCCTAACAAGGTGGAGTGATAATATAGCCGAGGGTAAGCACAAGACCATTAGTGCCATGGAAAGTATGTACAAGAAAATTCGTAAAGAAATAATAAGGTTACACGAACAGCGTAAAGCAGCACAAGTAAGCGAGAAAGAAAGTATCTCTGATCCTGAAGAGGAAGAGAACGAGAATCCCGCCAGAATAGCGTATGTAGGAAAATCCAGATTTCCAGATCGCCATTTACGTCCAGAACCTAAGTCTATTTTTCATCATCCAGCACCAGAACGAGGTTCCCTAGAACAAGTATTTCAAGCTACCGATCACATTCTGAAATCACGAGTCGGTTATAGCGAATTAAGTACCATGCATGAACAAGAACTAGCCCGATCAGCAGTCCGATGGATTACTGATTCTACCACTTTTCCAGACGAAATAGTGGCACAAATGTTTCTGAAATTGCCCCCAGCCGAGCAACGACTGGTGGGTATGTATATGATCCAGCACCTCATTACTCTGTATGAGGGTCAACATTCTGATCCAGGCCCGTTGCACGATATCCTGAACGAGTTACTCCAGTATAGATGGAGAGGTCTAGGTACCGATTTAATTAGTGTCATTCTAGAACAGCGCCACAAGTATAGAACGTTCCTGAACCCGCATTTTGTTCATGTCTCACCCCCAGAAAGAAAACCATTCTACATAGACAGACAGAATCCGTTACGAGAAGTCCACCCAGTCCAAGGGGCGGGTGGCGTAATGCAACGAGTGTTTGTATACACTCCGATATCAAAGATGGAACTTCTTGAAATGAAGAAATTAATTCCCTGTCACGACAAAGATCCAGCAGGGTTCCATAGAGAATTAAAAGACATGCTCCGTATGGGAGAATACACTTACCCAGATATCATTAAAATGTTAAAGGTCCTGCTACCCGCAGGGGTGTATGAAAAGTTAAAAGAAAAAGAATGGGAGGTGGGAGAGAAAAAGATCGATTGGGCAGCTCTAGAAGCTGAAGACAAGGCACGAGTACCAGGTACCGGTCTTGGAGATAAATGTAAAGGATTACCAGAATTATTGATTCAAGTTTTACCCAGATTATTGACAACTAGGAAAGAAGACTGGGATGCAATCTCAGCCTGTAAACAGAAACAAGATGAAGACATTAGTGATTTTTATTCTAGATTTGAGAAATGTTTCAGTATTAATAGTGGTCTCAAGACAAGTAGTGAGTCATACCCTCATCTTTTCGTTACCAAATTAGTCGAGAATTCAAGTCCACAAATTAAAAACCGAGTTTTGAAAGTCGAAAGCACCTGGCAAGCAAATACTCCGTCCCAGATGCTCCAGATGCTTCAGTATCACCAGAATAGAATTAGAGAAGAGCAAGAACACGAAAGAAAACGTATGAAAGACACGAAAATGAAAGTGCTAGTTGCACAGTCTATTCCTCAAGACAGTCAGAAGAGAGGTCCGAATCAAGCCAGTCATCCTGCGGCTCCCGTTAAAGGGAACTGCAATTATTGTAAACAGCCAGGTCATTTTATAAACGAGTGTGCAGTTCTGAAACACAACATAGCTACTGGTAAGACTAAAGAAAGACCACGTCCGCCGAGACAAGAACAAGTTTCACAGACTCCTCAGTCACAGAATGCACTACAGACAGTTACAGTTCCGCAGCCTATTGCTGCAACACAGCACGTTACATCGCAGATGTACCAGTATGCACAGTCCGAGTATCCAGAGTACCAGTCATATTCATGAAACAGCCTAGAGAGGGAGGTAGGCTTGCCTCTCATCGAGATACCTGTAGACCAAGAAGGTCCCTATGTTCATAGTCAAGTATTAGGGAAAGACAGAAAGTTTTTGATCGATACAGGGGCAAGTAGGACCACAATTAGTCACGCCGAAGTTCCAGGGGCTCCGCTCTCAGGCTCAAGAAATGTTTCCCTTGGATTTTCAGGAAAACCCATAGTTAATGAAATATCTAAGCCAGTTACTCTAGAAGTAGGTCCATTGTCCCGTACTACTGATCTGTTACTTACTAAGTCATGTCCAGAAAATCTATTAGGCATTAAGACATTGAAAGAATTAGGTGCAGTTATTTGCTGTTCCCCAGAGGGAATACGTCTGTTCCTACGTGACTTTAAGGGTCACTATGTATTACGAGATTTTGATTCAAGATTGTCTAATGTTCCGCAGCATTTATGGGCGCAAGGTCCAACTGATGTAGGTTACATGCAAATCACACCCTATCGTGTGACTCTCAAACCAGGTGTAGTGTTACCACGAATCAGGCAGTACAGATTGCCACCTGAGGCTGTAGCAGCCTTATCCAAAATTATTGACGAGCTCATGGCTCAAGGAGTAGTTGTAGAAACTGACTCCAATGTATGCAATTCTCCGATCATTCCAGTCATGAAACGTACTGATCCAAATGCACCCCCAGTATATCGATTAGTGATTGATTTACGAGAGCTTAACAAATGTATTATTCCTCAGTACCCAGTTGTTCCAGACATTTCTTCCCTGTTAACAGCCATTGATTCCGAAGCCATGTTCTTCACTGTTATTGACCTCAAGAATGCATTTTTTAGTGTTCCAATTCATCCAGACAGCCAGTTTCTTTTCGGATTTTGTTTAAATGGAAGGAGCTATATGTTTACACGCGCTCCTCAAGGTTTCACAGAAAGCCCTAGTATTTACAGTCAAGCACTCAAGAGACAACTAGACAACATTCACATGCCAACTGACACTGCCCTGCTCCAGTATGTCGATGATCTACTGATCACAGCCCGTTCTGAACGTGACTGCGAGCGTGCATCACTTACAGTTCTGTATTTTCTAGCCGAGATGGGGCACAAGGTGTCACCTTCGAAGCTTCAATTCTGTGTCCAGCAAGTGGTATACTTAGGACACTTGCTGTCCAAGAGGGGTAGGCAGTTGACACCCGACCGTATCCAGTTAATAGCGAGTCTTCCCCAGCCCAGAACCCAGAAGGAGGTACGTGCTTTTATCGGCCTTACTTCTTATTGTAGACAATGGATTCCTCAGTATGCATTTCTAGCCAAGCCACTGATACAGTTAACGACACAGGAGGCAGCCGTATCGACTGTCCTCCCTTGGACATCTGACCATACACTTAGTTTCAACGAGTTAAAGAAAGCCCTATGTCAAGCTCCAGTTCTAGCTACACCGAACTACAGTAAGCCTTTTACACTTTTCGTTACTGAACGCGAAGGTACAGCATTATCTGTTCTCACACAAGATCAAGCAGGTCAATACAAGCCCTGTGCTTATTTTTCGAGCACATTAGATCCAGTCGCCCAGGCGTTGCCTGCGTGCCTCAAGTCAGTTGCAGCCACAGCACTAGCTATCAGACAAAGTGATTCCATAGTTTTAGGACATTCCCTGACAGTACAAGTCCCACATTCAGTAGAAGTTCTTTTAAACCGAACACAAACTCAGCACTTGACAATTGCACGTTTAACAGGTTATGAATTGACACTGTTCCAGCCACACATAGAAATTAGACGCTGCAACGTCCTGAATCCTGCTACACTGTTACCATCAGTTAGTTCAAATCCAGACACACATGATTGTGTGGAAGTAGTTAACATTACGACAAAGCCAAGACAAGACCTGACAGATATTCCGTTACCAGATCCTGACCTGACACTTTATGTGGATGGTTCATGTATGAGAACTAGTACAGGAGAACTAGTCGCCGCGTATGCAGTGACTACTGACACTGAAGTTATTGAAACACACCGTATTGATACTCTGTCCGCTCAAGCAGCAGAGCTAGTCGCTCTGACACAAGCCTGTATACATGCCAAGAACCTGAAGGTTAATGTTTACACAGATTCACGTTACGCATTCGGAGTTGTACACGACTTCGGGGTGCTCTGGCAGGAGAGAGGTTTTATGACTTCTCATGGAACCAAGATTCAGCATGGTCTCCTTATTCAAGCCCTGTTAGATGCCATACATTTACCGACATCTATTGCTATCATGAAGTGCAAAGCACATACGAAAGTCACTGACATTATTTCCCAAGGTAATGATTTAGCAGACCGCACAGCCAAGCTTACAGCACAGACTCCAGACATTCCAGTTAATCAGACACATACTCCAGATCCGATTACATGCATGACAGTTAAGGACCCTACTCAAGATGTCATAGATATCCAGTCACATGCTACTCCTGATGAAATCAAGAAATGGTCTGTACAAGGAGGGGTCCAGACAGATCAGGGATGGGTAACGAAGGGTAGAGCCACATGGTTTCTCCCCGATTCTATGGTTCAAGTCATTATCAATACCGCACATAGTCCAGCACATTTAGGAGAAAAAGCTATGTTAGACAGTATCCAGAACATTTGGTTCAACAAGCATTTACGAGCTGCAGCCAAGCAGAAAGTCCGTACCTGTATGATATGTTGTCAGTTTAATCCAGGTAAAAGTGTCCCGGTGGAACAAGGTGGTTTCCAGCCCCCTGACCACCCTTTTGAGGTCCTCCAGATGGATTATATTCAAATGGAGCGATGTCGAGGTTTCAAGTATGTCCTTGTAGTTGTATGCGCTTTGTCCAGATGGACAGAAGCATATCCAGTCCCAGATTACACAGCCGCGACCACTGCCAAGCAGTTGGTTCGTGAATTCTTCCCTAGATATGGACTCCCTAGAGTCGTATATTCTGATAACGGCCAGCCATTCTCATCTGAACTCATGAAACACGTTTCCCTGTTGTTAGGGTACCAGTGGAAGTTCCATTGTGTACGTCATCCAGAAGCCGCTGGACTAGTCGAAAGACATAATCAGACTCTGAAAATCCGTATAGCAAAAGTCTGTAAAGACAAGGGTGTGGACTGGTTAGTAGCTTTGCCAGTCGCTCTGTTTTATATGCGTATGGTCGCACATTCCAGATCAGGTCTGTCCCCGTATGAGGTCGTTTTCGGCCGCCCCCCTAATATGTGGGGTACTCCTAGACCCCGAAGTATTACCGATGTTTCATGTAATATGCTGACAGATTACCTAGCTTCCTTGATGTCTGCCCTCAACTCATGTCGTTCACAGGTTGCCGCCGCATTTCCAGACAATACCGAGGTGGCACCGCACGAGATCGTTCCAGGCTCCCTTGTGATGATCAGAAATTTTGACAGATCAAGTCCGCTGGAACCACGTTGGAAAGAGCCACGTCAGGTCCTCTTGACCACCCGAACTGCCGTCAAGTTGGAAGGCAGGAAGGGGTGGGTCCACCTTTCTCATGTAAAACTTTTCAAAGGATCGAAACCAGTCTTCAAAAACATTTCCAAGAACATTTCCCAGGATTCGAAGGATTGCCAGAACATTGTTTTAAAGGACTGTCCCGCACAAGACATTATTACAACCCCTCCCTTGTTAGAGAAAACTCCGCAACAGGAGTATAAGTTAAAGCTCAGGTCTAATAAGTCAGCCAGTTTGATTGTATAAGTCCTCCCCTAGGTGAAACGGTTAGACTGTTTCTGACATGTATAAAATAGACCCCCATAGTGAGAGAGTCAGTCAAAGCTCAATCAAATGTATCGTTTTTCTGAGTTTCATATTATTTCTCAGCATAATGATTTCCTGCACTAGTTACGCACTTTTTTCTGTGTTTTTCAGTTCCTCATGTAAATATGTCTGCTCATTCTACAGTAGAGCACACGTTTAGTGATCTGCCTCCTCACGAATATGCATACCGCCTCGCCATGCGTAATAACACATTTATCCGTATGTTACATTATTCACACCAGACCAGCAATGCCACTAATTGTTGGGTGTGTGGTCGACTCCCCCCTTTCCAGACACCGAAGGGAGTTCTGCCACTCTTTCCTTATCCATTCTCACACAATGGTTCGTGTGGAGCATGGTCCACGTTAACGTCATCCTCAACAGATATGTCTTTTCTTAACAGTACATGTTTCCCAGACAAGCAAGGTTTCCCCCACAGAACAGGTTTAGATTTAGAAAATGAAGTATATAATTTAGGAAATTATTCGTCGAATTTCATGGTTCTGAATGTTCAGTCTGATACTACTCCAGACTCACCCGCTATTTCAGTACTACCAGTCAAAGGCGAATTATGTGTCCGTAGTTATGGTTCTGTACACATAGGTCATAGTGAATGTACTACTGTTATCCAGTATAGTGACAGTGGGAAATCTATTTTCAAAGCTTCACGTCATTCTTATTTTATTTGTGGTCAAACTGCATATGTCCGTCTGCCCCTCGATTGGGAGGGAACCTGTTACATTGCTTTCCTACTGCCACCTGTTTTTCTAGCCCCACCTGACTATCATAGGAATTCTTTCTTAGTACACACTAGACACAAGAGAAATCTCCCGATTATCGATTATACTGAAACCGCCGCAGAGCAATTCATTGATATAGATAAAGGTGTTTTCCCTTATTTAGGTACAGTTGTAAATAGTAAGCTAATCCGTAGGTTAACAAGAACCCTTGAAGCGGTAGTAGATGAGACTGCCTCTGCTCTAGGTAACTTAACTGAAGAACAATCCTTTATGAGAATTGTCGTTTTACAGAATCGTCTCGTCCTTGACGTCATACTGGCCGATAGGGGCGGGGCCTGTAGAATTCTCGGATCCAGTTGTTGTATTTTCATTCCTAATAACGCGCCGTCTGTTTATTCAGCTATAACCAGACTCCATAAAATTGCCCATCTGTTACACCAAGATCCAGGCACCTGGACATGGTCCGGTTGGTTCTGGAATATAATTTCCGCATGGGGATGGAAAGTCCTGTCCTTTTTAGGTATTGCAGTAGCGATCATATTTAGCTGCTGCCTCTGTATACAATGTGGCCCTGCGATTTGCAGCATGTGTGCTACTTCTTGTATTCCCAGTCCCAAGCCCCGTTCTAAATCTCGTTCCAAGACAATTCGAGACGAGCAAATGGTACTGTATGAAATGATAGACGGTATCATGAATATTGATGTTTCCTGATGGAAACGTAGTGACAAGGAGGGAATGTGGAAAAGTAAATTTTGCCATGTTCTGTGTCCCTACGCCTTATCCATCATATGTTATGTGTGCATGATCAATATGCATATGTTATTCCCCATTTCTGATTAAAGACGCAATTACAGTTGTGTCCACCTCTAGTATGTTAGTTTCCAGTCCTCGTGAATACTACGAATATCAGGCCTATGTAAGTAATGTTGCCACGTTTCTCAGTGTGCACGTTATTCAATTATAAAGTCTCCGTTTCCAGGCCTCAAAAGGGCCCGGACCACAGATTCAGCTCCTGTCTCCTGAAAGCCTCGCTGAGGAGCGATACAGCCCCCACCTGTATCCTCGACCCTTCACTTACTTCCTGCCTTGCAGTGCCCGGTGCACCCCGGCTCTGCCTCTGAGTCTGCCAAAAGTACGTTATAGTTCCTGCTATCAGTTCAGTCCTCCTCCTCTGCATTCCTAAGCTACTGAACTGCATCAATAGTTTCCGTCATTGTCTAGCCTTCTCGTCTCCACGTTAGAGAAATACTGTATTTAATGGTCATTTAGTATTCTTCATCACGCACTACATGTAGAATAATGCATGGTCCAGTCTTAGAGTCAGGTTAGCCTCTCCCCTCATGACTTCTAGTTTATATCAACATGTTCCCTAAACATTAGATACCAGATAGGGTTTAGGTACATGTCGCTCCGACCCTCCAGACTCTAGTCTCTGCTCCTAGCACAGAGTTCGTAGCCCCCAGCTTCTCCTAGTAACACGTCATTGCTAGTTTTCGCGCACCATTAGGTTAGAGGTCCCGGCTCCTTAGGTAGCCCCCTCCAAAGTTTCCGCCCATTCATGACATATTCTGTTACGTTTGCACCACATGTCTATGTATACGCCCAGTTACACCTTTTATTTCTGTTATCTCTCGCGACTGCTACGAGTCACGCCTTCTACTCCACCTACTGTTACGCCCACTGCAATGTAATGCTATGTGTTTGCGCTATGTATATAAGTCAATGTTTTGTTATTGAATGTTAGCGCGCTCATCCCAGACCCAGCCCCGGCAGCTGCCGGGCCTTATTGTCCTATTCCTATGCAGGTTGTCCTGATCCTGTCCTTATGCTGTAATAAACCTGCAGAAACTCCTACTACCTCGAATCTTGACTCTTATTTTATTGAGCTATCTGTTATGCTATAAGTCTAGTCAAAAATAGGGTATTATTTATTTATTTACCACACCCTAGAAAGCACACCGAGTTCTTAAACAAATCCAAGCCTCAAGCAACCTGGGAAATCCCCGCTGCCGTTGTTTTGATTTCATCCAAGAACTCATGTAAAACACTGTAAGAATGACCAGTTCTTAGTGACATCTTTTATTGACGTCTTATGTCCAGCCTTACGTCAAACCCAGCACCTTTCAGGTATAAATATACCAACGTTGCCTTAAGCAAACACACGGTGGTGATGAATCTGGAGCAGCTACTACTTGCCCGAGAGCCCAGCTGATGCGAGAGCCCACGGACGCTGCCCCTCCCTTTTGACGCGCTGAGAAAGACGCTGTCTTTTCTCTTGCCGAGAAATCCAGCCTCCGGCGTTTCCAGCTTACCCTTGCGGGTGACTGGGATACCGAGTCCTGAGAGAGAGATACCAGCCCTCCTGCCTTCTTTTACCCAGGTACTGAACTGACTAAACCCTTACAGAGAATTCTTGAGTCAGATCCTTGGCAAAACAAACTTAACTTAAACTGCTACTTACTTACTCCTTCCCACGTATTAGGCTTAGGTCAGGTACACTGGGGTAGGCGTAGTTAGAAGCACCAGTTGAGTACGATTAGTCAATGTATATATGTATGTATCTATTTTATCCATTTTAAAGTATCATATGGCTAAGAAACCATATCAATGCTTTTACAGTATTATTTCATAATCCTGCTTTTACTGTATGCACTTTACTTAACTATAAGTATTGCAATTGTAGCAATGCATTTCTCTTGTATGAGGAAAGAGACTGCTCAATAAATAACACCTTTTATTGAAAACGCCCGTCTCTCTTTTTCTCTGCAATCTGGTGAAACTAAGTACGCACTTATTGACTGAGTGAAATAGCTGTCTTTTGTTTTCACATGACTCCAGAGATATACTCTTATTCAGGGAGAGCAAAGTTGTCATGTTTTATGGTTGTCAGAAACTAAATCCCTTCTTGTCTATCCAGGGAGGTTAAACTCCTCCTCGCTTATTCAAGAAAGTTTCTAGTGAACTCTGAGCTAGCTGGCAAAAAACTTAAGTCTACTATAGTCAGTAGAGACCTAGTTAACCTCAGTCCTACGTCTACACTACTGAAGATATTATTCCAATGCGCAGAGCCTATTGGGACTATAGGAACTACACTACAAGATGACATGTGTGCAAACACGACCTGTGGCCTTTTTAAATTGGGAGATTAAGTCCCTTTGAATCTGAGGGTCCTTGAGGTCCAAGTAGCCCACTAGGTACCTCCAGTAAGTACCACAGAGCTGCGTTGCAGAGAGATGTAAAAAGGGGCACGGCCTAGACCACCTCTCTACAATGCAGCGCAGTGGTGCTTACTGGAAGCACCTGGTTGGCTAGTTGGCCCCCAAGGTCCCTCTGGATTGAAGGGGAATTATTTCCCCAACTTACAATGTGCCACAGGGCGTATTTGCACATGTCAGCTCATGCCCCGTCCCCTGCCTTCACTACTGTGACACCGTGTCCTGTGGCCGTTTTAAGTTGGGAGATTAAGTCCCCTTGAATCCTGAGGGTCCCTGGGGTCCAACTAGCCCACTAGGTACCTCAAGTAAACGCCCCAACTTACAACTCGCCACGGGGCGTGTTTGCACAATGGTGAAGGAAGGGGGCGTGGCCTGAGGTAACATGTCTGCAAACACGCCCTGTGGCATGTTTTAAGTTGCAGAATGATTTCCTCCTCAATCCTGAGGGTCCCTGGGGGCCAACTAGCCCACCAAGTACCTCCAGTATGCGCCAGAGAGCTGCTTTGCAGAGAGGTGTTCAGAGGTCATGCCCCTTTTTACAAAACTCTCCAACGCAGCTCGGTGGCACTTACTGAAGGTACCTGGTGGACTAGTTGGCCCCCAGGGACCCTCAGGATTGAAGAGATATTAATTCCTCAACTTAAAACGTGCCACAGGGCGTGTTTGCACACATGTCACCTCAGGCCTTACCCCCTCCCTTCACCACTGTGTAAACGCGCCCCGTGGCGCATTGTAAGTTGGGGGATTAACTCCCCTTGAATACTGCGGGTCCCTGGGGTGCAACTAGCCCACCAGCTACCTCCATTAAGCGCTACAGAACTGCGTTGCAGAGAGGTGTAAAAAGGGGTGTGGACTCTCTGCAACGCAGCACCCTGGTGCACACTTGAGGTTCCTGGTGGGCTAGTTTGCCCCCAGGGACCCCCATTATTCTAGGGGAAGTCGTTCCCCATGTGCAAACGCACCAGGGGGCGTATTTGCAGAGTGCTGCAAGGAAGGGG
This sequence comes from Lissotriton helveticus, assembly GCF_964261635.1. Lineage (NCBI taxonomy): Eukaryota > Metazoa > Chordata > Amphibia > Caudata > Salamandridae > Lissotriton > Lissotriton helveticus. The sequence goes on from NC_136072.1 coordinate 656,670,204, forward strand.
CATGGCCTCCGGTGCAATGCCGGTCTTTTCTTTTTTTTTTTAAGAAGGGGGGCTTTGTAGCCCCCCTTCTTTTTCTAATTCATTGGCCCTGGGGACCCCATCCCCCAGGGCCTGCCCCTTAATTAGTTTTTTTAACAGTAAAAATGGGGAAGGAAGCCCCCCTTCCGGGGCCATAATCTGCCCCGGGGACCCCAACCCACGGGACATGGCCCTTTTTTTTGGAGTGGAGCTGCCTTGCCCCCTCCCGGGCCACTAATAGCCCCAAGGACCCCATCCGTGGCACGTTTAAGTTGAGGAATTAATATCTCTTCAATCCTGAGGGTCCCTGGGGGCCAACTAGTCCACCAGGTACCTGGCCCTCTCCGTTGGGGACCGTGTGGGGGTCCCCAATCTCCCCCAAGGTCCTGCCGGCTTCCAGCCTCCTGCGGGAGCCGGCATTGCTTTTCCACACGGGGAGCGGCTTAGATGCAGCTACCCATGTGGAAAAGCAATTTGCTTTGGTGTTTGGAAGAGAGAGCAGGTTGCCTGCAGTTTGCTATGGCATGGCGGGAGTCGCAAGGCTCCCGTCTTGCCATAGCAAACTGCAGCGCCCCGGCCCCGGGACACTGCAGGAGCCGGTCCCTGGGGCCATGACAGGGCTCCAGGAGAAGGGCAGCACGGCCCCCCTCCCAACCTTTTGAAAGCCCCGGGGAGGTGGTGGTGGTCCCCGGGGCTGGGGGGCCCGTCACGGACCCCCAAGTATAATATTTGGAGCCCAAGTGAGGTGTCGGTCCCCGAGGCATGTGGGGGGGCTCGAGCCCCCCCACACAGGTTATTATTTGTTTTTTATTTTAATAACACACAAGCCTCGGCGGGTGACAGTCTCTAGGGCTGCAGGGGGCCGTGAGCCCCCTGCATATATTGTCACAAAAGCCACAGGGGTGGCAGTCCCCAGGGCTTGGGGGGCCTTTGAGCCCCCGACCCATTTATTTTGAAAGCCCAGAGGGTGGCGGTCCCTGGAGGGCTGTGAGCCCCTGACGCACATATTTTTATAAAGCCCCGGGAGTGGCAGTCCCTGGGGGACCCCTTGGGCCCCCCATCGCAATACTAACTATGCCCCCGGGATTTGGCCCACACGGGGGCTGAATATTAATGAAGCGCGGGAGTCCGTGCTTCGTTTTATTTTTTTCTCGGCAGGATCCGCGCACCCTGTGCAGACTTTGCCGATTTTAAAAACACACAAGCCACGGGGGGTGGTGGTCCCCTAGGCTGGGGGGCTGTAAGTCCCCGGCACATATTTTTATAAAGCCTCATGATTGGCGGTCCCTGGGGGACCCCTTTGGGCCCCCATCCTAATACCTAACTTTGCCCCCGGGATTTGCTAGGAGCCCGCGCTTCGTTTTATTTTTTCGCGCACCCTGTGCAGATTTTGCAGATTTAAAAAAATAAATAAATGTGGGTGGGCCTGGGGATCCTTGTGAAACCCCCTTAAGCAGGACTAGGAGGTCAGGGTGTTGTACCCTGCCCCCTTTTTGCATTTTTCTCACTTGTTTCACTGTTTTCTTGCACAAGATCCCTGCCAACACTTCCTGGTTTGGAGTGTTGACGGCCAATTAACATGAAGCTGATGATCGGGAGGGTGTGCGCGATGTGCACACAGGGTGCGCGGATCCACCGCGGCCATAGATATCACTATCTTTATTCCTTAATTTCCCAAAAACTACTGAACGGATTTACACCATTTTTAAAAAGGTCGCTTTCTGAGCCGAGCAGTACATTTTTTTCCAAATTTGGTGTAATTCCATACATTAGTGTTTGCTATAACAGTTTCTAAAGTTTACTATGGGAAAATTATTTTTTCAAACAATTTTTTGAATTTCTCAGGAACTACTAAACGGATTTACACCGTTTAATTAAAGGGCGCTTTCTGAACCAAGGGCTGCCGTTTTGCAAAATTTGGTGTAATTCCGTTCAGCAGTTCGGGCTGTAGCCATGTCTAAAATTTCCTATGGGAAATAACATGGAGAATACACATTTTGTGACCCACTTTTTTCTCAGCCCCCGCTTGACGTATCACCCCAAAACGTTCAGGATAGGAGCGGACCTGAGTTGGCCATAGGTTTTGACAATTTCACGAAGATTCGTCAACCGGCGCCAAAGTTATTGCAAATTGAATGTTGCAGATTTCCTAAGGCAAATAGGTCCGACATATAACTACCTACTTATATTCACTATTCCCATCTTAATCTAATCCTTTGAGTGGAAGGATTTGGGCACTAATGGGGTTATATTTACTAACTGCACTCCAATCTAAGCCATTTAAAGGTAGGTATTTCACACCATAAAAGTGACATTTATTATTGACAATCCAATCAAAGTCATGTAGGGGAAGGTTTTGGACACTAAAAGGTGATATTTACTATTTTTTATCCAATCTAACCCATTTAGGGGAAGATTTTGGACACTAAAGAATTACATTTATTAGACCCTCTCCAATCTAATCCATTAAGGGAAAATGTTGGACACTAAAGAGAATAAATTACCTGTTTCCACTCCAATGTCAAATAAATATTTGTACATGTTTAATACTAAATATAGAACATGATATCTTTATTACTGCCCAAAAAAGTATAATAAAATCAAGTAAATAATATTAAACATAAAAAACGTTAAAAATAAATATTTTTATTTAAAAATAAAATTTGTTTTCCAATTTCTTTTTTAAACATACAAAAAGAAAAAATAAATAATTAAAAAAATATATTTTTTATTAAATAAAAGAAATAAGTATATTATTGTTATTAATATCACGTATAAATGATAAATTAATTCAATAATAAATGCAACAAATAACAAAATATATTACCAAAATGCAACCAACTCACAGAAATAATTAATGAATAAAACTTAAGAATAAAGACAATTACATTTTCATATGCTAGTTTAAATAATAGAACATAGCATTAAACCTATACATTTCACATAAAAAGAATTAATATTTTAGTTTTATACAACACACATTTAAACTTTTTTATTTAAATATAAGAAAAATAAGTAAAATTTAACAAGTGATTTTTAAAGTCATAAATAGTAAGCTAATGAAACATAAAAAATTTGTAATTAATTGAAAAAATATACATTAAAATATTAATAAATAATTAGATTGGTTATTATTTAAATTGTGTTACACCATTTCAAAAAACATATAAATAACGTAAACATTTTACATAATATGAATTACGACATAATTGAGTAAACGCTTTCTGGGCATTCTACCCGTTACCTGTGAGGAGCCAGACCCGCGCTGTGTGTTTCCCTGCCTCCCGGCATTTCCATCAACTGTTCGCGACACCCGCTGCGCGGGTGCCGCTCACCGCTTTGTTGCCCCATCCTCCCTGGTGTGAGCGGCTCCACAGTCCGTGGAGAGTAACGCGCTCCCAGGTTGAGGTCAGACATCATCAGATTGAGCGTGGAGCCTACCGGGGGACTGCGAGGTCCAGCAGCCTCAGCTGCACACAGCTGCTGCCTCTTCCCCCGGCGGCCACGCCCCCAGCCTCTGCAAATATCACCGCTTGGGTTTCCAGCTGATTTGGCGCTTTCTGGGCATTCTACCCGTTACCTGTGAGGAGCCAGACCCGCGCTGTGTGTTTCCTGCCTCCCGGCATTTCCATCAACTGTTCGCGACACCCGCTGCGCGGGTGCCGCTCACCGCTTTGTTGCCCCATCCTCCCTGGTGTGAGCGGCTCCACAGTCCGTGGAGAGTAACGCGCTCCCAGGTTGAGGTCAGACATCATCAGATTGAGCGTGGAGCCTACCGGGGGACTGCGAGGTCCAGCAGCCTCAGCTGCACACAGCTGCTGCCTCTTCCCCCGGCGGCCACGCCCCCAGCCTCTGCAAATATCACCGCTTGGGTTTCCGGCTGATTTGGCGCTTTCTGGGCATTCTACCCGTTACCTGTGAGGAGCCAGACCCGCGCTGTGTGTTCCCTGCCTCCCGGCATTTCCATCAACTGTTCGCGACACCCGCTGCGCGGGTGCCGCTCACCGCTTTGTTGCCCCATCCTCCCTGGTGTGAGCGGCTCCACAGTCCGTGGAGAGTAACGCGCTCCCAGGTTGAGGTCAGACATCATCAGATTGAGCGTGGAGCCTACCGGGGGACTGCGAGGTCCAGCAGCCTCAGCTGCACACAGCTGCTGCCTCTTCCCCCGGCGGCCACGCCCCCAGCCTCTGCAAATATCACCGCTTGGGTTTCCGGCTGATTTGGCGCTTTCTGGGCATTCTACCCGTTACCTGTGAGGAGCCAGACCCGCGCTGTGTGTTTCCCTGCCTCCCGGCATTTCCATCAACTGTTCGCGACACCCGCTGCGCGGGTGCCGCTCACCGCTTTGTTGCCCCATCCTCCCTGGTGTGAGCGGCTCCACAGTCCGTGGAGAGTAACGCGCTCCCAGGTTGAGGTCAGACATCATCAGATTGAGCGTGGAGCCTACCGGGGGACTGCGAGGTCCAGCAGCTCAGCTGCACACAGCTGCTGCCTCTTCCCCCGGCGGCCACGCCCCCAGCCTCTGCAAATATCACCGCTTGGGTTTCCGGCTGATTTGGCGCTTCTGGGCATTCTACCCGTTACCTGTGAGGAGCCAGACCCGCGCTGTGTGTTTCCCTGCCTCCCGGCATTTCCATCAACTGTTCGCGACACCCGCTGCGCGGGTGCCGCTCACCGCTTTGTTGCCCCATCCTCCCTGGTGTGAGCAGCTCCACAGTCCGTGGAGAGTAACGCGCTCCCAGGTTGAGGTCAGACATCATCAGATTGAGCGTGGAGCCTACCGGGGGACTGCGAGGTCCAGCAGCCTCAGCTGCACACAGCTGCTGCCTCTTCCCCCGGCGGCCACGCCCCCAGCCTCTGCAAATATCACCGCTTGGGTTTCCGGCTGATTTGGCGCTTTCTGGGCATTCTACCCGTTACCTGTGAGGAGCCAGACCCGCGCTGTGTGTTTCCCTGCCTCCCGGCATTTCCATCAACTGTTCGCGACACCCGCTGCGCGGGTGCCGCTCACCGCTTTGTTGCCCCATCCTCCCTGGTGTGAGCGGCTCCACAGTCCGTGGAGAGTAACGCGCTCCCAGGTTGAGGTCAGACATCATCAGATTGAGCGTGGAGCCTACCGGGGGACTGCGAGGTCCAGCAGCCTCAGCTGCACACAGCTGCTGCCTCTTCCCCCGGCGGCCACGCCCCCAGCCTCTGCAAATATCACCGCTTGGGTTTCCGGCTGATTTGGCGCTTTCTGGGCATTCTACCCGTTACCTGTGAGGAGCCAGACCCACGCTGTGTGTTTCCCTGCCTCCCGGCATTTCCATCAACTGTTCGCGACACCCGCTGCGCGGGTGCCGCTCACCGCTTTGTTGCCCCATCCTCCCTGGTGTGAGCGGCTCCACAGTCCGTGGAGAGTAACGCGCTCCCAGGTTGAGGTCAGACATCATCAGATTGAGCGTGGAGCCTACCGGGGGACTGCGAGGTCCAGCAGCCTCAGCTGCACACAGCTGCTGCCTCTTCCCCCGGCGGCCACGCCCCCAACCTCTCCCTTCTTTGCTGGTCTCAGATCTACCGCGACGCGGGACGCGCGCGGGACGCAGCTCGGGGCGAAGACCGGGCAAAGAGCGGGCCGTTTAAGGCCGTTCAAGGACGGCAAAGGACGGCCCTGGCCCAGTACTCCTGTTTCTTTGCCCTTGATAATTATAACACCCAAGATGTCGACTATACGCAACAGAACTCGAAGTTGCGCGAAAAAAGCTACGGCTGTAGCACAGGTGACTGGACCTATTGATCTTTTTATTTCACGAGTCCATGAGACCATTGACCAAAGTATTGTTCTACTGGAAAAAAGAGTCTCTATGGACCTTGCAAACGCTAGGCGTTCATCTTTGGGTCCTTTGGCAAAGGTTAAATCACCTGCTCCGCAGACTATGAATAATTGCTCCTTACCTATAAACATGCCTACCAGTAGTGTTACGACTGTACCTAATACTGTCGATCTATCGGTTGCCCCATCAGACTCAGACCCGTCCTCTGAAGACCTGGAGGTCACACCAGACCTAGAAACTTGTCAGTCACCTGACAAAGCGGGGCTGAGTCTGAGCGGGTTTAGCGATGCGGAAACAGTTCCCGTACCTATTGTTCCCCGGGGAAGGGCTCCTAACCCTCCTAAGGTTACATTGAAGGGTAAAAATAAAGTAAAAGCACCAGTTAGGAATCACAATTTGATTTCCCCTACTCCACAAATGACATCAGGCATCCCATGCTGGGTACAAAATATGGTAATAGATTTAAAACTAGACCTTGAAGCCACTTTAGCAGCACAAATTAAGCCTCTAATTTCTAAAGTGGACAGGCTTACTTCGTTAATACATTCTAAATGGCCACACAAAAAGCAGGGACAAGGGCCTGATCAGCTACAAGGATCCACAGACTTAGCCCCTGAATGTTTATCGAGCACACAGCCTCCTAAAGATGAATTAAACAAGGGTCAAGTTACTGCAGCCCCTGGGAACCCAGTTATATCCCTTGTATCGCAAGCAGGGAACAATTTTGACCAACCAACAACTGTACTGGTTTCTAAGGAGAAGGCTCCGGTTCAGGCGAATCAACACCCTGTTACTGATAATATTAACACCTCTTCTATCCAAGCTAAAGATGTTGTCGGAAAACCCAATCCTAAATCTGCATCCCTCCCTATAAATAAACCAGAAGGGTCTAAGCAAAAGCAGGCGCGCTTTAGGTTCATTAATCTACCACCAGAGGTTTCCCCTTTTGTCGTTGTGTTGACAGCTGTTCCTCCATTGAAGGAGGGAGTAAAAGAAACGTTTACTGAGCTTAGAAATAAATGTGCTCAATGGCTCCATCTACACAAACCCCTTCCTAATAACATGAACGGCGAAATTCTCACCGTGCGTAGAGGGGACTGGGTGGGCAGAAGCAAGAAAACAATAGTAGGGGACGTAATCACAGTTAATTTTAGGGATGTAGGGGCAGCAAGCTACATATGTAATGCACCCAATAGTGGTCCTGCGACTCAAATCAATCCACTTCCTTTGTCTTATTTCTTATCAAAGCCAGCACGACCCAACCCTCCATGTCCTACTTTTCAAAGTAATAGAGGACCTGGGTATTTTCCACAGCAAGCTGCCAAACCTTGGCTGCAACCTCCTTATCCACCTCCTTATTTCCCACATTATGTTAATTTACAACAGCAATTACCAAACGCCATACCTTTTCCTATGCACCAAGTCAAAGCCCCCTGGCAACATCCATTTCATTTTCCGTCACCTTTACCCCAGTCTGCTTATCAATGGCAGCAACCTTTCCCGCCACCTCAATTAGATAAACAACCGTGGCAACAACCATGGCAGGACCTGCCCCACTCCCAAGATCCTATGTCCTCTCAATTCGCCCATCCAAATAGATATGCCGTGTTAGATGAGGTAGACTGACTCAGCCCTCCAGAAGCACTGGATTCAAACATTTCTACGCCCTTTCTCGATATGGGGAGTTCTCTCCCCCTTGTCACCCCACCAGCCGAACTTACTATATTGACACCCCTAACACCTCTTCAGCATACAGGTAATCGGGGTAGCCCCGACACATGCATAACTACTGCTAGTCACAGCATAAGCCCAGTCACCATCTTTCGGGAAGATAGTCCTGCTTTATTTCCACCAGCAAATCAGTCGGAGTTGTCTGTTGTTGGTGACTATGGTAAACCAGCAGGAATTTCTCTTATTTCCTGGAACATTGCTGGCCTTTCCGGCAAATTAGGTACACCTTTTTGGACCAGCTTTTTAGGCGAGGGATTTGACCTAATCCTATTACAGGAAACATGGTGTCCAGACCCTATCTATATCGAAGGGTATGCATCCTTCTGCCTTAGAGCAACCAAATCCAGCTCGGGCAGGGCTAAGGGGGGCCTTTTATTGCTTGTGTCCACCAAGCTGCGTGACTGCACGGTCAAATATAGTTCGACCGTGGGGACACACAGCCAAGTTATAAGGATGGAGTGTAGGAAGAACATTGATTTAGTTATTGTTAATTTTTACAACAATATCTTTGATGCTACTAGGGGGGATATTTTACTGCCTCTGGAAAGGGAAATTATTAAGGCCCTTAATATTTCGAAGGGAAGGGCTGAGGTGGTTTGGGCTGGAGATTTTAATTTGCAGCCCTGCCACTTGTCTAATGGGAACATCTGTGGCTTTGATGCAGCATCAAATAGCCACTGGGGAGACCTGGGGGTGAGGGAGGATTCTCCCCACTTCCAACACTGCAGTTATGGTTCCACGTTAAATAATATACTAGTCACGCTGGACATGACCCTGTTAAACTGCAACGTTGATAAACGGGCAATAAAATGCCCTACATTTACGGGCAGAGATGCAGGTTCATTCATAGATCACATTTTGCTGTCTAGCAGTGGAAACTATACTGATTTGTACGTAAATGAGGAAAGCCTTAGTGACCACAATAGCCTACGCGTTACCCTTCTGGGGCATGGTACCTCATTAGTTCCAGATGGTAAATGTACAATTGACATAGTGCCTACCAGACCAAAGGGCCTAAGGATCAAATGGACTGGTTTAAATTCTAAAGTTAAGCAGAAGGAGGTCCTTCTTCAATGCAAGAAACAAATTAGCTATTGCCTGGACGATGACTGTGATTCTGGCTGCTTAATAGATTATTTTGTATCTATGAACAGTATTATCGACGGTATTTTTACTAAGATCCCGTCAGCCAATAGTGGTCTTAAGCAGGGGTGGTTTGACAAGACCTGTATAGTTGCCCTCCGCGACTTAAAGAGGGCTCTTGGCACCAAACCACGTGTTAAGGTGGACATACAATACCTCAGGGCCAGTTACAAAACAGCTATCAATAAAAGGAAAAGGGTATTACAGACCGAAGCGTGGGATAAGTTGAGGGAGGCTGCTGAGACTAAGAATAGTAAACTCTATTGGGAAACAATTAATAGCCCGTTTCTCAATAAAGAGAATGTCCCAGAACTGACCTCATATGTGGCATGTAATGATTGGGTTAACCATTTTTCCAAAATATTTAATCCAGAAGGGTTGACCTCTGAGTTACCACCATCAGATATAAACCCATGGTTGCCCCTTCCAATGGCCATAACACTGGAAGAATGCCATGAAGCAATCTCTTTAAGTAAAGGAGGCAAGGCCCCTGGTCCCGATGGGGTCCCGTTGGATTTATATAAAGATGAAACAGTTTTATGGGCTCCCATTTTGATGAGAATTTTTAATTGTGCGGCTGAAAGTGATTTTCCATCCACGTGGGGTCAATCGACTATCATTCCTTTACATAAGAAAGGTGACAAATCAGAGGCCTCTAATTATCGTCCAATTTCACTATTGGACGCCTCTGTAAAGGTGATGAGTAGGATTTTGCTGAAGAGGCTAGAAGACTGGGCTACTGATTTTAACATCTTAACTAGAGTCCAATATGGCTTTCGCAAAGGCCTGGGGACACTGGACCAATGCGTAAATCTGGACCTTTTAATTAGTAAATATACTGTGGCTAAAAGTGGCAATCTCTTTTTATGTTTTGCTGATTTGAGCAGCGCTTTTGACTTGGTTAACCATAAAATTTTATGGGAGGTTCTGCTCGATGCAGGGGCACCAAGGGAAATAGTTTATTTTTTAGCTAGACTGTACGAAAAACTTTCATGCAAAGTCCGCTATGGGACCCTTGGTGAATGTACCCCGTTTTTTAAAGTGTCTCGGGGTATACGCCAGGGTTGTGTTTTAGCTCCGCTTCTATTTTCCCTATTTATTAATGGTGTCGACCGAACCCTGATTGACATCCCAGCAGATGCCCCCCTGATTGGTGGTAAACCTGTTCCGCTGTTACTTTATGCGGATGACGCTGTTCTTCTATCTCGAACACAGATGGGCCTACAACGTCTAATTGATAATTTCATGCAGTTCATCCAAGCTAGGCGGCTTTGTGTAAATAAAGCAAAGACGTATGTAATGTCATGTGGTCAGGCAACCAAGCAGGTAAAACATACCTTTTTCCTAGATAAGACAAAGTTGACCTATGTTAAATCCTTTTGCTATCTGGGAATAACATATAGTAATAGTGGGTCCTGGAACGAGGAATTTGATGCTGTAAAATTAAGGATGCTAAGGTCTACTAGTAGTATATTTCGCTTTGGCTCCAAACTTGGCTCACGAAGTATCTTTGATATGATGAACATTTACAATGTATGTTGTGTTTCCTCTGCTCTGTATGGGGCAGGGGTGTGGGGACACTGTGAGGGTATTTCCCTGCAGAAGGAGGAAAACAAGTTTTTAAGGAGATTGTTATTTGTTCCCCCCTCTGCTTCCATCCAATTGATCCATAAAGAAGTTGGGATCGAGTATATCTCTGACTTAGCAGCAGTTCGGCCACTCTTACTGTGGTGTTCTATTTGGGCTAAGCCAGAGACTCGATTCACCCAGGATATTATCCTTGACTGTATAGGGTTGGATCACTCCTCACGTATATCCTGGTTAAGCTACATCCATCGCTGGTATCTTCTTCTTTTTAACATTGATGTGCTCCGTGAGCCCGAAAGGGTTGTCTCCATTTCAAAAAAAGAAGTTAAGACAACATTTTTAAATTTTCGTAAAGCTGAGCGAGATAAAGCCGTTGGCAACCTTGTTACCGTGAAATTCTACAAAGATCTAAATTTAGCTCCTGGACTCCAATCTTATCTTGTATATGTGACACGCCCCTCTCACCAGTATGTTTTAACACGGGTTAGATTGGGCATTGCTCATCACTTGGTTGCTTTTCCAAACACAAAAACCAGTTCAAACATGCCCTGTCCGTGTGATAGTACCTCTCGGCAGAGTAGTTGCCATTTTTTACTTTTTTGTAAATTTTTTCAGTCCCTTAGGATAAAGTACCTTAAACCAATTTTTATCAAATATAATATTCATACCACACAAATAGCATTGATATTTTTATCTTCACTAGAGAACGAGGAGATCTGTTTCTTCTTGGCCACTTTTATCTTAAAATGTACAGCTGCCAGGAAAAGTATTGTACTATAATAATGTTTACCTACCTGTCTGTACTTATGTTATACAGCTGCCAGGAACTGTTTATGATATTACCATTTACACTCCTGTCTGTATATATATGTTCTTAAATTTGTAAACTTTATATCAATTTCTGTAATTAAGGTATCATTATATATGTAGAGGTCCACAGTATTGAATGATTATCTAATAATTTTAATGTACAGTTCCCAGGAAATGCCTAGTGAGTAACCCCTTTTGATCCCCAGATTGTCCATATAAGAATGCTTCGTATCTTATAATAATAGGCTGACCTAAAGAGGCATGATTATTTATCACTTTCTGCACTTTAGCCTTTTCCCCTTTTAGGAGAGATTATATGGTGATTTTAATATTTCAATTATGTATTTTGCTTGTATGATTTGTATGTGCAAATCGAATAAAAGCTTTTGAATTGAAATTGAGTAAGTCAAATATATATTAAACCATAAGTATGAAAATGCTTTGTAAATCTAACATACTTTTCTTTATAAAACAATTATTTGTTAAAACATTAAGATAAAATGTTAACTTTTGAATGTTTTTTCAATATAACAAAACATCAAAAAATGAAAAAAGAACATTTTAACATTATTTTCTAATAAAATAAAAACATATTAAATTAAAAATTATGTATTGAATTTGAATTGATAAATAACATTTGACATAAAAATAAAACAAACATATTTTTAAAATTACCCTACCCTTTTCCCTGTAAACCCAACATCCCACTCCTATAACATTATAAAACTTAGAATAGTACTAAACACCTCCAATTAATACATAAAAAATTGATTATAACATTTAGAGACTACAATAAATAAATTAAAAATAAAATAAATAATAAAATAATAAAAAAAGATATTCAAAACAAATTAAATACTAGAAAACAACAAAAAAAATTGAAAAAATATGAAATATAATAATTTTAAAAACTGTATTCTTTACAACAATATTAAAAACAATACTTACAATTATAGTCTTCCCTTCGTTATTTATGTCCATGATATTTTGACATCACAATATTCTTGAAAAAATATTTTTGTTTCACAATATTTTTTATACGATCTTTCGTACAAACACCTCTGCCACACAAATCCTCTTTAACAAGTACATGAGTGATTGCAAGAATCGTTAGTGAAATTAGTGCTAGCTTTACATCTATGCCAATGACATTTAGCTCTTCAGGGAAATCTCAGGAAGCTAACTGACTTTTATACACTGAAAAGCAATCTCGTACTAATGGAGGAATAGATGCAAAAAAACAGATTGAGGCTTAACAACAAAAAATGTAAACATATATGTAACTCTGAAAGCAGATTTATAAAATACCACGGCTCAGATTCTTAAAATGACCAAGAAACGCAGCAGCAAAAAAACGCTGTGCTGCTTGTGTGACATGAAGGGAGCAGGAGAGTGCCATATCTACAGCGAAATGGCTCTCTCCTCCCCTCTTACTAGCGCCCGCACTGATTTCAGCTGCCATGCACCAAGCATTCACCTTAGGACCATAGTACTAGGGTGCGTGCCTGATTCTACCATAGGTTTTGCACAGGAAGGGTACCCTTTCTGTACAAAATTCTATGGCTAGACAAGTTTAAAAACCTTTCCTACTTTGTACGTGTGCTGTACAGTCTAGCACACATGCAAAGTGGAAAAAGCAAGGAGAAATGAAAACATTTCTCATTATAACATCTGTTTTTCTAGATAAGGGGAGAACATGGCGGCGATCGGTTGACTCGCCGCAGTACTCTGTGACCTGCGCTCTTGTGATTGAGCTTTCCCTTTCACGGATGATGACACTACTTACCGAAAGTGCCGATTTTGCTGTTCAATCGTGGTAGGAGTGTTTTCTGGCCCCCGCGGAGTCTTTGTCGGAGAGGTGCCGGTTAGGAGACGGCGGATTGAGGGTCCCGAATGCGGGCTGAGTTTCACAGCGTCTCGAGCTTCCCAGGTGTTTTCCAACTCGGCTTCGCTCGAGGAGGCGGGCGGAGCCTGCTTTCCATGCCGGATTCAATGCAGGGAAACGGAGCCCCAAGGGAGGTTTGATTTTTGTTTTTTTTGCCTACCTGAGCCAGCGCGCCCCCGGGTTTCTCCGGGGCTGCAGAAGTGGGTGGTGGCCGCCTTGGAGTTGCGGAGGGGTAGGAGAGTGCGAAGTTTGATCCCAGCTGTTGGGGGCAAGACCGGTGTGGTGCAGAGGCGAGATATCAGCTTTGAAGAACCTGTGCCTGAGGTTGTGCCTGTCTTTTTGCCAGAAATCACGGCAGAAGGTGGTACTGAGGTGTCTCCCAGGAGGGATTGTGAGGAAGGGGCTAAAAAATGTACTGCTCCTTCGTCTAGTTCTCTTAGAGGTGTGCAACATTTGGCTTTATCCCTCTCCTCCCCTAAGCCTCATAAAGCAAAAGGCAGACGAGGGCGAAAGAAGAAAGAGGTGCTTAAGGAAGCAATTGTTGAAGTTGAGGTGGATGATCTTCCTACTCTCCCAGGCAGGTCTGAGTTTGCGAAAAAGAAGACTTCATCTTATTTGTTTACAGAGGTTAAAGCAAAGAGTCTAAGATCTGCCAAATCCTCTAGAACTCTTGGGGGTAACCTGGGCGCGGGCTCAAAAATTACGCCTTCGCTCCGTTCCTATTTTAAGGTTATCCCACAGGTGCTTAACTTAGGGGAGGATACTCTTAAGATGGCTACATTACCTGCTACATTGCCTACATTACCTGCATTGCCTGCATTGCCTGGGTGTGAGACTGTGACCCCTCCATCTGATGTTGCCCTCTCTCCTAACCAAAATTGTCTGTCCTTCCCCGAGGGATCTTTGGGCCCAGTGTCAACAGTCATGGCGTTAGCCCTCTTGCCTGGCTCATCTGTCTCGGTCCTTAATCCTATTAGCCCTGTTTCACAGGCGGGTCTGCAGGGTCATTTTCCTAATCAGCAAACACTTGTTATAACCGCGGGGGGCCCTAGTAGGGTTGGTCTACCTGAAAATGTACATCCAGTACCCTCAGTGCAGATATCTACCTCTGCAACAGACGGGCAGGCTGCTATTTTAGACCCCCTGGCAGTAATGTTTTCTTCTTTGTCTCAGGACATAAAAAAGGTGTTTGAGGAGTCTTCGGCTAACCAGCTGGAGATTAGGAACTATTGTGAGTTGCTGGACAATAAGATAGATGGTCTTACTGCCAGAACAGGAGCCTTGGAAGAGACAGTAGCAGTTTTAACGGTTCACTTGGACCAGGCTAAGGATGACATCTCTAAACTTAAAAAAATGGATATGGATTTAGCTGATAGAATGGAATCGTTGGAAAACAACTTGAGGCGAAGTAATATCCGCATTCTTAATGTCCCGGAGGGCTCTGAAGGGTCCGAAATCAAGCAATTCATTGTCCTTTTGTTAAAGGAGTCTTTGTCCCTAACCCACTCAGTGGAGGATCTTGCCCTTGATATTCAACGAGTACATAGAGACCCCTTTCGACGTAACCCCCAAAGGACTAAACCACGCAAAATTCTAGTGAATTTCCATACGTACGCTTTGAAGGAGCATATTCTAAATCTTGCCCTGAAAGGATTTGCCTTCCTAATAAGATCCGATTTATCACGCACCACACTTGAAAAATAATGGGAATTCGGGAGGCGTTTGGATGCCTTTAGGGGGCTGGGAGCAACAGCGCAATTGATGTTCCCTGCGGCATTGAAGGTTATGCACAATAATAAAATGTTTAATTTAAGATCTGTGCAGGCGGCCGACGAGCTCTTACTATCATTGGGTAGCAAATCCTAGGAGATCTCGAGTAAGTTCTTGTTTATCAGGAGTAGGGTATGCGTAAGCATCAATTCACAGAATAGGGTCAGTAGTGAAATAAGTTAAAAAAATATTTTTTTGTGTGTAAAATGTATAAAAAATAGAAAGGAAAACAGAAGAAAAAATGGGTTTAGGAAAACATAAATTAGAGTGTGTATTTCACTATTTCTATATGGTGTTGGCATCTCTAATTTCTGGTTTCCGTTTTGTTTTTAGGCACATATAGAGAGGTAGGAGGGGCTCTTGCAGGAGCGCAGGTAGGAGTGCTATTCTACTGGAATTTTCCGGTTAGATATAGCAAGGGTTCTCCATGGGGTGGGGGGAGGTGAGGGAAGAGGGCACAGGGGTTTGTGGCTGGGGGGGTGGTAGGGAAAAAAGAAAAAATCCTCATTTTTCAAGTCTTAGTTTATTTGTATTTATGGTTGTCTGTTTTGGCATTTTCATGGTGTTGGTTCAAATATAGAATGGTCATAGGGGCAGGGCGGACGTTTTTTTTTCATGGGAGATATTAAAATCATTTCCTGGAACGTTATTGGTTTGCGTTCTAAACCAAGAGCTAATAAAATCTGGCAGTATCTGCGTGATTCCGAGGCTCAGATAATAATGCTCCAGGAAACCCACTTGACCCTTGCTGAATCTACGGCGGAGATTAATAAAAAGAGGTGGATTGACTTTGCAGTTTCCACTTCGCAAAATCTTGATATCAGAGGGGTACCGATTGTTTTTAAAAAACAGCTTACAGCAAGGATGGTAAAGCAGATCGTTGACCCAGGTGGAAGATGGGTAATTGTTACGGTCTGTATTGCCAATGCCCAGGACACTCTATTCGGCTACTATGGCCCTAATATAGACGATCCCTCCTTTTTGGAGACTATTGTGTTCCATCTTTTGTCATGTCCAAATCCCATAATATGGGCAGGAGATTTTAACATTGTCTTGGACCCTTTGTTGGACAAATCTCCTAGCAGCCGCCCCTTGGTTCTTTCCAAATCCAGGTTATTCCTTCTTGCATCTATGAGCCAATATGCCTATGTAGATATCTGGAGATTAAGATCAGGAAAGCAGCAGGGTGTTTCTTTCAGGAACTATAAGTACCATCACAAGTCTAGGATAGACTTTGTGCTGATAAGCCAAAGTTTGACCGACGCTGTAAAATCTATTACTTATCTTCCCCATCACCTGTCAGATCATTCAGTGATTTTTTGGTGTATAAAGGGTTGTCTGGTACAGTTCCAAGAGGTTGGTCCTTTGATCGCTCTCTTCTCTTCTAAATTTCCATCCAATGAAGCACTGAGCTAAACATTTTTGGCGGCAAATGTGCAGCAACTATTTCCATCTTGAATTGCCAAAACCCACTGAAATTATATAACTAAATTATCAAGAGCATTTGGAAAATTGGTTCATGGCAGCCATTTTAACACAATTTTGCATATGTTGTTACAAACTACATTGAAGTGCAGTATTTGTTTTAATCTAGGCTTTGCTTCTTTACTGGAAAAAAATCTTTGTACTTTCAGCTAAAAACATGTCATACGATGATAGGACTGATGCTTATAAAATCTGCAGCACAGGAAGTAGTAATTTTGCTTCATATGCCAATACATCTTAATTGACACTAAACTGCTAAGTAAGTCTTAAAATGTATTACAGTCAACAATATTTCATTGTAATGGCAATATTAGAGATGGCGCTGCAATAATGATAATGGGTGTCCTGACCTTTTTGGGGAATGCCATTATTTCATTTTGACATACAGTACTGCATCTTGCTAACCTTTTTTCAAAGCAAACCCCTTAAATGATGAAAAGCAGAATCAGAAGAATACTTTACTTGTTCTAAAAATGCGCTGCTCCAGGTGAGGTCCTCTGTAGATGTTTTCCACAGTAGTTATTAAGTCATCTACAACATGGGTAAATAATTGTTAAATATTGTGCGTGAAGATGTGCAGTGTACTTAGCTATTTATTTTTACTGTTCAATGTGATGCAGGTCCATGAGTCAGAGGCAAAGTCTGGAAGGATTAATGATGCCTCTCCCCTCGCTCAACCACAGTTATAAATATCTTGTTATACTCTGCATTTGAATATTTGGTTTATGGTACACTGATTTTTATGTATGGTAGTTGTATGCAAAGGCACGCAAGGGGTTAAGCTCCCGCAGTCAGTACCAATTCTAACTATTGTTTGGTTATTACAATAACTACCTGTGGATTTTTGGAATATGAGTAGCAAGAGTTGAGCTCAATTTGGATTTACAAGACTGACATCAGAGGGAGACGTTTTCAATTTTGGACACTCTGTGAGCAAGTATGAAGGAGTTCCTCAGCCTATTTGTGGAGAATAGCGTTGAAAAGCACCTTTAGGATATAGGGAGCAGTAGGTAGGCTATAGGGAGCGGTGAGGATGAGCGTATATTGAGAAGTTAGGTCACATTATTATGGTTCCCAAGGACCTTTTCCAAGAAAAGTTATCCAGGTTAGGGCCAGAAGAAATGATGGTGAAGGCCTAATGGTGAGAAAGAATGTAATAAGATTTGAGAAAATGTTGGATCACTTTTGTACCTCATACTCCCATAAGCCTTTTCAGCTGTTCTCAGTACTTATGTGAAAAAGTCTTTCATGGACATGGAAGTGAGCTCTTCATTGGCTAGACCATGGGCATGTGAGCTAGTTGATTAGATCACTTAGGAACAGAATATAGAAGCAGCCATTACACACTAAAAAAGATCTAACTGATATGTGGCTATACAGAATACAGTTAGTGTCTGTTGTCACATTCCAAGTGCATGACTCCATAATCGTATATATTGCTGAGAAATGAAATTGTGCAGTATAGCCATTTCATGCAAAGGAATGAAAAATATGTATTTGCTATCTGCTGTACCAAATAGTAACAATAGAGTAAAACAAATTCTATATTCATAAAAAATCTTATATGAAAATATCAAATATTTTTCATGATTTCATTTTAAATCCTCTGCACTGTAGCCCACGCATCTCCAATAGGTCACACTTTTGTCACTGTGATACATCCGGCGCACTGGCAACTTTGCCTTTCAATGCAGAACATCAAATGCAAGAATGGCTCTTGCTTGAACCAGCACAAATCAATACGGCTGAAGAGCAGAGTGAATGTTACAGGACTTTGAAGGTACCGCATTAAGGTGTACCAGGGAAGGAAGCATTGATGTGCTCCACATAAAACAAGAACAAAAGCTACACGTTCAAACAAGGGATACCTCAGTAAGACGAGAAAAAGAGTCAGAGGATCAAGAAGTGTTTATAATATGAGATTTCAACTGGAAAGAGTCTATTTATTGTTTCGGGTAAATACCCAGACTGACGCAACTGGTAGTGCTAACAATGGTGACTATTGTACCTATCAGTTATTCTGATTTAAGAAGTACACTGCAACTTTTTTCATCAAAACTACAGCTCACAGATTCATTGGAGTCGTAATGCTTTTGGTGAAGCCTGGAGCCAAACCTGTTGCAGCTAGTTTCTTGTACAGAATGCAAATAATTGAACATCCTCTGATATTAGCAAAGTGCCTTGAAACGTATGCATCACAGCAGCTAGTGGACCTACGGACTGATAGCGCTGCACTGCTGTGTGCTGGTGGATATAGGCACATGTGAAATTAACCCCTTCGATGCTGATGACAGAGCGGTTCCGTCATCAGCATCGGTTGGGCTGTGCTGATAACGGAACCGCTCCGTCATCATCACAGCCCTCGGGGGGAGCGCTGGTGCTCCCCCCCTGGGGCACCGATTTTTTTGTCAGTAGTGGGGGTGGCAGCGGAAGACTTTCCGCTGCCCCCCTGCTCCCCTGGCACTTCCTGGTGACGTCAGCGTGCTGTCGCGCGCGCTGACGTCATCAGGAAGTGCTAGATGCACTGGAAGCCATTTGCTACCAGCGCGTCAAGCAGGTAGGTGTGTTTCCTGCTCTCCGGTGGGGCGGGGGGCCGTTTCTCGGTGCCTTGAGGCATCAGGGGGGAGGAAACACTGTTTCCTCTCCCCTGATGTCCCAATGCAGGGCATTCCTGGTTCAGGATCGCGCACAGTGTCGCGATCCTGCACCAGGAATGCCCCACTAGACACCAGGGATGTTTTTTTTTTAGAAAAGGAAGCGACCCCTTGGGCAAGGGTCACTTCCAGGGACCTCATAATTATGAAATAGACTTTTCTGCCCCCCCTGGGGGCAGATCGCCCGATTTAGCGGGTAAGGGTCGCTTCCTGGGGCATGTAAATTTTGTTTAGACTTTTCTGCCCCCCCCCCTGGGGGCAGATCGCCCATTTTTTAGGGGAAACTGGACCCAGGGGGGGGGGGCCTAAAAGCCCACTAGACACCAGGCATTGTGTTTATATTAGTAAAGGAAGCGACCCCTTGGGCAAGGGTCGCTTCCAGGGGCATAAAAATTCAGTATAGACTTTTCTGCCCCCCCTGGGGGCAGATCGCCCGTGTTAGCGCGTGATCTGGACCCAGGGGGGGCAGAAAAGCCCACTGGACACCAGGGATTATTTTTTTGTTGATAGGAAGCGACCCCATGGGTATGGGTTGCTTCCTGGGGCATATTATTTTAGTTTAGACTTTTCTACCCCCCCCTGGGGGCAGATTTCCCGTTTTGTAGGGGAATCTGGACCCAGGGGGGGCAGAAAAGCCCACTAGACATCAGGGATTGTGTTTATATTAGCAAAGGAAGCGACCCCTTGGGCAAGGGTCGCTTCCAGGGGAATACAAATCTAGTATAGACTTTTCTGCCCCCCTGGGGGCAGATCGGCTGTTTTTTTTACCGTTTCTGGACCCAGGGGGGATAGAAAAGCCCACTAGACTCCAGGGATTGTTTTTTTTATAGGGCGCGACCCCTTGGCCAAGGGTTGCTTCCTTGGGCCCATTTGTTTTCAAAAGTATGTTCTGCCGTGTCTTTATTTGGCCTCTCTGCCCTCCGTAGGGTTGCTTCCAGAGGGCCCACGTTTATAATGATTTATATTCTGCCCCCCATGGTGACAGAAACCCCATTTGTGACATACCCTGTGACATAGCCTGTTGTAATGTGTGTTGTTTTTGTTTCGTCTAATGTGTATTGTTTTATTTTCTCTTTAGATTGTTGCAGTGTGCGGTTCCGTTACGGGTGCTTCTGTTGTTCTGCTGTTTCTGTAGTTGCATGTGTTTGGTAAGAGACCTTTTTTTTGTTCAATTGTAATGTAATTGTTTATCTTGCAAAGTGTGTAGTAATACGAGTATGTTTGGTTTCTGTTTTTTGTGATTGTAAAACATGTTTTGCATTTGTTTTTGATGTGTACTTCTGTAGATGTGTGGGGATTCAGGTGGTTTACCAAACAGATCC
The DNA here is from genome assembly GCF_964261635.1 of Lissotriton helveticus. Classification (NCBI taxonomy): domain Eukaryota; kingdom Metazoa; phylum Chordata; class Amphibia; order Caudata; family Salamandridae; genus Lissotriton; species Lissotriton helveticus. Next base: position 656,690,422 of record NC_136072.1, read on the forward strand.
ACGGACACAGGGGTAGTTGGTAGAGCAGGTTTTATTGCTTTGTACAGTTTTCTCCTTTGCACCGGGACTCGGTAATACGGAAGGGGATTCGCAGCGTCCTCCGTGGCCTCTCGTGGCACACGGGCCGGTATCCGGTAGAAAATAAACAAAACGAAGACCAATATTACTGGGCTGTCCACACTAACTGAGATCAGGGTGGGGTTTGTGAGGGACCACTCGTGCACAATAATATCCCGCTATCCGTGAGGTGAAAGTGAGGGGAACAGGGGGGGGTTTACGTGCACGGTAATGGTCAGGGGGGGTTGTCCCGTCTACGTCCCGCCCAACCCAGGAAACGAGACCGTACCTGTCCTAGCCACACTTCCCGGGAAGCATGGCTGGGCGATGCGCCTTCACGTAGGCCTCCTGGCTTGTCGCTGCAGTCTCTCTCCACCTCCGATCTTTCTCCGGTACTCTGGTCTACCTGGTCCGTCTGGTCTCCTGGAAGTCAAAAGCGTGTACAGAGTTCCCCACACAAGGTAAAGTAAAATGAGGGAATGACTCTCTCTCTCTAGGGAGCGTAGGTAGTGTAACAAGGAGTAAGGTAATCCCTTAACGGAATTGAGGATGCCTCACACAATTCAAAGGTTGGACGACTGTTGCCATCCCACCCGATGATTGTATCGTGTCATCATTGGCCTCCTGCTCCAACGGCAGGCTGGCGGTGCAATGCCTGTCGGGTAGCACTAAGTGCTACACTTTAGCGGAGTTCTTTTATTCCTTAGCCAATGGATGCATGTGTGTGAGGGGCCAAAAAACGAAGTGCAGTAGTGAGCGTGAGTGATAATTAAAAAAGGTCAGTAAAGTCCATCGAGACAACTTTAATGATATGGCTCACTGCCTTATTAAAAATGGTGAAAGGAGGGGGTACCGAGGCACAAAGGGTAAGGTAGTTTGGCCTCATTCAACCCTCATTAATGGTGCGGTCAACATGTTTCATGCCTCTCGGGCAATTCATCAGGACCTAAATGCTCATCAACTTGCAGGGAGTTTCCACCGTTAGAAAGAATTGAGTATACGACCTGCAGGGTGTCGCAGGATCGAGACCTGCGTGATTTCCCGCCCTAAGAGTGGGGAAAGAGGGAGAGAGGGGCACAATCAGTGTTGGGCCTGTCAATTGAAAAAGTTTTACATGTAGAAACATCATGCAGGATGAGGTATGGTTCAATGACCTCAGCCAAACAAAGTGATAATGCAAGAGAGAGAGAGGAGTATTTACAAAGTTAAATACGTGGGGAAAAAAATGAGTTACATTGTAAGTGCCATATGCGATCAATAATAAGGGTGCATTAATTTGCTACATATACGGATATACACTCCATGCTTGGTCACTCGTGTGTGTTTTACAGTCAAAGGGTAGTGTATTCATTAGACCAAAAATAGAAACTTAAAAAACAGAACCATATGCACTGCGCTGGGTGCAGGAAGGTGGGAGAAGGGACACCAGGGTAAATACTCTCAAGAAGTTCTTACCCGTAGTCCCTGGTCGGCGGATCCCACAGACTGTCCTTGTGGGGCCAGAGCTATCAGATAATTACCTAAATGGAATCAATATATGTTCCGGTCATGGTCGTGGTTGACGGAGCAGGGCAGATTCAGGTGGGTCCCGAGGCGGTAAAGCCATGGGGATCGCCAATTAATGACACATAGAATCATCGTGTCCGTAGACCACACCTTACCTTGTTCGCTCGAGGCACTAGGCTTGTAGGCACCTACCCCTCCCACAGCGGCGAGATCGCAGGACAGCCGGTAATCCGGTGTGTGGCTGAGCCGCTTAAGATGCCGCGGGCGCCGGGATGGGCGTGTGTGGAAAGCGTTGCTAGGTAACGCGGACAAGCGTGGTGTGGAAAGAGAGGACAGCCATATGCCGATAGGCGTTCACAGGCAAGCGCCATCTTGGAACGGGGTAGCCCCAATGGTGGGTGGATGTTGAATATGACTTAATGGATAAAGAAGGGTAGAACTTGGACTCGAGTCAGAACATTCCAAGTATGGGTTATCTGGCTAGCATATTCCAAGGCACAGAATCATTAAGACCATGTTCATCTGCACGGAGACGATGCACCCAGCGCTGTTCCATTCTGAATAGAGCCTGTTGATTAACGGAAGGGTGGCATTCGAGGATAGTCCATTGTATATTCTCCGCCAGGTGGTTATGTTGTCTACAGTGTTCATACAGCCTGGTGTGGCTCTTTTTACAGCGGATGTTGCTGTTATGTTCCATGATGCGTAGTTTCACAATGCGCATCGTCATGCCGATGTAGATCATCTTGCATGGGCATATTAGCACATAAATGCATCTTGCGCTGTTGCAGTTTGTGTGTTTGCTGAGGTGCCTGGTCTCCTCTCACGCTCCGCTCCTCTGTCCCTCTCCACTCGGCTTCGTCCTCGCTCTTCTTCCGGTCCTCTCCCTCCTCGCACCTTCTCCACTCCGCTCCGTCCTCGCACCGTCTCCACTCCTCTCCGTCCTCAATCGCCTCACGCCACTCTCCTCCTCCTCCGGGTGTAAAACACACCTGTGTAGATTCAGGGATGGGTTTTACCGTGGTGAAGAGGGCGGGTCCCCGATCCGGGTCTGCCCACTTAAAGCACCAGGGTTCTTCCGAGTCCATCACCGGACGGCCTCTGACGACGTCCGCAGTTTTCCATGCGTCTGTGTGCTGCGTAGAGAGAGTAGATACATGAATAGGCAAGCCAGGGGGGCCCGAGTCCGGGTCCCCCACGTCACACACCTCCCCCCTAGGATTCTCCCGATCGGGGAGAGGAAACCTGGACAGGAAGTCCGCGTTGACGTTGTCAGTCCCTTTCCTGTGGCGGACCTGGAATCGGAAGGGTTGCAGGGCAAGGAACCATCTCATAACCCTCGGATTGTTGGAGATGTTCCTGCTCCTCCACAACAGTGGGGCGTGGTCGGTATATAAAACAAATGGATGCCCCTCCAGGTAATAGCGCAGTTTGTCTATAGCCCACCGTATGGCGAGACACTCTTTTTCAATAGTGGGATATTTCACCTCTCTATGGAACAACTTCCTGCTGATGTACAGTATGGGCTTTTCACCCCCCTCCCCTGAGTCCTGTGACAAGACGGCCCCGATGCCAAAGTCCGAGGCATCCGTGTGCAGGATGAATGGTCTCGTAAAATCAGGAGACGTCAACACGGGGCTCGTTGTAATGGCTCTTTTGAGCGTCTGGAAGGCTTTCCACATGGCGGGCGTTGGATTGAGGAAGTCGAGTCCCTTATGATGCTTCTTCAAAGTGTCCGTCAAGGGGGCTGCCACGTCCGAGAACGACGGGATGAATCTCCTGTAGTAGCCCACTAATCCAAGAAGGCCCTCATGTCTTTTGTGTTCTTGGGGAATGGGGTGTCGGCGATGGCTCTTACTTTCTCGATCTGTGGCTCTATGGCCCCATGTCCCAGCAAGTATCCCAGATATTTCACCTTTTGGAATCCAATCCTGGATTTCATTGCATTGACATGAAGTCCGGCGTCGCTTAGCTGTTGGAGGATGACCCGTAGGTGTTGTAGGTGTACCTCCCACGACGGACTGAAGATGATAATATCATCGAGATACGCCGAGCTATAACTCTGGTGCCCCCGTAATACCTCGTTCATCAGTCTCTGGAAGGTGGCGGGGGCACCATGTAAGCCGAACGGGAGGACATTGAACTCATACAGCCCGTCTGGTGTAGCGAAGGCAGTCTTCTTTCGATCCTCTTCCCGCAAGGGTACCTGCCAGTAGCCTTTGGTCAGGTCTAGGGTACTGATATATTTGGAGTCCCCCAGCTTTTCAATGAGCTCATCGATCCGGGGTATAGGATACGCGTCAATTGAGCACACAGTGTTTAAAGCCCGGAAGTCCATACAGAACCTGCTGCTGCCGTCAGGTTTTGGCACCATCACTATGGGTGAGGACCACTCACTTCGGGATGGTCGGATCACTCCTAGCCTGATCATTTCGTCCACTTCTCTCCTTATGGCTTCTCTCTTGGCTGCTGGTATCCGGTACGGGCGCTGTTTGACAGTGACGCCCGCAGGGGTCTCTATCTGGTGTTCTGCCAGCCGGGTCATGCCGGGAAGGTTAGAAAAGATTGGCTCACAAGGGCGTAGGATCTCTTGTAGTCCGTCGTGCTCATTTTGATACAACTCATCATTGACTACCAGTTCACCCAGCATGGTTTCTGGGGTTTTCCCAACCGGGGTTACTAGGTTGGATGACACCGGGGGTGGTCCCAGACACTTCTTCAGAAGATTTATATGAAATATCTGGGTTTTCCTCCCACTCAGGCGCAAGCGATAGGTGGTCTTCCCGATTGTCTCTACGACTTCGTACGGGCCTTGCCACTCGTTCTGGAATTTCTTGGAGGGTGAGGGCAGGAGTACAAGGGCCCATTCTCCAATAAGGAGTTGTCTCCATTTCTTCCCCTTATCGTAATGGACCTGTTGTTTTCTTTGACTCACTTCCAAATGGGCAAAGGCCAGCTCGCAAATTTTACCAAGTTTATTCTTTACGTTTTGGGTATACTCCAACAGGGTTCTGGTTTCTCCCGTTGGTTCGGTCTCCCACACCTCTTTAGTCATGTCCAGGAGGCTCCGGGGTTGTCTCCCATACAGCATCTCAAAAGATGAGCACCCTAAACTGCTTTGTTTCTGGCCTCGGATTACATACAGGGCCAGAGGAAGAAGTAAGTCCCAATCGGTCTCATTCACTGTTAACATTTTCTTCAGTACGGACTTTAAAGTGCCATTGTATCGCTCCACCAGGCCATCCGTCTGGGGATGATACACCAACGTTTTTATCTGGTGGAGCCCAAGTAGGCTGCATACTTCTTTCATGACCCTCGACATGAACGGGGTCCCCTGGTCGGTGAGGATTTCTTTGGGAAACCCCACCCGTGAGAACAGCTCCATGAATTTATCCGCTATGTTCCTGGAAGTGGGGTTTTTCAGGGGAAATGCCTCAGGAAAACGCGTGGCGTAATCCACGATTACTAGCGCATATTTGTATCCCCTCCTTGTCTGAGGTAATGGTCCGATTAGGTCCATGCCGACCCTCTCAAAAGGGGTTCCGATTATGGGAAGGGGTTGTAGTGGTACGGCTGGGGCCCTCTGGGTGTTTTTCCTTTGACACAGGTCGCAGGTCTGACAGTGAGATTTAATATCCTGGTATATTCCTGGCCAATAGAAGCTCCTAAGCACATTCTGAGTGGTCTTTTCACTCCCGATGTGTCCTGCAAGCAAATGCGTGTGAGCGTAAAACATGTTGGCACTAACAGCTGCATGGGATCCTCCTGCTTGGCTTGTCTGTATAGGAGGTCTTCTTTAATCAAGAAGCGCGGATATCGGGGTTGGGGATTGTTCTGCTCACTGTGGGCTTGTTCCCAGGCGTTGAATAAGCTGGCGTCGTTGGCCTGCGCAAACCCGAAGCTCCTATCACCCTCCCAGGGATCAGGGGAGGTCAGGGCGGGGATAGCTAACTCATCGGACCCGCTCTCCTGATGAAGTCGGCCCTTAAAAAGATCAAGGAAGTGTGGATTGTCCGTCCCTAATATAAGATTTTCGGGGAGGGCGTTCAATACCCCCACCTTCACAACCGAAGTATCTTTTCCCTCTACTGAAATGGGGATGTAAGCCACTGGGTAACCCTTAACATCCCTGTGTACACATTTGATAAACACTAAGGCGTCTGGCATTACCTGAAGGGGCTTCACGAAACAACCCTGTATTACCGATTGCTTGCAGCCTGATTCCAGGAGGGCCCTGACTACCACACCGTTGACCTTAACACTCACGTGATAGGCTCCGCCCAGCTCTGCGGAATACATGACGGCCTTGGGTAAATAGCTGACGTCCATGGGTTCTTCTTGGTGTCGTTTCTGGGGGCAGAGGCGGGCGATGTGCCCCCACATTCCACAGTCAAAACACTGCGGACCTCGAAAGGGGGGGTCTCTGCCGTCGCCGGTCTTGGTATGGGTAGCCCAGGGGGAGCCCGCATCCTCCGTTCAGGCCTGGGCGCGGGCTTGGCTGGTTTCTCAGGTTCCGTCACATGTAATCGGGGCTGTGCGCGGACATATGTGTTCGCCATTTCCATGGCCTGGGTGGTTGACAGATTGGAGTGTTGTCGGAGCCATCTCTGTGTCCCAAAGGGTAGGGCCTCGAGGAACTGCTCCAGATAAATTTTATCCATTATCTCCTCCTTTGTACTAGTTGTCGGGGTGAGCCACTTGTCAGCTGCTGTCTTTAAGCGAAAAAACAAAGTTTTCGGATTATCCCCGACCTGCCCCCTTTCCTTACGGAAGCGCACTCTGTACGCCTCCGCGTCCAATCCCAAGTGATCCAGAATGATTACTTTGATTTGTCCGTAAGGGGTCTGTCCGTTACCATTGGCGACCTGATAGGCTGTCTGCGCCTTGCCAGTCAACAGGGGCGCAAGAAAAAATGGCCATTTCTCCTGGGGCCATCCACACGCCAGTGTCACCCTCTCAAAGTTTGTGAGAAACGCGTCTGGATCCTCTCCGGATACATACTTCTGTAGGGAAATGCCGGCTGGGGTGGCTGGCGGTCGACTCTCTCTTACTGGATAGCTGGCTTGGTCGACTGTGGGGCGCATTCCCTCAAGCTGTGTCACCACAGTGTGTCTGAATGTATCTCTGTCCAGTTGTGCGGTGGCGAGTTGCTGTTCTACCGCCCATCCCAACTGCTCCTGACCCTTCACCAGCGCCTGGAGCATTTCTTCCATCGTTGTGTCCCTGATGGAGTCCTCCTTTATGCCTGCATTCTCCACCACTTGTGGGGATTCAGGTGGTTTACCAAACAGATCCACGGACACAGGGGTAGTTGGTAGAGCAGGTTTTATTGCTTTGTACAGTTTTCTCTTTTGCACCGGGACTCGGTAATACGGAAGGGGATTTGCAGCGTCCTCTGTGGCCTCTCGTACCAGTCCCCACCTTCTTAACTCCCGATGTCTTCTGGGAGGCGTAGTCCGGGCTTCCGCCGTCGTGGCACACGGGCCGGTATCCGGTAGAAAATAAACAAAACGAAGACCAATATTACTGGGCTGTCCACACTAACTGAGATCAGGGTGGGGTTTGTGAGGGACCACTCGTGCACAATAATACCCCGCTATCCGTGAGGTGAAAGTGAGGGGAACAGGGGGGGGTTTACGTGCACGGTAATGGTCAGGGGGGGTTGTCCCGTCCACGTCCCGCCCAACCCAGGAAACGAGACCGTACCTGTCCTAGCCACACTTCCCGGGAAGCGTGGCTGGGCGATGCGCCTTCACGTAGGCCTCCTGGCTTGTCGCTGCAGTCTCTCTCCACCTCCGATCTTTCTCCGGTACTCTGGTTTTCCTGGTCCGTCTGGTCTCCTCTCACGCTACGCTCCTCTGTCCCTCTCCACTCGGCTTCGTCCTCGCTCTTCTTCCGGTCCTCTCCCTCCTCGCACCTTCTCCACTCCGCTCCGTCCTCGCACCGTCTCCACTCCTCTCCGTCCTCACTCGCCTCACGCCACTCTCCTCCTCCTCCGGGTGTAAAACACACCTGTGTAGATTCAGGGACGGGTTTTACCGTGGTGAAGAGGGCGGGTCCCCGATCCGGGTCTGCCCACTTAAAGCACCAGTGTTCTTCCGAGTCCATCACCGGACGGCCTCTGACGACGTCCGCAGTTTTCAATGCGTCTGTGTGCTGCGTAGAGAGAGGAGATACATGAATAGGCAAGCCAGGGGGGCCCGAGTCCGGGTCCCCCACGTCACAAGATGTAAGTTTTTTTTTTCTTCTTTCTAGTGGGATATCTTTGCCTATTTGCTGTGTCTTTGCAGAGTAGGTGCTGGTGAGTGTAGTTGTCTCTTGTAAGTGAATTGTATATTTTTTCTAAATATAGATATTTGTGATAAAGTCTTACATTTTTTAACTTACTTTGCACAGTGTTGGGGTTGTTGAGTTGTTTGTGCAGACTCCTTTAGTTGTAAGGATAATGGCTAGCTGCCGGATTACTGCTCAGCAAGTTGTTGTTATGCCTTTTGATTCTTCCTCTGACCATGGTCCAGAGACTGACTCTGATTCTGAGCCAGAGGTTGGAGGTGAAGTTTCAGGTAGTGAGTTTTCTCTACACGTGGCTTCATCTGATGATGAAGACACTCTGAATGCTGATGAAGCTACTTTTGGTGTGGATGAAGTGCCTGTGGTGGCGGAGGACATTGCTGTGCCAATAGTGCAGCAAGAGACATCTGGGCTGCAGCCTGGGGATGCTAGTCTTCCAGTTGGTGTTTTGAGACAAGAGGCAGCTGGGTGGCAGCCTGCGGCTGCAAGACTTGACGTGGAAAGTTCTGACCTCTGGGTTGCACCAGGCATGGTGCAGCCGGCATTGCCTGAATTTACTGGTGTTCCAGGGTGTAGGGTGAACACTGAAAATTTTTGCCTATTGATTTTTTCAAGTTGTTTATGGATGATGTGTTTTTGGCAGAGATTGTAGAGCAGACTAATTTGTATGTTGAACATTTTTTGAGGGTGAACAGTGCCAGCCTTAAGCCCCACGCTAGAGCTACCCGGTGGACTCCCAAAAATTTGGAGGAGATGAAAACGTTTTTGGGTTTAACTTTTTTGATGAGCTTGCTTAGGAAACCATCAATGGCTTCATATTGGTCTACTAGTCCCTTGATGGCAACAGCTATATTTCCAGCAGTCATGAGTCGTGATAGGTATTTGCTTCTGCTTCGGATGATGCATTTTGTTGACAATAGTTCTGCTTTGGCACGAGATCACCCTGATTGTGACCGTCTTTTCAAGATTCAACCTGTCATTGATCATTTTGTTGATCGATTTCCAGAGATCTTTTATACTGGGGAAAAAATTGCAGTGGATGAGTCTTTGCTGTTGTTCAAGGGCCGCTTGGTTTTTCGACAATACATTCCTAGTAAGAGGGCACGCTATGGAATTAAGCTTTATATGCTGTGTGACAGTGAGACTGGATATGTCTCTAATTTCAGGGTGTACAGTGGTAAGGAATCCAGGATTAACCCCCCTGGTAGTCCGTCGACTTTTGGAGTGACTGAGAAAATTGTGTGGGAACTTGGCCGTGGATTTTTTAACAAAGGCCATCATTTGTATGTCGATAACTTCTACACTGGTGTGCGGTTGTTCAGGGAGTTGGCCAAAGTGGACACTGTTGCTTGTGGCACAATCCGCTCAAACCGTAAAGGTTTCCCAAAAAAACGTGTTTGTCGAAAGCTTGCTCGGGGACAGTGCAGTGCATTGCGTTGTGAGGACCTTCTAGCTGTGAAGTTTTCAGACAGGAGAGATGTCTACATGTTGACTTCCATACATGATGAAAGCACTGGACCGGTGACTGTTTGGGGTCAGGTTGCAGAAGCGCGCAAACCTGTGTGCATAATGGACTACAATAAGTACATGGGTGGTGTTGACAGAGTAGATCAGAGGTTGGAACCGTATGCTGTTCTTCGTAAGGCTTACATTTGGTACAAGAAGTTGGCTATCCATCTTTTCCACTTGGCAACCTTAAATGCTTTTGTTGTGTTCCAGAAATCTTGTCCCCAGTCAAAGATGACTTTTGTAAAGTTTCAGGAGTCTGTAATAGGCAACCTTGTTTTAGTGGAACAGGCAAGTATTCCTAGAGTTGGAGTGGTGGAGGATGTTGCCAGATTGAAAGATCACCACTTTCCTGATCAAATTCCTCCTACAACCTCAAAAGACTTTCCCAGTCGGAGATGTAGAGTCTGTTGGCGAACAGGTTTGCTGAAGGAGGTTCGTATGTACTGCCCTGACTGCCCTTCAAACCCCGGGCTGTGTGTACCTGCTTGTTTTAGATTGTACCACACGCAAAAGAATTTTTGGGAGCATCCATGAGTGGTAAAGTGAACTGGTTGGTCTTTATTCTTTAAAACTGATTGTTCAGTTTCAAATTTGGCATTTGTGTAGTCTTTTAAGATTTAGTTGTTGTGTTAGTAGATTTGTATCAATTTGCAATTTGTTTTTGTTTTTGTTTTATTTTCAAAAAAAACTAAAGTATGATGTTGGTTTGCGTGTAGTGTCCATTGTCTGACGGTGTGCATGGCTTGGCGCTTGGCTGCCGGTGTCTGTGGACTGGTGCTTGTCAGGCGGTGTCTGTGGACCGGTGCTTGGCTGGCGGTGTGCGTGGTCTGGTGTTTGGTTGGCGGTGTGCGTGTTCTTGCGCTTGCCTGGTGTTGTGTTTGGATTTGTCCTTGGCTGGTGGTGTGCGTGGAGTGGCGCTTGGCTGGTGGTGTGTGTGGAGAGGCGCTTGGCTGGTGGTGTGCATGGAGTGATACTTGGCTGTCTGTGCACGGAGTGGTGTTTGGCTGGTGGTGTGCATGGTCTGGTGCTTGGATGGTGGTGTGCGTGGAGTGGCGCTTGGCTGGCGGTGTGTGTGGAGTGGCGCTTGGCTGGGTGGTGTGCATGGAGTGGTACTTGGCTGTCTGTGCACGGAGTGGTGCTTGGCTGGCGGTGTGTGTGGAGTGGCACTTGGCTGGATGGTGTGCTTGGAGTGGTACTTGGCTGCCTGTGCACGGAGTGGTGCTTGGTTGGCGGGGTGTGTGGAGTGGCGCTTGGCTGAATGGTGTGTGTGGAGTGGTACTTGGCTGTCTGTGCACGGAGTGGTGCTTGGCTGGTGGTGTGTGTGGAGTGGCGCTTGGCTGGTGGTGTGTGTGGAGTGGCGCTTGGCTGGTGGTGTGCGTGGAGTGGTACCTGGCTGTCTGTGCACGGAGTGGTGCTTGGCTGGCGGTGCGCGTGGAGTGGCGCTTGGCTTGCGGTGCGTGTGGAGTGGTGCTTGGCTGGTGGTGTGTGTGGAGTGGCGCTTGGCTGGTGGTGTTCGTGGAGTGATACTTGGCTGTCTTTTCACGGAGTGGTGCTTGGCTGGCGGTGTGTGTGGAGTGGCGCTTGGCTGGTGGTATGCGTGGAGTGGTACTTGGCTGTCTGTGCACGGAGTGGTGCTTGGCTGGTGGTGTGTGTGGAGTGGCGCTTGGCTTGCGGTGTGCGTGGAGTGGTGCTTGGCTGGTGGTGTGTGTGGAGTGGTACTTGGCTGTCGGTGCACGCTGAGTGGTGTTTGGCTGGTGGTGTGCATGGTCTGGTGCTTGGATGGTGGTGTGGGTGGACAGGTGCTCGGCTGGCGGTGTGTGAGTAGTTACTTTCTGTTGGTCACTACACACACTGCTAGTTGAGTGACACTCCACGCAGTCCATCATTTTGTGTAGTTGCAGTGTCAGAAATGTGGGCGTGTGAAAGCGATGGGCCCTTGAATGGCGCTGTCTGCTCGTGTGAGTGTTGTAATGTGATGGGTCCGCGGCTGGCGGTGTGAATGTTTTGTGTGTCACACGTACGAAAGGTGTATGAATGGCCTGTAAAGAGGTTGGTGCCTTGACGTGGCTTTACAGCTCACGAGCTGTGAGTCAGTGGTTCAGTTTATCATACTTTCAATTATACGCAGTGTATTTCATTTTTGTGAAATTACTTGCGAATACAATTGTATGTACTGAATCATCACTCACCCTCGTGCCAAATCCAACCAGTATGTGTGTGTGCTTGCGAGTTAGATGGCTGTGCAGTAATATTTGTCTTTTTTCTCTTTCTGAAGTAGGGTGTACCTTGTCCCTTATTGTGAATGTTGTAATGTGTTGCTTTTCCTTCCGGATGGTGTCAATGGTCTGGTGTGTATCAGGTATGAAAGGTGTGTGAATGGCCTGTAAAACGGTTTGTACCTTGTCGTGGCTTTACAGCCCCCTTTCCTTACGGAAGCGCACTCAGTGAAATCTTATAGATTTCACTGCGTCACTTCTCTGACCCTGCCTTGCGTCAGAACGCCCCTCCTGCATACATTATACCTGGCATAGGTATAATGTAGCGCAGGTGTTTACAAAGTGACGCATCTACCTAGATGCGTCACTTTGCAAATATGGTGCAACAAGGCACATTTTTTACGCTGCTGGTGCGTCACAAAAAGTGACGCACCGACGGCGTAAAAGTGACGCACGGCCTCATAAATGAGGCCCTTTATGTTTTCCATGTATTTCTCATCATGCAAACTTCATCTTAAGCCACAAATCAATTGCATCTGATCTTGCTACAATGTCATGTGATGATCATCAGACTGGAGACAGGTTTCCAGTCTGAGGCATGCATGTCCAGAGAGCATTCAAAGGCAATTAATTAGCCTTTGGTGCCACTTAGAAGCTTCTACTGGAGGTGGAAAGGCCTCCAAAAGATTTCCTTGAAGGAAAGGGAGATTTATCACTTGAAACCCGAGCACCAGACGCCGGTGAATTGCAGGCACGCTGTGCCACTGATTAATCTGACCAACAGATATGATGAGCTACGTTCAAATCAGGTCAACCATCTAAATTACATAAGCTGCCGTGCTGTCAATTGGTATCAGGGTGGAACCTCCTTGAATGCCACACACAGATTAATTATTTAGTTCTGAGGACGACCCCCCACAGACGATTACACAATCGCAATATTGTCAAGGGGTCGAAACGTCGACGCTTAGTGCCAAGTGTAAATGATCACCCAGAACAATTGAAACTAAGTAGATGAATTGCTAGCTGGGTTGAATCATATATAAAATACCTCACACTATGTTTAAATGTTTGTCTTGAATATATGTTAATTTGTTATGTATATAATGTGTTGTAATAGTAAATATATTCTTATGTGTTCACTGCACGTCATCAATTTAAGTGTAATTGTATAGTGTATATCTGTGTGTGCATATATTTGTTCTGCTCATATACATTTTTGAGTACACCACTTATCCTAATTTACTGTGAAATCAGATATTGATTCAAAAGTATTTGAGTTTTCTTTTTTGTTTGGACACAATCTGGAGATATATATTTCTCGATAAAAATGTTAATCTCATTTTATTCGAGGGACCAGATTGAAAGAAGGTGTTACGCTGTTTTGAAGGAATAGGTGGCAGAACCACTGTTCCTTTAATGTACAAATCCCCAGGTTCTGCACGCAACTGGGCTACCCCATTATCTTATACATGTATTAGCCAAAGAGTTCCATAGCCACATCTCTTGTGTAGGTTTCCTGCGTGACACCACTTTTAAAGTTTCTCCTCTTTTTCATTCTACTTACTGCACTGGCTATCTTGCAGTTGGCTTGCTTACTGTTCTCCTATCTCGGTTAACACCTTGCACAAAAAAGTGTTCAGCATTTCTACATTTTTAACCAGAGTCACACTTTTGTGCACATACTGTATGTAGGTATGCACCTTTTGACTCAGTAAACCCCACATTGTTTAATGTTTTATTTAGTAAATATCTTTATTGCATTATGTGTTTCAGTAGGATATGGAACTGAACCACATCCGGCATACATTAAAAAAAACTCTGCATCGGAGGAAAGAAGTCAGATACATTTAAATTGTATTTGTTCCGAATTCTGTCATTTACTGTGTACTGGGCACACTCACCATCCCTCTGAGACCCTGTATCATGACCAGGATAAAAGTTAGCACCTGCCGACTGCAAACAGATAAAGCCTCTCTGTATCAAAAACCAGACAGTTACTTCAAATGCATTTATATCTTATTGTGAACAATAAACAAGCCTCCCCCTCCCTGAACTGCATGTGCATGTATGTGGGACACTGTTCAACCTACCCAAACAAACAGTCTCCTGTGTGCCCCCTCTAACACTCGTCCATGGCTGGGTTATCTTACAATCAACAACACCACGTCAAGCCAGTGCTCGCTTCAACTCAATTCCTCGATCCGCCTAGCATGTCAATAACAGTGTGAGTGAACTGGGGTCCCACAGAGCTTAGCCCGCCCAGGGTAAGTGACAGTATCCTCAAGGGATCTCTAGATACATGGCCCAACATCCCAGAGGGTCTACTGCCAGTTCAGCCAGCTCTCGTCTATGCATGTCAGCATGCCAAAGTTTCAGTGAGGGTGCCACAGCTGACTTCCAGGCCATAGTAATGCAATGTTTAGCCAAAATCAAAGCCAGATTTTGGAATCACAACAAACCCTTAGTTTTCGTAGAGATATACCCTACATCAAGTAAACACCTAAGAGGGTACAGCAGGAACAAAAAACCCGTCACCTTCGACACCCTTTGTGTAACTTGTTCCCAAATGGGGCTTATCACCATGCACACTACCACACCATTTGTGGGAATTCTGCATCTTCCCTCCCACACCTGAGACGTGTACTAGTCAGACCCGGGAACATCCTGCCAATCTTTTGTGGAGTGAGATATGCATGATTGAGATAATGAAACTATATGTTGTGAAATTGCATGTTCCGCATCACCTGCCTAACCAACTGGAGGCACCGGTCCAACAGTTTATCAAGATATCAATTCCGAGTGCAAGTTTCCACCAATCACGCAGTTTTGCATGCTCCCCAACGAGTCACCGCCATAGTGTAGATTATAGGTGTGTGATGGCCTTGGCTGGTTCCCCCCCATCAGGGCTCTCACTAATGGCGCCCCCAAAGTAAGTTGCTCCCAGTCAGACCTCCATGTCTTCTGCATCATACCAGAAGGGCTGAGTATAGCAAGAACTGTCCTGGTTCCAGCCATGACCTAATGCTGAGGTGTCAAAGGAGCAGAAACCCTCCTCAGCCACTATATATGCCCAGGACACAATCTCTGCATCTTCCCAGTATCAAATGTGATACGCTGTCCCCAGGTTCCCTTGCATAAGGCCTTACGCCCGCAGTATACTTGCACTCTTAAATATTTGATGGATTCAAACCGCCAACTCAGATCAATGCATGGCAGTATATCTCAGTAAGCATCAAGAATAGGCATAAGAGGAAATACGCACTACTTATCCAAGTTAATACGAAGTCCTGACATAGCCCCAAAGTTGTTTAACACTGTCAAAACCCTGGGCAGCACAGTATGATCTGCCCTCAATTAAATCAGTGTGTCATCTGCATATAGCGATATGTTCTTGGGGTGCCCCAATACCCCAAGACCCCACTGTGGCACCCGGTCTTGCAGCATGCACGCCAAGGGTTCCATCATCAGAGCAAACAATATTGGCCTGCCCTGCCATGTGCCTCTAGCCTCCAGGAATGGATCCAATTTCACTTCCCCTGCGTGCACCTGGGCTATTGGATTAGTATACAACAACATTACCCATCTGAGGATGGATGATCCAAACCTCATGTGTGTTAAAACAGCCATGAGAAAGGGCCAATTTAGGTGTCAAACGCATATACAATATCAAAGGAGGCGGGCCAACCCTCCGTGGCAATGCGCCTCGCCCAATCCATATTGCGAAATAATCGCCACAAATTAATGAAGGAGTTGCAAACAGGAATACAACCGCTTTGGTTAGAGTGCAACAAAAAGGGGACCACTGTGGTCAGATGATTGGCCAGAATTTTGCCAAGAACCTTGTAATCAAGGTTTAAGAGGGACAGAGGGTGATAGGAGGTCACATACAAAGGATCACATCCAGGTTTGTGAAAAACAACAATCACTGCTTTCCTCAAGGAAGCTGGCAAGGTCCCATCAGCCACCAGTCTCTCAAACACCATTAGTGGTCAATGGGTCAACTGGGCACTGTAGTGTGCAAAGAATTTGACCAGGGACTCAGTGCCCGGCACCTTCCCACAGGCTATCTGTGTTACTGCCCCTTTCACTTCTTCTAATGTAACCAGGCTGTCAAGCTTCTGCCAAAGCAGGAGGTTAACCATGGGGGTACTTATGTGTGCTAAATGCACAGAGTGCTCATCCACTCCTACTACTGTGGAGTGTCCGTACAAACCTCTGTAATAGTCTTCAAACACTCCATTAATCTCTACTTGAGTATTTGCCACTGGACCCGTCCGGTGTTGGAGTGTAGCAATCGGGCATCTGGGGGTCTCTCAATGCAAAAATCATGCCAATAATTGGCCTGCTTTGCCTCCATGTTCATGTTGTCACTGCAGATAAACCTTAGATTTTGGCTGCAAAATGGACTAGGCTTCTTACATCCCAAGTGTTAGCTACGGAGGTTCAGATGTCGCTAGATCTATTAAATCGCTATGTACATTCCGTGAATCTTCTGCTACAATGCTGGTGTACGGTGTGCTTTTTATATTATACTCAGGGTGTAATTCTAAAATGGGGAGTCACTCCATCAATGGACAGGACTGATAGAACGAGGTGTCGTAAATGTGACCTCCTGACTGCTGATGCCCTGCTCCTGTTTTTACTTTGCACAGGCCTGGAAACGTTTTGAAAAGGGGTGATACATTATATGTCATCAAATGTAGGCTTCCCTAATCAACTGTCCCCATAAAAGATAATGTTGGGCGTTAAATAAGACTTCACAGAAAGCTTGCAGCAATTGCTCATAATTATGTTAACATCTGCCCGACTCTGTATTGCTCGAGAAGGGATTTTAGAGAATGCTCCTGATGTTGCAGAATGGCATACCCTTCTTTATCAAATATATGAAATAGAGCTTGCATTGGCTAAGGCAAGGGGCCTTTCTGCCATGCCGAAATTTGATAAGATTTGGAGGAATCTTAGATGGGATTTCATCTAACCTGATAATGACTTATCAAATATAGTTATGCTTCAATCTCTTGTCTGCTTAGGTGTGTTTATGTGAGATTATGTTACTCTTATTTTTATGTATGCCTTCTTAACCCCTTCGCTGCTATGCCTCCCCCTGTGCTGCTCCTTTTTTTTTTAGCTATTTGGGGTAGTTTGCACTTAGGCCCCTGTAACTTTTGACCACATAAGGTATCCATGCCAAATTTGAATCCTTTTCTTTCAACATCATGGGGATTTTAAAGATACCCAGGCTTTGTTGATTCCCCTGGAGGTGACCCAGAAATTAGCGAAAATGCAGCTACATTTTGGGGGTTTGGGAGAAATGGGAAAGAAGTGCTGCACAAGAAAGTGTTTGATTTTTTCCTTGCAAATAGTATTAACAAAGGGTTTGTGGTGCTGAAATCACAATCTTCCCAGTTTTCAGGAACTGGCAGACTTTTATGTGAAAACCAAAATGTTTTACACAGTTTTTGCATTTTACGGGGACATAGCCTATTCGTCCTATTTTTTTGTGCTTTCAACCTCCTTCCTGTTAATGGTAGAAATGGGTCTGAAAGCAATAATGCATTCCGGACAGCTATATATGTCACAAAATTCTGAATTCAGCAAGGGGTCATTTGTATAGATCCTACAAGTTTTTTTCTTTATAGAAACTAACAGTTGAAAATAGGAAAAATTGAAAATGAGTTGAAAAAACAGCCATTTGTGACAACGTTTTCACCTATAACTTCTTCTAGGTATGACAGATTTTTTAAAGCAATGTACCAATACATCTGCTGTACACTTCTGGTTGTGGGGGCATATAGGACTTGTAGGTTCACCAAGAACCAGATGAACCCAGGGCCAATAACTGAGCAGCATCTTGCAATGGTTTTTTATTGTGTACCGGGTATATAGCAATTCATTTGGGAAAATATAAACAGTGAAACATCGGTATGAAAGATTCTTATGTATTTCTGAAATGGGAATAAAATATAGAGTTTGGAAAAGTAGCTATTTGCATATCTCCAAAATTGTGGGTACCAATACTAGCATGTGAATTGTAAGACATTTTTCAAAGTGACTTCTTTTTTACACATTGTCTTACATTTGGAAATCAGAAATGCATTAAAAGTCAATAGGTAATAACAGTTGCTCTAAAATTCTGTGTTCTCCTAAGTCTCCTGATAAAAATGGTACCTCACTTGTGTGGGTAGGCCTAGTGACAGGAAACGGTCCAAAATGCAACATGGACACACCACATTTTTACAGTGAAAACTGACCCTTTTTTTCAAAGTGCCTAGCTGTGAATTTTCAACCCTAGCTCTGCTGGAACCTAGGAAAACCTAGCAAACGTATACAATTTTCAAAACTAGACACCCAGGGGAATCAAGGATGGGGTGACTTGTCTGGCTCTCACCAGGTTCTGTTAACCAGAATCCCTTGCAAACCTCAAAGTTTGTAAATAAAAAAAAACACATTTTCCTCACATTTCTGTGATGGAAAGATCTGGAATTTGCGTGGCTCCACAACATTCTACCCACCCATCATTCCCCAAAGTCTTCCGATAAAAATTGTACGTCACTCATGTGGGTTGGTCAAGTTCCCACAACAGGCAAGGGCCCTAAATGTATTGTGTAGATTTAAAAAAATAACTATCATAAAATGACCTGGTTTTTCAGGGGGGGCACCTGAGTTTTTGGCCTGGGCTCAGCGGCCATCTAGGAAAACCTACAACACCAACACATTTCTGAAACCTAGAGACCCTAAGGAGTCCAGGGAGGTATGGCTGCTTGGATCCCCCAAAGTTTCACCTACCCAGAATCGCCTGCAGTCCTCAAATTTTGCTGAAAAAATCTAATTTTTCTCAAATTTTTGTGTGGGAAACTTGCAGGATCACTGGGCTGACACAAATTTCCCACCACTCATGGGGCCTCATTTATGAAAAGTGACGCATCGCTGCGTGAAAACAGCGATGCGTCACTTTTCATTGCACCCTCCTTGCGACACCAATGATCATGTCGCAAGGAGTTACAGATACGTCAGTATTTTTGACGTATCTGTAGGCGCAAAAGTGACGCATTGCTGGAGTGTGTCACAAAAGTGACGCAACTCCATCAATGTGTCCTTTCACATGGGTTAAGCCCCATGTGAAAGGGCCTGCGTCAGTCTTACACCTGTCGTTATGTGGTAACGCACGTTAGGGGTGCCTCTCTGGGGATTTTCTCCACGTTCTCCAATAGTGCGTCTCGTGGTTGGTTACGGGCACGTTTCTGGCATTTGTTGAGAATCTTATTAGGATACCCGCGGTCAGTCAGTTTGCGGGTTAGATCTTTAGCCTGTTCCTTGTAATCAATGATCTTGCTACAGTTTCTACGGATTCTCAAAAATTGGCCGTAAGGGAGATTTTCTCGTAGAGCCCTCGGGTGGAAACTCTCAAATCGCACCACAGTCCACTGATTCTCTGAGACACACAGAAGTGCACCACAGTCCACTGATTCTCTGAGACACACTGAATTTGGCTCACAAAACTCCTGTGCCCCCTGTTGTGTGTTGATTTAGATTCCGTATGCATTTCCCGATTCATGCCCTTATATAGGTACAATTCACATTGCCCTTATATAGGCATAGAGATCCAGTCCTTATTTAGGCATAGCCCATGCTACCCAAATACAGGCATGGCTACTTCCATCCGTTCATCTACGACAAAACGATTTCTTGGAAAACCAGACTCTTAAGCTGAAGGGACTTCCCCTTGCCTGGATATTGATTTCTCCAAGAACCTATTTTTTTATGTATTAACATCTATTTCTTAGGGGTTCATTCATGACATTCATATGCCAGACTCTTATGTCAATACTGGCATTCCTAAGCACCTTCAAGGTATAAATATACCTTAATTTGCTATGGCAAAGCAGGGTGTGGTTGGGTGCAGTTCGACTACCTACTTGCACGACGCAGCTCGCTACAGCAAGTGTGGAAGGAAGCCAACCCCCCAGATGACGCACTGACCAGAAGCTGTCATCCTCCTGCCGAGAATCCAGCTCCAGTGTTTCTGACTCCCCCTTGCGGGTTGTTGGGAAATCGAGTCCAGTGAAAGAGATCCCGACCTCTCTCATTCTAAGGTATGGAGCTGATTAGAACCTAGAGAAACCTTTGGCAATTCTTGGCAGAAATAAACTATAGCTAAAGACAGCACCTACTTTCTCCCTGGCAGTTATGTTAGGTACATTGGGGTAGGCGTATTTTAGAAGCACCAGTTGAGTGTTTTAGCCTGTGTTATTTATGTATGTATTTTTATATATGTCATAGCAACAGACAATGCTATTACAGTATTATTTTATAATACTATTCACGCTGTACGCATTATACTTTGCATTCTGTCTAACGATTGTAGCAGTTCATCTCTCTTGCATGAGAAAGAAGACTGTTCAATAAACCCCTTTTATTGAAACGCCTGTCTCTCTATTTCTTTGCAAAACTCTGTAGAAACGAAGCATGCACGATTGCCTGTGTGAAATAGTTATCTATTGTTTCCACGACTCTGAAGATATTGTTCCGGTTCTAGGGTAAACAAAGTTGTCATGTTTATGCAGTTGTCAGAGACTAATCACTTCTTGTTTATTCAAGAAAGTTTCTAGTGACCTCTGAGTTAGCTGGCACACACACAATTAAGTTTATTGTACTCGATAGAGACATACTGACCTCAGTCCTATGTCAAATCTGTAGTGTATATTATTCCAATGCGCAGAGCCTATTGGGAATATACGAACTACACTACACCCCTCCCCCAGTCAATCACATCATGAGGTGTTTTCAAAGCAAGGTGTCTTGATGGTGTGCACTGAGCATTAGCAATTTGTAATTACTAGGCAACAAAGCATCCCTTTCTTTTCCAAATAGATCAGCAGGACATAAGAACATACCAAGTAAGGAAAATAAAGAAGAGGAGGGAACAGCAAGTTCAGATCGTAAGGTGACCAGGTGTCCTCGGTTTAAAAATTGCATTACATTTAGTCCATTAGTACCTTTTTGTGTTTCAATGGTAACAACTATTGTAATTTAAGGCAATCTGCACCCCCTTGTAGTTTTCTATTTTTGCCAAATGTGCAGGTTTTTGTTTTTCAAAATCTGGTCACCTTATCAGGCTGGCACAGATGGGCTAAAGTGTATGTCCTTGAAAGGCCCAGTAAGGAGCTCATCATCTGTGAGCCTCTCACTGCTGAATTCCGCCTGTGAGGCACATGCGTGGGCCACATTTCCATGGACCTCGTAGACATTAACTAGCGCTGCGAGGCCCAGGGGAGGGGAGTTCTCTCCTGGGCCGCATAGTGCTACACTGAGATTCTGAGGCCCAGAAACCCTCTCAGGGTTCTCCTGTGCCTTATACAATTACAGTGAGGCACCACAGTTCCGAGGAGGGGGTTTCTGAGCCTTATATACATTATTCAGTGGTGTGAGTAGAGCTACGCCATGGCTGCGAGGCCAGGGAAGGGCCCCCTCTGTGAACAAAAACACTATGTGTGATTCAAACCAGAGATTCATGGTTTCCTCTTTTCACACTTTTCAACTACTTCCACTCTGCGCTGTGCAGAACAGGTTTGGTGCCTGCTCAAGTGCAACCATAAGTAAGAGGAATTTTCAAAAGAGAACTCATACTGGTAAAAAGGGGAACAACTGGCTATTTATGTTAAAAGGAGTGCTTGTTAAAAAGGATCACAGCCAGTTGCATTATGTGTTAGCAAGCACATGTACCTCAAAATAGTTACATCTGTCAATGTTATTAAGTACAGTACACTGTCCATACATCTATTCATCCCACTGCATATCTACCATTCTATTTATAAAACACACCCACACACTGCCATTCAATTAATAAAATCCAGCCTTGTGCACATCAATCAACCAATGAAATCCATTACCCACCCGTTCATGTGGAGGGGCCCCCTTTAATAGGCCAAATAGACATGATTGAGCATCAGGATGCCCAGTAGAGGCCCCCTCCACTTTCCTGGGCCTAGCAGCACTGGATAATCGTCGTGAGAATTGAAGTACCTCCAGAAAACAGGAGAGGTGAGAGGCCAGCCTTATATAAAAATCCTACCAGTCCTCACCACCTCCTCTGGACATCAATGCAGCGAATCATCAATGATGTATCTCTTAGTTGCACACTATCAGGGTGTCACTAATATGCACTGCTCCAGTAATGTGTGTCTGTTTCTTGTTCTTTATGGCTGACAATGGCTATGCTGACTCTATGTAATCCTGCATGCCTCTTTGACCATGCAGGGTCCAGCTCTGGCTGTACTGTATATGCTTGGTGGGTCTTGGTCCCCTCCCCAGAGCCTTGCAGCATTGTATACCTTTCCTGTAATACCAGTCGGTCTTCCTCCATGTGGAGGTCAGCATAACAAAGGAAAAGGCCCAATGATATTGCAGTTGCGACACTGAATGGCGGAGAACAAAGATATACCGCCTAACGCCTGTGTTTCCATCTGAGGGTTTTTTACGAAGGTGGTACCTTCGACGTTAATATAGACCCTGGAAATACAGGACAAGTGGTTCATTCCCTATTTTGATTTTTTGCATTGTATACCACCTGTAAGGCATGGGAGATGCTTCTCTCCACTGGGCCTCGCAGTGATGGGTAATGTGTTTCAGGCCCCCAGTGGGGGCCCCTCGCCTCTAGGCCTTGCAGAAATGATCCAGTGCTACATGTCTCAGGAGAGGGGCCCTCTTACCTTTGACTTCTCAGTGCTGGTTCATGTTTGCCTATCAATGAATTAGGAAATTCAGTGAAATCTGGATTTACCCCATTTTTAAATATGAATATTACAGAGCAAAAACAAGAAGGAATCACTTTTAAGGAAATTTAGAGTTATATGTTATTGCTCCATGGTTGTTAGAGTAAACATAGCATACCTGGCAGAACTTGGGGCCTGATTTAGTTCTCGGCGGATTGGTTACTCCATAATAACGGTGACAGATATTCCATTTGCCAAAATATAAATCCCATAGGATAATTTTGGATTTATATTTCGGCGGACAGGAAATCGATCACTGTTGTAACCCATCTGCCAAGATCTAAATCAGGCCCTTGTTCCTTAAAGAGTATGAAAATATAAACAAATTATCACTTCTTTTGTTTCTTTTTTAAAGAAAATTGGCAGCTCTATCCGGCATGGCCAGTGGAGGGAGCCCTCCTCAATCAGGTTTCACAGCCATTATCTAGCATTGCGATGTTCAGGGGAGGGGGCCTCCTGGCTAAGCATTGCAGCACAATACTGTGGCTCGATGACCCAGGGCCACACAGCACTGGAGAGTTGCCTCATTTCTCACAAAAATACCCATCATTTGTTTACATTTCCCTACTCTGGAAGGACCAGATTCTGCCAGGTGGAAAAGAATAATTGTAAAATCCTTGCTATGTCCCTGTATCAAAGCAAATAACTAACATGCTTGATTTTATAATTTTTTGCAAATAATTCAAAATGACTTGTAAATATCTTATAAGTGTTTTCTTCTTTTGTTGCTGTATATATTGCAAAATGGAAAAAAATGCCAGTTTGCTTTGCTTTGTTCAATGTATTTGCATGCATGGACATAACAATAAAGGCCATGCTATAAAGAATAATGGTTAGATGGCAATCCTAGTGTAGGATCACTAGGCCTAGCAGCCATGGTCCAGTGCTCATAGGAAGTGAGCCCTCTTCTGGCCTCAAAGCCCTACACCATTGCTGGGAAGCCAAAGAAAGGGGGCACTCTTCTGGATCACACAGCGCTGGACCATGGGTTCTGTGCTTAGAAGAATGGTCCCTCAGGTTCCAAACTGCATGTGTGTTACATTTGCAAGACTCTAGCTGCTTTATGGATGATGTCTTTATAACATTTGAGTGACAGCAAAAGGGTCACTATTGTGAGCGGTTCCACAAATTAGATGTTGGTACTGTTGCTAGTTCCAGAGATACTTACTTTTCTTTTAAAGCAAAGGTCTAGAAAGCAACAATACATGGAAATGTTCACTTTTTTAATGTTTAATCAGGAAAATGTTGCCATACTATAAACCAGTCTGCAACTTATTTGTGGGTGTTACACACCCACTACTATCTAGTTATAATGGATTGCCTGTGGGGCATCTGTACAAAACATGCTTTTCCTCTTCAGTAATGAGCCCTCCCTGGTGCCAACCCTAGCACTCTGGTACCTGATTGGGCTATATAATGAACCATGAAACAACCACAGGAGTACACAGAATAAAACTTTAATTTTTGCGGAATAAAACCTTTTTTGATTAAACTACTTAAAGATAGGACAATTATCCTGTGTATTGATGTCAATAGATCTCTCAAGCTCTGATGATACGTTCCATCAGACATGAATAGCACTTCCAATATTATTTTGCATCTGAGGCTTGTGGCCCTCCCAGCTATTGAAATGGAGAACTAAAAGTACCAGAATGCAAAGAGGTGAGGAGGATTGAATGAGCTTGTATTTCTCTTTGGGATGTGTCTTCCTCTTTGCCAGATCAGTTAATCGCAGCACAACCCTTCAGCTGTACACTAACATATCTCCTTTAAATGGAGTTGCTGAGCTACTATATGCCTCCCTGTTTATAAGCTATATGACACAGCACCCACCTTTCCTCAACTTGAGACCATCCTGCAGAGTTCTACACAAATGTAGCAGTTAAATCCTGCTCATTTGTGGTGCAAAATCATGAACTGCTGTAGAGCTATATGAATTTTGTGAATTGTGTAACAAACTGTCAGTGCAGAAAGGCAGTGAAGACTAACACATGCATTCAATTCAATTCAATTTGACTTTATTCGGTTAAAAACAAATAACCATAAAAGTACATATAAAAAAAAGAAAAAGAAAAATAAGTCCACCGTACTTAAACAAAAGAAGATCAGGTACATTATCCGTACAGCCGTAATTAAAAGATGCAAGAATTTCAAGTACAAATTGATTTACGTAGTCTAAAAATATTTGTAAACTATTCGGAAATAGAAGCCACAGTTAAGATAACATCTAGTTTCTGCAATATTAGAAATGTTGGGCGACAGCGATTAACTTTCATCTCCTTTAAAATGGGGACAATCAATCTTTTCCGGGGCAACAAATAAAATGCAGAATAATAGAATATGGATGTCCGATTGCTCAGATAAATCATCACACGGGAATTTGATTAAATCACGGGACCAGCAATTCCTAACGGGGACACTTAAAAAGAATGCTTAACCTAAAACGTGTTAAAATAAACCGCTTATGGTCACTCATGGAGAGTGTTAAGTATGGTTGTATTTTACCTTGAACCAATATGAGTTGGTGAGCTACAACAGTCTTTTTCTTTATTTCCTCAGTCACTCTAATATCTTCCAGGTATTTCATACATTGTACTTTCAGTGACTTCCTTGAGATCTTGCACATTGAAAGAGGGTCATCATAGTAATTCTGACAACCTATTTTCACAAGGACATCTCTCACATAAGAAAACCATCTTATCCTACTCACATGATCCAGGCTTAATGCATCCTTTATAATAGCGCGGTTTAATATACATTCATCATTGGTCCAAACCCTGTGCCATAATATAACTGGCTGGACCCTAATTGTGTCTTCGATATAGGGTTGACCAAGTTCCGTGTGGCAGATATAGCCTGAGACACTCTCAGGTACTGCCAAGATGTACCTCAGGAACATATTTTCTACAACCTGAATTGGTTTTACAATTTTCATAACCCCATATGCCAGCACCGTAGACAGCAATTGAAATACACGTAGCATTAAAAATACGTAAAAGTTCAACAGTTGTTTTTTTTCCCCATTTTTTTAGCAAAGATTTTTAAGGCCATAATTGCTTTGCAAAACAGAAGATTCCTTGCTTTTATGGCACTTGTCCATGTGTCGGCTTCGTGGAACAGGATGCCTAAATAAGAGAAAGTGGGGGTGAAGTCTAAGGGACTAACATTGATATACATATCCTTCTTTTTCTTATTAGAGCCAGGGCCACAATTCATAGAGAATGTTTTAGTGCAATTAATGTTCAAATCTAAATTTGACATGGAGATATTAAAGGATGTTATAAGACATTGTAGAGCCATTGGCGTCCGAGCCATGATGACCGCATCATCTGTGTACAATAACGCAGGGATCGGTCTTTTTGCTACCCTAGGCATGTCACTAGATGATTTTAACAAGGCTGCCTCTAGGCCGTTTATATACACTAGGAATGAAAAGGGTGCCAGAACACAACCCTGGCGTACCCTACGCCTTATGCCAAATGATCTGGTACATTCCCCATTTTTCCCGTATCGCACTACTGCAGTGGCACCTGAATATAGCTCTCTAAGGATATAAATTATTTTTTCCTCTACCCCCTAGTTTCCCAAAACGTCCCATAATTTATTATGTGAGACGCAGTCGAACGCTGACGTCAAGTCGACGAAGGCGAAATAAATATGCTCCTGCTTTGCCCTAATGTATGTTTGTTGCAGGATAAATAAATTCAAGCCTTGGTCGACTGTTCCTAGCCCTTTTTGGAACCCATACTGGAGGTCTCTAATAATAAAATTATCTTCTGCCCATAATTGCAGTCTACTTAAAATGACTCTCTCCAAGAATTTTTACAGAACATTCCAATAGAGAGTTCGGTCGGTAGCACATAGGATTCTGCCCGTCTCCTTTTTTAAATATGGGCACTATGGCAGATGTGAACCATTAGGGGATTATACCCGTCTCAGAAGTGGCGTTAAATAATTGCACTAAAAAAGGGCCCCAAAGCTCAATATTGTTTTTAAACAGATCAGGTGGTATTCCATCTGGACCCGGGGCTTTACCTCCCCGGGTTTTTTTGAGGCTCGCTATTACCTCTTCTACGGTAACAGCTAGTTTTAAATCCACAACTCCAATTTCCCCTAACGGTTGAATCCGGGGATTTTGGTCATCATCCAAGGTACTGTACAGGTTAGGATAATGATTTACCCACGAGTCCTCGGAGATGGCAATTTCAATGCGTGCTTTGGTATTTTTGCCGTAGAAGGGGGAATTCACTGCTTTCCAAAAAGCTGAAACGTCCCTGCTCTGAGATGCCTCACATAAAGACTCCCAGGCCTCCCTTTTGATTGCCATTTTTCTTTTTTTCAGTGTCCAGGAGTAGGTTCTCCGCGACTCCTTAACCAGCATAGGGTCACGGGGGCCAGCGTGTAACGCATGCTTAAGCTCAGTGTGGGCCTTTGTGCATGCAGAGTTAAACCACCTTATGGTCTTATCTTTACGTTTTTTTGATTCTACCCATAAGTTGTCCTTAATTTGACAGGCAATAATATTAAACTGTTTGATAATATCCTGGCTAGCAGAATTCTCATCCAAGATGGTCAAGAAGGTAGATAGACATTTAGATATTAAATTGGCCATAAATGTATCTGGAACCACCCTATTCCATTTAAGGGAGTAGCCATTTTGTCTTGTCATGCTTACGTCAGAAACATTCTGCCTGCTCAATTGCTCACCACCCAGATCCCGGAAAGGATTTATAATCTCCAGGATCAACGGGTAGTGGTCACTTAATGCACTGTTCAAAATCTGACAGGTTTTAATCAAGTGTCCATGTCTAACAGAAGTTATAATAAAATCTATTGTAGAGGACGCGCCTCTGCCAACGAATGTTAGGAGAAAAGGAGACTCTGTGTGGCCAATTTCATTCGCATACCCCAAATCCCCAGAAAAGACAATGTCGTTTAACAGGTCTCCGCATGTAGAGTGCTCGAAATGTGTCAGATCCTTATCTTGGTCGAGCATGATCCCACAAACTCCTTGCCGACCTTTCTTGCAAATTGTACAATTAAAATCACCTCCCCAAATGACCCATACATCTTTAGGGTTGGTATCAATTTCTTTAGTCAAATCATTACCCAGTTTTTTAAGCGTCACTTCCATATCTACTAAGGGGATATTATTATAAAAGTTAATAATTAAAATGCACTCCCCCTTGTTTATATGTATCCTTACTAACTGATAGTAACTATTAGTGGAAAATAGTTGAATCTTCTGGTAGTGTAATTGATTTGATATGAATATGGACAAACCCCCTTTAGCCCTACCATGTACAACATCCACTGCCGATGTAAACAGGGTTTTATAGCCGGAAAGATGAAGTGGCACTGTTATCCATGTCTCTTGAAAGCATAGGATGTCAAACCCATTTATGATGTTTATCCAAATCGGGTTCGTTATTTTGGCTCTCAGGCCTGCCACATTCCAAAACATTATACGGCATACCTCCCCATTAGCTACAGGGGTAAAAGAATTAACTGGATCACTACTCACCAGGGTCTCCCCCCTTAATTATTCCCCAATATGTAAATAACTAGATGTGCCGCTTTTTTCAACATTATGCTCAACTTTCCCGATGGGTGAATTAAGGGAATTACCTTCCTGTATATTGGTGCTATGTCCACATCTAGCTATTACACCTCTCTCTGTCGGAGCTTGCTCTTTACAAAAGTTACCCACCATCCCCTCCCTAGACACACTCACTGCAGTCTGATTACTATTCGGTAGAATTTCTAAAAACATTTGGCTTTCGTTAGGGCTAGAGCTGGAGGTAGATTATTCTTTAGGGAGTCAGTCAATTGATTCTAAGCCTGATAAGGGGGCAAATTGATTCCATGTTGGGATGCTGAAACCATTATAGAAGTTATCGACTGGTCTGGCTGTATAATGGTCTCCTAGTCGATATGTAGCAATTAAGTATGAGCGCAAAATCCGTTCCGCTCGCGGATTTTGCGACTTTTCGGTAAATTCGCGATCCGTGAACTCCCGCGAATTTACCGAGAATTTGCAAATCCGCGAGCGGCGGATCCGGGGGCAAAAGTTGAAGCCTGGCCTGTTGTAACTATTTTACGATGGCGCGGGCAAGCTGCCAGCGCCATCCTAGAATAGTTACTAAGTTAGCTTCAACAGGAAGCTCTAATAGATAAAATAAAGCAGGTGCTCGATTTTATCTATTAGAGCTTCCTGTTGAAGCTAATTTAGTAACTATTTTAGGAAGGCCTTGGCAGCTTGCCGGCGCCATCGTAAAATAGTTACAACAGGCCAGGCTGGTGTGCTTTCTTTTCTTCCCAAATCTACCGTCGAAAATCAGCTGTGATGCTGGATAGAGGCCTTTGCATCCTTGACTTTCACGAGCGCAATCCCTTTGTTGTTCCTGTGACCAGGAGGGTCTGTCTCTTCATCTACTGCTCTCTGATCGGTCTCAGACCTTTTAAACACACAAGAGGCATGTGCACTCGCATGGAAGCCCCGCCCACACACTCGCGGTGTGCACCGTCTTCCCGCCATTGACCCACTATGATGGACAGCTCACCCAAGGGACCCCTGCGCCCTTCGGGGCGATTGCATAGTAACACACACATGGTCGCTGGAACTAGTTGAAGCTCAAATTCACCTCAAGTGCATCCTGATCAACACCCGCTCCGTCCACAGACACGCCGTGGAACTCTGGAACCTCCTCGACGCTACATCACCGGACGTCGCCTTCCTCACGGAAACCTGGATGAACGCCTTCTCTGCACCCGACATCGCCATCGCCATCCCGGACGGGTACAAGATCATCAGGAGGGACCGCATCAACCAGACCGGAGGTGGCATTGCCATCGTCCACAGGAACACCATCCGCATCACGACCGACACCAACGACTCCTTCGCCGCTGCCGAACATCTCCACTTCCAGATCCACACCGACCCTAAGACGACCCTCAGAGGCACCCTCGTCTACAGACCCCCGGGACCACGCACACAATTCAGCGAAGACATCACAGACTTCATCAGCCCGCACGCCCTCCCCTCCACCGACTACATCCTCCTCGGGGACCTCAACTTCCACCTGGAGAACAACAAGGACCGCAACACCACCACCCTGCTGGAAAACCTCGCCAACCTCGGACTCAAGCAACTGGTCAACACCCCCACCCACTACGCCGGCCACACGCTTGATCCCGTCTTCTCTTCCAGCAAGTACATCACCTTCAGCCACGCCACCGGACTCCACTGGACCGACCACAGCTGCGTCCACTTCAGCTTCGGAAGATCCACGACCCACCACCACCCGCAACAGGTACCTCACAGGAATTGGAGCAAGATCACCGCAGACCAGCTCACCACCTCCCTCAGCCAGAGCCCACCCGCCAACACAACGGACCCCAACAAAGCAGCCCGCAACTTCACACAGTGGCTGACCGCCTGCGCCGATGACCTCGCGCCACTAAAGAACCCTCCCAGCAGACCCAGAAGCAAGAAGGCATCATGGTTCACCGACGACCTCAAGGACTCCAAGAAGACCTGCCGCACCCTCGAGAAAGCCTGGCTCCTCGACCAGACCACCGACAACATGACCGCCCTCAAACACGCTACCCGCAAGCACCACCAGCTCATCCGCACCACCAAGAAGAAATCCCTGAAGGAACGACTGGAAAACAACGCCCACGACAGCAAAGAGCTCTTCACTATCGTCAAGGAGTTCTCCAACCCCAGCACCGGCACCAACGACATCACTCCGTCACAAGACCTCTGCGACTCCCTCGCCTCGTTCTTCCACCGCAAGATCGCTGACATCCACAACAGCTTCGGCGCCCCACCCACGCACCCAACCGTCGAACCGACGCCCCCCACCGCCACCCTTCGCACCTGGACCACGGTGACCACCGAAGACACAGCCCGCACGATGAACACCATCCACTCCGGATCACCGACCGACCCCTGCCCACACCACGTCTTCAACAAGGCCGACTCCACCATCGCACCCCAACTCCGGAACATCATCAACGCCTCCTTCAACACCGCCACCTTCCCGGAGAGCTGGAAGCACGCCGAGATCAGCGCCCTCCTGAAGAAACCTACAGCGGTCCCCACCGATCTCAAAAACCTTCGCCCCATCTCGCTCCTCCCTTTTCCTGCTAAAGTCATCGAGAAGATCGTCAACAGACAGCTGACCGCCTTCCTTGAGACGAACGGATCCCTCGACCCCTCGCAGTCCGGCTTCAGAGCCAACCACAGCACCGAGACCGCCCTCATCGCAGCCACCGACGACATTCGGACCCTGCTCGACAAGGGGGAAACAGTGGCCCTCATCCTCCTGGACCTCTCCGCAGCGTTCGACACGGTCTGCCACCGCACCCTAGTCCAGCGCCTCAGCAACATCGGTATCCAAGAGAAGGCACTGGAGTGGATCATCTCGTTCCTCGCCGGAAGAACACAAAGAGTCCGCCTCCCCCCGTTTCGCTCCGAGGCCACCAAAGTCATCTGCGGCGTCCCACAAGGATCTTCACTCAGCCCCACCTTCTTCAACATCTACATGAAACCTCTTGCAGCCATCGAACACCAGCACAACCTCAACATCATCTCTTACGCCGACGACACCCAGCTGATCCTCTCCCTCACCAGAGACCCCGACACCGCCAGAACCTGCCTACACGAAGGGATGAAAGACGTCGCCGAGTGGATGAAGGACAGCCGCCTGAAACTGAACTCGGACAAGACGGAAGTCCTCATCCTGGGATCTTCGCCCTCCGCCTGGGACGACTCCTGGTGGCCCCCAGCCCTGGGCACTGCACCCAAGCCAACCGACCACGCACGCAACCTGGGCTTCATCCTGGACCCCTCCCTCTCGATGACCAGACAAGTCAACGCCGTCTCCTCATCGTGCTTCAACACCCTGCGTATGCTTCGCAATATCTTCCGCTGGATCCCGACCGAGACCAGGAAGACTCTCCCCCAGGCACTCGTCACCAGCCGACTGGACTACGGAAACGCCCTCTATGCCGGAACCACAGCCAAGCTACAGAAAAGACTCCAGCGCATCCAGAACGCCTCCGCCCGACTCATCCTGGATGTCCCCCGACGCAGCCACATCTCCAGCCACCTGAGGAACCTGCACTGGCTCCCCGTCGACAAGAGGATCACGTTCCGGCTCCTCACCCACGCACACAAGTCTCTCCACGACCTGGGCCCCAAGTACCTCAACGACCGCCTGACCTTCTACATGCCAACCCGCCAGCTACGGTCCACCAGCCTCGCCCTCGCAGCCGTACCACGCATCCGAAGAGCCACCGCCGGAGGAAGATCCTTCTCTTACCTGGCTGCCAAGACTTGGAACTCCCTCCCCATCCACCTTCGGCTGACCCAGGACCATCTCGCCTTCAGGAAACAACTCAAGACTTGGCTGTTCGAGCAGTAGCATACCCCTCCCCCAAGCGCCTTGAGACCCTCCCGGGTGAGTAGTGCGCTATACAAATGGCATGATTGATTGATTGATTGACTCATTCATCTGCCCAAAAACAGTCGTGCGCGTCATCGAGGCTGGGCAGGTGTGCCTTCTTCCCAAATCTACTGTCGGAAATCAGCTGTGATGCTGGATAGAGGCCTTTGCATCCTTGACTTTCACGAGCGCAATCCCTTTACTGTTCCTGTGACCAGGGGCTTCTGTCTCTTCATCTACTGCTCTGATCGGTCTCAGACCTTTTAAACACACAAGAGGCATGTGCACTCGCATGGAAGCCCCGCCCACACACTCGCAGTGTGCACCGTCTTCCCGCCATTGACCCACTATGATGGACAGCTCACCCAAGGGACCCCTGCGCCCCTCAGGGCGATTGCATAACACACACATGGTCGCTGGAACTAGTTGAAGCTCAAAATCAGTGACTCATTCATCTGCCCAAATCCGCGGATCCGCAAATCCGCAAAATCCGCCAATTTTGCGGACCAACGATCCGCAAATCCGCAAATCCGCGGATCGTGGATCCGCAAAATCCGCCCATGCTTAGTAGCAATTGGCATAGCGACCCTGGTTATATAAGGGGCTCCTGAATGGCCACTTACCCAAGGCTTAAGTTGAGGTCTAGGATAAAAATAGCTCAAGTCCCGTGTGACTATACCTCCCTCCCCACTCTGGCCACACCACCCTTGGAGGAAAGAGGTTACACGCCTATCCTTGAAGTTAGCGATAATCAGATCCCCTGATACATTTTTCTTCCTATGTCCCAACCATCCAACTCGCCTTACATGGAGAATTTGCCCATTTATATTTGTGGGAAGCGGTCTATTTTTAGATAGCCAATGGACTACTTTGTTCTTCAACTCGAAGTGTCCCTCTTTTTTCCCTATAGGCAGTTCAGGGACCCCCAAGAAGACCGTTACATAAGGGGCAGCCTCAGGTGGCAAATCTATGCGCAGTACAGATCTATTTATTCCTCCATTGGTACTTTCCCTTTCACTGTTGGAGGGTATGTTTGCCTCTCCCGCCATACCCTGCTCTGTCTGCTTTAGGTCACCGTTCGTATTATTCGGCGGTGACATAGTATTAGGTGGGGGCCCTAATTTCTGTCTCGTGTAATTCCGGGCATTTCCATACTCTTTACCAGATGTAATAGTTTGCTTATCCTGATTTACAGTTAGGTTTTTAACCTGAGTTTGAGGAGTTATAACCAATTTGCTAATAAGTATTGTATTGGACTTTATCTCTTCTTCTAATGACCCCAACTTATCCCCTATTCTCTTTATCCTTTCAACTAGTGGTATAATTAGCGATTTAAGGATTTGCTCGGTTTTTACAAGTAGAGCTTGAGACTCGGTGGACAGTGGTGCCAAAGGATCTACCCTCAATTTCATAGGAGCGGGAGTATTTTCCTTAGGTGGGGATACATATAATTTTGGGGTTTTGGCTGCTCTACCTCTATGTTTTGTCCCCCTACGTTTCCTTTTGGAGGTAGACCCACTGGGCATGTGGGATGGGTTGGAGACTATTTTTAGTTACTTCTGTTGATGGAGGGCAAAAATCACTCTCCTACGATATAATTTCCAAAATTGGGTCCGCACTTAAATCATCTCGGGAAGAGTCCTTATTTGTAGCTCTTGAAGCATCTCGTGAAGAGATATAGGGCGATGTACCACACACAGTAGTTGGAAACTTATCGCTGCCGGGTGTTATTTGCGATCTTGGAGGAGTGGTAACTAAGTGAATTGGGCCCAAAGAGGACCGCTTGTTATATATTAGGTCTAGGGATAATCGACGTTCCGTAATTGAGATCTCTTTTTCCAAAACTGAAGCAGCCCTGGTGATAAATTGGTCTAAAGTCCCTATAACGGACCCTCCCACCAGGGACTTCCTGCGCTTCACCAGTATTGAGGTCATTTTACTCTGCTTTCAGTACAGGAGAAGGTAAACGGATGACTAGCTAGACAATGTGGTATTGGATAACAAATAAATTCTAAAACAATCAAATTGACATAACCTACGACCACATTAGAGTTGCTAGTAAAGTCTTACTTCCGTAGTCCCAGTTGAGTTAAGGGGGGTGGCCCAGCCCGGCCTCTATCGGCCTCGGACGGCCACAGACGGTCCCGCCCTTTTCCCGGGCTTCTCCCGGGACGCTCCAGCGCGCTTCCGCGCGCTCCCGCGCAGCGGTGAGAGTCAAGAGTTAAATAGCGTCAGCAGGGAGGCGGTGCTCAAGCCCCCGCTGCAGGTGCAGATGGCAAGGTTGCTCCTGGGAGTTGGAGTCCTAGCGCTGGCAAAAGCGCGTCTCTCCCGCTACGAAGTCCGGCTGACTCTCTCAGCAGAAGTCCCGCTTCTCACAATATCACCCCCGGAATAGAAGCACTTCACCAAGCAGCTTGGCAGCAACTACACCTAAAGCTGCGGCACATGCATTCATCTATCCTGTGATGAGTGCTATTTGGGAGGGATGGTCCCCTCCTCTGGGCCTTAGAGTGCAATATCATGGGTGTAAGGGTCTGAAGGTGGTGTTGGTGTGGATCTGTAAATGCATGTGCTAGGTGGTGGGGAGGGTGTCGTTGGTGTTGGTAGTGACTCTGGGAGTGTTAATGTGGATGATGGCAATTCCTCCTACCACTCTGTAGGTGCGGTGTTTGCGGGAGTTGTCATTGCCTTCTGGTATGGCTATGGTGATGTCTGTTGGCAAGGTGGTGTTCAGCCTGGTTGCCGTCCACAACACCAGCCAGCCCAACTACAGCAACAACCTCTACACAGTAACAAGAACCTGACTTCCGGAGTACTTGTGGAAATCCAGGGTGCATGCACACACCTCATCCTCAACATCCCCTGCTACTGCCACATGACCATCCGCCTGAGATACCTACAATGGTCCCACAGTCAAATGCAGGTTCACCTTCATACTCCTCAGCCACACTCAGTCGGCATTCCACAGACCCAGGCAAAATAAATGATATGGACGTCTACCATCTAACACCCCATTGCCCACAGTCCGCCTTGGCACCCTTGGCCAGGCCATCAATCTTCACATACACAGTACAACAGCATGTGGCTGCTAGTTCTCATACCTCATTACTAGGCTTTCCTGTTTTCAGTTTCTATTTTTGGTAAATTCTGGTGGTGCTTTTTCAGTGTTTTCCAGTGATTTCAATACCTAAAAAAACAGTGCTTTTCAGTGATTACTCATTTTCGCGCCATAAAAAACAACTGAAACGGTGTTTTACCGGTGTTTATGGAACACTTTGTTTTTATTATTGCTTGCTTTCTTCATTGATGCATGGTATATATAAACAATGTATGTACAGTGTATATGACCTCCAAATAAGTTTTTACAAGTCGAATTTATTGTAGTAGACCATACAATATTTCTTCAGTGATTCTTTGGTCATTCGAGCTCTCTTTCCTTCCCATGTACACTTTTTCTTGTGAAAAGGCCCTCTCGACATTGGCACTTGAGACTGGCAACGCCAAAACAGCCAGTACACAATTGGCCAACTCTGGCCACTGACATAGCTTTCCATGCCATAACTGGTTTGCTATTTCAGCAATCACATTTTCTAGCCTAGTTTACTGGGGTCATTTCTCGTTTAATCCATATGATGAACATTTTCATATAAGCAGATTCAGGTCCATGCACGAAAATTATGAGAATTAATTAGTAAACTGTTCTGATGCATTTGCCAGATACCATCCAACACGCACTCTTCGATCGTCTAGTGCAAACTTATTGTTGGTCCCTACCTTCAGGCTTAGTACTAGAGGCGGCAAATCACTCCCAGTCCTTGGAGCAAAAGCCTGGAATACTCTCCCCCCCTTTTCTACGTACACTAGACAAGGAAAAAGATTTCAGAAAGGGATTGAAAACCTGGGTCTTTAAGTTACAGGACACCTGCGCTAGAGCACTGGTGTAACAGTTGGATGAGTTTTCAGCTACCACCAATCTGTTTCCTACATCTCTGGATCTGTATCTGGCCCCTAGATGCTCCTTGGAGCGATTGCTGCGCGATATAAATGATCACTTAAATTACATTACATTACTTAAATTGCTCTTTCTTCTAAAGGTTGTGCACTGCATATTCCAGTATTTACTATGATGTGCTCCAAGTAAAACTTGCAAGAAAACAATAAAACTGTGAGATTCAAAGTGCATTATAACATTTGGACCCAAATGCGAAAGACAGCTGCTGGAACTTAATGTTTTAAAATACAAACATTAAACAACTTCAATGGTTGTGCTTTAATGCCCTTTGCAGGGGCTCTACGAAGGGGTGCAAGAGCAACAAAGCCTCATTAAGTAAATGGTCTTTTTAAAGACCTGTGAATGAATCGGGTGCGGCCGCATGCAAACAAATGGTGCTTGTAATCTAGCCGTGTAAGTCGAATTTACCTATGTAATGGCTTTATGTACCGGGAACAAAAAGTCCTGATGGTGTTTTCATAGTAACATATGGTGACACCGGCCTCCATTACATACTGCTGCTCACAGGGCCGGTCCTAGGATATGTGGGGCCCCGGGCAAAATAGGAACATGTGAGGCCCCTAAGCAGAGACCAGGCGGAATCTGATCGGGCCGGCTAAAGAAAGCTTTTTTTTTTATAATTAAAATTAAACCAAACTGCACACCCTCGACTGGGTTTTGTCAATGGTTGTTAGCTGTTTAAGCTAAATGAGCAACTACAATAAATTATTTTCCTTTCACCTTGTTGCGTTGACCAATAAGTAGCTCTTTCACACACATCAAAAATGCTCCAGTTCTGACATGATGAGACTGTGAAAGAACTATAACGAGTGTTGTTGAAGTTGCATCAAAGGCAGCAGAGAGTTGTGCTGCTGCAGAGTTAAGATTTATGTTTTCACTCTGATGGTGACTGCAAAAATGTAGAGCGACCCGTCTCATCACCTGCTTTTTTTAACTTTCATTTGTTTTGCAGACACTAGATTAATGTTTTTGCAGGAAAAGTTAAGGCCCCTTTTCAATGTTCATATTAATTTAATACCAGGTCTAAGACTCGAGTAACCCAGCAGACTTTAAACTCTGCTCCATCCACTTTTGCATGCTGATACTGATCCTCTGCATGCACCTCTTGTCTCGTTGCCATACTCACACCTATCTACTTCCCCCCCCCCTTTATTCTGTTTATCTTACCCCTGTTATTCCCTCTCTGCTCCCTTTCCACTTGTCCTAGGTGAAGAGTTTCCATTGTGATGCGCCGCCATTCTTTTGCTCTGCGCCCAGCAGGATATTCTGCCTTTCATTCATACAGGGGCAGGGCGCACTTCCCAGGCAAGAGCAATTGAATTAACTTTCTAATCACTGTCATCGACATGCAGATGCAGCCATTAGAGGCCCACAGAGACAGAACTGCAGGGGAGAGTGATAAAAAAAAAAGACATTTCATCTCTTAGGGAGCCCCCTGGGCCTCTGGAGTCCTTAAAGGCGCGTGGCCCCAAGGCTGCTATCATGCTGCCCATGCCTAGCGCCGGCCCTGGCTGCTCACATGTAGAAGGTGATCTGTCTCTTTTCTTGTTTGAATACAATGGGCAGGCAGGGATTCTGAAAATAATTTACAAAATATCAATAGGAAACAGTACTATAAATACAATAAACAAAAAATAGGTGCTGTTGTCTGTCAGACCGCGTTAAGCACAAACTTCACAAACGAGAACAGCAGGGTAGAACACAGGTCCCAGATTTCCTTTACTGTGTCAGAAATGTTAACCCAGGTGTTTAAAAAACACATACTTAACTGGGCACCGCCTACATCTAATATCTTTGTATCAGTGTTCTTTGGCCACTTGTAAATAACATAAAGAAATGGTTACCGTTTGAGGTAAACTTGTTATGATACCAAATTAAGAAAAAAACTTTTCTGAATGCCATCGCATATTTAATATCTTATTGGTTAGATGTAGGCAGCTGTGCTGTTTGCCACACATCAGAGCGGATTACAGCCATCCTCCATTGAGGTGATAATGAGAAATCGCCATACATGTGTCCGATAATAAAAGATTTTAGGTAGATAACCTGGGGGGACATGGGTCTGCCCGGGGGCTCTCTAAAGCTGCCCTTTGCCCTGTACATTGCACGGCGGCGTCTGCTGCATCTGATGTTATGCGGCTGTTGGGCTTTGTACATTCGTGTGGGTCATGAGGCCTGCACGGGTGTCTGTTTCTACTAGTTGTTTAAAGATGTCTTCTTGTGCTGCGTGAATGGCCGTGTCTTTTGTTGGTTTGTAGGAATTGATTGGTGTGTATCTGCGTGTCCCCAGTTGTGATAAGTAATTTGACACACAGCGATGAAGTGTTAGTGCACAAAACACGCGTCCCCGTCACGCTGGATTCCTTCAATGGAAGAAAGGTTTTGGAAAGCATTTGCAAAGAGGTTTTATTCTCCACACAGAATGCCCACGCTTGCTACCCCTGCCCCTCATCCCGCCCCCCAAAAGAAAACACTATCCTCCTCCACGCAATGGAGTACGTTAGCCCACTGAGCTATTCTTTTAATTATTTTCTGGGCAGGCTGACATGCCCCATCACACAGCAGGTGTCGTGGCCAGAGGCTATTAACGTGCCCTTCGGGAAGTTTTCTGACGTTGGCACGTCTTTTTGCCCTTCAGTGGTCACTGTTGACCTTTGCAGGTGCTGGGATGGGGTGTGAATGGCTCTGTACAGGGCCCACTCACGCTCCCTTTTGAGCGGTGTTCATTTAAACGCAGTAATTGCAGCCTCAGGGAAGGCTTTGTCATGGAAGTGGCCGGCCGCCAACCAATCAGCTGAAGTGCCCCCGGGAGCCCATGCACCTTGTGACTGTCGGAGAGATGTGCATTCTAGAGCTGTCAGTGAGACCCACTCTACGAGGCTGCAGTCCAGTGCAAACTTCACTTTTGAGCGAGACCCCAGTAAAATACAGGGCTGCCAGCGAGTGCACTCGTTACCAGTTAGATACAGGTCCACAAGCTAGTGACACCCTCTTTGGTAGCGAGACTGCCTAAAAAGGAAACTGCCGCTCTTCAACCGCAATAGTGTTTTTCACGCATTTTCCTGAGATACCGGATAACATATTGTTTGGAAAAATATTTACATTATCTACAAACCTACCTTGTTACTTTTAGAGATTATCCACAAGAACTTGCTCGGCTCTCTGCCGAGCTGCACCCTCGAGGGGTCCCCCTGCAGCTCAGGGCCCCCCCGCACTGCGGGGCCCGTGTTACGCCAGTGAAACGAGAGGTATGTCTCCCCCAATTTAATGGGGGTGACGCACGTTCTGAGTTGCTTTCATTCTCGGCCCTAAATTGCAGTTTAGTCTGCAATGCTGTAGCTCCATCAAGTGGCCAAGTGGTGCAACAGCAATGAAAATCAGTGACACTCGGTTTAAACAGTGTCAGCTGATTTTCATTCGGTAGTGTATTTTCGAGCAGAGTCGGTTTAAACCGAAATCCGTACAGCCTACTCATTACACAGATCCTGGTGCTCCCTCCGTGGGCACCTACATATTAGCCATGCTCTTGACACCTCACACTCTCTTCTATGACTGTCTGTCATTGCAGTATTTCAAGCAAACACCATCTTCTACAGTTAGTAACCATCACGGGTGAGTATTGCCATCCATGTATGTAGTTTTGGCTATCTTGTGACCTATGTGTGTCCACAGCCGGACTAAGATCCCAGTGTGTGGATGGCTAGAGTTTGCAGGAGACTGTGGCATTTGAAGACATTTCACCTCACAAATGTATTAGAATCTGGGTACATACAAATACATCAATGCATTTTGTGCTAGTTAGATTTATTTTGGACTCTTGTGCGTGTAACGTGAGTAGGTGCTGTACAACAAGGGGGGAATCCAAAGTTCACAGCGGGAGATGTGATGCCTTACAGTATGAGTCAACAGAGTCCAGGCCACAGTGCTTGGCTTCATTGGGCACACTGCGACCAGCAAGTCCATGTGGGAGAGTCTGAAAGTCAATAGGGTGATTCTGTTGCCCACGAAGGCCAGATGCCAGACCAGGCGACCTGGGAGTTGTGCATGGCCCTATGCCTCTCAACGTCTGGACCGTGGATGACCCACCTTCCTTGGGGGACCCTCACGTGCAGGCCTTGACGATGCATGGGATTCTCCATCTGACAATTCCTCCTCCTCCTCCCTCCCTGTGCCTGTTATTGGTCTTTGCTTAGTTGTTTCTGGCCTTGTGACACAGGGAGGGTGCTGCATGTTGACAGCGATCAGACCGAGTGATTGGTTAATTTCCCTATGCACCGTCATGAGCTCATCCAGTCTTGCCTCCATCCGTCCCTTGTGTCGTTCTTGACTGGCATGTAGCTGGGCATGCTGGTTGGTCATTTTGTTGAGGGCCTCCACTACCAGGCTGAACTCCCTGGTGTCCCGCCGGTATACATCCATGATGTCTTTGAGTTCTGCCATACCGGGCCCTGCAGCTGGCTGGTCAGGTTCTCGCCTCCACCTTGTGCCACTCCCACCACCCCTGCCCACACGAGCTGGACCTGCGTTTGTGGGCACATCATGTCGACGGGACCCATGAGTGCTGGCAGTGGAGGTGTCGTCTGCCACCTCATGGGTGCCCGGCGAACCATGTCCCTCATTGTCAGACTGGCTTTGTTGTGGATTATGGGCAGGGCTCCAAGCTGTCTGCTGGGATGTGGCGGGAATGGTTGTGGTGGTTGGCACAGATGTATCTGTTCCAGCTGCTGCAGGGGTTTGGGATCCAGATGGGTCTGGTTGGTTGGGGTCATCCACAGTGTGTTGAGAGGCCTCGCTGACGGTGGGGTCAGTGCCGTGCTGAGCCTGGGACTGGGATCCATCTCCCCCCTGGTTGGGGGTAGTTTCCACAAGTTCCCCTGTGGGTGTGAGAGACAAACACTGTTAATGCACTATCATGCAACATCTAAATGTAATATACATTGTCATTAGCAATGTTCTCACAATATCACCCCCGGAATAGAAGCACTTCACCAACTAGCTTGGCAGCAACTACACCTAACGCTGCAGCACCCGTGAAGCGGGTGCGGCGAGGTGTATTATAGGCATGAGCAGGGGGGCGGTGCTTAAGTCCCTGCTGCAGGTGTGGATGACAAGGTTGCTCCTGGGAGTTGGAGTCCTAGCGCTGGCAAAAGCGCGTCTCTCCCGCTACGAAGTCCAGCTGACTCTCTCAGCAGAAGTCCAGCTTCTCACAATATCACCCCCGGAATAGAAGCACTTCACCAAGCAGCTTGGCAGCAACTACACCTAAAGCTGCGGCACATGCATTCATCTATCCTGTGATGAGTGCTATTTGGCAGGGATGGTCCCCTCCTCTGGGCCTTAGAGTGCAATATCATGGGTGTAAGGGTCTGGGAGATGAGGTCCTTCTCTTGGGCTTCACAGCACAGTTTGATGGCTACAAGGCCATGGAGGGTGATGCAGGCATTCTCTGGTAGGTGTTTTTTCCCTTGCAGCCCTGCTGCTCTAGTGTTAAGAAAAGCCAAGACTATCCGCCTTGTACATTCCTATGCATTTCTATCTGCTCCCCTTAGTAACCTTAATTCTGCCCTTACGCCACCAAGTCTGTGCCTGCTCCATCTGACAGTCTCATCCTGCTGCCTCCCTACACCACACAATGTCTGCCTGCTCCATCCCTACAACACCCAATTACACGCTTCTTGACTCCTCCATCCTGTACCAGCCAAGATAAATATTTTTCCATTTCTCCCTTCATCATCACATTTTTGTGCCTGATGAGTCTATTTTAAACACATAACTACTATAAGGTGTTCTGCAGTAAAGAACTCTGATCCAAGCCATTTGTTGTGTTCTTATCCATTTTACTGATCTTTATTCCCAAGAAGCTGTGTTTTGCAAGCCACTTCAAAGAAGATTAATTGCTCTACGATGTCACTTCCTATGAGGTGAGTTCCAGTGATGATGACACATTAGCTGCAAATTAGAGGGGGCCTTGTATCTTTCATTTTGTCCAGGGCCCCATAAATTGTAGGACTGGCCCTGCCCGAGAGCCAGATGGTCACTTCACCAGTTTTCTCACCCAGTAACAGAAGGCCTCTACACATAAGGAGGCCATTAAATGTGGGACCCTCCAAAAATCACCCTCAGGCAGGATTGCCCCGATGGCAGTCATTACCCCCAACTGGGTATCCAGCAGTAACATCTGCACGGGAGAGGGGAAAAGCACAACTCATTGCTGCAGCCCACAGTTGCCTTCTATTGACACAGGAGCGCATGTCACTTCCCTGAACAAGAGGCTCGCTGCCATGCACCAACAAAAACACCCCAACCGGGAGCTGTCCAATATACTGGTGGGGGTGTCATACAGTATGTCCGCTCCACACTCCCTATTTCAAAGTCAAAGGTATCTGTAGGGAGCCCCTAGTGGCGGGCGTGTGCAACAACAAAGGCGTTAGGGATTCAGTGACCTCGAAGTCCGAGTCTGTCATGAGGAGAAGTGGCTTGGAAGGAACAGGCCACCTGGCCTGCAGGGCAAAGGAGGTGGAGGAGCCGCTTCACCACTGCAATTCATGGGCTTCCTCCATCAATAGGGCTCGGATGCCAGCTGCATCTGGTCAGTCCTCCCCAGGCCTCAATGGAACCCCTGCTTCCATGCAGGGGGCACATGCAGTGAGACCAAGGCGGCAGAGGAACTGCAGGCAGCACTGTGACAGTCATTGCGAAAAGCAGCAATGAGCTCCTTGCTTGCGACCCTCTATCCCGGGCCACACCAACTCTTCAAGGCACTCCACTGTGCAATGTGGGGCCTCTGGTAGCCTTCCAAGAACAGGGCGGCTCACCACCCCTGTCATCGAGGCCCATCATCACCTCATCTGCTTCAACACTGCAGAGAGTGTGGGCCATCAGTCTAAGCCTCCCCAGGGCAACCAGGAGGGGGGAACTGTTCAGGGCAACATTTGCGGCAGGGTGGTGGGATTCAAGCCCTCATAAAGGCCAAGATGAATGCAGCACTGAACCCCGATCACTTCTATGCAACTGCTCCCGCCACCATCTTGGCTGCAGCCCCCACATTTTTTAACCCCTTGGTTGCGGGGCCAATTCCCCTGCTGTGCTGGGGGGAGGGTGGGCGCGCACAGCGCCCCGGTGCTCATGACAAGCTCAGCTCGTCATGAGCCACGTTTCTCGTGTGCTCATGACGAGCTGAGCTCGTCCTGACCACGCCCATTCCTTAGAACGCCCAGCACAGCAGGGGAATTAGCCCTGCACCTCAGCATTCTAGCTGAGCTCGTCATGAGCGTCGGAGGGGTTAATGTAGTAGACACATTCACACTTTCTGTCTGATTGTTCCATTCTTCTGGAGTGAAAACGCCCTGAAAGACTTGAAAAGTGTGTTGTCTAATTCTTCAACGAGTTGTGTTGTGTTTTACCATCATGTTGCCGGAGTTATAATTAAAAAATCTAAATACATCAAACTGTGTTAAGTTTGGGACTCTCGATGAGCTGCTAGATCACACGTCTCCATCTAAACTTCCAATTCTCAGGATTCGTTTTTGAACTACTCTTCCTTTTACCCAGTTTTACTTGGAAAGCCCTAAACAGCCTATGATATTTTCCTTTTCTGCAATTAAGATTGGAACAAAAAGGGGGCATGGCCAGGCAGCTGACCACAATAGCCTTGCGGCACTGAAGGTCCGCCAGGCAGTCTTGAAATCCTACCTCATCAGCTTACCCACTAACTCAAAGTTACGGCCCCACATCCTCCTGCCATGCGCTAAGCCGGAGATGACTTTCAGAGCGGCCCAACAGCCCTCTAACACCAGAATTGGCAAAGATTGATCGCTGAGGACAATGTCGCACTCCGCCGCCATTACGCCAGGGTGGCCTGAGCTGAATTTGCAGCTGTTAGAATAGGGATCTCTGATTGGCTAAGGCTTGCGCCAAAGCCAGGCAGAGACCACCACTCTAGTCAGGGCAAGGGAGTTACACACCAAAGATAACCCCTGCTCACCCCCTTGGTGGCTTGGCACGAGCAGTCAGGCTTATCCCAGAGGCCATGTGTAAAGCATTTGCGCAAGCACACAGCAACAACATCTCAGGCACACTACAAAAGGAACTGGACACAAAAGGTTATATCAAAATAGCCTTTGTATTCTCAAAACACATTAGAATAGTAATCACACAATATACACTGTGCCAACTGACACTGGGCAATATTTACAAGGCATTATACACACATGACAGGGCCACATGGACCACTGTCAGAACCATCACAAAGTGAACGTAGTAAATGTAAAACAGATCATATATGTACAACCAGTAACCACTGGTAATCACTATACTTAGCCTCAGCCTGTAACATAAACTACATTATGCACAGTATCACCTCGGGCGCGAATTACCTTCTGCACCAACCTCATCAGCATAAACACATTATGCAATCCTCTCATAAGTCTAAACACATTAGACCCTAGCCTCCTAAGCATAACTCACATTAGGGGCATAAATCACACAGAGAAACATAATCTCACTAGCATAAACCATGATATGCAAAACAACCTCATAATCATAAAGGACCACACTTAGGGCCAGATGTAGGTGGCCCAATACCGGTCGGTAACGGTCGGAATTACAGAATTTCGGCCGTAACCGACTGGTATTGGG
Organism: Lissotriton helveticus; assembly: GCF_964261635.1. Lineage (NCBI taxonomy): Eukaryota > Metazoa > Chordata > Amphibia > Caudata > Salamandridae > Lissotriton > Lissotriton helveticus. The sequence continues at coordinate 656,734,877 of NC_136072.1, forward strand.
CATTTGGGATGTGAGGGAGGATTCGGTAAATAACGAATCGGTATTTACCGATTCGGTATTTACCGAATCATCATTTACTGATTCGGTATTTACCGAATCGGTAAATGACATGTAGGAAGCACTTTGAAGAGTGCTTCTGTGCTTTAAGTATTCGTTATTTACCACCAACTATTAGTTGGTGGTAAATAACTAACCCTGGGCGAAGCACTACGCTACGCTTGCGGAGTTTGCGAAGTTTGCACAACTTCGCACTCTGCGAGCTGCACGTAGCACAGTGCCAACACGCGTACTGCAGCGTAGCGTAGTGCAGCGGAATTTTTTTGCTTGTTGGCGGTCCTCAACGTCATGTTCGCGACCGCGAGCAAGCAAAATGACATCCCGGCAAGATTCTCAATGTGGGGAGGTCAGGTTTCTCATTGTGAGTGGTTGTGCATGCTCGCAACTGCTCTCAATGAGAAACTACCAGTTTGCGTTGAGAAAGCTGCCGCTCGAGTAATAATCTACTCGAGCAGCAGAAAACTACAGCTCGCACTGATGCCGTTTTCAATGATTGCACAGTGCCGGATGCTTGTCCGCACTGTGCAATCATTGAAAACGCATCTTGCACAGTGCGAACATGCTACTACGCAGCACGCGTAGTGCTACGTTAAGTTCGCGTAGTGCAAAGTGCACTTCGCGTAGCTTCGCGTAGCGCTACTTCGCGAACTACGCCCACCCATGTAAATAACAAGTACCTCTGTAAATGCAAATCTGTGCAGTTACACTTGTGCCATGTGACAGACATACATGCCCTTAGGCCATGTATGTGTGCCACATGTGCACACAAGCACTATTCAGGAGTGCAACAGGGTGTCAAAGTGACACCCTGCCACCCTTGACACTTTCCCTATTTTACCGAATCGGTATTTACCGATTCGGAAATTGACATTCATTCCTATGGGCCTCCAGGCCCATAGGAATGAATGGCAATTACCGAATCGGTAAATACCTATTCGGTAAATACCGAATCTTAATGATTCGGTAATTTTTACGGAATTATTAGCTACATAGGATTTACCAATTCTAAAATTCCGAATCGGTAAAATTCGGTATTTTAGAATCGGTAAATCCTATTTACCTACATCTAACCCCTAGAGGTATAACACAGGGTGCGTAAAACATACTACGTAAATGACATTTCCTATCACGACATCTCATTAGGGCCTGGTGCCCTACAATCCCAACAGCACCCCTGGCCAACTGGCCATCTCAAACAGCGGCTCAAATGCCCTATGTCCCAAGAGTCAGGACGCGCTGCCATAGCAGCGAAAGTCAAGGGCGTGCAATCTGTGCAAGCCTAAACGTAGCAGCTGCCCACTTCTTGCTGGTCAGCTGGGAAAGTCAGGGGCAAAGGAGTGCATCTCACTCCTAACTCAAAAGGTATGTCCCCAAATAAAGAATGGCCTAAACGACACAGCTGCCCACTACTTGCTGGGCAGCTGTAAATATTTAAATGCGGTCTGGACATTCCTGGTGCCCTTTGAACAAATGGGCCGGAATTGCGGCAACTGTGAATGTAAATATCGAGGGGGACACTGGCAACGACTGTGCCTCTTTAAGTAAAATCACCCCTTTGGGGCAGCTGCCCTCTGACAGCGGGGCAACTGGGAATATGGCCAAACTGGTGGAAAGTACGGGCCCTTCTGGGCCCTCTAGACCCCCATGTGGGCTCTAAACCAACAATGTGCCCATCGTTGAAGCCACCAAGGTTCTGTAAACACAACATACCAGACGTTGGAATCACACGGGGCTCATTAAGCCAATAATGCCCCTAAGTACTGTAAGACTCAGCCCCACTCACCGGGCTGCTTGAGGACTTCTCATCTGCCGGTTGCGCTCTGGTCTCTGCTTCCTGCTGGAGAGACTTCTCCCGGGGAGCCCTCGAGACTCCGGTCAGGCCTCCTCTGCTCGCAGGCGGGACTCTGAGCTTCTCCCTCTTTAGAGAGACTCCGGTAGCAGTCTGCAGCATTTGTGGGGCTTCCCTCTCCTCAAGGGAGCCCTGCACTGCCATCGGTGGCCTCGGCCGCTGCCACTCCTTACCCGGGCAGCACGTGGGGCTCTCCCTCGGCCACGGGAGCCCCGCCACCCTGCCTCAGCCCTTCTGTCCTCCTGGCTTCACCCGGGTCCCCTCATGGGACCCAGGACTTCCTCTAAGGGCTCGTGGAGGTGGGGTAGGCTCCCGTCTTCCTTTAGACAAGCAGCCCTCCTTCCGGCCACATTTTCTTTCTGCTTCCATTCCGCAGGCCCCGCTCACAACCAGGTGGGCAGCGGATCGCGGTTGGGTCAGTTTCTTTCCTCGTTGCGACACAAGAGGGGTAAGCTCCCTCCTAATTCCAAATAGACATCGGGTGGGCACCTGTCAATAAGCTAAGATAAGCAGGGTGGGCACCCGATTAAATTCATTGAAATAAACGGGGTGGGCTCCCGCTCGACAAGGCAAATGTGTGGGAATCCCTAGGCTGGGGATTCCCTCGGAGGCAATGTGCAGCCCAGTGCTGCGACGATCCAGCACTTCTCTCCCTGGTGAAGTAAAATAAAAAGCGCTTACAGGGTGCTAGGTGCACAAAGTTCCTGAGGAATCCAGAGAGAATGCAAAGGGTCACTAAAGAGTCATTGAGGCATCCTGGGGCAAGGCTGTACCCAGGGAGGTAAGCCCTCATGGCAGCCCCCCTGGGCCCCAGCAGCTGCTGGCCCCCAGCAGGAACAGCAACCAAGAACTGACCAATTTTATGGGGACACAGCTCTATATTTATATTAGAAAAACCCTTTATGTCACAGCACAGGGCTGGGGGATACCAGTCAGAACTGGTATAGGGGAGCTTTGGAGCACTTTGTTGTGCTCAGCTCCTCTCTCCTTTGTCAGGTGGGGGGTCAGACGCACCACAGGGGTGGAGCTGGCATTGTGGAGGGAAGGCACAGTCCTATTCAGGTCCCAGGTGCAACTCCTCCCTCCCATCTACATGCAGATCTCCCTATTCACCACTGGGCAGACCCATCCTGGCAACTGGAGCCACCCACATCACCCAGCACCTGTCAATCACAAGCCAGACATGCAATTCACATCAGGCAGACAAACTCACAGTACACAGAAATGCCATCTTCTAAAAGTGGCATTTCTCCAACGGTCACCATAAATCTGCGCACTTCATTGCGCAGCATTTATCCTCACGAGTTCATACATACTAAACTCGTCCCTGCACTCCTCCCATACCAGGAACAACCAGGGACACACATATCCCCCATGCATTCCTATGGGAGGGCAGGCCCATCTCACCATACATACACAGAGAGCGCACGCACTTTACACTGGACCACAGTGCTAAAGTGCTCAGAGGCCTAAAATCACCAACACCAGGTTACAGAAAAAGGCTAGGAGAACGCAAAAAGTTTCGGGGTGAACCTGCCAAAAGGGCCAACCCCAACAGCAGCCTTGAAGACCTTCCCTGCCATGGCTGCGACCGCCCCACCAACAACAAGAGGGGGAGGAACTATGTAAACCCTGAGGTGAGTGTTTCCCGAGATCTGTGCCCCCCTCAGCGCAATTCGTTCTCTGCACTTCGTCGCTGCTTCCACAGTCTGCTTATCCCCCAGAGGCCCCGTTGTGACAGAGGCCAAGGGTGAGCCTGGGAGCCAGCCATCTGGCTGAGCAGGTCGACTCAAGTGGGGGCCATCGGGGCCTGCCCTTGCACGGCCGCGCCAATGGTGGTCACGGCGCAGCTGCAACACTAGAGCTGGCGGCCTCCGATGAGGGCTAGACTCCCTGATCCCCGAGGCGGCGAGGCCTCATGAATACACTACACACTCACTGGTCGACATTGCCCTGCGAGCGGCAGAGTTCCAGTGTTTAGTGCTCCCACAAATACAGTGCCTTCAGCAGCGTGCTGCACGGTGTGACGGGGTGACGAAGGTGCGTCCCCCTAGCGCTTTCCAGTGACTCAAGGCCAGTCTGACATGGGGCAAAAACAGCATCCATGACCATTCAGAGGTCAAGTGAACATTGCTTCTTCTGCTTTACTGTGGTGTGCACACATACGAGTGGTGACCTTACAGTCATTAAAGCCGGCACCTAAGGTATGGGTCGGAAAAACCCAAAACAAAGGCTTGTACAATTCCCTAAGCCCGCGGTGCTGCCCAAGATTCCTGACAGTGGCACGGCGGAAGGTGGAGTAGAAAAGGCAGGCCCTAGTACCACTCCTGCTGGATCTGGTGAGCTTTTGCAGGAACTGCGAGCTGGCTCCAGGGCGCTAAACATCCGCTTTGACACAAAAGAAAAAATATTGGACACCATGGGAGCCAAACTAGATGTCCATGACAAGTGCCTAGACAATGATGAGGGCAGGGTGTCTTACTTGGTGGATGGGGCAGCCTAGTCCACTAAACGCCTAGACAAAATGGAGTGTATGCTGAAAGAAATTGCCATTAAAAATGAGGATTTAGAGGCGCACAGTAGGCCAAACAAAATACAAATTCTTGGAGTTCCGGAGTCCACTAACACCGGCCACATGGACTTGTTTGTCGAGATCCTGCTCTCTGACCTTTTTTGCAAAGTGGCCTTCACTACTACCTTTCTGGTAGAACACGCTCACCACTTCTTGGGTCCAAGACCTAATCCAGGCTGTCCGCCGAGACCAATCATAGCCCGCCTACTATAATTCAGGGATAGAGACACTGCTTTGAGGCTGTCTAGAGAACTTGGCACCTAATCCTGGCAGGGCAACCACGAGGGGGAACTGTTCAGGGCACCATTTGCGGCAGGCTGGTGGAATTCAAGGCCCCATAAAAGCGAAGATGAATGCAGCACAGGACGGAGATTGCTCCTATGCAACCACTCCTGCCACCATCTTGGCTATAGCCCCCCACATTTTTTAATGTTAGTAGACTTATCACACTTTCTGCCTGGTTGTGCCTTTCTTCTGGAGTGACAAAGCCCTGAAAGACTTGAAATGTGTGCTGTTTAAATCTTCAAGCAGTCTTGCTGTATTTTACCATCATGTTGCCGGAGATATTATTAAAAAATCAAAATGCATCAAACTGTGTTAATTTTGGGACTCTCGATGAGCTGCTAGATCACACATCCCCATCTAAACTTCCAATTCTCAGGATTTGTTTTTGAGCTACTCTTCCTCTTAACCAGTTGTATTTTGAATGCCCTAATCAGCCTATGATACTTTCCTTTTTTGCAATTAAGATTGGGACAAAAAGGTGACCCCTAGACAAAATTGAGCAGATCCTGAAAGAAATTGCCATTAAAAACGAGAATTTCGAGGCACGCAGTAGACCAAACAACATACACATTCTTGGGGTTCCGGAGTCAACCAACACAAGCCGCATGGACTTGTTTGTTGAGACCCTGCTCTCTGACCTTTTTGGCAAAGAGGCCTTCACTACTACCTTTCTGGTAGAACGCGCTGGCCGCTCCTTGGGTCCAAGACCTAATCCAGGCTATCCACTGAGACCCATCGTAGCCCGCCTAGTAGATTATAGGGATAGAGACACTGCTTTGAGGCTGGCTAGAGAACGTTATCCTGGCAGGGCTCCATGCTGTCTCTATTTCCTGATTTCACGGCTATAGTGCAGGACGCTAGGTGGAAATATTTTGGGGTCAAAGCTAAATTTCGGAATTTGGGGCAAAGATATGGCATGATCTATCCAGCAAGACTTTGTGTGGATATAGAAGGTCGGTTTCGCATTTTTGGCACTCAGGCGGTACTGGATTTATGCAAAGACTACAAGAGGAGCGACAGACACAGGCTCAACAATAAATCATGGGGCTCTCCGCCGCACAGTGGATCTGCGGCCAGTGTGGAACTTTTTTCCAAGGAGTAGTGAGTGTTGGGCCATTTATGTTGGTATAACGAGGATGAGGCACAATGATTACAACATTCAGAGGTGCAAGAGTCACCTTGATGGATTTTGCAACTTTCGGGTTCTGGCGTGGCGTTGCCACACCCCCAGTGAATAACACATTTGATTGTTACTGAGATGATGATGTATCGTAACTTGTAGTATTTTGTCCTATCATGTAGTTCACTTGATGCAGTTTACAGCGTTAACAATAAGGGATTTCCTAGCAAAGGGGATTGCAGGGATGGGAGGGGACCATTTTTGCGGTTTGAATTTGATTGTTCTGACACAGTTGGTTTTCTGCTACTTGTCGTGTGCTGATACAGTTCTATGCTTGCAGTCTGCAGGTCATGTTACATGGGATGATGGTGGGTAGGCTGTACACTATCTCAGATGTTATTGGATCACTTGTATGTTAGGGGCTTGAATAACACCAGAAGGGAAAACAAGTCTTAAATTATTTACAGGGTCATTAAGCTGACATTGTGTTTCTGTAAGAAACCCATCTGTTCCCTACCTCTCCTACCAGTTTTGCCTCCAGCTGGGGAGTGCACTGTTACATTGTGAACCATAGTACATATTCTAGCAGCACTGCTATATTAATACATAAGCATTTCCCCGTTTAACTATACAAAGTACACAGTGATAGCGAAGGTCACTATACCCTAGTAACTGGGAGATTAATGGGATACTGCATTGCTCTATTGTGCATATATGCACCCAATGTGGATGATCCTGAATTTTTCTATAGCATACATGCACAGCTCCTCCCATTAGGTGCAGATTATATCTGCTTGTGCAGAGACTTCAACCTCCTCCTTATTCCAGAGAAGGACAGCACAGCAGACTCCCTTGACACCAAACCCTGGGCTCGCTGTACGCTGAGGGATCTTTGCGACTCGTTGGGCTTGGTAGATATATGGCATATGCGCAGCCCGAATGATCTAGAATGCACGCATTACTCTGCACCACACAATACCTGGACACAACTGGATCTCTGGCTGGTTTCGCATACTATGGCCCCCTGGTCCACGTCGACTCTCCATCTGCCTAGAACATACTTGGACCACTCCCCGGTTGCTTTGCAAATGCGGGTCCCCAGACCAGAAGGTAGTGAGAGACAATGGAAGTTTCCAGGGTAAGCTTTAAATAATGCAGTGTTCTCGGCAGGGTCCGCAAAGCTAAAGTGACATATTTTGAGCTCAATAAGGGCTTGGTCAGCACATAGGCGACTTTGTGTGAAGCCTTTAAGGTCTACATAGGAGGGGATGCATTGTCAAACACTCCGGGATATTGAAGGCACTGAGAGGCACTATTTCTCGCATAAAGCAACAACTGAATGCGCTTGATGCTGAGCAGATCAAGCACCATGACCCTTCCGTGATGGGCTGCTGTTTGTCGTTGCTGACCGAGTTCACGGAGGCAGCCAAAAGTGAAACTAACTTTCTTGGGAAGTACGCCACTGCCAGGCAATATGGTTAAGGCGACAGACTGGGGCGCATGCTAGCACAGCTTCTGAAGCCTGGTTCGTATCATATCCCTAGCCCAATCGGGATTTATTCCCCATAGATCTACGGCACTGAATCTGTGTACATTGTTTGCTTTGTTGCACAGGATTACGCCGGAGGTGTCTTCAGCGGCGTTCTTGTTGGACATGGAAATGGCAAGCAAATCCTTGGAGATGGCATTTTATATTAGCAGTGATGGGAAAACTGGGTATCCCAAAGGGTTCTCTCTAGCTCACTGCTCTGCTTTACGCGGCCCCCCACCGCAAAACTTCATTTAAATAGCACATTGTCCCCCTTGTTCTCTCTCACATGTGAAGCTAGGCAATCCACTATCCCCGCTGCTTTTCATATTGGCCCTTGACCCTCTGGTTAGGCACTTCCAGTAGTATATGTTTGCTGCCCCCAGGTAAATTTGGATCCACTCATCAGAGAGATAATCTGGTTCAGGAGCTACTCGGGACCGGGTATAAATTGGGGCAAGTCCAAAATCCTCCCTCATACGACTGGCACTGCAAGATGGGAGTGTGAATTTCCGTTGACATGATATGAAGACTCAGTCAGGTATTTAGGAATCCAGATTCACCGGGACACAGAGAAGATTGTCTGACGGAATTATGGGCCTGCTGTACATAACCTAGAAATGCAGATCAATTGTTGGTTGAGACTCCTGCTTTCACTGACAGGCAGAATCGTGTTAATGAAGATGATTGTGCTCCCAAAATTCTTAGATTTCTTTCATAATATCCCCATCCCGCTTTCAGATAGCTTTTTTACACCCTCAAATCGCACCTCATCAGGCTTGCATAGGGCAGCAAGAGACCGAGAATATGCTGGGATACCATGACCCTACCATACGAGAGAGGAGGGTTGGGCGCACCTGATTTTAGACTTTATTACCTAGTTGCACAAGGCAGCTTTCTCACTCATGGTATCACCCAGATGCTCGTATTCCCTACAATAGGCTGGAAGCTCATCTCATGCACCCGACCCCCCTACCTGCCATCTTACTTCAGGGATTCCCACGAGACCCCCGTGACCTACAGACAGTATCAACAATGAGTTGGGCATGGCATAAACTTTTGCAAGTTACTGGGGGCATTACCCTCTACTCCTCGGAAATTCCCATTGCGAACAATCCATTGCTCCCCATCACAGAGGAGAAATGAGTCCTGTGTATATTGAGACCACACTATATGACTAAGTTCGGAGACTTGTTCCTGGACGGATATGTATTCTCCAGCACTGGGGGGGTGGGGGTGGGGGGGAGTTTAGTGGGTTGTCCTTCATGGACCAATTTGTGTTTAGTAGAGTCCGTAGAGCGCTCTGCACCAAAGTAATGGAATATCCACTTGAACCTGAATCCATCCCTCTGACGCTTTTAATATCCAGCGTTAGTGGGGACCAATTAATCTCAAAACTGTATACGGCCACTGTGGCCCTTGTTCCATGGTGCGACGCAAAGGTTCGGGAGGCATAGGAGCTCGATTTTGGACACCCCATTTTGGACGACCAGTGGGCCTTCTGCTGCACCCAGACTAGAGAGGTTTCCCTCAATTGCAGGCATAAATTGATACACTTTAAATATTTATGGAGGGCTTATATGATGCCTGCGAATCTCCACGCCATCAATCCCAAACGCACTCGCAGTTGCCTAAAATGTGGCAGCCTGCATGCTGACTTTTCCTACTTGATGTGGAATTGTCCTAAGATTGGGAACTTTTGGAGGGCTATCTTCAGGTTAATTTCCCAGATGACGCATTTGGAGATAGACCCCATGCCTGAGGTCACCCTGCTGGGCTATGTATACAACATGCCAAAGAATCTTCATAAATTTATCGCGCAGACACTATTACTGGCTAAACATGAGATTGCTCTTAAGTGGGGCAGCAGACTCCCCCCTACGATTAATGCCTGGCTATCTAGTGTTACTTTTTGTAACACAAATTGTGACCTCTATGCTACATTGCTGCCACCTACCTCCTGGCCAAAAGACAAATGGGGGCTGCTAAAAGAATATCTACTGAGCTTAGATTCACTCTCTCCCACACCTCGACCAACAGGGATAGTCCCGACCGGGAAGGGCTGAATAGAGTGGTAAAGTAGAGCATTGAATAGACCTCCGGTAACACACTGTGGTCGTAGACATGGTTGTTTGAGGCATGGCTAGATGAGAGAGAAATAGGGATAATGTAATCAGAAATGTATATATATTCCATACCTACCTGTTTTCATTTCTTGATTGTGATTTGCATGAGGTCATTATGCAGATATATTAATAGAGATTGATATGCAATTGCAGTGAATTATTAAAACCAGACGGTGTACATGTTAGAAAATGATAAATATTTAAAAAGAAAAAAAAAAGATTGGGACAAAAAATAATACAGGTGCTGCGATCGAAATGGGGTGTGAAATGCACTTGGAAGAACAGTGGAATAATGCACTCTATACCATGGAAGAAAGCAGATTGTAAATATGGAAGTCAAAGATTCAATTGGATCAGTGGTTGCAGGTGGTGAAGACCAGCACTCCTTTTTTTGGTTCCGCGGCTTAATTTATGAGCGAACTTTGCCCCAGAGCAAGAAAGACAGAGAAAGGCAGAAAAGGTGGAAAGAAGGTGGAAGATAACTTTAGGAAACAATGGCAGGAGGAAAAATGGATGAAAACAACCTTAACTAGTGAGATAAAGTGGTAGGAAGTGTATGGTGGTGAAAGGAAGATGGATGAGGCAAACCTGGCTGGCTCCTATTAAAGCCTGCCCTTCTGCACTTAATAATTTATAAATTCAGCACTGATTGGATTGAAATGGTAATAAACTCATTTTATATAGGAAATGGATGGGGTTAACTGATAGAAGTAGCTACCGATCTTTACTGTGTGAATAGATTTTTGTATATGACTAAAAAAACTAAAAAACAATTTGGTCGAGAACTCTCTGAACTGAATATATAACATTTTTTTTGCTTGCAAGAAATATAAGTTGTTAAAAAAGCAATGATTCTAAAAAAAACTTAGTAAGTGTCAGTGGCTGAAGGAAAAATCAAAACACATACCAGTATAACAATAAGCGAAAACGGAAGGCTATTTTTAACCTAGCGTGCGTTAATAAAAAGTTTTCCTCTCACTTTCGACAAGCAGAAATGCCGTGCACTTCTCTTTAATTGAGAACTTTGGGGATGGCGACTGAAAAAACACACACCAGTTCACGAAAAAAGTATGTCAATTTTTTTCACCACCGTCTTTTTGACCTCTGTTCAACCTTCAAGTACGCCAAATTGATACCCAGTGGACACAAGTGATTAATTCTTACTCGATGATGAGAATATTTTTTTCTGAGACATATCTCATCTATTAGGTTGACCGCTGGGATATGATTGCTCTTTCTGTGCAGCTGTTCGAAGAGCGTTTCATCCTCCTATTTGCTTGACAGCTCTCACTGACGTACACAATGCCCGTGGTGCAGGCAGTGTTTGTATGCAGCTAATTGTAGACTTGTCTGGCGCGGTTTTCATGGCAGTTTCTGTTCACAGTGGTTTGAATCCTACAGAGAAGTCTCTGTGATTACATCGCACCATGCACCATTTCAACCGAGAAGGCAAACTGAAAATATAATTGTGCAGACCTGTGTCTTACTAACTGCATTATTTGCAGAGCGTATAGAACCTTGAGCCAGATGATGTATGTATACAAATTAGGAACTGCGAAATTCGTAATGTAAGAAAGGTTAAAATTTGTTATTAGTGATTCTTACTGGGTCGCAAATCACCAACCGAGTATTAATGAGGTAGGTCGAAGTTTGAGACCCGATGGGAATGCTAGCCATCACAAGGATGGTGGCCTGCTGGGGTCAGCAGACCACTATGTCTTTGATTGCTTTTAAATGAAGCACTTTTTTAAATGCAGCCTGTTTTCCTTAAGAGGAAACAAGATGCGTTTCAAAAAAAAAAAAAAAAATGTTTCATTCTTTAATCCTTTTTATATTTTTTTATTGGGGGGGGGGGTTTATATAGCGCAAACTTGACACTAAAGTATCAGAGCGCCTTATATCGGGACCAGTTGCACTACAGACAGACACATTCATTTTGGTTGGCACAGGAAGATAGAGGGCCTCATTAGGATGTGGTTCGGACTGCAACCGATGGCTTGATGGTTGCGGTCCAAACTCCATCTATTGCTGCAGTCCGAGCAACGCATTATGAAGGCTGCAGTTGGAGGTAGCAGTCGTAGAGTGCAACAAACACAATCCAACATGCAAATTGAACCCGACGGTTGGTTGGAAAGGCCTCGTAATCCCTTAAAGATGGAGTTTCTGCCATGGGAATATGATGTCCATTTCCGACAGCCTTTCCATGTTGGCCCTTCTGACATGGAAAGGATGTCAGATAGCGACAATGGGGGCTCTAGCAGGGCTCACATCTCTCCTGGCCCTCGCATGTGGCCCTGGGGGGCACCTATGTTGCACCCCTGAACATCCCTGCACAGTGTGGCAGGCGCCGCATGCCACACGATGCAGGGATGTTCACAAAGTCCCATTTCTCAGTGGGAGCTTGTGCTGTGGGTTGTTTCTGTCCACTGCATAAGCTCCCATGGAGAAATGGGACTTTGTGACCCCCCATGTGCAGTCCAATCCAAATTATGCTGTTGGAACCGCCGCTGAAGTTGGTCAGTTAACAATATGCAGCGGGGTCGGCCCTTTTTACGATGTCGGTCGGAGTTGGCTCCAACCATTTCTAAACTGGAATGGCATGGTGTGCAAAACCACCAACGGATTTAGGCCTAGATCTTTGTTATAGGGGGAAATGTTTGACATTGTTTCAACATGCCTTTCATCAATTGTTCTTTTTGCATTTGGGGCCCTAAGTGGGAAGGGTATGCCCAGATGTGGGTCCAGGTGCACCATACCACTAGTGTCAAGCTAGCCTGGCTGATGAGGGCTGATATCCTGAAGCCAGTCCCAGGAACTTGTTTCCGGTCCACGGAGAACCTGGCCTGGCATTTCAGGCTGGACAGATCCTATGGGAAGCAGGGTCAGGACGGATTTGCATATGGCTGAGTCTAAACTGGAATGGCATGGTGTGCAAGAAAATGATGGATTTAGCTCCATATCTCTGTACTGGGGGTGAATGTTTGACACTGTTTCATCATTCCATCCATCAAATGTTCTTTTTGCAGTTTTAGAAAATTGGCATTTTCTTGTCCCAACCATTTGGTGCCCACAGCCTGTATCCTGAGTCACATGACAAGGTGTAACTAGTAATTGGTCTTTGTGTATTGTTTCGAGACAGTGAGAAAAATGGGAGTATTGGTGTTTGCAGGATGGGCCATCTCTGACTTGATAGAGGCAGTAGCTGTCACCTACCATACTTACACGTCATAAAGGCTCTGCCTTGGCATACTCAGAAAGGGTTTCACACCAGTCTTTTGTGCCCCAGACAAGCTGGCGACAGGGCAGGGAGGCAGGACATTTCAAAAATTTCTGGGTGGAAACTCCAGAAGCACCTTCTACTTCAAAGCTGGTGCCAAGTTTAAATATTGGACCCTCATACCCAACACTTAAGTGCACCTCTGCACCTGTGGAGGTCTTAGAAGTACTGCATCTCGAACCCAAGACCACTAGAGTGACTCCAAGGACAAGTTAACATTCTCCTGATCAGAGCCTCAGTGACAGTCAATGCTCCAACCATCTGGAACCCAGTACATGGACTCTGTCTGACGTGAGTCATGCCCACCCAAGTGTTGCACCCACAGTCCAGGACCTTTGAAACTGGTTCTGAAGGTGCTCAGCCAGTCCAGCTGTTGTCTCTTGGCAGAACCGGCTCAGCCCGACACATCTCCTCACAGCTCTAAATTGGAACTGTTGCTGCGCTGTGCATCTCCAATGCAGAACCTTGTATCTCAACCCGTAGCTTCTTCATAGTTGCTGCTGCGCGATGCATCCCCAACGCAGGACTTCGCATTGCAGGCTTTTGTTGAAGGCATCCTCTATGATGACGCAGGACCTGACATCGCAAGCCTCATCAATGGCTTCATCAGAACTGCCACTGCATGATGCAGCTCTGAAGCAGTACCTCCCATCACAACCCACAGCTTCTCGGGACTACCACTGCAGGGCACATCCTCGATGCTGCATCTCACAATGCTCTACAAGTATTTAAGATAGTTTTTTCAGCGAGCTTAACCTGGTCATTGTATCTGGCCCCTGCTCCACTGTGATCTTCCTGAACTTGTGACTTTGTCCCGGTCTGGTGTGACCAGATAACCACAGTTGATTCTTTGTGTTTCTGTGCACTATTTTCACCTAAATCTTTAAAATTGCATATATCCGGTCTACTGATTGGCTTTCTGTTGTTTTAGTCTGAAATAATTTATTGAATGTTTCTCTATTTTTCTAAATTGTTGTGGGATTGTTCTTGTGTTATGTTTTGACTTTGTTACTATTTGAAGTGCTGCATTAGTACTTTCCACATTGCCTCTAAGTTAGGCCTGACAGTTTTTAGGAGAATATTAGGATGAAGACTTGGAAAGCAGCATGTAAAATATGGATTCAGGTTAGGCGGACTTTAGTGATACCAAAATATAGTGATTTAGCCACAATTGGACTCATCAGGAACCCCAGTTTCTCTACTGGATGCACTGGCACAGCCTTTGAGAGAGGCCGGGATAACAAGGAGGGGGGTCAGTCGAATGAAGGGGGTACCCTGTGATCATGGGAAGTACTGTCCCTTCTCATGAACAATAGGATTAAAAAATGCAAATTTTACCAACTAACAAGTTGGGCACAGGAACAGTGTCAAGGAAGTTCTGATAGTTTAGTGTGGGAGGACAAATTACAAATCAACACACGCCCCCAGAAGTATCCAGGGGAGGGAACTAAAGGCTACAGGTTCTCCAGGGTGAGCTGGCCTCCAACCTACTGTATACACATAAATCTAGCTACCCGAAAATTGTATTCAGTTATGTTATGTTACAGTGTCCCTCGTGGCACTACTTAATAGGAGTGCTAGGCATACAAAAAAAATTAACGGTTTATCCTCACACACCACTAGGTGTCATGCTTCTTCATAGGACAACCTTTGCTCTCCAAATACCCTGTTTGATGGTGAGTGGGCCTACTCCTGAAGACAGGGAGGCACTTCCAAGTTTTAGGGTAGGCCTGCATGAATAGTGAGTTTAAAAACCCATTTGGCATCATAGATTACATTCATTTATTGGATACATCATTTGGTATTAAAAATTGAGACTGTGTGGCTAAGGGGAACTATTACCCTATCACCACTATTACTGTCGTCGGGGGAGTGGACATACCATCACTGGAGATCTTAGATCTATGGAAAGTATCAATGACTACACTCTGGGCTGTTGTAAAATCTGCATCTCTGAAAAGAAATCATTTATTCACAGTGCGAAGAGCACACTGGTCTCCGAAGAAGTTGTTGAAATTGGAGAGCAGAGGGTGAGGTGCTGCCCAAAATATGGATTGGAAAAAGAAGACGATGTACACCTATTTTGGCAGTGTCTGGCATTCCAAGATTTCTGGCGAGAAGTGGGTAAAGTAATTAACAAGATAAGGTAAGCTGTGTGCTGATACTTTTAGGCACTTTAGAAGGTGAATGCACCAAAAGAAAACTTGGGTTGGCGCAGTCAGGAGTGATTTTTAGGTTGAAGCCTAGCGTAAGACTGCGCACATGTGCAGTCTCGCTGGCGAGATATAGTGTCATCAGGAGAGTTCACTAGCGGGCTTTAAGCCCTGCCCCTCTTTCCCATTGGCTGGCGTCACCGTTCATGCTAAACGGTGGCCAGCCATTGGGAAAGAGCGTCCTCTGATGTACACTTTTCTCTTTTTAGTCCGTCCGACTTGGACTGGCTGCCCCGCCTTACTGCTGGCGTAAAAGGTTTGTTATCTTCCTTATGGGTCCAAACAGATGGCCCCATAAAGAAGATAATAAACCTTTTACACCAGCAGGCCGAGGCCATCCAAGTGGGATGGCAGAACATGGCGAGATCACGGCACCCGTGCTTTACTTTTAATGTTGTAAGTAAAGCGTGGGTGCCGCGATTATACCAAATGTAAAGAAATATATGTTTGTTTCTATTTCTTTACTTTTGGTATAATCGCAGCACCCGCGCTTTACTTGTAACATTAAAAGTAAAGTGTGATAGATATGGAGAACTCTGCCATTAAACAAATGTGTGCTTCTCAGAAATTGAGAGATTGTAGACTGAGAAGCGTACGGTTTCAAGTCCCTATGATTGTGGGCTGTATTGTGGGTGTGGTGGGACCCTGGCTGCCTACAAGATGTCTGTCACCCACTGGGGGATCTTTTCAGTCGACGCTTGCAGACCTTTACGAAGTTTCTCATTTCTCACTGCCTGGCAGCAGGTGTGTGAAACCGAGAAGTCTGCTAATGTATCTGGTTCATGAACTCCTTTTGCGCATGGGCAGCCACAGGGCTTGTTTTTAGGGAATGTTGGAGGACAGGCTTTGTTTATTTCTTGCAGGCATGGGTGGAAGCGCTGTACCAACCCATCTGTGCAGGGTTATTGAAGTTGGGCGTGACTACAAGACCATCTTTTGAGCGGACTCTGTACCTGGTTTGGAATGACTATTGACTAGAATTGTTATGGCATTTGTGTTTTGGGTGGGGGTGATGTTAGGGAAGCAGAGTGGCTTTGGTATAGGCATTCCACACCCAAAGTCTGACACGTTTGATAACGGGCAGAGCAGGATTTTGGTGTTAGTGGCAGGGAGCAGCGGAGACCTTTTGTGTTTTTTAGAGGGAGAAGAGCCTTGGTTCTCTTGAGGATTGATGTACGCACAGTATCAAACAGGTTTGATTGGTTGGGAGGGGGCTGGATTTCATGCCCTGCATGCTTCTGTCCCCTGAAGAGCTTTGTCGTTTTAATTGAGATGCTTGTGTTTTTAAATTGCGTATGTTGCATATACCTTGTATTGCCAGGCAGGCGTCTGCATTAACAGTATCCGTGGCTTGTGCCTTCTGTAAAAGTCAGCTTTTATTTATTTCTCCTTTTTTTCTTCTTTGCTACTAATATACAGTATTGCATTTTAAGACTGACTTTCTTGTGGCAACTAGGAACAATATCTCGAGGGTAGAGGAATAAAACTGCCTGTGGACCCTTTGTTCATCATAAGTGTCTTTTCTAGGTGGCGATGGTAGTTCCCTTTCTTGGTCAGCCATTTGCTTTGTGCCAAACTTTATTGTCAAAAAAATAATGTTTCTCGTTGGTTCTAGGCCTCTGATTTCTTCCGCCGTTGACAAAGGACCTGACCAGTGTTCTGTGTCTTCTGTATAAGCAAACGGGTTCAGTGTTTGATAGTCCAGATTTACTGTATAGCAGAACCCCCAAGGTCTCAAGACAATTGGGGGGGGGCTCATTTCTATCTGTTTCTAATTTATCTCCTTTTGTTTTTTGCCAGGCTCCACATCTTCTGGAATGACTTCAGTCACACCATCCAACACCACCATGAACGTCTTTGATCGCAGCATTAACTTTGATGCTCTCTTTAAGTTCTGTCACAAGTGAGTATTCCTATTGTTATTGACCCTCCCTGATGTGTGTGTGTGTGGGTGTGTGTGTGTGTGTGTGTGTGGTGCACATCTATTGTGGGGCAGACCTCCCAATGACATCTCGAAACCAAACAGATATTGTTTTTTTTTTTTATTTTACTTTTTTAATATATCAAACTTCCTGGGACCTTGTTGACAACAGAGTAGTAGCTAAGGGAGTGGCTGTTGCAATGTCTGCAACTGGAGGACTGTTATCATACTGCTTAGACCAGTGATACCCAAAGAACATACCAGGGGCCACTTGCAGCCCTCTTGGCCTTTACATGCGCTCGCCCCTGGTGAACAGTAACATGATTTGTTTACTTGCTGAGCACTAATATTCTGAAAAAAATTTGAAACGGGGAAGCATTTATTTGCAGGTTAAATGAAGTAACCACTGTGGTGTCCTGCACCACTTAACTTTAGTTAACCTGCAAATAAATGCTTGACAGTTTAACATTTCTAGTCCTCCTTACACAATCCCTGACCCACCCAGGACCTCTTACCACCACAGTGTGGCACTCAGTCACAACACAGACCATACGTTGTAGCCCCTTAGCAAATGCTTACGAGTACCCATGATCGTACTAGATGGGTTGATGGTCAGTGTCTGGAGAAGGAATTGCAGATGCGGGTTGAAGCTGAAATCCTTGAATTCCAGAAAAGTTCCCACAAGGAAAGTTCTTTATTGCTTAGGAAAGTAGATGTTCCCATTATGGCCTGATTTGATAATAACCCATGCTGCACCAATGGATGTTTCCTGTGTTTAGCAAATGTTAATTTGTTTTGACTGCTTTCAGCTTCAGACAGACTATGACTTTTCTGTGAAGTTGGATTGTCCGTGCCTTGGCTCAAATTAAGGTATTTCATTCGCAAACCCTTTTGGCTATATAAACAAACAAATTAGTCTTGAACATATACCTAACTTATTAGTGGAGTATGGATTGTTTGTGGATGGAGGTCTGTATTGTGAGGTACTGATGCCAACTGTGTTTTCTCACTTTGTTTCAGCTCGTATTCCACCCAGCAGCACCTGAAGAAAGTTTATGCCAACTTCTCCCTCTGCATGTTTGTAGCTGATTCAGGTGCCTATATCCATGTGGTAACAAGAGTTATCCAGGTAGGAGATAAGTCTGTCTCATCATCCTCGACATCCCTCAAATCCACATGCTCGAACGAGTTCAGAAGGTAGAAATGTAAAATTTCAGAAGTGAGAAGAGTTTGCAAACCATGAACTCCATCATGCAGGGTTTAGCTAAAATACACTAGGTAGTCCTGGTGACCATTCATCAGAGGCTTAGATGACCCAGGAAGAGATAATTTCACATCAGACCTTGTAATGCTGCATTTGAATGCCCTGGGTGGCCTCACTAGAGACCAGTGTATTATCCACACCACCACATGGCATACGGCTGTTCTTAGTGCAGTCTACTAATTGGTTTCTTCCTGACTTATTTTCTGTAATTCAGATCATCCTGATGCTGAGCCCTCACTACCCTGGTGCGTTTCCAAGCTCTCTGTCATGAAGTGTCTATAATGTTTGACTTTGCTCTTTGCTGCTGCAGACTGTCTTCTTCCCTGGTGGCTCCCTGGGGATAATGGTGAGGTTGCGCTCACCCTCCCGCCTGTGGTTCTGTTTTTACCTTCCTTTTACACATTGTTAGTCCAAGAAGCCTGTTGAAATACAGATGTGGTTTCTGTCTGCTTCTGCAGTCTACATTAATATACCTACTGGGTTTGCTGGGGATTATGCTGTGACTAATGTTCACATTGTCTGTTGCAATTCCTTGCTTCCTGCCCTTTTGACTACCGACTCTTAGCTACTACAAGGTGGACTTCGTGCTTTTGCCAGGCTGTTCACGGTGACTAATGTTGTCGCACCCACTCTTGTTATTGTTGTTTTTTAGGTCGAAGCCTAGCGTAAGACTGCGCACATGCGCAGTCTCGCTGGCGAGATTTAGTGTTATTGGGATATTACACTAGCTTTAAGCCCCGCCCCTCTTTCCCATTGGCCAGCGTCACCCTTCATGCTAAACGGTGGCCAGCCATTGGGAAAGAGTGTCCTGTGATGTACACTTTTCTCTTTGTTGTCTGTCCCACTTGGACTGGTTGCCCTGACCTACTGCTGGCGTAAAAGGTTTGCTATCTTCTTTATGGGTCCAAACAGATGGCCCCATAAAGAAGATTATAAACCTTTTTCGCCACAAGGAAGTCAGGCCAAGCCCATCCAAGTGGGACGGCAAAAAGAGGAAAGTCTACGTCGTGGCGGTGCCACGATTATACCAAAATGAAAGAATTACATGTTCTTTCTATTTCTTTACTTTTGGTATAATCGCGGCATCCGCGCTTTACTTATAACATTTTAAGATTAAAGCGCGGGTGCCGCGATTATACCAAAAGTAAAGAAATAGTAAAAACATCTATTTCTTTCATTTTAGTATAATCGCGGCACCCGCGCATTACTTTTAAAATGTTATAAGCAAAGCGCGGGTTCCACTGCTGCCTGGCGAGCGCTTGTTTCTTTATACGGGCTACATTCCTTCTGTCTCTTGAACTGAACACACATTTGGCAGTAGAATGTCTCTATATACACTTAAAGCATGGAAATGTTAGACATTAGCAATCTGAAAACTTGTCAGGTATGCTCACAGTTTCCTCTATCCCTAAAAAGCACTTCTTGGGAAACCTCATGCAAAGTATGTCCACGAGTGCAAAGTAGCCTGCAAAGTGATCAAGGAAATAGCCACCCTATTTATAGTTAACCGCAAGATTTATAATTACCTTCTCTTATTTCGATGTGGTGGTCATTGACAAGGAAACAGTACAAATACAGAATATCTAGCAGGATCTTTAGGAATACCAAAAAATCACCATAGTGCGTTTAAAACACCCACTCTAAGATGGACACACCTTAATGTGTAATCTCCCGCTACAACAGGACCAAAGCAAACTTGGTTAAACTCCCCATTCTAAAATGGCGACAACTGACTGACTAACGTGAGAGCTTTCAACGATTGGTGTATATTTTGGTACGGCGCAATAAGCACTCAAATGTCAACTCAGGAAACCTACAGTACAACCCGGAATTACGTCAGAGTTTCTTCCTGGGTTGCAGCCGGCAAGATGGGGCAGACACGCAAGTGAGTGTGGCCATGTTTGATTCGGTAGAGCTGCAGTACATGTTGTCCTCTGTGGAGGCGATGGAAGTACAAGAGCAGAGTCTTAAAAACTTCGGGTGGGGTCTCTACAGCGCTGTTTGTGACACTTTCTTTGGGTAGGCGGGGTTGACGTCTAGTTGCCATTATGTGATAGACTTCCACCTGACATGTCAGAGCACTGACCAAATAAGAGTTAGGGCAGTAAACACTGAGGCATTTATACAGAAAAAGAGGACAGAGTTGATGTGTTTAATGCTAAAAGATGAGGTGGTTGGTGTACCTGGCTGTACTGGGGTGTAAATGATGACAGAGAAGGGGACAAGGGAATGAATCCCGGGCACCTTACAATCGTTGGTTTGCAATCTAAGTGGGATTGTAGAGCCGCTAGGCCTTCAGGGCACATATGTGGACAGTAAGAAGCAAAAGGTGATGGAGCATGCCACTGTTTGCTTCAGATATGACGAATACGTGCAGCGTTCAATCTCGGACCTAGGGGGGTCAAAATAATCTTGCTATATGAGTATGTGGCATGGTGCCATGCTGTCAATTTACTAAGGGGGTGGATAGAGAAAGAAGTGGCCATGCTACGTTGTTGGTATTGGGGATATATTGATATGAGTTCAAAGCATTGTGTAAGAATTCAGAAGAGTGCCGGTACTCTCCCATCAAAATGAACAAGCATTAAAAATGCAATAGGTCTCGCCTTTTATTAAGTTAAAGCCATTTGCTTTGCTATACAATACCATAAGCAAAGCAAATGGCTTTAACTTAACCAAAGGCGAGACCTGTTGCATTTTCAAAGCTTGTTATATTAATATTAGTTGCACACAGAGAAATATTTTTAAAATGGGTTTCCAACGTTCCTCCAACAGGCTCCGAATGGGTGAAGACTGCTCAGCGATTTGCTAAACTGGATTGTATCAATGGGTTCAAAAAATGGATGAAAATATGGGGACCTTTCCGGGAAAAAATCTAACACTAATCCATAATTCTAATGATTAAAGATGTAATTTAACATGGGAGGAGGACCAAGTTGGGTAGGGGAACTCCCAAAACATGTTAAATAAAGGACTACTCAGGAGTCAGTGACCCTAGGCTAGATGAGCAACACAGGAAGGTCACAAAACACTTCTCACCTGTTGTCTTATACGAGAAAAAAAAACTGACAGTTTTTTGTGCCAAGCTACCCAAGGGTTAAGCCGAGGTTAACCAGTAACCTTATTTCCTACAGTACATATACCTAAAAAAAGCAAACGTGTAAATTGAACGTTTTAAAACCCATGCAAATGTGAATAAATTTGATACTGGAAGCAATCATTTCAGTTGTTATCTCTATCCTGATTAGTTGGAGCAGCACAGTTAAAGCAAACTGAAAGTAATGTAATAATTTGTGGTCTCAATTTAAGCAGCACTGGTAAGTGCCGACAAAAAGAGAACATGCACTAGGAATAAAAAAGACAAAGTTATATGCTGGAGTCTAAAATATTGCTTCGTTTTTCAGAATTAAGATTACATTTGGAAAAGTTCAAACCTTCACTTTAAAATGCCAATGTTCACATTTTTTGCATGTGAATGAAATACAATATTTCTTCATTTGTCTATCTGTTTGATGTACACATATGTCTGTATTTGTGCATAATTTTTTGAAGTTCAACTCGTAGACATTGCTTAGATGGCGGGGTCCCCAGGTTCCAGCAGTGATTTAGTGGGGGTCCAAAGAAGTCAAAAGGTTAAGAGCCTCGGCTGTAGATTAATGACTATAGCTTACCCCTATGGAGGAGGAACACGATAACTGAGCACAAAAGGAAGCAGCGTGAAGTATGCAGTACATTGTATGATGCGCTTTCAACTATGTGTGCTTCTTTCATGATTTTCTGCTGCTATGCTCTTTTTACAGTAGCCTTTACTTACTCGTTGGCCCTTCCCGTACCTTGTGAGATTTGGAGAACTCCACGAGACATGGTTCTTCTCTCTTTGGCATTGCTCTGAGCCCAGAGCCCGCCTTTTTTTTCGGAATCTGTGGCTGAAAACATTCACGCAGGAAGGACATGAATCTGGTAGAGGACACCTGAGAAGAGACAATAAATGGTCTCAGGAATACCTGCAATTGAGTGACAAGGGTCTCTTTAATGAACCACTGCTGAGTGGCTTAAATCAAGGAATTATGACAGCAAGGTGGGAATTAGAATAGGGCCCTAACACCAGTGCAGAAGGTGGCAAAATATAACGTCACCTAGGGCAGCAAATAAGGCAGTAGAACTTTTTTTTTAAATAGGGGTGTTGGCCGGTTGTGTTCGTGCTCTAAAATGACAGTTGAAAACATCCTAGACTGAAAGGTGGGCAGGCGTTATGCAGCTCCTAGCTACTTGGTATGTAAATGTGGAACCCCCTGGGCCGGACTGGGAACTGAAACCGGCCCTGGCAAAAGCTCTGCTGGCCTCGGGGCTTTATGCCGATTTTGTTGCTGGGGGCCGATATTGCTACATGACAAAACCGGCCCCTGGAAACAAAAACTGCCCCCAGGGGTCTAAAACTGGCCCTCACCCTGGCGGTCCCCGTGGGGAACGCCTGGCGCCCGCTACGGTCAATCCGGCCATGAATGCTGTCGCCTATAATGAAATAATGTAATATTACTTTGTCTGATAATGCACTCAGCCTTAAAGTGTGTAAAGATTTAGCAATCCACTTACAATATAAATACCCTTCATCTATCTCTCCTCTAGCTAGATAACTGTACATCCCACTGTGTATGAACATGTAGGACTTGTGTGCGCTGCCTGGAAAACATGCAACAAGGTTGTGATAATGCATGGTGCATCACACACAACCTGTATGTTTAAAGATTGTAATGGTTACAAAAACAATACTCATTTGCAGATTGTGGGCATTTTGCTACTTGAGTCCCATCAATGCAGCCAATAAAATAGAGAAATGTGCAATATAATAGAATAGTAATTTGGGCTGCTATATGTCCTGTGTGTTGGGAAAATATATATTATTATTCATGTTTCGAAGTATTCCATTAAAAAATGTACAAAAGATCTAAACATGGCACTGTGTAAAACACCACATATCACTGCAGTAACACCCTGATAACTATCAGAGGCTAACAGGGGAAGTGAACAGAGTACTTCCCCATGGGTAGGTCTGGTGTTACTTCTGTCAGTGTTTCTTTAAACATAGGGTTTAAGCTCAGCAATTCAGTCTAAATTAACATGACTTTTAAGTCTATACTCATAAAATATCACCTCATCTGTTTGCCCAAAAATGGCAATTTCACCCTAAAAATCCTTTCTGGCTCCTCTTTTACTTCTGCAGACTAACAAGTATCCTCCATACAAAGAAGTTATTGTGAAAAGCACTGATACGTTCTGGGGCTATTTATATAGGTTGCACCTTCTTACCACTTTCCGCCATGTGTTACTAAATGATACAGAAAAGGGGGTGGTGATGAACAGAGTGTCTGAATTAAGCAGACCACTCTTACCCAGTCCAAAGATCAGGGCTTGATCCATCACCGTTATTTATCTCACTGCCCCATCCCAGCTCAGAACCTGGCTATATGCAAATTAGTCTGTCCCTGGCCCAGTGCATCATGGGAACAGGGCAGACCAAACTACCAAGCCAATTCTTCACCAGAAAGGAGACAAGCTACCGGGGACCGGTTTCTGGCATTTCAGCCTCTTCGGCCCGGCTTGCTTGAATCCTGATGGAGCAGTGAGAAAGGGACTCATGTCTGAGTATACCCTGCCACACCTATAGTGGCCAAAAACGATACAGAAAAGGGGGTGGTGATGAACAGAGTGTCTGAATTAAGCAGACCACTCTTACCCAGTCCAAAGATCAGGGCTTGATCCATCACCGTTATTTATCTCACTGCCCCATCCCAGCTCAGAACCTGGCTATATGCAAATTAGTCTGTCCCTGGCCCAGTGCATCATGGGAACAGGGCAGACCAAACTACCAAGCCAATTCTTCACCAGAAAGGAGACAAGCTACCGGGGACCGGTTTCTGGCATATCAGCCTCTTCGGCCCCCCTTGCTCATTGCACCATCAGGATTCAAGCAAGCCGGGCCGAAGACGCCTGAAATGGCAGAAACCGGTCCCCGGAAGCTTGTTTCCTTCCCAGTGTAAGAATTGGCTTTTGTAGTCTGGTCTGCCCTGTTCCCATGATGCACTGGGCCAGGGACAGACTAATTTGCATACAGCCAGGTTCTGAAACTGGGATGGTGCAATGAGCTAAAAAACGGTGTTGGATCTAGCCCTGATCTCTTGACTGGGTGAGAGTACTCTGCTTAATTCAGAGACTCTGTCCATCACCACCCCTAGTTGTAAATAATTTTGTCCACCCTAAGCGTGGAAGGGTATACTCAGATGTGAGTCCCTTGCTCATTGCACCATCAGGATTCAAGCAAGCCGGGCCGAAGACGCCTGAAATGGCAGAAACCGGTCCCCGGAAGCTTGTTTCCTTCCCAGTGTAAGAATTGGCTTTTGTAGTCTGGTCTGCCCTGTTCCCATGATGCACTGGGCCAGGGACAGACTAATTTGCATACAGCCAGGTTCTGAAACTGGGATGGTGCAATGAGCTAAAAAACGGTGTTGGATCTAGCCCTGATCTCTTGACTGGGTGAGAGTACTCTGCTTAATTCAGAGACTCTGTCCATCACCACCCCTAGTTGTAAATAATTTTGTCCACCCTAAGCGTGGAAGGGTATACTCAGATGTGAGTCCCTTGCTCATTGCACCATCAGGATTCAAGCAAGCCGGGCCGAAGACGCCTGAAATGGCAGAAACCGGTCCCCGGAAGCTTGTTTCCTTCCCAGTGTAAGAATTGGCTTTTGTAGTCTGGTCTGCCCTGTTCCCATGATGCACTGGGCCAGGGACAGACTAATTTGCATACAGCCAGGTTCTGAAACTGGGATGGTGCAATGAGCTAAAAAACGGTGTTGGATCTAGCCCTGATCTCTTGACTGGGTGAGAGTACTCTGCTTAATTCAGAGACTCTGTCCATCACCACCCCTAGTTGTAAATAATGTGTTACTAAATAGCATGTGCAAAATCATCATTCGTGACTAGTCACTGTTAGACCTGGCATCCTTGGCGTGGTTTTCCCTGACTTTTTGCCTCTTCCTCCTGTGTTTTTGATGCTGTGCTAGATTTTGCTTTTGCTTGCTCAGATGCTTTGGGCACTTTTCCACTGCTGATCAGTGTCAAAGTGCAAGTGTTCCCTGTGTACATTGATAATGTGATTGGTTCTACCAAATTGGCATATTTGTTCCACGAGTAGGTCCCTAGTAAAGTGCACTAAGTGTGCCTGGGCGGGTGAATCAAATGCTACTAGTGGGCTTGCAGCACTGATTGTGCCCCCCACATGAGCAGCCCTGAAAAGTTGTCTCAGGCCTGCCACTGCAGTGCCTACGCACAGTTTTGTTAACTGCCATTTCGACCTGGCCAGTGTACCCACTTGCCAGACCTTATCCTTCCCTTTTCTTACACATAGGACATCCCTGTGGTAGGTCCAAGGTACCCCCTGGGCAGGGTGAAGTGTATGTGTAAGGTAGGACATGTACTGGTGTGTGTAACATGTCCTGATAGTGAAATACTGCCAATCTCGTTTTTCACTATTGAAAGTCTATCTTGCCCATTTGACAGAATGACGAATGCTCTGTAACATGTTCACAGACATATCTTCCCATAGGAGTAAGATGAAAAATTAGAGTCTGTTATCCCTGAACTCAGAATTTAATAACACATATTTTAGTAAGGTTGGCTTTTATATTCTGTGTTTGAAAATAGAACTTTTAGAAAGTAGCTGTTTTATTGTTCAACCTTTCTGTGTGCCTCTGCCTGTTTGTGAATTGACTGTCTGGCTTTGGAGTGACAGGGGCCAGTGTGGCTCCAGGAGTCTGGGTGAGTCAGCCCTAGGCTGAATAGGCCACTCTGCATTTGGAGTAGTGGGAGGAGAGGCATCTGTACCTGACTAGGGCTGTGCCTGCCTTCCCCAAAAGACTGGCACCACCTCCTGTGGTGTGTCTAAAGACCCTGCACTGGCAGAGTGCACCCAGAACTGGTTTGGATTGGGTTCAGACCCCCTTACACAAATAGAACAGTCATTTCGGGGTATAAATATTAGAACTGCAACCCCTGAAGTTTAGACTACTTTGTGATCAAGAGGAACCTTTGCCAAAGAGGACAGCTGAAGAGACTGCAGAGAAGTACTGCCCTTGCTGTGTGTCTGGGACTGTCCTGAAGTTTGCTGTTGCTGCTGAGGGAAGGACAAGGGACTTTGCTGTATGCTGTGTCCACCCCCTGCTTGAAGAGGGGTCTCCAAGGGCCTGTGTGAGCTGGCCTCCTGTTGTTGGAACATCAAAGTTTCCCATGATCGTCTTTGCGACACCTTGTACGTGTCTGCATACAGTTGATGACCACCATGATGCCTGCAGTTATATCTCGAACCCGTGATTATTCCCAACATCGACAATGTGTGCGTGTGCCTTTACACAGCCCTGCATGCATTGAGATCTTTGTAAAACCATCACCCCGCAACGCTGTGTGCGTGTGTCTGCACACAGCCCTGCCTGTACCGTGACCTTCGTGAAGCCGGCAGCGTGATCCCCAAGGTACTGCGTGTTTGTCCCTGCCACTGGCCCGAGTCGTAATCATCAAAGTGTTGTGCGTGCCGTCACTGGCCCGAGTTGACCACCCAAGATCACTATCAAAGGAAAGGGGACGGAGCTATGACCGACCCGGCTATGAGGCATCGCCTGGCAACTGGACCTCCCCTGCACCGCTCCACCGCTGCCGACAGAGCCGCCCAGCAGGAAGTCTGCGACGCGGAAGCGAGAGCAACCCCCCAAGGTAACGCTCAGACTGAATTCCTGAGCAGACGCATGTGTCTCTGCCCGGGGCAGGTGGCGGTCCTGCAGGGAACTGTAATGGTGGAAATCTGATAACAGAGCCTCCTCCCTTGGTGATCCCAACATGTGCACTTGCCCGGATGGGATCTGCAGTATCGGGGACCTGTTTCACTCATTCTCTCCTGCTGCAAGGGCCTTCAGGGACATTTTTTCATAGTGGCTGACGATGGAGTCTGCATTACTGTTGATGAAGGGTTATTTCAGAACATCAGGGGCACTGCACGGCGGTGCCAAGTGACAGGTGCTTGTAACCTTACAATCAATGCAAATAATCTACTTCATATCGGGGACTGTTTTACCCTAGTACTTTTTCGCCTGAAAAGACACAGTCCCTAACAGGTAATTTTTGCAACAATATTCACAAAGACATTTCACTAAATATCTTCCACTCTGTAGGTTGGATTTTTGTCATTTTGGTTTTGTCAAATTTAGATAAAGATACCTTTATTTTTCTAAACCTGTGTGGTGTCCATTTGTGGTGTTATCACTGTGTTACTTTGAGTGTCGTTCGAATACTTTACAAATTGATACCTTTATTTTTCTAAACCTGTGTGGTGTCCATTTGTGGTGTTATCACTGTGTTACTTTGAGTGTCGGTTCGAATACTTTACAAATTGCCTTTGGGATAAGCCTGTTTGCTCATGCCAAGCTACCAAGGGTGTGAGCCGGGGCTATCTAGTGTGTGTTTCCCCCTTACCCTGATTAGAAGCAAAGGTACATATTTGGTCAAAGGTACCTACCTCTGCCAACTAGAGACCACCATTTCTAACAATAACAATTTTGAACTCTTTCATACATTTAAATAGCAATTCATTAATAAGAAATCCGTTATGATGGATCACTATTTGGAGATGCTAAATTTGCAATTATCGATTTGGTATGAACACATTTTTGACCAAATGTACTTTTATACATATATACAAGAAAACATTTTCAGTTGGTGGTAACACGTTTGTGACTAGTTACTGAATTGCTAAACCTTTGTACATCTGGCTGATAATCCATTCACAAGACCCAAAATTAGAAGAACTTAATTATTGTTCAGCTATACACAAAGACATGTCTTCCCCACATGAGATATGATTTAGTAATCAATGAGAATTTATGGCACATATCATTATACACATTATTCTTTTAACATTTAATACAACATTTTCTGTAGAAGATGGCTAAGTACTCAATTTAACGCACATAGTGTGCAGCTTAATTATAGAGTCCTAAACACCGATAAAATGTTCCAGAAGAAGTACTTCTCAGTGACAATGATGCTTAAGACCAATACTGTGACATCATCTGGAGTATATGTCTTTTTTCTTTACATTTCTCAATTAACAATCTTTTAATATGCTCAGCATTTGATGGGAGAGACATTGTGTCATCTTACTCATGAACATTAATTTATTTTCTCTTTTGTTTTTTGCCAATTTCGGTTTCATATTTTCATATTTTCTGATTTCTTTTGAGCATTTCATATACAACTTTTATTTTAAAAGTCTCTTCGAAAATAGCTTTATGGAAATGTATTTACTGTTTGATAACAACAGAGATATATATAAAACTCACTTGGTTCAAACACATTTTTGAATACATTTGGAATATTAACAATGATCTGGTTATGCAGGTGATCCATTCAAACTATTCTAGCAATTGACTAATTTATAGTTCCTATCTGGGACCTTCAATTGTTTTCAGAATATTGTGAGAAATATAAATTCCAGCGTTCTTGCTTCCCCACTTGGGGACCAGTAACAATAATGTCTAGTTACAAATAACTATCAGCTGAAACAGTGTTTATACCTCATGATGTTTTCTACAAAACCAATTTTTATTGGAACATTTGCCAACACTTTTTTTAATAGTCTTCTAGCTTTACATACCTCTCTTCAAAATCCATCTATATAACTCAATGAATTACTTTTGATTGTTGAAAAACATCTAAATCATTCAAAGTTTTAAATAGGTATTGCATACAATTTATCAGCAATATATCACTCTATTGTGGATGATGTAGCTCAAAATGGTCGAAAGTAAATTGTCCTAATTTGACATGCCCATAATTCATAGGTATTCCCCAGTAAACCTTTCACAAACATCTTCAGTCAGTTACTATAATAAATTCCGCTCTTTGTTTCCCAACAAAATAAACATGACAAAGTAAAAATCTCGACAAACGGATCTTTCCCAGGCAAACTTAACATCTAAGTAAGAAGCTATCAGATATGTCTATAGACATGTTGCCCTAATTCATATATGCACATTCTTGTTCTCCAGTCAACTCTTCACTAGCATCATAAGTTACTTAATATAATAAACATCACTCTTCACTGACAAAAGTAACACCATAATAAACAAAATATTCCCAAACCTCTCTTCAGCTGAACAGATATTACTAAGAACAATAACCATCTAGAATTTTTGCCCCACCACCACCGATAGCCTTTCCTAGCTGATAACGCAGCACAAACCAACATAGGGGGCCATTATGATGTCAGGCGGATCACTCCCTCCCGACCGGTGGTTGCAATCTGCCCGACATCTTTCCCGGCCCGCCCTTCAATTACTGCCGCCATATTACAATGACGGAGGTACAGCGGCAGACAAAAAGACCACCTGCTGCTTTTCCGCCGGCAGGCAATCGTTACGATTGCCTGCCGTGCTGTCCTGGCCCATGATATGGTGGCGTTGCCTAGCAGGCACTGCCCGCCATATTATGATGTGGACGGATTAGGGCCTTTCCATGGCGACGAAGCCGCCATGGAAAGGCATGCAGTCTTTTGCACTGGGAGACCGTTGCGGGCCCCCGGGGTGTAGGGGGGTGGGTGATTCACTTGGAGGATATCCATGGTACCCCCTACATTGGCATGCACAAGGTGGCAGGCACCGTGTGGTGCTTGTCATGTTGTGCATGTCAATGTACAACATGCCACTTTTACATTGCAGCGGGTGCTGCTTACAGCACCGCCCACCGCAATGCAAAAGATGCAAGATGCAACTGCTAGGGTGGCTGTCACATCCTGATTGCCCCCGTGGGACCGCCGTACCTCTGGCGGTCGGTCCCATTTAGTCTGCCCGCCATCGTAATGGCGCCCATAGTGTCATAACATCCAACCAGCTAAAATGATCAAGTCAAATCCACACCTTTTCAAGGATGCCTAGTTTCTGCTGAATATTGGTTTGCACAATTGAGCCATGATGAAGCGATTCTCGTCTTTCCTGTTGTACCAAGACCATTTGATGAAGAAAGAACATCATACTTCCGGCAGATCTTCGTATCAAAAGTAGTGGTTCAAAAGACCACGTACTGCCACTTACATAGTTACGTTTATACCTATAACCTTTCATTTATTTACTGGAGGGATCCAGCATTACTATGTGGCAGGATGCAGATGGTACAAACCTTTACTTAAAGACATTATCTAAGACATTCGCAACCTCAGGGTATGTCTCTTAAAACTCCAGCAGTGGATTTCCAACAACTTCTACCCGTTGATTTCACATTTTCAAGTTCTTTCTTGTAAGAAATTGGGTCTATAGTTGGCATGGGTTTGCACCCGTTCCAAGTAGGGACCACTACTCTAGTCAGGGTAATTCAGATACATACCCTAAAATAACCTGTGCTCCCCCTCTGTTAGCTTGGCACAGAGAAGTCAGGCTTAACTTAAGAGAGCAATGTGTAAAGTATTTGTGCAACTCATAAATGACAGTGACTCAATGAAAACACCTCAAAAAGATTCTACACAGGTTTAGAAACATAGGGAATGTTTATCTGAGTAAAACAAAAGCAAATTGACAAAAATCAGATAAGTAGAAGATGAGCTATGATTTTTTTTAAATAAACCAAAAATAATGCTTAGAAGTCACTAGCGGTCACAAGGGACCGATGAAAAGTCAAAGTTCAGGTTGACCGCTATGGAGGGTAGGCCAGCTACAGGATATAGAGGTCCTGCTGATAAAATACCTTGGATGGATCATTTGCTAATGTCAAGAATCTACTGAGTCGCCGTCCAGCCATGAAGAGAGGGCCTCTGCATTGTTGTTTAGCTGCACAGGCTGTGGATTCTGTGTCAAACAGCATCTACATTGAAGCACCACGGCGGCAGTAATTCTCACGCAGTCAGGGAAATGCATAGGTTTTTGCAGAAATCAGCTGCAGAACCCTCTTCCGAGGCCCAGGACTGGAGAGGGCACATTGGGCAAGGTTAGGACTCACAGGTGGCAGCAGCAACAGGATTGCAAGTAGGTTTGTGTGTCCCTGAGACTTCAGAAACAGGAGGCAAGCCCTTGGATTCACTGTGGGTTCGAGTGAGAGGGTTCAGTCCTTGTCTTCAGCAGGGCAGAGATCAGCAGGCAGCAGGGCAGCTCAGCAAAGCAGACAACTAGTTCCTCAGAACAGTCAGTCATAGCAAAATGGCAATCCTTTCAGCACAGCAGTCTTTACTCCAGCAGAGTTTTTCCCAGGTCCAGTAGTGTATTGATTTGATAGGGCCAGAGCCCTGGTACTTATACCCAAAAGTTCTTTTGATGTAGGAAATAACTTCAGAGGAACCCCCAGAAGTGCACAAGGATTCCTTTCAAACAGCTCTGGCTCCAGGCTACCAGTGTGGGTAAATAGGGCCTTTGTGTGGGAGCAGGACACAATCTATTCAGATGTAAATGTGAGCCAACTCTTCTCCTTCCTGTCCAGGAAGGCTATTAGTATGTAGATTTTATTTATTTATTTAAGTTTTGTATAGCGCTAGCTAGACCCGAAGGTATCAGTGCGCTTCACATCGAATACAAATAAGCATCAAAAAGACAGGTAGATCGAAGCAAGTTAGGGAGAGCATGAGTAAACATGGTAGCAAGTAAAAGTCTATACAATATCAGCATGAGGGCGACATGGCGGAGATCAAGGGAGAGTCATCTGGTTCTCTCTAGGACCATAGAGATAGTGAACTATCAAAGTCAGACGAGGGATTCTCGTTACGATCCAGCCCGCTCAAGAAAGAAGGCTTTGAGTAGTATCTTGAATTTCAGGAAGGAGGCGGTCATCCTGATGTGGGGGGGGATGGAGTTCCATATCTTTGGAGCATTACCCGCAAAGGACCTGTTAGATCTTTTACGTTTCTGTGATTTCAGAGGTATGAGTAGTAGCGTGTTGGAGCTTTGAGGTTCCTAGACTGACCGGCTCTATTGAGTTTATTGGCCAGATATTCCGGTTTTCCTGTATGCAGGGCTTTGTGTGTGAGGCAAGCTGTGCGGAAGTTGGCTCGTAAGTTAATAGGAAGCCATTTCAGATCCTTGAGAGCCAGGGTGATGTGCTCATATTTCTTAGTTCCCGTGACCATTCTAGCTGCTGCATAAAGGGTAGCAGTCAAAGGACCTAGATGAGATTTGGCTGTTCCAGTCAGAGTAGCAATGCCATAGTCAATCCTGGAGAGTACCAGTGCC
Source organism: Lissotriton helveticus (assembly GCF_964261635.1). Classification (NCBI taxonomy): domain Eukaryota; kingdom Metazoa; phylum Chordata; class Amphibia; order Caudata; family Salamandridae; genus Lissotriton; species Lissotriton helveticus. Next base: position 656,767,340 of record NC_136072.1, read on the forward strand.
TGAGTGGCCTGTTTCAGGTCTTTCAAGGGGAGGAAGGGTTTTAGTTTGTAGAGAAGTTTCAAGTTAAGGAAAGCACTTTTGGCAGTTTTAGAGATGTATTCTTTCATGTCCAGTTTTGGGTCCAGAGTGATCCCCAGTGATTTGATGGAGGTTGTAGAAACAAGAGGAACATTAAGGGCGTTTAAGGCTTTGAACCATTCAAGTATTTGGGTATTTTCACTTTTGTTTGAGATGAGGAGCACTTCTGTCTTTTCTTCATTAAGTTTGAGGTGGTTGGATGAGAGCCAGTGTTGGACCTCTGTGAGTGTGCCATTTAGTCTGTGTATGTCTGCGATCGAAGTGGTTTCCAGGTAGAGTTGTGTGTCGTCCGCATAGAAGTGAAAGGGGATGTTGGAGTTCCTTAGAATAGTAGTGAGGGGCTCCATGTAGATGTTGAAAAGTTGTGGAGAGAGTACTGACCCCTGTGGGACTCCTCTAGTAATGGGGAGGGGGTCCGATTTGAAGCTTTTCATTTTGATAATTTGTGCGCTGTTGTTGAGAAAGGAGGCGAACCATTTGAGAACTGTTTTTTCTAAACCCGCCCTCTTCTGGAGGACATTGAGTAGTAGGTTGTGATCCACTGTGTTGAATGCTGCCGAGAGGTCTAAGAGGATGAGGAGGCTACATTGGTTGGAGTCGAGAGACATGTGTAGGTCATCCATCACATTGAGGATTGCGGTTTCTGTGCTGAAGCCCTTTCTGAACCCAGATTGGTGTGGGTCACGAAGATTCAAGATCTCTAGATGATGGGTTAGCTGAGACAGCACACATTTGTCCAAAATTTTCGATAAGAGCGGAAGGGTCGAGGCCGTTTTTTTTAGGAGTGGCGTGACTTGACCTAGTTTAAGGCAGTCAGGAATGGAGCCATCACTCAAAGAGCTGTTGATGATCTTGGTCCAGATAGGGGCTAGAGTAAGTTTCAGGTCTTTGGTCAGTCTCGAGGGTAGCTGATCAAGGAAGTGTGACGAGGGATTAGCGGTGGCAATGAGATCACTTATCGCTTCAGTTTGGATGGGTTGGAAGGAAGACCAGCGAGTGGGTGCGGTTGTTGGTCTTGAGTGGGTAAAAGCAGTGGGGAGCAACTCTGTGAGGGCGGAAAGATCGCTGCAAGATCGGTCAATTGAGGCAATTTTTTCGTTGAAAAAGTTAGCAAAGTCGTAGCACTGGGATTTGGACGCTGTTAGGCTGTCTGTCATAGGCATGGAGGTTTGGTTCCTGATGATATTGAAGAGTTCTTTGGGGCGGTTTTTAGCCTCGTCTAGAGCAGAGCAGAAGAATGATGACTTTTTGTTCTTGATATGATTAAGGTAGGTTTTGCGAGCTGCTTTGAGTTGGTCCCGGTTGAGGGCAGTGGGGTTGTTCCTTCAGGATCTTTCCATGGATCTTAGGAGTCTGCGCTCATCATTGATATCAGTGGAGAACCAAGACCTGGAGGGAATGCTTCTGTTTTTTTTTAGTTTTCTAGGTGCCAGCTGATCCAGGACGCGCTCCAGGTTGGAATGATAGAGCGAGGTGAGTTCCGTGGTTGAGAGGAGCTACGTCGAGCTCGGGAGGAGTGAGCTAAGAGCATCTTGTAGCTTGTCAGGTGGGACTTTCGATATGTTTCTGACCCACTTGGGGAGGTTTGGGTGGGTGAGAGGGAAAGAGCCGAGTGGTTGATATGAAAGAGGATGGCATGGTGGTCAGACCAGTCCACTGGGATGATGTGGTCAATTGAAATTGTCTTTTTGTCCGCAATGATTGCATCCAAGATCGCTCCTCTATGGTGTGTTTCTTCTGAGCAGTGTTGGATCATATCGTGGTCTTGTAGAAGGGAGGTGAGAGATTGGATGAGTGGGTTATTTGTTTCATTTCATCTTAGGTTGAGGTCGCCCAGAATTATTCTGAAGTCACTGTTGAGAGCGGTTTGAGTGATCAGATCCGAAAGCTGTTCGCCAAATTCAATAGCGTTGCCTGGAGGGTGGTACAGGAGAAAGCATTGGAGTGGGCTGTGATGGGGCGAATTGATGTTGACCGAGAGGCATTCAAAGGAGTTGTGGAGGAGGGAGGGGGATTCAGTAATGGAGAGGTCACTTTTGTGGATAATTGCTGTTCCGCCTCCTTTGCGTATGGGCCCGTCTTTGTGGATAAGTGAGAAGCCGGGAGGCACCAGCGTGTCCAAGATGGGGGGGGATAGGGTGTTCAGCCAAGTTTCAGTGATGAAGGCTATATCTAGGTCATGGGAGAGGATAGTTTCGGCTAATTCAGTTGTATGTTTGAAGGCTGATCTGCAGTTGATAAGCATGCAGTTAATGGGGGGGTCTGCATCCCGGTTCCGGTTGACCGAATTCGCTCTGGGTAGGGATGCGAGATGGGCTGGGGGTCTGGCGGTTTTTCGGTGAGGCGGGTCTCTTCTCATACCAGTGATGACTTGGATCGAAGAAAGGGGTGGTGGGGTGCGGGGGTAGAGCTTGAGCTGGACGGTTGGGAGGGGGTTTGTAGGATGCGACGAGGGAGCTCACTTCCTGAGGGGAGAGAGAGGGAGAAGTTCTTCTGGGACAGTCAACTTGTGATGCAGTCCGGGGTTCAGTGAGGGGAGGCCGAGATCCTGCGGGGGACAGGGATCTGGTCGGGGGGGGGGAGTCATTCCTAATGGGAGGTTGCTGGAGGTGGGGAGGTGAGACGAGATGGGCGGTAGCTGGAGTTTCTCTAGGGAGGAAAGGGTTTCTTTTAGTCCGAGGATCAGCATGGCGATCTGGGCTTCAAGAAGGTCTAAGCGATGTGTCATCATGGGAGCTGGGGGGGGTAGTGAGGGGGAGCAGGGCCTTAGGTGAGAGGGGCGAAGGGGTAGGGCCTTAGGGGGGGAGAGAAGAGGTGGGAGGGACCGGTTCCGGTGTGGAGAGGACTAGGGTGGGAGAGGGGTACTGAGGTGAGTTGCTGTTTGGAGGGATAGTTGGGGAGGGAGGGACTGAATCAGGATTGGGGTTCAGATGGGCGAGGGCTAGAGAGGGGGAAAGGGTTTGGGGTGAGATAATGATCTGGGGGATAACAGGGGTGGGAGGATCAGGGAATGCAGATGTTTGCAGATGTATCCCCAGTCACATCTAGTCCTTCCTGTGTTGTGGCTGTCTAGAGAAAATGCAGAAAGCATATCTGTCACCAAGCCCAGACATGCATCGGAGACAGACTTGCAGACACACAGAGCAGTAAGAGCAGAGAAATGTCCACTTTCTAAAAATGCAATGGCAGGCCTATGTCAGGTTTGAAAGGATACTTGTGCGGGTGGCATTACTCTGGCTGGTTGTAAAATACCTGGGCCTCACCATTTCTAATGCATTATTATTATCACCTCACAATAACAGGATTGTCTAATGTCCAACTATTTTTCTGCGTTAATATAAGAAATCTAAAAATATTCTACCCATGAATAATCAAAACCTGCGCTTTCTGCCACTTAGTCTGTGCTGATACGATTCTGCCTGGTGTTCCCCAGTCATTGCCTTCCCAGTCAAGCTTTGCTTCCATGGCACTGCTCACCCCATCTTGAAAAAGAGAAATATGATCACATCTTTCCAGTTCTGAAGGACTTTCACTGGTTTTCACATCGAGGCAAAACTATATGTCGAAATGTGTCCGGCAAGACCCTGCGTCTAAGAAACCCACCCAATATATCTGAGCAAACTACTCACAATTTCAAGCAAACTGTAAGGCTTCTGGAGTAAAAATACTTTACATCTGAATACCCCAAAATACAAGATTTTGCTTGCATTGGAACAATCCATTACTAGTGCTCAAACCATCCTCTGCTATTCACTTACTCCTCTAAAGCGAGTGCCTCTAATGCCCTGAAAGCACATCTCTTCCACATACATCTGAATAATGAATCGTATGATAACTCATTTCCCCATCCACTAATCCACAATTTCCCAGTGTTTCCGAAATGTTAAGCTGTAAACTTCTGTACTGTTCACTTTTGCCTAGTTTAGTCTGTAATCTTAACTGTTTCATCTAAAATGCTCGGCGCATGTGGGCTACCGAAAACTGTGAAGTTAAATGAATACACAAACTGTTTCTTGAACATTGACGTTGCTCGGCTAGTCCACATTAGACTGAGCAGGGCTGCAGTGATAGGGGCTAACACTTACACGAGCTCCCTCTCAAGGTAAACCAAGGCTCTGGCTAGCCTACAGCTGCACCAGCTGCAGTCAGTTGCCCCAGCTTCGTGTCCTCATCTCTTTTAAGAAAATCAAATAAACAAACGAGAATTACCAACTTATGTGTAAAGTTGATTCTAATCATTTTAATCAGCATTTTTTCTTTAATCAATATACGTTATAAAGATACAATGAACCAATGCGTTTTTCTCAATCGGTGTTGGCAATATGCCTGCAAGCATACATACCAGGAGTGCATTTTCCACATCTAATACATGATTTAGAAGTATATTCTTATTTGCGTTTGGGCAGTGCTTTAAATGGGAAAAATAAGTGCAGGTTCATCAATTTAAGCAGTGAATAGAGAAGGGGCAGTTGTGGGTGGGGCTGGAGGCGGGGATTGGAGGCAGACATTTTAAAAGAAATTGGAATAGTTAAGGTGTGCATCCCCACCCCCATGATTGTTGATGTAAAACAAGCCTGAACAGGGGAGTGCACCCACCGTTGAAAGCGATAAAATGAAAAGATAAACACATTTCTATGAATCCACAACACTGGCGAAACATCGTGGTTCATCACCTACAATGGACTAAAAAGTCATGACAGTGGACTTTTGAAGCGCCATACGAGGTCAAATTGTGTATTATTAACATCAGCACTAAAATACTTGGAGCATGATCAGATGTTATTGAGATACCGGTATATGGCATTATGGGAAAAGGAGTCCAGTGAACAGACACGTAAATGTATTGGTGGGAAATGTTCAACACAGAGCCAATTGGGAGTGAATAGGGAGGGAAAGCATGGTGATAAAGGGGAGGAGTAAGGAAGTGACGAGTATGGTTGCAACAAGGAAGTAGAAGGAAGGCTTTTTTAAAACGCTCACAACAGGTATGGGAAGAACCTTGTTGGTTTTGTAATGGGTGATAAAATCGGGTAAAGAAAGGGGGCATTTGTTTAAAAATGGAATGTAAGCAAGGAATAGTTAAGGAAAGAGGGTATCAGCATGCGTGGGGGAAGAGAGTGGCGTAGAGAGAGATTCGTTTGAGATAAGCATACCGCTAAAAATATTTTCGCATGGTGACCAAGTAAATGAAGAAATTTTGTATTTGATATCGGGTGCAAATAGAACATTAAGGGCCTCATTATGATTGCGGTGAATCCGCATACTCCGGGCCGGCGGAAGCCACCGCCGGCCCGGAGTATGCGGATTCACCGCTGCAGCCACATAGAACACCCACCGCCAGATTAGGATGGCGGTGGGATTGCGGTTGGACCAGCGGCGGACGGCAGGTCCGTCCGCCACTGATCCGCGGGGTGGGGAGGGCTATTTGGTGACGGTGTCTGCAAGACACCGTCAGCCAAATTAGGATTTGCACGGAGACATGCTTTTCCGCGGAGGCTTTTCCGCCGTGGAAAAGCATGTGGACTTTGGCTTTTGGGGGCCCGTTGCGGGCCCCCAGGGTGTCGGGGGGTGGGGGGTGCACATGGGGGGTACCTATGGTACCCCCCAACATTTACATGCACAAAGCGGCAGGCACCGCGCGGTGCCTGCCGCTTTGTGCATGTAAATGTAATACATGCATTTTTAACATTGCGGTGGGTGCTGCTTGAAGCAGCACCCGCCGCAATGTTATTAATACAGGATGTGACCGCCAGGGTGGCGGTCACATCGTAATTTGCACGGAGGGACCGCCGCTGCCCCTGCGGACGGTCCCTCCACCTCTGGGGTGGCGGAGGGACGCAGGTCCGTCCGCCATCCTAATCTGCCCCTAAGTGCGCTGTTTAAACCTAATGAATTATGTGTATTTATGTATATAATAGTGATGGATTATTGTTGTTTTTATTATTGTTTGTAGTGACCCCTGACGAAGGGCACATTAAAAGCCCGAAATGCATTGGGATTTTGAAAAATAAAACACTGTTTGTGATGAACCCTGCATCAGTCGTATTTTAACATGAAGTCTGGATGGACACTGTTCAAATATTAGAAACTTGGTAAAAAGGCAAATTATTCCGTGTGTGGATCCGCTAACTTGAGAAGATGTGAACAAAGTTAAATGTTTGAACTAATGGTTTACAAGGATTAAACGGATAAAATAGGAGAAGTATAAATGATAGCCTAAGTGATGGCTCATCGCTGTGCGTTTGGAGGGGGCAAGATGATGTCCCCATTTCGTAGTTTATTAGACATTTAATGAGAGCCACATGTTCTTGGTTCCAATTGTGTTTGATAATACAGAAATATTTCTGCTATCTGTAGAGTCTTTGGTTTTTCCTCCCATGTGCAAAAGGTTATGTTCATTATTTTGGGAATGTCATACCAATGCAGATTGACTCTGAGCCTATGCACATATGAGACATAAAACTCATGAATGTTCTCATTGTGCACAACAGCCAATGTAGGCAATTTCACTGAGAAACCTGGATAATGATAGGCTTATTTATTTTGCCACCCATTCTTTAGGGTACACCTTGCACCTTTCACACAGTAAACATCAAAACTGAAGTCACAGAACCAACCCAAAGGAAAGGGAACATTTTAAATCTGGTCTTTAACACAATGCAGACTGCAATACTGTCTCAGCCATCATCTATCATGCAGCCAGCACCCACTATGGTCAATCAAAACCATCCACAGCTCCATCAATGGGAGCATGAGGTACCTAATGTGAGCAGGGGGCAAGTGAATTGATTACAGGGAACTAGAGTGGTGATACATGTGATGAATGTGCATATATATATATATAAATGGTGAGATGAATGCTATGGGATGAGTTGAACTAGCATATGTCAACGTAAAATTAATTAAATGAACGAGAGGTACCAGGGTGAGCAAAGCAAGCACAGGGCAAATGTGCCTTGAACTGGCTGGGTCAGGTGAGAATTGTGAGGAGAGAAAGGATGGGTCTGTTAAGGCAGGTTGAATAAATCAGACATGGTGGGTCAGTACAGAGTGGGAGAGTCAAGCACATATTGCATGATGTAAGCAAGGGTTGGCAAGGAAAATACAGGATGGGTGAGTCAAGCACAGGTGAGCACATGGTGGTCTAGACGATAACCGGTTGAGTAAAGCAAGTAATCTGGGTCTGTGGGAGAGGCAAGTACAGCTTGCATAAAGCAAACAGAAAATGTGCAAGGGGTGTAAAGGCTGGATAAATCCAGCACATTGTTGGTACAGTGGGCCCCTAAAGGTCAGAAGACCATGGAATTTTAAAGTAGTTTTTGTAGCCCGGACCAGGCCTCCTGGGCATTTGAGAGGTGCAAAAGAGATGCTAGTACAATTTTCTAGCATTTGGGTGTTCCCTACAACTTCCCTCCAGATAGTACAAGCGTAGACATTTGGAAAAAACATTTTGGTTTCAGAAAAGAGTTTCATGTGGAAGTTGCAAAAAACAAAGCAGAGTTACACCCCTGCTTCTCTTCTTTCCAAAATAATGGATCATCTACAAAAGACTACAGTCAGGACTTCATGCACAGTCTGGACTTTATGCGCAATCTGGACTTTATGCGCGGCCTGACTTCCTCAAACAACAGAGACTCTGGATGTAATACTGGCCCCGGATGCAAAGGCTGTGTTACTTTTTACCAAATGAAATTAAAGCTTTGCTTTACTGCAATATGAAACACTGGCAAACTCACCTCTGTTTCTTGATACCTCGCATTGAAAAACAGAAACAAATTAAAGAGGCCATCTAGTGAATACTGTCACACTAGATCTTAAAACTCCGTCTGACATCATCAAACATTCTATAATATTTTAATTTAGAAAGATGCTGGCCTGGTCTTAGAGAATTGTGATTTTTCTTAGGCTGGAGAGTCCTTTAAAGGGTATGAGTTAATCAGGTTTTCAACATCAGAACAACACCTGCTTTATACATAATCACAACTGTTCAAGATCACCTATGGAGTGAGAGGCTCAGTAAAGCCAAAATGTTTTCAAAACAGGGTTTGAGGAAGTGCCTGAACAAGAAGACAGAATGTGAGGAGGCGACTCCTGGTAACAATCACACTAGTCAGAAAGATTAAAGTCAGTATGTATCATGAGAGTGTGCGTTATTTTGAAGTCCATTCTTTTTTAAGTCACTCCTTTCCCTTTGTTTTTCTTGCCCATCTCCTTGTGCGTCTCAAAATCCATGAGATTTTATTCAACACCTCTTTTTCAGTGCCAAGAAAACCTGTTTATTATCCACAGTCTGTTGAAACCTAGCATCTATGTTTGAACAACCCCCCAACCACTTGCTTTCTCACCTGCAGTATTCATTGACTGCCTGCTCTCCTATGCTTTGGGGATCTTTATATTGTGTTCTACGGGCCATCTGCCATTCACCATCAGTCTGGCAAACCCTGTAGTATGGACTTATACTGCCTCTGGTTCACACAGACCCGGCAGGACTCCATTAGGTGGCTGTGAGTTTGTCTTCCCAGACTAAACACGCTTATTCACACATACTCACCGATCACATAAAAAACTCATACACATTTACGACCACTCACACACAATTTGACTCAGATAATTAGTTTGCACATTTACCTCATGTTAATAGCCAGAAAACTTAGACTCAAACTGTCCCTTCTGGACCCATGGTGGACACCCCTTGTCCACAATAATCTCTCAAAAGTCAGAAAAGGTAATATTCATGCACACAATAAAAGGCATTTAAATATGAGACGAGGTTGCAGATTACAAAATTGATGATGGAGTTCATTTTTTAATGGGCACCTAAACTAAAGACATTCAACCCTGATCATAAGTGCTGGGGGATTTAATGAATTGTTGGTAGGTGGATATCACTGATGTTTGTAGAGTACTTACTGCCAAACGGGAGCGTTTGGAATTTTCAAATCTTTTGATAATTAATACTGCAATTTGGATGAGTATGTGAAACTTGTCAAATGGACACAGATGGGCTGGGAAGGGTAAAGACAGTGGTGTGCATGCTGATGGACTGTCTGTCTGCCCTTCAATGGAGTGCCCAGCTGAATGATAATCGCTCAATATATGGTAGTGGCATGGTCGGATCAGAATCACAATTCGGGCCGCGCACCAACAAAAAAGGGGCCCACATTCCTGGATCACGCCTGTTCCTGAAACAGCAAATCTCATTGGGCTAATTCCTGAACACATATTTGATAAATTATGTATTTTAAAGCTTATAGAAACGGAAATATTGGCAAAAAATTAGAAACAATACATTTTGGCCAGGCGGGTGAGGTGAAATAAAGTGGCCCACAGGTCACATCTCCTGATCTGGCCATGTTTCACAACTGGCTGTTTTTTTTTTACTGGCATTACCAGTATTCGAATGTCCTTGCCAGTAAACAAATCTAGAAAATCACCTAAAGCTGGTAATTTCTCCTTTGATCAATATGCACTTTCAAGTTTAAGCAGTAAACAAGAGGTGAAAGCAGTTTAAAATGTGGTGTATAGCTGCTTTAATGACACATGACTGATGGTTAAAACTAAAAAAAGGAAGAAAAGCCATGTTGAAGAAATACAAACTTTTGTTTTATGTTGCAGCCTTTGCAGACTATGAAAACATGAGCAAACAGAAGATTCTTTTTTTATTGTACTTTTATTTATGTAGGGTGAACTATGCACAAGAGTAGATTACAGAAAATCAAATGTATTTTTATTGTAGGCCTTGGACAATTAAGTCATTTGTCCAGAATCACAGGAAGTTGAGCTGAAATTGGAACTCAAACCTATTTCCATAGTTCCTTATTCGGGAGCTCTGACCCTAACATTACAGCCTTCCAATGTTCCTATTTGGGAACGGTGCCTCACAGCGAAGCCTAGGCACACTTATACACCCCCCAATACCCTTCTCCACCAAGGTGTGAAAGACACTTGGGCTGCTACAACAGGCCCTCAGCGAGGCCAATTCACTTACTCTCCTCCTTTCCCAGCCAGCTATAGCCTCAGGGCGCTAGCCTGGATGGCGAGAAGTGAAGAAAAACAGAGATTTGCTATGGCTCCTTGGGAGCTGAGATGGCCCAACGGCCACATCACCTGCACCCAGCTGCACTCTCAACGCCTCACTTCAGATCAGTTAACAGCATGGCAGGGGTGTAAAAACCCGCTTCTGGGCGGGGAGAGGGGGCAAGATAAAGAATTGAGTGGCCTGGCCAATACTGGCCTAGAGACGCTGCTGCAAACTTGATGAGGCTCATTACAGTGACCTTGCAGGCAAGACAGGAAGGCTATGTAGGCCGGTTGACAAAAACCAGCCCACAAGAGACCCTAGGACACCGGCTCATCGCCCAATGCCTGACTTCCCAATCCGATGCTAGGTAGCGTGTCTTACACTACCCCCCACCCCCCTTCAGACTGGTGCTGAGAGGTGCAGTTATCTCAGGAGTCATGCTGCAAAAGTAAATTAGATTTGTGGGGTAGGGGACAGGCCCAGTGTCACTCAGACCTACAGTGTGATTGACTGGGTAGGGTCTGAGTGGATCCTTCACGTTCATTCACAGACGGCCGCGGGGCATCAAAAACCATAAACGGCCCTTAAGTGATGCAAATGAGCCGCTACGGGATTGCTCAGCAGTGGCTCCATTCAGAGGTGTAACACTGGCCTCTCCCTCTATTCTGCCTTCTCTTCTTTGGCAGCAGTTCCCCAGAGCACTTTCTGCGCAGCCGCACAGTCCCAAATACTATCGAGCCTGTCATGCCTAACTTTCCCCTAAGAGTACCGGTACTCTCCTTGGCAAAGGAAAAGTTTCGGTACTCAAAGGGAGAAAATTAAAAAGTGCCAGTACTCCGTACCAATTTAAAGCATTGCGTTTGGGTAGACGCACGTTTTGCTATGCACGATTTCTCTCTCAATCTTCTGCAGTAAGTAAAAATAGTCCTCTTTCAAATGGCGGCCTTGGTTCGGCCCTTTCAGCTTATCCGTTACTGGTACCACTAATGCATTTTCAATCCGATATTGCTTTATGTGAGGTGATTATAGCAACCACAGTCTCTATCTAGATGACGTCTTATTGGTAATAATAAAACACTAGAAACTTCCAAAGTGTAGCAGCTTCTGAACCCTACTAGGGGAAGAGACGAGCTTCATATAGGATGCTAGGGAATTACCAGCCGTAAGTAAAATCTGCCAAGGTAAAAATGGGTTGACAAATACCCTGAAGACTGCAATGCACGGGAAAGCTTCCACAAAAATACCGAACGCTTGCTAGAAATATTGTCAGTAGCAGAACTGCGCCATTTAGTGGGGATATCCGTGCCATTCATCCACCACACACACCCCCCACAAAGACACTTTACACGAACTTGGTGTTCACTGCGTAGCTTTTATTACTTATCAATAACACCATCTTTATTTGTTATTAAACCTCCAACTTTTTACCAATTTTATTAACCATCAAAATACCATTACTGAACCTAAGGAGGCGCAGTATCCATCTGCGCCACAGGTTACCATGTATTTACAATTCGTCAGCTTTAGATCCACTCGAGGCGTGTTGTACCAGCAGGACACAACCTAACCTCTTACCACTTAATACCATTACTGAACATAAGGAGGCGAAGTATCCATCTGCGCCACAGGTTACCATGTATTTACAATTCGTCAGCTCTAGATCCACTCGAGGCGTGTTGTACCAGCAGGACACAACCCAACCCCTTACCACTTCGTCCATATGAGATACCATGTTGCTTCATCCAAGCACCGGCTACTAGGGTAGGGCCGGAGAGTCCAGGACCACCAGCAGGACGGCCCTCTCTCCCGCCAGCCCAGAGCCCCAATGACTGCCTCCCTGTTGCAAGGTCAGGCAGTTTCCGCATAAAGAAGTCCCCGGGCCTTTTCCTCTTGTCCGGGACGCTACTCCACGAGGCGAGAGGACAAAGAGGGCTACTCCCTTGATTCAGGCTACTTTATCACCTAAGGGGAGGGACCGCCAATGCCCCTCCTTAAATCGCATTTCAGGCATCCCTCCCCTTGCCCACTTTCAGGGAAACGAAACCGTTCCCTCGGCACTGAAATCCTACTAAAGGCACCCCTCCCCTAGACACAGGGGGTGCCTCTCATAGTGGGGATATCCGTGCCATTCGTCCACCGCACACCCCCCACAAAGACACTTTACACGAACTTGGTGTTCACTGCGTAGCTTTTATTACTTGTCAATAACACCATCTTTATTTGTTATTAAACCTCCAACTTTTTACCAATTTTATTAACCATCAAAATACCATTACTGAACCTAAGGAGGCGCAGTATCCATCTGCGCCACAGGTTACCATGTATTTACAATTCGTCAGCTTTAGATCCACTCGAGGCGTGTTGTACCAGCAGGACACAACCCAACCTCTTACCACTTAATACCATTACTGAACATAAGGAGGCGCAGTATCCATCTGCGCCACAGGTTACCATGTATTTACAATTAGTCAGCTCTAGATCCACTGGAGGCGTGTTGTACCAGCAGGACACAACCCAACCCCTTACCACTTCGTCCATATGAGATACCATGTTGCTTCATCCAAGCACCAGCTACTAGGGTAGGGCCGGAGAGTCCAGGACCACCAGCAGGACGGCCCCCTCTCCCGCCAGCCCCAATGACTTCTCCCTGTTGCAAGATCAGGCAGTTTCCGCATAAAGAAGTCCCCGGGCCTTTTCCTCTTGTCCGGGACCCCACCACAGGGCAAGTAGCCCACTGGCGCTCTTGCCCTCCCCCCAAGCTGCTCCACTTTCCATTTGTGATGCCATGGGCTATACGTTTGAATGCAACTCCATAGACCCCCAGTATAGTTTGGACAAACAGCTCCAATCCTGCCCTGGACAGCTGCAATCCCTCTGCCCAATACAAATCCGAGTTTAATGCCTGCAGCATACTATGCCTACTGGGATGAATTTGGAAACCCCGCTATAGTTTCCTACCTCTCGATTCAGTTTTCTCACAGACGTGTTCGCCGCGGCTAAAGACACTCCAGCACCCCAGACTCTACTAGCGAACACCTCTGACCATAAGATAATGGTGTCTAGCAATACTTTCTTGACCCATGTGAAGGGAGGGAACAGGGCCTTCTTCATCCCCTCCTGCCACCCGGAACCATATTTCCCCCCCGAGTGAATAACCAACACATCTGGAATGTGCATACCATCGTCCAGTGCACTATGCAAATGGCCTGCAACGTCCTCCACACGATGCCCATCAATACCTAACCAATTATGGTTGACTCCCATGGCCCTTTGCATTCCCAATTCTCCAGACTGAGTATAACCGAATCTCCACACCAGCATACCTGCGTCTCATTACTGGACACCACTGCATATAAGCCCCCAGACAAAAGACAGAAGAGGGCATAATTATCAAACCGCCAAAACCCCTGGTTCCTACCTACACCAGCTGTAGTCTGAAATAGCGCTTGATCTTAGCTGCACCCAAGCGGCTTTCCCTAGCGGGTCCGTTTTGACCTCCTTACTCTGACCAGCGCGCTCCGATATCCTGAATGCTCCTAAAAAGGCGAAGGAATACGCAAATCTCAGCAGATGTACTACGTATGACGACCAACACACCTGAGGTAACACGCTCAGGATATTTACCAGGGTCTCCTGTTCTCATTCACGCTTGGAGCCAGCCTTTCCCAACCTGTTAGAGCCCGCCTAACTCTAGCATACTTGGTAGGATCCTCTACCTCTTTTAATCCAGCAAAGAAGGCAATTGCCGACAACTGCCTCCTGACTAGGGCCAACGACCGCCCATTCTCTTTCTGATGAACTATGAACCATAGCACCCCCTGTGTTGTGAATTCCACTGTGCCCCCATCTTTCCGCCCCACTTTTATGTATACCTGGCATGCCTTCTCATACATCCACTAAGTCTTGGGCGCAACCGACGCCGCTATGAGTTCGGGAGCAATGGGGCACCAAACTTCCATAAGCTTTTCGGGAAGATGTCATCGGAACGCCCACCTGCGGCCATCGCGCTCTGAATTCTCTCAACTTAACGAGACAGAGCCTCAACATCTGCATTATCCACACCTGGTACATGTTTTGCAGTAAAATACATGTTGGGCAATAAAATACGCATTACGCCTGAGGAAAACCCCGCACCATCTCTTTAAGCCAACGAAGTACCCACGTGCCCTCTGACTGTTCACTGCCAGGACAACCGACATGCTGTCTGACCAACATACAATGCGCTTGTTTTCTAGTAAGCGCCCCACACCTGAAGAGCCACCATAATGGGAAACAACTCCATAAAATTAATATTGCTGACCAATCCCGTCCTGACCCCCTCCGCTGGCCAATCCTGACTACACCACCTTGATCCCAGTACTGCACCGAACCCAACACTGCCCGCCACATCTGTGTAAAGCTCGAACTCACCGTTCTCCTGTGCCGGGTGTTGCCAAATCCCCGAACCGTTGAAACGCTCCCAAAAATTCTCTCCACTTGATCAAGCCATCCTGTCTATATTACTGGAGAATACCCTGCCCATGCGCATACTCCGTAATGCAAAATTGAGTTGCCCCACCAACCCCTGCACCTGCACCTGGCTGGCTGGCGCAAGGTAACCTCGCGTGCCCTTAAACACTCCTCCACAGAGGTTTGACCAGCCTATGTTAAGTCCTAACACTAACCACATGAGATGATCTGCTCATTTTGTGCATGCCCAAAGCCCTCTACTGCTGTCCCCACTAAACTACGATCCACGGTTCCTTGTATTTACTAGATTAGGTGGTGTCAGAAACCTGATAAAATCGTGCATGAAATAAATTAGGCCAGCTAGCGTTATTAAAATTAAGTGAAATTAATCCCAGTGAGCTTGAAGTAAATCATGATGAGAGACTTGTTTACGTATCACGACATATCTGACAATCCGCCTGGCACCATGCCCCTTTGTTTCTTACTGTGTGTAAAAGGTACTGCAACGCGTTTTATCAGCCAAGCTCAAAGGAAAGCCACTACTACGGTGAAGCCACACCACCGGGCTAGCTGGGCCTGCTCCATTCACCTGGCCCCCGAAGATAATCCCCCATACCGTGTAGCCACCGCTGAACTTTCAATGTGTTCGCACCAAGGGAGAAACTTGTATCTGATGTAGTATCCCCATACCAATGAGCCCACCGAGAAGCAAACTCGCATCCCTCTTTGAGGTTCAGGTTCCTATTCCATCACCATGGCATATCTTATGGCAATATTCATACTGTTACCACAGAAAACCTGGGCTCCTTCGCCCATGTGAGCTGGCACCGATATGACGGCCATCCTTAAGTTCCTGCCAGTTGCCTTCCGACGACCACGTTACCGCCCTTCACAGCATAGTCCGCCCCCGCCAACATATAAAGAAAACAAGCAGTTAATGTTATGTGGTTTTTCACTTTGAAGGCGCATGTGTGGAGCAGAAAGTTCATCTTTATAAAACCACAAGCAATTTCCCGGTATAACCACTGTAGCTTCATTGCTTTCTGAAGCTGCTCATCCCTAAGCGTAAGCTATGCAAGCACGCTCAGCATCACACACACCAGCGCTTAACTCATACCTATGAAAACATCACCCTACATATTTGGAATGCCTTTCCTCTGTTGTGGCGCCAATTCTCTAATATAATTGTTTGCCCATCCTGCACTGCCGCTATCCAGATATTTCTGTAGGAAGAGTATGAAATAGCGCCGCAGAATTCCCAGCTGTCTCTGCACTCCACCCTTGCAATCTATGGAAATTACCATTTTATTTACTGGCAGCACTTGTTCACCAGAAATGGGTAACCACCGTAAAACATACTTATTCAACCTTGACGATCACCGTTTTCCACCTTTTAAATACTCCCAGTCAGTGTTGCTTATTTCCTCAACCGAAAAACGTACTCTTGTTTTCGTGATCTTTCCAGCTGTAAAATATCACAGAACCATTGTCTGCACCCACCCGTGGTACAGATTACTCAAACATGGTCTGCTTATGCCCAGCGGTCCTTTCAACACAATATTCTACCACCTAAATGCTGTTTTCCAATACCATAGCTGGGACTATATGCACTATGTACGCTCTGTGTGAGAGGATTAATAGCCACGTCCTTCGCTTCACATAGCTGCATATAACTGTGCTGGCAGGAGTTCCCGCCGTTTAAACCAGGTCCGGATCAGAACCAAGAATCATTGCCCAAGCGACTTCACATAACCCGCAAACGTGTTTGTATACACGACATTTTAAATGCCTGTATCAATTCAAGCACTCACACTAACTGCACAGTATTGAAACGAAAGAAATACAGTACAAGTGGCTGTGTTTTTTCCTTGTAAAATGACGACAAACATGCAGGTTATTTTATAGGTGTATCTACAGTATCCAGTCTTAACGATTAATTATACTGAGATTAAAATAGAATGCAATAATTAAACAATGCTCTAACCATGCAAAGCCTGCAGATTCCTTATTTGTCTCAACTGGTCCTTTTGTAAAGCGCTCTGACACCTTCGGGAAATGTTTGCGCTATAGAAAATCGCATAAACAAATAACTTTAAAAAGAGGTCAGCATAGCAACAGCAAAACGGAATGCAGGTGTTTCGCTCCGTTTACTAATCAACGCGCCATCACCTTCCTGTGTGCTGGAAAATGAAGCACATGTGCTTTGCAAGGGGTGTGGATTACATGCGCCGATGTAGTTAGCTCAGTCAGCACCGGGCTTGCTGAATACGAGGCCTGCCTAGTCTTGATTCCACCTAATGCCACTTTCTTCCACCAGCCTACTCTTCCTGTATTTATCTCGCTGCTGTGTGTTCTTTTTCAACCTCGTGTACCACTGTTTTCATATCTTTCGTTACTTCTTTCTCTCTTTTCTGTCTTTCTCTGTTGCTCTGGCTCAAAGTCCAATGATAGAAAATAAATACCCGACGCCCGAAGAAGACAGTGGGTTGCCATTACAGGCAATCCTTTAGCACTGCGGCCAGATGTTAGTTGTGGGAGAGTGTGGACACAATCAAGACAGCTAATATTCGGTTTAATTCTATGTACTAATCTTACGCTGTCCCCCATGATCTTTGCTTCTTGGTGTTACCACAAAAAGGCATGTTTGACGACAGAAGAAGCCTATGTAATTGATCTCTAAATGCATTCAGTTTCACTGTGCTGCAAACATCACCTATTTATTAATATTGGGCGATGTTTATCCCATGTGCGAGCAGCAATAAACTACCGACTCAACCACATTTAAAATGATCGAAATGAATAGGGGCCCCCGGCAACCCTCACGACCACGCTTCTCAGCGCGGCACCACCATGCTTCCCCGTCTGCCTCCAAACTCAAGCAACAGGGGCAACTAATTCATTTATATGTACTGGCGGTCAACTCTCCCACGGGCACCCACCCCTTCATAACGGAACCCTAACCAAACATATACTGCAAAACCCCAACCGAATCAACGCTATAAAATGTAGGTGTACAAGTACGAGACTTGTGGTCACAAGCCAATGGGCCATAGTGTGAGCAGCAGCCCTGGATCCTTGCACCGCTGAACGTCTGGATTCAGCGCTTGCACTGGCTGAAGAACGTCTGTATTAAGAGCTTGCACTGGCTAAAGTACAATCGTCTTAACCGAATATTTCCCCGAGTTAAAGCACAATTTTCAGACCGGCACATCTCGCAAACAAACACCCAGCTTGTACTCATCATCGCGGTGGATGCCGAAACAATCCACACGTCAACACTTCTAAGTGTTTCCCCCCTTAGTAACGCCGAGCCTCGCTTCCCGCTAAGAAACAGCACTTTCAAATAGACACGCCCGTCACTTCCCTGGTAGTTCAAAGGGGCTTCTCAGAACACACGCCCACATGCGTCCAGCCGCAGGCTTTTCCCCGCGCTAACCTGTATTGAAAAAAGCCCCTAAGTACACTGTCATTAATTGATTCCGATGACATCCTAATGATGCCCCACAAGCTTCCCAACTACGCGTGAGGCCCCCTCACCTTTGCGAGTCGCCGACAACGCCGCCGGGCCCAGTTAGCCACCCCAAGCCAACTGTTCCTGCTGCGCCTTTCTGGCTACTCCACGAGGCGAGAGGACAAAGAGGGCTACTCCCTTGATTCAGGCTACTTTATCACCTAAGGGGAGGGACCGCCAATGCCCCTCCTTTAATCACATTTCAGGCATCCCTCACCTTGCCCACTTTCAGGGAAACGAAACCGTTCCCTCGGCACTGAAAACCCACTAAAGGCACCCCTCCCCTAGACGCGGGGGGTGCCTCTCAGAATAATAGCCCAGGGATATTCTGCCATGGAACAATAGCCGCCAGAGTACTAGGGTCAGATCAAGCCCAGATTGCAGAGTCACAGAAAATGGTCTCACAATCTTTTTGGGTCAAGTCAAGTAGTCCACAATAAAGGTTTATGCAGAAATATGGCTCTGGTATACTAGATTCAATATACATCTCAGCAGGTCATATTTGTTACGTGAGAGCATTTACAGTAACGCGAACATTGAAATATTCTGTAAGGGTGCACAGTAAATTATTTCTTTATATCATATATGTAAACTCTGATAAAATATGAATGACATGCTAGTGTTCCTTTATTTATTTATTTTTAGGTTTTTGTAGAGCATCCCGGCGCTAAGGTCCATCAACCACAGTCAAATGGAATATGTGCTAAACTGTGGGAGATTCTGAAAAGTTTGGGCTTTCCTGGCTCACTCTTAAGATTAATTGTAAGACTCCACGAGGGGACATACGCCAGGATCAGATGGGGTACACAGGGCCAACTGACAGATAGGGTACCTGTGAGGAGTGGAGTCCGTCAAGGGTGTGTCATGGCTCCGACTCTCTTCTCCTTGTTTGTGAATGGAGTGGTGGACCATCTGAGAGGAGAAGAGACGGATGCCCCAACCCTGGCGGGGGAAAAGATTCAGACCCTGCTCTTTGCTGACGATACCTTACTGATAGCTAAATCCCCGATAGGCCTGCACAAACTCCTGCAGCGTTTCTCCTCCTTTTGTACAGAGAGAGGCCTAACCATCAACACCACCAAAACCAAATTGATGGCCTTTTCACCCGCCAAAAATTTTAAAAACAATTTTCTGCTTAATGGGACTCCCTTGGAGTTGGTCGAGGCATTCGACTATTTAGGGGTCCGGATAAATAGCCGAATGACCTGGAAGGATCACTTAGCGAAAATGCTATTGGGCCACAAAAGAGTGTCGGGGGTGATCTTACGAGAGTACCGGGCATCAATCAGTAAACCAGTGTCCCCGGTAATGGCTATCTACGATGGCCAGATACTCCCGGCTGCATTGTACGGCTCCGAACTATGGGGGTTCGACAATGTAAATGAGCTAACCTTAGCAGAAAATAAGTTTTTGAGAGATGTGGTGGCACTCCCTGTTTCCACCCCGCTTATCCCCTTGCGGTTAGACCTTGGTAGACGTGCCCTAAAGGATATAGTGAGGCTGCGACCATTGCTTTTTTGGGTCCGCCTGAGAAGGACTAAGGAGTTGGCCAAATATGCTGAAGTACTGGACGAGCTAATTTTACTCGACTCTGGGTGTAAAATTGGCTGGTTGAAAAATTTGAGGCTACTGGTCTCCCAATTGGGTTTGAGAGATATTTGGGAGTCTCAAGCGCCCCCGCCCAAAATGGTGATCAAGAAATTATATTGGGATTGGGTTCAGGCTGAAGCATCACGTGGTATAACAGGGGGTTCACTTACAGAGTCTTTTCTGGAGTGTAAGTGTGTAAGGAAACTTGAACCCTTCCTTGACTTGATAACCAAGCCTCTAGACAGGGCCCTCTTTTTAAAATTAAGGTACGGTACCCTCCCGGTACACGAATTTACTTCAAAATGGTCCAACCAGGGCGGCCCCTTGCGATCTTGTCCTGGCTGTGCGGCCCCTAAAGAGTCCGTGGCCCATCTTCTTTTTGCCTGCCCCGCGTATAAAGTGACGCAGAAAAACTGGTTGAAACCAGTATGTAAAGGTTTGGGGATGAGGTGCCATCGCTCGGCCTTACGAGTGATTACATCGGATCTATCATCTACCCCATTGATATGCGGGGTGGCAAAGTTTTTAGGTAGTGCCTGGATTATTAGATCAAGATCTCTGGGAATGATTGCAAGGCCTCTACCAACCCAGAGTGGAGTTATTTGAAGCTGCTAATTCTGAGTGCCTGGAGTATTTTTTTTTTGTCCATGGTTTTATTAATTATGATAGTGCTCAGTCGTATTTTAAGTATGGTCAACCCTTGTTGTTGCTAGTATAATTTGATGGAATGTATTTTAAAATGTATATTGTTGTCTTTTAAGGTGATCAATTTTACCGAATAAAGATTTATACACATAAAAAGAATATGTAAAAGGACATATTGAGCAGTCAGGTTGTCAGGCACCATTTGAAGGAGCTCTCATCTTTGGTGGCCCATAAATAGAGGGGAATAGCATTCCAGCTGGAGGCAGCAAGGGCGGAGATGGAAGATCTTTTTTGCTACAGGTTTGGAAAATTAATGTATTCTTGGTAATTCCCAGAGTCACTCATAGGTATGTTCCCAGCTCAATCAGAGCTTTGTCTTAAAGTTGCCTAAAGCCATTAGAGGTCTCCTGATGATATTTTATTTATTGATTTAAAAGGTTTTACATAGCGCTAGCTGGACCCTAGTGTATCAGAGCGCTTTACATGGTAACATCAAGATAAGCATTATATTACAGCACTTCAAGAGTATAAATGCAAGAGAGGTGAGGAAACCTTGGTACAAGGGAAGCTATATGGACCAAAGGACATTGGAAAACACTGAAACATATGAGAACCAAAGACTAATGGTATCAGAATTACAGTATATTATAGCAAATAAAGAGTAAAGACATTAAGTGTGATAGTTGAGACTGAAGAAGGGAGGGGGAAAACTTGTGAGGGAGCGAAATTAAAGGGGAAGGGTGAAGAAGCGCTAAGTCAGTGAGGACTAGAGCAAAGAGAAAAAGGGAAAATGAGGTTGTGTGAGAGGGGAAAGGAAGACTAAATGATGTGGCTGTAGGATGAGGCAGGTGAAGCAGTCAGGAGATTAGTATGGAGAGGCCAGGTCAGAGAGACAAGGGCAATAGACCATACAAAGGTTTAGTGAAATAGAAGGGTATGGATGTAAGATAGAGGAGATTATGAGAGAGGGGAGGGATGAGGAAATAAGCAGATAGATGCGTGTGCATATACAACTGAGAGACGCTGTCTAGGGACAAGTGTCAAGTGCAGGGAATTAAGGGCCCCTGTAGTGGTTAAGAAGGTGCATTTTCAGGGCTTTTTGAAGCTGTAGTAGGAGGGGTTGCAGAATAATTCTATGGGGAGTGATTTCCAGATGGATGGCACATTTCCAGAGAAGGAGCGTGATTGGGTGGATTTCTTATTTAACAGAGAAGGGATGAGAACGAGGTTGCTGGTGCTCCTCAAATCTCTGGAGCTGTCGGCTTTATGAAGTTTTTCCGATAGGTATTGAGGGGTGTTTTGATGAAGGGCTTTATGTGTGATGCAAGCGGTTTTGTAGGTGGATCTGCCTTCTACGGGGAGCCATTTGAGAGATTTGAGGACAGGAGAGATGTGATCTAATCGTTTGCAGTTCGTGATGAGCCTAGCAGCAAGGTTGAAGACAGATTTAGTTGGGGCTAAGCGGGTTTTTGGAGTTCCTGTGAGGATGGCGTTGCCAAAGTTGATATTCGATAGGACAAATGATTGGACAACAGATTTAAAGTCCTCATCGGGGATGAAGGGTTTTATTTTCTTGAGGTGATGTAGTGTGAAGAGTGCACCCTTAACTGCATTTTTTATGTGTGAAATGAGACTGAGATTCTGGTCAATGATGATCCCGAGGGATTTAACTGAGCTGGATAAGGTGAAAGAGAATCTAAGAGCATTAAGGTCTGATATCTAGGACTGGATGGGGAGCAGGTTGTTTATTGGTGAGATTTCAGTTTTTTTAGGGTTAAGTTTAAGGTGGTTGCAGTGGAACCAGGATTTCATCTTAATCAAAGTGTCATTGAGGTGCAAGATATCAGAACGTGATTTAATCTTGCAGTAGATTTGGGTGTCATCAGCGTAAAGGTGGTAGTTGATTTCAGATTGCTTTAGAATGAGGGTAAGGGGCTCCATGAAGAGCTTGAACAAAGAGGGAGAGAGCATGGATCCTTGGGGGACACCAAGGGAAATGGGTCTAGGTTTAGAGAGGCAATCGCAAATATGTATTTGTTGGCACCTGTTTTGGAAAAAGGAAGATAACCACTTGAGGACAGAACCATTAAGGCCAAAATGGTCTTTGAGAGTGTTAAGAAGGGCAGAGTGATTTACAGTATCGAACGCAGCAGAGAGGTCAAGCAGGATAAGAAGGGAGGATTTGTCTTTGTCAAGGGATTGATGGATGTCATCAATTACGTTAATCATGGTTGTTTCAGTACTGCAGCCCTTTCTAAAACCTGATTTAAGTGGATCCAACAGATCAAAGGAGGAGATATTTTTGCCCAACTGAAGTAGTGATGAAGCAAGATTTCGCATATTACGCGACTTGCTTGAAATCAAGAACCTCGAATAACTTATAACCCTATAACTCAACCTGTACGTCTTACTAATTTCCCTTATTCTGAATATTTGGGTGTCCTAGTGATGCTTGTGTATGTGTTTTACTAACTCTGTAACTCTTGTTCCTAAAATGGCCACTGCTTGGAGGTTTTTTTTTCTGCGCATGCGTTAGTCACACTCACGTGACGTGACGCACTTGCAGTTTTGGTGGGAAACTTTGCGCTTGCGTACTTGCTTCTAAAATGGCTGTCTGTGTCCTAACGTGGTGAAGCTTGTGCAGATGCTTTCGTGTTGTTGTCGGTTTGCACTAATCATTCACGCAATAGTATATTATAAAGTAAGGGGTATAGAGTAGCTGTTCATGGTATACAGTGAATTCATTTATTTCTATGCTTTAATTTGTTTTCGCTTACTTTTCATGTACCACGGTATGGAGGGTTGATGGGATGCACGGGAATCCATATTGAAGTACACTACTGCGCATGACAGAAATTCGGCCAGTGGCATTGAACGACTGCCAACCAGAGGTGGCAGCCAAGACGTGCCTGGGAAGATGCACCTTCACCCAGCCGAAGAAGTCAAATTGTACTGCAGTTGCTACAAATGTTATTTTCTATTGTATTCTGTCAAATATCTTGTGAGAACCCCAAAATCACTAGGCGGTCTCAGAGCATGCAAATTTAGGCTTGTAGACGTAAATTGTGATTGGTGTGTTAACCTATCCTACTTGAGGACCAATCGAAATTTGGGAATTCTGACACTTGCAACATTTGGGGGGTGGTACACTGACCCGAAAACAGTATAACTAGCCTAGGTTTAGCTAGAGAAATTGTCCGACTTGTCCGAATAGCTGACCTGTCACTGACCCAACGCACTCAATAGGTGACTGAATACAGAGCGCTGCGGAGCACTCTGTCCGAAATATACCATAGACTCTGGAGGTTTTACTAAACCTTAAGTGCTGGCGGAGCACTTTGCTGGGGAATTCGCTAACCCAATCGGGGTTCTGACTGATAGCTGCAGAGAGGGTGGAGCGCAGGCGTTGCTTCCAAACTGCGGGTGCTGGTCGTTCCTTGGTGGTCCTGTCCTGATCCTAATCTGGTTTTCCTGTCCTGTTCTGGGGTGTCCATTCTGCACCTGCTGTCCCATTGATGACTGTCCTTCCTTGGGGTAGTTCCTGTCCTTGACTGATCCGTGGCCAGGGTTGGTCTTCACACCATTCTAGGTAAATATATAGTGCTGAGAACTCTATACTGCACCTTCTATTTTTCTGTCTTTGCTTTAATAAAGACATACTTTTGCGCATACATTGACTTTCCATGCTTTTGCAACGCTATTGAATGAAAGTTCACACGTTATTGCTGTTTCCTAGCATGTTCCTATGTTACCCTCCCTTTATGCACCTTTCTCCATACTGTTTATGACATATAGATGTGGTTTATAATTTTCTCCTTTTCAAGCTGATTGAAGTAAAATAGCTAGAACTTAGCGTGTTCCATTTTTCCCCCCACCTATAGATTGCATAGGATTTTTCAAACTTTATTCAACCTGTGTAGTATTTTCCCAGTAGTAAATTTCTAGATGTGCATAAATTTGACCTTTTTTAGTTATCCATTCTCGAGTTCCATTCTTGAATTCTGATTAGCATATTCCCTGTTCTTATCTCCCATTAGTCTCATAAATGGTTGCCCTGATTTACTTTTTGTATGGTTATGTGATCTTCATTATCTTGATTGTTGATTGTCTCTTGGTAGTGAACTGTTTACTTTCTGAATCTGAAATCTAGATAAAGCTTTTAAAACTTCCCAGTACTCTGTGGTTATTTGATGAATACAGAAGAAATAAAGTCGGTATTGTAGTTTGCCTGCCTTTCTATTACAGCTAGCTCCCTGATCCGTTGTGGTCATAGCTACCCGTAACGGTGGATTGGTAAGTCGGGTACAATAGAAATAAATAGGAAGGAATCAGGGTTGCTGGTAGTAGTGTTGTAAGGTCACCTGATTAATGTATATGGTGAATTGAAGTTTATGGGCCCGAAACGTATATGATAAAATTATTGGTCGGGTGACCTGCGATCTCTATCAGTAATTTTCTGGTAGCAGAGGATGGTTAGGGACTAGTTAAAGTTAGGTAGGACTAGTTAAGCTAGGTAGGTCGGATACTGCTAAATTTTATTGCTGCTAAAAAAAAAGGTAAACATTTTTGTGAATTAATCACTCACGTGAAATGCTTTGCTTTGAAAAATTATGAAATGTTTTAAACTGTTTTTCTTAATATTATACTGATATATGTATTAACCCACTCGTTAGTAAAGTGTTTTATGTTTGTTGGGAATCCCCTGGGAATTGAATAGCGAGTGGTGAAGAGAATCCACTGCGCTTTGAGGTCACTGGTTCAAGGAAAGTTGGTGCAGGTTAGGCAGAACTGGAAGCACTAATGTGTGTTTTTTCTGAATGTATATTCGAATAATTGATAGCAACGAGATCGCTGGCAAAACTTCTATTGTGATATAACCTAGTAAGGGTCGCACCGGAAGGAGTAGCAGGTTCGTCGGAGCTTGGGTGATAGCAAAGGGGTTCGCTGGTGAAACTTTACACTTAGTATATATCCCGGAAAGAAGTGGATA
Source organism: Lissotriton helveticus (assembly GCF_964261635.1). NCBI lineage: Eukaryota > Metazoa > Chordata > Amphibia > Caudata > Salamandridae > Lissotriton > Lissotriton helveticus. Next base: position 656,792,624 of record NC_136072.1, read on the forward strand.
AGTCTAAGAAGTAGCAGGTTCTCTAATGCTTGAGTGAAGGGTAGGCAGAAGAGATCTATCCGTAGTGTGTGAAAAGTAAATGGAAGTAGTTTACTTGCATTGAAACAAATCTTTACTGTCTAGACACTTGAGTACAGTGGCGAATGTGTTTACGTTGTTAAATAACCAAAGCACTTGCACTTTAAAAGAGAAATCAAGTTTCCGTTACCTTGTGAAGGAGGGAGTCAGTTGCGAAGCAGCTCTGACGTCACTCTGTGCCGCGCTGGGATTGGTCGAAACAGCGGGAGTGTAGCGGAGCTGGAATTGTAAAGGCGGGGTGAGTGCCGAAGCGTGAGAACTGTCTCGCGAAAAGGCCGCGCACCCATTGGTCGAGATTATTTGAAACCGTGCACTTCATTGCTTGCACAAAAATAAAAGACGCACTTGGATTGGAAGTGATTTGTAAACAGAGTCACTCGCAGAAATCGTATGTGGCATTCGTATAGACCGCATACTAGACCTGATCCACGACATTTAGGGTTTGAGAACGATCAGTGGAAAGGGCATAACACCAGCATTATGTACGGAAATAAGAGAAAATTATCCCTTGTAAATAAGGTGAAGAATTATTTCAAAAAGGACAAACCGATTAAAACCAGAGAAGGTGTTGTCATTCCGCCACCGAATACTCCCGCATCTTTCATGATGTTTGATAAACGGTACCACTCGTGTGTATGGTTGGAAAACTGGGCGGAATACACAAAGGATGACGGAATTTTGGCTTTTCCGTTAGAAGGTACATTTAATGTCAGGATTCTATTTAATTTGAGAACCCGAATGAATGATTTACATCCCAGACCTAGATTAACGCAGTACGAAGCACTAGAGGAATGGGAGATCGAGGCTTTTGAAAGGGATAAGCCCCGAATGGATAAAGGGTTAACAAAATTTTATCCAAAGTTAAAACAGGGGACCCGAGACAAAAAGATGAAACAGTGGAGACAGAATATGATTGTAGAAGGACTGTTTCCAATGATGCCAATGGGTGGTCCTTCGGGGGGGGAGAAGAAGACAGAAAAGTGCAAACATTGGGTGCCCATTGGGGAGTCGGATGATGAATTATTAGATGACATGTTTATGAGAAGTCCGCCTCCTTATAATGAAGGACACAGACCCTCTAGTGCAGGGGATAATTCTCGAAGACCTCCTCCCCAGGATGAGGCCAGATCTGTAAGTGTAGGAGAGGGTTGTCAAATACCTCCCTATAACGAGGGTTTAAGACTCATAGGTGATAGTGATATCAGTCAAAGAACACCATTTAGTGGGGAGTCAAGATACTCAGGAGAAAGAGACTTCTGTTCTAGACCCCCATACGAAGGTGAGGCAAGACCCTCAATTTCAGGGATTCCGTTCTCAAGACCTTCATATGAGGAATAACCAAGATCCCTATGCACAGGAAGTTTGTTCCCAAAACCTAATTATGGTGAAGGACCAAGTGAGACGCATCCCACTGCCCGAGTTATGCTCCAACTTTGACCCCGCAGGTATTACATGAAAAATCTTTAGACAGGTTATTGCAGGAAAAGGAGCGAGAGGCTCTAGCTAAACAGAGAGCCGAGATAATTCAGAAAAATCTCCCAGTTAAATACAAGCCCTGAAGCATTGACAATCCCGGTAACAATTGGACCAGTGGTTCCGTTGTATGGGGACCGACAAGGGAGTCCAAAAACTCCAGTTATTACCCCAGTTATAGCACAGCCGAGACCAGAGCCCTTAATCGTGGATGACCATACCAGTGAATGTGAGTCTGAGGTCTCGCTAATGGATCTGCCCATTAGGGATACAGGGAAAAGATTACAGAAGAGACATAATCCTTTCAATACGAGGGAGATTCAAATGGAATCGACTTCGGGTACCAAGAGTGTCACGTTGGTGACTCCTGAAGAAATTGAAAGATGGATTCGAGAATTAGAAAAACAAACTCCTCAGTCGAAACCTTTAGATATCTACAAGCTGAGAGTAGAAATGGAAGAACTGATGTCAGGAAATGTGGGGTTAGACAGATTGAATACCTATTCCGAGGAAGAGCAATGTTTATCTGCAAAAGTCTTACCCGGAACACCAGAGTGCTCCATGAGAAGCTAACAGACACTGCAGCTAGTATGGGAATAGATATTTCAAAATCAAAACCATTGCAAAAACCGTACCGAGCAGATTTCTCAGACAAAGATTTTGAAAACATGAATGTGTCAGGAAAGAAGGCGCAGGTCAAAGAATTATTGACGGTTTGCAAAAATGGGGAGACGTACAAAAGTGGAAAGCCAGGTGGGCCAAGAAAAAAGATGAGGCTAGATCCAAACAGACGACTTCTGAGTTCGTTCTAAAAGAAGCTGACAAGCCAGAGCAATTATACCCTATGCGTGAAGTGCCAGGGGGAAAATATGTGCACGTTCCATGGTCCAGACAGGATATTGTGTCCTTTACCAATGACTTTCCAAAATAACGAGAAAAGCCTGTGGACTGGTACAGGCAGGTGGAAAGGTTTGTAAAGGTGCAAAAATGCCTATGGAAAGATTTGGATGGGTTTTTTGATATAGTGGTTCCTGTGGATTTATGGACCGAATGTAAGGTTGCCATTGATTGGCCTAACAAAGAATATACAAGGGACCCGGTTACAGGTGCTCCCTCAGATGAGGTGATGAGAAAATATGACCGGGTTATGTTACACTTGAAGAAAAAGGTGCCTGCAAAGGAAACAGATTGAACCAAAATAGATAGAACCACGCAGGAAAGGGATGAGACTGTGCATTCCTTCTATGAAAGACTGTTACAGGTGTTTAAAACGTACAGTGGTATATATAACATCGAGATGAAGGACATGACCCACTTCATTTACAGGTTTGTAAACGGTTTAAGACCCGAAATTTGCCAGTGGATCATAGACAATAAAATTTGTTGGCAATCTAAGAAAATGGATGAAGTCTTGCGATACGCAAAGTATTGCGAAGACGAGATGGCAGACAAGCGAAAGGCTCTGAAAGAAAAAGTTATGTGGGCACAGGTAAAGTTGGCAGAACAACAGGAAAAGCAACTGAATAAAATGAATAAGAATTCCCAAAATCAAGGTTCTGGGGGTGGAGGGAAGCCCAAAGTAAAAATGAGCAGAGAAGAAGCTAAAAAGAAATTTCCCTGTCACCAGTGCGGAGAAATTGGGCACTGGAGAGACGAATGTCCATATTTACAGCATGATAATACCCAAAACCCTGATTTAACTCCACAGACGCAGAATGAGAAACCAAGAAAGACCCAGCATCAGGTAAAGGCAAGTCAATTGCCCCGAGCGCCTAAACCAAATTATAAAGGGAAAACACCACAGGGTGATGATATAGAGATCTGGAGAGGCAATGAGAATAGAAATGCAGCAACTTCACAATTCTTATTGAATGATACTTTTCTCTGTGACGATCAATACTGACAGGGCCTGAGAGGGGAGGACAAGGAGTGTGTACTTGGCACCTCCTTGCCGGTAGACAAGTCAGGGTCATACATTGAAGGAAAGGTTGACGGAAATGATGTCACCTTTCTATTGGACACTGGTGCTACCCGTTCTACTGTGAGAACAGCGGACGTTCCAAACCTACCCCTCTCGGGAGAAGCAATCCAAGTAGTGGGCGTGTCAAATCAATTGATTAGTGCCCCAGTTACTGAGCCCATGGAGATCACAATAGGGAATTTCAAAGAAATGCATAGATTTGTAGTTTGTGATACCAGTCCAGTAAACTTACTGGGACGTGATTTGTTGTGCAAAATGAACTGTACCATCTTTTGCACACCAAAAGGCGTCGAAATTCAAACCCCAGACGAAGATGGCATATACAAATTAATGTTAATCAGACCTGACTCAGAAATTAAACAAATGACTATACAAGACTTACCCGAAGAACTCCAAAAGACAGTGAAACCAGAAGTATGGGACTTTACTGGAAAGGATGTAGGATTAATGGCAAATGTAGACCCAATAAAAATAGCTATGAAAGAAAATGCAGTTTACCCCAATACCAAGCCCTACAAAATGAGTGCAGAAGTGAGAGCAGTAGTGGCCATTGAAATAAAAAGATTGCTAGAAGCAAACATCATACAAGAAGTGATGAGTAGTCCATGTAACTCACCCATAATTGGAATCAAGAAACCTAGTGGCAAGTACAGGGTAGTGCAGGACCTGAGAAAAGTAAACAAAATTGTAGTTCCTTGTTGTCCTATTGTCCCGAACCCAGCAGTGACCCTGTATCAGATCCCCTGGGATGCTGAGTGGTTCACTGTGATTGACCTATGTCATGCATTCTTTTCGATCTCATTGCATCCAGACAGCAAATTTCTTTTCTCATTTGCTTTCGACAGTCACGTGTTCGTTTAGAATCGCGTCCCCCAGGGGTACACAGAAAGCCCCTCTATCTTTAATCAGATTCTGAAAAAGTGCCTTGAATCTTTTGTCTTACCTGGAAAATCTGTTTTGGTGCAATATATAGACGACCTCTTGGTGGCATCTAAAAGTCAGAGAGACTGTGTTAGTGACACCATTGCCTTACTGAATCACCTAGGTGAAAGAGGACATAAAGTATCCCCTGATAAATTGCAGTTCTGTACAAAGTCAGTAAAATATCTGGGGCACCAGATAGAAAAAGGCATCAGAAAAGTCACTTCTGAGAGAGTCAGAATAATTCGGAACATGCAGTTACCCCGTACTCAGAGAGAAGTCAGAATGTTCCTTGGAGTGGTAGGTTACTGCAGGCAATGGATTGTGGGATTTGCAGTCCTAGCAAAGCCTTTGATAAAAATGACCAAGAAAGGAGCAAAGGACCCAGTGGAATGGGATGATGAAAGCTTGACAGCATTTACTAAATTACGAGAATGCCTGTGTACAGCCCCTGCTTTAGGGATGCCTGATTATTCCAAGGAGTTTGCCCTGTTCTGTGACACACGAGATAATTGTGCACTGTCAGTCTTAGCTCAGGAGCATGGTTTGACTAGACGTCCAGTGGCATATTTTTCTGCCACTTTGGATCCAGTGGCTGCTGGATTACCTGGATGTCTGAAAGCAGTAGCTGCAACTTGCATGAGTCTAGAACAGAGTGAATCTATTATCATGGGACATCCTGTAACTGTGTATGTTCCACATGCAGTTGTAATTTTACTGACCAGAACTAAGACTCAGTATCTCACCCCTAGTCGGCTGACTAAGTACGAGAGGATTTTCGTGGGTGCTGCAAATGTAGTCATTACTCGGTGCAATATCCTGAATCCAGCTACCCTGCTCCCTGACTCAATGATTGCAGAAGCCAAGGGAGAGGACGAGCATGACTGCATTGACCTGACAGAATTCAGTACTAAACCACGCCCAGACATTAAGGAAGTGCCTTTGCCTGTGGAAGATGAGGAGCTGTTCGTGGATGGCTCATGTATGAGACACGAACTTGTAGGCCTAAGTGCTGCCTATGCTGTAGTGTCAGTAAAACGCATTGAAGAAGCATCCTGTTTATTTGGAGTGAAGTCTGCACAAGTAGCCGAATTGATTGCATTAACAAGAGCCTGTAAAATTGGGAAAAATAAAAGAGTAACAGTATATACTGACAGTCAATACTGTTATGGGGTTGTGCATGACTTCGGCCAATTGTGGCTACAGAGAGAGTTTCTGACTTCTTCAGGTACTCCCATTAGAAATGGAAAAGTTGTACAAGAGTTACTGGAGGCAATCCAATTACCAAAAGAATTGGCAGTGGTTAAATGTGCTGCTCACAAATCTGGCACTGATCATGTGACCTTAGGAAATCGATTTGCTGATGAAGTGGCCCAACATTGTGCCAAACATCGCATGTCTGTAAATATCAAATTGGGGGGACCTGGAAACAGCTGCCAACTTATGGTGTTTGAGGATGTGCCTACCTGGGAAGAATTGAGAGATTGGCAGCATGCTGTGCCATCAAAGGAAAAGGAAAAATGGAGGAAACTTGGTTGTCGACAGAGAAGTGAGGATGGTGTCATTGTGGGCCCAAATGGTATGCCTGTGTTGCCTAGACATCTGCTTGCTTCAATGGCCAGGTTGATACATGGAAATTCACACATTGGTAGGGACGCCATGGTACTGGTTTTCAAACAAACATGGTACAATCCGAAGTTCAGGAAAGTAGCAGAGTCACTCTGCCAGAGGTGCTTGACATGTCAGCAGTTTAACGCTGGGAAGAAAACAGTAGTCGAATTGGGAAAAATTGGAAAATCAGGAGGTCCCTTTGTAAGAGTACAGATTGACTTCATCACACTGCCTCATTGTGAGGGAATGAGATATGTCCTTGTCATTGTCTGCCTGGTTTCAAAATGGGTGGAAGCCTACCCTGCTAAAAAGAATGACGCCATAACTGTAGCCAAATTGTTACTGCGAGAATTAATACCTAGGTTCGGGGTTCCAGTCACAATTGAATCAGATAGAGGTGGACATTTTCAGAATGAGATAATAGATCAGCTCTGTAAAGCATTCAAGATCACACAAATGCTGCACTGTGCATATCGTCCAGAGGCTTCTGGAGTGGTGGAGCAAATAAATGGCACTATAAAATCGAGATTAGGAAAGATGTGTGAATCTACATGCATGAACTGGATAAATGCTTTGCCTCTTGTTCTGATGGGACTCAGAAGTATTCCAGACCGAAAAACAGGCCTGAGCCCTCATGAAATCCTGATGGGAAGAGTAATGAGACAGGCATGGGTACCAGGATACAAACTGTTAAGCATTTCTGATGATTTGGTACTTGAGTACTGCAAGCAACTGGGTGACCAAGTGCGTTCTATCTCTCGCCAGATTGGGGAAGACGCCGTCGTCAATCCAACAACTCCAGTCCACAAATTGGTTCCTGGCGACTGGGTTGTACTCAAGAAACATACTCGTTCAAGTTGCCTTGCACCGAAGTGGGGAAAACACCGCCAAGTGATACTGGTGACCACGACAGCGGTGAAGTGTGCCGGCGTTCCAAAGTGGATCCATGCCAGCCATACACAGAAGGTGATCCGAGACGAGGAAACTGACGCTGAAGGTTGTCCCGCTGAGGGGTCTCCAGATGATGGTCCTGAAGTAGCTGACGACGAACAACCGAGCACCAGTTGAGATGAGTGGATACCCATAATCGACCTGACTGACGACCCCATCAGAACAAGAAGTCGAACACAAGCAGACAGAGAGTGGGATAGAGAGGAAGAGACAGGCACAGATGAAGACTATCAGATTATCGAAATCAATGTAAATTCTGAAGACGAAGAAGGTCAGACAGGGACAGAGCAAGTGATTGACACACCTCCACAAACTCCTGAAGTTGAAAAGGGACAGACCAGAACTAGAGTAAAAGTTCGAGCAGAAGAAAATCAAGGGTTCGAAGTGCTTGAACAGGACCAGATAGAAATAGAAGAACGTGTTCAGGACACAGAAATAGAGACACCCGAAAGCCAAAACCAGAATACACCTGAACAAGGCCAGCTTAGTAACCAGGCAGAAGAAATAGAAATAAGACCTGGGACTAGTCAGACAGGAAGAGAAGAAACAGAAGCAGAAGTGCCACAAACAAACGAGAAAAAAAAGAGCATTAGAAGAAAGCCAAATCACAGTGCCAGCTAAAAGACTCAAGAAAAAGAAACATATCGAACCCAGATATATTAAGAGACTGAGACTGAGACTAAAAACAGTAGAAGAAAAACTTGAGGAAAGAAGGAAAAGTTCCCGTATTGCAGAGCAATCTGGAGAAAGCTCCAAAAGAAGAAGTGATCGGATAAAAAGACTGAACGAAAAATACCAAGATCCTGAATGGACTTATCTGATATTGGAAGAGCTTGAGGATCTTGATATAACTGACGAAAGTGACGAAGAACAGATTGCTGATCAGTCTGCTGAAGAAGACGAACCAACCTGAAGTTGCGCAGTGTAAGCTACCTGTGCAAAGTTACAAAGAGGGGTTGAAAAAAAAACTTCTTCTGAACGAAAATGTCTGATTCAAATGTGAATGGAAGGCCTAGACGCAGTTGTTGCAAAACATGCTGCAAAGTATGTATATGTAGTGTAGCCATAGTGTTAATAATTTGGATAGGACTAACAGTTTTTATTCCTTATATGGTGAGCAAAAATACTAATATTGACCCTACACAGACTGTGACCACTGACACTGAAGAACTGACAACACAAAGTGTAGAAAGACGTGAAAAAGCACTTAGACAAACAAAATCAGACTTAGAAGCACCAGATGAGGAAGGACTACATTATCACAGAGTTAAGAACCAGACTCATCTAAATGTATTCGCAAACCTGTTAGTGCATTATGTAGAAACTATGGAAATAGAAGACTGCTATGTCTGCATGAAGCTACCTACTTCTGTAGCTGAAGGCGTGACTTATCATCACCTACCTTTGACCTATGGAATTTCCTGTAGTATTTTAGCTAGCTTATTCTACAAAAGAGGACCGTTACAGTACTATTACTCTAACTCAGACTTGATATTTTCTGAACTTCCAATACGTGGAAACCTGAATCCTGTACATACTAAAAGTGATGTTACACGTTATATGGGAGAATATTTTCTGACTATAGGTACCATAGACTTAAATGACGCACACAGAGATAACTTGACCTGTTCATTACATGAACAAGAGAAAATGTTTCTAAACATGGCAGAGAAAAGAAGGGAGAGTTTCCAAAGAAAGGCAAATGATAAAAGACAGAAAACTCCGAAATGGGCTGAAAACATGGAAAGCACCTCAGATGGTGGGAGTGGCCCTGCTTTGTTGCTGGATTTCGTGAAAAGGGGGAAACTCTGTCTTCACCGTGAAAAAACTAGTTATTATAATAACATTTTCATTGGTTCCAGTCAATGTGAACACAATTACAAGGTAATTGGAGGTCGGGGTTTCAAAAATGAGTCAGAACCTGTGTGTCCCGGAATTTATTATATATGTGGAAACAACGCTTATTTCAAATTGCCGGATCACTGGTATGGAAGCTGCTATTTTGGCATTGTCTTCCCGAAAATATACCATGTGAATGGAATTGCTGGAAGCAATGAAAATACTAATGGCTTAGTGCGTAGTAAAAGAGAAAGCGTAGGTGAAATAATGGGTAGTATCTTTAGTGCACTGATACCTGGAGTGGGAGTGGTTCTGAACACACACAGAATTTGCAAATTGTCAACAATAGTGAATCTGTTGTCTACTGACACAGCTCATGGATTTCTGCTGGTCAATACCGAAATGGTTGCGATCAGATCAATGGTTTTACAGAACAGACTTGCTCTTGACACCTTATTAGCAAAAGAGGGCGAAGTCTGCCGGATGTTGAAAGCGCAACATTGTTGCACTTACATACCGGACAAAAGTGTGCAAATCCAAAAATATGTAAGGAACATTACAAATTTGGAAAAAGAACTCAAACCACTGGAGGTTGATGGTGCCTGGAAGAGACTTACTGATGGTCTCTCCGCTGTAGGTCATTGGTTTGCTAATTTAAGTAAAGGTTTTTTGTTTAAGGTACTGATGCCAATTGGAGTGATAGGTTTCATCATATTCCTTGTATTTGTCTGTTGCAAATGTCGCAAGCACACCAAAAAGTACACTGTAAATAAGAGAGGTGTGAAACGAAGTGTGGATGAACTTGAATTGGAAGAACTGAATAATCAGATTTACAAAAGGGTGAAAAATTATCACCCTAACAAGGATGTAAAGGAGAAATTGAATCGAATGCTGGAAGAGATTGAGATGAACAAAGTGTGAGAAAAGTTGGCATCTGATTCCATTAGTTTGTGATGATAGTAAATATCATCAAAGAGGGGATTGATGAAGCAAGATTTCGCATATTACGCGACTTGCTTGAAATCAAGAACCTCGAATAACTTATAACCCTATAACTCAACCTGTACGTCTTACTAATTTCCCTTATTCTGAATATTTGGGTGTCCTAGTGATGCTTGCGTATGTGTTTTACTAACTCAGTAACTCTTGTTCCTAAAATGGCCGCTGCTTGGAGGTTTTTTTATTTTTGCGCATGCGTTAGTCACACTCACGTGACGTGATGCACTTGCAGTTTTGGTGGGAAACTTTGCGCTTGCGTACTTGCTTCTAAAATGACTGTCTGTGTCCTAACGTGGTGAAGCTTGTGCAGATGCTTTCGTGTTGTTGTCTGTTTGCACTAATCATTCACGCAATAGTATATTATAAAGTAAGGGGTATAGAGTAGCTGTTCATGGTATACAGTGAATTCATTTATTTCTATGTTTTAATTTGTTTTCGCTTACTTTTCATGTACCACGGTATGGAGGGTTGATGGGATGCACGGGAATCCATATTGAAGTACACTACTGCGCATGACAGAAATTCGGCCAGTGGCATTGAACGACTGCCAACCAGAGGTGGCAGCCAAGACGTGCCTGGGAAGATGCACCTTCACCCAGCCGAAGAAGTCAAATTGTACTGCAGTTGCTACAAATGTTATTTTCTATTGTATTCTGTCAAATATCTCGTGAGAACCCCAAAATCACTAGGCGGTCTCAGAGCATGCAAATTTAGGCTTGTAGACGTAAATTGTGATTGGTGTGTTAACGTATCCTACTTGAGGACCAATCGAAATTTGGGAATTCTGACACTTGCAACATTTGGGGGGTGGTTCACTGACCCGAAAACAGTATAACTAGCCTAGGTTTAGCTAGAGAAATTGTCCGACTTGTCCGAATAGCTGACCTGTCACTGACCCAACGCACTCAATAGGTGACTGAATACAGAGCGCTGCGGAGCACTCTGTCCGAAATATACCATAGACTCTGGAGGTTTTACTAAACCTTAAGTGCTGGCGGAGCACTTTGCTGGGGAATTCGCTAACCCAATCGGGGTTCTGACTGATAGCTGCAGAGAGGGTGGAGCGCAGGCGTTGCTTCCAAACTGCGGGTGCTGGTCGTTCCTTGGTGGTCCTGTCCTGATCCTAATCTGGTTTCCCTGTCCTGTCCTGGGGTGTCAATTCTGCACCTGCTGTCCCATTGATGACTGTCCTTCCTTGGGGTATTTCCTGTCCTTGACTGATCCGTGGCCAGGGTTGGTCTTCACACCATTCTAGGTAAATATATAGTGCTGAGAACTCTATACTGCACCTTCTATTTTTCTGTCTTTGCTTTAATAAAGACATACTTTTGCGCATAAATTGACTTTCCATGCTTTTGCAACGCTATTGAATGAAAGTTCACACGTTATTGCTGTTTCCTAGCATGTTCCTATGTTACCCTCCCTTTATGCACCTTTCTCCATACTGTTTATGACATACAGATGTGGTTTATAATTTTCTTCTTTTCAAGCTGATTGAAGTAAAATTGCTAGAACTTAGCGTGTTCCATTTTTCCCCCCACCTATAGATTGCATAGGATTTTTCAAACTTTATTCAACCTTTGTAGTATTTTCCCAGTAGTAAATTTCTAGACGTGCATAAATTTGACCTTTTTTAGTTATCCATTCTCGAGTTCCATTCTTGAATTCTGATTAGCATATTCCCTGTTCTTATCTCCCATTAGTCTCATAAATGGTTGCCCTGATTTACTTTTTGTATGGTTATGTGATCTTCATTATCTTGATTGTTGATTGTCTCTTGGTAGTGAACTGTTTACTTTCTGAATCTGAAATCTAGATAAAGCTTTTAAAACTTCCCAGTAGTCTGTGGTTATTTGATGAATACAGAAGAAATAAAGTCGGTATTGTATTTTGCCTGCCTTTCTTTTACAGCTAGCTCCCTGATCTGTTGTGGTCATAGGTACCCGTAACGGTGGATTGGTAAGTCGAGTACAATAGAAATAAATAGGAAGGAATCGGGGTTGCTGGTAGTAGTGTTGTAAGGTCACCTGATTAATGTATATGGTGAATTGAAGTTTATGGGCCCGAAACGTATATGATAAAATTATTGGTCGGGTGACCTGCGATCTCTATCAGTAGGACACGTGTTTCGAGGGCTTTAGAGAGCAGAGGGAGATTAGAGAGAGGACAGAGATTGTTAAGGTTGTAAGGATCTGCCTGAGGATTTTTGAGGATGGGGGTGAGTTGTCCAAGTTGGAGGGAGATCGGGACACAACCCGTGACTAATGAAGAATTAATGATGTTTGTCTGGTAGGGGGCAATTATGTGTTTTAAATCTTGAACAAGGTTAGCAGGGAGCGGGTTTTTAGTGTGAGAGGAAGGTTTGAGAATAGAATTAATGTTAAGGACATCACGTTCCGTAACCGGGTGAAAGTTATGCCAAGAGGTGTTATTTTTTAGTAGGTCTAAGGAGGGTTTGAGATCAGGTGAGGGTGTGACGTGTGGAAGAAGAGAGGCACTAGGATTGATAGAAGCGACGGGGAAATCCCTGTGGGAAAGGTCAAAGGAGGGTAAGGAATTGGGGGTAGAGGGGTTGAGATGAAGGATTTGTCAATTTTGTTTTCTTTTTCATTGAAAAAGTTGGCAATTTCCTCACATTTCTCGATTGATGCCAGTAATGTGGGGGGAGCAGAAGCTGTTTGGCAATGCTGAACAGTTCCCTGGGTCTATTTTTGGCCCTATCTAGTTGAGAGCGGAAGAAGGAGGTCTTTTCGTCAAGAATGTGTTTTTTATATTTGGACCTAGCGGATCTTAGGATGGTCAGATTAGCAGGGGACGGGTGTTGTCTCCATGTGTGTTCCATCATTCTAAACGAAAGTCTGTCTCTGTTTCCTCACCACCACTCTTTCCATGAAAGCTGTGGCCCTGAGGAAACTCAGAATATGCTTGGCGGTGTCACAGCCACACCACCAGCATATTGCTGGGCCAGACCGTTGCACCACCGCCGAGGGATCATGGATCCCAGGATGTTGCAGTGGTCCTGTGGCAGCAGAACTACTGCAATCGTAATGCAGTGGTCGGACTGTCAGTGTTGCGGTTTCAGCCACCGTGACTTTGGCGGTCCGATAAATTGCCAAACTCAGAATCAGTATCTAAGACTTCAACTTCTGATAATACACAAACCCACTAAGAGCCCTTGCCAGCCTGGTGGATAACCTAAGTCGGTACCTATGGCAATTTTATAGCCCCGTGTAGTAGCATGTGCCCTGGAAAGTACAGCGGAAAGAAGGCATCCCCAACACAAGTACAAAATTCAAATATATGTGAGTTGCGCAAACTATATATTGTTTAGTGTGATTTGGCATGACTGTGCTCGCTTGATCTAATATTTACTTCTAAACTGCCAAATTCGATAAACAGAATTTCTTACATCATGTCTGTTGACATCATATATATTTTCAAAAGTATTAAGGGAGGGAACAAGTGTTGTCAGTGTGCACTATATGAATGAAGTTAGTCAGGTAGTTAGGATGGAAGGATCTGTCGTCTTGTCCTAACCTGAATGATGAGCACCCACTGATGATACAGGTGTTCAGCCAATAGGGGGGTGTGTTGTCTTGTCCTAATTAATGTGATGAGTATCGACTGATGATATAGTGCTGCGGTTTCATAAACCTGCAGCACAGAACCTAAAGCACCTGAATCCAGGGGGGGGGGAGGGGGACACAGTTGAAAATCGGCTTCAGTAATATTGTAAAGTTAAAAACAAATAATGGAATGAATTTTTGATGGTTTATGAATCATTTAGGAAACAACACTACAATGGGGGTCTCTTGGGGCTACAGATGTATATAATTGAAATGTCATGCAAATAATGATAAATAATATGTTTCTTATGTAGCGGTTCATTGTGCAACCTTTGCTATTAGACTCATTTTCAACATGATAAATGCATTGAATGGTGAGCTTGCAGCAGTGGCATGTTTAACTGAAAAAGGAAGTCTCCTAATCTATAGTTATGAAGCAAAGTGATGTTAGAATAGTGTATATCACTAAAAAGTAATATTTCTTTTTTTGTTTATTGATCCCTCTTTAAAGCTGTGACTCACTCACATTTCAACATTAAGATGCTCAGTGTGGCTTCTTTTCAAATAAATATAAACTTAATAAAGGATGTCACAAAGCGTGATTTTTTTCTCTGCGCGCTAGGACAGTTTTCACAGTATATTCCTTTCACTTCTCTAGAGGCCATACGTTCAAAGGACCAGATGTACAAATCATTTTTCCGGTTGAAAATGGGCCATTTCACAGAATCTGGCTATTTGCCCTGGAAAAATGCTTTTTCAGATGTACAAAACGCAAAAAGCAATTCTGTAACTTGTTACTGAATCGCAATTTGCGTTTGCGATTCGGTATTGGAAGGAGCTTGTTTTGTGTTTCCCTTCTAAATTGGCATAATATGTATAACTGTTTTGCAACCACATTTCTGTCGCCCAACAGTAATACTTTCCCACTATTTTAAATGTGGTGGTAACCGATTCTAAATGGGTAGGGGGTCCCTTTGGGACCCCAACCCCTTTCCGATTGCTGAAAAATATTTTTTAAGAACACTCAGTGGTCCCACGGACTACTGCTTAAACTTAAAAAATTAAACTACAAAGCACATTGTTTTCCTATTTTAATTCAACCTGTGCAACCTGTTTTCCTTTAAGGAATTGGGCTGCATTTAAATATATATTTATATATATTGCTTTATTCAAAAGCAATCATAAACATGGTGGTATGTTGACCTCAGCAGGCCACCACCCCTGTGATGGCAGTGAACCCTTCTTTTCTTTCAAACACATATAGATATGGTGCTGAGTATCATAGTGACAACGTTTTCCTGACCAACATGCTTGCCTTTTTTAATTTCTCCTTCAACAACATCAATACACAATCCCGGGTCTGCATCTGAAAACATAAACATTGGATTTCCTGCAGAGGGATTAGACAGGACTTCACTCTGTTTGCTACAAACCCCAATTCGTCCAAGACTTTCATAGTTAAGAATGCATGCTCCTCTGCAAGACCCTTCTCCTGAGAAATACTCAGAACATCATCAAAATAGACAATAAGCCAAATTCCTCTCGATCTCAACCAAAACACCACAGGCATTTGAAGATGCAAGGGATCCATCTGTTATGGGATATGCTGAGGGAAGGAGATTGGTTAACGGAGGTGGATCTAAAGGTTACTTACTTGACAATTCCAGTATGCAGGGAACATCAGGTGATTTCTCTGAGAAGAAAAGTTGTAGCGATTCATATGCCACCCTTTCATGCTAACTTTGGTGAGATGGTATTTTAATAAAGTGATGTGGCCAGTGATATGGCTGATAGGAGAGGACTTCAGGTTGCTATTTATTAAAACATTAATAGCAATCCACCCATATTTCTCACATTTGTTCTATGCTGACATTCCTTCAAACACCTCAATATACAAACCACTCATATCCCTTTACATAAAGTAAAAAATTACTGGTAGACACTGTCTCAGTTATTTTGCTTTAACAAAAATGTATTATAGAAGAAACTACATTTTAATCAGCAGACATACACCAAAACAACAAAAATCAGATGAAGGTAACCGCAGAAACGATTTTTGGAAGTTTTAAATAAATCTCGCCCTAAAACATGCAAAGGCCCACCCTGGGTGTTTGATCGCTCCAGACGAGTCAATGTCACCAGAATTTAAGGCCAACCACAATCAAGAATGGATTTAGAAACAGGGATCAGGTTCATCGTGGTGAAAAGTTTACCTTGAGACTTAGTCATTTTTCTAAAAGAAAACTCTTAATCGGCGAGGTTGTCGGAAGGTCAGGTTGGTGGCTGGATCTGAAGAGGTGCTCTTTGGCGGTGGTTGGCTGAAGCGCAGGTCATCAATTGGAGACTTAGCTGCAGCAGGAAGCTCAACATTCTCAACATCGAAGACGGGGACATTTTGAACTGGTGAAGTCTGACCTTCACGCCCAGGGAAGCGTCCATGAAGGCTGGGTGCTTCTCGGTGTTGGTCGCACTAGAGTCCTCTCTATTTGGACTTTGATAATTTTCTGAAAGTCTGATTCCAACCAACAGTTCAACATTGGTGGCTGCTGCTCGACGGTGGTCCAGTGGTAGCCAAGTCAAGTCAAATGATCTTTATTCGGAATAGATACATCCATAAAAGTACAGTGGTAGCATCTTGTTCTTTTGGAGAAAGGTTCCGAAAAAGTATCTAGTCTAGCAATATTGAAGGAGAAAACGTATAAGCTGGCCCGAGATAAGGGTGTAAGACCTTTGCGGCACAATTTGGGGGTTAGACTCAGTCTCCCAGAAGCCATCAGCAGGATCCAGGGCAAATCCAGTTGTAACGGGTCAACTGAATTCAGCAGAGGTTTAGGCTTCTTGAAGCTTTTGCATGTTGGAGCTTAATGTGAGGTTAGCCAACTATCCATTAAAGTGTACTATTTTGTCCTTGGTACAAGTGGGGAGCAGATAAGCTCCCGGGGTATCTCTGCACTGGGATAACTCAGGGCCAGCCCGAAATGCCAAACCATGTCTTCCCTGGCTAGCTTGAATCCAGATGCAAAGTGAGCAAGGGACCCACATCTGGGCATACCCTGCCAACTCAGGATGTGCAGTCCTTCTTCTAAGTTTTATGCCCAATGCTAGCCTGTGGGTTGGGAAAACTCCTGGCCACCCCCTAACCAATGGGGTAATAGTTCCTAGCAATGGCCCTTCCCACTTTTGCTGCACTTCCTGCGTACTTTACTGTAAGGTGTCACCCCGTGCCCCTCCCTGCCCAAAACAAATATGGCAGAACCTGTCTTGCCTTGCGCAGAAGTCCCTACGTCCCACCCAGAGGTGTGGATAGTATAATGGGCAAACCCCTGTGGTCACTCAAAACTGGTTCTGGGGGAAGCCTCCTCCCACCTGAATTGGGGCAAAGTTGGCTATCAGGACATTAAAGGGGCAGGCCTAGGAGTGAAGTACATCTGCTAGCAAAAGTGTAGGCACCTTTTGAAGTTTCATTAAGGTCCTGGCTACAGCCCTGGTTGCCATCCTGTCAGGGGGAAACACATCTCTCTGAACCTGAGCCTTTTGCCCACTGTCTAGGAGCAATATATATCTCCCCACAGGACAGCCATTAACAGGTGACACTGAGCACTGGCAGAAAGCGACCTTTCTTAGGTGGAAAATTTCAACTTTATAAAAGTGGCATTTACAAAATAGCAACTTCACCATGAGTTTGGAGTTTAAAGTACTTTTAATTTGAGCACTTGAATCATTGTTCTAGCTATTCTCAATCTGAAGTTCTGCATTATGAGGTGTCATAATGTAACACAGTGCTCTACTATAGCCTTATAGCCCGCCGTAGAGGGCTATACCGGCTATTAAAGGCCCTCTCCAGCGTTAAAGGCCCCGAGCCGAAAGCGAGGGCCTTTAACAAGAGAGAGGGACTTTAATAGCGGTATAGCCCATCTACGAATGGCTATAAGGCTATTAGAACATTCTGTCACTAGAGGACAGAATGTTCTAACAACAAAAAATACAAAGCCTTTTGGGAGTGTGAGGGGATTGGAATCCCCTCAGGCTCCCTG
The DNA here is from genome assembly GCF_964261635.1 of Lissotriton helveticus. NCBI lineage: Eukaryota > Metazoa > Chordata > Amphibia > Caudata > Salamandridae > Lissotriton > Lissotriton helveticus. The sequence goes on from NC_136072.1 coordinate 656,810,077, forward strand.
AAGCCTTTGTTCACAGCCAGAGCTGTGAACAAAGAAACATTGGAATGTTGGAGCTCTAGGCTTATACCAGCCATTATAAGCCCAGAGCACTCCATTGTTTTCAATGGAGCTCCCAACATTCCAATGTTCTAATATTGAAGATATTGCCTTGCTATAATGTAAAACGACTTTGGAGATTTTTCACTGCCTGGACATATAAAACATAAGTATACATGTCCTACTTTATAAATACCATGCTTCCTGCCCTATGGGCATTTAGGACCTACCTTAAGGGGTGAGTGAGACACACAGGTACTGTTATGAATAGCTGTAGCTTTATTCCAACAAATATGACCAGTAGTCCAGTAGCAGAAAAGGACAGCTGCACCAGTTGGCTGCCACATCATTTGTCCTGCCCACTACCAGCCACCACAGTACCCTCTGCCCTCACCCCTCTGTCAAGGTTCCACTCTAGAACCCCTGCCCCATAAGAGATAGAACATGACAATGACTTATAAGTATTGAACATGATGGTTTAGATCCGTCAAAAGGTGTATTTTGTCAGGTCGGATTTGCAGTTTTAAAACAGCAACTCAGGCTTCAGGGGCAGGCCTGAAGACATGCTTTTCATTGTCACGTTAGTGGTGGCACAATAGGAGCTGCAGTCCACTAGTGATATTTAACTTAAAAGCCATTGGTGGACTGTATACCAATTTGGATTTTTAACCAAAATCACCATGTTTTTACAGGTAAGAGCACGCGCAGTAGGGCCTCGTTAACAGGGTACAGAGTCCAAAAACAAACAGCATCAGTTGGAAAAAATGGGGTGATCATACAGAAAGAGGCATTTTCTTACAGCAAGGTCAGAGAGCAAGTTGGGTGGTGTCTCCACGGGTTGGAAATTGTCTCAGGAGGTAAATATTTTGCAGATAACATGTTTAGATTTGCTAACAGTCTAATTTGCAGTGAAGAGTTTAGCGAAGGATCAGGTGTTGCATTCTGCTCTAGATGGATAATATTTCTGTGAGATATGTGAACAGAGGTGGGGGGGATTCATGCTTAAGGAGGTTCGCAGAGAGATCCAAGGAGTCCTCCACAACTGTTTAGACAAGGAAAATTTTATTCCCACTCAACACATACAGGCTTAATGAATACAGTGATACATTGAAATTCCTGGCATTTCTAGAATTCAGTGCTACAAACAGAGATATTAATGAGTATGCAGGTGATGTAGGGACTATTTATTATAGACTTATTTCCAAACAGATTCAATGCACAGGTGTCAGATTTTTATATTTGGTGACCAGATCGGGAGACCTTAAAGAGAAATGTTTTTGTTAGATTCGGGAATTTGTTGTCCCTGATGCATTTCCACCTTTTGCAATTATCTCTCATGATATGCCTCTATTGAGGATGAGGAGTTGTTCATGAAGACTCCATTTTGTGAGTTTTAACCATTGTACCCTTCAATGATGGAGATGTCGGTGGAAAGACCAGTCCTCTTGCCCATGTTTCCAGAGTTTTTGCAAATTCTCAGTAAGTGTGCCACAGCATGGTGTTGAAATGAATTTTGCAGTTGAAGATTTTGGTAAAATCCAATAGTTGCAAGTATAATCAGAGAGGGGCTTTGCTCTCATGAAAGACCCTTGGGCAGCAATTGGAACAACAAAAGCAAACAGCTTAGCTTGGGCAAAGTGGGTTCATTGGTGTTTGGTATGGAATGGGGATATAGTATAGTCAGCTGCAGTTCATGTAATGAATTTCTTGACAGAGTAGTCGTATAGCACTATACTTTTATTTCAGTAAATTGTGGCCGTCATGAGTTTGTGGATATATTGCTGGTGCAACAATGAATGTTAACATATATTTACCGCAGAACCATGAATTAACTCTCAATTCTCTCTTCGCTACTTAGCATATTATCTTATTAATGCTTTTGGCAGGATCATTATATTTTCAATATCGTTTTCAATATTGTCACAGGAACAATAAGTTATTGTACAGTATTTTTTAAATAGAATGTAAAAAACTAAAGCATAGAACAAAAATGTAGCAGAAGGATGTCAAAGGAACAAATGCCTGTTTGAATGGTGAGCTACACCAGGGCTGAAACGGCTCCACGTTACCGACACATGTAATACAAAAATAATATATTACAACCAGGAGGAACCCAATCTCTCAAGAAAGAAACTCAAAATAGAATAAAGGTTTGCCCTTAAATGAGGACGAAAGGTCTACGCAATGGGTTACATTTCCAGGTAATTTCCTAAATTCGTGTTGGGGCACTAAAACCCTTAACACAGTATCGCCACGAAGAAGCTGATGACATAAGAAACAACGCACAACCAATCACCATTGATTTTCAGGTTGAAATGAGTGTGGATAACAGTTAAATGTTACTGACTTGAGACATGGAAAACAAAAGGGCTATGGTTAAAAAAAAAAGTTATGGAAAAAAATCCAAGTACATGAACAACCTAACTCTCTTGTGCTCAGCGTTTCTGCATGTCATGATTTTCGAAATACAATCAGCTAATAATACCACATAGTGTTATGGACGTGTAGATTCTAATGGCCTGAGAAGTGGAGGGGTTTTATGCTAGTGATTGGTCACAGCCAATGGGATTCAGGGGCCGTACATGTAAAAAGACACCATGGGGAAAAAAGGTATGTCACGCATCCGGTATGTGATGTCACGAAAATATGAATATGCAAGACTCTTAGCTACATCTCCAAATAACATGAAGGATGCAGAATTGCTTAAGTTCTCTGAGTTTTCCTATTGTAGGATCTTCTAGGTTTAGGTACATTATTATGCCTTACTGCAACAGTTGATATTAAATATGTACAATAGCAGCGCCATCACTGCCCAGGGGGTCCCAGTCTAACGGAAGCACCTCAACACACCATTTAGACACATGATATCACTTTTTCAAAAACGTCTTTACTTCTCAGTCAGTATTCCAAACAGCTGTCTTCCACTCAGAGTGTTTCTCCCCAGTGTCCTTGCAATACCTTCCATAATGCTTCTGGCAAAACTGATTTTCATTTTCACCACCATGCCTAAAAACACCATAGTCCAATATTTACTATTCTTCTTGGGTGAGATTGATGCCCCTATGAGCAGTAAACTGGCAGTTGCTTAACCTCTAGCCCAGGGTCCTTACCAGACTTTTACTAATTTATCAGGGGGTCTCACATCAAGACAGATAGGCTAAATCTTCTCGCACAGGCAGACCAACCACACATTTGGAAATGCTTAGATGGATTTGTCATAGCTTTTCAACTGTTTTTCATGCACTTCACTACACCCGGCCCTTATGACAAAGGTCTATCAGCCCTCCTCACTACGTAGGAGGCAATTGTGAATTGAGCCATTCTGCTTCCCTTAAACTCACTGCAACTAACCTGGTGCCTTGCTGCACATCACTTACTGCCACCTTATCCAGTTCACTGCTACCTCCTCCAGGTCCTCCAAAGTCAGCATCATTTCCATGCCAAAACTTCAATAAAGCTCTAAACAAATTTCCACTCTCCCCTTACCTTCTTGCCACCATGATATAGACCACAAATTATTTCTCTCTACAATTTCACAACATCATAATGGCAGGTGTCAACTTCCTATCCAGCTCCTCATCATTGGAACAGTCTTCCTCGTCATATTCGATCTTGCACTGATTTTGGAAGGTTTAAAAAACTGCTGTAAATTGGCTATTCTGAAGATCTGCCTTTCTTTCTTGCTCCGCCTAGCGCCAAGATACTTTTTTTGCGAGTGAGTTGTTTTGCACTATTTCAGCAGACATAGCATAACATACTGGAACATAACATAACGTAACATAACATAATGCAACATAAAGTAACATAACATAACAAGTAGAAACCTACAAATAAGAATGTTGTGGGCAGGGTGGAGATAGTAGTAATCATTAAACCATAAGTCATTGTGTGCACAAAGCCAGTCGTTTGCAGCAGCATATCATCCTTCGCAGAATAACAAATGGGCCTATTAGATTTGTCTCAACAATTGCAACCCATCTCAAAATGATCCATTCTTCCAGGAGACTTCAATATTTATGTGAGTGTTCTTCCAGTAATTACACCCAATGTATGATTGATTATTTGGATAACCTTGACTTTTCAACTTGTCACTTCCCTACTGACATAAGGGGCCAGAGACTTGAACTTAGCTTCTGAATCGCATCAGGCTGGACCATCTTACTTCATTTCTGGTTAGATCACACCTTAAAACACATTCACCCTCTGAAGGTTTCAAGAACTAAAGGGATCTCCATGCATATCACTAATGGATCTCTTAAACAATCAACTTCAGGCTTTGACACCAAGAGGTACCATTGCCATGCAGAAATCCGGATGTTGCTTGGGAAGAACCTAAGCACTGCTCTAGATACGGGCCCCTCAAAAACAAAAGGTATCATTTTGAAATTCTTGAAACAATAAGTGTTTTTCAGATCAAAAGTATCTTACAAAACTGAAGGATGGAGTTGAGGAAAGGTGATTTCTTGTGGACCACTGGAGTATATATTTACACTACAACTATTCAAAAGAGTCCATATTCACCAAAGGATTTTAGGAACATTCAATTCAACCAAATAACATCATTGTCTGACAGAAATTGGCTATCATCAATGAAGATATTTCAAATGGTATGTGACAACCTTATGGCATACTCTAGGGCAAAGTAGTCATTCTAAGTATATCTCCACCTGACAGCCTGTGCCAGCATGGAAAATGTCTATTTCCTCCTTCAGGAAGTATAATACTTGCCAAGAAGCTGATGTACTCAGCATCACCAGTGAACTGAACCCTACAGCTCCTCCTGTGAAAACGGGACCGTCAATTTAGTCCTACAGTGTCTATCAGCCCGTCCACCAATCATCAAAATGTTTTGATAGTGTCCTCTTAGTTCAAAGAACTGCCATAACATCTCACATATAGATTAATTATCCCTGTTGAAGAATGTAAATGTTGACACAGACTCAATGGAAGATTATCCATGAATATCCGGCCTCCCCGTGTAGCCAAAGTATTTCAGGTAATGGTGAAAACCCAACTCCCAAGCCATGAGGAACAACACTACTCTGCACACTTTTTTGGGATCTGAAGGAAACCTATACACTGATGTTCATAAAGTTCTAAGTGCTGGTCAGCACAGTTGTCCATAAAATACTTCTGGAATATTGTGCCTGGAGGTTAACCCCTTCAATATTTCACCACTTTTCTGGCCAACAGAACGCAGTGCATAATATTGATTTCATACCTGTCCTCATCCATTTACATTTTCTATGGTGTCTCACGAGAGTCTCAGCTATACTCAACCCTTTTCATTTGTTTATATAACTCCTTACATACATTTTTAACAGTTACAATTTGTGGTACCAGATGTATGTTATGTATACCAAAATACATATCAACGTTTCTAACAATCCGGGTGATCATCAATGTAAGAAATTGGATTATTATCTTGGGAGGGTGACCACCCACCACAAATTATAATGACAAATCTTGTCAGAGTGAACCGTCAAAGTCATTGAATTAAGCAGAGCTCAATACTCAGATAGCTATGGCAGATAGAAGACAGGCTTAACATAGGTATTTATGCAGTACCAAAACAGCAATAAAGTCAAAACATCAAACAATAAAAATCCCAAACAGAATTAGAAAAATAAAGAAAAAGTAATGAACAAAATGAGAATGAAATGACAAAAATCCAATAAGAGGAACAGAAGATATGGAATTTTAAGATTTAATTGAAATTAGCACCAGAAATCACAAAGCATTAGGGGTGGTCAATGGTTGCAGTAGACCGGAAGGGCGCCATTTGAGGCTGCCTGCAATTAAGCTCTGGCTGGATACACATGGTGTATTGCTCTCAGTGAAAGTCTGGAAGTCAAAACATTTGAAAAAGTTTCAAAGTCCTAGTCCAAAAAGAGACTTTGCCATCTTTTCGAATAAAAATGTGTCCCCTCGTGGGTCACTTATGAAATTGTAGCTGCTCTTGTGGAACTGCCAGTCAAACTGCCACAGGTTGGTTCCGCTGAGGCTCTGGAGCTTTTTAGGTTTTTACTGGAAAACAATTTTATGTCCCAAAACAGAAAGGCACTGTCATTCTTTCAGAGATGTTAAACCTTTCAGGGGGATGCATCTGAAATTCTTTTAAATGCCATAGAAGTGCCAGTTGGATACTTTTCGCAGTAGGTCCCCATGGCTCTACAGCAAACCTTTTCAAATATTTCTAATTTTTTTCCTGATGTCCATTTGTCCATGTACACTTCTAAGCCCCAGAACCTCATCAGGTATAACTAGGGTCTCATAGAGTGCCAGGCAGTGGCCACTAGCAAAGTCCAGTGCCAGTTGCCACTGGTCAACTGGAAATTGTAGGGAAAGGTACCCTTGCAGCTTTTTGTGTCCTTGTAGCCACATAGGAGGCCAGCCAACTGACCCTTGAAGTTCACCTCTTGTCGTGGGTACAAGGGAGAGCAGGTTCAGTCCTTCAGAGCTCCTCGCAGGTCAAGGACAGCAGCTCCAGGCCCTTCATGTTCTTGCGTAGGTCCAGAAAGCGTTCTGTCCAGGTGCCTTGGGATGTCACATTTATGCCTGGCACTAGCTAGTAAATGGAGGTGACTCCCAGGCACTTCTCAACCAATGGGGTAACAGTTTCTGAGAGCATCCCTACCCACTTTTGCTATAGTTCTTGTTTGCCTTACTATTTACAGGCCCAAAACACCATTTGTCAGAGAATTTTGAAGATGGTGAACGTCTTTGGCCACTCTAAACTTGGGCTCCGAGGCTTCTGGGTGTATAAACCGTTGCGTGCATCGGATGGCTGGGAGCCGTCCGACATCACGGTGGGCGTGTGCGTGGGACAGCTCCCGGACGTCCTAGCACCCACCCACGGGGGAAGTGCTGGCGCTCCCACTGTGGGCCGCCCTCAAAGCTGCCAGCACCCTCTACAGCAGGTTAAGCCCTCCGCTTCCCCCGCTCCCCCACCTCATCATGTAATGAAGTCAGTACCCCTCACGTGCCGATGTCATTACATGATACCGAACGTGCTGGAAGCCATTTGCTTCCAGCGCGTCCAGAGAGAAAGAGGTAAGTTTGTCCCCGGGGAGGGTGGGGGGGGGGGGGGGTTTAAAAAGGCACTGGAGGAAAGGAAAGTGTTTCCTTTCCTCCGATGTCTTTATCAGAATTCCTGCTGCACAAGGCGCAATCGTGCAGCAGGAATTCTTTTTTTTTTAAGTGCCTTTGTCTCGGGGAGCATCCTCTTGGGCAAGGATCACTCCCCATGGGGTAGCATATTTTTTCGATGAGTCTAAATGTAACATTTTTGGGCCATATGTGACCACTATGCCATCAGGGAATTTGTTTAAAAGGGCCTTTGTGATGGGGAGCAGCCCCATGGGCAAAGGTCACTCCCCTTGGGAAGCAATGTTCGTTGATTGGTCTGCCCCCCTTGGGGTGGTAGATCAAATTTATATTAATGAAAACTAAGTCATTGTGGGCCTACTAGGCAACCAGGGATTATTATTTCTTTTTAATATGTATTTGGGGAGCGGCCGCACAGGCAAGGGTCGCTCCCTTTTGGGGACCATTCACTTTGGTCATTTCTACCCCCCTTGGAAGCAGATTGGCCTTGTTATTCTAGGAGCCACTAGACAACGGGGCTTTTAAAGTGTTGGTATTGGGTCGCTCCCCCTTTATGAGAGTGAATTTGTTGGCTCTTTCTGCTCCCCCTGGAGGCATATCAGCCTTATGCTTGTAGGCCAGCCTACCACCTTTGCTTGGTTGGTTGGAAAGTGTGTGTATTCGTGCATTATTTGCATATTTTATTGCAATGTGTTATTTCTCCTTTTTAGTCTAGTGCAAAGTTTTTGATTCTTGTTTGTGGTTTCGGCAGTGGTTGATCTGCAGTTTTGCGAAGTTAAATATTTTTGGTAAGAAAAACATTTTGTTGTGTTTACTCCAAATGTGTATTAATGTCATGCATGAATACATTTTTTGTAAGTAGTGTCATAATAGCAGCATATTTAGTTAGTGTTTTGTGCATGAAATTCTTTGTGATGTGTTTTGCGTTGTCTTATGTGACATTTTCTTTTCTTTTTCTTTTTTAGTGGGATACTGTTGGTCCTTACTGTGTCTGTGCAGAGTAGGGGGTGGCGAGACTAGCTGCTTCTGGCAAGGGAATGGTATATTGTTTGAGTATATAGGCCTTTGTGATAAAGCTACAATTTGTTTATTACTTATTTTACAAAGGATTTATTGCTGTTGTGTTTTTTTGACAAGTTACCTTTATTAGTAAGCATTATGACTTACCGTAGAATTACTGCTCAGCAGGTGGTTATTATGCTTTTTGAATCTTCCTCTGAGCAGGATTATGAGACTGACAGTGCCTCTGAGGAAGAGGAGGGAGAGCAAGATTCTGGCAGTGAGTTTTCTGTCCACGAGGAATCAGCGGATGATGAAGCTACTCTTAGTGCAGATGTAGCTACTCTCAGTGAGGATGAAGAGCCTATTTTAGAGGAGGGCACTGATGTGCCGATAGTGCAGCAAGAGACAATGGTATTGCAGCCTGGAGCTGCAAGGATTCCTACCGGAAGTGCTGGACTCTGGGTTGATCCAAACATGGGGCAGCCGTTGTTGCCTGCCTTTAGTGGGGATGCAGGGTGTAGAGTGAATTGTGTATTTCTTTTTGCCTATCAGTTTTTTCAGTTGTTTATGGATGATGTAATTTTGGTTGAGATTGTTGAGCAGACTAATTTGTATTCTGAACAGTTTGTGAGTCACAACAGTGCCAGACTTAGGCCCCCGCTCTAGAGCAACCCGGTGGACTCCCACAAATCTGGATGAGATGAAGATGTTTTTGTGTTTGACTTTTTTGATGGGCTTGATAAGGAAGCCGTCCATGACTTCATATTGGTCCATAAGTCCCATGATGGCAACGGCCATATTTCCTGCAATTATGAGGGGTGATCGGTATTTACTTTTGCTTTGGATGCTGCATTTTGTTGATACTGCTTTGGCGTTGCCACAAGATCACCCTGACTGTGACCATCTTTTTAAGATTTGGCCTGTTATTGATCACTTTGTAGATCGATTTTCAGAGATCTATACTCCAAAGAAAGGAATTAAGATGTACATGTTGTCTGAGAGTAGGACAGGATATGTCTATATTTTCCGGGTCTACACTGGTAGGGATTCCACTTTTGACCTCCCTGGTTGTCTATCCACTTTTGGAGTTTCAGAGAAAATTGTGTGTGATCTTGCTAGAGGACTGTCTAACAGAGGCCACCATTTGGACCTTGATAACTTCTACACTGCTGTGCAATTGTTTAAGGAATTGCTCAAAGTGGACACTTTTGCTTGTGGCACAATCCGCTCTAACCGTAAAGGTTACCCAAAAGAGCTTGTTAGCACAAAAGCTTCAGAGGGGACAGTGCAGTTCCTTGCATAGTGAGGAACTGCTAGCTGTGAAATTTGTGGACAGGAGGGATGTGTACATGCTGACTACCATTCATGATGAGAGTACTTTACCTGTGGCTGTTTGGGCGCACGTTGCTGAAGTGCACAAACCTGTGTGCATTGTAGACTGTAATAAGCACATGGGTGGTGTCGATAGAGTAGATCAGAGGTTGGAACCTTACACTGCTGTCCATAAGGCTTTCATTTGGTATAAGAAGTTGGCCATACATCTGTTCAATTTAGCAACTTTCAATGCTTTTGTTGTGTTCAAGGAGTGTTCTCCTGCATCAAAGATGACTTTTGTTCACTTTCAAAAGTGTGTGATAGGCAGCCTTGTTGTTATGGAACAGGCAAGTGTTCCTAGAGTTTGAGTGGTGGAGGATGTGGCTAGAATGAAAGATTGCCACTTTCCTGATGTAATTCCTCAAAAAAACCAATCCCTGTAGGAAATGTAGAGTCTGCTTGAGAAGAGGTATGCGGAAGGAGACTCTTATGCATTGTGCCGATGGTCCTTCTAATCCTGCTCTGTTTGTGCCCACATGTTTCAGATTGTATCACACTCAAAAGTGTTTTTGGGAGCAAACATGAGTCTAATAATGTACTGCCTGGTCTGTATGGGACGTGGGAGACTGTGCAGCTAGCTGTGTGAAAATATCTGCTAAAAACATTTGCTATAATTTTAAACTCATTGCTGCTAAAACCTCACTTGTATATCGCTTTTTATATGTTTTTAAAAATTGCATTTTGCACAGACTCGAGCTTACCGAGCGCTGTCCTTTGGACTCACAATATTTAGGGAACCAGGTGCTTGTCCTCTGATTGCCTCTCCCATTACTCGGTCCAATTCGGCAAGTGTTGCTGAGCTGAAGGCGGAACAGGGACGGTGGCACTGGGGACTGGGACACTTCAGGGCAGTAGCAGTTAGCGGGCTAGTCTTCCCGCAAAAACCACTACATTAACAGATGCCAGAGCGCACTCGCAGCGGACGCGGAAGAACTGCTGAGTGAAGGCGCTGCTGCTAGCTGTGTGCAAATATTTGCTAAAAACATTTGCTATAATTTAAAACTAATTGCTGCTAAAACCTCATTTGTAGATTGCTTTTTATATGTTTTAGAAATTGCACTGTGCACAGACTCGAGCTTACCCAGCGCTGATCCTTTGGACTCACAATATTTAGGGAACCGGATGCTTGTCCCTGATTGCCTCACCCACGCCTCTGCAGTCTAACTTGGCAATTCTGTTGAGTGGAAGGCGGTACAGGGATAGTGGCATTGGGGACTGAGACACTTCCGGAAGGTAGCGGTTAGCAAGCTAGTCTTCCAGCAAAAAACACTACATTACCAAATGCCAGAGCGCACGTGCAGCGGACGCGCCGCTGGCACACCAAAGGCGTGCCAGTGGCAAGCCTGTCTGTGCCCGTCTGCGCCTGGTCCGTGCCTAGGGCCAGAATCCCTGTGTCGCTAGCCACATAACATAATAATTTGACATATTCAAGAGAAGAGCTCTGGAAATGGACCACAGGACGCAAAACTTCCTGTTGCACGACAATCTATCCCCTAAAAGAGCCCAAGAACTGTGAGCACTGTTTGCTGCAGCTCAGCTTTAGTAAAGTTAAGTCGCTAACACCACAGCAAAAACCATTACACTCACCTACTAGCAAGCGCGTCAAAGCCATGTTAATCAATGCAAGATCGCTAATGAAACATAACACGGAAATCGTAGAAATGATCGAAAGCCAAAAGCTAGATCTGGCTTTCATAACAGATACTTGGGCAAATGCATCTTCGAATCCCGACCTGGCAGTTGCACTTCCGGCAGAATTTACCATTACTAGAGCCGATAGAACACTCAAGTGCAAACCTAGCTATTATTGCTAGAGAAGAGCTGTTAGTGTCAGGATTCCCAGCAGGCAGCACCCCGGCGTGTGACTTGTTATCCTTCCAGATATTACTCAACAACAATTACACACTAAAAGGACTTCTTATATATTGGCCACCAAAGGTACGGACCCCCCCCTTATGAACAGAATCAGTTCTTTCTTGTAAGCCTGCATTAACTACTCAGACTTCACAATTTAAGGATATTTTAATTACCACCTCAAAAACACAGCAGACCACAACACGTCCGCACTTATTGATGCCTTGTCGGGTTTGTCACTGGGACATATGGTCAAACAAGAGACTCACATCACTGGTCATACCCTTGATGGAATTTTTTACCTCTAGCACTAGGATTAAAGTCTTGGAGGTGATTCCTGTTCCTTGGCCAGACCACACTGCTATAGTGTTCAACATAAAAGCAAATTTGCAATAATTAACATAATTAAACACACCTATCACAGTTACCAATCTGGACTGGGCCAAAATTAGCACTCCTGACCTCCAAACTTCACTATTTGAAACTAAGCTGAACTTGGCAGCAGATACAAACGAAGCAGTTCATAGATTAACAACTTGGATTAAAACAGCGCTAGATGCTGTAGCCCCTAATAAGAGTCTTATATCCAGAAGAAAAAAGCTGTGTGCACCTTGGTTCTCAGGGAAACTGAAAGCTTAAAAATAAAATTGCACAAGGTATGAAAGAAAGTGGAGGGCAAACTATGATCAGGCCAAAAAAAACGAAAATTCACAAAGACTATCAGAATACAAGAGACTGATCATTGTGGAGAAAAAAAAATATTTAACGTCGAAAATTTTGAAAGCCATGAATTCCAGCAGGGAATTGTTTGCTACAGTAAAAAAAAACTAGCCAATCTCCCAGCCAATTCCAAGACAGCCAGCACCCTGGTTTTTTGTAACACTTTGGGTCAGTTTTTCATCAACAAAGTTGGGACAGTATATAAAACCTTCATAGATGGTAATCACTCCTCCCCTAAGACATCTAAGACAGGGCCAGAAAGTCACATACTTGGCACGGGCTTCTCCTTCTTTTTTCCCTCGTGGGAACAGATCTTCCAAGTGGTGAAAACACCCGTCAGACCTCTGTCCTCCTAAAGTCTTCAATCTGTTCCCTGATTTACTCAGTGAAACTAAATTTAGTGTTCATGGAGATCATACAGTCAGGCAGGTTTCCTGTTGCATGGAAGACAGCCTCAGTCCGGCCCCTGCTAAAAAAAACAATCTAGATCCCGAAGAACCTAGCAGTTACCGGCCAATTTCTAGAATCCCATTTTCGTCTAAGGTTTTGGAGAAACTGCAAAATACACAGATTACTTCTTTCATCTCCTCAGGAGAACTCCTGGACCATTCTCAATATGGTCTCAGAGAGGGCCACGGAACTGAGACTGCTCTGATCATGGCAACAGAGGAACTCAGAATATCACTGGACTCAGGAGGGAAGGCCGCCTTGACTTTGCTAGATCTATCAGCGGCCTTCGACACTGTCAACCATAAAATATTAATCGGCAGATTAGCGGAGCTGGGCTTTCAGGAATCTGCCCTTAACCTACTGTCATCCTATCTAACTGGCAGAACTTTCTCAGTTGAACTGGGACGCTCCACATCCAAATCGTTCGAACTGTCGTGTGGTGTGCCTCAGTGTTCCTCTCTGAGCCCCACACTTGTTAATATCTTTGTGACTCCGCTGGCCTCGATTATTAGGCAGTGCGGTTTCTTGGTAGTCTCCTCTGCTGACGACATCCAGGTGCTTGTATCAGTATCAAATAGCGTGGACGAGACAGCTGATCACTTTAACAATTGCATGTCACAGGTAAACACCTGGATGCAGACTAACTGCCTGAAATTGAACAGCAAAAAAACGGAAGTCCTGCTGCTGGGCCCGACCCTTCCTTCTGGTCGCCGAGATGGTGGCCGGATAACTTGGGAGACTGCCCAATGCCAGTCTTCAAGGTTGAGAACCTAGGTGTGGTCTTTGATGACAGACTGACATTTGATGGTCAAATTAACAAAGCATTCATCCACCTTCTGGGGAATTTTAAAGATGATCAGAAAGATCTGTTATTTCATACCTCCGGATGCATTAAAGACACTGGTGACTACATTGGCTCTCTCCAGACTGGACTATGGCAATGCCCTTTATGTAGGGATACAATTCCAGTCTCTACAAAAACTGCAGTGACTGCAGAATGCTGCCTCTAGATTGACACTGTACATCCCCAAATATGAAGCAATCTCCCATAGCCCTCCCCTGGCTCCCAGTGGAAAAAAGAATCAAATTCAAATCACAGTGTCTTGTTTATAAGGCACTTCAGGGTAAAGTACCACTATATCTGAGATTGCACTTGAAATGGTACATACCAGCCAGAAATTTCAGATCATCTCACTCAAAACTGCTCCAAATATCCAAGTATAGGCCAGTTCGCTGGGGAGGCAGAAGCTTCCTACTGGGAACAGCAAAAACCTGGAACATCCTGCCAATATTGATAAAAACAGTACCTCACTCATGTCCTTCAGAAGATTACTGAAAACATGGCTTTTTTCCAACTGAGATTATGGAACCTATAGAAGCATCACTCAGTCCCGCCTACCTCATATGTCCTTCCAAATCCAGCGCCAATACTCCTTCGGGCATACGCGCGCTATACAAATCGACAAATCAAATCATTTAGTTGTTGTTCAGTTTCACGTTTAGCAATAGAATTATGTCTTTAGTTACTGCTGTTATTTTTGTAGTTATAGTTTTGTATCTAGTTGCAATTGGTTTATGTTTTCTTTTTTGTAAAAAAAAAATGTAATGACTGTGTGCGTGGACTGGCGCTTGGCTGGCGGTGTGCATGGACTGGCGCTTGGCTGGCGGTGTGCACGGACTGGCGCTTGGCTGGCAGTGTGCGTGGAATTGTGCTTGGCTGGCAGTGTGCGTGGATTGGTGCTTGGCTGGCAGTGTGCGTGGATTGGTGCTTGGCTGGTAGTGTGTGTGGATTGGTGCTTGGATGGAGGTGTGCATGGACTGGCACTTGGCTGCCAGTGTGAGTGAAATGGTGGTTGGCTGGTGGTGTGCATGGACTGGCACTAGGCTGACGGTGTGCTTGGACTGGTGTTTGGCTGGCGGTGTGCGAGGACTTGCGCTTGTGTGGCAGTGTGCGTGAAATGGCTCTTGGCTGGCAGTGTGTGCATTGGCGCTTGGCTGGCGGTGTGCATGGACTGGTGCTTGGCTGGCGGCGTGCATGGACTGGGGCTTGGCTGGTGGCGTGTGTGGACTGGCGGTTGGCTCGCGGTGTGCATGGACTGGAGCTTGGCTGACAGTGGGCGTAGACTGGCGCTTGGATGTCGGTGTGCGGTGGACTGGTGCCCGGCTGGTGCAGTGCGTGGGCTGGCGCTTGGCTGGCAGTGTGTGTGGGATAGCGCTTGGCTTGCAGTGTGGGTGGGATGGTGCTTGGCTGGGGGTGTTGGGCTTGCATTTGGCTGGCAGTGTGTGACTAGTGACTTGCTGCTGGTCATTACATACTCTGCTATTCAAAGCCATTGTAGACACTAAGTTAACCACCAGCCAGTGTGATTGCTGTGTCAGTCATGTGGGTGTATGAAAGTGATGGGCCCTTGAATGGCCCTGTTTGTTGATGTGAATGTTGTAATGTGCCGGGCCCTCGGCTGGGGGTGTGTATGGTCTTGTGTGTAATGTATGAAAGGTGTGTGAATGGCCTGTAAAGAGGTTGGTGCCTTGCCAAGGTTTTACAGCTCATTAGCTGTGAGTCATTGGTTCAGGTTTTTAAACTTTTTAAATATTAACAGTGCATTTCCTTTTTGTGAAATCTCTTGATAATAGAATTTTACGCTCTGAACCTTAACTCACCCTCGCGCCAAATCCAACCAGTATGTGTGAGTACTTAAGGAATTGTTCATTTTGAAGGAATATTTGTCTTTTCTGTCTCTCTCTGCCAGGCTGTACAGTGTCTCCACATTTTCTGTGAATGTGAGTGTTGTAAGGTGCTGGGGCTGCAGTTGGTGGTGTGAAAGTGTGGGTCAAGTATGAAAGGTGTGTGAATGGCCTGTATAGAGGTTGGTGCCTTGCCGTGGCTTTACAGCTCACAAACTGTGAGTCATTTGTTCTGGTTTTTAACATTTTTAATTATTAACAGTGCATTTCCTTTATGTGAAATCTTTTGTTAATAAAATATACATTTTAAACCTTTCCCTTACCCTCGTGCCAAATCCAACCAGTATGTGTGTGTGTACTTGAGGAACAGGTGGATAGGCAGTCAGATTTGTCTCATTTGTCTTTCTGTGCTAAGGTGTAGTCTGTCTCTAGGGAATATTTACCAACTTTAGATATTTCTGTAAAGTAAAAAAAAGAATGGGGAGTGCTGGGTGGTGTGCCCATCATGGATCACCAAATTTTCTTTCACTCACACCATGCAAACCTCAAAATGTGACTATAGTCACACATTTTCCTTGCATTACTGTGTCATAGTAATCTGTTTGTGGAAAAAGGGTCAGGCAGATCAGGTCGATTACCCCTTTTCAAGGTTTGCCCGGTGTTAGCCGCCTCTCATACCATTCGAGATTTACCAAACAAAGAGGCAGGCGCTGGAGACAGAAGGCAGGAAACAAGAGTTTATTCCGACGGAGCAGAACACGTCAAATCAGACAACAGGGTATCTTCTCGACGTGCTCTGAACGCATCCTTGAGGCCTGGCCTCTTATACACAGGTTTATTGCTTTATTACATGAAATACATTCTTGTCAATACTTTGATGTACGGAAAGACATCCTCGGAATCCCCGGTCCAGGCCCGTTCCCACACATATCTACAGTAGAGTTCCCACCCCGATCTCAGCATGTGGTGGTTATCGCGCAGCTGGGCATTCCGCTGTGAACGGGGGTGTGTGTGATCAGTCGGATCTTCGGGGTGCGAAAGCATTGATTAATCCCCGTTCCTTTGATGTGAGGCGAGGTCCTACTGTAGGGGTAATAAAACTGCATCTGTTGGGCTAGGTGATGGCCTGGGATCAGGCCGGACAATCAGGCAGGGAGGAAGGGGTTATCAAATGGGCCTGGAGCGAGGGGGTTCAGCACGGGATGTGGCTCGGAGACAGGGTCGCGTTAGAGGTGCGTTTATGGCCCAAGCAGGAGAGACCGGGGGCTGTCGGGGCACGGGGGAATGCTTGCGAGACCGGGGAGTGAGGGGGAGAGACGTGCAGGCTATTGGTAATGGGCAGAGAGACCATGGTTTTCAAAATGGCTGCCACTTACGCGCACGAAGGGGCCTAAAAAGGGACAAGATGGTGTGGCCAATGTTTCACGATTTTCAATTTACGCTCAACAGTGGCTATGGTGAACATAAATGAACGCCGCTTATGTATACCGATTTTAGTCATTTTCCACATGTTGTCATAAAAACCACAATTTAAATGCCACACTGCATTCCCCCCAGGTCTCCTGATAAAAATGGTACTTCAACTGTGTGGGTAGGCGCAGTATGCGGGACAGGCAAGGGCCCAAAACCTATTGAGGCAACATCAAAATTACCTATCGCAAAACAACCTTGTTTTGCAATCGGCCTTCCATGAGGTTTTGGCCCCGGCCTTGGTGGCCTTCAAGGGGACCCTACCTAACCCACACATTTCTGAAAACTAGACACCCAGGGGAGTCTAGTGAGGTATGGCTTGCATGGGTCACCAAACATTTTCCTACCCAGAATCCTCTGCAAACCACAAATTTAGCTGAAAAATGCACTTTTTTCTCAGATTACTGTGTGGGAAAGTTCTGGAATCTGGTGGATCCACAAATTACCTCCCATCCAGCGTTTCTCCAGGTCTCCCGATAAAAATGGTTCCTCACTCGCATGTGTAGGTCAAGTACCCACGACAGGCAAGGGCCCAAAATCTATTGAGGCAACATCAAAATTACCTATCGCAAAACAACCTGGTTTTGCAAGGGGGCCCATGACTTTTTGGCCCGGGACTCGGCAGCCATCTAGGGAAACCTACCTAACCCACACATTTTTGAAAACTAGACACATGGGGGAGTCTAGAAATGTATGGCTTGCATGGGTCCCGCAACATTTTCCTACCCAGAATCCCCTGCAAACATCAAATGTAGCTGAAAAATGTACTTTTTTCACACATTTTTGTGTGGGAAAGTTCTGGAATCTGTGTGGACCCACAAAATTCTACCCACCCTGCGTTCCCCAAAGAATCTGAGAAAAATGATACCTCACTTGAGTCGGTGTGTCAAGTACCCGCGACAGGCAAGGGCTCAAAACATATTAAGGGGACATTAAAATTACCCATCACAAAACAACCTGGTTTTGCAAAGGGGTTCCCATGAGTTTGTGCCCCCAGTCTCAGCAGCCATCTAGGGAAAACTACCAAACCCACACATTTCTGAAAACTAGACACCAGGGGGAGTCCAGTGAGGTATGGCTTACACGGGTCCCTAAACATTTTTCCACCCAGAATCCTCTGCAAACATCAAATTTAGCTGGAAAATGCACCTTTTTCTCAAATTTCTGTGTGGGAAAGTTCTGGAATATGCGTAGATCCACAAATTTCCTACCACCCAGTGTTCTTCCAGGTTTCCCAAGAAAAATGGTACCTCACTTGTGTGGGTAGACAAAGTGGTTGCAACAGGAAATGGCCCAAATCGTACTCTGGAGACTTCAAAATTACCTATCACAAAACTACCTGGTTTGGGGGGCACCTGGAGTTTTGGCCCCGGGCTCGCCGTCATCTAGGGAAACCTACCAAACCCACACATTTCTGAAAACTAGACACAAACTATTTGTTGATACCATTTGCAGGAAAAAAAACAGACACTTTCATTTGCAGCACTCTTTCCCCATTTTTACCCCAAAAAACAAATGTAACTGTATTTTGGCTAATTTATGGGTCCCCTCCAGGGGAATGCACAAACCATGGGCACCTTTAGAATCCCCATGATGTTGGAAGAAAAGGACGCAAATTTGGAGTGGATACCTTATGTGGTCAAAATGTTACAGGGGCCAAAAGCGCAAACTACCCCAAATAGCAAAACAAAGGCTTAGCACGGGGGGGCTGTTTAGCGAAGGTGATAAAGGAGTGCATTATTGTAATCAACAGGTCCTCATACATCAAAGGCTAAAAACCAGTATAACTTCCTCAAGATGGAGGGTCAACCCATCTAGCCACACATACCTGGGCTTAATCAATCAAAAAATAATGAATTAGCAGTATATATTGGCGATGAATTAGTCTATTCATCACATTGGCACAACTGATTCTCATTGGTACCTGATTTAATCAGGCACATTATTGCAACCAATGACAAGTGTTATAATGTATAAGAACACTTTTTTATTGATTGCAATAATATGCGTGAATTAATCGGGTTCCAATGTGAAGCAGGTATCCCATTTTTTGTCTTGAAAATCAAATTTAAAGCAGACACTTTCTCACAACAAATCTAAAGACAGAAGTCTGATAGGACAAAAATAGCGTACCTCAGCAGTAGGACACGGAATACCAAATATTTATCCTGACATCCTCTTCTCTCTCTTTCAAGTTCAGCAAAGTGTTTCATAAGGCTCAATAGTACTGTCATACAGAATTTAACACTGCAGTGTCAACAGAATGCCCACAGACCCCACCCTGCATATTTTAGTACGAGCAGAGGAGTCATCTCTGGCCATCCTAGTCAGCCTTTTGGGTGCTCCTGAAAGTCATCTCAATTCTGTTTCACTCCTCTTCCCAGGCTGATCACAGTCTGCAAGTTGCTAAAGAGTTAACTTTATAAGTCACGTCATTGTTACAAATATTGTTGTTAATGGTTTTCAAACATATAGTTGTGATAAATATCGTTTGTAATGATCTTAATGTATTTCAATTCAGATTTTAATTGTATATTTTATTATTGTTTGTGTAATTGTTAATATTTTTAAATATAGTTTGCAAAGTTAAGTGATCTACAATTTGTAATTTGATGGCTAACAGTAATTTATAGTGTTGTAGCAGGTTGCTAGGTTTGTAGGGATGTGGGGGGAAGGTTATTAAGTACTAATTAATCAACTAATAATTACTTATGTATTATTAATAATTTAATGGATTATTAACTGTGCAAATTGTTTAATAGGTATATGTATTGCTATATTTTATGTGCGGGCTGCTGGGTTTTTAGGGTATAGGGTGGAAAGTTAATGAAGTCATAATTAATTAACAATTATTTTCTAATTTATTTTTGATTATTTGGTTGATTATTAATTATGTAAATTGTGTAAACTATATTTTAGTTATATTTTAGGTGGGTGGTGTTGGGTTTATAGGGATACTGGATGTGAAGGTAATTAAGTAATATAATTGAATATTAATGATTTAAATTGTGCAATAGTCATATTTTGTAGTTATATTTTAGACACTGGCTGTTGGGTTTGTTGGACTCTATGATGGAAAGTTAATTAAGTAATAATTATTTAACAATAAATTATTAATCTAGTAATCATTGTATTTGAATATTAACTATGCAAATTGTACAATAAAGATATTTTACGTTATAATTTAGGTGCAGGCTGCTGGGATTTGTCGAGGAACAGGGTGAAATGTTAATTAGGCAATAATTAATTAATTACTTTCTTATTTATGATTAATTATTTGATTGATTATTAATTATGTTGATTGTGTAATAACTTTATATTTAGTTATATTTTAGGTGTGGGGTGTTGGGTTTATATGGATATAGGATGGGAAGTTAATTAAGTAATAATTAATTAACAATTAATTCATTGTTTATTAATTATTTCATTAATAATTAATATGTAAATGATGTAATACTGTTTCTTTTAGTTATATTGTGGTTGCTGGTTAATTAAGTAAAAAGTATTTAACAATAAATTATTAATCTAGTAATCATTTTATTTGATTATTAATTATGCAAATTTTACAATAATTATATTTTAAGTTATAATTTAGGTGCAGGCTGCTGGGATTTGTAGAGGAATGGGGTGGAAAGTTAATGAAGCAATAATTAATTAACAATTATTTCTAATTTATGATCAATTATTTGATTGATTATTAATTATGGCCATTGTGTAATAACTTTATATGTTAGTTATATTTTAGGTGTGGGTTGTTGGGTTTATATGGATATAGGATGTTAAGTTAATTAAGTAACAATTAATTAACAATTGTTTAATTGTTTACTAATTATTTCATTAATAATTAATATGCACATGATGTAATACTGTTTCTTTTATTTATATTTTGGTTGCTTGTTAATTAATTAATACTTATTTAACAATAAATTATTATTCTAGTAATCATTTTATTTGATTATTAATTATGCAAATGTCATAATAATTATATTTTAAGTTAGAATTTAGGTGCAGGCTGCTGGGATTTGCAGAGGAATAGGGTAGAAAGTTAACTAAGAAATAATTAATTAACAATTATTTTCTAATGTATTATTCATTATTTGATTGATTATTAATTATGTCGATTGTGTAATAACTTTATATTTTAGTTATATTTTAGGTGTGGGGTGTTGATTTATATGGATATAGGATTGGAAGTTAATTAAGTAATAATAAATTAACAATTCATTAATTGTTTATTAATTATTTCATTTATAATTAATATGTACATGAAGTTAATTAAGTACTAAACAAATATAGTATTATTGATAATTATTCATCAAATTTGTTAATAATCTTGAAAAGTGTTTATTTGCTTTTATATATTTTTCACTGAAAAAACAAAGGTTACAGGGACGTCACTCACATAAAACCATAGCATTTCAACATTTATAGTTTCCTCAGCTGACTATAATTTACACCCTCACCATGCACTGCGTATGACCTCATATAATACATCACTCATGGCATAGTCAGTGACATCACTAATGACATCTCAAATGACATTACTGATTACGTCACTGATGACATCTTCCAGTGATTGTGAGTGTTTTTTAAAAGTTTCTGAGTTTTAATATATATACGAAGGTACACCAAAGGTTAAATTAGTTTAGTTTGCATACTAATGAGTGATTCTATTTTAAAACATAGATTATGTAAGTGTCTGGGTAACTGTGTATATCCATGTGTGGGTGGCTGTGTGTATGGCTGATTCAGTAAAAAAGTGGGTGAGTGAGTGGGTGTGTCAGTTTTGTATCAGTGAGCCAATGGCTATGTGAGTGGCTGTATGAGTAAGTGAGTAGCTGGTTGTTGGTGTAAGGGTGAGTGAATGGGTTTGTAAATGGGGAATTCAGTTACAAATACAGGTTGGTGAGGTGCACACCTATGTACTCCATTATTAATGTAAACCTCGTTTCATGAAATCTCTTAGTTCAACCTGGTAGGTGTGCTCGCTTGCTCTGCGCTCCATCCACTTGCGCTGCAATAGTAGTAAGAACACAACAAAATCATTGCTGAAAAAAGTTCTATTCCTAAGTTAAAATCATGGTTGACAAGGAAACATCACTCTTGCACAATATATTGATGTTAATGTCCCATTATTTGAACCTGTTCGACTAATCACTTTGCGGGTGCAATAGGTGCATGATTTTAACGTAGGAATAGAACTTTTTTCAGCAATGATTTTTATTGCAAAGATTTCAGTGAATACAATGCTCTTGTGATATACATTTATGCAATAGTAGTAATTTCTGCCTTTTTAAGTATTGTTGTTTCAGTCTTAAATATTGCCTGGTTTTAGAAGATTTGTTTTGTAGAGCTACCAGGGTGAGGAGTGGCACGTTGAGCTTCAGTGTCTTGTCGAGTTTCTGTGATTTAACCATTGGTGCATTCTGGGTAACTGAGTGCAACAAAGTGGGAGCAACATAGTGAGTGAATGAACAATCCTGGTTAGTTGGTGTTGAGTTCAGCACGTGTTAGCTGGCATGTGAAAATTCACCTGGGGAAAGATGAGGCAATAAAAGTGAGGTGAAGCTGGCAACAGTTAAGCTGTACTATGGATAAGCCTATTTGGCAGACCATCTGCTTGCTAAATTTTCAATCAAAGGCACAGTTAAAGCGGCTGTTGCTCTGTCACAGCAGCAGGGTCGAGTCCATAGGGCTTACCATCGAGTCACCCCTGCGATGCTGGCCCAGGCTGCCCTGGATCACCCCTGCCCCCTCTCTGGCGACCTAGAGAAGGATCTGGAGTCCTTGCACGCGTGGCTTGTAGTCAGGCTAAACGATCTCGCCCCGGAACTGACCCCCCGCTTGACACTGAAACGAGTCTCCGCTCCGTGGTTCATCGCAGCACTGTCGGCTACGCGGCAGCAGTGTAAGGTGGCCGAAAGAGCGTGGCGGGCACAATACGTCACAGTGGCCAAGCTGACTTATAAGACGGCGGTTAAGGCCTATCACCGGGACATCCGCCTGGGAAAAAAAGCCTATTTGGCAGGGAGGATAGAGGCCGCCTCCAACTCCTGTAAGGAGATTTTCTCCATTGTGAGAGAATTTACATCCACACGGTCCAATTCCTCTGATGAGAGGCCAGCTGATTCCTGGGCTTCAGATCTTGCTAACTTTTTTACTAGCAAGATCCAACTGATACAGGATTCCTTCCCATCGGGTGTACCCGTGGGGCTAGTTAACCCGGAGGCTAACCGGTCCCCTCTGGCCTTGCCAGGTTTGACATTGGGCGTGTTTCCACCTATTTCTGCCCCTGCCTCTTTAGCACTCATGGGCAATCTCAAATCGGGCTCGCCGCTTGACCCGTGCCCCGCTAAGTTTCTGGCGAAAATTGCGGAGGTGATTAATCCCCTGGCGAACCCGCTATTGAATCTCTCGCTGAGCCGGGGGGTGGTTCCGCAGGCCTGGAAGCAGGCAATGGTCATCCCGCTGCTTAAGAAGCCTGGCCTGGACCCGAAGGCCCCAGTCAACTACAGGCCTATTTCTCTGCTGCCGGCTCTCACGAAAATTGTGGAAAAGCACGTTCAGACGGTGCTTTCCAATTTTCTGGAGACAAATGAGATCCTGCATGCCACTCAGTCTGGCTTCCGTCCAAATCTCAGCACTGAGACCGCGCTCCTTGAGGTATCAGAGACCATTAAAGGGGTTCTGGACTCGGGAGGCAAAGCCATGCTGGTGTTGCTGGATTTGTCGGCGGCTTTTGACACCGTCCCCCATGATGGCCTTCTCGCAAGACTCTTTGAGATAGGACTACGGGGGACGGTGCTCAGCTGGTTTTCCTCCTTTCTAGCTGGCCGCCGGCAAACGGTCTGGGCCTCGCCAGATTCCGCCGTGATGCCGCCTTTGGGAGTCGGGGTCCCTCAGGGCTCTATTTTGAGCCCGACCCTTTTTAACATCTTCATGACCCCTTTGGCGGCGTTGGCGGAGTCGTTTGGGGCCCAGATCGTATCCTACGCAGACGACACCCAGCTCCTCTTCTCGTGTAAGAGAGGAGGAAACTTTGATGGGGAGAGTATCCGGAATTGCCTTGGGGCTGTTTTTCAATGGTTCCAACTGAACAGCCTCAAGTGCAACTCTGATAAGTCCGAGGTACTCTTCTTTGGGTGCGACACGGAGCCAGACTGGCAGGCTTGGTGGCCCATCAATATGTTCCCTCCGTCTTGTTCATCCCAGATTGCGAAGAACTTGGGGGTCAAGATGGATAAGGGGCTTACGTTGAAATCCCAGATCCTCGGGGTGTCAGGGATGTGCTTTGGCCTCCTTAGGATGCTGCGGAGGTTTCTTCCTCTTTTGTCTGAGGAGCACAGGAAGCTGACTGTGCTGGCTCTGATCGGCTCTAGGCTAGATTATTCGAACGCGCTCTACTTGGGCCTGCCAGAGTATTTGCTACAGCGGCTCCAAGTGGTGCAAAATGCTGCTGCGAGAGCTATCTTTGGCTTGAATAGACGTGCCAGTGCAGCAGGCTTGCTGCAGACTTTGCACTGGCTTCCAATCCGCAAGCGGATCGCCTTCAAGGCTCTGACCTTGGCCTACAAGGCCCTTCATGCGGTTGGAGCAAAGTACCTCCAAAAGAGACGTGCATTTTACCACCCTGCTCGTTCTTTGAGATCGGAATCTCTGTTCTTGGCGGTGGTCCCGCGAGTGAAGAGAGCTCGCCTGGGAGGTCGCTCCTTTGGACTACTGGCGCCACAGTTGTGGAACTCTCTGCCGCTCACACTTCGGGGAGCCACCAGCCTACTTGCCTTTAGAAAAGGTCTTAAAACCTGGTTGTTCACCCAGTAGGCTGCATATATTTGGTTTGCCCTCTTTATTGTTGTCTCCTTCTTTTTTTTAACTGTGTTATGTTATTGTACTGTGGTCCTCCTTACTCAAAGCGCCGGGACACTCTTTTTGAGTAGCCGTGCGCTATACAAAAGTAAATATAACATAACATAACATTGCCAATAGTACACGCGGGAGCATTTCACGGTTTCTAGCGAAAAAAACAAGTGTAGATTTCACAAAAATGTTGTATTTGGAGACTGATGAACATTTGTCACAGTAACCCCATTGCAGAGACCGTTAACATACAATATGTAGTTTGAACTGAAGGGGTTGATTAGGGGCCGCGTACTAGTCAGAACAGCATTGCTGTTTAGGTTTCAGAAACACAAGTTGAATGGGTAGCAGGGGCAAACAGAGGTCGATGTTATAATTGTTGGCATAAAAATAGACAAATACTAGAAATTTTATATAGGAGCGTTAAAAAGCTAACAGTGGTGTACAAACATGAGTGTATGTAGCATGTTCATTATATCTTAAGCATGTTAATTGTCATTATAGGTTAAGTATTTTTTTCATTATAGATACCTCAGAAGAAGGGTTTTTCCTGAAATGCATTGGGTATTTTTCAATAAAGCGTGACATCTGGAAACATGCATCATCCCTGTGCTTATTTAATAATATTGAATTGAAATAAAAATGAGTAAAATGAATTTCAGAAAACAAAGGATTAAAGAGGATGAAATGGAATGGACAAAATTGTGGAATACGCGGAGAGTTTTATGGATTTAATTAATTGGATTCGTTTTGAAAAAAATGGCCGTGCAGCTTGATGGGGATCGTAATGGGGTGCCCTCATGTTCTTACTGTAAATGGTGAATGACAGGGTGAAAGAGTGGCCGTATGGGTGAGTGAGTGGGTGCCTGAGTGGGTATAAATGGTGATGGAGAGGGTGCATGAGCGGCTGTATTGGTGAGTGGGCAGGTACGTAAGTGTCCATATGGGTAAGTGAGAGGGTACATGAGTAGCAGTTTGGGTACGTGAATGGGTGTGTAAATGGGTGTATGGGTGATTGGATGCGTGTGTGAGTGGCTGTATGGGTGAGTAAGTAAATGTGAGAGAGGTTTTATAGGAGACTATGTGGTAGTGTTCGTGATTATTAAGGTGATATGTGTGAGTATATATATATATATGAGTAAGTGAGTGTGCATCTGAGTATCTGTTTGGGTGAGTGAGTGGTTGTGAGAGTGGCTGTAAGAGTGAGTGAGTAAGTGCATGAGTATTTAGCTTAATGAGAATGGTGAAAAAGATAAACTGCTGTTACAGGGAATATATGCTTGCATATAAGTAATGTAATATAATGTACTCTTACCTTGCGCTACCTAACCTAGTATGTCTAGGGAGGTGTATCTGCCAAATCCCTGTAGGGTGATCTAACGCCCCATTTCCGATGGGTACGTGTAATCAGGAACCTGTCTTGGTGGAGTACTGAACTTCATCCTTCACAAGTAGATAAACAGGAATCAGCTGGGCTGGAATTGCTGCATAGGATGACATCTCAGTGCCAGCGAAATGTTCCTCTAACTAAACAAGGAAGTGATGCCATTTATAAAACAAAGATCACCCCGTTGCCATGCTTTATTACCAATTAGGCTGATATTGCCGAACTGACTGTTGCAGGGTATGCTCAGACGTGCGTCCCTTGCTCACTTTGCCACTGGATTCAAGCAAGCCTGGCTGAAGATGGCTGTAATGCTAGAAACCGGTCCTAGGAAGCTTGAATCCAGTCCAGGGAAGGCATGTCTTGGCAGTTTGGGCTGGACTGTTCCCATGAGGCACAGGGTCAGACTGATTTGCATATGGCCATGTCTGAACTGGAGTGGCAGAGTGGGCTAAAGAACGGTGATGGATTAAACCCAGATCTGTTGACTGGGTGTGAGTGTTTGATTGGTTCAGATGCTCCGTCTATCACCCCCCCTTTTCTACCGCTTTGTTCGCCATAAGTTGGCAGGATATGCTCAGACGTGAGTCCCTTGCTCACTTTGCCACTGGATTCAAGCAAGCCTGGCTGAAGGCTGTAATGCCAGAAACCGGTCCTAGGAAGCTTGAATCCAGTCCAGGGAAGGCATGTCTTGGCAGTTCAGGCTAGACTGTTCCCATGAGGCACAGGGTCAGACTGATTTACATATGGCCATGTCTGAAGTGGGGTGGCAGAGTGGGCTAAAGAACCGTGATGGATTAAACCCAGATCTGTTGACTGGGTGTGAGTGTTTGATTGATTCAGATGCTCCGTCTATCACCACCCCCTTTTGTACCGAACTGACTGTGATAGCTCTGTCGCCAAACAGACAATAAAAACAACAACATTTTGCATAGTAAACTTAGGCCTTGTACAGAATGTTCAAGGTATTGTCATAATATGCCTACAATATGGAAATGTAAGCAATGCTGTTTCAGAGAATATTATCGTGCACAGGCACGCAAGCAAATGTGTGTCAAATGTCATTGTGTTATTTTTATAAAGGCAACTTAAAAATGTGAGCATGTAAAATGGTGCTGTCGGTACTCAAGCCTTTAATACGACTATATAACAACATGACTGGGTGTAGCAGGTAGTTCAATTTTGGGTATCCTTCCTAGATAGTCACACACGATAGGGAGCTTAGGTGTGCCTGGATGGGCCATTACTGGCAGGTTGGGAGGGAGGAGCTAGGTATAGCAGCACTTATACTTGAATAGGCTGTGTCCTGCCTCCACTCAAATGGCTGCATACCCCTTATGTTTACTATGGAGATAGAGCTGGGGAGGCAGAATACCTGGGGACTCAACTGGGTATAAATATTGAACCTCAGGCACCCCTGCCTCAGTACACTTCTGGATCTTTGGGTATTCTGCCAGTAGAAAGGACTGCTATGCTGCTGAAGGCCTGCCACTCTGCTGGACTACTGCCTTGTGCTGCTTCCTTGCTGTCCTGACCTGCTAACTGCTGCCTTCGTGCCAGGGTGAGAAGGGATGGACCTGCATTTCTTTAACCCAGAACCCCAGAGTGATTCCAAGAGCTAGTTGGCTGGACTCCTGACCTCACATTTGTCAGCATTCAAAGTCATACCTGCCTCCACAAGTAAACAGCATCCTTGTTTGAGAGCTTTATCATTCTCGTTATGTGTAGCTATGAAAACCAATGTGTCATGACTATAATTAAACACATTCATGACAGCCTGTATGATACTTTGAATGGCATCTTGAAACAGCTCTGTAGCTGATGACACGCCTAAACTTAGTCTTTTGTATTGGAATAGACCAATATGTGTTGAAAAGTTTGTAATGTACCTCCAACTCTCCTCGAGTTCCAACTGATGATATCCTTTATTCAAACCAAAATGAGAGAAGACTTTTTCACGATTCATTTGAGTTATCCTGTCTGCAATGTGCATACCTGGATGTCATTCTTGTTCAATTACCTTGTTGGCTTGACACATGTCAACTCAGATGCATACAACTCCTTCACTGTCCTTTTTGGGCACTACCACTATGGGATAAACTCAGGGTATAGGAAGAGTGGATCGTTCAAGATATCATGTGCAATGATTCAATTTGTTTTCCACAGCTTCCTGTAAATGAAATACAGTTTGCCTGTGTCTTTGAGCAATAAGATGGATGCTCATTAATGTGTAATTGCACATTCTAGTCTTAAATGTTCCTAACCCATGAAACAACTAAGGGAATTTACTTACTATCCTGTGTTGAGTATTCATATTATAGTTCATTGATATCAGTCCCATATCAGCAGCTGTGCTGAAGCTGAGCAAACAGGCACTTGACACCTTTCCTTGAAAATCATGAATTGGTGCTTCTTCTTTTGTTTTCTTGAGTTTCATTGTTGCTTCAAATGAACCTAGACTTTTTAATAGAGTGGATGCAGCCCATGTATACACATTAGATTTTGATGGCTAAGTCATGGCAATGGAGCTAGTTCATTGTATAAGGGACCATGCTACAATGACATTCCTAAAGACAAGTCCTGACTCACTGCTAAACGCGTGATTGCCAATATACCTAACCAAAACATGTCAGTGACCTTCATTAAAAAATGCAATGATTGTCTATATTCCAATACAAGGCTTAGGGTGACTTTGGGGTGCTGCTGCATCTCTGCCAGCCCCTTTAAAACACAAATTTTAACTCATTGGAGGCACTCCTGTCCCTCTCAGGACGCTAAATCCAATATAAAATTGTTCATGCAAACCAGATGATTCTAGGGAGTTGTTTTCCTTGAAGTTATGCATTCTTTATGAGTGGCTTTGTCGGTCTCCCAAAATTATTTTATTTCTTGTTTACTAATGTGGTTCTTTTTGTATGCTGGGTTCAGATGGGGCATCTGGCATGTGTTTAACTTCTGCACTGCCCAGCCTGCTCACCCTCCTGCCATCACTGCTCTTGTACCAACAACGGAGCCAGCCTTTAATTTCCCCACTCATGGGTGGGGGGGTCATGCAGCGTGCAACTTGTTTCAATGAGAAAGGGGGATGGACACCATGAACACAAGTAGATTGGATTCCCCAGGACAATTTCACTGCCATTGGGCCTTGGGAGAATGGGAATTCTTGGGGTCAGGAATCTTCTTTGGGAGTGGTGCCCACACACTCGCCCTCTATCCTCAAAACCTGCACCAACTTTCAGGCCCTGGACGACACCTGGAGAATTTTTTAGACTGTCCAGCGGAGCAATATGTGCATCGTTTTCCCAACTGGTCTCCTGTGAGACCAACATTCTCAGGCTGACATCTCCAGCCCTGAAGATTTGCATATGGGCTGTGTCATTTCCCTCCTAATAGTGAGTCTGAGCCCCCAGGACCATTTTGTGAGGCATCCTGGCCGCAATTCTTTTTTTGCTTCAGAGAGCTTGGTTTCACTGCTGTTAATGGAGGTCAGTCCTCTGTATGTGGTCTCGGCATGTCCTCTGTCTGGTTTCTTGTCACCTGCCTTCCAGGCTTTCCCAGCAACCTCCCCAACAGTCTGCCAGCAGAATAAAACCCCTGCTGTACTCCTCAGGCCCCATGGATTTGGCTATCTTGCAGTGCACCTGTGTGTCTGCAGCAGAATCAGTGCCCACCTCCTGGAGGTGGTTACCCATATGCAAGACCAGTCCACAGAAGTCCAGTGCAACACTCTAGGGTACCTTTAAGCATGTCTATCCCTCTACTGTCTCTTAGAGGTGTAAAGGTGTAAAGGTGCCAGTACACTGGACCCTGGGTGTCAGCTGGGATTTAAAAGTCCTTCATTCCGTTCTTGCAGTGTAGTCAGGTGGGCTTCTCCTTACAGCTGGGAATTCCACAAGTGTCATTCTTCCCAGTCCAGAATGTTATCTACATTCTCTTCCCCGGTGAAGGGTTATTTAAGTTGGGGTAGAAGCTCTAGAAACAAGGCACCACTGCCTAATCCTACAGTGACGCATCATCCCTCCACCTTGTCCAAACTTCCTGCACAATTGTGAGATATTTTAACATGGTAACTTAAAGTGGCCTCATGAAAGATCTTCCATAAGTGTTTCAGACATGCTGTAAACTGCCACAGCTGAACAAGTCCTTCCCTCCAAACTTTCCAATGGGTGACCCTCCTACTATTGGCTCCAGAGGTCTGGAAGTCCTCCTTTGTTTCTATGGAGAACCTTCTTAGGCCATGTGGAGTGCGAAACAGATTTAACACATGTACATTCAGTCTTCAGCTCTTCCACTCCTAGGAACAAGTCTAAGCAGTATCAAATGTCTCTATTGTGTGGGAAAGTCTTTAATTCTCCTGCTGGCCAGCAGAGTAATTAACTTGGCCTAGTAAAAGGGATACTTGCCTAGAAATTATGGGATGAGCTATAGAATTAGAATAAATCCTTAAGTACCATAAGTACTGATATCACAAAAGTGATTTTTGATCTGCACTTAGGGTACAATTTAACCCCAGGAGTAGCACCTGACAAATGGGGATCTCACTCGAGGACCGGCACTGCCTGGAGGGTCAGATCAGGAAGAGAGGAAAAAACGCCGTGGTTGCCAAGACGTGGGTCTCCTCGGGCAGTGATCATCCGTAGCGAGATTCCAATCTTCTGTTTCAACCACTCCTTCGGGCATCCGAGTCGCCGAGGAGCCCCATTTGGCTGGGCGCCAATCTGTAGAGGTGGGCCTCAGCAAGGCCTACCAGTGCTAGGGGTTCACCCTTCTCCACACACAAGTCCTCAGACCAGTAAATAGAAGTTGGCACGGAAACTGAAATGTCAAAGAGATCATTTATTAAACCTCATGAGGTGGAACTACATTCACACAACACCCTTCGGTAGAGTATGAAGTAGCACAAGGAGTAGAATAACCAGGGATCTTTTCTACCCACACTGGGGCTCAAAAGAAGGCGGTGCTGGCACACATAGGAGAGTTACATATATAAATGGTCATACAGAAATGCACAGTCAACAAAGTAGGAGGACCTAACAGTTGCTAACTTTAGTAGAAACATCCTGACAGTAACAGACCTAAACAGGTGCATGGGCAGCTACAAGCTCTTTTGAGCTGTGCAGAGTAGCAGAGGCTAAGTAAAGTCAGTTTTTTCAGCAGAATACAAGAGCAAACGACAGCGAAGAAGGAAAGAGCACATGGCGAGCACATGGCTAACTAAAATGGCTGCCAGAAACAAGATGGCTTCAGCTAAATGCTAACATCAATCTCTGCCAAATTTCCACAGGATGAGCTATAGAAGTAGAACAAATCCTTAAGTACCATAAGTACTAATATCACAAAAGTGATTTTTGATCTGCACTTAGGGTACAATTTAACCCCAGGAGTGGTACTTGACAGGTATCTGAGACCTCAGTTGGGTGAAACTGTACTTGGGCACAGATTTCGCCCATAATGTGTTATTCATTAAAACACCCACTTTCTTTCAGTACAGCACTAAGACCTAAAATATGAACACCCACTTACTTTATAAGGCCTACACCAGGCCAGCACCCATCCCAGACGGATTCCTTCTGCAGCAGGCTACCTGTGAGCAGATGATGAACTAGATGTAGTGTCACTCGCTCAGCCCAAACTTGTCTGCACATCTGTGTGCTCAAATGGTCACATGTAGCCAGCCCAGAATCTCTTCACCCTATCTATACAGAAACTGAACCTATTTTAAAAGGTGGACACTGGTGGTTAGCACTTTCAGTCCAATTCCACCGAATTTTCCATGAATGTCATTTGATGGCACTCACCCACAGTGAGTAGTCCAAAACTGGTTAGTACAAATGCAAAAACTCAAGGGCATAAATAGGCAGAATACATTTGCTACACCGGGACTCCTCATTGACACTAACCTTAGCTCAGTGATACACATTACGGAATAAATAAAGACTGCTACCCACAAGTTGAGCAGTGTCTGAAAGGTACAACTTTTCTCCCAGAAGCTGACATCAAAAGAGATGTCCATGTGGGGGGTTCTATGGTAATGCCGTTATGACCCATCTTCCCTTGCTGGAGAGTGTTGTTCATAAAGCAGCCGGTCTTACTGAAGGCCTTCACAAATATGAGGACTCCAGTTTCTCCCATAGCTCCTGCAGTTCAGTACGCATCACATTTAAGGCATACTGCATCGTCAAAAAGTCAACCAACACCAATACTGTTCTGTACCTCTACCCAAGATACAAATCACTGCATAACAGGCATCAGTAAAAAGGTTAGACTGGAACTAAACAAATGCAAGCAGTAAAAGAATAGATAAAAACTTTGTTCTGCTACACCCAGAGTTCGGGATGTCATTTCAGTTCAACTCCAGCAGAAACATCCTCTTAACAACTCTCAAAGGAGCTTTAGACTAGTCTTCCTCCTACTGCACCTCTGTACGTTATAACTGCACTGCTGCCATATTGCCTGAAGTTCACCCTTATCCTTCACCTGTGCCACTTTTGTACCTTGCATTCTGCATACCCCTCTCTGCCTCCACACCCCATTACTTATGCCACATCCTGAATATCTGCCACTGTTCCCTTTCTCTATTCCTGTTTCCAGTGGCGTTGTCTATATTGTTCATGAAAAAACATTTATAGCATTCCATTGCTTTGTAAACTAGTTTTGCACTATCTGCTCAAAGCAACATTAACTCAAATGTATAACATTAGTCAAAACCACAAAAAGATAACTTGAGTATTGCAACACAATTCAGCAATGGAGATTATTTAACAAACCTCTACTAGAGGTGGCCATCTGTATCATTAAGATCTCAGAAGAATATCATTGCAACTTTGAGTTGACGTTCCTTGTGATCCAGCGAGATTACCAGCTTGGGTTACTCATATATTACCATACTCACCTGGGCCCATAAACATTCACACATACACCGATAATCACCACTGAAATCAAGATTCTATATTTTCCTTCACAAAGAATTTATCCTTATCTCAATTCTTACCAACCTCATCACCTTGAATCTTAATTTCCTCTGGTCAATAGATCATGTTGTTAGCAGAATAGGTAGAAATGACATTTACTTTTATTTTTCATTAATTGACCACAGACTTGGGAGAGTGTAAAAGTTTTATCTAGTGAATCATTTTGTGAGGCAGATACCATACATGTTAAACACCGATTTCTCAAGGATAATAATTAAAAATAGGACAATAAGTCTTGGTTAAAATGTCATGATGACAGTGTCTGGAGAGGGTGGAAGAAGAGGGCAGCACAAGTACATACTACACATAGTTATATTTACCTAGAATGGTGGAAGACCAACCCCTGGCCAAGAAGCTGGAATTAGGACAGGTTCAGAACAGGATAGGTGACCTCTTCTAAGTGCAACGCCAGCATCGCACCCCTCTCTTGTACTGCTCTCTTCGATTCTTCCCCCTTCTGGATGGACGATTCATCTTCTTCAGCAATATCTCCGACTCTTCTCTTTCTTCGAATCTTCTCTCTCGATTCTTCTATCAGAGTGCTCGAACAGCGTCTCTGACCTCCATGGCATCTGCATTTGTGATGGGTCTGTGAGTGACATCTAACTGACTAAGCCTACCTTAGTTATACTATTCTACGTGTATGTATCATCCCCCAATATTTCAATATTCGTGAAAACCCCTATTTCTGATTGGACAAGGTGATAGGGAGAGATCGTCACACCATACTAATGTCATGCTTTTTCTTTAGTTTCTTGTTCAATATTACCGCCTCTTAATTTTACTTTCGCAAGCTTTATTCCAACCAGCATTTCACATTAGAAACATATACAATGTATGCACATTTTGTCTTCTTTTCCTTGCCTTCTTCAGGTCGAGAGGTGAAGTTCCCAAGCGCTTCATGGCTAGAGCATCCTTGGCTGAGTTTCACATTACACATCATGGCTTCAGACGGGTTTGGGTGCCCTTGCACACAGATCAGGTGGGATAGGGATTTCAGTCACTTTCCAGGCCCAATTACGAACTAATATTAAAGTCAAAGAAAAACATATTAGAATACAGAAATAAATGAATGCACTGTATACCACTTATTCCTACTCTAATCCCAATAATTTATTTAATCTTTTTGCATTAGCAATTTAATAAACATGCACGGTTTAGTTTAAGCATGGCATGTGCATTAACATGTGAGTTTCAAGCTGCCATCTTAATAGCAACTGGGCAGCTGCAAAGATTTCCATCCAAAGCAAAGGTCATCATACTACGTAGATGCAGTAGACACATGTTCAGAAAGTTCCCGTGTTTTCGGCAGCCATTTTTTGACACTCGGGTTACTTATTAGTAAAACACAAAGGCAAGCTTCCCCTAGATTCAATGTAAAATGTGTAATGCAAATATTAGTATTTACGAACATGTTGGTTACAATATTACACTTTATCTGAGAGGATTGCATCCAAGCAAGTTTCTTTACGTATGAAGCCTTGCTCCATCAATCCCCTCTGATGGCATTTTATGCCATCACTAATTTCATTCACCAAATCAGATGCCAACTTCAGCAATTTCCCATTTTAATTTCTTCAACTCTTTTAGGTTTTCCCTCTCCTTTGCTATTTTGTAAACCTTTCATTCTTTTCTAAATATCTCCTTTTATTTCTTCCAGCTGGATGTCATCATATTTTCTCTTCGTTCCTTTCTCATTCACTTCATACCATTTTCTTTTCCTGTAGCATTTGCACCAGAACATGATTGCCATAACCAATAAGATTATTCCCATTATTGGCATCAGTATTTGACCTATAATACTTTTACCTATGTTGGAAAACAACTACCTATAGAGGAAATACCATTTGTTAGTTTCTTCCATACACTGTCAACTTCCAGTGGTTTTAAATCTTCTTCCAAATTTTTGATATTTTTGATATAGCCTCCAATTTCAATACTTTTGTCTCGAATGTATGTTCAACAATTTTGGGCCTTCAACATTTTACAGACTCCGCCCACTTTAGTCAATAATATATCAAGAGCAAGTCGATTTTGTAAAGTCATAGATCGGGCCGCAACCAATTCGGTATTTATCAGTAAACATTCTCCAGCAGTGTCAGTCGATAAACGATCAACCACTGTGGATAATTTACAAATTATTTGTGTATTCAGAATTACTCCCACTGAAGGTATCAAAGCACTGAATATGTCTCCTACAATTTCTGAAAAACTAGCCCTTTTATTGCGTTAGTACGTTATCATGTTCATTACTTCCAGTGATTCTTTTTACTTGATATACTTTATGGAATACTGTTCCGAAATTGCAACTCCTGTACCAATGATCAGGCAGCTTAAATAAGCTTTGTTTCCACATATATAATAAATTCCAGGAAATACTGGATCCATTCCACCTTTTAGTCCCCATCCCCAATTACTAAGAAATTGTGTTCACATTCACTGGAACCAATAAATATATTGTTATGCTCTGTCTTTAATCTATGGAGACAGATTTTCCTTTTATTTTCAAGGTCCAGGCATATAGCAGCATGAGTCTTGTCAGTTGCAATTAGGTCTTCTTTCTCATCCCACTTAGGTATCTGAGGTTTCAGTTCAGAGGCCCATCTATGGAAATCCTTTTTTCCTTTGCTCAACTAAATTCAAACATATCTTTACTTGTTCATGTAACTTACATGTTAAATTGTGCATATGTGCCTCAGCTATATCTAATGTTTTCATTGTTAGAAAACATTGACTCATGAATTGTGAATCTCTACTACTGAGGACCGGGTTCATGCTCTTTCGCAGAGGAACATCAGGAAAAAATCACATCTACGTTAGAATAATAATATTGTAACTTTTCAGTTCTATCAAATAAACTAGCTAAAACACTACAGGAAATACCATATTTCAACGGTAAATTATGGTATGTTAAACCTTCTGCTACAGATGTTGGTAACTTCATACACACATAACAATCACTAACTTCCATTGTTTATATAATACACTAATAGATTTGCAAAAACATTTAAATGTGTTTCATTTTTATTCAAAGTGTGAAGTAAATCAAACTCATCTGATGTATCTAAATCACGTATATTAGTGCTATTCTGTTTGTTCGTAACCATTAAATAGGGGATGGCTGTTGTCAGTACTAACCAAGTTATAAGTACCAAAAATGTGCTACATATACATATTCTACAGCATTTCTTTACACAGTTTCGTTTCGGTTTTCCAGCAGCTCTATTATCAGCCATTTTAGACTAAGAAGACTTCTCCCCTCTTTTGAAATTTTTCATAGAATACACCTGGGGAATTGTTTTTCTTCAAGTTGGTCTCACTTCTTCAATTCAATCAGCATTTCATTCTTCATAATTATCTTCACTTATTTCAAGGTTCTCGAAATCTTTAAGAATTACGTATGTCCATTCAGGACCCTTGAATTTATTATTCAGTCTTCGCAATCGTGGACTTCTCCTTTTCGCTTTTCAGTGGACCGTCCAGATAGGCTGGTTATTTCATTTACTTAGTCAGGTTCTTCATCTATAGTTTTAAGGTGGAATTTCAGTCTCTTAATAATACTAGGCCAAGTATCACCTTTCCTGACTCTTTTAGCTTGCACTGCACTTTCAGCTTCTTCAAGAGTTCTTTTATCTTCATTGATTTCTGGCACAACTTGATTATTTCCGTTTTCAGAATTCCTCTCTATCTGACCTTGTCCAGGGCTTATCACCTCAGCCGTTTCTGCCTGGATGAGTTCTTCTTTTCTAATCTGACCCTGTTCAGGATTTGTTTTGATTTGTTTTTCTTCTTCCTGAACTTGTTTTTCTTTTCCTAACTGGTCCTGCTCAGGTTTTTCAGTCTCTTGATTTCCTTCTGCCTGAGCGTGTTCTCTAAGACCTATATGTCCCTCCTCAGACTCATAGATGAGGCTTTTATTTTCTTCTGCCTGAGTAGATTGCTCTTTCCTCATCTGGTTCTTTTATAGCTTTACTTTTTGTTAAATGAGCATGTTCTTCTATTCCTAACTTATCCTCACTCTCGCCCTGTCTTTCTAATCGAGTTTGACTTCTTGTTCTCACAATTACTTCAGGTATGTCCACTATTGGGATCCAGTCATCCTGACTTGTGCTACGTTGTTCCTGTTCAGCTACTTCAGGATCTGTTACTCGTGCTCCTTCAGCTGTACAATCATCAGCCGCCTCAACCGCTTGAGTTAGTTGGGGATCTATTTCGTCAGGTGCTGGTACTTTCTTTGTATGGCTTGCATGGATCCAATTAGGCAAGCCTTCACATTTTACAGCTGTTGTTGTAACCAATATAACCTGATGTGGTTTTTCCCACCTTTGTGCTATGCACGATTCTCGAGTGTGATTTTCCACAACTACCCAGTTACCAGGATTCAGATCATGCACTTGGTTCGCCTCCCTGACAACAGCGTCTTCCCTAACCTGATAAGAGATAGAACACACTTGGTCAGCCAACTCTTTGCAATACTCCTGTACCAAATCATCAGATATATTCAACAGCTTGTGTCCTGGTATACATGCTTGCCTCATTGCCCTTCCCATGAGTATTTCATGGGAACTCAGACCAGTATTTGTATCTGGGATATTTCCGAGTCTCATCAGGACAAGAGGTAAAGTATCAGGCCACTCCAGTGGGGTGGATGCACACACCTTTCTCAGTCTTGACTTGATTGTGCCATTCAATTGTTCTACCACTCCACAAGCCTCTGGCCGGTATGCACAGTGCAGCTTTTGTTCTATTTTAACTGCACCACAAATTAATGAAATTATTTCATTATTAAAATGAGACCCTCTGTTTGATTCAATAGTTACTGAAAAAACGAATCGAGGAATGAGTTCCCTCGATAGGAGTTTGGCCACTGTCAAGCTGTCATTCCTTCTGGTCGGGGTTGCTTCCACCCACTTCGTAAATAAACAAACTATGGCAACTATATATTTCAGTCCTCAACAAACAGGTAACTGATTGAAATCAATTTGAAATCTTATAAATGGACCCTCTGCCTTTCCAATTCTTCCTGTGCTGACTACTGTTTTCCTACCTGGATTCTTTTGTTGACATGTTAAGCATCTCTGGCAAAGCCTCTCTGCGACATTCCTGAACCTTGCATTGAACCAATCTTGTTCGAAAAGTCTAATCATAGCATCTCTGCCTATGTGGGTGTTGCCATGATACATTCTAGCCATGGGTGCAAGCATACAGTCTGGCATCACTGGTCCTCCATCTAGATGAACCCGCACACTGTCTTCAGCCCTTCTCAGACAACACTTTTTCAACCACTCCTCCTTTTTCTTTATGTCTGCTTCATCTTGTAGGTCATTTACTTCCTCCCATGTTCCTATGCCCCCAAGTAGCACAAGTTGGCAGCTGATTCCACATGTTCCAATGTTCTTGTTCACTGCTATTTTGTATTTAGCACAATGTTGGGCAACTTGGTCAGCATATCCATTACTGGCTGTCACATGGTAATTTCCTTACTGGTGAGCAGTGCATTTGACCGGTAGAGAGACAAAATATCGAAATTGAAATATCGATATACAATAATATCGATGTTTTAATTTCGATGGTATAGAATATCGATGTGCAAAATATCGACAGACAGAATATCGTTTTTAAGGTATGTATTTTACTAATATCGAAATTTACTAATATCGAAATTTTGTTTAGTGTTATGTATTTTATTATGTTGTTTATATGTTTGTTAAATATGTTTTTGAATGTATGTTTGGAAATTAGTAATTTTGTTTACATTTTGCGTTTTAGTATCAGAGCGGGTGTGGGTTTATAGGGGAATAGGGTGGGAAGTAATTTACTAATAATAAATTAATTAATATATATTTTTAAATATGTTTAATTAATAATTAATTGGTAATTAATTAATATTAATTAGTTAATTAAATTAATTAGAGTGAATGTGCTAATATATAAAAAAAATCTTAATGTTAATTAATAATTAATTGGTAATTAATTAATATAAATTGGTTAATTAAATTATTTAGAGTTCATGTGCTAATATATTTAAATTTTTGTTATTGTTAATTAATAATTAATTGGTAATTAATTAATATTAATTAGTTAATTAAATTAAGTAGAGTTATTGTGCTAATATATTTAAATTGTTGTTATTGTTAATTAATAATTAATTGGTAATTAATTAATATTAATTAGTTAATTAAATTAAGTAGAGTTAATGTGCTAATATATTTACTTTTTTGTTATTGTTAATTAATAATTAATTGGTGATGAAATAATATTAATTATTTAATTAAATTAATTAGAGTTAATGAGCTAATATATTTAATTTTTTGTTATTGTTAATTCATAAATAATTGGTAATTAATAATTATTAAGTGATTAAATGAGATGATTTATTTATAGTTAGTGGGTTGTGTGTTTATAGGGGAATAGGGTGTGATATAATTAAATTTAATTAATTAAAGAGATTGTATTTATTTATTGGTATTTATTGTTAATTAATTGGTAATTAATATGTGTTAATTAGTAAATTTATAATTACATACATTTAATAATATTAATTGTTATTAATTGATTAATTGATATTTATATTAATTGTGTTTTTTTGTATGTGTAGTGTGTTGGGTGCTAAAGGGGGAGTAGTTTGGGAAGTAATTTTTACCCCCATGCTATCCAACGCTTTCCCTACTGTTGCACCCTCTGGAGTGGGAATAGTAATTTTTACCCTTACGCTATCCAACGCTTACCCTACTGTTGCACCCTCTGGAGTGGGAATAGTAATTTAAACCCTTAAGCTATCCAACACTTTCCCTACTGTTGCACTCTCTGGAGTGGGAATAGTAATTTTTACCCCTATGCTATCCAACGCTTTCCCTACAGTTGCACCCTCTGGAGTGGGAATAGTAATTTTTACCCCTACGGTATCCAATGCTTTCCCTACTGTTCTACCCTCTTGAGTGGTAATAGTAGTTTTAACCCCTATGCTATCCAACGCTTTCCCTACTGTTGCACCCTTTGGAGTGGGAATAGTAATTTGTGCCCCTCCGCTATCCAACGATTTCCCTACTGTTGCACCCTCTGGAGTGGGAATATTAATTTTTACCCCTACGCTATCCAACGCTTTTCCTACTGTTGCACCCTCTGGAGTGGGAATAGTAATTTAAACCCCTACGCTATCCAACGCTTTTCCTACTGTTGCACTCTCTGGAGTGGGAATAGTAATTTTTACCCCTACGCTATCTAACGCTTTCCCTACTGTTGCACCCTCTGGAGTGGGAATAGTAAATTTTACCCCTACGCTATCCAACGCTTTTCCTACAGTTGCACCCTCTGGAGTGGGAATAGTAATTTTTACCCCTACGCTATCCAACATTTTCCCTACTGTTGCACCCTCTGGAGTGGGAATAGTAATTTTTACCCCTACGCTATCCAACGCTTTCCCTACTGTTGCACCCTCTGGAGTGGGAATAGTAATTTTTACCCCTACTCTATCCAACGCTTTCCCTACTGTTGCACCCTCTGGAGTGGGAATAGTAATTTAAACCCCTACGCTATCCAACGCTTTCCCTACTGTTGCACCCTCTGGTGTGGGAATAGTAATTTTTACCCCTATGCTATCCAACGCTTTCCCTACTGTTGCACCCTCTGGAGTGGGAATAGTAATTTAAACCCCCACACTATCCAACGCTTTCCCTACTGTTGCACCCTCTGGAGTGGGAATAGTCATTTTTACCCCTACGCTATCCAATGCTTTTCCTACTTTTGCAATATGTGGAGTAAGTATATATATTAATTTATATGTAGAGTTTTTTTTTTTTTATGTATATATATTAGTTATTACTTTTTAATGTTTTTATTTAATATTTGTAAAATTATATGTATTTTTAAATTATTTTTACATTATTATTAATACATTTAAAAAAACAATATTTTTAATTTCGATATTTTTGTACTATGATATTTTTTTTCCGATATTTTTGTACTTACCTGTATGAAGATATAACTCCGATATTTTTGATGTTGATATTTTTTTGTCGATAATTTTGTATGTAGATATTTTGTCTGTCGATATTATGTCATAGATTCCATTTGACCACTGCCACTTCTTTTGGCAATTGAATTACTTCGATGAATTCTTTTACAACATTTCCATTTTTAATGGGGGATCCTGAAGAAGCCATGAATTCCCTCTGCATCCAGAGCTGGCCAAAGTCATGCATAACCCCGTAACCATACTGACTGTCAGTGTAAATGGTTACTCTCCATTGTTTCCCAATTTTACAAGCTTTAATTAAAGCTATCAATTTAGCTACTTGTGCAGACTTGACTTCTGGTAAATAGGATGCTTCGACTATTCCAGCCAATGTACACACAGCATAAGCAGCACTTAATCCTCCTTCTTCATGGCGCATACACGATCCATCTACAAAAAGCTCATGTTCTGCATTCTTTAGGGGTTCATCCTGTATGTCAGGACGAGGTTTGGTACTAAGTTCAGTGATGTCGAGACATTCGTGATCGACTTCATCTTTCAACTCTTCATGATATGGATCTGGCAATAAGGTAGCTGGTTTTAGGAAAGTACACTTGACTATCGTTACATTCTCAGCCCCGAGTATAACTTGTTCATATTTTGTCAATAGACTAGGAGTAAGGTACTGAGTTTGTGTTCTTGTCAACAGAATTACAACTGAATGTGGGACGTACACCTTTACAGGGTGTCCCATCACAATTGACTCTCTTTTTTCCACACTCATGCATGTTGCAGCTACAGCTTTCAGACAACCTGGCACTGCAGATGCCACTGGGTCCAAAGTAGCAGAACATTATGCCACAGGACGTAACATTAGGCCATGTCTCTGTGTCAGGACTGAGAGTGCAGAACTATCTCTCTCGAAG
The DNA here is from genome assembly GCF_964261635.1 of Lissotriton helveticus. Lineage (NCBI taxonomy): Eukaryota > Metazoa > Chordata > Amphibia > Caudata > Salamandridae > Lissotriton > Lissotriton helveticus. Next base: position 656,851,867 of record NC_136072.1, read on the forward strand.
CAGAATAATGCAAATTCGTTGGAGTAGTCTTGCATACCAAGGGCAGGTGCTTCACACAGACAGTCTCGCAATTTTATGAAAGCCGTCATACTTTCATCATTGCATTCTACTGGATCTTTTGCTTGTTTCTTGGTCATCTGTATCAAAGGTTTGGCCAGTACTGCAAATCCCACAATCCTCTGCCTGCAATAACCTACGACACCAAGAAACATCCTTATTTCTTTTTGGGTCTGCGGTAACTGCATATGTCTAATTATTTTTATTATTTCTGTGGTCATTTTTCTAACTTCTCTTTCTATTTGGTGTCCTAAATATTTGACCGAATTTCTGCAAAATTGTAATTTTTGTGGTGAAACTTTATGTCCACCTTTAGCCAGGTGATTCAGTAATGCCATTGAATCAGTAACACAGTCCCTTCTAGGTTTCAATGCGACTAATAAGTCGTCAATGTATAGTACTAAGACTGATTGTCTGGGCAAAGCCAGAGATTCAAACATCTTTTCAAAATTTGGTTAAAAACTGAAGGACTTTCAGTGTACCCTTGAGGAACAGGATTCCAAATGTAAACACTCTCCTCAAATTTGAAAGAAAATAAAAATTGGTTATCAGGATGTAATGGGATGGGAAAAAAGGCATGGCATGAATCAATTACAGCAGACCATCCTGCAGTCCATGGTATCAGGTATACAATTTCTGCTGGATTTGGCCCTATAGGGCAACATGGTATGACAATATTATTACTCTTTCTCAGATCTTGAACCACCCTATATTTCCCTTTCGGTTTCTTTATGCCAATTATGGGTGAGTTACAAGGACTACTCATTATTTCTTTCAAAATGCCATCAATTCTACTTCTTTTCCTGTAAAATCCCATACTGCATGATTTACAGTAGTTCTGACCTCATCTGGTAGCTTGTCTTCTGTCATCAAGGAAAACATTTCATTTACTTCTGTTCCCTGTTTGGCTAACATGGTTTTGTAAACTCTTCATATTGTGCAGTTCATTTTGCACAATAGGTCCCTTCCTAGAAAGTTTACAGGACTTGAGTCGCACATCACGAACTTGTGCACCGCTCTAAAATTGCCAATACGTACCTCCTTTGGTTTTTGTAATTGGGGGTCTTAATTTGTTTATTAGAAACACCCACTACTTGGATCGCTTCTCCCGAGAGGGGTAGGTTTGGGATGCCTGCTGTTCTTACACTAGAACAGGTAGCACTAGTATCCAATAAGAAGGTGATGTCATTTCCCTCAACCATACCATCTATAGATGGACCTGACTGATCTACCAGCGAGGATGCACCAAGTTTGCACTGCACTTCCTCCCCTCTTAGGCACCGTCATTGTATATCATTATCGAAATAGGAATCCTGCAAAAGAAATTGTGGCGTTAAAACATTTTTCTTACCACTTCCCTCCTGGAATCCGGTGTCCACACGTTACTTGGCTTGACTCACGCAATTTGGCATAGGGGCAGGTGGCAATTGACTCTGTAGATTTACAACCTGCTGTGGTTGACTCATTAATACCTCATTCTGCGTCTGTGGATTTAAATTTTGATTTTGGGTGTTATTATTCTGTATAAGTTTACACTCGTTTTTCCAATGCCCCAATTTTCCGCAACCATGACAGGGAAACTTTTTCTTTGCCTCTTCTCTGTTTAAACTTCCTCTTGGTTTACCCCCACTATTTCCGCCTTGATCTTGCCCTTTTCCTGGGGTTCCTCCCTGATTATTTAACTGGAGTTCTTGCTGTTCTACTAATTTAACGTGGGCTCACATTACTATTTCTTCTAAATTCTTTTGTCTATTATTGATTTTGTCTCCACAGTACTTTGCATCTTGAGCATTTCATCTATGGTCTTTGCTTGCCAGCATAACATGTGCTGCTTAATCATTTGTGATATGTCCAACCTTAATCCAGACACAAACCGATACACAAATTGGGTCATGTCTTTGTCTCCAATATTCTCAAACACACTGTATTGCTTGAACACCTGCTTGAACATTCATAGCAGGCATGTACTGACACCTCCTTTTCTTGGGTTGTTCTGTCTATATTTATCCAATCAGTTTCTTTTGGCGGAATCTTTCCCTTCAGGAAAGGGATTACCTGGTGATATTTTTTCATTACGTCTTCTGACAGAACACCTGTCTTTGCATCCCCGGGTACTCATCATTGGCCCAATCTACTTTCATTTTACATTCTGTCCACAAATCAGCAGGTACAACTATGTCAAATAAATCATCCAAATTTTTCAACAAAACGTTTGAAACCTTCACAAACCTTTCAACTTGCCTGTACCATTGTACTAGTTTTTCTTCAAGCTTTGGGAAATCATTAGTAAAAGATTTGTAGCACAAAGGGAAGAGTATAATCTGGACTGGTTAACACAGAGTCGGATGTTAGAGACTGTTTCAGTGTTTCAAATGCCTGTACTATGCCTAAGGAGGGGTGTCGTAGCTGCTCTTCTGTTTTACAGTTTTTTTGAAGTAAGTCTGTCAGAGGTGCAGCCGTCTGGGAAAACTGGGGAATGAATCTTCTGTAATATCCCAATAATCCCAGAAAGGCTCGTAAGTCCTTCTTAGTGCGGGATAAAGGAATGTGTGATATGGCTGTCAGTTTGGAGGCCTGTGGTCTAATTACACCATCTCCTAACAAATAGCCCAAATACTTAACAGTCTGGGCAGCCAGATGGCTTTTTGCAGGATTAATCTTTAACCCATATTGTCCTAGAGCTTGAACTACATTGGAGAGATGACAGAGATGTCGAGTACACAGAACATGTACATAACCTCCTCCCGGAACTTCTCTCATTGGGCACAGTCTTTCCACCTTTTCTGTTTCTTTCATTAAATACTCAGAAGTTCGGTACACCTGTGCTTCTTCCCTTTTCTTTGTCCTCCTAGTTTTTCATCTTTCTAAGTCTCCCCATTTTTGCAACAGTGTTATCAATTCTTTTATCAGTAATTTCCTTCCTGACAAGTTCATGTTTTCTAAATCCTTATCAGAAAATTCTGCTCTATATGGTTTCTGCAATACTTTTGATTTCCCTATGTCAATTCCCATTTCTGAGGGCAATTCATCAACTTCTCATGAAATATTTTTATATTTCGGGTGATGCTTCTGCATATAAATAACAACGTTTCCTCACTAAAGGTGTTTAATTTTTCTATTCCTACATTCCCAGCTATAATTTCTTCTAATTCAACTCTCAATTTAAATGTATCTAATATTTTGGGTTGGAGTTTTGGTCTATCTATTTCTCATGACCATCTTTCTATTTCTTCTGGGGTTACCATTGTGGAACATCTCATTCCTGTAGATGTCTCAATGCGCACTTCTTTCGAACAACTTGGTGTGATTTTTCTGGGTGGCTCATTTATTTGCTCTCTTATTGGCAAATCCATTAAAGAAATTTTCGTTTCACATTCACTGGCTTGATCATCAACTATTATATTTTCTTTTCTGGGTTGCATGATCGGTGTAGTCATGACAGGTGTTTTAGGACAGTTTTGCTTATCCCCATATATGGGAACAAGGGGACTTACAGTTATGGGTATTGTTAGTGCTTAAGGATTCATGTTCAGCTGGGTTATTTTCTGATTTAATTCACTTCTATTTTTATTTATTGCTTCCTTTTCTTTTTCTTGAAGCACCCTTACCATTGTAATTCTCGTCTACAACCTGCAGAACTAAAGGTGTTTTCAGAATCGGGGCGCTAGGGCTAACTCTATTTGACTCTTCTTTATATGGTGAAGGATTTCTCATTGAAATATTTTCAAAATAATCATCTGCTGAATCTCCACTACCTGTCACTAAATGTTTTGTTTACTCTGTACATTTACTTCATGTCTGTTCGTCTGTCATTAGTACAGGATATAATCCTTCCACTACCATGGCTTGTCTCCATTGATTCATCTGATTATCTCAAGTTTCTCGTAGAAATCTGTTACTTTGTGATCTATAACGATCAAATGCTTGAGTTTCCCATTCTCTAAAGCTTCGTACTGAGCCAATCTAGGTCTTGTGAGTTCGTAAATTATGTAAAATGTTTCCATTAATTGTTCTGTACTCAGGGAATGCTAACACTCCATCATCTTTTGAATATTCTATCCAATTTTCTAATCATACACAAGTATGATAGCCACTCTCTGTCATCATATATGATGCAGGAATTTTCGAGGAGGGATAAGAATCCCTTCTCTAGTTTTATTAGGTTTATCCTCTTAAAAATAATTTTACATTTCCTGAATAAATTACATTTTTCTCTTTTCTCCGTACATTTTATGAGAATCTCCTTTAATATACTGTTCGTGGGCAAACCCTATAAATCTTCTGTCTGGACGAGTCCCTATTATAGTCAGATCGTGTCTCCACATACAGTTCCCACTATCCATAATTATCGGGACCTCTATTTTGATGACTGATTATATGTTTGCATTTACTCTAATGCTTCTCCAATACCAGAGCGTCTTTTATTCTGGTGGCCAATCAACTTCTGTCTTGCTTTTTCATTTAACCAATGCGTGCACCGCTTTCCAGTGACATCAGTTTTGCTCCTCATTACTGACCCCTCCTTTACAATTTTGCTTCAGCTATACGCCTGCTGCCTCACCCAATCCCAGCACGGCTCTCAGTGACATCAGTGCAGGGCCCGCAACTGACCACTCCTTGGCAAGGTAATGCAAAACTTACTTCTTACAATATTCACATTTCATTAATTAACAACGTAGAACCATTACCTACTGTGCCTGATTTACTAATTCAAAGAAAAGTCAATTTCTTTCGTTGCGAGTAAAACTCTTCAGCTTACCCTTCACACACTACGAGTAAAACCTCTTCCGCTTAATCTTCACTCGAGCATCAAAGAACCTATACTTTCAAGGTTATGTAAGACCAAAGTATCACCAGCGAACTCCTTTCCTACCATTCACTCTCATTTTTATACAAGAAAATAATCCCTAACTAAGCACACTTTCTTCATCAAGGCAAGTAACCTCACTGCAGTATGGCTTCCATTTACCACCCGCTAATCAATATTCCCTGGAATTTTCAGATAACATGAAACAATGCATACAGGTTTTGGTTAATGCATAAATATCTCAATATTTCAATACACAATTTTCTGCCTAACTTAACTAAAACCTAACCATGGCTCTCCTACAAACAAAAGCTGATCCAGCAAGATTACCAGCTTGGGTTACTCATACATTACCATGATCACTTGGGCTTATAGACATTCACACATAAGCCGATAATCACAGCTGAAATCAAGAATCTGTATTTTCCTTCGTAAGGAATTTACCCATATCTCAATTCTTACCAACCTCATCACCTTGAATCTTAATTTCCTCTGGTCAATAGATCAGGTTGTTAGCAGAATAGGTAGAAATTACATTTACTTTTATTTCATTAAATGACCACAGAATCAAGAGAGTTTTAAAGTTTTATCTAGTGAATAATTTTGTGAGTCAGATACCAATACATGTTAAACACCGATTTCTCAAGGATAATAATCAAAAATAGGACAATGAATCTTGGTAAAAATTTCATGATGACAGTGCCTGGAAAGGGTGGAAGAAGAGGGCAGCACAAGGACATACCACACGTAGTTATATTTACCTAGAATGGTGTGAGGACCAACCCCTGGCCAAGGAGCTGGATGGGTTCAGGACAGGATAGGTGACCTCTTCTAAGTGCAACACCAGCATCACCCCCCTTTCTGGTACTGCTCTCTTCAATTCTTCCCCCTTCTGGATGAACTGATTCGTCTTCTTCAGCAATATATCTGGCTCTTCTCTTTCTCCGTCTCTTCTCTCTCGCTTCTACTACCAGAGTGCTCGAACAGCGCCTCTGACCTCCGTGGCATCCGCCTTCATCTGCATCGGTGATAGGTTTGTGACAACTAATTGACTAAGCCTACCTTAGATATACTATTCTACGTGTATGTACCACCCCCCCATGTTTAAATATTTGTGAAAACCCTTACTTCTGTTTGGACAAGGAGATGGGGAGAGGTCATCACACCATACTAATGTAATGCTTTTTGTATAGTTTATTGTTCAATATTACCGCCCCTTAATTTTACTTTCCAAAGCTTTATTCTCACCACCATTTCACATTAGAAACATATACAATGTATGCAAATGCTGTCTTCTTTTCCTTCCCTTCTTCCGGTTGAGAGGTGAAGTTCCCAATAGCTTCATAGCTAGAGCGTCCTTGGCTTTGTTTCAAATGACACATCATGGCTTCGGACAAGTTTGGGTGTGCTTGCGCACAGATCAGGTGGCATAGGGATTTCAGTCACTTTCCAGGCCCAATGGAATATATATATAATATATTAGAACACAGGAATACATGAATGCACTTTTTACCACTAACTCCTACTCTAATCCCATTAACTTATTTAATCTTTTTGCATTAGCAATTTAATAAACATGCAAGTTTAGTTTAAGCGTGGCATGTGCATTAACATGTGAGTTTCAAGCGGCCATCTTAATAGCTACTGCACATCTGCCAAGATTTCCCTCCAAAGCAAAGGACGTCATACTATGTAGATGGAGTAGACGCATGCACAGAAAGTTCCCGTGTTTTAGGAAGCCATTTTTAGACACTTAGGTTACTTATTAGTAAAACACATAGGCAAGCTTCCCCTAGATTCAATGTAAAATGTGGAATGCAATTATTAGTATTTCCGAACATTTTGGATACAATATTACACATTATTTGAGAGGACTGCGTCCGAGGAAGTTTTTTTATGCACAAAACCTTGCTCCATCACTTGTTTGTGTGTCATAAAATGACTCAAGGCATGGAAGGCTGTGGTAAGTGCACCAAGATGGTGGGCGCACCTTGAGCAAGCTCCTGTCGAGCTTCTCACATCCTACACCATCCGGGCCCTTGCCTGGGCATTTCTGTACCTGTCCCTGCTGACACTCATCTCTGGAGGACTCAGCACTGGCCCTAGAGCAGCAGAGTCTGGTGAGAAACAAACTATGGACCCTGTATGGTCTCTACCACACTGGTTGTGAGTGGGCCCCCCTCCTTCTTGTCAACCTCACCTTCCTTGGCCGTGACACCAGTGGTTGGCTAGGTTGGATCTAAGGCTGCGCCCTCGGTGCCCAACTGCTCACCTTTTCTTGCAATGCTCTTGGCTAGGGCCACGAGGAGGGGTGCGGCTGCCTGAAGGCTGCTGCCACATCCAGTGGAGGCCACTTGTGGGCCACAGCTGCCTTAATGGTGCAGCACAGGCACCCACCCCTGTGAGGAGATGACAATGGGAGGGTCGTCTGATGGAGAGCTGGTCCTGGGGGAGGGGAGAATCGACGGCCTTCTCTTGGGGTGCCTGGTCAGCTGGGCCTAAGTAGGCCTTCCGGAGGGAGTGCGCCATTGGGCCTTCCTGGCACATTTCCTGGAGCATCTTCCTTTCTGGTCTAGGGCCGCCATGGAGGCTGCTTGGAGGCTGCTGAACCCCGGCTGGGTAGCCTCTTAAACCTGTGCTTTCAGGGAAAGGCACTATTTTTTTATCACTGATTCAGGGCATGGGAGTGAGTCAAGGATCGGCCTATGTGTATAGACACTGCCATGACACATCCAGGCGGAAACGCTGCACCAGGAAAGAGCCATGAGTGGCACATGGAAGATGGGAGCTCTCACAGGAACAATAGATGTGGGATTTGGAGTAGATGCTCCCCCACATTATCAGCATCCCAGGATGCTCAAGGTTCTCAGCACACACCGGACTCGGTCATCAGCGGGCTAGAACAATTTTGTCAGATGCCAAAGGGAGGCCACAGTGATTGATGAAAAGATGCACCCCACATTCCATTGCTTCGTTATTTAGTTTATTCTGGGATAGTTAGAAATGTTTGATGGGCAACATATGCTTTGGGGGAAGTGTAGGGTAGAAGGTAGTTGGGGAGCAAACAGGGATTTTCACGTGTCTTGCTTGTTCAATCAAATATTATTTACTGCCAATTTATTTGCAAGGTACTTGAAACTGCTCCCCTATATGTAGACGTCACGCATCATGTGTATTAACACTCTTCGATGTGCCCCAGTCTTAAAGTATTAACTTGGAATGTTACATTTCCTTGATGAAATAAAGAGAGCCGCTGTCCCTAGTTACGTTAAACGGCACTCCCTGGCAGTAATGTTGCTCCAGGGGACCCACCTGTTGGGAGCCATTGTCCCTTCCTTTCTCACCATGGCCACATAAGGGTGTTTGTCACTGGCTTCACCAGGGCAGCGAGAGGGTTGGAGGTACTCTTACATCACTCATACCCTCTTGCTGTTGTCAATTCCCATCGAGACACACTGCGTCAATGTCTTCTCCTGGAGGATACGCTGGAGAGGTGGTCGTAGATCATAGGCAGTGGATATATGCCGCCAGATTTTGTGACTGACATGCTGGCAGACCTTTTTGGAGTGCTGCTGCAATAATAGATTGGACACTTGAAGGATGCATGAAGCATCCGAGAGGAGGAGTGCATGAAGGATGATACATCCTTCATGCACTCCTCCTCTAGGATGCTGGCACTTCATAGGTAGGCCCATTCCCTGGACCTCATAGATGTGTGGTGTAGATGGCATCCCCAGGATCGGGCAATCACACACTGCTCTGCCTCCCATAAGATGCACTCCCAACTTGATTATTCCTTTATGCCCACAGATTCCCTATCACTGGTGCAATGTGCCCATATCATCCCATGAGGTCTGTCCGGCCATGTCCTGGTTGAGCAGCAGTTGGGATCAGGGAGCAGGAGGGAGAGAGATTTAACACCTTGTGGCTCAGGGAAGACACCCTGTTGGATCTCCTGAATGTGGCTATTGTTGAATACTTTGACTTAAACCAATACACAGTGGCCTCCCCCATGTGTTTGTGGGAAGCATTTAAAGTAGTGATCCATGGCACAGCGCTAGCAGAAGTATGCGGTCACAAACGCAATAGGCAACATTCCATGGGGCCTCCACCTTTGACAGCCCATAGGCAGCAACTGGTGGATCTCTGTGGGGCACTGGAACATAGACTCCTTGACTTACACGGCCACCTCCCTAGCTCAGTATCCGCTCTATGAACATGGCTATGAAGGCTGGTAAGTTGCTCTACTGGTTGTCCCCGGGGCAGGAGGGCCCAGCACCGTCCTGATAATTCATACTCGAGAGGGATGCCTCATGTCTGACTCAAGTGAGATCGCCACCACATTTGCGAATATTACCACAGTCTATAGCTGTAGCTTCCCACCGTTTTGGGAGCAGATCCATCCAATCCAATGTATTGGCTGGACCTCCAAATCCATTCTTTGTCAAAGTTTCTCCGCTCCACGCTGGATGAACCATTTATGGTATTGGTGTTGAGGACAGCTATTTCTGCCAATCCGTTCAGGAAACTGCCTGGCCCAAACGACCTCCCAGCGGAACTTCATGAGAAATTCTCTTCTCTTCTGGCTTCTCATCTGTGCCTCCATTTTGAGAAAGCAAAATATACCAAAACTCTGCCATCTGACATCCGGCCAGCCATCATTATCACCCTACGTAAGACTGACAGGCTGCCAACACTTTGTGCGTCCGACTGACCTATTTCCTTGCTAAATGTTGAATGTAAAACATTTGGCCACATTGCTTATTACTGTAGTTCAGACATTCACCATGAAAATGCCTTTATGCCAGGTAGGAGTACACGCCAATGTCTGTATGCACTCCAGATGGTCCTTTCTCACATGGATCAGCTATCAGACCTGACTGTGCTCCTCCTTGTCAATTATGAAATAGACTTTGATACGGTACACTGGCTCTTTCTATTCCAAGTTCTCCACCACATGAACTTTGAGTACGGGTTCCTTGCTTTACTTGAGGCATTGTACAATCACCCCACGGCAAGATCTGGGTCAACGGGACTCTTTCCATACCCTTCCCTATTCAGCACAGTACAAAGCAGGGATGTTCCCTATCCCGCTTCTTTTTTCTATGTGTTACAGAATTATTCTTCCTACACTATATGAACTGACATCCTCTACGATGGAGGGCTGAGCCCCCGACCTCAGCCTGTGCTGTTGGCTGGCTGCACAAATGGTTCCGATTAATGATTGGCTATGCACCAGGCACAGGTCCGTGGGAGTTCCTGAGTGTATGCTCCTCATGGTCTTAGCGGTGGCATCTGTGGTGACAGGGTTCCAGGCGGTGATGGTAGACTGGGTGGCGTTCCCGGTGGTGGGAGTAGTGTTTGTGCCTTGGTTCTGTTTCTCGAAGTTGTCATAGAGAGTCCTGATCTTGTGATAGAAGTAGGAGCCAAGTTTGTTGCAGAGCTCCTGGGAGGGAGGGACATTGGAGGATTCACTGGTGGGTTTGGAGAATTCTTGTATGATGCTAAAGAGTTTCTCAGAGTTGCGGGAGTTGCCGGGGATTCTGTCCTGGATGAAGTTCTTCTTCGTGGTCCTGATTAGTTGGTGGTGTTCTGTCATGGCGGTCTTGTAGGCGGTGCGTGCTTTCCAGGTTTTGCTGTTCCTGTTTGCTCTTCCTCTAAAAGTTAACTGTACCCAAAGAATGACAAAAAATTGTAAATTTGTAAAATTACATACTTGCCTCAAGCAAGGGTATATTTGCCCTTTATTCCGGTCTATTGTATATGCTCTGTGTTTTTCTGTGTTCTGTGTATTCTGAGATCTGTTTATATTCTGGTGTATTACATATGCTCTAGTGTTATACTTTATGTTGTGTATCCTGAAGTCTGTGTACCCTTTCTACATCATATATCGGCTTATCTAACTTATACCATTCCTAACCACATCCATTTTTGGAAATCCCACAATCTATTGATTGCCCCAATATGTACCGAAAATAAGATGTGTACTTTTCTACGTTTCTGATTGAAAGTTACTTGATTATACCCGTTAAATTAAAACTTTAGTAAATATATTTATTAATGCGGTGCTACAGTCTTGATTATGTTTTCCAAAACACAGCTCAAACAATTAGATACTGTTTCACTTTGTTTTAGACTCCCTTTTCATCTAAGCCTAACAAACAACCTTATCATAACCATTTCCCTATTCATTGCATGGATAAATAAAATGACTATCCAAAAATAATATATATTCCCTTGCTCACAGAGGAAGTCACAAGAACAAATTAGCCAGTAATGAAATTCTTGTGATTCAAAAAAACACAAAAGATAACAAAAGATCCAGCCGGGTGTCTATTTGGCACCCTATCAGAGAAAAGTATATTTACTAGGACAGTTATGTCTGCCTGGATTTCAGAAGATTTCTTTTCAGAAGTATTGAATTTGGTCCTCTCCCGTTTATGTATTTCATGTGTATTAGAATAAAGTAATGGTGGCGCAAGTTGTTCCTTTCCCTGTGCTGACCCTTTGTTCTGCACCATTGTTTTATCTCTCTGATGAGCCTGTATAATTATAAGTAAGGCAGCATACTGTAATGAGTTACTGAGAGAAAAGAACTGAAATGAGCGGCATTGTATTAACAAGGAACACCTTTTACCCAAATGAATTAGTTTTATATTTTAAAAATACAATTTGCCAAAAACAGGTGGACTAGAAATTTGAAACGTTAATTAGCCTGATAAAAAAGTGAAATATTAAAAATGTATAAAGGTGTCAACTGTAGAAAACAACTGAAAGTTCTTTGCAAATAAAAACAAATCAAGCTTTATTATGTTACATCGTATTAAAACAACTTTAAATATGATTTCTACTATTAATAAAATGTGAACATAAAGGTTACGTAATTTAGATGTTTGCAAAAAGCACGTTCAGTATCACTGTACTCACATGCACAATGGGCTGTGTGGCTTGTGGCGGCAGAAAGCAACATTATAAAATGTGTCATCTAAGGGATGGGTACCTGCTCGCATGCAAGTGAAATAAAAATGCGTGGCTTGGCTGCTGGTGCGGTCAGTCAGCACTCTACGCCATGCACTCTACTTAGGTGCCTCTAGATCTAGAACAGTGAAAGCATGGGATCGAATTTGCCAAGATACAGCCACTAAAGTCTATTGTGAATCCTTGACATCTGTGCATTTACACAAATATGCCCTGTCACACATCTATATTTGCCCTGTCCCAAACTCCGTTTGTGCTACTTGGAACACTTATGTAGGAAAGTGCCCCTTTTTGTGATGGTCACCCCCACTTTTTGTCACTGATATTGATGTTTTCCGACTGATGTGCACTGGTTTCCTGCTAACAAGGCCTCAGTATCAGTGCTCTCCCCGAAAACCAAGGTAAAATGGTCGAATTGTGTGACAATTGGCACACACTTTATCACCCCTGTAAGACCCTTGTAAATGGTACCACTGGTACCTAGGGAATGGGTACTAAAGAGGGTCTCTAAGAGCTGCAGCATGTACAACAAATGCCTAACACTACTCTCTGATACGCCTAAACTACTCTCCCACACTACCACAAAGAGAGCATTTGGGATTATTAAGTTAAAACCTGTAAACCAATATAAGTCGTCTGTACATTCAACATAGTGTACCTCATTCTACGGGATCCACTTATGAATTGCATGCAGACTGCCATTGCAGGCTGTGTGACATGGTCCAAACCATGAGTCAAAACACAACATGGCACACTCACTATGTGACATGCCAAATTCACTGCACATAGTATATGTAAGTCAACTCTACAGCAGAACTTGGAGCCCTAAGACAGGGTGCATTATATTTTATGGGAGGATATATCTGAATGAACAAAAAATGCCCATGTGATGTCAAGTTCTATTGCTAGATATGGCAATCGTGAGCAGTTGGCCTGGTATATGCTGTCCTCAAATTGAAGTGGGCACCTTGCACTAGTCCAAACAACCCTTATGATGTTTGAGGTCAAAGATAACCTTTAAAAAGCTATCCTGGTGGTAGCTTGGAGAGCAGCCTTCCGCTTAATTTTGAAGGAAAGTAAAGCAGCTTGTTTTACCACAATATCACCTCCTGCATTAATTAAATGAAAGGAGAACCACAAATGACTTATATAAAAATATGTATTTATTAATATAACACTATCTAGTATCCTCTACCCGAGGATAGAACACAAAACATACAATACAAAGTCATTACAACAGTTGTAAGTGGCACAAACACAGTGGGCTCCAGGGGGAAACCGAGCCATATACTAAAATAGTGGTCTAACAACCATGACTCTGGTCAAGACAAGGTCTGGAGCACGTAGAATCTTTGGGACCCCAAGGAATCACCCAAGGTGAGTAGATAGGAACCTCACGGAGGACAGGTTTAGTGGACTTTGAGGAAAACCTTCAGAACTTAAGAGGTTGGAGAGCTACCCCACCCGTGGATACCAAAGTACCAGAGTTACCTATCCCTAAGGAACTGGGTGCATAGGGTTTAAGTGGCATCGGACACTGCCGTTGTTCTCTATGTAAGGCTTCGAAGAAGTGCTGCTGCTGTGTAGGTGAAAAGGGTCCTGTGGAATCCAAGGATGGATTCTTAAAGAACGGGACCTGAAAGCGGAAGGGACAGAGTCTGGGTCACTTCAGAGGGACCAGGGGCACGGGAGACAAATGCCCACAGATGTCTGGTGCTTCAGGTGTGATGATGGGATGCTTGACTCTGTAGCCACGAGGACCAGGAGACGTCCAAGATGACCAGGAGCCAGATGTGAGCTGTCCCACAAAGGATGTTGAGTGATCGATGTCCAGTTGGAGCACCAATAAGCCTTGGTGACAGCAACCCATGCAGATTGGTCAAGCAGGTTACGATGAGGACCAGAACGGTCCTGGGGACTCCCCAAGCAATGGAGCGTAAGGACACATTTGAAGCAACCAGGTAAGTTCAAGAGAAATCAGGATGACCCTCAAGAGGACCCACAGGCTGAATGACCAGGAGTCGCGAGGGGACCTCGAGTAAGAACACAAAGTACCAGCCCATGGTGCACTCGGTGTGAGGAGGCCGGAATTCTTTGGTGGAAATACTGCTCAGGAATACATGGATTCTAATGCACAAGCTTGGGAATTGCCAACAAGCATATGCACTTGCAAATAGACGCTGTGCACAGGGGTTCAGGTTATGAAGTCCCCACTTGGGATACTGGCCTCAAACATGCTGAGAGGGCAGATCAACCCAGAAACCTTTGAAGCCCACCTCCTGTGCTGCTGGAGTCTTCAGAGTCTAGAGGAGCTCAGGAGCAGTTAACCAGTCAGTTGCGTTGTGGTGCCTGTAAATGCAGGGGAGTGACTCCTTCACCCCAAGGGAGATTCTTCAGTTGTCCTTAATGCTCCACATTTTCCTTCACAGAGCCTGTATGGGGCAAGGGCACAGACAAATCATTGGACGGAGAGGGAGATGAAGTCAGGCCCAGTCGAAGTCCAGCAAGGTCCAGAGTGTCCAGACAAACGAAGGTCAGTGGTTTCTTGTTGCAGAATCTTGTCCACGGAAAATCTAAAGAGCTAAAGCCAGGAAAGCCCTGTTGTACCTACAGGAGAGGGTTGGACAGATTGATTCAGGGGACCCACCCAGAGGAGGGTCTGGACAATGGAGAAGATACTCCCATGTCTTTTATCCAGTTTCTCACCAGGGCAGGAGCCAACGGCTCCCAGAATTGGTTTGAACTGGACTATGCACAGAGACACCAAATGTGCCCCAAGTGCAGACTTTCTGGCACTCTCAGAGTGCACCCATCCAGCCCCAATACACTAAATCCTGTCTGTGACAGGAAGCATATTGTGCTGCCTTCCTCTGCTTGAGCTTGGCTCCGCAGCAGGAGGGCAGAAATGTGTCTCTGGCCGGCAGCATCAGTTTTGTGCTGACCTGGTTGAGAAGGCTGGCACCAGATAGACCAGTTACCTCACAAAGCTTGCTTCAGAAGGGTGGAATCATACCTCCCACACCAGTTACCGGTGTGGAGGTATGATTCCAAGGTGTTTGATACCAAACACAACATGTTTTGTTTCAGCCGTTTTCAAAATAGTATTTACCGCAAGGTTATAATGCACCCATACCTATATGTCAGGCTGAGTCACAGACAACCCAGGAGAATGGTCTCCGATGGCGGCAGTGGGGCTCTAGTTATACAGGGGCACCCTCTCACGTAAAACCCAGCATCCTGCCTTCAGAATTGTTAAGGCCTGCTATAGGGCTGACTTATATCTTTTAAGTGTAGTGAACCTATATCTAAAGTAAGTGGAGGAAGCACCAGCTTGCACAGGCTGCAGTAGCAGACCTGTAGTTCCATTTTGCATGGCCTCTAATGGGTGGCATAATACATGCTTCAGTTCATGGGAGGCCTCTGGGGTACCTATGCCCTGGGTACATGGGTACCATATAGTAGGGACTTAGAAGGGTACCCCAGTATTAAATCTGAAGTACACCAAAGTACATGCATAACAATTTTAAAGGAGAAAGCAGGTCGACTAGGGTCCTGATTATCAGGATCCCAGTCAGGCTAGTCAAAACAGTGTAACATCAAGCAAAAAGTGGGGTAACCATGAGAAGCAGATCCTACTTTCCTATACAACCCCACCAAACGAAAGGAGATGAGACTAACCTTGACCAGTTGAGTGTTCATATTCTAAGTGGAAATATCTGGAGAATCAATCTGCATTAGCATGGTTACACCCAGGTCTATGTTCCACTGTATAGTCCATCCCCTGTAGGGAAATGGACCTCCTCAAAAGTTTGGGGTTTTCACCCTTCATCTGTTTTAGCCATAGGAGGGGCTTATGGTCTGTCTGAACAATGATGTGAGTGCCAAACAAGTATGGCCATAGCTTCTTCATCGCCCAAACCACAGCAAAATCTTCCCTCTCAGTGGCTGACCAACGTTTCTCTCTTGGGGTCAGCCTTCTGGTTATATAAGCTACTGGCTGATCCTGACCCTCTTCATTCAGTTGTGATAACACAGCCCTTACCCCAACTCAGATGCATCAGTTTGAACAATGAATTGTTTGATATAGCCATTTGTTTGCAGAATGGGACCAGTGCACATGGCCTGCTTCAGATCATCAAATGCCTTCTGGCAGCTAACTCTCCACTGAACTTTCTTGGGCATTCTATTTGAGGTCAGATTATTTAAGGGGTCAATATAGATCCATATCCCTTAACAAATCTCCTGTAATACCCATTTAGGCTCAAGAAAGCTCTGACCTTAGTCTGGGTAGTTGGAACAACCCAGTCTATGATGGTCTGGATTTTGCTCTGAAGTGGTTGAACCTGGCCTCCAAAAACAAGGTGGCCCAGATACACAACATTACTCTGCCCTATCTGGCACTTAGTGACCTTGATAGTGAGGCCTGCCTTCTAAAGGGCCTCCAGAACATTTCTTAGGTGAACCAGGTGATCCCCCAGGTGGGACTAAAGACAGCAATATCATCTAGATAAGCTGCACTATAGTTTTCTAGGCCTGTGAGAACTTTATTCACCAACCTTTGAAATATGGCAGGTGAAGTTTTCAAGCCAAAGGGCATTACAATGAATTGATAATGCCCACTAGGGGTTGAAAACGCTGTGTTGGGTTTGGCATCCTCAGCTAGTCTGATCTGTCAATATCCAGCATTGAGTCAAATGTGCTCAAGAACGTGGCTGAGGCCAAAGTGTCAATGAGCTCATCTTCCCTAGGAATAGGGTGAACATCAGTCATAGTGACCGTATTGAGCCCCATGTAGTCCAAACAAAACCTAATTTCTCTCTTACCACCCTGGGTGTGAGTTTTGGGTACCAAGACCACTGGACCAGCCCAAGGGCTATTTGAGGGAACAATCACTCCCATTTCCAGCATCTTTCGGACCTCAGTCCTGATGCAGTCCCGGGCATGGTGAGGTTGTCTGTAAATCTTATTTTTAACAGGCAGCCTTTCACCTGTGTCCACTTCATGGGTACGCCAAGTGGTCTGAATAGGAGTCAGGGAAAACATATGTCTGTACTGATTGAGGACCTTCCTGCAATCAGTCTGTTGTTGCTCAGTAAGGCTGCCTGCCAAAGCTATACCATCAACTGAGCCATCATCAGGGTTCTCTGAGAGGAAGTCAGGGAGTGGGTCACTCTCTTCCTCCTGTCCCTCATCAGGAGCCACGAGCAAGCCCATGTCTGCCTTGTCCATATATGGCATGAGCCTGTTCATGTGGAGCACGCTGTGGGGGTTCCTGGGAGTTCCAAGGTCCACCAGGTAGGTGACATCTGCCTTCTGCTCAAGGATTGTATGGGGTCCACTCCACTCACCCTGGAGAGCTGCTGGGGCCACAGGCTCCAACACTTATACTTTATGTCCTGGCTGATACAGTCATTACAGTCTTTTGGACATGCCAAGCTTTCTGTAATTCTTGGCTAGCCTCAAGGTTTTTACTTGCCTTTTTCATATACTCAGCCATCCTGGGGACCAAGTACATAGTCCACTATGTCTTGTTTAGGTGGTTTGAGAGGTAACTCCCAGCCCTCCTTCACCAAACACAAGGGACACCTAACTGGGTGCCCAAATAGAAGTTCAACAAGGCTGTAGCCAACCCCCTTCTGTGGGACTGCTCTGTAGGCAAAGAGAAGGCAGGCAAAAGGACATCCCATTTTCGCCTACGCTTTTCTGGGAGGCCCATGATCATGCCCGTCAGGGTTTTGTTGAATCTTTCAACTAAACCATTGTATTGTGGGTGATAAGGTGTGGTGAATTTATAATTCACTCCACACTCATACATTGCAGTGATATAACTGGACTTGACGTTTGTACCTCTGTCAGTTAAAACCTCCATAGGGAAACCCAGTCTGGAAAAAATTCCCAGGAGGGCCTGTGCCACTACAGGTGCTCTGGTGGTAAGGGGAATTGCCTCTGGATACCTAGTGGCATGGACCACCACCGCTAGTATGAAGCAGTGCCCAGATGCAGTTGGAGGGTTCATGGGACCAATTATGTCAATCCCAACCCTCTCAAAGGGAACCCCCCCACAGGTAGTGGTATGAGGGGGGCCTTTGTGATACCATCTGACTTACCACTGGTTTGACAGGTGGTACAGAAACGATAAAACTCCTAGGTGGCCTCTGACATGTGAGGCCAGTGATAGTGAGGGACAAGCCTGTCCCACATCTTGTTTTGTCCGAAGTGTCCTGCTAAGGGAAGGTCATGTGCCAAGGTGAGTAGGCAGCCCCTAAACGTCAGAGGTATGACCAACCTCCTTGTGGCACCAGGTTTGGGATCTCTACCCTCTGAGTATAGGCGTCCCTCAACCCAGTAGATCCTGTGGGACTCACTGATATTCCCAGCAGCCTCATCATCAGCTTGCTGTCTGAGGGGTTCAATAGAGGGGCAAGTTTGCTGCTCCTGAATCAGACTGCCCTGGAAGGGACCCCTGTCCCCAATAACTAAACCTGATCAGGTTCAAGTTAATCTGCGACAGTTCCTTCACAGGGACTGAGATCATCCCCCTCAGGAGACTGATCCTCACTCCAAGCCTGGGGAGCGGACACTGCCTTACCCCTCCTGCTCCTTCTATTGGAAAGTGCCTGGTCCATCTTTCCAGAACCCAGGGTCTGTTCAGTTGAAGACAGTTTGGCCAGTGACCTAGTCACAGCAAACACATCTGCATAGATGCCCAACATTGCTTCATGTGTCCCGAGTTCCACTTCAGGCCAGGCTGAAGTTTCCGAATCATTGTCCAACAGGCATTCCACAGGGAGGTCCGAGCTAACCACAACCTTCTTAGGGCCAGTTACCCCTCCCCAGCTGAAATTAACTGCCAAGGAATGGTCTGTCCTGACATTGTTAGCATTGGTCACTTGGTACATTTCACCAAGTATGATCTGATCAGGGTCCACAAGATCTTTTGTCACAAGTGTGACACTTGCTCCTGTGTCCCTATATGCCATGGCCTCCTTGACATTGATCAAAGGCTGCTGTCTGTATTTACCCAGATTACTGGGGCTGACAAATAAGGAGGCAATACCCATGCCTCCATCACAGACAAGTACAGCCTGAGCTGGAGTTCTGACTAAGCCAGAACCCATCTCAGAGCCCAAGTTTAACCCTGCTATTCTCTTGTTCCCTTGACCAACACTTGAAGCTGAGATTCGGGGAACAGTTGCCTGAGGGGCAGTAGTGGTAGGAGGTGAATCCTTGGCCTTCGGACAATTGGCATCTAAAGGGTTGTTTCCTTACATAAGAAGCACCAAGGTTTCTTCTTGCCTTTACCTTTGTTAGACTTTGACTCCCCCCCAGATGCAGGTGTTTGGGGCCCTGATGAAGACTTCTGGTATTTACCCTTTTCCCCACCCTTATATGAAGGTTTAGCATATTGCTATTTCTGGTCACCACCTGTGTTATGGTTTTTCTGCTTCACCCTGTTTCTGACCCACTTATTTGTCTTCTTTCCCAATTCTTGGGGGGAAGTCAGATCAGAGTCAACTAGGGATTGATGCAACAACTGATTTTGGCAATTATTAATGATCTGCTCCCTCATAATCAAACTGTACAATCCCTTGAAAACATTCACTTTGCTGCCAAGTAACCAGCCTTCCAGAGCCTTAGTAGAACAATCTACAAAGTCTAATCAGTCAAGAGTCTGTGTCGTCTGGGTGTCTCTGAACTTAATCCTGTACTGGTCAGTGGTTAAGCCAAGCGCATCAACAAGAGCATTCTTCAGGACTGAATAGTTGTCAGCATCCTCTTCTCTAACAGTGAGGATCTAATCTCTACCTTTGTCAGCTAAGGAGAACCACAAGATAGCTGCCCACTGCTCTTGAGGGACCTTCTGTACTTTACAGATCCTCTCTAAAGCAGTTATCCATTTGTGGATGTCATACCCACCATGGTAGGGAGGATCAATCTTGCTCAGGTTCCTATGGTCATATGAATACTCCTTAATTCTAGGGACACTTTTGCTGCAACCATGGGATTCTAGTCCCAATCTTTTCCTAGCCTTCTAGACTTCTAGGGACTCTTTATCTAGGGCCACTTGCCCTTGCCTGAGCCTAAGCCTAGCTTTCTCAAGCTCAAGAAATTGGTACTCCCTATCATAAAAGTTATCCCTCTTATTATATATGGAGGTCCCTGCAGACTGTCCTGAATGGTGAGATTCTGCAGAGGGAGATCTAGATCTCCTAGGTAAACTCTGCACCCTTCCTGGAAGAGTAAAGAGAGGACCTTCATGGCCTTCTCCATTCTCCTCAGGAATGCTGAGTTGTCCATGTTGAATCCATTTGGGTCCTCCTGGCCAGGGTTTGAGTCTAAGTCATAAAATATTTCACCTCCTGTCCTGCCCTCATTCCCTGCCCCACCCACTCTTTCTACCTCATCTGACCCAGGGGTCTTCCTAAGGTCATCTAAGAGTAACACCTCAATGAGAAGTTGGGTGTTGGAATTTCTCCCTGTCTTCAGCTTTCTGGAAACACACATTGCTTTCAATTCCTGGAATGTAAACTCGTTGTATCTAGAGGGCAGAGAGTACCTGGCTTCCCTTCAGAAGACATAACTAAGTGTGGTGTATCACCTACCTAACCCAGTGGGAACTAAACTCTCTTAGGATGGAGAAAGGGTGTGCCATCCCTAAGTTCAGTAGTACTTACTTATACGTAGCTTAAATATTGTATGCTTTGCAGAAGCTTTGTTGGGCAATTTTATGAGAAGCGGAGAATTTAACTTTTTTGGGGGAATTGTGGAACACTGTGGTGAACTTTGTGACTGCAATATTTTTTTAATTTTTTTTTAGGATTGATCGAAAATAAATGATTTTAAAAGGACTTTACTTCTTAGGGAACTAACGTCTGCCACTAGAGTGCTGCACCTTTATTGGAGGTTTAAAAATACAAATTTGGCTCGTTTTCGGGACACTTTCAGACCCCGGTGGCCATCTTTAATTGCCACGTGCTGACGGAGGTCAGCGTTCCACTCCTTGCAGGCTGCCGGCCCTGCTGCTACTTAAGGGCCATGGTCTTGACGCGCAGAGGGTACGCGCAGCGGTCGTGCCAATGTCGAGACGAAGCCGCGACAAAGGCAAGACCATCTGCAACCGTCCGAGACCGACCGGGACCAGGGGCCATAATCTCTGCCCTAATACCTTCCCACCCTAAACCAATGTTACAGTATTCGAAAGGACAACTATTAAGTCTTAAAGGTAGGAGGGGAGTAAATTGTGGTTTATTATGTCCGTGTGAGGCTAACTCGGTGTGTAGTGGCTGTGGCTATGGTTTTAATAACCCATTTACAAATAAAAGGGACCCCATGCTAAATAAAACATATAATTTTTGGAGTATTAATTGTCGCTCCCTTCCAAAACATAAGGAAGACATTTTTAATTTGTTAAATAGTGAAGGTCCCGATGCTATTTTTTTTAACTGAAACTTGGTTAAACGATGTTTCTGGTCCATATGTGGCATATGCACTCCCTGACAATTATACTATATTAAGGAGAGATAGAATTCTTTGGAAGGGGGGAGGGATTGCGATTATTTATAAAAAGAGCTATTCATGTAAATGGGAGAATCTCCCACTGAGGGAATGTGAAGTTGCTCTTTTTAAACTCACTCTCTCTCCTCAATTCACTCTATCTGGGGCGTTGATCTATCGTCCACCAGGACCAGCTGGTTCGTGGGTGCCTCTGCTGCCTGACCTGCTGGCTCCTTGGCTACTTAAATTAGCCAATTTTACAGTCTTAGGAGACCTAAACTTACATTTGGATAATGTTGACTGTCCTGCAAGTAAGGCACTTATTGCTGATCTAGATGCATTGAATCTTCCTCTTTGTAATGTTGGTCCCACTCATATAGCTGGTCATTTTTTGGACACTATTTTCTCTAACCTACCTGATATTAATTGTCTGCCGGCACTGCCTTTGTGTTGGTCTGACCATTTTGCGGTTAAGTTCCAATATAGTTGTTTACTTAACTTGGCCCCATTGCCCTCGGTTACATCAGGTCGAACTAGAAATTGGGATAAATTGGATATTGCAAAGTTCAATCAGCTACTGTCTAGCAATGCACCATCTTATAACTCCATATCATTGGCCTCTTTGAGTGGTATTTACAGTTGGATTACCTATGCCTCTAATGCTTGCCTGCCAGCCATAGCGAAAAAACATAATAATCACCGGCCTCCTGCTCCTTAGTTTACAGAGCAGTTAAAAAAAGAAAAGACTAAATGCAAAGCTTTGGAAAGAATCTGGAGAAGGAAATATACCTCCGAGTCCAAAAACATCTATAAGGCCACATTGAAAAAATATCATGCTCTATGTAAGAAGGCACGAGCTGACTATGTGTCCTCTACTATTCTGGGGGCAAAAAACTGTCCCCGTACTTTATTTTCTATGGTGAAGAAGTTAGCAGGTTCAGAGACTCAACCTAGTCCACCTGTTCTAAATGAAACACAATGTGACTCTCTTGCTGACTTCTTTATAAATAAAGTTAAACAAATTCATCAGACATTAGGTGGAGTTGGTGTGTCAAACCCGGCTCAGCTTGATAGTGAGCGGACTGATACTATGGTAGAAGACTCTCGGTTAAAATGGGAGCAGAGGTCTTTATTGGACACTGGTGCCTTTAAAACATTTTTTGCGAGCATTAAATCAGGCTCTCGCCATGTGACTTGATTCCTTCCACTGTACTTCTACAGATGGAAGAACCAGCTTTAAGAGCGGTCATGGAGCTCTTAAATGCTTCTCTCAGGGAGGCAGTAATGCCAATGGCTTGGAAACACGCTATGGTCCTACCATTGTTAAAAAATCCAAATGCAGATCCGGCCATGCCGGCTAATTTTAGGCCTATTTCCCTGCTCCCAACTTTTTCTAAAGTTTTGGAGAAGCGTGTGAATGGCCAATTAGCCACGTTCGTGAAATCTTCCGAATTTTGCATACATCACAATCAGGTTTCAGACCAGGGTTTTCGACGAGACCACACTGCTGGGCATCACTGAGGTGCCAAGTCAGCGCCTGGATGATGGTAATACAGTGGCTCTTACATTATTAGATTTAAGTGCCGCTTTTGATACGGTTTCACATACCGTATTAATAAAATCCTTACAGGCACTGGGCATTGCTGGTTCGGCGCTTGGCAGGTTGTCCTCTTTTCTATCGGAACTTACCTTCCAGGTGTTCTCTTCTAGGGCCACTTCAAAGTCCTTTACATCCCAGTATGGAGTACCTCAGGGCTCTATTTTGAGCCCGCTCTTTTTTTAACATTTATGTGCAGCCCTTAGCAGGGATCGCTGAAGCAGCACGGCTTACACTGTTTTCATACGCCGATGATACTCAAATCATCTTTTCCTTGTCGGCTGATGGGAAACAGGACCAGTCAACTCTACAACTAGGCTTGCGCAACATCGCAGCCTGGATGCAGCTCAATTTACTCAAGTTAAACGGGGATAAGACGGAAGTGCTTATCTTCGGTAAAAATTCTGAACATTGGGGCCCTCAACATTGGCCTGACGAAATGGGGCCCTTACCCAAGCCCTCCTCTCAGGTACGCAATCTAGGCGTTATTATTGACAATAAATTGTCAATGAAACAACAGGCATTACAAGTTGCAGCCACCTGTTTTACTATCTTAAAATGGCTACGAAGAATAATTTGGATGCTCCCTGTGGACACCAAAAAGACGGTGGTCCAGGCATTTGTAACATCTCGCCTGGATTACGGCAACGTCCTTTTTTCGGGGTCTAACAAAGATGTACTTCGTAACCTTCAGGTGGTGCAAAATTCTGCAGCCCGTTTGCTTTGTGGACTTCCCAGAATGTACAACACGGGTAACGCTCTGAGAGAACTACATTGGCTGAAAATAGAACATCGTATAAAATTTAAGGCCCTGTGTTACATGTTCAGAATTAAGATTGGTTCTGCGCCTAAATATTTACAAGAATTGGTACGCCCTTACCATCCCTCCCGACTTCTTCGCTCTTCTGCGGATGAGCTTTTTGTGATTCCTAGGATTAAGCTGTCGAGAATGGGTGGTCGTTCCTTTTCTCTATTGGGACCCACCATGTGGAATTCCTTGCCTGATGTAATGAGGAGGGAGAAGCTGTTTCCCAACTTTCGTAAACAATTAAAAACTTGGCTTTTTAATCAATATTGCTAATGCTAGATCACTGTTATGCTTCTGTTGGCGTGCGCTGGGAAACCCTCGCTGGGTAGCTGTGCGCATTATAAAAATAAATTAACATAACATAACATATGTGCCTAATACTTTAGTGCTTTTCAGTTAATCAATACAAAGAGAGTTATGTGGTAAAACAATGCAGGATTAAATCCCAACCACAGCACACCAATGTGAGAAGTTGGCCAGGTATATGCTGTCTACTAATTAAGGTGGGCTTCTTGTACCAGTCCAAATGACCCTTATGAATTCTGAGGTCAAAGATAACCTTCAGTAAGCTATCCTAGTTGTAGCTGTGGAGATCAGTCTTCAGGCTTAATCTTGAAGGAATGTAAAGCAGCTTGCTTTACCAGAATATCTCCTCCTGCATTAATTAAATAAAAGGAGAACCACCCAATAGTTATATAAAAATGTGTATTTATTGATATAACACTCTCTAGTATCCTCTACCGAGGATAGAACACAAAGCACACAATTCAAAGTCAGTAGAACAGTTTTAAGTATCACAATACACAGTGGGATCCAGGGGGAGACTAAACTATATACCTAAATGGTGTTATAACAACCACGACTCGGGTCAAGATAAGGTCTGGAGCACGTAGAATCATTTGGTACCCCAAGGAACCACCCAAAGTGAGTAGGTAGGGACCCCACAGAAGATGGGTGCAGTGTGTGAATACTACCGCGGGCTCCGTATTATTCTCTGGGGAAGTCGTGGTTGCAATTTTACAGTATAAGGACTCTTCTTGGTGGACTTTGGGGAAGCTGTTTGGAACTTCAGAGGTTGGAGAACCACCCCATCCATGGATACCAAAGTTACATATCCCAGAGGAGCTGGGTCAATAGGGTTGAAGTGGCATCGGAAACCGCCATCGTTCTCTATGGAAGGTTTCAAACAAGTACTGCTGTCGTGAAGGTGAAAGCGTCCAGTGGAATCCAAGGATGGATTCTTGAAGAAAGGAACCTGAAAGAAGAGGGGACAGAGTCTTGGTCATTTCAGAGTGACAAGAGGCTCGGGAGACGAATGCCCACTGATGTCGGGTGCTTCAGGTGCGATTAGGGGATGCTTGACTCTGCAGCCACAAGGACCAGGAGACCTCGAAGATGACCAGGAGCCAGATGCAAGCTGTCCCACAAAGGATGTCGGGTGCTGAGGAGTCGATGTCGGCTGGAGCACCAACAAGCCTTGGTGACAGCAACCCATGCAGGAAGGTCAAGCAGGTTACGGTGAGGACCAGCAAGGTCCTGGGGACTCTCCAAGCAATGGAGAGTCACGGCACATCTTTAGCAACATGGAAAACCCAAGAGATATCAGGATGACCGTCAAGAGGACTCACAGGCTGAATGACCGGGAGTCGCAAGGGGACCTTGAGCAAGAACACAAAGTAGCAGCCCACGGTGCACTCGGTGCAAGGAGGCCTGATTTCTTCAGAGGAAATGCTGCTTGGGGTCAGGACTACATGGAGTCCAATACACAAGCTTGGGAATTTACCAAAAAGCATATGCACTTACAAATAGACGGGCGTTCGGGATATGTAGTCCCCACGAGGGATACCGGCCTCAAACTTGCTGAGACGGAAGATCAACCTCAGGGACCTTCGAAACCCACCTCCTGTGTTGCTAGAGTCTTCAGAGTCCAGAGGAGCTCAGGAGCAGTTAAGCAGTCAGTTACGTTTTGGTGCCCGTGAATGCAGGGTAGTGACTCCTTCACCCCAAGGGAGATTCTTCAGTTGTCCTTTAAGCTTCACAGGTCCTGCATGGAGCCTGTATGAGGCAAGGGCACAGACAAAGTTTTGGACAGAGAGGAAGATGAGGTCGGGCCCAGTTGGAGTCCAGCAAGGTCCAGAGTGTCCAGACGAACGAAGGTCAGTGGTTTCTTGTTGCAGAATCTTGTCCATGGAAAATCTAAAGAGGTTCAGCCAGGTAAGCCCTTTTCTACCTACAGGAGAGGGTTGGGCAGATTCAGGGGACCCACCCAGAGAGGGTCTGGAGAAAGGGGAGGATACTGCCCTGTGCTTTGTCCAGTTTCGCACCAGAGCAGGCTCCCAGAACTGGTTTGAACTGGACTATACACAGGGACACCGAATGTGCCCCAAGTGCAGACTTTCTGGCGCTCTCAGAGTGCACCACCCAGCCCCAATACACTAAATCCTGTCTGGGAGGTGGTCAGAAGGGTGGAATCATACCACCCACACCTGTTACCGCTGTGGAGGTATGATTCCAAGGTGTTTGATACCAGCTGTTTTCGAGATAGCATTTACCGCGAGGTTATAATGCACCTCTACCTATATGTCAGGATGAGTCACAGACATCCCGGGAGAATTGCTCCAAAGACTGCAGAGGGGCTCTGCTAATGCAGTGACGCATCTAGGTAGATGCGTCACTTTGTAAACCCCTGCGCTACATTATACCTGCGCCAGGTATAATGTATGCAGTGGGCGTTCTGACGCAAGAAAGGGTCATAGAAGTGACGAAGTAAAATCTATAAGATTTCACTGCGCCACTTCTAGGAAGCAAATGCGTCAATTTCTCATGCCTGCCTCACAGCAGGCATAAGACTAATGCAGGCACTTTCACATGGGGCTTTCCCCATGTGAACGGATGCATTGCTGGAGTTGCATCACTTTTGTGACACACTCCAGCAATGCGTCACTTTTGTGCCATACAGATACGTCAGAAATACTGATGTATGTGTAACTCCTTGCGCATTGATGCATCATACTGTAAATATGAAGCATCATTTGTGTCGAAGGAGGGCGCAATGAAAAGTGACGCATCGCTGTTTTCACACAGCGATGCGTCACTTTTCATAAATGAGGCCCAGTGCATTTTGGCTATGGAGCTGCCCGCACACTATATTCCAGACTGGTTTGCAGAATTTACCTTGATGTTGCAGCCTTTACAGCACTCTCTGAGAGACGATTTTGGCCTGGAATTGATCTATCTAAAAGGATTATGAGCTTTAAGTTTTCACTGGGGGGGTCTTCAGATTCTGGTTATTTAATAATTTTGCAGGTTCTGTATCCTGTAATGAATTTCTGAACTGAGCTATACAGAAAATCTCTGCATGCTGGTGATGTGGCACTTTATGGGTTCCATATTGTTCGCGTGTGAGGGTTGGATTTGAGCTTGGGGACAGGCGAGTAAGATGTACTGATTGAAGCAGGTTCTGATGAATGGGTTTGTTTGATGTTTCTTTTTCTGGGTAAGGTTCTTTGTGTTTTTTTATGTAGATTAACAAAACCCAATTTAGAATGTATGTATATATCCCAAGAGTTTAAACAAAAGTCCACCTTCTAATTCGCAATTCACTGATCTAAACAAAAAGTCTGTAATACTTTAAATATTTTTCATGTATATTAATAGAACCCAAATAAGAACGTATGCATATATCCCAACAGTTTAAACAAAATTGCACATTCTAAGTTGCAATTCATCAATCTATTAAAAAACTCTATAATACTTTAAATATTTAGATTTGTCCAAGAGTTAAACCTTCTTCTTTGGGTTTAAAAATCACAAAACACAACCCAGCCCCAAATGCAAAAAGAGCCATATATATATATCAAATCACAGAAAGGCAAACACTTGCTTTCACACGTGCTACACATAAAGCCAGGAAAGCACAAGCTTCAAGATTTAAAAGAAGTAAGCTCAAGTTCCCAAAAGCGCACTACTAAGATTTTAAAACACATACTCTCTAAAGTACCCTGAGCACAATACAGGTCAGCTACCAGCAATTCCAAAATTAAAACAACCAATTTCAGGTACTAAAAAAGACACAAGTCAAAACCCTCCCTGCTGCCTCTAGATGATACCAAGACATACAGATTCCAGAACACCTAACCACCACACATAATAAGGAACCCTTCTTCCTTCATGAAAATTACAACTACAAAAGAATAATCCCGTTTGCAACTGAAAACAACCTGATGGAGGGAACATTTAAAATGTGTCCTCTCCCATTCACAAAGATACACACCATACAATGTGAATATCATAACAATAATATACCACTCATTTATGCTCTGTTGCTTATCAAACGAAAGTGGAAATTACTATGAACTTTTAAACCACATCAAAGTAAAAACTACCAACTACTCTACACACAAACTTTTAATAGATTTTGAACTGGCAAAGATACAAAAAATACTTAACTATACCCCCACACAGCCATACAAGACTATTATTACCACTTCATTCAAAGCGTTTGGAAACAGATGCAAAAATCTGCACTTAAGGCATTCTTGTGAGTTTGGCTGTCTGACCGCCTGAACCCTACAGCAATAATCTTTAGAATGTAGGTAGTGCAATATTGCCGCAAACAGGGTTGTATTCCTCGAGGTAAAGATGCTGCTGTGAAAGGGTTTGCAATTAAGAAAGGGATATACATAGAACTCTGCCTGGAAGAACAGGAAAGGGGTGGGTACGCACCGCAAATCCTTTGTTTCTGCCAACTTGAAGCTGGCAGTCCCACCGCCACTGTTAGCCTGTCAAAAAGGCAACTCATAATATGGATGGTGGGTAAACTCCTCTGTACCACCCTATGGCAGTTTCTTTTCCCTGACTGCGACCTGGCGGTCTGTGGTGTGCTGGTCGTGTCAGTGGTTCAGCCGCAGTCTTTGCGATAGCAATCTGGTCGACTCGTAACAGCACTCAGACTGTTGAACTCACTTTGTTCGGACCACGGGTATGACAGTTCATGGTCCACAAAACTCATAATAAGGCCCTTAGTGTAGAATATTCAGCAAAAGTTTTCTTTCAAAATTATGTAAAAGTTATTAGTCCTGACATATGTACAACTGTAACAAATGTAGCTAAATACTGCAAAATGCTAATAGAAGAGAATAATATTTTACCAAAGGAAAGAACAAAAGCTAAGTCCACTCTTGGAATTATTTGAAGATTCTTATGCTGGCAGATTGCACCACTCTGAACACAGACACCGACCCCAATTCCAAATACTTTGGTGGAATATCTGCAATAGCTCCATGACTCAACAAGCCAAAACCAACAATGCACTGGAAGAATAGAACAATGCCTTCCAAGCCATACTAGGAAAAACCAACTACCACTCGATAAATTCATAGAAGCCCTCCAAAAGAACAAGTCTGCCAACACCTCTATGGATAGAAAAGTAATTAAACCAAATCGGAACTAATGTATGCAATGCTTCAACTTAGGGCCTGATTCTGATGCGGTTAGGAAATCTTCCCGATCAAATCGGTTTGGAAATGGTTTCTGACTGACTCTGATCGGTAGAGTCTCACCGACCAAGCATGATGCATGCGGATGCTTCCAGATACTATTTGGTTGGACTCCCATTGACTTCTATGGGAGCCTATGTTCCTAACCGCATCGTAATCTGGGCCTCGGTTGGGAAGACACGTTCCCGATCCGATTTGGAAGGAGCAAATGCTGTTAGGAGACCATCCTAACCGCATCGTAATAAGGCCATGGGTGGGAATGCTTTCCAAACCGCATCGGAATCGGGCCCAAAAAGTCAGACTATTAGTAAACACAATGGAGTCTTCTACCTAGAAATTATAACTAAATCACTATTATAAACCATCTACCCACCAATATACTCACAACTAAAATAGAACAAAACCTAACACCACAATAACATAAACACATCTAAAATAGTTTTTTTAATCTATTTGTAACAAAATTATATATATTTTTTTTTAACCTATATTTATGATTTTAACACAATCGCTGCAGGTGTACAGTTTCAATTGGAGCAGGCAAATGGAATTCTCAGCAGAGTACAAATATACCAGCAGGACGTGCCAGCCTATGGTAGGTTGGATTACTATATATATATAAGAGCATAGCTTTGCAATCTGGGTATCTCTTTCTGACTCCCCCTTGGTCATACCCCCATTCATGTCTGCTTCATACGGATTCCTCACATTCGATTCAGGGTACAAGAACACATCACGCACCTCCCCACACTCTCTGATATGAGGTCCTCTTTCAGTTTATCCACCCCACAACTGGCTTTCACATGGACTTCTTCTGCTAGGGTTCACTCAAGCACATCCCGGTGGCATGCATCCACAGCAGGGGTGCACTTCCCCATTCATCTTATTGCAACCCTATGCTTTGCCAACACTAAAAGTAGTTGCAAGTGTTTGTAAGCTAGCCTCTGCTTTTTGGTTTTCGTGATGTGTCTCACTAAACAATGCAGTGGTGACAGATTTACCTAAAAGCCTGTGCCCCTCTAGACAATCGGCACTGAGTCCAGAATTAGTTCACCCAGGGCACCCCTAAGCTAAATGTAGGAAATCCGCCCCAGCATGACCACTCCGCAGGCGAACTGGGCTGTCCGGGACAATGCAGTGCACCTTCACTGGAGTAATTGCTGTGTAGGAAGCTGTAATGTATCAATTTAAAGCGTGTGTTGCAGGATACTGTATGTGTGGACGCACTCGCAGCTTTAAATTACTTTTCACCCAGGGACTCTGTCATGTCCATGCCACCCTTTCCCTGGGTGGGGGGCCCGTTGAATCTACCCTGATTGCATTGTATAGGAATGATATCAGTCTGCAGCCAAAACCACAAGTGAGCAGTATATCCAGCATTTGCGTGGTCTGTAGTATGGCGGGATATGTGGGCAAAGCCACTTTAGCCATGTCCAAGATTCCAGCATTATGTAGATAGTGGGCCTGTCCCAACCCATAGTACTCACAAGCCTGCTCATAGGAAATTAATGTTTTGCTGGGGCATAGGTTTGCTAATATTTCACATATCCCCTCCCTTCTCACCTGAATGATATGTTTGCCATCCTTTTCTGCACTGGAGCATATATCGCTATAGGAAGTTCCAGGTGAAATAGTGCTCATCCCAGGATCTTTCCATAAAGTGCTGCCAGGTGCTCTCAGCTTGTCTGACTATGTAGGAATTATAATCTGGGACTCCCAGTGCCATCCATCAATACCTTTGCGAGTCTGTCTGACTGGACCAGCCCCGCCAGCAGTCTCATCTCCCAGTTCTCCCATCCAACCAGCAGGTCGCATGTTGTAAGTGAGCCGCATGCAGCAACTTATGTAACGCCTCTCAGGGTGAGATTATATAGAAGAGGGCATCATCTGTGTATATTGATATCATGTGTGGAGTCCCACCTATCCGGATGCCCCACTTCTCAAGGTCTCTGCGCCCAAACCGCCAGCGGCTTAATAGCAAGTGCAAAAAGCAGTGACCCTGACACATCTCCCACTTCAATGACCACATCTCAGATCGACTCTAGCCCACGCGGACCCATGTGCACGGTGCGGTATATAGAATGTTGACCCAGCAGTAGAACTTTGGACCAAATCCCGCCGCCCTCAGCACCTCCTGTAGGTATCCCAATCTACTGTGTCAAAGGCCTTCTCAAGGTTGATGGACACCAGGACCAATTCCTCCTTTCTGTGTTTTACCTCACGCATGACATGCACCAACCGCCTTATGTTCATGCCAGTGTTATGACCAGGTGTAAACCTGCATTGGTCCTCATGGATAAAGTAGGGCATATGCTGCAAAAAACATGTTGCTAGTAATTTACACAACATTGTCACGTCCAAAATAATCATGGTGAGCAGGCGATAGGCAGCCGGGTCTTTAAACGCATGCATTTCTCCCCTGCCTCGTAGTGGGGGGTAAGAATATGGCTCCTTGTACACTTGTAGTAGGGCCTGTGCCGTCACAGCTGCACACACTTGATGGAATTCAAACAGGAATCTGTCGCCCCCTGGCGCTTTTGTGCAAGGGAGCGCCCAGAATGCTACACATACTTCCTCCACTCTCACCTTTGCATCTAGTTCTTTCAGCCAGGGGCAACCCCTGTAGAAATGGCATGTAGCATTCCACCTGGACAGCTGGGTCCATGATGTATACTTTCTGCAAGTGCTGCTGGACCACTTCCAATATTTCCACTCTGGTATGAGCTCCTTCTCCCACTGAGTTGTGCAAACAGGTCATCGGAGTGGTGTCTGCTCCCTTCTTAAGATCCAAGCAACAAGGTGGCCCTATTTGTCCTCCTTTCTATGAAGTCACTGGCAGTACTGGTGGAGTGAATATTTATTCAACCTATCCCAGATGTTGCTGATTCACGTGCGCAGCATCCGCTCA
This sequence comes from Lissotriton helveticus, assembly GCF_964261635.1. Taxonomy (NCBI): domain Eukaryota; kingdom Metazoa; phylum Chordata; class Amphibia; order Caudata; family Salamandridae; genus Lissotriton; species Lissotriton helveticus. The sequence goes on from NC_136072.1 coordinate 656,884,015, forward strand.
CAATCGCCAGTGGATGGGTGTGCCCGAACTACCGCATGAGCCACTGCCAGGACATCCTCCTCCACCCTAAGATCAAGTAGTAATTGGCGGCAGACCCCACATGTCAATCCCATACAGACATCCTACAGGACCGTCTTCAATGCCTCCCACTCCGTGGCTCTACTGGACGTCCCCTACCAATTGAGGGCCATGTGCTCAGTTATGCTTGGGACAGAGTCACCTTCCCCATCTGATCCTCTAGTATATAAGCTGGCATTCTCCACTTTTGACGCCACTGAAAGGGGAGTTCCATTTTACTATACTTCTTACTGGCACTGATCAGGTAAGAATTGGGCCAAATGTATCACTTCAACCTCTGGGAAGGTGGGTGTCCCTGCCACCAACACCCTGTCAAGTCTGCTATGTGTGCTGTGTGTGAGTGGATAACATGCAAAAAGCTTCTGAGTCAGATGCCTCTCTCACCAAACATCCAGCGAGCCCAAATCCCGCATCACTTCCCGGATCATTTTAGTCATCTGTGGTTTTGTTCCCCATCTAGGTGTGTATCTGTCCAGGCTGGGGTCCAGTACGCAGCTAAAATCCCACATCCACAGTAGAATCGCATGAAGTTCTTGAGCTATTAGGTCCTGCATGGATTGAAAAAATGCAGGCTCATTTGTATTTGGCGTATACGTATTTAGTTTTGTGATGTCACAACCATCTAGGGTCCCTCATAATAGTACATAGTTGCCATTCACATCTGTCTCCATATACGTATGGGTAAATGGTATCCTGGGAGCTACCCACAGTAGCGTACCCCTGGCATATGTTAAATAGGAGGAATGAAATGTCTGACCCCACCACTTCTTTGCCATCTTGGAAGCCCTGTGTCATCTAGATGCGTTTCCTGTAGGCAGGCTACTGATATATGATGCTGTTTAAGAAATGAGTGCCCTCTATAGCATTTTGTGCATATGCCTAGGCACTGGACATTCCAACTTAGAAACCTAACATCTGACGCTAAACCAGTGATGTAGAGTTTAAACATTGCTCATACATTTGCCCTGCACTCGCTGTCAATAAACGTTGCACTCTTTCATAACTAACAACTGAACAATTCTGTCATAAATTACCCCTTCTCTCACTCCTGGACAAGTAACATGCAACTTTTCGGTCGTTAATGCCTGCCCCATGCTCGTACTAGGATGTGCACAGCTTCCCCAAGTGCCCAAAAAGAGCTAATGAGCTCTTTGGTGCAATGAGCCTCCCTACTAGGCCCACCCAACAATGTAACCAGCAAATACCAACCAAGAATCAAATGCAGTGCAATCTTATTAGTGCATTGACACACCAGAAGTCGTCCCCTGCAAATCCTGGCCCCCGCATCCAATGCCTCAGCGTATTCACTCTGCTCTCACACATCACATTCATGTATTCACATTCACTGCATCTCAGGTCAAACTCTCGCACCCATCTCAATCTCTTAATGAGATTATGAAAAGTAACTAGCAGTCCAAAGACATTGGCAAACCCTCAGACAACATCTGCCGCTGGGGCTGCATCCCGCAAGGTCCCCGGGATAACGTCTGCCGACAGCCTCAGTGTTTCCAGCAGTTCCTCCAGTTCCAGTGTTATTAATGCATCTGGTGACACTGAGCAACCCAAGTCCACCATCCCCAGATGTATGGAGCCATCCTCTCCCATGGTGACTCTCTGTTCCCGCTGCGAGGCAATGACAAGGTTCTCTGTTGATTTTTTGATTCGCTGTGCCCCTTTTTTGGGACGGGACCCACTTCTATCTATGGCCATGCTATTTGCGGGGAGGGAGCGCATCCCTGTGAATCTCCAGCTATTTCCACACCTCCTCCTGGGTCTCAAAGAAATAGCCCTTGCTCTGGGCCAGTACTTTCAGTTTGACCAGATACAGAAGCATGTACTGCAGTTGTTGGTCCTCCAGCTTTCACTCAACCCCCAAGAAGAACGTCTGTTGTTCTTGCACCTGTTTGTTGTAGTCCGGTAATATGGTGATTTTTATTTTCTTAGCTAAGGTTCTGCCTTTCCCTTGCTGCTCGCAGTCATCTGGGTCCCCAACTGCTTAAACCTTGCCACCTTGCCTTTCAGTTATATGATGTCTCTCTCCACTGCGGACACTTTGTCCGCAACCTTACTCAGATCTTCTCTCAGGAGGTTCACATCTACTGATACAGTCTCAATTTGGTTTTTCAGAGCTTTTCTGGACCCATGTATTGCCTCCAATAGCTCTGCGCAAGAGGGTTCTCCTTGTTCATCATCGTCACCCCCTTCTCCACCGTCCGTTTGTCTTGTTATGCGCTGTTATTGTTAATTGGATTTAATATAGTGTACGACTCACCCATTGGCTTTCTCGGCGCTGGGCCAAGTTAGCAAGTGCCCATGTGAGAGAAGATTCAGAATTAGAATAAGTGTGCTTTCAGCAATTTCCTAAAATTGCAATAATTAGCACAGGTGCGGACATGTATTGGAAGTTTATTCCAATAAAAGGGGGCAAGGTGAGAAAAAGCTCTATCCACACAAGTGCTAGGGACACACCGCAGGGCTTTATCACATGATCGTAATCTTCAGCTGAGTATGTATGATTTGATTTTTAGTTGCAGATATCTTGGTCCTTTGCCTCGTAATGCGTTGTAAGTATGTATGCAGAGCTTAAAAATGCATTTTTTTTTACTGTCAGCCAATGCAGCTCCTATAGCAGTGGAGGAGAGGAGGTGCCGGGAGGAAGACTAAAAATATGCCCGGCTGCTGTTTTTTGACCTACCTGTAATTTGGCTATCAGTGTATCATCAGCTACTGCCAAGAGAGCATTACCATAATCTAAGCTGCTCACTACTAGAACTTGTACTAACATCTGGTGGAAATAGGAAGATAAGGAAACATTCTGTATAGAAGACGTATATTCTTATAACATAGTCTGGCAGTGGTCAGAAAGTGATCGTTCACCCTAAGATCCTGATCAATTTTCATCCAGAGATTCCTAATCAATTGATTAGGGATTTGGGTAGGCCCCAATTAAAAAGGCCACCATTCATCTGTCCAGACAGAGGAAGCCTTATAAAATAACGTGGTCCCGGTCTTGTCAGCATTTAGCTGGAGATAATTTTCATTCATCCAGATGCAGATATCTAGCATACCCAAAGTAAAACGCCTTTTGGTAGTGGCTAGATCTGACCCTAATGTAAACATCAATTGACTATCATCCGCATAAGAGATTATCTCAAAGCCAAAAGGCTTAAGCAAGGGGGGACACATAGATATTAAACAGAGTGGGGTTCAAGCAAGAGCCCTGTGGAACACCCCGGTCTAATCTCATTTTGGGATAGGTGTAAGGCCCAAGGATGACAGTTTGGTATCTGTCTTGCAGAAATTGTGGTGGGTGGCTCTGCTTGGTGTACTCTGTAATTGTGTTGGTGCTGACCGAACATGCCCTTTTTATCTTTACCCATCACTCTGTTTCCATGAGATCCCATCGCTCTGAGTACTTGTGGTTGTGCCACCCAATCTGGGGACCCGTGAGCTCCTGGCAGGGCTGCTCCAGGTACCGCTAACACTGGTCTCTCTCGTGGGGCGATCACTGCCTGGGCACCAACCCAGCTCCAATATCGCCAATTGCCGGTCTATTCACCTGGAGCCCCCAGAAACCGATGATCGACAGACTGGGGGCTTGCCCACTGTACTCTTCAGGCTTTTATTCCACCGCCTCAGTGCAGCCGTTTGTTTCCTTATGTTATGGGTCACCCCTCTTCACTTGCAGCTACTTCTTTCTCTGGTTATTCCCTAATCACTGTCGGACAGATGCACCATTGGGATAGACGAGATCTCCTCTAAATTACTGCCACTGGTGTTACCCCCCAGTCCCCAGGGCCCACCAGATCCCTTAGCAATGCCCATTCACCAATGATCTCTCACCATTCCTCAGGGCATAGCGAAACTGCAGGGGCAAATCCCTTGCCCAACTGTGTGAGCGACCAGCAGCTAGTCGGTCCCCTGCTTGGGGCCTTCTAACCTGTGGTGCAGGGTGCCCCAGGGTGCCATGCTAAGGGTTTGCCCACCTCCAGGGATTGCTTCAGCAGATGCAGGCCCAGACAAACAACGGGGTGGACAGGCAGGGTCTCACTCAGCGATAGCCGCCCTCGCACTCCTTCCTTGCCCGGTACCTAATGAATCGCCTCAGCTGTCCTCGATGCCGCTCCCGGTCTTGTGCCTTCTGCTTGCTCCGATGCTCTGGGCTGCTGCCCAACTGTGGCCCATCCATTAGGCTGTCTCCTACTTCAATCCAGGCCGGGCCTCGACTGCCCCGCTAGTGCCATCGGTCCACTGATATTTTCTCTGTCAGGTCACAGGTCTGCAGATCCAGCACCTTGTGGTCATCCCAGGAGGAGAGAGAACATTGCAGTACAGGCAGGGGTGCTGCCTGCAGCTCCCACCTTGCCTTGCAGGACTCATCGTCCCTGGCGTTACAGCCAAGGCACAGGCCACACACCAAGGCCTGGGCTCTCTCACCTCAGCTCACCGCCACTCGTATGGTCATCCTTCCACCGAGGACCACAGCTACTCCTTCACCAGAGCAGGGGCCCGGTCCGGCAAGCCTACGCCATGGGCCCTGTCACTGGGTGCCAGACCGCCAACCACCTCAGCTTCTTTACATGTGGCTGGTCTTCCGCAAGCCACCAGTGCGGCCCTAGAGTTGATCGTTGGCTCTATCGCTCCACTGCTGTTGCCAACTGCCCAGGTGGTCTCCAAGGGAGCAGGTCAGATGCTCATTACTGCTGGGATGAATTTGAGCTGGTAACAGGAGCAGATGTCAGCCATGTTGCTTGGCCATGCCCCCCAAAAAAAGATATTATTAAAGAAGAAAACAAGACTGCTAAAATAATGCATTTTACAACTTATTAAAAATACTCATAACAAAACCAAAAACATGCAATAAAAACATACAAAGCTGCTCATGAATTTTCAATTGCAGCAAAACCAAAAAACATAGTGATGATAAAATATAACATTTCTCACCCAAAAATGAATAAAAATATTGTTTGTACGGTTGTGTAGCTGATGATTTTGATCCAACTCCTCTTCTCAAAAATCCAATCCGCAAAGAAAGGCAAAAATAAAGTCTAATAAACCAAATTAAATGCAAAAATGAATGTCCAAATTAAATCCACCTAAGTAATCCAGTCATCGTAAATGATAAACCACTGACAATTCTAAATTAAAACGGTTCTAGGAAATCTGGAAAAAGGAAATTAAAGAATAACGCTGGTCTAAATAAAACCCGATTTAATTCCTTTTTACCTAAAACCCCACTAAAAATAGCTGCACACTTTGCAATCCAGCTTCCTAGCCTGTAAACAAAATACGAAACCCACCTTCACAATACATACATCCAAAATACAATACAAACATACAACAACACATGACTATATTTACAATAACATACTGCTACTACCCAGAAATATATCTTTGAACAATAGTTATGTACCATTTCTGTATAAATGTTTATAAATACACATGCTTTAAAATTGTTTTAAAAATACAATACATGTGATACTATACCAAAAAAAGTATATGCACATTGTTACCACTATTACGTGAAAATAATGTCATTTTTGCAATAAATTTACTTATCAAAAAAAAACCTGTACATTTAGTCAAATAAACAAAATACATTCCTGCAAATAACTAAAAATCTTATTGCGCATTGTTTACTATTTTTAAAAAAACACAGACTATACATAACTACAAACCACAAACCATTTTGGGGAAGATGTTCAACGGTAAAAGGCTAGTGCCTGATAACACATGGGATCTGCGCGTTTAGATAACATAAACTTAGGGATTGGTATCCAGACTGATTCTAGACACCCTGAAGGATATGTTAGCCTTCAATCCAGCAAGCTCACAGTGTCACCATAGGCCCCCTAACTTTACCAAGGAGCAAATAGTTTCTGACAACTATCGAATATGACAACCATTGATCCTTCAGGGATCGTGGAAACAGTACTGCAGTTTCCACTCAGTGAAACGTGCTCACTTAGTCTCAGATAGATACAGAGAATAAACAATGGGGAAGTTTTCAATAAGCATTTATTGAACCAGCGTCATTCTAGTATAAAACCTGTTTGCTGTGACAATCCATAGACAGAAACAGATATATAAGATTACAAGCACGGATAGAGTAAATAAAAGGTAGACTTCTACCATGGTGGTAAAACACTAAGGGGTCGATTCCGTTCCGGTAAAATCCCCGTCCGTACGAATCGTATCCGGAGCCATTTCCGTACGACTCGTACGGACGCCGTACGACCGGACGATTCCGATCCCGATCGGACGGCCAGGACGCGATTCGTACGGTACACGTCGATTCGTACGGAAAAGCGCACGATCACCTACACACCGTACGGCGCATACCCCCCATGATTGCAGGGGTACGCGCCGTACCCCTGTGATCATGCGGGGTACGTGCCGTACACCCAGCGTACATGGGGTACGTGCCGTACACCCACCGTACATGGGGTACGGTGCGTACCCCATGTACGCTGGGTGTACGGCACGTACCCCACATGATCACAGGGGTACGGCGCGTACCCCTGCGATCATGGGGGGTACGTGCCATACCCGGGAGGGGCGTTCCGTACCTGTTTCTGCGCGAACTCTGCGTTTACGACTGTTTTCGGCTCCCGTAGGAAAAGGGTCGTACGGCGCGTACCCAACACGAATCGTACTTGCTGGGTCGTAAAAACCAGCCACGAACCGTAGTGATGTCGCGTACAGCCGGTTCCGAGTGAGACTCGTACGGAGATTTGAGTCGTACGGAGTCCTGTACGACTCGTACGGAGTTTGGCACCTGGTACGGATCGTACTTCGTCGTACGTACGGGACGTCTACGGGTACGATTCGTATGGGGAAAAAACTCTCCGTACGACGATTCGGAGCGCATTTTACCGGATCGGAATCGACCCCTAAATATATGCATGCATATCGATACATGGCAGTAATCCAGCATACTCCTATGATGCAAACCCTATCTAAATGTACTTAAGTGTAACTAGCATGTACGTAGGTGCAACACAAAGAATCCCCATTACCTGATGGGGAGAATGAATGGCCCCTTCTTGGTCCCAAGTCGGGCATCCCACAAGGGATGTCAGACGACTGAGTGCTGGAGTTCCTGCATGCCAGGACTTCAGCATCTTGTGTCAGCATGGAAGCTTCTCCTCTGGTGGCCCAGTGAAGATGTGGTTATTTTATACCCGAAAGGTAACCTCAGGGGTTCTGCCTAGATGTGTAACAGTAGTTTGGGTCTGTCATTCAAGGATGACGATAGCAGTGACTTTTGTACAGAGTTATTATACAGAAGATGGTACTCCTGTTGTGCATGTTGTAGGCAGAGGATTACAATATGATACTAAGAATCCTCTTGTTTAAGAAATGAGGCTAGTTTTCGAATAAAACCACACAACAATTATTTGGCACATAACTAGGTAAAAGGTCAGCGCCAGAACAGTTATATGGGGCAACGTAGGACAAATGTAGGTAAAAGGTTGTGCTGCTACCTAGGCCTATCTTGGGGTACAGTGGGGCTCATAACAAATTCACAATTACCACTCCAATATAAACTATTTTGTGGAAGGTTTTGGACACAAACGGGGTCAAATGCATTATTCCTCTGCAATCCATGTTGGGGCAGGTGTTGGACACTAAAAGGATGAGCTAATCTATTTACACTCTAATCTAAATGATTTTGAGAAATGTATTGGACACTAAAGGGGTCAGATGTACTACTCCCACTTCAATCAAAGCCATTTTAGGGAAGGTGTTGGACAATAAAGTGGTAAGATTTACTACTCCTACTCCAACATGTGACCCCCTGTGTGCATACACACCCGATCCTGCATGACATGGACTTTTCAGTCCATGCCAAGCAGGAACCATTTTGGTGTTCCCATTTTGATGCCTATTTTTAAATGGACCCCCTTGGGAATGCCCCAAAAAAGTACACCAGACACGTGTTTAACACCACAGGTTAGTCAGTGCAGCACAGACTCGGTGCTGCACCACCAAAGGTGTAATCGGGCCCTAAAGGGTTGACATTTACTTTTCCTACACTATGATACATTATTTTACAAATTCATAAATAGCAACACAAATAAAATAAATGTTATCTACAATAAATATTAACAAGTACTCATAGCGTAATATAAAATAAAAAATAACAATAAAACACGAACAACATTTGTAAAAGAAATATAATCAAACATTGAATAATTATATATGATTAAAAATTAAAATATTCCTTACTAATAAAAGAAAAAAGAGCTGATTACCATGATCTAGATTCCAAATTAAAAATGGTTTTGGTCTTTTCAGAATTTGGGAGGCAACAATTAACTTTACTTTAATTTTCTTTTTTTTAACAAAAGCCAATATCTAGCTTAGTTAAAATACTGCTGCTGGCTGTTTTAGCAAACAACTGTAGCATAGACAGCTCCTCTCAAATAAACAGTGGTATCTGAAACATCCTTATTACAAAATTTCTGAAAAAAATGTATTTTCTCTTTTTTTTTTTTTATTTCTAAACACATTTATTTCCTTACGGTATTTTCTTCACTGCGAAGTAAGCGGTAACTTCAGTAGAGCACTGCCACTAACACCTGCAAAAAAGTACCAACCAAACCAAGTTTCAACCTACTGGCTTGGGCATATGCAAGTGTGTTGGAATTGCACCGTTTGCAAATTATTTGGCCCTCAATTCCATTTTTCACTTCAATCATTTCCATGGCATATGAAAGAGTCAGAGTAACTTTTAGATGATATACCAATAATAAATGGACATAATGCTTTATCCTAAGGCATTTTAAAATGATCTTAGGCCATTCACATGGGAGAGTGTCTTACTGAAATTATACCAGATGTGTTCTTTTTTATTAAGGCTGCTGGAGAAAATGTTCTGCAAACAAGTATAAGTTTTCACAACTTCCAAATTGTCCTTACTTAATTCTCATTTAAACTTAATTTCTTCCTATACATCCGGCCTCCATAATTCAGAACTTTAGGTAAAAACAACTTGAATACTGTTGAAGACAAATCAAATGATTTTGTAAGAACTTAGTAATGAGATCAACATTACAATATCATGTGACCTTACGGTAGAGCGACATAAAAATCTCATATACAAAGACCACCTGTGGCAATAACCTAACCGCAATTCCAACTGCCACTTAATTTGTAACTTTTTCTTTCTTTCTTTCTTTCTTTCTTTCTTTCTTTCTTTCTTTCTTTCTTTCTTTCTTTCTTTCTTTCTTTCTTTCTTTCTTTCTTTCTTCATTATTCTTGTTATTATAATTGTAATTATCATCTCTATTCACACATGTAACTGTATTTCAACTCATGCCAATTCGTGATTTTCTTTATTTTCATATATCTTCTTGTTTTTCCTTGAAAATTCAATAAAAATTATTTTAAAAAAAATACTACAATATCATCTGCATATGATCAGAAGTGAATCGTACAATCCCTCAATTTTGGTACCACACCCATGCAGTTGGATAAGGCCTCTTGCAACTCATAGATATATAGGTAAAACAATTAAGCTGCCAGCAGGCACCCCTTTTTAAGATCATTATGGGTCGAAATTGTGGATGAAGGGCCCTGTTCTCCACCTAGAAACACCAGGCACCAGGTGGAAGAGTGCAGTGCTATGTAGCCAATATAAATTATCAGATATGTCTAAACTGAACAATTTTTTCCAAAGTGTTTGCTTGTTGACACGGACAAACCCCATGAGAAAATCTATGAAAGGTGCATAAACAAACCGACTACAAATAATGTTTTTTCCATAATCAATTGTTACATAACTACATTACCCAAAGTACAACAAATGCTCCTAACCCCTGCTTGTTCAATAAACGATTATGTTATTCTCAGCCAACCAATTATGTAGAAGTGCAAGAATACTTTTAGCGAATATCTCCCCAACAGAATTGAGCAGCTCAATCTGACTATAATTATTCTGGAGGTTACAAGACCCCTTTTGTGCAATCGCACATTAATATTCCCAGAATAGAATTCTAAGATACCTCCATTAAGGTAGTAGTATTGAAACAAAGGGTTTAAAAAATAGTTCAGAGACATACTTCCTTCTTTATCACTGAGATTGGAATCTCATTGGTATTCATTGAGGCCAGGATTATTGACTATTGCAGAGATTCAGATTAAACAACGTATCAGAAGCAATAGAATTGGAGGCATATATGTAGTATAATTTGTCCAATCTCCTTCTTTGATTGGGATTATCATTTTTTTCACCTTATTACAGCAACCATCTGCAATAATATTTCATAATTTTCTCATATCTTTTGCAATCTCAGCCTTCCTTAAGACAATCCACTTTGATCACAATATATATTCTTTTGAGCACGGTTTTGTCTTGCTCATTGTCTTTGTAAGAGGCTAATTATGTTATTCCTTTCAACAGAATAATGCAAACACTGCCTTCTAATTAATCTATTGATCTCTCTATTTAAAAATTGTACAGAAACTGTACAGTATGTGACCATTCCTTCCCTTTGTAGTTTATTATTAAAAGAAAAGGTAGCGCTTGCCCTAGAATGACCTCATGAGCAAATCTAATTGTGCAAGAGAGTCTTCTTGCACAAAAGAACAAGTCTATGAATCTTTTATACCCACAGTAATGACTTGAAGCTTTTCTTTAAGTCCAGAATTTTGTTATATTCCAACAAGTACTCACATTAGCCCTGTTAAAATACACTATATCACCCTTGATATTTCAATACTTTATTCCTACTAACGGACGATCAATTCAGAATGAACATATCTTAGGGGCCCTTAAAGGAATAATCTATTATGTGCAAATCAGAAAGTGAGCGAAAAAACAATTAACCAATCTATAAGGGAAGGACCTCCTAATCGAAGTATTAGGGTAATGTGCCAGAATATGAATGTTCATTCTCCCATAGGCAATCAGGCATTCATGTTTCTTCAAGAGTGCCAAAATAATATTTCAAAATATTTACTAGCATCATCTCTGAGGGGATATTAAAAGACTCTTACCTATCTGTATCCACAAAAACATTTAAAGTGTGAATAGACACATTGTCATTGATATCAGCAATCATGTCTACATTTTGACAGTTTTCAAAGTCAGCAATCTGAGATGTGCATAAAAACACAGATTTAATCAGGGGGATATAGGATGAACCTGGGTGTATGTATATAGTCACAAGAAGGAGGTAATGATCACCAATCTCCTGGGCAGTGTCCCTCAAGATCTTTACACATTAAACTAGGTTTAGTACTCACTACAATAGTGGTGCCCCACTTGCATTACCCTGCTTAGAGGGTGTTAGAGGGCAACTAAACCCATATTTGTTAAGCTGAAAATCCAGATGTTTCCTGGATAAGTGTATAATCAGAAATAAAGATTTTTAAGCATTCAAGTATTTTAGTATCATAAGGGAAGCTTGCCATGTTCCAGGAAATTATTGTACCCCATTGTTAACTTTATTGGTATGGTGGGTTTCCAGAATGGCATTTATAGTTAAGTGCATCAGACAACAAAGCAGCAGTTAATGTGCCACCCACTTAAGTAACGCCTCAAAATATGTCCCGGGTTTCCCATTGCAGTCTGCATGCAATTTTAAACTGCCAATTCGACGTTGCAATATAATCCTCTTGAGAAGCCTAAAAATCCCTTTTTATTACAATATAAGTCACCCTTAAGGTAGGCCTGTAGCAGCCCATTGGGTAGGATAGATTGTAATTACAAAGTAGGATACATTTAAGCTTTACATGTCCTGATAATGGAAAACTTACAAATTTGTTTTACAACTAGTTTGAGGGCTACTTCTCCCATGGGGTTATCTTATTAAATTTAATAAGTACTAACTTTTGATTGGGAACAGGTAGGAAAGTCATTTTTCACATCTGAGAAATTGTAATTTAAAATCCTCTTTAATGGTAAAGCCAGATTTGAAGTCACAATTTTGAGATTGCCACTTTTCGTTGGCAGTTTCCTGTCTAAACCATTTGGTGCCTGCAGCCTGTTTCTGGGTCACATGACATGGTGTGAAGGGCAGTTGGCCTTGTATGTTCCTCCCAGATAGCCACACAAAAGAGGGATTAGGTATGCCTGGATGGGTCATCTCAGGGAGGATGGGGTGGAGCTGGGCATAGTCCCAAATAAACATCAATAGGCTTAGCCCTGTCCTCACACAAATAATTTCACACTAGTCAACTGTGCCTGAAGCCAGACTGAAATCTGTGGCAAAAAACGTATTTATAGGTTGTGCAGGACTAAACAGTCTCAGAAAGTAAGTATTTCCCCATGTTAATTCACCTTTTGTTAATATTTCATAATTAATTATTTATCCTTGCTCTTTATTTATATAGTTGTGAAGCTCTTGGGTACTGAAATGGCTGTGTGGTGCTGAGTCATGAATATGACCATCTAACCAACAACTACTGATATTCAAGTTGATTCACAAAGCAAGCCACACATTTTCCTATTCACACAGTTAATGCCCACTGTGTCATCTGAAGGAATTTTGAATCTATATTCAAGACATATTTGGAGGCCGTAAGCTCAGAACAATTTATGAACCATTTTCATCTAAACAGAGCCCTCATGATGCTAGGGCATGCAAAAATCACCCATAAATCACCTAAAACTGAAGCTCCCCATCATCTTTGATCCATATTGTATGTGGGAGCCAACCCCCAATAATCATCTGAACCCAAATATTTTGAACATCCCAATTCTTACCAAATTAATTAGATCTCCAATACATTTAGTGGTTAGAGACTACACTCCTTCATGTAAAAGTACACTCTTCGGCGGAGCAAAACATAATAAAAACATAATAAAAGAGAAACCACTAATAACTGAATTCTAGATCAAAAATGAGACAAAAAAACATAATTTATTACATATATTTTTGTAAATGCAACACAGAGAAAAACACATGAACATTTCAAGGAGGCCCAAATACAGAAATACAGAATCATAAAATGTAGACCTAGCTAAACGAGTTTAGGAAAAGTCCCAGAAGTGAAACTAAAAAGGAGTACAGACAGCATCCCCATAAGAAAATCGAAGACAAAATGGACAAAGTCTGAAGAAAAAACTGAAAAGTCAAACCAGCAGCAAAAAATCAACAAAATGATCTTCGCATAAAAATTAAAAATGGGCCCAAGAGTTTATATACAAAAATCGCATATCCTATTAATAGATTCTGCAAATTAAGCATAGTATGATCATGGTTAGGGTAGCACAGGCACATCTCAAACAATGTCTCATAGAAGTAACATGCCTTCAACAGAACTTCCAATGGAAGCCCTTGAATATGATACCTAGGGTACACAATGGAAGCTTCATTAACAATAAACACTTCCTAACCAAATGGTTCATTACTGAATCTTTGACGCCATTCACTCGGTGTTCATAGAAATGGGAGGAAAGATGCTTTGCAGCGGGACACTGATTGTGAGGGGGAATGAGCAGAAACAAGAACAGAAGGATGTATGACGTTATAACGCATACTATTACTCCGCATACCATTACAACGCGACTTTTACTCCGCATACCATTACAACGCATAGCGCCTTGGGGCGCTGGATAGTGGTAAGTATAATTTTCTATTCCAACACCAGTCCCCGTGGACACTAGGGAAGGTGTTGGATAGAAAATTAAACTTATTCCCTATCCTAGAGCGCCCCCCAGCGCAATGCGTTGTAATGGTATGCGGAGTAAAAGTCGCGTTGTAATGGTATCGCGTTGTAATAAATGCGTTGAAACAGGTGTATACCAGAACAGAACATCCAAAACGGCATACATATTATAATAAATGGCATCTCATATTAAAATGTGACATAACTACTTCGCAGTATTAATTACATTTTGGAGCGACTCAGTAAACTTGTTTCAGCACCATTAATGCATCCATTATGACTATATGCACCATTAAAACATTCCTATTTAGGAAATAATTTTCACCCGACAGCACACATTTACACATTTTAAAAATGGTACTACAGAAGCAATACAAAGCATAAAACAAGGGTTCATAAAAGGTTTTCTTCTTATGCTTGGATCTATATTTGTAGTCTTAAAACAGAAGAATAAGTGAAATTCGGAAGGATACAAAGGAATAGAAAGAGTAAGGGGTAGTTATAACAAGAAATGGAGAGAGCCAGGTAAGTGTATGTTGTGTGGCAGAAAGAAAAAGAGATAGGGAAAAGGAAATGTAAGGAGAGGGGTAGAGGTGGAGTACATAGAGAGATGGAAAAGTGCTAAGTTAGAGAGTGTGAGTTAGCAAGAGGTAGAGGTAAATAGCAATATTCACTGTCTACTTGGGGACACCATGATATATAACCAGAGAAGATGTTCCCATACCAGGTACTCATGCAAAAAATGGCAAACATATACAAAAAATATAAAAAATCAAGGCCCAGCTTCCCATGCATACCAGCTCTGGCACTGCAGTGAAATCCTTTTCAGGCAACTGGTCACATATGATCAGGCAGAATCCGATCATTCACAGTGCAAGACAGCCAATGGATGAAGTGATATGATCCATTGTCCACTGCTGTGTGCTGTAGTGGGCAGAAAAGAATGTAAAAGACACCTGAACAGAGTAATGGATAAAGAGGGCTAACCGAAATCCCCTGTGTGTGTCTGTATATGTATTCAGTGCCGGTTGATGCATATGGATCTGCATTTGGGACAATATCTAATATGGGATGGCTACAATATATGGATGTGACATCGAGAAACTATGTGGAGAATTTGTTCAGAAAACATTCATTTATTTTTTGCAGACTCTTAACCTCTGCTCAGCCGTAACTGACACCTTATCATTCTTGCATATTCTTACTCTCTGCCTAATTCCAACACATCATGAACAATGTCACTCATCACAATCTTGCCCCCTGACCTTGAAGAATGAGGGCCTCCCCAGGACCATAATGGAGACTTGGGAGGAAATAGACATGTAAATATAGATGCAGCAAAAGATATGATAATTTCCGAGGCAAACAAAACCTGGATAATTTGAAATTATTTTCCTTTAATATTAATTAGATGATTAATTATAATTGTGTATTTTATAGACTAGCAAAGAAATGTCACTGTACCCTGGCTACTTTCTCATCCTTTGCTGATTATTTTTCCCTTTTCCTTTATGGTCTAGATCATTTGGTCCTAAATCTCTGAGAATAACAGCACACATAATGGTTGGAATAACTGAGTCAGAACCACTTACATTGTTCTAGATAGCATCTGCTTCCATTACGTTTGGCCACTTTGCAACTACAGAACGGGACAAGCCTTATACAAAAGATTCTTAGCCCCGTTTCAAGATGAGTGAATCAGTTGCAACTGGTTTGCCACATACAATGTGTAAAGGGGTGTACAGTCATAATATCGAGTCAATTATTTCGACTGGACAGAATATCGAGTAAAAAATATAGAATGGACATAATATCGACTAGACATAATATAGACAACAAAAATATCGACTAGAGAAAATTAATATCGAATAGAATGGACATAATATCGAATCAAAAATATAGAATGGACATAATATCGACTAGACATAATATAGACAACAAAAATATCGAATTTAAGGTAAGTTAATAATAATTTTTATTTTTTGTGTAATATAAGTCTGTAGCGGGTTGTGGGTTTATAGGGGAATAGGGTGGGAAGTAATTTAATTCTAATTAATTAAATATGTTAATTTATTTATTGATATATATTTAGAATTAATTGTTAATTAATTATTAATTGGTAATTAATTAAAATATAATTGGTAATTAATTATAATTGATTAATTGATAAATATTTTAATTTTATTAATTTATTTTCTGTAGCGGGTTGTGGGTTTATAGGGGAATAGGGTGGGAAGTAATTTAATTATAATTAATTAAATATGTTAATTTATTTATTGATAATAATTTAGAATTAATTGATAATTAATTATTAATTGGTAATTAATTAAAATATAATTGGTAATTAATTATAATTGATTAATTGATAAATATTTTAATTTTTGTAATTTATTTTCTGTAGCGGGTTGTGGGTTTATAGGGGAATAGGGTGGGAAGTAATTTAATTATAATTAATTAAATATGTTAATTTATTTATTGATATTTTTTAAAAATTAATTGTTAATTAATTATTAATTGGTAATTAATTAAAATATAATTGGTAATTAATTATAATTGATTAATTGATAAATATTTTAATTTTAGGGTTCAGGGTCAGTTTTCAGTTTTTGGGTAAAGGGGTATTTTTAGGGTTCAGGGTCAGTTTTCAGTTTTTGGGTAAAGGGGTATTTTTAGGGTTCAGGGTCAGTTTTCAGTTTTTGGGTAAAGGGGTATTTTTAGGGTTCAGGGTCAGTTTTCAGTTTTTGGGGTAAAGGGGTATTTTTAGGGTTCAGGGTCAGTTTTCAGTTTGTAGGTAAAGGGGTATTTTTAGGGTTCAGGGTCAGTTTTCAGTTTGTAGGTAAAGGGGTATTTTTAGGGTTCAGGGTCAGTTTTCAGTTTTTGGGTAAAGGGGTATTTTTAGGGTTCAGGGTCAGTTTTCAGTTTTTGGGTAAAGGGGTATTTTTAGGGTTCAGGGTCAGTTTTCAGTTTTTGGGTAAAGGGGTATTTTTAGGGTTCAGGGTCAGTTTTCAGTTTTTGGGGTAAAGGGGTATTTTTAGGGTTCAGGGTCAGTTTTCAGTTTGTAGGTAAAGGGGTATTTTTAGGGTTCAGGGTCAGTTTTCAGTTTTTGGGTAAAGGGGTATTTTTAGGGTTCAGGGTCAGTTTTCAGTTTTTGGGGTAAAGGGGTATTTTTAGGGTTCAGGGTCAGTTTTCAGTTTGTAGGTAAAGGGGTATTTTTAGGGTTCAGGGTCAGTTTTCAGTTTTTGGGTAAAGGGGTATTTTTAGGGTTCAGGGTCAGTTTTCAGTTTTCGGGTAAATGGGTATTTTTAGGGTTCAGGGTCAGTTTTCAGTTTATGGGTAAAGGGGTATTTTTAGGGTTCAGGGTCAGTTTTGGGTTTTTGGGGTACAGGGGTACTTTGTAAAAATAAAGTAAAATTACATTTAAATTACATTTATTTAATAAAATTAAATTATATTAAATTATATTATAATATTTTTTATTAATTTATATTCAAAAAATTATTATATACTTACCAATACTTATGTTGTAATGGTATGCGTTGTAAAGGTATATGCGTTGTAAAATCTTGCGTTGTAAATGTATGCGTTGTAAAAGTTTTTGCGTTGTAAAAGTTTTGTTGTAATGGTAGGCGTTGTAAAAGTATGCGTTGTAACGTCATACATCCCTGGAGTGGGAATAGTAATTTTAACCTCTACGCTATCCAGCGCTTTCCCTACTGTTGCACCCACTGGAGTGGGAGTAGTAAATTTTACCTCTACGCTATCCAACACTTTTGCTAATGTTGAACTCACTATAGTTGTAACAATAAATTTTAAACATTTTCTAAAATGTTATATATGTTTATTTAATAATATGTTTAAATATATATATATATATATATATATATATATATATATATATATATATATATATATATATATATATATATATATGTGTGTGTGTAATTTTTGGTGATATAATTTTTTTAATTATATAAATTATTTATTAAAATTATATTTTTTTAATAATTATTTCTAAGTTTATATTAAATATATGTATTACTATATTAGTTTTAACTTAATTTTAAGACATTTTAAAAAATCGATATTTTGACAGTCTATATTTTTGTAAGTCGATATTTTGGAGTCGATATTTTGGTACTTACCTGTTTGAAGATAGGGAGTCGATATTTTGTCAATCGATATTTTTGACTCGATATTTGTGTATCTCGATATTTGTGTCGTCGATATTATGTCAGTGATCCGTGTAAAGGAACACAAACAGCCGCAGACATGTTTTACACTTTTCAGGCACCATCGTTGAGGTGCTGCTTAAGTCCAAATGGCAGTGTAAGTTTCCAGGCCCACCCATAGCCACACTAATTTCTTATGGAGTACTTCTCTCACAAGAACAAAAATGTGTTGGATAGAATTTTTGTTGTAATCATACCTACTGATAT
This sequence comes from Lissotriton helveticus, assembly GCF_964261635.1. Classification (NCBI taxonomy): domain Eukaryota; kingdom Metazoa; phylum Chordata; class Amphibia; order Caudata; family Salamandridae; genus Lissotriton; species Lissotriton helveticus. The sequence goes on from NC_136072.1 coordinate 656,902,149, forward strand.
CACTCTGACCACCAATATATGTATTAGTAGTTGCTCACTTTGACAACAGCCTTATGCAAATCAGTTTTTGTCCAAACATAAACTCGGCAGTCTAGCTCAAACTGCTAGGCCACGTTCCTTCTGGATAGTCAAGTCAATCAATTTTTTATTGTATAAAATTAATAAAAATTATTACAAAATGCATTTAGATCATCGTTAAAATATTAAGTAAATATTAACATTTAAATAATCAATTAAAATGAATAGTCCATACAGATAATTTGGGCTCATATATTTCAGTGTGGTATTATAGTTCCTTGTTCCGCTTCTTGTAGGAGTGATTGGACTGACTTCATGTATTTAACCCCCCTACATGCCAATATGGCAGATGATCCATCTACACTGTAAAAGGGGGCAGGATGCACACCTAGTATTCCTCATTTTTAAGTTCAACTTCTTATGTCAAAGATATGCGTGCTGATTGAATCAAGTGCCATGCCCTGTCGGCACTAAAGTTATAAACATCGCTGTAGTGAGGCTTCATCTCGCCTCAAACAATCGCACTGCAAAATGTGCGAATTTTCGCAAATGTATATTTGTTTATTCAACCGTATTCCAAATTCATCCAAATACTCCATAATATTCCATACTCTTTTTTATAAATTCTTCTCAAATTTTTATACGAGTCCACATGCTGTGTGTCTATGCCATTTCCGAGTTTTTACTGTTCACTCTGCGTCTATCTGGACTTCTTGAATAAACAGGACTGAAGCATAAGTTCATATCAGGCAGCGTTTATTTTTTAAAAGAATACCCAATGCATTTCGGGCTCAACGCCCTTCTTCGGGGGTCACTGTAAATAGAATAATAAATAACCACAATCACAAATACTGTTTGTAACTTCCATAGAACATTACCCATTACAAACCAATAGTAAATGTTGTACAACAACTAAACGTTTTTGCACTTTAGCAAACCTAGCGCGGTAATTACATGTATAACTAGTGTGACAAACAGCCTTCCTCATCCTTTCTTCCCTACTTGTAAAACCATCCTTATTTCTCAAGTTCCAATTTTTTAAACCCAACCCCTCACCCCGTTCGAGACACATGATTTCCAAGCAACCTTCCTACTTCCATCCCACCAAACAGCGTGTCAGTTGTATTTCACTTTCAACCATCTACGCATCAATCTGCAATCACCCTGTCTCCGCTCGTAAACAGTTTGTGAAATACCTATCTCTCATCTTAACTCCCCCACCTCCGTTCTTGAAAACGCCATTATTTCACAACATCTCCTCGCTCCCTTTCTCCCTCGGTAATTGATCCACTAGCACATTCTACTTAGCTCGTACCTGCCAAGCGTTGTTAAAAACCATCTGTCCTCCTCCGTCTGCCTTCCCGTCAGTCTCTTTCCCATAATCCCTCTCTTATTTAACCACTCTGTCCAATAGGGCTCTTCTGTTTAAATCTCCCGCCCTCTCACCCGCTCAACGTTACACATAGTTTTTCAATCAGTAACTGTATTTACCACAATTCAGTTCAGCGCAGTTAGGCGTGCCTATGCGGCGCTCAAAGTAAAAAAGTGTAAAACAATAGTGAATCACTCAGTACAAGCAATAATGAGTGTGAATATTTAAAATGTCATTTACATAGTCAATTTCAAATGATGATCCATCTAACCATCGAATTACAGCTTGCCTGCATGTTCGGATGTTCAGTTTGTTAAAAATGGACTTAAAAAGCCGTCTCCTCAAATCCGTAAGTGCCGGGCAAGCACATAGTAAGTGGGTTAAAGTTTCATTTTGATATCCACATAGACGACAATTAGGGTCAGCATGACTACCTTTCCAGGATGGTAGCAGGTCCTTTGAAAACTGTGGGCCCAGTCGATGTTCTATTTATCTTTGTTTTAGTGGCCTACTAAAGTGACTTTCCAGATAAGACTGTGACTTTACCCCAGAATATGAGTTTATCACGGTCCACCCGTGTCGTCGTTTTGCGGTAGTTGTTTTGTCTACCAGATAGGATTCCCATTTGACTGCATTGTTTATAATCTTGTCGAAGCTGTTTCTGTCTGGGGTCAAATCCCATGTTGCTTCGAGTCCTATACCATTCAAGGATTGGGACAAGAAATCTCCCCAACTGTTTGGCACGTGCTGTTTTTGCTGGGTGATGATTTCTCTCCAGCACAGGTTGTCCAGTGAGCCATCTTCAGACATACGTAGCTTATGACAGAGTTTCACAAAAGTTCCCATACTGCGGAATTTCTGATTCAGCAGACCGAATTCCAAACGAACCTGCGCTGGTGATGCTGATTTTGGAAGGTTTAAAGCTGCCTTATATACCTTTGTTTGTAGGCGGTTTAACAGCCCCGCCTCTTTGCCACACCAGGTGACCAGTGCGTATGACAAGGTGGGTAGGGTTTGCGCTTTTATCACTTTCCGGAGGTGTGTGTAGTTTGGACAGTTTAATTTTTTTGGTAGTTGCCGGTATGCGTAGATCAAGGACTGTGCTTTTGCCTTTAGGTGTAGTTTATGTTCTTTGTTCCTTGCTCCTCGCCCCAATTTCAGTCCTAGGTACTTATATGATGTTTCCTCCTTTATTGGGGTACTGTTTGCGTACCTTTTAAAAGTTAGCTTTTTCGGGTCCACAATGCGTATCACTTTGGTTTTATCTTTATTCAATTCCAACCGTTCGTGTTCCAAATAAATAACCAAATTATTGATCATCCTTTGCAGGCCGATTGGCGTTTGACTCAGAACAACGATGTCATCCGCATACTGCAGGAAGGGGATCGGAGTTTTTGACAAGTATGTTGGATGACCTTCCCCGACCTCCAAATGACTGACGATGTCTGCCATATAAAGGTTAAATAGGCTTAGGGCCAGTACGCAGCCTTGTTTTAAGCCCTGTTGTGTATTAATTTCAGCCGTGATGCTGCTTCCATCTCCCAATTTAACACGTGCCCAGGTGTTGCTATACAAGCTTATAATTGCCTCTAATAGGTTCTTTGGAAGGCCCCATGTTCTTAATTTTTCCCATAGTCGGGTTCTATTCACCCTGTCAAAAGCTGCGCGTAGGTCTATAAAACAAGCGTATAGTCTTGTCTTCCTTTTTTCTGCTTTTTCCTTCAGGAGAGCCAGGGTTATCAGATTTGTTAGTGTACCGGTCCTTAGCCGGAACCCCGTTTGGAACATTGGTATTATTTTATTATCTTCCATCCAGTCTTGGAGGTGTGACAATAAGCATGACCCATATAATTTTGCCTCCACATCCATCAGCGATATCAGCCTATAATTCCCTGGCTCGTTGTGATCACCTTGTTTAAAAATAGGGTGGATTATACTCCCGTTCCAGGACTTAGGCAGTTTATTCTGGCTGTAAATTGAATTAAAGATTGGTGTTAAGTATTCTGCCCAGAATTCAGGCGAGTATTTAAAGATAGCCTTTGGAAGCCCATTTGGGCCTGCTGCACCCTCTTTTTTCAGACGATTTATTATGGCTTTTAGCTGGGCGGTTGTTACTAGAATGTCTGCTGCTCTATCTTCTGCTTTTTCTGGTTTTGTAGCAAGTAAATTAACTGGCTTCCCTTTATTCTGATTTTCACAGCCCGCAGGTGGCTTTAAGGTATCTTCCGGCGAGCTATTTCCTTTTCCTAGAATGCTTCCCGCGTGTACGGAGTTTCTAGTGCATAATTCGCATTCTGGTTTACAGTGCACCTTTTGTGCGTCTTCTCTGTCCGTAAACATGTTTTTAACGTGCTGGATCCACTTGTTTTCCTCAATGCCTGCCTCCTGTTTTAGGATATTGCCTTTTGTCAATTTATTAATGATTCCCCAGAATGTTCGGGCATTTTTGAGTTTCCCGGCAGTTAATAGTTTTGTCCAAATTCCAGTTTGGTAAATTATTTTCGCATTACTCAGCATATGCTTGTATCTTTTCCGCATAAGTTTTAGTTTTGTCTTATCCGTTTTTTTCCCGCTTTTTAACTCTGTTATCTGATTCCGGACTTCACGTGTAATTTTCCTTTTTTCCTCTCGCAAGGTGAAGGTATACCAAGGCTTTTCCCCAGTATCAATTCTTCTCGCATCGTGTTTCATAATTGGTGGGTTTCTAGTTAGGACTTCACAAAAATATTCCCATGTTTTTATCGGGTTTTCTTTTTCCTCTGGTGTTAATCTAAGTAATTCTTTTTTGAACTTGTCCATTGTTGGTCTTATGTCTTTCCCACCCCATTTTAGTTTGCGAAGATTGAATTTTTCAGTATTCTGAGCGAAGATATTTTGTTTTTCAGTCTTGTTGACCAACATTTTTATTTTGGGGATTAATGGGAGATGATCGCTTTCTGGGCGTTGCCCAACTATAAATGAGCTCACCTTCGATGTCAAGTTTTTACTCATTATTGTAAAATCTATTACTGACTTTCGATTTCCGCTTACAAAAGTTATATGTATGCCACTGTCTCCTTTATCTTTTTTGTTCAAAATTGAAAGGCCCAGTTCTCCGAAAGCTTGAGTTATTTTGTCATCTTTTGTTAGGTTACTATTGAAATCCCCTGAGACGATCATAGAATATAATTAGTGAGTGCTTTGCAATGCCCTGATTATGGTTAGTAATGTTAACAACTTTTCCTTTTTATGTTTTTTTTCTGGGTGTATGTAAAGGTTGAGCACCAATAGGTTGTGAATAAGCAAACTTGGGTTCAGCTTATCCGTAAGTTTTATTGCTTGTATCCATTTTAGTCCAGTATCTACATCTTCTGTTTCCCATCTGTATTGTTGGGCGATATAAGTTGTTAAGCCTCCTCTCGGATGTCCGAATTTTGAGAATTTTTCTGCCAGGACATGAAACTCTATGTAGCCAGGGATGGAAACTTGGGACAGGTTCCAGGTTTCTTGTAATAATATTAGGTCATGTTGTTCCAAAAATGTTGCGGTTTCGTGGTCGTGCCCCATGTTGTTAAAACCATGGACATTCCAGGGGTAGAGGCTGATCGTATGTATGGTTGGAGCGATGGATTCCTTTTGGTTATCAACTGTGGTTTGAGCGATGGAATCCATTTGGTTAACAACTGTTATCTTTAAGGGTAATTTGTTATCCTCCTTTAAATATCCGGACTTGCTAGGGACACTTATTGCTCAGAACCTTTGCTACCCAAGACCAGTCAGTGATCTGTTCCTGAAACCCTCCTAGCTCCGCTGCATTTACCTGTCTCCTTGTGTTTTGAGATCTTTTTTGCGGAGTTGCTGAACAGGCACTCTTTAGGCATGATTTTTGGGTATTCCCCTCTTCCTTTTTCGTGTCTCCTGTCTTTTTGCTTTTTAATAGGGGAAATTGATATTTTTCCCGTTGTTGCCGCCTTAAATCTATGCCCCAGGCTTCAAAGGACATACTCCTAGTAAGTATTCTATCTACTATTTCTTTGGATGACCAGGTGGTTAACGATTCTTCTACCTCTGGATTGTATTTTGTGTGTATAAATTCTACAGACAGGAGATCTTGAGATACTATATCGTCCAGTTCCGGTATTTCTCTCAGCCGCCGCATTATATTGCCTCTGTTCAGAAAATCTTGACCCCCTGATGTCTGGTATTCGGGTATAAAAGACAATTTTTCATCGGATTCTACTTGTATATGAGGATCCAATTTTGCTTTATTATCCTCTTCCGATTTTGGTTCTGGAGTTATTTCACCCTTTACGTTTATTATTCTCCCTTGGTTCTGTGTAATTATTGGTATTTCTTCGATTGATTTATCTGTTCTTTTATGGTGAACGGCGGATTCATTTGTCTTGACCGTACTCTGCCTTTGCTCCTTGTTATTTTTTTTGTCCTTCGTTTTATCATTATTTGTATGTTGTATTATCTGTGTGCACGCTGTAAGTTGATCTGTTCGTTGAATGCTGCAAATTCGGCCGTGGTAGTTTAAGTTGATTTTTATCGGTGTTCTTATGTTGTCCTTTTCGTCGACTTTTTTGAAGGATTTCCTTTGGTTAAATGTATTGCTTACATTTTGTTTTGTATCCACGTCAGTTGTAACTTGATTTGCTAACTTGTCTTCAGGGATTTGGATTTCATCTGACTGGTGAATCGTGACTATCCGATTTACACAGTCCTCTTGGGCTAGAACACTTTCATTAACCTCATCTTTGTCTTTGTCCTGGGGACGTTTAGTTGTTTGTTCTCGGGTATTTAAATTTTCACTCCCTTGTATGAGTTTTAGTGTTTCAGAGATAGGGCAGGTTGATGATTCTATGATAAGGCTATTCCCATTCGCTGCACTTGGCTGCGCCGGTCGGCCTGTGGTGTTGACTGTATGTTTTAAAATGGTTACTTCCGAGTCTGGTTTCGTTATTTTTGAGGTGATATGACGAAAGATGGGATACGTATGCATGTGAGCTGAAGGTTGGAATTTAAGTGGTGCCCTCCCTTCCCTTGCGCGTTTTCTTTGTCTTTTGGTTAACTTGACTTTTGTATCGATCATTGCGCTCTGTGCTTCCTCTATTTGGCCAACTCTGTGATCTGAGTTTTCTTCACTTATCTCTTCTTCTGGGTCACTGTTTTGGTTGGGGTTTGTTACTATGTGCTGATTCCCGATTTCCTCTTCTGATTTGGTCTCCCCGGTGGGGCTCGTGGTTTTGTTGTTTTGTAATGTTACCACTGATGATTGAACTGCCCCTAGGATATCTTTTAGTATGACCCGGTAAGTTTGACATATTGTCCACAAGTTTGCCACATACACAGCTTGGCTGGATGGTCTCGGTGTGTGGACCCTTATCTAGCCTCCCTAGGAGCAAGGTTGCCATGTGATCCAGCCTGGTATTTATGCCTGAAATGTGGCCTGCAATAAGATGTATTAACTCAATTTGAACGTCCATTTTGTCTGACTGGAAGTTCAAGGCCTTTATTGCCTGGTCCAGGGTGTTTAATAGTGTTTTACTCCATGGGGCCTTATGGTCCTCGTGGTCCTCTCTGGGTAATATTTCCAGGACGTCTGGGTCTTCTTCTAGCCTACTCATGGATGATATCGTGATTGGTGATTCTAGGTTTAGATTCTTTTTTGACCATCCTTTAGTTTCTTTTTGTCCTTTACCCTGTTCGTCGGTATTTTCGTATGACTGCATTGGTGTAGATTCCAGCCTTTCTGTGCCATCTAGCCTGAATCCCCGGTCTTCTTCTACTATGTGTTCTTGCTGACCTTGGTTGGTCTTTAGATGTTCTTCAGACTGAGATTGGGTGAGTTTTTCTATTCCTGTTTGTATGTTCAAACTTATGTCATCGGGTAGGTAAAGGGAGTTTAGCCATGAGGTCTCCTGCAAGGCAGAGTGCCCAGCCCCCAATTTATTTCCCGTTCTTTTTTCTTTGGGCTTGCTTTTGTCCTTGGCCTTAGCCATTGTTTCCTTATCTTCCTTGGGAGTTTGGGAGTCGTTCTTATTTATTTGGGCTTGTATTGTAACAAACTTGCCAAGGGTCCAAGAGGTTTGTAGCTGGTCTATTGGAGTATGTGTAGGAATATACTCACTGTGAGTTCCTTGTACTTCATTTTTTATTTTTTTATTTTTATCCTTCTCGATGTTTGATTGCAACTGGGCATTCTCTTTTACCCTTGGTGCTGGTGAAATTGGGCGGGGTTGGAGATTCTGTTCCTGCGTTTGCCCATAGACGGCCGCCATGGGGTCCTGTAAGTAGAAGAATTTTTGGATCCCAATGTTACTTTGTTTGGAACTTGGTGTTGCTTGATCAGGTGCCGAAACTAATCTCTCTCTTTGTTGCACAGCCCTCTTCCTTTTTTTTTGCGCGCCCTGGTTTTTGTCTTCTTCGTCTCCTTGTGACCTTGAACTTATGTTGTGCCGCACTTTCCCAGATCTCATTCTTTACAGTTTATTTGATAAGATCCGACAAGTTACTTTCCACTCCGCCTCCCAAGCCTGTCTGCCCCCTCAGAGTTGGAGCAGCTGCCGTCAGGGAGAAATAGCGTGGTGTTGTTGCGGCATGACAAAAAGGCTACTGTCTCTAGTGTTGCAAAAGCGCGTGGTCGTAAGTTACTCAAGTTTCACCAAGCTCCACTAGGTTTCACCAAGTATATACCAATTTATAATAGAGCTTTAGCCCCCGCCTGAGTCGTTAATACGGTGATAGCGCTCTGTCCTTCTATCACTGCCGTTAATCTGCCGTTAATCAGCTTTATCTAGCATTCATAAAGTTCATAAGTAGCGCTTTGTTAATGTTTTGGAAATGTTTTTAAGAATACATTGCGCCGATACTGCCGAAACACCAATGCTGCCCCTCTCACCAGTAGCACTGTGTGCTGAGGTCCTGTGGATCCTGTCCGCTTTTTGTCATAGCCTGGCCCCCCCTCAGGCACTGGAGGGCTAAACAACCGAGAGGACCCAGAAGACTGGATACGGGGCGACGCCGCAATATGAAGTATTTAATTTCCCTACTGTTGCACTCTCTGGAGTGGGAATAGTAATTTTTACCCCTACGCTATCCAACGCTTTTCCTACTGTTGCACTCACTGGAGTGGGAATAGTAATTTTTACCCCTACGCTATCCAACGCTTTCCCTACCTTTGTACTCTTTGGAGTGGGAATAGTAATTTTAACCCCTACGCTATCCAATGCTTTCCCTACTGTTGCAATATTTGGAGTGGGAATAGTAACTTTTACCCATACGCTATCCAACGCTTTCCCTACTGTTGCACTCTTTGGAGTTGATATAGTAATTTTTACCCCTACGCTATCCAACGCTTTCCCTACTGTTGCACCCACAGGAGTGGGAATAGTAATTTTTACCCCTACGCTATCCAACGCTTTCCCTACTGTTGCACTCACTGGAGTGGGAATAGTAATTTTTACCCCTACGCTATCCAACGCGTTCCCTACTGTTGGACCAACTGGAGTGGGAATAGTAATTTTTACCCCTACGCTATCCAACGCTTTCCCTACTGTTGCACTCACTGGAGTGAGAATAGTAATTTTTACCCCTATGCTATCCAACGCTTTCCCCACTGTTGCACCCACTGAAGTGGGAATAGTAATTTTTACCTCTACGCTATCCAACGCTTTCCCTACTGTTGCACTCACTGGAGTGGGAATAGTAATTTTTACCCCTACGCTATCCAACGCGTTCCCTACTGTTGGACCAACTGGAGTGGGAATAGTAATTTTTACCCCTACGCTATCCAACGCTTTCCCTACTGTTGCACTCACTGGAGTGAGAATAGTAATTTTTACCCCTACGCTATCCAACGCTTTCCCTACTGTTGCACCCACTGGAGTGGGAATAGTAATTTTAACCCTACGGTATCCAACGCTTTCCCTACTGTTGTACTCTTTGGAGTGGGAATAGTAATTTTTATCCCTACGCTATCCAACGCTTTCCCTACTGTTGCACTCTATGGAGTGGGAATAGTAATTTTTACACTTACGCTATTGTAAGGTAATAATATTGGATATTATTTAATTATATTATGTTACTATATATATATGTCTATATATGTTTTAACAAATATGATGTAAAACATTTTTGAATAACTTTCATTAATTATTTAATTATTATAAGTTAATTTAAGTATTTTTAAGTATATTTTAGTAATTCATTTTTAATATTATTTAATTTAACATTGTTTTTAATAAATTCGATATTTTTATAAACTATGTTTTAGTAAACGATATTTTTAACTCGATATTTTTGTACTTACCTGTTTGTAGAAACAAACTCGATATTCTGTCTGTAGATATTTTGGCAACGATATTCTTGATAGTCGATATTATGTCCCTCGATATTATGTCAGTGATCCTGTAAATATATCTGAGTGTGTGTGAAGTAGGCGTTCCAGAATCGGAAGGACCTTGATAATTGTGCACACTCACAAAGCTACCAAATTGTGGGTATTTCAATTTCAGACCACTTTCTGTCCCCTTTTCACAATAGAAAAGGTGGTTTGGTAGATTCACGTCTTTCAAGAGTGAGGAGGGAATAGGACCCACCCTCCTCACAAAACTGTGGTGTTATAGTGGAAGGTGTGTCTCCAAAGATAAAGTAAATATTCCATGTAAGAAAGCAACCCAAAAAATGTGCAAGTTTTTTTATTATTTGGCAGCCTATAATATACCTGTGCTAACTTTTGCAATTTTTTCCAGCTTAAACATTAAGGGGTCGATTAGGATCGCGGACGGAAACGTGTACCGTCCGCCGCGGAAGGTGGCAAGATACTCCGGACCTGTCCGCGGAAAATCCGCTACAGCAATTAGGATAAAATATGCTAAAAACGCCGATCGCGGCGTACGGAGCACACCAATCCCCGTCCGCGGCGGTCGGAGTACACCTGAGTCCGCGGCAGGCGGACGGAACAGAAAGAACACCGACCGCCGCGTACGCACATGACCGCGAATACATCCACTTCCCCGCGATACCTGCGCAGTGTCTGTGTCCGCAATTAGGATAACTCCGCAAGTACCCCGGTAGTCACCGCCATCCACGTCCGCAGCGGTACCAATGCACCGAGAATCCGTGCTCCACAGCGGAACGCCAACACAAACAACATCCCTACTGTCAAACCAATGCCATACATTGCGACGGAAGTTATCACCAAACACACGAAAATGAACGACCACCCACCGAAAACATCCAAACCAATCACAACACACAATGATCCACCGCCAAGCACCACACAATGCACACCTGGCAACACACCCACCTAGCACCTGACTGCCAATAACCATTCAGACACGGCCAAGACACACACCATAAAATAACTCCCACCCACTCCACAAATCCTCTGCATCACTGCATAGCTGCTAGCAGGATACATGACTTAACTGACAGCAAAGACATATATCATTCACATAACCCACACCCAAACACACCCACCACACAAAGACCCACCACACCATTCCTACACACCACACACCTGCAACTCCCCATTCACGCAAACCCACACCCCGAGCACCACACACCATGGCACCAAAAAAAAAAAAAATTCACTGACACCGAGTTAAAGGTTATGGTAGATGAGATAATCCGTGTCGAACCCCACTTATTCGGGGCCCTAGTTCAGCAGACCAGCATAGCCAGGAAAAACAGCATGTGGGACCGGATAGTCACCAGGGTGAATGCCTCCGGGAGCGTCCCGAGGACGAAGCAGGATATACAGAGGCGGTGGCATGATCTCAAGACCCGAGTGAAATCCATTCGAGCCAAGAACTATCTCCGGGCAAATCACACAGGCGGTGGAACCCCCCCGGAGCCCTTACCCTACACCGAGTGGGAGGACAAGGCGATGACCATCATCCACCCTGAGACCCTTGATGGACTTGCTGAGGGAGAAGAGGCTGGTAAGTACAAACCAAGCACCACGAGCACAACTACATGGTGTGCCTCACACAACTGTGAAGACACATCTCCCAGACCCCAACCCATGCATGCAGTCCACATACTCACCAACGTCGAAATCACTCCAACAGGCCCCCATGTCCATAGGGATGGCGGTGGTGGTGGTGGGTGGTGGGTGTGAGGGGACGGAACTACAACTCCCAACAGGCCCCCATGTCCATAGGGATGGCGGTGGTGGTGGTGGGTGGTGGGTGTGAGGGGACGGAACTACAACTCCCAACAGGCCCCCATGTCCATAGGGATGGCGGTGGTGGTGGTGGGTGGTGGGTGTGAGGGGACGGAACTACAACTCCCAACAGGCCCCCATGTCCATAGGGATGGCGGTGGTGGTGGTGGGTGGTGGGTGTGAGGGGACGGAACTACAACTCCCAACAGGCCCCCATGTCCATAGGGATGGCGGTGGTGGTGGTGGGTGGGGTGAGTACCAGTGCAAACAGAATCGGCAACAAAATGAAAACAACCTGTCAAGTCCACATTACTCATCCTCACATTATCGTTTTGCAGGTCATCCTAATCTGACAGCTGGAACCAACATCCGCCCTCCAGACTCGCCACACACAGAAGTCTCAGGGGACAATTGGGCAGCCACCTCCGGGGCAGAAGATGATCCCGGCACAAGCAGGCAGCCAGGGCCATCTGGCTCCCAGGTCACACCTGCACCAACGACTACGGCCTCTGCCATTGTCACAACACCGGCCACTGTGACCTGCACAGCCACCACCAGCACCACCTCCACCACCACCACTACTACCACCACTCCTGCCCCTGCCACCCTGCCCAACCCACCGGCCAACGCCGTGCCAGCGCCATCCCAGCCACGCAGGGAGAGTGTGAGGCAAGGCAGAGATGCAAGGCCATATCCGGCAGGCAGGAGCATAGGCCAAAGACGACATGAGGATACCAACACACACAATGCTGTGCAACAGTCATTGGAAGCACTGGCCAGGGTGGAGGAAAGCTATCAAAGTGGTCAGGCACAGGCAGACCGGGCCCACCAGGACTTTGTTGACAACACTGCTATGTTGGGGGCCATTGAGAGGCGGCTTGGCCAACTAGTGGACATTTTTACCATGACAACCAACATGCGGATGCCATGTACATCCGCCAACACCACCCTCCCCACAACCCCACAAACAACGCCACCGCCACCGCCACCGCCACCTGCGGCGGATGTGGTACCTGATGCGCCAGCGCACCCAGCTGACTCCGTACCGTCACAAAGACGGAGGGGCCGTCCGAGGCTGGAAGTGGGCGAGAGCAGTGTGGAAGCAGCTGGCACATGCTCCAAGAGGAACCGAAAATGACTATAACAGTACCTGAGCATGCCATTCACCCTGCCAACTATCCGGTCCCACCTGCCACAGGCCTGCTGCACTAGGCAGACACCACCCTATGTGGTGTCAGCACGGACATTTCATCTGCCATAACCTTCTACTCTCACTCCCCCACCCCTTCACTCATTTGTAAATATGCACCTACACCCATGCACAATTTGTAAATAAATGCCACTTACTCACTCAATCATGTGTTGCCTCCATGTTTATTCACATGAATGCATCAGAAACAGATGTTACTAGGTACAGGTATCCAACTGGTACAGAATCATGGCGCTGCGGGAGTGACCTAGGGAAAATAGAAACCGCAAAGACACGTCAGGAAACATGATCACACTCAGCAGAACACACTGCAGTGCAACATTGAACAACCCACACGCATCACAACAGTAATGGATGAGACGACACACATCATGGAGACGTGCATTGACCAAAAATTAACACACACACACATGCATGCTTCACATTGCAGAACACAGAGATGAAGCACACCACAATGCCACAACACCAGCACACATTCACAGGGCATACCCAAGCAGCACAAGAGGAGCACACTCACAATCAAGGGAAGTAGCGATCAATGATCTGGCGCCTCTGGTCCACACCTTCCTCCTCACCACTATCCTCATCAGTTGACATGGGTGGGTCGGGAGGGCGAGGAACTTGCAGTTCATCAGGGTCCAAGAGCAGTTCAATGTTATTGCGCACAGCCAGGTTGTGGAGCATGCAGCACGCTATCACGATCTTGCATACTTTGCCTGGTGAGTAAGGCAGGGCCCCTCCAGTCTTATCCAGGCACCAAAACCTAGACTTGAGCAGGCCAAATGTTCGTTCTACCACTCGACGTGTCCTACCATGGGCATCATTGTATCTCATTTCTCCAGCTGTAGTGGGATTGCGTATGGGACTGAGCAGCCAAGGCCTGTTTGGGTAAGCCGAGTCGCCTGTGTTGGTGGAAGAGAGAGAGAGAGAAACATCACAACCCGCATTGTGGGGCACACCATGCCACACAGATATCACTCCTGTCACCACAGCATACTCACCAACAAGCCACGCTTGTGTCGGACGCAGATTAGCCATCAGTTGGGGGACAATGCTGCTCCGCATGATGCGGGCGTCATGTGCAGAGCCAGGGAATCTTGCACACACATGTGAGATGATGTTGTCGGCCTGGCACACCACCTGCACGTTGAGGGAATGGAAGTGTTTCCGATTCCTATACACCTGCTCACGTGCCCGTGGTGCAATGATAGCGATATGCGTGCCATCAATGGAACCCACAACGTGTGGTATACGACCCCGTGCATAGAAGTCAGCTTTGACCGCTGCCAACTCCGCCGCCTGAGGGAAATGTATATAGTCATGCTTGTACAGCATCATGGCTGTCAGTACATCCCGGTTTACCGTGCTGAACATGGCCTGTGACATTCCCCCGGCATGTCCAACTGTGTACTGGAATGTGCCTGTTGCAAAGAAATGGAGTGCCGACATCACCTTTTGCGTGGGTGTCATGGAACCTGGATAGGTTCTTCGCGGCAGCAGGTGAGGAGACAATAGGGTCACAAGGTCCAACAGTCGACGGCGATCCAGCCTGAATTTCCGGATCACCTCCTCGTCCACCATATCCTCCAGCACAGTGTATGGGCGATGGACATTTGGAGCCCTCCTGTGTGGGAGTAGATGGAATGGAAGTCAATTCACATACAACGCATGTGTGTGCAACTCACTCACATGTCAACGCCCTCTACCAACATGTAGTATCCAGTGTATGATTGTCATATGTGTGACTTCTCTGATTGTCAGGACAACATGGATTGACGTAGCAACAATGTGCATCCACTAGCAACATGATGTTTAGCAACATGTGCAATGCACAGTGTCTCACCTCAACATTACTGCCAACCAGACATGTCACATGACCCACATGTGTAGGCCCAACATCACATGCACACATGCAAGTACATGCACACATACTAAAATAAACACCCCCCCCCATTTCATGATGCACCAATGGCAACACCAATAATGGTGGCCATACGGACATCACATGCATGGGGACACAATAGGCAACACACATGTACAGTACACAACAGAACCCCCACCATAGTCATCATCTGACACATACCACTCACTGACAACTGATTCACAGGTGCCCATACATACGGGATCTACTGTGTAGATGTGAGGTACGACAAACTTGTGTAGGGTACTACCCGATGTGGACATGCAGACGTGATGGACCCTTGTGGCCCACCGATGGCCATGGTATGGACACACATGGGATAGAGCATGACATGTGTAGCCACGCAATCACGCACACAACCGTCAGCAGGCAGCTGCAGACAATGGTACAAGGTGCATCATCAGCGAAGATTCAAACATTGACCCCGCCATGGCGGTGCACTGCTTCCGCTGTTTACGTCTGGGCATACGCGGCCCGCCTTCGCCTTAGTGGAAGGGCCGTGCAACGGCGGTGGTTGGCATGGCCGGCACGGCGGTCCTGGGCAGGGCAGGGCCGGCCGGCCGGCCGGTGAAGGCTGGATGATGCAATGTCACTGTAAGGGGGGGCATGACCTGCCATGTGCATTGACATCAGCTAATGGATGTGTTGGCCTGCACGTCCCCCGCCGAACACGTGCCCCGCCATGTTGGCGCCAGTGATACAACATTGTTGCAAATCGACCATCCGTCCGGAAACCTTGCACATGCACTTGCCGGTGTGTGAGCGTGACGGTCTGTGCACGTGCAGAAATGGGAGGTGCGAACAAGGGCGGCGTGTGCCCAATAGAATGTACCGTATGCTGTGCAGCGCAACACCAGGGCCAGTCATTGGCCCATTTCCAAACACGCTTCTAGGGCTGACCAATGGCTGTCGCCGTATGCCACTGACATGGCCACAGGGCCCTATAAATGTGTCATGTGCAATACCACACATTCCACGATGACCACCGACTGCTGCCTGTGACCATCACCTCCAACT
Organism: Lissotriton helveticus; assembly: GCF_964261635.1. Lineage (NCBI taxonomy): Eukaryota > Metazoa > Chordata > Amphibia > Caudata > Salamandridae > Lissotriton > Lissotriton helveticus. The sequence goes on from NC_136072.1 coordinate 656,917,840, forward strand.
GCTGCTGCGGAGCTGACCACCGACTGCTGCCTGTGACCATCACCTCCAACTGCTGCTGCGGAGCTGACCACCGACTGCTGCCTGTGACCATCACCTCCAACTGCTGCTGCGGAGCCGACCACCGACTGCTGCCTGTGACCATCACCTCCAGCTGCTGCTGCGGAGCTGACCACCGACTGCCGCTCTAGTGCCCTACTCCGTGACCTTGCCATGTCGAGAGTCAAAAGATCCGGTCTCGTCCCTTCACCGCCGCGGAGCTGGATGTCCTCGTGGACGGTGTGCTCCGCAACTACGGACGCCTGTACGGCGCACCCGGACAGGTGGTAAGTGCAGTGGGGGACAAGTTGGTGTGCATGAGGTGTACCATGACACCTGGGCTCTGGGATCTTGGCGGTGTGATGTGGGACCAACACATGATTCGCAATGTGCATGGCTGCTGAGAGTAACGTGTTGCCCCAATCTGTGTGACTGGCCAACTGTCCACTAACTTGCACCCTTTTGTCTCCCATCATGGTAGGTCAAGCTGCACCTTCGCAAGGACGTGTGGAGGAGCATTGCACGTGATGTACGAGCAGTGGGGGTGTCCAATAGACGACATACACACTGCCACAAACGCTGGGACGACATTTCCAGGCTGAGCAGGAAGGTAGCGGAAGTGACACTAGGGATGATTCCAAGAACGGCACGACTGGCCCGACGCTCAATTACCCCTCTCATGCACCGTATCATAGCTGTGACGCATCCTGCCCTGTCCGAGCGGTTGCGTGTGGATGACCAGCAACGTGGCGGTAAGCATACTGTCAGTGAATGTTGCTTGTGAGTGCAATGCATGTTATGTTGGCCAGACACATTAGTGACTTCCGTGAATCGTGCGTCTCGTTGCAATGCCATGTTGGTGACATTGGCGCAGTTAAAAGTCACTTTCCGGTGCGGCATGTTGAGACGGCACTCGCTAAGCAGTTGAGTGTTAATGCACATGCTGTAGTGCTCCGTCACCCCATGGCAAGACTGGTGTGCAGATGTAGTTGCTCATGCCCTGTCCGCATGCTGTACATGTCGCACGGACAACGCCACTTATTTTGTGTGAGGATGACTGGTAGGGGTGGCCCGTGTGCAGGTTGGGGGATCGAAGTACATCGTCAGCAATGGCAATAGGGATTCCGTACCAGTACTGTACGTGAGTGTGGCCGTGACTTACACCTCTTTTCTGTGAATTTCAGCTTTGGCAGAGGACACTCAGCCACAGACCGAGGAGATGTTTGAAGCCAATGCATCCGGATCAGACGTCGGGCACACGCAGACTGACACAGAAGGGGGCAGCGCCGGAGAGGGGGACAGGACCGTCCCGGAGGACTCGCATGTGGAGACAACATCGTCAACATCTTCCGACAGTGTTGGTGAGTCAGCACTGTTGTCACAGACTGGGAGTGGGCAATCAACACCTTTGGTCGGGACACAGTACACAGGGCCCACCCTGCCGCCAACTGCACCATGTACTGTTCGTGCACGCAGGAGTAGGGGAGCAGAGTAGCGTTCGGTGCCGGAACCGCTGCCCCGGCCTCCGTGAGCCAAAATGCTCTTTGTGCTGAGGCTGTTGATCTGCTGCGACAGCTGTGTGTGGGGCAGACCAATATGATTAATGCTTTCCAAGACCACGATAGGAAGTTGGGGCAGGTGGTAGCTTTCATGGAAGGTATGCATGGCGATCTGGCTGCTCTACACAGGACAGTGCAGTCATTGGGGAACAGTGTGTCGTCTGCCATTGTACAGTCGCAGGGACTGGGTGCAACTTCTGTTCCACCATCTACAACACTGGATGTCTCAGGGGGGAGTCAATTGTCTGACCAGGACTCGAACACAGGTCATTGCACTAGAAGCAGCGTCAGCCAGCACGTCAAGTCTCGGAGGGCCCCTAGGTCAGCTAAATCTGTTCACAGAGACACCGTCAGAGACAGTGGAGTACAGACACGTGATCCAATAGAGGGTTTGGGTTCAATGGCTACACATGCTGCACAGGCATCCCACACACAAGGTACTCCCAAGGCAAACCTTACTCCCAGTTCCATTGACACTACCTTGGACATGGACAGTGAGAAGAGGAAGGCACCTCATGAGAGCAGGGACACTCCCAGGGGCAGGGAGACTAGGAAGGAAGGAGCCACTCCCAAGGGCAGGGAGACTAGGAAGGAAGGAGCCACTCCCAAGGGCAGGGAGACTGGGAAGGAAGGAGCCACTCCCAAGGGCAGGGAGACTAGGAAGGAAGGAGCCACTCCCAAGGGCAGGGAGACTAGGAAGGAAGGAGCCACTCCCAAGGGCAGGGAGACTAGGAAGGAAGGAGCCACTCCCAAGGGCAGGGAGACTGGGAAGGAAGGAGCCACTCCCAAGGGCAGGGAGACTAGGAAGGAAGGAGACACTCCCAAGGGCAGGGAGACTAGGAAGGAAGGAGCCACTCCCAAGGGCAGGGAGACTGGGAAGGAAGGAGCCACTCCCAAGGGCAGGGAGACTAGGAAGGAAGGAGACACTCCCAAGGGCAGAGACAAGGACAGTCACAAGACATACGCACCTAAGAAGAGCACGGACACTCCCAGGGGCAGGGACACACACAGGGAGAAGGTGTGTCCTGGGGATGTGTACACCAAAGACAAGTCTGCTGCCTGGGACAGGGTACCATCCAGGGAACAGGGAAGATCCACAGACATCATTCCTCCTACGGAAATAGGACATCCAAGGGCAAAGGCATCTCCCATGGACAGTGGTGCTGTCAAGGACAGGCATACATCACCCCTTGATGCACTGCGGTTGCTGTTTTCTGGGAAACGGAATACAGATGTCTCCGCAGTGGAGTCACCCCTTACCTCCACTCCCATCAGGGCCCGTCAGGAGTGGATGGAGGTTGACCCTGTAGTAGCATCCCCCATGCCACATGTTGCAGAGGCCAGAAGGCAGCCACACAGCAAACGACAAGCTGGCTCAAGCACGTCCCCAGAGAGCATTCCCCTGCCAGCAGATGCACCTCCCATGGTGGGTGATATTTCTACCCAGTCAGGCCCACTTGCCAGTCCTGTCCTGTCCAGGGTGCAGTCACATGTCACCAAGAAACGGAAACACACACCATTGACACATGCCCAACCCGATGTCGGCCAATTGCAACTATCCCCCGCTCCCAGAGCCACCCTGCCTCCTGGCCCATACAGCCCTGTGGCTCATCATTTCAGTGGTCCCAGTGGCGCCGCTGCAGTTGACTCGCATGTGTCAGGTAGTGGCACTGTGTCTGTTGTTTGCTGTCATGCATCATGTAGTGGCACTGTATCAGTTGTGCCTCATCCTGTATCAGGTGCTGGCAGTGTGTCTGGGTCTGTGGTGCATGTGTCGGTCACTCGGGCTGTGGCTGTGTCTCACACTCCTGTTTCAGGTGCTGGCAGTGTGTCTGGGTGTGTGGCGCATGTGTCGGTCACTCGGGCTGTGGCTGTGTCTCACACTCCTGTTTCAGGTGCTGGCAGTGTGTCTGGGTCTGTGGCGCATGTGTCGGTCACTCGGGCTGTGGCTGTGTCTCACACTCCTGTTTCAGGTGCTGGCAGTGTGTCTGGGTCTGTGGCACATGTGTCGGTCACTCGGGCTGTGGCTGTGTCTCACACTCCTGTTTCAGGTGCTGGCAGTCTGTCTGGGTCTGTGGCCCATGTGTCGGTCACTCGGGCTGTGGCTGTGTCTCACACTCCTGTTTCAGGTGCTGTCAGTCTGTCTGGGTCTGTGGCTCACGTGTCAGTCACTACATCTGTGGCTGTGTGTCACACTACGGTTTCTGGTGCTGCCAGTCTGTCCGATGCGGGAACTTCACGCAATCCACCTGATAGTGTGATGTAAGGTGCTGTTGTCTTCACTCACATGTAATTGGACATGGTGTGTGAATTGTCCATTGTACACAGTCTTCCACTGCTGTGGACCTTGTTACGGGTTGTTGGTGATTCGTACTTGTGGTGCCTCAGATACTGCTGTATGCCCTGTGATGTACCTGCTCTGGTGTCCACACTGCCCTGTTGGTGTTCTCATGCTGCTCTATGCCCCGTGATGTACTGCCTCTGATGTACCTGCTCTGGTGTCCACACTGCCCTGTTGCTGGTCTCATACTGCTGTATGCCCTGTGATGTACCGCCTCTGATGTACCTGCTCTGGTGTCCACACTGCCCTGTTGCTGTTCTCATGCTGCTCTATGCCCTGTGATGTACTGCCTCTGATGTACCTGCTCTGGTGTACACACTGCCCTGTTGGTGTTCTCATGCTGCTCTATGCCCTGTGATGTACTGCCTCTGATGTACCTGCTCTGGTGTCCACACTGCCCTGTTGGTGTTCTCATGCTGCTCTATGCCCTGTGATGTACTGCCTCTGATGTACCTGCTCTGGTGTCCACACTGCCCTGTTGGTGTTCTCATGCTGCTCTATGCCCTGTGATGTACTGCCTCTGATGTACCTGCTCTGGTGTCCACACTGCCCTGTTGGTGTTCTCATGCTGCTCTATGCCCTGTGATGTACTGCCTCTGATGTACCTGCTCTGGTGTCCACACTGCCCTGTTGGTGTTCTCATGCTGCTCTATGCCCTGTGATGTACTGCCTCTGATGTACCTGCTCTGGTGTCCACACTGCCCTGTTGGTGTTCTCATGCTGCTCTATGCCCTGTGATGTACTGCCTCTGATGTACCTGCTCTGGTGTCCACACTGCCCTGTTGCTGTTCTCATGCTGCTCTATGCCCTGTGATGTACTGCCTCTGATGTACCTGCTCTGGTGTCCACACTGCCCTGTTGCTGTTCTCATACTGCTGTATGCCCTGTGATGTACTGCCTCTGATGTACCTGCTCTGGTGTCCACACTGCCCTGTTGGTGTTCTCATGCTGCTCTATGCCCTGTGATGTACTGCCTCTGATGTACCTGCTCTGGTGTCCACACTGCCCTGTTGGTGTTCTCATGCTGCTCTATGCCCTGTGATGTACTGCCTCTGATGGACCTGTGCCTTGCCAAGGACTGTTGGTGCACTTAGCCCCTCTCATGTGCTGCCTCTGATGGACCTGTGCCTTGCCAAGGACTGTTGGTGCACTTAGCCCCTCTCATGTGCTGCCTCTGATGGACCTGTGCCTTGCCAAGGACTGTTGGTGCACTTAGCCCCTCTCATGTGCTGCCTCTGATGGACCTGTGCCTTGCCAAGGACTGTTGGTGCACTTAGCCCCTCTCATGTGCTGCCTCTGATGGACCTGTGCCTTGCCAAGGACTGTTGGTGCACTTAGCCCCTCTCATGTGCTGCCTCTGATGGACCTGTGCCCTGCCAAGGACTGTTGGTGCACTTAGCCCCTCTCATGTGCTGCCTCTGATGGACCTGTGCCTTGCCAAGGACTGTTGGTGCACTTAGCCCCTCTCATGTGCTGCCTCTGATGGACCTGCTCTGGTGTCCACACTGCCCTGTTGGTGTTCTCATGCTGCTCTATGCCCTGTGATGTACTGCCTCTGATGTACCTGCTCTGGTGTCCACACTGCCCTGTTGGTGTTCTCATGCTGCTCTATGCCCTGTGATGTACTGCCTCTGATGTACCTGCTCTGGTGTCCACACTGCCCATGCTCGAGCCTACACTGTGATGTTACCCCGATTATGTATAAATAAAGTTGTCATTCATGTGTCGTGGGTTGTCGGAGTCATTCTTGCGTGTGTGATGCTGGTGTGTATTTGTTTTTCCTTCAAGGCAGTGTGTTCGGATAAATGTCTCTCCCCCCTACCTAGGTCACGACTCTTGCAGGTGCTGCCGTCCACACGACTCAGTGGTTTCCGGTACATGTGACTCCCCCCTACCTGGGTGACGACCCTTGCAGGTGATGCCCTCCACAAGAATCAGTCGTTTCCGCTACATGCCACTCCCCCCTACCTGGGTGACGAGCCTTGCAGGTGGTGCCCTCCACACGTATCAGTCGTTTCCGCTACATGTCACTCCCCCCTCTCTACGTCACGTCCCTTGCAGGTACTCCTCACCAGGCAGCGAAATGTTTGTAGCCTACCTGCGTCGTCCTCGATGGTGGGCCAAGACTAGGACGTGGTGGATCGCGTAGAGTATCGGGTATGCGTGTAGTGCAGGGTCCATGTCGGCGAGCGGCTCGTGGTGGGTATGGTCGCTGTGGTGAATCCGCTGTGTTCAGGCAGGTTGTTTTTCCGCGGCACTTTTATGTGTATTTTCCGCTATCTTGATTTGGTGGACGGGCGTAGACGTCAGTCCGTTCGGCGGCGTATCTGGATTGGTTACGTCCGCTGCGTGGTTGGGTGAGGTTGTGCGGCGGACCGTCATCTACCGCAGCGGACGGATTTTGACCTCTATTTGCTATCCTGATCTGGCGGACGGAGTGTCCGCGACGGGCGGACGGAGAATAGGCATGTTCCGCATACTCCGGTGCTGCGGAGGCACTTCCGTCCGCCATCCTAATGACCCCCTAAGTGTTTTATGATTTCTTGAAGTGATTAAATCGAGAGACTTGTGGTCATTCAATCCAAGTGCCGAAGTGCTACTTTCTTTAAGGAGAAAGCCCAGTGGTGGAAATTTGCGTGACAGACAGGGCCGGCTTTAAAGCTGGTGGCATCCGGTGTGATGATCCCACCAATGACCTCCTTCTCCACGGATTCCCTCACTATCAGCATCCAAAACTACCTCACGATCTCTCTATGCATTTAATTGTTTCATAGCGTATTATGCAGAGACAATGAAACATAGGTTTGTAAATCAGTTTATAGGAAATGTTACATAAGACATTGAGGACTATTAGGTGTAGAAATCATATGTCATCCATACGCGTAGGCACTATATTTTAAGAGTGCTTAGTCTGGAGAAGTGTGGCCTCTGGATATAAAACGTAACACAGTGGTTGGGGGTTGGCTTTGGTAACAAGAATGTATTCCTACCCAAACAAACCCTTTTAGAAACATTAGGATAATGGAAGATGGACTGGGGAAACAAACATAACATTCAAACCTGAACCTTGCAGTTGGCATGCAGCTCTTCGATGACAGTTCATAGGTCACTGTACTAATTTAGGATTGCGACTTATGAGCTGCAAGTAACAAAAAGATCTCTGTGACAAAAGCAGTAACCCGCTGAGCTATCCACACAAAATATAGTTCTGTGATGAACATGGAACACGTCATATTATCCCTCTGCACTACTCTCTGATGAGTCGACACTGCCACTTGAAAATACCTTATCTCTTTCCAGCAGAAAGATTAATCACCAGAGTTATCTTGACATTTTTATTGTTGCCTGAAAACCAATGGACATTCAAGGAACTCTGCAGTAAAAAATTTTAAACCCATAAGTTAATTCTAAAAAAAAAAGACATCCACTGAGCTCGGTTCCCAGTGCATAAGCACCGGCCACACGGCCCTAAAGTGGATTATGCTGACAGCGATTGGCGTGGGGAGACATAAAGCCATACGAATGGCAACTATATGGTAGCAGGACAGAGTGGGAAATAGTCATAGGAAATGACGCCGTTTACACTGGTAGGAGAATACATTCTGAGACAGATACACAAAGACGAGTGTTTGCTGCATAAATATTTCAGAATGTGTGTCCTGCATTAAAATAAGACGGAGGCTCTGCCAAATCACAGACACCAACAGTGTTCAAATAACGAATCATTTTGATCAAAACACAATAATTTTCAAATGGGGATTGGCCTTGTATGCCTATCTAAATAACCCCTGACCCTTCCCAAAAGTCACAAGTAGAGCTGTAGTCAAGAAGACGAGGCCTCACAAAGCAAGTCAAATAGGTGTTCAAGCGAAGCAAAACACCATAATATGGAAAGATGAAATTCAACAGAACAGCTGTTTGGAGCAATATAGAATGGGATTATCACCTACACTGTTCCATTTGCATTCATCTACTTCTAAACAATGCTCTAGTACCAGGTTGGGCATTAATACTGCTTATTTTCTTTTTTGCTTTCAGTTGTAATTGTTCAAATTCTGTGCAATTACAGATCAGATTAGTGCTAGATACAAATTGTTAGGAAATTTGAAGTAAGAATAAACAACCCCCCGAAAAAAATAAAGTAAAAGGCTGTGCAACATTTTACCCAGCACACAAAAAAGAAAGAAAAACCCTCCAGATATGAGAAAATAACAAATTCAAAGTGGCCTTTAATTAATTATGTGGAGTGCAACATTAAATAATCACTCCAGTCAAAGGATCCAACTTGACTGCCTGATTTTTATCATATTTAGCATAGAGTTTGAAGAATGTGATGTATGAAGGTGGCATTCTAAAAACATTTAAAGTATTGCAATAGAAGCGTATATAGTAATAATTAATGTGGTAATGGTTTCCTGGTAGTAGGATCGAGGTGGTGCGCACTTTAACCCCTTCGCAGCTGGGGCGATTCCCCTGCTGTGCTGGGGGGCGGGGGCGCGCATACAGTGCCCCCATGCTCATGATGAGGTCAGCTCGTCATGAGGCACGGCGCTCCGGTGCTAATGACGAGCTGAGCTCGTCATGACCGCGCCCGTTCCAATGGAACGTTCAGCACAGCAGGGGAATCAGCCCAGCGTGCGAGCGTTCCAAGTAACGGGCGCGGTCATGACGAGCACCGGAGCGCCGTCGCTCATGACGAGCTGAGCTCGTCATGAGTATTCAAGAGGTTAAGAAACTGTACTTCTGTTTCCAATGTCTGACAGATAAGAGCAAACACCCCTGTATTTTCATCTTAGTCTGACCGCAAGTACTGCTGCATTAGGAATATCCTGATTAGTGCATGCCCTAGAAGGGCTGCCTCTGTCCTTTGTGCTTTACTAAAATTTTTGTAATGTGATGTCTACTTGTGTTTTGTTGGTCCACAGAGCTGAATAATTTTTGTGCTACTCAGGGAGGTGCGCTATTCACTTTGTTAGCAAAAGAGCTGATATGGACATGAATAAGGCTTTACTATTTGGTTCACCTGTATAATTATGTTAATTATAATCCAAATTAATTTGTAAATATATTAATGAATTTAGAAATCTGACTCCACCTCGTTGAATACACGGTTGGCATTCTTTAATGCAGTTTTATCCCTGTTGAATGGCTTGAGATCAACATGGGTTCACAAGGGTTTAAAAGAGAAATTGCTTGAAGGTGATCTCTCAAGATATCAGCCCTGTTTATGCATAATTAAGGCCATTGCATGAAGCTCGAGTAGTAATCAGTACAGATATTTTTTTAATTAAATTGACCCACGAGAACTTTCTAACAATTGTCTTGGAATTGCCAGTGCACACAGGAACAATGAAGTGACATACCGTAAGAAGTGAAGCCTATCGAGCGTAACACAAGATGTAGTGGTGCTCTTTGATGTAAGATTGGCTGTGATGTACTATGCTATGTATACAATGTTGCATTTTTTTGATTTTTACATACTTAATGTATAGCTTATCAAAATTAACATGTTCAGTAGCAACGTTAAAGATTTTTGAAAATACGTCTAGTAAGAATGCACAATAAACCTACTGTTGTAATTTACCACTAGTATTTCCCTTTCCTGGTTCCCCCCTCCTTCCTCTCCCTGGTTGGTACTGCCTTAGAACGGTTCTGAAGGTGGCATTTGAACGTTGACTGAGGAACCTTTAGTCTCACCCAGTGAATGCAGCTGGGGATGTGCCTATTCCAGTCTTACAAGAAATAAAGAAGTTATTCTACTTACCCATTTGTGTAGCGTCACATTACTACACAACTTTGTTGGCGACGAGGACGGGATGCTGCGACAGGGACAGCGGCACATCCTTCCCTGTAAAAACGTTGTCTGCAGGCAAATTGAAATTTATCAAGAACAGCCCAGCGCCTTTGACCTGCGGTGATCGGAGGAACTTTAGTGCTAGCTGCTGTTCGAGGCCGTGTGAGGCGTCCTGGCGGGTGAGCAGAGCGACTTTCAAGTGGACTGCTGGCGTTTCAGTCACACCGGTGCCATGGTGAAGTGTATTTACCGATTCTGCGAAAGGCTGGAGTGATTCCTTTGAACACAGCATTGTGTTGTTAAGTAAGCGCTGATGGTGTGTGCGCATTGAAGTTCATCATTTTCCACACACGTTACATGTTTATGTCAGGCGAGTTTGGTCTGGGAAACTCTCCAGGGGAAAGTGTGGCTTTTGTTAAAGCTAATGGACTAGTCTTCCACGGCGTAGTGTCTGCTGTGAGGGGAGAGTTCAAAAGGTACTGTTTGCTGTGAGGCAGTTTGTTCCGAGGCTAACGTCGGACTTTTGCATCCACGTAAAGATAGCTTAAGAAAACTCAATATGGGATTTGTCCCCTAGCAAGTTGAAGGAGCGGATTTGTGCGGAGCTTCCTCCAGCATCCTAGTTCGTGTGACCAGCCCGATGTTCGGATCTAACGCCTCATAAAGAGTGGCCCATGCGGCCAAATTGTTGATGTGTCCCTGCCGGTGTGCAGTTAAAATTCCTACGACTTCTGAGGAGTTCAGCTGGAATAATTCCACGTAATTTAAGGAGCGTGGTGTGTGGGCAAATTACGAAACTCGAGACACGAAGGGACAGCTCGTCTACGCAGTGTGTACTTCAGAGGTTCCCGCCTTCTTTTCGCTCAGTGAAACTGGCCGAGCGGAGTTTCATTAGAATAAAGGAAGGACTAATTTCCTAACAGCAAAATAAATGAAATACTTCGTGTTCAGTTGATTGAGTATTCCAAAACAGTGCTCTAGCTTAAGGTTCTGGACAGTAGAGTGAATGTATTGTTTAAAAACACTCGTTAGGGAATGTTTTTCTTTATAGTGAAAATACTGTAAACTGCTATTGGAATTTTCAACTGTGGTGCTTGAGGGCGTGTACTCCTTGGGTCCTTTGATTTAAATTGTAGTTGCTCACGAATTTGTGGTCATCCCCCTTATTTTAACATGGCATTTTCAGGTATGTCTCAACCACCCCCTTTCCTGAATGATTTAGGGGAACCAGACATTCCCTGGAAAAGGTGGGAGGGTATTTTCAAATCGTATTTAATTGCCATTGGGGGAAGAAACTATTCCTGTATTAGGAAGCAACACATATTACTCCACAATTTAGGGATTCAAGGTAGAAAGGTTTTTGAAGACATCACTGGTAGATTGATAGATGACGAGCCTTTAGAGGAAGAACAGGTAGGAGATGTATATGAGTATACTTTAAAGAAACTAGGTGAACATTTCAAGGTGAAAGTTAACGTCGTCTTAGAGAGACATAAATTCTTCAAAAGAGCGCAAAATAAAGAGGAAAAAGTTTCTTCATATATCGCAGTGTTAAGAGGTATGTCTGCCACTTGCGAATTTGGGACATTAACAGATTCCATCATTAGGGACCAGTTAGTTAGATGCACCAACGATCATAAGGTACAAGAGGAGCTACTTACACGTAATCCTGATCTAGAGGAAGCTATCAGTATAGCCAAAGGGCTTGAACACACGGCTCATTGCATGAGAGAGATGAGAGGGACAGATGCTGCCAGGGAAAAAAATGAGTCCAAATCTATTGGTAGTGAGGAGGCTGTGTGTAAAATTGGAAACAAAGGTAGAGAGGAATTTAAGAAGAAGGTGGAGGGATTGCAATGCTTTAGGTGTGGCAGTGCCAACCATCTGGCAAACAATTGGAATTGTCCAGCTAAAAATGTGACCTGCAGAAAATGAAATAGAAAAGGGCACTTTGCTAAGTTTTGTAATGTTTTTGGTCCAAAGGTGCATATGGTAGAAGATCCAGAAAAGGAAAGGGCGGAAGTGAAAACTTTTATCTTCCAAATTAAAGATTCTGAAACAGAGGCAGACATTCAATATCCTAGATGTGAAATAGGCTTGGATGGCCAGAAATTTAAGGTGTTTGCTGATTCCTGTTCCCCTTTCACCTTAATGGATAAAAAAATACTAGATGAAAAATTTGGTGAGGGGAGATTAGAGTTGGAGCAGGCTGACATTTGTCCCAAAGGTTACAATAAAGGCGAAATACAGTTGGAAGGCATGGCAAGAATGAGGATAACTCAAACAAACAAAGACAGGCACACTGAAGGCAAGGTGTATGTTGCCAGACAGGGCTCATGTTTGTTAGGCTGGAGGCATCAGAAGGAGTTGGGAATCAAGCTAGATCCCAACAATCACGAACAGGTTATGTTAATAGAGCAACCTACCATAGGAACGACCTTGGTGGAAGAATTTTCTGATGTTTTCAATGAAAATTTAGGTTTATTGAAGAACTATATGCACAGAATTGTTTTGAAGGAAGGGGTTGTTCCAGTAATGCATAAAACACGCTCCATCCCTTCGATGATGAGGGAGCCATTAAAAGTTGAGATAGATAGATTGATAAGTAAAGGGGTCATACAGGAGGTTGAATGCTCATCCTGGTTGGCGCCCATTGTTATCACAACCAAGGATGGGGGCGGAGTCTTAGGTTATGTGTGGACCTCAGGTCTTTAAATGCCAATATTCTAGTGGACAGGCACCCGTTACCGAGAATTAATGAGATGTTGAGTACCATACATGGGGCAAAGTTCTTCACTGTTCTAGACTTATCCTCTGCGTATTACCAGATCAGGCTACATCAAGATTCTCAGCTCTTGACTGCTTTTACCACACCATTTGGCAACTTCAAATTTTTGAGAATGCCATTGGATTGGCATCTGCAGCCTCAGCATTTCAGAGGGCAATGCAGCATGTGTTGAAGGATTGTCAAAAAACACTGTGCTTTCAGGATGATGTATTGATCTATGGTTCCAGTGAGTTAGAACACAACAGCAATGCACGCACCGTGTTAGAGGAGCTGAGGAAAGTGGGTTTCACAACAAAGAAAAGCAAATGCAAAATAGGGGTGTCATCAGTGGACTATCTGGGGCATACCATTTCAGAAGAAGGCATAAAACCAAAAATTGATCTTGTGGAAGCAGTAAGAAGTGCTCCAGTTCCGTCTAATAAAGAAGAGATAATGGCATTCCTAGGATTGGCAGAGTACATGTCAAAGTACATAAGGAACTTTGCGATGGTGTCACAACCTATCAGAGACCCGGTGAAGAAGGACGTAGAGTTCGTATGGGGTAAAGAGCAGAGCACAGCTTTAGAGGAAATAAAGAAAGCAATCATTTCGGCGCCATACATAGGAAAATTTCAGGTGGAAAAAGACACAATTTTCACGGATGCGAGTGCCAGAGGAGTGGGGGCCACGTTAGCTCAAAGACTTGGTTCTACAATTAATGTGGTGGCTTTTGCCTCTAGAACACTCACGGGGTCTGAGCAGAATGACTCAACTGTGGAAAAAGAGGCCCTAGCTGTGTTTTGGGCTGTGAAACACTTCAATTTCTATGTGTGGGGAATTCCATTCGAGATACACACAGACCACAAACCTTTATTGTCGTACAGTAAAAAAAGAGATCGAAAGTATGACACCTAGGATTGCCAAATGGTGTATAGGCCTACAAGGATACAACTTCAAAATGGTACATGTTCCAGGTCCACAAAACAAAGTAGCGGACTATCTGTCAAGGGCCCCAATAAGGGAGGAAAGGAAAGAAATCAAGGAAAAAGACTTTGTTATGGAGATAAGACAGCCAGTTATCGCGATGGATCTGTGGAACACTGAGATGGGTAAAGATAACGTAATACAAAAAGTAAAGAAATTGGTCGTTGAGGGTTGGCCTAGTAAATGTAAAGATTTGGCTGTTGATTTGCAACCGTTTTGGAATGTTAAAGATGACCGCTTAACGGTGCTCCCAAGCGGCCGCGGGCGCCATCTTGGGTTGGGTTGGTCGGCGAGCTCGATCTTCGCCTCACCCCCCTCGTCATCATCCTATTTAAACACCCACTATGTGTCAGCGCAGCGGACGAGCGCAGCGGGCGCGTCGTAGGCGCGCCGGAGTTGCGCCTGAGTTAAGCCCATCTGCGCCCGTCCGCGGCCGGCCGGGGCCAGGGGCATGTCACTCTGCCTCCTTCCTCACATACTCCCGTTCCTCCCTCATTATGTGTCACGATCCCGCATTCCCTCCACCTGAGTCATCCCCCAGGCTCGCATTATTTGGCCTATTCACGGCCCGGAAATCTTTTCCTGAGATTACCTACCCCCCACCCATCGCCAGGTCTCCAGTCTTGGGGCCCAGGTCCTGTACCTCTCCACCGGCAAGAGTTTTAAAATCTTCTCTGTTAATGACCTACCTCAACACCCGGTCCCTGGTCAGCCACCAGTCAGATATTTTTTATCTCCTGGGGTCGGAACAGCCGGACATCTTGTTCCTGACCGAGACCTGGCTAACAGACGATTCTTCCCCTGATATCCTGGCGGCCATTCCCCCTGGATACTACATATTACAAGCCAACCGTGCCTCTGGCAAAGCTGGAGGGGGGGTTGCGGCCATCATTAAGCACCCGATTCGTTTTTCCATTGTGCCCACTACTAGTATCCCCATGACCGACTGCCTGGTACTTAGACTAGAACAGCCTGGGTCATCCCTCGTATGTGCCCTGGTCTATCGCCCCCCCGATCTATGCCCAATTTTCCGGCCCAATTTGGCGATCTTATCTCCCAGCTCACTATTAATAACACCAACGTCTTGGTCCTGGGAGACTTCAATTACTGGCCGTCGGATGCCCATGAAACCCTAGGCTCTCTAGCTTTCTCAGACCTTATGTTAGGCCTAAACTGTACCCAACACATTTACTCACCCACACACATCAAGGGTCACACCTTAGACCAGGTTTGGACATCCTGCCTAGACATCTCTGCTCCCCTTGTCCTCCCCTGCCTTTGGTCAGACCACTTTTTAATTACTTTTACCCTAGCAATGCCTTCCCCTGCCATTAAGACCCGAGATACCAACTTCCTGGCCCGCAATTGGAACAGGGCAGACTTAAATGAATTTACATCTCTTCTTAGCTCATCTGTCCCACCCACCACCGGTCCATCTGTCTCCATCGATTCCCAGACATTGAGCCTCACCCATTGGCTCACCTCTGCTGCTGATATGGTAGCACCCTTAAAACTAGTCAGAGCGAGACGATGCCACGACGCCCAGAGGTGGTTTACCGAGGACTTGAGAGCCCAAAAACTTGGTCTCCACCAGGCAGAACGACGCTGGCGCCGGGGGTATTCCCCCGAGACCAAGGAGATATTCTCTTCCCTGCTCAAAAAGTATAAATCAGCTATAGCATCGGCCAAATCCCTCTATTTCTCCAACAGAATCTTAGGTTCCTCCAACAAATCTAAGGATATATTTTCAATTGTGGAGGAACTCTCTAACCCGGCGAGAGTAACCATTGCGCCCTCCCCCTCCCAATCCCTGTGTGATTCTTTGAATCAATTTTTTGTTGATAAATTACTAAAATTAAAACCAGTATCTCTGTCCAAGCCCCGTCAGCCCCTTCTCCGCTCACCGTCCCTATCAACTTTTTCAATCCTCACATCTTAACCCAGATCCCCCCTATTTCGACAATCAACTTTCTTTCCCTTTTGCACAAAGTCTCTTCCGGCTCTCCACGCGATTGTTGCCCTCCCTCTGCCCTTCGGGAAGCTTTCACTTCCTGCCCTGAACCCCCCTTGGCCCTCTTAAACAACTCTTTGGCCACCGGGGAGGTCCCCTGTTCTTTTAAACAGGCCGAGGTGGTCGCTATCTTGAAAAAACCTTTGGCAGACCCCTCCATCATGAGCAACTATCGCCCTATATCCCTTCTCCCTTTCCTCAGCAAAGTCTTGGAGTCGCATGTCACCCACATACTCAGCACCTTTGTCCAAGATTCATGTGTCTTGGACCCCCAGCAGGCCGGATTCAGACCTGCGCACTCCACGGAGGCAGTCACCCTCTCCGTGATGGATTAACTGCGCAGAGGGGCCGACGCTAACATCCGTCAGGCCCTGGTCCTCTTGGATTTATCGGCCGCTTTTGACACGGTCGACCATGGTATTTTGGTCGGCCGTGTCAGAGAGGCCGGTATCCAGGGCACCGCCCTTTGACTGAACGCCAACAAGCTGTCAGATTGTCCCAGTTCTCTGCTACCCAGGTCGCGCTGACCTGTGGTGTCCCGCAGGGCTCTTCTTTGTCCCCTCTTCTTTTTAATTTGTACCTGGCTCCTCTACTTCGCTCCCTCCGGGGGTTTAATGTCGCCGCATTTAATTACGCGGATGACATACAACTGGTTTTCACCATAGACTCTTCTGATGATTCCATCACTACCTTCCAAAACACGCTTGGCTTCATTAGTAATTGGATGAGCTCAAACCATCTGAAGCTCAACCCCGACAAGACCGAACTGATTCTTGTCGGGGGACCCTCCAATCCTTGGCAGCCGTCCTTTTGGCCTGCTAGTCTGGGTAGCCCTCCCTCCCCAGTTAACTGTGCCAAAAGCCTGGGTGTTGTCATTAGCAACGATCTTTCTATGACACCCCAGATCAGCGCAGTAGTGTCCGCTAGCCATTTTCAACTCAGGAAAATCCGAAAAATTTCTCGCCTACTTACCACGAAGCCCTTACTCTGGCTCTGCTTGCGTTAGTCATCTCGCGGCTTGACTACGCAAACGCACTGTACGTAGGCATTCCTGATTATCAACTTAAGAGACTCCAGTTGATCCAAAATCAGGCTGCTCGCCTGATTTACCACCAACCTAGAGATCAACATGTTCGTCCTCTCCTAAAAAGTCTCCACTGGCTTCCGGTATCTGCTCGCTGCAAGTTCAAGCTCGGCTGCATTATTTCCAAATCTCTTGCAGGCCAAGGCCCTCTCTTTATCTCTTCCCTCCTCCACCCGTACGTCCCTTCTCGCAATCTTCGGTCATCTCAGATGGCCTTGTTATCAGTTCCCAGATTCATGAGGAAGAAACATGGTGGCCTCAGTTTTTCATTTCTGGCTCCATCTTTCTGGAACTCCCTTCCCTTTTCTCTTAGGCTGTCACCCTCATATTCCGGGTTCAGATCACTTCTTAAAACCCTCCTTTTCACTGAGTCCTATATTTAGATTCTGTCTCACGTTCCCTTCACCGCTCCCTCAGCATAAGCGCCAAGAAACCTAATGGTGTTAGTTGCGCTCAATAAATTCTTTTAACATAACATAACATAACATAACATAACCTTTCCATTGAATGTAATAATTTGTACAAGTCAGGAAAGATTGTTCCCCCTGCAAGTATGTTGAATCAAATTTTGGATCTGGCTCATGAAGGTCACTTGGGCAGAAGTTTATGTAAGGCCAAATTGAGAGCTGAGTTTTGGGTTCCCAAAATGGATCAGTTAATGGAAGAGAAGGTTAAGGAGTGTTATGCTTGTGGGCTCAGTGATAAGTCTAGGACAATCAGGCGAGCACCCCTCACACCTGTGCAAGTTCCTGAAGTACCCTGGGACAAGTTTGGGTCGGACATCACAGGGCCCCTTCAAATGAAGAGTTCACAAGATGCATATCTTTTGGTACTAATTGACTATTATTCAAATTGGATAACACATAAACTGGTTCACACCATAGACACCAAGGCAATTATTGGATTTTTAGGAGACACCTTTTCTAAAGAAGGGATCCCCTCAACGTTAATCACCGACAAAGGTGTGCAACTGGTGTCGGAGGAAATGAAGGTCTTCTTAGCTGAACTGTCATTTAACCATGTTCGCACACCCCTCTACTGCCCTAAAGCTAATGGGAAGGTCGAAAGAGCCAATAGGATGTTAAAGGAGTGCATACAACTAGCTAGGAGGTCGGATTTATCAGTTGAACAGGCCATAAAAGACATGCTTTGGTCATACCACACAACACCTAGTCTCAGCACAGGTTACTCCCCCTTCGTATTATTGAGAGGTAGAAAAGCGGGATCCAAGTTGTCTCCTAACTGGTTATTACCCAAAGAACCGGTCAGGGTGAACAAAGAGGAGTTCAGAAGGGATGTTGAGTCACTTCAGGACAGGTACAAAAAATGGTACGACAGGAAGTGGGGAGCCAGGGAAAAGGTGCTTAGAGAAGGACAGTTGGTGCACATAAGGAAGCCGGATGGCTTGGGTAGAAAAGGAGACAAGTACTTAGCACCTGAAAGGATAAGAGGGGTGCGTAAAAACATGGTAACTTTGGAGAATGGGAAGAAATGAAGTATGGACAGAGTAGCCCCCGGGAAATCTAGTGCTGAACTTGGGTTTCACAGCAGTGCTGATGTGAGAGAAGAAGAGGGAGATCAGCATGATTTGAGAAGAAGTACCAGGTTCCGCAAAACACCAGGGTGGCATAAGGGTTTTCAAAAAATATAAGTGTCTACTCTTCTGTAGAGTTTTATCAGCCACTTACCTATGTTATTATACTTGATGTGGTTTTCCTGGAGGGAGGAAGAGGTGTTGTAATTTACCACTAGTTTTTCCATTTCCTGGTTCCCCCCTCCTTCCTCTCCCTGGTTGGTACTGCCTTAGAACGGTTCTGAAGGTGGCATTAGAACGTTGACTGAGGAACCTTTAGTCTCACCCAGTGCCTGCAGCTGGGGATGTGCCTATTCCAGTCTTACAAGAAATAAAGAAGTTATTCTACTTACCCTTTTGTGTAGCGTCACATTACTACACAACATAATACGATGAAACTTGTTGTAACTTCCCCTTTAAGTTCTTGTTCCCCATAAGAATGTAAATGACATCAGCGGCAGAAAGTGAGAGCCACAGGGAAGCCAGTGTCAGTTGCTGTGTCAGCCGATGTAGCTGTCTGTCCGGTGGGTGTTTCAATAAACTCTTTTGAAGTGCTTATAGAGTATCCTTTTATTACTGGCGACGAGTGGAGAACATCCACCCAGGTACCCAGCGTGCCATGAAAAGAAGTGACGAGAGGTCAAGGAATAAGATTGTTTCATTTGACTTATTAAGCTTATTTAAAGATGTGCCTGTGGAATTGTGCAGAAGGTTAAGAACATCCTTAACGAGCGAGTGACTGCACGGAGTGAAACATTATATTTTTGTGTTTCTAAAGAAGCAATTGTGGAAGATTAATCAGCAACCAATTTGAAAGCAGATGCTCATCGTTTAAATTGGAGTGCGAGGAATGTGTGTGACGTTCGCCGGCTTAGCGTGTGAATGCATTTAAGAACAGAAAGAACAGAGCGCGAGGAAGGTGTTACACGCGCATTGGATTAGCTTGTGAGCACAGAAGCGCATTGTTTAAGAAGAGCGCAAGAAAGTAGACACATGCACAGATTCATTGTGCAAAGGAAATTAACAGCTGACACATAAATAAAGAGTAAATAACAGGAATGTGAATCTCAACGTGTACTGTCAGAGTGTGCTCATTTCAGAGATACAAGTTAAAAGCAACAAAGTGACACGCAGACATGTCATCTCCTTTGAGAACAGTTTTTGGACTCTGCTTTGCTAATTTTACAAAGTTACTTTCCAAGGGACATGACAGTGCTTATTCAAAACTAATTTATTTGTTTAATTTATTATGTTAATTTTAATTTAATCTAACTATTGAACCAGCAACAACAAGTGTTTCTAGTGCATCTGGAATAGTTTGAGAAGCGAAAGAGATGTGGAACAAATTTGACTACGTGTTTCTTTAACTTGTCATTTTACTTCTTTATATTAGATTATTATTTTAGATTATTGTATTAGTTTATTTTGTTAGTTTGTTAAGTTGATTTCCTTTTCAGCATGAAGGCATCCAGTGATATGAGCCAACCTCCACAGTTTTTAAGTGAGCAAGGTGAGCCTGTCCTTCCTTGGAAGAAATGGAAACCGCTTTTTGATTTCTATCTTTTAGCCATTGGTGGTGAGAAGTTCGCTGCCGCAAGGAAACAAGCTGTTTTACTCCATAATCTTGGTATTGAAGGAAGAAACATTAAAGACAGTTTAGATACTATCCCAATAGGGAGAGGGGCGGGAGAACCGAGTGATGTTTATGAAATGAGTATACTGCGGCTACAAACACATTTTGGACCTCGCTTAAATGTAGTCATGGAAAGACACACATTTTTTTACACGTGTGCAAGCCAAAGGAGAGAGAGTTGGCAACTACGTAGCAGCTTAAAAGTCATTGGCACAAACCTGTGAGTTTGAGCAATTAACTGACTTTCTCATCCATGACCAGCTGATGCAATGCACTAATAACTTGAAAATTCAGGAAAAGTTATTATCGAAAAATCCGAATCTTAAAGAAGCTATAATGATTGTCGAGAGTATTGAGCATACCTCCAACTGGGTTAAAGAGATGTGTAGTAGCTCAAGTTCTGGTGATCCTGCTGCCAGCATTAGCAAAGTGGATCAAGAAAATGTGTTCCGTGTGACGCACCAATTGCAGCGGTTGGTAAAATGAATGTTAAACAAGACAAGACTTCTACTAAGTTTGACAGGCAAAAATGTTATTTTAATCTGAACAGGCATAGTAAATTAAAATGACCTAGGTGTGGTAGCCAACACCATGGACCTCATTTTCTGATTTGCTT
The DNA here is from genome assembly GCF_964261635.1 of Lissotriton helveticus. Taxonomy (NCBI): domain Eukaryota; kingdom Metazoa; phylum Chordata; class Amphibia; order Caudata; family Salamandridae; genus Lissotriton; species Lissotriton helveticus. Next base: position 656,938,238 of record NC_136072.1, read on the forward strand.
TGCGTAAAGTACCAATTAAAGAAATTGTGGGAAAAGAGGACTTTATGCGCGTGTTCGTAGAAATGCTAAGGTGAACATAGGAGTGGATGATGATGAATTCTCACAATTAGCAATTCATTGCATTACTGATAGAAAAGATGAGGCTGTGAATGATGTAATACTAGTAGATACTGGTGATGTAAGCATGCCCAAATGTGATGTATACATCGGAGGAAAATGTGCTCCAGTTTTAGCGGATTCCGTTTCACCATATACGCTTTTGAGTGACAAATTTTAGTATTCTACCTTTGGGTCCAGTATTATAAAACTTCTATCACCTGACATCAACCCTGTGGGATACGGAGGTCAGAGCATTGATCTACTATATTATTCAATACATCCTATTGTGTTCAAAGTAAGCAAAATGGTAGGAAAAACATACGTTGCAAAACGAGGGGATGATGTTCTAGGTTGGCGCCATCAAAAAGACCTTGGCGTTATTCTGAACCCGAATGCGCCTCGACAAGTTATGCTTGTTTGACAACAGGGTGATGTTCAAGACATCATAGAAAAGAATCCTGAAGTTTTCAGTGGTAAGCTAGGTTGTCTTAATGGTTTCAGTCATAAAATAATTTTAAAGGAAAAAACAATACCAGTAGTGCACAAAGTAAGAAAAGTACTCAACCTTATGATGAAACCTCTAAAAGAAGAAATCAACAGACTGCTTGAATTGGGAGTAATAGAAGAAATTGAGTCTTCTGAATTGTTGGATCCCATAGATTTGGTCTCCAAAGATAAAGGAAATAAAATTAGGATGTGTGTGGGCTTGAGAAATTTAAATAACTGTATCTGGGTTGACAGGCAGCCTTGACCTAATATCAATGAAGCTTTGACAAAGCTAGGAGACACTTGTTTGTTCAGTGTGATGGATTTATCTGCAGCCTATCATCAGATTTTACTTCATGAGGATTCCAAACCACTAACCTCTTTCGGAAGTCCTTTAGGTGCTTACAGGTTTATTCGTATGCCATTTGGTTTGGCAAGCGCTGCAGCATGCTTCCAGAGAGTGATCAAAAATGTTTTGAGTGGAATGGACTCTGTTTTATTCTTCCAAGATGATATACTTGTCTACGGACAAGATGGAGATAAGCATGATGAGGTTTTGTTTTGTGTTCTGTCAAGATCGGAAGAACGTGGACTCACTTTGAAAAGTGAAAAATGTAAATTTAGGGGTACTTCTGTTTCTTATTTCGGGCACTCTATTTCCGGTGAGGGGATCAGCCCTAATGTTGATCTTGCGAAGGCAATTTTACAGGCACCAGCTCCTGCAAACAAAGATCAAGTGAAGTCTTTGTTAGGCTTATCCGAGTATTACTCGAAATTTGTATATAATGTTGCTAGTGTAGTGCAACCTTTAAGGTTCCTATTGAAAAAAGGTGCTGATTTCAAATGGACTGATGACTGTGAAAATGCTTTAAAAAAAGTAAAAAATGAAATTGCATGTATGCCAACTTTGGGTCATTTTGATATACATAAAAAGACCATCTAGACCACAGATGCCAGTGTGCAGGGGTTGGGTGCAGTCCTATCGCAAGTGGTTGATGGCAGTGAGAGAGTCATTGGTTTCGCTTCTCGCTCACTCAAGGGAGCGGAAGAGCGTTACTCGGTGATAGAGCGTGAAGCTTTAGCCTGTTTTTGGGCCATCAAACATTGAAAATTTTATATGAGGGACTATGGGAATACAATTTTACAGTAGAATATTTGCCTGGTTTAAAAATGTTCCAGCAGATTTTCTTTCTTGAATGCCTTTAGGGCTGCTTACCTACTGTTTGGGGCTACAAAAACGCTGGTCATCTCTTGCTTGTTGCCTGCCTGGGTTCTCCCTCCCGCCGCCGCCACTCCACTCTATCGGCCGCCGTGCGGAGGAAGAACTACATTACCCAGACCCCCTAGTGGCATTCCAAACAGCCGCCTGCCACCAATCACGTGCCTGGAGGCACTACTAAAGGACAGCGCAGCCCCTGTGGAGCGGGGGTCCTTACCTACTGTTTGGGGCTACAAAAATGCTGGTCATCTCTTGCTTGTTGCCTGCCTGGGTTCTCCCTCCCGCCGCTGCTACTCCACTCTAGCGGCCGCCGTGCGGAGGAAGAACTACATTACCCAGACCCCCTAGCGGCATTCCAAACAGCCGCCTGCCACCAATCACGCGCCTGGAGGCGCTACTAATGGACAGCGAAGCCCCGGTGGAGCGGGGGCTGCTTATCTACTGTTTGGGGCTTCAAAAACGCTGGTCATCTCTTGCTTGTTGCCTGCCTGGGTTCTCCCTCCCGCCGCCGCTACTCCACTCTAGCGGCCGCCGTGCGGAGGAAGAACTACATTACCCAGACCCCCCAGCGGCATTCCAAACAGCCGCCTGCCACCAATCACGCGCCTGGAGGCGCTACTAAAGGACAGCGCAGCCCCCGCGTCGCAGGACGCACGTGGGCGTCGCCGGGAGAAGCCCGGGACAAGGGCGGGCGTCAGGGGACGACCAGGGACAGGACAGGCCACCCCTCTTGGATTTGCTCTTATACATTGCCGTGCCATTTGCTTTTCGAAACAGAGAGAATACTCGCCGGTGGACTTGGGTACTGTATTTCATTATTATAAGTGAATTATATAGCAAGAGGTCCCAAGACATTAGCGGAAATTGATACAGCTAAATTGGATATTTTTATCACTACTCTCTTTAGATTTCTGGGAGGAAAGAGGAAATAGTGCAAAGCACGGTTTGAAAATTATGGCTACCAAACTGAAAACCCGCTCAACCAAGGGCAAACTAGGAACTCCCCTCAAAACGAAACATTCAGGGACCGAGACAAGTGCCGCAGTGGCTCATAAAGCCACCCCGACTGTAATCGATCTAATGTTAAGGAAGGTAGCCGGGGAGATAGAGCGTACGAAGAGGCGCAGAGGCGCATATCCACGACTTTAACAAGTTTGCCCCTGACCCCTATACAAATTGGAGATTTGAACCTTAGTGAAACTCCAGACAATTGCAGTGGGATAATTCATCCGACGCTGTTCCTTGTGCCCAGCAAGCAATAGGGGATGAAGAACTGACAAGTAAAGGGGGAAATAGAACACCCAGGAAGAGAAGTAAAAACCGTGGTAATAAGAATATGCAAACAAAAACCTGGAAAAATCTTACTAGGGGTAACAAATCCAAATATACGGAGGATGAGGTTTCGATAATAGAACCTAGATTTCCCTCAATCCCCCCGGGGTGGCTTGACACTGTAATTTTAGACCTACAAAAGCACCTGGAGGCTTTTATAGCCAGTCAAATTAAACCCCTAGTTAGCAAACTAGATAAAATCGCCAGTGAACTACAGAGACAGGGCAAGGTTAACAAGACTTTAATTGTCAACCACTTGGATAATGTATTGCCAGTAGTAACTCTACCAGCTCAACAACTCCCAGTAACTAATAATTGTGTAAGCAATGAGCAATGCATTATTGCGCAGGTGCATACAGAGCGCAAAGCGGTAAAAGAGGTGGGGGATAGAAGGACACAATCACATGGAAACATGGGTAGAGAAAAAGCACAGGGACAGGGACGTGCAACACAAACGCAGCTAGAGACATTTGCTATTCCCAAACAAACAGACACCTCCCAAGCAAGTATGGAGCGAAATGACAGATCTCAGGGCCCCTTACCATGTGTAAATTTACCTCCAGAAGCGAGCCCCTATGTTGTTATCTTTGCTGGGGTACCCGAGCTCAGAATGGGGCAGAGAGAATCACACATGGAACTTAAAAGCAAGATTACCAATTGGCTAAATATACACAGGCCACTGCAGGGGGAGGAAGTAGGGGAAATCTTACACGTAAGGAGGGCAAATTGGGTTGGTACTAGAAGAAAAGATTAGAAGGGAATTGTATTATTGCAAATTTCAGGAATCCGAACCTAGTGGAGTACATATTTGATAACTACAATAGAAACACAACTAGTACGATAAGGACTATGGCACTAGGGTACTTCTATCCCAGAACATTTGTCACACACCAATCAAACTTCAAACAGGTTAGAAGGGGAAGATTGACAGACGGATACTGGGCAAGGTACAACGAGCAGGGCGCCCAACCATTATTACATCAGGGTGGGTTACAGTGGACAAATAGATTTAGCCCCTTACAGTCCCTGGATGGGAATGAATGACTACTGCAAGGAGGGAAACAAATCGAGGAGAAGGACAGGAGGGGGATAATGGTCAAGAGTGATACAGAAGCCCAAGGGAGTGAACAAAGGAAGGAATCTGTAGAATACCCACTCAGCCAAAATAGAGAAAAACAGAGGGATAGGCTAGAGAAGAGGGCCAAACTCAGGCTATGTTAGCTGGGTACAAAAGAAGGGGTGGAGCTAGGAGGAAAGCTGAATATTATGTCATGAAACATAGCGGGCCTAGCCGGAAAATTTGAAAATACAGATTGGAGGAAACAACTACAGGGCTTTCATATATTACCTTTTCAGGAGACATGGGCAGTTAACCCCTCGCCCTACCAAATAGAGGGCTATAAGTGCTTCTTTGTGCCAGCAAAAGAAAGCAGAGCGGGAAGAGCAAGAGGTGGGCTAGCACTTTATGTCAGCTTAAGCTTAGACGCCAGATGGTCAGTACCAGCATGGACGTCACATACGCTTCAAGCAGTAACGTTCCAAGGTAGAGTGTTGAGGCTACAGGTGTTTAATGTTTATAACTCAGGTCCAATAAATGGGGAAAATGCTGTCCTACGGGAGTTAGATGAAAGACTCACACTAGAGGCGGAACAGAGGAAAGGGGGGGGCAATAGTACTATTACTGGGTGATCTTAATTGCCACCTCTGCCCAAACTTGTCCCCCATTCTAATAGACTGGGACACTTGCCCGCTTAAAAATGGGCCGCATTTTGAACATAACTAAGATGGTACAGCGCTAACTACATTGATAGAAACCCATTCAATAGCACATACCATCGATCTGACAGTCCCGGAGGTGGAGGGCACTTACGTCCCAACGTTTAAAGGAAGAGGCTGCTCCACCACTATAGATTATATAATGATATCTACCTTTGCTAAAACTAGGATCACAAAGGTTAGTACGGAATGGAGCACCTTTAGTGATCACAACCCCTTAGTCATGGAAATAATACATCCTGGCTTGGGGGGTAAGAACAAACAAGGGGACATAAGCCTGCAGCCCACAGATCAGGGGAGGCAACTAAGGTGGGCAAAAATAAACCCTCAGGAGTTTCATAAAACTCTAATCCAAAAAGGTGGAAAACAAGTTTAAGATTGCCTGGACCCCCTAATAGAAGGACCTGAGCTACTTGCAACATTTGGATCCCTGACAAAACTGGCTGACAAATTATTGAAAGCAAAAGGTCCAAGATAAGGTACTAAACAACCAAGATGGTTTGACACAAGTTGCTCCAAAGCATTAAGGAACTTAAAAGTTTGCCTTAAAGCTAACCCAAGGGATAAGGTAGAAGTGGCCAACTGTAGACAAGTCTATAAATCTAAGGTAAAGGAGAGAAAGATGACCTTACAAGCAGAGGTTTGGGCTGACCTGAGAGAGGCAGGTGAAAACAGGGATTTTACAGAGTTTTGGAGGATAGTAAATAGACCCTGTTTTCAAGATAAAACGTCCCCGGTGATTAGCACCAATATCCTCCCAGAGTAATGGGTTGCTCACTTTGAGGGTCTTTATAACAACTCGAAGGTAGCAATTCAAGAAGGGGGCTGGGAGGGTATACGGAGTTCTGAAATACATTTTTCACTAGAGGAAATAACAAAGGCGATCCAAGGGCTGACCCCGAATAAAGCTCCAGGGCCTGATGGTACTCCACCAGACCTATATAGAAGCAACATAGACCTTTGGGCCCCCATTTTAACCAGGGTCCTAAATGCGACTATTAGATCAGGTCTACCACGCTCCTGATCCACTGCATTGATTGTACCGATTTTCAAGAAAGGGAGTAGGGACAATCCAAAATGTTATAGGCCGATTTCATTAATTGATGTCTCTGCCAAAATATTAGGCCGAGTGATTCTGAATTGGCTTATGGAGTGGACTGAGGAGAACCGCACTATAGTTGACATACAGTACGGGTTCAGAGCTGGTAAAACAACCAGTGATCAGTGCCTAAATTTGGGATTTATGGACCTGGCTGCGGCCTTTGACAACGTGAACAGGATTAAACTGTGGGCCATGATGTACAAGATAGGTATAGATGCGGGGCTGATAAACATCTTAAAAGAGTTACATTGGAACACCACGGCTAGGGTTCGCTTCAGTTCAGAGGGGGGGCGTAATGACCCATTCTCTGCTCGGGAGGAGTAAGGCAGGGGTGCATTCTCGTCCCTTTCCTATTTTCACTTTATATTAACGCCTTGGAAAGCACCCTTATTTCCCTGACTGTGGACTGCCCCAAAGTAGGATTGCGTCAAATCCCTGTACTTTTGTACGCGGACGACGCGATTCTGCTTGCCCGAACACCAAGGAGTCTACAACAACTGGTGGACGGATTTGTTAAGTTCATGGCCAACCTAGACCTGTCCGTAAATCTGGAGAAATCCTTTGTCATGGTGGCCGGTAAAAAACCTTCTAATAAGTTTGTGTTCAAAATAGGGGCACACACCTTGGACACAGTAAATACTTTCCCCTATCTGGGCCTTTTGTTTGATGGCGAAATTCAATTCAATCCCCTGGTCATGGAGCAATGCACAATGCTGGTCTCTTCAAATGGTGCAATATTAAGCTTTGCTCGTAGGCTGGGACGATGGTGCCCCGAACAAATTATGACTTTATATGGCTCAATTAGCATGGCAAAGGCCCTGTATGGTGCTGAGGTGTGGGGCTTCAGGGACTCTAAACATCTACAATTAGAGGAAGATAAATTTCTCCGTAGAATCCTGAAAATCCCACACTCCACCTCTGTCGAAATTGCTCATACAGATCTCGGGATTCCATATATTTCAGACCATGTCAAGATGAGGCCAATTATAGCATGGATTCGAATATGGTCTAACCCAGAGGCAGTATTGAGCAGGGAAATCGTCATAGATTGTTTGCAAAGGGATAAGGGGTTACAAATCCCCTGGCTAAAATACGTTAAAAGTGCTTTAGAAAATATAGACGAGCATCTCCTTTTTAGTGACCCTTCCTCAATCTCTATCAGCTGTAAATCAAGGGTCAAAAAGTTGCTTATAGAAAAATTTGAAATTGTTAGACTTGGTGCTGGACCCCTAAAGAGATCAATAGCAGCCCATGGTCTAGTTAATAATGGAGAGGGCATGGAACCCTATCTGTTCCTGATGTATAACCAGCATGATAGATTTTTAATGTGCTGTTATAGGCTCAATCTGTTACCTAATATTTTAGCTTATCCCTCTGGTTTTACTGTAACGATTGAGCAGAAGGGTGCCTGCGGCTGCGACAATAGGTCTCCGCAGGACACCCTTCATTTTGTACTTTTATGTTCATTTTATCGAAACCCTAGGTGTAGATTTTTGGTTGACATCCTCAGGAAGCAGAAATTTTGTCATGCAAGAGCGGCACTGCTCTTTTTACAGAGGGCTAGCGACATGTACACCTTATGCTCTATTACAAGTTTTTTAAAAGTAGCAGTAAGACTGAGAAACACAAGAAATGAGTCAACTTTTGAACAGAATAATTACTTCCCTCTATGAATTGTACCCTTTACTCCTTGTGGTTTTATTTTGTCATAAGTTCAGATATGTAATTTAATGAATTTTTATTGTATAAATGTATTTTTATGATGGTTTTTAATCTTCGAAATAAAGATTAACTGAACTGAACTGAATGCCTTTAGAGGAGAATGCCACCTACAGTCCTGACTGCCTTGTTTCCTGGGTGAAAGAGTCAGCTCTTAACAAAGAAGAATGGGAAACCAGTTTTGAGAGTGATGAGGCAAGAGGTCCAATCATGGATTTCATTGTCAATGATGTTACCAAATGTGCGAAAGGTTTTTGGAATGTTCATGACAAATTGAACATTTTGTAGGGAGAGCTTTTCCGGTGAGAGAGATTGATACCCCCTTTTAGGATGACATAGAAAATCATTAATCTTGCACTCGAGGGACATCTTGGTCGTAGTTTTACAAAAGCAAGAGTTAGAGAATCTTACTGGTGGCCAGAGGTTGATCGTCAGGTAGAAGAGGCTATTAGGGATTGTATGATTTATGTTGGCAATGACAAATCGCGAACAGTTATGACTACTCCTCTCTCACCGGTTGAACTACCTGAACGTCCATGGTCCAAGCTTGCTGTTGACATTGTTGGCCCTTTTGACACCTTGTCTCCTTCGGAGATGTTTGTTGTTGTCCTCGTTAACTATACTTCAAAGTGGATTTTTGCTTCTTGCATGAGTTCTGTTGTGACAAAGAATATTATAGAATTTCTTAAAGATGCTTTCACATGTGAGGGTGTACCTCATATCCTTATCTCAGATAATGGGGTGCAGTTTACTTCCCAGGAGATGTCAGATTTTCTAAAAGATCTCTCCATCACACATCACAGAACTGCTCTCTATGCACCTCAAGCAAATGGTTTAGTTGAGAGCATGAATAGACTAATTAGAGCTTCTGCTCAGACTGCCCTGGAGATGAGAGTTCCTCTCAAGACCATTCTTAGAGAACAATTATGGGCACAGAGAAATACCCCAAACAGTGTAACAGGTTGTTCGCCATTTCAAAAAACTCAAAGGGAGAGCTGCTGATTCCAAATTAAACCCACTTTGGTTGAGTGTGAAAGATAGGGGCTGTGTAGTGAGTTGAATTGGAGAGTAACAAAATATCAAGAGAATTACAAGCGTAGATTTGATACAAAAATGGGAGCTCAAAATTCTACTTGGAAAGTAGGTAAGATTGTGTTTATAAAGACGGCGGTTTGGTCTCCTAAAGATGAAACCAATTATGTTGGTCCTGGTATATCACCAAAGTGATGAGGAATGTGGTCATGCTTGATGGTGGGCATGTTTGGAGCATGTCTCATCTGTCAAACTGTTCAAGGGAGGGTGGTAATATGAGGTTTGAGCCTCAGGCCAGTCTTCTCAAGTTTAATTACAGTAGAGTTTGGACAGACCTATCTACTCATGGTTCTAGAGACAGGAGACCACCATTGTAACTACAAGATTATTGTGTAAAGTATAAGTAGAGTCAGCTTTGTTTTTCAGGATCACTGCCTGTTTACGTAGTTCGCACAAGTTGTATTTTCTTTCTTTTCTTATGCCTTATTTTTTAGCATTTTATCATCCTGTATATTCTTCTTTCTTTTTCTTCTTTATTAACATTTTTATAAAGGGAAGATGTGTTGTAACTTTCCCTTTCAGTTCTCGTTCCCTATAAGAATGTAAATAACATCAGGAGCAGAATGTCACAGCCGCAGGGAAGCCAGTGTCAGTTGCTGTGTTAGCCGATGTAGCTGTCTGTCTGGTGGTTGTTTCAATAAACTCTTTTGAAGTCCTTAAAGATTATCCTTTTATTACAATGGTTAACATATTTCAAGGATTTAGGAACAGAGATTATTGCTCTGGAAGGATCACAGTAGATGTGGACAATTATGTTAAACTTCTCTTAGTCCTACATTAGAAAATTAATTTTCAAACTATGAATTCCATTAAGTTTGTGAAATGTAAAAATTTAAAAACAGCAGGGAAAAACTCTAAACATACTTTTTGCAGGTGAAAAATCTGAAATGTCTGATTTGAGCTGCATGCATTTTTCTGCAAAATATTTTCTGCCAGGAAAACCAAAAACACAGACCAGGTTCATATGGGCTAGGCATAACAACTTTGCAAGAAGTGAATGGAAACATTTAAGACTGGCACTGCACCCCAGAAAATAGCTATCTAGTGTCTCATCTTATGGACCCAGAAACCAACCTTTCTGTAGTGCAGAGCATTAATTTCAGATGAACGAGGGTGGGCATTCAAAGTCTTTCTACAAGTCTAACTTAGTCAGGATGAAAACCTTCACCAGTGAAAGAGAGAATGAAGCACTGACCTTCTTTAAGCACTCTTAAAAAATTCTGTTACTTTTTGCTGTGTTGGAGAAAAGAGATCCTCTCCAGGGATGATGATGGTAGTGTAGGCGAAGAAGCAAATAGGGTTAAATATTAAGATGTGTTTTCAACACCTGCAGTTTTCCATTTTTTCCAAAAGGATAGCAGTTACATTTTCATCTTACACCAACTGGGAGGCGGTTCCAGAGTCTCCGTGCTGGCAGGAGACAGATGGAATCACTGTAGTAGATGTTTCTGTTTTCTGAGGCTCTCAAGGAAAATGCTAGTTTTATTTCTGGTGTATTCTAGGCCACCTAAGAGGTAGAAATTGTCCTAATGTTAGCGGAAGAGGCAGCATACATGGCTGTGTGAATGGTGCAGAGCATTTTGAAGTAGAATCTGGATTTTGTGTGGTAGATAATGGAGATCTTTGGGAATGGTGTGATGTGACTGGATTTCTTAGCACCTTCGCAAGGGCAACTTTGACATGGCAGACATAGCATGGTTCATCGTATCACCTTTGTTGTGTTTAATGACCTAATTTGTACATATAAAATAGTTGTCCTTTTATACATCTGCCTGACATTAAATGAAAAAACACACATTTTTAAAAATGTCTGCTTTTCATTTTAGGTAAAGAAAGTCAATTAACAATAAACAAACTTCCATTTTATATTAACTTAGTAACTCAAATAGCAGTGGAGCAGCCTACTTTAGACCCCACCCTCAACATATACTTAAATCCTATGTTATGGTATATAATAAATGCATTCAATGCATGCCTTAACTCATTAACTCATGTGTTTCACATTTATGTATTACTATAGGGATAGGTGCACATTTAGAAATCACATTGCAGAATATTTTTACATGAATTAATAACATATGAATATACATTTATTGAATATTCATGCTATAATGGTAAAAGCTTGCTTTTGTAGGGTTAATAGTATTGTAATGTGCTTCCATTATGATTCTCTAGCTTACTTAGCTTATACATCTTGGAACATGCTGCTTGTACATTTCTTTGCAGGTGCGTTATCAAGTCTCTCAATAGCTAGAGAAAGCTTTATTATTCTGCATTAGATTGATAGTAAAGCATGTAGATGAGAAGCCATCAGCAAGGACCAAGAAATGATGATTAGAGGAGTCTCCTTTACACAGTACACCAGGAGGATGCAATACTCAAGGGCTAGCAGATGTGTACCTAATTGTGTTGGGATGGGAATATAGGGGGTTGCTGGCTCCCTGTGCATGCCACCATGTGTTGGGTCTGAACTGTGGGAGTGAGATATGGATGTTCAGGGACTTTTAATTGTGCTTTTAATTAGTGTTCAATAGTAGTTAGAGGAGGGACACATTCCTGACTTCAAAGAGAGCAGATCTCTCTACCTTTTCTGATATCTCTTCATGTAATGCTTCATGCTAAACACTTCTTTATGAAATTCTACTAAAGTTCACATTATGTTGACATCTTCCTCCTTTCCCCTTTAGAAATCCCATTTGTCATACAGTTCATAATATATGTAGGAAGGTAGGATCTGCTTCTTATGGTTACCCCCACTTTTTTGTTTGATATGTTGCTTTTTTTGACTAGTCTGACTGGGATCCTGCTAATCAGGACACCAATCTATCTGCTTTCTTCCTGAACTGTTATGCTATGTACTTAGGTACACTCCAGATTGGATACTCGGGTACCCTTGTCAGTCCCTAGTAAATGTACCCAGGGCATAGGTACACCAGAGGTCGCCCGTGGGCTGCAGCATGTATTGTGCCACCCATGAGAGACCATGCTAAATGGAACTACAGGCCTACCCTTGCCACCTGTGTAAGTTGGTGCATGTACCACTTACTAAAGATATAGGTTTGCTATATCTAAGGGTCACTGCACTGAAAACCTATAAGTAACCCCTAAAGCAGGCCTTTGCAATCCTGAAGGCAGGGTTCTTAGTTCTAAGTGAGAGGGTTCCCCTGCATGAGCAGGGCAGTCCTGCAGCCTATGGAGTCCATGCTCCTGCATTGCTAGTGAAGCAGCCATATACTCATATAGAGGGGCATTACGTGATAGCGCGATGACCATCTTGAAAATGGCTATAACAAACCCCATGTTTGGTGTCAAACATGTTGGAATCATACCCCCACACTGTTACCAGTGTGGGAGGTATGATTCCACCCACCGGGAGAGCCATCTGTTATGCCCTCGGTGTTCCTGGTACCAGCCTTCTAGTCCCAGACAGCACAAAATGGTTTCTGCTGACCAGAGACACATTTCTACCCTCCTGCTGCTGAGCCAAGCTCGAGCAGAGAAAGGCAGAACAATAGATATCCTGTCAAAGGGAGGATTGACCACCTTCCAGACAGGATTTAGTGTATTAGGGCTGGGTTGGGGTTCTTGCCAGAGCCCTAAAGTCTGCATGAAGTGCACATTTGGTGTCCCTGTGCTTAGTCCAGTTCAAACCAGCTGATGCGAACCTGGACAAAGAACATGGGAGTAACCTGCGCCATATCCAGATCCTCTCCTGGGAGGGTCCACTGAATCTTCCCAACCCTTTCTCTAGGGTACTTAAGGGCTTGCCTGGGTGTAGGTCCCTAGAAGTGTTGTGGATAAGATTAAGAAATTAAACCACTGTACTTCTACAGTCTGGGCACTCTGGACTTCGTTTCGGCCTGACGTGATCTCACTTTCTGTCTGCTGCAGTGTCTGTGCCTGTGCACCATAAACAGGATCCATGCAGTGCCTTTGGAGAATCAAAGACATGTGAAGATAATCTCCCTTGAAGTGAAGGAGTCATATCCCTGCATTAACAGGCACCTCAACACTGCTGACTGGTCTGCTGATCCCAAGCTCCTGCAGACTCCAAAGGGTTCAACAACACAGGTGGTGGTTATCTATGTCTCCTGAGGCGCAAGCTTACCCTCTCACCAAGTCTGAGGTCAGAATCTATTGTGGGGGCTGCATTAACTGAACCATTGTGCACTCCGTACTTTTGCAAGTGTATATGCTTGTTGGCAACTCTGCTACAAGTATATTGGGCTTCGAGTAGCCACAACCTCCAGCAACTTCTTCCACCAAGACCTTCAGCCACATTCCCTCGTGGGCACTGTGGCCTTCTCCTTTTGGTGAGCTGCTTGAGGTCCTCTTGTGACTCCTGTGCCTCCAACCTGTGGGTCCAATTGAGGGTCATCATTGAATTCCTTGGGCTCCCCTGGTTGCTTTGGGCCTGCCCTCACTCCTCTGCTTGTGGTGAGTCTTCTGGAGCTTGCTGGTCTGAACCGTACATCATCTACCTGCATGGGTTGCATTTGCAAAGGTTTATTGGTACTCCAGCCGGACACCGACCCTTCAGCCCTCGACATCCTTTGTGGGACAGCGCATTTCTGGGTCCTGGTCTTCCTCAGCACTGCCTTGTCCCCGCAGCTGCAGAGTCAAGATTACTGTCAACTATCCTGAAGCACCCGACATCGGTGGGCATTCATCTTCCAAGTCTCCTGGTCACTCCCGAGTGACCTAGACTCTGTCCTCTCTGTTTTCAGGTACTCCTCCTCATGGCCCGCGGTCATGTTCACACACTGCATACATTCTCTGTGGGGTCTCTATCTACTTACCTTGGGAAGTTCTGTGGGTCCCCAGCAATTCTAGGTACTCTCAACATTGTCCTGACTCAAGTCATGGTTCTTATACCACTTTCTTAGTATATGGGTTGGTCCCCCCTGGGGCCCACTGTGTATTAGTGCTATTTACTGTGATTTATTTGCTAAAGTATTGTTTGCTTTGTGTCTATCTCTGTGTGGGAGATACTGTAATGTACTAGATAGTGTTATATAATAAATACATATTTGTATATGTACTGTGTAGTTCTCTTTTCATTTAATCGATGCTATAAGATTGCATTCTGGTAAAACAAGCTGCTTTACACTCCTTCAAGACTAAGCCTGAAAGCTTCTCTCCGCAGCTATCACCTCTAGAGCTTCTAAGGTTGTCTGAAACCTCTTAAATCACAATAAGGGTTGTCTGGACAGTTGCAAGGCGTCCACTTACATTAGTGGACATCATATACCAGGCCAGCTTCTCACACTATATCAGTAAGAATGTGTGTTTGGATAACATAAAGGTCAATACTGTGTGAGACTGACTCCACACACACCATCAGCATATGTGCTCACAGTGCACCCTCTAGACATCTAAACCTTACAAGATACCAGAGGGTAGGTGCAACATCAGAACATGACAACTCTGAATTCACAAGGAAATCGGGGAAACACATCAGTCCCATTTGTTAGTAAGTCATGCATGCCCAAAGGGAAACACAAGAAACACTTGAATTGGCATTTTAATTATTTATTGAAGTATTGTGATTCTTTTGTCAAATAATTGCACTGCAATGGTTAATAGAAGGAAACAGAACAGAGTAACCAGCATTATGAGAATCGTAAAGAAGATAAACAATTCGACCATTGTGCTGTTATATTTATTTTAAACATACATATATGATAATATCTATCCTCCTATGTAGCATTTCCTGACTTAACGGGTCTGGAGGTGTAAATAGTCCAGAATACTCCAGAGTGATCTACCTCCACTTACCCATGGCTATGTTCATCGGTGTCCTTGTTCTTGTATACAGCAGGCTATTGCTTCAAGAAGCAGATGAAACAAAGCTGTTCTCAGCTGCTGCAAACGATTTTGCCATTAGCACCCGTCTCACAAGTTTAAATGAACAAACATGGACACATCTGCCCACCTCAGCAGTCACTGGAGGTGTGACAGATAGTAGATCAACCGCAGCGAATGATGAGCGAAGAGCCAGAACTCCAGGAGCCGAAGTATTGGAGGAAGCCTCATAATATGCATTTTGTAGCAACGGCAATCGCGCAGGGCAACTTCGCAAGTAAGACTGTATCTGGCCCAACAGCAATCCTATGTCTATAGATTGAACCGGGTGCTTTCCAAGGCATATATCCAGGGCACACTCAAAAATGCACAGAAGACAACTGAACACAGGCTGCACGCAGTGTAATGAGATGAGCTGAAAGGACAAGAACCAGTTATCATTAATTTTACCAATTCGGTATTTGAAAATCGGTAAATAGTATGTAGGTAAATATTCGGTACATTTTACCGAATTGGTAATATTCGGTATTACCGATTCGGTATTTACCGATTCGGTAATTCCGATGGGCCTGGAGGCCCATAGAAATGAATGGGAAGCCATTCACTATTACCGATTCAGTAAATACCGAATCGGTAATAGGGGGAACATATTCAAGGGTGGCAGGGTGTCACATTGACACCCTGTTGCACCCCTGAATCGTGCATGTGTGCACCTGTGGCACACATATATGCCCTAAGGGCATGTATGTCTGCAACATGGCACTGACAAAAAAGCAAAAAATTGCTTTTTCTAAGGTATTCAGTATTTACCACCAACTTATAGTTGGTGATAAATAACGAATCCTGAAAGCTAAAATGCACTCACTTGAGTGCCTCCTACATAAGAATTAAGGATTCGGTAATTTACTGAATCGGTATTTTAAGAATTCAGTAATTTGTCGATTCCTTAAATTACCGATTCGGTAAATTACCGAATACTTGAAACCTGCCTCCTCCATCTCTAATCCCTAAATACCGGTCGGTAACGGTGAAATTTACCGGATTTCACCATTACCAACCGGTATTGCCTCACATACATATGGCCCTTAGGGCCATATGTAGGAAATCACTATTTACCGATTTTTAAATACCGAAATTTACCGATTTGCTATTTGAAAATCGGTAAATAGTATCTAGGTAAATATTCAGTACATTTTACCAAATCGGTAATATTCGGTATTACCGATTCGGTATTTACCGATTCGGTAATTCCCATTCATTGCGATGGGCCTGGAGGCCCATAGGAATAAATGGGAAGCCATTCACTATTACCGCATTGACACCCTGTTGCACCCCTGAATCGTACATGTGTGCACATGTGGCACACATACATGCCCGAAGGGCATGTATGTCTGCCACATGGCACTGACAAAAAAGCAAAAAATTGCTTTTTCTAAGTTATTCGGTATTTACCACCAACTTATATTTGGTAGTAAATAATGAATCCTGAATGCTAAAATGAATGCCTATGTAGGAGGCACTTGAGTGCCTCCTACATAGGAATTAAGGATTCGGTAATTTACCGAATCGTTTTTTTAAGAATTCGGTAGTTACCGATTCCTTAAATTACGGATTCAGTACATTATCGAATCCTTGAAACCTGCCTCCTACATCTCTAATCCCTAAATACCGGTCGGTAATGGTGAAATTTACCAAATTTCACCGTTACCGACCGGTATTGCGTCACCTACATGTGGCCCTTAGTCCCTTAAACAAGGGTGGCTAAAATACTGTATCATCTTCTCACAACACAGGAGCTTATGTGGCAGTGCCATCCCCATCTGACTGCATGACAGAAAATCCATCGTTGGGCACATAAGATGAAATCAGCATACCAACAATGAGTACCAGGGCAATCAATATTCCTCGAAAAATGCTTCCAAGCTCAGAGTGTATGAAAGATGGAATTACACAGAAGACAGTCTTGAAGGTTCCAACAAACTCAGAGGCAATTGTCTTAAAAAAGTGTACTACACAAACTCCCTAAAATGGCTTGTTAGGTTGGTGGGTAGTAACAACTGTATGTCAGAAGAAGACCTTGCAGCTTGAGAATCAAACATCTCCTGTACAGATGTTAACCCCTTCCCCATGGGGCTAATTCCCCCACTGTGCTGGGGGCAGGGGGGTGCGCACAGCACCGCGATGCTTGTGACGAGCATAGCTCGTCACGCAGCATGGTGGTGCTGTGCTCATGACGATCTCAGCTCGTCATGACCACGCACGTTTTAATAGAACTCTCAGCACAGTGGGGGAATTAGCCCGGCGTGTGAGCGCCACGCATGTCATGACGAGCTCAGCTCGTCATCAACACAACGGCACTGTGACTCATGACGAGCTGAGCTCGTCATGAGCACGGAATAGGCTAAGGAAACTTCCTTCTGAAATAATATGGCTTTCAGTCTTCTTAAAGCATAAAAATTCACTTTTGAAATTGGAGTCGAGGGCCAAACTGTCACTTCCCTAACTATGCAGGCTGGTGTAAAAAGCACTTATGTACAACAGCTCACGACCCTAGAAACCATCACCAGATATGGTATTCCCACTTTCATCCCACAGCAACCTTGGTCATTCAAAATGAAATAGCTCCCATTCAAAGGCAGTCTGAATGCCGGACGAATTACAGCAGCTGGGGAACCTTTTAGATAAATGGACACGTTTACCTTGGACTCATTACATGCCCCACGAAGCATGTAAGTCCCCTACAAACTAGAGAATGGCCTAAATGAATAGTTGCAGTCTATACCGGTAAGAAAAACTTCAGTTGCAACATTCCTACATCTATAAGTGAAAGGTATGTCCCATACCTCATCTACAAATCCCTCTCCTAGTGCTTCAAATCTGACTACTTCATAGTGTTGTAAGCAGTATTTAATGTGAAAAGTTGGAATTGGCAGAGAAATAAACCCAGGTATTATCCAATCAGCTGATGGTATCTCCACTAGCTTGAATAGTAATATTTCAAGTTTTCTATGTGTAACATCGTGTATGTCACATATTTCTTGGACATGATTTTTGTTCTTTTGTCACCTAAATGGTAAAAACAAATTTGCGGCATTTAAATGCTTCCATGTAATGCGACCATTGCATAAAGCCTGCAAAGTCAAGTTCAGTAACATAATAGACCTAAGCTGCATCTGTCCATGTTGTAAAAGGGTCATGTCACTCTGTATGATGCCAATAGCAGATGACACAATGTTGCCCAGAGAATATATCCTAGTGGATATTGTTGTAATACCATCGTCTACTACCACTAGAGCCTTTGCTCTGTCAATTCAATTATAATTGCTCTACATCGGGATGACGATGCGCACTGTCAAATTGCGCATCATGGAACATTACAGCAACATCCGATGCAAGAAGACACACACTAAGCTGTACGAACACTGTAGACAACAAAATCACTTGCCTGCAGATATACAATGGACCATCCTTGAATGCCATCCATCTATCAGTCAACAGACACTGTACAAAATGGAACAGCGGTGGGTGCACCGCCTTCAGACTGATGCCCAGGGTCTTAACGATTCTATTCCTTGGAATGTGCTGGCCAGATAAATTAAACTTAGCTTATCCAATTATTAATTGGTGAACCCTATCCGTGAGATTCATTTCTCCCCCTTTGAGCCTGAGAGCCTTTCGGTAAATCGCCAACCTGGTACCGATTATCCTTATGCACATTCAAATTTCCCCACTTCAAGATGGCGCTCCATTTTTTGGCCGGCCTGAGGCGTCGCTGGGCTAATTGTTCCTCCTTTCTTTCCACATGACGCTCCCACGCGCCTCCTAGCAACGCACCCTCGACACGCCCACCCACGGCGCCCGCGGTTACCGGCTTTTATACCTCGCGGACGGACACCGATCCACCGGCTGTCCTGCGATACGGCCGCCGTGGGATGGGTAGGTGCTGACCCGCTTTGCCTCGAGCAACTCAGGTAAGGTGCAGGGGACGGGCACGATGGATGCCCGCTTGATCGATACTCATTAGTATCTAACAACAGTGTGAGACCCACTTCTGTGATCACGCAAACTGCGACCAAAAAATATATTCCGTCTACCCTTTCATGCAGGGGACTCCTCGCTGCTCAGGCCTTCCCAAGGACAGCCCGTGGGGCCCGGCTACCAGGGATTTAGGGTAAGGAATTGCCGAGAGTCACCCGCCTGATGACCTCGCTATTATTACCCTAGTGAAACACGTTTGGCTTTGTTTTCTCTGTACCCTCAGAATTCCTTTTCACAATTATACTACTGCTAAGCTGTAAAACACGACTGGGTGTCATAGCATGAAGTATAAATACTGGTATATATTCAACCTATGTATTCCTAGCAATCTTTATCTATGGTATACATCATTACCCTCCCGCCCCCCCTTTGAGACATCACACACACTCTCTCTCTCCTCCCCTTTTTACATCACCAGGCTGTGGATGTACACTCTCTGAATCATAGTAGATTCTGTAGTATGCTTCTACATGTAAGATCCTGCCTGATTGTACCCAGGACTGATTGTGTCCATTTCTTCCCAACATTTAGGGCATGGACCACCGCAGGATCATTCCCTGCCCTGATATACAGGTTGTATATGAAATTTTCTCCAATTAGGTTGAGAATTCGCACGAACTGATGAGCTTCCATAGGTCCTGAAGAATTGCCTTTACGGCATGAAACATGTTGACCACACCATAGGCGAGGGTTGAACGAGGCCAATTTACCTTACCCGTTGTGCTTCGCAACCCCTCCCTTTACCAATTTTAATTAAGCAGTGAGCCATATTATTAAAGTTGTCCTAATGGACTCTACTGACTTATTTTAATCTGTCACTCACGCTCACTATTGCACTCCCTAGGTCCCTCACACGCATGCACCCATTGGCTAGGAATAAAAGAACTCGGCTAAAAGAGTAGCACTACGTGCTACCCGGCAGGCATTGCACCGCCAGCCTGTCGCTGGAGCAGGAGGCCAATGATGACACGATACAGTCATTAGGTCGGATGGCTACAGTTGTCCAGCCTTTTAATTGTGTGAGGCATCCTTTATTCCGTTAAGGGTTCACTTGATTCCCTGCTGCATTTTGCTATCCTTCCTAGAGAGAGCGATTGTCTTTTTCCCCTCCCTTAGTTAACTTACCCCTTTGGGGAACTCTGTACACTCTCTTGTTATTTCCTTGTAGGACACGTACATTGGACCCCGGTAAATATTGTCCCTCATTGTCCCCCTTGATTGCTAACAATTCAATTATTTGCTCAGCAACTTACTGCTGCAAAACCTTGCATAAGTAGTTGTATATTGCACCGAAAAAGCGCTTTTGACATGGTTTTCGAGGACCTAACAAGAATCCTGTAGAACCATGTCATCAGAAAGGAGGGACTAGGGTTGTTTCATTCCATCTAATGGTGAATGTTGTAGCCAGTTTAGGCATAACTTTCCAACACTACACGCTGTAATCACTCTTGAGTGTTGTGTCTGCGGATAACGTGGGTCTGACCTATTAAGTCTAAACCCTTTTGTGTTGTTAGGAAAATGTATGGCACATGTATTAGTATCTAATGGCTACTCTAGACATCCCTCTGGACTGGAACTGGAAGAATTGTATGCACCATTCCTAAGCATGCTGTTGAATGTTTTCTTTGTGTAGTCTGTGAATTGCTCCCAACTATCAAAACGTGCAAATGTGGGAATATTTGATGTATTCATATCCTTTATCTTGGCCAGGCCAAGACGGGACAATAGCTGCACTGTTTTGTTCAGAAAAATTATTTCTTGTGGTATAAGGCATGCCCTAAACAGAGCCTAATTTCCCTAAATCTGCCAATCAGTTCTTCAGATAGATTTCGAATCAATGATTTCTTTCCAAATGTCATTCTTTTGTATTGACAACTGTGAAATAAAAGGGGCTGAAAAATTAGCATGGTGTCAGTTAGCAAAATTTTCTTTGCGGTAACGTGAGAAGCTTATAATATCAGGACTCTGGGTCCATAGGATTATGACCAGAAAAATGGGCAAATGTCTTTGAATTACCCAGTGGTTCTGTAGGGCAGTGTTCACATTGTGTGGAATTAAATACTGCTCATGGAGTACTTTGTGTAAACAATGGTGACCATAATGGTGAAAACAAAACACTTCATCACAACTAGATAAACCAGTATACATATATTCACTTCGAAATACAGTAATATGTTCTAAATTATCAAGAATTTGCTTTACTGTATGAATATCCCAATCATTAGAGATGCTGCCAGGAGTAATGATATCGTTCAGTGAAATACCTTATCCCAAACAACTCCAGTAGAAACTTAAACAGCTAAAAGCTTCACAAGGGGCAGGCCTCTTCGCACTTTTTGGCACATGTATGAGGAAGTGGCGGAGTGAGGTGTTAGCGTCATGGCTTAACGCCTCACTCCTGAAACGCAAGGCTGCACCATATTTACAAGGATATGGTGCCGCCTTGCATTTCCCCCTGCACTGGCAATGCAGGCACCCTTGCACCATAGTGGAAGGTTGTCTGCATGCAGGAGAGGATTGTTTATGGGTAGGAAGGTGTCCCTTCCTACACATAAACAATCCTTAAATGCCATTGTGTAACTTTTATGTGTGCTGCTTCATGCAGCACACATGAAAGTTCAGAAATTGCATTTTTTTTACAGATTGGTTATGTAAAGGAAGGGGGACCTTCCTGTACATAAATAATCCATGGAGATTTAATTTTGCCATATGTTCTGCAGAAGTCAGCACACACGGAACAAGCAAAAACAAGGAGAAATAATGCATTTCTCCTAATTTCACCAAGTTAAGACCAGGTTTTCCCTGGTCTTAATTTTTGCGCTACATCCTATGTACACTGCCCTTGTACACAGGGGGCAGCATCAAAATCAATGTGTGTTGTGGTGGGATTCCCACCGCAACATCCACTTCCCACCCCTTTCAGGCTAACCATAGCCTGAAAGGGGGTCTAATTTACAAGGCAGCGTTAAGCCACCTTAAGTGGCTTAACGCTGCCTTGTAAATAAGGCTAAGCCCTTATCACCACCACAACGTCAGATAAAACAAGGTTGTGGTAGTGATAGGGGCTTGTACATATCCCCCATTGTGTGAAGAAGAATGAGGCTTCAATACCTCATTTACCAGGTAAACAGCAGAGCATTCTGGGAGATAGTGTCTGTTGAGATGCAAGAAAAAGACAGTCACAAAACCAATTCAAAGAGGAAAAGTAATGAAAATGTAATCTAAATCTATAACCAGGGTAAGAAAAAATCTGACTTTTTGTGGCAAATTAAAAATGCAGGAGGTGCACGCTGTGGTGATGGGTCAGACAAATCTGAAGAAACGTCATCAAAGATGACAAAGTAGCCTGAGGCAGTTTGTGCAACTGTAAGAGGCTTATGGAGCTGTGTACACTGGTAATCACTCTACTGGTGGGATGTTATAAGCAACTTCATTGTTTGCTTGTTGTGTTGAAATCTGTGTAGCCACACCTGATGATTGTATGGTCTTTGTAGATGTAACTGGAAGTCGTGAAATATCAATATTATCTGTCCCCAGCCGGCAAGAAGAATCCTCATTAATAGTTAATGTTTGCAAAGAGATTTCCTGCATGGTAGTGAAAAGAGGCAGGTAACTATCCAGGATACCACACGGCCTACTATGTAAAACTAGCCACGTCATGTGTTTTGATGACATCAATCAAAAAATTCTTTTGTGTTTGCTGCCAGCATGATGGGGAAAAAATACAGTTCTTGTGTCTTTAACAGTCAAGAGTCTCACCCTCTAGTTCATCAATCTTCGGAATTCAACCATGTGTTGTTGGTGGTGCCTTCACCTCACCGGTGGCAGAATGTTTCTGTAGTTCATTGCTGTGTCAATCTCAGAGGTTGTTCAGTTACTGTAAGACAGCCAAACATTAACTGACATCAAAAGGCATTTCCGCCGCCACCGTACTGTGACTTTCAAGGTCTGGAACTCACATCTTAATCCCAAATAGGACTTCATAAAGAGTCCAAACACCCAAGGATCTTCTTGGCAAATTGTTTAAGGCTCTCCGTACCCCATATAGGTGATGGGCCCAACTGTGACCTGAACCTAATATTCTAGCTGTTAAAGACTGCTTTAAGTCATGTTTTTTCCTCTCCACAACTGCATTTTCCTTGGGATGTTATGGGGAGGAGTAGAGCAAAGTCACATCCAATGCTCCCATGGTGTAACAGTAAGCCCTAGAGGCAAAAGATGGGCCCTGGTCTCAATGGCTACTGCATATGTGCTAATAAAGACTTGCAAGTCATTTATAACAGTTCAAATGTCAGCCGATCTCTTTGGCCAAACCCATAGGTACCGAGAGTTGGAGACCACTGCTAACATGATGTATTTATAACACCCATCAGAATTTAGGGGTCCACAATGGTCCAAATAAACACAAGCAAGATGCTTATTGGAGATCAAGAGAGGTATCTATGGTGGAAACCTTTATTTGTTGACAAATGTCACATTTAAGTACTGATGGCTTGATTTCGATGACAGGCGGAATTCCTTCCGCTCAACACCGATTCAGTCTTGGGACCAACGACAACCAGTTGGTGGTCCTGATCACCTAATTAGGATGCGACCGAACACTGTTCGGACGCATTCCTATATTTCACTATGGGAGCATGTAAAGGAATGGCCTGCTCTTGAGATTACTAGCTGTCTTCCAACTGGTGGATGGGCTCCCCAAGCCTGTCGGAAGCCATCCAGAATGAACAACCAATTTCCTTCCGACCGCCTCCATCATAATGACAGGCCACATCGTTATTGGGCCCATAGTCTTTTGTCTGTTTGTATAGACCTGGCCACCGATAGTGTTGCTGCGCCCTCATGCGCTGCTAGAATTAATACTAACCTGTGATCAGATTTAGGGATTACTCTGACCCGCACTCCGAGAAGATGGGCAAACATAATGTTTTTCATACTGAGCTGGTAGGAGTATTTTACTGGAAAGCCTTTTGGTAAGGGGGTGCCACAGTATGAAACCATGACAGCCTTCATAATATCCCCATCTCTTCTTGTGCTGGAACTAGTCACTGCAGCTACGATACCAGTCTGCACCATTGCCTTCATGGCTTTATCAACCAGTGAGTTCCCTGCAACATTTTTTCCCACATGTTGGTGGCTCTGCTTGTCAATAACATGAGCCTGTGGAAAATTCACTTTCTTTGAGTTTCGCCACTTGTCCCCATAACATGTTATGCTTAATTGTGTACCCCATTAAATATCTGAATCCATTCTGGCTCCAATAGGGTAGATACTCATTATAAGACTAAACACAATAATACGAATCACACGCTATAAGTGTGGGGAATTTAGGATCTGCATTTTTAAGTGCAAGAATCAGACTTTTCAGTTCAGCCAGCTGTGCAGTACAATCACACAGTGACTGTGTGTACATTTTATGCGGTTGGAGTTCACTACTCCTCCTCTCACCCTTAACTCGTGCATGAATGGCTGAGTAGTGACGTTTTGTTTCTACTGCGGATTGGGCACAACCATCAGCATAAGTTACAAAATCATACTGATGTAGAGGCATAATTGCCCTGGGCAGAGGACATATGTGTTCAAATTGGAGATATGTTTCTGTGGCTAGTGTAGAGTCAAAGACATAATCTACATCCATTGCTGTTAGTGAATTGGCCCATTGCATCATGTATGATGTAAAGCTTTTGTGTTAGGAACACTGGCCTTTGTGACAGCCTCTAAGGCTGCAATTGGACTCACACCAGTTATTCGTTTTCCCTGAGCCAATGATATTTCTTTCACTACATTAGTCTGTAACACAGTGATCATCTTTTCTATTGGTGCAAAACACATTTCTGCATTTGTGTATAGTTGCAATTTATATGCAATTGGTACGGTGTCAGCCCTATTGAATGTGACATATGTGTAACCTGAGGTTCCAGCGATTACGCAGATCACCAAATTTGTGGTGTTAATATGTGTGTGTAAATGTTTTGAAGCTACGATGTCAGCCTGTACTGAATGCAAAATCTCAGTATGTTGTGGTGACCAATGTGTGCTTGAAAAGTCAGGATGAATTAAAGCATGAAATGGTTTTACCCATTGTGCATAATCGGGTATGTATCCATCACTTAATATAAACTTTATATGGGTCCTAGGCCATAAAAGTTACAATAAAACATACATAAAAATTCCATTTCATTACAAAAGCCCAATCAATTTAAAACTGGATCTTCTACCAAAAAATATTACACAATAATTCTCTTTTAAAAGAATAATCTTGATTAAAATCTACATTGCTAGTAATCCACACCTAAATATTTGCACTTATATGTGTGGCACTGCTAAACAATGAAAACTACATACCTATTAAAATAATTTCTCAATCATTTATTAAAATATTCGATACGCTCAGTTCCAAAATTAGATTTTTTAACATTAAATACCCTTAAGGCCCCTTTAGACTATAGTTTATCAGTCTATTGAATGTGCTTATATTTAAAATAATCAATAAAAAGGATGAAATCTCCATCCTGACAGTTAACAACACATCTGGGCTGTTAGAATTTCATCCCCATGTGCTTGTGTATGAATCCATGTCAAAACCTGCTAAGAGCAAACACTATATATGATAATGTATTGTTTTTCAATACTCTTAGGGCTTCCTCACATTTTCTGATACCCAAGTGGACAAATCCATTGTTCCTAGTCTTGTTGTAAGCTGTACAAAAAAACAAAAAAAGTTCAGCATTTTCTATCTGACCTAAAGTGCAAGTCTCATCCTGAACCATGGCACTCATTTTACATTTGGAAGTATATGTTCTAATTTGGAGAATTTCATAACGCCATTTTATATACAATATCTTTGCCAGATAGGGTTGGATTCCATCTAAAATATCTTCAAATGCAGGACCTTGCTTGAAAGCAAAGAATTTAGATATCATTTGACCTAGTTTGGAATTACAATGGTAAGTATTTACAATGTGCCCCCAGTATGCTAGCTTGATATGTTGCTTTGAGGTAGTCTGTAATACTTGTGTCTCACTTCAATATAAGGGTAGGCCAAGTGTATTAATCCATGTTTTTACATGTTGTAACCAAGGGAAAGTATGATTTCTGTCTAGTTCCAAAATCTCCTTAAACCTTCTTTATACTGACCCAATTCCTCTGTTATCCAAACTCTGATCGATTAGAGAATAGGTCCTAGTACATCAAAATGTTCTATTTGTTTACTATTTAGATCAAAGTACATTGGTGTCAATTGCACTCCCACTGGGAGACCTAGAAGCCCTTTCATAAACGTTTTCTCTGTTATGGCAAGTAATTTTACTTTATCCGTGCCCCATAATTCGGCTCCGTATAATGCTGCTGCCTGGGCCTTGTGTCAAAATACCTCCTGGGCGGGTCTTAAAGCCTTACTAATACACTTATTGCATTTGTTCATAATTGGCTTTGAACTTTGTGTAAGAACATTTTAGCATGACTTATCTGGGGTTCCCATGATAATCTGGAGTCTAGAATTACATCCAAATACTTAAAGTAAGTCACATGCTTCAGTTTTTGCTCCCCCAATGTGAGATTTTTCCTAAAGGACCCGTGCAATGGCATATATTTAGTCTTATTTATATGACTTTCTAGTCCCTTTTTTGTGCAGTAGGTATGAAAACTATAAAGTAGGTTTTGGAGTCCCCTTGATATTTGTGAAATCAAAATAGTATCATCCGTAAAAAGCAATGCTGGTACCAGGTTCCACAGAGCTTTGGGACTTCATGGCTGCATTGCATTAGATGGTCAATAACATTATTAGTATATATGGAGTACAGGGTTGGTGCCATCACACAGCCCTGTTTAACTTCTCTCCTTATTGGCATTTGTTCTGCAAAGTTAACTTGTTCTCCCCAGCCAACTCTAGCAACATTGTTTTGGTGTAGCCAAATTATTTGGGTCAAGATTTCTTTTGTGACACCTTGGGTCTTTAATGCTGCCTACAGAAGTCCTCTCAGGACATAGTCAAATGCTGCCTTTAGGTCTATGAATGCTATATAAGCATGCCCTCCCTTGATTTTGATTTATATCTGGAATGTATGTTTTGCCAAAATTTAGAAAACCCAATATCGATTGAAGTTTTTTCATTCTGTTTGGTGGTTGTAAAAGCTCACACTTCTCTAAGAAATGTGTCTCTAGACTTTTGCCTTCACTTGACAACTCATATACCAAGAACAGGACAATGAGATAGGAAATTTTTGTTTTTCGAAGTGAAATTTGTTGCCCATGTGAGCAAACTCTAGAATTATGCAATCTACTCTGGCCAAGTGTATTGCTAAGTCAACATCCATCAAGAATATGTATCAATCAACATAGAACAATGCTTTGTTGTCCCAGTTTTGTAACTGTTCTGTTACATGGGCTGAGAACAGCCCAGGGCTATTTTATATACTTTTGGCAATCACGAAAACTGTTTTTGAGGGCAGAAGGCACTAAATAAAGTCAGATAATGCTTTCAGGTTGTAAATTTTAGCAGAAAATCCCACTTGAGAAGTCTAACGTGGATTTCTATTTTTTGCTCACTATATTGTTCATTAGTGCCACACCATGAGTGTTTTGTACTGCACAAGTGCATCTAGCACTGTTCAAATATCTACAGCCAAAGCTAGGCGATATGAATGCTCTTCATCTCATTACTGGAAACAAAGGATTGTTCATTGGTGAGGTACAACTTTCTATTACACCCTGAAATGAAAGTTGGGTGATGGGCAATACGAACAATGTCTGCCCTTTTAATCATCCCCCCGCTTTTTATAAAATCACACCTAGCATCCGCAAGAAAGCATGGGTTCCACATTCCGGACCAATAATACCTTACAAGATGGCGGCCACCCACGCTGGACAGCCGGCATACTTACATCCCACAAGATTGTGGCCACTTACTGCCTCTTTGGATGTCTAATTTGACTTTCTAGTTTCAATCAGCAGAACCCTGCCCGCTCGTGCCAGATCACTGGTAGTCTTTAGGAGCATTCACATGGCAGCTCACTACCTTCCGGACACCGCCAGCGAGTGGGTAGGTCTACCAATGGACTTGCAACTGAGCAAGCATGAGTATTTTTCTAAGCATTCTCCACGCTCTTTCTGCTCTATCTCCTGGCTCCAAGCTGACATGGCAGTTCTCACCACAAACCTTCCTCATTTTGCGCTATGACTGTGTCAAATTGAGTATGTCTTAAAATCCTGTCTTTCTGCAACTTCGCCCAACTAGGTAATCCGGAGTGTCAGGTCTACCGAGCGTCGATGATGATATTTACTGACCCTAAAAGGGTGAGTCTGCATTTTCTAGCACTAAGATGGTAGTTGTTTCACCATACCTACTTAAGAGCCATAAAATCACCAGTGTGCCGTGCACTCACTTGGCTCCCACTATGTTTTTAAGTCTACACCGCTGTGTGTTTTTAGCATGCTATATTCCAGGGGGACAAGTGTGTTTTGCCTTTGAAATGTATTGGACTGCATTAATGTTCTTCTTCTCTAATACATGCTGTTCTTTTTTTATTAGGTTGGTCATCCAAATAGAGGTACCCCACTATAGGTTGTGGGTTGGTTTATCAGGGACACATCACCAGAAAACCATCCACTGTGAAGATAGCTTTAATCTTCATTTTGGTCCTGATGAATCGCAGCAAGATCTGAGGACTGTTAGGTGAGAAACATGTTGACCACTTGACAGTGCACCAATCCTGAAACAATTTTTTCAGAAGTGCGCCACCCTGTTTTTAACCAGGTTGGAGGCCCTACTGATTAAAATTGTTCTCTCTGGGACTTCCAATTCCTGTTTTAAAAATCACTTGGTTCATTCACCTGCACTCCTTTCATCTACACACTTAGGTCCCTCACCCCCATGGCATCATATGGCAAATTAGAATAAAAGATATTTGCCAAAGTGCCCCTCATAGGGAGCCCTTCAGGAACTACAGCGCCAACCTGACGAGAAGCATGCCCTATGATGAAGCATGACACCCAGCTGGTGTGTGAGGCCCATAATTCCAGCAGGAGGAATTCCTCGTTCCCCCTGTACATCCATGAGGACTTAATAACCACCAAGCCCTCCTGTCCCCCTTAATTCATGTTAGGAACTACATACCTTCTTGCGTTGATCGTATTGGGGCAGGTATGCTGGACCTCTACAAAAGCCCCTAGTCCCTCTTTCTTGAGTCTTTGTCATAAGGGACAACATTTATCCAGACCTGGTCTGTAATTTATTAACCAAATGCACCAGCTCACATCAACTTAAGAAACTCGAGTATAGTTCACATTTCAGAAGCTTCAGCAAAACCAACATGTCTTGCATTTTGTCTGCTAATGGAAATCTATTGCCTATACCAATGTTTCTTGGCGATGTTGTGCAGCATCAGCAAAAACCGACACAATTACATGTATGAATGCCAGAACCATGCTGTCGTTTTATTAACAGATATTAGCTGCTAGACTTAGATAAGTAAATAAAACAATTCAACTAAATCTGAAAGCGCATTTTGTAAAAGGAGTAGCCTAACAACATATTTGCAACTGCCCGGCCATCTCATTGTTTTTTAAGTCTGCTTGGTAGGGGCAAGGATATCACGTGACAAATTGGGAGGAGGAAGGCACACCTAGAAAGTGTGGGGCAGGAGTGTACTTGAAGGAGAAAGCAGAACTTGAGGGAGAGAACATGAAAACCTATGCACACCCATGGAGTGTTGTGAGAAAGAGAAAAACATGTGATTCCCTTAATGTGGGCAGTGGAAGTATACAAGTAATCCTATCAAACGGATGGTAAAGAACCTATGCTCTAAGTGAGGAAGAGACACAAGAAAAGAAAGGAAAGTCATCAAATATAAAGGAAGTGAATGAGACTTACTGGAAAGTCAAATCAATACAAGCAATGGGCTGGCTCTAAGGTACCTGAAAGTGTTGGTATTTTCCACAATAACTCTTCGAAGGCAAACAGATAAAAGCAGTCTGGGGGCGATACCTAAAAACGGTAGTTATTGGAAACACTGCAATCAAATATGGCACCCGTATGACTTGCAGTCATCTGGTAACCAGCTTAAATTTACTAAGAATAATTTCCCTCACCCTTATTGCTACCTTTGTCAATTTCCTAAGATCATATGCAGGTCACTTTAATTAATGACTCATTTATAAAAAAAAAACCTGGCTTGTGCATCAGGTGGAGTTTCATTGGCTTGTCTTCTCTGTCCTTCAGGGAGTGCTATTCAAAGCATGTATATGCAGAATATTTCAGAAATGAATAATGAGGAAGTTATTTTACTTATTTATTTATTTATAAAGTTTTATATAGTGTGAACATGACCCACTGGGGTATCAGAGCGCTTTACAGTACATAATTATCACATATTATACGTACAATCGGGATTCGCATATAATACAAATGAGGTAGACATTGCTGTTTGAGTAAAATCAGTGGCAAGTAGGCATCAGAGAGTTAATGGTTTAGGATGATAATTTGTTCATGAAAAACATTTTTGCTTCGCTTTTGAAGACAGTAAAAGATGAGATTCTGCGTCCGTCTGGGGGAAGGTTGTTCCAAATCTTCAGAGCGATACCTGAGAAAGCTCTGCACCAAGTTCTCTTTTTGTGGAAGGATTGAGGTTTTAGTAGTAGTGAGCTTGCGCTTCGCGAGTGTCTATAACCTCCCGATCGCTTTAGCTTTTGTGCTAAGTAGCTGTGGTGTTGCTATGTAGGGCTTTATGTGTCATGCAGGCGATCTTTAGATGTATTCTCAACTCATATGGTAGCCAGTTCAAAGCCTTCAGGGCCGGGATGATGTTGTTATGTCTTTTTATTCCGGAGACCAGCCTGGCCGCAGGGTTAAGGGATGCCCTGATCGGTGCTAGTTTGTATTTTGGAAGATCGCAAAGAGTGGTGCTTCCATAGTCCAGTCTTGGTAGTACTAGAGCTTGGACCGCCATTTTTAGACCAGACTGTAGGAGGAAGGGTTTAAGTTTCCTTAAGATACTCAGCTGAAAGTTGGCTCCCTTGGTGGCATTGTAGATTTGTTCCTGCATATTTAAATGTTTATCAAGGGTAACTCCTAAGCCTGGGCGTAGAAGGCGTAGTGGGGCTACGCGAAGCTAAGCGAAGTGGGCAAGAAACTACGTCCACCTACGCACTTCGCGTAGCCCCACTACGCGCCACCCGCCTCCCTCCCGCCCTCCCTAAATACTACCCGCCGCCCTCCCTAAATACTTAAATAACACTTTTAAAAAGAATTAAAACCACTTACCTTGTCCGCTGCGTCTCCGGGGCTCCCTCTCGTAAGCGCGCCGCCATCATGGATACTAATGCGCATGCGCGGGCGGCCGCGCATGCGCAATAGTGTCCAAGATGGCGGTGCACTTACGAGAGGGAGCCCCGGAGACGCAGCAGACAAGGTAAGTGGTTTTAATTCTTTTTAAAAGTGTTATTTAAGTATTTAGGGAGGGCGGGAGGGAGGCAGGTGGCAGGCAACTTCGCTACGCCCACGGAGTGGGCGTAGTGTTGCCTGCAACGCCTACTTCGCAAATGGCGAAGTAGGCAACACTACACCCACTCCGTGGGCGTAGCGAAGTACTACGCCCAGGGTTAGTAACTCCCAGGGATTTTGCGGAGTCAATGATGTGTGGGGCGCAGTCAAAGGAAGGAGGATGCTTCAGCCATAAGTCTATCTTGGGTGTGTGATTGGCAGGAGAGATGAGGAGGAACTCAGTTTTCTTGGTATTAAGCATGAGGTGGTTGCCATTGAAAAACCAAAGGAAATGATGGACGGAGCGTTGACAATACAAGCACTCACCCCAGTCAACTGATCTGGGTTTAATCTATCACCGTTTTTTAGCCCACTCTGCCACCCCAGTTCAGACATGGCCATATGCAAATCAGTCTGACCCTGTGCCTTATGTGAACAGTCCAGCCCGAACTGCCAAGCCATGCCTTCCCTGGACCGGAAACAAGCTACCGAGGACCGGTTTCTGGCATTTCAGGCCATTGAGCCAACTTTGGGTATTATGAAGAATGGCGTTGAGGGAGATGAAGTCATCTGGTGAGGAGATTTTCATATATAGTTGAGTGTCGTCCACGTATAGGTGATATAGAATGTTTGCAGAACTAAGTGCATTAGCAAGGGGTTCCATGAGCAGATTAAAAAGTATAGGTGATAGTGCTGATCCCTGTGGAACTCCTAGTGTGACCATGGAAGGTTGAGAGAATGATTGCTTCAACTTTATTCTTTGTGTTCTGTTGCTTAGGAAGGAGGTAAACCATTGTAACACTGGACCGGTTAGGCCCATCCTTCGTTCAAGTGGGGCAGAGGTCTTCAAACTGTGGGGCGAGACCCCCAGGGGGGTCCTGGAGTCCTAGGAAGGGGGTCGCAGATTACCCAGCTTCACTTGTCCCTGTAAAAAGACAGCCGTCTGCCGTCCTGGGATGGCTAATCTAGATCGTTATCAGCTGTTTGCCTGAATGAAAGGAAATGCGCTGGTAATCTGCAAGTGTAAAGGATGCTTGGGAGCAGTTCTGGTTCTTTGTGAAGACAAAGATGTGTTTTTTTTTAGTTGAAGTGCAAAGAGTTAACTACTGGACTGAGAAGTTCTTTCTTTTAATTTTAACTGCATTTACACAGCCCTTTGTGCCCCTAAAGACGAAGGGACTGGTATGTAAAAAAAAAGAAAACTGCATTACAAATGATCTGGTATTATTAAAACCTACATTTTGAAAGCACCATTTTATTGTAAAACTATTCACACGTTTTGCATCACTCGATCTTACCCTGTGTGTAATGCAAGTATAAAAAATTGACTTGCATATTCACAGTGCTTTCGGTCACAGGCTGTGACTTTGTAGCACTAAAAATACACATTACTATTCTCCACTGCACCAATCAAGATTTAATTCTGTGGGTCTCTGGTTACACACAGACCTCTGCAGTGCATTAACTAATAGTTGTTTCATAATGTACTACAGTGCATTTCCCACTGAGCAGTAACTTATTTTAATTATTTTTCATTTACACTGCCCTTTATTTTATATGTAGATACCTGAAGGTGAAATATCTAAAAATCGTAAGAATATTTTAGGCTTATTTATGAGAGGCTTGCATCGCCAGAGCATCACTTTTTTTGATGCTCAGGTGGCAAGTCACTGCGTTGCTTTACTATGCGTTAAGGAGGTATTCCATGGGCTTTGCGTGGGAACCCCACGCAAAGCCACAGATTTTGATGCTGCCCCATATTTACAAAAACCTGGGGCAGCTCCAAAAACTAACACCTCTCCAGTGGAGGCATAACGAGGAGAAATGTTCTAATTTCTCCTCGTTTTTACCTCTTTCCATGTGTGCTGCATTCTGCAGCTCTCCTAGAAATAGGAAAAGGCTCCTCAGGATTGTTTTGGTGAAAAACAATTCTGCCTAGGTTAGTGCTAGGCAGCAATTTGTGAAGGGAAAAGAACTGGAATGCACCGTATTTCATAATTACAGTTTATTCCTGCCCTTTCACATTGGCATTGGGCAGTGCCGCAAGAAGACTTGCAGCGCGGTCCTTCGCCAATTCCTCATAAATAAGGCCCTTTGTTTTTAGCTATACATTTGGCTACACCCCTAAGCTCAATGACCTTTGGATTAGATATGCTCATATAATGTTATAAGTAAACTCCTATTCTATCCTATGGGACAGATAGCCTTTCCATAATGAAAAATGAAACACACTGTAATTCACTACCAGAACATGTCACACACATCAGTTCATGTCTTACCTATAAACATACACATCACCCTGCCCACAGGGGTACCTTGGACCTACCTTAGGGATGACTTACATGTAAGAAAAGTGAAGATTAGGGCTTGGCAAGTGCGTGCACTTGCCAGGTCGACATGGCAGTTACAAATTTCACGCAGACACTGCAGTGGCAGGTCTGATAACCATTTTAAGGGCTGCTTGGGTGAGTAGCACATTCTTAGTAGGGACAGTAGATTGTCGTGTTTAACCGTGTCGAAAGCAGAAGATAGGTCAAGAAGTATCAATAGGCACGATTCGTTGTGATCTAACATTTTTAAAATGTCATCCATTATATGGGTGAGGGCTGATTCAATACTGTGATCTTGACGGAAACTGGATTGGTGCTTATCTAGGAGGTTGAAGTTCTCGATGTGATTGCAAAGTTGAATTTGTACACATTTTTCCAATAACTTTGCCAGAGTGGGGATGCTGGATATAGGACGATAGTTGTTGAGGTCTGTGGGGAGGGAGTTGGCTTTCTTTAGTATAGGTGTGACCTGCCCTATTTTCAGACAGTCCAGTATGGAACCTTGCCTCAGAGAGACATTGAGAATTTTTGCCCATAATCAGAGAGTAGAGGACTTTATCATTTTGAATACAGATGGGGGTAGGGGATCAGAGAAATGATTGGCAGGGTTGATCGCTAGCAGGGTGATATATATTTCTTGTTTAGTGATGGGTGAGAAGGAGTGCCAGTTGGCATTGTTCTTTAGAACTCCATTCGGCAGGCTGAAAAGGTCCTTGATCTGTGAGTAGAGAGTTTTTTCTTGGTCAGTAGATAGTTGTTTTTTTTTTCTTGGATTGAATGTCATTTTCAATGGTTCTAGTCTTTTCAAGGAAGAATTTGGTAAGTTTGTCGCAGTTAGGGGTAGCTGGGTTGCTTAACTCCACTAAGTTTGTAGAGTTACGCGATTGTTGTTTTACGATATCAAATATTTTTTGGGTGACGGTTAATGGCTTGGTTCAGCTGTGTTTTGAAGAAGTCTGCTTTAGCTTTTAGGATTGTTCTGTTGTAAATGTTTCTCACTGCCCAAAGGAGATATAGATGATCAGTAGAGGGAGCTGATTTCCATGCTCGCTCAACTAACCTTAATTTTCGCCGGTCCGAATTAAGATTCTCGTTGAACCATGGTTTGGAGATTTTGGTGGAGAATTTTTTTTCTTGAAGGGGCGCTTTGGAATCCAGGAGTTCAAGCATAGTAGCGTTGTAGAAGTTTGTACGGTCATGGACGTCGGCCATGTCTGCTGAGGGTGTCAGGGCGGAGTTGCATTGGGACACCAAGGCGTTGAGACCGATATTCTGGATATTCCTTTTCCATTGTTTTGTTTTTGTAGGTTGGTTTCGTTTTGGAGTTACCTCACTGTTGATGGAGAAGAAGATGCTGTAATGATCAGTCCAGTCACATGGGGAGATGGATTCTAGAAATATTGTGTTTCTTTCTGCTATGATGAGGTCTAATGTCTCTCCCTTGTTATGGGTTGAGCTGTCACAGAATTGGGATGGTTCCTGGTCTGCCAGAAAGGATTTGAGACCGCTACCAAAACTCTGCTAAATGTAAGGCTTGCAACTAAAACACAGAACCACAAAAATGCAACAAACAATGCAAACAATATTTATAAAATGCCCATGAATATGCTACATAAATGTGCTTTCCATGCTCAAATATCCTGGGGGGGTGGGAGTGTTGGGGAGGGGGGTGGAGGGTCTGTCTGGGGGTTTTTCCCTTCTGACTTCTCAGGCTTAGCACTGCTCACTGCTTCCTGCCCCAAGCAGCTATGTGACAAGAGCAGTCCATTCACTGGAGAGGAAGATTTATAAACCTGTATGTTGAGATCAATTGGATGCCAAGCTTTTGGTTGAAGGAAGATGTGGTTTTATCTAAATGGTGAAACTTCTCAGCGTAATAAATCCAGGCCATAACTTACTAACACTTTGTGCTAGGTTTGTGTTATATTTGTGACGCAGATCTTATGCAATGGTAGGATGTACTATCCAACCCAAAACAGGATTTGATTTGGATAGTTTCCCAAAGTAACACAAAGGTCCGCTATATCCTGATTTGCATTACTTTTTCTTTTAAGGGTATATTTCATGGGTGTTACATATGCTTTCTCATGAAACCATCCATCAGGTATGATGCAGATGTCTATCTACCAACATTCGTAGACATGGATTTGCGCCAAAATCTTAAGCCTTTTCAAAGCAGGAGTAACGAGGAGAACTATTTTAATTTCAACGTGTTTTCACTACTTTGCCTGTTTGCTGGAGTGTACAGTGTTAATGGATACCTTTTGTGGTGGAAAGCTCTGCTTCCAGTACAAACATCCCTTACAGAAAGCACAGCATCTTGCATTAGGGCATTAGGGTGTGTGCATTGGTGCATGGCATTCTAGAGTGTGCCAGGGCAGGGAGAGATGAAAACAGTGTCATTTGTTAGTACATATGGCACTGATCTGCTCTCTGCTGTGTTGCATGACTTTTTCATGAATCTGGCCCTGCCTCCCGTTCTACAAATATGGTGCATTCACATTTTGTTGTTACTCTGCACCAATTGTTGGACATGAACGATGCTCATATGAGGAAATCGGTCATGTATTTTCTGATCTCTGGCACCTTGGCCTTGACTGACAACATGACACACACACTCGCACTCAAAGAGTAACAATAAAGCACAGTCTCAATATTATTTGTAATACTATGCACCTGCCATGTGGTGAAACATTTTAATCAATCTACAGAATATTTCAATTATTACGAATGTGGTTTATCAGTACATTATACATTTAATAACAACTAAATTGAAGGCACCCATTTAGTACCATCTTTTTAAGCAGATGGACCGAGTGCTATTTTTCAAAAGTATACTGTTCATAATAGTGACCCCAATATTCGATCGTTAATCCCAGACCTTGCATTGTGTATGAGCCACTAAAAGCTCAAGCACAATAACATGTAACTTGAATGATTGTATCTATTCAAAAATTGCAATTTATTGGAGTTTTTATAGATAAACGGGTTAATTTCTCTCAAGTATTACATATGTAGGGGATTAGATCTAGGAAATGACCTGCTAAATGAATACGAATGTTAGGGGAACATATATTAATTACACTCTTCCTCTCACTGTGATTATTTTTTAATTCAACATGCTAATTAGTGGAATACATCTTTAGGAATAGAGATTAACCTACCAGAGGAAAATGAATAACATTAATTTCATACCTATGACAGCAGCAAGTATGAGTAACTGTGCCGGGAAGCTCAGAAATGCAAATAGCTGGAAATACAAGAAAGATCTGACAGTCAAAATTGATACATTGTAAACCAGCAGCAAATAAGTGCATTGTTGTAGTCACTACTAATGCCTTTTGATATGACTTAGAATAATAAAGGCAAAGACAATGTTACTGGTAATTGCTAAGTAGCATTTTAAACAAACATGCTCATTAAACTCAAGTTGGCCAATTGTGGGAGTGTTATTTGCCCTCTTTCACCCAAAAAAACAGATCAATTCCTATATTTAACAGGAATAAATCTCTACCGGTTATCAGGGTAGGAAAGGACATGTACATGTTTTGTGAATATCAAAAATCTGTGCGTTTCTAGGTGTTCACAACGTTTTGAACTTGTTCCCACTATAGTAAACTGACTATGACCTCACCTCTGGTTCCATTCACAAAGTCATTTGCTCCCTCGATTTGGACTTTGATGCATACGTGCCTTGGTTTCCATTAAATAAACATGATTTTACACTTGCACTTCTGTAGAAGAGAATAGGGGCCACATTAGGACTATGCCGAGTGGCCTGCTGTCCATCAGGATGACAGAAGAAATTGCCTCTGCTACTCTGTCCAGAATACTACCCACTGGTCTTGCAGAGATCCCTGTCCCTTCAGAGAAACTGACACCATGTCATCTACTCTAAAAGAACTGAAAGTTTGCTGAATGGTAAGTATCTTTCAGGCATCCACTTGCTAAACGTTTTTCGTTGTTCAAAAACAAACTCACAAAAAATAAGTTTCCTTATAAAAAATAAGAAAAGCAAATGGTTCTGACACTGAGGTTTTCCCCAGGGTGTGGGGGCCATTTTAATTTTAGTTTTCTGTTCATCCCACCCTAGTTTCTCTGGCAGTCCTGGACTAAAAAAGAACACCAGATAATCTGCTCTAATAGGGTGGATGATATGATGACTGTATGTCTTAACAACGACTTCCCCAACCACGACTTCCCCAACCACGCATTCCTTTACCACGTTTTTTTGTGGTAAAGGAATGCGTGTTAAAAAATGCTTTTCAACTAGTACCCCGATCCCCACACCCCTTAAAAACTAGTTTCTCACACTTTATAAATAAACACGTTTACCCAAACACACTACACTAACTCTCCCACAACCTAAAATCAAACAAGATCGCCCACACACCCATCAAACGAATCCCAAAGCCTCCTATCCTCTTTATATTAATACCCCGCCCTCTAAAACTGATTTCCCCTGCTCTTTAAATAAATACGATTACCTTCTAACCCTAATAACTAAAACCCAACCTCTCTTACCTTTTACTTTTCTACGCTCATCCAGTCTTGTTTTGTCGGGAATTAATGACTCTTTACATCACATTCATGACGCACTTCACACACGTAAATACTGCAGGCTGGGTAACATTCCTAACAACGACTTTCCCGAACTCCTCCCTGCTCGAACACTAGACCGTTGTTCGTGCAAGTCGTTGTTCGGGTAAGTCGTTGTTCGGGTAAGTCGTTTTTCCGCTTTTGTGACTCTGGAACTCCTTGTTCCGGAGTCGTTGTTTAGGATGTTTCCCTGGTATGATGCCCCAACACCGATTACCTCAAATTCATTAGGTCTTCGATGTTGGGTTTTAGGTCACTACTGTTGGAAACTTGACATTCCGCCTGGCTCAAAATAGAGTGAGTGAA
This sequence comes from Lissotriton helveticus, assembly GCF_964261635.1. NCBI lineage: Eukaryota > Metazoa > Chordata > Amphibia > Caudata > Salamandridae > Lissotriton > Lissotriton helveticus. Next base: position 656,976,619 of record NC_136072.1, read on the forward strand.
CCATCAGTTTGAGGAACAGGGCAATGTCACATTTGTGGCAGAGTAACCTGCCTGTCAAACTCTAAATTAGGCTGTAGATTTCTGACTTTCTGTGTCAGGACCGTAGCAAGGAGATTTATAGCCACATACACTTACTTACCCACACCTACATGATTGTACACTTATGTGATTTCATTTAAGAGTGCAAATTCACGATTTGAGAGTAACAAAGTTGAATGTTCACACAGAAATCTGTTATCTGAGCACCTATATGTCACTTAGGTGTGCACAAAAATTTTGCGAACCTGGCCTACACTATGTCACAACTAGATTGTTTTTTTTAATTTTTTTTAAATATTTTTATTATAATCTTTTCACAACATTTTTACCCCCCAAATTATTACAGTCAGCCTTACAGCACAAAATACTTGATTTACATATCCCAATATAATACAGAAAAAATACAAATACATTCTTGCAACAGAACCCTATAGAAAAGATAAGAAAAAAAAAGAAAAAATGAAAAGAAAAAAAAAAGAAAAGAAAAAGGATTGGCCCTACATTTCACCCCTTTCCACATACAACTGTTTGCCCAACCCCTACCCTATTTTGCCCGGTTTTCCATCTCGTAATAGGTTGCCACATCTCCCCTCCCTGTTTTTTTGCCCTTCCTATCATATATTGCTTTCTCCAAGTTATATGAGGCTAATATTCTTGCTATCCAAGTTTGGAATGTTGGAGGTATCTTATCTAACCCTGCCCGTGCAATACTAATTCGAAATACAGCTGCCACCATAAACATAAACTCTGTGGGGCCGTCTTCATCCTCAGTCTTCACCCCCAACAATATCAATTCATCACTTAGCTTAGTCTTAATATCCAGAGAATTCTCCAAAAAGTCTTCGATGGCCCTTTTCAAAGTGTACATTTGTGGACATTGTGCGATCATGTGTGCTATATCAGCTTCAGTTGAATTGCATCTAGGGCAGGTTATACCTTCCACCCCACCCCACTGCGCTATTCGTGCCGGCGTGTGGTAGAGGCAAAATAGTGTTTTGTAATGCTGTGACTGCAGCGTCGCCGAGCACAGCACTGATCTTCCTAAGTCTAGGGACTTCTGAAATCCATCCGGGGTGGTACCCACTTTTTCTACCCATTTTTTTGAAATTTTCTCTTTATCATCCATTTTGAAAACATAAAGTTCTGCATGCAGCTGACGTATCGCACACTCTTTACTTTGTTCTATGTAGTCCAGTAACCTGCAATGTTTAAATCCTAACAGTCCTCCCTTTTTGTCCCTCAGATAGCTCCTCACCTGTAGATACTTAAAAAAAGTGTTAGTGGGTATTTCAAATCTTTTTTGTAATTCTTCAAAGTGTATTATCCCCCCTTCTATATCCAAGAGGTCTCCTATTTTCCTGATGCCCCTATCATTCCAAATTCTCATGGTTCCGTCCCTAAAGATATCCCCCGGGAGTGTTACATTAGAAGATAGTCTAGTGTATCTGCTGAATCTGCCAACTCTCAATTTTTTCCCTACCCCTTTCCAAATCATATATGCAGCTTTTAGGGTTTTAAACCTAGCATGCTTAAAAAGTCTATAATCTTTGTATTCAGAAGCCCATCAACCGCGCCCTCCCCCAGTGCAATTCTATACACATTTGTAAAGCCAGACCCTCCGCCTATTAATCCCTGGGAGTATTGCAAAGCTGCAGCCCAATAATACAGTTTGAAATCTGGTGCACCCCATCCCCCTTTTTCACGTGTAAGTGTCATATACCTGTAAGCCCTTCTAGTTTTCTCTTGTGCCCACACTAGCATATTAAGAATTACTTCTAGCTTAGTAAACCAAATTTGTTAAAAAAAAAGAGGTATAGCCCTGAACAAGTAAAGACATTTCGGTAAAGTAACAATTTTAATTACATTTATGCATCCCATTAACGTCAGATGTAGGTTGTGTATTCTTTCTGTGTTGTTTTTTACCTTAACTAATAATGGTTCCATATTTATCTTCACTAATTCCTCCAAGTCTGCTGACACCCTTACCCCCAGATACACTGCCTCCTTCACCACTCTGGGATCTGAATAGGATGTGTATTTATTTACAATAATCTGGGGTTTCCCCTTATTTATCGAATATCCTGACAAGCCCCCAAAATCTGCTGCCTTCTGCTCTATTTCTCTTAAGGCCCTCCCTGGTTCCGTAGTTATCAATGCCACGTCGTCTGCGTAGGCGAATACTTTATAATCTGCACCCTGCATCACAGCCGGCAGGATATTATTGTTACCAGTTAGCCTCCTAAGTAGCGGATCTAAATATAAGGCAAATAGTAGGGGCGATGCCGGACAGCCCTGCCTGGTTCCACGTCTTATTCGCACCATTTTAGTGAAAGTCCTATTTATTTTCACCCTTGCTGTTGGCTGCACGTACAATACCTGAATGGCGCTAATATATCCTTTGCCTATGTCGACCACTCCATGACATTACACAGAAACTGCCAGGAGACCCTGTCAAACGCCTTTTCAGCATCAAGGAATATGGCTGCGACAGGGTCTCCTGCTACCTCAGCAGCATCCATTATAGTAATAAGCTGTCTAGTATGCTGAGTAGTCCCCTTCCCGGGGATAAAGCCGTGCTGTGACTTACTAACTAGCCCCCCAATAACTCTACTCAGTCTTTGTGCTAACGCTTTGGCATACATTTTAGCATCTGCATTTAGGAGAGTAATAGGTCTGTATGAACCTAGATCTAATGAGGGTTTATCTTTTTTCAAGATCACAATAATATTTGCATCGCCCCAGGACTGTGGCGCTAGTTTATGTAGCTGTGCCTGTCTAAAAGTCTCCAACATATCCTTCCCAAGCCTATCCCAGAATGTTTTATAGAACTCAGCTGGTATTTGGTCTGGCCCTGTGGCCTTGCACCCTGGTAAGTTAGTAACTGCCATTTTAAGCTCCTGCAATGATAGAGGTAGATCTAATTTGTCTCTTTCCTCGCTATCCAATCTCTCATGTGTTACCCCTGTCAGATAGTGCCTACTCCCTGCTCCTATATCCTCCTCATTCTGGTCGTACAGTTTCTCATAGAATTCCCTGAATACCTCCTGAATCTCTTCTATTTTATTAACGATTTCCCCTGCGCTATTTCTAATTTCTTTAATTTCACCTGCTGCCAGGTTTTGTCTAATTCTGATAGCCAGTAGGTGTCCTACCCTTTCGCTATACTCATAACACTTTTCCTTCTTAGCAAGGTAATTCCCTGCTGCCTTCTCTGCCAGCACTTCTCCTGTCTCTGCTTTCTTGACTTCAATCTCCAGTAAAAGGCCCTCTATTTCTATTGCACTTTGTCTCGTCACTGCCCTATTTAGTTGCTCTTCTAGTCTGCCCATTTCTTTTATCCACCTATCCAACCTTGTTCTCTCCATCTTGCTCCTCTTTAAAGTATAGCTCAGGGTTTCCCCCCTTATCCCGGCCTTGAATGTGTCCCAAATCGTATTAGCTGGAGCAGATCCTCTATTAATTTCCCAAAACTGTGTAATCCATTCGTTCATCCTGTTGATATACCCTTCTTCTTTCAGCAGTCTTCTCTCGAATGTCCAGGTATACGGATCAGGCCTCCCTCTATCCGCCCTTGGCATGGTTAGTACCAGTATATTATGATCCGAAATCATTCTAGGCAGCCATTCTATCTGGGTCCCATTTAATTTATCGTTGGACACTAAGATATAATCTATCCTAGTAACCGTTCTGTGTGGTGCTGAGTAAAAAGTACTCCCTGACCCAAGTGGATTGTATTTAGTCCATACATCTGATAAAGCGTTATTCTGCATCAAATTATTTACTGCATTACATATTTTCTTTTTCCGCCCATCATATCTCCCCCCTCCTAATTTCCCCAACCCGTGCAGCCCATTAATATTAAAATCACCACAGAAAATTACCGGCTCAGTCCAAAGTGCAAGTTCCTGATCTAGCCATTCAAACATGTCAGGATTATCGTCATTTGGTCCGTATACAGATACAATTGTTAAATTGCCAGCGGTAGTTTCCACTTCAACGATGACCCATCTCCCCTCTGGATCCTCCTTTTTTCCTCTGAGTTTAATAACCCCTTTCCTTGCTAGTATAGCCACCCCCTTTGTTCTTGTGTCCTGATTTGTATTAGCCAGCAGCTCATATCCCATCTGTTCCAGTCTAAATTTTTCTTTACCCGTGATGTGCGTCTCCTGTAAACAAATCACGTCTAATCTTAGTAATCTAAACATAGATGCCACCTTCTGCCTTTTCCCTCCATCATTTAGACCATATATATTCACTGTCGCAACCCTTAGCGCCATATTTCATTATACGTTTTTTCCATACTCTTTGCCCCCTTATTCCGTTCTGTTGCATATTTGATCTCATTCCAATTTGACTTTTTGTGCTGTTTTTCTGACTTTATAAGACCCTTTCCCACCCCCCTCCCCCCACCCCCTTCCTCCCGCTACTACCCCTCCCCCCCTTGTACAGGCAGATAGGTCAATCCTGACCTATGTGTTGACTGCTTGCATTGTAGTGTCGCCCTCCCTCTCCCTCCCAGTTATTCAAAATACATAGTCCATAGTCCATGAACCATATTCGGTTCCGCGTGGTGGTTTCTTATTCTACCGCATTATTGATCTTCCTCACTTCCCCAGCGTTGTTCTATTAGCTCTTCGAGATACTCCCCTGCTTTTACCTCAGAGAAAAACATCCTTGTGCGGCCGCCATTAATAACCTTAAGTTTCGCCGGGAACATCAAGTATGCTTCTGCTCCTTGTTGCTGAAAAGGGGCTATTAATTGTCTTAGACGCCAGCGCCTCTCGACAGTGACATGGCAAAAGTCAGGCCTCGCAAAAAATGTAACCCCCTCGACTGTTTTTTTGGAATCCGGCCTGGCTTTTTCCATCACCTCCTGCCTTGCCAAAAAGTTGCCGAAGAACACCAGCATTGCCCTAGGCAAAGTGTCCTGATTCCCTCCTTGCCTTTTTTTACTTGTCAGTGGAAACCTATGGGCCCTTTGTACTTCGTTTTCCCATTGCCACCTAGCCTCAGGGAAGGCACCCTTTTAATAGCCTAATCACATATCCCCTTGCGTCCTGCCCTTCCACCCCTTCCTCCAGGCCCAAAAGCCTTACGTTGTTCCGTCTCTGACGGTTTTCAAAGTCCTCAACTTTCCATTGCAGGTCTTCCACTATCTTTGCCTGTTCCATCTTAAATTTCTGCCAATCTGTTGCCTCGTCCTCCAATCTTCCCGTCCTTTCTTCTACCAGCTCCACTCTCCCCTCCACTTCCTCATACTTCTTGTTCATCTTCCTTATGGAGGCTTGTATTTTTTTAGTATCATGCCTGGCTCTTCGGCTTTCTGCCCTGGCCTCTCCCTGTATTTGCTTTAGCATGTTAACTAATAGGTCTAGGGTAGCGTGATTCCCTAACCCATCCTCCTCTCTTGCAAAGTCCTTCCCCTGTGTCCCTTGCATGCCCTCATGAAAGGAGCCTGCTGTGGCGGAATAATCCCACAGAAGCTTTTTGTTTGTTTTTGCATATAAAATACGTTTTATAGCTGACTTTTTCTTCTTCTGAGCGTTTATTACACCAGATTCAGTCCTTTCTTCCTCCTCCGACGACGACAATTCCGTTGTCCCTGACTCTTCTCTCACACTGGATGACCTTGACCCCTCATTAACTGAGAAAAATGTATCCCCTTCGCGTTCTTTTTGTGAGTCTAGACTCACCAGACTTCCCCAATTTGCATCCGATTTCATCTTCGAGTTATTACTAATCTCAGCCTCTACCTGCAGCAAAGCGTCCATCATTAAAGCATTATTCATACCTTCCACCTCCTTTATCGTTAGCCCTCCGTTTCCTTTTGTTTCTTGGGTTTTTCTCTCTCCTATGCAAGGTCCTGTAGCAGAAGCCTCTGCAACCGCCTCCGCCGCTCGATCCAACATTCTGTTCTCCTCCGCACTGGGCATGCTCTCTCCTATGCGCCTCCCAGGTTGCTCGGCAACCCTGATGCTGCCCTTCGCGAGGAGGTTCTGCTCTGCGTGGCTCCCATCTGAACAAACGCCATTGCTCCCTGGCTGTCCACCGGCTTGCTCCACCGTCTGCTCCACGATCTCGACAAAGCTTCCACCGCCATCGGTGCATTTCACCTCTACTGGCTGTTCCTCAGCGATGTCAACGGAGCACGCTCCTGTACCCTTGCCGGGTCCGTCAGGCAGAGCCGCCATGGATCTCTTAGCAAATGTCTCCGACAAGGTAGGCTGTCTCAACGCTGCCTCCTTATCCTTGTCTTTGCTCGCTACGCTGGGATTTTTGGTGTTCTGTTTACTTTCTTTAGTATCTCTGTCGGCTGCTAGGTTTATTATCTCTCCTTGCAGCGATACGCTCCGTGTTGCTCCAGCCTGTGCCTTCAGTTCTGCCTTCTTTTCTCTCTCGATCTTCCTTTGCTGCGCCTTCTGAGTTGCACTTAATGCAGGAGTGGTTTTCCTGCCAGGTATCGGGACTTTCGGTATAGCCCCCGGTCCGCTAGCCTCCTTTAAGCGCGACGCCATTCTTCTCTTCTCCCTGCTAAAGTCTCCTATCCAGCGTTTAGTCTGCGCCGCTCTCCAAAGCCTCAGGACTGTCCAATGCACCAGCCACATAGCCACATAATTTCACCACATCGCTCCAACCTGGTACAGGAGAGGGAGTGAAATGCGACTACTCCCTACAATGCACTAGCGGCCATCTTGCCCCTCGCTGTGGATAGCAATTAGTCACAACTAGATTGTAATAAGACAATTAGAAGCAAGTTTATAAAGGGGGATATCTGGCCCTAATTTATTATGTTCTACAATAAAATTGTCACAACACATGCTATTACTATGAAAAAATACATAATAGATCACACGCGGTAAATAGCCGGCAAGGCACAAAATAACGTACCAAATTATGAGCATCCATCACAGCTCTCTTAGATTTGACTATAAAGATGGGAGGAGAAGATGTGTTGATTTCAACTTCTTCAGCCTTTTCTTTCTGTGGCAAATTATGTAGTTCTGGGTGAACCTTCATTTATCATGAACACAGCTTTCAGTAACTAGATATTATCCCAACCAAGGCTCGAATGATGCCATAACAACAAGAAACAAGTACTTTTGATATGAACACTTTAGGTATTTTAAAGACAACAGTCATGTATTGTTCTTAGGTAGATCCATGATTGTAAATGAACTTGTACCACCAGTGGCGGCTGGTGGAGTTTAAAAATGGTGAGGCGTCGAGTGAAACCATGTGTGTGTCTGAGCAAGAGGAGGGAGCAAACATGACTGTGCTAAGACTGGATTGGAGGGGTAAGGACGGATATTTCCCCCAGAAAGGGTTCTATATTTATAACAAAGGGCTGAAATGGTGCATTTTCCAATATAATTTCTGTAATAAAAATGACCAAGAACCTATGGGTTGAGCATATAATTCATGTAGATGGGCTAGAACCTATATATCCCATTATCAGACTATAATGCTGTGATAATTTAGGGAGATTTATTTTAAGACCATGAATATTGTGAAGATAGTGAGTTATACATTTCTTTTTTAAAACATATGCTATCATTGTTAAGCTTTTAGGCCTAGATGTAGGTAATTTCATTTTACCACTTCTTAAATACCGAATTTTACCGATTCGGTATTTAAGAAGTGGTAAAATAGAGGGGGGAGGGGGGGGATGTAGGTATTACAGAATCGGTAAATACCGAATCGTTAAGATTCGGTATTTACCGATTCTGTAAATTCTGATTTGGTAATGCCCATTGATTCCTATGGGCATTGAAGCCCATAGGAATCAATGGGCATTACCGAATCGGTATTTACCCATTCTGTAAATACCGATTCCAGCAAGGGTGCAGGGGGTGTCACTTTGACACCCTCTAGCACCCCAAATACAGGCATGTGTGCCATGTGGCACACAGACATGCCCTAAGGGCATGTCTGTCTGTCACATGGCATAGGTGTGCATGCACACATGTGCATGCACACCTGGATTCAGTATTTTACCACCCAATTGTATTGGGTGGTAAAATACCGAATCTGAAAGGCCTTTGGGACTCAGAAGAGTCCCACCTACATCTGGAAGTTACCGAATCGGTAAAAATACCGATTCGGTATTTTACCGAATCGGTAAATTTACAGATTCGGTAAAATTGGCCCCCTACATCCCAATAACCCATTTACCGGTCGGTAACGGCCGAAATCGGCCGTTACCGGCCGGTAAATGGCCACCTACATCTGGCCCTTAGTGTTCTGTAAGACTGCAATGCTATGAATATGCACTGCGTTAGGACATTTTTATGTGTTTTATAATATGTTACCCCGAAACCGGTCCCAGGATGCTTGTTTCTGGTCCAGGGAGGACCTGGCCTGGCAGTTTGGGCCGGACTGTTCACTTGAGGCACACAGTCAAGATTGATTTGCATATGGCTGGGTCCAAACTGGGGCGGTGAAAAGAGCTAAAGAATGATGATGGATTCAACCCAAATCTCTGACTGGGGATGAGTGTCTGAAAAGTTTCCATCGTCTCCTTGTGTTTGCTTTATAATGCGTTCATAACATGAAGTTAGTTCTCAATTAGATATCCCAGCTGCTAATGATAATGAGTATATTTAAAAGAGGAAATGGGCGCTCAGATATTACATCTTAGAAACAGTTGAATACATTACAGATGTAGGTGGCCATTTACCGGCCGGTAACGTCCGATTTCGGCCGTTACCGACCGGTAAATGGGTTATTGGGATGTAGGGGGCCAATTTTACAGAATCGGTAAATTTACCGATTCGGTAAAATACCGAATCGGTAAATTTACTGATTCAGTAAAATTGGCCCAATACATCCCAATAACCCATTTACCGGCCGGTAAATGGCCACCTACATCTGGCCCTTAGTGTTCTGTAAGACTGCAATGCTATGAATAAGCACTGCGTTAGGACATTTTTATGTGTTTTATTTTATTTTTTTATTTATTTATTTATTAAAGTTTTGTATAGCGCTAGCTGGACCCGAGGGTATCAGAGCGCTTCACAGCAAGAATAAAGGCGTTTAGACAGACAATGCGGACAAAAAACACGGCAATGAGCACAGGAGTGAGTACAGTCTGTACAATAGCAGCCAGGCGTGAAACAGGGCATAGAGTCGTAGGCAAGTCAATCAGCTCTGGGGTGAACGAGAACATGAAACTATAAAGTCTAGGTTGAGTTCTAGTTGGTTCCGGAACGCTCGAGGAAGAGGACTTTGAGTAACTTCTTGAATTTCGGGAAGGATGCGGTCATTCTGATGTGTGGGGGGATGGAGTTCCATATCTTGGGAGCATTGCCCGCAAAGGATTTGCTAGATGTTGAAAGTTTCTGGGATTTCAGAGGAATGAGTAGGAGCGTGTTGGAGCTTCTGAGGTTTCTAGACTGACCGGCCCTTTTGAGCTTGTTGGCCAGATATTCCGGTTTGCCTGTATGCAGGGCTTTATGTGTGAGGCAGGCTGTGCGGAAGCTAGCTCGTTGGTCAATAGGGAGCCACTTCAGATTCTTAAGAGCTGGGGTGATGTGATCATATTTCTTTGTTCCCGTGATCATTCTTGCAGCGGCATTTAGGGTAGAGGTCAGAGGTCGCAGGTGCGATTTGGCTGTTCCAGTCAGAGTGGCAATGCCGTAGTCAATTCTGGGGAGAACCAGAGCCTGCGTGGCCTGTTTCAAGTCTTTTGTGGGGAGAAATGGTTTTAGTTTGTAGAGCAATTTCAGGTTCAGGAAGGCACTTTTGGCAGTTTTTGAGACATGTTCTTTCATATCCAGTTTGGGGTCAAGGGTGATCCCTAGGGATTTTATGGAGTTCGATTGAACAAGAGGAACATTCAGGGCGTTTAAGGCTTTGAGCCATTCAAGAATTTGGGGGTTTTCTTCTTTGTTAGAGATGAGGAGCACTTCAGTTTTTTCCTCATTGAGTTTGAGGTGGTTGGAAGAGAGCCAGAGCTGAACTTCGGTAAGTGTGTGGTTCAGTCTGTTCAGTCTATATGTTTTATAATATGTTACCCCAAAACCGGTCCCAGGATGCTTGTTTCTGGTCCAGGGAGGACCTGGCCTGGCAGTTTGGGCCGGACTGTTCACTTGAGGCACACAGTCAAGATGGATTTGCATATGGCTGGGTCCAAACTGGGGCGGCGAAAAGAGCTAAAGAATGATGATGGATTCAACCCAAATCTCTGACTGGGGATGAGTGTCTGAAAAGTTTCCATCGTCTCCTTGTGTTTGCTTTATAATGCGTTCATAACATGAAGTTAGTTCTCAATTAGATATCCCAGCAGATAATGAGTATATTTAAAAGAGGAAATGGGCGCTCAGATATTACATCTTAGAAACAGTTGAATACATTACAGTGGACAGCAAAGCCTTTCCATAAAGTACAATCATCAACATAGTACGGTCTTGAGTATGAGCAAAGAACAAACGCATATGCTCTTTTTGGGCATGAATTGTTTGTGGTACACATAAAAATATAACAATATTTTGTCTTTCTATTAAACAGCCATCACCCTTTGAGGGAGGTCCAATGTAGGTAAACATTACAACAAAGATAACTATATTGTTTTACAGTTCTTAGCCATGTAAGTGTATTTTGATTGGTGTACTGTGTTTATCATGAAGGGCAAGGACACACTGAAAGGAAGAGTATGCCTGTAGTAGTGCTACCAGCCTTCCTGTCGAGATTCTAGTGGAAGACATGTACAGGATGACCTTTGAATGATAAGTGAGGAAAACAATAAGGAGGCTCTTGAGAGGTTGTGGTGATCAGTGTTGTTTTATGGCACTCAAAATGATACTTTGCATTATGCCATTTTAAATATTTTGTTGCTCCTGAAAAACAGCAAAGACACAAAAAGTAAACAGTGTTAAATTACATCTCTGTGCCACTTTGCTCAGCTTCATTCTTCCAGGGATTCGTGCTGCTTTTGCTTTTCAGAAGGAAAAAGAAGTCAACGTTCCTAATTTCATCTATATTGACAAAATGGATGGTGAGGTCTCGCCTTTAGGACCTTATAAGAGTCAAGCCGTGCAGCAAATTATTCATCACATTATATTAGCCATAAAGGACTTAAATGTATGTAGTAAATCATCTATGATATACTGGTCCAAATTACTGCCAGGGATTCATTAAATTCCGTTGACAGTGTTGGCATTCTGATTCCTATGCAGATTTGAGCAGGGATGGGAATGATGAGGTGTGTGGAAATGAAGTCTCTCCTAAATTGTTATGTAATATATAGAGACAATGGTCACGTACGTTCAAAATTGAAGAAATGAGGCAAAATGTATTTGTTAAAAATACAAACAGAAATGGTTACACTGCATAGACAGCAACACAAGTCTTGAAAGAAATTCAAAATAGGTTCTAAAATGCTAAATATTATTTGTACAATGTCAATAACAGGATTACCATGTTACAGCTGTGCGCAGATGAATATTACAATAAAGGCGTCGCCCAGTCCAAGAAGGGAAATGAAAAAAAACACAGTCAAAACAAAGGAGAAATTAAAACGTACTGCATTTTTTAAACTCTGTGTCCAAATACATGAAAACCTCGAATTATCTAATATGCGGTTTGCTCCAAGAAGTGCAGTAAACGGTTCAGGAGAAGAGCTTAGATGGATATTGGCACAAGCAGTTTGTTAGGTTCCTGAACAATATTTTGGGTCCCTGCTATACAAATAGGTAAAACAAGCTCCCTCGGAAGACAGAACCTGACATTTGCCCTCTGATTCAGAATGCACAGCAAATGTGACAAGATGAGAGCAACATTTGAAGGCCTGCTTCATGACAGTGAGGACACTTGGAAGAATACAAGAAGCGATAGTGAACAAGCTTTGTTCCTTAGGACAGATGAAGACATACTGGATAAGCTAAAACAAATAAAGCACGCAAATAGAATGCCAGAAAATGTGAGTTACAAACCACAAAGCCAATGGTAAGCAATGGGCAGAATGCATTCCCAGGGAAGCTTTCGGAATGCCCACAAAACGTATCTTCACAACCAGACAGTTAGGCTGTCTGTTAGGCTGCTACCTAAAAAGCTGCTTTGTAAAACAAACATTGTGCATCATGATAATTATACTCCTTTCCCAAAAAATGGATTACAATGTGCAATTCAGCCCCCCATATATTTAAGTAACTCCTCATTGAGACAAGGAAAAAGGAAGGAAGCACTCGAGAATGCAGGACCTAGGTTATTTAAGAAACAAAAAATTGGTAAAAAACATGATAGAAGTATGGGAAACCGATATGGGATATCCATACCTAGAAGCACTCCCGAACTATGGCTTTAGATGGGATATTTTAAAAATGAGAATTGGCATCAACCCCTGGCGAGTGGAGGAGAAAGTCACGGCAGAAATGATGTACCCAGATGGTTTATGCAAATGCGGTATGGGGTCTAAATGTGAGATCATGCACATTCTTCTTGATTGTCTCATGTGTGTTGAAGTGAGAAAACGGATCCTACGACCCATATTCATAAAATATGACACAAGAGTGAGAGCCCAAGCAATTGATTTAATGCTAAGAATGGAATATCTAGAAATAGCTATAGCTCTGGGTTACTACCTGAAAGAAATAAATCTAATGGTCAGGGGAAAGCCCGAAGAAGTGCAGTGAGAAACCCCAGTTACCGTGCATACAATAAAAGAAGAAGAGTAACTTAGACGGGACAAGTCCTATGGGTATTAATATCTTTTTAATCTCCTTACTGTAGTGGTGCACCGCTGAAGATAACGAATAGCCTTGATTTTAAATGTTCAAGACGATTTCGCTTTTAAGTAGAATGTTTTGTACATTTTTTACCTTTTAAAGATTTTAACAAAAGCTGTATATTGTTTACTAATAACTAATTATGTACAATACCCTGAATTTTACTCAATTGGTTTTAAAGACTAAGGTCTAAATAAACAGAGTTTTTCTCTCTCTCTCTCCTCATTGAGACAACTGCTTACCCCTGAGGTACTCAATGAAGCCAGTTAATGTATTATGTTTCACCTGAATTTAATACAGAATTCAAATTGCACAATGGCCCAGGAAGTTATTAGGAGAGCTGCAAGATGAGTAGATCATGTGTTGCATTTGAAACCTTCTGTGCGCCTCTTCTTTACTAAACATTTATGGTCATTCTATAATTGAAGATGGAATAAAAAAGGAAGACAGTGAGCACATCACTAATGAGGAGGAAAACAAGTAGAATGTGCACTCTCCACGCAGAGCCTAAATGATGTGGCAGTGTGTCATCTTCCGTTCTGCTTTGCAACTCAGAGTGACTTTTCCAAAGAAAACACTTGACGAGGAAAAACAAACACGGCCACTTTCCACAATTTTTTTACTCTGCCAGAACTTTAATTAGGCTCATTTCAAAGTGAAGCCACCCATGAGTTCTGGTTTATGGAGTACAAAAGCGCCACTCGCTGTACCAAGAAAGCCCTGAGTACACATGCTGTGATGGAAGTCTTCTTATGAGAGGGAAAATGGCAGCTCTTTGAGTCCAAGGGCAGGTTCCGATATATGAGGAAAGAAGAATTTTCTCTGCCTCAATTAAATAGAGTTTAGGTATCTGAATGTGCAGGAAACAACACTTCTGCTCCAAAGTTAGCCTCAAGATAGACTAGTTCCAATGTATTCATCAAGAGAGAGGGATGAGGAATACTTGTCCCGTTCAGTTCCCCAAGGACAGTATTGTGATAATCAAGTAGAAAAGGACACTTGTATCTACAGAAACCATTGGTTCACTTTGACAACCCTCATAGACGCTAAAGATTTTGACGATGCGGTATATTTGTTTTTCCGCCCCTCATCTAGCGACATGGCATAGTCATTGGGTGGTCAAAGGTAAAGTATGCCTGCCTCACCCGAGGCACCTCTGGAAAGTGTAGAAGTGTCCAGAGATCAAAAAGGAGAAGGTTCAATGGCCAACCTGCGAGGGAGTTTTGTAAAAAACAGTATAGTCACCATGAACAAATTTATTAAAGAAGGTGAATACTGTAGGCTAAAATCAAATGGATATATTCGATAATCGTGTGACTAGATTATCATATGTAAAGTTTTTTTTAAAGTCGACATGTTTCAGCTCCTAGTGGCCCAGGAGGGTCGGTAGAGCTTTCGTCAGGACATAAACAAAGAAGTTCTACTTACACCACTTGTGCAGTATTCAAATGCTTAATGGCAATCATGGAAATGTTATCCTGTATTTTAGGAAACAAAAAAACAACAACATCATACTGTTCACATGTGAATCTGAGGCATACCGGACTGTTCAACTAACACAGTCTCTGTAACACTATACACATTGGAAAGTGCTATTTTAGGGTGCACAATGATAAGTGCACTCAAACTCTTAGAATGGTGAAGAAGATAAAAACGGTGAGGGAACACGGGCATAGGTCTCAGTGGAGGACAGTGGAAAGCAGGCTCTGGCTGTAAGAATATTATTAAAGCCCAAGAGCCCGTAATTGCTAGCGCGATAGGCGCTGTCAGGCTGTCAGAAAACGGCGAAATTCCTAAAGAAAGAATCTCACACTATAGTGTCTAACGGTTTCAGGAATACGTGCAATTTAGCAATGGTGTCAATAAAAATTCTGAACAACAAGCCAAACAAAATTGCATTCCAAGCGCATTAGGATAGTTATCGAGTACTTAGCGGTATAGTACCTGAATGCCTGGGAAATATTTCCTCTTCAGGGTGCTAAGGGCCGCTGTGTTGTAGTCTCAGCTGTAAATAATAGATACGGCTTTACAATTATATGGTACACCTCCAGAGCTAATGGTGTCCTCGGAGACTTCACACTTACCCACGTGTGTTGCTAAAGTTGTCTGTGCTGGCTCTGCCCCTGGAAGCGCCGGGCGCGACCAGGACAACGTCTCATGACGCTGTTCAATGGAAATAGACGTTGTCTACCAGTTGGAAAACAGACTAGCGTCCAGGCTGTTGGCAAATTTAGAACCAACGTCCATCTCGATCTATATGTTAGCGGAATATCGAGTGGGGACATTAATATTTTAATAATGCTCAACCTCATCAGGGTCGATGAGCAGGTATTTCACTAGCAAATTTTATTTAGATATTCGATTAATTAGTGCTTGTATATCTTGATCAGGTAGGGAATGCCATGGTGTTATAAAACTCAAATACTGAAATTATAAACAAAAATGAAAATAAAAATAATAATAAGGCCCAATCTTATTCAGAGATTAATTTAATCTATGTGCACTATGTGAATTGCCAATTGCTCAGGGGGATCAGACATGTAGCAAATTTAGATAGGGAGGGTAAGGTGAAAGTGTGCCATGAGCTAGTCTGCCCAGATCGCTCAATAGAAATGATGCCAGGGAATATTATCGTTCATCCCTGACACATGGGTGTTAAGACGATTCACCCATCTTTGCTCCTTTTTGAAGAGAATTTGTTCAGCATTAGTGTCTCTGTCTTGAAGCATCTCAAGGACCGTCCATCTCAATTCATCGCATGTATGGCCAGCTGCAACATAATGGGCACATAACTTTGTTGTGTTCTTCTTGAGTCTCACATTGCTTCTATGTTCTCCAATGCGGACTTTCACTTTCCTGCAGGTCATGCCTACATATTGTTTCTGGCAGGGACAGGTGATCAGGTATATCACGTGAGTTGAGTTGCAGTTCGTATGTTGACGTTGGGTCCATAGCAATTGGTCAGTTAGTTGTAATGTTTTTGTGTGCCTTGTGAATTTGCAAACTCCACACATCCCACAGGGATAATGTCCTGTGACTGGAGCCATGTTGAGATCTCTGACGTTCAACACCGGTCGTCTTGTGCGAGGGCGTGTGTGAACGAGTACATCTCTGATGTTTTTTGTTCTCCTGTTAGCAAATCTGGGCTTGGGCCAGTTGTAAGCACCAGAATTAATAATTGGCCAATGTTTCTTTATCAGTTTTTGGACCTCGTACGTTGCTGGACAGAAGGTAGTGACGCAGGTCACTTGGGGCTAGATGTAGGTAAAGCATATTTACCGACCCTTAAATACCGAATTTTACCGATTCGGTATTTAAAAGTCGGTAAATATGAAGGGGGGAGATGTAGGGAAATCCAGATGTTTATTTACCGAATCGGTAAAAGTCGGTATTTACCGATTCGGTAAATACCGACCTGTAATGCTCCATTCATTCCTATGGGCTATGAAGCCCATAGGAATGAATGGGGCATTACAGGTCGGTATTTACCGATCGGTAAATACAGATTTTTGGCAAGGGTGCAGGGGGTGTCACTTTGACACCCTCTAGCACCCCCAAAAAAGGTTCGGGGGCCATATGGCAGGCATACCTGCCCTAAGGGCAGGTCTGCCTGTCATATGGCACAGGTGTGCATGCGCACATTTGCATGCACACCTGAATCGGTATTTCACCATCAAATTGAATTTGATGGTAAAATACCGATTTCTAAGGCCTTGTGGGACTCATAAGAGTCCCACCTACATATCGATTTTACAGATTCTGTAAATATACCGGTCAGTAAATTTACCGACCGGTATATTTACAGATTCTGTAAAATTACCTATCGGTAAATTTACAGAACGGTAAATTTACCGATTCTGCCCCCTACATCTCAAATGCCTTTTACCGGTCGGTAACGGCCGAATTCGGCCGTTACCGACCGGTAAAAGCCTACCTACATCTGGCCCTAGGTCTTTTACTGGTTCTTTTTCATAGATCTGTAACAAACAGTCACGTGGTTGGTTGTTTGCCCTTTTCCTGCATTTGGAGATAACTCGAGTGGTGTAGTCTCTGGCTTGAAGTTTTTCACTCAAGATTCGTGCCTGATGTTTATAGTCACTTGTTTTGCTGCAGTTGCGTTTATGTCGTAAAACTGGCTATATGGGAGATTATCCCTCAAAGGTTGAGGGTGATAGCTCAGGTACAACAGAAGGCTATTCTTGGCAGTGGGCTTTGTGTACGTCTTCGTTTCCAGTTTTTTATTTTCACAAAAAAGCGTCAAGTCCAGGAAATCAATGCTTTTATTGCTTGCAGTAAACGTGAAATTTAGCCAAGGGTCTTGCCCATTTAGCCAATCAATGAACCTCTGTAGATCTTGTTTGATGTCCCAAATCAGCAAGACGTCATCGATGTAACGTTTCCAGTATAGTATACTGGAAACGAAAGGATTTTTGTTGTTCAGAACACAGTTCTTCTCAAACTGACTAACATACAATCCCGCCACCGAAGGGGCAAAGGCACTGCCCATAGAAGTCCCATGGCATTGTAGGAATAGTTGTTGGTTGTATTCAAAATAGTTCTCTTTTAGAGCCATGTGACAGCATTCCAAAATGAAATGGCGAGGTGTGTGGTAAGTCCATTCTTCTTGGAAGAGTAAGTCTTCAAGCATTTGCAGTGTTTCATCCTGAGGTAAACTTGTGTATAAGGATTCGACATCTAACCCCACTAGGAGCATAGTATCCGGATCGAAATCCTTATTCGCAATTTGTATCAAAAGGTCACGAGTATCCTTTAAATATGTAGGTGTCCGTTGTACAACAGGTTTGAGGAACTGATCCGCAAACTTAGACAGAGGTTCGAGGAGAGAACCAATGCCCGATACTATTGGGCGACCAGGTGGGGGTGATTGGTTTTTGTGGGTCTTTGGTAAGGAATAAAAGAAAGGGACTTTTGTTGATCTTTGTGTCAAATAGTCGGCTTCCTTCTTCGAAATCCACCCATTCACCTCTGCTTCGTGTGTCATGATCGCTATGGTGTTCGTGATTCTCTCAGTAGGGTCCGAATCAAGTCGTTTATAGAAGGTTTCGTTTGAAAGCAGGGCGAGGCACTGTTGATTATAACCTTCTTTAGTCAATATGACAACTCCCCCACCCTTATCCGCGGGTTTGATGACTATATTGTCATTTTCCTTCAGCTCAGTGAGCGCTAGGCGTTCCAGTCTGTTCAAATTTTGAAAGGCTTTTTTGTTATGATCAAGATTGTCAATGCCTTTGAGAATAGCCTGTTCAAAAGCTAAAATTTCCAGGGGGATTGCATTGGTAGGAGGTACAAACTTCGATTTTCTTCGTAGGGTAGTGTCTCCTTCATTGTTTTGAACCGGTGTCCCTTCAAAAAAGGCCTTTAATTTAAGAGTTCTGCAAAATTCTGATAGCTCACACTTAAGTTTGAATGGATCAAGTGGAGGAGTTGGAACAAAACCAAGGCCTTTGTTAAGGATGGTCACTTGATCCGGAGTCAGCGGAACGTCGGATAGGTTAACAATTAGGGAGTTTTTTTGTTTGTCACTGATTGGGCTGATGTCATACTCCTGGTTTGCACGTTGGGTACGTGGTCTTGCCAGGTCAGATTTTTCTTCTTGCCTCTTGGTTGGTTCTGGCCTTGGCCTAAAAAAGATTGCTGTGTTTGGTGTGAAGTACTGGCCATCGGCATTTGCATCATCTGGTTCCCCATCTGTGGATTTTGATCCATATTTGTATTATAGGGGTTCATCCATCCGCCGAACGGAGGCATGTAAGGTTGGAAAAAGGGCATCGGGTTTCCTTGGAAGAAGGGTGGTCTTTGCCATCTGTTACCTCTATTTCCTCTGTTGCCTCTATTTCCTCGTCTCGGTCCGCGGTATCTAGGGTTATAACCACCTCTTCTTGTCGTTTGTTGTTCTTGGTTCCCATCTGAACCATCTGATGACCCACCTGTGTAGTCAGCGTCAGACCCAGACTCAGTTACTGTGTAGTCCTGCTTCGAATAAGGGTGCATGCGTTCCTGGCTAAATTTCTTTACATCTTTCGCTAGCTTTTGCAATTTGGTTTGCATAAGGAACTCTTGGGTTTCATCCATTTCCTTTGTGATCTCTTCTAGTCTTTTCTTATAAATGAGAGGATTGATGTTTTTTTGTAATTCTTGTTCACAGGTTTTTATCTCTGCCAGTAGAGCCTCCGAGAGTCTTTTGGCTGTTTTGACTATTAGGACTAGATAGTCAAGGGTACATTTCCACGATATGGATGACCAATCGCGACGAAACGCTAGATCGTGTAAGAAAATACGAGGGGCATTCGATATCCATAAGCCCTTAGGTGCAGTTTTGAATCGTAAGTACTCGGTCATGATAATACCATGAATGGCAGTTCGTATCTGTTCTCTTTTTTTGTTAGACAAATTTTCCCAGTCATCTGTCTGCGCAATAGCTTCAGAGAGATCTGAATTTTGAAGCAGAGGCTGTGCTGCTAGGATTTCATCAATGTCGTTTCCGGTGAAACTCAAGCCACTGTTTCCCTCCATCATTCACCACTCGAAGTTAAAAAACAAAATACTATCACACTGCTATTAAAAATTATAGCGAGGATAGATTCTTCCCACAGCTGCACGCTGCTTTAAAGGCGTTCATCAAGAGAGAGGGATGAGGAATACTTGTCCCGTTCAGTTCCCCAAGGACGGTATTGTGATAATCAAGTAGAAAAGGACACTTGTATCTACAGAAACCATTGGTTCACTTTGACAACCCTCATAGACGCTAAAGATTTTGACGATGCGGTATATTTGTTTTTCCGCCCCTCATCTAGCGACATGGCATAGTCATTGGGTGGTCAAAGGTAAAGTATGCCTGCCTCACCCGAGGCACCTCTGGAAAGTGTAGAAGTGTCCAGAGATCAAAAAGGAGAAGGTTCAATGGCCAACCTGCGAGGGAGTTTTGTAAAAAACAGTATAGTCACCATGAACAAATTTATTAAAGAAGGTGAATACTGTAGGCTAAAATCAAATGGATATATTCGATAATCGTGTGACTAGATTATCATATGTAAAGTTTTTTTAAAAGTCGACATGTTTCAGCTCCTAGTGGCCCAGGAGGGTCGGTAGAGCTTTCGTCAGGACATAAACAAAGAAGTTCTACTTACACCACTTGTGCAGTATTCAAATGCTTAATGGCAATCATGGAAATGTTATCCTGTATTTTAGGAAACAAAAAAACAACAACATCATACTGTTCACATGTGAATCTGAGGCATACCGGACTGTTCAACTAACACAGTCTCTGTAACACTATACACATTGGAAAGTGCTATTTTAGGGTGCACAAGAACCTTCTCCTTTTTGATCTCTGGACACTTCTACACTTTCCAGAGGTGCCTCGGGTGAGGCAGGCATACTTTACCTTTGACCACCCAATGACTATGCCATGTCGCTAGATGAGGGGCGGAAAAACAAATATACCGCATCGTCAAAATCTTTAGCGTCTATGAGGGTTGTCAAAGTGAACCAATGGTTTCTGTAGATACAAGTGTCCTTTTCTACTTGATTATCACAATACTGTCCTTGGGGAACTGAACGGGACAAGTATTCCTCATCCCTCTCTCTTGATGAATGCCTTTAAAGCAGCGTGCAGCTGTGGGAAGAATCTATCCTCGCTATAATTTTTAATAGCAGTGTGATAGTATTTTGTTTTTTAACTTCGAGTGGTGAATGATGGAGGGAAACAGTGGCTTGAGTTTCACCGGAAGCGACATTGACGAAATCCTAGCAGCACAGCCTCTGCTTCAAAATTCAGATCTCTCTGAAGCTATTGCGCAGACAGATGACTGGGATAATTTGTCTAACAAAAAAAGAGAACAGATACGAACTGCCATTCATGGTATTATCATGACCGAGTACTTACGATTCAAAACTGCACCTAAGGGCTTATGGATATCGAATGCCCCTCGTATTTTCTTACACGATCTAGCGTTTCGTCGCGATTGGTCATCCATATCGTGGAAATGTACCCTTGACTATCTAGTCCTAATAGTCAAAACAGCCAAAAGACTCTCGGAGGCTCTACTGGCAGAGATAAAAACCTGTGAACAAGAATTACAAAAAAAATCAATCCTCTCATTTATAAGAAAAGACTAGAAGAGATCACAAAGGAAATGGATGAAACCCAAGAGTTCCTTATGCAAACCAAATTGCAAAAGCTAGCGAAAGATGTAAAGAAATTTAGCCAGGAACGCATGCACCCTTATTCGAAGCAGGACTACACAGTAACTGAGTCTGGGTCTGACGCTGACTCCACGGGTGGGTCATCAGATGGTTCAGATGGGAACCAAGAACAACAAACGACAAGAAGAGGTGGTTATATCCCTAGATACCGTGGACCGAGACGAGGAAATAGAGGCAACAGAGGAAATAGAGGTAACAGATGGCAAAGACCACCCTTCTTCCAAGGAAACCCGATGCCCTTTTTCCAACCTTACATGCCTCCGTTCGGCGGATGGATGAACCCCTATAATACAAATATGGATCAAAATCCACAGATGGGGAACCAGATGATGCAAATGCCGATGGCCAGTACTTCACACCAAACACAGCAATCTTTTTTAGGCCAAGGCCAGAACCAACCAAGAGGCAAGAAGAAAAATCTGACCTGGCAAGACCACGTACCCAACGTGCAAACCAGGAGTATGACATCAGCCCAATCAGTGACAAACAAAAAAACTCCCTAATTGTTAACCTATCCGACGTTCCGCTGACTCCGGATCAAGTGACCATCCTTAACAAAGGCCTTGGTTTTGTTCCAACTCCTCCACTTGATCCATTCAAACTTAAGTGTGAGCTATCAGAATTTTGCAGAACTCTTAAATTAAAGGCCTTTTTTGAAAGGACACCGGTTCAAAACAATGAAGGAGACACTACCCTACGAAGAAAATCGAAGTTTGTACCTCCTACCAATGCAATCCCCCTGGAAATTTTAGCTTTTGAACAGGCTATTCTCAAAGGCATTGACAATCTTGATCATAACAAAAAAGCCTTTCAAAATTTGAACAGACTGGAACGCCTAGCGCTCACTGAGCTGAAGGAAAATGACAATATAGTCATCAAACCCGCGGATAAGGGTGGGGGAGTTGTCATATTGACTAAAGAAGGTTATAATCAACAGTGCCTCGCCCTGCTTTCAAACGAAACCTTCTATAAACGACTTGATTCGGACCCTACTGAGAGAATCACGAACACCATAGCGATCATGACACACGAAGCAGAGGTGAATGGGTGGATTTCGAAGAAGGAAGCCGACTATTTGACACCAAGATCAACAAAAGTCCCTTTCTTTTATTCCTTACCAAAGACCCACAAAAACCAATCACCACCACCTGGTCGCCCAATAGTATCGGGCATTGGTTCTCTCCTCGAACCTCTGTCTAAGTTTGCGGATCAGTTCCTCAAACCTGTTGTACAACGGACACCTACATATTTAAAGGATACTCGTGACCTTTTGATACAAATTGCGAATAAGGATTTCGATCCGGATACTATGCTCCTAGTGGGGTTAGATGTCGAATCCTTATACACAAGTTTACCTCAGGATGAAACACTGCAAATGCTTGAAGACTTACTCTTCCAAGAAGAATGGACTTACCACACACCTCGCCATTTCATTTTGGAATGCTGTCACATGGCTCTAAAAGAGAACTATTTTGAATACAACCAACAACTATTCCTACAATGCCATGGGACTTCTATGGGCAGTGCCTTTGCCCCTTCGGTGGCGGGATTGTATGTTAGTCAGTTTGAGAAGAACTGTGTTCTGAACAACAAAAATCCTTTCGTTTCCAGTATACTATACTGGAAACGTTACATCGATGACGTCTTGCTGATTTGGGACATCAAACAAGATCTACAGAGGTTCATTGATTGGCTAAATGGGCAAGACCGTTGGCTAAATTTCACGTTTACTGCAAGGAATAAAAGCATTGATTTCCTGGACTTGACGCTTTTTTTGTGAAAATAAAAAACTGGAAACGAAGACGTACACAAAGCCCACTGCCAAGAATAGCCTTCTGTCGTACCTGAGCTATCACCCTCAACCTTTGAGGGATAATCTCCCATATAGCCAGTTTTTACGACATAAACGCAACTGCAGCAAAACAAGTGACTATAAACATCAGGCACGAATCTTGAGTGAAAAACTTCAAGCCAGAGACTACACCACTCGAGTTATCTCCAAATGCAGGAAAAGGGCAAACAACCAACCACGTGACTGTTTGTTACAGATCTATGAAAAAGAACCAGTAAAAGACCTAGTGACCTGCGTCACTACCTTCTGTCCAGCAACGTACGAGGTCCAAAAACTGATAAAGAAACATTGGCCAATTATTAATTCTGGTGCTTACAACTGGCCCAAGCCCAGATTTGCTAACAGGAGAACAAAAAACATCAGAGATGTACTCGTTCACACACGCCCTTGCACAAGACGACCGGTGTTGAACGTCAGAGATCTCAACATGGCTCCAGTCACAGGACATTATCCCTGTGGGATGTGTGGAGTTTGCAAATTCACAAGGCACACAAAAACATTACAACTAACTGACCAATTGCTATGGACCCAACGTCAACATACGAACTGCAACTCAACTCACGTGATATACCTGATCACCTGTCCCTGCCAGAAACAATATGTAGGCATGACCTGCAGGAAAGTGAAAGTCCGCATTGGAGAACATAGAAGCAATGTGAGACTCAAGAAGAACACAACGAAGTTATGTGCCCATTATGTTGCAGCTGGCCATACATGCGATGAATTGAGATGGACGGTCCTTGAGATGCTTCAAGACAGAGACACTAATGCTGAACAAATTCTCTTCGAAAAGGAGCAAAGATGGGTGAATCGTCTTAACACCCATGTGTCAGGGATGAACGATAATATTCCCTGGCATCATTTCTATTGAGCGATCTGGGCAGACTAGCTCATGGCACACTTTCACCTTACCCTCCCTATCTAAATTTGCTACATGTCTGATCCCCCTGAGCAATTGGCAATTCGCATAGTGCACATAGATTAAATTAATCTCTGAATAAGATTGGGCCTTATTATTATTTTTATTTTCATTTTTGTTTATAATTTCAGTATTTGAGTTTTATAACACCATGGCATTCCCTACCTGATCAAGATATACAAGCACTAATTAATCGAATATCTAAATAAAATTTGCTAGTGAAATGCCTGCTCATCGACCCTGATGAGGTTGAGCATTATTAAAATATTAATGTCCCCACTCGATATTCCGCTAACATATAGATCGAGATGGACGTTGGTTCTAAATTTGCCAACAGCCTGGACGCTAGTCTGTTTTCCAACTGGTAGACAACGTCTATTTCCATTGAACTGCGTCATAAGACGTTGTCCTGGTCGCGCCCGGCGCTTCCAGGGGCAGAGCCAGCACAGACAACTTTAGCAACACACGTGGGTAAGTGTGAAGTCTCCGAGGACACCATTCGCTCTGGAGGTGTACCATATAATTGTAAAGCCGTATCTATTATTTACAGCTGAGACTACAACACAGCGGCCCTTAGCACCCTGAAGAGGAAATATTTCCCAGGCATTCAGGTACTATACCGCTAAGTACTCGATAACTATCCTAATGCGCTTGGAATGCAATTTTGTTTGGCTTGTTGTTCAGAATTTTTATTGACACCATTGCTAAATTGCACGTATTCCTGAAACCGTTAGACACTATAGTGTGAGATTCTTTCTTTAGGAATTTCGCCGTTTTCTGACAGCCTGACAGCGCCTATCGCGCTAGCAATTACGGGCTCTTGGGCTTTAATAATATTCTTACAGCCAGAGCCTGCTTTCCACTGTCCTCCACTGAGACCTATGCCCGTGTTCCCTCACCGTTTTTATCTTCTTCACCATGCTAAGAGTTTGAGTGCACTTATCATTGTGCACCCTAAAATAGCACTTTCCAATGTGTATAGTGTTACAGAGACTGTGTTAGTTGAACAGTCCGGTATGCCTCAGATTCACATGTGAACAGTATGATGTTGTTGTTTTTTTGTTTCCTAAAATACAGGATAACATTTCCATGATTGCCATTAAGCATTTGAATACTGCACAAGTGGTGTAAGTAGAACTTCTTTGTTTATGTCCTGACGAAAGCTCTACCGACCCTCCTGGGCCACTAGGAGCTGAAACATGTCGACTTTTAAAAAAACTTTACATATGATAATCTAGTCACACGATTATCGAATATATCCATTTGATTTTAGCCTACAGTATTCACCATGGTGACTATACTGTTTTTTACAAAACTCCCTCGCAGGTTGGCCATTGAACCTTCTCCTTTTTGATCTCTGGACACTTCTACACTTTCCAGAGGTGCCTCGGGTGAGGCAGGCATACTTTACCTTTGACCACCCAATGACTATGCCATGTCGCTAGATGAGGGGCGGAAAAACAAATATACCGCATCGTCAAAATCTTTAGCGTCTATGAGGGTTGTCAAAGTGAACCAATGGTTTCTGTAGATACAAGTGTCCTTTTCTACTTGATTATCACAATAGTTCCAATGTATGTATGGAGAATACAGTAGCAAACTCTGTGCATTCATAAAGTAAAGCTATGAAGTGGCTGGTTAATGGTATGAGACTGACAGTTTATCCCAAGAGACAACGGGCCTCAAGACTTCATAGGAAGCTGCTGATAATGGGCTCATAGTAGGATCCAGCAGCCTGATCGGGCTTTCTTATGCTTTCAAATTTGTATGAGGGTGCCCGAATTGTTGAGGGAGCTCTTTGGTATGTGCCTTTGTTTTCTGTAGTCTGCAATAAGGGTATTATACAAGGTTTGCAACAATTTCACAGCCAATTCTTTCCATCGATGTTAGCCTAAAATATGATTAAATTGGTGTACCAGTGCATAGCACAACTTACCCACTCTGCCTGAAGGATTAAATTAAATAGGCGCTAAGTGAGTTAGAGGCTGGTGATGTCTAACAGGGTGACAATGAACATGCCCACAAAAGGGTAGTTTATTGTCAACTCTACTGTGCAAAGAGCACTCTCTGACAGCACCAAAGACTTGCATGCTTGCCCGAGCACAGAATACATAAGTGACACTTGCTGCAGCAATACCGGGTGAAAGCAGGACTCTGGAAGGGAAAATTGAAGGCTGGGAAAATGACAGCAGCCGGCCTACACGTCATGTAGTACAAGCAGGGTAGTTCAAGGCAGTGAATGGCACAGTCTGAGCTGCTTTCAGAATGGAGCTAATCAGTCAAACTAAGGCAGTGTTTTAGGATAGGGATGGGGAGGGTTTTCCTCACCAGCCAATCCGCACTGGTCCTCAGGGTGAGGCCTCCATTACACCCTGGTGTGGGCATGTTGGATAGGTATAAGCAAAGTCCTTCATCGATAAGCCACAAGCCCACCCACTGTAGGAAGACTGAAACCTTGAAATTGAAAACAAGCCCAACTCCAAAAACCAGAAGCATGAGCAAATAAAAAGGACATCATGCGTAGAGCACGTGTGCCACAACAAATATTTGAGGGAAGTGCTTGATTACGCTGAAGAGCGGTGGCAGTGAATAGTGTGCTATACGTGGTGTCAATGTAAAAAAAAGTTCCAAAGACAGGGCATTCAATAACAGAAATGGAAGAGCAGAAGTCCTGCGGATTCTCCATGGGAGTCAACAATTGAGAAAAAGTTGGGACAAGCAGATACCATTATCCAATAGAAGCAAAAAATGTTAAAGGACACTGACAAACGCCAATCAGAAGCTGAGGCGGACTGTAAGCCCACAGAGTGAATACTGTATCCTGCGAGAGATTGCATGCGCAGCCTAGGCTCGACCTAAAAAGGGGGAATTTGCATGACACAGTTTGACATGCAGCACAGTCCGGGACCAGAAAGATAGAAGCTGTGCAAAATAGACAGAGCACACTCTAGAGATTACGGTTCGAATTTCACACAAAAGAAAGTTGAATATTCAAGTTCCTGGCCTCTGATTGCACACTGTGCTAAACTCACCTGCTTAGCTTAACTTTGCAGTGTGCATTCACCTATAGCATCGACCAATCCACGTAGGAAATGGCAGCTTACTTGAAGCACAGAGCGGGAAGCTCAGCCCTGGAGTGTTCTCAGTGTGGCCATCAAAACCTCTACAGGCAAACTATGAACATACTTCAGTGCTCAACTTCCCGCCTCCACCCTCAATCCCCACCCCTTCACAGTTCATTACCGGGTGCCGTGGGGCCAGTGCAGTGAGGCCAGCTAACTCCACCTCATCCTTTAACGAGCTGTGAATGGGTATTGTAGCTGAAATTCCATTCCCTGATTGACTCAGAGCTTCTGACTGATGCGCCTGAGGCTAACTTCATTGCAAACAGCTAAAAGGGTGGAGTTTAGTCCAGGAGGCGATGGCTTTGCCGGGATGATGAAATCTCAGTCCTAAGGGCTGTGTAAAGCCTCAGCCCGACAAATGTATTGCAGCTGTGATTAATGCACATGCACTTCTGAGCATAAGATAGCTCAATGTTCACACAAATACAAGCATGTCTGAGGGTGAGGAATTTCTTAATAATATTTTTTGTAATGGGAAGACATTTTTAAATTGTGTGGAAAAATAAAGGGGGTGGTGCCCCGATGCTCATGTAGGGTAGGCGCCCCTGTGTACCATGCATATTTAGAAAAGATACAGATATTAAAAATATATTAATTAGGAGATATCTTTTAAAATAGAAGATTGCAGATTTGCCTGTGGTGTTATTAATCCATGTTCCATCTCTGAGTCACAGAAATGACAACATCTGCAGCAGCACTAAAAACAGATTGTGCTTAATTATGACAAAAAATGGCATAACATGTTTTATATGCAAATATTTATTAATCATTATTAGGACTTCCACAGTTACTTGACAGTATGTCCATGCCTTAAAACTGAATGTGGGTAACACACTGAACTTTAAAAAAAATCTGAATTAGAACGTTATAATTCATTTGTGCCTTAAGTCTCCCTATAAAAACCTGCTTCTAATTGTCCTACTGTCTATTTATGACATTACTCTTCCATTGTAATAAGAAAATGACATGGTTGTTCAACTGAAAGGACATAACAGCTGAGTTGTGAATTCACATTGCCTTCTGCGAGAGCAAGCCAAAAGGCAGGGTGCAGAGTAGATTAAAAAAATTAAAACCAGCACTTTTCAGATCTTCTGAGAATTTTTCTTAAAATAAACATAGGCTTAGTTAATTACACAAGTATAGGTATTGCTCTACATGTTACTGTCAATATGATGTAAAAGTGATGTACATTAAACTTCATATTGGTATGTTTAATTTTAAACTAAATATTTATTAAACGTGATATTTAACTAAAATGTAGCATGGTTATGTAAATGGGATTGAAATTAACTATAGGTAAAATAAGATATGTCACAAGTAAATCCTGTTAAGGGACTTTAGTCTGTTGGTTTGTTGACCGGTTGATTCAATTGTTCTGCTAAAGGAAAACGGAATATAGTTACACTTAGAAGAACAAACACCAGTTGTACAACCGTTTCTTCTACATTTTCCAGGGCCATTATCACCACCAGTACTATTAGCAAAACCACCACCAACACTATTACAACCACCATTGCCACCAGCATTAGTACCGCCATTTCATCTATCACCCATACTACTGTAGCCAGCTACAGGATTCTGACAGGCATGCAGAGGAACTAACAACCAAACTATGAACACTAGATTGGCCTGATGGTATCATCCCTAAAGCATGTAAGAGAGCCAGGAATAAAAACAGGGAGGTTTTGCTGGACCCTAAAGGAAACAAGTAGTAACCTACATTAATATGTGTGACCACATTTACTCCATTAGCAACTAACATCAAGAAAATTATAAATAAAAGATTAAACATTCTGAACATCGGAGACATCCAACTTGCAAAAGGTCGGAGAATTTATGAAACCTCTTATTAGGTACAAGACCAAAAAACCTGAAACAACTAACAGCATTACACATAATTGGGGCATTCCACCTGTAGACAATCATTTTTCTGGCGCCATTCTAATGTGTGTGATCTTACGATTTGAGCTAAGGAGTTGAAAATTGAACATAACATTATATGGCATCTAAAAAAACATGCTAACTGTAACACAAACAATGGTTTTTACATGATCTTTTGTCCCTGCAATATGAAATGTATGGGCATCTCATACAGATAAACGAACACAGGAGCACTATCCAATGTTGAAGATCTTTGTCTATAAAGACCACTCTCTTTCTTTTTTTTTTTTTTTTTTATAAATTTTTATGGAAGAAAAAGAGAGTGGCATTACACATATCAGGTGTCACACGATAAATACAATTCAAGAATGGGTGAGGGGATGTAGCCTTGCATACAATCGGTTATAAAGGATCATACGACGCCATCCTAATTACGCTTTAGTTACGCATACGAAAGGATATACAACTTGTAGGCGATCTAGAGCGATTACCATCCACAAGGCCCACCCATCGGGATACAGGAGAATCAGAGGCAGTGTAGACACGATATACGGGTAAAATCAGTGAAGGATAAACAGCCCGCCACTCGAAGGGAGAAAAAGAAAGAAAGTAGGACCATAGAACAAAACAAAGGCAAAATAATAAACCCCCCCCGAACCCCCCACCCTGCACCCCTGCAATGGCTACGGCCTCCCCCACTAGCAGCGTGCCTGACGCCCAGAAACTTGCCCTATTAGTAGGAAAAAAGCGGAGGAGGAGAATTAAAACACACTCCCGGTCTCCCTTACCCCCCGCCAAAAGCGACCACCCCGAAACATATCAAATACAATATGAGGCAAAGTAAGTAATCAAACGGGGGGAGTACAAGAAACACCACCCAACTCCCGTTACGTTATAGGTCACAATCCCGGCATCAGATAAAGATATTCTATCAAGCCCTAATAGTCAGATTCAACCCTGGCCAGTGCGGTTCATCATAATAGCCCCTATCACCCAAACCACAATCACAATGGAAAAATCAAAGCGTTCATAAAAGTTCAAGTCAATGGAATCGGATCGAAAACAGGATAAAAGTTCACGATATCCACAGATCAGGCGAGGAAAGGTGAGGAAGGATAGCGAAACTCTCCAATAGTCATTGAGGAACGTGTTGCAGCAATTAAGACTGTCCATGGCGATGTTTGGCGGAATAGGGATCGAGCAGGGGAAGCTGACGATGATAATAGGCGCGCTATCTGTTATGCGAGAATCAGCAAAGCATAGGAAATCAGGTTTCCGCACGGGGACCTCAGACTCAAGCGTACACTGCTCCACGGGTACCACAGCTGGCTGAGAACATGCCAAAGCGTCGTCGTGCGGTCTCAGACACATATTGTCCATTGTTACAAACAGTTTCTGGCACATGACGGTGATCTGCAAGTGGAGCGCCCCAATGGCGGCCATTACGGTCTGCAGCGATGGTGTGTCGTCTGTCCCCTCCATCCCCTCTCACGAAGCGACAAAGCAGGACTTGAACCCCGGAGGTCCACTGCTCCGGCGTAACAGGCACACACAAAGCCGATGACAACAGTGGGCGCTCTCCGCCTTGCAATATCGACACTTTCGCCGCTAGCGAGGGCCGAGCCCGTCCACCCCGGGAGGCTAGCGGAGTCTGCGGGTGTCGGACCCCGACCACAGCACCGGAGCGTCCCTCTGCTGTGTCCTCGATGTAAACAGTTCACAGAGCAGCCATTCGAAAAAGCAAATTGTGTCCCAGTTCAAGGGAGCGGACGCAGCCCAGGTCCCGTGGCCGATGTTGATCAACTCTAACCTGGATGGGCTAGAAATCGAGGCCCCGGCTTCCACACTGAGTTAGGCCGAGAATGGAACACGGCGTATCTTCGTGACCCGATAAGATGGAAATTTCGGGATTGCACCTTAAGAATCAGGAACACTTCATGTGCACGGAAGTCTGGTGCAAAGTAAGGATAAATTGCAGGATCTACGAGCTGCTGGCGGAGGTCGGCGGAGCCGGGAGCTTACGCGGCCATCTTGCTTGCTAGCGTAGCTCCTCCCTCCGACCACTCTCTTGCTTGAACTCAAACATAGCCCTGAACATCTGAAATGGATCATACTGGGGTATTGGCTGACAGGGGTGATATTCAAAGACAACAATTTGAGAGAGAACAGAAATGGGTATTTAAATTAAGCACATGTGTAACAGGATTGAATTACAAAACTCCATGGATTACTTTGAGGTGATAACAGGTAGCCCGTATATAAGCGTGCCGACAGAAACCCTAAGTTACCAACCCAAAAGGGGAAGAAATTAATTGTAACTTCATGAACATAGGATTGAATTATGAAAAACCATTGATTACTTTGATGAGATAATGGGTAGCCCAGATACAAGCTTCTTGACAGAAACCCTAAGCTACCAACCCAAAAGGGTAAGAAATGAACTGTAACTTCATGTACATAGACATAGTGAAGCCCTACATTCAACTCAGAAAATCTAATATTACTGATCCATATTCCAAGGTGTCAGACTCCTACTTATATTTTTGCAGGGACGCCATGCATTGATGAGAGGCTCCCAACTTCCCTCATCCACTATCGTACCAAACTGAGTCAAAGTAACAACAGTAAACCAGGGGAAGTAGGGACAAAACAGAGAAGGAAGAGAAATGAAGGTGTCCCATGACGTCCTCCACTCATGGACAGGACTGAACCACCAGGAGACAACTCTACCAAATGAGACAGAGACAGAATGGCTAAGTATGTAGAAGTGCTGAATTTAACCATTAGTATAAGGGTACAGGTGTGATTCTAAAGTACCTGAATGGTTCCCTTCTTCAGTTGGGTAATGACAAATTGTTCGAGTGGAGCTTATTAATCTTTGTCTATTGAAAACAAAAGGAAGGGTGTCAATAGGGTTATGCAATAAAGAAATACTAGGAAAAAAAGGAGAGCACACTGACACCTACCTATGGACTACTGGTAATGACCCGTGTAGACTGAACTCCTGAGTAGCGAACGAATTCTTTAGCAGCAGGCTAAATGTAATATAAACATAAATTCAGTATAGGAATGGAATTGAACTCCTCCTTAATGTCAGGAAGAATTAACAGGGCATTCCTGTTATCTTTCAGGAGTAGTCGTGTTTAACCAAAAAGTAGGAAAAGAAAGAAAAAGCATATCGCCACGGACAAGGGTTTACATCTGATAAGTATTCCTGATTTTTAAAGAAACATTTTATGCATAAGCAGCGCAAAGAGCGCTGCTACTGTAATGTACAGACGTTGTTTTTTTTTTCTTATCTGTCTTGTTGCAGGACCAAAAACCTTTCCACTTTGCAGACAGGCGGGAGAGGACGAACAGGAGCAACAGGAATTCACCAGAAGACCAGAGCGCGATGCTGAGAAGCCGCTAGTTGAGGATGCAACGCAAGAGCAGGAACAGGTACGTTGGAATCCTAACTGCGAACCGGAAGAACTGAAGGAAAGTGACCCAAAAGAGCCCCCTATAAGTACCAAACATTAGAACGCGAAGCATTCCAGAGTGGGGTCAAAGGAGTTGTATGCTCCTTTGCTGGTACCCACGTGCATTACGTAGCGGGACTGGCAGTCCTTACACAAGGAGATGTAAATGGGGAACACTTCTCCATACTAATAGATAGGAAACTACTCTCAAAATTTCATTTATGCAGTAAAAATGCTAACGTAAAACACAAATATGAGCTCCAAATAGTTTCTCATCATACATGGGGTATTTGACTGCATAGGAAGATACAATATCTTCACATATGGACTTGCATAATACACAACTCTGTGAGTCATTCTGCAGCCATTCTATGGACCCACACCCAAGACGGCACCTAAGAAAAGAACCCCACGTTACATAAAACATTACCGGACATGCACATACAAGGTACACAATTCATTTTAGATATGTGTTGAATCGACGGGGGCTTGGCTAGCGCCCGCAGGAGATGGCGGCATTTCTGTAGCTCTCCCGGGAAGCGGCGGTGAAGGGGGACATGGCGAGGCTCCCTCCGGTGATTTGAGACACCAAAATCACGGGACTAGCTGTTGGACTGCATGCAGCATCGGAGCAACCCCTTCACTGAGGCTTGCAATGTCGGGAGGCTCCATTTCCATACTCCGAGCAGTCAAGGAGCCTGGTGAGGTAGCGGCCATTTCCCGGTCCCCGCTGACGGAGCTTTGCTCCTAGCGGTATTCCGGTTTTTCCTTCGCTTGCTGCGAACAGTTTTCCTGCTCCACCTCCCTTATGCTCAAGTTCTTTAATACCCGCATCTCTGTGAAAGGCTAGCTTTGTGTGTGCAGCGTCTCATCTGGCGCTTCACGCACTTTGTTTGCCTCTGAGGAAACGTAGCCGCCATTATGTGAGTCCCGCTGACGGAGCTTGCTCCTAGCGGTAATTTGCTTTCCCTTGCTGTGGATTGCGCGCCCTACCAAATTCATCTCATTTTTGTTGCTGTCTTTAATGAAATGATCCCTTATACCATCGTTTGCTGCCACCAATTGAATTTCCTTCAATATGCATCGCTTGACTAACTGAGGAAAGTCATTTCTTATTTCATCATCATGACAGCCTGCTTTACAGCGAAGCTTCTAAAATATCCTTGAGAAGACCGATTATTTATGACTTTTCATTTCCTTGGCAACGATGCAGGTCTCAGATAGTTTTTTTTTTTGCCAAAGTTCGTTGTTCCAGCTATAGCATTGATGGCTAATTGTGCATTGGCCTACATTTAATACTTCACCTTCGGCTTTTCACTTGACTTTTTGGTACCTTCATTGACTTTTATTATAGCGAACTTTTTTTTTATACTGTTTCTCACAGATGCTTTATACGTTATTTAATGCATTGAGGTTTTTTGTATACTGTTTTCTTGAGCATGTCTGTGCATGTTTATTCTAACGTCCTTTTCTTTTAACTATTGGCTGGTATCTGTATTGAATGCTTGCTATTTGCCTTATTATTACACTTTGCTGTGTTTTTGAAATATTAGTCACATGCGCATAGTAGAATTTTGAATTCACTTTCTCTGCATTAGTGGCATTTACATATTTACTTCAACTTACTGTCTTCTCATTGTATTCCTCGCACTTCTTTTTAAGCAATAATTTTGCTGTTACATGTGTTTTCCTTCAGTTTTTACACATATACAGTGTCCTATGAGGTGAATTTCTTTCCTTAATGGGCAGGTTATCCAAGGATTTGCATAAACCCTCAACTTCTTCACGTAAATTACTAATTCACACAAGCTCCAGATTTCAGTGCCTTGCAATGGAAGATTCGCTGGAATCGTCATCCAAACATACATCATCACCATCAAATCCATCCGTATCCTCGGCTACTAAAGGTCCTATGAAAGGGTTAAAACAAAATCCTCCTTCTCCTCCAAAGCAGCCCAGCTTGGCCACCATGGATATCCTATTGCAAGAAATAGGGGCACTGCGCTCCTTCATTGATGTGACTAGAGCCACACTCCAAACGATCACGGACAAATTGTTAACTGTTGATGGAAGTGTTACCCAATTGGAGCAGGATGTTACTTCCTTGACCTCGTCTGTCTCTAAGGTAGACCCGTTGTGTGCACAGGTCTCAGCCATGCATAGAAAACTCAAAAATTTAGAAAATCATAATAGAAGGAATAACCTACGAATTTATGGTCTTCCGGAGCGGACAGAGGGGTCGGACCCCATGGTATTTTTCAAGACTTTTCTACCAAAAGTCCTATCATTACCTGATAGTACCATTCTCAATATACAGAGGGTGCACCGTCTTTGCCCCCCTCCAACTGCAATGTCCACCCAAGCTGTCAGGAAACCAAGAGGAGTTATCATATATTTCCTTGAATATACTGACTTGCTTAAAATTATTATCAGCTGCGAGAGCCATGAAGCGAATTACATGGTCGGGCAATTCTCTCTTTTTCTCTCAGGATTATGCCAAGGTCACCGCCGACAGACGCAAGGAATTTTTGTCACTACGTCCTCAACTGCGCTCGCTTGAAGCGCGTTATGGTCTGTTCCATCCATGTCTTTTTAGGGTGACTCTTAATAACAAAACCACTACTTATGAGGACCCACTGAAACTTAAGAGTTTTCTCTACTCACATAGCTCTACTGCGATGGATGCTGCATCTGTGTCTCATTTTACTTGAAGTTTACTATTGTTAACTTATGGTTTTATCCACATGCATTTATTACAGTGTGGCTCAATGGATAGAGCAGGCAGACCTTGATGCAGAGCTCGGGCCAGGGACCAGGGTTCGATTCCCGCCTCGGTGGGTCTCCGGCTCATTAATTCCCCTGACTGGATATTCTCGCCTCAGTGCCTGTTCTGATCATGGGTCCCACGCTGCAACTCTGGGCAATAGCTTGCTTAGTCTCCACAACGGCCCCAAAAGCGCTGGGATGCCTGGCTGCACCTGGGGGGGCCCACGAGTGGACATTTCCCAGGAAAGCCAGGAAGGGTTCCTAAGCGGTATACGGACAGCGCCGGGACACCTCCGGTGGAGGTAGCTGTGCGCTTTACAAATTCCGACATTTACATTTACATTACTGTTGATGGTTAATTCTTAGATATTGCTTTATCTTGACTTATATCTTATTATTTGGTTGTTAATGTTTTTCATTTGTTCTTTTGTTTCCATTTTATAGATCATTGTCCTGTGTGTTTCCTTTCCCCTCATTTTATTCCTGTAGTCTGCCGAGCCGTCTCTCCTTCCCGCCTTCCCTCACGAGTTGCGTACCCGTCATCATCCCATGTGGCCTTCATCCTCCCTACCCGTACATGTTCTGGATGTTCTGTAAGTCATATTTCTCCCTTCTTATCTTTCTTCTATTTTCTTTTCTTTTCTTGCCTTTTTCCTCTTCTTCTCTTTTGGATCCTACTCTTTTTTCGACTTTTTCTTCTTTCTTTATTTCTTCCTGGATGATTTCTTGTTCTCTATTTTTTTCTCTTGTTTTCTTCATACTCCTGTGTCCTTCATCAGCCGCTCTTTCATTTGCTCTAATTATTTTTAACTACAGTTTTTTCTCTATAGATTATTATATTGAATGCTATTTTTTGCTCATTCTTAAGTCTTTCTCCATACACACATGTTGTATTTTGTATTTTTCATGTATTCACACTTTCAGAGTTTTCTACAGTTTATTCTTAAGTCTTTGCTTTGATTTTTATGCATTCATTTTTGCTTCCCTAATATTGTTGTTCTGCCCTAACCAGCTTATTATGTACTTTTTTTCCTTGTTGAATGCCTTTAAAAATTGTTTCATGGAACGTTAGAGGTTTGCACTCCCCCATAAAGAGGCAGAGAGTCTTAACACACTTAGCTAAACTTAAAGCTGACATTGCCTGTTTACAAGAGTCACACCTTTCACCTGAAGAATCTGTCAAACTCAAAAGAGCCTGGGTTGGGGAGGTCTTCTTTTCCCCAGGTGACGGAAAGCGTAATGGGGTTCTCATTTTATTTCATAAATCCCTCTCAGTCAAGATAGTTGCTGACTTAGCGGATCAGCTTGGTAGATGGGTCTTGGTTAAATTTGTTGTGGATAATACTCCAGTTTCCCTTCTAAACGTATACGCTCCAACTACAGGTGATGCCTCCTTTTGGTCTTCTTTATCTCCTCACATTACCCAACACTATGAGGACAATTTCATTTTGGTGGGAGATTGCAATGAAGTTTTTGACCCCTTTCTAGATAGGCACTCCACCAGCACATATATTCCCCATGAGTCCCATAAATCTTTCAAACAACTCATTCATCAGTTTAAACTTATTGATGCCTGGAGGTTATGTAATCCTACTCTACGTGAGTACTCTTTCTTCTCCCCATCACATAACACTCAATCTCGTCTTGATTACTTTTTTATCTCACATCATCTTTCCCAATCTTTGTTTGCCTCTGACATTGGTTCTATTTTGATCTCGGATCATGCACCTGTTTCCAATTCCCTGGACGTTTTACAGAAGTCACCCCTCACTAAGAAATGGCGCTTCAATAATTCCTTGCTTCTTGATTCTGATTTTGTTTCACTCTTCATTGCCTTTTTTCATGACTTTTTCGTATGTAACGAATCCACCGAGGTGTCCTTTCCTGTTGTTTGGGATGCCTTTAAAGCATCCGCTAAAGATTTTATTATTGGATTTGTATCCCGCAAACGTAAGAAGGCAGAGCAAATTACTAATGACCTTCTCTCCAAGATTAAGAATTTGGAACATTCTTATTTTGCTTCTATATCTAAAGAATGTCTTCACGAACTCATAGCCACCAAATTGTAATTTAATAAGGACACCACAAATCATGCCTCCAATTATTTATTGCGTTCTAGCGCTAAATTTTACGGGGGCCAAAATAAGGCCAGCAAATTATTGGCAAATTATTTGAAAGTTAAAAAGAATAGGACTAATATAGACAATATCTATGGTCAAGATTCTGTTCTGCGACACAAAGATGAAGACATCTTACAGGAATTTCTTCAATTTTACAAAACATTATATTCCTCAGAAACAACTTCCACGCCCCAGGACATCTATCAATTCCTCTCCGACACTGAGTCACCTTTTGCTATCCCTCCTGACCTAGCTTCATTAGAATCAGATATAACTCAGAAAGAACTTCTCGGTGCTTTGAAAACCCTTAAAAAAGATAAGGCCCCGGGTCCAGATGGATTCACAGTAGAATTTTTTCTCCATTTCTCAGCATTACTTGTCCCAAAACTAAGCACACTTATTTCCACTTTTCTTGACTCTGGTTCTTCCTCAGGTTCCTTTTCGGACGCTCTCATCTGCATTCTTCCAAACCAGGTAAAGACCCACAGTACTGTAAAAATTATAGGCCCATTTCCCTAGTAAATATTGATTACAAAATGTTTTCTAAAACCTTGGCTCTTCGTTTAGAATCCTTTTTGCCGGACTTATTGGGGAAGGAGCAGTCTGGTTTCGTTAGAGGCAGACTGCTTTCAGATAACACTAGACTGTTCTTCAATATTCTCTCTAAGACTTCACATTCTTCTCATTCTATTGCTGCAATTGCCTTAGACACGGAAAAGGCTTTCGATAGAGTTGAGTGGTCATATCTTTTTCAGACGTTGAAGTGGTTCGGCCTTGGCCCAAAAATTTCTACCCTCATCTCTCTCTTATACTCACATCCCAGAGCTGCTATTGCAGTGAATAGTGGCATGTCTCCCTATTTCCCTCTTGGTAAAGGGGTTCCCCAGGGCTGTCCTCTTTCGCCCTTCCTATTCAATCTTGCCCTAGAGCCCTTCCTATTGCGAATTCGCCAACATACTGCCATAAAGGGATTCACTTTCCAACAATCCACAATTAAAATGGCGTCATACGCAGATGACGTTCTATTATTCTTGTCTGAACCCACAACTTCGTTACCTGCTTTTTAACTGAAGTTAATGTATTTGCCTCTGTTTCTGGCTATAAATTGAATGAAGATAAATGCAAAATTTTACCTCTGACCAAATTCACTTATAAATCGGATTTCACCACTTCGGGTTTCACGTGGAACCCTAATTGTATCAAATATTTAGGTCTTCACTTTACTCCCACTCTCTCAGGTACGGTTTCGCGTTGCATGGAAGAGTGCCTTAAAAAATTGACGGACCTTACTACAAAATGGCATCCTTTATATCTCACATGGTGGGGCAGATTAGACACTATCAAAATGATGCTTTCCCCCTTGATTTTATTCACAATTTCCAACATTCCATTCTCTATCCCTTTATCTCATTTCAAGAAAATTAATTCCATCTTATTTTCATTCCTGTGGGGACGGAAAAAAGCTTACATGTCTTTATCTAGGTTAACACGCCCGAATGCAGAGGGTGGGGTGAATTTTCAGAATTTTTCTTTGTATCACAAATCCTTTCTACTAAACCAAGCTTCTAGATGGATTGCTGACTCTCCCACATTTTCTCTCTTGTGGACAACGCTAGAATTGGCATATATTTCTCCCTTTTCTTTTCTAGAGTACCTTTCTTTTTCTCATCCTCCGCAGTCTACTTCCACTCTGATCCTCAAATATACTGCTAAAATTTTGCCATCTCTTTTCATTTCCTCCTTTTTTGAACAACCTATTTGGCATAACTCTTTGATTTTATTAAATAATAAATCATTTGTTTTGGAAGTCTTGGAGAAGTCGCGGTCTTATATGGGTACATCAAATATTCCACCAATCACGTCCTATCCCTTTCTCGGAAGCTGCTGCAGCTTTCCATCTTCCTTCCTCCTTTCGTGCTAAATTTCTCAAATTAACACAAGCACTTCAGTCAGCATATGACTTACACATCTCACTACCCCCTACCTCACCTCAGGAGCCTCCTAACATATCTCAATTACGCACTTTACTTACTAGAGGGACTAGGGCGTCCAAGATGTATTCTTTGTTACACGCTCCAGCATCACCACGCACAAAGACTATGATAGAAGAAGCATGGGAAGTGGACATGGCTCTTTCATGGTCTGTTGAATTTTGGGATAAGCTATGGGTAAAGATACGGAAATCCTCCAGGGCTGCAAATACTGTTCAGACTTTGTTTTTCATCTATAATCGACTCCTACTTTCCCCTTCAACTCTTAGTAAAAGATATCCTGACTTGCCACATACGTGTTGGACTTGTTCTGCACCTCATGCAGATTTGATACACTTTCTTTTCAACTGCACTCTGGTTCACATGTTTTGGATTCAGGTATGGTCTCAAATCAATAATATTTTTTCCACTACACACCCGTTTCATATATCTCATATTTTTCTAGGTAGTATATCCCCCATTTGGAATCATTGCACCTTCAGCATAAAATTAAAGACCTGCTTCTTGCAGTGGCTTTTCAGCAAAATACCAAGGCTTGGAAGGATCTCACTAAACTCTCATATCAGGCTTGGTGGTACGCTGTATGTTACAACCATAGGCTAGACACAAAATTTGTTTATCCACTTACTTTGGCTCCAAAACGGAAGCAGTTGTGGGATCCAGTTACTTCATTTTTTGATACATGTGCTCTCCGCTCTCTGCCTCAATCCCCCTTTCAACAAGAAGTTGCTAAACCTCCTTGAGTTCCCTTTACTGTATTATCTCCTTTTCATTAGAAAATATCTTATCATCCTTTTGTACATTAATATATTACTAATTGTTGCATATTTCATCATAGCTGGTTTTATATGCAGTTTATCATCTTTGGATTGTTTCTTTCATTATTCTATTGTATACTTTCTTTTTGTACTGATCTCTTTCATTTGTATAAATGATCTTTTATGACTGTTAATAAAATATTTTTTTTAACTGAAAAATGTGTTGAATCGACATCTTATAAATAGTGTCCATGATTTGGTGTGAACTCTGCTTCATAGTAACGACAGCAGCACACACTTAAAACGGTGCTGGTGCATGAAAGGCTTACTTGACACAGAGACGCAAAACATCATCACGACACACATACACATGAAATGTCTTCATGGTATATCTGACAGCGTCTTTGCCTTGAGATTTTACTTTCGGGATGGTGGTAATTGGGTAGGCTCAAGGCTAAGGCTACTGGAAGTGAGGTACATGCATCTTTGTAAACCAGGCGAAAGTTGTTTTGCATTGACATCCAGCAATGCTTTATATTCCTCATGGCTTATGCCTTACAGGTGACCAAAGGGTTGTCTTACATCCTGCCACTCCTAAGGGGCCCTATCACCACAGAATAAGGGTAGGAGATCATAACAATTGAACGTTAGAAATGTGTGTTAAATCTGAATCTTTTCAACATCAGTGAGGGATATGGATACAAATGAATGAATGGATGTCACTATAACAGCAGAATACTCAGTAGGAGAACTGCTCTTGATTAGGGGTGAAATGCCCACATGCAAAAAGTCAGTGGGGTGGAGACAACTGAGCACTGTTGGATGAATGCTTTATATGTAGACAATATAATTATGAATACATGTGATAAAAGTCTTATTCTTAATCTGCATGTGGCGATGGCTTGGAAAGGAGCCAACAAACACTTCAGATATGAACCTGCATTGTACATGATCATCTGGGGTGTATTTTGAATGAGGTATGTGGTGTGTGTATAGGTGATGTATATGCATCAGCCTTTTTCATTTTTTTCTACAGGTCATCAGAACATACGTAAGGAAAGTATTCAGAGTAAAGGTGAATTCCAGATAGACTAACCACATCACACATAATTCTGTGCACATGGTAGGTGAGTTTAACATTAATGTAACTTTTCCTACTTGAGTAGATTAGGTATTTAAAGGTCCTGAGGAAGAGTCAGTGATCCATTTTGGACAGTAAAGGCATGAAACTGGGTCAACAATCTAAAGGGATTCTAATAATATAGAGGTTCCGAGAATCCATTAATCAGCAATTTTATCCCATTAACAGAATCCCGGTGAAATAATACATCCTGAAGGGACATTTAGCTAATTTTAGTATGTTAGTTTTTAGACCAATCTACTGAATGTATATAACTCCCCTCGTAACATCCCCTGAAGGGTTGATGCACATACTCTGGTTTAGCAGGTGATTAAATAGATCTCCAGCAAAAATAGTTGGGCATTGCAGCACCAGCCCAATGAGGAGCCCAGCCCAATGATGAAGCATGCACCCTTTGGTGGGTGAGGACTTGTGCTCCTAAAAGCAGCTATTCCTCGATGACCAGTTGGGTCTTGACCCCCACTGTAGACAACTCTTGTCTTCATGACAGAACAGCACACTGTTGATAGTTGAATATAAGTCTAGTTAGGGAGTACGTGTGATTGGCCACAATGTAAAGTACAAAGTTCCCCAGACTGGGTAGAGAGGAGGTAGAGTATGTCGATATGTAGTGTGTATAGAGAGAAAGAAAGAAAAGCCAAAGAGGGGGGAATCCCCTTGATGGGACTAAAACCCTCACACACCTAGCAAGCTAGATGTCATGCTTCATCATATGGGTTTGCTCCTCGCTGAACTGGCGCTGCAATGTTCAGCGGGCACCCTCAAGGGGGCTCTTTAACGGAGATCTTTAATCCCTGCCATATGGTGCATGCGGGTGTGTGGGGAAGAAAAGGGGTGTAGTCGTAGGAGGTGAGGTGAATATAAAAAAGGTGTGTCAGTCCACAATAGAATTTATTGGAGTGGCTGGCGCCCTTAGTAAAAAGGTGGGAGGGGAGATAGTTGCTACTGGTTATGTTGGGCAAGATATCTACAACCCCCTGGTGTGGTCAGTACGTGTGATTGACCAAATTTCTCCCTGCCCCTGTACATATTTAATTATTCATATTTATGTTAAGGAATTTCAAATGGTTTTTAACTGTGGACATCTTACTTTATTTTTGCCAATACTTCTTTTTTAAGAAGAATGTGCTTACATCATGAAGATTTACAGAACACCTCTTTGTTAGCTCATAATATAAATATTATCATGCAACAAAATGTTCAATATTCTCACACCTAAATCTGATAATATAAGAACAAAAGTATTGTTTTAGAAATAACCATAGGTAGACAAATGTAAGAAGAACATACCATGTTCAGGCCTGAGGATGAGAAGATGCTTCTGTCCCACATCTGCCTACGACCCATTCAGGGTTGAGCGTATAGCGAAGTTCTGCCACAATATAAGCAACTGCTTAATAAATGCTCAAATAAAATAAAGAGCAGAAGATTGCTGAACCTGAATCAAATGACAGTGGACTCAACAAGAGCACTCTGGGTTTTCACAGAATGGATGAATGAAAGGAGACAACATTATCTCTAAAGTGAAAGATTGATCTAGAAAGCGATAAATGATTTGTTTGTGTGACTCCACAACTACTATATCTGTTAACCAGTCATCACAGGAAAGGGGAGAACATTGTTTTCATCACAGGAGAATGGCTATCGTGGCTACCATCAGTGCTGTGTCAATCCATCTCTTAATGTACTGCCCTATGTCAGTGATGGGAAGGGTATCAGGAAGAAGGATTAGCTTAGCTGTCAGCTGTATGTTTAAGCTATTAGTAGTATTCATAATCAGGAGTACTTTGTGCCAGAATTTTTTAAGCAAAGGACAAGAACATATTAAATTCACAATGTCGCCGTTTTGACTGCCACACTTAGAGCAACAGAGATATGAGTTAAGTTAGCTTGATGCAATTTCTGTGGAGGCGAATGGCAATCACGTAACAGTTTTTAAAAACGAAATCTAAGCCTGGCTTCTCAAAGAACTCTGTCATGTGTCTCGAGCAGTTCCAACCATTCCAAATCAGGGTATTCTTTCCCAAGTTTGTTTTGCCACTTGTCTTTGAGACGTATTCTAAGTAGGCAGGAATTATTCTCTGCCATCAGAGTTTATATAGGTCACACATCACTCCTGAGTAAGAACTTCATCTCCGTAGATATTTGTGGACTGCTGAGACAAAGATGTTGTCTTGCCTTGTTGATAATGCGGTTTGTAAACAGTTTTAACTGGAGATATTGCCAGTGGTGTCAGTTTTAGGTCCTATTGCTTTCAATAAATGCCATTTTCCTTTCACAGTATGTATTATTCATATCAGCATAAGCTATAATTTTTTTAATGCATGTCATATTCTTTAGCAGAGGAGTCATATTTATTTTAATAATATCCTAATCAATACTACATATATCATATTTATTTCAAAGTGTTTCATGTACATTTCAACACTTAATATTCATGTTAATATAGATCACATTGATTTCAGCAATTGGTATATTTAATTTAAAGCATTTCATATAATTTCAAAACATCCAATATTAATTTTGAGATATACCATACTAATTTTAGGGCATGACATATTACTCTCAATACATTCCATATTCATTTCAATTCATGTCATATTAATTTCAGTTGACATAACAAATAGTTTATCAT
The DNA here is from genome assembly GCF_964261635.1 of Lissotriton helveticus. NCBI lineage: Eukaryota > Metazoa > Chordata > Amphibia > Caudata > Salamandridae > Lissotriton > Lissotriton helveticus. The sequence continues at coordinate 657,020,255 of NC_136072.1, forward strand.
GTGCCATACTCATTTAAGTGAATGTCATATTCATTTAACACTTGTGGTATTTGTTTCAATGTTGCTTGTATTCATTTCAACATGTTGTGTATTAATGGTCTAGAGTAATATTGTCATTTTAAAGTAAGTCATGTTCCTTTTAATATGAGTCATATTTATGCCAACATGTATCATATTCATTTCAACACCAGTCACATTCATTACAATAGGTGTAATGAATATTTCAAGGAGTGTCTTATTCTTTTCAACATGTATGCATTTCAAAATACAATATATTTGTTTCAACATGTGTCATAATCCTTCAGTGTAGAGTGTATTATATTTGGGGATTCAAAATAATTTCAACATGCCATATTCCTCATAACACAATGTCATATTCCTTTTAATGCATGCACAATTCATTTCTGTGCTTGCCGATTTGTTTTCACTACAGGCCATATTTATTTCAGTATGGTTGAAATGTTTTAGTATATGTTTTATTTAAACTAGCATATATGTTATTTATTATTCACGAAGGGCCTTATTGCGAGTTTGGCGGCAAGGAAACTGCGCTGGAATGGCATCCGAAAGCCTGCCGCCAAGTTGGCGGTCCCTCTGTCGTATTACTATGTTGGTGGTTTGCAGAATGAAAGACTGCTGGAGTACCTCTGCCACCACCAGCCATTCATAGACTGCCTTGATGGCGGTAGGAGGAATGCAGCTACCAGAGGGCTGTACAGACAAGTTCACCACCATTCAAATTACAAGTTGGCTTTCCATTGAGCCGACCATGGTGGGAAGACCGCCGACTTTGAGTCGGCGGAATCAAAGGAACTGGGATGCATATGCACCCATTTCCTTTTCTTCCCTTCAGTATCGCACGTGGATCCCTTCCTCCGGGTTCCCGTCTCAGAGCGGCATCTTGACCCCGAAGAAAATGACACTGTTGTCTTCTGAAATCTAGGTAAGTCCATTTTGCAATTTTTACCAATTGACTGGACTGGGCACATATGGTCCAGACTCCAGCAATGGGAAAGTGCAGGTAGTAGGTATGTTTTCACATGTGTCATGTATATGTGTACATTTAACATTTGTGCAGTCAAAATATCCACACATGCATCAACACATATTAAAAAATATTTCATGCCATCAGAAACACTGCAGCTGTGCATGTGGTGACATCATAATACAGTGGGCGGGAGACCAGCGTCGCAGCAGTCTTCATAGAACCACCACCACAGCTGTATTATTTGTAAGACCGCCAACCTCCTAATCAGGCCCTAAGTATTCTAATCCATCTGTCATGTATCATATTTATTTTTTCTATATGGTATGTTGCTTCGGCCACGTATCACATTGGTTTTGAAATAAGTTATATAAATTCTGATATCTAATATTCCTTTTGCTGTGCATTTCAGGAGGTGACATATTTGTAGAGTTGGAATTTTAGTATGAACAGCGGGCACAACAAATATGCATATCAGCAGGCTGTTGAGGAAGAGATGTATACTTGAATATTTGATTGATAAAGAGTGGAGCAAGAAAAATAGCAATACAAATACCAAAAGTGTCATGAGTCCTATTTACCAGTTTAAGAGCAGCTGTTTTACTACAAAGTTTAAATGCAGTCCTATATGTGACTTTGAATGTGTGGAGGGTTAAGGTAGCTCTGCAAAGATTCAAACATATCATGTCCCACATACATACAGATCTTAGCAAGATAAAATGCAGTGCTGTTTTACTAAGATAAGAACATCTGGAAGGCAGGTTTCACAAAGATTTCTGAGTTAGTCCACTGAGACTAAACCTATCCGTGCAGATTTCACAGTTCTCTATCGAGCTTTTTTAGATCACAATGCTATTACAGTCCAATGATATCTTTCCAGCCCTGGGTTATCAGTGCAGGGCAAGCCCTTTGGGTTTGTAAGTACTAGGATGTTATCAGCATGCTGCAAGTCTGAATGGAGGTGCATTATGTGAAATCTCTTGATGTCCTTGTAATGGGATAGCAGTGCTCTTTAAGATCTCATTGGCCGTCTTTATATTAGGATATCAATGAATCGTACAAGCTGAAACAGACGAGTGTTGCAATTCTTTTAATACATTTACAGTGGAAAGTGATAATAGATAGCCTAATCCAGCTGTGGGTAGGCTAAAACATGCTTTCATTTCCAAAATGTGTCTGTTTTAAAATACAGGGGAAAAATGAAATGATAGGAACTGCTTAAAATGTTAGAGTAGTTTTAAGAAAGTATTCCCAACAGTCTCCATAAGTTAATCTTTTTTTCCCCTCAAAGATCCGGTCTCATTTTTGTGCTGTTGGTATGTTTCATTTTCAGTATTTGGACAATATATTGAGGTTTTATTTTCAGGAGACAGAAATACCGCAAAACCCTATTGCGATACAAAAACATGGTGATGCAGAAATATTGTTGTAAAGAGCATAGTTTTGTTAGATAAGTAATGATGTTGTTAAAAACATTGTTTATAATATCATTTGTAATAATATCATTGTTATATATATATTTTTATTATTTTAATGTGTTTGAATGCATATATTCATTTTATGTGTTATTATTGTTGATTTAATTAATATACATTTCCATAGATGTAGTTAGCCATTTTAAGTGATTTAGATATTTTTATTTAATTTCTAATAGTTATGTATAGTGTTGTAGAGAATTGTTGGGTTTGCAGGAGGATAGGGTGGAAAGTTAATTAAGTAATAATTACTTAATAATTAAATAATTTCATGTAAGTATCTGACTGATATTACATTTGTACATCATGTCATATCGATTTATTATAGTTGTATTTGCTAGGTTTGTAAGGTTATGGGAGAGTTAATGAAGTCATATTTAAATAGAATAAGTTAATATTATTTACTAATATTTTAATTGATTAATAATGATGTATATTGTGTAATAATTATAGATTTTAGTTTTATTTTAGATGTGGGCTGCTGGGTTTGTATTGGTATAGGGTGGGAAGTTTATTAAATAATCACAAATTAACAAATAATTAGCAATTAATTATTTAATTGATGAATAATTATGTAAACTGTGTTACACTTATTTGATTTAGTTATATTTTTGGTGTGGGCTAGAAAGTTTGTAGGGGTATTGGGTGGGAATTTAATTAATTAATAAACACATTATTATTATTATTACATTATTTATTAATTATGTGAATTGTTTAATTGTTTTACATCTTGAAATATATATTTTTTATGAAAACTAATATTGTTTTTATTAAGAGTTTTACAATTTTTATAAATTATTAAGGGAATTCAAATACGTATTTGAAGTACTTTCCCGATTGTAGCACGGACTGGAGTGGGCATAGTGAATCTTAACTCTTCAAAGTCCAATGATTTTCCTATTGTTGCATAGACTGAAATGAAAATAGTAAGTTTGACCCCTCCGATCTCCAACACTTTTCCTACTGTTGCACAGGCTGGAGTAGGACTAGTAAATGTAACCCTTCCAGAGTCCAATAATTCCCCAACTGTTGCACAGACTGGAGGCAGAATAGTAAAACTTACCCCTCCAAATTCCAATGTTTTCCCTACTGCTGTACAGAGTGGAGTGGGAACATTACATTTAACCCCTCTGAAGTCCAATGCTTTCCTTACTGTTGCACAGACAGGACTGGGAGTAGCAAATCTTTGGTTACCACTTGGTAGTTATAGTTAGTTCTGCATTTCCATAGGTGGAGCATGTTTTTCTTTGCTAATCACTTTGACTCTGTATGCTGATTCTTCACAAAACGCTCCTAAAAAAAGGTTCAACCATCACAGCTCCTTCCTGAATGTTTTGGGGTGATCTGTCAAGCTGGGGCCAAGAAAAAAGTGGAGTCACAAAAGGTAAAATCCCCATGCATTTTTCATAGACTTCTTTAAGACAGGTTATTAGAACTGCTGAATGGAATTGCACCACATTAGGCAGCAAGCTAGATCGTGGTCCACAGTTTGTGCTTTTTGTGATTTAGTGTAAATCCGTTCAGAAGCTTTTGAGATTTTTTTATTTTCAAAAACCTTTATTGAACAGAATTGCATTGTAAAATTACAGAATTGCACCATATCAAGGCCTGTGTACATAAATACAATATATTTCAGCAAGGTTTACCTTGAGCACGTATCGCTGGAAAGCAACAAAGCAACACAAAAAAGAAATAGCGGAAGAGCACTAGGACAGCGGGACGAGTCACGATGGGAGGCACCATAAAGAGGGTGGGGAATGAATCAAGCTGGGGGAGTGAGATCGGGGGGCAAGCTACTCATTTACCTTCATCCGTGGCTGCCCCGGGTGGATCACAGGCGGGGAGCACGGGAGAGGGCGCCGAGTGATGGGAAATACGACTTAGGTGGTAAGATATGATTGGGCCCCATTTGTCAAGTGGACAGGATCTGGCTGGCATGAGGTCCCAGAACTCGGACAGGAGAGTCTGGCAGCGCGATGCATCCTCAAGCTAAAGGGCGGCCTTGGGTGCAGGCTTGCGGCCCCCGCACATGGAAACCCTACGCCACGTAGGGACAAGTAGCATGGCAATCTGGCGGTGGGATGCATCTGGGCAGTATTTAACAAAGCCTAAGAGGCAAAGCGGAGGATCGAGCTAGACCAGCGACTAGATGATCTCAGAAATAGCGGTGCAGACCTCACGCCAGTAAGCTGAGACCTGGGGGCGCAGCCAAGCAAGGTGGGAAAAATCAGCCTGCAGGAGTAGAGCAGCGCAAGCATCTATCATTGGGGATAAGTCCCATCCTGTGTAGCTCGACGGGGGTCAGGTATAGTCTATGTAAATATTTAAAGTGAATAAGGCACAAACAGTAATTTGGGAACAGACGCTTAGTCTGATTGCAACAATAGAGCCAATCAGCTTGAGATATCTCCACACCCAGGTCCTCCCCACACGCGCCCGGTCAGTGGAAATGGAAGAAGCTGCCAGTGTAAAGGCGTATATTTTAGTTACTAACTTCCGAGGGGAAGGAAACGAATAAAGGAAGTCGAGAGTAGCCATCGAGGGAGGGTGCTGGGGAAACAAGGGATAAATCTCCCTGCAGACCGCCCTGAGTTGAAAGTAAAGTAGGGTGTCCATGGGGCCTGAGTCAGCAGCAAGAGATAACAATGTCTTCCCAGGGTAGAGAATAGAGATAAGCCACTGAAGTCAGCCCTAAGCGAGTAGCGTGTTTTGCCGTCCCAGAAGTCTGGAGAGGCGGAAAAGCCAGATGGTGAGCGATGGGCATCATATTCGCAGAAATCATACCAGCACCTGAGAATCCTCGGAGCCCCTCCCAGGCCCAGTGCAGGGTCTAAACTGTATCAATCTCAGAGTGTGGGAGTTTCGCTGGGGTGAACAGGGTAGTTGTGAGCGGCCATGGGGCAGCAAGGTCGGCCTCCACTGCCACATGTGGCTGGAAAAGCGTGGGATGAAGCCAACAATGAAGAAAACTGGACTGAGCACTAAGGGCATGAAGTTTCAAATCTGGGGAGTCAAGACCACTGCGCGACATCGGAAGAGTGAGAATGTTATTTGCAATCCTAGGCTGTAGACCGGGCCAGACCGGAGAAATGAGCAAAGAGCGCACTTTGAGAAAAAAGTGGGCAGTGGGAATGTTTACAAACAGATATAAAAATTTTCAGGAGCACAACCATCTTGGCGATTGCTATTCGACCAGCCAAAGACAAAGGTAGCCGGCTCCAGAGGGGAACCTTGGACACAAACCAGTTCACAGCATGGCCAAAGTTAGCTCTCCAGAGTTCATCCACGTCCCTGCTCAGCCAGATACCTAAGTATCTGGTGGGGCCCGATGCCCACAAAGAGGAGTAGTCCGGAGTGAAAGGTGTTGTGGCATCAGTGAGGGGGAATACCACGGACTTAATCCAGTTCACCTGTATTCCAGAGTAGCCACCAAATCGTATCACCTCCCAAACCAGAGGGCTGAGATTTTCCTTAGCATTGCGGACATATAGAATGACATTGTTCACGTACATGGAGACTAACAGGGCACAAGCCACAAAGCTGATGCCTCTCTGGGTGCGATGCTGTCGGAGTCTAGCTGCAAGGGGTTCCATTGCGATGGCAAAAAGCATGGACGACAGCGGGCACCACTGCCGGGTGCCAAGCCAGATGGAAATGGGCTCAGATATTTGACCAATGATCCAGAAACAGTCAGAGGGAAGGGTGTAGAAACTTAATATTTTGCATATGAAGACCGGGCTGAAGCCCAAGTGAGGAAGGAGATAAAAAAGGAAGGGCCATTCTAGGGTGTCAAAGGCTTTGGTGGCGTCGAACAAGGCTCCTACTGCAGGAAGTGTTGGGTTAATTTGATGGAGGACGGAGAAAATGGTCCAGAGATTGTAAGAAGTTGCGCTGCTGGGAAGAAAACCTGACTCATCCGGGAGGGCAATGTATGGCATGAGGGGGAGAAGGTGAGAAGCGAGTAGTTTGGTGAAGATATTATTGTCCGTATTAATTAGTGGCAGGGGGCGGTAGGAGTCTTGCAGCTCAGGGGGTTTGTATGGTTTCAGGAGTAAAGTGAGCATAGCCTCGCGGAGCGAGGGGGGGAATTTACCGCTCTCATAGGATTCACTGTTCATGGTGGCCAGGTGTGGGACCAGATGCTGATCAAAGGCTTTCTAGAAGGAGACTGGCAAGCCATCCATTCCAATTTATCGAGAGTACCGCGGAAAGAGCGTAGGACACCGGACTGTTTGGAGATACATTCCCCGTGAATGCCGGCTTTAAAACCCTCCCAGAGCGTGGAAGGGGAGTCGACTGTACCCTCATTAAGCTCAAAATAGTTAGTGATCGCAGTTTGAATCTCATCACAGAAGACCGAGTCACAGAGCGCGTTGGGGGGAAGCCGCCAGGAAAACACGCAACAAGGAGAGTGAGGGAGACGCAAGCAAAGATGAACAGGGGCGTGATCTGAGAGGGTGAGCACCATGTGATCAACAGAGGTGAGCCATGTGAGGGCATCTGGGGTGGTGATCTAGAGGTCTAGATGGGACCAACAACCGCGGGAACCGGTGAGGCAAGTGCCCTTGCGAGCCTCAGGGTGAGTGTGATGCCTTCCATCAAACAGGGAGTTAACAGTGAGAATGGAGCTAAGGAGTGCAGCAGCACGTGGGAGTGGAGTGTGGGGGCCAGAGTGATCTAATGTGGTGGACAGTGTTACGTTAAAGTCACCTCCCCAAAGGAGCGCAGCGGGCCCAGGGACGAACTATGGTGCCAAACTTGCGCAAAGAAGTCTGGGTCGTCACTATTGGGACCGTACAGCTCAGCGAGTGTCAGAGGTTGAGCCTGAAGGGTCCCATGAAGGATAACAAAGTGCCCCCCAGGGTCAAGAATTACCTGGGAAGTCCGCCACGGGAGCCCTCTGCATATAAGGTTGGACACCCCTGAGAATAATTAGAGTAGAAGGAGGAGTGTGTTTTGCCCCAATGCCAGGAAAGAAGTCTGGAGGCCGTTGCAGGTAGCAGGTGGGTCTCCTGTACACGACAAATGTCCACCTTGAGCCGGATAAGGTGGGCATGAACCAGGCGTGCCTTGCGGTGGTAATTGAGGCCACAAACGTTCCAGGTCCAGAAGGTGCTGTCTTTCATGGTGCCATTTAAAGGAAAATAATGTCGAGGGAAGTGGCAAAGGAGGGAGAAACCTCGTAGAGATGCATAGAGCGGTCGAACATATAGTGAAGGGGAAACAACTGTTCAGCGGCATTGGAAGTGCAGTGAACCAACACAGATTGTGCAAAAACAAACAAAATGGGCTCAGAGGGAGGCCACAAACCCCAGGAATGCCCCACCCTGCCACCCACACCAACCCCCCAAACAGGCTGAGAGTCCAGTCACACCCACCCCAGGGAACCACAACTGGGAGGGGGAATGTCTGAGTCCAAGGAGGAAATTATCCCATGGAGGCATGGCGTCCCTCAGCATACACCCTTGCCAAATAGGCAGGGTGGCCAAGCCAAGTATCATTGCAGATACAGATGGGAGGACGAGCGATGTTCAGAGGCACCGTTCCCAGAGCATAGCTGTGAAAACAATAGCCCTGTGTGATAAGAAGAGGCGAAGTTGGCCAAGTCAAAACAAGTAAGCCTGCAACGAGAAGACGGACCAGCAGAAAAGATAGTAAATCAGACCAGTTCAATCATTTTCGCTCAAGTTGCAGTCGGCAGTGGCTTGAGAATTCATAGGTGAAGATTGCTGCGATCGGTCTAGTTTCTTTGCAAAGGCCAGAGCGTCCTTGGGGTCAGGGAAGATGAGAATCTTGGAGCCTTGCCTGACCCTCAGTTTAGCAGGCAACGCCAGGGAGTATAAGACTTCATGCTTCTGGAGAATGCATTTCACAGGAAGAAACTCGCGGAGGGCGGCCTGCACTGCCATGGTGTAGTCGGGGTAAAAGGACAAGGAGTTGCCCTGATGACGGATCTCGCCCTTCTCCCTGGCCGCTTGAAGAATTACTTTACGGTCCCTGAAGTTAAGGATTTTGGTGATGGTTGGGAGAGCCGGCAGGCTGGGGCGAAGGATGAGGGAGCGGTGGGCATGCTCAACATTGAAGACTGAAGAAAGGACCTTACCAAAGAGTTCACAAATACGTTGTTCAACAAAGTCCTCCATTCGCAAGATATTGGCGGATTCGGGCACACCCGTGATGCGCAGGTTGCTCCTCCTGGAGCGTTTTTGTTCTGTATCAGCTCCAATATCTTGTCCATTTGGAGATGCTTTTGATGTTCCGGGGTGGTGGAATCTTCAGTGTCAGAGATCCTCGATTCGATGTTTCGCAGGCGAGCATCATGTGAGTCCACACAGGACTTAACCGTGTCCAGACGAGACGACAACTGTTCAAGCTGGGCTGTTATACCAGAAACAGCGGATTTGACTTGCAGCATAATGGACGTAAGGTCGTCGTCTCACTTGGAGGCCATTTTGTAGGGGCAGCAGGGTCACCTCCATCCGCGCCATCCTGGTGTGTCTGCCGGCGCTGGTCAATGGCTATCGTTGGCTGTTTAGGTTCCGTCTTCCCCATGGTCGGACGGAGGCGTGTCTGGAAGAAGGCCAAGTGGTAGAAAGAGGTTGCAGCTGGGAGGCAAGATGGCAGCGCCCCCAGATGTAGAGCAAACGACCCAGGTGAGTGAAGTGGAGATCAGGTGGACTAGGTGAGGGGGCAGCGGTGCAGGTCCTCAGTAGGCAGGTGACAGCCAGGCCAGATGCGGGGTGCCAAAGAGGAGCTGCAATTGCACCCCTCAAAATGGTGTAGGATAAGAGGTGCCCAACAGGTCCAAGGGTCCCAGCAGAGGGTATCAAGGAGGGCAGCGCAATAGTGTCATTGGGCTGACGAAGAGCAGAGAGTTTGTGAAGTCAGGTGCTGCCCAGTGTGAAATGGTCTCGTAACTGTTCGTCCAGGTGTAAGCAGCACAGAGGAGGGCGCAACCGTGGGGTGGCAGCAGCGGGGAGACACGGGGCCGGCGTGCCGGCCATGTCCACAACCGGCGTGCCGGCCATGTCAGCCACCGCCTCTGCCAGCCTGGCCTAGGACCGGCGTGCCGGCCATGTCCACAACCGGCGTGCCGGCCATGTCAGCCACCGCCGTGCCAGCCTGGCACGGCAGTGGCTGACATGGCCGGCACGCCGGTTGAGGACATGGCCGGCACGCCGGGCCTAAGCAGGGCTTGTCCGGCCGGTGGACGGTGGATGATGCAATGTGACTGTAAGAGGGGACATGAACTGCAATGTCCATTGCCTACATCTAAAGGGTGTGTAGGCCTGCACCTCCCCTGCAGAGTACGTGCACCGCCATGGTGGCGCCAGTGATAGAACATTGTTGCAACTGAAGCATCCGTGCCGGAAGCTTGCACGTGCGGTTGCCGATGTGTGACCGTGACGGTCCGTGCACATGCAGCCAATGGGAAGAGGGAACGCTGACCTCGTATGGCCATTGGAGGATAGCGGAAGCAGTGCACCGCCATGGCGGCGCCAAGGATTTTATATTGTCAGACGCTGCACCGTGATGTGTTGTCTGTAGTTGCGTCATGAGGGTTGTGAGCGTGATAGGGAAACTTCATATGTCATGCACTATTCCATGTGTGTCCATACTATGCCCATCGGTGGGCACACAATGAGCAACAGATGTGCATGTCGACGTGTTGACGTCGGGTGTTACCCTACAGACGTTATTACATCTTCACATCTACACATGACATCACGGCTGTATGGCCACATTCAGAATCTGTTGTCAGTGTGTGGTTCAGGCGAGGTGACTACAATGGTGGGGGTACACATGCATTCACTGTATGTGTGTTGGCTGTTGTGTCACCATGCATGTAATGACTGTATGCTCACCATTGTTGGTGTTGGCATTGGTGCATGATGACATGGTGTGTGTGTATCATTATCGTTTGTGTGCATGCACTTGCATGTGTGTCTGTGATGTGGCTTCTACACATTAGGGCCATGACACACGTATTGTCAGTAATGTTGACATGTGACTAAGTAGCGTTGTACGTGTTGACACACTTCCAGTTGCAAGTGGCTGCACATTGTTAAAGGGCCACTCCGTATTGTAGTAACTATCAGAGATGTCACACATATGACCATTCTCCGAAACATTTTTATTCTTGCTAATGTTGGCTTACATGTGATGTAGTTGTACACTTATGCGTCGTTTGCAAGTTGACTCAAGTTACATCTCTCTTCCACACAGGAGGGCTCCAAATATGCATCGGCCATATACTGTGCTGGAGGATATGGTTGACGAGGAGGTGATTAGGAAATTCCGGCTTGATCGACGTCGGTTGATGGAGCTTGTTGCCCAATTGTCTCCTCATCTGCAGCCACGAAGGACTTATCCTGGTTCCATTACACCCACAGCAAAGGTGATGGCGGTCCTACACTTTTTTGCTACTGGAACCTTTCAGTACACAGTTGGACATGCCGGGGGGATGTCACAGTCCATGTTCAGCATGGTACTTCGGGATGTTTTAAGAGCTATGATGCTGTACAAGGATGACTATATCCATTTCCCACGGCCGGAAGAGTTGCCGGCAGTCAAAGCAGACTTCTATGCACTGGGCCACATACCACACGTAGTGGGTTCCATTGATGGCACACATATCGCTATCATTCCACCACGGGCACGTGAGCAGGTTTTTAGGAATCGGAAGCACTTCCATTCGCTGAACGTGCAGGTGGTGTGCCTGGCCAACAACATCATCTCCCATGTGTGCGCAAGATTTCCAGGCTCCGCACATGACGCCCACATCATGCGGAGCAGCATTGTCCCCCAACTGATGGCAAATCTGCGTCCCGGTCAAGCGTGGCTTGTTGGTGAGTCTGGCGTGGGGACTTTTGTGATCTCTGTGTGGCATGGGGTACCCAGCAAATCTGGTTGTGATATTTTTGTCTGTCATCCCCCTACATAGGCGACTCGGCGTACCCAAACCGGCCCTGGCTCCTGAGTCCCATACGTAATCCTACAACTGCGGGTGAAATGCGCTACAATGATGCACATGGAAGGACACGTAGAGTGGTTGAACGTACCTTTGGACTGCTAAAGTCTAGGTTTCGGTGCCTGGATAAGACCGGAGGGGCCCTGCCTTACTCACCAGGCAAAGTATGCAGGATCGTGATTGCCCGCTGCATGCTCCACAACCTGGCCGTGCGCAATGACATTGAACTGCTCTTGGACCCTGAAGACGAAGAAGTTCCTCGGCCTCCCATCCCACCCATGTCGACTGATGAGGATAGTGGTGAGGAGGAAGGTGTGGACCAGAGGCGCCAGCTCATTGATCGCTACTTCCCTTGAATGTGAGTAACTACCTCTTGTGCCGGTTGACAATGCCTTATGTATGTTTGCTGGTGTTGTGTGGATGTGGGGTGCATCAGCTGTATGTTCTGGTATGTGATGGTTGCATATGTGTGTGTTAATTTTTTGGGACATGCAAGTCTCCATGATGTGTGTCCTCTCATCCAATGCTTTTGTGATGAGTGTAGTTTGTGTAATGTTGCTGTGCAGTGTGTTGTGATGTGTGTGAATCTGTTTCCTGACGTGTGTTTGCTGTCTCTGAATTTCCCTAGGTCACTCCCGCAGCGGCATGATTATGTACGACTTGGATCCCTGCACCTGGTTACGTCTGTTTCTGAGGCAATCATGTGATTAAACATGGAGGCAACACATCATTGAGTGTGTAAGTGGCATTTATTTACAGGTTGAGGATTTGTGCAGGTGAATATTTACAAATAAGTGTGGGGTGGGGGAGTGGGAGTTGAAGGTAATGGCCGATGAAATGTCCGTGCTGACACCACATTGGGTGGTGTCAGGCTAGTCCAGCAGACCTGTGACAATGATTGGCTATGTGGGACAGGATACTTGGCAGGATGATTGGCTGGCTCAGGCAGTGTCAAAGTCATTGGCGGCCCCTCTTGGACCGTGTGGATGGAGCACCCACACTGCTCTCACCCACTTCCAGCCTCGGACGGCCCCTCCGTCTTTGAGGTGGAACAGAGTCAGCTGGGGGGGCAGGTTGTTCAGGGGCCACATCCGTCGGCAGGGGCACAGGTGGTGGTGGTGGTGGCGGTGGCGGTGGCGGTGGTGTTGCTGGCCGTGGCGCAAGGACAATTGGTTGAGGGGGGGTGGTTGTTCCGGCCTATCCATTCCCTCCACATTGTTGTCTACTGGTCCATGATGTCCACTATCTGGCCAAGGTAGCCCGAAATTTCACGCAACATGTTCGTGTTGTCCACCGAGTCCTGGTGGGCACGATCTGCCTGTTCCTGGCCACGGTCGTATGAAGCCTGGCACCTGGCTAGGGCTTCAAGGGACTCTGCCACAGGATGGGGTGGGTGTCCTTCCTCTGTGCGGCAGAGTGTGGGTCTCCTGATTGCCTGCTGTGGCCTCACCTCTCTCCTTTGTGGCCCACTCACCCTGCTTGGGTGGGAGGCCGATGGACCTGCGTCGTGCGGTGGGTTAGGCAGGTTGGCACAGGCAGGAGTGGTGGTACTGGTGGTGGTGGTGGTGGTGGTGACTCTGCAGATCACTGAGGTCGGTGTCGCTGGAGTTACACATGCGACGGTTGTCGGGGCCGGGATTCCCTGTGAGCCAGATGGCCCTGGCTGTCTGCTTGGGCCCGCACCATCCTCCGCACCGGAGCTGCCTGTGTCATCGTCCCCAGAGAGTCCGGTATGGATGTGAGGCGAGTCTGGCGGCCGGGTGCTGGTTTCCCCAGTCAGATTACGATCACCTGAGGGACAAGATTGTGCAGGTCAGTAATGTGGACATTACATTTTCATATCAATTTGTATACATTTCAGTGTCCTGTCGCAAACACCGCACCCACCCAACGCTCCACTGCCCTCCACCACCCTCCCTGTGGACATGGGGGCCTGTTGGGAGTTGTAGTTGTGACCTCTCACACACACCACACACCACCACCGCCCTCCCTTTGGACATGGGGGCCTGTTGGGAGTTGTAGTTGTGACCTCTCACACACACCACACACCACCACCGCCCTCCCTGTGGACATGGGGGCCTGTTGGGAGTTGTGGTTGTGACCTCTCACACACACCACCCACCACCACCGCCCTCGCTGTGGACATGGGGGCCTGTTGGGAGTTGTAGTTGTGACCTCTCACACACACCACACACCACCACCGCCCTCCCTGTGGACATGGGGGCCTGTTGGGAGTTGTAGTTGTGACCTCTCACACACACCACACACCACCACCGCCCTCCCTGTGGACATGGGGGCCTGTTGGGAGTTGTAGTTGTGACCTCTCACACACACCACACACCACCACCGCCCTCCCTGTGGACATGGGGGCCTGTTGGGAGTTGTAGTTGTGACCTCTCACACACACCACACACCACCACCGCCCTCCCTGTGGACATGGGGGCCTGTTGGGAGTTGCAGTTGTGACCTCTCACACACCTCACACACCCTACCCTCCACCACCCTCCACCACCCTCCCTGTGGACATGGGGGCATGTTGGTAGCCATTTACATTTTGGTGAGTATGTGTCCGACGTGAATGGGTTGGGGTCTGGGAGATGTGTCTTCTCAGTTGTGTGAGGCTGACCATGTCGTACTGATCGTGGTGCTTGGTTTGTACTTACCAGCCTCTTCTCCTTCCTCAAGTCCGTCTAGGCTCTCTGGGTGAAGTATAACCAGCACCTTCTCCTCCCAATCGGTGTAGGGTATGGGCTCTGGGGGTGTTCCGCCGCCAGTGTGATTGGCTCTCGCATGGTTTTTGGCGCGGATGCCTTTCACCCTGGTTTTCAGGTCATGCCAACGCCTCTGTATTTCGTGCTTTGTCCTTGGCACGGTCCCTGACGCATTCACCAGACTGACGATTCTGTCCCACATGTGATTCTTTTGCACCACGGTGGTCTGCTGGACTTGTGCCCCGAATATGTGGGGCTCAACACGGAGAATTTCATCGACCATCACCTTCAACTCGGTCTCCGTGAATTTAGGTTTTTTTTTGGGTGCCATAGTGTGTGGTGCTCAGTGTGTGGATTGAGTGAGTTGGGGGGTGCAGGTGTGTGGTGTGTGGTGTGTAAGAATGGTGTGGTGGGTGTTTGTGTGGTGGGTGTGGTAGGGTGGTGGTTGTGTGCCTTAAATTTGAGTATGCTGTAGATGCTGTAGATCGTATAGGGCCTCTTGCTAGCAGCAATGCTGTGATGCAAAGGATTGTGGTAGTGGGTGTGTGTCATTTTATAGTCGTGTCTCAATGGTTGTTGGCAGTCAGGTGGTAGGTGGGTGTGTTGACTAGTGTGCATTATTGGGTACTTGGGGGGGGTGTCATGGTGGCTTGTGATTGATGTTGGTGTTTCAGGTGGAGGGGTTGTCCTTTTTCGTGTGTTTGCTATTTACTGGCGGCACACTTTTAGACATTAGTTTGACGATAGGGATGTTGTTCGTGTTGGCCTTCCGCAGTGATGCACTGTTTCTCGTTGCATTCTTTCCGCCGCGGACGTGGTTGGCTGTGCGTACCGTGGTACAGGCGGCGTTATCCTAATTGCGGACACGGAGTTTTCACAGGTATGGCGGTAAATGTGGCTGTGTCCGCGGTCATGTCCGTCCGCGGCGGTGGGTGTTCAATTGGGTCTGTCTGCCGCGGACGGTGTTAGATGTGTTCCGTCCACCGCGGACGGTGTTTGATGTGATCCGTCCGCCGCGGTCGGAGTTTCTTGACATGAATATCCTAATCGCAACCGTGGATTCTCCGCGGCGCTGCCGGGAGTAGAAATTCCCCGAACATGGCGGACAGTACCCATTTCCGTCCGCCATCCTAATCGACCCCATAGTGTGCAGCATGTCGCAAGGGCCGGAATCAGGTAGCCAAGGGCCGAGGGGCCCACACAGGAAAGTGCTCCAGCTGGAAGGTTGTGATGCACCTGGAGCAAACAGGCAGTGAGACAGCTGCAGCGGTGTAGGGAAAGGAGACCAGGCATCAAGTAGAGTAGCTGCAAGACCAGGAGGAGGAGCCGGCAACAGGGAGGCTGGACCCAGCGAGCGGCAAAGCAGCACCAAGCAACCACGGCAGAGTGTTGGGGGAGCCAGAAGCCTCGCCGGCAGAGGGCAGCCAGCAGCGGGGAGTCGCTGGAGGCGCGCTAGTCCGTCAGCAGACCCAGGAACTGTGGGCCATTGCAGCAGGCGTCAATAGCTGGAAAATGGCGCCTGCGCTGTTGGAAGGCCCAGGCCGGATGGTGCGGCTTGCGCTCCCCAATCCCGCCGCAAGGTGCCCCCACAGCAGCAGCACTCACCGGCTCCGGCTATCCGGGGTTGGAGACAGTCCTTCGGCCAGCACTCCAGGAGCGAGGGGCCGCAGTAGCAAAGAAGCAGGAATACTTGGCTGCACCAACGGCGGGACCTGGTCTTGAGGTGAAGACTGCGTGGCAGAACACGGCTCCAAAGCAACGTAGGGGGCCAAGAGTCCCATCAGGCGGGGCCCCAGGGTGAGGTGAGTCTGGATTGCATGGCACCAGGCGGACGCAATGTGGTAGTCTGCAGAATTTTGGCGGATGTTAGGCTTGACTGGCAGAGCCCACTCAAATTGCCGCCATCTTGCAGCCGGTTAAGCCATGCCCCAGTTTTTGAGAAATTAAGGGTAAGAAAGTATTGTATATTTTGGCAGTTGAGCTCATGAGAGTCTCCAAGACTTGCCCAGGGAGCTTTATTTCCTTAGGGCCATCTAGCTCCAGATGGAGTCTGAGTAGCTGCCACCAACATGAGAAAAATGTTGCTGGCAGCCATTGCAGGACTCGGGAACTAAGTACCCTGTCCTGAAGTTGTAATAAAAAGGTACATTGGGGCAGGGTACGGATATCCTGACCCCCTTAGGACCCATAAGGACCATCTTGGAGACAAACAAATTTCAAAAATAGCTGCGATCCTTCTAGACTCTTGCGAGATAATAAAAGAAATTATGGCCAGCCCGCATTTATTCAATATCATTTTAATGTGAAGGGGCCTCTAAAGGCCCTCTTAGGCCAAAAATGCAGACAATGGGAGTGGGACAATGCTGCTCCTCTCACCGAGCCTGAAAAGGCCCAGTTGAGGCAACCCCTGGGGATGATTCCTTTACGGGAGGAGAGCTGTGCCACTAAGGGCCCCAGGGAGACCACCCCCAGGGTAGCTCACCAGCTATATCCTGGGGTGCCCTCTCCATAGTGGTTTCTGCGGACAGAGGTACCTGCGCTTCTTCTCATTTGAGGGAGCATTTTTATATCTCCTCCCAAACCGGAGCAAACAGTAAGTTCGCGCTCAGCTGGCAGGATCTTCAACATGCTTCCGCCCGCTGAGAGTGGACTTTAGATCTGATTCTCTGCCTGCAATGATGCGAGCAAGAAGACAGATCTAAATATTAGACCTAAATGTGGCACCTGCCTCAGGGACCAGTATTATAAGTTATCCCCTGCCAGCTCCCACTGAATGTGGGAAACCCACTGGGGCTGCAGGAGCCCCCCTGCGGCCTCCAGTGGTACTTTCACTGTTTGTTTTTCTAATTAATACATCTGTTTTGTGTATGGTGTTTCCTACTGTGATGTTCCAAATCACTGTTGTGTGGTAATGAATCTGCATATTTAACTGTGGGGTTGGTGTCCCTGTTTTCTGAGAACTGCCTTTCATACCAATGTTGGCAAACGTTTTCTTCATGAACAAGACACTGTTAGAACTTATGGTTTAGACAAATTGAACATTGAGAGAGTAAAAGCAGTTTCTCAGGCCTGACTTTCGGTTTAAATATATATTTTGATGCATTGCTCTCTTCTATTTCAATGTAGTAACCTGCCCCATTTGGGGAAAAAAACAAAAAATAAATGTTAATTTAAAAACTGTACATATTAAGGGTACGACAGGCCTTAATGCAAGCAAGGAACACAGACCGCTCCCTCTTTTTGACTGGTTGTATTTATTTTCATGTAGTAGACACCTCTACACACCAGTGCCACGGCTCTTGCTGTGCTAACGATAGCTATACCTCTGAATACATTATTCAAACGTTAAATATTAAGTGATACTTTCATGAAGATCAATGGATAAAGGAGGTGTGCAAGAATTCTTTTCATGTTGCTTTTTTGCTGTTTTTTCAAAGAAGTGGAACTGTAAGAACTTCAATTGAAATGCTCTGCTGGTGTGGGCTCAGTCATCACGCTATCACAGGCAGGGTGTGAATTATCGTACCTCCGTGATGTTAGACCTTTACACTGATTTATCAGTCTTCAAAAATGTACTACTGCAGATCACAGCGCAGTGCCTGACAGTGTTAAGCACTAACATTTATTCACATTAGGAAGTCAAACAGAATTAAACATTTACCTTTTCTGACTATTTACATTCTATACCACAGTTTTAAATGCAGGATTTTTATGGTTATATCTTTTCATGTACTGTTTTATAATTTATGGTTTTTGAGAGTCCTCCATGTGGCCAACGTCATGCTGCTTGTGCATACTAAGAAACTGTTTTGCATATCAAGTGGAGTGCTAATCCAATTGGTTTTAAATGCTGCATAAATATGTGTTTTGGAGACGTAGATAAGGATTTTGATACAAAATCTTTATTTGGCAAAGTAACAATGGCCATATAAGTGCATAAACAACACCTCATAAATAAATACAGAGTATAAAAAATACAGCAGCGTAAAAGGATTTCGAGACAGTCAGGATATCCCTATTTAAAGCGATACAAAAGGGGATGATGGACGGAGCGCTTGAACAAATCAAACACTCACCCCCAGTCAACTGATCTGGGTTTAATCCATCACCATTCCTTAGTTCACCCAGCCACCCCAGTTCAGACATGGCTATATGCAAATCAGTCTGACCCTGTCCCTCCTGGGAACAGTCCAGCCCAAACTGCCAAGCCATGTCTTCCCTGGACCGGAAACAAGCATCCTGGGACCGGTTTCGGATTCATAATCCTCATCAGCCAGGCTATCTTGAATCCAGTGGCCAAGTGAACAAGGGACTCAGGTCTGAGCATACCCTGCCACACTCAGGGCGAACAAAGCGACACAAAAGGGGATGATGGACGGAGCGCTTGAACAAATCAAACACTCACCCCCAGTCAACTGATCTGGGTTTAATCCATCACCATTCCTTAGTTCACCCAGCCACCCCAGTTCAGACATGGCTATATGCAAATCAGTCTGACCTTGTGCCTCCTGGGAACAGTCCAGCCCGAACTGCCAAGCCATGTCTTTCCTGGACCGGAAACAAGCATCCTGGGACCGGTTTCGAATTCATAATCCTCATCAGCTAGGCTATCTAGAATCCAGTGGCCAAGTGAACAAGGGACTCACGTCTGAGCATACCCTGCCACACTCAGGGCGAACAAAGCGATACAAAAGGGGATGATGGACGGAGCGCTTGAACAAATCAAATACTCACCCCCAGTCAACTGATCTGGGTTTAATCCATCACCATTCCTTAGTTCACCCAGCCACCCCAGTTCAGACATGGCTATATGCAAATCAGTCTGACCCTGTGCCTCCTGGGAACAGTCCAGCCCGAACTGCCAATCCATGTCTTCCCTGGACCGGAAACAAGCATCTTGGGACCGGTATCGGATTCATAATCCTCATCAGCCAGGCTATCTTGAATCCAGTGGCCAAGTGAACAAGGGACTCACGTCTGAGCATACCCTGCCACACTCAGGGCAAACAAAGCGATACAAAAGGGGATGATGGACGGAGCGTTTGAACAAATCAAACACTCACCCCCAGTCAACTGATCTGGCTTTAATCCATCACCATTCCTTAGTTCACCCAGCCACCCCAGTTCAGACATGGCTATATGCAAATCAGTCTGACCCTGTGCCTCCTGGGAACAGTCCAGCCCAAACTGCCAAGCCATGTCTTCCCTGGACCGGAAACAAGCATCCTGGGACCGGTTTCGGATTCATAATCCTCATCAGCCAGGCTATCTTGAATCCAGTGGCCAAGTGAACAAGGGACTCACGTCTGAGCATACCCTGCCACACTCAGGGCGAACAAAGCGATACAAAAGGGGATGATGGACGGAGCGCTTGAACAAATCTAACACTCACCCCCAGTCAACTGATCTGGGTTTAATCCATCACCATTCCTTAGTTCACCCAGCCACCCCAGTTCAGACATGGCTATATGCAAATCACTCTGACCCTGTGCCTCCTGGGAACAGTCCAGCCCGAACTGCCAAGACATGTCTTCCCTGGACCGGAAACAAGCATCCTGGGACCGGTTTCGGATTCATAATCCTCATCAGCCAGGCTATCTTGAATCCAGTGGCCAAGTGAACAAGGGACTCAGGTCTGAGCATACCCTGCCACACTCAGGGCGTACAAAGCGACACAAAAGGGGATGATGGACGGAGCGCTTGAACAAATCAAACACTCACCCCCAGTCAACTGATCTGGGTTTAATCCATCACCATTCCTTAGTTCACCCAGCCACCCCAGTTCAGACATGGCTATATGCAAATCAGTCTGACCTTGTGCCTCCTGGGAACAGTCCAGCCCGAACTGCCAAGCCATGTCTTTCCTGGACCGGAAACAAGCATCCTGGGACCGGTTTCGAATTCATAATCCTCATCAGCTAGGCTATCTTGAATCCAGTGGCCAAGTGAACAAGGGACTCACGTCTGAGCATACCCTGCCACACTCAGGGCGAACAAAGCGATACAAAAGGGGATGATGGACGGAGCGCTTGAACAAATCAAATACTCACCCCAGTCAACTGATCTGGGTTTAATCCATCACCATTCCTTAGTTCACCCAGCCACCCCAGTTCAGACATGGCTATATGCAAATCAGTCTGACCCTGTGCCTCCTAGGAACAGTCCAGCCCGAACTGCCAAGCCATGTCTTCCCTGGACCGGAAACAAGCATCTTGGGACCGGTTTCGGATTCATAATCCTCATCAGCCAGGCTATCTTGAATCCAGTGGCCAAGTGAACAAGGGACTCACGTCTGAGCATACCCTGCCACACTCAGGGCAAACAAAGCGATACAAAAGGGGATGATGGACGGAGCGTTTGAACAAATCAAACACTCACCCCCAGTCAACTGATCTGGGTTTAATCCATCACCATTCCTTAGTTCACCCAGCCACCCCAGTTCAGACATGGCTATATGCAAATCAGTCTGACCCTGTGCCTCCTGGGAACAGTCCAGCCCGAACTGCCAAGCCATGTCTTCCCTGGACCGGAAACAAGCATCTTGGGACCGGTTTCGGATTCATAATCCTCATCAGCCAGGCTATCTTGAATCCAGTGGCCAAGTGAACAAGGGACTCACGTCTGAGCATACCCTGCCACACTCAGGGCAAACAAAGCGATACAAAAGGGGATGATGGACGGAGCGTTTGAACAAATCAAACACTCACCCCCAGTCAACTGATCTGGGTTTAATCCATCACCATTCCTTAGTTCACCCAGCCACCCCAGTTCAGACATGGCTATATGCAAATCAGTCTGACCCTGTGCCTCCTGGGAACAGTCCAGCCCAAACTGCCAAGCCATGTCTTCCCTGGACCGGAAACAAGCATCCTGGGACCGGTTTCGGATTCATAATCCTCATCAGCCAGGCTATCTTGAATCCAGTGGCCAAGTGAACAAGGGACTCACGTCTGAGCATACCCTGCCACACTCAGGGCGAACAAAGCGATACAAAAGGGGATGATGGACGGAGCGCTTGAACAAATCAAATACTCACCCCCAGTCAACTGATCTGGGTTTATTCCATCACCATTCCTTAGTTCACCCAGCCACCCCAGTTCAGACATGGCTATATGGAAATCACTCTGACCCTGTGCCTCCTGGGAACAGTCCAGCCCGAACTGCCAAGCCATGTCTTCCCCGGACCGGAAACAAGCATCCTGGGACCGGTTTCGGATTCATAATCCTCATCAGCCAGGCTATCTTGAATCCAGTGGCCAAGTGAACAAGGGACTCAGGTCTGAGCATACCCTGCCACACTCAGGGCGAACAAAGCGACACAAAAGGGGATGATGGACGGAGCGCTTGAACAAATCAAACACTCACCCCCAGTCAACTGATCTGGGTTTAATCCATCACCATTCCTTAGTTCACCCAGCCACCCCAGTTCAGACATGGCTATATGCAAATCAGTCTGACCTTGTGCCTCCTGGGAACAGTCCAGCCCGAACTGCCAAGCCATGTCTTTCCTGGACCGGAAACAAGCATCCTGGGACCGGTTTCGAATTCATAATCCTCATCAGCTAGGCTATCTTGAATCCAGTGGCCAAGTGAACAAGGGACTCACGTCTGAGCATACCCTGCCACACTCAGGGCGAACAAAGCGATACAAAAGGGGATGATGGACGGAGCGCTTGAACAAATCAAATACTCACCCCCAGTCAACTGATCTGGGTTTAATCCATCACCATTCCTTAGTTCACCCAGCCACCCCAGTTCAGACATGGCTATATGCAAATCAGTCTGACCCTGTGCCTCCTGGGAACAGTCCAGCCCGAACTGCCAAGCCATGTCTTCCCTGGACCGGAAACAAGCATCTTGGGACCGGTTTCGGATTCATAATCCTCATCAGCCAGGCTATCTTGAATCCAGTGGCCAAGTGAACAAGGGACTCACGTCTGAGCATACCCTGCCACACTCAGGGCAAACAAAGCGATACAAAAGGGGATGATGGACGGAGTGTTTGAACAAATCAAACACTCACCCCCAGTCAACTGATCTGGGTTTAATCCATCACCATTCCTTAGTTCACCCAGCCACCCCAGTTCAGACATGGCTATATGCAAATCAGTCTGACCCTGTGCCTCCTGGGAACAGTCCAGCCCAAACTGCCAAGCCATGTCTTCCCTGGACCGGAAACAAGCATCCTGGGAACGGTTTCAGATTCATAATCCTCATCAGCCAGGCTATCTTGAATCCAGTGGCCAAGTGAACAAGCGACTCACGTCTGAGCATACCCTGCCACACTCAGGGCGATCAAAGCGATACAAAAGGGGATGATGGACGGAGCGCTTGAACAAATCAAACACTCACCCCCAGTCAACTGATCTGGGTTTAATCCATCACCATTCCTTAGTTCACCCAGCCACCCCAGTTCAGACATGGCTATATGCAAATCAGTCTGACCCTGTGCCTCCTGGGAACAGTCCAGCCCGAACTGCCAAGCCATGTCTTCCCTGGACCGGAAACAAGCATCCTGGGACCGGTTTCGGATTCATAATCCTCATCAGCCAGTCTGTCTTGAATCCAGTGGCCAAGTGAACAAGGGACTCACGTCTGAGCATACCCTGCCACACTCAGGGCGAACAAAGCGATACAAAAGGGGATGATGGACGGAGCGCTTGAACAAATCAAACACTCACCCCCAGTCAACTGATCTGGGTTTAATCCATCACCATTCCTTAGTTCACCCAGCCACCCCAGTTCAGACATGGCTATATGCAAATCAGTCCGACCCTGTGCCTCCTGGGAACAGTCAAGCCCGAACTGCCAAGCCATGTCTTCCCTGGACCGGAAACAAGCATCCTGGGACCGGTTTCGGATTCATAATGCTCATCAGCCAGGCTATCTTGAATCCAGTGGCCAAGTGAACAGGGGACTCACGTCTGAGCATGCCCTGCCACACTCAGGGCGAACAAAGCGATACAAAAGGGGATGATGGACGGAGCGCTTGAACAAATCAAACACTCACCCCAAGTCAACTGATCTGGGTTTAATCCATCACCATTCCTTAGTTCACCCAGCCACCCCAGTTCAGACATGGCTATATGTAAATCAGTCTGACCCTGTGCCTCCTGGGAACAGTCCAGCCCGAACTGCCAAGCCATGTCTTCCCTGGACCGGAAACAAGCATCCTGGGGCCGGTTTCGGATTCATAATCCTCATCAGCCAGGCTATCTTGAATCCAGTGGCCAAGTGAACAAGGGACTCACGTCTGAGCATACCCTGCCACACTCAGGGCGAACAAAGCGATACAAAAGGGGATGATGGACGGAGCACTTGAACAAATCAAACACTCACCCCCAGTCAACTGATCTGGGTTTAATCCATCACCATTCCTTAGTTCACCCAGCCCCCCAGTTCAGACATGGCTATATGCAAATCAGTCTGACCCTGTGCCTCCTGGGAACAGTCCAGCCCGAACTGCCAAGCCATGTCTTCCCTGGACCGGAAACAAGCATCCTGAGACCGGTTTCGGATTCATAATCCTCATCAGCCAGGCTATCTTGAATCCAGTGGCCAAGTGAACAAGGGACTCACGTCTGAGCATACCCTGCCATACTCAGGGCGAACAAAGCGATACAAAAGGGGATGATGGACGGAGCGCTTGAACAAATCAAACACTCACTCCCAGTCAACTGATCTCGGTTTAATCCATCACCATTCCTTAGTTCACCCAGCCACCCCAGTTCAGACATGGCTATATGCAAATCAGTCTGACCCTGTGCCTCCTGGGAACAGTCCAGCCCGAACTGCCAAGCCATGTCTTCCCTGGACCGGAAACAAGCATCCTGGGACCGGTTTCGGATTCATAATCCTCATCAGCCAGGCTATCTTGAATCCAGTGGCCAAGTGAACAAGGGACTCACGTCTGAGCATACCCTGCCACACTCAGGGCGAACAAAGCAATACAAAAGGGGATGATGGACGGAGCGCTTGAACAAATCAAACACTCACCCCCAGTCAACTGATCTGGGTTTAATCCATCACCATTCCTTAGTTCACCCAGCCACCCCAGTTCAGACATGGCTATATGCAAATCAGTCTGACCCTGTGCCTCCTGGGAACAGTCCAGCCCGAACTGCCAAGCCATGTCTTCCCTGGACCGGAAACAAGCATCCTGGGACCGGTTTTGGAGTCATAATCCTCATCAGCCAGGCTATCTTGAATCCAGTGGCCAAGTGAACAAGGGACTCACATCTGAGCATACCCTGCCACACTCAGGGCGAACAAAGCGATACAAAAGGGGATGATGGACGGAGCCCTTGAACAAATCAAACACTCACCCCAGTCAACTGATCTGGGTTTAATCCATCACCATTCCTTAGTTCACCCAGCCACCCCAGTTTAGACATGGCTATATGCAAATCAGTCTGACCCTGTGCCTCCTGGGAACAGTCCAGCCCGAACTGCCAAGCCATGTCTTCCCTGGACCGGAAACAAGCATCCTGGGACCGGTTTCGGATTCATAATCCTCATCAGCCAGGCTATCTTGAATCCAGTGGCCAAGTGAACAAGGGACTCACGTCTGAGCATACCCTGCCACACTCAGGGCGAACAAAGCAATACAAAAGGGGATGATGGACGGAGCGCTTGAACAAATCAAACACTCACCCCCAGTCAACTGATCTGGGTTTAATCCATCACCATTCCTTAGTTCACCCAGCCACCCCAGTTCAGACATGGCTATATGCAAATCAGTCTGACCCTATGCCTCCTGGGAACAGTCCAGCCCGAACTGCCAAGCCATGTCTTCCCTGGACCGGAAACAAGCATCCTGGGACCGGTTTTGGAGTCATAATCCTCATCAGCCAGGCTATCTTGAATCCAGTGGCCAAGTGAACAAGGGACTCACATCTGAGCATACCCTGCCACACTCAGGGCGAACAAAGCGATACAAAAGGGGATGATGGACGGAGCCCTTGAACAAATCAAACACTCACCCCAGTCAACTGATCTGGGTTTAATCCATCACCATTCCTTAGTTCACCCAGCCACCCCAGTTTAGACATGGCTATATGCAAATCAGTCTGACCCTGTGCCTCCTGGGAACAGTCCAGCCCGAACTGCCAAAAGCAGCCAAAAGCAGTACAAAAGGGGGACTTGGCAGTTCGGGCTGGACTGTTCCCATGAGGCACAGGGTCAGACTGATTTGCATATAGCCATGTCTGAACTGGGGTGGCAGAGTGGGCTAAAGAACGATGATGGATTAAACCCAGATCTTTTGACTGAATGTGAGTGTTTGATTGATTCAGATGCTCCGTCCATCACCACCCCCTTTTATCCCTATTTAAAAACACTACAGTACAATTATTTTCCTCAAATGTATGCTCCCAATATATACAATGCAGTATTAAAACATACAAAATGATTCTTGAGTATAAATATATAGCATATGGGTTCTTTATAATATCTAATATTATGTGCAAGAAAAATTGGTTTTAGATAACGTCTCCTCAAGCCCTCATAAAAATGACAGAATAGAATTCAGTGTTGTGTGCTTTGAATCAATACATCATCACAGGGGCAAGGAGTGGAAGCTGTCGGACATGTTTTCATCTCATGGAAGGTGACTAAATAAGGGACAGTGCCCAGCCGCAACCTGGTTAGTACAAATCGATGCTGTATATTAGTGACCCAGATCAAATAGAATTGGCAAATCTCCAACAAATTATTCAATATATATGAGTTAACCGTATGCTTTCTAGTTTCTTCACTCATTCTACGCTCTTGTTCGTTACTAATAAAAGAAGCATCAATTACAGGCTTCTCAATAGAAAAGCTACCTTCGGGATCTCTCATGAAAGGTGAGGCAAACAATGAGCTAAAGGTTTTGTTGGTATGTGACTACCACAGAATTTTAAAAACATGGTCTAGGGCTTGGCAGCCTTTGATATAAAGACTAAGGGCCTGATTTTTTTGAGTTTTGCGAACCCAGGTCTGTGGTTGCATTGACGTCAGATTCACTGCGTCTGACGAGGTGGTCTGCCACAAGTATTACGATGGTGTCAGATTTCAGAATGAAAGACTGCCAGAGCCCCGTTGACACCGACCGCCATGGGGTGGGTCAGGAGAAAGCAGCTGTCATTTTGTGGTACAGAGAAGTTTCTCTGCCGTCTGAATTACAAGTTGTCTTTCCGTTGAGCCAACCGTGGCGGTGAGACTGTCTACTTCTATTAGTCGGAAATGAAGGATTTGGGGAGCATACTCACCCATTTACTTTTCTTCCCTTCAGTCCCTGTTGCGGATCCCTTCTTCCAGGTGCCCCCTTCACAGCAGCATCCGGAACCTGAAGGAAATTACCCTTTTGGTACCGAAATTCAAGTAAGTCAGTATCGTAGTATTAACCCACTTACTGGACTGGCTTGACTCCAGCAATGGGTAGAAGGCATTTTTTCACATGTGTCATGCATATGTGTACATTCAACATTTGTGCAGTTAGAATATACAAATATGCATTGCCAAATATGAAAAAACTTTCACTGCTGTCAGAAAGACCTCAGTCGGCCCATCAGAGACATCGTATTTCACGGTGGACTTATTCAGACTGCCACCGTGGCAATGTGGTGGTCAGACTGCCGAACTCATAGTTAGGCCCTTAGTAAAACTGATTTCCATTTTTGCCCATATAGACTGCCAAAGAAGCAGAGATTCTAGCACTAATGTGTCCTCCAGAGAGTGCACACTAGTCTCCATATTCACTGTAAATGATGAAGCAGATCTAGGTACACACAGCAAATGCTTTGAATAACTGGTCTCCTCTTTTTGAACGGGTTTGCTAGACATATAGCCCCTTAGACCCCCCCCCATAAGCAGTGAATGATATACCTCTCTCTTTGTATATTTTGACCAGTTCCTTAACAAGGCGAACCTAAATACTTCATCACATAATTGGCTCAATTTTAACTATGTGTTTAGAACCTGTTGCACCCAAGATCCATTGTTGGTGAATAAAATCCCTAAATAGGAAAATGGGGTAACATTTACAATTGGTGTGCCCTCAATAAAGAAGGTCCTTCTTTGTTGTCCCTTTTTCCCGTAAATCATTGTGAAAGATTTTGCCTTATTAATCTTCATTTTGCGGATGCCATACAATTCCCAAATATGTCCATCAATTTTTGTAGGCCGACAGGTGTCCTTGATAAAAAAAAAACAGCATAATCGGCATGCAATAAAATTGGATCCGGGCAGCTGCCAACAATGGGTGCTTCAGCCTGCAGAGCCTGGAGGATGCCATCTACACCAATGAGAAAGAGAGAAAACAGCAGTGGTGCGAGCATACACACGTGTCTAATTCCCCTGTTGATCTTAGAGGGGA
This sequence comes from Lissotriton helveticus, assembly GCF_964261635.1. NCBI lineage: Eukaryota > Metazoa > Chordata > Amphibia > Caudata > Salamandridae > Lissotriton > Lissotriton helveticus. The sequence goes on from NC_136072.1 coordinate 657,047,754, forward strand.
ACATTCTTCATTAGGGCCATACTGCACCCTAGGTGACAGACCTTCATATAGGCATGCTAGGAAACTATTTATGGGCCTGGGTCCCCTGAGAGGACAAGGTATTCCAAAGAAATCAGTGGTCAACCGAATCAAAGGCACTACTAATGTTGGGAAAACATAAATATAGGGATCCATGCTTGGCTTTGGTGTTCTTTCCTATGAGCAGATCTAAGTTTACACATTGCTCCACTGTCTCTGGCCCTTTCTGAACCCACATTGTGCCTCTGATATGATGGAGTTATTATTAGCCCAGTCCTCCAATCTCTGCAACAGGACCTTCCCATCGATTTGGCTGAGAAATTTCGGAGCGAAATAGGACAACAACATTTTCGATCAGATGTATTCCCCTTCTCGAAAATGGGGGCAATGATAGAATACAACAGGGTATTTGGAGCAAATGTAATATATGGACATTCTCACTTTTGTTACTACAGTGCATAATCTTTTGCAAATAATTTGAAAACTCACTGAAACCTGCTGTTCTTAACTCCAAGTACTATCAATCAAAATACACGTCATGCTAATCCCCCAAATAGATAGTGTCCTCAGGTTGTGAAACTTTATGGATCTCCTTCGTTAAATCCTCTTGCAAGGGCAGCGTTCAGAATGATTCCCAACTTCAGAAAAAAAATGAATTCATGTAAGCGGGAAATACAAGCCTTACTTTATTCACTTGAACTGGATACTAGGGTCAGGTCCCAAGACGCACAAAGAAATGTGCAAGAAATAGCTTGTTAGAGCACAGTTCAAAGCTAAAGTGAGACTTCACTTCTACGAGGCAGAATGTCACACTTTAAACCTTGTGAGTGAGAATGAAATGGGACACTTCCTTCAGAAACACAAAACCAAAATATGGTTATTAAACCAGCAAACATTTTCCTGAAAGAAAGGTTCAATGCATTAACAGAGCTCCATAAACTGTAATCCAAACTTTTAGATAAGTATAGTTGCCAGTTACCTGTCAATGCCAGAATTAAAAGAGAGATGCAGAGTCAATGTCTCAATCCCTTTACGGAGAAAAGAAACAGGTCCCATTCTCCTCCCAGTCTTTAATAAATAAACGTGGGTTAACAATGTCTTCTGCTTTGGCCTCCATTGAAGTACTGAAATGCATTTAACAACACCATGTTATGTTATGTTAATTTAACTTATTGAGCGTGTGAATACCCGGATGTGTCTTGGTGCTGAGACTAAATGTATGCCCAGGGGATCGTGATCTAGGTCTGGAACAGCCAGTTTTTAAGACTCTTTCTAAAGGAGGATAGCGAACTTGCTGACCTAATGTGCATTGGAAGCATATTCCATAGTTTGGCCGTACTATAACCAATGCTTCGTCCCCCCAACTGGAGGTGCGAATCCTGGGAACCATCATGAGCCTAGCGTCAGTAGAGCGCAGCTGTCTACCCGCCCGGTTGATACCAATAAAAAATACTTTTTAAGAATAAGGGTCCCATGTTATTCAAGGCTTTATAAGCTAAGCATAGCATCTTAAACTTCATGCGACTTGCTACAGGAAGCCAGTGGAGTTTCCGAATTTCCTTAGAAACTGACTCACGTATAGGCAGATTCAATATGAGTCTTGCGGCTGCATTTTATACCATCTGCAGCTTTTTTAGATGTTCTTTCTGCATATTTTGATACAATCCATTGCAGTAGTCTAGTTTTGATAGCACAACTGCAGTCACAACCATCCTCCTAGAATCAATAGGAATGTATGGAAGAACCTTCTTCAGTTTCTAGATCAAAAGAAAGTTTGCAGAAACAATACCATTAGTTTGCTGTGAGTATGATAGCTTGTTATCAACCAGTACCCCTAGATTTATAGCTTTTGCTACAGGTTGTGGTAGTTCTCCCATCTCAATAGGCCACCATAAGCCTTTCCATTTAGGTTGAAGGTTACCAAAGATCCCTATCTCGGTTTTCTCCGAAATAAGCTTAAGACAGTGCTTGCTCATTCAACTATTAATTTCCAGCATACAATTTTGAAACTGAGGTGCGGGGAGGCTTGATCTTTATAAGCAGCTACTACAATCTGGCTGTCGTCATTATAAGACATTAAGCTATAGCCAAATTGCTGGATCAAAGGAGCCAGTTTCGACACATAGATATTAAAAAGGGATAGGCTCAGCGACAACCCCCGTGGAACCCCACAAGGCAGAACATGGGGGGTCGATTTAAAATGATCGAGGGTCACTGTTTGTCTTCTCTCTCCATCACTGTCCTAATCTCCTTGGTAGCCTTAATTAAGGCAGTCTCCGTGCTATGTTCTGGATGAAAACCAAATTAAGAGGAATCAAGTAAATTATGAGCTTTGACAAATTGAGCTAGCTGTTAATTCATCATTTTCTCCATTATCTTAGCTGGAAATGGCAGCCTGGCAATGGGACGGTTAATTGCTTGGATTCGATGCGTCCAAATTCGGTTTTTATACTAACATAAGGATAGATGCATCCTTCCATAAGGCAGGGAAGATTCCTGAAGTAAACATGTCGGTGAAAATTTCCATTAGAGTAGGACTTACTTTATTGGCTATACCTCTCAGTACCGCAGGAGGGCAAGTGTCCTATGGGGACCCAGATTTAATTTCCAGGATAAGTTTTTCCACATGCTCGCTAGATACCTAGGAGAAGCCCAAAAGCACATTTTAACCAGAGTCAATATTTGGGTTTTCTCAGTTAACTCATGCGAGGAGGTAGCCTCAAATAGATCATAGATGTTGTTTACTTTATTCCTAAAGGTGTTAGCAATATAGTCTCAGAATCATTGATTGCTTTCTATGGCCGTTTTACTGGGCAGGGAGGTGAGCTTATTAACTACCCAAAACAGTTCTTAAGTTGAGTTCTTAGCTCTCTCTATCAGCTTGGTGAAAAAGCCCCTTTTTTGTTGATTAGCATGCTTTTGGATGTAACCAAAGTAGATTTATAGTTACTTTGATTCAATTCGTCATATGGCTCTCTCCTGCGTCTTTCTAGTCTGTGGCACTCTTGTTTCTCTAGACGAAGTGCCTCCCTGAACAAAGGAGCAAAGGGTAGTTTACGGCTGGCTGCCGAATCTGGATTTGCACTTAAAATAGGTAAAGACATACCTAGATGACATTAATTTCAAACTTGTCCCTATTAGTATTAACACATGTTTTTCGGGAATTAATTAAATGCATTAGATATTAATAAAACATGAAAAATAGTATAAACCATGCATGCCGCATGGCTCCTCCCCACATCTAAGCAGTGTAATAAACAGCATAGTACACTCTGCGCATATGCATATACAATATGTATTGAATTACTAGGTGCTGGACAGGACATTCTTTGGACTGCCTGATGAAAACACCATTCCTGAACTGCTCTGTCTTTGACCAGAGAATTATCACCATATAATTCAGCTTAACAAAAGAATGTATAAAAAGAAGCTCTGTATTTTGTCAACTTCAATTAATGCACCAATAGGGAATCATGATTTGTGGGTCATTCTTGCCACTCCTGCAACACGTTTCAGTGGCATGTCCATTATGCACTCTATATTACAACAACTTTGCTGCCTTTCATTTTATCCCCCAATACCTTATCTACTGCCAGTTGTGCCTGACCCTGTGTACACTTAACCGGTGTGCAGCATCAGAGAGGAACCCAGTCCAACACACTGCCTCATGGGTGCACGTAACCCACACATTCAAGATATTTATGTAGAAGTACTGACAGGAGGATTGCTTCTTGATAAGCAGACATATTTACACAATAAAGCAATCCATTAGTCATGTCCAAGTGCTCACATAAAAACCATCCATAAATGTATGGACAGCAGCGGGCAATGATAACTAGTGCTGAATCAGTATTAAAGAAATGCACGAGTTTAAACAGCCATTATGTGTGAATGGGTAGACAACCTACTATCATGAGCTCTCTTCGCTTGCTAAAACATTCTAAGGGTACCTCCGTAAAATGTAAGCTCTAATTAGAGGTTAGATTTAGGAAGCAGTTGGGAAGTTTCACACCACTTTCAGAATTACCAGGCAGAGGGTTTTATTAGAGAGTTCTGCAGTTGCTTCAATCAGAGATCGGCGGCACAAGTGGAAGAAACAATGTGTTTTGATGCTGGTGAAGGAGGGGATATGTGAGTTCATTCCCACTTCCCTTAGCAGCTTGAAGTCATTTATTTAGGGGAAATGTGGGGGCGGCAGTGCAGTAAGTGCCTCTAATAATTGACTTGAGATTCATAAAATGGACTGGATGCTGAGATATGTAACATACCTCAGCATCCTGTTCATTTGATGGCTCTCGAGTTGAATGTTTCTCTGCAAATATGTACAGGCAGAGGTCAAACACACTTTTGATACAGTCGCTGCTGAGAATTTACTTAGATTTGGATGACTGAACATTTTTACATGATTGATGGCACCTTGGGCTTGGGGACTTGCTGTGTTCATTTGTAGCCAGTATTTTTTTTAACATATTGGAAACTATATTACAGGTTACTGGTAGAAAAGTTGGATGAAGGTAATTTAAGAACCCATCACCCAGACTGGCTCCACTTCAGGGAAGCTCAATTTTGGTTATGTCTCCTAAGGGACCGAGGTCAGAGGAATGAAGATTGGGAAACAAAAGCAGACAATTGTTTCTAAGTCAGCCTCAAGTTTCTTCATATCACAGCAGCTTGTAAAGGGGGTCTAAAGCATTGCCCCTATCAGCCACCTACCCCACCTTAGCCGCCAACGTCCCAGCTTCACAGGCATTTTAAAGACTAGGCAATGATGCTCATCTGATAGATCAAAATGCAGCAGAAGGAGGCAGGCCAAAGCCCGGGGATTTGTCAGAAACTAGCCCTAATTTAACTGATGGTATGCATGAAGATGTTGATGCAGTCTGATGACACTCTCACAGTGTGGGAAATAGAGGTTATTGAAGCCCTGCCAGGTTTGGTGAAATAACAGTCTGTATGCCCTATGATGGCTCTGTGCAATGATTCTTCTGTCAATAATTAATAGTACCTGTTCTGTAAATCTTGAGGATAAGATGAAGCAAGTGCCAAGTCTTATTAGACAAGGTCCCACACCTGATATGCTCATTGATCTGCTAGGCTCCTCTCATAATTCGGCTGACACCCTAGAGGTGGAGGCTATCAGTAACATTAATGTCAATATTCTATCAGACAGAGAGTGGGGTCGATCCTCAAGAAGGTCAAACGATAATGTTGGGAGGAGCAGGTGCAGGCCATCCAACCTTGGCTATGAATATACAAAACTTGATGGACAGTCAGTGGAGACTGCCTCTGCTGATGTGACTAGATGTTGCTTTGAACTGGGTTCCTACACCCCATACTGCTGCTGCTTAAGGAGGTGCTGGGTGAAATTAAAGTATAAAAAGAGATGCCAATACTGATCATTGATTTCAGGAAAATGAATTACAAATGTAAAGACCACAGTTCAATGCATCTGTGTGCTACTCAATAGCAATTTATTTTGCAAAAGATTTTTTGTTTGAACACACTTTTAAATTAATACTGGGGTTGAAATGACAACATAATACTTAAAGAAATAATCAAGGAAAGGACACTAGTGTGGGATAAAATACCTAATTCAAACCATCATTCATGATTTTCAAACATCTCACAGTCATACCTGTCACATTCAAACAATCATACAGTGCACTCAACGCCCACTGGTAGAAGATTCGTATAGACCAGTGGGATGAGTACTGGGTCCGCTGTGTTACTAATAGCTTTTTCTTATTATTTGCAACAATGCACTTTGGTACACAGGGTTTTGAAGTTCAAATTTCAATCAATACAATTAAAGTGTAAATAGAAGTCTGGGTGCACAAATTCCATTGACACCGAGACATGAACAGCAGACCGAAAGGCCTACGCGTTTCGAATCCTTCGTGTTAGCAGGATTCTCATCAGGGCCAGTAAGCTCTGTGGGAGAGAGGAGAAACAAGTGTCTAGTTTCTAATATCAAAAACGGGGTCAAGAATCAAATCAAGTACTACAACACCAAAGTATCCAGTCAGCTTACCAGATAGTCCTTTAGCCAAAAAGTCGTTTAGTTCACAGAGCAGAATTAATCACCTACGCAAGTGAAAAGAAGGAAGGTAGAAATCAAAATAATGTATAGAGCCCATTAGCAAAAGGGCGGTGATAATACAAGGGGCATAGCAAGGTCGGTGTCTTACCTAAACAAGCGGCAGAAATGGAATTAATTGGTGTCAAATTCAAAAATAGAAAGGATTTTTTCAAGTACACGGACCTGTAAAAAGCAAAGCATGAATGCTATGAGAACACAGCCTTGTGGTAGGGATAGTAAACAGGTGGAGGTGGGGTTGGGGGGCGGCGGCACTCTCTTACTGGAATGAATCCAGTCGTGGAGAAATTGCAGTTTGCAATGTTGTCCAAATCTGACAAGGACTTGTTCCTAAACGGGAGACACAGGGCATGATAAGTTGTAGGTCCTGGATTCCGATTCTAAGCTTGAATTGCACCGGAAAAGTATCGGGGCATATTTGAGACCGGGAACGTGGCTAGAAATACACGGAAAGGTTTCGGGGCTTGTATAGCGCCCGGTTAGCTTACCGGAATCAGGAGAGCGTCCAGCGGTGAGAGTCAATCTTCCTTAGTGGTACCGCGCATGCGCTTGCATGGGCAGTAATGGGAAATGTAGTCTTCCTTGCACTCAAAACTGGAGGCCACGGGCATTCGTGAACTTTGGCGCGAATCTAGTGTTATGTGGTAAATAAATAATTAATTACCGGGTCTATTTTTGACTGGATTCAATATAAACAGATAGCTCAATAAATAAGAGTCAAGATTCGAGGTAGCTGGAGTTTACAGGCTTTAATCAGGCATAAAGGACAGTAACAGGACAGCCTGCATGGGAATGGGATGGCAGCTGCCGGGGGCAGGATCTGGGAGCATAAGGGATAACTTTTAATAACAGTGCACAATATTTATAGTTAAACAAAATACATTACATGCAATACAGGAGGCGTAGCAGTAGGCGGGGTTTCGTAGCAGTCGCGAAAGATAAGGCATAGAGTGGGTGTAACAAGAGGCGTGTACAGGGCGTATACATAGACATGTGATGTAAACGTAACAGAATATGTCATAAATGGGGCGGAAACATGGAGGGGGCTACCTGAGGAGCTGGGACCTTTAACCTAGTGGTGCGCGCAAGCTGGCAATGACGTGATACCAGGAGGAACTGGGGGCTATGACTTCTGCACTAGAAGAGGAGACGAAAGTCTGGAGTGTCAGAGCGACATGTACCTAAGCCTATCTAGTATCTGGTGTTTAGAGAACATGTTGATAGAATCCAAAAGTTATCAGGGCAAAGGCTAACAGACTCTAAGACTGGTGCATGCATTATTCCACATGTAGTGCGTGTTGAGGAATATTAAATGAACATTAATACAGTATTTCTCTTACATGGAGACGTAAAGGCTAGACTATGACTGAAACTATTGATGCGATTCAGTAGCTTAGGAATGCAGAGAAGGAGGGCTGGACTGATAACTAGAATCATAACATACTCTTGGCAGACTGGGAGGCAGAGCAAGGCCGAGCCGGGCACTGTGAGGCAGGAAGTAAGTGAAGGGTCAGGGATACAGGTGGGGGCTGTATCGCTCCTCAGCGAGGGTTCAGGAGACAGGAGCTGAATCTGAGTCCGGGCCCTTTTGAGGCCTAGAAACGGGGACTTTTACTGAATTAACGTGCACACTGTAAAACGTGGCAACATAGCTTTACATAGGCCTAATACTCGTAGCTTTCACGAGAACTGGAAACTGGCATACTAGAGTTGGACACAACTGTAATTGCGTCTTTAATCGGTCATAAGGGAATACATATGCATATTAATCATGCACATATAACATAAGGTGGGGAACACGTAGGGACACAGAACATGGCAAAATTTACTTTTCCACATTCCCTCCTTGTCACTACATTTCCATCAGGAAACATCAATATTCATGATACCATCTATCATTTCATATAGCATCATTTGCTCGTCTCGAATTGTCTTGGAACGGGATTTAGGACTAGGAATACAAGATGTAGCACAAATGCCGCAAATCGCAGGGCCACATTGTATACAGAGGCAGCAACTGAATATGATCATAACTGCAATACCTAGGAATGACAATACTTTCCATCCCCAGGCAGAAATTATACTCCAGAGCCAACCGGACCATGTCCAGGTGCCTGGATTCTGGTGGAACTGATGGGCAATTTTATGAAGTCTGGTTATTGCTGAATAAACAGACGGCGCGTTATTAGGAATGAAAATGCAACAACTAGATCCGATGACTCTACATGCTCCTCCTCTATCGGCCAGTATGACGTCAAGAACGAGACGATTTTGGAGCACAACAAATCTCATAGCAGATTGCTCTTCGGTTAAGTTACCTAGAGCAGAAGTAGTCTCATTCACTACTGCTTCAAGGGTTCTGGTTAACCTACGTATTAACTTACTATTCTGGATAGGTCCTATAAAGAAGAAGAAACCTTTATTGAAATCTGTATACTGTTCTAGAGCAGTTTCAGTTTGATCGACAATCGGGGACTCAATCTCTCTTTTATGTCTAATGTGTACTAGATGTGTGTTTCTATGATAATCAGATGGGGCTAGAAAAACTGGTGGCAGTAGGAAGGCAATATAACATGTTCCATCCCAATCGAGGGGCAGACGAACATATGCGGTCTGACCACAAACAAAATAAGAATGACGTGAGGCCTTGAAAAGAGATTTCCCACTGTCACTATACTTGACAATTGTAGTACAATCACTATGTCCTACATGTGCGGAACCATTCTTTCGGACACATAATTCGCCTTTGACTGGTAGTACTGAAATAGCAGGCAAATCTGGAGTAGTATCAGACTGAACATTCAGGACCATAAAATTCGAAGAATAATTACCTAAATTATAAACTTCATTTTCTAGATCTAACCCTGTTCTATGGGTGAGATCTTGCTTGTCTGGAAAACATGTACTATTCAGAAGGGACATATCAGTTGAGGATGACGTTAACGTGGACCATGCTCCACACGAACCATTATGCGAGAACGGATAAGGAAAGAGTGGCAGAACTCCCTTCGGTGTCTGGAAAGGGGGGAGTCGACCACACACCCAACAATTAGTGGCATTGCTGGTCTGGTGTGAATAGTGCAACATTCTAATAAATGTATTATTACGCATAGCGAGACGATAGGATAGCTCGTGAGGAGGCAGATCACTAAATGTATGCTCTACTGTAGCATTAGAAAACTTATTTACATGAGAAATGGGAAAACATAAATGTAATGCATAACTTGTGCAGGTAACCATCAAACTCAAAAATATAAGAAAACATAGAATAACGATACATCTGATAGAGTTTTGACTAACTCTCTCACTATGGGGGTCTATCTCATACATGTCAGAAACCTGTCTAACCGTTTCACCCGAGGGGGACTTAGACAATTAAACTGGCTGACTTATTTTACTAGACCGGAGCTTTAACTTATACTCCTGTTGCGGAGTTTTCTCTAACAGAGGAACTTTCAGTTCAGGTTTTAGATTAATGTCTTGTTTTAGGCAGTCTTTAGAAATGGAACAGTCCAATGTTTTTATGCGACATCCATGGAATTTCTTGACGTGGGACAGGTGCACCCAGCCCTTGCGGCCTTCCAGCTTCACGGCCGTGCGGGTGGTCAGAAGGACAAGTTGAGGTTGTTTCCAGCGGGGCTCCAGCGGACTTGAACGATCAAAGTTCCGGATTATTACGAGATCCCCTGGAATGACCTCGTGCGGTTTCACTTCGGTATTGTCTGGAAATGCGGCGGCAACCTGTGAACGACAAGAGTGTAGGGCAGACATCAAGGAAGCTAGGTAATCTGTCAGCATATTACTGGAAACATCTGTAATACTTCGGGGTCTAGGTGTACCCCACATGTTCGGGGGGCGGCCGAATACGACCTCATAAGGGGACAGACCTGATCTGGAATGTGCGACCATGAGCATATAAAACAGAGCGACTGGCAGGGCTACTAGCCAGTCTACACCTTTCTCTTTACATACTTTAGCAATGCGGATTTTCAGAGTCTGGTTATGTCTCTCCACGAGACCGCCTGCTTCAGGATGGCGTACACAATGAAACTTCCACTGGTACCCTAACAGAAGGGACACATGCTTCATGAGTTCAGATGAGAATGGCTGGCCGTTATCAGAATACACGACCCTAGGGAGTCCATAACGAGGAAAGAATTCACGAACCAGCTGCTTGGCAGTGGTCGCGGCTGTGTAATCTGGGACTGGATATGCTTCTGTCCACCTGGACAAAGCGCATACAACTACGAGGACATACTTGAAACCTCGACATCGCTCCATCTGAATATAATCCATCTGGAGGACTTCAAAAGGGTGGTCAGGAGGCTGGAATCCCCCTTGTTCCACCGGGACACTTTTACCTGGATTGAACTGGCAACATATCATACAGGTACGGACTTTCTGCTTGGCTGCAGCTCGTAAATGCTTGTTGGACCAAATGTTCTGGATACTGTCTAACATGGCTTTTTCTCCTAAATGTGCAGGACTATGTGCGGTATTGATAATGACTTGAACCATTGAGTCGGGGAGAAACCATGTGGCTTTTCCCTTCGTCAACCATCCCTGATCTGTCTGGACCCCTCCTTGTTCGGACCATTTCTTGATTTCTTCGGAAGTAGCATGTAACTGTATGTCTATGACATCTTGTGTAGGGTCCTTAACTGTCATACATGTAGTCGGATCTGGAGTGGATGTCTGTGTCGTGTTAACTGGAATGTCTGGTGTCTGAGCTGTAAGCTTGGCTGTTCGATCTGCTAGATCGTTACCTTGGGAAATAATGTCAGTGACTTTCGTATGTGCTTTGCACTTCATGATAGAAATAGCTGTCGGTAAATGGATTGCATCTAACAGAGCTTGAATGAGAAGACCATGCTGAATCTTGGTTCCATGAGAAGTCATAAAACCTCTTTCTTGCCAGAGCACTCCAAAGTCGTGTACGACTCCGAATGCATAACGTGAATCTGTGTAAATATTAACTTTCAGGTTCTTGGCACGTTTGCAGGCTTGGGTCAGAGCGACTAGCTCTGCTGCTTGAGCAGACAGGGTGTCAATACGGTGTGTCTCTATAACTTCAGTTTCAGTAGTCACTGCATACGCGGCTACTAGTTCTCCTGTACTTGTTCTCATACATGAACCATCCACATAAAGTGTCAGGTCGGGATCAGGTAATGGAATATCTGTCAAGTCTTGTCTTGGCTTAGTCATAGTGTTAATAACTTCCACACAATCATGTGTGGCAGGGTTTGAGGTAACTGACGGCAACAGTGTAGCAGGATTCAGAACGTTGCAGCGTCTGATTTCTATGTGTGGCTGGAACAGTGTCAATTCATAACCTGTTAAACATGCAATTGTCAAGTGCTGAGTATGGGTTCGGTTTAAAAGAACTTCCACGGAGTGTGGAACTTGTACTGTCAGGGAGTGTCCTAATACTATGGAATCACTTTGTCTGATAGCTAGTGCTGTGGCTGCAACTGACTTGAGGCACGCAGGCAGAGCCTGGGCTACTGGATCTAAGGTGCTCGAAAAATAAGCACAGGGCTTGTATTGTCCTGCTTGATCTTGTGTGAGAACAGATAATGCGGTACCATCACGTTCTGTGACAAAAAGTGTAAAAGGCTTACTGTAGTTCGGTGTAGCTAGAACAGGTGCTTGACATAAGGCTTTCTTTAATTCATTAAAAGCAAGTGTATGTTCAGATGTCCAAGGGAGGACAGTCGATACGGCTGCCTCCTGTGTCGTTAACTGTATCAGTGGCTTGGCTAGAAATGCATATTGAGGAATCCATTGCCTGCAATAGGAAGTGAGGCCGATAAAAGCTCGTACCTCTTTCTGGGTCTTGGGCTGAGGAAGACTCGCTATTAACTGGATACGGTCAGGTGTCAACTGCCTACCCCTCTTGGACAGTAAGTGGCCTAAGTAGATCACTTGCTGGACACAGAATTGAAGCTTCGAAGGGGACACCTTGTGCCCCATCTCGGCTAGGAAATACAGGACTGTAAGTGACGCTCGCTCGCAGTCACGTTCAGAACGGGCTGTGATCAGTAGATCATCGACATACTGGAGCAGGGCAGTGTCAGTTGGCATGTGAATATTGTCTAGTTGTCTCTTGAGTGCTTGACTGTAAATACTAGGGCTTTCTGTGAAACCTTGAGGAGCTCGTGTAAATTTATAGCTCCTTCCATTTAAACAGAATCCGAAAAGGAACTGGCTGTCTGGATGAATCGGGACGCTGAAAAATGCGTTCTTGAGGTCTATGACAGTGAAAAACGTAGCTTCAGAATCAATGGCTGTCAATAGGGAAGAAATATCTGGAACAACTGGGTACTGGGGTATAATACATTTATTAAGCTCTCGAAGGTCAATCACTAATCGATATACTGGAGGTGCATTTGGATCAGTACGTTTCATGACTGGAATGATAGGAGAATTACATACATTGGAGTCAGTTTCTACAACCACTCCTTGAACAATGAGCTCGTCAATAATTTTGGATAAGGCTGCTACAGCCTCAGGTGGCAATCTGTACTGTCTGATTCGTGGTAACACTATACCTGGTTTCAGAGTCACACGATGGGGTGTGATGTTCATACAACCTACATCAGTTGGACCTTGTGCCCATAAATGCTGTGGTACATTCAGTAATCTTGGATCAAAATCTCGTAATACATAGTGACCTTTAAAGTCACGTAAAAACAAACGTATTCCTTCTGGGGAGCAGCAAATAACTGCACCTAATTCTTTCAATGTCTTAATACCTAACAAATTTTCTGGACATGATTTCGTAAGTAACAAATCAGTAGTTCGGGACAATGGACCTACTTCTAGAGAAACTGGTTTGGAAATCTCGTTAACTATTGGCTTTCCTGAAAATCCAAGGGAAACATTTCTTGAGCCTGAGAGCGGAGCCCCTGGAACCTCGTCATGACTGATAGTAGTCCTACTTGCCCCTGTATCAATCAGAAACTTTCTGTCTTTCCCTAATACTTGACTGTGAACATAGGGACCCTCTTGATCTACAGGTATCTCGATGAGAGGCAAGCCTACCTCCCTCTCTAGGCTGTTTCATGAATACTGCTGATACTCTGGATACTCGGACTGTGCATACTGGTACATTTGCTGTGTAACATGCTGTGTTGCAGCGATAGGCTGCGGTACTGTAACTGTCTGTTGTGCATTCTGTGGTGACTGAGAAGTCTGTGAAACTTGTTCTTGTCTAGGCGGACGTGGTCTTTCTTTAGTCTTACCAGTAGCTATGTTATGTTTCAGAACTGCACACTCGTTTATAAAATGACCTGGCTGTTTACAATAATTGCAGGTCCCTTTAACAGGAACTGCAGGATGACTGGCTTGATTCGTACCCCTCTTCTGACTGTCTTGAGGAACAGATTGTGCAACTAATACTTTCATTTTCGTGTCTTTCATACGTTTCCTTTCGTGTTCTTGCTCTTCCCTGATTCTGTTCTGGTGGTACTGGAGCATCTGAAGCATTTGCGACGGAGTATTAGCTTGCCATGTACTTTCGACTTTCAGAACTCTGTTTTTAACTTGTGGACTTGAATTCTCGACTAGTTTAGTAACAAAAAGATGAGGGTATGACTCGCTACTCGTCTTCAAACCACTGTTAATACTAAAACATTTCTCAAATCTAGAATAAAAATCACTAGTATCTTCGTCTGGTTTCTGTTTACAGGCTGAGATTGCATCCCAGTCTTCCTTTTTCGTGGCTAATAATCTTGGCAAAACTTGTATTAACAGTTCGGGTAATTCTTTACATTTATCTCCTAGACCGGTACCTGGTACACGTGTATTTTCTTCAGCTTCTAGAGCTGTCCAATCTATCTTTTTCTCTCCCACCTCCCATTCTTTTTCCTTGAGTTTTTCATATATGCCCGCAGGCAACAGGACCTTTAACATTTTAATGATATCGGGATACGTGTATTCTCCCATACGGAGCATGTCTTTCAATTCTCGATGGAACCCTGCTGGATCTTTGTCGTGACAGGGAATTAATTTCTTCATCTCTAAGAGTTCCATCTTTGTGATAGGGGTGTAAACAAATACTCGTTGCATTTCACCACCCTATGTCCTAACTGGGTGTACTTCTCGTAACGGATGCTGTCTATCTATATAAAATGGTTTACTTTCTGGAGGTGAGACGTGAACAAAATGCGGATTCAGGAACGTTCGGTATTTGTGGCGCTGTTCTAGAATGATACTAATTAAATCGGTACCTAGACCTTTCCATCTATACTGGAGTAACTCGTTTAGAACATCATGTAACGGACCTGGATCAGAATGCTGACCCTCATACAGTGTAATGAGGTGCTGAATCGTATACATACCCACCAGTCGCTGCTCGGCTGGGGGCAGTTTCAGAAACATTTGTGCCACTATTTCGTCTGGAAAAGTGGTAGAATCAGTAGCCCATCGGACTGCTGATCGGGCTAGTTCTTGTTCATACATAGTACTAAGTTCACTATAACCGATTCGTGATTTCAGAATGTGATCGGTAGCTTGAAATACTTGCTCTAGAGAGCCTTGTTCTGGTACTGGAGGAGAGAAAACTTTCTTGTGTTCTAGACGTGAATGTCGGTCGGAAAGTCTAGTTTTACCTACATACGCTATTCTGACGGTATTCTCATCGTCTACCTCTTCAGTAGAAGAGTCGTTTTCCTTCTCGCTTACTTGTGCTGCTTTGCGTTTCTCGTGTAACCTTATTATTTCCTTACGAATTTTCTTGTACATACTCTCTATACAACTGAGTGTCCTGTGTCTTCCCTCGGCTATATTATCACTCCACCTTGTCAGGACTTTCATTTCAGTCGGATCTTTATCTGGATAATCTTGTTCCCTTATTAAACAATTAATTAGAAACTTCAAAAGCATGAGCTGGGTCTCAGCTTTCCTTTGAGACATGGCTTCGCCAATACTTTCTGGGTCCTCTCCTGTACGGATGAAACAATATATTCTGTCTAGATCTTCTTTCATATTCGGTAGGGTGTCCAAATACTCGGTCACCCGTCTTACACGCAATGAATATATAACCATATTATCATCGCCTGGGACTGGATCATAACGGCATTCGGTGAGAGCTCGCCTGATATCTGCAACGGACTGATGTTTGGGCGTACGCTGTAACGCACGTTCATGTAACTCGACTGACGTTACACGTTTGTGTGGCGGCGGGGTACCAGGAGGACCTCCCCCCGCGGCCCCTAAACTGGAATCGTCGACTGATACTCTTCGTGCTGGCAGAGTGACCGATGGAGCGGGTACTTGTAATGTAGGCTGGACCGGGGGTACCGTAACAGGTGCTGTAACAGGTGCCCCGGTGGCTGGAGGAACAGGAATTACATTATTTACAGGAGCTGGCGGAACGGGATTAGCATATTCGGGGACTGTGTCGTCCAAGTAGGACGAGAGGAAAATATCAGCTGCGGTCGGTTTGTGACGTAGCTTGGTCGGAACTAATGGTGGCGGAAAATTACTGGATGCCTCCGGGGTTGCTTTTGGCAAGCCCTCGGCAAGAAGAGGGTACATACCCTTAATGAGGGCATTCCTCTGTCTGTCTGACTGTTCGGTTTTAACTCGTTCACCTATTTCGATTAATTCCCTTTCTTGGGCTCTTTCTGAGGATTCCCTACTTAATTCTGACTTTCTGATTTCTTTTTCGGTTCTTTTATGAGATTCTTTGCGCCATAACTCGATGGCATCTTTCTGTGACTGTCTGGCTTTCTTTTTCCATAATGCTTCTTCTACTCGCATGATGCACTCGGCATCCCATGTGCCTGATACAGGCCATCTATATTTCTCTTCTAATTCCTTAGTATACTCGACCCATAAATCTAGATATAATATGGCACTTATGCCATGCTTATGATACATAAAATGACCTGGACTGTCCCTAGGCGGGACAGGGACTGCTTCCTCGAGCAGACCTTTTCTAGTTCTTAACTGACGTAACTTGGAGAACAGAGGCATGATTTAGACTAGAATACTGAACACAATACGATACACGATAAACACAATAATGACTGAGAAAACAAATCATTCATACCACGACATTGAAAACACATTGAAATAACATTTAAAATAACAGTTCGGACAGAAACATTACCTGGAATACTTGAAAACAGAACACATGAATTTCTCGAGAACAGAACTTACTAGAATTACTAGATGCACTGCTGAAACAGTACGAAACATACCGGTCCCATAAAGAGACACGTCAGGACCCGCATCCACCTAGGTGGACACTTCGTGTTGGATTTGCATACCCAAACCCACGGACCAGAGACAAATTAATTGACCCTGTCTAGATACTACCCCAGCAACGGTACTCACCGGGCAGCAAGAACGGAAGGCCTCGGACTGGACTGGACTGCTACGACGACGGACTACGAACTTCGGACTTCAGTTACGGGTGGGCCTCCGGATACCTCGGACCTTGGACTCTTGGCTTGGGCTCTGGTCGGGACTCGCCGCGTTCCTCCACCGCCTCGTCTGGATGCTGGACCGCAACCTCCGTCTCCTCCGTGGGCCTGAGGGATACTTGAAGCAGAAATATCTGCCGGTGCGCAGGATGGTTCCGTCACGGCTGCAGAGGGTCAGGGGGCTTGCGTGGCTTCTCCGGCGCGTGGGGAAAGGGCAAGTCCCTGTTCGGGCGCCATTATGTGGTAAATAAATAATTAATTACCGGGTCTATTTTTGACTGGATTCAATATAAACAGATCGCTCAATAAATAAGAGTCAAGATTCGAGGTAGCTGGAGTTTACAGGCTTTAATCAGGCATAAAGGACAGTAACAGGACAGCCTGCATGGGAATGGGATGGCAGCTGCCGGGGGCAGGATCTGGGAGCATAAGGGATAACTTTTAATAACAGTGCACAATATTTATAGTTAAACAAAATACATTACATGCAATACAGGAGGCGTAGCAGTAGGCGGGGTTTCGTAGCAGTCGCGAAAGATAAGGCATAGAGTGGGTGTAACAAGAGGCGTGTACAGGGCGTATACATAGACATGTGATGTAAACGTAACAGAATATGTCATAAATGGGGCGGAAACATGGAGGGGGCTACCTGAGGAGCTGGGACCTTTAACCTAGTGGTGCGCGCAAGCTGGCAATGACGTGATACCAGGAGGAACTGGGGGCTATGACTTCTGCACTAGAAGAGGAGACGAAAGTCTGGAGTGTCAGAGCGACATGTACCTAAGCCTATCTAGTATCTGGTGTTTAGAGAACATGTTGATAGAATCCAAAAGTTATCAGGGCAAAGGCTAACAGACTCTAAGACTGGTGCATGCATTATTCCACATGTAGTGCGTGTTGAGGAATATTAAATGAACATTAATACAGTATTTCTCTTACATGGAGACGTAAAGGCTAGACTATGACTGAAACTATTGATGCGATTCAGTAGCTTAGGAATGCAGAGAAGGAGGGCTGGACTGATAACTAGAATCATAACATACTCTTGGCAGACTGGGAGGCAGAGCCAGGCCGAGCCGGGCACTGTGAGGCAGGAAGTAAGTGAAGGGTCAGGGATACAGGTGGGGGCTGTATCGCTCCTCAGCGAGGGTTCAGGAGACAGGAGCTGAATCTGAGTCCGGGCCCTTTTGAGGCCTAGAAACGGGGACTTTTACTGAATTAACGTGCACACTGTAAAACGTGGCAACATAGCTTTACATAGGCCTAATACTCGTAGCTTTCACGAGAACTGGAAACTGGCATACTAGAGTTGGACACAACTGTAATTGCGTCTTTAATCGGTCATAAGGGAATACATATGCATATTAATCATGCACATATAACATAAGGTGGGGAACACGTAGGGACACAGAACATGGCAAAATTTACTTTTCCACAGGGAGATGTAGTTGCCAAGAATAAGAGGGGATATTTTTTTTAAAAATGTGTTGTTTTTTTTAAAACGGAGTGAGCCAAGGCGAAATGGGAAGAAACATTATGGGCTCAAGTCTGCTGATGGTCTAAAGTTAATCACATAAGGCAGCAAGCTTATTGTCAACTTCGTCGGGTGAACCAAGCTGGAGTGGCCAATGGTGATGGCCATAATAATATAAAATTGTGTCTGCAAGGGTCCGCAACGAAAGAAAAAGGGGGGAGTTTTTTTGGGTGCGGAAAGGAATTGATTAAATCAGAAGGGGAGGTAGGATCTAAAATGTGGGAACATTTTGGGGAAAAAGAGAATCAGCGAATGATGCGTAGGTGGCAATTGGTCAGGATAAGAAGTGTCTACAGTTTATAGATCTCAGAGAGTTCATTGAGACCGATACAGCTGTATCAAACTTAACAATCAGATGGTCCTCTCTTTTAGATAATTTTAGATCAAGATCACCTCCACGGGGGTCCCTTTCTACTTTCGAGAACACTGTCCATTTAAGGTCCCCGATTTGATGTTTTAATCTTGTCCAGTGGTTAACTAAAGGTGCTGTTTCCACTTTGTTTTTAATTCTGGATTTATGATGGGAGATTCTTTGTCGTACTTCCTGATTGGTCTTACCAATGTACACAAGCCCACATGGACAAAGTACTCCATAGACAATGTTTTTAGATTTACAATTACTGAAAGTATCATGTTTCCATGAAATTCCTTTATGTTGGAAAAGCGAGCCTTCCATGGTAGATTTGCAGCTTATGCAGGTACCACATTTGTGGTGACCAACAATTGGATTTAAACCCATCATTTGTCTCAGGGTGGGTTGGGCCTCCCTCGGAACTGAAGCTCTAACTACATAATTGGCAATTTTGATTTCTTTCTTAAATGCAAAAAGTGGAGGTTGATATAAGCTTTCATCCAGATTTTTTATGAGGTGCCAATTTTGTCCGATAATTTTTTTACATTTGTTGGCATTTGGACAGTAAGTAGTGTCTCAAACTTGGCGTTTCATTTTGGGTCTGCTTCTGCGTTCCAAAAGACAATCTCTTGGGGTCCACCTAGCTCGTTTTTTAGCATTTCGAACCAATTTTTTAGGGTATGCGCGCTCACATAATTTCATCTGCAATTTTTCAGCATGCATTTTGTAGTCATCATTAAACGAACAATTCCGGCAAATACGTAAAAATTGGCCGTATGGCAAATTTTCCTTCCAGCTACGGGGGTGGTTGCTTGAGAACAGTAATGCTTTATTTATGTCTGTTTCTTTCGTAAAAAGTCTGGTGGCTAATTTACCTTCAGCACTGAACACCTCAACATCTAAAAAAGATATTTTGGTGGCCGAGTGTGAGATACTGAATTGAATATCAGCTGTCCTCGCATTCAGCCATTTATGGAAGAGTAACAAGTTTTCTTCTCCCCTGTCCAAATTAAAAACACGTCGTCGATGAAGCGTAGCCACGTTCCAATGTGTTCTTTGAATGGATTGTTGTTATGGATGAAGGTATCCTCATTTTTTTTTTTTAAACAGATTTTATTGGTTATTTCCATCATACAAAGAAAACATTTCTTACATTCTTCATTTACCAGAAACCTGTCGCATGAGATATTCCCAACAAACCCCAATCGTACCCTCCCCCCCAATTGCAGTGGTGTGGTTAAATGCACTGTACCATAAAAACCTGAAACTCTCAGCGCGCCAGGTCATCATTAACAATTCCCCTTATAGATGATCACATGCCCGTAAGTACTCATTCCTCTCCATCATCCGCTCGTTGCAATAGCAAGGCTTGGAGCAGAGCCTCCCATGCTCTCGCCAATTGCAGTGCCTTATCTCCTTCTCCCCGCTTGGCTTGCTGGAACCTAATCATACTTTCACTGCTGGCCCATTTACAGAACTCCGCTCGCCAGCGGCTACTAGATGGCCCTTTTCTTGACTTCCAGTGCCAAGTGATCTCCCTTTTGGCTAACAGCAACCCCAGGTCAATGAATTTACTGGTAATCTTGTTCTTGGCTGTGTGTGGAAACCAGTGCAGCAAACAAGTCGCCATGTCATAGGTCAGCTGTCTATCTGTTAATTCAGTCAGAAGAGCACCCACTTCCTCCCAGTAGTTCCCCATCAACGGACAATGCCACAACATGTGGTCCAATTCCACCTCCTCTTCCCTACACCTGAAGCCGCTTGTACTTTGAAATATTTCTTAATCTTCCCTGGCGTCAGGTAAGCCCGATGTAAAATAAAGAACTGTACCTGCTGAAATCGGGCGTTCCTACTACCCTTCCATGCTCTCCCAAGGATCTTGCCCCATGTCGCATCAGGAATAGGACGGCCTACACTCGTCTCCCATTTCAATTTCAGTTCCAGCAACGGACTCAGCCCTTCGTTCAGCATCCTCTGATGTAAGCAAGTAATGGCTTTGAAGGTCCCCGCCGCCATCACCACGTACTGGCAAGCCATCGTGGTCTCAGGTTCAGCCTGTCCCCTGCCCCAATGTTTCCTCACCGCTGCCACTACCGCTGCGTGAAGCAAGAAGCTACCCTCCGGGAGGCCGAATGCAGCGTGGAACGCTTGGAACCACAGCAGCTCTCCAATCATATACAAATCTCCCACCATTTGGACTCCCAATTCCTCCCAGTCTAAGAGGGGAGACCAGTCCCCACCATGTGGAAGCGCAGTCAGCATCCCCAGGGGAATCTCAGGCGCGTAAGGCCGGACCACATCTGCCATGTGCAGACTCCTAGCCCAGCATTGTCGCAGCGTCCGCTCTTCCATTGTAAGGTCACGTAGATCGAGCCTCTGCCACATAACTATGTAGGACAGAATGTGTCGTTGTATCCCTAATCCCCTCCTATCCTCTGGGCCCCTGAATTCCGCTGCAATCTCCTGCGTCAAAACCTGCAACTGAGCGGCCAGATAGTACGCTCAAAATCGGGCACCGCCATTCCGCCCTCCTGTTTAGGTCTCATCAATGTGGTCAGCGCTACTGTCCGTCTCCCGGAACCCCACAGAAACCCCACCATCAATGACCTCAATTCCTTAAAAACCCGCGGGGGGATCCAGACCGGTAAAGTACGGAAAAAATAAAGCAATCTGGGCAGAGCCACCATCTTGAGCAGCGCTACTCTCTCCACCACCGCCAGGGGGAGGTTTGACCAAAACGCCACGCATCCTCTCAAAGTGCTTATACATCTCCCGATATTTCCGTCTAGCAGGTCTGCACTCTCATGGTAGATCCTCACCCCTAAATAAGTAAAGCATGTTGGTTCCCATCTCAACTCGCCTGCCTCCAAAGATTCTCGCAACCCAGGGCGGACCGGGAAAAGACACGTCTTACTCCAGTTGACCCGAAGGCCAGACACTCGTCCAAAATTCAAAAGCAATGATTCCGCTGCTCGCTAAGCTATCTCGGTGTTTTCCAGAAAAAGGAGCAAGTCATCCGCATACAGAGACACATACTGCGGTGCCCCCTTCAACAGGAGCCCACGGTAAACCCTCCCCGAGCGCGCCTGAATCGCAAACGGCTCCATGGCTAGCGCAAACAAAAGCGGGGACAGCGAACAACCCTGTCTCGTTCCCCTCAACACAGGATAATGGGTGGATATGACCCCTCCCAGCCGGACCCTAGCCGTTGCCGCAGCATACAACACTCCTGTCCAATTCACAAAACCCTCACCCAATCCAAATCTTTCAAGCACCCGATGTAAGAATGGGCATTCCAAACTGTCGAAGGCCTTTTCTATGTCGACAGACAGTACTGCAGGCCTCTCGGAGTCAGGCTGACCATCCTCAATAACCCGCAATAGCCTCCTGATGTTCGAAGCAGTGTGCCGAGTGGGAATAAACCCCGCCTGGTCCTTATGTACCAACGTGGTCATAAATGGAAAGAGGCGGGTCACTAAAATCTTACTCAAAATCTTGTAGTCCACCGTCAACATGGACAACGGTCTGTAAGAGGCCACATCTTCCTGACCACGCCCTAACTTCAACAGCGGTATAATCAACGCTTCTCTCATGGATGCGGGAAGGCGTCCCCGCTTCCCAGCCTCCATATAGACCTCCAACAACCGAGGTGCTAAAACATCAATATATTGCGCATAAAATTCCACAGGTAGTCCATCAACCCCTGGAGTCTTGTTCCGAGCCATCTGCTTTATCGCGACCCGTACCTCAGTTAGCGATATATCCTGATCCAGTAATTTCATCTGTTCATCTTCCAGTTGAGGCAGCGGGACCTCATCCAGGTACCCCTCAATATTGGCCTCCTCCACTTCCAGTGCACTCCTATATAATGACTCATAATAACTCCTAAACCGGGCTAGCACCTTCGCCTGAGAGTCAACCAACTGTCCTGCCTCATTCGCTACGCACAAGACCGGGTTGCCCTGCGGCACAGGATTCGCCAACCGTGCAAGCAGGGTTCCCACCTTATCCCCCTCCACATGCGTTTTCGCCAAATAATTTTTGTGGTTGAAGCAGCGCAGCCTCTCCACCTCTACTGCTACCTTCTCTCTCGCCTCAAGCAACTGCTCCTGCAATTCCGGCTCATCCGGCCTACGCTTCTCCGTATCTCGCAACCCTTCCTCAGCTCTCATCACATCATTAAGCACCACCTTCCTAACCCCCGAATATTTACTAATACACAATCCTCTCACCACCACTTTAAAGGCATCCCATTCCAACGCCCTTGTTCCCACTGACCCATGATTGTCCTCAAAATAATGTTCTATTCCCACTCGTATCTCCTCCCAAAACACCGGGTCATCCAGCGTCTCCGGCCGGAGCCGCCAGGTAGGAATCGCTGAGCGCGCGCACTGCCAGGTAAGCGAGAGGAGCATTGGATTATGATCCGAAACAGTGCGTGAGAGGTACTCAGAACGCGCAGCTATCTGTGCTATCTCTCCAGAGCAAAGAATTGTGTTGATCCTAACATGCAGGTCATGCATTGCGGAGAAAAAGGAGTAATCCCTATCTCGGGGATGTTGCTTACACCATACATCTACCAGCCCCCAGCTGTCCTGCCAATCGGATCTACTTTTCGCCAATTTCCTAACTAGAGACGCTGTCAGCGGAGGGTGCGATCTATCCAAGGCAACATCTGTAATCGTATTAAAGTCTCCCATCACTATCGCAGCGCCTGCCAAGTACTGCGTCAATGTCCCGATAGCTTCTCATAAAAGCGCGCCTGTTCTATATTTGGAGCATAAATGCTACAAAGCACCACATCCCTCCCATATAGCCTACCCTCCACCGCCACGAACCTGCCCTCTGGGTCTAAAACATGTCTCGCGGCCTGGAAAGGGATTCTCGCTCTCACCCAGATCAGCGCTCCTCTGGCAAAGGCCCAATATGCCGTTCTAAAGACCTGCCCTCTCCATCGGCGCTGAAGCGCTAGCGCTAGGCCCTCCACCTTAGTGAGATGTGTCTCTTGCAGCAAGGCGATCTGGACCCCCCTCCTCACCAAATATGCGTCTACCTTGTACCTCCTAGACATTGTGTTCAAACCCCTTACGTTCCATGTGATACATCGTAACTCAGGTAACGTTCCCATCACCTTCATCCGCCCGCCTCAAGAGTTCCGTTCCACCCACACCACCAGCAATTCCCCAACAGTCAACATCCCTCTCAACTCCCACAACCCTCCCCCCCAGAACAGGACCCAATAATAGTCTATCAGCCCCTATCCAAACCATATAAAGCACACAACTAAAGTCTGCAGTAGTCACTGCAGAATGCCTTAAGGGCGGTAGGGGGGTGTCTCGGCCCCAACAGGGAGCGACAGTTGCCAGGCCCACCCCCGCCCTAGATCCCGCATGTTAGTGCCCTATAGCAAGTAGTCCTCCCGCCAGCCCCTAACAGAGACATACGTATTGGCAGTCCAAATGGCCTAGTGTCCATAGCAGAGTCACTCATCAAATATGCCTTCCGCTGTCGCAGGGGTGACCGAGGGGCCTTTGCTGCTGTCCGCTTCAGAAAGCTCAGTGTCCGATCGGCCTTTACCGTCGTCCGAGTCCGTGCCCCTCTCCGATCCGTCTTCTGCGAACCCATGATCGCCGCCGTTGCCTCCAAGGCCCCCTGCTTGTCAGCCGCCATTTGCGTTTTTTGTTGTTTCCGCAGAGACCTGATCCTCTTCCGTATCCTCTGGGATTTACGCACTTGCGATGCCTGAAACAGTTCAGAACGTTCGAGTCCTCTCCGGTCTGTGCCCGCTCTATACGACTCAAGCCATGCCCATGCTTCATCAGGGGCAATGAAGGTATCCTCATATAAAGACATAAACAAAACAGCCAATTCCGGGGCAAAAGGACAGCCCATAGCTACCCCTTTGGTTTGGAAGAAAAACTCCCTTCCAAAACAAAAATAATTATTTTTGGCTAAAGGACTATCTGATAAGCTGACTGGATACCTTGGTGTTGTAGTACTTGATTTGATTCTTGACCCAGTTTTTGATATTAGAAACTAGACACTTGTTTCTCCTCTTTCCCACAGAGCTTACTGGCCCTGATGAGAATCCTGCTAACACGAAGGATTCGAAACACGTAGGCCTTTCGGTCTGCTGTTCATGTCTCGGTGTCAATGGAATTTGTGCACCCAGACTTCTCTTTACACTTTAATTGTATTGATTGAAATTTGAACTTAACCCCTTCCATGCTCATGACGGAACGGTTCCGTCATGAGCGTCGGTGCTCCGGTGCTCATGACGGAACATTTCCGTCATGAGTCAATGTGATTTATGACCCTTCAGCACTGCAGCGAAATTCACGCAGCACTGAAGGGGTTAAAAACCCTGTGTACCAAAGTGCATTGTTGCAAATAATAAGAAAAAACTATTAGTAACACAGCGGACCCAGTACTCATCCCACTGGTCTATACAAATCTTCTACCAGTGGGTGTTGAGTGCACTGTATGATTGTTTGAATGTGGCAGGTTTGACTGTGAGATGTTTGAAAATCATGAATGATGGTTTGAATGTGGTCTTTTATCCCACACTAGTGTCCTTTCCTTGATTATTTCTTTATGTATTGTGTTGTCATTTGAACCCCAGTATTAATTTAAAAGTGTGTTCAAACAAAAAATCGTTTGCAAAATAAATTGCTATTGAGTAGCATACAGATGCATTGAACTGTGGTCTTTACATTTGTAATTCATTTTCCTGAAATCAATGATCAGTATTGGCATCTCTTTTTTGTTATACAGTATTTGGCTCAGCCTTACTGATTAGAGCCGGGCCTAATTGTTACCAGGGGTGAAATTAAAAGCATAAGACAGCATCCTCTTGATTTTGCGAACGACATTAAGCAGCATTTGAGGATCACAAAACAGAACCAGAGCTGCACCACATATAGAATGAAGAGACAATGTTCTGCAATAGAAAAATTAAATTGTCTATCAAATTTAAATCTCATCAAAAAAACAATACTTATCTGCTCCAGAAGCAGCAAACAAAAGAGGAAGAAGATGGTGGACGTCAAGATCATATTGGACTTTGAAGTTCTATTTTAGAGTGCGTTGTTTGTTTCTGTTCTAAGTTCTTTGAAATGCTGCAGAGGTGGCATAAAATCTAAAACAATCTGACAAAGTCAACTTCTAGCAAAGTCCAGTGATATTTCTTCTTTTATTGTGGATTTATTTCAGATTCATAAAAAACATCAGCCAACGCCTTTCATCCAGTTAGAATTGGACTTCTTCAGGGCGTGGTAAGTAAATGCATTAATGGTCAATGACATTAAGGCGTTGGGTAAAAGGTCCTTTGCAGGAATATGTAAAGGATCGATAGCTACATGTATATGATTGACAAAAGGTAATTTGTAAGTTCGCAAATTTCAGGTCAGATAGAAACCATCACTTCCAATTTCAGGGTTGTATAAGTCCCAGTAGAAAATATGCTCCTGGTATGGAACAAAAGTTGCTTTGTATGTGGTTTCAAAGGCATAGTAGCATAGGAAAAAGGTGGAGTGAATAAACCACCCTAACATGGGCACCTTAATAAGCGCCAGAAAATCACACACCCGTTTTCCCTCACACAGCATACGTAGAGTGCAATGATAAAAGCATTTCAGGATTATAGAGAGCCAAATGACTCAATTTGCTGAACCCTGTAAGGAATTGAACAGCTAGTTTCAAGCTGTGAGGTTAACTTAAAAGCTGCCTCCTCTCAGAATTTGAGGTTTTGAGAAAGAGATTATGTCTCTTTTGAACAAAGAGGAACAACTGGAAAAATGTTTGAGATGGTCGAAAATAAGAATTGTAGGGGCTCCTGAAGGCAAGGAGGACAATATGGGAACAATTGCTATTGAAGATTCATTTATTTGATCCTTTGTTCCACCTGAATCTTCCCAGATCTGACCATAATGTGAGCGCACTGAGTGCCTTTTCATATTCTTCGTAATACAAACTCACTATTTTGGTCAATTTTGCTGACTGTAAGGTCAAAGAAACAATTTTAGCCAACGCTATCATGGAAAAGACTTTCACAGCACAAAATGAATTTGTTTTTAGAATTTTTGGAGATATGACGATCAGTCCGCTGGTGCCCAAGCGTCTCTGATTCAAAAGGCTAAATTTAAGGTTTAGTTCACAGGAAATGTTCATGTCTTTTCACTGGTAGCAGATGCACAATCATTTCTTGTAGAGTTAAAGTGGGTGGAGGGAGGATGTATTTGCACAATGGCTTCTTTTTTGCCTGCTGTACTGATTAAGTATAACTTAAGTTGGTATATTAGCTCATTAGGTTTTCCGTCTATAGGAGAGACAACATTAGAAGGGGTGGGTCTGCTGGGCTTGGGAGGAAACAGCATCAATCAATCACGACATTTTTAGAGCGCACTACTCACCCGTAGGGTCTCAAGGCGCTGGGGGGGGGGGTGCCGTTACTGCTCGAACAGCCAGGTCTTGAGCTTCTTCCTGAAGGCGAGGTGGTCTTGGGTCAGGCGCAGGTCAGTCGGGAGGGAGTTCCAGGTCTTGGCGGCCAGGTGGGAGAAGGACCTTCCTCCTGTTGTCGCTCTTCGGATGCGGGGGACGGCGGCGAGGGCGAGGCTGATTGATCTGAGGTGGCGCTTGGGAGCGTAGAAGTTGATTCGGTTGTTGAGGTAGCTCGGGCCTTGGTCGTGAAGGGCTTTGTGTGCGTGGGTGAGGAGACGGAATGTGATTCTTTTCTTGACGGGGAGCCAGTGCAGGTCTCTCAGATGTCCGGAGATGTGGCTGTTTCGTGGGAGGTCGAGGATGAGTCTGGCTGAGGCGTTCTGGACCCGCTGGAGTCTCTTCTGGAGCTTGGCGGTGGTTCCGGCGTAGAGAGCGTTGCCGTAGTCCAGTCGGCTGGTGACGAGGGCCTGGGTGACGGTCTTCCTGGTCTCGGTGGGGATCCACCAGAAGATCTTCCGTAGCATGCGTAGGATGTTGAAGCATGATGAGGAGACGGCGTTGACTTGTCTGGTCATGGAGAGGGAGGAGTCCAGGATGAAGCCCAGGTTGCGTGCGTGGTCAGTCGGTTTGGGTGCGGTGCCCAGGGCGGGGGGCCACCAGGAGTCGTCCCAGGCAGAGGGCGAGGAGCCCAGGATGAGGACCTCCGTCTTGTCCGAGTTCAGTTTCAGGCGGCTGGTCGTCATCCACTCGGCTACGTCTCTCATCCCTTCGTGCAGGTTGGTTCTGGCGGCGGCGGGGTTGTTGGTCAGGGAGAGGATCAGCTGGGTGTCGTCGGCGTAGGAGATTATGCTGAGGTTGTGTTTGCGTGCGATGGCCGCGAGGGGGCTCATGTAGACGTTGAAGAGGGTGGGACTCAGCGAGGATCCTTGGGGGACGCCGTAGATGACTTCGGTGGCCTCTGACTTGTACGGTGGTAGGCGGACTCTCTGTGTTCTTCCGTCGAGGAAGGAGGTGATCCATTCCAGTGCCTTCTCCTGGATTCCGATGTTGCCGAGGCGCTGTATTAGGGTGCGGTGGCAGACAGTGTCGAACGCCGCGGAGAAGTCAAGGAGGATGAGGGCCGCTGTTTCTCCGTTGTCCATCAGGGTTCGGATGTCGTCGGTGGCAGCGATGAGGGCGGTCTCGGTGCTGTGGTTGGCTCGGAAGCCAGACTGTGAGGGGTCGAGGGATCCATTCGTCTCGAGGAAGGCGGCCAGCTGTTTGTTGACGGTCTTTTCGATGACTTTGGCTGGGAACGGGAGGAGCGAGATGGGACGGTAATTCTTGAGTTCGGTGGGGTCCGCTGTGGGTTTCTTGAGTAGAGCGCTGAGTTCTGCGTGCTTCCAGCTCTCCGGGAAGGTGGCGGTGTCGAAGGAGGTATTGATAATGTTCCGCAGGTGGGGTGCGATGACCGCGTCGGCCTTGTTGAAGACGTGGTGAGGGCAGGGGTTGGTTGGAGATCCGGAGTGGATGGAGTTCATTGTGCGGATGGTGTCTTCGGTGCTGATCGGAGTCCAAGCGCGGAGAGTGGTGGTGGGTGGCGTTGCTGTGGTCGTGGCGTGCGTCGGTTGGGTGCTGAAGCTGTTGTGTATGTCCGCGATCTTGTTGTGGAAGAAGGAGGCGAGGGAGTTGCAGAGGTCTTGCGACGGGGTGATGTCGTTGTTTCCGGCGTTGGGGTTGGAGAGCTCTTTTACGATGCTGAAGAGTTCCTTGCAGTTGTGTGCGTTGTTGTCAAGCCGGTCCTTGTATGCATTTTTCTTGGTGGCGCGGATCAGTTGGTGGTGTTTCCGGGTGGCGAGCTTGAGGGTAGCCATGTTGTCCCTTGTTTGTTCCCTTCTCCACACTTTCTCGAGGGCTCGGCAGTTCTTCTTGGAGCTCTTGAGTTCGTCGGTGAACCATGGGGCTTTTCTGCTGCTGGGTCTGCTGGGCGGGGTCCTCAGAGGGGCGAGTTCGTCCGCGCAGTTGCTGATCCACTTCGTGAGGTTGTCGGCGGCCTGGCTGGGGTTCGTTCAGCCGGCGGGAGGGTGCTGGCTCAGGGAGGCGGTGAGCTGGTCGGCTGTGATCTTGTTCCAGCTTCTTCGGGCAACCTGTTGCTGGTGGTGGTGGATCGTCGTTCTTTTGAAGGTGAAGTGGACGCAGCTGTGGTCCATCCAGTGGAGTCCTGTTGCGTGGCTGAAGGCGATGTCTTTGCTGGATGAGAAGACGGCGTCGAGTGTGTGTCTGGCGAGGTGTGTGGGGGTGGTCACCAGTTGCTTGAGTCCGAGGTTAGCGAGGTTGTCGAGCAGGGTGATGGTGTTGCGGTCGCTGTTGTTCTCCAGGTGGAAGTTGAGGTCCCCCAGGAGGATGTAGTCGGCGGAGGGGAGGGCATGCGGGCTGATGAAGTCGGCGATGTCCTCGCTGAATAGTGTGCGTGGTCCCGGGGGTCGGTAGATCAGGGTGCCTCTGAGGGTGGTCCTCGGGTCGGTGTGGATCTGGAAGTGCAGGTGTTCGGCGGTGGTTAGGGTGTCGTCGGTGTTGGTCGTGATGCGGATGGTGTTTCTGTGGATGATGGCGATGCCTACTCCCGTCTGGTTGGCGGTGCGGTCCCTCCGTGTGATCTTGTAGCCTTCTGGGATGGCGATGGCGAATTCGGGCGCTGAGGAGGCGTTCATCCAGGTCTCTGTGAGGAAGGCGACGTCAGGGGCTGTGGTGTCGAGGAGGTTCCAGAGTTCGATGGCGTGTCTGTGGATGGAGCGGGTGTTGAGCAGGATGCACTTGAGGTGGTTGTTGCTGGTGTTCGGCTTGGCGGGTGCTGGTGCAGGGTCGGTCCGGATGCAGGTGAACTTGCAGGCGTGGCAGCTGAAGGGTCCGTGGGTGTGCTTCGGGGCGGCTCGGTGGCATCCTGGGGTGCGGCCGGTGTTGAGTGCGAAGAGAGCGTCGGCGTTGTAGGTTCGTCGAGGCGGCTTCCGTCGGTGGGGGCCAGGGGTCCTGGCACTGGGCGCGGTCCAGGCGCGGACGGGCGCAGACGGGCTTACCTTTGGCGCGCCTTCGGCGCACAATCGGCGCGCCCGCTGCGCGTCAACGCTGCGCGTTCGCACGGTCGCCATATAAGGCGAAGTGCGCGGGTGGGCGGAGCAGCTGGGAGGCGGGAGCGGGGAGGGTACAGAAGAGAAAAAGGGGCGGGGTAATCGGCGGTGGCGGGAAGCGGGGAGGGAGAGCGGAGGGCGGCGAGGTAGGCGGGCACACAGGAAGGAAAACGCTAACACGGGCACAAAATTACAGGAAAACAGGCACAAATGGAGAGAAAAACAAAACAAATATTACAACAGTTAAGGCAGGCGAGCACGGACCACGCCGCTCGGAGGAGGGGGGCGTGGTCAGCGGAAGCGAGGCAGGCAGCGAGGCAGTGGCAAGGCAATGGGGCACACGCAGCAGCTGGTGGCCGTGCGGCGCGGGGGTGTCCCACAAGTGGGTCACACTCACCTGTGTCGCACGGTCGCCATATAAGGCCAAGTGCGCGGGTGGGCGGAGCAGCTGGGAGGCGGGAGCGGGGAGGGTACAGAAGAGAAAAAGGGGCGGGGTAATCGGCGGTGGCGGGAAGCGGGGAGGGAGAGCGGAGGGCGGCGAGGTAGGCGGGCACACAGGAAGGAAAACGCTAACACGGGCACAAAATTACAGGAAAACAGGCACAAATGGAGAGAAAAACAAAACAAATATTACAACAGTTAAGGCAGGCGAGCACGGACCACGCCGCTCGGAGGAGGGGGGCGTGGTCAGCGGAAGCGAGGCAGGCAGCGAGGCAGTGGCAAGGCAATGGGGCACACGCAGCAGCTGGTGGCCGTGCGGCGCGGGGGTGTCCCACAAGTGGGTCACACTCACCTGTGTCGCACGGTCGCCATATAAGGCCAAGTGCGCGGGTGGGCGGAGCAGCTGGGAGGCGGGAGCGGGGAGGGTACAGAAGAGAAAAAGGGGCGGGGTAATCAGCGGTGGCGGGAAGCGGGGAGGGAGAGCGGAGGGCGGCGAGGTAGGCAGGCACACAGGAAGGAAAACGCTAACACGGGCACAAAATTACAGGAAAACAGGCACAAATGGAGAGAAAAACAAAACAAATATTACAACAGTTAAGGCAGGCGAGCACGGACCACGCCGCTCGGAGGAGGGGGGCGTGGTCAGCGGAAGCGAGGCAGGCAGCGAGGCAGTGGCAAGGCAATGGGGCACACGCAGCAGCTGGTGGCCGTGCGGCGCGGGGGTGTCCCACAAGTGGGTCACACTCACCTGTGTCGCACGGTCGCCATATAAGGCCAAGTGCGCGGGTGGGCGGAGCAGCTGGGAGGCGGGAGCGGGGAGGGTACAGAAGAGAAAAAGGGGCGGGGTAATCGGCGGTGGCGGGAAGCGGGGAGGGAGAGCGGAGGGCGGCGAGGTAGGCGGGCACACAGGAAGGAAAACGCTAACACGGGCACAAAATTACAGGAAAACAGGCACAAATGGAGAGAAAAACAAAACAAATATTACAACAGTTAAGGCAGGCGAGCACGGACCACGCCGCTCGGAGGAGGGGGGCGTGGTCAGCGGAAACGAGACAGGCAGCGAGGCAGTGGCAAGGCAATGGGGCACACGCAGCAGCTGGTGGCCGTGCGGCGCGGGGGTGTCCCACAAGTTCTTAGTCCCGCCATGGTGATGGTTTCCCACAGGTTCGGGGGGGTCCTTGGAGTGGGAGGGGGTGGAACTGCCGCTATTTCATGGGGGTGTTATTAGTGGAAGTCTCGGGTTTTGGGGGATGCATGAAGAAAAATGAGGTACAGTGCCAGTGTTTCATTGAGGTTTATTGGATAACAGTTTTAGGTACATACGTTTTTTCAGATGTTTTGGCTGGAGAGATGGGTAAAGGCATGATAGGTGCAATAGACTGGGCAAGGTGCCAATTTGAGTCCATTGCAAATGCTGAAAAGTAATGCACTTTAAAAGATATATGTGCTGTAATGAGGTTTATTCATGTTTTTATGCACATTATGCACATTTTTTTCTATGTTCATATCATATTTCTTATTTGGGGATTTGCACTTTGAGCTTGGCACTTGCACTTTGCAATTTAAGGTATGTTGGAGGTATGTGTAGGCTACTTTCTACTTTTCAAAGTATTTTTAAGCACTTTAGGTTTGTGTGAGTTGTCGATCACGACTGAATTAAGAAAGCGCATAGATACAACAGATTGTACTAACAGAAGGGGCAGTTTACAATGCACCTTAAGGGGTGAAATGATTAACGTTTTTTCACTTAATGTGAATGGATTAAATAATGCTACGAAAAAGCAGGAAGTTGAAAGTTGGGTTGGCTATTGTGTGGAGTCCCTAGAAACATTAGAAAGTTGTACAGCATTTCCTCCAGCTGAATTATGACTGTTTGGATGCTCTTCTTCCTTTAAGGGGTTCTGGGTTGGAGTGTCACGGGGCAGACTGGTGGGGTGTATCCTGGAGGCCCCGTACTGGTCCCCTTCCTCCCAAAAAAGGGATCCAATAACTCCTATATAGAACGTTACTCTCAGAGTAGTGAGGCAGAGCAGTCAAAGGAGTTGCGGATGTCTAAAGGCTCAGCACTCAGCAATGCAACAAGTAACTCTTAATAAGTCACTGTCTAGTCAGTTCCTTTTCTTAGGAAAAGAAAAGTACTTTATTACACATGCTACTAAATACTAAGAACAAATTAACAGATACATACTTTATTTCCAGGAGAAAACACCTATAGTGACACGATATAAATGGCCTCGCGACTAACAGGGGGCACAAACTAATGAAATTCTCCCTGGTTAGGTAACCCCCGTAAATGTACTGCCATCACTGGAGACAACTCGTACATTCTGCACAATAGCACATCTAAAACCCTAAACACACAATACCAGTCCTGTATGTATAGCAGAAAGTGAGGGGTGCACTTAATAACAACAAGCCTGCTGCCTTTGTCAAGGTGTCACCACAGTAATTAAGATCAAAATTGTGTAGTCAAAACTCGGTCATTAATATCAACCCATTTCATATTAGTACCATCTTTCAGAGCATTCTTCACTATAGGCAGTGAGTGATTTATTCTCACAATGATGAAGCACGTCAATAAAGATTGAAAAGTTCAGGAAAATACAGAGTCTGAGTCTTTCAACTCTTCACCAGGCTGCAAAGCAATTACATAACCTAACAACAAAAATTCACACACTCCAGAATCATAAAACTAATGTGCAAACTTGACTTGGAAGACCAAGTGTAAACTTTTGAAATCGTAAACGGAGCTCCTGCCGAGCTTTGCTGGTCTCCTGGCATCCCTCATAGACTTTAATAATCGTTTGGTAGTGTGCCTTGCTCGTCAAAAATAAGCGCATTTTTGTAACAGTCCCATAGCCTTATGGGATGATTTTTTAGGGCCCGTGGTAATCTCTTTGAGGCAGGGTTCAGTTTTTGCTTTTGAACACAAAATGTTTTCTCGAGAGTGAAGATTTGTCTTTCAGAATGGGGTGCTTCAGCCCCAACTAGACAGTACATTTTTCAACGTTGCTGCTTTGCTGTTTGGTTCACCACAAGGCTGCGACCACACAGGGGTAACTGAAAGAAACTCTCTATGCAGTTAAGGTGTTCTACTCCTGGCAGCCTCACTGGACAAACCGCACATGACTGGTAGGGTCACAGCAGTCTATCTCTGCCCTGGATGGGGCATTTTTGACAGGTTTTGCAGCATTTATCTTGGGAGTGACAGAATTGGGCCTCTTGGTCCCTACAGATTTTTGCAGAGCTTATTTTAAAACGCTCTTACTCTGGTGAGGCAGAGTTCAGGACCTGCTCTTCTGCCCTTTTTTCTTCTCATAGCCTGCCTCTTGAGACGTCTTACCAATACTCGGGATCTGCTCCTCTGCCTGGGCTACTGCTAATCTCCTTGCCCAAGGTCTTGCTTAGCCGCAGCAAGTGGCCCCCAAGGTAGGGAACACTCCCAGCCTGTACTCCCTCAGGCTTCACAGCCTTCTGGTCATTTGCACAGCACCAGTGTGTTTACCAGGAATCAGTGAGTACTCCACCAAGGTTACTTTCGCGGGACTAGTCCACAGAATTGTTTGGGGAATCCTCTCATTAAAAGTCCATAAGCACACATAATTTGTTAATTCATTGTAAACATTGAACAAATTCCATAACTATAATTACTTGTGGACTACAAATAACGGAGAAGAAAGACTATTGAGTAATAAAATGCACTGAGTGATTGGTACCTATAAATTGGTTCCCTGAATAAATTGTTCATAAACCCAAGATTAGGAAACATCACATGAACCTATTATATTGGGTTTTATTGTTATACATTGAACACATGTGGTGTTGATAACTATTTACAGACTACTTGCTATAAAGATGCATTAAGCGATTGACAAATTCCATGTTATGAAAATTAGATAGACTTCTCAACTAATTGATATCGAATAACTACTGGTTTTTACCATAGTGTGTTGGATGCCACACATAGCCATAGATCTTTGTATGCATATTTTGTTTCACTAGAATGGACATTTAGCCTATTTATGCCCTTGAACTCTTTCTATGACTAAGAAGGATACTGTTCCAACATGGTGACCAAACTCATATATGTATTGAAGGGAGGCATTGCGGGTTTAAAATTGTGGTTCATTACCACAGGCATTTAAACCTAACCCTATGTGGCTTGGATGTATCATCCTACAATTTTGGTATGAGATGCCACGCAGGAGTTATCTTTCTTTCTGGTAAGCTCTTGAAGGGATAGACTTCCACCCTTGTACTATCCCCGAACTGATGTTGGTTTTCTGGCATGACTGTCTTGATGTAACTGCATAGCTGCCCCTATATACTGGAAAGGGGAAACATCCTTTGACCCGCAGGCATAACCAAGACCTGCCTTTACAACTCAGTCACTACCCTGACTACGATGTTACCACACGTTTTCTTTACCATGCAAGTCGTTTGAGCGACTTGCTTTATGGGGTGCGTTGTTGGACTGGTGTTGGATTTTAAGTCCAACATCTTCCCTACTGATACACTGACTGGAGTTGGAATAGTAATTTATACTATTACGAAGTCCAGTGCCCCCCTAAGGCAAGTCATTATACTAACTTGCGTGGTAGAGTAACACGTGGTAACATCACGGTCAGGGTACAGACTGTGGAATAAAAGCATGAATGGGAAATGTATGCAGGTTCTGTCATGCATTCATTGGGAAGGGATGCTAGCCACCCAAATTAGCTGTTATGATTAGAGGCTGCAATTAAGCGGTTTATTTTATGACAGTGCTCTTCAGTGA
The DNA here is from genome assembly GCF_964261635.1 of Lissotriton helveticus. NCBI lineage: Eukaryota > Metazoa > Chordata > Amphibia > Caudata > Salamandridae > Lissotriton > Lissotriton helveticus. The sequence continues at coordinate 657,082,949 of NC_136072.1, forward strand.
GCTCTTGTCATGCCCGCTTTTATCTGTTAGTAAGTCGCCCCGTCGCCACAGATATGAGTGTGGTTATTGAGAGCCTCTTGATGTGCTACACTTTTTGTGTAGCCAAGGTAGCTAATAGTGCCACATACATCTGTTTTTGTCCTGTCTGAGATGGCCCTTTTATATGACAGACCGGACTATTAGCGAACCGCACCTATCAGTGTTCGACTCCTAATGGACGTTGTTACCTTGTAGTGTATTAATCCAGATATGGCTTTTCCATGGCAATGTGAGAGCAAGCTCAAAATGAGTGGCATTTGTATTCTCAATGTTCTATCCAAATTGTGCAGCCAAGGCAATTAATAGGGCACTCACGTTTGTTTGTTGAACAGCGTTGGGCTGGGGGAAGAGTCCTGGGGTACGCCGCAGATGATTTCGGTGGCAGTGGAGCAGAAGGGGGGAAGCGGACGCTCTGAGTTATGCCGGAGAGGAAGGATGTGGTCCAGTCCAGGGCCTTCTCTTGGCGTCATGTAGGCGTGCATGTAGTGTGCGGTAGCAGACCGTGTCGAAGGCGGCTGACAGGTCCAGGAGGATTAGGGCTGCTATTTCTCCATTGTAAAGCAGGGTCCTGATGTAGTCCGTGGCGGCGATGAGGGCGGATTCGGTGCTGTGGTTGCTGCAGAACCCAGACTGGGACGGGTCCAGGGTGCTGTTCTCGAGGAAGCGGGTCAGTTGTTTGTTGACGAATTTCTCCGTGACCTTCACCGGGAACGGGAGCAGGGAGATGGGTTGGAAGTTCTTGAGGTCCTTGGGGTCCGCCTTGGGTTTCTTGAGTAAGGCGTTGATCTCGGTGTGCTTCCAGCTTTCCGGGAAGGTTGCTGTCTCGAAGGAGATGATGATTACTTTCCGGAGATGGGGTGCGATGGCTGTGCTGGCTTTGTTGAAGATGTGGTGAGGGCATGGGTCCAGCGGTGATCCGGAGTGGATGGTGTTCATGATCTCGCTGGTGTCCTTGTCATTGATGCTGGTCCAGGAGAGCAGGCCGTTGGTGCAGGTGGTCATGGGGGTGGTGGTTGTTGGGGCGGTCATGGAGTTGAAGCTGTCTTGGATGTCGGTGAGCTTGCGGTGGAAGAAGGTGGCCAGCGAGTCACACAGGTCTTGCGAAGGTGGGATGTCGTTGGTGTTGGAGCTGGGGTTGGAGAGTTCCTTCACTATGTTGAAGAGCTCTTTGCTGTTGTGTGCATTGTTATCCAGGCAGTCTTTGAAGAAGGCCCTCTTGGCGGCTCTGATGAGTTGATGGTGTCTGCGGGTGGCGTTCTTGTGGGCTGCGTAGCTGTCCGATGTTCGTTCGTGGAGCCAGTTCTTCTACAGTTTTTAAAATGTTCGTTTGGAGGTCTGGAGATCTTCGGTGAACGAGGTGGCTTTCTTGTTGGTGTGGCTGCTGGAGGGTGTCTTGAGCAGGGCAAGGGTGTTGGTGCAGTCGTTGATCCATTGTCTGAGGTTGCGGGCGGCGGTGTCGGAGCCGGTGGAGACAGTGGGTGGACTCTGGGCGAGGGTGTTGATTAGCTGGTCTTCTGTGACCTTGCTCCAGCAGCGTTGAGGCATCTGTTGGGTGCGGTGGTGTGTGGTGGGCTTCCTGAAGGTGAAGTGGATGCAGTGGTGGTCTGTCCAGTGGGGTTCGGTGGTGTCATTGAAGGAGACGCGGGGGCTTGCGGTGAAGATGGGGTCGAGTGTGTGGCCGGTGGCGTGGGTTGGTGTTGTCACAAGTTGTCTGAGTCTGAGGTTGTCAATCTGGGTGGTGGAGTTGTTGTCGTTGTTGCTCTTGAGGTGGAAGTTCAGGTCCCTGAGAAGGATGTAGTCCTTGGAGGCAAGAGCGTGTGTGCTGATGAAGTTGGCGATACAGCCGCTGAACTGTGTTCGGGGTCCAGGGGTTCTGTAGACGAGGGTTCCTCTGAGGGTGGTGTTGGGGTCGTTGTGGATCTGGAAGTGCATGTGTTCGGCGGTGCTGAAGGTGTCGTCGGTGTTGGTTGAGACTCTGATGGTGTTCCTGTGGATGATGGTGATATCTCCTCCTATGCTGTTGGGGCGGTCCCTGCTGGTGATCTTGTAGCCTTCCGGGATGGCAATGGCGATGTTGGGAGCTGAGGTGGGGTTCAGCCAGGTATCCATCAGGAAGGCGACGTCTGGGCAGGGAGAGTTGCGAAGGTCCCAGAGTTTGACCGCGTGTTTGCGGGCAGAGCGGGTGTTAAGAAGAATGCATCTGAGGTAGTTGGGTTCTTTGGTTGGTGGTTTGGTGGGCCGGATGCTGGTGAAGCTGCAGTTCCAGCATGTGAAGGGTCCTTGGGTGTGCTCGGAGTGGCCTGGTAGCAGGTGTGTTCTCATCCAGGGTTGAGTGCGTGGAGGGTGCTGGTATCGTAGCGGAGTCGGGTGTTGTGGTGTTTGTGGGGGCCAGGGGTTCTGGTCCTAGGCGCGGTCCAAGCACGGACGGGCGCAGACGGGCTTGCCTTAGAAGCACCAGCGGTGCGCCAGCGGCGCGGCCACGCAGCACCCGCCATAAGAAGGGGAGGTGGGAGGGAGGACCAGCTGGGAGGGGGGAACAATGATTGGGCGAGCGGGGGAGCTGGCCGCAGGGGCGTAGCTTCAGGGAAAGTGGCAGAGAATGGCAAGCGGGGAGAAACGGTCACAGAAGCAGATGAATATACTATAATAAGACGGTCACAGAGCAAAGGGGGCACAAAGCAAAATGCAAAGCAGATGCAAGACTGGAGTGATGAGAGGGTGGGCGTGAGGGGCGGGGCCGCAGCGGATGCAGCAGCGGGGAGAGTGGCAGACAATAGCACGCGGGAAGGACGCTCACAGAAGCGGATAAATACAGCCACAGAATACAAAAATGATGGTCACAAAGCAAAAGGGGCACAATACAAGTAAAATATAGAAGCAAGTCTAGAGCAGTCTAGAGCAGGAAAGCAAACCTACAGCCTATCCCTGGCCACCAGGGACGAGGCACAGGTGGTAGCCTGCGGGTGGAAGCGGGCCTTGATTTCCCTCAGCAGTGGGGGCAGCTGAGCAGACACGGGCAGAGACACGGGCGCAGTCTGGTGGGGCTACGTGGCGTGGGGGGCGACCTCCCAGCAGACAGGGTCAAGGGACATGTGTTTCTGTCCTGCTTAATATGGCGCATGTATTTTTGTGCCCCACCTACAAGTGAGCTGCACCTTTTGTGGTTCGATCTCTTACTGATGTTTTTACCATGTAGGCATAAATGGGTGACAATCCATGACAATCCATGACAATGTTGGGGATGGCATGTGTCAACATATGTTGTTAGAATTGTTAGACTTAGCCCTTGCATCTGAATGTATCACAATGATCTCCATTGGGTTCTTGCAACTACTCTATTAGGCTAATATGTTGCCGCAATTATGGTAGCCTTTTATGTAGATTGATCATTAGTAGGGATTTATACTGTCTTAAAGTATGTTACACAGTGAAACTGACTAAAGTATAATTTTTCATGTATATACGTTTGTAAGACCATGAAAGGTTTCATCCCACACTGGATTGAAGATTGTGGAATAAGAGCTCATTTTAGAAATGACATTGATTGAATGGAATTTCAAGTCACTCTGATGTCTTTCTTTTGAAAGATACTAATGGGATACACAGCAAGAACATTTATATAAGGTACTACTGTTATTCAGTGTGGCAGGATAACGATTATTATGTGATGTTTTGAAAGAATTAAACAGCACTTTCCATGAATAGATACTTTTTTTTTTACTGTAAGGAATTGTGGAGAATGTTATCTTTCAAGCCTCATGGTTTGGTTGTCTTAGTGCTAATATAATGAATACATGCCTACAGTTTATGGTGTAGCTGTTAAATGCACAGTGTAAATCTTCTGATCTCTAGGATCCTGACACCTTGTAAGTTATGAGATGTGTTCCACTGTATATAGGTAACTAATTAAGATCAAACTTTGGTATGTTATGAGTGGCGTCCGGTATAGTTGTGAATTGTTTTGTATATAGATTTTAAATTTGTATATATTATGTGTGCATTTTGCAGCCCTGAACAGGTGCTTGGCGGGATGAAACGCATTGGCTAAGATATCTTAAAGAAGACATATTTAGAACAAAAAGATCATGAATAAAGAAGCCAACTTTTAAAGATGAAATACCTTGAGTCTGTGCATTATATGACCTGCATGCATTTACTCCTTGACTTTACCTAACTTTTGGTATATTATCATGTAATACTTCTCATATTGTGTGCAGAGTTATCTGTGTTTGTATCAACGACTCATGCAGCAATTTTTAATCTAGCAGAGAAGGGTAAACAATTATGTAAAGATGTCATGTGAATAGGACCTCTCCAACATTTTAAGGATGCAAAGCAAGCACATTTGCTTATCAGCAATAAGGCAAGGAATAGCAGCGCATGAAACTCTCCGAGGCAAAAATACTTATAGGCTTTTGTAAAGTGGGTTTTGTTTATAAGTAATCCTTGATGGTGTGTTTGAATGTGAAGAGCCTCTTATCAATTGGGTTAAATTCTACCGTTCACACCATAATCTAGACTTACAGGACCAAAGAGGAATTTTTACGTTCGAAGCATTGACTTCGATTATTGGTAAGATATTGTATTTTCTTCATAAAGACTTGAATAGAAACAAATTAATTCCTGTTGAAAACCCACTTAGGTGTAACCTTATCAATAGGGAAGCACCCGCTATACGTACAGTCACAATGTATACTCCCAGCAATTCAAAATAACACTAATAATCTATGACATTAACCTTCCACATTCCAGTAAGTAAGGTGCTAGTCTGCCTATGGTCTGAGACACGACCCAACTAAGGCTTGTCTCCCTCATGCTTGTCTACCGTTGGCAGTTCAATAGGGGCTTAGAGCATGAATCCCTGCTCAAATTTATTTGACTCACTTTGGTCCAGAAGGAGTAGGTGGAATTTCGGCAATTTTTAAAGACGGCATAGTTTCTGCTTAGGTTGGCAGTCTTGATTATTCTTCCACTTTGTGCTCGGATTCTGCTATGTCACATGTGGCGGGGGAGGGTTAGAGAAAGGAAAAGGGAGCAAAAGTATATGGTGGGCTGATGGAAGTTCACGTGGTGGTTCAAGTAGGTGGGTCTACATTTGTACAGGGCCCTGTATGCATGGGTCACAACTTGACAAGCCTGAACTGGTATCCTTTCTGTACATGGAGCCAGTGGAGTTCTCTGAGGTAGGGGGTGTTGTGGGTTCATCTATGGACGAGTCTGGCTGCAGCATTCTGTATGTTTTGAAGTCATCAGAGGAGGTGAGCTGTGATCCCTGAGTGGAGAGCTTTGTCATAGCCCAGTCAGCTGGAGATGAGGGTCTGGGTGATGGTGGGTCTAGAGCTTTGGGGTAGCCATTTGAATATCTTATGAAGCATGCTTAGGATGAAGAAGCGGGAGGAGGAGATGTAGTTGACCTGATTCTTCTTGGTTAGGTTGTTGTCCAGAATGATGCTTAGGTTCCTAGCTTAGTCAGCGGGTGTAGGAGTAGGTCTGATTTCTGAGGGCCCAATGATGCATCCCATGTGGAGCTTTTGATTCTGAAGAGCAGTAACTATGTCTTACCCGTGTTCAACTTCAGACAGTTGTTCTTCATCCAGTTGGCGACGTCTGTCATGCAGTTATGGAAGTTGCTCTTGGTGGTGTCTTCAGAAAGAGAGAGGATGAATTGTGTGCTGTTGGCGTAGGATATGATGTGGAGTCCGGGCATTTTGACAATGCTGGCCAAAGGTGTCATATAAGTGTTGAAGAGGTTGGGGCTGAGCGAAGATCTTTGGGGTTCTCAGCAGAATATTTCCATGGGTTTGGTGGTGAAGGGGGGAAGGTGAACTTTTTGCATTCTTCTGGTGCGGAAAGAGGAAGTCCATCTGAGAGCTGCTACTTTTGCAGCCTTGTGATGAATATGTGGTGGGAGACCGTATTGAAGGCTACGGAGAGGTCTAGCAGATTCAATCCTTGATTAATTAGGGCTCAGATTCTGTTGGTGGTCTCTATGGTGGCTTTCTCAGTGCAGTGGTTGCTGCAGAATCCAGATTGGGATGAGTCGAGTAGAAGGCTCCATACCAGATCTGAGGAGAGTTGTTGGTAGATGGCTTTTTCTAATACTTTAGTCAGGAACAGAAGCAGGGAGATCGATAAGGAGTTGATGAGTTTGCTGGGGTCTGCTGATGGTTTCTTTATTAGGGCGTTGACTTCTGCATGTTTCCAGTCATTGGAGAAGGTGACTGTGGCAATTGAGGTATTGAACAAGGTTGTGAGTACGTGGCTGATTCTGGCTTCACCTAGGATGAAGATAAGGTGAGGAAATAGGTCACTTGGGGCCCCTAAGTAGAAAGAGTTTATGATGGAGGCGGTGTCCTGTGGGGCGAGGTGCCTTCATTCAGTTATCGAATGTCTCTGGTGGCAGTGGACTGCCCTTCGGTGGCCAACATGATATCAGGATAAGAGTTCCCTAAAAGGCTCCAAACAAAAATAACACTTTTCCAACAAAACGCCTTACATGATATAGCTTGCTTGCTGGGTGGGTAAGCACGTCAGCGCCCCACAAATACTACAGTACAATATCATTTAATAGAATACAGTAAATACCTTTGTCTTACAGTGAAGCACTGCAATCAACAGTAAACAACTAAAGTAAAAGGAGATATTTATTTTTAGATGCTCAATTAAATTATAAACCATGCTCAGCACATAACAAGTTCAGAGAAGTTCAAATCAGTGACAGGCTACCTGAGTGTAGATGCGGGGCTGACTTAGACAGAAGCCCCACTCACTCAACCCAGCGCATACCTCTTATCCCAGCTGTACAGCAGTGGACCTTATTTTAAAAGGTAGGTGCTATTGCTTAGTTCTCAAGTCGATCTTTCCAGGGCTTACAGTTAGTCAGACTCAGTGACACTCAATCACAGCAAAGATCTCAAAATCGAGATCTCAAAATCATATCACCCCAAATCATAAAATCTAGGGGAGTTAAAGTGGATCAGAACCCATTTACTTCCACAGGTTTTAGTGACACAAATAAATACATTGATGGGGCAATCGTGGGTGTCTCAAACGACTGACATAAAACTTGGTCATAAAAGAAAAAGAGGCATAGAGGGGAATTTTCCTGCAAATGGTCAGCTCTAAACCACATCACAATTGTCTTAAATTGAGTCACTTGCACAGATACATAACCGCATATCCCAGTGGACTACAATATGTCTAGTTGCAGTTAACAGTGTAAATTGTTCAGTTAAGGTAGCCCAACTAGTTGCTGCAATGACCCATTAGAAGTCTTTCTACCATCGTCGAGTGAGCAAATATGTTTAACTGTTCAGTCATTTTAAATACCAGTGCAAAGCTTTCCTTTATTGTTCCTACTAATGCAGAAGATTTCAGTTCCCAGGAAATTCGGGTATATAGTGCTTCATTGACTATGTGCTCGAGACACACTGACAAGCTGAATGTTTCACATGAGTATTTATAGGCATTATTTACAATTTATCATGTTTAAAAATGTAACATATTATGTAATAGGAGTCACTGTGCTCTGCATATGAAAATGCAAAGTTTCATATCATTTAAAAGTTTAAAATTGCATTATAAAAAAATTAAATACCCAGATTAAGAAGATATTTTCACTTAAATTATTGAGACCACCCAAGAAATGTATGCAAAAGGGACTACAGAGGTACTATAAGTTACCCCACTTTTTCAAGTGTCTGGATCCACTTGTTTCATATTCAACCTGCTCTCCAAGCTTTCTTTACAGCAGTAACCAGCGTTCCAAAGCTTAACGAATCCTGGAGATTACAGGAAGCAGAAAAGACAGCCTACTGAGGCTCTTAGTAAACACTGCTAATTAAATACCTAGACGACCCTAGTCTCATCTGTGGTCCTGTTTCACCTGTGCCTGTGTTCCAGTCTGGGCTGCAATGCAGCAAGAAAGTAGCAATAGGTCAACTGCTGATGCTATTATCCCTGCAAAAGCCCCCGGACTCGATGGCATGCCTGGTGACCTTTTTTGTGTTCATAGGGACAACTGGGCAACCTATTTCATGAAACTGGCCAATGATATCGCTTGCAGGGGGAGTATCCCGGACACATGGAAGGGGGCAGAAGTAGTACCCATTTTTAAGAAAGGAGGCAGGTCGAAGCCCGCCAACTACCGTCCAATTAGCCTGATAGATTGTGCCCAGAAGGTCTTCTGCCGCGCGCTCCTAGCTAAAATCCAGACCTGGATGGCTGAGAACAACTATCTCTCTCCTCTCCAGGCGGGCTTTCGGTGAAAGACAGGCACCATCGATCAGGTGTTTTGCCTTGTTTTGGGGTATTGGAAGGAAGTTGTGCTGGGTAATGCAGCTTATATCTTGCCTTAATAGATCTTAACACAGTTTTCGACCTAGTCCCCAGGGATCTACTTTGGCAAGTCCTTCAGGACATGGGACTGCCTTTGGAAATCCTGGAACCACTGATCAAGCTACACAAGGACAATTTTGCCTGGGTGAGGTGCGGAAATCAAGGGCAAACCAGTGAGCCATTTAAGATCTGGTGGGGGGTACGCCAAGGATGTGTCTTGGCCCCCACTCTTTTCTCCCTATATGTAAATCAGGTGGCAGACCTCTTGTGTTCCATTCCTGCCGACGCCCCCTCCCTAGCAAATCATAAAATAGCCACATTTTGTTTGCGGACGATACCCTTTTGTTGTCCAAAACACCCATGGGCCTACAAAAACTTCTAAATAATTTTAAGGCCTTTTGTGATTTGAGGGGTCTGGTCATCAATACTAAAACTAAGTTGATGATGCTAATTCCCCATAAATCTTTTAAAAGTAACTTGATCTTAGACAATGTTCCACTTGAGAGGGTTGGTTCTTTTGAGTACTTGGGAATCAAGTTGTCAGTGGGAATGGCTTGGAGGAACCACTTGGAGATTGCTTCCCTGAAAATGTTCCCAGTTAACTGGGGCTTTGTGGTGGGAGCACTGCCTTGCATATACCAATACTGTAGCCCCCACCTTCAAACTCTACAGTTGCAAGGTAGTGAGTAGTGTGCTTTATGGGGCAGAACTGTGGGGTTCAATAAATGTAAACACTTTTTCAATAGTGGAAAAGAAGTTCCTTAGGAGCTTGGTATCACTCCCCCCAGGGGCGGCTCTAGGCTCATGGCGGCCCTGGGCAGGTAGCATAGGTAGGGGGCCCCAGAAGAGGGGGTCCGGGTGGGGCGGAGCGCCGAGGCCAGTGAAGAGGGTGGGGGTCAGGGTGTTTGGAAGTGGAACAGAGCCGGAGGCCGCCAAATCCCTGCCAGGGGCCGCCACACAAATATGTATCCATCCTGATGATTATTATATAAAGGATATATATTGGCGTGGTGGCCCCTGAAGTTTGGTGGCCTTGTGCAGGTGCACAGCTTGCACATGCCTACGGCCGCCCCTGCTCCCCCAAATCAGTCCTCTTCTTCCCTTGAAACTTGACCTGGGTGTCAAGTCTAATAATGATCAGGCGAGTCAACGCTCACTGCTCTTTTGGCATAGCTTAGTCACTACCCCTGACCTAGCCCCCTATGCCGCTGCTTTCACCAACATTTCTGCTCTGGACAAAAACCATAAAATTGGGTGGATTACACACATAGACACCATCAGGGCTAAGGAGCTTGATGGCCTCCCACCCACATACTCTAGGGACCAATTAAAATCTCAATATTAGGCATGGGTAAAGCAGAAGAATTTCCTGAAAATCCGTCATGGCTGTTTAACGGATGTTTTTACTGATATGAAATCCATCAGCCGGCTAGAATGCTATTTTGTTTTATTATGGTGCCAGCAGACAGGAAATTGTACACTCAGTTCAGACAATGGCAGTCTACCCATTAATGCCTTCACTAATTTCTGGCTGACAAATAAATCACAGCCTAAGGGCTGTCCCTCCTGCTCATGCCCTTATGAAACAATACACCACGTCTTTTTTGCTTGTGCTGCCTATGCAAGACCTAGAAGGAATTGGCTAACTCCCGTATGTAGACAACTTGGGACACACAGCCACAAATATGCCCTACGTATTTTAAAGTAATATGCGAGACCATTCTATGCTTTTGCAACTGCAACATTTTGGGGCCAGCTTTGGGCTATTAGAAGGAGGGCTTTAACAATTTCCCCGATTTTTAACTTATGTGTATTTTTATATATTGCCTTCTGTATAATTACATTTGCAATATTGAAAACATGTTTGCAGTTTATTTGTTAAATGTATTATTCATTTTTATATATTTATGTAAATAAAAAAGGAAAATAAAAAAAATGTATATTTATATATAAAAACCATTAGAAAATTAAAATATAAATTATGATTCATATTTTTGTAAACTCTTTTATATTATATATGTGTATATAAATATACACACGTTCATATATATGTGTGTTTGTATGCCTAAATAACTTCATATTTATAACTACATTTAAATATTACTTAAACATATTTAATGTAAATTATATTATTGTTAGATGTTAAAATATTTAATATTTACTGTTTTTAACTATATATATATATATATATATATATATATATATATATATATATTATATATATAATTATATTATTGTATATATTTTTTCGATAATAGTGTAAAAAGCAATTTTTTCATCGATCCCTTTGTACTTAACATAATGGGGTTGATTCCGATTCGGGAAACAAATCCGTACGACGATTCAAATTCGTAGCCGTTTCCGTCCGAATCGTACAAATCCGTCTGAATCGCGTAGTACGATCCGTAGTAAAAAAATACGTTTGAATCGTTGCAAAGTGTGCCAAAAGCAAGGGAAAATCCGTACAATACGGACCCTGAAAGTGAACCAGACGAATCGTAAACATGCCGTACGACCCGACAAGTACGATCCGTACCGGGGAATGAGTACACGATTCGTACGGTAAACATCGCGTATGAGCAATTCGTACGGAGAGCCACACAATCACATAGGGTACGGTTTGTACACCCCATGATCTTAGGGGTACGGTTCGTACACCCCATGATCGTAGCGGTACGGTTCATACACCCTATGATCATAGGGGTATAGTTCATACACCCCATTATCGTAGGGGTACGGTTCGTACACCCCAGGATCGTAGAGGTACGGTTCGTACACCCAATGATCGTAGGGGTACGGTTCGTACACCCCATGATCCTAGGGGTATGGTTTGTACACCACATGATTATAGGGGTACAGTTCGTACACCTATGATCATGAGGTGTATGAACCGTACCCCTACGATCATGGGGTGTACGAAACGTACCCCTGTGATCATGGGGTGTACGAACCGTACCCCTGTGATCATGGGATGTACGAACTGTACCGGGGTCCGTTTTGCATGCATTTTGAGTCGAATTCTGATTTTCCGGACGTTTTGAGCTCTCGTAAAAAAAGAGTCATACGGAGTGTTGACTGGACGAATCGTACTTGCTGGGTCGGAAAATGATGCTTCGATCCGTACCGACATCGGGTACTGCCCGTTCCGAATGAGATTCGTACGGATTACTGAGTTGTACGGGCTTTGGTACAATTCAGACGGAGAACTGCTTTGGGTACGCGTCGTACTACATCGTATGTACGGGGATGTTCGAGGATACGATTCGTACGGGAAAAATGCTCCGTTCGGCTATTCCTACGGGATTTTACAGAATCAGAATCAGCCCCCATATGTATAGAAAAATGATATTTTTGTGATCGATATTTTAGACACAATATTTCTGTATCACAATATTTTTGGTTTCGATATTGTGTCAGTGATCCAGAGTGGCTGTATGGATGTGTGCTTGTGTGAGTGACTGTTTAGATGAGTGAGTATCTGTTAGTATATTTGTGAGTGAGTGTGTGAGTAACGGTATTGGTGAGTGAGTTGCTGTGTTAGTGACTGTATGAGTGAATGAGTAGATGTGTGAGTAGCTGTATGGGTGACCGACTCAATCTGTGAATGGTTGTATGTTTGTATGACTGGATGTGTGAGTGGCTATATTGATGAGTCAGTGGGTTATTTAATGTTCCCCTCCCATAAAAGAAATACAAAAATTAAAACCTTTGGCCCCTGGGGCTGGGGCCCCCTTGCTGAAATTGGCTTGGGAGGGGGGTTGTGCAACCCCCCTCCTCCAATTCAAAAAGGCATGGCCCGATGGATGGGGTCCCCAGAGCCAAAAGGGCCCAGAGAAGGAGGGACCAAGCACCCCCTCCCCTAATAAAAGAAAAAATAAACAAAAGAGCTATCCAGGCATGATGCCGGTGCCTCCGCCCCCTTTCACAACCACTTTGCAAAATCGCCTCCTGGTGCACTACTAGTTGGTGGATAAAGTCCCCTTCCTTCTTGAGGGTCCCTGGCGGTCAACTACCCCGCCTGTTACTTCCAGTAAGTCCCATACAGTGAGATTGCAGAGGTCTTCGGAGGCCATGCCCCCTTTCTTTGCCACTCTGCAAGCATGCCTCCTGGAGCACTACTGATTGGGGAATGAAGTCCCCATGGCTCCAGAGGGTTGTTGGGGCCCACAAGCCCTCCTGTTACCTTAAGTAAGTCCCACATAGCAGCATTGCTGAGAGGTCCTCGGAAGCCACACCCTCTTTCTCTACTACCCTGAAAATGAGTCTTCTGGCCACTGCTTCTTGGGGAATAAAGTCCCTTTGGTTGCTAAGGATCCTTGATGGCCAAGAAGCCCTTCTGTTAACAGGAGAAAATCCCACACACCGGGATCATGAGAGCTAGTCAGAGGCCCCGCCCGTTACTCCACCGCTTTGCAAACGCGCCTAGTAGTAAAAAAACACAGTAATTTATACAAAAAAACAAAGGTTACAGGGATGTTATAGTTAGTAAACAGAATTTGAAGAACCTTAGAAATTTACTGAAAAAAACAAAGGTTACAAGGAATATAAATATATATAAAAGAGAGGGAGTAAGTGATCAGAGAGGGAGATGAGAGAATGAGAGAGAGAAAGAATGGGTGGATAGAAAGACCGTGACATATATCACTGTCTTTCTATCCACCCATTCTCTCTCTCTCTCTCTCTCTCTCTTTCTCTCTCTATCTCTTTCACTCTCTCTTTCTCTCCTCTCTCTCATCTTCCTCTCATCACTTTCTCTATATCTTCCTCCCATTCTCTTTTTCTCTCACTTGAAGCTCCATCATTCCATCTGCAATCAACCTGGGGGAATTGGGGTATGTAACAGAGGCACCAGTAGTTGCCCTGGGCTTTTAAAACCGGCCTCCAAGAGCTCCAGTGAATATGTATATGTCAACATTTTCCTTTTCGGAAAGGCCCTTTTATTTCTTAGTTTAGTGGTCGTTTTTTGTCCTCCAAGCTTAAGCTTTTTTTCTGTGTGGCACAGATCATTTCCTATGTCATGTGGATATATTTCTCTTCTTCTTCCTCCAGAACTGGTACTAGTTACCAGAACTTCATGCTCAGGTACCTCAACTGCTTTCTCTCCCCCCTACCTGAAGTCAATACTTCCTTTTCAACAGCACCTGCTCTCCAATCTTTATCTTCTTCATGTAAGGTCCCACTATACATACCAGTGGCCATCTCAATAGTCATTATCACTATTTCGGCATGTCCTTCCTTGCAATGCCTTGTCTCCTAATTTTGAAGTTACAATTCCACAATCCGCCACTGGAAACATCTGCACGCACCTGAGGGCATGAATCTGCCCTCTGATTTGCCCTCAACATCCTGCCAAATGTTACCCGTTAAAACATGGATTCTGAAATGCCACGATAACTCAGATTTCGAATTGGGAAGCACCTATTAGGTTCACTCTTTAAATAATTGTCCATCCACTCTAGGGAACCTACCTCTGCCCTAGGATTCCTTGAATATGTTTTGAGAATTCAAAAATCTAAAATTTGCTCCAGTAGGCACCACATTTTTTCTTTAATGGTTCGGGCCCTCAGATGTGAATGAACAAGTACCTAAGAACATAATATATGCATATGCTAGTGTCCTGTTCTGGGAATTACATTATTGTAGGTATAGGTTTATGTACACTTCTTATTTTGAATGACAAAATGTACGCTCATGTTAGTGAACACACAAAAAATGGACTCGTTTTACACTCAAATGTTTATTTTGCGAACACAAAAAACTGCTCAAATGCAGGCTCACTCATAACATGTGCAAAATGATATATGTTCAGGTTCGGGATGAATTAAGAGCAACTTTATGAACTTCGCCTAATCTGAACTACTAAAATCAAGCATGTCACAAACATGAAAATAGCGCACAGACTTGACCTTCAAGCCTAATGTAGCGCCACATTATAAGCAGCCATTTACATGTAAATGTGTTTCTCAGCGTCACTGATGTGAAAACTGATTTAATAAAATATCTTAAGGAAAATGGAATGCATTATTCAACCTGCAAAAACCATTTCCCACGAACGAGAATTCTTTGTGAAATTTACATTTTCTAATGCCTATACATTCCTCAACAGGACTGAAGACAGCAAATGTTTTATTAGCATGCAGCATGTGGCTTTTAAGCAGTTGATTTTGAGGAAGTTGTTGAGTCTGAAGGGGGCCATCAACATAGATGAGCTGATTAGTTCTCATAAATTTACAACTAGGATAATTTCTGGCATCGTTTAAGATGCATTTCAATTCATGAATGTGTCACTGTTTTACCAGAGAAAGAAACACAGCAAATGAACTCTGGGCCGCTGTTTACACCATTTGTTTTAAAATGAAGGCATATAAAAGCTGTGTGGGTGTGAATGGTCAGTAAGGAACATCCACTTTTTACCTAGAATGAATTCCATCACAAATTTCAGGAAAATGTCATACTCTAAATACAGGGGGTAGATTTACGATAAAGTGCTGCAACATGGCAACACAAGCCCTTTTGCTGCGCCACGCTGAGGCACTTCCAAAGCACAGGAATGCAACATATTTACAATAATATGTTGCATTACTGTGCCCTCCCCTGCGCTGGCGCACAAACAGCTGTCATGCGCTGGTGCAGGCACCCTTGCACCATGGTGCAAGGACGCCTGCGTCATGGGGAGATTGTTTTTGTGCAGGAAGGGGCACCTTTCTGCACAAAAATAATCACAACAGGCATTTTCCTCTTTCAATGCCTGCTTTAGAATGCAGCATGCATTGAAAGAGGAAAAAATGAAGAGAAATGACATCATGTCTCCTCATTACGCCTCCCTACGCCTCCCCTGGGGAGGCGTAGCATTCAGACACAATTCCAGATTTACGATTTCTCAGAAAAATTTGTTTTTGTTTTACACCAGAATATTATGACACAGTAATGCAAGGAAAATGCATGACTATAGTCACATTTTGAGGTTTGCCTGGCATTGTGAGTAAAAAAACTTGTCTGGATCCATGAGAGGCACACCAACCAGCATTCCCCATTTGTTTTGCTTTACAGAAATATCTAAAGTCAGTAAATTTTCCCTAGAGACAGACTACACTTTAGCACAGAAAGACAGATGAGACAAATATGACTGCCTATCCATCTGTTCCGCAAGTACACACATATAGTGGTTGGATTTGGCTCGAGGGTGAATGAAAGGTTCAAAATGTAGATTTCACAAAAAGGAAATGCACTGTTAATAAATGAAAGGTTAAGAATCTAAACCAATGACAGCCATGACGAGGCACACACCTTTTTACAGGCCATTCACACACCTGTCATACTTGACACACACTTTCACACCACCAGCTGTGGCCCCAGCACATTACAACACTCACATACACAGACAATGTGGGGATGATGTACACCATGGCAGAGAGAGACAGAAAAGAAAAATATTACTTCAAAATGAACAATTCCTTACAAACTCACACATACTGGTTGGATTTGGCACAAGGGTGAGTGAAGGTTTAGAGCATAACATTTTATTAACAAGAGATTTCACGAAAAGGAAATGTACTGTTAATATTTAAAAGGTTAACAAACTGAACCAATGACCATTCACACTACCAGCCGCGTGCCTAGCTCATTACAACATTCACATCATTAGACAGCGGTATTCAAGGGCCCATCATTTTCAAATGCCCACATGACTGACACAGCAATCAGACCAGCTTGTGGCTTGTGGTTGACATAGTGTCTGCAGTGGTGTTTGACTAGCAGAGTATTTAATGACCAGCAGCAAGTCACTACTCACATACTGCCAGCCAAATGCCAGCCCACGCACACTGCGAGACAAGCACCAGTCCACCAACACCACCTGCCCATGCTACCACCAGCCAAGCGCCAGCCCATGCACACTGCCAGCCAAGCGCAAGCCCACGCATACCACCAGCCAAGCACCAGCCCACCCACACCGCCAGCCCACACACACTGCCAGCCAAATGCCAGCCCACACATTCTGCCAGCCAAGTACAAGCCCACCCACACCTCCAGCCACTTCATACCGCCAGCCAAGCACCAGCTCACATTGCCAGGCAAGCACCAGCCCACACACACCGCCAGCCAAGCACCAGTCCACACACTCCACCATCCAAGCACCAGTGCAAGCACACCGCCAGCCAAGTGCCAGTCCACCCACACCGTCAGCCAAGCTCCAGTCCACGCACACCATCATCAAATTCTTTTTAACAAGAAAGAAAACACAAACCAATTGCAACTAGATACAAAACTATACCTACAAAAACAACAGCAATAACTAAAGACATCATTCTAATGCCAACTGTGAAACTGAACAACAACTATATAAAACTATACAGACAAGGCAGTATACAATTAGACTCACGGTTGCTCCCAAAAACTCTTTTGAGTGGGATACAATCTGAAACATGTGGGCACACACAGCTCAGGATTAGAAGGACAATAAGCACAGTGCATATGACTCTCCTTCCGCATATCTCTTTGCAAACAGACTCTACATCTCTTACGGGGATTTTTTTGGGGGGGCGTGGGAGGAATTAAATCAGGAAAGTGATGATCTTTCAATCTAGCCACATCCTCCACCAGTCCAACCCCAGGAACACTTGCCTGCTCCACTACATCAAGGCTGCCTATCACAGACTCCTGAAACTGAACAAAAGTCATCTTTGACGCATGAGAACACTCCTTGAACACAACAAAAGCATTAAAAATTGCTAAATTGAAGAGATTAATGGCCAACTTCTTTTACCAAATGTAAGCCTTACGAAAAGCAGTGTAAGGTTCCAACCTCTTATCTACTCTAGTGAAACCATCCATGTGCTTATTGTAGTCTACAATGCACACAAGTTTGCGCATCTCAGCAAACTGAACCCAATCAGTCACAGGTGAAGTACTCTCATCATGGATGGTAGTCAGCATGTACACATCCCTCCTGTCCAGAGATTTCACAGCTAGCAGTTCCTCACTACGCAGGGCACTGCACTGTCCCCTCTGAAGCATTTTGCAAACAAGCTCTTTTGGGTAACTTTTACGGTTAGAGCAGATTGTGCCACAAGCAAAAGTGTCCAGTTTGAACAATCCTTAAACAATTGCACAGCAGTGTAGAACTCATCAAGGTACAAATGGTGACCTCTGGTAAACAGTCCTCTTGCAAGTTCCCACACGATTTTCTCTGAAACATCAAAAGTGGACAGACAGCCAGTGGGGTCAATAGTGGAAGCCCTACCAGTGTACCCCCAGAAATTATAGCCATATCCTGTTCTACTCTCAGACAACATATACATCTTAATTCCATAACAGCCCTCTTGCTAGGAATGTACTGCCTAAAAACCAAACAGCCCTTGAACAGGACCAAAGACTCATCAACAGCTATTTCTTTCCCTGGTGTATAGATCTCTGAAAATTGATCTACAAAGTGATCCAGAACAGGCCGAATCTTAAAAAGACGGTCACAATCAGGGTAATTTTGTGGCAATGCCAAAGCATTATCAACAAAGTGGAGCATCTGAAGCAAAAGTAAATACCGATCACGACTCATATTTGCAGGAAATTTGGCCATTGCCATCAAGGGACTGGTAGAACATTATAAAGTCAGTGACGGCTTTCTTATCAAGCCCATCAAAAAAGTCAAACCCAAAAACCACCGGGTAGCTCTAGAACGGGGCCTAAGTCTGGCACTGTTGTCCCTCAAAAACTGTTCATCATACAAATTAGTCTGCTCAACAATCTCAGCCAAAAAGACATCATCCATAAACAACTGAAAAAAACTGTATATGCAAAAGATTTTCACAATCCACTCTACACTCTGTATAACCACTAAAGGCAGGCAACACCGGCTGCACCATGTTTGGATCAATCCAGAGTCCAGCACTTCCAGTAGGAAGCCTTGCAGCCTCAGGCTGCAATCCCGAAGTCTCTTGCTGCACCATCAACACATCAGTGTCCTCCTCTAAAACAGGCACTTCATCAGCACTCAGAGTAGCTTCATATACACTGAGAGTGGCTTCATCATCAGATGATTCCTTGTGGACAGAAAACTCACTGCCAGAATATTGCACTCCCTCTTCTCCCTCATATGCACTGTCAGTCTCATAATCCTGCTCAGGGGAAGAATCAAAAGCATACCAACGACCTGCTGAGCAGTAATTCTACGGCTACCCATAATCCGTACTACTAAAGGTAACTTGTGAAACAAGTCAACAACAACAACACTTTGTAAAATAAGTATTAAACAAAATGTGCTTTTTTCCGCAAAGACCTATATAGCCCAAAACTATACCACTCATTGCCATAAGCAGCTAGACTCACCACCACCTACTCTACAGTATCCCACTAAAAAAGAAAATTACACATAAGACAATTCAAAACACATTGCAAAGAATTTCATGCTCAAAACTAAAACTAAATATGCTGCCATTATGACACCACTTACACAAAAAATCCATTCATGCATGACAAATATACTCATTTGGAGTAAATACAACAAACGTGTTTTTCTTACGAAATAAATGCAACTATGCAAAACTGTAGCTCAACCACTGCTGAAACCGCAAACAAGAATCATAAAAAGAATAAAAAGGAGAAATAAAACATTACAATCACATATGCAAATAATGCACCAGTCCAAACACAATCCACCCAGCCAAGCTAAGGGGTTGGTGGGCCTAAGATTATAAGGCTGATCTGCCCATAAGAGGGACAGAAACAGCAAAAATATTCACCCCCATAAAAGGGGAGCAACCCTTGCCCAAGAGGTGACTCCCCATCACCAACATTTGAAAAACCCTAGAGTTGAGTGGCTCCTGGCCCCCTTGGGGACAGATGGGCCTAAAAACATACTGGCAATCTGCCACCCAAAGAGGGCAGAAATGGCCACAATCATCATCCCATAAAGGGGAGAGACCATTGTCCAAGGGGCCGCTCCCCAACATAAAGAAATAAATCCCTGTGGCCTAGTGGCCATTCAAAAAATAAATTAGCAGATTTGCCCCCAGGGGGTAGAAATGGCCAAAAGTAATGCTCCCCAAATGAGAGCGACCCTTGCCCAAAGGGCAACTCCCACCTAACAAATCGCTGGTGGTCTAGTGGGCCTGGTTTTAACAAAATGGTGAGATCTACCCCCGTGGGGAGCAGACACAGCCAAAAACATTGCCCCAAAGGGGAGCGATCTTGCCCAAGGTGCCACTCCCCACAAATAAATCCCTGGTGGTCTAGTGGGACTAATTTTAAAATAAATGGCAAGATCTGCCCCCTGAGGGGCAGTCACAGCCAAAAACATTGGGCCAAAAGGAGAGTTACCCTTGCCCAAGGTGCCACTCCCCACAAATATATCCCTGGTGGTGTAGTGGCCCGATTTTTTAAAAAAATGGCAAGCCGCTCAGCAAAAGGTCGGGAGGACCCAAGAACAAGGAGTAGGGCTCAAATCCGTGAGACCCTCAGGACACGAATACGCATGGAACGAGCAGCAAACGTGGGTCTGAATGGAAGAATTTCCAACATTCTTCCGGGTTTGCCCACGTGTTATATGGGCGGACCTACCACATCGCAGCGAGGAGCAAGGCCTCATGGGACTTGTAGTTTTTGACCAAGGATGGAGCCATTTGTTGTTCCACGGCGCCAATCTATATGAAGTTGCGCTCGAGACAGCAATCTGTAACAGTACATCCTCCCTTACGGAGAGCGCAACAAAGGACCTGCCTTCAAAGGATACTTCCTGTGGAAAACGGACACCAGTCTCGGAGCATGCTCTCCTGAAGAGGGTTCCCAGGAATTCTGCTCAGGGCCATATTCTTTCCAGGCCACCAGATACCATAACTTGTGGCCATGCCATCTTGAGTTCCGAATGCCACTCACCTCATACTCCAACTCCTCATTGACCACAAGAGGCGGGGCAATTTCCGTACAGCGGAACCAGATGGTTTCAGCAAAGAGATGTGGAACACAGGATGGATACGCACATGCGAAGGCAATTTGAGACGCATGTTTACAGGACTAATGCATTTCTCAATTAGGTATGGACCAATGTATTTAGGATGAAATATGCTATGTTTTCTGAAGCGCACACTCCTAGTGGACAGCCAGACTGAGTCCCCTACATGATACAAGGGCCCTGGGCGCTGGTGTTTGTCTGCTGAGTCTTTGTAGGCAGTCTTGGCTTTCTTCAGGTGTTCCTGTGTCTCCCTTAGAGTGTGTTTGATATGTGCCACCCTGTTGGCCACTTCAAGCATGTTCGTATCCTTGATGGGATGGAGGAAAGGGAGAAACCGTGGATGGTGGCCGTAGTTACAATAGAACGGAGATGCCCTTGTGTACCCATGCGTAGCATTGTTATAGGCAATTTCTGCTAGCCATAGATAATCCACCCATTCTTCCTTGCTGTAGTCCACGTAACATCTTAGATACTGCTTCAATGTCTGTTTCAGACGTTAGGTCTGACCTTCTGGTTGAGGGTGAAAACTGGTAGACAAGGCCGAAGTTACATGCAAAGAGGAACACCGTGTCTCCCAAAACTGGGCGGTGAACTGGGATTCCCGATCAGACACAATGACGTTGGGTAACCCATGCAACCAAACAACATGTACCATCAACAACCGTGCTAGCTGGCCAGCAGCAGGTACCTGTTTGCAGGCTATAAAATGTCCCATCTTAGTAAGATAGTCCACGACTACCATGATTGTAGTATGCCCCTGATCCAAAGGCAAACTGACAACAAAGTCCAAAGAGATATTTTCCCATGGTCTGGAAGGGGTAGGAAGAGGACGTAACAACCCCTGTGGTTTACGGTGATCAGATTTCATTGTGGCACAAGTAACACAACCAGAAACCCACTCCTTTACATCCTTCCGAAAGGAAGGCCACCAGAACGGTCTGGAGATTAGGTCGGTTGTCTTTTCTACACCCAGATGGCCCACACAGGGAGACTCATGGCACCAATGGAACACCTGTTTCCTCAGTCGAGCTGTAGGTACCAACAGGCGATGATTATACATCGGGAACCCATCCCTCACTTGCCATTCCTTGTGGCTCTGTAACCAGGTTCTCCATGTGAAAGATCAACTCCCCTCTGAACCCCTCAAAGAAAGGCCTCTGGTTGAATCGCACCCAAAACTATGGTGGGATTGATAATGGCCTTGGCTGTTGAGAGAACCGGGTCCTTGACAGAGGACTGACGGGTGAGAGCATCGGCTTTCTTGTTTTCCGCCCCTGGTCGGTAGGTAATGAGAAAATGGAACCCAGAAAATAAAAGCATCCACCTGAGCTGACGGGCTGTGAGATGTTTAGCAGCAGTCATGAATTGAAGGTTCCTGTGGTCGGTATATACCGTGACCACATGTCTGGCTCCCATCAAGAAATGCCTCCACTCCGTGAAAGCTTTCTTTATTGCTAGAAGCTCTTTTTCAGCAATATGGTAGTTCCTTTCAGCCTCATTAAGTTTTCTGGATATAAATGCCACGGATGCAACTGCCCAGTGGAGGGATGTTTTTGTGAAAGGATGGCTCCCAGCGCCACTTCGGATGCATCAGCTTCCACAATATAAGGTCTCTCAAGATCCGGGTGAGACAATATCAGGGCTGCTACAAAGGCTACCTTCAAGGCAAGAAAGGCTGTTTGAGCTTCAGGCATCCAATTACATTTCTGAGATTTCCGCAACAGTTGAGTGATGGGAGCCACAAGCTTGGAGAATTGGTCTACGAAGTGCCTGTAAAAATTGGCAATGCCAATAAAGCATTGCACATCCCAGACGTTTTTGGTAGGAGGCCAATCCTCGCTCAGCCATCTCCTGGCCGGAAGGACTTAACATGACGAATTCTACCGTGGTCACATGAAAGTCACACTTGCTCAATTTGCAGAACAAGTCGTTTTCCTGGAGCATCTGTAGTACAGATGTTATGTGCTGTATGTGTGCCTCTTCTATATTGGAATACATGAGGATATCGTCAATATACACTACGATGTAGTGATCCAGGATGTCACGGAGCACATCGTTAAGAAAGAATTGGAACGCCGCAGGGGCATTACAAAGCCCGTACGGCATTACCAAATACTCAAACAAACCATATCTGGTCTTGAAAGCCGTCTTCCACTCATCACCGCTTCTTATGCGGATCAAGTGATATGCCCCTTTCAGATCAAGCTTCATGTATATCCTGGCACTCTTTACTTTTTCCAGTAAGACGTTAATGAGTGGCAAGGGATATCTGTTCTTCACGGTTATAGCATTCAGTGCCCTAAAGTCCACACAAGCTCTGAGTTCACCATTGGCCTTAGGTATAAAAAAAAAGTGGTGACGCGGCAGGGGATTTGGATGGACGGATAAAGCCTATTTCAAGTACTTTGTCCAAGTATTCTCTTAGATGGAGATTTTCAGGTTCCGTCAAGGCGTTCAGCCTCCCACTCGGAACTATAGCCCCTGGTACAAGGTCAATTTGGCAGTCATACTGCCTGTGGGGAATAAGTACTTCCGCCTGGATGTTTTCAAATACCCCCTCATACATGTGATATACTGAGGGCAACTGCACCACCTTTTTGGCGGCAGTGGCTATCCTTAGTCCACCGGCCAAGGCCCTGGCAGGACTTTCTATGGTCCTACCGCAATGTTCCCAGCAATAAGAGGAGTTCATCAACACCTTCTTGTTGACCCAATTAATTTCAGGGTTGTGCTTCTGTAGCCATGGTAACCCCAATATGATCCCATATTGAGGTGCACAGATGATTTTAAAAGAGATTATTTCCTGATGCGTTGATCCATATTGCATTATGATGTCTTCTGTGTGGTATCCAATGGGCCCAGTAACCAACTTCCTCCCATCCACTGTATTGGCATCTTCTAGAGTGTTTCTACGATGTGCCACTCTGAACCCTGCCACGTTACTACCCCTCCCTTCGAACGAAAGGAACAATTATGTTCATGATTGTATATTTCAGACGGAGGAAGAGACGAAGGGATGGGTAGACCTTACAGACAATCCTCTATCTGACCCTCAAGGGGAGTTGTATGTCGATGGCTCTTGTTTCAAATTACCAGACGGCACGACAACTGCTGCATATGCGATAACTACTCTTCATACTGTAGTTGAGGCTTCTCGAGTACCTTATCAATCAGCACAGACAGCTGAGTTAGTGGCATTGCTTCGGGCCTGTGAGTAAAGTGAAGGATTGAGAATAAATATTTACACCGACAGCCAGTACGCCTTCGGCGTGGCTCATAGTTTTGGCTGGCTTTGGGCAGAAAGAGGTTTTCTCACTTCCGATGGTCAGCGAATACAGCATGGCCCCTTCATTTTTTGATTGCTGACATCATTGACATTACCAGAGATAGTGGCTGTAGTTAGATGCAGTGCAAACAAGGCAGTTGTTGATGCAGTGGGGGAAGGCAATACCTTTGCTGATCAAGTAGCTAAGGAAACTGCAAAATCCAAATTGACCTCAATGTTTGTGACTAGCTCTGCTAGGTGGGTGGCTAAAACAGAGATGTTCAATAACACCATGGAGAGTGTCCGAGAAATACAGAAAGAAGCTACCCCTAGTGAGCTGGCTCACTGGAAAGAGAAAGAAGGAAAATTAGATGCAGACGATTGTTGGATTGATTTGACAGAAAAACAGCGGTGGTTGTTGCTTAATGCATCAGTGAATGCGGTGGTGACAATGGCATATGGTTCAGCTCATATTGGGGCAAAGGGTATTTGTGCGTTTTTAGATCCTGTATGGTACAATCCCAATATTCCAAGGACCGCTGCTCATTTGATGCAATATTGCATGGTGTGCTTACGACATAATCCTGGGGCAGGGAGCCTGTTCTGAGTGGAAACTTTGCACCACCATCTTTGCCTTTTAAGGTGCTCCAAATGGATTATATTCAGCTGGAGCGCGTAAATAATTTGAAGTATGTCCTGGTTGTGGTGTGCGCTTTCAGTAAATGGGTTGAAGCCTACCCGACCAAAGAAAATACTGCTTTGACCACGGCAAAGGTGTTGGTAAGGGAATACTTTCCACGCTATGGATTGCCTAGGGTGATCTGGAGTGATAACGGGGGACACTTTAATTCAGAATTCATCTGTCACATTTGTAATGGACTACAGATTAAACAGAAATTCCTTTTATTTTTTTTTATTTTTTTTATTTTTTTTATTTGGCAGACAAGTCACATTTGAAAAGCAATATAGCAAAGAAAAAATAGAAAATAACATATCATAATCTAGAGTGATATCAGGGATAGCATCAATATACAAATTAAACCAGTATTCTTTAGATATTGCAACTTCAGCCTAACAGCAAGACTTTTACACAAACAATGTTCATCTTATAACACTTAGCTTTTATACAAAATTAGCCCAAATCCTTTCCGTTCTATCTACAGATTTACGGCTCCTATTCTTAGCGAGAGCTTTTTCCATAGTGTATATCTCATGTAATAACACTAGCCACTCAGTCTTCTGAGGTGGGTTCGGTGATATCCACGCTCTAGCTATTACCAATCTAGCACATGAAATTGCTATGTATAGCCAATTTAGATTATTTTTGCTGCTCTCATGTATAGAAAGAAAAACCATAGATAAATTAAGTGGAGAACTGATCAGTTGTTTTTGAGATAAAGTAATTTCTATTTCTTGCCAAAACAATTTCAGTGCTGGACAGGAATAGATCATATGAATGAGATCTGCTGCCACCAAGTCACACTTGGGACATTTGGTACGTTCAATATCTTGTGACCATTTAGCAATAACCTGGGGCGTATGATACAACTGGCTGACCGTCCTGTATAGCTGAAGCTTTAAGCTTGAGGAATAGACAGTTTTATTGAGAATTGTTAGAGCATTTGAAATATTCTGTGGTGTCACATTGATTCCTAATTCAAGCGTCCACTTTTGGGACAGTCGAGGGCAGTCATCCAAGTTATGCTGGATTAGATGTTTGTAACCTGTGCTAATTAGTGATTTATTTTTAGAACTATACAAGACTTCCCAAATGTCCGAGCTAGTAATCTTTTTCAGGTTCATTTTCCGTAAAAAATAATCCCTTACTTGCAAATATTTAAGTATCATTTCACTTGGTAGCGAGTATATTACTTGTAAAGTCGAGAACTGTAGAAAGCCATCGGTGCCATATAGGTCTCCTAATCTCTTAATCCCATAGTTAGCCCATTCTCTCCCGACTTTATCATTAAAGATACCAGGTAGCCCTGGATTGTCCCACAATGATAAGGCTGAGTGAAAAAAAGTAGTATCACAAAATTTCATGACTAATTTAAAAATCGCTACCACGTCCCTTGCGGTCTTAAATTTGACACGTTTGAAAAAATTTGGGTCCTGTATTCTTGTTAAAAATTGTAATGCATTAGTGCCTAACATAAATTGGTGGAAGAACAAATTAGTATTCCTATTTAATAAGCTCCTGAAGCGTCCTATAAAAGATGCAAAAAAATAAGACTTAAAGTCCGGAAAATCTAATCCGCCCTTCTCTAGGGGTAGCTTTAGTATCGCCATAGACCTCCTGGGTTTTTTGTAGCTCCAAATATAGCTGCTACATATTCCTTCTAATTTCTTAAAAAATATATTATTAACTCGAAGGGGAATAGAGCGAAAAAAATATAAGAATTTGGGCAAAATGTTCATTTTTATCAGATTAATTCTCCCCAAAATATTCAATGGGATTTTGTGCCATTTTTTAAGCGTTAATGTAACCTGCTTAAGTAAAGGTTCATAGTTCAGTTTAATTATTTCATTTATTTTAGAAGATAGAGTCACTCCTAAATAAACAGCCGACTTACATAGCCCAGTGACTGGTTGGTTAGTTTGATAGTTCATAATAGTTTGGGTCTTATTAAAGTTTAATTTATATCCGGAAATGTCACCGAATTTTTCAGCTTCTTCTGTAATTCCTGATAGAGCATCTATCACATTAGTGGTAAATATAGCTAAATCATCTGCATATGCAGTAATTTTAAGAGTTTTATGTTCGTGCTCTACCGACGTTATCTTCTCTTGGTTCTGTAGGGCATTTATAAACGGCTCCATAGAGAGGGCAAACAACAGGGGTGAGAGTGGACACCCCTGTCGAGTCCCCCTTAAAATTGTAAAGGTTGATGAAAGTACCCCTGCATAGCTGATTTTAGCATTAGGCTCCCTGTATATGGCCTGTATACCTCTAAGGAAGCGTTCTCCAAACCCATACTGCATTAATACCTTCCACAGATAATCCCACCCCACTCGGTCGAACGCTTTTTCTGCGTCAAGTAAAATCATACCGAGTGGGGTGTGATTAGCTGCCGCTACGTCGAATGCCGTAATCGCCATATTAACATGGGCAGTAGTATCCCTACCAGCTATGAAACCGTGCTGTTGCTCATTAACAAGCTGCGGCATAAGAGATGCCAATCGCATTGATATTAGTTTAGAATAGGCCTTAGCATCCGTATTTATTAAAGAGATAGGCCGATATGACCCACATTCCATTGGCGGTTTGTGTTTTTTCAGAAAGAACATAATTTTCGCCGTTTTCCAAGAATCCGGCGCTTTGCCTAATGTGCCTATTGAGTTCACAACTGAACAAAAAAGAGGAAGTAATTCTTCGGCACAGATTTTATATAATTCGATAGGAATCGTATCCTCCCCAGCCGCTTTATTAGAGGGGAGTGAGAACACTGCTATGCGCAACTCTTCTATTGTATAGTTCTGTTCCAGATTATCTAAAAGCTCCTGAGCTACAAAGTGTCTTACAGGAAGGTTTTCATTTAGGTAAGATTGGATCTGCTCTGAGGTAGCCCTAGTCTCTGGAGTGTACAATTTTTCATAATAAGAAACAAATTGCTCCCTTATCTCTACCGGCTGTGTATATATGGTGCCATTAGGGCCCCTTATAGATTTAATTAATGACGATGCCCGTTCTTCCGCTACCTTATATGCCAGAAGTTTTCCTATTCGGTCCCCCGATTCGTATTCTGAAATTTTGTATTTAAGTATCTTACACCTGCTATTTTCCCTGAAAGAACTTTTCATATCTGTGCGTATACTCATAAGTTTGTTTTCCAGAGATGATATATCTAAGCTATTCCGATTGTCCTCCTTAAGTCTGTCGGCCAATAATTTTTCAATATGTAAGATATTATCTGTCATTACCTTTGTTTCTTTTTTCCTTATTGCATTTTGTTTAAATATATATTGTTGCGCAGTCCCTCTTATAAAGGCCTTACAGGCATCCCAAACCGAAAGTATACCAGCTGTATCTTGGTTAAATGTAATAAACTCCTTTATCTGTGTTTTGAGCAGATTAAACAGAAATTCCATGCGGCTCGACACCCCCAGTCCGCTGGGTTGGTCGAGAAGTAAAATGGGATACTGAAGCTCAAATTTGCAAAATGTCAAGAAAGTACCGGATTGAAGTGGCCACATGCTCTACCGCTGGCATTAATGTCAATACGAGTTACCCCACATTCCCGTTCTGGCTTATCTCCGTATGAGGTCATTTTTGGGAGCCCTGCTAATGCTTGGGGCATCCCGAGACCCAGAATATTTGGTGATATAGAGTATCCTTTGTTTACAGACTATCTGTATGGTTTGACTAAAGATCTCCGTTCCATTCATCAACAGGTCTCAGCAGTTTTGCCGCCCCTGCTGTAGGGTCCCGGACATCGCTTGGAGCCAGGACAGTGGGTTCTGGTACATAATTATCAGTGAAAATCCAGCTTGTATCCCCGTTGGTCTGAACCGTTTCAAGTCTTGTTAGCCACGCGGATGGCGGAAAAGGTGAACGGCAAGCGACACTGGATCCATATGTCACATCTGAAAAAACTACCCCTCCCGCTTCCACATGATCAGCGAATCCAGGAAGGGGTTCTGACCCAGGAAGGTGAGCAATTTCCTTGTTTTGTTCCTTTTTCTGAAGCCCAGGTAATTGGAAAAGGGCAACGAGAAGGGGTTCCAGGCTCGGAAGGGGCTCTGTCATCAGCACAAGTGATTGCCCCAGATTCTGTTGCCCCTGCAGTCAATGAGAGGCTTGCAGTACCCCTGTTTCACCGGATTCATCATCCTCTGTTTTCTTCTCTGATCAAGAAGTGCCTAGCCATGCTCGATACAACCTGTTGGTAGGTATAGCCCTTTATGTTATTTTTATGGTTCTTCAATGTATCTGTAACAGTGACTGGTCATGCCAAAAAATGGGCGCAGCATAGAAACATTCTGTGGGGGATCAGTATTTGACAGGGCTTGTACTCTAGCAGTATCTGGTGTCTTACCCCCATCCGAAAAGTTATGGCCAAAGAACTTCAGCTTTGCCTTATGGAACTAACACTTGTCTTCATACAAATTCAAACCAGCTTCAGCAAGTAAACAATGTACTTGTGTAAGAGCATTATCGTGCTCTTTTTGTGTAGCTCTGAAAACCAATATGTCATTGCTGTAATTGAATGCATTCATTACAGGCTGAATGATACGTCAAATGATGTCTTGAAATAGTTCTGCAGCAGATGACACACCAAAACATAGGGGGTCATTACGATTGCAGACGGGAAATGCCTCCGACCGCCGTGCTCCCGAAAAAAAAACGTCTGCATGTTCCGCGGGAAATCTGGCTGTCTCATTAAGATGCAATCCATGTAAAATCCGACCGCTGTGGACAGAGTATCACAAAAAATCTCCCACCACATCGAGAATACAGAAATTCCGACCGTGGCAGATGGAAAAGCAGGGAAATGCATTAAAAATGCTGATTCACCGGTGGTATAACTGCACGCGAAATTTAGATGAAATGGTGGAGCAGGTGTAACAATCATTGCGTTACGAACACTTTGGTCATGTGAAAAGACAAATAGCGGTTGAATGCAACTTCAGAACGCCGGTCCTCTCCGCTGCCCTCAATCACATCTGACACGCCCCAATGATACACCCCCCAAGTCATTAAAAACCAATGAAATCCCTGGTCATCATGGAAAATACAGCTGACAGTCATTCCTCATTTTGACACACCCACATAGCAGAGCATAAAGCCAACCCCTTCCCTGAACATCATCCTTTGCACTACTACAGCATTGAAGGGCCATACACCACAGCTGTTAGTAAAGGCTAAAAATTACATGGCATGCCATCACACCAACCTACATCAACACACACCAAAACTACACACCTGGCACATCTTAGACATCTCCACCTGCACCTTCCTCCCTGCACTTCTTTCTCATTTGCACAGCATACACCATGTCACAGAAAAAATGCCTACATTCACAGGCAATGAGTTGTCAGTGATGGTAGATGAGATAATTAGAGTAGAACCACATTTGTTTGGAACCATGGTCCAATAGACCCCACTTGTAAGAAAAAATCAAAGTTGGAAAGGATTGTCAACAAAGTCATAGCAGTAGGGACCACCTGCGTGCACTGCATGACATCAAGAAGAGGTGGCATGACTTCAAGACCAGGGTCAAATACCCTGCCATCAGGAACCAGGAGGCAGCTCTGAGAACTGGTGGTGGCCCTCCCATTCCACCACTAACATTTTCTGAATGGGAGGAGAAGGTGCTTGCCATCCTGCAACCAGAGAGTCTCACAGGATTAGCTGGGGGAGTGGAGGCTGGTAAGTACCAACAAATGTATCCCATCACACTGCCATGTACTGTCTTGCACAACCATAGCCACACTTTCGAGACCCAAAAACGTATGTACAACACACTCTTTCCAGCACAATTCTCACTTATCTACCATTTCCATCCTTTGATTCACCTCAAAGGTTGGTATCTATATTTCTATCGGGGTTTGGGTCCAGGCAGCCAGAACTACAGCTCCCACCAGGCCCCCCTACCTCACCCCTGCACCGGATGGAACACTCCCCCACCCAGGAAGCCATGTGAGTGTGATTTCATTCCTCTGCTTCAACTTACAAGGGAGGTAGACTTCTCACCAGGGAGGGAGATGGGACAAGCAGGCAGCCCTACAACTCCCTCCAGGCCCCCTTGCCTCACAGCTGAACAGGATGGAACACTCCCCCACCCCAAAAGCCTTTTGGCACCCATTTCATTCCTCTGCTCCACCTTACAGGTAGGTAGCCACCTCATGTTCTCTGGACTCACAGGTGAAAAGGATGGAACACTCCACCACACCAGGAGCCATGTGGCAACCTTTTCATTCCTCTGCTTCACTTTACAGGTAGGTAGCCATCTCATGCTCTCTGGCCTCTTAGCTGAACAGGATGGAGCACACCCCCAGCCCAGCAGCCATGTGGCAGCCATATCACTCCACAGTGCCTCCTAACAGGTAGGTAGTCAGCTC
Source organism: Lissotriton helveticus (assembly GCF_964261635.1). Lineage (NCBI taxonomy): Eukaryota > Metazoa > Chordata > Amphibia > Caudata > Salamandridae > Lissotriton > Lissotriton helveticus. Next base: position 657,113,596 of record NC_136072.1, read on the forward strand.
ACTAGGGAGGGGGTTGTTGGGACCAGACAACAATATCACAACTCCCACAAGGCCCTCTGGTTTCCCTCCCAAACAGAATGGAGCACCCTTCCCACCTCAGAGCCCTGTGGCAGCCATCTCACTCCACAGGGCCTCCTAAACGGTTGGTAGTCAGCTCACTCGGGAGGGGGATGTTGGGACCTGACATCAACACCACAATTCCCACAAGGCTCACTGGCCTCACTCACAAACTGCATGGAGCACCCTCCCCTCCCCAGAGCCATGTGGCAGCCATCTCACTCCACAGTGCCTCCTAGCAGGTAGGTAGTCAGCTCATGCAACCTGTGCTCCTTCTCAGATTTCATGGAGCTATATGACCACCACATCTCTCACTTGCTAGCGAACTCTATACAGCTCCATATGTCACATACAGTGCGTACACAGCTGAGCCCACTTAAATGTCACATAAATCTAATTTAGAATCACAAAGTCCACTGCGAATCAATGCTGAACCCAACAATGCAAAACATGCATGCATGGACACACATCAAATGAACCAAACCACATGATGTCAATGCAGAATTACCAACAAAAATTAGGAAGTTTCAGCAAAGATGAAACTGAATCTCAGCCAAATCTAAAATATCCCAGCCTAAACCGAAATGGATGAGTACCAAGGTCGTAGATAATGACATGTCCTAGTAAACACACTATCTGTACATGTCAATTGGTTGGTATTTACATGTCACCCTGCTAACAAGTAATGAATGTACCTCAACATCATGTCATAATGCTGAAAAACATGTACAAGTATCAAGTGCTTGCAATGTAAAAAGTTTGGTTTTCTCAACTAAAACATCCAAAACAGGGTCACCAAAATTGTTGTGCGTTTGTAACATGCTGATGATCTAACCTCTGTTCAACAGGAGATTCGCAATCAACAGCTGGCGAGACCACCACCAACCAGCAGAGCCAATCTCCCCCTGCAACTTGAACTCTCAGATGCAGATTCTCCCTGTTTCTCGGATGAGGAGCACCAACCTGGCCCCTCCGAACTGCCAGGGCACACTCCGAGTCAGGGCCTCATTGTCCCCACAACCATCACTACCACCACCCTCATCACAACAGCAACAACTATGCTGACCCCTGCTACAACGAGCTGTGCAGCAACCACTTCCACCATCACCACCGCTGCCTGCAACATTGTCCCTAGCTCAGTGGTAACCAACACCCACGCCGAGGATGCCGGGGCAGTGTGCGGGTGCATGGACAGCCAACGCCACAGGTCTGTGTCAGCAGGGCAGGTGAGAGAGCAACTGGGAGACAATCACAGGAGGACACTGAGACTGAAGCCCTGGCCACCGTCGCAAGAGTCCTTGGTGTGTACCAACAGAACCAGGGACAGATGGGCCAGGTTGTAGAGGAGCTGTGTGAGCTCCGCCTGCTGCAGAGGTCTATGGACACCCGAATGGGACAACTTTTGGATATCATGGGCCAGCTTGTGGGTGCTCTGAGGGACATACATGCTGCTCAAATAATCGCTCCCCCACCTTCAGTGGCCAGCCTGCTGATACTCCCACCACCTCAGCTGCGGTCACAGGGAGGGATGAGCTGCAGGACAATGACTCCTCAGACCCCTCTGAGCCTGCAGCAGAGGCCCTCCTGCCAAACGCAAGAGAGGGCATATGAGAAACACCATGGGAGGATCACGTGGCAAGCACCAGCACGAGCCATGTCACTGAGCCAGCCAGGATGTCACCAGTGTTGTACTGAACATTGTCTTTGTTGATCATCCAGTCCCACATTGCCATATTGATGGCAGGACTCTTTTGGACTGTGGAATTACACTATTGTGGTTTCTACTCTAATTTTCTCGGTTACTATCACTGACAACTGAACCACTCTGTATTCACAATCAATATTTTATCCACTTTCTATTTAATCACTATATGCATGAAAATAAACACAAATAACACCCTTGCCTTTGACTAATTTATATGTTCAGCAGAGTCAGTACAATGTTAACTTAAATTTGAATGTACCACTAGATGAGATTGTGACAAACCATTGATGGAGCGGAGGGACCTAGAACAAGACAACAAGAAGATAACATTGAGTCGTCATAGGATGTCACTACAGCAACAATACACTACTGTTCAACACTATACAAGAGTCATATCAGATAACACTACCCTACAGCATCAACATAGACATCAGTTAAGTGGAACTACAAACAGAGTGATGTACAAAGTGCCCTACAGTAGTGTGCTAACAACAGGCAGCATCCCAAAACATAATCAATGTGTCGGCCCTAACCTCAAAGCAAACAGACAATCATAGTTGCTCAATGCTAACACACACAAGGAAAGTAGCTGTTGATGAGCTGTTGACGCAGGTCAACATCTTCCTCCTTACCACTATCACCATCACTGGCCATGTGTGGATTTGCAGCGGTGGGCTCCTGCTGATCATCATCATCCAGAATCAGGCGGATCTCCTTACACAAGCCAAGTTGTGGAGCATGCAGCATGCAACTGCGATCTGACACACCTTTTGAGGAGAGTAGTGTAGCCACCACCACTCTTGTCCAGACACCGAAATCTAGCATTCGAAGTCCAAAAGCTCGCTCCACTACACGACATGTCCTCCCATGGGCATCATTGAAGCGGACATCCCCTGGCATCCTTGGATTCTTCAGTGGGCTCAGCAACCAAGGCTGGTTGTGATATGTTGAGTCACCTAGTTGTTAGAAGCACAGACCAACAATGTAAACTAACAAATTGAGGAGACCAGCATGTCACACATACACCACACTACTTGACACAGCTAACTCACCAACAAGCCACGCCCACTCTGGAAGCAGATTTCACATCAATTGTGGGTTGATGTTGTTACGAAGTATGTAGGAGTCATGTGCAGAGCCGGGAAATTTGGCACATGAGTGGGAGATTATCACATCCGCTTGGCATACCACTTGCACATTGATTGAATGGTAATGCTTCCTGTAACGGGAGATGGGCTCACATGCCTGTGGTGGGACAAGGCCAATATGGGTGCAGTCAAAGGCTCCTACAACATTAGGTATGTCACCAAGGTCATTAAAATCCCCCTTCACATCTGCCAATTCGTGTCTCCTCGGAAAGTTAATGTAGCTGTCCTTGTAGGTCAACAATGCGGAAAGGACATCACGCAATACCATGCTGAACATAGGTTGAGACATCCCAACTGTGATGGCCACTGTGTACTGAAAGTAGCCAGTGGTAAAGAAATGCAGGGAGACCATCACCTTTACTGTCGGTGTCAAAGCTGTTGGATGTGTCCTCTGAGGCCTCCAATGTTGCTCCACCTGACCACATAGCTCTTGAAGGGTAAGCTGGTTCAGACGGAATTTCTTAATTATGTCGATACCATCCATTGTCACCAGGTCTGGGAAAGGCCGATGCACAGGTGGTCTTCTCCTATGTATTGTGACAAGGGAAACATGTAAAAATTATTAAGAGATGTGGGTAACAGCTTACAGATTAACTCAGAAAACCACAACATTGACAGGACTGTTGAACCCGCTTTATGCACAAGTGACATGCACAGACCCCTTTATCTACTGTAGCCGCCATTTAGCCAGGACATACATAGTAAATACTGTCAAATCATCATCATAGAGTCTTTATTTCGATTATAAAATCATAAAAGACAATACAATCAATTAAAAGTTACTAGATAAAAGATACTTTGTTAAGAAATAATTGAGTCATGACATTAATGTAACAGACACAATAATATGGTTAAAATAAGTATTAAACCCTAATCCAGTGACTCTTGTGTTATAAAACAGTGGATATACAAAAAAAAAATAGGATAGGATAAGCCATTCGGCATCTACCCCATTGTACAAAAATAAGACGGAAAGATACTGCCCACATCCACAAACAATTTATCAGCGTGCCCTAAGTTTATTTGCCCGAATCATCTATACCCAACTCAGGAATTTAGCAATAGCAATAACAATAGATTCCTGGGTACATGTCTGTAAAATCCTCAAGGCTTCCATGGCAACTCTCGTGCCAAGATTAGTACAGGTCGGTTTGAGCCATTTCCTCCTTGGTGAGGTGTAGGCCGGGCAGACAAATAATATATGGGGGATGTATTCTGGCTGAGTCAAGCATGAGGGGCACAGATCTGTCGTGGGCTTTTGCCATCTGCTAGTAAAAGCTCCAATCGGCAGAGAACCTACCCTAAACTGGTGGCAGAGCTTCCTATCCAATGGTTTTGAAATGAAGTCCCAGTAGGGGTCAAACCCTGGCTCGTGCTTTATCAATAGGAAGTCTCTGGTCAAGGTAGGTCCTGCAATGGTAGAGAAGTGCTTCATCTTCACCAGATCCATATAAACAGTCTTAAGCTCTTTTTTTGAAGGGATGGGGGTTGATTCAGGGTTCTCCCACAAATTACCCATCCTCATCTCTGTCAGGGTTTCTTTTATATACTGCAGCCATCTGATCTTACTTAGAGTCCCAACCCCCCTGAAATCCAAGAAGGCTTTAGCATACAGTAAAAGCTCAGGGGTGGCCCATAGCCTTCTCCAATGGGCTATAGGCCTAAATCGAACTAGGTCCTCAATATGATGACATCCTAGATCCACAAATAAGGGCACGAGTGGAGTAGATTGCGGCAAACCTGTTAACGCTCTCATAAATTTATTTTGAGCAATAACCAGTGATGTGGTGTCCTCATGGCCCCATAATTCCACGCCGTATAGGATAGCACTTACAACTTTAGTGCTGTAAATTTCAAGGGCAGGGGCTATAGGTTTGGTGAGTGAAAGTCTGTGTTTTGTAGGAGGGCCCCAGCCAGCTGCGCATGATTCAGGGCAAGCATGTCGAACTGTGCCTTCTAATGCAGCTTCCTGTGTAAGGTTATCCCCAGGTAGGTAAACATGTCAGTCTGCTCTAGAGCAACATCATTCAAATAGACTTTGCCCTTAGTTGCTTTGGATTTGTGGAGAACCATAAATGTTGTCTTGTCCACATTACCCACCAACTCATGATCGCGGCAGAACTCCTCGAAACGGGACAGAGCCACCTGTAACCCAGATTGAGTCTAAGATCAAATCAAGGTTTCATCCACGAACCTGAGTAGGGGGAATTTCAGGCCCCCAAAAGTTGGTGCATCAGTGGGACATGTGGAATAATATTGCACCACCCTGTCAATGAATAAAGAAAACAGGGTAGGCATGAGAACGCATCCTTGGCGCACGACCTTAGTCACCGGAAATGTATCTGTGACCTCTCCTTGTATACCCCATCTAACCTGAGCGTGATTGGAGTCATGCAGTTTAACTAACATGGCTAGCAGCTCCAAGGGCATCCCCACTTCTAAGAAGGCTCTCCACATTTTGTTCTGAGGAACCAAGTCGAAAGCAGACTTTAAATCAATGAAAGCAGCGTATAACGTGCCTTCACCTACGATAACAACCCTCCAGTAAATCATCAGTGTGGGGGCGGAACCCTGCCTGCAGGGGTGATAATATCTCATAATCCTCTATCCACAGTTGGATTCGACACAGGACTAACCTGGCAACTATTTTCTTAAGAGAATCTATGAGGCTAATAGGCCTATGGTTGCCAGGGAGAGCTTGATCCCCCTTTTTATAGACCGGGATATTGACTGCACCGGACCCCGTGTCAGGGATACATGCACCACTGGCAATGGAATTGGCCAAATAGGTGATGTAAACCACCCAGTTGGCCTTATCATGGGCAAATAAGTCTACTGGCCCACAAACGTGGCCCGGGGCCCTGCCTCTTAGAATAAGGGAGAGGACTGTCTCAGCCTTTGAGTTGCTAAATATTAAAATAGGAATCGGGGTAGGTAATTTAAATTCATCCAGATTTATTACAATGGTAGAGAATTGGGCGGTAAAATACAGGGCCCACTGTTCCGGCAGGACATAGGTAATTGGTTTAAAATGTGTCCTGTCCCTCCCCCATTTCACTTCCTGCCAAAAATGTATCATACTCCTTTCTTTACTAGCTAGGAGAAGGTCGTGCCAGCGAGTGTCATCCCACTCCTTTTTGGCTTTGTGTTGGGGTGCTTTATAGTTCACCCTTGCATATTTAACTTCTCCCAGATCTTTGGAACTGATGGCCTTTGACAATATGTGGTAAACCTCTCTACAGTTTTTGTTATAGTAGGAGGCCTTTGATGCCCCCACCTCTGCCTTCTTTTTACTAGACTTGTTGAAAAAGGTTTTAAGATTGGAAAACAGATCTCGGTGAACCTGATGGGCTATTAGATCAATATACGCCTGTGTGGAGCAGCTTTGAAGGCAGGATATTGAATGGGCAGCTAGAGCCTTAATTGCACCTAGATCCCCTTCATTCTCAATTAGCCTGGTCCATCTTACGCTTCTCTTATCATTTGAAAGTGATGCTACGTGAGGGTGTTCACCTGCCACCTTATTAGTCAGTCAGTCAGTCAAACACTTTTATTTCGGTTAGAAACCATAAAAAGGCATATTACATACAGTGCTATTTATACATGGTTATATAAAACGTTAAAATACATCATAGGATCACCATACAACATTTCCAAAAAAAGGGTTAAAAAAAGGGAGGTGCAAGAATAAATATCTCAAACGTGCTATAACAAGTCCCATAGGTGCTGTAACAAGTTGCAGTAACAAAAGGGGGACCTCCCCATTTTTTACATCAAATGCCAAGGGAAGGTAATTAGTGTGGAGTGCCTTTTTTTAGTATAGCACACCTAGTAAACCACATGGACAACAAAAATGTAGATGTTGCATATACTGTCATAAATGCAGTGTCGGTTTTGAGAATTCTATAGGTCTCCCTAAACTCTATAAAACCCCTGGACTTGCAGAAAGGGATTATCCATTTTGCTCTAGGCCTAGAATACGAGGGGCAGAAGAGCAGAACGTGCAGATCTGTCTTTCTTCTTCCCCGACATCCAGGACAAGTGCTCACTGGAGGTGTGGCTTTCCACCACTTTTCTGTAACGTGGGAGTGAGCCATGTCTGAACTGGATATACAGTTTCCTGCCCAGGGGGGGCTGGATATCATCTAGGAATCTCTCAAAAACAGGGAGTGCCTTAATTTCCAGGAAAGTGTTAGTCAAGCTAGACTTTTTCTGGGTAAAGCGGCGCAGGTCTCCTCAGGAGAGGACCATAAGTCCTCCCTGCCTAAGGCCTTGGAGAGGCACCGAATGTGCCTTAGCCAGGATATTTCCCCCGCGCCCCTGCTAGCTAACAGGTCCCGTAGGTCCTCCCTATAGCTCTCCAATTCAGGGGTGGCCCAGAGTCGTCTCCAGAATAGCAATGGACGATTCGAGGCGACGTCCTGTATAGGAACCAAACCCAGGTCCAACCTTAGAGGTATGAGGGGTGTGCTCTGGGGTAACCTCAGGGTGCGCCTCATGAAACTGTTCTCAGTGATGGAGAGGGGCGCCGCACTTACGTGTCCCCACAAGTCCGCACCATAAAGTGCGCCCCCTCTCGCATGGGCTCTGTATACTTCAACGGGAGGTCCCACCTGGTTAAGAGGGGATTCATTAAAAACTTTTCAAATGCCACCCGAGGATTGGGCAAGCTTCAGGTTGACTTTAGCAATCTGCGGCCCCCAAGCCATTCTATCAGTTAAGGTGACCCCCAGGTACTCAAAGATCTACACACGATCCAGAGCCAAGCCATCCAAATGCGGATGAGGGCAATTGGGGCGTTTCAGATTGAATACCATGTACTTGGTTTTGGTGAAATTGATTTCCAGGTTCCTCTCCTTGCAGAACCTGGCAAAGGCCTCCAATGTGCGCTGATTGCCCCCGATGATTTCGACAATAGGAGGGTATCATTGGCGAACATTAATGCCGGTATTTTCCGTCCCACTAGGATTGGGGAGTCTAGATTTTTGCTCCCAAGAAAAAGGCGATCAAACCATTGAGGAATAGGGAGAATAGCGTGGGTGCTAGAACGCACCCCTGCCTAACTCCGCGTTCCACCGGAAATGAGGTTGAAAGAGCGCCTTCCCTCCCGTACCTCTCCCTGGCGTACGTGCCCTTGTGCATCCGTTTAAAGAGGTCACACAGATAGGCCGGCACTCCCATCCCCTTTAGGATAGCCCAAAGCTTGTCCCTCTGGACCAGGTCAAATGCGGATCGGAGGTCCACGAATATCAAATACAGACTACCCGCTCCCAAAGTGACCGTCCTCCAGTACACAAGCTGTAGCCTGAACAGCTGGTTGATTGTAGAAACCCCTGCCTGAAACCCTGCCTGCAGGGAGGTTAGGATGTGATTGTCGTCCATCCAACACTGCAACCTGGTTAGGAGGACTCGGGCGAAGCGTTTCTGGAGGACGTCAATCAGGCGTAGTTGGCAGGGTCCAAGGGAGAAGCCTTCTTATGGATGGGTATGATTACAGCTCCCAACCAGCTCGGGGGGATAGCCAATCCCTGCATGATGGCATTGAAGAAGGTACAAATATAAGGTGCCCACACCCCTTGTTCAGACCGATAAAGGTCCCCAGGGATCCTATCAAGGGCAGGTGCCTTCCCCGGAATCAGACTCCTTATGGCCTCCTTGACTTCCTAGATCGTGCAGGGTTGGGTCAGGCAGACTATCTACTTCCAATGATTCCACTAGGGGTCGCTCAGGGTCAAGGGAATAGAGGGGCTTGAAATGTGCAAGCCACACCTCTTCACACAGGTTGGGAACAACTGCAGGCGTCCCCGAGGCCGGGCCTCCACACACCAGGTTCCAGAAAGCCCTAAACTCGCGGGCGTCTAGGGCTGCTTTAATTTTCTCCCATCTGTCGACTTCCCACTCCGCTTTGGCGGCTTGGGTCATGCTAGTATACATTTGGCGTACATTTCTAATCGACGACTGGGTTCCCGATTTCACCTCCTTTATGAGGGTTGCTTTTGCCTCCCTACATTTTTTATTGTACCAATTCTCTCTCTTGTAGGGTCTCCCCCTACCGGGCTCCGGAGCTGTAAAGAGGTCAGCCAAGGAGGTGAAGAGCACATTGTGGATGGACTGGATGGCCGGGAGATACGAAAGCCCAGAGATCCCATTCCTCAGGTCACTGACCTCAACTAAGGCCCCTGCTACCTTGTTGTAAATTTCTGCCAACTTATCCAGTGCCTGAGCCACCCTCTCCCATCTGACCCGCCTACCTCCCCCTGTTAAGAGTAGATGCCGATTGGTCGAAGTCCCAGGCGCATCCTGAATAGTCAGGTTCCCCAGGTGGCTGAGTAACTCAAGTGACAATTAGTTGTGGTCGCTGTCGATTCTTGGCAATACAGCGAACGATTTTAATTAAGCCCAGAATTCCACGTTGGTCAAAATATAATCAATTGTCGTGCTTTTCGCCAGTCGGTTATAAGTGCGTGCGCCTGGTATATCTGGGAGGAGCCTGCCATTGCAGGTCCTAGGGGGAAAAGCTACGAGCAATTTATTAATGGCAAGTGCCAACGGCGTCAGACGGTTTACTGAATACGTGGAACATTCAGGGATGTGCCACAACTCGTACTCCTCAGAAGTAACTGGGGGAATCCCCGAGAAGGGCTCAAAGTGGCAGTTGAAGTCTCCCCCAATGATTTTATGGTACGTAGGGGGAAAGGAAGAAAGGAGAGCCTCCAGGGCATCCAGAATAGATAGACCTTGTTGTCAGGGAAAGGGACGTAGGTAAATATTAATCACTGCCAGAACCAAACCCCCCTTAAATGTTAGTGTAATACACAGGATGTCCTGACTATTGGTGTCGATTATCTTGACTGTGCACCCCAAGTGGACTGCCACCCAGATGCACAGCCCTCCTGAGGGTCTTCCCCTGGGTCCCTGAGCCACTGCTCTAAAGTATGACACAAAACCTACCCTCGCGGGGACAGATGACAACTAGGTCTCTTGAAATAAGCAGAGGTCATACCCATCCACCAACTCCCCCCACTCTGGGTTTTGTAGCTTTGTCCCCAACCCAGCCACATTCCCGGAGGCAATCAGAGTGGAACGAGAGGCCGGTGATCCAGGGAGAGCCACAGTGGGATGCACTAGGCCAGGGGGGGTGGGGTTGCCCGTAATTGAGAGACCAAGTCCCATCCATCCGAAGTGGCTTCATGGTTATCGGGTAGTGGTGACAGGCCATCATTCCCTAAGTTGGGCGCCTGTATTTGGGGGCCTGCTTCCTTGCTTTGGCCTCCGACCTCAGGGGGTGCCACTGGGGAAGGGACTTCATTAAGGGCACCTAGCGATAGTCAATCCACACTGCTCAAACTGCTCAAAGCCCTGAATCTATTAGCTACTGGGATTGTAAACTCAGGGAGGATGTTACTAAGGGGAGGTAGGGGTTGTTCCAGTGTGGGCATGGCCTGGTTCCGACTGTAGAAATACCCCAGATGACAGGTATTAATAGAGCCTGGGGAAACTGGACCAGTACTCCTTAGCTAGTACATGACCGTTACAGGATCCCTAAAGTTGACGATGATGTAATCACCCTCCACATCCTTTCTTCTAATGCCCAGCCAGTCAACCCTGCGAGCAAACAAAATCTACCCCTGTCCACTGCCCATAAGAGGTTGACGCCTACTTAACCAATGAATGACCTTGTTCTTAAGCTCGGGATAGGTTTCATCCCTAGGGTCGTTCAATGGTGGCACACCCGTAAGCACCACAACATACGGGGCCACTTCTGGGGGGAGCTGGGGATAAGGTGGCCGCTTTGTGTGTTTGGTTTCCAGATGTTTGGATGGGGGTGAAGGTTTGCATTTAGGAAGGGGAAGTGGATTATGTTTACTCCGGTTGGCTGCTGATGCAATGAGGATGACAATTGGGGTTGCACACCCGGAACATTCCCACCTGGGACAATAAGAGGCAGGGTATTATTCCTACAGAGACCAGTGGTATCTGCTGGTGTGGGAGATTTCCTCACAGCTGCGGGTACCAGAGGTTGTTGGTGATTTGTAGGGAAAAGGCCACTGTCCCGTCCGATGTCGTGATGAGTGGACGGTGTAGGTCTAAGACTTATTCTAGGAGTGGTATTCCCCACTGCGTCAACTGCCAGGTCTTTCCCCAGACTTTTTTGGTTAATAAAGGATGCCAATCTTATCTATCCTGGATGTCAATATTTTAAAGTGCGAAGATATGACCTGGTCTATGTGAGCCTGTAGATCAGCTAGTAAATGTGTTGCCCATAGTGGGGGTCCAGTGAGGGGTGGGTGAGGGCTGGGATCCAACTGTATAGGAACGTGTGTTGTGTTTGTGTTATTCACAAGTTTGCGAGCGGGTTTCGTCTTCCTACGTTTAGGGTGAGGTTTAGGGGCCTTTGTGCCTAAGGGTGGGTGATATTGCGGGGGATCTACTTCAGGAGCTAAAGCTTCTGGGACCTGTTGTGCGCAGGGTAACTCTGAGAAGGACATGAGAAGGGAAGTGGATTCAAAGGGATTGACTGTAGTTTCACGGGAATCCCCTTCAGGCTGGGGAGGAATGATCGCTGGAGTGAGTGAAAATCGTCTCTCAGTATTTTCAATTGCAGTTGAGACAACTCCAAACATTTGTTGTAACATTTTATCTATTGCAGTGAGGGTGGGTAGGGACTGGCTCGAGGCTGCTAGCTGTCTAGTCACTGGACGTGATGTGGGCACATTGTTACTTTTACCCATGTTGTTCAACGATAGTTAAGAAAAATAGAAATAAGAAATGAAAAGATAACAAAGAGAGGATAATGTTAAAAAGCCCAACTGAGGCACAGATTAATGTTAAGAACGAATTATACTACAAATTTGTTAAAAATCAAAAATTATTCACAGTGATAAATAGCACCAATTAGAGAGAAACCCCCTAGCTATGCCTACTCGTTAAAGGGTCAACTTTGACTACTAAGTAGTATAAAAACAGTAAGGGTATATACCCACAGGAAAGATCAAATCTTGGTAAATACCAGTCAGTAACGGAATAACCGAGAAGTCTAAGAGGGGTGTCCCAGCCCGGCCACGTTCGGCCCCGGACGGTCACAGACGGTCCCGCCCTTGTCCCGGGCTTAGCCTGGCTGGTCCCGCGCGCGTCCCGCGACGCGGGGAGATGAGCACTGATTAATGCGCGTCCAGGCGCGTCCCTTCCGTCGGCAGCTTCCGGCCGCTAGGGCTGATGGTCTTTGCAGTCCCTCAGGCTCGCACCCCCCCAACAGCGGCCGGGCTCAGCTGGAATCGAGCTGCGGCAGAGGGGAGAAGACCGGCGGTGATTTTAAGTCCCTTTGCTGAAGCGCTACCTCGGACGTGAGGCCCCCGCTCCCCCGGGAGATGAGCGCTGATTTATGCACCTCCAGGCGCGTCCCTTCCGTCGGCGGCTTCCGGCCGCTAGGGCTGATGGTCTCTGCAGTCCCTCAGGCTCGCACCCCCCCCCCAACAGCGGCCGCGCTCAGCTGGAATAGAGATGCGGCAGCGGGGAGAAGACCGGCTGTGATTTTAAGTCCCTTTGCTGAAGCGCTACCTCGGACGTGAGGCCCCCGCTCCCCCGGGAGATGAGCGCTGATTTATGCGCCTCCAGGCACGTCCCTTCCGTTGGCGGCTTCCGGCCGCTAGGGCTGATGGTCTATGCAGTCCCTAAGGCTTGCACCCCCCAAACAGCGGCCGCGCTCAGCTGGAATCGAGCTGCGGCAGCGGGGAGAAGACCGGGGGTAATTTTAAGTCCCTTTGCTGAAGCGCTACCTCGGACGTGGGTCTTGTGTAATTAGAGACCCAATTGTCAATATCAACGGGTCCTGATCACTTTCTGTGCGTTCCTGGACCCTCATGTCAATTAGGGAATGCCATGATTCAACATTAGGAAAAATAAATTCAATACAGCTACTCCTAATGCCATTGTTAAAAGTATGCACACCCTTCCTATCCGAATGGGACCTCCCATTTGCTGCTCGCACACCCCTTCCCAAACACAACCCCTTGAGTTGCAAGGCAGCTTCTGTCCATTTTTTGATTGGGCACAAATCTAGGGTCGGAATGTTCCACTGCATATCCTCATCTGCACTTAAAATACTGTCCTCCGAGTCCAACGGTTCAAAGGTGCAGTTAAAGTCATCCATTATTAGCAAATTGCACCCTTCCCTCTGGTTGTCTAAGAAACTGTCAAGGAGGTCAATAGTCTCAGATTGCCTCCCGCCCGGTTGTCCTCTGGCATAAACAATGATTACCAAGGTATCGGGGCGTGGTTCGCCCGAAGCCGTAATACCATGATGTCTGGGCTGTCGAAAAAGACCTCCTCAACCCTTAAACCAATTTTCTGTCTCACCCAACAAGTGAGACCGCCAGAGGGTCTACCTTTCCTCCCCCTGTCAAATCAATATCAGACTATATGTATGGCATATATGGTACACTGCTACATCAGGTGTCCCCAGACCAGTGGGTAGATGACCCAGCACATGTGACTAACAGCATCAATGCTGAGTGGTATGGAGCTGCTGTCACGGCACACCCTCAACCTTGAGTCTCACTAAGCACAGCACCATTACAAAATGAGCCCAGTGAGTATAAGCTGGACAACTATCCATATAAATACAGCACTGTGTGCAGACATAAATACATAATACGTGGTCAGTCCATCATGATTGTATGAGGAGTATGCATTACACACATTGGCATGCTCACAAAATTGATAGGCAAATCAACATGAAATCTGTATACATGCCCAAATGAATGAAAATGACATGTGAGTACGGTCAGACCAATGCATTTCATCACATGTGTACTGCTATGACATGTGTGGGCAGACTTAAGTTAAATGTCAAACTCTCCAAAGCCTTCACAGGGGGCTGAAATGTGTTCTGGTAAATGTGTTGGGATCAGTGATGCAATGTGCAAAGGGGTAATGCAAATGCACAATGTGTGGACAGGTATGGTAGGTGTGCTCCGCCTCTGCGGTCACAAGCATTGGCGGTAATTGAATGATGCAGGATAGTGGTAGAGACATTCTGACCTCCGCAGTGTGACACTGCCTATGCGAATAACATTGCAGCCAATGGGAACTGCCATTACAGTAGTGCCTCTAATTTTTGAACATCGCTGTAGCCGTGCTCCACCACTGTGGTCACAGGCATTGGCCACAATTGAATGATGCAAACCAGGCGGACCAATTGCAGCAGCAGAGTACCTCTGGCATAACCCTAGGGGGCTATATATGCATGTGAATTAGCCACACCTGCCACTTGCTTACAGACACAGCTACCTGACATTCATCCCCACCAATTGCTACTGTACATCATCTCTGGACCAGGTAATGGCTTGTACTGAGAACCTCAGGGCCCGTCCCTTTACCACAGAGGAGCTGGATGTACTGGTGGACGAGGTCCTTGGCCAGTATGGGTGACTATATTGTGTACTATATGGTGTTCCAGAGATACTGGTGAGTGGATATGTAAATGTTTTTGACTGCTTGGAATGCTCACACTACGTAACTGTACACTAGCATGTGCCTCCAAGTGCAAGCCAATGTTAATGCATTCAGGGTTCTGCTATCAGCATGGGCTATACATGAGGTACAAGTTATCTTTCCACCTATGTTCACTAGCACTTCTGACCATCCACCGGGGTCCAGCACTTGACATGTAGATGTGTATTTTCTTGTAACACAGGCTTTGATGTCACATAGGGTGCTCACTCACCAAACATTGGAAGCATTGCACAGAATCAAATGACCATTGTGTGTTTTTACTGTCTTAGACATTTTCTGTTGTATATCTTTTCAGCCCTGAAGGAGTCTTGGGGTACCTCCCCAGACGATACACATGTTGACTGCGCGACCATTCAGTATTAAAAGAAGAACAAACAATATTCCTATTGTTCATGGTCAATTTAAATACATTTCTGTAACATTGAATGTTCATTTTGAAAAAAGTTATGACCCAGAGAAATAGCACTGCAGATACTGTTGACGTGTGCACAGGCTTGTAGTTAAAGGTAAAACTTCAGAAGGTCTAATCTGGGACTATATGGAACTCGCGCCACAATGCAGTCAGCCTGAACATTTGACTTTAACCTAGTCAAATGCTAGCAGATCGCCACAGTTGGCACTTTATGTTTTTAGGTGCTATATTACAGTTTATTCTTTAGAAAAATCATAACTCAGGTTCTATTAATTGGATTTTGGTCATTCTGGTCTTGATGTATTCATTAAATTCAGACCTATTATTCTAATCTGGAATGGATTCGTTATGTGTGATGTTTCCACTGCTTTACTGATTGAAGTGTTGCACACATACTTTACACATTGACTCTGAGTTAAGCCTGACTGCTCTGTGCCAAGCTACCCGGGGGACAAGCATAGGTTAATTTGGGCTTTGCTTGTGCCTTACTCTGACTAGGCTTATGGTTGCTGCTTGATTAGAGCTCATTCCTCAATCAACCAGTAACCCAATTTCTAACACTATTCTTTACAGCTCTAGGTACACATTTATCATTTACTGTCTGATATGAGGTCCCTGCAGTATATGAAAAAAATGGACAGCTGAAGCTGTGAAAGGAAAGAGGAAGAGAGAGACAGTGGTTGTGGAAGCTCCCCACAGCCTCCTCTCATAGCTCTGGCTATCACTGAACCTGCATTCTAGTGACAATATAGGCCTTAGCTGAGGAAGGGGGAGGCCTCTAATCTTCCTTACCAAGAGTCTCTGTCTCACTCAGTTGCCTGTATAACATAGCAAATCGAGGAGCGGAAGAGACCAAGGCTGTGGATTAAGGCATTGAAATGTTGCTGTCAGAGGGTCCATGGTCACTCCTCTGTCTTAAAAGACCTATTCGCCATTCTCATATTTTAGTGGTATTTTTAAATGTAAGACACTGTCCAAGTTTTTTAAGCAACATACGAAATCCAAAAAACACATTTTTAATCAGCAAGGTTCTGTATTATGTCAAATAGATTGGCAGCTAAGAGTCATAATGCAAAGAAAATAATATTTGTCTGTTTTGTCTTCTTGGTAAAGTTTCTTGACAAGGAGATAACCCTAAACAAAGATGGCCATCTGCTGAGCCTTCAAAATAGCTTTCCATCAAAACTTTAATAGAACGCTTTCTGCAGCGATAGCAATAATATGCTTCAGCTTGACAAAAACAATATGTAGAATTGCTAAGAGCAAGAGGGCAAAAATGTAATTCTCGCTTACTTTTTCGGCTGAACTGGAATTGGAAACTCTTTATGAAAGAGATAAGGGAGCCTTCATTCTGCATTGTTAGTCTCTACAAATGCCGCCCTAAGTTACTCTACCGTCAATATCATTTCTTTTGGTAATTGTCATAATGGCATATATTTAAGGTAATTTCCACCTTTTCTTAGTGTGAAAATACATTTTGGCAGCCATGTGTATTCCAATAGGAGCAGGGAACACTGTTCAAAGAGAATGTAGCATTCAAATAATAATAGTACTCATTCAATTTGCTAATAGAATAACTTGAGCCTGTTATGTCATCAGATGTCCTATTTTTCATACGGAAATTGGAATTGTAAAATGTTCCAAGATTTGCAAACAGTTTTAAGGGGGTAATGAAATGATTAATTATCCTGTAGTGGCACCAAGTATTCACGCAATGATTCTGGTTAGCATTTGTAGGCTAACAACAGCGCTTAAATTGCACAAAAAAAAAGTGCAAGGCCGCAAAGTTTTTTTTCTTAAGGTACCACTGAGGCATACTGGGTTTATCAAATACCACGGCTGCCTAGTCTTGCTTACACCTCATGCCTCTTTCATTCATCACTGTATATTTCCTGCACGTTGTCTCACTCTAGCAGGTTCTTCGTCATCCCACCTTTCTCCCATGGTCTCTAGCTTCCTATTTTTCGCTTCCTCCTTTTTTCCTTTTCTTGCATTTCACTCTTTTTCTTGAAGTCAAAGTTTGGCGATCAAAAGTAAGCACTGGGCGACAAAAATCAGTGCTGTTGTTCACAGCTTGTAACCACTGTAACAAACTAAGCGCAACCTTTCAAGGGCTTGCCCGATCTAAGCAGTCATGCCAGGGTCGGGGGTATATTTGCTGGAGAAAGTCATCATTAATACGATGTTCTGTATGGTAAAGTGGTAATAACGTGGCCAGTAGGCTGTTGCCCTTAACAAACAGGCTCTTAAATCTAGCCATAGTGCCCAGGACTCTAAATAGTGGGTTTTGTGGGCAAGTCACCAGAGTCTTGTCGTTGGTCCTGAACTTGGGCTGCAATGTAATTTCTGAATCTCTCTAACAAAGAAACTCGACCCTGAAACAACTGTGTTATGGCCTGTGTTCACCCAGCCTACTGTTCCTTTAATCATCAGATAGAATCAGGATGTGATGGGGTTCCCGTGGCAAAGTTGGAGCGGTCATCTGATTACCGGTGGCTGTGTGTTGTTCTGGCTGGAAGTAGATGCAATAAACGGCATGCACCAGACAAGTGCATGACTACTGCTTGTCAAACTACATGACTACTGTAAACCAAAGATTTAGATTCTAAAAAAAGTGTATTCACATGTGCTATAGGTCATATTTATTTATTTATTTTATTTATTTAAACTTGTAATGCGCACAGCTACCCGCAATGGGTTTCCCGGCGCTAGGGATAGACTAGAGATGAGCGGTATGTATGCAGAAGTTGCTACGGGAGGCTGCAAATTATTGTTGGAAAAGCCAAGTTTTTAGTCCCTGCGAAAACGGAAAAGGTTAGTCTCCGTTTTTAGGGTCAGAGGAAGAGTGTTCCAAAGTTTGGGACCCAGATAGGCAAAGGAACGGCCTCCCATTTTAGCAAGCCTAATTTTGGGAACGAAAAAGTCACCCTTCCCTGATGATCTCAGAGTTCAGCTGGGCTGATAAGCCTGGATGAGGTTCTGAAGATATTTGGGGGCCGAACCTTGCTTGATTTTAAAAACATGGCAGAGAGCTTTGAATCTGATTCTGTTAGAGATTTTAAGCCAATGAAGGTCACAAAGTGCTTGAGAGGCAGATGTTCTCCTCGGGACGTTACAAAGAAGCCTAGCGGCAGCGTTCTGGACAACCTGTAGCTTTTTTATAGTTGTCAGGTCAGCTCCAAGATATAGAACGTTGCCGTAGTCCAGGCAGGAAACAACCAACGCCTGGACAACTGTTCTTTGGGTCGAAGGAGGCAACATCCAAAGGATTTTTTGAAGCCATCTCAGAGTGGCAAAACAGATAGAGGCTACTTTTACGGCCTGTTGTCTCATTGTGAGGTTCTCATCAACAAGAAACCCGAGATTGCGTACTACAGTTACAGGCTTCGGGGTAGGTCCCATGTCCTTGGGCCAATGTTGTGGGCCCCACAGGTCCTTATCCCTGCCTAGTATTACGACCTCGGTCTTATTGCCCTTAAGTTTTAGGAAATTACTCTCCATCCACTTAGAGACACAAATCAAACCTTCCTTCAGAGTGGAGGTGTCTTTGCCCTTTCCATTAGAAAGGGAGAAGATGATTTGTGTATCATCGGCGTAGGAATATAGACTAAGACCGGCCTTCTCCACAATCGTGGCCAGGGGTCTTATATAGATATTAAACAGTAAGGGACTGAGTATAGACCCCGTAATCAGATGGATAATTTGAGGCAGATGTAGAAAAAACCTGGAAAGTACAATCACTAAGGAAGGAAGCTATCCAGGCTAGGGCAGCGCCCTCCACACCCAGGAACCGGAGAGTCTCAAGAAGGATGGGACACAGTGTCGAACGCCGCGCTTAGGTCGAGAAGAATAAGCGCAGATGTTTCCCCGTGGTCGACACTGTGTCGGAGACTCTCGGTAACTCCTAAAAGTATGGTTTCGGTCGAATGGTGCGCTCGAAAGCCTGACTGAGAAGGATGTAGAAATCCCGAACTCTCCACAAGGTTAGTTAGTTGAGTGTTGATGTGCCTTTCTAGAATCTTTGATAGAATGGGCAGCAATGAAATAGGTCTGAAGTTAGATAAGTTGGTAACATCAGCTCCAGCCTTTTTTAATAAAGGAATAATCCTTGCATGTTTCCACTCCTGTGGGACATGTGACTCTGATAAAGAGGAGTTAAGAAGGTCCATCAACACACGCCGTGGGCCATGCTCAAGCAGTTTTAGGATTTTAGCCGGTATCGGATCTCGTGGGGAACCCAATTTTATACTGTTCAGGCAGGAAAAGAAGGAGTCATCATCAAACGGTAACCAGTTTGTGAGTTTAGCCACATCAGGGGGTGGATGACCAGGAGTCAATACGGACTTAATCAAAAGTGGGTCATGAGATGTGGCAGGGTTTAAAGAATCATAAATGCGCTCTATTTTGGATATAAAAAATTGCGCAATAGAGTTGCATTGTGTCTAATCTAAGGCAGGAGGGGCTGGTACCAGATCTTCTCCCGTTAGTTTTTTCACAACGGAAAACAAGGTACGAGGACAATTTTGGCCGTTAGTAACTGTATTGGAGACATATGCGGCTCTGGCCATTTTGCATTGGTGATGATAAACTCTGAGGGCTTCCTTATACGCCACTTTACGAGAAGGGGAATAAGAGCGTCGCCATTTCCTTTCCAAGGTTTTACAGTAAGATCGTCTGCACTTTAGGTCTTCAGAGAACCAGGGTGCAGGAGGACGATGGAGTGGGGAAATCTTAGGTGTTAAAGGGAGAGTATCGTCAATATTAGAACTCAACCAATTGGATACTGCAGTGTTTAACACGGCTACGGATGTATCAGTCCTGGGAAGTGTGTCCATTAGGCGAGTATTAAACTTGATAATGTCAAGTTTATTCCACTGGCCTATGAGCACGTCCTTAATGCCGTTGTCTGTACTCGGGGATTTAGTGAAAGATAGAGCAAAATGTACAGCATAATGATCAGACCATTCCAGAGGACGGGGTGGAAAAAAACATTCCAATTGAAGATTGGAGAGAACAGGGTCTAATAAATGCCCCGCGGAATGTGTTGGTCCGGAATTGCAGAGCAGAATGTTCAAAGCTTCTAATTCAGACAGGAATAATTTGCTTACTTTACATTGGCCATCTTCCAGATGGAGATTTAGGTCGCCAAGAATGGTAAAGTTGGCCGCCTTCAGGGAGAGAGGAGCAATGGTGTCCGCAAAGGACGTTGTCCATGCGTTCGTATTTCTGGGCGGGCGATAGATCAGAAGACCTGACAGGGTGAATTGGGGGCTGGTGGCGAGTTTAAAATATCCAGCCTTCACATCCAGGTAAGTGAAAAGCATCAAAGGTACATACATAGTTTGATTTGAAAATTATCGCAATTCCACCTCCTTTACCAGTGTCTCTATCCTTTCTAACCATTTTATAGCCATCAGGGGTTGCCATGGCAATGTCAGGTCCCGAGCTCTCATGAATCCAGGTTTCCGTAAGGAACATTGCATCAGGTTTTTCATCGACTATAAAGTCATGAATGTTATTTTTATGTTTTGGGAGAGATCTACAATTTATGCTCCACAATTGTAATTTAGTGCAACGAGAGGAAGGAATAGCACCCCTCGGTCTACCCCTAGGTTTGCCCCGTTTATGTAGTGATTTCATTTCATTACACAAGGACATCCGGCCCATGGAGAAGCCACAGTAAGTGCATTTATAATTATGAACAGGCAGTGTACAAATAGTACACTGTACAGAGGGATGGTGATTAAGTTGTCTTAACTCCTCACCGGTATAGGTGATGGTGGTGTCATGATGGACAGCTGTAACTGGGGCCAGAGCAGGATCCATAGTCCCTAGGCCCGTCCTGGCGTGGACGGGCGTAGACGGGCCCGACTCTGGCGCAACTCCGGTGCAGGTCCGGCGCATCCGCAGTTCGCGTCCGCTACGCGGAGACTGGCCCCTCCCTTTTATACTGGCCAATCAGGAGCGTGTCAGCGCTGCCCCCAACTAAAATGGCCGCCAAAGTGGTTTTACCCTCCCGGGACTCGGCTGTCTCAGCGCCCAAATCGGCTGAAGCTGTCTCGAGTGACTGGGGGGATTAAAAATAAAAAGCACCGCTTAGTTAGTCAAGCGCGAGGCAGAGGGGAATAAAACTGCAGCTGTGCAATTCAAGCAGAGGAGATGGCAATGTGAAATTTCACTAATTAATATTTAAAAGCTTCACAATCAAGCTGTAAGCAAAAACGAGGCAATACAAGGTTAAAAAGGTACAAATAAACAAGACTCTTAATCAAATAAAATTGCGACCTCCCGGCTTCCGCCTCAGGAGGGTATAAAGCATAGAACCAATTGATGAGCCTGTTTTTGGTGAGCCCTTTTATACTTGCCAATCAGGAGCGTGTCAGCGCTGCCCCCAACTAAA
Organism: Lissotriton helveticus; assembly: GCF_964261635.1. NCBI lineage: Eukaryota > Metazoa > Chordata > Amphibia > Caudata > Salamandridae > Lissotriton > Lissotriton helveticus. The sequence continues at coordinate 657,134,832 of NC_136072.1, forward strand.
ATGGCCGCCAAAGTGGTTTTACCCTCCCGGGACTCGGCTGTCTCAGCGCCTAAATCGGCTGAGGCTGTCTCCAGTGACTGGGGGGATTAAAAATAAAAAGCATCGCTTAGTTAGTCACGCGCGAGGCAGAGGGGAATAAAACTGCTGCTGTGCAATTCAAGCAGAGGAGATGGCAATGTGAAATTTCACTAATTAATATTTAAAAGCTTCACAATCAAGCTGTAAGCAAAAACGAGGCAATACAAGTTTAAAAAGGTACAAATAAACAAGACTCTTAATCAAATAAAATTGCGACCTCCCGGCTTCCGCCTCAGGAGGGTATAAAGCATACAACCAATTGATGAGCCTGTTTTTGGTGAGCCCTTTTATACTGGCCAATCAGGAGCGTGTCAGCGCTGCCCCCAACTAAAATGGCCGCCAAAGTGGTTTTACCCTCCCGGGACTCGGCTGTCTCAGCGCCCAAATCGGCTGAGGCTGTCTCGAGTGACTGGGGGGATTAAAAATAAAAAGCACCGCTTAGTTAGTCAAGCGCGAGGCAGAGAGGAATAAAACTGCCGCTATGCAATTCAAGCAGAGGAGATGGCAATGTGAAATTTCACTAATTAATATTTAAAAGCTTCACAATCAAGCTGTAAGCAAAAACGAGGCAATACAAGGTTAAAAAGGTACAAAGAAACAAGACTCTTAATCAAATAAAATTGCGACCTCCCTGCTTCCGCCTCAGGAGGGTATAAAGCATACAACCAATTGATGAGCCTGTTTTTGGTGAGCCCTTTTATACTGGCCAATCAGGAGTGTGTCAGCGCTGCCCCCAACTAAAATGGCCGCCAAAGTGGTTTTACCCTCCCGGGACTCGGCTGTCTCAGCACCCAAATCGGCTGAGGCTGTCTCGAGTGACTGGGGGGATTAAAAATAAAAAGCACCGCTTAGTTAGTCAAGCGCGAGGCAGAGGGGAATAAAACTGCCGCTGTGCAATTCCAGCAGAGGAGATGGCAATGTGAAATTTCACTAATTAATATTTAAAAGCTTCACAATCAAGCTGTAAGCAAAAACGAGGCAATACAAGGTTAAAAAAGTACAAATAAACAAGACTCTTAATCAAATAAAATTGCGACCTCCCGGCTTCCGCCTCAGGAGGGTATAAAGCATACAACCAATGTGACAGAATATGAATCACAATTACTCTAGGCCATTAAAATATGTTACATTGACTATTGAGGTGTGTCAAGTTGGGCCATCATCTGTGAGGTCTGTGAAATCTAAATAATTAGATGTTTTTGGGCTGTTTGTTTTGCACTTCATATGCCATCACAGTCCAATTCAAATCAAAACAACCTCTACAGCAACATTTATATGGGCTATAAAGCCTAGGAGAAGCAATTGGTATTCTAAATCAGGGGGTCTTTTGACACACCTTGGTGTGGCCCTTTCGTCTTGGTGGGGGATGCAGGGTGGGTGGAGGGTCAGTGAAATTTTTGTATATATATGTCTGCTTCTGGCTTTGCACCAATTCCGTGCACTCCAGTGCGGGTGCTTCAAAGCGGGCGATGCTCCCGCAACAATTACTGCTCCACTTCGTGTCACTCCCACACGAAGAAAAGCACTCGTGGTGGCGAGTCCCAAGATTTTATTTTCGGGGCTCACGGTGTCCAGATGCGTTTCGGCTGACACCTTTCTCGATGGTGTTGTGGCACAACCAAAACGGCCGTTTTTTATGTCTATTCACAATCACCAACAATGAGAAGAGAAGAAGGACAGCACGGCCCTTTTTTGACAGACATGTTGAAATGTGTAAACAATAAGAAATTGCCACAAAGTTGTTATCAATGACATATTCACATATTTTCACAATGAACACATGCTATCTGGCAAAATATAAGGCAGATACAGCGCATCTAGGTACCGCCTATCAATATACAATATTCAGCCCACAAATGGGCACCAACTTGTAGCAAATTCCACCTGCACATATCGAGTGTTCTCATTCCTTTTCTTAATAAAGTTTTATCGAGACTCTTGCAGTGCTCTTATTTAACATAGTGGGAATAACACGGTCCAAGATAGTATACTAACCATGTCCATTTTCTAACATCCAATATTTCCCACAGATGGGCACATACTATTAGTCTGCACACCTAATCCATATTACTTCCCTTCTCTGTTGAACACTAATATAACCATACTTATTTGAAAAAATTCCACTCAATAATAGCTACCCACCACATCCCCTGAATATTATTCGGCAAATATTTCTTATAACAGTTTTTCACAAGACCAAGGCTGGATACCCAGTCATATAAACACAATCTACAGTTATTCACCCAGATGTACCGCCAGTACTTCGTGCAAATTTAAACCCCCTGGAATCTTAGTTTGGAGATCGATAATGAACCTTGATTCTAATCTCCTAAGGCTCATCACCCTATCTCCCCCTCTGGGGTTGGCTGGTACATGATCCAAAAGGAAAAAGCTCAGAAGGTTTCTATCACCCTTGTGAAATGTTTTAAAGTGGCGCGCCACCGGGTAGGCCATATCCCCATTTTTTATAGCCCTGGCATGTTCGAGCACCCGTATTTTTGTCTGATGGCTGGTGCTCCCAATATACTTAAGACCACAGGGACATACCAGACAGTACACAGTATAAGGGGTAGTGCAGGTGACAAATTTGTTAATGTCTTTCAATTTCTTTACCCCTGGAACCTGATAGGTCACAACTTTTTTGCTGCCCACACATGCCTTGCATTTACCACAGGGGTAGTAGCCCTTCAACTCCTTTCCAAAAGCCTTTGGCGCAATTCTCTTGGGAAAACTACTAGTGAGTGTATCTCGGAGGGCCGTGGCTTTTCGAAAAGTCAACAATGGGTTTTTTGGAATATCCATTCTAATCACTGGATCCATTTTTAGAAGACCCCTGTGAAAACCACCTTTATTGTCCTTCTCCTTCACTTTGTTCTCTAGGAGCTTATCTCTTGACTGCAACTTCACCCTTTTCAAAGCTCCCTCCAACACCTGCTCACCATACCCTCTCACCCGAAACCTCTCTATGGAGGGCCATTATGAATAAAGATTTCACCTACAGCACTGCAAGACACTTTAATCAACATCATAACAGTGACTGGACCAAAGCCAAATACTTTGCACTTGACACCATTCCCAAAAATCCAAGAGGTGGAAATAGGACTTTTGCCCTACATAGATCTGAATCCAAATTCATTCTTCAAGCTGGCAGTGTTGCACCCATAGGGATAAATATTGACGAAGAAATGCATGTGCATCTCTGATTGTAATCATACATGTATACCTCTCGCAACCTGGAAGGAACTCCTGTTCCTAAATTGTTTTTAATGCACTAATGTTCCTTTTCCCTTTTCCTATATGACCTTCTCACGCTTAAGTCCTATAATTAAGTTAGATACGTCTCTAGGGAACCTTTTTATTCTCAAATTTGTTGTGTACCTTTGCTCTCTGGTAAAATATGCATTACTATTATGTGATCTATTTTATAGAAGGACTCATACTAATCACTATCTATCTCTGTTTTCCTTTATCTAGATTGAACGAGTTGGAATGATTGTGTCACCGACTACAGATCACTATACGAGCAGGGAGTTTGGTGTTTGTTTTTGCAACCACATTCTCCTCTATTAGTTGTTTATATTATCCTATTATGACCTTGATTCTTCCAGCGTTGCTATTATGATTAAGATAGACAGAGATTGCTTTATAACGAAGATGGTATTATACCCATGATTTCCATTTGTTAATTGATTATGACTTATTCCTTCTTCCTTTTGGACATCATTTATATAACTTAGTAATTTATGGAGAGAGCCAATGGTTTTCACTAGTAAATATGCATACTCACCAAAAACTAGATACATTTATAAGTGATTTCACTTTTTTGTCCCTAGACTGCTGCATCTTCAAAGGCATATACGCTATGAATGCTGGGTACTATATCCTCAATTCTTCAGTATGAAGTCTAATTTCCACTTTTAATTATTCACACATTATCTAATACTGAGTAGGGTCATTTGCTCTTTCAAATTTATAATTATGGTGTTTTATTTTTTCACTTTTAAGAAAATGAATTATTGTCACTCACTTGGTCTCTGGATGACACTGCAATCCAGAGTCTGTTCTTTATTTCACTTGTGAAAAAAAATAATTTTTGCCATGCATTTAACCTTCTGATTTGGGACAGTGGTCATGTGACCAAGAGCTGGATAGCTCGAAATGCGCCATTCTTGTTTTTTGCCCAAAATAAACAAACAATTTCGTTACTGGATCGGTGTGGCCCGTACTTCTTTGAAAGAGTGAAGCTGTTCATTGTATATATATATATATATATATATATATATATATATATATATATATTACTGCTCCACACTTCGTGTCACTCCCACACAAAGAAAAGCACTAGTGGTGGCTAGTCCCAAGATTTTATTTTCGGAGCTCACGGTGTCCAGATGCGTTTCGGCTGACGCCTTTCTCGATGGTGTTATGGCGCAACCGAAATGGCCGTTGACAGGAAAAGTAGTTGAGCCTATATACCACTTGCCACAAGGACAAGTGATAACATATACAACAAATTCTGTGTTGCATTGTATGTTTTTTCGAATACACTATTTTCTGTTTGTTCTTCGCAATGTTACCTCCCTCACATTATCACTGTGGCTACATGTTTTGCATTTTCGACATTTGTGGAATCTGCCTCTTTTGGCTAGCCAGGTAAGTTGTTTACTCTCCATGTGACTCCTTACAATCTGATCTTTTATTGAGCGGCCTTTTCTATAGGTCATAGAAGGATGAGGGCCTAGTTTTTCTTTTAGGACTTTATCTTGTAAGAGTATGTCCCATCTTTTTCTGATTATTTGGCTAAGTTGTGGTGATTGGAAGTTGTGGGTGGTAATCAGTCTAATGATCAAATCTGAGTTTGCCGGATTGGTTTTGGCTGTTTTGTACAGTGAATCTTCCCTTTTGAGTTCCTCAACCTTCTGTTCTCATTTCTTTAGCATTTTGGTAGGATAACCCCTGGCTTGAAACCTTTTGTGCATTTCAGTTTTATTTTTATCAAAGGTTTCATTAGTGCTGCAGTTTCTCTTTGCACGGAGAAATTCATTAAAGGGGATGCTCCATCTGAAGTTTGGTGGGTGGCAACTCTCTGCATGAAACACTGAGTTGCCTGGAGTTTTCTTTCTAAAAACTTCAGTGTCTAGTTTGCTGACATTGGCAGTTACCTTAACGTCGAGGAAGTGAACACTTTCCTAACTGTGTTGCATGGAGAATTTAAGGTTGACTGCATTCTGATTCAACCTATTCAGGAATACAAGAAGATCTTTCTCATTACCTTCCCAGACGAAAAAGACGTCGTCTATATACCTGAGCCAGATATTGACTTTATTGCTCCAGGGATCCAAGGTTTCACTCCAGAGCAACTGCTCCTCCCACCAGCCTACCAACAAGTTGGCATAGCAGGGGGCAAAGCAGGTGCCCATAGAGGTACCCTGTGCTTGTTTGTATAGCACCCCATGGAACATAAAGACATTCTCTACAAGGCACAGTTCTATCATTTGTATTAGCATTTTGGTATGTGCCTCGAGATGTATACTTTTGGATTTTAAGAAGTATTCCCATGCCTTCAGGCCTTCATTATGCCTAATGCTGGTATATAAACTTACTACGTCTATCCATACCAGCCAAAAGTGCTTCTCCCATATGCCATTAAAATCCAATTCAAATCAAAACGACCTCTACAGCAACATTTATATGGGCTATAAAGCCTAGGAGAAGCAATTGGTATTCTAGATCAGGGGGACTTTTGACACACCTTAATGTGGCCTTTTCGACTTGGTGGGGGATGCAGGGTGAAAGGGGGTCAGTGAAAGTTTTTAGTTTTTGATATATATATATATATATATATATATATTACCTACTGGCGGTCGCCAGTAGGTATATATAGTTAGGATTTTTTCTCTATGGGATTTTTGAAAATTCTATGTAGAATAACTTTGGCGTTTGAGGATGGAATTGGCTGAAATTTTCAGGAAAATGGAACATTTTGTTTCTGAGCAGCCCCTGAAAATTTGGGGGGGGTTTTGTCAAGGGGGGGGCCGAGAAAAAAGGGGGGTCCCAAAACGTGTTTTTCCCATGCAATTTTCCATAGGGCGGTTGGACTCACTTTTAGCTCGAACGGCTGAATGGATTTCCACGAAACTTGCCAAAATTGTAGGGACTGGTAGCCCGATGTGCCTTTGCTAGGTCTCAATATATGTGCTCCAGTGGATTTTGAGAAATTAACGTTCAAAAAAATATATATATCTGTAAGCGCGCTCCGGGCAGCGCCCCGGTTCGCGTACCTGACGCGTAACGGAACTTCGCGAAGCGAAGCTGATTGGCTCTCTGGTGTCTGTCAACATTCTAAACAGTCCGGAGCGGCCGCCATCTTGTCTCTCGGTAGGATAGAGAGACAAGAGGAGGCCAAAACAAAGGGGTAAATGACCATAAGGGGGCATAGCAGATCCTCCCTGACCCCCTAGGTTTGATATGGAGGCTTTAAAAGGGCCCCGCGGGGGGAAAAAAAAAATGTTTTTTTTGCGTGGGGAGTGCCCGGTACGCACACCGGGAAGCGGTCTGGGGAGCCTACTATAAGGAAAAAAGAATGATAGACTTTTTAAATATTGTATGTTTATTGATTGTTAATTTTATTGTTTTTTTTGTTGCTTTTTTTATTAAATATAAATTTATTTTTGTGATTCTTTTTCCAAATTTAACAGAACATTTAACAACACATTGTCGGAAATGTCCTCATTGTCAATCAGCGAATCTACTGCATTTACACATTGAACTAATTCATGGTCCAGTGATTCATCCATGAAATCTGAGTCATAATTGTCCTCAATATCTTTTTCTGTGTTGTTCTCCAGAACAATTTTGAAGGAAATATTCTGCTCTCCTTCCATTTTCTTGCTGTAATTTGCATAAAAAATAAATATATCAGTAGAGATAGGGCACTGTTGGGTTTAAGTTCAGACAGGTACTTGTGAGTTTATAACAGAGAAGTAATCTATGGGCACTGTATGGTTTCAGGCGTGAAGTAGTACTATTAAAAAGTGCCTGTGAAGAAGCCTAAGTAAATTCATAATTATACCACAGAAACCTAAATCAATCCATAATTATAATAAACAAGCCTTTCTCAATGTCTAACTCTTACAGAGGGACAGTATATAACTATCTAAAAATGTTTTCCCAAATTAATTTAAAGTGAATGATATAGTTCTCCTTTCAAATTTACAAAATAACATCTTACCTTTTAAAAACAAGTTTAAGTTGTCAGTGAAAATGCTCTTGCAATGTACTTCAGGAAGTAGTAGTCAAAATGGCTGTGTTTCTCTCTCTTTCTTTATATATATTCAGGTACATAACCAATCAAATGTCAGGTAAAAAAAGTAGAAAATGAAAGTAATATTTTAATTGGTTGTCAATTCCAACAATTCAGATGTGTTTTGTGAAGTAATTTACCTCAGGGTATTTAGAGAGGTCTACAGGCTAAATGGCTAAATGGAATTCCAACCAAATTTGTGAAAATGTTAGGGATTGGTATGTAGTATGAGCTAATCTATATTTGGTGAAAGTGTCTCCAGTGTTTTTTCTGTATATTACTTTCCCACCTTTTTTGAGCGAGCGCTTCCCGGTGCGCGCCCCAGTACGCGAACCGGCAGCGTTACGGGAGTCCTCCATTTTGTGTTTCGGTAGAATTGAGATACAAGATGGAAGGCAAATAATGTTGAGAATGGGTAGAAGGGGGCACGGTAGACGTATCCTGACCCCCTAGGTTTTCTGAGGGTGGCTGAGGAGGCCCATATGTGCGAAAAAGAAACATTTTTTTTCAAATTTTCGCACGGTTAGCGTCCGGTGCGTGTACCGGGTAGCGCTCCGGGGAGCGTACTTTGGTGAAAATTAGTGAAAAAAGTTAGAGTAAAATAATAATTGTGAGTGATCAGATGTAGGGTAGCTCTGAAAAGAGCTTTTGGGTCCTGTGGCTGATTTAGGTACCTACAAGTAGGTACCAATGCACAGTCTTAAATTCAGGATGAAAATTCTGTTCCCTTCATCTGAGAAGTGAACTCCATCTGCTCTGTAGATATCTTGCATGTAGTAACGCAAGTTATTGTTGTAGATAGAGCCCATTCCATGGTCTCTCATGTAAGCTGAAACAGACTTATTTACATGCTTCCTCGATTTCTCAATTTGTGGACAAAATTGGTTGGACCACCTCCATTTCTGTCTTTGGCATATATTTGAATATACCAAGGCAGTTTGAGGAAAAAGTGCCATCAATTGGACAAAGGTGTCTTTTAAAAGCATTTCCAGACCTACCCCAGTCAAAGTGCCCAAGTCATTTCCTCCACAGTGCACAATTAACAGGTCAGGTTTTGGCAAATGCAAAAAGGTTTTCACCAATGGTATCAATTGGTGACATCTTAATCCTCTGTGGCCAATCCAGTTGATTTCCACATTTTGTAAATTGAGGTTGTGTAAATTTCTGTTATCAGCATACCTTTGAGCCCAGTGGATGTAACTATGTCCAATAATCCAGACAGAAAACATGGTGAGAGGAGGTTCTGCTGCAGTCAGATGAAGTGTGGGAATGAACTGGCAGTTGGAACAGTAGGAGTATGTAATGAAAAAAAACTGTGGAGTTTCTGTGGTAATTAATCAGTAGCAGTGATTGGTGGATTTTGATTGCTGAAAACAGAAAGTTAGGGTGCATGGATGAGTTCTTTGAAAGATGTAATTTGAATGGTCAAGAAAAAATAATTTTATGAAAGATTGCACTGGATACGCAGGTGTACTGAGAGTTCAGGGTTCAAATGAAACATTGTTGTGTGAACTTGCAAACATGAAGGGTCTTTCAGGAGGTGGTTGCTATGGAAAAAAGGCAGAAAGGGCAGAAGGGGGAGGGTGTTGATTTGAAAAAAGTGAGGGAAGAGTTTTGATTGGGTGACATGAGAGATATGTGTGATGAATTACAGCATTTCTGTGCCATTGTTGGTTGCAGCCTCTGGAGTGCATACCTTTTGCTCTGCTGAAAACAAATTTGTGTGTGTCTGAGACTGTTTTGAAACTCAAAAAGTATTTGCTAAGGTGAGAAAAGATTCATTTAATTTAGATAGAGAATAGTATGCTTTAGGGAGAAAATTATGAAGAAAGTTGAGTATTTAAAATGTTGCTTTGTTTCATAGGTTGCTTTGGGGCATATTTACAAGGCCTTTGAGTCCCTTTGATGTTATTTTTCCCATTTTAATTTAAGACATTTCCCCGTGGTGCAAGGTCTTTGTAAATACGCCCCCATGTGTGCTTGGCAAATTTAGATTTTGTTTCTTTGAGTTACATAGCCATGTTAAAAGTGATGGAAAAATGGTGCAAGGGCCTTCAAAATACGCTTTCATGTGTGTTAGGGCATTTTAAGTCACTTCCCCTTGAATGTAGTTGAATAACTGCTTTACTTGATGTGTTTAAAAACGTTTATTGAAGTCATTTAAGTTTCTTGATATGTACTGCTAAAGTTTCATAGGCTGCTTGGGGCATATTTACAAGGCCTTTGAGTCCCTTTGATGTTATTTTCCCCATTTTAATTTAAGTCATTTCCCCGTGATGCAAGGTCCTTGTAAATACGCCCCTATGTGTGCTTGGCAAATTTAGATTTTGTTTCTTTGAGTTACATAGCCATGTTAAAAGTGATGGAAAAATGGTGCAAGGGCCTTCAAAATACGCTTTCATGTGTGTTAGGGCATTTTAAGTCACTTCCCTTTGAATGTAGTTGAATAACTGCTTTACTTGATGTGTTTAAAAACGTTTATTGAAGTCATTTAAGTTTCTTGATATGTACTGCTAGAGTTTCATAGGCTGCTTGGGGCATATTTACAAGGCCTTTGAGTCCCTTTGATGTTATTTTCCCCATTTTAATTTAAGTCATTTCCCCGTGGTGCAAGGTCCTTGTAAATACGTCCCCATGTGTGCTTGGCAAATTTAGATTGTGTTTCTTTGAATTACATAGCCATGTTAAAAGTGATGGAAAAATGGTGCAAGGGCCTTCAAAATACGCTTTCATGTGTGTTAGGGCATTTTAAGTCACTTCCCCTTGAATGTAGTTGAATAACTGCTTTACTTGATGTGTTTAAAAACGTTTATTGAAGTCATTTAAGTTTCTTGATATGTACTGCTAAAGTTTCATAGGCTGCTTGGAGCATATTTACAAGGCCTTTGAGTCCCTTTGATGTTATTTTCCCCATTTTAATTTAAGTCATTTCCCCGTGGTGCAAGGTCCTTGTAAATACGCCCCCATGTGTGCTTGGCAAATTTAGATTTTGTTTCTTTGAGTTACATAGCCATGTTAAAAGTGATGGAAAAATGGTGCAAGGGCCTTCAAAATACGCTTTCATGTGTGTTAGGGCATTTTAAGTCACTTCCCCTTGAATGTAGTTGAATACTGCTTTACTTGATGTGTTTAAAAACGTTTATTGAAGTCATTTAAGTTTCTTGATATGTACTGCTAGATTTTCATAGGCTGCTTGGGACATATTTAAAAGGCCTTTGAGTCCCTTTGATGTTATTTTCCCCATTTTAATTTAAGTTATTTCCCCGTGGTGCAAGGTCCTTGTAAATACGCCCCCATGTGTGCTTGGCTAATTTAAGTACTGATAGGGTGTGCTTCTACATAGGACCTGTGTTGTGTTTTCAAATTATGACCAGAAAATCGTTTTTTTTTTTAAAAACGCTTTTCACATTTATGAGAAGGTCATATTGGTGTCTGCTTCTTTAAATAAATATTGAACTGAGAAATATTAAACTGAGGCTTCTGTAAGTGTCAAAGGAGGTGAGTAATGTACATTGCTCTGTTGCATACAGTCCTCATCCTCTGCGTACTCTTGGATATGCTAGACTAAATCTGCTCATTGAGATAACTAAGCTGAGGAAACACAGGTGATGTGATTGTGAATTGAGCATAAATATTTGCACGTTTTTCAATTACATCACCTGTGTTTCCTAACATTACGAATCACATTGTGCAGATGAGGTGTAGGCCTGTCCAGGGAGATAGAGGAGGTCTGGCCTTTGTTCAAGAGTGCAGTGGACATGACTCACTTCATTGGTAGGCCTGCACATGTATTATCTCCTCTGTACTCTTCAACAAGCCTGAATTTCATCTGCAACCCTGAGTAGGCCTCGCCTCAAACAAACCTCTGGATAGGCCACACCTTATCGTCATCCTGAATCAATCATTTAAAATGTTAGGGGCAGATTTATGATGGCCGTGCGCCTCTTTTGTGCCGCTGTTGCGTCACTTTTGTGATGCAGCAGTGATGCAAAAGATGCACCATGTTGCAAGACAGGCCTCACTTCATCTCCAACAAGATACCGTCAGTTTAAACTGTAAACATTTAGGACTGTGTAGGGGGCATGGAGAAGCTGAATCTTCAGTAAATGTCAAAATTGTTGCATACAGTGCTCAACTTCTGCGTAGTCTTTGATATGTTAGTTTCCATCTGCACAATGAGATACCTAAGCAAAGGAAACACAGGTGATGTGATTGTGAAATGAGGAAAAGAAATTCCACATTTTTCAATTACATCACCTGTGTTTCCTAACATTATGAATCACATTGTGCAGTTGAGGTTTAGGCCTGTCCAGGGACACAGAAGAGGTCTGGCCTTTGTTCAAGAGTGAAGTGGACATGACTCACTTCATTGGTAGGCCTGCACATGTATTATCTCCTCTGTACTCTTCAACAAGCCTAAATTTAATCTGCAACCCTGAGTAGGCCTCACCTCAAACAAACCTCTGGATCGTCCACACCTTATCGTCATCCTGAATCAATCATTTAAATTGTTAGGGGCAGATTTATGATGGCCTTGCGCCTCTTTTGCGCCGCTGTTGCGTCACTTTTGGGATGCAGCAGTGATGCAAAAGATGCACCATGTTGCAAGATAGGCCTCACTTCATCTCCAACAAGATACCGTCAGTTTAAACTGTAAACATTTAGGACTGTGTAGGGGGCATGGAGAAGCTGAATCTTCTGTAAATGTCAAAATTGTTGCATAAAGTGCTCAAATTCTGCGTACTCTTTGATATGCTAGACTCCATCTGCACAATGAGATACCTAAGCAAAGGAAACACAGGTGATGTGATTGTGAAATGAGGAAAAGAAATTCCACATTTTTCAATTACATCACCTGTGTTTCCTAACAATACGAATCACATTGTGTAGATGAGGTTTAGGCCTGTCCACGGACACAGAAGAGGTCTGACCTTTGTTCAAGAGTGCAGTGGACATGATTCACTTCATTGGTAGGCCTGCACATGTATTATCTCCTCTGTACTCTTCAACAAGCCTAAATTTCTTCTGCAACCCTGAGTAGGCCTCACCTCAAACAAACCTCTGGATAGGCCACACCTTATCGTCATCCTGAATCAATCATTTAAAATGTTGGGGACAGATTTATGATAGCCGTGTGCCTCTTTTGCGCCGCTGTGCGTCACTTTTGTGACGCAGCGGCGGTGCAAAAGATTTGCTATGTTGCGACATATTTACAACTTGATGCATCTAGGCAGATGTGTCATGCTGTAAAGTCCTGTGCCACATGAAACCTGCGTCAGATTTCATGTGAGCGTTTTGTTGTAGGGTGGGCAGTAAAACCCTGTAAAACTAACACAGTAAAATTAAGAAGATTTCACTGAGTCACATTTATGGCATTGCTGAATCAAATCCTTATGCCATTTTGAAACAGGCATAAGGAGTGATGCACCATGCAATGTGTGGCTTGCCCCTGTGCATTGCAGTGGATATGTCGCGCTTACGACGTGATTCCTGCAATGCGCCGTTTTTGTGGAACAGATGCGTGACGCATCTGTGCTGTTTTTGCTCAATGGTGCTCTGCATTGTAAATGCGGCACATCATGGGTGGCAGAGCAGTGGCGCACGTTAACTGGTGCATCCCTAGGGATGCGCCAGTTAACATAAATCTGCTCCTTTAAATTTAAGTATTAGCAGGGGACACAGTGTTGGTGAGGCTTATCCAAGGTTAAGAAGAGATGAGTCCTGTTCACTGAAAAATTGGACATAGGCCTCACCTCCTCAGCATCGCTGGACATGGTTAAATAATATCTGCAAAATGTTACTCTTGTTAAACAATTTTACAATTATAGTCTCTGAGATTTGTCTCTTACTCTGCAACATCTCATTGTTGTTCTCTTTCTTTAAAGATAACGACAACATCAAGCATGAGTGATAATGAGCAATCTGTTGATCTCGATATTATCATTGAAATTGTGATTGAAACATCAATGGAAGTAGATCCCTTGGATGATTTAAATCCTGAGGATGATTAAGAACATGGTGAGGATGCCGATTTGTCAGAATTGTATGACATAGGGTGGGAAGCTGACCTGCTCGAGCCTATGGAACTATAAACAGTTATTTTTAAAAGTTACTGGAAATGAAAAGTAACCATGTTAACCGTTTCATTTAAAATTAAACACATCTTCAAAAACAGCTTGTGTGAAGTGTCTTTAATAAAATAGGGAAATATGCTGATAAAAAGTAATTCAGATTCACATATAAAAGAGCACATGTCAAATGTAGAAGCATTCTATTTCTTTGTTACTATTTGTGAGTACTAAATTTGCCAATGCACTAAAAATTATTGTATGTAAAATTGACAAGTAGTGTGTTAATTTTTTGACGACGGTTATTGATTTACTGTTTGGTAATAGTGGTTAATAACATTTTTTATTATATTTTACCACAGATTCAACTGCAGATCATTTCAAAAATACAGTATGCCATCGAAGCAAAGAAGCCGAAAGGCTACAAAATGTCAAAGACAGCAGCTTACTACATGCTTGCAGCAGTCCTCTACAATAAAAAGTCGTCAAGTCACCAAGAAACCTCCGGGTAAGACAACGAAATCATTCATAAGAAATATTTGCAGAAAAAAAAATATCAGTACAGAAAATGTTTTAGCCCAGAAAAAGAGAGCCAATTTAAATGGAAAGGAAAGGCCAATCAAAAATGTTACTGCTAGAGCAGGAGATAACTCTGTGCATGGTAGTAAAAGGAAAAATCAGTTTAGGGACATTCGTAGACGAATGTTTCGCAACAGGATAATTGGCAATTTGTTAAAAAATGTTAAGAAACGTCAACAAAAAGTGGCTTTTTATAAGAGAAAGAGAAACATTGAGAAAATTATTGATCAGGCATTCGAAATTAAAAGAAAGTTATTTATTTTGATAATCAATAGAATTAGTAAACTAAACAAGGTAATTTATGATTTCAAAACAAATAGTAGATGGAAGAGAACAGTTAATCGTAGTAATTTTTGTGAAGTTTTTTCAGGAGAATGGATGCATAGTTCAAGTTGTGAGGCATTTTTTAATGAGGAGAGTTATTTCCAGGATAATGATTTGGTGCATGCAGTTGACACCAGTGGTCGAGCATATGAGGTGAAAGATGGTTGTCCGGTTGAAAAAGAAAAACTTGTGTCAACAGAGGCAGAAGAGGTTTTAGGTAATGAGGTTTTAGGAAGACGTCCTAAGGGACCAGTGTACACCTGAAGTGTAGTAGTATTTGCAGTGTGCGACAGGATTCCATCAATTTGCTTTGTGATTTTGTACGGACATTTAATAAGAAAACTTTAAAACAGAAAATGAAGTTGTTGCAAGAATTAGATCCTTGCAGAGTGAGAGAAGTGACAGGTTTGCATGGTCATTCACTGGCTTGTCTTTCCAGGAGAGTATGCCAGAGTGTTTTTCATCATTTCAGGATGCTAGCAGTGCATCATAATAAAGTGAGGAAATTAGTTAGAATGTTGTATTATGCTAAGAGTCCAGAAATTATGCTTAAACAATTATGCACTGCTCTTTTGCATGGTTCTGAAGTAGATGTGAAGAATATTTGTGAAGAAATTGAGTTTTGTTACTTTGCAAGTAAAGAGAAGAATGTTGAAATTGACCCAGAAGAAGAAGGTAATGTGGAAGAGAGTGTACAGGTTTCCAGTACAGATCATTTTCAGAAGGAAATTGCCACGTTTCAGGTGAAATCAAGTGAGAGGCCTAATTTCACTTGTGTGTGTTGTCGACGCACTTATTATAAGAATCAGACTAAGTTAGTGGATTTATATGCAAAAAGTGAAAGAGAAAATAATAGTGAATGGAAGGATTTCGCAACATACTTGATGGTAGAAAATTGTTTTGATTTGGGATCGGATCAACGTGTGTGTACTTATTGTTGTAACAAATTAAATCAAAACCGGATGCCTGCTAGAGCGGTTCATAATAATCTGGAATTGGTTGAGATTCCTTCTGAATTGAAGGATTTAAATACTTATGAATCTATTTTGATTCAAAGTGTCCATCCCTGTCAGGCTATTGCACGAATGGAGCCAAAGACAGGGAAATTGCCTCCATCAGATTTACAGAGAGGATTAAAGGGAAGAGTTGTTTATTTGCATCTAGATTTGAAGAAAAACATTAATACAATTGGAATAGAGAAAGTGGAAGAGGAACCTCTGGTTATCTTAGTTAATGGGGTTCCGACAAAGAGTAAGAAAATATGGCAAGATTTAGTGGATGTTAGGAAAGTCAAAAAGGCAACATTGTATTTGAAGAAAAAAAATAAGTACTATAAGAATGTATATGTTGCAGAAGAGGAAGTAAGTGAAGAAGAGGATAGCGATTTGTGTGCTGGTCAAATTGAGAAAGTAGAAGCCTCTAAAAATGAAGAAATATATGAACATTATAGTGTTCATCCTTTGCATTCCAAGGAAGTCATGGGGAATGCTATTGAGTTGTTTCAAATGAAACAAGCCAAAGGAAGTCCCATTAGTGTTTGGGAGGAAAGTTTGGAAGCTCGGTGTTTCCCACAGCTATTTCCAACAGGTCAAGGAGGAAGATATGATGAGCGACCTGATCAAATTCCTGCTTCTGAATACCGGACTTTACGATTGTATGCAGAAGATCCTAGGTTTCGTCAATGCATTCCCTATTTGTTTCATCTACTGTTTGAAAGCGATCTGTCTAGACTGTCATATGCAGTGAACCACATCTTGAAAAGTGGTGTACAGATGCAAAATATCTCGGCAAGGGACTTTATGGATAAAGTCAATGTGCAAGACAGTATTTTGGATTCTCACCTGATTAATCTCATGGCGTGTCAGCGTGGTACTAATGAGTACTGGTACCTTCGTCATGGTGATTTAAAATATATGCTGAGGAACTTAGGAACTCCCACATGGTTCCTCACTCTCAGCAGTGCCGAGTATGGCTGGGAAGACTTACTTGAATTTCTACGAGAGGCAAATGGAAACATTGAAAATATCAAATTCAAGACACCCGGAGAACTGTGCTCTTTAGATCCAGTGAATGTATGCAGGTACTTCAATCGTAGATTTGAAGCTATGATGTCTTTCATCATGAACAAGAAAAATCCACCTCTTGGAGAGGTGTTGGATTTCTTCTGGAGAAAGGAGTACCAAGCAAGAGGTGCTCCTCATATACATATGCTGCTGTGGATCAAAGATGCACCGAAATTTGGAACAGATCCGGATGACTTAGTGATGAGTTTCATAGAACAGTATTCTACATGTGCTGTTCCAAAGGCAAAGGAAGACAAAAGCCTAAGAGAACAAGTTTTACGCTTCCAAAGCCATCGTTGTGGAAAGTACTGTCGTCGTAAATTCAGAAACAAGGACAAGTTCTACACAAAATGTCGTTTCGCTTTTCCACGACCGGTGATTTCTAAAGGAAGAGTGAAGAGTTTGATGTCTTCGCTGCGACATAATGTGATGAAGAAATCACCCAAAAATACCTACAATTTGAAAAGGAACGAAGAGTCCAAGTACATCAACGACTACAACCCAGTGATTTTGTCCATGTGGAATGCTGACATGGATATGCAGTTTGTGGCTGATAACTGTATGGCTGTGGCTCGGTATGTGACATCTTACATCACCAAAAAAGAAAAGACAGAATTGAAGGATATGTGGGGGGACATTTCCCATGAAAAGAGCCTCAGTAAGAAGTTGTACAGTTTCAGTCTGAAGATGTTGTCGCATCGAGAAATCGGAGCTTACGAATGTTCTGACCGGTTGTCTTCAGCAAGTCTCTATGCCAAATCCAGGAGTATCATTTGGGCGAGTCTTGGTCTTGCTGCAACGCGTAATCAAGTTCTGAAACCTGTACGGGAAATTGAGTATTTGGCGGAAAAGGAGCCAAACAGTACAGATATTTTGAAGACCAACATGTTGGATACATATTATCCAAATAGAGGCAGTTACCTCGAGAATGTTTGTCTGTATGGGGTTCTACAAAATTACATATTCAAGAGGAACATCAAAGAAGATATTGATAAAGGAGTGTATGCTGTAATTGGAAGTGAGGGATGTCTGGTCAAGCAAAGAAAATGCCACTTGGTAAACCATCGAAAATTGAGTGGCGAATCTCCTGAAAGAAAATAGTTTTTCTATTTAGCACTTTTGCAACTTTTCAAGCCTTGGCGTGCAGAAGAGGAACTGCTTGGAGATTTCGTCTGTTACGAAGATTCTTTCAATGCCGCTAAGGAGACCATAGAATGTCCTGTTTTTCCCAAATATCTAGAAATGTTGAATGCGGAAATCGAGCAGGAAGCAACGATTGCAGCCGAGATTGCTAGAGACAGTTCTCAGGACAGTCAGAGTTCTGTTTCATTGAGTCAGGATCCACTAGGAGGACCAGTTATCGAAAATGAAGCTGCCACTGCCATGATTGAAGTGGAAAGAGCCATGGCACATGCTCAGAAGGATGCGGTTAACTTAGAAGACTTGGAAAGACAACTCAACGTTGAGCAGAGGAAAATATATGACGAAGTTACCAACCAAATAGATCATGGATTAAGTCATGAGAAGAAAGAGTGCACATGTACGTCGTTGAAGCCTGTCCGACTGTACGTGAGTGGAGAAGCGGGAACTGGAAAAAGTTACCTCATTAAAGCAAGTTCATGTTATTTGCAGAAAAGGACTGAGTCATCGCTGTCTTGTGTTGTCACCGCTCCAACTGGACTGGCAGCACATAACATTAAAGGTATTACTTTGCATCGTCTACTGATGCTGCCAGTGGAGCATGATAACAAATTACAATACCACAAGTTATCTGGAGATGCTTGTTGTGAAGTTTCAAGAGTCTTGAGGAAAATGAAACTTCTTATCATTGACGAAGTAAGCATGGTTTCAAATGTCATGCTTGCCTTTGTGCATTTGAGAATGCAAGAAGTTCTCAAAACAGAGTATGATGTGTTATTTGGTGGCAAACACATCATTGTTTTCGGTGATCTTCTGCAGCTGACACCAGTGAAAGGACAACCTGTGTTCAAAATGCTCACGCATGAAGATACCAGGAAGTGGCTAGGGAGCATTGGTAACGTTAATATATGGTTAAACTTCAATTATGCTGAACTGCGTGAAAATATGCGTCAAGCGAAGGATGAAGATTATAAGAATATTCTACAAGATGTTAGAATCGGAAAAGTGACCGAGCATGGGAAAGAAGCTTTACATGCACGATTACTATCAAATTTGTATCCAGAAGAAGACGTGCCTGAGAATATTTTTCAGAAAATTACTGAGAAGAAATCTGGAATATGTTTGATGCCAACTCTTGCAGAATGTGCCATCTTCAACAACAAAATGTTGAATTTAGAAAACCAAGAGATTGTGAAACTGGAAGCTATTGACAGAATAGAGCATATGGGAGCAACAATTATTTTGTCTGAGAATTTGAAATCAAAGTTGGAATCATTAGAGAAGACTATATCTAAAACTGCTGGTTTTGAAAAGACTCTGAATGTGTGCTTAAATTGCCGTATAATTTTAAGAAGGAATTTACATGTTGAAAGAGGTCTGGTAAATGGATCAATGGGTAATGTTGTTGATTTTGAGAAATACAGAAATAGAGATGGAATTGAATTTTTAAAAATTAAATTTGATGGCATTGAGGAAGTACAGCTAATTGGTCGTTGCTCTGCTAGGTTTTTGCTTGTAAAAGACTTATATGTTCGCCGTAAGCAGTTTCCTGTTTGCTTGGCATATGCGGTGACAATCCATAAATCGCAAGGTTTAAGTGTAGACAATGCATTGGTGAATATTGGCAGTTCTGTGTTCAAGGAAGGTATGGCATATGTGGCATTGTCACGAGTCAGAACTTTATCGGGATTGTACTTGATTGAGTGTGATGTCACAAACATTTGTGCGGATCTAGATTGTGTTAAGGAATACAATAGGTTAAGAAGAGAGTATGCGCCACATTTGCCTCAATATCCTTTGTTTGAGAAACGTGTGGTAGGCCGGAAACGAAGAAATGTGACCAATAGTAGGGAGGTTGTAGCAAAAAGACGAAAAGTCGATGAACCCAAAATTATAAGCAGAAAAAAAATGGATTCTGTTGAAGATGTTGTTGGTTTTCAATTTGAAAATAGTTCTGGTGTCAACTGCTATGCTAATGTTGTGGATAATGTTGTCTTTTCTCTAGAAACTTTAAAAGAAGAGATTGTGCTCGATTCGGATCAAAGATTTTGCAGTTTGTTGAATTCTGTGTTAGAGAAATGTAGCACTGATAGAACAAAAATAGAAAGTGTGTCTGAAATTCGAAATCTGTTAGACAAATGTTCAGGTCAAACGCAATTCTCTCAAAATATTCAGCAAGATTGTCAGGAGTTTTTAATGTATATACTTGATGTATTGCAAGATGAAGGTGTAGATGTAGATCACCTGTTTGGCCTTTCTTATCAATGGCAGCATGACTGCGAGAACTGTAGGGTATCAAGTACTACTAGTGTAGACTCAGAAAGATTTATATATTTAACTTTGCCAGACAGTAAATCAGTGTCCTTTAATAAGCTAGTAAAAGCAGCCGATCACAACATGGAGTGTAGCCAATGTAAGTCTGAAATGTTGTCCACATTATTTATACGAACATATGGCCAGTATGTCATTTTAATGTTCCAACGATGTAGGCCTGATGGAACAAAATTGACAACTTTAATTAAAAATTTTGTGGCTTCGCAGTTGTCAATATCAGGAAGGACTTTTGTAACTGCAGCAATTATATATCATGACGGTCCTTCAACAACATCAGGACATTACACAGCTTATTTGAAGTCTAGAAACGGCTGGTCATTCTGCAATGATTCTGTTTTAACTTTAAAAAAAAAATTGCCTTTTGACCTTAAAAATTCTTACCTGGTGTTTTTACAACCAAAATTTTAGGGAAAGAATCTCGGGATTTGTTCTGAGGAATTTCAAGAGGTTCTAATGGCTCCTACACTATTTGGCCTTGAGGATAAGTGTAGTACAGATAAAAAGTTATTTTTGAGTTTTAAGTAGTTCCTGAAAAAAAAGAAGGTTTTCTTACAGAAAGTGGTGGGCACGGATTAGTTAAAGGACAACAGAGTATTCCCCAAAGCAAACGGTGTTCTTACCATAACACTTGACGTCATGGAAAAATAACTGCACTTTGAATGAGTTCAGAAAAACTGTTTCTTTTAATAAGCTAATTCAAGCAGCCAATCAAAACATGGAGTAGAGGTGATGTAAGTCTGCAATGCTGTCGACATATTTTGAACAAACTTTTGGTTATAATGTCATTTTAAAATTCCAACTGTATAAACCTGATGAAAGTAAGTTTTCAACTTTAATTACAAATGTTGTGGCTACACAGTCGTTCATTTTAGGAAGAACATTTCTAACTGCAGCTATAATATGACATGATGGTCCTTTGACAACATCCACTTATTACACATCTTATTCAAAATGTAAAAAAAGCTGATGTTCCGGAAATAATTGACATTTCACTATGAAACAATGTTGCCTTTTTATTTAAAAATATTCTTACTTTCTGTTTTCAGAAGAAAGAATTTAGGGTAGGTAACTGGCCTATAATGATTCTAGGAGTTGATATAATTTTATGTACTGTTTTAAATTGCTTTGTGATTAAAAGTGATGTAGAGAATTAAATAATTGTAGTAGTCATAGAGGTAGTGTAAGTCTGCTTCATAGTAAGCAGTATCAGTGTCATAGGAAATGTGGAACATGAGTGAGCAAGAAGGGTGAGATATTACTAGTACAGGATTGTGAAAGTGATCTTGAACGTTTTTTTTCTGAAAGTTGCGGAAAAAGAAAATGACAGGATTTGCTTAGAAGAATTCCAAGAGTTATAAATGGCTCTTACATGATTTGGCCTTGAGGAGAAGTGTGGTAGAGAGCGAGAAGTCATTTATTGTATGTAACATATTTGTCAAAACGATGGAGCTTTTCTTTCAGAAAGTGGCGGGCTGAAAATAATAACAGCACAACAGAGTATAAGCTGTTCATAGGACATCCTTCGACGTCATGGAAAGTAAGTTACTTTTGAGGAGTTCTGATTTCTGATTGGTTATGTTATATGGGTTTTTTAAACACAATCATTTTGATTGTGGTTTTTTTTCCCCGCTGTTATATGATGAATACCTTCAAGTCACTGTTTTTAGTGAAATTTGATATATTCTGAGAACAGCAAAAATAAACCATTTAACATGTATAATTAATTCTGTACTTTTTGTATTTTTGATATACATTTAGAACTGTGTAGGAGGCATGGAGAAACTGAGGCTTCTGTAAGTGTCAAGGGAGGTGAGTAATGTACATTGCTCTGTTGCATACAGTCCTCACCTTTTACGTACTCTTGGATATGCTAGACTACATCTGTACAATGAGATACCTAAGCTGAGGAAATACAGGTGATGTGATTGTTAAATGAGCAAAAATATTTGCACGTTTTTCAATTATATCACCTGTGTTTCCTAACATTACGAATCACATTGTGCAGATGAGGTTTAGGCCTGTCCAGGGAGACAGAGGAGGTCTGGCCTTTGTTCAAGAGTGCAGTGGACATGACTCACTTCGTTGGTAGGCCTGCACATGTATTATCTCCTCTGTACTCTTCAACAAGCCTAAATTTAATCTGTAACTCTGAGTAGGCCTCACCTCAAACAAATCTCTGGATAGGCCACACCTTATCGGCATCCTAAAACAATCATTTAAAATGTTAGGGGCAGTTTTATGATGGCCGTGCGCCTCTTTTGCGCCTCCGTTGCGTCACTTTTGTGACACAGCAGCAGTGCAAAAGATGCACCATGTTGCAAGATAGGCCTCACTTCATCTGCAACAAGATACCGTCAGTTTAAAATGTATATATTTAGGACTGTGTAGGGGGCATGGAGAAGCAGAGGCTTCTGTAAGTGTCAAAGTTGTTGCATACAGTGCTCACCTTCTGCGTAGTCATTCATATGCTAGACTACATCTGCACAATGAGATACCTAAGCAAAGGAAACACAGGTGATGTGATTGTGGAATGAGCAAAAAAAATTGAACATTTTTCAATTACATTACCTGTGTTTCCTAACATTATGAATCACATTGTGTAGATGCCTCACTCAGTCTGTATCTGACACTCTTTCCTTCACTTCCTCTGTCTCCTCTCTCCCTCACTCTCTTTTCCTTATTCACCCTTTCCTTATATAGTTTACCTTACTCACTTTCTTTTACTAGCTTACACAACTTCAATTTAGTTTTCTCTTCTATCCTTCTTTTCTGTCACTGAAAGTATCTTCTTTTTTTTCTCTTAGTAATTTACTCTATTTCAATTTCTTTTTGTGTCTGACTGTCTATCACCGTTTCTTTCTCTTTTTTCTGCATGTTTATCTCTAACTTTATTTCTTTGTAAAATTGGATGATTTTCAATCTTTTCCCTTGTCTTTTCTAATTTTTAAATACATGTTTTAATATTTTTCAAATTGTTGTTCTTTCTTTCACAGATTGAAAGTATAAAAATAACAAGTGACTAAGTTAACGACAATTATAAGGTAAATGTTTTGTACTCTTTTCGTTAAATTTCTATCACATTTAACTTCTATTAGTTCCACTGCTTCATTTCTTTAACCCTCAGTTTCCTGCTTTTGCTATTTCCCTCATTCCTTTCTCTATTACTTACTTACTCTACTCCTTCCACTCCTTTTCTCAGTCCCTCTGTTCTCATAGTTCCTCACTCCTGTTCTATTACTCTCACTGTCTCTGACTGATCACTCTTTCACTACTTGTTCATTATGCTTTCTCCCTGTAGTTCAAGCACACTAAGGGGCATATTATCAACACAGGCAATAAAATTATCGCTGCTTTTATTGGCAGAAAACTGCCGCAAAAGCGGCTTTAGCGGCAGTTTTCTGCCGCAAAAGCGGCTTTAGCGGCAGTTTTCTGCCGATAAAAGCAGCGAAAATTTTATCGCCTGTGTTGATAATATGCCCCTATGTTATTTACATTTCTTTGCTGTTTCAATCATTCCTTTTCTGTCACTTCTTCTTTTCTGCTTTCTGTTTTTTCTCTATGTTATTCCACATGTTTTAACCTTAGTCACTATCATACATCTTGTTTTATTCCTATTTACTTTTGCTCACTGTTTTCTTAACACTTTCCCTCAGGATTGTTCTTTTAGTCCGGTTCTATCCCCACCTCTCATTCCACATCCTTTACTATTTTTTTTCTTATTTTGAACATTCACTCACATTCTCTAAGAAACTCTTGTTTATTATTCTTCTACTCTCCTTTTTTTCTTTCACTTCCTTATCTATTTTGTTTTTCACAATTATACCCTCTTCCATCTTTTCTTCGGTAAATAGATCTATTAAACAGTATCTCTCTGTTACTCCCTCTAGCTGTCTTTCTTTTAACATTACTCTCTATTTCCTTCCCTTATACTAACTCTTCTTTTTTTTTTAATTTTTTTTTGGTTCGCTTCCGGTTCACGTACCGTTGCGCGTACCGGGAAGCGCACCAATGAGAAAAATGAAGTCAGGAGTGCTAAAAATGTTAGTAATTTTTTAAAAATGGGAGGTAGTTCTGAAAAGAACTTTTTTTTAATGTTTTTGTTGTTTTATATTTTTTTTTATTTTTCTGAACTTTTTTTGTTTTTTTTGTATTTTTTGAACAATTTTATGTTTTTTTTGTTTTTTTGGGGGGGAAACAACGAAAAACAGCCATTATAAAGGGCTCAACAAAAAACAAGAAACAAAAAACTGGGAATTAACAGTGGCTCGAGAGGAGCAAAAAAACCCAAAAAAAAACTACTGCTTTCTTCTCTTGCTGCAGTTGTGGTTGTCGATGGAAGCATTAATAAGGTGAACGCTTAGTTCCCCGTAGCAGAGGGTCTTTCCGCAAAAAATGCAGACCATTTTTATTACACCAAATTTTTTTTGTATATTTGGTACTGTTTCGCGCCCTTCTGGTGCTGCAAATGAAGATTCACCTGAGGAGGTGCTGGCCTGATGGTCTCTTTTTTTCTGAGCCAGATCCCGTACCTCAGCTTGTGCCAGATTGTTAGGGTGCCACCTCTGCATGTGGCGGATCATTGTGTAGTTCCCAAATGAATAATATTTTATTTGGGTTGCCCCTGGACATGACCTCGTTGCAAATTAAGCATGTCACCTTCGGGGCATTCACTTTTTTTTGCCCAGCAGAGATGGAAAAATACTGCCATATATAATGACATTTTTGATATGGCTTTGTCTTGGTTCTTCAGGCAAGTATGTTATGGTTTGTTGGTCCTCATCATCTTCTTCCTCCTCTTCTTCAACTCCTGGAAGGATCTGGGGTGGTGGACCTTCCTTTCTGGGTGGTGGTGGTGGTGGTGGGGGTGCACTAGCTGCAGCTACTACTGAAGCCATGTCTCACAAATAGCTCTTGCTTTCTCAAAGAAAAAAGTAAGAATGAGGAAAAAAGGAGGGGGCTTTCATCATTTGTAGAAAAAAAAAGTTGAGAACCAATGAAAAGTGTTATTTTCAGGTCACATGTCCCGACGCGCTTACGCTACGCGCACAGGAGCGCTTACGTTGCGCGCTCCGGGTCGCGCCACGGAGCGCTTCCGGGTACGTTTACGGAGCACGCCGAAGAAATGCATCAAGTGGTTACGCGATGCGTCACGTTTACGCGGCGCATCACGCGACTACGCGACACGTCATGATGTTGTTTTCGTTCGCGGGTAAAGCGCTCACGGGACGCTCACCCGTACGTTTACCGGTACGTGCCCCGGGAGTGCCCCGGGGCGCGTACCGGGGCAAATAATAAAAAAAAAATATTTACACATTTGTAAATTTCTAATAAAAATTATTACTTTCATACATATAGATATTTGCTATTAAAAAACCTATGAAATTCACTGAAAAAACCATAGGTTATAGACCATATATCGTTAGGAATTAGCATTTACAAAACCTTATTTTACTCACACAAAACCATTGAAATTCGCATATATAGTTAGTTGTACTAACTATATATCGCGCACCCGCAATCCACTGCTGATCATGTCACATATTACATCATTCATGACATGGTCAGTGACATCACTGATGACATCACTGATGACATCACTGATGACTACATCCAGTGACTGTATGTTTCTGTAAAGTTAAAATATGTCTTACATATTGAAGAATGAGTGGATTTATAAGTGTCTGGATGAAGGATATAGTAGGTGCATGACTGACTGTATGAGTGAGTGATTAAATGTGTCTCACTGAGTGCATGGGTTAGTGACTAAACTGTCTTAATTTGTGCATCATTATGTCTGTTGTTCTGTAATCTGCTGCATGTGTTGATCATTAGCTATATGAGTAACTATATGGGTTATTGATTGGTTGCTCAAGTATTTGTATGGGAGACTGAGTGTGTGTGTGGGTGGCTGGGTGGTGTATGACTCTGTGCATATATGTGTGAGCAGTTGATTCACTGGATGTATGGGTCCAAAAGTGCATGTAGAAACAGCTGTATGGGCGGTTGACTGTGTGCATGAGTGTATTGGTGAGTGAATGGATATCTCAGTGCTACATGTCAAAGTAAGTACATATGTAAAACACAGTACATGTGAGAGTTGACATATATACATAACTGTGCATAAGAGCCAGTGAATGTGTGAGTGGCTGTATGGATCATTGTGAACTTGTATCCAGGTTTGTATAAGAGAGTAAATATGTGTTAGTATATGTTTGAATAAGTAAGGTGTGTATAACTGCATAGTTGAGAAAATGGAGGTGTGATTGATTCTTTGCATGACTGACTAGGTGTGTGTGTAACTTCATGGATGAGTGACAGTCTGTGAGTGTCTGTTTACACTGAGTGTACCTAAGGTTATATTAGAGTCTGAAGAGGTTCATCGTATTATCACATGAATGATGTCATCAGTGATGTGATCAGTAATGTCAAATGAGATGTCATCAGTGATGTCATCAGTGATGTCATTTGAGATGTCATCAGTGATGTCATCAGTGACGTCATTTGAGATGTCATCAGTGATGTCACTGACCATGTCATGAATGATGTAATATGTGACATGATCAGCAGTGGATTGCGGGTGCGCGATATATAGTTAGTACAACTAACTATATATGCGAATTTCAATGGTTTTGTGTGAGTAAAATAAGGTTTTGTAAATGCTAATTCCTAACTATATATGGTCTATAACCTATGGTTTTTCAGTGAATATATATATATATACTGACGAAGCCTGTGAAGGCGAAACGCGTCTGTAAGGGGTGAGGGGGGTTTGGTGATTAAAAATTCTGCAACTGGATACCAGCGTGCCGGCCTTTCTTTTTCGGAGACTTTATGGGATACGAAAAGTGTGCAGCAATATATATATATATATATATATATATATATATATATATATATATATATATATATATATATATATATATATATATATATATATATATATATATATATATATATATATATATATATATATATATATATATATATATATATATATATATATATTACCTACTGGCGGTTGCCAGTAGGTATATATAGTTAGGATTTTTTCCCTATGGGATTTTTGAAAATTCTATGTCTAATAACTTTGGCGTTTGTGGACGGAATTGGCTGAAATTTTCTGGAAAATGGAACATTTTGTTTCTGAGCAGCCCCTGGAAATTTGGGGAGGGTTCGTCAAGGGGGGGCCGAGAAAAAAGGGGGGTCCCAAAACGTGTTTTTAACATTGAGTTTTCCATAGGGCGGTTGGCCTCACTTTTAGCCCGAACGGCTGAATGGATTTGCATGAAACTTGGCAAAATTTTAGCGACTGGTAGCCCGATGTGCCTTTTGTAGGTCTCAATATATGTGCTCCAGTGGATTTTGAGAAATTAACGTTTAAAAAAAGATATATATCTGTAAGCGCGCTCTGGGCAGCGCTCCGGTCCGCGGACCTTAAGCGTACCGGAACTTCGCGTAGCGAAGCTGATTGGCTCTCCGGTGTCTGTCAACATTCTAAACAGTCCGGAGCGGCCGCCATCTTGTCTCTCGGTAGGATTGAGAGACAAGAGGAGGCCAAAACAAAGGGGGAAATAACCATAAGGGGGCATACTAGATCCTCCCTGACCCCCTAGGTTTAATGTGGAGGTTTTAAAAGGGCCCCGCGGGGCAAAAAAAACAATTTTTTTTTTGTTTTTTTTGCGTGGGGAGCGCCCGGTCCGCGAACCGGGAAGCGTTCTGGGCAGCGTACTGCAATGAAAAATGAATGATAGACTTTTCAAATGCTGTATGTTAATTGATTGTTGGTTTTGTTGATTATTTTTTATTTTCTTTATTTTTTAAGCATTTTTTTTTAATGTGATTGTGTTTCATAATTTATTAAACTTTCTAACATTTCATTGTCAGAAATTTCATAATTATCATTGAATATACATTGTAGTCTCTGAGGGTGTAAAATGTCCTCATTTTCAAGGAGGTTATCTACTGCTTGTACACATTGCAGTAGTTCTTTGTCCCAAGTTTCATCGAAAAATTCAATATCATTTTCATCAATGATTTCTTGGCTGCTCTCTTGCAGGACAATTTAAAATTCAACTTTCTGTTCGCCTTCCATTTTGCCTGAAATTTAGATTAAAAAAATATATATTAGTAGAGATAGGGCACTGTTGGGATTAATTTTAAATAGGCAGTTTTTATCAGTGAATTTATCTTTGGGCAGTGTATAGTATCAGAGTGGAAGTAGGAATATAAAAAAGTGTATGTGATTTAACGTAAGTAAATTCATAATTATACAAGAGAAGCCTAACTCCATCCATAACTATAACAGAGAAGTCTATCTAAATCTATAACTACTACAGAGGGATAGTATATAACTATCAGAAAAAGTTTACCATATTAACTTATAGTGCACAATATACTTCAGTTTTGAAAATAAAAACTTACCTTTAGAAAGAAGTTGAAGGAATTAGTGGAAATACTATTGAAATGTAGTAGTCAAAATGGCTGTGTTTTCTTCTCTTCCTTTATATATATTCAGGTATATAACCAATGAAATGTCAGGTAAAAAAAGTAGAAAATGAAAGTAACATTTTCATTGGTTGTCAATTCCAACACTTCAGATGTGTTTTGTGAAGTAATTTACCTCACGGTATTTAGAGAGGTCTACAGGCTAAATGGCTCAATGGAATTCCAACCAAATTTGTGAAAATGGTAGGGATTGGTATGTAGTATGAGCTAATCTATATTTGGTGAAATTGTCTCCAGTGGCTTTTCTGTGAACTACTTTCCCACCTTTTTTGATGGTGCGCTTCCCAGGGAGCGACCCGGTACGCGAACCGTTGAGCGCCCCGGTTCGCGAACCTTAAGCGTTCCGGGAGTCCACCATTTTGTGTTTCGGTCGAATTAAGATACAAGATGGAGGGCAAATAATGTTCAGAATGGGTAGAAGGGGGCACGGTAGACTTATCTTGACCCCCTAGGTTTTGTGAGGGTGGCTGAGGAGGCTTATATGTGTGAAAAAAACCATTTTTTTAAAAAATTTCGCGAGGTTAGCTCCCGGTTCGCGTACCGGGTAGCGCCCCAGGGAGCGTACTTTGTTAAAAATTAGTGAAAAATGTTAGAGTAAAATAATAATTGTGAGTGATCAGATGTAGGGTAGCTCTGAGAAGAGCTTTTGGGTTTATGGTACATTTAGGTACTTATAAGTAGGTACCAATGCACAGTCTTAAATTCAGAGTGAAAATTCTGTTTCCCTCATCTGAGAAGTGAACTCCATCTCCTCTGTAGATATCTTGCATGTAGTAACGCAAGTTATTGTTGTACATGGAGCCCATTCCATGGTCTCTCATGTAAGCTGAAACAGATTTGTTTACATGCTTCCTCGACTTCTCAATTTGTGGACAAAATTGGTTTGACCACCTCCATTTCTGTCTTTGGCATATATTTGAATATACCAAGGCAGTCTGAGGAAAAAGTGCCATCAATTGCTCAAAGGTGTCCTTTAAAAGCATTTCCAGACCTACCCCAGTCAAAGTGCCCAAATCATTACCTCCACAGTGCACAATTAACAGGTCAGGTTTGGGCAAATGCATAAAGGTTTTCACCAATGGTATCAATTGGTGACATTTTAATCCTCTGTGGCCAAACCACTTAATTTCCACATCTTGTAAATTGAGGTTAGGTAAATTTCTGTTCTCAGCATACCTCTGAGCCCAATAGATGTAACTATGTCCAACAATCCAGACAGAAAACATGGTGAGAGAAGGTTCTCCTGCAGTCAGATGAAGTGTGGCAATGAAATGGCAGTTGAAAAAATGAGAGTTTAAAATGAAAAAAACTGTGGAGTTTCTGTGTTCATGAAGCAGTAACAGTGATTGGTGGATTTTGATTGCTGAAAACAGAAAGTTAGGGTGCACGGATGTGTTCTTTGAAAGATGTATTTTGAGTGGTCAATAAAAAATCATTAAATGAAAGAATGCACTGGATATGCAGGTGCACTGAGAGTTCAGAGTTCAATTGCAACATTGTTGTGTGAACTTGCAAACAACAGAGGTCTTCCAAGAGGTGGTTGCCATGCAGAAAAGGCATGAAATGGCAGAGGGGGGAAGGGTTTTCATTTGAAAAAAAGTGAGGGAAGAGTTTTGATTGGGTGACATGAGAGATATGTGTGAAGAATTACAGCATTTCTGTGCTTTTGATAGCTGCAGACTCTGGAGTGCATACCTTTTGCTCTGCTGAAGACAAATTGGTGTGTTTCTGAGACTGTTTTCAAACTCAAAGTATTTGCTAAGGTGAGAAAATATTTCTTTAATTTAGATAGAGAATAGTGTGCTTTAAGGAGAAAATTATGAATTATGTGGCGCAAATTGCTTGTAAATATGCTCCCACCTGTGCATGGAAAATTTAGATTTTGAATGTTTGTGTTACATAGCCATGTTAAAAGTGATACAAACATGCTGCAAAGGCAATCAAAAAACGCTTTTATGTGTCTTAAGGACATTTTAAGTAATTTTCCCATGTGCAGTGTTTTGAAATTATGATTTGAAAATCGTTTTTGGGGAAAAGGAATTGTTTTTAAATTTATGACAAGGACATAATGGTGTATGCTTCTTTATACGGCAATTGACTGTCCCTGATGTTATTTTTCCCATTTTAATGTAAGACCTTTCTCTGTGGCGCAAATTGCTTGTAAATATGCTCCGACCTGTGCATGGCAAATTTAGATTTTAAATGTTTGTGTTACATAGCCATGTTAAAAGTGACCCAACCATGCTGGAAAGGCAATAAAAAAACACTTTCATGTGTCTTAAGGACATTTTAAGTAATTTCCCTGTGGGCAGTGTTTTCAAATTATGAATTGAAAATCGTTTTTGAGGTAAAGGAATGTTGTTAAAATTTATGTGCACCATATGCCCCCACATTTCTTTTTCAGGGGTGCAGCAGGGTGTTATTGAGACACCCCTGCACCTTTGGAAAAATTCCTAATTTGCGATGAGCTAATTGCTAATCGCAAATTGCACCTTCATTCATATGGGCATCCTGGCCCATGGAAATGAATGGGTAATTTGCAATTAGCAATTTGCTCATCGCAAATTTGGAATGGTAAAGAATCGCTATTTATTCCTTAAAATTCGCTATTTTGGAAATGCAAAATAGTTATATGATACATATGGCGGTTGATGTCTAACAAGATAAGAAGCTTAGGGATACATTTATGATGACTGGCGCAATGAAGTGGACATCACTTACTTCATTGGTAGAGCTTTACATGTATTATGTCCTCTGTATTCTTCATCAAGCGTAACTTTAATCTGCAATCCTGAGTAGGCCTCACCTTAAACAAACCTATGGATAGGCCACACCTTATCGTCATCATGAATTAATCATTTAAAATGCTAGGGACAGATTTATGATAGGTGTATGACTCTTTTGCGCCACTTACAAAACACTGTCCACGGGGAAATGACTTAAAATGTCCTTAAGACACATGAATGTGTTTTTTTAAAGTGTTTCCAATTTTTTTGGGTCACTTTTAACATGGCTATGTGACTCAAACAGTCAAAATCTAAATTCACCATGCACAGGTGGGAGCATATTTACAAGGAATGTGCTCCATGGGGAAAGGTCTTATAATGTAATATGGGAAAAATGACATCAGAGACACTGAAATGCCTTATAGAGAAGCATACACCATTATGTCCTTGTCATAAATTTGCAAACCATTACTTTTCCCCAAAAACGATTTTCAAATCATAATTTGAAAACACTGCACATGTGGAAATGACTTAAAATGTCCTTAATTCAAAATTTGCTATTCATTATTTTGCGATTGCACTTAAGGATTTGCAAATTTTGCGATTCCTTAAATGCAATGTATCAAACAAAAAATATGTAAAAAATAACATTAAGGATTTGGAAACTACCACCAACTTATAGTTTGTGGTAATTTGCGAATTCTTTTCAAAAAGCATTTTTTTCCAAAAAACAAAAGGTGCCATATGACGCCAATACATGTCCTTAGGGCATGTATGTGCGCCATATGCCCCCAAATTTCTTTTTCAGGGGTGCAGCAGGGTGTTCTTGAGATACCCCTGCACCCTTGAAAAAATTCCTAATTTGTGATGAGCAAATTGCTAATCGCAAATTAAACCTTCATTCCTATGAGCCTCCTAGCCCATGGAAATGAATGGGTAATTTGCAATTAGCAATTTGCTCATTGCAAATTAGGAATGGTAAAGAATTGCTAT
Source organism: Lissotriton helveticus (assembly GCF_964261635.1). Taxonomy (NCBI): domain Eukaryota; kingdom Metazoa; phylum Chordata; class Amphibia; order Caudata; family Salamandridae; genus Lissotriton; species Lissotriton helveticus. Next base: position 657,166,945 of record NC_136072.1, read on the forward strand.
TTATTCCTTAAAATTTGCTATTTAGGAAATGCAAAATAGTTTGATGGTACATATGGTGGTTCATCTGTAACAAGATAAGAAGCTTAGGGATACATTTATGATGACTGGCGCAATAAAGTGGACATTACTTACTTCATTGGTAGGCCTTTACATGTATTATCTCCTCTGTATTCTTCATCAAGTGTAACTTTAATCTGCAATCCTGAGTAGGCCTCACCTTAAACAAACCTTTGGATAGGCCACACCTTATCGTCATCCTGGATTAATCATTTAAAATGCTAGGGACAGATTTATGATAGGTGTATGCCTCTTTTGTGCCACTGTGCGTCACTTTTATGATGCAGCGGCGGTGCAAAAGATTTGCTATGAGGCGACAAAATTACAAATTGATGCATTAAGGCAGATATGTCATGGTGTAAAAAAAACGTACCACATGAAACCGATGCAGCAGTGATGCAAAAGATGCACCATGTTGCAAGACAGGCCTCACTTGGGGCCATATGTATCAAGCTAATTAGCATTCGCAAAGATCAAAATTCTGCGAATTTCAGCCTTTGCGAATGTTAATTAGACAAATGGTATGTATCAAACAAGTTTGATGCAAAATAAGGAGTAGCAAAATTTGCTATTCCTTATTTTGCGATTGCACTGAAGGATTTGCAAATTTTGCGATTACTTAAATGCAATGTATCAAACAATAAATATGTAAAAAATGACATTAAGGATTTGGAAACTATTGTGGTAAATTGGTGGTAATTTGTGAATTCTTTTCAAAAAGCTTTTTTTCAAAAAAACAAAAGGTCCCATATGACGCCAACACATGCCCTTAGGGCATGTATGTGTGCCATATGCCCCCAAATTTCTTTTTCAGGGGTGCAGCAGGGTGTTCTTGAGACACCCCTGCACCCTTGAAAAAATTCCTAATTTGTGATGAGCAAATTGCTAATCGCAAATTAAACCTTCATTCCTATGAGCCTCCTAGCCCATGGAAATGAATGGGTAACTTGCAATTAGCAATTTGCTCATTGCAAATTAGGAATGGTAAAGAATTGCTATTTATTCCTTAAAATTCGCTATTTAGGAAATGCAAAATAGTTTGATGGTACATATGGCGGTTCATCTGTAACAAGATAAGAAGCTTAGGGATAGATTTATGATGACTGGTGCATCACCAGGGATGTGTCAGTCATCCTGCGCCGCTGTTCCGCCACCCATGGTGTGCTGCATTTACAATGCGGGGCATCATGGGGCAAAAATGGCACAGATGCGTGACGTATCTTTGCTGTAAAGGTAGTGATTGCTGGAGTTGTATCGCAGCTCAAGCAAGGCTCAGGGGTGCCCCATCTCCACAATGTTGCGTCAAGACCTATGCCTGCTTAAAGCAGGCGCAGGGTTTTGACGCAGCTTTCTCCTATCTGATTGTAAATACGGCACACCATGGGTGGCAGAGCAGCGGTGCACGTTAATTGGTGCATGCCTGGGGATGTGCCATTTAACATAAATCTGCCCCTTTACATTTAAGTATGTGCAGGACACACAGAGTCGGTGAGGCTTATCCAAGGTTAAGAAGAGATGAGTCCTGTTCACTGAAAAATTAGACATAGTCTTCACCTGCTCAGCATTGCTGGACATGGCTAAATAATAGCTGCAAAATATTACTCTTGTTAAACAATTTTACTATTATAATCTCTGAGATTTGTCTCTTACTCTGCAACATCTCATTGTTGTTATCTTTCTTTAAAGATAAAGACAACATCAACATGAGCGACAATCTGCAATCAGTTGATTTTGACCTCATCATTGAACTTGTAATTGAAACATCAGTGGATGTTGATCCCTTGGATGATTTAAATCCTGAGGATGAAGAAGAGCGTGATGAGGATGCAGATTTGTCCGAATTATATGACATAGGGTGGGAAGCTGACCTGCTTGAGCCTATGGAAATATAAACATCTATTTTTAAAATTTATAATTAATAAAAAGTAAAAATGTAAACCGTTTAATTTAAAAATAAAGACACCTTCAAAAACAGGTTATGTGTAGTGTCTTCAATAAAATATTAAAATATGCTCATAAAATTAGATCAGATTCACATATAAAATAGCACAGGTAACATAAATATAAATGTCATTTCTTTTCTGCTATTTCTGTATTGTAAATTTGCCAAGGACTAACAAATCTTCTATTTAAAATGTCAAGTAGTGTGTTAAGTTTTTGATCACTGTTATTGATTTACTGTTTGGTAATAATGGTTAATAACATTTTTTATTATATTTTACCACAGATTCAACTGCAGATCATTTCAAGATTTCACCATGCCAACAATAGAAAGACAGAGAAAGGCTGCAAAACGTCAAAGACAGCAGGTGAAACAAAATAAGCAGCAGTCCTCTAACAAAAAGATTTGTCAAGTCACGAAGAAAGCACCGGGTAAGAGCACAAAATATTTCATAAGAAATATGTGTAGTAAAAAAAATATTACTACAGAAAATGTTTCAGTCCATAAAAAGAGAAACAATTCAAATGGAAAGGAAAGGCCAATCAAAAATGTTACTGCTAGAGCAAGAGATAACTCTGTGCATGATAGTAGAAGGAAACAACAGTTTAGGGACATTCGTAAACGAATGTTCCGCAACAGGATAATTGGCAATTTGTTAAAAAATATTAAGAAAGGTCAACAGAAACTGGTTTTTTATAAGAGAAAAAAAAAAGTTGAGAAAGTTATTGATCAGGCATTTGAAATTAAACGTAAGTTATTTATTTTGATAATCAATAGAATTAGGAAGCTAAACAAGGCAATTTATGATTTCAAAAGAAATAGTAGATGGAAGAGAATAGTTAATCGTAGTAATTTGTGTGAAGTTTTTTCTGGAGAATGGATGCATAGTTCAAGCTGTGAGGCATTTTTTAATGAGGAGAGTTATTTCCAGGATAATGATTTGGTGCATGCAGTTGACACCAGTGGTCGTGCTTATGAAGTGAAAGATGGTTGTCCAGTTGAAAAAGAAAAACTTGTGACAACAGAGACAGAAGAGGTGTTAGGTAATGAGGTTTTAGGAAGACGTACTAAGGGTCCTGTGTACACCTGGAAGTGTAGTAGTATTTGTAGTGTGCGACAGGATTCCATCAATTTGCTTTGTGATTTTGTACGGTCATTTAATAAGAAAAGTTTGAAGCAGAAAATAAGGTTGTTGCAAGAATTAGATCCTTGTAGAGTGAGAGAAGTGACGGGTTTGCATGGTCATTCACTGGCTTGTCTTTCCAGGAGAGTATGCCAGAGTGTTTTTCATCATTTCAGGATGCTAGCAGTGCATCATAATAAAGTGAGGAAATTAGTTAGAATGTTGTATTATGCTAAGAGTCCAGCAATTATGCTTAAACAATTATGCGCTGCTCTTTTGCATGGTTCTGAAATAGATGTGAAGAATATATGTGAAGAAATTGAGTTTTGTTACTTTGGAAGTAAAGAGGAGACTGTTGAAATTGACCAAGAAGAAGAGGGTAATGTGGAAGATAGTGTACAGGTTTCCAGTACAGATAATTTTCAGAAGGAAATTGCGACGTTTCAGGTGAAATCAAGTGAGAGGCCTAATTTCACTTGTGTGTGTTGTCGACGCACTTATTATAAGAATCAGACTAAGTTAGTGGATTTATATGCAAAAAGTGAAAGGGAAAATAATAGTGAATGGAAGGATTTTGCAACATACTTGATGGTAGAAAATTGTTTTGATTTGGGATTCGATCAACGTGTGTGTACTTATTGTTGTTGCAAATTAAATCAAAACCAGATGCCTGCTAGAGCAGTTCATAATAATCTGGAATTGGTTGAGATTCCTTCTGAATTGAAGGATTTAAATACTTATGAATCTATTTTGATTCAAAGTATCCATCCCTTTCAGGCTATTGTAAGAATGGAGCCAAAGACAGGGAAATTGCCTCCATCAGATTTACAGAGAGGATTAAAGGGAAGAGTTGTTTATTTGCCTCTAGATTTGAAGAAAAACATTAACACAATTGGAGTAGAAAAAGTGGAAGAGGAACCTCTGGTTATCTTAGTTAATGGGGTTCCGACAAAGAATAAGAAAATATGGCAAGATTTAGTAGATGTTAGGAAAGTTAAAAAGGCAACATTGTATTTGAAAAAAAATAATAAATACTATAAGAATGTATATGTTGCAGAAGAGGAAGTAAGTGAGGAAGAGGATAGCGATTTGTGTGCTGGTCAAATTGAGAAAGTAGAACCCTCTACTAGTGAAGAAATATATGAACATTATAGTGTTCATCCTTTGCATTCCAAGGAAGTCATGGGGAATGCTATTGAGTTGTTTCAAATGAAACAAGCCAAAGGGAGTCCCATTAGTGTTTGGGAGGAAAGTTTGGAAGCTCGATGTTTCCCACAGCTTTTTCCAACAGGTCAGGGAGGAAGATATGATGAGCGACCTCATCAAACTCCTGCTTCTGAATACCGGACTTTGCGATTGTATGCAGGAGATGCTAGGTTTCGACAATGCATTCCTTATTTGTTTCATCTCCTGTTTGAAAGCGATCTGTCTGGACTGTCATATGCAGTGAACCACATCTTGAAAAGTGGTATACACATGCAAAACATCTCGGCAAGTGACTTTATGGATAAAGTCAATGTCCAAGACAGTATTTTGGATTCTCACCTGATTAATCTCATGGCGTGTCAGCGTGGTACTAATGAGTACTGGTACCGTCGTCATGGTGATTTAAAATGTATGCTGAGGAACTTAGGTACTCCCACATGGTTCCTCACTCTGAGCTGTGCCGAGTATGGCTGGGAAGACTTACTTGAATTTCTACAAGAGGCAAATGCTAACGTAGATAACATCGAATTCAAGACACCCGGAGAACTGTGCTCTTTGGATCCAGTCAATGTATGTAGGTACTTCAATCATAGATTTGAAGCTATGATGTCTTTCATCATGAATAAGAAGAATCCACCTCTTGGAGAGGTGTTGGATTTCTTCTGGAGAAAGGAGTACCAAGCAAGAGGTGCTCCTCATATACATATGTTGCTGTGGATCAAGGATGCACCTAAATTTGGAACGGATCCAGAAGACTCAGTGATGAGTTTCATCCAACAGTATTCTACGTGTGCTGTTCCAAACGCAAAGGAGAAGAAAAGCCTAAGAGAAAAAGTTCTGCGTTTCCAAAGCCATCGATGTGGAAAGTACTGCCGTCGTAAATTCCGAAACAAGGACAAGTTCTACACCAAATGTCGTTTCGGCTTTCCACGACCGGTGATTTCTAAAGGAAGAGGAAACAGTTTGATGTCTTCGCTGCGACACAATGTCATGAAGAAATCACCTAAAAACACATACAATTTGAAGAGGAACGAAGAGTCCAAGTACATCAATGACTACAACCCGGTGATTTTGTCCATGTGGAATGCTAACATGGATATACAGTTTGTGGCTGATAACTGTATGGCTGTGGCTCGGTATGTGACGTCTTACATCACCAAAAAAGAGAAGACAGAATTGAAGGATATGTGGGAGGACATTTCCAATGAAAAGAGCCTCAGCAAGAAGTTTTACAGTTTCAGTCTGAAGATGTTGTCGCATCGAGAAATCGGAGCGTACGAATGTTCTGACCGGTTGTCTTCAGCAAGTCTCTATGCCAAGTCCAGGAGTATCGTTTGGGCGAGTCTTGGTCTTGCTGCAACGCGTAATCGAGTTCTCAAACCTGTCCGGGAAATTGAGTATTTGGCGGAAAAGGAGCCAAACAGTACCGACATTTTGAAGACCAACATGTTGGATACATATTATCCAAATCGAAGCATTCACCTCGAGAATGTTTGTCTGTATGAGGTTCTTCAAAATTACATATTCAAGAGGAACATCAAAGAAGATACTGAGAAAGGAGTGTATGCTGTAATAGGAAGTGAGGGATGTCTGGTCAAGCAAAGAAAATGCCACTTGGTAAACCATCGAAAATTGAGTGGCGAATCTCCTGAAAAAAATGAGTTTTTCTATTTAGCACTTTTGCAACTTTTCAAGCCTTGGCATGCAGAAGAGGAACTGCTTGGAGATTTTCTCTGTTACGAAGACTCTTTCAATGCCGCCAAGGAGACCATAGAATGTCCTGCTTTTCCCAAATACGTAGAAATGTTGAATGCGGAAATTGAGCAGGAAGCAACGATTGCAGCCGAGATTGCCAGAGATAGTTCTCAGGACAGTCAGAGTTCTGCTTCATTGAGTCAGGATCCACTAGGAGGACCTGTTATTGAAAATGAAGCTGCCACTGCTATGAATGAAGTGGAAAGAGCCATGGCACATGCTCAAGAGGATGCGGTTAACTTAGAAGAGTTGGAAAGACAACTCAACGTTGAGCAGAGGAAAATATATGACGAAGTTACCATGCAAATTGATCAAGGATTAAGTCATGATAAGAAAGAGTGCTCATGTACGTCATTGAAGCCTGTCCGACTGTACGTGAGTGGAGAAGCGGGAACTGGAAAAAGTTTCCTCATTAAAGCAATTTCATGCTATTTGCAGGAAAGGACAGAGTCATCGCTGTCTTGTGTTGTCACTGCTCCAACTGGACTGGCAGCACATAATATTAAAGGGATTACTTTACATCGTTTACTGATGCTGCCAGTGGAGCATGACAACAAATTACAATATCACAAGCTATCTGGAGATGCTTGTTTTGAAGTTTCAAGAATCTTGAGGAAAATGAAACTTCTTATCATTGACGTAGTAAGCATGGTTTCCAATGCCATGCTTGCCTTGGTGCATTTGAGAATGCAAGAAGTTCTCAAAACAGAGTATGATGTGTTATTTGGTGGCAAACACATCATTGTTTTCGGAGATCTTCTGCAGCTGACACCAGTGAAAGGGCAACCTGTGTTCAAAATGCTCACGCATGAAGATACCAGGAAGTGCCTAGGCAGCATTGGCAACGTCAATATATGGTTAAACTTCAATTATGCTGAACTGCTTGAAAATATGCGTCAGGCGAAGGATGAAGTTTACAAGACTATTCTACAAGATGTTAGAATTGGAAAAGTGACCGAGCATGGGAAAGAAGCTTTACATGCACGATTACTGTCAAATTTATATCCAGAACAAGATGTTGTGCCTGAGAATATTTTTCAGAAAATTACTGAGAAGAAATCTGGAATATGTTTGATGCCAACTCTTGCAGAATGTGCCAAATTTAACAACAAAATGTTGCATTTAGAAAAGCAAGAGATTGTGAAACTGGAAGCTATTGACAGAGTAGAGCATATGGGATCAACAATTATTTTGTCTGAGAATCTGAAAACAAAATTGGATTCATTAGAGAAGAGTATATCTAAAACTGCAGGTTTTGAAAAGACTCTGAATGTGTGCTTGAACTGCCGTATAATTTTAAGAAGGAATTTACATGTTGAAAGAGGTCTGGTAAATGGATCAATGGGTAATGTAGTTGATTTTGTGAAATACAGAAATAGAGATGGAATTGAATTTTTTAAAACTAAATTTGATGGCATTGAGGAAGTACAGCTAATTGGTCGTTGTTCTGCTAGATTTTTGCTTGTAAAAGACTTATATGTTCGCCGTAAGCAGTTTCCTGTTTGCTTGGCATATGCGGTGACAATCCATAAATCGCAAGGTTTAAGTGTAGACAGTGCATTGGTGAATATTGGCAGTTCTGTGTTCAAGGAGGGTATGGCATATGTGGCATTGTCACGAGTTAGAACTTTATCGGGATTGTACTTGATTGAGTGTGATGTCACAAACATTTGTGCGGATCTAGATTGTGTTAAGGAATACAATAGGTTAAGAAGAGAGTATGCGCCACATTTGCCTCAGTATCCTTTGTTTGAGAAACGTGTGGTAGGCCGGAAACGAAGAAATGTGACCAATACTGGGGAGGTTGTAGCAAAAAGACAAAAAGTCAATGAACCTAAAATTACAAGCAGAAAGAAAAAGGATTCTGTTGAAGATGTTGTTGGTTTTCAGTTTGAAAACAGTTCTGGTGTCAACTGCTATGCTAATGTAGTGGTTAATGTTTTGTTTTCTCTAGAAAATGTAAAAGAAGAGATTGTGGTCAATTCTGATCAAAGATTTTGCAGTTTGTTAAATTCTGTGTTAGAGAAATGTAGCACCGATAGAAGAAACATAGAAAGTGTGTCTGAAATTCGAAATCTGTTAGACAGATGTTCAGGCCAAACACAATTCTCTCAAAATATTCAGCAAGATTGTCAGGAGTTTTTAATGTATATGCTTCATGTATTACATGCTGAAGGTGTAGATGTAGATCAGCTGTTTGGGCTTTCTTATCAATGGCAGCATGACTGCGAGAACTGTATGGTATCAAGTACTACTAGTGTAGACTCAGAAAGATTTATATATTTAACTTTGTCAGACAGTAAATCAGTCTCCTTTAATAAGCTAGTAAAAGCAGCTGATCACAACATGGAGTGTAGCCAATGTAAATCTGAAATGATGTCCACATTATTTATACGAACATATGGCCAGTATGTCATTTTAATGTTCCAACGATGTAGGCCTGATGGAACAAAATTGACAACTTTAATTAAAAATTTTGTAGCTTCGCAGTTGTCAATATCAGGAAGGACTTTTGTAACTGCAGCAATTATATATCATGACGGCCCTTCAATAACATCAGGACATTACAAAGCTTATTTAAAGTCTAGAAATGGCTGGTCATTCTGCAATGATTCTGTTTTAATTTTCAAAAAAAAATTGCCGTTTGACCTTAAAAACTCTTACCTGGTGTTTTTAAAACCAAAATTTTAGGGAAATAATCTCGGGATGTGCTCTGTGGAATTTCAAGAAGTTCTAATGGCTCCTACACAATTTGGCCTTGAGGATAAGTGTAGTTCAGAGACATAACTTCTAACCATAAGACTGGACGTCATGGAGAAATACGTGCACTTTGAATGAGTTCAGAAAAACTGTTTCTTTTTATAAGCTAAGTGAAGCAGCCAATCAAAACATGGAGTAGAGGGAATGTAAGTCTGCAATGCTGTCTACTGTTTTACATTGCTTTGTGATTAAAAGTGATGTAGAGAATTAAATAATTGTAGTAGTCATAGAGGTAGTGCAAGTCTGCTTCATAGTAAGCAGTATCAGTGTCATAGGAAATGTAGAACATGACTGAGCAAGAAGGGGAAGATATTACTATTCCAGGATTGTGAAAATGATCTTCAACATTTTAATTCTGAAAGTTGCGGAAATGCCAAATGACGGGATTGGCTTACAAGAAATCCAAGAGTTATAAATGGGTCTGACAAGATTTGGCCTTGTGGAAACTTGTGGTAGAGAGCAAGAAGTCATTTATTGCATGTAACATGTTTTTAAAAACGATGGAGATTTTCTTTCAGAAAGTGGCGGGCTGAAAGTAATAACAGCACAAAAGAGTGTAAGCTGTTCATAGGACATCCTTTGACGTCATGGAAAGTAAGTTAACTTTAAGGAGTTCTGAATTCTGATTTCTTATGTTGTATGGGTTTTTTAAACACAATCATTTTGATTGTGTTTTTTTTTCCCCGCTGTTATATGATGAATACCTTCAAGTCACTGTTTTTAGTGAATTTTGATACATTCTGAGAACAGCAAAAATAAACCATTTAACATGTATAATTAATTCTGTACTGTTTGCATTTATGATGTATATGTAGAACTGTGTAGGAGGCATGGAGAAGGTGAGGCTTCTGTAAGTGTCAAAGTTGTTGCATGCAGTGCTGCACTTCTGCGTATTCTTTCATATGCTAGACTACATCTGCACAATGAGATACCTAAGCAAAGGAAACACAAGTGATGTGATTGTGAAATGAGCAAAATAAATTGCACGTATTTCAATTACATCACCTGTGTTTCCTATCATTACGAATCACATTGTGCAGATCAAGTTTAGGTCTGTGCAGGGAAACATAGGAGGTTTGGACTTTGTTCAAGAGTGCAGTGGACATGACTCACTTCATTGGTAGACCTTCACATATATTATCTCCTCTGTACTTTTCAACAAGTGTAAATCTCATCTGCAACCCTGAGTAGGCCTCACCTCAAACAAACCTCTGGATAGGAGACATCTTATTGGCATCCTGAAGCAATTATTTAAAATTTTAGTGTCTTGCGACACTTTTCTGAAACAACAGCAATGCAAAAGATGCACCATGTTTTAAGATAGGCCTCACTTCATCTGCATCAAGATACTGTTAGTTTAAAATGTATATCTTTAGGACTGTGTAGGGGGCCTGGAGAAGCAGAAGCTTCTGTAAGTGTCAAAGTTGTTGAAAAACTGTTTGTCCTTCAATCTTTTCCCTTGTCTTTTGTAATTTTTAAATACATGTTTTAATATTTTTCAAATGTTTGTTCTCTCTTTCACAGATTGAAAGTATAAAAACAAAAAGTGAGTAATTTAACGACAATTATAAGGTAAATGTTTTGTACTCTTTTCGTTACATTTCTATCACATTTAACTACTATTAGTTCCACTGCTTCATTTCTTTAACCCTCAGTTTCCTGCCTTTGCTACTTCCCTCATTCCTTTCTCTATTACCTACTTACTCAACTCCTTCCACTCTTTTTCTCAGTCCCTCTCTTCTCATAGTTAACTCACTCTTGTTCACTCACTCCGTCTCTATTACTCTTAGTGTCTTTGACTGATCACTCTATCACTACTTGTTCATAATGCTTTCTCTGTGTAGTTGAAGCACACTAAGGGGAATATTATGAACACAGCCAATAAAATTATTGCTCTTTTTATTGGCAGAAAACTGGTGCAAAAGTGGTTTTAGCGACACATTTCTGCCAATAAAAGCTGCAAAACTTTTATTGCCTATGTTGATGATATGGCTCTATGTTACTTACATTTCTTTGCTGTTTCAATTAATCTTTTTCTGTTATTTTTTGTTTTCTGTTTTCTATTTTTTCTCTCTGTTATTCCTCATGTTTTAATCTTATTTTGAACATTCACTCACATTCTCCAAGAAACTCTTCTTTGTTAATGTTATACTCTCTTTTTTTTTCTTTCACTTCGTTATCTATTTTGTTTTTCACAATTATACCCTCTTCCGTGTTTTCTTCGGTAAATAGATCTATTAAACAGTATCTCTTCTTTACTCCCTATAGCTGTCTTTCTTTTAACATCACTCTCTGTTTACTTTCCTTATACTTACACTTTTAAAAAAAAAAAAATTTTTTGGGTTAGCTCCCGGTCCGCGTACCGGGAAGCTAACCGGGGAGCGAACCAAAAGAAATAGAGCTTGCCAGAGTGCTAAACATTCTAGCAATTTTTTTTGAAAGGGAAGGTAGTTCTGCAAAGAACTTTTTTTTAAATATTTTTGTTGTTTTATATATTTTTTTTTTTTTTTGAACATTTTTTGTTTTTTTTGTATTTTTTGAACGATTTTATATTTTTTTTGGTTTTTTTGGGGGGGGAAACAACAAAAAACAGGCATTGAAAAGGGCTCAACAGGAGCAAAAAAAAAATTACTGGGGGCGGTTAGGGCAATTATGGTGTTCATATGCCAGGTTTATAGCATTTATGCTCATGTTGCCACATGCTAACAACGCACGACAGTGCATACAAGAGTGGATCATGTGGCCAAAATTTTCTTGAATATTTGGCACAGTTTCCCGTGCCTCTTCTGGTGTTAATGAAATTGGTATTCTTGGTCTGGCCACAGGAGTTGATCTTGGATTGTCCTGCAAATCCCTTATTTCCGCCCGGCTGTAATTTAGTGGATGTTTCCTTGTCATGTGCCTGTGCATTGTATGATTTCCGTAACTATATTTCTTGTCCGTCCCTCTAGATAATTTTTCTTTGCATATGAGGCAGGTGACATACCTCGCATTGACTTTTTTTTGGCCAGGAGGGATTGAATAAAACTGCCAGATGAAACTGGCTTTCTTTCGGGAAACCCGGGGCACCTCTTCTAAGAACTGTGGTTCTTCTCCCTCCTCTTCATCCATTTCTTCCTCTTCCTCCTCAGTGTTGGTCATGACCTGGGGAGGTGGTCCTCTATTCCCATGAGGAGGTGGAGGTGGTGGTGGGGGTGCACCAGCTGAAGCTACCAATGAAGCCATTTTCCAACAAGCAAAATAGGTCTTCCTCTCACAATGATGAAAGTCAGAGTGAGGAAAGAAGGAGGGGTTTTCATCATTTGGGAAAAACAATACTTCTCAACCAATGAAAAGTGTTATTTTTAGGTCACCTGACCTAGCCTTACATCATTATGAAACCAAAAGTGAAATGAACCAATGAAAAGTTTTATTAACAAGTCACATGACCTCTCACGCTCATGTTACGCGCTGCGGTACGCGCCCCGGTTAGCTTCCGGGTCGCTGCGCTTCGCGCCTCGGTCCGCGCCCCGGGACACTTCCGGGTGCGCTAACGCGGTACGTCACAAGACGCATTACGCGGCAACGCGATACGTCGCGCTTTCACGACGCGCCGCGGATCGCTTCCGGGGAGCTGCGTTTCGCGCCTCGGTCCGCGCCCCGGGGCACTTCCGGGTGCGCTAACGCAGTACGTCATAAGACGCATTACGCGGCAACGCGATACCGTCACTATGTTGATTTCTTACCGGTTCGCGGACCGGGTCGCGGAATCAATTTGAGCTAACGGAAAGCTTCCCGGTTCGCGGACCGGGAGCGAAACAAAAAAAATATTTAAAAAAAATTATTAATAAACATATAAAATATATTTTTGTATTTAAAGAAGAATACATTTTACAGCTATAGATATTAGCTTTTAAAAAACCAATGAAATTCACTGAAAAAACCATAGGTTATAGACCATATATAGTTAGGAATTAGCATTTACAAAACCTTGAAAATTCACTGAAAAAACCATAGGTTATACACCATATATAGTTAGGAATTAGCATTTAAAAAACCTTATTTTACTCACACAAAACCATTGAAATTCCATATATAGTTAGTTGTACTAACTATATATCGCGCACCCGCAATCCACTGCTGATCATGTCACATATTACATCATTCATGACATGGTCAGTGACATCACTGATGACATCACTGATGACATCTCAAATGACATCACTGATGACATCACTGATGACATCTCAAATGACATCACTGATGACATCACTGATGACATCTCAAATGACATCACTGATGACATCACTGATGACATCTCATTTGACATTACTGATCACATCACTGATGACATCATTCATGTGATAATACAATGAACCTCTTCAGACTCTAATATAACCTTAGATACACTCAGTGTAAACATACACTCACAGACTGTCACTCATCCATGGAGTTACTCAGACACCTAGTCAGTCATGCAAAGAATCAATCACACCTCCATTTTCTCAACTATACAGTTATACACACCTTACTTATTCAAACATATACTAAAACATATTTACTCTCTTATACAATCCTGGATACAAGTTCACAATGATGCATACAGCCACTCACACATTCACTGGATCCTATGCACAGTTATTTATATATGTCAACTCTCACATGTACTGTATTTTACATATGTACTTACTTTGACATGTAGCACTGAGATATCCATTAACTCACCAATACACTCATGCACACAGTCAACCGCCCATACAGCTGTTTCCACATGCACTTTTGAACCCATACATCTAGTGAATCAACTGCTCACACATATATGCACAGAGTCATACACCTCCCAGCCACCCACACACACACTCAGTCTCCCATACAAATGCTTGGGCAACCAATCAATAACCCATATAGTTACTCATATAGCTACTGATCAACACATGCAGCAGTTTACAGAACAACAAACATAATGATGCACAAATTAAGACAGTTTAGTCACTAACCCATGCATTCAGTGAGACACATTTAATCACTCACTCATACAGTCAGTCACGCACCTACTAAATCCTTCATCCAGACACTTCTACATCTACTCATTCTTCAATATGTAAAACATATTTAAACTTTACAGAAACACACAGTCACTGGATGATGTAATCAGTGATGTCATCAGTGATGTCATTTGAGATGTCATCAGTGATGTCATCAGTGATGTCATTTGAGATGTCATCGGTGATGTCATCAGTGATGTCACTGACCATGTCATGAATGATGTAATATGTGACATGATCAGCAGTGGATTGCGGGTGCGCGATATATAGTTAGTACAACTAACTATATATGGAATTTCAATGGTTTTGTGTGAGTAAAATAAGGTTTTTTAAATGCTAATTCCTAACTATATATGGTGTATAACCTATGGTTTTTTCAGTGAATTTTCAAGGTTTTGTAAATGCTAATTCCTAACTATATATGGTCTATAACCTATGGTTTTTTCAGTGAATATATATATATATATATATATATACATATATATTACCTACTGGCGGTCGCCAGTAGGTATATATAGTTAGGATTTTTTCTCTATGGGTTTTTTGAAAATTCTATGTCTAATAACTTTGGCGTTTGTGGACGGAATTGGCTGAAATTTTCAGGAAAATGGCACATTTTGTTTCTGAGCAGCCCTTGAAAATTTGGGGGGGGTTCGTCCAGTGGGGGCCGAGAAAAAAGGGGGGTCCCAAAACGTGTTTTTAACATTGAGTTTTCCATAGGGCGGTTGGCCTCACTTTTAGCCCGAACGGCTGAATGGATTTGCACGAAACTTGGCAAAATTGTAGGGACTGGTAGCCCGATGTGCCTTTTGTAGGTCTCAATATATGTGCTCCAGTGGATTTTGAGAAATTAACGTTTAAAAAAAGATATATATCTGTAAGCGCGGACTGGGCAGCGCACTGGTTCGCGGACTTTTCGCGCAACGGAGCTTTGTGAAGCGAAGCTGATTGGTTCTCCGGCGTCTGTCAACATTCCAAACAGTCCGTAGCGGCCGCCATCTTGTCTCTCGGTAGGATCGAGAGACAAGAGGAGGTCAAAACAAAGGGGGAAATAACTATAAGGGGGCATAGTAGATCCTCGCTGACCCCCTAGGTTTGATGTGGAGGTTTTAAAAGGGCCCCGCGGGGCAAAAAAAAATAATAATAATAATAATTGAACGGCTGAATGGATTTGCACGAAACTTGGCAAAATATTAGGGACTGGTAGCCCGATGTGCCTTTGCTAGGTCTCAATATATGTGCTCCAGTGGATTTTGAGAAATTAACGTTCAAAAAAAATATATATCTGTAACAGCGCTCCGCTTCGGGTAACGGAGGTTTGCGAAGCTGATTGGTCATTCTGTCACTGGGCTATAGTTGGGCTACATCTGGCTGATATTTGGGCTACATTTGTTTTTTTGTGTGTCTGGCGGCCATCTTTGGGCTACATTGGGCTTCATTGGGCTACATTCGGCTAATTAGCAAATAGCTCATCGCAAACTAGGAATGGTAAAGAATCGCTATTTATTCCTTAAAGTTCGCTATTTAGGAAATGCAAAAAACTTTGATGATACATATGGCGGTTCATCTCTAACAAGATAAGAAGCATAGGGATACATTTATGATGACTGGCGCATCACCAGGGATGTGTTAGTCATTCTGTGCCGCTGTTCCGTCACCTATGGTGTGCTGCATTTACAATGCGGCGCATCATGGGGCAAAAACAGCACAGATGCGTGATGTATCTGTGCCGTAAAGGTAGCGCATTGCTGGAGTTGTATCGCAAGTGTGATGAAGCTCCAGCAAGGGTCGGGGGTGCCCCTGTCGCAGGGTTTCTGTTCTCACACAGAACTGTGGACAGAGGATTGGAACCTCGGCGAATTAGGGTGTCCCAAAACTCACGTTAGTAATCAAAAACTCCTTAGCAAGCTAGGTACAGTGTCACATTGGATATAACAAACTCTCAATGTTTAGACAATCCAGAATATGAACTTATAGTACCTCAGGATACGTGGAACTCATGAACAGTCGGTCGTTATAGATTTCTTAGAAACCAGAACATGGAGTTAAGAAGAACAGATGTGTATTTGAAATGTTTATTTACTAATGCCGTCTTCTCAGGCGTAGTACCTTAGATAATAAAAGTACACATATTATCAGTAGCAAAATTACCAGCATAGTTACTAGTACATAAAAAGTGAATGGTGATAGTATGTTAACATGCTGTAAATGAATAAGAGTTAGCAACACTTATAAGCAGCCGCGGGCCGTGGAGGGAGTTACGGTGAGGCAGGGAGGCGGGGAGGGGGAGAAGCAGGGTGGAGAATACAAGTACACATATTATCAGTAGCAAAATTACCAGCATAGTTACTAGTACATAAAAAGCGAATGGTGACAGTATGTTAACATGCTGTAAATGAATAAGAGTTAGCAACACTTATAAGCAGCCGCGGGCCGTGGAGGGAGTTACGGTGGGGCAGGGAGGCGGGGAGGGGGAGGGGCAAGGTAGAGAGGGCTCCACCCTGCTTCTCCCCCTCCCCGCCTCCCTGCTTCACCGTAACTCCCTCCACGGCCCGCGGCTGCTTATATCTCACCCTCCCTAATACACATATTATATTATTTGCTAAGAAGGTCTCTTTGTGTTGGTTTAGGGCGTGCCCATACTTTAGTGTCTTAGATTTGAAGGAATCACATCAGCATACACCAGCTCTCTCTTCATGTGAACCGCATCAACTGTTGTGTATGTGTGTTCGGCAAAGCAATATAAAACCCGCCTCATGCCCAGAATTGGCAGAAGTTGCACTTATGTTATGAGTATGAAGTCGTGGAGATCAGACCTCATAACAATTCTGTATCGTGTTGTTCTTGAAACTTTAGCACTCGCTGTACAGATATAGTTTAACAAGTAAAGCAGATAGTAGACCAATAACATATTATTCTCATGTAAACCACGATGAACTACTAGGTGGAAAGCTAAAGCAACAACTAAGTGTCGTGTGCAGAAGTTGCAAAAAAGGAAAAATGGCGTTTAAACCGGTAATGAGCCCATCCTAACTTAACACGGTGTAAAGATATCCAGGACCTAGATGACACCTCCTCATGATCCGGAAACGAACTGAATAAGATAATAGAAGTGCCATCTCATGAGAGCAGATTGCAAGTTTATATGTGGACGGTCCGCAAGGTAAAGCATTAAAAACTAGGAAAATTTAATGCTAAAGAAAAATAAAACAGCCAAGTACTTTATCGAGTCTTAAGCCAATAGGCAAGGTAAATAATAAAAACTTGACAAATAAGTCAATGAATTGTCAATGAAATGCTAGTACTCAGCATATCAAACATGAAAAAGGTCTATGACATAACTGTGTATGCAAAATAAGCTGCAACAGCCTCCAATAGGAAGTCACCGTCTTCATCCGAAAACAGTTCAGCCATCCAATTTAAAAGCGGAAAAGAACATACGTGCTCTCCCAGCACCGGATCCTCTATCACCATCAGAGGACAGCTCGGTGGGTTTTCAAGAAAGCTCTGTTCCAAGAAAGACTGTGCTGCCGCCAGTAAATTCCAGGGACCAAGTAGTCCATGCATCAATGCCACAGCCATAATCCTTTCGCCAGGACAAATCAACTCGTGAGTAATGATAGGAGTCATCAGCTGATTAAAGTCGACGTCAGGAGAAACCGGTCCGCAGAGACACAAATCAATGGCCCAATCGAAATCACAGGTCAGGCAGTGAAATACAGGCTGGACACAGGTGAAGTAGGAGAACCGAAAAGATAATCCATATGCCGTGCTTAATATCGCCAACGGCATTGTGCCATAATATTCTAGCATGCGATTGCGGAACAGTGTCAGCAGCTGCAGGGTCGGAGGTTGCATAGGAGGGACATCCATATTTAAAAATGTAAAAAAGCACAAGAGCGTCCGCTGGTAATGCAAGTAAAAATGCCAATCCACGAACCAGAGTGCAGAAAATACAATGAAAGGGAGCAGGGATGACTCCAAAGATTTTCTCAAATGAAGTCACGAGACCACTGGTAACAACTTTAAAAAAGTGTGCCAGGGATTTTGTGGAGGATGCGTTAAAGATAGTCGGAAACATGTTGCTGAAATTGAAAGGCAAACCTGTGTACGGGTGTTCGCTATGTGAAGTACGAAAGTTTCACGGGCCGAACTCAAGGCCACCTCTCTCTGAGACAAAAGAGCTCTTATTCTTGCCATGCCGTTGAAACGTGTCCCAAGGTTGGTATTTGTGGCCAGATTGAAAACTCCCTATGTTCATGTGTGGGAGGAAATAGAACATTTCTGCAGCAAATAACCCGTTCACTTACTGTTACGATAAAAGGAATACTTTTAATTAACTCAGAACAATCTTCATTATTGAGCATCAAATAACTACCATTTTCCAACAACTTGAACGTGGGGATGATAGCAGGAACTGGCGTGCCTTGCAACACGCAAGCCATATTTGGTCGGTGTTTGTTGCATGAATCGTGTAACTGTATGTGCCTACACATTAGTGAATGATCTGGCGTCTCAGTGCATTCCTCTCCATTCAGATAAACTTCTTGATCATCTTTGAAACATCTGTATGTGTATGGAAGCGACCAGACCTCATGAACAAAAGCACTACCTAAAGGTTCATAACGACCTATTGGTATATATTTCATACAATTTGAAAACTTATATAAAGCAAAAGGCAGCGTTATTAAACCGTGGATAAGGCATGTTGCCAAAAAACCCGCAATCCTCTGCTGATGATGTCACTGAGCATGTCATGAATGATGTAATATGTGACATCATCAGCAGTGGATTATGGGTAATGGTATCTCTAGTTTACTCCCCTATAGCTGTCTTTCTTTTAACATAAGTGTGTGTTTCCTTCCCTTATACTTACTGTTTTTGGTTCGCTTCCAGTTCGCGTACCAGCGAGCGAACTAGGAAGCGAACTAAGAGAAATAGAGGTTGGCACAGTTCCAAATATTGTACCAATTTTTTAATAACGGGGAGGTAGTTCTGAAAAGAACTTTTTTTTTTATTTTTCTGAACATTTTTGTACTGTTTTTGAATTTTTCGGAACAGTTTTATATTTTTTGGGGTTTTTCTTGGAGGGGGCAATGAAAACGATTCATTGTAAAGGGCTCAACAGGAGCAACAAAACAAAAAAAAGAAGTATTTATTATTTTGGGCGTTTCGGACAAACTTGCATATGATAGTCAATAGCTCTGTTGATCAGAGTGATGCTTCTTTCTCCGTAGGAAATGAATCCATCGCAAAATACGCAGGTGTGTTTTACTTCACCAAATCTCATTTGTATATTTGGCACCATCTCCCTGCCCTCTGGTCCCGTTACTTCCGGTACAACAGATCTTCTGGCCATAATAGGGAGATTATCTAGGTCGTTCCGAAACTGTGCAGCACTGTAGTTGTTAGGATGCCACCTAGTCATATGGCGATGCATTGTGTAGTTTCCGAAACTGTATTTTTTGTCGGTCCCTCTGGACAGTCTATCTTGACATATAAGGCAAGTTACGTATCTTGCATTTACTTTTTTCTGACCTTTGGGAATTTTAAAAAATTGCCAAATGAAGTTTTCTTTCCGGTGAGACGTCCTGGGCTGCTCAGGCAAAAACTGCCTCTCTTCGTGCTCGTCCTCCTGTTCCTCTTCTTCTTCTTCTTGTTGAATTACAACTTCAGCAGGTGGTCCTCTCTTCCTTGGAGGCGGTGGAGGTGGTGGGGAAGCACCAGCTGAAGCTACTAAAGAAGCCATTGCTCAGTGATCACAAAGGGTCTTTCTCTCACAATGATGAAAGTCAGAGTGAGGAAAGAAGGAGGGATTTTCATCATTTGGGAAAAACAAGAGTTCTCAACCAATCAAAAGTGTTCATTTTAGATTATATGACCTAGTCTTACATCATTAGGAAACCAAAAGTGAAATGAACCAATGAAAAGTGTTATTACCAAGTCACATGACTTGCTGTGTTTACGTTAAGCGCTTTGCAGGGCCTCCCGGTTTGCTTCTAGAAACCTGCGCTTTGCGACTCGCTTCGCGTACCAGTTCGCTAACGTAGCACGTCATATGACGTATCACGCGACAACGTGAAACGTGACATTTGAGATGTCATCAGTGATGTAATCAGTGATGTCACTGACCATGTCATGAATGATGTAATATGTGACATCATCAGCAGTGGATTGCGGGTGCGCGATATATAGTTAGTGCAACTAACTATATATGGAATTTCAATGGTTTTGTGTGAGTAAAATAAGGTTTTTTAAATGCTAATTCCTAACTATATATGGTCTATAACCTATGGTTTTTTCAGTGAATTTTCAAGGTTTTGTAAATGCTAATTCCTAACTATATATGGTCTATAACCTATGGTTTTTTCTGTGAATATATATATGAATATATATGAATATGTGTGTGTGGGACGCAAGGAAGGATTGCCACTTGCCCTTTGCTGCTGCCAGGAAGGGGGGACTCCAACCCCCAGTGACAACCGGGCCAGGAGGCGCTCACTTGCTGCATCAGTCCCTCTGCACCGGAGGCACCTAAAACCTCCACAGGACCCCCGCATAGCGGGACCCGTGCAGGGGGAAACCCGGGCCAAGGGCGCCCGTCTGCGCTCGTCAGTGGCAGGAGGAGGCAGGGAGGGGCACGGACTTATGGCTTTAGGACACTGGACACTGGTACACCATCATTGCCACACTATTTCACTTGCTCAAGTAAGCCCATATTGTATGTACTTTTTCTTCTACTGGAATGGCGACTATAACCAAAATTAGAGAGGGGAAGGTGGCTATGCCCAAAACCTTGTCTAACTCTACCCTTGACTGCTTTCTCCTCCGGGCCACTAAGGCCCTTGATTTGGAGATCCAAGTAGCGGAACGACGGCTATCTGTTGGAGGGGCAGCCCACCTGTTTTGACTGCTGCGCACCTAGTCCCAAATAACGGAACGAATGACACAAGTCAAATTAACCTTACATCTACCATGTCTATAGAAACTTCTCCTCCGGCTCTGTTGCCTTGTACAACACACCAAGCTGCACCAGTACGTTATTTTGCAGGCAAAAGGAAAAGAAAAATGAAACATCTGGAGCACACACGGATTATACGGACTAGATCTAAGAAAAAACTTTTTTGCACTAAACCCAATAGTCTACGTTGAACTACCACAAAGTTCCTCCACCCAAATGGTCCTAACTTAACGTAGCCGTCCACTTCGAGGGAAAGTCTCCACAAACCATGGCAGCACTTGCATCCCTCATGGAGGAAACAATTGCCAAGAACCTATTCTGGAAAGACTGGACAAATTAGAATCAACAATGGTTCAAATGTACACCTTGCTTACCGATAAGACACTAGGGGATGGGGCCAAAAGGCTGGGAAAGGGGTCTTGATCATGGGGGGAGCACCAATCCTGAATTGGGGTCTTCACTTACGTATGGCAATTCACTATCTTGTCCAGCTGTTAATGATTACCCCATAAACGTTACCAATACAGTGCCACAAAAGCACTCTGGGCCACCGAGTTCTGGGTACATGGGTCCAGGACGTTCATCCCCTGGACAGACTAGGCCCAGCCCCTCTCCGGTAACCAATACTGAGAGTCAGGCAGGCCCCAAACAACAAAGACATCAAAACTGCTGCGCAAAATTGAATTAACTAATCGAGATGATAAGGTGACTCTTCACCTCCCACCCGAGTGTTGCCCTTACGCGGCAATTCTCACTAATGTTCCCCTACTGCAGGAAAATCAAATGAATCGTAGACCCAGTGAAAGAATAAAGTATGTCCCTGGCTACTACAAAACACAAGCTTTACAAATAGAAACTTCCATGACATTCTGTTTCTAAGACGAGTAAGCGGGGTGGGCCCTGTATGCAAATCCTTCACTGGAGATTGCATTGTGATTAATTCTAGATCCCCAATTTTAGCCAGCCAGCTGCTTAGTAGGGAGCCACTTCCAAGAAATCAGAGGCCGAGGCAGGGCATTGAAATTTTACCGTTGGGGTTTTTCTACAGGCACTTTCAATGTAGAGAGGGGAACACCTTGGTTAATGGGCTACTACGTAGGTTACATGCCACGCATATGGAGGTCACCACCCTGGAAACCAGAAATAGATTCCAAATATTAAGTGGTTTAGATTCCCAAGACTGACTACCCATAGTTTCCCCTCCCCCCCCCTATAAGGACTATAGAAGAACCACCCACTGTACAGTCAGATGTAACCCCTGTGACCTACAATAATAATCCTGCCCGGTGTGCCCAAGTAATCATGACAAGCAATCACCATGAACCAACTGAGCCCAAGGGAGTAACTAATATCTTAGGACACACTCAGAAAACCACAATCGAACCCCAGGAACTTAAACTTCTATCCTGGAATGTTGCAGGCCTCAGGTCTAAGCTAACTGACCCTGATTGGCGTAAGCTAGTGGACGACTTCCATCTTTGCCTATTACAGGAAACTTGGGCGGTTGAACCTGTTTATAGGGTGGGTTTCACCACTTACAGCACTGAAGCAAAGCAGTCCAGTGTTGGTTGCACAGCTGGTGGTCTTCTAATCTGGGTTAAAAACACTCTGGCCTGTGAAATCAATGTTTTAAATCTCAGCTCAGAGAAAATACTCGGACTAGAACTGACTTCTCTCAAAGGGAATATCCAGGTCAGGCTAATTAACATATAGAATTGCTTTAAGACTCCACACAAGCCATCTGACATGTTAATAACCTTAACTAATTTCCTTGAAACTGCAAAGGGGAAACACCGACTCATAGTCGCAAGGGATTTTAACACAACCATCGAACCTGTTGACTATGTACAAGATCTAATTGTAGATGGCGATAAAACCAAAGGGATTCCTAAGCTACAGATACCACCCATTAATAGACTTACTAGGGTAGGGCATCAGGTACTATCACTCACTATGACTTATGGGGTTCGAGCGTGTAATGGTCGCACTGACTCCGAAAGAGAAGCATGCCACGCGTTCAAGAGGGGGGCAACCAAAATCAGGATTGATTATATCCTCGTTGACGTTGAACTTTGGTCTAGTGTAAAAGATATAGCTGTATTAATACAGGAAGACAGCGACCATAATGCTCTGGCCCGCACACTGTTGGGTTCAGCTTTACTGTATGGCAACCTTGGGCCTAAGAGTGCCCCGGTCATCACCAGTAATAACAATCAAAGACTCAAATGGCAAATGATAATGGCCGATCCAACTGCTCTTCCAAAAATATACTCTGAGGTGGAGCTGACTCTTGTTGATCTGAGTACTAATGCCACCAGTATAGATGACATCATGGCTAAATTCCTTCGACTGACCGCCTCAATCAGACCAGTAATTTATAAACAGTCTAATGGCCATTTTGTAAAACAGAAGTCAGCCCCTTGGTTTAATAAGGCCTGTGGTAAAGCCAAGGCTGAACTTACCTTGGCAGTAAAAACGAAACTCCCCATAGACATTTAAAATCACAGGAAGTCATATAAACTAACTCAAGCGAAAGCAAAAAGGGAATGGGAGGCGGATAATTGGGCCATGCTTGTTGAGGTGTCAAAGCTAAAGTAGAGCCAACTGTTTTGGCATCTCATGGCCAAGGGTTCCCCTAATTTAAAACTAGAAACCGATTTTTATATACAACCCCATGTGTGGGAGGAATACTTTGAAGAGTTATATGCAGGACAAGGTGTCCTGTCTGACCCTGGCTCACAATCCAGACCCACAATCATAGTCTTAACTGAGGAGACAGCCATTTCCTTAGAGGAAAGTATCACAGCCATAAATGCACTACGGAGAGGGAAGGCCCCGGGCCTAGATAAGCTTCCGGGTGACATGTACAAGGCGGAACCCTTAATATGGGGACCACTACTCCAAGTTGTTTTTAATGCCATCATTTGAGGTGGCGAAATCCCAACGACCTGGTGCGGTGCCGAGATCATCCCTATTTACAAAAAAGGGGAAAAAGGGTTGCCCATTAATTACAGGCTGATCAGCCTTATAGATGTCTCCCCAAAAATCTTTTGTAATATCATTTTATCTAGGATCCAACAATGGATCGAGGAAAATAATATCCTGTCAGATCTCCAGGAGGGATTTAGATCCTCCACAAGTCCCATGACCAAGTTTTTAGATATTTCCTATTATTCTGGAAGGAAGTGACGATTAGAGGTGGCCACCTGTATGTTGTATTCATGGATCTAAAAGCGGCCTTCGACTCAAAACATCGTACCCAATTTTGGCTAGTATTGAGCGAACTAGGTCTCCCAGCTTATATACTTAACATCCTGATCCGTATACATCACAATACATATGCAAAGGCCAGGTGGAACACTGATGGCAGTTTGACAAAAGACATATTAGTATGGAAGGGTGTATGTCAAGGATGTGTCCTCGCCCCTACTTTATTCACGATGAAATAATGAGTGTGGTGTGAAGGGGGTGTAAGCGATGTGTATGAATGAGAGATTGCTGGTAGGGTGCTTGCTGTCTCTCTACCTGGGTTTATTTATTTATTGTTCCTTTCTGATTCAATATTGATGCATAATCATATGATTCTTTGATAACAATAATGTGTATAGCTTTTTATGTATAGTATTTATGAAGCAATGATGAAAACAATTTTGATAAAAGAAATAAAATAAAAATATATCTAAATAGATAAAACTGTTGTAGCATGTTCCTGTTGTAAATTGATAGTTAGCCCACGTTTTGAATTTGTGCTGAATCATTCAAAAGAAATAAAGGTCAATAGGGAGATTCCTATCCTGTTGTGTTGTATTTCCCCTTTTCTCCCTGACCTTTTATTTATCTTTCAGAGGGGGTCCCCTAATTGTTGTTTAGTCCTTGAGACTTCAGCAGGAGGCAAGCACAAGTTCAAGCCCTTGGAGAAATATTCTGCAAGATGATGAAGTACACACAAAGTTCCTTCTCCTCTCCTTGGCACTGAAGACACCACTGTAGGCCAACCCAGCAACACAGCACACTGGCAGGGGGCAGTTCACTCCTACAGCTTTCTGATAGAGCGCAAGCTCTCCTGCTCAACATACTCACCTGGGCCCATAAAACTAAGCATATATTTCAACAGGTAAACTTACACTCAATCAATTTTAAATCTTACAATTCGGGATCTATACCTTTAACTTACCAATCAAAGTCATCGGTACCTAAAGTCATAGGGGTTCAAGGGAGTTAGCAAGAAAATAGGTAGAATAATAACATTTAGCATTTCGTAAATAACCACAAACTCAAGGAAAAGTTTAAGTTCTTTTATCTAAGTAAATCTTTAAATTTTGAAACCATGAAATCAATTATTTCTTAGTTAAAATAATGTTGAAACAAACAAATGCAATAATTTGGAAAGAAAATATCGTTAAGCATTAGACAGAGGATGGGTAGAGAAGGGAAAACAGTACAATGACAAACCCACACTTTATAGTTACTTAGAATGGTGTGAAGACCATCCCTGGCCACGGGCTGAGACAAAGGACAAGAATCCAAAGTGCAGGTGCCAGCGGGATAGAACAGGTGTAGGCCAGAATCAGGACAGGTTACGGACCAAATTGGATCAGGACAGGTCCACCACAGGCTAAGACCGGCCCCACAGCTAAAGTTCAGAATGCCAGCGTTGTAAACCCTCTCTGCAGCTAACAGTCGAACCCCGATTGGGTCATCAAACTCCTTCCCAGAACCCCGATTGGGTTATCGAATCTTCTGACAGAGTGCTACGCCAGCACCTCCGCTCTCGATCACCTATTGAGTGCGTTGGGTCAGTGACAGGTCAGCTATTCGGACAAGTCGGACAATCTAACTAACTAAACCTACCCTAGTTATACTATTTTTCAGGTCAGTGTACCACCCCTAAATGTTGCAAATGTGTAAATCCCACAATTGTATTGGTCAGAAGACGATGAGAAGTCATCACACCATATTGATATGAGGTAACTTGTCAATCATGTATTTAAATGTTCCCTCCTATGACTTTATGTTCCCATGCACTTTTATTCCACCCGGCGGTGAATGTAAAAATAACATTTAATATTTTAACATTTTATTCAATTCAGCTTCCTTTGGCAGAGTAAGGAGATCGCTTTTCATAGTTTCTTAGTCCATGTCAGGTTTCTGGCACTGGTTCAAGGCCATTGGCTTCAGTGACTTGAGTTTCTTTGCACAGGCGCATTTCCTCCAGAGATGGAGTTCAGAAATACATTTCAGGCCCAAATGTGATACATGCAAAAATAGAAGAGAAACAGTTTTAGAGACACAGAATAAATAAATGCACTGTATACCACTTATCTCTATTCTATTCCCATTACTTTATTTTTAACTATTGCATAAGAGGTTAAGCAGAACAAAAAGCTTGGCAAAAGCAGGGATGCAAGCTTCTTGCACGTTAGGACACAGAGCAGCCATCTTAGTTCTAGTGCGCAGAAGCAAAAGTTTCCCAACAAGCGAGATAGTATGTCACGTCACGTGAGTGGGACAGACGCATGCGCTGTAGAAAATCCCGCGTAGAAGGAGCCATTTTAATGCAAGCGGATTATAGTTGGTAAAAGCACATTGTCGTTCTTCCCTTAGATACTGGTAATGTCGTGTAATGCAATATTGGTATAACGGAACATGTTAGTTAGTACATTAATATTATTTTCAAGAGGGCTGAATACAAGCAAGTCACTTTACGTGTGCAACCTTGCTCCAACAATCCCCTCTTTGATGATATTTCGTATAATCACTAATTAATGAAACAGATGCCAACTTTTTACATTTCACCCAACTCAATTTATTCAAACTTTCTGTTAAAATTCTTTTCATTTTTCATATGAAGATCTTTCATTTTTTGTACAAATGTCCTTTATGCTCTTCTAATTCAATTTCATTAATATTTATTTTCTTTCCTCTTTTATTTACTGTATATGTTTTTTTATGTTTGCGACATTTGCAACAAGTTATTATCCCTAAAATAAATAGGACTATTCCCATCATTGGCATCAGTGTTCTACCTACAAAACTTTTTTCCTACATTAGAAAACCAGCTACCTACAGAGGAGAGACCATCTATAAGTCTCTTCCATGCACTATCAACCTCCAGTGGTTTAAGTTCTCTTTCTAAATGTGTAATATTCTTTACATACCCCTTAAGTTCTACACTTTTTGTCCCGCACTCTTTTGCCAACAATGTATCAAGAGCAAGTCAATTTTGTAAAACCGTTGACCTTACCGCAACCAGTTCAGTATTGATCATTAACAGTCCCCCAGCAGTGTCAGTCGATAAATGATCCACCAATGTTGACAATTTGCAAATTCTTTGAATATTCAGAACCACTCCCACTGAAGGTATCAATGCACTAAATATATCACCTACAATTTCTGAAAAACTAGCTCTTTTACTACGTATTAGTCCATTAGTTTCTTCTCTGTTTCTAGTGATTGTGTTTACATGATATACTTTTGGGAATACTATTCCAAAATAGCAACTCCCATACCAATGACCAGGCAATTTGTAATATGCTTTGTTCCCACATATGTAATAAATTCCAGGAAATACTGGCTCAGTTCCATCTTTGAAACCCCAACCCCCAATTACCTTATAATTATGTTCACATTCGCTAGAACCAATACATATATTGTTATAGTAACTTTTTTTCTCTTTGTGGAGACAGAGTTTCCCTTTCTTTTCAAAGTCCAACAACATAGCATGAGCTTTGCCATTCAAGGTGTATTCTTTATTTTCTGCCCATTTAGGAATTTTTCGTTTCTGTTCCGTAGCTTTTTTTCTGGAAATCCTCTCTCCTTTTCTCAACTAAATTCAAAAATATCTTTTCTTCTTCATGTAAAATGCATGTTAAATTATTCTTGTGTGCTTCAGCTATATCTATTGTACCTATTGTTAGAAAGTATTCACCCATATAACGAGTTATATCACCCTTAGTATGTACAGGATTTAAGTTACTATGAATAGGAAGTTCAGAGAAAATAACGTCTGAGTTAGAATAATAATATTGCAAAGGACCTTTTTTATAAAATAAACTGGCTAGAATTCTACATGAAATACCATAAGTCAGGGGCAAATGGTGATAAGTGACGCCCTCAGCTACAGATAATGGTAGCTTCATACAAACATAACATTCGCTTATTTCCATTGCCTCTACATAATGTACTAACAAATTAGTAAATACGTTCAAGTGTGTTCTATTTCTAATTTTATTGTAATGTAATTCTTCCTCATCTGATGCTTTTAATTCTATTCTTTGCTGCCTAAAATTAACTATTCTTTCATATATATTTAACTTTTTCAGGTGCATCTACTTTCTCATGAATGTTAGTGCCATTCTTCTCACTTTTATTCATTAAGTAAGGAATAGCTACTGTTAGTCCTAACCATACTATGAGCAGTATTACTATACTACAAATGCATATCCTACAGCATGTTTTTAAGCAATTTCTTTTTTGGTTAACCATTAACAGTATGATCAGCCATTTTCGACTGAGGAGACTTAGCCCCTCTTTGAGACTTTTCATAGAATTTCAACTTGTGAAATCTTTCAAGTTGGTCTCACTTCTTTGTCTGTTGGATCATCAATAATTCGTCATCACTTTCATCACTCAGTTCTAAATTTTCAAAATCTTCAAGGATGACGTAGGTCCATTCAGGGCCTCTGAACTTATTATTTAGTCTTTTCAGCCGTGGACTCTTTCTTCTTAGTTGTTCTGTGGAAAACCCAGTTTGACTTGATATTTCATTTACTTGCACTGATTCTTCATTTATTGGTTTAAGGCAAAATTTCAATCTTTTGACAAAACCAGGACACTTATCTCCTTTTCTGAGTCTTTTAGCTGGTACTGTGCTTTGTTTTTCTTCAATTGCTATTTTATTCTCATTTAGTTGTGGCACAATTTGTACATCTTTGTCGTCTGTATCCCTCTCTATCTGACTTGGTCCAGGTCTTGCTTCTGTTTCTTCTGCCTGGATACTAATCTGGCCTTGTTCAGGAGTGTGCTGTATTTGGCTTTGATTTTGTTCGTTTTCTTTTTCCTGACCATGTTTTTCTACATATATCTGGTCCTGCTCAGGTATCTCGATCTCTTGTTTTTCTTCTTCATGAGCCTTTGCCCTATTATCTATCTATCCCTCCTCATACTCTGGAACTGTGACAGGTATCTGGATTGTCTGAGTATATTGATCTCTCCTTATCTGTTCCTCTCAGAATTACTATTGGCTTTTATTTCTGTAATCTGAGTACGTTCTTCTAGTCCTGACTCATCCTCACTATCACTCTGTCTATCTAAATAAGTTTGACTACTGGTTCTCACAACATCTGCAGGGATGTCAAACACTGGAATCCATTCATCCTGACTGGTGCTCAGTCGTTCATCAGCAACTACTTTGGAATCACTTTCTTGAGACTCCTCAGCTGCACAACCTTCAGCTTCAGTTTCAATAGGTTCAGTCACTCTTTTAGTGTGACTTGCATGGATCCAATTTGGAATTCCCTTGCATTTCACTGCTGTAGTGATGACCAATATCACTTGTTTTGGCCTTTCCCACCTCGGAGCTAGGCAAGATTCTCATGTACGTCTCTTTATCACAACCCAGTCACCTGGAATCAGATCATGTGCTGGAGTTGATTGTCTGGTGACAGCGTCTTCTCCAACCTGGTGAGAGATAGAACACACTTGGTCAGCCAGTTCTTTGCAGTACTCTAGTACTAAATCATCAGATATATATTGATCGATCAGCTTGTGTCCTGGCACCCATGCCTGCCACATTGCTCTTCCCATGAGTATCTCATGAGGACTCAAGCCTGTGTTTCTGTCTGGAATGCTCCTGAGTCCCATCAAAACAAGAGGTAAGGCATCTGGCCAAGCTAACCCAGTAGATTCATATATCTTACCCAATCTTGATTTGATTGTGCCATTCAGTTGTTCTACCACTCCACAAGCCTCTGGGCGATATGCACAGTGCAGTCTTTGCTCAATTTTGAATGCTTCACATATTAGACCAATTATTTCATTATTAAAATGACTTCCTCGGTCTGATTCAATTGTTACTGGAAAACCGAAACGTGGTATGAGCTCTCTGAGTAGTAATCTTGCTACTGTGATGCTATCATTCCTGCGTGTAGGATAAGCTTCTACCCATTTTGAGAAAAGGCAGACAATAACAAGAACATACTTCATTCCTCTGCAATGGGGTAACTGAATAAAGTCAATCTGAAGACAAACAAAAGGACCTTCTGCTTTCCCAATTTTTCCTGGCAATACTACAGTTTTCTTACCAGGATTCATTTGCTGACAAATTAAGCACCTATGGAAAAGACTCTCTGAAACATTCCTGAACTTCGCATTGAACCAAGTTTGTCTGAACAACCTTGTCATGGCATCCCGTTATAGATGGGAATTACCATGGTACATCCTAGCCATAGGAGCAAGCATACAGTCTGACAACACAGGCCTTCCATCAAGGTAAACAATGACACCATATCCAGCCCTTCTCTGACAAACCTATCTTTGCCCATTCTTCTCTTTCCTTTTGTTCTGCATCATTTTGCAAATTTCTCACTTCTTCCCACGTTTTCACTCTTTAAAGCAACATAAGTTGGCAGCTGTTTCCATTTGTTTCGATTTTCTTGTTTATTGCCATTTTATTTTTGGGACAATATTGAGCTAATTGGTCAGCATATCGGTTACCTGCTGTCACTCTGTCATTGCCAGATTGGTGAGCAGCACACTTGACCACAGCCACTGTTTCTGGTAATTGCATTG
Source organism: Lissotriton helveticus (assembly GCF_964261635.1). NCBI lineage: Eukaryota > Metazoa > Chordata > Amphibia > Caudata > Salamandridae > Lissotriton > Lissotriton helveticus. The sequence goes on from NC_136072.1 coordinate 657,197,562, forward strand.
CTTTCAGCAAATCTTTCACACAATGTCCATTTTCAATAGGTGTACCTGATGAAGTCAGAAACTTCCTTTGCATCCAAAGTTGGCCAAAATCATGCACAACTCCATAGCCATATTGACTATCAGTATAAATAGTCACTTTTACATTTTCCCCAATTTTGCAAGCCTTCATCAATGCAATTAATTCAGCTACTTGTGCAGATTTGACTCCAGGTAAATAGGATGCTTCGACTGGACCCAATAGAGTACACATAGCATAACCAGCACTAAAACCTCCTTCCTAATGTCGCATGCATGAACCATCAACAAATAGCTCATGTTCTGAGTTTATCAGTGGCTCTACTCTTATATCTGGACGAGGTTTAGTACAGTATTCTGTAAGATCAATAGTTGTGTTCAACTTCATTTTTAACTTCTGCAAAGTGTGAATCAGGCAATAATGTTGCAGGGTTCAGAATATTACACCTAGCAAAAGTCACATTTTCTGCACCTACAAGGATTCGTTCATACTTAGTCAGCCGACCAGGAGTTAGGTACTGAGTTTTAGTCCTGGTCAACAAAATCACAACTGCATGTGGGACATATACAGTTACTGGATGTCCCATAATAATGGACTCACTTTGCTCAAGACTCATGCAAGTTGCTGCTACTGCTTTCAGACATCCTGGCAATGCAGCTGCCACTGGATCTAATGTGGAAGAAAAACATGCAACAGGAGGCCTCATCAGGTCATGGGTCTGAATCAGAACTGAAAGTGCACAATTGTCTTGTGTATCACAAAACAATGCAAAATCCTTTGAATAGTCAGACATCCCTAATGCTGAAGCTGAGCACAGACAATCTCGTAATTTTAAGAAAGATGACATGCTTTCATCATCCCATTCTACTGGGTCTTTTGCTTTTTTCTTTGTCATTTGTATCAGTGGTTTTGCTAGGACTGCAAACCCCACAATCCATTGCCTGCAGTAACCTACAACTCCAAGATACATTCTGATTTCTTTCTGCGTTTGAGGTAGATTCATGTTTTGAATTATTCTGATTCTTTCAGAAGTAACCCTTCTGACACCTCTCACTATCTGGTGCCCCAGATATTTTACTGATGTGGTACAAAATTGCAGTTTCTCAGGTGATATTTTGTGTCCTTCTTTACCTAAATGAATCAATAGAGCAATAAAATCAACAACACAGTCATTTCGATTCTTAGACGCCATCAGTAGGTCATCTATATATTGCACCAGAACTGACTGTCCGGGCAATGTCAGGGATTCAAGACACTTTTTCAAGATCTGATTAAAAATCGATGGACTTTCCGTGTACTCCTGAGGGACACAATTCCAAACATAGATAAGTCGTTGAACTTGAATGAGAAAAGATACTTGCTCTCTGGATGCAATGGTATAGAAAAAATGCATGGCATAGATCTATTACAGTAAACCAGCCTGCTGCCCACGGTATTTGATACAAAATCACAGCAGGGTTTGGCACAACTGGACAACATGGGACAACAATTTTATTAATTTTGCGGAGGTCTTGTACGACCCTGTACTTTCTGCTTGGTTTCTTTATGCCAATCATGGGTGAATTACATGAACTGCTCATTATCTCCTGCAAAATTCCTGCTTCAACTAGACGTTTTATTTCTAGTGCAACTCATGCTTTTTTTTCTGGGCTCATTTTGTACTGTCGAATATTTGGGTAAACTGCACCTTCTTTTACTGTCACTTTTACCGGATCAATATTTGCCATTAATCTTACATATTTTCCTGTGAAATCCCACACTTTAGGATTTACCGTGTGTTGTAATTCTTTTGGCAAATCTTCTAAGGTAAACTTTTTATTTTCAGTTCCTTGGTTTGCTAACATAATTTTATAAATTCCAACTTCATTTGGGGTTTGAATTTTAACACCATTTGGTGTGCAAAAAGATGGTGCAATTCATTTTGCACAGCAAATCCCTACCTAATAAGTTTACAGGACTGGAATCACATACAACAAACGTATGCATTTCTTTAAAATTGCCAGTTTTAACTTCCATTGGTTCTGTAACTGGGGTACTAGTTTGTTTATTAGAAACGCCCACTACTTGGATCGCTCTCTGCCGAGAGGGGTAGGTTTGTAACATCTGCTGTTCTCACAGTAGAACGGGTAGCACCAGTATCTAACAGAAAGGTAACATCATTTCCTTCAACCTTTCCCTCAATATATGGACCTGACTGATCTACCTGCAAGGATGCGCCAAGTACGCACTCCTCGTCCTCCCCTCTCAGGCACGGTCAGAAACTGTCTTCATCAAAACACGTGTCACTCAAAAGAAATTGGGGTGTCACTGTGTCCCTTTTACCACTTCCTTCCAAATTTGTGGTATCCACACTGTATGTGGGCTGACTCCCAGGGTTTGGTATAGGAGCCAATGGTAACTGGTTTTGTATTACCTGTTGTTGCTGCCTTTTCGATACCTCATTCTGCATCTGTAAATTCAAATGATCATTTGCATGTTATTATTTAATACAGATTTACACTCGTTTTTCTAACGCCCCAACTCGACGCACCCATGACAAGGACATTTATTTTTAGCTTCATCTAGATTAAACTTTCCCCTAGGTTTATTTCTATTTCCATCTCCTTGGTTCTGAATATTTTTCATTTGAAGTTCTTATTGCTCTGCTAATTTTACTTATGCCCACATTACTTTTTCTTCTAAATTCTTTCGCTTATTGTCCAATTCATCTTCACAATATTTTGCATATTTGAGAATTTCATCAATAGGCTTGGCCTGCCAACAGATCTTATGATCTTTAATCCATTGTGAAATTTCTGGTCTTAGCCCAGGCACAAACCGAAAGATGAAATGCGTCATGTCTTTGGTATCAAGGTTTTCTAAACCACTATACTGTTTAAAAACTTGTAAGAGGCATTCATAATATGCATGCACAGATTCAGCTTTATTCTGTGTAGTTCTGTCTATCCTAGTCCAATCAGTCGCTTTTGGAGGTACCTTCCCTTTCAAGTACAATATTACCTGATTATATTTCTTAGTTACCTGATCTGATGGGGCTCCTGTTTTTGGGTCTCTAGGATACTCATCACTTGGCCAATCTACTGTGATTTTACATTCTGTCCTTAAATCAACAGGAACAACAATATCAAATAACCCATCTAAATCTTTTAACAATACTTTTGAAACTTTTACAAATCTTTCGACTTGTCTATACCATTCTACAGGTTTTTCTCATGATTTAGGAAAATCATTTGTAAATTACAAAATAGCTTGTCGAGACCATGGGACATGTACATAACCTCCACCTGGCACTTCTCTCATTGGACACAACCTTTCCACTTTTTCTGATTCTGTTAAAAAATACTCTGATGCAATGCTTTTCGTTTGAGCTTCTTCCTTTTTCTTTATCCATCTAGCTTTCCATCTGTCTAAATCACCCCATTTTTGTAATAGTGATAACAACTCTTTGAACTGCGATTTTCGTCATGACACATTCATGTTTTCTAAATCTTTGTCAGAAAATTCAGCTCGATATGGTTTCTGTAACACTTTCGACTTACCAATTTCATTTGCCAGACTCGTTAACTTTTCATGAAATGTTTTTGTATTTCAAGTGACACTTTGACATATAAACAGCAATTCATCTTCATTTCATGCATTTAATCGGTCTAAACCCACATTTCCAGCAAGCAGTTCTTCCAATTCAACTCTTAATTTAAAAATATCCAATCTCTTTGACTGTGATTTTGGTTTTTCTATTTCTCGAGACCATCTTTCAATTTCTTCTGGGGTAACTACAGTAGCACTTCTCGTACCTGAGGAAGTTTCTATTTGTCTAGAATTTACAAGTGTAGTTTTTCTAGCTGAGCTACTTACTGGTTCTCTTATAGGTAAATCCATCAGAGAAATTTCTGACTCACATTCACTTGCTTGATCATCCACTATTAATGTTTCTTTTCTTGACTGCACTACAGGTGTGGTTAGAACAGGAGGTCTAGAACTGGTTTGCTTATCTCCATATAAAGGAACAACAGACCCTCTAGTTACTGGTATTGTTAAGGCTTCAGGATGTATATTTAACTGGGTAATTTTCTGAGTTAACTAATTTCTTTGTTTATTTATTGCTTCTCGTTCCTTTTCCTGTAATACTTTTTCTAATGATGCCTCATGTATTACTGGAGGAACTAAAGGTGGCTTTAAGAACGGAGCACTATGATTTGCTTGATTTTGCTCCTCATTATGAGGTGCCGTTTTTTTCATTTATAAATCCTCCAAGTAATCATCTTCAGGATCAGCACTTGTCATTACATTTTTAGTTTTATCGGTACATTTACTCCCTGTTTGTTCTTCTAAAGCTCGGACAGGATATAATCCTTCAACTAACATGGACTGCCTCAATTATTTCATTTGTTTATCTCTCGTCACTTTAGGAAATTTGGGATAAAATTTATTAAAATTCTTGTCACATCTAGGTCTATTTCGCTCAAAAGCCTCTGTTTCCCATTCCTCTAATGCTTCATATTGGGTTAATCTAGGTCTAGGATCTAATTCATTAATGCGTGCTCTTAAATTGTACAAAACTCTACCATTGAAGGTACCATTTTCTGGAAATGCCAAAATTCCATCATCTTTGGTATATTCTATCCAGTTTTCTAACCATATGCAAGTGTGATAGCCCCTTTCAACCATCATGTATGATGCGGGCGTATTCGGTGGTGGAATAATAATTCCTTCTCTGTTTTTTATCGGCTTATCCTTTTTAAAGAAATGTTTAACTTTCTTGACGAATGACATTTTTCTTTTATCTCCGTACATGATATAAGGTCTTCCTCTAATCATTTGTTCCTTAGCAAAACCTAGATATTTTCCATCTGGTCTATCTCCTATGAATCCTGGATCTAAATGCCACATACATTTTATGCCGCTTTACTTTCGTGAAGACACTCGTTTGTTTACAGAAAAAAAACTCCAATACCAATGCGTCTCTTATTTTCAATGACCAATCAACATTTAGTATTCAAATAAATCCAGCCAATAATTTCGCAGCTTTTCTCATGAGACGAGTTCTCAGGCTCTTGTACTCACTCCTCCTTTACAATATTACCTCAGCTACACACCCGCTGTCTCAACCAATACCAGCGCGGCTCTGAGTGACGTCAGTGCAGCAACGCAACTGCCTCCCTCCTTTGCAAGGTAATACGAGAATTTCCTTTTATTCACTTTAAATATTCATTCTCATTAATTAACAACGTAAAAACATTTGCACTGTGCCTGAATAACTAATTCAAAGAAAAGAATGATTTGTTTTACTGCGAGTAACTCCCTACCATTTACTCTTCATACACTACACGTAGATCCCTTCCGTCTACCTTTCACGCAAGCATCGGAGAGCCTGGTACGCCCTCGGGCTGACCCTTTCTAAGTGATATAAGGCCAAAGTTTCATCAGCGAACCCCTTTGCCGTCGATCAAGCTCGGAATAACCTGTTACTTCTCCTGTGTGACCCTTTCTAGGTGATATCACAACAAAGTTTTACTAGCGAACTCTTTGCTATCAATTATTCACACATTCATACAGAAAGTCCCTAAAACAGTGCTTCCAGTTTTACCTAACCATGCACTTACTTCCTCAAGTGACCTCACTACAGAGTGGCTTCCATTTACAACCTGTTTATTCTGCCCCCCCCCCGGGGTTCTAAAACAAAACATATAACAGGTACGAACAAATTTAGTTAATACATAAAAATCTAAATAATTTTAAAATTCACAATGCAATTTAATTTAACCGAATAACTACAATTAACTACCTATCTTAACTAAACCCTAACCATACTACTGCTACCAGATTAACTGATAGAGCGCAAGCTCATCTGCTCAACATACTCACCTGGGCCCATAAAACTAAGCATATATTTAAACAGGTAAACTTACACTTAATCAATTTTAAATTTTACCATTCGGGATCTATACCTTTAACTTACCAATCCAAGTCATCTGTACCAAAAGTCCTAGAGGATCAAGGGAGTTAGCGAGAAAATAGGTAGAATAATAACATTTAGCATTACATAAATAACCACAAACTCGAGGAAAAGTTTAAGTTCTTTTATCTAAGTCAATCTTTAAATGTTGAAACCATGAAATCAATAATTTCTAAGTTAAAATAATGTTGAAACAAACATATGCAATAATTTGGAAAGAAAATATCGTTAAGCATTAGACAGAGGATGGGTGGAGAAGGGAAAACAGTACAATGACTAACCCACACTTTATAGTTACTTAGAATGGTGTGAAGACCATCCCTGGTCACGGGCTGAGACAAATGACAAGAATCCCAAAGTGCAGGTGCCAGCGAAATAGAACAGGTGCAGGCCAGAATCATGACAGGTTATGGACCAAATTGGATCAGGACAGGGCCACCACAGGCTAGGACCGGCAACACGGCTAAAGTTCAGGACACCAGCGTTGTAAACCCTCTCTGCTGCTAACAGTCGAACCCCGATTGGGTCATCAAACTGCTTCCCACAACCCCGATTGGGTTATCGAATCTTCTGACAGAGTGCTCCGCCAGCATCTCTGCTCTCGATCACCTATTGAGTGCGTTGGGTCAGTGACAGGTCAGCTATTCGGACAAGTCGGACAATCAAACTAACTAAACCTACCCTAATTATACTATTTTTCAGGTCAATGTACCACCCCCAAATGTTGCAAATGTGTAAATATCACAATTTTATTGGTCAAAAGACGAGGAGAAGTCATCACATCATATTTATATGAGTTAACATGTCAATCATGTATTTAAATGTTCCCTCCCATGACTTTATCTTCCCATGTACTTTTATTCCACCCAGCAGTGAATGTAACAATAACATTTAATATTTAACATTCTATTCAATTCAGCTTCCTTTGGCAGAGTGAGGAAGTCGCTTTTCATAGTTTCTTAGTCCATGTCAGTTTTCTGGCACTGGTCCAAGGCCATTGGCTTCAGTGACTTGAGTTTCTTTGCGCAGGTGCATTTCCTCTAAAGATGGAGTTCAGAAATACATTTCAGGCCCAAATGCCATACATGCAAAAATAGAAGAGACACAGTTTTAGAGACACAGAATAAATAAATGCACTGTATACCACTTATCTCTATTCTATTCCCATTATTTTATTTTTAACTATTGCATTAGAGGTTAAGCAGAACAAACAGCTTAGCAAAATCAGCAATGCAAGCTTCTTGCACGTTAGGACACAGATCATCCATCTTAGTTCTAGTGCGCAGAAGCAAAAGTTTCCCACCAAGCGAGATAGTACGTCATGTCACGTCACGTGAGAGTGACAGACGCATGCGCAGTAGAAAATCCTGCATAGAAGCAGCCATTTTAATGCAAGTGGATTATAGTTAGTAAAAGCACATTTTGAAGCTTCCCTTAGATACTAGTAATGTTGTGTAATGAAATATTAATATCATGGAACATGTTAGTTAGTACATTAATAATATTTTTGAGAGGGCTGAATACAAGCAAGTCATTTTACGTGTGCAAATTCGCTCCATCACTTCCTTTGGTTCCTATCCTTGGCAGAGGTTCGTTTTGTTGTTCCAGAAGTGATCTAAAGTCTTGGGTTCTGGGTCCCCATATTTATACTACTTTTCTCTTTGTTCTCTGAAGGCAGAGAGGCCATAGCCTTTTCCAAACCAGTTTTGGTCAGTCCTGGAGCACTCTGTTTACATTACTCCTTCTTTCCTTTCACAGGGCAGGGCAGAGACATCAGACGCATGACAGGAGGTGGAGACAACATTGTGGAGGGAAGGCACGACCCTATTCAGCTCCCAGGTGCAACTCCTCCCTCCCATCTAGGTGCAAATCTCTCTATTCACCTCCTGGGCTGACTCACTCTGTCTCCTGGAATTCCCAGGGAATTGGACCAGTACAACATTCAGTGATATCATGTTTGAGCACTGATTCAAGTTCTTTTTCAACAGCTTCCTGTAAATAAAATGCAATTAATCCATGTCTTTGAGCAACAGGACGAATGTCCTCATTAATGAGTTATTGTACTTTCATAGCCTAGACTTTTCCTACCCCTGAAACAATGAAGGAAACTGACTTACTATTTTGTGATGTCCACTCATGTTCACTGATATCATTCCCATTTCAGCAGCTGCAATGAAACTGAGTTAACAGGCACTTGACTCCATCCATGAAAGTATATGAATGGGTGCTTGTACTTTTGTTTTCTAATGTTTCATCATAGCTTCAAATGAACCTTGACTTTTTAATGGCTTCAATGCAGCCCATGTATACACTTTACTTTTCGATGACTTCGAAGTCGTGGCAATGGAGGTAGTTTATTGTATTTCTCCTCAGGCATTGTGTTTATCAACTCACCACTGTCGATAATAAAAGGTATTGAGCAATTAGTGTAATCGTTCGGACAATGTTTGAATGACTTTGGTGCTTTTTCATGTTGACTTTTCTCTGACCTGTATTTTTCTTCCCAACGGACAAATCCTACATCCACACCTTTTTCTAAGGTAAACATTGACATTGCACAACCATCGTCTTCACTTTCTCTTGACATTGATATCAAAGAATGTTTGTTGATGATTTAGATGACAAGCTACTTCGTATCGTGTCAATTTGCCTCAATTGGTGTGCTCGCTTGGCCTTGAGGGCGTGCAACAATCGTTGCTTCTGAAGTGTTCTGGTGGCCATTTTGTCTTAGCACTGTAGTTCAATTATTTTTTCCATCGCCTTGCACACCTTTACAAAATGGTTCTTCTCCTCACAGCCTTTGCAAACCTGTCCAATGGTGGGATTTATACCTTCATGACTGACTCACTCTTGGCACCTCTGGCCTCCATGTCAGCAGCTTGTCAGTCGGCACCCTCGTCAGCTCTGGCAGCCATGAAATCTTACAGTGTTTGATGTACGTATGCAGTCTCTCAACAAATATGTTGATGGTTTCACCATGTTTCTGTCTTTCTTGACAGAAAATTTAACTTTCAGAATTTACATTCAGCATTGGATTGAACTTGAGATTCAAGGCTTCTTTGATTTGAACAGATGTAATTTCATCAACTCTCAGCATTTTCTTGATGACCTCTGTTACACCTTCACCAGCTTAATTCTTAAGATATTTGATAATTTTCTTTTTATCTGTTTTCTCCAGTACATCAGTGAAATCATCAAATGTCTCTATCCAAGCAGTCCATCTATTGCCAATATTCCGCTTTTTTGCAGTATCGAATGGTGGTGGGGGTTTCAGGAAGGCGGAGGCATTTTAGCCATTTGTGTTATTGGCTAACACTGAGAACAGAGGTCTTTCTGACAGTGTCTGCAGTCTGCTAGCAACTGCTTTATTCATACCATCTCTAAGGCCCTTTACTGTTCTGGCCTCTGGGTCATCTTAGCCAGCCGGTAGAATGGTGACCTTCCTCTTGGTCTCCATGGGAGCTCATCACCTCTCTGGAGACCTCTAGAGTTGTTCTGAGCCGTCATCCAGCAGCTTTGGTGGTGTGCTGCTTCGGGTATGGACAACTCCATAAAGGCGCTTCCTCTGGGGCCACTCCACCCAGCTTGTTGTATGATAACTCTCTTTACTCAGTTCTGGTAAGCAGATGACCATTTCTTGTATTTGAATTGCTTTGTATGTAAGTGTCTCTTTGCACTGCCTGACACCAGGTTGATCTCTGCTGTGGCACATTTCTTAGATTCTGAGGTTACCTGATCCAATAAATGAGTTAATTTACTCCTGCTTCTGAGTGCTGTCTCTCCCCTTATTAGGGAAATTTTCTTTGAATGTATCCATGGTGCTAGCTGTAGCGCTTTACAAGGTACCACCAGCGTTTTGGTGCAAGTCGGGAAACCGCATCTGTTTTGGAGGAGTCAGGTCAGAGTGCCCCCATACACAGACTGTGATAATTAGGATAAGAGGGCGGCCAAAGCAAGCGTGAGGTTTTGGCGCTGAGAGACTTAGGACTTTCTTTCTTTGAGACAAGCTGCCTCCCTCCCATGAAGATTGCGACTGATGTTTGGAGCCGGGCACAGTGGCATTTGCCATACAGTGAGAGCAGGAGAACTTTCTGATTTTGATTCATTGGATTTCACCAGAATTGTGTAAAATCTATTAATATGCACCACCCTTCTAACAATGAATTGAGTGCAATGACTGAAAAGATGACACAACAGTGTCTCTAATATCAAGTTATCTTACTGAGAAATGAAGAAGTGTTTTTACCTTTGGAGGGCTGAAAGTACGCTGCTGCCTCTAGGATCATTGCAAGGTACATTGTTGAAAATGATACTTATGAATGAAGGGCAACACAGTGGACATGTAAATAGCAATTTCTTTCACTTTTTCACTTTTAAATTCTGCATACAATCTCTCCATTATAGGCAGCTATGGAAATATTTGAAATCGGGGGAGAAGCATTCTGACATGTGGCATCCTACGGTCAGTGTGATTAAATGTTTCATGAGCAGAGATGCAGTGGCGTAACACATTTTGTGGGGGCCCCCTGCAAAGGGCATAGAGGGGGCACCCCACACTCTATACCCCGTCAGGAGCTTTCAGGCCCGCCCGTGTACAGTGCCATGGTGGCCCCATAGAGGTCGGGCCCAGCCTACACCGCTGGGGCTGCATGAGCTATTGTTATACCACTGCAGAGATGGGAAGGACAAATCCATCAGTATATATTTAAAAAGGGTTTAAATTGAGAATGTTGTCCCACATTGAACTAATTAGAATGAACTGCGGTTTGCTCTGGTAAATATAAAAAATGAAGATTTCAACGACAATCTAAAATAGTACGCGCACTTGCCACTAATAAAGAATGCTGCAGTAATTTGTTTATGTCTTTTTAGCAATATAAATAACACAACAAAATGGTGCTCTTTAGATTGATAAAGGCTGTGAACAGCCAAGATGAATCTCCTTAGATTCTAAAGTTACCTGATCCATTAATTAGTTAATTTACTCCTGCTTCTGAGTGCTGGCTCTCTCCTTTTTGGGGAGCTTTTTTATGGATATATAAATATATCTCTCTATCTATATATTACCTACTGGCGATAGCCAGTAGGTATATATAGTTAGGATTGTTTTCCATAGGGAAATCGCAACATTCTATTGGGAATAACTTTGGCGCTGGTTGAGGAATCTTCCTGAAATTTTCCTTAACTTTGCCTCCCAGCGCTCCGGTCCTTCCCTGAAGGTTTGGGGGGGATCCGTCAAGCGGGGGACGAGATAAAAGGGGGGTCCCAAAACGTGTTTTCCACATGTTAATTTCCATAGGGCGGTTGGACTCACTTTTAGCCCGAACGGCTGAATGGTTTTCCACCAAACTTGGCAAAATTGTAGGGACTGGTAGCCCGATGTGCCTTTGCTATGTCTCAAGATATATGCTCCAGTGGTTTTTACGAAAATTAACTTTGAAAAAATATATATTGGGCTACATTGGGCTATATATATGTTAGAGCCCAAATGTAGCCCAATGTAGCCCAATGTAGCCCAATGTAGCCCAAAGATGGCCACCAGAGACAAAAAAAACAAATGTAGCCCAAATATCAGCCAGATGTAGCCCAACTATAGCCCAATGACAGAATGTCCCAAAGTGTTCTAAAGAACAACTAGAGCGCTAACAGTCTTACTTATGACAAAAGTATGGCACACCTAAATTCACTGAAAAAAACATAGGTTTCAGGCCGTATATAGTTAGGAATTAGGCACAAGAAAGCAGAAAAACAAACGTATAGAACACAAAAAGGGGGCAGGGTAGAAACACCCTGACCCCTTAGGGCTGCTCAGGTGGTCCCACTAGGATATTAATATATTTAAACGTTATCCGCTAATAGAATTAGCATTTAAAAAACCTTTGAAATTCACTGAAAAACCATAGGTTTCAGGCCTTATATAGTTAGGAATTAGCATTTAAAAAACCTTTGCAATTCACTGAAAAAAACCATAGGCTTCAGGCCTTATATAGTTAGGAATTAGAATTTAAAAAACCTTGCGAATTCACTGAAAAAACCATAGGTTTCAGGCCTTATATAGTTAGGAATTAGCATTTAAAAAACCTTTGTAATTCACTGAAAAAACCATAGGTTTCAGGCCTTATATAGTTAGGAATTAGCATTTAAAAAAACCTTTGAATTTCACTGAAAAAACCATAGGTTTCAGGAGTTATATAGTTAGGAATTAGCTTTTAAAAAACCTTTGAAATTCACTCAAAAAACTATAAGTTTTAGTGGTGTTATAGTTAGCTGGACATTTTACTCATACAAAACCATTGAAATTGCTCCTATATAGTTAGTTGTACTAACGCTGGGGGGGGATATAAGGCACCAGAATTTGCAGCTCTTCGTGGTAAGTGGGCAGTGGCAGTGTCCCTACCGCTTTTAACCGCGCTACCGGCGTATTAGTGAGTAATACTGGTATGCTGTTACAGTGCTTGTGATAATTTTAACTAAACTCTTTTAAATTCATTGAGCACTGGTTTGAAGGAGAGCGGGTCGCTGTACTCGCGTTGTTTATATCGCACTATTGCTGGATTTTACCGTAGGACTGGCCGCATTTAGAACTCTGCTCTGCTGAGGCACTCGGGAAGCAGACAGGCAGCCACAAGAACCAATTAGAAAGCACTGGACTCGTCCCTCCCTCCCGCCTCGTTCTGACGCCGGTGGCTAGCGCCGTTTGTGCAGAGGGCGTGGAGGGTCCGAGCCAGCTGCTTCCTGGACTCCACCTGCAGCGCTCTAGTTGTTGGGACGCTGGGGGGGATATAAGGCACCAGAATTTGCAGCTCTTCGTGGTAAGTGGGCAGTGGCAGTGTCCCTACCGCTTTTAACCGCGCTACCGGCGTATTAGTGAGTAATACTGGTATGCTGTTACAGCGCTTGTGATAATTTTAACTAAACTCTTTTAAATTCATTGAGCACTGGTGTGAAGGAGAGCGGGTCGCTGTACTCGCGTTGTGTATATCGCGCTATTGCTGGATTTTACCGTAGGACTGGCCGCATTTAGAACTCTGCTCTGCTGAGGCACTCGGGAAGCAGACAGGCAGCCACAACAACCAATTAGAAAGCACTGGACTCGTCCCTCCCTCCCGCCTCGTTCTGACGCCGGTGGCTAGCGCCGTTTGTGCAGAGGGCGTGGAGGGTCTGAGCCAGATGCTTCCTGGACTCCACCTGCAGCGCTCTAGTTGTTGGGACGCTGGGGGGGATATAAGGCGGATGCTCCCTCGGCAGCGCAGCGGACGAGTGCAGCGGGCGCGACGAAGGCGCGCCGAAGTTGCGCCTAAGTTAAGCTCGTCTGCGCCCGTCCGCGGCCGGGCGCGGGCCAGGGCCATACCCCCTGCTCCTCCTTCTAGGCATCTATACTGGAGTCGAGAGGATTTAGTCACCCTTCGCAGTAAGCATCTGGGATCATGCTTACACAGTATGACGGCTGAAGACACTGTGGGCTGTAGCCATTGTAAATTTGTCTTTCATCGAGGGGGTGTCGAAACTAGAGATCAAAATGTCTTGGTCTGTGGACTGCTGAATGTTCGATCTTTATGCAGACACAGCCTTGACATACATGACCTCCTCAGCGAAAAGCAATGGGACCTGGTCTTCCTCACGGAAACGTGGCTCGACCAGGACTCCATGCCGGAGATTACTGAGGCCATTCCGGAGGGCTACTCCCTATTGAGGCTAGATAGAGTACTAGGTAGAGGTGGCGGAATAGCCGTTGTAGCCAAACAGGGTCTCCAATGTCACCTGGAACAAATTAAAATTGAGGGTAGCGAAGCTGGCACCTTTTCTATCTCGGTCAGTGGAAACTGCACCTTGAAGGGCCTTTTAATCTACCGGCCTCCTGGCTCAGCAGCGAGATTCAGTGATAGTCTAGTTGAAGGCATCACGGAGGCTGCACTGCGAGCCAATAAATATTTGGTATTAGGTGATCTCAATTTACATATAGATGACCCAAGTGATAAGGCGGCTAGGGAATTCTGTCAAGTGATGACAGGACTTCAGTTTGAGCAAAAAGTCAAGAGGCCCACACACCAACTGGGCCACCTCCTGGACCCGATGTTTGCAAACTGGGATCAAGTGGAAGCCCATGACCCCGTACCTATCCCGTGGTCGGATCACCACCTTATACCCTTTTTGATCCATATGCAGGGAATGCGCCCGGCAGAACCATCTGCAGATAAACACTCGAGGCGCAGATGGGCGGCCTTCTCCCAAGCTAAATTTAATCAGGCGCTTACCATGAAGGGGGAGCAGGAGTGGAGGAAATTAACACCAACCTGGCCCAGCGGATTACGGAGGCCCTGGATCTGGTGGCCCCACTCGGAATGGTAAGGGTGGGGGGCCGTGCTCAGAGAACAGCACCATGGTATAATGAGGAGGTGCGAGCGGCCAAAGTAGCATGCAAACGTGCAGAGAGACAATGGAGAGCAGCACTTACTGCTCACGCTAAGACAGGGTATATAGCGAACAGGCGCATCTACCACAGATTGATTAGGAAGGCCAAGACTACATACTTTGGCAAGAGGATTGAAGGAGCAGAACACTCCACAAAAGAATTATTCTCAATCTACAAGTCACTTTCGGTAGGAAAGCCTGCAGTGGTGCCCAAGGAGCTCTGTTCGGCGGAGGGCTGTGACCGCATAGCAGAGTTTTTTGCAAACAAGGTGGCGACGATATACGCTACCTTCCCTCAGCAGGTTGGTGACAGCCCTAAGCTTGTGGATACGACCAAGGTAAAAGGAGATCAGCGGCTGACCACCTTTTCTACCCCGTCAACTGAGGAACTTATCCGTATTTGTGGGTCCATAAAATCTGGTTCTCCGAAGGACCCTACTACACCTAAACGGCTGATGGGTAGTTTGCAGGTATTCGAACCTTATATTCGCCATCTACTAGATGCTTCCTTTGAGACGCAGACTGTTCCCATTGCTTGGAAACAAGCAATTGTACTTCCTCTGCAAAAAAAAGCCAATGTAAGCTTTAAAAAACTAGAAAATCTCCGCCCCATCTCTCTCCTGCCTTACATGGCGAAGGTTGCGGAAAAAATTGCAAATCTCCAACTTATGAAGTTTGTGGAGGAGACCTCCCTGCTCCACGACTCTCAGTTTGGCTTCCGTCCCCGCCACTCGACGGAGTCAGCCCTCCTCATGGCGGTAGAAGCCTTGCGACAGGGGGTGGATGAAGGCCAAACTATGGCCTTGATCCTGCTGGACCTGAGCGCTGCATTCGACACTGTAGCACATTCCATCTTGCTACAGTGTCTGAATGAAGGAGGGGTAACAGGTGCAGCGCTTGGTTGGATTCGATCGTTCTTGTCAGACAGGTGCTTTCGGGTCCGCCTGGGCGACTGCTACTCGAGGGAGATGGGGCTTGGACAGGGCGTGCCTCAGGGCTCATCCCTGAGCCCGACCTTGTTCAATCTCTATGTCTTCCCTCTAGCGACAATTGTGGAAAAATTCGGGCTGCGCTTGGTGTCCTATGCCGACGACACGCAGTTGGTCATCTCCCTCTCACGCGTGCCCGGTCTTGCGGTGGACATCTTCAGGGATTGCATGCAAGAACTGGCTACCTGGATGTCCGCCAACTGTTTGAAACTGAATGGTAGCAAGACCGAGGTACTCGTGGTGGGGGGAGGACCGACGGCCTGGTCGTCGGCATGGTGGCCACCCTGCCTGGGAGAGATGCCAGTTCCCTGTCAGGAGGCAAGGAATCTTGGTATGTGGCTGGATGCGGATTTGGCCCTTGGCCCTCAGATTGGCCGTTTGGCAGGGGTGTGGTTCGGCGTTCTGAGAACTCTAAGGAAGGTATTAGATCTCCTCCCTATGGCGGCTCGCAGGACGCTGGTGCATGCCCTTGTCACGTCGCGCCTGGATTACGGTAATTTGCTGTATCTGGGGGCGACGGGAAAGGTCATAAACCGCCTCCAGGTGCTGCAAAATGCAGCTGCACGCTTAGTTTTGAGGCTCCACAAGAGATCTTCCTCTAAAGCAGCGCTTCAGGCATTACACTGGCTCCCGGTTGGGAAAAGGGTAGAGTTCAAGGCTCTCTCTACTTGTCACCGCATTCTGAGCGGTAAAACCCCTGTTCCGCTGCAGACTCTGGTGGCCTGGTATGAGCCTACGCGCAGCCTTCGCTCCTCCCGCACTGGGCTATTGAAGGTTCCGAGAGTAAGGAAAGCCCGTATGGGAGGGAGGTCCTTCAGGTACCTTGCGCCTAAGCATTGGAATGCCTTGCCTCTGGATCTACGGCTGGAACCGTCCGAGACCTCGTTCAGAAAAAGGCTAAAAACTTACTTATACAGCAGGTAGACGTCTTTGAGGGCGGTTGGGGCTCTAATTTCCACTTACCATAGCGCGGGGACACGCCGGTGCGCGTAACCAGGCGCTCTATAAATGTCCAAAATAAATAAATAAATATATTTCGCGCACCCGCAATCCACTGCTGATGATGTCACATATTAGATCATTCATGACATGGTCAGTGACATCACTGATGACATCACAAATGACATCATTCAGGACATCACTGATGACATCATCCACGTGACAATCACATACACCTTTTCATACACTATTACAATTTTTCATCACTCTTTGTAAAATACAGAGTATCATATTTAAATCCATTGTCACAGCAATACAAGTATCTAAAAATCCACTCAGTGATTCATAGATGTATACACACATCTAATCACTTACCTATGGATTCACTCATACATGCTATCAATGAACAATAGAACACTATCAAAAATACTTATACATCTATATAGACATTAAACAACAGCACGCATCCTATTCACATATGAAGTCATCCTACTCACTTATGCAAACAATGGATCATACTTACATATTTACTTAGCAAAACACTTATACAAACACCACTTCTTCTATTCATTTAGATAGTAAGTCATACTTAGTGAATTATAAAATCATTATTACAAGTATACAGTTATCCATACAGTCACTCACACAATCATTGTGTCTTATGTATACTTATTTATATACAACAACTGACACATACACTGCCTTTTATTTTTCTAGTTTGTTGGACATGTACCATTGAGAAATATATTTGCTCATCACCACACCCATAAAGAGATTCACTCCCCCAAACAACTGTTAGAACATGTAGTTTTAACTTCATATATCTACTGAATCAACTATTCACACATCTTTGGACAGTCACACACCCCCCACCGAACCACACACACTTTCACACTCCCATACAAATACTCAGTTAACTAATCAATAACTAATATAGACTTTCACATAGCTAGTAACCAACTGTAGAAACAGTTTACACAACAACTGACAAAGTGATACAGATATTCACACAGTTTAGTCACTATCCACTATATTTAGTGAGACATTATAAATTGGTCAAGTAAACAGTCAATTACACTGCTACTAAATCCTCCATCCAAATATGTATTTATATATATCCACTTATTCTTCAATGCAAATTGCTATATATATAATGCATATTTAAATAACGAAGCAAACCACATTCACTGGATGATGTCATCAGTGATGTCATCAGTGATGTCATTTGAGATGTCATCAGTGATGTCACTGACCAGGTCATGAATGATCTAATATGTGACATCATCAGCAGTGGATTGCGGGTGCGCGAAATATAGTTAGTACAACTAACTATATAGGAGCAATTTCAATGGTTTTGTATGAGTAAAATGTCCAGCTAACTATAACACCACTAAAACGTATAGTTTTTTGAGTGAATATATATATATATAGATATAGATATAGATATGGATACATATATATGTTTGACGCACGTTTCTGTTTCCTTTAATTTTTTTAATTTAAACTCCAAACTCCAAATGATCACTTGCTCGACTGTGTGTGAAGCCATACGCAGAAGGCTGGGTGTGGCCAAGGATCTCTTTAAGGAAATGGATGACCAAATGGATTTGAATACAACTGGAGCAGCCACAGCAACGCAAGGTGGTTCTAAAACCTTGAAACAGATGCAATACATGTATGTACATTTCGCAAAAAGGAAATCAATCGCAGCTGGTAGGTTATCTTGTTAGATAACTACATGTACCCAGGGGGCTATGCATCCTGATCACTCGTATATATCAGGAACCCCATCCCAAGCTGCTAGAGGAATGGTCGACCCTGATGGCATCAACATGTAAACAAATGCTAGGACTATTATCAAAATATGACACTTTGGAATTAGACCAGGTGTTGGTTGAAGTAAAAAGGAGTCCCTGGAAAAACATCAACAGCAGGATGAAATACAGAGTTTCTTCTAAGAAATGGAAGTTAGATGAACAAAATATGAAGAGACTTTAAAACAAATAAGAAGTGGAAATTTACAAGGGATAAGTTTGGCTATGCAGTAGGTAGCATTCTGACCATTGGCAGGAAGTATGATGTGGCGAGGAAAGAATTCAGATGAACATGTGCCCTCAGGCAACAGGAAATGGCAGCATCAGAATCAAGCTCTGACATATGGGATCTGGATGAGAGACAGGTGACCTCTGTTAGTGGCCAAGCCCCCTTCACCACGTCAGAGGAATATTGTTTTTTAAGACAAAATCAGTGACCAAGAAGAAAACCTCCAAAAGGAAGAGAAGGTAACAACAAAGTAGAAAGGATTATTGCAGGGCAAAAGGAATAAGTAATGGGTGAGAAATGTCTTTCAGTAATTAATCTAACCCACCCACATACTCACTCCGGAGGAACAATCTTTATTGGAGTTAGGTCTTTCCTTTTATCCCATTGTTAATTTGGATTATCCACATACTCGCATTGACATGTTCCTATTCATTAGGAAATTAAAACTTCTGAAAATGCATGCTCAGAAAAGAGCGAGAGGTGTGATAGGTGGAGTGAGTGGCCAGTCTTACACTACTGATACGATTTCTAACTTGTTGTGACATTGAGGGCATGGGATCACTTAGGCAGTTGGAGGAGGGAGAAAGAGAGTGGGTTTCTGAGCGGGAGCTACTCTGTAATCTGGATTTGGAGGTAGATAGGAAAAGTTGGAGTGACTTCAAACCCAAATCCAGATTCAACTCAGTAGCCCCACATGACAATATTGATGCGCGACCTCATGGAATTGAGAGTGAGGGATGACGATCAGCTTGCAGAGAATTTAACTAGTGGCCAACAAGCTTCCTTGGAATCTTTTAAAAAAGCTAACTACTTTCTCATTAAACCATCGGATAAAGGGGGACATGTGGTGCTGTGAGATGTGAGAAAATTCACAGCAGAAGCCAAAAGACAATTGGACTTTTCCAGCAGTGACATGAGAACCAACGCTGCTCAATATGGCCTTTTAATTGATTTGTTCCACAGTTTGTTGGCGAGTTGGCATGAGAGGAGAGTTTTGAGCCAGGTTGAATTGTTGTAAAGAAACCCACGACACCAAGGTTTTACATGTTGCTTAAAGTACACAGCCACAACTGAGATCCACCACGTAGGCCATTTATATCAGCTAAAGACAGTCTTCTGGAAAATGCTTCCATACATCTTGACCATTTTTTATTCCCAAATGTTTGCAGTCTTCCGTCATACTATCGTGACAGTATCGATTTCATCTAAAAAATGTCTGATATCCCATGGAAATCCAGTTATATTTTTACAACAGAAGATGTGGCCTCTCTCTATACCTGCATCAAGCATGTACCGGGATTGAAGGCATGTAGGTAAGTTTTCAGAGATAGACCAATAGCATCATATGATCACACCATGGCTCTCCTTGAGATGCTATAGTTTTATCTGGAGCATAATTGTTTTGTGTTTGGTAATCAATGGTATAAACAGCTCACTGGGACTGCTATGAGTAGTTGCTTCACACCTATTTATGCCTGTATGCTGATGGGATGGTGGGAGCTGAATACATTTGGTCAGAAGACTTTGAGGAACACACAACATCTGTTTTTTTGGACACGTTACATAGACAATATTTTCCTGATATGGGTGATCTAGCGGTTCACCAAAAACAGATACTCCACTACTATATACTCACCTGGTCCCATAAACTCACAAGTGGTAAAAACCGCTGGTTGGTTAATCAAGTTTCCACAAACTGTTTAGGGTTAGTTAATTCAATGCTTTCATTCATCACTTAACAAACCCTTCGCAGATCAACAAGTTCTTTACTCTGGTCGATGGACCATTAGTGGAACTAGTTGATGGTGATAATTAAAATGACTTTAACTTTTATTTAAAAGTAAAAAACCACAGACTCCGGAAGTTTTTAACTCTTTATCTAAAATTAATGTATGTCAACCATTCCAAAATACAGTGCAGTCACTGACACTCATAGGAGAGAAAATTGAATTCATAAACACCAAGCATATAGTTCAGACTCATACAATAATCAATGCTCAGAAAAGGAGAGAGCAGAGAGAAAAGAACATCAAGAAATTATATTTACCAAGGATGTTGTGAAAGATCAACCCCCTGGCCAAAGGGCTGGTAAGGGTCCCCCGGGATAGGTCAGGAGAAAAAGACTCCAGGACAGGATTCAGGACAGGCTAGATGACCTCTCTAGAATACCGACGATTGTGTCGCACCCCTCTCTGACACTCTCTTCCTCCTCGAGATTCTTTCATGATCTTCTGATCTAACCCAATTAAATTAGGATAGAAGGTTCTGCTTCTGGTTCTGCAATTGGTTCAGCATCTCCCAGCATCTCTCCCAGCAACAGCATCTCCCGCAGCAAAGAGCTCTCTCCGTTCTTCAACTAACTAACTAAGGCTATCTGAATTATACCTTTTGTTCTTCATGTTCCACCCATTAATGTTTCAATATCGTAAAAATACGAAATATGATTGGTCAGGCAAGGTGGGAAGCTCCATCACACCATGCTTACATGACATTAAATCAGTTAAACTCTTGTTTGCAAATCCATCCCCTTAATTTTTATTCATAAATTTGATTCTCATACGCTTCCACATTTCACTTTGACACAATATAATAACATTTTGAATAGGATTCTTCATTGTTGTACTCTTCACGATCCATTCCCATGCTGTAATACTCAATCTTGGCTCTCTATCAAATGCACAGTCATGACCTTCATGGCTTCACATCAGTTAGGCGAGAGAGGCCCAATACGCACTATTGATCAAGTTGGAAAGACAAGTATTAATTTCACAAATAAAGTGGTCACACTGTATACCACCCACCTCTACTCTGTTCCCCTTTACTTATTAATACTGTTCCTGCATTAGCATTAGTAAAATAGCTTGCTTTCATTTCAAGTAAGCAGATGCCATGCACGCGAGTCTTCAAGACTCCATTTTTGTGTCTTCTGTTCATGGGTCACAATTTCCCACTAAGCATTAATACGTCACACTACGTAGATGTAGTTGATGCATGCACATAACAGTTCCCCGTTTAAAGCAGTATTAGTCTGTATTCATTGTTATCCGCATTAGTACACACATATGCAAGCTTCACTAACCCGCGTGTTCATGTGGTGTGTATTAGTTATTCACAACACTTTGTTAATAACTTTGTTAGTAAGTTGAACAAGTGGATTGCATCCGAGCAAGTCTCTTTTCCACGAAACCTTGCTCCATCAATCCCCTCTCTGATGGCATTTGTGAGCCATCACAAAATTACCCATCCCTTCCCAGATGCCAACTTTAGTCAACTTTAGCATAACTCAGCTTCTTTTCCTTTTCTCTGATCTTTGTCAGTATCTCCTTCTCCTTTCAAATCTTTCATCCTTTTATATACATTTCCTTTAATTTCCTCCAGCTGAATTTCTTCGTATTTCCTTTTTCGTTTCATTCCTTTTCCTTCTTTTTCTAAATGTATTCTTCATTTGCCCTTGCTTCTACAACACTTGCATGTAATCATCATTATCAATACTATTGTCATTATCACAACTACTGGTAATATTAGTTGACCTAGAAAACTCTTCCCAAAATTTGTAAACCATTTCCCTTTCGATGAAATGCTCTTTGTTTTTCTTCCTCATGCACTGTCAACCTCCAGTTGGGTCGAATCTTTATTAATTCTTGTAATATTTTCGATAGACCCTTTAATTCCCTGACTTTTATTAGGAATGTAAATGCAGCAATGTTGAATTTTCAACATACCGCAAATTCCGCTTTCTTTTGCCAATAAGATATCAAGAGCAAGACGATTTTGTACAACCATAGACCTTATCGCAACCATTTCTGTATTAATCATCAAGAAACCTCCAGTCATATCTGTAGAAAGATGATCAACTATTGTTGACAATTTGCAAATTATACGTGAATTTAGAATGACTCCAACTGAGGGTATCAATACACTAAATATTCAATTTCAGAAAAACTAGCTCTTCTTATCTGCGTTAGTCCATTAGTTATTTAATTGATTCCATTGATTCTGTCCACATGATAGATCTTTGGAAAAACTATTCCTAAATAACAACTACCATACCACCTTGCAGGTAACCTATAATAGGCATTATTTCCACACACACATTAAACTCATGTAAATAAAGAATCAGTTCGCCCTTTTAGTTCCCATCCCTCTAAAATTAGGAGGTTGTGTTCACATTCACTGGAACCAATGGAAATGTTATTATAATCTGTCTTAAACCTATTAAGGCAGAAATTCCCCCTTTCACAAAGTGTAGGGACATTGCAGCATGAGCCTCGCCCTTTGCATACATTCCATCTTTCTCAGCCCATGAAGGTACATGAGATTTCCGTTCAGCAGCTTTCTCTGTTAAATCCTGTCTTCTTCTACTAAATTCAGAAATTCTTTTTCTTCTTCACATAATATATATGTTAGATTATCCTTGTGTGCCTGTGCTATATCTATTGAAATCATTGTAAAGAAAAATTCACCGATAAACTGTGCATCTTTACTAGTAAGTACTGGATTCATATTCTTTCTAATAGGTAATTCAGAAAATACTACTGTTTGAATACTCTATACTCTAAGTTTAATACAAATACTGGAGTTTCCTGATTACATAAAATAAACTTGATAAAACACTACATGATACACCATGTGTTAAAGGTATATGGTGATAGGTCACATCTTCTGACACAGATGAGGGTAACTTCATACAGACATAACAATCACTAATCTCCATTGTATTAATGTACTGAAATAACAACTTAGTAAACACATTTAAAGAAGAATCATTGTCTGATTCATTATGATGATAGTTTATCTTATCATCTACCCCTATTTCAATTTTAGTTCCCTTTATTCAATCGACTTTCTCATTAGTAGTTGTATTGTCTTTGTTACTTGTTTCCAATAATAAAGGTACTCCCACTGTTAAAAAATAACCACACGAATACTACTGATAGAATACTACCTAAGCAAAACCTAGGACTTTTCCGTTTAATACTTTGGGGCCCATTAGGATGTCGGGCGATGGCACCACCGCGGTGCTGGTGGGGCGGAAAAACGCCTTTTTCCGCCCGCGAGCAGCGGAACTCATGTCCGCCATATTAGTATAGTAAAACATAGGTAATTTCCCGTCCGCCGCGGAGCCATGCGCACCGCCATCAAAGTGGGCCCGGCACCGCGGCGGTGGGAGCCAATGGAGACTCACCTCCATGCGCAATGGCATACGCCCTGCTCAACAAATTAGGATGGCCAAAACAAGCAGACGCACCGCAGCAGAGACGCCGCCTAATCTGACACGGCGGACACTAGACTGCGGAGCGCGATAGCAGAGCACAGGTCATGAACGCCATGGACCAAGCCCTACATATGCATCCGGTGATGTACCTGCTACAGTACTATCATCAAATGGGCCGCCGCGGACACAGCCGCAGGTACGCAACTACACAACACACAGGCCGACACAGGGTACAAATTCACTACAAACACCCTGCTGGGGGTCACAACACATCCACAAGGGCACCCACACATTACCCACCAGGCACAAAGTCACCCCTCAGGATCCGGGAAACACATCCACCGCCAACTAGCAGCAACCTTCCGTTCCAGCTCACGTCAACATCGCGGTCAACACATGCGCACAAAGCAGAAGGCAGGGCCACTCCAAGGCATGGGCAGGGCACACAGACCACAGGGACACACCACCCCTAACCACAGAGCAACACAGCCCATCAGGTCACAGGCCAGGTGCCCATCCTGTGCACACCCATGCACACCAACTAGCAACAAGCACAGCAACAAGCTAGCACAATTCACACCCTGCTCCACTCAACAAACAACCAGGGAGACAGCCACTGCAGGAGTGGCTGACAAGGAACACACAACACCAGTGTCAATCACACTAAAGGCTGCCAACACCTCCCAGCAAAAACACATACAAACAAACACACACCCTGGATGTAGGTACTGACAGAACACACACACAGAGGCGCCTGAACTGATGCCTGCATAAAGACAACACACAAACACCAC
The DNA here is from genome assembly GCF_964261635.1 of Lissotriton helveticus. NCBI lineage: Eukaryota > Metazoa > Chordata > Amphibia > Caudata > Salamandridae > Lissotriton > Lissotriton helveticus. The sequence continues at coordinate 657,221,926 of NC_136072.1, forward strand.
AGGAACACACACAGAATCACATCAGAAACAGACATACCCTGGCAGCCAAACTGTGAAAGGGCAATGGGAGCACAAACACAACATGAGTGCACAACATCATCACTCAAGAACAAAACACACACAACATAACCCAAATCACACAAGAAGGGCAATTGCACAGACCCACACTGCCACATCAAACCAACCACACATGCAAACGAAAGCAAAAAAGTACAAACACCACAGGACATCAGGGGATGCACATCAGTCAAAGCCAAGGCCACATACACACATCACTGTATGTACAACAAGCAGCCAGTGCACAACAAGCACAACAGCCACACACAGACATGACTGATACAACCTCAACACACAAAGCACAAATCAGTACAGCACAAATACAATAGCACACACAGGAAGTCAAGCAATACAACATCCTACACACATACATTTAACACAACAACAACAGGATGCACCACTCTGGGACACAAGAGCACAACCATCTCTACCAGATCTCTGGGCAGCACACACAGCTGTAGTGCACATGAACATTCCCCGCTAGACAAATAGCACACAAACATCACACAGAAATCATTTGTTATGTTATGTTATGTTATGTTATTAAAAATTTATAAAGCGCGCGTACGCCCAGGGGCTTCTTGGCGCTGGTAAGATAAAAAACATAACAAGAGGTGAGTCTGCCGGAAGAGTTATTTCGGGTAAGCTTTTATGAAGAGGTGAGTTTTAAAAGCCTTTCTAAAGGCAAGGAGGTCTTTACTCTGTCTGAGGGCTAGTGGTAAAGAGTTCCATAGGGTGGCTGCCAGGAAGTGGAAGCTGCTGCCGCCTTGTCGTTTTTTCTTAAAACGAGGAACTTCTAAAAGGTCTTTGTGGGCAGATCTTAGATTCCGTGAAGGGACATATCTACCGATCAGCTGTCTGATAAATAGGGGTCCCTTGCCTTGCAGAGCCTTAAAGATAATGCACCCGGCTTTGAATTCGGCTCTTTGAGCCACGGGTAGCCAGTGCAAACTCTCCAGGCCTGGTTTGATAGATTCCCATTTGGGTACTTTGCAGATCAGCCTTGGGCAAGGTCCAATGTGGAACAATACTCAAGGCCCAAGATCTGCACCACTGCACCACTGTTACCCCTGTCTAAAAATGTGATGCGGGCAAACAGCTTGGTAATGTTGAAGTCACACATAGAGCATGGGGCACAGACAACAAAATTCACAGTCCAAAATAACTTTATTTATCAAGGACACAGACAAAACAGACAACAGGAGTAACTGTCTTTATTAACATGTTGTACAGATGTGACAGTAGAACAACAGTAGACAATAGCAATGCACAAAATGCTGTTCAAATGCAATACAATCTGCACAGGCAAACTACAAACAGGAAGGCCAGTGTCCATGGCACAGATGAGAGCCCAACACAGCAGAGCAGCAGGGCCAGTGTCCATTGCACAGGTGAGAGCCCAACACAGCAGAGCAACAGGGCCAGTGTCCATGGCACAGGGGGAAGTCCAACACAGCAGAGCAGCAGGGCCAGTGTCCATTGCACAGGTGAGAGCCCAACACAGCAGAGCAACAGGGCCAGTGTCCAGGGCACGGGGGGAGTCCAACACAGCAGAGCAGCAGGGCCAGTGCCCATTGCACAGGTGAGAGCCCAACACAGCAGAGCAACAAGGCCAGTGTCCATGACACAGGGAGATTCCAACACAGCAGAGCAGCAGGGCCAGTGTCCATTGCACAGGTGAGAGCCCAACACAGCAGAGCAACAGGGCCAGTGTCCATGGCACAGGGGGGAGACCAACACAGCAGAGCAGCAGGGCCTGTGTCCATTGCACAGGTGAGAGCCCAACACAGCAGAGCAACAGGGCTAGTGTCCATGTCACAGGGGGGAATCCAAAACAGCAGAGCAGCAGGGCCAGTGTCCATGGCACAGGGGGGAGACCAACACAGCAGAGCAGCAGGGCCTGTGTCCATTGCACAGGTGAGAGCCCAACACAGCAGAGCAACAGGGCTAGTGTCCATGTCACAGGGGGGAATCCAAAACAGCAGAGCAGCAGGGCCAGTGTCCATTGCACAGGGGGGAGTCCAACACAGCAGAGCAGCAGGGCCAGTGTCCATGGCACAAGGGGGAGTCCAACACAGCAGAGCAACAGGGCCAGTGTCCATGGCACTGGGGGGAGTCCAACACAGCAGAGCAGCAGGGCCTGTGTCAACTACAGGGTGCACAACAAGTACATGAGAAGCTGCACAGGCAAGGGCACAGCAGCAGTGAGTGACAAGGCGAGTGGCCAGGGAGAAGTGCAGATTCAGGACATGAGAAGCTGCACAGGCAAGGGCAGAACAGCAGTGAGTGACAAGGCCAGTGGCCAGGGAGAAGTGCAGAGTCAGGACACGAGAAGCTGCACAGCAAGGGCAGAGCAGCAGTGAGTGACAAGGCCAGTGGCCAGGGAGAAGTGCAGAGTCAGGACATGAGAAGCTGCACAGGCAAGGGCAGAGCAGCAGTGAGTGACAAGGCCAGTGAATCAGAATCAGAAAAATGCTGTATTCGATTCTTACAAAAATATCATAAAGCTAAATAATCACAATAAAAATTCAAGATAAAATACAGAATAAGAAAAATGCTTTAAAATATTTTTCCGATGCATATTGATTGATCTGCCCTAATCCATAGAGTTTCTATATTTAATCACTTCTTTTAGAAAAGGAACCACCTGTTCAATACACTTTTCGCATTCCAACATTTGTAATTTAAGGAAAGCAATAAGACAATGTCTTAGACCTAATAGTAACAGAATTGGCTTTAAGAACCTTTTTCTTGGAAATACATAAAATCTGCAAAATAGCGTGGTTTGTAAGGTAGTTGTCGAGACGTATCGTCACAAAGACAGATAATTGTGTCTTTAGACCAGTCCATGTTTTTAGGGAAACTAACAAGTTCATGAAAATTACCCAGCCTAATACCGGTAAGAAGCATCCTTTCATAGCTACCCTGTACATAGGTCAGATATAATTGCCAGCCCCAATTTGATAAGAGCAAGTTGTTGTCTCTCACGCTCACTTTGCTACATTCCTCCAGCCATCTCTGGTCACTCAGAAAATTCATACAAAGGTCTTTTAACGTTTTCCTGGACACACTTTTCAGACTTAAGGGGCAGTCATAAAATTCTGGTCTGCCGATCTTAATCGATAGAGTTTTAATAAAACATAACCAGCCAATGTTGCAAACCCTTTCCAGCTTTTGGCAGTCAACGATAATCTCCCTATTAAAACTCATCTCTTTCATTGTCCATATACTGTTCCATAATAAAATTACATTAGTGATAATTATGTCCGAGATATATGGTAGGCCAAGTTCTATGTGACAGACATAAGTAGAGGTGGAATTAGGGACTGCTAAAAGATAACGTAAAAAAGCATTTTCACCTAACTGCAGCGCAGTAACATTTGAGACACCCCAAATGCCTGAACCATTTACAGCAGTAGAAACACATTTTGCTTTGTAAATATCTATTAGTTCAGGAACTGTTCTGCACCCAAGTCTCTTCGCAAAGTTCTTTAAAGCACCAGAGGCTCTCAGAAGCATTTGTTTCCTTGCATGTGTAGCAGCAGACCAGGAACCAGAATGCTCAAAAACGATTCCCAGATAAGAAAATGTATCAGTGCACTCAATCTTACTATTATCTATGTAAATGTCACATCTTTTTCCTCGCTTGGTTCCACATTTCATAGAATATGTTTTGCTGCTATTAACCTTCAGGCCCTTTGTTTCCATATACTCCACACAATGTGTCACCATCATTTGTAATCCGGGTTCTGCTCATTAGTACAGCATCATCTGCGTAAAGTAAAATAGGAACCGGGGATCCAATAATAAAAGGATAATCTTTACAAGAATCAATTACATTAAAAGTGGTGAGGTGTCCCAGGCAGCAGCAGGAGAGGGTCCCAGACAGCAGCAGGAGAGGGTCCCAGGCAGCAGGCACTTCAGGCTGCAGCAGGAGAGGGTCCCAGGCAGCAGGCACTTCAAGCAGCAGCAGGAGAGGGTCCCAGGCAGCAGGCACTTCAGGCAGCAGCAGGAGAGGGTCCCAGGCAGCAGGCACTTCAGGCAGCAGCAGGAGAGGGTCCCAGGCAGCAGCAAGAGAGGGTCCCAGGCAGCAGGCACTTCAGGCAGCAACAGGAGAGGGTCCCAGGCAGCAGGCTCTGTGAGCAGTGGAAATGTGAGGCTCACTCCCACTGGTTTATAGCCCCCTGGGCTCATTTCTAATGTGCAAAGCTGCAACAATTGGTTGTGTACTTCTGCCTCATTCCAAATCATCCAATGACCGCCTCCGCGGTGGCAGAGCACGCATACCACGATTTTCAAAACTGCATCATGCCACCGCGATCGTCGCTCCCATTGGCTGTAGGCAATGCTCCATGGCGGTGATGTACCGCAGGGTCCCGGGGTGCGTTACCGCGATGGTGCATCGTTCAAATTTATCCAATGACCGCCTCCGCGGTGGCGGAGCACGCATACCGCGATTTTCAAAACTGCATAATGGCACCGCGATCGTCGCTCCCATTGGCTGTAGGCAATGCTCCATAGCGGTGTCTCACCGCCGGGGCCAGGCGGTAGCTACCACGATTTAGGCGGCGGAGCATGCCCACCACCATCTACACATGTCCATATGTTATGTTATGTTATGTTATGTTATGTTATGTTATGTTATGTTATGTTATGTTATCAGAAGTTTATAAAGCGCACGGTCACCAAAGGTTTCATGGCGCTAATGCTGTATGATTGCGTTGCATACAGGTTGTTAGTAAGCTTGTTTAAACAGCCAGGTTTTCAAGGCTTTTCTGAAGCCCAGAAGATTGTCGCAGCTCCTGATTGACAATGGATGTGAATTCCAAAATTTGGGGGCTAGGTAGGAGAATCTACAGCCACCCTGTCTCTTGAGTTTGATAGCTGGGGTGGACAGTAGGTGTAGGTGGGAGGAGCGTAAGTTGCGTCTGGGGACATGCTTTGAGGCCATGTCAATGATGAACTTAGGGCTCTTGCAATGTAGCGCCTTGAAGGCAAGGCAGCTTGATTTACATACAGCCCGTTGCTCCACCGGCAACCAATGGAGTTTTTGCAAACAAGGTCTGGCCGATTGCTATCTCGGCAGTTTGTAGATTAGTCTTGCCACTTGGTTCTGAACTATTTGAAAACGGTTGAGCAGGCATAGTGGCAGGCCCATGTAAAGAGCGTTTGAAAAATCAAGGCAGGAAAGTACCAGTGCTAACACCGCCTGAACAAGGGCTGGGTGGGTCAGCAGGTGAGTGATCTTTCTAATTTTTCGCAATTGGAAGAGGCTGGTGGATACTACCGAACCCACTTGTCCTCTAAGAGAGAGATCTACGTTTATAATGACCCCTAGACTTTTCACAGAGGGAGAGGGGGTAGGGGGAGGACCAAATTCCCTTGGGCAGAAATGTGGGCCCCAGCTGATATCACTTTTCCCAGGCAATACAAGTTGGAGAAGTGTGGCTCACTGGTTAGAAGCGGCAGACCCTGAAGCAGAGGTCGGCCCAGGACCAGGGTTCAATTCCCGACGCGGCAGGGTCTTGGGTCAATGTCCACGGACTCGATAATTCTCGCCTAGGTGCCTACGCTAACCATGGGTCCCACTCTGCAACTCTAGGCAATAGCTTGCTTAATCTTCACAACGGCCCTAGCAGCGCCGGGGATGCCTAGCTTCACCTTGGGGATGCCCTCTCACAGGGAAAGCCAGGACGGGTTCCCCAGCGGTATACAGCGCCAGGACGCCACGTAACGAGGTAACAGTGTGCTTTACAAGTATACATACATTACATTACATACATCAGTCTTGCCTGAGTTAACTTCAGATGGTTAAGGTCCATCCAACGTTGGATATAAAGCATCGTGGTTTTAAATTCCACGGCAGAGTTAGGGGAGTCCAAAGAAAAAACCAACTAGAGGTCGTTGGGCGTAATTAAAGACTGTTACCTTCCTATGCTTTAGTGAATGGATAAGTGGCCTAAGGTAGAGATTGAACAACAAAGGGGAAAGGGAGGAACCCTGTGGTACCCCACACGAGATGGATACTTCGGGGACACGAGATAGATACTTTGGGGGCCGTAATTGTGACAAGGCGTACTGCTTGAGTTCTACCTGTAAGGAAGGACTTAATACAGTTGAAAGCAGGGCCTTGTATAACTGCTTGTTTAACGCGGTTGCATAAGATGTTATGATTAACCGTTTCGAACGCAGCCGACAGATCAAGGAGCACCAGCGCCTGGGAAGCTCCTGTGTCAGCATTAGCTCTCAGCGTATCCATAACCGCAAGGATTACTGATTTCGTTGAGTGCGCAGGTTGGAAGCCAGCTTGATTAGGCTCCAGGTATTCAGATTGTTCTATAAAGTTAGAGAGGCATCTGGCCACATGGGTCTCCATATTCTTGGCTAGGAAAGGTAAAAGGGAAATAGGGCGATAATTTGAGGAGTTTTTGGGGTCATCCCCAGGTTTTTATAGCAGTGGAATTACCGTAGCATTTTTGAAGGTGGTGGGTCCCTCCCCATTACTGAGGGACTCGTTCAGAAAAGGAAGAATACTATGGGGCAGTGCAGAGAAGACATCTCTGAGGACCGGGGGAGGACAGCGGTCACTGGGGGAGCCAGATTTAACACGAGTCAAGAGGTCTAGTAGCGTGGTAGGACATATAGCTGACAAGTGACACAGGCAAGATTGTTTCTGGAGATATCATCGAGTGGATCCCTGTTGACATTGGGTGGAATGCTCGCCTTTATAGCAGCGATTTTGTCCAGAAAAAAATCGTTTTGGGAATAACACAATTCTTGGGTTGGAGCTTGGGTGGGTAAAATTCGCTCATCGCTGCTCAGGTCGTTCACAATTTGGAAAAGTTCCTTTGATTTATTCTGGGCATTCAGAACTTTAGTAGAAAAGTAGGCAGCTTTAACTGTCAACACAGATTTTTTATAATCATTGTGAACTAGCAGGTACTGCTGTCTGTCTGCGCTTGAATAGTGACGCCTCCATTTCCTCTCAGATTGGCGGAGCTTAAGTTTTTGATCCTTTAGTTCACTAGTGAACCACTTGTGGGCATCAGAGTGTCTAGCCCGGGAAAATTTAGTGAGAGGGACGTGTATGTCACTGGCCGACAGCAACCAGTTCGCAATGTCCTGTGCCATAGTGTTGACATTGGGATTAAAGATAGGTGTGGTGCTGGCTAAGGTGTTAATAAAATCATTTTTATCAAGGGTTCGCCACTTTCTTGTCGTGCCCCCCGGCGCTATAAGGGTCTTGGTCCTGCCATTAAAAGTAACCTTGAATTTGATCAGATAGTGGTCAGACCATATACAGGGAGAGATAGAAGTCACTGATAGAGTGAGATTGTGGGTCCAGATTTGGTCCAGAGTATGTCCTTTTATATGGGTAGGAGAAGATAAGTGCTGGGACACATTTAGATTGGAGAGCAGTTCAGAAAGTTCGGTTGCATGTGGTCCTCCGAGAGTGTCATTAAACCAATAGTTAAGATCACCGATAAGCAAGATCCTTGCATGGTTCATGACAAGGTTGGCCATTTGTTTACTTAACGAAAGTGGGAAAGAGGGCATGGGTTGGGGAGGGTGGTATAAAAGCACCAGCCGAGAGATCTGATGTCAGTGCCTAATGTAATGACCAGATTCTCCGCTTCTGGCAGTTCAACGGAGGTCAAAGTATCAAATTTATGATTCTTGTGTATTATGGCCGCGAAATCCCCGCCCATCTTCCCTGAGGGTTGATTGACTGTTAAGATATAATAGTCTGAGGGGAGGGCTGCTAGTATATCTGGCGTAGAATCCTGGGTAAGCCAGGTTTCGTCGATCAGCAGGACATCCGGTTTTTCTGGAGCTAGCAACAAGAAGATGTCCAGCTGATATTTCACCAAGGAACGGGTGTTCAGATAAAAAACACGGAGGGTGGTCACATTGTTTAAGGCGGAAAGGGGAAGGGTACTGGAGGGGGCGGGGTTGAGCAGCCCACCTGTTCTTGCAAGATACCGTTAGTCAGGATGCGGTTATGGGTAGTAAGTTCTAGGGGGACTGGCTGTAGTGCTAGCTTTCTGAATGCTCCAGGGGAATAGGAAATAAATTGGCCAGTGTTCTTGACCCTAGGTCCCGGTCGGGCGCGGATGGGAGCAGACGGGCTTGCCTTTGGCGCACCGCCCCCGCGCCCGCTGCGCTTCCGCACTGTGATGGACATTTATTCCTGGCCCGCCTCCAAGCTCCACCTCCTGCCGTCCGATTGGATGAGGCCTAAGGTGGGGAGCTGGATGAGAGGGGTGCGACAGAGTGAGTAGGACTTACATTTTTAAAAAGGCAACGCGATTCGGATCAGTGCAAACAAGTATTTTCTAAAGCATAAACAGTTTTAAAAACAGAGCGCTAGCAAGTCATGTCCGCGCAGCAGTCAGACAACAATAGCCAATGGCTACCGCACTTGTGAAAGGGGTGGTGCTGGAGTTGGACGGCCGGGGCCAGGTAGTAGCTACCGCGATTAGGGCGGTGGAGCATGCCCACCACCATCTACACATGTCCATATGCCAATGGCTACCACACTTGTGAAAGGGGTGGTGCTGGTGTCGCACAGCCGGGGCCATGCTATGGCAATGTCCATTGTGAACATTACATCAGTAGACAGCAGCAACCTGGTTAGGGGCACATGATAGGGCACACAATGGCATTATCACATATGATACACAGGTGGACGCACATTAAGTGTGAGGCACATTGGTCTGTGGTCCCTCCCATGTCACTTGGGCATTTGATGGTGGCTGATGGTACACAGTGTTAAGCTGGTCTGAATAATGTCTTATGAATAGGCTGTCCTGTTTTCAGTTTCTATTTTTGGTAAATTCTGGTGGAGTTTTTTCAGTGTTTTCAATATCTTAAAAAAATGTTTTTATCAGTGGTTACACATTTTCGCGCCACTAAAAACAACAGAAAAAGTGTTTTTCCGGTGTTTATGGAACGTTTTGCTGGTATTATTGCTTGCTTTCTGCACTGAAAGAACATGGTATATAGACAGTGTACTTATAGTGTATATGAGGTCCAAATAGATTTTTGCAAATTAATCTTATTGTAGTACACCATACACTACTTCTTCAGTGAGTCTTTGGGTCATGTGTGCTCGCGCTTTCCTTCCCATGTAAACTTCTGTGAAAAGGCCCTCTCAGCATTCATAGCCCCATGGGCTGAGAACCGCCAGCTACGGGGCACAGTTGGGATGACTCTTTCTTTGATGCCACATAAAGCACGAAATGATAAATATTTGCGTTTTAGTTCCTGGGCATAAGCAAACAGTGCACCAGAATGAATTAAAAAGTCAATAGCATCCCTCATTACCTCTGAAGATTGTAAAGATGCTTTCAGCATACCATCTAACAAGTGGCAAAGATCTCCTACAGGGAATCACTTCAGCTCGAGTATCAATTTTGACAGGTCATCACACAAATTTTTGATATACGTAGCTGAATCACTACAAATACAAACAATATCACTCCAATCTTTGTTGAACTTGGAATGAACCTTTTTTGCAGAGCATAACAAGTGACACTGTGTTCCATGTTTTCCAAAAGTCTGGTGTCACGTTTTCATCACTATCCCAGATGCTTGGTGATATATATACTTGTCACTATACCTTCCATTTAATGTTTAAAGCCTGAGGTGTTGGCAATTCACCTACTATCAATACTGACCCACTAGAAACAACTGCGGGCTGATGTATTAAGGGTTTTTACTCATTCTCTGTGGGTAAATGTGATGACACATATTAGGAAAGATTTTTATGAAACCAGCCATTTTACCTATTGGTGAAAGAATCACATGCAGCCAAAATATCAAATATGAGTTTGATATTTCCTAATTCTCTATAGTTTATAAAATAATTAAACTAGACCTCAAACATGAACCTAAGCCCTGCATCTTTAGACCGAAGGCCACAAAACTGAAAAAGTAAAAGGAAGAAGAAACAATATTTTAGTGGCATCCCTAAAGAACAAAACTCAAGCAGAATAATATTAGCCAGTCTTTCTTACTGCTAGATTGTATAACAAAGTTACATTTTATTGACCCCTTCAGTAAGAAACAAATGACTCTTTCACTCTCTTTTTCCTTTCTTTGAATGGCATTTAGTTTGTGGTTGTCCAGGTGTTTTTTCAGTGTTTATATGTTTTCACCAGTGAGGGCTATTTTTCTTTCAGTGGGGTTTTATCAGTTATTATAGGTTTAAACCTAAAACCCCACAGCCTACTTATGAATCAATGTGTTGTGTGTCGGTGCTGGCCTTGGCAATGCTTGTCCCACTGTAAGGTGTTGTCACGTACTTGTGCTTTCATTTTAAGCTCATGCACACTAGGGACATTTTTACAGCTACTGTGATCTTTGTGTTTTGGATGTGTGCCAAGTTACATACATGTATTGATGTGTGACAGGTACAGCCGATGTGAATGAGACAGTCATGATGTGTATGTGTGCATTCACATTGACCAATGTGACCAATGTGTAGTTTGTGGCACTTGTGTATTGCTAATGGATAGGTGTGCCCTCGGTGTGTCTTATCTGTCCACCCATGTGACTTGGTGTGCCACGCATTTCTCATGGCAATCTGTGCTTTACCATCACATCCTTACATGTATGCGCTGTGTCCATCTCAGGATGGTTGTCAATGACATGTGTCCATTTACATCTCAACTAGGAGGACAGTGCTGGAGGGCATGGAGGATATAGTTATCATTCACAAGTTTCGCCTCGACAGACCGACACTGAAGACCCTTTGTGATCTGTTGGAGCCCCACCTGCAGCCTCGTCGCCACTACCCAACAGCATTCACACCCACATATAAAGTGATGGCAGCCCTGCACTTTTTTGCAACTGGTTCCTTCCAGGAGACTGTGGCCAGCACTGCAGGGATGTCGCAACCTGTGTTCAGCATGGTGCTGAGGGATGTACTTGCAGCGATGATGTTATTTAAGGATAGATACATACATTTCCCTAGGGGACCAGAATTGGCCGGTTTGAAGGGTGACTTCTATCTGAGTATGGGAGAATTTTGCGAATCAGCGGTCCGCAAATTCATGCGAAATCGCAAAAAAATTGGCGAATTTGCGGATTTTCTGGCGAAATTGCGGATTTTTGGGCGATTTACTGGAGTACTTTCTACTGGCTAATCAGTAAGTGCTACCTCGTTGGGTAAATGTATTGTGCTTTTCCTGCACTACAGCTGTGTAAAGGCCCAGAAGAGTTGTCTCCAGTGACCCCGTGTGTCTGTAACATTGCCACCGCGCCCATAGGCACCGAGGTCCCTCGAGTGAGCTGTCCATCACAGTGGGGGAAAGGGCGGGAAGAGGTTGCATAGCCTAGTGTGTGTGGGCTGGGGCTGGGCTTCTGTGCGAGATCACATGCTTCTTGTTTATAAAGGGTCAGAGGCCGATCAGTGCAGCAGATGAGGAGAAAGCAGCCTCCTGGTTACTGGAAGTACAGGGGGATTGCGCTCCAGAAACTCGTGGATGCCTAGACCCCCATCACGGATTAAAGCTAATTGTAGACGGTAGATCTGGGGAGAAAGCACACCTGCCTAGCATCGACCGTGCTCACTAGATTCTTGGGCTGATTATAATGCGTTACTGAATTTAAGCTTCAACTTGGGCACCTTTTATCTGTAAGGGCTTCCTGCTGAGGTTTAATTTTAGTGACAGGAGCCTCGTTGCCTAATTGTAACTATTCTCTGACCCTGCTTCGAGGGTCAGAGCAGGGTCAGAGAATAGTTGCAAGTAGGCAACGAGGCGCCACTCAGGAAGCACTTACAGGGTTACAGCAGGTGCCCAAGTTGAAGTTAATTTCTTTGTAACCATTTTGTAAATGGTTACAAAGAAATTAGTTTCAATTTGGGCACCTGTTTTAACCCTGTAAGTGCTTCCTGAGCAGAATTCGTCCCGCTCGAGGATTCGCGGATTTTGCTGCGATTTCGCGTGATTCGCGGATCGCGAAATTGCAGAAAATCCTCAAGCGGAACAAATGTTATGCCCATGCTTACTTCTACCCCCTTGGGCACATCCCACATGTTGTTGGTGCCATCGATTGCACCCATGTAGGTCTGGTGCCACCACAGGCGAGTGAGCACATTTTCAGAAATCGGAAACATTATCATTCGATCAATGTGCAGGTGGTGTGCCTTGCGGACATGACCATATCACATGTTTGTGCAAGATTCCCCGGCTCTTCCCATGATTCCCATGATTCTTACATCCTGAGGAACAACATTGTGCCCCGGATAATGGCAAATCTGGTACCAGAGTGTTGTTGGATTGTGGGTGAGTATGCCTAGTGGTATGGTGTGCTGTGTGTGTGACCTGCTGCCCTCTGCCTGAGCAACATTGCAATGTGTGTTTGTCTGTCCTAGGTGACCCTGCATATCCCAGTCGGCCATGGCTGCTAAACCCACTACGAAATCCCAGGACACCGGCTGACATCAGGTACAATAAGGCCCATGTCAAGATTCCGCTGCCTTGACAGGACAGGAGGAGCACTGGAACACTCGCATGGGAAGGTCTGAAAGAACGTTGTGGCATGCTGTATGCTGCACAACCTGACCATTCACAAGGGGATCCCCTGCTCCTGGACGATGATGAGGACCCAAGACCCCCGCATGTTCATGGCCATGAGTCCAGTGATGAGGACAGTGGAGAGGAGGAATGAGTTGACATGCGTCAACAGCTCATCAACCGCTACTTAACTTGAAGGTGTGTAAAGATGTACGACTTGTACATTGTCTGTTGTGTTTGTTGTTGTTGTGAGGGCTATCTGCGGATGGTATTGATGTTCCATTTGTGGAGGTATGCTGGACTCGAATTGTTAACACCTGCTGCGCATGGTGATGTATGCCTGTAGTCTAATGTGTATGTTTTGTGTAGTGTTATGTCTGTGATGCCACAATGACACCAGTGACTGTTGTTCTGTTGTGTCTCCCTAGGTGCTTCAGAATAATCCTGCCCTACATACTGTACATCATTTGGACACATCATGGACATTTTCTAATCTGTAAATATTGCACTAAAAATAATACAGCACAAGATCTGGTGCGTCAGGTTTTTTATTGGCAAAGTGGACATGTGAGGGGTGCGGGAATATTTACATGAAGGTGGTGAATGGGCAGTGATTTGACAGTCATGGTAGATGAGATGCAAGAGTAGACCCCACATGGATGTGGTGACCCAGTCCAACAGACAAGTGCCATTGTCAAGGCAGTGTGGGGAAGGACAGTCCAAACAGTCAATGCAGTGGGGAAGAGGGTTGCCATCAGGGCTGGCTCCGTGACTGGCGTGTGGCTGGTGCTTTGCCTCCGGAGACTCCCAGGCTCTTCTTTGGACGCCCTCTTGATCTTTTTGGCGGTAGGGGGCCTGCTGAATGGCCAGCGGCGTCTGAGGACTCGCCCCTCTCTGTTGGCGCAGGGGAGGATGGTGCACTGTCACCCTGCGGCACAACAGAAGGGGGTGGAGGTGTTGGTTGTGATGCAGCCTGTCCCTCTGCAACGCCACTTGCTGGGCCATGTAGTCCACCATTTGACCAAGGAGTGTGTCGATGGACCTCATCAGCAGGATGAGCTGACATAAAAGTTTGTCTGACCGGCCACTTTGTCCCTGGACCTGTTCAAACGCACCGATGACTCTGGTGAAGTGGTCCAGGGATGGTGTGCCTACCTCCTGAGGTCTGGGGGGACCATAGCCCTCCCACCTGCCATGCTGCCACAGACCTGTTGCCTCACCACGGTGGGTCCCCGCACACTCTCCCTGCCCTCCACAGTTTGTGTTGTGTCCTGGTCATCCCCTGGGACAGGGAGGGTGCTGGTGGTGGCCGAAGTGGCAGCGGTGGAGGCACAGGCCGTGACTGCAGGGGTCTGCTGTGCAGTTGTTGGTGCAGCAGACGTGATGATGGGGAGGATGGGGTCCTGGGACCTGTTGGGCCTTGGCACACCAGATGGGCCGGCCAGGAGCTCATCGTCCAAACTATCCTGGGAGTCAACATCCGAGAGTCCATGTACCAGGGGTGGAGACTGGCTCTGCTGGTCGTTGTTGTCAACAGCAATGAGTTTTTCATCACCTGTGGATTAGATTGTGAATGGTCATTGACGGTCTCTGTGCAAGTATTCTGTTAGCTGCATGTAATCAACTGTCTTGTACACTACACAATTGTGAGATCTTCACTATTATTAGTAATGACATTACTGGAGATAATTACATGGTGGAGAGGAACATGAATAACTGGTACATGTAATGTGTCGATGCATTGCATGCAACTGCTGCTGTGTGTTGTGGTACAGGCCTCCCTCCCCCAAACAGACCGCCCAGGCAGGATAGATACATACCTGTTAGGTGAGGGTGGACAATGCAATGGCTGACACATGCTCCTGGGTGGTGGGGGGACTCCATCTTGGTAGGCTGTGGGACAGGGGGCATGGTGGGAGTAGTAGTACAGGCCTCCCTCCCCCAAACAGAACTCTCATGCAAGATTGATACATACCTGTTAGGTGAGGGTGGACAATGCAATGGTTGACACATGCTCCTGGGCTGTTTGGGGGAGGGCTCCATCTTGGTAGGCTGTGGGACAGGGGGCATGGTGGGAGCAGTAGTACAGGCCTCCCTCCCCCAAACAGAACTCTCATGCAAGATGGATACATACCTGTTAGGTGAGGGTGGACAATGCAACGGCTGACACATGCTCCTGGGCGGTGTGGGGAAGGACCCTTCCATCTTGGTAGGCTGTGGCACAGGGGGCATGGTGGGAGTAGTAGTACATGCCTCCCTCCCCCAAACAGACCTCCCAGGCAAGATGGATACATACCTGTTAGGTGAGGGTGGGCAATGCAATGGCTGAGACATGCTCCTGGGTGGTGTGGGAGGAGGGCTCCATCTTGGTAGGCTGTGGGACAGGGGGCATAGTGGGAGTAGTAGTACAGGTCTCACTCCCCCAAACAGATCTCCCAAGCAAGATGGATACATACCTGTTAGGTGAGGGTGGACAATGCAATGGCTGACACGTGCTCCTGGGTGGTGGTGGGGAGGGCTCCATCCTGGTAGGCTGTGGGGCAGGGGT
The DNA here is from genome assembly GCF_964261635.1 of Lissotriton helveticus. Taxonomy (NCBI): domain Eukaryota; kingdom Metazoa; phylum Chordata; class Amphibia; order Caudata; family Salamandridae; genus Lissotriton; species Lissotriton helveticus. The sequence goes on from NC_136072.1 coordinate 657,237,055, forward strand.
ATGGTGGGAGTAGTAGTACAGGCCTCCCTCCCCCAAAAAACTCTCATGCAAGATGGATACATACCTGTTAGGTGAGGGTGGGCAATGCAATGGCTGACACATGCTCCTGGGTGGTGGGGGGGGGGCTCCATCTTGGTAGGCTGTGGGACAGGGGGCATGGTGGGAGTAGTAGTTAATAATTATTTTAATTGAATTATTTTATTTTCCGTAGCGGGTTGTGGGTTTATAGGGGACTAGGGTGGGAAGTAATTTAATTGTAATTCATTAAATTTGTTAATTTAATTATTGGTATTTATTTCGAATTGTTTGTTAATTAATGATTAATTTGTAATTAATTAATTTTGAATTGGTAATTCATTTTGAATTGGTAAATAATTTTTATAAATCGATTAATTGATAATTATGTTAATTGTATTAATTTATTTTCTGTAGCGGGTTGTGTGTTTATTGGGGAATAGGGTGGGAAGTAATTTAATTGTAATTAAATAAATCATTATTATTTATTTATTGGTATTGATGTTAAATGTATTAATTGTTAATCGGTAATTAATTTGTATTATTATGAAATTAATTTTAATAACTAATATTTATTTACACTTTTAATTCATTAATTATTACATGATTTAAAATTTGTAATTTATTTTAATACATTTTTTATTGGTATTGATATTTAATTTATTTGTATTAATATATTAAATCTTTACTTTCCCTACTCTGAGGTTCCGTAAAAATTATTACGATGTTCTGGGCCATGCCGAATATAGACGAGTTTGGTATCTATGAACCGCAAATGACGAGTTCGGCAAGTGTGTGTATTTTCGCTACACTACCTGCCAGGGTTCGTCTAATATTACGTGTTCTTCGTCTGAACCCTTAGGTTCCATTTTAGATACGGCATCCATCTTGTTTCTTGCCCTCACGTAGTCAGCGAGCAGGTAACTGTTCGCCCCTTGACCCTCTAGTTCCCAAGCCTTGCGGAAGACGCATATTCCTTTCATGCGTCTTTATGGCCGGAGGAATGACACAGCAAAGGCAGATGGCTCAGCTTGAGGGTAATCTGGCCGTGCCGGCCTATTGTGACAGCCGTGCAGGCGATGGGATCCAACTCTTTGATCCTACGATCATGCTTCCTATATTACCCCCACACTCTTTTCTCTACACGTGTCTGACTTCCTTGCAGCTGCTCTTGTCTCTTCTTCTTTGTCATTTACAAACTCTAATGGGTGTGCCTAATGGTGGGAAGATGTACTTTTACAGTTGGGAACCGGCATGGCTATTGTAATTATGTTCCGGGATTCTGAACACATGAAAGCGACCCTTTTGAAGTCTACTGTGGGAACTGGATTGTAATCTTTTGTCCACATGTTATGCAATGGCAACATTCTGTATAAAAGAGAGCGACCAACGTATACAATTTGAAGCAGACTCTCAGAACCTACACACTGTTGTACTTCTTGTGACTTTTGCCTCCCTGCAGTAATAAACGCTGATCTTTGACGCCGAAGGAAGTATCCCGTGTCTCTGTAATTTGTGCGCCGAAACAGGTATCCACTGAAGGTTATAGGTGTTGTTCCCTGGCACCGCTGGTACTGTTAAAAGTCCAGTCCTTCAGTTGGCGCCCAACGTGGGGCGACTTCAGCGGTACCGGTCCAAAGCCTGATGATCGTGAGGAACTTCGTGTGAAATCTCCGAGGGAAGGTGCACCCCGCTTCATCGATCCTATTGTCGAAATAAGTGGCCCGAAGTTTTTCCCTGCGAAGATTCCCGCCTCCTGACGGCTGCGACGGACCGATGCCCTGACTGTCGACCTGTCTTCGACGCCCGGCGTAGACCTTATGTACAAGCGAGACGACAGACGGGCCTTCCTGGTGACGCCATTGAAGTTCTGAGTTAAGTATTTGTGGGTCGCTCCCAGTCCTTAGTGGTTGTTCTAGCTTCTTGAAAGCTTTGTTGTTAGCCTTTAAGGTTTTGTTGTAATAGCTCACTGAGCTTTGTAATAGCCTCCTCAGGCTTTGTGGTTAGCTCTCCGAGCTTTGTGATAGCCTTAAGGCTTTGTTGTATTGCATGGTTCCATTGCATTTGTGGTTCTTAGTATTGGTCCTTAGTGTTATTTGACAGTTGCAATTGCCAAAAACCGAGGGTTTTGACTTGCACGAGGTTTAATTACTTCGGTAATCCTTGAAGTTTGATACTAGGTTAGTGTGCACGATGCCTAGCCATAGTGGTTTGTTTCGTATTTTCAAATGTTGCGCAATGGATTCCCGGTTGGAGGACTCGTGTCCGATACCTCCAGTTGGAACTCCGATACATGATCTTTATAGTCGACATGGGGTGGGTCCTATAATATATAATGATTACTGGGTCCGCTATACAAAGAAAGACGGTGACCTTAGATGGCCACCACATGGAACTTTTGAACTTTCGATTTTAGATAATCTTGAGGCTAAATTATTTTTAAAGAAAGCTAGGCCAGCTATGTTTGATTCCTTTCGGATATGGCGTAAAGAGGCCAAGCAGAAAGAAATCAAACAACTTAAAAAGGATCAAAAGCAAGGGTTCGTTCCGATAATGCAAACTATACGAGAATGTAAACAGGACAAAGAAGAAAAGGAAATGGAAATCTCTACTAGATTGCATCACATGAAAATAGATAAATGTTACCCGGTTTTACCGAATAGTTTAGAGAAGAAAGAAGAAGAGTTAAAAGAGGATTCCTTGTTATCATATTTGATGAAATCACCACCTCCTTATGTACAAGGTGCTACTGCTCCTGTAGTTCCTCCTGTTGTTCCTCCTGTTGTACCCCTTGTTGCTCCAGCGGCTGCGGGTCAGCCCGCTGTTAACCCTATGTTTGTTCCACCACCTGTCCTTGTTCCTACTGCTCCTGTACCTGTACCTTCGCAGACTGTTGTTTCTGCTACTCCGACTACCTTGTCCGTTCCTACTATGCCTTCCTTCACCTCCAGTGTTGTTGCCCCTGTTTTTCTTTCCCCTTCTGTTCGTAAGCGTGTTCCTAACTCTGTTGCTACCCTTTATTCACCTCTCTCCGGTCCGTTATTTTCGTCTAATTTATCTGAAACTCCTCAAAGACGGAGTCAGATCCCTAGTGGTAGGGAGAAAGAGACGTTAGTAACAATGGCACATAGGTGGATAAGACATCCTGCCAACTACACTCCACGTGTAGTCTTTGATACGTTTTCTCAGTTTAATGAGCCTACGCAGAGATTGGTATTTGAGGAGATGTGTAACTTTTTGAGGGAAGAATGGTATAATGATGATGTAGATAATGTACCGTCCGACATAATTGAACTTCAGAGTCACTTTTCGAACGGTATGATTATAGGAGACGATGTACGACGTGCCGTGGAACGCTTATTAGCGTTCAGATCCACAGCACATTCTCGGGTGTCATCAGATGATACCACCGAGAATTGGAAAGCGGTTCCTGGTCAGTATCCCATGAGAGAGGTTCCGCCACTGTGGGTGCCTGGTGATCCTAATGCAAACCCTGTGGTTCTACCGCATTTTCGAAGGGTGTGGATACATCTTCCATGGAAACGATCGGAAGTTTTGCAAGTGAAGCAATCCTTACCCGATCCGCGTAAAAATCCGGCTGGTTATTATAAGGAGTTATCGCAACTGGTGAAAGCTTCTATTATGAACCTTGCCGACATCGACATGTTGTTTGGCAATGTAGTCCCGCAACCAGTTTGGGCCAAAATTCGTCAAGCCAATCACGCAGTTGAATTAGGGGGTGATTGGGCTACACTGCTAGCAGCTGATGCATTACAAGTCGGTGGGGCTAAACCTGAGCAGTTGATCTTGGATTTGCCTCAGAAAATAATTACGCTCATAAAAACTCTCATGCCAGCGATGAAGGTGAACTGGGATAAGTTATCAGCTTGTAAGCAAAAGAAAGACGAGATTGTCTCAGATTTCTTTACAAGGTCTGAGGAAGCGTTTGTCGACCACAGCGGCCAGGACATGGGCGCTGAGGGAGGCCAGCGATTATTTGTTGACAAATTCGTGTCAAATTTGCTGCCTGAGCTATGCAACAAATTAAAGAATTCAGAGAGTGCGTGGGCAGTTTCAACCCCTGCGCAAATACTAGCAACGGCTCAGTATTATGAGAATAGGGAAAAAGAAGAAAGTGATCGTGTAGAAAAGAAAACTAAGGAGCTCAAAACGAAGGTTTTGTTGCAGCAAGCATACCCTCCACGACCAAACCAAAATGATTCACAACAGCAGTATCGACCACGAGCACAGCCCGATAGGACACAGCCGCGCTCTGACAACTTTGATTACAGATCTTCACTTGGGTATAATCAGTGCGCATATTGTAGGAAAGAGGGACACCTAAAATATGATTGTCTTGCCTTACGGGACCGTCTGAATGGTGTGTCGACACGTGGAAACCGTGGTGGTGGTCCTCAACAGGCACCACGTGGTAGAGGTCGTGGTTTATCCCACAATCAGATTGATCGTCATCAAAATCAATCGGATGCGAATAATTATTTTGATCAGCGAAATACGGGGTCTGTTCGATCTGCACAGTATAATGTTGATGATTATTACGTAGAGCCCGAGACTGTTGTAAATGACCATTATTAGGACAGCCACCGACAAAGAGAGGGAGTAGTGTCAGTTCCGGTCGATCAGAGTGGGCCTTACGTTGCAGTAGCTACATCGGGTGTAGTTGAGCCTTTTCTGTTAGACACTGGTGCGACGAAAAGTTCCATCATGCATTCGAAACTCCCTGGCGCACCTTTGTCTGGCTTAATGAACATTTCCGTTGGATTCTCTGGCGCCCCTGTTAGTAACCCAGTCTCTAACCCTTTGCCTCTTATGATTGGACCTCGTGAGCTAACGGCTCCACTGATTCTATCTACAGGTTGTGGTGAAAATCTTTTGGGCCTGGATTTGTTGAAACGATTATATGCAACATTGTATTGTTCCCCCGAAGGAGTGGAGCTTACATTGGGACGGAGAGTGATCTCTCCAATGTATTTATCGGTTGATAAATTCCCACCGGAATTGAGTTCCCTCCCTGCGTCCTTATGGGCCACAGGTCCTAATGATGTAGGCCTGTTAGATATTTCACCCTATGTGATTCAATTAAAACCAAATGCGCGATTACCGCGTTTACCTCAATATCGTATTTCTCTCGAGGGCGAACGAGCGCTGTTAGCAATCGTTCATGATCTCATTGGAAAGGGTGTTGTTGAAGAAACTCGTGGAAATGTGTGTAATAGCCCTGTATTGCCAATTCTGAAACGAACTGACCCAACTAAACCTCCTGTGTACCGTTTCGTCATAGATTTAAGAGAGGTGAACAAAATAGTGGTTCCACAATTTCCCGTGGTCCCTGACATTACGGCTTTACTAACAATGATTCCGGCATCTGCCTCCTGGTTCACAGTGATCGATCTAAAGAATGCTTTCTTTAGCATCCCGATTGCAGAGGAAAGCAGAGACCTATTCGGATTCTCATTAGGTGGTCGCAGTTTTAGGCTAAAACGCGCTCCACAGGGCTACTGTGAGAGTCCGTCAATCTACAGCCAAGCACTTAAAGGTCAGCTTGATGCCTTTTTATTACCTAGAGGTGCAGCTTTGATTCAATACGTTGACGATCTTCTAGTGGCAGCTGATACAGAAGCAATTTGCAAAACGGCTACAGTATCATTGTTGCACTATCTACATGACTTACACCACAAGGTATCGCCTTCAAAGCTACAGTATTGTTGTCAAGAAGTTACCTATCTAGGTCACTTATTGTCAAAAGAAGGGAGAAGGTTGACCCCAGAAAGAATTGCAGCAATTTCCCAAATGACTGTGCCAAGAACTCAGAGAGATGTTCGCGCCTTTTTAGGTATTACGTCCTATTGTAGACAATGGATTCCAAATTTTTCATTGTTGGCGAAACCATTGATAGCCCTTACGTGCAAGGATGTTTCATCCCCAGTACCTTGGTCTGAAGAGTGTCAGAAAAGTTTTTCGGAATTGCGTGATGCGTTGTGTTCGGCTCCTGTGTTGGGCACTCCTGACTACAGTAAGCCGTTTACACTATACGTTCACGAGAGGGATGGTTGCGCGTTGAGTGTTCTGACACAACCTTTTGGTGGTAAGCAACGCCCATGTGCCTATTTTTCTTCGACTTTAGACCCAGTAGCTAGAGCCTTGCCGAGTTGTTTAAGGGCAACAGCGGCAGCTGCGGCGTCCATTCGACAGTCCGCAGGTTTAGTCATGGATAATATGCTTACAGTGATGGTTCCGCATGCAGTTGACACTCTATTGAATCGAACGAAAACTCAACATCTGACGAGCGCAAGATTGTCTGGATATGAGTTGACGTTATTGGCCAGTCACATACGGATAAAACGATGTAATGTGTTGAATCCAGCAACATTGCTGCCGATCGACGCAGAATCAAGTGGTGAAGCAGTACATGACTGCTATCTCAGAACTGAAGAGGAAACTAAGGGTCGTATTGACCTAAAAGATACTCCATTGACAGATCCCGATGGTACTTTGTATGTGGATGGTTCTTGTTTCAAGTTGCCGAACGGTGATGTGACAACTGCGTATGCTGTAGTAACATTGAAAACGATTGTAGAAAGCGCAAGATTAAGTCAGAAATCGGCTCAGGCTGCCGAGTTGATTGCTTTGACGAGAGCGTGTGTGTTGTCTAAAGATAAACGGGTGAATGTGTTTACAGATAGTCAGTATGCGTTTGGTGTGGCACATAGTTTTGGACGACTGTGGAGAGAGAGAGGATTCCTTACGTCACATGGTACGAAGATTCAACATGGTCAGCTTGTAAATGATCTTTTAGATGCACTCACATTGCCTAAACAGGTGGCCATAGTCAAATGTAGCGCACATCAGAAAGTAACGGATGATGTGGGTCATGGAAATGCATTTGCGGATGAAACGGCTAAAGAGACGGCTAAAGATTTGACGAACAGAATGTATGTTACGAGCTCAGTAAGATGGCCAACAGAGACTGGTATGTGTGAAGACACATTTGAAAGTGTGAAAGCAATACAGAATGAAGCCACTGAGACGGAAAGGACAAAATGGAGAGAGAGCACGGGAAGATTGGATGAGAATGGATGTTGGGTTGATTTATCAGAGAAGCAGAGATGGATGTTACCGGATGTGTATGTGCTCGCTGTTGTTACAATGGCTCATGGTATGGCACACATCAACACAAAAGGCATATGCAAGTTGTTGTCTCATGTATGGAAGAATGATGGGATTACTAAGTGTGCCGAGAGAGTGGTCAAGAATTGTATGGTGTGTTTGATGCACAATCCTGGTAAGGGCACCCCCACTCCACCTGGCCATTTTGCCCCTCCTACGTACCCTTTCGAAGTTATCCAGTTGGACTTTATCCACATGGAGAGATGTAATAATTTGAAGTATGTGTTGGTTGTGGTGTGTGCATTTTCTAGGTGGATTGAGGCCTACCCCCTTAAGGATAATACGGCTTTATCCACGGCAAAAATTTTGCTCAAAGAGTATTTTTCCCGCTACGGAATGCCTCGGGTTGTATGGTCGGACAACGGAAGTGAGTTTGTTGGGAGTGTGATGAAGAGTGTGTGTCGCGGGTTAGGGATTGTACAAAAATTTCATAGTGCAAATCATCCACAATCAGCAGGATTGGTGGAAGGATATAATGGCACTTTAAAACTGAAATTGGCTAAAATTCAGGCAACAACTGGTTTATCATGGCCCGACGCTTTGCCTCTGGCTCTCCTGTCGACCAGGGCAACCGTACACTCTCGAGTAGGGCTCAGCCCATATGAGATTGTGTTCGGCCGTCCTGCTAATGTATGGGGAGTTCCAAGACCAAAGGAATTTGACAGAATTGAATACCCTATGTTGATTGATTATCTCTATGATCTGACTGCTAAATTGAGTTTGATTCATCAACAGGTCTTTGAGTCTCTGCCGTCACAAACAGAGGGTCCTGGTCATCGACTTCAACCAGGGGACTGGGTCCTTGTTAGAAACTACGGACGAAAACGAAACCTTGAACCAAGATTTGTGGGCCCGTTCCAAGTGCAGCTGGCTACAAGGACGGCGGTTCGATTACACGGACGTCGGAACTGGGTACATGCTACCCACACGAAGCGAGTCCCACTTCCTCTGCCGTCGGACATCTGGATGAGAAGAGGTCTTTCTTCTTCTGAGACCGACACTCCACCACATTTCGTTCCATTCAGCGAAGCTCGGCTTGTATCTGACACTGTTGCTGACTCCTCCCAAACAATTTCCTCAACGTCAACTTTGGAAAACTTGACTGTTGAACAAACGCCTGAACAATTGAACACTCCTTTGCCGTCCAATCCGTTATTTGAAGATCAGACTCGCCTTGGAAGTAGCCGATATTTTCTTTGTCCACGAACAAGCCACAAATAAAAAGATTTTTTTGTTTCTAGATTCTACATTGCTCTGAAAACAGTGGACATTATATATTGTGTATCTTTTTCTTCTTTTCCGTACAGCCAAGAACATTATTTAGTTAGAACCTACCATCCAGGTTGACCGTAAGGCCGTGCGGGTACTTCCTTCTGTTTAGCAGCTATCAACACAAGGTTGGTTTCTATTATCAATTTCTGGGAACTCCTGGGAATTGATAACCGCTACTCAGAACGAAGTGCGTCAAGAACGTCGCGGACGGTCGTTAGGGGATGGAATCATCATTGAGTGAGCTGTCGAAAAGAGAAGAAATGTTGGCGCAAAGATCTACATTACAAAAAATATGTCATACAAAATGGTTTTTCTCACAAGTAATCATACTGTTTCTCACCATATCTATGCTATTAGTAGGAGGAATATATTATGGGTCTCAGTCCTTATTGTCTTCTGCTACACCTACTCTTCCATCTCATAATCAATATTTCGTTTCTACTGTTTCTCCACATTCCTTTTATTCTCTGCCTCAACACGAACAAGTCAGACGTGCGGAATTCAGAAACAACTCTTTTATCCAACTCTTGCATCAGCATCAGTTAGTGGTAAACACTACCAACTGTTGGGTGTGTGGGTTAATGCCACATACCATGGATAGGGGTATTCCGTACTTAGTTCTGCCTTATAGTGCACAAGGGTCAGCTCGAGCATTACAAACTATGTTCCGTAGTGCACTAGATTCCTACCCCCATCGAGAACCGCGCTCAGCAAACTCTGGTCCTGGCCCGTACCACAAGACTCTGGCAAGAGCTATTGCAGACTTAGATAGAGATATTTTTGACGCATCGCTCATCCCAGAGGAAGAGGTGCGAGCATATAAGGAACTAAGTGAAGCTGAGTACAGCTTATCAGTGGGTGAGAGGCAGCTTAAAAGCTCGCCACCGATATGGATTGTACCTCACCTTGGTAATTTCTGCTTGAAAGGTCTTGGTCGAAATCCGAGAGCTCAGTTTGGGGAGAGTGCTTGTACTGAGACGTATGTCTTACCAACGCTCTCTTCCCCTGTCTTCCTGCCTGCCAAGGGTACCTACTTTGTATGTTATGATCGAGCCTATACGTGGTTACCTCATGACTTCTCGGGTACCTGCTATATTGCAAATCTTTTGCCTCCGACTTTCACTGTGGCCTCTGATTATCACAGGAATAGAATTGTAAGAGGTGTGGTTAGCAAAGAAGATACTTCCGGACAAGAAGCGGGAGACTTCTTTAAGGGTTTCCTACCGTTTTGGGGACCGATGGTTAATAGCAGGAACCTGAGGCAGTTAACTCGTGTAGTAGAATCAACTGCCAACATAACTGCAAATGCCCTTGGTAATTTGACAACCGAGCTCCAAGCGGATAGATTGATGACGTTGCAGAACCGAATGGTTCTAGATATCATTCTAGCAGATAGAGGTGGGGTTTGTACAGTCATCCATTCGAGCTGCTGCATATTCATACCTGATAACGCTCCAACGGTTTATCAAGCCATCTCTAAGTTGCACAAAATTTCGGAGTCCATACACGTGGACGAAGGAAATTGGACGCTTCTGGGATGGTTTTGGGGTCTGATATCGACTTGGGGTTGGAAGATTCTGATGACCATAGGGGTTGTTGTGACATTTCTGTTCTCATGTTGTCTTTGTGTGCAATGTGGTCCTGCCTTATGTGGCCTTTGTGCTACGACGTGTATAAGACAGCCTATTGTCACCAAAGAGGCATTGAAGGATAGAATAATGTATCAACAACATCTGAGTGATCTGATGAGTATCGAAATCGATTATGATTCCGACTAGTGCTTGCCTACATGAGGGCAAAAGGACCGTCTGAGGTTCCGTAAAAATTATTACGATGTTCTGGGCCATGCCGAATATAGACGAGTTTGGTATCTATGAACCGCAAATGACGAGTTCGGCAAGTGTGTGTATTTTCGCTACACTACCTGCCAGGGTTCGTCTAATATTACGTGTTCTTCGTCTGAACCCTTAGGTTCCATTTTAGATACGGCATCCATCTTGTTTCTTGCCCTCACGTAGTCAGCGAGCAGGTAACTGTTCGCCCCTTGACCCTCTAGTTCCCAAGCCTTGCGGAAGACGCATATTCCTTTCATGCGTCTTTATGGCCGGAGGAATGACACAGCAAAGGCAGATGGCTCAGCTTGAGGGTAATCTGGCCGTGCCGGCATATTGTGACAGCCGTGCAGGCGATGGGATCCAACTCTTTGATCCTACGATCATGCTTCCTATATTACCCCCACACTCTTTTCTCTACACGTGTCTGACTTCCTTGCAGCTGCTCTTGTCTCTTCTTCTTTGTCATTTACAAACTCTAATGGGTGTGCCTAATGGTGGGAAGATGTACTTTTACAGTTGGGAACCGGCATGGCTATTGTAATTATGTTCCGGGATTCTGAACACATGAAAGCGACCCTTTTGAAGTCTACTGTGGGAACTGGATTGTAATCTTTTGTCCACATGTTATGCAATGGCAACATTCTGTATAAAAGAGAGCGACCAACGTATACAATTTGAAGCAGACTCTCAGAACCTACACACTGTTGTACTTCTTGTGACTTTTGCCTCCCTGCAGTAATAAACGCTGATCTTTGACGCCGAAGGAAGTATCCCGTGTCTCTGTAATTTGTGCGCCGAAACAGGTATCCACTGAAGGTTATAGGTGTTGTTCCCTGGCACCGCTGGTACTGTTAAAAGTCCAGTCCTTCAACTGTTGCACTCTCTGGAGTGGGAAGAGTAATTTTTACCCCTACGCTATCCAACGCTTTCCCTACTGTTGCACTCTCTGGAGTGGGAATAGTAATTTTTACCCCTACGCTAGCCAATGCTTTCCTTACTGTTGCACCCTCTGGAGTGGGAATAGTAATTTTTACCTCTACGCTATCCAATGCTTTCCCTACTGTTGCACTCTTTGGAGTGGGAATAGTAATTTTTACCCCTACGCTATCCAACGCTTTCCCTATTGTTGCACTCTCTGGAGTGGGAATAGTAATTTTTACCCCTACGCTATCCAACGCTTTCCTTACTGTTGCACCCTCTGGAGTGGGAATAGTAATTTTTACCTCTACGCTATCCAATGCTTTCCCTACTGTTGCACTCTTTGGAGTGGGAATAGTAATTTTTACCCTCCCGTTATCCAACGCTTTCCCTACTGTTGCACTCTTTGGAGTGGGAATAGTAATTTTTACCCTTACGCTATCCAACGCTTTCCCTACTGTTGCACCCTCTGGAGTGGGAATAGTAATTTTTACCCCTACGCCATCCAACGCTTTCCCTACTGTTGTACTCTCTGGAATGGGTAGTGTAATTTTTACTCCTACGCTATCCAACGCTTTCCCTACTGTTGCACTCACTGGAGTGGGAATAGTAATTTTGACCCCTACGCTATCCAACGTTTACCCTACTGTTGCAGTGGCTGGAGTGGTAATAGTAAATGTTACCCTCCCACTATCCTACAGTAAAAATATTGTATATTTTTAATTAATATTATGTTAATATATATGTGTTAAAAATTCAAATTGTATGTTTTTTTAACTTAAATTAATTGTTTAAATATTGTAAAGTTATTTAAGTATTTTTAAGTATGTTTTAGTTAATTATAGTTAGTATTTCATTAATTTCAAATTACTTTTAAGACATTTAAAAAAAATCGATATTTTAACTAACTATATATTTTTTTCCCATATTTTTGATTCAATATTTTTGTACTTACCTCTTTGTAGATAGGACTTCGATATTTTTGATTTCTATATTTTTACTTCGATATTTTTAGTATTCTATATTTTTGTATTCTATATTTTGTCAGTGATCCATTTTCTGTATTTTGTTCATCTTGTATTTGTTCCTCTACATCTAACTGGTCTTGTTCAGGTATTTCTATAGTTTGCTATTGTTCTTCCTGAACTTGTTCTTCTACCCCTAATTGATCCTGTTCAGGTCTTGTATCAATTTGCGCTTCTTGTGCTCGAACTTGTTCTTCTTCTCTTTCCTGTCCCTGCTCAGGATTCTCAATAGCTTTTTTTTCTGAGTATGTTCTTCTTTCCCGTTCTTTTCCTTTCTACTTTCCTGTCTCTCTAGATTATTTCTTCTTCTTGTGTTGATAACAACTTCAGGTATTTCAATCAATGGTATCCAGTCTACATGACTTGTTCTGGGTCTTTCATCATCTATTTGTCTTTCAAAATCTATCAATTTAGATTATTCGACTTCACAACCTTTAGCTTCTGGTGTCTCAGCTGGTTCGGTCAGTTGCTGCGCTTGTTCTTCAAATGGGCTTGGAATTCTTCTGGTATGGCTAGCATTAATCCAATTGGGTAAACATGCACACTTCACTGCTGTGGTAGTGACAAGTATGACTTGACATTGTTTATCCCACCTGGGTGTTAGACACGATTTTCTTGTGTGTTTCTTCACTAACACCCAGTCTCCAGGATTCAAATCATGTGCCTGGTCTGGCTGCCTTGCAACTGCATCCTCTCTACCCTGATGAGAGACAGAACTCACCATTTCAGACAATTCCTTGCAATTGTCCAATACCAGATCATCGGTTATATTCATCAATGTATTTCCAGGAAGAAATGCTTGTCTTGTTGCCTTTCCCAGGAGCAATTCATGAGTGCTCAAGCCTGTTTAGGAAAATGTTGAAGACATGGTTGTTTAATCAATAACTTAATAACCCAGTGTCAACCTGCAGGTCCTTAAATTGTTGTAGGAAATCATAGCGCCAAGACGCCTACGGGCATTTGCTCGCGCTTTATAAGTTGTAAAAATAAATAAATAAATAAATAAATAAATTTCTTGTCAGGAATGCTTCTGAGACCAATCAGTACAGAGGCAACGCATCTGGCCATTTTAGCATTGTGAATGCACACACCTTCCCTAACCTTGACTTGATTGTGCCATTAAGCTGTTCAACAATTCCAGAAGCCTCTGGACGATAAGCACAGTGTAGTTTTTGTTCAATGTCCAATGCAGCACAGATTAATCGAATTATCTCATTATAAAATGCGGTCCTCTATCTTATTCCAAAGTAACTGGAAAACCGAAACGAGGTATCAACTCCCTCAACAATAATTTAGCAACTATGAGACTGTCATTTCTACTCCTGGAGTAGGCCTCTACCCATCTCGAGCACAGACACACTATGACAAGTACATACTTCAATCCATTGCAAGGAAGCAACTCAATTAAGTCTACTTGTAGCCTGGTGAATGGTCTTTCTGCCTTTCAAATTTTCCCCCAGCTAACCACTGTCTTTCTACCTGGGTTTTGCTGCTGACAGATCAAGCATTTTTGGCAACATTTCTCTGCAACTACTCTTAACTTTGGAATATACCAGCCATGTCTGAATAGTATAATCATTGAGTCCCGGCCAATATGTGTTGTCCCATGGTATACTCTTGCCATTTGAGAGAGTAAGCAAACTGGCATGGCTGGTCTGCCATCTAAGTACACCCACACTCCATCTTCTGTCCTTTTTGTACAACCTGACTTTATCCAGGTTTCCTTTTACTTTTCCTCAACTTCTTCCTGCAACTGTCTGACCTCATCCCATGGTTCTGGAACTGAGAAAAACATACGTTAGCAGCTGGTTTGACTTGTTTCCACTTCATTTGTGTTAATTGCCATTGTATTTTACGCACAGTATTGAGCAATTTGGTCTTCATATCTATTACCTGCTGTCACATAGTCATTTCCTGACTGATGTGCAGCACATTGAACAACCGCTATTTCTTTTGGCAATTGTAATGCTTCCAACAAATCTTTTACATTTTTACTATTTCTGAAAGAGATCCTATAAAAGTCAGAAATCCCCTCTGCATCCAGAGCTGGCCAAAGTAATGCACAACCCCGAAACCATATTGACTATCCGTAAATATGGTAATTTTCCAATTTTTCCCTATTTTGCATGCCTCTGTTAAGGCCACCAATGTGGCTACTTGTGCAGACTTGACTCCCGGTAAACAGGATGCTTCAATGACTCCTGAAATTTTGCATACAGCATATGCAGCACTTAGCCCGCCTTCTTCCGTTCTTAGACATGACCCATCCACAAACAATTCATGATCAGATTCCTACAAGGTAGTTTCTTTTACATCTGGCCGGGGGTAGTACAAAATTCAGTCACATTCAAACAATCATGATCAATCTCATCTTTCACTTCCTCACAACATGGATCTGGCAATAATGTGGCAGGATTCATTATTGTACATCTTATCACTATCATATTCTCAGCTCCCAAAATCGCTCTTTCATACTTAGCCATCCGACTAGGCGTGAGGTGCTGCGTTCGTGTTCTTGTCAAGAGAATCTCAACTGAGTGTGGAACGTATACCTATACAAGATGTCCCATCACAATTTACTCACTTTGCCCCAGACTCACACAAGTAGCAGCTACTGCTTTTAAGCAGCCAGGTAATGCTGCAGCCACTGGATCCAAGGTGGCTGAGATATGCGCCACTGGACGTTGGCTCAATCCATGTCTCTGTGTTAAAACTGAAAGTGCACAATTTTCTCTCTCGCAACAAAACAGTGCAAATACTTTTGAATAAACAGATATGCCTAAGGCAGGGGCCTCACACAGACAATTTCACAATTTCACAAACACTTCCAACATTCGTCAATCCAATCAATTGCGTCTTTTGCTCTTTTCCGAGGCAATTGTATCAATGGTTTAGCTAGCAGGGAGAAGCTATTTATCCACTGCCTACAATACCCAACCACTCCCAGAAACATTCTCATCTCCTTTTGGGTCTGAGATAGTTGCATCTGTTTAATTATTTTTATTCTTTACGGTGTCACTTTTCTAATTCCTTTTTCTATTTTATGCCCTAAATATCTAACTTCTTGTTGACAAAACTGCAATTTCTCTGGAGACACCTTGTGTCCTCCTTCAGCCAAATGGTTCAGTAATGCAATTGTGTCCGTGACCCAATCTTCTTGTGTCTTTAATGCCACCAATAGGTCATCAATGTACTGAACCAGAACTGATTTCCTGGGCCTTACTAATGACTCTAGACACTTTTTCGGGGTTTGATTGAAAACTGTGTACCCTTGAGGAACTCATTACCATGCCCAAACACGATTTTCAAACCGGAAGGCGAAAAGATACTGACTTTTTGGGTGTAAAGGAATGGAAAAGAATGCCTGACACAAATCATTCACTGTGAACCATCCTGGTTTCACTGATTCCGCTATCACATGGACTCTACCCTACACGCTTTTCGCTGCAGTGGGGCTTGGCTGCAGCATATTGGAACCCATTTTCAGGGACGTTTGTCACTCGAGCTCACACACTAACACGTGAGCACCGGATTGAACCCTCAGTAATCTCCTTATCGATTATTTGGAAACTCTTATTAGACATTGATCATGACTCCTACATTTTAATTGAGCTTATTTGGCCACGACACCCGATTGGGGGAGCCCTGCGTTTGGTGTATTACTTCCCAGGTTTATTTACAATAACACCTAGACCAGAATGCTCTGACTTCACATCTTTGAACACTTGGACCGTTGCTTCTTGAATATCCGGATTTCTCTTGAATATGGTTCCTTACCTCATACTCATTATGTCTGGACAAGCCCCTATTTGACATACGACGTTAATATTTCGTCTCGCCTAGCCTTGAAAAAGTCTTAGTACTTACCTTCAGTAATGACGAAACACGTGTCGGCTGTCTTTTTGTCAAGTCTACTCCCATGGATTTTCTGAATAAAGAACATGATAATTTGAACTTTTTTGTTTGTTTGTGATGTCCAACTACTGCTGTTATCGGAGAATCTCTACATATTGTGAATCACTACTGGATTTGGCACCACTGGGCAACAAGGCACTGCAATTCTGTTTATTTTTCACAATTCCTGCCCTATCCTGTACTTTCCACTATGCTTTTTGAGTCCCATGATTGGCGAATTACAAGGACTGCTCATTAATTCTTTCAAAATTCCTTGTTTAATCATTTGATCAATTACTGGAACAACTCCTGCTTTTACTTCTGGACTCATTTTGTACTGTTGGGTATTTAGCCCTACATCTTTTCCTGAAAAATCCCACACCTCTGGAATTACGTTGTCTCTTCTGGTAGTTCACTTTCAGTTACTAATGAAAACAATCCTTCCACTTCTGTACCTTGTTTACCTAACATCATCTTCATCAGGTGTTTGGAAAGCAACACCATCAGGAGTACAGTCAATTGTGCAGTTCATCTTGCACAGTAGGTCTCTTCCTAACAAATTCACTGGGCTTGAGTCACAAACTACAAACTGATGCATGTCTTTCAAATTTCCAATATGCACTTCCATTGGTCTTGTAACTGGGGTTCTAGTCTGTTTATTTGATACTCCTCCAACTTGGATAGTTTCTCCCAAGAGGGGAACGTTTGGGATATCTGCTGCTCTCACAGTAGACTGGGTAGTATCAGTGTCCAATGGAAAAGTGATGTCACTACCTTCAACTTTCACATCAATAAATGGACCTGTCTGATCTACTGGCAAGGATGCACCAAGCACGCACTCCTCTTTTTACCCCCACAGGCAACGTCATTGCACATAGTCTGATTCATCATCATTCTGCATACAATACTGTGAAACCACAGGGTTATTCATACCACTTTCTCCATGAAATCCGGTGTTCACACTGTATTTTTGAATGTTCACATGGTTGGACATAGAAGGTTGTGGCACCTGATACTGTGAAGTAGCTACCTGCTGCTGCTGTTGCTGTTTCACAACGACTTCATTCTGCATCTGCGGATTTAAATTTTCATTTGGCCCATTATTATTCTGGGCATTTCTACACTTGTTCTTCCAATGTCCAAGCTTTCCACATGCATGACAAGGAAATTGCTTTCTTGCTTCCTCTCTATTCATTCGTCCTCGCCCTGTACCACCACTCAACACTTGTTCACCTTGATTCTGATCTTTCATCTCATTATCAGTCTGGGAATTTAATTTTGCTTTCTGCTGTTCTGCCAATTTCACCTGTGCCCACATCATTTTCACTTTTAGCTTTCTATGTTTTGCCTCAATGTCGTCATAACTATACTTTGCATTATTTCGTCTGTTATCTTCCTTTGCCAGCACATATGCAATTTGATATGTTGGTGACACTATCTAAGATCTCTTCTAGTTATGAGTAAACATTAGTATTTGACTCTAGCTGTTTCACATCATTCAAAAATGTTGAATTTTGATTGAAGACATGTTACTCATTGTTAATGTGGACTTTAAGTGTATGTCCTTACACACTCCAAAGACCTGTCTTCCCTGTCAATCATTCCATATATATATATATATATTACCTACTGGCGGTCGCCAGTAGGTATATATAGTTAGGATTTTTTCTCTATGGGATTTTTGAAAATTCTATGTCTAATAACTTTGGCGTTTGTGGACGGAATTGGCTGAAATTTTCAGGAAAATGGTACATTTTGTTTTAGAGCAGCCCCTAAAAATTTGGGGGGGGTTCGTCAAGGGGGGGCCGAGAAAAAAGGGGGGTCCCAAAACGCGTCTTTCCTATGTTAATTTCCATAGGGCGGTTGGCCTCACTTTTAGCCCGAACGGCTGAATGGATTTGCACGAAACTTGGCAAAATTGTAGGGACTGGTAGCCCGATGTGCCTTTGCTAGGTCTCAATATATGTGCTCCAGTGGATTTTGAGAAATTAACGTTCAAAAAAAGATATATATCTGTAACAGCGCTCCGGGCAGCGATCCGGTTCGCGTACTTGTAGCGTTACGGAGCTTTGCGAAGCGAAGCTGATTGGCTCTCCGGTGTCTGTAAACATTCCAAACAGTCCGTAGCGGCCGCCATCTTGTCTCTCGGTAGGATCGAGAGACAAGAGGAGGCCAAAGCGAAGGGGCAAATGACCATAAGGGGGCATAGTAGATCCTCCCTGACCCCCTAGGTTTGATGTGGAGGCTTTAAAAGGGCCCCGCGGGGCAAAAAAAAACAAAAACGTTTTTTTCGTGGGGTGCGCCCGGTACGCGTAACGGAAAGCGGACTGGGGAGCGTACTACAAGGAAACAAGAATGATTGACTTTTAACTTATTGTATGATTATAGACTTTTTTTTTTTTTTTTTTTTTTTTTATGCTGAGTGACGTCTCGGCCTATCTCCACGGGATGTAGTCCCTACTATCTCGGCGTTTAA
Organism: Lissotriton helveticus; assembly: GCF_964261635.1. Lineage (NCBI taxonomy): Eukaryota > Metazoa > Chordata > Amphibia > Caudata > Salamandridae > Lissotriton > Lissotriton helveticus. Next base: position 657,255,678 of record NC_136072.1, read on the forward strand.
GCCCAGGGGGACCGGTAGTGTGGGAGAGATAACGTCTGTTAACGTTCGATTCGAAGGAAATCAGGAAGTGTTGATAAACATTGTCTGCGCCATCTTGCCTTTTTTCAATGCCACACTTTTGTCGTGCACGGCAGCCATTTTAGATGCCTTGACCAGACCCACTCTCTGCACGCTGTCGATCCTTAGCATGGCTCCCCACCCTCGCAAGCATCTCCCCCAGGCACTGGTCACCCCCGCTCTCTGTCTTATGCATGGGCAATAAACCTCCCCCCATCTGCGCTGCTCTTCCCTGAGAATCACACCCTGTGCCCGCTCGACACCTCCCTTTCGCCCTATTCACTACCGCACCCTCTGACACTCCTCTTCCTATGTGTCCGATTGTCCAGGCCGGTCCCAGGCTATCACCTAGCCCTGCAGATGTAGTTTATGGCCCCAGCTGTAAAGAATCACCCCTCTTCAAAGGAGTTACAGTAGATCAAGGCCCCCACCCGATGAGATCCGTCACACCACACGCGTTCCTACTATCTGAAAACCATCCTGTATTGTGATTGGGGAGGGGACCGAGCCTGAAGCGGAAGATTCCAGGGATGCCTCTTTGTACATCAAAGTTTTTACAATTATGTGTCACATTAAAAATATATAGCACTCCAACAAAGTAGTAGGATTATAAAACTTTAATAACTTATAAATATATACAACGCAACAAAAACAGTAAATACATTTAAAAAATTTTTTGAAAAAAGAAGCAACAATGGTCAGTAGCTGTGTTTTGTGCGAATAATCCCAAGGCAGCACAACGTGCTGAGTTCTGGACGGCACCCAGGTGATGTTACCTGGGTGCCGCACTGGTTTTTGGTATCCTACAATGCAGCTCCGAAAAACGGCGTGGGGCGTCCCGGGGGGTGCGGGGGGGGTGCCTCGTCAGTAGCGGTCTGTTGTGCGAATAGTCCCAAGGCAGTAGAACGCGCTGAGATGTGGATGGCACCCAGGTGATGTCCAGTAAGTTGCCGCACTGGTTTTGGTATCCTACAATGCTGCTCCGAATAACGGCGTGGGGCGCCCCGGGGGGGGGGGATGAGGCGGCGTGAACTGACCTTCCCAGGTGGAGGCTCGTCTGCTGTAGTGGGGTGCCCCTTTACCGTTTCAGTTGCCATTCCGCCCGCTTTTGGTACACTTTGCCAAAATCCGCCATTCAGCTGAGTTGCGCCCACTCTTGCGGTGCAGCGATAGGCGGCTGCCACAGGACTCTCAAAATGGCGGCAGGCTCTTTCCTTTTTGGGCCTGGTCCACTGAAATGGCCCTGGGACACCTTGGAACTTGGACGCTTGTCTGCTAGGTCTTGGACCCCATTCTCGAAAGCGTCCCCTCAGCCTTGAAGATTCTACAAAAGTCTTGGGGGCCCCCGACTCCTGCAGGCTTCCGGTGGGGAGCGGCTGCCATGATTGCTCGCGGAATGACCACGACGGAGCCACGAGATGGTGGTGCTTTCATGCTGACGCCAGCTTCAGTCTGAATCATCCAGAAACAAGGTGGGGCTTTCATCGTTTGGGAAAAAAAAATGTTTTAATCCAATGAAAAGTGTTATTTTTAGGTCATATGATCAAGCCTTCCATCATTAGGAAACCAAAAGTAAAATGAACCAATGAAAAGTTTTATAAACAAGTCACATGACCTGTTATGCGGCATAGGGCTATAAAAAGCGTAGAAAATCCGTTGGCACGTGAGGCGGCGTCAGTAGCGGACCGATGTGCGAATAGGCCGAAGGCAGCACAACGCGCCAAGATCCGGATGGCACCGAGGTGGTGTCCAGCAAGTTGCCGCACTGGTGTGGCCATCCTACAATGCTGCGCCGAAAGTTGGCGTGGGGCGCCCCGTTGGCCTGTGAGTTCGCGTCAGTCAGTGGGGGCTGTTTGAGCATCTGATTGCATTGGAAAGCAATGTGATGCTGTGCGTCGCCCCCAAGATGGAGGTTCCTCGGCTGCAGTGGGGCGCCCCTTGGTGTTTCACTCGCTATGCAGCTGAGTTGCGTGCGCACTTGCGGCGAATAGGCCGAAGGCAGCACAACGCGCCAAGATCCGGATGGCACCGAGGTGGTGTCCAGCAAGTGTGTGGCCATCCTACAATGCTGCGCCGAAAGTCGGCTTGGGGTGCCCCGTTGGCCTGTGAGGTGGCGTCAGTAGCGGACCGATGTGTGAATAGGCCGGAACCAGCACAAGGAGCCAAGATCCGGATGGCACCGAGGTGGTGTCATAGTTGAGAGTTCTGAGAAGCGGGGGGAGGCGGCGCAAACGAGTCTCTTCCTCCATGTGGAGGCACTTCATCTGCAGTGGGGCGCCGAGATCCGGATGGCACCGAGGTGGTGTCTAGCAAGTTGCCGCACTGGTGTGTGTTGAAAAGATGGAAGGTCCACAGCAAGTCTATGTTCCTTCAGTGGAGCGCCGTCTAGCTGAGTTTCGCCCGCTCTTGCTGCTACAGCGACAGGCGGCTGCAACAGGACTCCCAAAATGGCGGCCTGTTCTTTGGATTTGGGCCTGGTCCACTAAAATGGCCCTGGGACACCTTAGAACTCGGACGCTCAAATTTTTTTTCCTTTCCTCTACATGCAAAAAAGGTAAATGCCCGGTACGTTACCTGCCTCATCTGCCACGCTGTACTCTCCAGAGGAACCGAAAAAAATATAGTTATGGTAATTGTGGCAAATTAATTTCATGTGGACAGATGAGTGTTACTCTAATAAATACAGCATATGAACATCATCATAGTCGATGGTTGGTGGAGACATTTTGACTATATCCTGGACCTGCCCGTCCTCGCCCAAAATGGCGCCGGAATAAATGGGACTCGTAACTCCTTGTTGTGTACTGGTTGCACAACCTTGATATCACGAGATACGTATGCAGTTTTGAAGCACATGGCGGGCGGGGACGAGAATTGATTGAATATTTCGACATCCCTATTGTTCTGATGTGTTATTGATTACTGCACTATTGAAAGTTCGAATTAACGTCACCCATGGTACTTGCCCGCAAATGTATATCTAGATAATTTTATTGTAACTGGCCCTGTCGTATTTTAATTATAAAATGTACGTCCACCGATTCCGCAACTGTTAGACACCTTAGTTCTTGCAACCTAATGGCCCACCCGTTACGTTCCTCTACAGTGTAAATGTCTCCTCATCATATACGATTACAGTTTGCTCCGTGGCCGGCCCACGTGGTTATAGGCCCGTATTTGTATACTGACATTTTCACAATAAAGGTTTTTAAAAGAAAACATGGTAGTAGTATTTACATTGGTAAAGTTTTTAATAATAGTCACTGTTTTCGAATCAGTAAAAGGCAAGTGAAATAAAGCAGTCCAATTACATGAAGGGTAAAAGGTATAATACGCAGGAACGCAGTAAAGATAAATGGTCAAGGGCTGTTGTGTTTTCTACTCCTGCAACATAAAGTGATCGATAAGAATCTGATATTCAGGCGTATCGGCGACTAAGACAGCAGGCCGAGCCTCTTTTGCTCAACGGCTCCGTCATGGGACGAAGAAACGCCCTTTTTCTCGAAAAAGGAATATATTTTACTTGCAGGACAGTTGTAAATTTTCCGGGAAAGTACATTAGCCTGGAACATTATAACATATATGTTTAAGAAAAAATAATGTTCGAAAGCAATAAAAAGCGTAATTTTTAGGTCATATGACCAAGCCTTTCATCATTAGAATAAGAAAAGTAAAATGAAAACCAATGAAAAGTTTTATTAACAAGTCACATGACCTGTTATGCTTACGTTACGCGCTGCGCGCCGCGCCCCGGATCGCTTCCGGGAAGCTGCGCTTCGCGCACCGGAGCACTTCCGGATGCGCTAACGCGGCGCGTCATATGACGCATTACGCGACAACGCAGGTCCAGAATATAGTCAAAATGTCTCCACCAACCAGCGGTCGGAACACAACCCCTTTCAGCAGGCTAAATAGTTCTGTTAAATGACAACAGAAGGGACAGGCAACAAGAACCATCAGTCAAAGAGGGGAGGGCAAGTTCTTCTCTACCGGGTCACGTTGGGGCGCTACCGGAACTGATCGAATTGGTAGTCTACAGTGTTTCTGGATGTTTCAGACTGAAGCTGGCGTCAGCATGAGAGCACCACCATCTCGTAGCTCCGTCGTGGCCATTCCACGAGCAATCATGGCAGCCGCTCCCCACCAGAAGCCTGCGGGAGTCGGGGGCCCCCAAGACTTTTGTAGAATCTTCAAGGCTGAGGGGACGCTTTCGAGAATGGAGCCCAAGCCCTAGCAGACAAGCGTCCGAGTTCCAAGGTGTCGCAGGGCCATTTTAGTGGACCACGCCCAAATCTGAAATGCCGGCCGCCATTTTGAGAGTCCTGTGGCAGCCGCCTATCGCTGCACCGCAAGAGCGGGAGCAACTCAACTACATGGTGAGCGAAACGCTGTAGTCGCAAGAGCGGGCGGTAAACAGCTGAATAGCGGAAGAGGCACAGTGTAGCAAAAGCGGGCGGAATGGCAACTGAAACGGTAAAGGGGCGCCCCACTACAGCGTGTCTTCAGGTCAAACAGATTGTGGGACAAGGTCCAGAATGGAAGAGTCACCAAAAGGCAAAAAGTTCCGCTTGACCCCGGGAGCCGGCCACCTATGTCGGGGGCGATCTCAGGCCACACCAGGGCAACACGACTTGGGGAGGGGGCCGGAGCCAAGCGCCCCCTCCGAGTCTGCGCCATCACACCGTCCCTCGGGGGCCTCCGTCAAGCGGTTCAGGGAGGCACCGCATCACATTGTTTTCAAATGCAGTCACGTCCTCAAACAGCCCCCACTTACATTGAGAATAGTGAAGCTGTAGCAGGTGCAAATAAGCTTCAGACAGTCTAACAAGCACTCCTCAAAACTTTGAACTATCGGAGTGCATGAGTTTCATGCTCGATCGATTGAGCTAGCCGGATCGGGCAACAAAAAGTATAAAATAGTTATGTAAATAGTTATTTAATAAAATCTTTTACCCTGTTACTTTGCTGGTGTGTTGTATATATTTGTAATATTTGCATAGAGTTTATCGTTATTTTGGGCGGGGTGGGTGGCGGAGCCGAGCTGTCTTGCAGCCATCATGGTGTGGAGTTCAGTTCATCTCACTAGTTTCGTATTTCTCATGAGGGGTTGTTCCTAATGTTTCTATTTTAGCGAGGTCAAAAAGAGATCCCATTAGTGGCCTACTGATTTTGCTCGATTCCTTTTGTTTTTTTACACGATTTTTCACTATCTGCAAAGACTAAACAGAGTATTGCGACTCTGTGCTTGTTTGTAAATAGAGAATGAACCAAAGAGAACCAATTCTAAAACAGTAATTGCTTGGATAACAATCAATCAAATGGAGAGAGAAGCAGGCACGACGGATTACAACGGGGGCAAAGGCCTGCGTTAACTACCCTTCACTATCTGCAAAGAGAGAGTACTCCTAATAGAAATGAGGGGGGGGGCAGCATTCAAAGCAGATCAGTGTGCATAAACACGAAAATGTTTTTACTTACCACGTACTTGACATTCGACAGCTTATGATATTTGCTATTAAAAAACCATTGAAATTCACTGAAAAAACCATAGGTTAGAGACCATATATAGTTAGGAATTAGCATTTAAAAAACCTTGAAAATTCACTGAAAAAACCATAGGTTATAGACCATATATAGTTAGGAATTAGCATTTAAAAAACCTTATTTTACTCACACAAAACCATTGAAATTCCATATATAGTTAGTTGCACTAACTATATATCGCGCACCCGCAATCCACTGCTGATGATGTCACATATTACATCATTCATGACATGGTCAGTGACATCACTGATGACATCACTGATGACATCTCAAATGACATCACTGATGACATCACTGATGACATCTCATTTGACATCATTCTTGTGCTAATACGATAAACCTCTTCAGACTCTAATATAACCTTAGATACACTCAGTGTATACAAACACTCACACACTGTCACTCATCCATGGAGTTACTCACACACCTAGTCAGTCATGCAAAGAATCAATCACACCTCCATTTCCTCAACTATACAGTTATACACACCTTACTTATTCAAACATATACTAACACATATTTACTCTCTTATACAATCCCTGATACAAGTTCACAATGATCCATACAGCCACTCACACATTCAGTGGCTCTCATGCACAGTTATTTATATATGCCAACTCTCACATGTACTGTGTTTTACATATGTACTTACTATGACATGTAGCATTGAGATATCCATTCACTCATCAATACACTCATGCACACAGTCAACCGCCCATGTAGCTGTTTCCACATGCACTCTTGAACTCATACACCTAGTGAATCAACTGCTCACACATCTATGCACAGAGTCACACACCTCCCAGCCACCCCCACACAAACTCAATCTCCCATACAAATACTTGGGCAACCAATCAATAACACATATAGCCTCTCGTATAGCTAATGATCAACACATGCAGCAGTTTACATCACAACAGACATACTGAAGCACACATTCAGACAGTTTAGTCACTAACCCATGCATTTAGTACGACACATTTATTCACTCACTCATACAGTCAGTCACGCACCTACTAAATCCTTCATCCAGACACTTATACATCCACTCATTCTTCAATATATCAAACATATTTAAACTTTACAGAAACACACAGTCACTGGATGATGTCATCAGTGATGTCATCAGTGATGTCATTTGAGATGTCATCAGTGATGTCATCAGTGATGTCATCAGTGATGTCACTGACCATGTCATGAATGATGTAATATGTGACATCATCAGCAGTGGATTGCGGGTGCGCGTTATATAGTTAGTGCAACTAACTATATATGGAATTTCAATGGTTTTGTGTGAGTAAAATAAGGTTTTTTAAATGCTAATTCCTAACTATATATGGTCTATAACCTATGGTTTTTTCAGTGAATATATATATATATATTCACTGAAAAAACCATAGGTTATAGACCATATATAGTTAGGAATTAGCATTTAAAAAACCTTATTTTACTCACACAAAACCATTGAAATTCCATATATAGTTAGTTGCACTAACTATATATCGCGCACCCGCAATCCACTGCTGATGATGTCACATATTACATCATTCATGACATGGTCAGTGACATCACTGATGACAACATCCAGTGATTATGTGTTTCTGTAAAGTTTAAATATGTTTTACATATTGAAGAATGAGTGGATGTATAAGTGTCTGAATGAAGGTTTTAGTAGGTGCGTGATTGACTGTATGAGTGAGTGATTAAATGCGTCTTACTGAATGCACGGGTTAGTGACTAAACTGTCTGAAAGTGTGCATCAATATGTCTGTTGTTGTGCAAGCTGCTGCATGTGTTGATCAGTAGCTATATAAGTAGCTATATGGGTTATTGATTGGTTGCACAACTATTTGTATGGGAGACTGAGTGTGTGTATGGCTGGCTGGGAGGTGTGTGACTCTGTGCAGATCAATGTGTACTTGTATCAGTGATTCTATAAGAGAGTAACTATGTGTTAGTATATGTTTCAAAAATGTAAGGTGTTCTGTGTTTAACTGTATAGATGAGAAAATGGAAGTGTGATTGATTCTTTTCAGGACTGACTAGGTGTGTGAGTAACTCCATGGATGAGTGGCAGAGTGTGAGTGTCTGTATAGGTGTATGAGTGCATATGATAGTGTTGTAAAGATGAGTGATTGTATGTATGAATGATTGTATGAGTGAATGTGTGTGTAGACATAGGAATCAGTGAGTGCGTATGTAGTAACTAGTATTGGTGTGTCAATGGTTTCAAAAATGATACTCTCTATTTAACACTGGGTGTAACGGAGGTTATATTACAGTGTGAGGAGATGCATTGTATTATCACATGAATGAGATCATCAGTGATGTGATCATTGATGTCAAGTGAGATGTCATCAGTGATGTCATTTGAGATGTCATCAGTGATGTCATCAGTGATGTCACTGACCATGTCATGAATGATGTAATATGTGACATCATCAGCAGTGGATTGCGGGTGCGCGATATATAGTTAGTGCAACTAACTATATATGGAATTTCAATGGTTTTGTGTGAGTAAAATAAGGTTTTTTAAATGCTAATTCCTAACTATATATGGTCTATAACCTATGGTTTTTTCAGTGAATTTTCAAGGTTTTGTAAATGCTAATTCCTAACTATATATGGTCTATAACCTATGGTTTTTTCAGTGAATTTCAATGGTTTTTTAATAGCAAATATCATAAGCTGTCGAATGTCAAGTACGTGGTAAGTAAAAACATTTTCGTGTTTATGCACACTGATCTGCTTTGAATGCTGCCCCCCACCCCTCATTTCTATTAGGAGTACTCTCTCTTTGCAGATAGTGAAGGGTAGTTAACGCAGCCCTTTGCCCCCTTTGTAATCCGTCGTGCCTGCTTCTCTCTCCATTTGATTGATTGTTCTCTTTGGTTCATTCTCTATTTACAAACAAGCACAGAGTCGCAATACTCTGTTTAGTCTTTGCAGATAGCGAAAAACCGTGTAAAAAAACAAAAGGAATCGAGCAAAATCAGTAGGCCACTAATGGGATCTCTTTTTGACCTCGCTAAAATAGAAACATTAGGAACAACCTGTTGAAAATAGCAATGCGTATGTACATAAGCGGCGTTCATTTGTGTTCACAGTACCCCTTGTTGATTGTTTGAATCGAGCATTGAATTGTTCGAAGTTGGTTCTCTTAAGGATCTTCTCTGCCTGCAAACGAGGAAGAATAGGAATATTCTCTCTCCCTTTGCAGATAGTGAAGGGTAGGTAACGCAAGCCTTTAACACGTCGTACCTATTTCATTCCTCATTGATTGATTTATTGTCCGAACATTGACTGTTTGGGAATTTGTTCTTTTTGGAGGTATTCCCTGTTTGCAAATAAACGTAGGAAAATCTTTGCAAGTAGTGAAAGGGTACGTAATGCGGACCTTTCTCCCCCGTTGTAATCTGTCATGCCTATCTACTCCCCACTGATTGATGCACCTGTTTCACCCGGACCATTTACTAGACATACGTCATCTGGCCCGACCAGAGAGCACCCCTAGTGAAAAGGACATATGCAATAATAACGAAGTGATCACTGTATCCTGTTAACAGAAACTTTAGCATGAAACAACCTGGAAAGAAAAGAATAGGAAAACGAAATTCAGTAGGCCACTGATGAACATGAACTTTTATTAAACAACGAACAAAGAAACGATAACATAACGTAATGATAAAACCTATTAATGTCCTAGAAACAAGAAAACGTTAAAATATGCCATTGGTGAGAGACCAGAAAAACAGTAAGAGAAACCAAATCACCCCTCGCTGTCCCACCGCCTGCCACGCCAAAAAAATCGATAGACTAGGGAAAATGCAAGTCAGTAGAACATCCGCCCCCACTCTGGAAACTTCCAAGGTGGGGCAGGGTTCCGGCTACGCCCAGCCGGGAGCAGCCCATATAAGGCGGGTCCTGCTGCCACGCCTCGGCCAGGAGATCCTAACGTAGGGTGTAGCCGGAGGAGAGGCCGAGGCCAGCGGGACCCGGCCAGGGGATTGCCTTTACAATGCTGAACAGTTGCAGGGGGGGGAATGTCTCCTCGACCCTCCCCTCTCTCTCCCAGTCCGGCCGCGGTGGCCCTTGAGAGTTGCAGGTAGTCCCGCCACATGCTCTTCCGGTCCGGCCACCAACGGTCGGGGGGCCGAGGCCGACGGGATCCGGCTGCAGCCGATAAACCAAGAAACCCGTTCATGGGGCCAGAGCCAGGGGCGTCCGGCCGACATCTACCGGAAGCCCGGCCTGAAGACGGACGGGACACTTCTTCTTTCTTGTATAATTGCTGCAACAACCCTGGGGGGGGATGTCTTGCACATGCCTCCGACCCCCCCCCCCTCGTCCTCATCGCCTGGTCCGGCCATAACAAATATCAAGCGAGACGCCGTGGGGTGCACTGGGAGGGAGAGACGGTGCGAACAGGCCTCTCCCGCCTCCCCAGTGGAGGCTTCCCAGCTGCACCCTCAGCGCTCCAGGCGCCCGGAAAAGAGTTCTTCCACTGTGGCCATGCTGCAACGTCTCGCCCGGCAGGGTGGAGCCCGTCCGCTCATTTGACCCCGCGATCGCCAGTAGCTACCGAACTCTCAAAATGGCGGTCGACCTCGCAAGAGCGGGCCCAGCATAAAGAAATGGCCCGGTCACTGGTTGACTCCACCACCGTAGTCCTCCACGACCTTGAAGATTCTAGAGGAGCCGCAGGAGTCTCCGACCCCCGATGGGGAATGACTGCCATGATCACCCGTGGAGTGACGAAACTGTATCCGCGGGACGTCGGCGCCAGCCTCACTTTCAATTACTAGAATCCTGCAGACCTCACTTCCGGTGAAAGCACAGTGTGACCCGGTAGGAAAAATTGTTGCACCCCCTCCCCTTTTTGACTGATAGTTCAAACCACCGATCCTTTCCTTTGCCCTTTTAACGGAACTTTGGACTGCCTCCCCCTCTTTTACATTTTCTAGGGAAAACAAAACATTAACCACTACATTAGCATAGCAGTTGACACCAGAACTGTTTTCAAATTGAAAACCAACAACATCTTCAACAGAATCCTTTTTGTTTCTGCTGTGACCCTGCTACAGCACAGGCATTGTCCCCAGCAGTAATTCTGCAATGCCGGTAAGAATAGCTGTGGTGCCTACTGGACTCACTCACCCCCGCGGCGCCCCACGCCGTTATGTGCTGGGCGGCAACTTGCTAGACATCACTTTCGTGCCATCTAGATTTCAGCGCGTTCTGCTGCCTTGGAACTATTCGCACAACAGACCGCTACTGACAAGAATATTTCATTATTGGTGCTGTCAATTTCAATAAATCTATTGGATAATTCAAAAGAAATTGCCACGGTCTCTTCGTTGTTTAAATGTTTTTACTGTTTTTGTTTTGTTGTATATATTTATATGTTATTAAAGTTTTATATTCCTACTACTTTGTTGGAGTGCTATATATTTTTAATGTGACACATAATTGTAAAAACTTTGATGTACAAAGAGTCATTCCTGGAATCTTCCGCTTCAGGCTCGGTCCCCTCCCCAATCACAATACAGGATAGTTTTCAGATAGTAGGAACACGTGTGGTGTGACGGATCTCATCGGGTGTGGGCCTTGATCTACTATAACTCCTTTGAAGAGGGGTGATTCTTTACAGCTGGGGCCATAAACTACATCTGCAGGGCTAGCTGATAGCCTGGACAATCGGACACAGAGGAAGAGGAGTGTCAGAGGGTGCGGTAGTGAATAGGGCGAAAGGGAGGTGTCGGGCGGGCACAGAGTGTGATTCTCAGGGAAGACCAGCGCAGATGGGGGGAGGTTTATTGCCCATGCATAAGACAGAGAGCGGGGGTGACCAGTGCCTGGGGAAGATGCTTGCGAGGGTGAGGAGCCATGCTACGAATCGACAGCGTGCAGAGAGTGGGTCTGGTCAAGACATCTAAAATGGCTGCCGTGCACGACAAAAGTGTGGCATTTCAAAAAAGGCAAGATGGCGCAGACAATGTTTTTCAACACTTCCTCATTTCCTTCGAATCGAACGTTAACAGACGTTGGGGCATATTACCAAAGTTAAGCGATATTTATCGCTAACGATGCTTACCAACCAATTTTTTACCGCTAAGCATCGTCAGAAATTATCGAAGATAAACCTTGCTATTATCAAGGTTTATCACAAATGCGATAATAAACGGCCGCAATGCATGAATATCGCTAAAAACTCAGCGATATTCATACATTACCGAGCTAATGCTCTTAGCCATGTTATCCACCTCCCTTTGGATAACATGGCTAAGAACTGCTCAGGGCAGGTGTTACTTTTTGGAGATATTCGCGCTTAGCGCGAATATCTCCAAAAGTTGGTAATAGGAGATAGATATCTTGCATGTTGTAATGCAAGTTATTGTGGTATATGGAACTCATACCATAATCTCTCAGGAAAGCAGAAACTGATCCTTTTGGGACCGCCTAAAAAGGCCTAGGGGGTGAGGAGTACTCTACTTTGCCCCCTTTTCACGTTCTGAACTATTTTATTTTACTCTCTTCTGTAATTACACAAAATAGCAGCGATAAGATGCATCGGAGACACACAGTGAGAGAAAGGAGGCCGGAGATGAAGAAGAGATGTCAAATACACATTGGAGATAATATAGTGGCAGAAGGGAAGTAAATATGAGTAAACTTACCATGTAACATAAAAATGTTGCACTCTATACTATAAGTCTAATTTTATACTACAATCACTTCGCTACAACCTCATAAATTAAAAATAAAAATGAATAATGTCTCAAACAATTTTTGATTTCTAAATATAAATTTATTCTTCAGAATTTTCTAAATTTGAAACAACTACTAACATGTCCTCATCAGCAATGTCCTCATGAAAAGTCTGCAATAATGATTCTTGTAACTCTATGGTCTCCAAACACTCGATAAATTCGCCATCAAGAGATTGATCAAAAAAATCATTCAAGTCATCTCCTCCTTCTGACAATATTTCATTATTGGTGCTGTCAATTTCAATCAATGTAGTGGAATCATTCAAGTCATCTCCTCGTGACAATATTTCATTATTGGTGCTCTCAATTTCAATCAATGTAGTGGAATCATTCAAGTCATCTCCTCCTTGTGACAATATTTCATTATTGGTGCTGTCCATTTCAATCAATCTAATGGAATCATACAAGTAATCTCCTCCTTGTGACAATATTTCATTATTGCTGCTCTCAATTTCAATCAACGTAGTGGAATCATTCAAGTCATCTCCTTGTGACAATATTTCATTCTTGGTGCTGTCCATTTCAATCAATCTAATGGAATCATACAAGTCATGTCCTCCTTGTGACAATGTTTCATTATTGGTGCTCTCAATTTCAATCAATGTAGTGGAAAATTCAGAAGAAATTGCCACGGTCTCTTCATTGTGAGCCATTTTATTTTGAAATTGCTTGCTGTAAATTGCAGAAAAAAATAATCACTTTCATTTATCGTTTTTAGTAATACATAATATAAAACTAACTTTATCAAGTATTTAGTATAACAGAAGGACTGCAAATAAATAACAGAAAACATTTTTCAAATTATCTTCAAGTGTACAACATAGTTCCCCTTACAAATTAACAACTCACCTTTTTAAAAGTAGGAAAAGTGTTAGTACTGTGTAAATCAAACACCAGAAATTCACCACCAAAAATTCCTCACAAATGTACCTCAGACAGTAGTATCACAAAATGGCTGTGGTTTCCTCTCATTTGAGATATATACATAACCAATTAACTTTCATCACACACAAATACAAAACCAAAGTAACATTTTAATTGGTTCTAAATTTCAACACTTTCAAATGTGTTTTCCCCATGCAATTTCCCATAGGACATTTACATACGTCTACAGCCTGAATGGCTGAACGGAATTACACCAAACTTGGCAAAATGGTACATCAAACCTAAGAGGTCAGGAAGGATCTACTATGCCCCCTTATGGTCATTTCCCCCTTCGCTTTGGCCTCCTCTTGTCTCTCAATCCTACCGAGAGACAAGATGGCGGCCGCTACGGACTGTTTGGAATGTTGACAGACGCCGGAGAACCAATCAGCTTCGCAAAGCTCCGTAACGCGAAAAGTACGCGAAGCGGAGCGCTGTTACAGATATATATATTTTTTTGAACGTTAATTTCTCAAAATCCACTGGAGCACATATATTGAGACCTAGCAAAGGCACATCGGGCTACCAGTCCCGAATATTTTACCAAGTTTCGTGCAAATCCATTCAGCCGTTCGATTATTATTATTATTTTTTTTTTTTGCCCCGCGGGGCCCTTTTAAAACCTCCACATCAAACCTAGGGGGTCAGCGAGGATCTACTATTCCCCCTTATGGTCATTTGCCCCTTCGCTTTCGCCTCCTCTTGTCTCTCGATCCTACCGAGAGACAAGATGGCGGCCGCTACGGACTGTTTGGAATGTTGACAGACGCCGGAGAACCAATCAGCTTCGCTTCACAAAGCTCCGTTGCGCGAAAAGTCCGCGTCCTGGGCCGCTGCCCAGTCCGCTGTTACAGATATATATCTTTTTTTAAACGTTAATTTCTCAAATCCACTGGAGCACATATATTGAGACCTACAAAAGGCACATCGGGCTACCAGTCCCTACAATTTTGCCAAGTTTCGTGCAAATCCATTCAGCCGTTCGGGCTTAAAGTGAGGCCAACCGCCCTATGGAAATTAACATGGGAAAAACGCGTTTTGGGACCCCCCTTTTTTTTCGGCCCCCCCTTGACGAACCCCCCCAAAATTTTCAGGGGCTGCTCAGAAACAAAATGTGCCATTTTCCTGAAAATTTCAGCCAATTCCCTCCACAAACGCCAAAGTTATTAGACATAGAATTTTCAAAAAACCCATAGAGAAAAAATCCTAACTATATATACCTACTGGCGACCGCCAGTAGGTAATATATATATATATATATCAAATTGCATATTAAGGCCGCCTTTTTCAAACTATATATTTCAAATATTGAGGGTCAATGTTGTATGTTGGTGACACTATCTAAGATCTCTTCTAGTTATGAGTAAACATTAGTAATTGACTCTAGCTGTTTCACATCATTCAAAAATGTTGAATTTTGATTGAAGACGTGTTGCTCATTGTTAATGTGGACTTTAAGTGTATGTCCTTACACACTCCTATGACCTGTCTTCCCTGTCAATCATTCCAGATCATACATTTCCTGATGCACTGCTGGAAAGCAGTAAACCATTAGCGGGGAAGGAAATACTTCACATGAAACAAAGTGTGAAAGTGAAGTTGTATTACAAGATGAGCCAGCCGAAACACAACAGTGTAATGTTCAATTTGCAATTTCTGACACTAGTTCACCTAATATTTTGATTCCAACCACTGGAACATCAACCGCAGCATCTATGTTCCCACCTTTCTCAACAGTTGGAAAAAATTGATTCCAAAGAAAGTCTGGGTAGCGCGAGTGGTAGTTGACACACCTCCTCCAGCTGAATTCCGAAAAGTGGAAAACAAGATGCTTCTGATTCAGGAGAAACAAACAACATAAGGCCCTATGTAAAATGAATTGCAAACTTAGAGGATTAAAAAACTTTATGCATCACAGATTTACTTGCTGTGGGGTTCAACAGGCCCTGTGAACAAAAGCTTCCATTTTGTAATGCACGTTTAAACTGGACATCTTTTACACAGAAACTTTTTTACATGCTTTGCGCGCAAATGATAACGTACTTTGAAAGTCCTGCTTGCAGCATATTTTTTTAATGCATTTTATCATGGCATTTGCACACTCTGTTCAAGGCTAAGTAACACTGAACACGTGCCCTTGCTTTTTGTTGTACGGTTGGAGACTGCTCTGAATCAGAACGACAAACAATCACATCAACTTTGCACCTCTGACACAGTGTGAATGGAACTTGGCTTTTGATTAGATAAACTGCCTCTGAGCAACGTTCCTTAGAGGAGCACTCCTATAGAATATCCTGGATGCAGGTACTCAGATGCAGCCCTGTTGATTCCGATCTCTAACGTGAAAAGCACAGGCACCTGTTCTTTACCATACTGGCTTCCTGATGTATCGTAGACAGGTATGAGGAGTTGAGTTGCCCCAATAGATCTGGCAGATGGCATTCTCACTATGCTCTTGATGGTGTAGGTATATTTAGGGTGGGAGTATTCATATATGCATTATCATATAATCATATTATCACACAATAATTTCATAATGGTTAAACTGTCTAGCGCTTTCACCATTCCTGTAATGCTGGTAACAGTACTTTGTTTCCTACTGCTAATAATTGCAGTTCATGTTTTTAAGCAAGAATATACTTGCTTCAATAAATGTTTGAAATGCTACTTTGTATCTTTCTGTGCCTCCCTTAGGGTACTCCTAAATAATTAGAAAGGGTAGAAGTCAGGCCCCTGCTCAAGAAGCCCACGGCTGACCCCACTGACCTCAAGAACTACCGTCCCATCTCGCTCCTCCCCTTCGCAGCCGAAGTAGCAGAGGAAGCTGTCAACAGGGAACTGACACGGTTCATTGAAGAGAACGCCGGCCTCAACCCATCCCAATACAGATTCTGGAACAACCACAGCACTGACACCGCCCTACGAGCCGCAACAGGTGACATCGGCACCCTCCTGGACCAAGGCCACTCTGCAGCCCTCATCCTCCTCGACCTGTCTGCAGCTTTCAACACTGTCTGTCACCACACTCTAGTCGCCAGACTACACAAAGCTGGCATACAAGGGACCGCCCTGGACTGGATCCAATTGTTCCGCAATGGAAGAAGCCAAAGGATCAGACTGCCACCCTTCCTCTCCGCCCTCACCGATGTCACCTGCGGAGTCACTCAGGGGTCATCAGTGAGCCCAACCCTCTTCAACACCTAAATGGCCCCCCTCGCAGCCATCATCGGACAACACGACCATCACATTGTATCCTACGCCAACGAGACCCAGCTCATCTTCTCCCTCACCAGAGACCCCACCACTGCAAAACTAAATTACCAGAAAGGAATGCAAGACGTTGCAGTCTGGATGACCACCAACTGCCTAAAACTTAACCCCGAGAACACAGAGGTCCTCGTCCTCTGAACTACCCCTTCAACATGGGACCCCCACAGACCAGGCCAAAAACCTCGGTATCTTACTCAACTAATCACTCACCATGAATCGACAGGTCAATGCTGTCAACTCCAGCTTTTTAAACACCCTCTGCATCCTTCGAAAGACCTTTATATGGATCCCCCCGGAGTCATGGAAGACAGTCACCCACTCACTCATCACCAGCAGACTGGACTACGGAAACTCTCTCTACGCCGGAATCAACAAGTCTCTTCTACGGAAACTTCAGACAATACTGAAGACCGCAGCCAGACTCGTCCTCGACATCCCCTGGAACGAACACATCAGCCAACACCTGTGGAGACTCCACTGGCTCCCCGTGGAGAAGAAAATCACCTTCAAAATCCTCACCCACGCCTAAAAATGCCTATACAACAACGGACCCAAATACCTTAACGGGATCACTGACATAATATAGAATGACAAAATATAGACTTACCAAAATATAGTTGCCAAAATATAGAATGCAAAAATATCGAATTCCTATCTAGAAACAGGTAAGTACAAAAATATCGAATCCAAAATATAGTCTGTAAAAAATATAGTCAGTCAAAATATCGTTTTTTTTTTTAAATGTCTTAAAAGTAATTTAAAATTAATTAAATATTAAATATAATTAACTAAAACATACTTAAAAATACTCAAATCACCTTAAAATTAAGATATAATTAATGTAAGTTATTAATAAAAAATGTACAATATTTTACCGTAGGATAGCAGGAGGGTAAAATGTAATATTACCACTCCAGTGAGTGCAACAGTAGGGAAAGTGTTGGATAGCGTAGGGGTAAATAATACTATTCCCACTCCAGTGAGTGCAACAGTAGAGAAAGCGTTGGATAGCGCAGGGGTAAAAAATACTATTCCCACTCCAGAGAGTGCAACAGTAGGGAAAGTGTTGGATAGCGTAGGGGTAAAAATTACTATTCCCACTCCAGAGAGTGCAACAGTAGGGAAAGCGTAGGGGTGAAAAATACTATTCCCACTCCAGTGAGTGCAACAGTAGGGAAAGCGTTGGATAGCATAAGGGTAAAAATTACTATTCCCACTCTAGAGAGTGCAACAGTAGGGAAAGCGTTGGATAGCGGGAGGGTAAGAATTACTATTCCAACTCCAGAGAGTTCAACAGTAGGGAAAGCGTTAGATAGCGTAGGGGTAAAAATTACTATTCCCACTCCAGAGAGTGCAACAGTAGGGAAAGCGTTGGATATCAGAAGGGTAAAAATTACTATTCCCACTCCAGTGAGTGCAACAGTAGGGAAAGCGTTGGATAGCGCAGGGGTAAAAAATACTATTCCCACTCCAGAGAGTGCAACAGTAGGGAAAGCGCTGGATAGCGTAGGGGTAAAAATTACTATTCCCACTCCAGAGAGTGCAACAGTAGGGAAAGCGTTGGATAGCGTAAGGGTAAAAATTACTATTCCTACTCCAGAGAGTACAACAGTAGGGAAATCGTTGGATAGCGTAGGGGTAAAAAATACTATTCCCACTCCAGAGAGTACAACAGTAGGGAACGCGTTGGATAGCGGGAGGGTGAAAATTACTATTCCCACTCCAGTGAGTTTAACAGTAGGGAAAGTAATGATTTAATATATTATTAAAAATAAATTAAATATCAATACCAAGAAAACATTAATTGAAATTAATAACCAATTTAATATTATGTAATAATTAATTAGGAATACAAATACATATGAGTTATTAAAAATTAATAACCTATTCATACTTATTTAACTAATTATTTTTCAATAACAAAAACTAATTAATAATAAAAATTAATACCAATTAATAATTAACAGTAAATCAATTATCAATACACAAAAAGTATTTTTATTATGTAATTAATTACAATTACATTACTTCCCACCCTATTCCCATAGAAACCCACATCCCACTACAGAAAATACATTAATGCAATTATCATAATTATCAAATATTTAATTAATACAAAATAATTATCAATTAATAAAACGTATTTGCCAAACAATAGAAATTAATTAAAAATGAATTAGCAATACATTTACAATCAATACCAATAAATAAATAAAAATACTTACTTAATTACAATTAAATTACTTCCCACCCTATTCCCCTATAAACCCACAACCCGCTACAGAAAATAAATTTAGAAAATTAACATAATTAACAATTAATCAATTAATAAAAATGAATTGCCAATTAATAAAAATAATTACCAATTACCAATTAAAAATTAACAATAAAATCAAAATGAATACTAATAAATAAATAAAAAATATTTAATTAGTTACAATTAAATTACTTCCCACCCTATTCCCCTATAAACCCACAACCCGCTAAAGAACTAAAAAGCTAAATTTAATTAAACATTTATAATAATTGCTAAAAATTCATATTTAATTTAATATAAGTAAATTACTTCCCACCCTATTCCCCTATAAACCCACAACCTGCTACAGAATTACATTACGCTAAAATTAAATACCATAAAATTCATTACTTAAAATAAATGAAACATGCATTACAAAAATGAATATACACTTTTCACACATATACTAACATACAAAACACTTTAAAACATGTTATATTATTAAAAATTAGATATATTTAATGCCTATATTGTATACTTCGATATTTTGACTTCTATATTTTGAAAATCGATATTACTTACCTTCAATTCGATATTTTTAACCACTATATTGTGTCCATTCGATATTTTGTCCATTCTATATTTTTACTTCGATATTATGTCCATTCTATATTTTGGAATCGATATTATGACTGTTTACCACCTTAACGACAGAATAAACTTCCACGCACCCAAAAGAAATCTCTGATCTGCCAACCTTGCACTGGCTGAAACCCCTTGCACCCACAGAGCCAGAGCAGGTGGAAGATCATTCTCCCACATTGCAGCCAGAACCTGGAATGAGCTACTGGCATACATCAGACTCGCCCCCAACCTTCAGGAAGACCCTCAAGACCTGGCTCTTCGGCTGAACAGATATGCGCACCCCCCTCCCCCCAGCTCCTTGAGATCCTCACGGGTGAGTAGTGCGCTTACAATTTCCTGATTGATTGATTGATTGATCTGTTTCTAAAATTTCCTTGGGGAATTAGAGTGTTGCAGATTTCATCTGATACCCTGTAAGTTTAGGAGTTTGGATTGGGCACTGTGACCTAGCTAGGAATTGAAGCACAATACTCTGATGGTATGGAAGGTCTAAGTCCCCAAATTCTGACGGTTATGTTGTCCAGATACACTGTCCTACTTAATTTGTAGGAATTGAATAAAATGGAGCCACCAACGTTCTAGGTCAAGTACCTGATCCAGCGGTTGCAAGTGGTGCAGAACTCCGCGGCCCGCGCCATTTTCGGCCTTCATAGGCGGGCTAGAACATCCGGGTTGTTGCAGTCACTTCATTGGCTGCCCATCCGAAAGCGGATTATGTTTAAAGCGCTGACTCTGGTGCATAAAGCACTTTGTGGCCTGGGAGCAAAGTATCTGCAGCACAGGCTGGCTTTCTATCGCACGGCACGCTCATTGCGCTCGGAAACTCAGTTCATGGCCGTGGTCCCACGAGTGAGGAAGGCTCGCACCGGAGGTCGCTCTTTTAGCCTCAGGGCACCCCAGTTGTGAAATTCCTTGCCCCTTGCCCTACGCAGCACTCCCAGTCTGCTTCTGTTCAGAAAAAACCTTAAGACTTGGCTTTTTAATATGTAGGCTGTCTTGTTTTCTCCGTCTGTTTTTTGTTTTTATCACTGTTATGTTTTTTAATTGCTGAGCTGCCAACATAAAGCGCCGGGACACTCTTCCTGAGTAGCCGTGCGCTATATAAATAAACTTATAACATAACATAACCTAACATAACATAACATTTATCTAATGGGTCTCCTGAGTTCTTATGTGGGCGCAGAGTCCCTAGTCAACTTATATATAGAGATCTGTGGGGCTAGGAAATAATCCTCTGCAGCTAAATAGGAAACCCAATTTTTGTTTTAGCTTCTTCTATTTTGAACCTTTAAAAGGATCATCCCACTATATGTTTTTCTGTCTTTGAATTTCATTCAGTATGTATGGTGCAATCACCAGTGGTTATTCCACTAAATTGCAGACATGCATTAACACAAATGTTAAAACAGCAAGGGCTTCCTCTTTAAGGGGGATATGTTACCTTTGAGGCCCCCAATGCTTCAGAACAGAGTTATTCTATTCATGGGTCACTTTTACTGTAGCAGATTCCAAACATATTTATTTATTTTATTTATTCATTTAAAGAGTTTTATATAGCGCTAGCTAGACCCGAAATGTATCAGAGCGCTTTACATAAGGTTCCACATATTAGCAAAATTGCATCAGTTATGTATTACCAATGATACCAATAAAAACATTTAATGAGCATACAGGAAAAGGAAAATGGAGTGGGAAGGGTAAGGGGGTAGGAGAGAAAGGGGTAGGGTATAGATACAATGGAGAGACGAAGGGAAGGTCTGCCTAAGGTCTGGCTGGAGTGAGAAGGGTAAGGGGTAGGGTATAGATACAACGGAGAGACGAAGGGAAAGTCTGCCCAAGGTCCGGCTGGGTAGGTGACGGCTGAGGGGGAATCCGCAGCCCATCTCCTCAGGTAGCTCCACCGGGCATCGGTCAAATAGCTAGGTCTCAATAGAAACATTAAAGGGATAGAAGGCAAGAAGAAGGGAATGTAGAGGGGGAAGGGGGTAGGGTGAAGGGGTAGGAGGGAAATACGACAGAGAGAGACGAAGGAACGTCTGCCCAATGTCCGGCTGGGTAGGTGATGGGCGAGGGGGGATCTACAGCCTGTCTCCTCTATAGCTAGCAAGTAGCTCCACCAGGCATTGGTCAAATGGCAGGGTCTCCACGGTCGAAGGAAAGTTAAAAAAGTACATGTCCCAATGTGATCACCAGCTCACTGAACTCCATGTCATCCTCATCTGTGGGATACCCCACAGTGCTTTTTATTTTTCCACTAGAAGATGGGGGCTCCCCCAGCTGTAGTGGCCGCCTCACTGGCACAAACTCTTCACTGTTAAACATCACTGCCTTCTTTGGTGAATTTAAAGTATAGGACGAGGGATCTATCACGGAGTCTGTGCTTGCACAAACAGGATTGATTATTTTGGGTTTATCCCTTGCCAAAGACTTGTTTCTAGGTCTTCCGGCATGTACTTTTGATCAACCCACTTGGTAGTTTGAGCTGCTCCGCCCTCGAGATCCAACGTGCGTTCTTCCACAGTGTCCAGTCTGGTGTCATGATGATCAATTCTCTCTCCCAATCCATTGAGGCGCTGGTCGAGCGAATCAGGTCTGGTATCCAATGTCTTAAACCCAAATCGTGGCTCCAATAATAAGGCAGAGTTGTCTCGGGGTGCAGTGCCACCGGTAGCTCCAGCGGTAGCCTCTGCAGCCATCGCTGTGGTTTTTCGGCTGTCCGTTTTCGTAAGGACTTCAAAGGGCATTTTTTTCTGCTTAGGGTTTTTTCGCACCATTCCCAACAATCACCAGGGTCTTCAATCAGCCCAGTTGCGCTATGCGGAACCTCTTCCCAGACATGCTCCCGGCTCCCACACCTTCCATCTCCCACAGGAGGCAGTCCCAGAATGGCCGACTGAGCTTCTCAATGTTTGTGATCGTGGACTAGGGAGATGGCCGTTGTGTTGGCTGCATGTGCCACATCAAGAGCTACCCGACCCTACTGGACTCCAACTTGTGCTATGCCATGCTTCTCCCCTCCTATGGTAATGCTCGATACATTTATCTGCTACACCAGTGGAATATGGGGCACTCACCAGGTAACTGTGGCGGTGCACGGTAGTTCTTAGAGTGTTTGCTGCTGCTCTGAAATAGAAGCTCCTCAGGCTCAGTGCTCCGGTTAGCCACGCATGGGGAACGACACCGCGGGGGACCATGTATTAAACAATGTAGGACTTGGTCCCCTCAGCAATGAGGGAGCAACATGGCCAGTCCTAGAAGGCTATACACCATATCCAACATTAACACCACTCAGTGCTGTAGAGCTCTATGCTCTTTACACAGGTCTAGTCAGATTATACAGATGATTAACACAGTTTGTTATATGAACAACAAAAGCAAATCCAGCAAGGGCTGTTCAACCTGCGCAGCCACATATGGTCATACTTGCAATTATCCAATTACTATTAATGCTGTTATGGGTATAGTTCCCACGAGACTGGAGAAAATTCTGTTCTGAATTGCACAAAGAACAAACCAGGTTGAAGTAGTTTTCCCTATAAGGGACCCCAAGATAAACATAGAATTCTTACAATGTGCCTACCATTAGATATCTTTCCCCTCGTAGTTGACTGTGCCACCAGGGGCACTCTTTTTGCTGCAATATTGTCAGGATCCATTGAACTCCCCACCACTTTCCGCACTACAGCAGTAGTGGGGGAACTTTTCGGGGTGAACCCCAGGATGCCAGGTGCATTTCACTCACTTATGTCCTACCTAGGAAGACTGCCTGTCCGGTGGGGGCTCTGAGCAGGTTATCAACACATGCCTCTTGCCCTCAACTCGTCCCCTCTTTTCCTCCCCGTGTTACTTGAGGAAGAAAAGCTGACATATTTCTTTAATTCACTGGTCTGGTATGTGGTGGTGTTTTTCTTATCTTTATTTCCAGGCCACGCCAGACCTCGACTCCATGACTCAGCAGCCTCCGTGACTTAACAAGCCACCATAACTCAGCAACCTCCATGACTCATCAGCCTGGCAAAAGGTATTTAACTCTCACCCAGGCTCATCTTCAGAGCTTCGCATTGAGTTTCCTGTTGAAGATCCTGCGGCGTGACAGCTCTTCTCTGCAGTTGCTTGTCGGACGAGTAATGTTACATCCTTGCTGCTGCTACTCGTAGATAAGTCTAAATCCCTTTCAGACTACATTTAACTTTTGTGCTCAGTGGAATTCCATTGTTTTGACCCCTGGCTCATTTCTGATTATCGGGGAGATCTTGGGTAACTGCGCACAAAACTCTTCGCAGTCAGAGACTTCCTGACTTTCTTTCCTATATCACATTTCCCTCTTGTTCCCACTCAGCATGCTTTCTGCTACTTGCCTGGATTTTGGTAATTTCCTCCTCATATTATTTATGTAATTTGTGCATAGTTCTTGCTGATAGAAGTGTATATTATTATTGCAGTGTTTATTGTTATCCAGTTTCATCTCTGTTTTTTCTCGCTGAAAGAAGGTCATGGTAACGCTCTCAAGCCTTGGACATGCTTCAGCTGTAGGATACAGATCATATCTTATGTCATTGAAGTAAGAATGTATGGTGTGCTTATGTTTAATCTTCATTGGCACAATATTGTGTGAGTGTGTATTTATCTTTAGCGTAATATTGTGTGTGTGTATTTATCTTTGGCACCATGTGGTGTGAGTGCAGTTCTGATTTATTCTAATCACTCTAAAATACCTATTTTATTGTGACCCAATGTGGAAGTTTATGCATGATATATGTTATTGATTATTTGTGTTCTTATTAATGTCTTTTACCACTGCTGCAGGAGCTAACCTCCTTACTCATTCCTAGCTTTTAGACAGATGTCCCAGATTGTTCTGTGACCCAAAGTTTGCATCTCCACTGGCACAAACGTGCACCAGTTGTTTCTTTCTTTCTTTTAGCTTTTTGTATCAACTATTTATTTTAGTTTATTGTTTGTTCCCAAACCCCTTTTCTTTGAGATTATTGGATGCGTTCTAACGTTTATCTTCCCAGATTGGTTCCTGATAAATATATACCATAACACATGACACACGATCTATCGCTATTTTGCCTGAGGTGCTTAAACATAAATGAGTACAGGGAGCCCCTGCCCTGGATTTGGGGATGAAACTTGTTGGCAACTATTCCACAGTAGCCCCAATAATTAAAAATAACATTAAAGGGGAAGCAGCAGCATTGGCAATACACCAATGCCTCGTGCAGGTTAACTTAGCTGACCAGGAGCGCGTTCAAACAAACATTATTGCTGAAACCTGTACATCTATAGGGGTAGACAATTTGGAAGCCAGACCAAATGAACCTCAATTTAAGGGTAATTCTGAAAAGGATAACTCAAAACAGGCACCAGAGACTTCTAACAAGTGCTGGGATAAACAAAGAAATAACAAAAAAAAGAGTCACAGGGTAGATCTTCCCAACTAGAGACCACTGAAAAGCACTTTAAACTGCGTATCTGAAACAGCCTGATAGGTATGAGTATACATGACAAAATAATGATAATGAATACTTCAAATCCAAAATTAATTCATGTTGGGTATCTGCAAAATAAAAGAAAAATGTACAATAAAGTGCACTTACGACCATTCATATAATTGTCAATTCAATTATTTAGGGAGTCATTATGATGGTGGGTGGACGTGAGTCCGCCTGCTATAGAGGTGGTGAGTGGGACCGCCCACCTGTATGGCAGCGGTCCCGCACATGTAATTACAATGCGACCACCACTGTGGCGGTTGCATCTTGCATGTTTACCACTACGGCGGGTGCTGCTGGCTGCAGCACCCACTGCAATAGTAAAAATGCATGTAGTGTCTTTCCCTGCCCTACGTGGCAGGCACCACGTGGTGCCTGCCACTCAGTGCTGGGAAATGAAGGGGTCCACCAGACCACAATCACCTCCCCCATCACAAGGAGAGCCTACAACGGGCCCCCAAAACTAATACCCGCCAACAGAAAGGCTGGCTGCGGCCAGCATCCTAATCTGGCGGAGGTTGCCTGCTAGGCGCCCCCACCATTTTACTGATGCTGACCGCTCCGCCAGGCAATCGGAACGATTGGCTGTGGCGGATCCTTGGCAGGGGATCTATGCGCCCACCACGGTCGCGTTCAGATTCCCCCGCCATCTTAATGTGGTGGGGAACATTTCTTTCTGATGGCAGAAGGTCCGCCATCGCACTGCTGTCAGGCCTTACACCATTGTAATGACCCCCTTAGTCCTTACCTTAGAAATATTTATTTGTAATGTCACTTCATTGTGCTCTGCCCTCAGCAGCCATAGTTGCCTCTTGTCCTGGTTAGGCTGGGAGTCGGTTTGGTTCTTTACCTACTGAACTGTTATCATCAGGTTCAACTGGTAGTCCCTTTATAATTGCTATAATGTGAAAACTAGCACACGTAGCTATGATTTAACATGTTTTTCAGGTGTGAACTGCAATGCTCCACCATTTTTATGAAGGCAACAAAACATCCCCTTCAAAATCCCTAATGTGCACTCCATTACTGATCTTGTACACTAATGTGTGCTGGTGTATCTGCTCTCACTTGCAGTTCTGGCATTTAGGTAAGGGGTCATAATCCAAGGCCAAATGGACCAAGCACTGTCACGTACATTTAGAAAAACATAAAATTTACATTTGTAAATGCATAACGTGTTTTACAAATAAACAGTTAAATATAACAATACAATACTTACCAAGGAGATATCCATTCATAAAACCTCCCCTTGCCAGCCGGTTATAAAGCCCTGAATGACGAAGGTTGAAGAAGGCATTTAAATTCCCTGGGAATATATATATTTGACCACTAAATCGGTTATTTTAAATGCATTGAAAACTATTCGAATATTTGGAGAAAAAATATATTTTCTATTCTGAAATAAATACTCTGATTCTGACAGTGGACATATTTACATGTTGATGCCATCAACACATTCTATTACATGGGGGAACTGAGCTATGGCATAAAAAGCAACCTTTGTTGCATTAAGCTCTGGTGGAGAGCTTAGAAAAGAAACATGTACATGTATTTTGATAATATGGCATCTAAGAATTTATCAAAAATATGAGAAAGCACACTTTGAGATACTATCCCCGCAACTGCTACTATCCCCTGGTAGCTACCTGAGGTTAGAAGAAGGAAGGAGCTAAAGACCTGCAGGTGTGTAGGTATGGCGTTGTGACAGTTTGTTGAAAGGCCAATAATTGGGTTAAGTTCTTCTATTATATCCATAATAAACTGCCTGTGCAGCCTGTACTTAGGGTCTATTTACGATGGGGTCAGACAAGCCTCCGACTGCCATTGCAGCAGTTGGAAACTGACCAACATGTAGTCGGCTGTTCCACTCGCCAAATTAAGATGCGACTGCCATGTAGGCAGTCGGAAATATCCCCTTTTCTGTTTCTGCTTATGCTGCAGCCCAGAAAAGGGCCACAGCACAAGCCGCAGTGGAAAAGGGGATGTTTTGAAACATCCATGAACCATGTGCCAGGCACCATGTAGTGCCTGCCACATGAGGCACGGATGTTTGGGGGCACCAGATGTGGCCCCCTGGTCCTCATAGCAGAGGCTCACAGGGGACAGAGACCCTGCTAGCGGTCCTCGAAGTGCTTTTCTGACAACCTTTCCATGTCAGTCGGACTCCCGTGGAAAGGCTGTGGGAAAGGGATATCGTAATCCCTATGGTGGGAATACGGTAGGGAATACTACCCGACAGGCTGATGTCAGAGCCATCAGTCGGTCCCTCCAACCGCAGTGGTTGGACCAACTGCATTATAATGTTGCGGTCGGACCGCTCTGCTGGATGTCGGTCAGACTCCACTGACGGCCTGTCGGTGGCTGTCCCACTTTCATCCTAATCAGGCCCTTAGTGTAATCCTCCCGCTTTGTCTTTTCAAACAAACTGACACACATTCAAAAAAAACTTTTCATTTCTCCCCTTCACTCCTATTGTGCAGCTAGGATGCTCATTCATCTGACCACAGCATAGAGAGCAACCATTTTGAAAGACTAAATGTGGGTTTTGACTCATTTTTATATTTTCCACCTGATTAACACATGCGTCCAATCTATGGTATTGTGCATGTTCAAAGCACACTTTTGCAGTGGTTTGTACATAAGAACAGAGATTCTCAAATACAGAATCTGTTTTTAAAAATTATGAACTCAATCCTTAAACCACTTCCGTACATCAAAATGGCATTTCTAGCGCTCAAAAAGCCATTTGCGCCCATTTACCAACTCTTAACCCCTTCATGGCGTGTAGCCGTCATGACTCTGCCCACTCACAAATGCGCCTGCACAGGCGGGGAATTAGTGCCGCGTGGGCCGAGCAGCAGTTGGATGACGGCTCCACGTCGTCATGAGCACACGCTGCCCGTGGCTCATGACGGCGTGGAGCTGTCATGAGCACGGAAGCGGTTAATGCTTTTGTACATCAGGGCCCTAGTACCCTATTGTTTACAGTCTAGGCCCAATAAGCATTCTTAATTGGAGAGCGGCCAGCTGGAAACCCCAGAAGGCCCAGGAAAATGCCAACTTTCTAAAAGTGGCATTATCAAAATTGTGAGCTAATCACACTTTACCATTAAAAAGATTTCAAATAACAATCAGTGGGGTATAACAGTATCTATCTGCTCCTCTTCTAATGTTAGCTCTTAATAATTGAAATAAGTTAACCCAGTATTAGGCTATGGGGGAGATAGGCCTTACAGCAGTGAAATACAAATTTAGGAGTTTTTCTCTGACAGGACTTGTAAAACTTAAACACATATTATACTTTTTAAATGCCATGCAACCTGCCCTTTGTGACTTTAGGGCTTACTGTAGGGGTGACTTATGAGTATAAAAAATGGCGATTAACTTTGCAAGGTCGAAATGGCTGCTAAAACTGCACTACAGGCTGTAGTGGCAGGCCTAAACGTTTTACAGTGCTGCCTCAATGGTTGGCACAATGAGTGCTGCAGCCCACTTGAAGCATTGAATTTACTAGGGACTTATAAGTCAACTACATTTGACAAATGGGTGTATTTTGAGAGCACAAGCACTTTGTCACTAGCTAGCAGGGTAAAGTCCTAATGCCTAAAGGGGGGGGGGGGGGTTACAGAAAAAAAGTCTGTAATAGCAGATTTAACATGGATCTTCCCCAGCAGAAGGCAGGAAGAACTACCCACCTTCATGGGAGTTTTCATCTCCAAACCAGAAAAACATAGAAAGATCATCATCTTTGGCATGGTTAGTGTTAGAACTGGCTATTTCTGGTAGGCTAAGGCTGACGCCAAAGCCAGGCAGAAACCACCATTCTAGTCAGGGCAAGGGAGTCACATGCCAAGATAACCCCTGCTCACCCCCTTGGTAGCTTGGCACGAGCAGTAAGGCTAAACTCGGAGGCAATGTGTAAAGCATTTGCGCCAGCACACAACAGCAACAACATTCTAGGCACACCACAAAAGGAACTCCACACAAGGTTATATAAAAAATAACTTTCGTATTGTCAAAACACATCAGAAAGAAATCACACATGTACATGGGCCACTGTCAGAATCAGCACTTAGTAGAAATAGCACTTCTAGAACTTTGAATAAGTATAGCACAAAATAACAGTTATAAATCACAACCAGTAACTACTGGTAACAGGTACGTACCACCTACACAACCCTAAACACCTTAGGAGAATGTCACGCAGGGGACCAGGACCTCACTAGGACCACCTGTACTGGAAAGAACAACCACCTAAGAATTAAATACATTTAGGGGTATCAGCAAGAACACATTACACATGATGCATCACAACATTCAGAGGTGTAGGGAAGGAAAAACACATGATGCATAAAACATTCAGAGGTGTAAGAACAGGGCACATGATGCATCAAAAACACATTCAGAGGTGCAGGGAAGGAAAAACACATGATGCATAAACCAACACATTCAGAGGTGTAAAATCAAGGAAGACACATGATGCATAAGAACATTCAGAGGTGCCAGACCATAACTCAATAGAGCAAAAACACATGATGCCTAAAAACATTCAGAGGTGTAAGATCAAGGTGCGTAATCATATTAAATGAATTACATTTCCTAGCACCACATCACATTGCGCAAAACTCACATTAGGCAATTACCATCACATAGATAATCACATTGCGCCTAAATAAAGTCACATACCAGCCCCCATCTAATAAAGGGACTAAAGAGCCCTGTGTCCAGAATGTCAGGGCGCGCTGCCATGCAGCGCCAGTCAGGGGTGCGCCTCTGGCGCAAAACCTAAACGTTGCAGGTGCCCACTACTTGCTGGGCACCTGGGAACATCATAAGGCCTAAACGTTGCAGCTGGCACTAAGTGCTGCGCAGCTGTAGAAGGCCTGGCACCTCTGTGCCATCTCTGTCCCTCTCAGGGACTCACTCTCCATCTTGCGCCTAAACGGTGCAGCTGCCCACTAATTGCTGGGTAGCTGGAGACAAAACTGCGACAGGGCCATCAGTAGCCCTTAAAGCAAATTGCGCCCACTGCTGGAGCCACACAGGCTCTGACGCCAACATGCCCATCGTTGGAGCCCACAGGCTCTACCGTTAACATTGCCCCCAGGGAGCACACTGGGTCCTAAAGAAAAGTGCATGCCACGAGTTGGAGCCACAGGCTCAGCACGGACACTTCTGGGGCCTTTCAAATAAAACAAGGCCCTCGCAAGCATCTCACAGGGACCCTAAATCATGTATGTCACCTCACGACGATGGAGCCCCTCACTGGGGACTCAACAACTAATGGCCATCGTGGGAGCCACGGGGATCTGAAAAGAAACATGCCCCCAGCTCTGGAAAGCTCTGGGGGAGACACGGGCTCACGGGACCACAGGACCCCCACGGGCCGTTTGACAGGACGTGCCCCCGGTTGGAGTCATCTGACTCTGCGCAGGTTTAGGGAAATGTGGGAGCGGCCCTCTATCAAGCGGGGCCGCTCAATTCTGCGCGGCAATCACTCGCACCATCTCCCCCCTCCCCTCCGGGCAGCCCTACTCACCGGCTGCTCTACGGAGGCGGCGGGGGACGATGTCCTCTTCCTGCAGTCTGCCGGGGCTCTCTCTTGCTCCTGGGAGCCCCGGTGGACGTCATGACGGCAGCGAGCGGGGATCTCTCTCCCCCGAGAGCCTCGCTGAGGTTGGCTGCATTCTTCTGGGGCGCGGGGCTTTCCTTACCTCTGGGAGCCCCGCGCTGCCCTCGGTCTCCATTGCGGCATGCAACGCCTCTCCTCCCGCATCATGGCCGCACTTCGGCTTCTGTCCCGCGGCCCCGCCCACAACCAGGCAGGCCACGGACGGTGATCTCGGCTCTCCGAGAAAAAGAGGGGTAGGCTCCCCCCGTATCTTAAAATAGCAGAGGGGACACAAATAAGCAGGGTAGGCGCCTGCCAAAAATGCAAATGCACAAATAAAGCGCTCCCAAGCGCCAGAACAGCCAAACAATGCACTCCCAGCGCTAAAGGCAGAAGCAAAGCGTCAACAGGCGCTAGGGGCAAAAGCAAAGCGCTCCCAGAGCAAGGGACAAGGCAGAGCGCTCCCAGGTGCTTAAAGGCAATACAAAGCGCTCTCCAGCGCTATGAGAAAGGATACAGCGCTATAAACCCAGTTCAGGGACAAGAGAGGGGGAGCACAGCAGCTCCCAACAAAGAAAAGTCCTCCAGCTCCCCCAGGAAAGTCCATCTGGTGTCCAGGGGCTGGGCAGGGCTCAGGGAGGCAAACCTTCCCCTGAGCCCAAGCAGCAGCACGCCCCTGGCAGATTCAAGTCAGAAACAAGAACATTTTGTAAGGGGACACAGCCCCTTTTTATACAGAGAAATCCTTTGTCTAGCAGGGTGTAGGCAGTGTGAGAACCAGCTAGAACTGGTTATAGGGAATTCCTTTCACTGACCAGGCTAGGGACATCAGACGCACCCCAGGGGGTGGAGCCAGCATTGTGTGGGGAAAACCCAGCCTCACTCAGGACCCTCAGACCGGACAGTCAATCCACAAGCAGGCCCAGGCTCACTCCTCCCCTCACAACAGCATTTTAAACGCTCCATTCACCACCGGGGCAGACCCTCCCAGACTCTTGGAGCCAGGCTCACCAGCCAGCCTCAGCCAATCACACGCCAGACATAAATTACACAAATATGCAAACTTCTAAAAGTGGCACTTCTACACTAGACACAATCATGCTGCATATACCATTGTGCAGCATTCAATCTCACGAGTTCGTACATACCAAACTCGACCCTGCACTCCCCACACATCAGGAACTACCATGGGCATACATATTCCCCATTCATTCCTATGGGAGGGCAGGTCACTCACCACACATACACAGAGAGCTCACGCACTTTACACTGTACCACAGTGAAAAAGTGCGCAGAGGCCTAAAATCACCAACACTAGGTCACAGAAACAGGCTAGGAAAAAGCAAAAAGTTTCGGGTGAACCTGCCAAAAGGGCCAGATCCAACAGTTAGTCTCAGGGCAATGTTCCATGTAAACTGCATGCCCTGTTGGGATATGGACCATCTCAACAGTTTTTGATTCTCACCCCTCATCTGCAATACCAATCTAAGTGGACTATCTGAGCCCGGAAGTAAGTCCCTAACAAGTATGCTTTCAAATTCTTCAGTGCCCAGACCACTGCAAAGGCTTCTCTTTCATTGTTTAGCTGTGAAAAAGCAGCCTAATGCCATGCTCAAAAGAATCTGTTTAGACTACACATTCCTTGGAGACTTTGGGTGCCTTAAACTCTGGTGGTGTGCACATAGCTACCTTCAGAACATCAAATGCTTTCTGGCATGTCCCTGTCCAGACCACCTTCTTTGGCTGCTTCTTGGAAGTAAGCTCAGTGAAGAGGGTTACAATGGTGCCATACCTCGAATCTTCTGTAGTAACAGGTGAGGCCTATGATTACTCTGTTTGGGTCTGATGGGGGCTCCTAAGATAGAACTGCCTGCATCTTGGGCTGTAGAGGCTGAATGTTGTCCCCACTGACTTGCAGGCTCAAGTGCACAATAGATCCTTGTCCTGTTTGGCATTTACTGGACTTGATAGTCAGGCCGCCTTTTGAAGGACCTGACACACTGCCCAGAGGTGGCACCAGTGGTCATTCCAGCAAGTGCCAAAGACAGCAGTGTCACCTAGGAAAGCAGCACTGAAATCCTCTAAACCTGCCAGGTTCCAATTGACCAACCTCTGGAAGGTGACAGGGGCGTTCTTCAACTAAAAGGGCATCACTCAAAACAGGAAGCAACTCTCTTGGGTGGAGAATGCAGATCTCTCATAGACACCCGTGGTTAAAGCAATGTGCAGTACCCTGATTTCAAATCATATGTACTCAGGTAATTGGCAGCTCCCAACCAGTCAATGGGCACATCAGCTTGGGGGATGTGGTGTGCATCAGTTTTGGTGGCTGAGCCCTTTGTAGTCCCCACAGAACTGAAATTCTGGGAATGATGCCCGTGGGACAGCTTTGGGGACCAGCACCACTGGGCTGGGGAATGGGCTGTTTGAATGCTCCATCACCCCAAACTCTAGCATCTTCGAAACCTTAGCTTTAATGCTGACTCTCACTGCATTAGACAGCCTGTAACTTTTGTTTTTGACAGGCATGCAGTCCTTGTTTCTGTGTCATGGGTACACCAATTGGTGAGACCTGGGATCAGTAAGAAAAGAGATGCAAACTTTCCCAACATGTGGTGATAGTCCCTCTGCTACTCTGGGATCAGGGTAGGGAAGAGAATAACTCCTTCTACTGACACTTCTTGCATTACCCTTATATCATGTGTAGGATGGTTGTATGATGTTACAACGCATGCCTTTAGCACGCATGTGTTACAACGCGAATGCCATTACCACGCATAACCTCTACCACGAAAATGCCTTTACCACGCATACCGTTGCAAAGATTTTCGTTGTAAAATCAGCATGTTAATGGCATTTTCATGGTAAAGTTTATCTCCGATCCCTGCCCCAATTCCTTTAACTGCTCTCCTGCGCCCTGCCCTGAACACCAAAAAGCTTCCCCTGCGCAATTCCCCCACCCACAAACCCTTCTATCAAATACCCCTCCCCTGAAGCCTAAAATGTTACCCCTGCGCGACCCCACCCCCTCATCATCCGTTAAATTATTTTTTATTTTTACTAAAATCCCTCTTACCTCTCCACGTCCTCTCCTCTCCAAGCTCTTACTAGGTTCATTGTGCGTCGTAAAGAGGAAGCGGAAGTGTCTTTCCGTTTCCTCTAACGACGCTGATTGCCTCCTCATCTTTCAACAACAGCATCTGTATATTACGGAAACAGAAAAAGTCGAAAACAGGTGCGTTTTTATGGGGGGAGACCCCCAACCCCCCTTTTTAACACAGGTTTCTTTTTTTGGGGAGGAGCTCCCCCCAAACCCCTTTTTTTATTTGTACCTTTAACACACATGCCTTTACTACGTATCTCGTAGTAAAGGAATGCGTGGTAAAGGCTTTGCGTGGTAGCCACGCATGCGTTGTAATGCATGCATGGTTAAGGGTATTCGTGGAAATGGCCGCGTTGTAGTGGCTGTTTACCATGTAGGATAGCTTTGCTCAAAATGATTCCACTGCCAAGGCTCGTCTATGACCTGCAGAGTTGCCCTTATGAGATCATCAGTTCTTTAGTGTCATCTATGATAGGTCTTGCAGCTTCCTATGGGAGGGTAAACTGCTGCGAATTGCATTCAATAAATGTACTCAATTGGGTTTACTATGCCAAATTAATGTTTGCAGACATTCACCTTCATTACTGGGCTATTCAGTTGACTGCTGTGAATGGCAGGCTATGTAGCTGCAGAGATGATTCCACCATTCTCCATGAGTTAGATTTGCTCAATGCTCTGGACTAGATGTGCTTCTTTATTGCTCCAAAGTACCGATTTAAGTCTTTCTGTCACTGCAATAGTTATAGAATGTTGGTTCAATGCCTTCCCTGGATAGCGTCGGAAGGCAAACTAACACAGAAAACGCCACTATGGCAGGGAATGTGGTTATCTTATTCAGTAAACAACTGGCTTATGGTTGTGGAACCATATAGTGATCATGAAGCATGGCGATGTGTGGGAAAACAGTCACATGAAGTCCTTTGCACAGTTGAGTGAGTCATCTGACCTCCATATATTTTAGTTCTATAGATACTTACAATTGAAGCACAGCCTGTAGCTACAGTGAGTAGACTTGAAGGTCTTTTGTCAACTTAAACCATTGGTAGGGTGGTGACTGGCCAGTTTTGTAGGAAAGGAACTTCCCAGATTTATAACTTTATAGTGGCAAGTGCTCCAGATTCATGTTCAGAGTTATGATCTCATGGGGGTCTCTCGAGGAGCAAAAATGGAGAAAGGCGAGGATGGCCTACCAAGAACTGTCCCTATTGACTAAGCTACACTGATCCAATTAACATGTCTTCTGATATTCTATTATATCCTAGAGGGATGGACAAGATTCAGTCCACAAAATGTCTTTGGTACCATTTGAGTGTAGGAATGTTCTCTCATAAGGTCCAGGTTGTGGGTTTATTTCAAAGTATTGTAAAAGTAGTGTACCCGTTCACTCATTTATATTGGAATTGCTCATTGACCTGTCTTGTAAAATGTACAGTCTGGGAATCATGGTGGGTTAGGCAGCTCCAGTGAACCAAGATCCCTGGTATGTTGGGATTCTTACTTACCCTACTAGATTTTGCAGGGAACTGTCTATCTGCCCAGTCTCTCTGGTAGAATATCAATGAGCCATTGAAAAAATTAGACTTGTTGGATCTAGGCTCATATTGTACCAGTGCAAAACTGTCTTGTGCCTCTTTTATTTTTAAATTGTGTAACTTGAACAACGTGTATTTACTGTATTTTAAGTAGAGGTGGAGCTTTTCTTAGGAGATATAGCAAACAACTGCGGGCCAGATGTAGGAGCCCAAATACCAGTCAGTAACGGCCGATTTCGGCCGTTACCGACCGGTATTTAAGAATTGGCATGTAGGGGGCCAATTTTACCGATTCGGTAAATTTACCAAATCGGTAAATTTACCGAATCGGTAAAATACCGAATCAGTATTTTTACCGATTCGGTAACTTGCAGATGTAGGTGGGACTCTTCAGAGTCCCAAAGGCCTTACAGATTTGGGATTTTACCACCCAATCCAATTGGGTGGTAAAATACCGAATCCAGGTGTGCATGCACATGTGTGCATGCACGCCTATGCCATGTGACAGACAGACATGCCCTTAGGGCATGTCTGTGTGCCACATAGCACACATGCCTGCATTCGGGGTGCTAGAGGGTGTCAAAGTGACACCCCCTGCACCCTTGCTGAAATCGGTATTTACCGAATCGGTAAATACCGATTCGGTATTGCCCATTGATTCCTATGGGCTTCAAGGCCCATAGGAATCAATGGGCAATACCGATTCGGTATTTACCGATTCGGTAAATACCAATTTTTACAGATTTGGTAATTCAATTACCGAATCTACCTAAATCTCCCTCCTTCATATTTACCGATTCATAAATACCGAATCGGTAAAATTTGGTATTTATGAATCAGTAAATACGATTTTCCTACATCTGGCCCCGTATTTCTTATTTGACCTCCTGCTGTACATTTCTAATCTGCCACACCACTTTGAGAATTTCAGAATAAATTAGAATATCATCCTTGATGCAATTCTTAATCTCGTCAGGGCCACAGACTTTTCAAGGCATTGGCAAAGTGGGTGCTGGCCCAGGGCCACAGCCTTTCAGGCGGCCCTATGACAGAGCCAGCTTTGTTGGGCAGAGTCTTGCCCTGATGAATAGCTTTGCCTTTAATTTATTTTTAATGTGGCTTAATTGTAAGAGAAATGTTGTGAAACTTACAGTAATATTAGTAAGCTGTTGCTGTGTCACAATAATGAAAACACGAGTTTGAATATTAGATGTAAACAAATTTTTTATTTGACAGAGTGTGCCTGTGCACTGTCAGTGATCTGGCCAAAGAGGACATGAAAAAGCTGAAATTGCATCATAAATTCCAACCTTTTTCGAACAGGGGCCGACAAAATACGTTTGGTTCAGTGCCCTTAAAATCCTTAAAATGTCCCTGGTCAGAGCCCCATCCACTCTCATGTATGTATGGCCCCGCTACTGAGGGGCATATTAACAAGGCGGTGATATAAAATTATCGCCGCTTTTGCTTTTCGGCTGAAAAGCGGCGATAATTTTATCGCCTTATCAGCAAAGACAATCTATCGCGTGTTTTGCTGATTTTGCTCCCGTTTCCAGCATGCCTAACTTTGCATCGCTAATGAGCCAAAAGTAGGCGTGTCTGTGGAAACAACATGGGTAAATATCGCAAAGGCAGCTTTGCCATATTTACAACGCGGGGAGGCGATTATTTTAATCGCGCTAAGTATGCCTTAACGTAAATTCCTGACTAAGGCATACCTAACATGAGAGGTGGATTCATGTATTACAACCACAGGGTCGTATTATCAAGCATATTGCTGCTTTACATGGAACATTGCTGAAAAACCAGCGATGCTCCATGGAAAAGGGCGCAATCGCAGGAATATTCATCGCCATGGCGCTAAACGTTGTTAATACAACCTTAGCCTGGCGAAATATTCCAGCGATAGAAAATAATGCAGTATACAAGGTAAGCGATAATTATCGCTGCCTGTTGCAAATATGCCCCGTTGTTGTTGGAAGCCTACATGAAAAATCCTGTAGATCTGTAGTATATTTTACTTTCTATTGGACACGAAAAAAGGAACGTGCTCCATGTAAAGACTCCCTTACTTATTATTATTTAAATCAATCTATGTTTACAATCAAACGAATACGTGACAATGAAAAAAGACAACAGATCTATAAAAAGATGGAAAAACGGAGAACCTCACGATGATATGTTGCCATGCTTATTTGCAAAGTATAATAAATCGCATATACATTGGGTTTATATTAAATTGTTGGTTTTGGTACAAAAAGGCTGCAGATTCTAACTAAGGTGTGTCTTGATAAACCTTTTAGGTGCAGCGGAAGTCCAGGTTTTTAGCTTTATCCTTTTAGCTGCAAGAAGTGCCCTTAAGAGCCTTTCATCTCTGCCATTTACAACCATTCAGTAGCATATGTCAATCAAAGCAGTGTTTTGAAGGGGTGATTGGAGATTCGCGCGTGCTGAAGGACTTTGGCTTTGAACCTCACTCATCACACCATTGAAAGCAGCCCAGGGGATCTTGCGCATGATAAAATGTTCCCGCCTGAAGTACTGAAAGAGATTATTACTTTTTGTGCTAGATTTAAGAATGTTATATTTATTTACCAGAGTTAGGTTAGGGTTATTTCTAAAACGCCCATACTACAACTCAATGCCCCTAAAAGTACATAATCTTCAAAGTATATGCGCAAATATGTTTTCTATATCACAGCAATTTTTTACACTGATCCATATGAACGTTCTCAAATGAAGACAATAAGGGCATGGGGGTGCGACTTTTGGGGAGTTGAGGGAGGGGTTACAGAGATGCATTTTCTTTAGATTATATATACTCGTTAGTCTTCCCTTCTTGACTCCTACAAGTTAACATAGAAAACCCTATGCAACAAATGCAAAAGAAGGCGATTCCCACTGTGGTGTCACCTGTCCTATTAGAGGATGTTTTGCCAAGATATTTTTTGTGCTGGCCCCTCTGGAAGCTATGAGTTCCAGCATGCACTGCAGATTGCAGCTCTCAATTCCCCCAGGGTGATGCACGTGACTGCATTAGGCCAGGATGAGAAGAAAACTAGCTTGTGAGTCCTCTCCCATTACGGGAATTAATCCCTGTTGCAAGTCAGATAAAAATGATGGGGCTTATTTACAATAAACTAACATCTGTATAGACGCAATAGTTTCCTTGCACCTCCATGTGAAACACTTACACCACCATGGATGCACCGTATTTACAATACGGTGCACCTTGGCACAAGGATTGACAGATGCGTCCGAAATTTTGACGCATCTGTGGGCCCAAAAGTTGTGACGCAACTCCAGCAAAGAATGGGGAGACCTATTTCTAATACACTGCATCACTCCTTACGCTTGCTCCAAGCAGGCGTATGCTTTTGACGCAGTGGCGTCCTAGAAGTGGCGCAGTGAAATCTTGTAGATATTACTGCATCACTACTACAAGCCTTTCCCACATGGGACGTCTACCCGGCATAACAATTATACCTGACACAGGTATAATATGGTGCAGGGCTTTACAAGGTGACACATCTCTCTAGTTGTGTCAGGTTGTGAATGGCCCACAACATATCGCATTGTTTATGCCGCTTCTGCGTCACAAAAAGTGTTGCACAGGGCTTGTAGATCTGCTCCTAGAAGGAAGAAATAGGTGAGGCAGCAGAGGTACAATGGTTCAGCGTGGAAGTGAAGACATAGCTGGAATATGTTGATAGACAAAGCTTACATCGCCCATGTCATGACATTTGGCCCCTCAAAGTTGAGAGGAAGATGGAAGGAAACTTGTGAGGGCTGAGTGAAATGGTGAGGCACCCTCGGGTGGGGAGCGCTTTAGGGAGGGGGGGCTGGCCATATATGACACAGGAAACACATGGTAGGTTCAGTTCCAAGGGCTGCTTTTAGGGGTGGATGAACAGAAGATCATCAGCTTTCCAGCCTGGCATTCAGCTCTGAGGGGAAACACAAAATGTTCTTGTATACTCCCCCTCCCAAAAGAGTAATTTTGGACATGGTCAAACACTCTCTGAACAACATGGGGCTGGCATTAACACATTTCCCTCAATTGCTTTCAACTTCCAGTCCTACATTGGGTTAGGGAAATTAAGAAATTCCTTAGAGAGGGAAGAATAAACAACGCTTGAGGTAGGGAATATAGCTTATCAGGGAAAGTCCAGTTCAAGACCTACGTAGTAGGAAGTTATGTGAGTGGTTGATATTAGAGCTTTAAAAGCAAGCCCCATTGTGACAGTTATGAGTACCCTAGGTCACCTATCAGCACAAATAGAGAGGTGTATTAGAGGTTATGGTGGAACAAAGATAGGGGTTTCTGCAA
Organism: Lissotriton helveticus; assembly: GCF_964261635.1. Taxonomy (NCBI): domain Eukaryota; kingdom Metazoa; phylum Chordata; class Amphibia; order Caudata; family Salamandridae; genus Lissotriton; species Lissotriton helveticus. The sequence continues at coordinate 657,295,198 of NC_136072.1, forward strand.
AGCAGAACAAACTAACTCACTAGGCGATAAGAAACAGGAGTGTGCTCACCCACGATAACTATCACCAACTAGGAACAAAGTATCAATTACGGTTCACTGACAAAATATCAAAGTTAAAAATATAGAAGTAAAAAATATTGATGTAAAAATATAGAATACAAAGATATCGTCTCCCTATACTTACACAGTAAGTATAAAAATATAGAGAATATAGAGAAATATTGATGTAAAAAATAAAGTTGTACAAAATAAACCAGGGGCAGATGCGTCAGCCTTAAAAAACTATAGGCCCATCTCACAGCTCCCTTTTCTTGCCAAGGTACTGGAACAACATGTCTTGAAATCCCTTTCAAAATATTTACACGATCACCATCTGCTCCACTCTGGACAGGCGGGTTTCAGGACACACCATAGCACTGAGCTGGTGATGGTGTCAGTTCTGGACGAGCTTATAATCAGAGCTGTTGGACTTGGGCATTAGGGCAGGTTCACCCCTAATCTTTTTGCTTTTATTTGTGACCCTGTGTAGTGATTTTTGGGTCTCTGCGCACTTTTTCCCTGTGTCCCATAGTGAAAGTGCGTGCGTGTAGTATGGCTGGCCTGCCCTCCCATAGGAATGCATGGGGAATGTGTGTGCCCTGGTAGTTCCTGATGTGTGGGGAGTGCAGGCTCGAGTTTGGTATGTATGAACTCGTGAGAATGAATGCTGCGCAATGGTATGTGCGGCTTGTATGTGTCTACTTGGGAAGTACTACTTCTGGACATTGATGTATGTGTGCAGTGAAGATGCTGGAGGGTGATTGGCTGGAGCTGGCTGGCATGCCAGGCTCCAGGAAGTCTGGATGGGTCTGCCTGGTGGTGAGTGTGAGATCAGCATGAGTGATGTGTGGGAGGAGTGCACCTGGGTCCTGGATGAGCTGGGTTTTTCCCCACACAATGCTGGCTCCGCCCCCCTGTGGTGTGTCTAATGACCCTAGCCTCCCCAGTGAATGAAAGGGGTGGTTGGGCCATCAAGGGTACTCCCAAGCCAGCTGCAACTGGTTTCCCCCCACCCTGCACCCTGAAGACAAAGGAATTTATGGTATAAAAATGGGGCTGTGTCCCCACAGAAACTGTTCTCTGTTCTTTCCAGGATCCTTGCCAGAGGGGGCTGTTGCTGCTGCTGGGGCCAGGAGGACCGCCACTTGGCTTGTCTCTCTGCCTGGAGACCCAGTGTGCTGGCTCTGGCCCTGCCTTGCCACCTGCCTGCCTAGAAGGACTTTGCTTGTGGACAGAGAGCCTGGAAGCGCTTTATTTTCCCCCTCAGCGCTGAGCGCGCTTCTCTGTGCCTGGGGAGCGCTTTATCGACATTGCCGGTGCCCACCCGGCAGCAGAGCCGATTTGCCGATTTTTGCGCAGAGCGAGTGCCCACCTCGCCTTATATTTAATATTGGAGGCCGGTGCCCACCCGGCATTGCCCCGTTGTCCTTGTTAATTGGAAGCCGGTGCCCACCCGGCATTGGCCGCCCGTGATCACCGCCACAGCCCAGGAGCGTTGGAAACCGTTGCCGGGCCGCTGCCTAGAGTGACCCGGAAGTTCCGCCTCCTGACCCCCAGGGCCGCGCTGCCATTGGCGGCCCCAGCGGAAGTCAGGCGGCGTGCAGCGGAGACGGGTCCAGGCGGGAGCGCGAGAGGAGCAGCCGGCCCCGTCCTCGAGGCTCCCCGAGTGAAGGAGAGCCCAGAGAAGAGCAGCGCATGAGGAGCCGGCAGTGTTCCTGCCCCCGCAGCACCAGCAAAGGACCGGTGAGTGCGGGGACAGGGTCCTTTGTTTTTATTGAGAGCGGCCCCGGTTGGCAGCGGGCCGCTCCCACGAGTCCCCCCTGGTTGTGAGCGAGCCCCGAGAGGCTCGAAGGGCGCCTAGTAGTTTCGAGCCCAGAGCGGCTCGTGTGACATTGGCCATTGTTCCGAGTCCCCCGTGAGGGACTCCAACGACGCCCACAGTATTGATTTACGAGCCCCGAGGCTCAAGGGGGCATTTTGTTGATTTAGAGCGCTGAAGCTCTTAACCCCAGCCCACATTTGTTTTGTGAGCCCTGAGAGGCTTGGGTGGCAGTTATTATTTAGAGCGCTGAGCTCCACGGTGCCACATTTGTTTTGCGAGCCAGAGAGGCTCTAGGGGGACACAGCCAGCTAATTGGTTAGAGCCCCGAGGCTCCCACGCTGTGTCTCCCCACCAGTGTTCTTGAGCCCACGAGGCTCCAACGTTGCCCAGCCCTATTTACAACTGTCCAGCACTTAGTGGACAGTTGCTACGTTTAGGCTTTGTGTGCTGTGCTGCCTGCGCAGCCTCCCCTGACATTGAGACTCAGGGCATTCAGCCCCTTGCGAGGCCAGTTGGCCTGAGGGACATTTCTAGTGTTGTGCTACATGCACCCTGCGCAATTTATGATTTACTGCTTATGTGATTTCTGCGCAAATGTTCTACCTGCACCTCTGAATGTGTTTTAATGTTTCATGTGCAATTGTTTATGTTATTACCTTTGCTAAAAGTGACCTGCTTAGGTAATTGTTTGTTTTATCCCCTTTGCTAAAAGTGACCTGCTTAGAGGATTGTTTGATATTACCTTTGCTAAAAGTGACCTGCTTAGGTAATTGTTTATGTTTTATCCCCTTTGCTAAAAGTGACCTGCTTTGAGGATTCCTTATGCTTTTATTTCCCTTTGCTAAAAGTGACCTGCTTAGAGGAATGTTGATGTTTTATTGCCTTTGCTAAATGTGACTTGCTTAGGTGATTATTTTTAGGTTTCCTTCCCTTTGCTAAATGTGACTTGCTTAGGTGATGGTTTTCCTTCTTTAGGTCCTGATGATAAGGTCCTAGTTCCCTGCGTGATTTCCCTACAGTGTTTAGGGTGGCGTAGGAGGTATTTACCCTTTACCAGTAGTTACTGGTTGTATGCTACATTTACTATTTCTGTGTTACAGTCATTATATGTTTATGTGCTAAGTGTTATACCTACAAGTATTATTTCTAAAAAGTGCATACCCCTGACAGTGGTCCAGGTGGCCCTGTCCTGTACATAATCCCTTGTAAATCTTGCCCATGCCTGTTGGCACATTGTAAAGTGTGTGTGTTATCTAATGTGTTTTTATTATTATAATACAAAGGCTATTTTTGATATAACCTTGTGTGGAGTTTCCTTTGTGGTGGGCCTAGGGTGTTGTCGCTGGGGTGCGCGCGCAAACGCTTTACACATCGCCTCTGAGATTAGCCTTGCTGCTCGCGTCACGTTACCTAGAGGGTGAGCAGGGGTTGTCTTGGTGTGTGACTCCCTTGCCCTGACTTAGAAATGGTGATCCCTGACTGACTTTGGCGTGAGCCTTGGCCGGCCGGGGGTCCCGTTTCTAACATTGGTGGCAAGCGGTGCGGATTGGACTTGCGTTTGCGCTGTACCACAGTGGCGACAGGCCACACTACAAAGCTCTACAGTTTTAGATAACCGCATTTTGGGGATTATTGTTTTTAGGGAAGTTCAGTTTTGCTTCTCCTGAAAGGTGTCATTTTGTAATTTCTGTCCAGTACATTTGTTCCCCGCCCTGCTTCCAGAGTTTGGTACCTGTGTCACTTGTGGTCAGGTTGAGAAAATCAGGGGTGGTAGAAACTGCCTTACCGGTCCGAGGGGAGGGTGTGTGTGAATGAGTGGTGTGCTACACTGGACAGAGGAGTGCAAGTTCTCTGAGATAGGAATCTTGCTGAATTTTGTAATTGTATACTCCTGTTAAGCTCAGACCCCCAGGTTCCCTGTGTCAAACTCTTCTTGAGAACGTCCGCCAAAATGGAGCCTGTTTTTGATCTCTGTTGTCTTTTTAGGTACAGTAGGTCAGAGCTGGTCAGATTCTGTGAAGAGGGAGGCATGGAGGTGAGTGAGTCGGATACTCAGTCCCAGCTTAGGGACAGCCTGATCCAATGGCAGAAGGGTCAGTGGGATCTTGAGCACAGTGAGAGAGATAGGGCCCGGGCCGCACGCCATGAGGGTGGTGAGTCTGTGGAGAGCCCTGAAGAATGTGAGTTGTATGATGATGACAGTGGATGGATATCAGCAGATAGTGTGGACCCCATAGATAGGGAGTCCCTTGCTGGGTCCAGTGTCAGTACCAGCGCCCCATCCCTTGTCCTGTCCCCAGAGGAGTGGTTGGATAGGAGGGAAGAGCGGGAGCATCAGCTAGCGATGGAACAGCTCAGGTTGGAGCACGCCAAGCTAGAGGCTGAAAGGGCCTTGTTCAAGGAGAAGGTAACCCTAGAGAGCAGGTTATCCCCTGAGTGCAATTTTGATTTTCTGGATTCCCCAGGGAGGGTTGAATCCAGTGGTGGCAGCTATTTAAGTGTTAGTGTAGACAGTCCCATTCTCAGTTCCCCGAGTATGGTACCTGTTTCCCCAGAGGAGGAGAATAGGTTGAGGTTCAGGAACCTTAGGAAACTGTCTCACCAGTCTTGGGAAGAGTTTGTGGATGAATGTCAAGATGCACTGTGTGATTGGCTAGAGGTTCACATGGGAACTGAGTTTACCAAGCTATTTGATCTGGTTCTAAGAGAGCAGGTGCTCAATAGTTGTTTGCCAGGGTTGCGCCAACACCTGTTGGAATATGGGTTGACTGATCCAGACACGCTCGCAGAGGAAGCAGAGCGCTGGGACAGTGCGAAAGGTTCTTTAGAGTCACTAGTGAGTGATTCCAACAATAGTGGGTCAGGTGTCTTCCAGCCCAGTGTGGTGGAGGAGGGTGAGAGTAGCCCAGCTAGGTCCCTGGTTAGTGAGACGGGTGTAGGGGCTAACTGCCTGTCTCAGTGGAGCGGGAGTGAGTGTGTGACCGAGAGTCTCCAGACGCCCGAAGCCCTGTCACAGAGCCTGGATGGTTTCTTTAGGGGACACCAGGAAGGGAACCTAGACTTGCCTATTAGTTCACTTGAGGGAGATCTCCTAGTGGGTAGAGGACCTGGAGCATCTGTAAGCGGAGCTTCTATGGTTCTGGAGTCTGGCAGTACCGCTCCAGTAGGGAGGGTACAGGAGTCCAGTACAAGGAGTGATTGGGGGATAGGATGTGAGTCCCCAGAAGTCCTGGAGTGCCAGGCATTGGTTCCACCAAAGGTTTTAGACCAGAGGTTGTAAGGCCAGGTTCAGGATCCGCCTGACCTGAAGGGTGGGACTACTGTAATCAGTGTCCTGACCAGTTCTTTTTCCAGAGGTACCACCCCGGTTGGGAGGGAGCAGGACTCTGGAAGGGGGTGCAGAGGGTGGGAGAGCCCACCTCTGACCCCGGTACCACCTGAGGGGTTAAACCCTAGGTTGGGAGAAGAGTGTTTTGAGGGGACCCCCCGCAGGAGGAGGAGGAACCCTAGAAGAAGAGGTAAGGGGAGGAGAGCCTTCCCTGAGACTCCTGGTCCACCTAAGGTTGTAGACCCTAGGTTGGAGAACCAGTGGCAGTCTAGCCCTGTCTTGCAGACAGGAAGAGTGGAGCATGGCTATTATGTGCCAGGGGTTACTACCCCCCACTTTGTGAGTAGGCAGGAACCAGTGGTACCTGGGTGGCCTAGGGCCTGGTCCTCGCCGAGGGCAGCTGGAGAGTACCAGTGGGGTAGCCCAGTTAGTCCCTACCGTAGTTTTAGAAAGAACCCCAGGGGTTCACCGTGGCGTAAAACAGGAGGGTGTCCCTGCAGTTGTGGGCCCGCGTCCTTGTTTTATCGCCCCAAGCAGGAAAGTCCATCACGGTGGTGATTGGTCTGCCCTGCGTTTTGGCTGGAAGGGGGTCGTGTTGGACTTGGGCCTTAGGGCCGGTTCACCCCTAATCTTTTTGCTTTTATTTGTGACCCTGTGTAGTGATTTTTGGGTCTCTGCGCACTTTTTCCCTGTGTCCCAGAGTGAAAGTGCGTGCGTGTAGTATGGCTGGCCTGCCCTCCCATAGGAATGCATAGGGAATGTGTGTGCCCTGGTAGTTCCTGATGTGTGGGGAGTGCAGGCTCGAGTTTGGTATGTATGAACTCGTGAGAATGAATGCTGCGCAATGGTATGTGCGGCTTGTATGTGTCTAGTTGGGAAGTACTACTTCTGGACATTGATGTATGTGTGCAGTGAGGATGCTGGAGGGTGATTGGCTGGAGCTGGCTGGCATGCCAGGCTCCAGGAAGTCTGGATGGGTCTGCCCGGTGGTGAGTGTGAGATCAGCATGAGTGATGTGTGGGAGGAGTGCACCTGGGTCCTGGATGGGCTGGGTTTTTCCCCACACAATGCTGGCTCCGCCCCCCTGTGGTGTGTCTAATGACCCTAGCCTCCCCAGTGAATGAAAGGGGTGGTTGGGCCATCAAGGGTACTCCCAAGCCAGCTGCGAATGGTTTCCCCCCACCCTACACCCTGAAGACAAAGGAATTTATGGTATAAAAATGGGGCTGTGTCCCCACAGAAACTGTTCTCTGTTCTTTCCAGGATCCTTGCCAGAGGGGGCTGTTGCTGCTGCTGGGGCCAGGAGGACCGCCACTTGGCTTGTCTCCCTGCCTGGAGACCCAGTGTGCTGGCTCTGGCCCTGCCTTGCCCCCTGCCTGCCTAGAAGGACTTTGCTTGTGGCCAGAGCGCCTGGAAGCGCTTTATTTTCCCCCTTAGCGCTGAGCGCGCTTCTCTGTGCCTGGGGAGCGCTTTATCGACATTGCCGGTGCCCACCCGGCAGCAAAGCCGATTTGCCGATTTTTGCGCAGAGCGAGTGCCCACCTCGCCTTATATTTAATATTGGAGGCCGGTGCCCACCCGGCATTGCCCCGTTGTCCTTGTTAATTGGAAGCCGGTGCCCACCCGGCATTGGCCGCCCGTGATCACCGCCGCAGCCCAGGAGCGTTGGAAACTGTTGCCGGGCCGCTGCCTAGAGCGACCTGGAAGTTCCGCCTCCTGACCCCCAGGACCGCGCTGCCATTGGCGGCCCCAGCGAAGTCAGGCGGCGTGCAGCGGAGACGGGTCCAGGCGGGAGCGCGAGAGGAGCAGCCGCCCCCGTCCTCGAGGCTCCCTGAGTGAAGGAGAGCCCAGAGAAGAGCAGCGCATGAGGAGCCGGCAGTGTTCCTGCCCCCGCAGCACCAGCAAAGGACCGGTGAGTGCGGGGACAGGGTCCTTTGTTTTTATTGAGAGCGGCCCCGGTTGGCAGCGGGCCGCTCCCACGAGTCCCCCCTGGTTGTGAGCGAGCCCCGAGAGGCTCGAAGGGCGCCTAGTAGTTTCGAGCCCAGAGCGGCTCGTGTGACATTGGCCATTGTTCCGAGTCCCCCGTGAGGGACTCCAACGACGCCCACAGTATTGATTTACGAGCCCCGAGGCTCAAGGGGGCATTTTGTTGATTTAGAGCGCTGAAGCTCTTAACCCCAGCCCACATTTGTTTTGTGAGCCCTGAGAAGCTTGGGTGCCAGTTATTATTTAGAGCGCTGAGCTCCACTGTGCCACATTTGTTTTGCGAGCCAGAGAGGCTCTAGGGGGACACAGCCAGCTAATTGGTTAGAGCCCCGAGGCTCCCACGCTGTGTCTCCCCACCAGTGTTCTTGAGCCCACGAGGCTCCAACGTTGCCCAGCCCTATTTACAACTGTCCAGCACTTAGTGGACAGTTGCTACGTTTAGGCTTTGTGTGTTGTGCTGCCTGCGCAGCCTCCCCTGACATTGAGACTCAGGGCATTCAGCCCCTTGCGAGGCCAGTTGGCCTGAGGGACATTTCTAGTGTTGTGCTACATGCACCCTGCGCAATTTATGATTTACTGCTTATGTGATTTCTGCGCAAATGTTCTACCTGCACCTCTGAATGTGTTTTAATGTTTCATGTGCAATTGTTTATGTTATTACCTTTGCTTAAAGTGACCTGCTTAGGTAATTGTTTGTTTTATCCCCTTTGCTAAAAGTGACCTGCTTCGAGGATTGTTTGATATTACCTTTGCTAAAAGTGACCTGCTTAGGTAATTGTTTATGTTTTATCCCCTTTGCTAAAAGTGACCTGCTTAGAGGATTCGTTATGCTTTTATTTCCCTTTGCTAAAAGTGACCTGCTTAGAGGAACGTTGATGTTTTATTGCCTTTGCTAAATGTGACTTGCTTAGGTGATTATTTTTAGGTTTCCTTCCCTTTGCTAAATGTGACTTGCTTAGGTGATGGTTTTCCTTCTTTAGGTCCTGATGATAAGGTCCTAGTTCCCTGCGTGATTTCCCTACAGTGTTTAGGGTGGCGTAGGAGGTATTTACCCTTTACCAGTAGTTACTGGTTGTATGCTACATTTACTATTTCTGTGTTACAGTCATTATATGTTTATGTGGTAAGTGTTATACCTACAAGTATTATTTCTAAAAAGTGCATACCCCTGACAGTGGTCCAGGTGGCCCTGTCCTGTACATAATCCCTTGTAAATCTTGCCCGTGCCTGTTGGCACATTGTAAAGTGTGTGTGTTATCTAATGTGTTTTTATTATTATAATACAAAGGCTATTTTTGATATAACCTTGTGTGGAGTTTCCTTTGTGGTGGGCCTAGGGTGTTGTCGCTGGGGTGCGCGCGCAAACGCTTTACACATCGCCTCTGAGATTAGCCTTGCTGCTCGCGTCACGTTACCTAGAGGGTGAGCAGGGGTTGTCTTGGTGTGTGACTCCCTTGCCCTGACTTAGAAATGGTGATCCCTGACTGACTTTGGCGTGAGCCTTGGCCGGCCGGGGGTCCCGTTTCTAACAAGAGCCGATTATAAACATCCGAGTGCTCTGATTCTATTAGATCTGTCAGCGGCATTCAACACAGTCAGCTATGATATCTTGCTGAGCCGTTTGTCGAATTTGGGCATAAAGGGGCAAGGACTTCAGTGGCTAAGATCCTTCCTGACCAACCGTACCCAGAGAGTCCAAATGGGGGATCAGGTGTCGACTCTGGGTTCTCTGTCCAGTGGAGTCCTCCAGGGCTCTTCTTTTCTTTAATATCTATCTGCAGCCCTTGGTGGAGGCGCTCACAGGCAGAGACTGCCAGGTCTTTAACTACGTTGAAGACACCCAACTCCTGGTCCGTCTTGATTACACCAGCCAGGCACAAGAATCAGGGAAAAATCTTCTCAGGTTCACTGTTAACTGGATTGCAGCCAATTCGTTAAAAATCAACCTGGATAAAACCGAGGTGCTGATTATTCCAGCTCAAAATAGCCCTTGGTGTGAACTGTTCTGGCCTTCAGAATTAGGAGTGGAACCAATCCCTGTACCAGTAGTAAAGAGCCTGGGCTTGAAAATCGATTCGGATCTGTCGATGTCTGGCCAGGTATCGGTGATGGTGGGCATCTGTATGGGCCTACTTAGGCAATTACAGAGACTTGTTCCCATCCTCTCCACCTCTGTCCTACAATCAATTGTTTCAGCTACAGTCATCTCCCGTCTGGACTATGGGAATGCCCTTTATTTAGGCATCCCACAGAAGCTACTGAGGAGACTGTAGGTTGTACAAAATGATGCAGCCAGGTTAATTTTTAGCCTTCCTAGGCGCACGTGAGTCACCCCCCTACTTCATAAATTGCACTGGCTGCCTATGGCACAGCGGGTGCACTTTAAGAGCTTGTGTATAGGCTATAAGGCTTTATATGGAGATGCTCCGAAATATATAAAAGACAGAGTGCAAAAGTACGTGCCTGGACGGGCTCTGCGTTCTTTGGAGACCTGCAGGCTAGCCTCCTCCAGATACAACCTTAAGACCCAAGGGGCAGAGCGTTCTCGGTCCTCCTGCAACGGATCTGGAATGATCTACCAGAGACCTTGCGCAAGGAATCAGCCCTGCTCCTCTTCAGAAAGCTGTTAAAAACCCACCTGTTTAGAGAAACACTGACATCTGTTTAATCCTCCGCCCTGCAGCCATGCAGTGCCCTGTTCCTTCTCTGAAGCGCTTAGAGACCAGTGGTTATTTGCGCTATATAAAAATATATAAAAATAAAATAACATAACAAAACATAATATAATCTCAACAGGCTTTTTATCAGCAATTTTATAGGCTAGTACTCTCCCCACCTGTTCACTGTATTCGTCCTGGTCAGAGCGAAATTTATTACAGTCAATTGCCGCTCTTTCTTTAATAATCCCTAATGCCTTCTCTTTCGCTTCTACTAGTTTAAAATACATTAATAAATGGTCCTCATCCTGTCCACTGACAGATTGTGCATGAGAGAGCTCTAAACTATCTAAAGTCCTGAGAGCCGCTTTAACCATAGCCTCCTTAGCTTTATTCTTAGATAGTATAAATTGCTGAGTAATGCCTCTGGTGAATGCCTTAATAGAATCCCAGATCAAATAAGGAGAAGCCATGCAAATATTAAAACTTTATCCAATTTAGCCAAGAGTTTTCCCACATTTCGAGTAAACTCATCATAAGATAGCAAATAGCAAGTTAAACAAGAAGGCTGAACGGTCTTAACAGCAATTGTCGGGAGGATTATTAACATTGGATTATGATCATAAGTGATCTTGGGACAGAGCTCCATCTTTGCTGTATTCAGGACTGCATTACTAAGCCAAGCCATATCCAACCTCAAATAGTGCCTACGTGGACAAAAATAAAATGTAAAACCCAGGGAATATGGATGCAAAACTCGCCAAGCATCTTGTATACCATGCAACCTTGCAAGTTCCAATATTGAATTCCGTGCTTTCGACTACCTTGCACTTTCGACTACCTTGCAAAAGGGCATCGAGAAGTTGTGTCTAAAGTTTGAGTCATAATACGATTGAAGTCTCCCATGACTATTGGAGATCCCTAGAATTCAAGTAAATTGAGCATAAGCGTATTGAAGACCGCAGGGTTGTCTATATTAGGCCAATAGATCACCGCTAAAACGTATTTGGTACCTTGAATCCCTAATTGAGCATTAGCCCATCTTCCCCGCACATCAGCAATAACCCGATCAATTTTATACTCCAGAAATGTGCTAGCTAGTAAAGCCACACCCCTTATTGAAACTGTTTGAGATGAGCAGACAACAGTGTTATACCCTAGTTGATTAAGTAATATCCGATCCTTGAACGCTATATGAGTTTCTGTTGCCAAGACGAAATGAGGGCAATACATCTTTAACTCTTCACGAACAAGTTGGCGTTTACGAGTGTCATTCAACCCAGATACATTCTAACATAAAAATGTGATTACAAAAAGGGAAAGTTTAGGATAGCGGAGGGGTTAACATTACTACTCCCACTCCAGTGAGTGCAACAGTAGGGAAAGTGTTGGATAGAGGAGGGATGCAAATTACTATTCCCACTCCAGTGAGCGCAACAGTAGGGAAAGTGTTGGATAACGAATGGGTAAAAATTACTATTCCCACTCCACTGAGGGCAACAGTTGGGAAAGTGTTGGATAGTGGGGGGATAAAATTTACTATTCCCACACCAAAAATTGTAAATGTAGGGGAAGTGTTGGATAGCAGAGGGGTATAAATTACTATTCCCACTCCATAGAGTGCAACAATAGGGAAAGTGCTGGATTTCAGAGTATCAATTATTATTCTCAATCCAGTCAGTTCAAAATTAAAAACAAACTACATTTTATCAATAAAAATATTTTAAAAACTTTAAATTCAAGTATATTCAATATTGAAAAACAAATAAATATTTTTAATAAAAAAGAATTTAGAAATAAAACATTAATTATTACATTAATTTACCTTTTTTATTTCCTATCCTATAACACCACACAATTCACAACGCACATCCAAATTAAAAAATAAATGTACTTCCTCAAGTAACATAATTAATTACCAGTTAAAGAAATATTATTAATTTAAAAAACCTCATAAAATGTGTTTAGGTTCCCACACTTTAGCCCTATAATCCCCACAACCCACAGTTAAAATTAAACCATAACATTATTAATTACACAATTACAACTTTTTTCAATAAAAAGCTATTTAACAACTAATTATAAAGTAAGTAAAATTAGTTTACTCCTCACACTCTATCCCTATAACAATAAAACCCACGCAAAAAAATATATAAAGACCCTAGTTATATATAAATTAATTAATTAATATTTTTTAAGTAACTAAACAAAAATGCCTTCCCATTCATTACTCCTATAACCCCCACAACTGCAATTAATTACACAAATTCCATATTTAATTTTCAATAAATTAATATGAATTAATATCTAATTATCATTTAATTAAAAATAAATTACTTCCCACCCTTTACCCCATAATCCCCACAACCCACACCTACATAAATCACACATTTACCCTAATTAATTATCAATTAAGCAGTTAATATAAATCAACAAATAATTATTAATTATTAAACATAAATTACTTACCACCCTTTACCTCTATAATCCCCACAACTCTCACCTAAAAGTAAGTACACAATTTCCGTAATTTATTTTCTATCAAAATAATTAATATTAATTTGGGAATAATTATTAAATAATTATTAATAAATTACTTCCCAGCCTTTACCCCATATACCCCACCACTCACACCTAAAAAAATTATACAATTACCATAATTAATTATCAATGAATTAGTTATTATAAATTAACAACTACTTAATAAATATTTAATTAAACATAAATTACTTCCCACCCTTTACCCCTATAAATCTCACAACCCACACCTAAAATTAATAACATAATTTCCATAATTAATTTTCAATCCATTAATTATTATAAATTAACAACGAATTATTAATAATCAAAAATAAATTATTTCCCACCCTATATCCCTATTAACCCCACAACCCGCACCTAAAACAAATTACACAATTAGCATAATCAATTATCAATTAATCAATCAATTTGAATAAACAACCTATTAATAATTAATTACAAATGAATTTCCTCCCACAATTAACACTATTAAATCTAAATTAAATAAATAAAACGTAATTATTGATTTATTAAACTTAAATTACTTCCCACCTTATTCTAACCCACAACCCGCTACGGAACTAAAAAAAGCAAAATGTAATGAAAATAAATGTAATAACTACTAAAAACTTGACACATGTTAAAAAACATAAACAATACTTATACAAAAAACATACATCACATACGTTTAAAATATAAACTAAAATAGATACCTGTAATAATTAAAAAATCAATATTTTAAACATCTATTTTTGCAAACAAAATTAATGAATTGTATAGTTTTAAAAAGAATATATTTCTTACCTTAAATTCGATATTCTTGACCGCAATATTCTTGGTGTTAATATATTCCTACTCGATATTTGTGTAATTCGACATTTCCAACTAGATATTCTGTCTCAGTACCGTTCTACACAGAGTGTACAAACGAAATTCTTCCACCCACCCTTATAAGTCGCCCAGTGTCTCCCTGCCCAGAATTACTGGGTCCACAAACTCTAGATCTGATTGTGGGCCATGAATCACCAAACAAAGTTGCATCTGGTGCTGGAGAAACCACTGCAGGAACAGTGCAGAGGACAACAGCACAGTCAGTTTTCTTCAAAACACCTAGAGTACTATGTAGGTACAGTATTGTAAGGAGAGTGTCTGAGTGAATCTATAATTGCTTGAGTTTTAGGGCACTGAATGATTAGTACATACCGCTGAATGGGTCACTACAACAGTGCAAGGGCAATGAGAGAGTGTTTGCTGGAAGTGTAAGGATACAGATTGGGGAATTGAAGATATGAAAGACAAGTTTGCGGGTGGATAGAAGACTGAATGCATAGTGTACAGGGGTTTGAAGCAGTCCATGTCCTAAGGCCTGCTTCGTTGCATGAGTACTCGGGTACTGACTGAATGATTACAGTTCTGCAAGCAGAGTGCCTAACTGAATTTATAAGTGCTTCAGTTTTAATGCAGTGAATGGATTAGCACATACTGCTGAATGGTTCACTACAACAGTGCAACAGCAATGACAGAATATTTGATGGAACTGTAAGGATACAGACTGGGGAATTGAAGATGTGAAAGACAAGTGTGCAGGTAGATAGAAGACTGCACGCATAGTGCATAGGGGTTTGAAGCAGTCCATGTCCTAAGGCCTACTTCACTGCATGAGTAATTGGATACTGACTGAAAGAATAGAGTACTGTAAGGAGAGTGTTTAAGTGAATATATAAGTGCTTGAGTTTTAGTGCAGTAAATAGATTAGTACATACCACAATTTGGCAAACTAATGATGAGGGTCATAGTATGTGAAACACATATAAAATATAACCAGCAGTGTTAGTACCCAAATAAACTTGGAATTTCTGTGTAATAACAACATCCTTGACAGCTGAGATAATCATTGCATTGGCAGGGTGAGTTTATTGTAGCTACAAAGTAAAACGTGAGCTGCTGAGTGCATTCCGTCTATCTGAGTAACGTTGTCTCGATATTTTATTTTACAACGTTTTTGCAGAACACAATGTTTACTGTTTCCAACCTCACCTAGATAACCCCAATTGTAATCTTTGCCTTTGTCTTTGTGATCATGTTTACGTTATGTTATCAAGGCCTAAGAGTTTATTTCTTTAGTGTTCTTTTGTTAATTAGTGGCTACTTTTGGGTTTAATCTGTGGGTTCAGATTTTTTAAGGCTTTACGCAGGCTCTAGTGCAAGCAAACATAAAGTGGTGTAAAGCAGTGGAATGTTGAACCTCTTTACAACAAGGGGGCATCACTGTAGCAGATCTGCACAAACACCCATTGGTTTTGATACAAGGCTCAGTCAACCAAGATAGCCTGACCAGAATTTGCATAAAAACTACTCAAAGCACAAACAAGGGAGAAAGAATTGATTTCAGCAGAAGTCCAGTACATCAGACTCTTCTTCAGTCGTCTACATATAGGAATTTATACTGGAAGGGTATGCTTCTAGTTCAAGTCCAACTGATATAGTGTACGTTCTCCTCTACACCATAGCACAAGACTGTTTGTCATGCTAGGCAGCCTGTTGGTAAGCCAGCCCAGAAGATGACACCAGCAGAAGGCCAATAGGTGCCTACATTATGCTGTGCTGTGTTTTCTTCTTTGCCGCACACTCCAGAACTGCATTATATGAAATCTTAGTGGACACAACATATCATTTTTGCTTTCTATGTGATCTTTGGACCACCTGAAACATCAAACTTGTTATATTGAAATTAAAGTGTGGTGGTGATCGACATCAAACCTGGTGGTGATTCTCTTGGTACATTGAATTACTCATTCCAACTTCCTGCCTCAATCCCCCATGGATTCAGTTCTTGGAACGGCTGATATCAAGACTCAGGAAGTCATCTACCCTTTCCAAATTTCAAGGCATTATCACAAGTGGTGGTCCACACAATTTTTAAATGCTTTAGATCAGGTTCACCTTCATACGTTTGCCTTTACCCCCCTCTCTTATTCCAACCTTAGCCACTAAACTGGGTTTACCATCTGTCTCTGACTCTTTGGACAAAGATCTGGGAATAATCATTAACAAACAACTCACCTTTGGAAAAATTGAATAAGATATCTAGAAGATGCTGCACTCGTCTAAATAAACCCACTAGACACTTGGAGAACTATTATTCATCCATGAATTAATTTCTGACTTGACTACATAAATTCGAACTACTTTTTGATTCCAGACTCATCATCTTCAAGCTATCCAGAACTCAGGCACCCAGCAGATCCTAAGGCTCTACCCAACAACTCCAGTGTCCTCCCATCTTAAGGCACTGCACTCACTTCTCATTAGGAAGTGTGCTGCATCCAAGACCTCTGAATGGTCCACAATGCACTGAGAGACCACAGTTTATCTAATTGATGCAGAAGCTCACTTCTTAACTTCCATCTGGTTCCCTTCATTATGTCTATGGTGACCAATTGCTTATTCCTCTCATTAGTAAGTCTCAGAAGGGAGACCGTTATTATTCTTACTTGGCCACCAAACTCTAGAGCAATCTTTTTCCACCCACTCAAATCTGTACAATGCCCCTCCAAGTTTGGGAAAAACTTTACAGCTCTTATCTCTAGTTAACTTCTATATATAAATCCTTGTCTCAGGCTTCATGCTCTCCCTTACTTCCCTGCCCACCCCAACAGCACCACAACAACTTTGGGTACTTGCTGCAGTTTACATAATCAATAACATAAGAGCTTAACATAATATGTACTACAGGAAACTAATGATAGGGATTAGACAAGGGAGGTGATAGGCCAGTACCTGTTATTTATTCTTAACTCCTTAGAAAAGTAAAGGTGTTCAATCCATGAGACCAATGAAGTAAAAGCAATGTGAGATTAGGAGCTGCATGAGTTAGGAATACAATAAAATCAGCCAATAGACAAGGAAATACAGAATGTGGTTATCAGTGTCCTATGCCTATTGCCATGTTTTGCGGTTTTACCCAGTACACTTGTTGACATGTCTAATAATTGAGGAGTAATATGGTAGGGGGAGAGAGGGTAGAAGTTGATCTGCTGTGTTTAGTTTGATTAGGTTATGATAAATGGGAGATACTAAATAAAACGTCTGGGACAATCAGACATTGAGCAGTTGAACAGAATCAGGCTGTTATAATGGTTTGTGTAAGATTCTTTAAATACTTGTTAATGGGAGGAATAGTAAAGTTCCTGGGCTCCAGGTTAATATAACAATGACTGGGAATAGGGAAACTTGAAGGGGGACCTGTAGCTCTGTGTGTGCAGGAAGCAGTACTTTACCCCCAAATGTACATAATATAATACAACTTTTACATGGTGACTGGTTAGAGGAGGCTTTGAGAGACCCGATATCCACAGCTTTTGCAATTTATCAGATACAAACACGCCAAAGAAGCACCGAATTCTAAGCACACACCAATGAGGTCTAACACCATTAAATGGGAATGACACAAATAGGTGTGAGTCATAGGAAGGATTAATTGCAGTCTTCAAATAGCAGTGAGAAAATTGAAAACTGCAAAGCTGCCAGACAGAGGAGACTGATTGGGATTGTTAAAGGGTTAAACAGGCTCCTTCATTTCAGAATATTCCCTCAATGGTTGCTTTTATGTTGCCTATGCTGTACTATGAATGTACAGCCATGTTCTGTTTACTGAAACACATTCCATAATGTAATACCTGTAACCTGGGTTCTTGCTTTCCTCATCTTTCCAAGTAGACTACCCCACCCCTCATCACCATTGTCAGCTTTGGCAAAAAAGGGAGTTTTTGACATGTAGTGTAAGTGAGCTAATAACCCTCCTTCCTCTGTGGTCCCAGACAAACCCTCCAAGATGATGAGCAGGTATACAAAGTCCGCATGAGGACTGGGTGCACTGTCCAGATGTAAAATTGTCCTACATGCACTGCAATGCAAGCAATCCATAGAATGCTAAATGATACACAAAACAGCTGATAGCATGAGATGAAAGACTGCTAGTCCTCTGGGGAGAATCAAATCCCACTATATGTATTTTTCAAACACTTGATAACAAGACATCTTATAGATACCTCCACTGGGAAGCCTGAGCTAAAAATTACATGCATGTAGCCCATGCTACAACTTTTGTTTTATAAACAAACTTTCTACACAAATATAATGCCAATGGCTTGTGACTAGTGAATGAATTTCATTTTTGTATTACTTTTTCTTTAAACCTGTTTTAATAGTAATAGAAGTTATACAATATTATGTTTATAATGGTCAAAAGTGATATTGCTAAAACATGGATAAAAAAATTAGTACAGTTGATATTCTTTGCTAAGCAAATTCTAAATTACTTGATGCAATCTTAAAATTGATTTCGTTCAGCTTGGAAGGTAAGTGTGTTGGCATGTTTGTCATCATGATGACCCTCCGGAACCCAAAACCCTTTGTGTGATTAAGTTCCCAGTCTGCAACCCAAGAGTCTTGAATTTCTTCAGATGTGTTGATCTGAATGGCTTTCATACATTTTTGTTATGTTGATAACTGAGGCTACAGTTCCACTTGACAACTTATGATGTCATTACAGTTATATCCTCAGGCTCAAAGGTTTGTCCACAGTTATTCTGTATGTGAGACCATTTTAGGTATGTACTGAGGTTTGGATCACTTTTAGTTCTGGTACCAATGTTGAAATGAGTGCATTTGAAAAATAATGTTACGGTATGAATAAAAGTGTATTCAATGGTGGTTCTCCTGCCAGATGCCTGAAATGTATGAGTTAATCATTGTGAAATCCACCATTTAGATGACCGAAGACCAAGTCACCTCTATCTGGCCTTTATGGACCTGTCCACGGCCTTCGACTGCGTGACCCACTGCAAATTGTGGGATGTTATGGAGTCAATGGGCGTGGATAGCTCAATAATCCTCTTTATTAGGGAACTCTAGAGAGACGCAGAGGCTGTAATTAGATATGGGACACAGGGCGAATGTATAAACTCCTTCAGAATTAAATAGGTTGTATGTCAGTGTTCTGTTCTTGCCACATTTCTCTTCTCCTTATACACCAATAACTTAAGCACCGTACTCATCACTGAATGTAAGGATGTTCCAGCTGTAGGTAGGGTTCCCGTGGCCGCACTGTCATATGTCGATAATGCGGTCCTTATGTCTAGAACTCCTACGGTCCTTCAGCAATCTATTTGCATTTCTTTTGAATATACGGCAAAATTGGGTCTTTCGATCTACAATTTTAAAAGTTTTGTGATGGTAGTCGGTACTGGAGAGAAAAAAAGAATGCCCCTACAATTAGATACAAACACACTGGAACGTGTGTAGAATTTTACGTATCTGGGAATACTTTTTGACGCCAAATTAAATTGGTCGGCAATGGTTATAAACAGGACAAAACGTATAAAAAAATGTTTAGCAGCACTGTGGGAATTCACTTCTAATTTAGGTAAGAAACCATGTGAGGAACTGTTGGACATCTACCGAGCAAAATAAGTTTCTAGAGCTTCAAATGGTGCCACAATTTGGTGTACAGCACAAGTTAATGTTATTCAGGCAGTTAAGGATACATTTTTAAAAGAATTATTGTCAATCCCATCCTCCCGCCTGACATCATTGTTCATAAAGAGCTAGGCCTTCCGTTTTTAATGGATCTTATTATAAGGGCTCCACTTTTACTATGGCTAACTATTTGAAAAAGTGATTTTGTCAAATTAAACCAAATGGTGCTTGGGTATTTACTAATGCTTGACCCTGCGGTAAGTATTCCCTTGCTAGCTTATCTAAAGAGTTCCTTTAAAGATCTGGGACTGCTATCCTTGTTCGAAATCCCATCTCATTGTTTGCTGTTCCCTAAATCAAGATCAAAAGTCTCGTCATGATAGGTGGCAACTGAATCAATCAAAACTGACGGTATTCACTTACCAGGCATTACCCACGAGTGCACTGGGTCATGCTTTTTACCTTTCATTTTTTCTAATAATTTGCATCGATTTTTACTACTAGGATGAGATTGAAAATCTTTCCCCTAAACAATTGTCTGCTTGCCCTTGTGATAAGAGATCTACACAATCCAATTCTCATATTTTAATATTTTGCTTATTTCACAAGCTAGAAAGGAAAAAAATGACTATTCCCATGCTGAAAAAAACTGAGTTTAAATTCGCATTCACATGCTCTTGCTGTAAGAAACTCTTGCTTAAGTTTTATTTGCTGTTCCTGTTTTATTTGCTGTTCCTGTACTGCAGACTGTAACTGGTTGGCCTCCTCCCAGGCCATGATGGCCTTCTGGAGCTTCTGCTTCTATTCTTGTAGCAGGCAGAGTCTCAGGTGCATAAAGTCAGACAGAATGGAAGTGAACTTGGGAAAAGCAAAAGAGGCTTATAAAGGAGAATTTATAAAGAAGCTGAATCTGATGTCAGATTATTTATAAGGATTTTTAGTGCTACACAACATCACTGAGTGGCACTGCTCAAACTCAAGTACTGGATCCCACCACCGAACAATGAAAGAAACTAGGTTATTGATTGAGGGGGATAAAATGCCTACTCCAGCAACAATCACCATCCTTGTCAGTGTCATTTAAAAAAATGTCACAAAATTAACCAGTGCTTAAACCTCTGGTAGCTGCGCTCAAAAGCTGTCTGGATTAACTTAAAGGCACTGTATAAAGTATTCATGTAGTGCACAAACAGTAATAAAGGGAAAACATCACACAAGAAATATACCAAACCAATTTAGAAACATGGGACACCGTTCAATAAATAAAATTATACCAAAAAGACAAAGCTCCAATCAGCAGAAGCAGAGATGTGTTATTTCAAAATTTTAAGTGGAGCCTAAAAGCACAAATTGCAGTCACACTCATCTAGTCATGCTAGACCAGGGAAAAGTCACAAATTCAGGCTGACAGCATGTGCCGGATACAGGGAACTGATTAATCCAGCAGAAAAGTACCTTTTCAAAGTCTGGCACAAAGAGTCCAAAACTACGGGATTTCTCTTTTACTTGTAGAGTAGTCCACTCTGATGCCAGGCAAGGCTTTAGAACCTGGGGAGGAATCTTTTGGGGATCAGGGGCTCACTCTAGCAGAGGCCAGCAGGCCCGGTCAGCTGCAGTTGCAGTTCCAGGCAGGTCTTTTCACAGCAGGTCATCCGAGTAGTTGAAGAAAGACCTCTGGAGCATGTTGGGGCCCTATAGCTCAGAACAGGAGGTCAGCCATCTGACCTTTGGAATCGCTCAGGTAACCTGGGAGCAGGTCCAGTCTTCCTTCACAGAGAGCAGGGCAGGCCTCAAGCAGCAGGCAGTTCCTGTGGGAACAAGGCAGACTCCAAGCAGCAGGGCAGTCCTTTTGGGAGCAAAGCAAGACTCAAGCAAAAGGGCAGTTCTCTGGTAGCTACAGGGCAGTCGTCTGAGAAACAAGGCAGGCCTCAAGCAACAGGGCATTGCTTGGGGAACAAGGCAAGCCTCAAGCAGAAGGGCAGTTCTCTGGGGAAAAAGGCAGTCCTTCTTCTGTAATGTCCGCAAGTCGGGGAGTGCAGTGAAGAGTGGATCGAAGGGTCCAACATATATATCTGGTGGCATCTATAGAAGTGGAATTGTCTAGGCTACGCCCCACATCTAGTTCTGGAAAGTTCCCTCTTCCCTTGCCAAGGCTCAAAGAAATCTAAGGTCACAAAAGACTATTATTAGATTTATCTGTGTGTGCTGATATCAAGCCCTTTGAAATGTAAGTCTGGCAGGGCTCCACTCCACTCCCAGCCATCCTAATCATGCCTTGTTCTGTCACAATAACCACTCACCTGAACTCCAGTTTCTTCTCCTGTGAGATGAACGAACCCAAATCCCTCCAAAAACCAGTCGAACAACAGAGACCTCTAAACTCTGTAAAATTCGATGGGTCTTCCAAGGGAAAGGGGAATTGGGAGACAAAGAGACAAGAGAGAGTCTTGTTTGGGCTTGGCTTGCGCAGTGCTGTCAGTTGGTTTGTTCTTTAGATTAGCGCTGCTTCTTCTATCTGGCAGCTTCAGAAAGCACCTAGGAGAGTGATTGAACAATGGAATTACACTCACTCATAGAGTTAACTTAAAGTATTCAAGACTCTTAAAACATGTTTACCTAAGATTACTTATTGCTGCTCCCAAAGTAAGTAATCACAACGTCTCATATCACAGCCTTTTGATTAGCACAACTCTCTTGCCCTGTAACATTAAACATCAACAATTATCTGCACTTTCCCATTAACACACATTGGCATTCATAAACTGCACTGTATCCAATTGCCCAACTGTTACCTTTGTTTAGTGGTAATCCTTCTTACTACCGATTGTAGCAATAAAATGCCCAAAGTCTATTTTGAAATAAACTCTTTCTGATAAATGTCTATTAGACAGTCTGTGTCAAATGACAATGCTCGACTTCCACTAAAAATGCTTATTGTTCGAAAATCCAAACAAACGTATACATCGATGAATGCAAATAAGGCTCCAAACATTTGTCTAGTCACTTATCTGTTTTGTTGTTTTCTCTGTTGTTTCTTTTAGGTTTCTCCAGCAACGCGAGACGCAGAAGCTAAGGAGTTCTCCATGGTCGGCGCCCAGGAAGTGACGAAGAAGACTTCTCCAGGAAGCGAAGGGAAAATCCGATGCGGGAATGCAAGCAGCGAAGTCAGGGCCGGCTGGAGCTCAGGTAAGGGTTCTTCATCTGACGAGACTAAGCGTTGAATTCAGGCGCGAGCGGCTTTAAATAGGATTTCTTCAGCCGCGTGTGCCTCGTGAATAATTATGCAGAAATGGCACGTGTCAACTGACGGATGCCGCGCCCCAATGTACATGAGAGAGAACAAGACTCAGAACAAGTCATTGCAGCTTTTGTTACAACAGTCAACCATTGCTCCACAGTATGCACTATCTCATTATCACTTTACAGTATGCATTATCTGAGTACTGGTTTTAAACAGTTTACTTAATACAGCATAGGAAACTAAACAATATCTTGTCATTCAATCATTCAAATGAGTGATAGGGGGGGTTCAGAATACTTAGCATGATTGGGATTCTGTGTGACCGTGACAGTTCTCCCTCGCAAAGGCCGCCCTATGGGTCGTGGTTTATTTGGGTTGTGGGCATAAAACAGTCTTACCAATCGTGGGGCATTAACATTAGACGCTGGTTCCCAAGACCTTTCAGCAGCGTCA
Source organism: Lissotriton helveticus (assembly GCF_964261635.1). NCBI lineage: Eukaryota > Metazoa > Chordata > Amphibia > Caudata > Salamandridae > Lissotriton > Lissotriton helveticus. Next base: position 657,317,724 of record NC_136072.1, read on the forward strand.
AAGCATTTCCAATGAATTAGGTAAAACAATTTTCCATGCATCATTTTTGCGTCTAGAATTTGTTTCACCTCATATTCAAGGTGATCTTCTACAATGATCGGAGGAGGAGCATTATCTTTTCGGGTTCCAGGTTGATGAGGTTTTAATAAAGAAACATGGAAGACTGGGTGCATGGTATATTCTGGTGGCAGCGAGAGTCGAATTGAAACTGGGTTTAGGATCTCTTGGATAGGGAAGGGTCCTATGGAACGGGGTTGTAGTTTTCTGGGTCCCTTCAGTCGGATATTCCGAGTAGATAACCAAACTAGATCACCAATCTTGTTAGAGGGTTCTGGATTTCTATACCTGTCTGCCTTTTTCTTTTGCAAAGCCTTATTTTTAGCTAGGAAATTTCTGATATTTTCTTGGAAAAGGTGCAATTGCTTAATTTTTTCTGACACTGCAGGTAATTCTTTTTGTTCCGATCTTATTTGTACTGGAATATTTTGAGGATGATAACCAGACATAAAGTAGAAAGGTGAACAACCTAGGGCAGAATGTTCGCTGTTATTATAGGAAAATTCTGCTAAAGGCTAGGCCTTGTCCCATTGGGAAGTAAATGTATCTAGAAAACATCTTAATGATTGTTCCAAGAATTGGTTAATCTTCTCAGTTTGGCCATCAGTTTGTGGATGGAATGCTGATGACAATGCTACTTCAATTTTCAATTTTTGACATACATTTTTCCAAACTTTTGAGACGAATTGCGGGCCCCTATCTGAAACAATTTTGCTAGGCAAACCATGGAGTTTAACAACATTCTGGATAAAAATGTCACTGAACTCCATTGCAGAAGGTAATTTAGACTGGGGAATAAAATGACCCATTTTAAGATAATAAATCTACTACCACAAGGATTGTTGTAAAACCATTCGATGGGGGCATATCTGTGACAATCTCAACACTAATTGTGTGCCAAGGGACTGGTGGAATTAAGTATGGGCGTAAAATCCGTTTTGCGGGTGAATTTGCGGATTTCTGGCAATTTCGCGATCCGCGAATCGCGCAAATTTGCCCAAAAATCCGCAAATTCGCAAGCTACGAATTATTTTCCTTGGTCGCACTTCAAAAATACAACATCGCGCGCGCGGCGTTGACTTACCGTGATTCTGAGTCCGCCAAGTTGTTTTTTTCCCGGTTTGCGTGTGCTGCGCCATTTTCGATCTTGCTGCATGATCGCGCGAGAGTTTTTCAAACGCAATTACGTCATCGCGGCTTGCCATCTTGCACAGCGAGAGTTTGACAACGCGAGTACGTCATAAAGGCCCGCGATCACGCATTGCGGGAGTAAACAATGCCGAACAGGTAGATGCGGCGCGCAGCTGACATCCGGCGGGAGATTTGAACAGCTCGCGTTCCTGAAATTGCAAAAACTGCAAATCTGCGCAAGAAATCCACCGCAGGCAGCATAAACCTTCTGAAAATGTTGATTTTGATCAGAATAACTCCTCAGATTGACATTTGGCATCACTTTTTGGTGCAAGGAGTCCATTTTTTTGGGGGGGGTGGGAGGAAGGAAGTGCCCCAGAGTCTCCAACTTCCTGTTCCTGTCCAGCAGGCTCCTCCCAGTGCTTTGTCCATGTCCTGGTCACTTTTGATTTGGATCTGGAGCTGGAAGGATTACTTTTTGTGGCTGCTGCTGGATATTTGTATTTGAGGACTTTTGGGACTTTGGAGTTTGGATCACTTTTGGATTTGAGATTTTACAAGTACGTTGGTGTTGTTTGTTGGGGCATTGCAGTTGCTGCAACTACAGTTTTAAAACTTTTTCACAATTGTAAAAAAACTATATTGTGGCCTGTGGGTAGCCACAGTATCCAGTAGGCCCAGGGTTAGTCATGGGTGCATGATACAACTGTTTCTGTGATTTTTTTAACTTAATTCTCATTTATGTAATGGTATTTTAGCTGTTACATGTTGATTTTTTTAAAATTTTGGGGTGCCTGTAAAGCCTCACTAGCCAGTAGGCCCAGGTGCAGTGAGTGGTACATGGACCTAGTCTTTCTGTGGGGTGTCTTGAATTGAAACATCCTTGAGGGCATGGATGGCATTGGAATGTGGTGATTTGTGTGTGTTTTTTGAATTTTTGGGGTGTTGTTGGGGCCTGGCCATGTGGGTGGGGGCCATTTTGGGGCCTGGTCCAGGCAGGGCCTGGCCATGTGGTGGGGGTCAAGGGGCCATTTTGAAGCAAGGCAGTGTGCTCAGGCCTGCACCCAGTTTGCTTTGCTTTGCTTTCATCCATTATGCCCAGGGGTACTCAGTGGTGCATGGACCTAGTCTTTCTGTGGGGTGTCTTGAATTGAAACATCCTTGAGGGCATGGATGGCATTGGATTGTGGAGATTTTTGTGTGTTTTTCGACTTTCAGGGATGTTGTTGGGGCCTGGCCATGTGGGTGGGGGCCATTTTGAGGCCTGGTCCAGGCAGGGCCTGGCCATGTGGTGGGGGTCAAGGGGCCATTTTGAAGCCAGGCAGTGTGCTCAGGCCTGTACCCAGTTCGATTTGCTTTCATCCATTATGCCCAGAGGTACTCAGTGGTGCATAGATCTAGTCTTTCTGTGGGGTGTCTTGAATTGAAACATCCTTGAGGGCATGGATGGCATTGGATTGTGGTGATTATTGTGTGTTTTTTTACTTTTTGGGGTGTTGTTAGGGCCTGGCCATGTGGGTGGGGGCCATTTTGAGGCCTGGTCCAGGCAGGGCCTGGCCATGTGGTGGGGGTCAAGGGGCCATTTTGAAGCCAGGCAGTGTGCTCAGGCCTGCACCCAGTTTGCTTTTCTTTCATCCATTTTATGCCCAGGGGTACTGAGTGGTGCATGGACCTAGTCTTCTTAATGTCTCAACTGTAACAACTATACTTTTTCTCAACAACCAAATAACACCCTTTTCATTTTATTTGGTAAACCACTGTCTTCTTGACTTGCATTTGAGTTTCACCCAAATGATATATTGCAATGCACACCACACATGTATTTTCTGATTGACCCACACAGGCAGTCATTTTTTCTTTCTCCTCCAACCATCCTTGCTTCAAGCAGCCATGCATCTGATTCCTTCCTATCAGCCACCTCTGCCTGCATTCAATAACATGTATCATTCTTTAGTCATAAATGTTACGACTCGCTAGTCCTTCCATTGACCCAAGTTCTTCCCCTTTCGTTCATCACATCCCTCAAGTTCATCTGATATGACTTGGCTTCACGATAAAAGTTTCCCAGCTGATTTGAAGTCAAATAGAGGGGGCCATTGCTTACTCGAGAACTACCACCGCTAATGCTATTGCTAAGTCAAGGGTGACTGTCTTCTCCGTGATTGGCTAAAAAAAAATGTAATTCTAAATCAGTAACTGTTCTTAACAGTACAGTGTACTTGTAGTAGTGTACTTTCTACAGTACAGTACATCATACACGCCTACTCTGAAATGTCAATAAGTAAGGAGTCTAATAATAACTTACCACTGTTCGCCGCTGCTGAGCCATCCCCCTCATCTCCTCCTGGTGGCGCCTCCGCTTGAGTGGACCCCTCCGCGCTGCTGGCCCCGGCACAGGTGGTGGCAAGTGCTGCATCAGATGTTGTGACGCCTAGAAAAAACATTTAGATGCCATACACCACCCCCTACTTTGTCTCGTAATAGAAGAGAAAATGTTAAACAATTTTTAATTATTGGGAGTGAAAAGAAGTCATGGTTTTGGGGAGGGTGTTAACTTATATGCTTAGCCATAACATGCAACTCTTTTTGGCATAACTGATTAATGCTTGCTCTTTAACGTGCAACATTTTTATAATTACAGACAGAACCAACTACTCCTCATCACCACCAGGAGGACTTGAAGTTCCAACAAGGTGAGGGCTCCCGAGTCCCGCACAGTTACTTCTGACTGAGGTATGTGGAAAGTCGAGGTATGTGGAAAGTCGAACTGCACCTATCATCAACAATGTCCTATTTCTCTTGTCCATACTTCTGTATGTGCAGAATAGTCCCTGAAACACTAGCGGTATGGTATGTGCTACTATCAAATCAAAAAGACAACTACTAGCTTATTCTTAGTGGACATTGACATTTTGTTGTTGTAAATTGTCAAAGCACTAACATTAAGAAGACTGGAATAGACAGCAAGGGCAACCCAGAGGACGGCACTGAGTGCCCCTAGAGCTATTGCTGGATCAGAGTTTTGTTTAACACCGTTTGCCGACTAGGCAAGCTTAGCTACATACACAGACCGACTCAGAAATAATAGTAAATAGTAGTAGCACAGAGAGTGATGGTAGAGAGGCAGGATAAGAATGTAGAAACAGTGTACAAGGAGATCTAAGACTATTGTGTAAAAAAAGAGTTAGCAAAGTATAATTATATCAACAACAGAACTACTTACTGGGGCCAGCAGAAGAGCCTGCAGTGGACAGTTCCTCCTGCCCACTCTGTTCCGCCGGAGTCTGGGGTGGTGCTGTTCTCTTGCCCCTGGGAGGTGCTGATGATCATGAAATAAACACAAACATGAATGATTATTTTTTGGAAATATTTGATTTCTTTCGCCACAATCCTAAATTATCTCGGGGAAACAAATTAGCAAGAATTGCACTACATGTATTGACCTATCTGATCTGGTCAACTAGGAGGATACTAGTAGAGTATTGCTGGATTTGCAGATCGTCTACTTGGAAAGTTATGTAAATCACTAACTAAACCAACAACAAAAACGTTCTACTACGACTGCCAGCACTCAGCAGCACGCGACGTGACAGACACAGTCCGTCATCATGATTGCAGAGTACTACAAAATGTCCTACTACTACTACTAATAACAAGTCATATTATACTCAACCTGAACCTATCAATCCATCACTATCTCTTCTTCTTAGTGGCAGCAGGAGTACAAAGGAAGGACTAGACTTGAGTCTCTAGTCTCTCTAGCATTACGCAGTTCTGTAAAGTACTACACTCATACATATTCAGGCCAAATGAGCACAAAGTTGCAAACAAGTAAGCATAGTAGCAACGCCGCTGAGCAGGCGAGCACCTGCAATAACAGAAGCTATTTAAACGTTAATTTACCTGCAATGTAATCGAATTGGCAGCATTCTTGCTCTACGGAAAAAATATATATTAGCAATATAACACAGAGCAGAAGAAAACAAAGTAGTTATTAAATAGCTACTCACCAAGGCCAGGGATCACCACACCGAGCAGGTGGAGCAGGTCCTGTTCGCGGTCAAGGAGGTCCGACCACCGGTGCGTCGCTTGCTGGTAGGTGCGCCGGACCCCTGACTCCCTCCGCATGGCCCGGCACACCTTTTCCCACAGCTGGCGATGCTCCCGGAGGCCACACCCTGCCGCGATCCTGCCCCCTGCTGCCACGGTCTTGGGGAGGTGGCGCTGCACATAAAAGATCAATGCGGCCACCTCCACCGCGCTGAATGTCTCCCTGGCCAGCACTTCCTCCCCTTGCAACCGCCCGGAAGGGAGCCGGGTGCGGGACCCTTCCCCTTCCCCTTCTCCTTCCCGGCTCCCTTTGCCATGGTCCTGTACAGCAGAAAGAAAAAAAAAGGAAAGAATCGGGAAAAAAAGTTTTAAAAAGTAGCTTTAAAACTAACGAAAAGTTGAAAAAAACACAAGATATAGATCTAGAAAAAAAGACGGCATTACATAGCCCAAACGGCATAACAGTATATTCGAAGAGCCCAGACTTGGTACGAAATGCGTTTTTCCACTCAACACCTTCACGCATTCGTATCAGTTGATAAGCACAGCGGAGGTCCAGTTTTGTGTAAATGGTGGAGCCTTTTACCTGATCTGTCAATACAGAGGTCAATGGCAAGGGGTATCGATTTTTGATAGTGGCCTTGTTGACAATGCGATAGTCGATACAAGCCTTCAAATCTCCAGATTTTTTCGCCACAAAGAAAAGAGGAGATGAGACCGGGGAGGTTGAATGTCAAATAAAACCCTTTTCTAATAGGTAATCTAGGTATTCTCTTAGATATTGGTTCTCTGGCTCAGTAAGGGCATAAATACGACTGCACGGTAAGGGCATTCCAGGAATTAGGTCTATTTGTGGTCTACTTGAGTAGCCTGAACAGGATCGAAAACATCAGCATAATCTCTGTATCTATTTGGCAAAGTACTCTCTAAGTTGTCTGTGGAAGCACAATGTAAAGGAAATATCGGGTTTTTAGCTTCCTGATAACAATGAGTTCTACAGAACATAGAGTCAAGGCTCACTGTTCTCTGAACCCAGTCAATCTTGGGGTGGTGTTTCTCGAGCCAAGTGTGGAAAAGTAAATTTTGCCATGTTCTGTGTCCCTACGCCTCATCCATCATATGTTATGTGTGCATGACCAATATGCATATGTTATTCCCCATGTCCGATTAATGACGCAATTCCAGTTGTGTCCACCTCTGGTATGTCATTTTCCAGTCCTCGTGAATACTACGAATATCGGGCCTATGTAAAGTTATGTTGCCACGTTTCCCAGTGTGCACGTTATTCCATTATAAAGTCCCCGTTTCCAGGCCTCAAAAGGGCCCGGACATCAGATTCAGCTCCTGTCTCCTGAAAGCCTCGCTGAGGAGCGATACAGCCCCCACCTGTATCCTCGACCTTTCACTTACTTCCTGCCTCGCAGTGCCCGGTGTAGCTTGGCTCTGCCTCTGAGTCTGCCAAAAGTATGTTATAGTTCCAGCTATCAGTTCAGTCCTCCTCCTCTGCATTCCTAAGCTACTGAACTGCATCAATAGTTTCCGTCATTGTCTAGCCTACCCGGCTCCACGTTAGAGAAATACTGTATTTAATGGTCATTTAGTATTCTTCATCACGCACTACATGTAGAATAATGTATGGTCCAGTCTTAGAATCAAGTTAGCTTTTCCCCTCATGACTTCTAGTTTATATCAACATGTTCCCTAAACATCAGATACCAGATAGGGTTTAGGTACATGTCGCTCCGACCCTCCAGACTCTAGTCTCTGCTCCTAGCACAGAGTTCGTAGCCCCCAGCTTCTCCTAGTAACACGTCATTGCCAGTTTTCGCGCACCATTAGGTTAGAGGTCCCGGCTCCTTAGGTAGCCCCCTCCTATGTTTCCGCCCATTCATGACATATTCTGTTACGTTTGCACCACATGTCTATGTATACGCCCAGTTACACCTCTTTTTACTGTTATCTTTCGCGACTGCTACGCGTCATGCCTTTCTGCTCCACCCACTGCTACGCCTACTGCAATGTAATGCTATGTGTTCGCGCTATGTATATATGCCTGTGTTTTGTTATTGAATGTTAGCGCGCTCATCCCAGACCTAGCCCCAGCAGCTGCTGGGCCTCTTTTCCCCTGTTGGGCCCCAGTTGTCCTGCTGGGCCCTGTCATTCTGTTCCTATGCAGGTTGTCCTGATCCTGTCCTTATGCTGTAATAAACCTGCAGAAACTCCTACTACCTCGAATCTTGACTCTTATTTTATTGAGCTATCTGTTATGCTATAAGTCTAGTCAAAAATAGGGTATTATTTATTTATTTACCACATAATGGCGCCCGAATAGGGACTTGCCCTTTCCCCACGCGTCGGTGAAGCCACGCCGACCCCCTGACCCTCTGCAGTCGTGACGGAACTCTTCTGCGCAGTGGCAGATATTTCTGCTCAAGTATCCCTCAGGCCCACGGAGGAGACGGAGGAGGCGGTCCAGCATCCGAACGAGACGGTGGAGGAACGCGGCGAGTCCCGACCAGAGCCCAAGCCGAGAGTCCAAGGTCCGAGGTATCCGGAGGCCCACCTGTAACTGAAGTCCGAAGTCCGAAGTTCGTCGTCCGTCGTCCAGTCCAGTCCGAGGCCTTCTGTTCCGTGCTGCCCGGTGAGTACCATTGCTGGGGTAGTATCTAGACAGGACCAATTTAAATTGACTCCTGGTCCGTGGGTTGGTGGTGCCCAGACTCACAAACGAAGTGTTCACCTAGGTGGATACGGGTCTTGATGTGTCCCTTTATGGGACCGGTATGTTCCGTACTGTTACAGCAGTGCATCCAGTAACTCTAGTCTGTTCCGTTCTCGAGAAAATCTGTTCTATTTCTGTTCTCAGTATTCCAGGTAATATTCTGTTCGAACTGTTATTTATAATGTTCTTCATGTAATTTACTGTTGTGGTATGAGTGCGATGTGATTTCGTGTTTTTATTGTGTATTGTATTGTGTCCAGATTACAGTTCAGTCATGCCTATATTTTCCAAGTTACGTCAGTTAAAAACTAGAAAAGGTTTATTAGAGGAAGCAGTTCCTGTCCCGCCTAGGGACAGTCCAGGTCACTTTATGTATCAGAAACATGGCATAAGCGCCATATTGTATCTAGATTTATGGGTAGAGTATACCAAACAGTTAGAAGAAAAGTATAGATGGCCCGTATCGGGTACATGGGATGCCGAATGTATCATGCGAGTAGAAGAAGCATTATGGAAAAAGAAAGCCAGACAGTCACAGAAAGATGCCATCGAGTTATGGCGTAAGGAAGCTCATAGAAGAACGGAAAAGGAAGTCAGAAAATCAGAGTTAAGTAGAGAATCCCAGGAACGAGCCCAAGAAAGAGAATTAATCGAGATAGGTGAACAAGTCAAAGCCGAACAGTCAGACAGACAGAGGCATGCCCTTATTAAGGGTATGTATCCTCTCCTTGCCGAAGGTTTGCCAAAAGCGACCCCAGAGGCACCCAGTAATTTCCCGCCACCATTAATTCCGACCAAGCTACGTCACAAACCGACCGCAGCTGATATTTTTATTTCGTCCTATCTGGACGACACAGTCCCAGAATATGCAAATCCTGTTCGCGCTCCGCTAGTCCCTGTAAATCAGGCACTTCCCGCTCCTCCAGACACCGGAGTACCTGTTACGGTACCCCCGGTCCAGCCTACAGTTCCATTTCCCACTCTGCCAGGACGTAGAGCCTCAGTAGACGACTCCAGTTTAGGGGCCGCAGGAGGAGCTACTCCTCAAACCCCGCCGCCACACAAGCGTTTATCGGCACTCGAATTACATGCTCAAGCATCACAGCGTACTCCTAAAAGTAATAAGTCTGTTACAGAAATCAGGCAAGCCCTTAACGAATGTGTCTATGATCCAGTTCCAGGCGAATATACTATGGTTTTATATTCCTTACGTGTAAGGAGAGTGACCGAGTATCTAGTCACCTTACCGAATATGAAAGAAGATCTAGACAGAATATATCGTTTCATCCGTACAGGGGAGGATCCAGAAAGTATTGGCGAGATTATGTCTCAAAGGAAAGCCGAGATCCAGCTCATGATATTAAAGTTCCTGATCAATTGTCTAATAAGAGAACAAGATTACCCGTCTAAAGATCCCGCCGAAATGAGAATCCTGACAAGGTGGAGTGATAATATAGCCGAGGGTAAGCACAAGACCGTCAGTGCCATGGAGAGTATGTACAAGAAAATTCGTAAAGAAATAATAAGGTTACACGACCAGCGTAAAGCAGCACAAGTAAGCGAGAAAGAAAGTATCTCTGATCCTGAAGAGGAAGACGAGAATCCCGCCAGAATAGCGTATGTAGGAAAATCCAGATTTCCAGACCGCCATTTACGCCTAGAACACAAGCCTATTTCTCATCATCCAGCACCAGAACAAGGTTCTCTAGAACAAGTATTTCAAGCTACCGATCACATTCTGAAATCACGAATCGGTTACAGTGAATTAAGTACCATGCATGAACAAGAACTAGCCCGATCAGCAGTCCGATGGATTACTGATTCTACCACTTTTCCAGACGAAATAGTGGCACAAATGTTTCTAAAACTGCCCCCAGCCGAGCAACGACTGGTGGGAATGTATATGATCCAGCACCTCATCACTCTGTATGAGGGTCAACATTCTGATCCAGGTCCGTTACACGATATCCTGAACGAGTTACTCCAGTATAGATGGAGAGGTCTAGGTACCGATTTAATTAGTGTCATTCTAGAACAGCGCCACAAATATAGAACGTTTTTGAACCCGCATTTTGTTCATGTTTCACCCCCAGAAAGTAAACCATTCTACATAGACAGACAGAATCCGTTACGAGAAGTCCACCCAGTCCAAGGGGCGGGTGGCGTAATGCAACGAGTGTTTGTATACACTCCAATATCAAAGATGGAACTTCTTGAAATGAAGAAATTAATTCCCTGTCATGACAAAGATCCAGCAGGGTTCCATAGAGAATTAAAAGACATGCTCCGTATGGGAGAATACACTTACCCAGATATCATTAAAATGTTAAAGGTCCTGTTACCCGCAGGGGTGTATGAAAAGTTAAAGGAAAAAGAATGGGAGGTGGGAGAGAAAAAGATCGATTGGGCAGCTCTAGAAGCTGAAGACAAGGCACGAGTACCAGGTACCGGTCTTGGAGATAAATGTAAAGAATTACCAGAATTATTGATTCAAGTTTTACCCAGATTATTAACAACGAGAAAAGAAGACTGGGATGCAATCTCAGCCTGTAAACAGAAACAAGATGAAGATATTAGTGATTTTTATTCTAGATTTGAAAAATGTTTCAGTATTAACAGTGGTCTCAAGACAAGTAGTGAGTCATACCCTCATCTTTTCGTCACTAAATTAGTCGAGAATTCAAGTCCACAAATTAAAAATCGAGTTTTGAAAGTCGAAAGCACCTGGCAAGCAAATACTCCGTCCCAGATGCTCCAGATGCTCCAGTATCACCAGAATAGAATCAGAGAAGAGCAAGAACACGAGAGAAAACGTATGAAAGACACGAAAATGAAAGTGCTAGTTGCACAATCTGTTCCTCAAGACAGTCAGAAGAGGGGTCCGAATCAAGCCAGTCATCCTGCAGCTCCCGTTAGAGGGAACTGCAATTATTGTAAACAGCCAGGTCATTTTATAAACGAGTGTGCAGTTCTGAAACATAACATAGCTACTGGTAAGACTAAAGAAAGACCACGTCCGCCTAGACAAGAACAAGTTTCACAGATTCCTCAGTCACAGAATGCACAACAGACAGTTACAGTACCGCAGCCTATTGCTGCAACACAGCATGTTACGTCACAGATGTACCAGTATGCACAGTCCGAGTATCCAGAGTACCAGTCATATTCATGAAACAGCCTAGAGAGGGAGGTAGGCTTGCCTCTCATCGAGATACCTGTAGATCAAGAAGGTCCCTATGTTCACAGTCAAGTATTAGGGAAAGACAGAAAGTTTTTGATCGATACAGGGGCAAGTAGGACCACAATTAGTCATGCCGAAGTTCCAGGGGCTCCGCTCTCAGGCTCAAGAAATGTTTCCCTTGGATTTTCAGGAAAACCCATCGTTAATGAAATATCAAAGCCAGTCACTCTAGAAGTAGGTCCATTGTCCCGTACTACTGATCTGTTACTTACTAAGTCATGTCCAGAAAATCTATTAGGCATTAAGACACTGAAAGAATTAGGTGCAGTTATTTGCTGTTCCCCAGAGGGAATACGTCTGTTCCTACGTGACTTTAAGGGTCACTATGTATTACGAGATTTTGATTCAAGATTGTCTAATGTTCCACAGCATTTATGGGCGCAAGGTCCAACTGATGTAGGTTATATGCAAATCACACCCCATCGTGTGACTCTCAAGCCAGGTGTAGTGTTACCACGAATCAGGCAGTATAGATTGCCACCTGAGGCTGTAGCAGCCTTATCCAAAATTATTGACGAGCTCATGGCTCAAGGAGTAGTTGTAGAAACTGACTCCAATGTATGTAATTCTCCGATCATTCCAGTCATGAAACGTACTGATCCGAATGCACCCCCAGTATATCGATTAGTGATTGATTTACGAGAGCTTAACAAATGTATTATTCCTCAGTACCCAGTTGTCCCAGACATCTCTTCCCTGTTAACAGCCATTGATTCCGAAGCCACGTTCTTCACTGTTATAGACCTTAAGAATGCATTTTTTAGTGTTCCTATTCATCCAGACAGCCAGTTTCTTTTCGGATTTTGTTTAAATGGAAGGAGCTATATGTTTACACGCGCTCCTCAAGGTTTCACAGAAAGTCCTAGTATTTACAGTCAAGCACTCAAGAGACAACTAGACAATATTCACATGCCAACTGACACTGCCCTGCTCCAGTATGTCGATGATCTACTGATCACTGCCCGTTCTGAATGTGCCTGTGAGCGAGCATCACTTACAGTTCTGTATTTTCTAGCCGAGATGGGGCACAAAGTGTCACCTTCGAAGCTTCAATTCTGTGTCCAGCAAGTGGTATACTTAGGACACTTGCTGTCCAAGAGGGGTAGGCAGTTGACACCCGACCGTATCCAGTTAATAGCGAGTCTTCCCCAGCCCAGAACCCAGAAGGAGGTACGTGCCTTTATCGGCCTTACTTCTTATTGTAGACAATGGATTCCCCAGTATGCATTTCTAGCCAAGCCACTGATACAGTTAACGACACAGGAGACAGCCGTATCGACTGTCCTCCCTTGGACATCTGAACATACACTTAGTTTCAACGAGTTAAAGAAAGCCCTATGTCAAGCTCCAGTTCTAGCTACACCGAACTACAGTAAGCCTTTTACACTTTTTGTTACTGAACGCGAAGGTACAGCATTGTCTGTTCTCACACAAGATCAAGCAGGACAATACAAGCCCTGTGCTTATTTTTCGAGCACATTAGATCCAGTCGCCCAGGCGTTACCTGCGTGCCTCAAGTCAGTTGCAGCCACAGCTCTAGCTATCAGACAAAGTGATTCCATAGTTTTAGGACACTCCCTGATTGTACAAGTTCCACATTCAGTAGAAGTTCTTTTAAACCGAACACAAACTCAGCACTTGACAATTGCACGTTTAACAGGTTATGAATTAACACTGTTCCAGCCACACATAGAAATCAGACGCTGCAACGTTCTGAATCCTGCTACACTGTTACCATCAGTTAATTCAAATCCAGACCCACATGATTGTGTGGAAGTAGTTAACATTACGACAAAGCCAAGACAAGACCTGACAGACATTCCGTTATCAGATCCCGACCTGACACTTTATGTGGATGGTTCATGTATGAGAACTAGTACAGGAGAACTAGTCGCCGCGTATGCAGTGACTACTGACACTGAAGTTATTGAAACACACCGTATTGACACCCTGTCCGCTCAAGCAGCAGAGCTAGTCGCTCTGACACAAGCCTGTATACATGCCAAGAACCTGAAAGTTAATGTTTACACAGATTCACGTTACGCATTCGGAGTTGTACACGACTTCGGAGTACTCTGGCAGGAGAGAGGTTTCATGACTTCTCATGGAACCAAGATTCAGCATGGTCTCCTTATTCAAGCCCTGTTAGATGCCATACATTTACCGACATCTATTGCTATCATGAAATGCAAAGCACATACGAAAGTCACTGACATTATTTCCCAAGGTAATGATTTAGCAGACCGCACAGCCAAGCTTACCGCACAGACTCCAGACATTCCAGTTAACATGACACATACTTCAGATCCGATTATATGCATGACAGTTAAGGACCCTACACAAGATGTCATAGATATCCAGTTACATGCTACTCCCGATGAAATCAAGAAGTGGTCTGAACAAGGAGGGGTCCAGACAGGTCAAGGATGGTTAACGAAGGGTAGAGCCACATGGTTTCTCCCCGATTCTATGGTTCAAGTCATTATCAATACCGCACATAGTCCAGCACATTTAGGAGAAAAAGCTATGTTAGACAGTATCCAGAACATTTGGTTCAACAAGCATTTACGAGCTGCAGCCAAGCAGAAAGTCCGTACCTGTATGATATGTTGCCAGTTTAATCCAGGTAAAAGTGTCCCGGTGGAACAAGGTGGTTTCCAGCCCCCTGACCACCCTTTTGAGGTCCTCCAGATGGATTATATTCAGATGGAGCGATGTCGAGGTTTCAAGTATGTCCTTGTAGTTGTATGCGCTTTGTCCAGGTGGACAGAAGCATATCCAGTCCCAGATTACACAGCCGCGACCACTGCCAAGCAGTTGGTTCGTGAATTTTTCCCTAGATACGGACTCCCTAGAGTCGTATATTCTGATAACGGTCAGCCATTCTCCTCAGAGTTAATGAAGCACGTTTCCCTTTTGTTAGGGTACCAGTGGAAGTTCCATTGTGTACGCCATCCTGAAGCAGCCGGTCTCGTAGAGAGACATAATCAGACTCTGAAAATCCGTATTGCAAAAGTCTGTAAAGACAAAGGTGTGGACTGGTTAATAGCTCTGCCAGTCGCTTTATTTTATATGCGCATGGTCGCACATTCCAGATCAGGTCTGTCCCCGTATGAGGTCGTATTCGGCCGCCCCCCTAACATGTGGGGTACTCCTAGACCCCGAAGTATTACCGATGTTTCATGTAATATGCTGACAGATTACCTAGCTTCCTTGATGTCTGCCCTCAACTCATGTCGTTCACAGGTTGCCGCCGCATTTCCAGACAATACTGAGGTGGCACCGCACGAGATCGTTCCAGGCTCCCTTGTGATGGTCCGGAATTTCGACAGATCAAGTCCGCTGGAACCACGTTGGAAGGAGCCACGTCAGGTCCTCTTGACCACCCGAACTGCCGTCAAGTTGGAAGGCAGGAAGGGGTGGGTCCACCTTTCTCATGTAAAACTTTTCAATGGATTGAAATCAGTCTCCAAGAACATTTCCAAGGATTTCCAGGATTCGAAAGATTGCCAGAACATTGTTTTAAAGGACTGTCCCGCACAAGACATTATTACAACCCCTCCCTTGTTAGAGAAAACTCCGCAGCAGGAGTATAAGCTCAAATTAAGGTCTAGTAAAATAAGTCAGTCAGTTTGATTGTATAAGTCCTCCCCTAGGTGAAACGGTTAGATTGTTTCTGACATGTATAAAATAGACCCCCATAGTGAGAGAGTCAGTCGAAGTTCACTTCAATGTATCGTTTTTTTAAGTTTCATATTGTTTCTCAGCATAATGATTTCCTGCACCAGCTACGCATTCTTCCTGTATTTACCAGTTCCTCATGTAAATATGTCTGCTAATGCTACAGTAGAGCACACGTTTAGTGATCTGCCTCCTCACGAATATTCATACCGCCTCGCTATGCGCAACAACACATTTATCCGTATGTTACATTATTCACACCAGACCAGCAATGCCACTAATTGTTGGGTGTGTGGTCGACTCCCCCCTTTCCAGACACCGAAGGGAGTTCTGCCACTTTTTCCTTATCCATTCTCACATAATGGTTCGTGTGGAGCATGGTCCACGTTAACGTCATCCTCAACAGATATGTCTTTTCTTAACAGTACATGTTTTCCAGACAAACAAGGTCTCCCCCACAGAACAGGTTTAGATCTAGAAAACGAAGTATATAATTTAGGTAATTATTCGTCGAATTTCATGGTCCTGAATGTTCAGTCTGATACTACTCCAGACTTACCTGCTATTTCAGTACTACCAGTCAAAGGCGAATTATGTGTCCGTAGTTATGGTTCTGTACATGTAGGACATAGTGAATGTACTACTGTTATTCAGTATAGTGACAGTGGGAAATCTGTTTTCAAAGCTTCACGTCATTCGTATTTTATTTGTGGTCAAACTGCATATGTCCGTCTGCCCCTCGATTGGGAGGGAACCTGTTACATTGCCTTCCTACTGCCACCTGTTTTCCTAGCCCCATCTGATTATCACAGAAACACACATCTAGTACACATTAGACATAGAAGGGAGTCCCCAATTGTCGATTATACTGAAACTACTCTAGAACAGTATACAGATTTCAATAAAGGTTTCTTCTTCTTTGTAGGACCTGTCCAGAATAGTAAACTGATCCGTAGGTTAACAAGAACCCTTGAAGCTGTAGTAAATGAGACTGCCTCTGCCCTAGGTAACCTAACCGAAGAACAATCTGCTATGAGATTTGTCGTTTTGCAAAATCGTCTCGTCCTTGACGTCATACTGGCCGATAGGGGCGGGGCCTGTAGAGTCATCGGATCTAGTTGCTGCATTTTCATTCCAAATAACGCGCCGTCCGTTTATTCAGCTATAACCAGACTCCATAAAATTGCCCATCTGTTACACCAAGATCCAGGCACCTGGACATGGTCCGGTTGGTTCTGGAATATAATTTCTGCATGGGGATGGAAAGTCCTGTCCTTTCTAGGTATTGCAGTAGCGATCATATTTAGCTGCTGCCTCTGTATACAATGTGGCCCTGCGATTTGCAGCATGTGTGCTACCTCTTGTATTCCTAGTCCCAAGCCCCGTTCTAAATCCCGTTCCAAGACAATTCGAGACGAGCAAATGGTACTGTATGAAATGATAGATGGTATCATGAATATTGATGTTTCCTGATGGAAACGTAGTGACAAGGAGGGAATGTGGAAAAGTAAATTTTGCCATGTTCTGTGTCCCTACGCCTCATCCATCATATGTTATGTGTGCATGACCAATATGCATATGTTATTCCCCATGTCCGATTAATGACGCAATTCCAGTTGTGTCCACCTCTGGTATGTCATTTTCCAGTCCTCGTGAATACTACGAATATCGGGCCTATGTAAAGTTATGTTGCCACGTTTCCCAGTGTGCACGTTATTCCATTATAAAGTCCCCGTTTCCAGGCCTCAAAAGGGCCCGGACATCAGATTCAGCTCCTGTCTCCTGAAAGCCTCGCTGAGGAGCGATACAGCCCCCACCTGTATCCTCGACCTTTCACTTACTTCCTGCCTCGCAGTGCCCGGTGTAGCTTGGCTCTGCCTCTGAGTCTGCCAAAAGTATGTTATAGTTCCAGCTATCAGTTCAGTCCTCCTCCTCTGCATTCCTAAGCTACTGAACTGCATCAATAGTTTCCGTCATTGTCTAGCCTACCCGGCTCCACGTTAGAGAAATACTGTATTTAATGGTCATTTAGTATTCTTCATCACGCACTACATGTAGAATAATGTATGGTCCAGTCTTAGAATCAAGTTAGCTTTTCCCCTCATGACTTCTAGTTTATATCAACATGTTCCCTAAACATCAGATACCAGATAGGGTTTAGGTACATGTCGCTCCGACCCTCCAGACTCTAGTCTCTGCTCCTAGCACAGAGTTCGTAGCCCCCAGCTTCTCCTAGTAACACGTCATTGCCAGTTTTCGCGCACCATTAGGTTAGAGGTCCCGGCTCCTTAGGTAGCCCCCTCCTATGTTTCCGCCCATTCATGACATATTCTGTTACGTTTGCACCACATGTCTATGTATACGCCCAGTTACACCTCTTTTTACTGTTATCTTTCGCGACTGCTACGCGTCATGCCTTTCTGCTCCACCCACTGCTACGCCTACTGCAATGTAATGCTATGTGTTCGCGCTATGTATATATGCCTGTGTTTTGTTATTGAATGTTAGCGCGCTCATCCCAGACCTAGCCCCAGCAGCTGCTGGGCCTCTTTTCCCCTGTTGGGCCCCAGTTGTCCTGCTGGGCCCTGTCATTCTGTTCCTATGCAGGTTGTCCTGATCCTGTCCTTATGCTGTAATAAACCTGCAGAAACTCCTACTACCTCGAATCTTGACTCTTATTTTATTGAGCTATCTGTTATGCTATAAGTCTAGTCAAAAATAGGGTATTATTTATTTATTTACCACACAAGGAATACCCAAAATTATTCCAAAAGCTGGAGTGTCGATGAGATCAAACATTAATTGTTCCGTATGTCCATTTTCACTAACTAGAGTTAGTGGTACTGTGTGATACCGAATCAGACCTGATGATAAAGCTGACCCGTCTACTGCTCTAACTGGCTCAGGTTCTTTTTTGGCAATATGTGAGACATTAAGTTGTTTTGCAAGATTTAAGACAAAGAAATTCCCTGTAGCCCCTGAATCAAGTAGAACTGGCAAGACATGTCTTTGTTGGACAGTTACGATCACAGTCGTTGGAATCATCAAATGTCTAGCTACACAAGTTTTGGTATTTGGAATTCTTTTTGAGATCTCTTGTTTTGATTCCCTCAAAGAAATGATCTCTGCTTTCTGTGAGAAACTTAGTTTCCCGATTCATTTTGTTCGGAAAAGGCCACTTCTTTTTTTCTTTTTTGGTTTCATCAATCACTCTCTAGCGAAATGTCTACTTTTTCCACAGTATAAACATAATTTTTCTCTCCTATATCTTTCTTTTTCCTCTAGTGGTCCCCTGATTCCTACAATTTGCATTGGTTCAGGGTCACTGGGCTTTTCTTCCTTGTCCTTATCCTGTTTTCTGTTCTAAAAAACACTGATTTAAAATCTGCTTTTCTCCCTTTCTTTCAGTTAAATGATAGTCTAATCTAACCACCAGATCCACAAACTCACCATAATCAGCTGGTAAGTCTACTATATGGGCCAAGGAATCTTTCAAATCCTCTGTTAACCCACGATAGAACAAAGAGGACGTTTTTCCTCGGGCCAATGGGTTTCAGAAAGAAGTCTATTAAAGGTGGTGATGTAACAAAGCAAATCTTTTGTTCCTTGACGGAGATTAAGTAGTTCATTGTGGCTTGACTGTACAAATACATGGCGAGCAAAAAGCTGTGTCATGGCATCCTTAAAGTCATTATAGTTCTGTAAAAGAGGGTCAATTTTATCTACTAATGGGTTTGCCCTATCTGCTACCACTCCACCTAGGTAGGAGATTACAAAGGCTGTTTTAGCACAATCAGAATTAAAAACCTGGGGGTTGCAAAGGAAATGTAACTGTCATTGGTTTATAAATGCCGCAAAATTAGAGTTATCCCCTAAAAAACGCTCAGGATAATGGAACGGGTGTAGGGTAACTACAGTCACTTGAACATTAGAATCGGTTTTCTGCGCTGATGGACATGGACCTTCAGAAGAAAAGAACACAGTGCCAAATTTAGATGGAGATACAACCGGACGTTTGTCAGGGCCTTTAGGATCTCTCCATTGCATAAAACCCAATTTGGTTTTGGATAATTCTTCCCTAAGAACATAATTCTCTTGCTTTAATTGTTGCATCTCTATTTGGAGATGTTTTACATTTTCTGATAACTCTGAAGAGTCATTGGACAGCTCCATTTTTGTTGATCTCACAGAGAAGAGGAATTGGCTTAGTCATCTGTCACGATAACCACTCACCTGAACTCCAGTTTCTTCTCTTGTGAGATGAACGAACCCAAATCCCTCCAAAGACCAATCGAACAACAGAGACCTATAAGCTCTGTAAAATTCGATGGGTCTTCCAGGGGAAAGGGGAATTGAGAGACAAAGAGACAAGAGAGAGTCTTGTTTGGGCTTGGCTTGCGCAGTGCTGTCAGTTGGTTTGTTCTTTAGATTAGCGCTGCTTTTTCTACCTGGCAGCTTCAGAAAGCACCTAACAGAGTGATTGAACAATGGAATTACACTCACTCATAGAGTTAACTTAAAGTATTCAAGACTCTTAAAACATGTTTACCTAAGATTACTTATTGCTGCTCCCAAAGTAAGTAATCACAACGTCTCATATCACAGCCTTTTGATTAGCACAACTCTCTTGCCCTGTAACATTAAACATCAACAATTATCTGCACTTTCCTATTAACACACATTGGCATTCTTAAACTGCACTGTATCCAATTGCCCAACTGTTACCTTTGTTTAGTGGTAATCCTTCTTACCACCGATTGTAGTAATAAAATGCCCAAAGTCTATTTCGAAATAAACTCTTTCTGATAAATGTCTATTAGACAGTATGTGTCGAATCACAATGCTCGACTTCCACTAAAAACTCTTATTGTTCGAAAATCCAAACAAACGTATACATTGATGTATGCAAATAAGGCTCTAAACGGAAGCTAAGGAGTTCTCCAAGGTCGCGCCCAGGAAGTGACAAAGAAGACTTCTCCAGGAAGCAAAGGGAAAATCCAATGCTGGAATTGAAGGCGCGAAGTCAGGACCGGCGGGAGCTCAGGTAAGCGTTCTTCATCCGACGAGACTAAGCGTCGGATTCAGGCGCGAGCGGCTTTAAATAGGATTTCTTCAGCCGCGTGCGCCTCGTGAATAATTATGCAGAAACGTCACGTGCCAAATGACGGATGCCGCGCCCCAATGTACATGTGAGAGAACAAGACTCAGAACAAGTCATTGCAGTTTTTGTTACAACTGTCAACCATAGCTCCACAGTATGCACTATCTCATTATCACTTTACAGTATGCATTATCTGAGTACTGTTTTTTAACAGTTTACTTAATACAGCATAGGAAGCTAAACAATATCTTGCCATTCAATCATTCAAATGAGTGATAGGGAGTGTTCAGAACACTAAGGGGTCAATTAGGATGTCGGGCGGATTGCCCCCGCCAGGGTGGCGGTGGCCACCGCCACCCTGGCGGGGGCAACCCGCCCGACATCCGCATTCTAATTCCCCCCCGCCATATTAGGATGGCGGGGGGACCGCGGCGGACGAAAACACCGTCCGCCGCTTTTCCGCCCCGGTCGCATTGCGGCCGGGGCGGTAATGGAACTATATGGTGGCGGTGTCTATCAGACACCGCCATCCATATTAGGGTGCCTGTCTGCAGCTGCTTTTCCGCGGCGGCAACGCCGCCACGGAAAGGCAGGCGGGGATTGCTGCGGGGGCCCCCTGCAGGGCCCCCAGGTTCACAACACTGTCAGGGGGCACATGGGGGGTACCTATGGTACCCCCCCACATTTGCATATGCAAAGCGGCAGGCACCGCGCGGTGCCTGCCGCTTTGCATATGCAAATGCAAAAAAGCATTTTTAGCATCGTGGTGGGCGGTGCAGAGTGCACCGCCCGCCACAATGCTAAAACTACAGGATGTGCCCGCCACTGTGGCGGGCACATCCTAATGCCCCCCACGGGACCCCCGCCCTTATGGCGGGCGGTCCAGTTTCCCACTATGGTGACGGGCGGACAAAGTCCGCCCGTCATCATAATGACCCCCTAAGCATGATTGGGATTCTGTTCCCTTTTGTTAACTGACTGGACCCTTTATGGGGGGTCATTTACAGGCCCAGGCAGCTCAGAAACTCCTAGAAGGCCTTAGAAGTTTTGAGGCAGGAAAGTGGCAACTCTCCGAAAGTTTGTCTGCAAGGGGGAATTATGCCCCTGGTTAACAGTTTTTTGCCTTTTGACATTTGATAGATTTCGTTTAATGACAATGATCAGTCTTCTCTTGCAGGCTTTAATTACTTTCCAAAGGGATTGCATGCAAAGTCGAAAAGAGCAAGTAGGAACTGAGTGAATTAACGGTTAATGGACCATCATTTTAGTTGGGTGTTCCAATAGAAGAAGTTGTGTCTAAAGTTTGAGTAATAATATGATTGAAGTCTCCCATGACTATTGGAGATCCCTAGAATTCAAGTAAATTGAGCATAAGCGTATTGAAGACCGCAGGGTTGTCTATATTAGGCCAATAGATCACCGCTAAAACGTATTTGGTACCTTGAATCCCTAATTGAGCATTAGCCCATCTTCCCCGCACATCAGCCATAACCAGATCAATTTTATACTCCAGAAATGTGCTAGCTAGTAAAGCCACACCTCTTATTGAAACTGTTTGAGATGAGCAGACAACAGTGTTATACCCTAGTTGATTAAGTAATATCCGATCCTTGAACGCTATGTGAGTTTCTGTTGCCAAGACGAAATGAGGGCAATACATCTATAACTCTTCACGAACAAGTTGGCGTTTACGAGTGTCATTCAACCCAGATTCATTCTAACATAAAAATGTGATTACAAAAAGGGAAAGTTTAGGATAGCGGAGGGGTTAACATTACTACTCCCACTCCAGTGAGTGCAACAGTAGGGAAAGTGTTGGATAGAGGAGGGATGCAAATTACTATTCCCACTCCAGTGAGCGCACCAGTAGGGAAAGTGTTGGATAGCGAATGGGTAAAAATTACTATTCCCACTCCACTGAGGGCAACAGTTGGGAAAGTGTTGGATAGTGGGGGGATAACATGTAGTATTCCCACACCAAAAATTGTAAATGTAGGGGAAGTGTTGGATAGCGGAGGGGTATAAATAACTATTCCCACTCCATAGAGTGCAACAATAGGGAAAGTGCTGGATTTCAGAGTATCAATTATTATTCTCAATCCAGTCAGTTCAAAATTAAAAACAAACTACATTTTAACAATAAAAATAATTGAAAAACTTTAAATTCAAGTATATTCAATATTGAAAAACAAATAAATATTTTTATTAAAAAAGTATTTAGAAATAAAACATTAATTATTACATTAATTTACCTTTTTTATTTCCTATCCTATAACACCACACAATTCACAACGCACATCCAAATTAAAAAATAAATGTACTTCCTCAAGTAACATAATTAATTACCAGTTAAAGAAATATTATTAATTTAAAAAACCTCATAAAATGTGTTTAGGTTCCCACACTTTAGCCCTATAATCCCCACAACCCACAGTTAAAATTAAACCATAACAACATTAATTACACAATTACAACTTTTTTCAATAAAAAGCTATTTAACAACTAATTATAAAGTAAGTAAAATTAGTTTACTCCTCACACTCTATCCCTATAACAATAAAACCCACGCAAAAAAATATATAAAGACCCTAATTATATATAAATTAATTAATTAATATTTTTTAATTAACTAAACAAAAATGCCTTCCCATTCATTACTCCTATAACCCCCACAACTGCAATTAATTACACGAATTCCATATTTAATTTTCAATAAATTAATATGAATTAATATCTAATTATCATTTAATTAAAAATAAATTACTTCCCACCCTTTACCCCATAATCCCCACAACCCACACCTACATAAATGACACATTTACCCTAATTAATTATCAATTAAGCAGTTAATATAAATCAACAAATAATTATTAATTATTAAACATAAATTACTTCCCACCCTTTACCCCTATAATCCCCACAACTCTCACCTAAAAGTAATTACACCATTTCCGTAATTTATTTTCTATCAAAATAATTAATATTAATTTGGGAATAATTATTAAATAATTATTCATAAATTACTTCCCAGCCTTTACCCCATATACCCCACCACTCACACCTAAAAAAATTATGCAATTGCCATAATTAATTATCAATGAATTAGTTATTATAAATTAACAACTACTTAATAAATATTTAATTAAACATAAATTACTTCCCACCCTTTACCCCTATAAACCTCACAACCCACACCTAAAATTAATAACATAATTTCCATAATTAATTTTCAATCCATTAATTATTATAAATTAACAACGAATTATTAATTAATCAAAAATAAATTCTTTCCCACCCTTTATCCCTATTAACCCCACAACCCGCACCTAAAACAAATTACACAATTAGCATATTCAATTATCAATTAATCAATCAATTTGAATAAACAACCTATTAATAATTAATTACAAATTAATTTCCTCCCACAATTAACACTATTAAATCTAAATTAAATAAATAAAACGTAATCATTGATTTATTAAACTTAAATTACTTCCCACCTTATTCTAACCCACAACCCGCTACGGAACTAAAAAAAGCAAAATTTAATGAAAATAAATGTAATAACTACTAAAAACTTGACACATATTAAAAAACATAAACAATACTTATACAAAAAACATACATCACATACGTTTAAAATATAAACTAAAATAGATACCTGTAATAATTAAAAAATCAATATTTTAAACATCTATTTTTGCAAACAAAATTAATGACTTGTATATTTTTAAAAAGAATATATTTCTTACCTTAAATTCGATATTCTTGACCACAATATTCTTGGTGTTAATATATTCCTACTCGATATTTGTGTAATTCGACATTTCCAACTAGATATTCTGTCTCAGTACCGTTCTACACAGAGTGTACAAACAAAATTCTTCCACCCACCCTTATAAGTCGCCCAGTGTCTCCCTGCCTAGAATTACTGGGTCCTCAAACTCTAGATCTGATTGTGGGCCATGAATCACCAAACACTGTTGCATCTGGTGCTGGAGAAACCACTGCAGGAACAGTTTTCTTCAAAACACCTGGAGTACTATGTAGGTACATTATTGTAAGGAGAGCGTATGAGTGAATCTATAATTGCTTGAGTTTTAGCGCACTGAATGATCAGTACATACCGCTGAATGGGTCACTACAACAGTGCAAGGGCAATGAGAGAGTGTTTGCTGGAAGTGTAAGGATACAGCTTGGGGAATTGAAGATGTGAAAGACAAGTGTGTAGGTAGATAGAAGACTGCACGCATAGTGCATAGGGATTTGAAGCAGTCCATGTCCTAAGGCCTACTTCGCTGCATGAGTAATTGGATACTGACTGAAAGAATAGAGTACTGTAAGGAGAGTGTTTAAGTGAATATATAAGTGCTTGAGTTTTAGTGCAGTAAATAGATTAGTACATACCACAATTTGGCAAACTAATGATGAGGGTCATAGTATGTGAAACACATATAAAATATAACCAGCAGTGTTAGTACCCAAATAAACTTGGAATTTCTGTGTAATAACAACATCCTTGACGGCTGAGATAATCATTGCATTGGCAGGGTGAGTTTATTGTAGCTACAAAGTAAAACGTGAGCTGCTGAGTGCATTCCGTCTATCTGAGTAACGTTGTCTCGATATTTTATTTTACAACGTTTTTGCAGAACACAATGTTTACTGTTTCCAACCTCACCTAGATAACCCCAATTGCAATCTTTGCCTTTGTCTTTGTGATCATGTTTACGTTATGTTATCAAGGCCTAAGAGTTTATTTCTTTAGTGTTCTTTTGTTAATTAGTGGCTACTTTTGGGTTTAATCTGTGGGTTCAGATTTTTTAAGGCTTTACGCAGGCTCTAGTGCAAGCAAACATAAAGTGGTGTAAAGCAGTGGAATGTTGAACCTCTTTACAACAAGGGGGCATCACTGGAGCAGATCTGCACAAACACCCATTGGTTTTGATACAAGGCTCAGTCAACCAAGATAGCCTGACCAGAATTTGCATAAAAACTACTCAAAGCACAAACAAGGGAGAAAGAATTGATTTCAGCAGAAGTCCAGTACATCAGACTCTTCTTCAGTCGTCTACATATAGGAATTTATACTGGAAGGGTATGCTTCTAGTTCAAGTCCAACTGATATAGTGCACGTTCTCCTCTACACCATAGCACAAGACTGTTTGTCATGCTAGGCAGCCTGTTGGTAAGCCAGCCCAGAAGATGACACCAGCAGAAGGCCAATAGGTGCCTACATTATGCTGTGCTGTGTTTTCTTCTTTGCCGCACACTCCAGAACTGCATTATATGAAATCTTAGTGGACACAAACTATCATTTTTGCTTTCTATGTGATCTTTGGACCACCTGAAACATCAAACTTGTTATATTGAAATTAAAGTGTGGTGGTGATCGACATCAAACCTGGTGGTGATTCTTTTGGTACATTGAATTACTCATTCCAACTTCCTGCCTCAATCCCCCATGGATTCAGTTCTTGGAACGGCTGATATCAAGACTCAGGAAGTCATCTAGAGAGTCAAAAAAGGATCCCTGGACTACACATGCTTTCCTTCACATTCTAGAATACCATTTACACTCACCTATTTGGCACAGCAGACTCTCTATAAATGTATCACTCCAACACAAAAATATGACGTTTACAATCTTATTCTTTTATTTGTAGTTTGTTACTATTATTAAAATTCAGAACTGTGCTGAAGGATATTATTTAAAAACACAAGCAAATGTTCACATTAAATTCATAAAACATGTCAATTTAAAAAAAAGGAAAACAATGCAAATGATAAAAACCTAACAAATTATTCACATCAAAGATATCAAAACTCCACAAAACATAATAGATCACAACCTATGACCCCTCTTAACCTGTAGGATCAGAAATTCCTACTACCTTGATTAACTGACCCAATAACCTCATATATCTAGACCAAAATCACAGTATCCAAACTTATGGCAAATCTGTTATTTTGTAGGGTTTTCATTGGATTCTCTTATTCCAAGCGTCGACGCGTTTCGGTGTCGATTCATTGATATAATGACACCTTCTTCAGGACAGCCACAATTTCATGGGGTCACTATTTCTATGTTTCTGTATATGTAAAACAACAATATATCCAAATTAATGGGGCACTCCTCACAGTTTATCTCTTTACATCATACATTACAGTTTAATCAACATCCTTAATCTGAGAAACAGAAAAATTTGACTATTTTTGCTCGCCTTATTCAAACTATCCCCATGGGAAGTTTCCATCCCCTCCATTATATTTTAGTGTTGGGTTTAAATTCATAACCACTCCGATCATTCGTTCCCATCATTCACTCTGGTCCCTATCTTTACCTGCGTTTCATGAAAAGACTGGTGGATGCTGTTACTCCTCCCCAGACAGAGGTTCTATTCCAAAAAAGGGATTTCTTCTCCTTTTCTATTCTTCAGGGTATCAAGCTATACTGGCATGTATCACCCTATTAAATCAAGAGATGATATTCAGATGATATTTCGATTTTTTTTAACCCGTTTGCTAATTTCAAGGACTTGTGCAATAAGGAGGGAATACCTTTCTCTTTTTGAGACGATGGGGAATTCAGTGGTGTAGATCAAATTTCTGCTTCACCCCTTGACCAAGTAAAAGAGTAAAAGTAATAGTGTGAATGAGAATAGGGAGTTATCCAAAAAAATCAATTAATCCTATGTTTCCAAACTCCTTAGGTAAATAAACTCTTGTATGACGAGCTTGAGGTCAAGGGGTGAAGCAGAAATTTGATCTACACCACTGAATTCCCCATCGTCTCAAAAAGAGAAAGGTATTCCCTCCTTATTGCCCACCCCAACAGCACCACAACAACTTTGGGTACTTGCTGCAGTTTACATAATCAATAACATAACAGCTTAACATAATATGTACTAGAGGAAACTAATGATAGGGATTAGACAAGGGAGGTGATAGGCCAGTACCTGTTATTTATTCTTAACTCCTTACAAAAGTAAAGGTGTTCAATACATGAGACCAATGAAGTAAAAGCAATGTGAGATTAGGAGCTGCATGAGCTAGGAATACAATAAAATCAGCCAATAGACAAGGAAATACAGAATGTGGTTATCAGTGTCCTATGCCTATTGCCATGTTTTGCGGTTTTACCCAGTACACTTGTTGACATGTCTAATAATTTAGGAGTAATATGGTAGGGGGAGAAAGGAAAGAAGTTGATCTGCTGTGTTCAGTTTGATTAGGTTATGATAAATGGGAGATACTAAATAAAACGTCTGGGACAATCAGACATGAGCAGTTGAACAGAATCAGGCTGTTATAATGGTTTGTGTAAGATTCTTTAAATACTTGTTAATGGGAGGAATAGTAAAGTTCCTGGGCTCCAGGTTAATATAACAATGACTGGGAATAGGGAAACTTGAAGGGGGACCTGTAGCTCGGTGTGTGCAGGAAGCAGTACTTTACCCCCAAATGTACATAATATAATACAACTTTTACATGGTGACTGGTTAGAGGAGGCTTTGAGAGACCCGATATCCACATCTTTTGCAATTTATCAGATACAAACACGCCAAATAAGCACCGAATTCTAAGCACACACCAATGAGGTCTAACACCATTAAATGGGAATGACACAAATAGGTGTGAGTCATAGGAAGGATTAATTGCAGTCTTCAAATAGCAGTGAGAAAATTGAAAACTGCAAAGCTGCCAGACAGAGGAGACTGATTGGGATTGTTAAAGGGTTAAACAGGCTCCTTCATTTCAGAATATTCCCTCAATGCTTGCTTTCATGTTGCCTATGCTGTACTATGAATGTACAGCCATGTTCTGTTTACTGAAGCACATTCCATAATGTAATACCTGTAACCTGGGTTCTTGCTTTCCTCATCTTTCCAAGTAGACTACCCCACCCCTCATCACCATTGTCAGCTTTGGCAAAAAAGGGAGTTTTTGACATGTAGTGTAAGTGAGCTAATAACCCTCCTTCCTCTGTGGTCCCAGACAAACCCTCCAAGATGATGAGCAGGTATACAAAGTCCGCATGAGGACTGGGTGTACTGTCCAGATGTAAAATTGTCCTACATGCACTGCAATGCAAGCAATCCATAGAATGCAAAATGATACACAAAACAGCTGATAGCATGAGATGAAAGACTGCTAGTCCTCTGGGGAGAATCAAATCCCACTATATGTATTTTTCAAACACTTGATAACAAGACATCCTATAGATACCTCCACTGGGAAGCCTGAGCTAAAAATTACATGCATGTAGCCCATGCTACAACTTTTGTTTTATAAACAAACTTTCTACGCAAATATAATGCCAATGGCTTGTGACTAGTGAATGAATTTCATTTTTGTATTCCTTTTTCTTTAAACCTGTTTTAATAGTAATAGAAGTTATACAATATTATGTTTATAATGGTCAAAAGTGATATTGCTAAAACATAGATAAAAAAATGAGTACAGTTGATATTCTTTGCTAAGCAAATTCTAAATTACTTGATGCAATCTTAAAATTGATTTCGTTCAGCTTGGAAGGTAAGTTTGTTGGCATGTTTGTCATCATGATGACCCTCCGGAACCCAAAACCCTTTGTGTGATTAAGTTCCCAGTCTGCAACCCAAGAGTCTTGAATTTCTTCAGATGTGTTGATCTGAATGGCTTTCATACATTTTTGTTATGTTGATAACTGAGGCTACAGTTCCACTTGACAACTTATGATGTCATTACAGTTATATCCTCAGGCTCAAAGGTTTGTCCACAGTTATTCTGTATGTGAGACCATTTTAGGTATGTACTGAGGTTTGGATCACTTTTAGTTCTGGTACCAATGTTGAAATGAGTGCATTTGAAAAATAATGTTACGGTATGAATACAAGTGTATTCAATGGTGGTTCTCCTGCCAGATGCCTGAAATGTATGAGTTAATCATTGTGAAATCCACCATTTAGATGACCGAAGACCAAGTCACCTCTATCTGGCCTTTATGGACCTGTCCACGGCCTTCGACTGCGTGACCCACTGCAAATTGTGGGATGTTATGGAGTCAATGGGCGTGGATAGCTCAATAATCCTCTTTATTAGGGAACTCTAGAGAGACGCAGAGGCTGTAATTAGTTATGGGACACAGGGCGAATGTATAAACTCCTTCAGAATTGAAAAGGATGTATGTCAGTGTTCTGTTCTTGCCACATTTCTCTTCTCCTTATACACCAATAACTTAAGCACAGTACTCATCACTGAATGTAAGGATGTTCCAGCTGTAGGTAGGGTTCCCGTGGCCGCACTGTCATATGTCGATAATGCGGTCCTTATGTCTAGAACTCCTACGGTCCTTCAGCAATCTATTTGCATTTCTTTTGAATATACGGCAAAATTGGGTCTTTCGATCTACAATTTTAAAAGTTTTGTGATGGTAGTCGGTACTGGAGAGAAAAAAAGAATGCCCCTACAATTAGATACAAACACACTGGAACGTGTGGAGAATTTTACGTATCTGGGAATACTTTTTGACGCCAAATTAAATTGGTCGGCAATGGTTATAAACAGGACAAAAATTATAAAAAAATGTTTAGAAGCATTGTGGGAATTCACTTCTAATTTAGGTAAGTAACCATGTGGGGAACTGTTGGACATCTACCGAGCAAAATAAGTTTCTAGAGCTTCAAATGGTGCCACAATTTGGTGTACAGCAGAAGTTAATGTTATTCAGGCAGTTGAGGATACATTTTTAAAAGAATTATTGTCAATCCCATCCTCCCGCCTGACATCATTGTTCATAAAGAGCTAGGCCTTCCGTTTTTAATGGATCTTATTATAAGGGCTCCACTTTTACTATGGCTAACTATTTGGAAAAGTGATTTTGTCAAATTAAACCAAATGGTGCTTGGGTATTTACTAATGCTTGACCCTGCGGTAAGTATTCCCTTGCTAGCTTATCTAAAGCGTTCCTTTAAAGATCTGGGCCTGCTATCCTTGTTCGAAATCCCATCTCATTGTTTGCTGTTCCCTAAATCAAGATCAAAAGTCTCATCATGATAGGTGGCAACTGAATCAATCAAAACTGACGGTATTCACTTACCAGGCATTACCCACGAGTGCACTGGGTCATGCTTTTTACCTTTCTTTTTTTCTAATAATTTGCATCGATTTTTACTACTAGGATGAGATTGAAAATCTTTCCCCTAAACAATTGTCTGCTTGCCCTTGTGATAAGAGATCTACACAATCCAATTCTCATATTTTAATGTTTTGCTTATTTCACAAGCTAGAAAGGAAAAAAATGACTATTCCCATGCTGAAAAAAAGCTGAGTTTAAATTCGCATTCACATGCTCTTGCTGTAAGAAACTCTTGCTTAAGTTTTATTTGCTGTTCCTGTTTTATTTGCTGTTCCTGTACTGCAGGCTGTAACTGGTTGGCCTCCTCCCAGGCCACAATGGCCTTCTGGAGCTTCTGCTTCTATTCTTGTAGCAGGCAGAGTCTCAGGTGCATAAAGTCAGACAGAATGGAAGTGAACTTGGGAAAAGCAAAAGAGGCTTATCAAGGAGAATTTATAAAGAAGCTGAATCTGATGTCAGATTATTTATAAGGATTTTTAGTGCTACACAACATCACTGAGTGGCACTGCTCAAACTCAAGTACTGGATCCCACCACCGAACAATGAAAGAAACTAGGTTATTGATTGAGGGGGATAAAATGCCTACTCCAGCAACAATCACCATCCTTGTCAGTGTCATTTAAAAAAATGTCACAAAATTAACCAGTGCTTAAACCTCTGGTAGCTGCGCTCAAAAGCTGTCTGGATTAACTTAAAGGCACTGTATAAAGTATTCATGTAGTGCACAAACAGTAATAAAGGGAAAACATCACACAAGAAATATACCAAACCAATTTAGAAACATGGGACACCGTTTAATAAATAAAATTATACCAAAAAGACAAAGCTCCAATCAGCAGAAGCAGAGATGTGTTATTTCAAAATTTTAAGTAGAGCCTAAAAGCACAAATTGCAGTCACACTCATCTAGTCATGCTAGACCAGGGAAAAGTCACAAATTCAGGCTGACAGCATGTGCCGGATACAGGGACCTGATTAATCCAGCAGAAAAGTACCTTTTCAAAGTCCGGCACAAAGAGTCCAAAACTACGGGATTTCTCTTTTACTTGTAGAGTAGTCCACTCTGATGCCAGGCAAGGCTCTAGAACCTGGGGAGGAATGTTTTGGGGATCAGGGGCTCACTCTAGCAGAGGCCAGCAGGGCCCGGTCAGCTGCAGTTGCAGTTCCAGGCAGGTCTTTTCACAGCAGGTCATCCGAGTAGTTGAAGAAAGACCTCTGGAGCATGTTGGGGCCCTATAGCTCAGAACAGGAGGTCAGCCAACTGACCTTTGGAATCGCTCAGGTAACCTGGGAGCAGGTCCAGTCTTCCTTCACAGAGAGCAGGGCAGGCCTCAAGCAGCAGGCAGTTCCTGTGGGAACAAGGCAGACCCCAAGCAGCAGGGCAGTCCTTTTGGGAGCAAAGCAAGACTCAAGCAAAAGGGCAGTTCTCTGGTAGCTACAGGGCAGTCGTCTGAGAAACAAGGTAGGCCTCAAGCAACAGGGCATCCCTTGGGGAACAAGGCAAGCCTCAAGCAGAAGGGCAGTTCTCTGGGGAAAAAGGCAGTCCTTCTTCTGTAATGTCTGCAAGTCCGGGAGTGCAGTGAAGGGTGGATCGAAGGGTCCAACATATATATCTGGTGGCATCTATAGAAGTGGAATTGTCTAGGCTACGCCCCACATCTAGTTCTGGAAAGTTCCCTCTTCCCTTGCCAAGGCTCAAAGAAATCTAGGGTCACAAAAGACTATTATTAGATTTATCTGTGTGTGCTGATATCAAGCCCTTTGAAATGTAAGTCTGGCAGGGCTCCAGTCCACTCCCAGCCATCCTGCTCATGCCTTGTTCTGTCACAATAACCACTCACCTGAACTCCAGTTTCTTCTCCTGTGAGATGAACGAACCCAAATCCCTCCAAAACCCAGTCGAACAACAGAGACCTCTAAACTCTGTAAAATTCGATGGGTCTTCCAAGGGAAAGGGGAATTGGGAGACAAAGAGACAAGAGAGAGTCTTGTTTGGGCTTGGCTTGCGCAGTGCTGTCAGCTGGTTTGTTCTTTAGATTAGCGCTGCTTCTTCTATCTGGCAGCTTCAGAAAGCACCTAAGAGAGTGATTGAACAATGGAATTACACTCAGGCACTCACTCATAGAGTTAACTTAAAGTATTCAAGACTCTTAAAACATGTTTACCTAAGATTACTTATTGCTTCTCCCAAAGTAAGTAATCACAACGTCTCATATCACAGCCTTTTGATTAGCACGACTCTCTTGCCCTGTAACATTAAACATCAACAATTAACTGCACTTTACTATTAACACACATTGGCATTCTTAAACTGCACTGTATCCAATTGCCCAACTGTTACCTTTGTTTAGTGGTAATCCTTCTTACTACCGATTGTAGTAATAAAATGCCCAAAGTCTATTTTGAAATACACTCTTTCTGATAAATGTCTATTAGACAGTCTGTGTCCAATGACAATGCTCGACTTCCACTAAAAATGCTTATTGTTCGAAAATCCAATCAAACGTATACATCGATGAATGCAAATAAGGCTCCAAACATTTGTCTAGTCACTTATCTGTTTTGTTGTTTTCTCTGTTCTCTTTTAGGTTTCCCCAGCAACGCGAGACGCGGAAGCTAAGGAGTTCTCCAAGGTCGGCGCCCAGGAAGTGACGAAGAAGACTTCTCCAGGAAGCGAAGGGAAAATCCAATGCGGGAATGCAAGGCGCGAAGTCAGGGCCGGCTGGAGCTCAGGTAAGGGTTCTTCATCTGACGAGACTAAGCGTTGGATTCAGGCGCGAGCGGCTTTAAATAGGATTTCTTCAGCCGCGTGTGCCTCGTGAATAATTATGCAGAAATGGCACGTGTCAACTGACGGATGACGCGCCCCAATGTACATGAGAGAGAACAAGACTCAGAACAAGTCATTGTAGCTTTTGTTACAACAGTCAACCATTGCTCCACAGTATGCACTATCTCATTATCACTCTACAGTATGCATTATCTGAGTACTGGTTTTAAACAGTTTACTTAATGCAGCATAGGAAACTAAACAATATCTTGTCATTCAATTAATCAAATGAGTGATAGGGGGGGTTCAGAATACTTAGCATGATTGGGATTCTGTGTGACCGTGACAGTTCTCCCTCGCAAAGGCCGCCCTATGGGTCGTGGTTTATTTGGGTTGCGGGCATAAAACAGTCTTACCAATCGTGGGGCATTAACATTAGACGCTGGTTCCCAAGACCTTTCAGCAGCGTCAAAGCATTTCCAATCAATTAGGTAAAACAATTTTCCATGCATCATTTTTGCGTCTAGAATTTGTTTCACCTCATATTCGAAGTGATCTTCTACAATGATTGGAGGAGGAGCATTATCTTTTCGGGTTCCAGGTTGATGAGGTTTTAATAAAGAAACATGGAAGACTGGGTGCATGGTATATTCTGGTGGCAGCGAGAGTCGAATTGAAACTGGGTTTAGGATCTCTTGGATAGGGAAGGGTCCTATGAAACGGGGTTGTAATTTTCTGGGTCCCTCCAGTCGGATATTCCGAGTAGATAACCAAACTAGATCACCAATCTTGTAAGAGGGTTCTGGATTTCTATACCTGTCTGCCTTTTTCTTTTGCAAAGCCTTAGCTAGGAAATTTCTGATATTTTCTTGGAAAAGGTGCAATTGCTTAATTTTTTCTGACACTGCAGGTAATTCTTTTTGTTCCGATCTTATTTGTACTGGAATATTTTGAGGATGATAACCAGACATAAAGTAGAAAGGTGAACAGCCTAGGGCAGAATGTTCGCTGTTATTATAAGCAAATTCTGCTAAAGGCTAGGCCTTGTCCCGTTGGGAAGTAAATGTAGCTAGAAAACATCTTAATGATTGTTCCAAGAATTG
Source organism: Lissotriton helveticus (assembly GCF_964261635.1). Taxonomy (NCBI): domain Eukaryota; kingdom Metazoa; phylum Chordata; class Amphibia; order Caudata; family Salamandridae; genus Lissotriton; species Lissotriton helveticus. Next base: position 657,351,699 of record NC_136072.1, read on the forward strand.
GTTAATCTTTTCTGTTTGGCCACCAGTTTGTGGATGGAATGCTGATGACAATGCTACTTCAATTTTAAATTTTTGACATACATTTTTCCAAACTTTTGAGACGAATTGTGGGCCCCTATCTGAAACAATTTTGCTAGGCAAACCATGTTTAACAACATTCTGGATAAAAATGTCACTGAACTCCATTGCAGAAGGTAATTTAGACTGGGGAATAAAATTACCCATTTTAAGATAATAAATCTACTACCACAAGGATTGTTGTAAAACCATTCGATGGGGGCATATCTGTGACAAAATCGACACTAATTGTGTGCCAAGGGACTGGTGGAATTAAGTATGGGCGTAAAATCCGTTTTGCGGGTGAATTTGCGTATTTCTGGCAATTTCGCGATCCGCGAACCGCGCGAATTTGCCCAAAAATCCGCAAATTCGCAAGCTACGAATTATTTTCCTTGGTCGCGCTTCAAAAATACAATATCGCGCGCGCGGCGTTGACTTACCGTGATTCTGAGTCGGCCGAGTTGTTTTTTTCCCGGTTTGCGTGTGCTTCACCATTTTCGATCTTGCTGCATGATCGCGCGAGAGTTTTTCAAACGCAATTACGTCATCGCGGCTTGCCATCTTGCACAGCGAGAGTTTGACAACGCGAGTACGTCATAAAGGCCCGCGATCACGCATTGCGGGAGTAAACAATGCCGAACAGGTAGATGCGGCGCTCAGCTGACATCCGGCGGGAGATTTGAACAGCTCGCGTTCCTGAAATTGCAAAAATTGCAATTCTGCGCAAGAAATCCACCGCAGGCAGCATAAACCTTCTGAAAATGTTAATTTTGATCAGAATAACTCCTCAGATTGACATTTGGCATCACTTTTTGGTGCAAGGAGTCCATTTTTTTGGGGGGGGTGGGAGGAAGGAAGTGCCCCAGAGTCTCCAACTTCCTGTTCCTGTCCAGCAGGCTCCTCCCAGTGCTTTGTCCATGTCCTGGTCACTTTTGATTTGGATCTGGAGCTGGAAGGATTACTTTTTGTAGCTGCTGCTGGATATTTGTATTTGAGGACTTTTGGGACTTTGGAGTTTGGATCACTTTTGGATTTGAGATTTTACAAGTAAGTTGGTGTTGTTTGTTGGGGCATTGCAGTTGCTGCAACTACAATTTTAAAACTTTTTTCACAACTGTAAAAAAACTATATTGTGGCCTGTGGGTAGCCACAGTATCCAGTAGGCCCAGGGTTAGTCATGGGTGCATGATACAACTGTTTCTGTGATTTTTATAACTTAATTCTCATTTATGTCATGGAATTTTAGCTGTTATATGTTGATTTTGTGCCTGTAAAGCCTCACTAGCCAGTAGGCCCAGGTGCAGTGAGTGGTACATTGACCTAGTCTTTCTGTGGGGTGTCTTGAATTGAAACATCCTTGAGGGCATGGATGACATTGGATTGTGGTGATTTTTGTGTGTTTTTTGACTTTTTGGGGTGTTGTTGGGGCCTGGCCATGTGGGTGGGGGCCATTTTGAGGCCTGGTCCAGGCAGGGCCTGGCCATGTGGTGGGGGTCAAGGGGCCATTTTGAAGCCAGGCAGTGTGCTCAGGCCTGTACCCAGTTTGCTTTGCTTTCATCCATTATGCCCAGGGATACTCAGTGGTGCATGGACCTTGTCTTTCTGTGGGGTGTCTTGAATTGAAACATCCTTGAGGGCATGGATGGCATTGGATTGTGGTGATTTTTGTGTGTTTTTTGAATTTTTGGGGTGTTGTTGGGGCCTGGCCATGTGGGTGGGGGCCATTTTGAGGCCTGGTCCAGGCAGGGTCTGGCCATGTGGTGGGGGTCAAGGGGCCATTTTGAAGCCAGGCAGTGTGCTCAGGCCTGCACCCAGTTTGCTTTGCTTTCATCCATTTTATGCCCAGGGGTACTGAGTGGTCCATGGACCTAGTCTTCTTAATGTCTCAACTGTAACAACTTTACTTTTTCTCAACAACCAAATAACACCCTTTTCATTTTATTTGGTAAACCACCGTCTTCTTGACTTGCATTTGAGTTTCACCCAAATGATATATTGCAATGCACACCACACATGAATTTTCTGATTGACCCACACAGGCAGTCATTTTTTCTTTCTCCTCCAACCATCCTTGCTTCAAGCAGCCATGCATCTGATTCCTTCCTATCAGCCACCTCTGCCTGCATTAAAAAACACGTATCATTCTTCAGTCATAAATGTTACGACTCACTAGTCCTTCCATTGACCCAAGTTCTTTCCCTTTTCGTTCATCACATCCCTCAAGTTCATCTGATATGACTTGGCTTCACGATAAAAGTTTCCCAGCTGATTTGAAGTCAAATAGAGGGGGCCATTGCTTACTCGAGAACTACCACCGCTAATGCTATTGCTAAGTCAAGGGTGACTGTCTTCTCCGTGATTGGCTAAAAAAAAATGTAATTCTAAATCAGTAACTGTTCTTAACAGTACAGTGTACTTGTAGTAGTGTACTTTCTACAGTACAGTACATCATACACGCCTACTCTGAAATGTCAATAAGTAAGGAGTCTAATAATAACTTACCACCGTTCGCCGCTGCTGAGCCATCCCCCTCAGCTCCTCCTGGTGGCGCCGCCGCTTGAGTGGACCCCTCCGCGCTGCTGGCCCCAGCACAGGTGGTGGCAAGTGCTGCATCAGATGTTGTGACGCCTAGAAAAAACATGTCATATTTTTAGATGCCATACACCACCCCCTACTTCGTCTCGTAATAGAAGAGAAAATGTTAAACAATTTTTAATTATTGGGAGTGAAAAGAAGTCATGGTTTTGGGGAGGGTGTTAACTTATATGCTTAGCCATAACATGCAACTCTTTTTGGCACAACTGATTAATGCTTGCTCTTTAACGTGCAACATTTTTATAATTACAGACAGAACCAACTACTCCTCATCACCACCAGGAGGACTTGAAGTTCCAACAAGGTGAGGGCTCCCGAGTCCCGCACAGTTACTTCTGACTGAGGTATGTGGAAAGTCGAACTGCACCTATCATCAACAATGTCCTATTTCTCTTGTCCATACTTCTGTATGTGCAGAATAGTCCCTGAAACACTAGCGGTATGGTATGTGCTACTATCAAATCAAAAAGACAACTACTAGCTTATTCTTGGTGGACATTGACATTTTGTTGTTGTAAATTGTCAAAGCACTAACATTAAGAAGACTGGAATAGACAGCAAGGGCAACCCAGAGGACGGCACTGAGTGCCCCTAGAGCTATTGCTGGATCAGAGTTTTGTTTAACACCGTTTGCCGACTAGGCAAGCTTAGCTACATACACAGACCGACTCAGAAATAATAGTAAATAGTAGTAGCACAGAGAGTGATGGTAGAGAGGCAGGATAAGAATGTAGAAACAGTGTACAAGGAGATCTAAGACTATTTTGTAAAAAAAGAGTTAGCGAAGTATAATTATATCAACAACAGAACTACTTACTGGGGCCAGCAGAAGAGCCTGCAGTGGACAGTTCCTCCTGCCCACTCTGTTCCGCCGGAGTCTGGGGTGGTGCTGTTCTCTTGCCCCTGGGAGGTGCTGATGATCATGAAATAAACACAAACATGGATGATTGTTTTTTGGAAATATTTGATTTCTTTCACCACAATCCTAAATTATCTCGGGGAAACAAATTAGCAAGAATTGCACTACATGTATTGACCTATCTGATCTGGTCAACTAGGAGGATACTAGTACAGTATTGCTGGATTCGCAGACCGTCTACTTGGAAAGTTATGTAAATCACTAACTAAACCAACAACAAAAATGTTCTACTATGACTGCCAGCACTCAGCAGCACGCGACGTGACAGACACAGTCCGTCATCATGATTGCAGAGCACTAAAAAATGTCCTACTACTACTACTAATAACAAGTCATAATATACTCAACCTGAACCTATCAATCCATCAATATCTCTGTAAAGTACTACACTCATACATATTCAGGCCAAATGAGCACAAAGTCGCAAACAAGTAAACATAGTAGCAACGCCACTGAGCAGGCGAGCACCTGCAATAACAGAAGCTATTTAAACGTTAATTTACCTGCAATGTAATCGAATTGGCAGCATTCTTGCTCTACGGGAAAAATATATATTAGCAATATAACACAGAGCAGAAGAAAACAAAGTAGTTATTAAATAGCTACTCACCAAGGCCAGGGATCACCACACCGAGCAGGTGGAGCAGGTCCTGCTCGCGGTCAAAGAGGTCCGACCACTGGTGCGTCGCTTGCTGGTAGGTGCGCCGGACCCCTGACTCCCTCCGCATGGGGCGGCACACCTTTTCCCACAGCTGGCGATGCTCCCGGAGGCCATACCCTGCCGCGATCCTGCCCCCTGCTGCCACGGTTTTGGGGAGGGGCCACCTCCACCGTGCTGAATGTCTCCCTGGCCACCACTTCCTCCCCTTGCAACCGCCCGCAAGGGAGCCGGGTGCGGGACCCTTCCCCTTCCCCTTCTCCTTCCCGGCTCCCTTTGCCATGGTCCTATACAGCAGAAAGAAAAAAAAAGGAAAGAATCGGGAAAAACTAAAGAAAAAAATAGTTTTAAAAAGTAGCTTTAAAAGTAACGAAAAGTTGAAAAAAACACAAAATATAGATCTAGAAAAAAAGAGGGATAGGTATAGAGTAGAAAAGATCCAAAAAAAGTCCAAAGAAACAAAGGATTACACAGATGAAAGGAGGATTAGAAAGTATGCACAGAACCATAGCAATGAATGAAAAACAAGATGGCCGCGCCTATTAAGGACCGCGTGGGTAAGTTCGCATGATTTTTCCCCCGTGAGTACGCAGAAACACGCGCAAACTCGTAATAGCACGCCGCACACAACGCGACATTGCCAATAGCGCCCGGAAACGGAAATACGCAATGCGCACAAGATGGCCCCGCCCATATATGACCGCATGGGCAACCTCGCAGTCGGTGCGCTGCAAGCGGTCCACGAATAAGCAAAAAAACGCGCGAACACACAAAAAAAGAAATTCGCAAATTTGCACAAATTTGCGAATTCTGTGGATCGCAAATTCGCTTTCGCGCGATTTCGCAGACCGCAAGTTCGCAAATTTCACCCATACTTAGGTGGAATGGGTCATGGTTGTAAATACCCAACCGGAGCTGTGTGTTGAGATTTATTATGAGCTCAAGTGGGACATTTTTTGACATAATTGTGGACATCTCGTCTTAAGGTATTCCACCAAAAGGTTTGTGAATACAATTCAACAGTCTTATGAATACCCGGGTGACCTGAAAGGCTAGAGTCATGATGCCAAGCTATAAGTTTCCAGGGTCTCCCGCATCACACTGCTTACCGGCGCAGCCGAATTGAGGTGCTGACGCCGGTACGCACACAACAGCCGCCGCCATATTACGGGAAGGCAGGGTAGCGGTCCAGCTCTTGGACGCCTCCCACCCTCCTCGCAATGTATAAAAAGCGACAGACTTCCCGTCCGCGCAGCGGGCGGGCGCAGCGGGCGCGCCTAAGACAAGCCCGTCCGCGCCTGTCCCGGGCCCAGGGCCTGTCCCCCTGCCCATTTTACTACCACGGGCTCGATTAGCTGGACCAGAGAGCAACTCATACTACTTAGCTCTAACACCTGCTCACCACTTGCTCGCTGCCCTCCGAGCTCTTTGGAAGTAAGTAGTTACAATTGTTCTCACCGTGGTCTGACTATCCCTCCTTGGGGTAAACGTGCATTTACATCTGCCTCCCCATTTAACGGTACTTGTTCCCCACTAAAACTGAGGGCAGGACTTGTTAACTGCCGCTCGCTCCCACGCCATGCGAGCGCAATTTGGACTTTACTGGTCTCTCAGGGATGGGATATCCTGTTCCTTACAGAATCTTGGATAAAAGACACCTCCAATCCCGATATTCACTTAGCCACCCCCCTGGTTACCTCTTCATGGGTATTAACCGAGAAGAAAAAACGGGTGGTGGCCTTGCTATTATCCTGAAATCCCATTTGCGATTGACTATAAAAAAACTTTCGAATATTGGGCTGATTGAAGCCATGTATTTCACCATCGCGGACTCAGCTGCTGTTGTTTTTACTGGTATCCTGGTGTATAATCCCCCTAGGGCTTTAGCCCCTTCATTAATGCAGCTTGTACATCTTATGGCGGATTTATCCCTCAAACACCCGCACTTTATAGTTTTAGGTGATTTCAACCTGCATGCTGAAGATCCCTCTTGCGCACAGGCTACGCAACTATTAGATACCATGCAAAGCTTGGGTATGCCTCAATTGTCCCAGGGCCCGAAGCATAAGGCGGGCCACACCTTAGATCTAATTTTCTCTAACCTCCCTGGTACCATAGTCCATACTTTCCTTCCCCTTACTTGGTCCGACCATTATCTTCTCCCGTTTGATCTTATGTTTCCGGTTGCATCGAATCCGGCGGAACCTGGTAGGGATTATAGGAGAAAATGGCATTTAGTTAATTGTATGGCATTAAAGCATGCCTTCTCATGCCCTCTGGACCCATTTACTGATGACATCGATGCAAGTGTTATTCAGTTTAATTCAGCCCTATTATCGGCCATTGAGGTCATTGCCCCTCTGCAGCCTTTTTCCTCTGTCAGATCCCGTCCTTCTGCCCCATGGTTTTCTCCAGCTTTGCGAGAGGAAAAAAGCCGCTGTAAAAAATTAGAGCGCAGTTGGCGACTCTGCTATAATCCAGAAGCAAAAAGCACTTATAAAGCTGCTTTAAAGAATTTTATTAAACTAAAAAAGTCTACAATGAGAGAATTTTTTGCCTTACAAATCAAAAATGCAGAGAATTCCGCTAAAACTCTTTTTAATATTGTAAAAGACTTTGTCAAACCTCCGGCCATGACTCCTCAGAACCCTGCTAATCACATTTTATGTAATGGCTTGTCTGACTATTTTCAAGACAAAATTGAGAAAATTACGTCCTCCTTCCCATCTGCTCTCCCATCTGAATTGTCCCCTTTTATTCCTGAGAACAAAGATTCTACCGCACCATCACTGGTGGTTTTTAGGGATATCACTACTGAGACAGCACTTAAATTACTTATTTAGTGCAAATCTGGTTCTCCTCTGGATACAGTCCCACCCAAGGTGATGAGTAGCCTAGCTCCCCTTCTGATCGAGCCCCTCATTTCTATTTGGAATTCCTCATTACATCTGGGCCAATTTCCAACGGCTTGGAAGGAGGCCATTCTGGTCCCCATCTTGAAGAAGGCAGATGCGGACCCGGCACAATTTTGTAATTACCGCCCTATTTCCCTCCTTCCTAAACCAGCGAAGGTTTTGGAAAAGGCAGTTCAATTGCAACTTGCAGACTATCTGGAGACTAATTCTTTACTACATGATTCCCAGTCAGGTTTCAGAACTGGTTTCAGTACTGAGACAGCGCTACTGGAGGTCTCTGAGACCATTCGAGAATGGCTGGATGGGGGCGAGGAGGCCATGTTGGTCCTCCTCGACCTATCCGCCGCATTCGATACGGTCTCCCATAAAATACTACTAGATCGCCTGCAGCAGATTGGATTGGGGGGTCCCGCCCTGTCATGGATCAGCTCCTTTCTTAAAGGAAGAACGCAGAGGGTTCTTCTTAGACCATTCCAATCCGAGAGTAAGCCCCTTGTTTGTGGAGTCCTGCAGGGCTCTACGCTAAGTCCATTGTTCTTTAATGTCTATCTAGCCCCGTTGGCTAAGGTGGTTGAGTGGTGGGGGGTCAGAGTGATCTCGTATGCTGATGATACACAGCTGATGTTCTCTTTCAGAGATCACTCTGACTCCAGTTTCGCCAACTTTAGACACTGTCTTGGCGAAATCTGTTCTTGGATGACTGCTAATCATTTGAGACTCAATACCGATAAGACGGAGGTCTTGTCTTTTAATCAGAAAAGCCCAATACCTCCTAAAATGTGGTGGCCTGCGGTGCTCAACCCCCCTCCCATTCCTGTCCAAACTGTTCGCAATCTGGGTTTTCAATTTGACGATGCCCTCTCGTGTAAAGCCCAAATAAACAAAGTTACTGCAGCCTGTTTTTGGAAATTGCGTATGATGAAAAAAATCTTTTCATTTCTGCCCATGGATGCCCGCAGAACAGTCACTCAGGCCCTAGTAACATCCCATCTGGATTATGGCAACAGTCTCTATGCTGGGGCCCCCTTGTATCAAATTGAACGACTCCAGATCGTCCAGAATGCGGCAGCAAGGCTGAATGGCAATATCCCTTACCGTCAGTCGGTTCCAGCCTACCGCAAAGAGCTACATTGGCTCCTTATCTCTAGTCACATCCAGTTCAAGATGCTGACTCTAGCCTTTCGGGCCCTGGGCCGGTCAGGACCGAGCTACTTACAAAAGAGACTTGTGCTCTCCCAATCTGTTAGATCTTTACGGTCTAATAACCTACGTCGTCTCATATTACCTCGGTTCCGTCGCTCCAGAATGGGAGGAAGAGGTTTCACAGTTATGACGGCTAAACTTTGGAACAATCTTCCCCTTGACCTGAGGTTTACTCCGTCTGAATCACTCTTTCGCAGCCGATTGAAGACTTGGTTATTTTCCTCTGCATAGGTGTTCTCCTTCTTTTTCAGCATGTGGTCTACAGCGCCGGGACACCCCTTCGGGGGTAGCCGTGCACTTTATAAGCTTCAGAAATAAATAAATAATAAATAAATAAAATAAAGTTTCTATCTCAATTCTTCTGTAGGTACATATAACCTTTTCTTATAAAAATGCAACCCGTCAGACGACGAACAATGCCTTTTGCGAATCCATGATTCAGGATCAATTTCTTTCAATGCTCTTTTAACCTGTTGTAAGAAAGTGTCAGATTGCGTTACAGCTACATTCCTACTTATCGGAATAATGTTTTGAGCACTCTTCTTTGGATCTTGTGATTCTTTCTCATGTAGATGAGACAAAGTGTCAGATAACAACTGTCTTTGACCTGGTCTATAAGTTATCAAAAAATCGAATTCACTATGCAACCATCTTATTTGCCTCGGTGTTAATGCCTTGATGGAAGCAAAGAACTGTAAGTTCCTATGGTCAGTGTAGACTGTGACAGTATGTTTCGCTCCTAAGAGATGATGCCTCCATTCTGCAAAAACGTCTTTAATAGACAATGGTTCTTGTTCAGATATTGTGTAGTTCTGTTCTGCGGGTTGGAGTTTTCGTGAAAAATATGCTAAGGGATGAAGATGTCCTGCCCCTGGATCTTTTTGCATTAATATTCCTCCTACTGCAGTTTGAGAAGCATCAGCTTCAACTATAAAGGGTTGATCAGGATCTGGGTGTCTTAATACTCGAGCTGAAGTAAAAGCCCTTTTTAATTCTTGGAATGCTTCATTAGCTGCCTCATTCCACTGAAAGACCTGTCCTTTTTTTAGTAATTGTGTGATGGGAGAAACTACCTTTGAAAAGTGAGCTATAAATCGTCGATAAAAGTTAGCAAATCCTAAGAACTTTTGAATTTCCTTTACCGAAGTGGGAGTTGGCCAACTAGTAATTGCTTCCACTTTTCTCGGGTCCATTTCTATTCCTTTGGGTGAAAGCACATAATCTAGCAAGTCCACTGAATGAGCATGAAATATACATTTTTCTAATTTTGCAAACAATGAGAACTCCCCTAATCTCTGAAGTACTCTCCTGACATGTACCAGGTGTTCTTCTTCATCCTTTGAAAAAATCAAGATATCGTCTATATAGACAATAACAAAAATATCTAGTAGGTCATGAAAAACTTTGTTTATAAAATACTGGAATGCCACTGGGGCATTACATAGCCCAAACGGCATAAGAGTATATTGGAAGAGCCCAAACTTGGTACGAAATGTGTTTTTCCACTCAACACCTTCACGCATTCGTATCAGTTGATAAGCACAGTGGAGATCCAGTTTTGTGTAAATGGTGGAGCCTTTTACCTGATCTGTCAATACAGGGATCAATGGCGAGGGGTATCGATTTTTGATAGTGGCCTTGTTGACAATGCGATAGTCGATACAAGCCTTCAAATCTCCAGATTTTTTCACCACAAAGAAAAGAGGAGATGAGACCGGGGAGGTTGAATGTCGAATAAAACCCTTTTCTAATAGGTTATCTAGGGATTCTCTTAGATATTGGTTCTCTGGCTCAGTAAGGGCATAAATACGACTGCACGGTAAGGGCGTTCCAGGAATTAGGTCTATCCTGCAATCGTAAACCCTATGAGGGGCGACTCGAGTAGCCTGAACAGGATCGAAAACATCAGCATAATCTCTGTATCTATTTGGCAAAGTACTCTCTAAGTTGTCTGTGGAAGCACAATGTAAAGGAAATATCGGGTTTTTAGCTTCCTGATAACAATGAGTTCTACAGAACAGAGTCGAGGCTCACTGTTCTCTGAACCCAGTCAATCTTGTGGTGGTGTTTCTCGAGCCAAGGAATACCCAAAATTATTCCAAAAGCTGGAGTGTCGATGAGATCAAACATTAATTGTTCCGTATGTCCATTTTCACTAACTAGAGATTGTGGTACTGTGTGATACCGAATCAGACCTGATGATAAAGCTGACCCATCTACTGCTCTAACTGGCTCAGGTTCTTCTTTGGCAATATGTGAGACATTAAGTTGTTTTGCAAGATTTAAGTCAAAGAAATTCCCTGTAGCCCCTGAATCAAGTAGAACTGGCAAGACATGTCTTTGTTGGACAGTTACGATCACAGTCGTTGGAATCATCATATGTCTAGCTACACAAGTTTTGGTATTTGGAATTCTTTTTGAGATCTCTTGTTTTGATTCCCTCAAAGAAATGATCTCTGCTTTCTTTGAGAAACTTAGTTTCCCGATTCATTTTGTTCGGAAAAGGCCACTTTTTTTTTCTTTTTTGGTTTTATCAATCACTCCCTAGAGAAATGTCTACTTTTTCCACAGTATAAACATAATTTTTCTCTCCTATATCTTTCTTTTTCCTCTAAAGAAAGTGGTCCCCTGATTCCTACAATTTGCATTGGTTCAGGGTCACTGGGCTTTTCTTCCTTGTCCTTGTCCTGTTTTTCTGTTCTAAAAAACACTGATTTAAAATCTGCTTTTCTCCCTTTCTTTCAGTTAAATGATAGTCTAATCTAACCACCAGATCCACAAACTCACCATAATCAGCTGGTAAGTCTACTATATGGGCCAAGAATTCTTTCAAATCCTCTGTTAACCCACGATAGAACAAAGAGGACGTTGTTCCTCGGGCCAATTGGTTTCAGAAAGAAGTCTATTAAAGGTGGTGATGTAACTTAGCAAATCTTTTGTTCCTTGACGGAGATTAAGTAGTTCATTGTCGCTTGACTGTACAAATACATGGCGAGCAAAAAGCTGTGTCATGGCATCCTTAAAGTCATTATAGTTCTGTAAAAGAGGGTCAATTTTATCTACTAATGGGATTGCCCTATCTGCTACCACTCCACCTAGGTAGGAGATTACAAAGGCTGTTTAAGCACAATCAGAATTAAAAACCTGGGGGTTGCAAAGGAAATGTAACTGTCATTGGTTTATAAATGCCGCAAAATTAGAGCTATCCCCTAAAAAACGCTCAGGATAATGGAACAGGTGTAGGATAACTACAGTCACTTGAACATTAGAATCGGTTTTCTGCGCTGATGGACATGGACCTTCAGAAGAAAAGAACACAGTGCCAAATTTAGATGGAGATAAAACCGGACGTTTATCAGGGCCTTTAGGATCGCTCCATTGCATAAAACCCAATTTGGTTTTGGATAATTCTTCCCTAAGAACATAATTCTCTTGCTTTAATTGTTGCATCTCTATTTGGAGAAGTTTTACATTTTCTGATAACTCTGAAGAGTCATTGGACAGCTCCATTTTTGTTGATCTCACAGAGAAGAGGAGTTGGCTTAGTCATCTGCCACGATAACCACTCACCTAAACTCCAGTTTCTTCTCTTGTGAGATGAACGAACCCAAATCCCTCCAAAGACCAGTCGAACAACAGAGACCTATAAGCTCTGTAAAATTTGATGGGTCTTCCAGGGGAAAGGGGAATTGAGAGACAAAGAGACAAGAGAGAGTCTTGTTTGGGCTTGGCTTGCGCAGTGCTGTCAGTTGGTCTGTTCTCTAGCTTAGCGCTGCTTCTTCTCTCTGGCAGCTTCAGAAAGCACCTAAGAGAGTGATTGAACAATGGAATTACACTCAAGCACTCACTCATAGAGTTAACTTAAAGTATTCAAGACTCTTAAAACATGTTTACCTAAGTTTACTTATTGCTGCACCCAAAGTAAGTAATCAAAATGTCTCATATCACAGCCTTTTGATTAGCACGACTCTCTTGCCCTGTAACATTAAACATCAACAATTAACTGCACTTTCCTGTTAACATACATTGGCATTCTTAAACTGCACTGTATCCAATTGCCCAACTGTTACCTTTGTTTAGTGGTAATCCTTCTTACCACCGATTGTAGTAATAAAATGCCCAAAGTCTATTTTGAAATAAACTCTTTCTGATAAATGTCTATTAGACAGTATGTGTCGAATCACAATGTTCGACTTCCACTAAAAACTCTTATTGTTCGAAAATCCAAACAAACGTATACATTGATGTATGCAAATAAGGCTCTAAACGGAAGCTAAGGAGTTCTCCAAGGTCGCGCCCAGGAAGTGACGAAGAAGACTTCTCCAGGAAGCAAAGGGAAAATCCAATGCTGAAATTCAAGGCGCGAAGTCAGGACCGGTGGGAGCTCAGGTAAGGGTTCTTCATCCGACGAGACTAAGCGTCGGATTCAGGCACGAGCGGCTTTAAATAGGATTTCTTCAGCCGCGTGCGCCTCGTGAATAATTATGCAGAAACGGCACGTGCAAACTGACGGATGCCGCGCCCCAATGTACATGTGAGAGAACAAGACTCAGAACAAGTCATTGCAGTTTTTGTTACAACAGTCAACCATAGCTCCACAGTATGCACTATCTCATTATCACTTTACAGTATGCATTATCTGAGTACTGTTTTTTTACAGTTTACTTAATACAGCATAGGAAACTAAACAATATCTTGCCATTCAATCATTCAAATGAGTGATAGGGGGTGTTCAGAACACTAAGCATGATTGGGATTCTGTTCCCTTTTGTTCACTGACTGGACCCTTTATGGGGGGGTCATTTACAGGCCCAGGCAGCTCAGAAACTCCTAGAAGGCCTTAGAAGTTTTGAGGCAGGAAAGTGGCAACTCTCTGAAAGTTTGTCTGCAAGGGGGAATTATGCCCCTGGTTAACAGTTTTTTGCCTTTTGACATTTGATAGATTTTGTTTAATGACAATGATCAGTCTTCTCTTGCAGGCTTTAATTACTTTCCAAAGGGATTGCATGCAAAGTCGAAAAGAGCAAGTAGGAACTGAGTGAATTAACGGTTAATGGACCATCATTTTAATTGGGTGTTCCAATAGAAGATATTTTAGATCGTTCTCCATTTGTAGGAAGTTGTTTATCAGCTGTGCTAGTCTAAGAAATCCCTGCAAGTGATTTTAATATTGAAGATATTCATTCAGTGATTCCTTTGACTGTTTATTGGTATAGTTGGTTTTGTGTTCGTTGTTGTAGATGGTTTATTTAGGCTGAGTTTCCATTCTTCGTTGTTTCAGCACATAGTTAGATTGTGGCTGGTTGGTCTTTCACTAGAGTTAGGACTTCTCAGTTCTTTGCGCCATAAGTTTGTGATGGAGTGAGATGTGACTGGGCTATGCACAGCATCAGTTTGATTGTAGCTTATTGATTCCACAATAGAGTTTTGATTTCTCAATTGTCTATGCACTTAGTTTGTGATAGTATGAGATTTAACCTTCTCCTCAAAGATAGGAAATCATTTTTATATTGAATGGAACATAGATGTACGTGTGTTTTTGTTGTCTTCCTTGCTTTCTTTCTTAGGTTTTTTTAACCTGCGCTGGCTTAAAAAAGTCTGACTGATTCATTTCAGGGGCACTTGCTCTGATTTGAACTGAGAGACAATTGTTAGAAGTGATATATGTAAGGTCGTAATTTTGCATCTCTGTATCACATATTGAACTGTTTGGACCTGACATTGGGGCCAATTCACAGAACTAACTGAAGACAAAATCATAAACTTACTAATTTTGGTATTCACAGAAGGCATTTAGTAGTCTTAAGTTAGGACTTTGTCTTAAGTTAGGATTGTGGCAAATCAATAAAGCTGACTATACGTTAGCGGTTTTGAATATTTCTTGTATATCTCTTATTTCTGTTTAAATGTCTTTATATACATATATATAAATACTTGATTGATTATTAGATCTGACAGATTTATCAGGGCAGCTCAAATCCTGGTCAAATTATTACTTTTCGCCCCCATGACGATTAGTACTTTGTATATTAGTAGAGCCTCATCACTATAATTCTCCCTACACATTTTCTTAGTTTGACTTTTCCTGGTGTCTATGTTCAAATTTTGTACATCTCGATTATGGTATGCAGGTGAAATTGATTAATCCCGAGTCATCTAGCATGTCATCTAATACCAGGGAACTAGTGATATGGTCTTCTCTTGTTTCATCGTTCCTACTACACATTGAGACTGAGTTGTTTTCACAGTTAAAATCAATCTCTGTGATTAACACTTTTGGAAGAGATGAAAGTGGGTTGTTAATTCTAAATCTAATTTGGTTGCAAGGGGTTCCTGTATGACCCATATTAGTTGGGGATTGACTGTTGACATCTTCACTGTTACTGGTCTCATGGTTATTTACTGCCACAAGGTATTTTAAATCTTTATTTTTTAGAAGGTCCCTGACCTGATCAATGGTTTATTTATTCAAAGACCTGGTTTCTTCAAGTTTGTTGTCCAATATTCCTGTTTTCAGGTAACTAAGACAAGTCAGCATAGTAAAACCTTCTGAGAGGTTCTCAAAGCAGGGACTTTGGTCTTTACTTGTATAAGAATTGATGAATTTGTTTGATTTTCAGCAACGGGATACATATCGGGAGAGTGCTTGGTTGATCGAAAAAGCTTATCTCACCCCACTGAAACACAAGTCACACTATGACCACCTTCTCTCTGAACTTCCTTTAAGAAAGTTGTTAAACCGTTTGAATATCTTTATTCGGTAAAAATTGCTCACCATAAAAGACAACAATATACATTTTAAAATACATTTCATCAAGTTAAATAATAACGATCAACAAGGGAAAGCCATGATTAAAATATAAACAGAGCACAGACAACAATTGATAAAGGCCACAAGCAATAATACTCAAGAGATTCTAAATAGATGGACTTCAGTTATCTCCACTCCAGTTAGTTAGTGGCCTGGCATTCATTCCCAGAATTCTTGATCTAATAAGCCAGGCACTGCTCAAAAACTTTGCCACCCCGCAAATCAATGAGGTAGATGATGAATCCGTTGAAATCACTCGTAAGGCCGATCGATGGCACCTCAGCCCCAGCCCTCTACAAACTGGTTTCAGCCAGTTTTTCCGTGCCACTTTATACGCGGGACAGGCGAAAAAGAGATGGGCCACAGTCTCTTTAGGAGCCGCACAACCGGGGCATGATCGTGGGGGGCCATCCTGGTTGGACCATCTTGAAGTAAATTCATGTACCGGGAGGGTCCCGTACCTTAATTTTAAATAAAGGGCCCTGTCTAGCGGCTTGGTTATAAGGTCAAAGAGGGGTTCCAATTTTCTGACCCACTTAAACTCAAGAAAGCACTCGGTAAGTGAGCCCCCTATCATGCTGCGTGTTGCTTCGGCCTGAACCCAATCCCAATATAGTTTCTTAATCACCATTTTGGGCGGGGGAGCTTGAGTCTCCCATACATCTCTCAAACCCAATTGTGAGAGTAATTGCCTCACATTTTTCAACCAGCCAATTTTGTTGCCGATATCAAGCAAAATTAGGTCGTCCAGTCCTTCGGCATATTTGGCCAGCTCCTTGGTCCTTCTTAGGCGGACCCAAAAGAGCAGTGGGCGCAGCCTCACTATATCCTTTAGGGCTCGTCTACCAAGGTCTAACCGCAGGGGAATCAGCGGAGTAGAAACAGGGAGGGCCACCACATCTCTCAAAAACGTATTTTCTGCTAAGAGTAACTCATTAACGTTGTCGAACCCCCATAATTCGGAGCCGTATAATGCAGCCGGGAGTATCTGACCCTCATAAATAGCCATTACCGGAGACACCGGTTTACTAATTGATACCCGATACTCTCGCAAGGTCACCCCAGATACTCTTTTGTGGCCCAATATCATTTTAGCCAGGTGATCCTTCCAGGTCATTCGGCTATTTATCCGGACCCCTAAATAGTCGAATGCATCGACCAGCTCCAGGGGGGCCCCATTAAGCAGAAAATTATTTTTAAAATTTTTGGAGGGCGAAAAGGCCATCAATTTGGTTTTAGTAGTATTGATGGTTAGGCCTCTGTCTGTACAAAAAGAACTAAATCTGTGCAAAAGTTTTTGCAGGCCTATCGGGGATTTAGCTATCAGTAAGGTGTCATCGGCGAAGAGCAGAGTCTGAATCTTTTCCCCCGCCAGGGTTGGAGCATCCGTCTCTTCTCCTCTTAGGTGGTCCACCACTCCATTCACAAACAAGGAGAAGAGGGTCGGAGCCATAACACACCCTTGTCGGACTCCGCTCCTCACTGGTACCCTATCTGTCAGTTGGCCCTGGGTACCCCATCTGATCCTTGCATATGTCCCCTCGTGGAGCCTTACAATTAATCTCAAGAGTGAACCAGGGAAGCCCATGCTTTCCAGAATCTCCCACAGTTTAGCACGAGGGACCAGGTCAAAGGCCGTCTTGAGATCTATGAAGGCCATGTACAGGCTGCCCTTCTTGATGGTAACTGCCTTCCAATAGATCCCAAATAGACGAAAGACCTGGTCCATCGTGCCCACCCTCTGGCGAAATCCTGCCTGGAGATGAGAGAGAATACATTCCTCCTCCATCCAGTCACCTACCCTGGAGATAATAACCCTGCCAACCACTTTCTGGATTATATCTATCAGACTAATCGGTCTGTAGTTGGCAGGGTCATCTCTTGCCCCCTTCTTGTACACTGTGACCACCTCGGCACCCTTCCAAGAATCAGGCACCGGGTGTCCCCTTACTATCAAATTCATTATAGTAGCTATAAGATTGGCCCAGGCCAGGGGTTCTGCGATCAGGAGGTCCCCAGGGATCCCATCCGGACCAGCCGCCTTCTTAGGGGTCAAGTGTTTGATAGCTACAACTACTTCAGAGTCCGTGAATAAACACTCAATCGCCCCGCCGGGTTCCCCTCCCTTACCGCAAGCAACCATGGGGCCAGTTGTATCTTCACTACCGCCATATAGAGCTGAGAAATGATTAAACCATTGTTGTTTAGTTATATGGGTTGCTAACGGCTGGGATTTACCCTGCCTAGCTCTGTTGATTAAATCCCAAAATAACGTCGTATCCCTCTTGCTCACAGCGTCTGTTATGTCCCTCCAGTGCTCCTCCTCCCATTCACGCTTTGCCAGTGCTATTGCTCTCAAATAATCAATCCTAGCCGCTCTAACCAGAATAGGATTCCTTGAGAGCAGGGCAACTGTCAATTTTTTCCTTTTCCCCTTGCATTCCGCCGAATACCACGGATTGCTAGAGATGGGCGGGCCATGTTCGGTCTACGGCTTTTCCCTTTAGAGATAAAATAATGGCTCACTTGGTCTATCGTGCCTTTATAAGCAGAATCGAGGCTGAATGAAGGGTTCGGAACACTATCATCCACCCGTTCCATTGCCTCCAGGTCTCGGTGCAAGTCTACAATGGCAGATTTAATGGTCCCTAGTTGGTCTACATTTAACTGAGCCTTATCCCATTTCAATCTACGATTATTTCCATAAGGGATGATCTCCTTGGTTATTTTCAATGGCGCACTCACCCCCCTCACTTTACTTTTCCCCCATTTAAGCTTACTGCATAGCGGGTTATGGTCACTATCCAAGGTAGATACCATCTCCATATCTATAAGGTCAGACCACATACTAACACTTATTAAAATATAATCTATTCTGGACGGGGCCGTAAGCCTGTTAAAAGTCATTGCACCTGACTTATCAGACAGGGTCCTACCATTGAGGGCTCTTAATTTGTGCTCCCTGGTAAGGGCATTCAATTGGATTGCCCTAGCAGACCATTTCCGAATGGGGGGTACTATCAAGGATGGGATAGACCACCTGGAGTCATCCTCCTCAGTGCCTAGGGGATCATCTCCAAGAAGGGGTTCGTACGTACAATTAAAATCGCCGCCCACCATAATTCTGGCTGCAGGTGGACAATTAGCTAGTGCAGAATCTAAGCTCATTATGGTTGAAGAAGTATTATCCCCTGCAGCCCCTCTAGCATACACATTAAAAAGTTGAAGCCTAATCCCCTCGATGTGGCCCCTAGAAGAGAGGTGCAGTATATCATTACACTGAGGGACATTGGAAACCATGTCCCAGTCCAGATCAATTCTTATCCAGACAATAAGACCTCCTGCTGGTCTACCCTTCCCTCTATTTATCGCTGGAGAGAAGAAAGTGGTATAACCGGATTTGTCAATTGGTAGCAGACACCAAGTTTCCTGGAACAGGCAGACATCGAACTTCTCGATGAATGCATGCCATTCAGGGATGTCTAACTTCCTTTTTAGCCCTGCTACATTCCAGGATAACAGATTTATTACTTGGCGACCCTTATGAACTGGAGAGGGCCCACCCATATCCACCCCCCCCATATCCACACTATTCGTACGAATATTACCCACACAACTAGATTGCCTAGGGGGTACAGTACAATCAGCAGTAATAGACATACCCAGGGCAACAAGAGGAGCCATATTCGAGCGGATGCTGCTCTTATTAGAGTCGTCTGGGGTAACCTCCTGGCAATTGTCACAAATTCTTCCTACTTGCTGGGGATCCATTCCTTGTCGGCCGCAACCCTCCACCTTAGCCTGTGAACATCAATCGCAGTCCTCCATACCAGTAAGCTGCGAGAACCTATTGTAAGTATCTAAGGGGGTGAAGGGTCTAAGATGCTCCATTGCACTATTATGGCTTGGGTAATGTCTCTGTGGTATCGTAGACCAACCAAACTGACCATTGGGCTGAGAGGGATACTGGCCATGAAGGGGATAGATACTATTGAAGGCAAACTGAAGATTGGGCCTCGGGGCATAAGACTCTTCCCGATGGTTGGGGGGGTATGAAACCGTCCTCGGGTAAAAATAGGTTAGAGGCCTAGGTGTAATACAGTTTCCCCCTCCTCCATATGGCCAATTTAAAATGTAATCTACTGCCCGTGGATCTCTAAAATTGACCACCACTAAATCCCCTTCAATATCTTTCCGTTTGTTGCCCAACCAAGAGATCCGTCTAACGTGTACAATATCACCATCCACATTTGGGGCTATGGGCCTGTATGTCCTCAACCAATGAATTATTTTATTTTTCAATTGGGCATAACCCTCCTTCTTATTTTCTGCTAGTGGCGGAACCCCGGTCATAACTACTACATAGGGCACCGCTTGTGGGGGAATCTCCACATGTGGGACCCTAGTTAAGGGGCCTCTAGTACGACCCCCTTCCCCCTGTCTCTCACTTCTGTTAACTATAGGAGCCTTTGGGGCTGGCCTTTGGGTGTCACCTTCTGTCCCAAGTAGAGGGGTATTTGGGTTTTTTGTGGGGTTTGGTTTTTGGATACCAGGCACATCCCTACCCTGATGCTGAGACGTCTGTTTAGACAACTGGAGTGGAGCAGCGGGGGTTGCAACTGGGGTTTTTACAATCTGATTAGTCAAAGCCCCAGTGATAGATTTAGGTTGAGCCCCCCCACTCCCCTGGGCCTTGGTCAACGTAGCCATACTATTTATAGCAGACTCTATCAATGTCAGTCTAATTTCGACTTTCTTGATACTCTCAGTCACGGGTAACAGCAGAGACCTCAATAGAAGTTCCAATTCCCCCATAAATGGAGGAGTGGTCAGTCTGGTTGGAGATAAAGGCCCCCGGCTAGTATCAGAGACCACTCTATTTGGGGCCATAACAGGCGGAGTAACCTCCGGTGTTAGTGCCTCAGATGTTAATGAAGTTGCAATCTCCATACTAGCCCTTACATGTGTTGAGGGTAGTTTAGGCCCTTTGCCAAAATCTAAATGGGAAATTTTTACTTTGCCTAGACCCGCCCTTAATTTCCTCCTTTTTTTGTTTGGTGGTGGGCCGTGTATCTGGGCTACCACTAGTTGTTTAGGTTTCGATGTCTTAGGCTTCAAAGGAACAGTAGTGTAGCAAGGAATCTGGGTGGGAGAATCAATTACAATAGGGTCAGGGGTCATACCAGGGGACGAGGTACAATCACGCAACAGAAGAGGGAAGCCTTCTTGGCTAACGGTTTCCCTCCCAAAGTCAATTAAGTCCCCCTCGGTGGGCGTAGAAACGGGCACACAGTCAATAGAGGATCTGTTTTTCAAACTTTCAATTGAGCGACGCCGCTCAGCCCTTCGCTCAGCCATAGACAATTCTTTCTCTCCCTCAGACAAAACCTTAGGGAAATATTTGTCCAGTGACCCATTACGAAGTTTGCCCTTCTTCCCAGGGGTCCCCTCATCCAATGGAGTAGCCATTAACTAACCTGTAGCAGGAACTCCAAAGTGTAAATGTTAGGGGATGGGCCCAGCCCGGCCAACTCTGGCCTACGAGGGCCTCAGAGGGCCCGCCCTTTGCCCGGGCTTAGCCCCGGGCGCTCCCGCGCGCTCCCGCGCAGCGGTGACTCCGCCTAGTTAACTAGGGCTGGGGCAGGGCTGGGGGTGTGGCCGGCAGGGAGAGCGGCCACAGGTGTGACACGCAGGGACTCCTGGGCAATGGAGTCCCTGCTGGGCTGCTCGCAGCCCTGCCGGTTCACGAGGGCTCAGTTCTTTTTCTGCTCGCCTCCCCACAGTGACTCCTGGCGCAGCGGGACCCGCGCAGCGGGTCCGGCAAGATGCAGGTTCCTCCCCTCAGCACGGGGCACAATCCAGCGACGGCAAGCAAGGATTCTTGGTCCTCCGGGCATCAACAACAAGCAGCAAGGTTTCCCGCAGTGTCTCTAACACGGGCTGCTTTTACGGTGTCGGGGGGCGTGGCCGGCAGGGAGAGCGGCCACAGGTGTGACACGCAGGGACTCCTGGGCAATGGAGTCCCTGCTGGGCTGCTCGCAGCCCTGCCGGTTCACGAGGGCTCAGTTCTTTTTCTGCTCGCCTCCCCACAGTGACTCCTGGCGCAGCGGGACCCGCGCAGCGGGTCCGGCAAGATGCAGGTTCCTCCCCTCAGCACGGGGCACAATCCAGCGACGGCAAGCAAGGATTCTTGGTCCTCCGGGCAGCAACAACAAGCAGCAAGGTTTCCCGCAGTGTCTCTAACACAGGCTGCTTTTACGGTGTCGGGGGGCGTGGCCGGCAGGGAGAGCGGCCACAGGTGTGACACGCAGGGACTCCTGGGCAATGGAGTCCCTGCTGGGCTGCTCGCAGCCCTGCCGGTTCACGAGGGCTCAGTTCTTTTTCTGCTCACCTCCCCACAGTGACTCCTGGCGCAGCGGGACCCGCGCAGCGGGTCCGGCAAGATGCAGGTTCCTCCTCTCAGCACGGGGCACAATCCAGCGACGGCAAGCAAGGATTCTTGGTCCTCCGGGCAGCAACAACAAGCAGCAAGGTTTCCCGCAGTGTCTCTAACACGGGCTGCTTTTACGGTGTCGGGGGGCGTGGCCGGCAGGGAGAGCGGCCACAGGTGTGACACGCAGGGACTCCTGGGCAATGGAGTCCCTGCTGGGCTGCTCGCAGCCCTGCCGGTTCACGAGGGCTCAGTTCTTTTTCTGCTCGCCTCCCCACAGTGACTCCTGGCGCAGCGGGACCCGCGCAGCGGGTCCGGCAAGATGCAGGTTCCTCCCCTCAGCACGGGGCACAATCCAGCGACGGCAAGCAAGGATTCTTGGTCCTCCGGGCAGCAACAACAAGCAGCAAGGTTTCCCGCAGTGTCTCTAACACGGGCTGCTTTTACGGTGTCGGGGGGCGTGGCCGGCAGGGAGAGCGGCCACAGGTGTGACACGCAGGGACTCCTGGGCAATGGAGTCCCTGCTGGGCTGCTCGCAGCCCTGCCGGTTCACGAGGGCTCAGTTCTTTTTCTGCTCGCCTCCCCACAGTGACTCCTGGCGCAGCAGGACCCGCGCAGCGGGTCCGGCAAGATGCAAGTTCCTCCCCTCAGCACGGGGCACAATCCAGCGACGGCAAGCAAGGATTCTTGGTCCTCCGGGCAGCAACAACAAGCAGCAAGGTTTCCCGCAGTGTCTCTAACACGGGCTGCTTTTACGGTGTCGGGGGGCGTGGCTGGCAGGGAGAGTGGCCACAGGTGTGACACGCAGGGACTCCTGGGCAATGGAGTCCCTGCTGGGCTGCTCGCAGCCCTGCCGGTTCACGAGGGCTCAGTTCTTTTTCTGCTCGCCTCCCCACAGTGACTCCTGGCGCAGCGGGACCCGCGCAGCGGGACCCGCGCAGCGGGTCCGGCAAGATGCAGGTTCCTCCCCTCAGCACGGGGCACAATCCAGCGACGGCAAGCAAGGATTCTTGGTCCTCCGGGCAGCAACAACAAGCAGCAAGGTTGCTCTCCCTTCAGGGAGTCCTTGATGGTACACTATAGCACATCTCCAACTGCAGCGGAGAATAGGCCTAAGCAGAATCTGAGACAACATTTGAGCCCCCCTCACCCACTTCTTTGTACTCCAGGTTAACAGACTCAGGAGCTTGCTCCCCAGCAGGCGGGTTGCCGCCCACGCCATAGGTTGGAGACTCACCGACCTATCAAAATGATTTCAGGATTGATACAGGCAAAAGCAGACATAATGGGAGACCCCAGCCATACAACTCTGGTTTTCTGTTGGGTGGCTGGAGCGATGGTCGAAGCTAGCATGATACTGGTGGGACAAAAGAAGAACAGAACGGGTCATAATATAGCAGTAGCTTGAGCATGAGAGGGTTTAGAGGGACACAAGAACAACCCAGCCCCTTTTACATTTTTCAGCCACAGCGTGTCTTGGTGCAATGTGAACATGCAGTACAGGCAGTACTCAATAGACTCTTCCACCTGCTCAGACAGACCATCATTCTATGAATGATAGGCCATTAATATTTGCCCATCAGCATCTGAAACTGCCAGAAGTGGAGACCAACATTTTGAAATAAACTGAGAACTTCGGTCATGACATCACGTGATGAGTTATATTTTGATGGCAAGTTCTGTCTCCAAATTTTAATAGATAGAGCTTTAAATAAAAAATCATGGATAATAGAAAGGGAACACCAATGTACCACCCATGGGCGGCCCCTTGACACAAAGTGGCACAAAGCACTATACTGCATTATTTTTAGGCAAATTTCAGTGAACAAAATGTGTTGCCCTGGTGATTTAATAACAAATCAACACTGAATCAGTTTGCATCTCTTTTGGTGACTTTGCAAATCTGACCCCACATATGGTATGAAAAATAGGTTTTGGAGAAACCTTTCAAAAGGAATCAGTGCTCTTCTAGCTCCAGTTTTCACTGTTGACTAAGTAGCTGGCTTCCTAATGGTACTGGCTCCTGCCACCCAATGATCAGTACCATTAGGAGGCTGGAGATAAATGCACTTTGGTGTCAGTCTGACTACAGGTGTTCTTGAGCCCTTCCTCCATGGGGACCAAAGGAGCCTTATTTAAGGTACCTATGGACCAAGGTACATAGAGTGGTGACAAGGGTTAGAAAAGCGACAAAGTGGCATGTATATTGTATATATGCTACCAGAGGATCTGATGTCTGTCTTGACAAATTCCATGGACTCTGTTGAGCCACTATGCAGAAACATGTTGACCATTTAGTGGAGCAGGGGTACCAGTTCTCCTATTTCCCTCATTTCAATTTTAAAACCAGGTGGTATCCTATTTAGTAAAAAAAGTCAGACTCAATTACCACATTAGTCTTTAAGTATATATTTCTCACAGATCCGTAATTTAGTAATTAGTGCCTTCCTGATTTCAGAGCGTAGACCCGCTCTTCATCAAAACAGAATTATGACGACCATGGGGAGTCCTATGATGAAGCATGACACCTGGTGGTGTATGTGGACATTCTGTCACATTTTTGTGTATGTCTAGAAGCAGGCTGGTGTAACATGAATAGATTACATAATGTGATAGATTAGAAAATGTTTTAAGAAAATCACTTGGGTAGCTTTATTGTGCGTAGCAGGTTCTGTTTGGAGGCCAGCTCAACCGTGAGGCCTGTAGTCTCTGGCTCCCTACTAATGGATATTTTCCAAGGTTTTTGTGACTTGAGGAAAAATACGTTCCAGTCCCCATAAATGAGCGCTGGTGGGCTCCACCGGGAAACCACCAGCTCAAATTAAGCACTGATGATCCCTTATGTTATTTTATGTCCTCCAAGATTTACATTGTCCTAAAAAGTCCTGGTACCATAGAGATTGGCAAGCAATGAGGGTAACATGGTGAGGCCAATTTTGAGATGAATCATGGTTGGGTTCCTCAACAATAACTGTTAGTGCTTTAGTTATCGCTTTGTAAGATTTAAGTTTCTTTGGATGAAGAATTTACTCCATATATGTAGCTTGTTACATTGGTGTTTTGACTTTGAGGGAGCATATCATTGGTGTAATCCAAGATAGTGAGTGAAAGTTTAAATTGACAGAAATATAATTGGTAATTTGGTAACAGCAGGTAACATTTACACGGGCCATACATTAGGTAAAGACTAGCAGGGATTGTGTCTAAGGGGACTTTGCATATGAAAATAGAAATATATTGGCTGGATTGTAATGTGTTGGGAGCTGAGCAGACTTGTGAATTAGAAAATGGTCGGAGGTTCAAACTTAATTGTAGGAGCAGAATGCCTGAGTGCGATGGAGACAAAAATATAATCAGTGGTTTACTATGTAAGTGAGTGGGTAGCATGCAAGTGTTGTAAAGTCAGACAAATGCTGGTTGAACAGGGTGGTTTGTTGATGTTTCATAGGACTAAGGCTTACATCAAAAGGACCATAAGGGGAGTGTATGACATAGCTAAATTAACCCTCCCCCATAACAACTTCAAACCTCTATAACATACTTGTATGACAGCTGATCAACTGTGAGTGGGACCTCTAAAATCTCTTTCCTTTTCCTACCTTGACTACCCTTTGAAACTCATTGAACTTCCTATCTAACGTTGAAATTCATATGCCGTCCAGGCGTGAACTTCCTACCAGTTCCCCTTCAGCCTGAACTGCCGCTGACAAACAATGAACTTCTGTAAATCATGGCAACTTCTCAGCCCACCACCACCCTGCGAAAATGGGGAAGAGGATCACCCCCCATCTCCCTCCTTTCTCTCCCCCCCAACGCTAGCCTTAGCTGTATCTTACGGGAAATTTCCCTTGTCACTCAACGCCCAATGCTTTGGCCAAAGCCAACTTCACCTGCAGTAGATAAAGCTCCATCTCCAAAAGGACAGATGCACACCGTCTACCCTGAAAAATGCAATATCCTCATAACGGAGTTCAGAATGCTCTATCCTGCCGTTATCGCTTTCCCTGAGAAAACTCTCATCTCCTTAGTAAACTTCTGTCTAGCCGTGTCTATCACAGACGGTTTGACTGCCTTTAGCCATACTCTCCTGGGAATAAATTCTGCCAGCACAATGTGACAACCCGCGCAAACCCCGAGAATCTCCTTTGTATCCTCTTTCATAATCTTGATAAGCTCCAAGCCTTTCTGGACCACCATGTCATTTTACCCCAAATGAAAAATGTGCACATCTGGACATTTCACGCCCACCAAAACCTTGTTCAGACAAACATAATGAGTACTTTCCAATGCATCTTCCTCTTCCTACCCACATGAAGGATTAGAAATCATGTAGAACGCTAAATTCATGCCATAGCTGCTTGCCCTAACTTGCCGCTCCCCCCACTTCACAAAGGGGTGGCACGCAATCCATATTTTCATCCCTTCCTCTTGTAAAGCAGAAACAGAACCTGAAAAAGAAATAAAGTTGACAAACTGGACATAACAATCCCCCATCTACCTGCCCCCTGACATATATATGAAAGCAGCCCAATGTCCTTCTACCTATTTCCATGATGCTCCTAGAACCCGCAGCCCCGCTGACTCCCTCTTGTCACTTCCCATAATCCTGAATGAGTGAGTCCCAACCCCACTCAGATCTAACCTGATTGAACCCAAAACTACCAGCAACTGAAAAGCCGCAACCAGCTTGCCATCATTGTGTCTAAACCCCTCCTCCAATGCCCACCTTAGCCACAAAACCTTCGCCCAATGCACCAGACAAATGCCCCCTGATGGGTAATATTTCAAGAGGAAGTTTTCCCCTCTCTCCTTTGGTCAGTGCAACCAGACATGTATCCCATAGTCCCTGAAAAGCAAAGCATATCTTCCCAGAGTAATCCCCATCTCCACTATCCCCTTGTAACTCCAATACACAAAAGGCCCCAAAGAACATCCAGGTCATAATGGTCAAAAACGGCACCATTTCCACATGTCCCAAACACACCTTGCTGAGTGACCAAATCAGTTAGGCCCTGATTCTCTTGCCCAACCCTCCAACATTCTCTTCACCAGTTCCCCCACTGAGGGGGAATAGCTTCCCTGCAATGGTCACCCTCGACTGACCCTTCTCTATGAGGGACATAATCAATTGTATTATGTCTTCCACCCTATCCCACCCCGAGGTCTCTTTCTGGCCCTCACTAGAAATTCCACCCAGGTTTGGAGCTATGCCCGCCTCGTAGAAAGGGCTAATGACTCGGCTACCAATTTAGCATCCTCTCTCTCCTACTGATCACAGTTACTGTAGAATTATTGGCTTCTCCGGGTCCGCCTCTGTGGCCAGCCCACGGAACCTCTCCCACTGTGAACGAGACAAAGCATTGGCAATATCATTGTCCACACCGGGATGTGTCAGGCTCTAAATGTTATATCAAGTTTCAAACAGTACAATACAAAGACCTGGAGCAGCTGCCACAACTGTGGCTCCCTGGCAGCCAGTCTGTTGACTACCTGTACCATGAACATATTGTCAATGAGGAAAAGAAGTCGCTTGTGAGAAAGCTGCTTCCCCCAAAGCATCACTGGTACCACCAGGGGAAAAATTTCTGAAAAAGCAATGGTACACTTCCGTGCCTTCCATGTTTTTGCCCATTCCTCAGCGCACCACTGTCCTGGCCAATACAGGCCAAAGCCGCAGCTTCCTGCTGCGGCTGAAAATATTTGTGTGTTCCATTCAATATCTGCTAAAGATGTCAGTTGAATCCCATTAACGGACTGCAGAAGTCCCGCCTCATCCTCAAATCGTCTTTTAAACCAGCCGACAACAAAACATGATGGTGAGACAAGGGCAGACCCGAGAGCGACAAGCCTAGCTGCCTACAAAAAGTCCTCCCCGCTCTCACTACACTGCAGGTAAAGGTTAGATGGCCCAGCAATACTTGTATTTCTTTAACCATTGCCTTCTGATTACAAGTATTGCATTCAACAGGGTTAGCATGTTAAACTTTTTGTCCTCGGAAAGCCAGACCTCAATTGCTATGGAGTCAATCTCAATGCCAAGAAAAAACTGTACAGTACTAGGACCCACTGTCATCTCCTGTGCCAAGGGAACACCTAAGTCCGCCATTAGAATCCGAGAGCTATCCAGCGATCTTTGGCAGTCCCCAGAACTGGAGGCTCCAACAAAGACAAAGTAATCCAAGTAGTGCATCATAAGGTCATGTCCTGTGTGCCAGATATTCATCTGCTATTGAAGGAATGTGATAAAACACTCAAACAATGCAAACAAAATGGAATATCCCATTGGGAATGCCTTGTCCACAAACCATTGACCCTCCCTGCAGCTGAAAGTTAGCAGGGTGTATCAGCAACACATGGAAGGCATATTTAATGCCGCTCTTCACCATCAGTTCCCCCATCCAACCTTCTCCTCCAAAGCTAAGGCCTCATTGACAGATGAATATGTCACTGATATTTGCTCTGCTGGAATGAAATAATTTACAGACTGACCCTCCGGCTACTTTATCAGTCGACACTGCCCTCGTTCCTTCTTAGGAACTGCTCCAAAAGGGGAGGAAATAGGATCCTCCATTGGCCAGTCATCAAAACCACCTGTCATCCTACCCTCCTTGTGCAATTTCAACCTGACATGTTCAGTCACAGATTTGAAGTTAGGATCCCAGCGCAGTAGCGGGTCCTGGAGGAAGTGCTGCCGGGCGGTGACGCAGGGCAGGGGAGGGGGTAGTAAACTGCAGAATACGGCCACACAGAGGTAAGTATATGTATAAATAAATAAAATGAATTTCATTGCTCGCGCTGCATCGCCAAATGTGATGCAGCGTGCGCAATGAAATTATTTTTATTTATTTATATGTATACTTACCTCCGTTCGGCCATAATCCAGAGTTTACTACCCCCCAACCTAACCCTCCCCTGCCCTGCATCACCGTCCGGCAGCACTCCCTCCAAGAGCCGCTACTGGCCCAGCGGAGCACCCTCGGGCCATTGTGAATAAGTCTAAACCCATAAGTAAAACCTCCAAATAGTAACCTGCCATCTTTAGTCTTGTTATAATGGAAAAGCCAAAAGGTGAGTCTGTTCAATTTAATGGGAATACGAGCGCTTCCCTCAAGATTCCAGTGCCCTCCTACCTGACCTAAAGCCCGTTGCCTGACCAAAGTGATGCCTTCGATGTGTCCCTTGCTGACCACCTGGCATCCTTTGCTGCTGCCCAAAGCTGATTCTTCCTGAACTAAAGCATGTGACCAAAGGATGTCTGTCTTAGCACTTCGAGCACTTTTGTCGAAACGTGCAAAGTTGCCTTGTGCACAGGCCTTTGCCATAATCCCAGCATGCTCTGACCTGGTTCCCCTGGCTTTTGCTGTTACCCTCTACTCCCTTCTCTGATGGGACACCCCTGAAATGCCTTGTACATAATCGGCAACCCCCACTAGCTGTAAAAAAAAAAATGCAGAATTTCGCTAGGCCCATTGTCTGCTTCCACAAGTCGGTGTCCAGCTCCCACCACTAATTGTCCAATCCACCACTAACCTGGCCTGGAATTCCTCATTGTACTGTGCCCATGCATTGCCCCCGTAATTCAATTGAGCCTTTCTAATTACGTCTATGTATTTGAAGAGCGCCACTGACCTCTCATAAATAAGAAATGCGCTGTCCAGTTTTCTATTGCCACAGGCACTCTTAGCCACTTAGACACTTACAACTCTTCCTCCTTTGAACCCTCTTTGGACCTCAATACCCGATATAGGAGTTTTAAAATCTCGACATACTCTCCCTTCCAAATGTTCTCCTTAGTCGACTGCATGAGATGTGCGCCCAAGGGCTTGAATGTCCCCATGTAAGGTAATTTTTGTAATTTTACTTCCTTACTCTCTAGCTTGTCACCCGAGTCTTTGTTCACATCGCCCGACTGTACCTGCCCTTGTTTAACACCATGTACCACGTCCATTACCCCAGTCTCCGTCCCTGGCAATTTTTCTTTCTTGTCCTGCTCACCGCCATTTTCAGTGACCTGTCTTTGTCTGTGTGCACATGGTGGTTCTCTGTACCACCTCCTGTGTCCCACACATACCAACGTTTCCTTAAGAAGGCCTCCCAGCCATATTGAGACTCACCAGCCTCAACCCCAAAAGACACCATCTTTATGTGGGCCTCCCCACATTTGAGAGGCTCTTTAGCCACGACCCCAACAGACACGATTTTTTTCATGCCTCCCAGCTGCTCTACTTTTCATTGCCTCTGCTCCCTTTTGGCCCAACATTACCTGAGTTGTGTGACTCATATTTCTTCTGCTTACCAGCGCCACAGTCAGTGTTCACTCGGGGGCCAGCCGCTTTGCCACCATCTGAGGCTTCCAAGTCCTGTCCTGTCCTGCTAACTGCTGTCATGCCTATGATTCCTGGAAAATACTCGTGCAGATTGATTAGAGGACCCGCCGAGCTCCATCTTCCCACCATTGTAATTCTTCTGCCTGTCTCTCGGTGCTGTTCCATAGCTCCCACTCCTCCAGACTTTCTTCATCATAGTCTAGTACTGAATGCTCTCACTGCAACTATGACTCTCTGCGTACACTTGTATAAAACCTGCCCTGAAACGGGTCAAGCATTTGAGTCTTTGGATCACTTAAACACCTATCCAGGAGGGCCATACATTGCCCTCCCCATCTTCATACAGATGTGGGACGCATAGTCCCGTAATCCTGCCCAGCGGAGTATGCACTGAATCCTTCCACCGGTTGCACAGCCGAGGTTGTGCTGGACCCTCCTGTGTCAGTGATGTTGCCGTCCAACATGAGATTCCAGCTAGCCGCACATGGCTGTACTTTGTCTTCCCCTTGGGGCCGTTGAGCTGAACCTAGCTCTCCCGAGTCTGGCCCCCCAAAACACATGCCAACTTGAAAAAGAGAGGCATGATCCAGTGTACTGGTAAAAATTAACTTCCCCTTCTGTGGAGTTCCAGCACCCCTTTGATGCCCAGCTATGTGGTGGGGTGCAGTGGCCCCAACCAAAACTCCAGCCTATCGACCTGGTCGTTTTCCCCATCATGACACTGCTCTGTAAACCACTCCCATTCCAATCTGGCTTACCCTCCCATCGACCTTGCTAGGAGGCTTTACAGTCGAAACGCTGACTGTACTCCCAGATATGGGCCTCCCCTCAACTGCCCCTGCTTCTACCACCCTCTGTACCAGCCACCATGCTACCACAATACAATGGTGTCTGGCACCCAAAAATGCATCCCCTATATATGTTGGGCTTTGTACATAGCCCAAAAATAACTCTTGACTGCACCACTTCTCTGAAAACCCCAGAAGGCAGACCAACTTGTGGTTTGCTGCCTCCCAGATCCCCATTAGGGGGTCTTGAGTAGGGAATAGACCAACAGGATAGGGATTTGTAAGGATATATGATCTATATATTATCTGATGACTTGTTTATAATAATTTTACACTGTCTAATACACATGATCTATAGACAAGTACTGCAAATCAAATATCCATATGATAGTAAAATGCCACCAATGTGAGAGTGAAGTGATTTAGGGTACAGGCGAAATGTATTATCACTTACAAATTAGATCATCTTTGACTGACTGTCTGACTCCTTATGCTCTCTGTCTAGTGGAAAATTAATCAATAGAGAAGACATATTATAAAAATGCTGGTATTTCACTCAGGCAAGAAGGGGCAGTATGCTCCCATGGTTACCATGTAAAAGAATGCATTTGCTATATGGTTGCAACAGGCATTGATTAGAGAATAGAGGCTGAAGAGACGAAAATAACCTGAGCATCACAATTGTTTTGCAAGTATGTTGTCTGCCTTTTTCTTCTTCTCTATTCCAACTTTGTCACATTGTAAGAGAGCAAATGTAACCTGTTTGTGGGAGAAATTTGCAAGGCTCATGCCACCTACAAAAACATGAATGCTCTCTACAGTATTGATTCTCCATGCAGTCAGTCAAGACTTGTTTGTGGGCATTGAAAGCCTAATTTGTCAGATTCAGATTCTAACATCTTTATTTGGCTTACACAGCCAAAAAAGAATTAAACATAATACAGTTAACTGTACAATACGTCCAATTAATGCAGCAGCATACTTCATCACGTTAAAAATAAAATAAAATAAAATAAAATCATCCCAGGCCCAAACATCATGAAAAGAATGCTAGCCATTCCACTTTTGAATATGAAGTGGTTCTCTAATAACAACGTATCAGGGAATGACACATTTCAGGGGTTTCAAAATTAATTAAACATCTAAAAGCTTCTTGAAATGAATTAAAACTGTGCATGCACAATAAGGGCACTGAACCTTACTCTTGAGGATTCATAAAGTGTACAAAAAGGTAAAAAGTGCAAGGTGCCTTGCACAGAAATATTGTCACACAGACATGGAGAAAGGTTATCAGACCATCCTCCTTGGACTGGTAATGCCCCCAAAAAAAGTACAGTACTTAATCGGGTCCTAGTGAGATAAAATCTACATTGGGAATTTTCTAGAAAGATAAGTGTAAAGATGAATAATACCAACGAAAGTAATTCTTGAAGTTTATTGACAACCTCAGACAGCACAGGTGTTCAGGTGTAAGCACATCCACTGCTTCACCGCGTCTGTCTACAATACATTCTATGTTATCACATGCAGCATATAGAGTGAACTAACATTGTAAACTCTACAATCTATTAAAGATACATTACTACAAATCCCTCTTCTTTATTAAACTAAACATACGCCTATCCTCCCATTATAATATTTAAAATGAAGAAAAAAAACATATATCAAATGTAGGTAACACAAACATAGTCTTCAAGTTTCCTGGGTTTAACAACCAAAACTGCTAACTCTGTCAGTGCAAATGGAAGAACTCTGATTTACATGAAAACTGGAAATTGCATTATCATTGCACGAATCTGAGCTGTGATCAGACCTAATGTCAGAGGTGACAGGTAGTTTTCCGTTGTTAGTATGGTCAATGGTAATCCACCAATACTTGTCCTCCTCAGAACCAATCTAAGGGGCCGATTAGGATCGCGGTGAATCCGCATCCTCCGGAGGATGCGGACTGACCGCTGCGGTGGCTCCAAAGACCCACCGCCAGATTAGGATGGCTGGTGGGTCAGGAAGACCGTCCGCCGCTTTTCTGCCGCGGTCACATTCCAACCGTGGCGGAAAAGCTCTGATATGGTGGCGGTGTCTATCAGACACCGCCAGCCATATTAGGATGGAGCAGAAGACATGCTTTTCTGCCGTGGAAAAGCATGTGGTCTTCCGTTTTTGGGGGCTCGTTGTGTGGGGGGTGTTTGGGGGTGGGGGGTGTACCTATGGTAATCCCCTGCATATGCTTGCACAAAGCGGCAGGCATCGCGCGATGCCTGCCGCTTTGTGCATGCATATGCAAAGCATGCACTTTTAACCTTGCGGCGGGCGCTGCTTCAAGCAGCACCCGCCGCAATGTCAAACATAGGGTATGTGACCGCCAGGATGGCGGTCACATCCTAATCTGCATGGAGGGAACGCCACAGCCCCTGCGGACGTTCCCTCCACCTCGGGGGTGGCGGACGGACGCAGGTCCGTCCGCCATCCTAATAGGCCCCTTAGTACCTTGAGTTTTTTTACAAACATTACTTTTTTTAACAATAGCTAATTTGCTTATATGGTAAACCTTTCACAGACAAATATAAATAGCAACCTATCACATATGTATGTTGTGAGTGTGACCATCTTCCTGAAATCATTCATGCAGATGTTTGTACGCCACATAAATGTAGGTGTGTATGAACATATATCTTTGCTTAATCATATACTTTGATATGTGTTATTCATCTGAAGATGCTACATGTGTAAAACACAAGTATACATCTATTTCTATCCTTCTTTTATATGTGGTGCACTACTAAAAGGTACGGTCATATGCATGCACAGTCTGAGGAAGATTGTAAGACGAACAGCAGAGACATATCAAAGATTGCTGCTTTGGCCTTAGCTATGCTCAATACCTAACTAGTAGTGGAATAGTGAAGCAGTAGCAGTAGAAAACTGATGTTAAAGATAAGTTCGGTGACTGATTATGGTAGTTTGTAAGAATATGTGGAAAAGTTCACTTGAAGTATGCCACATAAACCTATGTGTCTGTTTTATATGTAAAGTGCAATCTCTCAAATGTTAAACGCTTTATAATCTTGTAACTGAGATATATCTCTACGTGCATATTTATTTTGATACATATCATACATGTGAAGTTGATAGATGTATAAAACATCTATTTGTATATTACTTTTATGTATTAATTTGCTAGGA
Organism: Lissotriton helveticus; assembly: GCF_964261635.1. Classification (NCBI taxonomy): domain Eukaryota; kingdom Metazoa; phylum Chordata; class Amphibia; order Caudata; family Salamandridae; genus Lissotriton; species Lissotriton helveticus. The sequence continues at coordinate 657,385,588 of NC_136072.1, forward strand.
GGTGTGGCGCCGCGGCCAGGGCGGCTGACGCTGGAATCTGGGGACCACGGTTCGATCCCCGGCTCCGGCAGCAGGTCAGCCCAGCACCATGTGACTCTGGGCAATAGCTCGCTTAATCTTCCCGACGGCCCCCCAGCGCCTAGAGACCCTTACGGGTGATTGTGCGCTTTACAAATGTGGACTTTACTAGGAAATGGTTCAGACATATGAATACAATATTTCAAGAATATAGTGAAACCTATAACAGACACAAGTAATAGGTCTGCCTGATTGATTACAAAACTTCATGGGTAGTGCGTGACTGATTGTATAAGTCCAAGGGTATTTGCTGGGTAATTGGTTGAGAGGATGGATAATGACTGGCTAATTGCATGGGTGCAAACATAGAGGTTGAGTGCATGGATAAGTTTATAAATGCTACCTGAAGGCATAGATGAGTCATCTAGTAGTGCCTAGGGGAATAGATGATTGCAACATTAGGGCCTGGGTGATTCTACCACTACTAGAGCAGTCCCTGGGTTATTTTATGAGTGCATAGATAGAGTCTGCATGACTGCAAGACTTCAGGGGTAGTACATAAATAGTGTCTGGGTAATTTTATAAGTGTATGATTACTGCGTGGGTAATTGCATGAGTACAGAAGTAGTGCCTGCGTGATTGGAGAACTGCAAGGATAGTGCCTGGGTCATTACATGAGTGTATGAGTAATGGCTAGGGGATTTAAGGAGTTCTTCGGTAACGCCTAGGTCATTGCATGGAGTGCCGAAGTAGTGTGTGAGTGATTATAGGAGTGCATGAATAATGTCTGGGTGATTACTTTAGTGCAGGGGTAATGTCTGGATGGTTGTATGAGTGTATTGGTAGTGCCTGGGTGATTTGGAAGAGTGCAAGGGTAGTGCCTGGGTGATTGAAGCAGTGTATAGCTACTGCATTGGTGATTGCATGAGTACAGGAGTAACCTTTGGGGGATTAAAGATGTACATAGCTAATGCCTGATTGATTGCATGACTGCAGGGGTACATTCTGGGGATTACATAGGTACATAGAAAGTACCAAGGTGATTTTATAAGTGCATGGGTACTGCTTGAGTGATGCAGAAGTACTGAGGTAGTGGCTGAGTGATTGGAGGAGTGGAAAGGTAGTGCCTGGGTGATTTTATAAGTGCATGAGTATTGGTTGAGTGAATATATAGGTACAAGGGTAGTGCCTGAATAATTGAAGAAGTGCCTGAGAGAATATATAAGTGCATGGATAGTGGCTAGGTGATTGGAAGACTACATATGTAGTGCTTAGGTGATTGCATGAATGCATGAGTAATGGCTGGGTGATTGAAGCAGTGCATATGTAGTGCCTAGATCATTGGAAGACTGCATGGGTAGTACAAAGGTGTTTTTAAAACTACATGAGTGTTGGGCTCAGAAAAATGTAAAGCAGCAGACGATTACTGACTCACCTGTAAGTCTTTCCATATTGTTAAAAGCATGCATACATATGTCTCTACCTTTTCAAATCATCATCATATCTAAAAGAAATATGTATATAAAATGTCAGGAATATAGCGAAACCTACAACTGAGACATGTAATGGATCTGCTTGAGTGATTGCATAACTCCATGAGTAGAGCTTGGATGATTGTATGAGTGCAAGGGTAGTGCCTGGGTGATTGGAAGAATGCATGGATAGTGAGTATTTAATTGCATGAGTGCACACGTAGACGTTGAGTACTTGGATAAGTGTATGAATAGCAACTGAAGGCATAGATGAGTCATTGAGTAGTGCCTAGGTGAATAGATGAGTGCAACAGTAGGTCATGGGTGATTTCACAACTGTGAGGGTAGTGCCTGGGTAATTACATGAGTGCATAGGTAGACCCTTTGTGATTGCATGACTGCAGGGTTAGTTCATAAGTAGTGTCTGGGTGATATTATAAGTCTATAGGTACTTCCTGGGTAATTACATGAGTACAGAAATGGTGCCTGGGTGATTGGAGGAGTGCAAGGGTAGTGCCTGGGTAATTATAAACGTGTATGGGTAATGCCTAGGTGATTGTATAAGTGCAGAGGTAATGGGTGGGTACTTGGAGGAGTGCATGAGCAATATCTGGACGACTGCATAAGTGTAGAGAAATGTCTGGGTAGTGACTGGGTGATTTGAAGAGTGTAACATTAGTGCCTGGGTCATTATATACCTGCATGGGTACTGCCTGGATGATTGAAGGAGTGCTTTCGTATTACATATCTGATTGCATGACTGCAGGGATAATACCTTGGTGATTGCATAACTGCTCAGTTAGTACCTAAGTGATTGCATTACTGGTGATTGTACGAGAATAAGAGTAGTATCTGGGTGATTGGAAGAATGCTAGGGTACTGCCTGATTGATTGCATAATAGCATTGGTAGTGGCTGTGTAATTGGAGGAGTGCATAGATACTGACAGTGTGATAGGAGGAGTGCAGGGGTAGTGCCTGGGTGATTGAAGCAGTGTATAGCTAATACTTTGGTGATTACATCAGTACAGGGGAAATAAGTGCATAAGTAGTGCTTGCGTGATTGCATGACTGCAAGGGTAGTGCCTGGTGATTGCAGCAGTGCATACCTGGATGATTAGAAGACTACATGGGTAGTGCTTGGGTGTTTTTGAAACTGCATGAATGTTGGACCTAGCCATATATAAAACAGCAGTCTATTATATGACTCAACAGTAACTCTCCATATTGTTAAAAGCATGCATGCATATGTCTCTACCTTTTAAAATCATCTTCATATCGAAATATACAAATGTATACCTGTATCTTCACATGCATAGCAGACATGAGAACACATGTGCAAGTACAGACATATAGCAATAACAAGACTAAGGAGACCTTAAACTTAAAACTTGACAGACTGCACTTCATATTTACTCATACAAATTACTCTAATAAATAATATCTTTACAAACATATCTCAAACTTCACTTGTGTGCTGCTGCTTTACCATTCCACAACTACTTATAATGTTACAACTAGCCAAATATAAACCAGGTACCCTTCACATGTCTCTGCTATAAGTCTCAACATATTCCTGAAAGCATACATGCATATTTCTATAACTGTTTCTAGCACCATTATATATAAAAGAAAAATATACAAATAGATGCATACATGTGTTTTTATACATCTAGCATCTTCTGATACATATACATATAAGAATATATCTCGTAGTACAGACTTTCTTCTGTCACTACACTATGCACACCTCGAGAGTTCACAGAACAAACTTCCAATTTCAAGCAAACACCAAACATTATGCAGCATATTTCAACTGTACCTTTCTAGAGACTTATGAAAAGTACCCTAATCATAATACCTTATGTCAACATCTTTTAAACACACTTTTGTGCTGCATTTTCACCATTCTACTACTACTCAGTCTTGAGCCTACCACATAAAAAGCAACAACACCTATTTGTTATACATCATACACCTTCAAATATGTAAGACATATGAAAATAGAAATACAAGTAGAGACATACTTCGGACGCAAGACCATGCACACCTTAAAACTTGACAGACTGCACTTCCAATTTGAAAACGACACCTAAAATGATGCAGTATACTTCAAATGTACATTTATACACACTAAAACAAACTACCATAAACACTAATTCATCTTTGAATATATACGTATTACTGTACAGAATCTATTTCAAGCATCATTTAAGTACATTAAAACAAACTACAATACACATCGCTACATTTAATAATATATTCTAAACATCACAATTCTTGAATAAAAATAAATCTAATACATAATACACCTCACACATTTATAACTCACCTTCCAAATTGATTTGTAGAATAGGAAATATCACAAACTCATAAAAGATGTTCTTATGCACACAATCAATGTAATGCACCACTCTCACTAAGGTAAAACCAGTAATGGCAAACATTCCCTCTCTTTCTCAACAGAAATAAATGTAAGTAACAAATCACATTGTTTCCTACCTAATTTCAAATTGTAAAACACGTTTCTATTGGTTAGACATAATAGCCCTTACTAACTGACTTCTAAAAATGCCCTAAATGGTTCTCAACTCCACGTGCACCAACACAATGGAGCAACAAATCCATACAGGAGTTCAAAAATATATTAAAAACAAAAATATCACAATTGTTTAAGAACACACCACTTCTAAAGATAGTACTGACTTGGGAAATCTTACTTTAATAACATATCACTTATATATAAATTACAATTCCATATTTTAGAACCACAGAAAACATTCAACCCTTCCCCCATTCTGCTTAATGCCAATTTCCATAGTAACAGTTCATGGAACATTCAACTGAATTAACAGATCACAAGTTCATCATATTTTCAAGTTCAGCACACAAGGTTACAAATGCAAACGGCAGGTGTGGTTGACTTTTGAAAATTATGACCTTATCCTCTCTACTGTACCTTTCAAACAGTTTTTACTAACCAATAAGAAACATGCATTTTTAAGAAAGTAACATGCTCTCTATTTTTTATTATACAATTTTCTTAAACAGCCAATCAATTCTCTGCTTTTAAAAAAACAGCATCTTTTCCACCATTTTAGGTACCTCTCATTTTACAAACTGACTACCTCAGCTACATACATCTTTTCATTACTTCCAGACAACCCTTCAAGATGCTTACAGTATAGATTGTTGGGCACAGGTATGTTTTCTGGCGTAAAAGGTATGCTGAACGCAGAGGTATTGACAAAGACCTAACTTTACAAAATGTGGATATTAATGGATTCCACAGAGAGGACTAAAGTGTCACCAAGTAATGCCTTTGGTTAAAACCTTTTTGCATCTCCAACACAGTGATCACATGATTGTGTATTATGGTGGAAATGACCTAGGCACATTGACTGGGGTAGGTCTGGAAATGCTAACGAAGGACACCTTTGCAAAATTGATGTTGCTTTTGCTTCAAACTGTCTGATATATACCAAGGACAGAAATGGAAGTGGTCCAATCAATTCTGTACACAGATTGAGAAAGCTAGGAAAAATGTCAATAAAGCTGTTTCTGCTTACCTGAGAGACCATAGGATGGGCTCCATCTACAACAACAATATACGTTTTGATATCGATGACATCTACAGAAATGATGGAGTACACTTCACAGATCAAGGAAACAAAGTCTTTCTTAACAACCTAAAGCTGTGCATCCGCACTTACATGTAGCTCCAACAAAGTCATAATGAACACAAATTTACATTAAAACAGACTAAGCATCCTGTGGGTGCATCGTCTCCCTTTGTGTTCTGAGTATAGATCATTTGAGCTCTGTGCTTCGATTCCGACACCAGTTTAATCAAACCTTTGTTGAGTAACTTTTGAAGTGCAGCTGGGCCAAGGAGCCTCAGATCTTCAGCCTCCTGACACCACGGCAGGAGTGATCAGCTTGTAGTTGGGCACCTCTTTGCACAGTTTGTCGTAGGCAGCTTTGTCAAACAGGACCAAGTTGTTCAGGTTGTAGTGTGTTTATCTAGGTACCTGAATCGATATTCCTATTCTTTGCCCTTGTCCGGTTATAAATCAATAATATCCCTACAACGGCATAGAAACCCGTTTCATAATTTAGTCATAGCGCATGCTGTCACATTAAGCAAGCCTATTCCTCCAGCCCCCTAGAAAGCACACCGAGTTCTTAAACAAATCCAAGCCTCCAGCAACCTGGGAAATCCCCGCTGCTTTGTTTTGATTTCGTCTGAGAACTCCTGTAAAGCACTGTAAGAACGACGAGTTCTTAGTGACATCTTTATTGACGTCTTATGTCCAGCCTTACGTCAAACCCGGCACCTTTCAGGTATAAATATACCAACGTTGCCTTAATCAAACACACTGTGGTGATGAATCTGGAGCAGCTACTACTTGCCTGAGAGCCCAGCTGATGCGAGAGCCCACGGCGCTGCCCCTCCCTTTTGACACGCTGAGAAAGACGCTGTCTTTTCTCTTGCCGAGAAATCCAGCCTCCGGCGTTTTCAGCTTACCCTTGAGGGTGACTGGGATACCGAGTCCTGAGAGAGAGATACCAGCCCTCCTGCCTTCTAATACCCAGGTACTGAACTGACTAAACCCTTACAGAGAATTCTTGAGTCAGATTCTTGGCAAAACAAACTTAACTTAAACTGCTACTTACTTACTCCCTCCACGTATTAGGCTTAGGTCAGGTACACCGGGGTAGGCGTAGTTAGAAGCACCAGTTGAGTACGATTAGTCAATGTATATATGTATGTATCTATTTTATCCATTTTAAAGTATCATATGGCTAAGAAACCATATCCATGCTTTTACGGTATTATTTCATAATCCTGCTTTTACTGTATGCACTTTACTTTACTACAAGTATTGCAATTGTAGCAATTCATTTCTCTTGTATGAGGAAAGAGACTGCTCAATAAATAACACCTTTTATTGAAAACGCCCGTCTCTCTTTTTCTCTGCAATCTGGTGAAACTAAGTACGCACCTTTGACTGAGTGAAATAGCTGTCTTTTGTTTTCACACGACTCTGGAGATATACTCTTATTCAGGGAGAGCAAAGTTGTCATGTTTTATGGTTGTCAGAAACGAAATCCCTTCTTGTCTATCCAGGGAGGTTAAACTCCTCCTCGCTTATTCGAGAAAGTTTCTAGTGAACTCTGAGCTAGCTGGCAAAAAACTTAAGTCTAATATAGTCAGTAGAAACCTAGTTGACCTCAGTCCTACGTCTACACTGCTGAATATAGTATTCCAATGCGCAGAGCCTATTGGGACTATAGGAACTACACTACAAGGTTGTCTCTCACTTTACCTTTGAACCACTTCTTCTTGGCTTTACCGCCAGATTTGTTGACTGGATAATTGTCCTTCTTGGCAGACTTGCCCGCATCCTTTTTCTTTTTATCATCTTTGGGAGGCATGCTGCTGCTCTAGTGAGATGGCGAACAGAAAGTCATAATGAAAACAAGGGCCTAACAGTGAATCTTATTTTTTTTAGCATACATACTCTTTTTTAATATTTTCAAGGTTCACAAACATGTCGTGAATTCACAAAACAAAAGCATGAATTCAATGTACTACAACACAATACACTTTACATGTTTAACTTTTAATTTGACCTTTTATACATTTTTAGTAACTCTATTAATTTTAATCTTCTCATTAACTTCAACCACACTCCCTTTTAAAAAAAACTTAACAAACACAACACATTACCATCTAAATTATAGGCTACTAAATTATTTGTTTAAGGGCGAACTGTGGATCCGACGTGATGTTACACGATGGCAGCGCTGAGACCCGCGTTGGGGTTGCGACTCTAAACTCTAAAGAAAAAAAAACACTTCCAATATTCGAAAGTCACCCCGGGAACCCCATTCCCGGGACATTAACTCTTTCTTTAAAAAAAAAAATATTAAGGAAGTAGGGCCGTGTGGCCTCCCTTTCCTTGTCCACATTCGGCCCCGGGGACCCCATCCCACGGGCGTGCCTTCAATTTTTAAAACAAAAGCAAAAGAAATTATAAAGAGGGGGACCGCATGGCCCCTTGTTGAGGCCTTTATTAGCCCCGGGAACCCCATCCCCGGGCATGGCCAATGCTTTTTTTTTTTGGGAGGGAGGCCGGGTGGCCCCCCCCTTCCATGGGCCACTTCTCGCCCTGGGGACCTGATCCCTCGGGACCTAGCCTCAATGTTGGAGACCGTGCGGTGAGCGCCAAAGCTCCCATGGTCCCTGCCAGCCTCCCCCTCCTGCAGGAGCCGGCTTTGCTTTTGGACAAGGGGAGCTGCCAACATGCAGCTCCCCTTGCCCAAAAACAATTCTGCTTTGCTTCTTAGAAGCAAGAGCAGGCTTCCTGCTCTCACTTCCAAGAAGCACAGCAGTGTTTGCTATGGCACATTGGGAACTCTGCTCCCGCTTTCCCATAGTAAAGGGCAATGTTCCGGGGGTGGTGTAAGAATCCAAGCAGGTAGATTTAAATAAAAAGATGGATTTATTGTTAGGTGCACAGTACATAAGGCACTAAGCTCATAGCTAGTTAGGTTTGTCTGTTCTCTGTGATCCAGAATCTCCAGAACCATAGCAACAGAATACAGCTCTCCTTTTGAGGAGAAACAGTGCACATCAATATGTTTTTAAAGAGACAGTACCATTACAGTAATGTAATAAAATAAGAAATGTACAATGCAACACATGGACATTGTCAAAGTTTTTTTTTTAAACTAAGTCCTAACTATATAACTCCTGAAACCTATGGTTTTTTCAGTGAATATATATATATTCACTGACAAAACCATAGGTTTCAGGAGTTATATAGTTAGGAATTACTTTAACTCCTGAAACCTATGGTTTTTTCAGTGAATATATATATATATTCACTGAAAAAACCATAGGTTTCAGGAGTTATATAGTTAGGAATTAGTTTTTTTAAAACCTTTGAAATTCACTCAAAAACTATAAGTTTTAGTGGTGTTATAGTTAGCTGGACATTTTACTCATACAAAACCAATGAAATTGCCCCTATATAGTTAGTTGTACTAACTATATTTTGCGCACCCGCAATCCACTGCTGATGATGTCACATATTAGATCATTCATGACATGGTCAGTGACATCACTGATGACATCTCAAATGACAAATGATGAGTGAGTGAATTTCAAAGGTTTTTTAAAAACTAATTCCTAACTATATAACTCCTGAAACCTATGGTTTTTTCAGTGAATTTCAAAGGTTTTTTAAATGCTGATTCCTAACTATATAAGGCCTGAAACCTATGGTTTCTTCAGTGAATTTCAAAGGTTTTTTAAATGCTAGTTCCTAACTATATAAGGCCTGAAACCTATGGTTTTTTCAGTGAATTTCAAAGGTTTTTTAAATGCTAATTCCTAACTATATAAGGCCTGAAACCTATGGTTTTTTCAGTGTTTTTTAAAAAAAATTGATTGGTTAACTGGCTTATTAAGTGTATCTTAGTGAATACATATATTAGCGAGTAATGTTTAAATATTTAAATATATGCATGAGTGATGTAATATGTGACGTCATCAGCAGTGCATTGCAGACGTGCAAGTTATAGTGAGTCCAACTAACTATAACGTGGGAATTTCAATGGTTTTATGCGAGTAAAATTTCCAGCTAACTATAACTGGTGTGAAACCTATGGTTTTTTCAGTGAATTTCAAAGGTTTTTTAAATGCTAATTCCTAACTCTAACTGGTGTGTAACCTATGGTTTTTTCAGTGAATATATATAAATATAAAATTTCTATGGCAAAATGAAACTCCTCATTTTGTTCCTTTTCAAATTAAATGTATTAAGTGTTACCACTTTATTCCTATCAAGATGACTTCAGGTGTGCCATACTTTTGTCATAAGTAAGTCTGTTAGCGTTCTAGTTGGGCTACATTGGGCTACATTTGGGCTCTAACATATATATAGCCCAATGTAGCCCAATATATACTTTTTCAAAGTTGATTTTTGTAAAAACCACTGGAGCACATATCTTGAGACATAGCAAAGCACATCGGGCTACCAGTCCCTACAATTTTGCCAAGTTTGGTGGAAAACCATTCAGCCGTTCGGGCTAAAAGTGAGTCCAACTGCCCTATGGAAATTAACATGGGGAAAACACGTTTTGGGACCCCCCTTTTATCTCGGCCCCCGCTTGACGATTCCCACCCAAACTTTCAGAGAAGGAGCGGAGCGCCACGAGGCAAAGTTAAGGAAAATTTCAGGAAGATTCCTCAACCGGCGCCAAAGTTATTCCCAATAGAATGTCGCGATTTCCCTTTGGAAAACAATCCTAACTATATATACCTACTGGCTATCGCCAGTAGGTAATATATATATTATATATATGTATATATATATATATATTCACTGAAAAAACCATAGGTTTCACACCAGTTATAGTTAGCTGGAAATTTTACTCACATAAAACCAATGAAATTCCCACGTTATAGTTAGTTGGCCTCACTATAACTTGCACGTGCAATGCACTGCTGATGATGTCACATATTACATCACTCATGACATGGTCAGTGACATCAGTCATGACATCACTGATGACACTATCCAGTGAATGTGTGTCTTTTTAAAAAATAAATATGTGTTATATATGTATATGTAAAAGTTGATGGAAGAATAAATGTTTAAATAGGTGATTACTTGGATATTTAAAAAAAAAATTTGATTGGTTAACTGGTTTATTAAGTGTATCTTAGTGAATACATATATTAGAGAGTAATGTTTAAATATTTAAATATATGTATTAGTGTTTCACTTTGTGTATAAGTGGTTGCATGGGTTGGTGAGTAGCTACATCTGTATGTATATGGGTTATTAGATGTTTTTGTTAGTATCAGTATGAGTGTTTGTATGGTTTGGTTGGGGTATTACTTAACACATAGATAGATGCATGAATGACTGACTCTCTCTTTGTATGTGTTTTGAAGACAGCATATGTGCAGGACTGTATGGGTGGAAGAGTGTGTATATGTGTGTCTTAGTGAGTGAATGACTGTCACTAGTGTCTTTATCAGTAAATACATATGTTTTAATCTAATATATGTGAATATTGATGTATATAAGTGAGTATATGTGAGAGAACGAGATTGTAAGAGTTCCTGTTTAGATAAGTATGTGTTTCTATAAGTGATTGTTTAAGAGAGTAAGTATGTGTAAGTTTCCATAGAAGTAAGGTGGTTGTGTGTGTATAGCTGTATATGCAAATAAATGGATGTTCAATAGTTTATTTGCATTTGTGAATATGTGTGAGAGTATCTTTTGGATGACTGTCGGTGTGTAACAGGATGTATAGGTGTATCACTACATATCACGAGTGAGTATATGTACGAGTGACTATATAGGTTGATAGCTTTATTTCGATATGCAGATATATCTTAAAAGCATTACATACATATTTAAAACTGCAGATCATCAATTTAAGAATACATTCAAGGATTAAAACAAGTACAAAATAGCGATGGTACAAACAATTAATTAGTTAAAAATAGATTAAATTGAAATAGACAGTCTTTTGGTGCGAATCAGCCAACCCCATCTTAAAAATTTTGAAACACCACAAACTATGGGGGGGAAGTGTCAGTTAATAAGATACGTAACGCCTCCAAATGCTGGCGTGTCCCTAATAGTCTCAACAGAGGTTTGAGCCAACACCTCCTTGGTCGGGAATAATCAGGGCATTCAAAAAGGATATGTGTCACCGTCTCCGGCCTTGTAGAACAGAGGGCACAAAATGGCGATAGCTGCACAGGCGTTTTCCATCTGGAAAGGAGAGCCCCTATCGGAAGAGTACCCACTCTGAACTTAAAGTAGAGAGCCCTATCAACTGGCATGGTGATCAAGTCCAGATAGGGTTCATAGGCCACCACGTCCTTGATTCTCAGAAAGGCTGCAGTGGAGTTGCAGTGACGGGGGTTTACGATAAGTTGAGAGGAGACCCATTCCCAGTATATTTTTTTCAAGGTAGCTTTGGGTGGGGCAGATTTTGTAGCCCAAAAAGCCCACAAACCCAGTGCCCCCAGGAGGCTTTTAATATCCCTTAACCACTTAATCTTGTGCCAGCCCCCCATTCCCATCACCTCAGACAGCCCATCGGCATAGGATTTCAGTTCTGGAACCCTCCACAAGCGGGCCCATAAGAGCAGCGGCCGAAGGCGAGCCTGGTCCCTGATTGATTTGCAGCCCACATCCAAGAGCACCGGAACTGTTGGGGTGCTCAAGGGGAGAGCCAATAGGTCTTTCAAAAATGTGCTCTCCGACTTAAATAAAGCCTCCAAGTTACAGAGACCCCATAGCTCCGCTCTGTATAACGCTGCAGTGACTCCTCTTGCTTTATAGATGTCAATTAGTGGTGGACTGTTTGAATGAGGCGCGATACTCCCTTAACAGCGCACCCCCCACCCTTTTGTGGCTAAGAACCATCTTGTTGATATGGGGTGACCAGCTCATGGCATCGCTCATACGTATTCCCAAGTAATCGAACTCCGAGACTTTCTCGAGAGGGACCGAGTTCAGAACTGGAGCACGTCCTAGTTTCCGTGGAGGGTGCACGATCAGATATTTAGTCTTGTCCACATTGATCACCAAACCCCTTGCCGAACAAAATTTCTGGAATCGATTCAGAAGCTTCTGGAGACCCTGGGGAGTCTTGGCAATCAGAAGGGTGTCATCCGCAAACAGCAGGGTAGGGATCCGTACGCCCCCCAAGGAGGGTGCATCTGCTGGTTCTTGAAGCAGGTGCTCTACCACACCATTAACGTATAAGGAGAATAGTGTGGGAGCTAGCACACATCCCTGTCGGACGCCCCTGCAGACCGGGATCCTATCAGTCTTTTCCCCATTCTAGCCCCAACGCACCTGGGCGTAGTTATCTGTTTGGAGTTTGATCAGGAGCGACAGAAGGTAGGGGGGCAACCCAAGACCATGCAGGACCCTCCAGAGTTCTTCCCTAGGAACCAGGTCAAAGGCAGTCTTCAGGTCAATAAAGGCCAAATAAAGACTGCCTTTGCCCAGCACCACCACCTTCCAATGCAATAGCATCAGTCTGAAGACCTGTTCAATGGTCCCTGTGCCTGAGCGGAATCCCGCCTGAAAATCAGACAGGATATGGTTTTCGTCCACTCAGTGGAGAATCCTCCCCAGAATGGCCTTCCCCGCCACCTTTTGTGTCGAGTCAATCAGGCTTATCGGCCTGTAGTTCCCAGGGTTGTCCCGACATCCCTTTTTAAATATGGGGACAACCTCTGCCCCTTTCCAAGATTCAGGGACAGATCCTCCTTCCAAGATGGAATTAAGAAGGGTGGTTATCAATATGCCCCATTCAGTCGGGTAGGCTCGAAGTAGATCCCCTGGGAGCCCATCAGGGCGGCTGCCTTTAAGGGTACCAGGGACTTGATTACATTCTCAACCTCCCGTATAGTAAAGGGGTCGAGAACACTGTCCTCTGCCAAGAGGGCGAGGGAAAATGGCTCATTGAGGGACCCTTCTATCGGTGAGTATAAGGACCTAAAGTGGTTAAACCAGATCTGGGCCGGGATCGTGCAAGTCCTCAACGTGCCATCAGGTCTGTTCCTGGATCCCACCAGATTCCAAAAGCCCCGGGCGTCCTTCCCTTGACTGCCATGCAAAAGGTCCGCCCAGAACTTTTCCTCCCACTCCTTTTTCGCTATTTTTAAAGTTTGGTTATAAGTCTTCCTAGCCAACCTGATCCTAGCTTGAGACTTTGATTTAACTGCTTCCACCAGTGCTTTTTTACTTGCCCCACATTTATGGGTATACCATCCCTCTCTTTTCAATGGGCGGGCCCGAGTATTAGCCCCAGTATGTCTAGTTGGTGCATTAAACAAATTGCTTATAGCCGTGGTCAGGTCACAAAAAGTCCCAAACACCTCCTCAGGCCCACCCTCATGGGAGACCACTTTACATTGGGTAGTGGCCAAAAGAAGTGATATAGCTGCAACCTTCTCCGCGGATAGGGTGAGCTTTGCCCACTTCAGCCGCCTGCCACAGTTCGAGACAGATGGTTCCCCGGATTTGACGATGGTACGTGGCCAAGGGCCCATATTGCCCTCCGACCACCAGGGAGTCAAAGCGAGAGAGAGCAGGTTGTGATCGCTCTCAACGGACGTGATAATTTCCATGTCCCTCACCGAGCTCCATAGGCACACGTCAAGTAAGATATAGTCAATTCTTGACGTGTGGTTGGGCCTGTTATAAGTGTGGGCCCCCGCCTTATCGGAACTTGTCCTCCCATTGAGGGCCTTCAGATCGAATTCCATACTAAGAGTGTTAATCTGGAGTGCCACTTCAGTCCACCTCTTAATCGGATTTAGCTCTAAGGCCGGGATCCCTCTCCTTTGGTCCTCCTCCTCCAAATCCATGGTATCGTCCGAGCCCAAGGGCTCGAACGTGCAGTTTAGGTCGCCCGCAACCAGGGTACATGATTTAAATGGGGATAACCTTAGCAGGCCCTCCAGGAGAGCAATAGTGGGCGACTGTCTACCTCCCTTTGTGCCCCGGGCGTAGATGTTGTAAATGTTCAAGATGGCACGGCCCCGGGCATCTTTTAGGGTAATATTAAGGAGGTCGGGAAATTGGTCTGGTGCTCCTCAATTCTACAGTTTAGAGTGACTATATAGAACTGTTGATCAATGAGTGGATGTGTATATAGATGGTGGAATTATTGAATTGGTTGTTGTAGCTGGTATGGGTATCTCCATTTTTTTGAAAATGTTAGTTTCTATTTTTGAATATGTGTTTCAAGGGTTACATTACAGTGAAAAGAGGTCTGTCACTGTGTCACAAGGATGGTGTCATCAGCGATGTCATGACTGATGTCACTGGCCATGTCATGAGTGATGTAATATGTGACGTCATCAGCAGTGCATTGCACGCGCAAGTTATAGTGAGTCCAACTAACTATAATGTGGGAATTTCATTGGTTTTATGCAAGTAAAATTTCCAGCTAACTATAACTGGTGTCAAACCTATGGTTTTTTTCAGTGAATTTCATAGGTTTTGTAAATGCTATTTCCTAACTATAACGTGTGTAAAACCTATGTTTTTTTCAGTGAATTTCATAGGTTTTTTAAATGCTACTTCCTAACTATAAAGTGTTTAAAACCTATGGTTTTTTCAGTGAATATATATATATATATATATATATAAATAAAATTTCTATGGCAAAATGAAACCCCTCATTTTGTTCCTTTTCAAATTAAATGTATTAAGTGTTACCACTTTATTCCAATCAAGATGACTTCAGGTGTGTCATACTTTTGTCATAAGTAAGACTGTTAGCGTTCTAGTTGTTCTTTAGAACACTCTGGGACATTCTGTCATTGGGCTATAGTTGGGCTACATCTGGCTGATATTTGGGCTACATTTGTTTTTTTTGTCTCTGGTGGCCATCTTTGGGCTACATTGGGCTACATTGGGCTACATTTGGGCTCTAACATATATATAGCCCAATGTAGCCCAATATATATTTTTTCAAAGTTAATTTTCTCAGCAACTACTGAACAGATTTACACCATTCAAAGAAAAGCGTAATCTGCGAGCCGGACTCTGCCTTTCCACCAAATTTCCTATAAATCCGTTCAGCCGTTCGAGCTGTAGCCGTGTCTAAACGTCCTATGGAAAATAACATGGGGAAAACACATTTTGGGACCCCCCTTTTATCTCAGCCCCCACTTGACGAATCCCCCCCAAACTTTCAGGGAAGGAGCGGAGCGGAGCAGGCCATCTTCTCCAAGACATTCGCAAAGATTCGTCCACCGGCGCCAAAGTTATTCTCAATAGAATGTTGCGGATTTCCTATGGAAACTAGGTCCTAACTATAACTACCTACTGGCGACCGCCAGTAGGTAATATATATCTATATATATATATATATCCCCACAGTGTCCCACTCAAAAAGAACAGGCGGAGGCCTCTCGGGGGAAAACTTCAGGAAATCCATTTAATAGATCAGCTCCGCATAATGCATTTCGGCCTGCCGGCCTTCGTCAGATGCTGCTGAGTACAAGGAAGTACTTCCCACCCCACCTTTGACTGGTCCAGTGTCCATCCCATTGGCGGTAGTCCGCATGGCAAAGTCACGTGATGGCAACTACGCTGCAGCCTGGACATAGACTACAGCTCCCAGAATGCTGTATTACCGGGTGAGTGTTGCTGGGATGGACTGGTGGATAGGCACTGTAGGTGACAAATCCTACTGGCAAAGACGTGGGATGTTTCAATGATGAAGTCCTTGATTGAAAGTGGCAGATCTCCCTCGGGTCCCCTTTCTACGTTCCAACCAGATAGTGCGTGTGCCAGCTGGGTCATGAGACAGCAAAGACAGTGCCTCTGTCTCCTCAATGAAAACGAGCTGCGCCTGCAGAAGCCCCAACTTGACGTGCATTCCCTGGTGGGCTGGAGTCTATTCGATATCTCGAAGAAAGTGAAGCTGCGCCAGCAGCGGATGCCAGACACGCCCCAGCCACTTGATAGAACGGGGCCTCCTACGCGCTGCTGGCCAGCGCGAAAAATCTCCACAGTGTCCCACTCAAAAAGAACAGGCGGAGGCCTCTCGGGGGAAAACTTCAGGAAATCCGTTTAATAGATCAGCTCCGCATAATGCATTTCGGCCTGCCGGCCTTCGTCAGATGCTGCTGAGTACAAGGAAGTACTTCCCACCCCACCTTTGACTGGTCCAGTGTCCATCCCATTGGCGGTAGTCCGCATGGTAAAGTCACGTGATGGCAACTACGCTGCAGCCTGGACATAGACTACAGCTCCCAGAATGCTGTATTACCGGGTGAGTGTTGCTGGGATGGACTGGTGGATAGGCACTGTAGGTGACAAATCCTACTGGCAAAGACGTGGGATGTTTGAATGATGAAGTCCTTGATTGAAAGTGGCAGATCTCCCTCGGGTCCCCTTTCTACGTTCCAATCAGATAGTGCGTGTGCCAGCTGGGTCATGAGACAGCAAAGACAGTGCCTCTGTCTCCTCAATGAAAACGAGCTGTGCCTGCAGAAGACCCAACTTGACGTGCATTCCCTGGTGGGCTGGAGTCTATTCGATATCTCGAAGAAAGTGAAGCTGCGCCAGCAGCGGATGCCAGACACGCCCCAGCCACTTGATAGAACGGGGCCTCCTACGCGCTGCTGGCCAGCGCGAAAAATCTCCACAGTGTCCCACTCAAAAAGAACAGGCGGAGGCCTCTCGGGGGAAAACTTCAGGAAATCCGTTTAATAGATCAGCTCCGCATAATGCATTTCGGCCTGCCGGCCTTCGTCAGATGCTGCTGAGTACAAGGAAGTACTTCCCACCCCACCTTTGACTGGTCCAGTGTCCATCCCATTGGCGGTAGTCCGCATGGCAAAGTCACGTGATGGCAACTACGCTGCAGCCTGGACATAGACTACAGCTCCCAGAATGCTGTATTACCGGGTGAGTGTTGCTGGGATGGACTGGTGGATAGGCACTGTAGGTGACAAATCCTACTGGCAAAGACGTGGGATGTTTGAATGATGAAGTCCTTGATTGAAAGTGGCAGATCTCCCTCGGGTCCCCTTTCTACGTTCCAATCAGATAGTGCGTGTGCCAGCTGGGTCATGAGACAGCAAAGACAGTGCCTCTGTCTCCTCAATGAAAACGAGCTGTGCCTGCAGAAGACCCAACTTGACGTGCATTCCCTGGTGGGCTGGAGTCTATTCGATATCTCGAAGAAAGTGAAGCTGCGCCAGCAGCGGATGCCAGACACGCCCCAGCCACTTGATAGAACGGGGCCTCCTACGCGCTGCTGGCCAGCGCGAAAAATCTCCACAGTGTCCCACTCAAAAAGAACAGGCGGAGGCCTCTCGGGGGAAAACTTCAGGAAATCCGTTTAATAGATCAGCTCCGCATAATGCATTTCGGCCTGCCGGCCTTCGTCAGATGCTGCTGAGTACAAGGAAGTACTTCCCACCCCACCTTTGACTGGTCCAGTGTCCATCCCATTGGCGGTAGTCCGCATGGCAAAGTCACGTGATGGCAACTACGCTGCAGCCTGGACATAGACTACAGCTCCCAGAATGCTGTATTACCGGGTGAGTGTTGCTGGGATGGACTGGTGGATAGGCACTGTAGGTGACAAATCCTACTGGCAAAGACGTGGGATGTTTCAATGATGAAGTCCTTGATTGAAAGTGGCAGATCTCCCTCGGGTCCCCTTTCTACGTTCCAACCAGATAGTGCGTGTGCCAGCTGGGTCATGAGACAGCAAAGACAGTGCCTCTGTCTCCTCAATGAAAACGAGCTGCGCCTGCAGAAGCCCCAACTTGGCGTGCATTCCCTGGTGGGCTGGAGTCTATTCGATATCTCAAAGAAAGTGAAGCTGCGCCAGGTAAAAACTTCACACAGTTCTCACCATTGAAGCTAAAGTCTCCACGGCACAGAGAGAGTCCACGGGTATTTTCTTTTTAGAGGTTCTTTTTTTTTTTGTACAAGATGAGTGCAAGCATGTTAGTATGGTCAACGCGTTTCGGCGATTGCCTTCGACTGGACCATAGAGTCCTGCCGTCTAAGAATATCTATTTAAAGTGACATAGTGCATGAATCCCTTGTTTGTTTCTGTTGAAAATAGACTAGACTTTTAACCCACATTTGATAATATATACATTGGCTATTGGCAGTTGCCAATTTTACTCTTGCCAGTTCAATACTACTGGTAAAGTACCTTGGCCAAATCAGACATTGAAATAATCTGTATTTTTTGGAAACATAGTTAAATCGACTGCAATATTCTTACTCCGCTCTATTTGTGTATACAACAGAGGGATGGGGGATTATGTTTCTGCGTTAGGAAGGCGAGGGAGAGGAAAAGTACAGGTAGGGACACCAGGGGGAGACAAGCGGGTAGCGGGGGGGGGAACGGGGTGAAAAGGGAGAGGCGAGGCGGAAGGGAGGAGAAAAAGGGGGAAGAGAAGGAAAGAAAAGGACAAAAGGGGGGAAGGGAAAAAGGGAAGGAAGGATAAAGGATGGAACTGGGAGACGAAGGAACATTTTTTACTACTGGAAGTCAGTGATCATTCTATCTCTGTAAAGTACAATATACATATGATCACAAAGGTCTAATTTCACTTCATTACTGCGAACGAGACTATTTCAGACAATATAAAAGTCAATTAAAACACTTAATTATTTTACAAATACCCTCAAGAGTTTCTAAGAGTAACAGTTATTTTATGGAGAGAAAGTGTCGAGTGCATTGTGCAAATATATTGTGTAATTTAAAGTCTAAATTGTCTCTCTCCAAGAGTCTTGATTCTTCTGGAGTAGAAATTCATTTGTTTAGTAACTGATAACTTCATATTCAAGTGAAGGTCTGAAATATATATATATATTCACTGAAAAAACCATAGGTTTGACACACGTTATAGTTAGGAATTAGCATCACTGATGACATCACTGATGACATCATCCAGTGAATGTGGTTTGCTTTGATATTTAAATATGTATTATAAATACACTACTTTGCATTGAAGAATGAGTGGATATATAAATATAAATGTGTGGATGGTGGATTTAGTAACAGTGTCATTGATTGTTTCCTTGATTAATTTGTAGAGTCTCACTATATATAATGTGTAGTTACTAAACTGTGTGCAAGTCGTTATTGCTTTGTCTTAATTGCTATGTTAAAGACTATGGGCCAGATGTAGGAGCCCAAATACCGGTCGGTAATGCCCGATTTCGGCCGTTACCGACCGGTATTTAGGAATTGGCATGTAGGGGCTCTATTTTACCGATTCAGTAAGTTTACCGAATCGGTAAATTTACCGAATCGGTAAAATACCGAATCGGTATTTTTACCGATTCGGTAACTTGTAGATGTAGGTGGGACTCTTCTGAGTCCCAAAGGCCTTTCAGATTTGGTATTTTACCACCCAATCCAATTGGGTGGTAAAATACCGAATCCAGGAGTGCATGCACATGTGTGCATGCACACCTATGCCATGTGACAGACAGACAATTCCCCTTAGGGCATGTCTGTGTGCCACATGTCACACGTGCCTGAATTCGGGGTGCTAGAGGGTGTCAAAGTGACACCCCCTGCACCCTTGCAGGATTCGGTATTTACCGAATCGGTAAATACCAAATCGGTATTGCCCATTGATTCCTATGGGCTTCAAGGCCCATAGGAATCAATGGGCATTACCGAATCGGTATTTACTGATTCGGTAAATACCGATTTTTACAGATTCGGTAATTCAATTACCGAATTTACCTAAATCTCCCTCCTTCTATTTTACCGATTCATAAATACCGAATCGGTAAAATTCGGTATTTATAAATCGGTAAAATAGAATTACCTACATCTGGCTCTTAATTTGTTATTGGTTTCTTAACTGAGTATTTGTATGGGTAAATGAATGTCCATGTGGTTTGGTGGGGGGGTGTGAGTGCCAAAAAATGTGTGAATAGTTCATTCAGTAGGTATATGAGGTTAAGACTACATGTTATAACAGTTGTTTCAGTGAGTGTATATGTTTATGGGTGTGGTGGTGATGAAATATTTCTATCAATGGTACACCTCCAATAAACTTGAAAAAAAGGCAGTATATGTGACAGTTATATCTAATTAAGTGTGCCTAAGACTTAGTGATTGTATGAGTCACTATATGGATAACTGTATACTTGTAATAGTGATTTTATAACACACTAAGTGTGAGTTACTATCTATATAAATAGATGAAGTGGTGTTTGTATAAGTGTATAGGTGAGTAAAATGTAAGTATAATCAATTGTTTGCATAAGTCAGAAGGATGTCTTTATAAGTGAATAGAATGTGTGCTGGTGTGTAATGTTGAAATAGGCATATAAGTATATTTGATAGTGTTCTGTTGATTATTCACTGCATATAACACTGAATCTATAGGTAAGTGATTAGATGTGGGTATAGTTCTATGAATAACTGAGTGGGTGTTTAGAAATTTCTATTGGTGTGTCCATGGTTTAAAATAGGGCACTTTCTATTTTACAGTGAGTGAAAATTATTATACTAGTGTGTGATGAGGTGTATTTCATTGTCATATGGATGATGTCATCAGTGATGTCATTTGAGATGTCATCAGTGTTGTCATCAGTGATGTCACTGACCATGTCATGAATGATGTAATATGTGACATCATCAGCAGTGGATTGCGGGCGCGCGGGTTATAGTGAGTACAACTAACTATAACGGGGGACTTTCAATGGTTTTGTATGAGTAAAATGTCCAGCTAACTATAACTGGTGTAAAACCTATGGTTTTTTCTGTGAATTTCTAAGGTTTGTTAAATATTAATTCCTAACTATAACATGTGTCAAACCTATGGTTTTTACAGTGAATTTCAAAGGTTTTTTAAATGCTAATTCCTAACTATAACGTCTCAAACCTATAGTTTTTTCAGTGAATTTCTAAGGTTTTTTTTAATGCTAATTCCTAACTATAACGTGTGTTAAACCTATGGTTTTTTCAGTGAATTTCCAAGGTTTTTAAAAATGCAAATTTCAGTATCAATATTTAAATTTTTTATATATTGTTTTTCAACAAACTGCCCTTGTATATTGTAATACATTGACTGTATCCTATAATATGCAACGGCACAGCTAGTTTTTATGATTTGTATAAAGATGAGTTGTATAGTCTACATCTTAAATCAAAATATAAACAGTCAAATTTGTCAATTAATTAAAAAAAAATTCCAACGTGCGCGCACCGTGCGCGCCCCTCGCGCCTTTAAAAAAAAAAAGGTTTTGTTTGCCCTTTGGGGTCCTTCAGGGACCCCATGAAAAGGCCTAGGGGGTCATGGAGTCTCTTCCCTGCCTCCTTTTCACGTTTTCACGTTTTTAAGCTTTTACGAAAATCGGATAATCATCATTTATAAGCGACGGTCGCGCACCGTGCGCGCATGCGTGCGCGCACGTTGCGTGCACGTAAAGTCATGTGACTTGAAAACAACACTTTTGATTGGTTTATAGTAGTTTCCTTTCCAGAATCTTCAAAAACCCCTCCCACTTCCCTCACTATCTCTTTCAGTGTCCTGAGAGAAGGATCTCTGCTTTATTACAGCTTCTTCACTTCAAAATGGCAGCACAGCAGCCACAGAGCTCATCTGATTCGGATATTGTCGTGGTAGAAGAGGAGCCACATGCCAGGAAAGTCAAAGATTCCTTCATCTGGCAATTCTTTTACGTATCCGGAGGGGCAAAAAAAAGTAAAAGCTCCAAAGGTGAAATGTATTATCTGTGGGAGTGTGTTATCAAGGGGAGACCCCAAGAAGAAATACTCTTTCAGTATCCATACTATGAAACGGCATGTAAAGAACGTGCACCCAAATAATTATGCACGTGCGTCTACTAGAGCCCTGGCCAGCGATCTTCTACCTGCTGCGCCCAGCACCTCTTCGGCAACACCATCGCCATCATCAACAGTGCTAGACATCCGGACACATTTTTCAAAAGTGCATATTTCATGCAATGTATGCAAAGAGATGTTATGTTACAGCGAACAGAGTGTGAATTTAATTGATCTTAGGATCTCACAGCACATATGCCGCCGTAGTTAATTTTTAATTCCTTATTTTTATTCCAGCTGAACAATTTTTTGTTACCTGTTTACTTTTTTATTTTTTTAAACAAAAAAAATATAAAATTGTTAAAAAACTACAAAAAAAATACGAAACACAAAAGACAAAAAAACTGTTCTTTTCAGAACTAACCTCACTTCTTAAAGAAGAGCTATATCTTTTATAAACTGTGTCATACTTTTTTTGAATGAATGCATAGTGTATAAATGAATGACTGAAATGACTGAGTGAAAAGGAGAAAAGGATGGATGGAATGAGTGAGGAAAGGGTAGTATGGTGAGTGAGGAAAGGGGAGTCAAAGAGTGACTGAAACAAGAGGACTAAGGGTAGGGGAGTGAGGTACGTGGAGAGAAAGAGTAAGGGAAGGGCAGTAAGGAAAGAAAAGTGAGAGACAAAGAGTGAGAAAAGGGGAGCATGGAACAGAGACAGAGAAGGGTAGTAAGAGATGGAAAGGGAGAAGTAGAGCAGAGTGAAGGGAGTGAAGGTAAGAGAAGTGGAGTAACGGTGAGGGAAGGGGTATAAGGGTGGGGGAAGGGTGGTAATGGAAAGTGAGAGATGGGGAGTGAGGGAGAGAGAAGTGCAGTGAGGGGATGGAGGAACTTAGAAAAGGGGAGTGAGAGAAGGGGAGTAAAGAATTGAGTGACAGAAGGAGAGCGAGGGGGAGTGAGGAAAAGGGAACGGGAATTGAAAGGGTGAAAAATACAGACAGGAGGAAGTGGAGTGGGGAAGGGTAGTGACGGTGAGTGAAGGGCAGTGACACTTAGGGAAGGTATATGAGGGTGAGAGAAGGGGAATTAGAGAGAAGGAAGGAGATTAAGAGAGAGGAAAGGGGACTGAGGGATAAAGTAGGAGTGAAGGAAAAAGAAAGAGAGAGACAGGAGGGGTGAGGGAGAGAGGGAGAGAGAGGGAGAGAGAAAGAGAGGGAGAGGGAGTGTCTGAGAGGGAGTAAGGTGGTTAGACTGAGTGAGACAGAGGGAGAGAGGGAGAGAGAAATGAATTGCAGAGGGAGAAAGGGAGTGATGGTGAGTGAATAACAGTGACAGTTAGGGAAGAAGTATGAGGAAGAGGAAAGATGAGTGAGGGAGAAAGAAGAAAATTAAGACACAGGGAAAGTGAGTGAGGAATAGAAGAGGAATGATAGAAAGAGAGAAGATAGGAGTTTAAGGGTAAGGGAGAGAGAAGGACAGAGTGAGAGAGAGGGAGAGGGAGAGCAAGGAACTGAGAAGGAGTGAGCCAGTGAGACTGAGTGACACAGAGGGAAACAGGGAGAGAAAAATGGATGAAAAAAAGTGAGGGAAGGAATAAGTGAAGGGGACTATGTGAGATGGAGTGAGGCAGTGAGGAAAGGGGAGTGAGGGAAGGTGACTGAGGGAAAAGTACTGAGGGTGAGTGAAAGGCAGTAACAGTGAGAAAAGGGGTATGAGGGTGACGAAAGGGAAGGAGATTAAAAGAGAGAAAAGAGGATTGAGGGATAAAGTAGAAGTGAAGGAAACAGAGAGAAAAACAGGAAGAGTGAGGGAGAGAGAGAGAGAGAGAGATAGAGTGAGAGAGAAAGAGAGGGAGAGTGAGTGACTGAGATGGAGTAAAGCGGTTACACTGAGTGAGACAGAGAGAGAGAGGGAGAGAGAAATGGAGTAAAGGAGAGTGGGGGAGTGGGGGACTCTGCCACGTGGTAAAAAGACGAAGGAGTCCTTTGTCTGGAAGTTTTCACCTTTCCAGAGGGGCACATGAAAGTAAATGCACCGAAGTTCACCTGCAAAATCTGTGGTAGTGTGCTATCTAGTGAAGACCGAAAGAAACACTAGTCTTTTGTTATACACACATTGATTAGGCACGTATAAATTGTAAAAATGTACATTCTAACAACTATGCAAGGGCATCTACCCAAACCTTTGCAGCGAACCCTCCAGTTGCTGTTCCCAGCACTTCATCTGCAGGAGCATCTCATTCATCGACTGCTCTGAATATCCGGCCTCTTTTCGCCAATGTCTACCTCCAATGCAACTTCTGCAATGAGATTCTTTGTTATCTGTTAACTGAGAAGGAGTAAAGCAGTTAGAGTGAGTGAGACAGAGGTAGACAGGGAGAGAAACAAGGATAAAAAAAGTGAGTGAGGGAGTAAACGAAGGGGAGTAAGTGAGATGGAGTGAGGGTGTGATGAAAGAGGAGTAAAGGAAGGAGAGTGAGGGAAGGGGAGAGAGAGATGCAGAGTGAGGGGGAGTGAGGAAAAGGGAGCGGGAAAGTGAAGTGGTGAAAAATACAGATAGGATGAAGTGCAGAGGGAGAAAGGGATTGACGGTGAGTAAAGAACAGTGACAGTTAGGGAAGTAGTATGAGGAAGAGGGAAGATGAGTGAGGGAGAAGGAAGAAAATTAAGAGACAGGGAAACTAAGTGAGGAATAGAAGAGGATTGATAGAAAGAGAGAGAAAAGAAGTTTAAGGGTAAGGGAGAGAGAGGGACAGAGTGAGAGAGGGAGAGAAAGAGTAAGGGACTGAGAAGGAGTGAGCCAGTGAGACTGAGTGACACAGAGGGAAACAGGGAGAGAAACATGGATAAAACAAAGTGAGGAAAGGAATAAGCAAAGGGGAATAAGTGAGATGGAGTGAGAGGCAGTAACAGAGAGAAAAGGGGTATGAGGGTGACACAAGGGAATGAGAGAGAAGGAAGGAGATTAAGAGAGAGGAAAGGGAACTGAGGGATAAAGTAGGAGTGAAGGCAACAGAAAGAGAAATACAGGAAGATTGAGGGAGAGAGAGAGAGGGATAGAGTGAGAGAGAAAGAAAGAGAGAGTGAGTGACTGAGAGGGAGTAAAGTGGTTACACTGAGTGAAACAGAGGGAGAAAGGGAGAGAGAAATGGAGTGAATGAGAGTGGGGAGTAAAGGAACTTCATCATCTGACTCAGATGTGGAGTTTGTTGAAGAGCAGCCACATGGTAAGAAGACCTAGGAGTTCTTTATCTGGAAGTTTTTTACCTTTCCAGAGGGGCACAAGAAAATAAATGCACCGAAGTTCACGTGCAAAATCTGTGGTAGTGTGCTATCTAAAGGAGAACGAAAGAAACACTAGTCTTTTAGTATACACACAATGATTAGGCACATACAAAATGTGCATCCTAACAACTATGCAAGGGCATCTACCCAAACCCTTGCAGTGAACCCTCCAGCTACTGTCCCCAACACTTCATCTGCAGGAGCATCTTCTTCATCGACAGCTCTAAATATCCGCCCACTTTTCGCCAATGACCATCTCCGATGCAGCTTCTGCAATGAGATTCTTTGTTATCTGTTAACCAAGAAGAAGTAAGGCAGTTAGAGTGAGTGAGACAGACGTAAACAGGGAGAGAAACATGGATGAAAAATTAGTGAGTGAGGGAGTGAACTAAGGAGAGTAAGTGAGATGGAGTGGGGGATTGACAAAAGAGGAGTAAAGAAAAGGGAGTTAGGTAAGGGGAGTGAGGGAAAAATACTGAGGAAGAGTGAAAGGCAGTAACAATGAGAGAAAGGGTTTGAGGGTGACGAAAAGGGAATGACAGAAAAGGAAGGAGATTGAAAGAGTGCAAAAGGGACTCAGGGATAAAGTAGGAGTGAAGTAAACAGAAAGGGAAAGAGAGGAAGGGTGAGTAAGAGAGAGAGAGGAAGAGAGAAAGAGAGGGAGAACGAGTGACTGACCGGGAGTGAAGTGGTGAGACTGAGTGAGACAGAGGGAGAGAGAGAGAGAGAAATGGAGTGAAGGCGAGTGAGGGACATAAAAAATGAGAGTTAGCAAAAGTGAATGAGGAAAGGGGAGTAAGGGAAGGGGACTGACGGATGGAGTGAGAGAAAGAGAGTGAGGTGGAATGAGAGAAGTGGAGTGAGTGAAAGAGAGTGAGGGATGATGTGAAGGAAAGAGAGTAAGGGGAGAGTGAGAAGAGACTGAGCGATACAGCAAGAAAAGGGTAGTGATGGAGGAATATAGGAAAGAGAAGTGAGGGACAGAGAGGGGAAAGAGGGAGTTGGACAAGGTGAGTGAGGGTAAAGGAAGAGTATTGATGGTGAGAGAAGGAGTGTAAAGGTGAATGAAGGGGAGTAAGGAGAATGAGAGAAGATGGTAAGATGAAGAAAAAGAAGGCGAGTAAGAGAGAGAGTGAAGAAAGGAAATGAGAGAAAGAGAAGTAATACAGTGATGAAAAGGACTTTTTTGTTTGTCATACTTACCTTATAAATAATGACAAGTTATTAATACTTTTTTAATAAAAATATAGTATCTGTGGAAGACAAGAAAAATTGAGCTATAATATATATTTCATAATACAAAAGGAAGTAGGAGTGAAGGAAACAGAAAGGGAAAGAAAGGAAGGATGAGGGAGAGAGAGAAGGAGACAGTGACAGACAAAGAGAGGGTGAGCAAGTAACTGACAGGGAGTGAAGTGGTTAGACTGAGTGAGACAGAGGGAGAGAGGGAGAGAGAAATGGAGTGCAGGGGAGTGAGAGACTAAAGGAATGAGAGTTAGCAAAAGGGAATAAGGAAAGGGGAATAAGGGAAGTGTATTGTCGGATGGAGCAAGTGAAAGAGCGTACGGGTGAGTGAGGGAAGGGAAGCAAGAGAAAGGGAATGGGACTGATGCACAGTGAGGAGAACGTGAAGTGGGGAAGAGGACTCAGATTGAATGAAGGGCAGTGACAGTGGGGGAAGGGATATAAGATTGAGGGAAAGAAGGTGATTGAAAAAGAAGCATATTTATAGAAAGAGAGAAAATAAAAGGAAGAGTAGTGAAGAGAGAGGGAGACAGTGAAAGAGAAGAGATGGCTTGGCAGTTTGGGCTGGACTGTTCCTATGAGGCACAGGGTCAGACTGATTTGCATATGGGCATGTCTGAACTGGGGTGGCAGAGTGGGCTAAAGAACGGTGATGGATCAAACCCAGATATGTTGACTGGGTGTGAGTGTTTGATTGGTTCAGATGCTCTGTCCATCACCACCCCCTTTTGTACCGATTTATAAGAAAGGCCAAAAAGATTTTCAATAACTATACCTTCGTCTTGCAATACAACAAGCATATACATAAGAAATTCCTGACAATCTTGCTGAATATTCTGCGAAAATTGATTTAGACCAGAACATATGTCTAAAACATTTCGAATTTCAGAAACACTTTCTATTTTTGTTTTATCGCTGCTACATTTCTCAAAGACAGAATTCAACAAACAACAAAATCTTTGATCCCGAATTTCAACAATCTGTTGTTGTAAAGTTTGAAGAAAAAAAACAACATTAACCACTACATTAGCATAGCAGTTGATACCAGAACTTTTTTCAAACTGAAATCCAACAACCTCTTCAATACTATCCTTTTTCTTTTTGCTTACAATTACAGGTTCATCTAGTTTTTTTCTTTTCTCTACAACCTCGCTACGATTTTTCTCATATCTTCTTTTTCGACCTACCACAAGCTTTTCAAATAAAGGATATTGAGGTAAATTTGGAGCATATTCTCTTCTTAACCTATTATACTCTTTCACACAATTTAGATCTGCACTAATCTTTGTCTCATCAAAATTAATCAAGTATAATCCAGATAAAGTTCTGACTCGAGATAAAGCAACATATGCCATACCCTCCTTGAACACAGTACTTCCAATATTCACCAAAGCACTATCTACACTTAAACCTTGAGATTTATGAATAGTCACCGCATATGCTAAACAAACAGGAAACTGTTTTCAGTGGACATATAAATCTTTTACAAGCAAAAATCGAGTCGAACGACTCAGTTGTTGTACTTCTTCAATTTCATCAAATTTGATTTTCATAAATTCAATGTCATCTCTATTTGGGTAATTCACAAAATCAACAACATGACCCATTGCTCCATTTACTAAACCTCTTTCCACATGTAAATTACGTCGTAAAATTATCCGACAATTTAAACATGCATATAGATTCTTTTCTAAACCAGCCGTTTTAGATATTGATTTGTCTATAGAATCCAATTTTGACTTCAACCTTTCTGACAAAATAATAGTAGCTCCTTCATGCTCTATTCTATCAATAGCTTTCAGTTTTATAATTTCTTGATTTTCTAACTTTAACATTTTTTCATTGAAGATTGAACATTCTTGTAGAGTTGGCATCAAGCATATCACTGATTTATTTTCTGCAATTGTTCTATATATATTCTCTGCACCAACATTTTCATTTGGAAACAAATTTGAAAGTAATCATGCCTGTATAGCTTCTTTGCCATGTTCACTCACGTTTCCAATTCTTATATCTTGAAGAATACTTTTATAATCAGCATCCTTTGCCTGTCGCATATTTTGAATGAGTTCTGTATATTTGAAATATAACCATATATTAACATTTCCTATACTTCCCAGGCACTTTCTGGTATCTTCATGTGTAAGGGTTTTAAATACTGGTTGTCCTTTCACAGGAGTTAGCTGTAGTAGATCTCCAAAACGATGACGTGTTTGCCTCCAAATAACACATCATACTCTGTTTTAAGAATTTGTTGCATTCTTAAATGCACAAAAGCAAGCATTAAATTTGATACCATGCTTAACTCATCAGTAATGAGAAGTTTCATTTTTTTCAGGACTCTGGAAACTTCACAACAAGCTTCTCCAGATAGCTTGTGGTATTCTAATTTATTTTCGTGCTCTACTGGCAGCATCAATAAACGATATAAAGTAATCCCTTTAATGTTATGTGCTGCCAACCCAGTTGGAGCGGTAACAACACAAGAGAGTGACGACTCAGTTGTTTTCTGTAGATATGTTGCAATTCCTTTAATTAGAAAACTTTTTCCAGCTCCTGCTTCTCCACTCACGTACAGTTGGACAGGTATAAATGATGTACATGAACACACTTTTTTCTCATGACATAAACCATGCTCAATCTGCTCTGTCACTTCATCATATATTTGTTTTTGCTCAACATTTACTTGTTTTTCCAATTCTTCGAAGTTTATTACATCCTCCTGAGCTTGTTCCATTGCTCTTTCCACCTCATCCATGGCAGTGGCTGCTTCATTTTGGATAATTGGTCCTCCTTGTGGATCCTGACTCAACGAAGCTGAAATTTGACTGTCTTGAGAACTGTCTCTAACAATCTCTGCTGCAATTGTAGCTTCTTGCCGTATTTCCTCGTTCAACATTTGTAGATAATTAGTAAAAACAGGATATTCTATAGTATTTTTGGTTGCGTTGAATGAATCTTCATAACTGAGAAAATCTCCAAGTAGTTCCTCTTCTGTACGCCATGGCTTAAAGAGTTGCAAAAGAGCTAAATAGTAAAATTCCCTTTTGTCAGGAGTTTCGCAACTCAGTTTTTGATGATTAATCAAATGTCCTTTTCTTTGTTTCACCAGACATCCTTCAGATCTAATAACAGCATATAGACCTTTATTGATATCTTCTGTAATATTCCTCTTAAAAGTATAGCTTTGCAGTACTTCATACAGACAAACATTTTAAAGATGATTACTTCTATTTGGATAGTATGTATCCAACATATTTGTCTTCAAAATATCTGTACTGTTTGGTTCTCTCACTGCTAAATACTCAATTTCTTGTACAGATTTCAAAACTCGGTTTCGTGTTCTTGCAAGACCTAAACTCACCCAAATGATTGTTCTTGATTTGGCATATAGACTTGCAGATGATAAGCGATCTGAACATTCATATGCTCCAATTTCTCGATGAGACAACATCTTCAAACTGTAGCTGTACAATTTCATACTTAGGCTCTTTTCATGAGAAATTTCCTCCCACATTTCCTTTAGTTCTGTCTTTTCAGATTTCGTAATGTAAGACGTTACATATCGAGCCACAGCAATGGAGTTGTCTGCAACATATTGAATATCCATGTTAACATTCCACATGGACAAAATGACTGGGTTATAGTCATTTATGTATTTTGACTCTTCATTTCTTCTTAAGTTGTAGGTATTTTTCGGTGATTTTCTTGTGACAGTATGTTGCAAAGATGACATAAAATTATTCACTCTTCCTTTTGATATTACTGGTCGTGGAAATCCAAAACGACATTTTGTGTAGAACTTGTCCTTTGATTTGGACTTTCGACGACAGTATTTTCCACAACGATGGGTTTGAAACCGTAAGACTTGATGTTTTAAATTCTTTTGTTCTGTACTTTTAGGAACAGCACATGTAGAATACTGTTCAATAAAACTCATCACTGTGTCATCCGAATCTGTTCCAAATTTGTGGGCATCTTTGATCCATAGCAGCATATGTATGTGAAGAGCACCTCTTGCTTGATACTCCTTTCTCCAAAAGAAATCCAGAACCTCTCCAAGAGGAGGATTTTTTTTGTTTGTAATAAAAGACATCATAGCTTCAAATCTATGATTGAAATACCTGCATGCATTAACTGGATCCAGGAAGCACAGTTCTCCAGGTGTCTTGTATTCTATATTTTCTATGTTTGCATTTGCCTCTAGAAGAAATTGAAGTAAATCTTCCCAAGCATACTCAGCACAGCTTAGAGTAAGGAACCATGTAGGAGTTCCTAAGTTTCTTAGCATATATTTCAAATCCCCATGATGACGATACCAATACTCGTTAGTACCACGCTGACATGCCATGAGATTAATTAGCTGAGATTCCAAAACAGTGTCTTTCTGTTGGACTTTATCCATAAAGTCCCTTGCCGAAACATTCTGCAGATGTACTCCACTTTTTAGTATATGGTTCACTGCAGAAGAAAGTCCAGACAAGTCACTCTCAAACAGAAGATGAAACAAATATGGAATACATTGGCGAAACCTTAGATCTTCTGCATATAATCTTGATGTCCGGTATTCAGATGCAGGAATCTGCACAGGTCGGTCATTATATCGTCCACCTTGACCTGTTGGAAATAACTGAGGAAAACAACGAGCCTCCAAGCTTTCTTCCCATACAGCAATGGGACTTCCTTTTGCTTCTTTCATTTGGAATAACTCGATAGCATTCCCCATTACTTCTTTGGAATGCAGTGGATGAACACTATAATGTTCATAAATTTGTTCACTTCTGGACACATCCACTTTTTCAATTTGTCCAGCTGACAAATCACTGTCCTCTTCTACAGTTGTTTCCTCTTCTCCTACATAAACATTTTTGAAGTATTGATTGTTTTTTACCAAATAGAGCGGCGCCTTTTTCACTTTCCTAACATCCACTAATTCTTGCCAGATTTTCTTACTCTTTGTAGGAACGCCATCAACTAGAATAACTAGAGGTTCCTCTTCCACATTTTCTACACCAATTGTTTCAATATTTTTCTTTAAATCTAGAGGCAAATAGACAACTCTTCCCTTTAATCCTCTCTGTAAATCTGAAGGAGGCAATTTCCCTGCCTTAGGCTCCATACGAACAATAGCCTGAAATGGATGCACACATTGAATCAGAATAGACTCATAGGTATTTAAATCCATCAGTTCAGAAGGAGTATTTACCAACTCAAGATTATTATGTACAGCTCTAGCAGGCATTTTGTTTTCATTTAATTTATTATACCAATATTTACAAATATGTTGATCAGAACCCAAATCAAAACAATACTCTACCAACAAATAAGTTGCAAAATCCTTCCACTCATTATTATTTTCCTTTTCACTTTTTACATATAAATCAACTAACCTAGTCTGATTCTTATAATTAGTTCGTCAACAACACACACAAGAAAAGTTTGGCCTTTCACCTGAAATGAACTTAAACCTTGTAATTACTTGGTCAAAATTTTCTGTACTAAAATTCTGTACATTTTCTTCCAAATGTCCTTCTATTACTGTATCAGTTTCTGCACTGTCCTCTTTTTCACAAAAGTAACTAACATCAATTTCTTCACAAATGTTCTTTACATCTAAGACAGATCCAAGCAAAAGAGCACTGTTTAACTGTTTTAGCTTAAGTGCTGGACTTGTTGCATAATACAACCTTCTCACTAATTTCCTCACTTCAATATGATGCACTGCTAACATCCTAAAATGGTGAAAACCACTCTGGCATACTTTTCTAGAAAGAGAAGCCAGAGAATGCCCTTTCAAACCCGCTTTTTTCTCTCAGTCTGCAAGGGTCTAATTCTTGCAACATCTTAATCTTTTGTTTAACACTTTTCTTAGTATACTTACGTAAGAAATTGCAAAAAAAATCAATTGAGTTATGTCGTACACTACAAATACTACTACAATTCCAAGTGTACACTGGAGCCTAAGGACGTCTCCCTAAAACTTCATCAGTTAACACCTCTTCTGCATTTCTAGGCACAATTTTCTCTTTTTCAATCGGACAACCGTCCTTCACCTCATATGCTCGACCACTGGTTTCAACTGCATGCAACTGACTTTAGAGCAATACAGTTGTGTGTAGGCAGTGTATGGTATCAAGCAAGGGCTACGAGTAAAAAGCACTGGATGTCCTAAAGCCTAACTCACTTCATGAGTACATGTATTCCCATGTCTTATAAAATATACACCGAGCAAGTGATTCTGTCACAATATTTAAAAAAACACACTGACTCACATTCTGAATGAAAACAGATAGAAATATGCCTTGCAATTCACTGAAATGAATACTACATGTTACAGAGAGAGTTAGTATGGCATTTCTACAGCACAGCCAGAATCATCAGTACACAGCATGGAGACTATTTGCGAATTAAGAGGCCTGACAGATGTACTGCATAGCAGTTTCTAGCACTACATATCCTAAAGCCTGACACATTTCATCAGAATATGTATTCCCATATTTTTAAACATATCAACTAAGCAAATTATTACAATTGTACAAAAAGACTCTCTTGAATCATTTTTAATTCAAAATCATAAGTGTATTCTTCAAACATTTCATACTGTAATAAAACATCCAGCATGATTTCATCTGGAATTTCGTTTGCATTGTCCTCAACTTCAAAATTTGCAACTTGAAACTCAATGTCATCTACTGCTTGTATCAAGTCATGGTCCAAACTTTGATCAAAAAAATCACTGCTTAAATCTCTTTCTCCATTATCTTGTTTATCAATGTTATCCTCAAAAGGTACATTTAAGTCCTCTATGACATCGATGGAAATTTCAAAATTGACGTGAAAGTTGTCCTGATTTTGATCCATTATATATAGTACAATGTTGCTGGACCTTGCAAAAAAATATAAACACTTAATTATATCATTTTTACTAATAGATAATACAAAACTAGCTTTATCAACTTCATAAGTACATGTATTCCCATATTTTTAAACAGATCAAATCAACTAAGCAAATTATTCCGCCACATTCTTCTGAAATGAAAACTGACTCACACTGTGATCTTAGACACATAACAATATCCCTTGCAAATCAGTAAAATGATTACTACAGTAAAAGGGGGTCTTGCTGGGAGTGTTCTTTAAGGGTTTACAGCACTGCAGTAGTGTTGAAAGAGTTTAGAATATTTTTCTAGGGATGGAGTTTCAGGGTTTAGGACAAGGAGGTGGTGTTCAAGCAGTGTAGAGAGTCAAGGTGGGACTGAGAATGTACTGATGAAAATTCACTGAAATGATTACTACATGCTACAGAGACAGTTGCTTTTGTATTTCAACAGCACACCCAGCATCTAAATTGCACAGCATCAACACATTTTGGGAATTAAGAGGCCTGAGACACATACTGCATAGGACTTTCTACAACTACATCTCCTAATTCATGACTCACTTCATGATTTAGGTGATGTAGCACACAGAGAGAGAGAAAGTACAAACAGAGACAAAATGGTACAGGCAAAGGGTGCGAGACTACAGGCAGAGAGAGGAAAGATTTAACATGATAGCGCTGTCTAATACACACCAGCAGCCATATGATAATAGGCCTCTGCAGATGTACATGAGAGGGTGCAGGCAGAGGGTGCAGGCAGAGGGAGAGGGATGGTACAGACAGAAAATGAGATAATGCAGGCAGAGACTAAACTGGTACAGGCAGAGGATAGATGGTGCAGGGCTGCAGGAAGAGGGACAGATGGTGCAGTCAGAGAAAAGATGGTGCAGAGAGAGGGTGATATGGTTCAAGCAGAGACACAGATAGTGCAAGCGGACACAGACATTGTACACACAAAGGATAAAATGGTACAACAGAGAAGAAATACTAGAAACAGTGAGACAAATGCTACATGCAGAGGCAAATTGGAGTACAGAGAGGGGGAGATAGTAAAGACAGAGATAAAATGGTACAAGCAGAGGCTGCAAGACTACAGGCAGAGAAGGAAAAGATTTAATATGGTAGCGCTGTCTAATACACACCAGCAGCCATATCATAATAGGCCTCTGCAGATGTACATGAGAGGGTGCAGGCAGAGGGTGCAGGCAGAGGGAGAGGGATGGTACAGACAGAAAATGAGATAATGCAGGCAGAGACTAAACTGGTACATGCAGAAGATAGATGGTGCAGGGCTGCAGGCAGAGGGACAGACGGTGCAGTCAGAGAAAAGATGATGCAGAGAGAGGGTGAGATGGTTCCAGCAGAGACACAGATAGTGCAAGCAGATACATACATGGTACACACAGAGGATAAAATGGTACAACAGAGAAGAAATGCTGGAAACAGTGAGACAAATACTACACTACTAATACTTCTCGCAAGACTCTATGAGATTGGCCTTAGGGGGACGGTGCTCAGCTGGTTTTCATCTTTCCTAGCTGGCCGCCGACAAACGGTCTGGGCCTCCCCAGACTCGGCCGTGATGCCGCCATTGGGAGTCGGGGTTCCGCAGGGCTCTATACTGAGCCCGACCCTCTTTAACATCTTAATGACCCCTCTGGCGGTGTTGGCGGAGTCGTTTGGGGCCCAGATCGTATCCTATGCCGACGACACCCAGATCCTCTTTTCTTGTAAGAGGGGAGGAGACTTCAACGGAGAGAGTATCCGGGATTGCCTTGAGGCTGTTTTTAAATGGTTTCAGCTGAACAACCTCAAGTGCAACTCAGATAAGTCTGAGGTACTCTTCTTCGGGTGTGCGTCGGATCCTGACTGGCAAGCTTGGTGGCCCATTAACATGTTTCCCCCATCCTGTCCATCTCAAGTAGCTAAGAACTTGGGGGTCAAGATGGACAAGGGTCTGACGTTGAGATCCCAGATCCTAGGGGTGACGGGCACATGTTTTGGCCTCCTCAAGACGTTGAGAAGGTTTTTACCTCTCTTGTCTGAGGAACACAGGAAGCTGACCGTGCAGGCTCTGATTGGCTCTAGGTGGGATTATTCTAATGTCCTCTACCTGGGCCTGCCAGAGTATCTGTTGCAGCGGCTCCAAGTTGTGCAGAATGCTGCCGCGAGGGCCATTTATGGCCTAAATAGGCGAGCCAGCGTTGCCGGCCTTCTGCAGACCCTACATTGGCTGCCTATCCGTAAACGGATCGCCTTTAAGGCATTAACTTTGGCCTACAAAGCCCTCCATGCTGTGGGAGCTAAGTATCTCCAAAGGAGACTCGCCTTTTACCACCCTGCCCGCTCTCTTAGATCAGAATCTCTGTTTCTGGCGGTGGTGCCGCGCGTAAAGAGAGCTCGCACTGGAGGCCGCTCCTTTGGACTGCTGGCGCCACAGCTGTGGAACACCCTGCCGCTGACACTCCGTGGAGCTACTAGTTTACTTGCATTTAGGAAAGGCCTAAAAACTTGGTTGTTTGCCCTATAGGCTGTTCTTCCTTTTCCTTTCTGTTCTGCCTTCCACTCTGTTTTTATCACTGTGTTGTGTTATTCTGCTGTAGGTCTCATTATTAAAGCGCCGGGACACTCTTTTTGAGTAGCCGCGCGCTATATAAAAATAAATATAACATAACATAACATAACATGCAGAGGCAAATTGGAGTACACAGAGGGGGAGATAGTAAAGACAGAGATAAAATGGTACAAGCAGAGGGTGCAAGACTACAGGCAGAGAAGGAAAATATTTAACATGGTAGAGCAGTCTAATACACAACAGCAGCCATATCATAATAGGCATCTGCAGATGTACATGAGAGGGTGCAGGCAGAGGGTGCAGGCAGAGGGTGCAGGCAGAGGGAGAGGGATGGTACAGACAGAAAATAAGATAATGCAGGCAGAGACTAAACTGGTACAGGCAGAGGATAGATGGTGCAGGACTGCAGGCAGAGGGACAGATGGTGCAGTCAGAGAAAAGATGGTGCAGAGAGAGAGTGAGATGGTTCAAGCAGAGACACAGATAGTGCAAGCAGACACAGACATGGTACACACATAGAATAAAATGGTACAACAGAGAAGAAATGCTGGAAACAGTGAGAGAAATGTTACATGCAGAGGCTAATTGGAGCACACAGAGGGGGAGATAGTGAAAACAGAGGTAAAATGGTACACGCTGAGGGTGCGAGACTACAGGCAGAGAAGGAGAAGATTTAACAAGGTAGCGCTGTCTAATACACACCAGTAGCCATATCATAATAGACCTCTGCAGATGAACATGAAAGGGTGGAGACAGAAGGTGCAAGCAGAGGGAGAGGGATGGTGCAGACAGAAAATGAGATAATGCAGACAGAGACTGAACTGGTACAGGCAGAGGATAGGTGGTGCAGGACTGCAGGCAGAGGGACAGATGGTGCAGTCAGAGAAAAGGTGATGCAGAGAGAGGGTGAGATAGTTCAAGCAGAGACACAGATAGTGCAAGCAGACACAGACATGGTACACACAGAGGATAAAATGGTACAACAGAGAACAAATGCTGGAAACAGTGAGAGAAATGTTCAATGCAGAGGCTAACTGGAGCACACAGAGGGGGAGATAGTGAAGACAGAGATAATATGGTACAAGCAGAGAGTGCGAGACTACAGGCAGAGAAGGAAAAGATTTAACATGGTAGCGCTGTCTAATATATACCAGCAGCCATATCATGATAGGCCTCTGCAGATGAACATGAGAGAGTGCAGGCAGAGGGTGCAGGCAGAGGGAGAGGGTTGGTGAGGACAGAAAATGAGATAATGCAGACAGAGACTAAACTGGTACAGGCAGAGGATAGATGGTGCTTGGCTGCAGGCAGAGGGCCAGATGGTGCAGTCAGAGAAAAGATGGTGCAGAGAGAGGGTGAGATGGTTCAAGCAGAGACACAGATAGTACAAGCAGACACAGACATGGTACACACAGAGGATGAAATGGTACAACAGGGAAGAAATGCTGGAAACAGTGAGAGAAATGTTACATGCAGAGGCTAATTGGAGCACACTGAGGGGAAAACAGTGAAGACAGAGATAAAATGGTACAAACAGAGGGTGCAAGACTACAGGCAGAGAAGGAAAAGATTTAACATGGTAGCGCTGTCTAATACACACCAGCAGCCATATCATAATTGGCCTCTGCAGATGTACATGAGAGGGTGCAGGCAGAGGGTGCAGGCAGAGGGAGAGGGATGGTACAGACAGAAAATGAGATAATGCACGCAGAGACTAAACTGGTACAGGCAGAGGACAGATGGTGCAGGGCTGCAGGCAGAAGGACAGATGGTGCAGTCAGAGAAAATATGGTGCAGAGAGAAAGTGAGATGGTTCAAGCAGAGACACAGATAGTGCAAGCAGACACAGACATGGTACACACAGAGGATAAAATGGTACAACAGGGAAGAAATGCTGGAAACAGTGAGAGAAATGTTACATGCAGAGGCTAATTGGAGCACACTGAGGGGAAAATAGTGAAGACAGAGATAAAATGGTGCAAACAGAGGGTGCAAGACTACAGGCAGAGAAGGACAAGATTTAACATGGTAGCGCTGTCTAATACACACCAGCAGCCATATCATAATTGGCCTCTGCAGATGTACATGAGAGGGTGCAGGCAGAGGGTGCAGGCAGAGGGAGAGGGATGGTACAGACAGAAAATGAGATAATGCACGCAGAGACTAAACTGGTACAGGCAGAGGACAGATGGTGCAGGGCTGCAGGCAGAAGGACAGATGGTGCAGTCAGAGAAAATATGGTGCAGAGAGAAAGTGAGATGGTTCAAGCAGAGACACAGATAGTGCAAGCAGACACAGACATAGTACACACAGAGGATAAAATGGTACAACAGGGAAGAAATGCTGGAAACAGTGAGAGAAATGTTACATGCAGAGGCTAATTGGAGCACACTGAGAGGAAAAAAGTGAATACAGAGATAAAATGGTACAAACAGAGGGTGCAAGACTACAGGCAGAGAAGGAAAAGATTTAACATGGTAGCGCTGTCTAATACACACCAGCAGCCATATCATAATTGGCCTCTGCAGATGTACATGAGAGGGTGCAGGCAGAGGGTGCAGAGGGAGAGGGATGGTACAGACAGAAAATGAGATAATGCACGCAGAGACTAAACTGGTACAGGCAGAGGACAGATGGTGCAGGGCTGCAGGCAGAAGGACAGATGGTGCAGTCAGAGAAAATATGGTGCAGAGAGAGGGTGAGATGGTTCAAGCAGAGACACAGATAGTACAAGCAGACACAGACATGGTACTCACAGAGGATAAAATGGTACAACAGGGAAGAAATG
Source organism: Lissotriton helveticus (assembly GCF_964261635.1). NCBI lineage: Eukaryota > Metazoa > Chordata > Amphibia > Caudata > Salamandridae > Lissotriton > Lissotriton helveticus. The sequence continues at coordinate 657,424,197 of NC_136072.1, forward strand.
CTGGAAACAGTGAGAGAAATGTTACATGCAGAGGCTAATTGGAGCACACTGAGGGGAAAATAGTGAAGACAGAGATAAAATGGTACAAACAGAGGGTACAAGACTACAGGCAGAGAAGGAAAAGATTTAACATGGTAGCGCTGTCTAATACACACCTGCAGCCATATCATAATTGGCCTCTGCAGATGTACATGAGAGGGTGCAGGCAGAGGGTGCAGGCAGAGGGAGAGGGATGGTACAGACAGAAAAAGAGATAATGCACGCAGAGACTAAACTGGTACAGGCAGAGGACAGATGGTGCAGGGCTGCAGGCAGAAGGACAGATGGTGCAGTCAGAGAAAATATGGTGCAGAGAGAAAGTGAGATGGTTCAAGCAGAGGCACAGATAGTGCAAGCAGACACAGACATGGTACACACAGAGGATAAAATGGTACAACAGAGAGGAAATGCTGGAAACAGTGAGAGACATGTTACATGCAGAGGCTAATTGGAGCACACAGAGGGGGAGATAGTGAAGACTGAGATAAAATGGTAAAAGCAGAAGGTGCGAGACTACAGGCAGAGAAGGAAAAGATTTAACATGGTAACGCTGTCTAATACACACCAGCAGCCATATCATAATAGGCCTCTAAAGATGCACATGAGAGGGTGAAGGCAGAGGGTGCAGGCAGAGGGAGAGGGATAGTGCAGACAGAAAATACATTTCCCATTTACAGCACTATTTCTATACCAGCATTTAATCAAAACATGAGACACAATATCAAAATTAAGAGTACCCTATAAGCAGAGAGATGCAAACTGTGAGGAGACACAGGTGACATTATAGAAAAAGGTGCAACTATAATTCTTTAATTTACACAGACACTCAGTGTGATCCTAGTCAAAAATGTTAAAACTTTACATTTTACCAAAACACATATAACACAGTAAATCGTTTAAGAGACAGAACACAGCCCATGTATATGAGCACTACATTACAGTGCAGAAACCTGACTCATTTCCAAAATACATTTCCAATATGCACCATTAGTTTTTTTGCCAGCATTACATCCAAACATGAGACACAATGCAAGAAGATAGAGGCCCAATATGCTTGTAAATCTGCCCAAGAGTGTATACAGGACTCTATCTATATTAAGTGGGTCATTACTAAGAGCAGGTCTAATAAAACAGAGAGTATTATGAAGAAAGCAGAGGAGGGAGTATAAAAAGAAAGGGGAACAATAGGGGACAGTAAAGACAACCACAATAGAGGGAACACAAGAAACAGTTAAAAAATAAGGAAAGAGTGGAAATTTCAGAAAACAAAGGACAGTATAAGCAGAAAGAGGTAGACTGTGAGGACAGACAGGGGAGATTGTAGAAAAAGATCAAAATGTAATTCTTTCATGTAGAAAGACACTCAGTGTGATCCTGTACCAAAAATGTAAAACCATATATTTTACCAAAACACATTTCCCATCCTAAAACATTTAACTGACTAAAAACATTCAATGTATATGACCACTACATTTCTATTAACAATCCTAAGTTAATTTTCAAATATATTCTAAATTTACTGCAATAGTTTTCCCAACATTACAACCAAAAACAATACATGGTGCAGGGCTGCAGGCAGAGGAGAGTTGATGCAGACAGAGGGCAGATAAAACAGAGACAGGGTAATATGGTTCACACAGAGAGACAAATGGTGCACACAGACACAGAGATAATGCACACAAAGGGATAACATGGTACAGCAAGAAATAAATGCTGCAAACAGAGAAAGAAAAGTAACATGCAGAGTGGAGATGAAACACACAGAGAGAGAAATAATACATACAGAGAGAAAATGGTACAGAAAAAGGGTGAAAAGCTACAGGCAGAAAGAGAAAAGTAAATTATTCTGCCAGAATCTTCTGAAATGAATACTGACTCACACTGTGATCTTAGACACATAACAGAAATCCTTGCAAATCAGTCAAATGATTACTACAGTGAAGGGGGGTTCTGGCTAGTAGTGTTGTATAAAGAGAGCAAGGGTGAGGGAGAGAGAAAGAGGGAGACAATGAGAGGGAAGGAAAAACAAAAGGAAGTAAATCAGATGGAGAGAGGTCGTTAGAAAAGAGGAGTAAAGGAAAGGGATAATGACAGTGATGAAAGAGATATGAGGGTGAGGAAAGGAGAGTGAGAGAAAAAAAAGCATATTAAGAAAAAGGAAAAAGGAGTAAGTGAAACAAAAGGATGTATAGAAAAAGAGAGCAAGGAAAAAGAACAGTGGTGGAGAGAAAAGAAGACAGTGTGAGAGAGTGAAAGAGAGGGAGAGGGAGTAACTTCCACATTAGAACTCATTTTTATTATTAACTTAAAGTGCACAACATATATCCCCTTACAAATTAATAACTCACTTTTAAAAATGCTTTTGAAGATTTAGAACAGTGTCAATCACACACCGGATTTTCTTAAGCAGAATCTCTGAAATATACCTCAGACACTGCAACCACAAAATTGGCCCTGATTCCCTCTCATATTTCACACATATCCATGTACATAACCAATAAAATTTCTTCCCACACGAATTCAAAACCAAACTAACATTTTAATTGGTTGTACATTTCAACACTTTCAAACTCACGTAATGTTCAACCTTCCCCCACTGCTCTCTCTGCCTGTTACCATGGTAACTATCCATAGAACACCTATCTGAACTCAAAAGGTGAAACGTTCATCACTCAATGTTGCAAACCAAACCAGCAAGTGTGTTTGACTTCTCAGTATACCAGCTTATCCTGTGCAATGTGTATTTCAATTACTTTTTCTAAAGCAATAGTATTATTCCTTTTAAAAAACAGTAGTATGCACCCTAGTTTTCAATGTTAAATTATCAGAAACCACCAATCATTTCTTTTTTTTTTTCAAGTGCACTGAATCTCATCCACATTTTTTTCTAAACTCCTATTTTTCAAACTGCCATTTCTTTTCCAGAGCCCATCTGAGTACAACCAGATCTGCCTTCAAGATGCTTAGAGTGTGGATTGTAGCACACAGTTTTATTTTCTGGAGTGAAAGGTATGCAGCAAATAGATGCTTTCTCAACCTTGATTTACCAAATGTGGATAGTATGTGGATTGGCCAGAGAGGACTGAGATGTCACCAATTGATGAAATTGGTAAAATCCTTTTTGCATCTCCCACACCCTGACCTCATAATTGTGCACTGTGGTGGGAATGACCTGTGCACTTTGACTGGGGTAGGTCTGGAAATGCTTTTAAAGGACACCTTTGGGCAATTGATGTCACTTTTTCCACAAACTGCCTTTGTATATTCTAATATATGCCATCCCAGTGTCATATGCTGATGACACTCAGCTCCATTTCCCATTTAAGTCACTCACCCCAGCGTTTAAATTGGCCTTCTCAGAAGGAATGAAGGCGGTCTCACTATGGATGGCCTCAAATTTCCTACAGTGCAATGTGGGAAAAACAGAGGTTGTGCTTTTTGGGGAAGCCAAACTGCTGTGGACCCCTGACTGACTGGTGGCCGTTAGATCTAGGCCCTGTTCCTAGCCCTAAACAGATGGTGAAGAACTTGGGTGTACGGTTGGACCAGGATTTATCTATGAAGGACCACGTAAACAATACTGTAGGATCTTGCTTTCATATAATTAGACTCCTTTGCAAAGTGTTTCCTTTACTTCCAGACACCACTAGGATAACTTTGGTCCAGGCTCTGGTGCTCAGTCGCCTGGATTATTGTAACGGGCTGCTGGCTTCGGCCAATGATGGTGTATTTAGTAGGCTTCAAGTGGTGCAAAATACTGCTGCTAGGTTGGTTTTGAATGCTCCGCCGAGATCCCCCTCTCGTCCCCTGCTGGAAAAGTTGCATTGGTTACTGATCCGCCAAAGGGTCAAGTTTAAGACCTGCTGTGTGGTCCACAAGGCCTTACACGGCTTGGGCCCTTCGTATCTGGCGGATAAATACAATCCTTATCTGCCTATACGTACTCTCCGGTCCAGTAACCAGTTCCTTCTTAAAGTGCCTACAGTAAAGAAGGCCCGACAAGGGGGAAAAGCCTTGTCTTTTATTGGCCCTACTTTATGGAATAAACTTCCCATCTCACTCAGACAGTGCACGGACCATCTGACTTTCAGGAAAAGGCCGAAAAGTTTTCTCTTCCAAGCTTAGCATCCAAACTAGATCTCTATCTTTCTACCTTTGTCCTCACTAGTGTTGAGCGCAGAGATACTCCTTCGGGAGTCGATTCAAGCGCGGTACAAACTCACAAATAAAGGCAAAAATTGAACTGGTCCAACCAATATTGTCCGCAGATTGAGAAAGCAAGGAAACATGTGAATAAGTCTGTTTCTGCTTTCCTCAGAGACTATGGTATGGGTTCTATACACCACAACAACTTGCGTTACAACATGCAGGGCATCTATAGGAGAGATGGTGTTAATTTCACAGATGAGGGGAACAGAGTCTTCCTTTTAAACTTTAGACTCTGCATCGGTACTTACTTGTAGGTACAAAAAACACTCAATGAACATAATGGCTCTTTTTAGAGCCAACCAACATCTAAACACTCAAACTCATTATTTAACTGTCTTTTTTGGGGTTTTTTCCACCGTGTGCGTACCTCGCAATTTACAAAAAAAACAAAAAAACGTTTATTTGCCCTTCGGGGTCCTTCAGGAACCCCTGAGAAGGCCTGGGGGTCAGGGAGTCTCTACAATACCCCCTTTTCACGTTCTCCACTTTTATTTTTCACTCTCTTGTGCCTCACACTGACAAAATAGCGGCCAACACTTCCTGGTTACCACCGAATCAAATGTTCACAGACGTCTAACAGCAAATCAGAATTCCGCTCGCTCACACCCGATGCGCGCATTATAGATATATAATTTTTTTCAAATTCGATTTTCTCAACAACTACTGGAGGGATTTACACCATTTAAACAAAAGAGTGAACTGCGAATCAGACTCTACCATTTTGCCAAATTTCTTGTAAGTCCGTTCAGCCGTTCGGGCTGCAGTCGTGTCAAATCGTCCTATGGAAAATAACATGGGGAAAACACGTTTTGGGACCCCCCTTTTTTCTCAGCCCCCACTTCACGAATCCCCAAAAACTTTCAGGGTAGGAGCGGAGCGGAGCGGGCCATCTTCTTTGAGAAATTCACAAAGACTCATCAACCGGCGCCAAAGTTATTCCCAATAGAATGTTGCAGATTTCCTATGGAAACTAGGTCCTAACTATACCTACCTACTGGCGACTGCCAGTAGGTAATATATATATATATTACCTACTGGCGGTCGCCAGTAGGTATATATAGTTAGGATTTTTTCTCTATGGGATTTTTGAAAATTCGATGTCTAATAACTTTGGCGTTTGTGGACGGAATTGGCTGAAATGTTCAGGAAAATGGAACATTTTGTTTCTGAGCAGCCCCTGAAAATTTGGGGGGGTTTCGTCAAGGAGGGGCCAAGAAAAAAGGGGGGTCCCAAAACGCGTTTTTCCCATGTTAATTTCCATAGGGCGGTTGGCCTCACTTTTAGCTCGAACGGCTGAATGGATTTGCACGAAACTTGGCAAAATTGTAGGGACTGGTAGCCCGATGTGCCTTTGCTTGGTCTCAATATATGTGCTCCAGTGGATTTTGATAAATTAACGTTCAAAAAAATATATATATCTGTAACAGCGCTCCGGGTAGCGCTCCGGTTCGCGTACTTGATGCGTAACGGAACTTCGCGAAGCGAAGCTGATTGGCTCTCCGGTGTCTGTCAACATTCTAAACAGTCCGGAGCGGCCGCCATCTTGTCTCTCGGTAGGATCGAGAGACAAGAGGAGGCCAAAACAAAGGGGGAAATGACCATAAGGGGGCATAGTAGATCCTCCCTGACCCCCTAGGTTTGATGTGGAGGCTTTAAAAGGGCCCCGCGGGGCAAAAAAAAAATAAAAAATAATAAATTCCGGACGCCATCTTGTCTCTCGGTAGGATCGAGAGACAAGAGGAGGCCAAAACAAAGGGGGAAATGACCATAAGGGGGCATAGTAGATCCTCCCTGACCCCCTAGGTTTGATGTGGAGGCTTTAAAAGGGCCCCGCGGGGAAAAAAAAAAAATAAAAAAATTCCGGACGCCATCTTCTCTCTCGGTAGGATCGAGAGACAAGAGGAGGCCAAAACAAAGGGGGAAATGACCATAAGGGGGCATAGTAGATCCTCCCTCACCCTCTAGGTTTGATGTGGAGGCTTTAAAAGGGCCCCGCGGGGCAAAAATAAATAAATATATATTGTTTTTTTTTGCATGGGGAGCGCCCGGTACGCTTTTGTGCAATGGGCGGTGGTAATCTAAATGATGAGGGGGGGGGCAGCGTTCAAAGCACATCAGCGTGCATAAACACGAAAATGTTTTTATCTACCACGTACTTGACTTATCTCTAGCTTTATTAATACAATAATCAATAATGAAAAATCGACATCAATAGGGTTGTCCGTATTCCCAGTCAGTACCCTTCCCCGCCCGCCATGTGCACAAAGACCGCATACATCCCCATAACGTCAAGGCTAAGTAACTAGAACGTCATAAGGAGTTGCAAGTCGCTCCCATACTGGCGCCATTTTGGTCGAGGCCAGGCAGGTCCAGAGTATAGTTCAATGTCTCCAATAAGTAGCGGCAGGACCAGAATCCCTTTCGGCAGTTCTGGCTTCGTCATTACGAGCAGTAGAAAACAAGACATTCTGGGCAATACCACCCTTGACGCAGCCCTTTATTCTACAAGATGGTGTCTTTCAAAAGCCAGGGGTATAGGAGTATGTAACAAGCGAGCCATTTAATTGAAAAAAATAAACGTGACAAACGGTTGCAGAATCAGTGAAGGTTGATTTTTTAATTGAAAGTATAACAGGATCAGTTACAATAAAATCGTCCATACGCACACCATGGGCGAGTATCATGGGTAACATTACTTCGAAGCTTTATTAATACAATAATCAATAATGAAAAATCGACATCAATAGGGTTGTCCGTATTCCCAGTCAGTACCCTTCCCCGCCCGCCATGTGCACAAAGACCGCATACATCCCCCATAACGTGAAGGCTAAGTATCTAGAACGTCATAAGGGGTTGCAAGTCGCTCCCATACTGGTGCCATTTTGGTCGAGGCCAGGCAGGTCCAGAGTATAGTTCAATGTCTCCAATAAGTAGCGGCAGGACCAGAATCCCTTTCGGCAGTTCTGGCTTCGTCATTACGAGCAGTAGAAAACAAGACATTCTGGGCAATACCACCCTTGACGCAGCCCTTTATGCTACAAGATGGTGTCTTCCATTCAGAAAATATTGTTGGCAGCATTTTGAAAGGAAAGATAAACGGCCGTTCTCCTAGTGAGTCTCACATTGTTACATTTATGAAGAATGTTCAAGAGTAGTATGTTGAAAATCTGAAGCCGTCGTTCTACAAACTCTCAACCAGCCTTGGATGGAAAAATCCTGAAGAATGTACAAACTGAAAACCAGTTTTTGTCTGCATAGCATCAGCAGCAACACTTGAGTCAGCTTTGTGTGAAGCCGCCATCTTGATCCAATCAATACCGTCCCCCTGCACACATTCAGGGACCAGGCCGCATTGCGAGGGCACCGCAAGACGTGTCTTCAGGTCAAACGGATTGTGGGACAAGGTCCAGAATGAAGAGTCCCCAAAAGGCAAAAAGTTCCGCCGGACCCCGGGAGCCGGCCGCCTATGTCGGGGGCAATCTCAGGCCACACCAGGGCAACAAGACTTGGGGAGAGAAGAATGTTGAAGAGTAGTATGTTGAAAATCTGAAGCCATCGTTCTACAAACTCTCAACCAGCCTTGGATGGAAAAATCCTGAAGAATGTACAAACTGAAAACCAGTTTTTGTCTGCATAGCATCAGCAGCAACACTTGAGTCAGCTTTGTGTGAAGCCGCCATCTTGATCCAATCAATACCGTCCCCCTGCACACATTCAGGGACCAGGCCGCATTGCGAGGGCACCGCAAGACGTGTCTTCAGGTCAAACGGATTGTGGGACAAGGTCCAGAATGAAGAGTCACCAAAAGGCAAAAAGTTCCGCCGGACCCCGGGAGCCGGCCGCCTATGTCGGGGGCGATCTCAGGCCACACCAGGGCAACAAGACTTGGGGAGAGAAGAATGTTGAAGAGTAGTATGTTGAAAATCTGAAGCCATCGTTCTACAAACTCTCAACCAGCCTTGGATGGAAAAATCCTGAAGAATGTACAAACTGAAAACCAGTTTTTGTCTGCATAGCTTCAGCAGCAACACTTGAGTCAGCTTTGTGTGAAGCCGCCATCTTGATCCAATCAATACCGTCCCCCTGCACACATTCAGGGACCAGGCCGCATTGCGAGGGCACCGCAAGACGTGTCTTCAGGTCAAACGGATTGTGGGACAAGGTCCAGAATGAAGAGTCACCAAAAGGCAAAAAGTTCCGCCGGACCCCGGGAACCGGCCGCCTATGTCGGGGGCGATCTCAGGCCACACCAGGGCAACAAGACTTGGGGAGGGGGCAGGAGCCAAGCGCCCCCTCCCAGTCCGCGCCACCACACCGCCCCTCGGGGGCCTCCGTCAAGCTGTTCAGGGAGGCACCGCAGGCAGCGGTTCTTCAGATCAGTGGCTCTCACCGGCAAGGCTCCCCTCCGTCAGCAGTGATCGTTGGCGCTGTGGTTGCGACCGGAGGCCCCGCCTTGTCAACGCCCCGGCCTCTCCATGTCGTAGGCCGCAAGAGTGGGCGCAACTCAGCTGGATGGCGGTGAGACGCTGTAGCCGCAAGAGTAGGCGAAACTCAACCGGCCGAGTGAGGCACTGTGCCGCAAGAGCGGGCGGAACTCAGCTGGCCGAGCGAGGCACTGTGCCGCAAGAGTGGGCGGAACTCAGCTGGCCGAGTGAGGCACTGTGCCGCAAGAGCGGGCGGAACTCAGCTGGCCGAGCGAGGCACTGTGCCACAAGAGTAGGCGGAACTCAGCTGGCCGAGCGAGGCACTGTGCCGCAACAGTGGGTGCAACTCAGCTGGCCGAGCGAGGCACTGTGCCGCAAGAGCGGGTGTAACTCAGGTGGCCGAGCGAGGCACTGTAGGTCTTCCTCTCACAAAGATGAAAGTCAGAGTGAGGAAACAAGGAGGGGTTTTCATCATTTGGAACAAAAAAATAGTTCTAAACCAATGAAAAGTGTCATTTCTAGGTCACATGACCTAGCCTTACATCATTAGGAAACCAAAAGTGAAATGAACCAATGAAAATTTTTATTAACAAGTCACATGACCTGTTATGCTTACGTTACGCGCTCTGCGCCGCGCCCCGGATCGCTTCCGGGAAGCTGCGCTTCGCGCCTCGCTTCGCGCATCGGGTGCGCTAACGCGGCGCGTCATATGACGCATTACGTGACAACGCGATACTACAGTGTTTCTGGATGTTTCAGACTGAAGCTGGCGTCAGCATGAGAGCACCCCGTGGCTACGTCGTGACCGTTCCACGAACAATCATGGCAGTCGCTCCCCACCGGAAGTCTGCGGGAGTCGGGGGCCCGGTGACTCTTGTAGAATCTTCAAGGCTGAGGGGACGCTTTTGGGAATGGGGCCCATGCCCTAGCAGTCAAGCGTGCGAGTTCCAGGGTTGCCCAGAGCCATCCTTGCAGGCCAGGCCCAAGTCTGTGGAGCCGACCGCCATTTCGTGAGCTCCGTGGCAGCCGCCTGTCGCTGTACCGCAAGAGTGGGTGCAATTCAGCAGGATGGCGGGTGAGACGCTGTAATAGCAAGAGCAGGCGCAACTCAGCTGGCCGAGAGAGGCACTGTGCCGCAAGAGTGGGCGTAACTCAGCTGCCGAGTGAAGCGCTGGGGTGCAGCTGAGAAACCTCCACCTGGGGAGGTGGGGGAGGCTCGTTCGCGCCGCCTCTCCCTTCCAGTGCACCCCATGCCGTCTCCTGGCACAGGTATATGTGATGGTCGGACCAGGGCACCGCAGGACGTGTCTTCAGGTCAAACGGATTGTGGACAAGGTCCAGAATGGAAGAGTCACCAAAAGGTTAAAAGTTCCGCCGGACCCTGGGAGCCGGCCGCCTACGTCGAGTGAAGCGCTGGGGTGCAGCTGTGAAACCTCCACCTGGGGAGGTGGGGGAGGCTCGTTCGCGCCGCCTCTCCCTTCCAGTGCACCCCACGCCGTCTCCTGGCGCAGGTATATGTGATGGTCGGACCAGGGCACCGCAGGACGTGTCTTCAGGTCAAACGGATTGTGGGACAAGGTCCAGAATGGAAGAGTCACCAAAAGGCAAAAAGTTCCGCCGGAGCCCGGGAGCCGGCCGCCTATGTCGGGGGCGATCTCAAGCCACACCAGGGCAACAAGACTTGTGGAGGGGGCAGGAGCCAAGCGCCCCCTCCGAGTCCGCGCCACCACACCGCCCCTCGGGGGCCTCCGTCAAGCGGCTCAGGGAGGCACCGCAGGCAGCGGTTCTTCAGATCAGTGGTCTCACCGGCAAGGCTCCCCTCCGTTAGCAGCGATCGTTGGCGCTGTGGTTGCGGCCGGAGGCCCCGCCTAGTCAACGCCCTGGCCTCTCCATCTCGTAGGCCGCAGAGTAGTCGGGGAGAAATCCCGGGAACGGCAGCATGTATTTGGATCGATGTTGCAGCAGGCTGCCATGTAAATAGTTATTTAATAAAACGTTTTACCCTGTTACTTTGCTGGTGTGTTGTATATATTTATAATATTTGCATAGGGTTTGTCGTTATTTTGGGCGGGGTGGGCGGCGGAGCCAAGCTGTCTTGCAGCCATCATGGCGTCGAGCTCGGTTCCTCTCACTAGTTTCATATTTCTCATGAGGGGTTGTTCCTAATGTTTCTATTTTAGCGAGGTCAAAAAGAGATCCCATTAGTGGCCTACTGATTTTCCTTGATTCCTTTTGTTTTTTCTAACGATTTTTCACTATCTGCAAAGACTAAACAGAGTATTGCGACTCTGTGCTTGTTTGTAAATAGAGAATGAACCAAAGAGAAGCAATTCCAAAACAGTAAATGCTTGGATAACAATCAATCAAAATGGAGAGGGAAGCAGGCACGACGGATTACAACGGGTACAAAGGCTTGCGTTACCTACCCTTCACTATCTGCAAAGAGAGAATACTCCTAAAAGAAAAGAGGGGGGGGCAGCGTCCAAAGCACATCAGCGTGCATAAAGACGAAAATGTTTTTACCTACCACGTACTTGACATTTTAAAGCTTTTGATATTTGCTAATAAAAAACCATTGAAATTCACTGAAAAAAACATAGGTTATAGACCATATATAGTTAGGAATTAGCATTTACAAAACCTTGAAAATTCACTGAAAAAACCATGGGTTATAGACTATATATAGTTAGGAATTAGCATTTACAAAACCTTATTTTACTCACACAAAACCATTGAAATTCCATATATAGTTAGTTGCACTAACTATATATCGCGCACCCGCAATCCACTGCTGATGATGTCACATATTACATCATTCATGACATGGGTCAGTGACATCACTGATGACATCACTGATGACATCTCAAATGACATCACTGATGACATCACTGATGACATCTCAAATGACATCACTGATGACATCTCAAATGACATCACTGATAACATCTCAAATGACATCACTGATGACATCACTGATGACATCTCAAATGACATCACTGATGACATCTCATTTGACATCAATGGTCACATCACTGATGATATCATTCATGTGACAATACAATGCATCTCCTCACACTTTAATATAACCTCTGTTACACCCAGTGTTAAATACAGAATATAATTTTTTAAACCATTGACACACCAATACTAGTTACTACATACGCACTCACTGATTCCTACGTCTACACACACATTCACTCATTCACCCATACAATCATTCATACATACAATCACTCATCTTTACAACACTATCATATGCACTCATACACCTATACAGACACTCACACTCTGCCACTCATCCATGGAGTTACTCACACCCCTAGTCACTCCTGTAAAGAATCAATCACACTTCCATTTTCTAATCTATACAGTTAAACATAGAGTACCTTACATTTTCATACATATACTAACACATACTTACTCTCTTATACAATCATTGATACAAGAACACATTGTTCTGCACAGTCACACATCTCCCTGCCAGCCACACACACACTCAGTCTCCCATACAAATACTTGGACAATCAATCAATAACCCATATAGTTACTCATATAGCTACTGATCAACACATGCAGCAGTTTACAGAACAACAGACATAATGATGCACAAATTAAGACAGTTTAGTCACTAACCCATGCATTCAGTGAGACACATTTAATCACTCACTCATACAGTCAGTCACGCACCTACTAAATCCTTCATCCAGACACTTCTACATCTACTCATTCTTGAATATGTAAAACATATTTAAACTTTACAGAAACACACAGTCGCTGGATGATGTCATCAGTGATGTCATCAGTGATGTCATTTGAGATGTCATCAGTGATGTCATTTGAGATGTCATCAGTGATGTCATCAGTGATGTCACTGACCATGTCATGAATGATGTAATATGTGACATCATCAGCAGTGGATTGCGGGTGCGCGATATATAGTTAGTGCAACTAACTATATATGGAATTTCAATGGTTTTGTGTGAGTAAAATAAGGTTTTGTAAATGCTAATTCCTAACTATATATAGTCTATAACCCATGGTTTTTTCAGTGAATTTTCAAGGTTTTGTAAATGCTAATTCCTAACTATATATGGTCTATAACCTACTGTTTTTTCAGTGAAAATATATATATATATATATATATATATATATATATATATTTTTATATATGAACTCCAACGCGTGCAAAGTACAGCACACACGGGCACTACGGGAAGGTTAAAAAACACCTTTATTTCGCAGACGCGTTTCAGCAGTAGGCTTTCATCAGTGCTCAAGGTGTTCAGGGTGTCAATTGTTCGTGCACAGCGCTCCGTTATTTTAAAGAGAAGCGTATCTCTCTTGATTGGTCAGTTTCCAAAGTGTGGCAGTTGAAACAGGACTACGCCGTACTCGAAGGTAATGTTTTCAAGTTTTTGTAAAGTTCATTCAGTTTGCAGCACATATCCATGGTGTTTTTCTATGCTTTTGGTGGCGTTTACGATTATGTCCGCTACAATGTCAATTGCCACAAACGCTGTGTCCGCCTTTCCTCGCCAAGCCTCTTATAACAGGTCGGGACCACAGGCAACAATAATTAAAGTTGTACCTCGAATTTGAATAATTCTGACATATGGTCGCGGGCCCTTCCATAAAGAGACGGTTCAGCGTCTGTTAAAGTTTAACGCTCCAAGTTCCTTCACAGCAGACTTCGAACTCTAGGCGGGTGCTATATATATATATATATACATATATATATATATATGTTTATATATCCAAGTTCCAAGTTGCCCTCAAGCAGAGACGCACTCGGAAGGAAACTTGCTGCAAGGCATTTAATGAGGTAAAACTGAACAGCATTCCAATCACGATCACAGCCAGAGTGGCGAATACAGCCTGACGCGTTTCAGAGCTCTTCACTCTTTCCTCAGAGGCTCGGAATGACCAATTGTTCTTGCTGACACACCCACCTATTTAAACGCTCTCTGGTGGGTTGCTCAAATGAGTGAAACGCGCAGCCTGATGGACATTGTAGTGTGTGTCCGTTTTTAAGTCCTGAATGGATGCACTTTAATCTTGCTAGGTCCCAATTAAAAGTTCTGCAATGGACCTCTGTTTGCAGCGCAGTCATTAAACCTTTGAGTTGTCTTCCCACTAAGTGCGCTTGGTTGCATAGCAAGTGCGTGGCCCCCAATCATAGTGTTTGGGGTCTTGACTTCTGTCAGTCATTAGTGTTGTTTTAATACCTTTGCATATTCCTTCTGGTGCTATGGCAAATATATATTTTAAGGGTTTGTGGATGGCCTTGAATTCATGTCAAAAGTACGTTATGTTTTTGTCTGCACGTGACTGTTGATGTGAGAGGTGGATGTGGCTTCAGAACTTGAGTCCGATGCAGCTCACAATTTTCTTTGTTCTCAGCTACCTCAACTCCAACAACTTTACTTCTGTTGTGCATAGGGTGACCAACCGTCCGTAAATTTCACGGACAGTCCGTAATTTTTGCCGTCTGTCCGTTGTCCGTGAAGGAATCTTTAACGGACGCCATTTGTCCGTCATTTTAACAGGGCACCGGTTGCCCCACCCTAAAGCCGGCACAGCTTGCACCCACCTCCCTTCTTCACTCCGATGCTGCACCAAAGCTCCTCAGATACTCAGCAGCATTGGAGAGGCACAGCGGGATGGCAACCCCACACCTCCAGCCCTTTATGACCTGTTAAGAGGTGCTTCAAAGGTGACTGACAGTGAGGGGCTGCACGTTCAGGAGCAGCAACATCTATTCACATGCAAACAGCCCTGAATGTGTCATGTCTCTGCTATTTAGAGGGGGGCTCACACATTCCATTTCTACCCAGGGCCCCAAACATCCGAGACTCGGCCAGATTACACCCCTGATTACACCAAGGCAGCATGTGGTTCTCTTCACAGAGCATAAATACTGTCACTAAATTGTAAGCAAACCTAGGTTCTTCATAGGACCTGGATCCCCCAGCATGTTCCCCGCTCCCTCCTGATAACTTGTTCACCCACAACCAAATCATCGACAGAGATTCTCGTGGTGTAAAACGGCCATGTTTAATCTTTGACATTTCATAAACATGACAAGACATTTCAAATTCATTATTTACAGTTATCAACACAACTTTATTATTGACTTTCAAGATCTTCTTCAGCGATATTCTAATCCTCCAACACTAAGGGGCCTTCCAGCTCGCATCTACCATGCAGAGCATCCACGCAAGGCGCAACCCACCTGCGCCCATAAGGAGTGGGCCCCAAACCTCTGATCCTTGTCCGCCCTCTTCCGGGGCCCACCCTCAGACCACCAGGCTGACCAGGGACCCAGGAGGCTCGTAACCTGTCGCCCTAGCCTCCCCAGCCGGGGCCATATTTTTCAGCGGAGAGCTTACCGTCTCCCCCCTCAGTGCTGGCCTAGGGAGTACGCAAGGGGACTCCCGTCCATTCCGTTGGTCAATTTTACTGTTGCAAGGTCTTTCTACCGCAACACGCCCCTCCAATCAACTGAGCTACAGGGACGGGTGGGTGGGAGTTAAAAACTTAAACGGCAGGAACTAGGGAGAAGCTTCTGGGAGCAGGCCGGTCGGAGCCGCAGAGGAAAGAGAGGCCGGGATCCCAGACCCAGGAACCTAAATAGGTCCCGAGCCCCCGCCCTCTGCCCACCGGAAGTGCGTCACCCCTTGACCCGGCAGTGCTATGCGGCCGGTCGCCCTGTGGGGCTGACATGCCGCCACCAAACTAGACGAGGTAGGGGCGGGGCCGGGGGGCCAGATCCTAGAGGCGCGCTTCATGATGCTCGCGCTGGGCATAGGACCTGGATCCCTCAGCATGCTCCCCGCTCCCTCCTGATAACTTGTTCACCCACAACCAAATCATCGACAGAGATTCTCGTGGGTGTAAAACGGCCATGTTTAATCTTTGACATTTCATAAACATGACAAGGCATTTCAAATTCATTATTTACAGTTATCAACACAACTTTATTATTGACTTTCAAGATCTTCTTCAGCGAGATTCGAATCCTCCAACACTAAGGGGCCTTCCAGCTCGCATCTTCCATGCGGAGCCTCCACGCAAGGCGCAACCCACCTACGCCCATAAGGAGTGGGCCCCAAACCTCTGATACTTGTCCGCCCTCTCCCGGGGCCCACCCTCAGACCACCAGGCTGACCAGGGACCCAGGAGGCTCGTAACCTGTCGCCCTAGCCTCCCCAGCCGGGGCCATATTTTTCAGTGTAGAGCTTACCGTCTCCCCCCTCAGTGCTGGCCTAGGGAGTACGCAATGCGGACTCCCGTCCATTCCGTCGGTCAATTTTACTGTTCCAAGGTCTTTCTACCGCCACAAAGGTGACCAGGGACCACAGGTCCGACACCTTTCCCACATGCGCTCTGAATGAAAGACCAGCATCTCCTAATCCACGGCTCCGTATCACTGTCTGGTAACAGCACTCTGTCCTTGTGGTACTTCCACTTACCGGAGACCCTTCTGTGTGGAATGTGACTCAAGGGGCCCTTCACTGAGCCCGACCTGGCCCATCTCACAATGGCAGATAACTGCACTCTGTCCAAGTGATACCTCACCTCACCGGAGACCATTTGGTGCGGAACGTGACCCAAGCGGCCCTTCACTGAGCACAACCTGGCCAATACCCCCTTGGGCCACCTCACCGGGATATCCCAGGCTCTTGCCCGCCCTCCGGGGCCGCCAGTCTCGTCCCTGGAGCTCCGTTCCATTCAAGCCTACCGGCTTCACCACTCGCTGCTGCCATAGTCGCATCGTAGCGTGACGCACAAACGAGTGACCCAGTACCCACACCACCTTTGCGGGCATCTACTGATCAGAAGAGAAATAGAAAAGTCAAGCATGGTTCATGGAAAATCATCAGCATTCTTGTCACAACCATTCGGGCCGAATGCCCTGTCTCTTATAAACTTAAACAGCAGGAACTAGGGAGAAGCTTCTGGGAGCAGGCCAGTCGGAGCCGCAGAGGAAAGAGAGACCGGGATCCCAGACCCAAGAACCTAAATAGGTCCCGAGCCCCCGCTCTCTGCCCACCGGAAGTGCGTCACCCCTTGACTCGGCAGTGCTATTCGGCCGGTCACCCTGTGGGGCTGACCGGCCGCCACCAAACTAGACGAGGTAAGGGCGGGGGCCGGGGGGCCAGATCCTAGAGGCGCGCTTCATGATGCTCGCGCTTGGCAAACATGCAGTCTCTAATGTAAGAAAATAAAGAAATGGCACAATCGCACCCACACTGATTAACAAAGTATGGAGGACAATCAGTTCAATCAGTTCTCTTAGAGTATCTCCTGTAAGTACTGTACATCACAGTGGGGGATGGCATTTTGGACAGAGAGCCTGTCTTCTCGTTGTCTTGTGCAGGAGGGGGCGAGGAGCCCAAGATGATACTAGAATACTGCATGCCCATCCCTGTGCCCACCCTGGTGGATCCTGTTCCCTCTCCTGTGATGGATCCTGCCCTCCCCTCAGTGATGGCTCCTGTCCCCCCATGTGGTGGCTCCAGTCCACCCCCCGCCTGTGATGGCTCCTGTCCCCCCATGTTGTGGCTCCAGTCCACCCCCACCTGTGATGGCTCTTGTCCCCCCCTGTGGTGGATCCAGTCTCCGCCCTGGGTGGCTTCTGTCCCAGTCCTGGAACGGCCCCTGCAGCGAGGGTGAAGTTCTTGATGGGCCTCTTCTCAAAAGGGCTCAGCTCAAAATTAATATGGAAAGGTGGGCGAGTAAGTAAGTGAAGGGATGGGTGAATGGCTGGATGAATTAGTGAAAGGGTGAATGGATGAATGAAAGATTGAATAAATGGATAATGAGAGAGGATGGATGGATGGATTGATGAGTGAGGGGAGGGATGGAGAGAAAATGTAAATAGCTGGATGTATGGGTGGAAGGGTAGCTGGATGATGGATGAGGGGAAGGATGATGGATGAGGAGAAGGATGGATGGATGGAGGGGAAGGATGGATGGATGAGGAGATGGAGGGATGGATGAATGGATGAGGGGAAGGATAAATGCATGGGATGGATGGATGGGTGAGGGGAAGGATGGATGATGGATGAAAGGAAGGATGGATGAGGGGAAGGATGGATGGATGAGGGGAAGGATGGATGGATGAGGGGAAGGATGGATGGATGAGGGGAAGGATGGATGGATGAGGGGATGGATGGATGAGGGGAAGGAAGGATGGATTGGTGAGGGGATGGATGGATGGATGGGTGAGGGGATGGATGGATGGATGAGGGGATTGATGGATGGATGAGGGGATGGATAGAGGGGAAGGATGGATGGATGGGTGGGTGAAAGGATGGATAGATGGATGATGAGGGGAAGGATGGATGATGAGGGGAAGGATGGATGGATGGATGATGAGGGGATGGATGGATGGATGGATGATGAGGGGGGTGGGTGGGTGGAAGGATGGATGGATGATGAGGGGATGGATGGATGATGAGGGAATGGATGGATGATGAGGGAATGGATGGATGATGAGGGAATGGATGGATGATGAGGGAATGGACGGATGATGAGGGGGTGGGTGAAAGGATGGATGGATGATGAGTGGAAGGATGGATGGATGATGAGGGGAAGGATGGATGGATGATGAGTGGGTGGGTAGAAGGATGGATGGATGGATGATGAGGGAAAAGGATGGATGGATGATGAGGGAAAAGGATGGATGGATGATGAGGGGAGGGATGGATGGATGATGAGGGGAAGGACGGATGGATGGATGATGGGTGGGTGAAAGGATGGATGGATGGAGAGTCGGTGGGTGAAAGGATGGATGGATGATGAGTGGGTGGGTGAAAGGATGGATGGATGGATGGATGAGTGGGTGGGTGGATAGTGGGTGGGTGAAAGGATGGATCAGTGGATTGGATGGTGGGTGGGTGAAAGGTGGATGAGTGGGTGGGTGAATGGTTGGGTGGATGATGGGTGGGTAGGAGGATGAGTGAATTGATGGATGGATTGATGGATTGATAAGTGCAAGGGTGAATGAATGGACGTATGAGTGAAAGGGCGGATGTAAGGATGGATGAGTGAGTGAAAGGGAAGGTAGATGGACAAAAGGATGAATAGATGAGTGAAGGAGTGAAATGATAGATGGATGAGTGATAGGGTCAATGGATGGATTCATGAGTGGATGAGTAGATGGATGGATGGGTGGGTGGATGGATAGATGGATGGATGGAAGGAAGGATGGCTAAGAGAAAGGGTCGATGGAGAGAGAAAGGGAGGATGGATGGATGACTAAAATAGTGGATGGGTGGAAGGATTAGTAAGTGAAAGGATGGCTGGATTGGTGAAAGGGTAAATGGCTAAATGGATGAGTGAATGGATGGATGGGATGAAGAGTGAATGGATAAGTGTACAGATGGATAGGGTGAAAGGGTGGATGGATGGATGGATAATGGAGGATGAGTGAAAGGATGGATCAGCATTCTTGTCACAACCATTCGGGCCGAATGCCCTGTCTCTTATAAACTTAAACAGCAGGAACTAGGGTGAAGCTTCTGGGAGCAGGCCGGTCGGAGCCGCAGAGGAAAGAGAGACCGGGATCCCAGACCCAGGAACCTAAATAGGTCCCGAGCCCCCGCCCTCTGCCCACCGGAAGTGCGTCACCCCTTGACTCGGCAGTGCTATGCGGCCGGTCGCCCTGTAGGGCTGACCGGCCGCCACTAAACTAGACGAGGTAAGGGCGGGGGCCAGATCCTAGAGGCGCGCTTCATGATGCTCGCGCTTGGCAAACATGCAGTCTATAATGTAAGAAAATAAAGAAATGGCACAATCGCAAACACACTGATTAACAAAGTATGGAGGACAATCAGTTCAATCAGTTCTCTTAGAGTATCTCCTGTAAGTACTGTACATCACAGTGGGGGGTGGCATTTTGGACAGAGAGCCTGTCTTCTCGTTGTCTTGTGCAGGAGGGGGCGAGGAGTCCAAGATGATACTAGAATACTGCATGCCCACCCCTGTGCCCACCCTGGTGGATCCTGTTCCCTCTCCTGTGATGGATCCTGCCCTCCCCTCAGTGATGGCTCCTGTCCCCCCATGTGGTGGCTCCAGTCCACCCCCCGCCTGTGATGGCTCCTGTCCCCCCATGTTGTGGCTCCAATCCACCCCCACCTGTGATGGCTCTTGTCCCCCCCTGTGGTGGATCCAGTCTCCGCCCTGGGTGGCTTCTGTCCCAGTCCTGGAATGGCCCCTGCAGCGAGGGTGAAGTTCTTGATGGGCCTCTTCTCAAAAGGGCTCAGCTCAAAATTTATATGGAAAGGTGGGCGAGTAAGTAAGTGAAGGGATGGGTGAATGGCTGGATGAATTAGTGAAAGGGTGAATGGATGAATGAAAGATTGAATAAATGGATAATGAGAGAGGATGGATGGATGGATTGATGAGTGAGGGGAGGGATGGAGAGAAAATGTAAATAGCTGGATGTATGGGTGGAAGGGTAGCTGGATGATGGATGAGGGGAAGGATGATGGATGAGGAGAAGGATGGATGAATGGAGGGGAAGGATGGATGGATGAAGGGAAGGATGGATGGATGGATGGAGGGGAAGGATGGATGGATGAGGAGATGGATGGATGGATGGATGGATGGATGGATGGATGGATGAGGGGAAGGATAAATGCATGGGATGGATGGATGGGTGAGGGGAAGGATGGATGATGGATGAAAGGAAGGATGGATGAGGGGAAGGATGGATGGATGAGGGGAAGGGTGGATGGATGAGGGGAAGGATGGATGGATGAGGGGATGGATGGATGAGGGGCAGGAAGGATGGATTGGTGAGGGGATGGATGGATGGATGGATGGGTGAGGGGATGGATGGATGGATGGATGAGGGGATGGATGGATGGATGAGGGGATGGTTAGAGGGGAAGGATGGATGGATGGATGGATGGGTGGGTGAAAGGATGGATAGATGGATGATGAGGGGAAGGATGGATGATGAGGGGAAGGATGGATGATGAGGGGATGGATGATGAGGGGGTGGGTGAAAGGATGGATGATGAGGGGAAGGGTGGATGGATGGATGATGAGGGGAAGGGTGGATGGATGGATGATGAGGGGGGTGGGTGGGTGGAAGGATGGATGGATGATGAGGGGATGGATGGATGATGAGGGAATGGATGGATGATGAGGGAATGGATGGATGATGAGGGAATGGATGGATGATGAGGGGGTGGGTGAAAGGATGGATGGATGATGAGTGGAAGGATGGATGGATGATGAGGGGAAGGATGGATGGATAATGAGTGGGTGTGTAGAAGGATGGATGGATGGATGATGAGGGAAAAGAATGGATGGATGATGAGGGAAAAGGATGGATGGATGATGAGGGGAGGGATGAATGGATGATGAGGGGAAGGACGGATGGATGGATGATGGGTGGGTGAAAGGATGGATGGATGCAGAGTCGGTGGGTGAAAGGATGGATGGATGATGAGTGGGTGGGTGAAAGGATGGATGGGTGGATGGATGAGTGGGTGGGTGGATAGTGGGTGGGTGAAAGGATGGATCAGTGGATTGGATGGTGGGTGGGTGAAAGGATGGATGAGTGGGTGGGTGGATGGTTGGGTGGATGATGGGTGGGTAGGTGGATGAGTGAATTGATGGATGGATTGATGGATTGATAAGTGCAAGGTTGAATGAATGGACGTATGAGTGAAAGGGTGGATGTAAGGATGGATGAGTGAGTGAAAGGGAAGGTAGATGGACAAAAGGATGAATAGATGAGTGAAGGAGTGAAATGATAGATGGATGAGTGAAAGGGTCAATGGATGGGTTCATGAGTGGATGAGTGGGTGGATGGATGGATGGATGGATGGATGGATGGATGGATGGATGGATGGAAGGAAGGATGGCTAAGAGAAAGGGTCGATGGAGAGAGAAAGGGAGGATGGATGGATGACTAAAATAGTGGATGGGTGGAAGGATTAGTAAGTGAAAGGATGGCTGGATGGGTGAAAGGGTAAATGGCTGAATGGATGAGTGAATGGATGGATCGGATGAAGAGTGAATGGATAAGTGTACAGATGGATAGGGTGAAAGGGTGGATGGATGGATGGATAATGGAGGATGAGTGAAAGGATGGATGAGGGGATGGATGAAGGGATGGATGAGTTAAATGATAGATGGAAGGATACATGATGGATAGGTTTGCAAATGGTTGAATATGTTTGGAAATGGCTGGGCTTACTTATATACTATTGCGCGACCTCTGATGTGTCTGTAAAACGTACCTATTGTCCTGAAGTTTTGTACTGCATTTTGACCTTCTGTCCTGAATTTGTGTCCTGAATTTTGACCCTTTGTCCTGAATTTTTACACTCACCGTCCTGAATTTGCACCAATGCCAGTTGGTCACCCTAGTTGTGCATATAAAGTCCGCTTTTAACCTTTCCCCCACTTTCTTTCCAAATTGACCTAGATTGCTGACGTCTCTCTTGCTTTCCACTCTCCTCGTCAGCCTGACCAGCATATCTCTGTAGTGATAAACCTGCCTGAACATTATAATAAAGCCCAACACTTCTATATATTGCGATGGTGCTACTTGCCCTCCTACCAAAAACTCTGCAGTTGGAAAAGACAGAAGTACTGGAAGTGCTAGATGAGCCCCAGAAGATACAACAGTATCTAGGACTGCAAAAAACGAAGATGACCCTAATGGACTTTCCTCTTCAGGTATTATTATGAAAAGTCTCTCAACACAGGGGCATTTTAAATTGATAACTGGCCTAGCTCGCACAAATCGCACGCTCAAGTTGTAATAGATAGCTCTCGTTTTCTTACAACTTCCTAGAAGAAAACAAGATTATTTAGAGTCACTTTAAAAGTGATTTACCTCAAAACTTAAATTGGCATTCCAGCGAGATTAGAAAGAAGTGAGTCCAAGGATTTGCCTGGTCCTTCTGAAATATGTGAACTATTCCCTTGCGCTACTTTTGACTTACTCCTAAATTAAAGGAGTATGCCAGGATTGCTCCGTTTACTCCTGGAATTCTGGAAATCTTCTGTCACACACTTTGGCAATATAAAATGAAAGACCTCAATTGCTCTCCTGAGTGCAATAAAACTTCAAAATGTTTGAATTTAAAAAGTATGAACTCCGTAGACCATGCAATACTAATGTGTTGTGTTTGATACGTGCCAGTGAAATGCAAAGGGCACACAATGTAGAGGAGTTCAAATGAATAGATGTCATCAGCACAAATGTTCACCTCCTCTACTGTGGAGTGGTGTGTTTCCTTTCAGCAGCACTAATAATAGTTGTTATTCTATCCTCAAAATACATTACAGTCTATTAACTGCTTTTGAGTCTTTAATTTTCTGTGCAGGCCCTCAGGTAGTGTTCCGGAAACTTCAAATGAATATAAAGTTGCCGTTTTGTGATGAAGCAATTATTTTCAGTCATTTGGAACCGCACTTGCTCATGGGGTCATAAACTCTTACATATGAAAACTACTTCGAAGAGCATGCTTGATGAAGCACAGCGCTAGGTGCACTGAAGTCATTTGGGGGGAAATAGTGATGTTCCTGGCCTCCTATATGTAACTGGAAAATGTAGATGTTATAAATCACAATAATGATATGGGTAATATTGCTTCAATTTCACTCATTCGGGAGCAATACAATGTGATTAAAAACTCACCAAACCTTTTTTTTTATTAAAGCCCTCCTGTTCCTGAATCCTGCCTCTTTGGCTCAGTTCTTACAAAGAACTAACCCCATCATTTCATGTAAAGCTTCCAACCCCATTGCATCTGCTTGTGTGAAGGAAACGTCATCATTCAGAATTAATTACACGGCCAAACATTAATCCTGACATATGTGAAGTGAACATGGTTGATAATTCCATAATAAGAGCGCCAGGGCCAAAATACAGTTACAGGCTAAAACAAATACCTTTCTTGTATATAAAGGCAAAATAGCATTTTGAATGTAACACTTGAGATATTCGTGTCAGATGCCTGAAAGAAAAATAACTCTTAATCATATGGAAGAAAAATAATAAAACAGATCGGATTTTCTTTACACTGTCCAAAGTTAACACCCAGAAACTGTTCCTGTATGGTCCAAAAATGAGGTTTTAACACTGACTTAATCTTGACTGTGCTTGAAAGATCTGGCAGTAAACAACACTTTGGTACTAGACTAGAGAAGGGAACACACAACACCACTGAACCATTACTGCTGGGCTGAACTTCAGTTACCCGAATCCCTAGCTAAGGAGAGGGCGGGGCCTGAACATTGTGCATTTTAGCGCTACAGCTGAGCAACTGCGCGGGAAATAGAGAACCATCGCTGCTGGACTGGACGTCATTTAACAGCATTTCCTGCCTAAGGAGAAGAGAGGGTGTTGGAGATCGTGCACTTAAGCACAGCAGCTCACAAGCTGCGCTGGATACATCGGGCAAAGACCAGGCCAGGAGCATGTCTGTCTGCACTCGTCCATGCCTGATTGACACCACACCGGCCACATCTCTTGTTTGTCATCCTTGCCTTCATTACCACCATGGGCAAGTGGAAATCTTCACCAGCTCACACCTTTTACAAGTAGGCCTGCAAAGGGCCGACCAGCTTAACCTCTTTAAATTCTGCAGTAAGGGACATTACCGAAGAGATCACCGTGGTTGAGGAGGAACTCAGTCTGGTTACCAGTTCCATTGCCCTCACTCACCACCCTTGTTGGTGACATGCTTCATCATAGGGCCCCACTGGAGAGGCCGAGTGCCTCACCAGCGTGCTTCAACGCCAGATCTACAGCGGAGCAGGTTTTGTGAAATAGACGTGACGTGAGTGATTAAGGAGGTGATAGTGATGGTTAAAAAATGTCTTCAGTGTCTCAAAAAATATCTTTTATTACTTTATCACTTGGACAGGTTAAAATGGTGTAGGAAAATGGTCCAAATAAATTGTTTGGTTATTTCCAGTAGGTTAATAGTCAGTCAACATCTTTCTGCCTTGAAACGGTGTGAATTTACCAGGCATTCATCAGGACAAAAAGCTTGGCGGTATGAGCACTCTAAGGCCCACCCTAACCTAGGGACGTGAAAGTGAAAATCGCGTGTAAAAAGTGCCTCCTAAGCGTGCAATCATCTGGCTCTCCTAGCATACAGTTGTCTTCCCCCAGCATGCAATCGTCTGATGTTCTCTCACGCAGCACTTTGCCTTGTGGGGTGTATAACTCAGCAACTGAGTGGAAATGTGTGACTGTGTTCTACACATTTAGATCTCCCACTGGCAGCGACACCATATGTTGTAGACTCTAACCAATGTCCCTAAATTGAAGGCTGGTTCTACAGAAGATTATCATGAACTCGGAAATAACATCATCCATTGGCTTCATGGTCAGCAGGGCTACACATTGTATTTATTTATTCATATCAACATAGTCAGATGTGTATTTTGGTTAGGCAAGGGTCCCAAAATCTTTGACTGAGACTGCATAGTCATTAACTTCCAACTACATGACGTGTACTGGGAACATTTTTAGGGCACTGACTTTGCAACATAGCCCTGATACTGGCATCACCCCAGTATTTCTGGATTACCTTTATAATCCTATTTTCTTCTATGTCAGAGCCCATCATTCAAGTACAACTGTTGTTTCTTGTTGCACTGCTACTTCTTCTGTCTGCCCAACTCCAACTCCAAAGTGGCATGCTTGCCCACTTCAAACTTCTTCAAACATTTGAGTATCTTGAACTACATTGACTGACTCTCGCCTTCAATCATAACCTCTGAATCTCAGGAATCATTTCCTTTAGAGACCAGGAATCGCACATACAAAATATCCCCCATACACTTGGCATTCTTTCTTGGAATATTGCTGGCATGGGAGGGGGTGTAAGGAATTACTCATCCTGGGCGCCCTTCCTAAGGATGTTCGTAATCATTTGTCTTCAGGAGACCTGGGAAGTTAATCATGCTTTTTCTTGATGTTTACAGCAGCTTTTCCATGCCAACACATAATTCTCAGTCACGGACGGCCAAGGTTGTCCATTTGACTCTAGTTTCTCTCACACTTAACAGCAAAATTGAACAATTAGATACCGGATCCCCTAACCTGTGGCTGTCCTTTTCTAGTTTGTGCAGGCTGCTTGTTATTAATTGTTAAAATGGCAATCGCTCCCAATCTACTGCATAGCATGTCAGTATACTTAAATCTCTGTTTGTTAAATGTTTTTAAACTGTCAGTGCTTTTACCCCTGTGGTTTTAATGGGCGATTTTAACCTGCCTCTTTGTGATGGCTGTAGGCCTACCTATGGGATTTTTCATTCTCCTATAGATATTCACTTTGTGCATACTGTTCTGGGTGAACTGTTTAATACCCGGGTGAGCAACTATAATTTATCTGCTCTGTTTCAGGGTGGGATGAAGCCTGGTCATTGTGCTATTATTTCTACATTTACTGGTAGAGGTGTATTCACAACAATACATTTTATTTTCAGCCTACCATCTTCACCCTATAATATTTCAGTGGTGGCTGCCATAGGTTATCAACAGGAACCTGAACTTTAACGAATGTGTGACTACAGGAGAGGTTCCTCCCTGGTGTGTGTGCATGGCATAACGCCCAAATAATATGGGGGGAAGAGAGTAGACTGACAGGTAAGACCTACTCTTACCTAGGATGAATGAGTGACTGACTTTAGGAGGACCTGGACTGCCCTGACAAAGGCCTGGGACCCTCCCATGAGGGATCCAAATGACGCCAAAATATGTTGACAATTACGCTTTGATGTGATGTTCGAGACATAAGATCTCAGTATCATTCTCACTTTTTAATCCAACCAAGTGTACCCTATAATAAAGGAAATCTTTGGGTTTACAATTAGGTTGTTTTAGGATTAGCTGGACCCCACTGATGACCATAATAGTGATCTTCTGATCTCTCTCTCCAATGAGGTTTAGACCATTGTGTTGATATCACCTTAACATGGTGGTTCGAAATGACCAATGACGAAGCAAGCCACAAAAGATTCGGTGAGGCCTTTCCAACCAATATCTTAATAGACCAGTCAATTTGTTGCGGAACCTAGAACAAATTGCAATACAATTTCTGTGAGTGGATTGTTATTGAAATTTTTCCGTAGAAAAGGATGGTGAAAAGTTTGCCATTCTATCATGACGCGTTAATCCAATATGGCAAATTTTTCAAAAGGCTGCCCATTATTTGAGATATAGGGTATAACTGTTTATATGCCCATGTGTGGTATCATTTTATATGTTTTTAGGGACGGGAAAGTCAAAAATAACATCAAAAATTGTTACTGATGATCAGAATATCAAATAATCGCGCAATATGTCAGATAGACAAAGTTTGTATAATTTTTTCATTGCCTTATATGACAAAGTGTAAAGGAACGTAAATATTACAATAAACTTTTGAAATAAAAAGTTTGCTATTGTTTGTGTTTTGTTTTGTAACTTTGTTGTTAATGTTTGTTATTTTGTTAATCAAAAATGTTTCATTTATGTGTTACAGGTTCTTGCGAGTTGCTGTGAGTTACAGTGTAAATGGTCGTAGAAAAGTGTTTTATTTGTGATGTGGTGTTTCGTGAAGATGACATTGTATCTGTACTCACTGAAAGAGGAGTGACTGGAATTCAAAAAACATGCAAGGAGAGAAAAATATCTAAGTTTCAAGTTTGTGTTGGGCAGAAAGTTCACAAGAAATGTAGAGCGCGTTTTGTTAACTTGAAAACTTCGTTCCAGGAAAAAGAATCAGATCCCACAACTTCTCATGTTCTACGGTCGTGTGAAACCAAGTTAAATTTGAGAAATTTTTTTTTTTCTGTGGTACTGAGTTAAGTTTATACTTCAGGGAGAGGAAAAAAATGCGTGGTTTAATGTACGAACAGTTGAATTCAAATCCTCAGTTTTACAAAAATGCAATGAACGCAATGATGAATGGACAGACAAATTTAAGAGACGTATCCAAAATGTGTCTGATATACATGCTGTAGATACATGCTACCACAAACAGTGTTACGTCTATTTTTATATTGGAAAATTCATTCCCGGGCAGTTCACTGATAACCCTCCAATATCTTCAGGTCGACCAGAGGACTCAGTTTGCCAGGAAACTTTTCTTCAAGTAGTTAAATACATGGAGGAAAATAATGAAGAACAAACTACTGTTAAAGAAATGGTTAATAAAATGTGAGAATTACTGCCAGAAGATAGCTAACCATACAGTTCGAAGTATATGAAACAAAAACTCAAAGAGCATTTTGAAGATGAAATCTTCATAGGAACAGTTGCAGGGACTACTGATGTAATTACTTTTAAAAGTACAGCTGCTCATGTATTGCAAGAGTACCACAGTCATAGCTATGAAGATATTTAAGAGGATCAAAATAATCTCCTTATGGCAGCTACTAAAATAATAAAAAATGATATTAAAGACATCCCTGTAGAACCAGAAATATATCCACCCATTGAAAACATGAGTAGTGTTGACTATAATCTGAGCTATATTCCTGATTCGTTAAGGCTCTTATTATCAGTTTTTGTTTCTGATAAAACCAACAGAGAGAGAAAAGTAGCTTCTATAGGACAGGCAATTATGCAAGCTGTGCGCCCACGAGTCTTAGTTGCACCGTTGCAGTTACGGCTGGCAGTTCAATTACATGACAACACAAGCTCGAGATTTGTAGTTGAAGCAGTAAATCATATGGGATTCTGCAGCTCCTATTCAGACGTTCTTCGTTTTGAACATTCAGCTGCAGCAGAAAGAAGAAATACTATACCTGCCACACCGTATTAGGATGAGATACCACCTCCAAACCATTTGGATTAGGAAAACGTGACTCCATAAAGTTGCGAAGAAAATCAGGCAGCTTCAAAGAAAGTGCTGCCGTATTCTAAACTTCACAAAAATCAACAGAAGAAATTGAAAATGCTGGTCTTAATGCTATTATATCGTTGTAAGGCGGAATAACAGGAGACAGCACACTACATGATATGAGACTTCAAACTTTCACTTCATAGGCAACAAAATCAACAATACATGTGAAAAAGGAAGTCTTGCCTCCTACAGAGGATGCGTGCAAATTTCATTCGCTCAGAGTATATCATCAGGTGCAGCAGTGGATGGGTATTCATATGGATCCATTACAGTGGGGATTTGAAGTGAAAGATGGAAGATTGGCTCCCATTAGAATGAGTCAAGCACCAGCACCAGATCATTTATTCAAATTTGTGAAATGTGGCTGTATCAAGAGTCAATGTGCGACTCTGCAATGTATATGCAAAAGACAGGGAATAGTGTGCACAGATTTGTGCACGGATTGTCGAGGAATAAGCTGTTGCAATCCGTGGATATGGACGATGATTGAAATCATACTATTCTCATACTAAGGAGTGCTGTTTGAATTGATCTCTTTAACAATTTTCATTTGTCAGTGTCATATTGAGAAGTGCTATATTATCTAGTTGAAATTTGCTTATCCTTTTCAAATGATGTTAAAAAAATGTAAATAAAAAATAATGTCAAAACTATGTTTGGCATATTAACATATAATTATCGTTGTTTATTGTATTAATCCCAATTTGATGTTATAGTCATCAGAAACAATTTCTGATGTTAGTTTTGACTTTCCCGTCCCTAAAAACATATAAAATGATACCACACATGGGCATATAAACAGTTATACCCTATATCTCAAATAATGGGCATCCGTTTTGAAAAATCCGCCATAAAGGATTAACGCGTCATGATAGAGTGGTAGACTTTTCACCATCCTTTTCTACGGAGAGTTTTCGATAAGAATCCACTCACAGAAATTGTATTGCAATTAGTTCTAGGTTAGCCCATTTTTTTAACTAATTTGACTTGACTATAATGCTTCCATAAGGAAAGGTGCACATCTAGTCTCTTTGAGTCGATAGGTATTCTAGGAAAGGTAGCAAAAAGCTTACCAGCCCAGGGTTTTAATATTGACCACTATGCAATCTCCCCTTACTGATTTAGGTGAATGACTTATCCATCCAACTCTCCAAGCCGATAGAATGTTCTACCAAATCATTTGTCCTGTCCGAATTTATCTTACACCAATGGGCATCTTTAAATCTCACACCCAGTGCATCGTCACTCACCCCTTCTCCAAGTGAAGGGGCCCCCGCTAAAAACAATGACATAAGGCATATATTTGGGAGAGAGATGTAAATGGTATACACAACCCTCGCTCCTGGATATATTTGGCTGGGTGCTCTGGGAGTAGCGAGGCCAAGTGGTGGCCAGTATTTGGTTGCGAGAAAGATGGGTTGCTGATGGAGCAGGGTTTGTATGGAATTATTAGATGATGGAGGTACTCTCATAGTGTTTTGTGCATACTGGTTTTGAGGCTGGAGCTGTAGAAATTTGTTGTGGTTCCCTGTCAAGGCTTGAACTTTATCGTCCAATGCTTTGTGTTTGTCTATTGCATCATGTTGGAAGTCTCTCACTAATGCCTCCATGTTGCTAATGAAAGGTTTACAGAGGTTTATTAGCTCAGTCTTAAAATCGGGACTTTGCTGCATGGAAAGATTTCCAGCTGAAAGGGGAAGTTTAGTCCTTCTGCATACCTCAACGGTGTTAGTGAGGTCCTTGGTGCTCGGTTTGGGTGCTATGGTACCTTTAATTTTTATCATCCTCTGCTTAAATTTTGAGGGTGGCGGTTTATGCTCACTCGGCTGAGAGTTGCCTAGTCCTATTGTGACAATATCAGCTGTTGGATCATGCAAGATATAAGGATTGTTATGGTAAGCCATGGCGTCAAGAGGAGTCTTATTGTGAACCGACGTCAGGTCCCTTGAGTCAATATCAGGCTCCCCGGATGGTGACTTAGGAGGAAGAAGGGGGCTCAAGGCTTTTGGTTGATTTATGGGGTCTTTTATAGGTCTTAAAAACAGTATCAACGCGGTCCGGTCCTCCACCAACTCCAACTTGATGCTGATGGCACCCATAGCCGACAACAAATAAGAAGTTATTAAGGGAGTAGAAAGGGTGCACTTGTCCGCTCAGTTTTTTTGATGGGTAGGTCTACTATTTCCCCATTGCTAGATGAACCAGATAGAACAAGTGAAAGTGGATTTTCTCAACAAGTAGAAATTTGAAATCAACCATATCTCAGTCAAGCAGATTCCAGGTTTCAAATACTTATGTGTTGTATCCTAGCTATATTGTAGTTTATGTAATCCATCGCTCCACCAGTGGAACTCTGTAAGAATGATGTAATATAGAATGTTGGTGTCTGGAAACCACAGTTGGAAATATGCTGAGCAGCATGCTGGCTGCTCCTGGTGGGGTTGTATTACTGCTGAACTACTGGAATTGTAACTACTTCAATAAATACTCTTGAAACACTATAACCAGCCTGGAGTAAGTTACTACATTGTGCTATCCCAAACGTCCTCGGAGGGGCCCTGCACTGCCATGTTCCATTGCGGCTGGGTGCTGATGAGCTCGCTCTTGGGCCAGTTTTTGCCCAGGCATAAACTGGCTCCCGGACATGTCCAGCACATCTTCTGCACTGCAGGAAGAAATAGTGGAATTTAAAGCTCGCACAGGCGCTCTGCAGCTTCTCCCCACCTCCAGTGTTACTGGGCCTTAGAGTCCTGGTCCCTGGTGTCCTTGTTGCATGAATTATCTTATAAAAAATCTAACTTTCACAAGAGAATTAGAAAATTAAAGCTAAATTAAAATAGCTTTTTATGGCTGTTCTAGAATTTTCTGAAAGCCAGATATGAAAAAAATATTTGATTTATAAGTATCCTTTTTTGCTAGGAACATAGCTTTATCTACACAGATAAAGCTATTGTTCACTATGAGGGCATACTTTTCCACTTTCTAGTATGAGACAATGTTATATTCAAGCACATAGTCCTGTGGCATTACAAGGCCTACTTTAGGGATGATTTAGCTAATATGAAAATAGGTTGTCATGCAACATCATAGCACTTATAAATTGCAGCCCAGCCAGATGTGCAATGGTGCTTTCTTAAGCAATATATTTTTGTCATACATACCGGTGATATGGATATGACATTTAATTTTCATGCTGCTATAATGCAAATCATTTGTACACCAACTTACAATCCCCTTATATGAATATTAAATAAATCAATTAGGTGAAACCCATTTTACATTACAGTTTTAGGGACAAAGCATACACTGTGGCACTGAATGGCACTTTATATTGCACAGAGTCATATTACTAGTAACAATAGATTGTACAAGGACTGAAAAATCCAGGGGGACCACATAGAATAGGCAGATTTCTGCAGAATGGTATTATTACACCCAGGCAGAAGGTCAGAACAGAGTGGGCGAGGGGGGTCTGTTTTTATTTCCTTCACTTCCCTAATTGTTACCCTGACCAGTGGCCTTTTTAAAAAACTGTATGTTTAGGTTTGAACACCTTTTTAACAATTTTTATTCATTGTACTGTGGCTCTAGCAGTCTGTTTCTTCCTGCACTGAGCACTTCAATTTTGACAGCGTTTCCGGTCCACCGCGGCTAATTTCGGCCGTTTGAGTGGAGAAACGCTGGCAAACCGAGCCCAAGCTCTGACTTCTGGCTTTGACACTGAAGGTTAGCGCACTAGTGGTCATCAGATGGAAAACTATTTCTACCCATGCCTCACCGATGCGCAGCAGACGTGCGCAGCGTGCGTTCCGCCTGCGCGCCGAAGGTGCTCCATAGGCAAGCCCGACTGCGCCCGTCCGGAACGCGGCCAGGGCTAGAGATGCTGCCAGTTTTAAGCCAGCACTCCGATACACAAAAAAGGAGTTAATGGAGCATTACAGAATTGGTAAGACCTGTAATGCTCAGCTCTGTGTTGAAAATATTACTGGCACTTTAATGTGCAGCACGTGTAGATTGATCCTGACTCATGATAGCAATAATACCAGGCAGGTGTCCATTGATAATTTAAAAGCCCCGCCCAAGCAACTACATTGTGGACTTATTAACGTAAGGTCAATAGTCAAGAATGCTTTACACATTCAGGATTTACTTATTAAACTGAATTTAGATTGCCTATTCATTACAGAAACTTGGCTGAATGAATGTTCAAACCCGGATATTGTGCAAGCTCTCCCCCTGGGCTACACCCTGAAGAGGTGAAAAAGAGGCACGCATTTTTATGTTGCTAACACAATAACTAAGGCATCTAATCGTCCTCGGGCTCTATTTTCGGTAGTGAAGAAGTTAGCTGGCTCTGATACCATCCCTCCTCCTCCTGTCCCTGATGAAAATCAATGTAACAACATTGCTGACTTCTTTATTCAGAAGGTTGAACTTATTATTTACAAGTCACTCTCTGCTCCTTCCCCTTCCTTGTGTAGTATGGCTTCTGCATTTGACCCTACATATCACAGTAATTGTGACCAGATAGCCAAGATTTCCTCCTGGCACCCATTTGAAGAGGCGTCTTTCCAAAATTGTTTAAACAGTATTAAATCTGGGTCTCCTCTTGATCCTGTGCCTATTAACATCCTTTGTCAGCTCTCTGCCACATCTAAAGGGGTCCTTATTGATCTTCTTAACGCCTCTATGCGGGAGGCCTTGGTACCCCAGAGTGGAAGCGAGCCATG
This sequence comes from Lissotriton helveticus, assembly GCF_964261635.1. Classification (NCBI taxonomy): domain Eukaryota; kingdom Metazoa; phylum Chordata; class Amphibia; order Caudata; family Salamandridae; genus Lissotriton; species Lissotriton helveticus. The sequence goes on from NC_136072.1 coordinate 657,457,476, forward strand.
GTCATCCCTTTGTTGAAAAAGGCCGGAGCAGATCCTTCTGTACTATCTAACGTTAGACCTATATCTCTGCTTCCGGCTTTCCCCAAAATTTTGGAGAAACATATCAATACTCAACTGACACAACACATAGATAATGTTGGCTTTCTTCACTATTCACAATCCGGGTTCAGAGCCAACTTTTCAACTGAAACCGCTCTGCTTGGGGTTACTGAGAAACTGCGCCAGCATTTAGATCAAGGGGAAACTGCGGCACTCATTCTATTAGATTTGAGTGCCGCATTCCACACTGTGTCGCATAACATCTTGCTTAACGCCCTTAGGTCTCTTGGGCTGGACAGCACTGCCCTATCCTGGTTTGCTTCATTCCTTAAGGGTCGCACTTTTCAAGTCTTTTCTGCTAAGGCATCATCTAAGATCTGCATATCAGCACATGGAGTCCCACAGGGATCCATTTTAAGCCCCCTGCTCTTCAACATATATGTCAGACCTCTGGCAAAGATTGTGGAAGAGGCGGGTCTTTCCCTATATTTGTATGCGGATGATACGCAGATTGTCTTCTTGCTTTCCACCACTAAAGATGCCACGACATCTGCCCTTCAGTGCGGCCTACGGCTAATGACAGAGTGGATGCACCTTAACTTTTTGAAGTTAAATGGGGATAAGACTGAGGTCCTTATCCTGGGCAAGCACAAGAACCTATGGGGCCCTCACCATTGGCCTCAGGAAATAGGTTCCTTTCCCCTACCTGTCACCCATGTCCGTAATCTGGGCATCATTTTTGATGATAGTCTCTCTATGAGACAACATGTGGCGAGTGTTGCTACCATCTGTTTTACGATCTTGAGGTGGCTTCGTAAGATCATTTGGATGCTTCCTGCCTCCATCCAGTGCACAGTAGTCCAGGCACTCATCACCTCTCGCCTCGATTACGGCAATGTTCTCTATCTCGGTAGCTGCCAAACGGTACTGAGAAAGCTACAGGTAGTTCAGAACTCTGCAGTATGCCTTCTTTGTCAAGTTCCTAGACAGGCTTCCATCTCGCCGTATTTACGTAACCATCACTGGCTTCGAATTGATCATATAATTAAATTTAAAACCCTGTGTTACATCTTTTAAATCAAACAAGGTGTGGCACCAGCGTATCTGCAAGAGCTCATCCATCCTTACATTCCTTCTCGTCCCCTGCGCTCTACAGCCCACGGAGACTTCGCGATTCCCAGATTTAAACTTGCAAGAATGGGAGGCAGTTCCTTTTCTTGTCTTGGCCCCAAAATCTGGAATTCTCTACCGGTGTCCTTGAAGAATGACCCGTCCTATCTCTGCTTTCCATCTCGCCGTATTTACGTGACCTTCACTGGCTTCGAATTGATCAAATAATTACATTTAAAACCCTGTGTTACATCTTTAAAATCAAACAAGGTGTTGCACCAGCGTATCTGCAAGAGCTCATCCATCCTTACATTCCTTCTCGTCCCCTGCGCTCTACAGCCCACGGAGACTTCGCGATTCCCAGATTGAAACTTGCAAGAATGGGAGGCAGTTCCTTTTCTTGTCTTGGCCCCCAAACCTGGAATTCTCTACCGGTGTCCTTGAAGAATGACCCGTCCTATCTCTGCTTTCGAAGAAATCTTAAAACTTGGCTCTTTTAGTAGTAGCAAATGGTTCTTGACTGCTCTTTTTCTAGCAATTTGTGTGCTAGGCGCCGGGAAACCCTTTTTGGGTAGGTGCGCATTACAAAACTAATTTAATAATTTTAATAATAATAATATACCTACTTCCAATCAACGCTAAGAAGTCAGTGGCTGTTGCACTGGTCCTGTCTCGTTTGGACTATTGCAACAGCCTTTATGTAGGAGCTAAAAAAATCACTGCTGAAAAAACTGCAGGTAGTCCAGAAGGCAGCTGCCAGGCTGGCACTTTGGCTCCCAAGGGGTTCCTCCTCAGGAGCAGCACTCAATCAGCTGCACTGGTTGCCTATTCACAAAAGGATTTAATTCAAAGTCCTAACAATCATGTACAAAGCATTGAAAGCAACAGGGCCTTCCTATCTCAGGTCGAGAATTCACCCATATTCTACTCAGTGATTGCTGCGATCGTCCTCAGGTAACAACCTAGCAACACCCAGTTATCGCTTGAAGACAAAAGGGGGAAAAACCATTGCGGTATTAGGAACCAAAGCCTGGATTTCTCTTCAAATACAATTGAGATTGACACAATCAGAACTTCTCTTCAGGAAACTTTTAAAAACCTGGCTATTTTCTACACTTGATAATCTAGTATTCGCTCTCATCTGAGCCTCTCTCTTCCTTTCGATCTGACCCTCCCGCTGCACTACTGCATGGACCCTCATATTCCTCCCTCTAGCGTCAAGATACTCCTTGGAGTGAACGTAGCACTTTACAGATACCACCATTCATTCATTCAGCTTGATGCACAATAAAGTGGCTTCTGGTCTTGTAACACTCATTTCTATGAGATTAATCTAAAACCTATGGTCAGTCCTCTATGGGTGATGTCTGATTTGAATTCCAGAATCAATTAAAGGGAGAATGATGATAGTAATTACCTGACAGTGGTATTTCAAACATGAGACACTAATGGTATATTTACAAGAACTGCCACTAACTTGCATTAGCGTTAGTTAGCAGCAGTTTTCCTAATGCGGGCCATCGCCGAAAACTATTGCCGTTTTAGCAATGTATAGCCCAGCACCAAGGATCCTTCTTCTCAGACACTCCACTGTTACGATGCCAGCACCCACCTCGCCATCAATCTAGGATGCCACACGCCTGTAGTATTCCCTTGCACCCTGCGCCTGCCAAAACTACAGACACACCTTCTGCCACATCAGCACACCTGCGCCTCCTGCCCTTCAGCAGACCAACAGCGCAGTCGACCGGCTCAATTGCATCCTCCTCAATGTGCGGTCCCTCCACAAACACGCAGCTGCAATCTGGAACCTCCACGATGCCACCTCTTTACACATTGCCTTGTTCGCGAAAACCTGTGCTACAGCTGTTTTGTTGCATCGATGCAACACTTTTCATGAATGAGCCCCAGGACTGCACCCTATCTTATTGTGGTGTGAATTTCTGAGCTTTTGTTTTGGCGCAGGGCAGCGCAGCAATATTCTTTGCTGCGCTGTCGAGCACCAAACCCTCTGAAATGAGGCCCCAAGTGTTTGCACAACGTTTAAGACCAGCTATTTATTGACCTAAAAATACTGCCTCTAACTGAACTTAGAGGCAGTTTTTTTTGGTTTTGCACCATAAAGGGAATTCCTTATCAATATCGCAATATCGCAAAGTGGGGTTAGCAGCAGTTTCTTCATAGGAATGCCGACCTTGCATCTCATTTTCGTTAACTCTCGCTTACAGAACTAACTCCAGTTAGCAGCAACTTGTAAATAAGACCAAAAAAAATAGCTGCAGTAACGTAAAACATTTGATGCTGTTGCAGCTTTAAGTTCTTGTAAATATACCCATCAATATGAAAAAGATACACCATATCCCTGACTTAATTTTGTGAACACTCGTATCATGACAGCAAGACCAGAAACAAACACAACCTGGAAGGTAGGTTCTTGTGCAACCAATAGCAGGAGCACGTGTGACAGAGATTCCACTTACCCACACAACAATATTATGTAAATTGTTAGTGATGAGTAGGCAAATTAAATCCACCAAGGCTCCAAAATCCTGGAAATGCATTTGACAGCAGCACCCCACTCATCTTTAGATGCATGCAAGAATTAAAGTAAGTAAATACCAGAAATTCCTGCAGTTTTGCAGATTATATGGCAAGGAGGAGAGATTTTGTTGATAAGGCATGATTCAAATTTGTCTGGCTTCTTGTTAGAAAACACCTCTGCTTCCCTTTAAACCCCCTCCTTGAGCAACTCAATGCAGCACAGTGAGTGACAAAAGGAGCAGATCTGAACTACAGTCTTTATCAGTGACAAGGCATGGCAAACGTTTAATATAACGGAATTAGAAACATGAAGGCTTAAGCAGTGGGGAAGAGGCAAAGGCATCTGCTGGAGCCCTGCTATACTGTGGCCCGATCTGCACTCTCACCCAACAATCATATACATTTCATACAGACTGACAGAAAATTTGAGGCGAAGAGCCACAATTGCCTCATCTGAGGTGCTAGTGCTACAGAGGCTTACTGGAAACCTGGTAAGTTGCCTCCTTTAGTAACTCGATGTAGGACAGTAAGCACCAAGAGGAAAAGATCTGAACTACATACTGTATTTGTGACTGGTGATAAGGCATACAGAGATTTAATTGTAGCGGCAACTAAGGCTTGCCACATTACAAGTTGGGAAGAGTGCCTTCCAAACATATAACTGGAGAAAGAAAGGGAGAAGGTGATAAGCGCAAAGGTGAATACCAGGGTGAGCGCGGAAAGTAAAATAGAGACAGATCCCCTCACCCACCTCACAGGGGTAGAAGCTTTGGAAATAACAGCGTAAACAGAATTGGGAACAGCTCGGGATAGGGTACCCCAGGACAGGCAACTCAGAGAAACAACAGGCTATTGTCTGAGAAGTAAGCATCAACCATCTGAAGAAGCGGAGGTACATTATCACCCCAAAACTAGAAAGCTGAACACAAAGGCTAAATCCTCCTCCTCTACGTTGGAAGTATCTCCTCCAGTGATTCCACAGAGTATAAAAAAGAAGAAAAGACACACTGCTGCAGCAAAATCTCAGCCTCCCCTGTCTCGAGCAAGTCAGGTTAATTTAAAGGCTTTAGATTCCTTGAAACAAACAATAACACCACCCTTAAGGTCTTACTTTAAAGTGCAGGAAAAGGGGGAGTATCATAACAATAAGGGCTCAAACAAAGATCAAGCAGGAGCCTGTAGAGAGGAAGCAGTAAAAGGAATGTCATTGGACAGCAACAAGTATACTCCCTTAATGATATTAGACAAACAAGACCAACAAGAGCAAGCTAAAGAAGCAGACCAAGGATCAGATGCCACTAGCGCTAAATCTGTAGTCTACATCCCCAAGACAGTGTGGAAAAAATGATGGGCACCTTGATGAGGGAAATGAGGGCAAATTTTGAGACATCGGAGAAAAACCAGTCTAAAATTCAGGAAGCATGCAAAGATTTGGACCACAAAATAAACATGCTCATGGAAAGAGTAACATCAGTAGAGCAGGAAGTATCGGTACTAAACAACAAAGTAGAAGAGAATAGGAAAGAAATCGACCTGCTTAAAACCACTGAAGATGAGATAAGAGATAGGTTGGAAACCATGGAGAATCAGGCCAGAAGAATCCACCTAAGAATTCTAAATGTCCCGGAAGGTTTAAAAGGGGAAGATATTAAAACCTTCACGATAAAACTATTAGAGGAGCTTATCCCGTGGACGAAGTCCATAAACCTAGTAGAGGACATACAAAGAGTTCACCGCAACGCATTTGGGAGAAACAAAGCCAGGAAAAACCCAAGGAAAATCCTCATGAACTTTAAGACTTACACGCTTAAAGAGAGGATTCTAAGTGAGGGATTAAAAGCAGGATCTTTTTCCAAAAGCAACTGGTCATGCAGAATTAGATCTGATATTTCAAAAACGACGCAAGACAGGCAGTGGCAGCTCGGCCAATACAAGCAACAATTGAAAGCACTAGGAGCAACAGTACCAATGCGATTCCCAACCCCGCTGAGAATAATGTAGGAAAACAAGATGTATAACATCAGAGATCCCAAGGAGATGGAGTGTTTCATAGATCGAATTAAGGCACTTTTAATAAAGTAGGACAATGAAGTAAGTTTGTAACAAGACAAAACAGAAGAGTGAGGAGCTCAGAAAATGGGCAAAGAAATGCCCCGAAGAAAGTCAAGGGAGGCTTCTCCTGGGTGGGGAAAAAAGGGAAGAAAAGTGCACCGAAAATTTTGTAAAAACAATGAAAAAATGCACAAGGTGGGGAGCAAAATAGGAAAAAAAAGAAAAATATGTCCTTAAAAAGCAATGTGAGGGGAAGGGGACCCTGACAATTTCTACAAGATTCAGAAAGGTTGCACAAAAAGGATGCGCATGGAAGGGGATGAGGTAAATAGCTGTTAACATAATGACATGGAATGTAAATGGGCTTCGGATAAGGAAAAGAAGGGTAAAGATTCTAGAATATTTGAAAATAGTAGTCTGCGAAATAATGGTATTACAGGAGACATATCTACTGAAAGGAGAATGGGACAAAATCCTTAAAAGTCAGAAATGGGTAGAGACATATGTGTGCACTAACCAAGACTGCATCGTGAAAGGGGTGGCGATTCTATTAAAAAAAAACTCTGAGAGCTAGGATCGAAGCCACAGAGGTGGATAAGAAAGGAAGATGGGTGATAGCGAAAGCAAGGATGAAAAATAATCCTTATACAGTGGTTGGGTATTACGGCCCCAATCAGAATAACTCGGAACCGTTCCAGAAAATCTACTCACAACTACTATCTGCGGAAGCACCTATAATAATGGAGGGATTTTAATATCATACTAGACCCAAACAAAGACAGATTCCCAACCAAGTATGGTCACAATCTACCAAGAATGAGGGAGTGGGTGAGCCTTTGTATTAAAGACTTAGGGATCATGTATATATGGAGAGAAAAAGGCGACATGTACAATAAATTCACACTGCACAACAAGAGATTGGGGCATGAATCAAGAATAGACTATTTTTTGATAAAGAGGGGTTTACTAAATTTCATGCAAGGGGTTAAACACATACCAGCACACATGTCGGACCACTCTGCATAGATCTTGCACCTTAAGTTAAAGTGCACCACCTCCAGTCCTAGATGGACAGTAGATAGACTCATCTTTCAAGCTAGAAATTGCATAGAAGAAATAATAAAAGAGACAGAGGAGAGGGGAGGAGCCAAGATGGCGACCAGGACGGACGCGTAGGCTCCCGGCTCCGTGACCCTCCGAGCCCCGCACAACTATCCTGCATATCATCCTGTTATCGCGCTATATTCCGTATTGGGGAAGGAGCGCTGAAATTGATGGCGCGATTCCCGGCTCCCTGCCGGCCCCGAAATCGGAGAAATCTGCAGCGGTAGTTAGCGGCCCTAAAGTCTCTTGAGCCGGGACGTGGGTTGCAGGGCATGGCCGGGCGAAGAAGCAACAACAGCTGCCATCTGTACAGGGGCGGAGTCGGTCTACTAGTGCGAAGTGGCCATCGGTCAGGTTTTGGCCGCGGACGCCTTAATTGACCGGCAACGTGGCGATGTAGCACCCCCCGAAGCGCTGGCCTGTTGGATACATTCTATGTCTGCGGAGCACATACTGTGACGACCCCGACGCTGTTTAGGATTTGGCCCGGTTTTTGCGGGCCGCTCCAGAATTCTCGGCTGGCGCCGCTCGGGGCGAGGACGATCGCTGCTCCCACGGGCGCACGACCGGCTCTGCAGATCCTGCCGGAGATGAGACTGTTTCTGGGATACTGAGGTGCCCCCATTGCTGGCGCTACGTGGTGGGATCCGGAACTGAGCTGTGTGTTCATTACACGGGCAGGATTGACTTGGCAGTGTGGAGAGAGACATTCCTCCGATGTGTGACTTGACCTGTCTTTTGTGTGGTACATTGGTCTCCGGGAGTATTCACCTGCAGGCTGGGAACTAATGCTTGGACCGCCCGACGACCCCCCCATCCCCAAGATGGCGGTTACGATGCAAGACATCATGGCGGCCATAGCTGATGTCCGAGTCTCTCTGGATGAGCAGTTCGCAAAGCTGAACACTGATCTGGATACAGGATTCATTGCGCTCCACCCGACAAGAGCTGTTCCCGTCGGGGCCGACGAGGGGGAAGAGCCCCAGCTAGTAATGCCCTGTGGGCTAGTTGACGACGTGGTTCAGACGCAACTGGACATGTTCCCCCCTACATCTTCCCACGGTCTTGTTCACCATGAGCACAGTAATTGTGTAAGCAGGGCTTGGCGATCTGAAGAATGTCTCTTGGGGGTCCCCCAGGGATCACAGGGGCCGATGTCAGACTTATTGTCTTTGAACATTGTGCAGGTGCTTTGGACATCTTGTCGAACAATCTCCGTTGGATGTTGTGAACTGCTGTTGCTTACGGCTGGCTTGGGGGGACAGCCCACCGATCTGTCCTGGTTGCCCTTGTTGCCCACGTCGACTAACATGGCGGCTGGCCGGCTGATCTCTGCTGACGTTTTGGATCGAACGGGACAGGGTTGAGGTCATGTCCTGGATTGTTAGCCATTGTGTCTTCTCCAGCGTCTGTAGGATTAACCCTCTGCCTCTTTTCGTGAGTGATCAAAACCGCTTTGCAGATTTGTCGATGGTGGGCGGTGGCCCTGCTTTGACTTTAGACTCTGTGTACGTCTATCCTGTTTTCCCTTCTTTCGAATTGACTTTGACACTCTACTGTTTTCGGTTATTTTTGTGATGCTGGCGGTTTGGATGGATAGAACCCGTGTGAAACATCGCAACAATTCATTTGTACTAGACGGGGTCTTCGTGATGGAACGTGAGGGTTTGGGCTGAACTGGACTGGACTTAGATGCAATGTTTCTTTTGTCTTTGCTGGGTTATATCTGTGGGAGCGAGGGCCAGGCGCGGTTCTGAGTGTTTGATATTTATGTGTCTGATGTGTTCGGGACGGGATTTGCTGCCTCTATGGTGCCGGGGATCGGGCCGGATGGTCCTTTTTCTGCTTGCGCCTCCCCTACGAAATGTCTCTTGCTTTGCTGTAACTTGCTTAACATTACGGTACGGGTTGTCTGCTCTTGGCGGGGGGATGGGAGTCCGGGAGCTCCTATTGATTTGTTATATTCTCCTCCTCCAACTTTTTCCCTTCCTTGGGGTGTAGTTTAGGGGGCGACAGGCACGCTGCTAGTGGGGTTAGGTCATAGCCATCTGCAGGGGTGTAGGGTGGGGGGTTGTGGGGGGGGTTTATTTTTCCTTTATTATTTTCTATGACCGTTCTATTTCCCCTTTCCTTTCTTCACAAGAGCTGTGGCGTATTCTCCTGATTCTTGCCTAACGTATCCGGGTGTCACATGTTTGCTCCGTACATCCTGTACTCCTGGTGGGCGGGTGCTATTGATGGGTGCCTGCGGTCATTGCTATCCAATTGTTTTGCTTCTGGTTCACGCTGCATTTGATTTTTCTGCTGCTTATGACTGTACATTATTTTGTCACTTCATTTGCTCGTCCACAGCTGTGCTGTATTTTGTTTAATTGTAGTTGGTGACACCTAGGATAGGTGCCAACTCTTTGAGCACAACCTTGATGAAACAAACAAGTTTCTTTAACAGATTCTTCAAATGTCACAATAAATTAAACCAAATGTTTCTTCATCTTCATCATGTTTAATTCACATGAATCTCTCTTCAATATCCATAAAGTTCCATTTCATATGTCAATCCAAATTCATTGTATGCATAATGATATCATATCCCAATGCATTTTGGACACATGGTCCTTCGTCAGGGAAATCCTAAAAAATAGTAATGACACAATCTAAGTATGATCCACCGAGTAGAAATAAATACACAAATATATTGCCTTAATCATGAGTGTGTCTTGTGAATGATAACGAAAAGTGAGCATAACGTGAAAACTAAAAGGCACCTTTTCGTTATCATTCACAAGACACACTCATGATTAAGGCAATATATTTGTGTATTTATTTCTACTCGGTGGATCATACTTAGATTGTGTCATTACTATTTTTTAGGATTCCCCTGACGAAGGACCATGTGTCCGAAATGCATTGGGATATGATATCATTATGCATACAATGAATTTGGATTGACATATGAAATGGAACTTTATGGATATTGAAGAGAGATTCATGTGAATTAAACATGATGAAGATGAACACAAATTTGGTTTAATTTATTGTGACATTTGAAGAATCTGTTAAAGAAACTTGTTTGTTTCATCAAGGTTGTGCTCAAAGAGTTGGCACCTATCCTAGGTGTCACCAACTACAATTGATTTCCACACCTTCTTTTGTCAGGGGGTGATATCTTTGAAGCACACCACAACCAGTTCACCTCAAATACACAGAGGAGTGCGTGACCCACACCCCCATATGTATTTTGTTTAATGACACCCGATATGTATATTTTTCCTCTTGTGTTATAATAATAAAAAGATTTATAAAAAAAAAAAAAGAGACAGAGGAGTTCTTCCATTGGAACAAAGAAGCGACCACAAAACAAACTGCTTGGGAGGCCAACAAGGCCATTATCAGGGGAAAAATAGCGAGTCTTGCGGCATATAAGAACAAAGTCAAAAGAAATAAGATTCATGAATTAGAAAAATGTACTGAAAAAATCAGAATTGGCTGATACTCTCGAATTAATAGTAATGGGAAAATGGGAGGCTCTCTAGATATCCCATTACGAGTATGGGGAAGAATGTGGGAAACAACTAGGGTGGAAACTGAAAATGGAGGCAACTCGAAACAGGATAATTCAAATTCAGAAAGAAGACCAGCAGTACACCGCAGAAGAGGAAGAAATCAGGAAAGAGTTTGCAAAATGTTTCAATAATTTGTACTCGGAAGAGACAACAGCGTCGGAAGAGCAGATCAAAACATTCCTAGAGGGAATATCACTACGAGAACTTTCACAAGAACAAATGGCAGAACTTAACCAGGGTATTAGTAGAGAGGAAGTACTAGAAACTTTGAAAGGACTCAACAAAAGCAAAACAACAGGCCCTGATGCACTCCCAAACAAGTTATATGTCCACCTACGATGTAGCACCCCCCGAAGCGCTGGCCTGTTGGATACATTCTATGTCTGCGGAGCACATACTGTGACGACCCCGACGCTGTTTAGGATTTGGCCCGGTTTTTGCGGGCCGCTCCAGAATTCTCGGCTGGCGCCGCTCGGGGCGAGGACGATCGCTGCTCCCACGGGCGCACGACCGGCTCTGCAGATCCTGCCGGAGATGAGACTGTTTCTGGGATACTGAGGTGCCCCCATTGCTGGCGCTACGTGGTGGGATCCGGAACTGAGCTGTGTGTTCATTACACGGGCAGGATTGACTTGGCAGTGTGGAGAGAGACATTCCTCCGATGTGTGACTTGACCTGTCTTTTGTGTGGTACATTGGTCTCCGGGAGTATTCACCTGCAGGCTGGGAACTAATGCTTGGACCGCCCGACGACCCCCCCATCCCCAAGATGGCGGTTACGATGCAAGACATCATGGCGGCCATAGCTGATGTCCGAGTCTCTCTGGATGAGCAGTTCGCAAAGCTGAACACTGATCTGGATACAGGATTCATTGCGCTCCACCCGACAAGAGCTGTTCCCGTCGGGGCCGACGAGGGGGAAGAGCCCCAGCTAGTAATGCCCTGTGGGCTAGTTGACGACGTGGTTCAGACGCAACTGGACATGTTCCCCCCTACATCTTCCCACGGTCTTGTTCACCATGAGCACAGTAATTGTGTAAGCAGGGCTTGGCGATCTGAAGAATGTCTCTTGGGGGTCCCCCAGGGATCACAGGGGCCGATGTCAGACTTATTGTCTTTGAACATTGTGCAGGTGCTTTGGACATCTTGTCGAACAATCTCCGTTGGATGTTGTGAACTGCTGTTGCTTACGGCTGGCTTGGGGGGACAGCCCACCGATCTGTCCTGGTTGCCCTTGTTGCCCACGTCGACTAACATGGCGGCTGGCCGGCTGATCTCTGCTGACGTTTTGGATCGAACGGGACAGGGTTGAGGTCATGTCCTGGATTGTTAGCCATTGTGTCTTCTCCAGCGTCTGTAGGATTAACCCTCTGCCTCTTTTCGTGAGTGATCAAAACCGCTTTGCAGATTTGTCGATGGTGGGCGGTGGCCCTGCTTTGACTTTAGACTCTGTGTACGTCTATCCTGTTTTCCCTTCTTTCGAATTGACTTTGACACTCTACTGTTTTCGGTTATTTTTGTGATGCTGGCGGTTTGGATGGATAGAACCCGTGTGAAACATCGCAACAATTCATTTGTACTAGACGGGGTCTTCGTGATGGAACGTGAGGGTTTGGGCTGAACTGGACTGGACTTAGATGCAATGTTTCTTTTGTCTTTGCTGGGTTATATCTGTGGGAGCGAGGGCCAGGCGCGGTTCTGAGTGTTTGATATTTATGTGTCTGATGTGTTCGGGACGGGATTTGCTGCCTCTATGGTGCCGGGGATCGGGCCGGATGGTCCTTTTTCTGCTTGCGCCTCCCCTACGAAATGTCTCTTGCTTTGCTGTAACTTGCTTAACATTACGGTACGGGTTGTCTGCTCTTGGCGGGGGGATGGGAGTCCGGGAGCTCCTATTGATTTGTTATATTCTCCTCCTCCAACTTTTTCCCTTCCTTGGGGTGTAGTTTAGGGGGCGACAGGCACGCTGCTAGTGGGGTTAGGTCATAGCCATCTGCAGGGGTGTAGGGTGGGGGGTTGTGGGGGGGGTTTATTTTTCCTTTATTATTTTCTATGACCGTTCTATTTCCCCTTTCCTTTCTTCACAAGAGCTGTGGCGTATTCTCCTGATTCTTGCCTAACGTATCCGGGTGTCACATGTTTGCTCCGTACATCCTGTACTCCTGGTGGGCGGGTGCTATTGATGGGTGCCTGCGGTCATTGCTATCCAATTGTTTTGCTTCTGGTTCACGCTGCATTTGATTTTTCTGCTGCTTATGACTGTACATTATTTTGTCACTTCATTTGCTCGTCCACAGCTGTGCTGTATTTTGTTTAATTGTAGTTGGTGACACCTAGGATAGGTGCCAACTCTTTGAGCACAACCTTGATGAAACAAACAAGTTTCTTTAACAGATTCTTCAAATGTCACAATAAATTAAACCAAATGTTTCTTCATCTTCATCATGTTTAATTCACATGAATCTCTCTTCAATATCCATAAAGTTCCATTTCATATGTCAATCCAAATTCATTGTATGCATAATGATATCATATCCCAATGCATTTTGGACACATGGTCCTTCGTCAGGGAAATCCTAAAAAATAGTAATGACACAATCTAAGTATGATCCACCGAGTAGAAATAAATACACAAATATATTGCCTTAATCATGAGTGTGTCTTGTGAATGATAACGAAAAGTGAGCATAACGTGAAAACTAAAAGGCACCTTTTCGTTATCATTCACAAGACACACTCATGATTAAGGCAATATATTTGTGTATTTATTTCTACTCGGTGGATCATACTTAGATTGTGTCATTACTATTTTTTAGGATTCCCCTGACGAAGGACCATGTGTCCGAAATGCATTGGGATATGATATCATTATGCATACAATGAATTTGGATTGACATATGAAATGGAACTTTATGGATATTGAAGAGAGATTCATGTGAATTAAACATGATGAAGATGAACACAAATTTGGTTTAATTTATTGTGACATTTGAAGAATCTGTTAAAGAAACTTGTTTGTTTCATCAAGGTTGTGCTCAAAGAGTTGGCACCTATCCTAGGTGTCACCAACTACAATTGATTTCCACACCTTCTTTTGTCAGGGGGTGATATCTTTGAAGCACACCACAACCAGTTCACCTCAAATACACAGAGGAGTGCGTGACCCACACCCCCATATGTATTTTGTTTAATGACACCCGATATGTATATTTTTCCTCTTGTGTTATAATAATAAAAAGATTTATAAAAAAAAAAAAAGAGACAGAGGAGTTCTTCCATTGGAACAAAGAAGCGACCACAAAACAAACTGCTTGGGAGGCCAACAAGGCCATTATCAGGGGAAGAATAGCGAGTCTTGCGGCATATAAGAACAAAGTCAAAAGAAATAAGATTCATGAATTAGAAAAATGTACTGAAAAAATCAGAATTGGCTGATACTCTCGAATTAATAGTAATGGGAAAATGGGAGGCTCTCTAGATATCCCATTACGAGTATGGGGAAGAATGTGGGAAACAACTAGGGTGGAAACTGAAAATGGAGGCAACTCGAAACAGGATAATTCAAATTCAGAAAGAAGACCAGCAGTACACCGCAGAAGAGGAAGAAATCAGGAAAGAGTTTGCAAAATGTTTCAATAATTTGTACTCGGAAGAGACAACAGCGTCGGAAGAGCAGATCAAAACATTCCTAGAGGGAATATCACTACGAGAACTTTCACAAGAACAAATGGCAGAACTTAACCAGGGTATTAGTAGAGAGGAAGTACTAGAAACTTTGAAAGGACTCAACAAAAGCAAAACAACAGGCCCTGATGCACTCCCAAACAAGTTATATGTCCACCTACAACAAGTATTGGTCAATCCTATGACAGAACTTTTAAATGAAATATTTATAGGGAAAGGGACCCTCCCAGCCTCATGGAAGGATGCAATCATCAGTGTCCTCCTTAAACCAGGGAAGGACCCCTCAAAGTGTGAATCTTACAGGCCAATTTCACTTTTAAATATAGACTACAAGGTCTACAGCAGATATTAGCAAGAAGGTTGGGAAACGTTGTGGGGACTGTGGTGCACACAAACCAAAAAGGTTTTATCAGGGGAAGATATTTACAAGAACTCACACATGAACTTATAAGTGCAATAGATTTAGCAATTTACTATGAAACTCCTTTATCAATCTTGATGGATGCAGCTAAAGCTTTTGACAGGGTGAGTTGGCCTTTTTTAAATGCAACTCTTGCTAAATTCAACCTTGGAGATACTTTTTTGAGTGCAATCAAAAAAATATACGCAAGCCCCTCAGCCAAGGTTTTAGTGAACGAATCATTAACAGAAAAAAATACGATACAAAGGGGCACAAGACAAGGGTGCCCGCTATCGCCCCTACTGTTTGACCTATATATAGAACCTCTAGAGGGTTTATTAAGGGAACACAAGGGAATAATACCATTTAAAACATCAGGGTTGGGAGAAGAAGGTTGCACTTTTTGCAGATGACTTCATGGTGTTTACTAGCAACTTAGTGGTATCCCTTCCAAAAATAGATGAAATTATGAAAACATTTGGAAAGGTATCAGGATACCTGGCGAATCAATCAAAGACAGAAATCCTAGAATGGAACAGTGATTCTCAAGATCCTAGAGTAAAACATAAAATAATATAGCTGGCTATAGCCCTCACAAAGGACATAAAGGAAATAGCATCCCTGAACTTTGAGAGAATCCACAAAGAAGTAAGACAATTACTTAAAGTTTGGGACGGTTTACCATTGTCGTTCGTGGGAAGATCCAATGTAATAAAGATGGCTATACTCCCAAAATTCACTTACTTAATCAGCACCATCCCAATGGAATTTAGACTGGACCGGATAAAAAACTACTAGGGGAACTAAGCAGCTTTATCTCGGTGGCAAAAGGAGCAAGGATAGCCTGGATAAGGATAACGAGGAACAAAGCTCAAGGAGGAATCGCTAGCCCAGACATCCTACAATATTGTAGTGCTTTTCAATTTAAAAACATCAGGAAATTGCTAGGGGACTTTGAGCTATATCCTGATTATTTGAAGGAGATAGTTCACAAGGAAGATAGCCATTACCTGTATAAATTTGGTCACCCAAAATATTTCAAGAAAATAAAACTGAAGACATTGAAGGCAGCAGCCGTGCTTTGGAATCAAATGAGAAGATTGCTTAAAATCCCATACTAGAGTAGATATGCACCAATTTGGGATTCGCCCGCAACCCCGGAATGCCTAAAAGATAAACTAGAAAATCCCCTTGAGGGAAAACAAAATTACAAAATGGGTTGAATTAAAAACACAGAACGCTGTCATGGAATGGGAAGTGCTGAGGGAAAAGACTAAGGGCACAATCTCATGATTTAAATATTATCAACTAACCAGCTTTGGTCAAGAATTTAAAGTATAGCCGTGATGGAAACGAGAAAGTGGAAGAAATACTTCAGGGAAATAAGATTAATAAAAAAGAAATAGCATACTGGTACTGGGGTCTAATACAGGAAGGGGAAGAAGAGGACAACAATCCAGGTGACATCTGGCGAGGAGTACTGCCAGAGCCGGAAATTCAACATAAATGGCAAGTATCTATGGCTATGTATTGGAAAATTGTGAAATCTGCACCATTAAAAAGGAACCACCTATTCATTATTCATAGAGCATACTGGACGCCTAAGAGGCTATCAAAGATTAAAGGCCAAGGGGAGAGAAGCTGCCTCAAATGCGGAGAGAAGGGTGCAGACGATCTCCACATGTTTCAACATTCCCCCCAACTCGAGGAATTTTGGAGGGAGACTGGTAAGACCTTGTCCAAAGTGTTGGGACGTCAGGTAGAGGTGAGTATAGACTTGGTTATTTTTGGGATACGTAAAAACAACGAAACAACATTAAAGCTGAGTAAAGACCAAGAGAGAATTCTCTTCTTCCTGATACTGTTAGCAAGGAGAGAAATATGCATAAAGTGGGTGAAAAGTATACCTCCAACACATAAAGAGTGGTTAGTTTCAGTACAAAGAACACATAAACTAGACACGAGTGGACACAGGGGAAGGAGAAATAGATTTTGGAACATCTGGGAAACTTACAACCTTACGAATTAGAATGATGAAATGCATTGTATGGCCCAATGATTAGGCAATGCAGTAAAGCTCCAGGTGGAAACCTGAACGAGTAGTCAGAATAACTAGCTCAATCCAGAATCGATTTGCGCTGGAAATGGACAAAAAGGGGCCCTAGTGCAGAGTGGTACCAGAAACTCTCCATGCATATATTGCGTTTACCCAGGAGAGGCCCCCGAAGGTCGGAAAAGAATGGACAATGGGCCCCCAACACCTCCAATTTCAAAATATTGCAGTATGCGGACAAAAAAAAAGAAAAATTCACTTACCTCCTCGCTGCTCTGTCCCACGTCGTCTCTCCTCCGCCGAACAGGAAGCAACCAGGCTCTACTGAGCCATTCACAATGCTGCAATGCAACATTGTGATTGGCTCCCTTAAACCAATCACAACATTGCAATACAGCATTGTAATTGGTCTGAGCACCGTGGTTCAGCACTCAGACAGGGACTGGGGGCCTGGGCAAGTTCTCCATGCAGGCTGTGGATCAGCCTGCATGGAGAACATGCTATAGTGTGCACAACTGTTTGGCTGGCCCGAGAGAATGGAGCCTTCTAATGATGCAGCATCACCCACATGCACAACACCATCTTGTGTACCTCACTGCTCTTTCTAAATTTTCAGACACTTGATTGCACATCAGAAAAACTACCACCCACTGTTGGATGACAATACTTGCACCCATACGGATACAAACTTGCTGAGAAAAACAAAGCTTGTCCAAGACATTGGAAACTGCAGCAAAAGTGGGCGAAACACAGACAAAAAGCAGGTGATTATAGTGCCAAAATACTCCCATGTGTTTTATAATTTCATTCTGGGACATAACTTTAGTAACTGGTCTGAGAAACCTCTTGACTCACTCTTGAGTGCTCTGACCTCTAAGTCTGCAGCTTCTAGACTTGATGGCTGTACAGTCAATTAGTGCACAATCAATTAAGAGATAGACAACATAGTAGATGACTGCACTAGATATAATTACAACCAACAACCTTCCTCATGTCAGAACCACCTCAACACCTAGGGAATTTAAGCAGTGCTTTGATTCTTATTGATGTTGGCAAAAACTTCAAGGCAACCCTCATCAGCCAGGATAGCTTGAGAACAGCGGCACGGAGAGCACGGGACCCACGTCTGGGCATACCCGTCCCACCCGGGGTGACAAATGCAAAAAGAACAATTGATGGACAGAATGCAGAACAATGTCATACATTCACCCCAGTACAGAGATCTGGGCCTAAATCCATTGCTTTTTTTGCTCATCATGCCATTCCAGTTTGGACCCAGCCATATGCAAATCAGTCTTGACCCTGCACCCAATGGAACAGTCCATCCTGAACTGCCAGACCAGATCCTCCCTAGACTGGAAACAAGCATACTAGGACCGGTTTTGGGCATTCAGCCCAATGCAAAAAGAACAATTGATTCAAGCTACCCTGGCTGATGACGGCTGATTAGTCAGAAACCGGTCCCAGGATGCTTATTTCCGGTCCAGGGAAGACCTGGCTTAGCAGTTCAGGCTGGGCTGTTCCCATGAGGCACAGGGTCAGACTGATTTGCATATGGCCATGTCTGATCTGGGGTGGTGGAGTGAGCTAAAGAATGATGATGGATTAAACCCAGATCAGTTGACTGGGGGAGAGTGCTTGCATTGTTCAACACTCCATCCATCATCCCCCTTGGTTTTTCTTAATTCTGGAACAATCAGCAGTTGTGGAGTGGTCGATACAACCCCTGCAGAAGTAGATGTTTGACTACCATCACCACAGGCAGCTTGCTGTCTTTTCTGGGGCTCCGTTATCTCTTGTGCGAGACAAACAGGATGGATAGTCTCCAGGTGCTTCTTCATTGAAGAAGTGCCACAATAGTACTCCTTCTCTGATCCTCTGGAGAGGACTTTCAGGCAGATGCTGCAGGTCACCTTCCGAACATTGACCTTTTTCTCTCCCTCCAGCAAAGTAAAAAAAGTCAACACGATACTCTCCTTCCGCTATTTTACTGGATCCTCCACCTCTTTCATCTCCTCCTGCTGCTCTTCAGTAAAAGCTGTTTTGAGTTTCAAAAATGAACAACACCAACAAAAAAAAAGAATTAGGAGAACCTACAAAAAAGGCAGTCTTTAAAGCAGACACACCCAAAATGAAAGGACTCGAACAGGTAGTGGTTCCACCCGCCTCGAAAATAAAAAGCTCTTCAACCAATGACAAACTTTCATTCTATGTCTCATTTAGTCTCTCACCCATAAAATGTACTAAATGTAATATAAAACTGCACATTGCTATTAGGATATTGTGTTTCAAAGTATTTCAATTGAAGGTCTGTATGCAAAACAAATATTTAAACTTGAAACATTCATATTTCATACTTTCAAATTACGCCGTAGTCGCGACCCCTACGTGATCCCGGAAATACGAGCCAATGGTATTTGTGCCCCCTACGCGTCCAGTGCGCGATTGTGCAACATACATTAAAAAAAATTAAACATCTTGAAAATAATTCAACACCGAAAAAGAGAATATGATTACCAGGTCCACAAACAGGTGTTACCAAAAATGGGTACTAAAATGTGCTTTGGAAAAAGTAAATAACATCAGCAGAGTAGATACACTGAAAGAGCAGAGCAATGACACTACCACAAACATAGAAACACAAGAGACATGACTGATTACTACATACAACCACAATTCCCAACAGATACATAAGATCTTGGACAAGCACAGGTCAATTTGACCAGCGATTCTATCATTGTCAAATCTATCCATACACGTCCTAGAGTAACCTACAGGATAGATCATAGTCTTAGAGAAATCTTGGTTCACAATGATATCACTCAAAAACAACATCAAGGAGACCATAACCTCAAGGTTTTTTTTCCTTTATGTCTTTGCAAGGCATGCTGCAATAGCCGCTTAGTCGAAGAATTCAACATACCTAGCAGAGTGAACAAAAAACAGATCACCCAAATCTTGACGTGTAGTACCACTTTTGTGGTATATGCCCTCGCCTTACCTGGTGGACTAGGTTACATTGGTAGTAAAGCTCTAATGGTCAAAAAGAGGGGTTTGGAGCATATGCGTGCTATAAACAATAGGAACATACATTACCCACTTGCACGACACTTCCAGGAATACCATCTTTCCAATAGTGCACTACTGAGTTATTTCATCATCGAACAGGTACACACTGGCCCTAGGGGTGGTAATAGAGTTCACATGTTACGTAAACGGGAATCCAAATGGATCATGGAACTCGGGACCAAACAGCCGGGAGGTCATAATTTAGACGAATAATTGAATATACATTTACATGAAAGCTAAATTGTCTGTTTCTAGAGTCACTTTTTGCCTTCTGCAACAAAAGTGTACCTACCTTTCATGAAATATTTGTTTCCTTATTTATCATGAGTATCTATACGTGTCAACGACATACAAGTGAACTCTTACCATGACTTGCACAGGAGCAGATGATCAGGGCTGGACTGGGAACCAAAACCGGCCCTGGCAAAGTGCTCGGCCGGCCCCCCCTCCCCACTCGGGGGGGTTGGAGGTGCCGCCGAGCGGTTTGCTAGTGCCGGTTTTTGGCCGATTTTGTTGCAGGGCCGATTTTGCAGCTATGCTGCAAAAACGGCCCTGTAACAAAATCGGCCCCCAGGGGCTCAAAACCGGCCCCCACCCTTGCGGCGCACTGGGGGATTGCCCGGTGCCCGCCATGGCCAGTCCGGGCCTGCAGATGATGCTAGTTCCCAAGTCCACCCCAAGGCTACACAGATCAGTTCTGTATTCTGAATCTGTGCACCCCTAGGGGGAAAGGGGATTTGGATAAAATAATAAATGAGAAGAGACTGCTCTGGATCTGTTCTTCAGCTTTCTCTTGTCTTTTCCTCTTTCTTTCTTGTCTTTACTTGGTCTTGGTTGATCATCTAATGCACACAATACATTAAGGAAATACGTATTAGTCTCCCTACTCTTGTGTCACTAACTGTCCCTTTTCGTGACTACCTACCCTCCTTGTCCAGAGATTTAGCTCCTCTTCTTTCTGATTCTGTCTTTCTTCAGGTTTAGACTAGTGTGTCTATCTTCTTATCTGCAAATACAATTCCTGATTAGTATTCTTTCTAGCTTGTTCCCTAGTTCTATGCTAATTACAAGTATCTTTCCTTATACCCTGTAGAATTTACTCTAGTCTTCTAAACTTTCTTCCTCTTCTTATTATAATATTTGTTCGTCTTTTTTCACAGGTAAAGTCTTTTTCCTGGTTCGAGGAAAATACTCTAAACACTGAGTACTCTTACACCAATTTCCAATTCAGTGTCTGTGCTTTTTCGTAACGTTAAGACCCTTCAAGAATGTGGTCTCAGGTAATTGTTAATCTTCCTTCTAAGTCTCAATACCCCTGACGAGTCTTCTGGAATCTGGATAAACTTCCTGCTCGTTAAGACTTCAGTACACAAGCTCTTTTTTATGAACGGGAAAGGAGAGAGGGAAAGGAAAGAGGGATAAGGGTTCAGAAAAGAACTCGCAAATTCTCTTGTGGTCGCTCTCAGTTGGTAATTCGGTTATTTTCAAATATACTTATATACGCTCTTGAAAATATTCTTTGACAGTTTATCAAACGAGATTTTTCTTGTCACTCTACAAGAGTTCTCTTGACTGTAACTTGCTAGAATTATTAACAAAGTCTTATCTGTAATCTCTCAGAACAGATACGTCTTACACGGGCTCCCTACCCTTTTCTTCCCCATATACGGGCACTTCTTATCCAGATAATCTTTTTTTCACTTTGTAACTTGCTTCTACTTCAGTCTACACGCATGTTCCTTGTATACATTTTCATTTGTCTTGCGTACCCATTTGGCCTGATGTAATCAGCAATCCATTTCAAGTTGCTGCTGTTGAAGCTCTTTTTAGGTTTAAAGTATTTTATTGCAGAAATATAAAACAAGACATACAACAGAAACTCAGCGTCACAAAGATGCCATTCAGGGACCCCACAGCACGAGCGCCATCAAAAATGCAAACTGTACATTCATAACAAGCGGCAGGGTCACAAGCTAGGCTCCAAAGCGGTGACGACTGACCCCAAAAACATCCCCCCCTCAACAAAACTGCCCCCCGGCCCCCCTTGAAATCCCCCCCCCCCCCGGGTGGTGATGTGCCAGGTCAACGTCACATGCCCTCATCGACAGTGCAGTACACCCGCCTCCTGTCGCACAGAAAACCACTAGGGCGATTAAGATTGCGGACCAGGCAGGGATGTCAAACGCAGGAGCCTGAGGTACCTGGGACAAGTAATCTCCTTGAACTCCGACTGCAACAGAGTGAGAAAGGGGTGCCACAGCTCCTCAAATTTATCTACCTCCCCCGCCACCGTAAGGGACAGCTTCTCCATACCCAGAACATGCCATAGCCTATGTAGCCAACCTGTAATGTCGGGAATGGCGGTGGTGCGCCAGAATATGAGTATGTTCTGTATCGCCGAGCCTAGAGCAATTGCGATCTGTCTACCTTTCTTGGATCTCAGGGGGTACATCAACCCGTTGGGCAGCCCCAATAGGACATAGGCCGGCAGGCGAGGCAGTTCGATGTCGAAACATTGGTCGATCTCATCTAGGACGTCTTTCCAGTAGGGGCCTAGCAACGGACAGTCCCATAAGATGTGTGTGAGGGTACCGGTCTGTCCGCATTCGCGCCAGCAGGTGTCGGGGAGACCATGATTCATGTCGTGTAGTCGCTGAGGTGTGTAGTACCAATATGTAGTTATTTTAGTGAAAGTGTCAGTGAGCCCGGTGTGGTACGCTGAGTGACGTGCGCGATAAGATATGTCGTCCCATTCCCTGTGGCTCAGTGCTCTCCCCAGTTCGCGTTCCCAGCGTTCCCTCCCCGGGTTATGGATGTGGAAGGCGGGGGGTTGCAAAAGCTTATAAAGGTCGGAGACGAGCTTGACATCCGAGGAGCGAGTCGCCAACCACATCTCATAAGGCGTAAGTTTCCGGTCTGCCAGTTCCCTCACCTGCGGCTGCAGTGCCCAGTGACGAACCTGGAAATATCGCATACGTTCAGTCTCAGGTAGGCGGTAATCCCGTCTGAGGTCCTGGAACGACACGATTCCGTCTGGGCCATACATGTGAAACAAAGCGCAGCACCTGGCTGCCTGCCAGTGTGCGAACGCGCCAGGCTCCATCCCAGGTTGGAAGTCAGGATTCCCGATCAACGGCGTAAGCGGCGACGGGAAGGTAGTAAGTTCCCGTGTGATGTTCACTGCGTCCCACACTCTAAGCGGGACCCGGGTGACCAAGGACGCGTAGAGGTTAGGGGGCCTGTGCGCTCTGCGCATGAAGGGTATCTCCTGCAAAGTCCTGCCGGCCACTGCCTTGTCTTGAAAAAGCCAGTGCCTGTCAGATTCCCACTTGCTCCATTCCACCAAGAACCGCAATTGCGCCGCCCGAAAGTACTTTTGGAGATCGGGGATACCAAGGCCGCCAGATTCCGGAGCCAGAGTAGACAAGGTTCTCTTAAGCCTGGGTTTGCGACCCTGCCAGACGAAGCGGGCTATATCTGCCTGCGCTTGACGGAGCCATCCCTTCGGTGGTTGAAGCGGTAGCGCCCGAAACAAGTACAGGACTTGTGGGAGAAGAGTCATCTTGACGGCGGCCACCCGACCCAGCAGCGACAACGTGCCTTTGCTCCAGCGGGACAACTCCTCTTTCATCTTACTGCTCAATGCCGTGTAGTTCGCCGCCACCATAGCGGGCAGGGAAGGCGCCAATAAGACACCTAAATAGGGGATGAGGTCTTTAGACCAGCTCATGGGGAAGCGCCCCTGTAAGTCGAGTCGCGTCGCGGTAGAAAGCGAGAGGTCCAGGGCCGACGATTTCCCCATGTTCATTTTAAAACCCGCTACCCTGGCGAAGGCATCCAACTCGGCGACGCAGGCTGGGAGCGCCTCTCTTGGGTTTTCAAGCAGAAGGATCACGTCATCCGCGTACAGGCTGATGGTGTGAACATAGCCACCCATCCGGATGCCAGTCACTCTCGGGTTCTATCTGACCCTCTGGGCGAACGGCTCCATATAAAGAGCAAAAAGAAGCGGGGACAGTGGGCACCCCTGCCTGTTCCCTCGTTCAATCTCAAAGCGGTCGGAGGTACACCCGTTGACCCGCACCACCGCGGTCGGGTGTTTGTAACAGTTAAAGACAAGCGTACGGAATTTCTCCCCAATCCCCACTTTGCGTAAAACCCCTTCAAGGTAAGACCAGCGCACTCGGTCGAATGCCTTTTCCGCGTCCACAGACAATAGCATACGCTCCCCCGGGACGCGGGAGGCCTTCTCCAAGACATGCACCACCCTCTTAGTGTTGTCCACTGTCTGTCGACCGGGGATAAACCCCGCCTGGTCCGGGTCTACCAGTCCCGGTAGGTATTGTGCCAGGCGAGTCGCCAGGATCCCCGTATAAAGCTTGAGATCCACGTTCAGAAATGAGATCGGCCTGTAAGAGCCGCATTCCGTCCGATCCTTCCCAGGTTTGGGAATAACCGACACCGTCGCACTGAGCAAGTCCGGAGGGATAGCTCCTGGTTCCGCGAAGGTGTTAAAGAGCTTCGTCAACAGAGGGACCAGCTCCGGACAGAACGTCTTGTAGAAAAGCGGGGAGTAACCGTCGGGGCCCGGGGCCTTCCCCTGCTTAAGCCGGGAGATAGCTGCAATCACCTCTTCCGGGCGAATATCTCGCTCCAGATACTCCGCTTGCTCCGAGGTGAGAGCGGGGAGGTCAATTGAATCCAGATATTCAGTTTCCGCGAGCACCGATGGGGGCTCACCTGCGTATAGGTCGGCGTAGAATCGGCGGAATCCCTCCGCAATCTGAGGGTCCTCCGTAGCACCCACTCCACTCGGAGTGGAGAGTTCCGCCACCCGCATGCGTTGATGCTTCACACGAAGCTTGTTTGCTAGGAGACGGCCACAGCGATCGCCCCCAGTGTAGTATGCATGCTTCAGGCGGAGCGCCGCATATTCCGCCCTATCCATATCGAGCGCGGAGAGCAATTTCCGCGTTGCCTTAAGTTGCCTCCAAACCCGGGGGGCCCCAGTTCTCTGATGCATCTGTTCCAGCTCCCGCACCCAGATCGTAAGCTCTTCCCGTTTCTGCTGTCGATCCCTATTCTTTGCAGACGAGATGGAGATGAACTCCCCTCGGAGCACTGTCTTTAAGGCTGCCCACTGCGTCGCGCAGGACGTATCCCCATTATCGTTATGGGATCGGTAGTCCGATATCGTGGTGCGGATCCGCTGCACCACTGCCGACCTATGGAGCAGTGTGTCTCGAAGGCGCCAAACCCCTCGAGAGGGCGTTACCGGCGGCAGCTGGAAGGAACCCGAAACCGGGGCATGATCCGACAGAGAGAGCACTCCAATGTCGGAAGCCGTCGCCAGCGCAGCCATCGGCCCCGTAACTAGAATGTGATCCAGCCTTGCATACGTCCTGTGTGCATGGGAGTAGTAAGAATAGGCCCGGGTAGTGGGGTGCAGACGTCTCCACAGGTCGTGCATGTCGAGATCCCCGAGGCGGGAACGACTCAGCTGCGAGAATTCCCCGGCGTGCGGGCGGCGTTGCGCAGATCTGTCCAGGAGCGAATCAAAAACCATGTTCAAGTCCCCCCCGATGAGTATGTGCCTATTTGGCGTAGTCGCTATGTGTTCGAGGGCTGAGTGTAAGAATGTGTCCTGGCGGTCATTCGGGCTGTAAACTGAACCTACTGTGAACAACAATCCCCCCAGCTTGATTCTATAAGCCAGGAGCCTACCCTTCTGCTCCGCCACCTTGTGCAGGACCTCCCCCTTAAATTTACTGGAGACCAGGATAGCAACTCCCGCTGTTTTAGTGGACCCCGAGGAGAAAAGCTGTACTGGGAACTTTGGTGATCTCATTCTAATGCAATCTCGCGCCAAGAGGTGAGTCTCCTGCAATAGGCAGATGTCTGCCTGGGCATTCTCAAGGAGGGACAAAATCGCTCTGCGCTTAACCGGGTTGTTAAGTCCCTTCACATTTAGCGTGACTACTTTAAGGACCATTAACGGGCGGCACAAGAGCAGCAATCAACGAGGCCATGTCAGTAACGATTGTCGCGGGAAGCAGTGGCAGAAGGCCAAATAAAGGCAGAAGCCAAGCAGCATCGGAACCACAACCCAGTGCACCTGGCGCAAAGCAACAGGAGGAATAGCAAGAAAATATGACACCCCGGCACAACCCCCAGAGCCCCCTCCAACCAACCCCTAACCGAACCATCGCCCGGCCACTCCACCCCAAACCTCTGGATCCGTGACGTTCTCGAACCCCTCCCTCCAAACTCAACACACTCCCATCCTCACCCCACCCGGTACCCCAACATCCCCAACATCCTAACCCCCCTAGAACGAAGAACATTGTCCCAGTCCAGTCCCTATTGGACAAGTCTGTGGTAGTGTGTTCGTGTGGACGTCCAGCCACCTTCAGCACCCCCCCACCGCCCCTTCCCTCCCGGAACCCCTGCACCTGCTATGAAGATGAGGCCATCTGGATCTCCCCCCGGAGTGTTCTCAGGCCGTCAGGGCCGTGTCACCAGGCGCCGTAGCTCCGGTAACCGCCAGGACCGCGCTGTCCCTCTCAGCTCTGGCCGTCGGCGAGGCTGGCCGTGCAGGTAAAGCAGGGGACCGGCGGCGGCGGACAGTTTGCCACCCATCTCTGGTGACGCGTCGCTGGGACGGCGCAGGAGTGTCGGTGTCAGCCGTCGTGATCCCCAATACCTCGCAGGTGTCCTGAAGGGATCGGAGCTGATGCAGGGTGCCGTTCCAGCGAAAGATGAGCCGAAAGGGGTGACCCCAGGAATACTGCGTGCCATGTTCTCTCAAGAAGTCCGTGGCTATCTTGAAGGATTTGCGCTTTTGAAGGGTGATAGTCGACAAGTCCTGAAACAGCGCCACTGGATGATCTCGGAAAGTGAGCGGCTGCCGACGTCGAGCCTCGCGCAGGATTCGCTCCTTCAAGGGGAAGTCCGGCAGGAAGGCCAAGATATCAGGGGCCGGTGCGGAGGCCCGGCGACGCGGTCCCACCCTGTGCGCTCTGTCAATTCTCACTTGGAAGTCCCCAGGCTCTTCCAAAATCGCGCGGAACATGTCGCCCAGGTATGCAGCCACGTCTTCCCCTTCCTCTCCAGATGGAACGCCACGAACCCTGATGTTGTTGCGCCTGGACCTGTTCTCAAGGTCTTCTGCGTGGGCCTGGAGGTCAATCTGTTGGTCCCTGAGTCGCAGGACCTCCTGCTGCAGGTGCGTTATTTCTTCATCTCGAGCCTGGCTGGATTCTTCCACGACGGTCACTCTCTCCCCCAGGGAATCGACCTCTCGCCGTACCTCGCGGACCTCACCCGCCACCTCCTGCTTCAGCGCCTGGAAGTCTTCCCTGAGGGTGCTGAACAACGACTCCAGAAATGAACGGGTCACCGGAGGTTCCCCTCCCTCGGCCCCCCGGGAGCCAGACGGGGGACTCGGGGCAGGCTGGGTCCTATCTTGCCGGGGAGCGGCTCTGCTCAGCATGTCAGGAAGGGTGCGTTCACCTTTCTTTCCCCCACGGTTGCCCGACATCGTAGTGACAGGCACAGATCGCGACCCAGAAGGTACCGTGAAGGGCGGGTAAAGAGGTGTCCGTCAGCTCCTCTCGTCGCTGTAGGCCGTGGGCCGGGTGCAGCCGTGGGTCCACCTCCACGTCTTCGCCTCTAGGAGGGCAGCAGCGCTCGCCTCGAGCGTGAAGTATCCCCTGGAGCTAACACGAGGAAGAGTGTGGCGGGGGAGGATGGTAGGCAGGCCTCACCGTCACGTCGGTCCTGCAGCGCCCAAAGGGAGGAAGCCTGTTCGGAAGGGCCCAGGTGGCCCCTCGCCGCTCCGCTGCTAAGGCGACACCAGTCCGTGATCCGCAGGGAGGCACCTCACCGCAACTGCGTCACTGACCACCTAGGCCAACAACCCCACACCACGTGTGTCTGCACCCGGAGGCCCCAGCTCCGGTCCGGCGCGGGGTTCAGTGAAGGAGGGAGGGCCCCTCCACCTGCAAGGCTCCGAGTCCGGGCGCCGCCGCGCCCCCGAAGGTCCACCGGCTGTCTCCAGGAGGGGGGAACGGCGCCCAGGCCCCCACAGGCCGTCCAAGCAGTCCAGGGCAGCGTAGAGTCCCGGCAGCCCGTCGCGCCAACCCCCCCCTCAGGGCGAAGCGCAGTGGCGGTTCTCGGAAGTCCGGGTTCCGGGGTAGGCCCCACCACTCCTCAAATCCCCGGGGTCGCGTAGTCTCGCACCCCGGGTCTGGCACTCCGCAGTTCGGCTGGCGGGCCGCGAGCCCGGCGCGGCGTATCCCTCCGCCGCTCTTCAGGGACCTCGAGGCGAGGAGCGCTGCCCCCTCGGGCGTCCCGGTGGTCCCGCTAGTGCCCCTGTGTGTCCCGCTGGTCTGCTCCGTCGGGCGGACCGCCCGGGCTCTCGTCGCATCAGCAGGCCTCGCTGCCGGGGAACATCTGACACACTCCCGATGGTCACCGGGGGGCCCCGGGGTTCCACAGACGGCGTCGCTGCATCTCCGAGTGCTCCTGGTGCCTGATTCCGCCTGATCCGGGGGAGATCAGCGGTAACGGGCGGCGCGCGGGCTCCGGGGCTTCAGGAGCTCACGAGGGTTGCGTCCTCCTAGCTCGCCATCTTTGCCACGCCCCCGAAGCTCTTTTTAAAAGAAATGTCAAATTCGGTTCTATTGACTTTGACGTCTTTATCTGCACCCCCAGCGTTTTGGAGCACTCCGGCAATACCGCAACTCAGAAGGTCACAACGTGTGAAACCAGAGTGCCCTCGAAGTATTGTGACGAAAGGAAATGAAGTGCTCTTCGTCCTGATGACAGAGGTACCTTCGGAGCTGGGGCCACGAAAGACAGCCGCCTGATTGATACTGGCAAGACACGACCTTTGTACGTGGAGCACTCCAACTATTTTAGTGATTTATACGCTAACGTGGAGCACTGCTAAAGACATTGGGACCTGTGTCCAATTGTTGTAAAAGTTACGTGGAGTACCTGAGACTTCCGGCTGGAAGTACCTGATATTGATGTGCAACGAGTCCGTCCTGATGATGGTCCCAAGGATTGTATAGAACAACGGGGATCGAAACGTCGACAGTTAAACACTGTTTCGCATATTGAATGATTATTGTAATAACATGGAACTAATGTATTGATGTTCTAAATCAAAAGAGATATATGGTCTTTCATGTGATCCATATCTGCAGCGAAAAGTGTTGGTATACTACTGTGAATGCTATGTGAACATCGAAGTAGAATATATGTTGCCATATCTTCAGTAATGAAATGGTTGAATCTTGAAATAAATATTTTGACAAATTGTATTCTCCTGCATTTTATGTGGATTTAAGATCACCGTTTGGTGACTACACTACAATAACTGAAATAATTTGAAATAAATCCTGCGAAGGCATCTTTTGTTATTGAAACTGTTAATACCCAGCCTTGACGGGAATATTGGGTGGCTCTGTCCCTTCTTTGATGCCAAGTGGTGAGGCGCTATATTATTAATAACATCAAAGTCAGTAGAACTGAAATTGACATTTCTTCTAAAAAGAGCTGCAACAGCAACTTGAAACGGATTTGCACAGTGAGGCTTTCATTTTTGCTCGCACCTTAAAGACATTGGTCTGTGATTTATTTAAAGTGACACTGGTCTAAAATTGAGTCCGCAATAGAGCTGGGTGTAGAGATTCAAGGGGAGATCAGAAAGACAGGGGAAAGTTATTTTGTTGCAAATGGGCAAGAGCAGTGAAGTACGCATGCCCAGATGCTAAGGGGAGATCATTCAGATGGGAAGATCAAAACGATGGTACACCGGCACTCTGTATTGTTGACAAAGGCTGCATGAGACAGCCGAATCGCGTCCTAAATTCAAGCTGTTGTGATTATCAAAAATGAAGAAAAGGACACCTTGAGCTACCCGAGTGCAGACTTCTTGCAGTTTGAGGAATTTTGTGATATATATATATATATATATATATATATATATATATGCATATATAAATATATATATATATATATATATATATATATATATATATATATATATATATATGTATGTATATATATATATAATTGCTGCATTTAAACTTTCGTTTTGGAGTTGATCTTGTGATATATATATATATATCACAAGATCAACTCCAAAACGAAAGTTTAAATGCAGCAAGTCTTGTCTTTAGCAATGTACAAAGTCAAGTGTTCAAAATAGTTCACAGTTTACTAGCTCTTGATTTTCATAATACTTTGCTGCATTCACAAATGTCCTGCAAGAATATCTCATGGAAGCAAATGTTCTTTGCAAAAGGAAATCCTGAATCCATGTAGCAAGGCCCTGTAACACAATTGCCTTGGAAGGACACTGTGAAACAGGAGGAACAGTGCACCTGATAATCCAAGATGACTACCACCATTGCCAGAGAAATTGAGAATTCAGGATTGAATCAATGGAAGGGGTATTTATAAAGAGCACTGTCCCTCAAAACATTGAGCATCCTGGTAATATTACTAAACAGCAGTGTAGACCTTTTCCAGAGCCTAAATGGGGCAATTTAAATGAGGGAATGACAAAATGTGTCAGAGGATTGAAAAAGCCAAGTCTTCAAGGGCTTTTTAGAAGCATCTTCTGTCTTTATAAATCGGAGATGCATCGGCAATTGGTTTCATGCATTGGTGCCTATCCCCATGAGGAGTGTTGCACCTCGAGTTAAACTGATCACGGGGGTTTCAGCAGATTTGAATTCGAGGATCTCAGTGTTCTCCATGCCTTGTAGTGGCTGAATCTGGCAGTGAGTTATGTTGGGCCGTTAGCTCTAAAGGCCCTAAAGACTAGGATGAGTGTCTTAAACAAAATGTATTTATGTATAGGTAGCCAGTGCACCTTTTTAATTGGGCAAATGCAGTGCTCTGTTTAGGGAGCTGTAGCATCATTTTGACTACTGTTGTTGGACCATCTGAAGTTTGTATATTAGATGTTCTGCACATAAAAGTGTTTATTAAAGGTTCACACAACGCAACACAGCAAGGGAGGCTGCTTTGCTGTATTTCCTAAACTGGGAAAGCACCATGTTTACAAAGAAATGGTGCAGTTCAATTTTTCCCTGCGCAGGCACATATGTGACTACCTAGCACCAATGCAGGCATCCTTGCGTCATATTGCTAGGGTGCCTGAGGTGTGTTCAGGATTGTTTTCATGCAAAACAGCACGACAGAACAGACAGACAAAGAGACAAAGAGGATGTGGCATAATGACCAGAGATGCTGACTTTGGAGCTGCGGAACCAGGTTCCATCCTTAGTGTGCTTAACACCCCGTGATCCTGGGCAAATCACTTAATCTCCCCATGCCTACCAAAAAGAAAGGTGTCCTTGTGAACGTAACTGGTGCTCATGTAAAGTGCTCCAATACTGTCGGAACCGGAGGTCTCTGGTTGGCACAGTTATGGACTTGTGACAAGCAGGGACCCTCAGCTCCACGTCAGGGCAAGGGAACTACTCCTTCGAATAACCCCTGCTCACCCTCTAGGTAGTGTGGCGCGAGCAGACAAGGCTAATCCTCAGGGCGATAGTAAGTTAAGCAAATGGACACCAGTCGTGTAGTTGTATCAAAAATACGTATACTTTATATAAAAAGGTAGATTCAAGCAGGATTATCACAAGACCATATACATGTAATGATTCGAGGCCAACAGATGATACTTAGGCAAGCTTTAGTCTTTAAATGTTCGTCGTTCAGCAAGGTACGATGACAGGGAAATAAGAACGTTGCGGACCCTGGATCCGATGTGAACTCGGGACGGAGTTCAAGTGTACCTTGCTTGTGGAAGTCCGAGGCGTTTCGGGCCCGGCGGGTGAGGGCGGACTCCGAACGAGGCCGACGGTTCTCCAGAGGATCTCTCCGGCTCAGGTCCCCCTCGAGGTGCGAGGTGGAGGAGCAGGACTGTGGAGGGTTGCGGCGATCCGGGGTCGATGCAGCTCACGGGGCGAGGCGCCGTTCAGGCCTGCGGGGCGTACTACTTCTTAGCATGCTGGGTCGTACTCGTGGATCTGTGAGGGGCGTCACGTTCTACGGCAGACGGGTTCAACACCAGGCTTCTGGTACCACTGTACGGGGAGGCCTTTCTTGAGGTGCAACACGGGTTTTGGTATGCAGGAGGGCAAAGCGAGACAGTCGGGTACGTTACAACGTACGGACCGTCCGAGGCTATGGAATGCGCTCCGTGCAGATTCCGGCAGGAGAAGATGAGAGGTGCGCAACGCGCTCCGTTAGCGGTGAGGTGACAGGAGAGCAGGCGGCCAGGAACTGAAGCGGAGAGCGACTCAGGGATGAGCGGGCTCTCTACGGCGGGGCGACCAGGCTCCGAGCTGTCACGACCTGGGAGGGGGCGAAGGCACCCGAGTCACAACTCCGGCGAGGGAATAAGAACTAAGGACCAACAGCAGACGGGCACAAGCAGATAGAACCCAATGGTCCTAGGGTTCCGTTCAGGGGGCAAGCTCTCGATCAAGCCCTTGGAGATCGTTTCAGGCACAAGTCTACAAAGTCCGTTCTGGTCCTTTCCTCTGCGTTCTCAGCAAGGCACCACTGCAGGCCAGTCTTACAGGATTCAGACCGGTTTCCGTCCTTCAGCTTCTCTTGGTCCTTCTAGTCAGGCAGAGGTTCGTCGTGGTCAAAACTGGATCTGATTTTTAAGGAGCGGAGCTCCTATATTTATACTGCGATTCTTTTGTCTCTGCAGGCCAGGGGGCCTGAGCCTGGTTCAACCCGGTTCTGGAGTACTCTGTTTACAGGAAGCTGCCGTCTTCTTTCAGAGTGCGGGCAGGGACATCAGACGCTCCGCAGGGGGTGGAGCCAGCATTGTGGTGGTGGAGCACAACCCTACTCAGAGTCAAGGACTACTCCGCCCACCCATCCTGGTGCAAGCACCCTATTCACCACCTGGGGGTCCCAACTGTCCCCGGGAATCTCCCAGCCCTTTCACTCACACAAACCCAGACAACATATACACATCCTGGCAGAGGCGAGCTAAATAGTTAGGCGCGCAAAGGCTATCTTTCTAAAAGTAGCATTTGCAAACACAGGATATTAAAATAAACCTTACTAAAGGAAGTATTTTATTATTCTGAGTTCAGGCATACTAAAGTCGACATGCTACCGTGTTCCCTGAGCCTGCCGGGACTATAGAGTGTAATAGTTCCGACAGCTCATCTTGGCCTAGTAGAACCGGTAGCCCTTCCATAGTGAAGAACGAAAAGGGCGGTAATTCACTATGAGGACATGCCACACTCTAGGCTTGTCCTACCTTACGCTTCAATGCACCCTGCCTGTAGGACTACCATAGGGGTGACTGATATGGAGGTTAGGGAAGGTTCAGGGACTGGCAAGTGTGGGCACTCGCACAGTCAGCGTGACAGTATGGTACTGTACGCGGGGTCTGCAATGGCGGACCAGAGTCATGTCTTACGAGGCCGCTTCTGTGGGTGGCGCAACCAGCGCTGCAGGCCCACTAGCAGCATTTGTATCTACAAGCCCCGGCACTCCTCGTGCACGCTACTGGGGACTGATAGTAGACCAAATAGGCCAATCGTGGAAATCAATTGTACATACACTTTACATTGGGAGCACTTGCACTGCGGCACGGATTGGCTGTGGCGCAGTGCCCTGAGCATCGAACACCAGCAAAACATCTGAGGCACATCAGCAAAAAGTGGAAGTGAGACTCACTCCAAGGTGCCAGGTCTAACACGTGTCCCTTCCAGCTGAAATGTGGGGAGAACTACCCTTGCCCAGGAAGTTCCTCATCACTAAGGCGGAAAAACTTTGACAGACCGTCAGCATTGGCGTGGTCTATGCCAGGGCGGTGTTCCACCGTAAAGTCCATACTCTGTAGAGAAATGGACCACCTCAACAGTTTCGGGTTCTCACCCCTCATTTGCATCAACCATCTGAGGGGCCTGTGGTCCGTCTGAACTCGGAAGTGAGACCCAAACAAGTAGGGTCCTAGCTTCTTCAGGGCCCAGACCACAGCAAAAGCTTCTCGCTCAATCGCACTCCACTTCTGTTCCCGTGGAAGTAACCTCCGACTGATGAAGGCCACAGGGTGATCCCATCCCTCCTCAGTCGTCTGTGAGAGGACAGCCCCAATCCCATGCTCGGAAGCGTCTGTCTGCACTAAGTACTCTTTGGAGAAATCAGGAGCGAGGAGCACGGGCGCCGTGCACATGGCCGTCTTCAGGGTGTCGAATGCTACCTGACAGGCGTCAGTCCAGATCACTTTCCGGGGCTGCTTCTTCGAATTCAGCTAGGTCAAGGGGGCAACGATGGTGCCGTATCCCTTGACGAACCTCCTGTAATACCCGGTGAGTCCGAGGACGGCCCTCACCTCCGTTTGGGTCTTGGGGGCTTCCCAAGCCAGGATGGTTTGGATTTTGGGTTGAAGGGGCGCCACCTGGCTGCTCCCCACTTGGTGTCCCAAATACACCACTGAACCCTGCCCGATCTGACACTTGCTTGCCTTGATCGTGAGGCCTGCCTTGCGCAGAGCCGCCAACACTTCCCATA
Organism: Lissotriton helveticus; assembly: GCF_964261635.1. Classification (NCBI taxonomy): domain Eukaryota; kingdom Metazoa; phylum Chordata; class Amphibia; order Caudata; family Salamandridae; genus Lissotriton; species Lissotriton helveticus. The sequence continues at coordinate 657,491,658 of NC_136072.1, forward strand.
GGTGTCTCAAGTGTTCCTCCCACGTACTGCTGAACACTGCGATGTCGTCCAGATAGGCGGCACTGAACGCGTCCAGTCCAACCAATACCCGGTTGACCAACCTCTGGAAGGTGGCAGGGGCGTTTTTCATCCCGAAGGGCATAACCCGGAATTGGTAGTGCCCATCTGGGGTTGAAAATGCGGACCTCTCCTTGGCCCCGTCAGTTAAGGCGATCTGCCAGTACCCAGACGTTAAGTCAAACGTACTGAGGTACCGGGCAGCCCCCAACCGATCGATGAGCTCGTCAGCTCTGGGGATGGGGTGCGCGTCAGTCTTCGTGACCGAATTGAGTCCTCGATAGTCCACACAGAACCGTAGTTCGGGTGTGGCTCCCGGCGTCGCAGCCTTCGGGACCAAGACCACTGGGCTGGCCCAAGGACTGCTGGAGGACTCAATCACCCCAAGAGCAAACATCTTCGAGACTTCCTCCTTGATGCAGGCTCGTACCCTGTCAGTCACACGGTAAGCCTTGTGCTTCACCGGCAAGCTGTCTCCCGTGTCCACATCATGGACGCACCAATCAGTGACACCCGGGACCAGGGAGAACAAGTCAGAAAATTGCCCCAGCAGCTGGCGGCAATCACTCTGCTGTTCAGGGGTCAGGGAGAGTGAGAGGTTAACTCCATCCGCTGACCCGTCTCGCTCGGAGGCCACCAAGAGGTCCGGAAGAGGCTCGGTCTCCTCCTCCATTCCGTCATTGGTTGCCAACAGCATGCCCACTTCGGACCTCTCCAAGTGGGGCTTAAGGCGGTTAACATGTAGGACCCTCAAAGGGTTCCTGGGAGTTTGCAAGTTCACCAGGTAGGTGACAGGACTCTTGCGCTCCACAACCTCAAATGGACCTGTCCACTTATCCTGAAGTGCACAGGGCTCCACCGGGGCCAAGACCCACACCTTTTGTCCAGGTTGAAGCTCCACCAGAGTGGCATTCTGGTCGTACCACCGCTTCATATCTTCCTGGCTGGTTCCAGGTTTGCCTCAGCAAGTTTCCTGAATTGCCCGGTCTGGTTTCGGAAGGCCAGCATGTAGCTATATACACTCTGGGGAGGTTTCCTGGGAGACTGCTCCCAGCCTTCCCGAACCAGACTCAGAGGTCCTCGGACTGGGTGACCGTACAGAAGCTCGAAGGGACTGAACCCGAGCGACTTCTGTGGCACCTCTCGGTACGCAAACAGTAGGCATGGCAAGAGGACGTCCCACTTACGCCTCATTGGTCCTTCTAGGCCCATGATCATGCTTTTTAAGGTTCGGTTGAATCTCTCAACCAACCCGTTTCCTTGGGGATATTAAGGGGTGGTGAACTTGTACGTTACACCACACTCTTGCCAAAGGGACTTCATATATTTCGATATGAAATTGGTACCTCTGTCAGACACCACCTCTAGAGGGAATCCTACTCGAGAGAAAATTCCCATCAGTGCTCGTCCCACCACGGGGGCCGTCACTGTCCTCAGAGGGATGGTTTCAGGGTACCGGGTGGCATGGTCCACCAAGACCAGGATGAACCTGTTGCCCAGGGCTATCTTGGGGTCCAGAGGTCCCACAATGTCAATTCCCACTCGTTGGAATGGGGTACTGATGACGGGGAATGGTTGGAGAGGAGCCTTGTTCCTCCCTCCACACTTACCACTTGCTTGGCAAGTCGGGCATGTCCTACAGTGAGCATCTGAGCTGCGGTGCATCTGGGGCCAGTAAAAGTGGGTGACAAGCCTGTCATAGGTCTTGTGCATCCCCAGATGTCCTGCTAACGGCACATCGTGAGCCAAACCCAGTAGGAAGGCTCTGAACTTCTGGGGTACCACCAGCACACGGGCTGACCCAGGTTCAGCAGCCTTAGGCTCTAAATACAGGAGATCGTTCTCCTAGTATACCAAGTGTTTTCCGGACTTAACACCATTGGCCTGGTCTGCAGCCTGCTGCAGCATCCCTACGAGAGAAGGGCACTCTCTCTGCTCTCTGCAGAATTCCTCCCTGGAGGGACCCCCTTCCTGCTGCCAATGGGTCAGCTCAGGCAGGTCTCCCAGTTCGGCGATCTGTTCCCCGCTAGGCTCCAGGGCATCCCCCTCAAGGTCTGCTTCCTCCTGGGCCGTGGGAACTTCGGGAGCCGGTTGTCCGCGCCCCCTACGCCTTCTCTCTAAGGCCGGTTCCTGGGCCTCTCCCCCAGGCTCCAGGACCTCTTCAACACCCCTACTGGCTGCCATGGACCGTGTGGTCACGCACGCCCAGTCGGGTAGACCCACCATTCGCAGATGAGTCGTTTTCTCCACCTTTCCACAAGGGGAGTTCTCCAAATCGTTCCCTAGCAGACAATCTACAGGCATGGAGGTCCTCACAGCGACTTGCAGAGTACCAGAGACCCCCCCACTCAAAGGGGGGGGGGGATCGGACATTGGCTCTCAGCGTTGACAACCCTACAGTAGGCGTGCGGTACTACCTGCTCCTGAGACACCAGGTGCTGCCTCACTGCAGTCACGCTGGCTCCTGTATCTCGAAGAGCCTCCGCCTTCCTACCGTTGATGGTCACTACCTGCGCATATTTTTAGTGTTATTGGGCAGGTAATTTTCGGGGACCATCTCACTGTCTCCTAGCGAGACTACGGTCATCTGAACGGGATCCCCACCCAGTTGGACGGCTACTTCCTCCCAAAGTTAACATTAGCTAGGTGCCGGGGTGGAGCACCAGTGGGTCCGGGTTTTGCGAACAAGCGACACTTAGGGTCAGAGGCAATGTGACCCAGGTCGCCACACCTAAAACAGGCGATGGGCCCTCTTTGAACAGGTTTACCTGTCTGGCCCCGGTTGATTTCGGGGGTGGAGGAGGCTGAGAACCTTTCCCTTAGTTCCCTTTGGGATTACTTTGGGGGCCTTTTTGGAACCCTTTCTGTTTTCCCCTGTCCCCCCCCACTCTTCTGCTGGGGACCCTGCCCCCCTTTGGCTGAATCTCCCACTGGACCTTTGTGGACCCTGGTGCTGAGCCAGCGGTCCGCTTCCTTGGCAAGCTTCCTCGGGTTGGACAGCTTGCTATCGATCAGGTGCTGGCGTAACTCAGGAAAACAATTATCCGACAAGTGCTCCCATGCAATCAAATCAAGCAGCCCTTGAAAATCAGTTACTTTGCTGCCCTTCACCCAACCATCCAGCGCTCTGCAGAAAAAGGTCACATACTCCACATACGTACCCCCTTGAATCTTCACACACTTCCTAAACCGCTGTCGGTACATTTCAGGAGTTAACCCAAATCGATTCATCAGGACCTCTTTCATGTGCGGGTAGGAGTTGGACTCTTCAGAAGGAAGATCTAGCAGGGTATCCCTCCCCTCGGTCAGGAACCGTCCCCACAACCCCGCTCCCCAGTCCTTCTCAGGGACCCCGTGGGAGGACATGGCTACCTCGTAGGCCCGGAACCACTGCCCTATGTCATCCCCCTTAAAATACTCCTTCACCACATCTTTCGGTACGTGGACCCTTGACTCTACCTGGGCTGGCGTTGTGCTGCCACCAGGAGCTGCGTCCAAGGTCTTTGCTTTCAGCTCCAATTCTTTTAGTCGTATCTCATGCTCCAGCTGGAGACGTTTTTCTTCCATTGCCATCTGTCCTTTTAATCTGGCCATCTCCACTTCATGCACTCTGGTTGCGGCCCTGTCCGCCAGCTCTTCTGACGACAGACCTCCCGGCACTTCGATAAGACTCTCGGGTGGATCCACTACCACTCGATTTTCTGGCTCTCTCGACTCCTTCCAAGCTATGAGTGCCTTGATGCGCTGGGCTCTGCTTTTGCAGCCCGCTTGGGAGACTCGGAACTTTTCGCACAGGGCTTTCAATTGATCAAGCTTCAGCTGCTCAAGCCCTTCCCAGTCAACTTCGTCGATTCCAGAGATAACAGAGAGTGCTCTCACGGGGAGTGAACCAGGCATGGTTTCGGAGATTGGAGATCTCTCGGCAAGTACGTAATCTGTGGCTCGTTACTTGGTCTGCTCTCCCTACGTGGTGATCAGTAATTTACTGTGTATAAATCACAAATGCAAATCCGAAATCCTCACCACTGGTACCAATGTTGGAACCAGAGGTCTCTGGTTGGCACAGGTATGCACTTGTGACAAGCAGGGACCCTCAGCTCCACGTCAGGGCAGGGGAACTACTCCTTCGAATAACCCCTGCTCACCCTCTAGGTAGTGTGGCGCGAGCAGACAAGGCTAATCGTCAGGGCGATAGTAAGTTAAGCAATTTTTTTTTCACTAAGCTGGTCTAAGTTGGTCTCTATTATGTTTTTCTCTGCTTTTTTCCCATCGCACCAGGACACTCCCAAGTATCAGAGCGCGCTATAAAACGGTTTATACATATACATACATTTATGATCACACACAGTAAACCCACTGACCCACCACAAATGGACACCAGTCGTGTAGTTGTATCAAAAATACGTATACTTTATATAAAAAGGTAGATTCAAGCAGGATTATCACAAGACCATATACATGTAACGATTCGAGGCCAACAGATGATACTTAGGCAAGCTTTAGTCTTTAAATGTTCGTCGTTCAGCAAGGTACGATGACAGGGAAATAAGAACGTTGCGGACCCTGGATCCGATGTGAACTCGGGACGGAGTTCAAGTGTACCTTGCTTGTGGAAGTCCGAGGCGTTTCGGGCGCGGCAGGTGAGGGCGGACTCCGAACGAGGCCGACGGTTCTCCAGAGGATCTCTCCGGCTCAGGTTCCCCTCGAGGTGCGAGGTGGAAGAGCAGGACTGTGGAGGGTTGCGGCGATCCGGGGTCGATGCAGCTCACGGGGCGAGGCGCCGTTCAGGTCTGCGGGGCGTACTACTTCTTAGCACGCTGGGTCGTACTCGTGGATCTGTTAGGGGCGTCACGTTCTACGGCAGATGGGTGCAACACCAGGCTTCCGGTACCACTGTACGGGGAGGCCTTTCTTGAGGTGCAACACAGGTCTTGGTATGCAGGAGGGCAAAGCGAGACAGTCGGGTACGTTACGACGTACGGACCGTCCGAGGCTATGGAATGCGCTCCGTGCAGATTCCGGCGGGAGAAGATGAGAGGTGCGCAACGCACTCCGTTAGCGGCGAGGTGACAGGAGAGCAGGCGGCCCCGCACTGAAGCGGAGAGCGACTCAGGGATGAGCGGGCCTTCTACGGGGGGGCGACCAGGCTCCGAGCTGTCACGACCTGGGAGGGGGCGAAGGCACCCGAGTCACAACTCCGGCGAGGGAATAAGAACTAAGGCCCAACAGCAGACGGGCACAAGCAGATAGAACCCAATGGTCCTGGGGTTCCGTTCAGGGGGCAAGCTCTCGATCAAGCCCTTGGAGATCGTTTCAGGCGCAAGTCTACAAAGTCCTTTCTGGTCCTTTCCTCTCCGTTCTCAGCAAGGCACCACTGAAGGCCAGTCTTACAGGATTCAGACCGGTTTCCGTCCTTCAGATTCTCTTGGTCCTTCTAGTCAGGCAAAGGTTCGTCGTGGTCAAAACTGGATCTGATTTGTAAGGAGCGGAGCTCCTATATTTATACTGTGATTCTTTTGTCTCTGCAGGCCAGGGGGCCTGAGCCTGGTTCAACCCGGTTCTGGAGTACTCTGTTTACAGGAAGCTGCCGTCTTCTTTCAGAGTGCGGGCAGGGACTTTAGACGCTCGCAAGGGGGTGGAGCCAGCATTGTGGTGGTGGAGCACAACCCTACTCAGAGTCAAGGACCACTCCGCCCACCCATCCTGGTGCAAGCACCCTATTCACCACCTGGGGGTCCCAACTGTCCCCGGGAATCTCCCAGCCCTGTCACTCACACAAACCCAGACAACAGATACACATCCTGGCAAAGGCGGGCTAAATAGTTAGGCGCGCAAAGGCTATCTTTCTAAAAGTAGCATTTGCAAACACAGGATATTAAAATAAACCTTACTAAAGGAAGTATTTTAATATTCTGAGTTCAGGCATACTAAACTCGACATGCTACCGTGTTCCCTGAGTCTGCCGGGACTATAGCGTGTAATAGTTCCGACAGCTCATCTTGGCCTAAGAGAACCGGTAGCCCTTCCATAGTGAAGAACGAAAAGGGCGGTAATTCACTATGAGGACATGCCACACTCTAGGCTTGTCCTACCTTACGCTTCAATGCACCCTGCCCGTAGGCCTACCATAGGGGTGACTGATATGGAGGTTAGGGAAGGTTCATGGACTGGCAAGTGTGGGCACTTGCACAGTCAACGTGACAGTACGGGACTGTACGCGGGGTCTGCAATGGCGGACCCGAGTCATGTCTTACGAGGCCGCTTCTGTGGGTGGCGCAACCAGCGCTGCAGGCCCACTAGCAGCATTTGTATCTACAAGCCCCGGCACTCCTCGTGCACGCTACTGGGGACTGATAATAGACCAAATAAGCCAATCGTGGAAATCAATTGTACATACACTTTACATTGGGAGCACTTGCACTGCGGCACGGATTGGCCGTGGCGCAGTGCCCTGAGCATCGAACACCAGCAAAACATCTGAGGCACATCAGCAAAAAGTGGAAGGGAGACTCACGCAAAGGTGCCAGGTCCAACAAATACCTTCGGGTCAAGTTTGCGCTATATAAAACTGCAAAAACAAATAGGGGTTTTGTTTAGAGACTTCCAAGATCACTACCCATGGGAAGAGTCCCTGTTCCCTGAAGTAACTTTGTAGACTATGTCAATTTGGGATTTCATTTATTCAATGACAACTTACTGAAGGCAATCATTTAAGCACAGAGGCTCTCCCAAACAAGCCAATGACTAAAGTGGGCTGATCCAAAGCTCTTATCTGTGTGTTATATGCTGTGTATTTTTTTTTATTGCCATACTGCACTATGAGCCTCTTAAAAAGGAAGGCATTGGAAAGATGTGTGCGGCACATGCAGCATTTATTATCATTCTTCTTTTTGATGGCATCATTTTGAGATGAGGCTATAGATTAGTCATTCGGGCCCTTTTCACAGTTTGGCTAAATGTTCCGCCGTCGTATTACAAGTGCCATAAGCTATAATGCCGTATAAATGCACTTGATATCCGGCAGACGAGACGTCCGCCTGATTTGTGACTGCTTATCCCACCTGCTACACTCTAAAAAAAAGGTCCCAATGTCTCCCAAAGCTCGTTTAGAGAATTGAGGGTTTTCATGCCTTTATTGCCAATTTGCTCAACTGAAATCCCATCTGCTTAAAGTGACTAAAAGAAAACATAATTTAACAGCCTAAGGTGAGACAGGTTCCCGGAGAAAAAAATCCTTATAAAGAAACCGACACTGTTATCTGGGGTTCTCTTCCTTCAGTTCAGCATAAATTTTACACTTTACAATTTCTGATTTAACTTGGCGTATATGCCTTTTTTTTTTACCTCACATATAATGAACACACAATTGGTTTGAATTCCCGCTAGAGGTGCGTTTTTCAAATGCAATGTGAGGTACAAGGTAACATTTAGATGTGTGGTAAATAGAAAATACCAGTATTAAAACAACACCGTCCACGTGAATCGTGTGCTCACATGTTTCTGCATCCAATATACCGACTAGAGCTAGAAGCTTGTAACAAAGGCCCAGATTTACTAAATCTTTGCTTCGGGTGTGTGTTACTTTTAGAACACAAACCCGACACAAATTAATTTCGTATCAAGCGCAAATCCAATTGCATCGGATAGTTTCCCAAAGTAACGCAACAATGACCTGGCCATATGTTGCTTTGCATTACTTTGTGTCAAGGGAGCATTTCGCGACATAACAAGGAGAAATGTATTCATTCTAATCTGTACCGCACACATACAAAAGAGTAAAGTGCTAGAGGAGAGTTGATGTATTAGAAGTAACCCTTCCAGTAGATAAACTATTCCTTACAGAACAGACACCCCCTTGCACCAAAAGGTGTGTGCATTGGCGCATAGCAGCCTAGCAGCTAATGTGCAGCAGTGCAGGGAGAGAGGAACGGAGCACAATGGCCCACATGCATCATTGTTACATTTTGCACTTCCTAATTTGCGAAAAATAAGGAATCGCAAATTAAGAAGTGCAAAATGCTATGCATCATTATTTTCGGTATTCATTTGTGATTCGGTAAAAATCGCAATTTTTACCGAATCCCAAATGAATACCGAATTCTTACGTTAATTTTCGCAATTCCCATTGATTCCTATGGGCCAAAAGGCCCATAGGAGTGAATGGGAAGGCATCAGCAAATTGCGAGTGGCACTTTGAAAATTTCATGGGTGCAGGGGGGGGTCCAAAGGACCCCCCATTCACCCCTGAAATGTATTTTTCGCATCATGTTTCACACACACATGTCCTAAGGACATGTGTGTGTGAAACATGAATGTTGAAAAAAATACATTTTCAGCATTTTAAACACTTTTTCCAAATTTACCGAGTGGTTCAACCACTCGGTAAATTTGGCACCCTAATTGCGAATTTGCACTTCTAAAAGTAATGATGCATTGCTTTTCAGAAATCGCACATCTGCGACTTCTTAAAAGCACCCGCAATTTTAGAACTCGCAAAAATGTTACGAATTCTAAAATTGCTTCATGCTTCCCAAAAAGCACTTTTGCATTCGCAAACGGCCGATTTTAAGGAATCGCACCGTTTGCGACTACAAAAATGCTTGATGCATGTGGGCCAATATGTTAATAAATTTTGGCCCACATGCATCAAAGGTTGAGAATGCGATTTCTTATTTGCGATTTTTAAGGAATCGCAAATAAGAAATCGCAAAATGCAATGCATGAATATTTCCGCTAATTTCTTGCGATTCGCAAAAAATCGCAATTTTATGCGAATCGCGCATATTTCTTCATTTTGCGAATTCGCAAAATGCGAATTCGCATTTCGCGAATTCGCAAAATGCGAAAAAAGCACAGTTGATGAATTGAAGCACTCTGATTACAAGAAAGCAAAGGAAGGCAATCAGCTACACCTGAGAACTCCTTTGAATGTAGCTCTGGCAGTTGGTCTCAGAGCCTGTTGTGGAAGGTTGCTGGTGCTGCAGTCTGTGCTATTCACTAGGAAGGAGATGGAAAACCAAGAGGCAGAGGGGCCCTCCAGGAAAAGGAAAGTGAAATTTTCTGAAAAAGAGCTGGAAATCCTCATTGAAGAGGTGACTGACAGGCATGATCAGTTGTTTGGCAAGTTGTCTCATAAGGTGCCTGATGCTGTGAAAAGAAATGTGTGGCTCAACATTCAGTCCAAGGTGAATGCAGTTGGTGTGGCTCACCGGGAAATCAGCAATTTACAGAAGAGGTGGTATGACTTGCGTAGTCGCGCTAAGGAGAAGATTGCGTCAAGAGTGAAATCTGCAAACAAAACAGGAGGTGGTCCCCCCAAGGACATACCCACAACCCCTTTGGAAGACCTTGTTGAAGGGACACTTTTGACTGAGGCAGTTGTGGGTGTCATGAACATAGACACGTCTGATCTTATCACTCCCTCTGAAGGTAAGTGGACATGTGTTTGGTTATGCAAGTGGGTTTAGTAAATACATGTTTTTTTTTAACATAGTCAAGTCATGAGAAGGAAGCTTCTCACAACACCAAACAACAGGTCCATTACATTTACTGCACTTCCTTGCCTCATTAAAGGGAACTTAACATGCCTAGAGCAATGTATTATGGGTAATGTAGTTCTTATTTGTCATTTGTAGAAAAAAAATCCATTTCTTAAAAATTTAAACCACAGACACAAAATATTTGAAAAGAAGCAATATTTATTAAGAAATTAACCATTAAGGTAAATAATTTTATTTGAAAATCACAGCAAAACAGTTCCCTCACTAAATATCTGTTTCCACTTTTCAAACAGAATTGCTTCAACAATTAATTGAACAAGACTTGCGAGATTTCAGAAACTTAGATATTCATGTAAATGAGGATGCCAATATTCCAAATACATCTACTGCAAATGTGACATTGCATGAAAGGCAAAGAGTTCGCCAATTACTGCAAAGTGATTCAGAGGAGGAAAATAGTCCAACAAATCCAGTTTCACAACCAGACCCCACACCAACAGTCACCAATGCCAGGCCTAGTAGGCGAAGGAGGCAAAGTCAATTTTATAGACGGCGTCCAAGAACGTCAACCTTGTCCATGTTTGAGGAGGATTCCACCACTGGAAGTGTTGTAGAGGACAAAATATTAAAGATACAGCGTCTGCAAGGCAAAGATATTAGAATTATGAAAGGCAAAATGGTATCTATGTGCAAAGAAGTTGCAGGCATTCACAGCACTATGAATAAGATGGCAGATGAACTTAAACATAGCCATGAGGCTACTGCTGGAAAACTGGACAGTATTGCAAAGTCTTTGGAATCAATGTGCACAGTCATGAAAATGCAACATAAGCAAAGTGTAAATAGGCACCTTAGGCAACTGACTAGCTTACATGCTCAGAACAGACTGTTGTCACGAATTTCAAATACTGCATCCAAAATGTGTAAACAAAATTTAGACATACATGAAAAAATTAATGCAGTTTTTGTTGAAATAACAAGGGGAATGGTGAGAGAGATTAACTTAGAGCATGCTTCTAACAGTGGTAACATACCTGCAATTACTTTATCTAAGGAAGACAGTGCTATGGGTGGGAAAAATGTAAATCCACCAGATGGGACCATTGCTGGGTCTAGACGGAGTATTAGATTTGTAAAAGAAGGGTGCCAGATGTTGATGAGTAAAGGAAAAAAAGGTTCAAAGGTTTGGGTGTGCGTGGGCGTAAAAAATAATATGAAAGCAAGGCATTTCTCAATGCAGGTCTTCCAGACAAAAAATTTTCATTTGCTAATTTACTGACAGAAAGTAAATCTTTTTTGACACAGGTCTGGGACATTTTGTGAATAATGATAGACAATTACTTTGGAAAATCCTCACTTGTTTTTGGTTAGTTGCAACACAATATCATTATGTATGGAAAAATACAAATAAAGCATGGTACCTTTCTCAGAAATAATTCTGTGTAATTTCTGCTCTTCTTATACGTCCTTCTGCTGCTTCTGGTCCATGTTGTCTTGCTGGGGGTTGCTGTGGTTCATTTTCATTTGGTGGTAAAATGTCTTGTGCTTCCAAAAGTATGCCTCTCTCTGTTGCCATGTTGTGTAGCATAGCACAGACTGCAACAATTTTACAGCATGTTTTTGGATTATACTGCAAACTACCACCAGTCTTATGCAGTATGCGAAATCTTGATTTAAGTACACCAAAAGTTCTCTCAATGACATTACGAGTGGATTTGTGAGATTGGTTGTAATGTTGCTCCTTTCTACTTGCTGGGTTTAGGTAAGGAGTCAACATGTATGACCTAACACCATAGGCACTGTCACCTTCATAAAGAAAGAAATGAACATTTACTTTAGATATGTAGTACTTGATAATTTGGATAGATGTTATTGTTCAACAAAGGAAATAAATACATATTTACCTAGCAAATACCCATCTCCAAACTGTCCAGCGAGAAGTCTTGCATGTATTGCACTATGTTTAAATATGTAAGAATCATGGGCACTGCCAGGGTAACTAGCCACTATGTCAGTTATAATGGTCTTAGAGTTACATATCACTTGAATGTTCTGTGAATGAAAACTTTTCCTATTACGGTATATGTACTCATTTTCTGAAGGAGGACAAATAGGTACATGAGTCCCATCCACACATCCAATCACATGTGGAAATTGCACCATACTATAAAAATCAACTTTAGTTCTCTGTAAATCCTGTTGTGAAGATGGAAACTATATGTAATGGCTAATTCTAAGTAACATCGCATCCAAAAAAGAATTAAAAAATCTGGACAGCGAGCTCTGGGATACACCACCAGCAATAGCAACCACCCCCTGAAAAGAACCAGACGCTAACAGGTGTAGACAACACAGGACTTGAACATGAGTAGGAATAGCATTTGTCCTGCGAGTCTCCCTTTGCAACATGGGATCCAAATCATTAATTAAATCAATTATTAAGTTACCAGTAAGCCGGTACCTATCATAAATCTGATCTTCAGTTTGACCAAGCAAGGTGATCCTAACTCTAAAAATTCTCTCTTCTATCTGCCTTCCCCTCAAACCTGCAGCTACTCTCAATCTGTGGCGGCGCGCCAGGAAGAAAATTGCTGCCATTGTGCAAGGCTCCTGTTTGCTCTCAGAAAAACAGCAACAGTGGAAGCAGCAAAACCAAGCCTTATATAGAGGAGCTGGCAATCAGCAAGGCCTTCAAAACATCTGGTCTGCAATAAATAACAGTGCAGGCTGATATGGGAGAACAAAATTCTTCAACACCATTATGTAGAAAAACAATTCCATTCAAAGAGAAAACAACACACTTATTAAAATTAAAATGATTATTATTACATCACCAAACATCCAAATATGAATGTGTCCAACATCCACCGACATACATTGAACTATTCACACATATGTGTGCAAATGAACATTTCTTTAAGAAATTCCACAATTTTCATGCCACATGAACAAAAGGTCAGAGGTCGATAATGATCAGCCCATGACATGACATGTAACATCATTAAAACTATTTAGAAATGCACTCTGTCAATGTCAATTGCTTTCACAACTTCCCTAACGCCCACAGCACAAGCTTTCCTATGGCAGCGAAAAAATAACACCAAGTCTGACTTGTTCTAAATTTAAGAAATGCAAAATGCAATTTCTACAGCATTTGCATCTTCCTAACTTTCATGCATAGGCACTTTTCCTTCTCTGTAACGATTCGCATCCATTGCAATTCATTTTGGCCCACATGCATCAATGTGACATTTTTGCACTTCCTAATTTGCGAAAAATAAGGAATCGCAAATTAAGAAGTGCAAAATGCTATGCATCATTATTTTCGGTATTCATTTGTGATTCGGTAAAAATCGCAATTTTTACCGAATCCCAAATGAATACCGAATTCTTAAGTTAATTTTCGCAATTCCCATTGATTCCTATGGGCCAAAAGGCCCATAGGAGTCAATGGGAATTGCGAGTGGCACTTAGAAAATTTCATGGATGCAAGGGGGGGTCCAAAGGACCCCCCCATGCACCCCTGAAATGTATTTTTCGCATCATGTTTCACACACACATGTCCTAAGGACATGTGTGTGTTAAACATGAATGTTGAAAAAAATACTTTTTCACCATTTTAAACACTTTTTCCAAATTTACCGAGTGGTTCAACCACTCGGTAAATTTGGCACCCTAATTGCGAATTTCAACTTGTCAAAGTAATGATGCATTGCTTTTAAGAAGTCGCACATCTGCGACTTCTTAAAAGCACCCGCAATTTTAGAACTCGCAAAAATATTACGAATTCTAAAATTGCTTCATGCATCCCAAAAAGCACTTTTGCATTCGCAAACGGCCGATTTTAAGGAATCGCACCATTTGCGACTACAAAAATGCTTGATGCATGTGGGCCTTAAGGACTCGCACTTTCAAATACGAATTCTAAAATACCGAAAAATGAAAAAAATATTGATGCATCTCACAGTAGTAGATTGCATTCGCAAACGGACGATTTCTAAGAAAAAAAACGATTGCGAATGCAATCTACTTTGATGCATGTGGGCCATAGCGTTGTTCTGCTCTACCATTCATGCAAGCAGAGCAGCAATTGTTCTGCCTTGTTTGCATTTTCAGACAGTCTAGTCCTATGTATGTAAATGGCAATTGTGCTTGTTTCTCCTGTAGTATTACAGCTAGGACTGTAGGGTGTGCACAGAAGAAGCCTAATAATTATGAAATGGTGGAATGCGAGTAATTTGCCCTCCTCTCCTACCAGGTGTTAATGCAAAACACATTCGTTTATGATCCAAATGACCCTTAAAACTTCCCCTTTAAGTCAACCATTATTAAAATGATATATAACTGTTTTCTTCGCACGTCGATGACCCAACTTCAAAGTGTCACGGTACTAAAGTAGCTTGAAAGCATAACTAATCTAATTATAGAACACAATCATATTTTGCAATGCATGCAAAATCCGGGTTAGGAATCATATGTACGACATATATGGCGCATTACCATATCCTATTAATACAGCTGCCAGACACTGTTCCAAGGGCATTCTCCCTATCAGAGTTGAGTAGATGAGGAAGTCGACCCGAGGGACATAAAAGGAAATTTTCCATAAAGAATTTGCACAAATTGTACAAGAATAACAGCATATTTAATGGTTCAACCACTTTATACACCGTAGCAAGACCTAATTATTGTTGGCTGTAGAATATTTTTGATAAACAGAGGTCGAGTGATGGCCACAAGAGTCTTAGTGCATCACCTGCAGTGAAAATGTGATTACTAAAAAAGATGTGTTGGACATATTGCCAACCAGAATACATGACACTTAAATAGAATACTAATACAATCAGTATTAACGCTATTTTTATGGTTTGTTTCTCATGGATTGAGATATGTTCCGTGACATTCCTTTGTGGAAAATATATGGAATAAGCAGTTTTTTCGACATCAACACGCTATTCAAAAGCAATTTTTTTTTAAGCAGGCATATATCATATAAACGGTCAACGACTTCGAATTCTTGTAACCTAACATCAAAGTTAAACAAATCAAATTGCAGCCAACAGTAAAAGAGGTTGTGGGGAACAAGAATGCATTTTAAAATGTAATTATTGGGGTGTGGCTTAGCTGGGAATAGAGTACGTCGCTCACTTCATCGACTCCTCTCTGTGGCGGCCATAAATCTTTCATAGCTTTCCATATTGTGATACTGCAGCCCTTAAGTTGATGCATAGACATTCCAAGCACTCGGTGAACTACTGGACAAAAAGCCTGGCGCACCCAACAACCGCTGAGGAGCCAAACATTGGTACCTGCTCCTAGATGTGCGTCTAGAGGCCGCATGTTCACTACCCTGGGAGGAGCTCTGACCACGGGCCCCAATCGCCAACTGGACAGCCTGCTGCTTTGTGGTGACACAGATGCGAGGTGAGACAATAGTGCTCCACCATCCCCGCTAAACAGCGTCTGCAGGACTCCTTGTAAAATGTCCAGTCCAGGGGTATGACACTAGTTATATTGACTGTTGTATCTTGGTAACTGTTGCTAGCCTTCCAGGGTTCTGGAAGGTAGGCTGGGGATCGGATGGCTGTAGCTGGAGGAGAAGGAGGTGACATGGGGTTGTTCCTACAATCTTGAAGAAACACATACACCCACATACCAGTGTCTGCACTTCTTAAAAATGGCGACGAGGATGGGGTGCTGACATACAAGCAACAGGATTTCAGACCTGGAGGGGTGTTCTAGTACCAAGTAACCCCTGACCTTCAGGGAGCACTTAGGACAAGTGAGTGGATGCCACTGCGGTGAGCCTTGTGGTTCGGTTTAAACCTTAACCTCATAGTACAGCTTGCTATGGAATTGTGCTGTGGATGGAAGCCACCGAGCAGGAAATCCAGTAAAATATCTGCAGCACATAGAGAACTTTGAATTGACTCTGCCTAGCTGTCTCGGACTGACAGCAACATACTCTTGTATTAACATTGCCTGGTCGGATGAACTACTAGCAAAGCCACTTACTGTGGGGAGCTGGACTGCATCAATCTATGCTGTGTGAGCCAATTACCAAACTGGTGTGCGATTTGTACCGTATACTTCAAGGTGTAGTGGGGGCCTTGGCGGATTGTGAAGTTAATATTTTTCAAGTTGCGCATTCCGTTGGCAGAGGCACCATTGGCAGAGGCGGAGGATGCTGAGGGATCCTGTCTCTGACACTGTCGTGGCGGCACGTCAGCGGGTTATCAAGGGTAGCGTCAGCAGCGTTGCCCCAGTAACCACTCCCATTGTGAACTCATGTGTCGCGGTCTGCCTTGGGAAAGTGACGGCTGGAAAGTGTGTCACGCGAGACCCATGTGAGCTTCTGTGAGCCAAGACCTGAGGAGAACTAGGAAGAGTGGCAAGGATTGCAGTGAGACATGTTGCGAGCGCCTGTGGGTCGCAAGCGGAGGAGAGTTCAGAGGATTGGCGGAGATTGCGGTGAGGACCGCCGAGTTAGAGAAGCAAGGAAGGAGGCATCTGGTAGCGTCCTACAATTGATGACTATATTTTTGGTATTACCATGATTTTTGGGTTATTAGGCAGTGCACAAATAGGGGAACATACTTTTGAGCAAGTTGGTTATCCAAACGGCCATGACACATTTATTTTTTGGGAGCATTTTTTGGACAATTTTGACTATGCAATGTGCGCATGACTAATTTTTACTAGACTGCACAGAGAAAAACATTCTGCTGCGTGCTATTACTGCAGGGAAACATTTAAGCAGCTAGTTTTGAGCAGTTGCGACAGTGTTACAATTTTTACTTAAGATAGGGTACAGGTTTTTGTGCATAGTGTGTGCGATTACGGTGTGATAATATTGTTTTGGTGACTATTGAGTGTTAAATAAGCAATGATATGTCCTCAATAATAGCTCCTCCAAAATTTCTACAAACCCCTGTGGAACCTGGAATGCTATGAGAGGATTGGTTAGAATCTTACTTGGAAGCAATCTGGGGGGGGACTTTGTGGTTTTCCGAAAGGTAGCATTATGGGAGCACAATTTAGGAGTGTGATGTAGGAAAGTTTTGAAAACCGTCCCCATTCCTACAAGAGTAAATTCCACTAATCAGGAACGGGAAGAATACGAAGAGGCCGATGATGAACAAGTAGGCAAAGCTAATGAGTATGTAGATGTTATTAGAGCATTAGAGGAAAATTTTGGATACAAAAATAGCATTGTAGTAGAAAGGCACAGTTTTTTTTCTAGATCTCAACAACCAGGCAAATCAGTAGAGCAATATATATCAGTTTTAAGAACATTAATGTCAACTTGTAGATTTAGAGACCTACACGAGGAGATCAGAAGAGAACAATTCACCAATAGGACAAGTCATATCAAAATACAGGAAAGGCTACTGGATTTAAAAGATCCATCTTTACAAATAACTATAGCGGTAGCAAGATGTATAAAAAACACATCCAAATATGTTCAAGAATTTAATAATGATCAAGCTAAGGATAAGAGTGACTCTACTAAGGTGTATGTTGTGGAAAGAAATTCAGTCAAGAAAAGGGATAAAAGGATTATCAAGGGGATGTTACCTAAACGAAATCAAGTCTGTTATAGGTGGGGGGCGCTAGGTGGCGCCAAACCAAGATGGCCGCACTAGAGTGAGGCTCCCGCCGGACCTGGCACTAAACATCATCCTACAACATCCTGATCGGTAACACTGGACCGAGACCCCCCCCACTGGCTCCGTTGTGGTGTCCTGCACGCAGCGGTGTAAAATTCGCCCGTTTTGCGCAGCAGCTTGCCCTGGGAGACACCGTCGATTCGTGAGCAGCAGGAGGTGTCGAAGCGACGGAGGCTGCCAGCCGGGCCTGCGGACTGGGACAGACCGGGGATCTGCGGCCTCTCCGACAGCGCAGTTGAACATTAGCCAGAAGACTGAGCCCTGGTCCCCCCTCTCCTTCCCCCCCGAAGACCGACCTTGGAACACACTGCGGCGGTGATCCCGGTGAGTGACATTGGCGGAGAGCACGACC
This sequence comes from Lissotriton helveticus, assembly GCF_964261635.1. Taxonomy (NCBI): domain Eukaryota; kingdom Metazoa; phylum Chordata; class Amphibia; order Caudata; family Salamandridae; genus Lissotriton; species Lissotriton helveticus. The sequence goes on from NC_136072.1 coordinate 657,509,237, forward strand.
ACCGGCTTTCCTTTCGGCCGGAGGCGGCGCTGTCCATCACCGGCGCCTGGGGGGAGTGTCGCGGAGCTGCGGAGCACTGAGACGGTGAGGGGGTGAGAGCGGACGCGCTGAGTGCAGCCTTCTTCACGGTGGGCACACCGGACCTGAGGGGAGAGTTGCGGTGAAGCGGAGCGTGTGGTCGGTGAGGGGGTGAGAGAGGACACGCTCCGCGCTGCATCTACTCCCGGTGGGCGGCCCGGCCTGGGGAGCTCCGTATCTGCACCCTGCTGGAGCGTTGCGTCACCCCTGTTGTGACAGCGGAGCCCGCGCTGGCCTGGCCGGTACTGTAGTGAAGACTCACCCACCAAACTGAGCCCCGCGTCCCCCATACACGCGCTCCATCACTCGGCTGGTGTGGGGCCTTGCACCTGTGACCTGCGCGCCCCGGACCTGATACCACTTTGCAGGGCCGCGGAGGCGCGAAAATTCCTGGCCTAGCCGGAGCCACCGCAAGCCATCGTAGCGCCGCCTGCTGGGTGCGCGCCTTGAGCCCCTGAGGAGACAGTAGCCATTATGTTAAACTGAGCTGGTTCCTTGCCCAGGGTACGATGGGCCCCCTCTCCAAGGAGGTCCAATGAACACTGACCGCACAACCCTCGCGTGGAGCTGGAATCAGAAGCGCCTTCTGACCCTGAACTAGGTGGTTTCCACTGGACAGCAATATAGAAAGAGGAGGGGCATCATAGTGCGCTGGTCATCCCCTTTACCGGGCCCCGGCGGACTGTTACTAGCGCGAGGTGTCTGCTTGCACCTACCATCTACCCATCTCCTCTAACCGAGATACTGGCGACCTCTTCGCTGGCGGCGGCCCGGACTCCGAGACGCGACATGGGGCGCAACGATGCCAGGCAATCCAAGATACCGTTTGAGTCTAAAAAACCTGCCAAAGGGACGCCGGACGCGGAGGGGAGCCCTGCCGCGCAGGCCCCCCAGGACGACGATTGGAGGACGCTTCTGCTTGGCATGAAGCAAAGCCTATCGACCATTGACGCCAAGATCGACACCATTAACACCCGTATGGATAGTGTCGTGACGAGACTGGAACAGCATGACACTTGCATCAAAGAAACCGAAGACAGGATCTCTGCGCTGGAAGACGGGGCGACGACGACCACCAAGCAAGTCTCGCAAATGGATAAACTGCTCAAGGTAATAGCGTACAAAAATGAAGATTTGGAAGCGAGGTCCAGGCGCAATAACATCCGCGTCCTGGGCCTTGCGGAAACAACAAACACTGGAAAACTGGAGATCTTCATGGAAAAACTGGTGGTGGAACTGTTCGGGAAAGATTCCTTCTCCCCGCATCTAATAGTGGAACGGGCACACAGATCACTTGCTGCGCCTCCTCCTCTTGGGCTGCCCCCTTGCCCTATCATCGCCCGCTTCCTGAACTACAGGGACAGAGATGCAGTTCTTCGTCGCGCAAGAGAGCTGGGCAGAGTAACCTATGGCAACGCAGCGCTGTCCTTCTTTCCTGATTTTACCCCCTCAGTACAAGATGCAAGACGCAAATTCGCCGCTGTGAAAAAGAAACTACAAACCCACGAAATCCCGTATGCCATGCTTTATCCTGCAAAGTTAAAGATCACGCACCGTGGCACTCACCACTTCTTCACCAACCCACAACAGGTGGAAGATTTTCTAAAGCTGCAAAGGAAGGAAAGACTCCGGGAAGAGAGGGAGGAGCGACGGTCCAGGTCACAATCTCCGTTATCCCAACAAGACTAATCAAGACAGTCCTGTATTCATCATGGCACCACCGCCGATAATGGCCCTCCTCTGGACTAGATGCAACACTTACTGGTGAGGTACCGCTTCCCATTTTTTCTCACACCGATCTACAACATTGACAAGTGCCGGATCACCCACCTCCGTCCCACGACCGAAGTCTGGGTCTTGTCCCAGATGCCAGTGGGTGCAAGTAAGGAGGTGGAGGGCAGCTCTGGTGCCCCTTAGACTACGCCTCCGATGGGCGATCCCCATAACACCTTTCCCCCTTCTGGGGTCAGGGTTACTGTAGTTTTGATACTGATTTTGGTTCTGTTTGGGATGGGGGAGGGGGGGTGGGTTATGAATGCCCGGCAAGTTGGGGAAGCCGGAGTGGGTGGGCGGAACGCATGCACTGCCTCCAAGATTATCAGTGCACTTGATACTCTAGTTGGAGGCGGACATTTCAGTGTTGTGGGGTGGAAGTTGATCCGGCCTGTTGGGGTTGCCGGAGGGAGGATGGGAACGGGAGGTCGGCTAGTTACTTACACTGTTTTTGGTCAATGGGGGTTGTGTCCCGGGAGGGGGAGGTCCCAGGGTGGAAGGCTGGGTAATGTCCTAATTTGTCATTCAGCTGATACTTGTTTGATGCTTGTTGTTACACCTACTTGTTCAATTTGCTTGTCACTGCGGGGATGGGGGACGTAACTGATTCGCCACCTGGGCTCCAGCTCCAGGTGTTGTCATGGAATGTGCGAGGGCTTAATAACCCTAGAAAGAAAAGACACATTTTGGGGTACCTGGACAGACATGGAGTGGCTATAGCTCTTCTACAGGAGACTCATCTACTGCCAAACGGGTCCCCTCTTTTCGCTTCCAAATGGGCCTCGGGCAGGGTCTTTTCGTCTTACTCCAGTTATGCTAGAGGGGTCATGATCCTTGTTCGTAGAGGGGTGGGGTTTACCCCAGCGGGCACGGACATGGACAGTGGGGGGAGATACTGCATGGTCTGGGGGAGATTGTATTCTCACACAGTGCTCATTGCATGCTACTATGGTCCGAACACGGATGATCCGTCTGCACTACTCACGTTGTGGGGCAAAATTCAAACTCTGGGCATAGCTCATGTAATACTTGGGGGGGACTTCAATACAGCCGTACAGCCTGTTCTTGACAGATCGCACCCGCAATCGACGCATTACAGAAACACACAACGCTCCCTACTGGGCATTCTGGAAGATCGCCATTTAGTTGACGCCTGGAGACACTCGCACCCCACCATGCGCCAAGGTACTCACTATTCAGCAGTTCACTCTACCTGGGCTCGCATAGACTACATCTTCCTTACGGTAGGCCTCACACCCTGGGTAGTTAACACCATGCACCTGGCTCGTACTTTTTCGGACCACTCACCTGTCCTCCTTACTCTGCGCGTCCCCCATGAAGTCTCCCCTTATTTAAGCTGGCGCCTAAACCCCGCGCATCTTGCAGATTCAGCCTTTCAGTCGGAACTGGAGATGGACATACAGGACTTCTTCGACCGTAATATTAACTCTGTGGGCAGCCTTACTACTGTTTGGGAGGCTTTCAAAGTCACCGTTAGGGGCTGGTGTATTTCCAAGGGAGGGGGAGTACTCAAATCCCTGCGGGGAGAGCTGCGCAAGTTAGAGTCCGAGTTACGCACACTTGAGAGGGAAGTCACCTGCGGCACGATGGAATATGAGAAACGTGCTCAGCTCAGGGAGAAGATCAATGAATATTCGGAAGCGGCGGATAAAGAAGGTCAATTCCGAGGTAAACCATACATGGCGCGCATATATGGCGAGGGAGACAGGCCGGGTAGGGCCCTGGCCACGGCCCTAAAACCCCCTAGACATTGCAATTACGTTACTTCCCTGTGTGATGACCAACAGGTGCCTCAGAGGGACCTTCCGGGACAGCTCCGGGTACTCACGAACCACTACAAGACGCTATACTCCTCACAAAGGCGAGTGCCACTGGAGCTTCATACATACCTGGATGACACGGCTATTGCTTGGTTGGGCCCGACGCAACAGAAATTCTTACACCTCGAACTTGAGCTAGATGAAATAAAGGACGCCATGATGTCTATGAAATCTGGCAAGTCTCCGGGATCGGATGGGTTGCCAATAGATTTCTATAAAACCTACATCCACATTCTTGCCCCCATCCTAAAGCAGGTGTACTACTCAGCTCTCGAGGAAGGAACACTGCCCGACAGCATGAGAGAAGCACTGATAGCGTCACTGCTTAAGCCAGGTAAACCTCCGGAGCTTTGTGACTCCTACCGACCCCTGTCACTTTTAAATACGGACGTTAAAATACTAGCCAAAGTACTCGCGACGCGCCTGAATCTTCTTATGGAGAGGCTGGTCCTCCCAGATCAGGCGGGGTTTGTCCCGAATCGTGCGACTTCGCACAATCTTCGTACCCTGCAGGCGGTCATGCAAGATATAGATCCCAACTGTGAAGCAGCTGCAATATTCTTAGATGTTACCAAAGCATTCGATTCCCTGGAATGGGACTACCTCTTGGCGCTACTGGAACGGATGGGTACTCCATTCAGCTTTTTGGATTGGATCAAACTTTTGTACACCAAACCACGGGCTTCGGTACTCCTAAACGGGTCCCGCTCCGCACCCTTCGAGATACATAGAGGAACCCGGCAGGGTTGCCCATTATCTCCAGTATTATTTGCGATAGCAATCGAACCCCTGGCAGCCAAACTTCGCCAACATCATAACCACAGGTCCCTGATATACCCGGACCGTCAACTGCTCATCTCCTTATACGCGGATGACATGACTTTATACGTCCATAAACCGCGGGATAATCTCAATCCCCTACTGCGCGAGGTTACCAAATTTGGTGCGATAGCGGGGGTACAAATCAACTGGTCCAAATCAGCCTTGTTCCCCCTCACTGACAACACTCCCCAGTTCCCCCTTGACTACCCGCTAGTATGGGCACAAGACGAGATAAAGTACCTAGGGATCATCGTGACCAGGAACCGTGAAGCTCTGATCAGGGCGAACTACGGTACGGTCCTTGACAAATTAACAGACAGCATAACGAAATGGGTTCATCTCCCGTTGTCCATGGCGGGGCGCGTATCCATGATCAAAATGGTCATACTCCCTGAGCTGCTGTACCTTTTCACCAATATTCCCTATAGTCCAGGCCCACATTTCTTTAAGGCGCTGGAGTCCCAGCTCTCCCGACTTATATGGGGGGGGAAACAGGCGCGGCTAAAACTGACGACGCTCATGTTACCTTACCATCAAGGTGGATTTGAGGTGCCGAACTTCCGATTGTACTATGACTGCGCACAGGGCCACTTTGCTTCCTACTGGCTACACCCTCCGCCCTTCATGGCGCACCTTGCGGTGGAGGACGGATATATGAGACCAGAAAAACCGTCAGGGTACCTTTACAGGGAGGTTAGTGTAACGGATCGGGACCCATCCACGGTAGATTGTACAGTACAAGCCTGGCGTAGAATTGCGGAACGAATGGGGGTGACCCTTATGTATTCCCCAAGAATGATTCTGGCACATGACCCTAGAGTGAGCATTGCCCGAGAGGAAATAGGCCGTAAACTGCTCTCCAAACTGGCCCTTTACAAATGGGGAGACTTATACGTGAGTGGCCAGTTTCGTACAAAGGCTCAATTTTTCGGGGAACACACGCCTTCTATTATGGACACATTCCTATACACGCGGCTCCGGCAGAATATCAAATCTGTAACACTGGAGTTCCCGGATGAGCCGGAGACTTTTGCGCCCCTGCATGCACTGCTACAACAGGACACCCCGAAACACGTTGTTTCCATGCTCTATAACCATGCGTATGCGTCCTCCGCTCCCCCAGAACTGCGTGCCAGACGTGACTGGGCCACGGACCTAGATCCTCCCCTTTCGGACGAACAGTGGGAGGACAGCTGCTCCCATACAGTTTCTGTGACGGGAAATGCTCGCCTTAGACTGATCCACTATAAATTCCTACACCGCCTCTATTACACTCCCGCCAAGCTGTGCCGATTTGGTCTTCGAGAGGATGATCGTTGCGCTAGATGCAGGCAAGCAGGAGCAGACTTTATGCACTTAGCGTGGTCATGCCCAGCAGTCGCGTTGTACTGGACGCAGGTGACGGAGGCCATGTCCACAATGGTAGGGATCGAATTAGAAGCCTGTCCCAAGGTTGCATTATTGGGACTCCCCACTGCAGCAAATAACAGATTCCGGAAGTTCACTGCAATGGGCTTCCTACTTGCAAAACGCCATGTGGCGTGCAGATGGGGCCGGGGCCGTGCCCCCAAATTCAAATTATGGCTGGCAACAATGTCAACCTGGCAAGACCAGCTGCACAATTATGCCGAATTACTGCCACATAAATCGCGTCCCAAGGATCTATGGGGCCCGCTCTCCGCCTATCTGCTCTGCGCCCAATCTGCTGCTGAAGCTGGTAATGAAGACCAGAGGGAAGAGGGGCGGGATGAGCAACCCGGTGGACTACACGGCGCCTCCTCTCAGTCGTAAGGACGAGACGGGGCACGCCTGCCACCTGCCCGCTGGAAGGTACCTAGCTGGGATTTATTGCCTGCTATGCTCCTCTACGCGCGATACCTAGAGCCAACGTGGGGGATGTGTGGGGTAGCCCGCAGATCATTCCTGGTGCGCACGAGAGACGGAGCTGTAACCCACTCACGGCGTTGTTTGGCCCAGCTAATCTCCTCCCTCCCCCCCCTCACCCCCCTCGCCCTCCTTCCTCTTCCCCTCCCCCCCCTCCTTCCCTCCCTCGCGCATTGCACATGTTTCGGCATTTCAGGGGGGAACACCGCCCTCATACCAGGAGACTGGCATAGACTATACACGTAGCCCCCCCCCACACCCCCTCCCCCAGTGGGAAGTGCATACCTGACCGTACACCAAGGTGTGCAACCACACACACACTCAATCTACTGCCCAGAGTCACACCATGCCGGACTTGGCATCCGGAGACCCTGACTACCACACACCCCCACCGGGGACCTCTCACGGGAAAAGGACTGACCTCCTTAGTTCTGTAACGAGTTGTTGTTAATGTTAAGAGTGCGACAAAAAGTAAAAATTAGACCTCAAGAAAGTACGAACTGCAATTCACAGATAGTGTGCTTGCGGTAATACGCTTCATTCTACAGCTTTATATAACAGTCAACGCGGCCGGCCCAAGTGGGTTGTAGGCGACATGCTGTGTACGTATTTGGCATTGTGCCCAAAGTCGGAGAATATGCTTGATCTATGCACTGTCGTTGCCGGCCTGACACGTTGGGTTGTAGACACAAAGCTGTGGTTTACCTCTGTAGTAACAATAAAGGTCTTCAAAAAAAAAAAAATCTGTTATAGGTATGGGAGCACAAGACATACTGCTGATTCAGAAAAATGCTCAGCAACCAAACTAAGATGTTACAAGTGCAGGAAACTAGGGGACTTCTCACATATGTGCAAATCAGGTGCACCAGATGGCTGGAAACACTAAATGCACACCATTAAGGAATACGATGGGGATGATTCTGATGGGGAAGTTGATGCTGTGGAGGTTTTGGTTATGTGTGATGATACTATTAATGAAATTCATGCAAGGTACACTCCACCTAAGTGTATTATGGAAATGATTGGTGCAAGGATAGTGGTCTGGACAGATTCATGCTCGCCTTACACCATCATCGACAAGGAGATATGGGAAAGGGTAGGCAAGTGCAAGTTGAATCTTCCTTACATAGAACCTGTTGGATACTGTGGTACTAAACTTCCAATATTGTTTTTTTACCTGCACGTTATCATAAGGAGATAACTAGCAAAGTATATGTGGTGGAAACAGGGAGAGCATTGTTGGGTTGGTGTGAGAAGAGAAAGTTAGGGATTGTGTTAGATCCCAACCATCCCAGCAAGTGTTAGTCACCGAAGATGCTTAAAAATCTAAATGGGGTGCCAAATACACCAAGTTGTATGGAAGTGACCTAGGATGTTTAACCAAGTTTGAGCATCATATTGTACTTAAACCCAAAAGCATCCCATGTTTATACGAAGCGAGGAATGTGCCGAAAATGGCCTCGGGAAGGGGCCACACGGACCCCTTTCATAAAAAATAAATAGGAGTCTGGTCCTGGGGGATGGGGTCCCCAGGGCCCAAAAAATACGAAAGGACGGGGCCCACACAGTACTTGTGTACTTACAAATTCACCATGCACTCTTCTTGCAGCACTCTAATCGTCCAGTTACTACCCATGTACTCATGCAATTGCCCAGGCACTAACTCTTGCAGTTCTACAATCCAAAGACCACTACCCATGCAGTCCAGCAATCCGCCTGTCACTCCCTGTGCAAGCTTCATGCAATGGCCTAGGCACTAATACATTCACTGCTACAATCCCCAGAGCAGTTACTATGCACTGCAGCATTCCCCGTGTCACTCTGTGAGCACTCTTCTAATCAACCTGTCAGGACCGAATACTTATCCAATCACTGTGCCAATACCGAAACACTTATGAACTCACCCGTAGTATCTTTGCATCGCTCCAATCATCCAGTCACTAACCATGTGTTTATGGAAAGACCCAGGCACTAACAGATGTAGTGCTACAATCCCCTGAGGACTACCTATGCAGTCCAGTAATCTGCCTGTCACTGCCTATGCACTCCTCCAATCACCCAGCCAGCACAATGTACTTATTGAATCAGTCCGCCAAAACCCAAGCACTTATTAATTCACCATGTACTCTCCTTACAGTACTGTAATCATCCAGTCTAAAGTATATTGAGCAAACTAATGGAAAATAAAATACAACTGGAATTTATTATGGAATATCACAATCACCACGACTACCTACTACTAGTACATCAATATTGGTCTACTTATAGAATACTAGTGTCTTAATAGGAAACAAAACGACAAATACTGCTCCTATTAACGTAGGTAAGAGAAATGCAACACCAACTGGAAGGAATTGACGTAGCCTTTAGAGAATAGCATACTCAAGACAAACGAAGAGGAACCAACATGGACGGAAGTTTTACAGAGTCTAATGGCCGGAATGCCCAGACCATAAAATATCCAACTAACATATCCAAAAATGCAGCAAAAAAATACAAACATAACTTCCTGAGAAGCAACCCAGACATGCTGATATCTGACCCCTACCTTAGCATAGATAGAGGCACTGTTATGAACGATCTGATATTCTTCACGAATAAAACAGCTAAATGGCGCAATGCCTTTACAAGACTGCTTAACACTAAGGCTGTAAAAAATATCCCACATGGAACTAAAATGATGATCGCACCGTCAAAAAGATGCAAAGCGGAACTATGCATCACCATATATAAAACCAGAATAGTGCTGGTTCAGGCAGCCGACAGCGAACTAAACAAATTCGACAAGATATTTCCGTCCTTAAAGGAAGCTCTTGAGGGCACAAGAGGTCAACAACACCAGACCACACAAGAAGGCACCTCTGACAATGATAATACTATCCACAGAGATGGCAATCAAATCGGAGGACAACAGACCCAAGCCTCAAGGGTAGGAGATAATATGGATATAGAATTAGAAGTGCCAACATCTGAAAACGAGACAGAAAGGAAAGAGAGGCCCTCAAGATATGCGAAAAGAGTAAAGAACCAACCCCTAAGACAAGAACCGTCGCCGCTCTCGAATGAAGAGACGTCATCAGAAGGTTCAAGATATCAACTAAACCAGACCCCACCGGAAGACAGAATCGACCTAAGAAATGAAGAACAACGGGAGCAAGCCACAAGAACAGGAGACAGAGAAGTGACTAGAGAGACGACATCCAAGAAGAAGTCAGAAAGACCTAAAAAGGTTACAAGACATATAATCAACGAGCAAGACCTATCCCTAAGGGAGGAAAAGACGTCACCTCCTAAACATGAGCCACGGCACTTAACGCAGACATCTCCTGCGAATGAACACGTCAATGATAGCCAGGAAATTAATAAAGTAGAAGATATCATCGACGACCCCCTACTTCGTTCTGTTACCACACAAGAGAAAGAGAGAACCTCACCCACAAAGACAAATCCTACATCACAAAATGCAGACAACACAACTCATACCACAGCCATTGACAATCTTACCAAAGATAAAAAGAAAGGGGCTGCGGTCAAAAGATCCGTTCAGAAACATAAGAAAGCTAAATGCAAATCCTGGACAGAAAGGCTTCTCACCCCTAAGAGATCTCTTCAAAACCAGAAAGACATCATAAAGATCCAGAATCTAATTGGCAACATGGCACATGACATACGTAATACTCGACAAGAAATACTGGAAATGATGGCAGTCACTCAATCCAAGATCTCACACATCCAAAATCTGGTTCACTACGCAAACAGAAAAAGCAACGAGACGGCCATGCCTATATCATACAGGCACAATAGACCAGCAAGGACAAACGCATGGTCGAAGTAGGAGACCCTTGCCCTGCTCCGATCATATGAACAACCTAACTGCAAGAGAGGGGAGAGAATCAATACAGTACTGACCGATCCCAATAGATCAATTAGACGGAATGAAAGAAAAGCCGACCTTAATAATGTACAAAAAATTAAGCTAACTGCCGAAGTGAATGACCCGAACTCCAGAATCTCAGGCAAACCTATGAAATGCCTTCTACTCAACGTCCGTTCTGCAACCAAACATGCATCAGATATAGCAGATCTCATCATCAACAAGGAAATTGATTTAGCCATTCTTACAGAAACATGGCTCTCGGAATCATCATCTCCATACATGGATCTCTTAGTACCACCTCGGTACAACATTATAAGACTGGACAGACCGAAAAAGATAGGAGGAGGTCTGGCCTGCATCTACCGATCGGATATAGAGATCAACCAATTGCATTCCGACCCTATAGAATCGTGCGAATATCTAGGTCTTAATATAAGATCAACAGACAACCAAAGATGCAACTTACACGCGCTTTACCACCCACCAGGAGATAACGCCAAGTTCATTGATCAGTTAATGGAGATCATAACGGCCAACTCTAACCCTGACGGCAATAACATTTCCCTTGGCGATCTCAATCTACACTGGGATGACTGCAATGACAAACTGGTCAACGCGCTCAAGGGCTTCCTCCTGGAACTAAACTTCACACAAGTATGCACACAACCTACACATGTGAAAGGTGCAACAATAGACTGGATTATATCTAGAAATGAAGACACATCAATCCTCTCAATAGACCCGTGTGACTGGTCTGACCATCATGCCATAACATTTGTGATTCCCACTTTGAAAAAAAGCAAGACATCTCAACCCACCAGGCACAAAAGATGGATTCGAGAGACTAAAGAGAAGAATATTGAGTTACTAGTACAATGCTGTGAGAGAGACCTACAGCCACCCAGCAACTTGCAGAAGGTTAACGATCTAACAGACCACTACACTACGTCAATAGAGAAAATTATCAATAACACCATGCCGCTAAAATTGAAAAGAACCACAGAGAAGATAAAAAATCCATGGTTTAATGGACTGCTAAACGAAGAAAGGCGAAAACTGAGAATGGCCGAAAGAAAATGGAGACAACACCCATCGTCTCCAGAGTTGAAAGCTCTCAGGAATATCAGGAACCAATATAACAAAAAGGTCATCAACTCCAAAAAAGAATTTATAAGATCAGAACTTGACAATGCCAAAAACAGACCGAGGAAACTATTCGAAATCTTAAAGCAACAATCAAATAAACTAGCAAAATCTGCCCAAGAGAACACAAATATACTACTTGACTGCGAAGAATTCTCATCATTTTTCACAGAGAAGGCCAAAACTCTTGCGGAAGAGCTCAAGAGCGCTGCAGACAACCTACCCTCTCAATCAGTATCGACAAAAGATACCAGCCTGAAAACAAACTGTAAGGAGGCCAAAAATAAGGCACATTGGGACACCTTCGATTTATATGACCAGAATACCATCGCCAAAACGCTCTCTGATATCAAACCTAACAACCACTATCAAGACCCGCTTCCGGCGAAATGCCTAAAAGAAATCAGTCATGTTGTGGTACCAATCTGGACCAAAATTATAAATGCATCTCTGACACAAGGGATCCTCCCGGATTGCCTGAAAACAAGACAAGTCGTACCCATAATCAAAAAACCGACAGCGGATGCAACAGATCCGAATAATTTCCGCCCAGTGACCAACATCCCTCTACTCGCCAAACTAATTGAGAAATGCGTGCAAGGCCAACTGAGTCAACACATTACCAACTTTTCCCTGCTGGACGATTACCAATCAGGTTTCAGAGCAGGCCATAGTACAGAAACAGCGATCCTCCATATCGTTGACGACGCCCTACATGCACTTGATCAAAACCAGGCATGCCTACTGATTCTCCTGGACCTATCTTCCGCGTTTGACACTGTAAATCACGAAGCATTACTGACCAGGCTGCAAGAGAGGATGGGAATATCTGGAAATGTGTTGAAATGGTTTGAATCATTCCTGCATAACCGAACACAAAGATTCCTGGTCAACCAAGCACTATCACTACCATGCCCTAACTCTATCGGAGTTCCTCAAGGATCGACCTTATCCCCAGATCTATTTAACTTGTATGTTGAACCTCTTACAGAAATCCTCCGCAACTCACAGATATCCTATCACATGTACGCGGATGACACACAAATATACATAAAGATCGTGTCCTTGAAAGACATTGAACGAATGAACGAGACATTAAAAATGACATTGGAATGGCTAACAACCAATCATCTGAAGCTGAATGCAAGCAAAACTGAGTTCCTACTAATCGCACCTCCAAGAAACCACACTGAAATGAAGGAATGGACCAAGCTGGTGACTGCGCTAAACTGCACCCCAACCTTAGTTAACTCAGCCAAATCGCTAGGAATCACTTTAGATGAGAACCTCGACATGCAAGCCCACATTAAGTCAATGGCTAGAAATGCGCGTTTCCACCTGAACTACCTGAGGAAACTGAAACCATACATATCAGAGACGGATCTTAAACTGGCAGTCCAATCTTTAGTTGTTTCAAGAATTGAGTATGGGTGCTCCACCTTGGCTGGTCTACCAAAATTGTCCACTGCACCGCTAAAAGCATGTCTCAACGCAGCGGCAAGACTTATCACTGGATCGAGGAGATTTGATCATATTTCTCCCCATCTGAAAGCACTAAACTGGCTACCATATGAAGCAAGAATTCAATTAAAAATAGCATGTATCACCCATAAAGCGCTCCACTACAACACCCCCAGTTACCTAGCAGGGAAAATTGAGATATCAGGGGGAAAGAGACCAGCCAGGAGTGCCAAGGAACTGCTGCTGCGACCAGCCTCTTTCCGGAAGAAAAAAACATACGATCGAGCATTCTCGGGCGCAGCCCCCAGAATCTGGAACTCATTACCTCCAAACATTAGGAAGATTCGGAATACAGGAACATTTAAGAAGGAAGTGAAAAGCATATTGATGAGTAAATACCTACATAGTGGAGGCTGATGACCTCTGACTGGAACTATTGTTCATCCTAATTCACAGCATCAACGTGACTATAAGGGAAAGATGCTGACTTGACCAAAGATAATGCAGAACACTGACTCGGATCAGGAGCCTCTCCCGAGACCTAGCTGTATCCTTACTTATACCTTGTGCTGATATTTATACACATAGGTTATATCCTCCTAGTACATCCTGCTATTATGTATACGCTTATTTACCTAATCTACCTCCGATATGTATTATAACTACCTACCTCATAGTTATTCAACCAGTGACCCATATACAATTTATCCTATTTACTAAGCTAACTCTTTATGTAGACGCCCATGCTATGTAAATTTGTATATACTCCCAACCCACAATGGCATATAAGGTTCTACCTCAGTATTTTCACACAAGTATCTACCTCATTTATGGACTATGTTAAAAATGTTACTATCTATGTGAACTATAACCGACCTCATACTGTTAAGCGCTCTGATACCCACGGGTCTTGTTCGCGCTATACAAAACTCTATAATAAATAAATAAATAAATAAATAAATAAATAAATCCAGTCACTACCCATGTACTGATGCAATGGCCGAGGCTCTAACACATGCACTGCTACAATACCCAGAGCACTACCCATGCATTCCAGCAATCCCCCTGTCACTTGGTGAGCACTCTTCCAATCACCCTGCCAGCACCATGCCCTTATCCAATCAGTCCGGCAGAACCCAAGCATTTATAAATTCAGTATGCACTCTCCTTGCAGTACTCTAATCATCCATTCACTATCCATGTAGTCTTGCAATGACCCAGGCACTAACACAAGCACTGCTAAAATCCCCTGAGTACTTCCCATGCAGACCTCTAACCACCTACACACTACTGATTCACTCCTCCAATTACCCAGGAAGTACCCATGCACTCCAGAAATCCCTCTGTCACTACACATGCACTCCTCCAATCACCCAGCCAGCACTATGTATTTATCCAATCACTCCGCCAAAACCCAAGCAGTTATAAAATCACCATGCACTGTCCTTGCAGCAGACTAATCATCTAGTCACTACCCATGTACTTATGCAGTGACCCAGGCACTAACACATGCACTGCTAGAATCCCTTTAGCACCACTGATGCAGTCCAACCATCTCCTTGTCACTACCCATGCACTCCGTCAATCACCCAGGCAGCACCATGTACTTATCTAATCAGTTCGCCAAAACCCAAGCACTTATAAATTCACAATGCACTCTCCTTGTAGTACTCTAATTATCCAGTCACTATCCATGTACTCATGCAATGACCCAGGCACTAACACATGTAGTGGTACAATAACCTGTGCACTGCCTATGCAGTCTTCCAATCACCAAGCCAGCATCATGTACTTATCCAATCAAACCTCCAAAACCCAAGCACATATAAATTCACCATGCACTCTCCTTGCAGTACTCTCTTCATCCAGTCAGTGTCCATGTACCTATGCAATGACCCAGGCACTAACACATGCACTGCTACAATCCTCTGTGCACTACCCATACAGACCTCTAACCACCTACACAGTACTGATTCACTCCTGCAATTACCCAAGTAGTACCCATGCAGTCCAGCCATCGCCCTGCCACTACCCATGCACTCCTCAAATCACCCAGCCAGCACCATGTACTTATCCAATCGCTCTGCCAAAATCCAATCACTTATAAAATCACCATGCCCTCTCCTTGTAGCCCTCTAATCATCCAGTCACTACTCATGTACTCATTCAATGACCCAGGCATTAACTTGTGGCAACTACAGAGGAGGTCATGCTAATCACAGGGGTACCCCAACGCATAGTGTTCCCTAGTGTATGTAGGTGTTTTCACTGTATTCTAAGTGTCTTTTAGCATAGCACTGGCTCTAGGCCTGGTTAGTCAGAGTCAGTTACCACCAGTACCCGTCAGCAAAAAGTTGGGGCACAGGAAGACTTTCTGCTCCTCTATTGGTTCTTTCTGCACATCTCTTGCTTGGTCTTCTGTTGCCTCTTTCTGCATTTGTTTTGCTTCTTTCTGCTCTTTTCTTCCTCTTTCTTCACTTGTCCTACCTTTGTAGGCATAGTTAGAAATTAGCATTTGAAAAACCTTTGCAATTCACTGAAAAAAACATCGGTTTCAGGGACATAATAGTTACGAATTAGCATTTAAAAAACCTTAGAAAGTCACTGAAACAATCACCGGTTTCAAGAATGTTATAGTTAGTTGGACATTTCACTTGTACGAATCCAGAGAAATTCGACCGTTATAGCTAGTTCAGCTAACTATAACTCGCGCCCCCGCAATGCACTTCTGATGACATCACATATTACATCATTCATGATATGGTTAATGACATCACTGATGACATCACTGATGACATCTCAAATGACATCACTGATTACATCATCCACTTGATAATCTGATGCACCTCCTCATACCCTAATATAACATTTGATACACCCACTCTAAAATACAGACTACCATTTTCGAAACCATAGACACACCAGTTAGTACATACCCACTCACTAATTCCTAGGTCTACACATACATCCACTCATTAACCCATAGAGTCACTCATACATGCAGTCAACCATCAATACTGCATTATCATATGCACCCAGATATCTACACAGACACTCACACACTGCCACTCATCCATAGAGTTACTCACACACCTGGTGAGTTATGCAAATAATCAATCACACTCCCATTTACTCACCTATACAGTTATACACACACCACCTCACTTATTCAAACATATACTAACACATACTTACACTCTTAAACAATAACTAATATAAGCACACACTGATCCATACAGTCACTCTCAAAATCACTCACTCTCACATATAGTCATTTATACACTCCAACGCTCACACATACTGCCTTTCACATATGCAGTTAAACACACATGTACCACAGAGGCATCCATTCCCTCACCAACTCACCCATACACACACTCACCCATCCATATAGCCCTTCACAGATGCACTCTTGAACCCATACACCCAGTGAATCATCTACTCACACATCTATGCTCAGATTCACACAACCCCACCCACACAGACACTCAGTCCCCCATACAGATACTCAGACAACCAATCAATAACCCATATAGATCCTCATTTAGCTACCCACCAACCCATGCAACCGCTCACACACCAACTGTCTAACTAAACTGGGTGAATGTCTGTATCAGTCACTAACCAATGCATTCAGTAAGACACATTTAATCACTCACTTATACAGTCAGTCACGCACCTACTAAATCATCCATCCAGACACTTATACATCCACTCATTCGTCAATACACCTTGGCATATATATAAAACATATTTAAACTTTATGGAAATGCACAGTCAGTGGATGATGTCATCAGTGATGTCATTTAGATGTCATCTGTGATAACATCAGTGATGTCACTGACCATGTCATGAATGATGTAATATGTGACGTCATCAGCAGTGCACTGCAGGTGGACGAGTTATAGTTACCTGAACTAAGTAGAACAGCTGAATTTCTCTGGTTTTGTACGAGTGAAATGTCCAACTAACTATAACGTCTTTGAAACCTGTGTTTTTTTCAGTGAATATATATATATATATATATATATATATATATATATATATATATATATATATATATATATATATATATATATATATATATATATATATACATATATATATAATATATATATATGTTGAATAAACACAATTCTCCATCTCTAGTCTCTATTTTTTTTCAATATCTATCTATACCTATCCCTACAGAAACTTTTTACATTTAAGTAGGAAGGAAAGTTAGGAACCTTCAATTTTCCTACAGAGTCCTCATGCTTCCAAGGGACAAAGGCAGATTAGCTTGCCAAACTTAAAGGAATACTAACGGGCTGCACACCTATGCTATCTTTCAGAAAGGGTAGTCCATTAGAGTTGCCTTGGTCCCACAGCGATCGAGTGATGGTACGTTGCCCACTGTGGGAGTTGTTTTAGCTGTCACAATATCATGGCATACATAGAAGCAGAACAGTCCTGGACATTTGGGATCAAATAGCCATTAATAGGGGTTTTATCACCTTTCACTTCCCCAGCATGTCTACAGCAAAGAACTCTTACTTTGTCCGCCTACTTCCTCCCGAGCATCTTTCCTGGAATCTAGAGAATGAAGGCTCAAGTCGTAAACTGACTGTCTGGGCATTCCAGATATGGATGTCCCTCGTGAAAAGGCTTTGCTTCCCTACTGGAGCTAGATTGTAAGGAATTGAACACAGCACTTTTTAAATGATCTAAATATTCTTACTTGCTAACGTTGCAGACTCGGTGTTGCAGGGCTCACGACATATGCAGGGTGCCCTAAATAAGGAGATGAGAGTTGGACACATGGCGAGTACCGGCTAAGAAGTGGCGTGTGAATATACGGCCCAAATTATTGTACTAATTTATAAGAATGCATACGAAATAAGACTGGACCGAGATCCAGTTTGATTAAACATATTTTGACTTCAGGAGCGGCTGTTTTTATTACATTTATGGCCGCCAGACAATAGTTTCAGTTCCATCCTTGTACCCCCGTCCTGATGAGACCCAAATAGAGGGGTCAAAATGCATAGACTACCGGAAAAGGAGGAATCCATTGAACATTAAAGTTATATATACTTGTTGATTTGCACAGAAAAAAGATTGTGCTGAGGTGCAGCGAATACCTCACTTGTGCCTTAGGGTTACCTCACAGTGGACCGATATATACTTTCGTGTACGGACACCTGTTTTACATAAAAATTTGGGGTCTAGGAAATGAGTTTGATCGTTTGTAATGTTGTATGTATTGTATAATGTCAGTGTATATATAAATGGTTTGATGAAAAAATGCGAATAGATTATTGGTCTCAACCAGATCTGAAATGAGAAATAAAATACGGTTGTGACGCGGAATGAATTATGAATGTAATTTATTTAAATAAATACATTTATTTTCGATGGGATTAGGATCTTATGCATTAGAGTAATTAAATGTACTCTGTTGTAATTATTTTGGATATCTGCACCTCCAGCTCATATTGTCTTTTGAACCTGCCAGGTATATGTCATATCTTCCCTCTTGGTACTTTCCCCCTACCCCCTCCTCGTTCCCTTTTGGTTCATCCTTAGAACCCTCAGGTGAAAGCAGCTTCGGAATGTTGACAGGCTGTGCTTCTGAGTGACACAGACGGGCACTGGCAAGCTGAGGGTACATACTTTTACTTTGCCATGTAAATAACTTCTCACTTACCTTCTGCATGGATCTTTACTTCAGTATACACAGCCTGGGGACCTGAAACTGGGGTGAGGGTCACATTTTTAGGCCGAGCCCTGAGCCAGTGCACCAGCACTGCTCTGGGGTTGATCTGCGGTAGTTCAGTATGGGAGAGAAACCCCACCCACTACCCTGCCATTATTTTCAATTGGCTTGTGTATTTGTCCTTGGTAAATGAGGTCTTCTGATTAATTATGAGGCTTGCTAGTCCCTCCTTATCACGCCCATGTCGTCATCTGTACCCTCACATGGCTACTCGCCCCTTTACTTCAAGTGTAACACCGTACAGTACGTGTTATTTCAACAGTGAGCACTATCTTTTTCTATGCCTTCTCCACCCTCACCCTGCCCGCAAGCCCATTGTCCGCGCCTCCCCCTTCCCTTTGTCCATGATGCAATGCAATAGGTCTCACATAATTGCAACTCCAATTGCATTGCAAATGCTTGTAATACTTTCGGAAAATATCTTTTCGTCATCATTTCCTTTCTTTATTTGAGTTGGTTGCTTTTTTGCCCCATTCTTTCTTTCCGTATTTTTATTTTATCTTGAATTTCCTCCCATGCTGTCGTGCAGGCCTCAGCCAGACCCGCTAGTGCAGGGGTTCGCCCTTCTCTGCACGAAGTCCTCAGACTAGATTGAAAGAAGTAGGCACGGAAACTGGAAATAGAAAACGTAACATTTATTACACCTCATGAGGTGGTGCTCTGATTCAAACAGTACCCTTCGGCATTGCAAGAAGTAGCACCCCGAACTAGGGATGCATGGTTTATTTATACCCACACAGGGGCTCAAAAGAAGGCGGTACAAAGCACAAGAGCACATTTTATGTACATATAAGGTAATATCGAGAGGCACAATCGATCAGTGGGAGGAGCTAACAGTCATGAGGGGGTTTGGCTAACACATTCCAATCTAGGGCTAATCACTACCAGATGTGAAACCTAACGGTCAGTGGCAAAACAAGGGGACACTGATAATAGCCTGTTGCTGGGCAGATTCAAGTGTCATGAACAGAAAGATAGGACAGAGCACATGGTCGGAACGAGGTAGCGTGTGGCAGTCAAAATGGCTGCCATGAATACAAAATGGAGTCCATTAAATGACAAGATAATATCTAGAACTAAGATGTCTTTCGCTAATGCTCAATCTAATCGCTGTTAAATTACAACAATGCCTTTCGCTACTTTCTGTGATTACTCCTAAGCACGTTTGCTCCATTGCCACCAAACGCTTTGCCTTCAGTTCTTCAGTCTCGGTGCCAAACCCTGTTCTTCTGTCTCACCTGAGCATGTTCCCACACTTCCCTGGAGGTGCCTGTGCACGTACCTCTTCTTCTGCTCCCAGATCTATCTGCCCGTACATCGGCCTGTGAGATCTGCCAGCCATCAGCACACCTGCGCCGCTCAGATAAAGGCGCAGAATGCAGAGTCGCAACTAATCAGACTGTCTGAGACCCAGGGCCCTCTGTCTCACTGTCTGCAGAGTCTAAGAGCAGGCAGGCATGTCTTTTCACCCAGTCACCTGCTGGGATTTGCCCAAGCAGCGCCTCGAATGCCTGGTTTGTGAAATTAGCGCACTGTGACAACACACCGCCTGTCCTTCTTTGCACTGCTCGAGCTTGGTCTTGTGCTCTGGCGAGGGGACAATTCCTTACTCAGTCAGGAGTGGGCAAAATCTTCTAGGAAGCTATAGAACGGGTTCTATGTCCATGTCTCAGATACATTGTGGGCCGCCTATGCAAGGGAAGCTATCTCTTCAGCCATATCATTCAGATGATTTTCAGGACAATGTAAGGCTGACACCTACGCACCAGTCAAACCATCGCTCCATCTAGGGTGCTGCTGTTCCCCACCCCGGAATAACACACCAAGCACCCTTGTCACCATACTCAAGCTCCTATAAAATTAGGCCAGGGAGAAAATCTATTACACCAGTGAAATTAGCCAATTCTCATTGATTGATTTTGTGTACTTTTTTAAGAGAGCACCTCATATGGATAAGTCGAAGACTGGATTGTATAGAAAATCTTTAGCTGAGAGACATTTCCTGTAATTCCTGGTACTGCTTGAAACATTTTTACACGCGCTACTTCGCTTAAAAAACATCACGTTAGAGACTGTCAAGCAAAATATTGCTATAAAAGTGTTGTTTCACTAACTTTTATTAAAATGTCACCAGAAAAATGTACGCAGTTTCGCACTACTATAGAAAATAATCATGTTATTTCTTTTCAACGTTTCCTAGATTTTCAAAGAGTGCAACATTCACTCTAACCACTAAATATTAGGCAAAAATAAATGAAAAACGTAGTTGGACTGGAATAATTAAACTTCAGAATCTGGACTGAGGCTGCGATTGGAAAGGGCAGTCTTCCCAAGAGGAACAGATCTCTGATTAGAAATAATTGTGAAATGAGTGTTATACTTGGGCGTTCTCTGGACAATTGCCTTATTTATCCATCCACTTAACCATTCATATTTACATTTACAAAGCTGCAGAGTAAGAAAAAAAAAGGACATGGATAGGAAAGGGGAGGGCCGCATCTGCCCCCCGCACATATGGCAGGGCGCCGGACCCCCTTTCCCCTTGCCAGCAACCGTGATGGGGCGTGCCCCCACCGCGTCAGTATGACGTGGCCGGCGCGTCCCGCCTCTGATTGGTGCACGGCTCCCCAGTGCGGGAGGCGTTCTCTTGTTCCCGCGATCCCCAGGGCTGCCCTTCGCCCCCCAGCCTCTTGAGGCTGCTACCGTTTTTCTTTCCTTTTTGCCTTTCAGCCCGAGAGCCCCACGTGGGCGAAAACTGGACCCGGAGCACGTTGGAGTTTCTGTTATTTTTTCACCCATTTTGCAGGTCGGGTGGAAAGCCGGAGGAGCGGGCAGGAGCGTGCATGAATCGCGCAGACATTGAGGACATCGGGAGTGTGGTGGGAGAGTGAGAACCGGCCCGGCAGCTACGCGTCGACATCACAGCCAAGTCCCCAGCTTATTATTTGTTAATTTTGGGCGTGGCAGGGACCGAAGCGAAGTAAACGCTGCACAAACACGGTAAGGCAGTGGGGGTTATACGCACAGGGCCCGGGCCGAGCGGGGCACTCGGGGCAATTTTTTCTCCCATAGAAATTATAACGCATTAACGCACGGTTTTAAAAAGCGAAGCAGGGTCGGGCGTGGTTAGTAATTGGATGGGAGACCGCATGGAGATACTGGGTGCTGTAGAAATTTAAATAATTGTACAGGGGTCACGATAAAAATACGCCTCGCCAGAGGGGTGTGAGGGGGGCTACACAGGGCAATGAGGGTGATTTTAAAAATGGATTTCTCTGCACAGGGGACACATTTTAAATGTGAGTGTGGCAAACTGAGGATAATCACATGGCAATGATTTGTAATAAGCACAGTTTTGCAAAATCGAGGGTGTTCAAAGGCATTGAAGGTTAAAGAATTCTGAATATTCTTGTGTTGTTAATGCTTGCGTGATTTAACTGATGCTCATGTAAAGGGCTTGGATACCTAGTCTAGAGGTTATTCGCCTTGCATTTGAACAGCATATTTGCTTTCTGTTGAGTGACTGAATCTGGAGTGCACAGCTATAAGGTTGAATAGGTTTGACTTTTGTGTGACAGTGCTATATGCTAATCTTGTTTTCATCGTAGGACCTCATTGAGGGGGGCACTGCTTGCTGGGACGACGGGGAGCAAAGCGGTGGACAACGCAATCAGGGGACACAGGCAGGCCTGCACTTCACTGCTTCTGGTGGGCCGCCGGGCTAGAGTGCACTTTATAATGGAATTAGCAAGAATTGCCATGACAGAAAATTTCTTTGCCTATGAAGAGGACCTGTACCTACAGGTATCAGGTACTTCTATGGGCAGTAAATTTGCTCCCAGCCTGGCGAATCTTTATGTTCACCAGTTCGAGACCCATCATGTCCTCAATATCAACAACCCTCACCATCATCAATTGATGATGTGGAGAAGATATATTGATGATATTCTCCTAGTCTGGCGAGGAGATGAACAATCTCTTCTGGCTTTTCAAGGTTGGCTCAATAGCCAAAATGAATATCTTAGATTTACTTTGGATCACAGTAAGACTGCACTCCCGTTTTTAGATCTCTTAATTTTTCCACAAGATGGACATTTAGCGAGCACTCTGTATAGAAAACCCAAGGCGCGAAACTCCTTGCTAAGATTTGATAGCTATCACCCTCGTTCTCTTCGAGAAAACCTGCCATTCGGTCAGTTCCTGAGGGTCCGTAGGAACTGCTCAGATAAAGCAGATTTCCAGTCGCAAGCTCAAGATCTTTCAACGAAATTGAGAACAAGGAGGTATCCAGGAACGTTGGTCAAAAAATCTCTCAAAAGGGCAGAAAACAACCACCGAGAGGCGCTCTTGGCACCCCCAGTCAACAAACCACCTCTGGACAGACTGGCATGTGTCACCACTTTTAATACCTCATCTTCTAAGATACAGAAAATCATAAGACAAAGATGGAGGATTTTGAACAGTACTGGAGAGACAATTCCTCTACCACTTTTTTCTTTCAAGAGAGGGAACAATCTAAGGGACAAACTGGTCCACACAAGACCACGACACACCACAAAGGAACCCATCCCCACTCTATGGAATCTCCCTCCTGTTCAGGGACATCACCCTTGTGGGAATTGTTCAGTGTGTCCCCAAACGCAAAGAACTTTGGATGTAGACATTGGCACCACACGACCATGGTTGCTAAAACGTCACACCAATTGTAACAGCGAGAGAGTCATCTACTTAATTACCTGTCCATGTAGTCTGAGATACATAGGAATGACGACCAGGAAAATTAAGCTACGTATACAGGAACACAAGAGCACAATCAGACGCAATAAACAGGCGACTCGCCTGACTTCCCATTTTCTCACCGCCAAACATCAAGCAGATGAGATAAGATGGGTTGTTCTGGAACAACCCTATATACCTCAACATGTTACTAACGTATCCCATTTTCTACTAAGAAAGGAACAGAGATGGGTACATAAATTGAAATGTGACACAGAAGGGTTAAACGACGATATCCCTTGGATACAGTTGTAATTGTGCCTCAGTTATAGAACACTATCCATGGCACCTTCATTAACAACTTGGCCTGGCTGCAAAAGTAAGATACATGCCGGCTCTACCATGCCATATAATGGATCTGTTCCTTTCCTGTTTTCTGTTTATGAGTCATGCGGGTGATCTCACTTCCTCATTTCAAATATGTGTGTGGAAACTTCCGTAAACACACTATCCTTAGCCATCTGATAAAGTCATTGAAGGGGAATGTCTTTTTTACTCCGTTACCACTTTGGCTCTTTATATAACTAGGGTGTGTTGTATTACCAAAATGTAATAAATAAACAATTATAAATTGAAAGATCTAATATAACACAATAAGAATGCATACCATGTTAACTTAGCGGTCTAAGGCAGTAGTTCCATGCACAGTGGACTACCTCCTCACAACTGGACTTTAACACTTATTCCAGTTTTTAGAATTAGGATCTTCTAGTAACAAATCTCAAAATTTAGCCCCATATGGGATCCTCATGCCATTTCGCGCTTTTCCTAAAAACGAGCGTTGAGACTTTATAATGTAAATACACAGGTAAAAGTAGAATGCCATTGGCCCTTTAATTCGTTTCCTGTTTATAACCGCTGAGCCAATCAGCTTTTGCCACACGTGTCCCCAGAGCGGTCCGTAAAAAAAAAATTACGATTGGCTGAACAGGAAGGCTACTATGACCAATTACTAGCATTCAGGGCTGGCAATATGCACTTTCTGATTGGCTCAATAGATGAACCTATCGGATCACAGAGACATGCAGCTCTCTCCCAGGTCCGCAGGCTGCTCTGTGAAACAAGCGCTGGTAATATACACTTTCTGATTGGCTCAATAGCTGAACCTATCGGATTACAGAGAGATCCAGCTCTCTCTCTGGTCCGCAGGCTGCTCTGTGAAACGAGCGCTGGTAATATACACTTTCTGATTGGCTCAATAGATGAACCTATCGGATTACAGAGAAATACAGCTCTCTCTCTGGTCCGCAGGCTGCTCTGTGAAACGAGCGCTGGTAATATACACTTTCTGATTGGCTCAATAGATGAACCTATCGGATTACAGAGAAATACAGCTCTCTCTCTGGTCCGCAGGCCGCTTTGTTAAACGAGCGCACCGCACTGGGCCATCACCTCCCCCTCGGCTCGGTGAAGCACGAGGTAACGACGGAGAGGTGAGTGTGCTCCAGGCGGCGGTGGGTCTTGCGTGGTAGTCTCTGCCTAGAATATTGGCTGAACACATGCTATTATTAAATAATCATGATAGAGTATTTGGAAGGGACCGTTTGGGACCTAGAATATTGCCTGATTTACTGGCCCCTGTCCTTAACCTTAGCGTGAATGACAGGTATTAAGATACAAATGTGCCCTTAACACTCAGGGCAGAAAGTTACAATTCTGCCACTCCGGATAATCATGTATGAACAGGAGTGAGTTGTGATAGAAACACCATACCAGTAATAGTCATCTAGGCTTTGGCCTTCCTTTTTGCCATTTTTGTGTCTTTACTAGAACGCAATTTGGATACACCTTTCCAAATCATGAGATTAACTCAAATAAGTAATGAGATGAACTAAAATACACCACTTTTTCAATCCTCTACAGTGCGTGGCCTCCTTATCCTGAGCCGTTGCCAGGTGAGGTGAGGTCCTTCATCCCATAATACTGGGTAAGTTATAAATCATACAATAAAATGTATATGTATGGAAAACACTAATCCAACGATTGTTGTTGAAATCACCATAACTGGTTGCTGTATGGTTTTTTCGTTTCTCTGTATTTATGTTGTTCTACAGGAGTTGATACACAAATTCAAAGAATTTCTATAGTCTGTCCTTCACAGCACATAAAAGTAAGTGTTGCAGTAGTGAACTACAGGTCCTGACGAAAGCCTGGAGAGGCTGAAACATGTTGACCAACTAAACATCTATGGTAAATAGCAAATATTTTCACTGCTATTCTCACTCTGCTTTTAACTATACCATCTTGATGGGCACATATAATAAAGTTTTCTTATTGACATGAAGATAGGTATTTTTAATCACGTTGAGCACTATCCTCTTCTCTTACACTTTTTCTTAGCACTGCAACTAAGCCTTATCAGCATTCATACTCTGTCATCTGCTTTGGTTGAGGGTTCAACCATTGGGTCCTAAGCTTGCCTCAAGTTTCATCTGAGGAAGGGCATATTGGACACCAATTTTTCAAACAAAAAACCCCAGATGACGAAGTTCCACTATTGAGTGGGCTGATGGGTACTTTTCTATGGGTTCATAATCTTTTTCTGGACTGAGTTCTTCTTTTGAACTATATTTCTATATTCACTTCTTCTCTGTGTGTCTCCTGTAGAATAAGAATCCTTGTTCTGTTCCAGTTACTTGTGTAGAACACTCAACAGGCTCTGCATTGAGTTTAGATCAACGATAGACCTTCGGTATCTTCCGTGTGTTTCATTGTTTAGTTGGGGGACAAGATACCCCGAGGTCTATAAACTATAATTCCCCTTGGGCCCTTCTCCACTATGGTGTTCTAAGTTATCTTGAGCAGCTACGGCTGCGGGCCTCCCTCTTTTTCCCTTCTCCAAAAGGCAACTGCTCCATCCAATGGTGCATGGTTTTGTCTTTTTAGTTCATCTCATTTTCTAGTGACACAATGGCAGACTTTGGTGGCCTAGGTTTTGATGACGAATTTCTTTCCTCCATCCTGAGTGAGAACCCTAGCATGTTAGACCAACTACCCCCCACAACTACAGCAGTGGTAGGAGATTGGGAAACAGTATTAAATCTGAAAAAAAGTCTCTCTCGTACAACAGTACATGGCCAAATAATGGCTGAATATCTACATGGGAAATGTGCACCCACAGGGCTTATAGTAACGAATGCGCCAAGACTTTTCCTGACGGATAAAGCCTTTATTAAAGACTGGTCACTAATAGCCTGGCGCTGCACTAGAGACTGGCTCATCCTAATTATTACAACAGCTAAAAGAATTGCAGATGCCATCCTAGTTGAAATCCAAGTTCTTGAAGGGCAAATTAAAACCACATTAACAACAAAGAAATTTGAAAAACAACAGGAAGATTCAAATAAGGCAAACAAAGAATATAGGGACCCAATATTCTTTGCGAAAATAGAGAAATTCAAAAAAGATCTCGAGAAATTCTCACATGAAAAAATATACCCGTACACAAGTGAGAACTATAATCCCAATGACTCTAATAAACAGAAACCAACACACGGTTCTTCCTATGCCACCTCCTCAGACTCTGACTCTTCAGACACTGATAAGAACAGTACCAATCAATGGAGAGGGAAAGGTCGCCAAAATCGAGGAAATCGCAGATACAATGGGCGAGGCAATATGTACCAAGCAGGACCATGGTGGCCGCCAGCCCCATGGGGATACCCCCAATTCCCTCCTCCAATGTCGCACTATCCAATGCAACCTCAATATTTTGACAGTCAAGCTTTTTTAGGACAGGGCCGAGGCTGGAATCGAGGCAGACGGAGAGGACAAGGTCAAGTCCAATGGGCGGACGAGCAAGATCTTCCCACAGCCCGCAACAAATGAGGCCAACTAGTTCAAGTACTGTCCCTGAGGTGGAAGAAGACCTCGTAGTGAATCTTAGCACTCGGATACTGACCCCCATGGAACAAAAGGTACTCAATAAAGGTCTCGGGTTCGTGCCTACCAACAATGGAGACTCCTTTCAAATTCGAGAGGAAATTGAAAAAATTTTTAGAACCGTGAGATTGCACTACCTCTTTAAAGACAAAGATTCAGATGAACAAACCGTAGATAGGAACACAGGTTTGAGGGTGAAGTCCACTTTCATGCCGCTGCTCCATCAAGTACCGCCCAAAGTAGGAGCGTTTGAAGCAGCTGTACTGAATGATTTGAAATCCTTGGATTTCTCCAAACAAGATGACTATCAGAATATGTCAAAATCTGAGAGGAATGCACTAGACACCTTGTCCAGAGACACCAATATCGTGATCAAACCAGCGGACAAGGGTGGTGCCATAGTTGTCCAGGACACTACCGCATACCGGACTGAATGTCTAAGGCAACTAGGGAACACCCAGTTCTATACACGTCTGGTTTAGAATCCTACAATGAGACTCACCAACGAGATCAAACATCTAATAGAAGAGGCCAGCACAGAAGGCTGGATTACGACACAGGAGGCAACTTTTCTGGTAACTAAATTTCCTATAACTCCTTACTTCTATACGTTGCCACAGATTCACAAAGCAACCAGACCACCGCCAGGCCGCCCCATCATCTCGGGCATAGGGTCTCTATTAGAACCCTTATCTTCTTTTGTGGAGGTTTTTTTGAGTCCATTGGTTAAGACGATGCCATCGTATCTACAAGACACAAAGGATGTCCTGCGTTTACTTCCAGAGGTACAGTTCGACACAGACTCAGATATATTGGCTAGTCTAGATGTCGAATCTTTGTATACTTGTATACCCCAAACAGACACCCTGGAAACAGTTCGAGAACTTTTGGAGAACTCTGCCCCTGACAGCATAACACCTATCCACTTTATAACGGAATTAGCAAGAATTGCCATGACAGAAAATTTCTTTGCCTATGAAGAGGACCTGTACCTACAGGTATCAGGTACTTCTATGGGCAGTAAATTTTCTCCCAGCCTGGCGAATCTTTATGTTCACCAGTTCGAGACCCATCATGTCCTCAATATCAACAACTCTCACCATCATCAATTGATGATGTGGAGAAGATATATTGATGATATTCTCCTAGTCTGGCGAGGAGATGAACAATCTCTTCTGGCTTTTCAAGGTTGGCTCAATAGCCAAAATGAATATCTTAGATTTACTTTGGATCACAGTAAGACTGCACTCCCGTTTTTAGATCTCTTAATTTTTCCACAAGATGGACATTTAGCGAGCACTCTGTATAGAAAACCCATGGCGCGAAACTCCTTGCTAAGATTTGATAGCTATCACCCTCGTTCTCTTCGAGAAAACCTGCCTTTCGGTCAGTTCCTGAGGGTCCGTAGGAACTGCTCAGATAAAGCAGATTTCCAGTCGCAAGCTCAAGATCTTTCGACGAAATTGAGAACAAGGAGGTATCCAGGAACGTTGGTCAAAAAATCTCTCAAACGGGCAGAAAACAACCACCGTGAGGCGCTCTTGGCACCCCCAGTCAACAAACCACCTCTGGACAGACTGGCATGTGTCACCACTTTTAATACCTCATCTTCTAAGATACAGAAAATCATAAGACAATGATGGAGGATTTTGAACAGTACTGGAGAGACAATTCCTTTACCACTTTTTTCTTTCAAGAGAGGGAACAATCTAAGGGACAAACTGGTCCACACAAGACCACGACACACCACAGAGGAACCCATCCCCACTCTAAGGAATCTCCCTCCTGTTCAGGGACATCACCCTTGTGGGAATTGTTCAGTGTGTCCCCAAACGCAAAGAACTTTGAATGTAGACATTGGCACCACACGACCATGGTTGCTAAAACGTCACACCAATTGTAACAGCGAGAGAGTCATCTACTTAATTACCTGTCCATGTAGTCTGAGATACATAGGAATGACGACCAGGAAAATTAAGCTACGTATACAGGAACACAACAGCACAATCAGACGCAATAAACAGGCGACTCGCCTGACTTCCCATTTTCTCACCGCCAAACATCAAGCAGATGAGATAAGATGGGTTGTTCTGGAACAACCCTATATACCTCAACATGTTACTAACGTATCCCATTTTCTACTAAGAAAGGAACAGAGATGGGTACATAAATTGAAATGTGACACAGAAGGGTTAAACGACGATATCCCTTGGATACAGTTGTAATTGTGCCTCGGTTATAGAACACTATCCATGGCACCTTCATTAACAACTTGGCCTGGCTGCAAAAGTAAGATACATGCCGGCTCTACCATGCCATATAATGGATCTGTTCCTTTCCTGTTTTCTGTTTATGAGTCATGCGGGTGATCTCACTTCCTCATTTCAAATATGTGTGTGGAAACTTCCGTAAACACACTATCCTTAGCCATCTGATAAAGTCATTGAAGGGGAATGTCTTTTTTACTCCGTTACCACATTGGCTCTTTATATAACTAGGGTGTGTTGTATTACCAAAATGTAATAAATAAACAATTATAAATTGAAAGATCTAATATAACACAATAAGAATGCATACCATGTTAACTTAGCGGTCTAAGGCAGTAGTTCTATGCACAGTGGACTACCTCCTCACAACTGGACTTTAACACTTATTCCAGTTTTTAGAATTAGGATCTTCTAGTAACAAATCTCAAAATTTAGCCCCATATGGGATCCTCATGCCATTTCGCGCTTTTCCTAAAAACGAGCGTTGAGACTTTATAATGTAAATACACAGGTAAAAGTAGAATGCCATTGGCCCTTTAATTCGTTTCCTGTTTATAACCGCTGAGCCAATCAGCTTTTGCCACACGTGTCCCCAGAGCGGTCCGTAAAAGAAACATTACGATTGGCTGAACAGGAAGGCTACTATGACCAATTACTAGCATTCAGGGCTGGCAATATGCACTTTCTGATTGGCTCAATAGATGAACCTATCGGATCACAGAGACATGCAGCTCTCTCTCAGGTCCGCAGGCTGCTCTGTGAAACAAGCGCTGGTAATATACACTTTCTGATTGGCTCAATAGATGAACCTATCGGATTACAGAGAGATACAGCTCTCTCTCTGGTCCGCAGGCTGCTCTGTGAAACGAGCGCTGGTAATATACACTTTCTGATTGGCTCAATAGATGAACCTATCGGATTACAGAGAAATACAGCTCTCTCTCTGGTCCGCAGGCTGCTCTGTGAAACGAGCGCTGGTAATATACACTTTCTGATTGGCTCAATAGATGAACCTATCGGATTACAGAGAAATACAGCTCTCTCTCTGGTCCGCAGGCCGCTTTGTTAAACGAGCGCACCGCACTGGGCCATCACCTCCCCCTCGGCTCGGTGAAGCACGAGGTAACGACGGAGAGGTGAGTGTGCTCCAGGCGGCGGTGGGTCTTGCGTGGTAGTCTCTGCCTAGAATATTGGCTGAACACATGCTATTATTAAATAATCATGATAGAGTATTTGGAAGGGACCGTTTGGGACCTAGAATATTGCCTGATTTACTGGCCCCTGTCCTTAACCTTAGCGTGAATGACAGGTATTAAGATACAAATGTGCCCTTAACACTCAGGGCAGAAAGTTACAATTCTGCCACTCCGGATAATCATGTATGAACAGGAGTGAGTTGTGATAGAAACACCATACCAGTAATAGTCATCTAGGCTTTGGCCTTCCTTTTTGCCATTTTTGTGTCTTTACTAGAACGCAATTTGGATACACCTTTCCAAATCATGAGATTAACTCAAATAAGTAATGAGATGAACTCAAATACACCACTTTTTCAATCCTCTACAGTGCGTGGCCTCCTTATCCTGAGCCGTTGCCAGGTGAGGTGAGGTCCTTCATCCCATAATACTAGGTAAGTTATAAATCATACAATAAAATGTATATGTATGGAAAACACTAATCCAACGATTGTTGTTGAAATCACCATAACTGGTTGCTGTATGGTTTTTTCGTTTCTCTGTATTTATGTTGTTCTACAGGAGTTGATACACAAATTCAAAGAATTTCTATAGTCTGTCCTTCACAGCACATAAAAGTAAGTGTTGCAGTAGTGAACTACAGGTCCTGACGAAAGCCTGGAGAGGCTGAAACATGTTGACCAACTAAACATCTATGGTAAATAGCAAATATTTTCACTGCTATTCTCACTCTGCTTTTAACTATACCATCTTGATGGGCACATATAATAAAGTTTTCTTATTGACATGAAGATAGGTATTTTTAATCACGTTGAGCACTATCCTCTTCTCTTACACTTTTTCTTAGCACTGCAACTAAGCCTTATCAGCATTCATACTCTGTCATCTGCTTTGGTTGAGGGTGCAACCATTGGGTCCTAAGCTTGCCTCAAGTTTCATCTGAGGAAGGGCATATTGGACACCAATTTTTCAAACAAAAAACCCCAGATGACGAAGTTCCACTATTGAGTGGGCTGATGGGTACTTTTCTATGGGCTTCATAATCTTTTTCTGGACTGAGTTCTTCTTTTGAACTATATTTCTATATTCACTTCTTCTCTGTGTGTCTCCTGTAGAATAAGAATCCTTGTTCTGTTCCAGTTACTTGTGTAGAACACTCAACAGGCTCTGCATTGAGTTTAGATCAACAATAGACCTTCGGTATCTTCCGTGTGTTTCATTGTTTAGTTGGGGGACAAGATACCCCGAGGTCTATAAACTATAATTCCCCTTGGGCCCTTCTCCACTATGGTGTTCTAAGCAGTCTGTGTACCCCCAACTTTGTGCAGGTAAAAGCCGGGTTAGGTCCTGATGGTAGCGGGGATACATTGTGCTTGCAGTGTTATCACAGGTGTAGGGGGCCTAAAATTTACGAGGTGAAAGAAGATGGCCAGTAGACGTGATGCCAATCGTTCCCGCATGGAACATATGCTACAAGGTATGATGCGTAGTATGGCAACATTGAACAGGAGATGAGGAAGGTGGATCAGATAGGAAAGAGCGTGGCGGAGCTCAGGCAGAGGTTGGATGATCAGGCTGGGTCATCTGGAAGGCCCAAGCGAACAATAATACCCCAGCAGCCCAGGGGGGAATTGGATCCACTACCCAAGCGGGCCAGAGCCAAGAGGGGGTATTGTTGTGTCCCAAAGATACATGGGGGAGTGGGTCCTTCTAGGGGGACGTTGAAAGGGGGGCTGGTGCCACCGGTGATCACTAGGCTTACTCCTCAAATACCGGCAATTATACCTGTAACACCGGCGCCAGCCACGCCGGTGCCAACACCAAGCTCAGTGCCTCTGGTGGTTCCAGCAGTAGTCCCTGTGGTACCCACGTTTAACCCCGCGCCAGTCCCGGGGAGTCCGGTCCAAAGCCCAGCAACCCCCATCCCGGTCCCAGCACCTGCAGGGGTTGGTCAGGTCTCACCGGAGCTAGCGGCATAGATATTTGCAGTTCTCCCTTTGCTAGGAATAGGGGGGATGTTACCATCTTCAGTAGGAGTGAAGGAGGTGGGGGAGGATCCTTTGGCAGAGGCGCATAAGATGGTGGCAAGGATCATGACTTCCTCAAGTGGCGGGGGGTGCCAAGTACGCCTATTCCTCCACAAACAGCGTGTCCAGGCAGCAACCCCGGAAAGGACAAGATGGTAGAACCCACCCGTGCCGGGGAAATTGGTAAGAATGTGGCATTACCAGTGCTGGGCGAGGGTACAGTACCCTCCAGGAGGGAACATTTGGCTCAACTTGTAACACAAGAAGTGAAGGATTTAATTTGGGCAGGAAAATATGTCAATATGTTTTCTTTGCTTGTGGATAACAGGGAAATGGAGTATGTTAGGAAGCAGAAGGATTGGATGTTGCCTAGCGAATGACAGGTGAAAATTACAAGATTCAGGGTGGAAGAGACATTGAACAACTGGATTAGAGCCTTCTCTGTGTTCATGACGATTACAGCCGAGCGTTCCCCTAACTTGCAGGCAGAGATGGTGTGTTACCAGAGTAGGATCACAACTTTCCACGATAAATATGAGGGGGGAAGGATGGAAGGACTATGACATGACTTTTAGGAAAGCTAAAGAGTTTAACTCCTCACTTTCCTGGGATCAGGTTGATTCCATTTCATGGTATGGTCAGTTTACAGCAGGGCAACCTGGTAAAGCGGGGCCGAGTTGGAACAAAAGCTACCCCTCCAAACCCCAACAGCCCTTTCGGCCAGCACAGGGCGGTGGGCCCCTAGGGCAGGGAGCAGTGGGGGGCGAAAAGTGGTGTGCTGGGATTTTAATAAGCGATCATGCACTAGGGCGCAAGGCACATGCAAGTTCAGACACGCATGTTCCATTTGTAACGAACCTTCCCACCCAGAAACAACATGTCACAATAAAGATAACAC
Source organism: Lissotriton helveticus (assembly GCF_964261635.1). Classification (NCBI taxonomy): domain Eukaryota; kingdom Metazoa; phylum Chordata; class Amphibia; order Caudata; family Salamandridae; genus Lissotriton; species Lissotriton helveticus. Next base: position 657,542,920 of record NC_136072.1, read on the forward strand.
CTCTGGAAACAGGGGAAGAAAGAAACAAGAATAGGGAGAGAGTACGGCTGGTGTCACATTAAAACATTGACATCCTGGCTATGACTCCTTGGCTGAACAAGTACCCAGGCCATGCCTCTGCTAGGATGTTACAAGAAGATTTTTTGCAGGGCTTTAGGATCCCAGCGGTGGGATACACCGCATCGGCAGAGTGTAGGAACCAACTATCTGTTAGGAACAACCCAGAGGTGGCAGCAACACAAATTGCAAAGGAACTGCGCCTAGGAAGGATAGTGGGTCCTTTTGATCACATCCCTGTGCACAATTTTGTTTGCTCTCCTCTTGGCGTGGTGCCAAAGAAGGATGAGGGTGAATTCAGGCTGATCCATAATCTGTCAGCGCCTAGGGGTGCATCACAAAATGACGCCATCAATGAAGACATTTGTAGCGTTAAGTATGCTTCCTTTGACCAGGCGGTGGATATGTTGAGGACTTTGGGACCTGAAGCCTTGTTGGTAAAGTCGGATATTGAGTCCGCTTTCCGGCTACTGCCGGTTCATCCTCTAGATCAGCATCTTCTAGGTTTCTCATTTTCAAGGTAAATTCTATATGGATCGGTGTATGCCCATGGGTTGTTCTGTTTCCTGCACCTACTTTGAGAACTTCAGTTCTTTTTTGGAATGGGTTTTTAGACAGATGACTGGACACAAACATGTCATGCATTACCTGGATGAGTTTCTCTTTCTCGGGTCGGCGGGCTCGCGGGAGTGTGCCTGGGCATTGCAGGAATTTTGCTTTCTCATGCGTGCTTTTGGGGTCCCGCTAGCCCCGGGAAAGGCGGTGGGTCTAGTAACCACATTGGAATTCCTAGGCATTGAATTGGACTCAGTAGAGAGTTGTTTCATATTACCTAAAGACAAAATCATGAAATTTAGAGCATCTCTTCAGCAATGTTTGGCCACGGACAAAGTGACACTACATCAACTACGTTGTTTATCAATGAGTGAGAGAGGGAAAATTGAGTACACGCTTAGTCCCCCTAATTAGTCAATTTAAACAACAAAAGAGTGTAAATTAAATTACTTCAGAAGAGCGAGCATGGGAAAGATACGTAAATCTCTTTTAGATTTGTATAGAAGGCCTTCACTCACCAACCTGGTTGGTGACATGCTTCATCACTGGGCCCCACCGGGAGAGACCGAATGTCTCCCCGGTGTGCTTCGACGCCAGGTTACTGCAGAGCTGGGTTTTTGTGAGGATGTGTAGATGTGATAGATTTAAAAATGTCCGGATATTGTCTCTCACATTTTTTTTTTTAATTAAGTGGCCAATCCGACATATTAAAAACAATGTGTTGGGAAATTACCAAATAAATTGTTCGGCGTTCGTCAGGACCATGGGAAGTGTACCTCGGCGGTATGGGCACGGTAAGGCCCACCCTGACCAGAGGACGTGAGAGTAAAAAAGGGTGTAAAAAGGTGCAAACAAACCAACAAGGTTATGGGGTTATTTTACCTCTAAATCAGAGGAACCTGTTGAACTTGTATTGTAAGTGATCCACACCCCATGGGTCTCGGAGGGGGATGGCGGTAAAATAGGCACACCGACCGCAACGCCAGGCACCCGCTCGATACCTGAGTAGAACCCTCGTACACGGGGTCCGGTACGAGGGCTCTACTCAGGCATCGAGCTTCCGGGTCAAAGGGGGGAGCCAAGGGGCAGACCAGTTGACACTGGTCTGCTGTGGAGGGGTTAAAAGTAAGCATGGGCTGAAAATTCGTTCCGCTCGCGGAATTTGCGGATTTTCCACGATTTCGCGATCCGCGAATCTCACGAAATCGCGGTAAAATCCGCAAATCAGCAGGGACGAATTTTCAGCCAAGCACTTACAGGGTTACAGCAGCAGATGAAAAAGTTGAAGCTAATTTTTTGTAACCTTTTACAAAAGGGTTACAAAGAAATAAATTTCAACTTGGGCACCTGCTCCTGTAAGCCTGTAAGTGCTTCCTGGCGCCTCGTTGCCTACTTGCAACTATTCTCTGACCCTTGAAGCAGGGTCAGAGAATAGTTACAAGTAGGCAATGAGGCGCCTGGCGCGAAAATTAAACCTCAACAGGAAGCACTGACAGATATAAAAACAAGCATTTGCAATGCAATAGCTCTCGCATTAGGAAAGTTTGAGCTATTGGTCTTGTAAATGACAATTTTTTTTATTTATGTGTTGGTTTTGAAAATAGCTAAATTGATAGCTTTGTTATTTACAATGCCAATAGTTATAACTTTCGCAAATGTGACACCTATAGCATTTGTAATGCAACATGTTTTGTATTTATGTGACTTAGCTGTATTGATATTACTAATTACAATGGCTTTTAATTTTTTTATATCATTAATACTTAAATAAATGTGATTTTAATTTATGATGCAATAGCTTAAACTTTTGTAAATAACTTTTGTGAAGATTATGTTCAGTGTATTTTATTGTGACGAAAATCCAAGAACAGAAGTGAAATATTAACATCTTTTTGTGACATTTGTAATAAAGTTTGAAACATTGAGAGAACATATTTGAACCAGTTGTTGTTGAATGGTTGCGCAGATTGATGCTGGGGTGGCGCTGAGTGGTGCTGTGGTGGTGCTGAGTGGTGCTCTGGTGATGCTGAGTGGTGCTGTGGTGGTGCTGAGTGATACTGGGATGGTGCTGAGTGATACTGGGATGGTGCTGAGTGATGCTGGGGTGGTGCTGAGTGGTGCTGTGGTGGTGCTGAGGGATGCTGTGGTGGTGCTGAGTGATGATGTGGTGGTGCTGAGTTGTGCTGTGGTGGTGCTGAGTGATAATATGGTGGTGCTGAGTGATGCTGTGGTGGTGCTGAGTGATGCTGTGGTGGTGCTTAGTGGTGCTGTGGTGGTGCTGATTGGTGCTGCTGGCTTGGTGCTGAGTAATGCTGTGGTGGTGCTGAGTGATGCTGTGGTGGTGCTGAGTGATGCTGTGGTGGTGCTGAGTGGTGCTGTGGTGGTGCTGAGTGTTAATGTGGTGGCGCTGAGTGATGCTGTGGTGGTGCTGAGTGGTGCTGTGGTGGTGCTGAGTGGTGCTGTGGTGGTGCTGAGTGATACTGGGATGGTGCTGAGTGATGCTGGGGTGGTGCTGAGTGGTGCTGTGGTGGTGCTGAGTGATGCTGTGGTGGTGCTGAGTGATGCTGTGGTGGTGCTGAGTGATGATGTGGTGGTGCTGAGTGATGATGTGGTGGTGCTGAGTGGTGCTGTTGTGGTGCTGAGTGATGCTGTGGTGGTGCTGAGTGATGCTGTGGTGGTGCTGAGTGATGCTGTGGTGGTGCTGAGTGATGCTGTGGTGGTGCTGAGTGGTGCTGTGGTGGTGCTGATTGGTGCTGCTGGCTTGGTGCTGAGTGATGCTGTGGTGGTGCTGAGTGGTGCTGTGGTGGTGCTGGCTTGGTGCTGAGTGATGCTGTGGTGGTGCTGAGTGATGCTGTGGTGGTGCTGAGTGGTGCTGTGGTGGTGCTGAGTGTTAATGTGGTGGCGCTGAGTGATGCTGTGGTGGTGCTGAGTGGTGCTGTGGTGGTGCTGAGTGGTGCTGTGGTGGTGCTGAGTGATACTGGGATGGTGCTGAGTGATACTGGGATGGTGCTGAGTGATGCTGGGGTGATGCTGTGGTGGTGCTGAGTGATGATGTGGTGGTGCTGAGTGGTGCTGTTGTGGTGCTGAGTGATAATATGGTGGTGCTGAGTGATGCTGTGGTGGTGCTGAGTGATGCTGTGGTGATGCTGAGTGGTGCTGTGGTGGTGCTGATTGGTGCTGCTGGCTTGGTGCTGAGTGATGCTGTGGTGGTGCTGAGTGATGCTGTGGTGGTGCTGAGTGGTGCTGTGGTGGTGCTGAGTGTTAATGTGGTGGCGCTGAGTGATGCTGTGGTGGTGCTGAGTGGTGCTGTGGTGGTGCTGAGTGGTGCTGTGGTGGTGCTGAGTGATACTGGGATGGTGCGGAGTGATACTGGGGTGGTGCTGAGTGGTGCTGTGGTGGTGCTGAGTGATGCTGTGGTGGTGCTGAGTGATGCTGTGGTGGTGCTGAGTGATGCTGTGGTGGTGCTGAGCGGTGCTGTGGTGGTGCTGAGTGATGCTGTGGTGGTGCTGAGTGATGCTGTGGTGGTGCTGAGTGATGCTGTGGTGGCGCTGAGTGGTGCTGTGGTGGTGCTGATTGGTGCTGTGGTGGTGCTGAGTGATGCTGTGGTGGTGCTGAGTGATGCTGTGGTGGTGCTGAGTGATGCTGTGGTGGTGCTGAGTGGTGATGTGGTGGTGCTGAGTGATGCTGTGGTGGTGCTGAGTAATGCTGTGGTGGTGCTGAGTGGTGCTGTGGTTGGTGCTAAGTGGTGCTGTGGTGGTGCTGAGTGGTGCTGTGGTGGTGCTGAGTGGTGCTGTGGTGGTGCTGAGTGATGCTGTGGTGGTGCTGAGTGGTGATGTGGTGGTGCTGAGTGATGCTGTCGTGGTGCTGAGTGATGCTGTGGTGCCACTGAGTGGTGCTGTGGTGGTGCTGAGTGGTGCTGTGGTGGTGCTGAGTGATGCTGTGGTGGTGCTGAGTGATGCTGTACAATTGGGGGTGGGGTCGCACACTACTCACACACCAGCGGGATCGCCCCTAAGGACTGTGATAAGTGTAGTTCGTGTTCCGCGATGCATCTTCTTTCGATTCTCTGCTATCGTCGCTATCTTCGCCATCCCTGCACACGTGTTTCGGGGTATTTACCCCTCATCAGCAGGGATTAGGCCGTGTTCTGGGGTTGCCGGTGGCTGGAAAATATTGCCAGGTTTAGTACCACTGAGGCGCGCAGGTGCGGGGTCCCAGGCTTGTCAGCCAACTGCTCGAGGGAGCTTTAACATTACAATTGGGGGTGGGGTCGCACACTACTCACACACCAGCGGGATCGCCCCTAAGGACTATGGTATGTGTAGTTCGTGTTCCGCAATGCATCTTCTTTCGATTCTCTGCTATCTTTGCTATCTTTGCCATCCCTGGACACTGTTTTGGGGAATTTACCCCTCATCAGCAGGGATTAGGCCGTGTTCTGGGGTTGCCGGTGGCTGCCAAATATTGCAGGTTTAGTACCACTCAGGCGCGCAGGTGCGGGGTCCCAGGCTCGTCAGCCAACTGCTCGAGGGAGCTTTAACATTACAATTGGGGGTGGGGTCGCACACTACTCACACACCAGCGGGATCGCCCCTAAGGACTGTGGTAAGTGTAGTTCGTGTTCCGCGAGTGATGTTGTGGTGGTGCTGAGTGGTGCTCTGGTGGTGCTGAGTGATAATGTGGTGGTGCTGAGTGATAATGTGGTGGTGCTGAGTGATGCTGGGGTAGCGCTGAGTGATGATGTGGTGATGCAGAGGGCAAAACGGGTCTAACAGAGGGCAGAAGGGCACAAAAAAACAGTCTAACAGAGGACAGAAGGGCAGAAAAACAAGGGAAAAACTAGTCTAACAGAGGGCAGAAGGGCACAAAAAACAAGTCTAACAGAGGGAAGAAGGGCACAAAAAACAAGTCTAACAGAGGGAAGAAGGGCACAAAAACAAGGGAATAACAGAGGGCAGAAGGGCACAAAAAACGAGTCTAACAGAGGGCAGAAGGACAGAAAAACAAGGGAAAAATGAGTCTAACAGAGGGCACAAGGGCACAAAAAATGAGTCTAACAGGGGGCAGAAGGGCAGAAAAACAAGGGAAAAACGAGTCTAACAGAGGGCAGAAGGGCACAAAAAACGAGTCTAACAGGGGGCAGAATGAATCCCGCCCTGCGTGTTTGTGTACGAAGATGCCACCTTTTTGTGCAATACCTCTACTCCACTGGAGTACTTCCTACTGTCTAATCAGTAAGTGCTCCCTTGTTGGCAAAATGTATAGGGGCAGATTTACAATAACTGGCGCATCCCCAGGGATGCGCCAGTTTTTGTGCGCCGCAGCTCCGCCACCCATGGTGCGCCGCATTTACAATGCGGCGCACCATGTGGCAAAAACGGCACAGATACGCATCTGTGCCGTAAAAGCAATGCATTGCTGGAGCTGCGTCGCGCTTGCGACGCAGCTCCAGCAATGCTCTGGGGGGCCCTATCTCTCCAATGCTGCATCAAGCCTTGCGCCTGCTTCAAGCAGGCGCAGGGTTTTCATGCAGCATTGGCCTAAAAGTGATTGAGTGAAATCTTGTAGGAACGCCTCCTGATGGCGCAGGGCTTTACAACGTAACGCATCTCTCAGATGCGTCACATTGTTAATACCCAGCACCATGGCACATCTTTTGTGCTGCCGCTGCGTCACAAAAAGTCTCGGTAGAGGGTGGCAGGGGTGAACCAGAGGGTGCTGTGATGAACCAGAGGGTGACAGTGATGAACCAGAGGGTGGCAGGGGTGAACCAGAGGGTGGCAGTGGTGAACCAGAGGGTGGCAGTGCTGAACCAGAGGGTGACAATGGTTAACCAGAGGGTGGCAGTGGTGAACCAGAGGTGCTGTGATGAACCAGAGGGTGGCAGTCGTGAACCAGAGGGTGGCAATGGTGAACCAGAGGGTGGCAGTGGTGAACCAGAGGGTGGCAGGGGTGAACCAGAGGGTGGCAGTGGTGAACCAGAGGGTGGCAGTGATGAACCAGAAGGTGGCAGTGGTGAACCAGTGGGGGCTGTGCCCATACACGACCGCATGGGTAACTTCGCCATGCAAGCGGCCCGTGAACACGTAAAAATCCCAGTGAACACGCAAAAAACCCAGCGAACACGCAAAAACCCAAAAATCCGCAAATTCGCACGAATTCGTGGATTTTGCGGATTACGAATTCGATTTTGCGCGAATTCGAGGAACGCGAATTCGCAAATTTCACCCATACTTAGTTAAAAGGCCGGGGAGCGTGGGAGGTGTTCTCTTGTTCCAGCGCTCCCCAGGCCTGCCCTTCGCCCCCCAGCCTCTTGAGGCTGTTACCGTTTTTCCCCACCTACCATCCCCTGAAGCAGATTCTGATGCTTGTATGATAATGTTGTTGTATCGTTTTATGCTCTTTTTTCACAGTGACTGTGTTCTGGAGTGAATTTTTTCCTTAGGCCTTTTTTCCCATTTACAGGTCAACAATTGTCGTATTTATTGATATTCCTTGGTCAGGCGGTAAGGTCATGATTGGTGAGCAGTCAATTTAAGGTCCCTAGGGGGTGGCGGCATTCTTGAATGGGGCCGCCCAGGGGGAGGGACAAGTGGTGTCTCCTAGAACACTAGGGGTGGTAAATTTGGTTGGTTGGATGGGTGCGGGGGAGGGGGGAGTCACTCTTTCCTTAGGCTGGTTGGCCACCCCGCACGTGCACTATGACGTCATTAAACGACGCAGAGTGCAAGGGCCCCGTTTTGGTTAATGGAGTTCATGGAGCGTACGGGGGTAACCGGGAGGGGGTTAAGTACCCTCTCGGTAAATGGGCCCTCTGCGCATTCTCACTCATACGTGAGGGCATGGCTGTTTGATAAGGATCTGACACTTGTTAGCGACCTTGCCGTAGGCACAAAAATAGGATATGCAGAAAAATTAATAATGTGTGATTATAATACAAAATATTAGATTCAGATAGGAAATATTCTCTATTAGAAATATGTTGAGGTTAGCCCTTGGATACCTGTCCACATGGATTGTAATCTATTGTCAATTGTGTTTTCTGCATAAATGATTGTGTAAATATTGTTTATTTCCCCAAAAATTAATTTGTTTTCATGTTTTAATAAATACGGCCGGGGGGTTGTGAGACCCCCGCCTTCTGAAGAAACTCCTCTCTCGTGTCCAATTTTTCATAATTGTGGGGGTGCACAAGGCAGGGGAGGGGGATGGTCGGTAGTCCCTGACCATATTGTGCTTGCGATTAGGTAATACACACAAGCTCCTCATACAAATCACAGAGGAACAGCATGTCTCTGCTTTGACTTTCAAAATCATCTATTAAAATTGCATTTGAGCTTCCTGTAGGGAATGTAGAGAATCAATTGTTCAGGAAATGTTGGTCATTATAAGACTTTAAGAAACATATGCTGCCCCTCAAGTGAAGAGCCAAGGGAACTTGTTGTTGTAAAGTAGTTCCCAGAAATGCATCAAGCATCTTCCAGAAGAAAAGGGATTTTGTTCAGGCTGTGCAAAAAGGAAAATAGTATGTTTGCCTCAATGTAGATCAAATCAAGTTTAGAACAGATCTACGTTTTGGCTTCCATAAGATAAACTGTGATCAAATAAATAGTTATTTTGGTTTAGACCATGCTTTTCATCCAGGTCACGGATGCCAACTAAGGTGGCACAAGCAATTGAGTACTCGTATTTCATCCTTTGTGGCTCTTTTGAGGATCCAATTTAATCTTCCACTGTATAGCACATTTGGTTAAGGGACCCATTTGTACCATTTAAGATTCGGTTTCTCAAAATCTCAGACGCAAAAGGAATCTGGAGCAATCTTGGATCTCAGATCGAGACTAATCTCTCTGTGTCACAGGTGAGTCATATTTTTCAAGATCCTTCTCATTTCAGGGAAAGCTCCCTAACAAATGTATGGCATTTCACTACACTCTTTCCACTTGGGTCACTTGTGTTTGTGTAGTTTTCTAGCCTTGGAATGGGGGCATTGCAACTCAAACGTCCCTCTGAAATATTTATTCCTGATTACCTGTGTCTATGATTATTGGCCTTGGATTTTCCTGATGCCCTTTTTGCATTACTTCCTTCAGGCCCCTGTCTCCAAAGGATTCTCATAGTAAAGGAGTGGTGTGCTCTTTGAATGTCCATGCCCTCGCTCACAGAGAAGGATTGTCCATTCAGGGAGGGAGGAGTCTAAGGAGAAATAATTCGGAAATTGGAAATATTCTTAGGAGTTCTCTCGATTCCTGCGTGTCACTTCCATCTATTCTTACATTTTACTCCAAATTAGGTAGATAAACTTTCCTAAGAGAAGGCAACTTCAACGACCTCCCTGAAGAGAGAAGAGGCAGTCTGTTGAACAGTAACTGTGAAGCAGAGCTGAATTGGTCATCCCAAGCTCTAGTATTTCCCCACTTGCCTGCAGGTCATGGAGTTGCTGTTCCAGCAGGATGGATGCCATGATAGACTATAGCTTGTGCTATATGCTCTTATTCTGCACTCTTCTAATGGTAACAGGTTATCTAACATGTGATCACTGCTTTCTTCACAAGCAGGGTCTCAACACCTCTATCACTTTGTGGATACCTCAACGTCTGGTAATACACAGCCATAACAATTGCTAAGGTAGATATATTCATAAACTATATTTGCATTAATTCCTAACGGAGTTTCATGGTGTTCCACAATGGAGATGTGGTTCTAGAATTAGATAAGCCCCCCACTTGGGTGGTCTGCGTTGCATATATTGTGCCATGGATTTCTGTTTACACAGCGCTCTCTTGTGGCTATAAACAATGGTTCTGGTTGAGTGCAGTACATTCAGGCTGCTATTGCTGCTTCTCTTAAAGAGACAAATGGCTAAATAAGGGAATATTTAACCCATTACCAGTAAACTGTAATGGCACCATTTTTAGGTCAAGCCTGGGCAGCCAATGCACTGCTCTGCGAGGCATGCAGTATTCGAGTATGGTCTTGAAGCCCCATCCACTCTCCACCCATATTTGTCATTGGCTTGTGTCATTGTCCTTCGTAAATGGTGGCTTCTGATTTGTTAACATGCTTGTTAGACCCTCCTTAGTACCGCCTTGTCTTCATTTGCAACCTCCCATGAGGACTACTCCTTTTACCTCTGTTGTTACACAGTATGTCTTATTTAGTCTGTAAGCACTATTATCCTTAATGACTTTCTCGCACTGCAGGCACAACATGCTCTCCTGCAACATTTAGCCCACCATGCCCGCTTTCACTTTCCAAGCAGCCCAGAACAATGGCGGCCACTTGTTTGAAGTGAACTGGGCCTCTCATTTACAAGAGTTTGAGCTATTGGCATTGTAAATGACAATGCCTTTTATTCATGTGTTAATTAAAGCCGCTCTTTTTCTGATTTAAACCAAATCAAATAAAGTAGTTTTACTACTACTACATGTTAATTATCAAAACAAATAAATAAAAAGCATTGTCATTTACAATGCTAACAGCTTAAACTCTCACAAATGCAAGACCTATTGCATTGCAAATGTTTGTTTATCTTTCATCATGTTCACACGGATATCACAGCTCACGTAGTGTGCAAAATTAGAACAATATTTTATCAAGTTCCTTAATATTTCAGGCAAAACATGTAGTCAAATCTCTATGCACCATGCACAAGCAATAAGGTTTCACTAGCCTCGCATGTCTCTCTCAAGGGAATCAGTATTTTCCTCCACTTATTCTTTAGACTGTCTACCCCTAAAATTAAGGTATTTCAATTAGAATGTTAAACTACAGTCATAATGGGGACGTTCATGCAGTTCTGCAGTTATTCATTTCATATTTTGTTATTTTCTGTCAAAATATTGAAGGAAAGGGCATTATTTTTGTTGTATACCATCCATTTTTTACTGTTTTTTCTGCTAACTCAAGGACTCAGAACACTATACCACAGTTAAACAATGGTATACCTAATTTGGCTTCCCCCAAAACCTGTACTGTGCATTGGATTTACATAATTTTCTAACTTAAACTTTTTGTATCCAACTACAGATGGCACTGTAAATGCACAAATGATATGGAATCGAAGGGACTGACATACAGAAAACTGATGTACTGGTTCTGAATTACGATTCATACACATAGCAATTAAGGAAATGCTGATGTTAGTTTAGTATGTGTTCTCTGTGCAATTAGCAATTCGGATCCATCCACATTTTTAAATACCTAATCGTAAATTGCAATTCAATATGAGCCACAATTTGACTGGGAGCTAATTAGCACCACATCTATTTCAGGAGGTCTATTAACCTGGAGCAGGAGAGCACAGTAAGTTTGCCTTCCAGCCTAATTGTTTCTCCTTTGAAGATGTCAAGCCAAGAGCCAAAGGGGGTGGAAGCACTAAAGAACATTTGGGGATGCTGAGGTTGAGATTCTGGTTGAGGAGTGTGTGATTGAGCATGATTGGCTATTTGGAAACTGTGAGAGGCTGGCTCAGTATATGATGTACACTTATGTAAGTGGACACCTTGCACTGATCCAGACAACCCTTATGGTGATTTTAGCGGTCTTAGGTGACCTTAGAAAGCTCTTAAGTAGTAGCTGTGGAGAGAAGCCTTCAGGTTCAGTCTAGAATGAGAGTAAAACAGCTTTGCTTTACCAGAACATAGGCTTATAGGTATAGATTAAATGAAAAAGAACCACACAGTGCATTTATAAAAATATGTATTTATTATAAGATACTCACTAACACTGTTAGATATCTCCTAGCCAGAGATATATGCAATACACACAATACTTTGCAATAGAAACAGGTAAGTAGACCAGAATACACAGTAGTCACCGGGGGGGACCAAACCATATACTAAAATAGTGGTATGTAAACCACAATTCAAGTCAAGACAATACTCAGAGGACATAGAAGTGCCTCTGACCCCAGAACCACCCAAGATGAGTATCTAGGAGCCCCAAGGAGGTTGTGTGCAGTGTGAGAACACAACTGCGTTCTACATACAAATCAATGTGTAAGTCGCGGTTGCAATTTTAAAGAAGAAGGACCCTTCCCAGTGGACCCTGAAGAAACCCTGTGGAAGACAGAAGGTTGGAGAGCCACCCCACCCGTGGATACCTTAGAAACCAAAATACCTGCCCCAGGGGTGCCGGGTACATAGGTGTGAAGTTCTGTCGTAAACCGCCGTCGAACCCAATGGAGGACTTTGGGAAGATGCTGCTGCTCGAGAAAGTGAAAGTGTCTGGTGGAACCCACAGGTGGATTTAATATGTGAAGGACCTGTAAGCAGAGGGGACAGAGTCTATGCCACTCAGGAGAGAAGATGAATGCTCACCGATGTCAGGTATTTCAGGAGAGCTGGCGGTGACCTTGGAACTGCAGCTGTATAAACCAGGCAATGTGATGGAACACTAGGAGCTGTACATGAGCTGTCCCTCGTCAGATGTTGAGACTTGAGGGGTCGGTGTCTGGTGGGAGCCCCAACAAGGCTTGGCAACCGCAACCAATGTGGAAGTTGAAAAAGGTACAATGTTGGGTCCAGCAAGGTCCAGGAGACGCACTTGAAGCAGGGGAGTCAGGGCAGTCCCTGAGCAATCAGGGGAGCCCCCAGAATTCAAAGGTGACCCTCGACAGGACCCACAGGCTGGAGGCACTGGAGTCACAAGAGGACCTCGAGTAGCTTACCAAAGAAGCAGGCCCATGGTGCAAGCAATGTGGTGTGGTCAACAATTCTGGTCACTGGAGATGCTTGAGGATGGGGCTACTTGGAGCCTGAATATCTTGATGGAAGGAGGCCAACAAGCCTTTGCAACAGCAAGTCAACAAAGTGCACAGGGGTTCGGTTCCTGTGGCTCCGACGAGGGATACAAGGAAGGCCTCACGGGATGAGGAGAACTACCACCTGTGTTGCTGAGCTTTTCAAAGTTCGTGGAAGCCCAGGATCAGCAGACTAGTCAGCTTAGTTGCAATGCCTGCAGATGCAGGGAAGTGACTGCTTCACTTCAAGGGACATTCCTTCAGGTGTCTTGGATGTCCACAGGCCCTGGAAGGGTTCCTGTATGGAGCACAGGGACAGACGTTGCAGGAGCCAAGCAGGGCGAAGAGGTCAGGAGCAGCAGGAGTCTTCCCGGATGCAGCCTTGATGCCCAGAGCAACGTCCAGTAAAGTACAGAGTTCCCAGATGGTTGAAGTTGAAGTGGTGTCTGAATTGTGTTCCATGACGAATCTGGGAATCCACCCACAGGTATACCCTTAAATACCCTAAGGAAAGGGTTGGGCCGATACAGGGGTCCCTCCCTAAGGAGGGGCTGGACAAGGGGGAGGATACTCCCCTGTCCATTGTCCAGTTTCATGCCAGAGCTTGAGCCAACGGCTCCCTGGACTGGTCTGAACTGGACTATGCATGGAAGGCACCAAATGTGCCCTTCACGCAGACTATGTGGCGCTGGCAATTGCTCCCATGCTGCCCCAATACACTAATCCCTGTCTGGGAGGTAGTCACACCTCCCTGTGACAGGATGCCTATTGTTCTACCATCCCCTGCTTGAGCTTGGTTCTGCAGCAGGAGGGCAGAATCGTGTCTCTGGTCGGCAGCAGCCATGTTGTGCTGTACGGGTCTAGAAGACTGGTACCAGGAGTACTGAGGACTAATGGAGGGCCTTTACAGTGCTTAGAATCATACCTCCCACACTGTTTATGGTGTGGGAGGTATGATTCCAACATGTTTGATACCAAGCATGACAGGGTTCGTTACAGCCAGTTTCGAGATGGTCATCGCGTAATGACGCTGAGCCCCTCTATATGTTATATGGCTGTCTCACTTACAACCCGGGAGAATGGAATCCGAAGGCTATAGGTGTGGCCTGCACATGCAAGGGCACCCTCACACTTATTTATTATTATTTATTTATTATTGTTATTTCTAAAGCGCACTGCCACCTTGCAGGCCTCCTGGCGCTGAACTAGCTCATGGGCAGAGGACAAGTAACAGGCAGAGCAGAGACCACATGTCAAGTTACTCAGGGAACAACCAGGTTTTAATCTTTCTCCTGAATGGGAGAAGCTGCGTGGTTTGTCTTATATCGAGTGGGAGCAGGTTCCACAATTTGGCAGCTGTCACTTCAAAGGATCTGCCTCCTTCTCTAACATTTATAAACCTAGGTACTTTCACCAGCCTGGCCAATGACGACCGCAGGTGCCTGGCTGGAGTGTACCAATTACATTTAGATTGCATGGAGGCGGGGCCCATTCCATGAAGAGCCCTGAACACCAGACAGAGGGCTTTAAATTGTATCCGCTGTCGCACAGGTAACCAGTGCAGTTTGGCAAGGGCAGCCGCACCATGTGCTCTTCTGGGAAGCCCCAAAGCCAGTCTGGCAGCTGCAGATTGCACCCTCTGGAGCCTGTCCAGAAGAAACTCAGGGGAACCCAATAGTAGAGCATTGCAATAATCCAATCTACTGAGGATTGTGCACCTTGCCACTTGAGCACGAGCATAGAATGGTAAGAGTGGCAAGATTTTCCTCAGAGATCGGAGAATAGCAAAACAGCAAGCGGTCGTTTTGTTGACATACGTCTCCAAACTTAGTTTATGGTCAAGCATGACCCCTAGATTGCGGACTGAGGCCACAGGTCGTACAGTAGTCATTATTTCAGGAGGCCAAAAGTTTTCTGGAAACGGGCGGGCGATCTTATTCCCAGTGCTAAAAAGCACCTCCGTTTTTGCAGCATTAAACTGCAGCGTGTTAGCCTTTAGCCACCGTGACGTGTCCCGCATACAGTTGTGGAAAACTTCCACTGATGTTGACTCCTCTCCCTCAAAGGAGAGGATCATCTGCATATCGTCCGCATAGTTCACAGTCTTGATGTTATGGTTCTTAATAAGTGAGATCAAAGGTTTAAGATATAAATTAAAAAGTCTGGGGCTAATCGCCGAGCCCTGTGGGACTCCCTGAGCCACCATGTTAAATACAGACTGAAAAGGAGGCAGAGACACTGCCTGCTGCCTATCCTGCAGGAAAGAGCGAAACCATGCCAGAGCGCTACCTCTCACCCCAGCATCAGATAAACGGTTCAATAGGATCTTATGATTGACCTATCAAAGGCGGCAGACATATCTAACAGAATCAGACATGCTGTCTGTCCCTTGTCTGCACGCCTCTGAAGTTCATCCACGGCCGTCACCAGGGCTGTTTCAGTCCCGTGAGCAGGGCGAAACCCAAATTGATCATTCTCTAATAGGTGATGCTTTTCAAGATGTTTAGAGAGGGTAGCACTGACCAGTCGCTCAACCACCTTGGCAGGAAAAGGCAGCAGAGAAATAGGCCTGTAGTTTTTGGAACAGTCAGGATCCAAGGAAGGCTTTTTCAGCAAAGGGGAAATCACAGCCTGTTTCCACTGAACTGGAACAATGCCAGTAGCAATAGACTGGTTGCAGATTAGATGGAGTGTGGGAAACAGTTCCTCCTTATGATCCTTCCAAATTTTGCATGGCACCGGATCCAGAGGAGACCCAGAGGAGATCCCCATAGCCAGCCCACAAAATGCATCGTCTGTAAGAAGAGGGAAATTAGATAGCAATTCCCCCGACGACCAGGCTAATTCATCTGCCAGATCTGTTGTTACTTCAGGTGTGATGTCAGTAGAGTGACCAGCAGATGACCTGTCCCCCTCCAAGTTCTCTTAGAACCAAGCACCCTGCCCTAAGGATTGAAAAGGTCTGATTTAGGGGTGACGTATAGGTTTTAAGTGCAGTGAACCTATATCTTTCATAAGTGGTGCTAGCACCAGCTTACATAGGCTGCAATGGCAGTCCTGTAGTGATAGTTTGAATGGTAATACATGCTTCAGCCTATGGGGGACCTCTGGGGTACTTATGCCCTGGGTACCTTAGTACTATTTTACTAGGTACATATAAGGGCCCCCAGTATCTCTTGGATGTACCTAATTTCTTACCATAACAATTTAGGGAGAATGCAGAGAGACTGGGGTCCTGATTAGCAGGATCCCAGTCAGACTAGTCAGAAACAGCAGTACATCAAGCAAAAAGTGGGAGTAACCATAGAAGCAGATGCTAATTTCCTACACAATCCCCCAAACGTAAGGAGATGAGACGAAGCTTGCCCAGTTGAGTCTCGGTTTTTTAAGTGGAAATATCTGGAGAGGCCATCTGCATTGGCATGGTTACTCCCAGGTCTAACTTCCACTGGTTAGGAATGTATGAAGTTACAAATCATACATTTACAACGCATGCCTTTGCAATGCAGTTTTTACATCGCAACATTCTTTACAATACATACATTTACATTGCATGCCATTAAAACAAATTTTGTAAAACTACATTTACAATGCATTCCATTACATCGCATCATACCTTTACAACGCATACTATTACCACGCATACCATTACATTGCATTTAAGGTAAGTGTTGGATAGTGTAGGGGTAAAAATCACTATTCTAACTCCAGAGGGTGCAACAGTAGGGTAAGTTTTGGATAGTGTAGGGGTACAAATAACTCATGGGGGGGCAACAGTAAGGTAAGTGTTGGATAGTGTATGGGTAAAAATTACTATTCTAACTCCATGGGGTGCAATAGTAGGGTAAGTGTTGGATAGTGTAGGGGTACTATGCATTGTAATGACATGCAATGTAATGCCTGCGTTGTAGTGACATGCGTTGTAGTGTTATGCATTGTAGTGACATGCAATGTAATGGCTGCATTGTAGTGACATGATTGGAGTTGGCTCCCAGGAATTTTAACAAAACATAACTATGAAACGAAGGATTGATGTATTTTAATTCCTTTGTCTCTTTGTTCCTGAAACACCAATGGCCTAAAATCATTAATTGAAGACCAATACGTAATTGATTTTTTTGAAGGCTTTTAGTATATTAATGTTTCAGGAAACTTGGACTACGTCAAAAGAACCTTTTATAGGTTATGTTGAATATTGTAATGTTGCAATACGAGAAGCCAATTCAGGCCGCCCATGTGGTGGTCTTTCTATGTATATATCAACAAAACTAAAAGCCTGTCACTTTGAATTCGACCTTCATGTAAAATGGCTACAGTGTGTTAAACTAATAGTAAGTCACTCGATTATTCTAATTAATGTGTATTTAAGTTGCAAAAAGAAGGTTAGATCCACCCAAATTACACAGCTGTGGGGGATGGTAAAAACTTTATATTATGAGCACTTGGATTCAGTATTTATTATTTCAGGTGATTTTAATATGCACTTTGTAGCATCTAAAAAGCAGACTTTTGACTTAAAATGGTTATCTCAATGGACAGATTATGAATTTAAAAAATATGATTTAAAGATCATGCATGACCTTGATAATATCCCGACTTTTACCAGAGCAGATAGCTCCTCTGTGATAGACTATACCATAATGTCTGAGAAATTATATAAGTTAGGTAAAAGCTATGAGATTGCCCCAAGGATCGAAAGTGATCACAATCCACAAGTGATCAATTTTTATATTGATTTAGACCATTTACCAGAAACTAAAATTATGGTAAAAGCTCCAACATCCTTTAATATTAAAAGGTTAATATGGAATGGAAAAAATTAGGATAAAATGTTGAGAATGCTTGACTGTTTAATCAAGGATGCCCATGATGCTTATGATAAAGGTAAATCTATGGTTGACCTATGGACACATTTGTGTGACGATCTGATATCTAAATCCGCTAGAAATGAGCCCACCAACGGCATATTGCTAAAACCAAAGAAACCTGAATGGTATTCTTCCCACCTATTATATCAAAAAAGAAAGCTTAATAAAGAAATAAGATCACTGCACCGGAATAAAAACAGGCTGTTGCTTCAAATTGTATCGCTTAAAATTAGAGAGTTAAAACAGAGATACAAAAGGGAAATTTGGAGAGGTAAGCAAGCATTTTTTGAAACAACATGGGCAAAAGTCCATCATGCTTGTAAATCCAAGGATTTACGGTTATTCTGGAGCATTATTAATGATATTGATAACGGCAATAATAGAAGCAATAGTGCTAATGTTGATGAAGTGAGTTGGGTGAGCTTTTTCAATAAAAAAATAGATACCCATTGTCTAGATAATGATAACTGTTTTAATAAAAGTCTAATTGATATGCATGAAGTAATAGATAGAGGGACTAAGGGTTGTACCCCTCCTCCTCAATGTAGAGTGGATTTGGGGCCCTGGCCGCTCGATAAAGTAAAAAAAGCAATAAATAGGATTAGATCCAATGGAGCACCAGGTCCAAATGGTATCCTGAAGCAATATTTAAAGCTGATATAAGTAACTGGCCGGAGTTGCTAATGCTTCTGTTTAATGAAGTACTTAAAACAGGTCTTATTCCGCTATCTTGGCATGGGAGTGTTATTCAACCTATATATAAGAGTGGCCCACAGGATAATCCGGCTAACTATCGTTTAATTACGCTTACTGATGTAGAGGCAAAATTGTTTGCTAGTTGCCTGTTGGAAGAGCTAGAGGCTTGGGCCACAAAGGAAGATCTTATCCCTAATTTTCAAACTGGGTTTAGAAAAGGAGAATCTACCCACACCAATTTGATTTTATTAACATTATTAGGTGAGAGAGCTAAAACCAGGATGCAAAGATTATATGTATGTTTTATTGATCTAAAAGCCGCTTTTGATTCTGTGCCGCGAAATACTCTCTGGGGTAAGTTAAGGAATTGGGGTATTCCGGAATCTTTATTAAAGTTGATCATACTTTTATACACAAATACCTGGGTGCAGATCAAAATTGGCGATGGAAAGCATATGACCCGTCGATTGGATACGAATGTGGGATTGAAACAAGGCTGTGTGTTGGCTCCCTGCCTTTTTAATCTTTTTATGGCCGACTTGCCTGCCCATTTTAAAAATAGTAACTCACATTCGCCTTTTATTCAAGGTCAAGAAATCAAATACCTGCAATATGCAGATGATACCATTTTATTGAGCCAAACAGAAATAGGGTTAAAAAGGTTAATTGACTCATTTAATGGCTATGTCACTCAAAATGGACTAACAATGAATACAAAAAAGACAAAAATAATGACTATGGGAAAAGGGAAACAGAGGATGAAGGAGTGGAATATCAGTGGCCTGGTAATTGAAAATGTGAAATCTTATAAATATCTAGGGATCACGTTTGATGACGGTTTGATATTTAGACAACATTTTAATAACCTTGAAGCCAGGGGCTGCTCTCTTGCATTTTCTTTCCGGAAATTAAGAGACAATTTATTATGCCCTAATTATGATCATCTGATGAAGGTGATGAGAGCAAAGTTAATTCCATCATTGGACTATTGCTCAGTCATCTTTCGGGGCAAAGACGCGAAAGTGCTCGATGACATAGAAATTCGAACTTATAAAGCTGTTTTTAAAATCCCTAAATATATAAGTCGAGCAAACATAAGATTGGAATTTGGATTGAAAAACCAAATTGTGGCGCGTCAATCAGCATTTCTGAAGTCCTTAATATCATTAGCCCGCTCGGAGGAAGGATCTTTAGCAAAGCTAAGTTGGCTTGAAATTTCAGAAGGGGAATACTCAAAAAACTGGCAGCTGTACTTAACTGAATGTTTAGGTAACTTTGATTGTCCTAACTTAGAAGATGAAATGAGGAGTAAAGTAGTTTTTAAAAAAGAAATGAATCAAATGGCCGCACTACTAACGATCATAGCTGACAAAGAAGAATTAAGGAAAATAAATCATTTCTGGACAGTTGCTAATTCCTTTGGTAAGCTGATGCCCCAACCCTATTTAGCATATTATTTAAAACCAAGGTTTAAGAATAAATGTATGCACTTGAGGTTGGGAAGATATCCGACTAAGGATGGCATACCGAAATGGGAGAACCAATGGTCATCGAGTATTTGCAGGCTTTGTGGGCAAAGTGATGAATCAATAATTCATATAGTAACTTTATGCCCAGCTTTGGCAGACGCTCGGAAGACCATTCTAAAACCGATCTTTAATGAATTAGGAATTAGAACATGTAGACAAGCACTTACTACCTGTTTGAGTGGAGCGAATATTAAACTTACTTATCTTTTTGTTAAGTTTATCATCATTGCAGAGAATAAACTTAAAGGCTTAGAACAGGTAAACAATTATATTGCGATAGAAAATACGTAAGGAACATAATTTAACGAACATTATATGAATGCAAAGTGTTAAACTAGCTTAAGGTTCTGGGAGTATATTTTAATGTAATTAGGCACATTGCACTTTATTATCGCTTGCACATGGAACACAATTAAAATTGGTTTTTTTAACTACAACTGCCAACTAAAGTCACTTTATGTAAACGCTGCTATAATAGTTCTTGGTACAATTATAAGGCATTTTAGTAAGTTTTATTTATTTATTTATTGCATAATACATTACTGTTGTACTTTACGCTCGCCTGTACATAAAATACTGCAAAAAAAATTGTATTTGTAATTGCATCTGTCAACACAAGTCACTTTAAAGTAAATGCTGCTATAATAGTTTTTGGGGCAAATCATAAGGCATTATAGTTGGTTTTAAGGATTTTAATTATTGTGCATTGTATGAACGTTTTGATGGAATGGTCAACTATCAACGTATTATTGGAGAATCACTTTATGATGTTAATAGCACTGTGTATAGTATATGCTTGTTTAATTCGATTGTTTTATCTTTCCTTGTTTGTAATGATTTTAATTAATCAACAAATAAATACTTTACTTACTTACTAGTGACATGCATTGTAAAGGATGTTGCGATGTAATGACTACTTTGTAAATGTAGTGCAATGCTATGACTGTGTTGTAAAGGTTGTTTCCCACTGTATAGTTCACCCCTGTAAGGACCACCTCAAATGTTTGGGTTTTTACCCTTCATCTGTTTAAGCCATAAGAGAGGCTTGTGGTCTGTCTGAACAATGAAGTGAGTGCCAAACAGCTATGGCCTCAACATCTTTAGGGCCCAGACAAAGGGTTTCCCTCTCAATGGCTGACCAACTTTTCTCCCCGGGGTCAACTTTCTGCTGATAAAAGCTACTGGTTGATCCTCACCCTCTACAGTAAGTTGTGATAACACAGCCCCTACCCCTATCTTAGATGCATCTGTCTGCACAATGGATGTTTTGTAGTAGTCAGGACTTTCCAGGATGGGAGCAGTGCACATGGCCTGCTTTAGGTCATCAAATGCCTTTTGACAGCCTACTGTCCGCTGACCTTTCTTGGGCATTCTTTTTGATGTTAGATCATTCAGAGGACTCACAATGGACCCATATCCCTTCACAAATCTTCTGTAGTTCCCAGTCAGGCCCAAGAAAGCTCTGACCTGAGTCTGGGTAGTGGGAGCAACCCAGTCCACAATGGTCAGAATTATGCTCTCCAGTTGTTAAACCTGGCCTCTACCTACCAGGTGGCCCAAGTACACAACCTTGCTGTGCCCTATCTGGCATTTATGGCTTTGATAGTGAGGCCTGCCTTTTGCAGGGCCTCCAGAATATTTCTGGGGTCGGCCAGGTGATCTTCCCAGGTGGAGCTAAAACAGCTATATCATCTAGATATGCTGCACTATAGGCTTCCAGGCCTGTTAAGACTATATTCACCAGCCTCTGTACTGTGGAAGTTTCATTCTTCAGACCAAAGGGTATCACAATAAATTGATAATGCCCACCAGTGGTTGAATATGCTTTTTTTTAGCTTGGCATCCTCGGACAGTCTGATTTGCCAGTAGCCAGCTGTGTGGTCAAATGTACTCATAAACGTGGCTGAAGCCAAAGTATCTATGAGTTTATATTCCCTGGGAATTGGATGAGCATCAGTCCTAGTGACTGCATTAAGGCCTCTGTAGTCTACAAAATACCTAATTTCTATTTATCTACCCTTGGTGTGAGTTTTTGATACCAGGACTACTAGACTAGCCCTGGGGATATCTGAAGGCTCAATGTCCCCAACTCTAGCATCCTTTTGAACGTCTGTCCTGATGCAGTCCCTGACATGGTTAGGCTGTCTGTAGATTTTACTCTTCACAGGCAGACTGTCACCTGTTTCCACTTCATGGGTACACCAGGTGGTTTGACTGGGTGTCAAGGAGAACATGTGTTGTATTCATTTAGGACTTGCATGCAATCAGTCTGCTGTTGATCAGTGAGGCTGCCTGCCAAGGCTACTCCATCTACTGATCCATCATCAGGGTTCAGCGAGAGGATATCAGGGAGAGGGTCACACTCTTCATACTGTCCCTCATCAGTTGCCGTGAGTCAGCCCTGTCAACAAAAGGTTTCAGATGGTTCACATGAAGTTCCCTATGAGGACTTCTTGGAGCACCAAGGTCCACCAAGTCGGTGAAGTCATCTTTTTGTTCAAGGATGGTATTTGGTCCACACCACTTATCTTGGAGAGCTGCTGGGGCCACAGGCTCCAACACCCACACTTTCTGACCTGGCTGTTAAACAGTCAAGACAGCCATTTGGTCACGCCAAGCTTTTTTAAAGTTCTAGGCTGGCCTCCAGGTATTTGCTGGCCCTCATCATATACTCAGCCATCCATGAACGCAGGCCAAGTATGTAGTTCACTATATCCTGTTCAGGAGGTTTGAGATGTTGCTCCCAACTTTCCTTCACTAGACATAAGGGAACCCTAACTTGATGCAAACAGAAGCTCAAATGGGATGCAGCCTTTCTGAGGAACCTCTCTGTAGGCAAAGATAAGGCAGAGTAGTAAGGCATCCCATTTTCACCTAAGCTTTTATGGAGTCCCATGATCATACCCTTGAGGGTCTTGTTGGACCTTTCAATAAGCCCATTGCATTGGGGATGATAGGGTGTGGTAAACTTATAGTTTACTCAACACTCCTTCCACATGGCAATGATGTAACTTGACATGAAGCTGGTACCTCTGTCAGTTAAGTTCTCTATAGGGAAGCCCAATCTGGAAAAGATTCCCAAGAGTCCCCTAACCACCACAGGAGCTGTGGTGATCCTAATAGCTTCTGGGTACCCAGTGACATGGTCCACCACCACTAGTATATAACTGTGCGCAGATGCAGTTGGAGGGTTCAAGGGAACAATAATGCAAATCCCTACCCTCTCAAAGGGAACCCCAACCACTGGAAGTGGAATTAAGGGTGCCTTTGTGGTGCCACCTAAGTTACCACTGGCTTGTCAAGTGGGACAGGAGCGGCAAAACTCCTTTGTGGCTTCAGACATATGTGGCCAGTGAAAGTGAGGGACAAGTCTGTCCCAAGTCTTGCTTTGCCGTAAGTGTTCTGCAAGAGGAATAACATGTGCTAGGGAGAGGAGAAAACCTCTGAACTTCTGGGGTATTATCAACTTCCTGGTGGCACCAGGCTTGGGGTTTCTACCTACAGAGTACAAGAGTCCATCCTCCCAATAGATCCTATGGGACCCACTGATAATCCCTGCTTCCTCAGCAGCAACTTGCTGTTTGAGGGCTGTATGAGAGGGCAGGACTGCTGCTCCAAACTCAAATCTGCCCTGGAAGGGCCCCCTGCCCCTAAGAACTCTGCCTGGTCAGAACCAAGATCCTCTGGGACAGTTCCTTCAGAGGGGCTAGGATCATCTCCATCAGGCAACTGATCTTCACTGAGAGTTTGTGAGGAGGGCAATTCCTTAACCTTTCAGCTCCTTCTCTTGGGAAGCACATGATCCAGTTTTTCAGGATCCAGGGCTTTTTCAGTGGTGAGCTGTTTGGCCTGAGCCCTGGTGATACCGAACACACTGGCAGAGAGACCCATCAGCTCTGCATGAGTCCTGAACTCCATTTCAGAAAAGGCTCACGTTTCTAGATTATTGCCCAACAAACAATCTACAGGCAGGTCTGGAGTTACCACAACCCTCTTAGGTCCAGTTACCCCTCCCCAGCTGAGGTTCACAACTGCCAAGGAATGGTCAAGGCTGACATTGCTAGCATTGGTGACGTGGTACACTTGTCCAAGTATGACCTGTTCAGGCAATGCAAGTGTATCTGTCACCATAGTGACCCTGGCCCCTGAATACCTAGAAGCCATTGCTTCTTTTCCATTGATTAAAGGCTGTAGTCTGTACTTGCCGAATTAGTGGGACTGACTAGTAATGTGGCAAGATCCATGCCACCATCACAGTCTAACACAGCCTGAGCTGGTATTCTGACTAAATCAGAACTTATCTCAGTACCGAAGGTTAAACCGACCAAACCCTTGTTTAATGTACTACCACCTGTACTTGTGCTAGGGGGAGCAGGTGCCTTAGGGGCAGTGGTAGTAGAAGTAGTTTCCTTGGCCTTTGGACAGTCAGTATTTTCTGTCCAATGGGTCTTCACCTTACAGAAGTAACACCAAGGTTTCTTTTTGCTCTTCTTGGAATGTTGGGACTCACCCCCAGATGCAGATTTGTGGGGCCCTTTAGAAGACTCTTTCTTAGCTTTGGCTTTGTCACCGCCCTTATCCTGATATTTAGAAGAATCTTGCTTCTTCTGGTTGCCTCCAAAACCATGGTCTATCTGCTTAACCCTGGTGCAAACCCATTTTTCTGCCTTCTTTCCCAATTCTTAGGGAGAGGTCAGATCAGAGTCTTCCAGGTACTGATGCAAAAGCTGGTTCTGATAATTATTAAGGATTAGCTCCCTCATAATTAAATTGTACATTCCTTGGTAGTCCAGTACCTTGCTTCCATGAAGCCAGCCTTCCAGAGCCTTAACCCCTTCGGTGTGCATGACGGCTCCCGGCCATCATGCGTCACAGTGGGTGTGTGCGGGGATGGCCAGGGGCCATCTGAATCCCGACCACTATTTAAATTGCCCGCACAGGGCGAAAATGTGTGCAGCGCCGAAGGGGTTAAAATCACTGTCTACAAAATCTACCCAATCCTGATTGTATGCCTTCTAGGTGTTTCTGAAATTCATCCAATACTGTGCAGTGATTAAGCTAAACCCATCTATGATTGCCCTCTTCAGTACTGAGTAATTGTCAGCATCCTGTTCTCCAACAGTGAGGAGCTTATCTCTATACCTTTGTTAGCAAAGGAGAACCACAAGATATATGCCCACTGATCTTGAGGGACCCTCTGAACTTTGCAGGCCCTCTCTAAGGCAGGGATCCATTTATGGATATCATCCCCCTCCTGGTATTGAGGGACTATCTTGTTCAGGGTCCTATGGTCAAAAGAAGTCTCTATGATTCTAGGGACACTGTTGCTGCAACCATGAGAGTCTACTCCCAATTTCTTCCTAGCTTTCTGGATTTCTAGGGACTCTTGGTCAAGGGTCAACTGATCTTGCCTGAGCCTAAATCTTGCTTTCTCAAGTTCAAGCAGCTGGTACTACCTCTAAAAAGAGTTGTCCCTCTTACTAAATATAGAGGTCCCTATAGAATGTCCTGAAGCATTGGATTTCCTAGAGGAAGATCTAGACCTTGTTGATCTACACTGGACACTCTCGGGAAGAAAAAAGGGAGATCCACTTCTGGGGGCACCCTCTGTGTCATCTACACTATCCCCTGGGGGATCAAAGTTCTCCAGTTGGGAGTCATGAGACTCCTCCTGGTCAGGGTCAGAATTAAGGTCAACAAGGAGGTTCCCTCCTGACCCCTCTTCCGTTCCTGGCCCATCCACTCTGTCCTGTTCATCTGACCCACTAGCTTTCTCTAGGTCATCCAACAGTAACACCTCTAGGAGGCGTTGAGTATTAGGGCCTTTCCCTGTCTTTAGGTTCTGAGAGGAACACAGGGCCTTCAGTTCTTGGAATTTGAGTTCACTGTATCTAGAAGGCAGAGAGCCACTGGCTTCTCCTTTAGAAGACAAACTAAGTGTGGTGAGGTGTTGCACCTGCCTCGCCTAGTAGGAACTAAACTCTCTGAGGTTGGAGAAAGGGTAGTGCTAGACCCTTAACTACCCAACCCTAAGTTCAGTAGAATTTACGTATTCTAAGCTTGAATTATATGTGCCTAATATTAGTGATGGTTTTACAATTAATCCACAGCAATATTATCTGTTAAAACAATGCAGTCTTGAATCCCAACCACTGCACACCAATGTAGGAGGCTGGCTCAGTATATGATGTACACTTATGTAATTAGACACCTTGCACTGATCCAGACAACCCTTATGGTGATTTTAGTGGTCTTAGACAACCTTAGAAAGCTCCCTAAGTTGTATATGTGGAGAGCCGCCTTCAGGCTTAGTCCAGAAGGAGTGTAAGCAGCTTATTTTACCAGAACATAATCTTATATGTACAGATTAAATAAATAAGAAACCACACAGTGCATTTACAAAAATATGTATTTATTATAAGATACTCACTAACACTGTTATGTATTTATTATAAGATACTCACTAACACTGTTAGATATCTCCTAGCCAGAGATATACACAATACAAACAATACTTTGCAATAGAAACAGGTGTGTAGCACAGAATAAACAGTGGTCACAAGGGGGGGACCAAACCATACACTAAAATAGGGGCATGTGAACGACTTGAGTCAAGACAATATTCAGAGGACGTAGAAGTGCCGGGGACCCCAGGAACCACCCAAAGTGAATAACTCGGAGCCCCACGAAGGTCATGTGCAGTGTGAGAACACAACTGCATTCTCCGTACAATTCAACTTGTAAGTCGTGGTTGCAATTTTAAAGAAGAAGGACCCTTTCCAGTGAATCCTGAAGAAACCCCGTGTCAGACAGAAGGGTGGAGACCCACTCCACCCATGGATATCTTTGGCAACCAGGATACCTGCCCTAGGGGAGCTGGGTGCATAGGTGTGAAGTGCCATTGGAAACCTCCGTCAAACCCAATGCAGGACTTAGGAAAGATGCCGCTTTCTGGAAAAGGGGAAAGTATCTGGTTGAACACAAAGGTGGATTCAAGATGTGAAGAACTTGCAAGCAGAGGGATGAGTCTATGCCACTCAGGAGTGACCAGGAGGCATGGACGACGAATGCCCACCCATCTCGGGTATTGCAGGAGAGCTGACGGTGACCTTGGAACTGCAGCTGTGTGGACCAGGTGATGCTGTGGAAGACCAGAAGCCATACACAAGCTCTCCCATGCCAGATTTAGAGACTTGAAAGGTCGGTGTCTGGCAGGAGCACCATCAAACCTTGCCAACTGTAATCAACACAGAAGTTGAAAAAGGTACAATGTCGGGAGACAGCAAGGTCCAGGAGACTCACCACAAGCAGGGGAGTCAGGGCACACCCTGAGCAATCAGAGGGGCCTAAAGAATTCAGAGGTGATCCTCAACAGGACCCATAGGCCGGAGGCACTGGAGCCGCAAGAAAACCTCAAGCAGCTACCAAGGAGGCAGGCCCACGGTGCAAGCAATGTGGTGTGGCCAAAGATTCTGGTCACTGGACTTGCTTGAGGTTGGTGATACTTGTATACCGAAGAGCTTGATGGAAGGAGGCCAACAAGCCTTTGCAACAGCAAGCCGACGCAGTGCCCAGGGGTTTGGTTCCTGCGGCTCCAACAAGGGATACTGGCCTCAAACTTGGTGAGAGGACAGGGCAGGACTTGAGGGATGTGGAGAACCTCCACCTGTGTTGCTAAGCCTTTCGGAGTCCATGGGAGCCCAAGATCAGCAGACCGGTCAGCATAGTTGCGGTGCCTGCAGATGCAGGAAAATGACTCCTTCACTTCAAGGGAGAATAATATAGGTGTCTTGGATATCCACAGGCTCTGGACGGGTTCCTGTATGGAAAAGACACACAGATGATGGATGGAGTGCAGAGCAAATACAATATTCACCCCCAGTCAAGAGATATGGGTACAATCTACTGTTCTTTTTCTCACTATGCCACCCAGTTTAGACCCAGGCATATGTAAAGCAACTCTTGACCCTGTGTCTCTTGGGAACAGTCCAGGGTGCGCTCACTTTTATGAAGACATCTACGTATCCCTTTATGAAGTCCAAATGTTCTCTCTATAATATTAATGTGTTTGTTTGTGGACAGCATTATGTATCTTCTTTTTCTAGAGGCCCACACACTGAACCACAAGCTATGGAAGGAGTTGCAAGAGCATCTCTCATCACTGGCAAGAGCCTACCTACAAGAATCATTAGAACTCATAGGGCTGACACAACTCTGGAACAGCCCACTAGCCACCGGAATTTTAAGCAGTTGGCCAGGAAGGCCATAAAAACCTGCTCGGTTGACAAGGCTTCACTATCAAGCAGAGCACACGGCTGGAAGACGTTAAATAACTACAAAAACCTGGCTCTTTAAAAGTACTTTACCACCTGATACCGAATCACTATTAAGTTACAGTTTCTAAGATACCGACTTGGCCTACTACCTACAAGAGATGACGCCCCCTTCCCCCCTGGCAACGGGACAGCCTCCCTGACACCTGTTCTCTGAGCAAAGTGGGGAACGACGACCTCTTGCGTTTAATTGGCAGCTGTAAAACAATACAGAGTGAAAGGAGAGATCTATTGAAAAAAGCCTTATATCAAACCTGAATATGCACGAGGAAGCAGGCTGTGCTGGCTTGCTTTGACCCGGGGGAGGGAGCGCAATTGCTGTTTTGTCAAATTTCAGCTGAAGGTGGAGGGTAGGCTGCTGCATTGAACAACCGCTCTGCTGCTGTTCGAGGTAAATCAACCGAGGGATCAAAACTGAAGTACCCTCTTCAAAACCCTGAATTGTAACAATCTAATATAATATTGGTGTCCCTCTTGCTCTTGCACTTTTTTACGCTGCCATGCTTAGAAAATTATGATCTTCCTTTGGGACAAATGAGTTTGGTGTGGCCCATGGAATACTGCACACGTTTTAAACTATTCTTAATTACAATCGTAACCTATACTGGTCACAGCTTTTACTATGATTTTACAAAAAGGAACTGTAAAGTTTAGCAATTTTGAAATGTTACCATAGGTGGTTGCACAATGTCTTAGATGATTTTAAAATGCATCAAATTGTAATATATATTTATTGCAATGGTTTTAACTAATCTGGCAATCAATAAACTACAGGATCTAGACTGTATGTATGGGGTTATAATCCAAGATCGTAAGGTATATGGACTGTCATTTGAAAAATAACAGAGCTGGTTTAGTGTTTATACCCTATTAAATTTAATAACATAGGTAAATGTGAATAGTCATTACAAAGCACCCAGACATCCCCAAAATCTCCCCTAGATAGCCACTCATACAATCCACAGTATCCACATATGTAGGAGTCATGAGTGCTTCCAAGGTATTGGTCTGTGAGCAGATCTTTTCCATTACATACTACATTTATGTTTTAAGAATGTTGGCTCTTACAGTTATGAAACACACATACCCTGTGCAAGAGGGTAGGCAATTAAGATTTTGTAACATCTACGTAGCCAAGCACCTTTGGCAAATGTGCTACTCCATATAATTTAGTTTTGGCACTTTCCAACTTTGCATAGGTGCTTGTAAAAGAAAGTTGAGATTTTTTTCTAAACAATATTGCCTCTACAAATGTACTGAAAAACCTACATATTGCACTTTGGAAATTCCACCTGATATAGCCACATTGTGTTGGTATCTACCAAAAGCTAGCAGGTGTAAACTGCAGAAAACCTGAATATGTGTAAGTATTGTTACACCGTGTTGGATAGGCTTGCCTAATGCAGGGTCCAGTTCATTATTTTAAGTTAAAATAAACTGTTAGGTAAACCTGTATCTGTTTCCTCAAACAAAGCCACCCTCTGCCTGAATCTCCTTTATCCCCTTCTCTGTTAAGCTCCGGGAATCCACATACTCCTTTCAACAGAATAAAACTAAGCCATTGAGAAAGACGGGAAGGCATTTGGGAGCCCTTGTATACTTCCCACCTTGTACCACCTGTTTCAAATCTATGGTACTTTGCATTTAGAAAACTGCATTTACTGATTCTGTATTTCCAATCTCAAAATTAAGACAGCAATTTGTTCAGTGCAGTGTGCTATTTTAAGAAAAACTAGTTTAGAGAGTAGAGTGTTGGTATATTGCAGACTTTTGAGCAGTTGGTCACCAGTCTGTAAATGGTTACCGACTTGCAAAATATCCGCACATAATGTCCTAAGTGTCCTAAGTGGGCTGCAGTGTGTATTTAAACCACCCAAATATAAGACAAAAATATATTACTACCACTGTGATTTGGCTGTGCTGCAGTTTAAAAGACAATGACAAATGGAATGGAAAAGTGATTTTGCTATGAAGTAAAATATATTTTTCTTTTTAAATAATCATCCATAACGTGTGCCTTGTAAGCACAAAGGACTGTGTAGTTAATTTATAAAAAAGTGGCATACTACCCGTTTGGAATACTGTGCTTTCATAGTGAGTTAGGGCCACATGTGCAACCATTTCATTTCGTGACTCACAAATTATGTTTTCGCAATTAGCGAGTCGCAAAATGTAATGTTTTTCAGACACAGTTTATTATTCCCAAATGAGTCGCAAGGGACCTGACTCATTAATATTCATGAGGCAGGGTCCAATTTGTGACCCATTGGGAATGGCCGGCACTTCCAGCGATGGTGGTGGTGGTGCTGCTGCGGTCATCAGATCACTATGTCTGAGACAGCTTTTTCAATAAAGCAAAAACAAGATGCTTTCAAAAATGAAAATTGAAACATTTCTGTTTAATTTTTTAAGAGTATGCAGTGATCCATGGGACCACTGCCTACTCTTGAAAAAAAATAACTTGCTGTCAATCACAAAGGGAAAGGGTACCACTGTGTGTTTGTGACTGGCTTACTACCTACTTGAAGTAGGCAGTAAACTGCGATTGTTTTGCAACCACATTCCAGTCGCAAAACCAATTGTACATCTTCCTGCGACTTGCTATTAGGAAGGGATGCCCTTGGCACACCCTTGCCTGATAGCTATTTGCAAACTCTATATTTACTCTTTAAATGGGTTGATACATGCCACAGGCCATTTTAGCAGTTGCAAACTGACAGATATGCTGTTTGCAGCTGCTAAAAACGTCATACAAGTGACCCAAACTGTCCAATAGCTCTTTTCAGTGTCATGGTTAGCTATATTCTCCATGAATAGGCCTGAGTATAAATAAAACCTCAAACTCTATCTTCACTACAGAAAATTGATGCCGTGATTGAAAATCTAATTTAATGGCAAAATCGGATTTTTGATAACTTCAGTGGAAAAGTAACTTTATTAAAATGTACTTTGTGCTTCCTGGGCCAAAACTGCGTTAAAGTAGTATTGTCAGTCAGTGCTGGTCAGAGGCCCAACAAACACTCCTGGTTGGAATGAAAAATCCTGCTCTCCAGAAGACAATAACTTAACTTTCCATAAGGATGGGAGCTCGATATTTAGCAGTACACCTTTTTTGGTAAACAAGTACTGGCAAAAAAAGATTAAAATAATGTAAGAAAGCCTGCTCCCATTCCTTTTCAGTGCATTCTTAGACTTTGTGGCCCGAAACGTACAGGGAGAAATACAATTTGGCCGTGACAGAGAAAGGAGACCTCATCTGAAAAAGGGAGGAGTTTGGGGGGAGCCGGGATCACTGCTGATGGCTGAAGGAGTTAGCCATTTTTGATTTAGGGCTTTTGGGAATTAATTTTTGCAGTAAAGTGTCAGTGCTGCAAAAGGAGTTAGGAGAAAAGTGAGAAAGTAGGCAGGCTTGGCTAGAGATAAATCTCCAACTGCTGTTTAGTGCAAGAAAATGACTACCATCTCACTATCACATCCTCAGACCATTTCTGGACCTGAAAGGACTACATCTGAAGAAAACGTCCTATTGAGCCCTTCTGGCTGCTGGGGACTGGAAGTGCTTTTCAAAGAATTGGTGGCTGACCTCCTGTTTGTCTGCTGAAAGGACATAAAAATCAGAAGGACCTCTAAGTCAAAAGGGACTCAGATGACAAAACTGGACTGTACCCTGAAGAAGGGCTGATTAAAGAGAGACTCTGTGCCTTGAAGTCTGCTCAGAGGACTTTGGGGCTTCAGGGATGACCAGAAAGTATGTTTCAAGCAGCTGGGAAAATAGTCCATTTATTTCACCTCTGAAGGACTGGGACAAAGTCCTGAGTCATCCACAGGGACGAGCATCACCAAATGCAGCCATTAACACCAGGTTTTAGACCTGTCAGCCCTAGGATGGTCTTCTCCCAAACATTTTGCCTACTTACCTCCATTTCTGTACTAAATTCAATTTTGTTGACCATAGGACTCTGTGTACTTTTGCACTGCTAACCAGTGCTAAAGTGCTTGGGCACACTTCCGTAAACATGGTTTGATTGGCTTATACCAGATTGCTATATTTAATTTACTTATAGGTCCCTTGTAGAGTGGTATACTGTTAGCAATTAGGTTTCTGGTTGTCAGCGGTATACACCTTGTCCAAGCAGGAACCACAAACCTAGTCAGGGTAAGTCACAAACATACTTTAAATTAACCTGTGCTCATTTTTTTGTAGTTTGGCACAGAGCAGTAAGGTTTAACTTAAGAGGCAATGTGAAAAGTATTTGTACAACACTTCAAACAGTAACAATATGAAAACACTACAAAAAGATTCCACACCAGTTTAGAAAAATAGCTTATATTGTTATGGGTGAAACAAGACCAATAAAACAAAAATCAAAAAAGAAATCAGGATATACATTTTTACAAAAAAACTTGTTTTGTAGTGCTTAGAAACAAATAGCGCCAACTGGGGTTATCTGGTAGCACTTGACTGGCTCAAATCAATAAGTACTGGCGGACTGCATATAGGGACCGGCCTTGGCCTACTGAACCGTGCCTTGGATATGTTGAGGGTGATACAGGGAGCAGGGCAGACAATGATTGTTGTCGATCTCGCAGATGTAGGAGATGTATCAGGAGCAAAAAGACCAGCACGAAGCATCACAGTCAAACCACTGAAGGTGATGCAAGCAGCACAAAGCAATGCATCAGCACCAAGATGCTCAAAGTCGGAGATGCATTGGAAACTAGAGATGATGATTTGCGCAGTCGCTGATGAGGTTTCCTCGCTCCTTGCAGCAGCGGCAATATGTCAGCGTCGGAGATGATACATCAGTTCTGATTAGTGCAACATTGTTGATGCATGGATTTTCACAGTTGCAGCACTTTCAACTCACTACCAATGGCCCAAGACTGGATTTGCATGATGTGGCAGAGCAGAACTCATAGCAGACAGAGTTCAGATGCTGTTTGCAGGTTGAAGAGAGAAATCTTCGATATCCCATAGAAATCAGAAAACAGAATGCAAGCTAACAAGCGATACTTAAATTCTGGGATGTAGAGATGCAGATCCAGTCCTCCTCACTCCCAGGCAAGAAGCAGCAGACCAACAAAAAAAAAGCAGTTCAAAAGAGTGGCAGTCCCTCCAGCATCACAGCATTCTGTCTTCCTGGTAGAATGTCATCTGTTCCAGAAGTGTTCCGAGTTGGTGGTGTCAGAGGTCCAGTACTCTCTTCTTTTATTGCATATAAATCACACCTAAGGTACGCCCTAGGTAGCCCAAAGAGCAGGATGCATTGTAATTAAAAGATTGGATATGTACGGTTAAGTTTTTCATGTCCTGGTAGTGGAAAACTCCTAATTTCGCTTTCACTACTCTAAGGCCTCCCTGTCCCATAGGATAACATTGGGTTGCCTTATTGCATGTAATAAGGGCTAACCTTTGATTGGGATCAGGTAGCCAGTTCATGTTTAGTATCTATGAAATTGTAATGAAAAATCCTCTTTAATGGTAAAGTCAGATTTATTATTACAATTTAGAAAATGCCACTTTTAGAACGTTGAATTAGAAAAAAGGAGGGTTTTGGCCCTGTGGGAAAAGAGGGTAGGTTGGGCCTTTAACAATGCAACACCAAAAGGGGATTTTTACCTATGCCTCTATTAGCGATTTAAAGGCAATTAATGCATGACAAAGGGTAAACCACTGTTTATTAGTTCACCCAGACATTTGATTTATGTCATTTACTTTTTTTGAATTGTACATAAAGCATTTAAAGACAGAAAAAAGAACAGTATCAACCTCACATAGAGCCAGTCATCATTATTTCAAAAAGACAAAAAACAATATAATCCATACATTTGAGAATGAACATACAATACAAATGTGCGTTTAAAAATTAAACAATTGTTCACTAAACAGTTACCACAAAACAGTATCAAAGAGCTATGAATAACCCATACATTGATTTTCTGGTAGTTAACCTTATTAACTATCACCCAACATTCCTGTCATAATGTTGCTAATCATCATATTATTTAACATCAGGAATGTAATGAAAACATTTGGCACAAAACATTTTTACAAGTAAAAAGATAACTTGATGCCAGAAAGAAGAAAAACTTAATGCCGACGCGTTTCGAATCCCAATGTATTAATCATGGGATTCTCTTCAGGGCAGGAAGTATATCCACAAGAACTTGTGAGACCAGAAGATATTTGGTCTAAAAAAATCTTTTTGGGAATGTCATCAAAACCGTGGATGTCCACCTTAATTTTGGTACATCCAAATGGTGTTCACGAAAAAAAGGGATAGATGAGAATGGAGTCCCAATGTCGTATCCTCTTTGTCTATTTGTTCAAAGACGTGGATTGGACGAGAGGTAATTATTTTTCTCTCGAGTGTCCAGAAGTTTTGCCACTCGGCGCGGTGTATTTTTTAGACTTATTTTTTAAGGACGCCAGGAGCTGGAAATTGACTTCGGTTAGATTTCCGGTTCGTTAATTTGACATCTTGACGCGATGTCAGACGCCAGCGGTTGTTCTTTTTTTCTGTCTTTAAATGCTTTATGTACAATTAAAAAAAAGTAAATGACATAAATCAAATGTCTGGGTGAACTAATAAACAGTGGTTTACCCTTTGTCATGCATTAATTGCCTTTAAATCGCTAATAGAGGCATAGGTAAAAATCCCCTTTTGGTGTTGCACTTTTGGAACGTTGGCATTTTTCTGCCCTTGCACTTTTGTGCCTGAAGCCTGTCTTGGGTCACATGACTGGGTGTAACTGACAGACTTTGTAAATTCCCTCCAGACAGTACCACAATAGAGGGATTACGTGTGTCTGAATTGGCCATCTGCTGGTATGACAGGGGAGAGTTGAGCACAGCCCCACTTGCAACTAAATAGGGAATGTTCTACCTTCTCACAAAAGACCAATCACCTCCACGTTTCCACTGCGCCAGCTTAGAGCCAGTGCCAGGGAGCCCGGAAATACCATGTACTTCAAAGAAAGTTATATAAGCTTCATCCACCTTCCAGAGAAAAGGCACCAGGGTATACCAATTGGACCTTCAGAACCTCTTTTCAGTTCACTCCTGGTACTTAGGAAGGACTCTCAGAGGACTCTCTCCCCCTGTTATCTGCCGTTTCCTCTGCAAGACTGATTTGTCCTACCTGGAAGGACTGCTTTGCTGCCTGGAGCCTGTCTTGAACCCTCAGATGCCAGCCCTGCATCTTCACCTGAACCAGGACTACCAGAGTGACTCCAAGAGCTAATTTACTGGCCTCCTGTTTAAAGCCAGAAGGACACAGAAGGCTCCCATTTTGCGCAAAAAGAATCCTTAAAGGCATATCCCTCTTTCCATGTATGCTGCAGAATGCACCACATATAGAAAGAGGAATTAACAATGAGAATAAAGCTGTGTTCTCATTGTGCCTCAGTCACGGAGGTGCACAGTTTTGGAACAAATCCAGGTTTACAAGTCTTTTAAATCCAGGTTTCAATCAAAATACACTACTGAATAAATGGAATTCCCATGCGCCACCCATTTAACATCTACCTGATGGAAAGTAATTCAAGGCAGCATTATGTGCTGTGTTGCATTACTATGTATTTGCTAAACCATGCAAAGTCACGCAGAGTGACTCTGCATTGCTTAGTAAATCTCAGATAAGTACTTGTGTTGCCTTGCAACAACTTGCGTCACACATGGACAACTCAAGTCCTTGGTAAATCTGCCCCCAGGTTAGTTCCGTTCTAAGCTTCCTAATGTGCTGAAAGTTCAGCTTGACCTTGCAGTAAAGGTAGCCGGTCAGGTGGATCCCTGTACATCTACAGATTCCAGCCGTGTTACACTAGTAGATATTGAGAACAAGAAAAGTGGCTAAGTTCGAAGGTAAAACCATGGACGCCAGAGAGGCTGCAAATGTACCAACGTGGTATAGCAACTTAGGTCACTACTAAGTCCAGTTTTTCTTGGTCAGAGCTTTTGGTGCCAAAGCCAAAGGTTTCGGATGAATCTCAGTGTGAATGTATCCAACTTCAATAGACAGCTGTTAGCTTTAGCCTTAAACCTTACCCAACGGAAAACGTTGGCCTCCAAAAAGGAAAATAAGTCAAAAGGGGAATAGTGACTGAAGTGTCCTACTTTGTGTATCAGACCTCCACTCCATCGAGGTCAGCCTGAAATTGTGCCTAGGTACCATTCAACTGTGAGCTGCTTTGCTTTTTTCTGGTCACATTTTTCCTTAATAAATTAAAAATTCCCATCTCTGATTCCTCTTATCTGATTTTATTCCTTTGGTGTCTTTTTTGCTTATTATAAGTTTGTCTCTTTGTCATCGTTGGTTTGGGAATTTTTATATGTTGTTTTCTTGATTTTGAAACTGTTGGTAATGTTTGACCTTATCACGCATTTCTTTAAGAAATTTGCTTTTGGTGTGCCATATCTACCAGGGGTTGTGCAGGGTTTCACTTATAGTGCTGTTGAGACTGAAACGAGTTTGTGTTCATTAAGTGGAGGGGGACTCATTGTTCCCAAATTAAACATCACTGTCTAACCAATGCACTAAGCAGTGACTACATTGACCATATGATCCTGATCATTCGTAATATTATGATAGATATTTTCCTGATTCATAAAACTCCTGGACCCATGTGTAAATGAGGCCAATTCGTTTCTTGCGTCATAGCATTTTCTCACGTGGTGGGACCACACTGAGTCATGTATAAATGGTGCCACTTGATTTTCTTAAATTATGACATGTCTGCTTCTGTAAAAGTCCAGTTCCACTCCTGGGTAGATCCCACTGATCTTGTGTACTTAGTATTTACTTATTTTCTTTGGTCGTAAATTCTCCACTCCAATGTGAAGCCCAAGGACTCCAGCATACAAGATGTCCTTTCCTTCGATTATAGTATTTCCACTCATTAGTAAATACCATGGATCCTCATATAAATGGTACTTCTTTCCTGGATCATTGCATTTCTGCTCCTAGGTGTACCTTTGAGGCCAATGCAGGAATAGTGTCTGTCAGCAGTATGGGGGTTGCTGCACCTTAGCCTATTTTTCAGGTCCACACCAACCCTTCAAGCACAATAGCAAGGTTACCTTTGCTCAGAGACAGCATCAAAATAATGATGGTAAGTGTGACAAGGCAAATATGCTAAGTATAAACAAATGTTACTATATCTCTTTAAAACCTTTCTGCTTCACGCCTCACTCACATTGTCAACATATTTTCTATATAGACCACACTATTAAACACAACCATACACATACACATCAAACTGAGCACCTGTTCAATCGATCATTCAGAGATTACTTTGAGGCCTTGTTAATGTAGTAAATCAATATTACAATACAGTGCAATATCAACAGTACGAAGGTCCTGTCCAGTTACTGCCCAGTCTTTAGGATATGCATTTACTTTCGGGTTTTCAGGTAAAAAGTGTCTGTGTTAGTACGTTAAGTTTGTAGATTTATATAGCAAGGCTTATCACCTGTGAGGTTATCCAGGAGCTATCCATGGGCACTGGGGGGCATATTATCAAGGGTGGCGATAGGGAATTTTCGCCGCTTTGGCGGCCGTTTTTGGCAACTAAGCGACGATAATTCTATCGCCCTGTTAGCAAGCTGTCGCTAACAGCAGTTAGCGACAGCTTTTAGGTGATAGCGAGCGGTTTGGGGCCCGCTTTGCATGTTAGCGATATTTATCGCTAATGACATGCAAAGAGGGCGTACCCAAACTGTTAGCGACTGAAAACAGTCGCTAACATCGCTATCGCCTATTAGCATGGCAGGCGTAGCAATGCAAATATTTGCGCTAAGCGCGAATATCTCCAAATACTAACACCTGCCCAGACCAGTTCTTAGCCATGTTATCCAATCGGAAGTGGATAACATGGCTAAGAGCATTTTGTCGCTAATGCGTGAATATCGCTGTATTTTCAGCGATATTCACGTATTTTGCCTATCGCTTTGGAGATAAACGTCGCTAATAGCACGTTATCTCAGCGATAAATTCCGGCGATGCTCAGCGATAAATAAATCGTCGCTAAGCCTATTTAGCGATAAATATCGCTACTTGTTGGTAATATGCCCCTGGGTGATTAAGTGATTTGCCCAGAATCACAGGATATTACACCGACGCCCAAACTCTAACCCGTTTCCCCTGCTCAGGAGTCGATAGCTCTGGCCGCTGCGCCACATCCTCTCTCCATATTTACTCAACTATTTTATTTTGTGTATAAGTCTTTCATCTATCGTCATGGGTAGTAGTTCCCTACACCATTCATCTACTCTGGTGACACTTTGAATTTCCTTCGCCTCTGGAGATAAATTGTGCCACCCTTAACATCCACGATGTGACATTATTTCTATAACTTCTGAGAAATAGTGAATTAGTAACATTAGTGATGTAAGATGAAGTCAAGCTCAAAAGCCATCTCCCTGTTTATAACCTACCAGAACCTTGTTGTCTCAGGACATTCACTGATAATGTGGTGAATATTTCCCCCTTCTACCCCACAACACCAACATTTAAAGTTGAGGGCGAGGCTAAGACTGAACTGGTGTATTTGGTGTATAGTCCAATGCCACTCATGGACGATTATAGAGCCAACCCTCAGTATTGCAACTGCATCTTCTGGTGACATTTCCATAATGAAGTGGAGTCGTAAAACCCGATAACCTGATTGCCACCCAAATCACTATCGTAGTCTCCAACCAAGCAAATCCTAAGAAATAATGTCAAGGCCTGATCTTTAGCAACCCAAAACATGTGTTGTAGACACAACAAAACTATTAATCTGTTTCTGGATGGAATGTTGTTCTGTGTGAGGCTTTTTGTATCTGTTTCACAGAAGATGGCTGCTGATGGGAGAGCCAGAGAGTCACATATGCTGTTGTTTCGTTAGTAACTTCATCCGAACATTAAAATAAAGTCAACTGCACTTAAACTAGAAAAAGAACAAAAGTGTAGTGTATGCCCATTTAAACACTCGGCATTCTATAGCATCGCTTTTGAGGCCTTGTTTTTTCAAATTCCAGGCAGTGTACAAAATATATGCTTTGGAGACTTACACTCTGCTGCACCACATCACGTTGCTGTGAACAGTTAGGCATAATATATCACGAAGAGTAAGATTTAACTGCAGTCCCCATTATTACTCCATTTGAAAGAAAATCGGTACAGTTTTAGATATGAAAATCTAAATAATATATCACCGTAGCTCCAGCTCTCGTCCACAGTCGTTTATCAGGTACAGATTGTTTTGTGAGAGCTTTAATGTGATGAATAGCATGTCTTTTGCTT
Organism: Lissotriton helveticus; assembly: GCF_964261635.1. Taxonomy (NCBI): domain Eukaryota; kingdom Metazoa; phylum Chordata; class Amphibia; order Caudata; family Salamandridae; genus Lissotriton; species Lissotriton helveticus. Next base: position 657,581,986 of record NC_136072.1, read on the forward strand.
CATTTCACTGCTGATGTGCATGCCTTAAACAGTCCAGGCACATCCAGGGCTGTTGCTGCGGTAGATTTGTTTCGATTAAGTGCAGAGGCGCCAAATCTCAGACGCCCTCACGTTAGGTATGTAATAAGTTGCTATTTTTTTTAAATTCCTTGACAAAATGTGTCCTCCTAATTCAGCGCGGCAATTATTTTACTACTTTGAAAGTATAAGTTAAAACAACTCTTTGGAACCGACACCTTCTGAAATGAAGATTCATTCACTCTGACAGGCAGCTCTAATTTCTTAATTAAATATCAGGGGCCTCATTTATGAGGCCTTGCGTCAGTTTTGCGCTTCTGATGCGTCACTTTTTGTGACGCATCGGCGGCGTAAAACATGCCTCCTGTTGCGCACTATTTACAAAGTGACGCATCTAAGCAGATGCGTCACTTTGTAAACTCCTGCGCCTCATTATACCTGCGTCAGGTATAATGTATGCAGGGAGGGGGGCGTTCCCCCGCAAAAAGCCTCGTAAAAGTGTCGCAGTGAAATCTATGAGATTTCACTGTGTGACTTCTAGGACGCTGTTGCGTCAAAATTTTGGGCCTGCCTCACAGCAGGCATAAGACTGACGCAGATCCTTTCATATGGGGCTTGCCCCATGTGAAAGGACGCATTGCTGGAGTTGTGTCACTTTTGTGACACGCTCCAGCAATACGTCACTTTTGCGCTTACAGATACGTCAGAAATACTGACGTATCTGTAACTCCTTGCAACATGATGCGTCATACATTAAATATGACGCATCAGGTATGTCGCAAGGAGTGCGCACTGAGAAGTGACGCATCGCTGCTTTCACGCAGTGATGCGTCATTTCTCATAAATGAGGCCCCAGGTTTACAGTTCCAAAATGAAGGGAGGGGGAAGAGACCCGACCGTCTCTTATGACAAGAGAAACACTAGAGGGTCTGAAACAGCTTTAAGGTTTAGAAGCAAATGCCCTTACTCACCAGTTTGGTGGCATACTCTTCGTTGAGCATGTGGTGTTAGTAAGGATGGGGCTGCAATGCCCTATTGGCCCCTCCTTGGGGCTCTTTGGCGGAGATCTTTTACATTTTTACCAATGAGTCCGCATGTGTAGATCCTGTGTATAACGCAGACTGGCTGCAGACATAGGTGAAGGTGTTTTTAAAAATTTACTAAAGAACCCTCTTAAAAAAAAATCTTACGCAGTGGCGTTTATTAAGGTTAAAAACAAGAACGATCTTAGGGAGATCATGTTCATTTGGATCTGAACCTGGTCAGCATGTTTCCTGCCCATTCATAGTCCCTAACGGGATCGCTTGGCAATTCATCAAGCCCTTACATTCTGTGCCTAAACCTCGAAGGGGGCTGGATCTAACTACGGTCATGTTTTTCTTGAAAGTTGCCCTTGTAGCAGATGCACACCTAGTGTCAGAAAATATGAAATCCCATATCTGATCCATAGGGTCTGGTGGGCTAATGGCAGAGACCCTTCTGATAAACAGGTAGTTTATAGTGTGATCTAAACTCCGTGTTTGTAATGAAGGGAGAGAAGCGGATCCTGTGCACATGCTGGAGAGATCAATTGTCCTGTTGTCAGGACGCAATGGTACATACAAGAAGGAAAGGTATGTCAAAGTTCAAAAATCAAGCACAAATGTTTGTGTACGTGAAGAAGTCTTTTATAAATCAATTGTTGGTCAGTACAGAAGATAATAGCCAGCCGACACATGTTTCGTCACACTGTGAAGGAGATGTGACTCATCAGGGCTGCTTTGTTGAAGGGGTGATCAGGGTCGTCGTGGCGAGCTTAAGGGTGAAAAACAGAAGTGAATACAAGAAAACCCCGTTCCTCAATAGGGGAGTGGAAGTAGCGGATGGGTGCGTCCAGAACTTCCCAAGGGTAGTTGGAACAAAATGGGGAGCGCAGCAGGTGCGTGCGTCCGAGGTGCGTGGTCTACGCACCTCGGACGCAAGGACGCACGGCTACTTATAGTCCAAGCTCTGAGCACCTTTTGCATTGAAGATTGTGAGCCTACACTCCACGAGTGTTCCGTGGGCCCACTTTCAGCATTTCAGCTCAAGGCACCTTTCCCATACCTAGCCTGTGGCTCGTGGGTCCCCACAAAGGAATCTACTTTGGTTCTTGGGTTTCCCTGGTTGCTCTAGATGTGCCCTGACTCCCCTCAGGGTGAGTCACTCAAACCTTGCTGGTCTGCACCGAAGCCAATCTTGTCATCTTGCGTGGGTTGCCGTTGCCAATACTTGTTGGGTCCAATCCGGATACCGACGCTGCAGCACTCAACATACGAAGTGGGACAGCTCGAATCCAGCTCCTGGTTGTCGTCAACACCTACTGGACCTCGTGGCTGAAAAGTCAAGCTTCACCTACTTTACCTTAAAGCACCCGACATCAGCTGGCATCTTCTTGTCGCCATCCTAGTCACTGGCTAGTCACCCAGCCTCTGTCCCCTCTGCTTTCAGGCTCTTCAGATCTCCGATCCACCCTTGGATCCATCTGGACACTCTTCTACTGGACACCAGCAGCACTTCTTTGGAGCTCTCCATTGGAATGGACAACGAAACCCGACACGAAAAGACACCTATGCACCCGGCTTCCCTGGGTGAGGTAACACGAGTACTTCGGTGCTCCAGTGGGTCTTGACTCTCGAAGTGTCCGGTACTGAAAGGGTTTTACCTTAGTCCACTCATAAGTGTCCTTAAACTTTAACTTTGTAACTTTACCTTACCCAGAGAAGTAAACAGTGATTTGCGGATGTGTTTAGACACTGCACGCGTCCCCCGTGGGTCTCCTGCGTCCCTACCTTGGGTTGTTCCTGGTTGCCCCAGCGGTTCTACAGGCCCTAGGCCTAACTTCTATCCCTCACGTGCTTCTTAAACCACTTTCTTAGTATATGGTTCGTGGGGCCCCTAGGGCAAAACATACATTGTGCTAATTCACTGTGTGCTATTTAAGTTCTTGTATTGTACTTTTGCCTCTAGCCTCATAAAGAGACCTCTCTACCTATATTGACTTTATGGGGAATAGGGGCTTGCAGCTAAAACCTTTGTTATGTCCTGCGGTAAGGGGAGAAATATTCAATGCAACCTAGTTGTGGTCAAAAACTAGCAATCCCACGGCGCACACCCCTACTCCCTCTCACAATGGATTTGAATATACATCGCACTGGTGATCACGCAATTGTGCGACCACTGTTATATTGGGTACGTCTGTGGTCAACAGATAAATTAATAGACTAAAGAGAAGCTCTGAAAGAAATCATGAAAATAAAGAATACGACGAGGTTTGCATGGTTGAACCGTTTTGAGGCTTGGTTCACGAAGCTTGGGCTATATTATTACTGGGCAGACCCTGATCGACTGACCCTGAGTTGTAAAAAGTTGCTAAAAGAAAGGTATTGGGAGTGATAGAGCGCACAGGTCACCCAACTATAATTTTCACCAACATGCACACTTGGGCCCATAAAATTTAATTCACCATTACTAATTTAATCGGGTAACCTACACTCTACTACCAGTAATCCAGATACTAACTAATTCCTATACCTTAGGCGTACCAATTCTTGTCCTTTAGGTGCCTATGACCACAATGGATCAGGGAGCTAGCTGAAAAGATAAGCAGCTTATAATAATATTTATAACATATGCACTCTATAATAACCACAGACTCTGGAAGTTTTGAAAACCTTTATCTAGTTCTCTTCAAGGTCAGAAAGCATAAGGTTTACAGTAAGCAAACTATCAATAACCAAAATCATGAAAAGCGTATAACCATGTAGCAGATAAATGATTCCAACCGTTTAGAAATCTAAAGGGAAGGTAAGAACAGGGAACATGCTAATACGAACTTTCAGAAATTAGACTTAATATGGTGGTTCTAAAGGACAGGGAAAATAAGGAACATGCTAGAAATCAAAGTTTGAGTACCCCTAGAAAGTGGGTAATGAAAAAGAACTTTATTTTGTACTAACGGAAATTTGTTATGTTATGTTATGTTAATAACACTTCTATAGCGCACAGCTGCCCCAGCCCAGGGGCGTCCCGGCGCTTCAGGAAGAGTACCCAGACACAACACAGCAGTACAGGGCGGAAGCACAGAAAGCAGGGACCTAAGAACTATGAGGGAACAAATGCGTTTTGAAGTAACCATGTAGCTATAGGGAAGGTAAGAAATGGAACACGCTAACAATTCGGAGCAACCACTTTATTTCGGCTAAAGGAGGATAAAGAAAGGGAACATCTATAATTCATGAACAGTATTCTGCAATTGTCAATTGAAAGGATGTGGAAAAATTGGAACATGCTAATAAACAGCTACAATGTAAGACTTTTATTATTTGTCAGAACGGGGAGGGTAAGGAAAGGAACAAATGTGCAAATAAGACTTTAGCGGTTTCAGGAAAAGAAAGAAAAGGACGCAGTTAGGTTTCCCTTTCAGATTTATATTTACCTAAAACGGTGTGGAGACCAACCCTGGCCACGGGTCAGTTAAGGACAGAGGAAACCACAAGGAAATGCAGTTGCCAGAAGGCCAGCAGGTGCAGTATGGAAACCAGGACAGGAAAACCAGATTAGGATCAGGACAGAACCACCAAAGTAGAGACCAGCACCCGCAGTTCAGTTGCAACGCCTGCGCTACACCCTCTCTGCAGCTATCAGTCAAAACCCCGATTGGGTTATTGAATTCCCCAGTAAAGTGCTTCGCCAGCACTTAAGGTTCTCAAAACCCCGATTGGGTCTGTGAGTCTGTCTGACAGAGTGCTCCGCAGCACCTCTGTTCTCAATCAGCTATTGAGTGCGTTGGGTCAGTGACAGGTCAGCTATTCGGACAAGTCGGACAAAATCTCTAGCTAAACCTAGGCTAGTTATACTGTTTTCCAGGTCAGTGTTCCACCCCCCAAATGTTGCAAGTATAAGGATCCCCAAATTCGATTGGACAAAAGAAAGGACAGGTCATCACACCACCTAGGATTTGAGCTTTCTCAAGCCCCTCATTAGAATTTTCATTCCCGCCCCTCGAATTTCAGGTTCACATGATGTCTTCAATGTGCGCAACAATGGACAGTCTATTGATAAATACATTGTAGTCTTTTGACTTCTTCTTAGTGGGGTTAGACGTGAGTTCCCAGGCACATCTTGGCTGGTACTTCTATCTGGCTGGCGTTCAAGAACACAGAGTTCATCCTCTGGCTGTGGACTGTCATGCGCAGAAAGGATTTTCAAAATGGAGTATTCCCGTCCCTCATGCCCAAGGATTACGATAGATGAAAAGTAAATAGAAACAGTTTTAGAACACAGAAAAAATTAATACACTGTATACCATGAATCTCTACTCTATACCCATTACTTAATATAATAACTATAGCATTAGAATCAATGCAGAACGATCAACAAAGCAAAAGCAGCACTGCAAGCTTCTCGCATGTGAGGACATAAAGCAGCCATTTTAGCTCCAATGCGCAAGTGCAAACAGTTTCCCACCAGAACTGCGAGTACGTCACGTCACATGGGTATGATCAACGCATGCGCAGTAGAAATTCCCGCTTAGCAGCAGCCATCTTAGGTAGCAAGCATATTAGGATTAGTAAACACATAGGCAAGCTTCACTCGGATACCCCGTATAAAGTGAAGGTATGCAAATTTAGTAAAACAAACATTTTGGTTACATTATTAGCATTATTCGAGGTTCATGAGTACAAGCAAGGCGCTTTACTTGTGAATCCTTGCTCCATCAATCCCCTCTTTGATGATATTTTATATCATCACAATTAATGGAACCAGATGCCAACTTTTCACATTTCACCCAGTTCATTCTCTTCAAACTTTCTGTTTAGCTTTTTCTCAGTATCTTTATTAGGATGAGAATTTTTCATCATTTTGTAAATCTGATTATTCAATTCTTCTAATTTGAGCTCATCAACATTTCTTTTCACTCCTCGCTTGTTCACTTTATATTTCTTTTTGGTTTTTCGACATTTGCAGCAAATTACTATTATAAACACTAATAGACCTATTCCAGCTATTGGCATTAGTATTTTACTCACAAGACTCTTACCTAGGTTAGAAAACCAACTACCTACTCTGTTGTGCTGCGTTCCACGTACCGCCCGTGACCCCCCCACGTGACAAGCGAGGAAGCCGCGAGAGACGCGAGAATCGAGACTCGAGAATCGGCTCAGAGCACGGATAACATCGGACGGCATCCCGCAGCTCGGCCTTGCCGCCCTGCGGCCCCCCCGACCTGTGATAGCAGTGATAGCTCCTGTGAGGGAAAGGAGGCAGCTGGAAGGGAAAAGACACGTGAAACGCGTGCATTTCGGCCCTCACAGTGCGAGCCCTGCGATACCTGCAATACTTGCAGGAAAGTGGAGGAAGACACTGGGCTAAATTGGAGGAAGGCGCAGGAACAAGGCGTAAGGGGCCCCAGGCTCTTGAAGAATTAAGGAGAGGCAAGGGCCTCTCAAGGGTAAGCAGTAAAAAGGCACGGGCACGGTGCAGGTGTACTTATAAAGCACAACAGAGATAAGTGGGGTGAAAGGTGTTTTCTTACCCCCTCCCCCTTTTTTATTTCCTTTTACTACCTTAAACCGACCACCCCAGTCCTGAGGACAGTATTTAGGATTAAGGGGTTGAGTCAGCTGGGGATTAAGTGCAGACGCAATTCTTTGTTAAAAAGTTCTTCTGATGGCGCCAAGGAAGAATAAAAGTGCATTGGGACAGACAAAGACTTCTAAAGTCCCCCCAATGGATCAAAACGCTTCGGGAGGAAGCCCTGGTGACCTTGGGCCAAAACCAAAGTCCAAACGCACTCAAAAGAAAAAAGAGAAAACCCCCAAGGAGTCATCGCAAGTGGGACGGAAGGGGGTTACAGCTTCAAACTCCCTGAAAGACTTTGTGGGAAAACATTTTAAAAGGGTTTTCTCACCGGTTAAGCCCTTTGCGACGGACCAGGAAACAGCCGGGGAGGAAACTTGGAAGGAAGGCACCTCCGTTATATTTGATGAACAGATGGTGGACTCCGAAAATTTAATCAATCAGTCTCTACAGCCTTTAATAGTACAAAGTGGACCAATAATGTTACCCCTATTATCCTCGTCCCCAAAATTGTCTTTACTCCACGACTCTAAGGGAACAAATAGTGAAATCCAAGGACAAGAAGAGTATGACGGTTCCGTTTCGAATGGAAACTCGAAGGGACTTGAAGTGTACGATGAGCACACTACAGGGTCCAAGGGTACCAAAGACTGTAATCAATCTTTACAGCTTAATCCAGAATCTTCAACAAACCCGGCCTCCTCAATGTTGGAACTGATATTAATGTTGCAAAAAACACTCCAGGGAATCCTGGAAGTGACAATGTTAAATCATGACATCTTAAAAACACAGAATTCGCACCTCTCAAAAATTCAGGGTGAATTACAAGGAATTAGGGGCCAAATGCCTTCAATGATAAGACCGGTTCCTGACCTCGAGCATGTAACACCAACTGTGGGGGGGGAGGAGGTTGGGAATATAGAACCCCCAGCTGCAAACCATGAAGTGTACATCTCAAAATGGCCTATGCTTGTAAAAAGAAGGGGCGAATATAAGAGACATACTCTATCAAGACAGGGGTGACCCATTAGGGAAAGAGTGCAAAGAAAGGGTAAAGGCAGAGTAGTGGGAAAAAGGAGAGAGTTGGAGGAATCAATGAGTCTAACGAAACAAGTGTTAAAATCAAAGTCCCCAAAAAACAAGAGAGAGAGAGCGAGCAGAGTAAGAATAGGAAGTACAGAGAATCCAGCCAGGAAGCAAGTAATAAAAGGTATTGGCAGTAGAGTACAAAATAAAAAGGGGAAGCAACACAATGAGAAAGCCAATGAAGTTAGAACTAATATACAACAAATACATAGGGGGCCAAAATCAAAAGGAATGGAGCTTAATGGAAACCAATGGCTGTATTATGAGCAAGTAAAAATGGGAAGGGGCAGGGAAAAAAATGAAGAAGAGTTCGTTTTTAAATAGAGCACTTCTTCTTAATTCATTCGCCCATTGCCCTAACTTGAAAGGGATCGGCACAGAAGATCTCCGACAGGTCGGTTTTCAAGCAACCTCTGATGGAAAAGAGTTCACTAAGGTCCAAGTTTACTTTGACTTGGTTAAAATTGCCATCGATAGAGCAGAAAGTGAGATACTAAAAGCAGGGATTCGGCTAGTACCTATCGAAGACGTAGGGACAGAAGAAAGTGTACTGCAAGGAAAAGCTTTCTTAAAGCACCATGCAGGGCTTGGCAAAAGGCAAGTAAGATTGATAGAAAGAGGTGTAGGGCTAGGCTCGGGAAACCTTAATATTATAATAAATAACTCTGCTCCTGAGGACTCTTGGAAGAATTGGAGCCTTAGTACTAGCCCTCCAGGACCTTCCAAGCAGTACTTAGAGGAATCTAATAGGTACGGGCCCCTTAGCGATGTGGAATAGGTATCCGGGAAGCCATATGGCCTAAAAGTGGTCTCCTGGAATATAAATGGGTTAGGAAATTCAATAAAACTTGAACGGTTAAAAGAACTTGCGAAAAATAATGTGATCCTTTGTATCCAGGAGACCTGGCTATGTGGCGAGCCACCCATAGTGGAAGGGCTCCGTCAAGCCTATCGACCGGCAGTAAAATCGAGATCAGGACGCCCGGCAGGGGGTTTATTGACGTTACTATCTACACAATTAGTGGAAAATGTATCCCAGCTCACTGAAACATGTAAATGGCTGCTCTGCTGTAGAATAACCCTATTTGCTGTTGGTAATAAGAAAGAAAATGTGTTGATTTTAAATGTGTTTATGCAATGGGGTGCCCAGGATGAATATGGAGCTGAAATGGGAAATTTTAAGAACGATTTAGATGTACTGTGTGAAAAGTACGATTCAGATTTGATTTTGTTGGTAGCAGATTTTAATCATAAACTTAACCCTAAGCGGTATGATCTCATGTATCTGGAAATTTTAGAATCCAATTATATAACTCAAGCAAAGTTTCCCGAAACTTCATGCTCACTGCATGATGTAAGTTTGGGAAATATTTAGCGACCAAGAGTTTTTTCTGTTTGAATGGCAGGTTTCCACAAGACCGCCCGGCAAAGAAAACTTTTAAACAAGGGTCACAAAACTGTCCTATAGATTATGTTTTTATGCAAGCATGGAATTTTAATTTAATAAAGGGCTTCAGGGTCAACGATATAGAAGATAGTGACCACAATATTTTAGAACTGGAGTTGGCATATTTCCACAAAATTGTTGCCGAGAAAGTAATTATACACCAGATGGACTATCCCAGGGGCATTTCAACACTGCTAACCGAAGAATATATAGAAAAGTTAACCAGGCTTCAACAAAACATACCTTTAGGATGTGCAGTTGGTGTAGATTTGGCCTGGTACATTGAAAAGATAAACCTAGTAGTACAAAGTATCAAGGTCGAACTTAGAATAGATGTAAAGGCCAGCAAGAGTAAACAAAACATACAGGCTAAGAAAGGTAACTGGTTTAACATAGACTGTCTAAACAAGAAAAGATAATTAAGGAAGGAACAGCGCAGTCTGCGTAAAAAATTTGATAAGGCTAAAGCAGAAAACCTCGCCAAATTAAAGAAAGACTATACCATGCTTCTTTATAGCACAAGAAGAGCCCATAAGGATAATTGTTGGGGGAAATTGCTGGAGGGAATAGAATCCAAGAACATACGGTTGTTCTGGAATCTAGTCCGATCAGCATCAGAGGCCTCAGCTGCCTCAATGATCTGTGTGGTAGAAGAGGGTGCTTGGGAGGATTATCTGAAAGAACTATACCCAGCGGGGAGAAAAATTGAAGAGAAAGTGCAAGGGGACTGGAGAGTTCTAGTTGACGATCTAAAACCAGACTTCTCAGTAGAAAATGTATTTAATACGATAAAGACCCCCCTTCCCTGCTGGGCACATTCCCCCGCTGTGCTGGGGGGAGGGGGCGCGCGCAGCGCTCAGGTGCTCATGACAAGCTCAGCTCGTCATGCAGCACCCGTTTCTTTAGAACGCTCGCACAGCAGGGGAATTAGCCCAGCATGCAAGGGGTTAACTTAACAAGAGCTGCTGGCCCAGATAACCTGCCAGCCTTTTAATTAAGTCTCGGACATCTTGGTGGGCTGAATTTTTCTCCAACATGTTTTCAGTAATCCTAGAATTAGGGATAATACCTAGTAATTGGAAGGGTGCGATAATTAGACCGATCCATAAAAAAGGGGACATCAACGCACCAAGGAACTATAGATTAATTAACCTACTCAATATTGGAGAAAAAAATATATGCTAAGATAATATTAGGTAGGTTAAAGATTTGGGCAGAAGAGAGAGCAATTATCCCAGTGGAACAAGGTGGCTTCAAAGAAGGCCACTCCACAATAGATCACTGCTTTGCCTTATGGGCCTTGGCCCGGAAATCGATAGAACAAAATGTGAAGTTACATTGTTGTTTTGTTGATTTTCGGGCTGCGTTCGACTCTGTGGATCGTAATAAACTTTGGGAAGATATGTTAAAATATGGAATTCCGGATGGCTTGTTGTTGATCTTAAATGAGCTTCATAGAGGGAATTGGGCCCAGGTCATTAGAGATACGCATGGGTCACTAACTCATAAGATATTATTCGGGAATGGTCTTAGACAGGGGTGCGTCTTGGCACCCCTGTTATTTTCAATCTTTTTGGCAGATCTTCCTGCGGTACTTGAAGTGGAAAGAAGCGCAAGTCCTAAAATGAATGGGCACAAAGTGCCTTGCCTCTTATACGCTGATGACCTAGTGATCCTGGACCAAACTGAAATAGGACTCCAAAGGAAACTAAATGTTTTTAAACACTATTGTGATAGGAAAATACTGACTGTAAATATGGAAAAAACTAAGGTCTTACGTTTTGGGACGAGTAAGAAGAAATTCAATTGGTTTTTGGGTGATGACAAACTAGAGGCAGTCAAGGAATATAGATACCTAGGCCTCTGGTTTGATAGTGCGCTAAAATGGCGCACCCATTTGGAGGCTCAAAAGGCAAAAGCCTTCTCATCCGCATGTGGGTTAAAAAAGTTTATTAAAGAATATGGCGACATGACACACAAACCAATGATAAAGGCATTCAAAGCAATGATCCCCCCCCCAAGTATTGTACGGGGCAGAGGTGTTATACTTGAGCGGTAAACATGAGTGGGATCAGGAAGAGGGAAACATTTAAAAAATGTTATTGTCTTTACCGAATTGTACAATGGTTCAAGCAATTAGAATGGAACTAGGGCTAACTTCTTGGAGTGTACAATCCCAAATGCCCCTGGTAAGATTTTGGAAGCGCCAAGACCCTGGAGTGACACCTAAGGTCTCACAATGGTGTGGAGAGGAAATCCAAATAAGTAATCTCGGCTGGGCAAAGTATGTGAGAAAAACCCTCCAGAAAGTATCAGGGCGCCTTAATGTGGGATTCTACCAGAACGCCCTGATAGCTGACTTCACAAAGAGAACACATAGGGAAAAAGGCCAGTCGTTCTCAAGGGAACAGGGCCTAGATTACATGTTGGGGAAAAAATCGGTCCAGTGGTTAAAAAACTCCTGGGTAAATGAAGGTTGGTTCCCGTATCTGAATATATTGCCTATCCAAGGGTTAAGACATGAAATACTAAGTACCCGGGTTGGGGTTAACCCCTGGAAGATAGACGGAAAATTTAAATCCGTACTGATTGGCCCAGAAGGTAATTGTAACTGTGGGCGTGGCCTAAGAAATGATATGTTGCACATATTGCTTGATTGCACATTTGTATATGATATAAGGAAATAGTTTTTACGTCCTATATTCTTATCACATAATATAATTTCACGTGCCCAGGCGAAATGCTTACTTACAGATATGCATTCATTAGAAATTGCAATTGGATTGGGTAAATTCCTGAAGGCCATAAAAGATTTTGGAAGGGAGCTATCGAAGGAGGGACACTGATTTTAACCCCTTCGCTGCTAGGCCTTTTCCCCTCCTGTGCTAAGGCTTTTTTTGGCGTTTTGGGGTAGTGCGCGCTTAGGCCCTTGTAACTTTTTGACCAAATAAGGTATCCACGCCAAATTTGCGTCCTTTTCTTCCAACATCATGTGGATTCTAAAGGTGCCCAGGGTTTGTGGATTCCCTTGGAGGGGTCCCATAAATAAACCAAAATATAGTGATTTTTTAGGTTTTTTCAGAAGAATGGGAAAAACAGGCTGCAAATGAAAGCCTATGGGTTTTTCCCTGAAAATGGTATCAAAAAAGGGTTTGTAGGGCTGAAATCTCCATTTTCTCAGCTTTTAGGGAATGACAGTCTTTTGTCAGAGAACCGAAATTTTTCACACAGTTTTGGCATTTTTCTGGGACACAGCCTATTTTTGCTATTTTTAGAGCTTTCCACCTCCTCCCAGTTAATGGTAGAAATGAGTTTGAAAGCAATAATGCATCCTGGAAATCTGTACATTTCCGAAAAGTAGACAAAATTCTGAATTCAGAAAGGGGTCATTTGTCTAAATCCATGAAGGTTTCTTTATAGAAACTAACAGTTAAATATTGGAATAATTGAAAATTTGTGGAAAAAAACAGCCTTTTGTCTCAACGTTTTCACCTATAACTTTTTTTAATTTTGACAGCTCTTGGAAAGCAATATACCGTTACATCCGTTAGACCTTCATGGTTGTGGGGATATATAGGACTTGTAGTTTCACCAAGAACCCGACGAACCCAGATCCAAAAACTGAGCAGCAACTTGCAATGGTATTTTTTCATTTACTGGGTATAGAGCACTTTGTCCTGGAAAATGTATACATGGAATAATCTGTATGAAAGACACCTATGTATTTCTGATTTGGGTATAAATTATAGAGTTCAGAAAAAGTATATAATTGCACATTTTCAAAATTGGGAATACTCGTACTAGCATGAGAATTATTGGTCATTTTTCAAAAAGATTTTTTTTTTACACAATGTCTTTCATTGAAAGGGAGAAATGCATGAAAGCTCAATTGGTAATAATAGTTGATTTACAAATCTGAATTACCCCAAGTCTCCCGATAAAAACGGTACCTCACTTGTGTGGGTCGGCCTTGTGCCTGCGACAGGAAACGGCGCAAAATGCAACATGGTCACACCTAAATTTTGCAGTTACAAATTGACCCTTTTTTGGCAAAGTGCCTACCTGTAGTTTTTGCACCCTAGCTCTGCCGGCACCTAGGGAAACCTAGCAAACCTATACATTTTTGAAAAGTAGACATCCAGGGGAATTCAGGATGGGGTGACTCGACTGCCCACCACCAGGTTTTGTTACCCAGAATCCCTTGCAAATCTAAGATTTTGACAAAAAAACACTTTTTCCTAACATTTCTGTGGTGGAAAGTTCAGGAATCTGCGTGGATCAACAAATTTCCAACCACCCAGCGTTCCCCCAGGTCTCCCGATAAAAATGGTACCTCACTTGTGTGGGTCGGCCTTGTGCCTGCGACAGGAAACGGCGCAAAATGCAACGTGGTCGCACCTCAATTTCCCAGTGAAATCTTGCGCTCTTTGGACAAAAAGACTACCTTTCGTTTTTGCGCCCTAGCTCTGCCAGCACCTAGGGAAACCTAGCAAACATATACATTTTTGAAAAGTAGACACCCAGGGGAATTTAGGATGGGGTGACTCGTCTGCCTACCCCTAGGTTTTGTTACCCAGAATCCCTTGCAAACCTAAACATTTGACAAAAAAAACACATTTTCCTCACATTTCTGTGGTGGAAAGTTCTGGAATCTACGTGGATCAACAAATTTCCACTCACCCAGCGTTCCCCCAGGTCTCCCGAAAAAAATGGTACCTCACTTGCGTGGGTAGGCATAGTGGCTGCGACATGAAACAGCGCAAAACGCAACATGGTCGCACATCAATTTCCCAGTGAAATCTAGCACGTTTTGGACAAAAAGACTACCTTTTGTTCTTGCGCCGTAGCTCTGCCAGCACCTAGGGAAACCTAGCAAACCTATACATTTTTTTAAAGTAGACACCCAGGGGAATTCAGGATGGGGTGACTCGTCTGCCTACCCCCAGGTTTTGTTACCCAGAATCCCTTGCAAACCTAAAAATTGGACAAACAAAACACATTTTCCTCACATTTCTGTGGTGGAAAGTTCTGGAATCTGCGTGGATCAACAAATTTCTACCCACCCAGCGTTCCCCCAGGTCTCCCGAAAGAAATGGTACCTCACTTGCGTGGGTAGGCATAGTGGCTGCGACATGAAACAGCGCCAAACGCAACATGGTCGCACCTCAATTTCCCAGTGAAATCTAGCACGTTTTGGACAAAAAGACTACCTTTTGTTTTTGCGCCGTAGCTCTGCCAGCACCTAGGGAAACCTAGCAAACCTATACATTTTTAAAAGTAGACACCCAGGGGAATTCAGGATGGGGTGACTCGTCTGCCTACCCCCAGGTTTTGTTACCCAGAATCCCTTGCAAACCTAAAAATTGGACAAAAAAAACACATTTTCCTCACATTTCTGTGGTGGAAAGTTCTGGAATCTGCGTGGATCAACACATTTCCACCCACCCAGCGTTCTCCCAGGTCTCTCAAAAAAAATGGTACCTCACTTGCGTGGGTAGGCATAGTGGCTGCGACATGAAACAGCGCAAAACGCAACATGGTCGCACCTCAATTTCCCAGTGAAATCTTGCACGTTTTGGACAAAAAGACTACCTTTTGTTTTTGCGCCGTAGCTCTGCCAGCACCTAGGGAAACTTAGCAAACCTATACATTTTTGAAAAGGAGACACCCAGGGGAATTTAGGATGGGGTGACTCGTCTGCCTACCCCTAGGTTTTGTTACCCAGAATCCCTTGCAAACCTAAACATTTGACAAAAAAACACATTTTCCTCACATTTCTGTGGTGGAAAGATCTGGAATCTGCGTGGATCAACAAATTTCCACCCACCCAGCGTTTCCCTAGGTCTCCCGAAAAAAATGGTTCCTCACTTGTGTGGATAGACATAGTGGCTGCAACAGGAAATGGTTCAAATCGTACGGTGGTGAATTTACAATACCCTATTGCAAAACTACCTTAATTTTGGGGGGGGGCACCTGAGTTTTTGGCCCGGGGCTTGGTGGCCATCTTTGGAAACTACCAAACCCAAACAGTTCTGAAATCTAGACACCCGGGGGAGTCCAGGGAGGTTTGGCATGCGTGGGTCCCCCAATGTTTTCCTACCCAGAACTCCTTGCAAACCTTAAAATTAGGTAAAAATAGCACTTTTCCAAACTTTTTTGCGTGCGATCGCCGTGCCGGCAAAAATGTCTTACCACCCAGCGTTCCCCTAGTTCTCCCGAGTAAAAGGATACCTCACTTGTGTGGGTGCCCCAAAGCAGAACAGGCCAAAAATGAATTTTGAAAAAAGTAATATTTAAGATTTACAAATTAAGCCCCCCTGCCTTAGTCACAGGCCTTTGGCCCACCCACACAAGTGAGGTATCATTTTACTCGGGAGAATAAGGGAAACGCTGGGTGGTAGGACATTTGTGCCGGCAGCGAGATCCCACCCAAAAAAGTACGGCAAAGTGGGTTTTTTGACCTAAATTGAGATGGAGAACGTGCGATTCAGGGAACAATGTCGCATGAAAATTGTGACAGACAATTTCAAGTTTGCAAGAGATTGTGCACAAAAAACAACAATAGAATTCACCAACAAGACATGACCATATACTGCCATGAATTGCCAATAATATCTGAATTTAGAAAGTTATTTATAGCTATAATATACACTATAACTGAGTTACTCAAAAGACAAAGAATCAAGCACGGCTATCTATTCCTCAAAGACACACACATACAGGTTGGATTTGGCACGAGGGCAAGTGATGGTTCAGTACATAAAATTTTATTAACATGATATTTCAAAAAAATGAAATGCTCTGTTAATAAATAAATGCATAAAAACCGAACCAGTGACTCGCAACTCGTGAGCTGTAAAGCCACGACAAGGCACCAACCGTTTTACAGGCCATTCACGCACCTTTCATACCTCATACAAACAAGGTACACCCTACTGCAGAAAGAGAACATTTTTTTTACTGCACAGCCATCTAATCCGCAAGCACACACACATACTGGTTGGATTTGGCACGAGGGTGAGTGATGATTCAGTACATACAATTGTAATCGCAAGTAATTTCACAAAAAATGAAATACACTGCGTATAATTGAAAGTATGATTAACTGAACCACTGACTCACAGCTCGTGAGCTGTAAAGCCACGTCAAGGCACCAACCTCTTTACAGGCCATTCATACACCTTTCGTACGTGTGACACATTCAAAACATTCACACCGCCAGCCGCGGACCCATCACATTTCAACACTCACACCAGCAAACAGCGCCATTCAAGGGCCCATCACTTTCACACGCCCACATTTTTGACACTGCAACTACACAAATTGATGGACTGCGTGGAGTGTCACTCAACTAGCAGTGTGTGTAGTGACCAACAGAAAGTAACTACTCACACACCGCCAGCCGAGCGCCAGTCCACCCACACCACCATCCAAGCACCAGACCATGCACACCGCCAGCCAAACACCACTCAGCGCACACCGACAGCCAAGCACAACTCCGTGCACAGACAGCCAAGTACCACTCCACACACACCACCAGCCAAGCTCCACTCCACGCACACCGCCAGCCAAGCACTACTCCGTGCACAGACAGCTAAGCACCGCTCCACGCACACCCTCCAGCCAAGTACCACTCCACACACACCGCCAGCCAAGCACCACTCCGTGCACAGACAGCCAAGTACTACTCCACAAACACCACCAGCCAAGAACTGCTCCACGCACACCATCCAGACAAGTACCACTCCACACACACCGCCAGCCAAACACCACTCCACACACACCACCAGCCAAACACCACTCCGAGCACAGACAGCCAAGTACTACTCCACAAACACCACCAGCCAAGCGCCACTCCACACACACCGCCAGCCAAGCACCACTCCGTGCACAGACAGCCAAGTACTACTCCACAAACACCACCAGCCAAGCACTGCTCCACGCACACCATCCAGCCAAGTACCACTCCACACACACCGCCAGCCAAACACCACTCCACACACACCACCAGCCAAACACCACTCCATGCACAGACAGCCAAGTACCACTCCACAAACACCACCAGCCAAGCACCACTCCACACACACTGCCAGCCAAGCACCACTCCGTGCACAGACAGCCAAGTACTACTCCACAAACACCACCAGCCAAGTACTGCTCCACGCACACCATCCAGCCAAGTACCACTCCACACACACCGCCAGCCAAACACCACTCCACACACACCACCAGCCAAACACCACTCCGTGCACAGACAGCCAAGTACTACTCCACAAACACCATCAGCCAAGCGCAACTCCACACACACCGCCAGCCAAGCACCACTCCACACACACCGCCAGCCAAGCACCACTCCACACACAACGCCAGCCAAGCACCACTCCACACACACCGCCAGCCAAGCACCACTCCACACACACCGCCAGCCAAGCACCACTCCACACACACCACCAGCCAAGCACCACTCCACACACACCGCCAGCCAAGCACCACTCCACACACACCACCAGCGAAACACCACTCCATGCACAGACAGCCTAGTACCACTCCACGAACACAACCAGCCAAGCGCTACTCCACACACACCGCCAGCCAGGCACCACTCCGTGCACAGACAGCCAAGTACCACTCCACGCACACCACCAGCCAAGCGCAACTCCACACACACCGCCAGCCAAGCACCAGCCGGCACACACCACAAACACATTTAGAATTCTTTTTTTGAAAATAACACTAAACAAATGGAAATACCTACAAATCAGCTAACACAAATTCTTAAAATAAAAACTTTGCACTAATGCCAATCCTTGAAACAAACTAAAAAAATTTACAGAATGCAGACCAGGCAATTCACTTTACAGCTCATTAAAACTCCCAAAACTTCTTTTGCGTGTGGTACGATTTAAAACAAGCTGACAGACACAATGCAGGCTTAGAAGGACAGTCAGGACAGTATATACGAGACTCCTTCCGCACGCCTCTTCGCCAACAGACTCTGCATCTTCTAGTCAGAAACTCTCTTGCGGTAGTGGAAGGAATACATTCAGGAAAGTGGCGATCTTTCAATCTAGCCACTTCCTCCACCACTCCAAATCTAGGAACACTTGCCTGCTCCACAAGTACAAGGCTGCCTATTATAGACTCCTGAAACTTAACAAAAGGCATCTTCTTCTCAGGACAAGACTTCTGGTACACAACAAAAGCATTAAAGGATGCCAAGTGGAACAGATGGATAGCCAACTTCTTGTACCAAACGTAAGCCTTTCGAAGAGCAACATAAGGTTCCAACCTCTGATCTACTCTGTCAACACCACCCATGAACTCATTGTAAGCTAAAATGCACACAGGTTTACGCACTTCAGCACCCTGACCCCAAACAGGCACAGGTTCTGTACTTTCATCGTGGATAGTAGTCAGCATGTACACATCTCTCTTGTCTGAAAACTTCACAGCTAGAAGCTCCCCACATCGCAATGCCGTAGACTGTCCCCGCACAAGCCTTTTGCAAACAAGTTCCTTTGGGAAACCTTTACGGTTACTGCGCATTGTGCCACAAGCAACAGTGCCCACTTTGGCCAACTCCTGGAACAACCGCACACCAGTGTAGAAGTTATCTACATATAAATGATGTCCTTTGTTAAATAATCCTCTACCTAGTTCCCACACGATTTTCTCAGTCACTCCAAAAGTAGAAGGACAACAAGGAGGGTTAATGCTGGACTCCTTACCAGTGTACACCGTGAAATTGTAGACATATCCAGTCTCACTGTCACACAGCATATACAGTTTGATTCCATAGCGTGCCCTCTTACTAGGAATGTATTGCCTAAAAACCAAGCGGCCCTTGAACAACACCAAAGACTCATCCACTGCAAATTCTTTACCAGGGACAAAGATCTCAGAAAAACGATCAACAAAGTGATCAAGGACAGGCCGAATTTTAAACAAGTGGTCACAATCAGGGTGATCGCGTGACAACGCTAAACTATTATCAACAAAATGCATCATCCGAAGAAGAAGCATATACCGATCACGACTTATGACTGCTGGAAATATGGCTGTTGCCATCAACGGACTAGTGGACCAATATGAAGTCATTGATGGCTTCCTTAGCAAGCCCATCAAAAAAGTTAATCCCAAAAACTTCTTCATCTCTTCAACATTTGTGGGAGTCCACCGGATTGCTCTAGAATAGGGTTTAAGGCTGGCACTGTTGGCCCTCAAAAATTGTTCTGCATACAAATTGGTTTGCTCAACAATCTCTTGCAAAAACACATCGTCAAAAAACAACTGAAAAAAATTAATTGGCAGAAAATTCTCAGTATTCACTCTACACCCAGGAACACCAGTGAACTCTGGCAATGCCGGCTGCACCAAGCCAGGGGGAACCCAGAGGCCATCCCTATCAACGGGGGGAGCAGCCACCCCAGCCTGCAGCCCAGAAGCCTCTTACTGTTGTTCACCAACGGGAAGCCTAACAGCCACAGATACTTCTGGCTGCACAACACCAACAGAAGACATAGCATCCCCAGAGGGCTCTTCCTGCACTACACCAACGGGAAGCCCAGCAGCCTGAGATGCTTCTTGCTGCACTACACCACCGGGAAACCAAGCAGACTCAGATGCTTCTTGCCGCTCTACACCAATGGGAATCCTACCAGCCACAGATACTTCTGGCTGCACAACACCAACAGAAGACATAGCATCCCCAGAGGGCTCTTCCTGCACTACACCAACGGGAAGCCCAGCAGCCTGAGATGCTTCTTGCTGCACTACACCACCGGGAAACCAAGCAGGCCCAGATGCCTCTTGCCGCTCTACACCAATGGGAAGCCTAACAGCCCCAGATGCCTCTTGCTGCACTACACCAGCGGGAAGACGAAAAGCACCAGATGCCTCTTTGCGCACCACAGCAATGTGAAGCCTTTTGGGTGCAGGCTCCAGCCCAGATGACTCTTGCCGACGTAAAAAGAAAGGAAACCTTGCGGCCCTAGGCAGCAGCACAGGTGCCTCTTGGCCCTCTACCGGCACCTCAATGTCCTCCTCTACCATAGGCCCTTCATCAGCATTAGAAGAAGATTCATCATCCGATGATGATGATTCCATGCGAAGAGAAAACTCACTGCCTGAATCTTCTGCCCCTACCTGGGAGTCCGAATCGGACTCAGACTCTGAACCATGGTCAGAGGAAGACTCAAAAAACAAACCAAGAACCTGCTGAGCAGTAATCCTGCGACTAGCCATTATCCTTACAAAGCAAGAAGACTGTACACACAAGTGAACAACAACCTACACTGTACAAAGTAAGAAGTAAACAAGGTAAGGCTTTCACAAAAAGATAAATACAATCCAAAATAATTTCACTCTTACCAAATATAGCTACACTCACCAGCACCTACTCTGTTGAGACACAGCAAAAAGAAATGATATCCCACTAGAAAGAAAAAAAATGACAGATTAGAAAACAAAGTGCACATCAAACACTAATGCCGAAAAAAAAAAAAACACAGAGCCACACAAACTGCTAGAAGTACAACCTTTTTCAATAAGACAAACATCAAGGGAAAGTAGTACAAAATACATTCACTTACCAAGCACAAGCAACTACACAAGCTGCAAACAGACACGCAACCTACATCAATCCAAACAGCAAAAGCCTGGAACAAGACACAAATAGAGAAGAAAAAAAAAATTACTACCACATTTCATAAGAAATATAACAATTAAAACAAAAACACACAAATTTGCCCCCCAAAGACCAATTGGGATTAGATGAGGTTTAACATCAAGACACTGGTTAATTTTTTGAATTTTTTTTACTGCCAGACCCCTTTGGTGCCAGTCAGTCTTTTGCTCCTACCAGTACCCGCATCACACAGGGACAGTAAGGACATTCATACACCTTTTGTACGTGTGACACATACAAATAATTAACACCGCCAGCTGCCAGGGCCATTCAAGGGCCCATCACTTTCACACGCCCACATATCTGACACAGCAACTACAGAAAATGATGGACTGCGTAGAGTGTCACTCAACTAGCAGTGTGTGTAGTGACCAACAGAAAGTAACTACTCACACACCGCCAGCCGAGTGCTAGTCCACCCACACCACCATCCAAGCGCCAGACCATGCACACCGCCAGCCAAACACCACTCAGCACACACCGACAGCCAAGTACCACTCCACGCACACCATCCAGCCAAGTGCCACTCCACACACACCGCCAGCCAAGCACCACTCCGTGCACAGACAGCCAAGTACCACTCCACGCACACCACCAGCCAAGCTCCACTCCACGCACACCGCCAGCCAAGCACCACTCCGTGCACAGACAGCAAAGTAGCACTCCATGCACACCACCACCCAAGCGCCACTCCGCACACACCGCCAGCCAAGCAGCACTCCACACACACCACAATCCAAACACCACTCCGTGCACAGACAACTAAGTAGCACTCCACGCACACCACCAGCCAAGCGCCACTCCACACACACCGCCAGCCAAGCAGCACTTCGTGCACAGACAGCAAAGTACCACTCCACACACACAACCAGCCAAGCGCCACTCCACACACACCGCCAGCCAAGCACCACTCCGTGCATAGATAGCCAAGTACCCCTCCACGCACACCGCCAGCCAAACACCACTCAGCGCACACCGACAGCCAAGTACCACTCCACACACACCGCCAGCCAAGCACCACTGCACGCACACCGCAAGCCAAGCGCCACTCACCGCCAGCCAAGCACCGCTCCACGCACACCATCCAGCCAAGTACCACTCCCCACACACCGCCAGCCAAACACCACTCCACACACACCACAATCCAAACACCACTCCGTGCACAGACAACTAAGTAGCACTCCACGCACACCACCAGCCAAGCGCCACTCCACACACACCGCCAGCCAAGCAGCACTTCGTGCACAGACAGCAAAGTAGCACTCCACGCACACCACCAGCCAAGCGCCACTCCACACACACCGCCAGCCAAGCACCACTCCGTGCACAGACAGCAAAGTAGCACTCCACGCACACTGCCAGCCAAACACCACTCAGCGCACACCGACAGCCAAGTACCACTCCACACACACCGCCAGCCAAGCACCACTCCACGCACACCACAAGACAAGCGCCACTCACCGCCAGCCAAGCACCGCTCCACGCACACCATCCAGCCAAGTACCACTCCCCACACATCGCCAGCCAAACACCACTCCACACACACCACCAGCCAAACACCACTCCGTGCACAGACAACCAAGTAGCACTCCACGCACACCACCAGCCAAGCGCCACTCCACACACACCGCCAGCCAAGCAGCACTCCGTGCACAGACAGCAAAGTAGCACTCCACACACACCACCAGCCAAGCGCCACTCCACACACACCGCCAGCCAAGCACCACTCCGTGCACAGACAGCAAAGTAGCACTCCATGCACACCACCAGCCAAGCGCCACTCCGTGCACAGACAGCCAAGTACCACTCCACACACACCACCAGCCAAGCTCCACTCCACACACACCGCCAGCCAAGCACCACTCCGTGCATAGATAGACAAGTACCCCTCCATGCACACCGCCAGCCAAACACCACTCAGCGCACACCGACAGCCAAGTACCACTCCACACACACCGCCAGCCAAGCACCGCTTCACGCACACCATCCAGCCAAGTACCACTCCCCACACACACCACCAGCAAACACCACTCCGTGCACAGACAACCAAGTACCACTCCACGCACACAACCAGCCAAGCGCCACTCCTCACACACCGCCAGCCAAGCAGCACTCCGTGCACAGACAGCAAAGTAGCACTCCACGCACACCACCAGCCAAGCACCACTTCACACACACCGCCAGCCAAGCACTACTCCTTGCCCAAGGGGTCGCTTCCTAAAAACAAAATATTCCCTTGTGCTAGTGGGCATTTTCTGCCCCCCCCCCCTGGGGGCAAAATGGCAAAAAAAACGGGCCGATTTGCCCCCAGGGTGGACAGAAAAACAAAAACACAATCATGGCCACCTGGAAGCGACCCTTACCCAAGGGGTCGCTTCCCAAAACAAACACATTGCCCCAACAAAAATCCCTGGTGCTAGTGGGTAATTTCTGCCCCCCCGGGGGCAAAACAGACGAAAAATGGGCCGATTTCCCCCCAGGGGGGGCAGAAAAACAAAAACATATTTGCTGCCCGCCTGGAAGCGACCCTTGCCCAAGGGGTCGCTTCCTAAAAACTAAAATGAAATCCCTGGTGTCTAATGGGCATTTTCTGTCCCCCCTGGGGGCAAAACGGCAAAAAAAAACAGGCCGATTTGCCCCCAGGGGGGACAGAAAAACGTAAACAATAGCCATGGCCGCCATCTTGGCTATAAAAAATAACCCTGGTGCTAGTGGGGAATGTCTGCCCCCCCTGGGGGCAAAACGGCCAAAAAAAACGGGCCGATTTCCCCACGAAAACTTATTGGCAGCCCACCTGGAAGCAACCCTTGCCCAAGGGGTTGCTTCCTAAAAACTAAAATGAAATCCCTGGTGTCTAGTGGGGGCATTTCCGCCGCACGATCGCGACGCTGTGCGCGATCGTGAGGCAGAAATGCCCTGCAAAGAGACATCAGGGGAGAGGAAAATCTCTTTCCTCTCCCCTGATGCCTCTTCGCTGCCCCAAACCCCAGCCAGCCACGGAAAACCTACCTTTCTCTCCAGCGCTCGGGAAGCAAATGGCTTCCCGAGCGCTGGGAATTCCTGATGATGTCAGCGCGCGCTGTGCGCGCTGACGTCATCAGGGATTCCCATGGGGGGGGGGGGCGGGGGCGGCAGCGGAAGCTCGTCCGCTGCCGCCCCCAGCGAAAAAACGAAGATCAGAGACCCTCGGGGGGAGTGCCAGCGCTTCCCCCGAGGGTGGGGCTGATGACGAGCTGGCCTTGTCATCAGCGCACCACAGGTAAGCGCGATGACGAGCCCAGCTCGTCATTAGCCCCAAAGGGGTTAAGTCCTTTTAAGCCTTTTATAAAGTTTACATTTTTCCTTTTATTCTTCTAGAGATGTGAGACTTCCGTAAAATTTGGGTTTAATGAACTGTGTGTTTCTGAGGGTGCTACCCTCTTTTAACTATTTATGATGTAGTAAAATTTTGTCTGTTCGTACTTTTTGGATCCTGATTGTGTTTTGTTTTGTATTGATTAAAAGACCATGGTCTAAATAAACAAGTTTCTCTCTCTCTCAACTACCTACAGCGGAGAGACCATCAGTAAGTCTCTTCTAGGCACTGTCAACCTCCAGTGGTTTGAGCTCTTTTTCCAAATTTGTAATGTTTCTCACATACCCTTTAATTTCCTCACTTTTGTCAGGTATGTAAGTGTAACAATGTTGCGCTTTCAACATTCTGCAGACTCCACCCTCTTTTGCCAATAACGTGTCAAGGGCAAGTCGATTTTGTAAAACCATAGATCTGACCGCAATCAATTTGGTATTGACCATCAGGAAACCTCCAGCAGTGTCCGTTGATAACCGATCTACTACTGTTGACAATTTGCAAATTCTGTGTGTATTCAGAGCCACTCCCACTGTAGGTATCAATGCACTAAAAATATCACCTACTATTTCACCAACACTTTCTCTTTTACTATGTACTAATTCATTAGTTCCTTCAGTGCTTCCAGTGATTTTCCCCACATGGTATATCTTTGGGAAGACAATACCAAAATAACAGCTTCCGTACCAATGGTCGGGCAATTTGAAATAAGCCTTGTTCCCCCATATATAAAACATTCCAGGAAACACAGGCTCTGACCCATCTATGAAACCCCAACCCCCAATTACCTTGTAATTGTGTTCGCATTCACTGGAACCAATGAATATATTGTTATAATAACTAGTTCTTTCACTTTGAAGACAAAGTTTCCCTTTCTTTTCGAAATCCAGCAACATAGCAGCATTAGCCCCACCATTTGATGTGCTCTCTTTGCTTTCAGACCATTTAGGGGTTTTCAGATTTTTGTCTTTTGCTTTGTTTTGGAAACTTTCTCTTCTTTTCTCTACCATATTTAGAAACATTTTCTCTTTTTCGTGTAAAGAACAGGTCAGGTTATCTTTGTGTGCGTCATCTATATTTATTTTACCTACAGTTAGAAAATATTCACTCATGTATTTTGCTACATCTCTAGTTGTATGTGCAGGGATCAGGTTTCTTCGCACAGGTAGTTCAAAAAATATCACATCAAAATTTGAGTAATAATATTGTAAAGGTCCTCTTCTATAGAATAAACTAGTCAGAATACTACAGGAGATTCCATAGGTTAGTGGCAGATGGTGGTACGTCACACCTTCAGCAACCAAAGTAGGCAGCTTCATGCAGACATAACAGTCGTCTATTTCCATAGCTTCTACATAATGTACTAACAGGTTTGCGATAACATTTAAATGAGTTTTGTTCTTAATTCTATTATAATGTAGTCCTTCCTCATCTGGTGCTTCTAAGTCTATTTTTGTTTGCTTAAGGCTAAGTGTCTTTTCTGGTGCATCTACTCTTTGTGGTGTTTTTCTTGTCGGAAATTCTACAGAGTCTCTTGGCAATTGATTAGTAGGGGACAGGTTTGGGTCTTTGCCCATCATGGAAGAAATAGCTATTGTTAGTCCTATCCAAAGTATAAGTACTATTGCTACACTACATAAACATACTTTGCAGCATGTTTTAAACAACCTCGTCTCGGCCTCCCATTCTCAGAGGAATCAGACATTTTGACTTAAAAGAAGCTTCAACCCCTCTTTATAACTCTGTACAACTTGCTTAATCGGGGCAATTTTTCAGGATGGTTTTGCTTCTTCTTCAGTCTGGTCAATAATTAATTCTTCATCACGTTCGTCACTTATTTCCAGATTTTCAAACTCTTCCAATACAAAGTAAGTCCACTCCGAACTCTGATACTTGTTATTCAGTCTTTTTATTCAGGCACTTCTTCGCTTTGGGTTTATTACAGCTGGATCAGTTTGACTTGAGACTTCATTTATCTGCTCAGGTTCTTCGTTTATTGTCTTTAGTCGCAGTCTCAATATTTTTACAAATCTAGGTACTGCGTCTCCTTTTCTGAGTCTTTTAACTGGCACTGTGTCTTGGCTTTCTTCGAACACTCTTTTATTTTCGTTTAGTTGGGGCACATTTGTTTCAGAATTGTCTTCTGTATTTCTCCCTAACTGACTAGGTCCAGGTCTTATATCAGTTTCTTCTGCCTGGTCCCTAAACTGGCCTTGTTCTGGTGTATGCTGGATTTGACTTTGTTCTGTATCGTTTTCTTCTTCCTGAACACAATTGTCTATTCCTGTCTGGTCCTGTTCAAGCACTTTGAACTTTTTATTTTCTTCTGCTTGAACTTCTGCCCTAATATCTATCTGTCCCTCTTCTGGCTCAGGAGTTCTCGAAGGAGTGTCAATTACCTGCTCTTTCCCTACCTGGTCCTCCTCAGTATCAGATTTGATTTGGATTTCGATGATCTGAGTATCTTCCTCTACACCTGTCTCGTCCTCACTATCCCACTGTCTATCTGAATAGGTTTGTCTTCTTGTTCTCACAGGATCTATAGTCAGGTCGATTATTGGGACCCAATCATCTTGACTAGAGCTCGGTTGTTCTTCTTCAGCTACTTCAGGACCGATATCTTGCTGCACAACCTTCAGCCTCAGTTTCTACAGGTTCAGTCACTTTCTTCGTATGGCTGGCATAGATCCACCATGGTACCCCTGCACATTTCACAGCTGTGGTGGTAAACTGAATTACTTGTCGTGGTTTTCCCCACCTTGGTGCAAGGCAACTTTTCCGAGTATGTTTCTTTATCACAACCCAATCACCTGGGTTCAGGTCATGTGCTGGATTCGTTGGCCTGGCGACAGCGTCTTCCCTAACCTGGTAAGAGATAGAACGCACTTAGTCAGCCAGTTCTTTGCAGTATTCTAGAACCAAATCATCAGATATGCTTATCAGTTTGTATCCTGGCACCCATGCTTGCCGCATTGCTCTTCCCATCAGTATCTCATGGGGATTCAAGCCCGTGTTCCGGTCTGAAATACTTCTAAGTCCCATCAAAACAAGGGGCAAAGCATCTGGCCATTCCATTTGAGTGAATTCACACATTTTTCCCAATTTTGATTTGATAGTGCCATTCAGCTGTTCTACCACTCCAGAAGCCTCTGGGCGATATGCACAGTGCAGTTTTTGCGGGATGTATGACATTACAATGAATGCTTTTACATCGCATGCCTTTACAACACGGTTTTTACAACGTAAACCTTTACAACGCATAGCGCTTTGGGGTGCTGGATAGTGAATAGTTTAATTTACTATTCCAACTCCAGTCCCCGTGGACACTAGGGAAGGTGTTGGATAATAAATTAAACTTATTCCCTATCCTAGAGCGCCCCCCAGTGCAATGCGTTATAATGGTTTGCGTTGTAAAAGTTGTGTCGTAAAGGCACTGCGTGGTAAAAGTTGCGTTGTAAAGGATGTTTCCCGTTTTTGCGTGATTTTGAATGCTTCACAAATCTGTTTTATCACTTCGTTATGGAAATGCTTTCCTCTGTCTGATTCAATTGTGACTGGAAAACCGTACCGAGGGATAAGTTCCCTAAGTAACAACTTGGCTACAGTGAGGCTATCATTCCTGCGTGTGGGGTAAGCTTCTACCCACTTTGAGAATAGGCAGGCAATGACAAGTAGGTATTTCATTCCTTGACAAGGGGGCAACTGAATAAAATCAAGTTGTAGTCTAATAAAAGGGCCCTCTGCCTTTCCAATCCTTCCTGGTAACACTACCGTTTTCTTTCCTGGGTTAAATTGCTGACAAATCAGACACCTTTGGCAGAGTGCCTCTACTATGTTTCTGAATTTCGAGTTGAACCATGCATGTCTGAATATGCGAATCATCGCATCTCTTCCCAAATGAGTGTCTCCATGTATCAACCTAGCCATAGGAGCAAGCAGACAGTCTGGCAACACAGGCATACCATCCAGGTAAACAATGACACCATCTTCTACCCTCCTCTGACAACCAAATGTTCTCAAATTTTCTTTTTCTTCTGGCTCTGCTGTGTCCTGTAAGTCTCTCACTTCCTCCATGTATTTATTCCTTCTAGCATCATAAGTTGGCAGCTGTTTCCGTTTCCCCCAAACTTTATATTGTTTGCTATCCGGTATTTTGCACAATGTTGGGCTAACTGGTCAGCATGTCGATTACCTGCTGTCACTTTGTCATCGCCATATTTGTGAGCAGCACACTTGACCACAGCCAATTCTTTTGGTAACTGGATTGCTTCCAGTAAATCCTGTACATAATTTCCATTTCTGATAGGGGTGCCTGAAGAAGTCAGGAACTCCCTTTGCATCCATAATTAGCCAAAGTCATGCACAACCCCATAACCATACTGGCTATCAGTATATATGGTTATTTTCGAGTTCTTCCCACATTTACAAGCTCTTGTCAATGCAACCAATTCAGCTACTTGTGCAGACTTGACTCCATGTATATAGGATGCTTCCACTGGACCTCCCAAAGTACACACTGAGTAGGCAGTGCTTAGGCCTCCTTCCTCATGTCTCATGCATGAGCCGTCTACAAACAGCTCATAATCTTCATTATTCAAAGGCTCTTCTTTTATGTCTGGGCGTGGTCATGTACTAAACTAGGTCAAATCAATGCAGTCATGCTCAACTTCTTCCCTCACTTCTGCTGAGAATGAATTAGGCAGTAAGGTACCTGGATTCAGAATATTACATCTAGCAATGGTTACGTTTCCTGCACCTACAAGGATTCTCTCATACTTAGTCAGCCGACTTGGTGTGAGATACCGAGTTTTAGTTCTTGTCAGCAAACAGAATGTGGAACATACACAGTTACTGGATGTCCCATAAATATGGACTCACTTTGTTCCAGACTCATGCATGTTGCAGCTACAGCTTTCAGACATCCAGGTAATCCAGCTGCCACTGGGTCCAATGTGGAAGAAAAATATGCCACTGGACGTCGAGTTAAACCATGAATTTGGGTCAGGACTAAAAGTGCACAATTGTCTCTTGTGTCACAGAAAAGTGCAAAATCTTTTGAATAGTCAGGCATTCCTAATGCAGGAGCTGTACACAGACATTCTCGCAATTTTACAAAAGCAGTCATGCTTTCGTCATCCCATTCCACAGGATCTTCTGCACCTTTCTTTGTCATCTTTATCATTGGTCTTGCTAGGACTGCAAATCCCACAATCCACTTCCTGCAGTATCCTACCACTCCAAGAAACATTCTGATTTCTTTCTGGGTATTGGGCAACTCCATGTTTCAAATTATTCTAATTCTTTCTGTGGTAATTTTCCTGATACCTCGCTCTATCTGGTGCCCCAGATATTTTACTGAAGAGGTACAAAACTGTAGTTTTTCAGGCGACACTTTATGTCCACCTTCACTTAAGTGGTTCAATAAGGCAATTGTGTCAACAACACAGTCTTTCTTGCTTTTAGACGCCACCAAGAGGTTGTCTATATATTGCACCAGGACTGAATTTCCGGGCAATATCTGAGTTTCAAGGCACTTTTTCAGAATTTGATTAAAGATCGAAGGGCTTTCTGGGTACCCCTGAGGAACACGATTCCAGACGTAGACATAGCTGTCGAATTCAAATGAGAAAAGAAATTTGCAGTCTGAATGCAATGGAATCGAAAAGAATGAATGACATAGGTCAATGACGGTAAACCATCCAGCATTCCATGGTATTTGGTATAGAATCACTGCAGGGTTTGGCACAACAGGACAGCAAGGAACAACAATTTTATTAACCTCGTGCAGGTTCTGTACTACCCTGTACTTACGACTAGGTTTCTTTATACCAATTATTGGTGAGTTACAAAGACTGCTCAACACTTCTTGCAAAATTCCTGCTTCGAGCAACTGTTTGATTTCTATGGCAACCCCTGTATTTGGGTAGACTGCATCTTCTTTTATGGCTATTTTGATTGGGTCAACATTTGCCATTAATCCTACATCTTTTCCAGTAAAATCCCATACCTCTGGTTTCACTGTCTGTTGGAGTTCTTCAGGTAAGTCTTGTATTGTCAGTCTTTTAATTTCTGAGTCAGGTCTTGCTAACATTAATTTGTATATTCCGTCTTCTTCTGGGGTCTGAATTGCAACACCATTTGGAGTGCAAAAGATGGTACAGTTCATTTTGCACAACAAATCTCGTCTTAATAAGTTCACAGGACTAGAATCACAGACAACAAATCTGTGCATCTCTTTAAAATTCCCTATTTTAATTTCCATCGGTTCAGTAACTGGGGAACAAATTAGTTTATTAGAAACACCCACTACTTGGATTGCTTCTCCCGAGAGGGGTAGGTTTGGAACGTCTGCTGTTCTCACAGTAGAACGGGTAGCACCAGTGTCCAACAGAAAGGTGACGTCATTTCCTTCAACCTTTCCTTCAATGTATGGCCCTGACTGGTCCACCGGCAAGGAGGCGCCAAGCACGCACTCCTCGTCCTCCCCCCTCAGGCAGCGTCAGTAAGGTTCATCACAGAGGAATGTGTCCTTTAACAAAAATTGTGAAGTTGCTGCATTTCTATCCTCCCTTCCTTCCCAGATTTCGGTGTATTCACCCTCTTGTGCTTTGCTCCTGTATTTTGGCCTAGGTGCATGAGGCATCTGATTCTGTTTTACCTGCTGCTGGGTCTTCCGTGGTGTCTCATTCTGCGTCTGTGGATTTAAATCATTAATTTGCACATTACCATTCTGCACAGCCTTACACTAGTTACTCCAGTGTCCCACCTTTCTGCACCTGTGGCAAGGAAACTTTTACCTTGCCTCTTCTCGGCTCATTTTTACCCTTGGCTTTCCCCCACTCCCGGGGCCCTGACTCTGATTATTAGTCATTTTGCTTAACTGCTGTTCCTGGTGCTCTGCTAATTTGACCTGTGCCCACATTACCTTTTCTTTCAATTCTTTTCGCTTATTTACCAGCTCATCTTCACAGTACTTAGCATATTTAAGGACTTCGTCAATTGGTTTAGCTTGCCAGCATATTTTATTATCTTTGATCCACTGTGAGATCTCAGGCCTTAACCCTAACACAAATGTATATATGAAGTGGGTCATGTCCTTCATTTCTATATTATCCAGGCCGCTGTATGTCTTGAACACCTGTAACAGTCGTTCATAGTAAGAATGTACAGTTTCATCTCGATTCTGGGTAGTTCTATCTGTTCTGGTCCAATCAGTTTCCTTTGCAGGCACCTTTCCTTTCAGATACAACATCACCTGATTGTACTTTCTCATAACATCCCCTGAAGGAGCCCCTGTCTTTGAGTCTCCGGCGTATTCTTCACTAGGCCAATCAACAGCAGTTTTACATTCTGTCCATAAATCGACAGGAACTACAATGTCAAAGAAACCATCTAGATCTTTCAGGAGGCATTTTTGAACTTTCACAAATCTCTCAACCTGTCTGTACCATTCTACACGTTTTTCACGCAATTTTGGGAAGCCATTTGTAAAGGACACAATATCCTGTCGGGACCATGGAACATGTACATATCCTCCACCTTTTATGTCTCTTTTAAAACATATTCAGATGTAATTTGCTTCGATCTACTTTCTTCCTTTTTTTTGCCCACCTGGCTTTCCATTTTTCTAAATCTCCCCATTTTTGTAACAGGTTTAGTAACTCTCTTATCTGCACCTTTTTCCCTGACACGTTCATGTTTTCCAAATCTGTGTCTGAGAATTCTGCTCTGTAGAGTTTTTGCAACACTTTAGATCTGCCAATATCTATTCCCATACTAGCTGCAGTGTCCATTAACTTCTCATGGTACACTCTGGTATTTCGGGTGATACTTTTGCAAATGAATAATAATTCCTCTTCACTAAGGGTGTTCAGTCTGTCCAAACCCACATTCCCAGCCATCAGTTCCTCCAATTCTATTCTCAGTTTATATATATCTAATGGTTTTGGCTGAGGATTTGGTTTCTCTAATTCTCAGGTCCATCTGTCAATTTCTTCAGGAGTCACTACCGTGGCACTTCTAGTACCAGAAGCTGACTCGATTTGGACTTCTCTTGAACTAAAAGGAGTGTTCTTTCTCTGTGAACTCCCTTTTGGTTCCCTTATCGGTAAATCCATTAGAGAAATCACAGATTCAGATTCACTTGCCTGATCATCTATTATCAAGGGCTCTTTTCTCGGCTGTACTACAGATGGAGTTATACTTAGAGTTTTTGGACTAGCTTGCTTGTCTCCGTACAAAGGAACAACTGGCCCAATAGTTACTGGAATTGTCAGAGCTTCAGGACTGGTGTTTAATTGGGAAATTTTCTGGATTAATTCAGTTCTTTGTTTGACTAAAGCCTCTTGTTCTCTATCCTGAAGTACCTTTTCCATAGAGGTTTCATGTACTATCTGTGGTATTAAAGGAGGGCCATAACTCGGGGTACTTGGATTTGCCATACTTGGTCCCTCCCCATAACTAGGTTTCAGGAATGGGTTTCTCGTGCTTAGGGATCTGGGTTCCTCATTATAAGGTGGTGGATTCTTCATTAATAAATCCTCCAGATAATGTTATGTTATGTTATGTTATGTTAGTAACTTTTATTCAGCGCACAGCTGCCCCAGCGAAGGGGCGTCCTGGCGCCTGATCCAGTACCACAACACAACAAATCACCGCTGAAAAGAAACACGATCAGTCAACAGAGGTGAACAAATAGGTTTTAATCGCGCGTCTGAAAAGAGTCAGGCTATTAAGGGCACGGATGTGGACAGGAAGGGAGTTCCATAATCCAGCCGCCATGACTCGAAATGAACGGCCGCCCATCCTACTCAGTCTGAATCTAGGCGCACTCACTAGATGAAGAGATTCCGACCTGAGAGACCGCCTGGGAACATACGGGGAGACAAGACCCACCAAGGCAGGAGGTGACGAAAATTTCAAGATCTTGAATGTCAGACAGAGTGCCTTGAATTTAATTCTCTGTCTGACCGGCAGCCAGTGAAGGGAGGTTAAAACTGCAGATACAGAGCACCGTCTCGGGAGGCCCACAATGGCCCGCGCAGCGGCATTCTGCACCCTCTGCAGTCTGGTGGAATCGGCCTGGTTGACACCAAGCAACAGAGCACTCCCATAGTCCAGCCGAGAGAGAATCGCGGCTTGGACCACCAGTTGCCGAGTAGGGGGGTTGAAGAATTTGAGGACTGGTCTCAGTCCTCGCAGAATACCATAGCAGGTAGCTGCAATCTTCTTAGTATGGCTGGTAAAGGAGAGATTGGAATCCAGCCAGACCCCCAAGTTCTTTACTTCGGCCGCTGGGATGGGAGTCACCCCCAATTCAATAGGCCACCATTGATCACCCCACAGTTCCGCTTGCTTTCCTAAGATCAGGACTTCGGTTTTCTTAGCGTTTAACTGCAAGCAGTTAGTACGCATCCAATTCGCCACGGCTAAAAGCCCTGCGCGAAACCTGGGGGCAGTCACCTCAGGGTCCCCACTGAGTGTCACCGCCAGCTGCGTGTCGTCGGCATACGATGTCATAGTTAAGCCAGTTTGTCTGACGACAGCAGCCAGCGGTTTCACATACAGGTTAAACAAAGTGGGGCTAAGCGCAGAGCCCTGAGGTACTCCTAGTCCCAAAGAGTGGAAAGAGGACTGACCAGGTGGAATGGCTACTTTAAAAAACCGGTCCGAAAGGAAGGAGCGGAACCATTGAAGAGCTTTCCCCTCAAGACCCACTTCCTCCAGCCTCCGCAGCAGAATGTCATGAGACACCGTGTCGAATGCGGCGCTCAGGTCTAACAAAAGGAGCGCCGCTGTCTGTCCCGTCAATCATCGTCTGAATCACCAGTGGTCATTAAATGTTTTATTTTCTCTGTCCTTTTCCCTCCCATGGACTCTTCTACTGTTAATACAGGGTACAGTCCTTCTACCATCATGTTCTGTTTCCATTCTTTCATTCTTTTTTCTCGGGTCTCTTTCTTTACCTTCGGATAAAATTTAGCTAACCCTTTGTCAATTCTGGGTCTGTCTCGCTCAATAGCCTCTATTTCCCATTCTTCTAAGGCCTCATATTGCGTCAGTCTAGGTCTGGGATGCAAATCATTCATTCAGGTTCTAAGGTTGGACAAAATTCTTCTGTTAAACGTACCTTCTAAGGGGAATGCTAAAATTCCGTCATCTTTAATATACTCCACCCAATTTTCTAACCATACACAAGCATGGTAGCCTCTGTCAAATAGCATAAATGATGCGGGAGTATTAGGTGGTGGAATCATAACTCCTTATCTAGTTTTGATGGGTTTGTCTTTCTTGAAATAATTCTTTACTCTGTCTATAAGAGTCATTTTTCTCTTGCTTCCGTACATAATGTTTTTTCTAGCTGTTCGCCACTGATCTTTCACAAAACCTTGATATCTTGGATCAGGTCGAATCTCTGGATGACTTGGATACCACATATACTTTTCGCAAATTACTTTGTTTACAAATTCACTTCCAATACTAGCGTGTCTTTTAATTTTCTGCAACCAACCAAATGTGCAGTTTCAAACAATTTCAACCAATGAGTGTGTGGCTTTTCTCGTAAAACGAGTTCCCACGCTCCTGTGCTCACCCCTCCTTTAAAATGCTACACGCCCGCTGTCTCGACCAATACCAGTGCGGCACTGAGTGACCTCAGCGCAGCTCCGTAACTAACTCCCTCCTTCACAAGGTATCGTAAAACTCAATTCTTTATTTAAAGTGCAAGTGCTCTGTTTTATTTTACAACGCAAAACATTCGCCACTGTACTCGAGTGTCTAGAAAGAAAAGATTTGTTTCACTGCAAGTAAATCCCTTCCGTTTACTTTTTATATACTGCGAGCAGATCCCTTCTGCCTACTCTTCACACAAGCATTAGAGAACCTGCTACTCCTTCGGACTCATCCACTCTGGGATATATACTAAGTCAAAAGTTTCACCAGCGAACCCCTTTGCTAACAATTAAGCTTAGACGAACCTGCTACTCCTTCCGTGTGACCCTTACTAGGTTATATCACAATAGAAGTTTTGCCAGCGAACTCTTTGCTATAATTTATTCATACATGTATACAGAAACCCTAATTAGTTCTTCCAGTTCTGCCCAACCATGCACTAACTTTCCTGCAAGTAAGTGACCTCGCTGCAACGTGGCTTCCACTTACCACTCGCTATTCTGCCCCCGGGGATACCAGACAAACATATAACACTCACAGATGAGTTTTGTTAATACATAGATCAATATAGCAGCATATCAAACATTATTTCAAAACATTTCAAAAGAAAAACGCCGTTTACATTTGATCAATCAATACTTATTTAGCAGCAAATTTTCAATTTTCACAGTTAGCAGCAGTTTACCTACCTACCTATCTTAACTAGTCCCTAACCATCCTCTGCTACCAGAAAATTACTGATAGAGCGCGCAGGTTACCCGACTATAATTTTTACCAACATGCACACTTGGGCCCATAACATTTAATTCACCATTACTAATTTAATCGGGTAACCTACACTCTACTACCAGTAATTCAGATACTTACTAATTCCTATACCTTAGGCTTACCAATTCTTGTCCTTTAGGTACCTATGACCACAATGGATCAGGGAGCTAGCTGAAAAGATAAGCAGCTTATAATATTATTATTTAATCTTTATTTCGGCACATTGTGGCCATAAAAGATGCATACAAGACAGAAGAAAAAAAAACATTTTACAATGGAGAAAAACAGATTATTTACAAGGTAACCAATGGGGTTTTGCCGAAGATTACAATAAAATTCATAAATTATTTAGATAGGCACATAAAAATATTGATTTAAAAAACTGTTTTGTAGAGGTCCAAGAAATATTATTCTACTGGGGCAACATCATCAATGGACAATCAATAATACTCAGAACAACCCTAACAAATACATAATAAATGCACAAGGCCTAGTCATTTATAGGTCTAAACCCAATCTCTTGCGGGCAAAGCTAACTGACAATAGAAATCTACTAACACAGAACACAACAAGTTGTCTAGTGTCTGGCATTTGATAATCCTGTGTGCTTCAACATACGATCATATACCAAAAGCATTACACAAAGGCTTGATCCATCGTTTCCTTGCCAAATCATATGCAGTACAAAAAAACAAAATGTGATTGTCATCCTCTTTAGAATTGGATTGACAACACACACATTTTGGGCTTTTCGGTGGCCCCGTTGACATTGACCATCTAGCTAGCATTACATTTGATTTGAGTATTCCATACCTGAATTTCAGGTATAGGCTTTTTGCCAAAGGTGGTCGGACCTCATCTAAGAAGTCCTCGAAGTGTGGGGAGTCCTTGAATGCGAGAAAA
This sequence comes from Lissotriton helveticus, assembly GCF_964261635.1. Lineage (NCBI taxonomy): Eukaryota > Metazoa > Chordata > Amphibia > Caudata > Salamandridae > Lissotriton > Lissotriton helveticus. The sequence goes on from NC_136072.1 coordinate 657,618,514, forward strand.
CGACTTGTAATGGATCCACATACGAGATCGTTTGGGAGATTGCATGTTATATAGGCCCAGAATTTTACCTTTATGTGTTTTTTGCAGCTTCGTGTCAAACACGATGGGTCTTCCCAAAAATGAGACAGCCCTATTCTGCAAAGCCAGGCTTGAACATGTTTCAACCAGGGATTAGAATTCTAAACGTCCAGGCTCTTCAGTTCTAAAAGACCATCTCTATAATCTGCGAGCTCAGGTGTACTACAGAGTCTTACCCAATAGGAAAGTGGGCGTAATATTGCGAGATGGTCAGTGCGTTTCATACATAGGTCTAAAAAAAAAGGTAAAAGTGGGGTACGTTTGGGTAGTCTTAGAATACTTCTGTAAAAATTATTTTCATTTTTCACAAAAAGATTCCCAGCATTCGGGCCCCAAATTTCTGCGCCATAGAGAGCAGCAGACTGGGCCTTACATTTAAACACTTCAAGTGCTGGTGATATTGATTTGATAAGACTCGCCCCATGTCTCTTTAAAATAGGTAAGGTGTTCTGAGTAAAAATAGTTTTACTTTTTTCAGTTTGGGTTTTCCATGAGTTTTTGGAATCTAAGGAAACACCCAAATAAGAAAAATTAGGCACAAGTTCCAGTTTTTGGCTATTTAAGAAAAAAAATCCCTTAAAAGATTTATGGGGATTAAGGGCCATACATTTAGTCTTCTTTGTGTTTATTTCTAGGCCTTTCTTGTTACAATAAAGTTGGAAAGAATTTAAAAGGGTTTGCAGACCAATGGGCGTTTGCGAGATCAGGATTGTGTCGTCAGCAAATAAAAGTGCGGGTACCCTCACTCCATTCAGCTTAGGTGAATCGTTATTACACTCTTCTAGGTGAGCTGGAATGTCATTAACAAATAAAGAAAAGCGCGTGGGAGCCAGCACACACCCTTGGCGGACTCCCAGCTTTATTGGGACAGGTTTAGTTATTTCCCCATTGGGACCCCAACGCACTCTGGCATAGTTGTTATCATGCAATCTTTTAATCTGTTGAAGTAAACAAATCGGTAACCCCAGCATAAACAAACAATCCCATAAACGATCACGTAAAACTAAGTCAAAAGCTGCCCTGAGATCAACAAAAGCTACATAAATATGCCCCTTTCGTAAAAAAACCATACTTCCAACAAAGACAACAAAATCTGAAAACTTTGTCAATTGTACTTATGTTTGCTGCTGAAACCTGCCTGGAACTTTGTCAGGATAGCATTCTCATCTATCCAGGAATTCATACGTAATAAAAGGTGCCTAGAAAATATCTTTTGTAAAATGTCAATTAAACAGATAGGACGATAGTTGGAAGGATCATTTTTATCGCCCTTTTTAAAAACTAAATTAATCTCCGCACCCCTCCAGCTATCAGGTACATTTGCACCAGTAACTAAAATGTTAAAGAGCTGATTAATGTATGGTGCCCAGACTCTAGTCTCATGTTTGTGCAAATCACCGGGTATCTTATCGAGTCCTGCTGCTTTGCCATTTTTAACTAAGCTGATGGCTAGCTCTGTTTCTTCTGAGCTAAAAACTTGGTACTAGTACAAGCTACAAGCCATGGGCAGTCCTCTGTAGTTTCCTCCATGTTTTCTGGGGCTTCATATAAGTAGGTAAAGTGGCTAACCCATGTCTGTTCGTCAATGAACACGTCATCAGGTGTTTTGCCTCCAGATTTCCCATTTGCGACTAATTTCCAGAATCCCACATTATCCTTGGACTTTGCAGCCAATAGCATGTTCTCCCAACAATGCTCATCCCAATGTGTTCTAGCGATTGCCTGAATCCTCCTATATTCCTTCCTTGACACCCTAATCACCTCTGGTGTCTTGTTTTTAATTGCCACTAGGAGTAGGGCCTTACTCAAGCGACAATCTTTATTATACCAGTGTTGAGTACCCAGGGAGCTGATTTTAGTTAGCCGTTTTTTTTGGGGCATTTTTGACACATAGGGTACTAATGATGAAAAAAAACCAGTATGCAAGTCAATAAAGTCGTTACCCCCTACCGGTTTGCTCAAATAACTATCAAATGTGTCAGCAAAGAGCAAATAAATACTGGATAAAGCTTCGCCATTACCCAATAGGCTAGCCCATTTAAGTGAGCGCCTATTGTTGCTCATTAATGGTGCATCATTATTGCTGTTGTCCAGGGGAAAATGCTCCTTCACTAAGCCAGTACTAGGGACTAGCCGATAGTCTTTTGATAAGTGTAGCGGACGATGGTCACTTTCAAACCTGGGCATGATTTCGAGATCTGTCAAGTAAGGCCAAACATCAAAAGATACCAAAAAATAATCAATACGGCTTTGGGAATTATTTTTAACAAAAGTCGCAGCCTTTGGGGAATCAGAGGGGAGGCCCTCAGACCATGCACTGTTGATAATCTCATAATTTGGACTGCTAAGGTCGTAAAACGCACTCCCTCCGTGTAAGATAGGGATGGAATATTATTAGCCCTATCCTCATCTCCAAAAACATCACCAAACCCTAAGATTGGCTCGAAGTTGTAATTCAGATCTCCTCCAATTATTATGCTTGGTGTGTCTACACAGTTGGCCAAGAAGTTATCTAGTTTTTCCAAGATAGGGGACTCCTTTGATAACCCACATGGTCGGTTATATACATTAAGTAGAAAGACGCACCTACCATCCTTCATTTTGACTTCCAACCCCAGTATATCAACTGAGTCAATATTTAATGGCGTGATACTAACTTCCAAGGACACTTTTACCCATACTGTAAGCCCCCCGGACGGCCTACCTCTGGCAGATGGTACTGATTCTATGTTGAAGGTCCTATATCCCACTATATGCAGTATTTCCAGGGCCCATGTTTCCTGAAGGAAACAGATATCACTGGAATCTATGTACTTAGACCAATCAGGGTCACAAAGATTTTTCATCAGACCAGCGATATTCCAAGATATCAATATTAGGTTAGGAGGCATATTTGCTGGTCTTACTGCTTGTGGCCCCTCAGAGGGTACTTCTTGCCTACCTGCCCTTAAGGCTGTGGATATTGCTAATACACTTTCATTAACACCCCCCAAGTTTGGGATCCGATCGCGTCCAGCATAGGTATCTGGGCTCTCTAATCTCGACCCAGCTAAGGTCAGCTCTTGAGTACTTAACTTCAAGGAAGGCGATAAGACTGTTAATTCTCCTTGAGCCCCAGTAGTAATAGCAGGTCCCAAACTTGGCTCCATACCCACACCTGTTAACCCCATAATCAGCTTGTATATGGTATTTGTAGGTTTGCAGTCGCTAACAGGTTTGAAGTCACTAACAGTATTCCCCCTACTTAATTCGGCTGTTTTCTTTATGTCAGAAACCAGGGGCATGGGTTTAAGTAGTCAGTCAACCATCTCTAAGGATGGTAGATCCCCAAATCTATTCGAGGTAATGAGGGGCAATGAAAAGTCCGCCCTTGAACCTATCCCTTGAGTGGATGGGCGATAAAAATAACCCAGAGGAAGAACGTGAATGTTAGTATGAGCCTTCTGGGTTTCGTCACATACACTCAAGAGGTGACGTACAGTATTTGGGCGTTTAAAATTTACAACAATTTACAAATATTGGGATTGATAGAGCGCGCAGGTCACCCGACTATAATTTTTACCAACATGCACACTTGGGCCCATAAAATCTAATTCACCATTACTAATTTAATTGGGTAACCTACACTCTACTACCAGTAATCCAGATACTAACTAATTCCTATACCTTAGGCTTACCAATTCTTGTCCTTTAGGTGCCTATGACCACAATGGATCAGGGAGCTAGCTGAAAAGATAAGCAGCTTATAATAACATTTATAACATATGCACTCTTTATAATATCCACAGACTCGGGAAGTTTTGAAAACCTTTATCTAGTTCTCTTCAAGGTCAGAAAGCATAAGCTTTACAGTAAGCAAACTATCAATAACCAAAATCATGAAAAGCGTATAACCATGTAGTAGATAATTGATTCCAACCATTTAGAAATCTAAAGGGAAGGTAAGAACAGGGAACGTGCTAATACGAACTTTCAGAAATTAGACTTAATATGGTGGTTCTAAAGGACAGGGGAAATAAGGAACATGCTAGAAATCAAAGTTTGAGTACCCCTAGAAAGTGGGTAAGGAAAAAGAACTTTATTTTGTACTAACGGAAATTTGAAGTAACCATGTAGCTATAGGGAAGGTAAGAAATGGAACACGTTAATAATTCGGAGCAACCACTTTAATTCGGCTAAAGGAGGGTAAAGAAAGGGAACATCTATATTTCATGAACAGTATTCTGCAATTGACTTAAAGGATATGGAAAAATTGGAACATGCTAATAAACAGCTAGAATGTAAGAGTTTTATTATTTGTCAGAACGAGGAGGGTAAGGAAAGGAACAAATGTGCAAATAAGACTTTAGCGGTTTCAGGAAAAGAAAGAAAAGGGAGCAGTTAGGTTTCCCTTTCAGATTTATATTTACCTAAAACGGTGAGGAGACCAACCCTGGCCATGGGTCAGTTAAGGACAGAGGAAACCACAAGGAAATGCAGTTGCCAGTAGGCCAGCAGGTGCGGTATGGAAACCAGGACAGGAAAACCAGATTAGGATCAGGACAGGACCACCAAAGTTGAGACCAGCACCCGCAGTTCAGTTGCAACGCCTGCGCTACACCCTCTCTGCAGCTATCAGTCAAAACCTCGATTGGGTTGTCGAATTCCCCAGTAAAGTGCTTCGCCAGCACTTAAGGTTCTCAAAACCCCGATTGGGTCTGTGAGTCTGTCTGACAGAGTGCTCCGCAGCACCTCTGTTCTCGATCAGCTATTGAGTGCGTTGGGTCAGTGACAGATCAGCTATTCGGACAAGTCGGACAAAATCTCTAGCTAAACCTAGGCTAGTTATACTGTTTTCCAGGTCAGTGTTCCACCCCCCAAATGTTGCAAGTATAAGGATCCCCAAATTCGAATGGACAAAAGAAAGGACAGGTCATCACACCACCTTGGATTTGAGCTTTCTCAAGCCCCTCATTAGAATTTTCATTCCCGCCCCTCGAATTTCAGGTTCAAATGATGTCTTCAATGTGCGCAACAATGGACAGTCTATTGATAAATACATTGTAGTCTTTTGACTTCTTCTTAGTGGGGTTAGACGTGAGTTCCCAGGCACATCTTGGCTGGTGCTTCTATCTGGCTGGCGTTCAAGAACACAGAGTTCATCCTCTGGCTGTGGACTGTCATGCGCAGAAAGGATTTTCAAAATGGAGTATTCCCGTCCCTCATGCCCAAGGTTTACGATACATGAAAAGTAAATAGAAACAGTTTTAGAACACAGAACAAATGAATACACTGTATACCATGAGTCTCTACTCTATACCTATTACTTTATAATAACTACTAGCAGCCCATCCCGACATTGTCCGTGTATGAATTGCTGCCGGCCAGTAGTATATTGTTTTGTAGGATTTCGTTTTGATAGCATTTCTTATCTGTGACAGGCCTGTGAAACGCTCCGATTCACAGTTCACTGCTGATGCACTTAAGAGTGCGCGTTCCGTAGTGTGTGAACTCGAGTTTCCCTACTTTATTTTTCCTTGCAATATTATATAGTGCGAACTCGACAACATGGCATGAGTACAATTTACATTACAGAAAAATGCATTCATTTGTGGTAGGCACGGGGAGACAAGGCGATTTGCCTGAAATCACAGGATGTTGAGCTGATGCCGAGATTCGAACGTAGCTCCCCAGCTTTAAAGTTCGCAATTCTAGAACTTGTGGCGGGAGGTGTGTCTAAAAGTGTATGTCGTGCTAGCCATCCATGAGAGAGACCTGTGCATTTTTCAAATCCGTGGTGAAAAAATATGAGTATGTTGCTGGAGATGTAGGCCGCCGTGCCACCAATGTACTTACCGGGGGAGGGTAAACACTCATTATTCCGCAACTTTCTTTCCGCATACCATCACTCCGCATACTTTCATTACGAAAGTACCATGACTCCGTAATGTCATTATAACGCATGGCATTACATTTTATATGCTTTACCACCATACATTTACAACGAAATTCGTTGTAAATGCATGAATGGCAAAAGCTTTTTTTTTTATGTTTGGATAAGGTAAGTATGGGTATTAGGGTGTATGTTTTGGGCTACTGAGGTATATGTTTTGGGTGTTTGGGTATTTTAAGGGTTCAGATATAGTTTTGGGTTATGGGGTACAGGGGTAGTTTTAGGGTTTAGGGATAGGTATGGGTTTTGGGGTACAGGGGTATTTTTAGGGTTCAGGGCTAGGTTTGGGTTTTGGGGTACAGGGGTATTTTAAGGGTTCAGGGCTAGGTTTGGGTTTTGGGGTACAGGGGTATTTTTAGGGTTCAGGGCTAGGTTTGGGTTTTGGAGTACAGGGGTATTTTAGCGTTCAGGGGTAGGTTTGGGTTTTGGGGTACAGGGGAATTTTTATGGTTCAGGGCTAGGTTTGGGTTTTGGGGTACAGAGGTATTTTTATGGTTCAGGGGTAGGTTTGGGTTTTGGGCTACAGGGGTATTTTAAGGGTTCAGGGCTAGGTTTGGGTTTTGGGGTACAGGGGTATTTTAGGGTTGTGGGGTAGGTTTGGGTTTTGGGGTACACGGGTATTTTTAGGGTTCAGGGCTAGGTTTGGGGTACAGGGGTATTTTTAGGGTTCAGGGGTAGGTTTGGGTTTTGAGGTACAGGGGTATTTATAGGGTTCAGGGCTAGGTTTGGGTTTTGGGGTACAGAGGTATTTTTAGGGTTTAGGGATAGGTTTGGGTTTTGGGGTACAGGGTATATTTATAAGGTTAAGATGGGTTAGTGTTTAAAGGTGTTGGGGTATTTTAAGGAGTAAGGGTGGGTTATGATTATAGGGTGCAGGGGTATTTAAAGGGAGCAGGGTGGACACCCGGAGCTGGAATGTACAGAACCTGGGAAGAAAAAACAATGAAATATTGGGCACAATGCTCGCTTTTTTTAACATAATCTCGCGCCCGCACACAACCACGCCCCCAGCACACGCTCACAGCACACGATATGAGACATGGCATGAAGGGCGGAAGGTACCACATGCCCCCAGCGTTTGTCACGCCCCCAGCACAACTCAGACACGCCCATAAGGGCCTACTTTGCTGGCACGGTTCTTTTACCGTTTAAATGTATATGGTGGGCGTCTACATAGCCTATTTCCTTCTGCTGCAACTGCCCTTTCCAACGCTGTATTGGGTGTTGTGATTGGTGCTGTGGTTCCTGAGGTTACCCGCCTCAAAGGTTTGGGCTCTCTCTTTATTATATTAGTATAGATAGCATTAGAATTAATGCAGAACGATCAACATAGCAAAAGCAGCACTGGAAGCATCTCGCATGTGAGAACATAAAGCAGCCATTTTAGCTCCAATGCGCAAGTGCAAACAGTTTCCCACCAGAACTGCGAGTACGTCACGTCACATGGGTATGACCGACGCATGCGCAGTAGAAATTCCCGCTTAGCAGCAGCCATCTTAGGTAGCAAGCATATTAGGATTAGTAAACACATAGGCAAGCTTCACTCGGATACCCCGTATAAAGTGAAGATATGCAAATTTAGTAAAACAACCATGTTGGTTACATTATTAGCATTTTTCGAGGTTCATGAGTACAAGCAAGGCGCTTTACGTGCGAATCCTTGCTCCATCAGGAGTTTGCTCTTAACTCCATACTACATAACCCGAAGCTCGGTGTGCTAACCCTCAAGTTTCTCAATATGAAAACAGTGAGTAAATTGGAAGGATTTATGGATGAGATTTTACCAACTGTAGCAAAATCACTGGACTTAAAATTTCGCTATGGTATATTACAAATTAAAGCTAATACCGCGAAATGGGTGCGTAATGAGGATGATGCTAGGCAAAATGTGAACTCTGTACTGTGGGCACAAGAGAGGATGAGGCACATATATTATTTCTATGCTCTGCTTACACACATTCAAGGAAGAAGTGGATAATTCCAATTTCCCGCCTCCTGGGATTTAGACACATCAGTGAGGCCGAAAGAGTCCTTAGAAGTGAAACAACTCAATCCATTGTCTTTAGTGTAAGCAGATACCTATTCTCTGTGGCACTAATGCGAAGAAGACGGGGTCTCAGACTCTAATAATATAGGGATACATCTTAGCTTAACCAATGTAATAAAGCCTTTGAATCTGGGTATGGGGGTTTTAGAGTTGGTGTCAGCATTACCTATATTTTGGATATTTAGCTCCCTTTTTCGGCGCTATGAAAATTGGAAGTAATACCACTTATATTAAGTATGTTTCAAAATGAACATCATATATAGAACATTTGATTGTATCAATTTTAACGAATGGCTTATGCTCTTTTTTTAAATCTCAAAATGTATTTATTATTTTAACACTGCAAATGCCTCTGAGGGTTGTTCAATTGGGTATAATGAACGATGGAAAAATGGGCCCGGAAGTGGAATTTTAGTCCCTGATTTCCAAAAAAAAAAAAGTGTTTTGTGCGTCTTTTATGGTTTTGTTTTAACCGAAATAAAGATATTTGATTTGATTTGAATGTGGTAGTCCTACGCTTTGTTTCCATGAAACTAATTACATTTACACAACTGAATATGATTTGCAATTGAAAAGTGTTGGACTGGTGATGCTGTCTGTAAAGGCCTGCTGTGACGTGATTCCCCTATCAAATAGATAAAATATGAATTTTAGCAGAGTCAAAGACATTGTTGACACAGTGTCATGGTATGACCAGTCATGCCCATTCCGTGTATAATACATAGTTTACAGCTGTTTAGATCTGTCATTTTACTCGATATTTGATCACCTACAAGGACCAGAACAATATATAAGTGAGGGAATGGAAACTTTTGTCAACTAGCGTCAGCGGTGACCTGGTTATCCCTACATAGCACTTAGATGCAGGACAGGATTGCTATTTCTCCAGGGAGAGATACGTGCATAGAATCACACTTTTGTGGTGTGAAGGAACCTAGGCCTCTGCTATATTTAAGCTCAGAGAACACTATTTTGATGAGGACAAAATGGATAATGTTTCAACCACGTTCAGAGGAGTACAGTGTGAGTAGTAGTGGCATTGCAGAAGCCTGGTCAGTGGAATAGCAGATAAGGTGGGAAACAGGGGTCAGTCTGTGAACATTTATGAAGAAGATATTTCTTAGTTTTGACTCAAAGAAAAATATAATTGTTGATGTTTACATGGGATCCATGGCTATTTAAAAAAAAAACTTAATGTAGCCAGTGCAATGACATCCCATCTTTCATGGATTTTTTCTCTGTGACCAATGCCTCACCATTGAATGTTAAAACCTGGTTCACATGGCCTCAACAGTTACCACACACTACAAATATACGCTCTGCAAGTTCTTAGCTTGGTATAAGGTTATGAAAAGATTAGTGGACTATCATATAGTATACCATAGATAAAGAATATCAAAGACAAACAGTGTTTTTGTCTACCAGTGATTTTTGTTGAACAACTATGTAACGAGCCAAGAGTCTCTAGCTTTAATATTTTCGTTTGGCACATTATCTACCCTGAGATATGCTGGTGTTCTCCAAATCAAATGTGTTGGGTGTATTAATTCCACGAATAATCTGAGAGCCAGTCACTGCTGCAGCCTTCTCCTCCATCGATGTGAGCCCCTTCAGGGGTCTGAGCCACCACCTGTTGTAACAGCAGCACGAAAGTTCGGAGCTACCTTTGCCATTCTCTGCCTACAAGCATGCCACCCCTTCTTACACATCTCCACAGCCCTGCACATTGATACAACCTCTCAAGGCAGTCTTCTTCACCTGTAGGAGCTGTAGTATCGCAATGGGATATTTCTCCTGTCTTGTCACCTAGCCGATTAAAATCTCAACCTTCTCCTGGGTGTACTTCAGGTTTCTGTTTCCGGCATTCATTTGAGTATTCTACTCTGACTCGGACCCTGCTGACTTGTGCCCACAGAGCTTGCCATTTTAAAATGGAACAGACTTAAGGCCTTATTACGAGTATGGCGGTCCTAGGACTGCCGTACTTGTAGTTGTGGTCCGACCACCACTAACACCACTCTGGGTCCACTCACAGTATTGTGACTGTGGCGATCAGACTAACACAGGACCGCAGCATCTGCTGCGATCCAGGATCCCGTGGCAGTGGTGCAGAGGTAAGCGGCAGGAAAATGCTGGTGGTGCTGTTGCGGCACCGCCGAGCATATTCCAAGGTGCCTTTACCACTGCCTATTTAAAAGGATGGGGGAGATGCAGCAATGGCACTTCTGGGTCTGGGGGTGCATGGAGGGGACATGTGTTATGTCCCTCAAGAATTGCCCCCCATTCTTGCCTGCCACACCGTGCAGGAACGTGCTGCAGGCACTGTCACCGCGGTGGTCTGCTGTTAAGAGCCTTACACAGCCACTGCAGCACCGCCCGCCCACCCTGGATTCAACTCAGAATCCTGCGGGTCAGTGCACCACAGGCTTGGCGGTCCTCCTGTAAGCACAGCAGTGGCGGTGCTGCAGGAGGACTGCCAAACCCCTAATAAGGCTCGCGATGTGGACAATCTTGCTTCACTTTTTAAATGTTTGCACATTGCACTGACGTTTTGGGTGTTGCATGAGTTTGTTGCGCCTATTTCCTTGGGCGTGTCCATCTACCACAGAAGAGAAGGCACAGCACAGGGGAATGAAACACTTGCATGATGCAGCTCTAAACATTTGTTACATAAACTAAAGCATAATCAGTTGCTGTAAGTCTACTCCTGGGCATTTAGAAGTGCATAACTTTGTTGAAAAGACATGTTTAAAGGTTAAGACTCATAGGGTGTTCTCATTTGCGTGGCATCTCTCTGGCTACTCAATTGGGAACATTCAATATCCCTCCTCTATGCAGTGCTAAATTTGTAAAACAAAAACAAGTGCTAGAGCCCTCGTCAGATCACTGCAGATTGGACCACCCATTGCACCTGCCAGCGCTGCCAATGACAAACATTAATCATCACACTGTTACAAGTGGGACAAATCAGACTCTTCCAGTCCCACAAAGCTATAAGAATGGCTTGGCGGGCAAGTATGAGTAATTTGAATGACTATGCAAATAATAAACAACTGTTGTTGTGCTCATCTCTATATTACACAGATAGTGTCATCATGTAGCAGACTGTCATAAGCAATACATAACAAGGTAAGAAAAGGGTCTAAGGGAAGTTTTAAAGACCTGCACGGATAAATCTCCACTATATATGTCAAAACACAAAATCCGCGGGTCTCAATAAGAGTACAGACAGTGCAGCAGGCCCAACAACAGGGAAAAAGAAGAACCGCAAGCTAGGGAAGACCTATTTAAGAGGACAGAATTCCATCACCCACCGAAGTGGCATGCTTTATCATCTGGAATCTCCTCTCGGATGCAAACCTAGTGCAGCCAAGGAGCTGCAACTCCTTGCATGTGTTAGGAGGAGCTTGTGGATGTTTTAGTGTGATCCAGAGGCTAGATCTCCTAAGATCAATGGAGCATGAAAACAGTGTGAGTGAAAATGCATTATGCACTGTGTGATGTGAAAGATTAAATTTGGCTACCACGAGAAAAATAATTTATTAGATATCTCGTGGTGTCAAGGGTTAAAAAACAGTACAGGCGCGGTCTGATAAAATTTGCGAGCGCGCTGGTCACGAAATGAGAGGGTCTACATGTTTCAGCCAATCGTGATCATGTATTGATCATGGCCTTCCTCAGGACCTAGATGTTATTACTACTGCAAACAAAATACGTGTGAGTGAAAAATTTCACAGAAAATACAAATATAATTAGAACGATACAACCAACTTTCACCTCTAAAATACTTATTAGTAGCCACTACAGGGATATTTGGTAGACACCTGTTGAGAAAGAGAGAAAGACGAAATGGCAAAGTCGTAAACTTTTAACAATACAATGTAAGCTCTCATACTCGTGCACATGTACTGTCTGTACTTGTGAAAACATCTTCAATAAATAAAGTGTTATATGTATACTATAGTGTTATGCTGAAAATCAAACTTGCAAATCCCTTACCGGTAAGTATTCGGGAGGACTGCTCACTGCTCCTGGTAACAACTCAGGGTTAGAGGCAATGCTCTGTGTACAAAGAAGGAAAAAGATAGAGACTAAAAAGTAGAGGACCCTCTTGGACGCACCACTAATGCTAGCTAGCAACACTAGGTTTATCAAAACTCTAAATAGGCATAGTGTGTGGATGATATCACAATTACTCATGCCCAGAAAGGCTCAGAGTAAGTATATCATCATGTTGGCAAGGAAAATCTGGAAAAAGTTATGAGGAAAACAAGGCATCACTCCATGTGCCATATCATTTTATGTTTTTGACGATGCTAGATTGGTCTGTCGGACAGTCTGCACCCTGGCACTGCCAGATGGGTGGGTTTAAAATGGCCAGTCTGGGGGCCATTTCCTTTTGGTCCCATGAACAGGCAGTGCTGAGTGCCAGACTGCCCGACAGGCCAGTCCAACACTAGTCTTTCAGGAGTTTAAAGTTAAAAATGCTAACTTGAAATTTCTATGAATTAATGTAACCTGTGCAGCCAGCAGAAGTTGGAAAATAATAGGCACGGATTGTCTCTTTTTATTTCCAATTTGTGTTGTTCTAAGTTCGCGCATTCAACTTCCGAGTTCTATGGATGATGCCTCAAACGTGAAAAAAACATACACCCGGTTCTGTGCTGATCCAGTGCAGCTCTGCATGATACAGCACCAAATATTGCACCTCAGAGAAGACAACAATATGTGGTATTACTGTGTCATCCCGATTCAGACATCCAAAGGATGTTATCATACCTATACCAGTGAATACCATACCTGCTGCAATAAGCCTCTCTGTGACATTTGCGAATGCAAAAATACTAGGGGCCTCATTTATGAGTCCCTACCGGCACTTTTGAACTGCTGGATTGTCACGTTTTCGACGTTCCATTGGCGCAATGTGCCACAGCATATTTACAAAAAATCACTTTACTTGGCTTTTCATGAATTATAAATATATGCCCCTTTCACACAGAAAACTGTGTGAAAGGGGCGTTCCATGGTTATTGCGGTGGGTGTTTTGATGCATGATGCATGATCCATGGAACATGATCCATGGGCATCATACACCTAGGAATGCGTCAGAACCTAACACCACTCCAGGGGTTTAGTTAGGAAAGTGCAACGAGGAGAAATGTTTTCATTTCTTCTCGATTTTCCTTATTCTATATGTTCCACATTCTGAAGAACACATAGAAATATGTCTCTTATGATTGATTTTGTGCAGGAAGGTGTACCTTCCTGCACAATATCAATCAGCCCCACAGCACAGGCAACCGGGCATGATGGTGTAAGGCGGGTGCCTGTGTTGGTGCATGGCAGCCCATTGTGTGCCAGGGCAGGGGAAAAGGACAGAAATGTGCCGTATCTTATGGATATGGCGCATTCCTGCCCTTTTGTTTGGCGTACGGCAGTGCAGCAAGATTCCTTGAGACACTGCCCTACGCCAAAACCTCATAAATCAGACCCTGTGTACTTTGTACATTCGTAAGTGACAATACTACAACGAAAAACAATAGTGAAAATGGGTTCCAGAACCAGCAAAAAGTTTTCATAGAAAGTTTGCAACTACACAAAAACATATTCGAGAATAAGGCCCTCAAACATTTGGCATACAATGGAGTATGGCTGCATAAACCATAAAATGGAGTGCATTCAGTTGTTTCTTTGTAGTTCATACATAATTCTTCGACTTCTAATGTCACAGAAAAGTACGAAAACAGCCTTATAATTACCTTCCTCATTTGACATATGTACAAAGGCACATATTCAGGTACAGTTGACACAATGCAAATGTACTGTCACAAGCTCTCTTCGTTTCCTACAAATGTTCTGAGTATATTGTACCAGCTATTCTTATATTACAAAGGAAAGGCTGCATTCAAGATCTTTGTGTCAAAACAATGCTTCTCCTGTCTATTAAATATTACCATGCACTAAACAATTACTGGTCTTATGCCTGTCCCTTCCACTAACTGCCACATTAACAGAGGAAGATATGTTTCCTACAGCTTCAAAAACATTTTCATACACCTTAATAATCAGAAGCTACTAAAAAGAGGTCAAATGTTATTTTCTAATTGTTTTGTGTTTCTTAAAGGGAACAGCAGGGGTCAAAAACACTTTGCCTGGTACAGCATATGCCATTTACAGTTTCAGGACACAGCGCTTATTAGTCTAATTATCTGCATTATGAACCAATTTTATGCAGTGAATCGTTTCTCTTTTGCCAATATGTATAAGTTTGGAAAGCAACCTTGAAATAAAACTTTTTAAAACATGAATACTTGCTCAGTCAGATAAGAAATGTTTAATTTGATAATTTTGCGGCCAACAAAAATGCATGTAGCAATGTTTAGATTTATTTTTTGGGGTCCCCCGACACTGGTAAAATTCTAAAGAAAACCTATCATTGCATTCTTGAACCTAGAGCTTTTTGCTGCAGAATTGACTTGATTTGAAGCTTTCAAAGGCCTGCCAACTTTGGAAAACCTGTGAGAGCAGGGAATTTGGCCTTAGAGTGGGCAGGGTCTGATTATGACTTTGGTGGTCTTCGGACCACCGTAGTGTCAGCTTCGGATTCACCCCGCCGACTAGGCCATATTACGAAGTTGGCAGTTTGCAGAACAAAAGACCGCCAGAGCACCTCCGACACTGCCACTGGTTTTTTCACTTCCCAAGCCTTAATTATTCTACTAAATTCCATCATAGACCCCACATCAATTGTAGATTTTCATGATGTCCACAAGAGATATATGGACAAACATTCTATGTAAATGGAACTAATGACTAATGATCATTGGTTATCCTTAAAATGTGACCTGAATCCAGCCCTTCTGTCCTACATGGGCCACATATAAACAAGACTGTAGGTTGGTTTCTTAGGGCCAGAGTTATCATTGTTTGGCATTGCCATTGTGTTGTAGGGGGAACGCTATACTCAAGTCAGATTTGCCAAGCAATGCAAGACCACCTTACATGACCCTATGTTGCTTGGTAAATCCGGAGTAATGCAAGGCAATGCAAGTTGCTGACTTGTATATTCTGCCCTGGGAAGGCATTCCATGGGTGGAGGCTGGGTGTTCCCAGGCATCCATCCATAGACTTTGGCACATTTCCAGATTTAGATTTTTTAAGACTAGTAAACATAGGAATGCATCATAGTGCTACTCCTTCCCAGGGGGGGGCGCATTGAGGAGAAATATCTTTATTTCTTCTAGTTGTCTCCTCTTTCTAAGTGTGTTGCATTCTGCAGTAAACATAGAAAGAGGTGAAATACTCCATTCCTGCACAAACCATCCTGCCTGCAACTCAGGCACCCTTGCACCATGGCATATGGGGGACTATTTTGGCACTAGGCAGCAGATTGTGCACCAGTGCAGGCAGAGAGTAGGACTGCATCATATATTGGTAAATATGAACATTACTGCCCTCTCCCTTTCATGCAGTGCAGCAAGTTGTCTTGCTGCATTGAGTGAGATTATGAAAAATGTGTCCCTTGGTCTATACTGCATTATTATCTTACTTGCAGGACTCATGTCCGGTGGTGGAAGAGCATTGCCCCACTACGTTTTGCAGTGTAAAGAAGTAAAAATAAAATGATAATAACTTGACGTTATCTTTTTAGCTGTTCCTGCCGCCACGTCTTGTAGAGGCGTTTGGATCTGCTCTGCTCTCAGAGCGGGGGAGGAGTGGTGGGCACTCTGTGAGTGCTCAATGCCTGATTGGCCAGCCTTCACTGGCCACCCAAACAGTCATGCGTACTTTGCATGTTCTGCACCCAGGTTGCATTACATCCTGGGTGGAGAACATGCCCAGGCTCCCAATTCCTGGCTGAGTGCCGAACTAAGGTGCTCAGGCCGATCACACCACTGCATTGCAGCATTGTGATTAGCTATGGGGAGCCCAGGTGCTTCCTGTTCACACAGAAGTAGCCAGGAAGAGGACGGAGGGAGATGGCCGCAGGCCAGCCGACAGGTAAATTCATTTTTCTTTGAGCTCCACCTCTTCCACCAACCCCGCCTCTCTGCTGCTTCCCAGGAGCAGCTGTCACAATTTGCACCACTTGACACATTCACTTTCCCCCAGTTGCTCTACTTTTAATTGTTATAACATAGTCATCAATCTTTCCTCATATTGCCAGCAATTGTCCAGTTCTAGTAAGCATTCATCACCCCTCCTCAAAACTTAAAACTCCTCCTCATTGACCTTAAATGTACTATAGGCAAATCACTAAGGGCCTGCTTACAAGTGGGATGGCTACTTCCAACCCATGCATAACCCCTGTTTACACATGGGTTGCAATTATGAGTAAAACATTCCTCAAGCTTCGTTACATTTTGGCAAGTGATACCTGTAGAAATTTAACTAGGGAAATATACATATGTTACTTACCGTATCATGTGGATTTTGGTGCATTAAATACCAAAATCAACATTTTAATTCCCACACTTTTGCACCTTCTAAATAGTGTACCCCATGGAATCTTTATTTATAGTGTGTTCTAAATAGCACCTACATTCGTAATCAGGGATGTAGATATGTACCACTGTATGCATTCAGATTGGTGTGCGTCCATTCAACCCATACCCACTTCAGATCATCACTACTTTACATGATTAATACAGAAAGCAGACAGTAAAGAATCAAGAAGTCAACTTGAGAATTGCATGAGCTTCACCTCACGCCCCTCCCCTACTCCTGATTATCTTTAGGGTATTAATTGTAAGGCGGAACACATGGATTCATGATTTTATTTGAGACTTTACAGGTCTCTTTCTCTCTGATGTTTTCTGGAGAGCAAGGGACTCACTTACTAAATGTTGATGCACGGCAGCACAGGAAGGCTTCCGGCCACGCTCCTGTGTGTTTAAAGAAAGGGCAGGAATGCACCATATCTACAAGATATGGTGGATTATTGTCCTTTTCCTCTGTGCTGGCGCACAATGGACTGCCATGTGCCAAAGCAGGCACCCTTGTGCCATGGTGCAAGGGTGTCTGTGTAATAGGGGTGATTGTTTATGTGCAGGAAGGGACCTTCCTGCACAAAAACAATCACAAGCAGTGTTTTCCTCTTTCTATGGGAGCTGCAGAATGCAGTACCCATAGAAAAAGGAAAAACGCAGAGAAATACAGGTATTTCTCCTCGCTGCACCTCCCTGTGGAGGCACAGGAATCTGATGCATTCCCAGGGTTACAAAACCTTGTAAATCTGGGAATGCATCAGGTTCCATGAATGTTGTGTGATAGCACCGATATCAACACCCATGGAACGCACCTTTCATGCAGAGTTCTGCGCAAAAGGGGGCCATATTTACAAGGCTAGTTAGGAGTTGTGCGATAATCACTGAGGGTTTGATACAGGGGCAAGTTTATTCCGATCCCCTCCATTGATGCTCACTGAATTACCCTTTTGAGGGTGCTCATGAATCGTTCCACAATGCCATTAGCTTGGAGTCCCAAGGGTGTACTTTTCTGATGCTTGTCATTGAGTCTGAAAAAAACTCCTTGAATTCTTTGCTACTGAGCGGTGGTCCATTGTCAGATTTGAGAATGGCAGGGATACCCCACACTGCAAAGATGTTGTCCAGCCCTTCAATGACTTTGTCATGTGTATGGGAAGATAACTCCTCTTCTAAGGGATAGTGAGTGTGAATACTCGCTAGCAACTACCATGAAATGATGTCTGTTTGCTATGGGCACCAAGAAGTCACCTGCAATTCTCTATCGGGCATGTGCTGGAAAGTCGGACATGGTTAGTGTATGTTGTGTTACTTTGGGCAAATAACACTCTTTCATTTTCCTCTCAACTCGCTCATCTAGGTGTGAGAACCACACCAGGTTTCTTAAAGCTCTCCCTAGTGTCGACAAAGGCATGATGTCCTTCATGGGCTAGTTCTCTGGTATGAATATTCTTGAGCCTCTCAACACAATATCCTCTTGGGTAATGGTCAGTTCATCCTGTACATTTGAACAATTCTCAAATTCAGCATCGTAAGATTGATTTGAAATGATGTCTTTGAGTACAAGCATGTTTTTATCTGCATTGGCGGCAGCCACTGTTTGTTAAATAGATAGGGCTGCTGGCCTTCTGAACCTTGCAATTAAGTTGATGTACTCTTCAGCTGTTTTAGATGGGGAAGTGTGATGATGTAATGACAATTGTGAAAAAAAGTCTGCAGGATTCTGATCTTTGCCTGGCACAATTGTATAGTCGTATTCTTGTTAACGCAACCCCCACCTCTAAATGCAAAGGGGCATCTTGGCTTTCGGGTGTCCGAAAATGGTGAGAAACACATGAAAATCTTGTCAGGCCGACACGGCAGGCAGACTCTCCTTCTGAGAACAGGCATGGTCTGACAGGCTTCAATTGGCATAAGCCACAATGTGTCTGAACATTTGGATGACTATTATGCCGAGCAAGGATTGCTCCTGCCCCACCAGGCTCGTATCTACTGTGATATCAGTATGTAACCTTAGGGTCCAAATAGGCCATCTCAGTAGAATTTTCACTCACATGTTTTATCCTTTTGAAGCTTTGCTTACATTCAGGGGGTCACTTAAAAGGAACATTTAACTTTTGTCAAGTTTCTCAATGAGGCACCCACAGTAGCAAAATCATGAATGAACCTTCAGCAATAACTGGCTAAGCCTAAGAAGTTTCGCAGCATGGTGACATCTTGTGGGGGGCACGTAGCTGACAGTGGTTGTACTTTCTGTACATCTGTAGTCATTCCCCCATCAGAAACTATGTAGCTAAAGAACTTAAGTTTGGTCTTGTGAAACTCACACTTTGCTGCATTGAAAGTTAAACCTGCATCCACAGGTAACAGACACACTTGTGTAAGAGCCTTACAATGCTCTTTTTGTGTTCTCTCAAATACCAGTATGTCATCACTGTAGTTGAAAGCATGTGGAACCGGTTACATTATTCGATGTACAACATCTTGAAATATCTCGGCAGCAGATGACACTCCTAAACTCAAACTTGTGTATCTGAATAAACCAATGAGTTGAAAATGTAGTAATGTACCTACAGTTTTCTTCCAGCTCAAGTTGATAATATCCCTTGTTCAAGTAAAGACAGGAAAAAACCTTGGCTGAGGTCAGGTCATGATCATGTTAGCAATGTTTGGACAAGGATGTCTTTCTCTCTCAATGGCTTTTTTGGCCTGGTGCCAGTCAACACAGGCGCCTCCCACACCTTCACTGTCCTTTTTTGGCACTACCACTATGGGCAAAACCCATGGTGTAGGAACTGTAGAGCGCTTAACGATGTTTTGCTTCAACAGCGTTTCTAGCTCTTTCTCAACAGCTCCTTGTGAGTGAAAAGCAATTTTGCTGTGTCGCTGCGGACCCAAGAGAATTAAAAAAACAATGGGAACTGATTGACAAATTCAGATTTAGCATGCAGATTATAAATGAGAAAATATTAGTCTCATGTTAGCAGTGATGGCAAAACTGAGTAAGCATGCACTGGATCAAATACCTTGAAGGACGTGGACTGATACTTGCACTGATGTTGTTTTATGTCGCACTGTTGCTATGAACGATCCTTGACTTTGTAACAGTTTTGATGTAGCCCAATAGAACTTTGTGTTTTATGGGTTGAGACATGGCACCGGTTGCAGGCTGTTCAACTTTTCAGCAGGCATGATGTAAATCGACACACCACAATCAATGATAACAGTTACAGGGCAACCAGTCTGTTAGACCTTTATATCACTTATTATACTCCATCACTCGCAAGGTTCTTTAAGTATTTAACGACTTTCTTTTCATCTGCTTCTTCTAGGACATCTATGATGTCACCACATATCTCGGTCCATAAGGTCCACCTGGCACCGATATTCTGCTTTTTGGCCATGATGAATGGTGCTGGAGGCTTATGAAAAGCAGCTGGCTTGTACTCTGCTGCCATTGAGGGTATATGCTGTTCTGAAAGCATTTGTTGTATACCTGAATCTGTGCCTTCTGTAAGCACCAGCCTCATGATTGAGCCTGGGTCATTCTGCCCGCTCACAGATTGTGTGGCACTAACTTAATCCTTGGCGGTCAGTGACGTTTCTGTCTGTTGCACAGGGTTATCTTTGCTATCATCTTTTTACTTTGTACACGTTATTTCTCCTTTTGCTGTTCTCGCAGCTTTCACTGTTCTCAGTCAAAACAAATTTCTAAAACAGAGGGCCATGCGTTTCGGTAACTGTAACCTTAGGGGTGTACAAGGAGAGAAGGAGGTAAAGATGTAACCAAGGTGTATTTGTCTTTCTACAATATGCGACTAGTTCAGTCCTTCTCAGGGGGGGGTAGGTTTCTTCCAGCTTCGTCTTCGGTACACTTCCATGGCTGGTCGGTTTCTTTATTCCTCACCGTCTCGCCCGTGTGGAAATAAAGAGAAAGGAGACGTGGCAGTTAGCTCTCTGCTCGACATAGTATGCTGGCAATGGGGTAGGGTGTGCGGGTAACATGCGTGAGGAGGAGTAAAACCGTCACCATCAGACAAACAATAGAACACTAACCCGAGTGGTGTGGTGCAGAGTGCTCAAAGTAAATGATTGCCCTGAAACGACGGCCCCTCCCTCACCCTCCGCTACCCAGTTCCCTCTTTTTTTAAATGTAGGATATCTTTAAATTGGCCCCGTACCTGGCTTAGCCGTGCGTCTCCCTGAGCGTGACTGGGCGATGCGTGGGGACGGTGGCCTCCTGGCTTCTCCTTCGGCGATCCTTCGGGGACTTCCTCTTGGTCCGGGGTTCCGTTGTCAGCTCTCCTTCTCCCGGCTTCTCCTTGTCTTCCCTCCTGTTTTGCGTCTTCGGTCATTTTCTCCTCCAGTCGGCTTCCTCTCCTCAGCTCGATGTCGCTTCGGTTCGCCAACAACTTCGCGTCTTCCGGGTCCTCCCTTTGTTCTGTTGAGGCCAGTGAGGATAGACCGACGACCTGTGATGTCAGGGGGGTGTGTACAATGTCCGGGAAGTCCAGGCTTCCCCTAAAGGGCGCAGACCAGTCCTGTAGAGGAGACTGAGTGTCAGTCACAGGGAATATCATAGGCGACTCCGTGACCCCATGACAGTAACCATGCTTGATTTCAAATATGAAACGAACTGGATGCCACTTGCTACTTTGCACACATCAGCCTCTCATTCAGGTCCGGGTCGTCACATTGGATTTCAAAGTCATAAAGCATTTTGTTTCACAGGTGAGTACATTTTTCTTTCTTGTACCTTGTTATAATTACCTTCAGCATTGTACCTTGTTGTTGCTGCCTTTTCTATTGTACTTAGTTGTTGCTGCCTTTTGCGTTGTACCTGGTTATCGCTGCCTTTTGCATAGTACCTGATTGTCCCTGTCTTTAGCTTTTGCTTTGCATGGATGATGGCTATGTCTATGGATCAGCATGGTATTTCATCTTTGGACTTACAAGCATGTTCTAGGGGGCTTTTCTAACTATGCTCTACTGCGAGTTATTAACTTCTTTGAAGGATCTCACATGGGCTGGAGTGAGGCTTGGACTCCACATAGTCCAACTGCAGGCTGCTTCACATTGACTTGGGGCACATGTGGCCCGCAAAAGCAGTTTGTGTGTGCTTACAACTCTCAGGAGAGCAGTCTTGTTTCTTTAGGGCACGTATTCCCTACTCGTCATCAGTTGGCATATCCTCCCCAGCCCGGGAGCATGCAAAATGAACACATCATACACGGAGCTCAGTAACAGACGTCTTTATTTTTCAGCATACAACATTCATACAACATTCTCCTTACATCATAACCATTAATAACCACACCTTAACACACCCAAGCCAATTATGTAAGTCCTCTCTTGAGTCCACCCGGAACAGCAAGGTCCCACGACACTACACTGACCACTGCTTCAACCCTTCGTGTTGCTGCACCACATATGCATATTGCAGCAGCATACCATGCAGCAGTGCATGTAGGCCCAATCAGTGTTGCAACATGCAAGAGTGCAGAAACTAACTGGGAACCCTGGATTCAGAGGACATGGATAGATCTACTTAAACAGACCTGATCACTTACCTCCTACAGGTTTGGATTAGATACCATTCAGCACTCTTTGGGAAATATGGTGGAACTCAGTCAGTCAGTCAGAATATCTTTATTCGACTTATTCCAAGTCATACAAAGAAACAAAAACAAAAAACCATGAAAAGGGATACATACATACATAACCCTACAATTGCCTAAAAAACATCAATCTGGATGCATATTATAAATACTAAATACAAGATTAAATAAAAAATACATTTTTCGATTCATATCAAAAGAAAAACATAACAACTTTAAAAAGCTTTTTAAGGCGAAATTTGGCCACCCGTTTTTGCCCTCGCAGCGGCCACTAAAAAGTTAGCAATACAGAAAGTTGTGCGGGGATTTGTCAGGAGCTGTAAGTAGAGCAGCGCCGGACGCACCTGTGTAAAACCCACTTCTTTCAGGATGGGGAGCAAATATTTTTTCCTCTGCTCATGATACAAGCTACAAAACATGACAAAGTGCATTGTGTCCTGCACAGAAAAGTGATCACAACTGCATGGGGGGGGGCTAGGTCTGGCTTCTGCCAGGACTTAAAAGAACCTAAGTAAAAGTGTAACAGGTTAAACCTGAATTTGATTAGTAAAAACCTGTGATAAGGGAATGTGACAAAACTAAGGTAAGGTGCGAGGGAGGGTACACTCACCAAGAGGTTGTGTGCCCTAACTGCTGGCTTCAGCAGTTCAACTTCCTCGCGGCGCGCTTCCTTCATTTCCCTGAATGACTTTTTTATATGGCCTATGTCCAGAGCCCTGATTTTATCTGGGCTTGAGAAGAGTTGTGGACGGCCCAATTCAGTAAATGATTTAGTTAAATAGGCCAGCCATGGGATACTACTGTGTTTATCAAGTGATAAGACATCCTTCAATATTATGTGGTTCAAAGGAAGGTCTTCGTTCAACCACATTTTCAGCCACAGGGTCAGGGGCGCTAAACTCAATAGATCTGACAGGTAGGGTAAGCCCACCTCTTTGTGGATGGAATAGGTCGGGGTTGACTGGGGAACAGAGAGAAGAGATCTTATAAATCTATTTTCTGCTCTCTGAATGGGGTCAAGATTTACGTACCCCCACAAAGGGGATCCATATAGTGCAATGGCCACAGGTTTACACTTATAGATTTTTAAAAGGGCTTCCATGGGCCTGGCTCCCAGCTTACCAGCAAAACCCAAGAGCGCTGAGGAAGATCTAGTGACCGCCAGCCTCTTTGCTCTTATCTGTGGCCCCCATTTACCTTTCTGGTCAAACAGTACACCCAAATAGGGGAATGTGGTTACCTTAGACACCGGGACCCCTCTGCAAAAGAATGATTTATGCCTTTTTTTGGTATGCTCACGCCCCATTACCATCGTGTGTGATTTGGCAACATTAACCTTAAGGTCCAAATTATCCATGAAGGAGCCAAAGGCGTCCAAGAGGCGCTGGAGTCCTACCCCAGTGCGGGCGATCAACACGGCGTCATCCGCGTACAGGAGTGCCGGGATATGGACATCTCCTGCACGTGGAACGTCCGCGTCCTGGTCTCGCAGGTGTGCCCCCAGCCCATTAATGTAGATGGTAAAAAGCGTGGGGGCTAAAATGCAGCCTTGCCGTACCCCCTTTAGAGATTTAAAAAGTGGGGTACATCTACCATTGTTTGACACTCGGACGGCTGCAAAAAGCTCCAATATGGTGGAACTAAAAATTGGCAAAGATACTGGCACATCTTCACTACTGAATTTGGTTTGGTGTTTGCATTCCTTGTGAAAGGCTGCACACAGTGTCAATAGTGTATGGTATGTCTCCAGCTACGGAAGCCGAATAAAGGTCAGCAACGTCCATCACCACCCCCTTTTGTACCGCTTTGTTCGCCAATAGTTGGTAGGGTATGCGCAGACGTGAGTCCCTTGCTCACTTTGCCACTGGATTCAAGGAAGCCTGGCTGAAGAAGGCTGTAATGCCAGAAACCGGTCCTAGGAAGCTTGTTTCAGGTCCAGGGAGGGCATGGCTTTGGCAGTCTGGGCTGGACTGTTCCCATGAGGCACAGGGTCAGACTGATTTGCATACGATCATGTCTGAACTTGGGTGGCAGAGTGGGCTAAAGAACGGTGATGGATCAAACCCAGATCTGTTGACTGGGTGTGAGTATTTGATTGGTTCAGATGCTCCGTCCATCACCACCCCCTTTTGTACCGCTTTGTTCGCCATAAGTTGCCAGGGTATGCTCAGACGTGAGTCCCTTGCTCACTTTGCCACTGGATTCAAGCAAGCCTGGCTGAAGACAGCTGTAATGCCAGAAACCGGTCCTAGGAAGCTTGTTTCCGGTCCAGGGAGGGCATGGCTTGCCAGTTCGGGCTGGACTGTTCCCATGAGGCACAGGGTCAGACTGATTTGCATATGGCCATGTCTGAACTGGGGTGGCAGAGTGGGCTAAAAAACGCTGATGGATCAAACCCAGATATGTTGACTGGGTGTGAGTGTTTGATTGGTTCAGAT
This sequence comes from Lissotriton helveticus, assembly GCF_964261635.1. Taxonomy (NCBI): domain Eukaryota; kingdom Metazoa; phylum Chordata; class Amphibia; order Caudata; family Salamandridae; genus Lissotriton; species Lissotriton helveticus. The sequence goes on from NC_136072.1 coordinate 657,643,113, forward strand.
GCTCCGTCCATCACCACCCCCTTTTGTACCGCTTTGTTGGCCAATAGTTGGCAGGGTATGCTCTGACGTGAGTCCCTTGCTCACTTTGCCACTGGATTCAAGCAGGCCTGGCTGAAGACGGCTGTAATGCCAGAAACCGGTCCTAGGAAGCGTGCATCCGGTCCAGGGATGGCATGGCTTGGCAGTTCGGGCTGGACTGTTCCCATGAGGCACAGGGTCAGACTGATTTGCATATGGCCATATCTGAATTGGGGTGGCAGATTGGGCTAAAGAACGGTGATGGATCAAACCCAGATCTGTTTACTGGGTGTGAGTGTTTGATTGGTTCAGATGCTCCGTCCATCACCACCCCCTTTTGTACCGCTTTGTTCGCATAAGTTGCCAGGGTATGCTCAGACGTGAGTCCCTTGCTCACTTTGCCACTGGATTCAAGCAAGCCTGGCTGAAGATGGCTGTAAAGCCAGAAACCGGTCCTAGGAAGCTTGTTTCCGGTCCAGGGAGGGCATGGCTTGGCAGTTCGGGCTGGACTGTTCCCATGAGGCACAGGGTCAGACTGATTTGCATATGGCCATGTCTGAACTGGGGTGGTAGAGTGGGCAAAAGAACGGTGATAGATCAAACCCACATCTGTTGACCAGGTGTGAGTGTTTGATTGGTTCAGATGCTCCGTCCATCACCTCCCCCTTTTGTACCGCTTTGTTCGCCATAAGTTGGCAGGGTATGCTCAGACGTGAGTCCCTTGCTCACTTTGCCACTGGATTCAAACAAGCCTGGCTGAAGACGGCTGTAATGCCAGAAACCGGTCCTTGGAAGCTCATTTCCGGTCCAGGGAGGACATGGCTTGGCAGTTCGGGCTGGACTGTTTCCATGAGGCACAGGGTCAGACTGATTTGCATATGGCCATGTCTGAACTGGGGTGGTAGAGTGGGCTAAACAATGCTGATGGATCAAACCCAGATCTTATGACTGGGTGTGAGTGTTTGATTGGTTCAGATGCTCCGTCCATCACCACCCCCTTTTGTACCGCTTTGTTCGCCAATAGTTGGCAGGGTATGCTCAGACGTGAGTCCCTTGCTCACTTTGCCACTGGATTCAAGCAAGCCTGGCTGAAGACGGCTGTAATGCCAGAAACCGGTCCTAGGAAGCGTGCATCCGGTCCAGGGAGGGCATGGCTTGGCAGTTCGGGCTGGACTGTTCCCATGAGGCACAGGGTCAGACTGATTTGCATATGGCCATGTCTGAATTGGGGTGGCAGAGTGGGCTAAAGAACGGTGATGGATCAAACCCAGATCTGTTGACTGGGTGTGAGTGAGTCTTTGGTTCAGATGCTGCGTCCATCACCACCCCCTTTTGTACCGCTTCACATTGACTTGGGGCACATGTGGCACGCACGAGCAGTTTGTGTGTGGTTGCAACTCTCAGAGAGAGCAGTCTTGTTTCTTTAGGGCACGTATTCCCTACTCGTCATCAGTTGGCATATCCTCCCCAGCCCAGGAGCATGCAAAATGAACACATCATACACAGAGCTCAGTAACAGATGTCTTTATTTTTCAGCATACAACATTCATACAACATTCTCCTTACATCATAACCATTAATAACCACACCTTAACACACCCAAGCCAATTATGTAATTCCTCTCTTGAGTCCACCCGGAACAGCAAGGTCCTAGTACTCAGTCTCATGACACCACACTGACCACTCCTTCACCCCTTCGTGTTGCTGCACCACATATGCATACTGCAGCAGCATATCATGCAGCAGTGCATGTAGGCCCAATCAGTGTTGCAACATGCAAGAGTGCAGAAACTCACTGGCAAACCCGGATTCAGAGGACATGGATAGATCTACTTAAACAGACCTGATGACTTACCACCTACAGGTTTGGATTAGACACCATGCAGCACTCTTTGGGAAATATGCTGGAACCAAAAATTGGCAAAGATACTGGCACATCTCCACTACTGAATTTGGTGTGATGTTTGCATTCCTTGTGAAAGGCTGCACACAGTGTCAATAGTGTATGGTATGTCTCAAGCTACGGAAGCAGAATAAAGGTCAGCAACAAGCAGAAAGAGGCAAAATAGAGATCGGAAATTAGCAGAAAGAAGCTAGATAAAGGTCTGCAATGAGCAGAAAGTGGCAAAATAGAGATCAGAAATTAGCAAAAGGATGCATATTCAAAGTCAGAAACTACCAGAAAGAGGCAAAATAAAGGCCGGCAACAAGTAGGAAGAGGCAAAAGAGAGATTAGATATAAGCAGACAGAGGCAAAATAAAGGCCAGCAAAGAGCAGGTAGAGGTATAATAGAGATCAGAAACATGTAGAAAGAGGTAAAATAGCGGTTAGAAAGAAGCAGAAGGAGGCAAATTAGATGTCAGAAATGAGTAGAAAGAGGCAAACTAAAGATCAGTAATGAGGAGAAAGTTAAGATACATGTCAGAAAGTAGCAGAAAGAGGGACAATAAAAGTCAGAAGCTAGAAGAAAAGGCAAAAAAAGCCAGCAATGAGCAGAGAGAAGCAAAATAACGAGCAGAAAGAGGCAAAATAAAGGTCAGACATGAGTAGCAAAAAATACATAAAACGAACAGAGAATGTACAGAACCCACTCTGACACTCATGCACCCACTCACAGAACAATTCAGTCACTGTTACTCTCACTAAGATACCCAGCAAGGCATATATATACAGAATCACTCATAATCTCTCTCACCCACTCACAGATCTACCCAGAGACTCACGCACTGACTCACAGACTCACTTAGAGACTAACGCACCCACTCACAGACCCACTCAGAGCCTTATGCACCCACTCAGACACTCATGCAGTCACGCACATACTGACTGACACACTCACGTAGGCACTTGCAAACCCACTCAGACACTCTCACACCCAATCACAGACCCACTCAGACACTTATACACCCACTCACAGACTCACTTCGACACTCAGACACCCACTCATACATGCAGTGAGACACTCACTGACCCATTTTGACACTAATGCACTCACTCACAGACTGACTCACACACCCATGGAGGTACTCACAAACTCCTCAGACACTCTCTCTCAAACCCACTTACAGACTTACTCAGACACTCATGCACCCAATCAGAAACTCATGCACCAACTCACAGACCCACTCAGACACTCATGCACCGAATCACACACCCAGTGAGAGACTTATGGAGCCACTCCCAGGCCCACTTAGATACTCACACACAATGAGACACTCACACACTCACTCATACACCCACACAGTCATACAATCGCTATAAAAAGTTACAAGTTACTGTTAGGAAATAACATAAAAAAACTCTTAGAAATTAACTCAAAAACATAGGTTACAGGGACATTATACTTAGGAAATGCAACTTAAAAACGTTAGAAGTTCACTTGAAAAACCAAAGGTTACAGGGATGTTACAGTTAGGAAACAGAATTAAATAAAACTGAGAAACACATTGAAAATAACAAAGATTACAGGGACATTATAGTAAGGAAATAGTTTGTAAAAAAACCTTAGAAATTCACTGAAAAAACGAAAGTGCACAGGGGCATTATATTTAGGCTCACATTTCACTCGTACAAAACCAGTGAAATTTAGCAGTTATAGTTAACTGAGCTAACTATAATCTTACGTCCCAAAATGCACTGCTTATGACCTCACATATTACATCACTCATGACATGGTCATTGACATCACTGATGACTTCTCAAATGACATCACTGATTACATCATCCAGTGGGTATGAGTGTTTTCTAAATGTTTATGAATGTTAAACATATATACAAAAGTGCTACAAAAGTAAAAATAGCATACTAGGTGTTCTACTAATAAGTAATGAGTGGTACTGCCTCCTCCTTGGCTCTAAAGTCTGCCTCTGTGTACCTGCTACAAGTGTGAACCAGCATGAAAGAAGGTTAGAAGCCCCTGACCTCCACAAAAACAGCAGAAGCATCCCATCTCTAAGGTACTGACTAAGTAAATAGAGTACTTGTGGTGGCGGGGGGGGGGGGCAGCTAATTCTTTTAGGATACTCAAACCACAACAAAATGATTATAAAGTAGGTAGCCAGTATAAAAACTAAAGTAGGGGGATCCCCAATATGAATGACTCTTTTCTGGAAAAAGCGGTTAGTGCTGTTGGTAAAGAAATTGACTTAACCGAGAGATGCCTGTCCCTGGAGTGCTCTGGAGGGATCTCCCCTTTCATTCAAGGTGCCCGAGATAGTGAAGTCCCTAGATCTGGGCAGCACGACGTGGACAAGGACAAGTCAGTACCTGAAACTCTAATTGAGAGGAGCTCTTCTAATTGGAACAGATGTTCCCAAGCTTAGCTAGGAGGTCCTAGTTATTTCACCATCAGAAAATAGTCTCTGGCTACAAATTGTAAGAAGAAGTCAAGGTGAATAACAGTATTAGTATCAACATCCTTAGACCTGAAGCCTGGCGCAGGGGCTGTAAACCATTCTGAAGTTGGTACAGTTCTGTCCATGTAGCAGGAGCAACTGGAGGTCTCCCAAAAGGGGATTTTTTCCCCAGTCTAAGAATGTTAAATCAGCTGATATAGTAACCCGGGATGGCACTCCCTCCTCTAGGGGTGATAGTACCAGTGTGGCAACAAGCGATGGCGGTTCTGGTTTCCCTGTATTGCATATGCTGTCTGATAAGCCATTAGGCATTCCAGCTCAGGTTTCTAGTGTACCTAATACTGTTGCCCACACCCTAATTTTGCACAACATATTAAGGCCTCCTCAGTCTGTATCAAGGCATCCTCAATTGCCAGTGAATAATTTGTCACCTGTGTGTTGTCCCTGTGTTATAGTATTAGCAGTTGTCCCCCCCAGTGTTAAAGGCCTCCCAAGAGTCTCCTACCCAGCATCAAAATAAAGTATGCCATTGGTTGGTTGAAAACTCAAATTGTAATGTGCTGTACCATAACAATATTTTAATGGTGCACCGTGTGACTAGGGCTGCTCCTTCCCTCAAGACCATTCAAGGGTATTGTGATATTGTGAATTTTAGGCATTCAACAATTGTGGGGAGGATTTTATCTCAGTATTTTCAGCCTTTAACTTTAAACAGTGATGTTTGCATTCTTCAGCTTGGATTTTTCTACAGGCTTCTCCTTTTTGTGCCACACATAGAGGAGCCCCAAGGCCCCTCAATGCGATTAATGAATAATAATTTCAACATTGAATGTTTCAACCAATTTGCACCTTTAGCGAATCTGGAGGAACAGGATTGACAACCCGAGGACCCCCAGTTTGTGGCCCAATCTCCAGTAGCAGCAATCCAAGGATAGGATTTTGTTGTAGGGATGTTCAGTGGAAGAGTAGTGATTAAACTCTTTCTTGCCCAGTTATGATGGACACTATGGCTAAAACAAGCCATATTAGTTTGTTACATTTTAATAATAATCCATCTTCAGTTAGGGACCTCAGGGGGTCGATCCATTTGAAATTCGTTGTATTACTGTGATTAGTTGGAATGTGGCCAGAGTCAAAAGTAAGGAAATTATCCCAGATTGGCTTGCCTTTACAAACCAGTATGATTTTATCATTCTTCAGGAAACGTGGGCTGTATCACCTATAACATGCAATGTTATTTAGGCCCGGCTATTGCCTCCCCTTATGGAACAACTAAAGATGGTCTTGCCATCTGGGTCAAGCTCAATCTTAGGCTCAAAGTGTCTGCTGTAAATACAGGTAGCCCTGCATTTCAGGCTTTGTTAATTATAGACTGTAGTAGTTAATTTAGTTTTTATGTAGATACTTTTTATAATAATGATTTGTCGAATGCTTATATCAATTTGTTTCATGAGTTATTTGATTATGTAATGGCTTTGAAACCCCAGGGGGTAAATAACGTATCCCTCCTGAGGATCTTACTTTGTGGGGAATATTGATGGTAAGATAGGGACTGAATTTGATTAACTGGGTCCATAAATCACCAGTATTGATATCGGTACAGGGGACAACAGGAGTGTGGATTTAAGGGATTTAATTGCACGAAATGACTTTGAGGATGTTGTAAATTATTTTGGGGGATTGCTAGAGCAAGCCAACGTTCAGAGGTGAGGGGCAAGTGTCCTTTATTGATTATATGTTTACCTCTAAACATTTTTTGCTGTGGTGTCAGCAAGGTACTGTAATTGAAACTCATTGGAGAGACCATAATGCCTTTCTCGCTGAAGAAGTCTTTCCATTAGATAGGGATAGAAGCCCCATATCGAATGATGGTATTAATAATTTGATGGATTAAGGGTGGTATGGTTTCTCAAAGATTTCTCTGCAGCATTAAATGCCCTATTGAAGAAGAATCTTCTGGCTTTTCTTACCTGTCTGTATAATGGAACTACTGAAGAGAAGTTCTAACCCTTTCAACAACTAGTTATTATCATTAACACCTTCCATGCTCATGACAAGCTCAGCTCGTCATGCAGTACTGTGCTCCTGTGCTCATGACGAGCTCAGCTCGTCATGATCACACCCGTTTTTATTGCTGTCCAGCAAAGCATGGGAATCGCTCTAGCAGCGATGCGGTTAAGAACTCCCTACTGAAACCTCTTGCACCTGTGATTGACTACCCTTGGTGTTTCGATGGGAATTGTTCCACAGTGAATCTGAGAAAGATGTTAGCCAGCTCCCCCAATGATACAGGGATGATCTGGAAGGTTAGGAAGTTGTATAGGCTAACTCTTAAAGGAAAATCAAAGGTGGTGATGGACGGAGCGTTGACAATACAAGCACTCACCCCCAGTCAACTGATCTGGGTTTAATCCATCACCGTTCTTTAGCCCACTCTGCCACCCCAGTTCAGACATGGCCATATGCAAATCAGTCTGACCCTGTGCCTCATGGGAACAGTCCAGCCCGAACTGCCAAGCCATGCCTTCCCTGGACCGGAAACAAGCTTCCTGGGACCGGTTTCTGGCATTGCAGCCGTCTTCAGCCCGGATTGCTTGAATCCAGTGGCAAAGTGAGCAAGGGACTCACGTCTGAGCATACCCTGCCAACTTATGGCGAACAAAGCAAAACTAAAGGTGGTGATGGACGGAGCGTTGACAATACAAGCACTCACCCCCATTCAACTGATCTGGGTTTAATCCATCACCGTTCTTTAGCCCACTCTGCCACCCCAGTTCAGACATGGCCATATGCAAACCAGTCTGACCCTGTGCCTCATGGGAACAGTCCAGCCAGAACTGCCAAGTCATGCCTTCCCTGGACCGGAAACAAGCTTCCGAGGACCGGTTTCTGGCATTGCAGCGGTCTTCAGCCCGGATTGCTTGAATCCAGTGGCAAAGTGAGCAAGGAACTCACGTCTGAGCATACCCTGCCAACTTATGGCGAACAATCCGTCCATCACCACCTTTGGTTTTTCTTTGTTCGCCCTAAGTTGGCAGGGTATGCTCAGACGTGAGTCCCTTGCTCACTTTGCCACTGGAGTCAAGCAAGCCCGGCTGAAGACGGCTGTAATGCCAGAAACCGGTCCTGGGAAGCTTGATTCTGGTCCAGGGAAGACATGGCTTGGCAGTTCGGGCTGGACTGTTCCCATGAGGCACAGGGTCAGACTGATTTGCATATGGCCATGTCTGAACTGGGGTGGCGGAGTGAGCTAAAGAACGGTGATGGATTAAACCCAGGTCAGTTGACTGGGGGTGAGTGTTTGTATTGTCAACGCACCGTCCATCACCGCCTTTGGTTTTCCTAACTCCTAAAGGAAGCATGTATTGTTTCTCTAGGATTGGGAGACATTAGAACAGGGTGCTTTGCAAAATAGTTGCAAGACATTTTGGGGAACAGTTAATTGATTATCCCTGAGAAACACTCCCCTGAACGCACTTTTATTATGAGCAGGATTGGGTGGAGAATTGTACAGGTATAAATTCTGTAAAGAGAGATAGCGAGTGTGAATGTGCAATGAAGCAGCGTCTTACCTTTCCCACACCCATACAGGTAACTGTTCAAGAGGTTGAAGCGGGCATACGAGTTGGCACCAGTGGTAAGTCGCCAGGCCAGGATGGGATACTTATTGATCTTTTTAAATGAAACTCGGATCTCTGGGGACCACTTTTTGTGAACATTTTTAATAACTCCCTATGTTATTAGATCCTAGAGTACTGGGCCATGTCCGGGATTGTACCAATTTTTAAGGAAGGAGATAGGGGATTACCCAAATGCAATAGGTCCATTTCCTTGGTGGATAATTCTGTAAAGATATTGGAGAGGGTTATTTTGAGGTGTTTGCAGACATGGGCCATAGACAATAACATTTTATTTGTAAATTAATATGTTTATCGACTGGGACTGGGTACAGTGGATGAGTGCCTGAACTTACATCTGATGGTAAGTAAGTATACTGTTGCCAGGTGCTATCTGATGTACCTAGCCCTTAAGGACCTTTCTACCGCCTTTGATTGCATCAATAGCACTAAATTATGGTTGATGTTAATCAACATGGGGTTAGATATTACATTGGTAAATTTTCTGAATGGTCTACTTGAAAATCTAAGTGCTAAGGTACAATATGGCCAACCTGAAGAACTTTCTGATACATTTCCACTAGTCAGTGTCATGCGTGAAGGTTGCGATATGTTTTATCGGATTTAACTAAGTATGTTCCAAAAATTGCTAACGTAGCTGTTCCGGACATATTATATGCTGATGATGCGGTGTTAATGGCCAGAACACTGCGTGTTCTTCGCAGATTGTTTGAATCATTTGTGTCTTTCATGAATATGTTAGATATGAAAACTAATTATGAGACAATCTCATATTATTGCATGTGGTCCTGGTAAAAATAAGTCCTGTCTGCACTAGACCTGAGTGGAAAGCAGCCAACAGCAGTTACAAGCATCTGTTATTTAGGCCTGGTATTTAATGCTATTAATTCATGGCAGTCACAAGTAAACATTGCGCAGTGAAAACTTGGGAGGGTAGCGGGCTCACTTTTTAATTAAGCTAGGAGAGATGTGCGGACTACAATCTCCCCTTGTCTTAAAATGTATATGATGAAATGCGTGCCCCCTGCTTCTCATGGAGCTGGGGTTTGGGCATTTCACAACACCACCCCGTTCAGGTGGAGGAAAGTTCAGCTATTGCTGACTGCCTGAACATGGACAGGGAGCTTTCTTTCCCTAGGATGAGTTATGTGCGTAAATCTTTAGTTGATATTAACCTTCCAGAACTATTCAGTGCCCTTGGCTTGCTTATTAAAGCCACTAAAAAAGTGGTTAAGCAGAGCTTTGCAGAAGACATTTCCTCTCTGCGGTTACAGGAGATTGCAAGTAAGCATAATGTCTGCCATTATTATTCTGTTTGCTACAAGTGACATTGATTTGTATCTTGAGCTAGACTTAACCCAATGGGAGTGATCACTCCTATTTAGATTTAGGTTGGGGTCGTCTGGCGTCTGCTATGTTTTTGTAATTTGGAAGGTGCATGTAGTAAGGAACTCCTCTCATGTTCTTATAATGAACTGGCAGGACAGTCTTTGCTATATTTTATGTTTTTTTGTGGCATTTACCAGTGATTTCTTCAGTCATGTCTTAAACCAATACTGACCAAATTAGCCTTTCGGAAATGTAGAGTTGAACTAATCTATCTTCAAATGATGAATAATCCAGATATTTGTTTTATTGTTTGGTGCTTCCTTAAGTTGGCCACATGCAGTAGAAAAACCATCGAGCGGATGTATTGGGGTCTTTTAGTTATTTTAACCACGTTTTATAGTATCTATATTTCCTGAATTGTTATGGCTTTAATATTTGATTTATTGCATTGCACTGAGATCAGTGTATTGTGACATTGAACGTCCATTTGTATTTTATTGTATTTTTTGATGTGCTTTTTAAAATCTTTTTAAAGCTCAAATAAAGATTTATTGAATTGAATTGAGTGATACTATTTCTAACATACATTATGTGTGTGGCTGTGTATATCTGTGTGTGATTGCTTGTCTGAGTGGTTGTATGGGTGTGCAAGTGGGTATGTGAGTTGCTGTATGATCCTGTAAGTGGGTGTGGGTATAGCTGTGTAGGCGACTGAGTGGCTGTCTGAGTGACTGTATTGATGAGTGAGTGGGTGTGTCAGTGGCTATATGGGTAAGTAAGTGTCGCTGTGGTTGGATGAGTGGGTGTGTAAGTGACTGTATGGGTGACTAAGTGGGTGTCCGAATGGTTATATGAATGAGTGACCTGCTTTGTAGGTGGCTGTATGGGTGAGTTAGTGGGTGTTTGAGTGGGTCTTTGGTTAAGTGAGTTGATGTGTGAGTTGATGTATTGAAGCATAAGTGTATGTGTGAATTGATGTATGGATGTGTGAGTGCTTGTATGGATGTGTGAATGGGTATATAAGTGGTTATGTGGGTATGTGAGGGAGTGTATGAGTACCTGTATGATGAATGAATATCTGTATGGGTGAGTGAGTGGCTGTGTGATTGGATATACAGGTGAATGAGTGGGTGTATAAGTAGCTGTATGAGTGAGTATGGCTGTGTGAGTGGCTTTATGGATAGGTACCTTATACAAGTAGCTGTATAGGTGAGTGAGGGGTTTTGTCAGTGACTGTATGAGTGAGTGAAAGGGAGTGGCCCTATGGATCAGTGAGTAGCTGTGTGAGTACTGGCATGCGTCTGTGAATGGTATGTGAGTAATTGTGTGGGTAGGTGAGTGGGTGTATGAAATGTTGTAATCGGGTGTGAATGGGTATGTGAGTGCCTCTCTGGATGATGTAATCGGTGATGTAATTAGAGATGTCATCAGTGATGTCTCTGAGCATGTCATGGGTGATGTAATATGTGAGGTCATAAGCAGTGCAGTGCGGAGGCTCAAGATATAGCTAGCTCTGGAAACTATGACTGCTGAATTTCATTGCTGAATTTGAGCCTAACTACAATTGCTCTATAACCAAATTGAATTTCCAAGGTAATTTTATATTCAATTTCTGTTCTATAATGTCCTTGTAACCTTTTTTTTAGTACATTTCTAAGTTTTTTTTAATGTTGTATCCTTACTATAGTGTCTTCGTAAACTTTGTTTTTAACTGAATTTCTAATGTTTTTTAAATGTTATTTCCCAATTGTAACCTGTAACCTTGGAGACTGAGTGTGTGCATGAGTGTCTCACTGGTGTGTGACTGGGTGTATGAGTGTCTGAGTGGGTCTGTGAGTAGGTGCATGAGTCTTTGAATGAGTGCATGAGTGTCTGAGTCATTGTCTCAGTGGGTCCGTGAGTAGGTGTGAGAGTGTTTCAATGGGTTTGCAAGTGCCTAACGCAAGAGAATGGGGATCAAAGCATAGATGCCCGCACCAGTCTTAACATCCTATGGTTTAAACACCAAACAAGGTGCAAAGAGCTTGGGACACAATCCCCTAGGTCCCAATATAGAGAACCAGAAGAGACCTCACTGGTTCCTCTAGTACCATACAACAAAAACAGCTCAGCACACTTATAGATATTAAATGTGAACAGTCCACAGTGAGATGAGTTTATAACAAAATTGTTTTTTAAAGAAGAGTCGATATGTTCTTTCGATATTTGAAATTCATCCTTTATTCACACTTTTTTTGCAACCGCCAACGCGTTTCATCCACAATCTGACTTCTTCAGGGTTGAAAATACGTGTATCCAAACACTGTATATGTACTGATTCGAAAAGGCTCAATTAAAAGTGTATCTGTGAATAAATGCACCCGTCTCTGCGCGATCGTCTGGCTCGAAAGGAAGTTCTCGAGTGCTTCCATGAGTGTGTGTCAGTCTGTGAGTGACTGCATGAGTGCCTAAGTGTGTCTGTGTGTAGGTAAATGAGTCTCTGAGTGGGTATGTAAGTTTATGCATGTGTGTCTGGGTGGGACTGTAAGTGGGTTTATGAATGTCTGGGTGGGACTGTGAATGGGTACGTCAATCTCTGAGTGGGACTGTGAGTAGGTGTATGAGTCTCTGAGTGGATCTGTGAGCTGGTGTATGAGTGTCTCAGTGGATCTGTGAGTGAGTGCATGAGTCTCCCAGTGGGACTGTATGTGGGTGGGTCCGTAGGTTTCTGTATGGGACTGTGAGTTGCCATGTGGGTCTCTGAGTGGGTGAGTGAGTGCGTGTATGAGTCTCTCAATGGATCTGCGAATAGATGCATCAACCTGGGCCCAGCAACAACATAGTGGGGCAGGGGCCACATGGCCCCCCTTTCTGGGCTGATTAAGCCCCCAGGAACCCCATCCTCCAGGGCCAAGCCATAATAAAGAGGAGGAGGGTGGCCACACAAACCCCTTCTCAAGGCAGATTTCGACCCCAGGGACCATATCCTAGGAGCCCGGCCTTAAATTGTATATTTTTAATGGGGAAGAGGACTGTGTGGCCCATCTCTCCTGGCTGATTTTGGCCCCATGGACAACATCCCCCACAGCCTGGCCTTAAAAATGTAAAAAAAGAATATTGTGTAGGGGAGCTATGCGAACACCCATCCCCCGGCTGATTTTGGCTTAGGGACCGGCCATAAACAAATGGGGAGGAGGTCCAAGGTCCCTATACCTGGGCCTATTTTGGCCCGGGGACCCCATCCTGCAGCTGCTATCAATGTCTCCTAGGTTCCCTGGGTACCCATTGTGCAGCATGAGGACCGCGGGAGCCAGCATTGCTGCTGCACAGAGGCAGCTGCTGGAAACACAGCTCCCTCCATGCAGGAACAATCGTTTCATCTCATTCCCTGCCTACATATCTTCAGACAAAGAATGAGATGAAACTTGGGCTTCTAGCAGGCAAGAGCACTTCGACAGCTCCTGCCTGATGGAACCAGAGTGTTTGCTTTTGCTTGGCAGGAGCTGTCAAACCTCCCGCCAAGGAAAAGCAAACAGCTATGTCCCTGGGGTGGACTCCCCGGGACATAGCATAAGCGGGCCGTGGTTGGGGCCCCCAGGGCCATGTATGGCTCCAGGAGGTGGGGCATGCAGCCCTCTCCTTTCCTGTTCACAGGCCGTTCTGGAGAGGTGGTGGTCCCCGGGGGCCTTTGTGGCACAGGAGGGAGGTGCGGCCCCTCTCTCATTTAAAAATAAATATTTGATCCCAAGGAGGTGGTGGTCTCTGGGGCCCAGGGGGTCTGCGGGGCCATCCCATTGTGTTTTTTAGCCCAAAGAATGTGGTGGTCCCTATGGCTTAGGAGGGTTTGATGCGGCCCCACCAACAATGTTTGTTTTGCCCTGGGGTGGTGGTGATCCCCTGGGCTCAGGGGGTCTGCGTGGCCCCATCATTGTTTGTTAGCCCTGTGGAGGAGGTGGTCATCTGAGGAAAATTGAATTTTGCCCTGTCATGTGTCCCTACGTGTTCCCCATCCTATGTTATATGTGCATGATTAATATGCATATTTACTCCTTTGCCCGAATAAAGACGCAATTACAGTTGTGTCCAACGTCAGTATGCCAGTTATCCAGTCCTCCTGAAAGCAACAAGTATTAGGCCTATGTTGCCAACGTCTTTACCTTGTGCACGTTAATTCATCGAGTTGTCCCCGTTTCTAGGCCTCACAGGACCCGGACACCAGCTTCAAGCCTCAAGTCTCCTGAAACCACTCCGAGGAGTGATGCAGCCCCTCCCGCATCCCTGACCCTTCACTTACTTTCTGCCAAGCAGCGCGGTGCCCGGCCTGGTCTGCCTGCCTGTCTGCCAAGAATATGTTATGCCTCTAGTTATCAGTTCAGCTCCCCGGCTTCACATTCCTAGCTAACGAACCGCATAAACATCTTCGTCTATAAGTCTAGTCTTCCTGTCTCCATGCAAGAGAATTACTGAATTAATGTCCATAGAAGATTCATAGCACACGCAATACATTACGAAATATATGCATGCACTAGCCTTAGTGACAAGTAGCCTTTGCCCTGATGACTTTTAGATTCAAGCAACATGTTCTCCAAACACGAGATACCAGATATGCTATAGGTACATGTCGTTCTGACATCCCAGACTTTAGTCTCCTCTTCTAGTGCCAGAAGTTAGAGCCCCCAGCTCTCCCCAGTTACACGTCATGGCCCGTTTGTGCGCACCAGTAGGTTAAAGGTTCCAGCTGCCCAGGTAGCCCCCTCCATGTATCCACCCATTCATGACACTTCTGCTCCCAGTCACAGATCTGGGTTTAATCCATCGTTATTTTGCTCACTAAGCCACTCCAGTTCAGACAGCTGGCTTGGCATTTCAGGCTGGACTGTTCCCATGAGGCACAGGGTCAGACTGATTTGCATATGGACATGTCTGAACTGGGGTGGCAGAGTGGGCTAAAGAACGGTGATGGATTAAACCCAGATCTATTGACTGGGTGTGATTGTTTGATTGGTTCAGATGCTCCGTCCATCACCACCCCCTTTTGTACCGCTCTGCCCTAGGGTCAGCGCATTCTGGTGAAAAACAGAATGGCTGCTTTACAGTCGTTCTATATTTTCCCAGTGCAGGCAGCAACCCATCTGCACTTAGAAGGATATTAGAGATATGCTTGCAGGCGGTGGCAGTCAGTGACTCTGCCTCTGCTCACTAACGCACTGGAGTCAAGCTATCCTGGCTGAAGACGGCTGATAGCCAGACACCGGTCCTAGGATGCTTGATTCCGGTCCAGGGAAGACATGGCTTGGCAGTTCGGGCTGGACTGTTCCCATGAGGCACAGGGTCAAGACTGATTTGCATATGGCCATGTCTGAACTGGGGTGGCTTAGTGAGCAAAATAACGATGGATTAAACCCAGATCTGTGACTGGGGGTGAATGTTTTGCCATTGTGCAACATTCCGTCCATCATCTTGTGTGTTTTGCTGTTCACCCTATGTGGGAAGGGTATGCCCAGACGTGGGTCCCGTGCTCACTAAGCCACTGGAGTCAAGCTATCCTGGCTGAAGACGGCTGATAACCAGAAACCAGTCCTAGGATGCTTGATTCCGGTCCAGGGAAGACATGGCTTGGCAGTTCGGGCTGGACTCTTCCCATGAGGCACAGGATCAAGACTGATTTTCATATGGCCATGTCTGAACTGGGGTGGCTTAGTGAGCAAAATAACAATGGATTAAACCCAGATCTGTGACTGGGGGTGAATGTTTTGCCATTGTGCAACATTCCATCCATCATCTTGTGTGTTTTGCCCCTAGGGCAGGGCGCGATCACGGTTGCCTTGGGGGCAGTGCATTCATTGTAATAGAGCCCACTTTCATTGTTTATGCTGGGTGCACCTTTTTGAAGGAGCGCCAGGAGCAAACAGTTATAATGCGCATATTGTGTAATGTGGCCCCATATAGGACACACTTAAATCTCTCATGTGTACTACATGATTAATAGGCATAGAAGACAGCTATCAGCATTGCTGCTCACTGCCCTTAACCATAATAAATTAGAAGAATTTTGTTGTCTGAATGGTTTCACTACTATTGTTACAACAACAATACATATATATTATCTACTGGCATTCGCCAGTATGTAGTCATAGTTAGGATATAGTTTCCATCGCAAGAGCGATTTTTCATTTGCCAGTACCTTTGCTGTTCTTGTACGAATCCTCGCAAACTTTTCAAAACCAGTTTGGCACTCACTTCAGTTGCTGTCTCGAAAGTTTTGGGGTGATCCGTCAAGAGAGGGCTGAGAAAAAGGGGGATCCAGCAACACTTCTTCCCCATGTAAATTTCTATAGGAACTTCACACAAGGCTACAACCCAAACTGCTGAACGGGAGTACACCAAATTTGGGAGAAGAGTAGGTGTTGGTCCAGAAAGCGACAATTTTGGTAAATTGTGTGAATCTGTTCAGTAGTTGCAGAGATAGTTCAAGGTTTTTCAGATATACAACTGGTTCCACGACCCCACTCAAGATCTTGTGCTGAGATCTGATTGGGTGCCAACACTTCAAATCTGGAAGTGTTGGGAGCCACCTTTTGACTTGGTTAAGCTGAGTCACAGGAAGAATTGTCAAAAAAAGGGGGCAGGCCCAAAACAGAAAACAGAGGAGGGGGCCCATTCATGAAGCTATACATGGCCCTGGGGCCCGTCACCCCCCAGGGCTGGCTCCTACAATGTCCCAGGGTGCCCACCTGTGGGACAGTATAGTTTGCTATTGCTTGGCAGGAGCAATCCCACTCTCACCAAGCCATAGTATGGGTATGGCTTGTCGGATACTCATGCTATGGGTATCCCGTAGCATGGGTTACCCATAGCATGGGTTACCATGCTATGGTAACCCATGCTATGGGTTACCATAGCTCCACTTTCAGCAAGTGAGTACATTAAGAATGCTCTCGCTTGCTGAAAGTGGGGTAGTATTGCTTTTGGACAAAGGGAGCTGCATGTTCAGCAGCACCCTCTGTCCAAAAGAAATTCTGGCTCCTGCTGGACTGTGGAGCCTGCAGAGACCGCAGGGGCCTTCAATGTGTTTGGGTGCCCTTGGTGGGACCGGGGCACCCAGATTAGAGTCCGAGCCCAGAAGAATGAGGCCCCCCATTCGCAATCAACCCAGGAGGGGGCTCCTCCTTTTTTCTTTAAAAAAAGATTTTTTTAAAAGGCCCAGCCCAGGGGAAGGATTTCCAGGGGCCAAAATAAGCCCAGGAGGGAGGCCACTTGCCCCTCTCCATTTAAATCATAAAGAGAGGTCTTCGGAGGCCATGCCTGCTTGCTCCACCACTCTGCTAATGTACCTCCTGGCACACTGCTTGTTGGGGATGAAGTCACTTTGGATGCTGAGAGTCCTTAGTGGTCAATGAACCCTCCTGTTATCTCTAATAAGTCCCACACATCCTGATTGCTGAGAGTACTTCATAGGCCAAGCCCACTTTCTCCACCACTTTGCAAACATGCCTCCTGATGCACTGCTGGTTGGGGGATCAAGTCCCATTGGCTCCAACCTTTCCTTGGAGGCAAACAAACTCTCCTGTTACCTACTGTAAGTCCCACACAGCCTGATTGCTGAGAGTACTTTGGACGTCATACCCCTTTTCTCCACCACTCTGCAAATACGCCTCCTGGCGCACTGCTGATTGGGGAATGAAGTCTCTTTGGTTTCAGGGGGTCCTTGGGGACCAACTACCCCTCATGTTACCTTCAGTAAGTCCCGCACACACAAATTGCTGAAAAGTTAGCAGAGGCCATGCCCCCTTTCCCCACCACTCTGCCTCCTGGCACACTACTCCTTTGGAAATGAGTATCCTTGTTTGCTGAGGGACCTTGGGGGCCAAGAATCCCTCCAGTCACTAGCAGTAAGTATCTTACAGCGTGATTTCTGAGCGCTGGTCAGAGGTACCGCCCCCTTTCTCCACCACTTTGCAAATGTGACTACTGTATTGTATTGTATTTATTATTTATAACGCGCAACTGTCACCCTACGGGTATCCTGGCGCCAACAGAAAATAGTCAGATGGAAACAACAATACACTGGCTGTCATGTCATACAAAAAAACACCCGCCTGGACTGTTAGATGGACTCAAAAAGAATCAAACTTTGACGAACAGCCATGTTTTCAGGCTCTTTCTGAACCCCAACAAGGTGTCCATTTGCCTGATATTCTGGGGGAGCTCGTTCCACAGCCTAGATGCAGAAGTGCAGAAATCTCTGCCTCCCATCCTCGATCTCCTAATCCTGGTAGTTGCTGCCAGACCCAGGCTAGAGGAGCGCAGGGACCTTGTAGGCTTATACCAGGAGAGCCTTTCCTGTAAGGGAATAGGTCCCATGTTGTGCAGGGCTCTATACACAATACATAGGGACTTAAAAGCGACTCTGCTCCCGATTGGCAGCCAATGTAAATCTCTAAGCGCCAACGTAGTGGAAGAACTACGAGGTCTATTGAGAGCCAGCTTAGCCACTATGGACTGGACCCTCTGGAGCCCCTGTAGGATGTATGAGGGGGCCCCTAGATATAGAGAGTTACAATAGTCCAGTCTGGCCATGATCACACTCCTGACCACTAGCGGTCTAGACTCATCAGGCAAAAGGGGCAAAATCTGTCTGAGTGCTTTCAGCAATCCAAAACAGACACTGATGATTTTATTGGTCTGGGAGGTCATTTGGAGATCCGCATCAAACAGTATCCCTAAGTTACGCACGGTCTTCACTGGGATGCAAGGATCAGCTCCTGGCGCAAGCCTGACTACTAGTTAAACAACCATAGAAATTCACTTAAAAACTAAAGGTTTCAGAGATATAATAGTTAGGAAATAGAATTTGAAAAATCTTATTAATTCACAGAAAAAACCAAAGGCTACAGGGACGTCATAGTTGGGAAATAGAAAACGTAGGAATTCACAGAAAAAAACAAAGTTTACAGGGGCACTATAGTTAGGCTGAGATTTCACCATAGAGGCACTCACACACCCACTCACTTGTACAGCCACTCACACAACTAATCACTCACCCATACAGCCATTCATACAACCAGCCATTCACCCGTACAGTTACTCACATAGCCACCTATTTACCTACAGTCACTTACATAGCCACTCACTCACCCATACAACCTCTCAACACACCCACTCATCCTACAAACACTCACACACTCAGTCATTCACACACCCATACAATCTCTTACATATTTATTCACACATCCACATAGGCACTCACACATCTGCTCAGTCAGCCATATAGCCATTCCGACAGACATTCTCCAATGTAGATATTCACATACCGACTCTCTTAACCAAATACCTACTCAAACAGCCTCTCACTCACCCTTACACACTGACTCACTAACTCATACAACCTTTCAAACACCCACTCATTCACCCATACAGTCACAACATACCCACTTACCAACCCATAGAGCCCACACCCACGTACCCAACCATAGAGCCACTCACACTGCCACTCACTCACCTATACAGCCACTGACACATCCAATCACTCACCGATACAGCCATTCAGACAGCATCGCACTCACCCACAGCTTCTTACACACCCACTTATATACCCATACAGCACTTACACACCCATACACACAAGGATACAATCACACAGCGACTCACATAATATATGTTAGAAGAAGTATCACTTAGTAGTGCACCTAGTATACTAATATAAGTTTATTACTAGGTTACTAAATGTTTAACACTCATAAACACACTCACTTGATAATGTCATCACTGACTTGACTGACCATGTCATGAGTGATGTAATATGTGAGGTCAGGTCATAGTGCATTGCGGGGATGTAAGTTATAGTTAGCTCAGGGAAATCTCAGCCTAACTATAACACCCCTGTAACTTTTGCATTTTTTCAGTGAAAAACAAATATATATATTACCTACTGGCAGTCGCCAGTAGGTAGTAATAGTTAGAACCTAGTTTCCATAGGAAAAGGATTTTTTGATTTCCTAATAACTTTGGCGTCGTTTGATGAATCTTCACGAAATTCTCAAAAAAACTTCTATCCAGGTCAGCTCCTATCCTGAAAGTTTGGGGGTGATTCGTCAAGGGGGTGCTGAGAAAATAAGGGGGTCCCAAAACAGGTTTTCCCCATGTTAATTTCCTTAGGAAATTTTGAGACGGGCTACAGACCGAACTGCTGAACCGAATTACCCCAAATTTGGCGAAAAAGTCGTCCTTTTTTTAAAAATGGTGTAAATCTGTAGTTTTTGAGAAATTAAAAAAATAGGAGTCAATAAATCACTTTCCCATAGGAGACTTTGGGCAAGGCTACAGCCGAAACTGCTGAATGGAAATACACTAAATTTGCCAAAAAGGTAGTGCTTGGATCAGGAAGAGACCTTTTTTTAAATGGTATAAATCCATTAAGTAGTTGATGCAAAATAAAAAATAAAAAAAATATTGATATCTAGAGGCGCGGTGGATCCACACGCCCTCCCAACCATGAGCTTTATTCTAATTATCTGTCAACACTCCAAACCAAGAAGTGTTTGGCAGCATTTTGTTACTCAGTAGAACCGAGTCACAAGAAAAGAGAAAAACAAACACAATAAACAAGAAAAGGGGGCAGGGTAGAAACCCCCTGACCCTCTAGGCCTGCTTAGGGGGCCAAACAAGTACACCCAGGTCCCAAAAAAGCATTTTTTTTAAAGCGGCCAAATTAGGGCTGGGTGAGCGAATCCGGCAGAGAAAATAAAAAAAAGCAAAGTGCGAGCTCTCGTGCTTCTTTGTATTGAAGCCCCCGGGTGTGCCAGGTCCTGGGGGAACTGAAAAAATGTGTTTGGGGGCCCCAATCCCCCCCACACTGCCACCTCCCCGGGGCTTGATTTTAAGAGTTGTGGGGGACATGCAGCCCCACCCGCAGCCCTGCTGACCGTCACCCCCTGGGGCTAATTTTTAAATGTGTGGGGTGCCGCCACCCCAAGAGGTTTTATTAATTATTTCCAGGGGACAAGGCCCCCTGCTGTTCCAGGGACCTTCCTCCCCCAGGGCTTTTTTAATAAATAATTAAACCTCTGTGGGGGCTCTAACCCCCCCCCCACATGACCCGGGGACCGCCACCTCCCCGGGGCACTAAGATGCAAATGTGGGGGTCTGTTACGGACACAACAAACACTATTTTTGAACAAGGGTCCAAGGGCAAGTTTAATAACCCGAAACTAGATATACGCCCCTACCAATAACATTAATAAATAACCAAGTATCTAGGGGTCAGAGGAATAAGAAGGAACTCGACTCAGAGAATACCAATGACATAACAAGTGTTAGTTTCTAATAAGTGGAAAACCCAAGTGATCCATTATGTGTGATTCAATTCAATTAAATACACGTGGACAAACAAACATGGGCAAGAATAACCTCGAGGGTAGGTGAAATTTTCCCATCAGTTGCCGATCTGTTTTGCCATTTTTTACATCATGTGGGTTCTCCTTACCCAGGAGACAAAATGTCCACAGTCAGAAAAATATAATGAAGACTGTGAAAACCCTGTGACTAGTGTTTCGGCAAATGGGTGGTGCAGATATTAAAGAAATGTAAATAGGCAACTGAAAAAGCAGTGCAAAAAATGTGTAAGTGGGGATAGCATAAAATTGGATCAAGCTGAGTAGAAGTTTAATTTTTAATGTTTTCTCTCAGCTCCTCCAAGTCTAAAACAATGTGAAACAAAAAAAAGATTTAACAAAATATCTGTTCAGCAATTAAGGTCGACATGTTTCTGCATAAGTGGCTAATATGCCACTGCTTTCGTCAGGACCTAGATGTTGCTACTGCTGTATAGTGAATGAAAAAAGTTAAAAAATGTATATCACCTGAGATTCCAGGTTGAATAATCCACCACAATCCTGTTGTGACGTCATGTCAAAGACAAAACAATGAGGAGAAACAAAAACAAATTAGAGACATATCATAATACATTCATATGTAATGTATATGTCGTTCTGAAGTAAGTCAATTGGTCATTAGTACACATTTGTTTATATAGCCACTCATCAAATACTTGGGGAGATGGCGCTTTTCCCCACCTGGCTGCAGCTCAGGTAATGAGGAGCACCGCTCTATTTAAAGAAATGAATGGGTTTATTACAGTTCATTAATTGTTTACTGGCCCTACCGGGTAAGCACCCACACAAAATGGAATACAAGGGATTACGCAGAGGAAGCTACGCACCACATGCAAGGTGGAACATCTGATTTCATGCAGCAAGTTTATTTTTAAGGAGAGCCAGAAGTAATCTGGAATCGTATCGTTTAAAATGGGACAATGTTTGAAATTGTGAATTACACGTTGGAGTACTGAAACTCGTTGTTTTTTTCAAACAACATGCATATCGAAACTTTAACTGCGGTGATTACTTTTTATCATTAGCTTGTATCCTGGGAATTGTAGTACGACAGTGAACTTGAAGTAATTAGAGAACTTCTGATGGCGATCACGTGGTGTAAATGGGAGGGCGAATGTGGGAGGAGGGACAGCCGTTGGGTTTAAGATTAGGTGTGGGAGGTATACAGAGGGACACTTTTCTTTGGAGATGGAGAGAGACTTACATACATTTGCCAGCAGGTACGTGAGGAGGATTTGGGATGACACTGAGAAAAACAGGTTGAGAGTACATGTGCGGTTCAATCTAATTTTGTTAGAATTGTGTATTACAGTATTGTGAAATACTTTTAGCAGGAGGATGTGAAGCTAAGGAAACACTGTATAGTGTTTAAATAATGTTACACGCACGACATAACTATCCAGGACGGGGCGGGTAGCCCGTTTGGAATCACTTAGATGTATTGAAGGTTTAAGGATGAGTGGTATATAAGGAGGGTTGCACGGAACTCAGCATATGGGCCCAAATTGTGAAAAGTAGAGTGTGAAAACAGCACTTGTATAGTCATGGGTTAAGAAGTGATTTGGTGAACGTATATGCAAATTGAAAAGATCTGACCAGAAGTAAGCTAATTACGAGCGGAACAGTTAATATGTCCAGTCACAGTACCGTGCGTTATTGAACTTTTTTATCATTATATTCAATGAGTAAACAATTAATGAACATGTATAATCGATATGTACAGTGACGCAGTGTATTACAATACTTGTTTCATTGATTTTCCAGTTACCCCTGACGGAGGGCCCATGGAGGCCCGAAATGTATTGGGTTGTCAATAAACTGCTTTTTAATGAAATCTGCTTCAGCACATATTTTTGAAAGAAGAGGTTCGGATGGCCCATCAGGAATATAATAAACGTAGGAAATTGACATTTCCTTGCATGCAGACTAAAAAACTGTTTATCAAGAAAAGGGATGAAAATGTGATAAACATGGAGTGAAAAGGTTTAAAAAGGTTAACTATGAATGATAATAACTGCATAAGCAGCAGCTATTGTGCCATGGTTTGGGGCATTACCTAATGTGAACAACAAACAAACTTAGAGGTCTAAATCAGAAACCTGATCTGAATATCTTTCAAAATACCTTCATGTCCAAAAAGTACATCAAGATAAAGAAGTGGCTAAAAGTTATGAACAACAGACCAGATCGCCAAGAAAAGGGCCACCTGTAATTGCTAATCAAAACCCATTATGGATTCCCATCAATAACTTGTATGGATCAATGTTTTCATTTGGTAATCCTGCCAGGGTATTCTGTCTCTTGATCATTGAGACATACGGCATACCCCCATCTTTGTCATGGGGTAATGACCTACAATTACTAGATTAGACCAAATGATGATGATCTGATGGGAAAGTGCAGTGCAAAAAATATGAAGATGAATGTGATGGTTAAAACAGGAAAGGGAGCTTTAACAAAAATTACTTTATTGGGCATAAGCCCCTTCCTTGTTAAAAACAAGAACAGTGCAACAACATAAACACAGTTTAAACAAATAGCTGCGAGAGGACCAACATGTTTCAGCCTATTATGGGAAGAAACCCAAGGCTTTCGTCAGGGTCTCTGTTCTCAAAGAATGCTACTGCCAAATTAGTGAGAAACGTGTGAAAAAATTATAATAAAAAACACACAAGTGAATTAATAACAGTAAAGGATATATTTCTCCTACATCTGTTTCAATTCCTCCTTGGCACCTGGTGTGATCTATAACAACAAAAACATATGTTTGTTATGCCCAATAAAGTAATTTTTGTTAAAGCTCCCTATCCTGTTTTAACCATCACATTCATCTTCATATTTTTTGCACTGCACTTTTCCATCAGATCATCATCATTTGGTCTAATCTAGTAATTGTAGGTCATTACCCCATGCCAAAGATGGGGGTATGCCGTATGTCTCAATGATCAAGAGAAAGAATACCCTGGCAGGATTACCAAATGAAAACATTGATCCATACAAGTTATTGATGGGAATCCATAATGGGTTTTGATTAGCAATTACAGGTGGCCCCTTTCTTGGTGATCTGGTCTGTTGTTCATAACTGTTAGCCACTTCTTTATCTTGATGTACTTTTTAGACATGAAGGTATTTTGAAAGATATTCAGATCAGGTTTCTGATTTAGACCTCTAAGTTTGTTTGTTGTTCATGTTGTTGCTTCAAGGGGATAGAACTTAGACGGGTCTTTAAATGTCCCTTTAGCCCTCCGATACCGTTTTGTTAGTTATATGCATTACCTAATGTCCCATAGTTGCGAAGAGATCATTATGCCAGCCTGCTCAAATCATATTCCTATTCATAAAAAATATGCCTGTGCCAGAAAATGGGCTGTGGCGTTATATAAAAATCATGTGAGATTCGATGAGGATTCTCCTCACCACTAGATCCAGTTAAAAAATCAACCAACTGCTCAGAAGCAGTATCCAGTTATACAAGGATCTAAAAAGCAGGTCAGGGAGATCCTAGATCAACTTGAATACCAAGGGGTGATTGAAACATGCACCTCGTCCATGAACAATCCTTTGTTTCCTGTGTCCAAACCAGACAATACATACCGTCTAGTTTTGGACAACAGACATTTAAACTCTTGTTGCAAAACCTTTGCAGTACAAAATGCACACAGTGCAGCACTGAGGAATAACATTGTGTGCAAAAAATATAAAACCACATTAGATATTTCAAACATTTTTTTCTGTCAAAACATTGCACCTGAAAGCAGTTACAAGACCGTTTTCTCAATTATTGGGACACAAATGACTTCTGTCGTCTCCCACAGGGATTCAAGAATAATTCAGGGTTATTTTCAGCCAGAGTAACAGAGTTACTACAAATGTACGATGATGAGGCATTATCTTATATCGATGACATCTATCTTACAGACGATGATTTGGACAAGCACTTGAACAGGGTGAACACCATAATACTTGGATTCACCTCTGAAGGAAATAAATTCAACTTTAAAAAATCAAGAATTGCCCACCTCAATGTCCTATTCATAGGATATGAACTTTCAAGTGAAGGCAAAAGCCTGGCAGCAAACTTTTTAGAGAAAAGTGCGCTGCTCCATCCGCCAAAAACACTGAAAAACTTACAGTCAGTTCTAGGATTCCTGAATTTCGGAAGAAGTGACATTCTAAATTACGCAGAAAGGGTTAAACCTCTCTACGAATTAATAAAAACTGATTTCAAACCTACTAATTGGACTCAAAAACACACAGAGATTTTGCGTTCAGCGCAAACAGACATGTTGGCAATAACACATTTACAGACACGCGTAAATAAACGCAACCTTGTAATCCGAATCATCCCAGGAAGATGCGGATTCACATACCTAACCTTTAAGGAAGGTGAAAAGGTACCAATAGCTTACAAATCACACTTGTAAACACAAGCCGCAATGAAATTCACTTCAACAGAAAAACCTCTGACAGCGGTTCAGACTGCGGTAGCAAAAGAAAGAGCCCTCGCACAGGTGTAAACGCATTAAAGTCTTTACTCCTGTACCTGCCTTTAGAAGTAGTGACACAATCAAGCATTCCAAATGCAAAAGCTCTTCATCCGAGATGGATACAATGGGTTAATTTTCTTGCTGCAACAGATGTTGAATACATTTTTGACCCTTACTTGAAGACACAAGAATTTCTCCAATACGAACAAGAATGTCCTCTGCCCACTGAAATTCTGCCTCTAGAACATTACGGATGTATAATATATGCAGACGGATCAGCACAACCCACAATTGAGGGTAAACAAGCTTATAGTGCTGCATGCACGATTGTTAAAGGTCACTGGCGCAATTGTAAATTCAGACCTATGGTCACAAAAACTCAATCTCTCGGAGACTGTACAGCTCAGCGAGCTGAACTACAGGCTTTCAAGATGACGCTGGAAAATACTGATCGCAAATTCCCCACACTCATAGTGTGCGATTCGTATTACTGCGTCCAGTCTTAAAATAAATACTTGCAGAACTGGGTTCAAAATGGTTTTAAAGACGCAAAAGGTGGCACAATCAAGCATAAAATGCTTTGGAAACAAGTAGTTCTTTTACAGAAAGAACTACAAAAGACTCACGTGATCCAAACACTGAGTCATCAGCGTGATGGCGTTCGCGTTGAAGGGAATTATTTGGCTGATGAAGCCGCGAAGGCAGCTGTGCAAACGGCTTCCGTAGCTGCAATCACTCGTTCAAAAACAAAAATAGACAGTCAATGCCACAAGCAAAGGCAGCGGAGCTGCGTTACCTCTAAATTATCCACTCGAATATACATACATAATTGATGCAAACTCCGTTTCTTTTGCTCGAATCCCTGGAGTGGGGGATAGGGTAATCCCAAACAGGAATCAAAGAGGTGCTTTAATTCAAGAAGCACACATGGGAGAGGGTCTGATACATCAAGGGATCTCTAAATCTCTACTAGAATTACAAGAGATGTACTGGTGGCCAGGAATGAAAGCCCCCATTTTCCGAATTCGGAATTAATTGCGCTGACGCCCGAACTGTTATAAAAGATTTGCGAGTCTTTATCGGCATATACGCAATCGGCACGTTACACTCTGACCAAGGTCTTGCGTTTAGCTCCAAAGCTTACAAGGAGGCCATGGCCAGCTTGGGCGTTGCATTGCAGTACTCAAGTCCATTCCATCCTGAGGGAAATTAGGTTGTGGAAAGAAAAAACCATGACATAAAGCAATCTATAACAGCTAGGGTATTAGGTTCGGGTGACGGGTGGGTCAAACATCTAATAAGTGTCCAACGTAGTCTTAATAACCTGCCAAGAAATTCTCTGGGTGGAATCACTCCATATGAAATCCTTTTTGGTACTAGAAAGTTGGTTGAAGACCTCGATCGTCATACTTCAGTGGTGGAACAAAACACTTTGATATCAAAGATCGTTTGGCTGTTTTACAGGAATTAAATGAAACAAGAAGAAGTCTAAGCAACACCATACAAAAGCCAATGACCACTGAAGAAAAACCACCTGTCCCAGCAAGACCTGTCTGGATTCCAAAGATTGGGGATCTGGTCAGAGAGAAAATAGCGGATAAGAAAGAATTTGGGCCTTCTTACAGAAAACCAGTACCTGTACTAACAGTCCACGGATCAAGAACTGTGTTACTGCCGTCCCTTGCTGGAAGAAAGGAGAACCGGTCTGTATCAATTGACCTGGTAAAACCACATTAGTGGCCGATAATAAGTAGTGGACTCCGAAGATGTAGCAGGCGACCGAATCTTGTTACTATCCAAGAGGTTCAAACTGAATGACTCATCACTTTTAAGAATCTGCAGTAAGAAAAGAAGGACTATGCAACAACGCCAACAAACAAAACTTTCAAGGAACAAGTAACAGAACTTTTTCACCAGCTTGCAAATACATATCTGGTTTCACCATGGGTTGAATTTTGGATTGGGTTAGGTGTACTTTTTCTCCTACTATGGCGCATTCTTGTTTTAATTTTGGGAAAGCTGATAGATGGAAAACATATTAAAATGGACACAGCAAGTAAGAACATCAACTTGCTCCTGAAACCGCACAAATCATCTCATCATGAACAAAGAGACCTGTCATCAGTGAACATCACAGCCGTTTCTCTACCTGGTGGTATGCCTTGGAATAGAACTGATTATGACATTTATGGCCCTGTTGAGGTGCTGAAGATTCCACATCAATTTAAGGTTTCCTTGAGTGATTTTGTGTCACCGAGTACATTTTCTGATGATTGGGACTTTGAAACTGTTAATAACATGATGACAGATTTAGAAATGTAAGCAAAATGTGCAAAACATGAATACTTAGAAGGTTCATGAAATTATGAAGAAAGGTATTGTTTTAATCATTTTGGTCATCATTATTTGCACAAATCTGCAAACCCTAGAAATGTTTTAACTCCTCCAAAAGGTAGCTCTAAAACATTCTATAGAACATTTCCATACTTTACAGGTTTTAATGTCACAAATCCAGAAAGCTTTTACTTAAAAAATGTTAATAAGAGAGGCATGAAAAATATGTTAACAAATACTAAACAAATTTATTCTGTGGCCTTTTATGCTCAATTGTCCACAGTAGGCTTTGACTTTTGGAAGGACAGCGTTGAGACAAAGACTGGCAGGTACAAGGTTTAGAAGCATTATTCAGAGCCTGCATCATCCCAAAACAAATACTGTTCTTAAATGAAACTATTAAACATACATCTTTTCTTGGTCTGGCTAAGATAAAAGATTTAAACAAACTAAGCATGGGCGAATTTTGTGAACTCGCAATCCGCGAAATTGCGTATTTACGGATTTGCAATCCGCAAAATCCGCGAACTCTCGTGAATTTTGCAGATTCTTTTTTTTTGTGTGTTCGCAAGTGTTTCTGTCATTTCGCAAGGGTTTTTTACCAGTTCGCAAACGCGAACTTACTTGTCGGGTAGCAACGGTCGCGACCATGTTGTTTCTACGTCTGGTTCGTACCTCTGTTTCACCACTGCCACCCTCTGTTTCACCACTGCCACCCTCTGGCTCACCCATGCCACCCTCTGGTTCATCACTGTAGATTATGGGGGGAAAAGCAGACCTGCCCTGCCTCAACTGACATGAATTAATTTGGGGCTGATGAATGTGTCACTGAATTTGAGCTGGCACCTGCTTCCTTAGCTGTAAGTGCTTCCTCATTAATGATGAGCTTGAACTTTTGCACCTGCTAAGTGTTTTCAGTTTTGTAAAATTCGTTAGCACACCTGCCCTGCCTCAACTGACATGAATGAATTAGGGGCTGATTAATGTGTCACTGAATTTAAACTTCCAGGCTGGCACCTGCTTCCTTATCTGTAATTGCTTTCTGTTGCAGTGTAATTTTTTTTAACAGGACCTTTGTGGCATACTTGTAGCTATTCTCTGAGCCTGCTGTGAGGGTCAGAGCAGGGTCATAGAATAGTTGCAAGTAGGCAACTGAACTCTGGAGGGGCCCCTCAGGAAGCACTACAGGGAATGGTTACTAATGATAAGATTGAACTTTTGCACCTGCTGAGTGCTTTCAGTTTTGCAAAAATCGTTTTTCTGCAATTTCGCGCGATTTGCGGGGCGCAAATTCACGCAAGATCTAATTCGGAAGCCGCGAATTCGTGCAAATATACGATTTTTTTTTTGTGGCGTGTTAGTCATTAATGCAGGAGTTAACGTACCAATTTTGCTAAACAAGAGAGAAGAAGAAGAATAAGACTGGTGTACTGTCATAGTCGACTCTAATGGAGTGAGTCCATAGTGCTCGTAGAATTGATTCCTTAAACTCCCACTAATGTTAGAGCAAGGATGAAGAAGTGGGAGGTTAGATAGATACTGGCCACAATAGTTATGTACTGCGCTTGCAAGTTGCTAGTTTTACTGTGACACAACTTTCTGCTGAATCATTTTGTGTTAATCTTAAAGAGCATTGGTTACAGACTATGTCTTTCTTTCTTCATATAGATGCTCCCTTCAAACCAACACGGAAGGAGCTGGCTAAAAGAGCCCGGCAACGGAGGCTGGAGGCCACTGTCGCCGAATATCGGCGGCTGGTGGCCCAGGAGGAGGAGGACACGCAGAGTATGTCGACAACATCCCTGGCGACACCTGCATCCTCCTCCGCGCTCCCTGGGTCAGCCAGTCAGCGCAGTAGGTCTCCAGCGGTACGGAGCCGGGGTACCGCAGCCACCCGCCACCGCCGAGCAGCAAAGAAATCAGCTGCCCCCCACAGCAGGTGCAAGGCACGCGTGCACCGCCTTTCACTGAGGGTGCCCTACCTCGAGCAGGAGCTCCTCAACACCAAAACCCTGCTCGAGACCCTCCGCAAGGAGCATGCCGACCTGGCCTGAAAAGTCAACAGCAGCCAGGAGTAGGAGGAGACTGTCCCTTGCCCCTTTTTTAAAGACTTCTGGGGGGTGGGAATTGGGAGTTGGGTTTTCTACTTTTTTGGACTTAGTTTTCACGGACATTCGTTGGGGTTTGGGAGGGGGGGTGGTTTGGGTCTTGCGGGAGATTATTTATGTTAGGGATATATAAATATACTTTAAACTTTATCTAAGCATACGTGTTTTTTACTGCTTTTGAGGCTGGTGGGTGGGGGTTTAACAGTAAGTTTGTTTTCCTGAAATTTAAGAGGCATCTTGATTCAAGTTGTGTTAATACTAGTAATTGCCCAAATGTTTTCAAAACTAAGTGCCTGTCACAGAGTAAGTGAATTCAATAGTCCTAGGACTGTCAGTCTCTCATCTCTCCTAATACTCCATTATACTACCTCCCCCCAAACGCTTATCTTACCTGTAATTTGTGTTTGGAAATAGGGCTAGGCACAGGGCTGGCTGCACGGGAAATGGCGATTAAGGTTGGCAATCCTGGGCTAGTGAAATGTCATCATTGCGGTGGTACTTGTGGTGTTACACAGTGGCAGTTGCAGCATCTGAAAAAAAAGAAAATGAAACCTTGTTTGTCCTTACCGTAGCATTAGAACGGTTGGATAGAGAATATAGCAGGTGACAGTACACTAGAACAGTGCCACAATGTAGCCGAACAAATGGTAAAGTATTGAAAGTAAAACTAGTACTTTTGTTGAATTTCTTTGACATTGGCTACTACTACAAGAAATAGTACTGAAGGTGAAGGTCACAGCAGCGTAATAATTTGCCACGTCTAGGAGGAGGATGTTCTTGATGACCAATCAAGTTGATGGCGCACATGAAAATCTGCTTTCATTTGCCAATAGTGACTCAGTGTCAAGCTGAGTAAGAATATATCCTCGGATTCCTTCACCAGCCTGTTGCTATTACCTTATCCTTCCCAGCAAGTGTGTGGAATTATTGCTGTCATTTAGTCACACATCAATCAAAACCACACAGCCAGGGGGAAGAGGTTTAGGGTTTGGAAAATGGATGGGAATGTGGGTTTTTGGGAAAGTTTTGTTGAGAGAAGAAAAAAAAGCACAGCATGGACAAACAATAATTGAAGATAAACAAATCTTTGGGTACAAAGCTATCCATAAATCTTTTAAGTGACATAAAGGAAGTGCATGCACTACTGCATGCATGGTTACTGAAAAGTAAGTAGTACTTTCGACAACCGTGAATAAAAGAATGCGACAGTACAGGGCTGCAGTAATAATTATGCGTTTTCACTTGCCTATCTCTGCACTCAGAGAAACACTTCTTACATTAAATTAGGTTTAAAAAATAGCAGAAGTAAAACCTATAGAATGGCTATAGGGATGAATTTAGAAGCAGAGATCAAAGAAATGCAGAGTCACACTCATAGAAGTTCACAGCAATAACATTACTTAAAAGATAATTAGAAAAGAACGGATACTGTATCTGTATGTTGTTGTAGTTGTTCTGTTGAATTTGGTAAGTTGCATGCAGCCAACCATTCCTCTTATTAGCGGGACTCCTCCATTCCATCTGACGCTCCGTCCATCAATGTTGGTGACCAGAAGACACTCTGTCCAC
Organism: Lissotriton helveticus; assembly: GCF_964261635.1. NCBI lineage: Eukaryota > Metazoa > Chordata > Amphibia > Caudata > Salamandridae > Lissotriton > Lissotriton helveticus. The sequence goes on from NC_136072.1 coordinate 657,674,324, forward strand.
TGCCTGCCTGGCGGATGCTGAATTGCGGCTCGCTAATGTGAAGCCTGACTTCATCCTTTTTTTCCCATTGCACAGGCTGAAACCCGGCCTGTAATTATTGATGGAAAACCAGGAGGTGATATTGGAACACCACTGACAAATAAATATAAGGTATGTACGCTGTGTAGTGCAAAAAGTCACACTTTGAGTTTACTAATGGACAGTACAATATTTTTGAAAGTGCCTACTCTGTCTGAGTCTCCTTTTGAAGGATAAATAAGTATGGGCGAATTAATTTAGCGGATCTTTCCCTTCAAGCTAGGTGTACTGTAAACTGTGTTTTAGAACAAAATTAGACCTTCCCAGCAGTGCTCCCAGACCCTTACTAAACCCAGTCGCAAAAATGTAGAAGACCCCCAATCAGATCTCCAAAAACGAGGCCTAGTAGAAAATGGTGACAAAACGTACTTTGAAAGTAAAGTAGGCCCAAATCCCACCTTACCCACCATGGATTGTATTCAAACCACTTGCAAGCAAGCAAAAGTATCCATACCCAGCATTGCTCCAAGACTCGCAAACCCCCCCACAAACACCAGGAACCCCCACAAACAGCCACCCGAAAACGGTGGAGTGAGCGAAATCTCAAAAAATGCAAACACTTTTTCCCCCGGGATTGTATCCAAAACACTTTCTTTCGGGTATTAGACATTCCCAGCAATAGCCCCAGACCCGTCAACCCAGGCGGAAAGAAGTAGAAGACCCCCAAACAGCCAAAAAGCAAAACTACAAAAATGAGGACATAGAAATTTTCAGGCAAATTTCCAAAATCACTCCACGCGCGCTCTGCAGCTAGGCCCTAACTCCCCTTTGCCACCATGGATTTGCTTCAAACCTCTTGCAATCAAAAGTATCCATACCCAGCCGTGCTCCCAGACCCCAAAACCCACCCCCAAACATCAGGAACCCCCCAAACAGGCCCCCAAAAACACGAAAGAGAGCAAAAACTATAAAAAGTGAAAAACTTTTTCACCATGTATTTTATCCACAACACTTTTATCCGGTATTAGACCTTCCCAGCAATGGCCCCAGACTCGTCAACCCAGGCGGAAACAAGTAGAAGACTCCCAAACAGTCAAAAAGCAAAACTACAAAAATGGGGACTTAGAAATTTTCAGGCAAATTTCCAAAATCAATCCACGCGCGCTCTGCAGCTAGGCCCTAACTCCCCTTTGCCACCATGAATTTGCTTCAAACCTCTTGCAATGAAAAGTATCCATACCCAGCAGTGCTCCCAGACCCCAAAACCCACCCACAAACACCCGGAACCCCCCCAAACAGCACCTCAAAGACAAGCAAGTCAGCAAAAACGCAAAAATAATTTCACCTTCGATTTTGTCCAAACCACTTTTATCCGGTATTAGACATTCCCAGCAATGGCCCCAGACCCCTGCAGTCAACAGCAGCCAGCAGTAGGAGGAGACTGTCCCTTGCCCCTTTTTAAAAGACTTCTGGGGGCGGGAATTGGGAGTTGGGTTTTCTACTTTTTTGGACTTAGTTTTCACGGACATTCGTTGGGGTTTGGGAGGGGGGGTGGTTTGGGTCTTGCGGGAGATTATTTATGTTAGTGATATATAAATATACTTTAAACTTTATCTTAGCATACGCGTTTTTTACTGCTTTTGAGGCTGGTGGATGGGGGTTTAACAGTAAGTTTGTTTTCCTGAAACTTAAGTGGCATCTTGATTCAAGTTGTGTAAGTACAAGTAATTGCCCAAATGTTTTCAAAACTAAGTGCCTGTCACAGAGTAAGTGAATTCAATAGTCCTAGGACCGTCAGTCTCTCGTCTCTCCTAATACTCCATTATACTACCTCCCCCCAAAAGCTTATCTTACCTGTAATTTGTGTTTGGAAATAGGGCTAGGCACAGGGCTGGCTGCACGGGAAATGGCGATTAGGGTTGGCAATCCTGGGCGGATGAAATGTCATCATTGCGATGGTACTTGTGGTGTTACGTAGTTGCAAACCTTGTTTTTCCTTACCGTAGCATTAGAACGGTTGGATAGAGAATATAGCAGGTGACAGTACACTAGAACAGTACCACAATGTAGCCGAACAAATGGTAAAGTATTGAAAGTATAACTAGTACTTGCGTTGAATTTCTTTGACATTGGCAACTACTACAAGAAATAATACTGAAGGTGAAGGACACAGCAGCGTAATATTTTGCCACGTCTAGGAGGAGGATGTTCTTGATGACCAATCAAGTTAATGGCGCACATGAAAATCTGCTTTCATTTGCCAATAGTGACTCAGTGTCAAGCTGAGTAAGAATATATCCTCGGATTCCTGCACCAGCCTGTTGCTATTACCTTATCCTCCCCAGCAAGTGTGTGGATTTATTGCTGTCATTTAGTCACACATCAATCAAAACCACACAGCCAGGGGGAAGAGGGTTAGGTTTTGGAAAATGGATGGGAATGGGGGTTTTAGGGAAAGTTTTGTTGAGAGAAGAAAAAAAAAGCACAGCATGGACAAACAATAATTGAAGATAAACAAATCTTTGGGTACAAAGCTATCCATAAATCTTTTAAGTGACATAAAGGAAGTGCATGCATTACTGCATGCATGGTTACTGGAAAGTAAGTAGTACTTTCGACAACCGTGAATGAAAGAATGCGACAGTACAGGGCTGCAGTAATAATTATGCGTTTTCACTTGCCTATCTCTGCACTCAGAGAAACACTTCTTACATTAATTTAGGTTTAAAAAATAGCAGAAGTAAAACCTATAGAATGGCTGTAGGGATGAATTTAGAAGCAGAGATCAAAGAAATGCAGAGTCACACTCATAGAAGTTCACAGCAATAACATTACTTAAAAGATATTTAGAAAAGAACGGATACTGTATCTGTATGTTGTTGTAGTTGTCCTGTTGAATTTGTTAAGTTGCATGCAGCTAACCATTCCTCTTATTAGCGGGACTCCTCCATTCCATCTGACGCTCCGTCCATCAATGTTGGTGACCAGAAGACACCCTGTCCACTGCCTGCCTGGCGGATGCTGAATTGCGGCTCGCTAATGTGAAGCCTGACTAATTATTGATGGAAAACCAGGAAGTGATATTGGAACACCACTGACAAATAAATATAAGGTATGTACGCTGTGTAGTGCAAAAAGTCACACTTTGAGTTTCCTAATAGACAGTACAATATTTTTGAAAGTGCCTACTCTGTCTGAGTCTCCTTTTGAATGATAAATAAGTATGGGCGAATTAATTTAGCGGATCTTTCCCCTCAAGCTAGGTGTACTGTAAACTGTGTTTTAGAACAAAATTAGACCTTCCCAGCAGTGCTCCCAGACCCTTACAAAGCCCAGTCGCAAAAATGTAGAAGACCCCCAATTAGATCTCCAAAAACAAGGCCTAGTAGAAAATGGTGACAAAACGTACTTTGAAAGTAAAGTAGGCCCAAATCCCACCTTACCCACCACGGATTGTATTCAAACCACTTGCAAGCAAGCAAAAGTATCCATACCCAGCATTTCTCTAAGACTCGCAAACCCCCCCACAAACACCAGGAACCCCCACAAACAGCCCCCAGAAAATGGTAGAGTGAGTGAAATCTCAGAAAATGCAAAAACTTTTTCCCCCGGGATTGTCTCCAAAACACTTTCTTTCGGGTATTAGACATTCCCAGCAATAGCCCCAGACCCGTCAACCCAGGCGGAAAGAAGTAGAAGACCCCCAAACAGCCAAAAAGCAAAACTACAAAGGCAAATTTCCAAAATCACTCCACGCGCGCTCTGCAGCTAGGCCCTAACTCCCCTTTGCCACCATGGATTTGATTCAAACCTCTTGCAATCAAAAGTATCCATACCCAGCAGTGCTCCCAGACCCCAACACCCACCCACAAACACCAGGAACCCCCAAACAGGCCCCCAAAAACACGAAAGAGAGCGAAAACTGTAAAAAGTGAAAAACTTTTTCACCATGTATTTTATCCACAACACTTTTATCCGGTATTAGACCTTCCCAGCAATGGCCCCAGACTCGTCAACCCAGGCGGAAACAAGTAGAAGACCCCCAAACAGCCAAAAAGCAAAACTACAAAAATGGGGACTTCGAAATTTTCAGGCAAATTTCCAAAATCACTCCATGCGCGCTCTGCAGCTAGGCCCTAACTCCGCTTTGCCACCATGGATTTGCTTCAAACCTCTTGCATTGAAAATTATCCATACCCAGCAGTGCCCCCAGACCCCAAAACCCACCCACAAACACCTGGAACCCCCCCAAACAGCACCTCAAAGACAAGCAAGTCAGCAAAAACGCAAAAAAAATTCACCTCCGATTTTGTCCAAACCACTTTTATCCGGTATTAGACATTCCCAGCAATGGTCCCAGACCCCTGCAGCCACCCGCAAAAAAGCAGAACACCCCCAAACAGGCAAAAAGCAAAAATGGGCCTACTACCTGCACGATTGACTGTGCAAAATATCTATAAATTGTTTCCACGACTCTGAAGATCAGTTTTATCTTGGGGAAACAAAGTTATCATGTTTATGCGGTTCTCAGAAACTAAATCCCTTCTTGTGAACTTGAGAAAGTTCCTAGTGACCTCTGAGCTAGCTGGCACTCACAATTGAGTCAAATATATTCGATAGCAACCTAGTAGACATAGGTTCAACGTCACATCTATAGGATATATATTATTCCAATGCACAGAGCCTATTGGGAATATAGGAACTACACTACAAGTGTGCAGAAAGAAAGCACCACAGAAAGAAGGCAAGTGACCCATGCCTAGGCGTAGACTGGTCCGTCAACTGTTGAGCATCTCACTATCGTCCTCGCCAGGAAGAAAGACAACAGGCACAACTGCCTACCAAGCAGAAAGCACCTCGTCAATGAAGCAGGAGAGACGTATCTAGTCTCTTTCACCCAAGCCCTGAAAAGACAGAGACGTCCCCAACCCCGATGCCCGGTGCAGATAGCAGGGTTAGAAGTCAATGCAGTGATAGACACCGGAGATTCCGTCACCGTCATGGGAATCCAACAATACAACAAATTGAAGCCCAAGCCAGAGCTGCGACCCTCCAAGATAAAGATCTTGGCCTATGGGAGTGATTCGCCATTACCCCTCCGAGGCAAAATGACCATGCCTGTGGGGTCAGAAGACACCGAAAACAGGATTGCCATCCATGTCATCAACCAAGAGGCATACAGCCTGCTGAGCAGCCACACAGTAGAAGACGTAGCACTGGCGAAGTTTGCCAGAAGCGTGCAAGATGACCAGACCAAAAAACTACTCGGTCAATTTCAAAATCTGTTCGAGGGACTGGGACGGATAAAAAAAGCTTCAATCAAACTAAACATAGACCCAACCATCATGCCAACGGCACTGAGGCACAGGAATATTCTCTTCCACCTCCGACCGCTGGTAGAAGAAGAGCTGCAGAAACTAGAAGACCAAGGGGACATAGAGAAGGTCTCGGGCCCAAACCATGGTTGTCCCCCATGGTGATCGCTGAAAAGCCTCGCCAACCAGAGAAATTAAGATTCTGCATTGACATGCACCTTCCCAACAAGGCCATTCAGCACAAATACCACATTACGCCGACCATGGCCGACATTGTGGCCGACCTGAATGGGTCCAGGTGGTTTTCGACATTAGACCTGAATCCAGGATATCACCTGCTGGTGTTTGCGAAAGAAAGCCGGTACATAACTACTTTCAGCACACACCTAGGACTCAGGAGGTACAAGTGCCTGAATTTCGGCATATCTTCGGCCGCCAAAATCTTCCAGAATGCAATCAAAGAGATCCTGGTAGGGCTGCCGGGTATACTAAAGGTGAGTGATGACATCCTCAACCACTCACAGACAGCCAAGGAACACTACCGGCACCTGAGAGCCATGCTGCAAAGTCTCCAGGACCATGGGGTTTCCCTACATCAGGAGAAGTTTCTGCTGTTCCAACAACTAATTGAATTCTTTGGCTACACGTTCACACAGGATGGAATCCAGGTCGACCCCCGGAAATCCCAGGCCATCAAGAATGCAGCTGCACCCCTCACCGTGGCAGTGGGGCCGGCCCAGCGAGCAGCGTTTCAAGCAGTCAAGAGTGCTCTCCTCGACCACACCACGCTGGTGTAGTTCAACCCCACCAAACGGACTGATATACTCATAGACGCCAGCCCCGTTGGCCTAGGGGCCATCCTTACCCAGGAACAAGAGCCGGGACGGTGGGCTGCCCTGGCATACACCAGTAAAGCCCTCTCCCTGATAGAAACGATATGCCCAGATTGAGAGGGAAGCCTTAGCCATCCGCTGGGCATTCCAGCATTTTCATTTACATATGTGGGCACCCATTCAAAATCATTACGGACCATCAACCCCTAGTACCATTGTTCAGTGCCTCACCCTCCTCCACAGATCGAATGATGGGCCATTGGACTCCAGCAGTACGAGATGGATATGGCATAGCAGCCGGGTGCCAAGAACCCTGCTGACTTAGGGCCCTATTAGGATGGCGGACGGACCAGCGCCGTCCGCCACCCCAGAGGTGGAGGGACCGTCCGCAGGGGCAGCGGCGGTCCCTCCGTGAAAATTAGGATGTGACCGCCACCCTGGCGGTCACATCCTGTATTTTTAACATTGCCGCGGGTGCTGCTTGAAGCAGCACCCGCCGCAAGGTTAAAAAAATGCATGTTTACCTTTGCATGCACGAAGCGGCAGGCACCACGTGGTGCCTGCCGCTTCCTGCACGCAAAGGCAGGGGGGTACCATAGGTACCCCCCATGTGCAACCACCACCCCTCCTTCACCCCTGGGGGCCCGCAACGGGCCCCCAAACAAACGCCCGTATGCCTTTCTACGGCGGGAATGCTGCTGTGGAAAGGCATAGAAATGCAGACATCCTAATATGCCTGGCGGTGTCTGATAGACACCGCCAGACATGTTAGAGCTTTTCCCGCCGCGGTCGGAAGGCGACCGCGGCGAAAAAGCGGCGGACGGTCTTCCAGACCCCCCAGCCATCCTAATCTGGCGAGGGGTCTTTGAAGGCTCTGCAGCGGTTTTTCCTCATCCTCCGGGCCGGCGGACACTTCCGCCGGCCCGGAGGATGCAGAAAAACTGCAATCCTAATCGGCCCCTTACTCCTGAGACACCCGGGCCAAGCTGAAGACGTATGTGAAGAAATGGGCACTGACCCCATGGAGGTCCACTTGAACATGATCCCAGCACTCACATGCCCTCAAGCGCTGACCCTTGAGGAGGTGGTAGCTGCAGCGGAAGCAGACCCAGTCCTTACAAAAAGGTCAGAGCAGCCGTCGAAGGAGGGCACTGGCATCAATTCCTACAATCAGCCAACTCATGGTCGGGCCCAGAGAAGCATAATCTAATACACATGTGGAGTGTCTGGAATGAACTGAGCTTACCCAACAGGGGATCTTGGTGAGAGGCTCTCAGATTGTGATCCCTGCATCACTCACTGCCACAGCGAAGCAACTCACCCACGGAGGACACCAAGGGGTGGAGAAGATGAAGGCCTGCATGCTGGAGAAGGTCTGGTTCCCGGGTATGGATGCCTGTGTCGATAAGACAGTCCGGAGGTGTCCCTCCTGTCAGGTGACAAGTGGCCCAGAAAGACCCGTGGCCATCCACACCGTAGAGCACGGGAAGAATCCATGGCAGAAGCTGAGCGTGAACTTCGGGAGCTTCCCGGATGGCAGTGTCACTCTGGCTCTGATCGACAGCTAATCAAAGTACCCAATTGTAGAGGTTGTCCCCTCAACAGCCTTCTCCCACGTCAGGCCCGTGCTAGAGAAGATCTTCGCCATGTTTGGATGCCCAGAAGAACTCCGAAGTGACAACGTACGCCCGTTCCAAGGGCATGAGTTTCAGGAGTTCATGCAATGTCATGGCATCCGGCACAGATGCATCACGCCGCAATGTCCCCAAGACAATGGCGAGAAAGAACAATTTATGAGGACAATCAACAAAGAACAAAAAATACACAATTTTGGATAGGGCCTGAGGCAATCTTTAAAGACCTGCCTGGATACCTTGCCCCAATTCACAACGCTTATATATATACCACAAGTATCCAAGGGTCTAAAATACAATAATACTCTCCTGCTGAAAGCTGCACCGGACTGCTGGCAACTGCCTTCTACCGAAGCCCTCCTGACACAGGGATCTACCTTTTACCTCGCCGGACCCGCTACGCGGGTCCCGCAGCGCGGTATTGTTTAAAGGGCTGCTGACTTTGGGCTTACCACCGGACCGGCAGGGCTGCGAGCCGAAGCAGGGACTCCGTGGACCAGGAGCCCCTGCGTGCCCCATTGCCAACAGCTGGGCTGCTCTCCCTGCCGGCCACGCCCCCCGCCCACGGAGCATTACAGGCGGGATCTCCCGCATCCAAACGGGACACTCTCCTGCTGAAAGCTGCACCGGACTGCTGGCAACTGCCTTCTACCGAAGCCCTCCTGACACAGGGATCTACCTTTTACCTCGCCGGACCCGCTACGCGGGTCCCGCAGCGCGGTATTGTTTAAAGGGCTGCTGACTTTGGGCTTACCACCGGACCGGCAGGGCTGCGAGCCGAAGCAGGGACTCCGTGGACCAGGAGCCCCTGCGTGCCCCATTGCCAACAGCTGGGCTGCTCTCCCTGCCTGCCACGCCACCCGCCCACGGAGCATTACAGGCGGGATCTCCCGCATCCAAACGGGACACTCTCCTGCTGAAAGCTGCACCGGACTGCTGGCTACTGCCTTCTACCGAAGCCCTCCTGACACAGGGATCTACCTTTTACCTCGCCGGACCCGCTACGCGGGTCCCGCAGCGCGGTATTGTTTAAAGGGCTGCTGACTTTGGGCTTACCACCGGACCGGCAGGGCTGCGAGCCGAAGCAGGGACTCCGTGGACCAGGAGCCCCTGCGTGCCCCATTGCCAACAGCTGGGCTGCTCTCCCTGCCGGCCACGCCCCTCGCCCATAACGCCAATAGGTATTTAAAGACCTTAGTATACCCGCTGCGCGGGAGCGTGCGGGAGCGTCCCGGGAGAAGCCCGGGACAAGGGCGGGGCCTTCTAAGGCCGTCATAGGCCGAATTAGGCAGGGCTGGGCCTACCCTCTTTAGTTTGCCCCTTGCTCACAGGTTTATTGTGTTGTTAAAGCAAGTATTGTAAGTTCTGTACCCACTAAGGTTAGTCATGCCCTCCCCAGCTAGGGAGGGAACTCCTATGAGGCAGGGAGGGGCAAAAAACAAGACCCTCGATAAATACTTCTCATGGGCTGGGGTAGAAGGGGACAAGGAAAGTAACTTGGATAAGCTTAGGGCGGAGCGCAGACGCTCAATAGAAAATTTGAAAAATAGGCCCTCTGTAGATAGCTCCATATTATCAAGTGACGAAATATCTGTTTTGGATGATGTCCCACTCCTTTTGAGGGAATGTAGCAACACCATGGCTGAGATAATTACTAACTCAGCCCCCTCCCCTAATCCAAGCAGTGTGACTGTAGATTTAATTTCCCAGCCTCCATTGGCTACTAAAGCTAGGAAAGCTTCTGTCAAAACAAAACATACCAATGCTAAAGGGGTATATGGGCCCCCACCAAACAAACGTAGGAGGAAATTAAGGGGTGGCCAAGGAATACCTATAACTAAAATAAAGATTCCCCACTCTGATTTTGGTAGGTCTACAAAAGCGCCTTCCCTTACTGAAAAGCCAGTAGAAGATGTATATTTAACACCCTCAAAAAAGGTAACCACTGCTACTGATATGGTTGATGTTACGGCAAATAATCCCACTAATGACCTTCTTTCTGTTGTCCCTTTAGGAAATGTTGAATTCCTCCTCAGGTCTCTATTATTGCCCATTTGTGAGAGTATAAAAAAAGGTTGAAATTAGACTCACTATACTAGAGACTACACTAAACAGCATGAAATCGGTGGTGGGTACCCAGGTTAGACCTCTTGAGTCTATTTCTCCTCCTATGGTCTCCACGATCTCTTCCAACAGGCCAGTTATTCCAGTACCCCCCCCCCCCCCGATTACTATTGTTGCTCATCCTATCCAATCCCTTATGGCTAATATAGTTCCAGCTCCCCCATCAAATCTTAATAAACCACCTTCTGCTGTAGGCTTAGCTCCTTCTATAGAAGCCAGAGGTAGCACTGTTTTCCCACCCCCAGTTAAGCCTTATAGCAAGCCCCGTAGACCCAATCTCCCTCCAGAGGCAAATGACCTTATGGTCGTTATGGCCGGTGTTCCCCTGCTCGAAGTGGGCGAAGTTGAGGACTTCTGCACACTGAAAAGCAGGGTCATTAAGTGGCTAAATGTGAATAGGCCCCTCCCGTTACACCTTAACAACGAAATCATTATGGTGAGAATGGTCCCTTGGGTGGGTAAAACTAACAAATCCATAGTAGGGGATTGTATCTTGGTGAGCTTTCGGGAACCTGGGACTGTCACCTTTATATGTCAAGGGAAGAATAGATCTCTCGAGTCAACAATACAAACCCTACACGTGTCATTCTTCTTCCCCCCTATCCCTAGGCAGCTTAATCAACCCCATGACATCTGGACGAGGGTTCCCCGGAGGGGCAGATACCATGCCTTTAATGCTCGACCACCTTTTCAAGGCACGGCTTTACCATTCAACGGTCCCAATCGATTTAGTTGCTTGAGTGGACTTGAGGGGGTCGATTGACATATGGGCCGTTACATCAGCACAATGGGAAATGAACCTATAGTGCTTACAAATATAGGGGTCTCGACACTGGAACCAAAGCAACAAAATTCCCTGGCACAAGAAACATTATTTGGTGGGGCTCAGGAGTTTGAGGCAGACGTGCCCAGAACCATAGATTCTGAGCGAATATCTTCTGCTCTGGCAAGTGATTGCCTGGAATCGCAGACCATTAACATAAGTAGTGACCATAATACTACACCAGTCAAGGAACCAATCAAAATCCTTAGTTGGAACCTTGCAGGTATCCATAGGAAACTGGCCCTCCCCGAATGGAATGACTTGGTAGAGGCACATAAAATCTGCCTCTTCCAGGAGACTTGGAGTACCGAACCACTGCACCGGGTTGGTTTTGTAACACATTTCATTCCTGCTCTGAAAGCAACGCAAGGGAGAGGACGCCCTTCAGGGGGACTGCTTATCTGGATAAGTATCTCACTTAACTGCTGTGTAACATCTAGACAGGTAAATAGCCCAGATATACTAGGGGTTTTACTAACTAATCCTAGGACGGGCTTATCCCTTGCCTTATATAATATCTATGTTAGAGGCACTAAAAACGGGTGTACTTCTATGGTACTCTCTGTTTTGGAAACGCAGCTTAGAGACCATGATGAAGCAGACCATACCCTGGTAGCAGGTGATTTCAATTGCACCTATGAGCCACTTCCTATGGAGGATAACTTAGATCTGGGCGATGAGGACAGCAAATGGGGTATCCCTGCACTTACTATCCCCCCGATAAAAAGATGGTCCGCAGCGCAATACAGCTTAATGCGCTGACGTTAGAGTTTGGTCTAAGAGCAACTAATGGCCGCACAGTCTCAGACCGCATGGGTGCACACACGTTCAACAGAATAGATCACTCCTCAAGGATTGATTATATTCTGCTGGACCTAAAACTTTGGGGTTTGGTCCACGATATGGTAGTGATAGCCACTGTCGAGAGTGATCATAATTCACTCTCCCTATCCCTAACGAACCCCTGGTTTGGTAACGATCCAGCAGTCGTATCTAAATGCTCACATATAAACACTGTTTCCTCCTGTGGAAGACGTCTAAAATGGAATAAAATTGCTGTGGACGCTACTAAGATTTCCACCATAGACGCACTATTAATGGCCTCGCAAATAGAAATGGATAATACCAATCCAGCTCTAATAACCAAAAAGGCAACACATATCTTTGAAGCAGCGGTTAAATCCATAGGTGAGGTCTTTTTGGTTAAGGGCACTGTAGGGGGGAATTTGTCCCATCCTAAACCCAGGGGAAAACATGATTGGTATACACCTGCTTATAGACGTGCAAAGTCCCTTTTGATTGAGGCCATTAAAAGTAAATCCCAATCCTTGATACAGACTGCTAGGAAGAAACACAAGATTACGCTGGCACATGCCAAAAAAGAATGGGTAGAAGAGTACTGGTCTACTCTTAAGGAAGCTAGTCTCAAAAAAGACCCAAAATGTTTCTGGGATACGATTAGAGCCAGAAATAGGCCGGATATGGACCTCATCTCATGTAACATCCCAAGCCAAGCGTGGGTCAACCACTTTTCAGAACTTTACTCCCGACATGTTGATTTGCCACTCACCGAGGCACCCACTGATGTGGAAGAAAGGTATGTGGTTCCAACAACGAATCTATTAGTTGGAAGTACTGTCCCCGACGATTTTGGCTTTACAATCAAAGAGGTGGAATATGCCATAAGCACGATCAAGCCACAGAAAGCCGCTGGTCCAGATGGTATCCCGGGCGACCTTTTGAGGCTAGATATCCCAAAGTGGGGTAAATTCATTTACTCCTTACTTGTTGCCATTTGTAAGGGTGCTCCTATCCCCTCGTCATGGAAAGGGGCGGAGGTGGTCCCCATTTTTAAAAAAGGTGCCAGAGACGAGCCGTCCAACTACAGGACGATTAGTTTGCTGGATATTACTCAAAAAGTAGTTGGTAAGGTTCTACTGGTCAGATTACTGGACTGGATAGAAGAAAATAAAATTCTTTCCGACTATCAGGCAGGATTTAGAGTGGGTACTGGGACAGTCGAACAAGTATTTAGGCTCATGATGGTATATTGGAAGGTTGTGGTCCTAGGCAAAGGCAGTCTTTATCTCGCATTTATCAATCTGAAGACTGCCTTTGACCTTGTACCGAGGGAGACACTATGGAGAGTCCTGGCTTATATGGGGTTGCCACAATATTTACTCACATTATTGGTTAGGCTGCATGAAAATAGCTTTGCCCAGATCAGGTGGGGTCCAGGAGGGGAGAAAACTAGCAGCATCTCGGTAGAGAGAGGGGTCTGCCAGGGATGTGTCCTCGCTCCCACCCTGTTTTCTCTTTATATTAATGGGGTGGTGGAGCACCTCTTAGAACACCCTTCAGATGAACCATCCCTGGCTGGTGAACGTATACCCACCCTCCTCTTCGCGGATGACACGCTTCTAATCTCAAAATCCCCGATAGGCCTCCAAAGGCTTCTAAATAGTTTCCAATCCTTCTGCACCAAACGGGGCCTCGTAATCAATACAGGTAAGACTAAATATCTTGTGTTGAATCCCCCAAAAAAATTAGCACGTCCACCAATCCTGAATACTGAACCCTTGGAGAGAGTAGAGGTGTTTGATTACCTTGGTATCCGACTATCACATAAAATGCAATGGTCTCCACATTTGGATAAAATGTTATTATCACACAAAAGGATCACAGGAGCAATTCTTAAAGAGCAACGCTCCTGTGTAATTAGACCAATAGCATTTGTTCTTGACATCTATGAAGCTAGAGGGGTTAGTTCTGCTCTGTATGGGGCGGAGCTTTGGGGCTCATCCATTTCCAATGATTTGCCTGTATCTGAAAGAAAGTTTTGTAGGGCGATTATGTCACTCCCACAGGGTACCCCTACGGTCCCATTAATGCTTGATTTGGGCCGTCGCCCTATCGAAGATCTAGCAAGACTACGTCCACTCTTACTATGGGCACGATTGTGGCGAGTGCCTGAACTGTGTAAATATGCGCAAGGCCTCACAGAAATCATGTCCTCGCCAGGGTGGCACAAAATTAAATGGCTGAGTGACATTAGAAGTTTACTATTTAATTTGGGTCTAAATGATTCATGGACTAATAGATCTTCTCCTCCAAAGGCAATTCTCAAGAAACTTTATTGGAATTGGGTTATGTTACAACGAAATACTAATACTTCCTTGGGCAGACTTACTGAAGAGTTCTTAAAATTTAAGGACTCTCCAAAATGTGAACTTTATCTGGATGCTATTGGCAAACCTTTTGATAGGGCTCTTTATTTTAAATTTAGAGCAGGAACTCTACCATTGTATACTTTATCTTCAAGTTGGAAACCACCGGCACAAACTGTTGAGCTTTGTCCAGTATGTCTAGCTAAACGAGAAACATTGGCACATTTTATGTTTGAATGTGGAGAGTACAATTAACAAGGAAAATATGGCTTAAACATCTTTGTCGCCAATTGGGTACTAGGTGCCATTCAGACGCAATTCGTATATTAATGTCTGACAGCCGTATTACCTATGCTTGTGCTCTCGCCAAATTTTTATCTTGGGCCTGGTTAATCCGAGCCAAAAGGCTGAAATCAATTGTTTAATTTCTTTTTTAACTTGTGATGTGTAAATAATTTCTATGTATAACTTTTTCCTTTTTATAACTTGTTTTTATTCTTGGCTTCCTCACTGTACCTATGAATTTTATGTGAAGCTTTTATGATAACTCTTTATCGTAATAAAGCCTTTTGACTTGAATAATAATGTTCTGAGCACTGTAAACTCTGAAAACAAATCTTAATGTGTACACCACTGTAATAAATAGTCCTATCTAAATAAGCATTGTTAAGGCCAGTTAGGCAGTTATTATGTAGAAGATAGAGAACGCAGTAGTGTCTCTCCACGTTCTGTTTTACCTATCCTTCGGACAATGTATATTTGTTTGGGCTTATGGGGAAAATGTGAACATTCCCAGAGCACGTTTTGTACGGGAAACACTCGTTTTTGATCTAACACGAACAGGGGTGGTGATTTTGGTGCCTTAGCTATAATAATAAAGGCTTGACATTCCGATGCTTTAAGAAAGAGGGATTAGCTATATTCCAATCTAGCTTGATGAGTATGATGAAGGTGTGTTTTCACCACCTCATGATAATGATATCTTTACACACTAAGTATTTATGATAACATCAAACATATATATCAAACTGTTTTTAATCTTGTGCTGTGTGTGTTTATGTGTGGTGATTGCAGCACAGGGCAGTCAATGGGATATTGGGATTGGTAGGATACCACAATAAACAAGATTTGTTCCTACTTCTTTCTCATAGAGCGGTGCCTCCTTTTTCCCTGAGCCACTGCCAGGTGAGGTGATGTATCCTCCCCATGCATATCGGGTAAGAACGATTGGTATGTACCCATTACTGGGTTTTGGTAGATGATAATGGTAATGTCACTACATTGGATGTACTGTTCTGAGCATGAAAACTCTGTGTTCAGTAAAAAAGTTGCACCTATGTCCTTCGCTGTGTTAGATACCGTCAGCTGTACGGGTTTTGCAGAGGAAGGATTGTACATTCCTGACCACAGGTGATCCAGTTGTATTGTTTCCAACCGCTTCAGTGTACATGTATGTAATATTATACACATTTAATTTGTACTTTTATCACTTTTTGCAGTAGCAATACTTTAGGTGGTCCTGAAGAAGGCACTGAACAGAATGTTGTCCGGATGTGCTGAAACATGTTGACTTCTTTCTCAAACATCAGACAGAGTATTTGTTACAAACTGTCATTTGCACTGGTTTTAGTTTGGACTGTGGGAGACAATAATAAATATAGGGTCTGTCATAGTTCAATTTTAAATTCACATATCACCTTTTGTTATTATGCACTGCATTTATTTCCCACACAAGTCGATTGCTCACTTCTGGTAATTTAGACAGGAGTATAGTTTTCTCTTCTGACTATTAGAACCAAAACATCCTCGGGCTTCCTGATCCTTATGATGGGGTTGTAGCCCTTAGTGTCACCAGAGTGACTGCAAGAGGAGATCCGGATGATGAAGCATGTCGCCAATTGGTGAGTGATGGAAATCGGTTTATTTAAATAGGACTTTTTATTACGGTGGCGTACACATTAAGATTTGTTTTCAGAGTTTACTGTGCTCAGAATATTATTATTGTATTTTAGACGCTTGGATACTTGTGGTATATAAGTGACAATCAACAAAGCCCTATGCATCGCCGTGGCTGAGTTTGCTGATCCGGAACAGCATGTACAGAAGTTCCTGTTGGAATACCAGAGCACCCCTCAAAGCTCCATGTGTCAGGCACCATGGGTGCTAATGTTCAATGGGTCCTGCCGCGATGGCCTCCCTATCACCCCAGGGTGGACATCCCCTCCCTTTGATGAAGAAGACACCCTCCAGAGGATGAAACAATGCAACATCACAGCCAGCCAAACCAGAAGAGCTGTGTCTCGCTAGCTGCAATGAGGGGATACCGTCATCATGAGGGACCGGAGGCCCGGGGGGAAATTCCGAACCTGGTATGAACAGGGCTACAGGACTGTAACCATGGTGACAGTCGACAAGGAAGGTGAAGTTGTAACCCGCAATACCCCACGGTTCAAACAGGTGGTTAACCCTGAACACTGTGTTGAAGCAACCAGCGATCCTGGAGAGCTGAGGGTGACTATTCAAAATCAAAAGGAGGGAGGAGGAATGTAGTGTCTGGTTTATTCCCCTTGTCAGACCACAAAATCAAAAGAACAGGACACTTGTAACTACGTTACACGAGGTTTGTAACAGACAACCCTCATAAACGCTATGTTGTTAATCGTTGCGGTATATGTTGTTCATCCGCCCCACATAGTCGTTGTGGCATTTATCATCGGGTTGTCTGAATGTGCTGTATGCCAGCCTCAAACCTGAGGCAACCTCTGGAGTTGCGTAGTAGTGTCCAGAGATGCATTAATACCCCCGTTGGTGAAGGTGAAGGTAAAATACCCATCTACATCCTTGAAATTTGTTTAATTAGTACAGGATGTGATTGGTGTTAAAAAAAAAAATGGATATGCACTGTGAACAGGTTACTGGTTCATTGCATATTACTTGGTCAACATGTTTCTGCTCCCTTTGCCCAGCCGGGTCTATGGAGCATTCGTCAGGAAAAAACGATTACATAAAACACACAATACAATGTTAAAAATTACTCACACCACTTGTGCAGTATTGACTGAGTAGTCAGAATTTTCTCAGTTTTGATAAGGTAGTTTTACCTGAAGCATAGGAGACAAAAAATCAAGCTACTATTTCTGCAATATTCAACATAGGGGGCAATAGACTAGCTAATTTTTGCTAGTAGTAAGACAAAAAATTACTTTTGTGTCATTGATATTGTCTATTTTGGGCACTTATGGAAAGGGAGTGGCGAGTCTTTGAAGGAGAACTAAAAAAGTGAGGGGAGCACATCTTGAGACAATGTATTTATTCTGTGAAGCATGCACATTGCAAGTATGGTATTCATCAAGTTGGTGACGTGATATTTTTCAAATGTTTGCTTGTGGGTATTACAATTACATGTAGTAGAGAAAGAACGCGGTCTGAAGTAAACATGCCGGCATGGTTTTTTCACTCTGTCTTTTTTGAATGTCAACTTATAGATGTTACAATTGCATATGTTAGAGAATGAACGCGGTCTGAAGTATACATGCAAGCATTGTTTTACACTCTGTATATATTTTTACCTTATAGTTGCTGGTTATTTTCCTCGTCAGGGGAAATTGGACCGAAGGTCCCAGGCTGTAAGCAGAGGAGAGGCAGATATATGATATTGTCGTTTATGGCGTAGAGACGCCACGCTTACCTTTCGTTTTCTGCTCTGACTCACCCGCATTGGAAGCGACTTCCGCGTGCAGTGCTGGCTCTGCCCTTGGACGCGGAGTCGTCATCGGTTTGCGACTTTGAATATTCCTCGGGAAGGCGTAAACACAAAGAGAGGACTATTTTTTGAGCCAAGTAATTCATATTCTCTAAGCAGTTGTATTTTAAATGGGAATTCGCTGTGTAACCTCATTAATAAAGGCGGACCTTTTATCATTCCGTTTTTTTCATTTTTTTATCTCATTACAACAGATGTTTTTATGTCACTAAGTAATATATAGTTTATTTAAACTATTTTACCCAAAGAATGGGGGAGGGGTAAGGTTGTTTAAGAAGGTTGTTTTAGAGAAATGTTGTTTTAGAAAAAATTGTTTTTAGAAAAAAGTTCTTTTTTAGAAAAGGGGTTAATTCACATATAAGATTTTTTCACGTATAAGATTTAAAAGGTGTTTAAGGGCTTGCCCAGACACAGTCTTAGTGGTGACCCATATTTCTAATTGGATAAAGCTGACTGTCATAGCTATCATCAGCTGTTCCTAAGTTTTTGCGAAAGACAGAGAGCTAAAGACAAATTTATGAGAAGTGATGCCATTGAATGGCATCGTTCAACCCCACTTGATTCGTTTTGAGCCTATCGACCCATCTTTGCTCTTTTTCATATAGGATTTTTTCTGCATTTGCTGTTCTCTCTACAAGCATTTCTAGTACTGTCCATCAAAGTTCATCAGCGCTATGGCCCTCATCCACAAAATGTGTACATAGTTTAGTCGTGGACTTTTTTAGTCTAATGTTACTTCTGTGTTCTCCAACTCTTATCTTGACTCTCCTACAGGTCATCCCGATATATCGTTTTTGACAGGGGCACGTTATCATATATACCACATGTGTGGAGTTGCAGTTTGTATGTGCTCTTTGCGTCCAGTTGAGAGTCTCTGTAAGTTGAATGCTCTTTGTTGCGGTGGTGTATTTACAAACTTGGCAAGTACCACAAGGGTAATGTCCAGTTACGGGGTTCATCCCCATGTCTCTTTGGGATCCTTGTTGTTGGAATCTTCTAGAGTATGCACCAGTATGTCTTTTAGATTTTTTGTTCTTCGGTTTGCAAATCTAGGTTTTGGCCAGTCTAGATTTCCTGTTGATAAAATACGCCAATTTCTGTTTATCACCTTTTTCATTTGGTAGGTTGCTGGGCTGAATGTGGTGACACATGTCACTAGATTTTGGATGGGTTCTTTTGTGATTGTTTCCAAAAGGCACTCTCGTGGTTGGTTGTTCGCCCGTTTACGACATTTTGATATCACAGATTTTTTGTAATCTCTTTCTTCAAGTTTGACGGAAAGTTCTCGTGCTTGTTCCTTATAGTCACAGTTCAAGATACAATTTCGTTTTAGTCTCAGGAATTGGCTATAGGGCAGATTGTCTCTCAATGGTTGAGGGTGGAGGCTTTTGTAAGACAGCAAGCTGTTCTTCGATGTCGGTTTGTGAAAAGTTTTGGTTTCCACCTGTCCGTTCTTGATAAAGATTGTCAAATCTAAGAAATCAATGCTCATGTTGTCCTTTGTGAAAGTGAACTGCAACCATTTATCCCGTGTGTTCAGCCAGTCAATGAAAAGTTGTACATCAATTTCATTCTTCCATATCATGAGTATGTCATCGATATAACGTTTCCAGTATAATATACTGGAAACGTATGGGTTGGCATCAGTAAGAACGTGATTGGTTTCGAAATTGCTGACATACAGGCCTGCTACAGACGGGGCAAATGCACTGCCCATAGAGGTCCCATGGTTCTGCAAGAAGAGATTGCCTTCAAATTCAAAGAAATTTTCGGTTAATGCTAGACGACAACATTCTAGGATGAAGTGGCGTGGTGTCTTATACTTCCATTCCACATTGAACAAGACGTCTTCCAACATTTGGAGTGTCTCTTTTTGTGGTAGGCTAGTGTAGAGAGACTCCACATCTAAACCTACGAGTAGCATTGTGTTTTTATCGAATGGCATCCCTGATATTTGGTTAAGGAGATCTCGTGTATCCTTGAGATAAGTTGGTGTCTTTTGTACCAATGGTTTTAAAAATTGGTCTGCAAATTGAGACAAGGGTTCCAAGATTGACCCTATTCCAGAGACTATAGGGCGTCCTGGCGGTGGGTCTCTGTTTTTATGAATTTTTGGTAACGAGTAGAAACCAGGTATTTTCGGGTCTTTTGTAATCAAGTAATCTGCTTCTTTCTTTGTGATCCATGCATTGGTCTTGGCTTCAAAAACTATCATAGCTATGGAGTTCTGTAATCTGGGAGAGGGGTCACGTAGAATCCTATTGTAGTGTAGTGTAGCTCCTATCATCCCAATAGGCTCTGCGCATTGGAATAATACCTACAGCAGTAAAGGCCTAGACCAGACGTTAACTAGGTCTACTACTGTCGATACTAGACTTAAAGTTTTGGGTTTGCCAGCTTAGCTCAGAGTTCACTAGAAACTTTCTCGAATGTTCAAGGAGGACTTAACTTCCCTGATTAGACAAGAAGGGATTTAGTTTCTGACAACCATAGAACATGACAACTTTGCTCTCCCCTAATCAAGAGTAAATCTCGAGAGTCGTGTGAACAAAAGGCAATTTATTTTACTCAGTCAGTAAGTGCATTCTTAGTCTCATCAGAATGTAGAGAAAAGGAAGAGACGGGCGTGTTCAATAAAAAGGTGTTATTTATTGATCAGTCTCTTTTCTCATACAAGAGAAATGGATCGATATTATTGCAATACTTATAGTTAAGTAAAGTGCATACATTAAAAGCAATAGTATAAAATAATACTGTAAAACATTGATATGGTTTCTAAGCCATAAGATGTTTTAAAATGATTAAAATATATTACATACACATATACATTTGACTAAACGTACTCAACTGGTGTTTCTAAATACGCCTACCCCGTGTACCTGACCTAAGTCTAATACGTGGGCGGGAATAGAAAGTTACAGTTTAAGTTAAGTTTGTTTTTGCCAAGTGACTAACTTAAGAATTCTCTGTGAGGGGTTATTCAGTTCTGTACCTGGAAGTTAGGAGGAATGAGGAATGGTATCTTTCTCTCTGGTCTCTATATTCCAGGCTGCCTGCGAGGGCTACCCAGAAGCGCCGGAGCTGGATTCTCGGCAGGAGAAAGCAGCGCGTCTCGTTCTCAGCGCGTCAGGAAGGCGGGGCTGCTGCCAGCGGGGTCTGCTCTGCTCTGGGCTTCGGCAAGTATGGCTGCTCCGTCTCGTCACCACGCGTGTGTTTGCATAGGGCAAGATCGGTAATATTTATACCTTTAAGGTGCCGAGATTGACGTAAGGATGGACATAGATACGTCAATAAGGATGTCATACGACTTGCTCGTTAGCACATTCTTTTGCTGAAGTTCTCGGTGAAATCAAAACAATGGCCGCAGGGTTTTGCCCAGGTTGTCATAGGTTTGATTTGTTATGAGAACTCCGTATGCCTTATCAGGGGCTGGAGGAATATTGCTTGTCTAATTAGATCGCAAGCGTTATGACCTAATCAGATAACACGTTCCTGTGCCGTAGTGTGACTGCGTCAGATAACGGTATCTGCATCATGGGGGTTTTCTGCCTCATGGGCTGACTGCTAGTTAACTTGTTGGTTTGTTTAACCAGAATAGGGTCAGGAATAGGGGGATCGATTCAGAACCTATAGGAATACATCACACCCACTCCACGCTAACTATGGTCATATTTACTAATCTATGCATAGTATAACATAGTACAACATACTATAGAGTAATGTGTATACCTTACCACCCCAAAATACATAAATGCATTTTGAAATTATCAAATATACTGAAAAATTGCAGACATATGTATTGTATGCACTCAAGCTGTAGAATAACGCCAAAGTAATCGCATTAGTATACATTATTGCTTATTAGGTATATGAGAATTACACATGAAATGGCTCTTAATACAGAAAAAAAAGTTGAGACCATTCCATCACAGAATAAAATATTTGTGAACATACCAGCGGGCAGCTAATGTCTATAAGCCATCTAAAATTTTTAGAAACCTTAGTTCTCTAAGAATAGTTCTTACTTTAAGCAGAAGATAGTGTCCCGGAAAATATGAAAAAACATTTTGGGGCTGCTGAAAAATTGCTGTCCGTGAACTGGAGGGAAAACTGTTCATGTGACTTTATTTTCAAAGTTGAAGGCCGAATTCAGGGAACGTCGTGTGCGAGTTTGTTCAAAAGTCTCTATTTCTGTTCTGGTGAGAACATCATATCATTTAGGCTTTCGAAAAAACTGTCAACAGCTTCCTGGGAAAGTTCCACTAACTCGGAAATAGGTGTAATCATGCATTCGTGCGCATGATTGTCTCCATTGACATTCTGATTTGCATTACTGACAGAAGGTCGTACCTGTTCGATGCTGCTTTCATCTTGAACTTCACCACCCATCAATCGTAGTGGTGAAGCTTCCACGAATGCCGTCATCAGGATTGGTAGCCTTTGAGGGCAGCACAAAGCATGAACCTTGATCGGGCTCAACAATGTTTCTGCATCCATTGGCGCATCCGATTGTAGCGTCAGACAGGTGTCTAACACGCATTCTTCTCCGCATAGCAGACACCTTAGTACAGGTAAAACACATCTTTGCCACATTGGTCGAAATGATAGAAACCAAGTCATGTTCAGGTCTCTAAGCCGGGAGAGTCCCAGGATTTTTGATATCCGGTCCCGGTAACCAATGGCTAGGATTGTTTCTTCCCTTGTCGCAAGAGTTTTGTCTGTGACATGGGTTGCCATAACGAAAAATAAGGACTAAGAATAGGATTCCTGCAATCAGTCCTAAAATGAGGGGAAGTCTGCCAAAAATCGAATGGACGAAATCTGGAAAAATACCCAGTATGGCTTTGAATGGTGTTAATGCCATCGGAAATACTGTCTTAAATACCTTTGAGACCCCATTGGTATCAGAAATATTTAAGATTTCGTTCAGGATTTCCGCGAAATGTACGGGGGAATTAGTTGATAATAATGTATGTATCTCTGCAGTCGTCCTTGCGACTTGTAGATCATACGTTTCTTTTGATGACGTGAGCCTTGTAGGCGTCTGAAGAAGCACTGTTTTCATTCTGCTTAAAGTATCTATTCGAATAGAAGTAATTTTCAAATTGGGCCATGCCCTTGCCTCCCTGTCTGGAAAGGAGCTGGGGAACAATGAGCGTCCACAGCACTTGACCTTCGCAGTCGTAGTTACTAGATAAGGAGTCCCGGGCATAAGACTACAACATCTGCGGTCTACAATTAGAATGTAACTCCCATTATAGAGTCTTTGAAAGAATGGTTCTATCTCTGTTGCAGGTGCGCCTTGCTGGTGACATGAAAGGTTGTATGAATTCCCTTCACAGGCTCCGTGCAAACTAATTCCGTTACACAGAAGTGTGCCACTTAGTGACATCGTACAATTGTTGCCACTAAGAAACACTTTCTGTCCTTTATTACTGACACATGCATGTGAATAGGGCAGGTTCCAAGTTGTTTTAAGGTACCCCTTTCCCAATGTCTCGTACATGCCAGCCTGTATATATTTTTGGCAGTATTGAAACCTGAAGGTTGAGATTGGAATATTTATTATCCCATGTATTATCCATTCACTGACAGGTCGTTCTGACATTGTCACTGGTAATCTTTCTAGTTTTTCAATGCTCAAGATTGTATAATCAGCACCCTTTTGTGCCATACTGATTTGTCTATCAGTAAGGTTAAAGATTTGGAATAGTGACGTTGTGTTGATTAAACGCCAAGGCACGTAGCCTGAACGCAGATTTTGTAACGTCCAGCCAAGCTGTACAATAGAACGCAATTGAGACTGACCGTGTTGTAGCAACAGTAAGTCTTGTGATAATATGTCGATTGCTGAAGACACAATGCTGTCCAAAGAAAAAATTCTGGAGGACAGAGTCATTAACCCATTGTCCACTACAGAAAGTGATTTTTCCAAATTAATACGGTCAATTTCCCGTATTCTCTCTGCTGTTCCAATTTGAGTAACCTTCCAGGCCTCATTGTATGCTGCATATACAGAGGCTGCTATGAAACGCTTTTGACGCTGTTTGCGTGGTCCCATAGTGAAATCACGCAAGTCAGCACCATCAGTAAGTAAAGTTAGGTGTTGCTTAATTTCTGCCAGTGTGGAAGTTTGTAGCCATTGAAGGCATAATTTGCCCACACTGTAGGTGGTTATTATCCCTGGGTGATGTCTTTGAGGATATCTAGGGTCTGGCCTGGTCATTCTGAACCCCTGTGTTTTGTTCAGGAATCTGTCTTGACAGTTATTAGTATCTCTGGGCCAGATCAACCACTGTTTCCAATCAGGATGTGTTCTGTTTTGGTTTAATATATGGTTTACGTCTATCTCTTCATCTGTAGAAGTGTTGCTAAACATTGCTGGCTTTGGAATAGACGGTTTATTTAAATCTTTGATTTTGGCTAGGCCAAGACAGGTGGTTTGTTGAACAGTGTCATTTAAAAATATCATTTGTTCTGGGATCATGCAAGCTCTAAACAAAGCTTCTATACCCTGTACTTGCCAATCTTTTGTACCCCAAACACTTTTCAATTCAACATTTTTGTCCCAATAATCAAATCCAAAAGTATTCATTTGTTCAAAAAAGGAATCTGAATATATCAATTTTGTGTTTGTTATCATGGTCTTGGTCCCTGTTTTGTTTGACAATTTAAAATAAAATGTTTCAGCATTACTTGTGTTAAAACCTGAAAAATATGAATATTTGTCGTAAACGGTTCTTGAGCTCCCTTTTGGAGGTGTTGCACAATGTTCCCATTGATTATAATTTAAAACATTTCTAGGTTGTGCAGATCTATGTAAAAAATGGTTACCATAGTGGTTATAACAGTACATATTATCATAATTTGTAGAACCCTGCAAATAATCATGTTTGGTAAATTTAGCAGACATTACTAAGTCAGACATCATATTATTAATGCTTTCGAAGTCCCAATCATCAGCAAATGAGTTTGGTTTTACAAAGTCACTCAAGGAGATCTTAATTTGGTGTGGATATTTCAGGATCTCGACCGGACCATAAATTTCACAGTCAGTGTTGTCCCATGCTACCCCACCCGGTATCGGATTGGCTGTGAAGTTGACTGAAGAAAGTTTTCTTTTCTCGACGTGTGAAGATGTGTGTGGTTTGAGGATCAAGTTGATTTTCTGACTTGCTGTGTCCATTTTAGCATATTTTCCTTCAATGAAGCGTCCCAAAGTAAGTACCATGATGAGCCAAAGTATGAGGATTAATGCACCAAAACCCACCCAAAATTCAATCCATGGAGAAATCAGATATGTTTCTTTCAGTTGTTTCAAAAGTTCTTTAGCTTTGTCTTTAAAGGTTTTTGATGATGGCTGTGTCTTTGATTCACTGAAGTCTTCAGAGGAATCATCGAAGTTTATGAAGTAGCCGGATGCGGTTCTATCAATTGTCCCAATTGGTTCAGGATTTTTGTTTCTTGCATTTTCACTTGGTACTTCATTGTAGATTGGTGTGTCTCTGCTAAATGTTTTTATTTGGGTTTTCAGAGGTCTGAGTTCTATTGCATTGTCGCATAGTCCTTGTTGTACTTCTGTAGGCGTTTCGAATGTGATGAGCCTCTTCGTTAGGACCTCTGTACTGGTAGCAAACCTTGGTGTTCTGCTACTTATTGGGAGTCCACTTGGCCTACTGTTTGTTATCGGCCACATGTTGTGGTTTTACCAGGTCGATGGATACAACTCGGTTCTCCTTTTTACCAGCAAGTGGCGGTAGTACAACTGATCTTGTCCCGTTGACAGACAAGACAGGAACTGCTTTTCTGTAAGAAGGCCCAAATTCCTTCTTTACCGCGATCTTTTCCCTGACTAGATCCCCGACTTTTGGAATCCAGACAGGTCTTGCTGGGACAGGTGGTGGTTCTTCAGTGGTTGTTGGCTGTTGTTTCAACTTTATGTTGCTCAGGTCTTTTCTTGTTTTGTTTAAGTCCTGCAAAATAGCCAAACGGTCTTTGATATCAAAGCTTTTTTCTTTCACCACTGAAGTCTGACTATCAATGTCAGAGATCATCATCCTAGTTCCAAATAATAATTCGTACGCACTGAATCCCTTCAGAGAATTTCTTGGCAAGTTATTGAGACTACGTTGGACACTTATTAGATGTTTGACCCACCCAGCTCCCGAACCTAATATCCTTTCCGTTATAGATTGCTTTATGCCTTGGTTTTTTCTTTACACCATCCCGTATCCCTCAGGAAGGAAGTGAGAAGATTCCCGCTGTGCTATGCTCATTTGGCCATGTTTCCCCTCAGGCTGGAGGGCTAGAGTGAAAACAATGGTCAAACGTAGCATGCTCTTAGCGTATATGCCATTTAGACTCGCAAATCTCTGTATAACAGTCCGGACGTCAGCCGAGTGCTGGTGATCTACATTATAAGTGGAAACTAGCCTGTATATGTTAATCGCAACCCTTCCTTTTTACTTCTGATTTTTTTTGGAGTAAACCGACGAGGTATTAAACTGTTTCTCTCCCCACTGCGATCTCTGTTGCAGTTTGGGCAGTTTTTTACAAACATGGTGTGACGCAGGCTCATGCCTGGCCACCAGTACCGTGATTGTAATTCTTCCAGAGAATCTTTTAGTTTAAGGTGTCTGAGACCCTCGCCCATATGTGCGTCTGCGATTAACAAGTTTCTCCTGTCCATGTTTGGAATCACTCTATCCCCCACTCCAGGGATTCGAGCAAAAGGGACGGAGTTTGCATCGATTATGTATGTATAATTGAGTGGATAGTTGATCGGTAACGCTGAGCAGTCGCCTTTTGATGACGTTTTCACCGCCAGCACTGTTTCACCGTCAATGTATTTTAATGTACGCTTTTTTCGAACTACGGGAGCCGATTTAGTGGCTGCCGCTGTGGCTGTTTCAGCCAATGAATTCCCTGCAACGTGAACGCCATCACGCTGATGACTCAGTGAGTGTGTCACGTGAGTCTTTGGTAGTTCTTTCTGTAAAAGAGCTATTTGTTCCCAGAGCAGTTTCTGCTTTATTGGTGCATCTGTGTCATCTTTGTAACCGTTTTGAATCCATGTCTGCAAATCCTTGTTATATGATTTGATGCAGTAATATGAATCAGACACTATAAGTGTCGGGAATTCGCGATCCGCATTATCTAGCGCCATTTTCAATGCTAATATTTCAGTCTGTTGTTCTGAATTAGTTTCTACTGAGTGTGTTTTTGTTAATAGAGGTTTTAGTTTACCTCCGCGCCACACTTCTTTTGTAATCTCACATGTTGGGTTGTATGCTTGTTCTCCCCAAACGGAGGGTTGAGCATGTCCGTCTGTATAGATTACACAGGCGTAATGTCGTAAAGGCAGAATGTCGATTGGCAGAGGATATGTTTTTTCATATTCTAGATTTTTTAATTCCTCTAGTTCTGGATCAAAGTAGTAGTATACTTTGTCCGTTGTGATTGAATTCACCCATTGTATCCATTCCGGATTCAATGATGTTGTTGGTAAATTACACGGTGTTGTTAATGCCTCAAAGGCTGATTCTGCTGTTCTGACTGTGATATGTCTACCGTCAGCTTGATCTTTTTCTCTAGCTATTGCGGTTTGAACTGCATGAACAATTTTTTCTTTAATGCTGAATTTCTGTTCAGCTTCTGTGTACGAGTGTGATTTGAATGCAATTGGTACCTTTTCTCCCTCATTAGAGGTCAGGTATGTGAATCCGCAACTTCCTGGGATGACTCGAATCACAAGATTGCGTGTGTTATCACGTGTTTCTAATTTTGTTTTAATTAGCATGTCTGTTTGTAAGGATCTCAAAATTTCTGTGTGTATTTGAGTCCAATTGTATCTTTTAAAATCTGGTTTTATTAGATCATAAAGGGGTTTGACCCTTTCTGCGTAATTTGCAATGTATGTTCTTCCGAAATTTAGGAAGCCTAGAATTGACTGTAGGTTTTTTAGTGTTCTAGGTGCTTGGAGTACGGCACATTTCTCTAGGAAATTGTCAGCCAGGCTTTTGCCTTCACTTGATAATTCATATCCTAAGAACAGGACTGTCAGATGGGCAATTCTGGATTTTTTAAAGTTGAATTTGTAACCCTCTGCAGCGAACCCAAGTATTATGGTGTTCACTCTCTTCAAGTGAGTATCCAAGTCATCATCTGTTAAGTAAATGTCATCGACATAAGATAATGCTTCATCGTCATATATTTGTAGTAATTCTGTTACTCTCGCTGAGAATACTCCCGGGCTGTTCTTGTACCCCTGGGCTAACCGACAGAATTGTTTTTGAGTGCCATTTATTGAGAACGCAGTTAAATATCTGCTCTCTGGTGCTATGTTTTGACAAAATAATCCATTAGAGATGTCTAATGTTGTTTTGTATTTTTTGCGCACTATGTTATTCATTAGTGCAGCACTGTGTGAGTTTTGCACTGCAAAAGTTTTGCAACATGTGTTAAGGTGTCGGTAATCCAAAACTAGACGATATGAATTGTCTGGTTTGGAGACCGGAAACAAAGGGTTGTTCATTTGTGAGGTGCAAGTTTCAATCACCCCCTGGTATTCTAGCTGATCTAGTATTTCATTTACCTGTTTTTTAGCTTCTTGCTTAATTGGGTACTGCCTTTGTGCAGTCGGTTGTGATTTTAACTGGATTTTGTGAGGAGGAGAGTCCTCATCCCATCCCACGTGATTTTTATATAAAGCAGGAGCTAGAGCCACTGCCCATTTTCTGGCAAGTGTGTATTTTTTATGAATTGGAATTTGATTTGAGAAGGCAGGCATAATTATTTCTTCGCCATGAGGGCACTCCCTGACAAACTCTGGTGGCCAGTCTTTTTCAGCTAGAAGGATATCATAGCCCTTGGAGAGATTATCCCAAAATAGACCCCTTATTTTTCTAGTCTTATCTCCCTCTATACGCAATGTTATTTCGTATATTTTGTGAGGTTTGCTAATTCTGGTGTCCGCAGTTTCCACTTGAAGATATTCATTCGTGTCCACTGTCTCCAGATGATTCATAAGGACTTTGCGAGCTATGCTCACTTCTGCTGCGCTGTCTAGCATTGTCTGAGCCCATTCTCCGTTTTTCAGTTGTGTCCTCAGTATTCTCGGCATTGTTAACTACCTTGATACTGGCTACCTTCTTTTTTGGAAATTGTAATTTCTTTTTTAGTTGAGCAGGTTCCTTGTCTTTGGACTTGGCGTGCTCTTCTCTTTGTTCTGATCGTCCTCTTCTTTCCGATTTCTGCGAGGAATTCTGAAAAGATTGAGAGGGACGTGTATCAATGTCTTGATATCTATCAGGTTTTTTTATATTATCCCTATTTCTAAGGTTATATTTTTTCCCAGAGGGGTCACTCTGGGGTGACCTGTGTCTTTGGTTCGGAGATTTTACTCTTCGCCTAGGAGACCTTCCTCTGGACTGGAATTTCTTTTCTTTGGGATTGGATTGTTTGTTTTCATCCCAGTTCTTTTTTGGTGAATTATTATTAAAAAATATTTTTTCAGGACTTTCAGTCAGTTGCGGTTTTACTGGTATTCCACCTAAACTATCTCTACCTAGTTCCCCATACGATTTTTCTATGATTCTGGCAATTTCAGCTGGTTGGTCTGCTATATCTGTCTCTTTTAACCTCTGGCGGATCGCCACGTTTGCTGCTTCACCCTTTATGTTGGCTAATAATATAGCCGAGACCTGCTTGAAGTCTTTTAGTAATTTCATACCAAGAGTTAAAGCGGGTTCTGGACCGTATTCGTCTTGAATTTGTTTTAGCACATCTGGTATCACCGAAATGGATGGAACACCGTGCGTTTTTGTGTAGATGGAAGCAAAGACTGTACCCCAAGTGTCACAGTCCTCAATGTGTGGTGCGATTCCCATTGGGAGACAGATAGTCAGAATCCTGTGTTTTTCTAATGGCGTGGTGTCAGGAAACACCGCCTCTATTTGGGTTATTTTTGGTGCCAACCAGAATGGTATTTGTTCCCGTTTAGCCGGTACTTTACCTAGGCAGGACTGGATGTTCTGTGGTGTAATTTTATTTGTGTTCCCCTGGTGAGGGGTCAGCTGTGGAAGTTTAATCGCTGGCTGAATTGTTGAAGTCCGCATCACATACTGGACTAATTGTCTATGTATTTTTATTAATTGTTTTAGTTGTACTAAAAGATCTGCTGCAGGCATTCTTTCGAACTCTGGATGCGGTGTGTATCCGGCTAGGACCGGCCACGTTGCTCCTGGTCTACCTAAAGGACCGAGCCTGGTGATGTGATTATTATGTTTTAGGGCGCCATCAAATAAGAGCAAATGCTCTTGAAATTTGAGTGGTACTTCCACCTCCTCGAAAGGAGTGTACTCATTCGGAGGTTCCTCTATTTTGTAATAGTGGAAGTACTTTGTTACAGCATTTGCTGCTGGAAAATGTATCCATGAATAGTATACCTCTGTCTGCCGATATTCGTGTGCCTCAATTACGAATATGACTGTACCACCTCTAGGTGTCAGTCCATTTTCTATAAGTTTTAAGGTTATAGATTTCCTTTTGATGACCGGGATGAGTATTATATCCGGGTCTGTGTCTTGTATAGCAGTATCAGCTGCTGCTATTTCAGCTGCTAATCTAACTGCCTCTCTTTCATCATCACTGTCTGCCATTTTACCGACAGGATGGTTATTTCTTTTGTTTGCAGATCAGGTTTCTTATGGAACAAAGATTAGATGGACAATATTTTGGAACAGTGTATCCTTCAACGTTGACTATACCAAGAACCATACATAGGAGTTCCCTCCTGCGAGGTCTGGCGGATATAACCTTTCACCCACTCCAGACGTCTTTTGAGTATTGTGGGAAAAGGGGTCTGAGTGAGAAAGCACGACTGAGTTACTCTAAATGTCTTACGTTAGTTTTATCGCCCTTTCCAAACGCGTTGGGCGCCATGTAGTGTAGCTCCTATCATCCCAATAGGCTCTGCGCATTGGAATAATACCTACAGCAGTAAAGGCCTAGACCAGACGTTAACTAGGTCTACTACTGTCGATACTAGACTTAAAGTTTTGGGTTTGCCAGCTTAGCTCAGAGTTCACTAGAAACTTTCTCGAATGTTCAAGGAGGACTTAACTTCCCTGATTAGACAAGAAGGGATTTAGTTTCTGACAACCATAGAACATGACAACTTTGCTCTCCCCTAATCAAGAGTAAATCTCGAGAGTCGTGTGAACAAAAGGCAATTTATTTTACTCAGTCAGTACGTGCATTCTTAGTCTCATCAGAATGTAGAGAAAAGGAAGAGACGGGCATGTTCAATAAAAAGGTGTTATTTATTGATCAGTCTCTTTTCTCATACAAGAGAAATGGATCAATATTATTGCAATACTTATAGTTAAGTAAAGTGCATACATTAAAAGCAATAGTATAAAATAATACTGTAAAAACATTGATATGGTTTCTAAGCCATAAGATGTTTTAAAATGATTAAAATATATTACATACGCATATACATTTGACTAAACGTACTCAACTGGTGTTTCTAAATACGCCTACCCCGTGTACCTGACCTAAGTCTAATACGTGGGCGGGAATAGAAAGTTACAGTTTAAGTTAAGTTTGTTTTTGCCAAGTGACTAACTTAAGATGTGAGGGGTTATTCAGTTCTGTACCTGGAAGTTAGGATGAATGAGGAATGGTATCTCTCTCTCTGGTCTCGATATTCCAGGCTGCCTGCGAGGGCTACCCAGAAGCGCCGGAGCTGGATTCTCGGCAGGAGAAAGCAGCGCGTCTCGTTCTCAGCGCGTCAGGAAGGCGGGGCTGCTGCCAGCGGGGTCTGCTCTGCTCTGGGCTTCGGCAAGTATGGCTGCTCCGTCTCGTCACCACGCGTGTGTTTGCATAGGGCAAGATCGGTAATATTTATACCTTTAAGGTGCCGAGATTGACGTAAGGATGGACATAGATACGTCAATAAGGATGTCATACGACTTGCTCGTTAGCACATTCTTTTGCTGAAGTTCTCGGTGAAATCAAAACAGTGGCCGCAGGGTTTTGCCCAGGTTGTCATAGGTTTGATTTGTTATGAGAACTCCGTATGCCTTATCAGGGGCTGGAGGAATATCGCTTGTCTAATTAGATCGCAAGCGTTATGACCTAATCAGATAACACGTTCCTGTGCCGTAGTGTGACTGCGTCAGATAACGGTATCTGCATCATGGGGGTTTTCTGCCTCATGGGCTGACTGCTAGTTAACTTGTTGGTTTGTTTAACCAGAATAGGGTCAGGAATAGGGGGATCGATTCAGAACCTATAGGAATACATCACAGTAGAACTTGGTATCCGCCAAGAGTTCCAGGCACTGTTTTTGGTAACCTTCTTTGCTTAGAATTACAACTCCCCCTCCCTTATCCGTGGGTTTTATGATGATCTTGTCATTTCGTCGTAATTCCTCCAGTGCAGTTCGTTCTTTATTCGTTAGATTCTGAAAGGGAGGTTTGACTTCATTTCGTATGCCATCTATACCTTTCATCAAAGCCTGTTCAAAGGTCTGTATCTCAATTGGAACCAGACTGGTGGGAGGATTGTAATTGGATTTTCTTCTGAGGTTCGTATCTCCTTTATCTTGATTGGATTATTTTCCTGTGAAAAATGCCTTCAATTTTAAAGTCCGGCAAAATTCAGCTATTTCACTCTTCATTTTGAAAGTGTCTAGTGGGGGAGTTGGCACAAATCCTAGGCCTTTGTTCAGGATTCTTGTTTGGTCTGCAGTTAAAGTAATGTCCGTCAAGTTCACTATCAGTGATTGTTTTTGCTCGTTCCTGGCTTCTCTGCAGTCATGCTGCGTGTTAGCATATTTCTTTGTTGGTCTTGCCATGTTAGAGTTTTTCTCCGTCCCCTTTGGTGTTGGCCCCGGGCTAAAAAAGGCTGTTGGTTTTGATTTTCAGCTCCCATCGGCGGTTGACCCATCATTTGAGGTATTTGTTGTAAACTTTGGTTGTAAGGGTTCATCCAACCTCCAAATGGTTGCATGAATGGTTGAAAGAACGGTACCTGATGTCCCATAAAGTTTTGTCTGGGCCATCTATTCCCCCTTCTCGGTCGCTGGGGGCGGAAGTTATTTCTGCCTCTTCCTGGTGCTGTTCCTTCTGAGCCACTTTCAGAGCCGTCTGAGGAATGCCAACCACTAGATTCATTATCGGTACCTGTGTCTTGGGTTGAGAAGTCTTCTTTAGAATATGGGTGCATTTTCTCTTGACTAAATCTTTTTAGATCCTTCGCCAGTTTTTGTAATTTGTTCTGCATGAGATTTTCTTGAATGTCTTCCATTTCTTTATTTAGATCCTCTAATCGTTTTTTATATATTCGGAAATCTACACCTTTTTTTAGGTCCACTTCACATTCTTGGATCTGGACAAGTAATGCTTCTGATAGTCTCTTTGCTGTCTTGATTATCAATACCAGGTAATCTAAGGTGCATTTCCAAGAAATGGATGACCAATCTCGTCTGAAGGCTAGGTCGTGTAAAAAGATTCTTGGGGCATTATTAACCCAGAGTCCTCTCGGTGCCGACTTGGTTCTTAGATACTCCGTCATAATTATACCATGTATTGCAGTTCTTATTTGTTCTCGTTTCTTTTCTGATAAATTCTCCCAATCGTCAGTTTGTTCTAGTGCTTGTGTCAGTTCCGTATTTTTCAAGAGTGGTTGTGCTGCCAAGATATCACTTATGTCGTTCTCCGTAAAACTCAAGCCACTGTTGTTCTCCATCGTGCACTGTTAAAGCTGTATAACGCTACAGCTTTTGAAACTCCCGCAGCTGTGCGCTGCTTTAAATTATTCAAAATCAAAAGGAGGGAGGAGGAATGTAGTGTCCGGTTTATTCCGCTTGTCAGACCGCAAAATCAAAAGAACAGGACACTTGTAACTACGTTACACGAGGTTTGTAACAGACAACCCTCATAAACGCTATGTTGTTAATCGTTGCGGTAT
Source organism: Lissotriton helveticus (assembly GCF_964261635.1). Taxonomy (NCBI): domain Eukaryota; kingdom Metazoa; phylum Chordata; class Amphibia; order Caudata; family Salamandridae; genus Lissotriton; species Lissotriton helveticus. The sequence goes on from NC_136072.1 coordinate 657,707,979, forward strand.
ATGTTGTTCATCCGCCCCACATAGTCTCCTCTGCTTACAGCCTGGGACCTTCGGTCCAATTTCCCCTGACGAGGAAAATAACCAGCAACTATAATGTAAAAATATATACAGAGTGTAAAACAATGCTTGCATGTATACTTCAGACCGCGTTCATTCTCTAACATATGCAATTGTAACATCTATAAGTTGACATTCAAAAAAGACAGAGTGAAAAAACCATGCCGGCATGTTTACTTCAGACCGCGTTCTTTCTCTACTACATGTAATTGTAATACCCACAAGCAGACATTTGAAAAATATCACGTCACCAACTTGATGAATACCATACTTGCAATGTGCATGCTTCACAGAATAAATACATTGTCTCAAGATGTGCTCCCCTCACTTTTTTAGTTCTCCTTCAAAGACTCGCCACTCCCTTTCCATAAGTGCCCAAAACAGACAATATCAATGACACAAAAGTTATTTTTTGTCTTACTACTAGCAAAAATTAGCTAGTCTATTGCCCCCTATGTTGAATATTGCAGAAATAGTAGCTTGATTTTTTGTCTCCTATGCTTCAGGTAAAACTACCTTATCAAAACTGAGAAAATTCTGACTACTCAGTCAATACTGCACAAGTGGTGTGAGTAATTTTTAACATTGTATTGTGTGTTTTATGTAATCGTTTTGTCCTGACGAATGCTCCATAGACCCGGCTGGGCAAAGGGAGCAGAAACATGTTGACCAAGTAATATGCAATGAACCAGTAACCTGTTCACAGTGCATATCCATTTTTTTTTTTAACACCAATCACATCCTGTACTAATTAAACAAATTTCAAGGATGTAGATGGGTATTTTACCTTCACCTTCACCAACGGGGGTATTAATGCATCTCTGGACACTACTACGCAACTCCAGAGGTTGCCTCAGGTTTGAGGCTGGCATACAGCACATTCAGACAACCCGATGATAAATGCCACAACGACTATGTGGGGCGGATGAACAACATATACCGCAACGATTAACAACATAGCGTTTATGAGGGTTGTCTGTTACAAACCTCGTGTAACGTAGTAAGAAGTGTCCTGTTCTTTTGATTTTGCGGTCTGACAAGGGGAATAAACCGGACACTACATTCCTCCTCCCTCCTTTTGATTTTGAATAATTTAAAGCAGCGCACAGCTGCTGGAGTTTCAAAAGCTGTAGCGTTATACAGCTTTAACAGTGCACGATGGAGAACAACAGTGGCTTGAGTTTTACGGAGAACGACATAAGTGAGATCTTGGCAGCACAACCACTCTTGAAAAATACGGAACTGACACAAGCACTAGAACAAACTGACGATTGGGAGAATTTATCAGAAAAGAAACGAGAACAAATAAGAACTGCAATACATGGTATAATTATGACGGAGTATCTAAGAACCAAGTCGGCACCGAGAGGACTCTGGGTTAATAATGCCCCAAGAATCTTTTTACACGACCTAGCCTTCAGACGAGATTGGTCATCCATTTCTTGGAAATGCACCTTAGATTACCTGGTATTGATAATCAAGACAGCAAAGAGACTATCAGAAGCATTACTTGTCCAGATCCAAGAATGTGAAGTGGACCTAAAAAAAGGTGTAGATTTTCGAATATATAAAAAACGATTAGAGGATCTAAATAAAGAAATGGAAGACATTCAAGAAAATCTCATGCAGAACAAATTACAAAAACTGGCGAAGGATCTAAAAAGATTTAGTCAAGAGAAAATGCACCCATATTCTAAAGAAGACTTCTCAACCCAAGACACAGGTACCGATAATGAATCTAGTGGTTGGCATTCCTCAGACGGCTCTGAAAGTGGCTCAGAAGGAACAGCACCAGGAAGAGGCAGAAATAACTTCCGCCCCCAGCGACCGAGAAGGGGGAATAGATGGCCCAGACAAAACTTTATGGGACATCAGGTACCGTTCTTTCAACCATTCATGCAACCATTTGGAGGTTGGATGAACCCTTACAACCAAAGTTTACAACAAATACCTCAAATGATGGGTCAACCGCCGATGGGAGCTGAAAATCAAAACCAACAGCCTTTTTTAGCCAGGGGCCAACACCAAAGGGGACGGAGAAAAACTCTAACATGGCAAGACCAACAAAGAAATATGCTAACACGCAGCATGACTGCAGAGAAGCCAGGAACGAGCAAAAACAATCACTGATAGTGAACTTGACGGACATTACTTTAACTGCAGACCAAACAAAAATCCTGAACAAAGGCCTAGGATTTGTGCCAACTCCCCCACTAGACACTTTCAAAATGAAGAGTGAAATAGCTGAATTTTGCCGGACTTTAAAATTGAAGGCATTTTTCACAGGAAAATAATCCAATCAAGATAAAGGAGATACGAACCTCAGAAGAAAATCCAATTACAATCCTCCCACCAGTCTGGTTCCAATTGAGATACAGACCTTTGAACAGGCTTGGATGAAAGGTATAGATGGCATACGAAATGAAGTCAAACCTCCCTTTCAGAATCTAACGAATAAAGAACGAACTGCACTGGAGGAATTACGACGAAATGACAAGATCATCATAAAACCCGCGGATAAGGGCGGGGGAGTTGTCATTCTAAGCAAAGAAGGTTACCAAAAACAGTGCCTGGAACTCTTGGCGGATACCAAGTTCTACAATAGGATTCTACGTGACCCCTCTCCCAGATTACAGAACTCCATAGCTATGATGGTTTTTGAAGCCGAGACCAATGCATGGATCACAAAGAAAGAAGCAGATTACTTGATTACAAAAGACCCGAAAATACCTGGTTTCTACTCGTTACCAAAAATTCATAAAAACAGAGATTCACCGCCAGGACGCCCTATAGTCTCTGGAATAGGGTCAATCTTGGAACCCTTGTCTCAATTTGCACACCAATTTTTTAAACCATTGGTACAAAAGACACCAACTTATCTCAAGGATACACGAGATCTCCTTAACCAAATATCAGGGATGCCATTCGATAAAAACACAATGCTACTCGTAGGTTTAGATGTGGAGTCTCTCTACACTAGCCTACCACAAAAAGAGACACTCCAAATGTTGGAAGACGTCTTGTTGAATATGGAATGTATAAGACACTACGCCACTTCATCCTAGAATGTTGTCGTCTAGCATTAACCGAAAATTTCTTTGAATTTGAAGGCAATCTCTTCTTGCAGAACCATGGGACCTCTATGGGCAGTGCATTTGCCCCGTCTGTAGCAGGCCTGTATGTCAGCAATTTCGAAACCAATCACGTTCTTACTGATGCCAACCCATACGTTTCCAGTATATTATACTGGAAACGTTATATCGATGACATACTCATGATATGGAAGAATGAAATTGATGTACAACTTTTCATTGACTGGCTGAACACACGGGATAAATGGTTGCAGTTCACTTTCACAAAGGACAACATGAGCATTGATTTCTTAGATTTGACAATCTTTATCAAGAACGGACAGGTTGAAACCAAAACTTTTCACAAACCGACATCGAAGAACAGCTTGCTGTCTTACAAAAGCTTCCACCCTCAACCATTGAGAGACAATCTGCCCTATAGCCAGTTCCTGAGACTAAAACTAAATTGTAGCTTGAACTGTGACAATAAGGAACAAGCACGAGAACTTTCCGTCAAATTTGAAGAAAGAGATTACAAAAAATCAGTGATATCAAAATGTCGTAAACGGGCGAACAACCAACCACGAGAGTGCCTTTTGGAAACAATCGCAAAAGAACCCATCCAAAATCTAGTGACATGTGTCACCACATTCAGCCCAGCAACCTACCAAATGAAAAAGCTGATAAACAGAAATTGGCGTATTTTATCAACAGGAAATCTAGACTGGCCAAAACCTAGATTTGCAAACCGAAGAACAAAAAATCTAAAAGACATACTGGTGCATACTCGTTCTAGAAGATTCCAACAACAAGGATCCCAAAGAGACATGGGGATGAACCCCGTAACTGGACATTACCCTTGTGGTACTTGCCAAGTTTGTAAATACACCACCGCAACAAAGAGCATTCAACTTACAGAGACTCTCAACTGGACGCAAAGAGCACATACAAACTGCAACTCCAAACATGTGGTATATATGATAACGTGCCCCTGTCAAAAACGATATATCGGGATGACCTGTAGGAGAGTCAAGATAAGAGTTGGAGAACACAGAAGTAACATTAGACTAAAAAAGTCCACGACTAAACTATGTACACATTTTGTGGATGAGGGCCATAGCGCTGATGAACTCAGATGGACAGTACTAGAAATGCTTGTAGAGAGAACAGCAAATGCAGAAAAAATCCTATATGAAAAAGAGCAAAGATGGGTAGATAGGCTCAAAACGAATCAAGTGGGTTTGAACGATGCCATTCAATGGCATCACTTCTCATAAATTTGTCTTCAGCTCTCTGTCTTTCGCAAAAACTTAGGAACAGCTGATGATAGCTATGACAGTCAGCTTTATCCAATTAGAAATATGGGTCACCACTAAGGCTGTGTCTGGGCAAGCCCTTAAAAACCTTTTAAATCTTATATGTGAAAAAATCTTATATGTGAATTAACCCCTTTTCTAAAAAACTACTTTTTTCTAAAAACAATTTTTTCTAAAACAACATTTCTCTAAAACAACCTTCTTAAACAACCTTACCCCTCCCCCATTCTTTGGGTAAAATAGTTTAAATAAACTATATGTTACTTAGTGACATAAAAACATCTGTTGTAATGAGATAAAAAAATGAAAAAAACGGAATGATAAAAGGTCCGCCTTTATTAATGAGGTTACACAGCGAATTCCCATTTAAAATACAACTGCTTAGAGAATATGAATTACTTGGCTCAAAAAATTGTCCTCTCTTTGTGTTTACGCCTTCCTGAGGAATATTCAAAGTCGTAAACCGATGACGACTCCGCGTCCAGGGGCAGAGCCAGCACTGCACGCGGAAGTCGTTTCCAATGCGGGTGAGTCAGAGCAGAAAACGAAAGGTAAGCGTGGCGTCTCTACGCCATAAACGACAATATCATATATCTGCCGCTCCTCTGCTTACAGCCTGGGACCTTCGGTCCAATTTCCCCTGACGAGGAAAATAACCAGCAACTATAAGGTAAAAATATATACTGAGTGTAAAACAATGCTTGCATGTATACTTCAGACCGCGTTCATTCTCTAACATATGCAATTGTAACATCTATAAGTTGACATTCAAAAAAGACAGAGTGAAAAAACCATGCCGGCATGTTTACTTCAGACCGCGTTCTTTCTCTACTACATGTAATTGTAATACCCACAAGCAGACATTTGAAAAATATCACGTCACCAACTTGATGAATACCATACTTGCAATGTGCATGCTTCACAGAATAAATACATTGTCTCAAGATGTGCTCCCCTCACTTTTTTAGTTCTCCTTCAAAGACTCGCCACTCCCTTTCCATAAGTGCCCAAAACAGACAATATCAATGACACAAAAGTTATTTTTTGTCTTACTACTAGCAAAAATTAGCTAGTCTATTGCCCCCTATGTTGAATATTGCAGAAATTGTAGCTTGATTTTTTGTCTCCTATGCTTCAGGTAAAACTACCTTATCAAAACTGAGAAAATTCTGACTACTCAGTCAATACTGCACAAGTGGTGTGAGTAATTTTTAACATTGTATTGTGTGTTTTATGTAATCGTTTTGTCCTGACGAATGCTCAATAGACCCGGCTGGGCAAAGGGAGCAGAAACATGTTGACCAAGTAATATGCAATGAACCAGTAACCTGTTCACAGTGCATATCCATTTTTTTTTTAACTCCAATCACATCCTGTACTAATTAAACAAATTTCAAGGATGTAGATGGGTATTTTACCTTCACCTTCACCAACGGGGGTATTAATGCATCTCTGGACACTACTACGCAACTCCAGAGGTTGCCTCAGGTTTGAGGCTGGCATACAGCACATTCAGACAACCCGATGATAAATGCCACAACGACTATGTGGGGCGGATGAACAACATATACCGCAACGATTAACAACATAGCGTTTATGAGGGTTGTCTGTTACAAACCTCGTGTAACGTAGTTACAAGTGTCCTGTTCTTTTGATTTTGCGAGCTGAGGGTGACACCAGCGGGGCCAGGAGAGGCAGGGGACTACCATCCAGAGTCTGCCTCCCCACCAAAAGCTCCAGAAGCGACCCAAAGGCTCCCAGAGATACCACCCCGGCCCAGTGAATCAGTTACGGTACCCAGATCAAGCCGTGGCCAGCACATGTATGCCCTGAGGAGCAACCCACAGCCGAGCACTCACTTGAGGGACTTTGCCTGCCAATTAAGTGAACTGTGAGACACTTGGGATCCAGTCAAGGACTGAGTTAAGATGGGATGTGGTGAGTTAGCATGCCAGCTCCTGGTGCTGACGCACGCGCCGGAATTGTCCGGCCCCAGCGCTCGTGCCGGAAGGTGGAGCGCTTGAATAAATAAACTGGGCGTGACCGCGATAGTCAGTCGGCCGCAGATCAGAGCAACGTGTGATCGTCTGATTATTTTAGCAGCATGTCTGCAACCATACTAGGCTCTGTGCTGCCACCGACTCCACACATCACACAGCCCATGCCTGTCCCATGCCACGGGGAAACAATAGCGCTTATGAGTGCACTGAAAGAGGATGCGCTGCATACCCAGCTGCCTATTCGAACATGGGGCTGCTGGGAACTGTAGTACTTGTCCCCCATGAGGTGGCAAGTGCGGAGTCTATGGCTCCCTTCTCATATGAGGCTTCTGTATGGGTAGGGCTTCATTTTTTCCCCCCAAATACTCATTTTTACTTACAGTATCATATATTTATATTTTGCATGGAATCAGGGCATGAGGTATTTGGCTTTGTGCCATTTGCACTGTGATAAACCTCAGAAATATATATAAATATTTACAAACATGCCGTGCGTACTTTAAAATTGTATTCTCAAAAAGTTTTAATTTTGTTCTTTTAATGTGATTGATTGCTTATTGTATATGCGATTTTATTTGTTTTACGCAATACGTTTTCAAAATTAACTAATTGGTTAATCGATTGCTTGAAATAAGGAAGGGATCATTGGCAATCATCTTCTGATTTTAAAGAATGTATTTATTCGTGGCATCATACTTCTGACTACTCAATCAGCTGCTCACCCAAAATGTTTTCTTAATTATTGGAGGTAATCCCTTGCGCTATTTCAACACAGTAGTTATTTGTTGTGCTTTACAGTTCTTTTTCGTGTAGCCAACAGATAAGGGAGGAATAGAAAATGTATGTCAACAGGGCAATAGGTAAAAAATCCAGAGTAATAAACAAACTCACTATATAGCAGGTAGGCAAGGGAATTGGTTTAAAACGATGGTACAACATAAGAGTCACTGGAATATGATTTATTTTGCTTCACATATAAAACGTTTGTAAATTATTGTTTCCGAGACTTGCTTAAAATAACGAATATAAACTAAATATACAAAACCCAATAACAGGATCATTTCAACAATAAGAAAATAGAGGTCAACAAAAACAAAGGATAGAGAATACATGAAAAGTGTGTCCACCTTTTAGTTTAGGGTTACTTTCAGATTAACAAAAGAAGCTCCTGTCAGTAAAAAGAGTCACACTGAACTGTACAAAATGTACAGAAAAAATCTGAATCAGTTTGGGTGCAATTCACAAAGCTTTTGCTGAGACTTGGGGGCTGTGATAGAACGTTGCAGGTATGGTACTCCAGCGCAAATAGAACAGAATACCCTGTCTGTCAAACACTCTATGCACCCACCAGGGGTGGTTTTAGCGCTGGTGGTGCATGGTGACAGTCTTTTTCAGCGCCCCCCTTAACCTCCCTCTCCATGAATTTGATCACTAAAGCACTACTCATAGTTCCCACACACTCAGTTTTGTGATCTGCATGGTACACGTTCTTTGCAGCAGGCACATCAACCCTCTGTGCTACTTTATGATGAGTAAAAACTGGGTCCAGCTTTAAGAGGACAGGATGGTGATCACTGAAGCTAGCAGTTACCACCCTAAGGCATACGAGTATAGGGTGGTAACTGCTAGCTTCAGTGATCACCATCCTGTCCTCTTAAAGCTGGACCTAGATTGCTTCCGGACTGGGAGTACAACTGGTGTGGCGGGCCCAAGAGACCTGATGACTAAGGATCAGGGAAGGCGACTAAAATGGGAGAAGATTGTTCCTGAGCAATTCTTTCAAACACTAGCCCAAGAGACTGAGGATAATATGGCTGTTTGTTTAGATTCAACTGCCTCGGGCTCTGATGTAGTGGCCGCCTATGTGGAGATATGTGCGAGTATCACCAAGAATTTGGAGTTAAGTTCGGGCTCGCAAGGCAGAAAGAAAATCCATAAATGGTTCAATAAAGAATGCTCGCTAAAGCACTCTACCCTGTTGAAGGCATTAAAACACAAACCTAGAGACAGGTCTCTAGTGGCAAACTTAAGGAAAGAATATAAATCTGCAGTTGTTAAACGCAAGAACCAAATTAAGGAGGAAGCCTGGGACAGCTTATCAGACATTGATGTACTGAGAGACAGCAAAAAGTTTTGGGCCATTGTGAATCAGCCTTTTTTCTCCGAGGATGGGAAGACTGACATGGAATGCGTGATTGAAGATGCTAGATGGCTTTGCCACTTCAAAAAGATTTACGACTCCACGGTACCAACTTCACCGGTCAGCGCCCACGGTCCACCCAATTTGGTTATGGAATTTAATACAACGGAGGTTGAAAGGGCGATCAAAAATACTAGTAAACACAAGGCCCCTGGACCTGACGGGGTCCCTGCAGATCTCTACATCCAGTATCCGCAATTCTGGTCAAAAATATTAACTAATGTCTTTAATGCGATACCTGCAGCTGGCTTCCCATCTTCCTGGTCCACCTCTATCATTGTTCCCATATTTAAAAAGGGGAACAGGGGGGATCCTGCCTGCTACAGGCCAATCTCCCTGTTGGACTCTGCTGTCAAGATTCTGGGCAGAGTCATTCTGCAAAGACTCGGGGATTGGCTTGAGGAGAGCGGGATCCTCTCTGATTTGCAGTATGGTTTTAGAGCACATAGGGGGACCATGGATCAATGTTTAAACCTTCACCTTATTATCAGCAAATACACCGTGGTGAAGGGGGGGCATCTTTATTTGGGTTTCATGGATTTATCTTCTGCTTTCGACCTGGTTAACCGTTCTAAGTTGTGGTTTATTTTACGAGATTTGGGTTTGGACTCCACCTTGGTTAATTTCTTGCACGATCTTCACCAACATTTGTTTGCCTCTGTCAGGGTAACAAGGGAGGGAAGATGCACTGAGAAGTTTAGATCAAGGAGAGGGTCAGACAAGGCTGCATACTTGCCCCTCTCCTTTTTACTTTGTACATCAACTCCCTGGGGAAATCCCTGAATTCAGCAACCTTGGACATGCCGCGTATGGGGGGGTCACCTATCCCGGTCCTCCTATACGCGGATGATGCCGTCCTTATAGCCCGAACAGGTGTGGGCCTGCAAAGACTATTGGATCACTTTGGTGGTTTTATGGAAGCGCTGGACCTAAAGATTAATACAGCTAAATCGCATGTTATGGTTACGGGCTCACGGAAGAAAAACACGAAGCTCAGGTCCTTTAGCTGTAATAACTCCCCAATCTCGAGGGTACCCTTTTTTTGTTATTTAGGCGTCACCTTTGACGAAAAAGGAACTTGGGGTGCCCAACTGAAACTAAAAGAGAACGGAGTCAGTAGATCCACTGCAGCACTCATGCATTTCTCCAAAAGGCTTGGATCAAGACCCATGGAGGCGATGACTCGCATCTATAGATCCAAATGCTTGGCAATCGCATCTTACGGGGCAGATATATGGGGTTATGTTTCAGCCCCAGGTATACAAGCTGTAGAAAATAAATTTATACGTACCTTGCTGTCACTCCCGAATTCATCTCCTACATATTCAATCCATAACGAAATAGGCTTGGGATATGTTACTGATCTCTTAAAAATGTCTCCACTGTTATGCTGGATTAAAACTTGGACAAATGAGGAGATCACTTTGAACCATTGCATTCTAAAAGACTGTATGGCCTTGGATAAAGCAGCGAGCATACCCTGGCTGGCGTATGTTAGAGCGGCATGCGCAAGGCTAGGGCGCCCGGACATGTATTCTTTACCACAGAGCCTCAAGAAAGAGGATGCAAGGTGGGTCAAGCAGCATTTTCGTAATATGTTGGAGACAGAGAGGGAAGCGCCTGAGCTTCGCAAGCCAATGGTAAGGATTTTATACCAACTCTCGTCGTCCATGGCTATGGAACCTTATCTGAAATATGTAACCAAACCATACCACCGTTTTTTACTAATAAGGTTCAGGTTTAACCAGATACATCTTGTGCTTGGCTCATATACAAAATGGGGTACTCCAGAAAATACCCCACCCTGTTCCTGTGATTCCTTTTCCACGCAGGATACTCTCCATCTAGTTATGCTTTGCAATCACTACAGGGCGGCCCGTAAAAAATTCCTCCTTCCAATTCTGAAAGATCTGAACTTTGTTCCGGTACGGCCGGCCCTCCTATACCTACAGATGTTGAACTCGGTGCAGGTCACTTATAGTGTAGCTTGTTTCTTGGTAGCAGCTGGCAGACAAAACAAAACTAAACTCCCTCCGATAAACAATCTCCAAACCTGATACTTTTTTGTAAATTTTGTACGCAGTGAAATTGCAAAACATACTGGAAAGTGTATTCTCCTTATCTAAATTTTTGTGAACTTGCTTTTATCTAATAACTTTCTCTCTTTTAATGTTTTTTTTTAATGGATTCTTTCTTAGGATTTGCAATCATCTTTGAAACTTTAATTGTAAATTTAATTGTTTTTTAATTGTATTTTATTGCTTACGAACTCTGCACTGCTTTTATGGTTTTAATTAACCGAATAAAGTTATTTGACTGACTGACTGACTGAGTAAAAACTGCCACTAGACAAAATTCTGATATCTCACCAGCTGTAACATTAATCATCAGAGTTATCTTGGCATTTTTATTGTTGCCTGAAAACTGCCGGAAGCACAAGGAAGTTCACAAGCTTTTGAACCCATAAGCTATTTTGAAACACAGCGCCCCTGCCAAAGTCAGCACCCATAGCACCGCCCTAAAGCCGTCCCCGCCCACCTCATTTAGTGATAGGCAGACGCAAGCTTTCTGTTGGCGGATCCCCCATTCACTCCGTCCTGCTGGCAGAAAGCTTTCTCCAATGGCCCTGTGGATTAGGGACCAAGGGATTCAAGCCATCACACTGCCACTCTATTCAGAGCAGAATGGTGTGATGGGTTTGTTTTGCGGTCCATCACTGCCAGGAAGAAGTTGGCGGTCAGGGACAGAAGAAAACAATAATGGCCCCCACACCCTGGGAGAAAACTTCCAGGGTGTGGGAGACATTCATTTTTTTTGTTTTATTTTTGTTTTTCAGAAACAAACTCACTATGCAACCTTAATAGTTAGTCGGCTCACCAGCACTGAAATCCAGTTGACAAATAACCATTTCATTTGAATTGCCTCCTGTAGGAAAGAAAACAACAAACCTTTTCATTTCAGATGAACACGGGGAATTAGAACTGTACACTTTTCCATAGACAATGATCCATAACCTCTTTGGCCTTATGGAGGATTTTAAATCAACTGCCACTATCTCAAATAAGCGGGGGGAAAAGTTCACTAATGCAAATATCTAAACTCACTGCAGTTGGAATGGTGCAGTGTAAAAATGGTGTTCAACACTGAAAAATATTGGCTCCTGTAGGAAAGAAAACAACAAACCTTTTCATTTCAGATAAACACGGGGAATTAGAATTGTACACTATTCCATAGACAATGATCCATAACCTCTTTGGCCTTATGGGGGATTTTAAATCAACTGCCACTATCTCAAATAAAAAAAACTGCCTTTGCACTCTCTAGCAGACGATGAAAATTAGCCTGGTCGAAAACATGCTGTTTTTCTTTAGATTTGTTCTCTAAAGCATTATACCTGACATCTTGCTGCAAATGTAATTATTACTGTAGCAATATACCATGTTTCATGTCAGTCCAATGGTACCTAAATTAATTACAAGTCATTACATCTCTAATTATAAGGAGGGCTCAGAACAATCCATGACAGTAATTGGACTAGAAATGATTAACGCAAGGCAACATCTTTCTTATTGGAGAATAGAAGACGTTTAATAGAGAAAATGTCGTTCGTAAACAAGTGATCATCGATAAAGAAAACAGAGATCTAGCAGCAGTTCTTGGAGCATGGGTAGCTTTCTGTCAGTTGTATTTACTTTCATTTGTAAAAATCGAAAATTGGGACAGTGTGTGTTGAGTTGGTTAGCTTTGCTTTATGCATTGTTCAGAGCTAATTTTAGAGCTAACTGTGCATATTAGCCAATTACCTGTTGAGTGGAGATTTGTTGTATGTATTACTCTTCAATGGACCTTGAGGAGAATTATTGAATTGAGCAGTTACATTGTGGGGGAAACGTTCACTGAATGTAAATATCTAAACTCACCGAAGTAGGAATGGTGCAGTGTGAAAATGGTGTTCAACACTGAAAAATATTGGCCTTGCTGACACTCCCAATGCAGCAGAAAGATAAATACCACACTATCAAGTCTTTTAAATAACTGTAAAAGGCCCACTCAGCAGAAGCAAAGCAGCAGTACGATTGGTATGTATGTGAGAGATGGGTGATGGGTTTATGCTGCAGTCACCAGTAAAGGTTGCAGAAAGGCGATGTATCAAGGATCCAAAACTCTAGGCTAAAAAGCTTATTTTATGAGGGAGAAGACTTAGTGGCCAGGGTAAAGGGATCAAGAGAATAAATTAGAGATGGTGAGTGGTTGAATACATAGAAAGCTAAACACCAAGTAAACTGATTAATTGAGTTAATGTCTTAGATCACATGATGAACATAATGGGGATGAGAAACTGCAAAGTAACAGCTCAGGCCTGTGCAGCTACTTACAGAAAGAAAGACAACAATAGTGTACACCATTCATTTTCAGGAGGTGACCAATTGAAGGAGTGATTGCACTGACAATGAATTCTGAAGCTCTACCTGCATCTAAGTTTTAAAGATGTTAACCGTACATCAGGCGGCTTTCCTACTTTGCTTTGTAGATATGCCCGTCCAGTAGAAGTTGGAATTTGGAGAAGAGGCAAAGGGGCTCGTGCAAGATGCATGGTAACTCAGCAGATCTGTGGTGTTTCACCCAGAGACTCCGCCTGCTACAAACAGAAACTGAGGAATGACTTCAGAATCATACCAGAATTACTGACTCTGCAGGTAATATCTCATTCCTAAGGGGGATGTCTGGGTTCCACTTGTAGGGCCTGATTCACAAAGGTAAATATACACATTTTTAATTTTGTATAAGTTTACATTTATTTTTTAATTCACCTACTCCAATTTAATAGTAAGTTTACGACTGTAGAGAACACAGTACATAAAAAGATATGCCATGGCTAACTATTTATATGCAAAGTTCTCTGCTCCAACTGTGGAGCCTCCATAGTCCCAAACGTACTATTTAATTGGAGTTTGTAAATTCTAAAACAAATATTAACATACACAAAAGTGTAAGTTTACCTTTGTGAATCAGGGCTGTAGTACTCTTTATATCCGCCCCACGGAATTACACATAGCTCACAATTGGTACCTGCAGGGGCGGAGTTACAAGGTAATGAAACATGAACCTCGTAAAGAAGCCCAGAGTGGTCTTAGGTGAGCTGAAACCATGTGGGAACCAGAGAAGTCAAAGCATTGCATTCACCTCTGCACATTCCAAAACACAGTAATGACAATGTACACATCAAGCACTTATACAAGAAATGGCATCTTTGATTGCTGTCAACAAACTGGAACACTAGTAAGAGTCACTAGATCACTCAATTAATGTATCCTAGAGTCAAAGCTTTACTCTGATCCAGTTGCAATCATTCCATGCGATCTTAATCACATGCTTGTGGCTTGTGCAAGAGCACTGACTGTCGGGCTTTGGGAAAAATTGGACATTTCATGGTCTCATGTATTGTATCAGCCTTATTGCTAGATAATACCCTGAGGACCTTTGTGACTTGGGTGGATCTGAGAATTGGAAATAATCAACCCTCTACTGTTTGTCGGGCCATTCTAACTTTCCAAAATATTACCCATATTGTTAACAGTATTTTAAGGTGTTTGGCTTGATTTAGTTAAATACCCCTGTTTGGAGGACAATCAATATCTTGTTGTTTTAACCTTGAGTGTAAACAATGGGAGGGGGCTGACATACAACATTTTGCAACTATCATGGAATCGCTCTTTCATTTACAGATCTTTGGGTTTGAGGACGTTTGAGAAGGAACGGGATATACCCCATTGCTTAATTGTCGGCTTCCAGTTTCAGAGATCACTCTTCTCCCGGTCGCGGCTACTCACGTTGATGGATGTTGCCTAAGGAAAGCTACAGCAAATAAATTGCTCCTCCAAGACAGTAGGAAATTCCCTACCCTACCTATTCCTGACAGCTGTTCACTGACATTGGGATTCCGATGTAAGGGAGTGTCACCTATCCTATGAGCACACTAAAACTCAAATGCTTGCTATAACTAGAGGATCAAGATGGGTGTGAACTCTACGACCAGCCAGGATTACGGTGGGGCTATTTATAATACTTGATTTATATGGCGGGCGCAAGATACTAAGACAGGAATGTGTCAGTTGTGGTGCTCTAGTCGTTTAGTTGGAGATTTGTACTGCAATGTTCAGAGTCATATAAATGACTGTATGGAATTGGTGCTGAATGCAATGAATCGAGATGATATGCCAATTCAATTGGACTTCCTAAATTAAATTTTATGAATTTAAAAATTTCAATAAAATCCTCACTTAAAAAAAGACTGTAGGAAATTCAGGAACGGTAAGGCAAAGGGGAAAAAATCATGCTGGACCACAGAAAATAATTGTCCAACTGTGACGACTTTGCCATGGCGAAATGAGTGATAATGCAACATAAATAGTTAGTTGTTGGATGAACCACCACATGGTAGGTGTGATTTTGAATGAAGTGTTTCTTAATAGCCAAAACCTTTGACCTGAAGATCCAGAAAGCTCTGTGAGGGTGTCAGAAGACCGTAGCCCTCTGTCATAGTGAAAACATTGATCCCCTAAGGGAGACCGCGTTGTCATGAATAGCTGTGCTGTAGGCATGAGTTGAGCAGTTTTTAGGCCCTGCACCTGAACACTGGTATTGCAGTGTATGGGAGAGTTAGCAAGCCTGAAAGCTGAGAGTGGCCAAGGACTTGAAAGATGACTGGCTAGCAACGGGTGTGCCTGGTGGCATAGACAAACATGAAGGGGAAAAGTAACCACAGAATGGACCCTGGTGGGATAAACCTGACACGGAGGCATTTGGTGACACTACAATGACACTAGCAAATGGGAGTTATGGCAAATAAGAAAGCTAGCAGTGCACAGATTGGGAACTTGGTGTCATGAACTTATACTAAATGGCAGTCATATTGACTGTTAACACTGTTTGTGATGCTTGGGGTGCAAGCAAGACCTCTTAAAACAAAAGTAGACACTGTGGCAAAGTAAGTTGGGATCCAACAATCCAGATAACACTGGTGTGCCACAACTCTCCTTTTGAGAATCATTTAACAGTGGGTGTAGTACAACACATAATCCAATTTGACACATAGGCTAAAATGAAAGGGCTTGGGTTTGATCCCTAGAAGAGTTTTGAGATATGCACACTCCTTACAAGGGGAGGTCCTGAGTTGGGATAGCCTTCATCGCCCACCACATCCAATGAAGCTTATAGACATAGATCTCTCTACAACATAACTATACTAGATGAATGAGCTGCAAACAGGTTGAAAAGGGCCCGAAGAAAAGGCATGTCAGTAGCCAATCCAGACAAAATATTGATCAGATAGAGCAACATTTGTCTGATTATGAACAGAAAATGACAATCATCCTTACAGTTTAGGATAGCAAGAAGGAAAATATCAAGATGGTGAATGAACACCATTCTAGTTCCTTATTCTTAATGTTAGGCGACTAAATTCCTCAGCAAATTGGTCTTATATACCCAAGTCCAAATCTAAAGTAGTATTACAATTGGAGATGCAACAGCAGAAGGGCAATTGCCCTATGTTCAAATCATCACAACACATTAGCCAAGCACTTGCAACAGCAAACACAAAAAACATTTTGGACTGCAACTCTGTTTAGGAACACATTGGCAGGAGTATGTTAGGAATCCCTGATTAATAAGTGTCTGCAGGCAGGGCACCAAGATTTTATGGTGGCTTTATTGAATACTCCAAATCAGAGCAAAGCATGTTACTTTCAAGACCCTGAAGAAATTGCAGGACTTATTTGTGGGGGAGGCCATCCTGGAAGGCAACTTTATTCAGAGTATGAATGCTCAAATGGACCGAAGTGAAAAGGCAGTGGTATATTACGTCTCTTCATAATAAGGAAAACATATGGTAACTGAGCCTAATAGCTATATGCATACAACACACTCAAGTAGCTCTATGGCGCTTTCTAATTTCCACACTCACCGCAACAGCTCTGAACATATATGATTTGTATCTCAGGTGGTGAAAGGGGGTGGTAAAAGGGGCAGACATTGACAACATTACAATCTCTGAACTTGGCGTCTTAAGGCAACACTTACGGGTACTGACAAGGCCCTTAGAGACATTTATCTGGATGCATCATCCAGGGCAGAAATCACATAAGCTATTAGGAATACTTGGAGTGTGATGACTCATTCAATACTTCAGAAGAAATAACAGGTGAAGCTCTTAAAGGTGTCAATAGAAGGAACACTTATTGCCTTAGCGTCTCCTGAAAATAGGAACAGAGAACTGAAATATTTACAGTTAGTAACTGAACACAGAATAGAGGCAGAAATTCATTGGGACAGGTTAAAACCTGCTTGTAAACAAGTAAAAGAACGCCCTTTTGGCCATTTGTAATAAGATCTATAATATGAAGATAGTATTCTAGTGCAAGCCTGCTCTGTTCTACAAATGTTTTGTGTCACAGTGGTGGATAAGGTCAAGTTTTTCACAAACAGACATATAACATGCAACACTAGGGGCTGCGCATTTGGTTGAAAGCCTAAACCTAACAATCAGAAGGCGACCTAAAATTCAGGACACCATTTGTCCTGCTCATGGGAGCTGTTTCTCCTTTTAGAGGGATTTTTCCTACTGCTTAATTCATTTTGATGAGTCTCAACATTGATCAGATTACAGACACCCCATTGCACTATGTGTTAAAGTTCCGAATAACCTTGAATGTATCATACCTTTTTAGAACTCATACAGCAGCAATCAATTCCTTTGGGCTCCTTTTTGTCTTTTTTGCAGGAGCAGCTGGTAACAGATAAAAGTGGTGGGGCGAGCAAAGTGCCCCACCGCATCCCAAAACAAATATACAAAAAGCAAGCATGCACAATAAAAATACATGCATGCATTAGAATAACATTAAAAGTGAAATAGATGTACTTATACTCTTTGCCCTTCACAACCTGTGGCTTCAATGTGCACGAGTGAAAAAGGTAACTTTCCTAATCAATCCAAACGCTGCTTTCTTGTTGTTAAACAGCAGGACAACAATGGCAGAATTGGATGGAGCGGGCTGGTTAGACTCTCCTTCAGGCCCTGTAGGACTGTGCTTGGTCTCCAGACAGCTGGGTGGAGAGCTTCACAGTGCGCATGTCACTTTGGCCGATGCAAGACAGCCACTCAAACTGACTTGCCACTCCCATTGCAAATCAAATACTGCAGCAGGTTTTCTACCTCCTTAAAATGCGATTTGGGCAGGACTCAGGATAAATTTGCATCATGATAGAGAAAACAGTGTAGCATAAACATTTAGCAGCAGCTATCATTCCCATTTTACCAGGTGGAGGAGCACTTGGAATGGAGGATTTGCGCTGCTTGCCCTTTTATTTTTCACAATGCACGCTGCAGCCTTCAGCCTGCCCTGGACAGACACTTGCAAATTGCACTATCGCTGAAAGGTAATAATAATCGCTGAGAAGCATAACCTGCATAGAGTTTTCAGAGGGACTTACTACTCCTGAGGGGGGATACCTCTAAAGTGGTGAATTCACCAATAAGGGTGGAAAGGGCAGTTGTGGTATAACACCACGCCAACAGAGCCAGCTGTCTTGGTGGAAAGAGGTTTGATTTATCTTCAACCATTTTGGCTTTCGTGTATCTACCATATAGCAAGAGGTCATTGGCATTTAGTGAGACTGTGTCAGTTACTCTGTCAATAGGGATTCCCCACCTTCTGCAAACTAAGCGTAGTCGGAATAAGAATGGTTCTTTTGCTAGGGCAAATAAGAGAGGTACTTGATATTATTCTGAGTTCATGCGGCCCATACGAGTTCAATCCATTTATGAAATGCTTTGCCCAGGCCAAAGTGGTCTAAGACCTTATGTAAGAATTCCCAACTAAGAGAGACAAGGGCTTTCTCTATATCTATTGTTATTACAGCCGAAATAGGATGTTTCTGGGGCTTGTACAATAATTCTAAACAATCTATGAATATTCTGGGATGCACTTCTGCCAAGGATACAACCATTCTGGTCAGTATGAACCAGGCATGTCATATGTGGCAGTAGTCTGTTGGCCACGATTTTCCCCAATATTTTACAGTCTACATTAAGGATGGAGAGGGGGTTATATGATGAAAACTGCTCAGGAGAGGTCTGCCAGGTTTCAGAAGGGCTGTGATCAGTGCCTCTCGGGTGTGGGTAGAAGAAGCACTTGTGGGTTTACCTCGTAATAAAGCTCGACCAACCTGGAAGGCACTTGTTCAGTGAGTGAGGAATAGAATTCGAGAGTTATGCACTTCACACCAGGGACTGTCCCACGGATCAATAGAGAAATGGTACCTTTAACCTGTTGTATAGCGTTTTAGGACCCTAGTGTAATTTTCCCGATTCATGCCCTTATATAGGTATAAAATACTGTATCATTATATAGGCATAGAAATCCTAACCATATTAAGACATAACTCAAGTAGTTCTAATACGGCTTGGCTACTTCCACCAGTTCCGAAAATCTACAACGATTTCTTGGAAACACCCGCCTTCAGCAGTCAGGGACTTCCCCCTGCATGAATATTAAGTTATCCAAGAAATCATGGAGTTTTTAGAGAATTAAGTCTCTTATGATGCTATTATGTCCAATCTTACGTCAAACTTGGCACCTTCAAGGTATAAATATGCCCACACTTGTCCAAACAAACACACAGTGGTTTTGAGCAGTTCGACTATCTGCTTGCCCGACGCGCTCTTCTGCAGCAAGTGCCGAAGGAAGCCGACCCTCCAGCTGACGCACTGAGAGACGCTGTACTTTCTCCAGCCGAGAAATCCAGCTCCAGTGTTTCCAGGCTACCCTTGCGGGTTGCTGGGAAAATGAGTCCTGAGAGAGAGATATAAGACCTCCTACATTCTAAAACCAAGGAACGGAGCTGATTAGACCCTAAGAGAATTCTTGGAATAGATTCTTGGCAAAACTAATACTAAAACTAGGCTACACCTCACTTACTTCTTCGCTTGTACTAGACCTAGGTTAGGTACACCGGGGTAGGCATATTTTAGAAGCACCAGTTGAGTACTTTTAGTCATTATTTATCACTGTATGTATTTTATGCATTTTAGGTATCTTATGGCTTAGAAACCATATCATGCTTTTACAGTACTATTTTATAATACTCTTCGTATTATTTGCTCTGTACTTTACAGCAAGTATTATGATTGCAGCAGTTCATTTCGTATGCTTGAGAAAGAAGACTGTTCAATAAATACCCTTTTTATTGAAAACACCCGTCTCTCTTTTTCTCAGCACCTCTGGTGAAACGAAGCATGCACGATTGACTGAGTGAAATAACTATCTATTGTTTCCGCGACTCTAGAGATATATTTCTTATTCTTGGGAAACAAAGTTGTCATGTTTTAAGCGGTTGTCAGAAACTAATCCCTTCTTGTTTATTCAAGAAAGTTTCTAGTGACCTCTGAGCTAGCTGGCACACACACAATTAAGTCTAGTATATTCCGTAGAGACCTAGTTGACTTCAGTCCTACGTCTAAACTGCAGGATACACTATTCCAATGCGGAGAGCCTATTGGGAATATAGGAACTACACTACATGGCGCCCAACGTTTGGTAAGGCAATAATTTAACGCTAGATACTAGAGTAACTCAGTCGTGCTTTTCACACAGACCCCTTTTTCCCGTAAAATACTCCAATAGACGTCTGGAGTGGGTTAAAGGATAAAATATCCGCTTTAAACTGATTAGGAAGAAACAATCCTATGTATTCGTTTTTAGTTTGTTCAACGTTGAAAGATACAGTGTTCCAAAATATTGTTCACCTAATCTTCGGCTCCTTGAAACTTGTTCTGCACACTTACAGTCAACAAAATGACGGATAGTGACGACGAGAGAGCAGCTACACTAGCAGCTCAGGCAGTTTTAGACGATACAAGTCTCCAACAAAATAACCCGGATGCTATACTCAACCCGGCAAATGTAAGGAAAACCATTACTACAAAATTGAATATCACCAAGAGGTGGTGAAGCAATATTTGTTATAGAGGCACATGAGTATCTGCAGACAGAGGTATTCTATTCATGGATTCTGTTTCCTGCAGCAAATGCAGCAACACACGAGTTCCACTACTATAAATTAGAGGAACCTCCAGCGGAATACGTTTCTTTCGAGGACGTTAAAATTCCACTAACTTACCAAGAGCATCAGCTCTGGTTTAAAGGCGCCCTACAACATCAAAAACACATTACCAGGCTTGGTCCACTAGGTAGACCAGGAGCAACATGGCCGGTAGTAGCCAGCTATACCCCACATCCTGAGATTGAAAGAATGACAGGTCCAGAACTGTTAGCTCAACTAAAACAGTTAATTAAAATACATAGACAATTGGTTCAATATGTCATGCAGACTTTAACAGTTCAACCAGCTGTAAGAATTCCACAGCATACCCCTCATCAGGGAAACACAAACAAAATAATACCACAGACTATACAGTCAGTCCTTGGTAAATTGCCCGCAAAACGAGAACAAATTCCGTTCTGATTAGCACAAAAAATACTCAAATAGAGGCAGTATTTCCTGATAGTACACCTCAAGAGAAACACAGGATTCTAACAATCTGTTTACCAATGGGGATTGCACTACACGTAGAGGACTGTGACACTTGGGGTACAGTCTTTGCTTCAATCTACACAAAAACACATGGTGTCCCGTCTATGGCGGTAATACCAGACGTTCTAAGACAGATTCAAAATGAATCTGGTCCAGAACCGGCCTTAAATCTGGGCATGAAATTACTGAAGGCTTTCAAACAGGTCTCGGCTATACTATTAGCCAACATAAAAGGTGAAGCAGCATCACTGGCGATCCGCCAAAAACTAAAAGAAACAGATATTACTGAGCGACCGTATGAGCTTGCCAGAATTATTGAAAAATCTTATGAAGAACTAGGTAGAGATAGTTTGGGTGGGAAACCATTAAAACCCCAAGTAACTGAAAATCCTGAAAAAGTTTTTATTAAAAATAATCTCACTACTCCTAAAAAGAAGTGGGAAAACACTAAACAGACACTTCCTAAAGAGAAGCGTTCTCAGTCCAGAGGAAGGTCTCCTCAGCAGGAGCCCTCCGAAAAAAGGTACAACCTTAGAAATAGGGATAATTTGAGAAAACCTTATAGATATCAAGATACTGATACTCGTTCCTCTCGTACCTTCCAGACTTCCTCGCAGAAATCCGAAAGAAGAGGACGTTCAGAACAAAAAGAAGAACACGTGAAGTCCAAAGACGAACAGCACGTTCCAAAAAATAAGAAAAGCCAATTTCCAAAAAAGAAGGTAGCACGTCTAAAGATCAGACATGCTGAGGATCTTGAGCACACAACTCAAGAACGGGGAGTGGGCCCAAACAATGCTAGACAGCGCGGCAGAGGTAACCATAGCTCGCAAGATCCTGAAGGCTCATCTGGAGACAGTGGACTTGAATGAAAGCATTCAAGTTGAAACTGCAGATACCAGGGTTAGTGTACCACATAAGTTATATGAAGTAACACTCTGGATGGAGGAGGACAAACCAAGAAAAATTAGAGCACTCTTTTGGGGGAAGCTCTCTAAGGGTTATGACATCCTACTAGCTGAACAAGACTGGCCACCTCAATTTAACAGGGAGTGCCCACATGGCGAAGAGATCATTATGCCAGCCTTCTCTGATCACATTCCTATTCATAAAAAAATACACCTATGCCAAAAAATGGGCTGTAGCCCAGGCCCCAGCTCTATACAACAATCATGTAGGTTATGATGAGGATTCTCCTCACCATAAAATCCAGTTGAAAACTCAACCAACAATGCAAAGGCAATATCCTGTAAAGCGGGAAGCTAAAAAAACAAGTCAGGGAGATCTTAAATCAACTTGAATACCAAGGGGTGATTGAAACATGCACCTCATCAATTAAAAATCCTTTGTTTCCTGTATCCAAACCAGACAATTCATATTGTTTAGTTTTGGACTACAGATACTTAGGGGCCCATTATGATGTCGGGTGGATTGCCCCCGCCAGGCTGGCGGTAGCCACCGCCAGCCTGGTGGGGGCAATCCGCCTGACATCTAAACTCTTTTTCCCCCCCACCATTAGTATGGCGGTGGGACCTCGGCGGACGGAGAGACCGTCCGCCGCTTTTCTGCCCCGGTCACCTTGCGGCCGGGGCGGAAATTGAATAATATGGTGGCGGTGTCTATCAGACACCGCCAGCCATATTATGAAGGGCATTTTTCAATGCCTTTCCGTGGCGGCAATGCCGCCACGGAAAGGCATGCGGTCTTCACTTTGGGGGCCCCCTGCGGGCCCCCACAGTGCAGGAGGGGTAGGGGATGCACACGGGGGGTACCTGTGGTACACCCCTGCATTTGCATATACAATGCGGTAGGCACCGCGCGGTGCCTGCCGCATTGTGTATGCAAATGCATACATGCATTTATGGCATTGTGGTGGGCGGTGCAGATAGCACCGCCCGCCACAATGTTATAAATGTAGGATGCGGCCACCACTGTGGCGGCCGCGCCCTAATACCACCCACGGGACCCCTCCCTCATAGCGGGCGGTCCCTAGTCCCGATAGGATGGCGGGCGGACTAAGTCCGCCCGTCATCCTAATGACCCCCTTAAACTCTTGTTGCAAAACGTTTGCAGTACAAAATGCACACAGTGCAGCACTGATGAATAACATCGTGCGCAAAAAATATAAAACTACGTTAGATATCTCAAATGGTTTCTTTTGTCAAAACATTGCACCGGAAAGCAGGTATTTGACCGCTTTCTCGATTATGGGGACACACCGACAATTTTGCCGTCTTCCCCAGGGATTCAAGAATATTCCAGGGTTATTTTCAGCCAGAGTAACAGAGTTACTACAAATGTACGATGATGAGGCATTATCTTATGTCGATGACATCTATCTTACAGATGATGATTTGGACGTACACTTGAAAAGAGTGAACATAATATTACTTGGGTTTGATTCTGAAGGGTACAAATTCAATTTTAAGAAATCACGAATTGCCCACCTCAACGTCCTATTTTTGGGATATGAGTTATCAAGTGAAGGCAAAAGCCTGGCAGCAAACTTTTTAGAGAAATGTGCGTTCCTCCAACCTCAAAAAATGCTGAAAAACTTACAGTCAATTCTAGGTTTCCTGAATTTCAGAAGAACTTATGTTCTAAACTACGTAGAAAGGGTTAAACCTCTCTACGAACTAATCAAACCTGATTTCAAACCGACTAATTGGACACAAAAACACACAGAAATCTTGCGTTCGGTGCAAACAGACATGTTAGCAAAAACACAGTTACAAACACGGGACAACGTGCGCAACCTAGTGATCCGAATCATTCCAGGGAGATGTGGATTCACATACCTAACCTTTAACGAAGGTGAGACGGTACCAATAGCATACAAGTCACACTTGTACACACAAGCTGAAATGAAATTCACTTCAACAGAAAAAATACTGACAGCGGTTCAGACTGCTGTAGCAAAAGAGAGAGCCCTCGCACAAGGTAAATGCATAAAAATCCTTACACCGGTACCTGCTTTAGAGGCAGTGACAAAGGCAAGCATTCCAAATGCTAAAGCCCTACATCCGAGATGGATACAATGGGTTAACTCTCTTGCTGCAACAGACGATGAATACATTTTTGACCCGTATTTAAAGACACAAGAATTCCTACAATACGAATTAGAATGTCCTCTGCCGACTGAAATTCTGCCACTTGAACATTACGGCTGTATAATCTATACAGACGGATCAGCACAACCCGCAATTGGGGGTAAAACAAGCCTTTAGTGCTGCGTGCGCGATTGTTAAAGGTCGCTGGCGCTAAGGTAAATTTAGACATATGGTCACTAAAACTCAATCTCTCGGAGACTGGTCAGCTCAGCGAGCTGAACTACAAGCTTTCAAGATGGCGCTTGAAAATACCAATCGCGAATTCCCCACACTCATAGTGTGTGATTCATATTACTGCGTCCAATCTTATAATGAATATTTGCAGAACTGGGTTCAAAACGGTTTCAGAGACGCTAAAGGTGGCACAATTAAGCATAAACTATAATGGGAACAAGTAGTTCTTTTGCAAAAAGAACTACAAAAGACTCACGTGATTCATACACTGAGTCATCAGCGTGATGGCGTTCACGTTGAAGGGAATTCATTGGCTGACGAAGCCGCAAAGGCAGCTGTGCAAACGGCTTCCGTTGCTGCAATCACTCATTCAAAAACAAGAATAGACAGCGAAATAATGCAAGCTGTCACTGCTTCAGGGAAGGACAGTGGTAAAACACTCCCGAAAGGCTTTCCAGTAAAATACTCATATATAACTGATGCAAACAATGTTCCTTTTGCTTGAATCCCTGGAGTGGGAGATAGGGCAATCCCAAACATGGAACATAGGTTAGGACTAATCTTAGCAACACATGAAGGACTCGCCTCTGCACACGCAGGAGTTTCCGCCACAGTATCATTATTAGTACAAAGATATTGGAGGCCACGCATGAGGAAACAAACTAGAAACTTTGTGCTAGAATGTGAAATCTGCCAAAAAATGAAAGTGTCTACAGTGAAACGACCTGCGCAGATGCCACTTCTAATTTCAGATAAACCATTAGCATGTGTTTACATGGACCACTGTGGTCCCTTACAGAGGGATGGTAACTATCAAAATATACTGGTCGCAGTCGATTCCTGCACAAGATTCATTTGGATGTGGCCCCAGCGCTCGGCTGACGCCAAAACTGTTATAAAAGATTTGCGAGTCTTTATCGGCACATACGCAATCGGCACGCTACATTCTGACCAGGGTCCTGCGTTTAGCTCTCGAGCTTACAAGGAGGCCATGGCCAGCTTGGGCATTGCATTGCGGTTTTCAAGTCCCTTCCATCCTGAGGGAACTGCGGTAGTGGAAAGAAAAAAACGTGACCTAAAGCAATCTATAACAGCAAGGGTATTAGGTTTGGGTGGCGGGTGGGTCAAACATCTAATTAGTGTCCAAAGAAGTCTTAATAATCTGCCAAGAAATTCTCCAGGGGGGAATCACTCCATATGAATTATTATTTGGTACTAGAATGCTTATCCAGGACATTGATTGTCAAACTTCAGTGGTGGAACAGAAACCCTTTGATATCAAAGACCGTTTGGCTGTTTTACAGGACTTAAATGAAACAAGAAGAAGTCTGAGTAACACAACACAAAGCCCAATGACCACTGAAGAAAAACCACCTGTCCCACCCAGACCTGTCTGGATTCCAAAGATTGGGGATCTAGGGCCAGATGTAGGTAATTCATATTTACCACTTCTTAAATACCGAATTTTACCGATTCGGTATTTAAGAAGTGGTAAATATGAAGGGGGGAGATGTAGGTATTTCCAGATGTGGAAATACCGAATCGTTAAGATTCGGTATTTACCGAATCTGGAAATACCGAATCGGTATTTCCTATTGATTCCTATGGGCTGTGAAGCCCATAGGAATCAATGGGCATTACCGATTCTGTAATTACAGAATCGGTAAATACCGATTTTAGCAAGGGTGCAGGGGGTGTCACTTTGACACCCTCTGGCACCCCTGTTTTAGGCTTGTGTGCCATGTGGCACACATACATGCCCTAAGGGCATGCATGTGTGCCACATGGCACAGGTGTACATGCACAGATGTGCATGTACACCTGCATCGGTATTTTACCATGCAATTGTATTGCATGGTAAAATACCGATTTTCAAAGCCCTGTGTCAATGTGCAACTTGGCACCTACATACCGAAAATGCATTTTCGGTAATTTTACCGACCGGTATATTTACCGATTCGGTAAAATTACCGAAAATGCCTGTTTTTCCCCCCTACAACTCAAAATCCAATTACCGGTCGGTAACGGCCGAATTCGGCCATTACCGACTGGTAATTGGCCACCTACATCTGGCCCCTAGTCAGGGAAAAGATCGCGGTAAAGAAGGAATTTGGGCCTTCTTATAGAAAAGCAGTACCTGTCTTAGCAATTCTTGGAACAAGATCAGTGCTACTACCGCCGCTTGCTGGTAAAAGGGAGAACAGAACAGTATCAATTGACCTGGTAAAACCACATCATGTGGCCGATAATAAGTAGTAGGCCCAGTGGACTCCCAAGAAGTAGCAGATGACCAAATCTAGCTACAATCCAAGAGGATCAAACTGAAAGACTTATCACCTTTGATAAACCTACAGTGAGAAAAGAAGGACTAAGCAACAGAGCTCTGGAACTCATCCCTCTTGATACCCAAATATCAGTTTGTCAAGAAACTCCTGTCTACAATGTTGTAGAATCTGACTATTCAAACATGTCAAAGGAGGAAGCTACTCCAGTGATCTAAAAAAATCCGGATGCAATACCAACAATTGACAGTACTGCCTCTGGCTATTTTATCAACTTCAATAACTTTTCTGAGGATCCTAGTGAACCTGAAATAACGCCAGCAAATAAAGATTTCAAAGGAAAAAAAACAGAACTCTTTCATCAACTTGAAAAAACATATCTGGTTTCACCACGGGTTGAATTTTGGATTGTTTTAGGTGTACTTTTTCTCCTGCTCTGGCTCATTCTTGTTTTGAGTTTGGGACGAATGGTAGATGGAAAATACAGTACAATGGACACAGCAAGTAAGAACATCAACTTACTCCTGCAATCTTACAAGTCATCTCATCGTGAGCGAAGAGACCTGTCATCAGTGAACATCACAGCCGTTCCTATACCTGGTGGTATAGCATGGGACTCAACTGACTATGAAATTTATGGCCCGGTGGAGCTGTTGAAGATTCCACGCCAGTTTAAGGTTTCCTTAAGAGATTTTGTTTCATTAAGCACCTTTTCAGATGATTGGGACTTTGAAACTGTTAATAATATGATGTCAGACTTAGAAATGTCAGCAAAATTTCAAAAACATGTACACTTAGAAAGTTCAACAAGTTATGAAGAATTGTATTGTTATAATCATTTTGGTCACCATTATTTGCATAAATCTGTAAATCCTAGAAATGTTTTTACTTATAATCAATGGGAACATTGTCCAACGCCACTAAAAGGCAGCTCTAAAACATTTTATGAGAATTTTCCATACTTTACAGGTCATGATGTGACAAATCCAGAAACGTTTTATTTTAAGAATATAAATAAGACAGGAATGAAAACCATGTTGACCAATACTAAACAAATTTATTCTGCAAACTTGTATGCTCAGCTGTCTACATTAGGTTTTAACTTTTGGAAAGACAACATTGAGACAAAAACTGTCTCGGGCACAAAAGAATGGCATGTGCAGGGTTTAAAAGGTTTGTTCAGAGCCTGCATTATACCAGAACAAATCATATTTTTGAATGGAACTGTTCAACAAACATCATGTCTTGGCTTAGCTAAGATAAAAGATTTAAACAAATCGTTCATACCTAAGGCCACACCTGACAGTAATGGCACTGCAGATGAGGAGGTAGACGTAAAACAGATTTTAAAACACAACAGAACCAATACTGATTGGAGACAATGGTTAATCTGGCCCATAGACACAAATAACTGTCAAGATAGATTCATGAACAAAACAGAAGGGTTCAAAAATAATAGGCCAGATCCAAGATACTCCCAGTGACAACATCCAGGGATAGTCACCACATACAGTGTAGGAAAACTATGCCTTGATTGGCTACAGAAATCCACACTTCCAGAAATTAAACAACACTTAACTTTACTTAAAGAAGGCATTGACTTGCGAGACTTCTTACTCGGGCATCGCAAACAACAACAAAAATGTTTCATATACGCCGGTATATACGCTGCTTACAACGAAGCTTGGAAAATCACACAAATGAAAACTGCAGGAAAAGTACGAGAAATCGATCGTATTAATTTAGAGAAAGCACTCTCTGTAGTGGACAATGGGTTAACGACTCTCTCCTGCAGAATGTATTCTTTGGACAGCATTGTATCATCTGCCATTGACATAATAGAACAAGATTTGCTAATGTTACAACATGGCCAGTCTCAATTATGTTCTATAATACTGCTAGGTTGGACATTGCAAAATCTCCGTTAAGGCTATGTGCCATGGCGTCCAATCAATACCACGTCATTGTTTACTGCCTTTAACCTTACAGATAAACAAATCTCTCTGGCACAAAGAGGAGCAGACTATACGGTGCTAAACTGTCATTGAATGGATAATATATGGCACCATCACGATACCAGTGACGATTTTCCAATTTCAGTATTGTCTACAGCACATACCATCAGGCCTTTATGAAAGGTTGGGTAAAGGATACATTAAGTCAACCTGGTCTTTACCATACACACACAAATGTTGGAGTGGGGGGAAGGAGGTATTTCTTAGTACAAAGAACTGTAAACACTCACTATGTGAAGGTATTAATTTACATGGAGCCTGCGAAGGTTCTTTAAATAACCTTTCTTGCCACATGCACGGTACTCCAGCGGCCGTGATAGAACCGATTTTTAGGCAGCTTTCCAATGGGAGCTACGTTATGCTCAATGATCACAGCTGTTGTGGCATGTTGCCAGGAAGAGCCTATCTGGTTAGTGTGCCAGCCAGGGTCACTTGTTGTATGCAAGGATTGTATCCAAAGAGTACTACAGACAGGGAGACGGCCTTCACTGAATATCTCTTCTATACGGATTGATACTTTAAGCAGAATAAAAGCCATTCTTTTACAAAAAACTGTGCTACTGACCTCGTCTAGAGAAACGTATGATCTGCAAGTTGCAAGGACTTCTGTAGAGATCCATGCCTTACTATCAACAAACTGCCCAGTACATTTTGCAAAAATGTTAGGTCAAATCTTAAACATGTCTGATACCAGTGACATCGCACATGTATTTAAGACGATCTTTTCGGGACTGTTAACACCATTCGAAGCAGTCCTCGGCATTTTTCCAAAGTTTGTGCACTCTGTGTTGGGCGTTCTGCCTCTCATTTTGGGACTCATAGCAGGAATTCTATTTTTATTTCTCCTGCTCCGATATGGCAAGTCCAGTCACCAACGATACCCAGACTAACATGGAACAAGCTCTCCTAGCTGTGCGGTATCGTGACAGAATTACACAGATTCTTGGCTTGGCTCGTTTAAGAGATCTGAATACCACTTGGTTCTTTCATTCAGACCAATCTGGCAAGATTGCATCTTACCTGTTCTACGATGCCTGCTTTGCGGAGAAGAATGCGTGTTAGACATCTGTCTTACACTTCCATCAGCACTGCCAACGGATGTTGACGCCTTGCTAGGTTCGGTAACAACTCATGCATCGTGTTGCCCCCAACGGCTGCCAATCCTGATGACGGCATTCATTGAGATCTCACCAGCAAATCCAGTTCTTGGTGAGGTACATGGAACAACAGGCACACAGGTACCATCTACATCGAACATTGCTAATACGAATGACGCTGACGGCGATGCTTCACATCTTTGCACATTTGATCTACTCGATGAAGTAGTTCCACTTTCACCAACTGTGGTAGACGCTTTCTTTGCCAGCTTAGATGATTTGATGTTTTCTCCCGACACCAAGAATAACTTTTGAAAGTGCACACAGCTTTCCATGAACTCTGAAATTCGGCCTTCCGTTTTTCAAAACAAACCCTCTAACTTGAGAACTCTATGTTTCTACAATCTACATTTGAAAACTTTTTCTCTTCATCCCAGAATAGACCTTTTTTTTCACTTGGCACGAAGTAATCTGCTTAAAGCAGAACTATTCTTAGAGAACAAGAAATTCATTTGATACTTCCTATAGACAGATATTTGGCATTATCTGATGAAAACGATAACAGTTTATATAATATGCTATGGAATGGTCTCTACTTTTTTCTTCTGTAAATTTAGAGCCATTTCATGACTGTCATTTCATGTTTTATTTAGATACCATTTCTTAATGACAGCGATTGCGTGTAAAATGCGTACAAGACAAATACTCATGTATGTGTATAAACTATGTTTAATGTATTTCATGTATTTTGGGTGGGAGTATGAACACATGCTTTAGTTATGTTTCTTATGCTTACAGAGTTAGTAATATTAGACATAATACGTGGAGTGGGTGTTGTATAGCGTTTAAGGACCCTAGTGTAATTTTCCCGATTCATGCCCTTATGGAGGTGTAAAATACTGTATCCTTATATAGGCATAGAAATCATAACCATATTGAGACATAACTCAAGTAGTCCTAATATGGGTTGGCTACTTCCACCAGTTCCGAAAATCTACAACGAATTCTTGGAAAAACCTGCCTTCAGCAGTCAAGAACTTCCCCCTGCATGAATATTAAGTTATCCAAGAAATCATGGAGTTTTCAGAGAATTAAGTCTCTGATGACGCTATTATGTCCAATCTTACGTCAAACTCGAAACCTTCAAGGTATAAATATGCCCACACTTGTCCAAACAAACACACGGTGGTTTGGAGCAATTCGACTATCTACTTGCCCGATGCGCCCTGCTGCAACAAGTGCCGAAGGAAGCCGTCCCTCCAGCTGACGCACTGAGAGACGCTGTACTTTCTCCAGCCGAGAAATCCAGCTCCAGTGTTTCCAGGCTACCCTTGCGGGTTGCTGGGAAATTGAGTCCTGAGAGAGAGAGATACAAGACCTCCTACATTCTACAACCAAGGTACGGAGCTGATTAGATCCTAAGAGAATCCTTGGAATAGTTTCTCGGCAAAACTAATACTAAAACTAGGCTACACCTCACTCAATTCTTCCATTGTACTAGACCTAGGTTAGGTACACCAGGGTAGGCGTATTTTAGAAGCACAAGTTTAGTACTTTTAGTCATTATTTATCACTGTATGGATGTTTATGCAGTTTAGGTATCTTATGGCTTAGAAACCATATCATGCTTTTACAGTACTATTTTATAATACTCTTCGTATTGTATGCTCTGTACTTTACAGCAAGTATTAAAATTGCAGCAGTTCATTTCTTATGCTTGAGAAAGAAGACTGTTCAATAAATACCCTTTTTATTGAAAACACCTATCTCTCTTTTTCTCTGCACCTCTGGTGAAACAAGCATGCACGATTGACTGAGTGAAATAACTATCTATTGTTTCCGCGACTCTAGAGATATATTTCTTATTTTTGGGAAACAAAGTTGTCATGTTTTAAGCGGTTGTCAGAAACTAATCCCTTCTTGTTTATTCAAGAAAGTTTCTAGTGACCTCTGAGCTAGCTGGCACACACACAATTAAGTCTGGTATATTCGGTAGAGACCTAGTTGATTTCAGTCCTACGTCTAAACTACAGGATACACTATTCCAATGTGCAGAGCCAATTGGGAATATAGGAACTACACTACAAACCTATTGGAGGGAGATCAGACATCCTAGTTCAGTCATATCTGCATGTGGGAGTGTAGAGGAGGGGGGCATCTAACTAAGCATTTTATATCCGAAATTAGACCAGTGTGGTGTTGGTGTGCAGAGCTTTATAGTATTAACAAATGGCTTCATTGATGGATTCTTGGGATTGGTAAGGAAACCCACCTGCGTCAGCAATAAGGATCAAAATGGTGTCTAGTTTGCAAGTAATCATCCTAATTTGTCACCTTTCACATGCTGGTGGGCTGTGTACACTGTATAATCTATGCAGCGATGCTGATCTACTAAGGTTGTATGTTCTTTCCTAGCCACATGTAAATGAGCATGGGAGGTATTGTTGGTGATTGATTTAGTTTCTCAGTCTTGGCTGTAACTGTCCAATGTATTGAGTTGTTGGGTTACATGTTTTCTCATCCCTTTCCCACATGTTGGAATGCATGATAGATGTATTTATATTCTCTTTGAAGTATGAATCTAGAAGCTCTCTAAGCGATTCCTGAGAGTCTGAATACTCAGGTGTGCTGCATTGAAGTTTCTATGTAGGGATACGTTTTGTCCCAAATTATTGTTTGTCAGTAGCAGGTTATGATCTGATATAGTACAGCCCACGTATTCAGCTGTGTCTATGTCAGAGAAGACTGGTGTATTCAAAAAAATGGTCTAAGCGGGCGCGGCATCATGGATTGATGAGTGGTAAGAATATTATTGGGTCTAAGGCTGCTTAAGCCACATAAGGGTCCAATATTATAGCCAGCTTTGTAAGGTTTTCAACATTTTGGGGCTTATTTTTAAGCCTCTTGCGCAGCCGGTACGTTACTTTGAATATGGGAAAAAGTGACGTACTGGCGGTACAAGGGGCTTGTAAATAAGGCAATAAGGCCCTTTTAGTTTTTGTGCATTTTGTGACAGTAATTGAGAGTGATCTAAATGTACGTCTAAAACTGCAGTAAAGTTTCCTCGCATTGGGTGCATAAACAGTGGCGGCTCCTCCACCAAGGCAGGGGTGCATCACCCCACTATTCTCATAGAAGTATAAAAGCAAAAATAAAGTAATAATACCAGAAAATATTTTCGTTATTATCATTTCATTTTAAGTATTAGCCAGGTTAGGTGGGTGGTGGCTGGGCTCTCATTATGTCCAGGAGGAGGATTGGCTGCTGCACTCCAAAGTGGGCCTGACTGTTTGGATGGCCCTCTCAGGCAGGCCAAACAGTCACGCGCACTTTGCATGTTCCCCACCTGGCTGCATTACACAGCCTGGTGGGGAACATGGCCAGCCTCCCATTCCCCATCTGAGTGCCGAGCCAGGGCACTCAGACCAATCACACCGTTGCATTGCAGCGGTGTGATTGGCTTAGGGGAGGAACAATGTGTGTTTCCTGATTCTGGCGGCCACAGAGAGATCGCGAGGGATGGCGGAGGCAGCGAGGAGGTACGTGTGTTTTTTTAAAATGCTGTACACCACCGAGATCACCCCTCCCCCGCCCCTTCACTCTTGTTCCCTGCCAGCTGCTACTATTCATAAATACTGGCCTAAAGTAGAGGGCGATCATTCAGCCTACCCTCTATCAGTCCATATCTCCCATTGTCAGATCTCGAACGGGGTAGTCCAGAAAGATCATGACTTTTTTGGATCCGACGATGAAGTGCCTTTGTCTGCGTGACTGCAGGTCGATGGTATCTTTATAATTAAGCATCTACGCTACTACAGGTCTAGGAGTAGCACTAGGAGGAGATGACTTGGCACATTTGCAATGGGCTCTCTCAACGTGAACTAGTTTGAGAGGGACTGAGGAGTGACAGATTGCAAAATCCAGTTCCTAATGCACTAAGTGGAGTTATCCCCTTCCATTGCTTCGGGTAATCCAACATACACATATTGTTCCATTGGACTCTGCCTTCAATGTCTTCAGCGTGTCCTTATAAATTATGGACTCGTGAGGTGAGGTTCTGTATTTGTTTGAGAAGGTCTGTTGTATGTGGCTGAACACCATGAAGCATTGTTTCAGCTGTGTGTAGTCTATTGGACAAATTACATTATTCTTAACTGAGGAGCTCAAGGTCTATGGCCGCACCATCCAGGGTGGTTTTTGCATACACACTAGAATCCATTCAAGCATTGCTGGTAGTGGCTGTGAGTATTCGGTACTGGTTAATGCACCCAGTCTTGTCCTGGGAAAGAAGATATCCGGAAAAGTAGCATCAAACGGATTAGCTAGGGCTTCTGGCTTCACTTGAGTCTTAGAGTAGCCCATTGAGGACGTACAGTCTAGCCCACCTCTCACACAGTCTGGAGACACGAGCAGCTGGAATGAATGAAGATAGAGGCAGGGGTTCTCTTTGTCATGGGTGGATGAAATGTACATGTCTCCTGCGGTCTTGAGTCTGACTGCACTTTAGAACAGTATGGTGCTGTGTCTAATCACTAGTCTGTTCAAGAAGTGATCACTCAAACGTGGATCAGCTCTCATTGCTCTGCTTTAGAAACTTCAGCGGATTGACAAGGGGCTTTTACTGCATTGGGAGCCGGGCTGTGGTAATCTTTAGATCATTTTTTTATGCATTCATGCTGGTAGCTTGTAAACTGACTTTGATTCCTCTACAATGATATTCAAAAAGTGAGCATCTGCCGATACAGACACTTACCTCTCTCCCTTGTGGGATTTGCCCTTATGTGATCCAACGACTGCTTTCATCCACCAGTAAAAGTGGACTTCTGATATTGGACCCCATTGAAAGGTTAGAGTCCATGACTCACGTGTGTAAACTCAATTCCTTTTCTATCGTTATGATCTTCACGTTGAGGCTCCCTTAGCAGAGCCCAAAAAGCTAATAAAAGGATCTTTGTTGCAATTTGCTTTATGTTTCTCTTCAGAATTGTTGCTGAGGGCAATAAACTTATATTTCCCCATGCCGGGTCAGACAATAAGTAAGAGATGAAAGAGGGGTGGCCCGGTTCAGTCTGGGTTGGTGCGGATGGGGACATCTTAGCCCAGTCTTCTTGGCGCATCCCACACTGCAGGGTGTTGAAGTGCACTTTATGCATGGTAGCCCCTCCTCCTCCTCCTGCCTCCCTCTGCACAACAGAATCATGGGACGGATTTACAAGCCCCTGGTAACATTTTTACGACACCGTTGCCTCACTTCTGTGATGCAGCGGCTTCGTAAACAATGTACCGCTATGGGACAAATTTACATGATGCATCTAGGGAGAGGTGTCACGTTGTAAAGCCCTGTGCTACATTACACCTGCGTCAGGTATAATGTATGGAGGGTGGGCGTTCCATTGAAAGGAAGCCTCGTAAAAGTGACGCAGTGAAATCTACAAGATTTCACTGAGTCACTTTTACGTCTCCGCTGCGCCAAAACCTTACGCTTGCTTGTAGCAGGCACAAGGAGTGACGCAGCACAGCAAGTATAGGTCGTCCCTGAGCAGTGTTGTAGTTGAGTCATGCTTGCGACATGACTCCAGCACTGGGTCACCTTCACGCCGACAAATACGTCACGCATCTGTCTATCCTTGCGCCACGGTGCACCGCGTTGTAAATGCGTTGCATCCATGATGGCGCAAGGCTATTTTTAAGTCACACATAATAACTGGTGCATCTCTGCTAATATGCAGGGATGCGCCAGTAATTGTAAATCTGCCCCCATGAGCTTTGTAGTCCACAATACAAGCGCAATGTCAGGTGTCACGTACCAGTCAGTATTTAAAATTTGTTTCATTGCAATGTGATCATTCAGCCTCCATTAATATATTACTTATTCTGTGTTTGAGGACCTGATACCTCATTTTTTCATGCCTTTATACCTTAACTTTTTGATAGTTCCAACATTGCTGCCAGCATCTATTTTTGAAGTCAACAAAATTTCGTTTTGTATAATATTTGTTCAGCAGTTGGCCAGTTGGTCGCACATGTACTTTAAAGAAAAACATTATTAAGTAAAAGGGCATTGAGGATTATATATTAATTGTTGGTCCTAATCACATCCAATAAAGTCTGAAATAAGTATTTAAGCTGCATTTAGACCATTGCTGGGGAAAGAGGAATCTTTGCTTCCATTGAGCAACAGAATGGGGGAGCACACAGACATGAGTTGTAAACACCTTTCCCTTTTGAAAGGCCAAAGGAATGTCCATTGAATAGCCAGACAGGCCTAAGAGGCTTGCCTTAGGACACCATAGTTGTGTGCAGAGAGAAACACATCAGCATCCCCATACCTCCATTGTTCCTTTAAGGTGTGAGGGTGATAGACAAGGCCACCTAAAAAACACACACAGGTTACTTTCAGAGGAAAAGTTAGCTAGGTTAAAGGCAAGAAGAGAGGGGATAAAGATCAAATGCAGACACATTCTAAATTACATTTAGAATGTAGCAATTCTTTCTAAAATTGAATGTATTACCCATTATTGTTGCCACTCTTTAGTTTGTTTTTATAGCCACAGTTAGGCACATTATATGCAGTAGAATGGGATTTTGATTTTAATAAAAGTTGTTATAGTATATTCTTAATGCATGTACTTGAAAGTGTGTGTTCATGATGAAAGGTGGTTTGGTATCCTCTAATTACAAGTATTCCTGTGGGTGTATCACAGGATGGATTGTTGCCCAGTAGCACCTTCCTCAAGTTATGTGCAGGTGGTTCATGGGTTACAGTCCTCCGGGTTCTCTGATATGTTGACAACGCCCATACTATTAAAGGAACTAGAGAGCCCACAGCTGGGCCATATTTTGCATTAGTGCCAAGCAATGTATGATTTGGCGGCCTTTGCATGTGGCTGATCTTTGAGTAAGATTGAATTACTCACACAAGATTTACAATTATTACTAATAGCAGAAACATTCGTTGTTAGGGGCTCATTCGGATGGCGGACGGACTGGAGTCCGTCCGCCATCCTGGTGTAAACTGCGATCGTCCGCCATTTCAGCGGCGATCCCGCACAACGGATCAGGATGCAACCGTCTCCGTGGCAGTCAGATACTGCGTCTTAACATTGCAGCGGGTGCTGCTGACAGCAGCACCCTCTGTGATACTCAAATTCCATGTTGTGCATTTAGCAGCACTACCTGGCAGGCACCAAATGTAGTGGGGTACCATGGGTACTCCCCGAGTGCACCCTCACCTCCCCCATCACAAGGGCGGCCCACCACCATTGTTGAAAGGCTGTCTCCAGTATTCATTGTAATTTGGCGGAAGGTGCCTGCTAGGCACCGCCGCCATTTTACAGGTGAAGACAACTCTGCCCTGTGGTGGTTCCGTGGCCAACGGTCTTTGCGACCGCCACGGTCACGTAGAAATTCCCCCCACCATCCTAATTTAGCGGGGCAAACTCACGTACGGAAGGACGGCCACCGCATGGCTGGTGGTGGAGGTCCTTCCTCCATCCTAATGATCCCCTTAGTTCAGACTGGTGCGCCCTCCCTGCTGTGTGTTTGACAGATATTTGAGTAGTTAAATGTATTCCCCAATTCAATTTCAGTTTTAAGTCTCAATCTGTTTTACAATAGTACAACCTACTTCAATATGAGCAAACTTCAGGGCAGCA
Organism: Lissotriton helveticus; assembly: GCF_964261635.1. Taxonomy (NCBI): domain Eukaryota; kingdom Metazoa; phylum Chordata; class Amphibia; order Caudata; family Salamandridae; genus Lissotriton; species Lissotriton helveticus. The sequence continues at coordinate 657,745,550 of NC_136072.1, forward strand.
GCAAAACAATGCCTCACAGCAGGTGGGTTTCCTAATACATGCTATGGGGTACCTTTTGTTGTAAATGCACATGCTGCATACCCGTTTGAAATATTTTACTCATTGGTTGAGTTTGATCATGTAGATCCAAACACTAGGAAGTTTCATACATAAAGAGCTGCTGCACTGCCTGCTAACTCTTATCATGTCATAACTTAGATGTCCCGTTAGTAATCAAGGGCACAAAGCATGATTTGATGGACAATTACCTCATGTAGTTCAGCATATCAGACTGGGTCACTTGAGTATTGGAGTGGTTAATGGGCCTGTATGAACCGGCCATACATTATATACTGAGAATGTAAATCTGCAAGCTCCAGACCTAATACGCCTATTAAATTAGATAGAGGCCATCTATAGGCGACTTAGACAGTATGGTTTACAATCAATGGGGACTGGAGCATTTATTTATTTAGTTTTATTTATTTTATTTTATTTAATGCATTCTTATAAAGCGCGGACTTTACCCGAAGGTGTCAGGGCACTGAACAATAGACAAATAATGTACCACATCCCCAAGCGCCTTGAGACCCTCTGGGTGAGCAGTGCGCTATACAAATGACTGAACTTGAACTTGAACTTGAACCAGTTACGTTACATGCGAGAACTGTTACAGGAATGGAACAAATAAAAATAGCATGCCATAGAATCAAAGCGACGTAAGCATAAGGCACACAATCTGAGGCACAGCAAGCACAGAATGTACAAGCAAAAATATGAATATAAATGACAAATTTTATAATGAATAAAGAACTTCCTGGTGAAAAATAGCAAGCCATAGACTCAAAACAACTCAGGCAAATGGAACACAAAATCAAACGCAGCAAGCACAGGATGTACAAATAAAAATATAAATATATGTGACACATTTACAATGACTAAAGAACTTCCTGGCGAGGTCTGAGAAGGGGGGAATTAGTTCTGAAAGTGTCTTTATAATAAAAGAGATTTGAGGTCCGCTTTGAAGATCTGGATGGAGGTGATGGCACGGAGCGAAGGAGAAAGTGAGTTCCAGATTCTCACCGCATTACCTGAGAACGATTGTGCCATCAATTTTTCCCTTTTGACGGAGGGGGGCTCAAGAAGGAACTTTTCCGCATTCCGAGACGGTCTTGAGCCTCCAGACAATTTCAGTTCATTCACCAGATAGCGAGGGGAGGAAGAGTGCAAAGCTTTGTGGGTGATACACGTCGTTTTGTAGATAGCTCTAGCCTCGATGGGAAGCCATTGGAGAGAAGACAGGATAGGGGTGATGTGGTCACTTCACTTGGACCCTGAAATGAAGTGAGCTGCTGAATGGAGGACGGATTTGAGGGGAGAGAGGTGAGATTTGGGAAGGCCAGTCAGAAGAGAATTACAATAGTCCAATCTAAAGAGAACTAGCGATTGAACCAATGTGTTTAGGTCATTCTCTGGGAAGAACCGACGAATCCCCCAAAGAAGGCGCAGCTGATAACGTGCGCTCTTGGCCATGGAATTGATGTGTGAGATTAGGTTGAGTCTTTTGTCCAGTATGACACCTAAGGATTTAGCGCAGTCCACAATGATGGGTTTACTGTTGAGTAGATTCAACTGATCCAACCAAGATTGAACAGGAGGCGGGGAGAGAGAGTTAGATAAGAAGAGGTATTCCGTTTTAGCAAGATTGAGAATGAGTTGGTGCACTAACATCCAGTTGTGAATAGTTCATTAGTTCATGGCCGTGCACAAGAGGTGCTGGCAGTTCTATCCCATGATAGTACTGGGGCTATTTCCTCTATCAACTGTTTTAATTCATGATCTACTCGGAAAAACACATTTCACAGAGCTTTATGCCGATATCCAACTGGAGCAGCCTGTAGTAATGTTATTCTGTGATGTAAGTGGCTCTGTGATGTAAAATGGAATTGATGGGAAGAGAGATTCTTGTTTGGAAGGGAAAGGGTTTTTAAATATATATAGGCAGTTATGAAGGGGATTGTAAGGAACAAGCAGCATTATTTCAGGGCTTGAATAAAGACACTACAGGCCATTTCTGACTGCAATTCTTATCTGGTGAGCTGTTACGCAGGCCATCCTTTGTTTTGCTCCCTCCATCACCCTGTGGGCAACAAGTTGCTTTTCTCACTAGCGGATACAAGGTTGACTATTGAATTCTTACATCCTTGAAAGGCTCCTGGACCAGATGCCATACTCGGAGACCTTTGTACATTGAAGATAGACATCCGGGCCCCTTACATTAATTGCCTTTCTAATGAAATGTAAATGGATGCCGACTGAACCACCCCATCTGGGCAGGGGCCCACATTATCCCCATTTACAAGAAAGGTTTTCGAGGAGATTTATAGGCCCATAACTCTCCTGGATAACCTGCAAAAAAGCTTGTACTTCCAGCTCCTTACTAAACTCCAGGACTGGTTGGGTGACAACAAAATTCTTCCGCCTTCTAGGTTGATTTTCGTCGCAGGATTAGCACTATCAATCAAGTACTATGGTTCTCTCTTATCACCTAAAAATATGTCTCTCCTCTGAAAGATCACTTCAACATGGCCTTAGTTTATCTTCGGGCCGCTTTCGACCGGGTCCCTAGACACACTCTTTGGGAAGTACTCAATGATCGAGGCAGTGTAACAGCCGTTACATCATGGCTGTTACATCGTGGCTGTTACCCCGCATGCCATTACAATGCAAGCAATACAACACACGTGTTGTAACAAAGTGTAGTCTTTACTATGCTTTTTTTACAATGCATGTACTTTTACCATGCATGCTTTTACAACTAATTAGGTTGTAAAGGTATGTACTGTAAAAGCACATAAGTTGTAAAAAAATATATTCGATCCACATCACTGTGAGGAAACAGAGGCTCTTTCGCTTCCTCACAATGACATGCATTGCCCCTCAGACAACTGCAGGAACCAATAAACACAAGGAGAGTGAGGAACTACGAGGAGAAAGAGGTATGGGGCATTGGGCCTGGGGTGGGGCTTACTAATTTAAGGTAAAAGGGGGTTGAGGGCTAGTGGTTTAGGGTAGGGAAAGGATTGGAGGACAGGGGGTCGTGCAGGGGAGTGTTTTAAGGTTTAGGGTAGGAAGAGGACTGGGGGTCGGGCTGGTCAAGCAGGGGTAGTGTTTTAGGGTAGGGGGAGTACTGGGGGTCAGGGGTTGTGCATGGTAGTGTTTTAGGGTTGGTAGAGGATGGGGTCAGGGGCGGGTCGTGCAAGGGTAGTGTTTTAGGGTTTAGGGCAAGTAGAGGACTGGAGGTTGGGTGAGTCATGCGAGTTAGTGTTTTAGGGTTTAAGGTAAAAGGGGGTTGGGGGCTAGTGGTTTAGGGTAGGGAAAGGATTGGAGGATGGGGTTGTGCAGGGGAGTGTTTTAGGGTTTAGGGTAGGAAGTGGACTGGGGGTCGGGCTGGTCATGCAGGGGTAGTGTTTTAGGGTAGGGAGAGGACTGGGGGTCGGGGGTCATGCATGGTAGTGTTTTAAGGTTGGGAGAGGATGGGTCAGGGGTGGGTCGTGCAAGGGTAGTGTTTTAAGGTTTAGGGCAGGTAGAGGACTGGAGGTTGGGTGAGTCATGCGGGTTAGTGTTTTGGGGTTTAGGGTAGGGAGAGGTCTGAGGGTTGAGGGTCGTGCTGGAGTAGTGTTCTAGGGTTTAGGTTAGGGAAAGGATTGAGGGTCGGGTCGTGCAGGGGTAGGGTTTTAGGGTTTAGGGTAGGGAGAAGACTGGGGTCGGGCATGCAGGGGTAGTGGTCAAGGATTTAGGGTAGCGAAAGGAATGAGGTTGGAGAGGCCATGCAGGTGTAGTAATTTAGGGTTTAGTGTAGGGCAAGGTCTGGGGGCCATGGGGGTCATGCAGGTGTACGGGTTTCGGAAGGGGCAATGGCTGGGCATTGGGGGGGTCTTGCAGGGTTACTGATTTGGGTTTAGGGTAGGGCAGGGTAGTGTTTCTTACCTTACACACTTTTACCAAGTTTATACCTTTACCATGCATGCCTTTGTTTTGTAATGGCATGCATGGTAAAGGCAAATGTGTGGTAAAAGGATGCTTTGTAATGGTTGGTCATTGTAAGTGTAATACCCAGTAGTAATACCCATGTTGTAATGGCATACATGGTATTAGTATGCGTAGTAACGTCATACATTCATCTGGGAGTCCCTCCCCATATATGATACATTCTTATTAGGCTCTATCGGTAAAACTATTGAGAGTCAAATTGGGAAGAGGTGGCGAACGACCCGTACATAGGAGAGTTCGATGTGGGTGCCGACTGGCGCCCACATAATTCCGCCTTTCAGAGGGAATGTTGACTATCTCAACTCTGAGAGTATCAATGCCCCAAAGTTTAGTGGAAATACGATCTCTGTTGTCCTCTTCATGGATGACACTCTTCACATCTGGTTTGCTCTTCAAAATCTCTTAACTAATTTAGAAGAATTCTGTAATTCCAGTGGCCTCAAAATTAACATACATAAGACCAAACTTATGTCATTCAGACCACATAAAAATTGTAAGAGCAAATTTACCCTATATAATATTGCTCTACAGTTGTTTAAAACCTTCTAATATCTTGGGATAAGGATCAAAAATTCACTCTCCTGGTCCTCCGAGATCCTCAAAAGAAGCCTGATTATCACACACACTTTGGCTGGCATTCTAAAAATGCATAGATCCTCCCACCTTCACGCAATTTCTCCAGCACTGAAGGCCTATAGGACCAAAACCCAGACAGCAGTGCTCTATCATGCAGAGGTATGGGGAACATGCAACCTCAGCAAGTTGAGGATTAAGGAACTTAAGTTTATTAAATCTTTAATACGAATGAGTGCACCGTCTATACCTGTAATCATCGATACTGCCCTCAAAGGAATTGAACACCTTGCTGCTCCTAAACCCCTTTTATACTGGGCAAGGCTCTGGTCTTACCACAAAATATATCATTACAGAAGGGGTATTTTGGAAGTCAAAAAACTTGACTCAGGCAACAAAATCAAGTGGCTCTTGCACCTAATTGAATGTTTTTCAAAACTAGGTCTCCAGACAATATACACTCTTCCTGAGATAATGAGACCCAACACGAAAGCCCTTATAATTAAAACTTATTGGTTCTTTATACTGACCCACTGGCACCATTCCACCAACTTAGGATCACTCGACAATCAATTTTTGTCTCACTAACTGCTACCCAAAGGTGAAGCTTTTTTGAAAGAAGTATCCTCTCCTCTTTTGAAAGCCTTTCCATCAAATTTCGCTTTTGGCATACTACCTCTAAAATGTCTTCAGACAATTCCCCTACTGAGTGCATCATTTCCGGGCATGAAATCGAGGATTTTGATAATTTTCTGTTCTCCTGCCCTTACTTTGCCGGCACCAGGTGCAAATAGATCAATCGCCCTTTGTGCCTTAACTTGGGCTTCAATAGTTCTCAGACCGCCCACAGGATTTTTATCTCTGCCTCTTCTAGTAAGGCAGAAGCACTTTATTGGTGCTTAATGAGATACCATTGTTTTAACAAGATAGTTATGGTTATGATTGTACATTATAGCTGCTAATTATGCGAGAAAGATCTCCCTCTAGGAGCTCTGATGTATTATCAGTTATTAGTAACTGTTAGTAGGATGCACTATGTTACAGAATTCCCTTAATCTATGATGTCACATTACTATGCACTTTCCTTGATTACTAATGGCTGCTGATTATCCCATGCACTTTATTTGTGTCTTTTGGGTTCTTGATTACTGTTATTACACTTTGTTTTTAAGTACAGTATCTATGACAAGAAGGCAAGGTTTCCTTAGGGGAAATAAGGCCCACGAATAACAAACAAACGTTTTTAACAAGTAATTTTTTGTCTGAAGTCTTACATTTCCCAGTGTTACACCATCTTTTTCTGTACTTGTCTCATTTGGGTATTTACTTTCATCTTTGTAGAAGAAACTATAACTGCCATAATTCTCTAATTCCACTGTTTATTGTTGGTCTCAATGACTTGAACGAGACCTTGTGTACCTGGACAATATACTATCATGTGACAGTAACACCATACTACTCTATTACTTTTTTGTATTGCTTTCTACTCTTTAGATAGGGACTGCTTTTTTATTTGTTAAAAGATTGTGGTCTATGTATTTTCCCATGCACTTTTTTGGCCTTTAGGCTGAAAAAATCTTATCACTACTACGACATTAGGACAACCATCTTAAAAGAAAGTGTTTTCCAGCATGAACCAAATGTCTGGTTCTATTTTTAAAGGACATAACCTGTACCCATAAATGTAGCCCCTGGAAGGAACTGCGCTCCCAGCTGTTGGGTTTCAACCTAGGGAGTGCTCATAAAGATAAGCAAAGCTTAGGGTGGTCCTGTTCTCTCTGACCCTCTTAACTTAGGGTCACCTTAAAGGAAAACTTCCTTGGGACCTCCTTGGGGAAGGGTGGGGGGGCTGTGATGATCTTGCAACCCCCTTGCAATTGTTTGCCCTTGTCGGTGGTGGCCCCACTGTCTTGGGCTCACAACAAGCAGCAGAAATGGCGTTGTCAATATCTAGTCGCACAAAGCATTATGGTGTGCTCTCCGGGAGCGTGCATACTTAACTAGTGGCTCCGGCCTCGTTCTTTTGAAGTGCTGTTTACTTTTCCTTTTTCTGTGGCACCCACCCGGGCACCCACACATGCCTCCAACCCTTGGGGACAGCCAGGATGATCACCGCTGGCTGTCCAACAGGCCATCCACGCGGCCATTACTCTTGTGTGTGGTCACGAAAGCCGGCGGTTTACCCTTCTTTGCTCGCTCTTGCAGACAGGGGGTCTTTTTGTTGGTGATGGCCGCCTGCTCTCCCTTACACATGCACGAGGAGCAGGGCAGAACTACCACAGTGAGGGAAGTGTTGTGGTACTCCCCCAACTCCTGGTCCTCATCTTGGGGGAGCGTGAAGGTGCTTTGCTTGTCCTGGAAGATGGCAGGGCCCGGAGTTGGGATCCCAGGCACCTTTCTAAACTTCACAGGAAGACAAAGCCACTCCCAACTTTCTCATGGTGAGGGAGAACACAACATTTAGGGTTCTGATAACCCATTGATGAGATCTGGTCCAGTAAGGATTCTTGGGCAGCTTAGCTCTGGGCAGGAGAGTTTATACATGTCCACTCCCAAGAAAATAATAAATTGTACTACTTGCAGCAGCCACTGGGTCCTGACCCACCCCAGTGAGTGTTTAGCAGCTGGGCAGCAGAGCTCCACATGACAGAGGGTTCAAAGGTCAAACCCTTCTCCTGCTGGTATTGTGGGCCCGGTTTGCCATTTTACAAGTTTTGTGACTCATTCTGCTCTTGGTGGCGAGCCCTAGCTACCTTATGACCTCCACTGTGGCAACATTTGCAGGAATCTGGCTCCACTGGCTGCCTACGCCAGCCTTCTTGCACTTCCTCCTCTGGTGCCTACCTCCTCCTAGGCACAGAAATCTAGTATTTCTCCCAACTAGTACTTAGTGGGTGTAAGGAGACCAGTTTCCCTGGTCCTGGGGTAGAACCCATCTGGTCCTGGGTTCAAATATAGTCAGAGTCGTTAGTCCAGATGGACATCAGGGGGCGTCTCCTTCCATTTGTCCATGGCTGCTGCCTTCAGTCCCAGTGTCCAGCAGGAAAACACACCCTAGAGAGAGCTCACCCCCTTCAGGCAGAATCTTTCAAGTGGCTGTGGTCGATTTTAGAGGTGAGTCACCCCTAAACTATCCTGGGCTTCCACAACACCTCCAATCCCTGTCCCAACCCTGCTGTATAGTATGCTGGGATAATTCAAAATGATATTACCCATGAGTTAGTGGTTACATCTCCTCTGGGGCCTCAGCACTGCCCCTCACTGACATAAATGCCGGGGGACTCTCTAGCTAAATCTTCAAAGGGAAGCCCCCTACTTTTTTAGCTACAGAGGTCTGAACTACCTTCTTTGTTCAGTGTGCTGGCTCATCCCTGGTACAGTGTGACAGCTGATTGATTGATGCAAATCCTTCATTCCGACCATTTTCCTCCTCAGGAGCTGAGCAAAACACTGTTAATTGCTCCCTTTGTGTGAACCTGCTGCTGAAGAGAAATGTAATTACCTTGACACAACAGAGTGACAAAAGGCCTGGAATCTGTCGCTGAGCTAGGCCAGAGAAATAGGATGATCCTGTATAACCCATAAGATGTACATATATCATCTTGGAACTCTCAGATTTGGGTTTGGTATATACTTACCACTCCATTGCGAGACGTCACTGGTGTCTGTAGGCCAAACGGAAGCCCAGTCATCCCCATAGATGTATAATGTAAAGTCACTGCAGACAAGACAGTAAACCACACTGACTATCCCTCTGAGTGTACACTAACATTATGAGGCCTGCCCCAGGTCAATTTCCAAACCTTCAGAGTCCCCTGTGCGGCAGGCTGCCTGTGTGTAGTTAGCAGGCTGTATACTACAAGAGACTCACAAGTGCAGTCCTCCCACATGTGCACATGCATGTGCACATATGTTCAACTGTAACCAGGCAAGTGCTGGCGTGAACATGTGTAGTCCATCTACTGTATGTTTTCCGTGGGTGAATCCCCAATTAGGAGGCTCACCCCCAGTAAAAGTTAACAACAAGGTGATCAAAAAGCGAAAAATCCATGCTGATTTGAAGGGCAAAACCCATCACCTTACAGGTTGCATGACTGTGTTTCCTTGAAGCTGAGCGTTCATGCGCCTGCCCAGCTTCTTTAATCATGTAGCTCGCAAGAGAGCTTGAGAGCACGTACAAAAAGCTTAAAGTATCTTTCATTTTGGGTGGCAGGGATGGCCAATAACTAAAGTTGTGGGTCCGAATGCATGCAAGGCTTAATGGCTTGTCCCCACAGGATTACAGCACAATTGATGCAGGTGACTACATTCCTTCTCTTTCACTCATTAACATTGTTACAGAGATTAAGGGCCATACTTATCATTGTTTCACCTTGCTGCAATGCACTGTGATAAGGGAGAGGGAAGGAATTTGCCTTCTCTATCTAGATATGGCACATTCCTGCTCTCTCCTTGTGCTGGCGTACTTTTAAGGCTGCCTAGCGCCAACGCATGCTCCCTTACACCATCGGCTAAGGATGCCTGCATTGCAGGCAGGATTGTTTTGTGCAGGAAGGGGCACCTTCCTGCAAACAAAAATCCTTTGTGGCTTTTCCTCCTTCTAAGTGTGCTGCAGAATGCAGCACATGTAGAAAGAGTACAAAACTAGGTGACATAAAGATATTTCTTTGCATTACGCTTCCCCTGGGAAGGGGTAGCATTTTGGCACATTTCTAAGTCTACAACTCATGATAAAGCTGAGAATGCACCAAAATCCATGGGTGGGATACGTCGGAACTCCTACGCTCCAACCATGGAATGCCTCACCGGGCCAGATTATTGTGAGGTAGCAACTTGTGTTGCCTTGTGTAACTCTAGATTTACCAAGCAACAGAATGCCATACAAGGTGACCTTTCACTTGGTAAATCTCATTGAGGTTTTTGCGTCGCCCTTGCATTACCTTGTGTGGTACAATGGTGATGCAAAACGTTGATAAATATGCCCCTTAATGTGTTGATACAGTGCTTAGAAAATCACAAAAACACGTGGGTGCTCCTGCTCTGGCCCAACAGTCTCCAATTTAAATTAAGGCCAACTATCCTGCCCTTGAGGAATCCTAACTCCAGGTACATTCTATGCCCAAAATAAAAGAAAAAAACGACTTTAGAAACATAATTTGCCCCTGTTTTCTTTAACAGCAGAAGTACATCCTGTGAAATGTCCACCAATTTGAGAGTAAGAAAGTTTGCAAAGCACTAAACTTAAACATGCATGGTCAACTTAGAGATATTTATGTCCCTAGGTTATTCACAAAGTCATCTTCTAATTAAGCAGATCAGTGCAGGAGCACTACAACTGGTTCAACAAAGAGAAAGCTGAAACTCTGAAAGGCTTGTCTGTAAAAATGTGCAAGGGGATTTTCAAGCTGGTACACTGAATAGTGTGGGTGATTGTTGTCTCACTCTACAGAAGCAGGAAAAGTATCTTAAAATTGTTCCTAGTTCAAAGAAAGCATTAATATCATAGCAGCATCTAAGAATGTGAGGCTTGAGTTTCCACTACACTCTTTTGCAGAGCGTCCTGTTCCAAACCATTCTGTGCCCTAAAGTTTGAATCCCAGCTTTATTCCAGAGTATCCTGAAGAGAGAGGTGCAAGGTGTAAACCTTTTCATTATCACTTTACACATGTGCCTTTAAAAGATGCAGTTCTGATTGGGTGTTAAGTTATTCAAGTAATGTGCTGTACTACATTTGAATTTCAGACTCTATACCAAATCTTGGGGCTAGACTTGACTGATCACTGTCACTACACTTCATGAGGTACTATGCATAAAAAAGCAAGTGGGAGTTTTACCAAAAAGTGGTGCAACGCAGCGCCCCCCCCCCGTGAGTTTGTGCTGCGTTGTGCAACAAGGAGTGAATAGGAGAGTGCCATATCTCCAGAGAAATGGCTCTCTCCACCCCTTTCCCTTGCACCCGCACTGATTTCAGCTGCCGTGCGACAAACACACACACCTTAGCGCCATAGCGCTACAATGTGTGCATTAGTCTAGCATAGGTTTTGTACAAGAAGGGTACCCTTCCTGTACAAAACACAATGCCCAGACACGATGCAAAGCATTTCACACTTGGAATGTGTGCTGCACAGTGCAGCACACAGGCAAAGTCGGAAAAGGAAGGAGAAATGCTTTCATTTCTCCTTCTTTACGCCTACTTGAAAAGAGCACAGTTTTCTCACGCTAAACCCAATCTGCTTTATTTTGTAAACTGGGTTCAGCATGAGAAACCTTGGGTGGTTGGATCTGAATGCCCATGCTTTACCCTTGGACTTTATTTATGAAGGCCAGCATCACTTGTGAGCCACCGTTACACGCAGCGGTGGTGTAAATAATGCGCCATGTTGCGACATGTTTACGAAGTGACGCATTTAGGCAGATTTGTCACTTCGTGAACCCCTGTGCTACATTATACTTGCGTCAGATATAATGTATGAGTGTGGGCGTTCCCCTGCAAGAATGAGTCGTAGGAGTGGCGGAGATTTCACTGTGCCCCTTATAGAATTTCAATGCGTCAAACCCTCACGCCTGCCTCATGGCAGGCATAAGGGTGACACAGGCCGTTTCGCACATGGGGCTTGCCCCATGTGAAAGGAACATTGCTGGAGTTGCATCACGCTTCAGACACAACTCCAGCAATGCATCAGTGTTGCGCTGACAGATACGTCAGTAATACTGACATATCTGTCATTCCTTACGACATGATACATCATACATAAATATGACCCATCAATGGTGTGGCAAGGAGGGTGCACTGAGAAGTGTTGCATCATTGCTTTCACTCAGTGATGCAACACTTCTCATAAATGATGCCCTTGGTATGCCCCCATGGCGCAAAGTAATGTGAAGCAAGTTTAGTGCTGGAAAGTAAATCTCCTCCCAAGTTGGTTGAGCAACAGGCCAACCCGCAGAGATGGCAGTGTAGAATGCAGTGCATACCTGAAGTGTTCTGTTGCAATGATTTGTGAGCAGCAATTTTAAGAGGAATAAAGTGTATTCCTCAAGCAATAACATAATTCACCTTATATACAGATTGCTAGGAAATCTCCACAATGGACAGTATGAGTAAGCCTAAACTGCAAACTCTTTGAGCTAAAGTCAATGAGAGTCCAAAATGAACAGCTGAATCTCAACTATAAGCAGATTTTATATTGCTGCAGTTATTAATAATAATCAGTTGGCTGGGTCTCCACAGCCTCCTGTCTATGACATCCATCCATCTCCCTTGACTGTCAGCACCCCTCAGATGTGGAAGATCTGTAACCACAATCAGTAGCACATAGACTCATCCCTACACTCGATTTCACAAACAGTTGTGAAAAGTGTGCACATAAGCAAACTGTCGCCCCACTCAGAGAAAAATACTTAGAGGGAACAAACATTATAAGTAGATATGATTCTGTTTTAAATTCCCAACTCTCACCTGAATAAGTCTTCTCATTTAACATTTTAAACAAATACATCCAAAAATGTTAATCAAACAATCTGTGTTAACACATTAATTCCAAAATGAATGTAGCTTATGCTACCTAATAATAAATAATTTGCAGGAATAATAGGTGTCCCTAGGTGAGTTTTTAACTGCTTGAAATGACCGTTACAACTCTCCTTCGTCATAACATTCACTGAGACAAAGGCTCCTCAGAAAGTCCACAGGGCTCTTTGAAATTCTGGATATACCAAGAGTGGTCATGCAACTACAGTGTTCCATTGGTCCTCTCGACTCTTTTTAAACTTGGCAGGAATCCCTGTAAATAAAGCATTTGCACAAGGGATTCTTAAGTCAATCTTAACTTGCACTTTTTTCAAAATCACAATCACCCGCTAATTCACTATTGCCCTGATCACAGTATCGTGCCCTCTTTTTGTGGATTGTAGAGCCCGCTAGGCTTTGCAGCGCTCACCTAGCGTGAAGTTGAACCTGATGGTGAAGCATGCCACCAAGATTGTGAGATTTCCAATATCCTAATTGTGGGATGCCTTTAGAAATACCTTGACACTAGGGAGGCAAGATGGCCTCTGAGTAGCTGCCGTTCTAGCTCAGCTCTGCCGGTCCGACTCTCAGAAGTTGTCAAAAGCCCTTGATATTCTACCATAAACGATTTTTAAATAATTGTAAAAAGGGTCGTGGCCAAGATGGCAGCGGAGTAACACCGACTTTAAGGGGCTCCCCTCGCCGAGGCCATAATCTGGCAATCATCTGCGATTTCGGGACCTGCAAGTAAGCCGGGCGGTCCCGCAGTAAGCGCTGAACTATAGAAGATGCGGTGGTGACCCGCGACTTCCTCGGCGACGCGGCGATTGCCCGCAATGATTTGCAGCAGGCGGCGGCTGCAGTGCCAGAGGCCGCGGTGGATCGCATGGGCGTGGGCTAGGCCCGGTGTGTACACAAGACGGTGGCGGCCCAGTTGATAGTGTAGTTGGCAGGGGTCCGGTGTGCCGCTGGAGCAGACTGTGGACAGTCGGGGGTCCGTTGACCCCGTGGAGGGCCTCCAATTACGATGCGGCCCGGTGAGACCTGGCTGGACATGGAGCTGGGGAGGAGCGGCCCAGCCTGATCCGGTGAGGTCGCATGGCGAGGGGGACGGAGTAAGCACCGCTCTCCCATTGGCGGCCTCCCAGAAACTGCTCTTCCCCGCATCTACCTGCTGTGCATTGTCAGGCAGGCGAGGCCCTCGGCCTCCTGTGGTAGGCACCGGAGGAGGCCCCGCCAGTGGTTGGAGCGCGGACGGTGGCTGGTGCTGCTTGTCAGGGGGCGGTTAGAGCGCGTCCTTTCTTCTGGTGCCCCTTTGGTTCCCGGGAGGTAGCTGGGGGGTCTCGTGGGACACACGCCGGGAGTGGACCGGCAGCTAGCTCATGGGAGCAAGCACAGTTTATCCATAAGGAGCCCCGGTGAGAGGTGTGGAGCCCGGTGAGGGGAGTGAAATTGCCTGAGGCCTTGGGCTGCGGTGGTGAGTGACTGGTGCATGGCAGAGCAAAACATTGGGGTGGGATCTCCCCCCAGGACCACACGCCAGGTGAGCTGGACGATCTGGAGTGAGGGGACCGAGCGTGACATGGCTAAGGGCCTGCCTGTGAGATGCGCATTGGCCCGATCCTATCACCTGGGGGTCGGCTCCTTGGTATGCAGCCTTGCCCTGCCAGGACAGGCCCTGACCCTCTTGAGGAAGCAGAGCACATGCTTTGGGCCCGGAACGGCGATGGTCCTTGGGGGTGCCTTTTTGGAGAAACTCTTCGGCACCCTCCGAGAGGACTTCGCGAGCATGCGGCAGGAGATGGCTTCCGACATCAAGCAGCTCCAGTCGGACCTCACCGAGGTGCGGGATAGGGTTGACACACTGGAACGTAATGGGGACTGCCACGAGGAGGAACTTCACACACATGCCCGAGAACTCATAGACTTGCGAGAGCCTAACGAAGAGCTATACCTCATACTGGAAGATCTTGTGAACCGCTCGAGGTGCTCTGACATTCGGCTCAAAGGCATACCATTTCAGGCAGATGAAGGCAATTTGGAGGAGTGGGTCACCCTGTTCTTCAAACACCTAGTTCCGGAGCTCAAAGACACAGAAATAGTGCTAGACCGCACACAATAAGCTGGGCGCACTGCCTCTGGTCCGCGCCAACCTCAGGATATCCTGACCTGTCTACATTCATACCGCCAAAAAGAGCTCATCATGGCGGCAACTTATTACCTCACCACGGTGGAGTTCGAAGGTCTTCTTAGATTTGGTATATTACCCGCACCTACAACAAGTGCCTTCTGTCGGACATCCAGACAAAGACCCCAGTGCAGCATCGGTGGGAGGTTGAGATGGGTCGCGTGTTCTCACCTAAGGAGTGGGCGGACACTGTAAACAGGGCCCAGGCGTCTTCCTGCAGCACTTCAGGGAAGGAGATGCTTCTATAAATTGTGCACTATTGGACTACACCCCGGTGAGGATGGCAAAATGGAAACCCTGAAGTAGCAGCCTTTGTTGGCGTAACTTCGGCCAGGAGGGTACCCTCTCCCATATTCTTTGGCAGTGCCCCAAGATCCAAGCGTTCTGAGCAACTATATTACCTATCATCGACCAAATATACCAGACAGAACTCCCTAGGTTCCAAAGCTATATTTTGCTGAGATTGCCCAATCCTTTCACATACCCTCTCAAGTCCTGTAGGGGCAGGGTGATCACCTTAGCACTGGGGGTGGCTAAACAGGTTCTCCTCACTTTATGAGGTACAGGGGAGGTTCCAACTCAGTTAGATTGGCTACACAAAATGTGGGACATAGTAGGTATGGAAAGAATCACTGCTGGGATCCACTGCACAACTGCCTAAGTTTGATAAGACCTGGGGGTCCATACCTCTCTTCTGAGTTCATGGAGCTTACCTACCCTCGATACCTCAGGATCCTACGCTTTCCTGTAGACCTGAAGCCGGACCCGAAGGCCCCCTTACCAGCTCCCCCAACCCTAGATCCCTACCGAATCTGTCATACTCTATGGGTGGAACTCTTTTCTTTCCTTTTCTGTTCCCTTAATTTTCTCATTGATTTTTGCGAGAGTGCTCTCGTCCTTTCTCCTTATCTATCAATAAAAGTTTGAATTTGACTGAAACGTCCCAACTGTCTGGTGAGTGTTCTGTACCGGCTTTAAAGCATTCTCAACAAAAACTACTTAAACCATAAATAAATGCAAACCTTGACACATGGATCAGCTGTATTACGTACAGTTTATGGTAACTCTGGGAGAGGGGATCGGACTGGGCTCCATGTAGCGGCAAGGCGCTCTCTCTTGACATCAGTGGCGGCGGCATGTTCTGCTCCAACATCCTTGACCTGTGCTGTCCTGTGGAGGTATTCTCCTGTGACGCGCTCTTTGGGGAAGACACTATCGGCCTTCCACAGGCCTTCCACAGGCTTCTGATGACCTTGATGGAAACAAACTTGACACACAATAGCTGCAGCGGCACTCGACTTGTAAGCTGGGTAAGGAGGATACATTGTTTCCAGGACGTAGCGATCAGACAAGTAAGGATGGCAGGGCGGGGGTTGAAATTGGTGAAAAGCAAAAGTATGCATCTGATAGCTCCCGCTGGGAATGAAGTATTGAAGCCTAATCTCGCATTAGCTGAAAATCACCAGAAGCGTCCTGAAACATGCCAGGCAAGAAATAGGGAGCAGACTGAAAAAGTAGATTCCATTGATAATAATGACAGAACTGCTAAACAGAAAAAAGTACTAATAAAGAATGCTATAGCCACTGATACCAGCCAAGCCTCCCACAATGCTCACGCCGGTCAGCCACTTATCTCCACCATATTAGGGCGGATTGATGGGAAAATATATAATGTGTTGACGGCCGAGGTGGCTGGGGGAGGCGGCTTTAAGGAAAAAACTGTCGCTATCAATGTTGTTGCTTCCCCTGAAGCCGCAGTTGGAGAAACCTGCTGTCCCTGTTTTACAATCAACCCCAGCTACCAGTTTTGGAAAGACTCAAGAAGAGATTGACTCCAAATCTCCAACTTCTTATCTCTTAGATGACCCACAAAATTCCAAAAATAACGCGGTAGGGGAAACTGGACCAATTAATAAAGATGTCGCCAGCTTAAGCGAAAACAGAGAAAATAAAAATACACATTGTCCTCTGCCAAAAACGCCAGATAACATGGAAAATTTGTATTCATTAACGGATGAATCAGAAATTTCAGAAGATAGCGCATCTGCTTCCAGTGATGGAGGGAGTAATAATTGGAACAGCAGTACAGATTCAGAACTATCTATGAAAGCTTGTACACAAAAGAAATCCCTGAGGAAAATGGCCAGTCAGCACAAGAGGGGGGAGACCCCGGAACGAGGTAACACGGCAGATCTCAGATTGGACTAGTCTGCCTCGCAATTATCGACTCTGTCAGATCCAACGGTGTGCTCAGGCAACAACCATACAGTTATGGGAAGTTCTGGAGATAGAAAATCTGATAACAAGAGTGACCCCACCCTTGCAGTAGTGCTACAGTCAAATTAGAGCTTTCAAGAAGAGGTCAAGCTGGGTAACCAAAGACCACGCCTTGCCACACAAAAACTACGAGGCGCAATAAGGAATGTGGGCACAGCATGTGTCGAAATTGCGGACAGAATGGCCTCAATCGAAGTACGTACCGAAAACCTTGAGAAGGATGTGGCCACTTTGAAGACACAAAGTGGATGAACATGATGGCATAGTCAAAGATCTAATGCTGAACGTTGAGGAGCAGGAGAACAGATTACGACGCAACAATCTGCGCGTTCTGGGGATTCCGGAGGGAGTGGAAGGGAATGATCTGAAGGCTTTTATGGTCACGCTCCTTAAGGGAGCTTTCCCAGAATTACACTCCTGGGACTGGGACAAGGAGATTAAACGTGCTCATTATTTCCCACTAACACCATCCAAACGTCCTACGTCTTCTGCACAATACCCACAGGCCATGCTACTATACTTTGGGAACTTCCTTCTACATCAGCTACTCTATGATCTTGCAAGGCCATCAAATAAGAAAGAATGTAATGGTATTTCCTTCATTACAAGGCCTGCCTTTTCCCATGCAACAGTTGAGCGCAGATGGAGGTTGAGACAACTTTTTTCTCCCTTTCAATAACTTGGCACAACAGTATATTTACAGAATCCAGCCTGCCTAAAGTTCATATTCAAGGAAGCAACGCAAAGCTTTATATCTGAAATCCAGGCCCAGGCTTATCTACGTGAGATTACTGATAGAAGTGGAGACAAAAACTAAGGACTAAAAGACTCAAGTACAATCTCTTAATGCATGAATGTTGAGCTCTTATATTGTATTTTAATTTTTGGTTCTTTTATTTCACCCTTCTTCTTTCTTTATTAGTTATTTAGCTAGGTTTCTCTGGAAACGTTTCGCTTAATATGGTGAGGAAATGGGCGCCGAAAAAACTATCTTGGGTTTGTATTGAATAATAGCAATAGCAATGACTACAGTATAGAAATAGTAAATTAGTTAGGGTTTGCTTCACAAAGGAGGGAAAATAAAGGGTGGGGGTCGGACTGGGGGCTGACTGCTCAGATACCTTCATCCTGGCTAACCTCAGTGGTAGGTGGTGGGGCATGAGGGGGGTATAGGCTCGGGGTGGGGAAGGAGTTGGCACCTTGGGGGTTAGTCTTTTGGTATTTGGTTATGCTTTTATGGGGTGATTTTGCTATTTTTAATAAGTAAACTGCATATAGCAACAATTAACATCTGCAGTCTCAATAATCTGGAAAAACAGCAGAATACTGCTGTGACGCTTCGGCTACTTAAGGCCGATGTTATTTGTATGCAGGAAACGCACACCAAAAGAGCTCAGAAGCATTTATTGGAAACACTTGGATATACATTGGTAGGGGCCACAGCACAAAACTCAAGAACAATTGGTGTCGCAAATTTGATGGCTAATCAATCTGCTCTGTAATAGTAGGTTAGTGTGGATAGTGTAGGAGTTAAAATTACTATTCTAACTCCACAGGGTTTAATTTAAATAAATTAAATTAAAATTAAATCTAATTCAAATATTAAAATTATTAAAGTAAATTAAATTATAATTTAAAAAATATTAAATGTAATTAAAATATTACAATAATTTTAAATAAATTGATTTAAATTAAAAAAATATATATTAAATTAAAAATATTTTTTTTAAATATTTAAAATAATTAAATTAATTTCATTAAATTAAAAGATTAATATTAAATTAAATACTTACCCATACTTATGTTGTAATGGCATGCTTTGTAATAGCATCTGCGTTGTAATGGCATACGTTGTAATAGCATGCGTTGTAATGGATCTTGTGTTGTAAAAATTTTGTTGTAATGGTAGTGCATTGTGAAAGTTGCGTTGTGATGGTTGTTTCCCTAGGGGAGCACCCTAGATGATTCAGCAGTTTTTGATTATATGAATTATGAATTGGCCACTTGGCCATTGCCCATAATCATCTGTGGAGATTTTTTAAGATAAATTTACCTGCCAATCAAAATATAACTCTTGACAATGGCTGGATTTATAGCTGTCAGATACCAAAGGTATTTAGAGCTTTGAGGCTACTTTGTCGCGAACAGGCACTTACTGACATTTGGAATTGGCAGAATCCCTTGGATCATGGTTTTACATTTTACTCCTTCCCACACAATAAGCATGTGAGGTTTGATTTCATTTTTGCATCCCATACTATTCTTCATACCTGCTCAATAGAGAAGGCCCCATGTAAAGTGGTCAATCACAATCCTTCAATAGTAGAACTTAAAGGGGTAGCACCCAAAAAATATGGGAATGACCAAGTGGAGTTTTGAACGATCTTTACTTTTTAATAAAGAATATTGTG
Organism: Lissotriton helveticus; assembly: GCF_964261635.1. Classification (NCBI taxonomy): domain Eukaryota; kingdom Metazoa; phylum Chordata; class Amphibia; order Caudata; family Salamandridae; genus Lissotriton; species Lissotriton helveticus. The sequence continues at coordinate 657,764,541 of NC_136072.1, forward strand.
AAAATATGAGGATGTAGATCCCCCAATTTCTTAAAGAGAATATAGGGAGCGCAGGGGTAGAGATAGTGTGGGATACGCTGAAAACAGGAATACGGGGGGACACTTAGCTTTTCGCAATCCCTGAGTAAGGGAAAAATGCAGATTGCTAAATGATATGCAGAGTAGCTTGGCTGCTGCTGAAGAAAATCTGATCACAGTGCTCCAGAATGGGGGTGACTCTGCAGATGCACTTTCAAAAGTGATGGTAGCCAAGTCGTCAATTATGGAGACAGTAGCAAAAAGGGCTGCAAATAGAATAGCAGCTTGGAGGGAGGAAGCATATGAGTGTACTGAGCATGTCGGGCATCTCCTTGCAACTAGAGATAGACAAAAAGCTACACAGAATATATTAGCAGAAATCAATGATCCTATGCAAGGAAAAATCACTGATCCAGAGGGAATTTGTAAGGTGTTTTATTCATAATTCCAAGACTTATACCATAGATCACATCAGGCCACTTGGGAGATATTATGTCATATTTTAATCAGATTCCAACTGAACAATTTTCCCAAAAGGATTAGCTACAACTCGAGGAACTCCCCGAATGGGTGGATATTTTATTGTTTATTAATAGCCTCCCAAGTGGTAAAGCCACTGGCCTAGATAGTATACCCCTAAAATTTTATAAGAAATTTGAAACCCAGTTGAAAGATGGTATGCAACAACTATTTCCATATGTATTTAATGGGGGGAGACCGCCGCAATCCTGGACACAAGCAAAAATTATAGTTTTTCTGAAAAAACATAAAACATCATTGGAACCTTGATAAATGTAGATAGCAAGATCTATTCTAAAATTCTAGCCACTCGCTTAGCTTTAGTAATTCACAAAGTAGTCTCACCCAGACAACATGGATTTATACCAGTATGCAGCACAACAGATCATATTAGAAGAGTCATCTCACTTTTTGATGCCGCCAATATCTCTAGGGATCCAACAGCACTTATATTGCTGGATGCTGAAAAGGCCTTTGACAGGGTCTCCTGGTTTTTCTTATGCAAGACCCTGGCAAGGGTCGGAATAGGCAAGGGATTCATATAGGCATTTAAGATGCTGTATTTCCAGCCCTCTGCAAGACTGTATTTAAATGGAGCACTTACAGACTCATTAAAAAAAAAAACATAGGTACCCAGCAGGTTTGCCCGAGATCACCACTTCTATTTGTAATATATATAGAGCTATTTTTTTACGACAACTGGACGCCAACATGGAAATCAGACCTATCGTATCCCGTGGCTGGGTAACTAAAGTGTTGACATATGCTTACGATATTGCTTTAGTAACCCCTTATCCCGAAAAAGCTATAGCCGAGATTGAGGCAGAGGCGGCGAGATTTGGGCAGCTGTCGGGTTTTTCCTCAACAGCACTAAAACTCAAATTATTTGCAATAGTATTAGTATGGGTAATGACACTAGACAGGTGGAAAAGGCTACATATCTCTGAGTTGATATTATGGCTAATGTAGAAAACATTGTTTTCTACATTAGCCTGCTTTCTAAGCAGGGGCAGGCAACAAACACGAGATGGGACAGCTTCGCCGGGCAGGAGATAATTAGCCTATATCGGCGTCCTGCGGTCATGTAACCTTCACCAAATAACGTTTATGGCGATCGGAAGGTGATGGGCGCAAGGTGTTAGCAACAGAATTCAGTATCAGCGTGCAGAAGACTGACAAACGGAAGAAAGAGTGCAGCCGGGTGGCGCTTTGGGCAGGAGCAAGATGGTGGCGCTCTCCCGGGATACAGCCCACTACGAGGTTGGGGAGAAAACCAGACTGGGCTAAAACAACTGGTCGCAAGGCCGTGAGTGCCCGGGATGCCCATCTGCACAGCCGCACGGTACCTCGGCAGCTCCGATGGTAAATGAACAGACCCGGTAACACGAACTGGCAAGTACGAGTGGGGTATGATGGATTGCGCTGTACCACGCAGCAGCTGTAATGGCAGGCGGACAGTCTAAAGAACGCTGTCGAGAGCTGCGTGGTATTATCCTGATATGCACTGGGGCACAATGACATAACATTATTTGGAGGATTGCACGGCGCACTAATGTGTTGTAAAAAAATATGCCCCACGTGAGAGGTTATTAACGGGTGAGAAGCGCTGTGCTCTGGGCACCATTAACGGACAAGATGGCGGCGCCCGCGAGGCGGAGAGTTTGAATTGTGCCGAATATGAAGCGGATGGCAATTCATTTGGGCAGCACATAAAAATCAGTGGTGGTTGGCAGTATTCATGTAGATTGCTGTTATAGCAGGGAACATGCCGAACAATGTTCATCCGGTGTGTGCTCTGTGCTTGTGGTCCTGGTTCTGCTTTTTAGATGAAGCATTCTGCAGAACGACTATCTACTTGTGGAAAATAGCCTTTGTCAAGATCTCTGAGCCTATGTGAGAGCCGGTATCTTGATTTGCAGCATATCTGAAGGTTTTTATCCTCGTTTACTCTGGCAGTAAGGCTGTGCCCGATGGCCTCTTCCTCTGACACCTCAAGCTGGGTTGTGCCTTACCTTCATCACCAGGCTTCAATCTATCAGTCACACTGGCTGCCATGCTCCTTACAGGAAGTGCCTTCAGCATAGGAAAGCGATGGGCAGGGGGGGGGGCGGGCTGTGAGGGAAGAAGGGGCTCTCCTGAAACATCAATGTCCAAACTAAATTTTTACACAAACTCCTAAGCGCAAAGAGACTGATCAACAAGGTCGATGTCCGGTGAAGCTGCCTAGACAAAAATAGAAGAGATCGACTCTGGGTCACCCCCTTGGCGGTCACCTACCCAGCTGGACCTTGGACATAGTTCTCATGTACCTTTGTAACATTGCTATTTGTTTGTCTTTTTTGAGTAGGCTCCAGTAACTGTTTGTAACCATGTAACTTTTACCGAACTACCTACCCCCTACCCCTCCTCGCTCTACTCCTCTCCACTTTCCTGCTACTGACCTCTGCCCTCACCTGTCCTGACCCTAGTCCCCACCCTGTTTACCTGTGAATTTTCCCTTGTCATTTGAGATCTAGCTATTTTGTCTGATGCCCGATGGAGCTACCTGGTTTAGCTATAGGGGAGACAGGTCGGGGATTCCCTCCTTGGACGTCACCTACCCAGTCGGTCTTTAGCCAGACTTCCTTTCGTCACTCCTGTCGTCTTTTCCCGCATCCTCCCTCTATTTATGTCTCTCCTTCTCTCCTCTCTCAATGTATTGAGACTGAACTATTTTGTCTGATGCCCGATGGAGCTACCTGGTTTAGCTATAGGGGATATGGGCCGTGGACTCCCTCCTTGGTCGTCACCTACCCAGCCGGCCTTTAGACAGACTTAATTTCGTCTCTCCTTGTTGTCTCTTCCCCTATCCTCCCTTTCTCACCTTCCCTGTCCCCTCCCCTCTACGTTCCATTTATTTTGCCCTCCATGTTCTTTAAATGTTTCTCATTGAGACCTAGCTATTTGGCCAAAGCCCGATGGAGCTACCTGATAGCTATAGAGGAGATGGGTTTTGGGACTTCCCCCTCGACCGTCACCTACCCAGCTGGACTTTGGGCAGACTTTCCTTCGTCTTTCTCCCGTATCTCCCTCCCACCCCTTTACCCTTTCCCCCTTCCCCTCTACACTTCACTTATCTCGTTTTCTATGCTTTTGTAATTGTTTGTCTAGTAACTGATGTAAATTGCAATTGATGTAATCTTGTAATTTTGTGGAACCTCTTGTAAAGCGCTCTGATACCTCCGGGTCTAGCCAGCGCTATATAAAACTCTTAAAATAAAATAAATAAAATAAAATAAATAAAATAAAATAATTAAATTGTTGATGCTAATATAGATAATTTGATTGCTAAAGCTAAAATGGAACTAGTTATATTGCATAATCTACACCTGTCGATAATTTGATTCTGGGGGAAGCGGGGGGGGGGGAATAAATAAATCAAAATTGTGCATGATCTTCTTATTTTCTGTTTTTTTTTCTATTTTTGTATGCTTTTCCGTTTAATTGTTAACTGTTAATGCAATATAATTATGGCATATATGACTGTCAAATCATGTACCAATAAAAAATATTTGTTTTTAAAAAGAAATACCATGACAATAGGAGGATAATTAAAGGACATATGTTAGCATGTAATCCCAACTGTTAGGAGTGGGCTGACTTGAGTAACATGGCATCTGGGGCTGTATTATGCTTACAGCACATTTTCCCTGATTGCACCGGGAGCATGTTTTAAAAGGTGTGCCCAGTGCAATCAAAGAAAATGTGATGTAATATGATAGCCATGCTGCCCCCAGGGAAAAGCATTCATGTGAAAAATGGAGCAGCTGCTTTGAAGCCACTCCGTGTTTCACAGTGCAGGAGGAAACCTGCTTGCAATTTGAAAAGAGATTAGAGATCCCTTGCAGGTGGGTGCAGTGTGTGACTGCACCCTCCTGCAAAGGGATGTCTGGGAGGTTCAGTGGACCCTCTTTTCCTGATCCAGAGGGCTGCTATCAAGTGGCACACTGACACATACTTTCAGAGCACTGACCTGATAGCTTCTTTGCCTCTGTCCCTGCATCCATACTACTGTGGGGGTGCAGAGTCAAAGAAGAAGAGTACACACAATCGTCTGCGGCCCCTTTTGTAATACCAAAGTGCTCTGGGGCATGCAAAGTGGGTGGCGCCTGCTGTTTTATGAGTGGTACGGTGGAATTGTATGAAACAGACCAATTTCAATCTTCTGAAGCCCCTCTCCCTATTTGTTGAGAGTACTGATATGATAATATAACAAGAAGTGGCCCATCAGGCTGTGTTCAGTGCCTATGGAGATTTGAGCTTTGTAGATCAATACAAAAAAACTCACTTACAAATGTCGGTGCTGAAAAGATGCCATACAGACAGACAGTGGGGCAGCCCATCTAAAACTGAGGAAGGGCTCCAACACAGCACCACTTCGACAGAATTGCCATACTAAGTCCTGCCACTACTATGGGATGTGGCTTCAAATGTTAACTTGATAGCATGCACCCAACACTACACCACACCACACAAGGCAAAAAGAGGGCGCCATAGTGCAACAAATGGTCTACTTGTTAAAAGAGGGAACCTCCATAGTTTCAGATGGCATCCAAATCCACCTTCTGCATCAATGTACAATTTACGTATCTGAAAAAGTGAGGTCCCATGGCTATGATGTCTTAGTTTTGATCCTCATCTTGAGAGAGTGCAGAAGATTCAGTGTACATGATTCTAGAGGAAGGATCTAACAAGCAATGGCCTCTGCCTTCCGTTCTCTACAGTGGGTGCTGCAAGTAACGTCAGAGATCTAATGCTGTTGAAGTATCACCCCCAGTCACAGATCTGGGTTGAATCTATCATCGTTATTTAGCTCACTTCGCCACCTCAGTTCAGACCCAGCTATGTGCAAATCCGTCTTGACCCTGAGCCTCATAGGAACAGTCAAGCCCAAACTGCCAAGCCAGGTCTTCCTTGATCAACCGGAAACAAGCCTTCCTGGGACTGGTTTTGGAGTAACACCCTCATCAGCTAGGCTAGCCTGAATCCAGTGGCAAAGTGAGCAAGGGATCCATGTCTGGCCATATCCTGCCAACTTAGGGCAAACAACACAAACACAAGAAGATGATGGACTGAGCGCTGAAACTTTTCAGACACCCACCCTCAGTCACTGATCTGGGTTGAATCCATCATTGTTCTTTAGCTCACTTCCCCACCTCAGTTCAGAGCCAGCTATTTGCAAATCAGTCTTGACACTGTGCCTCATGGGAACAGTCCAGTACGAACTGCCAAGCCAAGTCTTCTCTGAACTGGAAACAAGCATCCTGTGTGGTAGCACATCAAAGTTAGCCATTACCTCGCTGAAGTGAGCACTGTAACGTGGACAGCAATGTTTTACCAGATTTGCACAATCTTTAAAGAAGAAATATTTCAAGACTTAGGTAAAATGTGGGTGAAATACTGTACCTGATGTACACAATGATATACAAATTAAAAGATCACAATAACCTAATAAAGTTATTTTTTTATAAATCTGTTTTTCTTTTCTTTTTTTCATGTGCTTCCGGTGATTATGGCCAAACATTTGCTCAACGTTGTTTATGTACATTGCAGCGTATTTTGCAGCTCAGTCAGGAATCGCTGTTTCGATGTGTTGTTTATTTTATTTTATTAATTTAATATTCGGATCGGGGGTCTTCCCATGGTTGCTGATGTTTTGTGTTTTACGTAGGAGAAACACCCTCGTCAACTACTTACCTCCTAATATTAGAAATCATGTGTAATTCAGCCATTGGTAGATGATTTAAATATCACTACATATGAGTACATCCATTTTCAGCAAATATTAATTAATATTTTATTAATGACGTATCAAAATATGACCGAAACCAGCTCGTGTAAAATTTAACAGTGGTTGAATAGTCAATATAGTAACTTATCTTTTGGCGCCACTTTGTGGATTTAATGAGATTTGCAGACATATTATCTTCAGTCGATGAACGACAATAGTGATCGGAGGAACATGTTTGCTGTGCAATATTCCCAACAATAGAAGACAAACATTGGCTGTCAGGCCTTAATGAACAAATGCAGGGAAATAGATGCACTCAGAGCTGCTGGTTTCCTTTGTTAAAACATGTTTGCGTATTGTCTCTTTTTACAATTATTAATCGCTACGTTGGTTCTAGCGAGTGGGCTGTTACGAATTCATAGCTGTTCTGATAATGGCTGCTCCTGTGTGGCAGCACAATGGACGCATTATAGCGTTTGCCATGTCTGGTTACTTACTAGTTATTACAATAGGTTGCCCCTGTCATTCCCGCGGAGGGCTCCCAGAGTTTATACTGCGCATCCCTAGGGCATCACCCTCCATCAGGTCCGGACTGGGAACCCAAAGCGAATTTTATCATACCAACCCCCATATTGCACATTTTTCCTAACTGTATTCAAATATATTAACTTTATAGAATGGTAAATGATAACCCTACAGTGCACCAGGATATCCATTCATACCCGCAGACATTCTTACAGAGAACACCAAAAAAAGACTGACCAGACAGCAGCAAATCAGAGAACACAAAAAAATAGGAAGACGAGGCCCCATACAGTGCATTGCAAATGCATCATTCGAGCCTGACTACTGCACGGAAGGCATGGGGGAAGAGGGGTAGTTGCCCAAGAACATTTAGAAAAAATGCAGTAAATGGTGCATCTTACAAGATATTTTTCAAATTATTTATTCACATACGTTAACTTTTAAAGCATAGTAAATTATGGCCTTACTGTGCTCCAGAATTCCCTGTCAAACTCAGACATTTTTACAGAGAACTCAAAATGTATAAACCTACTGCTCAAGGTTGTTCAGGTTGCCTCATTTACACCAAATACCATTTCCACTACATACCCACGCACAGTCCATTTCAGAGGTCTTCAGTCTGTGGGGTGCTATCCCCGGGGAGCGTGAAGTCATGGGAAGGGGTGTGTGCATTCCCCGGCCTTATTGTCGGCACACAAAGGATGCATGAAAAAAAGTTCCCGTACTTTATTTTAAAAGTCAGTAACAGGGTGGTTAATTCAGATTCTACCGCGTGTCATTCCGGAAGTGTCCGGTGCTGTTAAACCAAAGCAGGCCAAAAGCTAAATAATTGTTTATAAGCCGCTGCACTCCTAGGTAAATAATGTCATTCAAAGATGAATAATGTACGAAGTTAATAGGTGCGCAGGAAGTCACCTTCTAGGTCCAAAAGGTGCGATGAATATAGGAATGAAACAAGCCTTACAACCAGTAAGGACAATTCCTGGACACTCTGATGAGCACAAGTGCGTAATTCAAATTATGAAGATTACAAAAATAAATTTAGTCACAGTACTTTTTAATTTTCTTCAATAGGATATAATCCAAAATAATGATGAAGCTCAACATTTCAATCATATTCCATCATATGATACTGTAGTTTTTCAAACAAGGTTCCAGAAAGAGTACTTGTACTTTTAAACCTTTAATGGTTAGAAAATCCCCGATGCATTTCGTGCAAAATTGCACTAGAAGTTAGAAAATCCCCGATGCATTTCGTGCAAAATTGCACTTCTAGTGCAATTTTGCACGAAATGCATCAGGGATTTTATAATTCTATCGCCCTATTAGCAAGCTGTCGCTAACAGCAGTTAGCGACAGCTTTTAGGTGATAGCGAGCAGTTGAGGGCCCACTTTGCATGTTAGCAAAATTTATCGCTAATGACATGCAAAGTGGGCGGATGTATGACGTTACAACGCATACTTTTACCACGCATACCTTTACAACGCGGTTTTTACATCGCATACCATTACAACGCATAGCACTTTTGGGTGTTGGATAGTGAATAGTTTAATTAACTATACCAACTCCAGTCCCCGTGGACACTAGGGAAGGTTATTGGAAAGTAAATTAACCTATTCCCTATCCTAGAGCGCCCCCCAGCGCAATGCGTTGTAATAGTTTGCGTTGTAAAAGTTGCGTTGTAATGGTAGTTTGTTGTAAAAGTTTCGTTGTAAAGGTTGTATACCAAGGTGGGCATCCCCAAACTGTTAGCGACTGAAAACAGTTGCTAACATCACTATCGCCTATTAGCAAGGCAGGCGTAGCGATGGAAATATTCGCGCTAAGCGCGAATATCTACAAATACTAACACCTGGCCAGACCAGCCATGTTATCTATGGGAGGTGGATAACAAGGCTAAGAGCATTTTGTCGCTAATGCGTTGATAGAGCGCGCGAGGTCACCCAACCAATAATTTCGCCGCTTCCGGCTTCAGGCCCATATATTTCAATTCACCATATACATTGACCGGGTGACTTCACGGGCTGCTACCAATTTGGGTGAATTCCCTACTGTTATTCCTCAGCGTACCCGACTTACCATCCACCGACACGGGTACCTATGACCACAATGGATCAGGGAGCTAGCTGTAAAAGGAAAGGCAGCAAATACAAACTCAAAATGACATTCAATACCTTTGTAAAATGACCACGGACAACTGGAAGTTTTAAAGTCTTTATCTAAAGTTCGTTCTCAGTAAGCATTAGATTTACAAGGATAAGACAATCGATAATCAAGATAATGAAAAGTACATAACTATAGAGAAATAAAGTCAGGGTAATCATGGAAATGCTAATATGGGATGCAACAGGAAATGCTATGCATTTAGGGCAAAAGTTCTTTGGACAGTTTAAGAAAAGCCGTTCTAGACCATATCAGAAAATGACAAACTGCAATGCAAAATATGATTTCTAACAGGTAGGGTAACATGGGAAACGTTATGAAAATATGCAATGACTTTACGTTTCAATAATTTGCGGCAAAAGCATGGAAAAATCAACATATGCAAAGGTGTGTCTTTATTGAAGCAAAAGACAGAAAATTAGAAAGGTGCAAGGTTTAAGATTTTAGAGCAATATTTACCTAGACTGGTGTGGAAACCAAACCCTGGCCACGGGTCAGTTAAGGACAGGAAACCCTCAAGGAAGGATACCCCTCAATGGACAGCAGGTGCAGAATGGACACCCAGGACAGGACAGGAAACCCTCAGATTAGGAATCAGGACAGGACCTCAGGACAGGACAGGAAACCCTCAGGACTGGACCAGCACCTGCAGTTCGGAAGCAACGCCTGTGCTCCACCCTCTCTGCAGTTATCGATCAAGACCCCGATTGGGTCAGCGAACTCCCAGCAAAGTGCTTCGCTAGCACTTTAAGGTTCAGTAGAACCTTAGTCTATGGTCAATTTCGGACAGAGTACTCCGCAGTGCTCTGTATCTTCAGTCACCTATTGAGTGCGTTGGGTCAGTGACAGGTCAGCTAAACCAGACAAGTCGGACAATTTCCCTAGGTGATCCCAGGGTAGATATACAGTTTGGGGACGGTGTACCACCCCCCAATGTTGCAAACTGTCAGAATCCCTCAATTTGGATTGGTCCTAAGATAGGATTTGGGTAACACACCAATCAGAACACACTATTTAGATGCCTACTTTGCATCTCTGGGTACCTCCTAGCGAGATTGGGGTTCTCATGAGAAAGTCCAGGGAAATACAATGACAAATTAACATTGTTTCAGAATGGGGACACATGACTCCGTCCTGCTGAGTTCGCAGGTCAGTTTCTCAGGAGCATCTTGCCCATCCCTGCCAGCTGGCTGAGTTCCACCAGCCAAGGTTGACTTTCCCCAGGCGGACGGTCCTGCGCAGTAAGGACCTCCAAGATGGCTTTCGGCTCAGTCAGACCCCCATTTCCCGCGGTACATGAAAAGTAAGCGAGAACAAATTACTACATAGAAATAACGTTATTAAAACACATCATTGGTTTTGTACTTTCAACTTATTACTAAAAATGTACTTATGCAGTCTAAATGTTAGCTACATATACACAGGCACAAGAGCAATGGCACGAGCAGTACCACGTTATTGCCAAAGCTATGTATTACGCATGCGCAACTATTTCCCTCCAAACCTGCAAACACGTCAGGACACGTGAGTGTGACTGACGCATGCGCAGAAGCTATTTCAAAGCAGCGGCCATTTTAAGGACTCGAATTAATCGTATTAGAAATACACATATGCAAGCTTCATTTACCTCGTTTCAAAACATGAAATAAAGGTTAGTAAGACGTACAAATTATTACTTGGTAACACATGAGCGAGGTTCATGACAAGAGCAAGTCGCAAATGCGAAGCTTTGCTTCATCAATCCCCTCTTTGATGATATTTACTATCATCACAAAATAAATGGAACCAGATGCCAACTTCTCACACCTTATACAGCTCTATCTCTTCCAGCAAACGATTCATCTTCTCTCTTTCATTTTTGGTAGGGTGAGAATTCTTCACCCTTTTGTATATCTGATTATTCATTTCCTCCAGCTCAAGCTCATCCACACTTCGTTTCACTCCTCTCGCATTCACTTGATGTTTTCTGGTGTGCTTACGGCATTTGCAACAAACAAATATGAAGAATAGGATAAGCCCTATAATTCAAATTGGCATCAGTACCTTAAACAATAAGCTTTTACCTAAGCTAGCAAACCAATGACCTACATTTGAGAGACCATCTACCAGTCTCTTCCAGGCACTGTCAACCTCGAGTGGTTTGAGTTCTCTTTCCAAATTAGTAATGTTTTTCACGTATCTTTTGAGCTGCACACTTTTGTCCGGAATATAAGTGCAACAATGTTGCGCCTTCAACATCCGGCAGACTCCGCCCTCTTTTGCTAATAAGGTATCAAGAGCAAGTCTGTTCTGCAAAACCATTGATCTGATCGCAACCATTTCGGTATTGACCAGCAGGAATCCATGAGCTGTGTCAGTAGACAACACATCCACTATAGTGGACAATTTGCAAATTCTGTGAGTGTTCAGAACCACTCCCACTCCAGGTATCAGTGCACTGAAAATACTACCCATTATTTCACCTATGCTTTCTCTTTTACTACGCACTAAGCCATTAGTATTTTCACTGCTTCCAGCAACTTTGTTCACATGGTATATTTTCGGGAAGACAATGCCAAAGTAGCAGCTTCCATACCAGTGATCCGGCAATTTGAAATAAGCCTTGTCCCCACATATATAATAAATTCCAGGAAACACAGGCTCTGACCCATTTTTGAAACCCCAACCTCCAATTACCTTGTAATTATGTTCACATTCACTGGAACCAATGAAAATGTTATTATAATAGCTAGTCTTCTCGCGGTGAAGACATAGCTTTCCTTTCTTTTCAAAATCCAGCAACAGAGCAGGACCCGCTCCACCATTTGAGGTGCCTTCCATGTTCTCAGCCCATTTTGGCCTTTTCTGTGTTTCGTCATCTGCCTTTCTTTTTATTTTTATTCTCCTCTTCTATGCCATGTTCAGGAACATCTTTTCCTGCTCACGCAAAGAACAGGTCAAGTTATCTCTGTGTGCGTCACCTATGTCTATATTACCTATAGTCAGAAAGTATTCACCCATATAGCGAGTAACGTCACTTTTAGTATGTACAGGATTCAAGTTCCCACGTATAGGGAGTTCAGAAAAGATCACGTCATTGTTTGAGTAATAGTACTGTAACGGTCCTCTTTTGTAAAATAAGCTAGCTAAAATGCTACAGGAAATTCCATAGGTCAGGGGCAGGTGATGGTATGTCACGCCTTCAGCCACAGAGGTAGGTAGCTTCATGCAGACATAGCAATCTTCAATTTCCATAGTCTCTACATAGTGTATTAACAAGTTTGCGAAAACGTTTAAATGCGTTCTATTCTTTACTCCATGATAATGTAGTCCTCCCTCATCTGATGCTTCTAGGTCTTGCTTTGTTTGTCTGCGTGCTCTCTCATGTCTTGCTACACTTTGTGTTGTTAGTTCTTCAGTCTCAGTATTTACAATCTCAGTAGGGTCAACATTAGTATTTTTGCTCACCGCAAAAGGAATGAAAACTGTTAGTCCTATCCAGAGTAATATCACTATTACTATACTACATACACATACCTTGCAGCATGTTTTGCAACAACTGCAACTAGGTCTACCATTCACATTTGAATCAGACATTTTGGCTCAGAAGAAGTTTTTCGACCCCTCTTTGTGTCTTTACACCAGTAGCTTACTTTGTGCAAATTCACGGTGGCTCGTCTTCTTCTTCGGCAGAGTACTCAGCGACTGGTTCTCCGTCGCTCTCGTCAGTTAGATCAAGGTCCTCAAATTCCTCTAAAACGAGCGTCCATTCAGGAGACTTGTACTTTTTGTTTTGTCTTTTTATTCGATCACTCCTTCTTTTGGAAGTGTCTTCTGGTTGTCCTGCTATGCGAGCACTTCTCCTTTCTTCTGCACGTTTTTCTTCTACTGTTTTTCTTCTCAGTCTCAATTTCTCTATGTATCCAGGCTCAATGTGCTTTCTTTTCTTAAGTCTTTTAGTTGGCACTGAGACTTCGTTTTCTTCTCTTGTCCTCTTGTTTTCGTTAGTCGGTGGCAATTTTGCTTCAGTTTCTCCCTCTTCTATCTGACTAGTTCCAGGGCTAGCATTTATTTCTTCTGCCTGGTTACTAATCTGGCCTTGTTCATAACAGTCTTGCGTTTGTTTTTCAAATGTCTCTGTTTCTGTTTCCTGAACACGTTCTTCTAATCCTATCTGATCCTGTTCAAGCACTTCGATCTCTGGATTTTCTTCTGCTCGAACTATTACGCTATGTCTAGTCTGTCCCTTCTCGACATCAGGAGTCAGTGGAGGAGTATCAATCACTTGTCCTGTCCCTGTCTGACCTTCTCCTTCCTCAGTTTTGATGTGAATCTCAAGATCCTGAGGTTCTTCGCCTGTGCCTTGCTTTTCCTCTCTAGTCCACTCTCTACCTTCACAAAGTCGCTCTCTTGTTCGAATGGGGTCTTCGGTGAGATCAATCAATGGTATCCACTCCTCTGGCCATATGCTCGGCAGCTCGTCTTCAGCTACTTCTGGTTCAGCTTCTTGGACCCCTCCAGCAGGCTGGACTCTTGGTAGTTCGTTATCAACTATTCCTGGGCCAACGTCTGCTGATCCGCAGCTTGACTGGTACTGGGCTGTACGTCGTCAGCTACTTCTGGTCTGGCTCCTGCAGAGTCCTCTGCTGGACGCCCTTCTTCTTCAAGCTCTTCGTCTGGTAATACCTTCTGGGTGTGGCTGGCGTGTATCCAATGTGGAACCCCTGCACACTTTACTGCTATGGTGGTTACCAGGATCACCTGACGCTTCTCTCCCCACCTTGGCTCCAGGCAGCTCTTCCGAGTATGCTTCTTTATCTTGACCCAGTCCCCCGGGACCAGTTTGTGGAGAGGGGTCGTTGGATTGAGGATGGCGTCTTCTCCGATCTGGCGAGAGATAGAACGCACTTGGTCACCTAATCTCTTGCAGTATTCAAGCACCAAATCATCAGTAATACTCAACAGTTTGCTTCCTGGTACCCATGCTTGTCTCATCACTCTTCCCATCAGGATTTCATGGGGCCTTAGGCCTGTCTTGCGGTCAGGAACACTTCGGAGTCCCATCAGGACCAGGGGCAGGGCCTTCACCCAGGTCATACCAGATGCATCACACAGTTTTGCTAGTCTGTTTTTGATAGTTCCATTTATTTGTTCCACTATTCCAGAAGCCTCTGGACGGTACGCACAGTGAAGCTTTTGTGTGATTCCAAAGGCCTTACAGAGTTCGTCGATTACATCATTCTGAAAATGTCGGCCTCTATCTGATTCAATAGTGACTGGAACCCCGAACCTAGGTATCAGTTCTTTCAGTAAACACTTAGCTACTGTCAGTGCGTCATTTTGGGGCGTAGGGAAAGCTTCCACCCACTTCGAAAATAGGCAGACCATGACAAGGACATATCGTTTCCCTTCACAACGTGGCATGGTGATGAAATCAACTTGTATTCTCACAAAGGGACCCCCGGACCTCCCAATTTTCCCCAGTTCCACCGCAGTTCTTTTGCCTGCGTTCATCCTTTGACATGGCAGGCACCTCTGGCAGAGGGACTCTGCTACTTTCCTGAACTTTTTACTGTACCAAGTCTGTTGGAACACTAGAATCATGGCGTCCCTACCAATGTGTGATCCTTCATGTATCAATCTCGCCATTGTGCCAAGTAAGTGTCTAGGTAACACAGGCATACCAGTTGGGCCCAAGATGACACCATCCACACGTCTTGGTCTACACCCGTCTTCCTTCCACTTCTCTCTCTCTTGCCAAGGTGCCGCCTGCTGCCACTCTTTCACTTCATCCCATGTAGGCACTTCTTCAAACACTTGAAGTTGGCAGCTGGTTCCGGGCCCCCCTCGTTTTGGATTTATGATATATCGATCTCTAGCGCACCATTGGGCCACTCGATCAGCAAAATCATTTCCCAGTGATACTGTGTCCATGCCCTTCTTATGAGCGACACACTTTACCACTGCCAGTTCCTTTGGTAACTGGATTGCCTCTAAAAGGTCTTGAACCACTTTTCCATTTTGAATAGGGGTACCTGATGAAGTCAGGAACTCCCTCTGCAGCCACAACTGGCCAAAGTCATGCACAACCCCATAACAGTACTGACTGTCAGTATACACTGTTATGCGTAGGTTTTTCCCAATTTTGCAAGCTTGTATCATAGCTATCAATTCGGCTACTTGTGCAGACTTTACGTCAAATAGATAACCTGCTTCTTCAATCTTTGTTAAGGAGACTACCGCATAGGCGGCACTCAGGCCTCCTTGCTCATGTCTTAGACATGAACCATCCACAAATAATTCCTTGTCATGCACAGGCAATGGTGTTTCTTTAATGTCTGGGCGTGGTTTGGTGCTGAATTCTGTTAAATCAATACAATTATGCTCATCCTCCACCCCACCTTCCATATCCATTGGGTCGGGGAGCAGAGTGGCGGGGTTCAGAATACTGCACCTAACAATGTTTACATTTGCAGCACCCACAAGAATCCTCTCGTATTTAGTCAGCCGACTAGGGGTGAGGTACTGAGTTTTGGTTCTGGTCAGTAAAATTACCACTCCATGTGGAACATACACAGTTACAGGATGTCCCATGACAATGGACTCACTCTACTCTAAACTTGCGCAGGTAGCAGCTACTGCTTTCAGACATCCTGGTAATCAAGCAGCCACTGGATCCAGGGTGGCAGAGAAATATGCCACAGGCCTTCTGGTCGTGCCATGTTCTTGTGTCAGGACTGACAACGCGCAATTATCGCGAGTGTCACAAAATAGGGCAAATTCCTTGGAATAGTCTGGCATTCCCAACGCAGGGGCTGTACACAGACAATCCCGTAGTTTTGTGAAGGCTGTTAAGCTTTCATCATCCCATTGTACAACATCCGGTGTTCCTCTCTTGGTCATTTTTATCAAGGGCCTAGCTAGGACTGCAAATCCCAGAATCCATTGCCTGCAGTATCCTATCACTCCCAGGAACATTCTGATCTCTTTCTGAGTACGGGGTAACTGCATCTTTTGAATTATTCTCACTCTTTCTGACGTTACCTTTCTGACGCCTTTCTCTATCTGGTGCCCCAGATATTTCACTGAATTTGTACAGAACTGTAATTTCTATGGGGCCACTTTATGTCCCTTCTCACTCAGGTGATTCAGTAGGGCAATGGTGTCAATCACACAATCCCTATGACTTTTAGACGCCACCAAGAGGTCGTCAATGTATTGCACTAGGACAGAGTTTCCAGGTAAGACCAAAGTTTCCAAGCATTTTTTCAAGATCTGATTAAAGATAGAGGGGCTCTCTGTGTACCCTTGGGGGACCCTGTTCCAGACATACACGTGACCATTGAAGGCAAATGAGAAAAGAAATTTGCTATCTGGATGCAAGGGAATGGAAAAGAATGCATGACATAGGTCTATCACAGTGAACCACTCAGCATCCCAGGGAATCTGATACAGAATCACTGCTGGGTTCGGGACAATAGGGCAGCAGGGGACCACTATCTTATTTACTTTTCGTAGGTCCTGCACTACTCTGTACTTGCCACTAGGCTTCTTGATGCCCATAATCGGTGTGTTACATGGGCTACTCAATACTTCCTGTATGATGTTTCCTTCTAGCAATTTCTGTATTTCCAGGGTAACACCTGCTCTCACTTCTGCATTCATTCTGTAGGGTTTGGTATTGGGGTATACTGCATTGTCCTTGATTGCTATCTGTGTGGGGTCCACGTTTTTCATTAACCCTACATCTTTCCCAGTAAAGTCCCATACTTCTGGCTTCACTGCTTCTTGGAGTTCTTTGGGCAAATCCTGCATAGTCATTTGTTTAATTTCCGAGTCAGGTCTGATTAACATTAATTTATAGATGCCATCTTCATCTGGGGTCTGAATTTCAACTCCCTTTGGTGTGCAAAAGATGGTACAGTTCATCTTGCACAGCAAATCACGTCCCAGTAAGTTCACTGGACTGGTGTCACAAACGACAAATCTATGCATTTCTTTAAAGTTTCCAATTGATATCTCCATTGGTTTGGTAACAGGAGTACTAATCAATTGATTAGATACACCCACTACTTGGATGGCTTCTCCCGAGAGGGGTAGGTTTGGAACGTCCACTGTTCTCACAGTAGAACGGGTAGCACCAGAAAAGTGACATCATTTCCGTCAACCTTTCCTTCAATGTATGGTCCGGACTGGTCTACCGGCAAGGAGGCGCCAAGTACGCACTCCTCGTCCTCCCCTCTCAGGCCCCGTCAGTACTGGTCATCACAAAGGAAGGTATCATTTAACAAATACTGCGAAGTTGCTGCATTTCTGTTCTCATTGCTTTCCCAGACTTCTACCTCATCACCCTCTGTGGATTTTCCCTTATATACTTGCTTTGGAGCTCGGGGCACCTGAATTGTTTTTACCTGTGGTTGAGTCTTTCTTGGTCTTTCTTTCTGCGTCTGTGGAGTTAAATCAGGTGTTTTGGGGTTATCGTCAGGCAAATAAGGACACTCGTTTCGCCAGTGTCCAATTTCTCCGCACTGGTGACAGGGAAATTTCTTCATAGCCTCTTCTCTGCTCATTTTGGGCCGGGGCTTACCTCCTCCCCCACCCCCAGGACCTTGGTTCTGAGTGTTTTTGGCCATGTTACTCAATTGTTTTTCCTGCTGTTCTGCGAGCTTCACTTGAGCCCACATAACCTTCTCCTTGAGAGCCTTTTTCTTTTCTGCCATCTCGTCCTCACAGTATTTTGCATACCGTAGGACCTCGTCTACCTTTTTGGTATGCCAACAGATTTTATTATCCTTTATCCACTGACAAATTTCGGGTCTTAAACCGTTTACAAACCTGTAAATGAAATGCGTCATATCCTTCATCTCGATGTTATCTATACCACTGTATGTTTTAAACACCTGCAACAGCCTTTCATAATAGGAGTGTACTGTCTCGTCTCTTTCCTGCGTGGTTCTATCTATCCGGGTCCAATCAGTTTCCTTTGCGGGCACCTTATTTTTCAAATGCTGAATTACTTGTTCGTATTTCTTCATCACTTCAATCGACGGCTCTCCTGTGTTAGAGTCCCTCGGGTACTCCTCACTAGGCCAGGCTATTGCTATTTTACACTCGGTCCATAGATCTACCGGGACCACAATATCGAAAAATCCATCCAGGTCTTTCCACAAACATTTTTGCACCTTTACGAACCTTTCCACCTGCCGGTACCAGTCAACTGGCTTTTCGCGCAATTTCGGGAAATCGTTAGTAAAGGACACAATATCCTGTCTGGACCATGGAACGTGCACATACCTCCCACCTGGTACTTCACGCATGGGGCATAACTGTTCGGGCTTGTCTACTTCTCTCAAAGCGAACTCAGGGGTCGCTTGTCTGGATCGAGCCTCATCTTTCTTTCGTGCCCACCTGCTTTTCCATTTTTCCACGTCTCCCCATTTTTGCTAAATTGCTAGCAACTCTTTAATCTGCAACTTTTTCCCTGACACATTCAAGTTCTCTATATCTTTGTCTGAGAATTCAGCTCTGTAAGGTTTTTGCAAGGGCTTGGACCTTGAAATATCTACCCCCATACTAGCTGCAGTGTCTGTCAGCTTTTCGTGGAGCACTCTGGTACTTCTGGTAAGGCTTTTACACATAAACAGCAACTCTTCTTCAGAGTAGGTATTTAATCTGTCCAATCCCACATTTCCTGCCATTAATTCCTCTATTTCTACCCTCAGTTTGTAGAGGTCTAAAGGTTTCGTTTGCGGAGTCTGTTTTTCTAATTCACGACTCCAATTTTCAATTTCTTCCGGAGTTACCAGAGAGACACTCCTAGTACCTGACGTTGATTCTAATTTAATTTCTTTCGCATTAAAAGGACTATGCCTCTTCTGCATTCCCTTCCCGGTCTGTTTGTTGGGCAGGTCCAAGAACACAACTTCAGACTCGCACTCACTGGACTGATCGTCTATGAGTAGGGGCTCCTGCCTTGGTGGGGCCATGATTGGGTTAATAACTGGAGGGTTTGGACTTCCCTGATTATTCCCATATAACGGAACCACTGGTCCAATTGTTACCGGAATAGTCAAAGCCTCAGGACTGTTATTTAACTGGGAGATTTTCTGAATTATTTCTGTTCTCTGTCTAGCTAGGGCCTCTTGCTCCCTTTCATCTAGTACTCTTCCTAATGTTCGGTCAGGTATCATCTGTGGGGTCAGGTGAGGGGTAAAACTCGGGGCAGTAGGATGCGTTTCACTTGGTCCTCCACCATAATTTGGTTTTGGGAACAAAGTTCCTGTACCAAATGACCTGCGCTCTTCCTCATATGGAGGCTGTAAAAAGGGCATTCCTGAACTCAATGGTTTTTCTTCGTTTTCATAAAGAGGTCTGGGGAAAAAGACTCTCTTGCTGGAATATTTTTCCTCCGGGCTCACGGGCACTCTAGGATATATATCTCTTACCTCCACGGGTCCGGGATTCTCAAAATAGGGCGGTATCTGACAACTTTCCCCACTACTTAGGGATCTGTCCTCTTCCTTAATAGATGGACGCTGGGGATTTTCTCCTGTACTGGAAGGTCGGGCTCCCTCATTATAAGGGGGCGGACTTCGCGTAAAGATGTCATCTAATAATTCATCGTCTGACTCCCCAAGAGCTCCCCAATGCTTACTCTTTTCTGTCCTTTTCTCTCCCGCAGAAGGGGTACATGCTGGCATCATGGGAAACAGACCCTCAACAATCATGCTCTGTCTCCACTGTTTCATCCTTTTATCCCTGGTCTCTTGTTTCAGCCTCGGGTACCACTTGGTCAGACCTTTGTCCATTCGGGGTTTCTCTCTTTCGAAAGCCTCAATCTCCCATTCCTCTAATGCCTCATACTGCGTTAGTCTCGGTCTGGGATGCAATTCATTCATTCGGGTTCTCAAATTAAATAAAATCCTACCATTGAAAGTACCGTCTAACGGAAAAGCCAATATTCCGTCATCTTTTGTGTATTTCACCCAATTTTCCAACCACACACAGGTATTGTACCCTCGATCAAACATCATGAAAGAGGCGGGCGTATTGGGTGGTGGGACAATAACGCCCTCTCTGGATCTAATCGGTTTGTCCGTTTTGAAGTAATTCTTTACCCTATTTACGAGGGACATTTTTCTCTTAGTTCCGTACATAATATCGTATCTATTGGCTTTCCACTGATCCCTTTCAAACCCTTGGCTTCTTGGATCGGGTCTAGTCTCTGGACAATACGAGTGCCACATACGATTTCTACGCTTAACTTTGTTTACAAAGTTACCTCCAATCAGAACGCGTCTTGCAATTCCGTGCGACCAATGGGGTGCACGCGTTCAAAATAGTTTCGACCAATGGGTGCGCGGCCCCTTCGTGAGACAGTTCTCACTCTTCGGCGCTCACCCCTCCTTCACAATTCCAGCCTCGCTACCCGCCCGCTGTTTCTACCAATCCCAGCGCGGCACGGAGTAACGTCAGAGACGCTTCGCGGCTGACTCCCTCCCTTCACAAGGTAACGGAAACTTTCTTTCTTTCTAAAGTGCTAGTGCTTGGTTATTTTACAACGAATACACATTCGCCACAGTGCTCAAGTGTCTAGACAGAGAAAGAGTTATTTTACTGCAAGTAAACTACTTCCATTTACTTTTCACTCGCTGCGGGTAGATCTCTTCCGCCTACCCTTCACTCTAGCATCAGTGAACCTGTTACTTCCCTAAACTCATCCACTTCTCCGGGATATATCCGAGTCTAGGGTTTCCCAGCGGACCCCTCTGCTTTCACCCAAGCTCCGATGAACCTGCTACTCTTCCGATGTGACCCTTACTAGGTTACGCCACTATGGGAATTTTGCCAATGAGCCTCGTTACTAACATTTATTCACACACGTATTCAGGAAAAATCCCTAGTTAGTGCTTCCCGGTTGTACCTAACCTGCACCTAACCTTCCTTGAGCCTGCGACCTCAAGGCAATGGATTCTATTCACCACTTGCCTTTTCAATTCCCCGGGGAGTTCTGACAACAACTAACGAGACGGTTTACAAACGCATGGATTAATACATATAACAATATAAGAACAAGAATAACAATTTCCAAACAATTCATAAATTTCAAAGCAGCGTATTCTCAAGAGAATGATCAGGTCCCTCGGAACGGCCGCTCTTATAGCAGCATTAATATACTAGCAGCTACCGACTTGACTAGACTAACTAGTCCTACCTAACCTTTTAACTAGTCCCTAACCATACCTCTGCTACCAGAAAAACTGATAGAGCGCGCGAGGTCACCCAACCAATAATTTCGCCGCTTCCGGCTTCGGGCCCATATATTTCAATTCACCATATACATTGACCGGGTGACTTCACGGGCTGCTACCAATTTGGGTGAATTCCCTACTGTTATTCCTCAGCGTACCCGACTTACCATCCACCGACACGGGTACCTATGACCACAATGGATCAGGGAGCTAGCTGTAAAAGGAAAGGCAGCAAATACAAACTCAAAATGACATTCAATACCTTTGTAAAATGACCACGGACAACTGGAAGTTTTAAAGTCTTTATCTAAAGTTCGTTCTCAGTAAGCATTAGATTTACAAGGATAAGACAATCGATAATCAAGATAATGAAAAGTACATAACTATAGAGAAATAAAGTCAGGGTAATCATGGAAATGCTAATATGGGATGCAACAGGAAACGCTATGCATTTAGGGCAAAAGTTCTTTGGACAGTTTAAGAAAAGCCGTTCTAGACCATATCAGAAAATGACAAACTGCAATGCAAAATATGATTTCTAACAGGTAGGGTAACATGGGAAACGTTATGAAAATATGCAATGACTTTACGTTTCAATAATTTGCGGCAAAAGCATGGAAAAATCAACATATGCAAAAGTGTGTCTTTATTGAAGCAAAAGACAGAAAATTAGAAAGGTGCAAGGTTTAAGATTTTAGAGCAATATTTACCTAGACTGGTGTGGAAACCAAACCCTGGCCACGGGTCAGTTAAGGACAGGAAACCCTCAAGGAAGGATACCCCTCAATGAACAGCAGGTGCAGAATGGACACCCAAGACAGGACAGGAAACCCTCAGATTAGGAATCAGGACAGGACCTCAGGACAGGACAGGAAACCCTCAGGACTGGACCAGCACCCGCAGTTCGGAAGCAACGCCTGCGCTCCACCCTCTCTGCAGTTATCGATCAAGACCCCGATTGGGTCAGCGAACTCCCAGCAAAGTGCTTCGCCAGCACTTTAAGGTTCAGTAGAACCTTAGTCTATGGTAAATTTTGGACAGAGTACTCCGCAGTGCTCTGTATCTTCAGTCACCTATTGAGTGCGTTGGGTCAGTGACAGGTCAGCTAAACCAGACAAGTCGGACAATTTCCCTAGGTGAACCCAGGGTAGATATACAGTTTGGGGACGGTGTACCACCCCCCAATGTTGCAAAGTGTCAGAATCCCTCAATTTGGATTGGTCCTAAGATTGGATTTGGGTAACACACCAATCAGAACACACTATTTAGATGCCTACTTTGCATCTCTGGGTACCGCCTAGCGAGATTGGGGTTCTCATGAGAAAGTCCAGGGAAATACAATGACAAATTAACATTGTTTCAGAATGGGGACACATGACTCCGTCCTGCTGAGTTCGCAGGTCAGTTTCTCAGGAGCATCTTGCCCATCTCTGCCAGCTGGCTGAGTTCCACCAGCCAAGGTTGACTTTCCCCAGGCGGACGGTCCTGCGCAGTAAGGACCTCCAAGATGGCTTTCGGCTCAGTCAGACCCCCATTTCCCGCGGTACATGAAAAGTAAGCGAGAACAAATTAATACATAGAAATAACGTTATGAAAACACATCATTGGTTTTGTACTTTCAACTTATTACTAAAAATGTACTTATGCAGTCTAAATGTTAGCTACATATACACAGGCACAAGAGCAATGGCACGAGCAGTACCACGTTATTGCCAAAGCTATGTATTACGCATGCGCAACTATTTCCCTCCAAACCTGCAAACACGTCAGGACACGTGAGTGTGACTGACGCATGCGCAGAAGCTATTTCAAAGCAGCGGCCATTTTAAGGACTCAAATTAATCGTATTAGAAATACACATATGCAAGCTTCATTTACCTCGTTTCAAAACATGAAATAAAGGTTAGTAAGACGTACAAATTATTACTTGGTTACACATGAGCGAGGTTCATGACAAGAGCAAGTCGCAAATGCGAAGCTTTGCTTCATCAGCGTGAATATCGCTGTATTCTCAGCGATATTCACGCATTTCGCCGCTATCGCCGGAAAATGTATCGCTTTGGAGATAAACGTTGCTAATAGCACGTTATCTCAGCGATAAATTCCGGCGATGCTCAGCGATAAAAAAATCGTCGCTAAGCCTATTTAGCGATAAATATCGTGACTTATTGGTAATATGCCCCTTAGTTCTGTGGCTCTCTGCTTACAAACAGACCTCTGCAATGCATTAACTAATAGAGGGTTTATGTTGCACTATTGTGCATTTCCCACTGAGTAACAACTTTTAAAATTTCTTTTTCATTTAATCTGCCCATTATTTTAAATGTAGCTACCTGATGGTGAACGATATAAAAAATTTACAAAATGCACTGTTTAATATTTACCCTCTCTAAAAATTATTTGCCATGGTAATTGAGGGCTTTTTTGGTTATCGATGGTGAGGGGTACCAGGTTCTTGGAATTTTTGTCAGGTGGGGGTCCTTACGCCTAAAAATGTCCAACAAAGGGGTTTTGGAATCAAAAGGTTTGAAGTCCTCAGGTCTATACTGCACCACCCAAGAGCTCATGCCAATCTGTATAATGTCTGGATACTAGGAAACTAATCTTTGAACCTGCTGGGACCGCTCCACTGAAACTCACTCACCGATGATCGGAAAGTTTACACTATGTTTTCAGGATGTTCCATCAAAATGCATGTCCTCTCTTCTGTAATACTGTCAAGCTCATCAAGCGATATCCATCTGCCCTTGTCTTAATACAAAATGGAACATTGACTTTAGAAGTCCACAGCAGAGATCTACAGATGGCAAGTTCAAATCCCAGCAGGGACGTCTCAGCCCTTGATATGTGTGAGAACACCAAATAATTACCAGTGAGCTAGGCTCAATATTAAGAACATTGATTGACCTCACCCCAATAATCAGAAAACTTTACAGATTCACAAAAGTGTGAAAAACAAATATTTTAATGCAAACATCTGTTTATCCTACTTCGAATCTGTGAGTTACACAATTCAGTACTTCTCCTTTCTTCACAGCTTTTTTATTTTTCCTCTACTTACATATTCTTTTTTCTTCGTATTTATCAGCAGTAGCTTAAAAACATTCTTAAGGCAACATACGCTCTTATTAAGAAAGAAAGGAAACCTGTATGTGAGGAACCATAAAGGCCAGAAACAATGCACAGAAGATCAAAGGCAGAGCGGTTTGTAAAGCTAGGTCTTATCACACACCTCCTGTATGCGGGCGCAGTCTTGGTGGGCTCTCTACCTGTGAGTGTCTCAGGCAGCAGAAAATGACCTTGGATAATGTTGGTGTCTGGGCTTGCTACTGGCATCCCTGGTTCTTAAGTGGGATTCTTGATTGATTGGGTACTTTTTAAAAGCACAAATAGGCACTAGATGGTGCTTGAGGAAAAATAATACACAAGCTTCAAGGAGCCAACTGAAAAACTTCATATAACATAAATATGTGTAGAGCACACATCCACCCAAGGGTATCTGGGTGCTGAATAACAGATGTTTATCATTACCCACCTCAATGGTACTCATTTTATCAAATTCAGAAGGAGGAAAGGCCAAGTGGCCCGCCAGGATTTAAACCTGTGACCATGAGATCAAACCCTGCCCCCTAGAGTTGATGCATTAGTCCACTGATCCACCAGACCCTCATTCTAGTCTTTAGGAATTTCAGAATGGCCCACCCAATAAGAATGTTGTTATCTGAAGTTGCATGATGGTAACAGGGGCCTCATATGTGGGGATTTGGAGTAGGGCAGTCACCTTGCTGCACTGCCCTTTGTCAAAGTAAAAGAGCGGTAATGCACCGTATTTATGCAATAAGGTTAATTCATGTCCTTTCACCCTTTTGCCTTTTTGCATTTGCCATTTCATGAGCCTAGACCTAATGCAGGAGATCCAGCGGTTCAACAACAACAGATACTCCACTATCACATACTCACCTGGGCCCATAAACTCACCGTGCGTAAAAACCGCTGGGGTCAAGTTTGTAATTTCCATAGTGTTGAGGATTAGTTATTTAATACTCCTAACTAACCTTTCACCGATCAAAAAGTTCTTTCCTCTGATCAATGGACATTAGTTGAACTAGTTGATGGTGAAGAATAACATAAAACTAACTGTCCTTTTATTCAAAGTAAATAACCACAGACTCAAGAAAGTTTTAAATCTTTATCTAAATGAATGTACCTGAAACCAGCTAACCCCTTTTGCTATCATTCGCACTTTTCTTCTACATAATATTATCCCTACTACAACACTGCCAGCCCTCCATAGCTTCTCAGTGTTATGACAACAGATGAGTAACCTCCTGCAGTATGGTTTCTATCACCACCCGCTGTTCCATCCCAGGGATGCCCAGGCAACCTCTTTACCTGTGCTTCTAGACAACATAAAACAAAATCCTAACTTAAGATTACTAAATGCCTTCTGTGAATACCAAAAGTAGTACGTTTAGGATTTTGTTGTAAGTTATTTCTGTGAATCGGGCCCACAGTGTGTAAAACCGCTGGGGTCAAGTTTGTAATTTCCACAGTGTTCGCAATTAGTTACTTAATACTCCTAACTAACCTTTCACTGATCAGAAAGTTCTTTGCTCTGGTCAATGAATATTAGTTGAACTAGTTGATGGTGAAAAATAACATACAACTAACTGTTCTTTTATTCTAAGTAAATAACCACAGATTCAAGAATGTTTTAAATCTTTATCTAAATTAATGTACGTGAAACCATTCCAAAATACAGTGCAGTCACTGTCATTCATAGGAGAGAAAATTCAATTAATAAACACCAGGCATATACTTTGGACTCATACAATATTCAATACTCAGAAAGGGAGAGGACAGAGAGAAAAGGACATCAACAAATAACAAGAAAATATAGTTACCAAGGATGGTGTGAAAGACCAACCACCTGACCAAAGGGCTGGTGAGGGTCCCCTGGGATAGTGCAGGAGAGAAAGACTTCAGGACAGGAATCAGGACAGGATAGATGACCTCTCTAGAATACCGACGATTGCGCCACACCCGTCTCTGACACTCTCTTTCTACTCGAGATTCTTCTGACTAACTAACTAATGCTATCTTAATTATACCTTTCGTTCTGAATGTTCCACCCATAAATGTTTCAATATCGTAAAAATACGAAATATTATTGGTCAGGCAAGGGAGGAAGCTCCATCACATCATGCTTACATGTCATTAACCCGTTGGCTGTTGCCGTCGGCCAACGGTCATCGCGGTCGACGCTGCCCCACCCGTTTTTCGAACGTTTAGCACTGGAGCTGAACGTTCGACTCAGCCAACGGGTTAAAATCAGTTTGACTATTGTTCTTCAACTGACCCCTTAATTTTGATTCATAAATTTGATTCACATACGCTTTCACTTTTCACTTTGAAACAATATAATAACATTTTGAATTGGAGTCTTCATTGTTGAACTCTTCACCGTCCATTCCCATGCTGTAATATTCAATATTGGATCCCTTTCAAATGCAGCCACGGCCGATAGTGGGAGTACCTGCTGGGCGGTGAGGTGGAGGGTGGGAGGGGCAGGATGGGGGAAAGTAATGTATGGATTACAGACCTTAACAGGTAAGTAAACATATAAATAAATAAAACAAATTTTGTTGCGCGCACTGCATCGCATTTGGTTCAGGTTGTCTCATCTGCAAACCAAATCTGGGGGCATATTATCAAGGACCGGTGTTAAGATTATCGCCGTTTTATCAGCAGGAAACTGCTGATAAAACGGCGATAATGGGCTTGGTAATATGCCCTTGTTAATTCCAATAGAAGCCCATGTTAACACAAGAACATGGGCTTCTATAGGAATTAACAAGGGCGTATTATAAAGCCCATTATCGCCGTCTTATCGGCAGTTTCCTGCCGATAAAACGGCAATAATTTTAACACTGGTCCTTGATAATATACCCCATCATTCCCACTACATTCCCATGCACAGTTTATCCCAGAGGTTTTCAATCTGTGGGGTGCAACCCGCAGGGGGGTCAGGGGAAGAGCGGTGCACGTTCCTAGCCTTATTTTTGGCACACAAAGAATGTATGAACATCTGTTCCGCTACTTTTTGGAAAAAGACAACCGTCCTGGGCGGTTACCTCCGATAGTTACATTTCTACAGCTGGAGTGCCATTCAGGGAGTGCTCTGAAACCGAAGCAGGGCAGTCAGCTAAAAAGCTAAACAAGCCTTCCTGCCAAGGCGGCTGCTTGCCTTAAAAAATGCAAATGTGTGTTACAAGTTAATCTGCAAATGTAAAGGGCAATCTGCAAATGTAAAGGATGCTTGGGAGCCGGTATTGGTTTTAAATGATCGAACCACTTGCAGCTTTGTGATGACAAAGATTTATTCTTTTTGAGTCGTAGTGCAAAAAGTTGACAACGGAGCTTTGAAGTGTGTGATTGTAATTGTAATTGTATTTACATTGCAGTCATTCCCCCTGGGGACATGTTGAAAGGAGAGTTATGTAAATAAAATTGCATTACATGCAGTCTGGTATTACTGGAATCTATATTTTGAACGCAACATTTTATTGTAAAACGGTTTGCGCCTTTTGTGTAGCAGTCTGTCTTATACTGTGTGTAATGCAAGAATGAAATAATGACTTAAATAGTTACAGTGTTTTCTGCCTCAGGCTGTGACCTTGTAGCACTTAGAACACACAAGTCACTATTCTTCACTGCACCAACCAAGATTTAATTATGTGGTTCTCTGGTTACACACAGACCTCTGCAGTACATTAACCAAAAGAGGTTTCATATGGTACTATTGTGCATTTCCCACTGAGTAACCATTTTTCTTTCAAGCTGCCCCATATTTTATATGTAGCTACCTGACAGTGAAAAGCATAAAATAAAACTTACAGAATACACTGTTTAATAATATTTCTCCACTATAAAAATGCCGTGGGAATTGGGGGCGTTTTTGGTTGTTGATGATGAGGAGGACCAGGTTATAGAAATTTTTGTAAGGTGGGGGTCCTTACTCCTAAAATTGTTTGACAGGGGGTCTAGGAATAAAAATGTTTGAAGTCAATGGTCTATACTGCACCCTCCAAATCCTCCATGCCAACCTGTGCCATGTCTGGATACTAGACTTTGAACCTGCTGGGACTGTTGTACTGGAACTCACTCACCACTGATCGGGAAATTTACACTTAGGGCCCGATTACGATGCCAGTCAGACAAGCATCCAACCGGCATCGTTACAGTAAAGGGACTGGCCGACAGATAGTCGGCGGTCCCATCCACTAAAATAGGATCCAACCAGTGTGGAGGCATTTGTAAACATGCCTCTTTGCATTCAGGCTTGTGCTGTGGCCCAGAAGAGGGCCGCAGCACAAGTCCCAATGCCAAAAGGCATGTTTTTACACATCCCTTCACCCTGTTGCAGGCACTATGCGGTGCGTCCCACACTATACCCTATGATGTTTAGGTGGACACCACAGGTGCCCCCCAGGGCCAATAGTGGAAGACCACAGGGGCCTGCAGGGGGCCCCAATACAACCTTTCTGCCAGCCATTTCATGTTGGAAGAAGCAACATGAAATGGCTGGTAGAAGGGTGGACCATAATCGTCATGGCGGTGCCTGGGAAGGCATTGCATTCATTGTGGGGAATGTGATCCAACCAACCGCATGATGGGCTCCTTTAACCTGTTGGAAGCTGTTGGTCGGTCCCTGGGGCAATGCGGTCCGACAGATTGCATCGTAATGCGATGGTCTGACCGTGGATATAGACGTTGGTGGGATTGACACCGATGGCACGGCAGTGTCGATCCCACCGACATTATAATCAGCCCCTATGTGTTCAAAATGTTCCATCAAAATGCATGTCCTTTCATCTGTACTACTGTCAAGGTCAGCAAGTGACATCCATCTGCCCATGTCGTAATACAGGATATACCTCTGATTTTAGCAGTCCATAGCAGAAATCTACAGATGGAAAGCTCAGATCCAAGCAGAGACATCTCAGCCCTTGATATTTGGGAAGACACCAAGGGCCTCATTTATGAGAAATGACGCATCGCTGCGTGAAATCAGTGATGCGTCACTTCTCAGTGCGCACTCCTTGCGTCATGATTGATGCATCATATTTATAATATGACGCATGATGTCGCAAGGAGTTACAGATACGTCAGTATTTCTGACGTATCTGTAGGCGCAAAAGTGACACATTGCTGGAGTGTGTCACAAAAGTGACGCAACTCCAGCAATGTGTACTTTCACATGGGCAAGTCCCATGTTGTTAGTGCCCGCGTCAGTCTTACACCTGCCATGAAGCAGGCATAAGATTTGACGCATTAGCGGCCAAGAAATGGTGCAGTGAAATCTTATAGATTTCACTGCGTCACTTCCATGACCCTTTCTTGCGGCAAAACGCCCCCCTTGCATAAATTATATCTGGTGCAGGTACAATGTGGCGCAGGGGTTTACAAAGTGACGCATCTCCCTAGATGCGTCACTTTGTAAATATGGCGCAACAAGGTGCATTTTTTACGCCACTGGTGCGTCACAAAAAGTGACGCACCGGCGGCGTAAAAGTGACGCACAGCCTCATAAATGAGGCCCCAAATGATTGCTGATAGACTAAGCTCAGTATTAAGAACATTGGCTAACCCCACCCCTATAATCAGAAATCTTGACATATTCATAAAAGTGTGACAAACAAATCATTTAATGCAAACATCTGCATATGCATCTTAGAACCTGTGAGTCACACAATTCAAAAGTTCTTCTTTATTCACGGGTATGTATTTCACCTCTATTTCCATATTATTTTTTCACCGTACTCCTCAGCAGTTCCTTGAAGCATTCTTTAGGCAACATAAGCTCTAAGTAAGAAAGAAAGGAAACCTATATGGGAGAAACCATAAAGAACTAAAAACATGCACAGAATGTCAATGGCAGAGCGGTTTGGAAACCTAGGTCTCATCATACACCTCCTGTTTGCGGGCACAGTCTCGGTGGGCTCTCTACCTGTGAGTGTCTCAGGCAGCAGCAAGTCTCCTTTGATGATGTGGGTGTCTGGGCTTGTTACTTACATCCCAGGGGCCTCATTTATGAGGCCGTGCATCACTTTCACGCCGCCGGTGCGTCACTTTTTATGATGCACCAGCAGCGTAAAAAATGTGCCTTGTTGCACCATATTTACAAAGTGACGCATCTAGGTAGATGCGTCACTTTGTAAACCCCTGCGCCACATTATACCTACGCCAGTTATAATGTATGCAGGGGGGGCGTTCTGATGCAAAAAAGGGTCATAGAAGTGACGCAGTGAAATCTTTAAGATTTCACTGTGCCACTTCTAGGACACAAATGCGTCAATTTCTTACGCCTGCCTCACAGCAGGCGTAAGACTGACACAGCCCCTTTCACATGGGGCTTGCCCCATGTGAAAGGACACATTGCTGGAGTTGCGTCACTTTTGTGACACACTCCAGCAAAGCATCACTTTTGTGCCATACAGATACGTCATAAATACTGACGTGTCTGTAACTCCTTGTGCCGTGATGCGTCATACTGTAAATATGACGCATCATTGGTGTCGGAAGGAGCGTGCAGTGAAAAGTGACGCATCGCTGTTTTCACGCAGCAATGCATCACTTTTCATAAATGAGGCCCTAGGTTCTTAAGTGGGTCTCTTGAGTAATTGGGTAATTTATACAAGCACAAACAGCTACCAGATGGCGCTAGATGAGAAATTGTACATGAGTTACAAGGAGGCAGCTAAAACACTGATCTCAAAAAAGGAGGGAAAACGGCCTCACTACTTATAGGCGAGGAGTCAGCAAGTCAGGATGTTATTGCAAAATAGGGAGGTCTTGCATTTTTTCTTTCTAAAAGATAAATTATGTTGGTTGGAGCAGAATACCAGAGGGAGAGCATGCTGGGTTTTTGCCCCCACCACAGACAGAGAGCCACCCCTCATTATAGTCTATAGGAATTTGGGGATGACCACCCATTAAGAATGTTGTGATCTGAAGTTGTGTGTTGTTAAGTACCAGGGGCCTCATTTATGGGGTTTGATGTAGTGCAGCGCAGCACGTCACCTTGCTGCACTGCCCTACATCAAAGTGAAAGAGTACCATATTTTAATGATAAGATGCATTCCTGTCCTTTCCCCCTGCGCTGGCACAGTTTCAGCAGCCTAGTGCTAACACATACATCCTTGCACCTTGGCTCTGTTTTAGATCCTACATTATATTTTTTCCTGACATCTGCTTCAAGAAGTTATGAATTTCTATTTTTGAATTCCTAACTTTAAGGAGTCTCTGTCGTTGCCCACAGTCCGCTTCTCACATTCAACCAGATGACATGTTTTATTTATTGACAAAATGAGAATACAGCGATATTCACGCATTAGCGACAAAATGCTCTTAGCCATGTAATCCACCACCCATTGGATAACATGGCTAAGAACTGGTCAGAGCAGGCGTTCGTTTTTGGCGATAGCGGGAATATTTCCATCGCTACGCCTGCCTTGCTAATAGGCGATAGCGATGTTAGCGACTGCTTTCAGTCACTAACAGGTTGGGTACGCCCACTTTGCATGTCATTAGCAATAAATATCGCTGACATGCAAAGCGGAACCCAAACCGCTCGCTATCGCCTAAAGCTGTCGCTAATTGCTGTTAGCGACAGCTTGCTAATAGAGCGATAGAATTATCGCCGCTTTGCGAAAGTGGCGATAATTGCCTATCGCCCTGCTTGG
This sequence comes from Lissotriton helveticus, assembly GCF_964261635.1. Lineage (NCBI taxonomy): Eukaryota > Metazoa > Chordata > Amphibia > Caudata > Salamandridae > Lissotriton > Lissotriton helveticus. The sequence continues at coordinate 657,796,512 of NC_136072.1, forward strand.
TAATATTCCAGGAAGTGTGTAATGTGGCATCGAAGATCCAAAGAAACCGCTGTTTTCCTGTAAATGATTCTCTTAGAATTGATAATTTTCTTTTTGAAGCAAAGTGGACGTGACCCTTCAGAAAAGTAAACCATATTTATTCCAGTTGTCGCTCTCACGCTGCCCCAACCGCTCCAAATGTTCTCTGGTGTGCTGTGCTTGGTTTATTAACATATTTGACTCGAGTGTCTTGTGACTGAATTCTAAATACTGTGATGGAAAAAGGAGGCTTGGTTTATTTTTGAGTATGTTTATTAGGTTCTGTTTTCAGTATGCTCTTGTTTCAACTGAACTGGCACAGTGTGCTTCGATTGTCTTCATTTACAGGCGCATTAAACTGAGCGATTAGAGCTCCCAACATTGAAACTCAAACGCTCTGTGATTCCATCTGCTTATCCCTGCCCTAGACAGTCCTTCGGGCCCCTCGCGTATGCAAAACGCAACATGCCTCACTCTTCAAATTCACAATTCTTATTATTACATGTTGAACACTCATTTGGGTTTTTTAGGATTAACCCTCTTGCACAACATTGCACTTTTGTAGGACTCAGTTATAACCGTTATCATCGCGAAACGGGATGATTTTCATTGTATATACTGTGGTGGGAAAAGATGCATCGTGGCAGTAGGGACATTAACCTCCGACTTATTGCAGGCAAAATTTAGGATACTGCGTCCACACCAGAGCATTGTGGACTTAGGTGCATATTATCAAGCACGATTCAGAAAAGGGGGTGGTGATGAACAGAGTGCCTGAATTAAGCAGACCACTCTTACCCAGTCCAAAGATCAGGGCTTGATCCATCACCGTTTTTTAGCTCACTGCACCATCCCAGCTCAGAACTTGGCTATATGCAAATTAGTCTGTTCCTGTCCCAGTGCATGATGGGAACAGGGCAAACCAAACTACCAAGCCAATTCTTATACTGGGAAGGAAACAAGCTTCCGGGGACCGGTTTCTGCAATTTCAGGCGTCGTCGGCCCGGCTTGCTTGAATCCCGATGGTGCAATGAGCAAGGGACTCACATCTGAGTATACCCTTCCACGCTTATGGTGGACAAAATGATTCAGAAAAGGGGGTGGTGATGAACAGAGTGCCTGAATTAAGCAGACCACTCTTACCCAGTCCAAAGATCAGGGCTTGATCCATCACCGTTTTTTAGCTCACTGCACCATCCCAGCTCAGAACTTGGCTATATGCAAATTAGTCTGTTCCTGTCCCAGTGCATGATGGGACCAGGGCAAACCCTGATCTGTTGACTGGGTAGGAGTGTTCTGATTAACTCAGATACTCTGTCCATCACCACCCCCTTCTTGAAATAACATTATCAAGCACAGCGTTAATATTATCGCTGCCTTCGCGCCAGAAAACTGCCGCTAAAGTGGCGATAATGGGCTTGATAATATGCCATAGAGAATTCCCTTAGAAGCCCATATTCACACCAGAACATGGGCTTCTATGGGAATTCACAAGAGCGTATTATCAAGCCCATTATCGCCGCTTTAGCGTCAGTTTTCTGCAGCTAAAGCGGCGATAATGTTAACGCCATTTCTTGATAATATGCCCTAACGTTTGCATGTTACAATCTTTTATTCACAGAACAGTCGCAGAGTTAATGTGCTTGTCACGGGATTTGAGTGTAACCTGCAGGTCGCAAATAAGAAAGAAGGCAAGTTAGCTCAGTGGATTGTGCACATAATGGAAAGATATGCGTGTAACTTACAGGCCATTACTTTGTAATCCATTGGTATGGTTAAGTACAAAGAAACAATGCAGTGTGTGTCCCGTTGTGTATGAATATTGATAATTAGTATATTATATGCCAGGGGCCATATTATCAAGAAAGGGTAATACATTATCGCCGCTTTTATCGGCAGGAAACTGCCGTTAAAGCGGCGATAAGGGGCTTGATAATATGCCCTTGTGAATTTCCATAGAAGCCCAGGTTCTGGTGTAAACAACAATTTAAGGTGCATTGAGAAGCCATTATTTCTTTGTCTGTATTTATGGATGCTGTGGTACTTTTATAGGGCAAACCTAGGGCCATATTATCAAGAAGGGCGATACATTATCGCCGCTTTTATCGGCAGGAAACTGCCGATAAAGCGGCGATAATGGGCTTGATAATATGCCCTTGTGAATTCCCATAGAATCCCAGGTTAACACCAGAACTTGGACTTCTATGGGAATTCTCTAGGGCAAATTATCAAGCCCATTATCACCGCTTTATCAGCAGTTTCCTGCGAATAAAAGCGGCGATAATGTATCGCCCTTTCTTGATAATCAGGCCCCTAGTTGGGCAGCATTGGAGCACTCACTGCACAGTGAGCGTGAGCTCAACCGTGTTTCTTAATCTGTTACAAAAGGCCTTCACTAACCAATTTTTTCACAGAAATGCACAATATGTGCACATCTATGTCGTATCATGTGAAGAAACAGCGCAGTGCAAGTGAATGGTCTAGAAGTGAATAGAACATTTAAAACCAAGCATGGCAAAGGTTTAAAGTCTGTGTTTTGGCTGTAGATAATGGGTATTCACAGAAGCAAGGTCCTCTTCACTCTGTCTCCTTACATATTCTCTGTTAATCTCAGGCCGACACGGACTGGAAGTCTGACAGGCTGCTCGCCTCACTCTAAATAATACCCCTAATCACTAGGCCACTGTTTTGGAGTATTGGTTTCTAAATACACTTTTTGACCTAACATGCGGTAGTTTGTGAAATCACTCGACCCTCATGTCCCTCAGATTATAAATATATGTAGGGAAGCATAAGTATGTGTGATGTGATACATGTAATATATATTAGAAAGATTTGTTTTTTTGTAATCTGAATTTGAACATTACTGTTGGGTGTACAGCACATAACGTTTAGGCTTCTCATAATAACTTTCTCAGTGTACAGTGCTTCTGCTCCCATGATCAGTTTACACATCTATACACTGCAATCAATATGTATTCATTTTTAAGTTTGTCTTATAGCAGTGTGCACAGAGATATCCTTTTTAGGTATCGCCTACACAGCGCTTACGCTTAAAAGAGGTTTACGCCCCACCTACATGCTTTCCTTTCTTTGATTGGTTCTTGTGCTTGCCACTTACTTTTCCTCCATTTCTATTGGCTGTAACACACTTCTTGCATTTATCCATGCTTGTTCCTTGTGTGCTTCTCTTATCAGTTTCCCATTGGCGAAGTACTATTTCCACCCGCTATTGTGGAACGTTTTTTGTTTTTGACTTTGCCGCACATTGCTTACTTTTAGCCAAATTCACAGCTCTGCTAATATGCAGCCCTCTATCTGTTTCTGTTGGCTCCCCTCTATTTGTTGTCTCGTTATTATTAGTTACTTTGTGCTCACATAGACAGACTGACTTTAATATGGGCGCCTCTCAGGACATTACCTTGTTCTTAGTTTTGCCTTATGATCCTTCACCTGGATCTCTGTTTCCTGTGGCCGTTCACCACACAGTCCTTTGTAGTACATTTTTGTTTCAGTTCACCATGAGTTTGTGTGCATGCTGTATCATACTTCTGCTGTTCGCCATGGACTTACTTGCCTTTCGGCCCTTTGCCATTGGCAGGGGCGGTGGGTGACATTTCAAAGTGGTGAGGCGCAAAGTGATTTGCATACAGCACCGTAGCGAGCGAGCACAGCGAGCGACCCCGAACCCCAAAAGGGGGGTTTTGGGGGTCACCCCCCCCAGAAAATTTTGAAAAAAAGAAGAAAAATCATGCATTTTCAAGCAAATTTGAGAAAGCAGGAAGGTTAATAAAGCAATTGTGAAAGTGCAGTTATTACATTAATAGATGGCATAACATAGGTAGCTGCTTATTCAGTATAACCACAGAGCTTCATACATTTCGTCCTATTACGCTCAGGTGCTGAATTCAGACTATAAGACTTTCATGAAAATCTCAGCTCTAAGAGTAGAAGAAGTTGCACAGCAGTTGGGAAACAGCCTTCACAAAGCATTAGGAAAATGAGAGGCAATTACTTGAAAGCAAACTGAAAGCAATGCATCAAGTAGTAACTTAAAGCAATGCATCCAGCAAAACAGTGCATGCAGTCAACCATACAAAAGTAAACTAAAACAAGTGTGAACCTGTGAACCTTCACTTTGAAAGCAGGGTGCTAGTCAACAGGCCAGTCACATACATTTAAACTGAAGAAGAGTACACTTCAGCATGCAGGCACCAACATAAAAGCACCAAGCAAGTCAAACGGTTTAATGAAAGAAAAATTAAAGCAATACATCCAGAAAACTAGACAGTGACTCAAAAAGTAAACTGAAGCAAGTGCACACTGAAAGGAATGCGCAGTCATAAGTCAGACATTCACATAAAAGCAACTTACCAAGACACCCAACCAATTACATGGGAAAAACTTGAGCCAATGCACCTTGAAAACCAGACCAGCACACCAAAGCATCCCACCCCTGATTGGATGGCAGCTGTGCTCTTAGGGTCACCCCTCAGTTTTTTGGCAGGGTTGAGCACCCCCCAGTTTTATGCCCTCTGCGTCTGAAGGGGAGACAGGCAAAAGGGGTCATAATGGGACATCTGGCACCGCCACTTTGTAATCGAGGTCACCCACCCAGCTCACGACTGAGTTACAGGCTGATCTTAAATATTTAAACAACCACAAGGGTCTCCAGCTAGTTGGTTCTTGAGCCAAAAGAGTCCTCAGCTCACTGGGAGGCTTTACATCGCACCTGAGATGACATGACAATGTCCCTTAGTCCGGAGCAACTGTAGGGGACTGGTCTGGGTCTGGATCTGACTTGGTACGAGCAGGATACAAAAAGTAACGGGTAGTTGGTAACCCACTTCAAGTGAAGGAGCTGTAAGGAACCTAAGCGCACTGGTGTTGATACCACTAACAGGGCAGCTCTGGCTTTCCCAGGGTGGGTATCAGCTGTGTGATGAAACCAGCATGTGAAGCAGTTACCTCAAACAAACTAAAACCAATGCACTCATCAAGACAAGGAGTTACATGAAATCAAATAGAAAACCACCATCAAGCCAGGTGGTCACCTAAAGGCAAATTGAAGTGACTGCACACTATGGGAAGTGCACTTCACCAGCCAGCCTATTACACTAAAGGAAAATAAAAGCAATGCTCCCAGTCTGCTAATTATCTTCCGCAACCCATGGAAAATCTGTTCATGGCAAATGAAGGATCCTGTTACTTTATATCCCAGTAAATGAAGCTTTCACGCCAGCAATACACAGGAGAGGCTCCATTTCCTGCTAGTCTATATTTCATTTTCATGTTTTTTTTTTTCCCAGTGGGTGGGGTTGGGAATGGGCGTAAAGTGGCTTTTACTTCAACTATATCACTTCTGTAAATACAACACAATTTCCAGTAAAACCAATAGCATTAACATCATAACAATATGGAGAGGAACACAGATGATCAGTAACAGTAAACACATTGACTGATCAGGCAATGTGCCTTTACGGGCAGGGAATGAACCCTTGGTAATGAAATGTGTACTCTGTTTTCATGCTGGTTTCATACCCTTTCTGCTAGATACAGGAATCAGAGACTGGCTGATTGTATAGCAGTCGTGAACATGTAAATGACTCTACCATAACTCCACTGGATGGAAAACATGCTGATTTCTTAAATTGCTAGTCCCTCGCTGTTGATTGCTAGACTAGTGTGTTACATCTTCTAATTTGTGTGTATGCATAGCCATGGACCAGAAAGGGATGACAGTTTGGAGCAATATGCACTTCAGTAAGAAGTTGAATATGAAAAATATGAACGTTATGTCAAGCATATCCTAAAAAACCATTGCAGAATGGATCTGTGAAGGTGTCTCTAAATTCCCCTTTATGTATCCCTTGTCTTTTGACAATTAGATATGCGTTGTCAATCGCTGCATCATTCATACATCCAAAAGCATGTGGAGATCTAAATGCAAAGGTGAATTGCCAAAATTAAATAATAGGACACTTGCTGTCATAGCCATCATCTTTTGCCCAATCTCCATTGCTCCATCCTCAGCAAGACCAATATGTCACTAATCAATTATGAAGGAATCACAACCTGTAGTAAATACAACATCTAACATGACAAAATTGATATAAATGATAAACCTGGCCGGTCTGCATGCCACATTGAAAGGTATGCTGTCATCAACTCACTTCATAAATCAAAGGCAGATACTGCCCTTAATATGCATCCCTGGGTATTCAAGAAACCTGCAATACAGCAGTGCCTGTAGTGAGGGAAATGTTTGTGTTTCATCACTATTCTGAGCATACACAGATCTAGACCCACCTCACACCACAAATTGGGCCCTCCTACCTCTTACCTCAGGTCACACACGCCCAACACGGCAGAGCATGCATCATGATCATAAAAGTATCATATATGGGCCTAGAGTTGCAGCACATTGAACTCGACACCACAATCATTAGTTTCATCTGGCACTCACTTCCAAGTCCAAATGGATGTAGAGCATGCAGTTGACATGTTGACATGTCTTTAGCAATTTTGATCCATTTGAGTTAAAAAAAAAAAATGTGTTTAAATCTGCAGATAATGTACCAGATGATGGATTATGTGGTAAATTCGGCAAATCCATACTTTTGCTAAATAAGCTGCGGCTGCAGAGACACATAATTCCAGTGGCCCTCCTATAGCAAATATCACTTTTTTTTCAACATGGCAATATCAATTGTAAAGAAAATCTGAAGAATCTGAAGAAATGTTTATTTCAAAATGAACTACGGTCTACCCCGAGCTGGTGCGCCCCTGTTAGGCTGTGTCCATGCTGTGTTCCTATAGTGCCCCACTGCCCACATGTGTCCTGGGTTTGTTCGGCTACCACATTTTGGTACTCTATGCTGTACTCTATTTTCTGTTGTGTTCTATTTATGAGAATAAACAGAATAAAGAATTATTAAACAAAATCCTACACAATTGGTATTGTTCCCTAGTTTGACAACATGGGGCAGATCTATTCCCATTATCTCTCTTTTGGAGATGCAAGCATTCACAAAGGATCTACTGCAAATTCTGTGCCACTGCCATGGATTAATGAACTACTGGTCCAATGTGTGGAAGGCACGTGCTTCTGTATGTGACTCTCACATTCCATCTTCGTCACATCCGGGTGTACCGCATGATGCTGTGACCGTGGTTGCTTCTCCGACGAGTCATTAAACCACACATGTAAGTGTATGGTTAGTCACAAACATTTGGGAGGAACATTTTCAACATGGATGTGGCCTAAGAGACGGTAGGCGTAAATCCTTAAAGGTTCAATATGATAAAAAAAATCACTGTGCAGCACATCTTGGCATGATGCATGCATGTATCCTTGCTGCATTTTCCTATGAGTAAATGGCTAGTAAATTGAGTCCCATTAAATTCACAAAGAATTCCAGACCAGTGGCAGGAAACTGTGCCTGTCAAGTACACCGCTCTGCAAACAGGCCTGAATTCCATCTCACCAGCTCCCATATCCCCCAGGTATATAGGATAAATCAGGAGGGGCGTTCCATCATCATGACCCCCCCTGCACTGGAGAAGGTGACCCACTCCTCCCTGTTCCCAATTGTAACGCGTTGCTCAGATTAATATGCTGGGAACGCTGTGCATTTTGGACGTTTCTGCCGCCATTGAAAACTTCAGCCCGGCTGTGCTCCGTATATACTTGTAAACGTCGTATAAATGCGCAGTTACTTGTGACAGGTCATTACTTGACATTTGAGGCGTGAGACACCCCAGGTCAGGCACGGAACTCACGGACATCAGGGAATATTTATTTCAGCAGTGTCGATGCAAGACAACGTGCCCACTGGATTTCTGGCAAACCCATGATGTCTTACTTAAATGTATAAAAGCCCCCCTGACCCTTGATGATGAAACTTACCAGAGGCGAGTGCAGAGCCAGTCCCAGACCCCGAACCTTGAGGGGAGACATCTTTCCCGGGCCCGTGAGCTGCAGGCGCATCAACCCTGGACTGGTTCCAGCCACTTCTGAGTCCAGACTGGACAGCACTGGCATCCGTACCCCGCCCACCCAGGCACCCATACACGAATGCCGGGCCACCCCCATGCGCGGCATCCAATGGGATGCTGCGCCGGTGGACCAGCCAATCCTGGCGCTGCATGCAGTGCCAGGATTGGCTAGGATGGCACATTTGCTGCTCGCCCTGTCGCCCTTTGGAAACCCGGGCTGTGGCAGCAAACAAGCACCCCTGGGTCCCGCTGGGGAACTTACAGTGCCATGCTTGAGAAAGTTGACAACTTTCCCAAGCATGAAGTAAGTTCCCCAGCGGGACGGTCTGCTGCAGCCTGAGTGTGGACTGTCACTCAAGCTGCAGCAGGCCACCCCCCCTACGCAATTCCCGCCGGCGGCTGATTGTTGCAATGCTATTTATTTAATTTAGAAGATACTAGGATTGCGGCCGGCGGCCGCGATGCGGGTCCATGGTGGCTGGTGGGGCTACGCCCCTACGCCCCAATGGACGCATCGCTGCTGGCCATTGGGTCATTCCTTCATTCACCAGAGTGACGCCTGTTACACCTCTCATCCTACTCTGCTCCGGTCAGACAAGAGCTCATTTCATGTCAATACAAGGGGGAGGGACATAGAAAGGACAATATTTTACGGGGTCCAGTGTACTCGTCCTATAGACTAGTGACACAAAGGGATGTACAAAAGTTCCCCGGGAAGAATGACGGAGAGGGGTGTGTGTGCTGGTGAGTGGGGGGAATCCCCTAGTTGGAACTAGAACCCTCACACACCCAGCAAGCTAGGTGTCATGCTTCATCATATGGGCTCTGCTCCTCGTCAGACTGGCGCTGCAATGTCTGACGGGCTCCCGAAACCGGGGCTCTTTATCGGAGATCTTTTGTTCCCGCCATATGGTGCATGCGTGTGAGAGGGCCTGTGGAGTGTGGTCGTGACGTGGGTGTTAAGTTAAAAAAGGTGAGTCAGTCTACATACTGAATTTATTCTCGTAGTAGACTCCCTTGGTTAAAAACAAAGAGTGGTGGTGTGGGAGGGGAGAGACAATGACCCTAACACTATTAGGGTGAATCGGACTACTACCCTCAATTATCGGTCGACATGTTTCTTGCCTGATGGCAATTCTTCAGGACCTAAATAGGATCGTACCACACAGTGAAAGTACTAGTGACAAATATATAAAAACAGAAGTAAAGGGTCAACACTTGCAGGCAGGTATACGACCGTTTTACAGTCAGTAATACCAGGGTGCAGGCTAGTCAGTCCTGCTGCAATTTGAATGCCCTAAACCGGATCCCTGATGGACCTCTCAGTCTGCTCCCGTGGGACTGGCTGGGGAGGTATAGTACCTTCAGCGGCAGCAGTCCAAGCGGATTCACCTACCCCACGAGCAGCGTCTGGTATTACTGACTGTAAAACGGTCGTATACCTGCCTGCAAGTGTTGACCCTTTACTTCTGTTTTTATATATTTGTCACTAGTACTTTCACTGTGTGGTACGATCCTATTTAGGTCCTGAAGAATTGCCATCAGGCAAGAAACATGTCGACCGATAATTGAGGGTAGTAGTCCGATTCACCCTAATAGTGTTAGGGTCATTGTCTCTCCCCTCCCACACCACCACTCTTTGTTTTTAACCAAGGGAGTCTACTACAAGAATAAATTCAGTATGTAGACTGACTCACCTTTTTTAACTTAACACCCACGTCACGACCACACTCCACAGGCCCTCTCACACGCATGCACCATATGGCGGGAACAAAAGATCTCCGATAAAGAGCCCCGGTTTCGGGAGCCCGTCAGACATTGCAGCGCCAGTCTGACGAGGAGCAGAGCCCATATGATGAAGCATGACACCTAGCTTGCTGGGTGTGTGAGGGTTCTAGTTCCAACTAGGGGATTCCCCCCACTCACCAGCACACACACCCCTCTCCGTCACTCTTCCCGGGGAACTTTTGTACATCCCTTTGTGTCTCAAGAGCTCATTTCATCTCAAAATGTGTTCACTGTCTCTGGTCGTTTATTTCAAGGACTATTGATGGAGCAAGGTTTCACATATGCAGAAACTTGCTTGTACTCAGCCCTCTCTAAATAACATGTAATATATTAACCAACATGTTTTGTTTACTAATATTTGCACAAACACAAGCATTTCTAGAATCTAGGGGAAGCATACCTATGTACTTTTACTAACATTAACTCGAGTGTCTAAAAATGGCAGCCGAAAACGCGGGAAACCTTCTGCGCATGCGTCTGTCACATCTACGTGGCATGACATACCTCTATGCTTGGTGGGAAATCTTTGCTACTGTGCACTAGTGCCAGAAATGGCTGCTTTAAATTTCACACAGTAATGCTTATGCTGAAGCTTGTACTAAGCTTGTTCGTTCTGGCTAATTATTAATGCACAAGTTAAAATAAAGTAATGGGGTTAGAGTAGAGAGAAGTGGTATACAGTGCATTAATTTATTTTGTATTCTAATATGTTTCTTTTTCAGTTCAGTTCAAACGTCTTTATTTCGGTTTTTTATACCATAAAAGACGTCATAAACAATACATACAATATTCTTAAAATACAGAACAGTTAAAAAATCCTCAATGTTCATTAAACATCATCAGTACATTAAACATTAAAACTTGATTAAATATACTTTCAAGACGTACAGAAATACATTTGTGTAAAAAGTATCTTCCAGTTATGTAACTGATAGGTGCCGAGCTCTGATAACCCATGCCCTACCTAAAAATTTTGCCACACCTATGGACAAGCATTCGGAGGTATTGGATCTTAAGGTCCAGAGTGCTTCCGTACGCCCCCTTGTCTTTATCCTTTTGCAAATGGGTTCAAGCCATTTGCGACGGGGAGCTATGTATGCTGGACAGGCAAAGAAAATATGATCTATAGATTCTTTTTGATCATTACACCAAGGGCAATATTCGGTTAGATTTCCACACCATTTGTGTGTGTATGACCTAACTGTTAATGAGCCTATCCTAAACTGGTGGTAGAGTTTTCTGTCCAGGCCTTTAGTGATGTTATCCCAATAGGACTCTAAACAGAAATCTACCTTATGGCTCAAGAACAATCCTGTCAGGGTTGCAGATTGTGATGACTTGACATGTTGTTCTTTTACAGTCGCCCAATACAATAGTTTAAATTCTTGTTTTGACGGAAAGACGTTGTTTTCCGGATCGGACCACTGCAAACTTAAGCCCATATTTTGTAGTGTGGACTTCACTACTCGAAACCATGGGAGGTTACCAGACCCCAGGATTGATCTTATATCCAAGATTTCATTAGCGAATGAGATCAATTCTGGTGTGGTCCAGATACGTCGCCACAGAGCTACCATCCTATAGCATGCTAAATCTTTAATAGAATGACAGCCCAAGTCCAAAAGAAGCGGTAATATCGGGGTGGATAGTGGGAGACTAACCAAGCTCCGCAAAAACTTGTTTTGTATTTTGTCCAAAGGAGCAAGGTCCACATATCCCCATAGATCCGCACCGTAGAGAATTGCGGATTTAATTTTTGCATTACATATTTTTATTGCTGGGGATATCCTTTTGGTATTTGAGCAACGTTGCTCCTTAACCAAACACCCCGTTAAACGGCCAGATTTCAGGCATAAGGCTTCAATCTGTGGCTTCCACCACAACCTATAATCTAAAACCACACCGAGATAGGTCATGACATTCACCTGTTCAAGGTCAATGCCATTCAAACTGACATGGCTACTTTGTGGCTTATTTTTTGTTAACACCATGAATTTCGTTTTTGAGACGTTAATCTCTAAATCATTAATTTTACAGAAATCCATGAACTTATTTATGGCAGACTGTAACCCCTTCTGAGTTTTTGCCAGGATCAACGTGTCATCCGCAAAAATAAGCAGAGGGAATTTCCTGCCTCCTAAAACTGGGGCATCTGTAGGAGTGCCTTCAAGATACTGCACTACTTGATTTATAAATAGTAGGAATAAGGTGGGAGCAAGCACACAACCCTGCCTTACTCCGCAGTTAACCGGAAAGGGCTCGGTCACCTGGCCCTGCTTGCCCCATCTTACTCTGGCAAAGTTATTCTCATGCAGTCTAACAATTAGTTCCAGGAGATCTGGTGGCATTAATTTATTTTTGTATTCTAATATGTTTCTTTTTGATTTTGCTACTAGCTCGTATTTTGGGCCTGATCATTGTCACATCCTCCATCTTAAATGATGCCGCGCACGCTAACTCTGAAACTGCTGAAGCATTGGCATTGAATCCCGGCCAAGAAGCATCTTACCCACTATGTCTATGAGAAAATGCCCTTCTGACCTCTGGAGGAACTGAAATCATATAAATTGTATCAAACTTGTTGAACAGTATTGATGGGCGGAATAAAATCATGGGAAAGTAAATTGTGGGTGGGGATTCAATTAAATATGAATCGAACTGAAATTACATCATCTTAGTATGGTGTGATGACATCTCCTCGTCTTTCCAACCAATCACGGAAGGGGAACACATAGATTTGCAACATTTAGGGGTGGTACATTGCCCACGAAATAGTATAACTAAGGTAGATTGAGATAGAGAAATTGTCCGACTTGTCTGAATAGATGACCTGTCACTGACCCAACGCACTCAATAGGCGATCGAGAACAGAGGTGCTGGCGGAGCACTCTGTCAGAAGAATCGATTACCCATAATAATAAACAAAAGAAATTAGAAGAAAAAGTTATGTGGGCTCAAGTTAAAATGGAAGAACAACAGGAACTTCAATTAAGTCAGCAAGCAAATAATCAGAAAAGAGGGGAAGGCCAAGGTGAAGGAAGGGGAGGCAAACCAGGTGGGAAAATGAATAGAGAAGAGGCAAAAAAAAGTTTCCTTGTCATGGGTGTGGAAAATTAGGGCATTGGAGAAACGAGTGCAAATTAATACAGAATAATAATGTCCAAACTCAAAATTTTAATCCACAGATGCAGAATGAGGTGTCAATGAGACAGCCGCAACAGGTAATACAGAATCAATTACCTCAAGCCCCTTTGCCAGATTTTGTGAGTCAACCAAAATACAGTGTGGGCATCGGATTTCGGGAGGAAAGTGGTAAGAAAAATACCGTAACACCACAGTTTCTTTTGCAGGACACTTTTTTTAATGACGATGAGTACTTGACGGTGCCTGAGAGGGGGGGGGAGGATTGCGTACTTGGCGCATCCTTACCGGTAGATCAGTCAGGTCCTTACATTGAGGGAAAAGTAGAGGGAAATGATGTTACCTTTTTGTTGGACACTTATGCTACCCATTCTACTGTAAGAACAGCAGACATCCCAAACCTACCCCTCTTGAGAGAAGCGATCCAAGTAGTGGGCATTTCTAATAAACAAATTAGGACCCCTGTCACAGAACCTATAGAAGTTTGTATTGGTAACTTCTGAGAAATGCACAAGTTTGTGGTGTGTGCCTCTAGCCCAGTAGATTTGTTAGGGAGAGATTTACTGTGCACAATAAACTGCACAATCTTTTGCACACCAAATGGTGTGGAAATACAAACCCCGATGAAGATGGAGTGCATAAAATCATGGTAGCCAGACAAGAAGCAGAAGTTAAAAAGATGACTCTAGAAGATTTTCCAGGAGAACTAAAAACGTTAGTAAATCCTGGTGTGTGGGATTTTACTGGGAAAGAGGTGGGCCTAATGGCAGATGCGATCCCATAAAAGTGACAGTGAAAGAAGGTGCAATTTACCCAAATATTCGACAGTACAAAATGAGTCCCGAAACAAAGGCAGGAGTTGCAGAATTAATAGGGCGTTAGGTTGAACACGGCATTTTAGAGGAAATAATGAGCAGTCTTTGTAGTTCACCTATAATTGGCATAAAAAAACAAACGGAAAATACAGAGTAGTGCAAAACCTTCGCAAGGTTAATAAAATTGTCGTCCCATGTTGTCCACTTGTAACAAATCCAGCTGTAATTCTGTATCAAATACCCGGGGGAACCAGATGGTTCACTGTAATTGATTTATGCCATGCTTTCTTTTCCATCCCGCTGCATCCAGATAGCAAGTTCTTATTTTCGTTCAAATTCGACAATCATGTTTATATTTGAAATTGTGTCCCTCAGGGGTATACAGAAAGTCCATCCATTTTTAATCAGATTTTGAAAAAAATGCCTTGAATCACTGGTACTGCCGGGAAAATCTGTCCTGGTGCAGTATATTGAAGACCTATTGCTGGCATCGAAAACAAGAAATGACTGTGTGATCAATTCCATTGTATTGTTGAACCATCTAGCAAAAGGTGGACATAAAGTATCTCCAGAAAAATTGCAATACTGTACAACCTCAGTAAAATATCTGGGACACCAGATAGAAAGAGGGGTCAGGAGAGAGACATCTGAAAGAATCAAAATAATTCAGAACATGAAGTTACCCCAAACTCAGAAAGAAATCAAAATATTTCTCGGAGTTGTAGGTTACTGCAGGCAGTGGATTGTGGGATTTGCAGTGCTTGCAAAACCACTGATTCAAATGACAAAGAAACGAGCAAAAGATCCTGTTGAGTGGGACGATGAAAGCATGACTGCCTTTTTAAAATTGCATAACAGTCTATGTGAAGCTCCAGCATTAGGGATGCCTGACTATTCAAAGGAGTTTGCACTATTTTGTGACACAAGAGACAATTGTGTTCTTTCAGTCTTAACCCAGACCCATGGGTTAATGCGACGACCTGTGGCATATTTTTCTGCAACATTGGACCCAGTGGCATCTGCACTGCCAGGTTGTCTGAAAGCAGTAGCTGCAACATACGTGAGTCTTGAACAAAGTGAATCTATTGTCATGGGACATCCTGTAACCATATATGTTCCACATTAAGTTGTGCTTCTGCTAACAAGAACACAAACACACCACTTAACACCTAGTTGGATTACTAAGTATGAAAAAATTATCCTTGGATCAGAAAACCTGACAATAGTGAGATGCACTATTCTAAATCCAGCAACCTTATTGCCCAACTCTCCTTTTGAGGAAGTCAGAGAGGAAGTCGAACATGAGTGTATCGACTTAACTGAATTCAGTACTAAACCTTGCGCAGACATACAGGAAGAACCTTAAAAAGACCCTGAACATGAGTTATTTGTAGATGGCTCGTGTATGTGCCATGAGGAAGGAGGACTAAGCGCTGCTTTTTCTGTATGCACATGATTGAATATAGTCAAAGCATCCTATTTACCAGGAGTCTAGTCTGCACAAGTAGCCGAATTGATTGCTCTAATAAAAGCGTGCAAAATTAGGAAAAATTGGAGAATAACTATTTACACTGATAGCCGGTATGGTTACGGGGTTGTGCACGACTTTGGCCAGCTCTGGATGCAAAGGGAGTTCATGACTTCTTCAGGAACTCCTATCAAAAATGGACAATATGTGAAAGAATTACTTGAAGCAATTAAATAACCTAAAGAATTGGCCGTGGTCTAGTGTGCAGCTCACCAATCTGGAACTGACAGAGTGACAGCCGGTAACCATTATGCTGACCAAGTGGCTCAACATTGTGCTAAGTATAAAATGGCAATAAACAAGAAAATCGAAGCATGTGGAAACAGCTGCCAACTTATGCTATTGAGTGGTGTGAATATACTGGAAGAAGTGAGAGATTTACAAGTTGAGACAGAGCCCGAAGAAAAGGAAGATTGCCAAAAAGTAGGATGTCAAGTGAGACCTGAAGATGACATAATAGCCTACCTAGATGGGAGACCAGTGTTACCTGACTGTATGCTTGCACCAATGGCTAGAATGTATCATGGGGACACACATATAGGGAGATATGCTATGGTGAGACTGTTTAGAAGGGACAGGTTCAATACAAAGTTCAGGAACATAGCAGAGAGTCTTTGCCAGAGATGCCTTACATGTCAACGATTAAACCCTGGTAACAGAACAGTAATGTGCCCTGGGCAAATTGGGAAAGCAGAAGGCCCTTTTATTAGATTGCAAATTGATTTCATTCAGTTACCTGCTTGTCGAGGATTGAAATATATCTTGGTCATTGTCTGCCTATTTTCTAAATGGTTGGAAGCATACCCTACCCGCAGGAACGATAGCATAACTGTAGCCAAACATTTCTTAAGAGAACTCATCCCAAGGTTTGGTTTTTCAGTAACGATTGAGTCAGACCGAGGAAGGCACTTCAATAATGAAATAATTGGCCTGATCTGTGAAGCATTTAAAATTGAGCAAAAGCTGCACTGTGCATACCGCCCAGAGACTTCCGGAGTGGTAGAACAATTGAATGGCATGATTAAAGCAAGATTGGGAAAGATATGTGAATCTACCAATTAGAATGGCCTGATGCTTCACCTCTTGTTCTGATGAGACTCAGAAGCATTCCAGACAAGAAAACAGTCTTGAGTCCTCATGAGATACTATGGGAAGGGCAACGAGGCAAGCATGTGTGCTAACCCTGGGCGAAGCACTACGCTACGCTCGCGGAGTTTGCGAAGTTTTCGCAACTTCGCACTACGCGAGCTGCACGTAGCACAGTGCGAGCATGCGTAGTGCAGCGTAGCGTAGTGCAGCGCTCATTTTTTGCTTGTTCGCGGTCCTGAACGTCATGTTCGCGACCGCGAGCAAGCAAAATGACATCCCGGCGAGATTCTCAACGCGAGGAGGTCAGGTTTCTCATTGTGAGTGGTTGCGCATGCTCGCGACCGCTCTCAATGAGAAACTACCTGTTCGCATTGAGAAAGCTGCCACTCGAGTAAGAATCTACTCGAGCAGCAGAAAACTACAGCTCGCACTGTGCTAGATGCCGTTTTCAATGCGTGCACAGTGCCGGATGCTTGTCCGCACTGTGCAATCATTGAAAATGCATCTTGCACAGTGCGAACATGCTACTACGCAGCTCGCGTAGTGCTATGTGAAGTTCGCGTAGTGCGAAGTGCACTTCGCGTAGCTTCGCGTAGCGCTACTTCGCAAACTACGCCCACCCTTAATGTGTGCCAGTACACCAGCTGGTAACTATATCTGATGATTTACTGTTGGAGTACTGCAAAGAGTTGGCTGACCAAGTGCATTCTATCTCTCACCAGGTTGGGAAAGACGCTGAAGCCAGACATTCAACTCCAGCACATGATTTGAACCCTGGAGATTGGGTAGTGATAAAGAATCACACCCGGGAGTCTTGCCTAGCACCAAGGTGGGGAGAGCCACAACAAGTGATATTGGTCACCACCACAGCTGTAAAGTGCAAGGGAATCCCAAACTGGATGCATGCAAACCACACCAAACGGATACCAGAACCTGACGAAGTTGAAGTTACGGTTGTGCAGCTGAAGGGTCTCATGAAGTTGATCCTGAAGTAGTTGACGAAGAGCAACCGTGCACCAGTCAGCATGAATGGATCCCAGTGGTTGACATACCTGAAATAAAAGTAAGAACAGGAAGCCAAACATATCTAGATAGTCCGATGGATAGTGAGGACCAGATTGGCATAGAAGAACGTACTCAGATTACAGAAAACAAAGTAAATAGTAATCGTGAGGAGGACCAGAAAAGAAAAGAGCAATATACTCAGACCAACAAAACCCCTACAAGAACACCTTTCTCCGAGGAGGGACAGATAGGTACCAGTCAAAGCGTACAGGTGGAAGACAATCAAGAATCAGCAAGACCTGTGCAGGACCGGACAGGATTAGTAAAATGGGTTCAGGACAAAGAAAATACTCTAGGCCCAACATATCCTGAATCAGGTCAGATTAGACTAGAAGAATCCATCCAGGCGGAACAGACAACAATAATAAACCATGGACAAGGTCAGTTAGAGAGGATACCTGAAGTTGACGAAAATCAAGTTGTGCCACAACTTAAAGAAAACAAAAAGACTTTCGAAGAGTTAGAAAGCACATTGCCAGCTAAAAGACTCAGAAAAGGAGATAAATGGCCTGGTTTTGTTAAGCAACTGAAATATCGCCTAGTCACAATTGATGAAGAGCCAGAACAGGTGGACGAAGTGACAAGTCAAACTGAACCGTCAACCAGTAATCAAAGAATGAGAAGTCCACGCCTGAAAAAGCTGAATAACAAATTTAAGGGCCCTGAATGGACACATATTATCCTTGAAGATTTTGAGATTCTGGAAATCAGTTATGACAGTGATGAAGAACTGATTGCTGATATTGAAGAAGTGAGGCCTACTTGAGATAAAATCACAGGTGTATTCTGTGTAAAGTCTCAAAAACTGGTTAAGCTTACTTAGTCAAAATGGCTGATAAAAGAGTTACTGGAAACCCGAAAAGAAGTTGTTTAAAGACATGTTGTAGGATTTTCAATTGTAGTGTAGCAATAATACTTGTAGTATGGCTAGGACTGACAATAGCAATACCGTACTTGATGGCTGCTAAGAAAAATGACACTAGTGTACATGGAAAGACAGCGCATCACAAACAGGATAGAGTAGACTTAGAAACACCAGATGAGATAGAATTACATCACGTTAGAAATAGAAACAAAACTGAAATGAATGTATTTGCTAGTCCATTAGTACATTATGTAAAGATTATGCAGATTAGTGATTGTTATGTCTGTATGAAATTACCTACTTCTGTAGCTGAAGGTGTTACTTACCACCATTTACCCCATACCTATGCTATTTCCTGTAGCACATTAACTAGTCTATTTTATAAAACTGGAAGGTTGCAGTCTAATTATTCTAACATAGATGTTATTTTTCCTGAAATTCCTATACGTAGAAGAATGAATCATGTCCTTAGTGCTAAAGATGCCCAGTTCTTTGGTGAATTAATCCTAACAATGAAAGAAATAGATATAGCTAATGCACACAAAGACAATCTAACATGCAATTTACACGAAGAAGAAAAGGTATTTTTAAACTTAGTAGAAAAGAGAAGACAGGATTTTCATAGAAAAGCCACTGAAACGAAACCCCAGATACCCAAATGGCTGAAAGGGAGGAATTTATGGCAACTGGCAAACCTCATGCTGCTATGTCTTTGGACTTTGAAAATATGGGGAAAATCTGTCTCCATAGAAAGAAAACTGAGTATAACAATGTATTCATCGGTTCCAGTGAATGTGAACACAATTTCTTCATAATTGGGGGATGGGGACTAAAAGGGGGAACTGATCCAGTATTTCCTGGAGTCTATTACATTTGTAGGAACAAAGCTTACTTTAAGCTGCCTGATCATTGGTACTGGAGTTGCTATTTCAGAATAGTATTCCCAAACGTATACCATGTAAAAAGAATCACTGGAAGCAATGAACACGAAAATGAACTAACACGTTATAAAAGACCTAGTTTTGCAGAAATTGTAGGTGACATATTTAGTGCATTGATACCTTAAGTGGGAGTGGATCTGAATACACAAAGAATTTGCAAATGATCTACAGTGGTGGATCACTTACCGACTGACACTGCTGGAGGATTTCTATTGATCAATACCGAATTGGTTGCGATCAGATTGATTGTTTTACAAAATCGACTTGCTCTTGACATATTATTGGCAAAAGAGAGCAGTCTGTAGAATGTTGAAAGCGCAACATATTTGCACTTACATACCTGATAAAAGTGTTGAAATTGGAAGGTATGTAAGGAACATTACTCATTTGGAAGAATAACTGAAACAACTGGAAGTAGACAGTGCATGGAAGAGACTAACTGATGGTCTCTCCTCTATCGATAATTGGATTTCTAATGTAGGTAGAAGTATTGTAGGTAAAGTACTGATGCCAATAATGGGAATATCACTAGTAATTCTGGTGATAATGATTTGATGCAAATGCTGCAGAAATAGAAAAAGGTATACTGTGAATGAGAAAATGAAGAAACGCAAATTTTATGAAATCCAAATGGAAGAGTTAAAAGGGGATATATACAAAAAGATTAAAGTTTATCAGCAAAATGGTAAAAAGAAAACTCCCCAAGTATTTGAAAAAAATTGAATTGGGCGAATGTTGAAGTTGATATCTGGTTCCTTAATTTGTGATGATATAAAATATCATCAAAGAGGGGATTGATGGAGCAAGATTTCACATATACAGAATTTTGCTTGTACTCTAAATAACATGTAATATATTAACCAACATGTTTTGTTTACTAATATTTGCACAAACAAGACGTTTCTAGTATCTAGGGTAAGCTTACCTATGTGCTTTTACTAACATTAACTCGAGTGTCTAAAAATGGCCGCCGAAAACGCGGGAAACCTTCTGCGCATGCGTCTGTCACATCTACGTGACATGACGTACCTCTGTGCTTGGTTGGAAATCTTTGCTTCTGCGCACTAGTGCCGGAAATGACTGCTTTAAATTTCACACGCTAACGCTTATGCTGCAGCTTGTACAAAGCTTGTTCGTTCTGGCTAATTATTAATGCACAAGTTAAAATAAAGTAATGGGGTTAGAGTAGAGAGAAGTGGTATACAGTGCATTCATTTAATTTTGTATTCTAATATGTTTCTTTTTGATTTTGCTACTAGCTCCTACTTTGGGCCTGATCATTGTCACATCCTCCATCTAAATGATGCCACGCACTCGCACTCTGACTCTGAAACTGCTGAAGCATTGGCATTAAATCCGGCCAAGAAGCATCTTACCGACGATGTCTATGAGAAAATGCCCTTCTGACCTCTGGAGGAACTGAAATCATATAAATTGTATCAAACTTGTTGAACAGTATTGATGGGCGGAATAAAATCATGGGAAAGTAAATTGTGGGTGGGGATTCAATTAAATATGAATCGAACTGAAATAACATCATCTTAGTATGGTGTGATGACCTTCCCTCGTCTTTCCAACCAATCACTGAAGGGAAACACATAGATTTGCAACATTTAGGGGTGGTACATTGCCCACAAAATAGTATAACTAAGGGTAGGTTTAGATAGAGAAATTGTCCGACTTGTCCGAATAGCTGACCTGTCACTGACCCAACGCACTCAATAGGCGATTGAGAACAGAGGTGCTGGCGGAGCACTCTGTCAGAAGAATCGATTACCCAGTTGGGGTACTAATTGGCTTTCCCTAGAGAGAGAGGTGTGATGTTGGCATTGCACTTAGCTGAGGTCACCTGTCCTGATCTGCACCTGTCTTGTCCCATGGGCACCTGATTAGTCAGGAGCCTGGTCCAGGTTGTTTTGCCCCAGCCCGTGGCCAGGATTGGTCATTGCACCATTCTAGGTAAATATAATCCATGTGGTATGTCCTTATGCTACTTCCCTTTCTCACCCTTCCCAGGCACCAATGTCTAAAGATGTTACTGTGATTTCTTACAAACGTTATGTCCTACTGGTTATATTCTTGTTTGTAAAATGTATGGTCACGGGATTGTGGCTTTTATTCATTTGACTCAGAAAATCTCTCATAGATAAAGGTTTTAAAACTTTCCCAGAGTCTGTGGTACTTTTAAAAAGTAAATGTGTTTTAATATTGCCTGTTTATTCTAAGTCTCTGATCCACAGGACTTATAGTAGGGTGACGAGGATTGGTAAGTCATGGTTTACAAGTATAAGTCCTAAATCGAACCTCTGGGCAAACTGATAGGGTGACTAAATTAGTAATTGATTTGTCAGGACTGCTAGTTCAAAGTGTGAATGTTGTATGGGCCAAAGGTGAGTGTGGTAAAATTGAGCTAGTAGGTCCCTGCTCGCACTATCAGTATATTTAAAGCCATGTCTCTGTCCCCCTCTTGTTGAGTCTTCTCCTCTAATAGGATCAGCGCAATCTGTATCTTATTATGCCCCTTTCACCCTTTTTCTTTATCCGTCTAACTCAAGGGCGTGTTTCTAGGTCTATGTGCAAGTCTCCACCCCTCTTGTGGGACCCACCTCTTTTTTTCCCGATAGTGTTGTCTGTTTGCCGTCTATGCTGATGCCTGTTTCTGGTCATTGTGCGACGCACTTGGTCTTTGCATGCTGTCCTTTCATTGCATATTCGTAACCTGTCGAACAGGTAGTTCTATGTTCAGAACACGACGATTTGACCCTGCTATCGCAGCTCCTGTACCTCAGCTCATTCTTCAAAAGGGACAGTCCTCTCTACCAAGGCTTTAAGTGGACAGGGTCCCTCTCAGTCTAAAAGCTAGTTTTGATTAAAATGGGCATTGAAAAGGGTTCCTTTCTGGCCCTTCATGAATGTCCTTAATTTACTGGAAAAAACACTGATTGATTACTGGACAATGAACGTTAAAAATGTTAAGCTGATCCATGTGAGCAAATTCGTTCCCGTTTGTATTTCATAATTTGCTTAATTTTGCATTCTCTAAGAGTGTTAGCTATTTCTAGGATGTTGCATTACTGTATTTTTTGTATGTTGTATCTTGTTCTTTTGCAGTTCTTTAAGATCTGACAGCCTTTGGTGTTGTCTACCACCAAACCAAACATTTTGCCGCCTTCCCTCCCGTTTGCTGAAATTCTTTTTCATTTGCCTTGGGACTCTGCACTTTACCACAGCTAACTGCTAACCAGTGCTAAAACGCACATTGCCCTCCCCAGCTTGTGGTGCCTGCATACTCATCGTTCCATTATTTGTTTATTAAAAAAATAATTATGTTCTAAAACATATCTCACTTAAATACGTTTCAAGTAACAATTTCGACGTCATTATTAAAGACATAGGCGGAACTGATGCATTACCAATGCTTATTTTTAATAGAGATACCATTCAGAGCCCATTTATTTAACATAAACTGGATAGTGTTTAGGAGCATATGTCTAGATGTACTACGTGATTTAGGAGGCTCAGACCCTGCAAATTGCTTTAATTCCAGGTTTGTGATTGTTAAATCACTTTTTTCCTATTCACTAAACTCATTTTGCAATTTAGAAAAATTTCTCCGAATTGCAAAATGGAGTCAGAAATGATTATCGATTCACAATTTGGGAGGATCGTTTTTTGGGTGTTCCATTCACATTGGGATTCAGTACTATATGTATCAAGAGTTTTGCCACTGTAATTCTGAACATCACCTTTTGACCATTTACTGAGTCCTGAGTTAGGTTGGCAGATTAGCAAAAGGGAGGAGTTCTCCTTTGTGCTTCTTTGTTTTGGGAGTCAGGGTGGCAACGTAATTGGAATTATTCAAATAGCCTGTTCTTAGTGAAGTTTTTCAAAATAGTATTTTTTTTTAAGTAGTCCCATTTTCTTTAAGGAAATCGTCCTGCTAATGATACAATTGTAGGGATGTTCGATTGCTGTCCCTTGCAGGCCACAATCTCTATCATTGCAGCAAATCACAGGAGTTACAAATTGAGGCGTGCCAAGTGAATATTCATTAGATTGGTCATTCGGCGACGCCCTGAGCTTAACTGTTTTCCAACCAACCTATCTGTACATAGATTGGTTTACAACATTAGATTGTGGTCACAGAAAGTTGGGCTGCCAATTGTGACCATGTTTTGCAACCAGTATTTTACTACATCTGGCCCTTAATTCTGATTATCAACGAACTAAAGCAAATAGCAAGTTATATTTAAGAAGCAAGGAGAGGAAGTTAAATGAGTAGGTGAGGTTCCAGAGCCACCTTTAAAAAGCAGTAAGGAAGATGTTGTGTGAAACAATTGGAAGCAGCTCCTTCAGCTGTCCTCGTCTGTGATAGGCAGCAAGCGCTTTTGTGCCTTGGTGATAATATATGCTATAAACCTTGATATATATCATCTTTGCTTGTAAGTATTGTTTGAGTTTTTATAGTAGTGTAAGTTTTTATTGGACCTTAAAATGGGTGTTCACACTTTGCTGGTGCAGCATCTGTAGGATGATATTGTATTTGTGTGTGTGTGTGTGCAGATTTGATACATGCCTTCTGTTCTACAAAGCTCAACATTAAAGGCTAGATGTAGGTAATTCAAAAATACCGATTCTAAAATACCGAATTTTACCGATTCGGTATTTCAGAATCGGTATTTGGGATGTAGATAATAATTCGGTAAAAAATACCGAATCGGTAAGATTCAATATTTACTGATTCGGTATTTGGCATTCATTCCTATGGGCCTGGAGGCCCATAGGAACGAATGTCAATTACTGAATCGGTAATTACCGATTCGGTAAAATTGGGAAAAATTCAAGGGTGGCAGGGTGTCACTTTGACACCCTGTTGCACCCCTGATTAGTGCTGGTGTGCACATGTGGGATACATACATGCCCTAAGAACATGTTTGTCTGTCACATGGCACATGTGTAAATGCACATTTATGCATTTACATAGGAATTCCTTATTTACCACCAACTAATAGTTAGTGGTAAATAACAAATTCTTAAAGCCCAGCTTCCTACATCACATTTACCGATTCGGTAAATACCGAATCGGTAAATGATGATTCAGTAAATACCGAATCAGTAAATGATGATTTGGTAAATACCGAATCGGTAAATGATGATTCGGTAAATACCGAATTGGTAAATACCGATTCGTTATTTACTTAATCGGTAAAATAGCCTCCTACATAGGAAAAGGCTTTTACCGGTCGGTAACGGCCGATTTCGGCCGTTACCGACCGGTAAAAGCCTACCTACATCTGGCCCTAAATGATTAAAAAATAAATGTGCAGTGCTAAATAAAGATAGCACCCAGAGGTAAAACATCTTCTTCAGAAGGACCTTGCTAAAGCTCCTGGTAAAGAAATAATGGAATTCTGTATGAAAAATGCACTAAAGTTCTCGAGCAGGCATCAATTTAAATAAAAGCAGTTTAGCATCTCTAGCTCATGCCAAGCAGATTTGGTCCTCACTCTCACTCAGGGTTTGTTTTCACTTCTCTGCGAGAGACCTTTGCTGTTGTGTATGAGCAGATCAGCAGCTATACATCACAAACATTGTCAATCCCTATTTCGAAGTTCAGTCAATAATAAGAGTTTTGAATAGTTTAATGGGTTTTACGTTCATTAAAAGTTTTCATATTACTTTTCTTATTTTAAAATTAGTTCAAAATGCATAAATCCTATTACAGAATTCATAGTAAAATATAGTTGGAAAAAGTCATATGAAATACTGCAATACAGGGCATTTCATTAAGCAAAGAATCCTTATACTAAAATGTTGGAAAGTGGATTTTACGCTGGGGTAATTATGCACCTATCACTAGTAATAGGACCACTAACACGGTACAGGGTCCAGTAGAGTTCTCGGTAAATTCGCCTCTTGCTCAACACTTGGTGGCTGACAACGAGCATTCAGGCCTAACTTAGGAAACAGGAGTGTAACGCATTTAAAAACACTGATACTGCAAATAAGTATGCCAGGATTCATGCCACAGCTCACTTCTCTTGACTTTCACAATTTACCGGCATGACTCGTTTCATTCCACCCAACACTTATGAATGAACAAACATCTTGCACATATTACATTCTGTTGGTAATAGCTAGTTGCAGCTGGTGTTCCCTGGTTTGTTTGAAAAAGCTTAATAGCTTTTAGAAATGTTTTACCAATGCATAGGCAAGGTCCGGTTTCAGGCACTACAGAAACATCCAAATAATCCACCAGAAAAAGCATCAAGCAACCGGCATAGATGAACTCAATGTGAACTTTCCGGAACACATCCCTCCTCAAATTAATCATCGGCACCGTTTCCTTGCTATAAGCAATTAGAACATGACCAGTGTGACTATTCTAAAGCATGTTCTAGAAGTTAGCCTCATCAAGTTAATTATCCACACCTGTTCCTTGTTACAAACAATTAAAATGTGACCTTTATGAACTTTCTGAAGCAGTCTTATTTAAAGACCATCCACAATCCTTTGCTTAGCCTCTTCGCCTGCCACTTACCTGTTTCCCAGCTTCCAGGACTCTGTCCTGCCAGCTCCCTTGTTGCTTCCACTTCGACCTCACCACAAAGGAATTCCAACATCAGTCTCGCACCTGGATTTGAGAAACGTGGAGAAAAGGAGAGACGCATTAAAAGACTTGATTTCGCTATGCGCAGAGCTCAGTTGCAACATTGTGCTTGCAGACAAGTTAACCCATGTTTTTGATCAACTTGTACATTCTGTTTGAAGGGTCCGGCCAGAAGGACTTGGGTGTAGCTAACTCCGTCCAAATTATCTTGTGGGTTTGATGCTTTCATCATGCTCACTTACTGTCAAAACTTTGAAGGAACCTCTATGGACTAG
The DNA here is from genome assembly GCF_964261635.1 of Lissotriton helveticus. Taxonomy (NCBI): domain Eukaryota; kingdom Metazoa; phylum Chordata; class Amphibia; order Caudata; family Salamandridae; genus Lissotriton; species Lissotriton helveticus. The sequence goes on from NC_136072.1 coordinate 657,822,645, forward strand.
CTAAAAACAACTTACAACCAAACTAAAGGTTGGTTGAGGTATAAAAGTCTTTTGTGAGGTGAAACCTTAAAAAACATAACTAATACTCTACTAAAGCCTTATTTGTTTGTTTATAGGTAACATATTTGCCAGTACCATTCATCAGACTGGTGTGAATGCCTGCTGCAGTGTTGCGGTTGAATAGACGAGTCACAAAATCTTTTGACTCCACACGCTCTCTCCATCCCAGCCCCTTTCCCCCTAGGATTTGCCACCAGAGCAGTGTCTCCCTTTGTACACCTGGGGCAAGTCTCGAGGGGATTCAGGAACCAGCGTCACCACCCCATTGGAATTACCTGGGATCCAGGTAGGTGGCTTATGACAAAGAAAAACCACAACAAACAATAAAACTCCCTTACCAATTTTTTAAAATAGGAAATATTTTTCTGAACAAATCCACTAAAACATCAAAAATCCAATGTCGGGAACCGGAGATATACATTTTTAAAGATTAACCACTTTATAGTGCTTAAAAATGTATAGCGCCATTCTTGGAAATCTGGTTGTGCTTTACTGGGACAAAGTCAGGTTTTGAGGCTGACCGTGATGGAGCCGTGACTGGCTACAGTAAATGGGAGGCACCGGTCAAAAGTCTACCTTCACACTTAGAAATACTTCTGGGGCTTTTTCTTCTGATGCCGATCTTCCACAGCAGGCCAAATTTGGAGAGGGTTTGCCAGCCGTGGTCATATCCTGGAAGCCTGGAGGTCTGGAGCTTTCAGCGGGATGAACCTGTAATTCTGTCTAATGGCATTGTACAAAAGATATTACTGGAAGGATCGACACTTGAAAACTGTGGCAGAAAGATAAAATCTATCAACACACTATCCCTCACTGCTAACAGAGCGGCATGCAGATAGATTGGTAACAGAACCGACCAACATCTCTAAGTCAGTATTGAGAGGGGCAAGAGGGCGCTCTCTGGCCACCATGAGGCATTCCCAGGAAATAGGGATATATCGCCCAAATTATTCATATCAAAGTTTTTGGCCTGAGGGCCCAAGATGGCCCACGAGAGCAGTCACCAATCAAGCAAGAAACAATTGACAGAACAGCAGGTACAACTCGCAAGGAGGTGAAATCAATTTACTACAGATATGCTCATGGAACATCAATGGGCTAAACAGCAAGTTGACCAACCAGGTCTTCATAAACTATCAAAGGTCATTTCACATCATTGCTTTTCAGTAGAAATGGCTGATAGATCCACCGCGCTTACAAGGATATTTATGTTTCTTTGCACCGGCACTCAAAAGGGCAAGATTCAGACACCTGCAGGGAGGCCTGGTGATCTATGTAAACAACACCTGCACAACCTCAGTGGATACAGTTGGTTTGACAACATCCGAATCCATTGCCATAAAAATATCCACCTCAAATGGGCCACCAGGGAATGAGCACAAGGATATAATATTAATAAATATGTATATACATCCTAATAGGAAATCCAATGATGCAAAACAATTGGCCAACTTTGTAGAGCTATGCATGGGTGAGTTTAATACGCCAGATATGATACTTACAGGGGACTTTAATTTACATCTACTTGGCTCATCGAGAGCGGCGGAAGTATCTATATATAACCTGTTATGGAATATCCTGCCACAGGGCAAAAATTCATCAGTAGACCCCACAATAATTAGCCAGCGACTTATAGAGGCTCTTGAACACCTCAACCTCAGAGCTGCGAACTGCAGAAGTATTGGAGACACGCCCCCTGCATTTACTTATCATTCATCAATCAAAAACTCACGCTGGACTATACCTTTGTGTCTCTAACCCTTTTCAACAACATTTTTTCATTCAGTATGGCCGACAAAACTGATAGTGATCACCGGCCCCAGGAGCTTATACTTCGTACAAATATGCCATGACTCATCAAATGGAAGGGCCAGCAAGGCATAACCACCACAATCAATTACAGGAAAATGAAATGTATGCATGCTATGCAAGAGAACTTCCGGCAAGCTGCAACACTTTTATTCGAATCAAGATAAGAGCCATAAAAATAATATTAATTATTCATTGTGGCAGGTGCGCTGGTCTCCAACCAACATCTCAAAACTAGCTGAATTGCAACAGCAGAAAACACGGCTGAAGCAAGCAATTTGGGAGGCCAGGAGAGATAATGAGGATACCCTTTGGGCGAGAATGCATGCGGATTCCAAGCGGAATGACAGTGCGAGAATCTGGGAGACAATAAAAAGATTCACCCGTCCATTGCATGAGTGTCTGTCTTTTAACATATCCGAGGAGGACTGGGCGACCTAAGTGGAAATCATTTTTATCAAGACAAAATCTTATCACACCCAGAAACTAGTATAGACACTATACTGTGGCCTACCACTTTCAAGCACCATCAAATGAGGAGAATGCAACATCTGAGGAATGGAATGAAGGAGAACTACCAGGAGTTATACCCTCAAATGATTACCTAACAACAATCAACAGATACCTCAAGAAGGGTAGGCAAGAAGGGGCACCGGGACCCAATGGAATACCACCAGTGCTTTAGGAACAAGATGCAGAATATTGGGCAAAAGCACTCAGCCCTCTGTTTATGAAAATAAGACAGACAGACCTACTCTGTCCATCCTGGCGGACTTCGATAATTTCGCCAATTTTTAAGTCAGGAGACAAGACTCAGACTAGGAGCTATTGTTTAGTTGCCCTCTTGGACAACGAGCCAAAAGTCTTTGTGGGCACTTTGCTTGATGAACTGCAACTTTGGGTGGAATACAATTCTATTATCCCCCTAAATCAAACTGGCTTCTCCAAATCTGTTGGGACTGTAACAAATATAACCACTAATGCTCTGTTAATCGATAAGGCTGAGACTTCAAAAATACCATTGTACTTGTGCTTTATCGACTACTGGGCGGCTTGTGATCATGTAAACCGTAACAGACTTTGGTCAAAACTGGCCGGCTGGGGCATACCCCAGGCTTTGCTAAATCTGCTAATTAATCTGCACACTCAGACCTGGGTACAAGTAAAGTTGGGGTACGGGTCAACTTTATCAAGAAAGATACCATCAACGAAAGGCCTCAAGCAAGGCTGTGTACTGGCCCGACATTTTTTAACCTGTTTCTTGCAGACCTGATCCCGCTACTAAATGCCAGTAATTCACATTCTCCAAAGATCGGGAACCTAGTACTACCATGCTTCCTTTATGCTGACAACTTAGTTTTGATCAGCCAAATGAAGGTGGGTAAAAAGCATCTTCTTAATATTACTTTTGAGTACTCCGTGGCAAATAATCTAACTATTAACTTGGTGAAAACCAAAACCATGACAATTAAAAATAACTTTAAGAAAACACCTGTCTGGTTTTGGGGCAAACCCCACATAGACTCGGCAACAGAATACAAATACCTGGGGGTGATTATCGACAAAGGTGGGCAGTTTGTACCCCAAAGGGATACAATCAAAAGGAAGGGAAACACCTTACTGCCTCAATGAGATCTCCATTCTAAACTGAACGGCCCCTCACTAACCCCATTGATTGAAGTTATACTGCACAAATTCTACCTACAATAACTTATGGGAGCGGGACGGAGAGGGGAAGGGATTTGAAGCCCCTGGTTGCTGTGTTCGCAAAAGTTTATAGAATAATTTTTGGTCTACCAAGAAGAGTCCCTCCAGCACAGATTCGGCTAGAGTTTGGTATTCAAAAACAGACTTTTGCAAGAAAAGATGTGATAGTCATCTTTTGGGATAAAGTAAGAAAATCCAAACCAGGCACCCTAAATTGGCATTTGTGGTCAGAATTACAACAGAAAGAATCAGCAGCAGCAGCAAAATACTTCGCAACTAGTCTGACCACTTTAGGTCTCACCGAAATGTGGGAAACTTCTACAAGTCATTGCCTTCTCAAAAAAGTAACAAAGAGAACAGTAAAGAATCAATCGTGGTTTGAAGACAAGGCAACCCTATCTAGAAGGTCGCACGGCTGGATGATCCTGAGCTCCTATTTCTCCCTCGCTGCACAAAAATATCTAGCTCTGGGTTTTTCCAAATCCACTAAAACAAATTCCTAAAATACAGATTTGGCCTGCTGCCATGCACAAAGCACTTTCCGCACTGGCTGAAAAACCAGTCCGATTACATTTGTCCCCTATGTGGAGCAGCACAAGAAGATATGCTGCACCTTCGATGTATGTGTAAAGAACTAACACAGGAAAGGAAACCGCTTTTAAAACCACTCTTTAATCAGAGAAGTATTCACATACGGAGGCAGGCTGTGCTGGCGTGATTTGGACCTGAGGACACGCAGCTTAACTGCCGTTTTGTAAAATTTCTGAAACAAGTGGAGAAGAAAATGCCACAATATAGAGATACTGATCACCGGCTAGAACATCAATATAGATAAAAAGCATAAGTCGGACGCTGATAAAAAAAAAAATGTTTCTTTTACCAATGAATTGTAAAGATCAATTAGTTTGCACTGATTTTAACAGATTTTTAGTAAACTGGTTGTATTACTTTAAAAATTGATGAAATGTAATGCGAAGTTTTGTGGCAATGGTTTTAGGTAACTGTGCTAAATAAAATAAATACATATATACAAATACATACTGTCTGGCCGCCGTTGAAGGTAGTCTGCTTGACTCTTGAGGTTGGGTCGGTCACCTCATTGAGCCTTTTCACAAAAGTTCTCCAAACGTCCGGGGGTTCTTCCCGAAGGTCTCCTTGCAAGTTCAAAGTGTCCAAAACGCCTAGGATGTCTGGACTACAATCCCCACAATTCACCTGGCCAAATCCTTAAAAAGTCTACTGGACACACTCCAGGATGGGGACTCTTGGTGGAGATGATGCAGTTGGGCTCTGTTAAAGCTTGCAGGGAGCCCACTCCTTAATTTTTCTTGAAGCAAGGCACAGTCTCCAGGGCTGTGGAGCTAGATTGTGCAGCAGACCCACTCATTCATAGTCCAGATCTTTGGGTGCAGATCCAGATTCCAGCAGGGCAGTCCTTTTCCTTTTAGTTTCAGGGAGCAGATAGGCGAGACTATGAAGCTCCCTTATTTATTCAGTGTTCTTTGGCAACAAACAGGGGGCATCTCTGTCAATTGAGGTGCTGGGTGCCACCCAAAAGCATAACTTTCTCCAAAGTATGGCATATTCTTGCCCCACAAAGAACTGCACTTCCTAAACCCAACATGGACGATTTCTCTGCAGAGAAGTAAGCACTAGCTAAACCAATCCAGTGTTGCTCATTTCCATTAGCTCTCCTCCCGCTGACCTCTGCAAATATCTTTCCTAAACCTGTCATCTGGCTGGAGCACAGATGTGGGGGTAGGTAGGCCTGGCATATCTTACTGATCTGCTCTTTGAGCTCAGTTTGATTTACCCAGCCCCTTCTGCAGGACCGATCCTCCTCAGCCACATAGCTCTCTTCATCAAATAACCGCTGCTCCTGCCTGGCTACTTATCACATAATCATACATAATCATAGCAGTCTGGCTAAGCCTGTTAAGGCTGACCACTAGAAGGCTAGATGTTGGCTTACAGAAGGGAACGATTAATAACTTCTCTACTGTAGCTTTTATGATGAATTCAACAGTGATAAGTTGTTGCATTTATCAATAGCAATATTTAAGTTCTTGAATGAAATGTACTCCTTTCCTAGAAATATTTATACCCATATAAAATTTGCAATGTTAGCCTATGGAGCTAAGTATCTGCAATGGGGAAAAATTAAATTGGCATTTTTCCCCCCATCAGGGCAAATAAAACCTATTTTATAAAGTCCCTGCTCATAGCTACAGGCCCCTCACTCCTGGGACATTAGAGGGTGCCTAATATGTAAATATAAGGTAGATTATCTATTTTAAAGTGCCAATACCACCGAAGTTGAGTTTTCACACTGTTGTACTTTTAAAAACATTCTGCAAGGCCAGGTTGCCTTTAAAATGACAACAGGCACTCCTGCAAGTGCAGAAAATCTTCCGTCTTTTAAACTTCCATGCCCTACTACATACTAGGGACTTATAGGTAGTTTAAACCCCCTAGCCCTCCTATATACTAGGGACTTATAAGTAATGTTAATAACAATTGTGAGAATGTTCTTTTAAAGACAGGCTGCAAAGCAAGGGCGCCTTTAAAATGACAGCAGGCACTCAGCAGTGTACACATGCAAGTGCTTGAAATCTGCTGGGCCTTTAAAGCTAAATGCCCTAATATACATTAGGGACCTATAGGTAGAATGACAGCCCTGGTCCTGTTATCTACTAAGGACTTATAATGTCTGCCATTGTCAATTGTAAGTGTACCCTATTACATGTACCTTTGTACACATTGCGCTGGCCCTGGGCCTCATTAGCATAGCCCAGGGTACTGTCAGTTAGTTAACACCAGTATCATTGAGCTAAAAATGAGGGTGAACAGGGCAAAAGGATGACTTTCTAACATGCTGTTGCTCTTCCAAATGAAATGTGATGGCTAGCTAATCTGCACCCTGGTAGTCCTCACCAGCTAAGTGGAAAAACCTGGAAAGTCTATCCGCATTGGCATCCCCAGGTCAGTGTTTACTGTGACGTCCATCCCCTATAGTGAAATGAACCACCTAATTAGCTTGGGATTCTCCTCTCTCATCTGCATGAGCCACCAGAGATGTCTGTGGTCAGTTTGAACATCACATTTTTCAGGAACCAAACCACAGCAATGGCTTTCCTCTCAATGACACTTCATCTTTGCTCTCTTTGGAGAAGATGCCTTCTAATAAAGGCAACTGGCTGATCAAGGCCCTCATTTACATGTGCCAACACGGCATCAATCCCTTGTTCTGAAGCATCTGTCTGAACCACAAATTCATTTGTGTAGTCGAGGGGCTAGGAACACTGGTGCTCACCACATGGCCTTCAACACTCCGAATGAGGCTTTCTGATACTCTGGGGTCTTCTACATAACCTTCTTTGGCCTCTTCTTAGAAGAAAGTTCTGTCAGCGGAGCCACAATGGTCCCATAATCCTGAGCAAATCTTCTATAGTTCCCAGTCAGACCGAGGAATGCTTGAATTTGGTCTGGGTAGTAAGAGCTATCCAATCCAAAATGGTTTGGATTTTGGCCAGGGGAGGCTGTACATGGCCTTCACCTACCAGGTGGGCCATGCACACCGCAGAACTCTGCCCTATTTGGCACTTGCTGGCCTTAATAGTCAGACCTACTTGCTGCATGGGCTGAAGCACATCTCTCAGAGGGTTTAAGTGATCCTCTTGGGGGGAACTGTACACAGCTTTGTCATCCAGATAAGCTGCATTGAACTGCTCCAACCCAAACAGGACCCTGTTCACCGATCTTTGGAAGATGGCAGGGGCATTTTGTAAGTCAAAGGGTGTTACTTTGAACTGGTAATGCCCCTCTGGTGTGGGGAGTGCTGACCTCTCATTTTCCCCATCAGTGAGGGCAAACTATCAGTAGCCTGAAGTCAAATCGAATATACTCAGATACTTAGCAGCCCCTTCCTATCAATTAGCTCGTCAGCTCTAGGTATAGGGTGAGCATTAGTCTTAGCAACTACATTCAGTCCTCTGTAGTCCACGCAGAACCTTAATGCCTTCTTTCCCCCCTGGGTATCTCGTTTGTTTACCAGCACTATTGGACTGTCAGAGGGCTCAATTACCCAAACTCCAGCATTTTAGCCACCTAAGCCTTGATGCTGGTTCTGTACTTGTCAATCAACCGGTATAGTTTATTTTTGTCAGGTAGGCTTTCACTAGTGTCAATGATGCATACACCAATCAGTGGTACCTGGGGTCAAACAGAACAGACCAGCAAACTGCCCCAGCACCTGCTTGCAGTATCTATGCTGCTGTGCTGTCAGTTTGGGAGAGAGTACATCTCCCTCCACTGACCCATCTTGCAAATTGTTGGAGAGGAGGTTGGGCACTGGTTCAGTCTCATCCTCTTGTCCCTAATCTGTGACAGTAACATGGTGTCGGCCCTGTCATAGTAGGGTTTCAATCTTTTGATATGAAGGACCCAATGAGGGTTCCTTATCATGTGTGAAGGTTGACCAGGTAGGTAACCTCACCCTTTTCTCAATTATTGGATATGGTCTAGTGCACTTGTCATGGAGTGCCCTGGGAAGTACAGGCTCCAATACCCACACCAGCTGTCCTTGAGTATACTCAGGCATTGCAGCCTTTTGATCATACTAGTACTTCATGAGCTCCTGGCTGCCCCCAGTTTCCTGTCTGCCTTGTACATGTACTCTACCTTGTGAGATCTCAGGGCTAGCGCACAGTCCACCACATTGTCCTTTCCTTCCTTAAGAGGCTTCTCCAAAGAGTCTTTCAGTAAGTACTATGCCTCCCTCACAGGGTGACCAAACACAGCTCAAAGAGACTGAAACCAAGCTCCTTTTTGTGAGACTTCCCGGTAGGCAAACAGTAGACATGAGTGGTGAACATCCTATCGCCTCCTGATTTTTTCAGACAAACCATTGATCATGCACTTTAGTGTCTGATTGAACGTTTACACCAGACCATTTGTCTGGGGGGATATTCAGTGGTAACCATATAGGTAACACCACATTCATCCCACATTGATGTCAGATAGGGGCAGTAACATCATGTCCAGCTATCTGAAACAACCTCCTTTGGGAGCCCCACTCTGGTGAACACACCAAGTAATACCCTATCCTCTGAAGAGCAGTTACTGTCCCAAGAGTATTAACTTAGGCTATATTGTGGTGTGGTCCACTACCACCACTTATACTTATTCCCTGATGCATTTCGGGGTTGTAGGGGACCAACAATGTCCATATCCAGCCTCTCAAAGGGAGTTCCAACCACTGCCGTTGGTATCAAGAGAGCCTTTGACTTGCTCCTTGTCTTTCCACTGGCCTGACAGGTGACACAGGAGCTAGAGAACTCCTTTACCTTCTCTGACCTATGGGTCCAGTAGAAATGGTTCACTAACCAGTTCCAAGTCTTGTTCTCACCCAAATGACGTGCCAAGGGAATATCATGACTGAAAGTCAGGATGAATTCTCTGTACTTTTGGGGCACCACCAACCTCCATGATGACGCCTCCCTTAAAGTTTCTGTCCTCAGTATAAAGCAGTCCATCTTCCCAGTAGAATCTGTGGAACCCACTGTGATCCCATTCCTCTTGCTTTAAGGCAATCCACCTCAAGGATGGAGCAGTCTCTATGCCCCTGACAAAACCCCTTTCTGGAGGGTCCACCGGCTCCTGTCAGTTCTGCCAAGTTTGACAGCTCTGGCAGGGATGGAGTCCTTTCCTCAGAGGCCTGATCCTCCCCTTCAGTGTCTGATTCATGTTGCACCTCTGGAGTTCCCTGGACTGACTCACCAAACCCAGAGCCCTAGTCCATGGATGCTTGGCCCATTGTTCCAGCGTCCAAGTGTCCATCATTTCCCTTCCGGCTAGTCTGTGACCTGGTCACAGCACATACCCACTTGGGGAGTTCCAATATTCTCATATGGATGCCTCTCTCCACCTCTGACCATACAGATGCTTCCAAATCCTTTCCTAGCAAACCATGCACTGGGAGTGCAGGAGGCACTACTACCTTCATAGGGCCAGTCACACCTCCCCATTCCAAATCCACCATAGCCATTGGATGGAGTTTGGTTCTGCTATCTGCATAAGTCACCTGGTGAAACTCACCAGGTTGGATTTCATTTATAGACACCAGTGAGTTCATGACCATAGTCACACTGGCTCCTGTGTATCTGAGCCTCAACCTCAGTTCCATTGATGGAAGGCCTCTGCCTGCACTTATCCATGTTTGGAGGTAAGGTGGCCAGGGTTTCAATATCCACCCTACCGAGGTTCACGAAGTTTGCCTCTGTCCCTTCCTACCCATCTCTGGGGCACTCTCTGCCCCACACTTAAACTAGCAATCCCTGGGGGCTGCCCACCAGTGGGGGTCTTCTTGGTGCAGACGGCAGGTCTTTATTGGCTCCCTGGCTGATTAGTCAAAGCACTTTCCCACCTGTGAGGGATAAAATAACCTACCATTCTTTCCCTGATATCCCCTCCCCTTTAAGTTGGAGCGGCTTGGGTCCCCTCCTCTTTGTTCAGGTTTTTGTGGGCCTTTTGAGGACACCTTCTGTTCTTTTTGTTCTTTTCCCTGGACTTTCCTCAGGGGGACCTGTACTCCATTCTTCTGATCTACCCCCAATAAAGCTATCAGTCAATTAGCCCCCTGTCCAACCTATGTGAGGCCCGTTCAAATCCTGGAAGTCTGGAGCTTTCACCTGGATGAACATGAAATCCAGGCCGGGTTGCGGTAGAACGTAGAGTGCTTGACTCTCGATTTGGTCGGTCGCTCAAAGCTTTTTTGCAAAATTTATCCTAACTTCTCTATACTTCATGAGATGCTTTATGAAGGTCTCCTTGCAGGTTTAAATTGTCCAAAATACCAATTCAAAGGTCTGGAATCTCCTAGATGGTCCCTGGGATGTCTATACTACAACCCCCACAATGCACCTGGCCAAATCCTTTAACTCGTTCGCTGCTGCCGTCGGCCGTTGGACGTCGCGTGAGATACCTCCCTGGAGCTGCGCACGTCCAACGGCCGACGCGGCCGCACCCGTTTCTTCATACGTTCAGCACTGGCGCTGAACGTTCGAAGCAAGAAACGGGTTAAATTCCACTGGAAGTACTTCAGTATGGCTACTCTTGGTGGAGATGATGCAGGTGGGCTCTGTTAACCTATAACTTTCAGGGTGTCCACTCCTTAATCCTTCTTGAAGCAAGGCACAGTCCCCAGGGCTGTAATAGCAGATTGTGCATCAAGTGCTGTCATTCAGAGTGCAGGCCCTGGGGTGCAGATTCAGATTCCAGCAGGGTATCCCTTCTTTTCATTGTAGTTTCAGGCAGCAGATATGGGAGAATATGAAGATGTCACATATTTATTCAGTGTTCTGTGGAGACAAGCAGGTGGCACTTCTGTCCAATGAGATGCTGGGTGCCACCCAAAAGCATGACAACTTCCTCCAAAGTGTGGCCTCTTCTTGTCCCACAAAACACTGCCTTTTCAAAATCCAGTATGGACGATTTCCCTCCAGAGGAGTTAAAGCTAGCTAAACAAACCCACAGTCTAGCCCATTTTCATTAGCTCTCCTCCTCCTGACCTCTGACAAATTCCTGTCCTAAGTCTGCCAACTGTCTGGGGCACAGGGTATGCGGGTAGATACGCCTGGCCTTCCTTACTGATCTTCTCTTTTTTAGCTCAATTTTATTTACCCAGCCCCCTCTACAGGACCCATCTTCACCAGCTGCAGATCTCTCTCTATCAGATAATCTATGCTCCTGCCAGGCCACTTATCACCTAATAAAAGCAGCCTGGGTAAGCCTGTTAAGGCTGACTAATCAGCAGAGACCACTAGAAGGCTGGATTTTGGCTTACAGAAGAGAAAGTTCTATAACTTCTCTTTGGTACTGATAGAGCGCGCAGGTCACCCGACTAAATTGTTACCATATATACGCCTGGGCCCATAATTCAATTCACCATATTTATTTAATCGGGTAACCTACACTCTAACTATCAGTTCTTTAATCTTACCAATTCCTGTTGGTTCCTATACCATTAACTTACCAATCCTTGTCACTGGTACCCATGACCACAATGGATCAGGGAGTTAGTTGTAAAGAAAGGCAGTCAAATAACATTTATAACATTTGCACTCTTTATAATAACCACAGACTCGAGAAGTTTTGAAAACCTTTATCTAATCTGAAAGCATAAGGTTTACAGCAAGCAAACTATCGATAACCAGAATCAAAAAAAGAGTATAACCATGTAAAAGATATATTATGCCAACCATTTAGAATGCTAAAGGGAAGGTAAGAACAGGGAACATACTGTAGCGAACTCACAGAAATCAGACTTGAATGGATTATTTAAAGGACGGGGTAGATAAGGGACATGCTAATAGTCATGGTTTAATCTCTTCTACGGATGGGTGAGAGAAAAGGAACACAAATTTTGATGACGACACTGATTTAACCATGAAGCTAAGGGAAAGATAAAAATATGGAACACGCTAGAAATTCAAAATAAACGCTTTAATTTGGCTAAAGGAGGGTAAAGAAAAGGAACATCTGAATTTCATGAACAGTTCTTTATATTCAGTTCTAAAGGATAGGAGAAAATTGGGTCATACTAAAATAGCAAGAATCAAGATTTAATAATGTCTCACAAGGAGGGGAAGAGAAAAAGGAACATGTGCAATAGTAACTTTGCGCAAGGGTACGTTATGTTTCCCACACAGATTTATATTTACTTAGAACGGACTGAAGACCAACCCTGGCGAGGGGTCAGTTAAAAGGACAGAAGGAAACCCCAAGGAATGAAGTTGCCAGTAGGCCAGCAGGTGCAGTATGGAAACCAGGACAGGGTGGACCAGATTAGGATCAGAACCGGACCACCAAAGTTGATAACCCAGAACCCCTGATTGGTTCAGCGAGTCTGTCTGACAGAGTGGTCCGCAGCACCTCTGTTCTCGATCAGCTATTTAGTGCGTTGGGTCAGTGACAGGTCAGCTATTCGGAAAAGTCGGACAATTTCTCTAGCTAAACCTAGGCTAGTTATACTGTTTTCCAGGTCAGTGTACCACCCCCCAACGTTGCAAGTGTAAGGATCCTCAATTCCGATTGGACAGAAGAAAAGGACAGGTCATCATACCACTTAATATTTGAGCTTTCTCAGGCTCCTCATTAGAATTTTCATACACGCCCCTTGAATTTCAGGTTCTCATGACATATGCTTTACACATAACAATGGTGAATTTAACATTGTATACAATGTAATAGTTTTAGTACAGTTCAGCTTCTTCGACTAGGTGAGAGTTGTCTTCCCAGGCGCATCTTGGCTGGTGTTGCCAACTGGTTGGATTTCAAAGATCACCGCTGTGGAGATTCGCAGATCTCGCGCAGACGCAGTTTCAACCAAGATGGAGTGCAGCAAGGGCCAATAGGCCACATTTCGCAATGTACCATGAAATGGAAAAGAAACAGTTTTAGAACACAGAAAAAATGAATACACTGTACACCATGAACTTCTACTCCATTCCCATTACTTTATAAAAAACTATAGCATTAAGGTTAAGCAGAACGAACAGCATAGCAAAAGCAGTAATGCAAGCTTCTCGCATGTGAGAACACAAAGCAGTCATTTTAGCTCTAATGCGCAAATGCGAACAGATTCCCCCCAGAACTGCGAATCCGTCACGTCACATGAGTATGACCGACGCATGCGCAGTAGAAATTCCCGCGTAGCAGCAGCCATTTTAGTATGCAAGCGTATTAGAGTTAGTAAACACATAAGCAAGCTTCACTCGGACACCCCAAAAGTGTCGGAAAAGGGGAAAATTAATAAGACAAACATATTGATTATTTAATTAACGTTACTTGAGGTTCATGAGTTCAAGCAAGTTGCTTTACATGTGAATACTTGCTCCATCAGTACTAGTTATGATAAATTCAACAATGGCAAGTGGTTGTATTTATCAATACCAATCATTCAAGTCCTTGAATGAAATGTACTCATGTTCTAGCAATAGTTATAACTTAATAAAATATTGCAATGTTAGCCTATGGAGCTAAGTATCTGCAATTGGGAAACATGGAATGGGCATTTATTTCCCCTACCAGGGCAAATAAAACATCTTTTGTAAGGTCCCAGCTTATAGCTATATTACCACACACCCATGGGACACCTAGGGGAGACCTGGGGGTACCTAATCTTTAAACATAAGGTATATTATCACTTTTAAATTGCCCATACTACCAGAGTCAAGTTAGCACACAATTTTCCTTTTAAAGACAGTCTGCAAAGCCAGGCTGCCTTTAAAATGACAGCAGGCACTCAGCAGTGCACACATGCAAGTGTGGGAAATCTTCTGTCCTCTAAATGTCCATGCCCTATTACATACAAGGGACTTATAGGGGCTGTCAATACCAATTGTGAGAATTTACTTTTAAAGACAGGCTGCAAAGCAGGGTTGCTTTTAAAAGAACAGCAGGCACACCGCATCTGCTGGGACTCTAAACCTCGATGCCCTAATATATACTAGGGACTTATGAGTAAATTATACTCCATGACTCCATTATCTGCTAGAGACTTATAGGGTCTGTCATTGCCAATTGTAAGTGTACTTAATATAAACAGTGGAAAGAAAGGTTACAGTTCTTTTATCTTCTTTTTCCTCCTCTCCTCCAATAGGCTTTTGATTCTTCTTGAGAACAATCTCGTCCTGTTCTTTCCCACGTTTCTTCACAATAGGCTTAGGAAGAATTAGCTTGAAGTATGAAACATTATTAAAACTGTCTACGTATAAGGCCTTTAGAATCTTAAACCTACTTTCCCATGGGTATGAGCAAATTTTAACCTTCTAAAGAAATAAAATGGTATGTTAGGCTACACAATAGACTGTATGAAATAGAAACATCAATTGTCTCAAATTTTGTTCAGCACCACATTACTTCATTATAAATCGGAAAAGAAATAGGTTAAACTATTAACATTTTCTATTCGTGCATTGTATTTATTGTGAAATAAAATCATGTCATTCTATTCAATGATAATGTGTTTCTAGCAAAAGATGTCAAGATGTTAATATTAATCAAGTACATTCTGCAATGTGTTGTGATACTTTAAAAAAAACAAATGTCAAGGCAACTTTGACTTTCAATCATTTTGGGCACATCTTAGCTATTTAACTTTGCTGCTTGTGAATGAAGTTTCTTTAAACATTTTGTGGTCAAGTATTAGTAAGTATGGTTATTTACTACATTTTTGCATGTTTTAAGACTGTCAAGTATCTTTAACTGTATTATTTTGCATTTTTATAAAACTCCTTCTCAATCCCCCTCTCCCCCCACCCCTCTGATGGTTATCTGAATCATCACATTTTGCAAGTAACTTCTGTTCAGTGGGCACTCATCATCAGTTCTGTCTTGTTTTTTTCTTTTCAAACTTTTGAATTTCAAGGATTTTCTATATTCGTCATTGAGACAATTATTTAATGCTAGTTCTTTTTCTGTTATCTTTCTCATTTCTCTGCTCTTTCTTCTGTTAGTGCAATATCTACAGCCTTTGAACAATGCAAATAGGAAAAGTAAACAAAGCCCTATAATTAGAATTGGCATAAGAATAGCATTCACGATTCTCCCTCCTGCCTTTGTAAACAAGTTTCCAATTGTGTGAGTTCAGTTTCCAAAGTTTTCTAAGATACTACAGACCTGATTACAATGCGGTTAGGAATGGCTCCAACCCTCATTTGGAGCAATCCTAACCGCATCGTAATCACCTGTTTGTAATCATTTACGACCGACCCATTTCGATGGAGTTGGTCGTAGATTTTTACACAGGGAAGTTCTGAATGGCTGATGACGAGCTCAGAGAGCCTGTCAACCATTCGGAAGGCCTGCAGTAATCCCTCGGCCAGCTCTTTCTGGACGAGAGATTACGATGGCAGCTTCACACTGCCTTTCTGTGATGGCCTTTCAGACACAAAGGCATTGGGAACCTATCTTTTGGGGGCCCCTGCAGGGCGCCATGGGTGAAAGCCTACTGCATGGTGGCCTAGGGGGCTTCATATGTGCCCCCCTGTTGATCCATTCATCTGGGGGCATGCACCTTGAGTTGCCTGCTATGGGGTGCAGGGATGAATTGCATCTCTACTCTTTGCTATTAGAGCATGTATTCCATTTGGAATGCATGCACCCATAGCAAAGTATAGGATTTCATCTGAACAGTGTTCGGTCACATTCTTATTGCTGGGCTGTGACCGAAAGCAGGAGGTCATTCGGTTCCATTTCCAGAGCTTTGTCAGACGGACTCCAGTGCGACCGTCATCGCGATCGGGCCCTAGGTGTCCATAACTCCTCTAGTTCAGATTTTAGCTATGAAATGTTCTCTGCAAATTCTTGAATTTTCTTACGGGAATTTATGAACAGCAATGCTGATTTTTCAGCATTTGTCAGACTCCTCCTTTCTCTGCATGGCGTTTTTGCAAACACCATATATCTAATTGCTACAAGTTTAGCGTTTAACACTCATAAAGCTCCAAAAGTACTAGTTGGCAGCTTGTTGACAATGGAGCTTTCTGATCTTTTCATCATTCAGTATGACTGCTACAGGTGGAATAATTCCTCACAAAAATCTCCCACTAACTGATTTCCATCTTGTTTACTTGGGGTGTGTCTGTATGCAGTTGTCATTGTTAATGCATCAGTACATAGTACACCTTTGAAAATAATATATCTACTTAGCAAATACCCTCCCAATCAGTAGTTAACTGAAAGAATGAGTCTTGTTCTCACACAAAAAAAACTCAGGGAATTGCGGATTATTCTCCTTGTAAATTTTGCGACATGCCTCTGTATAGCTGGCCTGGTATATGATGTCCACTAATGTAAGTGGGTACCTTGCACCAATCTAGACAACTCTTATGGTGAATTAAGAGGTCTTGGACAACCGTAGAAGCTCTCTAACTGGTACCTGTGGAGAGCAGCCTTCAGGCTTAGTCTTGAATGAGTGAGAAACAACTTGTTTTACCAGAATGCAATCTTATAGTATATATTAAATGAAAAAGAACCTCACGAAGTATTTATAAAAATATGTGTTTATTATATAACACTAACTAGTATGTTACAGTATCTCCCACACTGAGATAGACACAAAGCACACAATACTTTAGCAAAGAGATCACAGTAAATAAGACTAATACACAGTAGGTTCCAGGGGGTACCAAACCATATACTAAGAAAGTGATATAATTACCATGACTCAAGTCAGGACAATGTCGAGAGGCTGTAGAATCACTGGAGACCCAAGGAGCCACCCAAGGTAAGTGGATAGGGAACCCATGGTGGATGCATGCAACGTGGGAACATGACTGCAGGCTCGTACAACTCTGTGTGTAAGTCACGGTTGGATTTTTAAAGATTAAGGACCCTTACCAGTGGACCCAGAAGAAACTCAGTGGAAGAGAGAAGGTTGGGGAGTCACCCCACCCATGGATACCCTAGTACCCACGTTACCTACACCAGGGAAACCAAGTGCATTGGGGTGAAGTGGTGTCGGAAACCTCCATCGAATCCAATGGAGGACTTGAGGACAGTGCCGCTGCTGGAAGAGGAGAAAGTGTCCGTAGGAATCCAAACATGGATTCTTTATGAAGAGTACCTGAAGGGGACAGAGTCCGGGTAACTTGGAAGTGACCAGGGGCTCAGTAGGTGAAAGCCCACTGATGTCGGGTGCTTCAGGAAAGTTGTTGATGTTCTTGACTCTGCAGCTGTGGAGACCAGGTGATGCTTAGGATGACCAGGAGCCAGATAAGAGCTGTCCCACGAAGGATATCGAGTGCTAAGGGGTGGGTGTCTGGCTGGAGCACCAATAAGCTTTGGCAAATGCAACCCATGCAGGAAGTCAAGAAGTTGCAAAGAGGGGGCCTGCAGGGTCCAGGAGACTCAACAAGAGAAGGGGAGAAGGGGCAGGCCTAGAGCAATTGAGGGAGCCCAAAGAAGACGTAAATGACCCTCTACAGGCCGAAGACACTGGAGTTGCAGGAGAACCTCATGCAGCTTTACAAAACAGCAGGGCAGGAAACCCAACTTGTGGTGTGGCCTAAGAACTTTGTAGGAGAAGTTAGCAGAGGTTGGGGCTACTTGGAGCCTAATGCACTTGTTGCAGAATTGCCAACAAGCATTTGACCTTGCAAAAGTATGCGGTGCACATGGGTTCAGGTATTGCAGCCCCCACAAGGGATACTGGCCTCAAACTCAGTGAGAGGACAGCTCAGGCCTCGAGGAACGTAGAAACCCATGACCTGTGAAGCTGAATCCTTTGGAGTCCTCATGAGCTTGGGATCAGCAGACCAGTCAGCAGTGTTGTGGTGCCTGCGAATGCAGAGATGTGACTCCTTCACGTCAAGGGAAATTCCATCAAGTGTCTTTGATGCTCCACAGGCCTTGGAGGGATTCTGTATGAAGAACGGATACAGACAAGCAGTGAGAAAATAAGTTCAGGTCACACATGAACAAGGTGTCAATCAAGTGATAGCTTTAAAAGTTCCAAAAATGTCAATGTTCAATCTCCAGTGTATTCATTCTTGTTTTATTCAATGGTACAAACGAAAACCAGCCGACACGTGATTCGTCGCCACTGGGAGTTATCCCACGACTTCCTCAGGGCTTTTAGAAGTGGTGATAGTATTGGCTTCGAATGCTCTGCCAGTAATAATTTCAACCCGGCTGGTGACTATGTTTCACATATGAGAATGACCAAAGTCTGAAATCATGTGGAAATGCGATCTTCATATGAACGAGCTGCCGGTGATAATTCCAACCCGGCTGCTGTCGTTTTGAGTTAAGGGTAAAAAGGTCCAAGGAATATATACGGTACAGTAAACACCAAAGTTTATGGTACACCAGTAGTAGACAGTATATATATCTGTCGGCAAAGTTCTATAGCCTAAAAGCTGTGGTATCAAACAGCAGTTTCTATGGCCCTTGAAACAAAATTTTAGGGCATGCTGTATATCATAGTCAAAAAGAATATCATCCGTATTACTTCAGCGATTACGCTGAGGTTGTTTTCAAATGTTTTCGTGGAGCATACAGACACTGCCGAAGGTGCGCTGTGAGCCTCGGATAGCACGAAGAGTCGTCCGTGTCTCTACTAGCAGGTGCACTGTAGCGTTGCCCTGCCGGTGTGTGCGGAGCGATTTCCGGGTCTCGGCAACATTTAGAACCAAGCACCCCGCCTTCAGGATTGTCAAGGCCTGCTATAGGGGTGCCTTATAGATTTTAAGTGTAGTGACCCTTGGACATAGTAAACCTATATCCAAAGTAAGTGGTTCATGCAGCAGCTTACACAGGCTGCAATGGCAGGCCTGTAGTTCCATTTTGCATGACCTCACAAGGGTGGCATAATAAATGCTTCAGCCCATGGGAGGCCTCTGGGGTACCTATGCCCTGGATACATTTACTAGGGACTGACCAGGCTACACCAGTATCCAATCTGGAGTGTACCTGAGTACATAACATAACTAATTTAGGGAGAAAGCAGATAGATTGGGGTCCTGATTAGCAGGATCCCAGTCAACTAACCAATACAGTATAACATGAAGCAAAAAGTCGGGGTAACTATAAGAAGCAGATTCTACTTTCCTACAGCTTCTTTTTCAAGATCTGATTAGAACTGGAAGTACTCTGTATACCCTTGTGGGACTCTGCACCATGCAACAACTCTCTGCCAGAATACAAAGGAAAAGCAATACTTGCTATTCTCATATAATGGTACTCAGAAAATAACTTGGCAGAGATCAATAACAGCATTTCATTCTGCAGTGAACAGAATTTGAACAAGTATAGCGGCTAGATTTGCTACCACAGAACAACAATATTTTCATTTTTCAAAGCTCCTGCGCAATCCAATATTTAACATTGGGCTACTGTAAACCTATTATCGGAGAGTTGCATGGACTCCCATAATAATTACCTCAAAACCCCTTTTGCTCTTTAATTACAGGTGTTATTCCTGCAATTGTCTCTGGTGTCAAATTGTATGATGGTGTCGAATATCAAATATCAAATCGAGCTTTATTCGATCATATACATATTATCATAAAAGCAAACATCAAAATCTATAAAAAAGATACATCACAATATAAAAATACAGATCTCAAGGGAATGATAAAACTGTACATTTTAAAATATTTATACAAAAAAGGTTTAAAAGGGGGAAAGCCCGTCAGGGATCAAAAAACATACTTTTCCTCAGCCACACAGCTTTATCCAAAAAGCTAGAAACCCTCCAAGCCACAATGGTGTTTTTGGATAGACTGCATTTGGCTTTAGTGTGATTGGACTGGTTCTACACCTCTGATTAGTTCAATATCCTTTCCTCTAAAGTCCCACACTACTGTGTAAACTGTTTCTTTTAAATCCAGAGGTAATTCTTCAATAGTTCTCACTGTTAACAACCCTACAGCTGAATCTAGTTGAGGCATCTTGAACTCAACATCCTCATCAGTAGCGGTTTCCGTTCGAGGGCGTCAGGGCTCCACCCCCGTTTGCATTCATGGTCAAAAAGAAAGCATTGATGCAACGCTAAAACTGCTTCTTTAAATAAGAAAATAGCTCATACACAAAATGTGTAAACATTTAATTATATTGCTGGGCCTACTGTACACTCTCATTCATTGTACTTGTGGCTGTGATGACAGTGACTTGACGTTTTTTTCCCAAATAAGCTCCCCTGGGCGGTCCCAAAGTCTACAGCATGGGAACTCATAGTACGGCCCGCGGGCCGGTGGAGGCCCGGCTAGCCTTCCTCGGCGGCCCGCGGACCTTGCACTTGCAAACATCGTACCCATGTATTATTATTATTTTTTTTTAGAGAGTGTCTGCTGCAGCGCGACTCTGATAGTCTCTGCTGCTCTGTGGGCGTCGGGCGATTCTCGCATAGCCAGAGTGGAGCTGCGGGGGCCTAAGATGAGGTGAAATAAAACAAAGCCTCATTAGCATGCAAATGGCCTTTAACGACCTGTGAAGTGCTTGGGTGCGGCTGTGTGTGTGTGTGTGTGTGTGTGCACCTGGAAGCTGTCTCAGCCCCGGCTGACACGCAGGTAGGGTGAGATGACAGACGGTGACAGAGGGAGGTAGAGAGAGGGAGGGAGGGAGAGAGAGAGGGAGGGAGAGAGGGAGTGATAGAGGGGGAGAGCGAGGAAGAGAGGGAGTGAGAGAGGGGGAGGGCGATGAAGAGAGTGAGACGGAGAGTGAGAGAGGGAGGGGGAGGGAGGGAGGGGGGAGTGAGGGAGGGGGGAGTGAGGGAGGGTGGTGTGAGAGTGGGGGGAGTGGGAGAGGGGGGAGTGAGAGGGGGGAGTGAGGGAGTGAGTGAGAGAGGGAGGGAGAGAGAGACAGACAGAGGGAAGGAGACAGAGAGAGACAGATAGACAGAGGGAGGGATGGAGAGAGGGAGCGAGGGAGAGAGGGAGCGAGGGAGTGAGGGGGGAGAGAGGGAGAGGGAGCGAGAGAGGGAGGGAGAGGGAGAGGGAGCGAGAGAGGTAGGGAGTGAGAGAGGGAGCAAGAGAGGTAGGGAGGGAGAGAGGGAGGGAGCGAGAGAGGGAGTGAGGGAGAGAGGGAGAGAGGGAGGGAGGGAGAGGGAGGGAGGGAGAGAGGGAGAGGGAGAGAGGGAGGGAGAGAGGGAGCAGGAGAGGTAGGGAGGGAGAGAGGGAGGGAGCGAGAGAGGGAGTGAGGGAGAGAGGGAGAGAGGGAGGGAGGGAGAGGGAGGGAGGGAGAGAGGGAGAGGGAGAGAGGGAGGGAGAGAGGGAGCAGGAGAGGGAGCAAGAGAGGGAGCAAGAGAGGGAGCAAGAGAGGGAGGGAGGGAGGGAGAGAGGGAGGGAGAGAGGGAGGGAGGGAGAGAGGGAGAGAGGGAGCAAGGGAGAGAGGGAGGGAGAGAGGGAGGGAGAGAGGGAGCGGGAGAGGGAGCAAGCGAGGGAGCAAGAGAGGGAGGGAGTGAGAGAGGGAGTGAGAAAGGGAGAGAGGGAGCAAGGGAGAGAGGGAGAGAGAGAGAGAAAGAGAGGGGGAGAGAGAGAGGGAGTGAGGGAGAGTGAGAGAGGGAGTGAGAGTGAGAGTGAGAGAGAGAGAGGAGTGAGAGAGAGTGGAGTGAGAGAGGGAGTGAGAGAGAGAGACAGAGAGAGGGAGAGGGAAGGGGCGAGGGGGGGAAGGAACGAGGGAGGGAGGGAGAGAGGGAGCGAGAGAGGGAGTGAGGGAGGGAGAGAGGGAGGGAGAGAGGGAACAAGGGAGGGAGTGAGAGAGAGGAAGTGAGGGAGAGGGAGGGAGAGAGAGAGAGGGAGTGAGAGAGACAGACAGAGGGAGGGAGAGGGAGGGAGCGAGGGAGGGAGAGAGAGAGGGAGTGAGAGACAGAGGGAGTGAGAGAGGGAGTGAGAAAGAGAGAGGGAGTGAGAAAGAGAGAGGGAGTGAGAGAGAGACAGACAGAGGGAGGGAGAGGGAGGGAGCGAGGGAGGGTGGGTGGGAGTGAGGGAGGGGGAGAGAGAGGGAGAGAGGGAGCGAGACAGGCAGCGAGGGAGCGAGACAGGGAGCGAGGGAGTGAGACAGGGAGCGAGGCAGCGAGAGAGGGAGGGAGGGAGAGAGGGGGTGAGAGAGGGAGCGAGAGAAGGAGGAGAGAGGGAGGGAGAGAGGAAGAGAGAGCGAGAGAGGGAGCGAGGGAGGGAGAGAGATGTGTGTATGCCGGGTCTGGTGGCTCAGTGGATGAAGGCATCCGCTGCAGGTACCTGTGATCAACCTCATGGTCATAGTTTTTGTTTGTTGATCTAGCCCGCCCCCTCCGCCACTGACCCCGCCCCCACCGGTGCGGCCCTCGGACACAAACCACACTGTAAATTTGCCCCCTGAGAGAAATTTTGTGAGTACCCATGGTCTACAGCATATGCCTGGCTGACTGTCTAACAGCCCTGAGGCCTATGAGGTCATCAGCTCAGCATAGACACTGCATCAAGGACCAGTCTCCACCCCCTGATTAATTGGGGGTAAAGTTAGCCCTGTAGCGCTAAAGACTCCAGTCCTATAGCGCTAGGCCACCAAGTCAATCAGGGAGTGGACAGCATTGTCACCACACCCTTTATCAATTCGTCACAGTGTGGGTGGAACCCCACTCTGTGACGAGCTGGTAAAGGGTGTGGTAGAGGCTGCAGGCGGGAAACCAAGAAATAGATTCTGCGCCATTTGTCATCAGGACTTTCGAAGACACACTGCACAGACTCAAGATGTCTGCTTCCTGCGGTGCAGTTAAAGCTGGACGCTGTTTGACCTCTGTTGTGTGTCTTCAGATTTACTGCAAGTAAGCAAACCCGTGTGGACTGTGTAGTGAATGGCATGGTGTTGTGCCCCGTTTTTATGTGGAGTCAGAATTTGCCAACTGTCCTGGCTTAAAGCTTCCCTCCATGTCACCGGGTGAGGTAACAAAAATGCCAGCTGGCGTTTGCAGCAGAGACGCTTGACTAGTTGCTATGTTGAACTCTACAAAAAATTACGGTCATTGAGCCTGGGATCGAGACCAATGACATAAATAAATTACTTCGAATCACTTAGATAAATATTTGGGACGCTCCAAAAAACAGAATAATATACTTCACTGTTGCACTCTTTAATCGGCAAGGAGTGTAAAAGGGAGGCTGGGGCGGCACGTATACTGGAAACGTTCTCCACGTAGAGACTGCGCTCAAGTTTTAACCTGCACTTTAGCAGCTCTGAATCGAGACTCATTATATAAATAAAATAATTGTGAGGCACTAAATTTCAAGAAGCAGGATATTAGATGACGTTCATATTTCTCTGACGGGGCATTCGCACACAACAAGTAAACTACATTTATTTATGTTTGTTGCTCAGCCTTATTTGTCAAATGTAAAGGCAGTCTTTGGATGTCTGTGGTCTGGAACATGACATCAACAGTCGTTATACTAAGTGGGCACATGTTGATGTAACTTTTCTCGTAGCCTGTAGCCAGTATGTGGTAATAGCTTTAAAGCCCTACCCTGAAAGCTGTGCCCTTCAGAGTCCGATCAATATGTTCATTATATTGCATGTACATGGGCTAAGCGAAGTTTGGAATTTTATTTTGCGTTTGTGAAATTGTGTTTGTCCCACAACGTTGCAGTAATATCCGATTGAAAAGAATAAAACATTTCTCCCTGCTAGGGATGATTGGATATTCACGAGGCATCTGTAAAGACTTTTGATTTGTGTAGTTGATGTTCTTTATTGACTTTTAAATTAGTTTACTTTTGTTTTGTCCAAGAGGAGCCAGGCATACCTCCGTGTCCTGTAACCACCTTCTTGGATGCCGTGTGCACTTTTGGTGTGAGCAGAGCTGCACACTGTAGAGTCAGCGCTCTAGCGGGCGCGACATGATAGGATGCGCGCGCATCCTAACCAAAAGAGCGCGAGTATCGGAGCCGGCAATACTTGCGGCTCGGCGCTCTCTGGTGCCTTATAAAGATAATTAAAGACTTGAATCTATCAACGGCTCCTGTCATCATTTCGGGGCACACAGATACATTACAATGGCGACAAAGGTGGGATTTAAAAAAAAAGAAAAAATCGAACCACAGGCACACGGACCACCGAGCCCCAGGGGCAGGAGCACTTACCAAACAACACGAGGTGCTCGCCCTACACCACTTGTAAGGAACAAGGACACCAGAGAGCGTGGCAGAG
Source organism: Lissotriton helveticus (assembly GCF_964261635.1). NCBI lineage: Eukaryota > Metazoa > Chordata > Amphibia > Caudata > Salamandridae > Lissotriton > Lissotriton helveticus. The sequence goes on from NC_136072.1 coordinate 657,846,906, forward strand.
CCCACCCACGTGCATAGGAGCCACACCATCGCCACAGAAGGTGAGAGGGCCGAAACAGGGGGACAAGACAGAGAAGGACCCCATTGACCCCACGCCCTAAGGACGGGAGAGCTGGCGACCTCAGGGAAAGGCGAAGGGGAAGACAACAAAAGCCCCCAGAGACACCCAAAGAAACAGGAGGAGGACGACTCGCCAGGTAGCCCCAAGAATCACGGTGAGACTAGCCCCCCCAGTAAAGAGCGAGAGGATGTGCGCCCAAACGTCCTCAGCCATGGCACCAGTACCATTCCTACCCAAACCAGGGGAACCCCTCATGCTGTGGGAAGATTGGAGAGAATACATAGACAACTTCATAGAAGTACTGGAGGATGAAAATGAGGAGAAATTCACGAGCCAGAGGAAAAGACGCATTCTACTACTTAACCTTGGTCCGGTGGGACTCAGAGTTTTCAAGAACTTGGTGCCCAAACAACGGGTAAGCACGGACGACGACGTCTACGCTCATGCCATCGAGGAATTAAATGTATACTTTCGACCAGCGGTTTGCGTTTCAATCGACAGATACAATTTCCAAAAAAGGAAACAAGAGGCAGGTGAATCAGTTGAAGAATACATGGCGGCATTGAGAAAATTGGCCTCCACATGCAATTACGCAGCGTTCCAGGATGAGTTCATCAAGGATCAGATTGTGATGCACACCACAAGCAAAGCCGTGCAGGAGAAACTATGGGCAAGTGGAGACACCACGCTGAAGGAAGTCATGGCGACGGTCAAGAAAGCGGAACTCGCAAAACGGTGTGCGGAAGCAGCGAAGAAAGAGCCGGTGGCCAGACCAATGGTGAACAGAATCGAGGACGAAGGACCCCAAAGGGAAGGCAAGTACAGAGGTACGGTCCCAAAAAATCTCAACAGGTGGCAAGGAAATCCAGGACCACCAGGGAAACAGGTGGGAACCAACAAGCGGAACTGTTACAGGTGTGGGAGCATGGCGCACGAGGCTCACGACAGGAAGTGCCCGGCATTTCGCGCCAAATGCCTGTTCTGAGGGATCGTAGGGCACTATAAAAAGGTATGCCGGAAGAAAGCGACCAAGTCCATGGTGAAGTTTGTTGAACCAGACCAGGAAGTCCTAGGAGAAGACAACTATGAGGAAGACGACACAGTACTATGCATCTACGACCAGATACTCTGCATCGACAACAAAAGATCAACCAAGCCTGTGCTGGACATGACAATAGGAGGAGTGCCAATCAGCATAGTGGCAGACACAGGCTCCCCATACACCATAGTCTAGAGGGCAGTATGGAACGAGACATTCAAACCGTCACTGGGTCCGGAACTGGAGCGTCGAGACATTGGCCCAGTCACGTACAATGGAGACCGCATACCCATGGCAGGTTTCAGGCCGTTGAAGTTTGAGTTCAGAGGGCGCACAGTCATCTGCAAACTGTACGTCTCGGAGAAGGGACCCTCGGTCCTGGGCTGGTTGGATCAAGGGGACCTGGGTATCAAACTGGACCCGGGTGGAAAGGTCCAGATGTTGCTTACTGAACCTGACAGTTGGCCGGATTTGGATTGGTGGAAGAAGGAGTACCCCAAGGTGTTTGGAGGCAAGGTGGGGAGACTGGAGAAGTTTACGCACAAGATAGTACTCAAGGATGGAGCGGTACCGGTATCGCACAAAATGAGGAACATACCCCTGGCTGTAAGAGAGGCAATCCAGGAAGAGTTACAAGACCTAGAGAACAAGGGCATAATCGAACCAATCACGTGTGCAGAATGGTTGGCACCACTGGTGGTGGTAATGAAGCCCAGTGGGAAGGTCAGGCTGTGTGTTGACCTCCGCGAACTCAACAAGAGCATCGTAGTGGAAAAATTTACCTTGCCCCGTATTGAGAAGATGCTAGCAAAGACCCGGGGAATAAAGTGGTATTCCACAATAGACTTGACCTCTGCATACCACCAGATCGCACTACATCCGGAGAGTAAGAGACTGACGTCCTTCATCACCTCCATTGGGTACTACCAGTTCTGCTGCATGCCGTTTGGACTGGCATCGGCTGCGGCGGTGTTCCAAAAGCTGATGCATCAACTCTTCAAGAACATGGACGGCATCCAATATTTTCAGGACGATATCCTGGTAATGGGGCGAGACAGACTGACCAAGGTGCTGAGCGTTCTGGAAAAAAGGGGCCTGACAGCGGAATGGAAAAAATGTCACCTGGGCATGGAATCAGTGACCTATCTAGGGCACGAGATAGGAGTACAAGGCATCAGACCTAAAACTGAAAATGTGAGAGCGATTTGTGACGCGCCGCCCCCCGCCAACACAGAGGATGTCAGATCCTTCTTGGGCATGGCGGAGTATTATAGCAAGTTTGTCCAACACTTTGCCACAAAGACACACCATATGCGGCAATTGACAAGGGAGAAGACGCCGTTCAGCTGGACAGCAGAAACACAACAAGAGTTTGAGAGTGTGAAGAGAGATGTGGTAAATGCAGTGCCTTTACAAGGATATGACCCTCAGAGCCAAGCGGTACTCACGACGGACGCCAGTGACAAGGGGCTGGGTGCAGTGTTGATGCAGGATAGAGGCCAAGGAGTGGTGGAAACGTAGAGCTTTGCATCAAGCACACTGAGTGACACTGAAAAGAAATTCAGCGTCATTGAAAAGGAGATGCTGGCGGTAGTATGGGCAATGGGAAGATTCTGACAATTCCTGTGGGGCACGCGGTTCCAGTTGAAAACGGACCACAAACCGTTAGTAAAGGTATTAACCTCGAGTGGACATGCCAGTGCCACGCCCAGAATAGCCAAGATGACGTTGAAGCTGCTGGAGTACAGATATGATGTGGAGTATATCCCGGGCAACAGGAATAAAGTAGCCGACTATCTGAGCAGAGCAGCAGCTATGGAGATGGAAGCAGAAGACGGAGAAACCGGAGGAGAAATGGTGGCATTGACAGAAGATCAGGAAAGGGTCATCAGCAATCAAGAATGGCACGAAGCGTACAATGAAGACGAAGGCCTACAGAAGGTGAAGGAATGCATAATGAAGGGATGGCCGGAGAAAAGACATGTGGACGGAAACCTGAGGAAGTTCTATGAAAGCAGGGAAGAACTATCAGTTGGTGACAAGGTCATCCCCCCGGCCGGAATAATTCCAAGATTACTAGGGATACCTAGGAATTGGAAAGATGAAATTACGGACCAAGCAAGGGTATTGGTGGCCAGGCGTGGATGCCCAAGCGGAACGGCACGTCAGGGAGTGTACACAATATCAAGAAGCTGACAAAACATTGAAACCTTTGAGACCAGCACTAGGGAAGTTCGAGTCCCCAAGGAACCCGTGGGAAGAACTGTCCATTGATATCCTAGGCCCAATTCTGGACGGACAAGGGACCCAAAAGTATGTACGCGTCCTTATAGACAGGTACTCCAAGTGGCCAGAAATGAAGATATCAGAAGTGATGGACAAGGAGACAGTGGTAAAATTTCTGAGCGACACTTTTGTGAGAGAAGGCATTCCCAAAACCATACTAAGTGAAAATGGGCCGCAGTTCACGTCAGAGAAGTGGGCCAACTTCATGAAGAGGAATGGAATTCTACCCAAGCACACGTCTATCTACCACCCGGCTGGGAATGGCTTAGTAGAACGTTTCAATAGGGTGGTAATGGGGTCGGTGCAGGCCGCCATCATGATTGATAAGGATTGGGAGAAGGAAATATGGAAAATGATATGGGCCTACCGGATTACACCCACGGGAACAGGATATAGCCCTTTCCAGATACTGAGAGGTCGAGACCCCTTCACGAGAGACAACAGAGCGTGGAAGGAAAAAACAGTGACCAGCCAATGGTCCCTGGCCGTAGTCCATGCCAACCTGGAGAAAGCGCAAGCAGTGTATGCCAAGCACTACAACGCAAGAAGGAACGTGAAAGACACTGGACTGGAGCAAGGTGAATGGGTGAGGGTCAAGCTGGCGACATTACAAAGGAAAGGGGACAGCAAGTACAGCAAACCACTCCAAGTCAAAGAGATATACGACAGAGCAGCCTTATTGAGTGATGGCAATGTGTGGTCCCAAGATAGAATGGCGAGGTGCAACAGAATAGTGAGATGGGACACCGCTGAACACTACCAAGAAGGTACTGCGGAGAGTGGACAGGAAATGGAGTCTTCCAGTTGGGAAGAAGAAGCAGAAACGGGAGGTTTGCATGAGGAACAAGGCAGCAACATGAACCCTCAAGTAGAAGCAGAGAGGAGCACGAGGCGGTCAATGGAGAGCCCAGCCGAACTCCGCTAAGATGAAAGCAATGGGGCTAACCAGGAGAGAGAGGACACTGCGACCCCGGTAAGCGTCCAGGTTTCAGGACTATGATATGAGTGATGGTCAATAGTTACAGTTTTGTTATATGTGTAAAAAGGGGGAGATATGTAGAGTCAGTGCTCTAGCTGGTGCGAGCCGCGTGATGACGCGGCACGCCCGCGGCCATGATAGGATGCGCGCGCATCCTAACCAAAAGAGCGCGAGTGTTGGAGCCGGCAATACTTGCGGCTCATTGCTCTCTGGTGCCTTATAAAGATAATTAAAGGCTTGAATCTATCAACGCTTCTGTCATCATTTCGGTGCACACAGATACATTACACACACCAGTTTGTGGATGCAAATTATGTGTGTGCGTGTTAAAATAACAAACATTGGTAATAGATCGCTTTCACCAAAGTGATGAATAAAAAATGCTTCATCAATCCCCATGTGGGATGAAGGAAAAAGGTCCCTGACAAGTATCATACGAATGGAGAGGATGTGGGCAGCGCCAGAGCTGGTGACTTGAGAGCTGGGGATCCTGGTTCAAGTCTCGATGGCGCAACACCCTGTGATTCCGGGCAAACCCCTTAATCTGACCAGGTGATAAATTGCCCCATATAAATCTGCTGCAAGACAAAAAAGCAGAAAGAGGCAAAACTTTATGAAAAAAATAGTTCCACCAAAGTGGATGTTAACATTATTTCGGCAAAGGGCAACTGATAAGAAAAGCAGTGGAAGAACAAGCATTGGTAAATGCAGGAAAATATGCTACATCCAATCAAAATGGAGGAAAAGTGGCAGGCACAGGTACCAAAGAAATGCCAAGAAAGAGAGGGGGCGGGATGTAAGCCCCTTTTAAGTTTATATTTAAAAGTAATGGATTTCACATGCACAGCACAAGTAAAACCTAATAAGATTTTTTTTTTTTTTGGTCTGCCTGCTGCATTTTTTAAACGGTGAACAGTCGACACGCATGCTTTCACTGTACACTATTGTCTAAGTGCCCTCAGTGTGTATCCTGCAAGTTTTGGGCATGCTCTATGTTTGCATTACCTGCTTGTTGAGCATATTGTGTGCAGTTTTAGCTTTTTTTAGAGGATTTTTGGGAGTATATATTGTGACCATGCTAATTGTGCTAAAAATAATATGGGTTTATTTAGTCCGCATGTACACACATACAATCTGTATAAAGTATATTTGCGTGTGAGCTGTGCATGAGTAAAGTATTTGTGCATATTAACAATATTCAGTTATTTTGTTGCCATGCCTGCATATTGTATAGGGTCATTTCCTTTGGTTTTGCTTTGTTCGCCATAAGTTGGCAGGGTAGGCTCAGACGTGAGTCCCTTGCTCACTTTGCCACTGGATTCAAGCAAGCCCAGCTGAAGACGGCTGCAATGCCAGAAACCGGTCCTGGGGAGCTTGTTTACGGTCCAAGGAAGGCATGGCTTGGCAGTTCGGGCTGGACTGTACCCATGAGGCACAGGGTCAGACTGATTTGCATATGGCCATGTCTGAACTGGGGTGGCAGAGTGGGCTAAAGAATGGTGATCGATTAAACCCAGATCAGTTGACTGGGAGTGAGTGCTTGTATTGTCAACACTCCGTCCATCATTTCCTTTGGTTTTGCTTTGTTCGCCATAAGTTGGCAGGGTATGCTCAGACGTGAGTTCCTTGCTCACTTTGCCACTGGATTCAAGCAAGCCCGGCTGAAGACGGCTGCAATGCCAGAAACCGGTCCTGGGGAGCTTGTTTACGGTCCAGGGAAGGCATGGCTTGGCAGTTCGGGCTGGACTGTTCCCATGAGGCACAGGGTCAGACTGATTTGCATATGGCCATGTCTGATCTTGGGTGGCAGAGTGGGCTAAAGAATGGTGATGGATTAAACCCAGATCAGTTGACTGGGGGTGAGTGCTTGTATTGTCAACGCTCCGTCCATCATTTCCTTTGGTTTTGCTTTGTTCGCCATAAGTTGGCAGGGTATGCTCAGACATGAGTCCCTTGCTCACTTTGCCACTGGATTCAAGCAAGCCCGGCTGAAGACGGCTGCAATGCCAGAAACCGGTCCTGGGGAGCTTGTTCACGGTCCAGGAAAGGCATGGCTTGGCAGTTCGGGCTGGACTGTTCCCATGAGGCACAGGGTCAGACTGATTTGCATATGGCCATGTCTGAACTGGGGTGGCAGAGTGGGCTAAAGAATGGTGATGGATTAAACCCAGATCAGTTGACTGGGGGTGAGTGCTTGTATTGTCAACGCTCCGTCCATCATTTCCTTTGGTTTTGTATTGTATAGGGTTGTACAGCTTGTGTGGCATACTGTGCATGCTCATTGTGCTTGCCCAGTTTGTGTACATTGTCTTTACAGTATATAGTGTGAATACATGTGAGTTTTGCTCATTTTTTTAGTGCATATGTAGTTAGAGTATAAAGTTAGCAGGCTCCAACAGCTGCATCAATTTATCTCCTATTTGTTAAGCAACTGGAAATGTCAACCAGCTTCCCAAAAACTGTCATGCCCCTTTAACGCGACCCCCCTCTTCCCAAGTCGAGCCCAGCCCTCCCACTATCCGACTTTATCAGCCGCCACTGCCAGAAAGGCAATCTCTTTTCTTCTGGGTGGGAATATTAGATGAAACTTTTGAAAGACTGTTCCCCACATCGGAAAGTAAGAAGTTTAGGTTACAGGAGTACCAAATCATCACTGCTTAAAGCTGCAAAATGTTGGAGACAAAAGTGGGGGAAAGTGATAGAGAACAGATTTGCCTTTGTTTTGAGATTTTATCAAATAGAACCGGTAAAATGACCTCTTGAATGCAAGCAATCTTTTGCCCACTGAGGTCCAATCTATCTAAAGCTCCTAGTGGTAAAGCCGTAATGCTACCTCCTGAACCCTACCTTAGCTGCACGAAATAGGAGTCAATATAACGTCTCATAGAGAAGGAGATGGTAGTACTTTGCACGTTAAGCTTCTCACAAAGATATCCTAGAGAATAAACATCTGACAAAATATTACCCAGAAATTAAATTTGTGAGATTAATCTATGGACAAAAATGTTTACTGATCGTTATAAATCGGACTACTTTAAGCAAACTAATGCAGTCCGTTCAGGTTAATTTATTCTGAAAGCCATGCAAGATATGGACTTAACATGTCAGGAAAGACTTCCAAATAAAAAGCATTTTGTGAGTATGTGACCTGCCACTCGAAAATAAATTGGAATCTGCATATCAAATCTCAAATGCTGCTTGTCAAACACCGTTCAAAAAACAAGCTTTACAGCCGTAGGTCTGTCAGCTAATGGCACGCCTAAGTGAATATAAGAACAATTGTTAGAGGGTTTGTGAACTCCATGTCCCATCCCACTGGAGGCTTATCCCAGGCCCCCTATTGCTCAATCAACTGTATAACACGTATGCTGGCTGCTTATAGAAAGTACACACTCTGGACCAGTGATTATTAACCTTTTGCCTGCTAAGGACCTGACTTAATCGTTACTGGAACCCCCACTGAATCAATGCTGAGACGCTGACTTGTTACTGGAAGCCAGGGACCCCAGCTTAAGCCTTTTCGATCATTTGAACCCCAAAACAATGCACAAAAAGTACAGAAATAAGCATTTATGAAATACACAAATTATTCAATATTTTATTTAATTCACAAACAAATATATAAAAAAATTACTTTAAATTTAAAATAATTTAATTTTTATTAGTTTTATGGCAGAAAATAATAACATTTAACACAACTACTCGCCTACATCTCAAAGCCAGCCAGGGATTGGAAAGGAATGAATGAGGAGGTGAAGAGGAGAAGGGAAGCAAGAGGGCAGAGATACATCTTCAACAATGGAGGAGAGGGAAAAAAAGGGAAGGGTATTAGAAGCTTCTTGAGAGAAATGATTCGCAATTCAATTTGCAAACATGAGCCCATCATCAGTATAGCACCAAGAGTATTGGGAGAGGGTATGGCCTATATGGTTGGAGCAGGTGACCTCGAAGCTGGGGAGCCAGGTTTGAGTCTTCTTAGGGTCACTTGACATCCTGCGATTCAGGGCAAATCATTCAATCTTCCCGTACCCAACAAAATGAATGTGTCCGTCTGTAACGCAACTGGTGCTCATGTAAAGCGGTCTGATACCTTCGGGTTTTGTTTGTGCCATAAAAAAAAAAAGATATGCCATGAGGCAAAGAACCCTCGGGTATATCGGGCATGTGAGCTCCCTAAAACTTTGTGCTAAGAGCCTCAAACAGGGACCAAAACTTTAATTTTAATTGGAAGGTTGGGATTTTTCTAAATTCAATTGAGGTGACTCACTAATTGTCCATTTTGTATTCTTTTTTATGTACTTGCACTGCTTCCAGGAAGCAATCTGAAGACACTAAATGTGTTAGCCTCCAGTTTCAAATTCCCCTCATTTACAGAACCTTTTTGTTCTTTATTGAAATCCACGTATTGATCTGTTAACATTTTTTCATTAACTAAGCAGTCGTGGACCCTCTGAGTAGGGTTTACCAGTTCTCCAGGCTCCAGCTCTACCTGTCACACAGTATTACCCAGTACAATGTGCGATACGGTATCAGCTGTTCTCCAGGCTTACCTATGATAAATCTTGATCTACGAACACCAGAATGCACGTGGAGAACCGCACTGACGAGCTGCTCACACCAAACCCATGCATTGCCAGACTCTGGATCAATTCTTCTGCGAGTATATGTGGAATAATGCTTATTCAAAACAATTGCCAAAAAGCAGTGTTTGCATTGGTGTTTCCATTGTGCTGCATATGCCTCGCTGGTATTAATCTTTTACTTATTTAATAAAAGTATTTCTGCAAAACAGACTAGGCCACATGGGAAAATGAGTCCTCTACAAACAACAACAGCAAGGGTACGAATGGGATGGGGCAAATGCGCTCAGTGGTAAAAGAAACAACAAAAGTATTCTACAAGGTGGAGCATAAAGAGGTGAGTATCTAGGTCTATTCGGACCTAGAAATAAAACATTTTAATATGACTAACTCAAAGGGAAAAAACATTAAGGTTAACAAAACTACAGCAGTGGGAAGCGGCAGCAGTATGTGGAGCATGACGTATCTACTAAGAGTTTTTAGACAGTGGCAGTTCTTTTTTAAGAAATTGGGCACCAGCAGTGTCCATCAAAATATTGCTGCCCTAACCATAAAAAAATCATGTGGGTGTCTCGGTTGAAAATTTCACATTCATAATATATATGCCTCCTCCCTCAAAAGAAATATACTTTCAAAAAAGCAACTAGTTGAGCCTTTAGGACAAAACCATAACTGTCTAAAACAACAGATGAATTGTTTCTGAAATAGCTTGTACTTCACCCCTGCAATAAAACATCAGCACCATTAGGGGGCTATGTTGTCACGAACTAATGGTCTCCTGAGGCGAGATTCAGACTCCCCCCTCTCCCCCTTCCCCTTGTATTCACAGGATTAAATGATCAACACTTGGTAAGTTTTACATTTGCTATTCCTATTGCTATTTGGCCTTCTTCAAAGGAGTGAGGGGCATGACACGGGAGAAAGAGGTCAGGTGCAGTGTGTGGATGTGATCCAGTAGAAATCTTTTACTATGTACGTCGAAGGAGCGTTGTGCAGACATGTTGTTATAATGAACTTTATGGTGAAAATATAATTTATTTTAAAGTAAGACTGAGAAAATCCTACTTTTAAAAATTCACTCGATAGGTCCGTGCTTTGCCAGCAGCACCAGTAGCAGAATCCTGTGAATGGAACACACACGACATCACAGGCCCTGCAATGTGATGTCACGAGGCACAGGATAAGTACAGAGGAGAAGCCTCCACTGCAGCAGAAATAAAAGGATCGACTACTGTTGGTGTACTAAGTCGGGTAGGATGCGCTATTTTTCAGGCTAAACGCAGGATTATTTTTGTGACTACATTGTTGGATTTTCTCAAGAAATTGGACAATACTTCTGACTTGCCCGCTCTCCCTGTTAAACTGAAACAAATGGTACCACCCACAAAGTAGTGATGTATGATGACATGGTGAAAAGTTCCGATTGTGACGTGTCCGTGGTATAAGGAGCTGTTAACCAAGCAACTGAAGCTTGGCGCTCGAGGATACCGGATGGGAAGACCACTGCTGCCAGAGAGAGGTCGAGCTGCAGGGCCTGAGCAGGCTTCAAGAACGAAGAGTGCAGGGGTGGGTGCAGGGGAAAAGGTGAGTGAATAAACCAACACACACTGAACTGAAAACCAGACTGAAAACTGAACTTGAAATCAAACTGAAGACTAACTTAAAACTGACTTGAAATTCAAATTGACTCTAATCCTTTATTTATTCACCCCCATTTATTGAAAGACACAGCCCCTGTTTCCCTTCCGAGCCTTACATTTTATATTTCCAAACCAATCCCATCCTATCTCTCCTTATCCATTTTTTGCCTCCTTTACTTTATCACACACTACCCCTTTCTTGATCTCTCCTTCCTTCCCTCCCTCCACCCCATGTTCCTACTCACACCCTACTCTCCAGTTCCTTTCTGATTACAGCCTTCCTTTGATTTGACTTTTGACCGTCACTCTCTTCCTTCCCCTACTTTCTGTTCGCATCCCATTTCTTGCAGCCTTTCGATACGCAATCCATCCATCCAGTCCTCTCTTCCCAGCACTTTTAAATCCCATGCTGTACCCAGCACTTCCCTTACCTTGTCCACTCTTTCTACCCGGTTTCTCACCTCCCCTTGCATACCTCTTAAGGGACCCTACTATTTTGTCATTTTTCCCATCCTCTTTTCCTTACTTCAGCATTCCATCTTGCTTTTCATCCACTTCCTTCTTCCATGACCTACTACTCTTCTACTTTACATTTCTTTCTACCCCTTCCAAACTCAACCCTGCCACCCTCGCCTACCCTACCTGTCCGTTCCCTCATATACCCTTCCACATCTGATCTTTACCCTCCCTCACATATTCTTCACCTTCACCTTTCTTAACCATTGTTTCATCTACCTCTCATCCACTTCCTTTCTCGTGCTGAGTTCACATTTCCTTTCCTCCCATTCCCATGCCAACCCATAACTAGGGTGACCAGATTTTCAGAATTAAAAACTGGGATGGGCACATACATAGAAATAGGACTAAATGTCCTATTAGCTCTCAGGCTTTCTATATACAAATATATATCATTTTATAAATATAAATATATATATATATATATATATATATATATATATATATATATATATATATATATATATATATATATATATATGTATTCACTGAAAAAACCATAGGTTTCACACCAGTTATAGTTACCTGGAAATTTTACTCGCATAAAACCATTGAAATTCCCACGTTATAGTTAGTTGAACTCACTATAACTTGCGCGCCTGCAATGCACTGCTGATGACGTCACATATTACATCACTCATGACATGGTCAGTGACATCACTCATGACATCACTGATGACAACCCGACGCGCTTACGCTACACGCCCCGGGGCGCGCCCCCGGGCGCGTAGTGTAAGCGCGTCGGGTCATGTGACCTGAAAATAACACTTTTCATTGGTTCCTAACAGTTTTTTTAACAAAGAATGAAATCCCCACCCATTTCCTTCACTTCTTCTTTCACTTTTGTGACTGCAAGACCTGCCTTTTTGCTGTCGAATCTTTGTTGGATTTCTATCTTGGATTACCATGGCTGCCAGAGCATCCAGCAGTGAAGAAGAGACAGAGGGATTTCTTGATGAAGAAGTTCCTCAGCCGAAGATAAAAGAACACTTTATATGGAAGTTTTTTTCCATTCCAACTGATCAGAAAAAAGTAAATGCTCCAAAGGTGGAGTGCAGGATTTGTCACACTGTCCTGTCACGGGGTGACCCCACAAAGAAATATCCATTTGGAAACTCCACAATGATTCGCCATGTGGAGAAGGAGGCACCCCCAGAATTTTGCCCGGAAAAGTGTCAGGGCTCTGGCACGAGAGGCTCCCAGTGATGGGGCCTCTACTTCAACCGGAGGACAAACTGCATCAGGGAGGGAGCAATCACAAGAGCAGATTCCCAACACCCAGCCTGCTTTTAATAAAGGCGTTACTAAATGCAGATATTGCGATAAGTTACTTTGCTATGGGGAACAAAGTGTTCTGCTCATGGTTCGAGCATTGGATAACCATCGCTGCCGTTTCCAGCCCTAATTTTATTTAGTTTTTTTGCTCCAGGTGAGCAGTTTCCCATTCCCTGTTTTTGGTTTTTTTCTAAAAAAAGAAAAAAAGAAGAAAAAAAAAGTTATTTTCAGAACTACCTCCAATTCTCATCAAAGAGCTGTGTTCTTAAAAAAATGAAAAAGAGTAAATGAAGTGGAGTGCATTGATAAACAAGAGGAAAATGAGTGAGAAAGCACAGAAAGGGACGAGAGGAGAAGGGAAGAGAAGTAGGGGGACTGAAAGAAGGTGAGTGTCTGACCTCACCTCATCTGCACCCTGTTACCATCAATTATACCCAATACATTGAGGCCTGTCCAGGGGGGACAGAGGAGGTGAGTCTTGTCCAAGGGTCAGAGGAGGTGAGTCCTCTCCACTGCACTCATGGACACAGGCCTCACCTCCTTTGCACCCCACCTCATCTGCACAATCTACTTCCTAATCTAAGGAAACACAGGTGACATGATTGTAAAAAGTTCAAATATATCTATTTAATCATGCAGACCCATGGTACGCTCCCCGGTACGCTCCCCGGTGCGCGTACCGGGCGCTCCCCCCACGAGAATTGATTTTTTTTTTTCCGCGGGGCACTTTTATAGCCCCCACATCAAACCTAGGGGTCAGGGGGGCCTACCCTGCCCCCTTATGGTCATTTCCCCCTTTGTTTTTGCCACCTCTTGTGTCTCGATCCTACCCAGACACAAGATGGCGGCCGCTCCGGACCTTTTGGAATGTTGACAGACACCCGAGAGCCAATCAGCTTTACGCTCGCATACTCGCGTTACGCGCCGGGTGCGCTCCCCGGTGCACGTACAGGGGTGCGCTTAGAGATATATATATTTTTTTGAACCTAAATTACTCAAAATCCTCTGGAGCACATATCTTGAGACATAGAAAAGGCACATCGGGCTACCAGTCCCTACAATTTGGCCAAGTTTGGTGGGAATCCATTCAGCCGTTCGGGCTAAAAGTGAGTCCAACCGCCCTATGGAAATTAACATGGGGAAAACACGTTTTGGGACCCCCCAAATATCTTGGCCCCCGCTTGACGAATCCCCCCCAATCTTTCAGGGAAGGAGCAGAGCGGAGCGGGCCATCTTCTTTGAGAAATTCGCGAAGATTCGTCCACCGGCCCCAATAGAATGTTGCGGATATCCTATGGAAAACAATCCTAACTATACCTACCTACTGGCGACCGCCAGTAGGTAATATATATACACACTCCACTTCCCAGGTGCCTCGCTTCACCGAACAGGACCACGGACACGAAAATGGTTGCTAACCCGATTTTTATTTACTGTGCAAAAGAACGTAGCATCTGAACCAATCAAACAATCACACCCAGTCAAAAGGTCAGACTGATTTGCATATGGTCATGTCTGAACTGGGGTGGCAGAGTGGGCTAAAGAACGGTGATGGATTAAACCCAGATCTTTTGACTGGGTGTGAGTGTTTGATTGGTTCAGATGCTCCGTCCATCACCACCCCCTTTTGTACCGCTTTGTTTGCCATAGATTAGCAGGGTATGCTCAGACGTGAGTCCCTTGCTCACTTTGCCACTGGATTCAAGCAAGTCTGGCTTACGACGGCTGAAATTCCAGAAACCGGTCCTAGGAAGCTTGTTTCCGGTCCAGGGAAGGCATGGCTTGGCAGTTCGGGCTGGACTGTTCCCATGAGGCACAGGGTCAGACTGATTTGCATATGGCCATGTCTGAACTGGGGTGGCAGAGTGGGATAAACAACAGTGATGGATTAAACCCAGGTCTTTTGACTGGGTGTGAGTGTTTGATTGGTTCAGATGCTCCGTCCATCACCACCCCCTTTTGTTCCGCTTTGTTCGCCATAAGTTGGCAGGGTATGCTCAGACGTGAGTCCCTTGCTCACTTTGCCACTGGATTCAAGCAAGCCTGGCTGAAGATGGCTGAAATGCCAGAAACCGGTCCTCCGAAGCTTGTTTCCGGTCCAGGGAAGGCATGGCTTAGCAGTTCGGGCTGGACTGTTCCCATGAGGCACAGGGTGAGACTGATTTGCATATGGCCATTTCTGAACTGGGGTGGGAGAGTGGGCTAAAGAACGGTGATGGATTAAACCCAGATCTTTTGACTGGGTGTGAGTGTTTGATTGGTTCAGATGCTCCGTCCATCACCACCCCCTTTTGTACCGCTTTGTTTGCCATAGATTAGCAGGGTATGCTCAGACGTGAGTCCCTTGCTCACTTTGCCACTGGATTCAAGCAAGTCTGGCTTACGACGGCTGAAATTCCAGAAACCGGTCCTAGGAAGCTTGTTTCCGGTCCAGGGAAGGCATGGCTTGGCAGTTCGGGCTGGACTGTTCCCATGAGGCACAGGGTCAGACTGATTTGCATATGGCCATGTCTGAACTGGGGTGGCAGAGTGGGATAAAGAACAGTGATGGATTAAACCCAGGTCTTTTGACTGGGTGTGAGTGTTTGATTGGTTCAGATGCTCCGTCCATCACCACCCCCTTTTGTTCCGCTTTGTTCGCCATAAGTTGGCAGGGTATGCTCAGACGTGAGTCCCTTGCTCACTTTGCCACTGGATTCAAGCAAGCCTGGCTGAAGACGGCTGAAATGCCAGAAACCGGTCCTAAGAAGCTTGTTTCCAGTACATGGAAGGCATGGCTTGGCAGTTCGGGCTGGACTGTTCCCATGAGGCACAGGGTCAGACTGATTTGCATATGGTCATGTCTGAACTGGGGTGGCAGAGTGGGTTAAAGAACAGTGATGGATTAAACCCAGATCTTTTGACTGGGTGTGAGTGTTTGATTGGTACAGATGCTCCGTCCATCACCACCCCCTTTTGTACCACTTTGTTCGCCATAAGTTGGCAGGGTATGCTCAGACGTGAGTCCCTTGCTCACTTTGCCACTGGATTCAAGCAAGCCTGGCTGAAGACGGCTGAAATGCCAGAAACCGGTCCTAGGAAGCTTGTTTCCGGTCCAAGGAAGGCATGGCTTGGCAGGTCGGGCTAGACTGTTCCCATGAGGCACAGGGTCAGACTGATTTCCATATGGCCATGTCTGAACTGGCGTGGCAGAGTGGGCTAAAGAACGGTTTTGGATTAAACCCAGATCTTTTGACTGAGTGTGAGTGTTTGATTGGTTCAGATGCTCCGTCCATCACTACCCCCTTTTGTACCGCTATATCATAGAACAGCTATAAGGAGATGGTTCAGAAAGCTGCAGAGGGGTTCAGCTCATGGTAGGGCACCCTCCCACATGAAACCAAGCACTCTGCCTCCAGGATTGTCGAGGCCTACCATAGGAGTGGCTTATAGGTGAATATGTGTGAAGGAGGTTTTGTGCATATATATATATATATATATATATATATATATATATATAGTCCAACAAACAAAGCCCTTGAGCTCTGAGAGCTCACATGACGCGCTGCCAACAATCCAGTTTTCGTGCCTTGCAAAGCTCTGAATTATACCATGCCCACAAGGGCGGTCTATTGTGCAATAAAAGGCTGGAAAGAGAAAAGCGTGAGTTTCTTCTGTTCCTCTGTGCGGAGTCCTTGATTAAGGGGCGTCTATGCCTTGAAACGCGTCGGACATGGTTTTTAAACAAATGAAGGTCAGGTTTACGAGCTTTGCAAGGCATGAAAAACGGATGGTTGGCAGCGCATCGTGTGACCTCTCAGAGCTCAAGGGCTTTGTTAGTTGGACTATATATATATATATATATATATATATATATATGTATATATATATATACATATATATATATATATATTACCTACTGGCGGTCGCCAGTAGGTATATATAGTTAGGATTTTTTCTCTATGGGATTTTTGAAAATTCTATGTCTAATAACTTTGGCGTTTGTGGACGGAATTGGCTGAAATTTTCAGGAAAATGGCACATTTTGTTTCTGAGCAGCCCCTGAAACTTTTGGGGGGGTTCGTCAAGGGGGGGCCGAGAAAAAAGGGGGGTCCCAAAACGCGTTTTTCCCATGTTAATTTCCATAGGGCGGTTGGCCTCACTTTTAGCCCGAACGGCTGAATGGATTTGCACGAAACTTGGCAAAATTGTAGGGACTGGTAGCCCGATGTGCCTTTTGTAGGTCTCAATATATGTGCTCCAGTGGATTTTGAGAAATTAACGTTTAAAAAAAGATATATATCTGTAACAGCGGACCGGGCAGCGTCCCAGGACGCGTACTTTTCGCGCAACGGAGCTTTGTGAAGCGAAGCTGATTGGTTCTCCGGCGTCTGTCAACATTCCAAACAGTCCGTAGCGGCCGCCATCTTGTCTCTCGGTAGGATCGAGAGACAAGAGGAGGCCAAAGCGAAGGGGCAAATGACCATAAGGGGGAATAGTAGATCCTCGCTGACCCCCTACGTTTGATGTGGAGGTTTTAAAAGGGCCCCGCGGGGCAAAAAAAAATAAAATAATAATAATCGAACGGCTGAATGGATTTGCACAAAACTTGGCAAAATTGTAGGGACTGGTAGCCCGATGTGCCTTTGCTAGGTCTCAATATATGTGCTCCAGTGGATTTTGAGAAATTAACGTTCAAAAAAAGATATATATCTGTAACAGCGCTCCGCTTCGCGTACTTTTCGCGTTACGGAGGTTTGCGAAGCTGATTGGTTTTTCGGCGTCTGTAAACATTCCAAACAGTCCTTAGCGGCCGCCATCTTGTCTCTCGGTAGGATCGAGAGACAAGAGGAGGCCAAAGCGAAGGGGCAAATGACCATAAGGGGGCATAGTAGATCGTCCCTGACCCCCTAGGTTTGATGTGGAGGCTTTGAAAGGGTCTCGCAGGGCAAAAAAAAATATACCGTTTTTTTAGTTTTTTTGCGTGGAGTGCGCCCGGTTCGCGAACCGGGAAGCGTTCTGGGGAGCGTACTTTCTTGAAAATTAGTGAAAAAAGTTAGAGTAAAATAATAATTGTGAGTGATCAGATGTAGGGTAGCTCTGAGAAGAGCTTTTGGGTTTATGGTACATTTAGGTACTTATAAGTAGGTACCAATGCACAGTCTTAAATTCAGAGTGAAAACTCTGTTGCCCTCATCTGAGAAGTGAACTCCATCTCCTCTGTAGATATCTTGCATGTAGTAACGCAAGTTATTGTTGTACAGGGAGCCCATTCCATGGTCTCTCATGTAAGCTGAAACAGATTTGTTTACATGCTTCCTCGATTTCTCAATTTGTGGACAAAATTGGTTCGACCACCTCCATTTCTGTCTTTGGCATATATTTGAATATACCAAGGCAGTCTGAGGAAAAAGTGCCATCAATTGCTCAAAGGTGTCCTTTAAAAGCATTTCCAGACCTACCCCAGTCAAAGTGCCCAAATCATTACCTCCACAGTGCACAATTAACAGGTCAGGTTTTGGCAAATGCATAAAGGTTTTCACCAATGGTATCAATTGGTGACATTTTAATCCTCTGTGGCCAAACCACTTAATTTCCACATCTTGTAAATTGAGGTTAGGTAAATTCCTGTTTTCAGCGTACCTTTGAGCCCAATAGATGTAACTATGTCCAACAATCCAGACAGAAAACATGGTGAGAGAAGGTTCTGCTGCAGTCAGATGAAGTGTGGCAATGAAATGGCAGTTGAAAAAATGAGAGTGTAAAATGAAAAAAACTGAGGAGTTTCTGTGTTAATGAAGCAGTAAGAGTGATTGGTGGATTTTGATTGCTGAAAACAGAAAGTTAGTGTGCATGGATGAGTTCGTTGAAAGATGTATTTTGAGTGGCGAAGAAAAAATCATTAAATGAAATAATGCTCTGGATATGCAGGTGCACTGAGAGTTCAGAGTTCAATTGCAACATTGTTGTGTGAGAGGTCTTGCAAGAGGTGGTTGCTATGCAGAAAAAGCAGAGAGGGGGCAGAGGGGGGAAGGGTTTTGCTTTGAAAAAAAGTGAGGGAAGAGTTTTGATTGGGTGACATGAGAGATATGTGTGAGGAATTACAGCATTTCTGTGCTTTTGATAGCTGCAGACTCTGGAGTGCATACCTTTTGCTCTGCTGAAGACAAATTGGTGTGTTTCTGAGACTGTTTTGAAACTCAAAGTATTTGCTAAGGTGAGAAAAGATTTCTTTAATTTAGATAGAAAATAGTGTGCTTTAAGGAGAAAATTATGAAGAAAGTTGTGTTTTTCAAATGTTGCTTTGTCTCAAGTGTTTCACAAATAGATTTCGTTTCTTTGAGAAATTGTAATTGGAGAAAATGTGAAGTATTAGTACTGACAGGGCTTTTATGTGCATAGGAGCTGTGGAGTGTTTTCAAATTATGACTTGTAAATCGTTTTTGAGAAAAAGCAATGGTTTTAATATTGATGAGAAGGACATAATGGTGTCTGCTTCTTTATAAGGTAATTGAGAGTCTCTGATGTTATTTTTCCCATTTCAATGTAAGAAGTTTGTCTGTGGAGCAAATTGCTTGTAAATATGCTCCCACCTGTGCATGGCAAATTTAGATTTTGAATG
Organism: Lissotriton helveticus; assembly: GCF_964261635.1. Classification (NCBI taxonomy): domain Eukaryota; kingdom Metazoa; phylum Chordata; class Amphibia; order Caudata; family Salamandridae; genus Lissotriton; species Lissotriton helveticus. Next base: position 657,865,882 of record NC_136072.1, read on the forward strand.
TTTCCGTTACATAGGCATGTTAAAGGTGACTGAAACATGCTGCAAAGGCAATCAAAAAATGCTTTTATGTGTCTTAAGGACATTTTAAGTCATTTCCCCATGTGCAGTGTTTTCAAATTATGAGTTGAAAATCGTTTTTGAGGTAAAGGAATGTTTTCAAAATTTATGTGCGCCATATGACCCCAAATTTCTTTTTCAGGGGTGCAGCAGGGTGTTCTTGAGACACCCCTGCACCGTCGGAAAAATTCGTAATTTGCGATGAGGTAATTGCTAATCGCAAATTGCACCTTCATTCCTATGGGCCTCCTGCTGCATGGAAATGAATGGGTAATTTGTAATTAGCAAATAGGTCATCGCAAACTAGGAATGGTAAAGAATCGCTATTTATTCCTTAAAGTTCGCTATTTAGGAAATGCAAAAAACTTTGATGATACATATGGCGGTTTATCTCTAACAAGATAAGAAGCATAGGGATAGATTTATGATGACTGGCGCATCACCAGGGATGTGTTAGTCATTCTGTGCCGCTGTTCCGACACCCATGGTGTGCTGCATTTACAATGCGGCGCATCATGGGGCAAAAACAGCACAGATGCGTGACGTATTTGTGCCGTAAAGTTGGCGCATTGCTGGAGTTGTATCGCAAGTGTGATGAAGCTCCAGTAAGGTTGAGGGGTGCCCCTGTCGCAGGGTTTCTGTTCTGACACAGAACTGTGGACAGAGGATTGGAACCTCGGCAAATTAGGGTGTCCCAAAACTCACCTTAGTAATCAAAACCCCTTAGCAAGCTAGGTACAGTGTCACATTGGATATAACAAACTCTCAATGTTTAGACAATCCAGAATATGAACTTATAGTACCTCAGGATACGTGGAACTCATGAACAGTCGGTCGTTATATATTTCTTAGAAACGAGAACATGGAGTTAAGAAGAACACATGTGTATTTGAAATGTTTATTTACTAATGCCGTCTTCTCAGGCGTAGTATCTTAGATTATACAAGTACACATATTATCAGTAGCAAAATTACCAGCATAGTCAATAGTACATAAAAAGCGAATGGTGACAGTATCTTAACATGCTGTAAATGAATAAGAGTTAGCAACACTTATAAGCAGCCGCGGGCCGTGGAGGGAGTTACGGTGGGGCAGGGAGGCGGGGAGGGGGAGGGGCAGGGTGGAGAGGGCTCCACCCTGCCCCTCCCCCTCCCCGCATCCCTGCCCCACCGTAACTCCCTCCACGGCCCGCGGCTGCTTATATCTCACCCTCCCTAATACACATAATATATTATTTGCTAAGAAGGTCTCTTTGTGTTGGTTTAGGGCGTGCCGATACTTTAGTGTCTTAGATTTGAAGGAATCACATCAGCATAGAAAAGATAATCCATATGCCGTGCTTAATATCGCCAACGGCATTGTGCCATAATATTCTAGCATGCGATTGCGGAACAGTGTCAGCAGCTGCAGGGCGGGAGCTTGCACAGGAGGGACATCCATATTTAAAAATGTAAAAAAGCACAAGAGCGTCCGCTGGTAATATGCAAGTAAAAATGGGAATCCACGAAGCAGAGTGGAAAAAATAGAATGTAAGAAAGCAGGGATAACTCCAAAGATTTTCTCAAATGAAGTCACGAGACCACTGGTAACAACTTTAAAAAAGTGCGCCAGGCCCTTTGTGGAGGACGCGTTAGAGATAGTCCGAACCATCTTGCTGAAATGGAAAGGCGAATCTGTATTTAAAAGGGTCTGCACCTCTGTACGGGTGTTCGCTGTGTGAAGCACGAAAGTTTCACGGGCCGAACTCAAGGCCACCTCTCTCTGAGACAAAATAGCTCTTATTCTTGCCATGCCGTTGAAATGTGCTCCCAAGGTTGGTATTTGTGGCCAGATTGAAAACTCCCTATGTTCATGTGTGGGAGGAAATAGAACATTTCTGCAGCAAATAACCCGTTCATTTACTGTTACGATAAAATGAATACTTTTAATTAACCCAGAACAATCTTCATTATTGAGCATCAAATAACTACCATTTTCCAAGAACTTGAACGTGGGGATGATAGCAGGAACTGGTGTGCCTTGCAACACGCAAGCCATATTTGGTCGGTGTTTGTTGCATGAACCGTGTAACTGTATGTGCCTACACATTAGTGAATGATCTGGCGTCTCAGTGCATTCCTCTCCATTCAGATAAAGTTCTTGATCATCTTTGAAAATCTGTATGTGTATGGAAGCGACCAGACTTCATGAAGAAAACCACTACCTAAAGGTTAATAACGACCTATTGGTATATATTTCATACAATTTGAAAACTTATATAAAGCAAAAGGCAGCGTTATTAAACCGTGGATAAGGCATGTTGCCAAAGCAGTCAACCTTTTGGATTTATACTGGAAATGTTAAAAGAAGAAATACGGAGTAGGGCCTGTAAATCTTTAATAGACAACGAGTAAAATTACTCCAACCATCATATTCCTCTAACTCCGGGATAGTAGGGGTGTTTAATTTTTTAGAAGTAGCCAATCCAAAGCATTTGGTCTGGGAAATTGTTTCATTCACAAACAACATATGTTTTGGGATGAGACATGCACGGTGGAAAGCCTCAGTGCCTTGTACCTGCCAGGTTCGTGAACCCCAAACTGATGTAGATCCTGGATATTTTTACTCTGTATTACGTTAGCATGGTCTCATTACTGGTTTAAACGCCATTTTTCCTTTTTTGTAACTTCTGCACACGACACTTAGTTGTTGCTTTAGCTTTCAGCCTACCTGCGTCAAGATCTATGCCTGCTTCAAGCAGGCGCAGGGTTTTGATGTAGCTTTGTCCTATCTGATTGTAAATGCGGCACACCGTGGGTGGCAGAGCAGCGGTGCACGTTAACTGGTGCATCCCTGGGGATGTGCTAGTTAATATAAATCTGCCCCTTTACATTTAATTATGTGCAGGGGACACAGAGTAGGTGAGGTTTATCCAAGGTTAAGAAGAGATGAGTCCTGTTCAGTGAAAAATTGGAGATAGGCTTCAGTATATTATATACTTAAGTAGTGTGTTAAGTTTTTGATGACTGTTATTAATTTACTGTTGGGTAATAGTGGTTAATAACATTTGTTATTATATTTTACCACAGATTCAACTGCAGATTATTTTAAGATGTTAGGATGCCTAGCAAAGAAAGAGTAAGAAAGGCTGCAAAACGTCAAAGACAGCAGGACCATGGAATAATGCAGCAGTCCTCTAACAAAAAGATTTGTCAAGTCACCAAGAAAGCACCGGGTAAGAGTCGAAAAACAGTCATAAGAAATATGTGTAGTAAAAAAAATATTACTACAGAAAATGTTTCAGTCCAGAAAAGGAGAAAGAATTCAAATGGTAAGGAAAGGCCAATGAGAAATGTTACTGCTAGAGTAAGAGATAACTCTATGCATGAAAGTAGAAGGAAACAACAGTTTAGGGATATTCGTAAACGAATGTTCCGCAACAGGATAATTGGGAATTTGTTAAAAAATATTAAGAAAGGTCAGCAGAAAGTGGTTTTTTATAAGAGAAAAAAAATAGTTGAGAAAGTTATTGATCAGGCATTTGAAATTAAACGTAAGTTATTTATTTTGACAATCAATAGAATTAGGAAGCTAAACAAGGTAATTTATGATTTCAAAAGAAATAGTAGATGGAAGAGAATAGTTAATCGTAGTAATTTTTGTGAAGTTTTTTCTGGAGAATGGATGCATAGTTCAAGCTCTGAGGCATTTTTTAATGAGGAGAGTTATTTCCAGGATAATGATTTGGTGCATGCAGTTGACACCAGTGGTCGAGCTTATGAAGTGAAAGATGGTTGTCCAGTTGAAAAAGAAAAACTTGTGAGAACAGAGATAGAAGAGGTGTTAGGTATTGAGGTTTTAGGGAGACGTCCTAAGGGTCCTGTGTACACCTGGAAGTGTAGTAGTATTTGCAGTGTACGACAGGATTCCATCAATTTGCTTTGTGATTTTATACGGTCATTTAGTAAGAAAAGTTTGAAGCAGAAAATGAAGTTGTTGCAAGAATTAGATCCTTGCAGAGTGAGAGAAGTGATAGGTTTGCATGGTCATTCACTGGCTTGTCTTTCCAGGAGAGTATGCCAGAGTGTTTTTCATCATTTCAGGATGCTAGCAGTGCATCATAATAAAGTGAGGAAATTAGTTAGAATGTTGTATTATGCTAAGAGTCCAGCAATTATGCTTAAACAATTATGCGCTGCTCTTTTGCATGGTTCTGAAATAGATGTGAAGAATATATGTGAAGAAATTGAGTTTTGTTACTTTGGAAGTAAAGAGGAGAATGTTGAAATTGACCAAGAAGAAGAGAGTAATGTGGAAGATAGTGTACAGGTTTCCAGTACAGATAATTTCCAGAGGGAAATTGCGACGTTTGAGGTGAAATCAAGTGAGAGGCCAAATTTCACTTGTGTGTGTTGTCGACCCACTTATTATAAGAATCAGACTAAGTTAGTGGATTTATATGGAAAAAGTGAAAGGGAAAATAATAGTGAATGGAAGGATTTTACAACATACTTGATGGTAGAAAATTGTTTTGATTTGGGATTGGATCAACGTGTGTGTACTTATTGTTGTAACAAATTAAATCAAAACCAGATGCCTGCTAGAGCAGTTCATAATAATCTGGAATTGGTTGAGATTCCTTCTGAATTGAAGGATTTAAATACTTATGAATCTATTTTGATTCAAAGTATCCATCCCTTTCAGGCTATTGTAAGAATGGAGCCAAAGACAGGGAAATTGCCTCCATCAGATTTACAGAGAGGATTAAAGGGAAGAGTTGTTTATTTGCCTCTAGATTTGAAGAAAAACATTAACACAATTGGAGTAGAAAAAGTGGAAGAGGAACCTCTTGTTATCTTAGTTAATGGGGTTCCGACAAAGAATAAGAAAATATGGCAAGATTTAGTAGATGTTAGGAAAGTCAAAAGGGCAACATTGTATTTGAAAAAATATAATAAATACTATAAAAATGTATATGTTGCAGAAGAGGAAGTAAGTGAGGAAGAGGATAGCGATTTGTGTGCTGGTCAAATTGAGAAAGTAGAACCCTGTACTAGTGAAGAAATATATGAACATTATAGTGTTCATCCTTTGCATTCCAAGGAAGTCATGGGGAATGCTATTGAGTTGTTTCAAATGAAACAAGCGAAAGGGAGTCCCATTAGTGTTTGGGAGGAAAGTTTGGAAGCTCGGTGTTTCCCACAGCTTTTTCCAACAGGTCAGGGAGGAAGATATGATGAGCGACCTCATCAAATTCCTGCTTCTGAATACCGGACTTTGCGATTGTATGCAGGAGATCCTAGGTTTCGACAATGCATTCCTTATTTGTTTCATCTCCTGTTTGAAAGCGATCTGTCTGGACTGTCATATGCAGTGAACCACATCTTGAAAAGTGGTATACACATGCAAAACATCTCGGCAAGTGACTTTATGGATAAAGTCAATGTCCAAGACAGTATTTTGGATTCTCACCTGATTAATCTCATGGCGTGTCAGCGTGGTACTAATGAGTACTGGTACCGTCGTCATGGTGATTTAAAATGTATGCTGAGGAACTTAGGAACTCCCACATGGTTCCTCACTTTGAGCTGTGCTGAGTATGGCTGGGAAGACTTACTTGAATTTCTACGAGAGGCAAATGCTAACGTAGAAAACATCGAATTCAAGACACCCGGAGAACTGTGCTCTCTGGATCCAGTCAATGTATGTAGGTACTTCAATCATAGATTTGAAGGTATGATGTCTTTCATCATGAATAAGAAGAATCCACCTCTTGGAGAGGTGTTGGATTTCTTCTGGAGGAAGGAGTACCAAGCAAGAGGTGCTCCTCATATACATATGTTGCTGTGGATCAAGGATGCACCTAAATTTGGAACGGATGCAGACGACTCAGTGATGAGTTTCATAGAACAGTACTCTACGTGTGCTGTTCCAAACGCAAAGGAGAAAAAAAGCCTAAGAGAAAAAGTTCTACGTTTCCAAAGCCATCGATGTGGAAAGTACTGTCGTCGTAAATTCCGGAACAAAGACAAGTTCTACACCAAATGTCGTTTCGGCTTTCCACGATCGGTGATTTCTAAAGGAAGAGTGAACAGTTTGATGTCTTCGCTGCGACATAATGTGATGAAGAAATCACCTAAAAACACATACAATTTGAAGAGGAACGAAGAGTCTAAGTACATCAACGACTACAACCCGGTGATTTTGTCCATGTGGAATGCTAACATGGATATACAGTTTGTGGCTGATAACTGTATGGCTGTGGCTCGGTATGTGACATCTTACATCACCAAAAAAGAGAAGACAGAATTGAAGGATATGTGGGAGGACATTTCCCATGAAAAGAGCCTCAGCAAGAAGTTGTACAGTTTCAGTCTGAAGATGTTGTCGCATCGAGAAATCGGAGCTTACGAATGTTCTGACCGGTTGTCTTCAGCAAGTCTCTATGCCAAGTCCAGGAGTATCGTTTGGGCGAGTGTTGGTCTTGCTGCAACGCGTAATCGAGTTCTGAAACCTGTGCGGGAAATTGAGTATTTGGCGGAAAAGGAGCCAAACAGTACCGACATTTTGAAGAGCAACATGTTGGATACATATTATCCAAATCGAAGCAGTCACCTCGAGAATGTTTGTCTGTATGAGGTTCTGCAAAATTACATATTCAAGAGGAACATCAAAGAAGATACTGAGAAAGGAGTGTATGCTGTAATAGGAAGTGAGGGATGTCTGGTCAAGCAAAGAAAATGCCACTTGATAAACCATCGAAAATTGAGTGGCGAATCTCCTGCAAAAAAGGAGTTTTTCTATTTAGCACTTTTGCAACTTTTTAAGCCTTGGCGTGCAGTAGAGGAACTGCTTGGAGATTTCCTTTGTTACGAAGACTCATTCAATGCTGCCAAGGAGACCATAGAATGTCCTGCTTTTCCCAAATATGTAGAAATGTTGAATGTGGAAATTGAGCAGGAAGCAACGATTGCAGCCGAGATTGCCAGAGACAGTTCTCAGGACAGTCAGAGTTCTGCTTCATTGAGTCAGGATCCACTAGGAGGACCTCTTATCGAAAATGAAGCTGCCACTGCTATGAATGAAGTGGAAAGAGCCATGGCACATGCTCAGGAGGATGCGGTTAACTTAGAAGAGTTGGAAAGACAACTCAACGTTGAGCAGAGGAAAATATATGACGAACTTACCATGCAAATTGATCATGGATTAAGTCATGACAAGAAAGAGTGCTCATGTACGTCGTTGAAGCCTGTCCGACTGTACGTGAGTGGAGAAGCGGGAACTGGAAAAAGTTTCCTTATTAAAGCAATTTCATGTTATTTGCAGGAAAGGACAGAGTCATCGCTGTCTTGTGTTGTCACCGCTCCAACTGGACTGGCAGCACATAACATTAAAGGGATTACTTTACATCGTTTACTGATGCTGCCAGTGGAGCATGACAACAAATTAGAATATCACAAGCTATCTGGAGATGCTTGTTTTGAAGTTTCAAGAGTCTTGAGGAAAATGAAACTTCTTATCATTGACGAAGTAAGCATGGTTTCCAATGTCATGCTTGCCTTTGTGCATTTGAGAATGCAAGAAGTTCTCAAAACAGAGTATGATGTGTTATTTGGTGGCAAACACATCATTGTTTTCGGAGATCTTCTGCAGCTGACACCAGTGAAAGGGCAACCTGTGTTCAAAATGCTCACGCATGAAGATACCAGGAAGTGCTTAGGGAGTATTGGCAACGTCAATATATGGTTAAACTTCAATTATGCTGAACTGCATGAAAATATGCGTCAGGCAAAGGATGAAGTTTACAAGACTATTCTACAAGATGTTAGAATTGGAAAAGTGACCGAGCATGGGAAAGAAGCTTTACATGCACGATTACTGACAAATTTATATCCAGACGAAGATGTTGTGCCTGAGAATATTTTTCAGAAAGTTACTGAGAAAAAATCTGGAATATGTTTGATGCCAACTCTTGCAGAATGTGCCAAATTCAACAACAAAATGTTGCATTTAGAAAAGCAAGAGATTGTGAAATTGGAAGCTATTGACAGAGTAGAGCATATGGGATCAACAATTATTTTGTCTGAGAATCTGAAAACAAAATTGGATTCATTAGAGAAGAGTATATCTAAAACTGCGGGTTTTGAGAAGACTCTGAATGTGTGCTTGAACTGCCGTATAATTTTAAGAAGGAATTTACATGTTGAAAGAGGTCTGGTAAATGGATCAATGGGTAATGTTGTTGATTTTGTGAAATACAGAAATAGAGATGGAATTGAATTTTTAAAAATTAAATTTGATGGCATTGAGGAAGTACAGCTAATTGCTCGTTGTTCTGCTAGATTTTTGCTTGTAAAAGACTTATATGTTCGTCGTAAGCAGTTTCCTGTTTGCTTGGCATATGCGGTGACAATCCATAAATCGCAAGGTTTAAGTGTAGACTGTGCATTGGTGAATATTGGCAGTTCTGTGTTCAAGGAGGGTATGGCATATGTGGCATTGTCACGAGTTAGGACTTTATCGGGATTGTACTTGATTGAGTGTGATGTCACAAACATTTGTGCGGATCTAGATTGTGTTAAGGAATACAATAGGTTGAGAAGAGAGTATGCGCCACATTTGCCTCAGTATCCTTTGTTTGAGAAACGTGTGGTAGGCCGGAAACGAAGAAATGTGACCAATACTGGGGAGGTTGTAGCAAAAAGACGAAAAGTCGATGAACCTGAAATTATAAGCAGAAACAAAAAGGATTCTGTTGAAGATGTTGTTGGTTTTCAATTTGAAAACAGTTCTGGTGTCAACTGCTATGCTAATGTAGTGGTTAATGTTTTGTTTTCTCTACAAAATGTAAAAGAAGAGATTGTGGTCAATTCTGATCAAAGATTTTGCAGTTTGTTAAATTCTGTGTTAGAGAAATGTAGCACTGATAGAACAAACATAGAAAGTGTGTCTGAAATTCGAAATCTGTTAGACAGATGTTCAGGCCAAACACAATTCTCTCAAAATAGTCAGCAAGATTGTCAGGAGTTTTTAATGTATATGCTTGATGTATTGCATGCTGAAGGTGTAGATGTAGATCACCTGTTTGGGCTTTCTTATCAATGGCAGCATGACTGCGAGAACTGTAGGGTATCAAGTAGTACTAGTGTAGACTCAGAAAGATTTATATATTTAACTTTGCCAGACAGTAAATCAGTCTCTTTTAATAAGCTAGTAAAAGCAGCTGATCACAATATGGAGTGTAGGCAATGTAAATCTGAAATGATGTCCACATTATTTATACGAACATATGGCCAGTATGTCATTTTAATGTTCCAACGATGTAGGCCTGATGGAACAAAATTGACAACTTTAATTAAAAATGTTGTGGCTTCACAGTTGTCAATATCAGGAAGGACTTTTGTAACTGTAGCAATTATATATCATGATGGTCCTTCAATAACATCAGGACATTATACAGCTTATTTAAAGTGTAGAAATGGCTGGTCATTCTGCAATGATTCTGTTTTAATTTTCAAAACAAAATTGCCATATGACCTTAAAAACTCTTACCTGGTGTTTTTAAAACCAAAATTTTAGGGAAAGAATCTCGGGATGTGCTCTGAGGAATTTCAAGAAGTTCTCATGGCTCCTACACTATTTGGCCTTGAGGATAAGTGTAGTACAGAGACATAACTTTTTACCATAACACTGGACGTTATTGAGAAATACGTGCACTTTGAATGAGTTCAGAAAAACTATTTCTTTTTATAAGCTAATTGAAGCAGCCAATCAAAACATGGAGTAGAGGGAATGTAAGTCTGCAATGCTGTCTACTGTTTTACATTGCTTTGTGATTAAAAGTGATGTAGAGAATTAAATAATTGTACTAGTCATAAAGGTAGTGTAAGTCTGCTTCATAGTAAGCAGTATCAGTGTGATAGGAAATGTAGAACATGATTGAGCAAGAAGGGGAAGATATTACTAGTCCAGGATTGTGTAAATGATCTTCAACATTTTAATTCTGAAAGTTGCGGAAATGCGAAAAGACGGGATTGGCTAACAAGAAATCCAAGAGTTATACATGGCTCTGACAAGATTTGGCCTTGTGGATACTTGTGGTAGAGAGCAAGAAGTCATTTATTGTATGTAACATGTTTTTGAAAACGATGGAGGTTTTCTTTCAGAAAGTGGCGGGTTGAAAGTAATAACAGCACAACAGAGTGTAAGCTGTTCATAGGACATCCTTGGCCGTCATGGAAAGTAAGTTAACTTTAAGGAGTTCTGAATTCTGATTTGTAATGTTGTATGGGTTTTTTAAACACAATCATTTTGATTGTGTTTTTTTTTCCCCGCTGTTATATGATGAATACCTTCAAGTCACTGTTTTAGTGAAATTTGATACATTCTGAGAACAGCAAAAATAAACCATTTAACATGTATAATTAATTCTGTTCTGTTTGCATTTATGATGTACATGTAGAACTGTGTAGGAGGCATGGAGAAGGTGAGGCTTCTGTAAGTGTCAAAGTTGTTGCATACAGTGATCATATTCTACGTAGTCTTTTATATTTCATTACTTTCACTGTTTCTGACTGATCTAAATTTTTTTTTTTAAAAAGAACAGTAAGTATAAGGGAAGGAAACAGACAGTTATGTTAAAAGAAACACAGCTATAGGGAATAAACTAGGGATACTGTTACCCGCAATCCTCTGCTGATGATGTCACTGAGCATGTCATGAATGATGTAATATGTGACATCATCAGCAGTGGATTACGGGTAATAGTATCTCTAGTTTACTCCCCTATAGCTGTCTTTCTTTTAACATAACTGTCTGTTTCCTTCCCTTATACTTACTGTTCTTTTTTTAAAAAAAAAGAATTTTTGGTTCGCTTCCGGTTCGCGTACCGGGGAGCGAACTGGGAAGCGAACTAAGAGAAAAAGAGGTTGGCACAGTTGCAAATATTGTACCAATTTTTTAATAACGGGGAGGTAGTTCTGAAAAGAACTTTTTTTTAAATTGTTTTTGTTGTTTTATATTTTTTTTATTATTTTTCTGAATTTTTTTTACTTTTTTTGAATTTTTCTGAACAGTTTTATATTTTTTTTGTTTTTTTTTCGGAGGGGGCAACGAAAACGATTCATTGTAAAGGGCTCAACAGGAGCAAGAAAACAAAAAAAAAGAATTTATTGTTTGGGGAGTTTCGGACAAACATGAGCATGATTGTCAATAGCTCTGTTGATCAGAGTGATGCTACTTTCTCCGTAGCAAATGAATCCACTGCAATGTACGCAGACTTGTTTTACTTCACGAAATCTCGTTTGTATATTTGGCACCATCTCCCTGCCCTCTGGTCCCGTTACTTCCGGCACAACAGATCTTCTGGCCATAATAGGGAGATTATCTAGGTCGTCCTGTTCCTCTTCTTCCTCTTCTTGCTGAATTATAACTTTAGCAGGTGGTCCACTCTTCCTTGGATGTGGTGGAGGTGGTGGGGAAGAACCAGCTGAAGCTAGTAAAGAAGCCATTGCTCACTGGTAACAAAGGGTCTTTCTCTCACAATGATGAAAGTCAGAGTGAGGAAAGAAGGAGGGATTTTCACCATTTGGGAAAAAAAATAGTTCTCAACCAATGAAAAGTGTTCATTTTAGATCATATGACCTAGTCTTACATCATTAGGAAACCGAAAGTGAAATGAACCAATGAAAAGTGTTATTACCAAGTCACATGACCTGCTGTGTTTACGTTACGCGCTTTGCAGGGCCTCCCGGTTTGCTTCCAGAAACCTGTGCTTTGCGACTCGGTAAGCGTACGAGTTCGCTAACGTAGCACGTCATATGACGTATCACGCGACAACGCGAAACGTCATGCGGACGGGAGGCGTCACGATGTTGTTTTCTAACGCGGCAGTTGCGGTAAAGAAACGTTTACCGGCTCGTGGTCTATTTCGCGGCATCAAGGTCAGCTAACGGGAAGCTTCCCGATTCGCGAAGCGGGAACGAAGAAAAAAAAATATTAAAAAAAAAAGTTATTAATAAACATATAAAATATATTTTGGGATTTAAAGAAGAATACATTTTACAGCTACAGATATTAGCTGTTAAAAAACCAATGAAGTTCACTGAAAAAACCATAGGTTATAGACCATATATAGTTAGGAATTAGCATTTACAAAACCTTGAAAATTCACTGAAAAAACCATAGGTTATAGACCATATATAGTTAGGAATTAGCATTTACAAAACCTTATTTTACTCACACAAAACCATTGAAATTCCATATATAGTTAGTTGCACTAACTATATATCGCGCACCCGCAATCCACTGCTGATGATGTCACATATTACATCATTCATGACATGGTCAGTGACATCACTGATGACATCACTGATGACATCTCAAATGACATCACTGATGACATCACTGATGACATCTCATTTGACATTACTGATCACATCACTGATGACATCATTCATGTGATGATACGATGAACCTCTTCAGACTCTAATATAACCTTAGATACACTCAGTGTAAACAGACACTCACAGACTGTCACTCATCCATGGAGTTACTCACACACCTAGTCAGTCTTGCAAAGAATCAATCACACCTCCATTTCCTCAACTATATAGTTATACACACCTTACTTATTGGAACATATAATAACACATATTTACTCTGTTATACAATCCCTGATACAAGTTCACAATAATCCATACAGCCACTCACACATTCACTGGCTCTTATGCACAGTTATTTATATATGTCAACTATCACATGTACTGTGTTTTACATATGTACTTACTTTGACATGTAGCACTGAGATATCCATTCACTCACCAATACACTCATGCACACAGTCAACCGCCCATACAGCTGTTTCCACATGCACTTTTGAACCCATACATCTAGTGAATCAACTGCTCACACATCTATGCACAGAGTCATACACCTCCCAGACACCCACACACACACTCAGTCTCCCATACAAATACTTGGGCAACTAATCAATAACCCATATAGTTAGTCATACAGCTAATGATCAACACATGCATCAGATTACAAAACAACAGACACAATGATGCACAATTTAAAACAGTTTAGTCACTAACCCATGCACTCAGTGAGACACATTTAATCAGTCACTTATACAGTCAGTCATGCACCTACTAAATCCTTCATCCAGACACTTATACATCCACTCATTCTTCAATATGTAAGACATATTTTAACTTTACAGAAACATACAGTCACTGGATGTTGTCATCAGTGATGTCATCAGTGATGTCATTTGAGATGTCATCAGTGATGTCATCAGTGATGTCACTGACCATGTCATGAATGATGTAATATGTGACATCATCAGCAGTGGATTGCGGGTGCGCGATATATAGTTAGTGCAACTAACTATATATGGAATTTCAATGGTTTTGTGTGAGTAAAATAAGGTTTTGTAAATGCTAATTCCTAACTATATGGGGTCACTTTGCTTTTATACGGAGCCCTCACCTGAAACTGACCAGGACGTCAGCGGCGCCCATACCTCCAAGCCTACTTCTCGCCGCACCCGCTCCGCGGGTGCCGCGTCGCGTAGAGGGGCTTAAGGGAACACTGAGGAGACTTGCTTGCTGTTGTTGGCTGCGGGTGAGAGGCGCTAGCGGGGCTGCGAGCGTGCAGGGACTCCAGGAACCAGGAGTCCCTGCGAGACCGTCTATCACCTTCCGGTCCGCTCTCCCTGCTGGCCCCGCCCCCCGCCTTGCTGAGGATTTTTAAATCTCCCGCCTCTGCCCTTCCTGCGGGTCACTTTGCTTTTATACGGAGCCCTCACCTGAAACTGACCAGGACGTCAGCGGCGCCCATACCTCCAAGCCTACTTCTCGCCGCACCCGCTCCGCGGGTGCCGCGTCGCGTAGAGGGGCTTAAGGGAACACTGAGGAGACTTGCTTGCTGTTGTTGGCTGCGGGTGAGAGGCGCTAGCGGGGCTGCGAGCGTGCAGGGACTCCAGGAACCAGGAGTCCCTGCGAGACCGTCTATCACCTTCCGGTCCGCTCTCCCTGCTGGCCCCGCCCCCCGCCTTGCTGAGGATTTTTAAATCTCCCGCCTCTGCCCTTCCTGCGGGTCACTTTGCTTTTATACGGAGCCCTCACCTGAAACTGACCAGGACGTCAGCGGCGCCCATACCTCCAAGCCTACTTCTCGCCGCACCCGCTCCGCGGGTGCCGCGTCGCGTAGAGGGGCTTAAGGGAACACTGAGGAGACTTGCTTGCTGTTGTTGGCTGCGGGTGAGAGGCGCTAGCGGGGCTGCGAGCGTGCAGGGACTCCAGGAACCAGGAGTCCCTGCGAGACCGTCTATCACCTTCCGGTCCGCTCTCCCTGCTGGCCCCGCCCCCCGCCCTTCACGTCACCTATTTCTTCCTCCCACTCTCCCGCAGCGCGGGACGCAGCCCGGGCGAAGACAGGGCAAAGACTGGGCCGTTTGAGGCCGTTCGAGGACGGCCGAGGACTGGACTGGCCTACCCTCCTTCGCCTATCTGGGGAAACTGTTCAACTGTGGTTGGTGTTGTTAGAAATTTTTCTGATCCATAGAAGGTTGTATTTGGGTTCTCACTGTTCATGAACATGTCAGTTAGGATAACCCGTAGTAAGACTGGCAAGGGAAACACTTCAATCAGTGGCCCAATGGATGATTTTATCACCCGTACTAATCAGGCAATTGATGAGGAAATTTTTAAGTTACAGTCCCGTGTTTCTCTTGAACTGGCAGCCGCAAGAAGATTATCAGAGGTAATCACTGCCTCGAAAAAATCTTCATTGGGGCATATTGCAACTGCTGTTACCCCGGATAGACCTGCCACTCTTAAATCATTAGTCGTGCAGGCAGAGGTTCACCAGGCTCCAACTCTACAGCTTGTTTCACAGGCTGCAGAGTCTATTGAAGATGCCGGTGACACAATTCCACCTGTATTGTCCCCCGTGAAAAATGTATCTTTTAACTTTTTTAATCCAGCAATTGTAAAACCTTCTGTTGACACGCAGGTCAATAGTTCTAATTTCCCTGACCCTGTAATTTTTAATTCTTCAAGACCTAATCTAGATTTGGGCACCTCCCTAAAAAGGAAAAAGATTTCCCGGTATGCTTACTATGGAAAAAGGGCAAGACCTGTGCAAAAACCAAAACTGCCCCCTACTCAAATCTCTGAAACGATCGAAGGGATTATTTCGAAGGAACAGATACACGTAGAGGGTGCCAAGGGTGTGTCATTATCAGCTAAAAACTTTAGTACCCCTCAGGAAGGGGGTTTAACTGTTGAGGATCAGATAGGGAAGGAAGGGAAGGACGGGGAATTCATAAACATGGTTTGGGAAACACTTAAGAAATTACTCTCCCCCCTTGCAAATAGACTCTCCTCCATCGAAAACAGTTTGTTGGAAATGGAGAAAAGTATCATAGCCTTGGCTACTCTTGGCTTGAGAAGTCTAGAAAATCAGGGCATTGGGGTAGAGGATCCGATTCCACAGGTATCTAACTCTCCTTTACCTATACCTCCACCTGAACGTCCAGTTCCGAAACCACGATCAGTGGGCGTGAACCAAATTGTTGCACCTCAACCTGTTGTCCCTTCCCGTCCTTGTACTAAACCTACCTCTAACCCTACTGTAGTTCCCCCTCCTAAACAACGGCCGACAGAATTTCATCAACAGTATCCCCGGGGTACATCTGAAAAGAATAATTTCAGAGGGGGGTATATCGATCTTCCCCCAGAGGCAAACGACTACGTGGTTGTCCTGACGGGCGTTTCAGAGCTTGAAAATGGCCATCACGAGAACCATTGGTCTTTGAAGAACAAAACAATGCACTGGCTCAATGCAAACCGTGCAATTCCCAATGGTAGGAAGAGTAGAGTGCTGATGGTACGACGTGTTCCTTGGGTGGGCCCCACAAAGAAATCTGTGGTTGGAGATTGTGTAGTGGTGACCTTCGAGGACCCACATACAGCACGTTATATCTGCACTTGTCCCAATGGGGAAGGTTCCCGTGTAATTCCTAGACTTTTGTCCTTTTTCTATCCTCCACCCCCTAAAAAACCCCTGTACGATGGCTGGTCATTGGTACAGCGCAATCCTTGGAGGACTTATCCCTCCAATTATCAAGATTCCTCTATGTGCTGGAATGGTCTACCCACCCAGAATAGGTTCAGTTGCCTTGAGGAGGTAGACTGACTTACAAGGCAAGCAAAGGTTAATGTAGAATTAATGGCCTCTGCAACTTCAATGGCAGGGCCCCCTGTAAGCCCCCTTGTAATGTCTGATTATAATCACGGACACATGGAAAGGTATCTAAACCCGATATTAGCACATATTGAAAAGGCTGATGAATGCGCTGTTGCCATGATTAGTCCTCCACCCAAGAAATTGTTCATAGTCGACCCACAGCAAGATAGTGCAGTCCCCCCCTTGGTACCACCGGTCTTTAATGATGAACCAGATCCTCCTAGTACCGAGCCAACCCCTCAATTGATTTTCCTGTCATGGAATATCGCTGGAGTGGGCAAAAATCTGAAAGACCCAGAATGGGCAGATTACATTGACACCAGCGATTTCTGCCTATTGCAGGAAACTTGGGCATTGGATATCCCGCACAGGATGGGTTACAAAACTTTTGGTATCAAGGCCTCTCAGTCTGTCAGGGGAAGGCCTTGTGGGGGATTGCTCATATGGCTCAAAATTACTTTAACTGTAAGAGCCGAGGTTACAGATACAGGAACCCCAGATATTCTGGCTCTAAAAATTGTATCTACCAATGGGGGTGAATATTACATTATTAATGTTTATAATAGACCAATAGGGCACTCTAAAGTCTCGCCCACCCTGGAAATCCTGGATACTTTCATGAAAAGGGTGGTGGGCGAAACTCCTGTAATACTAGGGGGCGATCTAAACTGCAATTTTGAACCGATTCATGGGATCTCAGATATATTTCAAGAGGAAGACCAAGCATATAATATCCCTCAGCTTGACACCCTGAACTATGTCCCCTGTAGCACTCTGGCGGTTCAATTAATGAGGCTAACAGTTGATCATGGCCTCAGAGCGTGCAATGGTCGACTTCCCTCAGATTTTACAAAACAACCTACCTTTGGGAAATCGAATAGTAGATTAGATTTTATCTTCGTTTCACTAATTATTTGGCATTTTATGCTTGATTTTAAAGTCTCTTTGAGGGCAGAGAGTGATCACCTTCCTCTGGAACTTTTAATTGACCCGCATATAATTAATGACACTATTGGTCCGGCACCATGTGAGGTGGGTGCTGATGTCCTATGTGAGCAGGCACATATAATTAATAATAATAGACGTGCTCTAAAATGGCCACATCTTTTAAGTGAGGGTAAGACCCTGGCTGCAGTTTATTCATTGTTTGATAAGACCTTTTCACCCTTAGTAGGACAACCTTTATCTACTGATAACTGTGATTATTTTGTTGAGCTACACACTGTCTTTTTTGATGAACTAAGAGTCCATATGTCTAAATTGCCGAGGAAGAACAGCCAAAATGTACGCGTGGGATGCCATGGAAAACTGTGGTACGACCACGCTTGCAAAATGGCTAAGAGAAAGCTCTTATATGCAATTAGAAGTAAAGTCCAAGATGATGTTAGACTCGCTAGGGAGGAGTACAAGCGAGTTCAAAGGGTATCACAAAAAACATGGGAAGAGTCAATTTGGGCTGAAATGTTGTTTTCTGCTAAACACAATGACAATGTCGGCTTTTGGAGGTTGGTTGCAAATGGGGGACACGCCAGTAGACCCGTGAGGGATTCGTATATTGATGAAATGACATGGGTAACGCACTTTTCAAATCTGTATAAACCATATGATAATAATAATGAGGAGGAGCCCCCATGTCTACTCCCACCACCTGTGTGTCTTGACTTTACTCTGGAGGAAACAAACAGAGCAATCAATGAACTAAAAAATAATAAAGCCCCCGGACCAGATAAAGTATCGGGTGACCTCTATAAACATGTACCTGAAGTTTGGGCTCCCTATATTAACCGTTTGTTTAATGCCTTGTCCATAAGTTGTAATTATCCTGACAGTTGGCGTGCAGCAGAAGTTGTCCCGATTTTTAAAAAGGGAAAAAGATCTGTACCCTCAAACTATAGACCTATTAGTTTAATGGACATTCTGCAAAAACTCTATGCTAAGCACCTACTATTTAGGATAAATGACTGGTTGGAGGAATCGGCCATACTTTCCAAATTTCAGGCAGGTTTTAGGTCCAAGACCAGTACGCTAGATCAGGTCTTTAGATTTTGTTGCCTGATTTGGAAGTATGTCCAAATTCGGAAAGGTCATTTGTATGTAGCCTTTATCGATTTAAGGGCGGCATTTGACCTTGTCCCTCGCAATCTACTATGGAGAACGTTAAACACAGCCGGCCTGCCAGCAAGTCTATTGGTACACATTATTGAATTGCACGCTAGAAATCACGCAAACATCAGATGGGGTCCGAAAGGTGAATTGACGCGTGACATCCCGATTAAGCGTGGTGTCCGACAGGGATGCGTCCTGGCCCCCACTTTGTTTTCTATTTTTGTTAATGATGTGCCTGATTATCTTAATGCTTGCAATAACGATTCGCCACAACTAAATGGAGAGAGAGTGCCTGCGTTGCTCTTCGCGGATGATACCATCCTAATATCCCAAACCAAGAAGGGCCTCCAGGCACTCCTAAACTCCTTTAGCAGTTACTGTGTGACCAAAGGACTAGAAATAAATGTTGATAAAACAAAATGTATGGCTTTAAACCCTATTAGACCGGATAAAGGGAACCTGACCCTGAATGGGGAAACTTTAGGTACTGTGGAGAATTTTGTTTATTTGGGGGTAGTACTCGATTCTAAATTAACATGGAAGGCTCAAATCGAAAAAAGTAAGGTGTCATATGCCCATAATGTAAAACCTATAATCTGCAGATTGAATGCTAGTACAAGCAAAAGTATAACTCCTGTACTTGAACTTTTTAAATTCAAGATTCAGTCTGCAGCATTATATGGGGCTGAGATATGGGGACCTTGGGCCAAGGAGAGCTTTCAAGGCCTCGATAACAAATTCATGAGATCAATTGTAAGGGTCCCAACCAGCACACCACTAATACCTCTCCATCTCGATTTGAACTTCAAACGAACCGACCACCTAGCTACCTTAAGACCGCTAATGTTCTGGATAAGGACTTGGTCCACTCCGGAACTGGTAGATTACAGAAAGGGTCTTCAAGAAGTATTAAATTTAGATACTTTTAATTCCCTTCGGTCGTTCGGGCATGTTAAAAAATGGTTCTATAATTTGGGGTTGAGTTCATTTTGGGAAAACCCAGACAATTTACCAACTCTTGCTAAAAAAACTGTGAAGAGAGCATATTGGTGCTTTATGAATGATAGACACACTCATGACAGTAGAATTGGCACCCTAACAAGAAACTTCCTAACCTTCAAAAGCGAACCATGTTTTGAACAGTTCTTGGACGAAATAGAGCCGCCCCTGGCCAAAACTCTCTTCCTGAAGTTTAGGTATGGGAACCTCATGTTGAACTCTAACGTTGAGCGTTGGACAAATAAAAAACTGGATTGTCCTAATAGTACAAGTGAGAGATGTCCTATGTGCTCAGATCAATGTAAAGAGAATGAGGTCCATATGTTGTTCATATGTAAAGCATATTTAAATGCTCGGAAAAGATGGCTCAAACCGATGTGTGCTCTTTTAGGAACTAGATCTTGCCTTGTAGCATATAGAATCCTTAAAACAAATACTGCACAGTTTATTGTATTTAGTATCAGTAGGTTTCTTTACTCAGTGTTTATTGTCCGAAAGAAAATGGGACAGGTGCTTTGAAGATGGATAAATTTTAATAGTGATTCTTGCTGCTAAAAATTTGTATTTTTCCGCTGAATGAATTATGTCTTTGACTCTATTGGCGAGAATTTAATTTTACACCATATTAATGTAATTATTGCCTCAATTGATTTCACGTATATATTGTGTATGAATTGATGAATGTATATATGTGTCTCTTTTATGGCCGTTGGCCGAAATAAAGATTATTTCACATATATGGTCTATAACCTATGGTTTTTTCAGTGAATATATATATATATATATATATATATATATATATATATATATATATATATATATATACTATATCTAAGTAAGGGGTGATTACACACCACCTTACCCAGGCTGTGTGAACAGAACTGTGGTGTCAGTTTGGAAGGCAGACCAGGGGTGGCATAATACATGCTGCAGACCCTGGTAGGCCTAAGGTGCAGCTATGCCCTGGGTACCTATTGTACACTATACAGGGGCTCACAAGGGTGACCCAGTAACCAATCTGTTATGTACCTAAAGTACATGGAGTCCATTTTATAGAGAAAGCAGATAGACTGTAGCCCTGAATAGCAGGGTCCCAGGCCAACTAAGTCGAAAACCAGCAAAACACCAGGAAAAATTGGGGGCAACCATATAGTCAGATATCCACCTTCCTACACCCCCCCCCCCAAACTAAAGAGATATGGCTATCCTGGTCCAGGTAAGCCTATATTGACTAAGTGGCCATAGAAGGAAGTACCTACACTAGCATGGTTACCCCCTGTCTTTTGGTCCACTAAGCAATCCCTCACCCTAAGGGTATCAGAGGGTCTCCACTAAGCAATCCCTCAGCCTAAGGGTATCAGAGGGTCTCCACCATTGGGAATTACTTCCTATGGGGTATTTTGCCAAAGTAAAAGGCTGATGCTGGGATGGACTACTGAAGTGAGGCTCCACTAAGGTTGAGCTCAGCTTCCTCCAATCACTATCCTCCATGTATACCTTTCTTTCCATGACTGAGTTGCACTGTGCTCTCAGGGTCAACCTTTGGCTACCTACAGTTGGAGGTTGGGTCCCTTTGGTTGGACCACTGGAGGGACTGGCCAGGTTTGGGACCACTGGGTCCCAGGTTTGCCTGTGTCCAACAGAGTCCATCTGGGGGAGGTTTCTACATAAGGGTAAGGGAGATCCCTCAGAGTGTTGAGGAGTTTGCACTTGGCTAGGGCTACTAGACTGGGTGCCCCTAATCTGCTGATGGTATGTATGTATGTATGTATAGGCATTTATATAGCGCACTACTTACCCGTAGGGTCCCAAGGCGCTTCGACCGCTGCGAAACCCTTCCTGGCTTCCCTGAGAGATGGTCCCTTAATGGGTATCTCCAGGGTGAGACCAGGCATCCCCGGCGGTCTGGTGGGGCCGTTAGTGAAGATGAGGCAAGCTAATGCCCAGAGTTGCCGAGTGTGATCGCTGATCAGAGTGGGCACCGAGGCGAGAGAATTATCGAGTCCGCTGACCCTGGTCCAGAAACCTGCCGCGCCGGGAATCGAACCCTGGTCCCGGGCCGTCCTCTGCTCTTAGGTCTGCCGCCTCTAACCAGTGAGCCACACTACTCCACGTGGTGGGGCTCACTATGGACAGGGGGCCCTTTGGGGTCCATTGACCTCCCTGACCTCTACAGCCCTGGGCTGATTGAGGCAGGGTAGAGAGGGACAGGTTACCTGCTCCAGACTGGGTACTACCTTGGAAGGGTCCACTGACATCAGGGGCTTTGCCAGGCCAGGCCTGATTACCTCTGGGGCAGTTCCTTCACAAGGGGTAGGGTCAGTTCCCTGAGGAGGCTGACCTTCCTCTAAAGTCTGGTGGGAAGGAGACTTTTCTTCCTCCCCAATGCTCTCTGTCTGTGTGGAGTGATCCATAGTTTCAGGCTTCACAACACAAACATCTGTTTGGGTGTGGGCTGTGACCATCATAGCCCTATCATCCTTTTCAGGAAGGCCCATCATCTTGGAATGGGCCTGTGTATCTACCTCAGCCCAGGCTGAGATCTCTAGATCATTGCCCAGTAAGCAATCTACAAGCAAGTTTATAGACCCTGCCACTCTATTTGGGCCAGTGACACCTCCCCAGCTGAGAAATACTACTGCCATGGCATGATCTGTCTTCACTCCATCAATATTGACCACCTGGTAGATAAACCCAGGTAACAGTTGTTCTGAGGCTACTAGGTTCTCAGTCACCATGGTGATACTATCCCCTGTGTCCCTATAGACCACAACTGTCTGATCATTGATATGGGGCTCCTGTCTGTACCTGCCCAAGGTATTGGGACAAGCAGTGAAGTTGGCAAACCCCATGCCACCATCAAAGACTAGAGTTGCTGTGGTAGGGGACCTGGTTAGGCCAGAGTCCACCTGAGTTCCCAAAGTATACGCAGCCACATTTTTGGGGACACTCCCACCACCTGGGGGATTACTACTAATAGTAACAGGAGGGGTTGGAGTATTACTTGGAGGAATATTTTCCTTATTGCTGGATCTTGGGCAACTGCTGTCAGTTTTCCAGTGGTCAGGTTGCTTACATACATGGCAATAAGGTTTCTTAATATTAGAGGAAGGAGTTTGGCACCCACCCCCCTCAGAGGATTTTTGGGGCCCTGTAGTGGATTTGTCCTTAGATTTATCCCCACCTTTCTCTTGTGGTTTGGTAGAATCTTTCTTCTGGTCACCACCCTGATTTTTAGGACTCACCCTGGTTCTGACCCATTTGTCTGCCTTCTTTCCCAATTCTTGGAGAGAGGTCACATCAGAGTCCACCAGGTGCTGATGTAGAAGCTGGTTTTGACAATTATTAAGGATCTGCTCCCTCATAATCAAATTATACAATCCTGTAAAGTCTTGTACTTTGCTGCCCAGGAACCACCCCTCCAGAGCCTTAGTAGTACAATCTACAAAATCAGTCCAGTCCTGATTCTGTATCTTCTGGGTGTCTCTGAACTGCAACCTATACTACTCAGTGGTTAAGCCAACCCCATCTATCAGAGCACTCTTCAGAACTGTGTAGTTATCAGCATCCTCTTCTCTAACAGTGAGGAGCTTAGCTCTACCTTTGTCTGCAAAGGAGAGCCACAACATTGCTGCCCACTGCTCCTTGGGTACCTTCTGTACTTTGCAGGCCGTCTCTAAAGCAGGTATCCATTTGTGGATGTCATCCCCAATCTGATAGGGAGGGACAATCTTGTTTAGGTTTGTATGGTTATGGGACCTTTCCCTACCACTAGGGTTGTTGCTACCACCAGTAGGCTCTAGCCCACACAATGTCTTCTCTCTTTTAAGAGCTATGGTCTCTTTTGCAAGGGCAACTTCTTGCCTCTTGATCCTGAGCTTGACCTCTTTCATTCTAGATTTATGCTCTCTCCTCTGAGGGGAAGTCATCCTCGTCTGAGCAGAGGCATTGGAACCTATAGATGAGTCAGAATGCTCAGAACCACTGGACAGTGATCTGTGCCTTCTGTTCCCACCATTAGGCCTATTTGGAAGGTTAGAGGGGGGCCTACCTTGGCCCTCTTCACCTCCAGATAGTCCTGAGTTGCCCAGGTCAGGTTCATCAACCTCATCCTGGTCAGCATCCACATCATCATCAGAGACCACTGGGTCCTCCCCAAGAGGATTCTCTTCTGTTGAGGGATGGCCCCCCTCTCTACAACCTTGGCTACCTGGGTCTGATGCATTCTCTACATCATGAGCCACTAAGATATCTACCAGGTGGTTAAAGGTCGGACTCTGTCCTTGTCTTAATTTTCTGACCACACCCAAGCTTCTCAGTTCCTGAAAAGAGAATGTGTCATACTTAGAAGGCAACCTTTGGTTGTCTTCTTGCAGAGGTCCACTAGGCCCTGCTTCCAAGGACAAGGCTAGTGTGGTGTGGTGTGTGCACCTACCTACACTACTTGTTTTCCTACTAGAACCTCTCTAGGAGTTGTAGTCAGGGTGTGCTAAGCCCTTACCACCTACAACTACTAAGTTCAGTAGAACTTATGTATATATAAGACTTGATTTATATGTACCTATAGGTACCCTGATATGATCTTTCAGATCATATCTCAAGATTATTTGGTAAAACAATGCAAGATCTTATCCCACCCGCTGCACACCAATGTGAGAAGTTAGCCTGGCATATGATGTCCACTAGTTCTAGTGGGCACCTTGCACAAGTCTAATCGACCCTTATTGATGGTGGTTGTAAAGTCAACCTTATAGAAAGCTATTCCTAGTGGTAGCATGAACCAGCAGTCATCAGGCTAAGACTTCAGTAGGCGAGTTAAGCAAGTTATTTTACCAATTATAATCCCTTGATTACCAAATAAAAAGGACACCACACAAGGTATATATCAAATATATATGTATTTAATCTAAACACAACCCCTCTGCACTCTTTATGAGGTCAGAGGTAGAAATACAATACAAGTCACACAATTATAATACGATAAGTTGCACAGTGTACGTTATGCCCTAGGGGCCTCACAAACCATATACTAAGAAAGTGGTATAAGAACAACGAGAGAATTAGAAAGCAGGCCTGGGGCCTGTGGAATCGCTGGGGCTACACTAATCGACCAAAGGTTAGGAAGTAGGAGGCCCACGGGAGACGCATTCAGTGTCTAAACACAGCCGCAGGTTACCATTGACTTTCTATGGAGATTGTAAAAGTTACAAATATACAATTTAAGGACACTTCCGGATGGACTAGGATGGAACCCTTTTAAACTAGGACACTTCAAGAGTCAAGACCCACGGGAGCACCGGAGTACTCGTGTTACCTCACCCAGGTAAGCCGGGTGCATAGATGTCTTTTCGTGTCGGGTTTCGTAGTTTTTTATGGAGAGCTGCAAAGAAGTGCTGCAGGCGACCAGAGGAAAAGTGCCTGGGTAGATCCAAGGGTGGATCGAAGATCTGAAGAACCTGAAAGCAGAAGGGACAGAGTTTGGGTCACTAACCAGTGACCAGGAAGGAACCAGGCGATGTTGGGCGATTTCTGGTGAAGTAGTCAAACTTGTCTCTTCAACCACGAGGTCCAGGAGGTATCTATGATGACCAGGTGCTGGATTCAAGCTGTCCCACAATGGATCTAGCTGACTGTGGTGCTGGTATCCAGATTGGTTCCAACAAGCCTTGGCCACCGCAACCCACAAAGGATGTCAAGATTGGCTCTGTTGCAGACCAGCAAGGTCTGTGGTGCTTCTCCTTTTCAGGGAAGCTGAAGCAAGTCTTAAGCAACCAGGAAAGCAAGTTAATTTCAAAGAAAGGTCTTCAAAGGGCTCACTAGCCAATGGGAAAGAACCGGGACACTCGCGGAGTGTGGGGGCCTGGGCTTCAGTGCAAATAGTGCTCGGGGCTGGGGCTTTTTGTACCCCAATTCCCAATGCACAACTTACTGAGGCTTCAGAAAAAGAGTGCAGGTAGCAAAATACAGGATGTCCAGGAGCTCCGGTCCCACGTCTCTCGTGTCCGCCACGTCTCTCAGCTTTGCTGTGGATGTGGGGCGGGGTCAGAGAAGTCTGGAAGTTCAGGTCCTGTGTCGCAGATTTTTTGGGATCCGGGTGAGCCTTGAAAATGCAGACTGGCAAAGTTGCTGTTGGTGCCTGTTTGAACAGGGTGGTCACTCCTTGACCACAAGGGAGATATCTTCTGTCTTCCAGTCAGAATGGCACGTCGAAGGTCTAGGATATGTCTTTCAAAGATTCATCCAGGGTAATCTAAAGTCCTAGGGACACAGCTCCTATACTTATACTAAGGATGGGGGCTGCACTACCTGGCTAGGTCCCTCCTATGGGTGGACCTGAGAAGGGGGTGGTTACACCCCTTTCCCTTTGTCCAGTTTCACGTCAGAGCTGGGGCTGTGTGCCCCAGCAACCGGTTTGAACTGGGCTATGCATGGAGCACCTTGTGTGCCCCAAGCAGTGTCTAGAAGCATTCACTGAATGCAGCCCTCCCTGCTCCAATACACAAAACCCTGTCTGGGGAGGCCGGAAACCTATTGTCCAGGCCTCCCCTGATGGAGTTTCATCCAGCACCAGGAGGTCAGTCTCGTGTCTGTGGCAGCAGCATCCATTTTGTGATGCTGAGGCTCTGTTTAACTTTAACCGGGTAAAGCAGTAACTACATGTCTTCTCCCTCTAGAAGGGTGGAATGCTACCCCTGCCACCAGGACTAGCAGGGGGGGTAGTATTCCAAAGTGTTTGACACCTTACACAAAATGTTTTGATAAAGCCAATGAAGTTAGGATTAACCGTGAGGATTATAATGCACTTAAGAGTATATGGTATGGCTATATCACAGAACAGCTATAAGGAGATGGTTCCAAAAGCTGCAGAGGGGCTTAAGGAGATGGTTCCAAAAGCTGCAGAGGGGCTCAGCTCATGCTAGGGTACCCTCTAACATAAAACCAAGCACTCTGCCTCCAGGATTGTCGAGGCCTACCATAGGAGTGGCTTATAGGTATATGTGTCTATATATATATATATATATATATAATTGTCCTGAATTAAATATGGAGCAGATATAGAGTTTGAACACAAATTCACATCATTATTTGGGGGCCTGAAAACTGGTGGCTATTGCCAGGAGGACCCCCTATACAGGAAGATAGTAGTCATCGACCTATAAATAGGATCACTCCTTTTGGAAACGCTATTGGTGTTAACCTTATGACTAGCTTGAGAACTTGAATACCTGGGATGATACACCCTTGATGATGCCTTTTTTGTGAGGACTCTTGCTCACCTGACACAGATCACTATATTTATGTGTTCTCTACGTAAGCCCTGACGAAGTTCCCGTGGCACTAGGGGAACGAAATGCATTGGCTGTGCCCTTTTGTTAAGAAAATGAAAGAATATAAATAAAGAGAAGACATTTTCAAAATATCCTTCTGCGCAATTGACTTCATTGGAGTGCACCTGCCATTTTCTATGACATTTTGTTATCTACACATCCTTTGGCAGCGGATGTCGGGAGTAGTTGCACCAACAGATAATAGAAACAGACGGAATTAATGTGCTTGACCTTGGTTTGCTGCTGTGTGTTTTTGGTACCTAGTCCATTTGGATGACTTCAAAAGGAAGTGCAAAAATTACCAGGCCGTGTTGGGGTACCCTTTCCAGGATTGTGCCTCATGCACACAATACAGTACTTCACCAAGTGTGCAGCTGTCTTAGGAATATTATCATTCTGTTATACAGGGTCTAACAACTTGCAAATACCCTTAGCACTGTTATAAACTGGGCTGTGGGCCATCGTAACCACAGGGAGAACATATGCATCGGACAACATCAATCTCTGCTGCCTTGACTTATCAATCCAACAGCCCTCATCATTCAATTGTGCTGTATTTTCCTACCACCCTGCTTTCTCTTCTACTGCGGCTTCGCTTTGTATCTCCTTCACATTCTCAAGGGTGTCCTCGAAATGGCAACCTCCAGCACCCACCTAGCCGGACCGGCTACAAACATTCGTTTAATCTTTGCCCGGGCCATCTCCTTAGCTGTCTGGTCTGCAAAAGCATTTCCCCTACCTATATCATTGGTGACATTCCAGTGGGTTCTACACTTCACTATGGCCAAATTCTAGGGGAGTGTCAAGGTAGACAAAAGCCTCAGTATGAGGTATCCATGCTGGATTTTGGTACCGTGGGACGTTAGGAATCCTCTCTCAGCCCAGAGTTTCCCAAAGTTACGAATTGCCCCAAAGGCATACTGGCTGTCAGCATAAATATTGACAATCAGCCCCTCACTCAATTTACAAGCTCGAATAAGTGCAGCAAGCTCAGCAGCTTGAGCCGTCTGATCAGGAACTTGTGATGTCTCTACTACTGTACGCAGTGTGGTAATGGCATATGCCGCAGTTGTAGTGCCATCTGGTAATTTGAAACCAGAGCCATCAACATATAGTTCCCCTTGTGGGTCAGATAAGGGAACATCAGTCAAGTCTACCTTTCCTTTTGTCTCTTCTTCCGTCCAGAAGATACAATCATGTTTGTCGACTTCATCACTCTTGGAAGGGAGGGGTAGTAACGTGGCTAGATTCAGAATAGCATATCTCTTGATTGTAATGTGTTTGCAAACAATGTCAATATATAGCTAGTAAGACGTGCACTGGTGAGGTGCTGTGTCTTCCTCTTATTCAGAAGTGTATCCACAGCATGAGGTACCATGACTGAGATCAGTATCCAGTACAAGTCCAGCCCATTGTCTTATCAAATTGGTCACAACTGTTCTCAGACAACTCGGGAGTGTTCTCAGAGAAATAAGCACACAGCTGTTGCTTATCCCAGATTTTTGTGTCGGAACAGAAAGCATTCAACCAGCCATCTCAGGCACATACAACACAAATGATTTGCCATAATTAGGTGTGCCAAGTACTGAAGCCAAGCAAAGCGCAGTTTACAATTGCTCAAAAGACTGCTGGCGTTTAAGCCTCCAAGGCAAAGGCTCATGCTCTTCTTTTGTTGTTAAGGCAAGCAAGGGTTTGGTTAGTAAGAAATAGTTAGGTATCCACTGCCAACAATAGGAAGTGATACCTATAAAAGTACATACATCTTACTGAGTCTGTGATATAGGCATTTTAACAATAGTACTGATGTGCTCAGGGGGTCAATCTCCTACCCTTCTTCGACAGTAGGTGACCTAAATAGGTGACCTCCTGTCGACAATACTGAAATTTAGAAAGAGAAACTTTATGTCCATGCTGGGCTAAATGTAGCAATAACTTAACTGTACTGTCTTTACAACTTTGATAAGTATCAGAAGCAATAAGGAGATCATCAACATACTGCACCAAAATATTACCTGCAGGAAGCGAAAGGGAATCTAATTGATCTTTTAATGCTTGGCTATAAATGCTCTGACTCTCTCTATAGCCCTGGGGAGCTTGACAGAACCTTATGATCCTACCAGCTAGGGTGAACCCAAGCAGATATCTACTATCCTTATAAATAGGAATACTGAAGAATGTGTTTTTCAAATCAATAACAGAAAAGAAGTTAGCAGTAGAAGAAATCATCGTAAAAAGGGTGGTAATATCAGGAACCACTGGAAACTGAGGAAACACTATTTTATTAACTTTGCGCAGGTCGATCACATAACGGTAAACATCTTCATGCTCATCAGGGGAACCTGAGGGTGCCCTTTTAAGAATCAGAAGAATGGGACTATTACAAATATTGGAAGACGTCTCTTCAATTACACCTTTTTATATCAATTCCTGAATAATCTGTAAAAGGGATCGTTCCCCCTCCTGAGGTATCTTAAACTGAGGAATACGAGGTAAAACAACATTGTCTTTCACTTGTATCGAAACTGGTGGTATGTGCAACAGATATACATCTGTGTCACCCGTCGCCCACAAAGTGGGTGGTACCTCAGCAAATTCAACAGGAAGAGGGACAGACAAACACAGGGTAGTACACACATTGAGGCCCATCGTCATATAAACACCATCCGGAAAACAATAAATAGTAGCGTGTAATTTCTTCAACAAATCAAAACCCATCAAACTCACACCACAATTAGATGTCAACAAAAATTGAGAATCCACAGTAGAGGGACCAATAGTTAAGGGGTCTTGAAAAGGGTCTCACAACCTCAAAAACCTACCGAAACATTAATATGGCCAGTCAGAGCCACCCCAGGGACCATATTTCAAGAAACAGAACTTTTTGTTGCACCTGTATCCACCAAAAATTCCATAGTCGAAACTTGCAGTTCTGCTGTTACATAAGGACCACGCTGGTCTAC
This sequence comes from Lissotriton helveticus, assembly GCF_964261635.1. Classification (NCBI taxonomy): domain Eukaryota; kingdom Metazoa; phylum Chordata; class Amphibia; order Caudata; family Salamandridae; genus Lissotriton; species Lissotriton helveticus. The sequence goes on from NC_136072.1 coordinate 657,895,565, forward strand.
AGGTATTGGAACTGGTCCCCAACTCTGTCCCTGGCTGTCCTAGCTGTAAGACATTCCTGTCACTTCTTCCGTATCATAGTCATCATGGTATTATAGCCCATCACAGGGGTCATAAAAGTAAATATTATCAGAATGACCCTGTGAGGCTGTAGCATTCTGAACCCTATCAGTCCCACTAGCTTTATGACTCATCCACTAGAACCTTGTTCTCTAGGGACCGCACCTTCTGCAAAAGCACTGGACACTTGCTACGCCAGTGACCCTTCTCCTTACAATACGCACACTCATTTGGGCACAGAGGCAAAGTATTTGGCTGCCTAATAGCATATGGAAGCTGCCGGGAAGGACCACCATGTCCTCTACTATTCCCTCTAAATGCCTGTTGCAACTACATCTTTGTCTTTAAATAATTATGCTTCTTCTCTGTCCTCTTTCTCCTCATTATCCTGATGTTCATATTATTGCCAGAAACCGGTCCTGGGAAGCTTGATTCCGGTCCAGGGAATACATGGCTTGGCAGTTCGGGCTGGACTGTTCCCATGAGGCACAGGGTCAGACTGATTTGCATATGGCCATGTCTGAACTGGGATGGCGGAGTGAGCTAAAGAACGATGATGGATTAAACCCAGATCAGTTGACTGGGGGTGAGTGTTTGTATTGTCAACGCTCCGTCCATCATCACCTTTGGTTTTTCTTTGTTCGCCCTAAGTTGGCAGGGTATTCTCAGACGTGAGTCCCTTGCTCACTTTGCCACTGGAGTCAAGCAAGCCTGGCTGAAGACGGATGTATTGCCAGAAACCGGTCCTGGGAAGCTTGATTCCGGTCCAGGGAAGACATGGCTTGGCAGTTCGGGCTGGACTGTTCCCATGAGGCACAGGGTCAGACTGATTTGCATATGGCCATGTCTGAACTGGGGTGGCGGAGTGAGCTAAAGAACGGTGATGGATTAAACCCAGATCAGTTGACTGGGGGTGAGTGTTTGTATTGTCAACGCTCCGTCCATCATCACCTTTGGTTTTTCCATATTATTGAGCCATATTCAAAATAACAGAAGGGGAAGAGGTGGACCAGGTACTTCCCGAAGCCTGTAAACGAGTTGCAATTTCGGGAATTAAGCTAGAAACAAACCTGTTGACAAACAACCGAACACCTCTCTCAATAGACCGGTCCTGCCGACTGTAATTCAAGAATATATCCTTGATCCGAGTGAAAAAATCACACACATCTTTCTTTTGGCGACAAGCTGTTAACTTGTCCCAATCAACTTTCCTCAGTGGAATAAAAGCATTCATATATGTGATAATGTGACCTGGCATAGCAAGGAACTCAGCTCGAGACTTATCACCTGGCTTTCTTTCCTGATCCCATGCTTTAATTTGATCCCATGTACCACCCAATTCTGCAGCAGGATCCTGAGTATGAACCTGCCTCCAGACGTCAACCGGGACAAGAAACCCATAAAACATTTCCATATCAGCAAGAGTCATTACCGTGAAAGAGGCAGCTTCAGTCAGTTCCTTATATTAAGCAGGAGGATTTTTCCTAGGATCGGGCAAATGAGTCTTAAGAGATAAAGCCTCACTTCTTTACCATGGAGTATAAACCCATTGTTCTTGTAAACAGGCCGCTACACCAGCTCGAGTAACATTACCATGCTGGTCAGTTAACTCTGGTATCTCTGGGTGATATATAGGATGAACATCTCATTGGAAACTGAGATACCGTGGTAGGAGCCATCATGCAACCTGCCTCTATAAGCAACCAACATGGGAATGTTCCCAAAAACCTGGCCTGGGTCCAAACCACTGCCATACACACAATCTCTAACATCAAGTAAAATTTGTGACGTGTCATTCCCAAAATGTTGCTGCCAGAGGCCAATGAACATAGCAAACATATGTTTAAGAGCACGCTGCTGTACAAAGGGCTCATAATCTTTCATCACGCCTCAAACATCATCCACGCTATAAATAGGATTACGACCCCACTGCGCAGCTTGATTAGCTACTACCTGCTTCTCCTCGCCCCCACCGCAGATTGTACAAAAGGTCCCATATGCTCCTTAAATTTTGCCAAGTCGATCCTCAAATCCACGTGTTGGTGTCTCAACACACAATGATGCTGGGAGATAAACCATTAAAGACGGAGAAGCAACAAAAGCACTGGGTAGGATCATTTTCCTCTTAAGCCAAATAACATTTATCAACATGCAATCAAAACATCCTATATTCACATTCAACTCCCTTTTCTTGCTTTTCTTTATCATATGCTACAGCTTTCTGAGTCAATGTCTGCATTCTCCTCTTTCGTGCATCCTTTTCCACCTTCAATCGTCTGTTCAGCTTCTTTCTTTCATGTTCTGAGAGAATCAAACATAAACTCTCTACTCGGCCTCTTAAATAACTGTTCATGTAAGAACCCAATATTTTGTTCATCAAAAGTTCCCGTTAACAGCCACTGTAACTCTGCATTGTCCCTCGTATATTTGTGCCACAACATACTAAACATAATAGGGTCAAAACCATGCTTCACATACATATCAAAGTTAGGAGTGCCTTCTAGAGGCGCCAGCTGAGTTTCTCCCAATCTAGCATCTGCAGAACAACAGCAACAGCACAAAGAAAACAGCTTACTGACACCAGGCATCGTCAAAAGAAAACAAGTTCACTATTTATGCCTGGCAAAGCACTTGCAAATGCTTTTGTCCCAAAGACGGTCCTTAGACTTTACCAAATGCAAACCAAAATAGTACCATATCCACAAAGAACCTAAACAAACTCACCTGATATATGCAGGTGAAGCAAACTAATTCTCCAAAGCCGACTCTTCAGATCAAACTGTCAGATCCAAGGGTTTCGCCCTTTAAGACTACATTAAGGATGACCACTGGGCTAGATACCATCCGGCAAGATGGAAGTGGCAGTTGCAAGCAATCAATGCAGCTCTTACAGGGATCCCTGATCCGTCAGTCCCCAGGGGGATGTGTGACTCACCAAAAGGAGTTCCTGTTCAGGCTCCAACTGAAGGAAGTGACCAGACTAGGGTCAAATGGGTCATTCATGACCACCTCTCAGCCCTCCATACCAAATGAAGGGTCGGACAGACCATACAGAATACAAACCAATATCTGTTTATCCGGACACACTCAGAGTTGAGCCCGGTCAGCCCAGTTGCTTAGGGGTGCTGCAGAGGGACTGAAATGAACAAGCATCAAGGTACATTTAGTACTTTACGTAACTGGGCTAGAACATACCCATAGTGGAATTTTCCAGGTAGGTGCTGTAAAGCAATGCAAACGAGAGAAAAAAACAAACTCAGTGCTCATATCTCACAAAGTTGCAGAGTCGAAGGCCACTGCAGGTGGCTCCATCTCAAGACAAGTGGTAGAAGGCCTGTATCTAGTGAGAAAGGTATGCGCTAATAAGAACAGTCTATTCATTAGTGAAGCAAAACCCAACCTTGAAAAAGTGGAACTCAGCAGATACTTTTTCTGAGGACTAGAAAAGGTTTAGTTTAGATCATGATTCAAAATGGTGTCTTAAAACTAAATGGAAAAAGAACAATTGATGGACAGAATGCAGAACAATGTCATACAATCACCCCAGTACAAGGCTCTGGCCTAAATCCATCGTTTGTTTGCTCACCATGCCATTCCAGTTTGGACCCAGTCATATGCACACCAGCGTTGACCCTGCGCCCAATGGGAACAGTCCAGCACGAACTGCCAAGCCGGGTCCTCCCTGGACTGGAAACAAGCATCCTAGGACCGGTTTCAGGCTTTCAGCCCTCTTTAGCCAGGATAGCTTTACTCCAGTGGCAAGGAGAGCACGGGACTCACGTCTGAGCATACCCGTGCCACTCGGGGTGACAAATGCAAAAAGAACAATTGATGGACAGAATGCAGAACAATGTCATACATTCACCCCAGAACAAAGATCTGGGCCTAAATCCATAGTTGTTTTGCTCACCATGCCATTCCAGTTTGGACCCAGCCATATGCAAATCAGTCTTGACCCAGCAACCAATGGGAACAGTCCAGCCCGAACTGACAAGCCAGGTCCTCCCTGGACTGGAAACAAGCCTCCTAGGACCGGTTTTGGGCTTTCAGCCCTATTCAGCCAGGATAGCTTGACTCCAGTGGCATGGAGAGTACGGGACTCATGTCTGAGCATACCCGTCCCACTCGGGTTGACAAATGCAAAAAGAACAGTTGATGGACAAAATGCAGAACAATGTCATACATTCACCCCAGTACAAAGATCTGGGCCTAAATCCATCGTTTTTGTGCTCACCATGCCATTCCAGTTTGGACCCAGCCATATGCAAATCAGTCTTGACCCTGCGCCCAAAGGGAACAGTCCACCACGAACTGCCAAGCCAGGTCCTACCTGGACTGGAAACAAGCATCCTAGGACCGGTTTTGGGCTTTCAGCCCTATTCAGCCAGGATAGCTTGACTCCAGTGGCATGGAGAGCACGGGACTCACATCTCAGCATACCCGTCCCACTCCGGGTGACAAATGCAAAAAGAACAATTGATGGACAGAATGCAGAACAATGTCATACAATCACCCCAGTACAAAGATCTGGGCCTAAATCCATAGTTTTTTTGCTCACCATGCCATTCCAGTTTGGACACAGCCATATGCAAATCAGTCTTGACCCAGCACCCAATGGGAACAATCCAGCTCGAACTGCCAAGCCAGGACCTTCCTGGACTGGAAACAAGCATCCTAGGGCATCTTCAGCCAGGATAGCGTGACTACAGTGGCATGGAGAGCACGTGACTCACGTCTGAGCTTATCCGTCCCACTCAGGGTGACAAATGCAAAAAGAACAATTGATGGACAGAATGCAGAACAATGTCATACATTCACCCCAGTACAAAGATCTGAGCCTAAATCTATTGTTTTTTTGCTCACCATGCCATACCAGTTTGGACCCATCCACACGCAAATCAGTCTTGACCTTGCGCCCAATGTGAACATGCCTGCCTGAACTGCCAAGCCAGGTCCTCCCTGAACTGGAAACAAGCATCCTAGGACCGATTTCGGGCTTTCAGCCCTCTTCAGCCAGGATAGCTTGACTCCAGTGGCATGGAGAGCACGGGACTCACGTCTGAGCATACCCGTCCCACTCGGGGTGACAAATGCAAAAAGAACAATTGATGGACAGAATGCAGAACAATGTCATACATACGCCCCAGTACAAAGATCTGGGCCTAAATCAATGTTTTTTTTGCTCACTGAACTGGGGTGGTATGGTGAGCAAAAAAACGATGGATTTAGGCCCAGATCTCTGTACTGGGGTGAATGTATGACATTGTTCTGCATTCTGTCCATCAACTGTTGTTTTTGCATTTGTCACCCCGAGTGGGACGGGTATGCTCAGACGTGAGTCCCGTGCTTTCCACGCCACTGGAGTCAAGCTATCCTGGCTGATGACGGCTGATGGCCAGAAACCGGTCCTAGGATGCTTGAATCCGGTCCAGGGAAGACATGGCTTGGCAGTTTGGGCTGGACTGTTCCCATGAGGCACGGAGTCAAGGCTGATATGCATATGGCCATGTCTGAACTGGGGTGGTGTGGTGAGCAAAAAGACCAATGGATATAGGCCCAGATCTCTGTACTGGGGTGAATGTATGACATTGTTCTGCATTCTGTCCATCAACTGTTGTTTTTGCATTTGTCACCCCGAGTGGGACGGGTATGCTCAGACATGAGTCCCGTGCTCTCCACACCACTGGAGTCAAGTTATCCTGGCTGATGACGACTGATAGCCAGAAACCAGTCCTAGGATGCTTGATTCCGGTCCAGGGAAGACATGGCTTGGCAGATCGGGCTGGACTGGTACCATGAGGTACAGGGTCAAGGCTGATTTGGATATGGCCATGTCTGAACTGGGGTGGTGTGGTGAGTAAAATAACAATGGATTTAGGCCCAGATCTCTGTACTGGGTTGAATGTATGGCACTGTTCTGCATTCTGTCTATCAACTGTTGTTTTTGCATTTGTCACCCCTAGTGGGACGGGTATGCTCAGACGTGAGTCCCGTGCTCTCCACGCCACTGGAGTCAAGATATCCTGGCTGATGACGGCTGATAGCCAGAAACCGTTCCTAGGATGCTTGAATCCGGTCCAGGGAAGACATGGCTTGGCAGTTCGGGCTGGACTGATCCCATGAGGCACAGGATCAAGGCTGATTTGCATATGGCCATGTCTGAACTGGGGTGGTGAGCAAAATAACGATGGATTTAGGCCCAGATCTCTGTACTGGGGTGAATGTATGACATTTTTCTGCATTCTTTCCATCAACTGTTGTTTTTGCTTAAAACAAAATGGTGCAGCGAATGCTAACTTACATAGAATAATGCGCAAGCAGAAGCAATTTTATTTCAACAGTGCGGAGAACTCTGCATAATGGTTTCCCTTATAAATTTGTGCCTTTGTGTTTATTTTTTCAGACCAGCTTCATCCTGGTCCCTGTGGAGCTATGAAATCCCTTAGCCAGTTTTCGGGAAAGTTATGAACTAAGAACAAACATTTATTTTTGATCTACAAAATTCCCCTAGGACATGTGCCCTTTACAAATACACATTATTTTGCTATGAAGGCTACAGTAGGCATCATGAATTGTATTTCATTGATTTATTTTATTTTTGTCAATACTTCTCCTTTCCAACAAAATATTAATAATGATTCCAACACAGAAAGGTAAAGCTAGTGTGTTTCAAACAATACTCTGTGGGGCTCATTTATGGGATTTTTGCGCAGAGCAACGCAGCAAGGCACCTTGCAGCTCTGCCTTACGCCAAAGTGAAAGGGCAGGAATGCACCATATTTAACCAATATAGTGCATCCTGTGCTTGTGCAGTTTTGAGAACCTAACGCCAATATAGGCACTCGTGCACCATTGTGCAAGGGTGTCTCTGTAGCATGCAGGATTGTTATCATGCAGGAAGGGGCTCCTTCCTGCACAAATGCAATCCCAAGAGGCATTTTTCTCTTACTATGTGTGCTTCATAATGAATCCCACATAGTAAGAGAAAAAACATTCAGAAAAATAAGCATGTTTATTCTTGTTAAGCTTCACCTCGGGAAGCATATGGATTTGGGGCTTTCCCTGGTTTACATGACTTTGTAAATCTGAGGCAGCGTCAAATTCCATTGGTGTTGCATGGGAAAACCCACCACAATGCCCATGGTACTCCTCCTGGGTGCAGGGTAAGGCAATGCAGCTATTTGTGCTTCGTTGCCTTACTCATAATTTACAAGGCCACTCAAAGCCACGTATGGTGGTTTTGCTTGGCTTCATAAATTGGAATATGGGCCCTTCATCATGCATGTACCACTTTATGTGGTGCAAAAGTGACACAGAGCTCTCACAAATAAGCCACAGGCTGCTCATTTTCGGGCATTATCTATGAATCTAGGGGTTAGGTGCAAAAAACTGTTTTTCAGCCAAAACACTCCGATTCTGCAAAATCAGAATGTGTTTCTTCAGGCACTAAACCCCTCTTCAGGTTTAGAAAATCCCTTTGAAATGCAAAAGATGTTTTGTGAATCTTTCTGAAATGCATTTAAAAGGGGGATTGTGTAAAAAAAGATTATATATATATATATATATATATATATATATATATATATATATATATATATATATATATATATATATATATATATATATATATATATATATATATATATATATATATATATATATATATATATATTACCTACTGGCGGTCGCCAGTAGGTATATATAGTTAGGATTTTTTCTCTATGGGATTTTTGAAAATTCTATGTCTAATAACTTTGGCGTTTGTGGACGGAATTGGCTGAAATTTTCAGGAAAATGGCACATTTTGTTTCTGAGCAGCCCTTGAAAATTTGGGGGGGGTTCGTCAAGGGGGGGCCGAGAAAAAAGGGGGGTCCCAAAACGTGTTTTTAACATTGAGTTTTCCATAGGGCGGTTGGCCTCACTTTTAGCCCGAACGGCTGAATGGATTTGCACGAAACTTGGCAAAATTGTATGGACTGGTAGCCCGATGTGCCTTTTGTAGGTCTCAATATATGTGCTCCAGTGGATTTTGAGAAATTAACGTTTAAAAAAAGATATATATCTGTAACAGCGGACCTGGCAGCGTCCCAGGACGCGTACTTTTCGCGCAACGGAGCTTTGTGAAGCGAAGCTGATTGGTTCTCCGGCGTCTGTCAACATTCCAAAAAGTCCGTAGCAGCCGCCATCTTGTCTCTCGGTAGGATCGAGAGACAAGAGGAGGTCAAAACAAAGGGGGAAATAACTATAAGGGGGCATAGTAGATCCTCGCTGACCCCCTAGGTTTGATGTGGAGGTTTTAAAAGGGCCCCGCGGGGCAAAAAAAAAAAATAATAATAATAATCGAACGGCTGAATGGATTTGCACGAAACTTGGCAAAATATTAGGGACTGGTAGCCCGATGTGCCTTTGCTAGGTCTCAATATATGTGCTCCAGTGGATTTTGAGAAATTAACGTTCCAAAAAAGATATATATCTGTAACAGCGCTCCGCTTCGCGTAACGGAGGTTTGCGAAGCTGATTGGTCATTCTGTCACTGGGCTATAGTTGGGCTACATCTGGCTGATATTTGGGCTACATTTGTTTTTTTGTGTGTCTGGCGGCCATCTTTGGGCTACATTGGGCTACATTGGGCTTCATTGGGCTACATTGGGCTACATTTGGGCTCCAACATATATATAGGCCAATGTAGCCCAATATATATTTTTCAAAGTTAATTTTCGTAAAAACCACTGGAGCATATATCTTGAGACATAGCAAAGGCACATCGGGCTACCAGTCCCTACAATTTTGCCAAGTTTCGTGGAAATCCATTCAGCCGTTCGAGCTAAAAGTGAGTCCAACCGCCCTATGGAAATGAAGGAAATGAATGGGTAATTTGTAATTAGCAAATAGCTAATCGCAAACTAGGAATGGTAAAGAATCGCTATTTATTCCTTAAAGTTCGCTATTTAGGAAATGCAAAAAACTTTGATGATACATATGGCGGTTCATCTCTAACAAGATAAGAAGCATAGGGATACATTTATGATGACTGGCGCATCACCAGGGATGTGTTAGTCATTCTGTGCCGCTGTTCCGTCACCTATGGTGTGCTGCATTTACAATGCGGCGCATCATGGGGCAAAAACAGCACAGATGCGTGATGTATCTGTGCCGTAAAGGTGGCGCATTGCTGGAGTTGTATCGCAAGTGTGATGAAGCTCCAGCAAGGGTCGGGGGTGCCCCTGTCGCAGGGTTTCTGTTCTCACACAGAACTGTGGACAGAGGATTGGAACCTCGGCGAATTAGGGTGTCCCAAAACTCACGTTAGTAATCAAAAACTCCTTAGTAAGCTAGGTACAGTGTCACATTGGATATAACAAACTCTCAATGTTTAGACAATCCAGAATATGAACTTATAGTACCTCAGGATACGTGGAACTCATGAACAGTCGGTCGTTATATATTTCTTAGAAACCAGAACATGGAGTTAAGAAGAACACATGTGTATTTGAAATGTTTATTTACTAATGCCGTCTTCTCAGGCGTAGTATCTTAGATAATACAAGTACACATATTATCAGTAGCAAAATTACCAGCATAGTTACTAGTACATAAAAAGCGAATGGTGATAGTATGTTAACATGCTGTAAATGAATAAGAGTTAGCAACACTTATAAGCAGCCGCGGGCCGTGGAGGGAGTTACGGTGAGGCAGGGAGGCGGGGAGGGGGAGAAGCAGGGTGGAGAATACAAGTACACATATTATCAGTAGCAAAATTACCAGCATAGTTACTAGTACATAAAAAGCGAATGGTGACAGTATGTTAACATGCTGTAAATGAATAAGAGTTAGCAACACTTATAAGCAGCCGCGGGCCGTGGAGGGAGTTACGGTGGGGCAGGGAGGCGGGGAGGGGGAGGGGCAAGGTAGAGAGGGCTCCACCCTGCTTCTCCCCCTCCCCGCCTCCCTGCCTCACCGTAACTCCCTCCACGGCCCGCGGCTGCTTATATCTCACCCTCCCTAATACACATATTATATTATTTGCTAAGAAGGTCTCTTTGTGTTGGTTTAGGGCGTGCCCATACTTTAGTGTCTTAGATTTGAAGGAATCACATCAGCATACACCAGCTCTCTCTTCATGTGAACCGCATCAACTGTTGTGTATGTGTGTTCGGCAAAGCAATATAAAACCCGCCTCATGCCCAGATGTGGCAGAAGTTGCACTTATGTTATGAGTATGAAGATCAGACCTCATAACAATTCTGTATCGTGTTGTTCTTGAAACTTTAGCACTCGCTGTACAGATATAGTTTAACAAGCAAAGCAGATAGTAGAGCAATAACATATTATTCTCATGTAAACCACGATGAACTACTAGGTGGAAAGCTAAAGCAACAACTAAGTGTCGTGTGCAGAAGTTGCAAAAAAGGAAAAATGGCGTTTAAACCGGTAATGAGCCCATGCTAACTTAACACGGTGTAAAGATATCCAGGACCTAGATGACACCTCCCCATGATCCGGAAACGAACTGAATAAGATAATAGAAGTGCCATCTCATGAGAGCAGATTGCAAGTTTATATGTGGACGGTCCGCAAGGTAAAGCATTAAAAACTAGGAAAATTTAATGCTAAAGAAAAATAAAACAGCCAAGTACTTTATCGAGTCTTAAGCCAATAGGCAAGGTAAATAATAAAAACTTGACAAATAAGTCAATGAATTGTCAATGAAATGCTAGTACTCAGCATATCAAACATGAAAAAGGTCTATGACATAACTGTGTATGCAAAATAAGCTGCAACAGCCTCCAATAGGAAGTCACCGTCTTCATCCGAAAACAGTTCAGCCATCCAATTTAAAAGCGGAAAAGAACATACGTGCTCTCCCAGCACCGGATCCTCTATCACCATCAGAGGACAGCTCGGTGGGTTTTCAAGAAAGCTCTGTTCCAAGAAAGACTGTGCTGCCGCCAGTAAATTCCAGGGACCAAGTAGTCCATGCATCAATGCCACAGCCATAATCCTTTCGCCAGGACAAACCAACTCGTGAGTAATGATAGGAGTCATCAGCTGATTAAAGTCGACGTCAGGAGAAACCGGTCCGCAGAGACACAAATCAATGGCCCAATCGAAATCACAGGTCAGGCAGTGAAATACAGGCTGGACACAGGTGAAGTAGGAGAATCGAAAAGATAATCCATATGCCGTGCTTAATATCGCCAACGGCATTGTGCCATAATATTCTAGCATGCGATTGCGGAACAGTGTCAGCAGCTGCAGGGTGGGAGGTTGCATAGGAGGGACATCCATATTTAAAAATGTAAAAAAGCACAAGAGCGTCCGCTGGTAATGCAAGTAAAAATGCCAATCCACGAACCAGAGTGGAGAAAATAGAATGAAAGGAAGCAGGGATGACTCCAAAGATTTTCTCAAATGAAGTCACGAGACCACTGGTAACAACTTTAAAAAAGTGCGCCAGGGCCTTTGTGGAGGATGCGTTAAAGATAGTCGGAACCATTTTGCTGAAATTGAAAGGCAAATCTGAATTGAAAAGGGTCTGCACCTCTGTACGGGTGTTCGCTATGTGAAGCACGAAAGTTTCACGGGCCGAACTCAAGGCCACCTCTCTCTGAGACAAAAGAGCTCTTATTCTTGCCATGCCGTTGAAATCTGTCCCAAGGTTGGTATTTGTGGCCAGATTGAAAACTCCCTATGTTCATGTGTGGGAGGAAATAGAACATTTCTGCAGCAAATAACCCGTTCACTTACTGTTACGATAAAAGGAATACTTTTAATTAACTCAGAACAATCTTCATTATTGAGCATCAAATAACTACCATTTTCCAACAACTTGAACGTGGGGATGATAGCAGGAACTGGCGTGCCTTGCAACACGCAAGCCATATTTGGTCGGTGTTTGTTGCATGAACCGTGTACCTGTATGTGCCTACACATTAGTGAATGATCTGGCGTCTCAGTGCATTCCTCTCCATTCAGATAAACTTCTTGATCATCTTTGAAACATCTGTATGTGTATGGAAGCGACCAGACCTCATGAAGAAAAGCACTACCTAAAGGTTCATAACGACCTATTGGTATATATTTCATACAATTTGAAAACTTATATAAAGCAAAAGGCAGCGTTATTAAACCGTGGATAAGGCACGTTGCCAAAAAACCCGCAATCCTCTGCTGATGATGTCACTGAGCATGTCATGAATGATGTAATATGTGACATCATCAGCAGTGGATTACGGGTAATAGTATCTCTAGTTTACTCCCCTATAGCTGTCTTTCTTTTAACATAAGTGTCTGTTTCCTTCCCTTATACTTACTGTTTTTGGTTCGCTTCCGGTTCGCGTACCGGCGAGCGAACTGGGAAGCGAACTAAGAGAAATAGAGGTTGGCACAGTTCCAAATATTGTACCAATTTTTTAATAACGGGGAGGTAGTTCTGAAAAGAACTTTTTTTTTATTGTTTTTGTTGTTTTATATTTTTTTTATTATTTTTCGGAACATTTTTTTACTTTTTTTGAATTTTTCTGAACAGTTTTATATTTTTTTGGGTTTTTCTTGGAGGGGGCAATGAAAACGATTCATTGTAAAGGGCTCAACAGGAGCAACAAAACAAAAAAAGAAGTATTTATTATTTTGGGCGTTTCGTACAAACTTGCATATGATAGTCAATAGCTCTGTTGATCAGAGTGATGCTTCTTTCTCCGTAGGAAATGAATCCATCGCAAAATACGCAGATGTGTTTTACTTCACCAAATTTCATTTGTATATTTGGCACCATCTCCCTGCCCTCTGGTCCCGTTACTTCCGGTACAACAGATCTTCTGGCCATAATAGGGAGATTATCTAGGTCGTTCCGAAACTGTGCAGCACTGTAGTTGTTAGGATGCCACCTAGTCATATGGCGATGCATTGTGTAGTTTCCGAAACTGTATTTTTTCTCGGTTCCTCTGGACAGTCTATCTTGACATATAAGGCAAGTTACGTATCTTGCATTTACTTTTTTCTGACCTTTGGGAATTTTAAAAAATTGCCAAATGAAGTTTTCTTTCCGGTGAGACGTCCTGGGCTGCTCAGGCAAAAACTGCCTCTCTTCGTGCTCGTCGTCCTGTTCCTCTTCTTCCTCTTCTTGTTGAATTATAACTTGAGCAGGTGGTCCACTCTTCCTTGGATGTGGTGGAGGTGGTGGGGAAGCACCAGCTGAAGCTACTAAAGAAGCCATTGCTCAGTGATCACAAAGGGTCTTTCTCTCACAATGATGAAAGTCAGAGTGAGGAAAGAAGGAGGGATTTTCATCATTTGGGAAAAACAAGAGTTCTCAACCAATCAAAAGTGTTCATTTTAGATTATATGACCTAGTCTTACATCATTAGGAAACCAAAAGTGAAATGAACCAATGAAAAGTGTTATTACCAAGTCACATGACTTGCTGTGTTTACGTTAAGCGCTTTGCAGGGCCTCCCGGTTTGCTTCCAGAAACCTGCGCTTTGCGACTCGCTTCGCGTACCAGTTCGCTAACGTAGCACGTCACGTCATATGACGTATCACGCGACAACGTGAAACGTCATGCGGACGGGAGGCGTCACGATGTTGTTTTCTAACGCGGCACTTGCGGTAAAGAAACGTTTACCGGCTCGCGGTCTATTTCGCGGCATCAAGGTCAGCTAACGGGAAGCTTCCCGATTCGCGAAGCGGGAACAAAGAAAAAAAAATATTTAAAAAAAAAAATTATTCATAAACATATAAAATATATTTTTGGATTTAAAGAAGAATACATTTTACAGCTACAGATATTAGCTGTTAAAAAACCAATGAAATTCACAGAAAAAACCATAGGTTATAGACCATATATAGTTAGGAATTAGCATTTACAAAACCTTGAAAATTCACTGAAAAAACCATAGGTTATAGACCATATATAGTTAGGAATTAGCATTTAGAAAACCTTATTTTACTCACACAAAACCATTGAAATTCCATATATAGTTAGTTGCACTAACTATATATCGCGCACCCGCAATCCACTGCTGATGATGTCACATATTACATCATTCATGACATGGTCAGTGACATCACTGATGACATCACTGATGACATCTCAAATGACATCACTGATGACATCATCTAGTGTCTGTGTGTTTTTGTAAAGTTTAAATACGTTTTACATATTGAAGAATGAGTGGATGTATGGAAGACTGAGTGTGTGTGTGGCTGGCTGGGAGGTGTGTGACTCTGTGCATATCAATGTGTACTTGTATCAGTGATTGTATAAGAGAGTAAGTATGTGTTAGTATATGTGTGAAAAGTATGGTGTTCTGTGTTTAACTATAGATGAGGAAATCGAAGTGTGATTGATTCTTCACAGGACTGACTAGGTGTATGAGTGCATATGATAGTGTTCTAATAATAACTGACTGTATGTATGAGTAATTGTATGGGTGAATGAGTGAATGTGTGTGTAGACGTACGAATCAGTGAGTGCGTATGTAGTAACTGGTATTGGTGTGTCATGATGTCATCAGTGATGTCATTTGAGATGTCATCAGTGATGTCATTTCAGATGTCATTAGTGATGTCATCAGTGATGTCACTGAAGTATGGTGTTCTGTGTTTAACTGTATAGATGAAGAAATGGAAGTGTGATTGATTCTTTACAGGACTGACTTGGTGTGTGAGTAACTCCATGGATGAGTGGCAGTGTGTGACTGTCTGCATAGGTGTATGAGTGCATATGATAGTGTTGTAATAATGAGTGACTGTATGTATGAGTGATTGTATGGGTGAATGAGTGAATGTGTGTGTAGACGTAGGAATCAGTGAGTGCGTATGTAGTAACTGGTATTGGTGTGTCATGATGTCATCAGTGATGTCATTTGAGATGTCATCAGTGATGTCATCAGTGATGTCACTGACCATGTCATGAATGATGTAATATGTGACATCATCAGCAGTGGATTGCGGGTGCGCGATATATAGTTATACATATATATATATATATGTATAATACCTTCTTATATGCCTTTTACAATGAGATTACAGTGGTATGTACTAATGGTTTGTGAATACTGTTGTGTTTGAAAACCATCAAAAAAGTAATGATACATCAAAGAATGTAATAACATTGGCCAAGGAGAAGCTATTCCCACTTGACGGCTCCCCTTTGGGATTTTTTTTTTAATGTCGCATCTGTTCCTTTAAAAAAAGTCGGCTGCTTAAAAAAAATCAAAAAAATTAGATGCAGGGAGGGAGGCCCTGTCGGGGCTTTGTATGCCAATCTCAGGGACCTGCCTAATTAATATTCATTAGATAGGTCACACAGAGTGCTTGCAAAATTACAAACATGTCACAAAACATTTGAGTCCAATATGCACAAACTTTGTGACGTCTATTTGCACACCTTGCCCATAGTTCTCTATACCATTTCAAAATCCCTAACTGTGGCCTTATAGATATCCTTGAAGATGTTCTCATTCAGAAGCACTTGCTATGATACTTGGTTCCATAAATATTATTTAATATGAATATATTTTACTATATTAATATTTAATGTTTATATTTATTATTTATATGTTCACTTTATACCCAAAGGTTAAAGTGATGTTATAGTTGGGTGAAATATTCGGCGACCACATTTTACACCAAAAAAACAGCAATTTACTATGTATTGTCCTTAGTAACTATAACCTGTGCCCTAAGGTAAATATAGCTCGCTCCCTTGGCATGCACAGTTTTGTAAGTAATGATGTTATTTCAAATGCTGCAGTGATGTTATCAATTATGTTATAGAACATGTCATGAGAGATGTAATATTTGGTGCATTTGGCAGTGCATGGTAAAGTCTCGAGTTATAGGTATCCAAGGACCCATTAGTGCAGTCCCCCCAGACACTTCAGGCCCTGGAGAAGCCATCCCCTGAAGCCTTTGTAATTTTTAGGGGGGTTCACACAGCCCGCCTCCCCTAACCACTTTGGGCACCACTGACCCCAATTCCTGAGTTCTTTGTTTTTGTATTAAGGGGAATGGGGCGCATGCCCCCCCCCCCTGAGCCACAAGTGGCCCCCAGAGACCTAGTTTCTCAAAGCCTTGAAAGAGAGGGCGGCATGTACCCCCCTCCCAGAGCCAATAATGGCCCGCAGACCCCATCCCCGGTACGCAAACATATATTTTAAGAGAAGGGGGAATGTGCTGCGAAGAAGTTTTCCAGTGTCATTGGATTGCCGGTCTGTTAAGGACTTGTCAATGGTTTTTGCTGTTGAGGCTTCCATGTCCAGTTCCTGTGACCAGTTGTTTTCTTATAGCAGATTTGATGCTGGTGTAATTGATCTTGTTTGTGTCCTAGTTCTCTGTTTCAAGTTGCAGGCATTCTTTGGCTATGGCAAGGTTTGTGGACCAGGGGATGTTAGCGCTTAACCCGTCAGGATAATTTTTATTAAGGCCTTCATGGTGTTAGGAGGAGCGGTTGTAACCTGATAGTAAAACTTGGCAAGTGCTGCCAAATTCTCCAAAGTTTAGTGTGCAAGCCCAAAATGTAATCTTATCAAGGTATTCCTCATATGAGAGGGAAGATGGAATAACTTATAAACTGTATGCTGGATCTTTTCTAATGCAGTACCCAACACTCCTGGGGCCGCCTGCTGGGCATAGCTGAGTGCAGGAAGTAGTTTGTCGCGAATTACCCTGGAATGGCTGTGGAGGTTGCGCTGTCAAGGGTGTTTAACTTACAATAGGCATATGAGATCTTTTTTGCTTTACTTTTCATTTTTTGTAAATATAGAGTTGGTCTACCAGTTTCACATATCCAGATGCCCATATAATTATGTTTAACTCAGTCCATCTTCTGCGAGCCCAATTACACCATCTGGTCAGCTTTTTCTTTGGGTATGTCCCAAATATCACACCTTTTGGTTTTGCTCCCCTTGGCCACTAGCTCGTTCCTGAGGTTATACATGTTCAGGGCACTGAGCACGTTTTGCAATCAAGTTTTTGTGTGGTCTAGCAGCACGAGTTCATCCGCATACTGCATAAGTGGAATTCTTTTGTTGCCAATTCTTGGAGTGACAAGTTGCTCCATCTAGTGCTGAATGTAGAGTAAATAACATAGGGACCAGCACACAGCCCTGTTTTAGTCCTCATTCCACGTTGATCCTAGCAGCTGCTGTCTCCCCTGTATGTTAAACATATACTCAGGTCCTGGTGCATAGGAATATGATTGCTCATAGCAATTTGAGGCAGATGTTCCACATCTCCAGCTTCCGCCATAAGATGTTCTGGGCAACTCTGTCAAAGGCAGCAGAGTAATCAATAAAGCATGCCACGCAAGCTCATTGTGATAGCTCCTGGAGCAGTTAGCTGGTGTATGCTTTGCCCTCAATGTCCAGTAGCGCAATTTGGTGATAGTTTCCTGGGTCAGTGTTGGAGCCATTCTTAAAGATGGGTTGGAGGATAGATCCTCTCCCTTACTCCAGGATGTTTTCATGGAACCAACATTCTGCATACAGTGGCTCCAATGCGGAGGACCAAAACTCTGTGTCTTCCTTAAATAGTGACCATAGAATCCAATTGAGCCCAGGGGCCTAGTCCTTTCTGGTCTGTTTTAGGACTTTACGAATTGCCGATTCATGAGGGGAAGATGAAGATTTGCTCTCTATGCCCCTTGCATCTGCTTCCTTTCCGTCAACAGCGTTGGTTGGGTGTGTTGGTCCTGCGATTCCTTGCTTATTACTGCCACAATTGCTGATGTTTGTTTGCGACTATCGAGTCAAAATGTGTAATCCATTTAGCCTCCTGCACCTTCTTCCTGTGTACCCACACCTGATATTTGTATTCCTAGGTCGCTGAGTATAGCTGCTCCTGGCCAGAGTTCTGCTCTCTTGCCCCAGCAGCTCTGCTGTTGTCACCTGCCACTGCCCCCTACACCTCTCTCCTGGTAGTTGTTCGAGGCCCTCCTCCACCAGCAGGCTCCTGCCTGCTCCTCATCCCTGGTAGCACAGTGGGAGAGCCTTGCTTTTCTGCTGGTCCGCTGCTGTCTGTGTGTTTTGTGCCTATTATTGGTTTTTTGTCTGTCTGTTTCTTTATTGTGCCTTGTATCTTTTTTTCTGAAATTCTGTGTTTTGCCTGTTGTTGGACCTGTGCCCTTGGTCTCTGTCCTCCGTGCCCGTTTTTGCCGCTATTTTCCTGCCACTGCTACCCCGTGGCCCCCCTCCTGCCGTTCCCACCCCCTCCTTCCCAGCTGCATTTCCCTCCCCTACCTAATGGTGGCTGATGAGCAAACTCGTGTCCCTGGTGCGCCACAGGTGCGCCAGAGGTAAGCCTGCCTGTAACGCGACCAGCACCTGAGACCCTGGATCTCCTACCACCCACCGCTATTACTCAGCTGCCCTTCTTGTACTCATCCCCGGATGGAACATCCGCCAGCATTCTATGCCGAACACCATCACTGTCAGTTTTCCTACCGTCACTGCTGCCAAACCTTCACCACCCTCCACACCCCCACAACGGATGCCAGAATACCGAGGCCCTGAGCTGCATCCTCCTCAATGTACGCTCCCTGCACAAACACGCTGTTGAGATCTGCGACCTCATCGACACCCTCATGCCAGACATCGCCTTCCTCACAGAAACCTGGACCAGCTCCACCTCCTCCCTGGACATCACCACCGCCATCCCAGATGGATACAAGCTCCAGAGGGAGAACCGCCCAGGAGGAGGACTTGCCTTCCCGCACAAGAGCTCTCTCAGACTCTCCACCTCCAGCACGAGCGACAGCCCATCCACCACTGAACACCTCCATTTCCAGATCCAGACCAGCCCCAGGAATACCCTACTAGGCACCCTCACCTACAGACCTCCCGGACCATGAACCGCGTTCACCACCACCAGTGCTGACCTCATCACGCCCCACTACATCATCTCCCTGGACTACGTACTGCTCGGAGATCTCAACATCCACCTCTACAACCGCAGCAACCCCAACTCTGCCACCCTCTTGGACAACCTCAGACTGAAGCAACTCGTCAACACCCTCACTAACAAGGCAGGACACACACTCGACCCCATCTTCGCAGGAGGTAACAACATCCACTTCAGCCACACCACACAATCTCCCTGGATGGACCACCACTGGGTAAACTCACTGTAGACAAACTCAGCGCCCCCAAACCCACACCCTACCTGCCATGAAGAAACTGGAGCAAGGTCACTGAAGAGCACCTCAATGCCACCCTCAACCGCAGCCAAAGAATTTCATATATGGATCGCCAACTGCGCAGATGAGCTCGCACCCCTCCGCAACCCCGACAGACAGTGCCCCAGAAAGGCCACATGGTACACCTCCGACCTTCAAGAATCTAGATGCACATGCAGACGTCTCGAGCAGAATTGGAGAAACAGCAAATCCCCGGAAGACCGCACCACTTACAAGAACGCCATGACTGAATACCAACAACTCATCAGATCCACCAAACGGACCTTTATCCAGACCCGGATCCTCGCCAACTCCAGCAACTCCAAGGAACTCCTCAACATCATCCAGGAGTTCACCAAACCCACCAGCGAAACCACGACATCACACCCTCCAAGGACCGCTGCAACAAGCTCAGCTCCTACTTCCATCTGAAAATCAAGTCCCTCTACAACAGAGGTCTTCAAACTTTAGTCAGCCGAGCCCCCCCATCTAAACCTTTATACACGTCGAGCCCCCCCACCGCCACTACCACCTGACAAAAAAGTTCTGGAAGCTGGTACTCTGCATCATTGATGGCCATTCCCTCCTCCAGAGCCCAGGTTGTATAGGGTAAATAAGATTTAATAAAGTAAGAGTGTTTAATAAACTGATGTTTTTGTAGTGCATGTGCTTATTCTAAAGTTCAAATGAAAAGTCTCCAAGAAAAAAAATAACACAAAAATTACATTGGTGCTTTATTTTTCACATAAAACAAAATTTAGGATAGATTAGCAAAAACACTCCCAAAACACAGTTGCAGGAGTGCATGTTTTTCTCCACAGAGACAATGTGTGGATGGATTCTTGCTTCTGCAATCCTTAGGTGGTGTTCCACTTCCGGTCTTGAGTAGTGCCTGGAAACGGGAGTGCTCACAACATTTTGCAATATATTTTTTGTAGTTTTATATAGGGCGAATGTGACTTAAAGGTATTGGAGCGCTTTACAGGGGCATCTTTTACATTATACAAGCACACATTCATTTTTTGTAAGCACAGTGAGATTAAGTGATTTGGCCGGAATCACAGGTTGTTGAGCAGACATCAAGAATTGAACCTGGTTTTCCAGCTCTACAGTCATCAGCTCCGGCTGTTGTGCCACATTCTTGCCCCTAAACAAGATATCAGAAAAAGAAGTTCCACAAACATGCTTTTTGACACAATTGGAAAATCCATGATTATGTGAAGTATGGCCAGGTGTTGCCATGTCAGTAGGAGACCAGCCGCAGTTTTCCAAGAAGGCCTAGGAGACATTTACATCATACACATGTGATATAAGTGATTTAAGAGGATATATACATCGTTATTCTCTAGCAGCATCAGGAGTCAATAAGTTAGCATAGTTGGCGTATAAAGAAGATCTCCTTGCAAAGCTTCAGAAATAGCTGCACAAGAAAACATTTAAATTTGGTCTACGAAAGAAGCGAGGACAGATGGTAGGCACACTTCACAATATTTGTTATATTTGACTTGTGGACTCAGCTCTAGGGATTGGAACATGTTAAACAAGCACCAGCAACTTTAATCAAGGTCAAATTCATTTTTCGTAAGTCACTGGTAAATCAAGTGATTTTACCCAGGATCACACAATGTTGAGCCGAACCCAGGACTCAAACCTGGGTCCTCAGAACCAAAGGCAGCACCTATGGCATTAATGCCAGCTCCACTCCTCCTTGAAATACCCAACGTTCCCACTAGTATTGGGACGAGGGGGGAAAGGAGCAAGGCTTTAAAAAAATAATACAAAAAGTTCTTCACTCTTACCTGCCGAAGAATGAAATCTTCAGGAAGGATGTAACCATTGTAAACTCCTTGCAGTCAAACGTACTTCCGACGTGAGAAGCAACATGGGGCGCAATTAGACAGAACCTCGGGGGGGGACTAAGATTCCCAGCCAGGGCTGGCCCTAAAACTGATCGCACACATGAGAGGGACAGGTGAGTGAAGTGTCGCATGAGCAGGGTGAGTAGTGTGCTCGTGTGACTGCAGGGTGAGGTACAGGGTGAACTCGTGTGACTGCTGGGTGAGGTACAGGGTAAACAGCGCAAAAGTATTGTGAGTGCAGAGTGATCACTGTGAGTGCAGAGTGTGCGGTGTGCTCATGTGACTGCAGGGTAAGTGGAGGGAGAACAATGTAAGTCCATGGTGAGTGGCATAAGTGCAGTGTGGTCACTGTGAGTACAGGGTGAGAGGGTGGGTTGAGTGCATAGTGATCAGCGTGAGTAAATTGTGATCCCTGTGAGTGCAGGGTGAGTGTGAAAGTGAAGGACGAGAATGAGGAGTGAGTTGTCTGAATGCAGGGGGCATTTCCAGACACAGTTGAAGTTACTCAGCATATTATTGAGGCTTGGCATACAGTTTCAGATATAAGTTAAACCATTGCTTTTATGGCAGTATTCAAGGTCCAGGGCTCGAGGGTGGAGGAAATAAATATTGTGCTCATCCTGCAATAAACTTCCAGTCTTGCGATTAGGGTTGCCAGCTCATTATATTGATGTCCCAGAAGGTACAAAAGTAAGCAGTCCCCTAAAGCCTATTTTCAGCACTGATCTGTGCACACTTGTAACAGCAAAAATACATAGAAAGCATTTTTTATTGGGTTCTAAGGCTACCTGAATGTTCTATGACTTATAATTAAAGGGAACAAATATTGAAACGTCACATTACAAAAGAATACATACTATTTTATTTATGACCCTATTTAGTGTCAAGACAAGGCCTTTGCAGGCTCTTTAAACAGCACATGGCTGGAATTTTTATTTTGGTAACCCTACTTTATATTCCTTTTAATGAAATGCATTCTCACATTAAGGGAGTAAAAAGGAAAATGTAGGAATAGGCAGAGTGGGGGCACAGGGAGTACTGGAACGAGAAAACAAACCGCCTCTTTAATCACTTTACAAAGGTATGTAAATATGCACATGGGGGCAGATTCACAAGTACCTTGCGCCACTTTTGCGTCACTTTTTCCATGTTAAAAGTGACACAAAAGTGGCGCAAGGGGCTTGTAAATAAGCCCCATAGTTTTTAACATCCGCACAATATCCATGGGCTCAAAAGGCTTTAGCATGCCTCCCACCACCCGTCGTGTGTCTCAGCCCGGGCTGAGACAGCTTCCTGGACACACACACACAGACAGTTTTGGAGCTTCCAGCAGCCTCCGAGTACTTCACTGGTCTTTAAAAGACCATTTACGCATTAATGAGGCTTTGTTGTTTTCCACCCTTTCTTAGAGCCCCTCCATCTCCATGACCATGAGAATTACCACCCCCAAATTGTCGTGCCTCTGGCCTCTAAATACCTGTGACTCTTGACACTCTTAGCCGAGCCCCAAGCAGCTGGTGCTGCAGCAGCCCAGGCTGAGATGCACGTCTCGCGCCTGGAAGCAACAGAGTGGGGTGAAGCGGCGCCCCCCCTGACGGGAATGCGGCGCCCCCCCTCAGGGGGGCGCGCCCCACAGTTTGAAGACCTATGCTCTACAACAACTTCAACTAACTGATACCTAACCCTGAAACCACTTCCACCTCCAGAGACGACAGCCAGCCCACCAACTCCTCCTGGACCCTAGTCACCACCCAAAATACTGCATCAACCATGAAAAGCATTCACTCGGGAGCCCCTACAGACCCCTTCCCCCCAAATCATCTACAGAGCTGCCCCCACCATTGCACCAGAACCACGACTCACCATCAACACCACCTTCAAAATCGGCACCTTCCCCGATGACTGGAAACGCATAGAAATCAATCCCTACTCAAACCTTCAGCAGATCCAACGGACCTCAAGAACTACCGACCCATCTCCCTCCTCCCCTTCAGGGCCAAAGTCAGAGAAGACCGTCAACGTCCATATAACAAAATTCCTTGAAGAGAAATCCATCTCTGACCCCTCCCAATCCGGATTCTGCCCCTCCCACAACACTGAGACCAGGCTATTCTCCACTACATACATCCGCATGCTCCTCGACCAAAGCCACATCGTCGTCCTAATCCTACTCTACCTCTCTGCATCCTTCGACACCATCTGCCACCGCACACACACTGCCAGATTCCACAACGCCGGCATAAAGGGAACCACCCTAGATTGGCTCAGCTCCTTCCACAGTAGCAGAAGCCAAATAATCAGACTGGCATCCTTCCTCTCCGAACCCACGGAAATCCACTGCGGAGTACCCAAAGATCATCGCCCAGCCCTACGCTCTTCAACATCTACATGGCCCCTCTGCTACCATCAGACAGCACGGACTCAGCATAGTAGCCTACGCTGACAATACCCAGACTCTGCTTCCAGGAAGGAATGCAGGACGTTGCATCTTGGATGAGCAGCAGGTGCCTGAAGCTCAACTCTGAGAAGATAGAGGTCCTCATCCTCGGACCATTCACATCTTCATGGGACAACACCTGTGGGCCCACAGCCCTTGGCAGCCCCCCTACCCCTCGGGCCATGCCCAAAACCTCAGCATCCTACCAGACTCCTTCCTCTCCATGACCCGACAGATCAATGCCGTTGCCTCACCTGTTTCAACACCCTTCGCATCCTTTGGGAGACCTTTAAATTGATTCTTCCACCGGATCAAGAAAGAACGTCGTCCGCGCTCTCATAGCCAGCAGACTGGACTACGGAAACGCCCTCTATGCCGGGATCAACAAGTCTCTGCTCTGCAAACTCCAGACCATACAGAACACCGCAACCTAGACTTGTCCTGAGCATCCCTTGACAGAAACACATTACCCAACACCTGCGAAACCTTCACTGGCTCCCTGTCGAGAAGAGAGTAACTTTCAAGATACTCAACCTCACCTACAAATGCCTCCACAACACCGGACCCCAATATCTCAACAAAAGAATCTCATTCCATGTACCCAAGAGAAACCTCATATCCGCCGACTTTGCCCTCGCCAAAACCACATGACTGGCAGAGCAAGAGCAGGTGGAAGAACCTTCACATCGTGGCTATATCCTGGAACGAGCTCCTGATCGAAATCAGACATGCCCCCACTCTGCATCTCTTCAGGAAGACCATCAAGACCTGGCTCTTTGACTGACAGGAACTGCTCCCCTCCCCCTAGCGCCTTGAGACCCTCACGGGTGAGTAGTATGCTTCAGAATTCCATGATGATTGATTGAAAGTATGGTGTTCATTTTCCTGTGCCCCTCTTTGTATGGCCCTTAAATGCTGCACACTTTTCTACATTTCCATGACTGGGCCTAGTGTCTAAGTGTTGTCTCATTTTGTAGCATTCAGCGGTTTCCCTTGTAGTAATGTATGGAGGACAGCTTGGGCCAGCATGTAATTAATTATCTCTGGTGAAGCTGGCCACCTGGCCCAGCTTGTTTTCCATGTATCAACCTTTCCTTTGCCAATAGAAGACCATTTAGTGCTCTGCGTGAGCTTGTGGTGTTCTTTGCCATTAGTAATAAAGGGGAGCTTCTGTGGTAGCGGATTCTGGCTGAAATATTTAATAAGACCTGTAGGGTGGCATGGTTGCTCTCATTTCGCTGAAATTCCTCATAAGTGGTAAGGCACTTGCTTAGACCCTGCAACACGGAAATATAGTCAATAGTAAATAGATTTTTTTAAAGATAGAACATGTGTTGCCTGTAAAGTATGTGTTGTAGCTATTGCCTCCACTGAATTGAGGTTATAGGTTTGCAGAAATATGTTAAACCTGATTGTTTCACAGTTGTTCCTGCAGTCTGCAGCACTCTCCCCCAAACGATGCGTATTGAAATCCCCCAGATGCAGACTTTCTGAGACAGGGTTCTGTGTTATAAAATTTTTCAGACACTATCATTTGCTCCATTTTGTCCAAGGTGCCTGGGCCTTGAGTATTAAAGTAAACGTTAATGATTTATTATAGTCAGATGGCCAGCTAGGCCAGTTAGGACTTTAAAAATTACTGCTTGAAATATTTTGGAGTGACTATTTATTTCTTTGAAAGTCTGATCTATTGAATGTCTAATGTAGGTCTCTAGAATAGAATTTTTGTTGTGAACTTGAAGATTTCTGCATGACCTGCTAACAGCATTGGGCTTAATGCCCATGTCTCCTGTAGGAAAATCATTTGTGCTATGTCGAAAAATGCAAGCATTTACTGTGTAAGATTTTTATTAATGCCAGCCAAATTCCATGTTAGTATGTTATTAATTTGGCTTGGATTTTTTGCTTTCTTTATGCTAGGAGTAGGTTGGTTTTCTTTGAGCCAGACTTGAAGTGCCCCAGTTCCAACAGGCAACATCCGGTGTTTGCGGGGATGTGCTGCTGTGAGTAGAGGTGACTTCGCAAGCCAGTTCCTGCCCATTTAATCTACACTTGATTTGTAGGTTCTCATAGTTGCTTGGGACTTCATGTCTTTTTGTTCCCATTAGCAGGCCCTTCCTCCGGTTAGTTTTAAGTGGCGCCCTTGGGATGAGTGTGTATTTTTCTTCTTAATAGGCCTGACTAGTATTCCCCATTTGGTGATCTGTGCTTTTTCCTTCTGGACCTTTGTGGAGGAGTTGACATCTCACCCGGTTATGATTCTAGATTCTGGTCTTAACTCCGTGTCGATGCTGGTGATGAACACGAGATCTGTCATGGGTAGTAATTGAAGCCAGAGATGAAATGTGTTGTAGCAGCTTAAAAATATTTGTTCGGTTAAGAATGCCCATATTGCCTCTAGATGTACATTGCAGAGTGAGGATTGTTCTCTGTGAAACACCTCCATCCACAACACCATTTATTACAGCGAAAGTCGTGACTGCTCTTCATATTTCCTCCAAGTGGGATCCCAAGTTGCCCCAATGCTGTGGTGGCAAAAGTACATGGGTCATTCCTTGAATTACTTTAATTGCTCCGGATAGAGGCCGATTCCTCATGCCTGCTCCATCTGTGTCAGGGCTGCCTTCTTGTTAATCGAGGTGGACAGAAGAGTCTTGTGTAGAGTTTGCTTGCTCTACGATCTCCATTTGGATGGTAGACTTGAGGGCACCCCCAAGTGGCTGCTCAAATTTGGCCTTGTTTCAGTGCCCTTAGCTTGCAGAGAATTGGCTATGGTGAAATGTGTAGGAATGTAAGATCATTCTGCATGGATACTTCCACTGTTTGCCTGGTGATATGCTGGTTTTTGACTAGAAATTGATGAGTTCAGTACTTGGGTGCTCAACACTCGCAGGCACCTCAAAACCGCTGACACTTATGGTGATTTACAAGGTCTGAGACAACCTTAAAAAGCTATCCAAGTGATAGCTGTGGAGAGGAGTCTAAAGCAGCTTGTTGTACCAGAATGCAATCTCATAGTATAGATTAAATGAAAGGAGAACCACACAGTAGTTATAAAAGTATGTATTTATTATATAACAATTTCAAGTACGTTACAGTATCTCCCACACGGAGATAGACACACAGCACACAGTACTTAAGCAAAGAAATCACAGTAAATAGCACTAATACACAGTGGGCCCCGGGGGGGACCAAACCATTATTTTAAGAAAGTGGTATAAGAATCACGACTTGAGTCAGAACAATGTCGAGAGAACGTAGAATTGCTGGGACCCCAAGGAACCACCCAAGGTGAGTAGATTGGGACCCCAGAGAGTGTGTGAACACAACCACTTGCTCCTTACAAGTCTATGTGCAAGTTGCGGTTGGAATTTTATATATTAGGTGTCCTTCCCAGTGGGCTTTGAAGAAACCCAGTGGAAGACAGAAGGTTGGAGAGCCACCCCACCTGTGGATACCTAGGTACCCAAGTTCCCTATCCCAGGGAAGCCGGGTGCATAGGTGTGAAGTGGTGTCGGAAACCGCAGTCGAACCCAATGGAGGACTTTGAGAAAGTGCCGCTGCTGGAAGAGGAAAAAGTGTTTGTTGGACTCCAAATGTGGATTCTTGTCAAGGAGTACCTGAAAGCATGGGGGTCAGAGTCTGGGTCACCTGAGAATGTCCAGGGGCTCGGTAGAAGAATACCCACTGATGTAGGATGCTTAAGCACAGTTGACGGTGATATTGACACTACAGCTGCAGGGACCAGGCAATGTTGAGGACAACCATTAGCCAGATACGAGCTGTCTCACGAAAGACGTGGAGTGCTGAGGGGTTGTGTCCGGCGGGAGCTCCAACAAGCCTTGGCAAAGGCAACCCATGAAGGAGATCATGGAAGTGTACGGTTCGGACCAGCAAGGTCCAGGAGGCGCCCCACAAGCAGGGGAGTCAGGGCAAGCCTGCAGAAACAAGGGTAGCCTAAGGAAAACAAAGATGACCCACAGGCCAGAGGCACAGGAATCGCGAGAAGACCTTGAGCAGCTTCACAAAACATGCCATGGAGCACACAGTGGTCCTTTGTTCAGTTTAGCGCCAGAGCGGAAGCCATCCGCTCCCAGGACTGTTCTGAACTTGACTATGCACAGGGACATCAAATGTGCCCCTCATGCAGACTTTCAGGTGCTTGCAAGTGCACCCACCCAGCCCTAATAAACTAAATCCTGTTTGGGAGGTGGTCACCCCTCCCTGTGACAGGATGCCTATTGTCCTGCCTTCCCCTGCTCAAGCTTGGCTCAGCAGCAGGTGGGCAGAAATGTGTCTCTGGTCGGCAGCAACCATTTTGTGCTGTCTGGGACTAGAAGGCTGGTACTGTGAACACAGAAAGACCCACGGAAGGTGTTCCCAGTGGGTGGAGTCATACCTTCCACACCAGTTAATGGTGTTGGGGTATGATTCCAACATGTTTGACACCAAACATGATAGGGTTTGTTGCAACCATTTTCAAGATGGTCATCACGTGGTCACATAATGCCCCTCAATACTAGTATATGGCTGCTTCACTGACAACCCGGGAGAATGGACTCCATAGTCTGTGTGGCTGTCCTGCTCATGCATGGGCATCCTCTCACTTAGAACCAAGCACCCTGCCCTGTAAAGGCCTGCTATGGGGGTGACTTATAGTTTTTAAGTGCAGTGACCCTTAGATGTTATAACCCATATCTTTAGTAAGTGGTGAATGCACCAACTTACACAGGCTGCAATGTTAGGCCTATAGTTCCATTTTGCATGGTTTCTCATGGGTGGCATAATACATACTGCAGCCCATGAGAGACCTCTGGGGTACCTATGCCCTGGGTGCATGTGGACCATATGCTAGGGACTGACAAGGGTACCCCAGTAGCCATTCTGGAGTGTACTTAAGTACATAACGTAACAGTTTAGGGAGAAAGCAGATAGACTGGGATCCTGATTAGCAGGATCCCAGTCAGACTAGTCAAAAACAGCAGCATCACATCAATCAAAAAGTGGGGTAACCATAAGAAACAGATCCTACTTTCCTACACAAGTTCAAATGCTTATTGACATCTTTGCAATAAGTGCTTTGGGCTCCAAGTAGCCCCAACCTCAGACGACTTCTGTCACCAAGATCGGCAGCCAGATCGCATCGTGTGCACCGTGGCCTGCTGCATTGGTAAGTTGCCCAAGGTCCTCCTGCTACTCCAGTGCTTTTGGCCTGTGGGTCCTGTGGAGAGTCAACTACATCTTCTATGGGCTCCCCTGATTGCTTTGGACCTGCCCTGACTCGCCTGATTTTGGTGAGTCACCTGGACCTTGCTGGTCCCAATGTTGTACCTTCTTGACTTCCTGCATGGGTTGCCTGTGCCAAGACTTGTTGAAGCTCCTGCCAGACACCAACCCCTCAGCACTCAACATCCTGCTTTCAGGTACTCCTCTTCAAGAATCCATTTTTGGATTCCTACGGACACTTTCTCCTCTTCCAGAAGCGGCTCTTTCCTGAAGTCCTCCATTGGGTTCGACAGCAGTTTCCGACACCACTTTATCCTTATGCATACAGCTTCCCTGGTGTAGGTAAAATGTGTGCTAGGGTAGGGACACTCCAACCCAGTCAGGAGCTCTAAGGTCAAGGGCCTCACCACCCATGCAAAGTGCCGAAGGAGACCCCCCAGAGGTCATGGGCTATTATTATTCCACTGGTAGGAAGGGAGAGAAGGCAAAAGCGACTGATGGATGAGAGAATGAGCGTGAGGAGAGGAGGCGGCCGGCCTAACCAGGAAGCCAAGGCTGGAAATGAGCGCTTGTGATCAGATTACGGTGAGGGGTATAGAGTGGAAGAGGAAGGGTGAGGGCCACAAGTCAATCCATGACCAGTGAAAAGCTATGGGAGGAGAAGATGAAAAGAGGAAGATGAATGAGAAGGAAAATATTCAATAAAAAGAGTAAAATGTTGAACTGTGCATAATGTATTTGAATTTAAACCGGAGGTTATGGCACCTTGCAATAGAAACAAATCCTTTTTCATAAAGCATAACTTTTTTAATGTATTTAATTTGTGTTAACTTTTAAAGTCAAATAGTGGCATATTTTAAGTATTCTCTACAGGATCATTTTATTTTTCGAGCTTCCGTCACATACCTACAAACACTGCATAAAGTCTATTCATTCAGGCTGAAGGAGAGTCAAAGAAGAGAATTGAGGCTGAAACTAGGGATGGCACAACTGGGTGAGTCACTGCTCAAAGAGGGAGGGGTGGACTTCCGAGATTTCCTGTCCAACCCAGTCATGGCTCTTGTTTAATTTGCCTTTTCACTCCAAAGCCACCAAACTGCAGGTTCAGTCAAGGATGTAGTGAGTAAAACAGAAAGTGATCGGGATGAAGGAGAAAACTAGATAAAAACAAGAGGGGAAAATCAGTAGAAGAGATTAGTGGAAACTGAAGAATGTGAGTGGAGAAGGGAAAGGATGGGGCAAGAAGATTAAAACAAAAATAGGAGGGGAGCGAGGAGGAGATTGGTAAGTCGGGTAAGACAAAGGAGTGGGAAGACAGGAGGAGATGAGAAAGCAGAGTTCTCTAATTAGTTTTCCAGGCTCGTGGGCGAGTAGCTCATCCTAGTCCAGGTTTATGGTTTGCAAATCTGGGACTTGAAGTCCTGTTTATATGATCAGGACCTAAAGATCCAGAATGCAAAAACTTGAATTAGGTTACCTACTCAGGCGATGACCTGGGAAACGTGAGATCTCTGTCAGAGATGAGTGTTTGGTGTGAGGATTAAAAGGGGGTGGTGATGGACGGAGCATCTGAACCAATCAAACACTCACACCCAGTTAAAAGATCTGGGTTTGATCCATCACCGTTCTTTAGCCCACTCTGCCACCCCAGTTCAGACATGGCTATATGCAAATCAGTCTGACCCTGTGCCTCATGGGAACAGTCCAGCCTTAACTGCCAAGCCATGCCTTCCCTGGACCAGAAACAAGCTTCCAGATCAGTTGACTGGGGGTGAGTGCTTGTATTGTCAATGCTCCGTCCATCTCCACCTTTGGTTTTGCTTTGGTGTGAGGATTATAAGAGAGCAGTTGAAAAGAATGCTAGTGAGATAATATGATGAAGTGAAAACAATGGAGAGAAAAGAGGAAATAGACCAAGAAGGCTGTATGTAACTTAAGAAAAACATAGTCAGAGAAAAATGGTTTTGGGGAAGTTCGTAGTAGGAGTTTTAAAAGTTCATATTACTGTGTGTGTGTGTGTGTATGTGTGTGTGAGCCTGCACGCTCTCAGAGCTTAGCGGCGGAGAGAGGGTAAGAAAGGGTTTAGAGAAACGGAGGTTGGAGAGAAATGAAAGGGATAAGATAAAGCTGGTGAAATATGAGGCATATACTACCTTTTTTTTGCTGAAATCCATAGAAAAACCAGCTGAGGTGGCAACCCCAAGTGGGACACCTATACTGGAGGCTCACTCTGCAAGGTGGGGCCCTTCAACAGGTCCAGGGCTGCTCTTGCTCCTTGTTGCCTTTTTCCCTGTTGGTCTTACCAGGCTGTGAAACCACCTGTGCCCTCCACCCAAGGAGGTCACCATTCACTCGACAAAGGTGATGTTGATAAGGGGTAAGGAGAGGTAGGTGGATGACATTTGTAGAAAAGAGAACACTTTTTAAAAACCGTGGCCCACGTACACATGGCCTGGTAATTACGGTGCTATTTATGGCACCGGATGAAACGCAACTCTGGCGAATAGAAGTTCCCACCACTTCTACATGAGCCGGACAGCGGTAATGAGGGCCTATGTGGTGAGATAAATATAAAGAAAATTATAGGGGTCCCGCAATTCAAGGGGACAGAGCATTGTAAATTGATTAGGATAAAAACTCCCCCTGCAGAAACTGTATATATTTACACCAATGATATCTCAATCAATCCCCACACTCAACCAAAACTATGGACACACTTACCCTCAACAAGTACACTGTGGTGCTCATGATAGTTAATGAAAGACTTTGATTCCCTCCAAGGCTGTTAGAGTCTGCTTTAGCAATATGTCAGAGGCAATTACTGACTTTGAAGCTGCAATGAGTTGGTTTAAGTGACTGACTCACGTTCTCATGGAGGGAAGCTCATTTAACCTGTTTAAATGCACTCTGTATATGGGACTCTGATACTCAAGATGGATTGTTGTTGAGGATACTCTGGGTTCTTGTAACTCCATTTCACTTTCCAAAGGAGCCCAATGCTATTGATGGTTCAGAGTATTTTACTATTATACCTCCTATTTGCCTTGCTGTCATAATTACAGATAGTAACCTAGTGTATAATTGCTGATGTGTCATCCTCCAGTGTCACCTTCGCCCAGAACAATTGGTTAATTTGTGCCCTGATATCATAAAGCTACAGCAGGATGCCCTTTGATATGAGGGCCAATCAATTGCCTACCTAGCAATAGGATACATTTAGTATGGTATTGAGTAGGGTAGGCAGGATACCCAGCTGAAGACTAAAATGGTGAGATTAAAGAAATGAGGGTATTATTTGAGACTTGGAAACTTGTTTGAAGGCTTGGTTGATCATAATATTCTTGACTTCACTATTGCTTAACTAATAGGGTTGTGCTCAAATGCAAATGTTAAAAATCTTCTATTTACAATTTATATTCATCCAACTAACTGTAGCTTAAACATTCCTCCCTCATCTTATCATATGACTTAATTGCTATTGGTGTATCATAATCTAAAAGAATTGCAGTGAGAAGGGTACTCTGTCACTTGGCTGGTAATAAGATGTTTTTATCTATGTCCTAATGTTATTAACCCCAATGTACCCCAATATAGGCCTAGGTAGTTACACAACGTTTTACCTACATCTGTCCTACCATTGTTCTAAATAACGGGTTTTGGCGCTAAACTTTTACCTAGTTAGGTGCTACATGACTGTCCTGTAGTTTTTTCTGAAAACTAGCTTCATTTATTATGCTTGAGGATTCTCAGTATCACAGCAGGATTACCATCTTCTGCATAATAACTCTGTACAAGGTTCACCTCTGTTATCATCCTTGCCCAACATGCCCACAGTACACTTTTAGGTAGAACCCCTGAGGGTACCTTTTGGATATATAAGGACTATATCTTCACTGGGCAAACCAGAGGAGAAGGACTAACATGCTGACACAAGACGCTGAGGTCCCTGCACGCAGACACTCCTGCACACAGTGGTCTGAAATCCCTAGCGGGGTGTCCAACTCGAAAACAAGAAGGGGTCCTTCGCTCTCCCACATCAGGTAATGGGGTTGGCTCTATCGTCAAGAGATTATTGGTTATACCCCTACATAAATGCTAGTTAAATTTAGGTAATCTAGTTAGGGTTTGCATCGTTGGAGTACGCATTGTTACTGTTATGTGTATATATATATATGTACCTGCATATATTAATTTTTTTAGCACTATGGTAGAATTCTACCTTTACTCTATTGGTGCTCATAACCATATATATCTGTTTGTGTCTAATGTTTGTTGCAGCTCACGTATTTTATACTAGAATTAGGCTGGTTAAATAAATACTTATTGAAATCGTCCCCACCATTTTATTCTATCTCTGAGACCAAGTGAGAATGAGTGACTGAGCGAAAAGTACTGTACTGTGTCCACTGTCCCTGAAGGGTCAGGGCTGTCCTGTTCGATAGTTGCCAGAAACTCTTCCTTGGTGAGAGGGGCTCATAGTGGTACTGTAAGCTAGCTGGTCTACAGACTAACATATCCTTCGGGGATTGTCTGAAATCCGTCTGGACACCAATTGCTAAGTTTGTCATCTAAATGTGCAGATACTATATAGATTTGTAAGAACTACACGACACTAAAAGAGGTGCTAGAGTTGTGTAGAGTGTGGTATCAAATGCTGCATAGGATTGAGAGATGAATGCTAGCTTGAAAACATAATTTGAGATTTTAATTTCTAGCGAGCTGTAGATTTTCATAATATTTCACACGCCATAGTACTTAACTATTAACTCTTTATAAAAATAATTTTTTGTTGTATTGCATTAGTTTGAAAATATTCAATTTCTAATTATGGTAGATGCATTTACAGTGGATCTTTCCATCTGCAGAATATACTGCATGAAGAGCCGTGGCAGTTTTGCAGAAGAGATTTTCTCCACATTGCTGGGACAAAAAAAACAACAATTTCATCAGGATTCTGTTTTCCTTTATCAATTTATATGGTAAGTTAAACTCACATTTATTCACATTGCTCGATATTAAAAGAAGGCCTTAGCATCTGAAGGACCTCAGTACCTTGTAGTGGGGGCTTCTGCATAAATATAATTTATATTGAGATGGTAGTAATATGGATGACATTATATTGCTCATGATGGCTAATCAAAGGCTTTGACCGTCTCCAAGGCTGACAAACCCTGGTTTAGATCCTTGTGCTGGCAATATGTCATCAGAGGAAATTACTGACTTTCAGGCTGGAATGAGTTGCTTTACGTTAGAGCGATGGACTTACTTTCTCATGTTTCCCTGTTGAGGATACTCTGGGTTCCTGTAACTTCAATGCTAAGAATTGTTCAGAGTATGTTCTTATTATACCTCGTATTTGGCTTGCCTTGATAATTACAGATAGCAACCTACTGCACAATTGCTGATGTCATCCTTCAGTGTCACCTTTAACCAGGACAATTAGTCAAGTGTTGCCCTGACATCATAAAGCTATAACATGATTTCATCTGACATGTAGACTAATCAATTGGAAGACAATCAATAGGATTCATTCATCATAGTATTGAAATGGGTAGCAGGGTAGCCAGTACAACCAGCTGAAGACTAAGCTGGTGAGATGAAATAATTTAGGCCATTATTTGAGACTTATACATTTGTTTGATGTAGTTTATCATAACATTTGCGGCTTCACTATTGCTTAACTGCTAGGGATGTGCTAAAATGAAGATATTTGATAGTCTTCTAGCTGCAGATTTCTTACCTATAAATTACCCCTTGCACGAGATGTCAGATGGCTCTATTCGGTCCGTGTGATGTTGTCGGTGTCGTTAGCGTTGGTTATGAAATCTCAGTGCCTATATAGATGCCACCCAGGTGCTCAGACATCAATTAATTTCTTTCCGAGCAAGTAAAGCACCGATCCAGGAAGAGCTACCCCATTGCTGCTTTTTGGCAGATTTTATCCAGACTTTGTCAATTTCTAGCATTTTTTTTACTGACTTCATGTGCGAGGGATGTCTTCGAGGAAGACACGTTTCGAACCGTGTGTGGCCTGTTCCCACACAATGTCGTCACAGATCCCCATTGCGTGTGTCACTGGTGCCTCGAGCACAACCATGTCTCAAAGTCGTGCACACACTGTTGGGCCAAGGCTCCGAAGAGCTTGAGGGAGGGGGCAATGAAGTTCCTCATGGCCTGGCAGTTGACACCATCCAGCGAGATTTCACAGAGGTTCTGGTCCCAATCAAAAAAGAGGAGATTGCGGGGCCAATCCCGGAGCCCAGAGTCCTCGACGTCCCAATTGAGTTCCTCAAGACACTCTGGGAAGAGGCACAAAAAGAAGAAGTCCAAGCTGACTTTGTCTTTACCTCGGATGTCGTCCACCAACAATGGAGGTAAGGAAATTCCGACGCTCTAGACATGGCTCTGCGAAGCCGGTGCCAGTTGACTTTGTGCCTCCCCTCCTTTCCGGGAGCCAGAGTGACTCTTTCTCAGATAAGAGTTTTACATGGCCGTGTGCCTTGTATTTGAGCGTAACAACCCCGCTGATGAGCCTTCAGTTCCCGCAGAGTCCGAAGGGGCCCCATCGGGTTCAACGCAGTATGCTCTGGCTAGGGCACCGGAGGGGCATCAGAGATCCGATCCCGGATCCAGATCAACACCGGTTGTGCCATCGCGACCTCCCCAGTGTCGGATCTGAAGTCAGTGCCTATGGTGTCGCCGGTGCCCATCAATAGCGCTAGCCTCATCCTCATCCCTAACGACATGGAGCCAGTATGATATCACTCAACGACAATGCCGATGGAACCCAGAGATTCTATGTTGTCACTTTAAAGATGTGCTACCCTCAGGAGAGGAATGGGAGGGGTATGGGGACCCTCTTGAAAACCAGGATGTCTCTGAGGAGAATTTGGACTGGTATGGGGAATTTGGGGAGGCCAGTGGGCTGGAAACTTCCCCAGATACTGGCATGCTCTCTCCGCCAACAGTGGCTACTGAGGAGGGGGCATCCTATGTCATGGTGGTAAAGAGGGCAGCTTAGATCCTTGGACTGGAGCTGCCCTTGGTGCTGGTCAAAACTAATCTCCTGACCGAGGTGCTTCAACCTCTGACTTCAACTTCCGACCCCCTTTTGCCCTTTAATGAGGCACTTACAGATGACCGTCTAGGTACATGGTCCAAACCTAGCACAGGGGCTCCTGAGAATAGGATGATTGCTGGCTGCCATAGCCCGGCACCAGGTGACCCAAGTTCCTCAGCCAACATCTCACCCCAGAAAAATTGGTGGTGCTGGCTTCTACCTCCCAGGGGACATTCCCTTCCACCCCTCCGGTTAGGGACTACAAGAGGCTTGCACTCAGTGGGAAAGACGTTGTTTTCTTCATCCAGCCTGGCTTTGCTGTCGGTGAATACTGCATGCTTATTGGGCCATTTCTCCCATTCCCTTTGGGAGACTGTTGCGCACGTACAGCCACAAGTCCCAGAGGAAGCCCAGGCTGTGCTCTCCCCAGCAGTCTAGGATGGGAGAGATGCAGTGATTCACCATACGGTGTGGCCTGGATACGACCCATTAGCTGGGCAGATCAATTTCAATGATGGTGGCCTTGAGGCTCCATGCCTGACTTCGAGCAGCTGGCTACTCTGGCAATGTCCAAGCCAATCTGATGGACATTCCCTTTGATGGAACCAGTCTTTTTGGGGAAAAAGGCATACTCTGCCCTGGTCAGGTCAAGGACTCTCGAGCTACAGCCCGATCCGTGGGCTTTTCCTCCACCCCGTGTGGCCAGTCTTCCTTTCGCCCAGACATAACTCTTGGTATGCATCAGCGTAATCAGAGGTAAAGCAGCAACTATAGCATTTGAATAGAAACTACTGAATGCTATGTGTCTGTAGATATGCTGTTTGGCTAGTCTTTTATGAAAGAACATTACTATTGTGAAACTTTGTTTTGTTTTGTTCTTTGCACTGTATGATAGCTCTAGTTTGGAAGTCTATACCAACAAGGTGCCAATAATAAGTAGGCCTTCAATGTACAATGATAACTGTTTTTCAGTTGTCAGATAACTTGTAGCATTTGTTCTTTCTGTTCTCGTATTTTTAGTCTTTGCTCCATTATGTATTTAATTTGCATACTATGAGATTGGATCAATATTTTTAGCGTATAGTTGATTTATTCCAAATATACATGACATTTTTATAAATATTAAAACTTTGTGTTTTAATTGGAAGGCTTTCCCGCCCAAATATTGTAAGGCTCATGGCGACTACTACAACTAGTTCTTCTGTTCTGATAGCCTCAGAATACATACATGGTGCAAGCTTGAATACAATGCTATACAAAGAAAAATGCTCTTAAAGTAAGTGTGTTAAAGTTATATTATAAGTTAAAGAAATAATTGTAATAGTATTCCAGCTATATAGTACATTAAATATTTCTAGTATTGATGGGAATAGATGCATCTTGTTTGTGTGGACCTATGGTAAATAATATAACCCGCACGCTTACACTATCTAAATTCTAGAGTCCGGTTTAGCTACTCCAAACTTATCTAAAAAGTACATTTATAAAGCGGGAGTTTGTTGCATTCAGACAATTAAATTGTCACATTTATTCTATGATACAAAACTAAGCATAGGAAATAATTCAGACAATTGAATATTGCTATTACTTATTACTACCAGTGACACATTTCATGCTACCACTAGCACTGTCAATAGAAACCTATCCAAATGGCCTACTATTATTAATTCTCAAGTTGTACTAATGTTTGTATCTTGTGTACTGCAAGAACTACTATTTTTCCCAGCACTGTTATTTTTTATGTTGTAGTATCCTTTATTAGCATTTTCATAAAGCATAAGACAAAGCATGTTTCAGTAGATCATTTTTCAGTCTGAGGTCTTGAATTAATCACTATTGACCAATATGCTTTCATGATTGACTAAATGATGGCATTGTTAATCCAGAATACCTTCTTGTATTTGTTCCTCAGAATGCCCTCCTTATGTGCCTTTCATTGTTTTGGTAGCTGCAAATCGGCCTGCTTTCAGGTTAATCCTCAGATCCCCCACATTTTATGGTGGTTCTGCAGGCAGGCCTTGGGCACTATATGCAAGAATCTGAAATGTCATGCAATAATCAAGGCAACATGCATGTGTGTATCTGTTTACATATATATCCAGGCTGATGTTAAGTAGGGCTATTTTAGGTGTGAGGTTTAGGTCTTCCCAGTGCAAGCAGTAATAAATGAGAGAAGTTGACTTGGTATATTGTTATTGTTATTTTGATTTTCTAAGGCGCACAGCTACCCTAGAGTTTTCCGGTGCCACCTGAAAAAGAGCCAAAAGGTTGGTAAGTAGGGTAAGAAAAAGGAGTGAGAAGACAGGAGGAGATGAAAAGCAGAGTTCTCTAATTAGTTTTCCAGGCTTGTGGGCGAGTAGCTCATCCTATTCCAGGTTTATGGTTTGCAAATCTGGGACTTGAAGTCCTGTTTATATGATCAGGACCTAAAGATCCAGAATGCAAAAACTTGAATTAGGTTACCTACTCAGGTGATGACCTGGGAAACGTGAGATCTCTGTCAGAGATGAGTGTTTGGTGTGAGGATTAAAAGTGGGTGGTGATGGACAGAGCATCTGAACAAATCAAACACTCACACCCAGTCAAAAGATCTGGGTTTGATCCATCACCGTTCTTTAGCATACTCTGCCACCCCAGTTCAGACATGGCTATATGCAAATCAGTCTGACCCTGTGCCTCATGGGAACAGTCCAGCCTTAACTGCCAAGCCATGCCTTCCCTGGACCAGAAACAAGCTTCCAGATCAGTTGACTGGGGGTGAGTGCTTGTATTGTCAACGCTCCGTCCATCACCACCTTTGGTTTTGCTTTGGTGTGAGGATTATAAGAGAGCAGTTGAAAAGAATGCTAGTGAGATAATATGATGAAGTGAAAACAATGGAGAGAAAAGAGGAAAGAGACCAAGAAGGCTGTATGTAACTTAAGAAAAACATAGTCAGAGAATTTGGTTTTGGGGAAGTTTGTAGTAGGAGTTTTAAAAGTTCATATTACTGTGTGTGTGTGTATGTGTGTGTGAGCCTGCACGTTCTCAGAGCTTATCGGCGGAGAGAGGGTAAGAAAGGGTTTAGAGAAACGGAGGTTGGAGAGAAATGAAAGGGATAAGATAAAGCTGGTGAAATATGAGGCAGATACTACCTTTTTTTTGCTGCAATCCATAGAAAAACCAGCTGAGGTGGCAGCCCCAAGTGGGACACCTTTACTGGAGGCTCACTCTGCAAGGTGGGGCCCTTCAACAGGTCTAGGGCTGCTCTTGCTCCTTGTTGCCTTTTTCCCTGTTGGTCTTAACAGGCTGTGAAACCACCTGTGCCCTCCACCCAAGGAGGTCACCAGTCACTCGACAAAGGTGATGTTGATAAGGGGTAAGGAGAGGTAGGTGGCTGACATTTGTAGAAAAGAGAACACTTTTTAAAAACCGTGGCCCACGTACACATGGCCTGGTAATTACGGTGCTATTTATGGCACCGGATGAAACGCAACTCTGGCGAATAGAAGTTCCCACCACTTCTACATGAGCCGGACAGCGGTAATGAGGGCCTATGTGGTGAGATAAATATAAAGAAAATTATAGGGGTCCCTCAATTCAAGGGGACAGAGCATTGTAAAATGATTAGGATAAACACTCCCCCTGCAGAAACTATATATATTTACACCAATGATATCTCAATCAATCACAACACTCAACCAAAACTATGGACACACTTACCCTCAACAAGTACACTATGGTGCTTATGATAGTTGAAGAAAGACTTTGATTCCCTCCAAGGCTGTTACAGTCTGCTTTAGCAATATGTCAGAGGCAATTACTGACTTTGAAGCTGCAATGAGTTGGTTTAAGTGACTGACTCACGTTCTCATGGAGGGAAGCTCATTTAACCTGTTTAAATGCACTCTGTATGTGGGACTCTGATACTCAAGATGGAGTGTTTTTGAGGATACTCTGGGTTCTTGTAACCCCATTTCACTTTCCAAAGGAGCCCAATGCTATTGATGGTTCAGAGTATTTTACTATTATACCTCCTATTTGCCTTGCTGTCATAATTACAGATAGTAACCTAGTGTATAATTGCTGATGTGTCATCCTCCAGTGTCACCTTCGCCCAGAACAATTGGTTAATTTGTGCCCTGATATCATAAAGCTACAGCAGGAGGCCCTTTGATATGAGTGCCAATCAATTGCCTACCTAGCAATAGGATACATTTAGTATGGTATTGAGTAGGGTAGGCAGGATACCCAGCTGAAGACTAAAATAGTGAGATTAAAGAAATGAGGGTATTATTTGAGACTTGGAAACTTGTTTGAAGGTTTGGTTGATCATAATATTCTTGACTTCACTATTGCTTAACTAATAGGGTTGTGCTCAAATGCAAATGTTAAAAATCTTCTATTTACAATTTATATTCATCCAACTAACTGTAGCTTAAACATTCCTCCCTCATCTTATCATATGACTTAATTGCTATTGGGGTATCATAATCTAAAAGAATTGCAGTGAGAAGGGTACTCTGTCACTTGGCTGGTAATAAGATGTTTTTATCTATGTCCTAATGTTATTAACCCCAATGTACCCCAATATAGGCCTAGGTAGTTACACAACGTTTTACCTACATCTGTCCTACCATTGTTCTAAATAACGGGTTTTGGCGCTGAACTTTTACCTAGTTAGGTGCTAAATGACTGTCCTGTAGTTTTTTCTGAAAACTAGCTTCATTTATTATGCATGAGGATTCTCAGTATCACAGCAGGATTACCATCTTCTGCATAATAACTCTGTACAAGGTTCACCTCTGTTATCATCCTTGCCCGACATGCCCAGAGTACACTTTTAGGTAGAACCCCTGAGGGTACCTTTTGGGTATATAAGGACTATATCTTCACTGGGCAAACCAGAGGAGAAGGACTTACATGCTGACATGCTGACGCAAGACGCTGAGGTCCCTGCACGCAGACACTCCTGCACACAGTGGTCTGACATCCCTAGCGGGGTGTCCATCTCGAAAACAAGAAGGGGTCCTTCGCTCTCCCACATCAGGTAATGGGGTTGGCTCTATCCTA
The DNA here is from genome assembly GCF_964261635.1 of Lissotriton helveticus. Classification (NCBI taxonomy): domain Eukaryota; kingdom Metazoa; phylum Chordata; class Amphibia; order Caudata; family Salamandridae; genus Lissotriton; species Lissotriton helveticus. Next base: position 657,936,434 of record NC_136072.1, read on the forward strand.
AAGAGATTATTGGTTATACCCCTACATAAATGCTAGGTACATTTAGGTAATCTAGTTAGGGTTTGCATCGTTGGAGTACGCATTATTACTGTTATGTGTATATATATATATGTACCTGCATATATTAATTTTTTTAGCACTATGGTAGAATTCTACCTTTACTCTATTGGTGCTCATAACCATATATATCTGTTTGTGTCTAATGTTTGTTGCAGCTCACGTATTTTATACTAGAATTAGGCTGGTTAAATAAATACTTATTGAAATCGTCCCCACCATTTTATTCTATGTATCTCTGAGACCAAGTGAGAATGAGTGACTGAGCGAAAAGTACTGTACTGTTTCCACTGTCCCTGAAGGGTCAGGGCTGTCCTGTTCGATAGTTGCCAGAAACTCTTCCTTGGTGAGAGGGGCTCATAGTGGCACTGTAAGCTAGCTGGTCTACAGACTAACATATCCTTCGGGGATTGTCTGAAATCCGTCTGGACACCAATTGCTAAATTTGTCATCTAAATGTGCAGATACTATATAGATTTGTAAGAACTACATGACACTAAAAGAGGTGCTAGAGTTGTGTAGAGTGTGGTATCAAATGCTGCATAGGATTGAGAGATGAATGCTAGCTTGAAAACATAATTTGAGATTTTAATTTCTAGTGAGCTGTAGATTTTCATAATATTTCACACGCCATAGTACTGAACTATTAACTCTAAATAAAAATTTTTTTTTGTTGTATTGCATTAGTTTGAAAATATTCAATTTCTAATTATGGTAGACGCATTTACAATGAATCTTTCCATCTGCAGAATATACTGCATGAAGAGCCGTGGCAGTTTTGCAGAAGAGATTTTCTCCACATTGCTGGGACAAAAAAAACAACAATTTCATCAGGATTCTGTTTTCCTTTATCAATTTATATGGTAAGTTAAACTCACATTTATTCACATTGCTCGATATTAAAAGAAGGCCTTAGCATCTGAAGGACCTCAGTACCTTGTAGTGGGGGCTTCTGCATAAATATAATTTATATTGAGATGGTAGTAATATGGATGACATTATATTGCTCATGATGGCTAATCAAAGGCTTGGCTGTCTCCAAGGCTGACAAATCCTGGTTTAGATCCTTGTGCTGGCAATATGTCATCAGAGGAAATTACTGACTTTCAGGCTTGAATGAGTTGCTTTACGTTAGAGCGATTGACTTACTTTCTCATGTTTCCCTGTTGAGGATACTCTGGGTTCCTGTAACTCCAATGCTATTAATTGTTCAGAGTATGTTCTTATTATACCTCCTATTTGGCTTGCCTTGATAATTACAGATAGCAACCTACTGCACAATTGCTGATGTCATCCTTCAGTGTCACCTTTAACCAGGACAATTAGTCAAGTGTTGCCCTGACATCATAAAGCTATAGCAGGATGTCATCTGACATGTAGACTAATCAATTGGAAGACAAGCAATAGGATTCATTCATCATAGTATTGAAATGGGTAGCAGGGTAGCCAGTACAACCAGCTGAAGACTAAGCTGGTGAGATGAAATAATTTAGTCCATTATTTGAGACTTATACATTTGTTTGATGTAGTTTATCATAACATTTGCGGCTTCACTATTGCTTAACTGCTAGGGATGTGCTAAAATGAAGATGTTTGATAGTCTTCTTGCTGCAGATTGCTTACCTATAAATTACCCCTTGCACGAGACGTCAGATGGCTCTATTCGGTCCTTGTGATGTTGTCGGTGTCGTTAGCGTTGGTTATGAAATCTCAGGGCCTATATAGATGCCACCCAGGTGCTCAGACATCAATTAATTTCTTTCCGAGCAAGTAAAGCACCGATCCAGGAAGAGCTACCCCATTGCTGCTTTTTGGCAGATTTTATCCAGACTTTGTCAATTTGTAGCATTTTTTTACTGACTTCATGTGCGAGGGATGTCTTCGAGGAAGACAGGTTTCAAACCGTGTGTGGCCTGTTCCCACACAATGTCGTCACCGATCCCCATTGCGTGTTTCCCTGGTGCCTCAAGCACAACCATGACTCAAAGTCGTGCACACATTGTTGGGCCAAGGCTCCGAAGAGCTTGAGGGAGGGGGCAATGAAGTTCCTCATGGCCTGGCAGTCGACACCATCCAGCGAGATTTCACAGAGGTTCTGGTCCCAATCAAAAAAGAGGAGATCGCGGGGCCAATCCCGGAGCCCAGAGTCCTCGACGTCCCAATTGAGTTCCTCAAGACACTCTGGGAAGAGGCACAAAAAGAAGAAGTCCAAGCTGACTTTGTCTTTACCTCGGATGTCGTCCACCAACAATGGAGGTAAGGAAATTCCGACGCTCTAGACACGGCTCTGCGAAGCCGGTGCCAGTTGACTTTGTGCCTCCCCTCCTTTCCGGGAGCCGGAGTGACTCTTGCTCAGATAAGCGTTTTACATGGCCGTGTGCCTTGTATTTGAGTGTAACAACCCGCTGATGAGCCTTCAGATCACGCAGAGTCCGAAGGGGCCCCATCGGGTTCAACGCAGTATGCTCTGGCTAGGGCACTGGTGGGGCATCAGAGATCCGATCCCGGATCCAGATCAACACCGGTTGTGCCATCGCGACCTCCCCCGTGTCGGATCTGAAGTCAGTGCCTATGGTGTCGCCGGTGCCCATCAATAGCGCTAGCCTCATCCTCATCCCTAACGACATGGAGCCAGTACGATATCACTCAACGACAATGCCGATGGAACCCAGAGATTCTATGTTGTCACTTTCAAGATGTGCTACCCTCAGGAGAGGAATGTGAGGGGTATGGGGACCCTCTTCAAAACCAGGATATCTCTGAGGAGAATTTGGACTGGTATGGGGAATTTGGGGAGGCCAGTGGGCTGGAAACTTCCCCAGATACTGGCATGCTCTCTCCGCCAACAGTGGCTACTGAGGAGGGGGCATCCTATATCATGGTGGTAAAGAGGGCAGCGTAGGTCCTTGGACTAGAGCTGCCCTTGGTGCTGGTCAAAACTAATCTCCTGACCGAGGTGCTTCAACCTCTGACTTCAACTTCCGACCCCCTTTTGCCCTTTAATGAGGCACTTACAGATGACCGTCTAGGTACATGGTCCAAACCTAGCACAGGGGCTCCTGTGAATAGGACGATTGCAGGCTGCCATAGCCCGGCACCAGGTGACCCAAGTTTCTCAGCCAACATCTCACCCCAGAAAAATTGGTGGTGCTGGTTTCTACCTCCCAGGGGACATTCCCTTCCACCCCTCCGGTTAGGGACTACAAGAGGCTTGCACTCATTGGGAAAGACGTTGTTTTCTTCATCCAGCCTGTCTTTGCTGTCGGTGAATACTGCATGCTTATTGGGCCATTTCTCCCATTCCCTTTGGGAGACTGTAGCGCACGTACAGCCACAAGTCCCGGAGGAAGCCCAGGCTGTGCTCTCCCCAGCAGTCTAGGATGGGAGAGATGCAGTGATTCACCATACGGTGTGGCCTGGATACGACCCATTAGCTGGGCAGATCAATTTCAATGATGGTGGCCTTGAGGCTCCATGCCTGACTTCGAGCAGCTGGCTACTCTGGCAATGTCCAAGCCAATCTTCAATGTACAATGATAACTGTTTTTCAGTATATTGTCAGATAACTTGTAGCATTTGTTCTTTCTGTTCTCGTATTTTTAGTCTTTGCTCCATTATGTATTTAATTTGCATACTATGAGATTGGATCAATATTTTTAGCGTATAGTTGATTTATTCCAAATATACATGACATTTTTATAAATATTAAAACTATGTGTTTTAATTGGAAGGCTTTCCCGCCCAAATATTGTAAGGCTCATGGCGACTACTACAACTAGTTCTTCTGTTCTGATAGCCTCAGAATACATACATGGTGCAAGCTTGAATACAATGCTATACAAAGAAGAATGCTCTTAAAGTAAGTGTGTTAAAGTTATATTATAAGTTAAAGAAATAATTGTAATAGTTTTCCAGCTATATAGTACATTAAATATTTCTAGTATTTATGGGACTAGATGCATCTTGTTTGTGTGGACCTATGGTAAATAATATAACCCGCACGCTTACACTATCTAAATTCTAGAGTCCGGTTTAGCTACTACAACCTTATCTAAAAAGTACATTTATAAAGCGGGAGTTTGTTGCATTCAGACAATTAAATTGTCACATTTATTCTATGATACAAAACTAAGCATAGGAAATAATTCAGACAATTAAATATTGCTATTACTTATTACTACTAGTGACACATTCCATGCTACCACTAGCACTGTCAATAGAAACCTATCTAAATGGCCTACTATTATTAATTCTGATGTTGTACTAATGTTTGTATCTTGTGTACTGCAAGAAATACTATTTTTCCCAGCACCGTTATTTTTTATGTTGTAGTATCCTTTATTAGCATTTTCATAAAGCATAAGACAAAGCATGTTTCAGTAGATAATTTTTCAGTCTGAGGTCTTGAATTAATCACTATTGACCAATATGCTTTCATGATTGACTAAATGATGGCATTGTTAATCCAGAATACCTTCTTGTATTTGTTCCTCAGAATGCCCTCCTTATGTGCCTTTCATTGTTTTGGTAGCTGCAAATCGGCCTGCTTTCAGGTTAATCCTCAGATCCCCCACATTTTATGGTGGTTCTGCAGGCAGGCCTTGGGCACTATATGCAAGAATCTGAAATGTCATGCAATAATCAAGGCAACATGCATGTGTGTATCTGTTTACATATATATCCAGGCTGATGTTAAGTAGGGCTATTTTAGGTGTGAGGTTTAGGTCTTCCCAGTGCAAGCAGTAATAAATGAGAGAAGTTGACTTGGTATATTGTTATTGTTATTTTGATTTTCTAAGGCGCACAGCTACCCTAGAGTTTTCCGGTGCCACCTGAAAAAGAGCCAAAAGGTTGGTAAGTCGGGTAAGACAAAGGAGTGGGAAGACAGGAGGAGATGAGAAAGCAGAGTTCTCTAATTAGTTTTCCAGGCTCGTGGGCGAGTAGCTCATCCTATTCCAGGTTTATGGTTTGCAAATCTGGGACTTGAAGTCCTGTTTATATGATCAGGACCTAAAGATCCAGAATGCAAAAACTTGAATTAGGTTACCTACTCAGGTGATGACCTGGGAAACGTGAGATCTCTGTCAGAGATGAGTGTTTGTTGTGTGGAAAAGTAAATTTTGCTATGTTCTGTGTCCCTACGTGTCATCCATCATATGTTATCTGTGCATGATTAATATGCATATGTTATTCCCCATGTTCGATTAAAGACGCAATTATAGTTGTGTCCACCTTTAGTATGTCAGTTTCCAGTTCTCGTGAATACTACGAATATCAGGCCTATGTAAAGCTATGTTGCCACGTTTCTCAGTGTGCACGTTATTCCATTGTAAAATCTCCGTTTCTAGGCCTCAAAAGGGCCTGGACACCAGATTCAGCTCCTGTCCCCTGAAGCCTCGCTGAGGAGCGATACAGCCCCCGCCTGTATCCTCGACCCTTCACTTACTTCCTGTCTCGCAGTGCCCGGTTCAGCCTGGCTCTGCCTCTGAGTCTGCCAAGAGTATGTTATGATTCGAGTTATCAGTACAGCCCTCCTTCTCTGCATTCCTAAAGCTACTGAATCGCATCAATAGTTTCCGTCATAGTCTAGCTTTTACGTCTCCATGTAAGAGAAATACTGCATTTAATGATCATTTAATATTCTTCATCACGCACTACATGTAGAATAATGCATGCTCCAGTCTTAGAGTCTGTTAGCTTTTCCCCTCCTGACTTCTAGTTTATATCAACATGTTCTCTAAACATCAGATACTAGATACTGCTTAGGTACATGTCGCCCTGACTCTCCAGACTTCAGTCTCTGCTCCTAGCACAGAGTTCATAGCCCCAGCTTCTCCTAGTAACACGTCATTGCCAGTTTGCGCGCACCATCAGGTTAGAGGTCCCGGCTCCTTAGGTAGCCCCCTCCATGGTTTCCACCCCATTCATGACATATTCTGTTACGTTTGCATCACATGTCTATGTATACGCCCTGTTACACCTCTTTTCACCCTTATCTTTCGCGACTGCTACGCGTCACGCCTATTGCTCCACCCACTGCCACGCCTATTGCGATGTAATGCTATGTGTTTGCGTTATGTATATATGCTCATGTACTGTTATTAAAAAGTTATCCTTCCTTCCTTCCTTCCGCCGATTCCGATCCTGACCCCGGCAGCGCTGCCAGGGCTTGCCATCCTATCCCTGTGCAGGTTGTCCTGTCCCTGTCTTTATGCTGTATTAAACCTGCAAAACTCCTACTACCTCGAATCTTGACTCTTATTTATTGAGCTATCTGTTATTCATTTATGCATTCAAAAAGAGAGGTATTATTTATTTATTTACCACATAATGGCGCCCGAATAGGGACTTGCCCTTTCCCCACGCGTCGGTGAAGCCACGCCGACCCCCTGACCCTCTGCAGTCGTGACGGAACTCTTCTGCGCACCGGCAGATATTTCTGCTTCAAGTATCCCTCAGGCCCACGGAGGAGACGGAGGAGGCGGTCCAGCATCCAGACGAGACGGTGGAGGAACGCGGCGAGTCCCGACCAGAGCCCAAGCCGAGAGTCCAAGGTCCGAGGTATCCGGAGGCCCACCCGTAACAGAAGTCCGAAGTTCATCCGTCCGGCGTCCAAGCAGTCCCGTCCAGTCTGAGGCCTTCCGTTCTTACTGCCCGGTGAGTACCATTACTGGGGTAGTATCTAGACAGGGTCAATTTAATTGACTCTGGTCCGTGGGTTGGTGGTACACAAGCCCACAAACGAAGTGTCCACTCCGGTGGATACGGGTCCTGACGTGTCTCTGTATGAGACCGGTAAGTTTCGTACTGTTTCAGCAGTGCATCTAGTTTCTGTTCTAGTCAGTTCTGTTCTCGAGAAAATTCATGTATTCTGTTTTCCGTATTCCAGGTAGTATTCTGTTCGAACTGTTATTCTGAATGTTCTTCATGTATCTTGATGTCGTGGAATGAGTGTGAAGTAGTTATCGTGTTTATTGTGTATCGTATTGTGTCCAGATTATAGTTCAGTCATGCCGCTCTTTTCAAAACTGCGTCAGTTGAGAACTAGAAAAGGTCTGCTAGAAGCAGCAGTTCCTGTCCCGCCTAGGGACAGTCCAGGTCATTTTATGTATCAGAAGCATGGCATAAGCGCCATATTGTATCTAGATTTATGGGTCGAGTATACCAAACAGTTAGAGGAAAAGTATAGATGGCCTGTGTCAGGCACATGGGATGCCGAGTGCATCATGAGAGTAGAAGAGGCATTATGGAAAAAGAAAGCCAGACAGTCACAGAAAGATGCCATCGAGTTATGGCGCAAAGAATCTCATAAAAGAACCGAAAAAGAAATCAGAAAGTCAGAATTAAGTAGAGAATCCTTGGAACGAGCCCAAGAAAGGGAATTAATCGAGATTGGTGAACGAGTTAAAACCGAACAGTCAGACAGACAGAGGCATGCTCTTATTAAGGGTATGTATCCTCTTCTTGCCGAGGGCCTGCCAAAAGCGACCCCAGAGGCATCCAGTAATTTCCCGCCACCATTAGTTCCGACCAAGCTACGTCACAAACAGACCGCAGCTGATATTTTCATTTCGTCCTATTTGGACGACACAGTCCCAGAATATGCAAATCCTGTTCGCGCTCCGCCTGTAAATCAGGCACTCCCCGTTTCTCCAGACACCGGGGTACCCCTTGCAGTACCTGCTACGGTCCCCCAGGTCCAGCCCGCCATACCAGTTCAGCCCGCATTTCAATTTCCTGCCACACTAGTACGAAGAGGATCAGTCGACGATTCTAGTTTAGGGGCCGCAGGAGGAGGTCCTCCTCAGACCCCGCCGCCACACAAGCGTTTAACGTTAGTCGAATTACATGCACAAGCGTCACAGCGTACGCCCAGACATCAGTCTGTAGCAGAAATAAGAAAAGCCCTTAATGAATGCGGCTATGATCCAGTCCCAGGCGAGGATAATATGGTTTTATATTCATTACGTGTAAGAAAGGTGGCCGAGTATCTAGTCACCCTACCGAATATGAAAGAAGATCTAGACAGAATATATCGTTTCATCCGTACAGGGGATGATCCAGAAAGCATTGGCGAAGTCATGTCTCAAAGGAAAGCCGAGATCCAGCTTATGATACTAAAGTTCCTGATTAACTGTTTAATAAGAGAACAAGATTACCCGTCCAAAGATCAAGCCGAAATGAGAACCCTGACAAAGTGGAGTGATAATATAGCCGAGGGTAAGCACAGGACCATCAGTGCTATGGAAAGTATGTACAAGAAAATCCGTAAAGAAATAATAAAGTTACACGAACAGCGTAAAGCAGCACAAGTAAGCGAGAAAGAAAGTAACTCTGATACTGAAGAGGTAGACGACGAGAATCCCGCCAGAATAGCGTATGTAGGAAAATCTAGATTTCCAGATCGCCATTTACGCCTAGAACACAAGTCAACTTTCCATCATCCAGCACCAGAACAAGGTTCTCTAGAACAAGTGTTTCAAGCTACCGATCACATTCTGAAATCACGAATCGGTTACAGTGAGTTAAGTACTATGCATGAACAAGAACTAGCCCGATCAGCAGTCCGATGGATTACTGATTCTACCACTTTTCCAGACGAAATAGTGGCACAAATGTTTCTGAAAATGCCCCCAGCCGAGCAACGACTGGCGGGTATGTATATGATTCAGCACCTCATTACATTGTATGAGGGTCAGCACTCTGATCCAGGCCCGTTACATGATATCCTGAACGAGTTACTCCAGTATAGATGGAAAGGTTTAGGTACCGATTTAATTAGTGCCATTCTAGAACAGCGTCACAAATATAGAACGTTTTTGAACCCGCATTTTGTTCATGTCTCACCCCCAGAAAGTAAACCATTTTACATAGAGAGACAGAATCCGTTACGAGAAGTCCACCCAGTTAGAGGAACGGGTGGCGAACTAGAACGAGTGTTTGTTTACACCCCGATCACAAAGATGGAACTCTTAGAGATGAAAAAATTAATCCCCTGTCACGATAAAGATCCAGCAGGGTTCCATCGAGAATTAAAAGACATGCTCCGTATGGGAGAATACACGTATCCAGATATAATTAAAATGTTAAAGGTTCTGCTGCCCGCAGGGGTGTATGAAAAGCTCAAGGAAAAAGAATGGGAGGTGGGAGAGAAAAAGATCGATTGGGCAGTTCTAGAAGCTGAAGATAAGGCACGAGTACCAGGTACCGGTCTTGGAGCGAAATGTAAAGAATTACCTGAATTATTGATTCAAGTTTTACCCAGATTGTTAACAACGAAAAAGGAAGACTGGGATGCAATCTCAGCCTGTAAACAGAAACAAGACGAAGACATTAGTGATTTTTATTCTAGATTTGAGAAATGTTTTAGCATCAACAGTGGCCTCAAGACAAGTAGTGAGTCATACCCTCACCTTTTTGTTACTAAATTAGTCGAGAATTCAAGTCCACAAATTAAGAATCGAGTTTTGAAAGTCGAAAGTACCTGGCAAGCTAATACCCCGTCCCAGATGTTACAGATGCTCCAATACCACCAGAATAGAATCAGAGAAGAGCAAGAACACGAGAGAAAGCGTATGAAAGACACGAAAATGAAAGTACTAGTTGCACAATCTGTTCCTCAAGACAGTCAGAAGAGGGGTCCGAATCAAGCCAGTCATCCTGCAGCTCCCGTTAAAGGGAACTGCAATTATTGTAAACAGCCAGGTCATTTTATAAACGAGTGTGCAGTTCTGAAACACAACATAGCTACTGGTAAGACTAAAGAAAGACCACGTCCGCCTAGACAAGAACAAGTTTCACAGATTCCTCAGCCACAGAATGCACCACAGACAGTTACAGCACCGCAGCCCATCGCTGCAACACAGCATGTTACACAGCAGATGTACCAGTATGCACAGTCTGAGTATCCAGAGTATCAGCCATATTCATGAAACAGCCTAGAGAGGGAGGTAGGCTTGCCTCTCATCGAGATACCTGTAGATCAAGAAGGTCCCTATGTTCACAGTCAAGTATTAGGGAAAGACAGAAAGTTTTTGATTGATACAGGGGCAAGTAGGACCACAATTAGCCACGCCGAAGTTCCAGGGGCTCCGCTCTCAGGCTCAAGAAATGTTTCCCTTGGATTTTCAGGAAAACCCATTGTAAATGAAATATCAAAGCCAGTTACTCTAGAAGTAGGTCCATTGTCCCGTACTACTGATCTGTTACTTACTAAGTCATGTCCAGAGAATCTATTAGGTATTAAAACACTGAAAGAGTTAGGTGCAGTTATATGCTGTTCCCCAGAGGGAATACGATTGTTCCTGCGTGACTTTAAGGGTCACTATGTATTACGAGATTTTGATCCCAGATTGTCCAATGTTCCGCAGCATCTATGGGCGCAAGGTCCAACTGATGTTGGTTATATGCAAATCACAGCCCATCGTGTGACTCTCAAGCCAGGTGTAGTGTTACCACGAATCAGACAGTATAGATTGCCACCGGAGGCTGTAGCAGCCTTATCCAAAATTATTGACGAGCTCATCGCTCAAGGAGTGGTTGTAGAAACTGACTCCAATGTATGCAATTCTCCGATCATTCCAGTCATGAAACGTACTGATCCAAATGCACCCCCAGTATATCGATTAGTGATTGACCTACGAGAGCTTAATAAATGTATTATTCCCCAGTACCCAGTTGTCCCAGATATCTCTTCCCTATTGACAGCCATTGATTCAGAAGCCTCATTTTTTACAGTCATAGACCTCAAGAATGCATTTTTTAGTGTCCCCATTCATCCAGACAGCCAGTTCCTTTTCGGATTTTGTTTAAATGGAAGGAGCTATATGTTCACACGAGCTCCTCAAGGTTTCACAGAAAGTCCTAGTATTTACAGTCAAGCACTTAAGAGACAACTAGACAACATTCACATGCCAACTGACACTGCCCTGCTCCAGTATGTCGATGATCTACTGGTCACAGCCCGTTCTGAACGTGCTTGCGAGCGAGCATCCCTCACAGTTCTGTATTTCCTAGCCGAGATGGGGCACAAGGTGTCCCCTTCGAAGCTTCAATTCTGTGTCCAGCAAGTGGTATACTTAGGACACTTACTGTCCAAGAGGGGTAGGCAGTTGACACCTGACCGTATCCAGTTAATAGCGAGTCTTCCTCAGCCCAAGACCCAGAAGGAGGTACGTGCTTTTATCGGCCTCACTTCTTACTGCCGACAATGGATTCCTCAGTATGCATTTCTAGCCAAGCCACTGATACAGTTAACGACACAGGAGGCAGCCGTATCGACTGTCCTCCCTTGGACATCTGAACATACACTCAGTTTCAATGAGTTAAAGAAAGCCCTATGTCAAGCTCCAGTTCTAGCCACACCAAGCTACAGTAAGCCTTTTACACTTTTCGTCACAGAACGTGAAGGTACAGCATTATCTGTTCTCACACAAGATCAAGCAGGACAATACAAGCCTTGTGCTTATTTTTCGAGCACATTAGATCCTGTAGCCCAGGCTCTCCCTGCGTGCCTCAAGTCAGTTGCAGCCACAGCACTAGCTATCAGACAAAGTGATTCCATAGTATTAGGACACTCCCTGACAGTACAAGTTCCACACTCCGTGGAAGTTCTTTTAAACCGAACACAGACTCAGCACTTGACAATTGCACGTTTAACAGGTTATGAATTGACACTGTTCCAGCCACACATAGAAATCAGACGCTGCAACATCCTGAACCCTGCTACACTGTTACCATCAGTTACTTTAAGTCCGGACACACACGACTGTGTGGAAGTAGTTAATATTACGACAAAGCCAAGACAAGATCTGACAGATATTCCGTTACCAGATCCCGACCTGACACTTTATGAGGATGGTTCATGTATGAGAACAAGTACAGGAGAACTAGTCGCCGCGTATGCAGTGACTACCGACACCGAAGTTATTAAGACACACCGTATTGACACCCTGTCCGCTCAAGCAGCAGAGCTAGTTGCTCTGACACAAGCCTGCATACACGCTAAGAACCGGAAAGTTAATGTTTACACAGATTCACGCTACGCATTTGGAGTCGTACACGACTTTGGAGTGCTCTGGCAGGAGAGAGGTTTCATGACTTCTCATGGAACCAAGATTCAGCATGGTCTCCTTATTCAAGCTCTGTTAGATGCAATACATTTACCGACATCCATTGCTATCATGAAATGCAAGGCACACACGAAAGTTACTGACATTATTTCCCAGGGTAACGATCTAGCAGATCGCACAGCCAAGCTTACAGCACAGACTCCAGACATTCCAGTTAACATGACACACACTCCAGATCCGACTACATGTATGACAGTTAAGGACCCTACTCAAGATGTCATAGATATCCAGTTACATGCTACTCCCGATGAAATCAAGAAATGGTCCGAACAAGGAGGGGTCCAGACGGATCAAGGATGGGTGACGAAGGGTAAAACCACATGGTTTCTCCCCGACTCTATGGTTCAAGTCATTATCAATACCGCACATAGTCCAGCACATTTAGGAGAAAAAGCTATGTTAGACAGTATCCAGAACATTTGGTTCAACAAGCATTTACGAGCTGCAGCCAAGCAGAAAGTCCGTACCTGTATGATATGTTGTCAGTTTAATCCAGGTAAAAGTGTCCCGGTGGAACAAGGTGGATTCCAACCTCCTGACCACCCTTTTGAAGTCCTCCAGATGGATTATATTCAGATGGAGCGATGTCGAGGTTTCAAGTATGTCCTTGTAGTTGTATGCGCTTTGTCCAGGTGGACAGAAGCATATCCAGTCCCAGATTACACAGCCGCGACCACTGCCAAGCAGTTGGTTCGTGAGTTCTTCCCCCGTTATGGACTCCCTAGGGTCGTATATTCTGATAACGGCCAGCCATTCTCCTCAGAGTTAATGAAGCATGTTTCCCTTTTGTTAGGGTACCAGTGGAAGTTCCATTGTGTACGCCACCCTGAAGCAGCAGGTCTCGTAGAGAGACATAACCAGACTCTGAAAATCCGCATCGCCAAAGTATGTAAAGAGAAAGGTGTGGACTGGCTAGTAGCTCTGCCAGTCGCTTTGTTCTATATGCGCATGGTCGCACATTCCAGATCAGGTCTGTCCCCGTATGAGGTCGTTTTCGGCCGCCCCCCTAACATGTGGGGTACACCCAGACCCCGAAGTATTACCGATGTTTCAAGTAATATGCTGACAGATTACCTAGCTTCCTTGATGTCTGCCCTCAACTCTTGTCGTTCACAGGTTGCCGCCGCATTTCCAGACAATACCGAGGTGGCACCGCATGAAATCGTTCCAGGATCCATGGTCCTGGTGCGAAATTTTGACCGCTCAAGTCCGCTAGAGCCTCGCTGGAAGGAGCCCCGACAGGTCCTCCTCGCCACCCGTACAGCCGTGAAGTTGGAGGGACGCAAAGGCTGGGTGCATCTTTCACATATAAAGAAGTTTTATGGACTGAAACCGGTCTCAAAGAACATTTCCCAGGATTTGAAGGATTACCAAAGTACTATTCTCAAGGACTGTCCCGCAAAGAACAATGATACTGCACCCTCCCCATTAGAGAAAACTCCGCAGCAGGAGTATAAGTTGAAACTCCGGTCTAGTAAAATAAGTCAGCCAGTTTGATTGTCTAAGTCTTCCCCTAGGTGAAACGGTTAGACTGTTTCTGACATGTATAAAATAGACCCCCATAGTGAGAGAGTTAGTCAAAACTCAATCCGATGTATCGTTTTTCTATGTTTCATATTATTTCTCAGCATTATGATTTCCTGCACCAGTTATGCATTTTACCTGTATTTTCCAGTTTCTCATGAAAATAAGTCTTCTAATGTTACGGTGGAGCACACGTTTAGTGATCTGCCTCCTCATGAACTCTCTTACCGCCTCGCTATGCGAAATAATTCTTTCATCCGCATGTTACATTATTCACACCAGACCAGCAATGCCACTAATTGTTGGGTGTGTGGTCGACTCCCCCCTTTTCAGACACCGAAGGGAGTTCTGCCACTCTTTCCTTATCCTTTTTCACATAATGGTTCGTGTGGAGCATGGTCCACGTTAACGTCATCCTCAACAGATATGTTTTTTCTTAACAGTACATGTTTTCCAGACAAGCAAGGTCTCCCCCACAGAACCGGGTTAGATCTAGAAAATGAAGTGTATAATTTAGGTAATTATTCTTCGAATTTCATGGTCCTGAATGTTCAGTCTGATACTACTCCAGACTTACCTGCAATTTCAGTACTACCAGTCAAAGGCGAATTATGTGTCCGAAATAATGGTTCTACACACGTATGACATAGTGATTGTACTACTATTGTCAAGTATAGTGACAGTGGGAAATCTATTTTCAAAGCTTCACGTCATTCTTATTTTATTTGTGGTCAGACCGCATATGTTCGTCTGCCCCTCGATTGGGAGGGAACCTGTTACATTGCCTTCCTACTGCCACCTGTTTTTCTACCCCCACCCGACTACCATAGGAATTCCCACCTAGTACATACTAGACACAAGAGAAACCTCCCGATTGTCGATTATACTGAAACTGCTCTAGAACAATATATAGATATCAATAAAGGTGTCTTCCCTTATTTAGGTACAGTTGTGAATAGTAAACTGATACGTAGGTTAACCAGAACCCTTGAAGCAGTAGTAATTGAGACTACTTCTGCTCTAAGTAATTTAACCGAAGAACAATCATTTATGAGAATTGTCGTGCTCCAGAATCGTCTCGTCCTTGACGTCATATTGGCCGATAGGGGCGGGGCCTGTAGAGTCATCGGATCTAGTTGCTGCATTTTCATTCCAAATAACGCGCCGTCTGTTTATTCAGCTATAACCAGACTTCATAAAATTGCCCATCTGTTACACCAAAATCCAGGCACCTGGACATGGTCCGGTTGGTTCTGGAATATAATTTCCGCATGGGGATGGAAAGTCTTGTCCTTTCTAGGTATTGCAGTAGCGATCATATTCAGCTGCTGCCTCTGTATACAATGTGGCCCTGCGATTTGCGGCATTTGTGCTACCTCTTGTATTCCTAGTCCCAAGCCCCGTTCTAAAACCCGTTCCAAGAAAATTCGAGACGAGCAAATGATACTGTATGAAATGATAGATGGTATCATGAATATTGATGTTTCCTGATGGAAACGTAGTGACAAGGAGGGAATGTGGAAAAGTAAATTTTGCTATGTTCTGTGTCCCTACGTGTCATCCATCATATGTTATCTGTGCATGATTAATATGCATATGTTATTCCCCATGTTCGATTAAAGACGCAATTATAGTTGTGTCCACCTTTAGTATGTCAGTTTCCAGTTCTCGTGAATACTACGAATATCAGGCCTATGTAAAGCTACGTTGCCACGTTTCTCAGTGTGCACGTTATTCCATTGTAAAATCTCAGTTTCTAGGCCTCAAAAGGGCCTGGACACCAGATTCAGCTCCTGTCCCCTGAAGCCTCGCTGAGGAGCGATACAGCCCCCGCCTGTATCCTCGACCCTTCACTTACTTCCTGTCTCGCAGTGCCCGGTTCAGCCTGGCTCTGCCTCTGAGTCTGCCAAGAGTATGTTATGATTCGAGTTATCAGTACAGCCCTCCTTCTCTGCATTCCTAAAGCTACTGAATCGCATCAATAGTTTCCGTCAAAGTCTAGCTTTTACGTCTCCATGTAAGAGAAATACTGCATTTAATGATCATTTAATATTCTTCATCACGCACTACATGTAGAATAATGCATGCTCCAGTCTTAGAGTCTGTTAGCTTTTCCCCGCCTGACTTCTAGTTTATATCAACATGTTCTCTAAACATCAGATACTAGATACTGCTTAGGTACATGTCGCCCTGACTCTCCAGACTTCAGTCTCTGCTCCTAGCACAGAGTTCATAGCCCCCAGCTTCTCCTAGTAACACGTCATTGCCAGTTTGCGCGCACCATCAGGTTAGAGGTCCCGGCTCCTTAGGTAGCCCCCTCCATGGTTTCCACCCCATTCATGACATATTCTGTTACGTTTGCATCACATGTCTATGTATACGCCCTGTTACACCTCTTTTCACCCTTATCTTTCGCGACTGCTACGCGTCACGCCTATTGCTCCACCCACTGCCACGCCTATTGCGATGTAATGCTATGTGTTTGCGTTATGTATATATGCTCATGTACTGTTATTAAAAAGTTATCCTTCCTTCCTTCCTTCCGCCGATTCCGATCCTGACCCCGGCAGCGCTGCCAGGGCTTGCCATCCTATCCCTGTGCAGGTTGTCCTGTCCCTGTCTTTATGCTGTATTAAACCTGCAAAACTCCTACTACCTCGAATCTTGACTCTTATTTATTGAGCTATCTGTTATTCATTTATGCATTCAAAAAGAGAGGTATTATTTATTTATTTACCACAGTTGTGAGGATTAAAAGTGGGTGGGGATGGATGGAGCATCTGAACCAATCAAACACTCACACCCAGTCAAAAGATCTGGGTTTGATCCATCACCGTTCTTTAGCCCACTCTGCCATCCCAGTTCAAACATGGCTATATGCAAATCAGTCTGACCCTGTGCCTCATGGGAACAGTCCAGCCCGAACTGCCAAGCCAGGCCTTCCTTGGACCAGAAACAAGCTTCCAGATCAGTTGACTGGGGGTGAGTGCTTGTATTGTCAACGCTCTGTCCATCACCACCTTTGGTTTTGCTTTGGTGTGAGGATTATAAGAGAGCAGTTGAAAAGAATGCTAGTGAGATAATATGATGAAGTGAAAACAATGGAGAGAAAAGAGGAAAGAGACCAAGAAGGCTGTATGTAACTTAAGAAAAACATAGTCAGAGAAAAATGGTTTTGGGGAAGTTTGTAGTAGGAGTTTTAAAAGTTCATATTACTGTGTGTGTGTGTATGTGTGTGTGAGCCTGCACGCTCTCAGAGCTTATCGGCGGAGAGAGGGTAAGAAAGGGTTTAGAGAAACGGAGGTTGGAGAGAAATGAAAGGGATAAGATAAAGCTGGTGAAATATGAGGCAGATACTACCTTTTTTTTGCTGCAATCCATAGAAAAACCAGCTGAGGTGGCAACCCCAAGTGGGACACCTTTACTGGAGGCTCACTCTGCAAGGTGGGGCCCTTCAACAGGTCCAGGGCTGCTCTTGCTCCTTGTTGCCTTTTTGCCTGTTGGTCTTAACAGGCTGTGAAACCACCTGTGCCCCCCACCCAAGGAGGTCACCAGTCACTCGACAAAGGTGATGTTGATAAGGGGTAAGGAGAGGTAGGTGGCTGACATTTGTAGAAAAGAGAACACTTTTTAAAAACCGTGGCCCACGTACACATGGCCTGGTAATTACGGTGCTATTTATGGCACCGGATGAAACGCAACTCTGGCGAATAGAAGTTCCCACCACTTCTACATGAGCCGGACAGCGGTAATGAGGGCCTATGTGGTGAGATAAATATAAAGAAAATTATAGGGGTCCCTCAATTCAAGGGGACAGAGCATTGTAAAATGATTAGGATAAAAACTCCCCCTGCAGAAACTATATATATTTACACCAATGATATCTCAATCAATCACAACACTCAACCAAAACTATGGACACACTTACCATCAACAAGTACACTATGGGGCTGATGATAGTTAAAGAAAGACTTTGATTCCCTCCAAGGCTGTTACAGTCTGCTTTAGCAATATGTCAGAGGCAATTACTGACTTTGAAGCTGCAATGAGTTGGTTTAAGTGACTGACTCACGTTCTCATGGAGGGAAGCTCATTTAACCTGTTTAAATGCACTCTGTATGTGGGACTCTGATACTCAAGATGGATTGTTGTTGAGGATACTCTGGGTTCTTGTAACTCCATTTCACTTTCCAAAGGAGCCCAATGCTATTGATGGTTCAGAGTATTTTACTATTATACCTCCTATTCGCCTTGCTGTCATAATTACAGATAGTAACCTAGTGTATAATTGCTGATGTGTCATCCTCCAGTGTCACCTTCGCCCAGAACAATTGGTTAATTTGTGCCCTGATATCATAAAGCTACAGCAGGATGCCCTTTGATATGAGGGCCAATCAATTGCCTACCTAGCAATAGGATACATTTAGTATGGTATTAAGTAGGGTAGGCAGGATACCCAGCTGAAGACTAAAATGGTGAGATTAAAGAAATGAGGGTATTATTTGAGACTTGGAAACTTGTTTGAAGGTTTGGTTGATCATAATATTCATGACTTCACTATTGCTTAAGTAATAGGGTTGTGCTCAAATACAAATGTTAAAAATCTTCTATTTACAATTTATATTCATCCAACTAACTGTAGCTTAAACATTCCTCCCTCATCTTATCATATGACTTAATTGCTATTGGTGTATCATAATCTAAAAGAATTGTAGTGAGAAGGGTACTCTGTCACTTGGCTGGTAATAAGATGTTTTTATCTATGTCCTAATGTTATTAACCCCAATGTACCCCAATATAGGCCTAGGTAGTTACATAACGTTTTACCTACATCTGTGCTACCATTGTTCTAAATAACAGGTTTTGGCGCTGAAGTTTTACCTAGTTAGGTGCTACATGACTGTCCTGTAGTTTTTTCTGAAAACTAGCTTCATTTATTATGCTTGAGGATTCTCAGTATCACAGCAGGATTACCATCTTCTGCATAATAACTCTGTACAAGGTTCACCTCTGTTATCATCCTTGCCCGACATGCCCACAGTACACTTTTAGGTAGAACCCCTGAGGGTACCTTTTGGGTATATAAGGACTATATCTTCACTGGGCAAACCAGAGGAGAAGGACTTACATGCTGACATGCTGACGCAAGACGCTGAGGTCCCTGCACGCAGACACTCCTGCACACAGTGGTCTGACATCCCTAGCGAGGTGTCCATCTCGAAAACAAGAAGGGGTCCTTCGCTCTCCCTATTGGTTATACCCCTACATAAATGCTAGGTACATTTAGGTAATCTAGTTAGGGTTTGCATCGTTGGAGTACGCATTATTACTGTTATGTGTATATATATATATGTACCTGCATATATTAATTTTTTTAGCACTATGGTAGAATTCTACCTTTACTCTATTGGTGCTCATAACCATATTTATCTGTTTGTGTCTAATGTTTGTTGCAGCTCACGTATTTTATACAAGAATTAGGCTGGTTAAATAAATACTTATTGAAATCGTCCCCACCATTTTATTCTATGTATCTCTGAGACCAAGTGAGAATGAGTGACTGAGCGAAAAGTACTGTACTGTTTCCACTGTCCCTGAAGGGTCAGGGCTGTCCTGTTCGATAGTTGCCAGAAACTCTTCCTTGGTGAGAGGGGCTCATAGTGGCACCTTAAGCTAGCTGGTCTACAGACTAACATATCCTTCGGGGATTGTCGGAAATCCGTCCGGACACCAATTGCTAAGTTTGTCATCTAAATGTGCAGATACTATATAGATTTGTAAGAACTACATGACACTAAAAGAGGTGCTAGAGTTGTGTAGAGTGTGATATCAAATGCTGCATAGGATTGAGAGATGAATGCTAGCTTGAAAACATAATTTGAGATTTTAATTTCTAGTGAGCTGTAGATTTTCATAATATTTCACACGCCATAGTACTGAACTATTAACTCTAAATAAAAATAATTTTTTGTTGTATTGCATTAGTTTGAAAATATTCAATTTCTAATTATGGTAGATGCATTTACAGTGAATCTTTCCATCTGCAGAATATACTGCATGAAGAGCCGTGGCAGTTTTGCAGAAGAGATTTTCTCCACATTGCTGGGACAAAAAAAACAACAATTTCATCAGGATTCTGTTTTCCTTTATCAATTTATATGGTAAGTTAAACTCACATTTATTCACATTGCTCGATATTAAAAGAAGGCCTTAGCATCTGAAGGACCTCAGTACCTTGTAGTGGGGGCTTCTGCATAAATATAATTTATATTGAGATGGTAGTAATATGGATGACATTATATTGCTCATGATGGCTAATCAAAGGCTTTGACCGTCTCCAAGGCTGACAAACCCTGGTTTAGATCCTTGTGCTGGCAATATGTCATCAGAGGAAATTACTGACTTTCAGGCTTGAATGAGTTGCTTTACGTTAGAGCGATTGACTTACTTTCTCATGTTTCCCTGTTGAGGATACTCTGGGTTCCTGTAACTCCAATGCTATTAATTGTTCAGAGTATGTTCTTATTATACCTCCTATTTGGCTTGCCTTGATAAATACAGATAGCAACCTACTGCACAATTGCTGATGTCATCCTTCAGTGTCACCTTTAACCAGGACAATTAGTCAAGTGTTACCCTGACATCATAAAGCTATAGCAGGATGTCATCTGACATGTAGACTAATCAATTGGAAGACAAGCAATAGGATTCATTCATCATAGTATTGAAATGGGTAGCAGGGTAGCCAGTACAACCAGCTGAAGACTAAGCTGGTGAGATGAAATAATTTAGGCCATTATTTGAGACTTATACATTTGTTTGATGTAGTTTATCATAACATTTGCGGCTTCACTATTGCTTAACTGCTAGGGATGTGCTAAAATGAAGATGTTTGATAGTCTTCTAGCTACAGATTGCTTACCTATAAATTACCCCTTGCACGAGACGTCAGATGGCTCTATTCGGTCCGTGTGATGTTGTCGGTGTCGTTAGCGTTGGTTATGAAATCTCAGGGCCTATATAGATGCCACCCAGGTGCTCAGACATCAATTAATTTATTTCCGAGCAAGTAAAGCACCGATCCAGGAAGAGCTACCCCATTGCTGCTTTATGGCAGATTTTATCCAGACTTTGTCAATTTCTAGCATTTTTTTACTGACTTCATGTGCGAGGGATGTCTTCGAGGAAGACAGGTTTCAAACCGTGTGTGGCCTGTTCCCACACAATGTCGTCACCGGTCCCCATTGCGTGTGTCACTGGTGCCTCGAGCACAACCATGACTCAAAGTCATGCACACACTGTTGGGCCAAGGCTCCGAAGAGCTTGAGGGAGGGGGCAATGAAGTTCCTCATGGCCTGGCAGTCGACACCATCCAGCGAGATTTCACAGAGGTTCTGGTCCCAATCAAAAAAGAGGAGATCGCGGGGCCAATCCCGGAGCCCAGAGTCCTCGACGTCCCAATTGAGTTCCTCAAGACACTCTGGGAAGAGGCACAAAAAGAAGAAGTCCAAGCTGACTTTGTCTTTACCTCGGATGTCGTCCACCAACAATGGAGGTAAGGAAATTCCGACGCTCTAGACATGGCTCTGCGAAGCCGGTGCCAATTGACTTTGTGCCTCCCCTCCTTTCCGGGAGCCGGAGTGACTCTTGCTCAGATAAGAGTTTTACATGGCCGTGTGCCTTGTATTTGAGCGTAACAACCCCGCTGATGAGCCTTCAGATCCCGCAGAGTCCGAAGGGGCCCCATCGGCTTCAACGCAGTCTGCTCTGGCTAGGGCACCGGTGGGGCCTCAGAGATCCGATCCCGGATCCAGATCAACACCGGTTGTGCCATCGCGACCTCCCCCGTGTCGGATCTGAAGTCAGTGCTTATGGTGTCGCCAGTGCCCATCAATAGCGCTAGCCTCATCCTCATCCCTAACGACATGGAGCCAGTATGATATCACTCAACGACAATGCCGATGGAACCCAGAGATTCTATGTTGTCACTTTCAAGATGTGCTACCCTCAGGAGAGGAATGGGAGGGGTATGGGGACCCTCTTGAAAACAAGGATGTCTCTGAAGAGAATTTGGACTGGTATGGGGAATTTGGGGAGGCCAGAGGGCTGGAAACTTCCCCAGATACTGGCATGCTCTCTCCGCCAACAGTGGCTACTGAGGAGGGGGCATCCTATGTCATGGTGGTAAAGAGGGCAGCGTAGGTCCTTGGACTAGAGCTGCCCTTGGTGCTGGTCAAAACTAATCTCCTGACCGAGGTGCTTCAACCTCTGACTTCAACTTCCGACCCCCTTTTGCCCTTTAATGAGGCACTTACAGATGACCGTCTAGGTACATGGTCCAAACCTAGCACAGGGGCTCCTGTGAATAGGAGGATTGCAGGCTGCCATAGCCCGGCACCAGGTGACCCAAGTTCCTCAGCCAACATCTCACCCCAGAAAAATTGGTGGTGCTGGCTTCTACCTCCCAGGGGACATTCCCTTCCACCCCTCCGGTTAGGGACTACAAGAGGCTTGCAGTCATTGGGAAAGACGTTGTTTTCTTCATCCAGCCTGGCTTTGCTGTCGGTGAATACTGCATGCTTATTGGGCCATTTCTCCCATTCCCTTTGGGAGATTGTTGCGCACGTACAGCCACAAGTCCCAGAGGAAGCCCAGGCTGTGCTCTCCCCAGCAGTCTAGGATGGGAGAGATGCAGTGATTCACCATACGGTGTGGCCTGGATACGACCCATTAGCTGGGCAGATCAATTTTAATGATGGTGGCCTTGAGGCTCTATGCCTGACGTCGAGCAGCTGGCTACTCTGGCAATGTCCAAGCCAATCTGATGGACATTCCCTTTGATGGAACCAGTCTTTTTGGGGAAAAAGGCATACTCTGCCCTGGTCAGGTCAAGGACTCTCGAGCTACGGCCCGATCCGTGGGCTTTTCCTCCACCCCTTGTGGCCAGTCTTCCTTTCGCCCAGACATAACTCTTGGTATGCATCAGCGTAATCAGAGGTAAAGCAGCAACTATAGCATTTGAAGAGAAACTACTGAATGCTATGTGTCTGTAGATATGCTGTTTGGCTAGTCTTTTATGAAAGAACATTACTATTGTGAAACTTTGTTTTGTTTTGTACTCTGCACTGTATGATAGCTCTAGTTTGGAAGTCTATACCAACAAGGTGCCAATAATAAGTAGGCCTTTAATGTACAATGATAACTGGTTTTCAGTATATTGTCAGATAACTTGTAGCATTTGTTCTTTCTGTTCTCGTATTTTTAGTCTTTGCTCCATTGTGTATTTAATTTGCATACTATGAGATTGGATCAATATTTTTAGCGTATAGTTGATTTATTCCAAATATACATGAAATTTTTATAAATATTAAAACTATGTGTTTTAATTGGAAGGCTTTCCCTCCCAAATATTGTAAGGCTCATGGCGACTACTACAACTAGTTCTTCTGTTCTGATAGCCTCAGAATACATACATGGTGCAAGCTTGAATACAATGCTATACAAAGAAGAATGCTCTTAAAGTAAGTGTGTTAAAGTTATATTATAAGTTAAAGAAATAATTGTAATAGTATTCCAGCTATATAGTACATGAAATATTTCTAGTATTGATGGGACTAGATGCATCTTGTTTGTGTGGACCTACGGTAAATAATATAACCCGCACGCTTACACTATCTAAATTCTAGAGTCCGGTTTAGCTACTACAACCTTATCTAAAAAGTACATTTATAAAGCGGGAGTTTGTTGCATTGAGACAATTAAATTGTCACATTTATTCTATGATACAAAACTAAGCATAGGAAATAATTCAGACAATTAAATATTGCTATTACTTATTACTACTAGTGACACATTTCATGCTACCACTAGCACTGTCAATAGAAACCTATCCAAATGGCCTACTATTATTAATTCTCAAGTTGTACTAATGTTTGTATATTGTGTACTGCAAGAACTACTATTTTTCCCAGCACTGTTATTTTTTATGTTGTAGAATCCTTTATTAGCATTTTCATAAAGCATAAGACAAAGCATGTTTCAGTAGATAATTTTTCAGTCTGAGGTCTTGAATTAATCACTATTGACTAATATGCTTTCATGATTGACTAAATGATGGCATTGTTAATCCAGAATACCTTCTTGTATTTGTTCCTCAGAAGGCCCTCCTTATGTGCCTTTCATTGTTTTGGTAGTTGCAAATCGATCTGCTTTCAGGTTAATCCTCAGATCCCCCACATTTTATGGTGGTTCTGCAGGCAGGCCTTGGGCACTATATGCAAGAATCTGAAATGTCATGCAATAATCAAGGCACATGCATGTGTGTATCTGTTTACATCTATATCCAGGCTGATGTTAAGTAGGGCTATTTTAGGTGTGAGGTTTAGGTCTTCCCAGTGCAAGCAGTAATAAATGAGAGAAGTTGACTTGGTATATTGTTATTGTTATTTTGATTTTCTAAGGCGCACAGCTACCCTAGAGTTTTCCGGTGCCACCTGAAAAAGAGCCAAAAGCAAGAGGGAAAGAAGTCTACATATTAAATAGTCAGGTTTTTATGCCCCTCTGGAAATTCTCATAAGAAAGTTCACTTTGGAGACCTGCAGGAAGGGAATTCCATAAAGAAGGACCCAGATGTGAAAAGGAGCATTCGCCCATACACACTAGTCTCATCCTAGGAATAATAAACTTGGCCTGAGTGGCTGAGCGTAGTGCACGGGATGGTATGTAGGGGTGAACAAGAGTCATCAAGTAGGGAGGTGCCTTTCCAGATTTCATCTTAAACATGAGACTCAATGCCTTAAACTTAATGCGGCACTAAATCCTGAGCCAATGGATATCTCGAGGTGATCCAGAGATAGACACAGTTTTAGGAATATTACACAGCAGCCTCGCAGCAGCATTCTGTGCTAACTGAAGCTTGCGTAACATGTCCTTGGTGGCACCCAAGTACAACATGTTACTGTAGTCCAGTCTAGAGGTGATGAGCGCCTGAACCACAGTACGTTGAGTAGAGGGAGGCAACATCCATAAGATTTTTTTTAGCCATCTAAGGATTGTGTAGCAAGTAGAGGCTACTCTCACTGCTTGCTGCTTTATGGACCGTTGGTTGTCAATTAAGATGCCCAAATTTAGGACTTGGTGTTTAGGCTGAGGTAAAGGACCCATTTCAGTTGGCCAATGCTGGGGGCCCCCACAGATCTTTATTTTTGCCCATAGTCAGCACTTCCGTTTTCTCGCTGTTGAGTTTTAACAGGTTGGTATGCATCCAAACTGCAATATTCCTCAAGCCGGCCTGAAGTAGGGAGGGTTCAAATGCCCCAGCATCAGAAAGGAAGAAAACAATCTGGGTATCATCGGTGTATGTAAAAGGGACAACCCAGCTTCTTCTGCAATCCTCGCCATAGGCCTAACATAGATGTTAACCAGTAGAGGGCTGAGGATAGAGCCTTGGGGAACCCCATAAGGTGAGTTGTGAATCTCAGAGCACGTTGTCGGCGAGAAAACCGGAAACGTACGATTCGTCAGGAAGTCTGCAAGCCACTTGAGTGCCCTATCGGTCACTCCCAGTAATTGCAGGGCCTACAATAACACGGTATGCAAGTGTTAGAACTGGGAGTCTCTAGTTGGCAGAGGTAGGTACAACTGTCGAAATAGGGACCCTTGCTTCTAGTCAGGGTAAGGAGGATGCACTCTTTAGATAACCCCTGCTCACCACTTGGTAGCTTGGCATGAGCAGTCAAGGCTTATCAAAGGCAATGTGTAAAGTATTTGTACCAACACTCACAGTAACACAGTAAAAACACCACAAACTGACTCCACAACAGTTTAGAAAAATAAAGGTATTTATTCTAAACTACACAAGACCAAAACGACAAAAAATCCAACATACACAGTTCAAGAATATGGTTGAAAAGAGTTCTTAAAGTTGCGATAGATTAATCCACAGTTGCATGAAAAGTTCACTGTTGCATCACGTTTAGCCAACAGTACCTTTGAATGTAACAAAGTTCCAAAACAGAAGCTGGTGCGGTGGGAAACAAGCGATGCGTCACTCCTGAGACCTTGGGGAAGCGATGCGACAACCCTGCTCGATGTAGCGGGCATGTTGCGGTGACTCCGGTCTGTACGGGGAGGGATGCGATACCTTGTATGCATTCCGGTGCGGAGGTTCCGTAGTGAAAAACTCGCAAAGGCACGATGCGATGATCTTTGGGGGCTGCGACGATCTCCGGGGCGACGATGGGCGGACCAGTGGTGATCTTCCTCTTGCAGCTCCTCGATGTGATGGCTCTGCGACGATGTTCACAGCGACGTGATGCGGCCCGCAAGCAAGCGGTCTGACGATCTCACCCAGTGACGACAGGCTCTGTGACGGTACTCGCAGTGATGGTAATCTTCCCGCACCAGACTGGTGCGTCCCGCAAACGAAGGATGCGACGACTCCGGCAGCAGCAAAAGGCGCTGGGCCGATCTCGGCCTTCGTAGCGGCGGGAATTTCCTCGCACTGACGGGGATGCGCTCCGCAAGCGAGCGATGCGATAAACTTTGCAGAAAGTTATTTAAAGCTTGGTTTCCAGCTTCCCAACACAGGTACAACTTCCAGAGGCACCACACATGGGCCAAGCACTCCAGGAAGGACAGAACTCTCTCAGCAGAGTTCAGGTAAGCTGAGGGCGTAGTCCTTTTGTTCCTGGGACTTCTTAACAGGGAGCCAGCTCTTCTCAGGCCCTTGGAGATTTCTTCAAGCAAGGGAACACAGCACGAAGCAAAGTCCTTCCCCTCTCTTTGGCAGCAAAGCAACAGCAGGTCAGTCCAGCAGAGCAACTGCAGGACAGTCTTCCTTCTTCAGTTTCAGCTTTCTCCTTGGCAGAGATTCCTTCTTGATTCCATGATGATCTAATTTTCTGTAGTCAGGGGGCCTATACTTAAACCCCTAAAAGTCTTTGATCCCTTTGTGCAGGAGGGCTCTGAGCCCGGTCTGAACCAGTTCTGGGTGTTCCTTAAGCACTTTGTTTTCCTGGCCTCTCCTTTCTTTTCAGGGAGAGGGGCAGGGTTGTCAGCCGCCCAGCAGGAGGTGGAGCCAGCATTGTGGGAGGCAGGCACAGCCCTATTCAGCCCCCGGTGCTATCCCAGCCCACCACTCAAGATGCAGATGCAGTCATTCAGCCTAGGGCTGACTCAGCCAGCCTCCTGGGGGCTCCCAGCCTCTGTCACTCTCAAACCAGACCGTCAATTCACAAACAGGCCAAGGCACACAGAAAGGTCAGACAAGAGAACAGCAACTTTCTAAAAGTGCTGTTCTCAAACACAGGATTTAAAAACAACCTTTCCTAAAAGATGTGTTATTAAATTCTGAGTTCAGGGATTCCAGATTTGTATATCCTATCTTGCTCCTATGGGAAGATATGCTGGTAGCCACTGTATCCAACATTCCCCATGATAGCCTATGGGGCAAGATAGCCTTACAATAGTGAAAAACGAAAATGGCTGTAATTCACTACCAGAGCATGTCACCTGAACTAGTACATGCTCTAACTTTCACATACACTGCACCCTGCCCAAGGGGGCACCTTGGGCCTTCCATAGGGGTGAACAATGTGTACAGAAAGGGATGGGTTAGGCCTGGTCAGTGGGGACACTGACCTGGAGGACATGGCAGTTCACAGACTGCACGCAGGCACTGCGGTGGCAGACCTGAGACACCATTTTAGGGCTACTCATTAGATGGCACAATCAGTGCTGCAGGCCCACTAGTAGCATTTGTTATCACCAGCCCTGGCACACTCAGTGCACTTCACTAGGGAATTCTTGGTGACACAAATATGCCAATCATGGATAACCAATCACAATAACAATTTACACAGCGAGCACTTGCACTTTGACACTGAACAGCAGTGGCAAAGTTCCCAAAGCATCTACACCAGCAAAAACGAAATCCAGCACAGCATCAAAAATACAGGATTTAGAGGCAAAAAGATAGGAGGAAATCACGCCAAAGATGCCAGGTCTAACAGTGAGACCGTGTCAAAAGCAGCACTCAGGTCTAAAAGTATAAATGCCACAGTGCCACCCAAGTTGACTTGCTGACACACCATATCTGTGACCCCAAGCAAATTGGTTTCAGTAGAGAAGCCCACTCTGAAGCCTGATTGGGAGCCATAAAGGAAATTTTGGGAATTCACAAAAGATGTCAAATTAAATCGACGTGCTTTTCCAAAATTTTAGAAAACGCCGGAAGAAGGGAGATGGGTCTGAAATGTGATAATTGCGTGGGGTCAGCGGTGGCCTTCTTTAACAATGGGAGAACCATTGTGTGCTTTCAGATAGATGGAACAATAGCCTCTTTTAAAGAGGCATTAAGCAGCTCCATGATCAGCATCAGGGAGGACTGAGTAAATTTCTGAATCACAGTGACAGGAATGGGATCCCTGTGGTACAATATGGCATCACACCACTGTTTCTCTTCAACTGACCAAAATAGGACTTCCTCTTCTCACTTAAATTACAGAAGGAGTCAGGGGTATTAATCAAAGGAAGAATTCTAGGACATTAGAGGCAAACAGCCCCAACTCCAAAGGTTAAGGCAAAGTACCTTCCCCAAAGGAGATTTACAGTGCATGGAACCATACCTCCCACACAGTCTATGGTGTGCGGTTGTGATTCCAACATTTTTGATACCAAACATGACAGTGTTTGTTACAGTTAATTTAGAGATGGTCATTGCTTAATGACGCATTGCACCTCTATGTATCGTAATAGCTGAAGCACTTACAACCCGAGAGAATGGACTCCGAAGGTTGTAGGGGTGCCCTGCTCATGCAAGGGCACCCTCACACTTAGGACCCAGCACCCTGCCTTCAGGATTGAAAGGCATGCCTTTGGGGTGACTTCTACGTTTTAAGTTAGTGACCTCCGATATAGAGAAACCTATATCTGTCGTTCTTGGTGCTAGCACCAGCTTACACAGGCTGCAAATGCAGGCCTGGAGTCATAATTTGAGTGGTCTTCCATGGGTGGCATAATACATGCTGTAGCACCTGAGGGACTCCTGTGTACCTATGCCCTGGGTACCTTAGTACCCTATACTAGAGACTTACAAGGGTACACCGGTAGCCAATCTGGAGTGTACCTAACTACTCACCATGCCCTACTTAGGGAGGAAACACAGAGAGGGGGGTCCTAGTTAGAAGGATCCCATTCAGACTAGTCTGAAAAACATAATGACAACTGCAAAAAGTGGGGGTGACCATGAAAGCAGATCCTGCTTTCCTAAAAATATCTATATATGTGCAAGCAAGAATAACACATTTAAAAGTAAGCAAATTCATCTGTTAAATGCATGAGATAAAATGCAGATAATAAAAATAATACTGGGTGTCCAATGCAAGAAATAGGAACTGCTAAATACAAGTAATCAGACATAAGGAATCAAAAGAAAAGCCCAATGCTTTCAATGTTGCAGAGTCCTTTCCCATTACACCTCCTACTTGCCTTGCAGTCATATTTACAGATAGTTACCTAGTGTGGAATTGCTAATGCCTCATTGTTCTGCGTAATTGTCACCCATTGTAATTGGTCAAGTGGTGCCCTGACATCATAAAGCTACAGCAGGATGTCATCTTACATGAGGGCAAGCAATAGGATAAATGTATCATGCTATTGAAATGGATAGCAGGCTAGACAGGTAAAGACGGTGAGATGAAAGAAACAAGGGCCATATTTGAGACTTATTCATTTGTTTGAAGGTGTGGGTGATCATAATATTGTCAGGTTCTCTATAGGTTAACTGATAGGGATGTTCAAGAATGAAGATGTCAGAATCTGTTGTGGATAGTTTATATCATTACCAATAACTGAAGCATAAACCTTCCCCATAAACTTAGCTGATCACTTAATGGTTATTAGTGTACCATAACCTAAAATAATTGCAGTGAGCAGGGTACACTGTCACTTGGCTAGCAATGGGATCTTTTTATCTATGACCTAATATAGGTGCTAGAGTTGTGAGCAGAGTGGTAGCAAATGAGGCTTAAGATTGAGGGAAGTATGCTCGGTGGAAAATAAAATTGCGATTTGAATTCTTTTTGAGCTGTGGATTTTCACAATATTACAGAAGACATAGTACTGATTATTAACCCTTTATAAAATCAGTCTGTCATTGTGTTGCATTAGTTTGGAAATATTCAAGTAATGTAATAGACTAAAAGTGGACTTTTCCATTTGCAGAATATATTGAATGACAGTTGGACTTGGCCCATTTTGCAGGGTTATCCCTGAACTTTTTGCCTTCCTCCTATATTTTTTCTGACCTGTTGTTGGCTATTTTATGACTCTGGGCACTTTACCACTGCTGATCAGTGCTAAAGTGCATATGCTCTCCCTATTATAAATTGATGTATGGATTAGTGATTCCATGATTTGCTGGTTTGGTTTACCTGTCAGACCCTAGTACAGTGCACCAGGAGTGCCCAGGGCTGGTAATCCAAATGCTGCTGGTGGGCTTGCAGCACTGTTTGTGCCACCCAAAGAAGCATCCTGTAAAAGTGTGTCTAAGGCCTGCCATTGCAAAGTCTGTGTTCAGTCTGGTACTGCCATGCTGTCTGGGCAAGTGCACCCACTTGCCAGTCCCTAAACCTTCCCGTTTCTTCATATCAGAGAACCCTATGGTAGACCCAAGGGCAGGGTGCATTGTAAGTATAAGGTAGGACATGCCCTGGTGTGTGTGGCATGTCCTAATAGTGAATTACAGCCATTTTCGTTTTTCACTATTGCAAGGCTAATTGTTCTCCATAGGCCAGAATGGGCAGTTAGATTATTACATCTTATAATCCTAATTGACTCAGGGAACATGGTAGAAATTCGAGTTTGTTTGCCTGAACTCAGAATGTTATGTTATTTAAATTTATATCTAGGAGCAACAGCTACCTGAAAGCATTTCCCAGCACCCAGAATAGTACAGAGGAGCTTACTGATTAAAAAGCCAGGTTTTTAAGGATTTGTGAAAAAGTTCATCTGAGTGCGAAGAGACAGCGGAAGAGAGTTCCATAGAGCAGGGCCCAAACAAGAAAAGGAACAGCCACCCATGCGGGATAGTCGGAACCTTGGCACCTGAAATTTAGCCTGAGTAGTGGATCTGAGAGTTACGGACGGTAAATAAAAATGGACCAAATTTTGCACATACATAGGAGCCATGGCATGCCTAATTTTGAAGATATAGTTCAAAGTTTTAAACTTAATCTGATTCTCAGTTCTCAACCAATGAAGGTCTCGCAAACAAACGGAAGTAGAAGCAGTTCTCTTGGTTCGACAGAGCAATCTGTCCGCTGAGTTTTGTACTCTCTAAAGCTTTCGGATAACATCTTTATTGGCTCCCCGATAGAGGATGTTACCGTAGTCCAGTCTAGATGTGATAAGAGCCTGGACTACGGTTCTCTGAGTAGGGCTAGGGAGCATCCACACAATTTTTCTCAGCCACTTTAGAATGGTGAAACATGTTGCAGAAACCTTTGTTGCTTGATGACGCATAGATAATGAGTCGTCAATAATAAAGCAAAGGTTGCGAACATGATGAGAAGGCTGAGGTACTTCACCCATTTCTGTGGGCCAATGTTGAGGACCCCAGAGCTCTTTATCTTTCCCCAGTACCAAAACATCAGCTTTTTCACCGTTCAGCTTGAGAAAATTGGCATGAATCCAAGATCCAACAATCCGTTTGTAATTCATGTTTTCTTTTGCTCTCAACTTCTTCCACCTCATCCGCTTCTGCTTTCCTCTTCTACAACACAACTCAATCTCCTTCCTCAGTAGCTTCTCTACTCATTGTTCACGGCTTACTTGTACCACCAAGGTTTGATATATTTTTTTGTAAACTCAACCCAGCCCGAAGAGCAGAAGGCTCTGAGGTTTTTCCTGCAGAAAGTGAAAAAATAATCTGAGTGTCGTCAGAGTATGAAAATAACGACAACCCAGCTTCTTCAACAACCATTGCCAGGGGTCTATCATATATGTTAACCAACAAAGGACTAAGAATAGACCCCTGGGGACTCCATATGGAGATGAGTGAGTCTTGGAATTTGCTGCAGAAGAGAGAACCTGAAACGTACGGTCAGTAAGAAAAGATGTTAACCAGCTAAGTGCAGGACCAGTAACCCCTATATATTGTAGAGCCTTTATCAGGATGGCATGGGATACCGTATCAAAGGCCGCACTTAAATCCAATAAGACAAGTGCGACCATGTTGCCTGCATCCGAATTTTGGCGCAACATTTCGGTTACGCTAAGAAGAGCCGTCTCCATAGAATAACCGGTTCGAAAACCGGATTGAGAGGAATGTAAAATCTTGTTCTTTTCAATGAACTGAGACAGTTGACCATTAATATGCCTCCCATGGTTTTAGAGAATACACGAAGCAAGGAGATTTGCCGATAGTTAGACGACACTGTAGGGTCAGCGTTGGACTTCTTCAATAATGGAATAACCATTGCATGCTTCCATTTCAGAGGAACCAGAGATTCCTTTAAAGAAGTATTTAGGAGTTCCATAATGATTGTAAGCATTGAAAGGTCATACTGATGCAGCACAGAGATAGGGAGGGAATCGCAAGGAGAACCAGATTTGATGCGGCCCAAATGCAATTTAAGGGACGTCATATCCAGTAATGTACAGTTCTCTATTTTATTGATTGTATTTATATCAGACAAATCTTTATCAACAGATGGCAAAGGTAAATGAGAAGGGATTAACAGTATTGACACGGTAAATGGTGACAAATTCGCAAGGTGGAGTATGTTGCATCAACTTTGATAGTAAAGAATTGAGCAAGATCTTCACATTGTGTTTGAATCAGATTGGGGGGAATGGGCTGAGTAGTGGCACCTGATAGTTCTTTTACCATTTTGAACAATGTTTTAGAACAGTTTTTGACATCGGATAAGATTGAGGAAACCTATTTAGCGTCCCTACAGAGAGTAAAATATTCCCTTTTAACATACAGGTGAGCAGTTTTGGCTTCAGATGCATAGGCCCTTCTCCACTGTCTTTCCATGTTTTTACATTTAGTTTTCGCAGCTTTAAACAAGTCTGAGAACCACAGCGCTGGAGGGTGGTGGTTACTAATCCTCCTTCAGGAGGCAGGTAAGCAAATATCTGTAGTTTTAAGAATCCACTTTTGAAATGTTACTAAGTCAATATCAAGAATATTTTAAAAAAATAGGGGCAGTGTGACAGAGAAGTTTGTTAAAATTGTCTATATCCAGCTTTTTCCCAATCCTTGTGAGCTTTGAAGTACCGCAAGGCACCACATGCGCGTTGTCAGTTATTGTTGATTTAAAATCAACCAAAAAAGGATTGGACCAGCACAAGAGAATTGCTGTAAAACATGCAATATTGGATGAATGATAAAAAATAGGATCCAATAGATGGCCAGTTTTGCGCGTAGGTCCAGAGTTATGGAGTAAAACGTTAGTAGCTGCTAAATCTGAGATAAGAATGTTACTAATGGTACCAACAGGATCCTCCAGATGGAGATTGAGGTCCCCTAGAATTGAAAAATTTGCTGATCTGAGCAGAAGAGGAGAAACCAGATCAGGGAAGTTTGTGACCCAGGGACCGGCAGGCCCAGGGGGTCTATAAACCAATATCCCTGAAGTAGTGAAGTGTGGAGTTAAAGTCAGCTTAAACAATGCAGTTTCACAGTCAGTGGCCTGTAAATCATCAAATTTGCAACTATATACATTTTTATAAATTATGGCAATCCTCCCACCTCTTTTATCCTCCCTGTCTTTCCTGACTATAACATAGTTATGGGGCAGAGCGGCAGCTATAGCCGGACTGGAGCTATTGTGTAACCATGTCTCTGTAAGGAAAATAGCGTCTGGTTGTTTGTCCAGTGATAAATCAAAAACATCAGCCTGATGTTTAAAAAGAGAGCGACAGTTAATATTGAAAAAGAAAAATTCCTTAGTAGATGGTAAGTTATCTTTCAATTGTGAGTTAGTGAGTTGTTTAATGGAAGTAGAGAATGTTGGAACATTAGATAGCTCGCATAGTCCTAGGTGCACTGTTGATTTACAAATCAAACAGGAGTCGGTCTCTTTCTCAAGATTAAGGAGCGTGCAACCAGAGTGTGGATTAATACGGTAATCCAACAGGTGTTTGGAGGAAAAGTCAGAATATCCCTGTTTAATGAAGCAGGGGTCTTGGCCCCAGTTCCCGGTCTGGCGCGGATGGGCGCAGACGGGCTTGCCTTTGGCGTGCTGCCCGTGCGCCCGTTGTGCACGTCTGCTGCATGCCCGGACACCCGTGGTGATTTTATAGAGCCCCCTGTGGCAGAAATGAGGGAAGGGGGAAGAGCTGCATCGCCGCTGCAGCTGTCGCATCGAGCTGAAGCACCTTGCATCGAAGGAGAAGAGTGTCGCCGCCAAAGCCGCTGTCGTCGCATCTCTGAACAAGGAAGTCGAGACATCTCGCAGCATCGGAGAAGCACACTGCATCAAGAAGAAGACGCCATCTTTGTTTCTTTTCACCCAATCTTCAATGCATCACCGTCCTTGCATGCCAGGGACTACCGCATCACCTTCACTGCAACACTTTTGTTGCCGTGCATGTCGCATCTTAAGGTAGATTGACTCAAAGTGTTGCATTTTAAGATCCAAAGAGAACTAAGCCGATTCTACCATTTGAAGTACAGTATTGTGGATTTTTGTTGTTTGTTGTCTTGTGTTGAATCTATGTAAAGAATACTTATTTTTAATATACAGTTGTGGTGTCTATCTGTAGCGTTGTTTCTGGGTTACTGTATGTGTTAACAAATGCTTTACACACTGCTTCTGAGATAAGCCTGTCGGCTCGTGCCAAGCTACCAAGGGGGTGAGCAAAGGTTATTTTAGGAGTGTACCCACTTACCCTGACTAGAGACAAGGGTCCCTATTTGTCACAAGTACCTATCTGTGCCAACTAGAGACCCACCAATCTAACATTGGTGGTCAGCGGTTAAGATTCTGGACTTGCATTTGTGATTCATGTACAGTGATTGGTGAACACTATTAGTGAATGCAGACCAAACGCAACCACATACTGTTTTTTCTGTTTTATGGTGTCCTCCTGAAGGTTTTTTTGATACTATGGCTCTGGTTAGTTGTTGCAAAATGGAACTCGACTTCTGGCGCATGTTTGTCTACACAATGAAGGAGCTGTGTGTGTTTTGCAAGGAAAGGGGGCTGCCTGTGAAGAGAAGGTCCAGGGAGGATCTAGAGGCATCCCTATTTCAGTATGAGTTATCCAGCTGGAAGACAACACTACCAGTGGAGTCTGAGAAAGAGGAATTCCCTGAAAGTGAGGGAGCTGGCTTCTGGATTATAAGCAGAGGATGAGAGAAATTGACGAAGAGCTAAGAGATATTAATGAGGTCCAGAGAGCCTTAGCCCGAGGGGAAGATCTTTGGGCCACTCCGAAAGTGATCTTTGCTGAGTTGGAGGTGGAGTCCAGCTCAGATGGTGGCAGCAGAATTGAGTTATCTAGTGCTGAGGGAACAGTACGTACACCCAGAGATGTGGATCCTGACTTGAAGGAGGGGTTAACATACACCAGGAGGTTCAAGGACATGAGGTAGTGCGCAGCATCCCTGAGGAGAAAAGGGTAACTGGTGCAGGGGTTCATGGTCCTAGTGGTGGGAAGGACACTCTACTGACTCTAGATGAGAGGTATAGGGAGAAGGGTTCCCCCATGGTTGAAGTCCTGGTATGTGAGTGTGAAGATCACCCAGAAGAGTGTGGGTTGAATGACAGAGACAGTCAGATGCTATTTTGCCAATCTCAGGAGAGTGGTGTGGAGTCCGTGTGCGAGGCACTGGATAGTGAGGTGAAGGATAGTTTGGTTAACCACTGTGGGGTCTGTGTGATCCAATTGTTTGAGAGCATATTGTAAGTCCCTGTTTTTCAGAGCTATGCCAACCACTATTGGAGAGGGAGTTCTCTGACCCCGGGGAGCTCACATTGGAGGCAGGCCTTTTGGTGGATTTCAGAGGGTCTGGAGAGGCATTTGGGAGTGACCCTGTGGGGAGTGGCTCAGGTATCTTCCAGCCCAGAGTGGTGGAAGTGGTGCAGAGGCGCCCAGCTAGGTCCCGTTGTAGTGGAAGGGGTGTAGGGGCTCACGTCCTGTCTCAGTGGAGAAGGAGTGAGTGTGGGGCTACGTGTCCCAAGGTGCCCGAAACCGAGTCTCAGAGCCTGGATGGTTCTTTTAGGGAACACTAGGTGGGGAACCTAGGCTGTACTGAGGGGCCACCCCTTGAGGGGGATGCCCCAGTGTCAGGTGAACTGGGAATGTCTGTAAGCAGACCTCCATTAGTTCTGGTGGCTGGCCGTGCCGCTCCTAAGTGGAGGGTGCAGAAGTCCAGACTGAGGGGTGAAAGGGGAAAGGAGTCCCCAGTGGAAGAACTAGTGGGTCAGGGGTCAGCCGGAAGGGCTGAGTCACCAGTGAATGACCATGGTGACACCACTTCTGTTCTGGGGGTTCTTCGCGCACTATCAGATGGACAGGGGTCGGGAGATCTGCGCCAGGCAGACTATCACACAACACATGAGTTATGTGTTACCATCAGGGGGGGCATGCGTGCTCCCAAGGAGATCCTGGTGTGCCAGGCAAGTGTTCAACCGTAGGGGTTGGTTCCTGGGATGGAGACGTAGGCAGCGGCTTTGCAGGCCTCACTGGCTCCTCATCCTCCTCTTTCCCCTCCTGGGCGTCAGCAGATCCCTTGCGCGGTGTGGGGCCTTCCGTCGCATCGCCGGTGGCTCCGACCCCGACTGGATCGGATCCAGGCTTAGAGAATCTGGTGCAGTTAGGGTGCGGCCCTTCAGGGGTTCCTCCTTTGGACCACCTCCCCCCGGCTAAGCCACAAACTCCTGCGGGAGTCCCTGTGGTGTAGTGGGAGGTCACCGGGGCTTGGGTCACATCCCCGAGCCCCTCTCGGCCCTTTGACAAGGTGATCCTGTCTAAGGCCAAAGGTGACGCCGCTACGGCGCTGGCAGCTGCAGGCCCTGGAGACGCCACAAGGGTCAGCGGACCCCCCTCGTCCCATCATGGGTTGAGGCTAGCAGAGGATCCCTCGTCCCTCCGTGCAGGCGGCAGCCTCGTAGGAGGTCTAGTCGGCCTTGACGGCACCATAGGGGTCGGCGGACTCCTCTCGTCCCCTCGTGGGTTGAGGCTGGCGGAGGTCTCCCTGTCACTCCCCGAGTCCCTCTCGTCCCTCCGCGCAGGCGGCTGCCTTGCCGGAGGTTGAGTCAGCCCTGGTGCCGCCATGGGGGTCAGCTGTCCCCCCTTGTCCACTAATAGGTCGAGGCTGGCGGGGGACTCCTTGCCACTCCCCGGGTGACTCTTGTCCCTCCATGCAGGCGGCTTCCTTGTTGGAGGTCATGCCGGCACCGTCCCTTAGCGCCTAGGCTCCGGCCATGCCCCAGTCTCCGGTGCTGTGTGATGTGGGGTCCGGTGTCTCTGGTGGCACTGGACGATGACGACGCCTTGCTCCAGGCTGCAGGCTCTAGGGCACCGGACAGGCGTCAGGTCATGGACTCTTCTTCGGACGTCCCCTCTTCCCCGGAGGTTGGGTGCCTGGTGGTGTCATCCTCGCCGGAGATGGGCCGCCGCGTCGTGGCTTTTTACCCGACGTCATCAAAGGCCGGGTCCCCACCGTCACCACTGCCGCGGTTTTCGCCAGAGGTACCACAGGACCCCACTCCTCGGCACCTCTTTCTCCCTCCCGGCCCTGGCCTTTCCCCACTCCGATTGGCTTAGGGGATGACCGCCTTAGCTTGCAGCAGTCGCCGACAGAGGAGCTGCTTTCCCCACAGTGGGGCACTACGGAGGAGGGTGCGGCCTTCGCTCACGCTGTTTCCATGGCTGTGGGAATTCTGTGCATGGGTGCTCATTTCCCCTCGGATCATCTTTTGGAGGTTCTCCACCAGGGCTCTGGTGGGAGGGAGCTGCTGCTTCCCTTTGAGGGTTCGCTCCCTTCTTCTCTGATGGGCACTTGAGGCACCCCACCACGGGGGAACCGGTGCCCCAACACTTTCTGCACCGGCACCTTCGAGGACCACGTGACCCGGTGTGCCTTTCCCTCCACCCCTCTGCCAGTGGGCACCTTTTGCGGACTTCCTTTCCCTCCCTGCCGTCGCTGTTGTCTCCACCATCACGGGAGGCCCGTTGGCTGGATTCTTGGGGGCGCAATATGTTTGCTTCGACCAGTGCAGCTCTGCGGGCCCTGAACACTTTGTGTGTTGGGTAGGGCCACCTCTTGTTTGTGGGACTCGGCGGAGTCCCTTGGATCTTCAGCTTCTCAGGAGGGTGCTGGTGTTGACTTGTGGCACCACGCGTTAGATTATTGGGAGCTGGCGATGTTTATTCTCCGCTCCGCTCTGGACATCTCGGAGGTGCTCGGTCATTCCATGGCATCTTCGGTTTCCCTTTGCTGCCATGCCTGACTTCGGGACAGTGTGTTCCCGGAAAATGTTCGGGAATGGCTGGTGGATCTTCCCTTCGAAGGCGCGCTTTTGTTCCACACACCGACAGACTCAGCCATCCAGACGTTCTTGGCGGGGCTTCGGCCTCCTCCTCCTCCTCCTCTTCCTTTTACTCCTCCTCCTTCTCCTCCTCATCCTCCTCCTCCTCCTCCTACCCCTCCTTCTCCTTCCCCTGAGTGACCTGTAGGTTGATCTGGTTCTTCGGAACTGTTCTTTCGTTGGGGCGGGTCGCCCCAGTTGTGTGATCTGTGTGATTCATGTGCCTACGAGTCCTCTTTTATTGGTACTGTGGCTCTGTTGGCCGGCCCCTTTTTGCTGTGTGTTTTTGCTTGGATTATCTGCACCAGGTTGGCCCTGAGATTAGGCCTTCTGTTTTTTGCTTTTGGCTGCTTGTCAAGCCTTCTGCTGGGCTTTTTTCCCGTGGTTCTTTGTTGTCCTCTGCTGCTGAAGTTTCTTCCTAAGAGGGTTCCCGTGTCTTGGGACTAACATACCCTAGGTGGGGTAATGGAAGCTGTTATATAGCTTGTTCTGTGCTTGGAGGTTGTGGTCGCCTTCGGGCCTCTGCTCTCCCTGGTGTTTAAGTATGTTGCAGGTGCAATTCCCTTCTTGGTGGTTAGAATGCCTTTGGCGGCACCCCGGGGTATCCTTCTCTGGGGTCGCTGCGCTGTTAGCCTGGTCTGCCCTGCCATCTGAAGCCTGGCGTCATGGCTATGGTTCCCCGTCTTTTTGTGTTGTGCGGGCGGACCCCTTTCTGGGGTGCGCCCAGGGCCTTCTTTGCCTTCTAGCTCTCTGTCTTGGGGGCTGAGATGGATTTCTGGTCTTCCCTCTTTCAGGCGCACCCTGCCCGGTCTTCCTGGGTGTCCCCGGGCTGCTCTTTCTGTCTCCGCATGCTGTATTGCTGAGGGCACTGTTCTGTCTGGTCTATTGACTTTTAGCTGTTGCGGGATCAGCTCCTCTCTTCGCGGGACGTGTTTCCGGGTGGGGGGGGGACTTGCCTTCTTTCTGCCTTGTCTCCTTGGGGTCTCTAGGTTGATCTTCTTCCTCTGCCTTGCCTTGACCCTAGATGGTGGTTTTTGTTGCCTGATGTGGGCAAGGGGTGCTTCGGCCAACCCTTGCCTTGCCCCTCTTTCCTCTGCGGAGTGTGAACGGGCTTCCTCTTATTTCTTCTTTCTGCATCCACCTTGGGATCTGTAGTATTCTGACTGGAGGGGTTTAACCTTGCCTGGGGGGGACAGGGCTCCTCACCCTGTCTGTCGGACTCGTCCCCTATGGGACCCTCTTTTATGTCCTGGCTGGTGGGGTCCTCTCGCAGACCCTCCTTCCACGTGGGTATGGCTTGGGTATCAATTCTACGTTAAGGAATCTGTGGCTAGTAGTCTCTATCAGATGTATAAGTTACTTACCTTCGGTAACGATGTATCTGGTAGAGACGATTCTAGCTGCAGACCCACCCTTCCGCCCTGTTGTTCAAGAGCCCTTAGCTTGCTCTTCCGTACTCGCCTGCCTCTGGGACTTTGTCTTCTGTGAGTGCCCTCTTTCACTCCTCCATAGCGGGATGCTTGTTTGGTAGGGTTGCATCCATTCCTCCCTTCTGGTAGGTGACTGGTAGGTTAATGGGTTCTCCGGCATCCCCACACTCTGGTGCTTCCAGTGTGGGGCCTTTTCATATTTCCCCTTCCTTTTTCCTTGTTTGGAGTTTCTGACTCGTGCAGTCTCTGAGTTGGGGTCTTTGGCTGGGCCTCAGCCTTGGCTCCTTTCAGGGGATGTGACTCTCCCTGGTGGTGTTGCCCTGGGGTGAATTGTCGTTGCTCTTCTGTCTTTCACTGTTCATGGACTGTGCTTGCAGGCTTCTTCGTCTACTGCACGTTTTTTTCATATGCTTTTCCTGTCTCCAGGAAGAGTGTTGTATTTGGTTGCAGGGTTGCTTTGCAGTGGCTGTGACTGCTCTTCCCTTCTATGTCTTTCGGTGCCATGGTGCCTGGCACTTTCCCGAATGGGCTGTTCCCCTCCATTTGCTTCTTTCTTTTTATTTGTCTGCTGTTTTGCACACTACTCCCATATTCTCACAGTTTTTGTTTGTGATGGCTCCGTGTTGTGGGGCGGAAAAGTTCTCCAATGAAAACTGATGTCAGCGCGCCAGGGTGGGGCTTATGTGACCTCGCTGACGTCACGACCACGGATGACGTCAGGGCGGAGTCACGTGTTACCACCCCCGGCGCGCAGAGATGCTGGCAAAAGAACATTTTTCCAGATCCAGTCTCACGCCTCGGGATAATTCTATGTTAAGGAATCTGCGGCTAGAATCGTCTCTACTAGATACATCGTTACCGAAGGTAAGTAACTTGTATTTCAGGTATTGTCTGACCTGGAGGAAGCGGCAACCGTAATCAGAGTCCTGACCGATGTAGCTTCTACGGGTACCACTCCAGGTGGGAGGGTACAGCACTCTGGAAAGGGGTGCAGAGGGAGGGAGTCCTCGCCTCTGACCCTGGTTCAACTAGAGGGTTTAAAACCTAGGTTGGAGGGCCAGGTTCAGGATGTCCCCCCATACCTGGTAGCCCTGTTGCAGGGTAGAACCCCTGAACTGGTGGGTGAATTGTGCAGGACACCTGCTACAGGCACCCTGACAATTCTGGAACAGGGTACCGCTCTAGTTGGGAGAGTGCAGAACCCCAAGGAGGAGGACCGGGTGTGGGAGAGGCCACCCCAGTCTCTGGTCCAGCCACCGGGTACATGCCTGGGGCTGGTGGGCCAGTGTGAGGATGTCATACCTAACCTGACAGGAGGGAGAGTGGACAAAGGGTGCCAAGTACCTGGGGCTACTGCCCCCCACTCTCTGAAGCCACAGAGGTTTGAGAGCCCTGAGAGGCATAAGGCCTGGCTCTTATCCCTGACTACTGTCAGTAGCCACTGTGGCTTGCTGTCTGTCTTTTGGGACACAACTGTGAACAAGTTAAGGTTAGATGCTGCACAGGTGGTGTCCACAGGTGAGGAGAAGGGTTCCCCATGGGTTAGCATGGTGGGCCCTGAGAGTAAGGACAGAGGAATTGAAATGGGTTCAGATTGGCGTAGAACTGGAATATGCCCCTGCTGTTGGGGGCCAGGTCCATTTTCTATCGCCCAAAGCAGGGAAGCCCATCAAGGTAGTGCTTTGTCTACCCTGCGTTTTGGCTGGAAGGGGGTTGTGTTGGACTTAACCATTTTTGCAGGGTCATCCCTGAACTTTTTGCCTTCATCCTATATCTTTTCTGACCTGTTGTTGGCTATTTTATTACTCTGGGCACTTTACCACTGCTGATCAGTGCTAAAGTGCATATGCTCTCTCTATTATAAATTGATGTATGGATTAGTGATTCCATGATTGGCTGGTTTGGTTTACCTGTCAAACCCTAGTACAGTGCACCAGGAGTGCCCAGGGCTAGTAATCCAAATGCTGCGGGTGGGCTTGCAGCACTGGTTGTGCCGCCCACAGAAGCAGCATTTAAAAGTGTGTCTAAGGCCTGCCATTGCAGAGCCTGTGTGCAGTGTGGTACTGCCATGCTGACTGGGCAAGTGCACCCACTTGCCAGTTCCTAAACCTTCCCTTTTCTTCATATCAGACACCCCTATGGTAGGCCCAAGGGCAGGGTGCATTGTAAGTATAAGGTAGGACATGCCCTGGTGTGTGTGGCATGTCCTAATAGTGAATTACAACCATTTTCGTTTTTCACTATTGCAAGGCTACCTGTTCTCCATAGGCCAGAATGGGCAGTTAGATTATTACATTTTATAATCCTAACTAACTCAGGGAACATGGCAGAAATTCGAGTTTAGTATGCCTGAACTCCGAATGATAAATTACATCTTTTAGTGAAGTTGGTTTTAACATTCTGTGTTTGAAAATACCACTTTTAGAAAGTAGGTATTTTCTTGTCTAACTATCTAAGCCTGCCTCTGCTAGGTTGAGTATTCCTTGTCTGGAGTTTGAGTGACAGAGGCTGGGGGATTCCAGGAGACAAGGTGAGTCCGCCCAGTGGTGAATAGAGATCTGCATCTAGATGGGAGGGAGGAGTTGCACCTGGGACCTGAATAGGGCTGTGCCTTCCCTCCACAATGCTGGCTCCACGCCCTGTGGTGCGTCTGATGTCTCTGCCCTGCACTGTGAAAGGAGAGAAGAAGTCATGTCAACAGAGTGCTCCAGGGCTGTGCCTTCCCTCCACAATGCTGGCTCCACCTCCTGTGGGGCGTCTGATGTTTCTGCCCTGCAATGTGAAAGGAAATAAGGAATCATGTAAACAGAGTGCTCCAGGACTGACCAGAACTGGTTTGGATTAGGCAAAGGCCCCTCTGCCCTCATTGGGCAAAGGATTTTGGGGTATTAATAGTGGGATCCTGATCCCAAGAATGTAGATCACTTTTGGACAACAAGAAGAAACCTTTGCTGAGGAGAGGAACCAATAGAAACTGATGAGACACTATCCCTCAGCTGAAGTTCTACTTGGGGGATTGGCCTGCATTGGTTGCCTGACTGCCAAAAAAAGGAGAAAGGGACCTTTGTGTACTTTCATCAACTTGTAAGGATCTCCAAGGGCTTGAGAGAAGAGCTTTCCTCCTGCTGAAGTCTCAGGGACAACAGACTTCAACCACAAGCTCCCCAAGAGTTCTTTGGAAGTGCCTGCTGCTGTTATGGGCCTTCTGAGGGACTGTGTGTCGCAAAGAGCTGGAAGCGTGACTCACGAAGAAAAAGCATGTCGCCGTCGCAGCCGCTGTCGTCGCATCTCTGAACAAGGGTGTCACTGCTGTAGCTGACACATTGCACCGCATCACAAGAAACGTCTCGCAACATAGAAGAAGCATGTCGCAGCCGCTGCAGTCGCATTTCTGAACAAGGATGTCGCCGCTGTAGCTAACACATTGCACTGCAGAAGGGCCTTGCATCAAGAGAGAAGAGTGTTGCCGCCAAAGCCGCTGTCATCGCTTTTCTGACCAAGGGTGTCGCGGCTGCAGCTGACGCATCGAGTCGAGACATCTCGCAACATCGGAGAAGCGCGTACATCAAGAAGAAGAATCCATCTTGTTTCTTTGCACCCGATCTTCAACGCATCACTATCCTTGCGTGCCAGGGACTACTGTATCACCTTCCCTGCAACACTTTCTTTGCCCTGCGTGTGGCATCTTAGGGTACATTGACTCAAAGTGTTGCGTTTTAAGATCTAAAGAGAACTAAGCCAATTCTACCATTTTAAGTACAGTACAGTATTGTGGATTTTTGTCGTTTGTGGTCTTGTGTTACATCTATATAAAGAATACTTATTTTTAATATACAACTGTGTGGTGTCCATCTGTAGTGTTGTTACTGGGTTACTGTATGCGTTCACAAATGCTTTACACACTGCCTCTGAGATAAGCCTGTCTGCTCGTGCCAAGCGACAAAGGGGGTGAGCAGGGGTTATTTTAGGAGTGTACCCCCTTACCCTGACTAGAGGCAAGGGTCCAAATTTGTCACAAGTACCTACCTGTGCCAATTGGAGACCCCCAAATTTGACAATGACCAGCAGAGGCAGTGCTGCAGAAAAAAATCTCTCTAAGTTCGCGGACACCAAAAAAAGGATCATCAGATTTTGGCTACATTTACCAATTTATATGGTGAGTCAAACTCTCAATTCATCATTTTGCTTGTCCTTAAAAGAAGTTCATAGCATCTGACGGCTCTCAGCACCTTTTAGAGGGGTCTTATGCATGAATATTGTTTGTCAAGACTGAATCCTACTTTAGATACTTGTGCTAGCAATATGTCATCAGAGGAAATGAGTGTCTTTGAGGCTGGAATGAGGACTCTAATGTTAGAGCAATTGGCTTACTTTCATATGGAGGGAAGCTAATTTAACCTTCCTCCCTTCCCTCTGTGCATGGGACTCTTTTACTCAAGAAAGATTGCTCTTTAGGATACTCTGTTCTTGTACCTCCAGCCCCCTTTCAAAAGGGGAGGCCAATGCTTTCAATGTTCCAGAGTCCTTTCCCATTATACCTCC
The DNA here is from genome assembly GCF_964261635.1 of Lissotriton helveticus. NCBI lineage: Eukaryota > Metazoa > Chordata > Amphibia > Caudata > Salamandridae > Lissotriton > Lissotriton helveticus. The sequence goes on from NC_136072.1 coordinate 657,980,666, forward strand.
TACTTGCCTTGAAGCCATAATTACAGATAGTTACCTAGTGCGGAATTGCTATTGCCTCATTGTTCTGTGCAATTGTCAGCCATGGTGAATGGTCAAGTGGTACAGCAGGATGTCATCTTACATGAGGGCAAGTAATAGGATACCTTTATCGTGGTATTGAAATGGATAGCAGGCTAGACAGGACTCCCAACTGACGGCAAAGATGGTGAGATGAAAGAAGCGAGGGCCTTATTTGAGACTTATTCATTTGTTTGAAGGGGTGGGGTATCATAATATTTTCAGGTTCTCTATAGGTTAACTGATAGGGATGTGCAAGAATGAAGATGTCAGAATCTGATGATAGTTTTAGTCATTACCACACACTGTAGCATGAAGCTTCCTCCCTAAACGTATCAGATCACTTAATGGGTATTGGTTTACTATAACCTAAAAGAATTGCAGTGAGCAGGGTACGCTGTCACTTGGTTAGCAATAAGATCTTTTTATCCACCTCCCAATATAGGTGCTAGAGTTGTGTAGAGAGTGGTAACAAATGAGGCTTAAGATTGAGAGAAGTATGCTAGGTTTAAAATGAAATTGCGATTTGAATTCTTTTTGAGCTGTGGATTTTCACAATATTACAGATGACATAGTACTAATAATTAACCATTTAACAGTGGACTTTTCCATTTGCAGAATTTATTGAATTACCAGCAGAGGCAGTGTCACAGAAGAAAATTTCTCGGAGTTGCTGACCCCAAAAAAAAAAGTTCATCAGACTTCGGCTTCATTTACCAATATACATGGTGAGTCAAACTCTCAATACATCATTTTGCTTGTACTTAAAAGAAGTTCATAGCATCTGACGGCTCTCAGCACCTTTTAGGAGGGTCTTCCGCATGAATATTATTTGTCAAGACTGTAGCGAAATGGATGATGCTATGGGCATCATGATAGCTTATGAAAGAAGTTGACTGTCTACAAGGCTGACAATCCTACTATAGATACTTGTGCTGGCAATTCATCATCAGAGGAAATGAGTGTCTTAGAGGCTGGAAAGAGGACTAATGTTAGAGCAATTGACTTACTTTCACATGGAGGAAAGCATATTTAACCTTCCTTCATTCCCTCTGTGTGAGGGACTCTTATGCTCAAGAAGGATTGCTCCTTAGGATACTCTGTGTTCTTGTACCTCCAGCCCCCTTTCAAATGGGGAGCCCAATGCTTTCAATGTTGCATAGTCCTTTCCCATTACACCTCCTACTTTCCTTGAAGCCATAATTACAGATAGTTACCTAGTGCGGAATTGCCAGTGCCTCATTGTTCTGTGTAATTGTCACCCATGGAGATTGGTCAACTGGTGCCCTGACATCATAAAGCTAAAGCAGGATGTCATCTTACACGAGGGCAAGCAATAGGATACATTTATCATGGTATTGCAATGGATAGCAGGCTAGACAGGACTCCCAGCTGAAGGTAAAGATGGTGAGATGAAAGAAACGAGGGCCTTATTTGAGACTTATTCAGAATTGCAGTGAGCAAGGTACGCTGTCACTTGGCTAGGAATGAGATCTTTTTATCTACGTCCCAATATAGGTGCTAGAGTTGTGAAGAGAGTGGTTGCAAATGAGGCTTAAAATTGAGAGAAATATGCTAGGTTGAAAATAAAATTGAGATTTGAATTCTTTTTGAGCTGTGGATTTTAACAATATTACAGATGACATAGTACTGATTATTAACCCTTTATCAAAATCAGTCTGTTGTTGTGTTGCATTAGTTTGGAAATATTTAAGTTCTGTTAATAGACTAACAGTGGACTTTTCCATTTGCAGAATATATTGAATGACCAGCAGAGGCAGTGCTGCAGAAGAAAATTTCTCGAAGGTGCTGACACCCAAAAAAAAAAAAGAAAGTTCATCAGACTTCGGCTTCATTTACCAATTTACATGGTGAGTCAAACTCTTAGTTCATCATATCTGATAGAGACGTCTATCATCAGCTTCCTTAACTTCGAATATCCTCAGGGGTCAGATTGGTCTGGAAAATGTTGCGCAGCAGCACCTCTGTGCACCGGGGGGTGACGCCGTACGGCTCCTGCCTGACGTCATTCCTGGACTTGATGTAAGCGGAGCCATATATGCCCCGTCTCATCGCGCCAATATAAGTTTTCTTCTTTTCCACGTTCCTGACCTACTTTCGGGCCTTCTCGACACCGTTGCTGTCATACCGGAACAGTGTGCAATGCCCTCCGGGTTCAAAGCCTGTGAGGCCTGTGTCAGATTGCATGTGATGCCTTGGTGTGCACCACAACTCCAAGCAATGCAGCGACTGTCAACAGATGAAGCCAAAGTCCCTTCGGGAACGCCGTATGAAGCTCCTGGCCACGGGGCTGTCTGTCCTAGCTTCTTCTTGTCGCCGCTCTCCCTCCCCAGAGGGGGCTCGCTCCCAAGGCCACTCCCGCGACCGGCTCCCTAAAAAAGGTAAGCGGAGCCACAAGCGTCCACTGAGGTCCACCTCTTGTAGGTGTGCAGCTGGCACCCACTCCTCTCATACAGGGTCCGCTATGGGCACCCGGAGGTCACCTTCTCCATAACCTCCTTTTCCAGGAGTTGGAGTGTTGAATGCCCAAATGGAGGCCTACTCCTGGGCTATTCAGGCCTACTTTGAGTCCCCCTCTCTCCCTGGCGTGCCTTCGGCCCCAGAGAGGTGGAGGGTACTCAAACCGGGCCCTGGTCAGCGAATCCTTCCCAGACCAGGGTTGTGTGCACCGACTCTGATTCCGGAGCCGAGTTGACTACATTGGGCCGTGACCCAGACCGTCCTGGTTGCTCTAGCACACTCCGCCAGTAAACGCATAGCCCTGTGCGGCTTTCTGCGCGGATGGCGTCAGTGATATCGGCGACGCCGGGTTCGGCACCAAGCTCTCACTGCCAGTCAACACATAGCCCTGTGCGGCTTTCTGCGCAGAAGGCGGGGGCGGCGTCGACGATGCCGAGCTTGGAGCTGGGCTCCATGTCGGACCCGAAGACGGGCTCATCGTCTAAGCCCACGCCCAGCTCTAAGCCTGAGCCAGCGTCTGGGGCAACACTTCATCCGAAGCCGGCCAACACATCGAGGCTGCTTCCCTCGTGGAGGCCGTTGACGTCCAGTCGACTCCGACACGGTGCCCAGCCACGCCGCTGTTGACACATCTATCACCGCTGGTGTCCATCCATTTTTTGACACCTGCGTCCATGCCTGGGGTTGACCGCCCTCCAGATTCCTGTGTTCTTTCTCCTCAGTGAGGTCGGGCGACACTGGTATCCACTACAGCCTTTTTGGAGGCTGCTGCTTCCCCTGGTCGGGAGTCACTCGTGCAGGTCCCTAGTGTGGCATGGCCTTCGGGTCGATCCCCAGCCCCGCTCTTTATGGCAACTGGGAGAATTAGTCTCCAACTGTCTCCTACATACGGCCTCTTGTCCCCTCCTAGAGTGACTACTGAGCTAGGGCCGCCTATGCTGCTATCCTCAGCTTTCAGCCTCCTGTGAAATCCCTCATTCCTGATCCGTTAATGGATCTGCTTCATCGCGAGCCTATTAACGTGGAGCCCTTGCTACCACTTGGGAGTGCTTTATTGGAGGTCCTGTCTGGCGCATTGGCATGGTCCTCTTCTTGGGCCCCGGTTGATCGGGCCATTTCTGGTAGGCACTGTCTGCCCCAGGGGATTCACTTTGTCTATCCCTCCACCCTACTGCTCAGGGATTGGTGATTCAGGCGGCCTTTGGGTTTCAGGATTCCTCCACTATGCCTCTGTTTCCTCCCACCCGGGAATCCAGGTCGCTGGATGCATGTGGAAGACAGCTTTTTGCTTCTTCTAGAGCGGCCATCCATGCTTTAAACACCACATGCGTGTTCGCACGGGCGTCCTTCTCACTCTGGGACTCTGTGGCTAACCTTATTCCTTCTTTCCAGAGGAATTGCGCTCAGAGCTTCTCCGTCTTGTTCTTCACGGCAAGGATGGCACATTTTTCAATCCGCTCCTCCCTGGATACCACAGACTCTGTGGTCTGTGCTCTTGCACGGTCGGTGGCTTTGCGCTGACACGCCTGGATGCGTGACAGACGATTCCCTGAAAATATAGGGAAAGCCTCCAAGACATGCCGTTTAATGGAATAGATCTTTTTGGGCCCCATGCCAACTCGGCAATTGCCAGGCTTCTGTCAGGGGTGCCATAATTCTGCTAGTGTCTCTAGCTGACTTCTTCTTGGTTGTGGGTCTTTCTTTACAACCCGGTTTTTATCAGCGACGGGTTGGTGTCTCCGCATTGTCTGTACAGCCGTATGGCTGATTGGTTTTGTTTTCAGTCCTCTGACTGTCTGTTTTGCCAAGAGGATGCCCCGTTCTTGCCAGGGGCTGACCCTTGCCCTATGTGGGGTATTGGCTGGTGGCAGATGTCTGCATTCGCCTTTGTTCGCTCCTGTGGAGTTTTAATTGTGGGTATCCCTCTGGGATTCATAGTCCCCTTTACTGCGTCCCGCAGGGTTGCATCGCTCTGTTGTCTGTGGTGCTTCCAATCCTAGTCTGGGTCTATGCTGTGTAGTATCTACCTCGCATGGCCTGGCATCATGCTCTTTGTCACATGGTCAGTTCTCTAATGCCAGCCCCTTCTGGGCTGTACTCTCCGGTAAGGAGTTACCGTGGACCTCTCGGTTATACAATTGTTATGGCCTTTTGGCTTATTCCCCAGCAATTATATCCACATCCCAGCTGCTTCCACGCAGGGATCTCTACGTTCAGCTGGCATTCTTAATGGATGTATGACATCACAACGCATGCTTTCACAACGCATGCCATTACGACGCAACTTTTACAACGCATACCATTACAACGCATAGTGCTTTGGGGCGCTGGATAGTGAATAGTTTAATTTTCTATTCCAACTCCAGTCCCCGTGGATAGTAGGGAAGGTGTTGGATAGTAAATTAAACCTATTCCCTATCCTAGAGCGCCCCCAGCGCAATGCGTTGTAATGGTTTGCGTTGTAAAAGTTGCGTCGTAATGGCACTGCGTAGTAAAAGTTGCGTTGTAAAGGTTGTCTCCCATTCTTAATGTGGCGGGTTCGTGGAGCCGGTTCTTCTTGGACTTCGCTCTGCCTGGCATCTAGGACCCATGAGTTGGTTCTGAATACTCCCTTATTAGGCTTGTCTTTTCTTCAAATTGTCCTGTGAGGGGAATACTCTCTTTCTTCCGGACTGGAAGCAGACGTGGCTTATAGCCTGGACTAGTTCCACCTTCTGTATAAAGGCGGGTACTTTTGAGGGTACGCTAGTTCCTGGGTTTGGCTGGGTTTCGGCATCCTCTTGATGCTGTTTTTGCGCCATGCTCTTCCTGATGGCTTGTGCTGGCTTTCTTGCCTTAGTGTTGGCCCTGCCCTCTTACATCACCAGCTCTTCTGTGGCGTTTGTGGGCCACTGCCTTCTTGCTGTTGTGCACATGTCAGCTATTCCTGCTGTCTTGCTTCCTGGTGCTCTTCTGTTTTGGTACTACATGCACCCTATGGCCGCGTATGAGCATCCCTGTAGTTGAAAATGGGCATCATTTCGATGTTCTCACTCATGTCTGGCTGATGAGGGTCTTGGAAATACTTTTCGTCTGTGGTGCACGCGGGGGTGGTACGCAGTCTCTCCATCATTCCACTTGCCAGTCTTTTGGGCCCATAGGTTCAGTTCAACTTTTTATAAGGTACTGAACTTCCTTTTCGCGCCAGCTACTTCACTGGGTATGTTTTTTGTTCCATATCGGTCCTTGCTGGGCAAGGGTCAGTATCCTGCTGCCTTCATATCCTTACAGGAGCAGGTTCAACAGTATTTTAGGCTATTCAAGTTGTTTAGCTGGGGCTGACTTCTTGTCGACACCTTGGATCCTGCGGATCCTTCATGCCCCTTTGCTCGTCTTCTTTCGAAATGTGGTGTTTTTCGCACCAGCGTTCTGGCTTGGTGTTTTCCTTCTATCCTCCCCTCTACCTATAGGGGTTTTTGTGTTATTCTGGATGGGCTGTGGTGCCCCGGCCTCCCCTTGATTCCCGTTCTCTTCAGAGCGTAGGGGTTTGGTGGTTGTCTGCGCTGTCATTGCACTATGTTTCGCCCTTGGTTGGCGACACTCTTTTGGTCATGTTATTAATTACTAGGTTCTCTCTGGACCGTAGTGGGGTTCAGTGGCAGTCCTGCCTCCGCTAGGCGAATGGCTTTGGTATCTATTCTAAGTTAAGGAATTTGCGGCTAGACGTCTCTATCAGATGAACAAGTTACTTAACTTCGGTAGCGACGTATCTGGTAGAGACATGTGTTTTACAGCCTGATTCATCAACGGGACGTTTTGCGTGGCCCTATTAGCGAATCATAGCGATTCGCTATCAGGGACACGCAAAACGGTATTCATGTAGGAATTGCTAAATAAATAGCGATTCCTACATGTTCTCTATTTGCGAGTAGCAATTTGCTACTCACAAAAAAAGGAATACCTCCCCATTCATTCCTATGGGCCAAAAGGCCCATAGGAATGAATGGGGAGTATCCCTTATTTGCGAGTAGCAATTTTCTACTCGCAAATCAGATAGCGATTTTAAGGGTGCCAGGGGTGTCCAAAGGACACCCTGTAGCACCCCTAAAATGCACATTTGAACAGGTGTTGCGCACACACATGTCCAAAGGACATGTGTGTGTGTAACATGCAAAAGAAAAAAATGCACTAAAGTGCTTTTTACACTATTTACGCAATTTACCACCAAGTCAGACCTGGTGGTAAATTGAGACCAAATATTGCGATTTCGCTATTTCTATTTGGTTGATGAATTGCATTTAAGGAATCTCTATTAGAGATTCCTCAAATCCAATTCCTCGCAAATATGCGATTTCGGTAATAGAGATTTTTGCATTTGGGATGATGAATCCCAAATGCAAAAATCGCACTCGCAAAGGGCCAGATTCTCAGAATCTGGCCCTTTGCGAGCGCAAATCAGCTTGATGAATCAGGCTGTTAGACGGATATTTTAACTTCCTGCGGGCCTCTTCTTGAAACCAACTTCAAACTGCGAATCTCTTAAGCAGTTTATTTCATTTATGTTTGTAATGGCCTGTCTTAGTAAGTCACGTAAATTCCTCCATAATTTGAAGAGTATAAAAAACGTGCAATTATACCATGTTATACTATAATGGAAACCAAATTAAAGGAGCGGGTCTTTACTCGTACTCTGGGTGTCAAACGTACAAGGTGCGCAAAGTCACCTTTGCAATATTTATGTTGCTTCAAGCGATGGACGTTAAGATGTTGCAATGCCGGAAGTACATTCTTCTCCCTGAAAAATGACCTCTAAGTAATGAGCCCGAGGGACTGCAAGTTGCACATACAATGCACACATTTTAAACTGGTTCTTCCGCATACTACCAGCGCGCTAAAAAGGAAAAAAAATAACCAATAGCAACAAAAGAATGTGGTTGTTTCAACCAGCTGCTCTGTAGGTAGGGGGCGTGGTCAGAGAAGCATGCTTTTCCTGTTTGACTTGTGCTCAAGTGTTTGTCTTTTGCATTGCGCATTAAGGAGCGACCAGGTTGGGACAGCACAATCTACAGGTGCCCATAGAGCTCTCGCTATCCAGATACAGAAGTTTCCAGCTTCGTTCCCAACTTTAGAAAACAAGTAAGTGTATTATGGCCTTTGCTTAATTTGAGCAGGTGGTACTTGTGTTGGGCATCAGCACTTATTTTTATGGACTGTAGTGTTTTTCATCATCAAACTTTGACCCTGAACCAGAGAGAGAAAGACAGAAAAGGGGGACAGATAGAAAAACAGTAAGAAAGAGAGGAAACACGTATTTTTATTTTATTTTAACCAATCTCTTGATCTACCTGTGCTTTTCGATCATACTTGAAGGATTGTCCTTCTCAATCTATCTGTAAATATGTATTCTGCTTTTGAGAGTTTTTTTGCCCGTTGCGGCCAGATGTGCCTATGCCTCCCTAATATTCATCCTATTTGTTTCTCTAAGTATGGCCAGTGCTTTTCATATCTGTCCTTGACACATCTGGGAATAAAGGAAGCTTGACAGAGGTTGTCTTTTGTAGCATCCCTAGTCTAAAGAATATATGGGGTTCTTTTGGTGGAAGTGGTAGAGTGTGGTGCCAGGTTCTGTTTCAGTGTTATGTCTTGGTCTGTCAGTAGTGAGACACTCATTTGAATGAATGATTTTAATGTTCTGACTCCAATACATCTGAATAATAAACCAAGTGTCAGTCCTTTAGACAATTCTACTTTGTTTGCTAATCTTAGAAGCATAGGTGGGTTATGTTTTCCCTTTACTGCAGACCTTGTTCAATTACAAAAAAAAACATGTTTACAGCTTTTTAGATCCAGCTTCCCAGACATCCAAAGCTGTCTGGTTGCAAACGACCTATTGGCAACTTACCAGGAACTTAACGTGGGCTTGTAGGCCACCCATTGCTTACCAATGTTTGGCTTTATTGCTATTCTCACTTGCTTACTTCTTATTGGATAGCTTGCCATGTCCATTTTATTTTTACCCCTCCCCATGGAGCAGCATAGCCTCTTTACTTGCGACCCTCTGTTGCTCCCTTTTAAGACACAACTTTTTCTTTTACCAAAGAGTGCATGTGCTTTTCAGCTGTCTCCCTGCCTGCTTCTGCCCACTCTGCCATGATGATCTCTCACCTGTGTGGTTCTGCATTCACCTCTATGTTGCCCTCTTTTTTGTGTGTCTCCAACAGGCGTCCTTATTGGTATCTCCCTTGTGTCCTTCTTTTCACCTTTCTCCCCACACTGGCCACTCCAACTCACTTTTCCCTTGACCCCTATCTTTCTTTGCGGTCCTATTTTTGAAACTTGATGTTTTTCTGTGGCAGACCAAGCAGCAAATTGCTGCCAGCCTCTCTTTTTTTTATAAAGAAAAACCTCATTTTTATTTTTCTTACTTTGCGATCGATCACGGATCAGTGAATAAAAAAACGACGCCTGAGTCCCACCCATGCGCATTAAGAATTTGGCATGACTTATGCACGGGTCTTCGGAAGGGCACGGCCGCATCATCGCATATTTTTTCCATTTTGATGATGCTGTACTGAGTGAGTATTTTTGTCAGTGCTATGCAGCCTGAACAAGAGACACTGGCAGAGCCAATAGGTCTAACAGGCGATCAGGTTTCAAAAGTGAGATCTATTGGCTTTGTCAATGCTTGTTATATAGGCCACCAGTTTAACTAAAAAATATCAGGAGGCCCAATTCTTATACACACAGTCGGAAAACCCGCATTTGCTGGTTTCCGACCTTGTAGGAGAGCAGCCTTCACAAGACGTTAACAGTTTACGCATAGAAACTTTCGCAGCTGCAGTTTTTCAGAAATACTTCTAACAACGTTTTGAGAAAAAATAATCGAGTACATTTTTATGTGAAAATTGAACTTGGCAAGTGTAAACACACCTGCTAACATGTATTCGTTTTTTGTTCCCGCAACACCGTGGAAAGGCACTTACTCATACTCTTGTCACAAATAAATCTCTGATGATTTACAGAGTGGAAGGGGTCAGAATATGGTTTGGAATTTATCCATGCATGAAGAAGTTTACCAAACCTGGAATGTCCACAATCTCAGGGTTGATAAACCCTTTCAAGAATCCAGTGCTGACGTCTGTGTATTACAAAACCTTGGAGTTTGTCAAAAAGTTATTTGCTTATGGACATTCTGACTTGCACTGACAAATAACTTTGTGAATGAAGTCCGCAAATTTCCGGCAAGGGTGAGTCACCAACAGTATGTATTTTTTTTCGTAACAGGGGAATACTAATTAAGGTAGGTGCAGCAGTTACTGCATAATATGTTATGAAGGTTCATATTGCTAAGCTCTCCTTGACACTGCTGGAGACTAGTAGCCATACCTGTTCACACTATAAAACATACAAAGTTTCATAACTCATGTATTTAAGCCATGGACGTGTACGGTTAGTATTCTGGGAGAATAATTGCATGTTTTTGTATAGTTTCAAGTGGAATCAGTAGGCCTTGAGATGGAATTTGAATATTGTGGTTTCATCTGACAAACGGAGTTATTTTTATTCACGTTTAGCGTACTTCTATAGCGCACTAGCACCTGAGGACATTTAGGCCCTTTTCGATTATTAAATCAAGCACAAAAAACAAGCCGAGATAATAGCAGCTAGAGGGAAATAGTGGTGAATATCACTGAACAGGATGAGCCCTTGGGATGCTTGAGAGGAGAGGGAATCGAAGAATACAATCAGACTCAGTATTAAAATCTGTAACCACATCGATTCGTCTTTGGAACACAACATAAGACACTTCTTTCAGGAAATACAAGTTCGTTCGAAACGAGAATAAGAGAGATAAATTTTAATTTATTGAAGCAGAACATTGGCAACCATACCCAGGGTTGGAAGGACCTCTTCCCGACTGGATCCTTGTAAAATGGAGGAGATCGTTTTGAGGTTTTGATGGATACCTTGATAAATTGACCAAAATTGCAGATTTATGGCATGTTAGTATTTTTTTGGGATTGAAAATTATAGTGGAGGGATAGAGGGAAGGGTTTGCATTTATATAGCGCTTGCTACTTCTGATGAGGTGTTGAAGCAGTTTTTGCCGGATAGCATGTTACTCCGGAACGCAAACAAGATTAGTAGGGAATTAGTATAGGGTAATATGAAATTAATTAGAACGGTGGACATGTGAGCTTGTTATTTGTAGTGAAAAGGGATAGTGGAGGGATAGAAGATTGAAGGGTTTGCATTTATACAGCACTTGCTACCCCTGATGAGGTGTTGAAGTGGTTTTCAACAGGTAGCACACTACTAAGGAAACCAAACAGGACTAGTGGGGGATTAGTATTGGGAAATATGAAATTAATTTGAGAGGTGGACCTGTTAGTCTGTTTTTTGGATTGAAAAGGAATAGTGGAAGGACAAAAGAGGGAAGGGACTAGAATTTTTGTTTTTGTTTTAGTTCATAGCATTAGGAGGAGGTTTGAGATGAGTACAGGGGAGGCGGAGGCAGAAGAGTCAGAGGGAAGGGCTTAGAAAGGCTTGTTTGGGAGATCTGAATAGTAAAAGAGGTATGAGATGGAGGGAAGCGTCCAGAAATGTTATTTTTGGGGTCTAATAGTGGAATGGGGTTTGGGATGGTTGAGAGGTATAGGATGAGAAATAGGGTGGTGCTTTTGAAAGAGTTTGATATGAGTCAGAGTTGACGTAGATGATATATAGAGAGAGGTATTGGGTGAGAAATAGGGTAGTGTGTTGTAGAGAGTAGTAGAATGAGGTCTGAGATGATGAGTCAGAGTGGAGGTAGAGGATATATTGCGAGATCTATAGGGTGGTACATTCGAGATGCTGAATTTGAAGCAAAGTAATAAATATAAAAATACATAAGTGCATGGAAGGTATATATGTATAAGGAAGGTAATACATGTAGATTTAAGTTGTATTTAATAAACTCAGACTTTCAAGTGTTGCTGTAATTTAAATTTATTAATTTATTTTTATTATTTGTTTTGTACTTCAATAGTGAAGCAATTGTAGCTATATAGTTATGATAACACATTTACTTATTTGTGCAGTCACCAATAAACATGTTAAACATAGAATAATATAACTGTAAGTAATATGTACATTTGTTAAGCAGAACTAGCAAATATCTACACATTTAAAAACATAATTATTATACATGTTTATACAAAGCAATACACATATATAGGTACACATCTATAGACCAAATAAATGCTTATATACAGTGCGATACACTATATATTTGTGTTTGAGTATGGTGGTTATGTAGGGAAGAGCCAACTCCTGATTAGTCTTCTGAAGATAAGGTAGTTATCCGTGGATCTTGCGTTCGGGCTGAAGAGTTCCATAGTTTGGCTGCTTGAACACAGGCATATGTGCCACCTATGTATTTTTCTTGTATGGTGGGATTTTAGGTGAGGTGACAATTCAGAGCGGAGGTTCCTTTGTTGAACGTATTTGGTGATTTTATTCCAGATGAAGAGCAGAACAATTCCATATATCGGTTTGTGGGTGATACAAAGCAGCTTGAATGTAGCTCTTCTGGCAACCGGTAACCAATGTTGGGCTTTCAAGGCAGGGGAGATGTCGGCTTGCGGTTTTATATGTAAGAGTTGTCTGGCAGCAGAGTTCTGAATCCATTGTAGTATTTTCATAGTTGCTAAAGATGATCCATGGTAGAGGCTATTGGGGTAATCGAGTTTAGGCAGAATAAGAGTTATGGTGGTCTGGAACCTTGTGTGGAAATTCCAGGTGAGGTAAAATGCGTCACAGAGTTTTTATAATTACAAAGCTTGATCTTGCTTGTTTGTCCACTTGGGCATTCATTGATAGCTTGGAGTCCATGGTAATTCTGAGGTTTCCTACTTCTTTTGATACTTTAGGTGGTGTTCCCAAATCATCAGGCCAAGCGGCGAGTGGATCTTAATTTTTCCCAATCGCCACACGTGAGTATTTCCGTTTTAGTAGTATTCAGTTTGAGATCGCTCCATATCAGCCATTGATCCATGGCTCTGAGACAACTGAAAATGTCAATTTCCAATCTCGTTGGGGCTTTCCAGTTTAAAGAATATTTGTGTGTCATCTGCATTGTTATAATATGTGAGGTAAACTGATTGATCAGTGCCAGTAATGACTTGATGTAAATGTTGAAAAGCATGGTTGAGATGATAGAGCCTTGAGGGACCCCTGTGTTTGTGAAGTACGGTTTGGAAGAGAAAGGGGGGTTTGGACGGCATGTGTTCTATTGTGAAGGTACGATGTGATCCAGTTGAGAGCAGTCCCCTCTATGCCGGCTTCGTAAAGTCTTTGTATTAGAGTGTCATGGTCAACCAGGTCAAAGGCAGCTGAGAGGTCCAAGATAAGTAGTACAGCAACCCGTTCCGGTCATCTGAGTTGTAAGTCAGTTTCACTTAATCCTTTTCAGACCACTTTCTCTTTGCCTACTGTAGGAGTAAAATAAATCACATACTTAACCGGGTGCTATAGATTTTGCAAGTCAGCTAAATTCCTTCAATATAGCATAGAGCTGTGTTCTCCTTGCAAATTGCAGGGGTCACCCACATTTTGAAGAGGATACCCTCGCACCAGTCAATGTAGCCTTTCTCCCCCAGTTTACCTTGATTATCAAGGCATTTGGTCTCAAGAGACCTTTAATATACAGCAATGGTTGCTGAGGGCACTGAGGTCTGAGTAGTACAGTGGAAAGCAGCGATTAAATGGCTGTGTTTGGGGAGCTTTAATGCTGCTGTGGGTATACGCAGCACCACAAGACCCTTGTGGGTTGTTGCTGTGCTTTATAAATATCTTATTGATTGAGACACATGAGATGGGGCAGTAGAGGGGAAATTTGAGCTGCATATATTGAGTGAAACTGAGCTATGATGAAGGATGGAGCGGAAAGAAAGGGGAAGCTCAGTTGGAACTAATTGCGAGGATGCAGTTAAACTTGAGAGGTGGAAAGCACATGAATGTGGGGAGGAAACGACAAGCTGAACTAGAGATGGGAGAAAGGTGCAGAAGTGAAGGAGTTGTCTCTGCGCTAAGGGACAGAAGAAAGTGAAGCTTTGCGAAAGAAGGAGCAAGGAGCCGGAATGAAGGATGGAGAAGGAAACTAAGGTAGAAGGAGAGAAAAAAGGCTGAGCAGACAGTAACTGTGTGCAGAAGGAAGTGTGTCCCTGCTGCTCAACAGGGACAGCAGGAGGATAAGAGCATAGATGAAGGAGAGAGGAAAGCTGGCTCAGTGGAAAGAAAGGCTGCAGTGAATGGGGGAGGGTGCTGGAATAAAAGCAGAGTGTGTAACTCAAACAGCTCGCCTGAGACTGAAGAAAGGAAAGAAGATCCATTGGTGACGTTGGAAATTAGGTCACAGCACTTGATTCAGGTATAAGGTGTACTGCAATGCTCACATTAATCTCAAGGGTTAATTTTGTGCATGTGACATATTTATTATAACCCAACGTAATAATACTTTTCTATTGACCTTGGAAAGATAAAAGGATGAATGGATCTCCCAAGATTCTGAGCTGCTTCCCTGGCATCGAACACAGATTTCTGCAGATCATGCATTAGTCCAGTGAGCCAGCACGCATGCCTACCGTACCCTGCCTCTCCCACTTCTCATTGGCAGTGAATTTAAGCTGGACTGTTCATGCTGACTGCACCTGTTGTCCAGAGCTCTCAGCATTCCTAGGTCCATCCGTGTACAATCCAGGTTTTTTTTCATTCCGGGACTTCATAGTCCTTTTTTCATTAGAGAATAAATATAACGTTCAACTGACAGGGTAGGCAAGATGGCTGCTGACCGGCCATAGCGAGAGGCCGCAGAATCCTCCCCTCCCTTTCTGCCTTTCAATGGTGATTTAAAGAATGCGGATGGTCCCTACTCGGAAGAATCTACCCTTGGTTGCTTGGCTTGATTTACCGCGGTGGCTTCCGCACTCCGTTGCCTCACTGGTGGTCTTTGTCCAGTATAATTGTGTACGAGCAGCGGGGCTGCTACAGTGGTGGAGGGCTAGGTGCGGGATGGCGCCGAGGGGCCCAAAGCAACCTAAGGATCAGAAAGACTCAAGAAACCCAGGTGCCAGTAAAGAAGCGACAAAAGATATTACAAAGGATATGTCGGCCCTGAACTCAGCTCAGCGCAGCACACGGCAGACGTGCAGGACAATCTCCCGAAAACTGAACGAACAGCAGGGCAATGGCGCCGGTACCATGTTCAGCGGTAACAAAGACTCTACCGATGCTGCCCGGAATGCTGCTGCGGCAAAACCTGCCCGGGATGTGGACAAAGATAAGGAAAGCACATTTCAACAACCTACCCTGATCGAGTACTTCACAGCGAGGCCATCAGAGAGCGCGGAAGCTGGAGATGGGGCCGGAACCGCGGGGCTTGAGGACGCTGAAGGCTTGGTATCCGGGCAACAAGTGGATACAATGTTGCATGTATCTCCCGGGACAGACGCGATTCAGCGCAAGCAGAGCGCTGAGCTCGCTGTTCCATCAGGCATGGCTCATGATGTGCTGAATACTGAGGTAGGAAAGTCTGACCCCGATGCCATCAACAAAACTTGGGGTGGTGAGGGGGTGCCTCCTCGAAGTAAGACTGAAGCAGTAAAGGCCTTCTCGGTGGGTTTTGTGAGTAGTCAGGATTCGATCCCCTTAGCAGACCACGGATCTTGAAAACTTAAGGCAGCTACAGAGGTTAACCCAGGACAAGGAGGCTACTGGTTCACCTGACGGTGAGTGCTTCTTTCTCTTAATGATAATTCAGACTCTGCTCTCAAGTGAGGGAAGTTGGTCTAGTGATTCTGACTCTGCAGAGAGTTCATCAGCCCACAAAGCATCGGCACACCATAGGGGTACTCATCAGAAAAAAAGGGTTAAATCAAAGTCTAAATTGCCAGACAGTCCCTCAAACACTGGGACCGCCAGTAACCTCCTGTGGGACTATTCAGCCACATCTCAGCTATATCAGGATGAAAGTGGCGCAAATAATATCCAGATGGGGCAGATCAACCCAAGCAGTCCGCCTCAGACTCCGTCACTTGATCTCCTCTACACTACCCTGAAACAAATGCAGGGAAATGCTAGGTCAGAGATCTAGAGAGCCAAGCAGGTTACAAAAAAGGTACAGAGTTCTCTGAGGAAGATGAACAAGTTATATGAGGACATGGCAGACAGGGTCGCCCACATGGAGGAGAGAACAGGAAGACTGGAAGATGATGTTAGCAGATGCCAGACTTATAAACAAGCACAAGAAAAAGCGGTCAAGGAAGTTCAGTGGAAATTGGAGGATTTCGAGAACCGCCAGAGGCGGAATAACATAAGGTTGCTGGGGGTAGCTGAAGGGGCGGAAGGGCAGGACATTGGGTTGTTAATTTTTAATTTTTTGAAGGGTGCCTTCCCCGTGCTGAGGAATTGGAACTGGGAGAATGAGGTGCAGTGAGCCCACCGGTTTCCACTGGTTCAGAGGAAAAGTCATGGGAAATCTCAGCTTGAAAGACCTAGGGCGATCCTTGTCTATGTTGGCAATTATCTTCTGAAGCAAGAAGTTATGGATAAGGCAAAGCCTGAATCCAGGCGTACTTTTGACGGTACTACATTCTTTGCGACTGTCGAAAGAAGATGGAGGTTAAGGCAATTGATTGCCTCTTTTCAGGGTCTTGGCTGTGAGGCTTACCTTTTGTATCCTGCAAGGCTTAAAGTGATTACTAAAGGACAAGTCAGAATGTTTTTTTCCGAGGTCAAGGCTCAACAATATTTGGCTGAGCTGAAGGAACAGAAGGGTGGATGAGGGTGGTGGCCTCGGGCCAAGAATAAGGTCTAGCCAGGGGTCTTGTTCCTGCTGGTGCCCCGGTTGTTTCTTTCAATTCTTTTTCTTTTTCTTTTTCTTGGATATCTAAAATTAAGGTGTCACTAAGGAACATAAATGGTGGAAATAGTGGAAGGCGGGGAGGGTGCGACTAGCTACAGGCTAAGCTGTCACACATAAGTCATGAATGACCTATGTGCCTGTAAGAGGGGTAGGGGGTTTGGTGGGGCAGGGCGTTAGACGGGGGCTGGGGGAGGAGTGGGGTCTATACAGTATAGCACAGCATAGCATCCGAGGTGGGGGGTTGGACACACGAGGTGTAGCAAGGTTTGGGGAAGAAGGAATGCAGGACGAGTGAAGAGGAACTTGTATCTTGATTTGCTGCTTAAATGATTAGGACAGGTTTTTGGTGTGTTTTAATGGTGTGCAGATTGCTTCTGTTAATATCTTTGGGCTCAATGATCACCTCAAAAGACAGTGTGTTGCTGCTATTCTGAGATCAATGTGATTAGATTTTGTTTGTTTGCAGGAGAAGCATGTAGAGGGGACAAGGGGCTATTTGCTGGAGCAGTTTATTTTTTTTACTAGCCCATATAAAACAGGGGGTCAAGACCAGAGGGGTCGCTATATTGTCAAAAAGAAATGATGTCACAGTTAAAAGAAAGGATGAAGATCAATGGGGTAGAAGGGTACTCCTTGAATGTATAATTAATGGTGAAGTATTTACTACAGGGTCGGTGTATGGGTCTAATGAAGATGATCCAGATATGTTTGAGTTTTTGGAATTAGAATTAGTTTTATGGCCTGAGCCAGTCATACTATGGAGAGATTTCAATATAAACAGGCTTGGTGGGCTGGGTACGGAGGTAGGACATAGTTATCTCGGTCGTAAAAAAAGAACATGTTGCACAGTAGTCAACTTGGCTCGGCACAATTCTCTAACTGATGTGTTGGCACGATTAAATCCTCTAGGAACCGGTAGCACTTACTATTCAGCCCCGCACAAAGTCTGTGTTAAGCTGGATTATTTATTTTATTTCTAACTCCCTGATGTCAAGAGTCCAGATTGAGAAACTGCCTCAGATAATCTCTGACCATAATCCGCTGGTATTAACACTAAAACTTACAAGGGCAAGTAGGCGGGAGCAGATATGGACTTTTGAAAGAGGATTGCTTAAGGATGAAAATTATATTAGATATATGAAGGATTGGATTGCAAGACATTGGGAGATTAATATAGGAAGTTCTTCTTCTGGAGTAACCTGGGATGCCTTTAAAGCAGGCATTCACGGGGAGATGCAGAGTTTTAGCCTATATAGGCAATAACAAGAGGAGTTAAAATCCAAAGCACTTGCTAAGGCAGTTACTGATGCAGAGGAGGAACCGAATTCAGCAATTCTATCCAGGGGCCCCCTGGATCGAGCACTCCTTAAAGTTATTTGTACAAAGGCGGAAGCAGTTGAGGTATTAATAGCAAGGCAGCTGATAGTTTTTTAATAAAAAAAGAGCAATGTCATGAACTGAGTGAGCGTGTGGGGCATACCCTGGCAGTCTGCACAAGACAGAAGGCGGCCTCGGGTGAGGTAAAGGAGATCTCGAACGGCAAGGGGGCGACAGTAACTGACCCTGACGAGATCCATGAGGTTTTCAGGCAGTTTTATGCTGGGTTGTACAGTGAGGACCATCCAAAGAATCCGGCAGTTATTCAAGGGTATTTTAGGAATATTTCTGATCTTCTGCTCTCCGAGGAGGATAGGGAGGCACTCAAAGCATCTTTGACTCCTGATAAGATAGCTGTAACACTAAACAGCCTCCCTCCAGGTAAAGCTGCAAGCCCTGATTAGATCCACGTTGAATTCTGCAAGATCTTTTATGAGGTTATCCGTCAGGATTTAGCAGATACGATACTACAGGCTCAGATTGGAAATTCCATACCAAGCTCCTGGGCAGGTGCAGATATTGTGGTAATACTGAAAAAGGGTAAATTACCCCTAGAACCAGGATCTTATAGACTTATAACTCTCATGAATTCAGATGCAAACATTTTTTCTAAGGAAATGGCCTTAAGACTATGCAGAATTATAGGGGATTTGGTTAGTCCTACTCAACATGTGTTCATCCCAGGGAGGGGCACAGAACAGCATGTCCGTAAAGTCATCACCCTCTTTGACGCAATGGAAGTTTCAGGAGACCCTAATGCTGCTGGATGCAGAAAAAGCATTTGATAGGGTCTCCTGGGACTATCTCTGGATGGTTCTGAGATGGGAGGGCATCGGTGAAGGATTTATAAGAGCAGTCCAGGCTCTTTATAGTGCTCTTACAGCCAGACTCAGTATTAATAGAGGTTATACTGCGTCCCTTCAGATTAAGCGTGGGACTCCTCAGGGGTGCCCATGCTCGCCACTGTTATTTGCACTATATATCGACCCACTGATCTGTAAGCTGGAGGCAAACGATAAGATTCTTCCAGTAAAAGCCCAAGGTCAAGACATTAAAACTCTAGCATACGCAGATGACGTTGCTGTAGTGACCCCTTTACCCGCTAGCACTATCGTAGAGGTTGTATTAGAAGCTCAGATATTTGGTCAGGCTTCAGGCTATGCGCTAAATGGGCCTAAGAACCAGATAATTAAGAATAAGGGGACATTGTGTAATGATGTACAAGTAATTGACTCCGCCGTATATTTAGGTATTAGTATTTCGGCAGATCTGGATAGAATTGTTGATAGGAATATCAAACCTATAATATCCAAAGCTAAAATGGACCTGGATAGGATGCACAATCTCCAGCTGTCTTTAGTCGGATGCTCCAACGTGGTTAAGATGATTATCTTGCCCAAGTTCCTCTATTTATTTAGGGCAATACCTCTGATATTTGAGGCTAAATGGTTTTTCACCTAACTAATTGATTTATTTCAGCGCATGGTAAAACCAGGAGGGCTCTCCGCTTTATGACTCTGCCTAGGGCTAGGGATGGTTGGGCGGTTCCTGATTTTAATATGTACTATTGGGCAGCCTCCCTCCAGCCAGTAGATTCGCGGCTTACTAGGTGGGGAAGCGACAGACCCAAAGATTAAGTCAGGGTCTACTGATATATACGCTATACTCATCGGCGAGGAGGCAGAGAATTGTTTTCTTAAATACACTGATCCTAGTTACTGCAAAAGAACATGATTTAAGACACTGATTGCTGCCTACAAAATGTGGGGGTCCTTCTGCAAAAAACATGGGCTTGGTAGGTTCAACGCATATACCTGCTTGATTAAGAACCCATCCCGACCAGGGGAAATCTTTGGAGATTCTGTCATGGCTGAATGGGATAGGCAGGGAATGCAGCAATTGGGTGACATGATGGGGATTAATGGATTTCTTCAATTTACGGAGATACAGGCTGTTTTTGGCGCTGATAAAAGGAGCTTCTTTAAATATCTACAAGTTCGGAGTTTCTTCGCTAATAAACGGGGAGGTGCCACAGGGTTTAGCGGAAATAAGATACTGGATGTCATCGAGGGTGATGCAGACTGTACTATCCGCAGGTTCTATTCAGAGCTTTCTGCAAGTAAGGGTGATGATTTGGGAAAATACATCAGCAAGTGGGCAGAGAAACTTGGGATAGATCCAGAATGCTTCCAAGATTCACTGGAATTGGGACGGACCATTCTGTTTTCTGCTGGGCTTCAGGCTCAGACGATTTAGTCTTTGTACTATACACCTGCAAGGATATCTCAGTGGGGGGGAACTGTAAGTACTAGCTGTCCCCTGTGTGATAGCTTGGAGGCAGATATAATCCATATTGTCGCTACCTGTCCTCAGCTGCAGCCATTACATAAAGCTATTGAAGCCTTTCTGGATAGGTCCTTAGGAATTAAAATCTCCCTTACACCTTCTTCGATTATTCTTGGGGTAAGCAGCAACCCTGAGCATTATCCATCACAGCACTTTTTATTTATGACTGTGTCGGTTTTGCGAATGTGTATTGCAACAGCGTGGTTAGATAAAGAATCTCCAACTCTGCAACAGTGGCTTGCTAGGTTGCTCTCGGTGTATAATCTCGAAAAAGGGATTTATGCGAGAAAGGGAAAGAAGGGAAAACCCTTTGGAAGTGTATTTGTAAGATTATTTGAACATGGAAGGAGAATCTGTAATGTTTTGTTATTCCTTTTCACTTACTTTTGGTGGTATAGTAGTAACCTTTATGATTTGCATGTACAACTCAGATGTGTGTTTTTCTTTTTCCCATGTATAAAAAAGTTGATCCTCGCTGTGCTATAACATAAAAATCCAATAAAAATATTTTTTTTAAAAAAGAGAATAAATAGGACTACAAATCCCAGAGCACAAAGCCAAACACTCCAGACTCAGTGAGCTGCTCATCAGTGGCGAAACGCAACTTGAGTGCCCCCCCTCCTCCCCGCAAAGTACATGGAGGGGGCCCCACCTGCGGAGTCAGTCAGGAGCTCTCAGGCCAGGGTATTGTGCTGAGGGGGCCCCCTGGTAGTCGGGGCTGCGGGGCCTATGTTACATCACTGCTGCTCACGCATTGACCTGGAAAACTTGAAAGCTCTATTTCAGTGGAGGGCTGAAGCCCACAGAGGTCGTGACGCAGTTGAGGTCGCACTCAGTGCTTTGAGGACACATTGCACTCTAATTACACGTGCCTCTAGTTTATTGTCCTTTATAGACTCTGGTATACACACCCTTAGATGGATTTTCTAAACAAAAGTTCCCTGTGAGAACCCCAGTTCTAAACAAAAGTCACCTTGTGAGGGAGCACTGCCCTACATGGCTGTATTATTTTTGTATAGCACACTATCCAGTTTCAACAGCCTTTTCTCATGTGGCTAAGGAGGGAGTAGAAATGTGGTGGAAGGAATAAAAGAGAGTATGCTTGCTGATGCAATGCACTGTAGAAAAAAAACTTTTTACACGAATTATAATGCAAAAACTTCCTGGGGGAGACTGCCCTTTCCTGTTCCTTCTCCACCATAACACACGGCTGAACAGGTACCACCCTCATATTGGTCTCGAAAACTTAACATGTATGTGTCAGGCACTCGCTGTATGTATGACTTGGCGAAGTGATTTGGAACAATTAGAGTGGCCAGACTATGAAAATAGTTATATCTGTATCACACTAGTCCTGGCTCTGTCTTAATCATTTTTTTCAGTAGTGCAATGTGTTGTTTAATCATTGTTCTAAAAACATGATTGACACAGATCACTCTGAATTTGCCTCTCAGGTAAAGGACTTTTCATAATAAAACTGCTCCTTCTAGTGCCCTGCTGTCCATTCTGCACTAGATCACACAGATAGCCCTCACTTGTATAACTGCGTTTATACTTAGGTAATCTGCTTCTGGTTCTTTCGGTAGTCACTATCTAGGGGCTGTGAGCACGTCATTAGAATCAATAGGTGAGAAAATGGAGGAAAACAAGAGCATACCACCGGTGACCTAGAAGGAAGAGAACATGCAGCCAAGAAATCCTGTACATTTCAGTATGGACAACACCAAAACCCAGTTAACAGA
The DNA here is from genome assembly GCF_964261635.1 of Lissotriton helveticus. NCBI lineage: Eukaryota > Metazoa > Chordata > Amphibia > Caudata > Salamandridae > Lissotriton > Lissotriton helveticus. Next base: position 658,002,551 of record NC_136072.1, read on the forward strand.
ATAGAAGCAGAATACCCTGCCTTAGTTCTCCCCACGCCACAGTGTAAACCTTGTTGATATTTAACCTGTGGGTTGTAATGTTGGCATTGGCAACACTAAATAAAACAGTGTGAAGCAACGTGTGTTAATATCACAAGCCAATGCTAACAGCACCACAGAGACAGCAAACATACTCCTGGAGGAAGCCGGAAGTGATACCACAATTCAAAGAGTGAATGACAACACAAGGCTAGGAGCGCCCTGAGGGTTTACATATATGAGGTCGCGAGTGGTCAGCCTAGCGGCAAAAAGAAATTATTTGATTTGATGTATGCTGGATCAAGGTAAAGGATGAAGTAAGGTATGGAAAGTAAGAAAGAGGAAAAACAAGCTTTATTAACCCCATCCTTAAAATCCCAATCTCTTCTTAAGGATGGAATAATATGAGAGGGAATTGTAAACCAGGAGCCACCGTTTCCGGGCTCTCAGAAACTCTACCCATATGAAAGATAAGGAAAATGTTAAGTTAAAGGTGGCAATAAATGCTAAACAGTCAAAACCTCTCAGTCAATTCTACGCATAAAGGTCACTAAAAATAAGCAGTGGCAAGGCCAACCTGTCTGTTTTTTCTTTAGTGCATGCACAGGCTGAGAACCTTACAGACAGCTGTGCATATGCAAAGGCCAAACACATGTAATATTAACATATGTGCATACAAAACCACCCAATTGACACATACCGTGCCTACAAGCATATCACAGGCAGCATATGCATGTGTGCTTTCTGTGTGTTCTTGGTCACCTGTATGTCCTGCTTATTCGGTGCATGTATGTGAGATGCCTGCATTCCTATAGGACAGTTAGTATTGTTTATTCATTAGCCACCATACATGGTGTCCTTGCGTATGTTTCCTGCATCCATACATATATCTTCCTTTAGTGTTGTCGGTCTGTGCATGTATACAGCAGTAAATACAGACCTGTTTACCTTGCCAAGGCCCATATTACTTGAGGAGGATCTTGAAGTGATATCGGAAAGAGGTACGCATTGAGGTAATCTTTTTTTTCTCCAAAACCCTGCAAGGTCAGCATTTGGCTAAGGAATCTACAAAAAGAAAGATTCTGACAAGTACTCCGTTCCTATTTAACATGTCTTCCCTTTTCACGACAGAACACTTAAAGTACTACATTGCATTCTCCTTAAAGTATTTAGCAGGAATAAATAATGGAGTAAGTTGGCCAATATGCCACTTATGTGGTGGGCTTATTGGAATACTTATTTAGCTTTTCTTAAAAACTGTATGAAAAACCTATTGCTTTATAGCATACCTACCAACATGTGGGAAAGAAGGAAGGGACCTATTAAAGAATTAATTGGGGGACGTTATTTTCCCATTGACTTCCATTAAAATGAATGCATTTTCAGACGGGTACTAGCTAAAATAAAGCCATTTTTACCCTTAAAATTCAAGAGTCTTCTGTCTGAATGGTGTGCGTTGGCATATGTGCCAAAATAATCTAAAATGATTCATGCTTTGTATACTCACAAGATGGCGGAGTGTATCCTCGTAAATGACTCACCTGACCTTTAGGCATTGCAGCAGATGTGAGTTTCCTCATGGCCGATGGTAAGGGACTTCAGGGTGCAAACCATAAGATGCAGCCAGGCCCTCCAGAAGAAATGAGTTCAGTGTAAATCTGCACCGCAGTAATCCACACCAAAGACACAGCTGCAGTTTGTGCCACAAGGAGAGGAACCTGCATGGAATAGTACCAACTTTATGTATTAACCTGGATGGCCCATATGAGGCCGCTCACCACATTGAATGGGGCGCATGACCTTAGTCATACTTCTCAAAGTGAATAGGAATCCTTTATGGTCTGAGATGAACAGCAGCAACCCTAGTCAATTCTTAATACCTGTAGATGCGTACAGTGTAAAGTGAGAAGGGTCTACTGTACTGTGAACCCAGGCACTGTGAGCCTGGCAGAGTAAATACTAGTATTGCCGAGGAGTCATAGTGGCTTCTTGTTGCACCTGGCACATGAATTACCTTTGCTTGGTCTCTAAATGTTGCCAAGTCAGATAGCAGGATGTCAAGGTTCATCTACTGCCCAAATCAGAGGCACATTTAAGGACTACTGCATGGCCTGCCTAAAATGCCAAACGGAGTGTGAAGTCACATTGAGAGATAGCAAAAGCCTCCCTGCGTTTAAATCCTTCACAGGAACACAAGGAATTGTGGTTGGGGCTGGAGGTCCTATGTTTAAACCATATTAAGGTATAGTCTTGCCTGTATATTCTATTTGTTTTCTTTATGTGAAGTTGTTACCTTTTGGGCCAATATTTTTTTCATTGGCAAATGTATGTATTTTGTAACAATAAATACATAAATAAATAAACACGGTCTGAGCAAGGATGCCAATCTACCACTTTTAGTGGGACAGGGGATGGGTGAGGGTGGCTGTACATTGGCAGAGCACTGATCTCTTTAAGAGAACCTTTGGTGACTAGCTCTCCCTACTGGATGGCGGTTGTGGGAAATGTTAACAGTTACCAAAAACCATTATTCTCATGAACATTAATGCCCAGATTGTACATAATTCAGATTATAAAGTGAGGGAGGTTCCCCTCATCCATCATGAGGGCCATGTGAAAGAGCAAGAAGTGACCCACACGTTCCCCATAAAACTTTAGCCGCTTATACTCAGAAGTTTAAAAAAACACAGGCCTGGCCATTTATAATTAGGCAGGAATCCTCTCCATATTATTCTTTTGGCAAATACATTTCAAAAGGGAGTTGGAAATCTTCTGTTTTTCAGGATATCAAATGATCGTGATGTTTAGCTTTGTAAAGTTGAAGAGAATGATTGTAGATGACATGTATTAATTATTTCCAATAGGAAGTGATCAAACACTAACAGTTCAAAGAAACAAAGTCACAGAAAAGATCAAGGTAAGACAAACTGCTAAAAGTTTACTAATGTGAAACGTAACTGCATTCATTTTTTCTGTACAAGCGGTTTTTATTTTCATAAGAAACCTGTAAGGTATAACAAAAAGTACTGATACATAGTAGAGCAGATATGAAGACTCCATTGTTAAAAATAGGCGAATATACAGCACACTGGATAACAGTATGCATAAAGTTCAGTATGTGAAGTAGGAGCGACAATGATGGAGCTAATAGTTGAGTAGTTAAAGCAAAAACCTAGGCACACATAATAGTAGACAAACAGTATGTAGGTAAATACAAGAACTATAATGTAGTAACCACAATTTCGAAAGAAAAATCTTCTGATGAGTTGGATAACGTTCAGTCTTTTATTTTTCTTTAGCTTAGAGCCAACGAACAGAAGAAAACCAGCCGACACGTGTTTCGTCACATTAGGAAAATATTTCAGCGACTTCCTCAGGGCTGTATACAGAGGATAGTTGTCTTGGTCGTCGCTCAGCCAGTGGTAATTATAACCCGGCTGGGCTAAACACTCAAGCTGATTTGGCTGACTCTAGTGGTACCAATGGGCCGTGAAATAGAACTTCCAGCACGTTTTGATAGAGTCCTGCAGTAATGGACTAGAATTGTTTGTAAACGGGGTATCGGTAGTACTTCGTTGCGGGTGCCGTGAGGGAGACTCTGTGTAAAACAGAGCATTCCAGTAGCGTAAATAGTAACCCTGGGTAAAGTACTACGCTACGCTCGCGTAGTTTGCGAAGTTTGCGCTACTTCGCACAACGCGAATTGCACATAGCACAGTTCAAACATGCGGAGTGTAGCGGTCATTTTTTGTTTGCTCGTGGTCCTCAACGTCAAGTTGGCGACCACGAGCGAGCAAAATGGCATCCCGGCAAGACTTTTTCCTTGTTTGCAATCAGCAACATCAAGTTACCGATCGCGAGCGTGGAAAATAAACCTCCAGATGGGATTCTCAACGCGGGGAGGTCAGGTTTCTCATTGCGAGTGGTCGCGTATGCTCGCGATGAGAAACTACCAGTCCGCGTTGAGAAAGTTGCTGCTCGAGTAGAAGTCTACTCGAGCGGCAGAAAACGACCTCTTGCACTGTGCAAGATGCAGTTTGCACTGATTGCACAGTGCGGACAAGCATCCGGCACTGTGCAATCAGTGCAAACTGCATTTTGCACTTCGTAGTTTGCGTAGCTTGCGTAGTGCGAAGTGCACTTCGTGTAGCTACGCGTAGCGCTACTACGCAAACTACGCCCAGGGTTAGTAAGTAGATCTGAGGTGTGTAAGCCAGACACCTCACTGCCGATCACTGTGTTCCAGGGTGTGCTCGCAACAAAGTACGACCAATACCCCGGTTACAAACAATTCTTGTCCATTACTCCATGACTCTATCAAAACGTGCCGGATGTTCTATTTCACAGCTCATTGGCACCCCTAGAGTCAGCCAAATCTGCTTGAGTGTTTAGCCCAGCGGGTTGAAATTATCATCGGATGAGCGACGACCAAGACAACTATCCTCTGTATACAGCCCTGAGGAAGTTGCATAATTATTTTCTAAATGTGACGAAACACGTATCAGTTGGTTTTCTTCTGTTCGTTGGCTCTAAGCTAAAGAAAAATAAAAGTCTGAATGTTATCCAACTCATCTGAAGATATTTCTTTCGAAACTATGGCTGCTACACTGTTTGTCTAGTATTATGTGTGCCTAGGTTTTTGCTTTAACTACTCAACTATTAGCTCCATCATTGTCATTCCTACTTCACATACTGAACTTTATGCATACTGTTATCCAGTGTGCTGTATATTCGCTTATTCTGTTTGTCTACTATTATGTGTGCCTAGGTTTTTGCTTTAATTGTTATTGTGAGGGAGTTACCCATGCAAAATGTAGGGGTTACATGGCTTATACCTTCACCTGGTTGCACCATACTGATTTGTTTTTCATCTAAACACTTGCGTTAATTAGCAGAGTGCCAAGAATTTTCCCTGGCCACTAAAAACCCTCTCTAAAGTTTTCCCGAAGAGTTGAGTAGTTACCACTGGGAGAGGTGAAGAAGAAGCCCCACAAATTGGTAAAGGGGAATCATATCAAAGTGTGCACAAATCTAAAACATAAGTAAGACAAATTAAGAGAATAAGAAAGAGATAGATTGAAGCAAAGGGGTAGTAAAATACCAGGATGGAAGGGGGTAAGAAGGAAGGAGTCAGCCCCTATTATACGACAGAAGTTGGATGTGTTGCGTGAAAGATGAATGTAGGTCTGCAAGGCGTGGAAAGTACCAGGGTGGAGATAACCCATATATAAGGACTGAAGGAAATCAAGTTTTCCCTGGTGGAAGGTTTACTATGGAGGGTCCACAGTTTTGAGATAGAGGTCTAGGGTGCTCCATAAGGGGAAACAGAAATCACAATGCAGATTTTACCACGCAATGCTATTGCATCGCATGCGTTACAACGCATGCTATGTATTAACGCATAGCCATTACTAGGCATACCATTACATCGCATGCGCTTTTACAGCGCATGCGATGTAATGGCTATCCACGTTTTTGTGTGGAAACTGAGGCGGTTTCCTCACAACGACGTGCACTGCCCTCAGACGACGCTCTATATGTCGGCTGCTGCGGTGCCCTTGCTGCACTAACTTGGCGTTGCTACATTGCGCCATAGTGCTTAACCCGGATAGCTTTCGTCATTAACGGGTGGCTCACCACTCTGCTGAGGTCACACATGTATGGGCAAGAAAGATCCCAAACAGAGAGTGTTAACATTCCCCATCACCACAGAGAGAGCACAAGACCACAGCGCCATCATGGCGGAGTGTGCCCAGGACTCAGCCAAAGCGTCTGAGACCACCCCCTCCGATACTGATTTGTTGGCGGAACTCAGAGCTGGGTTTAAGTCACTGGATAGCAGATTTGATACGCTGGACAAACGCCTTGATTCACTAGGGGCCAAATTAGACATCCATGACCAAAGTATGGACACAGCAGTCGGCCGCATCTCTGACCTTGAAGACACGCCGCGTAGTCAACGAAACGTCTGGAGCGCATGGACAACATTTTAAAAGACATTGCAATTAAAAACAAAGATTGAGAAGCCCACAGCTGCCGTAACAATCTCCGTATTACTAGGGTCCCGGAGTAAACAAACACGGGGAGAATGAACACATTTGTTGAATCATTGCTCTGTGACATTTTCAGAAAAGAGGCCTTCACCCCTGGATTTGTTTTGGAACGTGCTCATCGCTCCTTAGGCCTCCGCCCCATTTCTGGCTGTCCACCTCACCCTATCATAGCAGGCATCATGAACTTTCGTGATAGGGACACAGCATTATAGCTGGCCAGAGAGCATGGAAAACTTACCTGGCAGGGCTCCACTGTGTCTTTATAACCGGACTTCACAATTATGGTCCAAGAAGCACACCAAAACTACTCCTGATTTAAGGCAGTGCTGTGGAATTTGGGCCTCAGGTATGGCATGCGGTACCCTGCACGCCTATGAGTTGACATGCAATGGGCGGTCCCTCATATTTGACAATCCCACTGAGGCCCAAGCTTTTTGCAAGACCTACAAAAAATCTGACGGCCAGCGGAGGAACGTTGGGGCCAACTCTTCCCCTCCCCACAGCAGCTCTATTGCGCTTGTGGACCTTTTCTCCAATGATTAATCCTCATGGCTACTCTTTTTTCGTTTCTGATTTTCTTTGCATTTAGCGGTCTTATGTTCCAACTAAGCTAAAGAATAATTGAGACAGTATAAGTAATGTGCTTTATATTATTCTAATTATGCTGAGCACCATTGGCGCGTTTCCTCCCCCTCTAGGTGCAAAGCACACTGTTTTATTCACAGATCACAATGCATCCTTTTGAGACTTGGTATTTCCATTCAAGATGTTTACAGGATGCATTAGGTTATTGGTTATTTGGGTTGGTACCTTGCGAATTGGGATGTGAAGTTGTGAGGGGATGGGGAGAGGGGATGATTTTCAAACTGTTAGATACTATTTGCTTGCCAGCACCTTGCATGATAATCAGTGGTTGCTCACCACTCATCCCACTTTCATCATTCTGCTCTACGGCACAGATATCTACTCCCCTAACCTAGTAGACCACTCCAATCTGTCTCTCATTACTTGGAACGTATGGGGACTCAACAACCCCAAAGTAGGTAAACACGTATTGCATTATCTGCAAAGGCAGACTGTCGATGTAGCCTTTCTGTAGGAGATGCACCTGCCCAGGTCTGACCCCACACAGTTTGCAGCCAGTTGGGGCGCACACTGTTTTTTTTTCCAACTACAGCACATATGCCCGAGGAACGGCGATTTCAATCCACAAAAGACTCCCTTTCTCTTTGATCCGCACCCACAACGATAGGGCAGACCGGTTCACAATAGTAGTAGGCAGACTGATGGGCCACATTGTGACTTTGGTGTGCATTTATGCGCATAACACTGACTGCCCCCATTTTTTTCAGGAACTAGATGCCACAATTCTATACTTGGGCACTGACAGTTTGCTCTTGGGGGGGATTTCAACTTACTTCTTAACCACACATTAGACAGCTCCTCCGAGGCTAAGGACACCAAACCCTGTGTGCGTCGGTTGTTTTTATTCACCTGCGAGACATTCCAACTCTCGGACATTTGGTGAGCCCGCAACCCAACAAATCCAGGATTTACACACTATTTAGCCCAACATGACACCTGGACCAGAATAGACTTCTGGCTACTCACCCCATGCCCAATCATGGGGTACAAAGCAATTATGATACTCCCCAGGACCTATTCCGATCACGCCCCAGTCTTGCTTAGACTTTGTATTCCCAGACCAAAGGGGCATGAGCATCAGTGGAGATTCCCCAGCAGGGTGTTGAGCGATGATTAGTTTGACTCAGAAATTAGAGAGGCAATTGAGGATTATTTCAATTTAAATGCAGGGTCAGTGGACACATGGGAGATGCTTTGGGAGGCCTTTAAGGCCTATATCAGGGGTATTTCCATATCAAAACATGCTGCGGTGTTAAAAGATCTGAGAAAAACTCTAGCTAATATTGAACAGAAGCTGATGGCGTTGGATACCTCTAAGCTTCTCTCACCAGACACTGCAGAGGGAAGAAAACTCTGTCTGGTATTAATGACGGAATTTCGAGAGGCTGCAGATAGGGAAACACATTTCCTGAGTAAATATACAATATCGCGTAGGTGTGGCGAATGCGAGAGGCCAGGGCGCACAATTGTTGAGACCTTCATATTCCAAATCATACGTCACAGAACTCCAGGCTGACTCTGGGCATATTTTAACAGATACATCGGACATTCGGGACGCATTCCTAGCATATTATGAACAATTGTATACTTCCAAACTTGTGCACAATTCCTCAGAGCGAGATGAATATTTTGCCGAGATTGCACTGGTATACATGGAAAAATATATGCAGGACTTCCTTGCCTAGCCATTTTCCACAGACAAGATTATTAGTGTGATTGATGCATTGAACGGCGTAACGGCTCCCGGCCTCGATGGTTTCACAGGTGACTTATATAAAAGATACAAGGATATATTAGCCTCGAAGCTCCTACAAGTTTACCACAAATCCTTAGAACGGAATCAGCTGCCTCCTACTCTCGGAGAAGCAGTGATTAGTGCTGTGCTAGTAGTATAGACATTTGTCACTATTAAACTTAGATGATAAAATATTGGCAAAAACTATCGCTACGTGGCTCGTCCTACTACTAGACAAAATAATATCCTCAGTCCAGTCCGGGTTTGTGCCCTACAGATCTACATCCCTAAATCTGCCCACTGTCTTTGCAGTCCTACATGGAATTGATCTGGCGACTCTGGCAGCATCAGTTCTGCTGGACACGGTGAAGGCCTTCAACTCCCTGGAGTTACCATTCTTATGGACAGTAATGCGTAGGCTGGGCATGCCCTTTGGGTTCTTAAATATCCCTGCACTACTGTACTTGGCCCCTACTGCCAGACTGCGATTAAATGGCACGCTGTCCCACTCCTTTACATTATCCCGAGGCAGTAGACAGGGATGCACCCTGTCGCCACTCCTACCTGGGTATAAATATACACTTGAATACCACAGAAATTATACCCTCGAACTACGGCACAGCAGTACACAGATTGGAAAAGCAAGTAGACAGGTGGCTAAGACTTCCACTCTCGATTGCTTGGTGAGTTGCACTGATTAAAATGATTGTCCTGCCCAAATTCCTGTATCTTTTTAACAATATTCCTATCCCACTAACAAATCTATTCTTCAAAGCATTATACACTCATCTTATTCAACTGACTTGGGGAGTTAAACGGCCCAGGGTCTGCTGGGTGGTAATGACACTCCTGTACCACAGAGGAGGCTTTGGAGTCCCCAACTTTCAATTATACTACCTGATCGCTCAGTGCAGCTATGCACACTCCTGGTTTCACCCTGACACCAGGATTCCTTATTTACGTCTTGAGGCAGATCTGGTCCTGCCGGACACTTTGAATACGGTATTACCCCATGGTTACCCACGTGACCCTACAGACAGTCAGACGGTCTCCACTACCAGCTGGGCCTAGCAGAAGCCGGTCAGAGTACTGGAGTCACTGGTTCTATACTCCCCAAGCCTACCTCTCCCAAATAAACGCTTAATTCCTATTACTGGGAAAAGGATAGTCGAGCGCAATCTCACTTTGTACGACATGACCACTATTGGGGATTTCTACATTGAGGGGCAAATATTTTCTGTTTCAGACGGAGATAGGTTTAATGAGGCTTCCTTCATGGACAAATTTGTGCTTACTCGCCTTCAATCAACACTGAGGGCCAAGATCCCTGGCTTTCCCGTCGAACCTGATCCATTTACATTGCTTTCCACAGTTCTCGACATTACCAATGGGGAACATCAGGTTTCCAAGCTATACCAGGCTTGTGTGGATATAATCCCAAAACGCGATGCTAAAATAAGGGCTAATTGGGAGGCAGACGTGGGCCACCCTATTACTGACTACCAATGGGCTGCATACTGTCTTCAAACCAAGGAGGTCTCCTTGAATAGCCGCCATAAACTAATTCACTTCAAATTCCTGCGCAGAATATATGTAACCCCTGAGATGACATATAAAATAGATCCTGACAGACCCCATTGTTGTTTAAAATGTAAATCCCCACACGCAGACTTTGTGCATCTCACCTGGCAAAATAAAAATGTATTGGCCCGAAATCTATCGTACCCTTGGGGAAATAATAGGCTTAAACATTTAACCTACTCCAGAGGTGGCATTGTTGGGGTACGTGACTAATATCCCAAAGGCAGCCCAGAAATTCACTGCCTTGGGGTTACTAATGGCCAAAAGAGAAATAGCACTCAAATGGTGATGAACAACTGCTCCGACACAAGGAATAGATGGGCAGTCTTGTTTATTGCAACATCAACTACAACTTGTATGCCTCCACTCTTCCCAGTACATCCTCCCCACGGGACATTTGGGGCCCTTTTAAACACTACACTTCAACAACACAATCACAGCCCACCGCACAGCTGGAGCGTGGAATTGTACCTGCGGGCATTGGCTGATCAGATAGAAATTGTATACCAGACGTAGAAATTTGATATTTCCTTTAGCAATATGTTTTTCCTTTCATAATGTTGTGAGGCGGGCACATTTCTTTGTCATGCACTGTAATGTCATAATGCCATTGTAATGGAGCTGGAAATCTACTGTTGCTAAAAAAGCAGCCCTTATTTCCAAATTAGGGAAGTTTTGATTGTCTAAAGGCGCCCTGTGTACGTGTTTTGCAAGGTACGGAAGAATGCATACATTTCTAGCAATATCAGGTAAACTAGCAGTAAATACTGGTCCATACGGTCATAAAACAGGCCCAGAAACAGCCAAAAAACACGGCTCACACACTGACCTTTCAGACCAGCCCTTCAGGCACTGCCAGATAACCGGCTTGGTCAGTCTGACTCACATCGGAAATACACACACACAGTGTGAGCTCACACACCCGAAGCCTCTAATCAAAGCATTTAAATCAGGTGTGTGGAGCAGACAGGTCCAAAAAGGCCTGATCAGTGCTATTATTTCCTCATTACCGCTAGTCATGGCATTCCATATAGATTCATTGCAAACGTAAATTAAGTGTAGTCAAATTATTTATTCTGACTCTTTCTGTAAATAAGCCTAAAACAACACAATACAAAGTCATCTCCAAAAATATGGTTAAAACCTCTTATCATAGTCATAAAAAACAATTGTTCGAGTGTATCACATCTAATGTGCGCACACAGAAGAAATAAACAAATACCTATTGTAAAAAAGATCTAGATGAAAAACTCCTCCCAATGCCTATTTATGAGGCATATTCTATTTGGACCATTTTACGCATCCGTGCCCTCTGCAGATAATGCGATACATTTACAAATGTTTTAGGGTTACTACAGTGTCTGCACAGCTCTAATCCGACTTTTCAACAAGCATTTGCAAGGCTATGGGTGTCTCATTTGCAGAAGTTTAAGCTATTGGCATTGTAAATCACAATGCCTTTTACTTATGTGTTTTGAAAAGCAACACATATATAAACGTTGTAATTTCTAGTGCCAATAGCTCAAACTCCCGCAAATACGAGGCCACTTTAGTGGTGGCCGAGCCCCTTTCTTTAGACGTCAGCTTACCGTATTCAGGTTACAGTGATCCGCATCGAAAAAAAGGGGCACTGGCACCATTAAAGTGAAAGCAGGACATGGGGTGCTTTTACAAAAAAAAAAAAAGCTTTCGTTGGTGAAGCTGTAACCTGAATACGGCAAGTAGCTTCCAAAGACAGGGGCATGGCCACTATTAAAGTGAAAACACGGTATGGGGTGCTTTCAATTAAAACAATTGGTTTCGTAGCACGGCAGCTAAAGTTAACCGTGCTGACAAATAAAATAAAATAAATGAAGAAGAGCGGCCGCGCTGGCATATTAAATAAATAAAGTAGCACAGCTGCTATACTTAGAGCAGACCGCACTGGCAAATTAAAGAAAGAAGCGTGTCTGGTATAGTTAAAGCGGACCACCATTACTAATTAAAATATAAATGCGGGCAATGTGCTGCTTTGTAGGAAAGTACGTCGTGGTGGAATAGGGGAAATTCATTACAGAAAATAGTGCTCACAGACTAGATAAAGCAGAACGTGTAACAACACAAGTAAAAAGTCCAGTACTCATGGGAGGTTACAAATGCAGACAAGGCGGTACCAAGGAGGGAATACTAAAACTATTCATGAATCAAAAGTAACGATTTAGAAAGGACAGTAACAGGAGCCAAGTGAAAAGATGTGCGGGAAAAGGTTGGAGCTTCAAGTCCATACTTGAACACAGCATGCCTTGAGGAGCAGCACATGCTCAACTTAAAAATGGACACAAAATTCAATCAGCATCGACTTCAAATACCTCTTTCTTAACTGAAGGTATAACGTGCAAAGAAACAGGAAAAGAATGTCAGCCTCACTCCTCCTTCTACCATCATACAGTTGCAAGTCTTTATTCCCAAATACACTCAAAAAAAGTTTACGTGCGTAGGATATAGTTTGACCATCAAGGTACTTCTAAAACTTCAATGTTGAGTTCATTTTATTGTCAGATATTTGGGGGGTAGTGAGGATTTCACCATACTTTGCTGGTTCCTCAATTTTAAATGTTTCCCGTATTTTTGCTGGACATGTTCTCTATATTTTTGTGCTATTGTATTGGGATCTGGCTGCAGGTGGACCGAATCCAGGCAGTAAAAAAATCCTTAGTGGACAAGCTTAAACCTTTTCCCCGCTTAGCAGATCTCTTAAACCACTCTGGTAAAATTCCCGTTCTGAATTCGACCACATTCGCTTCCAAAAAGAGGCCTGGCCAAATAGACCTAATCTACTTAATAGTTAAATTTCCACTCACAATAACAACATAAAAGTTGATTTCAGCAAATGACATATCTGGCATAAGAGTCATCCTGCAATTTACAGGTTTCTTACAAAGCCCTCACAAGTCTACTCCGTAAAGAACGGAAGAATCAATTTTGGGCATATAAGTTCCAATTGGGCCCCACTACCGTTATGTTTATCTTGCTCCTGAGGCTTATTTTCATCCACGGTGTCTCCATTTGTCACTGCTTACCTATCTTCTTCTTCCTACTTATTTCTTCATACTCTGCATTTGCTTTGTTCTGAGTTGAGTGCTAATGACGAAATATAAGTCCTGGGCCTCAAAACAGAGTACTGTTGACCCCCACTGGCACAAATTAAGCACAGTTGAGATGGACAATAGATAAATGTATTCTGACCTAATAATAGAATAAAGAGAGCAGGAATTACAGATCCAATAAAAAAATACTGGAGTAGACACCAGTGGTTACCTTTCCCCATTTCCTAACTGTTGGGTGTACATCTCATGTATTAACCTACAGAATTTCTAAGTTAAATGTATGTGCTTTATACAGTACAATGTCTTAAAAAGAAAGTTACAGTAGGGGTGGGACAACAATTCCTCTTTGCCTGCAGTGCATAGAGTTTCGCCTACTCCATGCTCCACGTTGCGCGAGGAGTTACGCAAAACTCAGAGAAGTGATGCAGAGAGGAGTTTTTTTGCTTGCTCCTAGGAAGATTTCTCAACATGGGCGGTTGTGGCATGTCGCAACCGCTTGTATTGAGAAATCTGCTGCAGCGTTGTGGAAACTGACGCTCAAGTAGAATGTCTACTCGATCGGCAGAAAGCAGCAGCGCCCTCCAGTTCACTGTGGAGTACAGTTAATGCGGAAACACTCCCAGCACTTAAAATCAGTGTGAACAGTGGAACTTAATAGACTCTCCATAGAGCATGGCAGAGTTTTTACAGCACTTCGCGGAGTTTCACAAAGTAGAACTCCACAATCTCTGCCAAGGCCTAGTACACAGCTCTCTTCTGAGTTGTTCTTGGTACGGCCTTTTTGTAGGTGGAAAGCTGTAGAATGAGTTGATGTAACATTACTTAGAAAATGTCTTCCAGAAGCAGAAGGTAATTTGGGACACTCTATACAAAGTCATTCTGGATGGATGTCCATGCACTTTGACAATATTTTTCAGGAAGCTGAGGATCAGCGTTTGAAGGTTTGGTATGACTTTGAAAAGACAAAGAAAGACTGCACTCTAGACAAAGAATCAACTATGGTAAAACAGTGTCAAGACTAGATCTATTAGGCAGATCAACCTTCAAATCTAGAGGCACTAAGTGCCAAGGTTTGGGTGGTACATGAAGTGGCTAATGTAACCCTACCAATTTGGTTTTCTCCAGTTTGGCCAGGATTCGTATGCCACATATCTCAACGTATTGCTGGGAATCTCTGTAAATATATCATTAATACCTTTTGAATAAGTCTGCGATTTTTATTTTTGTACTGACGCTAAGTGTTTGTCCAGAGGCACCATGAAAGATCCTCGGAATGTCTAAATTGATGGGTACGTTCAAGGGTCCATCTCTGATCAAAAAGTTCCTCCAGCTACATCTTTCTAGAGTCACCCCATGCTTACCTCCCAACAATGTCCACCATTTAGTTTTTGGGGAAGAACTGAAAGTTGGAATCAATTCAATTTGTGTCTCTATGATTAGAGTGAGTGTAGCACCTAAGACATAGGTCTTGTGTATTTTTACAAAACAGGGCTTATTCCTTTCTGTTGCACCAGCCAAGTCTCTATATTATAACTAAGTCATAACCTCTGATGAAAAAGGACACCTCAGTTGTTTGCACTTCAAGTATAAGCTCATTTTAGAAACTGAGGAATTCGATGATTCATGTACATTCCCACTGCATGTCATGTTTGCAAACAATGCCTCCATTCTTTAAAATGCCTATTTTAGTGCCAAAAGTTCTAATTATAAATCGTTAAGTTCTACTCCTCCAAATATAACATGCACAAAAACAGCCAAAGGGAACTGCTCATTTCTGTTGTGGCATTATGAAAAACTATCTCCAATTGCAGAGCTTGAAGCATCAGCTTCCCAAAAAACTGGTGTTTGAGGCTACTGAATAATTAGTCAAATGGTGTCAACTATTTCCTGAAAAGCCAAGTCCATTCAAAGTATCCATGAAGATTTGTTACCTTGTGACTGTGTAGTCAGGTTGCCAAATGACAAAATTAATGGCTAAACTACTGGTAAAACATAGGCAAGCCAAAAAGTGCTGCATATCTAGTAGTCCGCATGGCTAAAATGTAATAGCATACACTCATGAGGGGTAACAATGACACTTGTACAAATAATTCTATACTTAGTACCATATTTTACATTTTTTCTGTAATTAACTCTAATTGATCAACATGTATCCACCACTCAAATTACTTTCTTATTTTCACTTACCCAATTAACCATTAATCCTTTATGGGTTCTGGAGTAGCTTGCTACCTGCCAAAAAAGCGCTTTAAAGCCTCGTCAGGGGTAGTAAGGGCTATATAAATGCAATTATAATACAATACAATATGGGTCTACTAATCCGGTAAATTTGTAACATGTTTTTATTTTCCCTTTACAGTAATAATGAGTCAATCGGTGGAAATGAAGGGTAAGGTTTTCCTCTCACTTTTTTCAACTTTGGTAACCTGGTTATTATGTGTATGTAGAGGGGTCATCTGCTTATAACCAATTCCAATGATAGATTACAATGTATTGTCATTTCTAATATTATTCATTCATTCTCCCATTGGTCCTCCCATCGTACTGTATTACATCATGCATCCAGGAATCGCATCTTCAAATGCTTAACGGTGTAGATGCAGAAATGCATACATGTGTGCTAGAGGTTGATGCAACTACAGAGATTTAAGCCTCAACCCGTACAGGTTTGTAAGTGTCTATACGTAGTAAATCAAATAGATGGAATATACTTTGTTCAGAAATTTCTGAAAATTGCCATGAAGAGCAACAAATACCTACATTTGGCGAGCCCATATAGCCATTGTTGCTACTGCTGTATTTTTTCCATGCAATGCTCTGTGGCAGTTCAGCTTACCAGAACACTCATAATTACTCATAAGAAGCCCCGAAAAAATATATATTCAGATCCTATTTGCCAACGAGAAATCAATTCAGGAATATCATCTCATTTACAGAGACCATAACTGTTTGAAAGGCTTTTCACAAGATAAAATGTACAGACTACCTACTTTTTTTTAATTGTTCTATAATATAGCGTTAATGACAGTACTTAATTCTATTCCTACCCACTTTCCAAAACAGCATAATAAGGAAGCAAAGCTGTTTCTGCACCTCAACGCTATGAAACACATTTCACCAGTCGTGTCTGCCTAACCAGCCATCACTCGCAGAATTACATTCTGAGCCCATTTCAGAACTAGGGGCCTCATTTATGAAAAGTGACGCATCTCTGCGTGAAAACAGCGATGCATCACTTTTCATTGCGCCCTCCTTGGGACATGCTGGATGCGTCATATTTACAGTATGATGCATCATGTCGCAAGGAGTTACAGATACGTCAGTATTTCTGACATATCTGTAGGCGCAAAAATGACGCATTGCTGGAGTGTGTCACAAAAGTGACGCAATCCCAGCAATGTGTCCTTTCACATGGAGCAAGCCTCATGTGAAAGGGCCTGCATCAGTCTTACGCCTGCTGTGAGGCAGGCGTAAGATATTGACGCAATGGCGTCCTAGAAGTGACGCAGTAAGATCTCATAGAATTCACTGCATCACTTCTACGAGGCCTACTTGAGTGTTAACGCTCCCCCCTGCATACATTATACCTGATGCAGTTATAATGTAGCGCAGGGGTTTACAAAGTGACGCATCTGCTTAGATGCGTCACTTTGTAAATAGAACGCAACAGAGGGCATGTTTTACGCTGCAGTTGTGTCACAAAAAGTGACGCAACAGCAGCGCAAAACTGACGTATGGCCTCATAAATAAGGCCCACAGTGTCTTCCTTTGAGTAGGACTTGATACTTTCCATTAGAAGCTCACCAAAAAATCCTCTGTGTGACCAATGGCATCTTTCAGAGTACAATTAGTGGACACTCATTTTCATAAACAGTCAATAAGGAAGATCAGTTCCAGTTCAGACAACTTTACTGTTATACCCACTCCCCAATAGTCTTAAACCAATATTATAACCCCATAAACACACGCCGACGACATCTCCACAAATGGGCCAATTTTTTGCAATAACACTATGTGAACCTTCCTTAGTGTTCCTGTATTCTCCGGAAACTAATATTGTATATGGATGTGTGTAATTACCAATATACCTGTACTATACACACTTTTTTGCTTGGTTATGGTATTTCACTTGGGGCATTACACACTTGTTGCTGAGTTTTTCAACTCTGTTTATTCAATTGCAAGGGGATATATTCAATTGAAACTATCTTAAAATAATCCTTAAATGTTGGTTTTCTTTAGATTTTCCTGTCGATTAAATCATTGCAGTAATTTCACTTCCTCATTGTATACTTTGTATATGAGATCCATGTGAATGCTTGTTTAGACTGTGCTTTAAATATCAGTCGTTAGTGATCTTAAACCCTCTCCTTCCATGTGATTTATTCTTCATAACTCAATAGTTTTGTGTATTGATTTCGTACAGAAATAGGTTGATGTACACACACAGTGGCTAAGCAGTGAACATGTTATCCCTAGGAGAGTCAAACATGGATGTTTCCGGTTTCGCCTAATTTTCACATTCCGATATTCTGATATATCTGGGAGTGCTCAACCACCCCAGAAGGTACCATCGGCAAGTAGCCTAGAATCAATACCACATACAAACTCTCATTAGACATGATGTCTGAAAATATTCTCAATTTGTAGTCCAAACCTTCCAGGCTGATACAGAAAATAAAGGGAACACACGTTAGATCAGACAATCTCAACCTATTAAAAATAAGCACGCCCAATTGTAAATTCAAGTAGTATATTGGGATCCCTCAGTTAGAGCTGTAACAAAACAAGTTAACCCAAAGAACATATTTCAACGATGTTACTATTTACTAAAGCAATCAACTCTAAGCTTGATTCTTGCAGAATTCTTGTTACCTTTAAATAACTTATTTTTCAAATGGTGCTTCCAACCACAAATTGAGGTTCATCAATAGCAAAATTAATGTACTTTGCTCATTCAAATTGACAGCAAGAACATTCAGAATTGGATCACTCACGCCCAAGGTGCCAAACCCAACTCCCTTCACTGAATTGGTCTTAACATCGAAATCAGAAATCTCGGAGGTCATCATGTTAATCAAAACCCTTTTCCCTTCCTGCAGGCATCTAAAGTGGCTCTGTTACAATATTGGAAAGCCAGGTCTTGCCTTCCACTCTACAACATGTCAAATAGATTTCTCCAAAAGGGTCAGATATCTCAGAAACTGAATAAAGCTTCAAATTTCCATATTTGATAAACCTTAATGCTGACAGTGTGATACTTACAGCCTGCAAGTCGAATTTGACCCTGTCTTAAAGTGTCAGACGTGACCGTCTGAATTACTTTGACACTGTGTGTGTCAAGCTAAGGCACTGGCACAAGCCTGTGCATGCATGCTTCTTGAGCTTTAATGCCCTGACCCCGGATTCAGAGTAAGACATCACATTGTGATCCCTGCACAAACCCCTATTTATGCAATGACCAAGGTTAATAGTTGCACAGCCCCATCGCAATTTTCCATTTGTAAATCTTGAATACGAAACCTGCCAGAATTTAGGTAAAAATATGTGAAGCAATCTCAGTACATTCAGTATTGAGGGGCCGATTATGATGGCAGACGGACCTAAGTCCGTCCGCCACCAGAGAGTAGGAGAGAACCTCCGCATGGCCTGCGGAGTTCCCTCCTGTGCAATTAGGATTTGACCGCCACCCTGGCGGTCACATCCTCTATTTTTACCATTGCGGCGGGTGCGGCTTCAAGCTGCATCCGCCACAATGGTAAAAATGCATACATTGCATTTGTATGCAGAAAGCGGCAGGCACCGTGTGGTGCCTGCCAATTTCTGCATACCAATGCAGGGGGGTACAATAGGTACCCCCCATGTGCACCCCCCACCCCCTTCACCCAGGGGGCCCGTAACGGGCCCCGCAGTGAAGTTACACATGCTTTTCCACAGTGGAAAAACCGCCGCGGAAAAGCATTTTTCACAGCCCATCCTAATATGGCTGACGGTGTCTGAGAGACACCGTCACCATATTAGAGCTTTTCCGCCGCGGTTGTAAGCCAATCGCGGCGGAAAAGCTGCGGACGGAAACCAGGACCCACCAGCCATCCTAATGTGGCGGTGGGTCTTTGTTGGGTCTGCAGAGGATTTTCCGCATCCTCCGGGCCGGCCCGGAGGATGCGGAAAATCCTCCATCGTAATAGGCCCCTTAATGCCGAAAGCACAAGATTCAACTTAATATACTAATTTTTTTCAGGAAACCTCAAGATCTGAGGTGGTTATCGTATAGAGCATATACTGCACCCCACCGTGTCAGTATTTATAAGGAACAGTAAATACCTCACCCCTCCTCTGACCCACACATATTCAGTGCCTAAATGTGTTCTCTATTTAAATGTCTTCTCGTTTTCACTGAATCAATGTGGCCACATACGTCGAAGATATTGCCTTAAGTATGTCTCCTCTTTGTTAGACAATCACACTCAAGAAAACAAACATACCCCCCTGTCATTATTTGATGGTGCCACTAGTATCTGCACTGACCTCATACTGTGCAACACTTGACTGATCACACTGGCTGAAATCATTAGAGACTAATTGCTGATTCTACATATACATCCATGCAATATTGACCTGAAACTACAGTAGGGTGTTAGTCAGCCTGATGCACATGCAGAATTGTATTAACCTTATGGGTTCCGATATCATGCTCCTGGCACTGGTAGAGACCATTCTTTTCACTTACAGCTGGCCAAAAATGTTTTATACGATGTGTAAGACTGTCTCAAACTCATCATTTGAGCCCCAAGTTAATGCTGTCATATAGGGCAAATTCCACCACCTGCGCCTGCTTTGAGCATGCACCCATTGCTGCCCATGACCCTCGTGGTTCCTACAGTAACTTTGCATCTGGATTATTTTAATCCTTTCTACCTAGGCCTCCACCATCAAGGCATTCAACAAACTGCAGGAAGCCCTGCCTGGCTGCTGGGAGGGAGATGAAACACATGCCCACTGCCCACGAGTTGGTGGGCCTTGTCTGACAACTCACCAACACTAAGGAGATGCCAAGGATAAAGACCCCAAGCACCCAAGACACAGAAGACTCAACCATTTTGAAAGAGTGGTGGATGCCCCCTCTCCCCCAGGGCCTGAGGCACAGCCTATGCCTGAAAATGCAGCCCTCCTCTTGGTCATACAGTCTTTCTATATGGCCGGGAGGAGAGAGTGGGCGAAGTGCCGTCAGAAGTCATGCTACTGAGCCAGGACCTCTGCAATGTGGCCGAGCAAGTCAATACGGCGGAGTCACAAATATCAGAACTAGAAGACACTGTTGTCACACGGCGAAGGGAAGTCACTGAATCCCTGTCCACCACGAAGGATAGAATATGGTGGCTAGAAGACTCAGACAACTGGGCCAGCAGGAACAATCTTCACTTTGTAGGTTTCCCGAGGGAGCTGAAGGCACGGACGTAGCAAAGTTCCTTGACGAATGGCTTCGCTCTCTCATTTCGCAGGACAAGTTCTCCTTCTGCTATGTCATAGAAAGGGCTCACTGTACCCCAGGTAGACCCCTGCCCCCTGGAGCCTCGCCCAGAATGATGATAGTCCAATTTCTGAATTATCAGGAGAGGGACATGATTCTGGCTGAAGGTTGCAAACTCACTGCTATGTGGTACGAGAACTCTAAAATACTCATATTCCCAGACTATAGTAGAGAGGTACAAAAACAGAGGATTTCCTTTGATGAAGTAAAGGCCAGTTTGAAGGACTGCAGCTAATGTTCCCAGCCAAACTCAAAATCTTTTTTCAGGGGACATCCCACTTCTTCCTCACACCTGAAGAGGCTTGGAACTGAATTGAGTAACGTACCACCTTAAAGCACATCCAGGGGTCACGCAGGGACTCCCGTTCTTATGTGACAGAAGAAGCACAGCCTAAGACCAGATTTCAGCTTAGGAGCGGGAGATCGCAGCGGGGCTGCTCGATGATGGGTTTGACATGGCATGGCCGCAATGGCCTGGACTAGTCTTCTTCCTCCTTGGACTCAGAAGGAAGCTGGTCGCAAGAGAAGTTGCGGATGAGAGCAGGGAAAGTGGATGCCGCACTTCCTCCAGTCATGAACTGGAGCCTGAGACTCCAAACCCCAGGCAGCAGCCATTGCGGGCCTTGAGGGAGAACAGGAACAGACCTCCCAGGAGATGATGACCCCTGTTCCACCAGCGATGTGCTAGGGGCACTTGATAATTCATCTGTTGCCTCAAGGCGATGTGCCGGCATGACCCAGAGGGTTCCCCCCTCCCGGGATGGTGACTTTAGGAGAAACAAGATGACTCTTCTGGCCATGCTCTTGATTATTATGGCTCTTAGAAACAATTGATTAATGGATTCTTGTTTTGGAGTTCAAGAGACTTGGCTGATGGGTGGGGTGGGGAACTACAGACCTCTCGGAACCCCTGGCGAGTAGTTCACTGATTGGATATTCCATGTTTCACTTGCTGGGGTCAGTGTGGGAACGGATCAATGGGCAATTGCTTGGCTCTATTTGGTGTAGGGCCTTGTTTTATTTTTACTGATGGCTACTGTCTACAGGGTTATCCTCCATTATTACCAAGGTGACACACAGATGGGAGACTGCCTCACCCTGGGGCCTGACCTGAACACTCGCTAAGCACTCACATTCCAAGTCACTGATGAGACCATCCCATAGCCCATGCAGTCCCTCACTCACTACACCTTAGAGGACGGCCCTGACTCGGCCCTGTCATGAACGTAAACGACCTGGGGGACAAGATCAAAAGAGGGCTAGTCACACAATATATAAAGAGGCTCCAACCATTTGTAGTAATTTTACAAGAACACACCTCAAAGGGACACCCTGCAAGTTTGTAAACAGTGGAGCATACCATATGGTGGCACATGCAGGCTACACAACTGGATCAAGGGGATTCACCATTCTACTTCATAAGAACCCTCTCTTCACATCCATTAAACAATGGATCGACCAACTGGGAAGGTCCATAGGGGTGGGGGCTTTATAGGGTTGTCGAGATGTAACGCTGATTAGCGTGTAGGCACCCGCCAGACTCCATTCCCCCACGTTAGAGGACATTTCACATATTCTCCTGGAAGCTGGTTACTCCCCTCATCTAAAAGGTGGGGACTTCAATGATGCTTTGGTCCCTACCCAGGAGAGATCAGGGCCGACTCCACTGAGTGCTCCTTCAACCCCTCTGACCAATTTCGTAACCACTATTGGCCTAATGAACTTCTGGCAGTGGGCTCACACACATGACATGGGAATACTCTTATTTCTCGGGGGTCCATCTTGTTTTATCCCACCTGGACTATATACTACCACCTGCGGGAGAAGTGCGAGAGGTTTGGGAGGCAACTTATCTGGCCCGGGATATGTCAGAACATTCTCCCCTGATTGTGCGCATGGGAGGGAGAGGAGGAAGTGCACCTCCTGGAAATGGAATGCTTGGGACCTGAAGGACAGGGAGGTGGTGACTGGCCTCACAGTAGAAACCAAGTTTTATTCTATAGAGAATGACGGCACAGTATCCTCCGAAATTACCCTATTGGAGGCGTACAAGGCGGTTCTTCGGGATAGGGCACATAACTTAGTGGCACAGAAACAACGTCATGCGCGTGATGCCCTGGAATCTATGGAGTCCCAGATACAAGAGCTGGAGGGTGGACTGCACTCAGACCCGGACCCCACTGTACTCCGACAACTAGCACTCCTTAGGAAAGAATACCGCAGTCTGTCGCACAGTAATGCAAAAGCACAGCGGCATGCAACACTACATAAACTACATGATGCCCGAGAGAAGGCCGGTAGACTACTGGCATGGTTGGCAAAGAAAGAGTTTGAGACCGGATTGGTGCACCGGGTGATCGGGCAGAGTTGGGAGGTGTTAGAATCAGACCGGGATATCGCCAAAAAGTTTCCACACTGTTATAGGAACCATTACAAGCCCAGACCACTGCACTCTGAGTCCCAGATAACTGATTATTTGGATTCCATTGCTGGGCCACAACTGATTGTAGAGGCCCAAAAGGCATTGGAGGCAGAGATAACCCTGACGGAGAACCAAATGCAATAGCCCGCCCCAACACTAATAAAACCCCAGGACCCAACGGGCTACCCTCCAAATTCTACAAAAGATACCCAGATCTCCTGGGTCCCCGGCTCCTTGATATGTTCCAAGAGGCTGACCAGGAAGGAGCTATCTCCTCGACCTTCAACAGGCAACCATAATTATCATTCACAAGGCTGGCAAACACCGCTATTGAATATCGAACTCAAAATCTTGCGGCGTTCTTAGCCACCAGATTAATAAACACTATATCTCCGCTTATCCACACAGATCCACACAGATCCACACAGATCCACACAGATCAATAGAGCTTTATGCCTGGCAGATCGACTCATCACAATCTGAGAAAAGCCCACAACTGGATCAGTGAGGTGAGTAAGTGTCATACTAGCATTAGACACTGGAAAGGTGTTCGATGCCATGCACTGGCCCTTCCTGGAACTCACACTAATAAAATTTGGCTTTGGCCCTAAGTTTTAACAATGGGTCAAGCTACTATACCAGGACCCATGGCCATCTGCAAAAGTCAACGGGGTGATGACCACGGAGTTTGCAATAGGCTGAGGGACGTGGCAGGTATACTCCTTTTCTCCCATAATCTTCGCCTTAGTAGTAGAAACCCTGGCATGCAGAATCTGCGATCATCCTGGGATTCATGGGTTTCGCATATCAGACAGAGAAGCTCAGACTGGGGGAGAAACCATTTCCCTGTATGCGGATGACGTTCTCCTATATGTCATTTTACTTAGGTTGTCTCCTCCCCTAGTAGTCAAAATCCTGGATGATTATGGGCGGGACTCAGGATACCGAGTGAACTGGAGCAAGTCGCTCCTGTACTTTCTGCAGGGCAATGATGTGGCCCGCCCCCTCCCTCATCAGTTGATTAGCACCACTCTGGGATTCAAATACCAGGGAAGATTCCTGACTCATCATAAGAAGATTTGCCATGAGTGCAACCTGGGGAGGGGAATACACAGTTGTAGTAAGGATATGAATTGGTGTAGGGGACTCCCTTTTACATTACTGGAGAGAGCTGCAATGATCAAAATGAGAGTGCTACCCAAGCTGTTATATACTCTCCACCACTCATACTACTCACTCCCCTCTGCTGTCTTCATGGGGAAAGCAGGGGACCACCACACTTTCTTACGGGATGGTGAATACTCTCTCTGACCCCACTTCAGAGCAATACCTACAATGGCGGCATCGCCCTACCTGATATCCAATGCTATTACTGGGCCTCTCACCTAATCCTTATCAATGACTGGATTCATGCACCCCCCAGACCAAGCTACCTTCAGCTTAAAACACACCAATGGACATGCTGATCCTATCTTCATTATCTCTGCGGGGGGGGAGGAAGTTCGAGCCTATTTCCAGCCACTAGAGTGGCAGTTTAAAGTTGGTCCAGAGCAACGAAAGCCAAGGAATGGTATGAGAAGCCCAGCAGGGAAACAACACTATGGGAGGGGACATGGTTGGCTTAGGTTAGTAAACTAAAGGGATTTAGGCCATGGGAACTGATTGGGATTACAAAGATAGGAGAGCTACTCGAAGGGGCTGCCTTATGACATTTCTCGCCATGGGGGGAGCGCCTGAATCCTCCTACCTACGTTGTGCTGCTATGGAAGGCTCCTTCCTGCACACATCCTGGAGCTGTCCCAGAATCCAACTGTACTGGAGAATTATCAAGAGGGAATTGTTTGCAGTGATTGGCACTCCCCTTCCTATTGACCCTTAGTTTATTATCCTGGGAAACCCATGTGATGTTGATCTGCTGCGAACCCAGCTACTATCCTGTAACCTGGCTTTGGTGGTGGCCAAAAGGGATATTGCATGCCTCTGGAGATCGGCAGAAAGCCCTACGGTCCAGGAATGGAGAACTGCCATGGACATGTGCATGATAGCCGAGAGGGTGATATTCCTCAAAAGGGGCTGCCCCAGAAAATTCCATAAAATTTGGGGTGAATGGATCTCCCACTACTCTCTAGAAAGCCTGTGACGGGAAAAAAGGGCATGGCAGAGTGATGACCGTCATGATATCTATAGCTGTGTGCTCGTCTTTCATAAACTACCTTTATCTTTCTCCTCAACTGCAATCTGGATGGAGAGCTGTCGGAGGAAGGGGAGGGGGGACTGTTGCATGTCATGCATTGCATTGTTTACCGATGTTGACAGGGCGGTGGCCTTCTGGAAGTGTACTGATTATGTACTTATACTGTGGCATTGTTGGTTGGTCAATATCAATAAACATATAGGGCCTTATTTATGAAGGCCTTGCGCCGCCGGTACGTCACTTTTTCCCATTTTAAAAGTGACGCACCGGCGGCGCAAGTGCTTCATAAATGAGGCCCATATTTTTTTTTAAACTTCAAGGATTTGGAACAGTGCCGAAAACACTCACTAGACCTGCCTCTTCTTCTCAAAACTGTTTGCCCACATCCTGTGTGCTCTATGGTCTCCAATAGTTTATTCATACATCCAGCAATGTTTAAACACTTTCAGGCGTTGGTCTATTCATGTACAAGGAATTAGACTCGGGCAATCCCACCCTTTACACGTACTGCTTTAAAAGGACCTCTGTAAATGCATAAACAAATTGAAGACTAAAGCTATGCATTGGAGCTTATGGACTGTAACTTTTCTCCAGTGCCTCCTGAACTTCGGCAACCATATGAAACAGCAAGCGCCTTTCATGAGTGCCACAAATTGTTTTCACACTAATAATAGAGAAGGGTACTTGCACGTGTAAGCTTAACATCCTTTTGCAAATAGCATTGTAAATACAGCCACTGCCCAGCCTGAAAAGAGATCTACTACTGCTCGTGACAACGAACACATTGATGACTGATACAGAGTGGCTATCAGCCAAGATATTTTTATTACGCATAAAGTAACAGCTTTATGGTACTGCACAAACTTTACAGTGCCTCTGGGACATGGGATGCCCAATAACTGCCAATGACAGCAGTTGTCCTTTCCATAAACACTGCCATAATGTAATGTTAAATCTGACTAGATGCATTTACTAGTGCACATTCATAGTTTGTGAAAACAAAAAAGGAATTTTCGGACTTAAGCCAAGAAAGACTCAAGATAGAGCGGATGGTGCCCGCCCTGCACCTAAACAGACCACGATGAAGGCATTCAAGGGTTAAACCACAACTGTGAACAAACCATTAAAGTCCGACTATAGAGCTGATCGGAGAAACACGGATTACAATGGAGAAAACAAACAGTAACTCTCTTACTTATGAAGACAGACACAACAGCTCCAATGCGTTTATTTACTAGTTTCTAATTTTGGTGTTTTCGAGATAGCACAAGCATAGAACAGTACTGTGTGTGTGTGGGTGCTCCATTTGAAACCAGAGAATAATCAACACCACTGAACAGTTAGGCTGCACCTGACCTGATGCTAGACCTTTCTCAGTCTACTGTCCTTTTGAATCTGCGCGAAACTGTTCCATTAAAAAAAAAAAATGTTTGATAAATAAAGGATTCATTGAGCCTCAAGGAATTATTCAGACTGGAAAGCTTAAAAATGAACAGATCCTCTTTGCACAAGGAACTAATTTCTTATGTCATCCAATGCGGGTTCGCTGATGGTAGCCAAGGCTTCTGGATCCAAGCAATCTCACTGGCTGGCAGCAATGAAGCGTTTCGTTGCCTATAACAAGATGTCAGGCACCTAACTCTGTTTTGGAAAATGATTTCCTGGAGGTATAAAAGGGCATGGAGCAGTGGCAGCCGGCGTGGCTTGCGGGTTGAGTGGCTGAAACGCGGGTGTTGGGGGGGGGGGGGGAGAGTCGCAATGAAAACAATAAAAACATTAGAGTTAAAATGTACCTTGCCGCCAGGTCCAGCGTCTCTGCTCCTGCTCTCCTGCGAATGACTCCAGGAACAGGAAGAACAGCCAGGCTCGGCTCCCCTGACCAATCACAACGCTGCAATGCAGCTTTGTGATTGGTCTGAGTGCCATGACACAGCGTTCAGCCAGGGGCTGAAAGAGTGAGCATGCTCTCCACGCAAGCTGTATTGCAGCCTGCATGGAGAACAGGGAAATTGTGCATGACTGTTTTGGACAGCCTGATAGTGCTGACTAAACAGTCATTGCGCACTTAGAAGGGTTTTCCCACTCCTTCCCTGCTCTGCAGCCCTGCCCCCTCACGCAAGCTGCCGCAGCAGGAGAACATAATAAAATGATAATAAGATTAGTTATTATCATTTTCTTTTTTCCTTTCTTTTGCTCGGCCAAACCGACTCTCAGAAGTCTCCACTGGCTCCCGATCAAAGAAAGGGTCACTTTCGAGGCCTTATGCATTACACATAAGCTAATGCATGGCAAAGGCCCGCCAATTCTGAAATCCCTCATCAAACCCTACCACCCTAACAGACAACTCAGGTCTGACTCTCTCTCCCTTGCCTGCATTCCAAGAATAAACTGAGCACGATCAGGGGGAAGATTGTTTTCCTACAATGCCCCTAAACTGTGGAACTCTCTTCCGCTGTCTATTCGAAGAGAACACAACTTACTCACTTTCCGCAGGCAACTAAAAAACTTGGCTCTTTCCATAAAGCTAGCTCTCCCCCTCCCCCTCTGGAATAATAGGTTGTATGTCAGCGCTGGGACGACCCAGGGTAGCTACGCGCTTTAGAAATCTAAAAATAAATAAATAAAATAAATTGCTGCTGCAGAGTAGTGGGAGTCAGGGACTGTCCCAGACTATGTCTGGAACACAGTCAGGGACTTGGGCAAGGACTGGGAACTGGGTAGAAAACGTACACAGAAAAAGTAGTACAGCGCTGCTAAGATTCAGAAGTCGAGGTAGCACTGCAGACAGTGCTAGTTCAGCAACAAGGCAAACTGCTGCAGTTCAGGAACAAGGAATAACTAAAGCTCAGGAAACACTGGAAACAAGGATAGCAAATGCTCAGGAAGCACTGGAAACATGGGTCAGTCTCACCTGTACACAGCTACAATGACCAACCTTGGCTTGAAGGGAGCTGGGTCTTAAAAGAGCTCACAGTAATCACATGCATCAGGTGTGAGCAGGCTAGCAGCAGCCAGCCACAGGTGAGCTGAATTCTTCTACCCATCCTTGGCCTGCAGGGGTGGAGACGAAGCAGCTCTGGTTCAGAAGGCAGACAGCTTGGAAGCTCTGGTTGAGAAAGCAGGTAGCCTGAAAGCTCTAGTTCGGAAGGCAGACTCGGGCTCAGATTTCAGGAAAGCTCCAGGCTTGGGCTCAGAGGGCAGGCAAGCTGCAGGCTCGGGCTCAGATGGCTGGCAAGCTGCAGAACTCTGGAGACTCTGAAAGCAGCAGACCAGCTGAGGACTCTGGAGACTCTGAAAGCACCAGGCCGGCTGAGGACTCTGGAGACTATGAAAGCAGCAGGCCAGCTGAGGACTCTGGAGACTCCATAAGCAGCAGGCCAGCTGAGGACTCTGGAGACTCCAAAAGCAGCAAGCCAGCTGAGGACTCTGGAGACTCCAAAAGCAGCTGGTCAGCTGAGGACTCTCGAGACTCTGAAAGCAGCAGGCCAACTGAGGACTGTGGAGACTCTGAAAGTAGCAGGCCAGCTGAGGGCTGTAGAGACTCTGAAAGCAGCAGGTTGGCTGTGGACTCTGGAGACTCTGAAAGAAGACAAACTGATGGCAGAGAGGCACAAGGATGACAGATTTTAAATTCTGGGAATGGTGATAGCCCGTGAAAAGTAGATTCCCTTTTGTCAATAGTGAAATCTTCACAGTTCCGTGGCTCCTTAAAACACACTGAATCGCTTTCTTCGGGACGGCTAAGAATACTGCTCATGTTGGAGTCGATGATGACCAGACTCCCTTTACCATTTGACAGTTCACATGTCTTAGTCAGAGGAAACTGGTCGGAGAATACTTGGTGTTTGGAAAGGTTTTCAGTTTTCTCTATATTACAAGGTGTTACAGATGCATCAGAGCATAAAGTATTATTTCCTGACTTCCCCATATGTGGTATACTTGAAGGCGAGAAAGCAAACAAGGGGTCAGGATTTTGTTCCTTCTCAATGAGGAGGTTGGCTTCAGTTGCAGCAGTTAAATCAAGAGTGTTGTCTGAATCACAGGATATTGTCACATCAGGGATTACGTGGGTCACGGGTTCAAGTTTTGTCTGTATGTAATTGAAGAATCTTAGATGTAATTATATCCTGTGAAGACTGCAGATCTTTCTCTACAAGGACAGTGGTAGACTTGGAAACTTCACAACAAGCAACAGAGCTACACCTTAGATTTTGTTCAAACTGGCTATTAGCCGCCGGTGTTCTAGTATGTCTTTTCTCTCTTTTGTTAAACTGGTTATTGTTTCTTTGAATGTGGTATTTAACAAGGTCCCTTTAGTATCCAGGACTGTGATCTTTACTGGACTATAAGAGTGGGTAACTTTATTTGAATAGAGAACAGAGGTTATGAAATGAATCTGTTCTTTCTTTGGCTGTGTGGTTGAATATTGTATTTTACAACCTCTTACAGCAGACATGCTAGAACCAGAATTCTTGTTCAGTAAACCGAGTAGGGTATCGTTCTCCTTTTGCAATGCTGACATAGACATTGAATCTGGTTCAGAGCAGAAGATTAGTTCAGGATCTAGCAAAGAGATTTTGAGAGCCAATGAATTAAATTTTCAGAACATAAATGTCCATTTCACATAAGAGGATTTATTGTTTCGGGACTAAGGTTAACATTCTCAATTTGTAAAGTAGACGCTAAATGCCTCTCATTGTTGGGTACTGGTAAACTACCCTGCTAAAACTTAAATAATGCACTGGTGTGCTTCTTTTTTAATCCTCTTATTATGACACACCTTCAATATTTTCACACACAAATGTAAGAGAAAAATGGTAGCTAACTGAACGCAATGCAATCTGTCAGGGACTGTCTGGGGCTATGTCGAGAACACAGTCAGAGACTTGGGCAAGGACTGGGAACTGGGTAGAAAACGTAAACAGAAAGAGTAGTACAGCGTTACCCAGGATCACACAGTAAGTCAGAGGAGAAAAAGGGATCCGAAGGGAAGCATGTATAAGGGAACAACATGGCTAAGACTTGAAGGATGGGCACTCAAGAGGTAATCCAGCATTCAGAATAACTTCACCTAGGATGGACGTGCAGACATATATACATACATGCATATATACACACATACACACACACACACACAAGCACACACACACACACACGCACGTACACACGCACGCACACACACACACACACACACACACACACACACACACACACCCACACACACACCCCCAGCAAGGGAAATATGGGGTAAAGCACTCGGGAGCTCCATACAGTAAGACTGAGGCTCATTAAGTTCCTCACCCACATTTGCTGTTACAGATACTGACTGCAAATACCCTCATATAGGATATGCATGCAAGGGCAGGGTTTGTGGAGTTGATACCTATTGTGATGCTATAAATGTAACTCAAAGATAATACTCACAGTAAGCAAGAAGCACCCCCTAAATTGTCAGCTGTGCCCACGGATCCTGGCGATCAAATAGGAACACGCAAGGTAGTAACAGCAAGGAGGTATAACTAAATAGAAGCACAATAGACAAGGAGCTAGCAAGGTGGAGTGCCTAACAGGAAAGTAAGGAAATCACAGTGCACATTTGGCAGAAAGCAAGTAACAAACATACAAGGTAATTGAAGCAAGACAGCAGGCATAGAAAGACAGTAAACTAGGAACTGCAAACCAAGGAAATGGAAAGAAAAGCAGGGATTTCAAAAGGATATACAGAAGGGGACGCTACAAGGGTATACAAGAATAGTGCTGGTTCAAGAATCAAGAAAATAAAGTAGCACTGTAGGCAGTGCTGTAGCAGGAACTAGAATTGAGCAACACCTCAGTAGTCAAGGTAGCACTGCAGGCAGTGCAAGTTCAGAAACAAGGGAAACTGCTACAGGTCAGAAACAAGGAATGCTAAGGCTTAGAAGTCAAGGTAGCACTGCAGGCAGTGCTAATTTAGGAACAAGGGAAACTGCTACAGTTCAGGAACAAGGAATGCTAAGGCTCAGAAGACAAGATAGCACTGCAGGCAGTGCTCATTCAGGAACAAGGGAAACTGCTGCAGTTCAGGAACAAGGAATAACTAAAGCTCAGGAAATACTGGAAAGAAAGAATGAATGAACAAAGTCTTTTATCGCGCAACTTAGCCCAAGGGCATCGAGGCCCCAAAGCAGGTCAAGCAGGAAAGAAGGATAGCAAAAGCTCAGAAAGCACTGGAAACAAGGGTCGGTATTACCGGTACACAGCTACAATGACCAGCCTTGGGCTGAAGGGAGCTGGGGCCTAAAAGAGCTCACAGTAATCACATGCATCAGATGTGAGCAGGCTAATAGGAGACAGCCACAGGTGAGCTGAATTTCTCCACCCATTCTTGGCCTGCAGGGATGGAGACAGGTATTGAGCAGGGAATTCCAGGTAACAGAGTGTCAAACATTAGCAGGCTGGCTTCAAGCATGAGCAGGCTGGCTTTCACAAGACCTGGCATGGATTGGGAATGGATGTCAATTCCCAAATAGTGACCAAATGGATGGTAGTCAGGATATGTATGCAGGGGAGTATCTGGAAGCTCATTAGAACACAGGCAATTCACACTATGCACCCCTCTGGTGGTGGGCATGAGACTGCAGGGAGCCAATTGTGACTTTCCACCCCCTCCAAAAACCAGCTCCCAGAAGTGGGTACTGGATTTAAAGCCTTTGCTCCTAATTAGTAAGTCCATTTCCATCATTTATGTAGTGCAAGAAAGCAGAGGACTGCAGGAAAATTGTGATCTGGACGGTATGAGAATAGACTGCAAATTAACAGCCGCATTCAAAGCAGAACTTTGAGGAGGGAAGCACTCTGATGCAGGAGGCAGAATAGAATGGAGATCTGAAGAGTCCAAATCCAGTAATGGGGACTTAGGAGCCTGAATCAAAAGTGCTTGACATTTCAATGATGACAGGCTGCAGTAGCACTCTGAAATTGAAAGCAGAGTGACTGTAGGTTCAAAAGCAGATAACAGATTGGCAGGAGGCACAGAGGTCAAAGGCATGCACACCAGAAGTTCTGGCCCTGGAGGGAAACATACAGAAGACACATATGCAAGAGACCATGGAAGCGGGTACTCGGGAGACCCAGGCCCTGGAGGCTTACATGTTGAAAGTTTTTTCTCTGATGCTGAAGGTTCAGTTGGTTCAGTCTCTGAATGGATATGCACTGAGAACTCTGATGGCTGGCAACTGGAAGCACAGGGTCAAAAAGCAGGCAGCCTGGAAGCTCTGGTTCGGAAGGCAGGCAGCCTGGAAGTTCTGGTTCGGGAGGCAGGCAAGCTGAAGCCTCAGGCTCACATTTCAGGCAGGCTGCAGGCTCGATCTCAGATGGCAGGCAAGCTGTAGGCTCGGGCTCAGATGGCAGGCAAGCTGCAAGCTTGGGCTCAGATGGCTGGCAAGCTGCAGGCTGACGTTCAGAAGGCCTCAGGCTACCTGAGGACTCTGGAGACTCCAAAAGCAGCAGGCCAGCTGAGGACTCTGGAGACTCCAAAAGCAGCAGGCAAGCTTAGGACTCTGGAGACTCCGAAAGCAGCAAGACAGCTGAGGACTCTAGAGACCCTGAAAGCAGCAGGTCGACTGAGGACTCTAGAGACTGGCTCTGAAAGCAGTAGGCCGGCTGAGGACTCTGGAGAGTCTAAAAGCACTGGGCCGGCTGAGGACTCTGAAAGCAGATGAAAGAGAGGCACGAGGATGACAGACTTTATATTCTGGGAATGGCGATAGCCTGTGAACAGTAGATTCCCTGTTGTCAATAGAAAAATCTTCACAGTTTCTTGCCTCATTAAAACATACTGAAGAGCTTTCCTCAGTATGGCTAAGGATACTACTCATCTTAGAATCTCTGATGACCAGACTCCCTTTAACATTTGGCACTCAACATGTCTAGTCAGAGGAAACAGGTCGGAGATTACTTTGTCTTTGGAAAGGTTTTCAATTTCCTCTATCTTACAAGGTGTTACAGATGCATCAGAGCATAAAGTAATATTTCATGACTTCTCAATATTTGGTGAACTTGAAGGCAAGAAAGCAATCAAGGGGTCAGGATTGTGTTCCTTTTCAATGAGGAAATTGGTTTCAGTTGCAACATTTAAATCAAGAATGTGGTCTGAATCACAGAATATTGTCACATCAGGGATTACGTGGGTCACAGGTTCAGGCTTTGTCTGTATGTCAATGGCCCATCTTTGGGTAATCTCGGAGATAGAAATGACCTCACTACCAGAAAAAGAAAGCAAATAGATGTTTTGCCTAGCATTTGGGGTTCCTCAAAACTGGAGAGACACATTTCAGATGTAGCGCCTAGATGTAATTTAGCACTAGAAGACAAAACACCAGAGGAGTTAGAAAATTCAGACTTCAAACAAATATTTTCATTAACTGCACTGGGAGACCAGGTACTATAGCTTTTCCGTGTGGAATCTGAGTGATCAGCCACAGTATTATTCAAACAATCACTGGACCAGCTCTGAGGGGAACGCAAAAGAGAGCGCAAAGTTTCATTCTCCATTTCTAAGGAGACTAACATAGAGGTGGAGAAGTTGTCTTGTACAGGGGTTTTCGATTCCCACTTGAACCCTGAGTTATAGTTTTTCAACAGAGTCTGAAACATTTTACTCTCTCGTTGTAATTCAAGAATCTTAGATGTAAATATATCCTGTCAAGATTGCAGATCTTTCTCTACAAGGAGAGTGGTAGACTTCAAAACTTCACAACAAACAGCAGGGCTTCACCTTGGATTTTGTTCAAATTGGCTATTAGTCGCCGGTGTTCTAGTAGGTCTTTTTTCTCTTTTATTAAACTGGTTATTGTTTACTTTAAAGTGGTATTTAACAAGTTATCTTTAGTATCTGGGACTGTGGTCTTTACTGGATTATAAGACTGGGTAACATTTTTCTTTTTTAAATTTGGTCAGGCGTATATAAAACATATTACATTTGCTTGTTTATATTTCACAGCATTTCTCCGAATCACAGCTGTACAATAAGTAT
Source organism: Lissotriton helveticus (assembly GCF_964261635.1). NCBI lineage: Eukaryota > Metazoa > Chordata > Amphibia > Caudata > Salamandridae > Lissotriton > Lissotriton helveticus. The sequence continues at coordinate 658,036,829 of NC_136072.1, forward strand.
AAAACATCAACATTGAATAACAATCAGGGACCTTACTTCAGTGCGTCTTATTCGGTGAAGGAAAAAAAATAATTGTATTTAATATATTGTCATAATGATCACAGTTTCAGTGCCTAGGACATATCGTGTTCGGCTGTGTACTCAATAACAACAGGAATTTTAGGGCCATGAAATATAAAACGGCAGGGTGATTAGGATTAATCGTGTCCCGTATTTCTGGCTAGACAGTTCCATTTATGTACAGGATAAAAGTATAAAAAGGTGAGTATTGAAGTGTCTCTTGGGACAATTTTCATGTGGAGACAGCTTGCACTGGACTAGAGTCAGCCGGGAGAACCACATCACGTCGCCTGAGCCTGGAATTGAAAGGCTCCCATATGTCTCTCGGGCGAGAAGCTGTCGGCATAAGATCCCAAAACACCGCTAGCTAGCTGCTAGCAGGCAGTAAGCAATATCACGCACCCACTCAGCCGCTCGGGGGATCCTAGGGGCAACCCAACATGAGGCTATTCAGCGCTTTGCGAGTAGTAGCATCATGGCCACCAAGCAGAGTTTCTCAAGTGGGATTTCCCCCACATAACTCAGCAGTGCTACCACTGGGGTACATTCCTGCAACAACCCAGTAACAGCCTATATGGTGTCATACACTTCTTTCCAAAAGTCAGCAATAGGTGGGCAACTCCACGCAATATGCAAAAAAGCAACTGCTTCATGTTTGCATTTCCAACAACGCAAATCCAGATGCAACCCAAGTTTATTTAGCTGCATGGAAGTGTGATACATTCTATGTATGAATTTAAAATGGATAAGTCTTAACTTATAGTTCGGGGATAAAAATCGCAGCTGTGAACAACAAAAGGACCATTGCTCATCAGTAGGCAGTTCTTCTAGGTCATTTCTCCACTTGTTAGTGTTTTGGGCGCAGCCCAAGGGGTGTTCGTTTGCGTGAGGTTATATAATCTAGTAATTAATATACGATTTGATGGTGTGGTTAACAGCGGTTTCATTATATCTGGGGGGCTGGAAAGAATGAGTCCAGTGCCTTGCAAGTAGCTCGGAGTTGAAAATATAGGAATAGGTGTAGGAGTGGCACTGGGGTGTTGCCCTGTTGTTGTTGCTGTTTGAGAAAAGTGTCCTGTGGGTGTCCTTTGGGTATAAGTCGCCTAGTGTGGATATACCCATTCTACATGCCCGTGTAATAGAACCCGTATCATTGAGGAAAGGAAAATGTGGATGCTGTGCAATTGGAGTGGAGGGCGTGTAAAGCAGTGGTGTCCGTTGCAGTTCTATGATATGGTTTATGGATAGCTGCAGTAGGGGAGTGGGTTCCACTAGATCTGATTCGTGTGGCTGATATGGGACTGGATGTATCCAGAAATGGAGGAATTATGCTTGCGCACACAGTGCATAAAGTTCAAAGCCCAGGGCACACATTCCACCCTCTGTTAACGGGCGTGTAAGCAGATCACAGCTTACGTGAGGTTGTTTACTGGCCCACACTAAGGCAATCACAGTGAATCGTAGGGACTTAAAAAAGGATTTAGTTAGAGTATGGGTATATTAACGAATAGGTATAGAAATTTAGGAAGAACTCTCATCTTATTTATTTATTCATTTATATATTTGACGAGTTTTGTATAGCACTGGCTAGACCCGAAAGTATCAGAGTGGATGGATGTCGAGAAATAAAACAGTTGAACATTATTAATATCAGTTACAGTTAAACTTTGTTACATTAGTTACACAGCGAAACAAATAAAAAAAAAAAACAAGTCCCATGGGACATGGAGAGAGATTGGGGAGGGGACATCAGCAAAAGGCTGGTAAAAGGGTCCGAGTCAGGTCTACCGGTATAAGGGAAGGAAATATATCCGGGGACCCTCCAAGAGCCAAATCAAAGAGCCCAGAGGCCATTTAGGGTAACGGATTCCAAAACAACCGGGACCAGACTGACTCTCAGCGCAGGAGCACCTTGACTTTAGAGAGGGCCAGAAGCAAAGTGTGGTATATAAATAAATAATACCGGATCTATTTTTGGATGAATGAATGAATAACAGATAGCTCAATAAAATAAGAGTCAAGATTCGAGGTAGTAGGAGTTTCTGCAGGTTTATTACAGCATAAGGACAGGATCAGGACAACCTGCATAGGAACAGAGGTAACAGGGCCCAGCAGGGGAAAAGAGGCCCAGCAGGTGCTGGGGTTAGGTCTGGGATGAGCGCGCCAACATTCAATAACAAAACACACGCATATATACATAGCGCGAACACATAGCATTACATTGCAGTAGGCGTAGCAGTGGGTGGAGCAGAAGGCGTGACGCGTAGCAGTCGCGAAAGATAACAGTAAAAAGAGGTGTAACTGGGCGTATACATAGACATGTGATGCAAATGTAACAGAATATGTCATGAATGGGCGGAAACATAGGAGGGGGCTACCTAAGGAGCCGGGACCTCTAACCTAATGGTGCGCGAAAACTGGCAATGACGTGTTACTAGGAGAAGCTGGGGGCTACGAACTCTGTGCTAGGAGCAGAGACTAGAGTCTGGAGGGTCGGAGCGACATGTACCTAAACCCTATCTGGTATCTAATGTTTAGGGAACATGTTGATATAAACTAGAAGTCATGAGGGGAAAAGCTAACTTGATTCTAAGACTGGACCATGCATTATTCTACATGTAGTGCGTGATGAAGAATACTAAATGACCATTAAATACAGTATTTCTCTAACGTGGAGACGAAAAGGCTAGACAATGACGGAAACTATTGATACAGTTCAGTAGCTTAGGAATGCAGAGAGGAGGACTGAACTGATAGCTGGAATCATAACATACTCTTGGCAGACTCAGAGGCAGAGCCGGGCTGCACCGGGCACTGCGAGGCAGGAAGTAAGTGAAGGGTCGAGGATACAGGTGGGGGCTGTATCGCTCCTCAGCGAGGCTTTCAGGAGACAGAAGCTGAATCCAGGGTCCGGGCCCTTTTGAGGCCTGGAAACGGGGACTTTATAATGGAATAACGTGCACACTGAGAAACGTGGCAACATTACTTTACATAGGCCTGATATTCGTAGTATTCACGAGGACTGGAAAATGACATATCAGAGGTGGACACAACTGTAATTGCGCCTTTAATCGGACATGGGGAATAACATATGCATATTGGTCATGCACACATAACATATGATGGATGAGGCGTAGGGACACAGAACATGGCAAAATTTACTTTTCCACATTCCCTCCTTGTCACTACGTTTCCATCAGGAAACATCAATTTTCATGATACCATCTATCATTTCATACAGTACCATTTGCTCGTCTCGAATTATCTTGGAACGGGATTTAGAACGGGGCTTGGGACTAGGAATACAAGAGGTAGCACACATGCTGCAAATCGCAGGGCCACATTGTATACAGAGGCAGCAGCTAAATATGATCGTTACTGCAATACCTAAAAAGGACAGGACTTTCCATCCCCAGGCGGAAATTATATTCCAGAACCAACCGGACCATGTCCAGGTGCCTGGATCTTGGTGTAACAGATGGGCAATTTTATGGAGTCTGGTTATAGCTGAATAAACAGACGGCGCGTTATTTGGAATGAAAATGCAGCAACTAGATCCGATGACTCTACAGGCCCCGCCCCTATCGGCCAGTATGACGTCAAGGACGAGACGATTTTGCAAAACGACAAATCTCATAGCAGATTGTTCTTCGGTTAGGTTACCTAGAGCAGAAGCAGTCTCATTAACTACAGCTTCAAGGGTTCTTGTTAACCTACGGATTAGCTTACTATTCTGGACAGGTCCTACGAAGAAGAAGAAACCTTTATTGAAATCTGTATACTGTTCTAGAGTAGTTTCAGTATAATCGACAATTGGGGACTCCCTCCTATGTCTAATGTGTACTAGATGTGTGTTTCTGTGATAATCAGATGGGGCTAGAAAAACAGGTGGCAGTAGGAAGGCAATATAACAGGTTCCCTCCCAATCGAGGGGCAGACGGACATATGCGGTCTGACCACAAATAAAATAAGAATGACGTGAAGCTTTGAAAACAGATTTCCCACTGTCACTATACTGGATAACAGTAGTACATTCACTATGACCTACATGTACAGAACCATAACTACGGACACATAATTCGCCTTTGACTGGTAGTACTGAAATAGCAGGTAAGTCTGGAGTAGTATCAGACTGAACATTCAGGACCATGAAATTCGACGAATAATTACCTAAATTATATACTTCGTTTTCTAGATCTAAACCTGTTCTGTGGGGGAAACCTTGCTTGTCTGAAAAACATGTACTGTTAAGAAAAGACATATCTGTTGAGGATGACGTTAACGTGGACCATGCTCCACACGAACCATTATGTGAGAATGGATAAGGAAACAGTGGCAGAACTCCCTTCGGTGTCTGGAAAGGGGGGAGTCGACCACACACCCAACAATTAGTGGCATTGCTGGTCTGATGTGAATAATGTAACATACGGATAAATGTGTTGTTACGCATAGCGAGGCGGTATGAATATTCGTGAGGAGGCAGATCACTAAACGTGTGCTCTACTGTGGCATTAGTAGACATATTAGCATGAGGAACTGGAAAACACAGGAAAAGTGCGTAACTAGTGCAGGAAATCATTATGCTGAGAAATAATATGAAACTCAGAAAAACGATACATTGGAGTGAACTTCGACTGACTCTCTCACTATGGGGGTCTATTTTATACATGTCAGAAACAGTCCAACCGTTTCACCTAGGGGAGGACTTATACAATCAAACTGACTGACTTATTTTACTAGACCTGAGCTTTAACTTATACTCCTGCTGCGGAGTTTTCTCTAATAAGGGAGGGGTTGTAATAATGTCTTGTGCGGGACAGTCCTTTAAAACAATGTTCTGGCAATCTTTCGAATCCTGGAAATCCTTGGAAATGTTCTTGGAGACTGGTTTCAATCCTTTGAAAAGTTTTACATGAGAAAGGTGGACCCACCCCTTCCTGCCTTCCAACTTGACGGCAGTACGGGTGGTCAAGAGGACCTGACGTGGCTCCTTCCAACGTGGTTCCAGCGGACTTGATCTGTCAAAATTTCTGATCATCACAAGGGAGCCTGGAACGATCTCGTGCGGTGCCACCTCGGTATTGTCTGGAAATGCGGCGGCAACCTGTGAACGACATGAGTTGAGGGCAGACATCAAGGAAGCTAGGTAATCTGTCAGCATATTACATGAAACATCGGTAATACTTCGGGGCCTTGGAGTACCCCACATGTTAGGGGGGCGGCCGAATACGACCTCGTACGGGGACAGACCTGATCTGGAATGTGCGACCATGCGCATATAAAACAAAGCGACTGGCAGAGCTATTAACCAGTCCACACCTTTGTCTTTACAGACTTTTGCAATGCGGATTTTCAGGGTTTGATTATGTCTCTCTACGAGACCGGCTGCTTCAGGATGGCGTACACAATGGAACTTCCACTGGTACCCTAACAAAAGGGAAACGTGCTTCATGAGTTCAGATGAGAATGGCTGGCCGTTATCAGAATATACGACTCTAGGGAGTCCGTATCTAGGGAAAAATTCACGAACCAACTGCTTGGCAGTGGTCGCGGCTGTGTAATCTGGGACTGGATATGCTTCTGTCCACCTGGACAAAGCGCATACAACTACAAGGACATACTTGAAACCTCGACATCGCTCCATCTGAATATAATCCATCTGGAGGACCTCAAAAGGGTGGTCAGGAGGCTGGAAACCACCTTGTTCCACCGGGACACTTTTACCTGGATTAAACTGACAACATATCATACAGGTGCGGACTTTCTGCTTGGCTGCAGCTCGTAAATGCTTGTTGAACCAAATGTTCTGGATACTATCTAACATAGCTTTTTCTCCTAAATGTGCTGGACTATGTGCGGTATTGATAATGACTTGAACCATAGAATCGGGGAGAAACCATGTGGCTCTACCCTTCGTTAACCATCCTTGATCTGTCTGGACCCCTCCTTGTTCAGACCATTTCTTGATTTCATCGGGAGTAGCATGTAACTGTATATCTATGACATCTTGTGTAGGGTCCTTAACTGTCATGCATGTAATCAGATCTGGAGTACGTGTCTGATTAACTGGAATGTCTGGAGTCTGTGCTGTAAGCTTGGCTGTGCGGTCTGCTAGATCATTACCCTGGGAGATAATGTCAGTGACTTTCGTATGTGCTTTACATTTCATGATAGCAATAGATGTCGGTAAATGTATGGCATCTAACAGGGCTTGAATAAGGAGACCATGCTGAATCTTGGTTCCATGAGAAGTCATGAAACCTCTCTCCTGCCAGAGCACTCCGAAGTCGTGTACAACTCCGAATGCGTAGCGTGAATCTGTGTAAACATTAACCTTCAGGTTCTTGGCATGTATACAGGCTTGTGTCAGAGCGACTAGCTCTGCTGCTTGAGCGGACAGGGTATCAATACGGTGTGTTTCAATAACTTCAGTGTCAGTAGTCACTGCATACGCGGCGACTAGTTCTCCTGTACTAGTTCTCATACATGAACCATCCACATAAAGTGTCAAGTCGGGATCTGGTAACGGAATGTCTGTCAGATCTTGTCTTGGCTTCGTCGTAATATTAACTACTTCCACACAGTCGTGTGGGTCTGGATTTGAATTAACTGATGGTAACAGTGTAGCGGGATTCAGAATGTTGCAGCGTCTGATTTCTATGTGTGGCTGGAACAGTGTCAATTCATAACCTGTTAAACGTGCAATTGTCAAGTGCTGTGTTTGTGTTCGGTTTAAAAGAACTTCCACTGAATGTGGGACTTGTACTGTCAGGGAGTGTCCTAAAACTATGGAATCACTTTGTCTGATAGCTAGAGCTGTGGCTGCAACTGACTTGAGGCACGCAGGCAACGCCTGGGCGACTGGATCTAATGTGCTCGAAAAATAAGCACAGGGCTTGTATTGTCCTGCTTGATCTTGTGTGAGAACAGATAATGCTGTACCTTCGCGTTCAGTAACGAAAAGTGTAAAAGGCTTACTGTAGTTCGGTGTAGCTAGAACTGGAGCTTGACATAGGGCTTTCTTTAACTCGTTGAAACTAAGTGTATGTTCAGATGTCCAAGGGAGGACAGTCGATACGGCTGCCTCCTGTGTCGTTAACTGTATCAGTGGCTTGGCTAGAAATGCATACTGGGGAATCCATTGTCTACAATAAGAAGTAAGGCCGATAAAGGCACGTACCTCCTTCTGGGTTCTGGGCTGGGGAAGACTCGCTATTAACTGGATACGGTCGGGTGTCAACTGCCTACCCCTCTTGGACAGCAAGTGTCCTAAGTATACCACTTGCTGGACACAGAATTGAAGCTTCGAAGGTGACACCTTGTGCCCCATCTCGGCTAGAAAATACAGAACTGTAAGGGATGCTCGCTCGCAAGCACGGTCAGAACGGGCTGTGATCAGTAGATCATCGACATACTGGAGCAGGGCAGTGTCAGTTGGCATGTGAATATTGTCTAGTTGTCTCTTAAGTGCTTGACTATAAATACTAGGACTTTCTGTGAAACCTTGAGGAGCGCGTGTAAACATATAGCTCCTTCCATTTAAACAAAATCCGAAAAGAAACTGGCTGTCTGGATGAATTGGAACACTGAAAAATGCATTCTTGAGGTCTATGACAGTGAAAAACATGGCTTCGGAATCAATGGCTGTTAACAGGGAAGAAATATCTGGGACAACTGGGTACTGAGGAATAATACATTTGTTAAGCTCTCGTAAATCAATCACTAATCGATATACTGGGGGTGCATTCAGATCAGTACGTTTCATGACTGGAATGATCGGAGAATTACATACATTGGAGTCAGTTTCTACAACTACTCCTTGAGCCATGAGCTCGTCAATAATTTTGGATAAGGCTGCTACAGCCTCGGGTGGCAATCTGTACTGTCTGATTCGTGGTAACACTACACCTGGCTTGAGAGTCACACGATGGGGTGTGATTTGCATGTAACCTACATCAGTTGGACCTTGCGCCCATAAATGCTGCGGAACATTAGACAATCTTGAATCAAAATCTCGTAATACATAGTGACCCTTAAAGTCACGTAGGAACAGACGTATTCCCTCTGGGGAACAGCAAATAACTGCACCTAATTCTTTCAGTGTCTTAATGCCTAATAGATTTTCTGGACATGACTTAGTAAGTAACAGATCAGTAGTGCGGGACAATGGACCTACTTCTAGAGTGACTGGCTTTGATATCTCGTTAACTATTGGTTTTCCTGAAAATCCAAGGGAAACATTTCTTGAGCCTGAGAGCGGAGCCCCTGGAACTTCGGCATGACTAATTGTGGTCCTACTTGCCCCTGTATCAATCAAAAACTTTCTGTCTTTCCCTAATACTTGACTATGAACATAGGGACCTTCTTGATCTACAGGTATCTCGATGAGAGGCAAGCCTACCTCCCTCTCTAGGCTGTTTCATGAATATGACTGGTACTCTGGATACTCAGACTGTGCATACTGGTACATCTGTGATGTAACATGCTGTGTTGCAGCAATAGGCTGCGGTACTGAAACTGTCTGTTGTGCATTCTGTGGCTGAGGAATCTGTGAAACTTGTTCTTGTCTAGGCGGACGTGGTCTTTCTTTAGTCTTACCAGTAGCTATGTTATGTTTCAGAACTGCACACTCGTTTATAAAATGACCTGGCTGTTTACAATAATTGCAGTTCCCTTTAACGGGAGCTGCAGGATGACTGGCTTGATTCGGACCCCTCTTCTGACTGTCTTGAGGAACAGATTGTGCAACTAGCACTTTCATTTTCGTATCTTTCATACGTTTTCTTTCGTGTTCTTGCTCTTCTCTGATTCTATTCTGGTGGTACTGGAGCATCTGGAGCATCTGGGACGGAGTATTTGCTTGCCAGGTGCTTTCGACTTTTAAAACTCGGTTTTTAATTTGTGGGCTTGAATTCTCGACTAATTTGGTGACGAAAAGATGAGGGTATGACTCACTACTTGTCTTGAGACCACTATTAATACTGAAGCATTTTTCAAATCTAGAATACAAATCACTAATATCTTCATCTTGTTTCTGTTTACAGGCTGAGATTGCATCCCAGTCTTCTTTTCTCGTTGTCAATAATCTGGGTAAAACTTGAATCAGTAATTCTGGTAATTCCTTACATTTATCTCCAAGACCGGTACCTGGTACTCGTGCCTTGTCTTCAGCTTCTAGAGCTGCCCAATCGATCTTTTTCTCTCCCACCTCCCATTCTTTTTCCTTTAACTTTTCATACACCCCTGCGGGTAACAGGACCTTTAACATTTTAATGATATCTGGGTAAGTGTATTCTCCCATACGGAGCATGTCTTTTAATTCTCTATGGAACCCTGCTGGATCTTTGTCATGACAGGGAATTAATTTCTTCATTTCCAGAAGTTCCATCTTCGATATTGGAGTGTATACAAACACTCGTTGCATTACGCCACCCGCCCCTTGGACTGGGTGGACTTCTCGTAACGGATTCTGTCTGTCTATGTAGAATGGTTTACTTTCTGGGGGTGAGACATGAACAAAATGCGGGTTCAGGAACGTTCTATATTTGTGGCGCTGTTCTAGAATGACACTAATTAAATCGGTACCTAGACCTCTCCATCTATACTGGAGTAACTCGTTCAGGACATCGTGTAACGGACCTGGATCAGAATGTTGACCCTCATACAGAGTAATGAGGTACTGGATCATATACATACCCACCAGTCGTTGCTCGGCTGGGGGCAGTTTCAGAAACATTTGTACCACTATTTCGTCTGGAAAAGTGGTAGAATCAGTAATCCATCGGACTGCTGATCGGGCTAGTTCTTGTTCATGCATAGTACTTAATTCACTGTAACCGATTCGTGATTTCAGAATGTAATCGGTAGCTTGAAATACTTGTTCTAGAGAACCTTGTTCTGGTGCTAGATGATGAAAAATAGACTTGGGTTCTAGACGTAAATGGCGATCTGGAAATCTGGATTTTCCTACATACGCTATTCTGGCGGGATTCTCGTTCTCTTCCTCTTCAGGATCAGAGATACTTTCTTTCTCGCTTACTTGTGCTGCTTTACGCTGGTCGTGTAACCTTATTATTTCTTTACGAATTTTCTTGTACATACTCTCCATGGCACTGACGGTCTTGTGCTTACCCTCGGCTATATTATCACTCCACCTTGTCAGGATTCTCATTTCGGCGGGATCTTTAGACGGGTAATCTTGTTCTCTTATTAGACAATTGATCAGGAACTTTAATATCATGAGCTGAATCTCGGCTTTCCTTTGAGACATAATCTCGCCAATACTTTCTGGATCATCCCCTGTACGGATGAAACGATATATTCTGTCTAGATCTTCTTTCATATTTGGCAGGGTGACTAGATACTCGGTCACTCTCCTTACACGTAAGGAATATAAAACCATAGTATATTCGCCTGGAACTGGATCATAGACACATTCGTTAAGGGCTTGCCTGATTTCTGTAACAGACTTATTACTTTTAGGAGTACGCTGTGATGCTTGAGCATGTAATTCGAGTGCTGATAAACGCTTGTGTGGCGGCGGGGTTTGAGGAGTAGCTCCTCCTGCGGCCCCTAAACTGGAGTCGTCTACTGAGGCTCTACGTCCTGGCAGAATGGGAAATGGAACTGTAGGCTGGACCGGGGGTACCGTAACAGGTACTCCGGTGTCTGGAGGAACATGAATTACCTGGTTTACAGGGACTGGCGGAGCGCGAACAGGATTGGCATATTCGGGGACTGTGTCGTCCAGATAGGACGAAATAAAAATATCAGCTGCGGTCGGTTTGTGACGTAGTTTGGTCGGAATTAATGGTGGCGGGAAATTACTGGATGCCTCTGGGGTCGCTTTTGGCACTCCTTCGGCAAGAAGAGGATACATACCCTTAATAAGGGCATGCCTCTGTCTGTCTGACTGTTCGGCTTTGACTTGTTCACCTATCTCGATTAATTCTCTTTCTTGAGCTCGTTCTTGGGATTCTCTACTTAACTCTGACTTTCTGACTTCCTTTTCCGTTCTTCTATGCGCCTCTTTACGCCATAACTCGATGGCATCTTTCTGTGACTGTCTGGCTTTCTTTTTCCATAATGCTTCTTCTACTCGCATGATACATTCAGCATCCCATGTACCCGATACGGGCCATCTATACTTTTCTTCTAACTGTTTGGTATACTCTACCCATAAATCTAGATACATTATGGCGCTTATGCCATGTTTCTGATACATAAAATGACCTGGACTGTCCCTAGGCGGGACAGGAACCGCTTCCTCTAACAGACCCTTTCTAGTTTTTAACTGACGTAACTTGGAAAATATAGGCATGACTGAACTGTAATCTGGACACAATACAATACACAATAAAAACACGAAATCACATCGCACTCATACCACAACATTAAAATACATAAAGAACATTATAAATAACAGTTCGAACAGAATATTACCTGGAATACTGAGAACAGAAATAGAACAGATTTTCTCGAGAACGGAACAGACTAGAATTACTGGATGCACTGCTGTAACAGTACGGAACATACTGGTCCCATAAAGGGACGCATCAAGACCCGTATCCACCTAGGTGAACACTTCGTTTGTGAGTCTGGGCACCACCAACCCACGGACCAGGAGTCAATTTAGATTGGTCCTGTCTAGATACTACCCCAGCAATGGTACTCACCGGGCAGCACGGAACGGAAGGCCTCGGACGGGACTGGACGACGGACGACGAACTTCGGACTTCAGACTTCAGTTACAGGTGGGCCTCCGGATACCTCGGACCTTGGACTCTCGGCTTGGGCTCTGGTCGGGACTCGCCGCGTTCCTCCACCGTCTCGTTCGGATGCTGGACCGCCTCCTCCGTCTCCTCCGTGGGCCTGAGGGATACTTGAGCAGAAATATCTGCCACTGCGCAGAAGAGTTCCGTCACGACTGCAGAGGGTCAGGGGGTCGGCGTGGCTTCACCGACGCGTGGGGAAAGGGCAAGTCCCTATTCGGGCGCCATTATGTGGTATATAAATAAATAATACCGGATCTATTTTTGGATGAATGAATGAATAACAGATAGCTCAATAAAATAAGAGTCAAGATTCGAGGTAGTAGGAGTTTCTGCAGGTTTATTACAGCATAAGGACAGGATCAGGACAACCTGCATAGGAACAGAGGTAACAGGGCCCAGCAGGGGAAAAGAGGCCCAGCAGGTGCTGGGGCTAGGTCTGGGATGAGCGCGCCAACATTCAATAACAAAACACACGCATATATACATAGCGCGAACACATAGCATTACATTGCAGTAGGCGTAGCAGTGGGTGGAGCAGAAGGCGTGACGCGTAGCAGTCGCGAAAGATAACAGTAAAAAGAGGTGTAACTGGGCGTATACATAGACATGTGATGCAAATGTAACAGAATATGTCATGAATGGGCGGAAACATAGGAGGGGGCTACCTAAGGAGCCGGGACCTCTAACCTAATGGTGCGCGAAAACTGGCAATGACGTGTTACTAGGAGAAGCTGGGGGCTACGAACTCTGTGCTAGGAGCAGAGACTAGAGTCTGGAGGGTCGGAGCGACATGTACCTAAACCCTATCTGGTATCTAATGTTTAGGGAACATGTTGATATAAACTAGAAGTCATGAGGGGAAAAGCTAACTTGATTCTAAGACTGGACCATGCATTATTCTACATGTAGTGCGTGATGAAGAATACTAAATGACCATTAAATACAGTATTTCTCTAACGTGGAGACGAAAAGGCTAGACAATGACGGAAACTATTGATACAGTTCAGTAGCTTAGGAATGCAGAGAGGAGGACTGAACTGATAGCTGGAATCATAACATACTCTTGGCAGACTCAGAGGCAGAGCCGGGCTGCACCGGGCACTGCGAGGCAGGAAGTAAGTGAAGGGTCGAGGATACAGGTGGGGGCTGTATCGCTCCTCAGCGAGGCTTTCAGGAGACAGAAGCTGAATCCAGGGTCCGGGCCCTTTTGAGGCCTGGAAACGGGGACTTTATAATGGAATAACGTGCACACTGAGAAACGTGGCAACATTACTTTACATAGGCCTGATATTCGTAGTATTCACGAGGACTGGAAAATGACATATCAGAGGTGGACACAACTGTAATTGCGCCTTTAATCGGACATGGGGAATAACATATGCATATTGGTCATGCACACATAACATATGATGGATGAGGCGTAGGGACACAGAACATGGCAAAATTTACTTTTCCACAAAAGGGAGAAAGGATGCCTCACAGTTACCCTCCCTGCTGAAAGGGAGTAGGGGTCCCGGAGGGGTCGACAAAGATGCAGGAGTCGGGCAGGCAGCACAAGACTCTGGCTGGCAGCATTTGACAAACTCAGACACCAGTCAGTGCCATCAAGATGGAGGTCCCACAATAACTCCGGCACAAAATGGAGGAAACACCGATCCAACAAAAGTCTAAGCAAAAAATCAGAGCAACCCCTGGGAGTTGGACTGGGAGAGGGAGTCAACCAAAGGGCAGTGAGGGAGCAGGACAGGAAAATCGCCGGGTTCACACGGCTCATCAGAGCAATCACTCGGGGACATTCGGGGCTGCAGCGTCTTGGTCTTCACCCGCTGTTTTTTTAGAGGAAAGAAACTTGGGCGCCAAGCAGCAGCACCGGAAGGGGAGGCAACCACGGGGTCTGGAGAGCGCGTAAACAGGATACTGTCGTACTCACTCGAAACATCGTGGAAAGACCTTTAGGGAACACAGGGTTAGCAGCGTTGCAGTATTACAAACAACTTAGTCGGAGAAAAACTCCATGCAGTAGCCCAAGAAGTTGTGCACAGGCGCCCATGCAGCAGCCCCGGAAGAGGTGGGCAGCTGTGGGGTCAGGAGGGCACGCTAACTCGGAGAAGAGAAGTGGGAGCAAGCTTGTTGGTAGAGGGCAGCAGCGTTGCAGCAATTTCGATGTTGCTTTGTTGGGGAAAGCGAGACTCGTGTGACCCAGCCGCCGTCCCGGAGAGGCATAGCCGGATGCCAGGCAACCGTGGTTCAGGTCCGGAAGGCAGGTGAGGCCGGAGGGGTGCCCACCATCAACTCCTCAATAACTACTAAGGCAGCTCAACAGGACATTGGCAGAGTTAGATGGGATCCATGATCAGCAGAGTCACAAAGTTCTTCAGTCGGCGTGGGAGGACCGGAAACATAGTGGGGAACACAAAAGACAGTGCCCAGGCCCAGAAGGTAGGTGACAGCCGTGGTGGAGATGCACAGTCGATCTCCACTATAGCTACATTGGTAGCTCCTCCGGGCCTCGGCCATGTTGCAAGGGCTCCAGCATCAGTAGATAAAAAAAATTCCTCAGATGTAGTTGAAGTCAGCGAGTACAATTTCGGTCGAGGGAATTGATAAAAACAGAGGGCAAAAGTCCATGGATCCCTAGGGGTGTGGAGGGTCCGAGGGAAGAAGCATCCCGGGGAAAAGCCAAAAAGGCAATGCCTAGCCAGGGAGCTCCTGGCCAGAGCTCTTCAGCTGTCGGTCATCTTGGATCATCATCATCTTGGTGATAGCAATTCATCCAGCCAAGGACAAGGGCATGGCTGCCCGGAATTTCGACCTGGACTCAAGCCAGTTGATTAATTTACCAAAATTAATTTGCCAAATGTCATGCAAATCTCTACTCAGCCACACTCCCAGGTACTTAACGGCTCCATTTGCCCACTTAAGCGGGAATTCAAAATCAGGTTCCAGTGGGGTATCAGTGAGGGTAGAATGGCGGATTTTGACCAGTTGATCTGTATGCCAGACATCCCCCTGAACCGGAGGACTTCTCTCAACACTAGGTTGGAGGTTTTCATCCGATTTGCAAATATATAAACTTACATCATCAGCATACATTGATATTATAAGATTTCTGTCTGTAAAGCTCAGACCCCGCATATTGTGGTGTTGACAAATTCTAGCCGCTAAAGGCTCCATTGCCACTGCAAACAGCAGTGGCGAAAGCGGACATCCCTGCCTAGTGCCACAGGTTACATAAAATGGTTCAGATATTAAATTATTTCCTTTAAGTCGGGCAGTGGGCTTAGTATGGAGTAAGCTTATTAGTTTATATAATTGGGACTTAATCCTAATCTCGGTAGGACAGTAAATAAAAAAAGGCCACTCCAGGGAATCAAACGCCTTGATGGCATTAAGAAACACTGCCACGGCAAGCAATCTGGGGTCAATTTGGTGTTACATTGCAGAAAATGTACACAGATTGTAGGCTGTTGACTAGCGATGAGTGGTAATAGCGGCTGCAGCCTGTTGGCTATTAGTTTGTCCAGGATCTTGGCGTCTATATTAATAAACAACAGGGGTCTATAGGAATTCCAGAGGTTGGATGCTTTGTCTGGTTTTCAAAGGGAGATGATTGCTGCCTCGCGCATAGTTGGAGGAAGAATTACTGTTTCTATCGACTCCTGATATACATCCAACAAACAAGCACTATCTCCTCTGCGTAGGTCTTGTAAAATGTCGTGGTCAGGGCATCCAACCCGGGCACTTTCTCGCCAGGTAAACTATTTATAACCTGTGTAATGCCCTCTAATGAGAAGGCCACATCCAGGTCATCTTTGTGAGCGTCAATCCGCCAGAGTTGCTCAATTGATTCTAGCTAGTCACTGAGATCTGGGGGGGAGAGCATTCTGTGCCGCTGTATAATGAAGAGTAATATTTAGTGAGGTATGTATTTGCGGCCTCTTGACCTCTGAAGGGGGTATCGTCCCCATCCAGTAGCTCGGCTATATAGATGGGAGAAATACGGTGTCTGAGTGCATTAGCAAGGGTTTTTTCTGGTCTTTCACCCTCCCCGTAACTGCGTGCCCTGGAGTGTTTCCCTAAGTATCGAGTTTCCCTATCTGCCTCTTGTTCAAATTCTGTGATTTTCCCTCTTATGGTTGCCTGGTGCATAGGGTCACTGGTCTGAAAAAACAATTGTTCCGCTGATTTAATTTTTTGTTCAAGTTTTACAATCGTTGACCTAATAGACTTTAACACCCATGATTGGGTAAATACACCCAAGTTCAGACTTTGTCGTGTTGGAGGTCGTTCCTTTCGACTGTTGGCGGCTAAACTGTGGAACTCCTTGCCTGTATCTATCCGTAGTATCGATGAGCTTTTCCCTTTTCGGAAAGCCATTAAAACCTATCTCTTCCCTTTGATCTAAGGTTTTCTCTCTCTCTGTTTCGCTGTTTCGGTACAATGATACGGTCAGCGCCGGGACGGCCCTTAACTGGGGCAGCTGTGCGCTCAAACAAACCTGTAACATAACATTACCTGTAACATTGTTTTGAAATGCAAGCCCCTTGAATCACCACCTTGAATACTTCCCATAATGTCGAGACTGAGTCCACCAAACCTTTGTTAGTCGCAAAATAGTATGTAATGTCAGCACTTATCTCCTCTTTGAATTTGGTATCCAGTAGCGCGTGTGGTGGTAGGTGCCAACTGATTGCACGGGGTAGTGTTAGCGGCACCTTCCAGTGTAGCATAACCGGTGCATGGTCGGAGAGCGTGCATGCTAGATATAGGGTAGCTATGCTCCACAACGTAATATCGCATGTTACTAGCCGGTAGTCTATCCTGGACCAAGCATTATGGTGGGAAGCAATACATGTCCCCTTCTGATGGTAGGGTGCCAGCTGCGCCAGATGTCAGTAAGACCATGATCAAGAATAATTTCATTTAGTTGTGGAGTTGCCTTGAGATGTGGTTTGCGAGCTGTTTCGACTCTGTCCCAAACACTGTTCAGAGTAACATTGAAGTCCCAGCCCCAAATGATTGTGTCTCCCCCTAGCACTAAAATCTTAGCCCATACAGTGAGAAAGAATTGTGGGTCATCCACATATGGACCATATATCGCCACCAATGTGACCTTAGTTGTCATAAGGGTACCCATTGTAATAATATGGCATCCTTCAGGGTCTGTCTGTACGTGTATGGTTGACCAGCCAAGACCATGCCTGATCAGTATCGAACCCCCCCTAGCGTAGTTAGAGTATGGGGCCGAATGTATCTCTCCCCAGTATCTATTTTTTAGTTTTGGGTCAGAGTTATATTTCAAATGAGTTTCTTGAAGGAAATAAATGTCAATTCGGTGTCTACTTCAGTATGTGTGGATCCACCATGCTTTCTTAAAGTCATTAAGCCCACAAACGTTCCAAGTAAGAAATATGGTCTCAGACAATGATCAATACATAAAGTGTGTGATATGTACATTTGTAAGAAAATCGCAGCAAAGGACAACATAAGTCGAAAAAATAGTCAGTGTTACCAGATTGACACTTAGTGAAAAAACAAAAGCCAAAATGATCATTAAGAGAAACAGAGGTGCTGTACACTTCAGATACAAACTTTGCAGCTAAGGACCATTTGCCTGAATATACCATGGATCCCCTAGCCCCTCCCCCACCCACATCAACCTCCGAATTAGGTTGTGACTTACAATGCAGAACCCTTCTAATAAAACAAAATCACATGGGGATCTCCATGTGGGGCATGGGACGCCGGCTATAACCTGCCGAATGGCAGGGTCACCAGGCTATGGCATGTGTTTTGGAATCTGCCATAAGGAAGAACTTACGTGAATTTAGAACCATGAACAATAAATCACATTCTATAATGGACTTAATATCTAGCAACATTTTCCTAATTCACACATTAATAACTACCTAGTGTATATCTATGCAGAGTTACGCAATCAACCTCTCAGTCATTGTCGCTTAGGTTCTGTTCTGTTGCAGTTTGTTGAGAGGAATGCGAGGGCGACTTCCTTGCACCTATGTGTTTGGCGTATTTGAGGGCCGACTTAGCATCTATGAAGAACTGTGATTGTTCGTTGAACGTGATTTTAAGTTTAGCCGGATATAGCATAGCGTAGGAAAGGGAGGTGTTCTGTAATATGCATTTCACCGGTCACAAACTCCCTGTGCGCTGCCTGAACAGAAGGAGTATATTCAGGAAAGAAAGAGAGTAAATTTCCTTGATGCGTTATAGTACTCTTGTCCCTGGCTGCATTGAGAATTGCATCCCTGTCCCTATAGTTCAAGAGTTGTTCGATTATTGGTCGTGACGGTGCCTCTGGTGGGGGTCTATGGTCCAATGAACTATACGCTCCTCTCAACTGTCTTCACTGGCAAGAGTGCAGGCCCAAACAGATTGCGCAGTAAATCTTCTATATATGGTTTCATTCTCAGAATGGCAGTTGATTCCGGCAGCCCAATAATGCGCAAGTTGTTGCACTGAGAGCGTGCCTCAAAATCCTCGTTTTTAGCAGTGATCACAGCGAGTACCTTTTCAATGTTTAGGATGTGCGTTTTGGATTCTGCACTAGCATCCTGGGTGCCCGATAATCTGTTTTGCAGAGTATCCAGCCGGCCCTCATGAACATCCACACAATTTTTAACTACATCTAGACTTGCGGTAAGAGCGTCTATCTTACTGTCCACTGTTTTTATGCTGGAGCGCACATCTAGCAGTATAGACCGGAGATCTTCTTCCTGTTGCTCTTCATGCTCTTTGGGACCCTGGGCGGCATGCAGTTCAGTTCCTGCATCATTGGTACGGGTCAGGCGCTTGCTCTCGAAGGCGAGCTTCGCCTGTTTGGGATCAGTCTTCTCCATTTTAACTGATGATGCTGACACAATGTACAGCAATCGAAAAGTAAATCAACCAGAGGCCAAAACGTGATAGCAACATTACTGCGGTGGAGTCACTTATACTGGATTTACATCTGTTGCTGCATCTGCTGCAGCAGTGCGTGCCATGCAGGACACAGAATATGCAGCAGATTTATGCCAGTTGGTTAGATCACTCCCCACTCCTCAATGGGGGTGAGAGTTCACGATCATGCGAGGGAGAGTGTAGCAAAATGGTGTGCCAGGCGCTGACTTTCACCCAGGCTGTCCTAGAAACAGCAGTACCCACACCCCCCAAGCCAGCCCCCTACGCCCATTATACTTGTGTGGGGCACTTGAAAGGGACGGCAAAGGTCCACTAAGCTCTCACGCCTGCCCTGGCTCCAACCAAGCACCACAGCACCGCAGTGCTCAGTGCAACTAGGGCCCCAAGATGCGCGGGCCCTGCTATGCCTCCTATGATCACGCATCCCCCAAGGTGACTACCACCAACCGGGGACTCAGTCTGAACAGCAGGAGCACGTGCAGCCCCGCACCCACCTGAGCCCCCGGCCCGCACTCACCACAGCCAACAGCAGACTCCGGGCTCCCCGCTCAGTAATCCAGCTTGTCCGGTGTGTCTCTCCTGCACCAGCTTCCTATGTAATCCAGCTGTTGGCTCCCTACCTTCCTGGCCCGACAACACGGCCCATGAAGACACCGGTGTTCTCACCCTTGATTGCAGCACAGCACGTCTGTTGGGTAAAGGGTAGCTGTAACTTCCTGCAAAAGTATCACTGGAACGCTTTTGGCTCCTTCAGCCTGTAGTGTCTCGCAGCTAAGTACGCTGGTGACTCTCGGAGCCTCAGTAGTTCACCATTGCAACTGCGCACTTTAATTTCATGCACGGCCGTTACTTCTTTCCCATCAGGTTGCGGCCAGTCGGGTTGTGCAACTCGGTGGTTACACCGCCTCCAGTCTCCAAAGTTTGCACAGGGAATGCGCCTTGAAGTGGCAGTAGGTTCCGGTTCTCGATAGCGGCAGATTCCGGGTGAGAACAGCAATTATGATGGATAGTTGAGCCTGGTTCTGCGGAGCCCCTTCAATAGGCAACCATTCTGCAGTGTGTCGTACCCACGCCCCCTTAGGACTGGGTATCATTATTTGAATGGAGAGCAGAAGTTGTGAAATTAATCTGTTCTTCCTTTGGTTGTGTGGTTGAATATTGTATTTTACAACCACTTTTAGCAGACATGCTAGAATCAGAATTTATGTTCAGTAAACTGAATAAGGTATCATTCTCCTTTTGCAATGCTGACACATACATTGAATCTGGATCAGAACAGAAGATTAGGTCAGGACCTAGCAAAGAGGTGTTTGAGAGCCAATGAGTAAAATATTCAGAATGTAAATGTCCATTTTTTCATAGGAGGATTTATTGTTTCAGGGCTAAGGTTAACATTCTCAAATTGTAAAGTAGACACGAAATGCCTCTCATTGTTGGGCACTGGTGAACTACACTACACAAACTTAAATGATGCACTTTTTTAAACCTCTCATTATGACACGCCTTCAATATTTTCACACACAAATGTAACAGAAAAATGGTAGCTAACTGAACGCAATCAGTCAAGGACTCTCCCAGACTATGTTGGGAACACAGTCAGGGACTTGGCCAAGGACTGGGAACTGGGTAGAAAACGTACACAGAAAGATAGTATACTGCTGCCCAGGATCACACAGGAAGTCAGAGAAGAAAAAGGGATGCAAAGGGGAAGCCTGTATAAGTGAACAAGATGGCTAAGACTCAAAGGATGGGCACTCAAGAGGCAATCTAGCATTCAGAAGAACTACACCCAGGATGGACTTGCAGACGTATATACATATATAATTATATGAGATGATGCCTCACATAATAAAAAGCTGCAGTTTTAGTTTCAGGGTTCACAAATTGTGGGTGACAGTCACAAACCCCAAATCAGGAGCTCACATGTTTTGGAAAATGGCTTTTAAAAAAAATCTCAATAAAGAAAATGTACAGAACAACTATGCCTGGCACAGATCATGCACAGTGAGCATCGTGGACAAGGGAAGGAGTTAGACCCTGCACCAAACCCTTGTTGCATTGCCAAAAGAAGTGGATGTGAACATTTTAAGTAATCTGATAAATCAGTGCATTTGGGTAAGTCATTTAAATGACTAGCAAATCACTAATGGACTCATTATTAGTTGCATGTTTGGTGCAAGATTACCTGGGGCTAGAAATAGCCATTTCCAGCTCATATCCCCACACTCAGAATGGCGTTGACAAGTAAATGACCCTGGGATGGGCAATAAAATGAAGACCCAGTCAATTTCCACGTGTATTGTCAGTCCTGATTCTACATCCAATAACCACCTCTGTTTCAATCCCATTTACCACGTGCTCTGAACAGCTGGTAAATGGGATTTGTGGATTACTATGGGTCATGGGCACGGGGTTGTTAGGTGTCTGGGGTTTGGTGAGCGTTCTGTGAAGCTGGGGAACACTGTTAGCTCCTCCAGTTGTTCTGAAGGGGTCAAACATGGTTGGAATGTCACTGTGTCCGCAGTCCCTGCCCCTCTCAAAATGTGGTTTTGGAAGCTGCAGAAAGATTGTTTGAAATTTAGTTTCTAAGAATTTTGTCAAGTCTGAGATTCAAAATAAATACAATTTTACATTTTCTTGGTTTTTAAAATGTATAGTGATGTAGGGCCATTGAAGTACTCTTGATACGAAATATTGGGCTCTATTCCCAAAGATTGGTCTGTAACTTACTTGCCCTTGGAGTACTCCTGGCTTAATACTTAATTCTAGGAGTAAGCTAGGAGTATCCTGGCCTACTTTAGAAATGCACAGGTAAATCAGAAAAACAAGACAAACAAGTTGCACCAATCTACCAAACAAATCTTGATTAACTCATCCCCTTGTTGCTTAATGCTCAAGCTCAACTTAACGGAGTTAATATGTGACGTAGTCTAATCTTATCAGAGGGAATGCTGCTAAATTGTAGAGTAAGTGATAGTCATAAAAGATGTTTATATCTGTATTAGGATTACAATGAGTGCAGG
This sequence comes from Lissotriton helveticus, assembly GCF_964261635.1. Lineage (NCBI taxonomy): Eukaryota > Metazoa > Chordata > Amphibia > Caudata > Salamandridae > Lissotriton > Lissotriton helveticus. Next base: position 658,058,607 of record NC_136072.1, read on the forward strand.
GATTGAAGTGAGCCAGAATACATTGTATTTTACGTTATTGGAATGGCTGATGTATGTTTAAGATCTTTTTTCTTTATTTTGTGTGTAAGAATGTTTTTGTGAATGTTTTATGCCATTGCATATAGACAAGCATAATAATTGTAATTTAAGAAATAAATTAATGAGATAAAAATTAGATAAACATTGTAATTTAAATAGTGCCTATAGGATTGTAATCATTCCTAACTCATTACATAACTGACTGCACATTGCTATAGATCATTTATAAGTGTTTTTTAATTAAATGATGAGTACATCCTAAAATTGCTTTAAAAACTGTTTCTAAAGTTTAGTGTCACACATATCCACCTTACTTTCAAATTATTTTGTCTAAGATTAATTACACCTTCTGACAAAATAGCTGTATGCTTAAAAATTAGATTTGCTTTTATTGAACGCTGACAAATTAGCCATAGTGTCATGAAGGCCTATTCCTGATATTCCTGCAAAAATAAAAATTAACACTTTATTAGTTAGACCAGTTTAATGATAATTTCAATCGTTTTATATAAAACAAAAAATGAGGCAACAACAAAAAACAACAAAATATGTTATCATTAACATCTGAAATATACAAATGTCTGTATTCTTTTTAATTGAACAACCATTATGTGATGTCCTCTCAAAGAAGAGCTGGAGTCAGCTTCAGGTTAGAGGTGTGCTTTATTAAGCACCTTCACCAATGACGACACATGAACATAGCATTTTTATGCAAATCATTAGCCACTAGACCACTCCCATGATTGATAACAGGAAATTCTTTAAGGCCAGGAACAATTGCCACTCAGCTTTTGATCCAGATGCGACCGTCATGTGTTTTTACATCATTTTAAAAACATTTCAACACCTCCAATCTCCTGGTGAACTTTGACCAATCCTTACACTTTTGTGGTGCTTTTACTTTTACAAAGTCCCCTACTCTAATAGACATATTGTTCACATTTTTAGATGAGTCAAACATCTCTATCCTCTTCTTCTGAGCAGCTAACTTATTGTTTTTCCACTCACCAACCGTATTGTCCATGCACCCTTTTGACCAATGCAGCCAGCCAGAAATTACCCTGGTTGAAGGTGCCCTTCCTTTGAACAATTCAAATGGAGTATTTACCAGTGGTTGTGTGTGGTGACATACAATATCCAGATAATCTTTTTGATAACTCATCCTTCCAGTCTAAGTTATTGATTCTTGCCAATTGAATGCCTCTCTTAAGTGTCTTGATCACTCTCTCAATTGCACCATTGGTATCAGGATGATATAAAGCAGAGGTTTTGTGCACAATTCCTCACCCATTCAAATGATTTTCCTTCTCTCATGAACAAAAATGTACACCATTATCTGTTAGCAAGTAACGTGGAAAACTTTTGCATCTAAAAATATTTTCACAAAATGTTATCACTGAGGAGGAAGAAATATCATGAACACACGACACCTCCACCCATCTTGAGTACAGATCCATAAGAACTAAGACATGGGTGTGGCATGCTCTCCTCCCACTGGTCCCAAAATATCCATGGTAACTTCCTCCCAAGGATATTTAGGTAGTGTCCTTCAAACCGTAGGTGTCTGACTGGATCTCAACAGCTTGTTACTACAGGCACACTCTGTACAGTCTCTGATCATGTGCTCCACATCATGATCCAGGCCAGGCCACCAGAAATCTCTTCAAAGCCTTCCCTTAGTTTTACGATGCTCATGTGGCCTTCATGAGCTAATTGTAATATCCTTCTTCTCAATTTCTCAGGTGGAATTAATCTTGTGCCTCTCACGAAACAACTCTTATCCACTGCAAGCTCATCCACAATTTTCTCCCAACCTCATTCGCACTCCTTCAGCTCAGTACTGCTCCTCTTACCTGAACTGACAAGATTCCTTACCTTACACAAAACCACATCCTTATGCAGCTCAGCTAACCAATACACGGCGAAGACTCTCTCTCAATAACAGAGTAGTTACATTCAGCATCTAGCTAGCTTTCATTTGAAGTAGAAGAGCTCACACCCCTTTTCCACTTGTATCACATACTATCCTAGTCTTACACAACACTTCAAAAGACTGAAAAGAAGGAGTATTGCTAAGCTCCTGTTTGACATTTTCAGATTCCTGAGAACATTCTTGTCCCCAGACAAAGTCAGATTTCTTTTTTAACAGAATTCTCATATTAAATGTCTTATTTGCAAAGTCTTTCATGAAATGACTATAATATTCAACCATCCACAGAAAAGAAGAACGCTCCTCTTTGGTTTTTGGTTCCTGCAGGACTTTGATTGTTTCAACCAGTTCTTTCTTCAGTCTAATCTCTGTGGAAGTAACTTTGAACCCTAAATAAGTGACTTTATCAACCTCAAACTTGCACTTTTCAGCTTTCAGTTGCAGACCAGTCATCTGAAGTTTGCATAACTCTTCACAAACTAACTGATCATGCTCCTCTTTGTTGGAACCAAAAATAATTATATCGTCCTAATGGTACTTTACATCAGTTTGATCTTTTAGGATGTTTGGCTTGATTCTTTAAAAATCTGCTGCATCAGAAATTAAGCCCAGTAGCATTCTCTTGAAGCGAAAATGTTGCCAAAAGTAGTTGTGAAAGCATTAAGATCCTGTGAGCACTCATTTAATTCAACCTGGTGATAAGCTGACATTAAGTCTAACATGCTAAATACTCTTGCACCTGAAAAAGAAGAAATAATTTCCTCAATGTCGGGCAAGAGAAATTTGCCAATTACTACCTCTCTGTTTAGTGCCCTCAAATCCACGCAAAGGCGAATGTCACATTTCCTTTGTGTGCAACTACAAAATGAGCCAACCATTTGGTTGCCTCAACCTCTTTAATGACCCCAGACTCCATCAATTTCTTGAGTTCATTTTCCACCGCTGTCTGTAAATGTAAGGGAATTCTTCTCACTTTAGCCACAACAGGAATTGCATCACATCCCACATCTTAACTTTATCCTGTGTTTCTAGCTGACTAGCTTTCCCAGTTTGTTTTGAAACAATTCTTTCAATTCCTGCACAAATTTGTTTTGACCATATTCAATTTCATCTATTTGAACTTGCGGTATCTTGTACTGATGTCGACTGACCCCCAAATCTTTCTGATGACCCTAACCCAAGAGATCATCACTATGGCAAGAAACATAAACCTTTCCACACTTACCTTTCCCACTCCCATCTATACATGCTTCAAAATACCCAAGCATATCAATCTTGGAACTCCCATAACCTCCAGGTTGTATGTCTATCTTAGAAAGTGCCTTTTTGTTAGAAAACATTTTCAGAATGTTTGTTCAGATAATATTGTAATACGTGAACATGAGTCAAATTTCAGCATAATATCCCTACCATCGATGCTCACAACTTCAGATGGAAACAATTTTTTAGACTCCTCAACTTGCAAAACTATTGCCTGACATACTTCTTTGCCTCATTTTGTTTAACCTCAGGAACACCCTGAGTCCTGACTGCATTCATTTCTGTGGTATTTTCTTTCTCTGTGGAATTCATATTTTTCCTTGAATTTAATTCTTCAACACATTTCATCACGTGCTGAAACCTGTTTCGCAACAATAAGAACTTCCTCCAGGGAAGGCTCATCTTTCATCCACAATCCCTCTTTTATCTTGTCACTGTTGCAGCCTAACACAAATTGATCCCTAATTCTCTCTTCAACTGCACCCCCAAAATTGCATTTCAAAGCCAATTTCCTCAACGCAGTCACAAACCCCTCAACAGATTTATCCTGCCCCTGTCCCCTCAGACCACATTGATACCTTTCTAAAATGTTACTCACTCAAGGCAAATAATGTCAATCCAACTTAGCTATGGATATATCAAATTCATTCAAATCACGTGCTTCAGCGTGTGGTAGCTGAGGCATATTTTCTAGGACATCCTGTCCTTCTCCCAAACAATGTAACAATAAAGCATGTTTCCGCACGGCACTAAGATTAGTGCCACACACACGTGCATAGTTCCCAAAAACCCATTTTGCCCATCCAATCAATGGTTCTCCTGGCGAGGGTAAGAAAAATGTAGGTGAAGTAACATTCTGCATTATGTTTAGTCACTAGATTGCACATAGAGCAAATATAGATAACATAAACGAATAAAGTAACGTACGTTAGACAACTGCTAATCACCATAATAATCCAAAACTTTTACAAATTTTCTGAACACCAGAAGATCGTGAATGCCACATTAAAACAAAAGAGTGCACAATTAAAAAATAAAGTAACATAACTTGAAAGAGTTACTGTCCCATTGTGAATCCTACTGAAGAAAATTAAATCTAATAGACACTGCCTCTTTGAGAACCAAATGCTGCCAAAACGAATGATTTATGCTTGCCACTGATTAATTAAGAGCAAAAAACCAACAAACAAACTCCACACTCTACTTCTCAGACATGCCTTAGTATTGTCTTTACCCTTGTTGAACAAAACTGCTCATTAGTCTTTAAACATGAACTAGAAGTTTCTGTTGGTAGTCCTGTAGTAAAAACGTTTACTTGTATGTGTACCAGTTTCTGTAACTTGCTTCCACTCACCGCTGAACATCTCTGTAGACGAAACTGCTGACAGGAGCATGTAGGTAAACAAGAAAAAAAAAGAAACAGCAGGAAGATTAAACAGCCTTGTTAGTGTGATTACACCTCACCGAGCACGCTGAATGATGAAACTGCAGGAACCCAACACAGCCGCATTAAGCTGACTCCTCCTCACCAACGATGCTGTATCACGAAACTGCTAAAAGCTAATGCAGCCTCGTTAATAAGCCTCTACCTAACCAGAGATGCTGAACACTGTGCTGTCTCCCCTCCGCCAAGGACACAGCAAAAAATCCTGTCGGTAACGCGCACACCCGCTGGAGATTCCCAAGGATGAAACAAACAGGAGCTGGACAGCTTTTCATTGCTCACTGGAAGCTGTGTCTACGTCAGTGAACAGCCCTCAAGAATCCCCTCCTCACAAGGAACTCCGCAGACACAGGCACCGAAACACTGCCTTATCCCAGCTTGGCTCCAAAACTGCCAAAGTACCTGAACCAGCGTATGCTATGTTGTTACCTCGTTAAGGTGCTTACTCACTCCATATCCCATCCAGTTTGTCGCCAAAATTGTGATGTCCACTCAAAGAAGAGTCAGCTTCAGGTAAGAGGTACGCTTTATTAAGCATGTTCACCAATGACGACACATCAACTGCCACTGCACTCACCCAGGTTCTAATATATCATCACTGTCTCTGAGGTCATAGCGTTCTACTGGAGAGGCAGGATGACATAGGTAGCCAACATGCCATACATTACCAATGATAACAGCGTGTTTCCAAAAAGCCAGTGTTTCACAAAAGGGTTCCTCCTTCTATATTTATGCTTAACGGTAACTAGCATATTTTTTTTGTCCTCTGCTTCTGAACCAATGTGTCTTTTCCGTGGTTTTTGTTCTGTAGCTATGCTACCTTCCGGTCTGTGAGCTTAGGCAAGAAAAAACCCAACAGATTTATGTTTGCACTATGCAAATGATATACTAAAGTACCATAGGGCTGCATCTTGAATACTTAACAAAGGCTTAAATTAAGTGAAAGACTGAGAGGACTACCAAAAGTATAGCAATTAAATACAATCTATTGGACTAAAGCTTTAAAAGACCTTAACGACTATAGCAATTGTTATTTGTTAGTTTAAGTCAGTTTAGCACAGGGCATATTACTGGTGAGAGGAATAGAAATACTAATGCTTTTAATTCAAGCAAGAGAAGGATAAACAAGAGAAATAAACATAAGGCAAGTGGCTAAAAACATTCTGCAAGGCAGTCATGACAATATTGAGGTTCAGCACTTTTTCCTCAATGACAACACTTTGTCTAAATAGAGGACAAGGAAAGAAAAATGCAAGCAATATATTAAAAGAGTCAATTAAAAGAGAAGATGTATTTTGAAGTGTATTTCCTAAATGCTACCCATACTGTTCCAGTTTTACAGGACTATTAGCCTGTAAAATAAGATTGGATCAGGAATCTATTGCCAGACTTGGTGGGCCCGATTCACAGAACTAACGTAAGTCAAAATCCTAAACTTACTACCATTTTGGTATTCACAGAAGGCACTTACTCATTTTGGTATTCACAGAAGGCACTTACTCATTTCGGTATTCACAGAAGTTAGGAGTCCTAACTTTAGGACTCCTAAATGCCTTCTGTGAATACCGAAAGTCTTAAAGTTAGGATTTTTCTCAGTTTAGGAGTAGTAAAGTTAGGACTCTTAACTTTAAGACTCCTAAATGCCGTCTGTGAATACCGAAAGTTTTAAAGTTAGGATTTTTCTCAGTTTAGGAGTAGTACAGTTAAGACTCCTAACTTTACTACTCCTAAACTGAGAAAAATCCTAACTTTAAGACTTGCGGTATGCACAGAAGGCATTTAGGAGCCCTAAAGTTAGGAGTCCTAACTTTTCTACTTCTAAACTGAGAAAAATCCTAACTTTAAGACTTTCGGTATTCACAGAAGGCATTTAGGAGTCTTAAAGTTAGGAGTCCTAAGTTTACTACTCCTAAACTGGGAAACATCCTAACTTTAAGACTTTCTGTATTATCAAAAGGTATTTAGGAGTCCTAAAGTTAGGACTCCTAACTTCTGTGAATACCGAAATGAGTAGGTGCCTTCTGTGAATACCAAAATGAGTAAGTGCCTTCTGTGAATACCAAAATGGTAGTAAGTTTAGGATTTTGTCTTGTTAGTTCTGTGAATCGGGCCCAGTATGTCTGCAAAGTAATGTACTGCACCTAGTTCTAAGCTTAACCGAATGTTCCGAATGAATTTACTAAACATATTTTGTACTCGTAGATTTTGCCCCCTCCTGTGTTCTTAACAGTTAAGGGTCAGTGAGTGATCACTGTTGATCATTTAGCTAGTGGGCCATGCTACGTACAAATATGACATTATTATTATTATCTTTATTAATAATGTTTAATTTTATTGTTATGAATATTTGCAGCATCTTCTGCTCGGATATCAACCACCGGGTTCGATTACCGCCTGGGCAGATCGTCTTTATGAGTGTGTATGTGATTGCAGGGTATAAACATCTGTAAAATGGTGCACACGCTAATATGAACTACATAGATAGGAGTAGATTTACTTATATTTCACGCAACGCAACAATCAAAGTTGCTGCACTGCATTGCCCAACAAGAGAGCAGAACAGCGGTCTATCTACTAAAATATGGTGCTGTTCTTCTTTTTTCCTGCACTGGCTCACTTCAGGCTGCAATGCGCCAAGGTGCAGAGAGGTGTGTTTGTGATGTCCAGCATTCAGTACAAAATACTATGCTTAGACATAGTTCTAACAGTTTTCTGACTTTACATGGGTGCTATGCATTGCAGTTCACAAAATCCTCAGCACACATTTAATGTAATATTAAATACCAATGCAAGTATATGCAAATTATAAACACAGTTTCAGAAATCTTTTCTTTCGTTTATTCTTTTCTTATTGTTCAGCCAACACATGTTTCGTCACACAAACTGGGAAATCGTCCGGCGACTTTCTCAAGGCTGAGTGAACAAAAAATAAAATAAACAATGGCCATTGTGACACCATACACAAAACTGGTGTGCACAATCTAAATTCAGATATAAACATGACATAATGTGCAAGTGCAAAGGCATGCGCATGGTTGTCCTATAGTCAATGATAGTGACTTTGTGAACATCAATTTGTGAAGATAAAATAAACTAATCACGCAAGAATATTTCATATTCAAAATCTCTAAATAAAGGTGATGGAAAAAAAACTAATGATTAGAAAGCTCCCAAAGCCCCAAACTGTTTAAGGGCATCTAGACCAAGCCACAAATACACATGACCGAACCCATAAATAGACACCTGGGTCATGTATGTCACACCCTCATTACTGTCAGTACATAAATAAAGCCCTCAGAGACCAAAAGGGGTGATCACTATCTCACCTATCCAGCCAACTACATGCATCTCCATTGTGATATTTCTACTAAAGGGGGTACCTTCAATGTCATTGGTAGCAACCTATGTGGAAGTAAACAAACAAAGTACAGTTAAGAGCCTGGTAAAATTGATCCTCTTAATCCAATATATTCCCAAAATAGCCTTATGTATCATGTCACCACCTACTTTCCATGTGGTGATAATTCCATCCCACACGCTTTAGATTGCGAGTGAGCCAAGTATCCTTGCTTCAAAGTGAGCAAATCCGTAATTTTCAGTAAAAGCACCCCTGTAATGAGAAGGAAAAAGCTCGGATGTTACCAGCTTTCCTGGGGATAAGTGCTCACTTTGATACCCTTTCCAAAATCATTAGTCAAATCATTAGTAACTGTATGGCGCTCAAGCGAGACCCACAAATAATAGATCCCTTAATACGAAACAAAGCAAATTCCCACACTGTTTAAACTCTGGTCGCTAGCCCAGGAACTTACCACTCTACGCTATAGTAAAGCCATGACTAGATCAGTCTGTCCGGTCTGCGAGTACGAGAGCCGGCAATGAGAGTTTCCCGCTCTTATATGGAGCTATGATAATAGAAAGAGGACTAACTCTGCCTAAACATGGCAGCCATCTTGTACTGTGAAAATGTCAATGACATATACATAATAAGTAATTTCAGTCTAACCACAGTCGTGCTTAAACTTTTCACATCCTGCGAGTGAATAACAGAACCAGAATCGCATATCTACAATGAAATCCGAAGCGTCCACAAATCGAAGATTAATTCTTTAGTGATATTAAAAAGTCAAACTTCCAACATATGAGTGTGTGCATTAAAGCTAGGTAAAAGATATTGATTCATAACCAGAACTGGTCATCACAATCTAACAGACCCACAAATCATGTCTAATAGACTGATACATTATCAGATTGCGCCATTGACTCTAGTGTTCATGAAAATATGCATTGCTAACTGTCCAAACAAATGCGTGTTGAAACAGTAGCTGCTGTGAGAGCTTACTAATAAAAAGCGCTCATCGTGAATTAAACCTTCCATATTCTAGGCATGCGAAACATAAAATCGGCGGGCTTAAGCATAAAGCCTCCCAATCGCAAATCCTATAACCTCATTGGAGCTATGATCAAAATACTTTGTGTTTCTCCATTTCTTGGACAAAGTACAAGGATTACAGTATTTAACAACATATGAACCGAATGGCTGAAATTAATGGTTCATTTAACAGGGGGTCCCATATGCCAAATAACATACCCAACTCATTCATATCTTATGTTAGTACAATACAGAGGCAACCAAAACAATAGGTGTGATGATAACACAAAGCAAAATGTTGCAAACGTATATGCAAGTGACATAACCTGCATCTACCCTCTTCGGATCAGGCATGTTACAACATACACATTATGATGCACACCATTTATCTCCTCAGAAATTAATGAAGCTCCTGGTTAACACTGACCCTGCCTCTGTGCTGCATAATCTAAGAATCCAAAAGACTTCACGCCTGCATAAAGTCAATTCTGTGTTGCCCCCTCTAGGGTGCCTCAGGACTTGGTCAATGCCATAAAATGTGAATACCCTATTCCTGGTCTGTGTGGGGCATTGTGCTATGTGCACAGCAATGGGATACCTGATATCCCCTTGTTTGACTGCTCTCATGTGTTCCCCTATTCTCTCATGCAGAGTCCTTATGGTGCTGCTCATATACTTTCTTTTGCATTTACACTCGATCACGTATACAACATACTTCGTGTAGCAGTTAATATTCGACCTAATCTTATATGTTTTGTGCTGAGGATTTTGCTAATTTCTATGTTGGCTTTGGCCACAACTTTGGGGGAGGTTGGTGGTTCTCCTCACCCTACAGCACCGTAACTCAATACTATCCTCAACTGATATATGTGTGATTATTCATAAGGCGCCGTATAACCTACAACTATACCACTGTCTAGTAAATGTGTTATACACTGCAGCATATATACAAAACTAGAAAATTTAGAGAAATAAAACCATGTCTCCAAGTTAACGCCAACCTCAAAGAGCTATTATTATGTGGCAGAAAAACCTTGTGATCAAATGTTAGTAGGTAGATCTTTGCTTCATAAACCACGGGTGATAGCATGGGAACTCTCATGTACCACTCATGGAACACTCTCTTGATGCAAAATAAAGCAAAGTAGGGCATAGCTTTACTTTATGTTACTCTAGGGATACTTTCCTGCACAAACAAGTGTTGCACTGAAAATTAAATCACAACTCTACAGTGTGTGCCAGTTCAAACCTGGAACGAAATGTTAGAAAATTTGCACAATAGGTTAGCAAGGCAGTCACCCCAGATACTTTCCATTTCTTGGTCAACCTAATTCCACCATTATAACTAGGCCTCCCAGTTTTATGGTATTTATTTTTTAGACATTTCCGTCTCTATTTATCCATATTTATTTTTTGTAAACTTTATCTGTATTTATCCATATTTATTATGAGTTTTGTGAAAAAAATAAAGCTGAAACTGGCATATTTCCACATTTATTTAACCAATAAATATGGAGTCATGCTTGAATGCCTTCCAAGTTTCAGTGTTATGAACACCCGCAGAAGATAAATCAATGCAATTATATAAAAATATGCAAGTTTCAGTATCAGCCTTGTGCATATCTACTGCTGTTTAAGCCTCTTTACTAAAATTCCTTTTTTTAATCACCTTACCTCTCAATCCACATACTTGCCTGGCAGTCATAGCAAAGTGTGTTTAGAATCACTAAAAAAGCACCCAATTTCTGTTTTTATCCACATTTAAAAATAAATACAGACAGGAAAATAAATGGTTTTAAGCCTGTATTTATCTGTAAATACAGAAAACCGGGAGCCTTAATTATAACATATGTCTATTTGGGCCATCTTCCAGATTTCATGTCTCTATTCATCAATAGATGGAGAGATTTGAGATTGCCACATTCTTGTAATGTATGTCCTGGCGACTTGTGATCCCAAGAACAAAACATGGTGGCCTATTCACAAAGGCATTAATGTGTATGAGTGGTACTCCTGTAATGGTACTTTTAAATACACTTACATGCTTTTTTTGAACTTCCCATAAAACAATTAAAATAGGAATAAAATGGGAATATTCATATACAATTAGTTCAAAGGAAGAGGGTTGTGCCCTCTTTATACTTCCATTAATTCAAAAAGGTATGTATAAGTATTTAAAAGAATACTCCTGTGCTTCCCGTACTCAGTAATGTATGTATATACTTAGCATTTCTTTGGGACAACCTAAGCCAAGAAGTAGAGGAGAGCTGTACATGGTCTAAGTCAGTAAGTAGTAGGAGAGATAGTCTTCGAAATAAGCAGGAACGTCATTTTTGATGGTTTTGTAATTGATGCCACTGGTTTTAAAGATGATGGACAGTGGCAAGGGGAGTTTCATCAGGATGGAAGTGATGGGATCATATTTCTTCAAACCCTGGATGACACATGCTGCGGTGTGTAGGGTGCCCTTTAGGGATGCGGAATATCAGTCGTTACTATATATACTATTACAATTCCTACCTTTACCATGCATGTAATACAGAGTGTTGACCGCTACAAAGCGTTTTATAATGCATTTGAAACAACTGATTTTATATATATGCACTGAAAAAACACAAAAGTTAAAGTAACGTTATAGTTAGATGAAATCTTCAGTAACAATGTAACATTTTCAACTAAAACACAACAGAAATTCAACAGTTATAATTATCTCAAATAATCCTACCTCATGTCCTAAGGTTTTTTTAATTTGATAAGCAGGTTTTTAATGATTTTTATGCCAAGAGAAAAAATAACCTTTTGATACACATTTGGCTCATCCATGAAAAATAAATGTGATAATTGCAAGGCATTAAGTACAGTTGATACAGCACATCATTACAGTTCTGCAGCAACATTGACATCCCTACCCTTAAGTGGTACCTTGGAGTTATAGGTACAGCTACTTCCTCCAAACTCGGCCGTGTTTAAGGGGGCATCCCCCAGCCTCGTAGAATGGCTTCTCTTGCAGGGCAACCCTATCTACCCCACCACCATTGTGAGAGAGTGGGAGGTGAAGGGGATTTTCAAAGGGCAGCAATATCTCTCTTAGCAACCATGAGGGCCGTCCCCAAGAATGTTTGGTCAGCCCTCCTACCACCAGAGCCCTCAAGGACACCCAGCAAAAAGCATGAGGGAGAAGAGAGGGACCTCCCATTTCAGCACCTTGGTCAACTCAACCACCACTGCTGACTAGAACCTTTGAATGATAGGGCACAGCCAAACCACATGATAAAAATTGCCAAGAGCATTACCACGCCAAAGGCAAAAGGGCTCGGAGAGTTGTCTCGCTCAGTGGAGCCAGGCCAGAGAGGGATAGGCACCATATAGGTTGTATGTTTGGATCAGACATAACTTGCAAGAAGTTGTGACCATCCTTGGCACCATCAGTGATTTACATCAGTCATCATCTCCAAGAGGTCCCAGCCATGACTCCCACCAGGCCCTGAGGTGGTCTAGGGTGCCTGGGGTGTTAATTATCAAGGTGCAGTAAATGTTGGAGACTCTATTTTTGCTCAAATCACTTATCAACAGTTTAACCTCTAGTGGACTGAACTCCAGGACTGAGTCAACTTGAGAGAGGTGTGACTGAAGAGCATGTCTTAGCTGGAGGTATTTATAAAATTGTGTATGGGACAAGGTATATGTAGTTTTAGGTTCCTAATATGAGCACATATGGTTCCCTGACCAGATGTCCTCAAGCTGTGAGATCCCAATAAGTTTCCATCTGCCAAAACCCTGCAGACTACACTTCTCCCAACCAGGAACCATGCCAAAGAGGTGTTTGCTGCGTGAGTTTGGTATCTCAGTGGGTGTGTCATAAAGCAACCCTCCAGTACTACAGGGCCAGGTTGGTCACTGAGGGTGTAGAGTTAGGAACAGGGAAACCAGATAGTATAGACAGAGTTTGGGGAAATCCATTAGCGTTAGCTCCAGGCGATAGGCAGGATCTGACCAACCCCGTTAAAACAGTCATGGATAAACAGAAGGTATGAAGCTAAGTGATTTAAGTAGAGGCTGGTCACACCCAATCTGTCATCATAGGGGCCCGTAGGTAATGTGCAAATGCAAGGTGAGCCATAGAACCACACAATAGAAAGAAAATAGCATCTCGATCCAGAGTCCGAAAACATTTCCGCGGTATGAGGAGTGACAAGTTTTGAAAAATAAAGTGAAAATAAGGTGAAATCATCATTTTAAAGAAAGGGGGATAAAGCCCATTACATTTAGATGGAGGGATTCCAAGTCAGCTATAACTTTCTGAGTGAGGGGTTCTACATTAAGGGACCAGGCAAGCTCCGGGAAGTAGCGTAACCAAATGCCCAAGTATTTGAATATCAGACGACGGATGGGTATGTCATCCTGTCAGTCATCGCAGTCCTGGGAGACGGCCAGAGGCACCAATATTGGGTTAGCAGGGTTTACTCTAAGGCCAGAGGCCTCCCTGAAGCAAGGTAAAAGATGAAGACAGCAGACCCACTCTGTACGGGATTTGCTAAGAAAAGCACAACATTGACCACGTACAAGACAATGTCATCCTCTTGATTAGTGCCCTATTTCCACCCATGGGTCAGCGCAACTACTTGGATTAGTAGCACCAGAGGCTCAATTGCAAGCGCAAAACGGTGTAGGGAAAGGGAACTGTGTCCTAAGTTAACTATACCTTGTGCTCCTGTCATGCATAGTTTTCTCATCAATAATTGCAGTGATATTATAAATGATTTCCTAGAAATTATCATGAGTGATGCAATATGTGGGGCAATTAGCATTGCATGGCGAGGACACAAGATATAGTTACTTGAGATAATTATAGCTATAACTGGTTTTTACCGTAAAATAATGTTTTATTCCTGTTCAAAAATTCAACCCCCTGCAACACATGGACTTCAGCTGTGCGGGTTGGAGAGTTGCTGCAGGGCCTGCCCTGCGGCCAGCCCCCCACAGACAACCATTCCCATGCAGCGAACAGGTTTTGGTGACTGGGTCTAGGGTTGGCCTTTGGACACAAGGGGACCACATTCCCCATGGCCAAAACTTTAATATTATAATTATATATTATACCAAGCCTTAATAGTCACCATGGGCCCCATCCCCCAGGGCCAAATTTAATAAAGAAAGGGAGAGGCTGTGCAGCCACCTCCATAAGACTTACCAGGCCCTGGTGACTCCATCCCCAGGGCTGAATTCTAAGAGGAAGGGACATACAACCCCCTCCCCGAGTCTCATCAGGCCCCAGGGCCCCATTAACTGAGACAAAGACAATAAAAAAGTGGAGGGGGCAACTCAACCCCTCTTCAAGCCTTATTTGGTCCTAGAGACACCATCCCTGTGGCAAAATGCAATACAAACAAGGGTGCCGCCACAGAGGCTTCTTGGGATCCAGTGAACCCATCCTTCAGGGCCAAATGCAATAAAAAAGGGTATAGACCCCCTCCCGAAGCATTTGCAGGCCCCAGTAACTTGTGAATGGTTGTGTCGGTGACTGAGTACCTCTGTGAATGGCTTCATGGGTGAGTGACTGCTTGTGTAAGTGGGTGTATGGGTGAGTGAGTAGCTGTTTGAGTGGATGTAGGCATAAATGAGTGGGTTTGTTAGTAGCATTTTTATACAGTCAATGTATATTTGAGTAGTTGTATAGGTAAGTGAGTGGGTGTGAGAGTGATTGTATGGATGTGCAAATTTGTATGTAAGTGGTTTTGTGGATGAGTGAGTGGCTGTGTGAGTGGTTGTATGGGTGAGTTACTGGTTGTATGAGTGGCTGTATGAGTGAGCACGTGAGTGTATATCAGTAGTTGAATGGCTCTGTGGATGGTTATGTGAATGGGTGTGTGAGTAGGTGTTTGAGAGGTTGCTTGGGAGTGTTAGTGTGTGTATGAGGGGTTCTGTAGATGATGTCATCAGTGATGCCAGGTAACTATAACTGCTGAATTTCAATGCTTTTGTATGAATTAAATCTGAGCCTAACCATAATATCCCTGTAACCTTTGTTTTTTCAGTGAATTTTTATGTTTTTTAAAATTATTTCCTAACTATGACATCTCTGCAACCTTCAGTTTTTCCTTTTGTAAATTTGGAAGATGTTTTTAATTGTATACCCTAACTGTAAACTGTAACCTTTGAGAGTGTGTGTGAGTGGCTGTATAAGTCGGTGAGTGTGTATGTGCGTAGTTTTCTGGGTGTCTACATGGCTATATGGGTCTGTGAGTGGGTGTGTGAGTAGTTATGTGGGTGTGTCAGGGTGTGTGTGAGTGGTTGTATGGGTATGTGAGCTGGTGTGTTAGTGGTTTTGTGGGTGTATGAGTGAGTGTTTGAGTGACTATATGGGTCTGTGAGTATGTGTGTGTCAGTGACTGTATGGCTCTGTGAGTTGGTGTGTGAGTGGCTCTATAGGTCTATAGGTAGGTGTGTGAGTGGTTGTGTGGGTGTGCGAGTGGCTGTATGAGTCTGTGAGTGGGTCTGTGAGTTTTGTTAGTGTAAGAGTAGATGTATAACTGTAAGGGGGTGTGTGAAAGTGGCTGTGTGGGTCTGTGAGTGGATGTGAGAGTGGCAGAATGGGTGTGTGAGGGGGTGTCCAAGTATCTGTGTGGGTGTGCCAGTAGTTGTGTGTGACTGCAACAGAACAGAACCTCACCTGCCCGTTTATCAACAAGAGTACACAGTTCTGTATAAAATATATACCCAACTGGAGTACTTTCTATTGGTTAATTACTAAGTGTTCCCTTATTGGTTGAATGTCCAGTGGAATTCTTCACTTCATCTGCATAATGGACCACCTGGAAATGTCTCCAATGACCTTGTGTGAATTTCGGCAATGTGATTGTTCCTTTAGCATTTTTATCCAGAAATCTGTGATAACATAAATGATCCTATAGAGAAGACAACAAGACTACAAAACGGGTAAATCTCCACCAAACAAGGGCACTTCTTCATAACTATATGAGTGCTTCTTTGTTTGCTGGAGATGTCATCATATTCCTCTGCATTAAGAAAAAGTCACCAAAATCGGGGCCAAATGTTGAGGGGCCTTCTGTTAAGCTGGTCATCATCCTGGCAAAAGGCTGAAGAACTTTGCATACTACTAAGGGGGACACGGCGGGCCAAATGGATGGACCTTCCAGATGATTTTACATGTTTACATACACATATTAATTTAAAGGAAGAACCATGGACTCTGTTCTCACCAGGAGAGGGCAAGAAAGAACACAATCATCACAGTCACTACAGATTGTGCTCTGATAGATCAACAATGCACTCACCCCCAGGAAGGATTTCAGAATGTTTTTCAATGTGCAGTTGCCAACAAAACACACTTGCCTTGCCTTGCCCAAGCCCAGGAAGTTAGGATTATTTTCCCTTTATACCAGGGAAGGGTTGTTGACTTCGGCCCTGGGCAACTCCCCTCCCGGTGCCTGGCCTCCTGATTCTGGGTGCCCTGGAGCCTACTGAAGGCACCCAGTGTGCAGCACTTAGGACCACAGGGGGATCCTCAATGTCTCTGCAGTTCCTTCTATTCTCCCTGTTTCCGGTGAGAGCTGGCATTGCTCCTGCATGCAGGGAGCAGCTAAACTGTTACTCCCCACATGCAGAAGCAGTTCTTTCATCTGTTTTGCTGTCTGAAGTCTGCTCCCAGTAGGCGGAAGCAGTTTCCCTGCACCCGCCAGTTGAGAGCAAACTTCCTGCTTGCTCTCGGTTGGTGGCAGCTGTCAAAGCTCCAGCCAAGCGAGAGCAAACAGCTATGTCTTGGGGGTAGGCACCCCGGGACACAGGGAGCCGGCCCTGTGTTGTGGCAGTCCTCAGGGTAATTAATGGCTCCAGGAGTAGGTCTGTGTGGCCTCTCTCCGTTCTACTGCACAGGGCCATCCCTGGAGAGGTGGTTGTCCCTGGGACTGATAACGGCCCGAGATGGTGGCCCTGGAGCCAAATATTTTCCGGGAAGGGGTTGTGTGGCCCCCCTCAACCTAGTTTTAGTCTTCTGACCCCTTTTCTTTTCTTTTTTATTTTTATTTGGCTAAGACTGAGACCCAAAATGGATGCCAAAAATTCCTGGTTGTAGTGTTGGATGCCAATCAGACCCTCCTCGAGATCGGGAGTCTTAGTTTGCCTAGATATACCACTTTTTTTTGTTTAAATATCTCAAAAACTTCTGAATGGATTTACACCAAATAACAAAAACAACAGTTTCTGGACCTTTCTACCAAATTTGATGTAATTCCGTCTTGCGGTTTGGACTATAGTCATGTCTAAAATCCCTATCGGAATTAACATAGGAAACACACATTTTTCCCTCCCCTTTTTCTTAGCCCCTGCTTGACAAATCACCCTGACACATTTCATGGACATCTAGAAGCAGGACGACACTTTTTTTTGAAAATGTTGGGAAAATTCGTCAAACTGAGCTAAAGTTATAAGTCCTAAAACATTTCTCAAATAAAATCTGGGTCCTAACTATAACTACCTATGGAGACCGCCAGTAGAAAGGTAAATTACATATATATGGGGGAAGGTGGAGAGAATATGTTGTGGTGCAGCCACGAACACCCCTTGGAGCGCCCACCCCAATAGAGTCCGGCGGTTTTTGGTGGCAAGTTTTGAAGGGACTACAAGCACTGTGGTAGCGCCTGGACACGCCACATGCCCGAGTCAGCCCGACCGCTTTACAGTGGGCTGCGACTTCGTGTGGACATGCTGCTTACTTAGGCGGTATGCACGGGCCCTTTTTGGGATTTTCAGTGGTGGGGTGAGGAACACAGAGAGCTGCCACATCACCCATGAAACAGATCAAGGTCCCCGTTGGAGAGAAGGGAGCAGACACTGCCCACTTGGGTTTGTACTTACGTTAGGTGTCTGCTCCGTGCAAATCCAGTTCTCCTGTGTTTGTGGCTACCCAGCGCCAGGATGCCGGCAGTGTTCTGAACCAATTGAAGCAGGACACTTAGCTTTTAAATGTGGGTGGGAGCAGCACTTGTGAGATTCCTGGCAGCATCTGAGGAAGTTTTAATTTTAAAACAAAATGTGTCATGCACAACGCCTGAATAAAGGAATTTGGCAGCTCACATGTTGTTCCGTGGTGCTCTCTTCCCTCTGCAGTGTTGTGGGAAGGTGGAGAGAATATGTTGGGGTGCAGCCACAAACACCCCTTGGAGCGCCCACCCCAATAGAGTCCGGCTGTTTTTGGTGGCAAGTTTTGAAGTGACTACACGCACTGTGGTAGCGCTTGGGCACGCTGCATGCCAGAGATCAGCCCGACCGCTTAACAGTGGACTGCGACTTTGTGTGGACATGCTGCTTACTTAGGCGGTATGCACGGGCCCCTTTTGGGATTTTCAGCGGTGGGGTGAGGTACTGGGAGAACTGCCACATCGCCCATGAAACAGATTAAAGGTCCGTGTTGGGGAGAAGGGAGCAGACACCGCCCACTTGGGTTTGTACTTACGTTAGGTGTCTGCTCCGTGCAAATCCAGTTCTCCTGTGTTTGTTGCTACCCAGCACGAGGATACCAGCAGTGTTCTGAACCAATTGAAGCAGGACACTTAGCTTTTAAATGTGGGTGGGAGAAGCACTTGTGAGATTCCTGCCGGCTTCTGAGGAAGTTTTAATTGTAAAACAAAACGCGCCATGCACAACGCCTGAATAAAGGAATTTGGCAGCTCGCCTGTTGTTCCATGGTGCTCTCTTCCCTCTGCAGTGTTGGGGGAAGATGGAGAGAATATATATATATATATATGCATATATAAATATATATTCACTGAAAAAAACATAGGTTTCATGGACCTTATAGTAAGAAATTAGCATTTAAAAAACCTTAGAAATTCACTGAAAAAACCCACAGGTTTCAGGGTCGTTATAGTTAGTTGGACATTTCACTTGTACAAAACAATAGAAATTCAGCCGTTATAGTTAGTTGAGCTAACTATAACTCGCGCCTCCGCAATGCACTGCTGATGACGTCACATATTACATCATTCATGACATGGTCAGTGGCATTACTGATGACATCACTGATGACATCTCAAATGAAACAGAGAGCTAGTACAGGGCTGACTTTTTTTAGCAAGGTGTTTCTTGACTTGGTGGTGTGCCAATTGTGAATCAGCACCAATTTGTGTAAGCTGCCTAAGACTCTTAAGGTGTCTTGGGCATAACTGAATTCTGGATGGGTGCTGTAAGTATAGTTTATTCAGACAGTAGTAAAACCTGTGTAAAACAGTAATAATAATAGTAATAAATTGTTTTTTCAATAGTCCTTCATACCGTATTTCTGCCATTTTGTCGTGCTGTAAATAACAGGTGTTACTAGTACCAAATGTAGTTGTCCTTTAAAGAGTGCCATGCTAGATCTCTCACGTAGTAATCCTCCCCACTTCACTTCCTTGCTAAAAAAAAAATTACAAACTCATGAACAGTTGCTGAAAATGATACATCAAAGATTTTGCCACTGGACCACTTATCCGATTTCCCCAAAGTCACACCTGCATTCTTTAGCTGTTTCATATTTTTACCTTGCCCTGGAAGTAAGTAACCAGGATAGGAAATTCATAGGAGGCAATGTGTACCCTGTATTACCAACCTAGGCAAGTCAACAGGCAATTCATCAAATGTAGAACTATAATGGTTGTTTTGTAAGGGTAACAAAAGAGGTAGGAGTTATAAGATAAGCACCATGGTCCTATGTAAAGGTAGTGCAAATCTAGACAATGGCTATGCATAAGATTCCTAAATGTGCAAATATTTCTTTGACCAAGGTTGATAGATATAAAAAAGGTTTCTCATTTAGGAAGTGTCTTCAAAATTATATCCATGCATTCACAGTATGCTACATGTGCTATTTGGGGGAATGACAAATTTGCTATTACAATGAAAGAGGTTTAGCCAAGTGTGCTATAACCTAACTTCTGCAAATAAGTACTCATTTCCTACTTACGCTAGTTAACAATAGCTATGCAATAGATTAAATACAATGATGCTTATCAGGCACAATGCATAGTAAATGACAGAATTTAAAGGGAATACTTGAACAAATAACTATGCTTTCTCATTAATACCACAAATGTTTTGTCTGCTTCAGGGAATATGCCACCACACTCTCCCGCTCACAATACAGGTCACCTTTTTCCGAATTCTCAAGTCTACCCTGGAATGCCTCAGCAAGCACCTGGTCAAGTTCAAGGTTAGAGATATGGAATATTGCTGTTTTTAAAATGATTGAAAGGTATTTATTTATTTAAAGATTTATATAGCGCCAGAATCGACTCCAAGGAGTATCTCTGCGTTTATGTGGGTGCGTATCAATTGTTCAGGGGAAACTGTAGCTTGTTTAAAAACAGAAAAGAGTGGTTTTGAGTAATTTCCTAAATACAAGATGGTTCGAACATGCTCTTAATGGAAGAGGAAGGTCATTCCAGTACTTGAGTCCAAGGTATGAGAGAGATTTACCCCACAATCTCGCTCTCCTGATTCTGGGCACTGTTAGCAGATATTTAGTGTTGGAGTGCAAAGCTCTCGATGGAAGATAGTAAATGAACTTTTCAGACAGAGAGCTGGGGCCAAGATTATGTAGTGCTTTGTGAATAGGACAGCAAATCTTAAACTTTTCGTTGGCGTATTGGGAGCCAGTGGAGTTTTAGGAAAAGAGTGCGAGAAGCTGATCTGGGTGGAATGTGTAAAACTAAACGTGCCGCTGTGTTGTAGACCACTTGTAGTCTATTAATTAATGCTTCATTGGCAGAGAGCTGCAGACCATTGCAATAGTCTAAGCGGCTCAATATACGTGCCTGGGTCAGAGTCTTTTGAACAGAGTCTGAAAGTAAAGGAAAGAATCTTCGGAGTAGGCCCAATGTGTGAAAGCATACTCCCACTGTCTGGCCAACATGCTCTTTAAAAGAAAGAGCTTGGTCTAACTGAACTCTCAAGTTTTTAACAGAGGTTTTAGGGGCAGGGGGCTTTCCAAGATTGATGGGCCACCAGTTTGGGGACCATAATACAGGGGCCTCTCCGAAAAGTAAGAGTTTGGTTTTCCCAACGTTACATTGGAGGAAATTACTCCTCATCCACTGTGGAATGGCAATCATGCCCAGAGAGAATGTCTCCAAGATTGTAGGGGTGAGTTCATTGAAGGGTAAGAGCAGCTGCGTGTCGTCTGCGTATGATATTGGAACAAACCCATATTTTCTTGGAACATTAGCCAAGGGAGCCACATAGATGTTAAATAAAGTCGGGCTCAGGCAGGAGCCCTGTGGAACTCCCTTGGTAAGTCCCATGGGTGCAGAATGATACACACCTAGAGTGACCGTCTGGGTCCGGCCAGAAAGAAAACTTGCCAACCAACGAAAGGCAGAGTCCCTCAGTCCCACCTCCTTCAACCTTCTGAGCAGTATTTGATGGGAAACAGTATTGAATGCGGCAGATAGGTCCAATAGCACCAGAATCATAGAATTGCCCTTGTCTAGGATCATTCTGATGTTGTCTGTGACCTCTAGAAGGGCTGATTCTGTGATATATTTGGGCCTAAAGCCTGACTGGGAGGGGTCTAGTCTGCCTGAAGATTCAACAAATCTAGAGAGGTATTTGTTGACATGTCTCTCTAATACTTTACTTTACTTGGAAAGTGTAGGCGTGATATGGGACGAAGATTGGTCAGGTCCATCAGAGGAGCCTTCGTGTTCTTTCAAATGGGCATTATCTGTGCTGCTTTCCACTCCAATGGAACATGACCTTCCTTCAATGATAGATTCAAAAGATGTTCAAACCGTGGTGCGAGTTGAGGGATAAGGGTGTTAACTATTCTGGCAGGAATTATGTCATTAGGGGAACCAGACTTCACTTGGTGCACCAAAATCTCTACATCTGTGATGGAAAGTGGGGGGAAGTATTCGAGTAGCGTAGAAGGAACCTGTCCTAATACATCCACTGTCATGGGTGATTGGAGTTGGCTACTCGAAGAAACAATACTGTCATAAATTGATTAAATTGTTTGTGAAAAGTATAATGCAACTTGGTTGCTGAGTAATTGTGTGGGGACTTCTGCATTTTCACAAGCCTTAGGGTTTATAAATTACTGAAGAAGGTTATACAAAACCTTCGTCGCATTACCAGCCAAAGTGAGTTGGGTGGAAATGTGATTCCTTTGTGCTAGCTTGATACTATTATGATAGCTCGACATAATCGCTAAGAACTGGGTTTTATCACTTTCCTTGTGATAGATACGCCATTTCCCCTCATGTTTCCTACAGAGCTTTTTCAATGAGAGTAGGTAAGGTGTATACCAGACAGCTTGCTGGCGTTTTGGATGAGTGGGAGAACATTTCGCTGGAACAAGATGGTCTATGGTTTGAGTTAATGCTAAATTGTGGTTTGTAAGCGCTTCTTCTAGACTATCAGAGAGTTTGTTCCAATGGACTTTCAAAGAAACTTGGACGTTTTCTGGGGTGATCTTCTGCCAATGCTTACGGATCCTACTGGCATCTTGATATTGGCCCCTGTGTTCTGTTTTATAGGTTTTAATTGCAAACTCAAATAGAGCATGGTCCGTCCATGTGAGTTGCTCCGGTGTCTCACAGTGTATGTCGGGGGAGTTATAGAATAATGTCTAATGTATGGCCAGCCGTGTGGGTAGGACCATCATTCCGTTTTTTTGGCCCAAAAGGGCAAGGTCATTCAAGAAGACTGATGACTCCATATTGTTAGAACATTGGCTATGGATGTTAAAGTCGCCTAATAGTAGGAAGTTGTTTCTGACAAGTACATGAGGGGCTATAAGTACGATCAGTATATTTGAATGATCTGCCAAAGGGCTGGGGGGGCGGTAAACCAAGGCCCCCTTCCAGCTGACTTGAGCTGACAGGTCGTTTCGAAAAATGAGAACTTCCATCTTTGAGTCACACTGTTCATCCAAAACAGAAACTTTGATGCTATCCTTATATATGATGGCAATCCCTCCCCCATCTTGGCTGGTCTGTCCATTCTAATAAACTTGTAACCATCTGGTATGGTCAAAGCAATGGAAGGCGTAGAATGTGGTTTAAGCCAGGTTTCCATTAGAACATCCAAGTCTGGTTGTGTTGAAGAGAGTAGATCCCAAATTTCCGTAGAATGCTTGGGTAATGAGCGAACATTACAGAGTATATTTTTCCACTCCCTCTTGTTCCTAGTTGTAGGGTGTGTCCCACCTAACAAGGGGCGTGCTTTGTCTGATAGGGAACCTTATGTAGTAGGGAATGGTCAGGAGTTACCCAAGTTTGTTTTCAATTGGCAACATTACTCTGATATTGGAAGTATCTACACAAAAAGGGGCCTTCCACTACTGGTGTGAAGGAGATTTGGGAGCACGGGGTGTTATTTTTCCTAAGATCCAGTAATCCCTTTCTGGTGTAACTCTCAGTTTTACCTGCGGTCTGAAAATCAGTAGTGACCCGACCAGGGGTCCTGGCCTCTGGCGTCGTCCTGGCGCGGACGGGCGCAGACGGGCTTGCCTTTGGCATGCCCTTGGCGCTGTGCGTGTCCGCTGCGCATCGCCTGAAGCATCCCTTAAATGAGGGTGGTTGGGGCACTAGAGCGCCAACCACCAGGTGTTAGACCTGTCAGCCTTATGGTGGTGTTCCCCCAAAACATTTGCCTGCTTGCCTCAAATTTTGCTGAATTTGATTTTGCTAACCAGTGCTAAAAGTTCTAGTGCTCTATCCCCTAAACATGGTTTGATTGACTTATCCACAATTGCCATATTAATTTCCGTATATCCCTAGTAGAGGGTGATACATGTGCCCAGGGTCTGTAATTAAATGATTCTAGTGGTCCTGCAGTAATACATGTGCCATCCATTTAAGTAGCCCCTCAAACAAAAAGGCTTTCTCCCTACGCAAAATAAGGGCCATCTCCTTGATCATGTTTTCAGCAACATGGAAAACCTGAGCGCTGGGATCCGTACTCCTCTCCCTTGGACAGACCACCTTTTAATCCCTTTAATCTGGGTTACCGCCACATCCCTGCCCACCCAGGAACCAATAACGTCCTGGGGAAGGAAGTGGTCTAGACTTCCCTCCAACGAATGGAAGGTAGTCCTTGAAGAGTCAAAACCTCCTAGGGTTCCCAATCCTAATTTGGCCAGCAGCAACTTCAACAGCTGTATTCAAGACTCCCTCGATGTAGTACTTCCCAAAGAACTCATCCAAAACAAAAACAGGCAGAAAACTGCCCTGTGGTTCTCCTCCAAATTGAGGGACCTAACGCAATCCTGTTGAAGACTCGAGAGGGGTTGGAGACAGAATTTTTCACAAAGTAGGAAAGAGGAATATGGGAAAGCAATTAGGCTATATAAAGCTGAGATTAAAACTGCCCAAGCACATTTCTATGAGGAGGAAATTAATATAGCCGCAAACTCGCCTAAGAAAATCGTTCGCATAGCAAAATCACTCCTCAGCCCTCCTCAAAAATCCCCATCATTAGAAGGAGCATTACATGTTGTAATAATTTAGCGGTCTGCTTTCATCAAAAATTTTTAAAAATGTACTCATCTTTTCCCACCACAATGCCTAAGACTGGGGCATCCATAACAGACAGTTTCATTCCTCTGCCCAATTGCTCGTTAGAGCAGTTTTGCCTCTTAGATGATGACTCACTAGAACGAATCATCTCCAAAGTAACCTCAGGCTCCCCATTGGATCCTGCCCCCCCGCAACACCTTATCTCGGTCATTGATTCCATCCGCCCAGTTGTCCTTGATGTTCTGAACTCCTCGATCACCTCTGGCAGGGTTCCTACATCATGGAAGTCTGCGATGGTCAGGGCTCTCCTGAAGAAACCCAGCTTGGACCAGTCTAATCTGTCCAACTATCGCCCAATTTCCCTCCTCCCGTGGCTGAGCAAGCTGATTGAGAAACACATTAATAACTTCTTATTTGAGTATTTGGAATCTAACAACATGCTATGTGTTTCTCAAACTGGCTTCCGTCCTCAGCACGGGATGGAAACGTCTCTGTTGGCGGTGACGGAGGAGGCGAGGAGGCAGCTGGACCAAGGAGGAACAGCTGCCATCATCCTCCTGGACCTCAGTGTCGCGTTGGACATGGTCGATCATAACATCTTGGCCCACCGACTTAAAAGTATGGGAGTGTCGGGCGCAGCACTGACTTGGTTCCAATCCTTTCTCAGCAACCGTTACTTCCAGGTCTTTGAGGGGGATGTGGTGTCCTCCAGGCTACCTCTCAGCTGTGGGGTTCCACAGGGCTCTGCCCTGAGCCCTACGCTTATTAATATCTATATGAGTCCTCTGGCGAAGATTCTCCATCCATTTGGCATTAAGATCATCACCTATGCAGACAACAGTGGTATCCTTAAATCATGCTGAGGGGTCGTATAGCACCCTAGGCCCTTGCCTAGAGGCGGTGGCCGCGTGGATGGAACTTTCATGCCTTAGGCTCAACGGGGACAAAACAGAAATCATGCTGTTGGGCAGCCCATCGTCCTCTGTCTCCAATTCCTTGTGGCTGGCCTGCTTGGGCCCCGCTCCACCCCCAAAGACACAGATAAAGAGCCTCGGCATGTGGCTTGACAGCTCTCTTGATTTCACCCACCAGGCCACCAAACTCTCAGCCACTTGCTATGGACTGATAAGAATGCTGCGCAAAATCATTCCCCTCCTCCCATTCCAGGCGAGAAGAATTATGGTTCAGGCCCCTATACTTTCTCGCTCGGACTACGGGAATGCCTTATATGTTGGAGCCTCCCAATCTACAATCAATAAACTGCAAGTAACACAGAATTGTGCAGCCCGGCTGCTTTTTCAGACTCCGCAATGGCAGTCTGCAAGACCAGCACTGAGGAAACTTCATTGGCTCCACATTTCAGCCAGGATACAGTTTAGGTCGGAAGGGAAAAACAAGGGAACCCTACTCACTGAGGAACCAGGGTACGTACTTTATATAAAAAACAAAGGTTCCAGTGGAGTAATGCATTAGTCATAACAAAGCATAATAGCAATATTTGGTAAGGGTTTAGAGGGATGTCAAGGAGAGAGAGCGCTCAAAACACCAAGGGTTGTTTGACATATAAGTTTTTATTAATCATAAGAATTGACCATATACATTGTACACAAACAGTTTCTAGCAGTGCGGAGTGTCCCAAGTGTTTTATAAGAACAAAAAAACAGTTGAGTGACATGTGGTGAAAATATTTACAAGGTTTCAAAAGAATGTTTTCAAGGAAAGCGACCGTTGTGGAATATAGTCATACAATATTTTACAGCAACTGTATTCAATGATAAGCGCTGTATGACTGGTTTGCTTCCATATTTAAACAATAGATGGACAGAAAATGGGTAAATGCATCAATGTTTTGGTCTTTCTTGTAATAAATCTATAAGACCATCCTCAGGACATAACAATCATATGAAGATGAACAACCCTTTAATAGAGAAGATCAATAAGAGAAACAAGTTGCTCTTGCTACAGATGGATAAATGAAGGTATAAATATCTTTCCAAACCCTGCGTGTTATTTTGGCACATAGTCCTATGCGGGGTTGGAAGTATCACATCTATTTCTAAACTTGTCCGCTGCTATAAAAATTGGCAATCTTTCATGGCGTCTCCCCCAGCAATAAAGACTTTTAGAAAGATGGCATTTTTCTGCTCTAGTCCTGTGTGCCTGTAGCCTGTCTCTGATACATGTCTGGCGAGGGTGAAAGCTGGATTTAGTGTATTCCCTTAGACAGCCTCACACAATGAGAGTTTACATGTGATTTGATTGGCCTTCCTGGTAGGATGGGAGGGAGGAGCTGTGTATAGCCTCACACTCACACCTGAATATGCTGTGTCCCATCCCCAGACAAAGGGATACATATCCCCTTGTAGTGAGTCTGGAAACAGGGCAGGAAGGGAGGACCTATGTGCACTTCAAAAACCCTTCTTTGAAGTATCCTACACTTCAAAGAAACCAGTGGGTATACAAACTGGTTTTCAGACCCTACCACTTCAGAACACTTCTGGACCTGTGGATACTCTACCAAGAAGAAGAACTGCTGTGCTGCTGAAGTAATACCACTCTGCTGGACTGCTGCTATGTAGAAACAGTTTTCTTGCTCTGCTGCCCTGCTGTCCTTCTGATCTGGGTGAGAAGGACTGGGCCTGCATCATTGGACCCTCAGAAACCAGAGTGACTCCAAAGGCTAGTTGGCTAGCCTCCTGTTCTGAAGTCTCTGAGTCATAACAGGCTTCCAACTATTCTTCTTCTGCACCTGAACTCTGCTGCCTGTGAGTCTACCCTGCCAAGTAGTGTCACCCAAGTCCTGGACCCTTGGAAGTTGGCTTAAGGTGGTGGGTGTTCAACACTTCACTGCTGCTGCAGAGTGGGAACCAGCGCATCGCTGCTACTGCGTGGTCAGCACAGACGCATATTCACCACAGCATGGATCGGAACGGGAACATCGACCCGGTCTGTGTGGACCAGATCTGATGCATTGCAGCATCTGTGTGGTTCGGGGCCTCCCCTCTGCCTCTGGAAACACCACTGCGCAACGCTCTTCAAGAAAATTCCTAGCATCTTTCTCGATGAAAGCATCACATTGAATCTGAAACTCAGCATTGCATCAAAGCTGACATATTGTCATTGTTGCTCCACCAGGACTACTGCCTCACCGTTTAAAGCACAGATCAACATCAGTGCATTGCCACCTTTGCACTCTGTGGCCTACCAGTCAACAGGATCTTTGACATCAACACATCTCAGACTAACGTACTTTTCCGCAGTGGCCCAACCTGGTCCCTGTAGCTGGCCTGCACTCCATTGAGGTTGGCCTGAACGTTTGCCTTTGTCCCGGTCCAGCATAACCAGATATCCCTTGTTGCCGCTTAGTGCTTTTTGGCACAATTTCCACTTCATTCTTCTAAGATCAATATCTCCAATTCTACTTATTGTATTTTTGATACTTTGGTGTCAAAAATGTATTGAAATATAATTTATATTTTTCTAACTTGGTTTGGGATTTTACTTGTGTTGTTTTCACCTTATTACTGTTTGTGTGCTGCATAAATACTTAACACATTGCTTCTAAGTTTAGACCTCCATTCAGCGGAGTCATCTAGCGCATTTTGCACAGCCCCTGGGCACCTTCAGCAGCACTTGCACTTTGCTTACGGCCCCTGGCGGAGACCTTATCACCAGCGATTAGGTCCCGCAGCGCGGGAGACCTCCGTGGAGCGGAGCCATCTAGCGCATTTTGCACAGCCTCTGGGCACCTTCAGCTGCACTTGCACTTTGCTTACGGCCCCTGGCGGAGCCCTTATCACCAGCGACGAGGTCCCGCAGCACGGGAGACCTCTGTGGAGCGGAGCTATCTAGCGCATTTTGCACAGCCCCTGGGCACCTTCAGCCGCACTTGCACTTTGCTCACGGCCCCTGGCGGAGCCCTTATCAGCAGCAACGAGGTCCCGAAGCGCGTGACGCGTGCAGGGCGTGCCAGGGCTTGGCCAGAGTGAAAGATTGGGCCAAGACGGGCCCGTCTTAGCCCGTCGTAGCCAGGAGTAGACTGGGCTGGGCCACGGACTTTGGCATTTTAGCTCGACAACTTGGATCGACGTCCTCCAAGGTACTAATTGTTCAAGCATACTAACTTATTTGACATTTGACATTTTACCGGACTTGTAGGCCGCGGTGTCTTTATCTGCTTGTTTCTGATATTTATGATTATCGAATCGAGAGTCTATGCAACAGGTTATTGATAACTTTCCTGGCAAATGAATGGGCAACATTTGGGCACCACTCAAGTATCAAGTATCTTTTTGAGTGGAGTAGTTTTGCTGTTTACTGTAGCGGTGTTGACTTCAAGTTACTGCGTAAATCATTACAATGGTGAAAAGAAAGGCATCAAGCTCACAGCCAAAGAAGGCACCTAAATCGGGGGAGGGTCCCTGTGTTTCTATGTTGAATTATTTTAACAGGGACAATGGGCGCCCTGGAAGAGCAAATCGTGTCAGTGGTAGAAGCCATCTCCCGCGATAACACGGTGGTCACTGTTGGCCCAGGCGACCTTCCCCCGAATACGACTAAACAAAGAGTATATGATTTAAATGTAGAAAGCAATGAATGTGTGTTGAATATTTCAGACCATGTTTCCTTTACTGATCAGGATGTAGAGTTACAACCACCCACTAAACGTACAAGAAATCCCGATCCTGATCAAGATACACGAGTAGAAGACACTGTGAGGGCTAAGGTAGTTACACAGAAGGTACCAAAAAAGAGTACTAAGAAGCCCACCGTGAGTTCAAAAACAACTAATCGAGGAACTGAAATAACTCCTACTCAGGCACCAATACAGAAAGATCTAGTGCTTTTAAAAGCCAAAATTGATGCCATGGACAAATTCCTTGGAGATTCTATATGTAACATAATGAATAGACTCGGAGTGAAAAAAGAGTCATTATTAAGCCATCCTAAACCTCTAAAACCTTCTGAGTTTTCAAGATTACTTCTTAGCTCAACTACTTCCAGGACTAATAATGATCAGACGGATCACTGAAATAATATCGACTGACAGAATATCGACTAGCAAAAATATCGAGTAAAAAATATCTACAGACAAAATATCGAGTTTGTATCTACAAACAGGTAAGTATAAAAATATCGAGTACAAAATATCGTTTACAAAAATATAGTTGTAAAAAATATCGACTTTATTAAAAACAGTGTTAAATTAAATTAAAATTAATAATTAATTACTAAAATATACTTAAAAATACTTAAATTAACTTATAATATTTAAATAATTCATGAAATTTATAAACTAAATAATCTACAATCATATTTGTTAAAACATATATATATATATTAACATAATATAATTA
This sequence comes from Lissotriton helveticus, assembly GCF_964261635.1. NCBI lineage: Eukaryota > Metazoa > Chordata > Amphibia > Caudata > Salamandridae > Lissotriton > Lissotriton helveticus. The sequence goes on from NC_136072.1 coordinate 658,088,524, forward strand.
AATAATATCCAATATTATTACCATACAATAGTATAAGTGTAAAAAATACTATTCCCAATCCACAGAGTGCAACGGTAGGGAAAGCGTTGGATAGCGTAGGGGTAACAATTACTATTCCCACTCCAGTGGGTGCAACAGTAGGGAAAGCGTTGGATAGCGTAGGGGTTAAAATTATTATTCCCACTCCAGTGAGTGCAACAGTAGGGAAAGTGTTGGATAGCGTAGGGGTAAAAATTACTATTCCCACTCAAGTGGGTGCAACAGTAAGGAAAGTGTTGGATAGCGTAGGGGTAAAAAATACTATTCCCACTCCAGTGGGTACAACAGTAGGGAAAGCGTTGGATAGAGTAGGGGTCAAAATTACTATTCCCACTCCAAAGACTGCAACAGTAGGGAAAGCGTTGGATAGCGTAGGGGTTTAAATTACTATTCCCACTCCAAAGAGTGCAACAGTAGAGAAAGCGTTGGATAGCGTAGAGGTAAAAAATACTATTCCCACTCCAGTGGGTGCAACAGTATGGAAAACCTTGGATAGCGTAGGGGTAAAAATGACTATTCCCACTCCAAATAGTGCAACAGTAGGGAAAGCGTTGGATAGCGTAGGGGTTAAAATTACTATTCCCACTCCAGTGGGTGCAACAGTAGGGAAAGTGTTGGATAGCGTAGAGGTAAAAAAATACTATTCCCACTCCTATGGATGCAACAATAGGGAAAGCGTTGGATAGCGTAGGGGTAAAAATTACTATTCCCACTCCAAAGAGTGCAACAGTAGGGAAAGCGATGGATAGCGTAGGGGTTTAAATTACTATTCCCACTCCAAAGAGTGCAACAGTAGAGAAAGCGTTGGATAGCGTAGATGTAAAAATTACTATACCCACTCCAAATAGTGCAATAGTAGCGAAAGCGTTGGATAGCATAGGGGTTAAAATTACTATTCCCACTCCAGTGTGGGCAACAGTAGGGAAAGTGTTGGATAGCGTAGGGGTACAAAATACTATTCCCACTCCAGTGGGTGCAACATTAGGGAAAGCGTTGGATAGCGTAGGGGTAAAAATTACTATTCCAACTCCAAAGAGTGCAACAGTAGGGAAAGCGTTGGATAGCGTAGGGGTTTAAATTACTGTTCCCACTCCAAAGAGTGCAACAGTAGAGAAAGCGTTGGATAGCGTAGGGGTACAAAATACTATTCCCATTCCAGTGGGTGCAACATTAGGGAAAGCGTTGGATAGCATAGGGGTAAAAATTACTATTCCCATTCCAAAGAGTGCAACAGTAGGGAAAGCGTTGGATAGCGTAGGGGTAAAAATTCCTATTCCCACTCCAAAGAGTGCAACAGTAGGGAAAGCATTGGATAGCGTAGGGGTTTAAATTACTATTCCCACTCCAAAGAGTGCAACAGTAGGGAAAGCGTTGGATAGCGTAGAGGTAAAAATTACTATTCCCACTCCAGTGGGTGCAACAGTAGGGAAAGCATTGGATAGCGTTGGGGTTAAAATTACTATTCCCACTCCAAAGAGTCCAACAGTAGGGAAAGCGTTGGATAGCGTAGGGGTAAAAATTACTATTCCCACTCCAAAGAGTGCAACAGTAGGGAAAGCGTTGGATAGTGTAGAGGTAAAAATTACTATTCCCACTCCAGTGGGTGCAACAGTAGGGAAAGCGTTGGATAGCGTAGGGGTAACAATTACTATTCCCACTCCAGTAGGTGCAACAGTAGGGAAATTAAATACTTCATATATTATTTCAATAAATATAAATTAATATCTATCAAAAATTAATTAAAAGTAATTACGAATTTAATATATTATAATAATTAATCATTTAAAACTACAAATTAAAATTAAATATTACAATTATTTAACTATTAATACAAATTAATTACAAATTAACAATTAATAATTTCACATTTAAAAAATAATTTACAATACATTCTAATTAAATACAATTAAAACAAGTTGTTTTATTTAATTAATTATAAATAAATTACTTCCCATCCTATTCCCCTATAAACCCACAACCCACTACAGAATTTCTTTTATTAAATTAACATAATTAGCAATTAATCAATTAAATAAAACTAATTAGCAATTCTAATTTAATTATTTACCCATAAAAAATTAATTAACAATTAATTGTAAAACAATACCAATAAATATGTTAGCATATTTAATTAATTATAAATAAATTACTTGCCACCCAATTCCCCTATAAACCCACAACCCGCTACAGAAAATAAATTAGTAAAATTAACATAAATAGCAATTAATCAATTAATTAAAATTAATTGCCAATTAAAAGTTAATTAATTACCAAATATAAATTAATTAAGAAATAATTAAAAATGAATAACAATAAATAAATGTACATATTTAATTAATTATAATTAAATTACTTCCCACCCTATTCCCCTATAAACCCACAACCCGCTACAGAAAATAAATTAGTAAAATTAACATAATTAGCAATTAATCAATTAATTAAAATTAATTGCCAATTAAAAGTTAATTAATTGCCAAATATAAATTAATTAACAAATAATTAAAAATGAATAACAATAAATAAATTTACATATTTAATTAATTATAATTAAATTACTTCCCACCCTATTCCCCTATAAACCCACAACCCGCTACAGAATTAAATTACGCAAAAATTAAAAAATTAAAATTTCATTAATTAAAATTATTTATAACATAAATACACACTTTTAACACACATAATACCATAAATATCACTATATAAAATTCAATATTATCAAAAATTTGATAATTTTATTAAACTATATTATATACTTCGATATTTTAAATGTCTATATTTTTAACAATCGATATTACATTACTTACCTTAATAACGATATTTTTGATGTCTATATTCTGTCCAGTCGATATTTTGTCCATTCGATATTTAAAACTCGATATTGTGTCCAGTCGATATTTTGTAGTCGATATTTTGACTGTGCACCGATCAGACAAAGGTTACATCACATTTGGGGTTTTCGCATGTGAATTCTATGCATACCGGTGATCATGTTTTAGTCCCCCCAGATAATATTATTAATCAGATAAATTGTGGGCAAACTATGAGGAGTAATCAAATAGATGGCAACGAAGGTATAAATCGGAGTAATGTAGATCCAGCCTAAACCGAGATCAAGAACAGTCCGCCCCTACATTAGACTTACCACCTGCTGCCACCCCATATACAGTGATTTTAACTAAAGTACCAAAATTGCGCCTTGGTTCCCATGAGCCATGGTATGCGCTGAGAAATAAGGCATTAGCTTGGTTAGGTACTAGGGTAGGAGAAATGGATAGACTCTTCGCTGAGTTAAAAATGGCAAGAAGGGTTAGTTGGGTAGGGAGAGGTGTAAAAGATGTATCAGGGGACTTGAATTTCAAGACCCCGCGGCTAGTACACTGGATATTGAGCCAAATGGAATGTCATCCCATGACCCTGGGTAGTATTGGCGTGGTCCCTTTGGGTTTCTTTTATAAACCAAGCATGTTGAAAATAAGGGTTCCAAGGGAGGAACATGATTATAGATATTCTGTCCTGACACATAATCGTTATGAGCCTCTACCCTCTCTTGAGGAGGTAGATTGACTTAGTAACATGGATAGTATAGGGGGAATTTAATTTACGTCACTGGGGTGTCATTATATGACAGCAATAATATGACCCACGTGGCGTAATATATAAAAGACTCTACCCTAAATTATATCTATAATAAATCTAGGAACAAGGGACCAAGTAAGGTTGTTCTTACGCCTTGTCCCTCTAACATATTTGACCATTTCAGTTATAAACAGGTGACTCCACTAATTCCCCTAGAGTCAACTGTAATTAACATCGAACCTTTAGTTCAGCTGGAGTCCCACATTGCCAGTGTAGATATTATATCAACTACTGGCATGGGTTGTAGCCCCATCCCACACATTAATCCTTCCCTGTTGATACCAACATCTATTATAGAGGCCTCATATGGGGGTGAAAATACTGTAACAAGGCCAGAGGGATGTCAAATTGTTTATTGGAATATCGCGGGTCTGGTTTCAAAGGTGTCAAATGGTATATGGTTGGATTTGTAAGGAATTTCGAAATTCTTTGTTTCCAGGAGACATGGTCAGTGGAGGCTATTCACTTGGAAGGATTTAAAACCTTCCATACTCCAGGAGTTCCTTCTCCCCATGGGAGAGCCAAGGGGGGCCTATGTATATACATCTCAAACTTGTCGAACTATGAAAAATTTAATTTTTATGATGATCCCTTTTATCAAGTCATGTGTTTATCTTGTGATTCTTCTCCAACGTTGATCATAGTTAATTTTTATAATAATATTCCGCCGTTAGAATTTGAATGTATCCTAAGGTCTTTGATGGGAAGACTAGTTTGGCTACAGGACTTAATGAGCAAGGATGTAGTGACATTGTGGGGGGGAGATTTTACTTGTTCATTATGCCAATACGTAGGAAAGGGGGTCTGTGGCTTAACGCTTGTTGACAATGACAATGATGAAGAAGGTGTACCACATTTTGCGCATACTATACAAGGGGATCTCCTTAATGACATGATGCTGACACAGGAAATGGGCTTTGGTAATATGTTGAGTACCCCAATGAGCCCATTTTGTCCAACTTTTAATGGCCGAGGAGTTTTCTCCACAATAGATTTCATTTTGTTATCTAACAGGCATTCTTCTAGGGCGATGAATTTTCAAATACATGACCTAGTTTTAAGTGACCATTTCCCACTAAGTATGAGTCTGCTGGTGCAATGCCAACATACTAGTAAGCAGGATAGAAATACTAATAATGTTGATAATATTAGACTTACCAGGCAGAACGGATATGCTTTAAGCTGGGGTAAGGTTAACCAAGAAGAAGTTATGACTAAAATTATCACAGACTGCTATGCTAATATCGTACATTGCCTTACTGAGTCGAGCGATCAGAGTGATGTTGTGGAAAACTTTGCAGTAATTGCAGCGACTGTAAAGAAGGCACTCTTTGTTGAAGTCAATAGAATTAAAGTTTCAAAGTCAGGATGGTTTGATCATCACTGTACCAAAGCCTACTCAAAACTGAAACTTGTACTTCACGCCAGACATAAAAGCCAGTATGATATCAAAAAAGCAAGGAAGGAGTATAAATTGACGTTGACAAACAGGAAAAAGGAATTAAAAAGGGAAATGTGGACAGTTTCATATGACGCTGTCGTGTCACGCGACCATTCAGCTTTTTGGAAAGCCGTGAACGCTCCAATTCTGGCTGACATAGATAGGGCTAGAATAGAGATAGCAATACCTGAACATGATTGGATTAGGCACTTAACAAACCTCTATAGTTGTACGACTCTAGAGTCAGAAACACCAGGGTCACCTTCGCTGGAGCCACTAGTTCAGGGGACAGAAGGAAAGGATCATCTAGTTTTTTGAGCTGCATGAAGTAATCAAAGCTATCCTAGCCAGTAAAGGGGGAAAGGCGCTGGGGCCGGACAGCATTCCTGTAGATTTTTTAAAATATAATATTGAGCTTTGGGCACCACTTTTAACACAATTTTTTAACGCATGTAGTTTATTTGGTTTCCCACTAACTTGGTTAACTTCTATATTAGTTCCCATTTTTAAGAAAGGAGATAGAGCAAACCCGGCTTGTTATCGCCCCATTTCCCTGTTAGACTCCACCATGAAAATTGTTGGCCGAGTCATTCTTAACAGGCTACAAAATTGGGCTGAGGACAGGGGAATAATTTGCGATACCCAATACGGTTTTCGTAAGGGTATGGGGACAGTGGACCATGGTCTTAACTTAAATCTTTTAATTAATAAGTACACTGAGGCAAAAAGGGGCGACATATTTTTAATTGTTGTCGATTTGTCATCAGCATTTGACTGCGTTGTCCATGCCAAGTTGTGGAAAATTTTAGAGGATTTGGGTGTGGAAACTATAATAATCTCTTTTCTTAAACAGCTTAATGCAGGGGCCAGGGCTAGGGTACGCTACGGGGCAGGGGGCCAATGCACTACAGATTTTAAGATAGGGAAGGAGTGAGACAGGGTTGCGTTCTCACTCCTTTTCTTTTTACTTTATATATTAATGGTCTGGGAAAATACCTAGTACAAAATTGCAGAGATCTACCTCAGATAGACCCCACACCTATTCCAGCTCTCTTATATGCCGACGCCGCCGTCTTAATGGCTCGCACTCCTATAGCTTTGCAACCGTTAATGACCTTCTTTGATAACTTTATGTCAAACCTGGGCCTGACCATAAATGTTTCCAAAACGTTTGCTATGACGAGTCAAAATAGAAAGAACATGAGGCCAAAAATGATGTTTGTGTATAATAAGCCCATTGAGTATATTAAAACGTTCTCCTATTTGGGCATATTGTTTGACCAAAACTCTAACTGGCAACAAGCAGTAAAAGCTAGTAGGATCTTGTTTGGTAGGAATCTGACTGCTTTTCGTAATTTTAGCAAGAAATTGAGCGGAAGACCTCCACTCGAGCTACTAAAAATATATAATGCCAAATGTGTGTCTGTTGCTTCTTATGGAGACGGCATATGGGGGATCACTGTTGTTACATCATTACAGGTCATGGAAAACATTTTTTTAAGGTTTTTATAGTCGGTCCCCAACTCCACTTCAACATACATATGTCATGCAGAATTGGGCATTGTTTATTTGGAGGATACAATAAAAATTCAGCCGATACTAGAATGGCATAGGATTTGGACCTCGGAAAAATTGTCTTTAAATCCCCTTATCATTTTAAATCTTATGAAGTTAGAAGGGGTGTTGAGGATTAGATGGTTAGCATACATTAAATCCTTTTTTCAGAATTTGGATAACCAGGAGTATTATAATGATCCTACCACCATATGTACCATCTCGAGGAGAGACCTGAAAAAGTTGTGTATATACTATCTAAATGAGCAAAGACTCAAAATTGAATTGAGGAAGACCTCTGTCCAGGCTCATCAGTTGACACTCATTTGCACAACGATTCAACCCTATCTTAAAACTGTACATGGCGATTTTGAAAGATTTTTGTTAGTTCGTTTCCGCTCGGGAATTATTTATAGATTACTAAGTTATCCGGAACATAACGATTGGTCCAAATCCCTAAGTAATTGCCCATGTGATGAAGTATCGATCCAATCTACCTTACATGTTATGTTTTTGTGTAAATTTTATTCTGTTTCTAGGAAAAGGAGGATTCTTCCGGATTTAAAATATCTTGGTGTGAGGAATTGTCTACCAGCAATGATAGCTCTGCAAAGGTTGGACACAGTCTACATTATAGCCTCTGTTAGTAAATTTTTAAAGTCTATTTATAAAATTAGGAAATCAATTGTATTGTAATTCTGCTTATTGTTCAATGTATTGTGTATTCCTGCTTTTATGATTAATAACTTTTTAATCAAATAAAGCTGTTTCTTATTCTGATACTTGTGTTGTTTTCAACTTATTACTGTTTGTGTGCTGCATAAATACTTAACACATTGCTTCTAAGTTTAGCATGAGTGCTTGTGTGCCAAGCTACCTAGGGTAAAGCACAGCTTAATTTACTGACTTTCAATGGTTCACAATGGGATTGTGGTTGCTGCTTGAGTAAAGTTCACAAACCAGTCAACCAGCTACCCTATTTCTCACACACCTCTGCTAACTTTATCAGCCATTGTTCAAATATAAAATGTAACTTGTTACTAAGTAGTGCCAAATGAATCTATTTATTGGCAATGACATCTGAGAATGGGATGGTGTTCTTCCCCAGCCCCAGCCCCAGCGCCGGGACGCCCCTTTGCTGGGGCAGCTGTGCGCTTTACAAGTATACGACATTTGACATTTAACATTTAACATTCTTAGTCTGGAACAACATTTTGTCATTCCACAGTCCAGTCAGCAGTTCTGAAATCCCAATGTAGGTTTGTGTGTTGTTGAAGTTCATATACGAATAAGTAATTTTTAGTGTGATCTAATCAAGACCTCTTGCTGTGTACATACATAGAGAAGGGACTTGGGGTAATCTCGCTTTCCTAAAATTGTCTGGTCAGCTCCCTTCAACCCCTGCTTCTATATGCTGCTAATCATGTTTTGCATCAGCACACAGAACAACATTTTTTGGATGCTTACAGTTTTGCATTGTTTAAAACTTAGTTTATCATATTCATGCTTTTGATGAGTTGCAAAATGCCACCAGAAAGGCCCTTCATTCCTACAAGCTGCTTGTCTATATCTGCACTGTGTGCTTTAGATAAAGCCTCCAGTTTTTCCATGGTTGAGGCTTCTTACCAACCTCATTGCATTCCCAGGTACGACCATACTCTAAGGCACCAATCTGCTGACCTGAATTGACTACACAAATGCTGCCTTTCTGGGTAAGAGAGCGCTGATAGACTTGTCAGTATTAGGGTGCTCTTTCCCCAAACTTTTTGCCTTAACCCGTCCTAGTTTTTGATGATCTCATTTTGTAATTAAAAAAAAACAATCCTTTTTATTTGACATGCTTAAAAATTCCTTTTTAATGCATTTAAGTCACTCTTAGGGTAGGCCCTAAACATTTCATAAGGCAGGGTGCAGTGTATTTAAAAAGTTATACTTTTGCTTTTGCATTTTACATTTCCTGGTAGTGAAAAACATTTACATGTGTTTCCTTATTACATTTAATAATTGGTAACTTTCAGTTGGGAGCAGGTAGACAAGTCACGTTTGGTGTCTAAAGAATTGTAATTAAAAGCCCTCTCTAATGGTAAGGCTGGATGATTTTAAGTCAAAATTTTGAAAATTCCACTCTTAGAAAGTTGGCATTATATTGTTCTAACCCTTTAGTGACTGCAGTTTGTTTCTGGGTCACATGACTAAGTGTGACTGGCAGTTGGCCTTTGTGTATTGCTCCCAGACAGTGAGACAAAGGGAGGTGAGTTGAGGTGTCAGATTGGGCCACTCTGACTTAACGAGTGGTAGAAACTTTCACCTACCACATTTGCACATCACAAAGGCTCTACCTAAACAAAGTCACAAAATATTTGTCTTTTGTGTCCCCATACAACCTGGGACCAGGGCAGGTAAGAAGGAGATGCTTGACACCTCAGGGGAGCAGATCTCTCCGGAACCTTCTCCTACTTCAAATTGGACACTAGGTATAAATATTGGACCATCAGAAGCAACACTTCAGTTTGCATCTGGTCCTGTGGAAGACTCAAAAGAAGGGCTGCAGTACTGATTTCCTGCTAGGAGTACCACTCTGCTGCCCTGCTGTGCTGCCCTGCTATACTCCTACCAGAGCAAGAAGTACTAGACATCTATCTTGAACCCAGGACCATCTGAGTGACTTCAAGGGCTAGTTGGCTGTCCTCCTGAACAGAAGCCGCAGGGGCAGAACAGGCTTCAACCATCTTGAACCCAGCACCTGGATTCAGTCTGCTATGACTCTGGTTCCAAAATGGTGCCACCCCAGTCCTGGACCCATCGAAATGGACCTGAAGGTGCTCTGTCGGCCCAGCTGTGGTCTCAGCAGAACCGATGCTGCACGATGCAGCGCCTCACAGAAGCTCCACATCGGAGCCACTGCACGACACATCACCTCCTGAAAACTCCACATCTGAACTGCTGTACAGCGCAATCACAATTCAGGATTTCACATCGCAGCCTCATCTGAACTACGGCTGTATGATGTATTCTTGATGCAGGTCTTTGCATCACAAGCCCCTCATTGACGGCAGCCTCGTTGATGACAACTCAGGAATCCGCATTGCATACCCCACTGCTTCTTCAGAACCTGCCAGGCCACAATGCAGGACTTTGCATGGCCAGTCCCTCGCTGACTACATCCTCTATGATGGCACAGGGCCTCATCTTGCAGCTCCTCAGAACTGCCGCTGCACAACACATCTCCACACCAAGACCTCACATCGCCTTGGCTGACCTACCCATTCTTAATGAGGGGACATTGCAAAGCTCCGTAACCAGTATTAAAGGTACTCCTGTTCACTGGTCCTAACTGGGTTCCTGTAGCCGACCCACGCTACATCATGGGCAGTCAGAACTTGTGACTCTGTCCCAGTCTGATGAAGCCAGATATCCAGTTGGTGATTTGTGCTTTTAGGCACATTTTCCCTTAAATCTTTAAAATTGCATATCTCTGGTTCTACAGAATGGATTTTTATCATTTTGATTTTAAATTATTTATAAAATGTTACTCCATTTCTCTAAACATATGCTGGAATTTTCTTGTGTTGTGTTTCACTTTATTACTGTTTGAAGTGCTGCATAATTACTTTACACATTGCCTCTAAATTAAGTCTGACTGCTCTGTGCCATGCTACCAGAGGGTTGAGAAAAGGTTAATTTAGGGTTTGCTTATGACTTCACCCTAACAGACAATTGACGTCGCTGGTTGAGTAGATTTTCACCCCCTCAACCAATAACCCAGTTTCTTACATTGGTGCTCAGCTGTGAGGATTAGGACTTATGTTTCCACAGAGAAATTCACAGATAGGTAATCTGACCACCAATTAGAGCCTTTGTAAATTCTCCTTTCTTTCTGAATTTAAGTTCCCTATTTCTTTTTCTTTCACTATGGACATGGAGGTGCTCGATGTGGACAGCCTCAGTAGGGTGAATTGCAGAAACTCTGCAAGGAGAGAGGGCTGCATGCAGGAAAGAAGGCCACAAAGCAGGACCTTCAGATTTCCCTTTGTGCCTCTGAAGAGATCATGAGGATGCAATCCAATCCTGAAGAGTCTGAGGAGGAGGATCTTCTTAATGAGGAGTATTCTATTGAGGACGGACTTGATTTAGGAGGAGAAAATGGCCTTGCTGTGGACCTGAGCAGAGCTTCCAGAGGAGGAAAACCGTCTGCCCACTGAAAGAGAGTCTAGTGTGAGGGCAGGAAGCCGGCTGATCTCAAAAGACCTGTCCCCCGATGAGTTCGAGGACAGGAAGGCAGAAAGGGAACTCAAGCTGCAATTGGCCAAAATGACATTGGAGGAGAAGAAAAGGAGGCTAATGCTGAGGCTGAGAGGGCCTTGGCAAAAAAGAAAATGCAGCTGGAACATGAGATAAGCTTGAAGGATCTTGAGCTCAAAGTTAGACAACCCTCAGGATCCAGCAACTATGGAGGTAGCGTCCCTGAAGTGTCTGAGGCAGACAAGAAAGTCTGCATCCCTAAAGGTCAAGGGTCTAAATTTATGGTGGGAGATTGCATAGACATCTAGTTTTCTACCAATGAGATAGCTCCAAGGATACACACGATCACAGAGGAGTACTAGGGGTTGTGTTGGGGGGTTGCATTGGAAGTATATGCCCACAGTGGATAGGCATACACTTCTCCACTTGAGGTAGGTGGCCAGGTAGGTGGCCAGGCAAATGATGCCCCCCACGCAAGCCATACTTGTTGCAAAATCTGTGCTGAACTCTGTAAAGTACTGTCAAAGGTTCAGGAACAGCCACAATATCCCAAACCAGTCTTGGGTGGAGTTCTTGAATTACTCCAGAAAGGCACTGAATGGCTGGGTGAGGGGCAGCAAAGTTGATGATTATGTCGGGCTACACAACTTAGTTTTGAGACAGCACATCCTCAATTCTAGGGGTGGGCGGACATCTCCGTTCCGCCCACAGAATGTGCGGAGATTTGCCCTTCCACCCTTAGACAAAGAAGGCGGAGATTTGAGGCAAATCTCCGCACATTTGGGGGCGGAACGGAAGTTGGCTGCCCCCCTGCCGCCCGCCTCCCGCCCGCCTTATTAAATTATATTGAAAAGCCTAAAATGAAACTTAAATAAAACTTACCTAAACTGCGCATGCGCGGGAGCCTTCCTGGCGAGGAATGTGCACGTGCAGGCTCCCGCGCATGCACGTTTCCAGATAAAGCCGCGATGGGCAAGGATGCGGCCGCAATAAGGTAAGTTTTATTTAAGTTTAATTTTAGGCTTTTAAATATAATTTAATAAGGCGGGCGGAAGGCGAGCGGCGGGCGGCTGGCGGCTCGTAACGGAATTTTGCGGAGAGGTACGGAGATTGTTTCAATCTCCGTGCCTCTCCGCGAAAGTCCCTTACGCGACTTCCGCCCATCCCTACTCAATACTTGTTTTGCAGAGCCATGCCAGCACCTTGTCAATAGCAAGGTGATTGATTCCAGGTGGCTTGCTAAAGAGGTGGAACTCTAGGTCAGCACCAGAGTGTCCAAGAAGGACTCCCAAAAGGGTGCTCAACGTTCCCACCAAAAGAAAGAAAAGGGGATAATAACAATAAAGAGTTCTCACAAAGTCCCCAAAACAGTTTCTCCACTCTGGTCACCAAAAAAGGGTTTTGTGGAGAAAAATACTGGTAATTTTGTCCTTATGTGCTACAAGTGGTACCAGCATGCGTACACCAAGGGAGATGCCAAATGTCCTAAGAGGGCAAAGCCCTCCCATGGTGGACAGTCCTAGGGGTTGGTTAATGTGGCACTTGCGGAGGAGATTGTCCCAGTCAGTATGGGGGGGCTACTTTGGTTTCCTTCATTTCTCTGGGTGACAGAGAGATAGTGCCTAAAGCGCACATGCATTCCAATACTTTCAAGTATAGGCAGTGTATCACCATCAATGGGCAGAGGGTGGAGGCTCTGAGAGACACAAGAGCCAGTATTACTTCTGTCAGGTGTTGTCTGGTGTCTTCAGAGCAGGCTATACACAACACATTTAGATCAGGATGATAGAAAAATTCCTCAATCTCAATGCTGAAAAAACAGAGGCTTTGGTATTTGGACTCTATCTGGTCTGAGATATGATGGCCGGAATCCTGCAGTCATCTTCCTATTCCAGGCAATTTAGTCAAGAAAAAAGGGGTCATCTTTGACAATTCTCTGTCATTTTACCAACAGGTTAGCCCCACTACCAGCACTCACCTCCATGCTATCAGAACTATGAAAAAGATCTCTCCACTCATTGTGATAGAGTTGCGCACATCTGTGGCTGTGTTACTGGTTTCATCCCATTTGGACTATTGTAAGGCACTTAATCTGAACATCAACCTGCTTCACTTAACACACTTCAGATTACCCAGAATGTGGTGGTGCTTCTTATTCTGGATATCTCAAAACATCTTTTGGGTGCCAAGGGCCTTTAAACCCTTCACTGGCTTTCAGTCAGAACATGGGTGGTGTTCAAAGCCCCTTGTATGACCTATATGGCACTATACAATGTGATCCCAAGGTGTTTTAGATGATCTTCCTTTCAATGACATATGCCTAAAAGATTGTTCCTCTCTGACTTTAGGGGAAAGATGGTGGTTCCTAAAATTAGCAGCACCAGATGGGGTGGTCGTTGTTCTGCTCATGCAGCGGCTAAACTCTGGAACCTAGGCCATCCATATCTTTGGTTCAGAAAAACTCCGTAAATGTCTGAAAACATGACTTATTTGATCTTAGTCCTTATAGCTGTTCTTAGCTTTTCTCTCTCTTATGGTTTCTGATGCGTTTAAGGAAATGAGCAGCCCCTCCTCCTTAGCCACCCCAGATTGGTTCTGAGAACAAATTCTCCCCCTCACTGGGTAGGTGCAAAACTGGCTATAATTGGCCCAGATAACAAAGTCTTCGCTTCCCCAGGTCTCAGTTTGCACTTAACTTTGATTGTGTAGGCCTCACCCTGGTCCCCTTCAAGCTAATGAATTTTCTGAACCCTCCCCAGGTGTCTTTCCTGAGCCAAGAGTAGTCACACACCCCACACCCATATCTTTCTGCCTAAAGACCAAAGCCATTGTTTCTGCTCTGGAAGAAGCTTCCACACCTAATTAAAGGGAAACACTGACAGGGGAAGCTGCTGTCAGGCTAAAGCTATTTAGCCTACAGGAGGTTCCGGCAGACCAAGTCTAACTTTGTCAAATTAACATCTCCTAAATTTTGCTCAACAATCTGACTTCATCAGTAAAATGGACTTAAATATTACAAATAGTGGTTGAATCATTCCTGTAACTTACATTAAACGCAAGTTAACTGAAATAGTATTTTATCTGACTTTGTTTTTCTCATACAGCAAAAATAGCTTTTTACATTAAAAGTAGCTTTTGGGTGCTAGTCAGAATATGCCAACACTAAATCATTGCATGCATCACCTGTAAATACTAGGAACCCTACCTATGAGTGGCTTTTAAATACTTAAAAGTAGGGTTCTTTTGTGTCAGAAAGGGTTATTTAGGCAGGGTTGCCTGTATGTTTAAAAGCTGCTGTAGTCACACTACACAGGTAATCCTAAAACCATATTTGCCTTGTAAGCCTAGTGGATGGCATTACCTATACTGCATTGGAGCAGGGTCTAGACTGATTTACATATAGCTGGGTTCAAACTGAGGTGGCATTGTGTGTAAAATAACAATGGACTCATATTCGGCCCGAGCAGTTACCAGTGGCTGAGATTAGTTAAAGCATTCCATCCATCCATCACTTTTCGTATACTTTAATTTGCCACCCAAAGTGGGACAGGTATACCCAGATGTGATTCCTGTGCACACTGTATCACTGGAACAAAGCTATACCTGGTGGCTGAGCCCATAACAAACCGGTTCTGGGTTGCTTGAGTTCCAGTTCAAGGAGGATCTGGTTTGTATTTTGGGCTGGACTGTTGCCAGTGGAGCAGGATAATCACTGATTTGCATAGAGCTGGGTCCAAATTGAGGTGGCATGGTGTGCAAAATAACGATGGACTGGGATGTGACGCAAGTAGTATACAACACATACTTCACTTCACAGGTGACATTAAATTCCTATGTGATTGGAGTATTTTCCTACAACATATATGTTAGAAATGGGATCTCTGGTTGGCTAAGGCTTGCGCCAAAGCCAGGCAGAGACCACCACTCTAGTCAGGGCAAGGGAGTTACACGCCAAAGATAGCCCCTGCTCACCCCCTTGGTAGCTTGGCACGAGCAATCAGGCTTATCCCGGAGGCCATGTGTAAAGCAGTTGCGCACGCACACATCAACAACATCCCAGGTATACCACAAAAGGAACTCCACACAAGGTTATATCAACAATAGACTTTGTATTCTCATAACACATTCCTAGCACCACATAATCACATTTAGGCCTGGCGCCCTATAAACCCACCAGTGCCCCTGGCCCACTGGCCATCTCAAAAGGGGCTCAAATACCCTATGTCCAGAATGTCAGGGCTACTGCAACGGCAGCAATATCCAAAAGCGTGTCATTGCGTGGGGGCAGAGGAGTGCATCTAACTCCCATTTCACACAACATGCCCCCAAGAACTAGCAGCCTAAACATCGCAGCTGGCACTAAGTGCTTCGCAGCTGTGAGGACCAAATGTGGGCCCTGGTCACTCACTGTGCCCTCTAAACAAATATGCCCAAATTGGCACGAGCACCGACAATGTGCTCCGATCTGGAAGCCCCCACGACATTGCAGTTGCCCTTTAGCGAAACGGGGCAACTGTGGAGGAATGGCCACACAAAGGGTAAAAGCATGGGCCCCTCTGTGCCCTCTTAAAAACAACTATGCCCAATGTTGCAGCCACACAGGGCTCTAAAACAATCATGCCCACATTGGAGCGGCCCACTGTCAAGCTGGGCCACTCAGAAGATGGGCACTGGCACTGGTGCCTCTATCTCGCCTCCGTTAGAGCCCTCACTCACTGTCCCTGGTGCAGGGGGGACTTCGTCTTTTCCGTTGGCTCCAGGGCTCCCAACAGCTCACGGGATCCCTGCTGGACATTTCCTGTCTCCGGGGCATCTTTGGCTCCTCCTCACTTCACGCTGGCCCCCTCCTGGGACCCGGGACTCTTCAGCGGCGCTTATGGAGACGGGGTAGGCTCCCGTCCTCCTCTCCCAGTGGGAACTTCATGTTGGGGAGCCCTCGAGGCTCTGGTCAGGCCTCTCTGGAAAATGCGGCGGGGGCAGGCACCGACAATCCGTGCCCCCTACGCTGTCACCCAATGCGGCAACACGTGGGGCTCTTCCTCAGCCAAGGGAGCCCCGCCAAACCGCCACAGCCCTTCTCTTCTCCTGGCTTCCCCCGGGCCCCTCTTGGGACTCGGGACGGCATCACAGAGCCTGCGAGGCTCCAGCCGGATCTCTGGCGGCAGGATGGGTCTTCCTCTCCTCGCTCCGCCCATGTCTCAGGCAGACGTGCCTGACTTCCTGGTTAGAAAGACCGGGCCACAGCGGTGATTTTGTGAAACAGGAAAATCGCGGGGTAGGCACCCGCGATGTAGATGAAAGGCACAAGCGTGGTGGGCACCCGCTAGCGAGCCCATAAGGCGGGGTAGGCTCCCGCCGAATCATAAGCCAAACTCGGCATCAAAGTGGGGTGGTCACACGTGATTTTAGGCATCCTGGGGGGATCCCACCATCGGGATTCCCTCAGAAAAGGGGGCAGCTCAGCGCTGCGCAGCCTCCGCACTCTGCTCCTCTTCAGGGATAATGAAGTGCTCTGTAGCAAAGGAAATAAAACGCTCACCAGGCGCTAAGATTACCAAAACTCCTGAAGGTCCTGGAGGATGATCAGAAGAGCAAAAGGGATCCCAAAAGTCCTTTCAGGCATCAAGGGGCAATGGAGGGCACAGGGAGGCAAGGCCTCATGGCAGCCCCCCCTCCGGGCCCCAGCAGCAGCACGCCCCAGCAGGAACAGCACACCAAGACTGAACACTGAACATTTTCATGGGGTCACAGCCCCTATAGTTATATTAGCAAATCACTTTGTGTCACAGCACAGGGCTTCGGGACACCAGTCAGTACAGGTTTAGAGGGGATTTGGAGCACTTTGTTTTAACCCAGCTCCTCTCCCCTTTGTCAGGTGGGGGCGCAGTGATCAGACACACCACAGGGGTGGAACCAACATTGTGGAGGGAAGGCACAGCCCTATTCAGGTCCCAGGTGCAACTCCTCCCTCCCATCTGCATGCAGATCTCTCTATTCACCACTGGGCTGACTCACTCTGTCTCCTGGAGCCACGTACACCTCTCAGCTCCTGTCAATCACAAGCTAGACAAACAATTCACATCAGGCAGGCAGACACACAGTACACAGAAATGCCAACTTCTAAAAGTGGCATTTCTCCACCAATCACCATAAATCTGCACATACCATTGCGCAGCATTTATTCTCACGAGTTCATACATACTAAACTCGCCCCTGCACCCCTCTCATACCAGGAATTACTATGGACACACATATCCCCCTGACATTCCTATGGGAGGGCAGGCCAATCTCATCACACGCACTCAGAGAGCGCACACACTTTACACTGGGCCACAGTGCTAAAGTGCCCAGAGGCCTAAAATCACTACCACCATGTCAGAGCTTAAGGAAAAAAGTTCAGGGGTGAATCTGCCAAAAGGGCAAAGTCCAACAAAATAGTATGGCATTGCTGAAAAGTTAAAGATTCCAATTAGAGATTAGCCAATTGTACCATGTTTCAGGGGTCAGAACACATACACTGGGTACCGGGCAAGACTGCCCGGTGTCTAGAGTTTAGAAAACAAGCAATACCAGTCAGTATAAAATGGGGGTGATCACGCAAAAAGAGGGATTTTCTTACATAGTACAGGGCCTTTCTGAACTGGAACAAAAGCAGCCCAAGAATTGTTTTGCACTGATTGGGGCTCTTTAGTCAGATGCAGCTTGGTTCCAGTGGAACAGTGAGCAAGGGACCAATGTCTGGGCATACCCTTGGTCACTTAGGGTGTTATATCAATCACACAAATATTGATGGGAAGATGCTTGCACAGTGAATTCATCACCACCGGCACACGTTATTGAAGTTGCACTACATGGTTATAGGGAATGTTCAGAACACAATATTGGAGACATACAACCTCTAGAGAACTCAGGACTGCAAGGAAACCTTAAAATAATCAGAATGGAAATCTCAGAAAATCAACAGTGCTGCAATGCCATGCTAATGGCAGGCTGTGCTCTAAATAAATGTCAATAACATAAAATAAATAAAAAATGTCAAAATGTTTGGATTTAATAGATTGGAAATGACATGGACACACTGATTGCTCATGGGAGCTGGCTGAGCAACTTCAAAATAAAAAAATAGACTTTTCATTTTTACTATAGTTGGTGCTTTAAATGGGCAGGTACTCTCCAGTACTGAGTGTCTGCACCTCTTTAATTAGAAAAGGGTGTACCTGCACTTCTCAGCACTGCTGCAACACATTTAATTGAAAAGTACCAGTACTTCTCAGGAGCAAACAGGTATTCTGGATAGTGAGTTCTAACACTTCTGTATTTCAAGGTATCTTATCATATTTTGACTTATATAGAACACAGCTTCCCTAAGGCTTCCCAACACTGTGTTTGTGTCAGAATGTGCACCTACAGATCTACTGTTAGGCCTGAGAATTACTTTGGGTATAGCCAAGTTTTGAGATATTTTCTGAATATGGCCTTGCTGGCTCAGTTCTCAAACTGATTGGCATGGTGTTCTGAAGTTTGGGGGAGAGGCAAGAGAAAGATCTTACACCCCATTTAGCCTTTGGAATAAGTGGAACTGTTTGGAGACTTGTATTAGAACATCTTAAAGTCCTGTTTAGAATGTAGGAGGTCAATAAGGCTCTAATCTTATGGGTGTCCTTCCCATGTATTTATTTCTTATTTATTTATTTTAGGAGTTTTATATAGCGCTGGCTGGACCCAGGGGTATCCGAGCGCTTTACCGCATATACAGTCATGTGCAAATATACGATACAGGAAATTGGAAGGGCATGAGGGATTGCGTCTGGTAGGGAACATATACCTGAGCGAAGGGGCAGAGGGGAGGAGGGAGCAAGACCAACCAGACGATCATCAGAGCGTAATCATTGTTCATTTAGTTCGTACACATAAAGATTCTTAATCTGATTCCGTGTCGTTGGTCCCAGATAAAGGTCAGGAGGGGCGTTGGATAGGAACTTCCTTGGCTCTTTCAGTTTGTCCGAGAGCGGTCGAGGAAGAGGGCTTTGAGTAGTGCCTTGAATTTTGGAAACAAGGGGGTTGTTCTGATGTGGGGGGGGGGGGGGTGGAGTTCTAGATTTTTGGTGCATTCCCAGCAAATGATTTGGTTGCGGTGTTCTGCTTGCGAGTTTTTAGCGGGATGAGTAGAAGAGAGTTGGAGCTCCTGAGGTTTCTGGACTCGCCGGCCCTTTTGAGTTTGGCAGAGCGGTATTCCGGTTTGCCTGTGTGCAGGGCTTTGTGAGTGAGGCAGGCTGTTCTAAAGCTGGCTCGCAACTCAACTGGGAAACACTTAAGTTCTCTAAGAGCGGGAGAGATGTGTTCGAATTTCTTAGTTCCGGTAAGCATTCTGGCAGCTGCATTAAAGGTTGCATTGTGATTCACACAAAAGTTGCACTGTGATTCACACACGGTGTCTTCAATTTAATTCTATGCTGCACAGGAAGCAAGTATGAAAAGATCAAGGATTTTTTGGCTGAAGAACCATTGGTTATCTTGTAGATGGTTCTGACCATGGCGTTTTGCAACAAGGCTTTTTTAACTGATTTGGGGGAGCCCAGATACAGGGAGTTTACGTAATCCAGGCGGGAAAAGATCAGTGCCTCGACTACCACTTTTCTGCAAGGAATAGGCCGTACAACCAAAAGTTTTCTCAGAGTCCTCAACATGGGAAAGCTGGAGCAAGTTAATTTTTGGGCTTGGGCTTCCACTGTCCAGCCACATTCCCAAGCTTTTCATAGGGGAAGACAGGATGGGTAAAGTCCCTAGACTATCTAGCCAACCCATAAATGTCACAGGGGGTGGGTTGTTTACCGGTACCAACAGTTCAGTTTTGTCCCCATTTAATTCCAGTTAGTGGCCTGCCATTCAATGTGCCCCTTTCTCAGGGCATGGGCCTAACTGAGGCTGACAGCCCTCATTTGAAGAAAAGGAGACAACAATCTGCATATTGTTAGAATAGGAGACAATAGACAGTCCGAATTCCTTGACAATGAGGCCAGTGGTCTGACATAATTATTAAAAAGAGTGGGGCTGAGTACTGAACCCTGCAGGACTGAAAACTTCAAAGGGACAGTCTTAGAATAACAGGGAGGTTCACAGATCTGAAATGACCTTACTTCTAGGAGTGAGACAAGCCATTCTAGAGTGGTACTCCTTATGCCAATTTCCTTCAACCTGAGTGCCAAGGTCTCATGATCAACTGTGTCAAATGCTGCACTCAGGTCACGGAGGATGATGACTGCCACTCCTCCCTTATCTAGGATTGGTTTTGCCTCCTCAGTTATCACCAGTAGCATCAACTCCATACTATGCTTTAGACGGAATCCATTCCGGTAGTTATCCAGAAGCAAATTATCCTCCAGGTGCTAAGAGAGATGTAGGTTGATGTGTTTCTCTAGAACTTTCACTATCACCGGAAGCAGATATAGGCATAAAGTTCCCTGGCCAAGAGGGGTCAAGATTTTTTTCTTTGCAGAGGATTGTCCACCGCATGTTTCCATTCTCATGGAACAATACCCATGAAGATTGAAAGATTTAGGGTCACATGTATCAAATAAACATTTTGCGATTACCAAATAGCGATTTTTACTGGATCTCTATTGGGTAATTGCAAAATGCAGTGTAAGGAATCGCCAAAGATTTGGCGATTCCTTAAAATGACCTAATAGCGATCCGGTAAAAAGGGAACGCTATTAGGTAATATTAATCCATTTGTTCCTATGGACGAAAATGCCCATAGGTGCAAATGGTTTTGCCTTAGCTAATTTGGGATTCCCTAATTGGTAATCGCAAATTAGGTAATGCAAAGCCAAGGGTGCCCTAGGGCCTAAGCTCCCCTAAAGCACCCCCAAAGAAATAAAGCTGCACAGCGCACGCATGCCCCAGGGGCATGTGTGCGCTACATGGTAATTCTAAAAATGCCGGGTTTTTTTGTTTTTTTTTCCAGCGTTTGATCATTGTTACCATTGACTTGAAGTCGGTGGAAATTGCATTTTCTTAAATGCACAGTTTGCATTTGGTAAATGCTTCATACATGTGCTATGGGAATCACGATTTGTGATTCCTGTTGGTAGACCCAATTTTAGGTAATCACAAGTTTTGCAATTACCCAGAATTGTGACTATAAAGCCTTTCATACATCAAGAAATGCTATTTTGCATTTGCAAACGGCCGGTTTTACCGAATCCCTCCCTTTGCGAATGCAAAATATTTTCATACATGTAGCACTTAATACATTCCGAATATTAGTAAGAAACTCTTGGCTGGCATATGAAAGAATGGGGAGAGGGGACGGGTAAGGAGGGGGCCTGCTTTCACTTTCCCAAACAGGTCTGGTAGTGCTTCTTCCATGATAACGGGAAAATTATCAAGATAGTCTATCTCTTCTACCAATGGCGGTGATTCTAAAGCACTTTTTACAGTCATCTGATAAACAACGTTGCTAGGGGGTGGTTTCATTAGAAGAAGTTTGTAGGTGGAAGGTTACTATGGTTGGGTGAAAGTGTGTCATTTCTTTATTCACTCAATATGCGTAATTCGTGTGAAAATTGTTCGTTTTATGTATATTTCACCAGGAAGATTGTCTACGTGTACATGTGTGTGAGGTGTCCCCTTGCAAACAAAAGTGAGACAAGATACCAGGTCGCTGTATTGCCCAATCATGTTCTAGAGTGGCATAGTAAACGTTGCTCGCGTTGCACATGCTGCCACAGCCCACATCCAGCATACAGTTATTATAAATTATTCTCCCTGAACGAAACAAAAATTAGAGTGTCAGAATAAGAGTAAAAAAAAAAAAAAGCAAATTGCATGAAAGTATCATGGCAAAGTAATCCTGTTTTTCACGAGACTGCCCTCAGGTATTACAAAGTTTGCATATCTCTAAGAAATACAGCTCTGCTTTAAGAGGTATGATGAAACAAGGGTGAGGGGAGATGTGGCCTGTAAGTTGGCTTAATGAAGGTACATCAATATGTTCCCATAAGGACCAAATCGAATAATTTATCGGTTTTAATCTAACGCAGAACGGAAAATCTATTATTGGTTTGTGTGCATGTTTCCTAATAACAAAATCCCCTTTGTCTGTATTGCTATATTTTATGTGGGAGTGTGTTGAATTAATTTTGCTTTCATAGCAGAACCTTTTCAGTGTTTGAATTGCCTACTAGCATTGGTATTTTGTTTATGAGGTTACGGTTTGTAGGTACACAGCAACAGTTTCCCACTACTTGGATACAAGAACCAAACACAGGTGACCAATCAAACAGAAACATAGACGCAGTAAACAAACACATTTGGTCGCAATTATCATGCTTATACAACAGTACAAAACTTCTTAGATGGCTGATTTGACTATTTGTTGTCTTTTTTGATGGTGCTGTATATAGAAGTTAGTTTGAAGTTAGACAGCTATAATGACGTTAGGGGTCTTATCATGACCCCTTTTTCTGTTCATCGTTGGTGCAGGAGGTATCTGTGCGTAACTTTTTGGCATCTGTTGTGCATATCTCCAAGGTAGTGGATGTTTTGGTGGCAAAGAATCTCGAAAATACAGATCAATAGCTGCCTCCTTGTGTTGTCGAGTTCTGCTGTCAGCAAAACGCTTAAGAAATATTTCGAATTAATATTTGTGCCATAGACCAGGCCAGACTGGAGAATTAAAATCAGCTGTAGGAAAAATGCTTAAACCAGTCCCGCTACCTTCATCTTCTCGTGGAATCCCTCTCTTTCCATCCATCCACTCTGTTCTCTTTCTCTCCTCTCTTGCCTCTCTCTTTGATCCAACACTGGTACCTCCATTACAGCGTAGGAGCGTTGACCCACTGTAAATTTAAGCATGAAAAATAAATTGACAATAAAAGTTTTTATTTATCATCCTGCAGGCTGCCAGTCCAGCCATCTGAGCCAGTGATAGGGCGGGGTCATCCTGACGCTGGACAGCAGCTGCAGGAGGGAGAGCAGAAGTGGTGAGCCCTGCAAGTGCGAATGTCAGCGTAGCTGGGTCTCTTAGGACAGCCAAACCGACATGCACACTTAGATCTCTCCAACCCGAGCTGTGTTGCATAACTGGGTGGAAAAACGGCAAATTCTTCCAGTCCCTCTGTGAGCGCAAAACCAGCACGCTCATACCAATCCTGGCACTTCTCTCATGCTGGAATATAGTATTACCAGCATGAGAGCAGCATCTGGTTTGGCCTTCGGGAGGATGGGACCCTGTGCAGTGCACTCCAGGACTGCCAGAAGTCGGTCCCTCCTTGCACAGATCACTTCTGTCTGCAGAGAGCTAGGGGAAAAGTCACTTGCATCTGCTGCAGCATGAGGTGCTGGACTGGCTTTGAGGCACACATTATTCTGAAGATGCAGCAGTAAAGGTCGAGTTGTTCCTACACATATGGGTACCCATCCACCTCTGTACTCCTGCACATACCGCAGAGAGGTGACATTCATTTCCCTACTGCCTGGATCACGGGGAGCAGGGGGGAGGACATGGGGTTCTGTTGTCTTTGGGGTCTGCATATAGCTCCTTCATGTGGTGCACAGTCTAAATATCGATTCCTAAATATTGACCAACAGTAATATCGAGTTGGAAATATCGAAGGTGAAGAATATCGAGGTCAAGAATATCGTTGGATAGAATATCGACCCTAAGGTAAGTAATATCGATTTTTTTTTATATCAATGTAAGTAATATCGAAGTAATATCGATATCAAATATATCGATGTTACTAATCTCGATGTTACTAATATCGATATTTGTATTATTGTTATGTTTTTTATTATGTATTTAATATATATGTGTTATATGTTTTTTGTTAAGTATTTTATTTGTTTTAAATTATATGTGTACTATTTTTATATATTAATAATGTTATTTTTTAAGTCAATTTTATGTTTCAGTACCGGAGTGGGTTGTGGGATTTATAGGGGAATAGGGTGGGAAGTAATTTCTTTAGAGTAAATTAATTATTAATTTTTAGGAATTGTAAATGAATTTTAAATAATTATTGCGTTTAAGTTCTGTAGCGGGTTGTGGGTTTATAGGGGAATTGGGTGAGAAGTAATTTAATTGTAATTAAGTAAGGATTATTTGTATTAATTGGTATTGATTCTTTTTTATTATTAATTATTAATTGGTAATTAATTATTTTAATTGGTAATTAACTTTATTAATTGGTAATTCATGTTTGTAATTAGTAATACATTTTTTTAATTGGCATTTTTGTTTTATTGGTAATTACTTTTTTAATTGGCAATTAATATTTTTAGTTGGTAATTCATGTTTATTAATTGGAAAATATGTTTTAGTAATTGTTAATTATTGTTTCATAGAAATAATTTTTGTTATACAAAATATTTTATTGTTTAATATGTTTTAATTGTTAATCAATTTTTAATAATTAAGATGTTTTTATATGAAAAATATTTTAGTGTTCAATATTTATTATTTAGTAACTAATATTTATTAATTCATATTTATTGGTATTTATTGTTAATGTATTGTTAATTAATTATTCAATTGTAATTATGTTCTTAATAATTATTAATGAGTATTTGTAAATGATGTAGAGTTATTTAAAAATTAAATTCTTAATTATTTTAAATACAAAAAATATTTATAAGTATGTTATTTTTAACTCCTACGCTAGCCAATGCTTTCCTTTCTGCTGCACTCTCTGGAGTGGGAATACACATTTTTACCCCTACGCTATCCAACACTTTCCCTACTGTTGCACTCTCTGGAGTTGCAATTGTAATTTTTCCCCGTACGCTATCCAACGCTTTACCTACTGGTGCACTCTCTGGAGTGGGAATAGTAATTTTTATCCCTCGCTATCCAACGCTTTCCCTACTGTTGCACTCTCTGGAGTGGGAATAATAATTTTTACCGCTACGCTATCCAACGCTTTCCCTACTGTTGCATTCTCTGGAGTGGGAACAGTAATTTTAAGTTCTATGCTATTCAACGTTTTTATTACTGTCGTTTTTTTGGGATTCTGAAATGAATAGTAGTTTTATTTGTTTAGCTATTCAATATTTTTTGTATTATTTTAGATAATGTAGTATATAATTAATTAAACAAATATTGAAAGTATATTTAACTTTTTAAAATGTATTAAACATAATTATTTACTTTTTATTTATGTTATTGTGTTATGTCTGTAGATGTATTTGTAATTTATATTTTTATTAATTTATAAATTATTAAAATAATTATTAAAACTTATTGTTAAGTAAGTATATATTAGATATTTTATGTATATGATTAATTACTGTTTTATTATTATTATATATGTATTATTTATTAATTAGAAACATTATTACATATTTTTAACTATGTTTATTTTATATATAAGTATCATTTACTTTATTTTACTCTTTTTTTAACAGAAAAAAACGATCTTATTAACTACAATATTTTTAACTTTGATATTTTTGTTTCGATATTTATGTACTTTCCATGTTGTAGATAGGATGTTGATATTCTTGCCTTCGATATTTCTGCGTCGATATTTCTGTAGGTTGATATTTTGTAGGTCGATATTCTGTCAGTGATCCCCTTCAAGCTGTCTATTTGTACTTGTTAGGCCAAGGCCAATGCCAATGCGTTTAGTGAGGTTGTGTACACATGTGCCATAGATTACAGTCATCCTTGGCTTTACCAGATCGTTTCTTGCTCAAAGAGAGTCCATTAGTAAATAAAAAATCATGAGTCAGCCAAGACCACACATGGTATGTCTTGCGAGCTCTTAGGTATTCATAGCTTTCTCTGGCTGTCAAATGGTTCTGGTAGCTGTAGTTTGTTAAATGGACCCCAGTAGCTATTCTCATGTTAATGGCTTCTTGCTCGGGACAGGAGTAGAAGAGCACCTAGGCGGCGGCCCACACCAGTGCTAGGTAGGATTAGCAACAGGTGAGAATGTTTTTTTTTTTATTTAATTGCATTGTGTGCTAAAGATTTCCTTTGTCATGGCTGCATTGGTGGCTTTTAACCTGCCTTGCCAGAAGGCAAGAATGCCCTAATCAGGATTACTAAAGGATGCACATTATCTGCAAACATTTCATTAACATTAAAACAATGGTTGTCAAACAATAGCAGAGACCTACCATTTAACCACCCCTGTATGCCTCACCACTTTCAAATGTCACTAGCTACTAATGCTTTGCTCGATTTCTCCCTATATCACCAACACTTTCTCTCTCTTTTGAAGCTTCCTCTTGCCTTTTAAATTATTCTCTGGAAACTTACAGAGGCACGAGGATCATCCCTGTGATTTCAAAACTGTTCTTCTAAGGCTCCAATCCACAGAGAAATGCCTTGTGGAATAAACTGCCTATTCTGCCCAGTAAAAGACACAACAAAAAACAAACTTACAGATCCCTTCTGTACTGATATATCACATTAAAAAGGGATCATGATCCGGCTCCAGACGTACTTGGAGGTGGTTGTGCGTATACACCCCTGTCCTGGAAGGAAATTGCATTTGCAGAAATCCAATGCACCCCTGCTTGATCTGTCGGCCTTAGGGTGGTCTTCTCCTCAACATTTGCCTTCCTCCTCCATTTTTTTGATCCTGGTTTTGATGGCTTTAGGACTCTGAGCACTTTACCACTGCTAATCAGTGCTAAAGCGTATGTGCGTACTTCTTAAAACATGGTGACAATCTCTGATCCCAAATTGGCATATTTAATTTACTTGTAAGACCCTAGTGAAGTGGCAACACATGTGCCCAGGGTGTATAAATTAACAAGTGGACCCCCAGCACTGATTGTTCCTCCCACTTAAGCAGCCTTTAATTATGTCTCAGCCTACCATTGCAAAGCCTATGTGTGCATTTCAACCTTGCAAAATAAACCTTGTGCCAGGCCCAACCCTTCCATTTTAATGCATATAAGCCACCCAAGCATATGCCCTGGACAGCCTTGTGTAATTAATACCATTCTGACAGGAACTTGCAAGTTTTACATGTCCTGGTAAAAAACCTCTTAAGTTCATCTTTCACTTCTGCAAGACCTATCTCTCCCATAGGATAACATTGGAGTTGCCTTATTACAATTTATAAGTGTAGTTTCCAAATGTGAAGCAATTCCAGCTGATGTTTGGTGTCTTTGGAATCAAAAATTCAATTCATAACTTATTTTAAGGTTGGATTTTAAGTTTCAATTCTGAAAATGCCACTTTTAGAAAGCTGGCCCCTCCCTGTCGTGACCATATAGTGCCTGTACTGTAGCCTGGCTCTGGTCACATGGCTGGGTGTAGCTGGCAGCCTGGCTTTGTGTATTCCTCCCAGACAACCACACCCAATAGGGAGCTTAGATGGGCTTGTATGGGCCATCACAGGCAGGGTGGGATGGAGGAGCTGGGCGCAGCCCCACTTACACCTGAACAGGCTGTATCCTGCCTCCACACAAAGAGCTGTTTTCCCCCCTGTAGTAAGTCTGGAACAATGGCAGGGGATGCAGGATTCCTGGGAACTTCAAACGGAAACTTCTAGATGCTTCTCCCCACTTCAAAGGCCCAACATGGTATAAATACTGGACCTCAGCCACCACTTTAGTACTTTAGTTCACTTTTGTAACCCGTGTATACTCTGCCAGTAAGAAGGACTGCTGTGCTGCTGAAGGACTGCCACTCTGCTGGACTACACTCTGCTGGACTCCTGCTTTGCTGTGATGACCTGCTGCACTCTTTCTTCGGTGAGAAGGACTGGACCTGCATCTCATGAAGCTAGAAGGACTATAAAGGCTAGTTGGCCGGCTTCCTGATCTGAAGCTTCAGGGACAAATTAGGATTCCAACCACCTTGCCTCTGCACCTGGACTCCGCCATCTCATAGTCTACTCTACCAAGTGGTGCCTCCCCACTCCTGGACCATTGGAAGTGGGCTTAGGTGTTTACCAGCCTCTGTGGACCCAGTGGAACCGACCTGTCTCCTCTGCTATGCATGCAATCCCGGGCAGAACAACTGCAACCCCGCTACTGCATGGATTATACACAATCGCAAAAATAATTTTGCTGCCACAGCCGTTATCACCTTCGGAACAGCCACTGCATAACGCATCCTTAGCACAGGCCCTTGAATCCCTCATCCACGGCAGCCTTGATAACTACGATGGACTCCGCATCGCAGCTTTGCAGCTCTTTGGAACCGCTGCATCCTCGATGCCATACTTCACATCACAGGCCCCATCTACGGGAACCTTAATGATGATGCAGGCCCACGCACCGCAGCCTCTCCGCATCTCGGAACAGACGCACCGCTTAGGTTGCGTGACTCATCTTCAACGCGGATCCACGCATCACTCCGCGAACAAAGGTTTAATTTACTTTGTCCAGCTGCCCTGACTGGGTCCCTGTAGCCTGCCTGCACTCCATCGTGGTCGGCCTGAACTTGTGAGTTTGTCCCAGTCCGGCGTGACCAGATATCCACAGTTGGCACTTTGCTCATTTTGGAACTAGTTTCTCTAAAAACTTTAAAACTCAATATCTCTGGTTCTACTAAATGAATTTTTGTCATTTTGGCCTTCTTTTGTATAATTAAACATCGCTCTATCGTCCTAATACTGTTGTGGTCTCCTTTTGTGGTGTGTTTTCATTGTATTACTGCTTGAAGTGTTGTACAAATACTTTACACATTGCCTCTAAGTTAAGCCTGACTTCTCTGTGCCACTCAACCTGGGGGTTGAGCACAGGTTAATTTGTGGTTAGTTTGTGACTTAGCCTGAAAAGGATTGTGGTCCCTGCTTGACCAGAGCTCACACCCCAGTCAACCAAAAACCTAATTTCTTACAATCCCACACACCTGGATTCAAACCAAATTTACTACACCGCTGCGTGGCACAACGTAGGAGTCAGTATATCCGGACTGCCAGAAATAAGAGCAGAGCCAACACGGTTGTCATGGACGTCAATTAGGGGTCATCAGCTGTCACCTGGCTTCTCTCTTGCGACCACTGCCCTGCCGACTCCTTTTTTAAGATGTTGGTAAAGGAGTGCAGGAAGAGAGGTTAAGTTATGTTCTTGGAGCCTTTTAACTCTTTTTATCCAGCAGCAAATGGGGAAGTTTTGCTGTCATAAATAAATTCAGCAGTAAAACTCAACACTGCACTAAAAGGAAATGCTGCCACTATTTCTGAACAGGGGACTGTGGCTTGAGCTGCATTTACAGTGTGTGGTGAAGCTTGTGTACTCAATCAGCAGAAAATAGCAATGACAACAAGGGCCTGGACGATGAAAGAGAAAAGAAACACGAGACAGGCAAGGCACAGTGAGAGAAAAATACGTTGTGTGTCGTGTGTATATGTGCATGTGTGAGTGCATGAGTGTGTGAGAGAGTATGGAGATTGAGATGTTGGAAAGATAGGTAAAGACTGGTTGGAAAAAGGAAGAGACAGATTAGAGGTGGTGACAGAGACAGGTGAAAAAGAGACTGTAGAGAGGGAAAGACAGGGACGTCTCACTGCGTAGAGAGACAGAAATAGAGGGTGAGACAGGTTTAAAAAAGCTGATAAAGAGAGTCCAGAAAGAGCCAGCTGAGAGGGTAAAAAGAGACATCTGTGAGAAAGGAGAGATAGGTGAGAGACAGGGGAGAAAGAGACAATTCAAAGGTTGTTTATGTGTAGCAAGGTGTCCCTTCCTTTACATAAACAAACCTTTAAAAAAAAAAGCAATTTTGTCACTTTCATGTGTGCTGCATGAAACAGCACACATGACAGTGACAGAATGGCATTTTAGGATTGTTTATGTGCAGGAAGGGACACCTTGCTACACATAAACAATCTTCCCCTGCACACAGACACCCTTGCACTGTGGTGAAAGGGTGCCTGCGTTGGTGCTAAGTTGCTAAACTTAGCGCCATTGCAGGGGGAAACTCAAGGCTGCGCCACATTCTTGTAAATATGGTGCAGCCTTGGGTTTCATAAGTGGCCGAGCGCATTGCTAAGCCAAGGAGGCTAACGCCACGCGCCGCCACTTCCTTGTACATATCCCCCTCAGTCTGTTAAAAATGACCTCGCCCTACCACCACTGACTTTCAGAGGCCTGGGTGTGTGAAAGGTACCTAAAGACCGGTTTGTCTATTGAAAAATGTATAGAGTGGAGATTGGAAAAGGAGAACAGTTAAAAGGAAAAGGAGAAGGGAAAAAGAGGAGAGATACGCCGTAAACACAAAGGACAAGAAAAGAGGAAAGGAAGTGAAGATAGAACAAGGAACAAAAAAAAAGAGAAGATTGGAAACTGAAAGGCTGGAAGGAGAAGAGTATGTACCCGATATGGGGTTGCAGAGTGGAACGAAGACATCTGAGATTTATTGGCAGCTTACAAACGTGATCAAATTGTGTGATTCAGGTGAAATTGCTTGCTTTTCTTCTCCTCATTTCCTTTAACTGCCAGCATGTTTGGCAAATACAGACATTTCATTCTATAATGTCTGATATAAAGTAACTCTCACTCATTTAAAGGAGACAAAGGGGTTGAAAAAACTCTAGGAACAGAAGGCGTGCTGAGAGACACAAAAAAGGAAGACAATGAGGTACTAGTGGAATTTTTTTAAAACACAAACATGCAATTTCACGTTGAAGTAAATATAATACCAATCAACTTGTGAACTCTGTTCAACGACTTTAAAGGCAAAAAGATTTCAGATAAAAAATTGCCACTCTGGTAAACAAAAAACATGTTGAACTCGCCACCTTATGATTTCACATTTACACTTCCATAGATCAATTACCTTGCTTTGGCCCTGCCTCTCAATGGTCGATTTATATTTCCCCTCTTTCCAGGTAAAACAAATCCAGGCTTCCAGGGTTCAACAGATGGCCTAGCCGCCCCTCCAGCTACTAATGTGCCTTATGGTGGTCAAGCGGTACCAGCCATGGTTTGGATGCCACCACCGTCCACACCTGCCAACTGCCCGCCTCGGCTTGAATATCTGAGCCAGGTACGAGTTTCCCCTACAATGCTTTTTATGAGTGTGAGCTTTGCAGCAAAGTAATGATTTTGGTACAAGGTAGGTATGATCTCGCTCCAGCCGAAGGGGGTTATGGTGGCTCAGGGGTGGGTATAATTTATGGCGGGGAGGACGACTGAGACTTCCTCAGCCACTTCACAAGTGTCATTCACAAAGTGACATTTTGCCCGAGTTTGTGACAAGATGTACTTTGCAAAGGGAAACACTGCACCGTGTCGTGTAGGAAATATCAAATTGGTTAACAATTAAATAAGAATGTAAACATAAAAATCATTTTAAATGTTGAAAGTTGCATAACAGCCGGGTCTGGTGGCGCAGTGGACTAATGCATCCACTGTAGGGGCCTGTGTTCGACCTCATGGTCACATATTCTAATCCCGGCGGGTCCACTCAGCCTTTCATCCCTCTGAGGTCAATAAAATGAGTACCATTCAGTTAGGTAACAATATACATCTGTTATTCAGCGCCATGAGACCCTTGGGTGATACGTGGGCTTTACAAATACACATGTTATGTTATAACCTCCAACTCTGCCTCAAAGTCCTAAAGACATTTTTGCTCAATAACGGTACACATATTTTGAATTTATTATATTGTATTAATTGTAACAACAACAACACAGCACCCTTTCTGGCCTTTAGTTCCTGGGCTTCACTGCCCTCTACTTTGCTTTTCCCTCTTCCAATCTCATTTGAAACTTTATCCACAGGGCATCGACGCTGCATTAATCTATTGTTAACATTTTAAATACTCTGATAAATACTAGTTTTTGGCTACATTTCCGAGAGGGACTTCCATCACGCATCGATATAATGTTGAGGCCTGCTTTAGCAAATTTGAATTTTGCATATTAATTGAGAGAAAATGTTAGAAATGGGATTTCTGGGTGGCTAGGGCAAGCGCCTAAGCCAAGCAGAAACCACCACTCTAGTCAGGTAAGGGATTTACACACTGAAGATAACCCCTGCTCACCCCTTTGGTAGCTTGGCACGAGCAGTCAGGCTTATCTCAGAGGCAATGTATAAAGCGTTTGCGCAACACACACACACACAACAGCCAGACACTAGGCACACCAAAAAAGAAACTCCACACAAGGTTATATAAAGATAGCATTTGTATTGTCCATAAACACATTAGAACATAATCACAATTGTGCACTGTGCCACCTGGCACTAGGCAATACTTTACAGGGGACTTGTATACATTACTGGCCAATCGGGCCACTGTCAGAATCATCAGAATGCAAGTAGTGAATGTAAAACAGCCAGTAACTGCTGGCATTAGCTCTTAGGCATAACCATCATATCACAACACTTAGCACAAGCAGAACATATTAGGCATAAACCATATTATGCCTCACATTAGGCATAAACACATTATGCATCACATTAGGGCCTTACACCCTACCAGCACCTCAGATGCTCACAGGCCAACTCGCTTTCCTCGGGGGCCCATCAGGGACTTCCCCGCAATGCCCTTGGTCCATCAAAAGTCAGGGCTCTAAGCTGCCACTGCAGTTGGGTGCAGGCCCTACAGGCCTGTGCCAGAAATGGGGGCGCTAGGGTGTAACTCTCTTAGACCCAAAATAATGCCCCCTCAACGTTGCAGTTGCCTGCAATTAGGAGGTGCAGCTGTGTAAAAAGTAGGCACCAACAGAGTGCCTCTAGCTGCCTCTTCGGCAAAGACAACATGTGCAATGCACTGGGGGGCCGCGGTGCTTCTTACCCCTTCCTCTTAAACATAGAGAAATGCCCCCAACATTGCAGCTGCCCACACTTGCGGTACAGCTGTGAAATTCAACCCTGGTACTAACCGTACCTTGAAAGCCCTCTTCAGCGCGCCTCTTCCGATGCCACTCCGAAGCACCAACAATGCTCAATTTCAGCCCCACTCACCGGGGCTGTTCTGTGCAGGATCCAGGCACTGACATTGAGCCTGACAGGCCCCCGCTCCTGGGGTCTCTTCTAACTTCGACCGGTCCCTTATGCTACATGCAGGACTTTTACAAAAAAGAGATTGCATACCTCACATTTCTTTTCTCCTCACAATTGAGGAAAACAAACCAAAATTACTATATAGTTTGTTCGGTATATCCACTTCATACCTTTTTAATTTTAATTTCATTATTTTTAGGTATTTCTTGTTTGAAAAAAACACAAAACATTAACACATTTGACACTTTCTACATAAATACAAATACATCAAAATTCAACACTATTCAACAATACATATATATACACTATACATTTCACAAAGACTTTTATCAACAATGAATGCGTTTTAACAAAATGCTCTCTGGTTAAATTGTTACCCAACGGACAAAGTCAACATGAAAACATTTCTCATTCAATAAACAGCAACTTAATGCATTTCTGTTTTAAATGCCGACGCGTTTCAAACCCCATTTCATCACTTTCTGGGTTCTCATCAGGGCTCTGTCTCTTTTGTTTATCTATAAAGTATATATAAAACAAAAAAGTGTTCTGTTTTAGTACTCAGTTATTACTCTCAAATATTCTCAATCTTCACGCCTCCATTCTCCTGTGTCGCTACTTTTACCTGTATTCCAGCGTTTTGCCAGTCCACAGTTGTACGTTTTACTCACTACTTCGTCTGTTTCTTTATCTACAATGTAAATTATATACATAAGGACCTTTGTTTTCAATTCTTAATCGACTCACAAACTTGTTTGCAAAAGCATTGTTAAAGCGTACCTCATCAGTTCTTTGTCATCGTGTTGGCACCCTTATCACTTATCTATCTCACTGGCTGTCTGTTCATTAGCTGTAATTGATAAAATGGAGTACTTTAGAATTTGATCTCCTCCATTCTATTCGCAAAGTCATTCTGCGCTAATCGCAGTTCAAGGGACATACCTGCTCTCAAATGGGCGCGTTCATGCGCGGGGTGCTACACGTCTCCAGTGGAAGTAGTAGACTGTATTCTGCCTGCAAATTAGAATGAATTCTATCACCTTGATGTCAATTCTCATTATTTGCTACCCACATTTGTTAACCTCTAGGAGGGCGTACCTGCTTTGTTTCATACGCGATCCAGCGCTGAGTGCTTTTCGCATCTACAGGTTGCTCATTTGGCTTACTCACTTCGGGGTCATCGTATCTGGCAGTTTCCTGTGAGTGCACAGTGCCCAATTTTAGTCTAACATTCATAGGATTTCAGTAAAAAAACGCCTAGAGGTATCGTTCGTGTTACCTGTCTCTCCTGTTTGCCGGTCGTTAATGTTCAGATTTCCATGACATCGCGGCCATCTTTTAGTGTGTTTTTATTGTTTGGCAAATGGCGGCCATCTTTTAACGTGCAATTTTTAAAAAGGTATAGCTCTCCTGGGTTAGCAAGCACAGCGGCCATGTTTTAGCGTATAATATCGCTTTAATCTTGGTTGTCTTATCTCACTCACTTGACTTCTAGAAAAACTCGATTTGTTTTTTTTTAAACAGTTGTGATTATTTTGAATTTCCAAATTGGTTGTTGTCATTTCATTCAATTTTGAAGTTCGAACAAAACATTTTTCGAATTAGAGTCTGGAGACTTCAGACAATGTGTTTAATCCAGTAAGGGCACTATTGTATTTTAGAATCAAATACGCTTCTTTATGCAATAACAGCTTCTCTGTGTCAGTGGGGCATTTTAGCTGGTTGACATTGTACAGTACTGACCACCTAAAGTCGTTTTCCCCATGTTGTTTGTCAATAAAGTGTTCAACCATGGTGGCTGATGTTACTTTATTGTACATGCAGGACTTTCGCAGGGAGCCTGCAAGGCTCCGGTATCTCATTCGGATGCTCACCAATGCGGGGTAGGCGCCGTCCCACCATAGGGTGCAGGCCACTCCAACAACCAGGCCTTCTCTTACCAGACCTTTCTTGCCTAGCTTCAACTCTGGTTGGGCCCGATTGGCTTCTTCCACTGGCCCCTCCTACGATCTGGCACTTGCCTGACTTCCGTCCACGTCGTGGCTCGGGCAATCCCCGACCGGGATTCCCTGCGACTGGGTTCTTCTTTGGCCATCACGGAGCGAGACTCCTCGAGATACTCCACACGGGCCTCTCTCCTCCACACGGGAGCCCCACCCTTGCCTGCCACACGTAGGAAGGTTGAACCCACTTCTAGGACTCCAAGGTAAAGAAGGGAGAGTGCTTCAGCTCGCGCCTGCCGCCAATCACTCCCCCAGGTCTGGGCAGTGCCCTCCTTGCACTGAGTGCGCTCTCCAGGACACGTATTCTACAGCCATTGGGGGCAGAGCTGGGCCCAGGCTAGCCGGCATGAAGAGACCCCCAGGAAGCAGCATCTGGATCCCACTGTGTTTCCTCCTACCAGCAGTCCCTCGCCCCTGAACAGGTACAAGCAAGCCCCAAAAGCACCCGGGCATGGGGTCACTGACCCAATATTTATATTAGCCGGATCTTTGTTCTGCCCTGGCACAGGGCTTTGGGAACCAGCCCCAACTGGTTTTGGGGGGTGTTGGAGCACTTTCTATACAGTGCTCACACCCTCCTTTGTCAGGTTAAGCTCTGGCTCCAGACACACCACAGCGGGGTGGAGCCAGCATTGAACAAGTCAGGCAAAGACCTATTCAGGGTCAGGGGCTACTCCTACCCCTACTCCAAATGCAGATCTGCCTTTTCAGCCTTGTGATCCAGCGGGTTACCAGCATCAGGTAATCCAACACAACATACCCCCCTGGGCCCATAAATTTCCCTCGCATCACACTGGTAATAACCGCTGGGGTCATGTTTTGTAATTCTTAAGATTAGTTATCTTTAGTCCCTAACTAGCCTTTCCTCTGATCAAAAGTTCTTTCCTCTGGTCAATGGACTAGTTGATGGTGAAATGACATAAGATTCCAAATTACTTACACATTAGAAATGATCACAGAGTTGGGATGTCTTTTGAAATATTATCTCAGATTACATTTTTGTGAACTACTTACATAGCACAGAATAAACTATGTCTCTCTCAGGAATGAAAATTCAAAATATCAATCAAAAACACATTCATTTATACTTTGCAATGACACTGCTTGGAAAGGAGAGCACAGAGAGAAAAGCACATAAGTGCTTATACATATACAGATATAGTTACCAAGTATGGTGTGAAACCAACTCCCAGGCCTAGGAATCTGGAAGGGTCTCCCAGGAAAGATCTGGCGAACTAAGGCTTCAGGACAGGATTCAGGACAGGACAGACGACCTCTCTATCACCAACGCTTGCGCAATACCCCTCTCTGACACTCTTGTCCTCCTCGAGATTTTTCCGCGATCTTCTTCTAAATTAATTTGCTTAAGATAATTGGTTCAGAAATGCAATTTTTTTTCAGCATCTCAGTCTAGGACTTCTCAGTGTTCTCGGACAGCATCCCAGTCTCTGGACTCTTCTGTGCTCTAAGCTCTGCTCCCTAACTAATGCTACATCAATTATACTTTTCTGTATGCTTGGACCACCCATTAATGTTTCAGATTCATGAAACTCCTAACTCTGATTGGACAGGCAAGGGGAGGTGATCATCACACCATGCTTATTTCATATTATTTACTTTCAGCTCTTTGTTTAAAATCCCACCCTTTAAATGTTATGTATCAGTCTTTATTCCCACCCGTAATCACAATGTATTTGTCAAAATGTAGAGAAAAAAACAGTAGTACTGTCATTCCAGTTCCCATGAATGTAACAGGCTTTCAGCCTTGACCGAAGTTCAAGTTGACATGCCATCTTCCAGCTATGTTGCACCACACATGCGTAGCAGAACGAGAGGGAATAGACTGTGACTCACAACTGCAGGTCCATAATAGGCACTATTGAAAGAGTCAAAAGACAAATGTTAAAATAAAAAATAAATGGTTTCACTGTAAACCACCTATCTCTACTCTAATCCTGTTTACTTCTTATTATTATTCCCACATTAGCATTAGCACAATAGCTGGGTTTATTTTTACAGCTAGCAGGTGGCAAGCATGTGAGTTTCATGCGGCCATCTTGTTACCTACTGCGCAAGTACAGAAAGTTTCCCTCCAAGCATATATACGTCAAACTACGTAGATGCAGTTGACGCATGCGCACTAAAGAATTTCAGCATCACTCTTGAGTTATTAGTTAGTAAAACACATAGGCAAGCTTCAATCTAAAAATCATTTGTCATGTAAATGCATGTTATTTCCACAAACAAGATTTTTTTAATACAGGGTTAGTAGTTACTGGAGAGGATTGTTTTCAACCAAGTCTCTTTATCACGAGTCCTTGCTCCATCAATCCCTTCTCTAATGGCATTTTAAAGCCATCACAAAATTACCCATCCCTCATCAGATTCCAACGTTAGTAATTCTCAATTTCAATTTCACTTTCCTTTCTATTCTTGCACTTATCATTGTTCTTTATTCCTTGCATTTGTTCATATAACTTTCCTTTCATTTATTCTAACTGTATTTCTTCATAATTTCTTCTGTTTGACTTTCCATTTATTTCATGTCTCCTCCTTCTCAGTTTATAAGTACAACACTTACACCATAATATTATTGATAATACTATTGTTGCTACGCCTACTACAGGGAATACTACTTGTCCTAAGAGACTTTTCCCTATTTTGGACAACCAATTCCCTACTGAATTAATACTTTTTGATAGTTTCTCCCATACCTTATCAACTTCCAGTGGTTTCAATTCTTCTTGCATTTTTGTAATATTCTTTATATATCCTTTGATTTCTGTGCTTTTTTTCAGAATATAAGTGCAACAATGTTGTGCCTTCAACATTTTACAAACTCCGCCCTCTTTAGCTAAGAGTATATCAAGCGCAATTCGATTTTGCAAAACTATAGACCTAATGGCAACCATTTCTGTAGGAAAACATCCTTTACAACGCAACTTTTACCACGCAGTGCTTTTACATTGCAACTTTTACAACGCAAACCATTACAACGCAATGCGCTGGGGGCGCTCTAGGATAGGGAATAGATTAAATTTACTATCCAACACCTTCCCTACTATCCACGGGAACTGGAGTTGGAATAGTAAATTAAACTATTCACTATCCAACACCCAAAAGCGCTATGCGTTGTAATGGTATGCGTTGTAAAAACTGCGATGTAAAAGCATGCATGGTAAAAGCATGCGTTGTAATGTCGTACATCCATTTCTGTATTGATCATCACAAAGCCTCCAGCAGTGTCAGTCGATAGGCGATCATCTACTGTTGACAATTGACAGATTCTATGAGAATTTAGTATGACTCCCCCTGAAGGTACCAATGCACTGAATATGTCACATACTATTTCTGAAAACTAGCTCTTTTTCTACGTATTAGTTCATTCACATTTTCATTGCTTCCAGTGTTTCTGTTTACATGGTAGATTTGGGGAAAAAAAATTCCAAAATAACAACTCTCATACCACCTGGCAGGCAGCTTATAATACGCCTTATTCCCACACATGTAGTAAGTTCCAGGAAATACTGTATTAGTTCTCCCTTTTAGTCCCCAACCTCCCAAAATTAGGAAGTTATATTCACATTCACTGGAACCAATACAGATGTTATTATAGTCTGTCTTTAATTTATGGAGGCATGTTTCCCCTGTCTTCACAAAATCTAGAGCCATCAGAGCATGCTCTTTGCCAGATGTATACATTCCTTCCTTTTCTGCCTGTGATGGAATATGATGCTTCTGTTCAGTAGCTTTTTTTTTTAAATCCTGCCTCCTCTCTTCAACTAAATTCAAAAACACTTTTTCTTCTTTACGTAATGATCATGTTAAATTATCTTTATTTGCCTTTTCTATATCTAATGATTTAATTGTTAGGAAAAATTCACCCATGAACTGTGCATCTAAACTACAATGTACTGGATTTATATTCTTTCGAATAGGAATTTCTGTAAATACTACATCTATATTAGAATAATAATATAGGATTTTCCCTGTTCTATAAAATAAACTTGGAAGTACACTACAAGAAATGCCATACGTTAAAGGTAAATGGTAATATGTAACTCTCTCAGCTACTGATGTAGGCAATTTCATACAAACATAACAATCACTAATCTCCATTGTGTCTACATATTGAAATAATAACTTTGTGAATTCGTTTAAAGAGGTATCATTGTCCGTTACTATGTGATGCAAATCTGTCTCATCTGATGCTTATAATTCTACTCTATCTCCTTTCATGTTAGCTGTTTTCTCATTAACGTTAGTGTCATTCTTTTTATCCGTTATCAACAAATAAGGAACTGCTATGGTTAAAAATAAACAAACTAATATCACTAACAACAGACTACATATACAAATTCTACAACATCTTTTATATACAATTTCTTTTTGGTCTTTCTGTAACTCTGGTCTCAGCCATTTTGTTTCAAGACGATTTCTCTTGTTTCTTTTAATTTGGAATCAAAATCTTTAAATACTTTAAGGAGGTCTCACTTCCCCTTCGTCAATCTGTTCTATGTTTGCTTCTTCTTCAGACTGTTCATTTATGTCTACATTCTCAAACTCTTCAAGAATCATTTATGTCCATTCAGGTCCTTTGAACTTATTGTTTAATATTTTCAATCTTGAACTTCTACGGATGTTTTAAGTAATTGACTGTTCACCTTGAGTTTGACTTGTAACTTTGTTTACTTGTTCTGGATCTTCATTTATTGTTTTCAAACGATATTTTAACCTTTTGACCCCACTTGGCCAACTGTCACCTTTTCTGATCCTTTTAATTTGCATTGCACTTTCACCTTCTTGGTCTCTTTCAAGAGTCCTTTTATATTCGTTACATTATGGCACAACTTGATTTTTTTCACCTTCTGGGTTCCTTTCTACCTTTCCTTAATCAGGACTTGTCTGTGTTGCTTTTTCTGCCTGAACTCGTTCTTCTGTTTTTACCTGTTCCTGTTCGGGTATTCTGTCAGATTGTTATTTTTCTTCTTCCCAAACTTGTTCTTCTATTCCTAACTGGTCCTGTTCAGGTCTTACTATACCTTTGTCTTTTGCTGCCTGAACATGTTCTTCTACACCTATCTGTACCGGCTCAGGTCTTCCGATTTCTTTACTTGCCTGAGTATGTTCTTCTGTCCCTGTCTGGTTCTGCTTAGAATCTTTAGTTTCTTTGTTCAATTCCTCCTGAGCATGTTCTTCTATACCCTCACTATTCTCTTGCTCTTTTAGATTTGCTCTACTCCGTGTTTTGACGAAGCCCTCAGGTATGCCGACTATTGGTGCCCAGTCCTCCTGACTTGTGCTTGGTTGTTCTTTGCCAAACTCTCTAGAGTCTCTTGCTCCAGGATCTTCGACTGTACAACCTTCAGCAGCTTCCTCATCAGGAGCAGGCACCCTTTTTGTACGACTAGCATGTACCCAGTTTGGCAGGTATGCACACTTCACTGCTGTGGTAGTGACCAGTATGACTTGTCGTGGCTCATCCCACCTTGGTGCTAAGCAGGACTCTCTGGTGTGGTTCTTTATCATCACCCAGGATTCAAATCATGAGCTTGATCCACCTGCCTGGTCACTGCGTTTTCTCCAACCTGGTGGTGTCCCATCACTATTGTCTCACTCTGTTCTATGCTCATGCAGGCAGCAGCAACTGCTTTTAAGCAACTTGGTAATGCTGAAACCACAGGATCCAAAGTAGCTGAAAAATAAGCTACGGGACGTCGGCTTAATCAATTCTCTGTGTTAAGACTGAAAGTGCACAACCTTCCCTCTCACAACAGAACAGTGCACATTCTTTTGAATGATCTGGAATTCCTGGGGCTGGGGCCTCATATAA
The DNA here is from genome assembly GCF_964261635.1 of Lissotriton helveticus. Lineage (NCBI taxonomy): Eukaryota > Metazoa > Chordata > Amphibia > Caudata > Salamandridae > Lissotriton > Lissotriton helveticus. The sequence goes on from NC_136072.1 coordinate 658,129,193, forward strand.
ACAACTTCGTAATTTCACAAAGGCTTCTACACTTTCATCATCCCAAACTATTGGATCTTTGGCTCTCTTCCATGCCATCTGATTAAAGGCTTCACCAATCCCTGTAAATTGGAGAAACAGCATGAGATCCCAGGTGGTTTTGTTTCTTACTCTGCAGTCAGTTGTTAGCCTCCAGAGAAGAACGTCCTGCTAGACAAGGGGGTGGTTGCCCAGCAGGTCGCCAACACAGACTACTAGGTGGAAACCGCCTGTACTGGATGGAAGAACTTTCTGGAGGGAAAGTTTGTAATTCCAGGGTGAGGAGATTTTCATCAAGGTCAGCCCCCTTCAACATAAGATCAATGCAGTCAAATGGTCGAACTCAGGAGGTGAGTCTATGTGCCCTGGTGTTGTCTTCCCGAGTAACTGAGCGGCAGCCTCTAACATGGCAAATTCAATGGATGACTTTATTAGTCAGGGAGTCTGCATTTTCAACGCTGTTTCTGGCATCATACTTGGGTAAGTTAACCATATAGATTTTGTGAGCATGGGACAAGTTGGAACTAGTCGAATCAGCCGGTCGTTGTTGTAAGCTATGCGAAGAATAATGTACCAAAGGTAAAGAAGTGGGTCTGATACAGGTTGAATATGCCTGCACTGTTGCTGGACTACAGCGGTCTGTTTTATGTTGACTTGTACCAGAGTCGATTGGTCGCTTGGTCCACGAGAGAGCAGGCGCTAACATATGAGACCTGGCAGCAAGGGGGGGCTGGGTAGGAACCTTATGGCAGGAGCCCATGTCAATAATAACTGTCCCACATTTTAAGTAATTTGCCTGACAAGGTTGGGGTGGATGTTTTATCTTAGAGTTAATGTTCTCAGAACGGGAAGAATCCTTTTGCAGTAGAAGATTAACCATGGAAGTAAGGCCCTCAATCTTTGTTCTCAAAGTCTCTACTTCTAGTCTAAGAGTATTATTAAGACGGTGTGTTTCCTGGGATACAGTATTAAGACTTAGACCTAGCTCTGAACTAGGAGTCAGAGAGGGCCGAGGAGGTACAGAAGGAGGGGGTGCTGCAGTCTGTCTTCCCTATCCCCTTCGAGCGGATCCTCCAGGGGTGAAAATCTGTTATAACAAGAGATAACGGGTCCCAACTGTTATAAATTACTGCCTGGGGACTTATTGGTAGACAGACACTCCCTCACTGCATCTTTTTTTCCCTCCCTGTTTAGCTCGGGTCCCCCTTTTTTAGCTGGTTTATGAAACATGGCTGGGATAGATGGCTGACGGCTCGGGCTAGGGTTGGTAGATTGAATGGGTCGATGGGGAGATTTAACAATACCAGGCTGCGTGGTTTGTTTGCCCTCTAAGATACCCTCGCATTCACTAATGAGAGTATCTATCCGATCTAATACACAATTACTGTCTGCATGTTTCAGTGTCTTCCTGGCCTTCTTCCCCTTATTATCTCTCCACTACACTCCATGGTTTTTCTTTTCCCCATCCTTCTGAGCTTCAAGTTATTATCAACTAGAAACAGGCCAACCGTACCCAGGTATATACAGGTGCTCAACACTAGCAATAATCAGATGACAATCTAACTGCCCTTGTATACAAGCACACTATGGATTCAAAAACTAAGTTCAGTACTTGGGGTCCTAGCTTAACAGGAGAACAGCAGGTTTGAACAGTACCTGAACAATACCACAATAGCCAATGTGTGTCCAAGCTAGATCGTAGTGCAGTCTAAACACCGGGGGCCAGATGGAAGGGGGGGTGGCCCTACCCTGCCTATTCCCGGCAATGATGGGCCCGCCCTTGGCTCAGGTTTCACCCGGGCGCAGCCCGCGCGCATCCCATGCTGCAGGGGTTGTAGGCACTTTTCAAGTGCGCAATGGTAGGCACGCTCCACCGGTCTGGGAGAGCAATGGATCCTGGGGCATGGAGTCCCCAAACTGGCAGTGAGTGGGACAGTGGCAGTCCTGCGCTACGGGGGTTGTAGGCACTTTTCAAGCGCGCGACGGCAGGCATGCTCCTTCTTACTGGGAGAGCAATGGATCCTGGGCCATGGAGTCCCCAGACTGGAAGTGAGTATGGGCAGTGACAGCGTCTGTTTTTCCCCCCATGTTTAGCACAGGTCCCCCTTTTTTAGCTGGTTTATGAAACATGGCTGGGATAGCTGTCTTACGGCTCGGGCTAGGGTTAGTAGAATGAATGGGTCAATGGGGAGATTTGAACATACCAGGCTGCGTGGTTTGTTCGCCCTCTAAGATATCCTCGCATTCACTAATGAATGTATCTATCCGATCTAAAACACAGTTACTGCCTGCATGTTTCTTTGTCTTCCTGGCCTTCTTCCCCTTATTATGCCACCCAATTCCTGCCCCACCAACCCCGCCTCCACTAACCTCCATAGTTTTTCTTTTCCCCATCCTTCTGAGCTTCAAGGTATTATCAACTAGAAACAGGCCAACCTTACCCAGGTATACGCATGTGCTCAACACTAGCAATAATCAGATGTCAATCTAACTGCCCTCGTATGCAAGCATGCAATGGATTCAAACAATAAGTTCAGTAGTTGGTGTCCTAGCTTAACAGAGGAACAGCAGGTTTGAACAGTACCTGAACAATACCACATTAGCCAATGCGTGTCCAAGCTAGATCGTAGTGCAGTCCAAGGACCGGGGGCCAGATGGAAGGGGGGTGGCCCTGCCCTGCCTACTCCTGGCAATGACGGGCACACCCTTGGCTCAGGCTTCACCCGGGTGCGGCCCGCGTGCATCCCGCGCTGGAGGGGTTGTAGGCACTTTTCTAGTGCGCAATGGCAGGCACGCTCCTCCGGCCTGGGAGAGCAATGGATCCTGGGGCATGGAGTTCCCAAACTGGCAATGAGTGCAGGCAGTTGCAGCGTCCATCTTGGAAATTTCAAAACACACTAATAGTGAATGATCCAAAAGTATACTACTCACTCAAAATTGCTGCCATTGCTACTGTTGGTACTACATTCCAAGGAAAAGTGGCAGCATCTACTAATCCAGTCTCAAAATTATAATATGGCAAGTATGCAGAAATCCTGAAATAACACTGCATTAAAGTATATTAAGTGAAGGACAAGAGTATTCAGCATTGTGGCTCAGTTGCTAAAAGATCTACAATCCACTATGTAATTATGAGTAGTGTAAAGAACTCAAATCAACATTATCTAATCTATATCGTCGGCAAGTATGAGACACACACCATATGTAGATCTGATCTAGATGGTATATTTCTTGTAGTCTACGTACACTATACCCCAGACTAATCACCGCTGATAGTCCAATTGCTGGATTACAATTTTCGTATGGATATTAACAATTTCAACAGTGTGATTAAAACATGTTGTGCATCTTCTTCACATCTATGCTTGACTACACAGTGTACAAATATTACCCAGTATCTCATGCAGATAATTGCCCCATTCCGAAATATTTTACTCCAGTTTATACCAGCAACTCATCCCCCAAAACAAAGAGATCTCACAGTAAAGGTTTTACAGAGCAATCTATTCAGTCTGTTACTAACGCATAGTAGATCTTCCATTACTGTAGATGATGTTTACTCATTAATGAGGAGTGGTACTATATTATAACATCTCCCTTAATTATTTCTAACATATCATTTAACCCCAAAATAATGTAATTTGTAATTGCTAATCAATATTTAGGCCAGTTTCTACACTACTTAATCTCATGATCCAAATGACTTCCCTCCTACGTAGGGCCAATTCCCTATTGCCACCTCTGCACATGCTCAATACCATGGAAGGAAAAATTCTTACTCCTATCTAGAATAGGACAGTCTACTATGTGAGCTGAATTGGATACCTTATGTCGCCCTGTTTGACCACTCTCATGTGTTCAATCATTCTTTCAGGGCTCTCATAGTGCTACCCACATACTTTCTTCCGCATTTGCATTCTATTATATAGATTACAAATGTGTTGTTAGAGCTGATATTAGAAGTAAAAATATATTTCTTCTGCCTGTGCCCCTCAAAGTGTTTTTTTTGTCAATTGCCCATGTACATACTACAATATGACCACATTTATAAAATCCATGTATATGAGAGGTGAGCCAGTTGCTCTCAGATCTAGCTATCCGGTAGCTGGGACTTAGTAGCTCTCTGAGGCAAGTCCCTTTCCGGTAAGGAATATCTGGTCTACTAGTAATACATCCTTCAAGAGATTTATCTGCCTGTAATATGTGCCAGTGTCTTTAAAGACTGCGTACCATTATCTGTGATAAACTAGTATATTCTGTAACCAGACATATTTTGTCATCCTGTTTGGTAACTTTAGTACGCTCTCTCAATGTCTCATGTATGTCAATATCCCTGATTCTCCATGTTGCTTTGGTCGGTGTGTTTGAATCATACCCCCCTCCTCTTAAAGCGTGCAATCATATCTTGTGTGCATTCAATACATTATGGATGTCTGGGAAGTGCACCTTTAGCATGTAATACTGCATTGCATGTAGTAGGCTTGCAGTGTAACCTACTATGTATGTTGCCACCACTTAGGTATAGTCCTACTTCTAGGAAAGACACTTTATTCTTGCTGTGTTCAAAAGTAAATTTAATATTAAATAGGCTATTTTTCAAATGTTTAATAACCCATGGAGTTTCTCAATTGTACTAGTCCACACCATTAGGCAGTCATTAATAAAGCGCCCCAGTATGAAATTGAATTGTTCCACCCGGAGCCCACGGCACCCCAGATCCAACTCTCCTCCAGCCAACCCATGACCAGGTTAGCATACGAGGGCAACTCCTTGTGTCTGTCTGTACCATTTGTCTTTGTATACATTGTTGCCTAAAATTAATTCAATCATAGTAATTAGCATGTCAGTGTGATCCCACAGGCTAGCCAATCTGGTGTTCAGAATACATCTAACAGCATATAGTCCAGCTTCCCTTTCAATACTGTTGTATAATGATCTGACAGCATCATATTGTCATCCCAGTTTAAATCAGCCAAGATGCCCAAAATATGTTTTGTATCCTGTATGTAAGATGGTAGGTTACTAATTAGAAGTATCAAGAATACATCTACATATTCTGAAAGACTTTCAGTCGGACTCTCATTCCCGGATATTATTGTCCTGCCTGTAGTGAAGGGACGGTCTTTATGCATTTTAGGAAGCGTATAGATACAAGGATTTTCGGTAGATCAATCTTTAGATATAAAAATTCATCATCATCCAGTAACCCCTCTGAACGCCATTGCTTCAAATGTCTGCTGATAATGTCAATACGTTTACCTATCGGATTAGAGTTAAGGTTTCATAACAGTCTGGATCGTTTAGTTGTGTCAAGATATCTAGTTTGTAGTTGGCACGCTTCATCACCACTGTATTTCCGCTCTTATCTGCCTCTCTGATTACAACGTCCTCATCTTCCCCAATAATTTTAAGGCCCTCCTGTTACTTGATTGTCAAGTTATTCCCCTTGTTGATGTTAGGTCTCTTTCTCTCCATGAATCTATCCAGCTCACCTGTTACTGATTTGTAAAATATATCAATGTTAATGGCTATCTGTAAATTAGGTGTCCACCTAGATTTCTGTTTTGGATAACTTGTAATGATCGGGTCAGTCTCTATGTTTAAATCTCTTAGTAATATTTTGGAGGACACTAATTCATCCTCTTTGGCAGTTACTCAGGTTATTCCATGAATTGGTCCAAGTCAGTGATATTCCCCTTGTCGGGTCCCTACCTGAGATACCAGGCAAGCTGCACCGCCGCGATACCTATAGAAGGTTTCAAATATCTAGGCATTTATGTAACGCGCAATCAACCCACATTCCTGCAAAGGAACCTTCTCCCCCAGCTGAATAGACTTCACACTGACATACTGCATTTGCGCACTATACAGCTGACTTTAATGGGCAAAGCGGCGTTGTATAAGATGATGACCCTACCGCTCCTCTTATACATTCCGCAAAATTCCAGGGGACCTTTTCAAACTGATATCCCAAGATCTCGGCACACTGTTGTGTCAAGGAGGCACGCCCAGAATAGCCCTACATAAATTGCAAAGAGGGGTCTACGAGGGAGGTCTGCCGATCCCAGACATCAAACTCTACTACTGGGCTTTGCAACTCATGGTAATAAACGACTGGGTATATGCAGCTAGAGAAGAACCAGCATGTAGAGTGGATAGAGATGGAATGCCGGGTGGGAACTATGGGCCTCTCCTTATGCACGAAAGACAGGTCAAGATTGGGCAGCACACACAGCAGTATTAGTTAAATGCTGGAATAAGTTGCAATAGTACTTGGGAGGGCAGGGCTGACTGATTGGCTTGACACCCCTGTGGAGGAAGGCCCGACTAAGAGAGGTGGCCACGCTTGAGGGGTTCAGGGAATTAAAGACCATAGGCATTGATCATCTGGGAGAAGTGTGGAGAGATCGGAGGCCTCTCTCCTTCGACGAACTCCAGCAAGAATATGCCCTGACCCCCTCCCAAAGATTTTCATTTATATGATTAATACATGCTCTACAAATCCACATACAATGAGGCACAACTATTCCTGATCATTCACCGTTAAAAGATAGGCTGTTAGTGGACCCTAACAAAGCAATGTCTACAATATACCATAAACTAATGAATAATGCCCCAGCCCCGCTAACCTCCCTTAGGAGAACATGGACAGATGACCTGGGTAACATTGATGATAAAGAATGGCCGGAGGTCCTGCAGATCCCCAGAAATATAGTGATCCGAGCACGCTTTAGGCTGCTGCATCTTAAAATATTACATTGCACATACTACCCCTGCACATCATTACACAGATGGGGAAAGGCTCAAACAGCACTATGTGTAAGAGGCTGTCAACAGGAAGGCTCCTTCTTCCATATACTATGGGACTACCCAGTAATTAACTTATTCTGGAGAGAAGTAACAGAGGTAATGTCAAGGGTGTTGGGGATGGAGATATCGTTAGATTCTAAGAGGTTGCTATTGATGATTAAAGGAGAGGGGTACCATCCTAGACATAATGGGCCATGGTTAACAATTTCGGCAGGGGTGGCAAAACGTAATATAGCGAGACAATTGGGAGCATCCCTCCGCCCATCAGTGACAGAGTGGGAGTCTAACTTGGACTGGTGCCAACAAGCGGAGGAAGTAGTATCTAAAAGCAAGGGATGCTGGAAAAGGGTGTGAAAAGATATCTTCACCATGGTGAAATTATTGGGGAATGTGAGCATCCTAACCCGAAACCACATACACCTTAAAGACAAAAGGCAAACGAGACACACCCCACTTCAAATCTAAGGTAGAGAAGCAAAAGAGACTTTTATTTTTCCAGGGTAATTGTAATCTCGTGACTCTGTCATGTGACAACATTATTGTCAACCTTAACCCAATGATGTGTGTGTAATCCTTATCTACCTAGTGATATTATGAGCTGTTTTAGTTAAAACAATAAAAAAATACAGCATTTATACAAAAGCTTTAAGCCCTAATCGTAACTCTTATAGTGCTTAGAGCTTCAGTGCTATTATAGTTTTGGGGGGGGGGGAGGATTTCTGCCTCTGAATGAGCTGCCGACTTCTAGTGTTCTTTCCATGTCCATATATGTAGTATGTATTTAATATCTAAAGTGAAGAAAGTTGCTCTTATAAAGTAAGGCAATGGCTGGATAATAATTTCTTAGCCACTTTTAAGTCTTTACAGTTTTCTGAGTGTCCTACCTCAAAACGTATCTTTGAGTAAGAGAGTCAAGTACTTAAAGGGAGTCTGTTTGTCATTGAGTTTGGGTTCAGCAATAGCATGCCCTCAAGACACTTGTGGTAAACTCACAATTTTTGGTTACTAGCATATGTTTTGTCCAAGCTCATCACTACTCCGTTTCACCTGAAACAGAAATCTATATTTACTCCTTCATGATGGCAAGTGATGTAATGGGTATCCTATAAATATTCAATGTCTTAATCACTTAGGGACCGATTATGATGGCGGACGGACCTGAGTCCGTCCGCCACCATAGAGTAGGAGGGACCGTCCGCAGGGGCAGCGGCGGTCCATCCATGCAGATTAGGATGTGACCGCCGGGGTGGCGGTCACATCCTCTATTTTTAACATTGCGGTGGGTGCTGCTTCAAGCTGCACCCGCCGCAATCTTAACAATGCATGCACGGCATTTGCGTGCACAAAGCGGCAGGCACCGCGCGGTGCCTGCTGCTTTGTTCACGCAAATGCAGGGGGGTACCATAGGTATCCCCCATGGGCACCCCCCACCCCCCCTTCACCCAGGGGGCCCGCAACAGGCCCCCGAAGTGAAGGTCCATATGCTTTTCCACGGCGGAAAAGCCGCCGTGGAAAAGCATACTTTCTACTCCATCATAATATGGCTGGCGGTGTCTCATAGACACCGCCAGCCATGTTAATGCTTTTCCGCCGCGGTCGGAAGGTGACCACGGTGGAAAAGCAGCGGACAGATTCCAAAACCCACCAGCCATCCTAATTTGGCGGTGGGTCTTTCAAGCATCCGCGGCGGATTTCCCACATCCTCCGGGCCGGCGGTGGCTTCCGCCGGCCCAGAGGATGCGGGAAATCCGCGATCCTAATGACCCCCTAAATGTGCCTGCTCTCTTTCTAACAATTCTCAGTGCCACTAGCTTTATCTGTGGTCTTATTAAAGACCCGTCTAAGGTTATCATCTAAACATAATGTTTTTTTTCCACATATAGGCTTGCTTGTTGTGAATTACATTTTGCGGGAATACGTTTGCATTAAAGCAATTTGTTTTTGCTATGACCATCTGCTACTTTTCTTACTTCTCTGAATTGTTGGATACTCTTAAAGTTGGATATTCTCATACAAAGTGTAGGAACATAGCTTTGGGGTGCATGCAGCTGCAGCAGTGTTCATGGTTGAGACTGTAATTTTTTGAACAATCAGTGTTTTTAGGGGTGTCTGGTAGAGAAGAATAATGTGCAGTTAATGAAATTGTGCAATCCTTTATGCTTTTACAACATTAATGCATGCTTGGCCAACTCCTCTCTGACCTGGTCAGTTCATACGTTACAGGCCTGTTGTAGAGTGGGGTCAGTAACAGATTCCCCACCAAAAACCAGTAGTTTCCCAAACGCCCCATTCTTTGTTTCTTCACCTCATTTTGAGGTGAGGAAATGCTTGGCTTCTGACAGATGAACTCTGCTGTCTGAAACACATTGGTGACAGATCAACAGCAGAATAATATAAGAGTATGGCATTCCACACTTTTTTTTTACCTTTCTAGGGCCGACTTGAGAGGCATGGCAAACCCAGTACGAAAAAAAGGAAAAATATTCACAATGTACTGACTGAAAATTGACAGCGCGTCAGGGACACTGATTTTACTTGTTTTTCATAAAAAATCTCTGACTTTGAAGGTGTGTTTCTTAAAAAAAAACAAATCGGTTTTGGACTGCCTTAAAATGGTGGGTATTCCCAGATGTGGGTGCCGTGCACTCTGTGACACTAGTTACAAGCTATTTCCAGCTAATAAGCCCTGATATGGGCGAAACTGGTCCTGGATTGCTTGTGTTCTGGTTCAGGGAGGACCTGGCCTGCCAGTTCATGCTGGACAGGTCCTATTAGAGCAGGGTAAAGACTGAATTGTATGTGGTCGGGTCCAAATCAATTTGGCATGGTGTGCAAAATAACAATGGACTGGAATGCAGTTTGGGTAGTTACCAGCAATAACTGAGCTATCACTATAGTGGAGGAAATACCAGTGGATTCTTGGTAGCATTTAGTACTTGGTAACCATAGATTTGGATGGTGAGAGTAAATCTCTTATTTCTGCACCAAGTGCTAAATGCTGAGGAGAATCCACTGGTATTTTCTCCACCATAGTGAAGGCTCAGTGAAGATAACCCTTCCAGTGGCTTTTCTTCAAAAAACTGCATAGTGCTTTGCATAGTGCAGTTACCAGCCTTCTGCACATTTGTCTGCAGCATTTGGTTTCCTTCTTGGGATCTTTGGGAACATATTCCAGTTGTTATACTCCATTTTCATCACAGAGGCATAATGTCTTACTTGGTCCCCTACAGCCCCAACGAACTATTCTGCCCCAGCAATGTATATATTATTTATACATGAGTTTCCCATATCCAATAGGCTCCTTCCTTCCGTTGCCTTAGGTTCATTTCACTGTTTGCCCTTTTAAACAGGTCCACCATCCACAGTAGTGCTCATTGAACAAATGTTGTTTTTAACCGCAATTTAGAGGGTCTTCTCACCCAATCTGCGTAAACTCTAGAATCATCTTTCTCCTGCCTATCCGCATTTGTTCTCATTGAAGAATGTAATGATTTTGGCAAAGTGCATCTTGTAGTGTTTCCACAGAAATCGGTATTATAGATAATAAAATAATACTGCAGGAGGTTCCAGGGACAAACCTTCGAGGTTAAACCAGGAGGAATTTATCCCTCCAAAATGGACCACAGTTTAGGTATAATATCCAGAAATCGATGCAATAATACTGATTTCTGCATGTTATTACGTATTACATAGGCTTTCTCGATGTGCTAACTTGTAATCTGGTGATAATGCTGCATTCCGAAGCTACGGATACCTATTATTAGCTATCATAATTTTGGGTGTGAAATTTCTCAACCACTATAACTGCATCATTTGTGATGGAGGCCGTAGTAGTATTCCTTAGAACACATACATTAATATGGGAATCATAATGCTTCTACTTACTGCCGTTCTGCCCATGACCAATACTGGTAATTTTACCCAGAATACCAGGTTGTGGTGTACAATTTTCTTTTTGTATGATATATTGTTATTCCCAGATATGTAAAGGAAACCGTAGTCCTGCAGGATCATTTTTGGCCTTTATGGTTGCCAAATGAAAATAATATAGATTTCTGCCAATTAATCCTAAACCTGCCGCAAGTCGAAAACCTTAAATCTCCCAGTGCAGGAGCATCTAGTTTAAGTCCAAGGGGACTAGACCTGTGTCAAAGTTTACCTTTGATTATATATGAAGGAGTTGCATTAATATTCATTGTATGAAAAGCATTTTATGTAGGAAGTCTAAAAATCAGGAACTGAACTATGTTGGATGCCCATGGCCAGAGCATAATTGGAACCATAAAAGGTGTGTGTTTAAAGTAATGAGGCAGATTATTTGTACTGGTGATACCATGTGCCTTTTGCCCATTTTAGTTTTTGTGCTTCTATTCTTTCGATTACCAGAGTGTTAGAATTTGGATTTCTAGTTGGCAGAGGTTTGCACCTGTCCAATCAGGAACCACAATCCTGGTCAGAGTAAGTAAGATAAACACTAAAAGTTAACCTGGGCTCACCCTCTGGTATCTTGGCACAGAGCAGTCACGCTAAACTTAAGAGTAGCAGTGGGAAGTCAACTCTGCTCCGCCTGCGGAGTTCACAGAGTTTTGTCACTCTTCTCTCTGCTTGTAGGGCAGAGTTTGGTAAAAATGCCACCTACGCCGCACAGCGGAGTTTACTGGCACTCACCATTATCATTTATTCACATTATGATCTCAGAATGCCCCTTCCACTTCCCATCCCATCCCGTCACCATTCGTTAGATCACCAGAGTCAAATGATGTCACTTCCTGCAATCAGAGCTCTTTAGAAAAATGGCTAGTTACATCTGGGTGGTTGCATCAAGAAGAGGAAAGGTACAGAGGCAGTAATAGATTTCTATTGGGTGTGCCCTCCCAGCTTCGTATCATCTCCTTCTCACCAAATCTACTCCTTCAGTGCCACGACCGCCCTGTCGTCCTGGGCAACCGGAGGCGGGTTAGGGGCAGACCCGCATGTCTCCTCCTGCTTTCTTTGTACAAGCTTGTCGGAGAGAGCTTTGGTGGTGGCGCCCAGAAGTGGAGGTCTGACCTCCAAAGGAGTGCGCTCTTTTTGAACACCTGTCAATAGCAAGATGCACTGGGAAAGGGAGAGGGGGGTGTCCGATGACCGCGGAAGTCCACAGAAAATTTGACAGAAGAATACACAGGAGAGCATGGCAAGAGGAAGCCCATGAAGGGTCACAAGGAAGCTACCCTTCTCCTCAGTGAAGCTCCTAATGAGATCAGGGGCCAAGAGGCTACCGTCTGGTCGCCCATGGGAGAATGAGTGGGCACCATCATAGATAGGCAAGGGTATCCCCTAGGCCGCCGGGCAAGAAATCACACCAAAACCCTCAAGAATCTGGGCAAGAGATAGGTGGAGCTGATCCCAGAACTTTACTGATCATTTGAAATCTGTGCCGCAACCCTCAGGATGAAGTACAGATCTGATTTGGTAGCCTACCAGGTCTTCAAGATAACAGATATGTTGAGTTGGTTTGAGTTGCTAAGGATAATGGTTCTCTGCAGTGTTTGGATTACTGGAGTTTTTGGGTTGCTTGCATGTGTGGGCTGCTGGCATGGTTGAGCTGCTAGTGTTTTTGACATCTGGGAGTTGCTGAGATATCTTTTGTATTGCTGAGGTGCTTGAGTTGTTTAATAGTTTATTAGGTTTGGTTTAGATAAATGTTGTTTTTGGTGTATTTAAGTCACTGAGATATTGAGAAACTGTGATCCCTGGACAGCTGTGGATTTAGGCACGTTGGACTCCTAAAGAGCTTGAATTGCTGAGGTACCATCCGTTGCTTTTGTGATGATGAGGTATTTTGGTAGCTCTGGGAAAGGTGAGTAGAGTAACTCCGCCCGCTCGCAGAACTCAGAGGAAATCCACAGAGTTTTTATGCAACTCTGCCGAATTCCATGTACTGCAACTCCACATTCTCTGCCCACCCCTGCTTGAGAGGCAATGTGCAAACTGTTTGTGCCACACAACACACAGTAACACATTGAAAACACCCCCAAAATACTCCACACCTGGTTAGAAAAATAGATAATATTTTCATAAATAAATCAAGACCAAAACAACAAAAATTAGATAAATAAAAGTCGATATATGAATTTTTAAAGATTGAAAGCAAAAAAAGGACTTAGAAGCATGGTGGCATCTGGTCACACTGGACCGGGGCAAAGTCACAAATTCAGGCCTACTGCAACTGCAATGGAGCACAGACCAGATACAGTAGCCACACAGGCCCACTGAACAAAGTACCTTCATCCTGGTTGGAACACCAAGATGCGGGGTGGAGCCGAGCGATATGTCGCTGTTGATCCCGCAGCCGAGGTGAAGCGTTGATTTTCTTCATGCAGTGGTGGTGTTGCACAGGTTCTGAAGATGATGTGCTGAGCCAAGAGGAGTTGGTTTGTAGATGATGCAGCAGTCCAGCAGAGTGACAAACCTTGAACATAATTAAAAGCGTCAATGATTCCTGTTTCTTGGATGTTGAGTAAGATAGTAGTACACAAGAACAATAACTTGACAAATTGTAAAAAGGTTAGAATAATTTGTGGAGTATTTTGAGAGTTTTGTTGAAATATGTGCTTATATATGCTTTTTCTTTTCCATGTATATTCTAGTGTACTTGTGTGGCTCCTGAGGAAGGCGTTTGTTGGAACGCCGAAACGCGCGTCGAGAGACTATATGATGTCATGCCACTTAGTTTGAGATGTTTAGTAACACTTAATTGTTGAGTTTTTAATATAACATGATTTAGGAAACATAACTTTTTCTTAGCTGTGTGTCTATATATATATTAAGTTTTTCTTGTGAATAGCATTCTTTTCTATTATTGTGTATGAACTGTGTTTTATTTAATTGTCCTTGTGTACAGGTTATTATGATTTTAGATGTTTGTATTTTTTAATTAATAAATGTTGAACTGTTGACAAAAACAATTTTTTAAATTCTTTTTTAACTAATGCCTATCTTGAAAGTTATTATTTGCGTTTCATGAATTTCCTCTGTAGCCATTAAATGTTGACCAAAGAATTACAATATATAAACCTTGTAGCAGCACAGCCGTTCTTCTGACAGAGGTTTTTGCAAGTCTAGAAGTGTCTGATTTGATGGGGTAAGAGGCACAGTACTTATACCAAAATTGTGCCTTCAAAGTGGGGGTGACTTCAAAGAAGCGTCTTTGACGTGCACAGACGTCCTTTCTTTCCAGCCCTGTTTCCAGAATCACTACAGGGGGGTAATCAATCCATTGTGTGGGTACAAGACACTGCCTATTCAGGTGTAAGTGTCACCTTCTCCCTCCCATCCTGCCTAGGAGGAGCCATCAGGATGTAGATGGCCACTCAAACAGAGAGACAAGCTGCAAGCATACATCATTTTTGTAGCGATTTCCATTCTGGACAAACCTTGGTTCTCCCTTAGTTTTGCATTTTAGGCGCCTTTTCTCGCTTTGCATAGGCACCTATAGTTCATTTGTTTTCACAACAGTATTTTTTAGAACAAGCGGTACATGTTTGTTATTCAGGGACTTTTGGGATTTAGTCTACACAATTTTGAACAAAGTTGCTGGGAATACATAACAACATAGGGCCATATTATCAAGAACGGCGATAGCATTATCTGTTATCGCCGTTCTTGATAATATGACCCATAGAGTATTGCCTTTTCTGCTCATACAGGAACAGTTCCTAACATCTATACATAACACAGTTACATCGCTGCATCTCTAGTACAGCACAGGGGATCACTGACAGAACATCGATGCACAAAATACCGATGCAAATAATATTGATAAAAAAAGTGACAACAAAAATATTGACTCCTATACAGTCAGTCAAAAAGTCTTTATTTCGATATAAAATCATGAAAGACAATAGTAAATGCAATAACAGTGAACTATATAAAAAGATGTTGCAATTTTTTACGTAAAAATATCTTGTAGAATATCATTATTAAAACTCCTTAGTATTTCATATTGTATAATAAATAGCTTTAAACTAATAAAATACACTCCTACAAAGACTGCTGCCTGGGATGTCAAGATTCCAACGTTCTACATGAAAACAAGTACCATTTCATTAGATTTTTTACAAGAAAGTGCAAGGATGGATTAAAACTGTCCTACTGAGCTACAAACAACACTTAGCTCATACACCTCTCTTTAGAACGAATCACCCACACCCAGCCTAAAAACTTAGCAACAGCAATCACTACGGACTCATTGGAAAACGTGTTTAAGATCCTAAGTGCCTCGTAACTGGACCTAGTGCCCAAATTTGAGCATAAGGGTTTCAACCATCTAGCCCGTGGAGTACTATAGGCTGGGCAAGCAAACAAAATGTGAGCCAAAGATTCATTGTGGATCGGGCAATATATGCATTTTCTATTATTCAAAATACACCATTTACTGGTATATACATTGATGGGAAGAGACCCCACCCTAAACTGGTGATACAGTTTCTTATCTTTGGGGGCGGTGATTAGATCCCAGTACCCTTCGAGTTCCACTACGTACTTTAGCTCAAGGAAATCTCGGGATAGGGAAGGACCAGTTAAGGCAGCAAACCGCTTCATAACAAGCAAGTTCCAATAAGCTGGTTTGAAGTCGCTCTTTGATGGAAAAGCACTGTCTACAGGGTATGTCCATGGACTACTCATCCCCATGTCACTATGAGTGGCTTTAACTCGCCTTAGCCACAGAATGTTATTCATACCGTCAGCCTCCCTAACTTCTAACAGATCCTGAGCGTAGTGGCTGAGCTCCAGTGTAATCCAGAGCCTTCTCCAGTATGCTACAGGCCTAAAATGTGCCACATCCTCAACTGAGTAACAACCCAGATCCAAAAATAAGGGTAATAACGGGGTGGACTGTGGAAGGCCAATTAAAGACCTCAAACATTTATTTTCAGCTTTCACCAAAGTGTCTAAGTTGGCAAAGCCCCACAGTTCGGCCCCGTTAAGGATCAAAGCTACAGGAGCGATCGGTTTGGTGTATGAAGATCGCTGCTCCTTCAACAGGGCACCTGAAAGTTGGGCATGCTTGACGGTGAGCAAATCTATTTGTGGTTTCCAGCTAAGCTTGCTACCAATGGTTACTCCCAAGTAAGTAAAGTGCTCCGTCTGTTCTAGCATACCACCCTTCATATCAACTCTACCCCTGACGCACTTATATTTGTGTAGGATCACATATTTTGTTTCATCTACATTCACGACACGGTAATGGTCCTGGCAAAACTCTTTGAATCTGCCAAGGGCACGTTGGAGTCCCTTTCATGTCTTTGAGAGTACGAGGGTGTCGTCTGCAAACATAAGCAGCGGGATCCTCAGCCCAGCTAAACTAGGCACATCCGTAGGACAGTTCTGAAAATACTGAACCACCCCATTAATATATAGGGAAAAGAGGGTTGGTACTAGAACACACCCCTCTCAGACCCCATTTTCCACAGGGAATTTTTGGGTGGTACTCCCCTGCGCGTCCCATCGCACCTGTGCGTAATTGGCGTTGTGTAGCGTTACCAGAAAGCCCAGGATATCAAGAGGCATACCTAGTTTTAAAAAGGTTTTCCACGTTTAAGAGCAGGGTACAAGATCAAAAGCTGACTTAAGGTCGATGAAGGCTGCGTATACTGTACCTCCCCCTAACACTACGGTGCACAAGTAAATTAATAAAAATCAGCACACCTGGTCAATTGTACTGGTACAGGAGCGGAAACCCGCCTGTAGTGGAGAGAGAATGTCGTGCTCCACAATCCATGCCTAGCAGCTACTTTTTTAGATACAATTTATAAGGCTTATCGGCCTATAGTTGCCTGGCTGGGAGCGGTTTCCTTTCTTGTAAATGGGGAGTATTTCTGCACCTGCCCATGTACCTGGCATAGGTGCTCCACTTGCTATGGAATTCACAAGGAGCTGAATATAGGATGCCTGGTTAGGTATATTTTGAAGAAACAGGTCTGCAGGGATACAGTCGGGCCCTGGCGCCCTACCTCTTGGGACGGACAGAAGTGCACTTTCCACCTCTTTCTTGGTAAAATACCAGATAGCAATGGGAGGGGGGAGATCAAATGATTCATGAGCCTCCTTAGGAATTGTAAACTGGGCTTTAAAATGCGATAACCACTGGTCTGGGTCTACATTGTTCACCGGCACTATAATTGGCGCACCACTGCCCCATTTCATCAGGTGCCAGAAGGTAGACATGTTACTCCTATACTTGAAAAGGTAAGTATAAAAATATTGAATAGAAAATATTGATGTAAAATATATAGATGTAAAAAAATCGATATATATGAAATAAAAAATTATATATTTAATATATCAAATATTAATATTAATTTCAACAAAATAAATTACATTTAATAGACATTTTTACAAAATATAACAAATAAATGTAATTTAAAAAATAAACACACAAACATATTAATGTATACATATATATTTACTTTAAAATAATTACTAAACTATTTGCTCACATTTATTTTAAAAGTTTAAAATTATATAAAAATAATATATATATATATATATATATAAATAATTTATAATTAAAGCAAAGTGATCCTTTACTTGAAGAGCGCTCAGCCACCATGTGCTCTGCCCAGGGGCCGGATCCAGGTCCAAATTACTTAATTTTTCGGACAAATGAGGCGGCACACCCGGGTAGGTTTCCAGCTATTTAATCCGGCGTTTTTCACCCCACCAACGCGTTTCAGCCAAACTCGGCTTTGGTCACGGTTGGTATTTCCTTCTTTAATTTCTACATTTCTACTACCCACCTTTGCCTTTAAGTGGCATTGTGGGGTATGCAGTTTTTCGACACCATTACAATTTTTCACAAACAGAAAAGAAAGACAAATGCGCGGAAGTGCCATAATTGTTCCTATACAGTTAAAGGCTTGCTATGTTTGCCATCATGGGGAATTATTGGATGTCACTATTGTTCCTGGGCCCCTGGGCAGAGCACACACTGGCTGAGTGCTCTTCAAGGAAAGGATCACTTTGCTTTAATTGAAGACGACGTGGAGCGCCCGACTCTCCGTGAAAGGTGGAACTATTGCCGATAGACTGAATCTCCCTCGCGGTACCGGGCAGAAGACAGCGCTGTGAAGCGCTGCTGGAATATAAGACCCGGTTACGAGGTGAGTGATATTTGTATGAAAAGAATGAGCGGGGAATCTAGCGTCTGACAGTAAGCTACAGAGAGTGAAACCACGCACGTACACATTACGGGCGGTTTGTGAGCTGAAAACAGCCCGGGAAGTACAGCATTCTTCAAAGCGTGTAAACATTTCACCCTTGTGGTAAACAGATTGCGCAGTCCTGAAACAATGTAGGCACGATCAGCCAAAAGGGCCTCCAAGGCATCCACAATGTTTAAATCAGGGGAGCAAAATAGAGCCACAGGTCAAAAAAGTATAAAACCACAGGATAGTGGTAACATCACAGTCAAGCAGCAAATTAATCTGCTGGAACGCCAATATAAAAAAGAAATAAATAAGAGTTGGGAGGTGATAGCACTTGAGAATTGAGGTGAAACGTATCCCCCGTGGCCTCAGGATCTTCACAATGCCCACACATCCTGAGACAAAGGAGGAATTACTGGAGGAGCGGGTAGATAACAATGCGGAGTGCTCTCTCAACATGATGCGCATCCTTATAAAACATGCGAGGATAGATGTCAATGACATCACTATGAAAATTAAAAAACTTGAAGATGCTCTATCAAAAGAATCAAATCAAGAAGAAATAACCAAATTAAGGAAGGAAATGGAAACTAGATTGGAACATTACAAACAGGAAATCGAAGAGCGTAAGGAACGTAAATTCAAATGAGACGAACAAGATTACTTACATGGACGAATCCTTACATTTGCGAAACGGTATGACACCCTGAAAAGAAACTACCCCATGCAAAATCTTAAAACGGGGGCATTAAGTACCAGTGAATCGAATGTTAGCGAGAATGAGGCCTCAAGAGATGCAACAAAAAACAAAAAATGTCTTTTTTAGACGAAGTGAGAATAATGAATCTGGACAAGAATTTAACAAGGGGGGAGGAAGAGAAAGAGCAACATATCAAAGCAGAGGAAGAAGAATACAACAACAACAACTTCCCTCGCCAGTACAAGAAAAACCAGAAGGTCCAAGCGGAGAAAGAAGGCAATATCCACTCCGCAACAGGAAATAACTAATCTAATCATCAACCTCTCACAATATCAACTTTCAGAGGAGGAAAAGACAGTATTAAACAAAGGATTATCCTTTTATCCGGAATCGCATTTCGATTACACACAGGTACGAATAGATCTTTACAAATTTATCAGAAAACTGAAATTGGCAAAAATCCATGCAAATAAGCCAAACAAGATCCAAGAAGAGAATATCATCCCCAACACTGATGAAGAAGGCTCATCGATCGCAATAGATCAACTACAGGATTTGATATGCATATTTGACATTTTATATGATCAAGAGGGTGACAGTACAACTGATGAACAAATGCTGGAACAAATGGATATTCAAACGAATAAAAGACCAGACACGGGTCTAAAGAAAAAATCCAGGTATTGTCCAATACTGTCACCGGGAAACAAAATAGATCTATTTTCAGATGCTATGACTGAAGAAATAGACAAATTAACCAATGTAAGGAATACCAACAATAGGGAGAACCTAACCACCAAAGAAAGGCGTGCAGTCAAAACTCTAACGGAAAACACCAAAATAACAATAAAGCCTGCCGACAAGGGGGGAAACATCGTGATAATGGACACTAAAGATTATATCAATGAAGCAATGAGACAATTGAAAGATGAAAATAACTATTCTAAAATTCATAACAATCCAATCATAAGAATGACTAAAGAATTAAAAGAAAATCTACAACCTTGGTATGAAAAGGGACTATTAAGCGATGATGAAAAAAAGTTTTTAACCACGGATTTTCCAATAACACCTTGCATATACTTTTTACCTAAAATCCACAAAACTTTAATAAACCCTCCAGGTAGGCCAATTTTTTCATCATGCAGCCCCTTATATGAAAACGTTTCCAAATACGTGGACAAATTCCTAGCACTAATTGCTCAAAATATGAATTCCTATCTCAAAGACACGGGTGACTTTCTACGAATATTATCTGGCATAACATGGAATCCAGGATATCTCTTAGTCACCATTGACGTCGTGTCATTATACACATCAATTAGGCATGAGATAGGTTTGACTGCATGCCAATACTTCCTGCAACAATGAAATATATCAGAATTGGAGCATACAGCGATGTTATTAAAAATGATGCACATGTGTCTGACAAACAACGTTTTCCTCTTCAACAAGGAATTGTTTAAACAAGAGTGCGGCACAGCCATGGGAATTTCATTTTCACCCAATTACGCAAATATCACCATGGGCTGGTGGGAGAGAACAATAGCCTGGAACACGAGCAACCAGATGGATTTGGAATGAGTAATATTGTGGGTACGTTACATAGACGACCTGTTCCTCATCTGTAATGGAACAGATCAACATTTCCGTAAACATTTTGCCATCCTAAATCAGAATGAGATTGGTTTACAATTCACCTGCTCCACAAACAAGAAACAAATTGAGTTTCTGGACACAAAGATCTATATATCAGAGGGCAAACTAGAATCAACTCTGTTCCGCAAAAAAACAGCAACCAACAGTGTACTACACGGTACAAGCTTCCACCCTAAACCACTCTTAAACAGCATATCGTATGGTGAGTTCATACGTATGAAAAGGAACTGCTCAAAAGAAGATGATGCAGAAAGTAAAATTCAAGAAAGCAAAAAGAGATTTGAATTAAGAGGATACCAACAACGAACTCTGAATAAATGCAAGAAAAGAGCAGACCAGAAATCAAGAACAGAAATCCTAGTTGAGAAACCCAAGATTGCCCAAGAAAAGGATCCCCCCAGATTTGTAACGACCTATAGTAAAGAGAGTGGTTGCATTGCAAGAAAGATGAGAAAGTATTGGCATTTAATATCTGGTGACCCAGACATAGGTGAAATTGTGGGAAAAACACCGACAATCACCTACCGAAAAAACATCTCCCTCCAGGATCTCTTTGTCAAAAGTCACTTCCAAATGAAACCACCAACTAATTGGCTAATTCAACAAAGAAAAGGCTTCCAACCATGTACATCCTGCAAGGCATGTAAAATTGGAAAAAGTATGTCTAACATCATGGAACCAAATGGGAAAATAATGCAAATCGATCAATATATTACATGAACCTCCAAGTTTGTAGTATATATGATAGAATGTAGATGCGGGATGAAATATATAGGAAGCACGAAATGCATGCTAAAGAAAAGAATTCTAGAGCACATACGTGCAGTGAAAAATGCAAATATGGCCTATGCAACTGCAAAGCATTTAAGCACATGCCAAAAAGGTGACTGGCGATCAATGAGCTTCTACGGAATCAAAATGCTGCCACCAATGGAAAGAGGGGGAGATTGCGTAAGGAAATTACGCCAAATGGAATCATGTCTTATCGTTAGACTACGGACAAAAAGCCCGAGGGGGATCAACCATGACAAAGAACTTCATGTACATCTGGACTAGTCGTTTACTACACCTCCATATATAAATGAAATGTGATGAAATGGGTACTATACCCGGCTAACACAAATTCATACTAAACCTGAATAACAATTGACGAACTTGCGTACTATACCATGGCACTAGTATGAACAATAGTGACATCCAATATTTCCCCATGATGGCAAACATAGCAAGCCTTTAACTGTATATGAACAATAATGGCACTTACGCGCATTTGTCTTTCTTTTCTGTTTGTGAAAAATTGTAATGATGTCGAAAAACTGCATATCCCACAATGGGTAGTATAAATGTAGAAACTAAAGAAGGACTTACCAACCGCGACCAAAGCCGAGTTTGCCTGAAACGCTTTGGTGGGGTGAAAAACGCTGGATTAAATAGCTGGAAACCTACCCGGGTTTGCTGCCTCATTTGTCCGAAAAATAATTTATAACATATAAAAATAATATATATATATAAATAATTTAAAATATAAAAAACATTCTAGAATAAATTAAAACATTAAACTATGCCTTATTCAATAAACTATAGGGAAAGTTTTGGATAGCAAAATAATTAAATTTACTATTCCAACTCCAGTGTGTGCAACAGTAGGGAAAATGTTGGATAGCGGATGGGTAACAATTACTATTTACACTCCAAAGGGTGCAACAGTAGGGAAAGTGTTGGATAGCGGAGGGATAGAAATTTCTATTTCCACTCCACTGACAAAAACAGTACGGAAAATGTTGGATAGCAGAGAGGAGAAAATTACTATTCCCCCTCCAGTGAGTGCAACAGTATGGAAAGTGTTGGATAGAGGAGGGGTAACAATCACCATTCCCACTCCAGCAAGAGCAACAGTAGGGAAAGTGTTGGATGATGCTTTTTTGTACTGCCTGTATTGCTCACATAGCGCCGGGACACCTCCGGGTGAGGTAACTGTTCGCGCTTTACAAAACTCTGTATTATTATTATTATTATTATAAAAAATACTATTCCTGCAACAGTAGGGAAATGCTGGATAGCGGAGGGGTACAAATCACTATTCCTGCTCCAGTGAATGTTACAGTAGGGAAAGTGTTGGATAGAATAGAAACATATTACTATTCACACTCAAACACTTCCAAAAAATATATATAAAAAAACAACAATATTTCAAAAAATTTTATAAACATATAAAAATAACACATATTATAATAATATTCACATATAACACAAACCTGGAAATATTATATACAGTAAAATAAAATAAATACATTTACATAAAAATATTTTTTTAAACTATAAAATATTAACAAAAACATTAATTACAACATAAATGTATTTATTTTATTTTCTACCCTATAACACCACACCAATAACAAAACACTGCAATATTTTTAATTAAAAGTATTTACATAATTAACATAATTAATAATCAATGAAAACATATTATTAATTAAAAACAACATTAATTGACTAGGCACACTTTAACACTATAATATCCACAACACACACCTAAATTAAAATATAAAATACTAAAACACAATTAAAACTTAGTTTAAAATTAAAAACTATGACTATTGACTAATAATTACATAATTAAAATGTATTTAATACCTACCCTTTAGCACTTTAAAAGTAAAAACACACAAAATTAAAGAATTACCCAAAATAAATAACACATAATTAACATAATTAATAATCAATGAAAACATATTATTAATTAAAAAAAAACATTAATTGACTAGGCACACTCTAACACTATAATATCCACAACACACACCTAAATTAAAATATAAAATACTAAAACACAATTAAAACTTAGTTTAAAATTAAAAACTATGACTATTGACTAATAATTACATAATTAAAATGTATTTAATACCTACCCTTTAGCACTTTAAAAGTAAAAACACACAAAATTAAACAATTACCCAAAATAAATAACACATAATTAACATAATTAATAATCAATGAAAACATATTATTAATTAAAAAAAACATTAATTGACTAGGCACACTCTAACACTATAATATCCACAACACACACCTAAATTAAAATATAAAATACTAAAACACAATTAAAACTTAGTTTAAAATTAAAAACTATGACTATTGACTAATAATTACATAATTAAAATGTACTTAATACTTACCCTTTAGCACTTTAAAAGTAAAAACACACAAAATTAAACAATTACCCAAAATAAATAACACATAATTAACATTGATTAACAACTATATATATTCATTTATGAAACACAATTACTTCACACCCTTAACTCCTATAAACACAACACACACCTAATTATTTACACAATTACCATAATTAACTAACACTTAATGAATTAAAATTAATTAACAACCAATTATTAATTCATTAATTAAAAATAAATTACTTCTCTCCCTTCTCACCATTTACACCGAAAAATACCACAACACACACCTAAAATAAAATACACAATTACCAAAATTAATTACAAATTGAATAATTAAAAATAATTAACAACAAATTATTAATTCGTAAATTAAAAACAAATTACTTCCCACCCTTTACAACTATAAAGACCGCAATACACACCTACAATTAATTACACAATAACCAAAAATAATAACCAATTAAGTAAATAAAATTAACAACCAATTAACAATTAATTAATACTTAATTACCTCACACATTTTACACTATAACATCGCAATTAAATATTAATCAATACAAATTAATCAATTAATTTAGTATAAACACACAACCAGCTATGGAACTAAAAACGCAAAATAAAAATAAAAAGATTTAATAAATTCAAATATAATTAAGTTACTTCTCACCCTATTCCCCTATAAACCCACAGCTCTCTACGGAACTAAAAGTGCAAAATACAAATTAAAAAAAATTAATAACTACTCATATATTAAAAATATAAACAATTCTTATACAAAACAACATGCATAACATACTTATAAAATATATACTAAAATACATAACGATAATAAAAAACAATATTTTTAACAACTATATTAAACACTTCAATATATATTCTTGACCACAATATTCTTGCTTTCGATATTTCTGACTCACAATATTAATGACTCGATATTTGTGCAACTTGATATTTTGGACTCAATGTTCTGTCTCTGCACCCAGCACAGGTGGGGTGTCTGCAGTAGTAATCTTACCTCTTATTCCTAACTCAAACTGGACCTGAGTCATCATTGTTACACTTAGATTTGTGTCTCGCTTTTTGTAAGTCTTTATCATTTAGATTTTTATAGGGCCTCAGAACTCCAAAGGCAGACTACATGGCATGCACCACGTGGTTCTCATGTTTGAATGTCTTTAATGGAAGGGCGATGAAAAATGAAAGAATAGAATGTGCCCAGAGCAATTGTCAATGCTTAGTAATTCAAGTACTTTCATGCAAAACTTTTTGTTTTCTTCTGTGAGTTGCTCTAACAATCCTAGGTGTGCCCATACATGGACCCAGTAGTTTCTATTATTTCCAATCTTTAGCTGATTAACAGAGAATGCTCCATTCTATCTAGGTGGTCTGTATAGTAAGCAATCTATGCAACCATCCCTGTGACATTTTCTGAGGAAGAGGTCTCGTAGGAGTTCCAAAGAACATCACGCTCCATGCCAGCATGCAACCATGTTACTGCTACTGGGCATTCCTTGCTTAGGTTAATGTGTTAGGATGTTGTCATTTTAGCAACTCAGTTTGTGGGTCTGATGGCAATGTGTTGGTTTCTCAACCTTTGTTGGAGTGATCTGGCAGCCCTAGTAGACAGAAGGTAAATATAACCTGATGAATGCTCTCTGGGAACATTATGGAAGGAAGAGCAAAGCTGTCACCTCCAAGTGGAGAGAGAGAGGGCCTTATGGTGTGAACATAAAGGAGTAGGGTATTTTGTGTTAGTTTTTTCTCCCTTTGCTACACTATACCATCTAAAGTGTATCATGTGAGCACTGTTTGCTGATGTTGCCATTAAGCGGAGGCATGAAGGACACATTGGGCAGAATATGAAAGAAAGATCACAGTGGGGGCCAATTTCTATAGTGTATAATAATATATCTGTCATTTACACTGACAGTACTAATGTACATATTGATCTTTATATCATTTATTTTCATTACAGATAGACCAGATTCTGGTTCATCAACAGATCGAGCTGTTGGAAAGTATGTACCTCATTTACTACAATTGATTTATTTACACCTTGTACAATGCTATTTCTTTTTTAAGCATGTATATAGTAAGTAAGGGACAGGTGTCTCAGGCAACAACACTGTAATAAGATTGCTTACTATGCAGGTAGGAATGGTTGTGCTGGGCAATCCTTCTCGATCTCATATAATAAATAGACCCAAATACTGTACACACACCAATACAAATAAAACTTGCCTCAGTAAATTGTATGCTCATGTGGTAGGAAACCTAGTTTGTAGTATGGCCAAAAGATCACAGTGCGGCACTAGTGTAGAAATGGCAGATATCACCCCTCGAGTTGGATCCCATACATTTGTTGCATAGCAGACCTCTGTGACTTGGGTGGTACCACCAGGGACGAGCCAGTGAATAATGTTAGTAAACCCTGTCTAACAACTGTAACCTTTCTCCTTTTCTGACAGAGCCTACCCATTTCAGGGCCAGGCTCACACCCCATGCATACTACATTAAACTAGCAACCCTGCTTCCCACAGCATTTAAAAAAGTGGCCCATGTAGCAGAATTATACCCGGGACTGCAATGTACAATCCCTTCCTTAGTAACCTTCACCCATGCCAAAACAGTTAAATTTCACAGGATTGCAGCTGTTATTTACACATGCAGGCATCTCCAAATCCATTTTCCTGGGACAACAAGCAAGGTCCCAGCAATGCCCTGCTTAATATTTTACTCCACAGCCGCTTGTTCACATCCTTTTATTTCACCACAATCTTTGTACATTCAGCATCGCTCAACACTTTTACCTAATGTAGACTTTAGTCACTTGGTGATATGTATGTATTGACAGTTAAATAGTGTGAACTTGGCTGGAGTACAACTGAGAGCTAGAGACCAATAGGGAGACGGGAGACAATTGAAGATCGAGAATATTAAATATGTTTTTATATATTTACATTCCACAAGTTTAGAATAATATGTGTTTACCCATAATCATCCAATTCATTAATCTACTTCCACTGCCAAGGTTGGAACTCCGGTCTCCAAGGTGTTAACTCAGTAATCTAGGTACTAAACCGCATCATATTCTCTCAAACCTAGAGCTAAATGTACCAACATTAGGATTTGCGATTTCCAAATTGCGATTTTTAGTGAATCTCTATTTGAAAATTTCAATTCCTAATTTATTAAAGTGTTAAATTTCTTGTCGCCTTAAACAAAGTTCTAATCAAACTGACTTTTAACAGACTGAGCAATAACTGTGTCAGTGATGCAAGCACCTCCGAGATTATTTTACGTTTTTTATTCATAAAACAAAGCATTTTAAACTTCGTAATTTTTGTAATAGTGCAATATTTCTCAATGTTATTGTTAATGAACTGCATGCAATGGTTTTAAATAATCACGCATAATGAAAATGTACTTACTTACTTACTAGTGGGTAACAAAGCAACCTATCTCATGAGCATAGTTCCCTGTAAGGTGCACGCACTCTCGAGCACGTACCTATGTTTCCCTAGGAGGGCAGTCTCTTGTCTGGAGTGCGCAACATAGCACATCCCGTGTGAGACCAGTATTCATATTAATTGCAGTGCCCATGTGGCACTGCAATTAACATGAATGCTTTAAAAAAGGCACGGAATCTGCCCTTCTGCCCTGCTCTATTAACAAGGGATGCAGCAAATCTAGAAGCAAGACGTGTGCTTTTAGACTCACTAATGCATATTAGAGAGTCTGAAAGCACAAGTTGTGCTTCTAGTTTTTCTGCATGCCTTGTAACAATCTTTCTTGATTTGGGTGATCCATTTGAAGGTCTTGCAAAGGATGCAGAGGGTGTTGAAGAAGGTGGAGGCGACGACGTTGATCTGTCAGGTTATGGAGAGGGAGGAGTCGAGTATGATGCTGAGGTTCTACGCATGGTCCGTGGGTGTGGGAGGGCTGCTGAGGGTGGTGGGCCACCAGGTGCTGTCCCATGCAGAAGGGAAGGGTCCGAGGATGAGGACTTCTGTCTTCTCCGAGTTGAGCTTCAGGCAGCTGCTGCTCATCCAGGTTGCGACGTTCTTCATTTCTTCCTGAGTCTGGTGGTGAGGGGGTCCTTGGTGAGGGAGAGGATGAGCTGGGTGTCATCGGCATAGGATACTATGCTGAGTTCATGCTGTCTGACGATGGTGGCGAATGGGGCCATGTAGATGTTGAAGAGCATGGGGTTAAGCGATGAACGTTGGGGTACTCCACATCTGATCACTGTGGGTTCGGAGAGAAAGCGAGAAAGTCTGATTCTTTGGGTTCTGCCTGTAAGGAAGAAGCACAGCCAATCGTGGGCGGTCCCCTGTATGCCGGCGTCGTGGAGTATGGTGGTGAGAGTGAGGTGGGAGACGTGTCGAAGGCTGCAGACTTGTCGAGCAGGATCAGGGCTGCTGTGTGTCCTTGGTTGAGGAGCGTGCAAATGTTGTCAGTGGCGGTGAGTATGGCGGTCTTGATGCTTTGGTTGCTGCGGAATCCAGATTGGGAGGGGTCGAGGATGGAGTTCTCTGCTATGATTTTTGTTAGTTGGAAGTTGACAATCTTTTCAGTGACTTTGGCCGTGAAGGGGAGGAGAGAGATAGGTCGGTAGTTCTTGAGGTACGTTGGATCTGCTAAGGGTTTCTTGAGGAGGGTCTTGACTTCTGCACGCTTCCAGTCGTCAGGGAAGGAGCCGGTTTCGAGGGAGGTGTTGATGGTGCGTCATAGCTCCAGTGTGAAGGCAGTGGCAGTTCTGTGGAAGATGTGTGGAGGGCAAGGGTCCATGGGGGCTCCTGAATTAATGCCTTTCATGGTCGATGCAGTGTCTTCGGTGGTGACTGGGTTCCAGAAGGAGATGGTAGGCTGACTTTCATTGCTGGGGGGATGACTCACAACATTCTTAAAAGTAA
Organism: Lissotriton helveticus; assembly: GCF_964261635.1. NCBI lineage: Eukaryota > Metazoa > Chordata > Amphibia > Caudata > Salamandridae > Lissotriton > Lissotriton helveticus. The sequence goes on from NC_136072.1 coordinate 658,157,664, forward strand.
AACTAATTATTAATGTGCCTTCTGATAAACAGATAGGAAATCAAAAAATGAATTGTATATAATATAAATATAATACACAATATCCAATTATAGAAAGAAAATATGAAAGTCACAGAGGTTCACTAGAAAAGATATGGGTGTTACAATTAAGGAATAGAATTAAAAAAAACTTTAGTAACTGAAAAAAAACAAAGCTTACAGGGACATTATAGTTAAGAATTAGCATTAAAAAAAACATAAAAATTCACTGAAAAATACAAAGGTTACAGGGACATTATAGTTAGGGAATATAATTTTAAAAAACCTTGGAAATTCACTAAAAAAAACAAAAATTTACAGGGGCTTTATAGTTTATAGACAAAACCAGAGAAATTCAACAGTTATAGTTAGCTGAGCTAATTATAACTTGCGCCCCCGCAATGCACTGCTTTTGACCTCACATATTACATCACTCATGAAATCACTCATGACAACTCAAATTACATCACTGATGACATCATCCACCGAATCTCTCGCATACCCACTCACACCCCCATGTTACCTTTCATACACCCACTCTCCTCTTCTGGACGGTGTTCTGCACTCTGTCAGCATTCTGCCTCCTGCAAGGGGTGAGTTTGCCTCGCTTCTAGTTTTTACCTTCTCGTCCAGCTCAGTCTAGTCAGCTGCTTGTGAACTTCTGCAGGCCACGGCGGTGCCAATGATTTCCAGCTTCCTGTGGTGGTGAACCAGCCTTTGCTCCATATACTCCGTCAGTGAGTGGGCTGGTTCGTGCACTGTCTCAAGAACTTGTTTGAGCTGCTGATAGCTATTTTGGGTATATTACTTGCAAAGCTATGGACTGTGTTGTTGCCGCACAGATGTCATCAGCGCACATGTGGCCTTTTGACTAATATGAGGCCACCATTTTGGAAGTGTTCATTGTGTTTGGGTGCAGCGGCTCATTCTTTCAGAACTTTTTTGTTCTCTTCAAGCACGTTGCTTCCTGATTATTGCACAGGTGTACGGCAATGGCAGCAAGCTGAGAACTGTGAGTTTTGTCTAGCGGTGATGGGTGCACCTTTTTAAAACTGTACTTTTATTTATTGTCTTTGTTTTACTATTGATTATGGCGCTGTAGTTTCACAGAACAGTGGTATCTCCTTTGGTGAAACACATACCTGTTTTATGACATGACATTTAGGTGCAAGACCTCATTGTGATACACACACCAGTTGTGTGACATTTTATGACATTCAGTGTGTGCTCTTTCGGTGATATGCACCGAAAGAGCAAACACCATACCATTTCATCTGACAGTCTGCGATATGTGCACCATTTCATCTCACATTTGGTTCATGTCGCAAGCTTTACCACTCCTGTGTGTTTATTGCAGTTGGTCAGGAGGTGTTTACCTAAGTACACATTGTTATTTGTTTATTATTTTGTTTCCTTTCTTGTCATTTCGATGTTCTGTTCATAAATATCACACATGTGTTTCACAATGAGTCATCCACTGTAGTGCTCCTATTGTCTGTCTTAAAGCAATTTGTGGTGTACGTCTAACATCGTTATGTACCACAGGTATCGTGCAATCAGGACTAGTTTTGCTCTTCACTATCATACGGTTGCACATCCTCCTTCATTCTTGGATGTGCCTGATGAACCACTAGTTAGGTGGGAAGTGTGGTTTGATGCTGCTACACTCTCTTGGCTTTAAGGACAGATCTGTTTTCAAGCATTTACCAGAGTTACCGAAGAATGTGGCTGAAGATCTGAATGAATACTTAGAGGCTGTAAAGAAACTAAAATTGTGATTCGATAAACAGCCCAGCTTGAGGGTTTTAAGGCACAACATTTTCAAATGCAAGCAAAGTGCTGAGGAGGACGCTTATATTTCTGTGCTGCACAGATTAATTTCTGATTGCTGGTTTGACTTTTTCAAAGATCTACTCATTAGAAATCCTTTTATTTGTCACTGTAAGGACGAGCAGATTCATCAGAAATTATTGACTCTTGGTAACCGTTACTGGATGAGGAATCAAGGGAGCTAAAAGGATTGACATTTCGCAAATTTCTGTTCGGAAGCTGGAAGATAAGCGTATTGAGGCAGTTGGTTCCATAAAAGTGGGATGGTCTAATCAAGCTTTCAGTTGTAATTGGCAAATGGGAGTATTTAAAGTGATGAAAGATGAGAACTCACCAGCAGTGAATATTAACTCTTGCACCCATTGTCAATCAACCAGCGAATTTGTATAGCATGCTACTCACCCGCATGGTCTCAAGGCGCTGGGGGGGGGAGTTGCTACTGCTCGAACAGCCAGGTCTTGAGTTGTTTCCTGAAGGAGAGATGATCCTGGGTCCGCCGTAGGTGAGTGGGGAGGGAGTTCCATGTCTTGGCCGCCAGGTAGGAGAAGGATCTTCCTCCCGCGGTGGTTCTGTGAATACGTGGGATGGTGGCGAGGGTGAGGCTGGCGGAACGGAGCTGGCAGGTGGGTGTGTAGAATGTCAGGCGGCTGTTGAGGTATTTGGGGCCCATGTCGTGGAGAGCCTTGTGTGCGTGGGTGAGGAGTCTGAACATGATCCTCTTGCTGACAGGGAGCCAGTGCAGGTCTCTCAGATGGGCAGAGATGTGGCTGTGATGGGGGATGTCCAGGATGAGTCGTGCAGAAGCGTTCTGTATCCGCTGGAGTCTTTTCTGGAGTTTGGCTGTGGTGCCAGCGTAGAGGGTGTTCCAGTAGTCCAGTCGGGTGGTGACGAGGGCCTGGGTGACCGTCTTCCTGGTATCGGTGGGGATCCACCCGAAGATCTTTCGGAGCATGCGCAGGGTGTTGAAACAGGATGCCGAGACGGCGTTGACTTCCTTGGTCATCGTGAGGGAGGAGTCCAGGATGAAGGATTGTGGCAATACTCCAATTATCAAGGGGAGTAGATTTCCGGGTCAAATGTCACCTGTAATTTTTGTACAAGGATTTGTCACTTTGCTAAGGTTTACCTTAAAAAGAATAGCAACAAGAAGTCTAGTCTGTTGCCTGTGTAGTTGACTCGGATCCAGAGTCAGATTTTAACATAGGAGGCATGCAAGAATTAGTTCTTGTGGTTGGTGAAGAGGTATATGATTCATCCAGGGCCACATTCAAAGGGGCGGAGTCCTGGTTTGGTAATCCTTCCATGTGAGTCTAGCTCCAAACTACAATGCACTGGATGCAGCCAACAAAACTGCATCAAATAAGCCTGCTCTGTACACACTGGTACAGTTAGCTGACTCCATTGTTGGAGATCCACCTCTTTCTGACACGGTGGAGGAAAAAGCTTTCCTTGGTCTTTGCATGTTTTATTCTCATTTTATCTAGGAGTGGGCAGAAAACTCCGCTCTGCCAGAGTAGTGGATAAAGCCGGCCACCCCTGCTCTCCAGCCCGTCCCTGCTTCTGAAAGCAGCCAAGCCAGGGAGAGCCTCCCCGGGCCCCAGTGGACCCCTGTCCCCAGTGCCCGGACCCTCCACTGGCTTGCAGAATTGGGGGCTCCCACAGCCTGGTACTCTGGGACGCAGCATGAGCCCTGGGCCCCCGCACCCCGGGGCCCACCAGACACAGCACGAGCACTGGGCCCGGTCCCAGCTTCCAAACCCTAGCCAGGCTGGGGAGAGCCTCCCCGGGCCCCGGCGGACCCCCTCCACCAGCGCCCGGACCCTCGACTGGCTTCCAGGATGGGGGGCTCCGGCAGCCTGGGACCCTGGGATGCAGCTCAAGACTCGGGCTGGGTCCCAGCTTCCGAACCCTAGCCAGGCTGGGGAGAGCCTCCCCGGGCCCTGGCAGCCCCCCGTCACCAGCGCCCGGACCCTCGGCTGGCTTCCAGGATGGGGGGCTCCCGCAGCCTGGCACCCTGGGACACAGCACGAGCCCCGGGCCTGATCCCATCTTTTGAACTCTACCCAGGCCCGGGAGAGCCAACCCGGGCCACAGCAGACCCCTGTCACCAGTGTCCGGATCCTCAGCTGGCTTGCAGGATGAGGAGCTCATGCACCCCGGGGCCCACTGGACGGAGCTCAAGCCCCAGGCCCGGTCCCAGCTTCCGAACCCTAGCCAGGCTGGGGAGAGCCTCCCCAGGACCCGGTGGACCACCATCCCCAGCGCCCGGACACTCTGATGGCTTGCAGGATGGGGGGGCTCATGCACCCCGGGGCCCGCTGGATGGAGCTCAAGCCCCGGGCCCGGTCCCAGATTCCGAACCCTAGCCAGGCCAGGGAGAGTCCCCCTCGGCCCCGATGAAGGCCCGTATCCTCAGCCGGCTTGCAGGACGGGGAGGCTCCAGCACCCCCATGGCCTGCAGGACAGGGCTCAAGCCCTGGGCCTGGTCCCTGTTTCCAACATCCAGCCAGGCTGGCGGGAGGTCTCCCTGGTCCCTGGTGGACCCAGGTCCCTGGGACACCGGACTCCTCGGCTTGTTTTCCAGCACGGGGAGGCTCCGGCATCCCCCATGGCCTGCCAGACAGAGCTCATGCCCCGGGTCCTACTTTTGAACCCTAGCCGGGCCGGGGGGTGCCTCCCTTGGCCCCAATGAACACCCAGAACCTTGGCTGGCTTGCAGGATGGAGCTCAAGCCCCAGGCCTGGGCCCAGCTTCTGAACCCTAACCAGGCCGTTGGACCCTCTGTCCCCAGCACTCGGACCCTCGGCCGAACCAAGGAGACGTCTTCTCCCCAACGGCCTGCCCGGGGAGCCAATTTTTCTTGACTATTAAGCCCCCAGTGGGGGCTTACAGAACTTTGGTGAAGGACAAAAGTTGGAGTTAGCACAGCTGCCAGCCCGCAGGGCCATGTGGTCACCCAGCCTGCAGGGCATGTGGTCACCCAGCCCGCAGTGCCATGTGGTCACCCGGCCCGCAGTGCCATCTGGTCTCCTGGCAGGCAGGGCCATCTGGTCGTCCGGTCCGCAGGGCTATCTGGTCGCGCAGCCAGGCGACCAGAAGACCCAGGACGATCCAGCACCCAGATGTCCTGGGATGGTGCCATACCCAGTCGCCCTTGCAGTTCAGCAAGGGGGGCTAGGCGGTCCAAGGCAGCCGCTCGGGATGCTCCTTCCCCGGGTCTGCTGCTGCTTGCCTCCCTGCTCGCCTTGCCCGGGTGCAGCGGGAAGGGGATGCCCAGCTGGCCCAGGTCATCTGGTCACCCTGCCGACCTGCAAGGGATGGTAGCCCCCATTCCTGCACCCCAGTGGGGCAGGGACAGGAGGGGGAGTCCGTGGAGGTAGCTTCCCGCAGGCCCGTGTTACCCCCTCCGCATCCCTCCCGCCTTCCTGGCGGCAGAGGGACCCACCCCTGGGTGTGGTGGAGGAGGGCCTCCGCGGGCGTCCACGCACGGAGAGACAAAAGCTTGGCTCAGATGATGACTTTCAATAGATCGCAGTGAAGTAGCTGCTCTACTACTTACGAAACCCTAACCCAGAATCAGGTAGTCTATGAATGATTTAGCACCTGGTGCCCCACAAACATGCGGTGCACTAAGGGCAATGGAGGTTGCCCCCTTCCGTCAGCGCTCCGGTCCCCAAGCGAATGGCTCTATGCACCGGCCCCCTGACAGAGGCCGGCTATCCCAGGCCAACCGAGGCTCCACAGCACTGCGGTATCATTACGGTTTATGTCATAATCCCACAGATGGTAGCTTCGCCCTATTTGCTCCTCAGCCAGGCACATACACCAAATATCTGAACCTGCGGTTCCTCTTGTACTGAGCAGGATTACTATTGCAACAACACATCAATAGGGTAAAGCTTACCTGTCTCACGACAGTCTAAACATTCTCACATTCCCTATTAGTGGGTGAACAATCCAATGCTTGGTGAATTCTGCTTCACAATAATAGGAAGAGCCGACATCGAAGCTTTTGCCCTTCTGCTCCGTGGGAGGTTTCTGTCCTCCCTGAGCTCACCTTAGGACATCTGCGTTATTGTTTGACAAGTGTACCGCCCCAGTCACACTCCCCACCTGCCACTGTCCCCAGAGCGGGTCACACCCAGCGGACGCCGGGTGCTTGGAGCCAGAAGCGAGAGCCCCACGGGCTCGCCCCCCCACCTCACCGGGTAGGTGAAAAAACGATAAGAGTAGTGGTATTCCACCGGCGGCCCGAGGGCCTCCCACTTATCCTACACCTCTCATGTCTCTTCACAGTGCCAGACTAGAGTCAGGCTCAACATGGGCTTCTTTCCCCACTGATTCTGCCAAGCCCGTTCCTTTGGCTGTGGTTTCACTACATAGTAGGTAGGGACAGTGGGAATCTTGTTCATCCATGCAAGTGCGTCACTAATTAGATGACGAGGTATTTGGCTAATCTGTACCACCTCGCGGTGGCTCATTCTGGGTTATTAGGCTGCCCATCAGCGTCAATTCGGTTTTGCTTCCAACAATACAACATTCTTTTGCTCCGGAGTACAGCCACACTGAACGCTGTCCTCATTGGAACTGGGATCACGTATAGGCCAGAGATAGTACACATTGCAGTACTATTCCAACAATTTTAAGATTGTTTGCGAACAGTTCTGAGAATTAAAATATAACTAGCAGGACATCAATAATCAATGTGTGATAATTATGTGAATGCGACTATTTGAGACCTATTCGTCATTCAAGACATTTCAATAAGTATGATGTACACACTATATCTATATTGTTATAAGCACACATATATAAAACAAAAATACACATCTACAAATTGCAAATCTAATTAGAAAAAGCACATCTAGAAAAATTCACATCTATAAAATTCACATCTATACTAACTCTTATATAAACCTATGTGGTAAAACATTATGTTTTATAAGGGTGACATGTGTGCTGCAAGAAAGTGTACATCTCAGTATAAGTTTGATACTCAATTGTCTATGAATACTTGGCACATTTTAAGAGTGTCCATTAAAGTAGTCAGGCAAACATTTTTCTTGAATGGAAATGCCATTTGTAGACCTAAATCAGCCAGAACAACATCATTACATTGAGGCCAGATACCACGACATCCGAAGATAAAGCCATGAAATTGAACAGTTTTGCATTTTGTGAGATCTTTGATTTGCTGTGACAGATCCTGATAGTATTTCACTTTACTCTCAAATGCTAATTCAAGGGAATTCTGAGAATTTTCATAACAAATTGAAACATCAATCACTACAGCTGTACCATTTTTGGTAAACACTACATCTGGTTTTCGTAGTTCTCCTTGATTATTCTTTTTGTTTTGTATTCTTATCCTAATGTCCTTAGTTTTACATGCGCCTGAAATATGAGAAATAACATCATTACAATACCTACATGTAGCAAATGCACGATTTCTTCCCCTGGTGATGGTTTCTCTGGTATATAAAACATTTGCTCTTAACATCAGCGCAGCTATGTACTGGTTTTCTTTCATTTTGAATGCTTACTGATCCAGAAGTTTGAGGTTGGATTACTTGCTAAGTATTTTATACCATCACCTTGGACAGGGAGATTTGCCCATTTCTCAAACTCTTCTTTTCTCCAATCATATGTTGCTAACAAATTCAAATCATAGCTCAGAAAGCTACTGTCTAAAATATTGAGTTTGTGTGTTTTGATGATGTTATCAATTTTTTCATTTATATTTTCTCCTGCATACATGAATGAATGCGCTATGTACAGGTCTGGAGCTGCCCTGAGATATAATAAACTATTGACTTTATTGAGACCAATTTGTGTACATAGTTTTGGTATACTGAGGCCCCCAAATGATCTTTTCGAATATAGGAGACCATCACATGTGTATGCAGGAAGGTGTAGGAAGTGTTTGACATACTTTTTTATTGTTTGATCCAGAACATTCATCGTTTTTGCTTCTGTTCCTGTCATTTCTAATTTGAATGATAGTTTAGGTACCAAGTACTGACACAACATTTCAATATTCTGCGTGGGCTTAAGTGGTAGATTATCAAGTTTTTTAGCCCAATTGACAAGAACCTCATTAATTTTGTTGTTGCTTGTAAGACCAGTGTGTGGATCAAAGTTCAATCCGAGGTATCTCTTACTTTCTCCTGGATGAATATTTTCAATATTTTCTTTTTCAAATTGCCATGGTTTACAGTTGTTAATTAGTATTTTATTGTTATGGTGACTGATATAAAATCCATGTGTCTTTTTCACTTTCAGTTTTAATCCTGTAGCTTTACTGAACTTTTCAATGGTTTTCAGATTTGTACTCATTCCTTCCCAGGTACTGCTGAGTACTGTGATGTCCTCGGCAAAGGCGAGAGCGGTGATTTGCTCAATAAGACCATCTGATCCAAATGTGAAGCCCTTGCCATTTTTCTGAAGATCACAGATCAGAGGATTCATGGCAATGTTAAATATTAGTGGGGATAAAGAGTCACCTTATTTGACCCCAGATTTCATTGTTATTTCAGGAGTTGCTTCGTTGTTCTTTCCCTTGAAAGATGTTGTTGAGTCAGTGTATAAGTCTTTTATTATGTCTCTGATGTATGATGGAACTCTTTGCCTTGCGAGACTCTGTATAATGTGACCATGGCTGACAGAGTCGAAGGCTTTTGATATATCAATGAACACAACTGCTAATGAGTGACTGTTTTTTCGTGCCCCTATTATGATATTTTGCAGGAGAGTCAGATTCTCGAGACAACCTCTCACCTTCATGAAGCCTTTTTGTTTCATATTCAATTCAACAAAAAATGAGAGTCTTTTAGTTAATATTTTTGTGAATAACTTCATGAATGCAGTACCGATGGTAATTGGACGCCAGTTACTGATTTTTTTAAGTTCACTAATCGGTACATTCTTGGGTATCAAAATTGATCGGTTCTTTTTGATAATTTCTGGTACTCTTCTCATCAACAATCAAGACAATAGAATTCTGGGCAGCAGTCTTCGTTGCCTGCTGTGCACTTTAGAGTCATTCAGACCTATCTTATCGGGCCCCACTGCTTTCTTTAGATTGGAGCTCTCAAACGCATAAGTTATTTCGAGCAGTGTTATTTCTTTACAAAGATTTCTAATTTTGTAGTCCTCTGGTATCTGATCAATCGGCATGAATTTAGGGTTTTTCTTGTTTTCTTTTTCAATTATGCTTTTGTAGTATTGAAAGATTTCATCAGCACTGATTTGGCAAGTGGCATCTTCTGCCCCATCAGTGATAATCCTGGCAATTTTCTTTTTGTCTTTTTTAAACATTGCCTGGTATTCTTTATAGCTGCCCTTTGCTTTGGCATAATTTTTCTTGTGCGTCCCATTAAGTCTTCAGTTTTTCTTGTCTTTTTTTGTTATCTTGTTTCCTACTGAGGCATTCTGGTGCTCATCTTGAGCAGAGTTCATAGGCTCATTATTGAGTTCACTTGTTGGTTCATTTGTTGGTACACTTGCTAGAGCAGGACTTATATCAGTGGTGTTTTCTGCGATATAAGTCACTACCTCATCCATCAGATCCATAGCAGCATCGTGGTGCTCTACGTTTTGAGTGTACTTCTCGATTTCTGATATTCTGTCTTCCAGTTCATCAAAGTTTTTGATTTTTTGCGCACGTTTTCGATTGATAAAGTCTCTGTGCTTTTCTGTTGTTACTTCCACTGTAACCTCTGGTTCATCGCAAGAGTCATTTTCAGAAACATTTGATGCTTACAGTACATCTTTTGCGGATTTTTTGCTTTTATCTCTTCTATCTCTTCTTTTTCTGCAATTTGTTTTCTGTTCTTGTTGTCAAAATGTGGAACCATCAGCGCATTAATATTCCTCTTATTTTCATATACTTTTTACAATTCTGCTAGTAGCAGTATTTCTTCCTGTGACCATAATTTGGACGGTTTGCTGCTTGCTAGAGCTGCTAGTCTAGCCTAATTTTGCGCTCTTGGATGCGCATGCCGAGCATGTTGAGAAACACCAATTTTTGTTCCAAATCTGAGGTCACAGAAGCTGCACAGGAATGGCAGCTCTCCTTTTTGAGGTCTTCCTTTACATTTGGCATAATGGCATGAAAACTTGTGGTATTTGGCTTCTTTGTCACATTTTGAGCAGTACGTTTTGAGATAGAAGCCTTTGTGCTGGTTGGAGACATGTTTTCTCAGTTCTTTAAAAGTTCCCAATATGTCTCCACACAGGTCATATTTATATTTTTCGTTTGGGTACTTACAATAAGTGACTTTTTTTGTGTAATCACTTTTCTTTGTTATTATATCTTTGCTGACCTCGTACACATCGGGAAGATTTTCAAATTTTGCTGTACCAATGTCATTCTTGGCTGAGGTGGCCACAAACTCAATGTGTTTGCTGAGGTCTACTGTTGTGTCTTCTTCTGCTATAAAGGGTGAACTAAGGCCTATATCGTGATATACATCTTTGTTTTTTGCTGCATTGTTGGAAGCTAGTGCTAGTTTGTCAAATTCGGTGAGGAGGTTAATGATTTCTGGGAAAAACAGCACCTCCTTACGCCATCTTAACGGGGTTTTTATTCTCCAGGAACTACCCACTCTGGAATTGAGTTCGTTTGCTTCGCCATTTCTCACTATTACGCTCGCTGCCATGATAGAACCTTGTTTGGCCTGTCTCTATATGCTTCTCTACGCAGAGTCTAGCACTTCAGAGGCAGTTACCGGTGGGACCACTGGGAGGTAAAGGCCATTGCAACCGAGAATAGGTTAAGAGAGTCATAGTTACTCCTGCCGTTTACCCGCGCTTCATTGAATTTCTTCACATTTGACATTCAGAGCACTGGGCAGAAATCACATCATGTCAACACCCGCCTTGGGCCATCGCGATGCTTTGTTTTAATTAAGCAGTCAGATTCCCTTGGTCCGCACCAGTTCTAAGTCAGCTGCTTGGCACCGGCCAAGGTAGAAGGCCGCCCCGGGCTTCCAGGGAGGGGGCACGGGGAGAGGCGACCACCGCAGCAGGGGTGATACACAGGAAGGGCCCAGCTCGCATCCAGAGTCATCGCTGTACCAGCCCTGCTTTGCGCCCCAGCCCGACTGACCAAGCCCTTAGAGCCAATCCTTATCCCGAAGTTACGGATCTGAGTTGCAGACTTCCCATACCTACATTGTTCCAACATTCTAGAGGCTGTTCACCTTGGAGATATGGGTACAGCACGGCGCAAGATTTACTTCATCTCCCCCGTATTTTCAAGGACCAGCGAGAGCTCACTGGATGCCACCAGAACCGCAACGCTTTTCAAGGGTTGGGCCCCTCTCTCAGGGCGAATCCATTGCAGGGCGCCCTGTCCCTCACAAAGAAAAGAGATCTCTCACCGGGGCTCCCGCCGGCTTCTCCGGGATCGTTTGCGTTACCGCACTGGACGCTGCGAGGGCGCCTGTCCGACTCCCTTTTGATCGGCTGAGGGCAATGGAGGCCATCGCCCATCCCTGTGGAACGGCACTTGCCCATCTCTTAGGACCTGCTGACCCTTGTTCAACTGCTGTTTACATGGAACCCTTAGCTACTACCACCAAGATCTGCTCCTGCGGCAGCTCCACCCGGGCCCTCGCCCCGCAGCGGTTGTCCTACTCGTCGCTGCTTAGCCCCTGGGGCTCTTAGCGCTGGCGACAGCTGGGTATGGGCCCGACGCTCCAGCATCATCCATTTTCAGGGCTAGTTGATTCGCCAGGTGAGTTGTTATACACTCCTTAGCGAATTCCGACTTCCATGGCCACCGTTCTATTGTCTATATCAACCAACACCTTTTCTGGGGTCTGATGAGCGTCAGCATCGGGTGTCTTAACCTGATGTTCGGTTCATTCCACAGCGCCAGTTCTGCTTACCAAAAGGGGCCCACTAGGCACTCGCATTCCATGCCAAGCTCCACGTCAGTGAGCCGGGCTTCTTAACCATTAAAGTTTGAGAATAGGTTGAGATCTTTTCAGCCCCAGGACCTCTAATCATTCGCTTTACCAGATAAAACTTGGGGCTCCGAGTGCTAGCTATCCTGAGGGAAACTTCGTAGGGAACCAGCTACTAGATGGTTCGATTAGTCTTTCACCCCATACCCAGTTCAGACAACCGGTTTGCACGTCAGGACCACTACGGACCTCCACCAGTGTTTCCTATGGCCTGGCCCTGCCCAGGCATAGTTCACCATCTTTCGGGTCCTATCACGCACGCTCATGCTCCACCTCCCCGACAGAGCAGGCGAGACGGGCTGATGGTGCGCCCGCCGCTGGAAGCGTGGCGGATCCCACCTCAGCCGGCGCGCACCGCCCCTCACCTTCATTGTGCCACAGGGTTTCGCTCGGCCCTCTGACTCACGCACGTGTTAGACTCCTTGGTCCGTTTTTCAAGACGGGTCGGGTGGGTAACCAACATCGCCACAGACTTCTGGCGACTGGCGCGGGCTTGCCCACCCGGCAGCACGACACAGTCGGGGCGCACTGAGAACAGTCGGCCCCAGTCAACAGTCGTGCCGGGAGCAGGGGGCCCCATCCCCCCTTCAACCATACGGCGCGCCCCGAGGGGCGGACGGCAACGGGTACCTGGGGGAGGGCGTGGAGGCGGTCGAATCTCCCTCGGCCCCACAGACCCGGCAAAGCTGCTGCCAGGGGGGCTGTAACACCCTCCGCCAGAGCGGAGGGCCACCTGCCACCCCAAAGCCTTCCCAACCGACCCGGAGTTGGTCGCGGCGCACCGCCGCGGAGGAAATGCACCCTGCGGGGGGAGGGAGGTGCCCGGGTCCCGCGGAGGGGATCCGGAACTCTCGGGCCACCGACCTTCCCACCGTGTTGAATCCTCCGGGCGCGCTGCACAGACCCCTCCCGGTTACCTCCCGACTGTTTCACGCCCTCTTGAACTCTCTCTTCAAAGTTCTTTTCAACTTTCCCTTAAGGTGCTTGTTGGCTATCCGTCTCGCGCCTGTATTTAGCCTCAGATGGAGTTTACCACCCGCTTTGGACTGTATTCCCAAGCAACCCGGCTCCGAGAAGACCTGATCCCGGCACGCTGGGTCCGCTACCGGCCTAACTCCGTCCACGGGGTTAGCCACAATCAGAAGGGCCCCCTGAGCAACGCCGGTGAGTTGGTCTTCTGTGCGCCACATTTCCCACGCCCGTCACCAGGCGGGGATTTGGCGCTGGGCTCTTCCCTCTTCGTTCGCTGTTACTGGGGGAATCCTGGTTAGTTTCTTTTCCTCAGCTTAGTAATTGCTTAAATTCAGCGGGTCGCCATGTCTGATCTGAGGTCGTAGTCGGAAGAATGACGCCAGATCGTCGAAGGTGGTTGCCGGGGGAAGGCCAGACCCCTGCCAGAGCAGAAGGGCCTGACGTCCTAGCAGCGTCGCCCTCTTTCCCAGGATTGGATCTGGAGAGGTTTCGCCCTCCCCAAGAAGCCGACTGCAGAGGTGGGTGTCTGTGGTGCATGCGCACGGGCAGCTGGTGGTACACCGCAGACAGCACGTGCGGCATGCAGCCAGGTGCCCTGGGAAGGGGCCCGTGGCAGACCGGTTGCCGGACCCCTTGCCCGGGGGCCAGGCACGCCGGCGGCATATCTCCATGGCAGCACCCAGCGAGGGACAAAAGAGAAGCAGAGCTAACCCTGCGACCGCCCCAGCCGCGTCCCGGGGAAGCCCCGGGGCGAATGACGATCGAGCAGCCCTCAGACAGGCGTAGCCCCGGGAGGAACCCGGGGCCGCAAGATGTGTTCGAAGTGTCGATGATCAATGTGTCCTGCAATTCACACTAATTCTCGCAGCTAGCAGCGTTCTTCATCGAAGAGCGAGCCAAGTGATCCACCACCAAGAGTCACGACAAACCGGGTACCGGGTAACGAGGGAGGGTCAGTCCACCTGCACGTCAGCCGTCGGCCGCCAGGTGGCCTGAGCCATGCAGGCGGGCTGGCGATTAGCGCACCACTACCCTTGACCGGGTCGGAGGCACTGGAAGGGAAGAGACAGGCAGCTCCCCATCCCACACGCCTCCCACCAAGAGTAGCCGAGGTCCCCTTACAGGCCCTTGGCCCCTTCTCTTCCAGGCTGCCCTGCCGCATGAGAAGGGCCACACCTCGGTCACCCAGAACCGAGTCAGGCCGGGCCGGGACTCGGGCGCGGGAGGGCCCAGCCAGTGCCAGAGCCTTTCAAGGGAGGAGTGGTACCAGCCTGGGGATGCACTGCCATTTAGTTAACCCCCACCGCGATGGGGGTCTGTGCCGGGTGAACTTGGGTTCCGTTTCAGAGAGGGACAGGGGATGGGGCCACCCCCATACCAGGTCCCTCAAGCATCGGTCGGGTCTCCCCGCAGGGGAAAGAGGCCCGCTGAAGTCCTGGTCCTCACCTGAGCACCCCATGCGGCTGCAGACCCCTTCGCCGGCTGGGGCACACCAGGGCAGGGCTGGGCCCTGTGCCTAGGATGCGTGCTTGCAGGAGGTGGCCGAGGGCATCGGGCTGGCGCCGTCGGTCACTCGGGCTACTCTGCCGTTAATGATCCTTCCCCAGGTTCACCTACGGAAACCTTGTTACGACTTTTATTTCCTCTAGATAGTTAAGTTTGATCGTCTTCGTGGCGCTCCGCCAGGGCCGTTGCTGACCCCGGCGGGGGCGATCCGAGGAACTCACTAAACCATCCAATCGGTAGTAGCGACAGGAAGTGTATACAAAGAGCAGGGACTTAATTAACACGAGTTTATGACATGCACTTACTGGGAATTCCTTGTTCATAGGAAATAATTGCAATCCCCAATCCCTATCACGAACGGGGCTCAGCGGGCTACCTGCACCTGTCGGCGAAGGGTAGATGCACACTGATCCGTTCAGTGTCCGAGCGGGTAGCCCCGGACATCTAAGGGCATCACAGACCTGTTATTGCTTGATCTTGTATGGCTGAACTCCACTTGTCCCTCTAAGAAGTTGGACCCCGACCTCTGAGGTTTGCGTAACTAGTTAGCATGGAGGAGTCTTGTTTGTTATCGGAATCAACCAGACAAATCGCTCCACCAACTAAGAACGGCCATGCACCACCACCCACAGAATTGAGAAAGAGCTATCAAACTGTCAATCCTTTCCGTGTCCGGGCCGGGTGAGGTTTCCCTTGTTGAGTCAAATTAAGCCGCAGGCTCCACTCCTGGTGGTGCCCTTCAGTCAATTCCTGTAAGTTTAAGCTTTGCAACCATACTCCCCCTGTAACCCAAAGACTTTGGTTCTTCGGAAGCTGTTCGGTGTGTCATGGGAATAACGCAGCCGGATCGCGATTCGGCATCGTTTATGGTCAGAACTATGACGGTATCTGATTGTCTTGGAACCTCCGACTTTCATTCTTGATTAATGAAAACATTCTTAGCAAATGCTTTCACTTTGGTTCATCTTACGCCGGTCCAAGAATTTCACCTCTAGCGGCACAATACAAATGCCCCCGGCTGTCCCTCGTAATCATGGCCCCAGTTCCAAAAAACAACAAAATAGAACCGGATTCCTATTCCATTATTCCTAGCTGAAGTATTCAGGCGACCGGCCTGCTTTGAACACTCACATTTTTTCAAAGCAAACGCTTTGGATCCCCAGGACACTCAGTCAAGAGCATCAAGGGGGTGCCGAGGGGCAGGGGCTGAGACAGGCGGTAGCTCCCCTCATGGCGGACCGCCAGCTCGATCCCAAGATCCAGCTATGGGCTTTTTAACTTCAGCAACTTTAATAGACGCTATTGGATATGGAATTACCGCGGCTGCTGGCACTAGACTTGCCCTCCAATGGATCCTCATTAAAGGATTGAAAGTGTACTCATTCCAATTACAGGGCCTCAAAAGAGTCCTGTATTGTTATTTTCCATCACTACGTCCCTGAGTCGGGAGTGGGTAATTTGCTCGCCTGCTACCTTCCTTGGATGTGGTAGCCGTTTCTCAGTCTCCCTCTCCGGAATCGAACCCTGACTCCCTGATACCCGTGGTCACCATGGTAGGCACAGAAAGTACCATTGAAAGTTCATAGGGCAGACATCCGAATGGATTGTTGCCGTCACGGGGACGTGCAATCGCCCCAAGGTTATCTAGAGTCACCAAAGTGGCCGGGCGAGCCCGGATTGGTCTTGGTCTGATAAATGCATGCATCCCGGGAGGTCAGCGCTCTTCGGCATGTATTAGCTCTAGAATTACCACAGTTATCCAAGTAACAGATGGAGCGATCAAAGGAACCATAACTGATTTAATGAACCATTTGCAGTTTCACTGTAACGGCCGTGTGTACTTACACGTGCATGGCTTAGTCTTTGAGACAAGCATATGCTACTGGCTGGACCAACCAGATAGCCGCACCTGATGACGGGGTGGGAGCCACATGCCCATCTCCCTGACCAGCAACATTTGCGCACTCCTCCATCTCTCGGGAGCCTGCCAGGGGAAGGAGCACGGCCGCCTGGGCGGGAGGGCTCGCTGGAGGGGTGTGGAGCGGTGCTGTCACATCGGCACCGGCAAGCCCAGCCGTCTCCCCCGGGAGGGAGAGGCAGGCGAGGCGGAGCCTGAGTGAGATGCAGGGGTGCTGGAGCCTGGCGGCGGCGGAACCGGCGGAACTGTCGTTCCGAGCTGCTGTGGAAATGTGCTGGGCAGAGAGGGGTGACAGTGTGGCGTGCTGGGCCGCTTACAGACCTGCTGGGCATCAACATCCGAGGGCCTGGTGCCACCTGACCCCTCCTACTCAGGTCAGACCACTGGGGGGCACAAGCTGCCAGGGCCACTCAGCCTTTGCTCTGCTGGGTAAAGGGTCTCCCTCCAGGCAGCAGGCCTTCGAGTCGGACGGCCCATGCGGGGTGGAAGCTCATTGCTTGAAACAACAGCCAAGGCTGGCCAAGCAGTCCATCCATAAACGGACCGAGAGTACCCAATCGATCAGAGTACAGCCAGGGCATCCCCTGGCAGGCCACCCTGCGCAGGGGGTATACTGGCTTAGCATCCCCTGCCTGCCTGCTCCCAGGGCAAGCAGACTCGGAGAAAAAGGACCATCGGGAAGAGGCCCAAGAGGCGGGTGCATACACAGGCCCTGTGCTGCCTACCCCCCTCTCTGCATCGCCGGACCTCACAGAGGTCTGCCTGCGCTAACTCGGAAAAAAAGCACCATCGGGAAGGGGCTGAGAGGCAGGTGCGTACCCATGCCCCTGGGGACCCCGGTGGGCAGGCCCAGGTGCTGCCTTCCCCTGTCTCAGCATCACTGGACCTCACGGAGGTCTGCCTGAGCAAACTCTGAGATAAAGGACCATCGGAAAGGGGCCGAGAGGCAGGTGCGTACCTGGGCCCCTGAGGGCCACGGCGGGCGGACCCAGGTGTTGCCTTTCCCTGACTCAGCATCGCCGGACCTCAGGGAGGTCTGACTGAGGAAAAAACCTCGGAGAAAAAGGGCGTGGCAAAGTGCTTGGGCCGGGCTCCATGGGTCCGGGGAAGTCCTCCCCGGGTGTCAGGGCCCGAGAGCTCCGGTGGTCCTCCCCATGCCTGAGGCTCAGCATGGGGCTTCAGAGCCCCCCTGAGCCCTGCATCCCCTGAGCCCTGCATCCCCAGAGCCCTGCAGCCCCTGATCCCTACAGCCCAGGATAACTGCAAGGGCAGGCGGGAGCCCTCCCGTGAAGTCTCAGGGCAGGCAGATAGGCGCTATTTCGGTCTCGGCCATCTGGTCGCACCTTTCCCTCCTGGAGCCCTCGCTGGTATCAGGGAGGCGAATGGCCCCTCATTGGGACTTCCAGGGAAGCCGGGCCATCTGGTTGCCCCATTGGAAAGCAATGCGTGAGACCAGATGGCCGAGGGGAAAGGTGCGACCAGATGGACGGGACCGAAATAGCACCAATCTGCCTGCCCCGAGTGTTAACGAGAGGGCTCCTGCCTGCCCTTTCAGGGCTCGGGGGCTGCAGGGCTCTGGGGCTGCAGGGCTCAGGGGCTGAAGGGCTCCGGGTTTGCAGGGCTCAAGGGTGCTTCGAAACCCCACACTGGGCCTCAGGCATGGGGAGGCCAGCAAGCGCTCCTGGGGCCCAGCCGCCTGGGGGAGGACTGCCCGGGACCCATGGAGCCTTGCAGGTCTCTGGGGTTCTGCACCAGGGACCCTTGTCCCAGGCAGATGGACTCTCTGCAGTTCCTGCTTTCCAACCAGGCCAGGCTGGGGAGATCGGGGAGCCTGCCCAGGCTCGAGGGACCCCTGTCCCGGGCACACAGACCCTCAGGACGTGCCCTCGGTTTCCACACATTTTTTCTGAAATTCTGCGTAGTGTGGGTAGTGGCACTACTCAAACAACACCCATCCCTACCCAAACTCTTACTATGCAGTGGAAAGGACATAGCCAGCCACCCCCCACCTGGTCCGGTCCCTGCTTCTAATTTCAGCCAGGTTGGGGGAGCCTCCCTTGGACCGATGGACCCCGTCACGGGCACCCAGACTCTCGTCAGGCCGCAGGACAGGGGCTCCCGTACCACAGGGTCGTTTAGAGGTAGGCAGAAAACTCCGCTCTACCAGAGCAGTGGATAAAGCCAGGCACCCCTGCTCCCCAGCCCAGTCCCGGCTTCTGAAAGCAGCCAGTCCGGGGAGAGCCTCCCTGGGCCCCAGTGGACCCCCATCCCCAGCACCCGGACACTCGGCTGACTTGCAGGATAGGGGGCTCCTGCACCCCGGGCCCACAGGATGCAGCACGAGCACCGGGCCCGGTCTCAGCTTCCGAACCCTAGCCAGGCCGGGGAGAGATACCTCGGGCCCCAGCCGACCCCCATCACCAACTCCCAGACCCTCGACTGGCATCCAGGATGGGGGGCTCCCGCAGCCTGGCACTCTCGGGTGCAGCACGAGCCCCAGGTCTGGTCCCAGCTTCCGAACCCTAGCCAGGCTGGGTAGAGCATCCCCGGGCCCGCCGGACCCCGTCACGAGCACCCGGACCCTCAGCTGGCTTGCAAGATGGGAGCTCACGCACCCCAGGGACCACTGGACGTAGCTTCCGAACCCTAGCCAAGCCGGAGAGAGCCTCCCTGGGCCCAAACGGACCCCGTCCCCAGGCCTGAATCCTCTGATGGCTTGCAGGAAGGGGGGCTCACACACCACGGGGCCTGCCGGACAAAGCTCAAGCCCCTGGCCCGGTCCCAGCTTCCGTAACCTAGCCAGGCCAGGGAGAGCCTACCCAGGACCCGGTGGACCCCCATCCCCAGCACCGGGACCCTCTGATGGCTTGCAGTAATGGGGGGCTCATGCACCCGGGGTCGGCCAGATGGAGCTCAAGCCCCGGGCCTGGTCCCAACTTCCGAACCCCAACCAGGCTGGGGAGAGCCTCCCCGGGACCCGGTGGACCCCCGTCCCCAGTGCCCGGATCCTCTGATGGCTTGCAGGACGGGGGGCTCATGCATCCCCGGGCCCACCGGACGGAGCTCAAGCCCCGGGCCCGGTCCCAGCTTCCAAACCCTAGCCAGGCCAGGGAGAGCCTCCCTGGGCCCTGATGAACACCCGAAACCTCAGCTAGCTTGCAGGAAAGGGGAAGCTCCAGCAACCCGATGGCCGACCAGGTGGAGATCAAGCCCCGGGCCCTTCTTCCGAACACTAGCCAGGCTGGGAAGAGCCCCCCTTCTGCCCCGATAAATGCCTGTACCCTCGGCCCCCATGGCCTGCAGGACAGGGCTCAAGCCCCGGGCCTGGTCCCTGATTCCAACAGCCAGCCAGGCCAGCAGGAAGCCTCCCTGGGCCCTGGTGGACCCAGGTCCCCGGGACACCGGACCCCTTGGCTTGTTTTCCGGCATGGGAGGCTCCGGCATCCCCTATGGCCTGCCAGACAGAGCTCAAGCCCCGGGCCTGGTCCCTGCTTCTGAACCCTAGCCAGGCCAGGGAGAGCCTCCCTTGGCCCCGATGAATTCCCAGAACCTTGGCTGGCTTGCAGGATGGAGCTCATGCCCCAGGCCTGGGCCCAGCTTCAGTAACCAGGCTAGGGAGAGCCTCCCAGGGGCCCGATGGATCCCCTGTCCCCAGCACCCAGACCCTCAGCCGGAACCAAGGAGGCTTAAGCCCAGGCCAGGTCCTCTCCCAGACAGCCAGCTCGGGGAGCCCATTTTTCTTCACTATTAAGCCCCCACATAGTGGGGGCTAACAGAACTTTGGGGAAGGACAAAAGATGGGGTTAGCCCAGCCGTCAGCCCACAGGGCCATCTGGTCACGCAGCCCGCAGGGCCATCTGGTCACCCAGCCCGCAGGGCCATCTGGTCACCCGGCCCGCAGAGGAGGGTGCCGTACCCAGTCGCCGTTGCAGTCCAGCGAGGGTGGCTAGGCGCTCAGAGGCAGCCGCTCGGGATGCTCCCTCCCCGGGGCTGCTGCTGCTTGCCTCTCTGCTCGCCTTGCCCTGGAGCAGCGTGAAAGGGAGGCCCAGCCGGCCCAGGTCATCTGGTCACCCTGCTGACCTGCAAGGGTTGGTGGTCCCCATCCCCGCACCACGGTGGGGCAGGGACGGGAGGGGGAGGCTTCTGTGCCAGAGGTCACATGGTGGAGGCAGCATCCCGCTGGCTCGCGTTACCCCCTCCGCATCCCTCCCACCTGCCCGGCGGAAGAGGGACTCACCCCTGGGTGTGGTGGAGGAGTGCATCCGTAGGTGCCCATGCACGGAGAGACAAAAGCTTGGCTCAGAGGATGACTTTCAATAGATTGCAGCGAAGTAGCTGCTCTGCTTCTTGCGAAACCCTGACCCAGACTCAGGTCATCTATGAATGATTTAGCACCGGATGCCCCACGAACATGCGGTGCACTAAGAGCGATGGAGGCGGGCCCCTTCCGTCCTTGCTCTGGTCCCCAAGTGAACAGCTCTGTGCACCAGCCCCCTGAGAGAGGCCGGCTATCCCAGGCCAACCGAGGCTACACGGCACTGCGGTATCGTTAAGGTTTAGGGGGATTCTGATTTAAAGGCGTTCAGTCATAATCCCACAGATGGTAGCTTCAGCCAAGCACATACACCAAATGTCTGAACCTGCGGTTCCTCTCGTACTGAGCAGGTATATTATTCCAACAACACATCATCAGTAGGGTAAAACTAACTTGTCTCACGACGGTCGAAACCCAGCTCAAGTTCCCTATTAGTGGGTGAACAATCCAACGCTTGGTGAATTCTGCTTCACAATGATAGGAAAAGCCGACATCGAAGGATCAAAAAGCAACGTCACTATGAATGCTTGGCTGCCACAAGCCAGTTATCCCTGTGGTAACTTTTCTGACACCTCCTGCTTGAAACCCAAAAAGTCCGAAGGATCGTGAGGCCCCACTTTCACTGTCTGTATTCATACTGAAAATCGAGATCAAGCAAGCTTTTGCCCTTCTGCTCCGTGGTTGGTTTCGGTCCTCCCTGAGCTCGCCTTAGGACACCTGCATTATCGCTTCACAGGTGTACCACCCCCAGTCAAACTCCCCACCTGCCACTGTCCCTGGAGGGGGTCGCACCAGGTAGGTGCCGGTCGCGTGGAGCCAGAAGCGAGAGCAACATGGGGTTCGCCCCCGCCTCACCGGGTAAGTAAAAAAACAACAAGAGTAGTGGTATTTTACCTGCGGCCCGATTATCCTACACCTCTCATGTCTCTTCACAGAGCCAGACTAAGAGTCAAGCTCAATGACACTTCTTTCCCCACTGATTCTGCCAATCCCGTTCCCTTGGCTGTGGTTTCGCTAGATAGTAGTGAGAGACAGTGGGAATCTCGTTCATCCATTCATGCGCGTCACTAATTAGATGACGAGGCAATTGGCTATTTCTGTACCAACTCGCAGTGGCTCATTCTGGGTTATTATGCTGCCCATCAGCGTCAATTCGGTTTTGCTTCCAACAATACAACATTCTTTCGCTCCGGAGTACAGCCACACTGGACGCTGTCCTCAATGGAACTGGGATCACGTATAGGCCAAAGATAGTAGACCCTGCAGTACAATACCAACAATTTAAAATTGTCTATCAACAGTCCTGAGAAATTAAAATATGATTAGAAGGACATCAATAATCAATGTGTGATAATTATGTGTATGCATTTTTTTAGACCTATTCATCATTCAAGATATTTCAATAAGTATGATATACACAACTATATCTAAATTGTTATAAGCAGACATTCATAAAAAATACACATCTACAAATTGCACATCTAACTTGAAAAAGCCCATCTAAAAAATTCACATCTATAAAATTCACATCTATATTAAGTCTTGTGTAAACTATAAACCTATATGTTAAAACAATATGCTTTATAATGGTGACATGTGTGCTGTAAGAAAGTGTACATCTCAGTATAAGCTTGATACTCAATTGTCCATGAATATTTGACACATTTTAAGAGTGTCCATTAAAGTAGTCAGGCAAACATTTTTCTTGAATGGGAATGACATTGGCTGACCTAAATCGGAGAAACAACATCATTACATTGAGGCCAAATATCACGACATCCAATGATAAAGCCATGAAATTATACAGAGCCGTTTACCTGCGCTTCATTACATTTCTTTACTTTGACATTCAGAGCACTGGGCAAAAATCACATCGCATCAACACCCGCCTCGGGCCTTCGCAATGCTTTGTTTTAATTAAACATTTGGATTCTCCTGGTCCACACCAGTTCTAAGTCAGCTGCTAGGCGCCGTCCGAGGCAGAACTTTGGCCCGTGCCCCAGGGAGGAGGCACAGGAAGAGGCGACCACCTCAGCTGGGTAAATCCACAGGAAGGGCCCCGCTTGCTTCCAGAGTTGCCACCACTCCGGAGCGAGGCGCCTCATCCAGCTGCGGTGCACACCCAGCCCCGCTTCACGTTACAGCCCGACCGACCGAGCTGTTAGAGCCAATCCTTAACTCGAAGTTACTGATCTGACTTGCCTACTTCCCTTACCTACATTGTTCTAACATGCCGGAGGCTGTTCACCTTGGAGACCTGCTGTGGATATGGATAAGGCCCTGCGTGAGCTTTACACCATCTCCCCTGGATTTTCTAGGACCAGTGAGAGCTCACCCGAAGCCGCCGGAACTGTAACGCTTTCCAAGGGTCGGCCCCTCTCTTGGGGCAGACCCATTCCAGGGTGCCCTGCCCTTCACAAAGAAAAGAGCACTCCCCCCGGGGCTCCTGCCGGCTTCTCCGGGGTCGTTTGGTTACCAGACTGCATGCCAAGAGGGCACTCGTCTCCACCACTCCGGGTTTGGGGATCTGAACCCGAGTCCCTTTAGATTGGCCAAAGGCAAGGGAGGCCATCGCCCGTCCCTTCCGAACAGCACTCACCCATCTCTTAGAACCGACTGACCCATGATAACTGCTGTTCACATGCAACCCTTCTCCACATCGGCCTTCAAAGTTCTTGTTTGAATATTTGCTACTACCACCATGGTCTGTCATCCACAGCAGGTCTAAGTTGCCTACTTCCCTTACCTACATTGTTCTAACATGCCGAAGGCTGTTCACCTTGGAGACCTGCTGTGGATATGGATAAGGCCCTGCGTGAGTTTTACACCATCTCCCCTGGATTTTCTAGGACCAGTGAGAGCTCACCCAAAGCCGCCGTAACCGTAACGCTTTCCAAGGGTCGGCCCCTCTCTTGGGGCAGACCCATTCCAGGGTGCCCTGCCCTTCACAACGAAAAGAGCACTCCCCCCGGGGCTCCTGCCGGCTTCTCCGGGGTCGTTTGGTTACCAGACTGCATGCCAAGAGGGCACTCGTCTCCACCACTCCGGGTTCGGGGATCTGAACCCGAGTCCCTTTAGATTGGCCAAGGGCAAGGGAGGCCATCGCCCGTCCCTTCCGAAAAGCACTCACCCATCTCTTAGAACCGACTGACCCATGATAACTGCTGTTCACATGCAACCCTTCTCCACATCGGCCTTCAAAGTTCTTGTTTGAATATTTGCTACTACCACCATGGTCTGCACCACCCTCGCCCCGGGCTTCCATGCTCACCGCAGCGGCCCTCCTACTCATCACGGCTTAGCCCCCGCTGGTCTCAGCGCCGATGACTGCCGGGTACGGGCCTGAAGCTCCAGCGTCATCCATTTTCAGGGCTAGTTGATGCAGCAGGTGAGTTGTTACACACTCCTTAGAGGATTCCGACTTCCATGGCCATCGTCCTGCTGTCTATATCAACCAACACCTTTTCTGGGGTCTGATGAGCGTCGGCTGTTTACCAAAAGTGGCCAACTAGGCACTCGCATTCCATGCCAGGCTCCACGCCAGCGAGCCGGTCTTCTTATCCATTTATAGTTTGAGAATAGGTTGAGATTGTTTCGGCCCCAAGACCTCTAATCATTCACTTTACCAGATAAAACTGGGGGCTCTGAGCGCCAACTATCCTGAGGGAAACTTTGGAGGGAACCAGCTACTAAATGGTTCGATTAGTCTTTCGCCCCTATACCCAGGTCTGAAAACCGATTTATACGTCAGGACCGCTACGGACCTCCACCAGAGTTTCCTCTTGCTTCCTCTGGCTTCGCCCTGCCCAGGCATAGTTCACCATCTTTCGGGTCCTGTCACACATGCTCATGCTGCACCCCCGACGACAGAGCGGGCGAGACGGGCCGGTGGTGCGCCTGCCACTGGGAGCATGGCGGGATCCCACCTCGGCCGGCGCGGTCCGGCCCTCACCTTCATTGTGCCACAGGGTTTCACTCGGCCCTCCGACTAGCGCAAGTGTTAGACTCCCTGGTCCGTGTTTCAAGACGGGTCGGGTGGGAAACGGACATCGCCGCAGACCCCTTGCGCCTGGCAGCGGCACGATGCAGTCGGGGCGCACTGAGAACAGTCCGCCCCAGTCGACAGTAGCGCCGGGAGAAGGGTGCCCGGGGGAGGGCGTGGAGGCGGTCAAATCTGCCATGGCCCACTGAAACGGCAAAGCTCCTGCCGCCGGAGCGGAGGGCCACCTGAAACCCAAAGCCTACTCAGCCGATCCAGAGCCCGTCGCGGCGCACCGCTGCAGAGGAAATGTGAATTACGGGGCCGGGTAGGGCCCTGGCGCGGTCCCGTGGAGGGGATCCTTAACTCCCAGGCCACCGACCTTCCCGCCGTGTTGAATCCTCCGGGTAGACTGCATGACACCACCTGTTTAGATCTCGACTGTTTCAAGCCCTCTTGAACTCTCTCTTCAAAGTTCTTTTCAACTTTCCCTTACGGCACTTGTTGACTATCAGTCTCGCGCCCGTATTTAGCCTTAGATGAAGTTTAGCGCCCTCTTTGGGCTGCATTCCCAAGCAACCCGACTCCGAGAAGACCCAATCCCGGTACGTCTGGGGCCGCTACTGACCTAACACCGTCCGAGGGGTGAGCTTCGATCACAAGAACTTGGGCCCCCTGAGCGACACCGGGGAGTCCGTTTTCTGTACACCACATTTCCCGTGCCCGCCACTGGGCGGGCATTCCGAGCTGGGCTCTTCCCTCTTCACTCACTATTACTGGGGGAATCCTGGTTAGTTTCTTTTCCTCCGCTTAGTAACATGCTTAAATTCAGTGGGTCGCCACTTCTGATCTGAGGTCATAGTCGGAAGAATGACGCCAGAGCATCTAAGGGGGACGCCAGGGAAGGCCAGGACCCTGCCGGAGCAGAAGGGCCTGGCGAACCTGCAGTGTGGGCCCTCTTTTCCCGGATCTTATCTGGAGGGGTTTCGCCGTCCCCGGGAAGCCAGCCATGGAGGTGGGTGCCCGAGGCATGTGCACGCGGGCAGCCGGTGGGACACCACAAACAGCCAGGGGTGGACCAGTCGCTGGACCCCTTTCCCGGGTCCCAGGAGTGCCGGCGGTGTATCTCTATGGCAGGACCCAGCGATGGACCCTGCCACGGGCGATCGAGGGTCTGACCTTGTGGGTGGACGAAGGGGAAGCAGAGCTAACACTGCGATGGCGCCAGCCACGTCCTGGGGAAGCCCCGGGATGATTGACGATCGAGTGATTCTTAGACAGGCGTAGCCGCGGGAGGAACCCAGGGCCGCAAGATGCGCTCGAAGTGTCGTTGATCAATATGCCCTGCAATTCACAATAATTCTTACAGCTAGCTGCGTTCTTCATCGAGGCGCGAGCCGAGTGATCCACCTCCAAGAGTCACATGCATCTTTTTGAAAACGTTCACCCACCTGCGGGCACAGGAGAGGCGGGAGGAAGGCTATCCATCTGCCGCTCGCGCAGCGAGACGGCCCAGGCGCCCCGTTCAAGGATTCCCCTCTGGGAGTCAGACTGCACCATTGGGAGAAAATAACATTGCCAGGCGCTCGGCCCGGGAGCACCCGCGGGCAAGGATGGAAGGGGCTCCCAGTGCGACAGGAGCAAGCAGCCCCGCAGCTGCCGGTCCCTCCCGGGGTAACCGGGAGAGACCACACGAGTCTTCAAACCCCTCAGCCCGGGCTCACGGGACCAGGTTGAACCGGGTACCCGGCAATGAGGGAGGGTCGCTCCACCTGCACGTCAGCTATCCGCTGCCAGGCGGCCCGAGCCATGCCGGCGGGCTGGTGACCAGCCCACCACCACCCTCTCCTGGGTTGGAGGTGCCGGAAGGGAAGAGACAGGTGGCTCCCTATCCCACACGCCTCCCACCGAGAGGAGCCATGGTCCCCTCACAGGCCCTTGACCCCTTCTCTTCCAGGCCGCCCTGCCACATGAGAAGGGCCACTCCTCGGTCACCTGGAACCCGGTTGGGCCGGGCTAGGTTACGGGCACGGAAGGGCCCAGCTGGCACCAGGGCCTTTCGAGGGAGGGTTGGTACCAGCCCGGGGATGCACTGCCATTCGGTTAAGCCCCCACCGCGGTGGTGGTCTGTGCTGGGTGAACTTGGGTTTCATCTCGGAAAGGGACAGGGGACAGGGCTGCCCCCCATGCCCAGTCCTTCACGCATCAGTCGGGCCCTCCCACAGGGGGAAGAGGCCCACCAAAGTCCCGGTCCTCTCTGGAGCGCCCCATGAAGCCGCGGGCCGGCGTGTGCTGGGGCAGGGCCGGGCCCTTTGCCTAGAGTGCGTGCTTGCAGGAGGCGGCTGAGGGCGTCGGGCTGGCGCTGTCAGTCACTCGGGCCGCTCAGCCGTTAATAATCCTTCCGTAGGTGCACCTACGGAAACCTTGTTACAACTTTTATTTCCTCTAGTAAGTAAGTAAGTAAACTGAATTCCTAAAGCGCCTGGTTACACTAACAGTGTGTCCCCGCGCTAGTGTATCGACTCACAATACGTCCCCAGGCAACCCACCTCGCTTCCTCTACCATTAAAGGCATCCTCTAGGGAAAAGATAGGTTTTTAACTCTTTACGAAATGTCATTTCCGAGGATACCAACCGCAGCTTAAGGGGCAGTCCATTCCACAAACGGGCAGCCAAAAACCGGAATGAGCGCCCCCCCATTCTGGCTCGTTTAACTTTGGGCACCTGAACGAGACCCGCCCCGCTGAATCTTAATTGCCGAGTTGGGATGTGGGGAGTTAAAAGATTAAAAAGAAAGCGAGGGCCTTTCCCATGGATAATCCGGTGGCTGACACATAAGGCTTTAAACTGTACCCGCTTCGTGACAGGAAGCCAGTGTAACGTCTCCAAAGCATTCGGTGAGGAAGCTCTCCTGGGTAGCCTCAGGACCAGCCGGGCGGCAGCATTTTGAATCCGCTGCAATCTTTGTAGGCATTTCACATTGGCCCCTAAATAAAGTGCATTGCCATAATCATGTCTGGAAGTTACCAGAGCATGGACCAATGTTTTCCTGGCTGTTATAGGAAGTAAATCCAGAATCTTTCCTAGGCCCCACAAGATGCCAAAACAGATGCCTGCTACACGGCTGGTGTGGTAATAAAATTTAATCCTGGAATTGATCTAAACCCCCAGGTTCCTCACTTGATCACTGGGCACAGGAAGAGGCCCAAGTGTCTGAGGCCAGCAAGCCGACGTCCAGACAGAGGGAGCCTTACCCACAATCAGTACTTTGGTTTTATCACCGTTAAGTCTGAGGCAGTTGTTAGCCATCCAGACTGCCAGATCTTGAAGGCAGGAGGAGAAGTTGCCGGCGGCACTCTCTGCTGGCTGTGTGAGAGACACAATCAGCTGAGTGTCGTCGGCATATGTCACAACTTTCACCCCATATTTTCCGGTGATCTCAGCTACCCGTGCCACATACAGATTAAAAAGAGTTGGGCTGAGGCTAGACCCCTGGGGGACCCCCGGCTTCAGAGCAAAGGCATCAGAACGAAAGGGCCCCTGAGCCACCTGAAACTTACGATCCTGGAGAAAAGATTTCAGCCATTTCCACGCTGTGCCTACCACCCCTCCTCTGCTAAGACACTGCAGCAAGATGTGATGTGCCACAGTGTCGAAAGCGGCACTCAGGTCAAGAAGAATTAGCGCCGCTGTCTGCCCTCCATCGACATGTCTGCGGAGGCTTTCTGTAGAAAAGAGCAAGGCAGACTCCGTGGGATGAGAAGCCCGAAATCCCGATTGCGTAGGATGGAGCAATTTATGCATTTCAATATGTGCAGTCAGTTGTAAGTTGACCACCTTCTCGGCAATCTTGGCAAAATAGGGCAGGAGGGAAATGGGAAGCAGATTGTTTAAGTGTTTGATGTCCTCATTCGTTTTTTTTTTCAAAGGGACCACCACTGCTTCCTTCAAGGTTATAGGTACCTTGCCTGAACCGAACGAGAGTTCGAGCAGATGGCCAATATAAGGTACTAAAATCTCACTGGCCCCTCACAGAATTTTAGCCAGGGCAGGGTCTTTGGGTGAAACAGACTTAATGCTGGATGCTATCTCGTTCAACATAACGCCTGCTGGCACCTTGAACCTAGTCAGGTACTCTGGATCAGTTAGATAACTGTTAGGCGACACTTCACCACTAAGTCCTTCCCTAGTGTCCGCCGGAACGGTGGCGTAGATTTTTTCCACCTTATTAGCAAAAAAATCTGCTATTTGATTACAAGAGGCCACTGAACCCACTACTGGAGCTTCAATAGTGGAGAGTGAGTAAATCTCTTTGTAGATCAAGAACATCTCCTTCATTGAGCTGTCCGCCTTCTCTATTCTCGTTGTATAGTAGGAGGTACGAGTTTTCTTAGTCAGAGCATGGTAGCCTCTAAGGCTAAATTTATATTCCATTCTTGCTATAGGCAAATAGTCCTTCCTCCAGCGTCTCTCGAGGTGTTTGCACGCTGCTTTCAGCTCCCTTAATTCTGCACAAAACCACGGAGCGGATTTCATACGTCTCTCAGGCTTTTTGCTTGACCATGGGGCAATACTATCAAGAGCCTCCAGAATACGCTTGTCCAATTCCTCGCATGCTGTGTCCATCTTGGTTTCCCTAGATGGACCACCTTGCATCATGGCCCTTTCGAATTTCTCATATGAGAACCTCGCCCACTTCCTTTGTCTCCTCTTACTTCCCGTCTCCTCTGATATTTTACCTACTATGTCAGTTACCTGAAAGGGAATAAGGAAATGGTCTGACCATATAACTGGTACCGGGAGTTCAATATCAACAGTATCCCAGTTACAGAAAATGGGGTCCAGGAGGTGTCCCAATTGATGTGTTGGAAGCTCTGATTTAATCTCTAACTGTAAAATTGTCAGCTCCTGGCGGAGCTCCTGGGCTACCGTATCAGAGGGGTCATCCAGATGCAAGTTCAAATCACCCAGCAGGAGCAGCTTCTCATATCTAAGGGCAGGCTGAGTAAGATTGTGCACAAGGCTAGCCACAAATTCTGTTTCTCCTCCTGGGGGTCTATATACTAAATAGCATTTAATTACACAGTTATTGGCTACTAATATGGAAAAGAAGCCTGCTTCACAGTTAGTGATCTCAACTGGTTCCAAACTGCATTGGATGTTCCGCTGATGGATCAATGCGATCCCTCCTCCCCTTCCCTTAGGCCTATCAGCTCGACAAATAGAGTAGCCACCAGGGAGTGCCTCTAGAATCTCTGGCCCTGACTCTTCGTCGAGCCATGTCTCGGTAAGAAAAAGGATTCCCACCTGACTATCCTCCAAATAGTCATGTATTTCTAGTTTGTGCTTCCTTAGTGATCTACACTTGACCATGGCACAGCTAAATGACTGACCGATATCCTTTGCCTTCAATGCGAGATTCAGTGTAAATGGGCAGTGTCTGCACATCTTGTTTCTATCTAATTTTCCTGGATGCATCATGTGTCTACAACAGTTCTCAACTCCCACACAGATGTCCAGCAATTCCTGCCGAGCATACTGTCGTCCTACCTGAAATCCACCAGGGGTTATAGCCCCGAGCCCCGGTCTGCCGCAGACGGGCGCAGACGGGCTTGCCTTTGGTGCGCCGGCTGCATGCCCGCTGTGCCCGTGCGCTGCGCGGTCGCCGGGGCATGAGGGTTTTATGCAGGAAGTCTGAGCCACTAGACCGCTAAACACGGACTGCGGAAGTGTCTGGCTCTACCCACCCTGCCCTGAGCACAACGGTAAACTACTGCGTCGGACCGGGGCGGGAAGGACCAATGATCGAGCACAGACCCTCATGCAAGGGTAAATGAAAATGCCGCCAATTCAGTGTCCAGAACAAATCCCAACACACCCACCGAGTGGAAGTATGCAGTCACAACAGCACACAATGCAAACTGTTCCCCAATTAAAAGTGGGTCAGCGTTTTGTTTTAAAATATCAGCAATTAAAAAATGATTACGGTTTAAAAGTCAGCATACTAGGGCAAAGGCACCTAGGAACCTAAGAGACCACACACAACGATCCGGGAGGAAGCTGCCACTGCCCCCTTTCTTGCAGCGCGGCTGCCCGACCACGTGGGTTTTATGCAGGAAGTCTGAGCCACTAGACCGCTAAACGCGGACTGCAGAAGTGTCTGGCTCTACCTACCCCGCCCTCCGCACAATGGTAAACTACCGCGTTGGACCGGGGCGGGAAGGACCAATGATCGAGCACAGACCCTCATGCAAGGATAAATGAAAATGCCCCTAATTCAGTGTCCAGAACAAATCCCAACACACCCACCGAGTGGAAGTATGCAGTCAGAACAGCACACAATGCAAACTGTTCCCCAATTCAAAGTGAGTCAGCGTTTTGTTTAAAAATATCAGCAGTTAAAAAATGATTATGGTTTAAAAGTCAGCATACTAGGGCAAAGGCACCTAGGAACCTAAGAGACCACACACAACGATCCGGGGGGAAGCTGCCACCGTCCCCCTTTCTCTCTAGATAGTCAAGTTTGATCATCTTCTCAGCGCTCCACCAGGGCCGTTGTTGACCTCGGCGGGGCTAATCCGAGGACCTCACAAAGCTATCCAATCAGTAGTAGCGACGAACGGTGTGTACAAAGAGCAGTGACTAAATCAACGCAAGCTTATGACCCGCACTTACTGGGAATTCCTTGTTCATGGGAAATAATTGCAATCCCCAATCCCTATCACGAACGGGGTTCAGCGGGTTACCCGCACCTGTCGGTGAAGGGTAGACACATGCTGATCCGTTCAGTGTAGCACGCGTGCAGACCCGGACATCTAAGAGCATCACAGACCTGTTATTGCTCGGTCTCGTGTGGTTGAATGCCACTTGTCCCTCTAAGAAGTTGAACGCCGACCGCTGGGGGTTGTGTAACTAGTTAGCATGGAGGAGTCTTGTTCCTTATCGGAATTAACGAGACAAATTGCTCGATCAACTAAGAACGGCCATGCACCACCACCCACAGAATCAAGAAAGAGCTATCAATGTGTCAGTCCTTTCCGTGTCCAGGCCGGGTGAGGTTTCCCGTGTTGAGTCAAATTAAGCCGCAGGCTCCACTCCTGGTGGTGCCCTTCCATCAATTCCTTTAAGTTTCAGCTTTGCAACCATACTCCCCCCAGAACCCAAAGACTTTGGTTTCTCAGAAGCTGCTTGGCGGGTCATTGGAAGAACGCCGCCGGATCGCCAGTCAGTATCGTTTATGGTCGGAACTACGACGGTATCTGATCATCTTCGAACCTCCGACTTTCGTTCTTGATTAATGAAAACATTCTTGGCAAATGCTTTTACTTTGGTTAATCTTGGCTGGTCCAAGAATTTCACCGCTAGCGGCACAAGACGAATGCCCCTGGCCGTCCCTCTTAATCATGGCCCAGTTCCGAAAACCAACAAAATAGTACCGGAGTCCTATTCCATTATTCCTAGCTGAAGTATTCAGGCGACCTGCCTGCTTTGAACACTAATTTTTTCAAAGTAAACGCTTCCGACCCCCAGGACACTCAGTCAAGAGCATCAAGGGGGCCACTCACAGGAGCTAAACACTGTTGCTGATCTACTGTTTCTACTTCAGCTGAGCAAGAGAACTCGTTCTACCGTCTGCAGCCTGTGCTGGCTGTCTGAAGCTGACGCTGATTCCTCACTGTGTCGTGGCGCTGCCTCCCCCTGACTCGCTGGTGTGAGCGTGAGCTGCACTCGGCACGCTCTGCCTGTCGCTCCCAGCTGGAGTCAGAGGGGTTGAGGCCAGGGTGCAAACAGCGAGAGCACCTAGCCTGGGGGACTGCGAGGACCAGAATCCTTAGCGGAGACCACCTGGTTCCTCTTCCCCCAGGCGAACCGCCCACGGACACGCCCCCAACGACCTGGTTAAAGATTCGTGACACCCGCTTCGCGGGCGCCACTCACAGGAGCTAAACACTGTTGCTGATCTACTGTTTCTACTTCAGCTGAGCAAGAGAACTCGTTCTACCGTCTGAAGCCTGTGCTGGCTGTCTGAAGCTGACGCTGATTCCTCACTGTGTCGTGGCGCTGCCTCCCCCTGACTCGCTGGTGTGAGCGTGAGCTGCACTCGGCACGCTCTGCCTGTCGCTCCCAGCTGGAGTCAGAGGGGTTGAGGCCAGGGTGCAAACAGCGAGAGCACCTAGCCTGGGGGACTGCGAGGACCAGAATCCTTAGCGGAGACCACCTGGTTCCTCTTCCCCCAGGCGAACCGCCCACGGACACGCCCCCAACGACCTGGTTAAAGATTCGTGACACCCGCTTCGCGGGCGCCACTCACAGGAGCTAAACACTGTTGCTGATCTACTGTTTCTACTTCAGCTGAGCAAGAGAACTCGTTCTACCGTCTGCAGCCTGTGCTGGCTGTCTGAAGCTGACGCTGATTCCTCACTGTGTCGTGGCGCTGCCTCCCCCTGACTCGCTGGTGTGAGCGTGAGCTGCACTCGGCACGCTCTGCCTGTCGCTCCCAGCTGGAGTCAGAGGGGTTGAGGCCAGGGTGCAAACAGCGAGAGCACCTAGCCTGGGGGACTGCGAGGACCAGAATCCTTAGCGGAGACCACCTGGTTCCTCTTCCCCCAGGCGAACCGCCCACGGACACGCCCCCAATGAAACGTATATAGATAACATCACGCATCCCGCGACGCGGGACGCGCACGGGACTAAGCGCGGGGATAAGCCCGGGCAAAAGGGCGGGCCGTCTGTGGCCGTCCGGGGACGACCGAGGACGGGACGGGCCACCCCACTAACGCTCACTATAAGAGGAAACTCTTCAACTAAACTTTTGGATCATACGTGTAAAAAACCCTCATTCCTTAACTGATCAACTGAGATAGTCTGATTAAGACAAGCCACAGCATATAATTAATACTATACATTACATCTATAAAATAGATTTCTGTCCCCAAGTATGAGGGCGCTAAAAAAACTACGCTCACGGACAATCTACATGAGGCGAATGGGGACGGACGCAGCTGTAAGAAATTCTGTAGACAAGTCACTAAAACCAGGACAAATATCAAGCACTCCTGCTATAAGTGAATACTTCTCTACCCTCTCCA
Source organism: Lissotriton helveticus (assembly GCF_964261635.1). Taxonomy (NCBI): domain Eukaryota; kingdom Metazoa; phylum Chordata; class Amphibia; order Caudata; family Salamandridae; genus Lissotriton; species Lissotriton helveticus. Next base: position 658,191,262 of record NC_136072.1, read on the forward strand.
AGAAAAAGTTTTTTTCCCCAAATTCTAATGATGATCAAAATAAGTTGGTTGAACCTGATCCGTTACATTTTTCTGACCAGAAATCCAACAAACAAGGTCAAATAACAATAGAGAGTAATTTGGCAAATTACTCTCCTTCGGAAGAATGTCAAAAATCTCGTCTGGTTGTGTCTCAAATAACAACTATAACACCTATAAAAAATCAGGACAACGACTTATTTTTCGACGTATCCGCAAATCATAACTCAAAGACTGAAGAAGAAAATAAAGAAATATTGCTAAGTCAAAGACATCCCCAAACCAGTTCGCCAGAAAAATCACCTAACCTTTTTTCTAATCTGACCAATCTATCAGACCCAAATTTTATAAACCCAAATTTTATAAACCTAAACTCTGGAAATACTGTCTCTCCCATATCAAAAGCACTCTTCTCACTGCAAGAAATTCTGGATTCAGTACTAACACATCTTGGACACATTTTAGCTAACTCAGATGATACTTTAGACGTACAAATAGGAATACTTAAATTCCTGGTTGAAGAAAAAAAGAAAAAAGATCTAACTAAAGTCTCATCAAAACAAACTGGAGAAGTCTAATCACAACAAACAGATGAATTTCATAAAAATGGAAGTGCTGCCCCAAAACAACAGGAAGCAAGCACACAAACGAACGACGTACTAATAATCAACAATAAAACTAACGGATCAAAAAACAAAGAAAAATCACCAATCACATATTCACTTAAAAAACTGTTCAAAGAAGAACTGGAAATCAAAGCTGAGAACAATACCAAACACTATTCGATTTTTTCGAATAAAGTATCCGATAACAATCGCGATCAGATCATCGGAAAAAATAAAACTGAGCTAACAGGAGTTACTGCTGAGCAGGATTTCAACCAAAGAGAACAGTCTGAAAAAAGTAATACTAGGGAAAAAGTAAGGGGGAAGAAGAAGAGACAACCTATGAGGAGAATACAGAGGAAAAAAGGGAATAGGCTCAAATTCCAAAAATTTAATCCTGTAAATCTGGTGAACACTCCAGTAATTCAAAAAACATCAGTAGAAAAACCCTTAAACCCTGAAGCAGATGAATTTTGTCCTCCGATAGAAAATAGACCTACATCGCAAAATAACATGGTCATAAAAGAATCATATGACAATAATTTCCAATCATGGGAAATAAATCCATCCAAACACATAACTATTGAAGAGCTATTTCCTTCAGATAAGGAGCCGTTTAATCGCGGTAAAATCATTAATCTATTACATGAAATTCCATCCTTGAAATCTCTGACCAGCAATGAAATTGACTTAGTTCTGTTTCCAATAAAAGAAAATAACAAACTAGTACAGGTATCCTTTTATTCACCGGTTTTGCCTGGAATAATAATCAGAGAGAAGGAAATTCTTCACAAAAATGGCTATGATGTAATCTCGGTGGAAGATTTTAAAACCAACAACTCAAATAATGGTATATTAGGACAAACCCACAGAAGAAAAGAAAACAACAGTTCTAATCGGGGAGACCTAGCATCAAGTACTATGAGGAAAGATCTACTTAAAATACAAGTAATTCAAGGAGAGAGGTCAGTCTGGTCTCGGAATTCCACCTTTAGTAACAATGAGAACTCAATAAAATCATGGGCATGGTTATCAGAAACCTTAAACAGCAAAAAAATGGTAAATTCACAACAACGCGAAGTTTAGCAAAGGTCTGACGCTATTGTCCTGGAACCTGGCAGGGAAAACTGATATAAAAATGAAACATGCAATAAAAAATTCCCCTGATATCATCGCCCTCCAGGAAACATGGTTAATCAATACCTTTACTCAAAGAGGATACTATGTATACGAAACATTGGCAAAAAGATCAAGAAGGGGACACGCCAAGGGTGGTCTGGCAATATTATTAAAAGAAGATCACTCTTGGTCACAGGAAATAAGTAACACAAACACAGACAATCTACAATGTTTAAAAGTATCCCTTAGAACCCATGCTTCAGCCAAACTAGAAAAAATATTACTCTTCAATATTTACGCACCTCCCAGCAGTAATAATAATGATTTGCTGTTTGACCGCCTAATGGAAATTATCACCCATATAATTGATGATCAATCTCACTTGCCATACCTCATAATGGGGGACTTGAATGCTAAAATTTCTAACTGCGAGATAAAGAAATGGGCTCGTCTCCTCAAAGAGGAATCTCTGGAACCATCACTCCCTGAATTCCCAAAAGGAACTAAATCGGATAAGAGGGGACGCGCACTACTAGCTTTTCTCTCTGGCATTAATGGGATTATATTAAATGGTAACATCAATGGTGATATACCAGCAACATACACACGGCAAGGAAATGGATCTCCTTCAACTATTGATTACTTTATATGCGGAACAGAAGGAAAAGAACAAATGAGTCAACTTTCGATAATATTCACTGCAGAAAGTGATCACGCTTTTTTAAACCTTTCAACCCACTGGATTGCACCGTCCTCTTTTTATAACCTGCCATTATTTCTTACAGAAAAAACAGAAGTAAACACAACTAGGCGTCGCATTTACTGGGGGACAGAAAATCTGGAATATCTGCGCCAACTAATTACTGAAACCAATATATTGGCCAACATATATTCAGATGACCCTGTAAAGAACTTTGAACATCTAACGAATAATCTCAAACAAGCTCTGCAAAGTAAGCTAGAATACTACAGACCAGCAAAAAGAAAATGGAAAAACAAGAATAAAAACTGGAATCAACCAGTCGTAAAACAAATCAATAGACTGATACGTGCCCAGTATCTGGAATTCTCGTCAGTAAACAAAAAGGAAATCAATAGATTAAAGAATCAAATACGACGAGAAAAAACTAAAGGAAAAAAACTGAAGCAGGACTTTAATTGGACTGAAATTCAGCTAGCAGTTAAACATAATAACCAGCGTAAATATTGGTCACTGATCGCAACAATGACAGGATCCAAAAAAAAGCTGGAGGCTACACCTGTATCAGAAGAAAACTGGGACATATACCTACACGAGCTATACAAACAGAATCAATATATTAAAAATGAAGAAGTGGGAGGAGAAAACGTGGAAACTAAAGATATTAAGATCAATAAAACGTCGGCAGTGTCAGTCTCTATGAATATTAGGAAGGCAAGGAGCACAGGTGCATCTGGCCCCGATCAGATACCTGTCAAGGTCTACCAAATTGACCATAAAGAGTGGGGAACGGTGCTCTCGCCGCTATTTAACTATGTATTTGACAGTGGTCAAATGCCAAATTCCTGGAAAGGAAGTATCATAATCCCGATCTTCAAAAAAGGAAAAAGAAACACACCGGGAAATTATAGGCAAATTGCCCTCATGGACGCTGCTGGGAAGATTTTTGCAGCAGAAATCCTGGATAGGCTGAAAAATTGGGCTTTCTCATTAGGTCTAATTCCTAAATTTCAGTCCGGATTTCGCCCACACCATTCTGTTACTGACAATGTAGCAACCTTCCAAACTATTTTAGATAAGTACGCAACAGGGAAAAAACTAACTATTTACGCAGCGTTCATTGATTACTCGACAGCCTTCGATCGAGTGGATAGACCGACCCTGTGGTTAAAATTGAGAATAATGGGGATCCCGGAGCAGCTATTACACCTGATAGTGAATCTACACAGTGACACCTGGTGCCGCGTCCAAATGGGAAGTGACAAGGGCCTATCGAAGGTAATACGAACATCAAATGGCCTGAAACAAGGGTGCCTCTTGGCTCCAATTTTATTCTCACTGTATTTAAGTGACCTACCTTCCCAACTGCAGCAAGGGATATGTACTCCTCCTAAGATAGCCACTGAATATATCCATTCCCTGCTGTATGCAGATGACATAGTCATGTTTGACCTAACACCTTTCGGATTACAAAATCTTTTAGATATTTTATATAAGTACTCAAGGAAAAATTACCTAATTCCAAATACGAACAAAACAAAAGTGGTTGCCTTTTCAAAGCAGAAGAAAAGGGTACGGTACGAATGGAAGCTGGGAGGTGAGAAACTAGAACAAGTAAAGGAGTATACATATCTGGGCAGAATTTTCTCACAAAACATGAGTAACATCAATCAAATCAACCACCTGAAAAGAAAAAGTGATCTGCATGCTGGGGCCTTGTCACGCTTATATTCGGCCACTGGACATAGACATTTCTCTGCACTGATTCAAGTCTATCGAGCTAAAATCACACCGGTCCTGTCCTATGCATCGGAATATATTCCTCTAAATCAATGGTCATATATGGATTTAACAGAAGGAAGAATATTGAAAAAACTACTGAAGATTTCAACATCTACCCCAGTACAGGCATTGAGACTGGAATGCACCATCACGAGCGCATATGCTACAGCTATAGCGAGTATCATAAGGTGGGCCCATAATCTTCTTCTTTCAAAAGAAGGTACTTTAAGAAGATTGCTAAAAGTAGAAACATTCGAGAGTAGCTCTACTCATACTACCTTTATTAAAAATATGCGAGAGGCTCTACAGCTTGCAAAAGTCAATGTGGAAATTTTGTCTACGTGGTCACCAGCTCAACTCAAACTTTTTTTAAAAAACTTCACTCCCAAATTGAGCTACGAGATTGATCACTTTCATTGTAATAGTCTATCGACATATAAATTTTATGTAGCCTCGCAGGAATACAAACAACGTCAGCCTTACCTAGAGTATACTCTTCAACATGGCGCAAGGCGTGCAATCATGATGTTGCGCCTTGGAACACTTCCTGTACAAACCTTCACTTCCTCTTGGAGGCCTGACAGCTCTGCCCTTTGTACCCTTTGTCAAGGAGGCAACCAAAATTTGGAACACTTATTTTTTATATGCCCTAATGCAGAAATTGTAAATGCAAGGTCAACATGTCTTATGCCCATCTACCGGTCCTGCAGGATCACTAGCTCACAAGACTTTTTATCACTATGTAAAAGTCCCCCTAATGAATTCGTTTGTTACAGAATTTTTAAGTTTTTGAAAATCTCATTGAAAATGTATTAATACGGAATGTATAAATGTATATTTTATTTGTGGTCCTCGTAAGAGTACCGTAACAAAAATAAAACTTTACTTACTTACTTGCATCAAGGGGGCGCCAAGAGGCAGGGGCTGGGACAGGTGGTAGCTCGCCTTGCGGCGGACCCCCAGCTCGATTCCCATGATCCAACTACGAGATTTGTAACTGCAGCAACATTATTATACGCTATTGGAGCTGGAATTACCGTGGCTGCTGGCACCAGACTTGCCCTCCAATGGATCCTCGTTAAAGGATTTAAAGTGTACTCATTCCCATTACAGGGCCTTGAAAGAGTCATGTATTGTTATTTTTCATCACTACCTCCCGAGTCGGGAGTAGGTAATTTGCTCACCTGCTGCCTTCCTTGGATGTGGTAGCCATTTCTCAGGCGCCCTCTCTGGAATCGAACCCTGATTCCCCGTTACCCGTGGTCTCCATGGTAGGCACTGAAAGTACCATCGAAAGTTGATAGGGCAGACATCCAAATGTATCATTGCCGTCACGGGGATGTGCGATCGGCCCAAGGTTATCTAGAGTCACCAAAGCGGACGGGCAAACCCAGATTGGTCTTGGTCTGATAAATGCATGCATCCTGGGAGGTCAGCGCTCATCGGCATGTATTAGCTCCAGAATTACCACCGCTATCCAAGTAACAGATGGAGCGATCAAAGGATCCATAACTGATTTAATGAGCCATTCACTGTTTCACTGTGCCGGCCATGTGTACTTACATGTGCATGGCTTTATCTTTGAGACAAGCATATGCTACTGGCAGGATCAACCAGTTAGCCGCCCCTGATGAGGGGGGTGGGAGCCAGGGGCCCATCTCCCCGACCGGCAACCTTCGCACACTCCTCCGTCTCTCGGGAGTCTGCCAAGGAAAAGAGCCCGCCCGCCTGGGCGGTAGGGCTCGTTGAAGGGGTGTGGAGTGGTGCGGTCGCAAGGGCACCAGCAGGCCCAGCCTTCTTCCCCGGGAGGGAGAGGCAGGCTGAGGCGCAGCCTGAGCGAGAAGCAGGGGTGCCGGAGCCTGGCGGTGGTGGCACCCCTTGGAACAGTCATTCTGAGCTGCTGTGAAAATGTGCTGGGCAGAGAGGGGTGACAGTGTGGCACGTGGGGCCACCTACAGACCTGCTGGGCAGTAGTATCCGAGGCCCTGGCACCACCCGACCAAGCGGCAGGCCCAGGGACGGACCCAGGGCTGGGGTGGCATCCTGGCCCATGCAGCTGCCAGCTGAGGACCGCTATGCCGAGAGGGGCCCCAGAGTACCTTGTTCCTAGTAATCCGGAGGAAGGCTACCCTCCTTTCTGGTAACTTGTGCACACCGCAAAACTAAGGGGAGCCTAGGCGTGAACTTGCCTGACCTCCTGGAGCCCTTGTTGGGATCCATAAGGCAAATGGCCCCTCGTCGGGACTGCCAGGGAAGCCCGGCCATCTGGTTGCCCCATAGGAAAGCATTGGGTGCAACCAGATTGCCGAGTAGAAAGGTGAGACCAGATGGCTGGGATCAAAATGACTCTCATCTGCCCTCCCCCCTGCCTTCGCATGCAGGGCTCGGGGGCTCTGCTTCCCGGGGGGCTCAGAGACCCCAGCTGGGCCTCAGGCATGGGGGGACCGCCGGAGCTCTCGGGCCAGGACACCTGGAGGAGGAATACCCGGGACCCAAGGAGCCCATCCCAGGGCACTTACCACGCTGTGGGCCGGAGGAGGGAGCTCCCGGGCGCAGGGGAGGTGTGGTTCGGGCATAGCCCATCTGGTCCCCGGCAAAGAACCGCCAACCCAAGAGGGGTCCCAGAGGACCTTGTCCCTAGCAATCCGGAGGAAGGCTACCCCTCTTTCTGGGTACCTGTGCTCACCGCGAGGCTCAGGGGACCCTAGGCGCAAACATGCGCAACCTCCTGGCGCCCGCCCTTGATGGGATCAGGGAGGCAAATGGCCCCTCATTGGGACTTTCAGGGAAGCCCGGCCATCTGTTCGCCCCATAGGAAAGCATTGGGTGCGACCAGATGGCTGAGGGAAAAGGTGCGACCAGATGCATGGGATCAAAAGGACTCCCATCTGCCCTCCCCCAGCCTTCGCAGTAGGGCTCCCGCCTGCCCATGCAGCGCTCAGGGGCTCCACTTCCTGGGGGTGATCAGAGACCCCGGCTGGCCCTCTGGGACGTGGAGGACCACCAGAGCTCTTGGGCCCAGACTCCCGGGGGATGACGGCCCGGGAACCAGGAGCCCATCCCGGGCACTTTGCCACGCCTTTGTCCTGGAGGAGGGAGCCCCGGACGCCTAGGGAGGTGGGCATACAGGATCTTTTGAATCAGGCAGAGGAAATGGGTCACATTGATACAGCATGTAAACTATTTTTGACAACGAATAATCCTAGGAGACCACGAATCTACATGATTCCAAAGATTCATAAAAATCCGATCGACCCACCATTTAGGCCGATAGTATCAGGATGCGAGTCACTCTTTGACCCGGTGGGCAGATTTTTAGATCACTATCTCCAAATGTTTGTACAAAAGTGGTGCACCTACACCAAGGATACAACGGATTTTCTTCAAAAGCTGGAACTCATTGAACCCTATGCGCAGAAACATTGGTGCATGTGCACCATTGATGTTACAGCATTATACACCTCAATTCCGCATGAAGCTGGCATGGAAGCTGTTGAATGGGCTCTCCTTACAATGGAGGATATCAACATGGACAAAGTTTTTCTGTTGCAACTCCTACACTTTTGTTTACACCATAGTTATTTTCAATGGCAATCTGAATACTACGCCCAATTAACATGTACATCGATGGGATTTTCGGGAGCACCGGCCTACGCCAACATCTTTATGGCCAAATTTGAAAACGATTATGTACTCCACAACCCAGATTGGAATACAGGCATCGCGCAATATACAGGGTACATAGACGATATCTTCTTATTGTGGACAGAATCACAACAGCAACTAGAAAAACTGATTAACCAGCTCAACTCTCGAGACCCTAGGATAAAGTTCACCCACACAATCAGTTATACACAAATCAAATACCTGAATGTTTTAGTTAAAAGAGACATGGACCAAAGGGGTTTTCACACAGAAGTTTACATCATACCCACGAACAGAAACAGTTTGCTACACTTCACCAGCTTTCATCCACGTAGTTCAATACATAATTTGCCATATTCTCAATTTATCAGAATCAAAAGAATTTGCTCAGATTCCACGGCCGCAACAGACAAATCACTAGAATTCAAACAGAGGCTCATTGAAAGGGGTTACCCAGAGGAAATCGTCTAAAAGACAGAATGGCGGAAAAACACCGAGCGTCATTATTCACAAAACTCAAACCGTCTAAATCCAAAACTCCAACATACATATTGAAATACACCACAAGCTCAAAACAAATTCAACAAATTATCAGGAAAAGATGGGAGTTACTTAAAGCAGAACCGGATTTCAAGGAGCTATTTCACAACAAGCCAACCTTTGGGTACACTCGCGGTAAAAATCTCCAGGAGTTAATTTCGCCACCCAAAATCACACCTCAAGTACAACATAAGGGCATGGGGCGGTGTCATAATTGCACTCACTGCAACAACATGGTTGTCAGTCAATATCTAACTCATCCCCATTCAGGAAAGCAGTTTAAACTACGTCATTCAGCAGACTGCAACACGACTAAAGTAGTTTATTGTTTAAAATGCCCTTGCGGCTTAACATATGTTGGCAAAACAGAACGTAAATTTAAATTAAGACTGACAGAACACAAATGCACGATTCAGCACGCACAACACAACTTCAAGTGTAGCCACACACTGGCATGATGCCAAGCACAGCATTTCTTAAATACGCAGTCAGATCACTGACGTGGTAAAACGTTTAGATGGAGTTGATAACCACAATAGATTGCTGCAGAGGGAGATCTATTGGATAGAATTCTTGGTACTACATTCCCAAAGGGTTAAATGAACAAGTCGATTACAGCTGTTTCCTGTAAGGGCTGCAGAATAGTTTTTTTCCTGTATTGTTTCGATAACTGATTTTGTAAAATATGTTTTGATTATGCCTGACATGTATACCATTTCAGTGTAAGGGTAAAGTTCATGCCATGTTTTTAACTGGATGATGCACAATGAATGCCTATGCAAGGTTTTTCCAATGTAAATTTCCAGGATTCATGATGTTAGCAACTGTTGCAACAGACACTAATCATTTGATGAAGTTCATGCACTATGAATGCATATGGTAGGTTTTCTAATGCATATTTCTAGATTTTAGCAACTATTGCAATAGATACCATTTATTTGACATAGTACACGCACACATCATATACCATCTCTGATCAGGGCAACGTGCTTCAACACATATAATCGAACCTGGGTGCTCCTTTTTATGCATGTACGCATTACACTTATTTCGGCCTCCCACATAAGGATCATTATTTTATATTATATTCATTTACCCAATCCGATGATCTGTACCATAACCATATCCCATATACCTAAATGAAATGCTACTGGTGGGCTTGCAGCGCTACTTGCTCCACCCATCTAAGTAGCCTTTCAATCCTGTCTCAGGCCTCTGCCACTGCAGTTTACTGCTGCTGTGACGTGGCATATAAGGTGCATGCCGCGTCTGCAACTCCCCTTTTACTACATAACAGTCACCCCTGAGGTAGGTTCTAGCTAGCCCATATGGGCTGGGTGCAGTGTAGGTATAAGGAAAGACATGTGCCTTAACTGTCTGGCATGTCCTGGTAGTGACAAACAGTCTATTTGGGGTCTCACTGCTGTGAGGCTGCCCTCTCATAGGTTTGCATTGGGGATTCCCTGATATGTGCCTCAGTGGTAATTCCTGACATGAGAGGGGTAGCGTGACCATGTTTGGTATGCTTGGAATAGTAGTGAGAAATCCTGCTTATTGGTGAAAGCAGATGCATTATTACTATTTTATAAAGACCACTTTTACATGTGGGCATTTCTGTGTGCTATGTGTCTTTGTTTTGACAGTCTGGTTCTGACTGACAGAGGAGATGGGATGTGCATTCACTCCAGCCAGTCCCTGGGAGGGGGGTTGAGGTATGTCCTGCCCTGCTGGGTGACTCAGCACTAGGCTGAATAGACGTTGTGTGAATTTAGAGTAGGAGGAGGAGTTGTCCTTTGTACCTGAATAGGCTTGGTCTGCATTTGGAGTGGTGGGAGGAGTTGCACCCGCAACTGACTAGGGTTGTGTCTGCATTCTACAATGCTTGCTCCAACCCCTTGTGGTGTGTCTGGGGCCAAGTCTTATACTGTGAATGTGTTGTGCACTTGTAAATGTATTGTAATGTGCCCCCAGTACAAAGACATTTGGGTGATAAGTGAAGGGGCTGTGACCCCATGTATATAGAGAAGACACTGCGTGGGACCAGAGGACTGCTGTGTGCAAGGAGAAACCACCATCTGAGTGTACCTGCTTTAGGGACTGAACCTGCTGCCTGCAGGGTAGCTGAAAGGACTGCCACTCTGCTAAGGGACCCTTTGTGCTGGCCTGCCTGTGCCCTGTTCTCTGGCCGAGGGATTTTCCAGGGCTTCGTGACTGGCCCTGGGGAATTGGAAGCAGCGCTGGGTGAATGCAGTGATTGCCACCCTGTGAGTATTTTTTTTATTAGCAGCATGAGAGGTGTGCTGTAGGGTGCTCCCCTCATCACTTTTATCACCTAAGAGGGAAGCGCTGCAACTAGGGCAGAAGGAGCACTTTCTCTTGCCCTGAAGCGCATGCCGCGATACACTGCCCAAATAAAACAGGAGGGAGATCCCAGGAAGAAGCCTGCTGGTTTTTACTGCCTGCTGAAGGGTGCCTTTGTGCAGATGGTGTGTTCAGTTTCCTTTTGACGTGCTGGGCGGGTGCTAGAGGTTGCTACCATAGGGGAAGCAGTAATGTGGAAGTGCTTTCTCCTCCCTAACCTCCTGTGCGTGTGCCCACTCGGGGCAAGAAGCCTGAAGGGGACAGGGCAGCATCAGTGTCTCCTGACAAAGCCACAGGATGGGGAGAGGTTGCCTTGCAACTGGCCAGAGCTGGGAGTGGCCCCACCCATCTCTAGCAGGGTGAAAGCTCCAAGCTGGAAGTCAGCCAGAGGAACACAGTGAGCCAATGGAGGCTTCGCTCCATGACCTACTGACTGCTTCCTGTCTGGAGGAACGAGGTGGCCGCACTGCGTGGTTGCAGGCAGCCACCGTGAAATTGGCTCGGCCAGGATGCCCTGGCTCAGCAAAGGCTTTTTGCCTGCATCTGAAGTAGAGGAGCTGTGCGAGGCACACACGTGCTCCACACTCCCACAGGTACACTGTAGCGGGACGGGTCTAGGTGGGAGAGTAACAGCCACCCACACTCTCTCATGGCTGCTTACTTTGGCCATCGGTGGTGACCTGTGAGGTCTCAAAAGGACTGAGGGGCTCACCAGAACCTGGGGCCTCAGGAGTTTGGGAATCAGTTGCAGGCCGGGAGGGAAACCCTTGACCAAGGGCCAAGTCCTGCTTAAGAAATAGCTGTAGGCTCTGTGAAAGCAGGGCAGAAGCCCTGTCCTCTATAGCTTAGGGTGAGTTGCCATACAGGTTATAGACTGAGTTCCCTGAGGCCACGAGGTAGCGGGAGGTAGATGTTGGCACCACCCTTATGGCCCATGCTGGGTTTTCAGTGTATGTTGTTGCAGCTTAGACCCTGAAGTTTGAATGTATGCCATTATGCCTGGCAATTTATAGGATAATGAGAATCACTTCAGGACCTGCAGTTTATGCCCTAATGCTTATATGTATATGTGGTGTTACATTGCCAAAGTTTGCACCCTATGTACTGTAATGGTGATCTGCATATACCTACGGTGGACATGAGGATGCGTTTATGATATGTGCACTGTACGAGTGGCTGCTATAGTACACTGCTGATGATGGTTATGCCTAATTCTTGACGCCCAGTGTAATCCTACCAGTAGTTACTGTTTGCCCTGACTGTGACTGTTGTGACAGTGGCCCGATTGGCAAAATGATTTATGTAATTCCTGTGAAGTCATGACAAGTGCCTGGTGGCGCAGTAATATATGTGATTGTGATCTAATATGTTTTTATGGATCATACAAAGGATATTTTTATATAACCTTGTATGGAGTTTCTTTTGTGATATTCCTCGTGTCACTACTGTGTAAATGTGTTTTGCAAACCCCTTACACATTGCCTCTGGAATAAGCCTGACCTTTCTGCCAAGGTACCAAGGGTGTGAGCAGGGTTATCTTGGGTGTGTAACTCCCTTGCCCTGACTAGAGTGGTGGGTTCTTCCTGGCTTAGGTACATATCCTAGCCAACCAGAAACCATGGGACTAATTTATGAGAAATGACGCATCGCTGCGTGAAAGCAGCGATGCGTCACTTCTCAGTGCGCACTCCTTGCGACATACCTGATGCATCATATTTAATGTATGGCGCATCATGTCGCAGGGAGTTACAGATACGTCAGTATTTCTGACATATCTGTAAGTGCAAAAGTGACGCATTGCTGGAGTGTGTCACAAAAGTGACGCAACTCCAGCAATGCGTCCTTTCACATGGGGCAAGCCCCATGTGAAAGGGCATGCGTCAGTCTTATGCCTGCTGTGAGGCAGACGCAAGATTTTGACGCAACTGCGTCCTAGAAGTGACGCAGTGAAATCTCATAGATTTCACTGCGTCACTTCTACGAGGCTTTTTGCGGGGGGAACGCCCCCGGCATACATTATACCTGACGCAGATATATTGTAGCACAGGGGTTTACAAAGTGACACATCTGCTTTGATACGTCACTTTGTAAATAGTGCGCAACAGGAGGCATGTTTTACGCAACCGATGCATCAAAAAAAGTGACGAAACGGAAACGCAAAACTGACGCAAGGCCTCATAAATGAGGCCCCATATTTCTAACACCAGCACAAACTAAGCCATTGCATCTAGGGTGCTGCAGGAGGCGGACCTACAATATTTTGTCATTGAGAGAGAGTTTTTGGCCTGCTGGTGGGCTATAGAGAAATTCTGCATGTACGTGTGGGAAAGATGGTTAAGGTTGGAAATAGACCACAAGCCATTAGTTAACATTTTGGGAGGGGTGGGAGCAAGTGTGTTCCCTCCAGATTTTAGGACTTTCTACAAAATGATGACAATGATGTTAAGTTGTGTGGTTTGTTGGATGAAGACTTTGAAGAATGCTTGGTGTCTTCTCTAAAAATTGCAGAATTGAAGGTCTGTTCTGAAGACGAATGGATGGAAGCTGTGTTGGGTGATCAGGTTTTACAGCAGGTCATAGACCTAGTCAAGGGAGGTTGGCCTAGGAAGAAGGTCTTCTCACCTTTATTACAGCTGCATATGAAAGGTGAGTGATGAAATTCTGTTGAGGATGTTCTTCTCTTAAGGTCAGACATGTTGATTCTCCCGATTACTACGAGAAGTAGAATAATCAGAAATGCCCAAGAGGATCACCTTGGTTCTTACTTCACCAAGTGACATATTCTGAATCTTCCTGGTGGCCAAAAATGGACACTGAAGTAGATAAAATAGTGGAAACGTGTCTTGTATGCAAGTCTGTTGAGAAAAACCTGAAGGTGGTTACCTGCCCTTCATGCCAGCTGGACCATGTGTTAAGCTGGATATAGACATCATGGGGTCATATGACTCATTGCCATTAAGTGCCAGATACATTGTGATTTTGTTTGATTATGGTTCAAAACGGACTGAGCTCAAGATGGTTAAAGAGCCTAGTGAGAGTACCATTGTTACGTTTCTTAGAGACATTTTCCTGAGGGAGTGGGATTTGTGAGTTGCTTATCTCAGATAATAGCACAGTTTGTCTGTAAAGACCTTCAGGTTTTCCTTTAGTCATGTGGTGTCAAACACCTGAGAAGTTCCTTGTACCAACCGCAAACAAACAGCCTTGTGGAGAGGATGAACCAGGTAGTGGGTAAGGGTATCAGGTGGGCAGAGAGTGTGAATAACGATGTGGTGAGGTCTGTGCATATTATTCTATGGTTCTATAGAACAACACTACATGCTACCACTAAAGTTTCTCATTAGGAACTTTTGAGGGGTAAGAATGCTAATACCAGTTTCTGACCTGCATGGATGGTGAAATGGCTTAAAATTGTGTCTGATGTGGAACAGCTGATGGCCTTGGTGAAGAGAATGTGGGCTTACACAAGAAGAAACTGGTATAACAAAAGGAACCATACCAAATTGGCCACTGTAATGATTGGAGACGTGATTCGCATTAAGTTACCTGTCCATGTGCAGAAAGAGAGGAGTAAGTTCAGTAGTCCAGTTAGGGTGGAGAAGATCTGTGGTAATGCAATTAAAGTTAGTGGTGGAATCTAACAAACATTGTTAAGGTAGGCAAGGTGCCTCATGAGTGTGAATCTGTGCAGCACAAGATTTGTGTCCCTTCTAGCAATTTTGCATGGGAGCAGAATTGTCAACCACCCAGTGGGGTTCAAAATATTTCTGGGAATTCCCAGGTCGTGATTAGGCAGAGAGGTTCTAGAACTATAATTACACCAAGCAGGTTTTGTATCTGGAGGCTTCTTTATACTTGTTTTTATTGGTGTTTGTGATGTTGTGTTGTTTTTGTCTGTGTGCATCTCTCCGACTTCCCTGTTCTATTTTGGTGTGTTGTTTTGTGCTGTTCTGGGAGAAAGGAGATGTGTAATACTTACGTGAATGTGTTGTGTGGAGCTTGCTTCTGGAATCCTGTGATCTGGGGGATTCCTTATAGCAATGCCATGATGATGGGGGTTTTGAAATCTGTACTAACGATCTGTGGCAGTTGAATTGGTGTTGGCAGTGGACGATCTGCTTCATGTCCATCCTATGTTACCGTGTAGCTCTCGAGTACCAATAAACCTTGGGGTACATTTCTCGTGTCCCTGGTTTGTTCACAACAGAAAGTACACCCAATTACAGTAAATGTGCCTTCCACAGGGCAGCCACAAACTTGTGCTGCCATGGTGGCAGTGCATTTGAGTGAAATACAGAAGCTCAGTGTTGAATTCTGCAGGCAGCAACCCACCAGCCTGAACTTTAGAGAAAGATTGGAGATCCCTTTGCAAGCGAGTGCAGTGAGGGACTGCAACCACCTGCAAGGGGGTGTCTGGGTGTTCCATGGCACACACTTAACCCCTCCAGAGGCATGCCTCTGGGGGCATACTGACAGTGTGCCACCTTATTGTGGCCCATTTCAGTTCACTTCCTAACAACTTCTTTGCCTTTTGTCTATAATACAGCACGGGTGCAGAGGCAAAGAGATTCCTTCATTTGCATGGGGCTACACCCCATGCAAATGAAAGAATGCCCTCTGGAGATAGTGCTTGTGCTACATGTGCTCTAGTGATATCTGTATTACAGTGGAGCTGCTCATGCATCTCCATCACCTTCTGTATCACCAAAGTGTCCTAGAGGCACATAAAATGGGTGCACATGCCTGTTGTGCCCCGGGGCACTTACTCTAATAAGGTCTCTGGTCTGATAAAAGACAAATTCTCAGATTTCTGTGAATTTGAAGTAGAAACCACAAGTCAAAATTTCTCCCAACACTCTATTCCCAATAGTGGGAAAAATGTCATTGATGGATTATCCGTTAGATTACCAGCTAACTGTACATCTAATTCAGTAAGATAAGAACGCAATTAGGGGTTGGATCATAGACAACTTGAATATTTTGCAAAACCCTACATTGTCCAGTGATCACTATGTCCTAATGGTAGAGGCAACTACTGTAACAAACCTAAACCAAACATTCCACTTCCTCTATTTTTCTTCGTACAATCTCCCACCACTAACCCAATGGTGTAACTATTTGATGGCCAATTGTACACATGAGATCTACATTTAACAAGAGTGAGGCATGCAAAGTAGGATTATTCAATACTACTACTTACTCTGCCACACACACAAGTGACTTTGTATCATTGCCTCTGTAAGGGATGGCAAAACAACTAGTTACTCTTACACCTTCAACTCTATTGTCCTCCTCACAAAAAAATATATTCTTGAGAAGGAAGCATGAACATTTAACAATTCAATAGTGATCTGTGCCCATATACTTGTGTGTGGGTCATTTTCAGTAATTCTTTTGTTCTTCTTCAATGTTAACATGTGTGCTTAAACTTTGTCATTGTTGTATAAAGTAATACCACTTTGGCATTCTGTTACTTTTTCTGTCTTTCCTAAACAGTAACCAGCTTTGTAGATCGCAAAACCTTTGAAGATCCCACCACTACCTAATACACATGGAGAATAGCATCTGTTGCACATTCCACCCAAATGATTGATGTACTTTCTTCCCTCTACCAATGTGAAATCTAGGTTTGCCACTTTTGAAACGTAGTTTGACCTCTAACTTGAGTATAAGAGTTTGGTTAAGAGAGAAAGTGACAGCTACGAAAATGTAAACGTGGGTGTAGTGGAAAAGAGACTGAAAATGGGAAGAGGACGAGATCAATATGGTTGTTGATAAGATGACAGATTGTGAATGTGGTCAAGTGGAATATGCTGCTCATGGCTAAGCACTTGCCAGGGTCAGGATCAAGAATAAGATCAATTGGGACAGAGACAGTGCGCCCATCTTGGTCATGACACCTGTTTTTGGGCCACTCAATACAGACTAGATATGTTGTTGGCATTCGTCAATTGCTTCTGAAACAGCGGCAAGGAAGTTTAGTACATGGACTGAATAACAGCACCAAGTACCTTCGACTTAGTCCATGGATAATGGCAAGGGGAAGCTAGATGTGGAGGTATTTTGGCCAGTTGGCACTAGCGTAGCCCATATGGGCTGAAAGAAAGCAAAGAAATAGCTATGGTTCAATGGCATACATTGTGCAGGCATTGCTGTCATTTACATGGCCACTATAAGAGTAAAGCAAGAGAAGTGAGTTTGTTATCCTGTCCACATTCATAGGCTGCTGTCCTCTTCATTATCATTTTACAAAGGGGAACTAGGTGTGAGTGCACTCTGGTGACAGTAGAACAGTAGTGCTGGTATCTGCTTGGCCCGTGAGCAAAGGAGAAAAGCAGTACATTGTGACCATAGACTGGTTGCCATGTGTGGGAACATTTTGTGAATTGTCCCAGGGCAATCAGAGCTTACTGAGCTCAATTCAAACGAATTCGAGCTGTTTGCCACTGCTGTCCCTGCTCTTCATCTTACTTTTGGAGCAAGTACACCACTTTAGCACTCGACTAACTGGCTATGCTTCATTTGAGCCAGCGGATGTCGATGTTTTGGATTACCATAGCGGTAACCACTTTCCCTCCTACAAACTTATGCTCCTCATTTAAACAGTTTGACCAATTCTAACATTAGCCTATCAGCAACACCCGATTTTTTAAGACCCGTTATAGTTTACTGAGCTGCAGTCCCTTGCAGCACTCTTGGTAAGAAAATTGTTCCAGCTCCACTGGTTAATCGCTTAAGTGCCTAAAGAAAGTGAGCATCATAACATTCATAAACAAGGGAACATGTCTTCTTTACAACTCTCGACCAGCCTGGCTTATCATTAACCAATTCATCCAGACACAGCCCAGCTATAGTTTCACTTTGTCTGCTGCTCAACCTTAGAATACATTTAACAGATCCCATTTCACCTTCAATAGTCAATGAGCAGAGCCCCAGGTGTAAATATGTTGATGTCATGAGACTGACATCAAACATATACCCAATAAGATTTACCATCCCATATAGTGCCAATCAGCGGAAATGCATTATGTACATATGAATTCGATTGACATAAAAGTGTTTAATTGTTTTTTACTTGTATATAAATGTTTTTTATTCTCTTTGTATGATTTTTAACTAAATCGAATAAAGATTCTTTGACTGACTGACTGGCATTATGTACAGCACTATAGGCACCACTTTACACTACTATACTTTCACTAGTGGGGCAAGAGAAAAGCCTCTAAATGTTCTGTTAAACATTTTCTGCATGTCTATAACTCTTCGGGCATCTGAAGATACCAATTCAGTGTTGGTTTTCTGAGATAAAAAGTCTCAACAAAACATAACCACAATGTGAGAAAGTAGATTTTTAGTTGGTGTGGTTGTTATAGTGCACCAAGTCTGTATCAAGTTCAGTTAGGTTTCTTTAAATCAAACCATAACTCAATCCTGGGTAGCTGTGACACAAAGCAATCAGGCTTAACTCAAAGGAAAACAACTGTAAAGCATTTATCAGTACCAAAACAGTCAACAAGTAAGAAAAACAACACAATAAAAATCTCACTCCATTTATTAAAATTTGAATATATATTTTTATTTTTAAACAGACACGGAAACGACACAAATCTGATGGAGGGAGTAGGAATTATGATTTATATAAGGTTTCCATAGGTTTTGTAAATCAATGCTTTTCACTCATAGCAGTAGTCTGAGCCTCGAGCATGAGAGTCAGGGGCAATGTCAAAGTTTCAGGCTGCCTCTGATGGAACTCTGCCCAGATGCCGGGGCAGTGATGGTCATGGTCAAGATTTTATCTTCACACTTAGAAACATTTCCAGTTCTTTTTCTTGACGAAGGGATAATCAATGGATTCCTTTGCATGTTGACTCCAGTGGTGAGTTCAGAGCCAGTGACCAGGTAAAGTCCAAAGTTACAGTGGGAGCCTTGGTTCTTAACGACGTTCGATGTTACTTATGAATTGGTGAGTAGTGGGGGAAACAACCGTTACAACGCATGCATTATAACGCATGCTTTTACCTCGCATGCCATTACAACTAAATTGCATGCTGTAGGGGGGTAGAAGGTGTTGGATTTAACTCCAACACCTTCCCTACTCTTGAACAGACTGGAGTTGGAATAATAAATTATACTATTCCAAACTCCAGTCCACCTCTGACAGTAAGTGGTTGTAACATCTTGCTTTGTAATAGCATGCGGGGTAAAAGCATGCATTGTAACGTTGTATAACCGAGTAGTGGTAGCGTATGGTCCTTGACTTTGGGCCGAAAAACAATTAATATGTTCTTTAGGTTCTCAAGTTGCAGTTCTGTAGGGAGAATAGCACACTCTAGCACCAGCAAAAGGTCTCAAACCTGGGGAAGCACCTCATGGAGGCTAGGACTCAATCTCACAGTCACACCAGCGGAGTCCAGGGCAAATCCAATGGCAAATAGTCAATTGGGCACTGTGCAGATGCACAGTTTCTTTATATCCCTGAAGCTTAACAGGATGTTAGCAAAATAGCCCTTGGAATCCACTCACTGGTTCTTTACACAAGTGGGAGCAGGTCCAGCCCTTCAACAGCAAGAACAGCCTTTCTCTTTCTGAAGTCCTGTCTTGGTTCAGCAGGTGCAGTCCCTCTTGGTACAGCCTTTCTTTCTGAGGATCACAGATACAGTAGGTGAAGTCCTTCTTCTGTTCTCTCCAAATCAAACAGTGTTCTGCGGTTCAAACAGTGTCCAGCAAGCAGGTCCGCATATTTGTGAGCTATTCCCTACCGATCCTGTGACGGTGCTGGAGTGCAATTTTTCAGTAATCCTTTGATATGCTCCTGGTTGATCTTTCAGAGGTACTTAATAGCGATCATTTGACGTGTTTGAGAATATTTTTTTATTGAAGCTTTGATTTGCTTCTGGTTGAATTAACAAAAAGTGTCAAGAGGTTGAGAAACCCATACACCTGGATTTATCATTTCATATTGTTGCCATCTTGATTTTTGGTCCTGATGATGACCACTTCAAATTAAGCTTACTAAGGATAAAACATCAAAGAATGCACTCGGGGGCTGATTTTAAGTAGGATGTTGTACTCCATACTGTGATTCAGAGTAGTCTTTTTGAAAGGTGCTCACTTTAGTTCACTCACTCAATTTCACTGCTTTGTTTTTGTTCAAGAATCTTTTTATAATGAAATGTGTTCATATATTTTTTAGATGTTTTTATGGTAAATACATTTGATTTGACTCTTTGTGAAAAGCAATCAATTGATGCCTTTTTAGATTTGCCAAGGAAGTTGAGGCTTACACTGCCACCGAAGAGACCACTGTTTTGTTCTATCACTGATTTGCTCGGGTTCCCAGACTATAGAGCTGCCCCTTTTATTTATCACACATTCACAAAAGATTGGGCAAGATAAGTTGTGACTTGTATTTACCTATCAGAGGTGATAGCCTCTTTGAAGCAGGACCATCTCTGCCCACAGTCTGTCATGTGCCTTAGGATAGTTCTATCATGTACACACCTAGCACATACATTCTGTCACATCCATATGACATAACTGTAGTGTAGTTCCTATTTTCCCAATAGGCTCTGCGCATTGGAATAGTACCTACAGCAGTAAAGGCCTAGGCCAGACGTTAACTAGGTCTACTACTGTCGATACTAGACTTAATTTTTGGGTTTGCCAGCTAAGCTCAGAGTTCGCTAGAAACTTTCTCGAATGTTCAAGGAAGGATTAACTTCCCTGATTAGACAAGAAGGGATTTAGTTTCTGACAACCATAGAACATGACAACTTTGCTCTCCCCTAATCAAGAGTCAATCTCAAGAGTCGTGTGAGCACAAGGCAATTATTTTACTCAGTCAGTACGTGCATTCTTAGTCTCATCAGAATGTAGAGAAAAGGAAGAGACGGGCGTGTTCAATAAAAGATGTTATTTATTGATCAGTCTCTTTTCTCGTACAAGAGAAATGGATCGATATTATTGCGATACTTATAGTTAAGTAAAGTGCATACATTAGAAGCAATAGTATAAAATAATACTGTAAAAACATTGATATGGTTTCTGAGCCATATGATGTTTAAAATGATTAAAATATATTTATATACACATATACATTTGACTAAACGTACTCAACTGGTGTTTCTAAATACGCCTACCCCGTGTACCTGACCTAAGTCTAATGCGTGGGCGGGAATAGAAAGTTACAGTTTAAGTTAAGTTTGTTTTTGCCAAGTGAATAACTAAAGAATTCTCTAGGAGGGGTTATTCAGTTCTGTACCTGGAATTTAGGATGAATGAGGAATGGTATCTCTTTCTCTGCTCTCGATATTCCAGGCTGCCTGCGAGGGCTACCCGGAAGCGCCGGTGCTGGGTCTCTCGGCTTGAGATAGCAGCGCGTCTCTCAGCGCGTCAGGAAGGCGGGGCTGCTGCCTGCGGGGTCTGCTTCTGCTCTTGGCTTCGGCAAGTATGGCTGCTCCGTCTTGTCACCACGCGTGTGTTTTGCATAGGGCAAGATCGGCAATATTTATACCTCAAAGGTGCCGGGATTGACGTAAGGATGGACATAGGTACGTCAATAAAGATGTCATACGACTTGCTCGTTAGCACATTCTTTACTAAAGTTCTCTGTGAAATCAAAACAATGGCCGCACGGATTATCCAGGTTGTCATAGGTTTGATTTGTTATGAGAACGTCGTATGCCTTATCAGGGGCTGGAGGAATATCGCTTGTCTAATTAGATCTAAAGCGTTATGACCTAATCAGATAACACGTTCCTGTGCCGTAGTGTGACTGCGTCAGATAACGGTATCTGCATCATGGGGAATTTCTTGCCTCATGGGCTGACTGTTAGTTAACTAGCTAGGTAGTTTAACCAGAATAGGGTCAGGAATAGGGGGATCGATTCAGAACCTATAGAAATACACGACACCCACTCCACGCTAACTATGGTCATATCTACTAATCTATGCATAGTATAACATAGTACAACATACTATAGAGTATAGTGTATACCTTACCACCCCAAAATACATAAATGCATTTTGAAATTTTCAAATATACTGAAAAATTGCAGTCATATATATCGTATGCACTTAAGCTATGAATCAAATGCAAAAGTAAACACGCATTGTTATGCATTATTGTTTGTTGGTATATGATAAATACACATGAAATGGCTCTTAATATGGCTATACAGAAAAAAAGTCGAAACCATTTCATCACATAAAATATATTGTGAACATACCAGTGGGCAGCTAAAGTCTATATAAAGTCTATAAAGAATCTAAAAAAATAGAAATCTTAGTTCTCTAGGAATAGTTTCTTACTTTAAGCAGAAGATCAGTGTCCCGGGAAAAAATATATAGAAAAATATTTTAGGGGCTTGCTGAAAAAAGTTGCTGTCCGTGAACTGGATTGTAATTGTTCATGTGACTTTATTTTTAAAGTTGAAGGCCGAATTCAGGGAACGCCGTGTGCGAGTTTACTCAAAAGTCTCTATTTCTGTTCCGGAGAGAACATCATATCATTCAGGCTTTCGAAAAAACTGTCAACAGCTTCATGGGAAAGTTCCACTAAGTCGGAAATAGGGGTAACCATGCATTCGTGCGCATGATTGTCTCCATTGACATTCTGATTTGCATTGCTGACAGAAGGTCGTACCTGTTCGATGCTGCTTTCATCTTGAACTTCACTACTCTTCAATCGCAGTGGTGAAGATTCCAGGAATGCCGTCATCAGAATTGGCAGCCTTTGAGGGCAGCACAGTGCGTGAACCTTGGTAGGAACCAACAGTGTATCTGCATCCACTGGCGCATCCGATTGTAGCGTCAGACAGGTGTCTAACACGCATTCTTCTCCGCATAGCAGACACCTTAGTACAGGTAAAACACACCTTTGCCACATTGGTCGAAATGATAGAAACCAAGTCATGTTTAGGTCTCTAAGCCGGGAGAGTCCCAGGATTTTTGATATCCGGTCCCGGTATCCAATGGCTAGGATCGTATCTTCCATTGTCGTGAGATTTTGTTCTGTGACATGGGTTGCCATAACGAAAAATAAGGACTAGGAATAGGATTCCTGCAATTAGTCCTAGGATCAGGGGAAGTCCGCCAAAAATCGAATGGACGAAGTCTGGAAAAATACCCAGTATGGCTTTGAATGGTGTTAATGCCATCGAAAATACTGTCTTAAATACCTTTGAGACCCCTGTGGTATCAGAAACATTTAAGATTTCGCTCAGGATTTCCGCGAAATGTACGGGGGAATTGGTTGATAATAATGTATGTATCTCTGCAGTCGTCCTTGTGACTTGTAGATCATACGTTTCTTTAGATGACGTGAGCCTTGTAGGCGTCTGAAGAAGCACTGTTTTCATTCTGCTTAAAGTGTCTATTCGAATAGAAGTAATTTTCAGACCGGGCCATGCCCTTGCCTCCCTGTCTGGAAAGGAGCTGGGGAACAAAGAACGTCCACAGCACTTGACCTTCGCCGTCGTAGTGACGAGATAAGGAGTCCCGGGCATAAGACTACAGCATCTGCGGTCTACAATAAGAATGTAACTCCCATTATAGAGTCTTTGAAAGAATGGTTCTATTTCAGTTGCAGGTGCGCCTTGCTGGTGACATGAAAGGTTGTATGAATTCCCTTCACAGGCTCCGTGCAAACTAATACCGTTACACAGAAGCGTGCCGCTCAGTGACATAGCACAATTGTTGCCACTAAGAAACACTTTCTGTCCTTTGTTACTGACACATGCATGTGAATAGGGCAGGTTCCAAGTTGTTTTAAGGTACCCTTTTCCCAATTTCTCGTACATGCCAGCCTGTATATATTTTTGGCAGTATTGAAACCTGAAGGTTGAGATTGGAATATTTATGATTCCGTGGATTATCCATTCACTGACAGGTCGTTCTGACATTGTCATTGGTAATCTTTCTAGTTTTTCAATGCTCAAGATTGTATAATCAGCACCCTTCTGCGCCATACCGATTTGTCTATCAGTAAGGTTAAAGATTTGGAATAGTGACGTTGTGTTGATTAAACGCCAAGGCACATAGCCTGAACGCAGATTTTGTAACGTCCAGCCAAGCTGTACAATAGAACGCAATTGTGACTGACCATGTTGTAATAATAGTAAGTCTTGCGATAATATATTGATTGCTGAAGACACAATGCTGTCCAATGAAAAAATTCTGGAGGACAGAGTCATTAACCCATTGTCCACTACAGAAAGTGATTTTTCCAAATTAATACGGTCAATTTCCCGTATTCTTTCTGCTGTCTCAATTTGAGTAACCTTCCAGGCCTCATTGTATGCTGCATATACAGAGGCTGCTATGAAACGCTTTTGACGCTGTTTGCGTGGTCCCATTATGAAATCACGCAAGTCAGCACCATCAGTAAGTAAAGTTAGGTGTTGCTTAATTTTAGGCAGTGTGGAAGTTTGTAGCCATTAAGGCATAATTTGCCCACACTGTAGGTTGTTATTATCCCTGGGTGATGTCTTTGGGGATATCTAGGGTCTGGCCTGGTCATTTTGAAACCCTGTGTTTTATTCAGGAATCTATCTTGACAGTGATTTGTATCTGTGGGCCAGATCAACCATTGTTTCCAATCAGGATGTGTTCTGTTTTGGTTAAGTATATGGTTTATGTCTATTCCTTCATCTGTATCAGAGTTATTGCTAAACATTGTTGGCTTTGGAATAGATAGGTTATTTAAATCTTTGATTTTTGCTAGGCCAAGACAGGTGGTTTGTTGGACGGTGTCATTTAAAAATATCATTTGTTCTGGGATCATGCAGGCTCTAAACAAAGCTTCTATACCCTGTACTTGCCATTCTTTTGTACCCCAAACA
Source organism: Lissotriton helveticus (assembly GCF_964261635.1). Classification (NCBI taxonomy): domain Eukaryota; kingdom Metazoa; phylum Chordata; class Amphibia; order Caudata; family Salamandridae; genus Lissotriton; species Lissotriton helveticus. The sequence continues at coordinate 658,215,873 of NC_136072.1, forward strand.
CTTTTCAAATCAACATGTTTGTCCCAATAATCAAATCCAAAAGTATTCATTTTTTCAAAGAAAGAATCCGAATATATCAATTTTGTGTTGGTTATCATGGTTTTCATCCCTGTCTTGTTTGACAATTTGTAATAAAATGTTTCAGCATTAGTTATGTTAAAACCTGAAAAATATGAATATTTGTCATATACGGTTCTAGAGCTCCCTTTTGGAGGTGTAGCACAATGTTCCCATTGATTATAATTTAAAACATTTCTAGGTTGTGCAGATTTATGCAAGAAATGGTTACCATAGTGGTTATAGCAATACATACTATCATAATTTGTAGAACCTTGCAAATAATCATGTTTTGTAAATTTAGCAGACATTACTAAGTCAGACATCATATTGTTAATACTTTCAAAGTCCCAATCATCAGCAAATGAGTTTGGTTTTGCAAAGTCACTCAAAGAGATCTTGATTTGGTGTGGATATTTCAGGATCTCGACCGGACCATAAATTTCATAGTCAGTGTTGTCCCAGGCTACCCCACCAGGTATTGGAATTGCTGTGAAGTTGGCTGAAGAAAGTTCTGAAGAAAGTTCTCGTTTCTCGACGTGTGAAGATGTGTGTGGTTTGAGGACCAAGTTGATGTTCTGACTTGCTGTGTCCATTTTAGCATATTTTCCCTCAATGAAGCGTCCCAAAGTAAATACCATGATGAGCCAAAGTATGAGGATAAATGCACCAAAACCCACCCAAAATTCAATCCATGGAGAAATCAGATATGTTTCTTTTAGTTGTTTCAAAAGTTCCTTCGCTTTGTCTTTAAAGGATTTTGATGATGGCTGTGTCTTTTGTTCGCTGAAACCGTCAGAGGAATCATCGAAGTTGATGAAGTAACCGGATGCAGTTCTGTCAATTGTTCCAATTGGTTCAGGATTTTTGTTTCTTGCATTTTCACTTGGTACTTCTGTATAGATTGGTGTGTCTCTACTAAATGTCTTTATTTGGGTTTTCAGAGGTCTAAGTTCTATTGCATTGTTGCATAGTCCTTGTTGTTCTTCTGTAGGCGTTTCGAATGTGATGAGCCTCTTTGATAGGACCTCTGTACTGGTAGCAAACCTTGGTGTTCTGCTACTTATTGGGAGTCCACTTGGCCTACTGTTTGTTATCGGCCACATGTTGTGGTTTTACCAGGTCGATGGATACAACTCGGTTCTCCTTTTTTCCAGCAAGTGGCGGTAGTACAACTGATCTTGTCCCGTTGACAGACAATACAAGAACTGCTTTTCTGTAAGAATGCCCAAATACCTTCTTTACCGCGATCTTTTCCCTGACTAGATCCCCGACTTTTGGAATCCAGACAGGTCTTGCTGGGACAGGTGGTGATTCTTCAGTGGTTGTTGGCTGTTGTTTCAACTGTATGTTGCTCAGGTCTTTTCTTGTTTTGTTTAAGTCCTGCAAAATAGCCAAACGGTCTTTGACATCAAAGGTTTTTTCTATTACCACTGAAGTCTGACTATCAAGGTCAGAGATCAACATCCTAGTTCCGAATAATAATTCGTACGGACTGAATCCCTTCAGAGAATTTCTTGGCAAGTTATTTAGACTACGTTGGACACTTATTAGATGTTTGACCCACCCAGCTCCCGAACCTAATATCCTTTCTATTATAGATTGCTTTCTGCCTTGGTTTTTTCTTTACACCGTCCCATACCCTCAGGAAGGAAGTGAGAAGATTCCCGCTGGGCTGTGCTCATTTGGCCATGTTTCCCCCCCAGGCTGGTTTGCTTGAGTGAAAAAAATGGTCGAACGTAGCATGCTCTTAGCGTATATGCCATTTAGACTCGCAAATCTTGTATAACAGTCCGGACGTCAGCCGAGTGCTGTGGATCTACATTATAAGTGGGAACTAGCCTGTATATGTTAATCGCAAGCCATTCTTTTTAGTGGAGATGTTATCTGCCTTGATACGACTAGGTATTAAACTGCTTCTCTCCCCACTGCGATCTCTGTTGCAGTTTGGGCAGTTTTTTACAAACATGGTGTAGTGCAGGCTCATGCCTGGCCACCAGTACCGTGATTGTAATTCTTCCAGAGAATCTTTTAATTTAAGGTGTCTGTGACCCTCGCCCATGTGTGCGTCTGCGATTAACAAGTTTCTCCTGTCCATGTTTGGAATCACTCTATCCCCCACTCCAGGGATTCGAGCAAAAGGGACGGAGTTTGCATCGATTATGTATGTATAATTGAGTGGATAGTTGATCGGTAACGCTGAGCAGTCGCCTTTTGATGACGTTTTCACCGCCAGCAATGTTTCGCCGTCAATGTATTTTAATGTACGCTTTTTTCGATCTACGGGAGCCGATTTAGTGGCTGCCGCTGCGGCTGTCTCAGCCAATGAATTCCCCACAACGTGAACGCCATCACGTTGATGACTCAGTGAGTGAGTCACGTGAGTCTTTGGTAGTTCTTTCTTCAAAAGAGCTACTTGTTCCCAGAGAAGTCTCTGCTTTATTGGTGCACCTGTGTCATCTTTGTAACCGTTCTGAATCCATGTCTGCAAATCCTTGTTATATGCTTTGACGCAGAAATATGAATCTGACACTATAAGTGTCGGGAATTCGCGATCCGCATTATCTAGCGCCATTTTCAAAGCTAATATTTCAGTTTGTAGTTCTGAATTAGTTTCTACTGAGTGTGATTTTGTTAATAGAGGTCTTAGTTTACCTCCGCGCCACACTTCTTTTGTAATCTCACATGTGGGGTTGTATGCTTGTTCTCCCCAAACGGAGGGTTGAGCATGTCCGTCTGTATAGATTACACAGGCGTAATGTCGTAGAGGCAGAATGTCGATTGGCAGAGGATACGTCTTTTCATATTTTAGATTTTTCAATTCTTCTAGTTCTTAAAAGACTGTCAACCAGGCAATACTTGATAATTCATATCCTCCGTACTGGATTTTCAGATGGGCAATTCTGGATTTTTTGAAGTTGAATTTGTAACCCTCTGCAGCGAAACCAAGTATTATGGTGTTCACTCTTTTCAAGTGAGTTTCCAAGTCATCATCTGTTAAGTAAATGTCATTGACATAAGATAATGCTTCATCATCATATTGTTGTAGTAATTCTGTTACTCTCGCTGAGAATACCCCCGGGCTATTCTTGTACCCCTGGGCTAACCGACAGAATTGTTTTTGAGTGCCATTTACTGAGAAAGCTGTTAAATATCTGCTCTCTGGTGCTATGTTTTGACAAAAGAATCCATTGGAGATGTCCAAGGTTGTTTTGTATTTTTTGCGCACTATGTTATTCATTAGTGCAGCACTGTGTGAGTTTTGCACTGCAAAAGTTTTGCAACATGTGTTAAGGTGTCGGTAATCCAAAACTAGACGGTACGAATTGTCTGGTTTGGAGACCGGAAACAAAGGATTGTTCATTTGTGAGGTGCAAGTTTCAATCACCCCTTGGTATTCTAGCTGATCTAGTATTTCATTTACTTGTTTTTTAGCTTCTTGCTTAATTGGGTACTGCCTTTGTGCAGTTGGTTGTGATTTTAACTGGACTTTGTGAGGAGGAGAATCCTCATCCCATCCTACGTGATTTTTATATAAAGCAGGTGCTAAGGCCACTGCCCACTTTCTAGCAAGTGTGTATTTTTTATGAATCGGTATTTGATTCGAGAAGGCAGGCATAATTACTTCTTCGCCATGAGGGCACTCCCTGACAAACTCCGGTGGCCAGTCTTTTTCAGCTAGAAGGATGTCATAGCCCTTGGATAGGTTATCCCAAAATAGTCCCCTTATTTTCCTAGTCTTATCTCCCTCTATACGTAATGTTATCTCGTATATTTTGTGGGGCTTGCTAACTCTGGTATCTGCAGTTTCCACTTGAAGGTATTCATTCGTGTCCACTGTCTCCAGATGATTCATAAGGACTTTGCGAGCTATGCTCACCTCTGCTGCGCTGTCTAGCATTGTCTGAGCCCACTCTCCGTTTTTCAATTGTGTCCTCAGTATTCTCGGCATTGTTAACTACCTTGATACTGGCTACCTTCTTTTTTGGAAATTGTGATTTCTTTTTCAGTTGAGCAGGTTCCTTGTCTTTGGACTTGGCGTGCTCTTCTGATCGTCCTCTTCTTTCCGATTTCTGCGAGGAATTCTGAAAAGATTGAGAGGGACGTGTATCAATGTCTTGATATCTATCAGGTTTTTTAATATTATCCCTATTTCTAAGGTTATATCTATTCCCAGAGGGTTCACTCTGAGGTGACCTTTGTCTGGACTGGAATTTCTTTTCTTTAGGATTGGATTGTTTGTTCCCATCCCAGTTCTTTTTTGGTGAATTATTATTATTATTAAAAAACATTTTTTCTGGACTTGTAGTCAGTTGCGGTTTTACTGGTATTCCACCTAGACTATCTCTGCCTAGTTCTTCATAGGATTTTTCTATGATTCTGGCAATTTCAGCTGGTTGGTCTGCTATATCTGTCTCTTTTAACCTCTGGCGGATCGCCACGTTTGCTGCTTCACCCTTTATGTTGGCTAGTAATATAGCCGAGACCTGCTTGAAGTCTTTCAGTAATTTCATACCAAGAGTTAAAGCAGGTTCTGGACCATATTCATCTTGAATTTGTTTTAGCACATCTGGTATTACCGAAATGGATGGAACACCGTGCGTTTTTGTGTAGATGGAAGCAAAGACTGTACCCCAAGTGTCACAGTCCTCAATGTGTGGTGCGATTCCCATTGGGAGACATATAGTCAGAATCCTGTGTTTCTCTAGCGGGGTGGTGTCAGGAAACACCGCCTCTATTTCGGTGATTTTCTGTGCCAACCAGAATGGTATCTGTTCCCTTTTAGCTGGAACCTTACCTAGGCAGGATTGGATGTTCTGTGGTGTAATTTTATTTGTGTTCCCCTGGTGAGAGGTCAGCTGTGGTAGTTTAATCGCTGGCTGAATTGTAGAAGTCCGCATTACATACTGAACTAATTGTCTGTGAATTTTTAGTAGTTGTTTTAGCTGTATTAATAGCTCTGGTGCAGTCATCTCGTCGATGTCTGGATGTGGTGTGTATCCGGCTAAGACCGGCCACGTTGCTCCTGGTCTTCCTAAAGGACCGAGCCTTGTAATGTGATTATTATGTTTTAGGGCGCCATCAAATAAGAGCAAATGCTCTTGGAATTTGAGTGGTACTTCCACCTCCTCGAAAGGAGTGTACGTTTCAGGAGGTTCCTCTACTTTGTAATAGTGGAAGTACTTTGTTACAGCATTTGCTGCTGGAAAATGTATCCATGTATAGTATACCTCTGTCTGCCGATATTCGTGTGCCTCAATTACGAATATGACTGTGCCACCTCTAGGTGTCAGTCCATTTTCTATAAGTTTTAAGGTTATAGATCTCCTTTTGGCGACCTGGATGAGTATTATATCCGGGTCTGCTGCTTGCATGGTAGCATCAGCATCTGCTATTTCAGTAGCTAATCTAATTGCCTCTCTTTCTCCATCACTGTCTCCCATTTTACTGACAGGATGGTATTATTTTTATTTGCAGATCAGGTTTCTTTATGGAAACAGAGATTAGATGCACAATATTCTGGAACTGTTTTATCCTTCAACGTTGACTAGACCAAGAACCGTACATAGGAGTTCCCTCCTGCGAGGTTTTGGAGGATATAATAACCTTTCACCCACTCCAGACGTCTTTGGAGTATTTGGGAAAAGGGGTCTGAGTGAGAAAGCACGACTGAGTTACTCTAAATATCTTACGTTAGTTTTATCGCCCTTTCCAAACACGTTGGGCGCCATGTAGTGTAGTTCCTATTTTCCCAATAGGCTCTGCGCATTGGAATAGTACCTACAGCCGTAAAGGCCTAGGCCAGACGTTAACTAGGTCTACTACTGTCGATACTAGACTTAATTTTTGGGTTTGCCAGCTAAGCTCAGAGTTCGCTAGAAACTTTCTCGAATGTTCAAGGAAGGATTAACTTCCCTGATTAGACAAGAAGGGATTTAGTTTCTGACAACCATAGAACATGACAACTTTGCTCTCCCCTAATCAAGAGTCAATCTCAAGAGTCGTGTGAGCACAAGGCAATTATTTTACTCAGTCAGTACGTGCATTCTTAGTCTCATCAGAATGTAGAGAAAAGGAAGAGACGGGCGTGTTCAATAAAAGATGTTATTTATTGATCAGTCTCTTTTCTCGTACAAGAGAAATGGATCGATATTATTGCGATACTTATAGTTAAGTAAAGTGCATACATTAGAAGCAATAGTATAAAATAATACTGTAAAAACATTGATATGGTTTCTGAGCCATATGATGTTTAAAATGATTAAAATATATTTATATACACATATACATTTGACTAAACGTACTCAACTGGTGTTTCTAAATACGCCTACCCCGTGTACCTGACCTAAGTCTAATGCGTGGGCGGGAATAGAAAGTTACAGTTTAAGTTAAGTTTGTTTTTGCCAAGTGAATAACTAAAGAATTCTCTAGGAGGGGTTATTCAGTTCTGTACCTGGAATTTAGGATGAATGAGGAATGGTATCTCTTTCTCTGCTCTCGATATTCCAGGCTGCCTGCGAGGGCTACCCGGAAGCGCCGGTGCTGGGTCTCTCGGCTTGAGATAGCAGCGCGTCTCTCAGCGCGTCAGGAAGGCGGGGCTGCTGCCTGCGGGGTCTGCTTCTGCTCTTGGCTTCGGCAAGTATGGCTGCTCCGTCTTGTCACCACGCGTGTGTTTTGCATAGGGCAAGATCGGCAATATTTATACCTTAAAGGTGCCGGGATTGACGTAAGGATGGACATAGGTACGTCAATAAAGATGTCATACGACTTGCTCGTTAGCACATTCTTTACTAAAGTTCTCTGTGAAATCAAAACAATGGCCGCACGGATTATCCAGGTTGTCATAGGTTTGATTTGTTATGAGAACGTCGTATGCCTTATCAGGGGCTGGAGGAATATCGCTTGTCTAATTAGATCTCAAGCGTTATGACCTAATCAGATAACACGTTCCTGTGCCGTAGTGTGACTGCGTCAGATAACGGTATCTGCATCATGGGGAATTTCTTGCCTCATGGGCTGACTGTTAGTTAACTAGCTAGGTAGTTTAACCAGAATAGGGTCAGGAATAGGGGGATCGATTCAGAACCTATAGAAATACACGACATAACGGTTCTACATAGGGGACCTTCTTACCTACTAGCTGACTTCTGTCTCTTCGGCACTAACCGCTCAGTTCCATATCTTAATCCCTGTACTTGATGTACATAAACATCTCCTCAGGCACAGTAGATTTATTCTGTACAAAGGTCACCATTACTGTTTTCATCCATGGTTTTAGTGAGAGAATGGGTTTGCTTTGGGAGAGTAGGAAGTGGTGGCGCTCTGAGCAGCGTGATCTTGTTGCTGAGATAGTTGTGCGGTAGGCACGCAGTGCAGAACAGGACAGGGGAACACAAACCCAATAGGAAAAAACAACCCCTGAAATGGTGTAGGGAGGCCTAGACCAAATGGAAGAAGAACAGATCCTGTGCACACGCAAATGTAGTATGTAGTCCTAGTGTAAGGACTAGAAATTTTACTGAGAGAAAATTGTTGCTTCAAAGTTCAAAAGAACGTCAGATACCAAGGTTCATGTGAATAAAGTTTTTTATAAGTCAAGTAATGGTCAGTACTGAAAAATAGTAGCAAACCGACACGTGTTTCGTCACACCGTGAAGGAGATATGACTCATCAGGGCTGAAAGGCTACAGTTGTGACGGGATCGATGAGGCACGGAACGGTGGAAAGCTAGTCACGTCCGTGCGCACTGTGAGCAAAACGCCAGAGAGCTGATGAGCTAACAGGCGTGGAGGGCCGGGGCGGGATACGTACCGGGGTTTAGTAGGCTGCCTGAGTCAAGGGAGAAGCGCACCCGATACGTGCGTCTTTAGGTCGTGCGAGTTCCGGGCAATGGATCGGGTAAGCCATAGTACCGCTGCCCACTGGATGCTGTTGCTGGGGCTGCAGAACGCTTTCCTTGTGTCTGCCTCAGAGTTACTTCAATGTCTATGCGTAGACATGGGTGAGGGGCCAGGCCAGTCTCGAGCAGTGGGGGAAAACAGTGGTGGGCACGCACCACAAAGAAGCGGGGGGAGGGAGCAGGGCAGTGAGGCGAAAGAGTGCTAGTATGGGCTTTACAAAGGCGGGACATGTTCCCGCCTTTGCCTAATCTCATGATTTTTTTTTCTAAAACACGCGAAAGCCAATCCCTGACGGCGAAAGCTGATCCCACACACGAGTGTGTGATCAGCTTTGAAAAATCCCATACAAAAGGGCTCTCGCTGCGCGGGCAGTGCTGCGCATTACAACGAAGGCACGAGCCGTGCTGCACACAGCAACACAGGTGCGAGCCCTAAAACAACTGAGAAAGGAAAAGTTGTCAAATTAAGATGGTAAATTTAAGGGTACATAGTATAAAAAACAAATACTCATCTATTTTGCTACAGATGTGGGAGTGAGGGACATTTGTCCGACTCTTAAAACTGACCTGCTTTTGGAAAAAAAAAAATGCAATAAGACAGGGTATGTAGGACTGCGTACGCCTAAATCGCTGCGTCACCTTTTTGTATCCAGGCTGCTGAACCCCATCTACTCCCTCCGCTGCGCTCCCAGGCTTCACTGCTCACCTTTTCGTGGACGGGGCACTCTCTACATCATGCAGTCCCTCTCTGCAACTAAGAAGTCTCACACTTGGTGATGAGTCTTCATATTGCTAAGGCAAAGGACATACTCGTGCACCCATCATCATCGCAGGTTGCTCACCTGCTCAGTCCTTGCGGTGACACTAACTCAGTGACCAAAGAGGGCACGCACGTGGTGGTGGGACCCCTGTTCGATGGTTCAGGCCTACATGAGATATCCGGACCACCAGGACGGGCCATCACAGTGCATGCGATGAGAGCAACTCTAAAATTTTGTAGAGCACGTGCGCCCAGTCTTTTTTATTGGTAGGGTCACGTGTCTTGTGACGCCTGTGCTGGATTGATGTGGTGTGGGTGTATACCAGCCATGAGAGAGTGTCTGTGGCATTCTGACAACTAGACCTGTGACCAACCGATCACTACAATGAAAATATGGGCTATGTAGCGTTGTTGTCCTTTCCTGTAAGCGTAAGCAGAGTCAGCTGGCCTGGCTTATGCCAGTGCTTTGTGAGGCTGTGAAGAATGACTCTGGAGGTATGGGCTAGGCTCCGTCGTGAGCTATATGTGAAATCATCTAATTCAGGTGTCTGTGTTGTAGTGCTGCCATCACCCGGGTCGCAAGCGCAAATGTGTCATTATGTGAGTGAAGTCTCACAACATGGCCAACATGGAAGGTACGGGAATCACTGACCCTATATTCATCCATAGTTCCACACAGGAAAGATGATGAACATGACGCATTTCTGTGGATATGAATGTTTATTACACATTCAGGGGAGTGTTGTAGCTGTAGCAATACAGGGCCATAAAAAGTTCAGGTTGCAGTTTCTGGCACATGAAGGGAAGCTAATTAGAGCGAAGCTCGTGGTCGGAGTTAGGCTGCGCCAACATATGTACTTATGTGGTCAGTCGGCTACACTGTCGAATTTGGTGCTGGAAACCAGGGTTCGAGCCTCGGGGTCGCGTCCACATCCTGTGATTGTGAGCAAATCACGTAATCTCCGCATGCCTGAAAGTGTAATGTAAATACGGTGCTCATGTAAAACGCCGAAATACTATAATAATTTGAGTTTGTGCTATATAAATATGCGACAAAACAAAAACAAACTCCGGCAATCCGACTAACTTATAAATTTACTATACACTTTGCTTGCAGTACTCTAATGATTCAGTACCTACGCTCATACTTATAGAATGAGCGAGAGAAAGTTACATAACCAAAGTTTTTCCTACTTCCAGAGGTAACATGGTTGTATACGTTGTTTACAGCACAATGTAATGTGGTAGGGTCCAGGGGCAGCATCTTGCAAACATAATGAACTCACAGACACAGATAGATAGTTGAACTGGGTACGGGCACGTACGCTCGACTCCTTTTTATTACCAGGTTCACAAGTCCAGTGATGTCTGTGCTGGGTGAATGTGGGGTGAGTGTAAGCCAGCCCTCCGGGAATGGTTGGTGTTGGTAACAAGTACAATAGTAATCATCAAATCATAAACAGATATTCCATAATAAAGGGTTTATAACTTGTGCAGCAATAAGGTAGGAGCACTACATGTGAAATAATACACAAAAGATTCTATAGTAAAGGGTCCATTACTTATGGTGCACTGAGGTAGGGGGGGCAGGTCTGAAGTTATACACAAAACATTCTATCATAAAGGGTCCATGAGTTGTGGTGCAATGAAATAGGGGCTATCAGAAGCATTCAGCATCTGCGGAGCCAGCTATGATACGTGATCCGGGCGGGCCGCACTGGGAGCATTGTCTGTTGCCTACTGGACTGCATCATCTGCAATCGCGATTTGAACAAAAGATGAAACATGTATGCAATACATTGTCGAAACATGTAGGTTTCAGGGACATTATAGTTCAAATTGTGAGCTGTACTGTCCGCGGTGTAGACTGCCATTCACTGTTCGTTTGGACTTGCAAGATGAATTTGGTTATTGTACTAAAGCTATAACTGATATAAGTTTTTGTAAGGAAGGATACTAAAAGGATATTGTGTAGGTTTGTGGGACCTTATACTTAGTTGCGTACTGTACTCTGCAATTAATGAATGAAGAGTCAATTTATTTATGAGCCCTGATGACCTTAGTGTAGGCAGGTGGCAGCGGTCAGCACGGGCAGATGGCCACGTAACGTTGAGTAGAGCTGCACAGTATTGGCAATTCAGCGTATGTGCAGCCAGCAATGATAAGTGGTACAATGAGTTAGTGGCATCTGAAACAACTCGCTTGTGTGGAGCCAGCAATGATGTGTGGTCCTGGCAGGCCGCACTGGAAGCAATGTCTTTTGCCTACTGAATTCTGCCTTAAGAAGGCCACCTGGTCATTATTTATGGTGCACTGAGTTAGTAGTACTTTTGGCGCTCAGCGTGTGCGCAACCTGCGATGATGCACGGTCGGGGCGGGCCGCACTGTGAGCATTGTCTGTTGCCTACTGACTGCATCATCTGTAATCGCGATTCGAACCAAAGATGAAAAATGTATGGAATTCATTGTCGAAATATGTAGGTTTCAGGGACATTAAAGTTCACATTGTGAGTTGTGCTGTCCGCAGTGTAGACTACCATTCAGTGTTCCTTTGGACTTGATAGATGAATTTGGTTATTGTACTAAACCTATAACTAAAATAAAACAAGTTCTTGAAGCAAGGATATTAACAGGATATTGTGTACGTTTGAGGGACGTTATACTTAATTACGTATTGCAATTAATGAATGAAGAGTCAATTTAATTGTGAGCCCTGATGACCGCAGTGTAGGCAGGAGGCACGTAACGTTGAGTAGAGTTGCACAGTATTGGCAGTTCAGAGTGTGTGAAGCCAGCGATGATAAGTGGTGCACTGAGTTAGTGGCGCCTGAAGCAACCAGCTTGTGTGGAGCCTGCGATGATGCGTGCTCCAGGCCGGCTGCACTGGTAGCAATGTCTATTGCCTCAGAATTCTGCCCCAAAAAGGCCACGTGGGGATGACTTATGGTGCACTGAGTTAGTGGTACCTCTGGCGCTCAGCGCGTGCGCACCCTGTGATGATGCATGGTCCGGGCGGGCCGCACTGGGAGCAATGTCTTCTGTCAAATTAATTCTGCCTTAATAAGGCCACGTAGCAATGACTTATGGTGCAGTGAGTTAGTGGCACCTGAAGAACTCAACGTGTGTGCACCCTGCTATGATGCGTGGTCCGGGCGGGCTGCACTGGTACAATGTTTCTTGCCTACTGGACTGCGTCATCAGCAATCGCCACTCCACCAGAATTGTGAGCCCTGCTGTCCACAGTGGAGATCGAAGGCAGTAGTCAGCACAGCCATTGAGGAATGCTTTTTTGTCACATACTTTAACAAAATCTGAGGACATAGAGTACATTTGTTTCTGCATTAAATAAATCAAGGCTGAATTCAATGTTGTCCGTAGTGTAGATACAAATCTGAATTCAAGTTGTGAACCCTGCTGTCCGCAGTGTAGATCGAAGGCAGTAGTTGATATAGACATAAGTCTTTGGTGCTGTGCGCTAGGTTCGCAGGGGGACTGTGTCGAGGAGGCCCTTGGTCATGGCAGCAGTCATGTGACAGGGTGAGAGCCATAGCTCTGGTAGACTCTTTTTTCCTCACACAAGTGAACCAGGCCCAGGGCGTGGCCTATGTATTTATACTCTTAAGATGGACTTGCATACGTTGGACCAGCCCACTCTGCTTCCGCTTCAAGGGGGGGGGGACAACACAGCTACATGACCGAGATATTCCCCAGTGTCTGAGATAATATGGTTGCATCCACTGTACAGTACACTATACGTATCAATACTATATCTCCACTTAGAAAGGTTTGTTGTTTGTATAGTGAGTTGTGTACAGCACATCACTGGTACACTTGGGATTGTGTGAATTATTGTTGTTGTGCGAGTTGCCTCCCTTATACATAGTTGGTTGCCACATCTCCGAGCATTCAGCTATTGTGCGGTTGAGGGAATATGGTATTTTGGGAAGGTCCGTTGTCCTGTTTTGCGCTGCCTCAGAGGTAGTAGGGCGAGAGTGGTCCGGGGGGTGGTTGTGGTGGTGCTGAGTGTTGTGACTTTGTTGGGTGTCGGAGCTGCATGATTAGTACCTCTATCACATATTCGTCTTTAGATATAGGTGTGAGTTGGGTCTAATTCATGCAGTAGATAGTCGACCTTCTTAAACCAGTTAAATGTTGATGTTAATTTGTTACTGGTAAGTGGGGCTATCGCCTGTTTCTAGGTAGCATTGCAGATTTGGCTGATTGTAGAAAATATGGGGAAGTGGTGTTTTCGTGTTTTTTTTCCACGGGAACGCCTAGTTTGTATATCATTAGCTCTAGTTGTGGTTCTGGTTTGAGGCAATTTTGTTGGCGGAAGGTATCAATGGATGAGTGGTGATATTTGCAGTTTTTACCAGGGGTGTTATAGTTAGCTGGACATTTCACTCGTACAAAATCATTGAAATTCCTCCATTATGCCCCTCCTCGCCTCTGCTCTTTGCGCTGTATCTGGAGCCGCTACTGCGGCGATTTGAAAGTAACCCTGCGATTCCACCGATGAGGGCAAATAATTGCATTGTGAAGACTTTGGCTTACGCAGACGATGTAGCCATATTGACCTCGAATCCTTCCCTAGCTATAAAGGAGGTGGAAGTGGAGGCCCAGGCGTTTGGGCATATATCTGGGTATAGTTTGAATAGATCTAAGACCCAGATAATAAAGAACGTACACTCTGTCTGTGATGATAGTAGGGTGGTTAGCTCTGCAGTATATCTAGGGGTGTCACTATCTGCTGATTTGGACGTGGTGGTCGAGAGTAATATGGCTCCATTAATTTCTAGGGTAAAGGGAGACTTGGAGAGGATGAACAATCTCCATCTTTCTCTCATGGGCTGCACTAATGTGATTAAAATGTTGATCCTGCCTAAATTTCTTTATTTTTTTAGATCCATCCCCTTAGTTTTTGAAGCCAAATGGTTCAATATAATAGAGGGCGTACTGAATAGGTTCATTTGGGCCCACAGGAGGACTCGGCGGGCTTACAGATTCATTTCTCTCCCTAGAGAGAGAGGGGGTTGGGAGGCTCCTGACTTCAGGCTTTATCATATGGCTGCAGCATTACAGTACATGCAGGGATTAATTGGGGGAGGGGGTCTGGAGCAAAGAGTTACGACCATGTCCACGGAGGTATATTCAGTAGTTTTGGGGGCGGAGGCATAAAATTGTTTTTTAAATAGAGTGGAGTTTGGATACTATAAAAGGACAAGATTGAAGACAGTCGTGGCAGCAGTGAAAATTTGGAATGCCCTTTTAAAAAAGGCAGGATTAGGAAGATATAACAGATATGTCCGGTTGTATAAGAACAAATCCTTCCCTGCGGCAGTGTTTGCTGATTTAACAATGGCTGGTTGGGCACAAACAGGGATAATACAGATTGGGGATTTAATGGATGAAGAGGGGATAGCTCAGTTTTCAGACCTTACCTCCAAGTATGGTATTGATAGAAGGGATTTTTTAAATGTTTACAGGTAAGGAGTTTCCTTAGTAATTAGCAGGGTGGCTTAGCCGGGTTTGGCAGAAATGAAATACTGGAGAAGATAAAATTAGGAGGGGATTGCACGATTAGATCCTTTTACGCAAGCCTTGCAATAGGTAAGATGGATGATATTAACAAATTTAGTAACAAGTGGGCTGAAAAACTGGGTGGAGAGCCTGGATGCTTCCAGGATTCTCTGGACTTGGGTCGTACCATCTTGTGCTCAGCACCCCTACAGTCTCAGCACTATAAAACCCTGTTCTCATTGTACCACACCCCAGCCAGGATAGCTAAGTGGGGGGGATCCACTGGTATCACTTGCCCTTGATGCAATTCAGAGGAGGCAGATATTGTCCATATGTTCGCTCTCTGCCCCCAGCTACATACTTTGATTAAAGATATAGAGGACTTTCTCGGTAGGACGTTAGGGTTATATTCACGTTTGACACCTATGCTGATATTGTTGGGGAGAGGCCCAGAGGGAGAAACTGCACAGAAGGAATTTATGTTTATGGCAACGGCAGTGTTTAGGTTGACAATAGCAAGAGCATGGCTGGATAAGAATCCCCCGGTTATGCAAACTTGGCTGGCGAACTTATTAGCCACGTACAACCTTGAGAAGGCAATTTATGCACGGAAGGGAAAAAGGGGAAGAAGGCTAGGCTTAAAAATTTGGGAGCCAATAGCGAAATGGAAGGAGACTATGGCATTATAGGGTAGTTTATGTGAAATGTAACATGAATTATAAGGTGTATGAAGAGTATGAAAATGTTTGGTAGTTCCAAAAAGTTTAAAGCTTGTGAAAAGTCGTCAAACTGGATATTGTAAATCGTAAATGTAAATGGTTAAATGTATAATATATACAATGCGTGTACTCGGAAAAATAAAAATATATATAAAAAAAAGAAATTCCTCCATTATTGTTAGTTGTACTAACTATAACTTGGGCGCCTGCAATCCACTGATGATGATGTCACATAATACATCATTCATGACATGGTCAGTGACATCACTAATGGCATGATGCCATCGCAAATGACATCACTGATGCCATCACTGATGACATCATCCATGTGACAATCTGATACACCTTATCATACATTAGTATAATCTTTCAACACTCATCATAAAATATGGAGTAACATATTTGAAACCATTGACACACCAATACAAGTTTCTAAAAACCCACTCATTTATTCCTACATCTACACACACATCTAAACACTTACCTATAAATTCACTCATACATGTTGACAAAGATAAATAGAACACTATTAAATACACTTATACACCTATATCGACATTACACACCAGCACACATCCTATTCACTTATGCGGTCATCCTACTCCCTTATGCAAACAATTGATTATACTTACATTTACTCAGCTACACACTTATACAAACACCACTTTATTTATTCATATAGATAATAACTCATACTTAGGGGCCGATTCTGATTCGGTAAACTTATCCGTATGAGGAATCGAATCCGTAGCCCTTTCCGTATGAATCATACAATTCCGTCCGAATCGTGTAGTATGATTCGTAGGAAAAATATACGACCGAATAGTTGCGTACTGTACGAAAAGCAAAGGGAAAATCCGTACGATACGGACCCTCAAAGTGAACCGTACGAATCGTAAACATGCTGTACGACCCAACAAGTACGATCCGGACCGGGGAATGAGAAAGCGATTTGTACGGAAAACGTTGTATGAGCAATTCATACGGAGAGCCAAACATTCACATACGCACCGTACCCCTGCAATCATGGCGTGTACGCACAGTACCCCTATGCACGTACCCCTACGCACTGTACACCTATGCACCGTACCCCTACGCACCATGCCCCTATGCACCATACACATATGCACCGTACCCCTACGCACCGTACACCTATGCACCGTACCCCTATGCACTGTACCCCTATGCACCGTACCCCTGTGCACCGTACCCCTGCAATCATGGGGTGTACGCTCCGTACCCAGGGGGTCCGTTTCGTACGCGGTTCAATTAGAAATATGCTTTTCCGGACGTTTTGAGTGCCCGCAGAACAAAGAGTCATACGGAGTGTTGACAAGACGAATCATACTTGCTGGGTCGAAAAATGCTGCTTCAATCCGTACGGACGTTGCGTACTGCGTGTTCCGAATGAGATTTGTATGGATTTGTAAGTCATATGGTCTTTCGTACAATTCGTACGGAGATCTGCTTTGGGTCCGAATCGTACTTCATCGTACGTAGAGAGACGTTTAAGGGTACGATTCGTACCCGAAATATGCTCTGTATGGCGATTTGTAAGGGATTTTACCGAATCGGAATCGGCCCCTCAGTGTTTTATAAAATCACTATTACAAGTATACAGTTTTCCATACAGTCACTCATACAATCACTGAGTCTTATGTATACTTATTTATATACAACAACTGTCACATACACTGCCTTTTATATTTCTACTTTCTTGGACATGTATCATTGAGAAATATATTTACTCATCACCACACCCATAAAGAGATTCACTCACCCAAACAACTGTTTCCACATGCAGTCTTAACCTCATATACCTACTAAATCAACTATTTACACATCTTTGGACGGTCACATACCTCCTACCCAACCAAACACACATTCACTCTCCCATACAAATGCTCACTTAACGAATTAATAACTAATGTAGACTTTCACATAGCTAGTAACCAACTTATGCAGTAGTTTACACAACAAGAGACAGAGTGATACAGATATTCACACAGTTTAATCACTATCCCATATATTTAGTGAGGCACTTTAAATTAGTTACTTAGACAGTCAATCACTGTGCTACTAAATCCTCCATCCAGACAATTATACATCCACTCAGTCTTCAATGCAGATTGCTATATATATAATACTTATTTAAATATCGAACCAAACCACATTCAATGGATGATGTCATCAGTGATGTCATCAGTGATGTCATTTGATATGTCATCAGTGATGTCATCAGTGATGTCACTGACAGTGTCATGAAAGATGTAAAATGTTACATCATCAGCAGTGGATTGCGGGCGCACGAGTTATAGTTAGTACAACTAACAATAACGGAGGAATTTCAATGGTTTTGTATGAGTAAAATGTCCAACAACTATAACACCCCAACCCCTACCTACAACAAACCTATGTTTTTTCAGTGAATATATATATATATTTATGTGTGTATATATATATGAATGTATATATCTTGCTAAAGACTGTACGCACTTGCACACATCTGCAGCTATCACACAGTTCATGCACTAGAGACCTTATTGCACGCTGTGCCTATCTGACTGGGTAGCCTGTAGAGTAGTCTACACATTTTGTGCATAGTGCTGGAGTTACAGCTTAATGCTCATCCAATGACAGCAACACTGTCACTTCCACACCCAGAATGCCCTTGGACTTTCTTAAGTCATCAATGACCAAACATTTAGCAGACAAAATATATGACATTTTGGAAATCTCAATTGTGAATTTGTCAGTGAGCACGGGGGAGAACTATATTTTTTTCAGTAGGTTCCCCTGATGAGAAAACTAAAATGTTGTTTTCTAGTTAGTTGATGGAGTCCAGACATTGTTATAGGAAGTAGTAGAGGGCATTGCAATTAATGTTTCTATATGCAAAGTGTATCTCAAAAATGAGGTTCTGTACATGTGCCAATATTGTGATGGGGGTTAATAGAAGATCAGATTACAGATACTAGAATGTTGGGAATGGGAGAGGAAGCAGGGCAATGTGATTTTGACAGTACCATGCACATCTCTTATTTTCACATTTGCTATTATCCATTTTCATATATTAACAATTTAAGTCAGTAGACAAAAAAGTGATTCTCCCAAAAACAAACAGCATGTTGCTCAAACGGAATCAAGAATCTAAAGCCACTCCAACTATCCTTTGTTTTAAAGATGCATTGCATTCATATTTGATGAATTTGCTTAAAATGGAACAATTTGCATGCATTTACGCAAACTGCTGCAGGGGAGAAAAATATCTAAATCAATAAATATAATAGAAAGTATTTGGTGTGTGTTAAAAGGTAGCCACAATTTACACATCTTTTTTAAACAATGTCCCCAGGAGAATAATATCACAATTGAAATATCCAATAGAAAATGCCATGTTCTCAAAAATATCCCTGCAAGTTGAAGACCCTATACTTATTTCCCCAATCAAGGTTGCTTGTGAACCCTTTGTTCAATCCTTTCATGTAGTTTTCATCACAGGGACAGTCCCCTTAAAACCTATGCTCCTGGCTAAGGTCCTGGTAGTAAATGGCAAAGCTCCTCAGTAAACGCAACAAGCAATGTTTCCGCCAGACCAACACATTTTAAGCAACCTGCTTAAAATGTTCTGAGCCTTAAAAATAAAGTACAAAAACAACAGGTGATGGACAGAATGCAGAACATTGTCATACATTCACCCCAGTACAGAGATCTGGGCCTAAATCCATAGTTATTTTGCACTCCACACCACCCCAGGTCAGACATGGTCATATGCAAATCAGCCTTGACCCTGTGCCTCATGGGAACAATCCAGCCCTCACTGCCAAGCCATGTCTTTCCTGGACTGGAATCAAGCATCCAAGGACCGGTTTCTGGCTATCAGCCTTCATCAGCCTGGATAGCTTGACTCCAGTGGTGTGGAGAGCATGGGACTCACGCATGCTCAGAAGTGAGTCCCATGCTCTCCACACCACTGGAGTCAAGCTATCCAGGCTGATGAAGGCTGATAGCCAGAAACCGGTCCTTGGAAGCTTGATTCCGGTCCAGGAAAGACATGGCTTGGCAGTTCGGGCTGGACTGTTCCCATGAGGCACAGGGTCAAGGCTGATTTGCATATGGCCATGTCTGACCTGGGGTGGTGTGGAGTGCGAAAAAACGATGGATTTAGGCCCATATCTCTGTACTGGGGTGAATGTATGACATTGTTCTGCATTCTGTCCATCAATTGTTGTTTTTGCATTAAAAATAAAGTAGGCTTGCTGGTTTCAGTCAACTTCCATGGTTCCCTTCAAGTGCTGGGATGCAAATATAATGTTTGCGATTATATTGACATAAACTGTTTATTTCAATATGGAATAGAACTTGTTAGATCAGAGCTTAGAGTTAATCCCTGAGCGGTTCCAATATCTTGTAGTATCTGCTTTGTCAAATACTTTAAAGAAAACGAAAAACGCTTGCTACAAAGAAAAAAACAAAAGATTTGCTTTCTGTACATAATGCATGTATGAAGGTAAGGATGTGATGATTTAGTATTTTTCAAGATGTAAAATAGTCCCCAATTCACTACAACACAAGCACTCCATAGATGGCGTAATGATACCTCAAGCAGCCAGTAGGTGAGATGGAGTACTCTTTGGGGAGGAGGGAATATATAGTTGGTAACAATAGGTTTTGTAGACAGCTGAACTGTAAATCCATTGTTAAAAAGATATACACCGTTTTTTTATCAAAAAACAATAAGCTTGATTTCTGTGGTTTTTTCTTCTTTAAAGTCTTAACAGGGTATGAAACAAACAACAAATATGTTGTCAAAAACAGCTTGGGGCAACAAATCTACTTTGCAGCAGAACAAACTGACTGTTGCACAAGGTACTGGTGTGGACCAGCACGTCCCTTCACTATAACAATTATTGATAATTCAGGCCGCGAAGTTATGCGTGTTTCCAGACCTTATCGATGCTGCAGTTGCTGTG
Source organism: Lissotriton helveticus (assembly GCF_964261635.1). Classification (NCBI taxonomy): domain Eukaryota; kingdom Metazoa; phylum Chordata; class Amphibia; order Caudata; family Salamandridae; genus Lissotriton; species Lissotriton helveticus. The sequence goes on from NC_136072.1 coordinate 658,235,802, forward strand.
CTTGTGCTTGCTGTTTACAAGAGGTAAGAGATTTTTGTTTTTCTGTAGAGGGTTCACATTTTTCTGGATTGTTTATTCTGCTATGTATCTTGCCAGTGTCAAGATCAAAAGGGAAGTTAAATGCAAAAAATATATTGCAACAAATGCCCCCAAATTTTAAACGAATGTTGTTAATCCCAATTGTTACTGCCAGGCATTCTCTGCTGTGAATGAACTATATGAAGTATTCAATATTGTGGTTTTGAGTTTCAAAGATGTAGATGCAGAAAAATCCATTGTCTACATCATGCAAATATATGTGAATAAATACACCTGGTAACATAAAAGTCAAAATATACAACATATATATAAAATAAAAACTAGCTGTTAAAATCGGAGCTAGGAAAGGTCCATACGACTTTTAAAAGTTGTTTTTACGTTTTGACCAGACTGATCAGACTAAGCAGAATCCCTGATTATTGGCAGTATGTATTACTCTTATTCATAGTCGCCCCAGTTACAAGATAATTGAGGCACACTCCCTAACCTGCTTTTTCAACCTTCTGTGAAGGCTTGACTATTTCAGGAGAATGCTGGAAATGCCAACCCCTATCTAGTTAAAGGTTCAGTGTTGATCTACAGCACCACCCCAATAAGTCCACAAGTGGTCACCATGTTACAGCAAATGATTTCCAAGCAAACTTGTTGTTGTAAAAGATTGTGTCCGCACAGCAACATATAATTTTTTCTGCCACTCTGAAAATCTTTGCACCATAGTTTCATAAGGTGTAGCCAGGAAGGACTTAATTTCAGCATTCTATATTGATGTTTTCTGTCTCTGAGGGTGGTCCATCAGACAAATAAGAGATACCTAGAGGTAAAACAGCCAGAAATTCTATGGGAGCAGATTTTCCACTTCAGATTTTCACATCTTTCTGAAAGATTGGTTGGTGGAGTCTCGAACACCAATACTTTGTTAAAAGTGACCCTTTATTTGCTGTAAGTGACACACTCAGCCAATCATGTCTGGGCTCAGGTATTTATTTTTATGGTCTGGAGGGGGCCAAGATTTTTGATTTTACTAAAAGTATATATATAATCTACTTACTTATAACAGGGCTTTCAGACAGCTCTTGGTCTGTTGTGTCATTCATATTTGTTGCCATACAGCATGCTGCAATTGGAAAGCCCACTTCAATCACAGGCTAATCTTGCTATTAGGCACAGCATTTTTCTCTTTCACAAGGGGCACATCCTCAGACAAAGCAGTTCCCTTCAGTGCCAAGGAGTACTGAGGCAATGTGTGCATTTTGAGACCAAACATATCTTTGCGTTTAGCAGTTTGTTATATTAGTCCAGGCCAGGCAGCTCCATCAACAATAAAGATTTACAAAAAACATTCCAGTTACTGCAGGATAACCAATCCGTTCAAGGTGCTCAAACCTATGCATGTAACGACTGCCGCAGCTGCCACTAGAACTGGTAATGACCAACCAGAGGCAAGCCAAAAACCCTGAAGCTTGGTCCTTTGCCACCTGCTCCCGCCGCACAGTTGAGGTATGGTCGGGGAGCAGCCAGGAGCAGGACGGTGAGGAGTCCAAATGTGTTAGTGCCCACAAGTGGCAGCTGCTGGGTAGATGACAAGTCTTGGTGAGGCTGCAGTTCGGTAGGCATTGTACCAAAGGGTAGAGGGCTGTGGTGAGCAGAGGTGGCCGGACCATGTGCTAGTGGAAAAGATTAGCCTTCCCTGCCTTTCTTTTGTCTTGTACTATTTTCACCGGATCAACAGTAAACATCCAGCAACATCCAGCAGGCAATTTAGAGAGCTCTGAGAGTTGGTTGCTTCAGGATTACATCGGTGCATCACTTGGGACTAGAATACAAAAGAGGTACGGTGTTCCTGGGTGGCAAGTTGGCCACCTGGTGAGTACTCAGAGTGGTGGGGAGGTGGGGAATACCTCCTTTCGGAACTAGGACCCTCACACACCCAGCAAGCTAGGTGTCATGCTTCATCATATGGATCTTGCTCCTTGTCGAGCCGGCGCTGCAATGCTCGACGGGCACCCATAAAGGGGCACTTTATTGGAGATCTTTTGTTCCTTGCTGTATAGGTGCCATGGGTGTGAGGGGCCTGGTAAGATGTAGATGTGGTGTGTGGGTTAAAACAGGTAAGGGAATCCTCTATAAATATTATTATTCTGAAGACGTCACAACCTGATTAAAAAGTAAAAAGAAGAAGGATAGCGATTATTTTGTTTTAATCTGACAAAAATTACGCTCTACCCCTTAGTGGTCAACATATTTCCCGGCTATAAAATATCTCTAATAGATCAGTTGGCAATTCCTAACGACCTAATGATTAAATTAAAACTATCTACAATGTGTGTTGTGGTTCTATATACCACTTCTTCTCTTGATAGGACGTTGCCCCGGAGAAAAGCAGCCAACCTCTTAAGGATTCAAGTGCTGCTTCATCAGACTGCAGCGGAGTATATGGACACTCAACGTAGTGTCGCTGCTCCCGCTCAGAGCAGTAAGCTCACCTACCCGCTCCGCTGCATCAGGAAGGAGTCCTTATAAGGGGTAGAGCGTAATTTTTTTCAGATTAAAACAAAATAGTTGCCCCCCTTCTTCTTCATTTTTTTTAATCAGGTTTTGACCTCTCCAGAATAAAAATATTTATAGAGGATTCCCTTACCTGTTTTAACCCACACACCGCATCTACATTTTACCAGGCACCTCACACCCACGGCACCTATACGGCAAGGAACAAACGATCTCCGATAAAGAGTCCCTTTATGGGTGCTCGTCGAGCTCTGCAGCGCCAGCTCGACGAGGAGCAGACCCATATGTTGAAGCATGACACCTAGCTTGCTGGGTGTGTGAGGGTCCTAGTTCTGAAAAGAGGTATTCCCCACCTCCCCACTACTCTGCGTACTCACCAGGTGGCCATCTTGCCACCCAGAAACACTGTACCTATTTTGTCTTCTAGTTCTACCCAGGGCAAGTACAGTGGACCTTTATCAAGCCCTCATTGTCCCCCTTGTTGTTTACTATATACACTACACTTGGGACTGCCAGGTACCACCAGGAGCAACCAGCCATTCAAACAGAAAAAACATGAGTTCTATTGGCGATAACCCATAGTACATGGGTGAATGACTCTTATTTGCCAATTTCATTATACTCTTTATTCTCTATAAAAACAGCAAAACAAACTATCTATAAATCAGTGGTCCCTTCTTGTGCTGTCTTTCGATTAGATTTTTCCTGTGTAGGCATAATGTGCAAATCAAGGGGGAAAATTAAGGCAAAAAAGGCTGATCAATTATGTACGACAGCCATATAAAAGTCTTGGAGGATAATTTCAAGTTACTTGAAGTACGGTCCTCTGTGGCCATAGATAACACACCTTGCAAGATTTTAGGTCTACAGTTGTACACAGCCTTAAAAACAGGGAAACAAAGCTGGTTCTGACCCGCCATTGAACACGACCATGCATAGTGCTTTTAATGCTGACCACCCTATGGATAGGAAAAAATTCACCCAAACAGTGCTATCGGAACCAAAAATCATTAAAAAGCTTGGCACAAAAATGGTTTCTATAGATTGCAACCAGAATTAACACCTCCATTTCAACCACCATTTGCTACTAGGAGTCCTGGTCAAATAAATACTTCAATGAATTTTTATAGCAATAGTCCTGTCAACTCACCACCTTCATCACATTAAGATCACTGAGTTTATACACCTGAGAGGTTACTCTGGTTACCAATGACATCACAACCACAAGGAGCAGAATGTTTGCCTGGAACGTTGCAAATTAAACCAGCTTCAAAAGCAGATATGAATTAAAAAAGTATCAGTAAATGCAATAACAGACCAAATCTTACCAAAAGTATAACCAGAAACCTCACTCCAACATAAATCTGGCTCTGATTCTTAAACAATCAGAACTTTAGAGAATCTTGGAGCCACTGTAGAAAGTATAGAGATGCCTGCTTTATTATCTACTGACAAACAATATTTTAAAAGTTTGCATTCTAATTTAGGCATCATTGAAAAACCACCAAAATCCATAAAATCAGTACTCACAAAAGTGTCTCCAAATGAGAGCCTATTCTGTCTAACTCCTCTAGTGAAAAACAAACTCTCCAACTGTGGTATCCAGTGCCTGAACTCCTCTCTTCTATCAAATGCGGAGGTCCTGGTATTAGTCCGGTGACCAATATGTAGATCAAACAAAAAACTATCATTCATTGGATCAACCCATACTCAGTATCATAAAGTCCATGTGCAAAACTTTGGACATAATTGCAGATGTGATTATGACAAAGTCTTTAAATCTCGATGACCAATTAGAATTTACTAAGCAATTTAAAACTTCCATAGTGACCAACGTTAGCAGGATGGCCGTGGTCAAAGAAGTCATAAAGGAAAATGTAATTACAAATTTAAACGAAGGAGCATTAGAAAACCAAAGTTGTATTCCCTTGTTGGAAAAATAGCTGAAAGTACCAAGGGTTATAGATTACATTTTAGAAGATTGCAGGAATCATTTTTTAACCAAATGATCTATTGGCCATAAAACAGCACCTGTACACCTAACAACAGTCCCAAAGGCAGCATCACCCATGCAACAGGCTTTGGTTCAATTCAACCATCATTTGAGAGTGGGGGGTTCAACTGAATAATCAGGAAACCCTCACACGTTCAACACAGAGCCAATATTTGCTTCCAATAAAAAAAGTACAAAGGAAATGGAAAAGATCTTTCATGTAAAAGTTCATAGGAAAAATCAAAAGAAGTGCTGTAAAAATATCGAAACCTTCTTTGATTCCTTCAATTATAACACAGCCACTTCAAATAATTACACAACCATCTGAAGAGAGAAAATCTCAAGAATCAGGAAAAGTCACAAAGTAATCACCTAAAATAGAAATCAAAAGTGATCAAACTGATTTTTTTGCAAATCAAAATTCAGGACTGTTGTGTAGTAAAACATGAACTCTTCATTCCCACACAAACTGAGTGCCAATTGGGTACAGGTTGATTCACTCATCCAAGCTGGAAATCAAAAATGCGGAAAACATATCAACTGTTGAAGTCATAACGTTGCCATCTTGTACCTAGAGTGATAGCCATGAAACCAATTTAATTAAAGAAATTCATGAAACCATATTACACCAAATTAATTGAAGGAGTCAGACAAATCAAATAAGTCAAACTCAACTTCAACATGGTGGACTAGATAACAAAAAATTATGTTATCAACTCAGATCAGCAATTGGCAACCACGATCGCACACTAGAGATGCAGGACTTTGCTTGCAAAATGAAGTGAACCCACAAGTAGATCAAAGCATTATGAAAGCCATGCATGGGAAATTCCAAGCTTTGACTTCAGATGATTCAACAACTCAGGTCTCTGGTTTGGCTTCAGACGACCTTGCATATTCCTGGCTGAAAATAGCAAATACTATGCATGACGAGGTTCACCCTCTAACATCTGATAACAGGGGGAAATCAATTTAAAGAGATTAGACCAGGTAACACACAAACAAATACACTATTTGACTTTAATCAATGGAGCATAAATGCTAGTAAAGAGCAATTGATGATCATAGTTACTCCTGAGTATGCATCATGTGGGAGCAGATATCCTCAATAAAGGTAGCATCTTGTAACTTATAAATACGTTGCTGGGCTTACAAGACATAAGGTCAAACAAGCTCATGGTTGTAAGCTTTGATCAATCCAGTAATAATGGGGGAAAAGAATCCACACGTACAGTAGGGTCCAGTATAAAAGTAACAAACAAAATCCTCACTCAAGCGAACCATCTGAGAGTTTTGGGCCTTCATACAGAGTCACCAAAAGCTGAATCATTCCCACTCATTTTCTTAAAGCAGCCAATCTCAATGACATTAGTCAATCAACAAAAGCTTAAATGAAGCAAAAATCCAACCCGGAAAGCAGCATTTAGCTCTTTCCAACCACTTCCATAGTGAGCAGACTTAACCAGAATGAATCTCTGTATTGCGAATAAAATTCAAGAAGTCTCTGCATTTGTAGAAAATCAACAACAAACAGTTCTTTCAAATCAAACTTGCAATTATTTATCACTAACAAGACCCACATTATGAAATCAATCAGCTATTTGCTTATAGGACAAATCCAGAATCACTAATTCGATAATAAGATCATCAGCATGCCTAAAAGTATTATGTTGAAACATAGCAAGCCTAGAGACAAAAATGGACGATAAGGACTGGTCGAATTTAGAAAACAACTGAGCATCAGCTGTTTGCAAGAAACATGGGTATTTGATATAAGTGAACTGGATGGATATCTAACATATCACTCACCCTCTAAAACTCAACAAAAAGGCTAACCCATAGGAGGGTTGACTATCTGGGTGAGAATCTCACTGGCTAATAATGCAGAAGTGATTCATGCCAAAAGCAACAAGAACAAACAAACCGTTGAGTTAAGAAACTGGTCGGGGTAAATTAAGATGCCAAACATATGGTTTCTGCCAAGTGGGTGGGCCTTAGTCATACCAGATGAACTGCTAACCAACAGCTCATGGTGCAAATGCTGGCAGAGCCAATAAAGACGCCAATACAGAGTTTAAATGGAAGGCCATGGACTGTCAAAATTATTGCACATTAGTGTGTGGTGAATTAAAATCTAAAATGCAACCCTTAATGCGGGGTGTATTGACTGGCTGGTCACTGTTTTAGTGTTCCTAATTGTTGGTTTGTACCAGCCACTCCCCAGGGGCTGGCTTATAATATCAGCCCACAATCATCCATCACAGGTGTCACAGGACATGTGACCCTGCCAATAAAAGGGGCTGGGCGCAGGTGCCCTGGTCTACTTCTACTAAGTAAGTCACAGTGTCTGTGCCATTATCTATAGCATATCGGGGCCTAGGGCCCCAACCCTTTACATTGGTGACGAGAGGGTGGACCCTCGTGTGCTGCCGCCTTGATGTGGAAAAGGAGGAGAGAGTAGCCTATGCTGAGGGCACCCCCTGCCAACAATCTGAGCAAGTGTCTGGTTCCTCGCAGGACATTTTGTGAGCTTGAGGGGTAAAGGAAGTACTGCAGAGGGGTGGAGTGCCACTTCCAGCACACAGACCATGAAGATAGAGCTGAACAGGAGCCCACCAGAAGTGCCTGCTGAGTCGTCGAGCATAAGGTGAGCCCCAGTGAGGATAGATGAGGCCAGCAAGTGTACAACTCGCGGCGTGACGGCGTACGCTGTGGCCCCATCAGCAGACAAGCTGCGCTGAGCAACCTACAGATGGTGGCCCCATTCAAATAGGAGTTAAAAGGGGTGACCAATGAATTGTCCAGCCATGATAGCATTGCATGCCCCCCTCCCGCACCTCAAAGGCCCACATTGACTCACCGGAGGGTGAGGTGGCCTACCTCCATTGTTGTTTGCCTGCAGAGAACAGGAGACAGTCCGCACCACAGGAGCAGTGAGGCCCGCAGAGTCATAAGAAGCTTTTGCTATAAGGCACAGTGGTCCAGAGACAAGGATCAGATGGGAACAACAACTGATAAATATAGACTAAGAGTCAGTGCATATTGGGGTTTGTCGAGCCGGACAAATAAGTTTAATTGTTACTTTGAATGATTAGGACAAAAATAAACCGGTGAGACACAAGCCTGCCTCATAACAAACTAAATAACAAACAATTAGGAATATATACAAGGGACATACAATAAAGAAAATGGATAACACACAAGGGAATAGGGCGCAGGCAAGAGAGTTTGTTTGCATCTTATACATCTAGATACGGCAAAGAAAAATGCTTCGGACACCAATAAATATCAGAATAACTCAATAAGTAGGTGTTTAAGGTGTACTTAATGGTCGATGACGTTTCGATCCCTTAACCACATATATGGGGTCATCATCAGAACATTGAGGTATTGCCTCAATAAACGTTGGAATGAAAGGAGAAAAGGGAAAGGAAAACAAAAAGCAACAATCTGTGAAGTATATACCATAAGTGGAATGTTCGTGCTAAGTGGTGGCGGCGTTAGATTTTCTAACCGTGAACTACAAACCGTGAATTAAAAAATGGCGTGATGTCAACTATTGAAATGACACGTGGGATGACCCATATGACAAGGCCAAACAACATACAGGATGGGCATGGGGCACGAGAAGTGGACGCGCTGGTCATGGTTACAAGCAGTATACGCACTGGCATTCAGGGAGATTCCAATTACAGTTGACCGAGTTCAGTGAACATGAAGAGCTCGCGTGAACGGACAATAACCTGGTGTAAATTGCGATTGGTGTAGAAGACCAGAAGAACGGTTAAGGTTACGATAAACTTCCGCAATGGTCCTGAAAATGAGGGACTGTTTAGGATAAGGTTGGAGATGCCTGCAAAGCCGCGCATTACATAAGGAATTGGCTTTCCCTGGTTTAGGTGCAAGTATAAAGCGTGCCTGCTGTAAAGCTTCTAATTTTAAGTAAGGGACACATCCGCCTTGAGACCCTGAGCCTTGTTTGAGCTGCTCATGGTCTGAATTGACCTGCGGAGGGGAAGCATGGGTTAATTGCAGGTGCGAGGGATTCCGTTGCAGAATTGTTGACGCGGAGACCTAAGTAGGGGCTTACCTCTGAATGATCGGTACTGCAGGCATGCTTTATATTTGCAACCAAACCAGGTAAAGCCAATTCCTTATGTGATGCACGGCTGTGCAGGCATCTCTACCCTTATCCTAAACATTTTGCGATTCATCCCTAGCTCTGGGTTTATCCAAATTCCTATCCACTTGAGTAAAGGTGCCATGCCGATTAGGTCTGAAATAAAGCCTAAACCGGTTTCTTGGTGGATTATGTACAACGATGTTGACTGTGGCACAAATAGCAGATTTCTTAGGAATTTACTTTCTACTATTTGGAAATCCCTACCATCTCTGTATCCCCAAAGGTCAGAGCCATAGCTTGCTATGGTGATGCATTTGGCCCTATATATATTTAACATTGCTTGAATTGGTGATGCAGCGAGATTATCAGCTTGGGTTTATTCTAAAACATCATACTCACCTGGGCCCATAAAACATTGATACAATAAGCTGACAATCATACGCTGGTGATCAGAACTTGATTTACCTTGAAATATATTTTTACCTGTACACCAATTCTTACCAAACCTTAACACCTTAGATCTTAATTTCCTCTGGTCGATAGATCAGGTTGTTAGCATAATAGGTATAAGTGACATTCACCTTTATTTCTTTGAATGACCCCAGACTCAGGAGAGTTTTAAAACCTTTATCTATGCAATAATTTTGAGAGTCAAATACCAATACATGTCAAACACCAACTTTTAAAGAGAAAAATCAAAGTAGATTGTAAAGATTTAGTAAAATCTAGGCCTGGGTGGTAAATTCCGTTCCACTCGCGGAATTTGCGGAATTTGGGTAATTTCGCGTTCCGCGGAGAACGTGAAATTGCCCAAAATTCGGCGTTCCGCGACTTCATGGAATTTTTTGCTTGTTCGCGTTCTCAAAATGCTTGTTCGCAAGATATTTCCCCTGAGCACACAAACAGCAATTGCGAACAGGAAAAAAGCATCACGAACAAGCAATTCTGCGTGTTCGCAGAATTTCTGCGTGTTTGCGGAGATCTTTTACCGTTTTACGAAGATTTGCGTAACGCGATTTCGCAAATTCCACCCACCCCTAGTAAAATCTCATGTCATTGGTACCTGGAAAGGGTGGAAGAGGAAACGGTACAAGGACATACCGCCCAGATATATATTTACCTAGAATGGTGTGAGGACCAACCCCTGGCCAAGAAGCTGGAAAAGGAACTCCTGAGTAGTCAGGAGCCAACAGATCAGGACAGGTTCAGGACAGGACAGGTAACCTCTTCTAAGTGCAACACCAGCGTTATACTCCTCTCTGGTGCTACTCTCATCAATTCTTCCCCCTTCTGGATGGACAGATTCCTTTCCATCAGCAATCTCTCTGACTCTTCTTTCTCTCCCTCTCTCCTTTCTCGATTCTTCTGTCAGAGTGCTCGAGCAGCGTCTCTGATCCCCATGGCTTCTGCCGTCTTCTGAAGCAATGATGGGTCGGTGACAGGTCTGTGACAAGTCTGACACACTAGCTGACTGAGCCTAACTTAGTTATACTATTCTCAGTGTATGTACCACCCCACAATGTTTCATTATTCATGTATTCCCTACTGGTGATTGGACAATGGGATGGGGGAGAGGTCATCACACCATACTAATGTAATGTCATTTTTGTAAGGTTCATTGTTCTGTGTTCCCGCCCCTTATCTATTTTCCCATGCTTTAATTCCCAAACCACACAAAATCAATTTCATCAACAATGTATGCAAAATTTGTTGACTTCTCCTTCCCCTCTTCGGGTTAAGAGGTGCTGTTCCCAGGTGCTTTTCTGGTTCAAGTGTCCTTGGCTGGGTTTCAATGTCACAGTGTGGAGTTTGACAGAGTCCAGTACGCTTGCGCAAAGTCGGACAAGATGGCAATTTTCAGTCACTCTCCAGGCCCAAATACGAACTAATAACAAAGTCAAAGAAAAACATGTTAGAATACTAAAATAAATTAAAACACTGTATACCACTGTATACCACTTACTCCTACTCTATTCCCTTTAATTTATTTTAACTATTGCATTAATAGTTTAGTAAGACAAGCAAGGTTTAGTTTGAAGTGTAGTTTGAAGTGTAGCATGTGCAGTAACATGTGAGATTCGAAGTGACCATCTTAAATACTACTGCGCAGCTGCAAAGATTTCCCACCAAAGCGAAATACATCATACTACGTAGATGCAGTAGATGCATGTGCAGAAGAGTTTCCGCATTTCCAGCAGCCATTTTAGACACTCGGATTACTTGTTAGTAAAGTACATTTAAAAGCTTCCCCTAAATAAAGTAAATGTTGCGTAATGCAAGCATTAGTATTTACAAAACATGTCAGTTACATTATTACATATAATTTGAGAGGATTGAATCCAAGCAAGTTTCTTACGTACAAAACCTTGCTCCATCAATCCCCTCTTTGATGACATTCTATGCCATCACTAATTACTAAACCAGATGCCAACTTTAGCAATTTTCCATCTCTATTTCTTCGATCACTTTGGAATTTCCCTTTCTCTTTCTCTTTTGAAAACCCTTCACTCTTTTGTTAATGTCTCCTTTTATTTCTTCAAGCTGAATGTCATCATATTTTCTTTTCCTTTCCTTTTCGTTCACCCATACCATTTTAATTGTCTACAGCATTTGCACCAAACCCTTATTGTCAAAACTAATAGTGTTATTCCCAATATTGGCATCAGTATTTGACCTATAATACTTCTTCCTACAGTAATCCAACTACCTATAGAAGAAATACTATTTGTTAGTTTCTTCCATACACTGTCAACTTCCTGTGGTTTCAATTCTTCCAAATTCATAATATTTTGTCAGGTATGTAAGTGCAACAATGTTGCACCTTCAACATTTTACAGACTCTGCCCTCTTTTGACAATAATATGTCAAGAGCAAGTTGATTTTGCAAAACGATAGATCTTACCACAACCAGTTCAGTATTGATCAATAAAAATCCTCCAGCAGTGTCAGTCGATAAGCGATCAACCACTGTTGATAATTTACAAATTCTTTGTGTATTCAGAATTACTCCCACTGAAGGCATCAATGCATTGAACATATCTCCTACAATTTCTGAGAAACTAGCTCTTTTCTTGCTTGTTAGTCCGTTATTTTCTTCATTGCTTCCAGTGATTCTTTTTACATGATAAACTTTTGAGAATTATATTCCGAAATAGCAACTCCCATACCAGTGGTGAGGCAGCTTAAAGTAAGAAAAATTCCCATATACATAATAGACTCCAGGAAATACTGGATCTGGTCCCCCTTTTAGTCCTCATCCCCTATTATCAGAAAATTGTGCTCATATTCACTGGAACCAATAAGTATATTGTTATACTCTGTTCATAACCTATGGAGACAGATTTTCCCTTTCTTTTCAAGGTCCAGGGACATAGCAGCATGAGTCTTCCCAGTTGCAATACAGTCTTCTCTCACAGCCCACTTAGGTATCCGAGGTGTCGGTTCAGAAGCCCTTTCTGTGGAAATCCTGTCTCCTTTTCTCAACTTAATTCAAAATTATCTTTTCTTCTTCATGTAACTTATATGTTAGATTGTTCTTATATGCTTCAGCTATATTTATTGTCTTCATAGTTAGAACATATTCACCCATGAATTGTGAATCTCTACTGCTAAGGACGGGGTTCATACTTTTCTGTAAAGGAACTTCAGAATAAATCACAGAATGATAATAGTGTAACTTTCCAGTTCTGTAAAATAGAGTAGCTAAATTACTACATAAAATACCATATGTCAATGGTAAATGTTGATATGTCACTCTTTCTGCTACAGAGGTCGGCAATTTCATGCATACCTAACAATTGCTAACTTCCATGGTTTCTACATAGTGTACTAGCGGGTAAGCAAAAACATTTAAATCTGTATCATTTTTATTTACACTATGATGTAAATCTGTCTCATCTGCTGCTTCTAATTCTACGCTGTCTTGCTTAATGTTAGCTACCTTTCCATGTGCACTACTGTCATTCTATTGGTTTTCAGTCATTAGGTAGGGAATGGCTAATGTCAGTCCCAACCATACTATAAATACTAAAAATATGCTACATATACACATCTACAGCATCTTTTTTATACAATTTCGTTTTGGGTTTCCAGCAGCTCTATTATCAGCAATTTTAAACTAAGAGGATTTCTTCCCTCTTTTTTTAAAAATTTTGTACAGAGTACAAATTAGGGAATTTCATTTTTTCAAGTTGGTCTTACTTCTTCGTCTATTTGATCAGCATTTAATTCTTCATCACTATCTCCACTTATTTCCAGATTCTCGAAATCTCCAAGAATTACATATGTCCATTCAGGACCCTTGAATTTATTATTCAGTCTTTGCAATTGTGGACTTCTCCTTCTTGGCTTTTCAGTGGAAGGTCCAGATTGGTTTGTTACTTCATTTACTTGGTCAAGTTCCTCACTTATTGTCTTAAGGCGATATTTGAGTCTCTTGATAATACAAGCCAAGTATCACATTTTCTGAGTCTTTTAGCTTGCACGGTGCTTTCAGATTCTTCATGTGGTCTTTTGTTTTTGTTGATTCATGGCACAACTTGATTATTTCCATCTTCTGAATTCCTCTCTATCTGACCTTGTCCAGGGCTTATTACCTAGCCGTTTCTGCCTGGATGGGTTCTTCTTCTCTATTCTGACCCTGTTCCGGATTCTGTTTGCTTTGACTTCATTCTTCTTCTTCTTCCTGAACTTGTTTTTCTACACCTAACTGGTCCTGCTCAGGTCTTTTAATTACTTGATTGTCTTCTCCCTGGGTGTTTTCTCCAATGCCTATCTGTCCCTCCTCAGACTCACATGTGATGCTTTCATTTTCTTCTGTCTGAGTACATTACTCTTTCCTTATCTGGTCCTCCTCAGATTCGGTATTATCTTTGTTTTCTGTAACCTGAGTGTGTTCTTCTATTCCTGTCTCGTCCTGTCTTTCTAATCGAGTTTGACTTCTTGTCCTCACAATAATTTCAGGTATGTCCACTACTGGAATCCAGTCGTCCTGACTAGTGCTAGGTTGTTCTTCATCAACTACTTCAGGATCAGAATCTGTTACTCGTGATCCTTCAGCTGTACAACCATCAGCCTTTTCAATTGCTTGAGCTTGTTGTGGATCTACTTCATCAGGTGCTGGTACTCTCTTTGTTTGGCTTGCATGAATCCATTTAGGTAAGCCTGCACATTTTATAGCTGTTGTTGTAACCAATATGACCTGATGTGGCTTTTCACACCTTGGTGCTAGGCACGATTGTCGAGTGTGGTTTTTCACTACTATCCGATTCAGATCATGCGCTTGGTTCGGCTGCCTGGCAACAGCGTCTTCCCCAACCTGGTGAGAGATAGAACGCACTTGATCAGCCAACTCTTTTGTGGAAAAGTAAATTTTGCCATGTTCTGTGTCCCTACGTGTCATCCATCATATGTTATGTGTGCATGATTAATATGCATATGTTATTCCCCATGTTCGATTCAAGACGCAATTACAGTTGTGTCCACCTCTAGTATGTCAGTTCCAGTCCTCGTGAATACTACGAATATCAGGCCTATGTAAAGCTACGTTGCCACGTTTCTCAGTGTGCACGTTATTCTATTGAAAAATCCCCGTTTCTAGGCCTCAAAAGGGCCCGGATACCAGATTCAGCTCCTGTCTCCTGTCTCCTGAAGCCCCGCGGAGGAGCGATACAGCCCCCACCTGTATCCTCGACCCTTCACTTACTTCCTGCCTCGCAGTGCCCGGTTCAGCTTGGCCCTGCCTCTGAGTCTGCCAAGAGTATGTTATGATTCCAGTTATCAGTTCAGCCCTCCTTCCCTGCATTCCTAAGCTACTGAATCGCATCAATAGTTTCCGTCATTGTCTAGCCTTTACGGCCCCATGTTAGAGAAATACTGTATTAATGGTCATTTAATATTCTTCATCACGCACTACATGTAGAATAATGCATGGTCCAGTCTTAGTGTCTGTTAGCCTTTCCCCTCCTGACTTCTAGTTTATATCAACATGTTCTCTAAACATCAGATACTAGATACTGTTTAGGTACATGTCGCCCTGACTCTCCAGACTTCAGTCTCTGTTCCTAGCACAGAGTTCGAAGCCCCCAGCTTCTCCTAGTAACACGTCATTGCCAGTTTGCGCGCACCATCAGGTTAGAGGTCCCGGCTCCTCAGGTAGCCCCCTCCATGGTTTCCGCCCCATTCATGACATATTCTGTTACGTTTGCATCACATGTCTATGTATACGCCCTGTTACACCTCTTTTCACCCTTATCTTTCGCGACTGCTACGCGTCACGCCTATTGCTCCACCCACTGCTACGCCTATTGCAATGTAATGCTATGTGTTTGCGTTATGTATATATGCTCATGTACTGTTATTAAAAAGTTGTCCTGACGCCGTCATTCCCGATCCTGCCCCCGGCAGCTGCCATCCTATTCCCGTGCAGGTCGTCCTGTTCCTGTCCTTATGCTGTATTAAACCTGCAAACTCCTACTACCTCGAATCTTGACTCTTATTTATTGAGCTATCTGTTATTCATTTATTCATTCAAAAATAGGGTATTATTTATTTATTTACCACATAATGGCGCCCGAACAGGAACTTGCCCTTTCCCCACGCGTCGGTGAAGCCACGCCGACCCCCTGACCCTCTGCAGTCGTGACGGAACTCTTCTGCGCACCGGCAGATATTTCTGCTTCAAGTATCCCTCAGGCCCACGGAGGAGACGGAGGAGGCGGTCCAGCATCCAGACGAGACGGTGGAGGAACGCGGCGAGTCCCGACCAGAGCCCAAGCCGAGAGTCCAAGGTCCGAGGTATCCGGAGGCCCACCTGTAACAGAAGTCCGAAGTTCGTCCGTCCGGCGTCCAAGCAGTCTCGTCCAGTCTGAGGCCTTCCGTTCTTGCTGCCCGGTGAGTACCGTTACTGGGGTAGTATCTAGACAGGGTCAATTTAATTGACTCTGGTCCGTGGGTTGGTGGTACACAGACCCACAAACGAAGTGTCCACTTCGGTGGATGCGGGTCCTGAACGTGTCTCTTTATGAGACCAGTAAGTTTCGTACTGTTTCAGCAGTGCATCTAGTTCCTGTTCTAGTCAGTTCTGTTCTCGGGAAAATTCATGTGTTCTGTTCTCAGTATTCCAGGTAGTATTCTGAACGAACTGTTATTTTAAATGTTCTTCATGTATTTTAATGTCGTGGTATGAATGGGGAATAAGTATCGTGTTCATTGTGTATTGTATTGTGTCTAGATTACAGTCCAGTCATGCCCTTGTTTTCCAAGTTACGTCAGTTAAAAACTAGAAAGGGTCTGCTGGAAGCAGCAGTTCCCGTTCCGCCTAGGGACAGTCCAGGTCATTTTATGTATCAGAAGCATGGCATAAGCGCCATATTGTATCTAGATTTATGGGTAGAGTATACCAAACAGTTAGAAGAAAAGTATAGATGGCCCGTATCGGGCACATGGGATGCCGAGTGCATCATGCGAGTAGAAGAAGCATTATGGAAAAGGAAAGCCAGACAGTCACAGAAAGATGCCATCGAGTTATGGCGCAAAGAATCTCATAAAAGAACCGAAAAAGAAATCAGAAAGTCAGAATTAAGTAGAGAATCCTTGGAACGAGCCCATGAAAAAGAATTAATCGAGATAGGTGAACAAGTTAAAGCCGAACAGTCAGACAGACAGAGGCATGCCCTTATTAGGGGTATGTATCCTCTCCTTGCCGAGGGCTTGCCAAAAGCGACCCCAGAGGCATCCAGTAATTTCCCGCCACCATTAGTTCCGACCAAGCTACGTCACAAACCGACCGCAGCTGATATTTTCATTTCGTCCTATTTGGACGACACAGTCCCAGAATATGCAAATCCTGTTCGCGCTCCGCCAGTCCCTGTAAATCAGGCACTTCCCACTCCTCCAGACACCGGAGTACCTGTTACGGTACCCCCGGTCCAGCCCGCCATACAAGTCCAGCCTACATTTCCATTTCCCACTCTGCCAGGACGAAGAGCCTCAGTAGACGACTCTAGTTTAGGGGCAGCAGGGGGAGGTACTCCTCAAACCCCGCCGCCACACAAGCGTTTAACGACAGCCGAATTACATATACAAGCATCACAGCGTACGCCCAGACATCAGACTGTAGCAGAAATAAGAAAATCCCTTGCCGAATGCGGCTATGATCCAGTCCCAGGCGAGGATAATATGGTTTTATATTCATTCCGCGTAAGAAAGGTGGCCGAGTATCTAGTCACCTTACCGAATATGAAAGAAGACCTAGACAGAATATATCGTTTCATCCGTACAGGGTATGATCCAGAAAGCATTGGCGAGGCCATGTCTCAAAGGAAAGCTGAGACCCAGCTCATGATATTAAAGTTTCTGATCAATTGTCTAATAAGAGAACAAGATTACCCGTCTAAAGATCCGGCTGAAATGAAAACCCTGACAAGGTGGAGTGATAATATAGCCGAGGGTAAGCACAAGACCGTCGGTGCTATGGAGAGTATGTACAAGAAAATCCGTAAAGAAATAATAAAGTTACACGAACAGCGTAAAGCAGCACAAGTAAGCGAGAAAGAAAGTAACTCTGATACTGAAGAGGTAGAGGACAAGAATCCCGCCAGAATAGCGTATGTAGGAAAATCTAGATTTCCAGATCGCCATTTACGCCTAGAACACAAGTCAACTTTCCATCATCCAGCACCAGAACAAGGTTCTCTAGAACAAGTGTTCCAAGCTACCGATCACATTCTGAAATCACGAATCGGTTACAGTGAGTTAAGTACTATGCATGAACAAGAACTAGCCCGATCAGCAGTCCGATGGGTTACTGATTCTACCACTTTTCCAGACGAAATAGTGGCACAAATGTTTCTGAAACTGCCCCCAGCCGAGCAGCGACTGGTGGGTATGTATATGATCCAGCACCTCATTACATTGTATGAGGGTCAGCACTCTGATCCAGGCCCGTTACATGATATCCTGAACAAGTTACTCCAGTATAGATGGAAAGGTTTAGGTACCGATTTAATTAGTGTCGTTCTAGAACAACGTCACAAATATAGAACGTTTCTGAACCCGCATTTTGTTCATGTCTCACCCCCAGAAAGTAAACCATTTTACATGGAGAGACAGAATCCGTTACGAGAAGTCCACCCAGTTAGAGGAACGGGTGGCGAACTAGAACGAGTGTTTGTTTACACTCCGATTACAAAGATGGAACTCCTAGAGATGAAGAAATTAATTCCCTGTCATGATAAAGATCCAGCAGGGTTCCACCGAGAATTAAAAGACATGCTCCGTATGGGAGAATACACGTATCCAGATATAATTAAAATGTTAAAAGTTCTGCTGCCCGCAGGGGTGTATGAAAAGCTCAAGGAAAAAGAATGGGAGGTGGGAGAGAAAAAGATTGATTGGGCAGTTCTAGAAGCTGAAGATAAGGCACGAGTACCAGGTACCGGTCTTGGAGCGAAATGTAAAGAATTACCAGAATTATTAATACAAGTTTTACCCAGATTATTGACAACTAGAAAAGAAGACTGGGATGCAATCTCAGCCTGTAAACAGAAACAAGACGAAGATATTAGTGATTTTTATTCTAGATTTGAGAAATGTTTTAGCATCAACAGTGGCCTCAAGACAAGTAGTGAGTCATACCCTCACCTTTTTGTTACTAAATTAGTCGAGAATTCAAGTCCACAAATTAAAAATCGAGTTTTGAAAGTCGAAAGTACCTGGCAAGCTAATACCCCGTCCCAGATGTTACAGATGCTCCAATACCACCAGAATAGAATCAGGGAAGAGCAAGACCACGAAAGGAAGCGTATGAAAGACACGAAAATGAAAGTACTAGTTGCACAATCTGTTCCTCAAGACAGTCAGAAGAGGGGTCCAAATCAAGCCAGTCATCCTGCAGCTCCCGTTAAAGGGAACTGCAATTATTGTAAACAGCCAGGTCATTTTATAAACGAGTGTGCAGTTCTGAAACATAACATAGCTACCGGTAAGACTAAAGAAAGACCACGTCCGCCTAGACAAGAACAAGTTTCACAGACTCTTCAGCCACAGAATGCACCACAGACAGTTACAGCACCGCAGCCCATCGCTGCAACACAGCATGTTACACAGCAGATGTACCAGTATGCACAGTCTGAGTATCCAGAGTACCAGCAGTATTCATGAAACAGCCCAGAGAGGGAGGTAGGCTTGCCTCTCATCGAGATACCTGTAGATCAAGAAGGTCCCTATGTTCACAGTCAAGTACTAGGGAAAGATAGAAAGTTTTTGATTGATACAGGGGCAAGTAGGACCACAATTAGTCACGCCGAAGTTCCAGGGGCTCCGCTCTCAGGCTCAAGAAATGTTTCCCTTGGATTTTCAGGAAAACCTATCGTAAATGAAATATCTAAGCCAGTTACTCTAGAAGTAGGTCCATTGTCCCGTACTACTGATCTGTTACTTACTAAGTCATGTCCAGAA
This sequence comes from Lissotriton helveticus, assembly GCF_964261635.1. Taxonomy (NCBI): domain Eukaryota; kingdom Metazoa; phylum Chordata; class Amphibia; order Caudata; family Salamandridae; genus Lissotriton; species Lissotriton helveticus. The sequence goes on from NC_136072.1 coordinate 658,254,920, forward strand.
AACCTATTAGGCATTAAAACACTGAAAGAATTAGGTGCAGTTATATGCTGTTCCCCAGAGGGAATACGTCTGTTCCTACGTGACTTTAAGGGTCACTATGTATTACGAGATTTTGATCCAAGATTGTCTAATGTTCCGCAGCATTTATGGGCGCAAGGTCCAACTGATGTAGGTTACATGCAAATCACACCCCATCGTGTGACTCTCAAGCCAGGTGTAGTGGTACCACGAATCAGACAGTACAGATTACCACCTGAGGCTGTAGCAGCCTTATCCAAAATTATTGACGAGCTCATCGCTCAAGGAGTGGTTGTAGTAACTGACTCCAATGTATGTAATTCTCCGATCATTCCAGTCATGAAACGTACTGATCCAAATGCACCCCCAGTATATCGATTAGTGATTGACCTACGGGAACTTAATAAATGTATTATTCCGCAGTACCCAGTTGTCCCAGATATCTCTTCCCTGTTGACAGCCATTGATTCCGAAGCAACGTTCTTTACTGTAATCGACCTCAAGAATGCATTTTTTAGTGTTCCAATTCATCCAGACAGCCAGTTCCTTTTCGGATTTTGTTTAAATGGAAGGAGCTATATGTTCACACGAGCTCCTCAAGGTTTCACAGAAAGTCCTAGTATTTACAGTCAAGCACTTAAGAGACAACTTGACAACATTCACATGCCAACTGACACTGCCCTGCTCCAGTATGTCGATGATCTACTGATCACAGCCCGCTCTGAACGTGACTGCGAGCGAGCGTCACTGACGGTTCTGTATTTTCTAGCCGAGATGGGGCATAAGATGTCCCCTTCGAAGCTTCAATTCTGTGTCCAGCAAGTGGTATACTTAGGACACTTACTGTCCAAGAGGGGTAGGCAGTTGACACCAGACCGTATCCGGTTAATAGCGAGTCTTCCTCAGCCCAGGACCCAGAAGGAGGTACGTGCTTTTATCGGCCTCACTTCTTATTGCCGACAATGGATTCCTCAGTATGCATTTCTAGCCAAACCACTGATATAGTTAACAACACAGGAGGCAGCCACATCGACTGTCCTCCCTTGGACATCTGAACATACACTCAGTTTCAACGAGTTAAAGAAAGCCCTATGTCAAGCTCCAGTTCTAGCTACACCGAACTACAGTAAGCCTTTTACACTTTTCGTCACTGAACGCGAAGGTACAGCATTATCTGTTCTCACACAAGATCAAGCAGGACAATACAAGCCATGTGCTTATTTTTCGAGCACATTAGATCCTGTAGCCCAGGCTCTGCCTGCGTGCCTCAAGTCAGTTGCAGCCACAGCACTAGCTATCAGACAAAGTGATTCCATAGTATTAGGACACTCCCTGACAGTACAAGTTCCACACTCCGTGGAAGTTCTTTTAAACCGAACACAGACTCAGCACTTGACAATTGCACGTTTAACAGGTTATGAATTGACACTGTTCCAGCCACACATAGAAATCAGACGCTGCAACATCCTGAACCCTGCTACACTGTTACCATCAGTTACTTTAAGTCCGGACACACACGACTGTGTGGAAGTAGTTAACATTACGACAAAGCCAAGACAAGATCTGACAGATATTCCGTTACCAGATCCCGACCTGACACTTTATGTGGATGGTTCATGTATGAGAACAAGTACAGGAGAACTAGTCGCCGCGTATGCAGTGACTACTGACACTGAAGTTATTGAAACACACCGTATTGACACCCTGTCCGCTCAAGCAGCAGAGCTAGTTGCTCTGACACAAGCCTGCCTACACGCTAAGAACCGGAAAGTTAATGTTTACACAGATTCACGCTACGCATTTGGAGTCGTACACGACTTTGGAGTGCTCTGGCAGGAGAGAGGTTTCATGACTTCTCATGGAACCAAGATTCAGCATGGTCTCCTTATTCAAGCTCTGTTAGATGCCATACATTTACCGATATCTATCGCTATCATGAAGTGCAAAGCACATACGAAAGTTACTGACATTATTTCCCAGGGTAACGATCTAGCAGATCGCACAGCCAAGCTTACAGCACAGACTCCAGACATTCCAGTTACCATGACACACACTCCAGATCCGACTACATGCATGACAGTTAAGGACCCTACTCAAGATGTCATAGATATCCAGTTACATGCTACTCCTGAAGAAATCAAGAAATGGTCCGAACAAGGAGGGGTCCAGACAGATCAAGGATGGTTAACGAAGGGTAGAGCCACATGGTTTCTCCCCGACTCTATGGTTCAAGTCATTATCAATACCGCACATAGTCCAGCACATTTAGGAGAAAAAGCTATGTTAGACAGTATCCAGAACATTTGGTTCAACAAGCATTTACGAGCTGCAGCCAAGCAGAAAGTCCGTACCTGTATGATATGTTGTCAGTTTAATCCAGGTAAAAGTGTCCCGGTGGAACAAGGTGGATTCCAGCCTCCTGACCACCCTTTTGAAGTCCTCCAGATGGATTATATTCAGATGGAGCGATGTCGAGGTTTCAAGTATGTCCTTGTAGTTGTATGCGCTTTGTCCAGGTGGACAGAAGCATATCCAGTCCCAGATTACACAGCCGCGACCACTGCCAAGCAGTTGGTTCGTGAGTTCTTCCCCCGTTATGGACTCCCTAGGGTCGTATATTCTGATAACGGCCAGCCATTCTCATCAGAGTTAATGAAGAACGTTTCCCTATTGTTAGGGTACCAGTGGAAGTTCCATTGTGTACGCCATCCTGAAGCAGCCGGTCTCGTAGAGAGACATAACCAGACTCTGAAAATTCGCATCGCAAAAGTATGCAAAGAGAAAGGTGTGGACTGGCTAGTAGCTCTGCCAGTTGCCTTGTTCTATATGCGCATGGTCGCACATTCCAGATCAGGTCTGTCCCCGTATGAGGTCGTTTTCGGCCGCCCCCCTAACATGTGGGGTACTCCTAGACCCCGAAGTATTACCGATGTTTCAAGTAATATGCTGACAGATTACCTAGCTTCCTTGATGTCTGCCCTCAACTCTTGTCGTTCACAGGTTGCCGCCGCATTTCCAGACAATACCGAGGTGGCACCGCATGAAATCGTTCCAGGATCCATGGTTCTTGTCCGGAATTTTGACCGCTCAAGTCCGCTGGAGCCACGCTGGAAGGAGCCCCGACAGGTCCTCCTCGCCACCCGTACGGCCGTGAAGTTGGAAGGTCGCAAAGGCTGGGTGCACCTTTCGCACGTGAAGAAGTTTTATGGACTGAAACCCGTCTCAAAGAACATTTCCCAGGATTTGAAGGATTGCCAAAATATTGTTCTCAAGGACTGTCCCGCAAAAGACATTGCTACAAACCCTCCCCTGTTAGAGAAAACTCCGCAACAGGAGTATAAGTTGAAACTCCGGTCTAGTAAAATAAGTCAGCCAGTTTGATTGTCTAAGTCCTCCCCTAGGTGAAACGGTTAGACTGTTTCTGACATGTATAAAATAGACCCCCATAGTGAGAGAGTTAGTCAAAACTCAATCCGATGTATCATTTTTCTATGTTTCATATTATTTCTCAGCATTATGATTTCCTGCACCAGTTATGCATTTTTCTTGTATTTCCCAGTTCTTCATGTAAATAAGTCTTCTAATGTTACAGTAGAACACACGTTTAGTGATCTGCCTCCTCATGAACTCTCTTACCGCCTCGCTATGCGAAATAATTCTTTTATCCGCATGCTACATTACTCACACCAAACCAGCAATGCCACTAATTGTTGGGTGTGTGGTCGACTCCCCCCTTTCCAGACACCGAAGGGAGTTCTGCCACTCTTTCCTTATCCTTTTTCACATAATGGTTCGTGTGGAGCATGGTCCACGTTAACGTCATCCTCAACAGATATGTCTTTTCTTAACAGTACATGTTTTCCAGACAAGCAAGGTCTCCCCCACAGAATCGGGTTAGATCTAGAAAATGAAGTTTACAATTTAGGTAATTATTCTTCGAATTTCATGGTCCTGAATGTTCAGTCTGATTCCACTCCAGATTTACCTGCAATTTCAGTACTACCAGTCAAAGGCGAATTATGTGTCCGAAATAATGGTTCCGTACACGTAGGACATAGTGATTGTACTACTATTGTCAAGTATAGTGACAGTGGGAAATCTATCTTCAAAGCTTCACGTCATTCTTATTTTATTTGTGGTCAAACTGCATATGTTCGTCTGCCCCTCGATTGGGAGGGAACCTGTTACATTGCCTTCCTACTGCCACCAGTTTTCCTAGCCCCATCTGATTATCATAGAAACACACATCTAGTACACATTAGACATAGAAGGGAGTCCCCAATTGTCGATTATACTGAAACTGCTCTAGAACAGTATACAGATTTCAATAGAGGTTTCTTTTTCTTTATAGGACCTATCCAGAATAGTAAACTAATCCGCAGGTTAACCAGAACCCTCGAAGCTGTAGTAAATGAGACTGCCTCTGCTCTAGGTAACTTAACCGAAGAGCAATCTGCTATGAGATTTGTCGTTTTACAGAATCGTCTCGTCCTTGACGTCATACTGGCCGATAGGGGCGGGGCCTGTAGAGTCATCGGATCTAGTTGCTGCATTTTCATTCCAAATAACGCGCCGTCTGTTTATTCAGCTATAACCAGACTCCATAAAATTGCCCATCTGTTACACCAAGATCCAGGCACCTGGACATGGTCCGGTTGGTTCTGGAATATAATTTCCGCCTGGGGATGGAAAGCCTTGTCCTTTCTAGGTATTGCAGTAGCGATCATATTCAGCTGCTGCCTCTGTATACAATGTGGCCCTGCGATTTGCGGCATTTGTGCTACCTCTTGTATTCCCAGTCCCAAGCCCCGTTCTAAATCCCGTTCAAAAAGAATTCGAGACGAACAAATGATACTGTATGAAATGATAGATGGTATCATGAATATTGATGTTTCCTGAAGGAAACGTAGTGACAAGGAGGGAATGTGGAAAAGTAAATTTTGCCATGTTCTGTGTCCCTACGTGTCATCCATCATATGTTATGTGTGCATGATTAATATGCATATGTTATTCCCCATGTTCGATTCAAGACGCAATTACAGTTGTGTCCACCTTTAGTATGTCAGTTCCAGTCCTCGTGAATACTACGAATATCAGGCCTATGTAAAGCTACGTTGCCACGTTTCTCAGTGTGCACGTTATTCTATTGAAAAATCCCCGTTTCTAGGCCTCAAAAGGGCCCGGATACCAGATTCAGCTCCTGTCTCCTGTCTCCTGAAGCCCCGCGGAGGAGCGATACAGCCCCCACCTGTATCCTCGACCCTTCACTTACTTCCTGCCTCGCAGTGCCCGGTTCAGCTTGGCCCTGCCTCAGAGTCTGCCAAGAGTATGTTATGATTCCAGTTATCAGTTCAGCCCTCCTTCCCTGCATTCCTAAGCTACTGAATCGCATCAATAGTTTCCGTCATTGTCTAGCCTTTACGGCCCCATGTTAGAGAAATACTGTATTAATGGTCATTTAATATTCTTCATCACGCACTACATGTAGAATAATGCATGGTCCAGTCTTAGTGTCTGTTAGCCTTTCCCCTCCTGACTTCTAGTTTATATCAACATGTTCTCTAAACATCAGATACTAGATACTGTTTAGGTACATGTCGCCCTGACTCTCCAGACTTCAGTCTCTGTTCCTAGCACAGAGTTCGAAGCCCCCAGCTTCTCCTAGTAACACGTCATTGCCAGTTTGCGCGCACCATCAGGTTAGAGGTCCCGGCTCCTCAGGTAGCCCCCTCCATGGTTTCCGCCCCATTCATGACATATTCTGTTACGTTTGCATCACATGTCTATGTATACGCCCTGTTACACCTCTTTTCACCCTTATCTTTCGCGACTGCTACGCGTCACGCCTATTGCTCCACCCACTGCTACGCCTATTGCAATGTAATGCTATGTGTTTGCGTTATGTATATATGCTCATGTACTGTTATTAAAAAGTTGTCCTGACGCCGTCATTCCCGATCCTGCCCCCGGCAGCTGCCATCCTATTCCCGTGCAGGTCGTCCTGTTCCTGTCCTTATGCTGTATTAAACCTGCAAACTCCTACTACCTCGAATCTTGACTCTTATTTATTGAGCTATCTGTTATTCATTTATTCATTCAAAAATAGGGTATTATTTATTTATTTACCACACTTTGCAATACTCCAGTACCAAATCATCAGATATATTCAACAGCTTGTGTCCTTGTATACATGCTTGCCTCATTGCCCTTCTCATGAATATTTCATGGGGACTCAAGCCTGTATTTTTGTCTAGGATACTTCTGAGTCCCATCAGGACAAGAGGTAAAGCATCAGGCCACTCCAGTGGGGTGGATGCACACACTTTTCCCAGTCTTGACTTGATTGTGCCATCCAGTTGTTCTACCACTCCGGAAGCCTCTGGACGGTATGCACAGTGCAGCTTTTGTTCAGTTATGAATGCTTCACAAATTAATCGAATTATTTTATTATTAAAATGAGACCCTCTGTCTGATTCAATAGTTACTGGAAAACCAAAATGAGGAATGAGTTCCCTCAGTAAAAGTTTGGCCACTCTCAAGCTGTCATTCCTTCTGGTCGGGTATGCTTCCACTCACTTTGAAAATAAACAAACAATGACAAGTACTTATTTCAATCCTCGACAGGCAGGTAACTGGATGAAATCAATCAGAAGTCTTATAAAAGGACCCTCAGCCTTTCCAATCTTTCCTGTGCAGACTACAGTTTTCCTGCCTGGGTTCATTTGTTGACAAGTTAAGCATCTCTGCCAAAGACTCTCTAAGACATTCCTGAACCTTGCATTAAACTAATCTTGTTGGAAAAATCTAATCATAGCATCTCTGCCTATGTGTGTGTCTCCATGATACATTTTAGCCATGGGTACAAGCATACAGTCGGGTAACACAGGTCTTCCATCTAGGTAAATCCACACCCCATCGTCAGCTCTTCTCTGACGACCTATTTTCTCTCATTCTTCCTTTTCTTTTGTCCCTGCTTCATCTTGTAAATATCTCATTTCCTCCCATGTTCCTACGCCCCCAAGAAGTGTAAGTTGGCAGCTGATTCCACGTGCATACATTATCTTGTTTACTGCTATTTTGTATTTAGCACAATGTTGGGCCACTTAGTCAGCATAACGATTACCAGCTGTCACCTTAACATTTCCTGACTGGTGAGCTGCACACTTCACCAAGTCCACTTCTTTTGGCAATTGAATTGCTTCAATTAACTCTTTTACGAAATTTCAATTTTTAATAGGGGTTCCCGAAGAAGTCATGAAATCTGTTAGAAATGGGGGTCTCTAGTTGTCAGAGGTAGGTACCACTGTCGAAATAGGGACCCTTGCTTCTAGTCAGGGTAAGGAGGAAACACTCTTTAGATAACCTCTGCTCACCCCCTTGGTAGCTTGGCACAAGCAGTCAGGCTTATCCAAAAGCAATGTGTAAAGTATTTGTATCAACACTCACAGTACCACAGTGAAAACACCACAAACTGACTCCACAACAGTTTAAAAAAATACATATTTAATCTAAACTACACAAGACCAAAACATCAAAAATCCAACATACACAGTTCAAGAATATGGTTGCAAAAGAGTTCCTAAGGTTGCGATAAAATAATCCACAGTTGCGTGAAAAGTTCACAGTTGCGTCACGTTTAGCCAACAGTACCTTTTAAATGCGACAAAGTTCCAAAGCAGAAGCTGGTGCAGTGGAAAACAAGCGATGTGTTGCTCCTGAGACCCTGGGGAGGCGATGCGACAACCCCGCTGCAGCAGCGGGCGTGTTGCGACAAATCCGGTCTGTATGGGGAGGAAGGCGAACTTGTATGGATTCCGGTGCTTAGGTTTCATAGGAAGTTTTCTCTCGCAAAGGCACGATGCGATGAACTTTGGAGTCGCGACGATCTCCGGGGCGATGATGTGCGGACCAGCGGTGATCTCTCTCTGCAGTTCCTTGATGCGATGGCTTCTGTGATGACACTCGCAGCGACGTGATGCAGCCCGCAAGCAAGCGGTGCGGCGATCTCACCCAGCGACGACAGGCTCTGCGACGAAACACGCAGCGATGGTAGTCTTCCCGCAACGGTCTGGTGCGGCCCGCAAATGAAGCATTAGACGGTTCTGGCAGCGGCAATAGGCGCTGCGACGATCTCGGCCTTTGTAGCGGCAGGAATTTTCTCGCACTGTCAGGGATGCGCTCCTCAAGCGAGCGATGCGACAAAACTTGCAGAAAGTCTTTAAAAGCTTGGTTTCCGGGGCGTGGCCAAGGTGGTGGACGCGTTCATCCGAGCTCCTGCCGCTGGCCTCTAACAGCGAGGGCCCCCTTTAAACGGAGCCCCTTCTCAGCACCCCCAGCAGTCAGTCCGGGACCCCCCCGGGACTCCGGAGCTCAGTGAGGGCCGACTGTGAGGAGACGGAGCTGATCGGGCGGCAGCGGCCGCGAGGCCTAGAGCGCGGCCTGTCACCGTGGCACACAGGGGAGGCGTGGCCGCAGATCTTCGGGGCGGCTGCCGAGCTGAGAGGCGGCGGATCGGAGACGATCTACACGAGGACCAGGGTGGAGCTGGCAGGCCCGGCCCGCGCTTATTCTTTGCGTGAGGCACCAGGCGCAAATCCCACTTGGTAGCTACTGCGGGCCCGCCACACTCCCGATCCAACAAGCCAGAGCAGGATCTGCCGTGGGCCACGCAGGTGAGGAGGAGGGCGCGACGGCTGCCTGCGGCGAGCACCCCCGAGTGCACGGGCCTCGTGCGGACCGCGTGGCGGCCAGCCCCGAGAGGGGAAGAGACATTGCGGAGGCCGACCCACCCGCGTGACTGGCCGGCGGGGAGGTGAAGTGCGGCAGTGCCCGAGAACAACGGAAGTGGAGCAGGCCCGGTGTGGTACTCTGAAAAGAGCACAGTGGGTGGTGGAAGAGGCCCTGGGAGGGACTTGAGAGGAGAGAGGGAAGAGCTCCCGGGGACCGCCATCTACCCTCACGGCCCTAACGCTTTGCTTTGGTCGGCGCCATATCAGGACAGGAGGCGGGAGAGCACAGGCCAGACCTTGGCGCGGTTAGGCGGCGCGAGAAGAGAAAAGGCGGCCTCCGGCTTCCTACGAAGCGGGAGCACTACGGCCCGAAAGTGCCCGGGTACACACAGCTAGTGGAGGAAGAGCAGATATCCACGGCCCGAGAGACGATTGGTGGTTGAGAGGATCTTCTCACGCGCCACGGTCTGGGGGAGCGGTGGTAATGTCGGGGACGAGGGCTCGCAAGGAAAAAACAGTGAAAGATATGTTCGCCAATGCCCAGCCATCCCCTACACCCAAGGACAAACCAGCGATGGAGGCCCGGCTAGCCGACAAGGCAACAGTCGGCGCAGAGCCCATCATGAAGGCCTTCCTGGAGTTGCTATTCTCGACCCTGAGGGATGACATCCACACCCTCAAGAAGGAATTTTCAGAGGAGATCCGGGCAGTACGGAGGGACATGGACGGTATTGGTGAATGGGTGATGGAGCTCGAAACAATGCAAGATGGCAGCGATGTTGAACTAGAAGCGTTGCAACAGGAGATCATACGTATCCATGACCAGCAGGTGGACTTGCAATCGCATCTCGAGGATCTTAAAAAACGTTCTCGGCAACACAATATTCGGATTCGGGGGGTGGCGATGTCGGAAGACACTCGAGACCTCTTCAAGTTTACTAGGGAGCTTTTCAACCACATCCTGGATCGCTCACCGGACGCTGAGCTAACGATCGACAGGGCTCATAGAGTCGGGCCACAGCGATCTGGGGCGGCACCCCCGGCGGACATTTTAGTCTGTGTGCAAGACTTCCGAACCAAAGAAACTATCCTTCAGAAGTCACGGCGGTTGCACCCCATCGCCTTTCACAGCCATTCACCAACGCTCTTTCAAGACTTGTCAGCCCTCACATTGCAGAAACGCTGGGCCTTCAAGCCCGTCACGAGCTATCTCCAGCAACAGGCCATATCTTACAACTGGGGCCACCCGTTTCGGATTGTGTTCAAATTAAACAATAAGCTCTATCAGCTCCGCTCGTTGAAGGAGGCCTGTCAGCTGCTGGGCATTGACCTGCCTAAGGAGGAAGAAGAGCCGGCGGCGCACTCTGGGGGTCCGGGGGCTCGGCATCCCAGTGGCGCCAACAGCGTGGACCGCATCGGGTCAAGAAACCCCCAAAAACTGAGATCGAGGATGGCCAGAGAGCAGCGGTGGTAGCGGTAGCATCAGACTCCTCGCAGCCGGGAGGAGCGTACTGTTTGAGTGCCTTGAGACTGGGATTTGCTGGTCACTTCTAGGGGGTCGGCGGTGGGGGGGTAGGAGGGTCGCCCTGACTGGACTTAAACCACACTTCTTCTCAACCAATCATCTCTAAAGATGATGGACAAAGGTTTGGTACTTTACTTTTTTCTTTTAGATTTAATTGTTCAGGGGGTTACGCAGGAGGGGGGACAGGGGGGGCTGGGAGTTGGGGGGAAGGTGGGAGGGAGTTCCGGGGGAGTTTGGGGGGAGGGGATGGGACGAGTCTTTGGGGGGGAATGGGTGGGTTCCAGGTCCGGGGGGGGTCCTCTGATAGCTATAGGCCTGGGTGTTCGGGTGATTGTCGAGTGGCACGAAGGGCAACACATTTGGAGTGAAGAGTGGTATGTCAGAGGGGGCTCAGCAGAGGGGTGGGTGGACCTCTTGGGCTCTGAACGGAAGAGGGAAGAGATGAGTTATGCCAGCTACTGAATTGCGAATTCTCTCCCTGAATGTTAGGGGACTAAACAACCCAGTCAAGCGCAAAGCAGTCCTCTCCCTCTTAGAACACTCCAAGGCAGATATATGCCTCTTACAAGAGACGCATCTACTGCCAAAGGACTGCATGCGGATGAAGGCGCGCAGTTTCCCAGACCAATTTTTTTCTTCTGCGCCGACTAAAACGGCAGGGGTTGCGATCCTGTTGGCCCAGCGTTTCAGGAGGAAAGTGTTGCAAAAGGGAGCAGAGATAAGAGGGAGGTTGTTGTCATATCCTTTTTCCCTGGGTGGGTCCGAATTCACGATCTGCTCAATTTACGCACCTAATGAGGGGCAGGAAAGGTTCTTTCACCTAGCACTTAGCGAAGTGGCGGCATCTGCAGATCGTCACATTCTGGTGGGCGGGGACCACAATCTAGTGTTCGACAACTCCCTAGACAGATCGGCCCAGCGCTCCACACAGGCGGGGACCCTCTCCAGCGTGGGACAGACCAGGTTGGAAGAGTTGGGGCTGGTAGACCTCTGGCGCAGCTTTTACCCAGACACTAGAGAGTATACCTACTACTCAAATGCCCACCATACATATGCGCGTTTGGACTATTTCCTAGCTTCCACCTCCCTTCAGGTCTTGACTTCTACGGTGGACATTGGCACCGCATCACTTTCTGACCATGCCCCCATCTCCGTTTTGTTCACCTTTCCCCCAGTGACGCGGCCCGCGCGCTGCTGGAAACTAAGGGACACGCTATTACATCGCAAGTGCGTCATTGACAAAATGAACGGGGCTATCCCTGATTACCTATGCCACAATCACACTTCCGACACCTCACCGGCAACACATTGGGCAGCGCATAAGGCAGTTTTGCACGGCGAATTTATAGCGGTTTCGTTGGCTGAGAATGTGGAGAGAGAGAACAAAATGGGCGAGTTAACACAGAGGGTGAAGGAATTAGAGCACATGCATCAAAGAACGGGCGCACCCAGGGTCTGCAAACAATTGAAAACAGTGAGGCAACAGTTAAGAGCACTAGATCAGGACAGGGCAGAATATGCGGCACTGAGGGTGAGACACATGTATTACACAGGAGGGGACAGATGCGGGTGGTTGTTGGGTCGTGCACTCAGAGATACTAGGCAGCGACACATGGTGAAGGAGATTGAGAGGGAGAGTGGAGGTCTAGCGACGGAGGACACCGAGATAGCTAAAGCATTTAGTGACTTCTATACTTCCTTATATACCGGATCCCAGTTAGACCGGAACGCCGGGGAGTCCTTCCTTGCTACAATCCCTCTCCGGCCCTCACACTAGAACAATCCAAGCTCCTAGAACGCAGCATCAGACCGGAAGAAGTCATTACCGCCATTTCCAGGCTAAAGCTGGGGAAGGCTCCCGGGCCTGACGGCTTCACCGCGCTATTCTACAAGAAGTTTTGCTCCCGAGTAGTTCCCCTGCTTACCGCTCTCTTTAATTCCTTCTCAGACCCAGGTGCTATCCCAAGGAACCTCCTGGAGGCTACTATTTCTGTTATTCCAAAGCCCGGGAAGGACCATTCGAAGTGCGAGGCATACCGGCCCATATCACTACTTAATATAGATCTTAAACTTTATACCAGCATATTGGCAGCGAGACTGGCTTCGCTTATGCCGGGCCTAATTGAGCAAGACCAAGCGGGATTTATCCCGGAGTGGCAAACTGTAGAAAACACCAAGAGGGCTCTGCATTTAATAGAGAAGGCCACGCAGACACCTGGGGAGTACATGATGCTTGCGATTGATGCTGAAAAAGCGTTTGATCGTGTTCACTGGCCGTACTTAGAACAGGTCTTGGTCAAGGCAAGGATGGGAGACAAATTTCGCACATGGATCTTGAATTGTTACACGTGGCCCTCCGCGACGGTACGGGTCAATGGCTGCTCCTCTTCCCACTTTCCCATTGAACGGGGAACGAGACAGGGATGCCCTCTGTCGCCATTGCTCTTTGCTCTCTACATGGAGCCGCTGGCTCAGGCAATGAGGCTTGTCCCCACAGTTAGTGGGATTCAATTTGGGGCATATGTGCATACCATCAGCTTATATGCTGATGATGTCCTCTTATCGCTATCCTCACCCAGGGAGTCATTGCCGGCGAGTGTCGCAATCTTAGATTTGTTCGCGCAGGTGGCGGGATTCAAAGTTAATATGAGCAAGTCGGTGGCGCTGGACCTTTCATTGGAGGGCCCCACCCGGGTTCATTTGCAGGAGCTTTTCCCCTTCCGCTGGGCATCGGACGCCATACCTTACCCGGGAATTCAACTTTCAGCTACACTACAGGACACGGTCTGCCTCAACTATGCCCGCCTTCATCAGACTGTCAGGTCGGAGCTGGGTAGATGGAGACACCTTCCACTATCCTGGTTGGGCAAAGTGGCTGCCATAAAAATGACGATCCTCCCGCAGATTCTCTACCTGTTCCGTGCAATACCCCTGCGGCCGCCTGAGGGCTGGATCCGCCAAACCCAATCTGAGCTGGCTCAATTTATATGGAAAGGCAGGCGACCAAGAATGAAACTCAGGCTGGCAACATTACCGCCAGAGAAGGGGGGACTAGGGCTCCCTGACTTGCTACTCTATTACCAGGCGGCACAGTTGCGGACGCTGGTGGAGTGGAGTAAATGGGAATCGGAGAAGCACTGGCTTTTTCAAGACCAGGCAGTAGCGGGTCGCCCACTCCAGGAGGTCCCCTTCCTGCGACGTCCACACCGTCCCCCTAACCTATATGCCTCGCATATCACAAGGGTTCCGCTGGAGGTGTGGGACCAGGTGAACATCAAACACGAACTTACGACCTTCCCGTCTCCGCTTACGCCCCTGCTAGATAATCCTGATTTTGGGCCTGGCCAAGACTCAGCGGCTTTTGCCCGGTGGCGCCCGGTGGGGCACAGGTCTTTATTTCACCTTTACACGCAGGGGGTGGGGGTCATTCCCTTTGACGCCTTCCGCCAAGCATTTGGCATGCTGGAACAGGAATGGCTCCGCTATTGCCAGGCTCGACACTGGGCACTTAATGAGCAGACGAGGGAGGGGGCGGATCGGAGACTTAGTCCCTATGAATACTGGTTGATTACACGAAAGTCAGGCAAAAAACTCATATCGGACATTTACCGCATGCTTTTAGGTCGCTATACACATATTTATAATTCAGGGAGAGCACGCTGGGAGAAGGACTCAGGGCGTACCCTTAGCAACAAGGATTGGGAGGGCATTTGTTACCGGGCGCGACACTCGGCCTACCATATAGGCTTGACTGACACCTTCACCAAGGTCACTTCATACTGGCACTACACCCTGGAAAAGCTCCACGAGATGGATCGCGCGAGGGAGGCATTTTGTTTGCGCGGGTGTGGGAGGAGGGGCACTCTAGTTCACATACTATGGGATTGTCCACATTTGCAGGAATACTGGAAGCTGATCCTGGATGAAGTGGAGTTACATTTTGACACGTCTATCTCTAGATTCCCTGCCTATGTCTTGCTAGGCCTGCCCAACCCCATTACTTACCCATTGCGCTCACGCAGGGGTCGACTAATCGCCATAGCTCTGGGTGCCGCATTACAGAATATTCTATCCCATTGGCGCACCACCCATGTTCCCACGTTTCAGGGCTGGTTATACCACCTCTGGCATATCCTGGGCATGGAAAAGTTGTCCCTGATTGTGAAAGAGGAGGGTGACAAATATTCGGAATTATGGCAGCCCTTTCTCGCCTTGCTGGCAACGGAATTCAGGGAAGTGACTTGTCCCAGATACTTACGGTTACTGAGGCTTTCGCAGATAGAAAGTGTGGGACCATCCGGCTAGATGACTCAGTGGCCACTGGAGGATATCGGACCTGGAACAGGGGTGGCGGGTGGGTAGGGGTAGGGGGGGACGGGGGGAATCGGGAGATGGGGTTTGGTTACTGTTTATTTGTTTATATGCACACATGCCTTCTCGAACCAACCCAGCGACCATGGCAGTGGTTACGCGGCCACGTTACATTTTACTTGGCTTATCTTCACTGCTCCTTTTATGATGGCACCTGTCGTATCATTGCTCTGGATATATCTTGCATTGTACTATGTATGTGTGTATCTTTATTTGTCAATAAACAAATGTAATACTAAAAGCTTGGTTTCCAGCTCCCCAACACAGGTACAACTTCCAGAGGCAACACACATGGGCCACACACTCCAGGAAGGACAGAACTCTCTCAGTAGCGTCCAGGGAAGCTTGGATGTAGTCATTTTGTTCCTGGGACTTCAAAAACAGGGAACCAGCTCTTCTCAGGCCCTTGGAGATTACTTCAAGCAAGGGGACACGGCACAAATTAAAGTCCTTCCCCTCTCCTTGGCAGCAAAGCAACAGCAGGTCAGTCCAGCAGAGCAACAGCAGGACAGGACAGTCTTCCTTCTTCAATTTCAGATTTCTCCTTGGCAGCGGTTTCTTCTTGATTCTAGGATGACCTGATTTTCTGTAGTCAGGGGTCCTGTACTTATACCCCTAAAAGGCTTTGTTCCCTTTGTGCAGGAGGGCTATGAGCCTGGTCTGAACAGTTCTGGGTGTTCCTTGAGCACTTTGTTTTCCTGGCTTCTCCTCCTTTCAGAGTGAGGGGCAGGGTCGTCAGCCGCCCAGAAGGAGGTGGAGCCAACATTGTGGAAGGCAGGCACAGCCCTATTCAGGCCCAGGTGCTATCCCCTCCCACCACTCTAGATGCAGATGGAGCTATTCAGCCCAGGGATGGCCCAGTAAGCCTCTGGGAGCCACCCAGCCCCTGTCACTCACAAACCAGACAGTCAATTTACAAACAGGCCAAGGCACACATAAAGGTCAGAAAAGAGAACAGACACTTTCAAAAAGTGCTGTTCTCAAACACAGGATTTAAAAACAACCTTTCCTAAAAGATGTGTTATTAAATTCTGAGTTCAGGGATACCACACTTTTATGTCCTATCTTGCTCTTATGGATAGATATGCTGGTAGCCACTGTAGCCAGCATTCCCCATGAGAGCCTATGGGTCAAGTTAGCCTTATAATAGTGAAAAACGAAAATGGCTGTAATTCACTACCAGAGCATCTCACCTGCACTAGTACATGCTCTACCTTTCACATACACTGCACCCTGCCCAAGGGGTACATTGGGCCTTCCATAGGGGTGACCAATGTGCACAGAAAGGGAAGGGTTAGGCCTGGTCAGTGGGGACACTGACCAGGAGGACATTGCAGTTCACAGACTGCACACAGGCACTGCGGTGGCAGGCCTGAGACACCGTTTTAGGGCTACTCATGTGGGTGGCACAATCAGTGCTGCAGGCCCACTAGTAGCATTTGAATCACCAGCCCTGGCACAGTCAGTGATCTTTATTAGGGACTTCTTGGTAACACAAATATGCCAATCAGGGATAACCAATTACAATAACAATTTACACAGAGAGCCTGGGGCCACGACCCCTGCTCAAATTGTGCGGACCAGGTACCACTATGGGCGACAAGATCTGTTAGACCTCCGGCCAACCCTGCCAGAAACATGCATGCACTCTATGGAGGTACTGTCACTCCAAGACTGCCGGAAATGCTCCTTTAAGGGAAGGAGAGAACCTGCTAGCGGGACATGCAATAGGAGCTTCCGGGGAGGCTTGCTGAACTGCAGATCGCTCTGCAAGCACAGTATTCAAACCTGGGACCTCGTTGAGGACGAGAAGTTAGACTTTCTCTTTCTGACGGAAACGTGGCTAGGGGATCACTCTGACCCGGTCATTACAGAGGCTATCCCACCATACTATAACATTGCCAGAATAGATAGGTGTGGGGGGAGAGGAGGAGGGATTGCTATAGTGACCAAAGCTCCTCTAGAATGCATTCTAGAACCATTGAAAATTGAAAACTGTGAGGCAGGCTATTTTAATCTTAAGCTGGGTCCTCAGAATTCGGTCTATGGTATCCTTGTTTACAGACCCCCAGGGGGCCTCAAGGAGTTCTCTGCCAGCCTGATGGAGGGCGTCGCTCATTTAGCGATGCGGAGGAGTAGACTGCTGGTGGTAGGAGACCTCAACATCCATCTTGAGGATGAGCGAAACAAGGAGGCCTTAGATCTAAAACAAGAGATGCAGGCAGTACAATTGGAACTGAAAAATCTTACCCCGACCCACAAACACGGCCATTTACTGGATCCAGTGTTTGCTACCTGGGACGGAGTGGTAGCGGACGCTCCGCTTCCCGTCCCCTGGTCAGATCACTACTTAGTTCCTTTTAGGTTACACATCTTAGTGACTGACACACAAAAAGGACAGGTTCAGAGCTACCCCCATCGCAAATGGAAGCATTTCTCCCAAGCCAACTTTTGCAAACTGCAACTGGAAGGGGGTCCATCGGGGGGTGATGACAGTGAAAGTGCGAATTATAGGCTTCAGGAGCGCATTTTATGTGCCCTGAATGCACTCATCCAAGGCTACTATCAGAGGCAAAAAGTCAGCACCTTGGTTCACGCCTGCTCTGCAAACTGCTAAATCTGAATGCAAAAGATTAGAACGCAGGTGGCGGGCTGACTTCTGCCCTCAATTAAAGACAACCTACAGGGAGGCACAAAGGAAGTACCAAATCATGGTGCGAGGAGCTAAAGCCTCCCACTATAAAAATCGTATAGGGGAGGCTGAAAACTCCTCAAAAGAACTCTTTAAAATTTTTAAAGAGATCTCCCTGATATCGAGCCCTAACACTCCAGCTAATGACTCTATAGCAGAATGCAATAGGGTGGCAGAATACTTCGCAGGAAAAGTCAGGGACATCTATGCTTCCTTCTCTAACAAGCCTGGCAATGGGCTAGACTTTGTAGAATGGACCGATGTCAGAAATATGGAACACTGTATGGAATATTTCACAGTCCCGCCCCCAGAGGTATTATGTAGAATATTTCAAGGGATCAAGTCTGGCTCTCCTCGTGACCCAGCCCCCCCCCAAGGTACTGGGAGAGAGCCTAGCTACTCTAGAACCCTACATCAGGCATGTATTACAGACATCCTTTGCTACCCAGACACTTCCCGCTGACTGGAAGAAAGCCGTAGTTCTCCCCATAAAAAAATAATCTCAACGTAAGCCATGAAGTGCTTGAAAATCTGAGGCCGATCTCCTTACTGCCATATCTAGCCAAAGTGGCAGAGAAAGTGGCCAATTCCCAACTGGTGGCTCACCTGGAAACATCAAACATCCTACAGTCCTCCCAATCGGGCTTCCGGTGGGGTTACTCGACTGAGACTGCCCTTCTGCGAGCGACTGAGACCCTCAGACGTGGGGCTGATGGCGGACGCACCATGGCACTGGTGATGTTAGACCTCAGCGCAGCGTTTGACACTGTAGCTCATTACATCTTGCTACAGTGTCTAAACCGGGCGGGCGTCACTGGCTCAGTCCTGGGGTGGCTGATATTGTTTCTCACAGGGCGAAGCTTTCAGGTTCAACGTGGCTCCTTCAGTTCTTCAGAGTTAGCGCTTGAACAGGGAGTACCTCAGGGCTCTGCCCTGAGCCCAACATTGTTTAATCTTTACCTGGCCCCACTGGCCAAGGTGGTGCAGGCGTATGGAGTGGAGTTAGTCTCCTACGCTGATGACACCCAACTGCTAATCTCCCTATCTCAAGCACCATCAATAGCGGCATCCAACTTTAAGGCCTGTATGCAGGATCTGGCCATGTGGATGAACTCGCACTGCCTAAAGCTAAACGGTTCCAAAACTGAGGTACTGGTGGTCGGGGGCACTGGCCAAAACTGGACAGCGGACTGGTGGCCACCGTGTCTGGGCCCTACCCCTACCCCTTGTAAGGAGGCTAAGAACTTGGGGATATGGGTTGACCCCACTCTATCATACTAGGGCCACATTCGTCGCTTAATGGGTAAATGTTTTGGGGTGCAAAAAACACTCAACCATACCTTGGATTTACTTCCCATTGAAGCTAGACGCACCTTAACACAGGCACTCGTGACGTCCCGTTTAGACTACGGGAATGTCCTATTCTTGGGCGCCACGGAAAAAAGTCTGGGATGTCTACAAGTCCTTCAAAATTCGGCAGCTCGCCTAGTGCTGAGACTTCCGAAAAGGGCAGCGTCGAAACCTGCGCTGGCGGCCTTACATTGGTTGCCAATAAAAAGAGAGTCATGTACAAAGCTCTCCTCATATGTCATCGGATATTATGGCAGAAAGCTCCCTTCTATCTTCAGGACTTAATACAAAGATATGAGCCTACAAGAGCTCTTCGCTCTGCAGGCACGGGCCAGCTGAAGGTTCCCCGTGTAAGAAGCGCCAAACTTGGGGGCAAATCCTTTACAGTTTTAGCGGCTCAAAATTGGAACACTCTTCCGCTCTGCCTCAGATTGGAAAGATCTGAAGTCAAGTTCAGAGGTCTTCTAAAAACACTCCTGTACAACTCTTAGTGAGGGGTCCGATCGGCTGTTCCATCTTAGCTGATGCCTGCTATTCTTCTCTCCAGAGCGCGGGGACACGCCGGGATGGCATCACCAGGCGCTTTATAAACTACTTTATTATTATATGCACTTTAGCACTGATCAGCAGTGGTAAAGTGCGCAGAGTCCTATTGCCAACAGCCACAGGTCAGGAAAAATAAAGGAAAGAAGCAAATAGTTTGGGGATAACAAGCAAGTGTTTTTACATACGAAACCTTGCTCCATCATTGGCTTTGCCCCTAATCTACGTGCAAAGTCAAGGACAGCCGGGGTAGATCTGGCCATTACATTTCTTTTGCTTTCAATTGTGGTACCCACGTACCCTTTCATCAAATAAATCCCCTAAACATGTAAATGAGGTCATCAGTGATATTAGGTTACCTTCACAAAAAAGAGTCTTGGGTTTTCTAGGCATTAAACCCAGAATCATTGTGTGAAATTTCGAAAAACTAACATCAAGGTTCAGTGACTTCATAAAATCGGCAAAGGTAGTTAAAAGATGCTGAAGGCCAATTGCTGTTCTAGCTTTCAGGGCGGCATCAATTGTGTATAGGAGAGCCAGAGTTAACCGCTCCCCACATGTGGGATATCCCTACTCACTCCCATTAAAATGAAATCAAGGTTGTTAATATATAAAGTAAATAAAAATGTAGCTAAAATGCATCCCTGTCTGACTCGTTTAATAATACGGATGCCTCGTGTAAGGTTGCCTTTTTGGTCAAATCTCACTGTGGCTGTAAGATCCTTATGTAAATTGGCAAGAAAGTTTATGATATTCATGTCCAAACCTAATTTTAATAACAGATGCCATAATTTGGATCTATTTACTTGGTCTAAGGCCAAAGAAAGGACCATAAATGCCAAACGGCGTGACCCTTTCTTTGTAATCATGTACTTCCCGGCCAATAAAAACAAATTTAGGTCCTGGTCCATGGTTCCTTTCCCTTTCCTAAACCCATACTATAGATTGGACAATATATTAGTATTATTTAACCAGTCAGTGAGTTTGCCTGGGACAAATCTTCCTAAAACCTTTACTGCAGAGTCTATCAGTGAAATTGGACTATATCATTGTGGGTCTCCTCTGTTTCCCTTTATGAAAATCAGAACTATAACTGAGTGGGACCAGGATTGTGGCAGACCAAATTCACAGGCTGTATTAAAAACATTTGCTAATAAATTAGACCATAATAGTATGTTGGTTTTAAAAAGATCTGCCGGGACACCAACTGTTCCAGGTGCTTTATTGCTTGACATCTGGTCAATAGCCACTGCTACTTCCTTATCAGTAAACACTAAAGTGTAATTCTCAACTACATGTCGTGTACGTGAGGATCCATGATCCCCCTGATCACCATATATATGTTTGAAATGACTAAACCACTCCTCTTCTGGAATATTACATTCCAGTGGACTATTTTTATTATTTAAAAAAATGATTTATTAACAATGTTCAAAAAACTAGCGCTATTCCTAATTACATCAGTGGAAAGTAACTTGTTTCAAGCCTCATTTTAGATTTCTGACTTATGTGTATGTACCTCTAATTTATAATAATTCCTGAGGATAGTTATAAAAGATTTATCCTGTGGTTTGCTTTTCAGGGCAGCCATCAACTTCTGATGAGCAATAGTACATTTGTGGTCAAACCACCTCTCACCTCAATTTGGGAATTCCTTACAAGTAAATGTTAGGGCTCTGGCCACCTGATTACATATTTCAACATAGGCTGTGGGTGTCTTGTTATCCCTTATCCTAATGTCAAAACAGAGCTCTATCTCTAAACCCACTTTGAGGACAAGTTCATTGCAGAACTCATACAAAATTAACTTACACCATTTGAGTCTACAACCTTGATCTTTTGCTTTGATGGCTAAATTAGAGACACATCTATTTGTATCAGAATTGAGCCCCACTCCCCCTGCCAAAATCAAATGTATAGGATTGTGATCACTAAACTGTGACCACATAGCCGTATAATCTTTAACATAGACTACCAAGGCAATATCAATCAAAGTATAGTCAATGGTTGTGTACATATCCCTTCCTTTAAAAGATGGTATATCAACCTTCCCACCCAAATCATTTGGATATGAAAGACCATACTCTGCTAGGGTGTCCTCTAAAAATTCCCCATGTTGTGTGTGTTCAAAATGTGTTTCTGTGTACTTGCCAGGCCCTAGGCTATCGGCAACATGGCAATACTTTAAACATAAATGAATATTAAAATCACCTAAAATAATAACCGAATAAGGTGAGACTTGTTTCTCCCCATGAGACTCCAAAAATGTTTTTCAACTGGACAGGTGCTCAATAACAGAGGTTCTGTCAAATGAGTTATAGAAATTAACAATTAATACGTTGGTTGAGTTAGTAGGCTTATTTTCAACTGCTAAACAGTTTTCTGACCCGGAATCCAATTTACTATCGTTACCTGCGACCTTCAGGGAGATCAGTGTTATTAGCCCACCTTTCGGATTTCCCGCTATAGATGGCCTTGCAGGTTCAGCGTAAGTTGCATAATCATTCAGCCAGAAGATATTATCAATATCCCAGGATTCTTGGAGCCCAATCACATCATACTCCCTTAATAGGTCATTCCATATGGAGTTATCCATTTTATTTCTTAGTCCAGCTATATTCCAACTAATTATTTTGACTAATCCTACCCCATTAAGCTCATCTCCACGGGTCATGTTATTTCTGTGCTCCCTCTGTATATCAGCCTCCTGCCCATGTGCAGAAAAGCCGGTAGTCAGTCAGTCATTACCATACAGCCGACTCAATGGTGAAAATCTATTTGCTAATTTTAATCTGGTGTTAGCTGCACATTCTTTTGCGTCATCCACCAAGGTTATAAGAGCAGTGGAATGCCCACCCATCCTCATCTGAGAGTGATAACCACCACTGGGCTTAGAGCTAGTACCCAGCTCATTCCTATCTTCTCCCAGTTGTTGGCTTAAAGGGGGAGTTGGGTTGTTTGGCCGATCAGCTATTTTAGGTGGGTAAAAAAAACAAACAAGGGAAATGCATTAATGCCCCCTTAGCCTCAGTGTTTATTACCCTGGAAGAGCCACCCCGCTACTTCCCTCCTATCAAAATTAATAACAACACAATCTCCCTCTTTTTGTTTAGAACAATGACCAACCCATCCAACCCGTCAGGCCATTATGATATGTGATGATGCTTTAAATCCTCCCTCAGAATGTGTAGTACACCAAAATTTGGCTCTGCGTAGAAGTTCTTCAGGTGTCTCCCTACCATTTTCCTTGAGAGGGGGTTCACCGGTTAAAACTGCTACCAAAGGTGTAGCCTCCAGGGGCAAATAGGCCTGACTTGGTTGGCAACCCCTTGTGTGTTTGCCAATTCCTGCCTTAAGCCTAACTTCAGGCTTCCATGGTGGTCCTTTAGTATCCATCTGGCTATCCCTTGTTTTGGTTTCTGAGGAGGATTTCCCAGGCCTGGGCCACACATCAGAGGCACTAGCACAATCTCCCCCCAGGGGTGTCACCTTGTCTACATGTGATGTGTTATTTATACAGGGTGGTTTACTGCATTTTACATTCCTACCATTCTCCCTGGTGGTAGCATTAAGACAAGCCGCACCATTCCATTTTCTTTCAAAGCATGACAATTTCTTCATTATGCCATCTACCCCAAATTTCATGCAGTTAATTAACTCTACTCTTAATGTATCAAAAAGAGTATCAATATTAGTTCAAATTAAGTCCATGGCCATTGAAGTGGAGTCAGACTGAAGAGGCAGCCGCTCCTCAATGGCCCCCTCCTGAGTAACCAGATCCTTGTTATTCAATCCCACCTTGGAACCCTTCTTCCTCTTTTACTTTAAAGGTGCTATAACAGACTCCTTAAGTGGATTTATGTCCAGGCAACCAGCGATTCCAGATTGTATTTCCTGACATGTATTCAACGAAATGTCACTGTCCCAAATAGAATCACAAGTCTCCATTATAGATTCTGCGACAGCTTCAGTTCCTAGGATTGCGTTGGACGGGACTGCCAGTAGAGGCAGGGGTATTGCTAGCTTATGTCTTGACTCCCATACCCAACTGAGCTTCTACATTATGGGTTTCAGTTGTTATGGCACCTACAGCAGTAGTTAGATAGGACATAATGAAGGAGCAATTATGAGGTACGTTTGCTTTCATTTTCAACAAGTAATTTGAATAAGGCAGTTTGCGCTTACCCATATTGGCTTCAACATGAAAGAGGGGTTGCCCAGCATGGCCTCTGTCGGTAGCTGACGGGTGCAGATGGGCCCGCAATTGGCACGGACTTCGCCCGTGCGTGGCTTGGGCATGCCCGCATGCGTCCCGTGCTGCAGGAGCCTGCTGATGTTTTTAATGCACCCCCATATGTGGGATGTGGGTATCGGTGGTGGTGTCAGCCACAAGTGTGCCTGGGACTTGAAGTCCTGTGTCCTGCACTCCCCCTCATGGCAGCAGAGTAACGGGCTTCCCACGCTGCTGGAGCCCGCTGATGTTTTTAACATGCCTCCAGGTGCGTGATGTGGGCGTCGGTGGTGGCGTCAGCCACAAGGGTGCCTGAGACTTGAAGTCCTGCATCCTATGCTCCCCCTCATGGCAGCAGAGTAACGGGCTTCCCGCGCAGAGGTAGCCCGCTGATGTTTTTAACGCACATCCAGGCGTGAGATGCTGGCATTGGTGGTGGCTTCAGCCACAAGGGTCCCTGGGACTTGAAGTCTTGCATCATGCATTCCCCTCACAGCAGCAGAGTAATGGCCTTCCTGTGCTGCGGGAGCCCGCTGATGTTTTTAGTGCACTTCCAGGCGCAGAATATGGGTGTCGGTGGTGACGTCAGCCACATGGGTACCTGGGACTTGAAGTCCTGTGTCCTGCACTCCCTCTCATGGCAGCAGAGTAACAGGCTTCTCACGCTATGGGAGCCTGCTGATGTTTTTAATGCGCCTCCAGGCACAGGATATGGGCGTCGGTGGTGGCATCAGCCACAAGTGTGCCTGGGACTTGAAGTCCTGTGTCCTGCACTCCCCCTCATGGCAGCAGAGTAACGGGCTTCCCACGCTGCTGGAGCCCGCTGATGTTTTTAATGCACCTCAGGGCGTGGGATGTGGGCATCGGTGGTGGTGTCAGCCACAAATGTGCCTGGGACTTGAAGTCCTGTGTCCTGCACTCCCCCTCATGGCAGCAGAGTAACGGCTTCCCACACTGCTGGAGTCTGCTGATGTTTTTAATGCATCTCCAGGCATGGGGTGTGGGCGTCAGTGGTGGCGTCAGCCACAAGGGTGCCTGGGACTTGAAGTCCTGTGTCCTGCACTCACCATCACAGCAGCAGAGTAGCGGGCTTCCTGCACTGCAGGAGCCTGCTGATCTTTTTAACGCATCTCCAGGCATGGGGTGTGGGCGTCAGTGGTGGTGTCAGCCACAAGGGGGCCGGAGACCAGAAGTACTGCATCCTGCACTCCCCCTCCCGGCAGCAGAGTAACGGGCTTCCCACGCTGCAGGAGCCTGCTGATGTTTTTAATGCGCCTCCAGGCACAGGATATGGGCGTCGGTGGTGGCATCAGCCACAAGTGTGCCTGGGACTTGAAGTCCTGTGTCCTGCACTCCCCCTCATGGCAGCAGAGTAACGGGCTTCCCACGCTACTGGAGCACGCTGATGTTTTTAATGCACCTCAGGGCGTGGGATGTGGGCATCGGTGGTGGTGTCATCCACAAATGTGCCTGGGACTTGAAGTCCTGTGTCCTGCACTCCCCCTCATGGCAGCAGAGTAACGGGCTTCCCACGTTGCTGGAATCTGCTGATGTTTTTAACGCATCTCCAGGCATGGGGTGTGGGCGTCAATGGTGGTGTCAGCCACAAGGGTGCCGAGGACTTGAAGTCCTGTGTCCTGCACTCACCATCACAGCAGCAGAGTAGCGGGCTTCCTGCACTGCAGGAGCCTGCTGATCTTTTTAACGCATCTCCAGGCATGGGGTGTGGGCGTCAGTGGTGGCGTCAGCCACAAGGGGGCTGGAGACCAGAAGTACTGCGTCCTGCACTCCCCCTCACGGCAGCAGAGTAATGGGCTTCCCACGCTGCAGGAGCCTGCTGATCTTTTTAACGCATCTCCAAGTGTGGGGTGTGGGTGTCGATGGTGGCACCAGCCACAAGGGTGCCTGGGACTTGAAGTTCTGCATCCTGCACTCCCCCTCACGGCAGCAGAGTAACGGAATATACATATATTCACTGGAAAAAACAAAGGTTTCAGGGACATTATTGTAAGGAATTTGCAGTTAAAAAACCTTAGATATTCACTGAAAAAAACACACATTTCAGGGATGTTATAGTTAGGCTGACATTTTACTCATACAAAACCAGAGAAAATCGGCTGTTATAGATACCTGACTTTACTATAACTTGTGCCCCCACAATGCACTGCTATTAAAGTCACATATTACATCACTGAGGACATGGTCAGTGACATCACTGATGACATCACTAATGACATCTCAAATGACTTCACTGATGACATCATCCACTTAATATCCAATGCACCTCCTCACACCCTAGTTTCACCTCTCATACACCCACTCTAAAATACAGACTACATTTTTTGAAACAATAGACAATCCAATACCAGTTAGTACATACCCACTCACTAATTCATACATCTACACACACATGCCCTCACTCAGCCATACATTCACTCATACATGCACTCAACAATACAGCTACTGATATATGCACTTATGCATGCATACAGTCATTCACACACCGTCACTTACCCATAGAGTTAATCACACACCTAGTCAGTCACCCCAAAAATAAATCACACAGACATTTACTCACCTATACAGTTATACACACACCACCTCATCTGTTCATTGAGATGGTAACACATACTTACTTTCTTCTACAGTCACTGAATTAAGCACACACTCACCCATATAGCCACTCTCAGGCTCACTCACTCACACATATAGTCACTTATATACTCTAACACTCACGTATACTGCCTTTCACATATGCAGTTACTCACCCATATACCACTGAGACATCCATACACGCACCAACAAAGCCATACGCACACTCACTCACCCATACAGCCTCTCGCAGATGCACTCATGAACCCATACACCCAGTGAATCACCCACTCACCTGCCCATGCAAGGAGTCATACCCACCCCCACCCCTCCACATAGAGACTCAGGCACCCATACAGATACTCATATAACCAATCATTAACCCATATGGACACTAATTTAGCTACTCACCAACTCATGCAGCTACCTACACACCAACTGACAGACTGATACAGACATTCACACAGATTATTGATTCAGTCATGCATTCACTATTTCATGTTTAATCACTCACTTATACAGTCAGTCACACACTCAGTAATTCATCCATTCAGACACTCATACACCCACTCATTCCTCAATACACATAGGTATATATATATATATATATATATATATATATATATATATATACCTATCAGGACTCAGCTGCTTTGTGATCGATTGCGTCCCTCCGAGCATTCGAGGAGGCAACCGAGAAAAGAAGCTGAGAAGACTTGAATCCTGCTATATCATTGAGCTCAATACCCATATCCCAATAGGACTTAATGTGGAAGAGGATCTAATTACTCATCTCTGACATTACTCTAGTAATTTATGAATGGCATAAAGATGAATTAAGCAAAGTCAAGGCAGCATCCCCATGTATGAGTTTTAATTGTTTGTTTTGGTGTATTAATTAGATTTTATTTTTCACATTTTGTCGCTTTTTGCACTTTATAACTGCAGTAGCGCTTAGAACATTAGGGGTAGAAGGGAATTATTGCACACTGGGGCGGTATGTACGATCTTTTGATAAAGTGGTGGCCATTAATAGTGTCCAGAATTACAGTGTGCACATGCATATGGGAGCCACACAATTTAGCTGGGCTAACCATAACTAGGTTTTTGACACACAAGGTATCAGCGATATGTGAGAAAACTGAAGGAACGTAACACACTGTAGTCTAGGATCAAGTTTCCAGCTAAAACTATGTCAATGTGTTACTGATGTGATGTTGACAGACCGTGTTATGTCTATTGCCCACTGGGGCGTAATTTGAGAATTAGGGACCAGTAATATATTTGTGAAGTGGGGTGCTGGGAACTGGGTAACCTTTGAAAGAGATTTCTGTTCACAAATTGCCTCACTTTTTGTATTAACTGCAGTGCATGTGTGAGCGTGTAGGGTATCAATAAAGTTGGATAAAAGATGAGGAAAGCGCTCGCCAATTCAGGTGCCCTCATCCCGCTTACCACGCTGCTTAAATAAAAGTTTGCAGGAAAAAGCACCATGTAAATAAATTCTACTAAAATAATTTTAACTCTAGTAGGAATTAAGCACTGCAGAGTATGTTTGTAAAAATGTTTTTTGAAACATGTCCCAATGTGAAACTACGAGTCTGTTTTCTTATACACTGGTTTTGTTGTCCAATCACATGAAGTTCTAAGATGTACACAATGGTTTAAATGGCCACATTACGAACGTAAAAAAATTGGTGATCAAGCCTGCTGGTCAGGCGACACAGGTCCGAAACAGCTGACACAATAATCTATCTGTGGCCAGTACAAGGCGTCGTCGATCCTTGTTTTGCTTGCACTACGAGGGATCGGAGAACTATATATATATATATTCACTGAAAAAAACACAGGTTTCAGGGATGTTATAGTTAGATGGACATTTCACTCGTACAAAACCAGAGAAATTCAGCTGTTATAGTTAGTTCAGATAACTATAACTCACGCCCCTGCAATGAGCTGCTGATGATGTCACATATTACATCATACATGACATGGTTAGTGACATCACTGATGACATGGCTGATGACATCTCAAATGACATCACTGATGACATCATCCAGTGTCTGTGTGTTTGTATAAAGTTTAAATATGTTTTATGTATATGCCAAGGTGTATTTAAGAATGAGTGGGCGTATAAGTGTCTGGATGGATGATTTAGTAGGTGCGTGACTGACTGTATAAGTGAATGATTAAATGTGTCTTACTGAATGCATGGGTTAGTGACTGATACAGATATACACAGAGTTTAGTTTGTAAGTTGGTGTGTAAGTGGCTGCATGGGTTGGTGAGTATCTAAATGAGGATTTATATGGGTTATTGATTGGTTGTCTGAGTAAATGTATTGGTGCCTGAGTGTCTGTGTGGGTGGATGGGGGGTGTGACTTTGTGGATAGATGTGTGAGTGGATGATACACTTGGGTGTATGGGTTGAAGAGTGCATCTGTGAAGGGCTGTATGGGTGGGTGAGTGTGTGTATGGGTGTGTTGGTGAGTAAATAGATGCCTCAGTGGTACATGTGTGAGTAACTGCATAAATGAAAGGCTGTATATGTGAGTGTCGGAGTGTATAAATGACTATGTGTGAGAGTAAGTGATTGTGAGAGTGCTGTATGGATCAGTGTGTGCTCGTATTAGTTACTATAAAAGTGTGTAAGTATGTGTTAGTATATGTTGAATAAATGATGTGGTGTGTGTATAACTGTATAGATGAGTAAATGGGAGTGTGATTAATTCTTTGCATGATTGACTAGGTGTATGAATAACTCGATTGATGACTGGCGGTGTGTGAGTGTCTGTATAGATATGAGAGTGCATATAATAATGCCATATTGATGGTTGACTGCATGTATGAGTAACTGTATGGGTAAATGAGTGGACATGTGTGTAGACCTAGATATTAGTGAGCGGGTATGGAGTAACTGGTATTGGTGTGTCTATGTATTTTAGAGTGGGTGTATCAAAGGTTATATTAAGGTATGAGGAGGTGCATCAGATTATTACGTGGATGATGTCATCAGTGATGTCTGTGAGATGTCATCAGTGATGTCATCAGTGATGTCACTGACCATGTCATGAATGATGTAATATGTGATGTCATCAGCAGTGCATTGCCGGGGCGTTAGTTATAGTTAGCTCAACTAACTATAACGGCCAAATTTCGCTGGTTTTGTACGAGCGACATGTCCAACTAAGTATAACGTCCCTGAAATCTGTGTTTTTTCAGTAAATTTCTAAGGTTTTTTAAATCATAACTTCTAACTATAACGTCCCTAAAACCTAGGTTTTTTTTCTGTGAATTTAAAGGTTTTTTAAATGCTAATTTCTAACTATGCCTATAAAGGTAGGACATGTGAAGAAAGAGTAAGAAAAGCACAGAAACAACCAAGACAAATGCAGAAAGAGTCAACAGAAGACCAGAAAGATGAAGGAAAGTGCAGCAAGAAGCAAGAGGTGTGCAGAAATAACCAACAGAGGAGCAGAAAATCCTCCTGTGCCCCCAACTTTTTGCTGACAGGTACTGGTGGTAACTGACTCTGACTAACCAGGCCTAGAGCCAGTGCTATGCTAAAAGACACTTAGAATACAATAAAAACACCTACATACACTAGGGAACACTATGTGTTGGGGTACATGAGTACATGGGTACTGACTCGATGATTAGAGTACTGCACGGATGTGCAAAATTATATATATATATATATGTTGCAAAATTAGGTGAATAAAATTAGGTGGACCGTTGCGATCCCGCTAAGCATATTACAAGTTTCCTCTCTGCCAGGATTTTCATGGCAGTTCCTCTTCCATGAAAACTGTGGTGGAGTGGAAAAAATGGGGACACTAAAGGGCTTCCTCATGCCATGTAGATGCACACAAGGGGGCAAAACATGTGTCCCCTTGTCTGCATGCACACAAGTTCCTGCACAGCATGGGCATTACAGTCCATGTTGTGCAGGAACTGTGTTTGGCATTCCCATTGCAGTGCCCATTTTACCACTGTGGGAACATATTAAAATTTCTGTCAGACACAAGAAGCACTTGTAATCTGTCGGGCGGTCTGACCATGGGTCCGGTGGTTCGGCGGTAGGGCGGACGATCAAACTCGTAATCAGGCCCTATTTGTCGTTTTGGACTTCCAAGACCTGTTATTTTTAAAGGAAAATTCAATAGTTTTTGTCTACAGTCATACACTTACTCGAAAATCACCCAAAAACACCTTGAAACTGAACAGAACAGTCCTGTCATTCTCAAAATGTGCAATGCAAATATGGATTTTCAGTTTATGGCAGACTACTCCATAGCTGTTGCTTATTATGCTACTTCATACAAAACGAAATCTTAAAAGACTGAGATGAAGGATATGTGGGAAGAGATTTCAACTGAAAAGTCTTTAACAAACAAACTATACTGGTTCAGTTTAAAGATGCTTTCACACAGGAAAATTGATTCCTATAAAGTCTGTGAACGGTTGGGTTCAGCTAGTTTATCCTCTAAGTCGAAACAAATTGTTTGGATGAGCCTATAGCTGGCATGCACACAATATAGAGTGTTGGATGCTTTTCCTGAAATAAAGTACTTTGCAGAATTTGTTCCAGAAAGTGCAGATATTGCAAAACAAACATGTTGGACACCTACTATCCAAAAAAGAGTCCACATCTTGAAAATGTATACCTTTATGAAACACTTTAAACTACAGATATAGGAACAGCATGAAAGAAAATGTAGATGTAGATACATTTGAAGTAGTTGGTTGTGAATGTTGTTTGGTGTGGCATAGCAAAGGCAGACTACACAATAATAGAAAACTGAGTTGGCAAGTTGCAGAAAAAAGAGCATTTTTCTATTTGGCACTTCTACAGCTCATTAAGCCTAGGGGTCCTGAATCAGCATTGCAAGGAGAGTCTGACTGCAACAAAGACTCTTTCAATGCTGCAAGGATAGCATTGAGTGTAAAGTATTTCCTAACTATTGGAAAATGTTACATGATTAATTTGAACAGAAAGAAACAATTGCTGCTGAGATAGCTAGGTAGAGTTCACAAATCAGTCAAAGTTCAGATCCTCTGAGTCAAGATCCTCTTGGAGAGTCAATACTTGAAAAGTAAGCAACCATTGCAAAGAATGAGGTAGGGAATGTAATGCAACTAACAAGACAGAAACTATTGATTGGGAAGAGCTGGTTGCAAAACTAAATGATAAGCAAAAAGAAATGTACATGAAGGCGAAATACAAAGTTGAGCATGGATTTCTCCATGACAAGAACTAATGTGTATGCAAGTCATTGAAGCCTGTGCTGTTGTATGTCAGCGGTGAAGCTGGCACTGGTAAAAGCTTCTTAATAGAAATTCTCACTGATTTCCAACAGAAGGCTGCAGAGTGTAATTTGTCATGTGTAGTAAAAGTACCCACTAGATTAGCTGCTCATAATATTAGAGTAATTACTTTACATTGACTTTTAATGCTGCCTGGGGAGCATGAAAACAAAGTCAAATATCAAAAAGTATCCGGTGAAGCTTGCATTGAGTTTGGAGAGTGCTAAAAAAAATTAAAGCTTTTAATCATCAATGAGGTGAGCAATGTCTAAAATGTATTGCTTATCTTTGTACGTTAAAGAACAGATTCTATAAACAGACGACCATGCCCTATTTGCAGGAAAACACCTGATTGTTTTTGATATCTAGTGCAACTTACACCTGTGAAAGGAGAGCCTGTATTCAAAACACTGCTCCGTGATGAAACCTGGAATTTTTTGGGAAGCCCTGGAAATGTCAATATTTGGTTAAACTTCCACAACAAAGAATTACTTAGGATTATGTGGCAAGCATCTGACATTGACTAAGGCAATATTGTGAAGGGTATTAAAGTAGGTGTTCTTTCTAAAGAGGGAAAGCATCTGCTAGAAAGTCGCCTTCTTAAAAACATGTTTCCAATGGACAGTACCGCAGCAGCGATAATGGTCACTTTTATTCAAGAACGAAAACCAATTGTGTGACTAATGTAAAAACTAGTGGAGTGCACCTCTTTCAACAAAGAACTGCTGCAAGTAGAGAAACGAGAACATTTTGGAACAGATGGCCATAGACAAAATGGAACAGCAGGGCATCACAGTATTCCTAAATGAAAGAGTGCAAACAAAATTGGATTAATTTGAATGATCCGTTTCAAAAACAGCAGGTTTGGAGAAATCTTTAAGTGTTTTTAATACTGTAGCATCATTTTGTGCTCAAAGTTTAATATAGAAGATGGATTAGTTAATGGTTCTATGGGTAAAATTATTGATTTCATTAACCTTCCTAGCAGGAGTGAGAGAGTATTTAGATATGTAATTTGATCAGATTGATAGCTTGAAGCAGATTGGAAGAGCCCTTTTAGTTTATTTGCTTGTGAAAGACTTATATCTGCGATGGTAACAGTTTAAATTTTCTCTGACAATTGCTGTAAGTATCCTCTCATGGTTTAAGTGTAGATTAAGCATTGGTTAATGTTGGGAGTACTAGGTTTAAGGAAGGAATGTCATATGTAGCCTCATCTTGTGCTAGAACATTGTCCAGTTTGTATTTGTTTGGATTTGATGACAGCAAAGTAAGTGCTGATCCAAGTTGTGCGAAAGAGTACAATAGATTTAGAAGTGTTTATGCTCCTCATTTAGAACAGTATCCCATTTCATGAAAAATGTATCATCTTTTCAAAGTGAAAGCTTCCAAAGGAGTGTAGTGATGTCATTGGAAATAAAGAAACAAAAGAGAAGAAAGAAGTTGTTAAGAAAAGAAAAAAACAAAGAGGGAGATATTTTTGGTTACTGGTTGCCAAACCTCCCTAGGGTAAAATGCTATTCAAATGTTGTTGTAAACATACTCTGTCAATTACCTCATCTTGTATATGCAATTGAACAGGAACCATGGAAGAGATTTTGTTCTGCACCGTGTGCTTTGTTGCAACATTTACGTACTGATAGTACTAAAATACTTGTGCTTCACACATCTGAGATCTTGTAGAAATATGTAGTGGATCTGTACAGTTTACTCCAAACACTCAACAGAATTAATATGTGTTTATAATTGTGATCTTTGGACTATTAGAAGAAGAAGAAATATGTATTTATGAGTTATTTGGACTTACTCAGGAAACCAAGAGTGTAGTGAGGATTGCTTAATCACACCAAGGACAGAAATAGATTTGGAGGGATTTCCTAATTTACCACTACCAGATTGCAAAACTGTGTTTTTGACAGACTGTCAAAGCAAGCTACACAAACAATTCCTGCTCAAATTGATCACAACTCATGTCAACATTGTGTATGAATAAGTGGGAAATATATAAAGCTACAACGATGCAGAGCAGATGGAATTAAAATCGCAAGATCTACAGATGGAACCCCACAGGAACCAGAAGAACGGTCCCCCAGGCCCTCGTCAGCAGCTGACTGGATTATGGCAACTCCCTCTACGCAGGAACCACGGCCAAACTCCAGAAAAGACTACAACGCATACAGAACGCCTCAGCCTGCCTCATCCTGGACATCCCTTGCCACCCTCACATCACAGATCACCTGAGGAACCTGCACTGGCTCCCAGTCAACAAGAGGATCACCTTCAAGTTCCTCACCCACACCCACAAAGCACTCCACAATGCCGGACCACCATACCTGAACAACAACTCACCTTCTACACCCCCGAACTGCTAGCTTTGCACCTCTGACCTCACCCTCGCCACTGTTCCACACATCCACAGGACAACTACCGGTGGCCGATCATTCTCCTACCTCGCCGCCAAGACATGGAACACCCTCCCCACCCATCTGCAACAGGCCCAGGACCTGCTGACCTTTAGAAGACGCCTCAAGACCTGGCTGTTCCAGCAGAAGCTGTGCCCCCCTCAGCACCTTGAAACCCTCACGGGTGATTAGTGCGCTCTACAAATGTTTGATTGATTAATTGAAATAGAAATAGAGATTAGAAATTTCAAAACAGGACAAATATCTATTCCTGGAAGAACAAATACTACTAATGCAATCATATTTCCTGAAGAAGTTACTGTTGCATCAGGTCATTACAGTGTCCATATAAAAAGGAAAATTGATGGGCAGAATGTAATGATAGCAATCTTAAATTCAAGCAAAACTTCCTTTTAAGCTACTACATTGTTTTCTTTTGATTTTGAAACCAAAGTTCTAAGGAGGATTACATGGAAGCAAAGAAATGACCCACTGTTCTCATGCACTTTTCCTTAGTCACCCGGGCCCACTTGGCCAATATGGTATATCATTGGCCTTTATTTGGGACCGAGCCCTTTCATAATCCTGTGCACATTTCACCTCTTTTTGCCATTGTACCAGACCTTTTTAGCCGTCTATTCTTGGAGCAGGAATCTGTATAAACTTTGCCCACTGAGGGGGTATTTACTAAAATTGTCATTTGGGACTTATGTCTGTCCGGCACCAGGTACTGTCAATTATGTGTCCCCTTATTTTGGGAGAATTAAAAGATCTCCGTGCCCCTTGCATATGATTAGTCAGACCAAAACCTTCACTTCTCCTCTGATTTTATTGTGGATTACTTTACATTGAGGTGGATTGGGCAGATAATGGCCCTACAGGGTAAACAGTTCTTACAATGGCTCATGGATGCTTACTTTTGAAGTGCTGACCTGGGTATATAAATTTGATTGTGCTGACAAATGACATTGCAGGGCTGCCTTCTAGAAAAGTTATGCACACGTTAAACAGCATATAATATACGTATAGATGAAGAGCTTTCTGTGTGTACTGTATTAAATATTATAGGGCGCCCTCACAGGTTTACTCAGAGAATGACATAATATTTGTATATTTTTACTATGTTGCATATGATTTTCTGAATAACATAGTTGCACTACAGAGTGTGGAATACATATTCATTCACCTTGTGTTGAGCATTTAAAAATGCCGGTGTGAGCTTCATGAATTATTGTGATTCAGATGTACTAGTCCTATTTGAATGTTTTGTTCACTTTGTATATATGAGGTATTGGTAGGACAGCCACCCCTTGTGTGAACAAGGCCGTAGGGCCGAAACGCGTAGCAGGGGTGGATTTTATCCAAATAAATAATTTCTAAGGACTTTGAGTGTGCATGTATTTTCTCGGGCAGAGGCTTGTGGATTTTGCATACTGGGGGCATCACATGCCACTCGCGCATCAGCAGCATATATATATATATTTCAACATGTCTCCTCTTGGTGCTGCAATTAGCACACTGCTATATACATATATATATATATATATATATATATATATATATATATATATATATATATATATATGAACAAACAATCCAGCTCCCATAGACACATCCATGGACGAGGGCACGGACACGTATTTTCTCAGGTCCACCCTCAACCCCTGAGATAAGAGATACGCGTTTCGGCTTTCAAGAAGCCTTTTTCAATCTGTTTGGCGCCATAATTTACACAATATATATAGCCCTTCCCACTTGTGGTAAGTATAGACATAGAAAACACACTTAGCAGTGTGCTTAAACACTGTCCACCCACTGCAATAACATGCTCTCTGCAATGGAGTATCAGCACTGAAGCAGTTTAAAACAAGAACATATACAATGATTGCGCAATGCAAATCTACAATTTTTACGTTGTATGATCAATGCTGGTGTTACTGTGTCTAAGGGTTACTCAATCGAGTGTGTCATCTGCTATTGGTGGGAATATTGTGCATATTAAATAGTATGCCGCCAAGGCTTATCTCATATGCCGCTTAATGAAAAACAACAATGATAAAAATATTAAAAGAACATTGCTGCCATGTTGCTGTATTGTCCAAATCATAGTTGCCTCACATCCGATAAGCTCATTTGAGCCGATGAAACTTTCACCGTTCAGAAATCTTAATACCTCCGTCATAAGAATGTTGTTAAATACTGAAATGTTATTTGTTTGGCACTTTGACAAGTCAGTCATTAAACAACAGGGAAACACATATTACTGGCATCCGCACCTCGGGGTCAAATTCCATCCCAAGTGTGAGCTGTCGACTTTAGTATCAACCTCCGAGGCTGCTCGCTTAATCCAACAGAACTACCTGTCCCATAATGCCATTTAATAAGTCTTATAAAACGAGGGAGTGCGCAAACACAGTTCAGATCGACTGCCGGAGGTAATACCAAAGGTAAAAAATAAATGGGAATGGAGGCCAAAATGTCAATGTCTGAAATAATAAACAGCACAGATACAGTCAAACCTGACACATAACGTCGAGGTTGAAGGGGACCGATGCATAAAGATGTGTACGCCAGGTGTGACCTCACCGCTTTGGCATAGGCGTCAGCAGTGCCCAGTCACCAACAGGCGCCAGTCTCCTGAGTGAGGCATTTCTTGCTTGGAAGGCACAGCCCCTGTGCTGGCAGTTGTAACAAACCGCCCGCTCCTGGACCCAAGTCTCCCACTGCTGTCATCCTAATTCCTCTTATATATATATATATGTATTCTCACTCCAATTCCCTTCTAATCCATAGAAAAAGAAAACGGCACTCGCGGGCGTTAAGGTAGCAGCAGTGTTGTTTATTCAGACGCGTTTCAGAGTAATTCAGCAGCATGGCGAGGAGATGTGCTGAAATATATATATTTCAGCATGTCTCCTCTTAGTGCCGCAATTAGCACACTGATATATATATATATATATATATATATATATGTATATAGAGATAGAGAGAGAGAGAGAGAGAGAGAGAGAGAGAGAGAGATATCTAGATATATCGCAGCAAAACAGTCCCCTGTGCAGTCCCACACAAACATGGACACGGACAACGTATATAGCTGGTGCCAATATTCAAAGATTTATTTTATAGGGGCTGTCTCTGACGCGTTTTGGCCACAGATGGTAGGCTTGATCCATGACTTGCGTGAGTCAGGAACGGGAATTTAAAGGTAAAGGGGAGCTTCCGCTGACGTAAGTCGGCACTAACAAACATAGTAAAAATACTTATGCACATCTGTAACAAGACCTTGGTATGAGCGTATATATACACAATGTTCATAACGCAAATCTACAAATAGCTTTTTACATGCCATATTGGTTGCCTAAATATATTAGTAGTATAGTGTTAATACATCACTCCTTAGTAATCGTCACAGTGTGCAAAAACATGACATATCTATCACTTAAAGTGCATTGTGCCGTACCATGTAAGCCGAGGCATAAACCTATATCATTAGTGGCAGGGAACAAATATATATCATTCATTTCTATGGCTGAAACATATACTTAAAAAAACATTACAAAAGGCATACTTGTTATATATTTTAAAGATGACACTTTGTGGGATACTTAAATTGCATAATACACCCTAATGTCAATTATTGTGACATAGATGTTCATATATAAAGTGCATAGTGCATACAGTACTGTCAAATATTAAAATCATATGCAACAGACCAGAAGCCTTCTAGAAAAGTTATGCACACATTATTACACACGATGTACAGTATGTACTATACGTATAGATAAAGCACTTTACTGTAATAAATTCTCCCACCAGTCAATCAATCAATGAATCAGAATACTTGTAGAGCTCGCTACTTACCCGTGAGCGTCTCGACGCGCTGGGGGGCGAGGGAGCTGCTACTGTTCGAAGAGCCAGGTCTTGAGGAGTCTTCTGAATGCAAGTAGGTCTTGGGTCTGTCGTATGTGGGTAGGGAGGGTGTTCCAGGTCTTTGCGGAGAGATAGGAGAAGGATCTGCCACCAAGGTTGTACGTTGGATGCAGGGGACAGCGGCGAGGGCGAGGCTGGCGGAGCGGAGCTGGCGGAGCGGAGCTGGCGGGTGGGGGTGTGGAAGCTGAGTCTGCTGTTCAGGCAGGCTGGTCCGGCATTGCGGAGTGCTTTGTGTGCGTGTGTGAGGAGCTTGAAGGTGATCCTCTTGTCGACGGGGAGCCAGTGTCGGTTTCTCAGGTGGGGGGTGATGTGGTGGCGGCGGGGTGCATTGACGATCAGTCGGGCGGTGGCGTTTTTGGATGCGTTGTAGTCGGAGTAGATGTTTGGCTGGGATTCCTGCGTAGAGTGCTGTGCCGTAGTCCAGTCTGCTGCTGACGAGGGCATGTGTGACCGTTCTTCTTGTTTCGGTCGGGATCCACTTGTAGACACTGCGGAGCATGGGGAGGGTGTTGTAGCAGGAGGAGGAGACGGTGTTGACCTGTTTTGACATGGAGAGGGAGGAGTCGAGGATGAAGCCTAGGTTGCGTGCATGGTCGGTGGGTGTTGCTGCTGTTCCCATTGTGGTCGGCCACTAGGAGTTGTCCCAGGCTGAGGTGGTGGGTCCGAGGATGAGGACCTTCGTCTTGTCCGAGTTCAGCTTCAGCCAGCTGCTCCTCATCCAGTCGGCGACGGCCTTCATTCTGTCATGGAGGTTGGTTTTGGCGGTGAGTGGGTCCTTGGTGAGGGAGAGGATGAGTTGTGTGTCGTCGGCGTAGGAGATGATTTTGAGGTTGTGATGGCGGGCCACTTGTGCGAGGGGGGCCATGAAGATGTTGGACAGAGTCGGGCTGAGGGATGAGCCCTGGGGATACCGCAGATGATGTTGGTAGCTTCGGATCGTAAGGGTGGAAGGCAGACTCTCTGGGTTCTGCCTGAGAGGAATGACGTGGTCCAGTCCAGGGCCTTCTCTTGGATTCCAGCTTCTAGGAGGCGTGTTTTTAGAGTGTGATGGCATACCGTGTCGAAGGCGGCTGATAGGTCCAGGAGGATGAGGGCTGATGTTTCTCCATTGTCTAGTTGGCGCCTGATGTCATCTGTGGTGGCGATGAGGGCTGTCTCTGTGCTGTGGTTGCGTCTGAATCCAGATTGGGATGGGTCTAAGATGTTGTGTCTTCCAGGTAACGCCAACAAATGGTTTACTGGTGACCTCAAGGGAAAGAAATTAGATGCGCGTCAGGCCGAACGTCCCTGGAGGCGCGCTTATTGCCCAATACTAAAAACTCATTACTCCCTCACGCTCAACACATATAAAAAGGCAATTCTTCTGGCCAACACCAACTATTTCTCGGACAAAATACTTTTAGCCGAAAATCAGCCCAGGGAAATTTTTTCCACCGTCCACGAGCTGGCCCTATCAGATAGAACCTCCCTCAAACCTCCCCCCTCCCAAGCCCTCTGTGATTCTCTAAACAACTTTTTCATTGAGAAAATTGCAGCCATCAAGGCCAATATTCCTCCACCTCCTTACTCTCCCCCTGTTTCCGAACCTCCCCCCAACAGGCTTCATCTAGATCGCATACCCCCACTGACCAGAGAAACTCTATCTTCCCTGTTGGTTCGGGTTAAATCCGGTTCTCCCTCCGATGTTTGTCCAGCTTCTGTATTGAGAGAAATTTTTCTAGCTTGTCCCACTCCCCCCTTGGTTTTAATCAACGACTCCCTCAGTAACGGCTTTGTCCCTGATCTTCACAAAGCGGCAATAATCATTCCCATTCTGAAAAAACCTGGTGCCGACCCTTCCTCCCTTTCCAATTATCGCCCCATTTCCCTTCTCCCTTACCTGGGTAAAATACTGGAATGCCACATCACCTCTGTCCTCGGCTCTTTTGTTGAGGACAGCGGCTGCTTGGCCCCTTGTCAGGCTGGCTTTCGCCCGCTCCACTCCACCGAGAAGGTCGTGGTCTCAGTCCTGGACAGACTCAGGGAGGGAATGGATATAAACCGGCCCCAAGCCTTGGTCCTCCTTGATTTGTCCGCTGCCTTCGACACGGTTGACCATTCCATCCTTCTCACCCGTGTCGAGGCAGCGGGCATCAGCGGGCCCCCTCTGGCTTGGCTTACTTCATTCCTGACGGACCGCACCCAGGCCGTTCATCTAGCAGATTTTTCTGCTCCCCCACGCAAGGTGCAGTGCGGTGTCCCTCCAGGTTCCTCTCTTTCCCCCCTTTTATTCAACCTGTACATTTTCACCCTTATTTTTGCTTTACAGCAACTGGAGGTCACTGTCTTTAATTATGCAGATGACCTTCAGTTGATTTTCAACCTTTCCCATTCCTCTGAGTCTATCCATAATTTCCAATCGGTTATGATTTTCATCAGGGACTGGATGAACTTTAACCACCTTAAACTTAACCCAGACAAAACTGAGTTGGTTCTTACTGGCGGTACATCCAGTCCCTGGACCCCCACGTTTTGGCCTTCCTCACTTGGTCCCCCCCTACCTTCCCACTCAGTTAAAACACTTGGGATCACGTTAAACCAACATCTTACCCTGCACTCCCAGATCAGTATGGTGGTATCATCTTGTTTCTTTACCCTCCGTACCATCAGGAAAATTTCTAGATTCTTCTCCCCTTCTGCTTTAAAACTCAATATGATGGCAATGGTGTTATCCCGTTTAGACTACGGCAACATCCTTTATAACAGTGTCCCGGCCTATGCCCTCCGACGCCTTCAGTTGGTCCAGAACCAAGCTGCCCGCCTCATTCATGGTCTTCCTAAACTGCATCATGCTACCCCTTTATTGAAGAACCTGCACTGGCTGCCCATTAGAGAGCGGGCCCTCTTTAAACTTGGCTGCACCACGTTTCAGGCCCGAGCCGGAACCGCCCCAGTCTTTATAACTTCCGAAATCAAAAACTATATCCCGGTCAGAGAACTCCGCTCCTCATCCCAGTCCCTCCTTTTCGTCCCACATTTCAGGAAGAAGAGGATGGGGGGGCGAAATTCGCTGTTCTTGGTCCCACCTTTTGGAATTCCCTTCCCCCCACCATCAGATCTATTCCCTTGTATTCCGACTTCCGCAAGGCACTTAAAACTCATCTCTTCCTGCAAGCCTTTTCACTCTAAAATTTCCTGCACCTCTCCCTCTAGGTTCTATTGCTTCCCAGCGCCAAGAAACGGCTAGGTATATGTGCGCTTAATAAATGTATTTAAATTCAAATTCAAATTCAGGTGGCGGGCCAATTGCATGTTGACGATTTTCTCGACGACCTTTGCCGGGAACGGGAGCAGGGAGATGGGCCAGAAGTTCTTGAGGTCCTTGGGGTCCGCATTGGGTTTCTTGAGGAGGGCGTTGATTTCAGTGTGCTTCAGGCTTTCCGGGAATGTTGCTACTTCGAAGGAGATGTTGATGACCTTCCGTAGTTGGGGTGCGATGGCTGCATCTGCTTTGTTGAATACGTGGTGTGGGCAAGGGTCTGACGGAGATCCTGAGTGGATGGAGTTCATGATCTTGCGTGTCTCGTCGTCATTGACGTTAGCCCAGGAGGTCAGGCGGTTGGCGTTGGTGGTGTTCGCAGGGGAGGTGGTGACTGGCGTGGTGGGGCGGTCGTGGTATTGAAGCTGTTGTGGATGTCAGTGATCTTGCGGTGGAAGAAGATGGCTCGTGAGTCACACAGTTCTTGTGAGGGCGGGATGTCGTTGGTGTTGGCGCTGGGGCTGGAGAGTTTCTTTACGATGCTAAAGAGCTCTTTGCTGTCGTGTGCTTTCTTGTCCAGGTATTTTTTGAAGGAGGATCTCTTGGCTAGTCTGATGAGGTGATGATGTTTGCAAGTGGCGTCCTTTTGGGCTACGTAGTTGTCCGGTGTGCGTTCGTGGAGCCATGTCTTCTCCAGTTTCTGGCTTGCACGTTTGGAGTTATGAAGCTCGTCGGTGCTCCTTTGCTCGTGTGGTTGTTTGATGGTTTCTTGAGCAGGGCGAGGGTGTTGGCGCAGTCTTTGATCCACCGTCTGAGAATGCCAGCTGCGGCATCTGCGTTGGTGGGGTCGGTGGGGGGTTCTGGGCGAGGGTGGTGATCAGCTCTTCATGTACCACTAACTCACTGCACCACAAGTCATCTTCACGTGGCCTTGTTAAGGCAGAATTCACTAGGCAAAAAATATTGCTCCCAGTGCGGCCTGCCCGGACCATGCATCATCGCAGGCTACGTACATGCTCAGTGCCAAAGGTACCAGTAACAACTGTACCATCATTTATCGCCACGTGGCCGTATTCAGGCAGAATTCAATAGAGAAAAGACATTGGTCCAAATGCGGCCCCCCTTTACCACTCATTATCACAGGGTACGTACAAGCTCAGCGCCAAAGATACTACTAACTCAGTGCACCATAAATCATTGCAAAGATGAGTGAACAGTTTTATGTCAGCAATGAGCCATACTATCACTTCTAAATGGAATTCATGCAGAATTCAATCAACAAAAGACATTACTTCAATTACTGTGGCTCCCCCCGACCACACATCATCGCAGGATACGTACACTCTAAGCACGAAAGGTACTACTAACTCAGTGCACCAAAAATCGTCGCCATGTGGCCTTACTAAGGCAGAATTCACAAGACAGAAAACATTACTATCAGTACGGCCTGCCTGGACCACGCATCATCGCAAGCTCCAGAGAACCTTGCTTTTTCAGGTGCCACTAACTCAGTGCACCACTTATCATCGCTGGCTGCACACCCACTAAATTACCAATACTCAATGCCACGTGGTTGTGAGCTCTTCCTAACCGCTGCCTCCTGCCTACACTGCGGT
Source organism: Lissotriton helveticus (assembly GCF_964261635.1). Taxonomy (NCBI): domain Eukaryota; kingdom Metazoa; phylum Chordata; class Amphibia; order Caudata; family Salamandridae; genus Lissotriton; species Lissotriton helveticus. The sequence continues at coordinate 658,297,464 of NC_136072.1, forward strand.
CATCAGAGCTCACAATTAATTACACTGTTGATTTGTTATTTGCAGAGTACAATACCAAACTAAGTATAACATTTATCAAACCCTATACAATATCCCTTTAATATGTTTTGTTTTAAGAATGTCTTTTATGTCACTTATAGATTTAGTTGAATAATAAAATTCACGCTGCAAGTGCAAAGGTACACTTAATGATAGTCTACACCATGGGTACTCACAAACTTTCTCTCGGGGGCCAAATTTACAGTTTGGTTTGTGTCCGAGGGCCGCATCGGTGGGGGGGCGGGGTCAGTGGGGGAGGGGCCAGAGCAACAACATAAAACTGACCATGAGGTTGATCATAGGTCCCTGCAGCGGATGCCTTCGTCCACTGAGCCGTCCCGGCATACACACATCTCTCTCTCTCTTTCTCTCTCGGTCTCCCTCCCTCTCTCTAGCTCTCTCTCCCTCTCACCCTCCCTCTCTCCTGTCTTCCTCTGTCTCACTCTGACTGTCTCACTCCCTCTCTCTCACTCCCTCTCTCTCACTCCCTCTCTCTCACTCCCTCTCTCTCTCTCGCACTCCCTCTCTCTCTCACTCCCTCTCCGTCTCCCTCCCTTTCCCTCCATCTCACTCACTCTGTCTCACCCCCTTTCACTCCCTTTCCCTCCCTCTCCCTCCATTTCCCTTCCTTTCCCTCCCTCTCCCTCCCTCTCCGTCTCCTTCCCTTTCCCTCCCTCTCACTCCCTCTCCTTCTCCCTCCCTTTTACTCCCTCTCCGTCTCCCTCCCTTTCCCTCCCTCTCACTCCCTCTTAGTCTCCCTCCCTTTTCCTCCCTCTCACTCCATTTCCCTCCCTTTCCCTCCCTCTCCCTCCATTTCCCACCCTTTCCCTCCATCTCATGCCCCATCAGTCTCTCTCCCATTCCCTCCATCTCACTCCCCATCAGTCTCCCTCCCTTTCCCTCCATCTCACTCCCCATCAGTTTCCCCCCTTTCCCTCCATGTCATTCCCCATTAGTATCCCTTCCTTTCCCTCCCTTTGCCTCCATCTCACTCCCTTTCCGTCTCCCTCCCTTTTCCTCTCTCTCCTTCCCTTTCCCTCTCTCTCCGTCTCCCTCCCTATCCCTCCCTTTCTGTCTCCGTCTCACTCCCTCTCCCTCCCTGTCCGTCTCACTCCCTCTCCGTCTCACTCACTCCCTCTCCCTCCCTCTCCCACTCATTCACTCTCCCTCACTCCCTCTCACTCCCTCACTCCCTCTCTCACTCCCTCTCTCACTCCCTCACTCCCTCTCACTCCCTCACTCTCACTCCCTCCCTCCAACTCATTTACTCACTCCCTCTCACTCACTCCCACTCACTCACTCACTCCCTCACTCCCTCTCTCTCACTCACTCCCTCTCACTTACTCACTCACTCACCCCCTCTCCCTCCCTCTCCCTCACTCCCTCCCTCTCCCTCACTCCCTCCCTCTCCCTCACTCCCTCTCCCTCACTCACTCTCACTCCCTCTCACTCCCTCTCACTCCCTCTCACTCACTCAGTCACTCTCACTCACTCCCTCCCTCTCACTCACTCCCACTCTCACTCACTCCCTCCCTCTCACTCACTCCCTCCCTCTCACTCACTCCCTCTCCCTCCCTCACTCCCTCTCACTCCTTCCCTCCCTCTCACTCTCACTCCCTCTCACTCTCTCCCTCTCACTCTCACTCACGTCACTCTCACCCACGTCACTCTCACTCCCTCCCTCCCACTCACTCTCTCACTCCCTCCCCCTCTCTCTCCCTCCCTCCCTTTCACTCCCTCCCTCTCACTCCCTCCCCCTCTCACTCCCTCCCTCTCACTCACTCCCTTTCACTCACTCCCTCTCACTCACTCCCTCTCACTCACTCCCTCCCACTCACTCACTCCCACTCACTCACTCCCTCCCACTCACTCACTCCCACTCACTCACTCCCACTCACTCCCTCTCACTCACTCCCTCCCTCTCACTCACTCCCTCCCTCTCACTCACTCCCTCCCTCTCACTCCCTCCCTCTCACTCACTCACTCCCTCACTCCTTCCCTCCCTCCCACTCACTCACTCCCTCTCACTCACTCACTCACTCTCACTCCCTCTCCCTCCCCTCCCCCTCCCTCTGTCACCCTCTGTCATCTTACCCTGCCTGTGTGCCGGGGCACACACACAGCCGCACCTGAGCACTTCACAGGTCATTAAAAGACCATTTGCATGTTAATGAGGCCTTTGTATTTCACCTCTTCTTAGGCCCCTGCAGCTTTACTCTGGCCATTCCTAGGATCGCCCGCCGGCAGCCCCCACAGAGCAGCAGAGTCTCTCGCGCTGCTGCAGACACTTAAAAAAAAACCTCGGGAAACACAGGTATGTCGTCTCGGGGGTCCGCGGGCCGCCAGGGAAGGATTGCAGGGCCGCCCCTGGCCCGCGGGCCGTACTATGAGTACCCCTGGTCTACACTGTGGATAGTATAGGTCACAATTTGAACCTCACTTTCTCATCATTGGAAACCTGAACTTCTTTTTTGGAGACAAAAATGGCTACACCACTGGAAGAATCATCTGATTCTGATCATTTTGTTGCTGAAGAATTGATAACCATCGATGGTACTTTTTTTTTTCCCCTCAAAGTACACGCACTCCAGTAAGCAACAGTCAATGCTTTGAGTGCAGCCCGTTCAGACCAAGCACCATCGCAGGGTGAGCACACGCTAAACACAAGACGTACCACTAACTCAGTACATCATAAATAATCACCACAAGGCTTTATTAAGGTAATATTCTGTAGTCAAAAAACATTATCCCCAGTGCAGCCTGCCCAAACCACGTATCATCACAGGTTATGTACACGCTCAGTCCCAAAGGTAATACTAACTCAGTGCACCATAATTCTTCGCCACAAGGCCGTATTCAGGCGGAATTCAACTGATTCTTCATTCATTATTTTTAAAGTGCAGTATCAAACAAAGTAATGTCCCTTAAACCTACACAAAATCGCCACGTAGCCTTACTAATCCAGAATTCACAAGACAAAAAACATTACTATCAGTACGGCCTGCCCAGACCACACATCATCACAGGCTCCACAGAACCTTGATGTTTCAGGTACCACTAAGTCAGTGGAAACCAAACTAAGTAAAACACCTATCAAACCCTACACAATATCCCTTTAGTATGCTTCCTTCAAAAATGTATTTTATATCACTTATAGATTTAGTTGAATAATAAAATGCACGCTGTATACATGTTCGATCTTCCACTTCAATCATGATTGCAGATGATGCATTCCACCCTAAGATCTACACTTCGGACAACAGGGTTTACAACTTGAATTCACCTTTGCATCTACACTATAGATAGTAGGGAATTCAACCTTGATTCATTTAATGCAGAAACAATTATACTGTATATATTCAGATTTTGTTAAAATAATTGAAAAAAAGCATTCTTCTATAACTGTACTGACTAGTAGATTCGATGTACACTGTGCACAGTAGGGTACAGAACTTGAATTTACCTTTTGATCTACACTACAGACAGTATTAAATTCAGCCTCGATTTATTTAAAGCAGAGAAACAAATAGTGCTGTTGTACTGCTTGTAGGCGCAGCACCTTCAATTGTTGCATCTTGTGAACTATGGTCACAAAGAAGGTAGAAGATTGTGCCAAAATGTACCTCCACCACAGGCAATACCAAGTACCTCTGGGGTATCACCTTCAACATCGCCACCAGACATACGTCCCCAATTTGTGAAAGTTATAATGAACTGCGTGAAGTGGAATAATTTAATTTGTTATGGGGAGCAATCAGTACACCTAGTTTGCACAGCAATTGATAACCATCAATGCTAATTTCCTCCCCTCAAAGTTCATATAGTCCAGTATGCAACAGTGAATGGTTTCAGTGCAGCCCGCTCAGACCATGCATCATCGCAGAGTGAGCCCACGCTAAACACCAGACGTACCACTAACTTAGTACACCATAAATAATTGCCACATGCCCTTGTTAAGGCAAAACTCAATGGTCAAAACACATTTTTACCAGTGTGGTCTGCCTGAACCACTCATCATCTCAGGCTCCTCGCAAACCACCCCTACCTCAGTGCACCACCACTCTTTACCAAAGGATCTTCTGTGTATTATTTCACATACAGTGCTCCTACCTTTGTACAGCAGAAGTCATAAACCGTTTATGATTAAATATCTGTGAATGATATCATGATTACTATTCTACTTGTTACCAACAACAACGTAATAAAATGGAGTCGAGCACACGTGCCCGTACCCACCTCAACTATCTATCTGTGTCTGTATATTTATTATGTTTGTAAAATGCTGCTCCTGCGCCCTACCACATTATATTGTCCTATAAATAGCATATACAAGCATCTTACCTCTGACAGTAAGCATATTTATATAGCGCAAAATCAACTCAAAACTATATCAGCAATTTACATGACCACCGTATTTACAGTACATTTTCAGTCACGCGAACATTACGTCATTACACTACAATAACAGGATGTGGACGCAACTCCAAGCCTCAAACACTGATTTCCAGCACCAAGTTCTACAGTGTACCTGAATAACCACATACGTATATATATATATATATATTTTAGCTGCCCTTCATGTGCCAAAAATTGCAACTTAAACCTTTCACAGCCCTGTATTACTACAGCTACAACACTCCACTGAATGTACAACAAACATTCATAATCACAGAAATGCGTCATGTCCACCATCTTTTGTGTATGCTACTTTGAACGAATATAGAAACAGTGATACCCCGTACCTTCCTTGTTGGCCAAGTTGTGGGACTTTACAGATATAATGACACATTTGCTTTTAAGACCCGGGTGACGTCAGCACTACAAAACGGACACCCGAATCACTTGATTTTTTATATAGCTAACGACGGAATCATGCCCATAGGTCCGGAATCATGGTTCAGAGCCTCGCGCAGCACTGGCATTCGTCAGCCAGCCCACTCCACTTACGCTACCAGGAAAAACTAAAAATGAAACATTGCCCAAATTTCCATTGTAGTGATTTCTTAGTTCCAGGTCTAGTGTATACCAGTCATGGTTGGTATACACCCACACCACACCCATCCAGCACAAGCGTCCCTACAAACGTAACCGTACCAATAAAAAAGACGGGGCGCACGTGCTCTACACCATTTTAGAGTTGCTCCCATCCCAAACGCTGAGATGGTCCGTCCTAGTGGATCGAGCGCCTCATGTAGGCCCGAACGACCGAGTACAAGGGCCCACCACTACCTGCATGGCCTCTTTGGTCACTGAGTTAGTGGTACTGGAAGGACTGAGCGGGTGAGGAACCAGCAATGATGATGGGAGCACAAGTATGTCATTAGCCATACCAATATCAAGACTCAACACCATATGTCAGATTTCTTGCTGGCAGAGCGGGACTGCATGATGTAGAAGGTGTCCTTTCCACGAAAAGGTGAGCAGTGAGGCCTGGGTGCACATCGGAGGGAGTCGATGGGCTGCAGCAGACTGGATACAAACAACCGATGCAGCGATTTAGGAGTACGCAGTCCTCTATACCATATCTTATTGCATTCATATATTTCTTGTTCCAATAGCAGGAACTTTTTTATAATTGGTCAAACGTCTGGAATATAAACTGCACAAATAGTTGTCTTTAAATGCGGGAGGGAAGGTGTGTGAAAGGGCTATCTTATTGTACTCCACATTAAGATTGTAACAAATACCATTTATAATTTATTTTTTTACTATCTTTTAGATGTAGAATTCCAGTGTGCATTATGTCCCGGCAAGTGGTGAAAAACACACCAGTGACAGAAAGGTGAGCTGCGAATATTCTTTTCAGTCACTCTCTCACTTCCTCTCTCCTTTGGTAAAGAAATGACCCACAATGTTAACTTCCTTTTTATTATCTTACAGGTTGTGTTTCACAAATTGGCGTCATCCCCCTAAAACACCTAGAAAGCTCTATGTTCGTGGATTCTGTGATGATGCGTGGCTATCGTAACATCTGAGAAGGCTGCTTCGACACATGGTGCACCCTCTTTGAATCACGCCAATGGCACAAGTTGAACAAATAAGCTTGTTTCCGAAACAACAACAAGTCATCTGTAAAAGGAGAGAGTGGGTAGTGTGCAGCAGCTTCACTGTGTAGAAATATACAATTACCTCCGACAAGTGAGGATAGGTTACAACAGTCTGAGGGGCAGATCTACAAGCCCCTTGCACCACTTTTGTGTCACTTTTAACATGGGAAAAGTGGCACAAGGAGCTTCTAAATCTGCCTCCGACTTCCCAAGAAAAACACTCACCTCCGGACTCTGCGACTCAATGGGGTGCAACAGTCTAGGTACGCAATATTGAGAACACACCGCTATGCAGTGGCAGTGCATGGGATATACTACTTTGGAAGAAAAACAGCGCACAGACACCTCCTTACAGTGGAAGTTGATGTAATACAGTATTCTGAGTGTATAAATAAATAAAGCAAAAATATACGTGTGCATTTATATGTACTATGCTATTACTATCTCTATATACTTTCTTTCAGATCACTAAACTGGAGGTTGCACTATGAACCAGCACGTGCTTGGGCACACAACAAAGGCAAAAGGGGAGCTACGAGCATTTTCTCCAGTATTAACTGCTCAATCTATATCTTTCTCTCTCACACAGTATTAATGTTGTTTTTTTCTCTCTTTCTCTCTCTCACTCTCTCTCACATCATTTCTCTTTCCCTTTTAAAGTTATGCTGCTGCCCACTCTGCCGTGTACAACCAAGGCTGAGTTCAAGTTGTGAACTCTGTTGGTCACAGTGTTTACATAAGGTAAGCAGAGAGCCCTAGATATACAATGCCTCCGATGAACTGCATTAGAAATAAAAGAGCTTATTTACAAGCCCCTTGCACCACTTTTACATCACTTTTAACATGGGAAAAGTAACACAAAAGTGGCGCAAGGGGCTTGTAAATATGCCCCAAAGAATATTGTGCTGACTTGACTTGACTTGATCTCTCACCTAATTCTGTCTCATCTCTGAATCATTTTAAAGACCTGTTGGTCCATACTATAAATCTGAGGAAGTAGACACTTCCTTACAGACACCTCTTGAACGCGGGCCTATAAGAGAGGTGGAATGTATCAGGCACACTGCAGACGTGCAAATAACCAAATGTTGCCCAGTGTTACCTTAACACCTTGTAATGTTTGACCTCATTTAGTCACATCGATCTAATTTTGAACACTTATTTTCATTTTTGTTTTGCAGATTACCTACCCTACTTCTATTGGAGTCCATATCACATTTTGTTTAATTGTTTTTTAAAGTTATGTTTCTAGTTATTGATTACATTGTTATCTTTAAGTTACGTTTCCAGATAGTTATTGTTGTTTTAATAAAAGTTAAATAAAAAAAAAGTATATACGTCTTCTTTTTCTGACAATAATTCACTATTATTTAGTGTGATAATAGTACAGTTAGAAAACATTTAAAAAAAGAAATAATATTTATAACTTGAAGTATAATACTGAGGCTCACTCTTTACCAGCTCTTTACCAGAGTCTATAGCTACGACTAACGGTTCCTATGGAAAACCTTTAAAACTCCAGCACAGTAACTGTTTCGATTAGCAACATAGTGTGGTGAACTTCTAATCTCTGTGCTCACTTAAGTGTTCCATTAACTGTTAGTATGGTAACAGACAGTACGCCATTTGAGGTAGGGTTGAAAGGTACTGGCTGTACAGAAACCATTATATTTACCCAGGATCCTCTACATGACAGAAAGGAAAGCAAAGTAAAACAGAACACTGTGTTCCAGATTTACAACCCCCTTGCACCACTTTTACTTCCAAGGCCCCCCCTTCAAAATTAGAAGTGTGGGGGTCTCAATGACCCCCCTCAAGCTCCGGGAACCACCACCCTCGCGGATTTGTGTATTGTGGGAGGCAGACTGCGTGGCCCTCCACATGGAGCCCTCGAGGGCCCTGGGGACCACCACGCCCCAGGGCCGGCTCCTGCAGTGTCCCGGGGTGCCGACCCCCGTGGACACTGCCGTTTGCTATGAGAGGGCGGGAGTCTCACAGCTCCCGCCCTCCCATACCAAACTTGGTTTGGATTTTGAAAGACAGAGCAGTGAAATCTGTTCTCACTTTCAAAATCCAAACCAGATTGCTTTTCCAAATGCAAGTTAGCATCTGCCCATGTGGAAAAGCAATGCCGGCTCCCGAAGGACGCGGGGAGCCGGTGAGACCATGGGGGCATTGTGGCTCCCCCCACGGTCCCCAACATTGTTTATAAGACCCAGGGGATAAGGACCCCGGGGATATTAGAAATTACTGATAGGGGCTATTTTTTTACAGTAAAATTAGAAGTCGCTCACCCAGTGCAGCGCTCAATTCTGCCCCCTGGTGTGCACGCACTGGATGCACGACTCATAATCTGTAAGGTGCGCGACTCCAGTGCCTTTGGTGCACAACTTCTATGCGTTTGGGAGCCGGCATTGCTTTTCCACATGGGGAACTACTAACATGCAGCTCCCCATGTGGAAAAGCATTCTGATTTAGATTTTGAAAGAGAGAACAGTATTCCTTGCTATGGGAGGGCGGGATGGACACCCCGGGACACTGCAGGAGCCGGCCCTCCCACAATACATAAAGCCCCAGGGAGTGGTGGTCCCCGGGGCTTTGGAGACCTTGCAGCCCCTCCAAGCATTTTTCATTTTAGCCCCGGGGGGTAACGGGGTCCTAGAGTGCTCCAGGAGGGCTCCACGCAGTTCCCCTCCCACAATACTTAAAGCCCCGGGGGGTGGTAGTCCCCCTGGCTTTGGGGACCTTGGACCCCTCCCCCCACCATTTTTTTTAGCCACGGGGGTGATGATCCCCGGGGCTGGGGGGCCCCTCTGGGCCCCCCATAAAACTTTATAATATTGCCCCTGGGATTTTGCCCTCCCGGGAGCTAATTATGAAACAAGCTCCGTTCTATTTATATTTTTGTTACGGCGGATCTGCGCACCATGCGCCCACTGCGCGGGTTTTAAAAAAAAAAAAATTAGGTGGGCCTGGGAGTCCTTCTGGGACCCCCTAAGCAGGTCTAGAGGGTCAAGGTATTTCTACCCTGCCCCCTTTATACGTTTTCCACACTAATTCCACAGACTTCTTCAGTCTCGCTTCTCCCGAGGCACAACATTGCTGCCAACAGTTCCTAGTTTCGAATGTTGACAACCACTAGACAGCCAATTAGCTTTCAGCACGTGATCAGAACGGTGCGCTTATCATACGCTCACGATGCACGCAGACTCCGCGGATCCGCCGCGCCTATAGCCATATAAATGATTTTAACTGTCATTTTCTCCGTAACGAATGAACAGATTGACACCATTTAAGCAAAAGGCACATGTCTGAACTGAGGACTACATCTTTGCCAAATTTGGCGTAATTCCTTTCAGCAGTTCGGGCTGTAGCTGTGGATAGCCCCTTCGATGCTTGTGACGGAACCGTTCCGTCATCGGTCACGGCTGAGCTGTGCTGATGATGGAACGGTTCCGTCATGACCGCACCCTGTTCTGGAATGTCCAGCACAGGGGCAGAATCGGCGCCGCACGGAAGCGGTTAAAGGTCCTATGGGAAATTGCATGGGGAAAATGCGTTTTGGGACCCCTCTTTTTTCTCGGCCCCCGCTTGACGAATCATCATGAAACTTTCAGGATTGGAGCAGACTACAGCTGGCTAAAAGTTTGAAAAATTTAGCAAAGATTCATCAATCGGCGCCAAAGTTATTGGGAATAGAATGTTGCGGATTTCCTATGCATAATAGGTCCTAACTAAGTAGGTAATCTATACATATATATATATATATATATATATATATATGTCATTCCAAATGCCCAAAAGCTTTGCAGGACGCACTCAGCAGCCAGCCTTCCTTTCGGCGTACCTGTGACAGCTGGTCCCACACCCGGATTGTTTTTCATATGCCTTACGCGTTTCGAGACTTCGTGTCTCTCATCAGAGGCAGCTTCCACAATTGAGTTTGTAAGATGTTCCTTTTAATTGTTCACATTTATGCGTCACAAAAATGTTCACGCCCACTCAGGTTGCGTATATCATGAAATTTGCATGCTGGTAATTGTAGTCCAGAGGAACACCGCATTATTTTACCTTTAGTAGGTTCCTACTCACATTGTGTTGATAAAAGCTTGTGTTTCCTTAGTAGGATTCGGAGTGTTTTGGCCAGTAAATTTATGTCAGACTCGCTGCGCTGGTCAGGTTTGAACATGGTTTCAACTGCAGCCTCTTAAGGTCTCAAGATGGTGCGTCTTGCCACGACGAGGGCCGCCGTGTAATTTATGTCATTCCAAATGCCCAAAAGCTTTGCAGGACGCACTCAGCAGCCAGCCTTCCTTTCGGCGTACCTGTGACAGCTGGTCCCACACCCGGATTGTTTTTCATATGCCTTACGCGTTTCGAGACTTCGTGTCTCTCATCAGAGGCAGCTTCCACAATTGAGTTTGTAAGATGTTCCTTTTAATTGTTCACATTCATGCGTCACAAAATGTTCACGCCCACTCAGGTTGCGTATATCATGAAATTTGCATGCTGGTAATTGTAGTCCAGAGGAACACCGCATTATTTTACCTTTAGTAGGTTCCTACTCACATTGTGTTGATAAAAGCTTGTGTTTCCTTAGTAGGATTCGGAGTGTTTTGGCCAGTAAATTTATGTCAGACTCGCTGCGCTGGTCAGGTTTGAACATGGTTTCAACTGCAGCCTCTTAAGGTCTCAAGATGGTGCGTCTTGCCACGACGAGGGCCGCCGTGTAATTTATGTCATTCCAAATGCCCAAAAGCTTTGCAGGACGCACTCAGCAGCCAGCCTTCCTTTCGGCGTACCTGTGACAGCTGGTCCCACACCCGGATTGTTTTTCATATGCCTTACGCGTTTCGAGACTTCGTGTCTCTCATCAGAGGCAGCTTCCACAATTGAGTTTGTAAGATGTTCCTTTTAATTGTTCACATTCATGCGTCACAAAAATGTTCACGCCCACTCAGGTTGCGTATATCATGAAATTTGCATGCTGGTAATTGTAGTCCAGAGGAACACCGCATTATTTTACCTTTAGTAGGTTCCTACTCACATTGTGTTGATAAAAGCTTGTGTTTCCTTAGTAGGATTCGGAGTGTTTTGGCCAGTAAATTTATGTCAGACTCGCTGCGCTGGTCAGGTTTGAACATGGTTTCAACTGCAGCCTCTTAAGGTCTCAAGATGGTGCGTCTTGCCACGACGAGGGCCGCCGTGTAATTTATGTCATTCCAAATGCCCAAAAGCTTTGCAGGACGCACTCAGCAGCCAGCCTTCCTTTCGGCGTACCTGTGACAGCTGGTCCCACACCCGGATTGTTTTTCATATGCCTTACGCGTTTCGAGACTTCGTGTCTCTCATCAGAGGCAGCTTCCACAATTGAGTTTGTAAGATGTTCCTTTTAATTGTTCACATTCATGCGTCACAAAAATGTTCACGCCCACTCAGGTTGCGTATATCATGAAATTTGCATGCTGGTAATTGTAGTCCAGAGGAACACCGCATTATTTTACCTTTAGTAGGTTCCTACTCACATTGTGTTGATAAAAGCTTGTGTTTCCTTAGTAGGATTCGGAGTGTTTTGGCCAGTAAATTTATGTCAGACTCGCTGCGCTGGTCAGGTTTGAACATGGTTTCAACTGCAGCCTCTTAAGGTCTCAAGATGGTGCGTCTTGCCACGACGAGGGCCGCCGTGTAATTTATGTCATTCCAAATGCCCAAAAGCTTTGCAGGACGCACTCAGCAGCCAGCCTTCCTTTCGGCGTACCTGTGACAGCTGGTCCCACACCCGGATTGTTTTTCATATGCCTTACGCGTTTCGAGACTTCGTGTCTCTCATCAGAGGCAGCTTCCACAATTGAGTTTGTAAGATGTTCCTTTTAATTGTTCACATTCATGCGTCACAAAAATGTTCACGCCCACTCAGGTTGCGTATATCATGAAATTTGCATGCTGGTAATTACGCGTAAGGCATATGAAAAATCAATCCGGGTGTGGGACCAGCTGTCACAGGTACGCCGAAAGGAAGGCTGGCTGCTGAGTGCGTCCTGCAAAGCTTTTGGGCATTTGGAATGACATAAATTACACGGCGGCCCTCGTCGTGGCAAGACGCACCATCTTGAGACCTTAAGAGGCTGCAGTTGAAACCATGTTCAAACCTGACCAGCGCAGCGAGTCTGACATAAATTTACTGGCCAAAACACTCCGAATCCTACTAAGGAAACACAAGCTTTTATCAACACAATGTGAGTAGGAACCTACTAAAGGTAAAATAATGCGGTGTTCCTCTGGACTACAATTACCAGCATGCAAATTTCATGATATACGCAACCTGAGTGGGCGTGAACATTTTTGTGACGCATGAATGTGAACAATTAAAAGGAACATCTTACAAACTCAATTGTGGAAGCTGCCTCTGATGAGAGACACGAAGTCTCGAAACGCGTAAGGCATATGAAAAATCAATCCGGGTGTGGGACCAGCTGTCACAGGTACGCCGAAAGGAAGGCTGGCTGCTGAGTGCGTCCTGCAAAGCTTTTGGGCATTTGGAATGACATAAATTACACGGCGGCCCTCGTCGTGGCAAGACGCACCATCTTGAGACCTTAAGAGGCTGCAGTTGAAACCATGTTCAAACCTGACCAGCGCAGCGAGTCTGACATAAATTTACTGGCCAAAACACTCCGAATCCTACTAAGGAAACACAAGCTTTTATCAACACAATGTGAGTAGGAACCTACTAAAGGTAAAATAATGCGGTGTTCCTCTGGACTACAATTACCAGCATGCAAATTTCATGATATACGCAACCTGAGTGGGCGTGAACATTTTTGTGACGCATGAATGTGAACAATTAAAAGGAACATCTTACAAACTCAATTGTGGAAGCTGCCTCTGATGAGAGACACGAAGTCTCGAAACGCGTAAGGCATATGAAAAACAATCCGGGTGTGGGACCAGCTGTCACAGGTACGCCGAAAGGAAGGCTGGCTGCTGAGTGCGTCCTGCAAAGCTTTTGGGCATTTGGAATGACATAAATTACACGGCGGCCCTCGTCGTGGCAAGACGCACCATCTTGAGACCTTAAGAGGCTGCAGTTGAAACCATGTTCAAACCTGACCAGCGCAGCGAGTCTGACATAAATTTACTGGCCAAAACACTCCGAATCCTACTAAGGAAACACAAGCTTTTATCAACACAATGTGAGTAGGAACCTACTAAAGGTAAAATAATGCGGTGTTCCTCTGGACTACAATTACCAGCATGCAAATTTCATGATATACGCAACCTGAGTGGGCGTGAACATTTTTGTGACGCATGAATGTGAACAATTAAAAGGAACATCTTACAAACTCAATTGTGGAAGCTGCCTCTGATGAGAGACACGAAGTCTCGAAACGCGTAAGGCATATGAAAAACAATCCGGGTGTGGGACCAGCTGTCACAGGTACGCCGAAAGGAAGGCTGGCTGCTGAGTGCGTCCTGCAAAGCTTTTGGGCATTTGGAATGACATAAATTACACGGCGGCCCTCGTCGTGGCAAGACGCACCATCTTGAGACCTTAAGAGGCTGCAGTTGAAACCATGTTCAAACCTGACCAGCGCAGCGAGTCTGACATAAATTTACTGGCCAAAACACTCCGAATCCTACTAAGGAAACACAAGCTTTTATCAACACAATGTGAGTAGGAACCTACTAAAGGTAAAATAATGCGGTGTTCCTCTGGACTACAATTACCAGCATGCAAATTTCATGATATACGCAACCTGAGTGGGCGTGAACATTTTTGTGACGCATGAATGTGAACAATTAAAAGGAACATCTTACAAACTCAATTGTGGAAGCTGCCTCTGATGAGAGACACGAAGTCTCGAAACGCGTAAGGCATATGAAAAACAATCCGGGTGTGGGACCAGCTGTCACAGGTACGCCGAAAGGAAGGCTGGCTGCTGAGTGCGTCCTGCAAAGCTTTTGGGCATTTGGAATGACATAAATTACACGGCGGCCCTCGTCGTGGCAAGACGCACCATCTTGAGACCTTAAGAGGCTGCAGTTGAAACCATGTTCAAACCTGACCAGCGCAGCGAGTCTGACATAAATTTACTGGCCAAAACACTCCGAATCCTACTAAGGAAACACAAGCTTTTATCAACACAATGTGAGTAGGAACCTACTAAAGGTAAAATAATGCGGTGTTCCTCTGGACTACAATTACCAGCATGCAAATTTCATGATATACGCAACCTGAGTGGGCGTGAATATTTTTGTGACGCATGAATGTGAACAATTAAAAGGAACATCTTACAAACTCAATTGTGGAAGCTGCCTCTGATGAGAGACACGAAGTCTCGAAACGCGTAAGGCATATGAAAAACAATCCGGGTGTGGGACCAGCTGTCACAGGTACGCCGAAAGGAAGGCTGGCTGCTGAGTGCGTCCTGCAAAGCTTTTGGGCATTTGGAATGACATATATATATATATATATATATATATATCAAGCAGGGTATCTCGCACGGAGAAAAGGTGAGCAGCACTCATTCCAGCAAGTAAAAACATGTATTTTTCTGTTGCAGCTGCGGCATTGTATTCCTGATGCATTTCGGTCATACCGTCACCTTCTTCGGGGGAAGTAGCCTCAGCGTCCATGCGGCCAAACACTGAACTCGCCATTCTTGCTCCTTATAGCTAATCACCCCTAGTGGTCACCTCAACGGGCTGGCTGTTGCTATCGTGCATGATGGTACTAGTAGTTCAGTGTTGACCTTTGATGTTATGTTCCCTCAGTGGGAGACGCTTGTTTTCAATGCTGCTACTTTATTTGTCCGGAATCCCCGATCTACTTACCACTTTGAGGCAGCGGGGGACCTTCCCAAAGTCCAGTCTTTGGTGAGCGCCTACTGCCCTGTGTGCTTTTGCTGCGCTCTCGAGGGGTCCATGTTCGGGCAGTGTGCGGCGCTCGTTTCAGGCGGTGCGTGTGCTCAAGGCAGGAACAAGCCTTATAATATCAAGCAGGGTATCTCGCACGGAGAAAAGGTGAGCAGCACTCATTCCAGCTAGTAAAAACATGTTATTTGGCGTAATTCCTTTCAGCAGTTCGGGCTGTAGCTGTGGATAGCCCCTTCGATGCTTGTGACGGAACCGTTCCGTCATCGGTCACGGCTGAGCTGTGCTGATGATGGAACGGTTCCGTCATGACCGCACCCTGTTCTGGAATGTCCAGCACAGGGGCAGAATCGGCGCCGCACGGAAGCGGTTAAAGGTCCTATGGGAAATTGCATGGGGAAAATGCGTTTTGGGACCCCTCTTTTTTCTCGGCCCCCGCTTGACGAATCATCATGAAACTTTCAGGATTGGAGCAGACTACAGCTGGCTAAAAGTTTGAAAAATTTAGCAAAGATTCATCAATCGGCGCCAAAGTTATTGGGAATAGAATGTTGCGGATTTCCTATGCATAATAGGTCCTAACTAAGTAGGTAATCTATACATATATATATATATATATATATATATATATGTCATTCCAAATGCCCAAAAGCTTTGCAGGACGCACTCAGCAGCCAGCCTTCCTTTCGGCGTACCTGTGACAGCTGGTCCCACACCCGGATTGTTTTTCATATGCCTTACGCGTTTCGAGACTTCGTGTCTCTCATCAGAGGCAGCTTCCACAATTGAGTTTGTAAGATGTTCCTTTTAATTGTTCACATTTATGCGTCACAAAAATGTTCACGCCCACTCAGGTTGCGTATATCATGAAATTTGCATGCTGGTAATTGTAGTCCAGAGGAACACCGCATTATTTTACCTTTAGTAGGTTCCTACTCACATTGTGTTGATAAAAGCTTGTGTTTCCTTAGTAGGATTCGGAGTGTTTTGGCCAGTAAATTTATGTCAGACTCGCTGCGCTGGTCAGGTTTGAACATGGTTTCAACTGCAGCCTCTTAAGGTCTCAAGATGGTGCGTCTTGCCACGACGAGGGCCGCCGTGTAATTTATGTCATTCCAAATGCCCAAAAGCTTTGCAGGACGCACTCAGCAGCCAGCCTTCCTTTCGGCGTACCTGTGACAGCTGGTCCCACACCCGGATTGTTTTTCATATGCCTTACGCGTTTCGAGACTTCGTGTCTCTCATCAGAGGCAGCTTCCACAATTGAGTTTGTAAGATGTTCCTTTTAATTGTTCACATTCATGCGTCACAAAAATGTTCACGCCCACTCAGGTTGCGTATATCATGAAATTTGCATGCTGGTAATTGTAGTCCAGAGGAACACCGCATTATTTTACCTTTAGTAGGTTCCTACTCACATTGTGTTGATAAAAGCTTGTGTTTCCTTAGTAGGATTCGGAGTGTTTTGGCCAGTAAATTTATGTCAGACTCGCTGCGCTGGTCAGGTTTGAACATGGTTTCAACTGCAGCCTCTTAAGGTCTCAAGATGGTGCGTCTTGCCACGACGAGGGCCGCCGTGTAATTTATGTCATTCCAAATGCCCAAAAGCTTTGCAGGACGCACTCAGCAGCCAGCCTTCCTTTCGGCGTACCTGTGACAGCTGGTCCCACACCCGGATTGTTTTTCATATGCCTTACGCGTTTCGAGACTTCGTGTCTCTCATCAGAGGCAGCTTCCACAATTGAGTTTGTAAGATGTTCCTTTTAATTGTTCACATTCATGCGTCACAAAAATGTTCACGCCCACTCAGGTTGCGTATATCATGAAATTTGCATGCTGGTAATTGTAGTCCAGAGGAACACCGCATTATTTTACCTTTAGTAGGTTCCTACTCACATTGTGTTGATAAAAGCTTGTGTTTCCTTAGTAGGATTCGGAGTGTTTTGGCCAGTAAATTTATGTCAGACTCGCTGCGCTGGTCAGGTTTGAACATGGTTTCAACTGCAGCCTCTTAAGGTCTCAAGATGGTGCGTCTTGCCACGACGAGGGCCGCCGTGTAATTTATGTCATTCCAAATGCCCAAAAGCTTTGCAGGACGCACTCAGCAGCCAGCCTTCCTTTCGGCGTACCTGTGACAGCTGGTCCCACACCCGGATTGTTTTTCATATGCCTTACGCGTTTCGAGACTTCGTGTCTCTCATCAGAGGCAGCTTCCACAATTGAGTTTGTAAGATGTTCCTTTTAATTGTTCACATTCATGCGTCACAAAAATGTTCACGCCCACTCAGGTTGCGTATATCATGAAATTTGCATGCTGGTAATTGTAGTCCAGAGGAACACCGCATTATTTTACCTTTAGTAGGTTCCTACTCACATTGTGTTGATAAAAGCTTGTGTTTCCTTAGTAGGATTCGGAGTGTTTTGGCCAGTAAATTTATGTCAGACTCGCTGCGCTGGTCAGGTTTGAACATGGTTTCAACTGCAGCCTCTTAAGGTCTCAAGATGGTGCGTCTTGCCACGACGAGGGCCGCCGTGTAATTTATGTCATTCCAAATGCCCAAAAGCTTTGCAGGACGCACTCAGCAGCCAGCCTTCCTTTCGGCGTACCTGTGACAGCTGGTCCCACACCCGGATTGTTTTTCATATGCCTTACGCGTTTCGAGACTTCGTGTCTCTCATCAGAGGCAGCTTCCACAATTGAGTTTGTAAGATGTTCCTTTTAATTGTTCACATTCATGCGTCACAAAAATGTTCACGCCCACTCAGGTTGCGTATATCATGAAATTTGCATGCTGGTAATTACGCGTAAGGCATATGAAAAATCAATCCGGGTGTGGGACCAGCTGTCACAGGTACGCCGAAAGGAAGGCTGGCTGCTGAGTGCGTCCTGCAAAGCTTTTGGGCATTTGGAATGACATAAATTACACGGCGGCCCTCGTCGTGGCAAGACGCACCATCTTGAGACCTTAAGAGGCTGCAGTTGAAACCATGTTCAAACCTGACCAGCGCAGCGAGTCTGACATAAATTTACTGGCCAAAACACTCCGAATCCTACTAAGGAAACACAAGCTTTTATCAACACAATGTGAGTAGGAACCTACTAAAGGTAAAATAATGCGGTGTTCCTCTGGACTACAATTACCAGCATGCAAATTTCATGATATACGCAACCTGAGTGGGCGTGAACATTTTTGTGACGCATGAATGTGAACAATTAAAAGGAACATCTTACAAACTCAATTGTGGAAGCTGCCTCTGATGAGAGACACGAAGTCTCGAAACGCGTAAGGCATATGAAAAATCAATCCGGGTGTGGGACCAGCTGTCACAGGTACGCCGAAAGGAAGGCTGGCTGCTGAGTGCGTCCTGCAAAGCTTTTGGGCATTTGGAATGACATAAATTACACGGCGGCCCTCGTCGTGGCAAGACGCACCATCTTGAGACCTTAAGAGGCTGCAGTTGAAACCATGTTCAAACCTGACCAGCGCAGCGAGTCTGACATAAATTTACTGGCCAAAACACTCCGAATCCTACTAAGGAAACACAAGCTTTTATCAACACAATGTGAGTAGGAACCTACTAAAGGTAAAATAATGCGGTGTTCCTCTGGACTACAATTACCAGCATGCAAATTTCATGATATACGCAACCTGAGTGGGCGTGAACATTTTTGTGACGCATGAATGTGAACAATTAAAAGGAACATCTTACAAACTCAATTGTGGAAGCTGCCTCTGATGAGAGACACGAAGTCTCGAAACGCGTAAGGCATATGAAAAACAATCCGGGTGTGGGACCAGCTGTCACAGGTACGCCGAAAGGAAGGCTGGCTGCTGAGTGCGTCCTGCAAAGCTTTTGGGCATTTGGAATGACATAAATTACACGGCGGCCCTCGTCGTGGCAAGACGCACCATCTTGAGACCTTAAGAGGCTGCAGTTGAAACCATGTTCAAACCTGACCAGCGCAGCGAGTCTGACATAAATTTACTGGCCAAAACACTCCGAATCCTACTAAGGAAACACAAGCTTTTATCAACACAATGTGAGTAGGAACCTACTAAAGGTAAAATAATGCGGTGTTCCTCTGGACTACAATTACCAGCATGCAAATTTCATGATATACGCAACCTGAGTGGGCGTGAACATTTTTGTGACGCATGAATGTGAACAATTAAAAGGAACATCTTACAAACTCAATTGTGGAAGCTGCCTCTGATGAGAGACACGAAGTCTCGAAACGCGTAAGGCATATGAAAAACAATCCGGGTGTGGGACCAGCTGTCACAGGTACGCCGAAAGGAAGGCTGGCTGCTGAGTGCGTCCTGCAAAGCTTTTGGGCATTTGGAATGACATAAATTACACGGCGGCCCTCGTCGTGGCAAGACGCACCATCTTGAGACCTTAAGAGGCTGCAGTTGAAACCATGTTCAAACCTGACCAGCGCAGCGAGTCTGACATAAATTTACTGGCCAAAACACTCCGAATCCTACTAAGGAAACACAAGCTTTTATCAACACAATGTGAGTAGGAACCTACTAAAGGTAAAATAATGCGGTGTTCCTCTGGACTACAATTACCAGCATGCAAATTTCATGATATACGCAACCTGAGTGGGCGTGAACATTTTTGTGACGCATGAATGTGAACAATTAAAAGGAACATCTTACAAACTCAATTGTGGAAGCTGCCTCTGATGAGAGACACGAAGTCTCGAAACGCGTAAGGCATATGAAAAACAATCCGGGTGTGGGACCAGCTGTCACAGGTACGCCGAAAGGAAGGCTGGCTGCTGAGTGCGTCCTGCAAAGCTTTTGGGCATTTGGAATGACATAAATTACACGGCGGCCCTCGTCGTGGCAAGACGCACCATCTTGAGACCTTAAGAGGCTGCAGTTGAAACCATGTTCAAACCTGACCAGCGCAGCGAGTCTGACATAAATTTACTGGCCAAAACACTCCGAATCCTACTAAGGAAACACAAGCTTTTATCAACACAATGTGAGTAGGAACCTACTAAAGGTAAAATAATGCGGTGTTCCTCTGGACTACAATTACCAGCATGCAAATTTCATGATATACGCAACCTGAGTGGGCGTGAATATTTTTGTGACGCATGAATGTGAACAATTAAAAGGAACATCTTACAAACTCAATTGTGGAAGCTGCCTCTGATGAGAGACACGAAGTCTCGAAACGCGTAAGGCATATGAAAAACAATCCGGGTGTGGGACCAGCTGTCACAGGTACGCCGAAAGGAAGGCTGGCTGCTGAGTGCGTCCTGCAAAGCTTTTGGGCATTTGGAATGACATATATATATATATATATATATATATATCAAGCAGGGTATCTCGCACGGAGAAAAGGTGAGCAGCACTCATTCCAGCAAGTAAAAACATGTATTTTTCTGTTGCAGCTGCGGCATTGTATTCCTGATGCATTTCGGTCATACCGTCACCTTCTTCGGGGGAAGTAGCCTCAGCGTCCATGCGGCCAAACACTGAACTCGCCATTCTTGCTCCTTATAGCTAATCACCCCTAGTGGTCACCTCAACGGGCTGGCTGTTGCTATCGTGCATGATGGTACTAGTAGTTCAGTGTTGACCTTTGATGTTATGTTCCCTCAGTGGGAGACGCTTGTTTTCAATGCTGCTACTTTATTTGTCCGGAATCCCCGATCTACTTACCACTTTGAGGCAGCGGGGGACCTTCCCAAAGTCCAGTCTTTGGTGAGCGCCTACTGCCCTGTGTGCTTTTGCTGCGCTCTCGAGGGGTCCATGTTCGGGCAGTGTGCGGCGCTCGTTTCAGGCGGTGCGTGTGCTCAAGGCAGGAACAAGCCTTATAATATCAAGCAGGGTATCTCGCACGGAGAAAAGGTGAGCAGCACTCATTCCAGCTAGTAAAAACATGTATTTTTCTGTTGCAGCCGCGGGATTGTTTTCCCGATGCATTTCGGTCATTCCCTGACCTTCTTTGGGGGAAGTAGCCTCAGCGTCCATGCGGCCAAACACTGAACTTGCCATTCTTGCTCCTTAACCCCTTCCATGCTCATGACGAGCTCAGCTCGTCATGCAGTACAGTGCTCCTGTGCTCATGACGAGCTGAGCTCGTCATGACCACACCCGTTTTTATTGCTGTCCAGCACAGCAGGGGAATATGTGCAGCATCCATGTGGTTATAGCTAATCGCCCCTAGTGGTCACCTCAACGGGCTGGCTGTTGATATCGTGCATGATGGTAGTAGTCGTTCAGTGTTGACCTTTGATGTTATGTTCCCTCAGTGGGAGACGCTTGTTTTCAATGCTGCTACTTTCTTTGTCCGGAATCCCCGATGCTTACCACTCTGAGGCAGCGGGGGACCTTCCCAAAGTCCAGTCTTTGGTGAGCGCCTACTGCCCTGTGTGCTTTCACTGCGCTCTGGAGGGGTCCATGTTCGGGCAGTGTGCGGCGCTCGTTTCAGGCGGTGCGTGTGCTCAAGGCAGGACAAAGCCTTATAATATCAAGCTGGGTATCTCGCACGGAAAAAAGGTGAGCAGCACTCATTCCAGCAAGTAAAAACATTTATTTTTCTGTTGCAGCTGCGGCATTGTTTTCCCGATGCATTTCGGTCATTCCCTGACCTTCTTCGGGGGAAGTAGCCTCAGCGTCCATGCGGCCAAACACTGAACTCGCCATTCTTGCTCCTAATAGCTAATCGCCCCTAGTGGTCACCTCAACGGGCTGGCTGTTGCTATCGTGCATGATGGTACTAGTAGTTCAGTGTTGACCGTTGATGTTATGTTACCTCAGTGGGAAACGCTTGTTTTCAATGTTGCTACTTTATTTGTCCGGAATCCCCGATGCTTACCACTTTGAGGCAGCGGGGGACCTTCCCAAAGTCCAGTCTTTGGCCAGCGCCTACTGCCCTGTGTTCTTTCGCTGCGCTCTGGAGGGGTCCATGTTCGGGCAGTGTACGGCGCTCGTTTTAGGCGGTGCGTGTGCTCAAGGCAGGACCAAGCCTTATAATAACAAGCAGGGTATCTCGCACGGAGAAAAGGTGAGCAGCACTCATTCCAGCAAGTAAAAACATTTATTTTTCTGTTGCAGCTGCGGCATTGTTTTCCCGATGCATTTCGGTCGTTCCTTGACCTTCTTCGGGGGAAGTAGCCTCCGGGTCCATGTGGCCAAACACTGAACTCGCCATTCTTGGGCCTTATAGCTAATCGCCCCTAGTGGTCACCTCAACGGGCTGGCTGTTGCTATCGTGCATGATGGTACTAGTAGTTCAGTGTTGACCTTTGATGTTATGGTCCATTAGTGGGAGACGCTTGTTTTCAATGCTGCTACTTCATTTGTCTGGAATCCCCGATGCTTACCACTTTGAGGCAGCGGGGGACCTTCCCAAATTCCAGTCTTTGGTGAGTGCCTACTGTCCTGTGTGCTTTTGCTGCGCTTTGGAGGGGTCCATGTTCTGGCAGTGTGCGGCGCTCGTTTCAGCCGGTGCGTGTGCTCAAGGCAGGACCAAGCCTTATAATATCAAGCAGGGTATCTCGCACGGAGAAAAGGTGAGCAGCACTCATTCCAGCAAGTAAAAACATTTATTTTTCAGTTGCAGCTGCGGCATTGTTTTCCCGATGCATTTCGGTCATTCCCTGACCTTCTTCGGGGGAAGTAGCCTCAGCGTCCATGCGGCCAAACACTGAACTCGCCATTCTTGCTCCTTATAGCTAAGTGGTCACCTCAACGGGCTGGCTGTTGCTATCGTGCATGATGGTACTAGTAGTTCAGTGTTGACCTTTGATGTTATGTTCCCTCAGTGGGAGACGCTTGTTTTCAATGCTGCTTCTTTATTCGTAGCAGCATATATATATATATATATATAGATTACCTACTGGCAGACGCCAGTAGGTAGTTATAGTTAGAGCCTATTTTCCATAGGAAATCCGCAACATTCTATTTGGAATAACTTAGGTACTGGTTGACGAATCTTTGCGAACTTTTAAAAAAACTGATGGGGTGCTCCGGTCCGCTCCTATCCTGAAAGTCTTGGGGTGATTTGTGAAGCGGGGCTGAGAAAAAAGGAGGTCCCAAAACGTGTTTTCCCCATGCAATTTTCCCTAGGTACTGTTCATCGCGGCTACAGCCCGAATGGCTGAACGGAATTACATCAAATTTGGCAAAGTTATAGTCCTTGGTTCAGACTCGTGCCTTTAGCTTATATGGTGTAAATCTGTTCAGTAGTTCCTGAGAAAATTACAATTAAAAGTACATATATATCTATGGCCTCGGTGGATCCGTGCATCTTGCGCGTATTATGAGCGCACCGTCCCGATCACGTGCTGAATGCTGATTGGCTGTCAAGTGGTTATCAACATCCGAAACCAGGAAGTGTTGGCAGCCATTTTGTGCCTCGGTAGAAGCGAGGATCTAGAAATTAGTGGAAGAAGTGTTCAAAACGTATAAAGGGGGCAGGTTAGAAATATTTTGACCCTCTAGACCTGCTTAGGGGGTCTCACAAGGATACCAAGTGCCCCAAAAATATTTTTTTTGTTGAAAAAATTGAGAAATGTGCGCTGGGTGCATGGATCCGCTGTAAAAAAAATAAAATTAGGCACGGGCTCCTGTGCTTGTTTAAAAATTAGCTACGTGGGAAGGAGAAATCCCGGGGTCTAAAATATTGCATTTGAAGCGGGAGCAGAGAAAAAAGGGGGTCCCAAAACGTATTTTCCCCATGCAATTTTTCATAGGAAGCGTTCATCACGGCTACAGCCCAAACGGATGAACCGAATTACACCAAATTTGGCAAAGTGGTAGTCTTTGGTTTAGACTCGTGCCTTTTGCTTAAATGGTGTAAATCCGTTCAGTAGTTCCTGAGAAAATTACAATTAAATGTTCATATATATCTATGGCCTCAGTGGATCCGCGCACCTTGCGCACACTCTAAGCGCACCGTCCTGATCATGGGCTAATTGACTGTCAAGTGGTTGTCAACATTCGAAACCAGGAAGTGTTGGCAGCCATTTTGTGCCTCGGTAGAAGTGAGGATCTAGAAAATAATGGGACAAGTGTTCAAAACGTGTAAAGGGGGAATGTAAGTAATATTTTGATCATCTAGACCTGCTTAGGGGGTCCCACAAGGACCCCAGGGTCCAAGACAGTTTTGGGGGGAGGGGGAAACTGAGAAATGTGCGTTGGGTGAATGGATCCACCGTAATAAAAATAAAAACGAAGCTGTTCACCTGTGCTTGTTTAAAAGTTAGCTACCTGGGAGGGCCAAATTCCGGGGTTTAAAGTATTACATTTGATGGGGGTCCAGAGGGGCCATGTAGCCCGGGGACCGCCCTTCCTCAGTGCTACAAAATAAATGGGTGAGGGAGCTCAAAGGTCCTTCTAAGCCCCGGGGATTACCATCCTCCAGGGCTTTTTATATTTTGGGAGGGGGGGGGCGCATGGTCTCCATTCTGGAGCAGTCAAAAGCCTTGGGGAACACCACCTCCCAGGAGCGGCTCCTGCTGTGTCTCGGGGTGTATACCCCCGGGACACTGTTGTTTGCTATGGCAGGGCGGGAGTCGAGGTTCCCGCTGTGTCATAGCAAACTTGAGGGCATATTAACAAGTGCCATTTTGCCGCAATTTTTTAAATAAAGCCAACAATGTGGTGAAAATGATATCGCCCTATTTACTAGGTAACGCTAAGCTGCATTAATGCATGTTAGCAGCCGGTTTGCTAAAGGCTCGCCTCATATCTCCAATGAGTTGCAATGTAGGTGTTCTCCATGGCAAGGTAGGTGTTTCTATGAGAATATAAAAAGGAAGAGGGAGGTATGACAACAGCATTGTATTTACAAGGCGGCCCTGGATTTGAGGACCGATAGCAAAACTCTTGCTAATTGCAGTTTATGTTGGATCCTAACATCTGTTCTGAAGTAGACTTAAACATGTTTAATATGCGAGGTGGATTGCTATGTTAAGTCCACAGTCTTATATTACCAAGCTTTTCACTTGCGAACATAAATTATCACTGTATTTCTCGCAATATTGGGGGCATATTTACAAGGACAGCGTTAAAATTATCTTTGCTTTAGCTTTAGGAAATTGTTGTTCAAGCGGCCATAATGGCTTAATTATAGGTTTTTGAGAATTTGTGAGAATTCCAATAGAAGCCCAGGTTTACACCAGAACATTTTAACGCTGTCCTTGATAATATGCCCCCAAGATTGCTGTGACAGGGCGAGAGCCTCGGCTCTCACTCTTGCATAGCAAATAGCAATGTTGAAAAAATCTTCTGGTAAGATAACAAAGGATTTTAAAGTCAATTATCACCGTTTTAGTTGTAGTTTGCTGCCATTAAAGCAGCAACAATTTTAACGCCGTCCTTGTAAATATGCCCCTAAGTTTTGTAATGTCAACAATCCCGTCTCCCATTTAAATTGGCACAAAGTATTTACTGAAGTGCATTGTGAATCCTGAAGCAACACTGTCTAATTGTGATCAATAAAGAATTCGAAGAGTTGTGACCTTCTTTTACTCGTAATGTACATAGGGGCAGATTTACAAGTCCCTTGCGCCACTATTGCATCACTTTTAACATGGGAAAAGTGATGCGAAAGTGGCGCATGGGGCTTGTAAATCTGCTACACAGTGTTCTGTCTCAGTTTGCTTTCCTCTCTGTCATGTAGAGGATCCTGGGTAAATATAACAGTTTCTGTACAGCAAGTACCTTTCAACCCTACCCCCAAACTGCTTAGTGCCTGTTACCATAGTAACAGTTCATGGAACACTTAAGTGAGCACACAGGTTACAAGTTCACCACACAATGTTGCTAATCCAAATAGTTACTGTGCTGGAGTTTTTAAAATTTTCCATAGGAACCGTTAATCGCAGCAACAGATTCTGGTAAACAGCTGGTAAAGAGTTAGCCTCAGTATTATAATTCTACTTATAAACATCATTTCTATTTTTAATTGTTTAATGTTTTCTAAGCATATGATTTTCACACTAAAAATGAAATTTTGTCTGAAAAAGAAGACGTATATACTTTTTTAATTAACTTTTATTAACAATAAATAACTAGAAACATAACTTTAAGATAATAATATAATAAATAACTAGAAACATAACTTTAACATAACAATACATTAAACAAAATGTGAGATGGACTCCAATGGAAGGAGGGTAGGTAAACTGCAAAACAAAGATGAAAATAAGTGTTTAAATTTAGATCGATGTGACTGAATGAGGTAAAAGATCACAAATTAAGGTAATACTTGGCAATATTTGGTTATTTGCAAATCTGCAGTGTGCCTTATACATTCCACCTCTCTAATAGGCCCGCGTTGAAGAGGTGTCTGTAGGGAAGTGCCTACTGCGTTAGATTTACAGTACGGACCAACAGGTCTTTAAAATGATTCAGAGATGAGACAGATGTAGGTGAGCGATCAAGACATTATACAGGACAATATAGTTCATTTCAAACGCATGTAATTGGAGGCATTGTGTATCTAGGCCGCTCTGCTTACCTTGTGTAAACACTGTGGTGAACAGAGTTCATAACTTGAATTTTGCTTTGGTTCTACACTGCAGACTGTATTAAATTCAGCCTTGATTTATTTATCAGCAGAGTGGACAGCAGCGTCCATAACTTATCAAGAGAAAGAGAAACAATGTGATAGAGAAGGAGAGAGAGAAAAAGAGAAAAAACGACATTAAAAGTGTGAGAGAGAGAAAGTAGTAGTTGGAGCAGGAGAGGTAGTGTTAATACTGGAGAAAATCTTCGTAGCTCACCTTTTTGCTTTCGTTGTGTGTCCAAGCACGTGCCGGTTCATGGTGCACCCTTAAGTTTAGTGATCTGAAAGGTAGTATAGAGTTAGTAATAGCTGAGTACATACAACTGCACAGGTATATTTCTGCTTTATGTCTTTGGACATTCAGGATACTGTATTACATCAACTTTCAATGCAAGGTGGTGTCTGCGTGCTCTTTTTCTCCCAGAGTACTATACCCCATGCACTCCCACTGCATAGTGGTGAGTTCTCATTACTGCGTACCCAGACTGTTGGACCCCATTGACGCCCAGATTCCGGAGGTGAGTGCCTTTTCTTGCTCACTCAGACTGTTCCAACCTATCCATTCTCACTGCCTGGAGGTAATTGTACATTCCTACGCAGTCAAGCTGCTGCACAGTACCCACTCTCTCTGCACACAGGTGACTTCTGGTTGCTTCAGAAACAAGCTACTTTGCTCACCTTGTGCCATTGGCGTGATTCAAAGAGGTTGCACCAAATGTCGAAGCAGCCTTCTCAGACGTTGCTACGATGGCCACGCATCATCGCAGAATCCTCAAATGTTGAGCTTAGGAGGTGTTGGGGGAGACACGCCAATTTGTGAAACACAACCTGTTAGATAAAAAGGAAGATAACATTGTGCGTCATTTCTTTATTAAAGGAGAGAGGAAATGAGAGAGTGACTGAAAAGAATATTCACAGCTCACCTTTCTGTCACCGGTGTGTCATTCACCACGTGCCGGGACATAATGCACCCTGAAGTTATACATCTAAAAATAGTAAAAGAAAGATGTTATAATTGGCAATTGTCACTATCTTAATGTGGAGTAGAATTACATCACCCTTTCACACACCTTCCCTTCCGCATTAAAAACACAACTATTTGTACAGATCCAACTTGTTTAATAGGCTTCGATTTATGAACAAATAGTTGACTAGTAATGTTTTCCTTCTGGTTGTGAAAGTAAGTGGTCTGCAGTGATCCAAGTGGTTTCAATCATCACAAGCGACAGACATTTGACCGACTATAAAAACTTTCCTGCTATTGGAAAATAAAATACAAATACAATATGATACAGTATATAGGACTGCGTACGCCTATATCGCTGCGTCGCCTTTTGTATCCAGTCTGCTGCACCCCATGTACTCCCTTAGCTGCGCACCCAGGCCTCACTGCTCACCTTTTTGTGGACAGGGCGCCTTCTACATCATGCAGTCCGCTCTGCCACCAAGAAGTCTCACATATGGTACTGAATCTTGATATCACTATGGTTAAGGACATACTCGTGCTCCCCTCATCATCGCAGGTTGCTCACCCGCTCAATCCTTGCAGTACCACTAACTCAGTGACCAAAGAGGCCACGCACGTAGTGGTGGGCCCCCCTGCTTGGTGGTTCGGGCCTACATGAGGCGTCGGAACCACTAGGACGGGCTATCCCAGCGCTTGTGATGGGAGCAACTCTAAAATGGCATAGAGCATGTGTGCCCTATCTTCTTATTGGTAGGGTCACGTGTGCAATGACGTATATGCTGGATGGGTGTGGTGTGGGTGTATACCAGCCATGAGGGAGTGTGTGTGTGCTGTTTCGGCAACTAGACCTGGAAGTAAGAAATCACTACAATGGAAATCTGGGTCATGTAGCGTTGTTGTGTTTTCCTGTAAACGTGAGCGGAGTGGGCTGGCCTGAAGTATGCCAGTGCTGCGCGAGGCTGTGAACGGTGACTCCGGAGCTATGGGCGTGGTTCAGTCGTGAGCTATATGAGAAATCAACTGATTCGGGTGTCCGTGTTGAAGTGCTGCCATCACCCGGGTCTTATACTTAAATGTGTCATCATGTCTGTAAAGTCCCACAATATGGCTAACATGGAAAGGACGGGGTATTATTGACCTTATATTCATCCATAGTTGTACAGATAAAAGATGGTGGACATGACACATTTCTGCGAATATGAATGTTTGTTGTACATTCAGTGGAGTGTTGTAGCTGTAGTAATACATGGCTGTGAAAGGTTTAGGTTGCAGTTTTTGGCACATGAAGGGCAGATAATATATATACGTATGTGGTCATTCAGGTATACTGTCGAACTTGGTGCTGAAAATCAGTATTCGAGACTCGGAGTTGCATTCACATCCTGTTATTGTAGAGTAATGATGTAACCTACGCGTGCCTGAAAATGTAATGTAAATGCGGTGCTCATGTAAATTGTTGATATAGTTTTGGATCGACTTTGCACTATATAAATAAGCTTAAAAAGACAAAAAAACAATAAATAGCACACACTTATGAATTGACCATACATTTTCTTTGCATTATTGTAATGATCCACTTTGTACGTTTGTATTTGTAGAATGAGCGAGAGAAAGTTATATATCAAAGTTTTTGTTATTGGCAGAGGTAAGATGGCTGCATACGCTGTTTACAGCACAATATAATATGGTAGGGCGCAGGAGATGCATTTTACAAACATAATAAGTACACAGACTCAGATAGATAGTTGAAGTGGGTACGGGGACGTGTGCTCAACTCCATTTTATTACTATGCTGTTGGTAACAATAAGAATAGTAATCATGATATCATACACAGATATTCAATCATAAACAGTTTATGACTTCTGCTGTACAAAGGTAGGAGCACTATATGTGAAATATTACACAGAGGGTTCTATCGAAAGGGATCATGAGTTGGGGATCGTTTTGTGTGGATCCTGCGATGATGCGTGGTTCAGGCAGAGCGTACTGGTAAGAATGTCTTTTGGCAACTGAATTTCACCTTAATAAGGCCACGTGGTGATTATTTATTGTGCACTGAGTTAGTGGTACGTCTAGTGCTCAGCGTGTGCTCACCCTGCGATGATGCGTGGTTTAAGCAGTCTGTACTCAAAGAATTGACTGTTGCATACTGGACTGCATGAACTTTGAGGGGGAAAAAATTAAACTACCATCAATGGTTATCAATTGCTCTGCAAACTATGTCTACTGAGTGCTCCCCATACAAATTAAACGATTGCATTTCACGCAGTGCATTCTAACTTTCTCAAAATGGGAACGTATTAGGGGTGGGCGGAATTTGCGTAATCGCGTTATGCAAATCTCCGTGAAACAGTAAAAAATCTCAGCGAACACGCAGAGATTCTACGAACACGCGGGATTGCTTGTTTTCGCGAAGCTTTTTTACTGTTCGCAATCGCTGTTTGTTTGCTTGGGTTGAAATATCTCATGAACACGCATTTTGTGATCGCGAACAAGCAAAAAATTTCGCGAAGTCGCGGAATGCAGAATTTTGGGCAATTTTGCGTTCTCCGCGGAACGCGAACTTACCCAAATTCTGCAAACTCCGTGGAAAGAACGGAATTTACCTCCCAGGCCTAGAACGTATGTCTGGTGGCAATGTTAAAGGTGATGCCCCATAGGTACTTGGTATTGCCGTTGGTGGAGGTACATTTTGGCGCTGTGTTCTACATTCTTTTTGAGAATAGTTCACAGGATGCAGGGATTAAAGATGCTTGCGCATACTAGCAGTGCCACAAGAGTATTTTTTGCCTCTGTCTTAAATAAATCAAGGCTAAATTCTCTACTGTCTGTAGTGTAGATACAGAGCTGAATTCAAGTTGTAAACCCTGCTGTTCACAGTGTAGATCCTAGGCTGGACTGCATGATCTGTAATCACGATTGAAATAAAAGATGAAACATCTATGGAATACATTGTTGAAATGTGTATGTTTCAGGGACATTATAGTTCAAGTTGCGACCTGTGCTGTTCGCAGTGTAGGCTGCCATTGAGTGTGCCTTTGCACTTGCAGCGTGAATTTAGTTTTTAAACCTAGAACTGATATAAAAGAGGTTTAAGAAGGAAGACTACTAAAGGGATATTGTATAGGGTTTGATAGACGTTTTACTTTGTTTGGTAATGCACTCTGCAAATAATAAATGAAGAGTCAGTTGAATTCTGCCTGAATACGGCCACGTGGCGATGAATTATTGTTTACTGAGTTAATAGTACCTTTGGGACTGAGCGTGTATGTAACCTGCGATGATGCGTGGTCTGGGCAGGCCGCACTGGGGGTAGTATTTTTGGATACTGAATTTTGCCTTAATAAAGCCTTGTGGCGATTATTTATGGTGTACTGAGTTAGTGGTACGCCTGGTGTTTAGCGTGTATGTACCCTGCGATGATGCATGGTCGGGGGAGAGGGGAGACACAGCAATTGGAGTCATGTCTTTTGTTGATTGAATTCTGCATAAATTCTATTTAAAAGTGTTAGTATGCCTGACTGTGACGTAAAACTGTTCACTCTTCTTTGCGATGATTTATGGTGCACTGAGTTAGTAGTACCTTTGGCGCTGAGCTTGTACGTAGCCTGCGATTATGCGTGGTCCAGGGGTCCGCACTGGGAGCAATGTTTTTGTCTAGTGAATTCTGCCTTAATAAGGCCACGGGGAGATGACTTGTGGTCCAGTGAGTTAGTAGTACCTGAAGAACTCAGTGTGTGCGCACCATGCGATGATCCGTGGTTCAGGCGGGTCGCACTGGTACAATGTCTCTTGCCTATTAGAATGCATCATGTGCAATCACCACTCCACCTGAATCGTGAGGCCTTACAATGTAGATCGAAGGCAGTAGTCAGTACAGACATTGAGGAATGTTTTTTGTTGCATCCTTTAATAAAATCTGAAGACATACAGTACAACTGTCTATGCCTTAAAGAAAGCAAGGCAGAATTTCATGCTGTCCGTAGTGTAGATCCAAAGTTGAATTCAAGTTGTGAACCCTGCTGTTCTCACTGTTGATCGAAGGCAGTAGTTAGCACAGACATCAAAAATTATTTTTGTGGTATCCTTTTACAAAATCTGAGGACATAGAGTACAATTATCTGAGCCTTAAATAAATCAAGATTGAATTTCATGCTGTCCGTAGTGTAGATCCAAAGCAGAATTCAAGTTGTGAACCCTGCTGACCGCACTGTAGATTAAAAGCAGTAGTCAGCACAGATATGGATGAATGATTTTTGTCTCTTATTTTAACAAAATCTGAACACATACAGTACAATTGTCTCTGCATTAAATAAATCAAGGGTGAATTCCCTACTGTCCGGAGTGAAGATGCAGAGTTGAATTCAAGTTGTGAACCCTGCTGTCCGCAGTGTAGATCGAAGGCAGTAGTCGACACAAACATCGAGGAACACTTTTTTGTCACATACTTTAACAAAATCTGAGGACACAGTACAATGGTCTCTGCCTTAAATAAATCGAGAATAAATTTAATGTTGTCTATAGTGCTGATGCGCTTCTGGTATCAAGTGGTGAACTCTGTTGATCGCAGTGTACATTTTAAGGCAGTACTCAGTACAGACATTGAGGAATGTTGTTTGTTGCATCATTTAACAAAATTGTTTCTGCCTTACATACATCAAGGCTAACTTCAATGCTGTCCGTAGTGTAGATGCAATGCTGAATTCAAATTGTGAACCCTGCTGTCCGCAGTGTAGATCGAAGGCAGTAGTCAGCACAGTTATAGATGAATGCTTTTTGCCACATCCTTTTACAAAATCAGAAGACATATAGTACAATTGTCTCATTAAATAAAGCAAGGCTTGATTCAATGTTGTCCGTAGTGTAGATCCAAAGCTGATTTCAAGTTGTAAACCCTGCTGTCCGCAGTGTAGATCAAAGTCCCTAGTTGACACAGACATAAGTCTGTGGTTCTGTTCCGTTGAGTTTGGAGTGGGGCTGTATTGAGGAGGAACGTGGTCATGGCAGCAGCCACGTGGCAGGGTGAGGACCTTCACTGTGGCAGAGTCTTTTCTCTTTGCAGAAGTGAACCATGCCCAAGGCGTTGCCTAATTATTTATAGTCTTTCACTGGAGTTGCGTACATTGGACCAGCCCACTCCACTTCTGCTTCAAGGTACGGGGAGGACAACACAGCTACATGACCGAGATATTCCTCAGAGTCTGAGAAAATATGGTTGCGTCCACTATGCAGTACACTACAGGAATCAATACTATTTTTTTACATGGAAAAGTTTTTTGTTTCTATAGTGAGTTGTGTATAGCATATCTTTGGTACACTTGGGATTCTGTAAATTATTGTTGATGTGCGAATTTACTCCCTTATACATATTTGGTTGCCACATCTCTGAACATTCAGCTATTGGGCGTTTGAGAGGATATGGTATCTTGGGAAGGTCCGTTGTCCTGTTTTGCGCTGCTTCTGAGGTAGTGGGGGAGAGGGATTGGGGGGATGGTTGTGGAGGTGGTGGTGCTGGGTGTTGTGATTTTGTTGTGTTTCAGAGGTGCATGATTAGTACCTCTATCACATTTTCGTCTTTAAATATGGGTGTTGCTTAGGTGTAATTCATGCAGTAGCTAGTCAACATCCTTACACCAGTTAAATGTTGACGTTGATTTGTTACTGGTAAGTGGAGCTATCGCCAGTTTTTTTGTTGTTTGTGGGGATTTTGTTGGCGGAAGGAATCAATTGAAGAGTGGTGATATTTGCAGTTTTTACTAGGTTGAGATTGGGATGATAATTAAAAAAGAAAGAAAAAATAGATATGCTTAATGAACATTATAATTAGAAATTAGCATTTAAAAAACCTTTGAAATTCACTGAAAAAACAATAGGTTGCAGGCAGGTTATAGTTAGGAATTATCATTTAAAAATCCTTAGAAATTCACTGAAAAAACCATAGGTTTCAAGCAAGTTATAGTTAGGAATTATCATTTAAAAAACCTTATAAATTAATTGAAAAAACCATAGGTTTCAGGGGTGTTCTAGTTAGCTGGATATTTCACTCGTACAAAACCATTGAAATTCCTCTGTTATAGTTAGTTGTACTAACTGTAACTCACGCGCCCGCAATCCACTGGTGATTATGTCACATATTACATCATTCATGACATGGTCAGTGACATCACTGATGACATCTCAAATTACATCACTGATGACATCACTGATGACATCATCCACGTGACAATCAGATACACCTTATCATACACTTCTATAACCTTTCATCACTCACTGTAAAATACAGAGTACCATATTTGAATCCATTGACACAGCAATACAAGTATCTAAAAACCCACTCAGTGATTCCTAGATCTACACACAAATCTAATCAATTAACTGTAGATTCACTCATACATGTTGTCAATGATCAATAGAACACTATCAAATATACTTATACACCTATATTGACATTACACACCAGCACACATCCTATTCAGTTATGCAGTCATCCTACTCACTTTTGCAAACAATGTATCATATTTACATTTACTCAGCTACACACAAATATCACTTTATTTATTCATATAGATAGTAACTCATACTTAGTGTGTTATGAAATCACTATAACAAGTATACAGTTATCTATACAGTCACTCATGCAATCAATGAGTTTTATGTATACGTATGTATATACAACAACTGTGTGGGTACACAGTACCAATTCAAAATACATAAACACTTGAAAGAAACAAAATGTCGACGCAGCGTTTCGGTATGTTGCAATAACACCTTCTTCAGGACAGTTCTCTAATCAAAGAAAACATACAATTATTAATCACATTAATATAATATTTTACTAGTCTTTCACAGGTTTTTTTCACATATCGAACAACCTTTATGAACTTTCTACATGGCATGCATTATATGCTATGTTCCTCATCTTTTGTTATACAACAGGTTATAGGCACTCTACAAGGCATACTAGTGGGTCTATTGAGTTTCAGCTATTCCAGTAGCAACGGAAATATTTTACACGATTAATTATTGGTAGGTGAGTATTACTACCAGTTGGACTGATTATTTTATATACTCCGTTGTAAATACGGACAGAAAATTGTTATTAATTGTAGGCAATTACCTCATTTAGATTGTATGCCTTTGCCTTAGATTTTAGGCTATCTTCTCTGGCGAGTCTGGAATGTTTTTGGGGTTGACCAGAGCCTTGCACTTGACCAAGTCCTGTTGTTTCAGAACACTACCACCTTTGAAGACAATGTAAAGGACATCCCCCATTATTTTAGATCTTTATCTTGGGTGTCCCTTTTCTATGTTACAGGTAATTAATACATATTTACCTTCAAGAAACAATGTCTTCCCTTTTCTTCTTTTAATTTTGGGGCTATTAGATAACTGTATTTTCCTTTGGTGGGATAGTATATAGCTATAATAGCAGACAAAGAAGAGGAAAGAAAGACCTTTGTTACAATCTAGACCCTCTTGTCTTGATGTGATTTGCATCAATCTAAAGGGTTTAAAAATTACCTTTATATTGCAATGTTTCCGGTTTTTTATGTACCGAGGAGCCACCGATTATTTTGACATTAAAATCGAAATAGCTGTAAATAAAACCAGAAAGACTTGATTTAATGTGCTAAGTCCTATGTTTATAAAAGCTTTATAAGCGCAATATACCTAAGGTTCTCTTAGTACCGGCTTACCGAATTGTTTAATTTCGCACTGTAGATCCAACCGTGGTTGTATGTCCCACTATTTGATTCATTGGATGCTGCTTAGGCCGGTGGTTTCCTAATTCACCATCTGTAATACATACAAAGTCGTCTTACCATTACGAGTATATTGGTCTTCTAATCTGCCCCGCTTGTTGTGTGGAGGTCGGGTAGTTTCTATTATCTCATTCCCTTGTCTAAAAAGTGTTTCCCAAGGTGTGTTTTTATATCCAGGCGTAACTATTTAATCTTTTACGGGATACTTGTACTCCCTACGCGTTTAGCTTACAGATTATCTGTATGGTGCTGACACCGCTTTACTCATGACAGCGCTGTGCTCTCCATGTAGGATGTAGGATGTAGGATGGCCGTATTATTCTATTACTCGTCGTCTGGGTGGCATAGATTTACGTCAGCCTATACTCCTTTTCCTTAATTCCCTTTGTGTTAAGACTTACCGAGTTTTTTTCATCTATGTCATGAGTGCTTGTAGTCGCGTGATGCTTGTCGTGTATGTGGCGTTATTTCTAAAATGGAGCATGCGCCTCTTGACTCCCCTTATTTTGTGAGTGTAGTCACAGTCTGTTTATATTTACATAAAAAACGGGAATCTCCCGTTTATTGCTCTAAGTTCTATTTGCTAGCGTTCACTATTCCGTCTCTTTTGTCTATAAATCTATTGACAACCGCGGAGTCTATTTTCTCACCTGTAAAATTGTGGTCGGCCTCCCTGCTCCTCGCGTACGTCTCTTCATTCGCGCCAAATTCATTTAACTATTCGGCGTTGGGTTTTTTGTACTGTTATTTCCGGCAGTGGTCTCGCGATAGTACGTAACCCTTCGTTACGTTCGTTTCTATGGAAACCCGCGATGCCTGTTGCTTCGTGTTAGTATAGAAAGGAAAACTTTATTAGTTTAGACATCGCATTTGCCTCGCAGGTGTTTTTATCTGATCCTTAGACCAAATAACGTTTACTAGAGAGGAAAAGTCAAACAAATTCTCTCTTTTTGTGATGGCAGTACTATATCTTATAGCTTAGTGCGATTTGGGACACATGTTACTTTCTCCCATAGCTCTTATGTCCCTAAAGGTTTAAAAAGGATCTTAAGAGAATCTTTTTCTTTAGAGGTTTCAAACTACCATCACATATTCTCGAGGATTTTTTCGAAAATTATTTTAGGGGAGCAATTCACCTTGGGTCAGCATCTGGTATTTTCCTTAACATTAAGTTTGCATCTGGTATTTTCCCTATCTTGAGAGTATGTGGAACTGTTCCTCATGTTCATTCTCACCTATTTATCAACTACAGAGTTATAGGTATATTCTGTCCTCGTCTATGCAGTATGTCTCATAGAATGCGCTCCCAGTCCTCTCTGCTATTTAAGCCCTTCCTGACTGTGTTAAAGCGCGACATATAGAACTGTTCTCTTTTTTTCCTTTTATTGTCTAAATCGCCTCCTCTGCTGTTGATAGTGACTATTTCGAGGCCACACCACATAAGGTCTGTGATTTTGTGGTTGGCTGATGTCCAGTGTTCTGACAGGGGTGCACCTTTCTTCCCTGTCCTTATTGCTGATCTATGTTCATTAAGCCTGAGGCGAATCTCCCTTGAGGTTTCTCCTATATAGGCTAAATCGCAGAGACATTTGATCATATAAATTATCCCTTTTGTTCTGCAGTTGATGAAAGATTGCACTTTATGGGCAACGTCATTATGTTTTATCCTTGTTCCCTTTAGGATTGTTTCACAGTTCATACAGTTACGACAGGGAAAAGTTCCGGTTGGGAAGGGTGCACTGTCAATTCTTGGTTGAGTCATTGGGGTTTCCTCTCTATATGTGTGAACTAATTTGTTTCTGATAGTTTGGTTTCGTCGGTAAGAAAACATAGGTTTAGGCAGTTTCTCTTTCTTTTTATTTTTGATCATATGCCAATTTCTATTTATTATATTTTTGACTTTTTACTGATTTGACTGTAATTCATTACAAAAATCAATGGCTGGTTCCCTTCTTGTGACTGTCTCTGTTTTTTCACTAAAAGTGACTCTCTGTCGTAGTATTTAGCTCTTTTCATTGCGTGTTTGATTATGCGTCTCGGGTATCCTCTATCTCTAAACTTTTCCATGAGGATCGTCGCATGTTTATCATAATCCTGTGTCTGTGTACAATTTCTTTTTAAGCGTAAAAATTGTCCAAAGGGTATGTTATCTCTTTGGCATGGGGGATGATTGCTCGTGTAATATGCAACATTGTATTTCTGTCTGTTGTTTTAGTAAACAACTCCACTTGGAGTTCCTCTTCCACATTTTTAATTATTATATCTAAAAATTTGCATTGTCTTGTATCATAATTGGATGTAAATTTTAAATTAAGATCTCCCAAATTTAACCATTCAATGAATGAGTTCAAAGTATCTTCTGAGCCTGTCCAGATAAAAAAGATATCATCTATGTATCTTGACCACCCCATTAAATTTTCATAAAAAGGGGCGGATTCGTTAAAGATGTGGATATCTTCAAACTGTGCTACATATAAACCTGCTAGGCTCGGAGCACAGGTGGCTCCCATGCTGGTACCCTTTGTTTGTTTAAAAAAACTTTTTGGGAAAATAAATATGTTGTTTTTCAAAACCATAGTCACACAATCTACGATGAATATATCATGGGGGCTCAGGTCCATGTCACCTTTCTGCAACAGGGATTCCACCATCCTGATGGTGCTGTTTTGAGGGATATTTGTGTAAAGGGCCTCAATATCCAGTGTGACCAAAAATTGGGTATCTGGGTTGAATGGGAGGCCCTCTACCTTCTTGATGATGGCTGTCGTGTCCTTAATGTATGCTTTCTGGGCAACAACAAGTGGTTGCAGAAAAATGTCTGCATACTTGCTCAAAGGTTCAGTTAGTGACCCGATACAGGAGACAATAGGTCTCATCGGTGGGTCATATATATTTTTATGTACCTTTGGAAGGCCATACAATGCCGGGATTATTGGATTGGTGTTCATTAGAAATGTATATTCGTCATCACAAATGACCTCATCCTCTTTGGCCAATTTCAACATGTCTTTTATTTTGATGTTAAGATCTGTCCAATCATAACGGGTTATTTTTTGATACTGTTCTCTGATGTTTAACAGTGACATTATTTTATCGTTGTATTGTTTGGTATTCATGATGACTATACTCCCGCCTTTGTCGGCCGGTTTGATTGTCAGATTGTGACAGGCTTCTAGATTCAACAGTACCTGTTTTTCTTCTACTTTGAGGTTATGGCTAATCCACGATTTTTGGTTTAATAGATCTTGGACACTATCTTCCATAGTTCTTTCGAACGCCTCAATATCCTTATCTATTTGACTCAAATGGGGGGTCCAGGTAGATTTGAGTTTGAGACCTGATTTATTCTCAACGGGTACCCTTTCTTTGCCCTCAAAATATGAATTCAATCTAATCTTACGGAAAAAGTTCTGAAGGTCTCTTTCTAAATTGAACCTATCTGCATGGGAGGCCATTGCAAAGCCCAAACCCTTTTCTAGGACTTTTATTTCTGTATCTGTAAGTTCCCTATCAGAAAGGTTGATGACTGAAGCTTTATTTGTCTTTATGTTTCCCAGTTTTTTTGGCTCCTGGTGTGAGGTCATCGGTAAAATTGGGGTTGAGGGGTGAAATTGCCCCTCCCCCTGCCTCTCCCCCTCTGTTGACCCTGATTCTGGCGTTGCTCTAAAAAAGACAATTTATCCCTGTTTGGACCAGTTGCTGTAT
The DNA here is from genome assembly GCF_964261635.1 of Lissotriton helveticus. Taxonomy (NCBI): domain Eukaryota; kingdom Metazoa; phylum Chordata; class Amphibia; order Caudata; family Salamandridae; genus Lissotriton; species Lissotriton helveticus. The sequence goes on from NC_136072.1 coordinate 658,336,401, forward strand.
CCTTTTCTCTAGTTGATCTGCTATCTGACTGATTTTCATTGTCTGATTCTGAACTGTTGTACGATGTATCGAAAAAAACTGACCTTTTTTTTCTGAAACTGTTGTGTCGGATGTTGTTGCCAGTTTCTGCGATTTTGAAAGCTCTCACTAGGTCTCTCGTAGTAGTCCTTTTGAAGGTATGGATAGACGTGCTCAGGGTTGAATTTAGCTATATCTTTCCTTAATTTATTAGATTTCTTGTTGACTAAATAATCTCTATAACCTGTAAAGTCAGTCATGATGTCATCTAGTTTCTTTTTGGCATCGTCGAGGGCTGTACTATCGTTCAATTGTTCTTCTAGATCTTTGATTTCTTGCCTTTCTATAATCAGGATGTCGGTGGCGGTTTCTATAATTAAAAGCATCCAATTACGGCTGCATCTGTTGGCAACTAAGGTCCAATTTTGTATACATTTTTGATTATTGATAAATATGCCCGGTTCATTCGTCACCTGGAGACCCTTGGGTATAATGCCCTTTTTACAATAATCTATCAGAAAATCTGAGTGTAGTTCTGTTCTGATAACTTTTTTTTTTTAATTCCATAAGGTTCTCCACTGCTCTTCATCAGTGTTGTCTATGTGAACTGCTGTGATATTTTTGGCAGTACCATTAATGATTTTGTTAAATTGGTCTTCGCTATAACTATATGTTTTAAGGCCTTCCATCCTTACCTCACAGTTATATTAATTAGAGGTTCACGGTTTACCTCCCCAGCTAACAAGCTGAAAACTATGTGTACAAACAAAAGGAGGTCTCCTTAGAAATCCATCAGGGGACAAGGAGAAACAGGAATAAGAAATCAAAAAGTCCCTACAACCCAGTATCGGAGAAAGGACTGGCAGCTGATAACAGAACCCACTAGTGCCAGCTAATTACAGGTTTGTGTTAAAGTTATACGATTATAATAAAGGTTTATTCCACAAAAAGTTTATATTAAAACATTTCAATTTAATCTTTTATAAAAAACACATTTAATGCATACAAGTGCCATTACAATAAAACATGCCCATGTTTTATTGTAATGGCACTTATATGCATTAAATGTGTTTTTTATAAAAGATTAAATTGAAATGTTTTAATATAAACTTTTTGTGGAATAAACCTTTATTATAATCGCATAACTTTAACACAAACCTGTAATTAGCTGGCACTAGTGGGTTCTGTTATCAGCTGCCAGTCCTTTCTCCGATACTGGGTTGTAGGGACTTTTTGATTTCTTATTCCTGTTTCTCCTTGTCCCCTGATGGATTTCTAAGGAGACCTCCTTTTGTTTGTACATATACAACAACTGTCACATACACTGCTTTTTATTTTTTCTACTTGTTGGACATGTACCCTTAAGAAATATATTTGCTCATCACCACACCCATAAAGATATTCAATCACCCAAACAACAATTATAACATGTAGTCTTAACGTCATATACCTACTGAATTAAGTATTCACACATGTTTGGGCAATCACAGATCCCCAACTGAACCACACACACATTCACTCTCCATGCAAATAGTCAGGTAACTAATCAATAACTAATATAGATTTTCACTTAGCTAGTAACCAACTGGTGCAGCAGTTTACACAACAACTGACCACGTAATACAGATATTCACACAGTTTAGTCACTATCCAATATATTTAGTGAGACACTATAAATTACTCAAGTAAACAATCAATCACACTGCTACTAAATCCTCTATCCAGATATTTATATATCCACTGATTCTTCAATGCACATTGGTGTATATATAATACATATTTAAATAACAAACCAAACCACATTCACTGGATGATGTCATTAGTGATGTCATTTGAGATGTAATCAGTGATGTCATCAGTGATGTCACTGACAATGTCATGAATGATGTAATATGTGACATCATCACCAGTGGATTGCGGGCACGCGAGTTACAGTTAGAACAACTAACTATAACGGAGGAATTTCAATGGTTTTGTATGAGTGAAATGTCCAGCTAACTATAACACCCCTGAAACCTATGTTTTTTTCAATCAATATATATATATGCATTGTAAAGGCATGTGCATTGATACAACATCATTGTAAATTATGTTTCCTAACAAACAAGTATTGACATAGACAAAAGACTGGATAGCAATACTTGACCAGTTGCCATTATTATTGAGAAAACCCATTTTCTCAATAGAATTAGAAAAACTCAAGATAACAGTTTTCCCTACTCATAATCAACTCCGCATTGGTTTGTGTTACTTTATCCTGACATGAATAATTCTTTAGTGCACTGTGACCTATTAACTAAGACTAGTCTAGACTTCATCAATTGCCTTAGAAACTATGTCTTTGTGGAGTTGTATTTTGTTTGGTGTATTTGTTGCTTTTTTTACTTGGTTTTTATTGACGTCATTTTCTCTATTACTTTTCCCCCACCAGCTACAAGTGGAGGCACCTCCTGGAACAACGATTGGCTATGTGGTTGAGAATTGGCACATCTGTCTGCCGAAGTTTACTGTGTTGAATGAGAAGAGAGAAGGAGTTTTGAAAATTAATGGCCCGTGTGTTGCTTGTAGCTGCTGTTCTGACGTGGATTTTCAGGTTTGTTATATTTAGAAACACTTACATTTTTCAAAACTGAGCATGCACCGTTTTCTAATCCCATGAATGTCTTTTTATGACTTATTTCATCCATGGTGGATCATCTGTATTCAGTGGCAGTTGCTACTGGAAAGCAGCAGTGGGGTGGAAAAGGCAGGAGAGGGAGAGGAAGGTTAAAAAAAACACTTACCTGTTGGCTGTCTGGCTTGCTGGCTGGCTGTGGCCGCTTCTCCTCTGTCCTTTTCCTGGCTTCTTGTGTGGAAGCGGGAATTACCTGGGCTCCCAGTCTCCCCCGTAGCCGATCACAGTGCTGCAGTGCAGTGTTGTGATTGGTTTGAACACCGTCGTTCGGTGCTCAGCCAGGGAATGGGAGCCTGGGTATGTTCTCCATGCAGTCTGTAATGCAGCCTGCATGGAGAACATTTAAAGTGCGCCAGAATGTTTGGCTGGGCAAGAGGGCCAGTCAAATATTGATGCACTCTTACATGGTGCCCACCACTCTTCCCCATGCTCTGGGAGCAAAGTAGATCTACCCACCCCTCCGAGATGCCAAAAAAAGGAGCAACTAAAATTATAATAACGCAAGTTATAATTATTTTATTTTTCCTTATTTTTCACTGCAAAAAGCAGTGTGGCGACGCTCCTCCACTTTAGCAGAGGAGCCGCCATTGTCTGGATTGGAGAAGCAAGCAGCAAGTCCTAGGATATAAATCAGCCCTCACTGTGAATTCTTCAGGGTATATTTATCAAGACGTTGAGCTACCATAAAGTGAGGTGAAGTGGGGCAAAAGTAAAGATGGCTTATTTACTGTTTCACTGCAAAAAGCAGTGTGGCGACGCTCCTCCACTTTAGCAGAGGAGCCGCCATTGTCTGGATTGGAGAAGCAAGCAGCAAGTCCTAGGATATAAATCAGCCCTCACTGTGAATTCTTCAGGGTATATTTATCAAGACGTTGAGCTACCATAAAGTGAGGTGAAGTGGGGCAAAATTAAAGATGGCTTATTTACTGTCCTGCTGAGCCAGGAATTTTGTTTCAACCTCCTGAAAAAATTGGCAGCATGATATTATTGAAGAACTGAGCAATGCCTCTTGCATTCATAGACAATGTCTTCTATTGCTGTGTGGTTCAGTATATATTTTTCTCAAGAGCTTAAACTCATTCAAATCTTAAAGAAAAATTATAGGAAAATTAAACACCAACTTTAGTTTACTGCAAGCAGCGTCAAAGCCAGTAGGTCTCTCTTTTTCAAACTATTCATTTTGACAATGTTTTTGTACAGAATTGGCAAAAAGAGAAAAAAGAATGAAAAACTAGAATGCACTTGAATGTTTAATGGTGCTTTTGCAGCCTAGTGTGATGACATGTACATGCACACATATAACGTATGAGGTGTCTAACATTTGCTAATTGTTGATTTACAGTTTCAATATGTAGACGCTACTTGGAATGGTATATTTAATTAAAAACTATTTAAACATGAATGAAAGTGTTTTAAAAAATGAAGCAAACAGCAACTGCAAAGCCCTCCTAGAAAAACGAAAATAAAAAAAATGTAAAATTGAACACTGCAGTGGGATGCGTGAGGAGTCAATAGAGGAGCTTGAGGTGAGAGAATGACTAATACGCAACAAAAAAATAAAAGCATGGGGTGAAGAGTTGCAACGGGAAATCTGGTGGAGGTGAGAGAAACCCGAAGCATGTGGATGTGATTTGACTATCATGGAGTGCAGAAATAAACTGAAAAAAGTTACCTCAATGTAAGCAGAATACTAGTCATGCTATCAAAAGGCTGGCAAAGAAGCTATTCTTCACGGGAGGGACAAACACAAGAAGAGAAAGCAAACCCATCGACTAGTAAGCAAGCAAACAAAAGTGACAAGAAAATGACTCTTCAGAAGCCTTATATTTGGCCTCTTGCCCCACCTGAAAAAGTGCTAATATCAAATTAGGTTTATAGATAGTGCTTAGTTTAACAAAGAGGTTATTAATGCAGAATTGGAAAGGAAATAACCCACCTATATGGGAACTTTGGAACAAATAGCAAAAGCAAAAAGGAGCTTGAGTTCTGATGACAAACTGAAACATGTTTCTACTGAATATGCCCAAGAAGAATGATGAAAGATGACCTAAACCACCTTGATAGATAGCTCAGGCAGACAATAAAGTTGTTCTATAAAAGAAATGCTTGCACCACTTACTTACAAAATCTGTCTAACAATATCCACTTGTGAGAAAGTAGTTTATTAGCTGGGGTGGATTGGTGTCCACCAGAAGCAATAAAGCCACTATCCTGTTAGGTCCAATCAAAGGTTTCAGTAATGTAAACCTGAGCTCAACCCCAGGTACTGATGGCTCAGACCAAACAGGCTTAAGTACCCACACAGCGAAAGAATCAAAAACAAAACACAATAAAAATCTCCCTCCAATTTATTAACATGGAGAAAGTCAAAACGACCCAAAACAACAAAAATCCGATAAGGGGAACCATAGATATGAATATTTAAAGACTCAAGTGAATATAGTCCAATATGCTTAGAACGCCAATGGTAGTCAATAGTCAAGAAAGACTGGGGCCAGGAAAGATTTGAGATAGACTGTAATGGAGCATGAGTTGAATACACCAAATGGATTGTCCGGCTAGGGTCTTGAAGTAGGTATGTTTGAAAAACTTTCCCCGATCGGAAAAGGACTGTCATTTTTCTGAGGGAAAGCTCTTCTCCCTGAGGGGCAAACATGAAAATCTGGTTGGATACTATTTGCATCAGTTCTCTTGAAGATCTGAAGCAAAAGTTTTTTAAAAGTTTCCAAATTTCTTTTGGTGCCTAAACAAGGAGTACACTTCCAATGCCTCCCCCCCGATCTCAGGGTGAGCACTTAGATACTCTTGGGTGTCAGAAAAATGGCAACAGCAAAGCCCAGTCCAGGTCTAGTTGAGACTGGTCATATGAGATTCTCCATAGACATGTCCTGTTCAGCTTTTTTAGGTTTCTGAAGGCACCAAGCGGATTAGCCTTATGATCCTTGGAAATCTTTCTGAACTTTGATTTCATATGGAAATGGGTCCAGCCTCCTCTGTACCTACTTAGAGGTCACAGAAGCCAAGAGTAGCTGGTTCAGTCTGTCTGGTATCCTTTAACAAGTCAGCAGTGTTCTGAGCAAGGGTAGGTAAGGGTCCAGATTTATGGGGTTCACCAGCCTGGGTGTGAGAGACACTCTAATACACTCCTTAGAGACACTCCTTTTGTCTATTTGACCAATTGAGTAAATGTTCCCAAGCCATGACCTGCCGATTTTTGCAATCGTTCCTGTTTACCATACTGCAAACAAGCACAGAATGCATAGTGCCAGGGCAGTGCCATGATGACTGAAGTCTTCAGTCAGCCTAAATTTGGCTCAGGGGGAGGGTGAACTATGTTAATCACCAGTGTCCATCCACAACTAACAACAAAATCCAGTTTGAAGCTGGCAATGTATCCACGACCAACCTAGACAAAGACGTCTGGTAGGACAAAAGCAGGGATATTTATCAACCAGACAAAAGTTAAACAAGAATCGTCCTACCATCCTGTTCTCTCCCTTTTAAGTGTTTCAAGTGGTTCAACAAATCTGTCAGATAGGATTTGACGCTGTGGTCTCAATCAAATGTCCACAGTCCCCACCCTGCATATTCTATTAAGCATAGAGGAGTCATTCAGCACATTCAGGTCAGCCCACTGAGTGGTCCTGGGAGAAATTTCACACCTCTTTCACACCACTTCTCAGGCTGAGCAGAGGCTTAGAGTTAGCAGAGGCTAATGCTTATTAGCCTATTAACAGTTCAAGCAGGTAAAGGGTAACTTTCGCAAAGTTATGCTTCCTTAAAATGTATTTCAAATCTGGTTTCATTATTTTTCTAGCTGGTCCCATTGAAGAGTTAAATTATCAGCATTATAATCTGTGCTCTGGTTGTCTACATGGGACAGCTAGGCCTGCCACAGAGAAAATAGCTTGTAGAGCCTTATCACAAGGAACAAGGTAAAATTTGATACCTGTCCCACTTTTAAATACTATGTGCCCTACCTTTTGAACTACAATGCTTACATAGGGTTGACCTTTAATTTGGGAGTTTTTTTTATCTATTAATAGGGTTCTTTTAACAGGTCACACAGCACGTTTTACCCTGCAGTAGTCAGTCTACTATAGTAGGCCTAAAGCCATGTTTTCCTTGTTACACTAGTGCATGGCTCAATAAGTGCTGCAGTCCACAGGTGACATTAAATTTGCTATGCCATAGGATTATTTTCTGCACCATATACTAGGGCGTTATACAAACTTTGAATAGACGTTCAAAGATTAGCCAAATTCAGCATGTTTTAGGGGCCACAGCACTCATACTGGGCACTGGACGGCAACTCTCCAGTGTGTAGATTTTTAAAAACACATTAATAAAATTCAGCAAATAATGAGGTTGACCACTTTTAACACACATCTCTTACTGAGTGGCCACTCTTTTCTTCCTCCTTTCCCTGGAACTTATACTCCACATCATTCTGAGGCACACCTCCTCTTCATCACTGACACTCTATCCCTGCACTGACAGTTGGCTGAGACACATAGGCTAATTTATACTGCTCCTATAAATAAGTTTACCTATCCACATTTGGATTCCAATACAAGCTTATCACCTCACACTATGTAACACTAAGGCCCTGATTAGAAGTCTGGTGGGTTGAAGACCGTTAGACTCTCAGTGGTGATCAAGCCACATTCACACCGGCGGTCCAACTGCCCCATTACGAGTTGGGTGGTCAGACCACTCTAGAAACGCCTCTGCCACCAGGGAACGGACGTTTTCTGTTGGATTTGTGTCAGTCAGATGCCACAGTATGCTTAATAGGACCGCTGTGGACTTGCCAAGCATTTTAAAAGTTTCTTCTCCACCGATGGTGTCATGGGCGTTCCTCTTCCATGTACACTGTGGCAGAGAGGAAGCGAAGAGTTCCCTACAGGGCTCCCTTTGCCTCCTCTGCATGTGAATGCCCACCGGGGGGCATAAAATGTGCCCTTCTGTGCGTACGCACAACAGTTCCTGCACAGAATGGACTTTGAAGTCCATGCCATGCATGAACCTTGTTGTACGGTCCCATTGCGGTGCCTTTTTAAAAGGCACCGCTGCCCTTGAAAGAGGGACTGCCATGCCAGCCTCCCGTCAGACCACTTTTAAGTTGTAATCTGGAAGGCAGGCAGCAGTGAGTGTAGGTGGTGTGGGGTGCGGCAGTGGCACACTGGCCACTCCTGCACTACTCCTGCACTGCTGAAACTCGTAATTGGCCCTAACAGACTGATTGTCTAGAATGTCTCATTCCACAATCTTTGGTTATTTGTAATTTCACTATGTTAAATGATGGTAAACAGTTGCTTTGGAACGCAGTATAAAGGCATATACGATATGTCAATCAGTGATGCAGCATGCGTCCAACTATAACTGTCAAACTTTGACACCTCAATAAACATATGTTGCAAAATAAAAGAATGTCAAATATTCACATACATTGAGTGACAATTCACACACTTCGCCATGGCACTAACCTTTTCAGGCTGAGTCTGAAGAATTTGGTGTTCTCTTGCATCCTGATCTCTTGGTTTCTAATTCCTATGTACCATTCAAAAAAGACCAAAGGACCAGAAATGTCTCTAGCTTGGGAGATGTCTCTCATCTAGGTCCTCCTAATGCCTTACTCTCATAGTAGACAGTGGGGTTTTATTTTTCTCATTTTGGGCATCTCTCGAGTTGCTCATCATTCTGCCGTATTTTTTCCATGCATATAGATTTTCTGTCTTAATTTTATGTACTTTCCATCTTTACCCAGTAAATGTGTGTAATGCATTATATACCTCTCTTCTCCATGTATTTAATTATATTCATTATTCTACTCAGGTAAAGCCCAGACACTACACTGGAGGTCTTCTCATTCCAAATAATACTATAAATGAATAAATATAAGGTATAATATTGAAAACTATTATTAGGTAAAATACATTTAGCAAGGAACATTGCTGCTTAATCTATTGAATGGATGCATTTTTAAAAGTCAGGTCTTCACATTTTAAAATCTTCAAAAGACATATGACTTAAAGAAACATCGACTTGTTCCTTTTTTCCAAAATACCAGCTATGTTTTAACCTCTTATAATGTCACCCTTCTTTTCCTCCTTTCAATCAATGTTTAACTGAAAAATGTTTACGTTCAAAACAAGATGATACATTGGCAATCCAAATCCTAGGTATGTATTGATTAAGGAAAAGTGTTATCAAAGGTCCTTACCAAAGCTCCCCTATCTACCCTCAAGGCAACCCACCTACCCTTAAACACAAAATTATTTGGGGGGATCACACTTCTAGTTTAGCTTCTCCTGGAACACCATTTTACCTATAACAGTGCAATTTTCAAGTGTAAAATACACCAGCTTAACTTAAACTTAAGATCTCTAAAAGAAACAGTCTTCAGAGTAATGGCTGTGTTGAAGTTGGACACATCGAGTTAGAAAGATCTTCACCTTCAAATGCTCTTTTTCTGGATAAGTGGCAAAGTTCTGGGATGCTCTACCAATACATATCAGAGAGACTACTTTAGCTCAACTTTCATGAGGTACCTCAAACACCACTTTCTCAGAGAACTAACAGGACCTGCACTCATCGTCTAGATCTAGTCAATGCAAAATATTCCTCTTACAATGTTAATATCTCACTAACACTTGTACTGTGATACGAGTCCTGTGATGCTATTAAATCCACTGAAAATGCAATTTGCTTTAGGCAGCATCTACAATGCTATCCTCCGGCAAAGCACATGGTCACACTGTGCTTACAACCCTAATTGTGGTCCTTCAATAACTAAACTAAATATATATATATGTGTTGGAAGTTTGTGATGAGAAACATTAGACAAAAAGAGATTTAGAGAAGCATTGTGTGGCAGAGAAGGGATTATTGTGGCGTGTGCATAAACAATGGATCTCTTGAGAGGAATAGGGTTTTAAATCTGAAAAATACAACTGAAAAATACAAAGTAGCCTATATCAGGTCCTTCACTGATTATAGAGTACTTTATATTTTTCATTACCAGCAGGGTGGCTCAGCTTGTTCGCCGATCCCCTGCTACCTGATTTGAACATTATGAAAGACATGGCAAGCAGCAGGCCACACCCTTCAGTACCTGAATGTAAGACTGGTAGGCCTACTATTTTGTATTACTGACAATTTCAACAATTATTTTACCAAATGTTTTCCTCACTGAATTTTAGTTTCACACTCTACAGGGTGGCTTGCCTTAATTTTGAGCAGACCCTTCTCCAAATCACAGCAGGATAATTTTATCTGCCAACTGTTTTTAAGCCCAATAATGTTAATTCTATAGCACGCACTGCTTCATGTTACTCCCCTTCTCAAATGCCTTTGTGCTTTACATTTCTTTGCTAACATCACCAGATTCTACACGTCCTCTTGATGATGACTTCATTACTTTTCGCCTAAGGGGTCGAAAGGTCAATTATCCTCAAGTGGTTACTTTGCAAAACCATTGGATTAAAAAAATATCGGTGGATTTTGGATGATACACTAAACTATTTTGCCACTTTGTGACCTTTAATAAAAATGTTTAACCTTCACCATATCACAATCAATTGCAGTGAGTGCCAGGTCCATTACACCATTTTGTCCTCACATTATCAACTTTTGCATCAGTTTATAATTGCTGAATTCGAGTCAAAAGATACTTTATTTGGCCACTAAAAGCCATAAAAGCAAGCATTTAAAAAATAAAAAACATTTGATGAAAATACAGTAGTTAAAAAGATTCCACATGTAGAATTAAAAATCCAAATCACACAGGTGAATATAGTTAAAGCCGACAATGTAGTAGAGTAGAGTCTGCTTCCTATGGTGACCCCCACTTTTTGCTGTGATTCTCTAGTTTTTCGACTTTAGTGTGGCTGTGGACCTGCTAATCAAGCCCACAGCCCAGCTGTTCTCTCTCTAAATTGATACCATGTACTTTAGGTACATACCAGATTGGTTACTGGGTCAGCCTTGTGAGCCCCTGTATAGTGTACCATAGGTAACCAGGGCATAGGTGCACCCTAGGCCTCCCAGGGGCTGCAGCATGTATTGAGCCACCCCTGATTTGCCTTCCAAACTGACACCACAGGTCGGTTCACACAGTAAGGTGGTGCAATCACCCCTTACTTAGATATAGTATACCTATATCAATATATACATATAGACACATATACACCTATAAGTCACTCCTATGGCAGGCCTTAACAATCCTGGAGGCAGAGTGCTTGGTTTTTTGTGAGAGGGTGCCCTAGCATGAGCTGAGCCCCTCTGCAGATTTCGGAACCATCTCCTTATAGCTGTTCTATGATATAGCCATACCATATACTCTTAAGTGCATTATAATCCTCGCAATTAATGCTAACTTTGGTTTGGCTTTATCAAAACATGTTGTGTAAGGTGTCAAACACTTTGGAATTCTACCCCTGCACCAGTCCTGGTGGCGGGGGTAGCATTCCACCCTTCTAGAGGGAGAAGACATGTAGTTACTGGTTTACCCGGTTCAAAGTTAAACAGAGCCTCAGCATCACAAAATGAATGCTGCTGCCACCGACACGAGTCTGACCTCCTGGTGCTGGATGGAACTCTGGCAGGCGAGGCCTGGACAATAGGTTTCCTGTCCAAGGAGATGCTGACACCTCCCCAGACAGGCTTTTGTGTATTGGAGCAGGGAGGGCAGCATTCGGTGAATGCTTTCCAGACACTGCCTGGGGCACACAAGGTGCTCCATGCATTTCCCAGTTCAAACCAGTTGCTGGGGCACTCTGCCCCAGCTTTGGCACAAAACTGGACAAATGGAAAGGGGTGTGACCACCCCCTTCCCAGGTCCACCCATAGGAGGGACCTTAAGGGTAGTCCAGTCCCTAAACTTAGTATAAGTATAGGAACCCAGTCACTAGGACTTTAGATTACCCTGGACGCAACTTTAAAACATAAATCCTGGACCTTCTGCATTCCATTTCAACTGGAAGACGGAAAACATCTCCCTTGTGGTCAAGGAGTGACCACCCTGTTCAAACAGGCACCAACAGCAACTTTGCCTGTCTGCATTTCCGAGGCTCCTGCCAAATCCCAAAGAATCTGTGACACAGGACATGGCCTTCCAGGCATCTCTGACCCCGACCTTCGCTGAGACCGGTGGTGGACACGAGAGACATGGGACCAGAACTCCTGGACATCCTGCATTTTGCAAGCTACACTCACTTCACGAGGTAACTTGAAGTCATGCATTAGGGTGATTGAAGTCCCAGACCCGAGCACCATTTCCACCGAAGCTCAGACACCCCCACTCCACGAGTGACCCGTGGGCCTCGCTTTTGCATTTCAGCTTGATGCGTCTTTGCGGTTCCTAGTCTGTTGGCTAGTGAGCCCCCTGAAGACTTTCTTTTGAATCTAACTTGGTTTCCTGGTTGCTCCAGGCTTGCTCAAACTTCCCTCCAAAGGAGAAGTTCCTCAATCTCGCCATCCTGCGTAGGTGCATTTTCCTAGGCTTGTTGGGTCCAGTCCGGATACCGACACTGCAGTCAACTAGATACTTTGTGGGACAGCTCAAATCCAGCTCCTGGTTATTGTCGACACCTCCTGGTCCTCGTGGCTGAAGAGACAAACTTCACATCTTCACCTGAATTCACCCGACATCTGGTGGCATCTTTCTATCTCCACCCTGGTCACTGGCAAGTGACACAGACTCTGTCCTTTCTGCTTTCAGGTTCTACAGATCTTTGATCCACCCTTGGATCCACCCGGACACTTTTTCTCTGGTCGCCTGCAGCACTTCTTTGCAGCTCTCCATTGAAAACGACGACGAAACCCGACATGAAAAGACACCTATGCACCCAGCTTCCCTGGGTGAGGTAACATGAGTACTCCAGTGCTACCGTGGGTCTTGACTCTCAAAGTATCCTAGTTTAAAAGGGTTCCATCGTAGTCCATCGGAAGTGTCCTTAAATTGTAAAATTGTAACTTCTTTGTTTCCCATAGAAAGTCAATGGTAACCTGCGGCTGTGTTTAGACACTGCACGCGTATCCCGTGGGCCTCCTACTTCCTAACCTTTGGTTGTTTAGAGTAGCCCCAGTGATTCCACAGGCCCCAGGCCTGCTTTCTAATTCTCTCGTGGCTCTTATACCACTATTTTAGTATCTGGTTTATGAGGCCCCTAGTACATAACGTATACTGTGCAACTTATCGTATATTAATTGAGTAACTTGTATTGTACTTTTACTTCTGACCTCATAAAGAGTGCATAGGGGTTGTGTTTAGAATAAATACATATATATTTGATAGATACCTTGTGTGGTGTCCTTTCATTTGGTACTCAAGGAATTATAATTGATAAAACAACTTGCTTACTACGCTCTCTGAAGTCTTAGTCTAATGACTGCTGGTCCATGCTACCACTAGGATAGCTTTCTATAAGGTTTACTTTACAACCACCATCAATAAGGGTCGATTAGACAGGTGCAAGTTGCCCACTAGAACTATTGGACATCATATGCCAGGCTAACTTCTCACAGACAATACAGACAAGTAAGGATAAAACTCATTATTAAAAACCAGCTCTGAGTGCTATAATGAATAATAGAACAAGTAAAGTGCAGAGGTAATGAGACATTAGCTTGGTAGACAGACTGGATGGTTTAAATGATGGGCACAGAGTGGCACATATAATTCCCAGTGCGCATTAAACTGATAGAGACTGACTACAGCATGGACAACCTCTTTCTGTGTCTTAAGGTCCCTGTTAAAAAGCTTGTGACCCCAAAACAGACCATGGGAGAGGAAAGCATTTGCACACCTTACTTGAGTGAATTGACCAATTCTGAGCAGCTGGAGTATAAACATGTTGGCCAGGGGGTCATAAAAACACTAAAAAGATCAAATGTATCCTGCCCAGAGAAGTTGTCTCAGAGACACGGCTTTAGAACACCAGGTTTCATGTAGCCTTTGGGAAAAGCTAGTAGCCAAGGTGCCAGATTCAGTCGGAATCTGGTTAACACAAAGCGATGGTATACATTAGTAACCAGTAACAAGTAAGGCTGTACCTGTGGACTCAATATCAATGTAACAAACCTTCTCAGAGTAGGCTTGTCTTCCCTTAGCCCCTGTCCTTTGGCCATAAACAGTTAGTTGATGTCCCTGATAGTTGACGGGCCTAAAGTCCTTGGGTTGACATGCAGGTCGGGCGGCCTAACCATTTAATTTGCTCCATATTGTACTTTAACCAGGGGATGCTTAAGGCCCCCTCGTGTACAGTGCAGTATGCTATGAGAAGTTGGTTTAAGGTAGGTGTGGGACAGGCCCAGATTCTCAGTCAGTGCAGCAGGGGCACAACGGCAATGAGGTCAGAGATGTACCCCATGTCAAGCTCCTCATATAAAATGAACGATGGAATAGTGGGGGGAATGACAAGAAGTTTGTGCATGAATTTGTTTTCTGCTCCCAGGTTGTCCCCGCATCTTTATAACCCCAAACATCACACCCATACGTGGCCATAGTGATGCATTTTTCTCTGTACACCTTAAGCAGAGCGGAGACAGACTTTGACTCCAAGCTTTTAGCAAAATCCATAATAGTTCCTGCTGCTCTTGCCAGGATGTTCTTTTTATGTCATCTTTGCACAGTCTAGGTCCCTCGGTCATCGAACAGCACCCCCAGATGGGAAACAACCTTTACAATGCAACTTTTACAACGCACTACCATTACAACGAAACTTTTACAACGCAACATCCATTACAACGCATGCATTTACAACGCAACCATTACAACGCATGACACTACAACGCTCACCACTACATCGCATGTCATTACAACTCATACCATTACAACGCATAGCATTACAACACATAGTACCCCAACACTATCCAACACTTACCCTACTGTTGCACCCCCTGGAGTAAGAATAGTAATTTTTACCCCTACACTATCCAACACTTACCCTACTGTTGCACCCCCTGGAGTTAGAATAGTAATTATTACCCCTACACTATCCAATACTTACCTTACTTGCAAAGTAATGTTATGCGTTGTAATGGTATGCGTTGTAAAGGTAGTATGCAATGTAATGGAATGAGTTGTAAAGGTAGTTTTTAAAAATTTGTCGTAAATGCATGTGTTGTAATGGAATGCGTTGTAAAAAATGCATTGTAAAGGTAGGCGTTGTAAAAGTATGCGTTGTAACGTCATACATCCCCCCCAGATATGGGAAGGTTGGCACTTTTGTTAATTCTGCCCCCTTACAGAAAAACTTGGACCTGACAACCTTCCGGGTACCTATCGTCATGGTGTAATATTTCAAAAAATGAGTGGCCAAATCAAGTGAATCCATAAAACCATTCAACAGTTTTTGGGGACCTACAGAAGTCCTGGCAAACTGGACCTCATCGTCTGAGTACAAGAGTGCAGGAATCATCTTGGATTCAGCTCTCGGGATATCTTTACAACTGGAAGATAGGATGTCCCCATGGCTATTAATATACAGTGTGAACAGCAGGGAAGCCAAACTGCATCCCTGCCGGACCACACTCCTGACCTCCCAGGAGTCCGTCAGGCCACCATCCTCATTAAAACTCACTGCCCCCATGGTGTTATTATCGGTGGCATGTACGAAGGGCACCAGGTCTGTGTCCAGACCCAGATCCTGCAGAGTCAGCCACAGCTTGGATCCATTTACACAGTCAAACGCTGACGTTAGGTCACCATATGCAAGGTTCCCTTCTTAGCATGTGTCTATTTCCCGACCACCAGGTGCAGATTGATACATTGGTAGAGAGTCCCTCTACCTTGCCTAACACACTACTGTAGGTCAGAAATAACATTAAAATTATCTAGGCACAGTGAGAGAGTCTAAAAGCGAAATAGGTTGGTAATTGCTAAATTATTTCATGTGTTTTTTAATTGTTTTTGTGCAAACCTTTTTGTTGTTCATGTTTCAAATGTATGTTTTGCAGCTATAACGTCCTATAATTCTAAGGGGGGAATAATTGCTTACATGAATGTTTTAACTTACCGCTGTCCATCCTCTTGGGTAGTCCTCTTTTGTTACAAGAAAGTGGATTAAGGACAGGAGCATGAGGTTTAGAAAAATCAACAGGAAAAAAAGAATCAACCAAAAGTATAGAAAAGCAAAACAAATGCGGCAAGATAGAATGGGCCAATGATGCTAGGAGAGGAGAAAATAACCTATTTTAGGAAATCTCAATGTGGATGTTGCAAATGTGAGTATTAGCTAGACTTATTTGATGTTTTTCTCTGTTCTTTACACTTCTAGGTGACATCACTCGATGAAACAGCTGTAGTTGGGAAGATATCCAAGCAGTGGACTGGACTTTTGAGGGAGGCCTTCACAGATGCTGACAACTTTGGGATTCAATTTCCACTTGACCTTGATATTAAATCAAAAGCTACATTGTTTGGTGCCTGCTTCCTTATAGTAAGTCCACACTTTATTATTGTATTTTATTTCAATGCATGCAGAGATGAGTGAAAACAATATAGGCCACCAATGCAAAGTAAAGATAAGAGGTGAGTTTATTTTACCTGAATGGGACGGAGACTCACAATCAACTGCCAATGCTGTCAGTGTTCTAGAGCCTGGGCACAGCCAAGCTCCAGAACATTACTCGAACCTTCTATGAGCCCTTTCACCTAGAACACCACAATGAGTTTCGGGTTTGGCCATATCACTGGTCCACAGTAAACACCTCCTAGAGATGTATGAGAAGTCCACGTGAAAAGACATAACAGAGCTTAAAAATGACTCGGAGTTACGTAACATTTTAACCCCTTGGTCAAATCGCTAAATCCGCTGCGGCACTGGTGGGGTGGGAGAAGGTGAGCGCGACACCGCCATGCTAGTGACGAAACCATGCCGTCATGAGTCACGGGCGAGCTGTGCTCATGACGGTGTGGTTCCGTCACGACTCCGCCCACTCACTAATTCGCCCACACAGGTGGGGAATCAGTGCCGTGTGGGTGGAGCGTCCGCAGCATGCTGGAACCACGTCAGCATGAGCACACACAGCCCGTGGCTCATGACAGCATGGTTCCGTCATGCGCAGGAGAAGGGGTTAAAGCAAATTGAATGGATCTTTACGTGGTACATTTGAAAAGCTCCTTTTTCATCAAATACATGAAATGTATTAACTGTTATACTAATCCCCCCAGTTGGCAATATTACACGTTCTTTCATTCTTTCAGAAAACACCTTCCTGACAATAGTTCATTCTGGATATCTAAGTTTCCTTAATACTCGACACAGCTGTCTTCAATCAATCAATCCATTTGTAAAGCACGCTACATACCCGTGAGGGTCTCAAGGTGCTGGGGGGGGGGGGGGTGTTACTGATCAAAGAGCCAGGTCGTGAGGAGTCTTCTGAAGACCAGCAGGTCCTGAGTCTGTCGAAGGCTGGTTGTTCCAGGTCTTGGCGGCGAGGTGGGAGAAGGATCTTCTGCCGGCGGTGGCTTTCCGGATACAAGGGAGTGTGGCGAGGGCGAGGTTGGCTGAGCGGAGGCTTCGGGTGGGGGTGTGGAAGCTGAGTCGGTTGTTGAGGTAAGTAGGTCCGGTGTTATGTAGTGCTTTGTGTGCGTGGATGAGGAGTTTGAAGGTGATCCTCTTGTTGACGGGGAGCCAGTGCAGGCCTCTCAGATGGGGTGTGATGTGGCTGCGGCGGGGGACGTCGAGGATCAGTCGAGCCGAGGCAGTCTGGATTCGTTGTAGTCGTCTCAAGAGCTTGTTTGTTGTTCTTGAGTAGAGGGCATTCCCGTAGTCGAGTCTGCTTGTGACGAGGGCCTGGGTGATGGTTTTTCTGGTGTGGGCAGGGATCCATTTGAAGATTCTGCGGAGCATTCGGAGGGTGTTGAAGCAGGATGCGGAGACGGCGTTGACTTGCCTGGTCATGGAGAGTGTGGAGTCAAGGATGACCCCCAGGTTGTGTGCGTGGTCCATGGGTTCCGGGGCTGTGCCTAGCGATGTGGGCCACCAGGAGTCGTCCCAGGCTAATGGGGTGGGTCCGAGAATGAGGACCTCCGTTTTGTCTGAGTTCAGCTTCAGTCTGCTGTCCTTCATCCAGTCGGCTACGGCCCTCATTCCTTTGTGTAGGTTGGCTTTGGCGGTGTGGGGGTCTTCGGTGAGGGATATGATCAGCTGGGTGTCGTCGGCGTAGGAGATGATGTTGAGGTTATGTTGTCGTGCGACGTGGGCGAGAGGTGCCATGTAGATGTTGAACAGCGTTGGGCTGAGGGAGGATCCATGTGGAATGCCGCAGATGTTCTCTGTAGTTTTTGAGTGAAAGGGTGGGAGGCGGACGCTCTGGGTTCGGCCGGAGAGAAAGGATGTGGTCCAGGCCAGGGCCTCTCTTGGATACTGGCGTCATGGAGGCGGGCTGATAGGGTGCAGTCGTGAGGAGTCTTCTGAAGACCAGCAGGTCCTGAGTCTGTCGAAGGCTGGTTGTTCCAGGTCTTGGCGGCGAGGTGGGAG
Source organism: Lissotriton helveticus (assembly GCF_964261635.1). Classification (NCBI taxonomy): domain Eukaryota; kingdom Metazoa; phylum Chordata; class Amphibia; order Caudata; family Salamandridae; genus Lissotriton; species Lissotriton helveticus. The sequence continues at coordinate 658,354,584 of NC_136072.1, forward strand.
AAGGATCTTCTGCCGGCGGTGGCTTTCCGGATACAAGGGACTGTGGCGAGGGAGAGGTTGGCTGAGCGGAGGCTTCGGGTGGGGGTGTGGAAGCTGAGTCGGTTGTTGAGGTAAGTAGGTCCGGTGTTATGTAGTGCTTTGTGTGCGTGGATGAGGAGTTTGAAGGTGATCCTCTTGTTGACGGGGAGCCAGTGCAGGCCTCTCAGATGGGGTGTGATGTGGCTGCGGTGGGGGACGTCGAGGATCAGTCGAGCCGAGGCAGTCTGGATTCGTTGTAGTCGTCTCAAGAGCTTGTTTGTTGTTCTTGAGTAGAGGGCATTCCCGCAGTCGAGTCTGCTTGTGACGAGGGCCTGGGTGATGGTTTTTCTGGTGTGGGCAGGGATCCATTTGAAGATTCTGCGGAGCATTCGGAGGGTGTTGAAGCAGGATGCGGAGACGGCGTTGACTTGCCTGGTCATGGAGAGTGTGGAGTCAAGGATGACCCCCAGGTTGTGTGCGTGGTCCGTGGGTTCCGGGGCTGTGCCTAGCGATGTGGGCCACCAGGAGTCGTCCCAGGCTAATGGGGTGGGTCAGAGAATGAGGACCTCCGTTTTGTCTGAGTTCAGCTTCAGTCTGCTGTCCTTCATCCAGTCGGCTACGGCCCTCATTCCTTTGTGTAGGTTGGCTTTGGCGGTGTGGGGGTCTTCGGTGAGGGATATGATCAGCTGGGTGTCGTCGGCGTAGGAGATGATGTTGAGGTTATGTTGTCGTGCGACGTGGGCGAGAGGTGCCATGTAGATGTTGAACAGCGTTGGGCTGAGGGAGGATCCATGTGGAATGCCGCAGATGTTCTCTGTAGTTTTTGAGTGAAAGGGTGGGAGGCGGACGCTCTGGGTTCGGCCGGAGAGAAAGGATGTGGTCCAGGCCAGGGCCTCTCTTGGATACCGGCGTCATGGAGGCGGGCTGATAGGGTGCAGTGGCAGACAGTGTCAAAGGCTGCTGATAGGTCCAGGAGGATGAGCGCGGCTGTTTCTCCTTTGTCCATCAGGGTTATGATGTCGTCGGTGGCGGCGATGAGGGCGGTCTCAGTGCTGTGGTTGCTGCGAAGTTGTTGTTGTTACTCCAACTTGACGCAGTAACACACAGTTCCATCTTCAGTCCCAGGCTCAGGGGCCAGTATCTGTTGTTCAAAAAAGAAGCCACTTTTCACAGATGTTCTGCTCTTCAGACACTTTCTCCTCTTTAAGTCACTAATATCACAAATCATCTTAGCAAATACAACTATATCTGATATAGAATGATGTTATGGTTTTGATATTCAAACAAAAAGAACAGGTAAATTATTGGGCACACGCCTTAGTCTTAATTGTGAGTGTGTGTACTGCCTAGGAAACCCTCAGATTTTTCTAAATAACTCTCACTCACCTACCTAGTAGGTGACATGCTTCATCATAGGGTACCCCCAATTATTTTAAAAACACACCTCACCTGAGCAGTTTTCACACACCACCACCACTTCACTCAAAAACCCAGCTTCGTCCTAATCAGGCATCATAGCATACCCTGGAAACGTTCTGTGACCAGGATGGGAACCCTATGATGAAGCATGTCGCCTACTAGGTAGGTGAGTGAGGGTTCTTTTTCAAACCTGAGGGTTTCCTAGGCAGTACACACATAAACAGTTAAGCCTAAGGTGTGTGCCAGATAATTTACCCATTCTTATTGTTTGGATGTTATTATTTGGGAAGAGGAACATGCTCGTCTCCGGACTTCTCATTCTGCTGTTGAGATGGCTTTAATATGTTCATTTTTTTCCATATGGTTTTTAAAGGTACAGAAAAATGTATACTGTTTTTTTGTCGTTTAATATAGAGCAAAATTGGCCCAAGGGCATTAAAGCATTTTACATGAGCACCAGATTACATTACACTTTTTTTAAAGGTACAGGGAGATTAAGTGACTTCCCCAGATTCAGAGGAGGTTGAGTCCATGTTGGTACTGAAACCAACTTCTCCAGTTCCAAAGCTGACAGCTATGGCCGTTGAAGTGCATCTATTCCCTATCCAAAAAAGTACCATTAATGTTATTGAGGACAGTGAAGGACGGACTAGATACTGATGAATCATTTAAGTTCCACTGATAGGGAAATGTCTTCTTGGTCTGTGATTTGTACTCATGCACTGTACTTTAGTATACAGAGGACAAGAAGCAGATACCATTTTATGAAAAGAGTCCACACGCTTTTACAGTCATTCTTCATCAATGACATACCAGCCTCACCTCATCTATGTAAGCAATATTATGTACAATACCTGAACTCAAAATAATATAGATTTTTGGCATCTGATTTGATCATTATCTATTGTCCTGCATGGGCACCGGCTGAAGTAACAAGAAAAAAGCTGAACACTCTCCAACACTTTAGTGATTGATCTAAACAGGGCCGCAGGAGATCCTGCATTGTGGCTTCTGCCACTGAAGTTTTGCTCCCTATTTAGTAAGGTTCTCTGCTTTCTTAATATCCTTCTCGTTTTTGTCAAGACAGCTCACAAGGTGGTGCTCAACCATTACTCTGATATAGTGCAGCATTAACCCAGAATGTTTGGAGAAATGTACTGTAGTATGATTATTGCTCATATATCCTTGTATAATTTAGTAGTAACACCCAATAAGGATGATGCACATTTACATCATCAGTGATTTGGTCAAATACAAACAGAAAGTGGCTAACACTGGGGTGGAGGGAAATACTTAACAATGTTTGGTGGTAGTATTGCAAAACACTAGTGGACTTTATTTTCCAAACATTCCTATATCTGTAGCTACTCCTGCACAGCAAAGTAATTACAACTGTAGAGTATTACTTTCAGATAGTTCACAACTCTTTAAATGGGGTTGGCGCTGTGCAAAGAATTTCAAAAGACCACCATGAAATCTCAAAAATATAAACTGGTTATTTTCACCATGTGGGAGACATCATGTTCATAGTTCAGAATTATCAACACTATTGACGCAAACAAAGTATTATTAGTTTAGATATAAGATGCTAACTGTATGCCTATGTGATAACTATGAATATCATTTTGTTAAATACATAAACTGAATATTTATATCTTGTTTTTCCCTAGGACTTCATGTTTTTTGAGCACTCACAGAACAATTGAATCAGCTCGTCGTCTTTATTAGAAGAACAACCATTCTTTCAGATTATATCAATATATATTTTTCTAAAGTAATTAAAAAATATGAAAAAAATTCATATTTTTTCATTTTTCCAAATTTGTCACTGTTTTTTTTATTATCCTACATTTTTATTCTGCTGTGTTGCACAAAGTTTTTTTAACATTCCATTTTAATCAGACAGTAACCTTTGTTAAAAAATTATTTATATATTTTTTCACCTTTTGGACTTTTACAATTTCAGTCTGTTGAATTACTGACATTACTTAAATTCTTATTAATAAACTATTGTATATTTCTCTTTTGCTCAGATGATGTCTCTAGTAACATTTCCTTGTTTATGGTAGTTTGTCAGACTCTATTTCACACAGAGATCCATGGATACAACTTTAGTCATTCAAGACATATTGAAAACACATGAATGCCATGCTAATGAACTTCTAATGTAAGGTGTCACCTTTATTATGTCAGCCATCTCGGAATCTTCCAGAGGCTGTTTTGCAAATTTCATTTTCAATATAGCAGTGCATAGGTTTTAATTTTTCAACCAACCAAATATAGTGACACTTTTAACCAACAAAATATAGTGAATCTTAAACAGTGATCTTATGAGGTACACTATATCAAAAGTGCAGGTCTATGCAGAGGTTTTCCATTGAATTTGCAATATTACTAATAATGCTTTTAATAGTTTACTCACAGCTGAGTCAATTTGCTGTATAGAGCCTCTAAAAGCATAATTTATTGAAAAGATAGCATTTCTGCTGGCCAACTCAGGTGAAAAAAGAGGAACATAATAAAAAAGAGAAGACTAAAGCTGTTTAATGATTGGTGGTATTGTAGTTCATCTACAGGCATTGCCAGTCTCACTTTAAGAGCTGAAGTGAGGAAGTGAGTGAAGTGAGTGAACCAGGATAGCCATCTTGGTTTGCATTCGAAGTGGAGGATTTCTACCTAGGAAAATTATTGAACATTAATGTACTTATTGATTTGTATTACTAGTCTCATTTTGTGGTTGGACACTTGCAGATATTACATTTTAGGATACACTTTAGAAAACATTGGTAGTGTGAAACAGTATTCCTGTGTAAACCATACACCGTCGTTGTCCAGAACTTAACAAGCTTCACTTAGTATCTGAAAATCAGAATTGAAGCAAAAAAAAGTATTGAAGACGAGGGGAAAGACATAGCAAAAATCCTTGCAGGACTTCGATAAAAACTTTTTTTGTGGGGACTTTTATGAGTAGTGTAAGTTTTTATTTTGCCACATTTTATAAACTAACTCTGTATCACAATAGGGTACATATGATATAAAACTACTGTTTTGCAGTTAATAATGCACCCATTGTGGCAGCAGCCTGGACAGCAATGGTGGTTTGTGATCTTTCAAAATGGTGGGTTATAATTACTTGCCCAAATAGCACTGTGCAAGAAAGCAAAGTGACTAAGCAAAACCCCTTAGATGGGCTTGAAGCTGAGGGATCACTTTTACACCAATTGCCTATAAAGTCATAACTTTACTGGCAGTTCTGAAGTCATTTCCAACAACTATTCAAATAAAGCTGGTCCTCTGTATGACACCAGTTGTCTCCAGGAGCATTTGGAGAGGGTTCACCCCTACATATATTTAAAAAATGAGAGAAAAATATGTATTTTTACAGGATAATTATGCCAACCTATTAAGCTAATAAGCCTACAACTTTACCGGTGGTTCAAATAATTTAAAAATGCAAATTCCAAGTTTTCAAAATATAAAAAATTCCTTCCTTCAATTCCCTTCTTAAGATAAAGCTTTGATTCCACTTAGAAAACTTGAGATGGGAAAAATTTAACTAACATGGATCTCCCAACCTAAGGTCTTCAAGAGCAGCACTATCTCTCAGTTTAGACAGATCCACCAGGCTCACACAGCAGATCTGCAGCTGAGGTTGTATAGAAAGGCTGAGATAACTGGTATATCTCGTAGGTTACGTCAACCTTACAGTATTAAGCCTCAAACAGTAGTATTAAGCCTCAAACAGTACTTAGCAGCAGTTATATAAAGAGGTGATAACGTTAGATCGATAGATACATTGGTATTCAATAATATATACAGACATATTTTTCACAGTGACAGTCACTACTGTGTACATATTGTTCAGCCACACTTTCAGATCTGCACAAAATCTGTTAAACTAAAAAGTTTCATCAGCTAAAGTTCTGCATGACAAATGTCATGCAGAACCCAGCAAGAAGAAAAAATAAGAGCAGGGGATCTCATTTTGGCTCCCACATGATATTTTGGGCCCGATTCACAAAAGTAATCTGAGACAAATGTCTACATTTACGATATTTGGTATTCACAGAGGCCCTTACGAGATTTGGTATTCACAGAAATCACTCTCAGCTCCTACCTTTACATCCACACTTGGGCCGGAATTTCCGCACCCGGGATGGAATTTCCGCGCTGGGCCATAAATCCCACACTTGGACCAGAATTTCCACACCCAGGCCAGAATCTCCGCTTCTGGACCAGAATATCCACATTTGGGGCGGTTGATCATTTTCCTCAATGCTAAACACCTGTCCAATTGCCTACCATAACCCACCATGCTTCAGCTGAAACACTGCAGCCCAACAGCCAATCCGCAGCCCTGCATCACATATGAAATCAGAGCAGACACACACAAATCTTCCAACATGTCACTGAATGTGTTTGTTGACCTGCCGCTTGCCATGTGGCAAGAAGACTTTAGGAGGAGGAAGACGAGTAAGAGGAGAAGGAGAGTAGAAAGGATATTCAGACAAAGGATAAACCTATTTGAGATGTCCAACCTAGATGTCAGGGCCAGATACCATTTCCCTCCAGAAGTCATCTTGGAGATGGTATGGTTGTGGGAGCAGGAACTTTTCTCTGTGACCTGCTGCTCCCATGCCATTCTAGTATATGTCAAGATACTTTCTGCTCTCCATTTCTTTTGGCGGGGTCGTTCCAAAGGGTCTCCAATGACCTTGTGGGCATTTCTCAGGCAAGCCAGTAACAGTGCCTGCATCAGGTACTGAGATGCATTAATTCAAGAGCCCACCTCCATATATGAATGCCCCAAACACTGGATAGGAGACAAAGTGCAGCTAGGTATTTCTATCTCATTTCTCACTTCCCACATGTGCTGGGTGCAATTGATTGTACCCATGTGGCCCTTCAGCCACACCGCCGCATTGCACAGATATTCTGCAACAGACACCAATGGCAGTCCACCAATGTGCAGGCTGTCAGTGATGCCAGTGGGAGATTTATTGATGTGCATGCAGTGTTTCAAGGCAGCGCCCATGTCAGATTTGTATTACACATGTCACCTGTTGCCCGGCAGATGGCTGCGGCTGAATTTGGCAATATGTGGCTACTGGGTAAGTACCAAGCACTAAAAATGAGGGATATGTGTAAATGAAATGTATGAATATCACCTTACATTAACAACCATTGTACAATAAAAATCATCAAGCCACATACACAGTCTCAACAGACCTCGAATGTACCAAAGCATAGATTGTGTTCTGTTTAAATTTAAGAGGGAAATGTAACCTCTTGACCTATCTTCCCTCCTCAAGCGATGCTGGGTTTGCACTCTTATCTCAACTTCTCACACCTTACAGACATCCAACCACTGTACCTCAGCATAGGTACAATAGAGCACACATATGAACCCGAGCCATCATAGAGCACACTTTTGGTCTGTTGAAGTCACGATTCAGATATCTTGACCATACAGGGAGTGTGCTGATGTACTCCCCTGAAGTCATGTGCAAGATCATATTTGTCTGTTGTGTTTCACACAACATAGCTTTAAGTATGGCTTACGCATACCTCTTGAACCTTGGCTAGCTCTGAATCCGGGCAACCGGGCCATTGCACATAACAGAGGTCAGGGTATGCAAGTCCTCGATCAGCTGGTTGTCACTTTTTCACATGAGCAACCTGTTGCGTTATAGACAAAATGTGTTTGCAGTCTGTTGTCATTCATGAAAGATGGATAATTATGACTCTATCCAAAAATTCCATCCTGAGACTACTTTGCAAGCCACACTAACTGTATGTGAAAACACAGCAATCGACAGGAGTCCAAAGATTAACAGTGCATCACGTCATGTGCTGATGTCTGCAATCAGTGTAATGAATGTCCCTAAGGAATCTATTGACTCAGAGTGTTAGACCTGGCATCTTTGGTGTGGTTTCCCCCTATCTTTTTGCCTCTACCTCCTGTATTTTTGATGCTGTGCTGGATTTAGATCCTTTGGGCACTTTGCCACTGCTGTTCAGTGTCAAAGTGCAAGTGCTCCCTGTGTAAATTGTTATTGAGATTGGTTATCCATGATTAGCATATTTGTGCCACCAAGAAGTCCCTAGTAAAGTGCACTGAGTGTGCCAGGGCTGGTGATAACAGATACTACTAGTGGGCCTGCAGCACTGATTGTGCCACCCATATGAGTAGCCGCAGCAGTGCCTGTGTGCAGTCTGTGAACTGCCATGTCCTCCTGGTCAGTGTCCCCACTGGCCAGGCCTAACCCTTCCCTTTCTGTACACATTGGTCACCCCTATGGAAGGCCCAAGGTACCCCCTTGGGCAGGGTGCAGTGTATGTGAAAGGTAGAGCATGCACTTGTGCAGGTGGCATGCTGTGGTAGTGAATTACAGCCATTTTCACTTTTCACTATTCGCCATAAGTGTGGCAGGGTATGCTCAGACGTGAGTCCTTTGCTCACTTTGCCACTGGATTCAAGCAAGCTGGGATGAAGATGGCTGGAATGCCAGAAACCGGTCCTCGGAAGCTTGTTTCCGGTCCAGGGAAGGCATGGCTTGTCAGTTCGGGCTGGACTGTTCCCATGAGGCACAGGGTCAGACTGTTTTGCATATAGCCATGTCTGAACTGGGGTGGCAGAGTGGGCTAAAGAACGGTGATGGATCAAACCCAGATCTTTTGACTGGGTGTGAGTGTTTGATTGGTTCAGATGCTCCGTCCATCATCACCCCCTTTTGTACCACTTTGGCCGCCATAAGTGTGGCAGGGTATGCTCAGACGTGAGTCCCTTGCTCACTTTGCCACTGGATTCAAGCAAGCCGGGCTGAAGATGGCTGGAATGCCAGAAACCGGTCCTCGGAAGCTTGTTTCCGGTCCAGGGAAGGCATGGCTTGGCAGTTCGGGCTGGACTGTTCCCATGAGGCACAGGGTCAGACTGATTTGCATATAGCCATGTCTGAACTGGGGTGGCAGAGTGGGCTAAAGAACGGTGATGGATCAAACTCAGATATTTTGACTGGGTGTGAGTGTTTGATTGGTTCAGATGCTCCGTCCATCACCACCCCCTTTTGTACCGCAGTGTCCCCACTTGCCAGGCCTAACCCTTCCCTTTCTGTACACATTGGTTCCCCCTATGGAAGGCCCAAGGTCCCCCTTGGGCAGGGTGCAGTGTATGTGAAAGGTAGAGCATGTACTTGTGCAGGTGGCATGTTGTGGTAGTGAATTACAGCCATTTTCACTTTTCACAATTGTAAGGCTATCTTGCCCCATAGGCTATCATGGGGTTTGCTGGCTAAAGTGGCTATCAGCATATCTTCCCATAGGAACAAGATAGGACATAAAAGTCTGGTATCCCTGAACTCAGAATTTAACAACACATCTTTTAGGAAAGGTTGTTTTTAAATCCTGTGTTTGAGAACAGCACTTTTAGAAAGTTGCTGTTCTCTTGTCTGACAGAGTCATCGCATCCTTCGTTTGCGGGATGCACCAGTCCGGTGCGGGAAGATTACCATCGCTGCGAGTGTCGTATCAGAGACTGTCGTCACTGGGTGAGATCGTCGCACTGCTTGCTTGTGGACCGCATCACGTCGCTGCGAGCATCGTCGCAGAGCCATCCCATCAAGGAGCTGCGATAGGAAGATCACCGCTGGTCTGCGCATCGTCGCCCCGCAGATCGTCGCAGCCCCCAAAGATCATCGCATCGTGCCTTTGCGAGCTTTTTCACTACGGAACCTCCACACCTGAATCCATACTAGGTATCGCCTCCCTCCCCATACAGACCGGATTCGTCGCAACACGCCCGCTACATCCAGTGGGGTTGTCGCATTGCCTCCCCAAGTTCTCAGCAGTGACACATCACTTGTTTTCCACCACACCAGCTTCTGTTTTGGAACTCTATCGCATTTAAAGGTACTGTTGGCTAAATGTGACACAACTGTGAACTATTTTCACGCAACTGTGGATTCCTTTAACACAACCTTAAGAACTCTTTTTTAGAAACCATATTCTTGAACTGTGTATGTTGGATTTTTGTCGTTTGGGTCTTGTGTAGTTTAGATTAAAATACCTTTGTTTTTCTAAACGATTGTGGAGTCAGTTTGTGGTGTTTTCACTGTGTTACTGTGAGTGTTGGTGCAAATACTTTACACATTGCCTTTGATAAGCCTGACTGCTCGTGCCAAACTACCAAGGGGGTGAGCAGGGGTTATCTAAAGAGTGTATCCTCCTTACCCTGACTAGAAGCAAGGGTCCCTATTTGGACAGCTATTCTGCCAACTAGAGACCCCCAGTTCTAACACAGAGGATTAGATGTATATGTTCTAAGAGACCTTCCAAGACCTTTTGAGAATGGGTGTCCGAATTACAAAAGGTCCTAACTATTGCATTGTTGAGTTTTTTCCCCCCACAGATTTAACTCCCCTACAAATGATGGGCCCCCAATGTGAGTGGTGATGTCCTGGGTGAATCTGGCACTATGTGTCTGGGATACACAGCAATGTTTCCCCAAATTACTGTAACACAACAGACAACTCTTGTGTTGAGCACTAAATATGGACTACATGTACCATAATGCAATGCAGGAAAAAACTATCCTGGGATGTGATATTGTGCCGCCCCCCCCCCCCGCTTGTCCAAGCCCAAATTTCTCTAAATGGTCTGTTCTACCTTTGGTTTCATGTCCTCGATTTTCTCTTACACTGTCATGTCAGGCTTCTCAACTACAGAACAACAGGATACCAGAGGATTTGCAACTGCCAACTCTTCTTATCCAAAAACAGTTTCTGGGCATAACCTTTGACAATAAGCTTACTCTCAATTCCCATATACAAAACTCAGCTAAAGGAGCACTCTTCACACTCTGCCAGCTAAAAAAAAATTAAACCATTCATCCCAGCTGAAGATTTCAAATCAGTAGTCCAATCCCTAGTCCTCTTGAAAATTGACTACGGCAACACTATCCTTTCCGTAACCCCCAAAGTCCACCTTGTCCCCTTCAAAACCATAATGAACCTGGCGGCCAGACTTATAACGGACACTAGACATTTTGACCACATCTCTCCTGCCCTTAAAGTCCTTAAATGGCTTCCTCTCAAAGGCAGATCTGCCTACAAAACTGCCTGCATTACACACAAAGCCATTCACCTTAAATTCCCGATCTACCTCTCAAGCAAACTCAAAATAGCAGGCTGCTCCCGTCAGTTGAGAAGCACCAACACTCCTCCTCATCCCCCCTCTGCAAAAAAAGAAAGACTCTCAATCTCGTTCCTTCTCAGGTAATGCTCTCAACATATGGAACAGCCTCCCTATTGATTTACGCTGCAACCCCTATTACTTCAGCTTCAAGAAAGACCTCAAACTCTACCTGCTTAGCAAATATTGGGGCCCTTAAATCTTCTTTCTTCTTGCCTAGTCCTCCCTCTCCCTCCCACCTATCCACCACCCCTTCTCCCCCCCTGACTTTTCTTCCCCCTCTCCTTTACCCTTTCTCCTCTCCCCTCTACCTGACCCCTTTCCCTCCTCTCCGTAACCCTTCTGCACAGATAAAACCTGCTCCCTATATACACAAACCAAGTAGTTAATCCTCTTGTTGCTGTAAAAAATTGTGTATACACACTATATCTTTTCCTTCAAGCAATTCCCTCTGTTGCTTATTTACCAATGCAAAATCGTATGTTTACTTTGTTCACTATACTGATCTTATCTTAACACCGGACTTTATTACTGTATTTTTTACTTTACAATGTGTATTTCTTCAGATGCTTTTTGACTGTATTGTCTTCATACTTATGTAAAGCACTCTGATACCCATGGGTGAAGCCAGTGCTATATAAAACCTTTCGGAATAAATAAAAAATAAATAAATACAATTTTATCTGTTTATGGGGGATGAATCAGAATGTACACAAAATGGCTGTCAACAACATCATGTGATGTACTTCCTGTCAACCACTTCCTGTTTGTCATTTCCTGTATGAAAGAATGGGTTCCAGTACGTTTTCACAATTTCCGGCACAAATGCGAGCTCTCCATCTGCAAAGCGTACACCTCGTATGCGGACACGACGCGCTGCATTCAGAACCTTGGCTCAGCAACCAGAGAGAACTATATGGGGCAGAAGCTCCAAAAATGGACCGGAACCGATTCTTTCATACAGGAAATGACATACAGGAATTGGTAGAAAGGAAATACATCACAGAAAGTTGTTGACAGTCATTTTGTGTTCTATCTGATTCATCCTCTCTCACAGATCAGATTCTCTGCCATCCTGCTGCTCAGTTCAACCTATGTACCCCAACAATGGATGAGTGTTATGAGGAGAAAGCACCCCCTTTAATTGAAAGGGAGTAAGACATTTAGCTGAGGGGTTGCTTAACAAATATCCTCAGCTATATGGGGGGCAAGAGGACCGGCTCAGCAACGCAGCGCGGGCCAGACTATGAGCCACGATTAGGGAGCACTGCAGTGCAGTGGTTGGTACACCTGGAAGGCTACGGCATGCTGCAAGTGTTAGGGTAGCATGGTAGCATGGGTAGCATGGTAGCATGGTGAGCAAAGGAATTATGGATTTCTTGACTGGGGTTTAATGCTCTGTATTCAGTCATCAACTGTGTGTCTTTTGCTTTCTCGCCCTAAGTGCGCCGGTATGCCCAGATGTGGGACCCTAGCTTACTGTGCCACTGGATTCAAGTTAGCCTAGGTGATGCCCCAAAACCAGTCCCAGGATGCTTGTTTCCGGTCCAGGGAGGACCTGGCTTGGCTGTTATGACTGGACTGTTCCAATGAAGCACAGGGTCAAAACTGATCTGCATATGGCTGGGTCTAAACTGGGTTGGTATGGTGAGCAAAGGAATGATGGAGTTTACCCTGATCTCCTGAATGGGGGTAGATGTTTAATTTGCTCTGCATTCCGTCCACAAACTGTGTGTCTTTTGCTAAAACACTGGACCCAGCAGAAGGCAGAGGAGCTATTGGGCCAGTTTTCCCAGCACCATGTGCATCGTCCCCGCCTCTCACCACTGTACAGGAGGGTGCTGCGAGCTGCTTGACCGGCCATTTTTACAGATTTCTCCTCCTACTCAGTAGATTCTATTTTGACCAATTTCAGGCAGGAAAATGACTCTAACTTATTCTAGTTCCAAAAGTAATAATTCACATGCAGTAGTAATTTACATTCAAAAATTAAACATTCAAAATCACCATTACTGACCATCTGGAGAAAGTTCAACAGGTCCCGGGTCATAGTTTTTTTTTCAGAAAATTGTTTTTTTGGACTGTACGAAAAAGGATTCAAAATGTCAATCTGATTGTGCCTCATGTTGAATAAACACTTTTCAAGCTTCAGAGTGACCAAAATCGCAATTTTTACAGACTTTTCCTTCCACCCATAATCTTCTATTTTGACCAATTTCGGGCAAGAAAATGACTCTAAAACACTTATTTTAGTTCTAAAAGTGATAATTCACACGCAGAAGTAATTTACAGTCAAAAGATTAAACATTAAAAAATCACCATTACTGCCAATCTGGAGAAAGTTCAACAGGTCCAGTGCCATCGCTTCTCATCAGAAAATGTATTTTTTCGACTGTACAAAAAAGAGTCAAAAGGTCAATTGGATCATGCCTCATGTTGAATGGCAACTTTAAAAAATGTAATAGGAACTAAAATTGCCATTTTTACAGACTTTTCTCCTACTCAGAATCTTTTATTTTGACCAATTTAGGACAAGAAAATGACTCTAAAGACACTTGTTTTAGTTTCAAAACTGATAGTTTGCTTGCAATCGTCATTTACAGTCAAAAGATTAAACATTTAAAAATCACCATTACAGACCTTCTGGAGAAAGTTCAACAGGTCCGGGCTCATCGTTTTTCATCAGAAAATAGAATTTTTGGGACTGTACAAAAAATGATTTAAATTGTCAATTGGAGCATGCATCATGTTCAATAACCACTTTTTAAAGCCTCACAATGAACAACATTGCAATTTTTACAGGCTTTTCCTCGTACTCAGAAGCTTCTATTGTGACCAATTTTGGGCTTGAAAGTGACTCTAAACACACTAATTTTAGTTCCAAAGCGGATAATTCACTAGCAATAGTCATTTACAGTCAAAAGAATAAACATTCAAAAATCACCATTACTGACCATCTGGAGAAAGTTCGACAGGTCCTGGGTCATGGTTTTTTCATCAGAAAGTTGATTTTTTTGGACTTTACAAAAAGTGATTCAAAATGTCAATTAGATCATGCCTCATGTTGAATAAGTATTTTTTCAGCATCATAGAGACCAAAATCGCCATTTTTAAAGACTCTTCCTCTTACTCAGAAAATTCTATGTTGACCAACTTCAGACAGGAAATGACTGCATACACACTTATTTTAGTTCCAAAAGTGATAACTCACATGAAATAGTCATTTAGAGTCAAAAGATTGAACATTCAAAAAATGACCATCACTGACCATCTGGAGAAAGTTCCACAGACCATAGATTTTCATCAGAAAATAGATTTTTTGGACTTCACAAAAAATGATTCATAATTTCAATCGGATCATGCCACATGTTAAATAAAAATTTTTAAAGCCTCACAGTGAAAAAAAGCAATATTTATAGACTTTTCCTCCTACTGAGAAGATTATATTCGGACAAATTTTGTGCAGGAAAATGACTCTAAACAAACTTATTTTAGTTCCAAAAGTGATCATTCACATGTAATTGTTATTTAACGTCACATCTGGGAAAAGTTTTACAGGTCCAGGGTCATCATTTTTCAACGGAAAAATGATTTTTGGGAAGGCAGAAAAAACGTATTCAAATTCAATTGGCTTCTTCCTCATGTTGAATAACCTTTTTTTAAATCCTCAAAGTGATCAAAATTGCCTTTCTTAGAGATGTTTCCTCCTACTCAGAAGCTTCTATTTTGATCAATTTTGGGCAAGAAAATGACTCTAAGCACACTTATTTTAGTTCCAAAATTGATAAATCACATGCAATAGTCATTTACAGTCAAAAGATTAAACATTCAAAAATCATAATTACTGATCATTTGGAGAAAGTTGAACAGGTCTCAGGTCATCGTTTTCATTCAGAAAATTGATTTTTTGGACTGTACAAAAAATGATTCAAAATATCAATTGGATCATGCCTCATGTTGAATAACCACTTTTTAAAGCCTCAAAGTGACCGAAATTCCCATTTTTTCAGACTCTTCCTCCTACTGAGAAGTTTCTATTTTGACCAAGTTAGTACATGGACATTACTCTAAACACACTTCTTTTATTTCCAAAAGTGATTATTCACTTGCAATATTTGATTACAGTCAAAAGATTAAACATTAAAAAATTCTCCATTCCTAACCATCTGTAAAAAGTTTGACAGTCCTACTCAGAAGCTTTTTTTCTGACCGATTTTGTGCAGGAAAAGGACTCTAAACACACTTATTTGAGTTCCAAAAGTGATAACTAACATGCACTAGTCATTTACAGTCAAAAGATTAAGCATTCAAAAATCACCATTACTGACCATCTGGAGAAAGTTCGAGAGGTTCGGGGTTATAGTTTTTCATCAGAAAATTGATTTTTTGAACTGTACAAAAAAATATTCAAAATATAAATTGGTTCGTGCATCATGTTGAATAAACACTCCATCCTCAGTGTGACCAAAATCGCTATTTTACAGACTTTTCCTCCTACTCAGACGCTTCTATTTTGACCAATTTGGGGAAGGAAAATGCCTCTAAACCCTCTTATTTTAGTTGAAAAAGTATTAATCCACATCCCACCATAATTTACAGTCAGAAGATTAAATGTTAAAAAATCATCAGAACTGACCATTTTGGCAAAGTTGGACAGGTCCAGGTTCATCGTTTTTAATCAGAAAATTGATTTTTTTACTCTACCAAAAAAGATGCAAAATGTCATTTGGATCGTGTCTCATGTTAAATAACCGCATTTTAAAGCCCCACAGTGACCAAATTTGACATTTTTACTGACTTTTCCTCCTACTCAGAAACATCTTTTTAGAGCAATTTCCGGGAAGGAAAATGACTCTAAACACGCGCATTTTAGTTAAAAAAGTAATAATTCACACCCAACAGTCATTTACAGTCAAAAGAGCAAATGTTTAAAAATCATCAATACTGATCAATTTGGGAAAGTTCGACAGGTGCACAGTCATCGTTTTTCATAAGAAAATTTATTTTTTGAGACTGTACCCAAATTGATGCAAAATGTCAATTGGGGCGTGCCTCATGTTAAAAAACCACTTTTTATCCCCTCACAGTGACCAAATTTGCCTTTTTTAATGACCTTTCCTCCTACTCAGAAGCATCTATTGTGAGCAATTTCAGCAAGGAAAATGACTCTAAACACACTTATTTTAGTAGAAAAAGTAATAATTCACTTCCAACAGCCATTTACATTCAAAAGATTAAATGTTAAAAAATCATCAATACTGACCATTTTGGTAAAGTTCGACATTACTGGGGTCATTGTTTTTCATCAAAAAATAGATTTTTTGGATTGTACCAAAAATGATGCAAAGTGCCAATTGGATCGTGCCACGTGTATAATAACCACTTTTTAAAGGCTCACAGTGATGACATTTGCCATTTTTACTGACCTTTTTTCCTACTACTCTAAAGCATAAATTTTGAGCAATTTCAGGCAGGGAAATGACTATAAATACACTTATTTTAGTTGAAAACGTAATAATTCACATCCAACAGACAATCACAGTCAAAAGATTAAATGTTAAAAAATCATCAATACTGACCTATTTGGGAAAGCTCGACAGGTCCGTCCGTGGTCATAGTTTTTCATCAGAAAATTGATTTTTTTTTAACTCTACCAAAAATGATGCAAAATGTCAATTGGATCGTGCCTCATGTTGAAGAACCACCCTCACAGTGAACAAATTTGCCATTTTTGCTGACTTTTCCTCCTACTCAGAAGCATCTATTTTGACCAATTTCAGGCAGGAATATGACTCTAAACACTCTTATTTTAGTTGAAAAAGTAATGATTCACACCAAACAGTCATTTACAGTCAAAAGATTAAATGTTTAAAAAATCATCAATACTGACCATTTTGGGAAAGTTCGACAGGTCGGGGGTCATCATTTTCAATCACAGAAATGATTAAAAATGTCAATTGGATTGGGCCTCATGTTGAATAACCACTTTTTAAAGGCTCACAGTGACTAAATTTGCCATTTTTACTCACTTTTTTTCCTACTTCTCAGAAGCATCTATTTTGAGCAATTTCAGGCAGGGAAATGACTCTAAATACACTTATTTTTAGTTGAAAATTCAATAATTCACATCCAATAGGCAATTACTGTCAAAAGATTACATGATAAAAAATCATCAATACTGACCATTTTGGGAAAGTTCGACAGGTCAGGGTCATCGTTTTTCATTAGAAAATTGATTTTTTTAACACTACCCAAAAATGAGGCAAAATGTCAATTGGATCGTTCCATGTGTTGAATAACCACTTTTTATACCCTCACAGTGAACAAATTAGACATTTTTACTGTCTTTTCCTCCTACTCAGAAGTATCTATTTTGACCAATTTCATGCAGGAAAATTATTTGAAACACTTATTTTAGTTGAAAAAGTAATAATTCACCTCCAACAGTCATTTACAGTCAAAAAATTAAGGGGCCCATTAGGATGTAGGGCGGTGGCACCACCGGGGTGCTGGCTGGGAGGAAAAACGCCTTTTTCCGCCTGCGAGCAGCGGAACTCACGTCCTCCATAATAATATAGTAAAACATAGGTAATTTCCCGTCCGCCGCAGAACCACGGGCACCGCCATCAAAGTGCGCCCGGCACCGTGGTGGTGGGAGCCAATGGAGACTCACCGCCGTGCGGAATGACGTCCGCCCTGCTCAACAAATTAGGATGGCCAAAACAAGCAGACGCATTGCAGTGGAGACGCCGCCTAATCTGACACGGCGGAAACTCGACAGCGGAGCGCAATAGCAGAGCAGCGGTCATGAACGCCATGGATCCAGCCCTACATTTGCACCCAGTGATGTACATGCTACAGTACTATCATCAAATGGTCTGCCGCGGACGCCGCCGCAGGTACAAATTCACTACAAACAGCCTGCTGGGGTCACAACACATCCACAAGGGCATCCACACATTACCCACCTGGCACAAAGTCACCCCTCAGCATCCGGGACACACATCGACGGCCAACTTGCAGCAACCTTCCGTTCCAGCTCACGTCAACGCCGCGGTCAACACATGTGCACAAAGCAGAAGGCAGGGCAAATCCAAGGCATGGGCAGGGCACAAAGACCACACGGACACACCACCCCCAACCACACAGCAACACACCCCATCAGGTAACAGGCCAGGTGCCCATCCTGTGCACACCCATGCACACCAACAAGCAACAAGCACAGCAACCAGCATGCACAATACACACCCTGCACCACATAACAAACAACCAGTGAGACAGCCACTGCAGGAGTGGCTGACAAGGAACACACAACACCAGTGCCAATCACACTAAAGGCTGCCAACACCTCCAAGCACAAACACACACAAACAAACGAACACCCTGGGTGTAGGTACAAACAGAACACACACACAGGGACGCCTGAACCGATGCCTGCATAAAGACAACACACAAACACCACAGTAACACACACAGAATCACATCAGAATCAGACATACCCTGACAGCCAAACTGTGGAAGGGCAATGGTAGCACAAACACAACATGAGTGCACAACATCATCACTCAAGAACAAAACACACACAACATAACACAAATCACACAAGAAGGGCACCTGCACAGACCCACACTGCCACATCAAACCAACCACACATGCACACGAAAGCAAAAAAACTACAAACTCCACAGGACATCAGGGGATGCATATCAGCCAATGCCAAGGCCATTTTTAACTTCTTAGTGCTGTTTCCCGGTTCCCCTGTGCCCCGTTCCACCGCGGCTGCTCTGTGCCGATTGTAGTGGAGGGACAGGTCGGGCGGCGCCATCTTTAGTGAGTCCCGGTCCCCGGCTGGTCGGGAGGTTGCGGTCCAGCTCGGGGAGGGGCTTGGGTGATAAATAGATCCTTTGTCCTCAGACCCTCGTGGTTGATCATGGTGGTGGCAGCACTTTGAGATTCCGCTGGGGAAAGACGGGCAGACTGCGAGATTTCCTCTTCTGCCCATTTACATTTTGCAGCACTGTCCTTTTTAGCGCTTTTTTAAAAATAAACCCGGTTTTTGCATTCAATTGATTAATAATTGTGAGGGAGGTATTTTAATCAACTGTACCCTTTTTAACTTCTTAGTGCTGTTTCCCGGTTCCCCTGTGCCCCGTTCCACCGCGGCTGCTCTGTGCCGATTGTAGTGGAGGGACAGGTCGGGCGGCGCGATCTTTAGTGAGTCCCGGTCCCCGGCTGGTCGGGAGGTAGCGGTCCAGCTCGGGGAGGGGCTTGGGTGATAAATAATGATACCTCATAAGGCGCGCAGCGGGCGCGCGCAGCGGGCGCGCCGAAGGTGCGCCAAAAGAGGGCCCGTCTGTGCCCGTCCGTGTCCCGGACGGGCCCAGGGCCAGCACTCTGCCCGACGTCCTCCGGGTTCGTCCAGCTCAGAGAAGCGCAAGTATTCTCGTCATGATCTTATGAGACTTGCTCTCCCCGGCGGTAGATTGACTTGCTTGCGCGCGGGTCTGGATTGTGCTATGGTGAAGTGCCCCAGTTGTGGTTTTCTTCCCCAGCCATCCCTACCCCCACGCATAGTCAGTAACACCGGCGCAGCAACCATTAGGGCTGGGCTGATTAATGCCAGATCCATGGTGAGACATGCCGCCGATGTTTTTGAACTACTGGTGGAGGGCCAGTTGGAGGTGCTGTTCGTCACGGAGACGTGGATGACCAGCACATCCGCCCCAAGTGTGGAACTTGCCGTCCCCAGAGGTTTTAAGATTGCTAGGGTTGACAGACCTTGGGGTAGAGGGGGCGGTTTAGCCGTTATTTTTAAGGATGGGTGGTGCTTCACCTCTGAGCCGCCTGCTGCGGATGTAGGGGGTGAGGTTCTCCACTTCTCCATTACAATTTCCCCTCATTTTACTTTAGGAGGGTCTTTGATTTACAGGCCCCCGAGCCAGGCCAATCATTTTATTGACTCTCTTGAGGAATATATAGTGCCGCGGGCCTTAAGTTTTCCAAAATTTCTTCTGGTCGGCGACCTAAATATTCATGCGGATGCTCCTGACTCACCTGAAGCCCGTAGGCTCAGTGAAGTTCTTGACCTCGCACAGCTCAAGCAATGGGTGACTTCTCCGACGCATGTGGGAGGTCACCTTCTTGATCTGGTTTGCTCAAATTTCCCCATTAAGACTGTGAGCGTAGAAAAAGTTACCTGGTCCGATCATGACCTGGTCAGGTTTGCGTGGGAGATGGTGGAATCTGGTCAAACACCCCCCATGTGCCATACCCAAAAGGTCAACGTGCCCGCGTTCAGAAAGGCCCTATCTGGAGCCCGCCCACAACCCACGGTGGCTTTGGATGAGGCGGTCGGCGGGTTTAATGAGTGGGTGCTGCAGGCGGCTACTGTATCCACCAAACACACTACCGTGTCTAGACTCCGACGCTCTCCCTCTTAACCCTGGTTCTCTCCCGAGTTGAGAGAGCTAAAACTAGGCTGTAAAAAATTGGAACGTGCGTGGAGATGTGGGTATAGCTTTGAGGCCAAGTCTGCTCTACGCTCAGCTCAAAAAGATTATTATGCCGCCATTAAGGTTGCTAAAGGGAATTATTATGCAGGGCGTATCGCTAAAGCAGATAACAATAGTAAAGAGATTTTCTCTATTGTTAAAAGTTTTATATCCCCTGTTGCTGATGTTGTTACTCTCCCTTCCTCTGGTGCGAGGATTTGTCCACCTTTTTCATCAGCAAAATAGCTAGGATACAGCAGGATCTACTCGCGGCGCGGCCTGCAGATTGTTTAGCGGCCGACTCTTGTTTTACATTCTGCCCGTGTTCTGGGCAACAGCTGACTAACTTTGCGCAAGTTGCAGAGTGTGCTGTATTACCTCTTCTTCAGTCTCTGAAATCCGGCTCTCCCGCTGACCCGTGCCCAGCCCGAGTGCTTTCGGAGGTGGCGGAAACTGTCTGTAGTGAGATCACGCAGATAGTGAATCTTTCCTTGGCTTCTTGCGAGGTTCCTCTTGGTTGGAAACGAGCCAAACTTCTGCCGCTCCTGAAAAAAACGGGGCTGGACGCCACGGTCCCTGGGAACTATCGTCCCATATCCCTTTTGCCAGCACTCGCTAAAATCTGTGAGAAAGTGGTTTTTCAGCAATTGAAGAGTTTCGTGGAATCCTCCAATGCCCTTCATCCTGCCCAATCGGGCTTTAGGGCGTCCTATAGCACCGAGACTGCGCTGGTGGAGATGACGGAGTCTATTCGGGAGTGTTTGGACGGAGGCGGCAGAGAGGTCCTGATTTTATTGGACCTCTCTGCCGCGTTCGATACCGTCCCTTACGAGCTCCTCCTCGCCAGGCTGTCTGCTATTGGTATCGGTGTGGTTGTTCTGGCCTGGCTTTCCTCTTTTCTATCGGATAGGACACAGCAGGTCTGGATGCCGCCCCACGCCTCAGAGCCTAAACCACTCCTCATGGGGGTCCCTCAGGGATCCACTCTTAGTCCCCTACTGTTCAATATTTACATCACCCCCTTGGTTTATTTAGCGGAACAGTATGGGGCTAAGATTATAGGGTATGCAGATGATACTCAGTTGCTGTTCACCTGGCCAGACGATATTCTGGATGCTTCTGCAGTCCATTTATGTCTGTCCTCAGTATTTCGCTGGTTAACCTTGGCCCAGCTGAAATGCAATGAGGACAAATCCGAGGTGCTTTTATATGGTTCCTTCCCCTCCTCGTTCAGGAATGCGCTATGGCCCCCGAATATTCCCAGCCCCAAAGAGATGGGGGGCCCCGCGAAAAACCTTGGCATCTGGTTCGGGGAGGACCTCAGATTCGAGGACCATATAAAAAAGCTCACGGGAACCTGCTTTGCCACGTTGAGAAGGCTTCGCAAATTTTTCCCTTTGCTCCCTAGGGATGCCAAGGAGACTGTTGCTCGGGCTCTCATATTGGCAAGGTTGGATTATGCAAATGCACTGTTCAGTGGCATCCCGGCTTACCTGGTTAAACGCCTGCAAATTATCCAGAATTCGGCTGTCCGTCTCCTATTCAATGTCCCAAGATGGAAGAGTGTGCGTTCTGATCTGCGCACTCTTCACTGGCTCCCCGTATCTTGTTCAAATCTTTGGTGCTTGCGTTTAGAGCAATCCATGATCAAGGCCCCGCATATTTGAGAAACAGATTTGCTATCTATGCCCCGCCCGTACCCTTAGATCATCTACTCTGTTTAAACTGTCTCTTCCTCGTTTTAACCGAGCTAGACTCGGCGGTCAGTCGATTGCCGTGGTAGCGGCTCGAGCTTGGAATGCTCTCCCTCTCCATTTGCGCTCCATGCAATCTGTGGCTCAATTTAAGAAGAACCTGAAAACTCATCTGTTCAGGAATATAATCTAGGCTGTTTTCTGGTTGTTCTGCTCTCTGTCTTTCTCAATTCGCGCCAGGATACTCCTAAGTAACGGAGCGCGTTACAAAACGGTTTATACATACATACATACATACATACACACACCACTGTATGTACAACAAGCAGCCAGTTCACAACAGCCACACACAGACATGCCTGATACAACCTCAACACACACAGCACAAATCAGTACAGCACAAATAAAATAGCACACACAGGAAGTCAAGCAATACAACATCCTACACACATACATCCAACACAACAACAGGATGCACCACTCTGGGCCACAAGAGCACAACCATCTTCACCAGATCTCTGGGCAGCACACACAGCTGTAATGCACATGAACAATCCTCACTAGACAAATAGCACAAAAACATCACACAGAAACAATTTGGGCAAGGTCCAATGTGGAACAACACACCAGGCCCAAGACCTGCACCACATGGCACAGTCCCACAAACAAGTGAAGTGGAGGCACATACACATGTAAACCAAGGGGATATCTGACATTCAAGTCAACTGACTAGCATGTTAGTAGTAGACATGTAAGTGTTGTACCCTACACAAATAGAGGTAGTGCAGACCTACAATGGCCAGGCACAAGTGGCACACATAGGTGATCGCAGTGCACCACACACACCATGCCATGCAGGAGGATAAAAGGCACCATGTGCCTGCAATGCATGACAAACACAAACACACTGCCAGTGAGGAGCAGCAGGGCCACACAGTCTACACAAACACACTCAAGACAGGTTGATCACCAAACAAACACAAAACAGAAGTGCAAGTCACACACATTTCACACCCATAATTGAAAAAAACAACAAGGAAGAGTCACACAGAACTGCATGGACACACCAACACACTGCACAATGCACTCCAGACAACTCACACAACTGCATACAATCATTTACACAGGGCAGGACGATACAAACAACAGGCACACACCTACTGGGTGAGACATGTGTGGCCAACACAATCCAGGGGCACACACACACCTCCACAACCACCACAAAGTCACAACCTTCACACTGCACACCTCATCACCACCCAAGAGCACACATCACATGTAGTCCAGGGGACCATGACTGAGGGCCAACACAAAACGACCATTTACATACACAGCTGGGCACAGATACAGGAATAACACACATACATCATGAGCTTGCCCAGCCTGCATGCAAACATGTTCACACCATCACACCCTTGTCAGCTTGGGTCACTGTACCCCAAGCTGACATGGCAACAACATAGACAATAATAGCAAACCACTACAAAGAGAATTGCATGACAGGCAAAATATGCAACACAGATAACACACGTATCAGTGTCTGAATAGACTGAAGACCCTGTTACCCCTGTCTAAAAATGTGATGCGGGCAAACAGCTTGGTGATGTTAAAGTCACACATAGAGCATGGGGCACAGGCAACAAAGTGCACAGCCCAAAATAAATTTATTCAGCAAGGACACTGACAAAACAGACAACAGGAGTAACTGTCTTTATTGACATATTGCACAGGTGTGACAGTAGAACAACAGTAGACAAGAGCAAGGCACAAAATGCTGTTCAAATGCAATACAATCTGCACAGGCAAACTACAAAGAGGAAGGCCAGTGTCCATGGCACAGGTGAGAGACCAACACAGCAGAGCAACAGGGCCAGTGTCCATTGTACAGGTGAGAGCCCAACACAGCAGAGCAACAGGGCCAGTGTCCATGGCACAGGGGTAAGTCCAACACAGCAGAACAACAGGGCCAGTGTCCATTGGACAGATGAGAGCCCAACACAGCAGAGCAACAGGGCCAGTGTCCATGGCACAGGGGTGAGTCCAACATAGCAGAGCAACAGGGCCAGTGTCCATTGGACAGGTGAGAGCCCAACACAGCAGAGCAACAGGGCCAGTGTCCATGGTACATGGGGGAGTCCAACACAGCAGAGCAACAGGGCCAGTGTCCATTGCACAGGTGGGAACCCCACACAGCAGAGCAACAGGGCCGTTGTCAACTACAGGGCGCACAACAAGTACATGAGAAGCTGCACAGGCAATGGCAGAGCAGCAGTGAGTGACAAGGCCAGTGGCCAGGGAGAAGTGCAGAGCCAGGGAATGAGAAGCTGCACAGGCAAGGGCTGAGCAGCAGTGAGTGACAAGGCCAGTGGCCAGGGAGAAGTGCAGAGTCAGGACATGAGAAGCTGCACAGGCAAGGGCAGAGCAGCAGTGAGCGACAAGGCCAGTGGCCAGGGAGAAGTGCAGAGTCAGGACATAAGAAGCTGTACAGTGTGTGTGTGTGACTGTACCCTTCCATGGCCAGCAACACCCCCAGGTGGCAAACAATGGCCAGCACTAGCACACCTGTATGAGAGATACTTGTATGAGGGGGACTGCAATTCACTTCTGTGTGTCATGCGGGCGTGGAGCATGCTGTGTGTCGAGGTCAGCAGGAGAACTTGACTGGGGAGACAGAGGCACAGATGATACAGGCCTATCAGTGGTTTGGCAAGCTGGAGGGATGGTTGGACCAGGTGGTATAGTGGAAGGTGGAGTCATGCAGAGCTGTGACACAGTCTGGGTGGGAGAGGTTGGAGGGGTGCCCTTCCAATTTTTGGGAATATGAAATGGCCTCCCTGTTTTGGGGTTAATGGGAACTGGTGAAGACACAACAGGCACACACACCAATAGTTTCGCATCAGGTGGAGACACTGGCAGTCCCTCTGGTGATGTGCTGGATCCTGCGGAACGCTTTGTCTGGCTATGCCTCTGGACCACCTTTCCCTGTTTGCCTGTGTCCCACCTACAGTGCCATCCTTTGTGTGTTTGCCAGGTGTAGCACCTACAGTGCCCTCCTTTGTGTGTTTGCCAGGTGTAGCACCTACAGTGCCCTCCTTTGTGTGTTCGCCAGGTGTAGCACCTACAGTGCCCTCCTTTGTGTGTTTGCCAGTTGTCACACCTACAGTGCTCTCCTTTGTGTGTTTGCCAGGAGTAGCACCTACAGTGCCCTCCTTTGCTTCCTTGCCAGGTGTCTCACCTACAGTGCCCACTTCCACATGCTTCACTAGGCTTGGATTAGGAGTTGACGTGGTGGGGGATGTTGCCCTTTGCTCTTCCTAGGTGTACCCTTGCCAAACAACACCTCCTCAGTGGTCATCGACACAGCACGCCTACTCCTGCATGAGGTCTTAGGGACAGTAGAGTCCTTTGCTGGTGATGCCTCTGAGGCATGGGAGCCTGATGCCACCCTCATCGCTTTATCGGCCCTGGTCATCTCTGACGGGCTCTTGTCTGTGCATTCTGGGGTGGCACTGCTCTTCCTAGGGGATGGTGTCTGTGGGCGGGACCGTTTGGGTTGTGTTTGCTGTGTGCTCCTTGTGCTGTATCGTGTTTGTGACGCATGCGCACCGTGGTCACTTGCATCTGATGTGGCCACTGACTGGGGGGTGGACAAAGGCACCTGAGCAGGAATGGGAGCATGTGCCTGGTGAAGGGCAGACGTCACTGCAGAAGACAAAGCCTGGACTGTACAGTGTAGCCCACCCAAGTCACAGTGTATATCCTCCATGTATGCAACCACCTCGCCTAATTACTTGTCATGCTCACTGAAGGCATTGATCAGGGCAGTATGGCCCACACAAAGCTGGCGCAGGAGCTCTACTGACTCTGCAGTGAGGGAAGCAGGGGGGACAGGTGCAGGCTCAGCGGTGCCATGTGTGAATGTCACTCGTCCCCTCTAACGGATACGGGCAGCACTAGAGGAAGTGGATGGGAGGCTTGGCCACTGGCCACTGTGTGGTAGATGATGACGCTGACTCACCATCCCCTGTGCCTAACAACATGGATGTTTCACCGCTGGCATCAGATGATGTAGTACTCTGTGTCTCAGGCACGGATTCCTCCTGCATACTACGATCCCCCTCAGATGCGCTGGTGAGCTCTGTTTCACTGGCCTCCAGTGCAGCTGTTGTGCTACTTTCACCACCACTGGTTTCCAGGTCCCGGTCCTCCGTGTCTACAGTTGATTCTGCATGAGAGAGAGAGACAGGGTTGTGTTAGTGTCATTATCAGGACAAACCAATCCAATCACTGCAGTACAGGAGCTGCCCAAATCGACATGCTGACCAACACACCCTGCAATCACATACCAGCACCACACTACATAGACCACTACAGTGCCTGTAACACTGAATCTCTGCCATGACTGAGCCATGTTGAGGACACACACCACAACACCCTGCCTGTGGATTAAGTGTAATAGACATACAACTTGCCCAGCCCACACCTAGGGGCCTAACATGTAGACAACACTCATTACTACAGACATACCTTCAGTGAACAGGAGGGGAAAACAGCCCCCCCCTTAGGACATGACTGGACACAATGCCAAGTGGGCCATACCAAGCATCATTTGGTACTCTGGGTCACCTTGTTGTCAGATGTGTGGGCCTCAACGGTCATGGTGCATGCAAAGTATACATACATTAACTCACACTCAGATAGTAGACCCTGCTGTTCCCACCCTTATACATTCCTCACACTATACCACTGCTGAAGTACCATGTGTATCTTTGCACATCTGGAAATGAGGAAGAACATCAGGGAGGGTCACCTTTGTAAGGGCGTTTTGTCACAATGCATGACACTGGCACACATCCCAGCAGACACTCACATGACACAGCACAGCTCCACCACACGAACATCCCATGGTCCCCCGCTGCAACAGGCCCTGAACATATGCATCCACTCCCAGTCATAGTCACCCTCCACAAAAACTCACCACTGCCTTCTTGCCGATGCTCCTTCACATGTGCATCCAGCTCAGGATGAGTCACTGCCAATGTGCGGACCATCAGTGGAGTCATGTTGCGCTGTGCTAAACGCCCAATGCGCGGTATCATGCCCAATGTCATCTCAGCCACGGTTTTTGCAAGCCGACTGATGCCGTCCCACCTCTTGTGGCAGTGTGTGCGTCATCTGTTGGAGACCCCCAGGGCTCGCACCTTTGCTGCAATGGCCCTCCACACGGCCTTACGCTGGTGTACCTTGAGCTGCAGGTATGGGAGAGAAGAAGGGGAAAAGATCAGTCACACAGTCTCATGTACCAACCTCTATCACCACAGTAGCAAGACACCTACTCATGACCATTTGTAAACTCCCAACATCACATACTGGGGGACACCTCACAAGGGCACTCTGCATGGGCCAAAACCATGTGATTGCATGCATTCATGAGGGTGTATAGGGTCACAGATAATCACACACACATACAGGATGACTGCACTGAACACCCTCGTTGGCTTGCAGACATCACCAGTCCCATGCATGTCTGCACACTACATACATCACATTTATACATGTGTGTGTTTTGAAGCACTGTGTGCAGGCACTGGGCCTAGTCTCTGGGTTCACAGTGATTCAGCCCACAGTGGCACACAGAAACAATCTCCCAAGCAATTCCTGTCCTGGCACCTACATGTCCAACATCCTGTGGCCCTTGATGGCTGATAATGTAACACACACCACTCACACATAGAACTGCCGGCAGGTTAAACAGTGACATTGGGACACACACACTCCCTCACCCTGGAGACAGCTTGTTTATCAGTGTATGACACAACCCCACACCCTCAGGCATATTATGCTGCAGCACAAGTACATGTCTGACACCCCACCTGCCCTACAGCTACCTCGACAATGACTTACCACTTAATTGGGGCCACCATACAGCCTTGGGTACAGTGCCAGCACCTCATCCACCAGGACCTCCAGCTCCTCGATTGTGAATGGACTGACACAGATCTTCTCTGTCCTTGCCATCCCTGTGGCCACGGAACACCTGTGGTGGAAGTAAGTGGTGAGGGGTCCAACGCAGCAGCAGGAGAGGGTCCCAGGCAGCAGCAGGAGAGGGTCCCAGGCAGCAGCAGGAGAGGGTCCCAGGCAGCAGGCACTTCAGAAAGCAGCAGGAGAGGGTCCCTGGCAGCAGGCACTTAAGGCAGCAGCAGGAGAGGGTCCTATGCAGCAGCAGGAGAGGGTCACAGGCAGCAGCAGGAGAGGGTCCCAGGCAGCAGCAGGAGAGGGTCCCAGGCAGCAGTAGGAGAGGGTCGCAGGCAGCAGCAGGAGAGGGTCCCAGGCAGCATGCACTTCAGGCAGCATCAGGAGAGGGTCCCAGGCAGCAGTAGGAGAGGGTCCCAGGCAGCAGCAGGTGAGGGTCCCAGGCAGCAGCAGGAGAGGGTCCAAGGCAGCAGCAGGAGAGGGTCCCAGGCAGCAGGCTCTGTGAGCAGTGGAAATGTGAGGCTCACTCTCACAGATTTATAGCCCCCTGGGCTTGTTTCTAAGGTGCAAAGCTGCAACAATTGTTTGTGTAGTTCTGACTCATTCAAAATCATGCAATGACCGCCTCCGCGGTGGCGGAGCACGCATACCGCGATTTTAAAAACTGCATCATGCCACCGCGATCGTCGCTCCCATTGGCTGTAGGCTATGCTCCATGGCGGTGATGCACCGCAGGGTCCAGGGGTGCGCTACCACGATGGTGCATCGTTCAAATTCATCCAATGACAGCCTCCGCTGTGGCGGAGCACGCATACCGTGATTTTCAAAATTGCATCATGCCACAACGATCGTCGCTCTCATTGGCTGTAGGTAATGCTCCATGGCGGTGTCGCACCGCCGGGGCCAGGCAGTAGCTACCGCGATTTGGGTGGCGGAGCATGCCCACCGCCATCTACACATGTCCATATGCCAATGGCCACCGTACTTGTGAAAGTGGTGGTGCTGGTGTCGCACCACCGGGGCCAGGCGGTAGCTACCACAATTTGGGCACATGCTATGGCAATGTCCATCATGAACATTGCATCAGTAGACAGCAGCAACCTGGTTAAGGGCACATGATAGGGCACACAATGGCATTATCACAAATGATACACAGGTTGACACACGTTATGAGTGAGGCACATTGGTCTGTGGTCCCTCCCATGTCACTTGGGCATTTGATGGTGGCTGATGCTACACAGTGTTAAGCTGGTGTGAGTAATGTCTTAGGAATCAATGTGTTGTGTGTCAGTGCTGGCCTTGGCAATGCTTGTCCCACTGTATGGTGTTGTCACTTACTTGTGCTTTCATTTTAAGCACATGCACACTAGGGACATTTTTACAGCTACTGTGATCATTGTGTTTTGGATGTGTGCGAAGTTACATACATGTATTGATGTGTGACAGGTACAGCAGATGTGAATGAGACAGTCATGATCATCTTACACACGTTGTTGGATGTTACGGTACAAGGCGTACTAATGTGTAATGTGTGTTTGTGTATGTGTGCATTCACATTGACCAATGTGTTGTTTGTGGCACTTGTGTATTGCTAATGGATAGGTGTGCCCTCAGTGTGTCTTATATGTCCACCCATGTGATATGGTGTGCACACATATCTCATTGCAGTCTTTGCTTTACCGTCATATCCTTACATGTATGTGCAGTGTCCATCTCAGGATGGTTAAAAGTGACATGTGTCCATTTACATCTCAACTAGGAGGAGGCCTAATCTCATACGTCACCTGACAGTGCTGGAGGACATGGAGGATATAGCGATCATTCGCAAGTTTCGCCTCGACAGACCGACACTGAAGACCCTTTGTGATCTGTTGGAACCCCACCTACAGCCTCGTCGCCACTACCCAACAGCATTCACACCCACATACAAAGTGATGGCAGCTCTCCACTTTTTTGCAACTGGTTCCTTCCAGGGGACTGTGGCCAGTGCTGCAGGGATGTCGCAACCCATGTTCAGCATGGCGCTGAGGGATGTACTTGCAGCCATGATGTTATTTAAGGATAGATACATACATTTCCCTAGGGGAGCAGAATTGGCAGGTGTGAAGGGTGACGTCTATCCCCTTGGGCACATCCCACATGTTGTTGGTGCCATCGATTGCACCCATGTAGGTCTGGTGCCACCACAGGCGAGTGAGCACATTTTCAGAAAACGAAAACATTATAATTCGATCAATGTGCAGGTGGTGTGCCTTGCGGACATGACCATATCACATGTGTGTGCAAGATTTCCCGGCTCTGCCCATGATTCTTACATCCTGAGGAACAGCATTGTGCCCCTGATTATGGTAAATCTGGTACCCGAGCATGCTTGGATTGTGGGTGAGTATAACTAGTGGTATGGTGTGCTGTGTGTGTGACCTGCTGCCCTCTGCCTGTGCAACATTGCAATGTGTGTTTGTCTGTCCTAGGTGACTCTGCATATCCCAGTCGGCCATGGCTGTTAAGCCCACTACGGAATCCCAGGACACCGGCTAACATCAGGTATGATGAGGCTTGTGGCAGGACCCGATGTGTCATTGAGCGGACTTTTGGCCTACTTAAATCAAGATTCCGCTGCCTTGATAGGGGAGGAGGAGCACTGGCATACTCGCCTGGGAAGGTCTGCAAGATCATTGGGGCATGCTGTATGCTGCACAACCTGGCCATTCACAAGGGGTTCCCCCTGCTCCTGGACGGTGATGAGGACCCAATACCCCTGCCTGTTCAGGGCCATGAGTCCAGTGATGAGGACAGTGGAGAGGAGGAAGGAGTTGACATGCATCAACAGCTCATCAACCGCTACTTCACTTGAAGGTGTGTAAAGATGTACGACTTGTACATTGTCTGTTGTGTTTGTTGTTGTTGTGCAGGGCTATCTGCGGATGGTACAGACAGGCGCATGTTGAGTCACCTGTGTGTAGGAAAGGTGGCATTGTCGTTCCATATGTGGAGGTATGCTGACTCTATTTGTTAACACCTGCTGCACATGGTATTGTATGCCTGTAGTCTCCTGTGTATGTTTTGTGTAGTGTTATGTCTGTGATGCCACAATGACACCAGTGACTGTTGTTCTGTTGTGTCTCCCTAGGTGCTTCAGAATAATCCTGCCCTACTTACTGTACATCATTTGGACACATCATGGACATTTTCTAATCTGTAAATATTGCACTAAAAATGATACAGCACAAGATCTGGTGCGTCAGATTTTTTATTTGCTAAGTGGACATATGAGGGGTGTGGGAATATTTACATGAAGGTGGTGAATGGGCAGTGATTTGACAGTCATGGTAGATGATATGCAAGAGTAGACACCATGTGGATGTGGTGACCCAGTCCAACAGACAAGTGCCATTGCCAAGGCAGTGTGGGAAAGGACTGTCGAAACAGTCAATGCAGTGGAGAAGAGGGTTGCCATCAGGGCTGGCTCCATGACTGGCGTGTGGCTGGTGCTTTGCCTCCGGAGACTCCCAGGCTCTTCTTTGGACTCCCCCTTGATCTTTTTGGCAGTAGGGGGCCTGCTGAATGGCCAGTGGCATCTGAGGACACGCCCCTCTCTGTTGGCGCAGGGGAGGATGGTGCACCGTCATCCTGCGGCACAACAGAAGGTGGCGGAGGTATTGGTTGTGATGCAGGCCTGTCCCTCAGCAACGACACTTGCTGGGCCATGAGGTCCACCATTTGACCAAGGCGTGTGTCGATGGACCTCATCAGCAGGATGAGCTCACATAAAAGTTTGTCTGACCGGCCACTTTGTCCCTGGACCTGTTCATATGCACCAATGGCTTTGGTGAAGTGGTCCAGGGATGGTGTGCCTACCTCCTGAGGTCTGGGGTGACCCTGGCCCTCCCACCTGCCCTGCTGCCACAGACCTGTTGCCTCGCCACGGTGGTTCCTCGCACACTCTCCCTGCCCTCCACAGTTGGTGTTGTGTCCTGGTCGTCCACTGGGACAGGGAGGACGCTGGTGGTGGTGGCCGAAGTAGCAGCGGTGGAGGCATATGCTGTGACTGCAGGGGTCTGCTGTGCAGTTGTTGGTGCAGCAGACGTGGTGGTGGGGAGGATGGGGTCCTGGGAACTGTTGGGCCTTGGCACACCAGATGGGCCGGCCAGGGGCTCATCGTCCAAACTATCCTGGGAGTCAACATCCGAGAGTCCATGTACCGGGGTGGAGACTGGCTCTGCTGGTCGTTATTGTCATCAGCAGTGAGTTCTTCATCACCTGTGGATTATATTGTGAATGTTCATTGTTGGTCTCTGTGCAAGTATTCTGTTAGCTGCATGTAATCAACTGTCTGTACACTACACAATTGAGAGATCTTCACTATTATTAGTAATGACATTACTGGCGGTAATTACATGGTGAAGAGAAACATGAATAACTGGTACATGTAACGTATCCATGCATTGCATGCAACTGCTGCTGTGTGTTGTGGTACAGGCCTCCCTACCCCAAACAGACCTCCCAGGCTAGATGGACAAAATTCGCCATTTTTACTGTCTTTTTTTCCTACTACTCAGAAGCATCTATTTTGAGCAATTTCAGGCAGGGAAATGACTCCAAACACACATTTTAGTTGAAAATGTAATAATTCACATCCAACAGGCAATTACAGTCAAAAGATTACATCATAAAAAATCATCAATACTGACCATTTTGGGAAAGTTCAACAGGTCCAGGTCTTCATTTTTCATCAGAAAATTGTTTTTTTTTAACACTACCCAAAAATGAGGCAAAATGTCAATTGGATCGTGCCATGTGTTGAATAACCACTTTTTATACCCTCACAGTGAACAAATTTGCCATTTTTACTGTCTTTTCCTCCTACTCAGAAGTATCTATCACACTCATTTTAGTTGAAAAAGTAATAATTCACATCCAACAGTCATTTAAAGTCAAAAGATTAAATATTAAAATGTCATCAATATTGACCATTTTGGGAATGTTCGACAGGTCCGGAGTCATAGGTTTTTCATCAGAAAATTGATTTTTGGGATTGTACCTAAAATTATTCAAAATGTCAATTGGATCGTGCCTCATGTTGAATACCCACTTTTTAAACCCTCACAGTGACCAAAATTGCAATTTTTACAGAGTTTTGCTCCTACTTAGAAGCTTCCATTTTGACCAATTTCAGGCACAGAAATGACTTTAAACACACTCATTTTAGTTGAAAAGATAATAACTCACATCCAACAGTCATTTACAGTCAAGAGATTAAATGTTAAAAAATCATCAATACTGACCATTTTGGGAACGTTCGACAGGTCCGGGGTGATTTTTCATAAGAAAATTGATTTTTTGGACTGTATAAAAATAATACAAAATGTCAATTGGATCTTGCTTCATGTTGAAAATTCGCTTTTTAAACCCTCCAAATGAACAAAATTACCATTTTTACAGAGTTTTTCTCCTACTCAGAAGCTTCCATTTTGACCAATTTCAGGCACAGAAATGACTTTAAACACACTTATTTGAGTTGAAACAGTAATAATTCAAATCCAACAGTCATTTACAGTCAAAAGATTAAATGATGAAATGTCATCAATATTGACCATTTTGGGAACGTTGGACAGGTCCATGGTGATTTTTCATCAGAAAATTGATTTTTTGGACTGTATAAAAATAATGCAAAATGTCAATTGGATCTTGCTTCATGTTGAATAATCGCTTTTTAAACCCTCACAGTGACCAAAATTGCCATTTTTACAGAGTTTTGCTCCTACTTAGAAGCTTCCATTTTGACCAATTTCAGGCACAGAAATGACTTTAAACCCTATTATTTTAGTTGAAAAATTAAAAATTCACATACAACAGTCATTCACAGTCAAAAGATTACTTGTTAAAAAAATCATCAATACTAACCACTTTGGGAACGTTTGACAGGTCCAGGGTCATTGTTTTTCGTCTGAAAATTGAGTTGCTGCACTGTACCAAAAATGATTCAAAATGTCAATTGGATCTTGCCTCATGTTGAATAACCACTTTTTAAACCCTCCAAATGAACAAAATTGCAATTTTTACAGACTTTTGCTCCTACTCAGAATATTCAATTTTGACCAATTTCTGGCACAGAAATGACCTTAAACACACTTATTTTAGTTGAAAAAGTAATAATTCACATACAACAGTCATTTACAGTCAAAAGATTAAATGTTAAAATTTCACCAATATTGACCATTTTGGGAACGTTGGACAGGTCCAGGGTCATCGTTTGTCATCAGAAAATTTATTTTTTGGACTGTACTAAAAATGATTCAAAATGTCAATTGTATCGTGCCTCATGTTGAATAACCACTTTTTAAACCTTCAAAGTGATGAAAATTGCCATTTTTACAGAGTTTTGCTTAGTCAGAAGCTTCAATTTTGACCAATTTCAGGCACAGAAATGTCTTTAAACACACTTATTTTAGTTGAAAAAGTAATAATTCACATCCAACAGTCATTTAAAGTCAAAAGATTAAATGTTAAAATTTCATCAATATTAACCATTTTGGGAACGTTCGACAGCTCCGGGGTGCTCGTTTTTCATCAGAAAATTGATTTTTTGGACTGTACCAAAAATGATTCAGAATATCATTTAGATCATGCCTCATGTTGAATAACGACTTTTTGAACCCTCACAGTGACCAAAATTGCCATTTTTAAAGAGTTTTGCTTACTCAAAAGCTTCAATTTTGACCAATTTCAGGCACAGAAATTACTTTAAACACACTTATTTTAGTTGAAAAAGTAATAATTCACATCCAACAGTCATTTACAGTCAAGAGATTAAATGTTAAAAAATCATCAATACTGACCATTTTGGGAACGTTCGACAGGTCCGGGGTGATTTTTCATCAGAAAATTAATTTTTTGGACTGTATAAAAATAATGCAAAATGTCAATTGGATCTTGCTTCATGTTGAATAATCGCTTTATAAACCCTCCAAATGAACAAAATTACCATTTTTACAGAGTTTTTCTCCTACTCAGAAGCTTCCATTTTGACCAATTTCAGGCAGAGAAATTACTTTAAACACACTTATTTGAGTTGAAACAGTAATAATTCAAATCCAACAGTCATTTACAGTCAAAAGATTAAATGATGAAATGTCATCAATATTGACCATTTTGGGAAAGTTCGACAGGTCCGGGGTCATCGTTTTTCATCAGAAAATTGATTTTTTGGACTGTACCAAAAATGATTCAAAATGTCAATTGGATCGTGCCTCAGGTTGAATAACCACTTTTTAAACCCTCACAGTGACCAAAATTGCCATTTTTACAGAGTTTTGCTCCTACTTAGAAGCTTCCATTTTGACCAATTTCAGGCACAGAAATGACTTTAAACCCTATTATTTTAGTTGAAAAATTAAAAATTCACATACAACAGTCATTCACAGTCAAAAGATTACTTGTTAAAAAAATCATCAATACTAACCACTTTGGGAACGTTTGACAGGTCCAGGGTCATCGTTTTTCGTCTGAAAATTGAGTTGCTGCACTGTACCAAAAATGATTCAAAATGTCAATTGGATCTTGCCTCATGTTGAATAACCACTTTTTAAACCCTCCAAATGAACAAAATTGCCATTTTTACAGACTTTTGCTCCTACTCAGAATATTCAATTTTGACCAATTTCTGGCACAGAAATGACCTTAAACACACTTATTTTAGTTGAAAAAGTAATAATTCACATACAACAGTCATTTACAGTCAAAAGATTAAATGTTAAAATTTCACCAATATTGACCATTTTGGGAACGTTCGACAGGTCCAGGGTCATCGTTTGTCATCAGAAAATTTATTTTTTGGACTGTACTAAAAATGATTAAAAATGTCAATTGTATCATGCCTCATGTTGAATAACCACTTTTTAAACCCTCAAAGTGATGAAAATTGCCATTTTTACAGAGTTTTGCTTAGTCAGAAGCTTCAATTTTGACCAATTTCAGGCACAGAAATGTCTTTAAACACACTTATTTTAGTTGAAAAAGTAATACTTCACATCCAACAGTCATTTAAAGTCAAAAGATTAAATGTTAAAATTTCATCAATATTGACCATTTTGGGAACGTTCGACAGGTCCGGAGTCATAGGTTTTTCATCAGAAAATTGAATTTTTTGGACTGTACCAAAAATGATTCAAAATGTCATTTGGATCTTGCCTTATGTTGAATAACCACTTTTCAACCCTCTAAATGAACAAAATTACCATTTTTACAGAGTTTTGCCCCTACTTAGAAGCTTCCATTTTGACCAATTTCAGGCACAGAAATTATTTTAAACACACCCATTTTAGTTGAAAAGGTAATAACTCACATCCAACAGTCATTTGAAGTCAAGAGATTAAATGGTAAAATTTCATCAAAATTGACCATTTTGGGAATGTTCGGCAGGTCCGGGGCCATCGTTTTTAATCAGAAAATTGATTTTCAGGACTGTGCCAAAAATGATTCAAAATGTCAATTGGATAGTGCCTCATGTTAAATAACCACTTTTTAAACCCTCACAGTGACCAATATTGCCATTTTTACAGAGTTTTGCTTACTCAGAAGCTTCATGGTTGACCCATTTCAGGCACAGAAATGACTTTAAACACACTTATTTTAGTTGAAAAAGTAATAATTCACATCCAACAGTCATTTAAAGTCAAAAGATTAAATGTTAAAATGTCATCAATATTGACCATTTTGAAAACGTTCAACAGGTCTGGGGTCATCGTTTTTCATCAGAAAATTGTTTTTTTGGACTGTACCAAAAATGATTCAAAATGTCCATTATATCGTGCCTCATGTTAAATAACCACTTTTTAAACCCTCACAGTGACCAAAATTGTCATTTTGACAGAGTTTTGCTTACTCAGAAGCTTTAATTTTGACCAATTTCAGGCACATAAATTACTTTAAACACACATATTTTAGTTGAAAAATTAATAATTCACATCCAACAGTCATTTAAAGGCAAAATATTGAATGTTAGAATGTCATCAATATTTACCATTTTGGGAACGTTTGACAGGTCCGGTGTCATCGTTTTTCATCGGAAAATTAATTTTTTAGACTGTGCCAAAAATGATTCAAAATGTCAATTGGATCGTGCCTCATGTTAAATAACCACTTTTTAAACCCTCACAGTGACCAAAATAGCCATTTTTACAGAGTTTTGCTTACTCAGAAGTTTAAATTTTGACCAATTTCAGGCACTGAAATTACTTTAAACACACTTATTTTAGTTGAAACAGTAATAATTAACATCCAACAGTCCTTTAAAGGCAAAAGAATAAATGTTAAAATGTCATCAATATTGACCATTTTGGGAATGTTTGACAGGTCCGGGGTCCTCGTTTTTCATCAGAAAATTTATTTTTTGAACTGTACCAAAAATGATTCAAAATGTCAATTGGGTAGTGCCTCATGTTAAATAACCACTTTTTAAACCATCACAGTGACCAAAATTGCCATTTTTACAGAGTTTTGCTTACTCAAAAGCTTCAATGTTGACCAATTTCAGGCACAGAAATGACTTTAAACACACTTTTTTTAGTTGAAGAAGTAATAATTCACATCCAACAGTCATTTACAGTCAAACGATTAAATCTTAAAATGTAATCAATATTGACAATTTTGGGAACGTTCGACAGGTCCGGGTTCATAGTTTTTCATCAGAAAATTTATTTTTTGGACTGCACTAAAAATGATTCAAAATGTCAATTGGATCGTGCCACATGTTGAATAACTACTTTTAAGCCCTCACAGTGACCAAAATTGCCATTTTTACAGAGTTTTGCTTACTCAGAAGCTTCAATTTTGACCAATTTCTGGCACAGAAATGACCTTAAACACACTTATTTTAGTTGAAAAAGTAATAATTCACATACAACAGTCATTTACAGTCAAAAGATTAAATGTTAAAATTTCACCAATATTGACCATTTTGGGAACGTTCGACAGGTCCAGGGTCATCGTTTGTCATCAGAAAATTTATTTTTTGGACTGTACTAAAAATGATTAAAAATGTCAATTGTATCATGCCTCATGTTGAATAACCACTTTTTAAACCCTCAAAGTGATGAAAATTGCCATTTTTACAGAGTTTTGCTTAGTCAGAAGCTTCAATTTTGACCAATTTCAGGCACAGAAATGTCTTTAAACACACTTATTTTAGTTGAAAAAGTAATACTTCACATCCAACAGTCATTTAAAGTCAAAAGATTAAATGTTAAAATTTCATCAATATTGACCATTTTGGGAACGTTCGACAGGTCCGGAGTCATAGGTTTTTCATCAGAAAATTGAATTTTTTGGACTGTACCAAAAATGATTCAAAATGTCATTTGGATCTTGCCTTATGTTGAATAACCACTTTTCAACCCTCTAAATGAACAAAATTACCATTTTTACAGAGTTTTGCCCCTACTTAGAAGCTTCCATTTTGACCAATTTCAGGCACAGAAATTATTTTAAACACACCCATTTTAGTTGAAAAGGTAATAACTCACATCCAACAGTCATTTGAAGTCAAGAGATTAAATGGTAAAATTTCATCAAAATTGACCATTTTGGGAATGTTCGGCAGGTCCGGGGCCATCGTTTTTAATCAGAAAATTGATTTTCAGGACTGTGCCAAAAATGATTCAAAATGTCAATTGGATAGTGCCTCATGTTAAATAACCAATTTTTAAACCCTCACAGTGACCAATATTGCCATTTTTACAGAGTTTTGCTTACTCAGAAGCTTCATGGTTGACCCATTTCAGGCACAGAAATGACTTTAAACACACTTATTTTAGTTGAAAAAGTAATAATTCACATCCAACAGTCATTTAAAGTCAAAAGATTAAATGTTAAAATGTCATCAATATTGACCATTTTGAAAACGTTCAACAGGTCTGGGGTCATCGTTTTTCATCAGAAAATTGTTTTTTTGGACTGTACCAAAAATGATTCAAAATGTCCATTATATCGTGCCTCATGTTAAATAACCACTTTTTAAACCCTCACAGTGACCAAAATTGTCATTTTGACAGAGTTTTGCTTACTCAGAAGCTTTAATTTTGACCAATTTCAGGCACAGAAATTACTTTAAACACACATATTTTAGTTGAAAAATTAATAATTCACATCCAACAGTCATTTAAAGGCAAAATATTGAATGTTAGAATTTCATCAATATTGACCATTTTGAAAACGTTCAACAGGTCTGGGGTCCTCGTTTTTCATCAGAAAATTTATTTTTTGGACTGTACCAAAAATGATTCAAAATGTCAATTGGATCGTGCCTCATGTTAAATAACCACTTTTTAAACCATCACAGTGACCAAAATTGCCATTTTTACTGAGTTTTGCTTACTCAAAAGCTTCAATGTTGACCAATTTCAGGCACAGAAATGACTTTAAACACACTTTTTTTAGTTGAAGAAGTAATAATTCACATCCAACAGTCATTTACAGTCAAACGATTAAATCTTAAAATGTAATCAATATTGACAATTTTGGGAACGTTCGACAGGTCCGGGTTCATAGTTTTTCATCAGAAAATTTATTTTTTGGACTGCACCAAAGATGATTCAAAATGTCAATTGGATCGTGCCACATGTTGAATAACTACTTTTAAGCCCTCACAGTGACCAAAATTGTCATTTTTACAGAGTTTTGCTTACTCAGAAGCTTCAATTTTGACCAATTTCAGACACAGAAATTAATTACAAATGTAACCTCCATTGCGAGTAATAGACTTTAAGTTACATTACATCACTGGGATATGTTGCTTTTAGGCTTTTTGAGTGTTTAGGTGTTTTATGTCTTGTGTGAGCAGAGTGTAGGTATGAAGGTATGCTGGGTCTATGGTCACTATTTCTAGTTCTAGGGCTCTGTCAGTGGATGTCTCTTCTGTGGATATTGATTATCAACATTATTTTCAACTAGGGATATAACTTGGGGATCATGGCTGGGGGTGGGCGTAGGCCTGGTGGTAGGGTGTCGTTCTTAAAAGGCCTTGTTGCACTCCGGCGCTGACTTACTTTTGTAGTGTTTGAAGATGTATACAATATCTTGGTGGTGGGGGGATGATTGGTTAGTATCCATGTGTGGGGATTAGAAAGTGGGATTCCTGCATGTACTTTTGTGTGGGGCGGAGGGGGTTGAGGAGTCTGCCGCTGCTGGGGTGGTTCTCGGGGATGTAGTGGGTGACTAATTTATTTGTTTAAAAGTTTGGAGGAGCGTTGCCCATTCCAAGGAAATATGGCGGCGATGCTTCTCCCGTGCATCTTCGAGTCTGATTGTGTTTTCCTCGGCTGCTCCCCATTTTATGACATCCCCTCACCAGGCTTTTATCGGGGCACACAAAATTGTGGCTCCGCACCCTTCTAATAAGTCAGCTTTACATGTATTTTTGGATAACAGTCATTATACAATACTATTCACAAGTTTGAAGATTCTAATTCATTTTCCCAAAGCGAAGTCAAACACAAGTTCTGGAAGTTTAAAACTTGATCTTTATTTAATTCTTGTTTTCATTCAGATAGCCAACGCGTTTTGTTCGTTACGGACTTATTCAGGGCTATAAACATACATAAAACAAAATATTTTTACAAATCTATAGACAATGTTTGGACATTGAACATGTTAAGCCTGATGAGCATAAAAGTGTAGATTTCATTTTGCATACAGACTACCGGGGTTGGGAAAATGAATGAGAATCTTCAAGCTTGTGAATAGTATTGTATAATGACTGTTATCCAAAAATACATGTAAAGCTGACTTATTAGAAGGGTGCGGAGCTACAATTTTGTGCATTTAACTTGAAGAGATAATGGGAATATTTCTCACCTAATCTTCCTGGGACATAGGGAATTGTGTCTCAGGCTATCGGCACCTTCGATTTGCTTCTTAAGAATTGTAGGGGACGTTAAATAGGTGCGGGAATTAGTGCTTTGATCCCCTTTTTTCTTTGGTTTTATCGGTGTACCCATAGGTGAGCCCCAGTGCAATGTGATGCTTTGTTTTGCGAGGAGCAAGGCTAATGATGCAAATCATGTTTTTATTTTTCTACCTTTCTGACACCTGAATATTCCTAGAGTGCAGGCCTCCCATGTGTTAAGGTCCGCGAGGCCTGTGGTCACTTGTAATGTGTTGTATATTTCCGACCAGTAGGGTTTTAAACTGGGGCAGGTCCAGAGCATGTGAGCAAATGTGGTGCCAGGTAGGTGGCAGTGCAGGCATTCAAATTGTGTCATAAGGTAGAATCGCTGAAGTCTCGCTTGTGTCAGATACACCCGGAGTATAATTTTTTATCAATATTTTTAAAATGCTGGTTTCGCAACACCTTGTGGTGCTCTAGGGCCTCCAGCCATTATTTGTCCTGTAGTGCGCACCTGAATTCCTCCCGTTTTAGCGGAAATCGGGTGAGCAGCGTGGCTGTGAGCTCTATGATGGATCTATAGAGCCAAGTAAAGATGTGACGTCCAGTGCCCATGTTCAGTATTGTGTGCAGTGTGGAGTGTGTCTTGGGTTCTCCCTCCGCTAGGGTCCAGGTCTTTTTACAGTCGGAAACTATTTGTCTATGTATTAGAAATTGTCCGACTGGGAGTCCGCTCCTTTCTGTCAGGCATTCAAACAAGGCAAGGTGCTTGTCCACGAACAGGGAATGTGAGTATTCTGTTCAGGCGTGACCATCTCTGGACATATAGTGGCTACGTCATCAGGGGAGCCATGCTAGTGGTAGTACTGGAGAGTAAAGTGATGTGTTGTGGGATAGGCAATGGAGCCTCTGCATGCAGGACTTAGCCGTCGACACCTGAATGGGGTGGGCTGGGTCCAGTTTGGTACCCGGTAAAAGTAGACAGTGCCCCGCTGAGATCATCAGGGGCCCTGATTCTGAACTTGATTCCTCCAAGTGAAATCCGACCCTCCGGGGTGACAACCATTGTAGTCATGCTGCAAGGAAATAGACTTCTAAGGATGGAGCGCCCAATCCACCCTGGTCCCTTGGTAGTTGTAGAGCCGCCAAGGCCACCCTTCAGCGTCCTCTCCCCCAGATCAGAGATATTAGCAAGGAGTTAAGCTCATGGAAGAATGATTGTGGGGGGATTACTGGTATGTTAGCGAAGTGATAGAGGAGGCGAGGTACCACCACCATTTTCGATAAGGCCACCCTTCTTATTTGGGCCTGGGGTAGAGAACACCAAAAGTTAATTTAAGTTCCCCTTAGTACTCTGCAATGGTTGCCCTCAAAGTGGTCCTTTCGGGGTGTGGTATAGCCTGATTCCTAGGTACTTCGGGGCATCTCCGTTCCACGCTAGTCTGACCGCCCCAACGCATATTTCTTGTGGGGGATTGTCTGGGTGGAGGGTATAGATAGTGGACTTTCCCCTGTTGACTTTCAGCCCAGATGCCTTGGCAAAGTCAACCAGTGTGGTCCAGAGGTTAGACAGGTCCATGGTGAGGTGCAATATGAAGATTAACAGGTCGTCTGCATATAGAGACACACTGTGAGTGTGGTCATCTAATGGGATGCCCCAGTGTTCTTCTCCCTCACGAAGCCTGATTGCTAGTGGCTCCATTGCAAGGATGAAGAGTAGGGGAGATAGCGGGCATCCTTGGCGTGTCCCACGGGCCCCCCAAAAAGGAGATGTAATGTTATGGCCGATCGGACCCGAGATGTAAGTCCAGTGTAGAGCAGTCTGGTGTGTGTCATGCGTTTGGGACCAACCCCCACCTGCAGCAACACTGCAAACAGATACTGCCTTGCTAGGGAAGCAGTCCTTCACCACTTCCTGGACATGGAAGAGTCTGCGGATGTTTTGGGAAGTGTTTCTTCCGGGTATGAATCCGCATTGGTCAGTGTGTATTAGATTAGGGAGCGTCCTTGTGTACCTGTCTGCTAGGATCTTGCCTAAGAATTTGAGGTCTGATGATAGCACTGTGTTTGGTCGGTATAAAGATCGTAATAGGGGGTCTCGGTCTGGTTTAGGGAAGGTCACTAGCATGGATTCATGCATGGACGTAAGGTGTTTCCCGGTTTCTAATGTTGTGTTAAAGACTGTTAAAGACTGTTACAAGTTTCCCGGCTAACTGGGATGAGAATGTGCTGTAGTATTCTAAGTGCAAGCCATCGTGGCATGAGGCTTTATTTCTGGCTGGGTTGTGGATCGTGTTTTTGATATCTGTTGATGCGACCTGTTAGTCTAAGGAGGTCTTATCTGAGGCGGCTAGTCGTGTCATGGCGATGGGGTTCAGGATCTTGTCTATGTGTTCCGCTCTATCTAGTTTCAGCTCTTTATATAGTTCCAAGTAGTATTCATGGAAGGCCTGCAGGATCTCTGTTTGTGTGTGGGTGATGATGCCATCTGACTTTGTTATGCTGGTGACTGGTTGTGAATCCGGGCTTTGCCGGACTAGCCAAGCTAGTAGGGTCCCAGCTCGGTCCCTCTGTGTGTGTGTTCTAGCTGTGTATGCTCTAAAGTTATATCTGCATAAATCCGTGCATTCTTCTGCGTATTTGGTCTTATCCTCTGTTAGCTGCGAGAGGAGTATCCTGCTGGTGTCAGGAACGTTCGATAATTGCACCAAATCTATCTTGGTCGACTGTATGGTTTGCTCTAGTGTCTTTCGCACCCCAGTAATTTTCCGGATGCAGGCATGACTACCTTGAAGGCGTACCATTCTTCTAGTCTGGATGATGTAGTGTGCGTGTTTTTGGTGAAATAGTTTTGGATGCTTTCTCTCTGTTCATGTCTGAACACGGATCTTTAAGGCAGTCCCAGGTACGCCCCCACTTGGGGATCGGTGGTAAGGGTGGGCACCATCAAAGAGTTACAACATGTGTTTGGTGATCTTAGAGTATTCTTCCCAGGTAGTCCAAGTTTTGGATCATGGGTAGAATTGTGTGTGTATATAGGAACCGATCCAGTTGCACCCGTAGATTGTGGAGAATGGAGTGGAAGGTATAGAGTTTAGTTGTCGGGTGCGTATGTCACCAGGCATCCATTAGTAACCAGTGATTCCACCATGCACGTAGGCGGGCTGTTTGCATGTGGGCATTGGAGGTTGGGATAGGGGGCGAGATCTGTCTAGAGCGAAGTCTAGTGTGCACTTGTAATCTCCTCCCAGGATCCACGGTGAGGCTATAAATTGGCCCAAGTCTCTAGATAGAGTCTCCCAGAACTTTGCTTGTTCCGAGTTGGGTGCATAGATACTGCTGATTAGCACTGGTTGGCTGTCTGGTAGGCCTTCCAGTAGTGCATACATTCCTTCTGTGTCTACTTTTCGGCGGGTCTTTAGGAAGGGAGTCTCTGGCCTGAGCCATATAGTTGCCCCTTGTGCGAACGCTGAATACGTGGTAACGCAGAAAGTGCCCTGCCGGCATTTTTTACGTTTGTCAAGTTCCCCTTAATGAGATGTGTTTCCTGTAGCAGTATTATCTGTGCTTGCTGATTGTTAATGTATGCGTGGATAGCATAGTGCTTCAGTGCATTGTGTACACCACAGGCGTTTAAAGTGAGAATTTTAATATTTGTTGTTGGCATCATGGAGGCGTGCAGATCTCGTGGGGGAGTCTGGGAGATCATGGCTGAAGACCCCCGGCAGGGAGTGGCTGCGCCTGGTGCATGACCTGAGTATGTTGCTGGGTGTAGTAGTCCTGTGTTTGAAGAAAGGTGTGGGTTTGGGATGCAGTGTGGGCTATAACCATAACTGTAACGGGTTGAAGACCCAATGCTAGGGATATGCTGCAACGACAGCACATCCAAACTGGGGTGCGTCGGCACTCTTGTGACTCTGGGGGTCTCTACATGGGGAGAGTGGGCTCTGTGGGTCTACATGCATGTCAGTAGGGGCCTTGGGAGTGAATAAGCAAGTGTCATGACCGTTAGTTGCTAATTCAAAGTTACATTGGTAATGGTGCTGAAGGAGCATTAAAGTGAAAGTCCATGTATGAGTTGTTACTTTTTCTTGCTATATTAGTGTATCAGCTGTTTGCAGAGTGACTGTTGGTAGAGTTTTTAAATTCCCATTGGAGCTACTTGAGTCGTTGGGGTATTCAGGTGTGAAGATGTGGGGGACATAGTTGTTTTCTTGTAGCATATAAGTTAGCTCACAGCTCCGCCGCTCCCTGTAGGGCCTTTCATCTTTCCGTTATTATTTGCTATAATTTGGGAGACTTCAATGGTGTATTCTGCAATTGTGGTCCT
The DNA here is from genome assembly GCF_964261635.1 of Lissotriton helveticus. Classification (NCBI taxonomy): domain Eukaryota; kingdom Metazoa; phylum Chordata; class Amphibia; order Caudata; family Salamandridae; genus Lissotriton; species Lissotriton helveticus. The sequence continues at coordinate 658,399,581 of NC_136072.1, forward strand.
GATTGGCTTTGGGGGCCCTTTGACTGCTGACGCGGGGGTCTGGATGTGCTTGTTTGATGCTATCGGGCATTTCTCAGGTTTGGGCTGACTTGCAGATTCAGTTCTAGCCAGTCCAGGGCATCCATCAGATCTGTGAAGAAAACTGTCGCCTTTTCGTGAATTATTTTGAGTCTTGCCGGGAACAGCAGAGAGTTTTGGAAATTTTTCTCACAAAGGAGTCTTTTTACTTCCAGGAATGACAATCTTCATTGCTGTGCTGCTCTGGAGTAATCAGGGAAGAGCATAACCTGCTTGTCTCCAACTGTGATGGGGCCATTTTGCCTGGTAGCTCACAGTATGGTGTCTCTGTTGCGGAAGTGGAGGAGCTTGACTGGTAGAGGCTGCGGGAGAGAACCCGGAGGTGGATGTCTTGCTGGTACGAGGTCCGCTCTCCCTATGAGAAGAAGGTGGTCAGCTCCTCTTGCGGAGTGAATTATCTGAGCAAGATTTCTGTAAACCTGATGAGATCTTTTCCCTCCACCCCTTCTGTCAGGTTCAGTATTCGGAGGTTGCTGCATCAGGAGCAGCCCTCCTAAGTCCTCTGCTTTCTCATTAAGCAGGGTAACCCTGGCCTGTAGGTCTTTTATGGAGTCTTGTTGTGTTTTTGCCAGGGGTTGCGTTAGGGAGAGGTCCTTTTCTCCATCTGCTACTTTGTCTGCAAATTTTCTATGGTCGTCTCGCAGTAGATTTAGGTTCGTGGTGAAAGTGCCAAAGCTGATTAGCGAGTGCTCAATGGCTGCCAGGACCCTATCAACATGGTGGAGTTAAGTTCGGGGTCCATGCTCTGATGGTGATTTTCAGGGGTTGGAGACTCATTTTGTGTCTGGTTGGGAGGCTGGGGCCCTGCTATTGACCGTGGTCTTCCCATGGTCATATACAGGTGGCAGATTTGCTGCTCTTGTCTTTTGCTTGGGGCCTTGGTGCCTCTGTGTTGTTCTGGTTGTGGCAGTGGTCTGGTTTGAGTGATTTCCGGTTCTTCAGTAACTATTGTTGGGCCTCTTTATCTGGCTTGGGCCGGGCGGATCATTCGCTCTAGAAGTGTTGGACGGGGGAGTCCCTTCGCTCCCTGGTTTCATGGCTGGGCGTTCTCCGATTCGCTGTTGGCCCTGTATTTACTCGTCTCCTCCTTGGCGGGAATGGGGGGTGCCTTTTGTCATTTGTTGGCGCAGGCGGATTGGGTGACACTTGCTCTCTAGCTCCTTCCTTAAACTTGATGATGATTGTTGGGTATCCTAGCATATACACATAAGAGGGACCCTGAGAAACTCGCTCTGGGGGAACATCTGACCAGGGAGAGTACAAAAAAAGGACATAAGAGGATGCATCCACAGGTTAACAAAAATTGGGCAGTAGCTCCAAGAATTAGTAAAAATCACCAACAGGGCAGTGCACATATTATATGTGAACTGATCTGTAGGTGATTTGTACTTATTCTTGGAGCCACAGCCCAATTTTTGTTAACCTGTTGTTGTATGACGTTTTAGGATCCGAGCGAAAATTACCGATTCATGCCCTTATTTAGGTATAATTCACATTGCCCTTATGTAGAGATACAAATTATACCCATATTTAGACATAACCCATCCAGTCCAAATACAGGCATGGCTACTTCCACTAGTTCCAAAAAGCTGCAACAATTTCTTTGAAAACTCGGCTTCAGCAGTCATTGACATCCCCTTACTTGAATATTGATTTGTCCTAGAAATCATGGAGTTTTCAAAGAACTACCATTCCCTTGGGGTTCTTTGATGACGTAATTATGTCCGACTTTACGTCAAACCAGGCACCTTCAAGGTATAACTATGCCTACACTTGCCCTAGCAAACACACAGTGGTTTGGAGCACCTCGACTATCTACTTGCCCGACGCAGCTCGCTACAGTAAGTGCCGAAGGAAGCCGAACCTCCAGCTAACGCACTGACCAAGAGGCTGTCTTTCTCTCACTGAGAATCCAGCTCCAGTGTTTCCAAGCTCCACTCGCGGGGTGTTGGGAAATCGAGTCCCTAGACATAGATACCAGACCTCCTTCATTCTAAAACCAAGGTACGGAGCTGATTAGACCCTAAGACAAATCTTGGTTAGATTCTTGGCTAAGAAAAACTAAACCTATGCTACACCTCACTTACTTCTTCCCTCGTACTAGACTTAGGTTAGGTACATCGGGTTAGGCGTATTTTAGAAGCACCAGTTGAGTACTTTTTTAGCCTTTGTTATTTATGTAAGTATTTATCTATGGTTTAGGAACCATACAATGCTTTTACAGTATTATTTTATAATACTCTTCTTACTGTACGCATTATACTTTGCAACCAGTATTACGATTGTAGCAGTTCACTTTACTTGCATGAGAAAGAAGACTGTTCAATAAACCCTTTTAATGAAAACGCCCGTCACTCTATCTGCACCTCTAATGAAACGAAGCATGCATGATTGACTGAGTAAAATATCTATCTATTGTTTCCACGACTCTGGAGATCAGTTTTATTCTTGGGGAAACAAAGTTGTCATGTTTATGCAGTTGTCAGAAACTAACCCCTTCTTGTTTATTCGAGAAAGTTTCTAGTGACCTCTGAGCTAGCTGGCACACTCAATTAAGTCCTACGTCAAATCGATAGGATATTTTATTCCAATGCGCAGAGCCTATTGGGAATATAGGAACAACAATACATGGCGCCCAATGTTTAGTAAGGCACTAATTTAACGCAAGATGCTAGAGTAACTCATTTGTGCTTTTCACAGAGACCCCTTTTTCCCGTAAAATACTCCAATAGACGTCTGGAGTGGGTAAAAGGATAAAATATCCGCCATTACTGAGTAGGACGTAGATCCTATGTATTAGTTTTTGGTTTGATTCAACGTTGAAGGATACAGTGTTCCAAAATGTTGTGCACCTTATCTTTGTTTCCTTGAAACTTGCTCTGCAAACTTTCAGCCAACAAAATGACTGAAAGCGGGAACGGTGGCGCTGCAGCCAACTGGGTTTAAACATTGCAGGTTTCCAAGAAACCGACGCAGATGCTATAATCATCCCGGAAAACTTAAGGAAAACCATATTCTATTCATAGATAATCTTACCTGATGCAAATGCAGTATTGCATGTGTTTCACTTCTACAAAGTAGAGGATAATCCAATGGAATACGTTCCTTTTGAGGACTTTAAAATTCCACTAACTTACCAGGAGCATCAGCTCTGGTTTAAAGGCGCCCTACAACATCAAAATCACATTATCAGGCTCAGTCCACTACGTAGACCAGGAGCAACAACACCGGTATCAGCCAGCTATACACTACATCCTGACATTGAAGAAATGTCAAGTGAAGAACTCAGTTCAAACGTCTTTATTTCGTTTTTTTATACCATAAAAGACTTCATAAACAATACATACATTATTCTTAAAATACCGAACAATATAAAAATCCACTATGTTCATTAAAACATCATCAGAGCATTAAACATTAAAACGTGATTAAATATGCTTTAAAGACGTACAGAAATACATTCATATGAAAGGTAAAAAGTATCTTCCAGTTATATGACTGATAGGTGCCTAGCTCTGATAACCCATACCCATCCTAAAAATGTTGCCACACCTATGGACAAGCATTCGGAGGTATTGGATCTTAAGGTCCAGAGTGCTTCCTTGCACCCCCTTGTCTTTATCCTTTTGCAAATGGGTTTAAGCCATTTGCGACGGGGAGCTATGTATGCTGGACAGGCAAAGAAAATACGATCTATAGATTCTTTTTGATCATTTCATCAAGGGCAATACTCTGTTAAATATCCAAGCCATTTGTGTGTATATGACCTAACTGGTAATGAGCCTATCCTAAACTGATGGTAGAGTTTCCTATCCAAACCTTTGGTGATGTTATCCCAGTAAGGCTCTAAACAGAAATCTACCTTATGGTTCAAAAACAATCCTGTCAGGTTGCAGATTGTGATGACTTGACATGTAGTTCTTTTACAGTCGCCCAATACAATAGTTTAAAATCTTGTTTTGACGGAAAAACATTGTTTCCCGGATCGGACCACTGCAAACTTAAGCCCATGTTTTGTAGTGTGGACTTCACTACCCGAAACCATGGGAGGTACCAGACCCCATAATTGATCTTAAATCCAAGATTTTGTTAACGAATAAGATCAATTCTGGTGTGGTCCAAATGCGTCGCCACAAGGTTACCATCCTATAAAATGCTAGATCTTTAATAGAATGACAGCCCATATCCAAAAGAAGCGGTAGTATTGGGGTAGATTGTGGGAGACTGACCAAACTCCGCAGAAACTTGTTTTGTATTTTGTCCAGAGGAGCAAGGTCCACAAAGCCCCATAGATCTGCACCGTAAAGGATTGCAGATCTTATTTTTGCCTTATATATTTTTATTGCTGGTGATATCCTTTTGGTGTGTGAGCTACGTTGCTCCTTTACCAGACACCCCGTTAGACGGGCAAGTTTCAGGCGCAAGGCTTCAATCTGTGGCCTCCACCGCAACCTATAGTCTAAAACCACATCCAGATATGTCATGACATTCACCTGTTCAAGGTCAATGCCATTCATACTGACATGGCTACTTCGTGGCTTATTTTTTGTTAACACCATGAATTTCGTTTTTGAAACATTAATCTCTAAATCATTAATTTTACAGAAATCCATGAACTTATTTATAGCAGACTGTAACCCCTTCTGAGTTTTTGCCAAAATCAACGTGACATCTGCAAAAATAAGCAGAGGAAATTTCCTGCCTCCTAAAACTGGGGCATCTGTAGGAGTGCCTTCAAGATACTGCACTACTTGATTTATAAATAGTAAGAATAAGGTGGGAGCAAGCACACAACCCTGCCTTACTCCGCGGGTAACCGGAAAGGACTCGGTCACCTGTCCCTGCCTGCCCCATCTTACTCTGGCAAAGTTGTTCTCATGCAGTCTTACAATTAGTTCCAGAAGTTCTGGTGGCATTCCCATTTTTCCCAATGCAACCCACATCTTTTCTCTCGGTACGAGATCGAATGCGGATTTGAGGTCCACAAACGCAGCGTATATGGTCCCCCCTCCTAAAAACACAACCTTCCAGTAGATCATAATGAATCTTAGCACTTGATCAATTGTACTCGTGCATGACCTGAAACCCGCTTGCATCGGAGATAATATGTTGTCCATGCTCATCCAAGCCTGTATTCTTGCCAGAACCATACTTGCTATGACCTTCTGAAGGGCATCTATGAGATTGATAGGGCGGTAGTTCCCTGGTAGTGATCTCCTTTTTTGAAGACCGGTAAGATCTCCGCCCCTCTCCATGAATCTGGAACCCTAGCTCCATTAGCAATGGCATTAGCTAAGATCATAATATATTGTACCCAATTAGGCTGGTCATATTTGAAAAGATCTGCCGGGATACAGTCCATTCCAGGGGCTTTGCCCACTTGGACCAATCTTAAGGCGTTCTCAGCCTCTTTAATGTCAAACGCTACTAACAAACAATGCGTTGGAGGTAAGGTTGACCGAGCTGTCTGAGCGTCACTTGGTGCCTCATACGAACCACAAAACTGTGAAGCGTAATGGGCCACTCAGTCCTGTGGCAAGACATGATTAGATGGTATTTGTGAATCCTGGGTCCCTCCCAATTTCACAACTTCCCAAAATGTTATCTGGTTTAATGACGAGCAGGCCTCATACAAGTCCTGCCAACGACGATCGTCCCACGATTGCTTCGCTTTCTTTTGGACTTTTTTATAATTTATCCTTTCTGCTCTAATATCAGATAACACCCTTGTTTTAATGGCCTTAATCAATGCACAATGGGCCTGACGGCAGGATTTATCATACCATTGCGCACCAGACAATGCTCCCCCAACTTTCCCAAAAGTGCCTGTCTTCGTAAAATGGGTTTTCAGATTATCGAACAATTGCTCATGTAAGAGGCTGATTTTGTTCCAGTGGGCCTGAGTTAGAAATCACTGTTTTGGCTCTATTAACAGAGGTTGCAACTTCATCAGATATTTTGTTAAGGGACACTGTATCTTCCAAGACCCTACAACAGCGGACTCTACTGCAATCATTAGTTAGGATAGCCTCACCTGTCATACTGTTAGGTGCTGTTGTTCTACCATACCCCCCTCAGTTTTCAGGCTTAATGTCAGCGGGTTATGGTCACTCTCAGGTCGTGTTGTGATTACCATATCATCTATCACTGGCCAAAACTCTATTTTTATTAAAAAATAATCGATCCTGATAGAGTTTATTCCATTGTCCAACGTTGCCCGCCCTGTTTTATCTGATTTCGCCCGTCCATTCGCTGCTCTTAGGCCCCAATCCAAACATAAACCTAGCCAATGTAGGGCTGCCTCAGTAACCCTTTTAATAGGATTAAGAGCAAGGGCTGATACGTTCCATAATTGGTCAACCTCTCCATAGCTGTCATCACCCTCACTAGGTAGGGGTTCAAAGGTGCTATTTAGATCCCCTGCCACTATAATAAATGTGTCCCTCCCAATTGAATCCAATAAGTGATTGATATCGTCAATAATTGCAGGACTCCGTCCACCCGGTAGACCCCTTGCGTAAATATTGATAATGATTATCGCTGCTAAGTTTTAAACCCAAGATATCCTTATTTTCGACTAACATTTCCAAAGGCATATAGCCAAGGGATTGCCTAATCCAACTTACCAGAACTATTAGTTCAACTAAAACAACTAATAAAAATAAATAGACAATTGGTTCAATATGTCATGCAGACTCTTACAGTCCAACCTCCTACAAGGATTCCACAACAAACCCCTCACCAGAGGAACACAAATAAAATTACACAACAGACTATACAATCAGTCATTGGTAAATAGCCCACAAAAAGGGAACAAATTCCATTCTGGATAGCTCAAAAAATTACTCAAACCGAAGGCAGTATTTCCTGACAGTACACCTCATGAGAAACACTGAATTTTAACAATCTGTTTACCAACGGGAATGGCACCACACCTGGAGGACTGCGACACTTGGGGTACAGTCTTTGCTGCAATGTACACAAAAACACATGGTGTTCCGTCTATGGCGGTGATACCAGACGTCCTAAAAAAGATTCAAAATGAATACGGGGCACGCCTGCTTTTAAATATTGGTATGAAATTACTGAAAGATTTCAAACAGGTCTCAGCTATAATATTAGCTAATATTAAAGGGGAAGCAGCATCATTGGCAATCCGCCAAAAAATAAGGGAAATTGATATAACTGAGCAACCATATGAACTGGCCAGAAAATTGAAAATCCTATTAAGAACTAGGTAGAGATAGTTTGGGTGGGAAACCAGTAAAACTCCAACTAACAGAAAATTCTGAAAAGGTCTTTATTAAAAACACTCTCACTACTCCTAAAAAGAAGTGGGAAAATCCTTAACAAACTTCTAATGAGAAGCGCTCTCAGTCCCGAGGAAGGTCTCCTCAAAAGGAGCCCTCTGAAATGAGGTATAACCTCAGGAACAGGGATAATTTGAGAAAACCTGATAGATATCAAGATACTGATACACATTCCTCTCGTACCTTTCAGACTTCCTCACAGAAATCGGAAAGAAGAGGATGGTCAGAACACAAGGAAGAACGTGTGAAGTCCAAAGACGATCAACACGTTCCAAACATAAGAAAACCCAATTCACCAAAAAGAAGGTAGCAGGTCTAAAAATCAGACATGCCGAGGATCTTGAGGACACAACTCAAGAACGGGGAGTGAGCCCAGACAATGCTGGATAGCGCAGCAGAAGTCACCACCAATGAGTACATTCAAGTTGAAACTGCCGACACCAGGGTTAGTGTACCCCATAAGTTATCTAAAGTAACGCTCCGGATGGAGGGGGACATCACTATTAAAATAAGAGCACTCTTTTGGGAAAAGCTCTCTAAGGGTTATGACATTCTACTAGCTGAAAAAGACTGGCCACCAAAATTTGTCAGGGAGTGCCCGCATGGTGAAGACATCATTATGCCAGCCTTCTCCAATCATATTCCAGTTCACTTAAAATACACCTATGCCAGAAAATGAGCTGTAGCCCAGGCTCCAGCACTATATAAAAATCATGTAGGATGGGATGAGGATTCCCCTCACCATAAAATCCAGTTAAAAACTCAACCTACTGCACAGAGGCAGTATCCAGTTAAGCAAGAAGCTAAAAAAGAGGTCAAGGAGATCTTAGATCAACTTGAATACCAAGGGGTGATTGAAACATGCACTTCGTCCATGAACAATCCTTTATTTCTTGTCTCCAAACCAGACAATTCATATTGTCTCGTTTTGGACTACAGACATTTAAACTCTTGTTGCAAAACTTTTGCAGTACAAAATGCACACAGTGCAGCACTGATAAATAACATTGTGCTCAAAGAATATAAAACAACATTAGATATTTCTAACTATTTCTTCTGTCAAAACATTGCACCTGAAAGCAGGAACTTGACTGCTTTCTCAATCATGGGGACACAGCGTCCCTTCTGTCGTCTTTCCCAAGGATTCAAGAATAGTCCGGGGTTATTTTCAGCCAGAGTAACAGAGGTACTACAAACGTATGATGATGAGGCATTATGTCGATGACATCTATCTAACAGATGATGACTTGGACAGGCACTTGAACAGAGTGAATACCATTATACTTGGATTCGCCTCTGAAGGGAACAAATTCAACTTTAAAAAATCAAGAATTGCCCACCTCAATGTCCTTTCTCTAGGATACGAGTTATCAAGTGAAGGCAAAGGCCTGGCAGCCAACTTTTTAGAAAAGTGTGCGCTGCTCCAACCTCCAAAAACGCTGAAAAACTTAAAGTCAATTCTAGGTTTCCTGAATTTCTGAAGAAAATACATTCTAAACTACACAGAAGGGTTAAACTTCTCTACGAATTAATCAAACCTGGTTTTAAAACAACAAATTAGACTCAATAAAACACACAGAAATTTGCGTTCAATGCAAACAGACATGTTAGCAACATCACATTTACAGACACTTGTAAACGTACGCAACCTTATAATCAGAATAATGCCAGGAAGATGCAGATTTACGTACCTAACCTTTAATGAAGGTGAAAAAGTACCAATTGCTTCAAATCACACTTGTACACACAAGCTGAAATGAAATTCACTTCAACAGAAAAAATTCTGACAGTGGTTCAAACTGCAGTAGCAAAAGAGAGAGCTCTCCCACAGGGTAAACGCATAATGGTTGTAACTCCTTTAGCTGCTTTAGAGGCAGTGACAAAAGCAAGCATTCTGAATGTTAAGGCTTTACATCCAAGATGGATAAAATGGGTTAATTCTCTTACTGCAACAGACGTTGATTATGTTTTTGACCCCTACTTGAAAACTCAAGAATTTCTACAATACAAACAAGAATGTCCTTGTCAAGCCCGCTCTGGTGTCACAGCCTTTTGCCTTCCTACCAGGTACTAAGCTGAAGAAGTTTCCCTGGTTTTATCGTTCACATTCTGGGGAAAAGATTTGCTGACATAGACTTTGTAGGAAATAGGAAAGAAACCTGATCTGCCACTGTATTGCTTTAGCTTGGAGGTTGGCGTTCTAGTCTTTTATTTTTTGAGCCGCCATTTCGTGCGCGCGCTTCCTGAGCGCTGCGCACTTCATCTGCCTTCTGAGAGGGAGCGGTCGTATTCCTGAGAGTCTCGGCTGAGGCGTCTCTAATTTCGGCTTCCGCAACCTTTTTGGTGTTCGTTTCTGAAGCGTGAAGTATTCGGAAATCTCCCCGTCATTCAGAGCAGCTGTCGGGAGTATTTTTGAGCAGTTGGTGAGTCTCCTCCGGATCTCCCAGTTCTCTCCGGAGTCGAGGTAAGAAGCCGCAGGAGCTTTGAACAGTGAAATATTGTTCCGCAAGTATCCAGATACAAACTTGAGTCACGTTGTTTGAAGTATCAGCGCAGCGGTTCAAATATCCAGATACAAGCTTGAGGCACGTTGTTTGAAGTATCAGCGCAGCAGGTTCAAATTGTATTTCTAAACTGCGCAAATTAGCTGGAACTAATACCAATTGATAAACTACGTTTTGTCAAGTCTCCAGCAGTGTTCTATACTGGGATTGTTATTGACCTTTTGAACTTGGCAGAGTTGCTCAGATAAATATATGAACTCAGTAAATTTGAGTCATTTCTGATCTGTTTTGGAAGAAGGCAAGCAGCGCAGTATCCAGTATAAGTCTTTAGCTGCCTCCTTAGAGAATACACTCACTGAATGCAGCTTATTGAAGAGTCCAGAGAATAAAAGCAATAGAGAACTACAAGTGTCATCTTCGACAGGAAAGAACTAGCAGATCATATTGGTAGTGCTTAGGGTTTTAATATATGCGCATATAGGTTATATCCTTATTCACTGTTGTGGTTTGTTTAGTTGAACTTCAACTATCTTTCTACTTCTGGATTTATTCTTCACACCACCTACACAGCGTGCATCTACTCAATTGTTTATCCAGAGAGAGGCGCATTCCGCACCCATTCCAGGTATTCATAGTATGGTAAAGACTCTAGTGAAGGTTAACCAAGACTTAAGGGAATGTATTAATGTTGTGTTACTCTTACAGGTATCCAAATCGACAACGAAGTTTTGGAAAACACCAGGGTGTGGCAGTCTCTCTGTTTGTTATGCACTTCCCCTTTCCCCCCATTCCTGAGCTCAGAGTTCTCTGGGACCAGGGGTGTTGGGGAGTTGGAAAATTCTCATCAGAAGACCCTCTCCAGATCATCCCCACAGAATACCTAAGTTCAGGTATATTCCTCTTGACAGATTGAAGTGCCCAATAACTGGTGCCTTCTGTCTGGGCGAGATGGCTGAGGGTTGGGATGTTAAGGCTTTGACCTCCATCCTGGAAAGTATGCAAGTTGAGTGAGACTCAGGAGGAGGTAAAGAAGTCCAATCTGGAGACTAGTTATTTACGGCAGAGACTAGATGAGATAGCCATTAGTCCCAGTCCAAGTTTTAAAAGATCCAAGTTTCAGAGTTTTGCACCATCTTCGTCCTCATCAGAGTTAACAACACAAGTGGTGCATGCTATGTCGCCCACTATTCCTTTGGCCCCACCCGAAAGATTCCAGGGAGATCCACATAAGGCCCAAATTTTCCTGACACAGTGCTCCTTGCACTTTTTGCGCAAACCAATTTTGTTTAAGAAGGGTCCGTCCAAAGTGGCGTTTGTTCTGTCTTACCTGAGTGGGGATGCCGCAGCGTGGTCGATGCCCTTAGTATCAACTGATGATCCGGTGCTTTACAAATTTGAAGACTTTAAAGCAGAATTTTTACGAATTTTCGACAGAAGAACCATTTCGCAGACAACGGATAATGAGTTGTTGGATTTAAAGCAGGGAAACAATGAATTGGTGGCGTACTTAGCCCAATTTAATAAACTCATTGTTGAAACCAATTGGCCAGCAGCAAAGAGAGCAGCCATTTTCTATAGAGGGCTTAAGGACGAACTTAAGGATGGTTTGGGCCAAATTCCAAGAGGCCTACCGACTTATCTGAATTAATAGACTTAGTGTTGCAAATTGAACAACGACAATTTGAAAGGCGGAGCGAATGTCGCAAGGACTCTCGGACGATTGCGCCCAGATATGACCGTGCTCGGTCGGAAGCGAGTAAGAGTAATGAAGGGAGTCTTTGTGAGGAACCCATGCAATTTGGAACAGTACGGGGCCCTCTCAGCAAGGTGGAGCGAGAAAAGAGGCGAGCTGGCAAGCTTTGTATGTATTGTGGTCAATCGGGCCATTTTGTTCGAGAATGTCCGAAGAAACCAAAGCCCTCTGCTTGGGTAAAAGATCGGCTCCACCAGTAGACGGAGTTGCTCTGGTGGGAGCGGCACAAGAGTCAGCTCCAAAATTACAGTCTTTAGCAAATACGTTACAGTCTTCAGCTCCTCATCTGATTTTGTCCAGTAAAATACAGTTTGGTGAGGCGGCTCATGAGAACATTTCTATCATGATTGATTCCGGAGCTACGGGCAACTTCTGCGACATCCAGTTTGCTAAGACGTTGGGTATTAGTTTTGAAAAGAAGTTGAGACCTGAGCCAGTTCGGGCAGTGGATGGTACCAACCTGTCTTCTGGACCTATTGTAGCAGACACTGAAGCCATCACTGAGTTTGGCCCAGGAGATCATCAGAGTGTTGTCCGATTCAATTTAATTGATGCTCCCCAGTTTCAGCTAATATTAGGATTGCCCTGGCTTACGGAGCACAATCCAAAGATTGACTGGGCCAAGCGCACTTTGGACATGACGTCTGAGTTATGTCAAGAACATTGTTTTCACCCCCTTTCTGAAATTCCTCTTCAGACCATGTCTTCCAGTTTGGCAGATCAAATTCAAATTATCTGTGCCCTGGAAGTTCCTGAGATCCCTGAAGAATATCAAGATTTGGCAGAGGTGTTTAATGAACAGGAGGCCACCTCATCGGGCCTACGATTGCCGCATTGAATTGGAACCTGGTGCCTCCCTTCCATGCAGTCGCATTTATGCACTATCTGAACCGGAGAATCTGCACTTAAAGGAGTACATTGAACAGAATCTAGCCAATGGCTTCATACGCCCATCCAAGTCCCCAGTGTCTTCTCTCTTTTTCATCCCTAAGAAGGATGGTACTTTAAGAACCTGTATTGATTACAGAGCGCTCAATTTGGTCACTAAGAAGAATCGCTATCCTTTGCCACTCATCTCAGAACTCTTGGATCAGGTTAAGGAGGCTCATATCTACACAAAATTAGACCTAAGAGGAGCGTATCATTTGGTTCGAATGGCCGAAGGGGAAGAATGGAAGACAGCGTTTCGCACAAGGCTGGGATTATTCGAATATCAGGTGATGCCCTTTGGGCTCTGCAACGCCCCGGCTGCGTTCCAGCACTTTGTTAATGATATTCTTCGCGAATTCTTGGACCGCTTTGCTGTTGTCTATATTGACGATATTTTGATTTTCTCCAACAGTCGGGAAGAACATGTGAATCATGTGCGAACCATTCTGGAACGACTTCTTGAACATCAATTATATGTGAAGCTGGAAAAGTGTGTTTTCCATTCGTCCAAAGTAGAGTTTTTAGGCTTCATTCTTTCTCCAGATGGTGTGTCAATGGATGACACCAAACTTCAAGCAATTAAGAATTGGCCAGCTCCTCGATCTGTAAAAGAGATACAAAGTTTTTTAGGGTTTGCCAATTTCTACAGACGGTTCATACACAATTTTTCGAGCAAAGTGAGTCCCATAACTAGATTGCTGCGAAAAAATGAAAAGTTCGTCTGGGAACCTGTTACTGAGGAGGCTTTTCAATTGTTGAAAGAGGCTTTCACCACAGCACCTGTGCTTCAGCATCCAGACTTGAATGAACCTTTTTATGTGGAGGCTGATGCTTCGAATTTAGCAATAGGAGGAATCCTGTCTCAGAGACAAAAGAGCACTGGCCAGTTGCATTCGGTTGCCTACCATTCTCGTAAATTAACTCCAGCAGAAATAAATTACTCAATTGCCGACAAGGAACTATTGGCAGTTAAGGACACATTCCAGGTCAGGCGGCATTATTTACTTGGAGCCAGGCATACAATCACAGTCTTCACTGATCATAGAAATCTGCAATTTCTGAAGTCTGCTCGAACTTTATCCCCTCGTCAACTAAGGTGGTCTCTCTTCTTTGCAGACTATGACTTTGTTCTAACTTATAAACCAGGAGCAGCTAATGCTAAAGCGGATGCCTTATCTCGGTTGGAGTTAGGAAGTGAAGCTGAGCACCAGGTGGAGCGTTTTATCATTCCTGAAGAAAAGATTGTAGCTACTGCTGTGGAAGATGATTTGGGCAACAGAATTTGTGTAGAGTTCGCTCAAGAGAAGTTTGAAAATTGGGATAAGGAAGGCCCAGATCGAGTGATAAAGGAAGGAAAACCCTTTCAATCCAGAAAGATATTTGTTCCAAGTGAAGAAATCAGAGTGGAAATCATACAGCAGTTTCATGATCATTTATTGGCAGGACATAAGGGTGTTGCTAAGACCTTGGAGTTGGTAAAGAGGGAGTTCACCTGGCCGGGCATGGAAGCTCAGGTGAGGCAGTACGTAGCCACTTGTGAGCAAATTGTCAAAGGAAAAAACATTAGACAGCTCCCACAGGGTTTACTTCAGCCGTTGCCGGTGGCCCCTTCTCCTTGGCACACCATATCAATGGATTTTATTGTAGACTTACCTTCCAGTCAGCGTAGTACTGTAATATGGGTGGTGGTAGATCAGTTCACAAAGATGAGCCACTTCATTCCTTTAAAGGGCCTCCCAACTGCACCTCAGCTAGCCAATTTGTTTGTTCAGCATGTGGTTAGGCTTCACGGAATTCCCAAGATTGTGATCTCGGATCGCGGTCCGCAATTCGTGTCTCGCTTTTGGAGATCCTTCTTGAAGGGTATTGGAGTGGATTCTCGTCTGTCCACCAGTTTCCATCCAGAAACGGATGGACAGACCGAGCGTGTAAATCAGGACTTGGAGCAATATCTCCGTTTGTATCTAATGGATCGGGAAGGCGAGTGGCCATCCTTATTTAGTACTGCGGAGTTTGCTTACAATAATTCTGTTCACTCGGCCACAGGCTTCTCTCCCTTGTTTTTAAATTCTGGAAGGCATCCGAATATGATGGTGGGGAACATTGAGGTTGAGGTTCCAGCAGCCCAAGAGGTTATTTTAAAGTTACAACAATCCTATCAGTTGGCTTTTTCCAACCTTTCTAAGGCTAAGGAGAGTTACAAGAGGTTAGCAGATCATAAGAGAAGGGAAAGTCCTCAGTTTGAATCTGGAGATTTGGTTTGGATTTCCACCAAACACATGAGATTGCGTGGAAATAGAAAGTTCCAACCGAGGTTTGTGGGCCCTTTTCCAGTTGAAAAAATGGTAAACCCCGTCAGTGTGAGAGTCACTCTTCCAAGGTCCATGAAGATCCATCCTACCTTTCACGTCTCCCTGGTGAGAAAAAGTCCGCCTCATCTAAGGCAGGAAACCCCCCCCCCCAGCTCCTGTTCAAGTTCTGTCCTCTGAGGAGTTTGAGGTCAAAAGAATCTTAGACTCCAAGTTGAAGAGAGGTAGATTGTTCTATTTGGTGGACTGGAAAGGTTATGGGCCGGAGGAGAGATCTTGGGAGCCTAGTTGTAATGTACACGCCCCCAGGCTAGTTGCTGCATTTCACAAAACCTTCCCACAGAAACCTGGAGAGGGGGCTTTGGTGGGGGGTACTGTCAAGCCCGCTATGGTGTCACAGCCTTTTGCCTTCCTACCAGGTACTAAGCTGAAGAAGTTTCCCTGGTTTTATCGTTCACATTCTGGGGGAAAGATTCGCTGACATAGACTTTGTAGGAAATAGGAAAGAAACCTGATCTGCCACTGTATTGCTTTAGCTTGGAGGTTGGCGTTCTAGTCTTTTATTTTTTGAGCCGCCATTTGGTGCACGCGCTTCCTGAGCGCTGCGCACTTCAACTGCCTTCTGAGAGGGAGCGGTCGTATTCCTGAGAGTCTCGTCTGAGGCGTCTCTAATTTCGGCTTCCGCAACCTTTTTGGTGTTCGTTTCTGAAGCGTGAAGTATTCGGAAATCTCCCCGTCATTCAGAGCAGCTGTCGGAAGTATTTTTGAGCAGTTGGTGAGTCTCCTCCGGATTTCCCAGTTCTCTCCGGAGTCGAGGTAAGAAGCCGCAGGAGCTTTGAACAGTGAAATATTGTTCCGCAAGTATCCAGATACAAACTTGAGTCACGTTGTTTGAAGTATCAGCGCAGCAGGTTCAAATATCCAGATACAAGCTTGAGTCACGTTGTTTGAAGTATCAGCGCAGCAGGTTCAAATTGTATTTTTAAACTGCGCAAGTTAGCTGGAACTAATACCAATTGATAAACTACGTTTTGTCAAGTCTCCAGCAGTGTTCTATACTGGGATTGTTATTGACCTTTTGAACTTGGCAGAGTTGCTCAGATAAATATATGAACTCAGTAAATTCGAGTAATTTCTGATCTGTTTTGGAAGAAGGCAAGCAGCGCAGTATCCAGTATAAGTCTTTTGCTGCCTCCTTAGAGAATACACTCACTGAATGCAGCTTATTGAAGAGTCCAGAGAATAAAAGCAATAGAGAACTACAAGTGTCATCTTCGACAGGAAAGAACTAGCAGATCATATTGGTAGTGCTTAGGGTTATAATATATGCGCATATAGGTTATATCCTTATTCACTGTTGTGGTTTGTTTAGTTGAACTTCAACTATCTTTCTACTTCTGGATTTATTCTTCACACCACCTACACAGCGTGCATCTACTCAATTGTTTATCCAGAGAGAGGCGCATTCCGCACCCATTCCAGGTATTCATAGTATGGTAAAGACTCTAGTGAAGATTAACCAAGACTTAAGGGAATGTATTAATGTTGTGTTACTCTTACAGGTAGCCAAATCGACAACGAAGTTTTGGAAGACACCAGGGTGTGGCAGTCTCTCTGTTTGTTATCCACTTCCCCTTTCCCCCTTTCCCCCTCATTCCTGAGCTCAGAGTTCTCTGGGACCAGGGGTGTTGGGGAGTTGGGAAATTCTCATCAGAAGACCCTCTCCAGATCGTCCCCACAGAATACCGAAGTTCAGGTATAGTCCTCTTGACAGTCCTCTGCCCACTGAAATTCTGCCACTAGAACAGTACAAATGTATAATTCATACAAACGGATCAGCACAACCCGCAATTGGGGATAAACAAGCTTATAGTGCTGTGTAAATTCCGACCTATGGTCACAAAAACACAATCTCTCGGAGACTGTACAGCTACTACAGCTTTCAAGATGGCGCTTGAAAATACCGATCGCGAATTTCCCACACTCATAGTGTGCGATTCATATTACTGTGTGCAATCTTACAATGAATGCTTGCAGAACTGGGTTCAAAATGGTTTCAAAGATGGAAAAGGTGGCAAAATCAAGCATAAGTTGCTTTGGGAACAAGTAGTTCAATTACAGAAAGAACTACAAAAGACTCACGTGATCCATACACTGAGCATCAGCGTGATGCGTTCACATTGCTGGGAATTCAATGGCTGATGAAGCCGTGAAGGCAGCTGTGCAACGGCTTCCGTAGCTGCAATCACTCGTTCAAAAACAAACATAAACAGCGAAATAATGCAGGCTGTCACCGCTTCCAATAAAGACAGCGGTAAACGTTACCAAAAGGCTTTCCACTCAAGTACTCATACGTAACTGATGTAAATAATGTTCTTTTGACTCAAATCCCTGGAGTGGGGGATAGAGTAATTCCAAACATGGAACATAGATTAGGACTAATCTTAGCAGCACAAGAAGGTCTTGCCTCTGCACACGTACGTGTTTCCGCCACAGTGTCAAATATTAAAGCAAAGATACTGGTTGCCGCACATGAGGAAACAAACCAGAAATGATGGGGTCCGTTAGGATCGCGGATGGATAACTACCACCATGCAGACGGTGGCGATCCGTCCTTCATCCCTGCCCGTCCGCCACCTTTTTTCCCCCCGCCATCGTAATATGGCGGGGGGAAAAAAGGTGGGACCGTGGTGGAGGGGAAGACGGTATGCCGCTTTACCACTGCAGTCGTCTTGCGACCACGGCGGAAAAGGCCTGATATGGTGGCGGTGTCTATCAGACACCTCCAGCCATATTAGGATGGCCTGTGAGGAATGCCTTTCCGTGGCAGCATATGGTCTTTGCTTTGGGGGCCGTTGCGGGCCCCCAGGGTGAAGGGGTGGTGGGGGTGCACATGGGGGGTACCTATGGTACCCCCCAGCTTTTTAATGTACACCATGACAGGCACCCCGCGGTGCCTGCCATGTTGTGCATTGAAATGTACAATGTGCATTTTTTGTATCGCGGCAGCCGGTGCTTCAAGCACCATCCTCCGCAATGTAAAAAATGCGGGATGCACTCGCCACTGTGGCGGATGCATCCTAAACGGGGGCACGGTTCCTCCGCCCTTGTGGCGGACAGTACCGGTCCTCGACAGGATGGCGGACGGACTTTGTCCGTCCGCCATCCTAATGTACCTCTATGTTTTGGAATGTGAAAGCTGCCAAAAAATGAAGGTTTCAACAGTGAAACGCATGGCGCAGATGCCCCTTTTAATTTCAGATAAACCATTAGCATGTGTTTACCTGGACCACTGTGGTCCCTTACAGAGGGATGGTAACTATAAATATATCCTGATCGCAGTGAATTCATGCTCACGATTCATTTGGATGTGGCCTCAGCGCTCGGCTGATGCCCGAACTGTTATAAAAGATTTGTGAGTCTTCATCGGCACATACGCAGTCGGCACGCTACATTCTGACCAGGGTCCTGCGTTTAGCACCAAAGCTTACAAGGAGGCCATGGCCAATCTGGGCAATGCATTGCGGTATTAGAGTCCATTCCATCCTGAGGAAAACTTGGTAGTGGAAAGGGAAAACCGGGACATAAAGCAATCTATAACAGCTAGGGTATTAGGCTCGGGTGACGGGTGGGTCAAACATCTAATAAGTGTCCAACGTAGTTTAAATAATCTGCCAAGAAATTCTCTGGGTGGAATCACTCCATATGAAATCCTCTTTGGTACTAGAATGCTTGTCCAGGATCTTGATCGTCACACTTCAGGAGTGGAACAAAAACCCTTTGATATCAAAGTCCGTTTGGCTGTTTTGCAGGACTTAAACGAGAAAAGGAGAAGTCAAAGCAACACAATACAGAAGCCAACGACCACTGAAGGAGAACCACCGATCCAAGCAAGGCCTGTCTGGATTCCAAAGATTGGGGATCTAGTCAGAGAAAAGATCACGAATAAGATGGAATTTGGGCCTTTTTACAGAGAACCAGTACTTGAACTAGCAATCCACGGATCAAGAACCGTGTTACTGCTGCACCTTGCTGGAAGAAAAGAGAACAGGTCCGTATCCATTGACCGGGTCAAACCACATCATGTGGCCGATAATAAGTAGTAGGCCCAGTGGACTACAAAGATGTAGCAGAAGACCAAATCTTGCTACGGTCTAAGAGGTTCAGACTGGGAGACTAATATCATTTGAAGACTCTGCAGCACAAAATAAAGGACTAAGCAATAAAGCAATGGAACTTGTGTTTTTTGAGACCCGAATAACAGTTCATCAAGAAACACCTTTCTACAATGATGTAGCATCTGAATATACTAACATGACAAAGGATCAGGTAGCCCCAGTGATTTCCAAACATCCTGATGCAATTCCTACAATTGACAGAACTGCCTCTGGCTATTTCATCAACTTTGATACGTTTTCTGAGGATCCCAGTGAAACTGAAATGACGGCAGTAAATAAAACATTTAAAGATCAAGTAACAGAACTTTTTCAGCAACTTGAAAAAACTTCTCTAATTTCACCATGGTTTGAATGGATTGTGCTAAGGGTACTTTTTCTACTACTTTGGCTAATCATGGTATTAACTTTGAGAATGCTGATAAATGGAAGATATAGTAAAATGGACACAGCAAGTAAGAACATCAACTTGCCCCTGAAGCCACACAAATCATCTCATCGTGAACAAAGAAACTTGACATCAGTAAACATCACAGCCGTCCCTATACCTGGTGGTATAGCATGGGATAGTACTGATTATGACATCTATGGTCCGGCAGAGCTGTTGAAGATTCCACATCAGTTTAAGGTTTCCTTGAGTGACTTTGTTTCACACAGCACGTTTTCTGATGATTGGGACTTTGGGACTGTTAATAATATGATGTCAGATTTAGAGATGTCTGCAAAATTCACAAAATATGAATACTTAGAAGGTTCATCAGATTATGCACAAATGTATTGTTATAATCATTATGGTCACCATTATTTGCACAAATCTGCAAACCCTAGAAATGTTTATACTTTCAATCAATGGGAACATTGTCCAATGCCAACAAAAGGTAGCTCAAAAACATTTTATGAAAAATTTCCATACTTCTCAGGTTTTAATGTCTCAAATCCAGAAACATTTTACTTTAGAAATGTTAATAAGACAGGAATGAAAAGTATGTTAAAAAATACAAAGCAAATTTATTCAGCAGACTTTTATGCCCAGCTGTCCTCATTAGCTTTTGACTTTTGGAGTGACAATATAGAAACAAAAAGGGTCTGGGGATCTAAAGACGGGCAGGTGCAGGGAATAGAAGCTTTATTTTGAGCCTGCTTTATCCCTGAACAAATAATGTTTTTGAATGACACTGTGCAACAGACATCCTGTCTTGGCCTGGCCATGATAAAATATTTGAACAAACTGTCCATACCTACACCTACACCTGATAGTAAAAACACTTCAGAGGGAGGGGTCGATGCAAAAACTATTTTATTAAAAAACAGAACTTATCCTGATTGGAAGAAATGGTTAATCTGGCCCACAGACACACATAACTGTCAAGATATATTCCGGAACAAGACACAAGGGTTTACAGTAACTAGGGCAGATACAAGATATGTCCAGAGACAACATCCAGGGATAGTAATAACATACAGTGTAGGAAAACTGTGCCTTGAGTGGCTACAAAAATCTACCCTTACAGAGGTTCAACAACACTTATCTTTGCTTAAAGATGTTGTTGATTTAAGGGACTTCTTACAACGTCCAGCAAAACAACGTCATAAACGTTTCATATACGAAGGTACATATGCCACTTATAATGAAGCTTGGAAAGCGACACAGGCAGAGACTGCAGAAAGAATATGATAAATTGATCATATTCATTTAGAGAAAGCACTCTCTGTAGTTGACAATGGGTTAACGACCCTGTCATCCAGAATGTATTCTTTGGACAGCGTAGTATCCTCTGGCATAGACATAATGGAAAAGGACTTGCTCATGCTACAGCATGGACAGTCCCAATTACGTTCTATAATGCTTTTAGGCTGGACGTTACAAAATCTTTGTTCTGGATACGTGCCATGGCGTCTAATCAACACCACGTCATTGTTTTCTGTATTTAACCTTACAGATAAACAAATCAGTTTGGCACAGAGAGGAGCAGACTATCCTGTGCTGAGCCTTGAAAAACTGGAAAGATTACCATTAACTGTTTCGGAAAAACCTGCGACAGAATGGCTATTACACTGGATAGTCACTCTTCCTGTCACAATTTTTAATTTTCAATACTGTTTGAAACATATACCAGTTGCCGTATATGAAAGGTTGGGTAAGGAATACATAAAGTCAACCTGGGAATTACCATACACACACAGATGTTGGAGTGGGGGAAAAGAGGTATTTCTTAGTGGTACACAATCTAAAAGCGCACTAAGCAGTACACTTTTATGCCAGGGTATTAATTTACATGGAGCCTGTGAAGATTCTTCAAACAATTTATCCTGCCACCTGCAAGGTTCTCCAGCAGCAGTTATAGATCCAATTTTTAGGCAGCTTTCTAGCGGAAGCTATGTAATGTTGAATGATCACAGCTGCTGACTCATTACGGAGCTCCACGCCTCCGTGTGAGCACCTGGGATTCCGGCTCCCGGCTCCTCCCCCCATGCGGCTGATGGCGGCGGCAGGTAGCTGGCATTTCTGCTGCCTCCTGCTTTCCTGCTGACATCGGTGATTTCCCCTGTATATCTCTTGGATTTTGTTGCCGCTTTTGCACTCTTTGGGCTCTTCCCGAGTGGCGCTCGTTTTCCTTTCCTTCCGTGGTACGATGCCACGTGCTCACAGAAAGGAACCGAGAAGAGAGAGAACGCTGAGCTGAGCGGAGCGTAAGGAGAGGCCAACCCGCGCAGCGCTCCTACGGAGGCGACCTTGCCAAAATTCCAGCCTGGATTCTGTTGGCTTTCCATTCCTGCACTGTATTGGCAAATTTCACAGCTTCACAGCTTCTTCAACTAAGCTGACTTCCAGTACCTATAATAACTATTCGGACTTTCCTGGATCCTTTCTTCACAACAGCGCTAAAAGCGGGTGAATTTATCAGCGAATCAAAGGGGCAGACACTGTTGACTGCTGAGACGCTTTTTGAAATTAGCTAAAAGCTATTAAAGGAGTAAATAGAAGAATAGCGATAGCGCTAGCCGCAAGAAAGAGGGGAAAATAAAAAAAGAGGAACATTTCGAGGGTGACTGCACAGTAAGATCGCCCCCAAGGAAGGTTCGGATATTAGAATATGGCAAAACATCTCAATACACGGAAGGCTAAAGTTCTCCGGCTATAAGCTAGGGAAGCAGAGAATGTGGCCAAACGGCTTGATAAAAGCGATAATATTGATGGCAAGGATGAAGACTCCTTTGAGAGTTCAGATGAGGGGTCTCTTGCGGAACAGCTTAAACGAACAGGTCCGGAAGAAGGGGCAGGGCAGGCGCAGGTAGATTTGGAGGCCTCCCAGACCATTTTAACTGCCCATTCCTCTCAAGAAGGTTTAAATACAGAGAAGACCGCAGAGTAGCAGGTCATGACTCCAGCTAAGTCATTTGCCCAGCTGAAGGGTCCAAAACCCTTTCCTCTGTTCGATAAAAAGCCAACCATGTCCCCCATTGGAAACACTACTCCTCCGGCTGTCCTCTCCACAATAAGCACTGCCTCAGAGTCACATATCGTGACCGTGTTCACAGGGAACTCAGGTCCGGCGCTTATACCTCAAGAGAAAAAAGTTTCTGCATCTTTAGTTCAACAAGGTGATGAGGTGGCAATTGCAATTTCGCCACAAACCGAAATTCAATCCTCGCTTCCTCCCGATCCATTCAGCCCCATTTTAGATTTAAATACTGAGATTACGGGGGAAACCCAGATGTCTGTGAAAGACATGTTGAATCTTATTCTCGACGAGCTACGTGAGATGAAGAGGTTCCAAAAATCAGAACTGGCCTCAATCCACCAAAGACTGGATAAGATTGAAGATTTAGTTTCTACCTTTCCAGTTCGTCACCAAGTAGCCGAGACAAGAATTTCGAATTTAGAGGATCAGATGACTGTGAATAAAAAAGACGTTGAACTGATCTCTAAGACCACGCGGACACTAGTAACGAAATTGGATGATTTAGAAAACTTAATCGTAGATCTAACCTTCGTATAGTGGGGGTTCCAGAAGGAATAGAGGGGTCCAACACAATGCAATGGGTCACCTCTTTTTTTAAACAAAAAGTGATTCCTAAGTATGAGGGCGATTTAACAATTACCAGAGCTCACTGAGTTCCGGCTCATCCGTTTGCAAATTCCACCCTCCCTCGCACAATTCTATTACATTTTGCGGATGTACAGATTAAAGAATCTATTCTTTCTGCGGCTATCCAGCAAAGACAATTCTCTGTTAACAAGACTGCCAAATGCCGAATTGTCTCTGACATGTCCACGGCTGCTGCACGCAGAAGGAAAGAATTTGTCAAAATCTTACACTTATTTAAAGCTAAGGGGGCCCAAGCTACAATTGCCCAGCAGTCTAAGCTGAAAGTGCTGGTCAAGGGCAGATTCTATATGTTGTCGGACATTGATGAACCACAATACTTGCTTAAGGAGATCACCCATGGTCAAAAGAGCTAGAAAATTTGTTGGTTCTGATTTCACTTTTGAGTTGATATTGTTAGCACTGCGATTATGTTCTTTTGTCATTGAACGGTGAGGGGGGAAGGGGAAGGGGTGGGATAAGGGGTCCTCAGGGCTAAGGGTTAAGGGGTGTAATAACAGGACACCATAATGTTAGGGGGTAGGCTACAGTGGCCAGCGTGGGGGGATGGGAGGTAGGCCACTGGTTGCAGGGTCTGAGGTTTGGGGTGGGGGGAAATGAACAGAAAAATGAAGCTCATGGTGTCAGTTGCTCAGTCTGCTTATGCATAAAGCTCTGGTTTTCTACAATATGCCAAAAGAGAGGGTTGTATGAACGGATATTGTCTAATTATGGTTTAATTTTGAGATGTCTAGTAAGGCAGGATTGAATGTAATTTCCTTTAATGTAAACGGGTTAAATAATAAGAAAAAAAGGCTGGCAGTGGAAACCTGGATTAAGGACGAAAACCCCTCTGTAATACTTTTACAGGAGACACATATTTCTTCTTCTAAGATTGAAGAATTCCTAATGTTTAAATCCTGGGCTTCCTATCGAGGTTTTTCCTCATTTACTGAATCACAGCGTGGGGTGGCGATATTCTTAAACAGGAACATACACGCTGAAATGATTCAATCAGGAGAAGGTGGCTCAGGACGTTGGTGCTGGGCAAGATGCAAAATACGAAACAGACAAAGACCAATCACCTTCGCTAGTTTTTATGCACTGCTTGATGACAATTTCAGCGTGTATGAAGAGCTGTTTCAATCTTTATTGATGGTGGCAGGAGATATTGTTATAGGAGGGGACTGTAATGTTATTATGGATTCTAAGCTGGACTCAACTACACATTCAAGAAAGCAGCTCAAACCAAAAACATTGAAAACTATTGCTAACTATAAAGTCACCCTTGATCTTTGCGACCCATGGCGCACACAAAACCCACTTAAAAAAGAATATACTTGCTGGTCAGGGAGATTTAAGTCTTCCTCACGGATTGACTTCTTTCTCACCTCTAGATATTTGAATTTCTATCATCAAAGGATTGTGCATAATGGGTTTTGTGATCATGCCCTGCTTGCCATTGAATTTGTTTTAGGAGAAAATCTAAGAACTCCAAAACGTTTGGTGTTTAATAAAACATATTTGAATGACGAGATATGGGTCGAATCACTAAAATCAGAGATAAAAGAATTTCTCTCTCGCAATCTTGACACAGCCCCACTTAACATCGTGTGGGATTCTCTAAAGGCTTTTATCAGGGGGATAGTTATAGGGAGGGATGCGGCTGCCTTGACTGCTGCTAGATCCATTAATCTAATCCGTGGTTTAAACTGTCCAATAACGCATTAGTTTATAGCAGATTCGGAGGGGATAGGGAAAATAATGCTTACTCACTATAGCAGTGTTTACAGTCAGCATCATAAAATAGATCAACAAAAGTTAAATGATTTTTTAGGGAAGCATGCATTGCCTTCCCTTTCCTCAACCGAACAATTAGTTATGGCGAGTCCCTATTCCGCGGAAGAACTGGAGCTGGTTGTGAAAGATCTTCCGAATGGTAAGGCCTGTGGCCCAGATGGGCTTCCTGCCGAGTTCTTTAAAGTTTTTTTTGTGTGCTTTTTCTGATTTTTTCTTGCATCTACTTAACTGGATGCTGGGAGGAGGTCCAATTTCAGGATCTTTCCGAGAGGGCACGGTGGTTAGTCTTTTGAAGAGGGGTAAAGATGCTAAAGATCCTAATTCATATCGGCCAATCACTCTATTAAATTCCGATTATAAAATAGCTAAAAAATTATTGTCAATTCGTTTTAATCACATTTCATCTAATCTGATTAAGTATGGGCGCAAAATCCGTTCCGCTCGCGGATTTTCAGCAAATTCGCAATCCTCGAATTCCCGCGAATTTGCCGAAAATCCGCAAATCCGCGAGCGGAATGGATCCAGGGGGCAAAAGTTCAAGCTTCAAGCTTGTAACTATTTTAGAATGGCGCCGGCAAGCTGCCAGCGCCATTCTAAAATAGTTATTAAGTTAAGCTTCAACAGGAAGCACTAATAGAAGCAGGTGCTCGAGTTTAACTGAATTCGAGCACCTGCTTTATTTTATCTATTAGTGCTTCCTGATGAAGCTAACTTAGTAACTATTTTAGAATGGCGCTGGCAGCTTGCCGGCGCCATTCTAAAATAAAACAGGAGAGGGGCAGAGGGCAGAAGGGCACAACAACGAGTGTGGCAGAGGGCAGAAGGGCACAACAACGAGTGGGGCAGAGGGCAGAAGGGCAAAAAAAACAGTGGGGCAGAGGGCAGAATGGCACAACAACGAGTGGGGCAGAGGGCAGAAGGGCACAACAACGAGTGGGGCAGAGGGCAAAATGGCACAACGAGTGGGGCAGAGGGCAGAATGGCACAACAACGAGTGGGCAGAGGGCAGAAGGGCACAACAACAAGTGGGGCAGAGGGCAAAATGGCACAACAACGAGTGGGGCAGAGGGCAGAATGGCACAACAACGAGTGGGGCAGAGGGCAGAAGGGCACAACAAGGAGTGGGGCAGAGGGCAGAAGGGCAGAACAACGAGTGGGGCAGAGGGCAGAAGGGCACAACAACAAGTGGGGCAGAGGGAAGATTGGCACAACAAGGAGTGGGGCAGAGGGCAGAAGGGCACAACAAAGAGTGGGGCAGAGGGCAGAATGCCTCAAAAACGAGTGGGGCAGAGGACAGAAGGGCACAAAAACGAGTGGGGCAGAGGGCAGAATGGCACAAAAACAAGTGGGGCAGAGGGCAGAAGGGCACAACAACGAGCGGTCTCGCACAAAAAAAACCCCGCGAACATGCAAAGCGCCCCGCTAACACGCAAAAATTAAAAAATCTGCAAATTCGCACAAATTCGTGAATTTTGCGGATCGCGAATTCGCAAATCCGCAAATTCGCAGATCGTGAATTCGCAAAATTCGCCCATACTTAAATCTGATACACCCTGACCAAAATGGATTAATTGCAGGTAGGCGATTGATAACGAATACGCAATATTTGGTTGAAGCCTTAGATTACTTTGAGACACAGGGGATTCCAGCATTAATTCTGTTATTAGATGCGGGAAAAGCCTTTGATTCGGTGGTTTGGGAGACACTATTTATTATTCTACAATATTTTGGCATTCCGGACAAAATTATTAATTTAATTTGTAATCTCTATACCGGCGCCAAAGCCAATGTCATCATAAATACGGTATTGGCAGGATCAGTTTTAGTTAAGCGGGGCACACGGAAAGGCTGCCCATTATCACCTGTTCTTTTTGCATTTTTTATTGAGCCCCTCGCAGTTGCAATTCGGAATACTGCTGATATCCCTCCTCCTATTCCATCATGGCTAAGATCAAGCTTTACGCTGATGATATTATGCTGTTAATCAAACCCAATCTAAATTCACAAGCCCGTGTTTTTCAGCTCTTTGAAGAATTCGAGGCCTTGGCGTGATACCGAATTAATGAAAGGAAAACAGAAATTCTGGTATGTGGAGGTAGGGATCCAGAATTGCACCCTGACATTAGTCGTTGCATTAACAACAAACTGAAAAGATATCTAGGGTTCTTTTTTTCATCCCATGTCAAAGATTTGTTTAATCTTAACTTCGATCCCCTTTTTCAAAAAATGCGCATAATGTTTTCTAGGTGGAATACATTGCCATTGTCGATCCTTGGCAGAGCTGCTCTGATAAAAATGTCTATTCCCCCTCTATTTAATTTTCTGTTTTCCACTATCCCCTGTTTTTCTACCAAGTATATTCTTCGCCAAAGTTGAATCCATGTTTACCAGTTTTATTTGGGCAAAAAAAACACCACGAATCGCAATAAGCACTTTGTTTCACGAAGTGGACCAAGGAGGTCTCTCCTTACCGAATCTTATGGATTACTATTATGCCTACTTTGCTCAGTATCTATCAAGGTTTAAGAATCAAGCCCCAAATCAAAATGTATTTATTACCTTCTTCTTTGATTTAATCTGTTATGAAAATCCGATTCCCTCCCCGTTGCAGGTTTTTAAATCTCCAAAACTCGTCCGCTATAAGATACTTCTATGGTTTCTTAAGAAACGTACTGCCATGCTTAAGAGTTATTCTCTCCCCCCCTTTAATCCAACAACTTTGTTGCCTAACTTAGTTTCATTTTTGGGAATTAAGATAGGATCAGAGATGGTTCAGAATTGGATCGGAGGAAGGTTTAGTAAAGTGACAGATTTTCTAAAAGATGGAAAGTGGATATCTCCGACAGAAATGGCCCAGTTAGTTCAGGGAAATTTTTTATTGGTAGGATCTTACATAATATTATATAAAACCTTTGAGCATTTGGACCCCACACAGTTTACCTAGCCATCTCCGCTGGTTAATGATCTTTTTGTCAATGCTGTGTCAAAGAAACCGGGGGATTGGAAACGTTGTATAGCTCAGAGTAGGGGGGTTGAGCTAGGCCCTAAAGCAGTTAAAAAATGGCGGGAACAAGAAAATCATGGACTCTCTCTTAATACTTGGACAATTATTAATAAACTGAATTTCAGCACGTTAAGGGGGGCTAACTGGCGAAGAATGTTATTTTTCAGTAAATGGCTTGTGTACCGCACGCCTGCTGCAATTTCCAAAATGTATAGTAATCATTCATCTGATTATTTTAGATGTTTAAATTGTGTGTTTAAATTGCCTTCTTTAAGTAAAGATAAGAGTTGTTTGATTTCTGGAAGTGTAGATTTCTGGAGCCACTCAAGGCATAGCTTTCCTACACTGTAAGTAGTTACTATCCCTGGATGTTTTCTCTGGGAGTATCTTGGATCTGCCATATTCACTGTGAACCCTTGTGTTCTGTTCAGGAATCTATCTTGACAGTTATTCGTGTCTGTGGGCCAGATTAACCATTTTTTCCACTCAGGATTAGTTCTGTTTTGTTGTAAAATCTGTTTTACGTCTATCCCCTCATCCAAAGTGTTAATACTGTACGGTGCGGGCTTTGGTATGGACGGTTTATTTAAATCTTTTATCTTAGCCAGGCCAAGACAAGAAGTTTGTTGAACAATGTCATTTAAACACATTATTTGTTCTGGTATAATGCAGGCTCTGAACAGGGCTTCTAAACCTTACACCTGCCAATCTTTTGTGCCCCAGACAGTTTTTGTCTCAATGTTGTCTTTCCAAAAGTCAAACCCTAATGTAGACATCTGAGCATAAAAGTTTGCTGAATACATTTGTTTAGTATTGGTCAACATAGTTTTCATTCCTCTCTTATTTATATTTTTAAAATAAAAACTTTCTGCATTTGTAACATTAAACACTGTGATATACGGACATTTTTCATAAAATGTTTTTCAGCTACCACTTGGTGGTGTTGGACAATGTTCCCATTGATTTTAAGTAAAAACATTTCTAGGGTTTGCAGATTTATGCAAATAATGGTGACCATTGTGACTAGAATAATACATTTGTTCATAATCAGATGAACCTTCTAGATATTCATGTTCTGTAAATTCAGCTGACATTTCTAAATCTGTCATCATATTGTTTACAGTTTCAAAGTCCCAATCATCAGAAAATGTGCTGGATGAAACAAAGTCACTTAAAGAAACCTTAAACTGGTATGGAATCTTCAACAATTCCACCGTGCCATAGATGTCATAATCAGTTCTGTCCCATGCTATTCCACCAGGTATAGGAATTGCTGTGATGTTCACTGATGACAGGTCTCTTTTTTCTATATGAGATGATTTGTGAGGTTTCAGGACAAAGTTGACTTTCTTGCTTGCTGTGTCCATTGTACTATATTTTCCATCTATCATCCTTCCCAAACTTAACACCAGTATGAGCCAGAGCAGAAGGAAAAGTACCCAGAACCCAATCCAAAATTCAACCCATGGTGAAACCAGATATGTTTTTTCAAGTTAATGAAAGTTCTGTTATTTTTTTCCTTGAAGGTTTTACTTGCTGGCGTATTTTCATGTTCACTGGGATCCTCAGAAAATGTATCAAAGTTAATAAAATATCCAGAGGCAGTTCTGTCAATTGTTGGAATCGCATCCGGATTCCTTGAAATAGCTGGAGCAGTTTCTTCTTTTGCCATATTGGTATATTCAGATGCTACATCATTGTAGACAGGTGTATCTTGACGAACTGTTATTTGGTTATCCAGAGGCACAAGTTCCATGGATTTGTTGAATAGTCCTTCTTTTCTTACTGCAGTTTTATCAAAGGTGATAAGTCTTTCAGTTTGAAACTCTTGGATTGTAGCTAGATTCGGTTGTCTGCTACATTTTGGGAGTGCACTGGGTCTACTACTAATTATCAGCCACATGATGTGGTTTGACCAGGTCGATGGACACAACTCTGTTCTCCCTTTTACCAGTATGGGGTGGTAGTACTACTGATCCGGTTCCTTTGATTGCCAAGACAGGTACTGCTTTTCTATAAGAAGGTCCAAATTCCTTCTTTACCGGAATCTTTTCCCTGACTAGATCTCCAATCTTTGGAATCCAGACAAATATTGCTGGGACAGGTGGTTTTTCTTCAGTGGTTCTTGGCTTCTGTATGGTGTTACTCAGACTTCTTCTTGTTTCATTAAGTCCTGTAAGACAGCCAAACGATCTTTGACCTCAAAGGCTTTTTGTTCCACCACTGAAGTTTGACAATCGAGGTTTTTGATTATCATTCTAGTACCAAACAGTAATTCATATGAAGTGATTTCCCCCCAGAGAATTTCTTGGCAGATTGTTAAGACTACGTTGGACACTTATTAGATGTTTGACCCACCCATCACCCGAACCTAATACCCTAGCTGTTATGGATTGCTTTATGTCATGTTTTTTTATTTCCACTACCGCCTTACCCTCAGGGTGGAATGGACTAGAATACCGCAATGCAATGCCCAAGCTAGCCATGGCCTCCTTGTAAGCTCGAGAGCAAAATGCAGGACCCTGATCAGAATGTAGCATGCGGATTGCGTATGTGCAGATAAAGACACACAAATCCTTTATAACAAATCCTTTATAACAGTTCAATCACCCCTTGGTATTCAAGTTGATTTAAAATCTCCCTGACTTGTTTTTTAGCTTCTTGCCTAACTGGATACTGCCTTTGTGCAGTGGGTTGATTTTTTAACTGGATTTTATGGTGAGGAGAATCCTCATCCCATCCTACATGATTTTTATATAATGCTGGAGCCTGAGCTACTGCCCATTTCCTGGCATATGTGTATTTTTTGTGAATTGGAATGTGATTTGAGAAGGCTGGCATAATTATCTCTTCGCCATGTGGGCACTCCCTGACAAATACAGGCGGCCAGTCATGTTCAGCTAGAAGTATGTCATAACCCTTTGAAAGCTTGTCCCAAAATAGAGCTTTTATTTTTCTAGTTATGTCCCCCTCCATCCGGAGTGTTACTTCATATAACTTGTGGGGTACACTAACCCTGGTGTCGGCAGTTTAAACCTGAAGGCATTCATTCAAGTCCACTGTCTCCAGATGATCCTTCAGGATCTTGCGAACTATGGTTACTTCTGCTGCACTGTCTAGCATAGCCTGAGCCCACTCCCCGTTCTTGAGTTGTGTCATCAAGATCCTCGGCATGTCTAATCTTTACACTTGCTACCTTCTTTTTGGTGAATTGCGTTTTCTTATTTTTTTGGAGCGTCTTATTCTTCTTTGGACTTCACGCGTTCTTCTTTTTCGTCTGATCGTCCTCTTCTTTCTGATTTCTGCAAGGAAGTCTGAAAGGTACGAGAGGAACATGTATCAGTATCTTGATATCTATCAGGTTTTCTTAAGTTATCCCTGTTTCTGAGGGCTCCCGTTGGGGAAACCTACGTCCCCGTTGGGGAGATCTTCCTCTGGACTGGGAATGCTTTTCTTTAGGAAATGTTTGTTTAGTGTTTTCCCACTTCTTTTTAGGAGTAGTGAGATTATTTTTAATAAAAACTTTTTCTGGATTTTCTGTTAGTTGGGGTTATAATGGTTTCCCACCCAAACTATCTCTACCTAGTTCTTCATATGATTTTTCAATAATTCTTGCAAGCTCATATGGTTGGTCTGGTATATCTGTTTCTTTTAACTTCTGGGGGAGTGCCACTGATGCTGCTTCACCTTTAATGTTGGCTAACAATATAGCCGAGACCTGTTTGAAATCTTTTAGTATTTCATTCCCAGATTTAAAGCAGGTTCTGGTCCATATTCATTTTGAATCTGTCTTAAGACGTCTGGTACTACCGTCATAGACGGAACACCATGTGTTTTTGTGTAGATTGAAGCAAAGACTGTACCCCAAGTGTCACAGTCCTCTACGTGTGGTGCAATCCCCATTGGTAAACAGATCGTCAGAATTTTGTGTTTCTCATGAGGTGTACTATCAGGGAATACTGCTTCAATTTGAGTAATTTTTTGTGCTAACCAAAATGGAATTTGTTCCCTTTTGGCAGGCAATTTACCAATGACTGATTGTATAGTCTGTGGTGTAATTTTGTTTGTGTTCCCCTGGTGAGGGGTGTGTTGTGGAATCCTTACAGTAGGTTGGACTGTTAAGGTCCGCATGACATATTGAACCAATTGTCTATGTATTTTATTTAACTGTTTTAGCTGAGCTAACAGTTCTGGACCTGTCATTTTTTCAATGTGTGGTGTATAGCTTGTAGCACCGGCCATGTAACTCCTGGTCTACCTAGTGGACCGAGCCTGGTAATGTGATTTTGATGTTGTAGGGCGCCTTTAAACCAGAACTGATGCTCTTGGTAAGTTAATGGAATTTCAATGTCCTTGTAAGGAACATATTCCTCTGGAGGATCCTCTACTCCGTAGTAGTGGAACTCGTGTGTTCCTGCATCCGCTGCAGGAAAATGAATCCATGAATAGAATACCTCTGTCTGCCGATATTCGTTTGCCTCTTGATAATACTCCATTATTTATGAGTTTGTAAGTTATAGTTTTCCTTACATTTACCGGGATGTTTATAACATCTGGGTCATTCTGTAACCTATTTCTGACATCTAAATCTACCTGTGCTGCTGCTGCAGCTATTTCTTTGTCACTAAGCATTATTTACTGACTGAAGAGTTTGCAGAACAAGTGTCAAGGAAACAAAGATTAGGTGCACAATATTTTGGAACACTGTATCCTTCAACGTTGAACAAACTAAAAACTAATACATATGATTTGCGTCCTAATTAGTTTTAGCGGATATTATCCTTTAACCCACTCCAGACGTCTATTGGAGTATTTACGGGAAAAAGGGGTCTGTGTGAAAAGCTCGACTGAGTTACTTTAGTATCTAGCGTTAAATTATCGCCTTACCAAACATTGGGCGCCATGTAGTGTAGTTCCTATATTCCCAATAGGCTCTGCGCATTGGAATAATAAATCCTGTAGTTTAGACGTAGGACTGATGTCGACTAGGTCTCTACTGAATCTATTAGACTTAATTGTGAGTGCCAGCTAGCTCAGAGGTCACTAGAAACTTTCTTGAATTCACAAGAAGGGATTAGCTTCTGACAACTGCATAAACATGACAACTTTGTTTCCCAATAATAAGAAATCAATCTCTAGAGTCGCGGAAACAATAGCTAGCTATTTTACTCAGTCAAATGTGCATGCTTTGTTTCACCAGAGGTGCTGAGAAAATAGAGAGACGGGCGTTTTCAATAAAAAGTATTTATTGAACAGTCTTCTTTCTCAAGCATAAGAAATGTACTGCTACAATTGTAATACTGGTTATAAAGTACAGGGCATATAATACGAAAAGTATTATAAAGTAGTACTGTAAAAGCAGGATATGGTTTCTAAGCCATAAGATACCTAAAACATATAAAATACATACAGTGATAAAATAATGACTAAAAGTACTCAACTGGTGCTTCTAAAATATGCCTACCCCGGTGTACCTAACCTAAGTCTAGTACAAGGGAAGAAGTAAGTGAGGAATAGCTTAAGTTTAGTATTTGTCTGCCAAGAATCTGTCCGAGAATTCTCTAAGGGTCTAATCAGCTCCGTACCTTGGTTTAGAATGAAGGAGGTCTTGTATCTCTCTCTCAGGACTCGATTTCCCAGCAACCCACAAGGGTAGCCTGGAAACACTGGAGCTGGATTTCTCGGCAGGAGAAAAGACAGCGTCTCTCAGTGTGTCAGCTGGAGGGTCGGCTTCCTTCAGCACTTGCTGCTGTAGGGCGTCGGGCAAGTAGTTAGTTGATCTGCTCCAAACCATTGTGTGTTTGTCTGGGCAAATCTAATATTCTAGGCATATTTATACTTTGAAGGTGCCGAGTTTGACGTGTGATTGGACTTAATAACGTCATCAAAGACTCAGTTCTTCGAAAACTCAATGATTTCCTATATAAATTAGTATTCAGGCAAGGGGAAGTCCCTAGCTGCTGAAGGCGGGTTTTTCTAAGAAATCGTTGTTGATTCTTGGAACTTAGTGGAAGTAGCCATGCCGTATTTGGGCCGCATTGGCTCAGTCTAAATATGGTAATGATTTCAATGCCTCTATAAGGATCAGATAATCTATACCTATATAAGGGCATGAATCTGGAAAATTTCCACTAGGGTCCTAGATTCATTTACAAAAACACCTTTGCACATCAGTTGGTGTTACATGAACAAAGTAGGTCGTCTTATGAGCACCCACAAAATGTCTCAGCACTGCAGGAAATGAGCTTTGTGAGAAGGACCCTGGGATAGTGAATCCCACCAGGGCACAGAACAGCCAGAGAAGCACCAACAAGTCCACTAATTATAGCTCTCATTCCAGGTTCAAGGTCAAATATCACTCCATGTGAAATCACGTGTTTGCACAGAGACCGTAATTAGAAATTGTGTTGTACTCATCACACCATTGCAGTTTTTCTCCCCGGTGAAACCTGTCAGAATTTGTATGGAGCAAAGTCCCAGAAAAAACTTAAAAACATGGGGGATTCTGTATGTTAATGCATGTTCATGCTGAATTTTTCATGTTAGGCCTCGTTTTCCTGCTAAAAACTCAGAATGGGACATATTTACCACGGTTGGTAAATAGGTCTCCCTGGATCACTCAATCAATCCCATGAGGGTTTCAAGGCGCTGAGAGGGGGAGGGGGGTGGTGCTACTTCTCGAAGAGCCAGGTCTTCAGGAGTCTTCTGAAGGCGAGTAAGTCTTCGAGGTGCCGTAGCTGGGTAGGTGGGGTGTTCCAGGTCTAGGCGGCGAGGTAGGAGAAGGATCTGCCGCCGGAGGTTGTTCGTTGGATGCGGGGACGGTGGCGAGTGCGAGGCTGGCCGAGCGGAGCTGACGGGTGGGGGTGTGGAAGCTGAGTCTCCTGTTCAGGTAGGCGGGTCCGGTGTTGTAGAGTACTTTGTGTGTGTGGGTGAGGAGTTTGAAGGTGATCCTCTTGTCGACGGGGAGCCAGTGTAGGTTTGTCAGGTGGGGGGTGATGTGGCTGCGAAGGGAGACGTTGACGATCAGTCGGGCGGAGGCATTTTGGATGCGCTGTAGTCGTCGTAGGTGTTTGGCTGGGATTCCGGCGTAGAGTGCTTTGCCGTAGTCCAGTCTGCTGCTGATGAGGGCCTGTGTCACTGTTCTTCTTGTTTCGGGCGGGATCCACTTGTAGATCCTGCAATCAATGGTATCTACCTTGTGTGGTAAATACCCCACCCTATTCTGACAAACTTGTAATGAGGGTGGATGATTCCAGAGGCTTCTTAAATGAACAAATTATTATTCGGTATTATCTGGAAAAGGACTGCTTCTTACCAACATGTGCCCAGTAGGGCGGTCGCTAGGAGAAATCTTTAAATTATTAAGCATCAGGATAATATACTATCCCACTGATTTAAGTTGGTAGGTGAGTTTAGGCGAGACCTCATTACAATGTTTTTCCTGACAATGAAGAATTAGACCATATTGACAATGCTGCTGGACACCTGTGACAAATGTATTTTGCCTAAGAATCTATGCTCATTAAGATTAACTGTAGCTCATTGTAATAGAATGTTCTACCTAAAAGGTTCAAAATGGGAATGTGATGATTTGAATTGGGGATGTTTATACGTTGGACTGAGGGAATCAGCGAGTACCTTTATGTAATACAAAGGCAGTTCCTGATGCTCTATGAAAAAAAAAACGTAACTGGTAAAGTCTCTTCCGTGTCTGCAGTTGTCACTACAGATACCTGTGAAAACATTGCTGTTTCACTTTATGAAGGATCACACTCGATAGCAGCCTTGCATTTCGAGTTCTTTCACATAGTATAATGTAAAGAAGGCACTGTAACATCAAGTATGTTTATAATGTGTGATAGTGTTTTCTTCATGCCTAAGATCTATTGCCTTTTTCAAGGCGTTTCACAAAACAATTGCCAAACCACATCACCTTAAAGGTAACAAATTATCAGGTTCCCTTCAATGCAAATAATACAGCTCCCTAAATCAAAACAATACACTAATACACTCCGGCAATCTTTCAATAGCTTCTTGCCAAACATGAAATATACTCTGCTACAAGCAGGCTATAGTGTCTGCATAGTGAAACTGAAAGCAATTCTTATGAGACACTAAAGCACAAAAAACGGCAACAAGAGAATTCGCCCTGCTGCACACATTTGGACCACAGTATGAAACAATAGGTGAGGGGGAGGGGTGCTACAATAGAGTTGGGGAGGGTGGCTTGATCAGCCAGTACTGTATGTGTTTAATGAAGGCATGAAGAACATTGATGATGGATTTAGGATACACAGCATGTAAAAACAAAAACAAAGTCAATCATTTTGACCATCTAAGGATATGATTTTTCTGTGGCACGTGATTAACAGCAAAGATGTCTATAGGCCCTCCTCAGACCTCATGTTGTGGTGGTGGTTAAGTTTAACGTTTTCACTGGGTGGTTATCTAATGCAAGTAAACATATCAGGTTTTACTGTACATCTGCTTCTATATTCATTGATAGGAAATTATTAAGCAAACAGAAGCTGATTCACAAAAGCATTTAGGAGTATGGGAAATAGTACTACCGGGGTATTCGTTTGCATAATCCTAAATGTTTTTGTTAATTGCTCCCAAACGTCCATCTCCCAATTAGTAAAAGTACAAAGAAAGTTCTGTCCATTCTACCTGCAATAATTGTAATTGAATATTAAATTTTAGATGTTTAGGGCCTGTTCACAAAGTTATGTAAGAGAAGGCATAAAAGTACTACAGCAGTGCTACTTTACATACCCCAAAAAGCCTTAGTGTCTAGGAACCAAAAAGAGTATTTGAACACAAAGGGCCCAATTCACAAAGATAAGC
This sequence comes from Lissotriton helveticus, assembly GCF_964261635.1. Classification (NCBI taxonomy): domain Eukaryota; kingdom Metazoa; phylum Chordata; class Amphibia; order Caudata; family Salamandridae; genus Lissotriton; species Lissotriton helveticus. The sequence goes on from NC_136072.1 coordinate 658,436,379, forward strand.
TTAGACTTGAAGTTTAAGTTTACCTTTGTGAATTTGTCCCTTAGACTTCTGGTCTAGTTTACCTTTAGGTCTAAACTTAGACTTCTGGTCTAGTTTACCTTTGTGAATCTGGCCCAGATAGTCTGCGGCTAATCTAGCACTTGCTTTCCCGCCAGTTCTCTTGCCTAAAGTATGGGCCAGAACCGTTGGGGAACAGTTGCTGCAAGAAGCAAAAGGCCTGCAGAGGATTGACCTCAAATTCTTCAATTCCCAGACCACAGCAACAGCTTCACACTCAATAGCACTCCACATCCGTTCCCTGGGGCGTAACCTCCTGATGATGAATGCTACAGGTTGGTCTATCCCTACTCATTAAGTTGGGATAGTACTGCCTCTATGCCGTGCTCTGAGGCATCTGTCTGAACAATAAACTCCTTGGAAAAGTCAGGGGCCTTGAGCACAGAAGCTTTGCACATGGCCTACCTAAGGTAGTCAAAAAACGTTTGGCATGCCACTGTCCAAATCACATTCCTGAGCTGCTTCTTTGAAGTCAGCTTGGTCAATGGGGTAACAATGGTGCCATATCCCTTGACAACGCTTCTAGAGTACCCAGAGATGCAGAATGCTCTGATCTCAGTCTGGGTTTGGAGGGGCAGCCAGGGCATGATAGTTTCTGTCTTGGCCTGATGGGGTTGCACCTCCCCCCTGCCCACCAGGTGACCCAAGTACACCACAGACCCTTGTACTTACTTGCCTTGATAGTCGGGCCTGCCTCTTACAGAGCCTGAAGCACTTCCTGAAGGTGAAAAAGGTGGTCCTTCCAGCTGCTACTGAAGACAGTAATGTCACCCAGTTAAGCAGCAGAGAAGGCCTCCATACCAGCAAGGTCCTGGTTCATCCGCTTCTGGAAGGTAGCAGGAAGTTCTTTAATCCAGAGGGTATCACTCTAAACTGCTAGTGGTCCTCTGGAGTGAAGAATCCTGACCTCTCCTTTGCTCCCTCAGTTTGGGCGATCAGTCAGTTTCCTGATGTAAGATCAAAGGTACTGAGATACTGGGAAGCCCCTAACCAATCAATCAGCTAATCAGCCCGGGAGATGGGGTGGGCATGAGTAATAGTCACAGAATGTAGCCCTCTGTAATCCACACAGAACCTCAGGTCAAGTGTGGTGCCCGGTGGGTCACCTTTTGGTACCAGAACCACAGGACTGGACCAGGGGCTACTGGAGTCCTCAATCTACCCCAACTCCAGCATTTTAGACTCTTCAGCCTTAATTCTTAAGCCTCATCTTATCTGACAACCAGTAAGACTTATTTTTACCAGGGAGGTTGTCCCCTGTGCCCACATCAACAGTACTCGTGTGGTTAGTCCCAGGGACAAGGGAGAACAAAGAAGAGTGTTGCCCGAACACTTGGTGGTGGTCTCTCTGTTGTTCAGGAGTTACAGTGAGAAAAAGGCTTACTCCTTCCACAGACCCATCCTGCTCCTTGTAGACCAAGAGGTCAGGGAACGGTCCATTCTCTTATTCCTCTTCGCCATTGTCACCAACAGCAAGGTGCAAGAAACAAGGAAAAATAAAAAAAGGAAGAACCAATCTACACTATTTTCTCAAAAATAGGAGACAGTCAATCCGCCTATTTCTATGCCATAAGTTCAATGTTGAAATAATCAGACATTCAGAACATCACCACTCGCACAAGGGGACATGATTACACATTTTATTATTTGTAATCAACATAAATTCTTTTTATCTCATTTCTTATTCTCTTTTTTTTTTAACAAAACAAAATATTTTTTACAAACTCTTTATACACCATATACCACTATATACATACCTATATACACACCTATATACAACAATTAACAACATAAACACATTTGACAAAAGTACAGAATCACAAAAAAATATAGAATATACAAACTTTTTCTTTTTTCACCCTAACAAAATGTTGCAGCAAAGGCTGAGTGCCCTCCCATTAACTATAGGGGGTGCACTAGGAGGTAGTTGGACACCAATGGTTCAATACACACATTTATAGAACCTAAATCAAAAAAATGTGTCACAAGGCATTAATTTCCAAATCAATTTCAACACAAGGACTCCTCCATTTGGAAAGTGTCGACGCGGTCGCGTTTCGGCCTTCCAGTAACTCTGGCCTATTCAGGACAGGGCGATAAAGAACAAAAAGAATTCAATCCGGCAGCTGCAGGAAAAACAGGTCACTTCAAGAAACACCAATAACTTCTTATGGTCTGCTGGTAGTAATGTGTATTCAATCGCATCCCAGTCTCTTTTCTTTGCACAGTCCACGGGCTCACTCTACTCAGCAAGTAACTCCTCAATTAACCACCAAACGGAACCGCCATTATGGTCGGGATTACAGCAAGGTGAGCTCAGACCTCTCAAAGTGTGGTTTGAGGCGATTTACAATGCAGCCCCTGTGCGGTTGCTCAGTGGTCCTGAGGTCCACCATTTAATGGACGTTCAGCTCAGGGTATTTCCCTAAGGCCTAGAAAAAGTCTCAGTCCTACCCTTAGTAATAAAGGCCAACCTCTCCTCTGCAGATCCTAGCACCTATCAGCCTATATCTGATCTGCATTTGCCAGCCTAGATAGTCGAGAAAGCCATGAATCTGGAGTTGGCTTCCTTTATAAATGCAAATAATTTGATTTACCCTACTCAGTTCGGCTTCAGAAGTAAACAAAGCACAGAATCTGTCCTAATTGTGGCAGCAGAAAACATAAGATCCACCCTTGACACAGGAGGCAATGTGGTGTTGATTTTATTAGACCTCTGGGCGGCACTTGACACAGTAAATCACAACCTCTTGATTGACCATGTCCTTAGGAATCAGGGATGCTTCTTTAGCTCTTCTAAAATCCTTCCTCTCAGAACAAGAATAATTCATCCAATTCCTTTGTTCTCCCATGTGGAGTGCCACAGGGATCCTCTTTAAGCTCCATCCTTTTTAACTTATATGTCACCCCACTGGCTAGGCTTATAAAATTGTTTGGGTTCTCAGTGATATCCTGCGCAGATAATACCAAGATGTTGATTTCAGTATCCAGCAATCCTGATCACACTGATGCTAGATTTCATGATTATATGCTGCATATTGGCAACTGCATGAGCAATAATTGCCTAAAACTCAATTCGGGAAAGACAGATGTTCTCTTGTTCTTGAAAAACACCTTCTTCTGGTCGGCTAGCTGGTGGCCCCATGATATAGGTGCACTGTCAACACCAGTCCAGAAGGTGAGAAACATAGCATTTCTTTTTGACAAGAGGCTAACATTTGAAACTCAAGTCAAAGCGGTAACATCCTCTGCTTTTTATATTCTTACGGTGGCTAGGAAAATAAAAGGCTCCAATTCATTCATAAAAACTTGCAAAAGACAGTGGTTATGGCCCTCCTCTTAAACCAAATTGGATTACTACAATGTTTTGTACCAACATGCAGCTAAAACTCCTTAATAAATGTCACACATTGCAGAATGCGGCAGCTCAGCATCTACACGGAATCCCAAAGTATCACTCAGCATCTTCAGCGCTTAAAGAGCTACATTGGCTATCAATGAAGAAGCGCATTGCTTTTAAGAATCAATGCATCACATTTAAAGCACTTCATAATTCAGCCCCTGAGTACCTTACCTGAATACCTTAAACGCAGCTATTCTTGGTATATTCCCTCTAGGCCATAGGTACTCACAAACTTTCTCTCGGGGGCGAAATATACAGTGTGGTTTGTGCCTGAGGGCCGCACCGGTGGGGGCGGGGTCAGAGGGGGAGGGGGCGGGGCTAAAGCAAACAAAAATTGTGACCATGAGGTTAAACACAGGTCCCTGCAGCAGACACCTTCGTCCACTGAGCCACCAGACCCAGCATACACACATCTTTCTCTCTCTCCCTCCTTCTCTCCATCCTTCTATCTCTCTCCCTCTCTCCCTCTCTCCCTCTCCCTCCCTCTGTGTCTCCCTCCCTCCCTCTGTGTCTCCCTCCCTCCCTCTTTGTCTCCCTCCCTGTCCCCCACTCTCCCTCTGCGTCTCCCTCCCTGTCTCCCACTCTCCCTCTGTGTCTCCCTCCCAGACTCCCACTCTCCCTCTGTGTCCCCCACCCAGTCTCCCACTCTCCCTCTGTGTCTCCCTTCCAGTCTCCCACTCTCCCTCTGTGTCTCTTTCCCTCCCTCTGTGTCTCCCTCCCTCTGAGTCTCCCTCCCTCCCTCTGTGTCTCCCTCCCTCTGTGTCTCCCTCCCTCTGTGTCTCCCTACCTCAGTGTCTCCCTCCCTCAATGTCTCCCTCCCTCAGTGTCTCCCACTCTCCCTCTGTGTCTCCCACTCTCCCTCTGTGTCTCCCACTCTCCCTCTGTGTCTCCCTCCCAGTCTCCCACTCTCCCTCTGTGTCTCCCTCCCAGTCTCCCACTCTCCCTCTGTGTCTCCCTCCCAGACTCCCACTCTCCCTCTGTGTCTCCCTTCCAGTCTCCCACTCTCCCTCTGTGTCTCTCTCCCTCTCTCTGTGTCTCCCTCCCTCCCTCTGTGTCTCCCTCCCTCCCTCTGTGTCTCCCTCCCTCTGTGTCTCCCTCCCTCTGTGTCTCCCTCCCTCAGTGTCTCCCTCAGTGTCTCCCTCCCTCTGTGTCTCCCTCCCTCTGTGTCTCCCTCCCTCAGTGTCTCCCTCCCTCTGTGTCTCTCTCCCTCTGTGTCTTCCTCCCTCAGTGTCTCCCACTCTCCTTCTGTGTCGCCCACTCTCCCTCTGTGTCTCCCTCCCAGTCTCCCACTCTCCCTCTGTGTCTCCCTTCCAGTCTCCCACTCTCCCACTGTGTCTCCCTCCCAGTCCCCCACTCTCCCTCTGTGTCTCCCTCCCAGTCTCCCACTCTCCCTCTGTGTCTCCCTCCCAGTCTCCCACTCTCCCACTCTCCCTCTGTGTCTCCCACTCTCCCTCTGTGTCTCCCTCCCAGTCTCCCACTCTCCCCCTGTGTCTCCCTCCCAGTCTCCCACTCTCCCTCTGTGTCTCCCTCCCAGTCTCCCACTCTCTCTCTGTGTCTCCCTCCTTGTCTCCCACTCTTTCTCTGTGTCTCCCTCCTTGTCTCCCTCCCTCTGTGTCTCCCTCCCTCCCTCTGTGTCTCCCTCCCTCCCTACCTCTGTGTCTCCCTCCCTCTGTGTCTCCCTCCCTCTGTGTCTCCCTCCCTCTGTGTCTCCCTCCCTCAGTGTCTCCCTCCCTCTGTGTCTCCCTCCCTCAGTGTCTCCCACTCTCCCTCTGTGTCTCCCACTCTCCCTCTGTGTCTCCCACTCTCCCTCTGTGTCTCCCTCCCAGTCTCCCACTCTCCCTCTGTGTCTCCCTCCCAGTCTCCGACTCTCCCGCTGCGTCTCCCTCCCAGTCTCCCACTCTCCCTCTGTGTCTCCCTTCCAGTCTCCCACTCTCCCTCTGTGTCTCTCTCCCTCCCTCTGTGTCTCCCTCCCTCTGTGTCTCCCTCCCTCTGTGTCTCCCTCCCTCAGTGTCTCCCTCCCTCGCATATTGGCAACTGCATGAGCAATAATTGCCTAAAACTCAATTCGGGAAAGACAGATGTTCTCTTGTTCTGGAAAAACACCTTCTTCTGGTCGGCTAGCTGGTGGCCCCATGATATAGGTGCACTGTCAACACCAGTCCAGAAGGTGAAAAACATAGCATTTCTTTTTGACAAGAGGCTAACATTTGAAACTCAAGTCAAAGCGGTAACATCCTCTGCTTTTTATATTCTTAAGATTGTTAGGAAAATAAAAGGCTCCAATTCATTCATAAAAACTTGCAAAAGACAGTGGTTATGGCCCTCCTCTTAAACCAAATTGGATTACTACAATGTTTTGTACCAACATGCAGCTAAAACTCCTTAATAAATTTCAGACATTGCAGAATGCGGCAGCTCAGCATCTACACGGAATCCCAAAGCATCACTCAGCATCTTCAGCGCTTAAAGAGCTACATTGGCTATCAATGAAGAAGCGCATTGCTTTTAAGAATCAATGCATCACATTTAAAGCACTTCATAATTCAGCCCCTGAGTACCTTACCTGAATACCTTAAAAGCAGCTATTCTTGGTATATTCCCTCTAGGCCATAGGTACTCACAAACTTTCTCTCGGGGGCGAAATATACAGTGTGGTTTGTGCCTGAGGGCCGCACTGGGGGGGGCGGGGTCAGAGGGGGCGGAGCTAAAGCAAACAAAAATTGTGACCATGAGGTTAAACACAGGTCTCTGCAGCAGACACCTTCGTCCACTGAGCCACCAGACCCAGCATACACACATCTTTCTCTCTCTCCCTCCTTCTCTCCATCCTTCTATCTCTATCCCTCTCTCTCTCTCTCTCCCCATCCCTCCTTCTCCCTCTGTGTCTCCCTCCCTCTCTCCCTCTCCCTCCCTCTGTGTCTCCCTCCCTGCCTCTGTGTCTCCCTCCCTCCCTCCCTCTTTGTCTCCCTCCCTGTCTCCCACTCTCCCTCTGCGCCTCCCTCCCTGTCTCCCACTCTCCCTCTGTGTCTCCCTCCCAGTCTCCCACTCTCCCTCTGTGTCCCCCTCCCAGTCTCCCACTCTCCCTCCGTGTCTCCCTTCCAGTCTCCCACTCTCCCTCTGTGTCTCTTTCCCTCCCTCTGTGTCTCCCTCCCTCCCTCTGTGTCTCCCTCCCTCCCTCTGTGTCTCCCTCCCTCTGTGTCTCCCTCCCTCAGTGTCTCCCTCCCTCAGTGTCTCCCTCCCTCAGTGTCTCCCACTCTCCCTCTGTGTCTCCCACTCTCCCTCTGTGTCTCTCACTCTCCCTCTGTGTCTCCCACTCTCCCTCTGTGTCTCCCTCCCAGTCTCCCACTCTCCCTCTGTGTCTCCCTCCCAGTCTTCCACTCTCCCTCTGTGTCTCCCTCCCAGCCTCCCACTCTCCCTCTGTGTCTCCCTTCCAGTCTCCCACTCTCCCTCTGTGTCTCTCTCCCTCCCTCTGTGTCTCCCTCCCTCCCTCTATGTCTCCCTCCCTCCCTCTGTGTCTCCCTCCCTCTGTGTCTCCCTCCCTCTGTGTCTCCCTCCCTCAGTGTCTCCCTCCCTCAGTGTCTCCCTCAGTGTCTCCCTCCCTCTGTGTCTCCCTCCCTCTGTGTCTCCCTCCCTCAGTGTCTCCCTTCCTCTGTGTCTCCCTCCCTCAGTGTTTCCCACTCTTCTTCTGTGTCTCCCACTCTCCCTCTGTGTCTCCCTCCCAGTCTCCCACTCTCCCTCTGTGTCTCCCACTCTCCCTCTGTGTCTCCCACTCTCCCTCTGTGTCTCCCTCCCAGTCTTCCACTCTCCCTCTGTGTCTCCCACTCTCCCTCTGTGTCTCCCTCCCAGTCTCCCACTCTCCCTCTGTGTCTCCCTTCCAGTCTCCCACTCTCCCTCTGTGTCTCCCACCCAGTCTCCCACTCTCCCTCTGTGTCTCCCTTCCAGTCTCCCACTCTCCCTCTGTGTCTCCCTCCCAGTCTCCCAGTCTCCCTCCCAGTCTCCCACTCTCCCTCTGTGTCTCCCTCCCAGTCTCCCAGTCTCCCACTCTCCCTCTGTGTCTCCCTCCCAGTCTCCCACTCTCCCTCTGTGTCTCCTTCCTAGTCTCCCACTCTCCCTCTGTGTCTCCCTCCCAGTCTCCCACTCTCCCTCTGTGTCTCCCTCCCAGTCTCCCACTCTCCCTCTGTGTCTCCCTTCCAGTCTCCCACTCTCTCTCTGTGTCTCCCTCCTTGTCTCCCACTCTCTCTCTGTGTCTCCCTCCTTGTCTCCCTCACTCTGTGTCTCCCTCCCTCCTTCCCTCTGTGTCTCCCTCCCTCCCTACCGCTCTGTCTCCCTCCCTCTGTGTCTCCCTCCCTCTGCATCTCCCTCCCTCTGTGTCTCCCTCCCTCAGTGTCTCCCTCCCTCTGTGTCTCCCTCCCTCAGTGTCTCCCTCCCTCAGTGTCTCCCACTCTCCCTCTGTGTCTCCCACTCTCCCTCTGTGTCTCCCACTCTCCCTCTGTGTCTCCCTCCCAGTCTCCCACTCTCCCTCTGTGTCTCCCTCCCAGTCTCCCACTCTCCCTCTGTGTCTCCCTTCCAGTCTCCCACTCTCCCTCTGTGTCTCTCTCCCTCCCTCTGTGTCTCCCTCCCTCCCTCTGTGTCTCCCTCCCTCCCTCTGTGTCTCCCTCCCTCAGTGTCTCCCTCCCTCAGTGTCTCCCTCCCTCAGTGTCTCCCTCCCTCAGTGTCTCCCTCCCTCAGTGTCTCCGTCCCTCTGTGTCTCCCTCCCTCTGTGTCTCCCTCCCTCAGTGTCTCCCACTCTCCCTCCCTGTCTCCCACTCTCCCTCTGTGTCTCCCTCCCAGTCTCCCACTCTCTCTCTCTGTCTCCCTCCCAGTCTCCCACTCTCCCTCTGTGTCTAACTTCCAGTCTCCCACTCTCCCACTGTGTCTCCCTCCCAGTCCCCCACTCTCCCTCTGTGTCTCCCTCCCAGTCTACCACTCTCCCTCTGTGTCTCCCTCCCAGTCTCTCACTCTCCCACTCTCCCTCTGTGTCTCCCACTCTCCCTCTGTGTCTCCCTCTCTCCCTCTGTGTCTCCCTCCCAGTCTCCCACTCTCCCTCTGTGTCTACCTCCCAGTCTCCCACTCTCCCTCTGTGTCTCCCTCCCAGTCTCCCACTCTCTCTCTGTGTCTCCCTCCTTGTCTCCCTCCCTCTGTGTCTCCCTCCCTCCCTCCCTCTGTGTCTCCCTCCCTCCCTACCTCTGTGTCTCCCTCCCTCTGTGTCTCCCTCCCTCTGTGTCTCCCTCCCTCTGTGTCTCCCTCCCTCAGTGTCTCCCTCCCTCTGTGTCTCCCTCCCTCAGTGTCTCCCTCCCTCAGTGTCTCCCTCCCTCTGTGTCTCCCACTCTCCCTCTGTGTCTCCCACTCTCCCTCTGTGTCTCCCTCCCAGTCTCCCACTCTGTTTACCCCCCTCCCTCTGTGTCTCCCTCCCTCTGTGTATCCCTCCCTCTGTGTCTCCCTCCCTCCCTTTGTGTCTCCCTCCCTCCCACTGTGTCTCCCTCCCTGTCTCCCACTCTCTGTTTCCCTCCCTCCCTCTGTGTCTCCCACTCTCCCTCTGTGTCTCCCTCCCTGTCTCCCACTCTGTTTACCCCCTCCCTCTGTGTCTCCCTCCTGCCCTCTCTCTGTGTCTCCCTTCTCCCTCCCTCTGTGTCTCCCTCCCTCTGTGTCTCCCTCCCTCTGTGTCTCTCTGTCCTCTCACCTGTGTGTGTGTGTGTGTCAGCCCTCAGCCCAGGCTGAGACAGCTTCCCCGGCCGCGCGCACACAGCCCCACCAAAGTACTTCATGGGTCTTTAATAGACCATTTACATGTTAATGAGGCTTTGTTGAATTTTTCCTCTTAGGCCCCTGCAGCTCCCCTCAAGCTCCTTGTTGAGCGCAGTCTCACGGCGCTCAGACCAATCATAATACTGCACTACAACGTTTTGATTGGCTGCAGGGAGCCTAAGAGAACTGGTGCTTCCCCAAGAAGCCAGGAAGAAAACGCAGGAGAGGTGGCGGCCTGCCGGGAGATAAGTGATTTTTTTAAACCAACTCTCACCCCGCCCCCCTGCTGCTTCCAGGTAGCAGCCGAAACTGCAGACACACACACACACATGTGTGTTTTTACTCTGACTTTGGGCTGTCTCTCACTGTTCAGTACTTGATTGACTCCCAGCTAGGTTTGTGCTACCCAAGGTGCTCTCTCAATCCCAGAGAATCGTCATCGGAGGATGAGTTTCCTGATCAATTTGCAATTAAACCCATTTCCCTCATAAACAGACAGAACAAAAGTGAATGATCAAATATGCAAGGCAAGAGGCTTCCAATCTGTCACAAAAACCAAGCTAGAATGTAAACGGTTTCAGCTGCACTGCCACCAAAGACCTGACCTGGGGCCAATTCGATCAATTCATGTCCTGCATGTAAATTGATCTCTGCCTTAAAAAAATGTGCAGGAATTTCCAACTGGAATTGTATATTCTTCCAACTTTTAGTTAGTAGGTAGATAGTTTAATCTTTGTGTTTCGTTGTGTGGGAAATGAATTTGATTTGGCATATTTTTAGATCTATTTATTTGAATTTATTTCCAGAAAACCACGTTCATCTCCTTGCTGCCACTTCAGACATGTTTGCTACACATACATCGTCCAAACCTATCCTGATATTATTTACGTCGCGTGCAGTATTGTGGAATAGTATTCAAAATGGTCTTCAACAACTTCAGGCTTAAAAGCGCTTTACCTTGAAAGCTATATTTGTTATGATAGTTTTGCGTGAAACAGAGGGATAAACAAATCTGGATATTGGGTTTGTGCATGTGAGGAGGGGTGTACGAAGCTGAAATATCATTGTTGTGCATTCTTAAAAAAAAAAAAAAAGAACTTTCCAAAAGCCACGGATTTGGCATTTTTATAAGAAAAAAACCCGAAAAATAGTATATGTAAAAATCCCACAAGATGGTTATGCAGGGAAATATCCCACAAGACTTTTTTTCTAAGGCAAAGCTCCCCTAAAAAATAAATGGTGGTACAAAATGGACCCAACTGATATTTTGCAAGATATTTCACACTAACGTGAGAAACTTTACAGCTGTGTGGTGTTTGCTGCCTTCGGAGGCAGAATAGTTAATTTGCACAATCCTAATGATGAGCAGCTAGGGTCGGACCATCCAGTTTCATTTTAATTTTCGCCACTTTAAAGCTCCCTTTCGGGCATAAGGTGATTTGGAAAGTTTGGTAATGAGACTCTCATTGCTTGGAGAGCGTGGGCTGATCACTCGTCACTGACAAAATGCAGTCTTTGGGAGAGCAGGAATTCGACTTCCAAAAGAAAGATTTAAACGTCCATCATTCCGAAGCTAGTAAACTGAGTACCAACAGCAGATCGAATTAGCATCTGTGCGGTATTTACCGCCGAACAGAACGTATTACTGCTACTACTATGGGAATCAATTCAAAAGCGGGTTCGGGACCAAAAAAGCGTATCTCTGGTAACTCGGTTGGAAATACTGTTTATTTAACCTGCTCGAGTTAATACTCCGTGTCTCCATCCCTCCCTCTGTGTCTCCCTCCCTGTCTCCCACTCTCTGTTTCCCTCCCTCCCTCTGTGTCTCCCTCCCTCCCTCCCTCTCTGTCCTCTCACCTGTGTGTGTGTGTGTCAGCCCTCAGCCCGGGCTGAGACAGCTTCCCCGGCCGCGCGCACACAGCCGCATCAAGTACTTCATGGGTCTTTAAAAGACCATTTACATGTTAATGAGGCTTTGTTAAAATTCACCTCTTAGGCCCCTGCCGCTCCCCTCTGACAATCACTGGAATCCCCCGGCCCCCTCGCGCTGCTGCGACTGTATTTGCAACACGATTTAATTTATTTATTTTTAAACACATGTGTCTGCAATGTCAGCGGGCCGCCCAGGAAGGCTTGCCGGGCCGCCACCGGCCCGCGGGCCGTACTATGAGTACCCCTGCTCTAGGCCATAGCGCGTATCTACAGCCAAGAACGTAGTTGTTAACAAATTCAGAACATTTTTCTGGGGAGGCAGAAGCTTTGTCACCTATACTGTCAAATTATGGACTACCTTCCCTCATAAACTAAAGAAAATGACAAATCTTCTTCAATTCAGGAAATCCCTAAAAAACAGGTTGTTTAGCCAATAGTTGGCCTTTGCTTACCAGACCCCCTCACTCGTTGAGCCGATCTCTTCACATTGACTTAAGTAAAGGCAGAGCGAAGACACCTCTGGGCATTCGAGCGCTTTGCACATATAAATTTAATTTAATTTCATTTCACCAGGTATGTGGACTCACCCTTTCTCTCAATAACTTAAATTGGTCCATTCTAGTATTCCTCGAGGGTCTTGGGCTCTACTGGCTCCATCACCAACACTTTCTGACCAGGCTGAAATTCAAGTGGTAGCATTTTTGTCATACCACCCCTTCATAACTTCCTGGTTAGCTTCAAGGTTACAAAAAACCTGCTGCCATAACTTAGCCATATGGCTTCTGAAAGCCAGCATGTAGCTCACTTCACTCTGGGGTACTTTCCTGGGAGCTTGCTCCCACTCTTCTTTCACCAGACTCAAAGGTCCAATGGCTGGGTGCCCATGCAACAGCTCAAAGGGGCTGAAACCCACTTCTCTCTGTTGCACCGCTCTGTAAGCAAACAACAGGCATGGTAATAGGGTATCCCACCTTTTCTCTATGGCCTCTGACAGGCCTCTGTTCATGCCCTTCACGGTCTGGTTGAACCTCTCAACAAGCCCATTGGTTTGTGGATGGTAAGGGGAGGAGAACTTGTACGTTACCCTCCACTCCTTCCACATTGACTGCATATAAGAAGACATCAAGTTTGTGCACCCGTAAGACACAACTTGTTTGAGTAAACTCACTTGAGTAGTCATAGTCATAGTTTTTTATATATGATTAACTAACATTTTTACAAAATTCCCCTTTAAAATTAAAATATGTGTTTACATACATGATTAAAATCAGGCAATAATAATGGGATCCCTTTGGTTATTAGCTAAAGTACAAGTGCTAAACCATCAGCATATAATATTATAAATGCATTATGAGGATATTTACTAAATACATATTTTTCATTGCTAATACCGTGTTTGTGCTTTCAACCTTACGATCAGTGTTTTAAAATAACAAGCTGGATAATTAGAAAGCCTTGAATAAAAATAGCAAGTTCCTGGAAAACAGTGCAATTATACAGTAGATTGTAAGATGAGTTTTAAAAGAAAACTTCAGAGGACCTGCTAATTGAATTGTCTCTTAATGAGTTTTACATTCAGTCTGTTTGTTACATAAATGAATCAGCTAGGCCCCTGATGGCATTGTTCATGCTTCTTTTTTTTCTTCCAGATTAGCTTGCCAGAAAAGTTTCCTTACTTCTGTCAGGTATTTTACTCCCCGGCAGGCCAACATTATCGAGGAACCTTCAAACCAGCGTATCACAGCTTGCCTACACATGCAAATATTCAATTAGTTAAAAATGGGTTTTAAGTACTGTCTCCTCAGATCAATAACTGCAGAGCATGCATCCAAGTAACTTCCCCATGAGTTTGGTGTTTCTTGATCCATCTGGTGTTTGATCCCTTCCCAGCATAAACTTTTCATTGTGTCTGGATCGGAGTAGCGGAATTTATGACATAGCTTAACAAAGCCGCTCATACCCCGGAATTTCTGGTTCTTGAGGTCAAATTCCAGCCAGACCTGACCTGTGGAGGCAGACTTTAGCAGATTGAAAATGGCCTTATAAACCTTCATCTGAAGTTCATTTAGCAGAGCAGCCTCCTTACCGCACCAGGTGAATAGACCATATGACATTGTAGGCAGGATTTGCGCAGCCATCACTTTTAAGAGGTGGTTATGGTTTGGGCAGTCTAGTTTTTTATACAGTAATCTGTATGCGAAGATTAACAATTGCGCTTTGGCATTTTTGGCCAATTTATTTTCCTTGTGTGTTATGCCAAGATATTTGTAGAAATCTTGCTCTTCCACCGTTGCCCCTTTTACAAGACATTTAAGCATAATTTTTTTTGTGCCCATTAGGCGAACAGCTTTGGTTTTCTCTTTGTTTAGTTCCAAGTTCTCCTGGTCCAAAAAGGTACTAGGTTATTTATCGCTCTTTGTAATCCAATGGGACTTTGGCTCAACACCACAATGTCATAAGCGTACTGTAAAAAAACAATTGGCTCGTTGGCCAGTTTCATCGGATGACAATCGGCTGCCTGCATGTGTTTACTGATATCTGAGAGAAACAAGTTAAATAGATTTGGCGCTAGGACACAGTCTTATTTTAGACCTTGCCGCGTATGGAAGCTCGAGGTTGCACTGCACCAGTCGCCCAGTTTTACTCTTGCCCAGTATCACTGTATAATGCAATTATTGCGTTCAGTAATTTACTCTGCAATCCCTATTTCTTTAGTTTCTCCCAGAGACGGTTTCTACTCACTCGGTCGAAAGCTGATTTTAAATCAATAAAACATGCATACAGAGTATAAAACCCAATCAGGGTTTTTGCCACTGCAGGTGCAGTCTTGGTCCTCAGAGGGATTCTCTCTGGGTACCTAGTGACATGATCCACTAGGGATCCACAGGCTTTACAATGTCGATGCACACCCTCTCAAAGGGGTGCCAACAACAGGCAAGGGTTCAAGGGGACTTTTAGCCTCTGCCCTGTCTTTCTCACTGGACTGGCAGGTCACACAAGTTTTACAGAACGCATTCGATGAATTCTTGATCCTAAGCCAATAGAAGTGGGGAAAAAGCCTTGCAAAGGTCTTGTCTTGGCCTAGGTGTCCGGCCAGGAGACTTTTTTCATGACTCAGCTCAAGTAGGAAGGCCCTGTAGCATTAGGGGGACTATCAGGTCCTTGATGTTGAATTTCCTGAAGCCTTAGGTTCTTTTCTTTCTTTAAATTTTTTTATTGAAGTCCCAAAAATTGCAATACATTAAATCCATTAGAGCCACTACATTCATAAAAGAAATGACCTTTAGGCATACATAACATTTAAAAAAAATTCATATATCATACAGAAAGCACTAAGAATTCAGGGACAAATACACACAAAACAAACAAAAAGTCATTTTTTAACCAGATACATAAGGTAATGACCCCTCATAATCTCAGTAAAAATATGTTGCCCATATTTTCCTGAACTTCCTAAGACCCCCCACACGTAATGCATAAGTGCGTTCACTTCTTCTAACTGCTTTCATTTTATGGGCCCATTCAATGACAGAAGGAATCAAATCGGTGCGCCACTTTTTCAATAAAAGTGATCTAGCTACTACCATCGCAATGTATACAAATGTAACCAAATAATCAGGAAGTTAGAGGTCTGCATCAAAACCAATAACAATTAACAAATCACTCACTGCTAATTGAATACCAAATTCGATTTCCAAATAGCAAAAAATATCCTGCCAGAACTTCTGAATCCTATGGCATTGTAACATTTAATGCGACCAATTGGCTGAAGGACAATTAATACAGCAAAAGCAGTGCGGAGATTGATTGGCATACATTTTCAAAAGAGAGAGTGGGGTTTCGGTAAAGTTGCCATTTACTGAAAAAAAGCATCCAACTCCAATTCGCACCTCTCAACGTGCTAAAATTAAGGTATTTAATAGTTGACCACAAGTTGGCAGAAATTTCTAGGTCTTCACAATCCATCCATTTTTTGATAGCCTTCTGCCCAAGATCTATGGCCCTAATTGAGGCTAAGTGCTTTTTCCAAGCCCCAGGTTTTCTGCCAGATGCATCTTCTAAAAGTTAATTGGCTAGCTGATGTTGTTCGCTAACTTGAGAAACATCTAGCTCAGCCAGGAAGTTATGGAAGATGTTATATGACCCCAGAAGAATGAAATTATTAACAATCAAATGCGACATTTCAGTCATAGTCAACCATCTTCCGTTCCTCAGAAAATCTGAGACCTTACGAAATCCTACCGCATCCCACTCTAAGGTGAGTTCTGAGGATTTTTTGATCCCTGCTAGTAATAAAATGTCAGCTAGCGAGGTGGTTGGGTTCTTTACAAGAATGTAATATCTTTTATAAAGCGCCTGTCATTTTTTAAAAAGCCAGTGAAGACATTTATAACGAACCCGCTTAGGGGATCGGAAAACTGGCAATGGAGAATGGATTTGAGTTTCCTTACACATTAACTCCACAAAACTATTAATAAAGAGGTTTGACTGAGGTTGAGGTTTGAATCTAGACAAAAACTGTGCAAAATAGGCATAGTAATAATCCCTGAAAATCGGAATGGCTAGACCTCCTTGATCCCGTTCTTCATATAAAGTGCTAAGTGCAATACGTGATGATTTTTTTGCCCCAAAAAAAGCTGTGAACATAGACTCTACTTGGGTGAAAAAGGAGCCTGATAAAATACAAGGGATAGTTCAAAACAAAAAATTAAACAGAGAAAGAACAGACATTTTAATCAGTGTAACCCGGCCCAAAATGGATAGCTGAAGAGAGTTCCAGCATGAAAACAAGGCCTGACCTTTTCGAAGGAGCGGTACAAAATTCAGATGATATAAACCCGAAACTTTTTCAGAGAAATATACCCCAAGATACCTTTTAGGTTGGGTGTTGGCACAAGCAAGGATCTCGGGAAGCAGATCTAAGCTTGCCCCACCGCATTGTAAAATTTCAGTTTTCCTTTTATTAATGCCACGTGGAAAGTCGTCTGGATTTGGAGCGTAATAGCTCGATATGCAGAAGTTGGCGGCGCAGTGGCGGACGGTGGGGTTCTGGTCCGAACGACTTTCCACGCTGGAAACGGCAGTACCGATTTCTCCATTGTTCACGGTATCTGCTGACCCGTTGAATTGCCTGAATTGATACGCAATTTCGTTAAAAGGCAGTGTAATATTTAAAGACAACAATGACTATATTTTTGTCCTGATGATGATGCCCCTTTATTTAACTTAGGCATCGAAACGTCGTCGACCAAAAAAACCCCGTATGCAATATGACATTCAAAATATTGTGAAATGCAAAGGTGTGGTTATAATAATCTTTGTCTGTAACACTGACTACAAGTACACAGACATAATTTTTGTTTTGCTCCTTTTTACCATTCTGTTCGTTGTTTTGTCTGAATGTTGTGGGTCACGGCTGTGCCCACTTGTTATTAATGTGTTCATTCAGTTTTTATTAAGAAAATTGTTAAATAAATTCCTTGTCCGGCTGGACAAAAGACATAACACTTATCAGGTGTGTGATTATTAGCTCAGTATACCATTGTGTCCACGAGTAGGGACCACTGTTTTTTGTAACATCTCCCTTTCTTAACAGCAGGACTGGTCATTGTTCCAGGATCCATCCCTTCTTGATGCCCATCTTGGAAAGAATTTGGACCATGTGGGAGCACAGATCCAGTCAGGTAACAATGTCATCTCCACATGAGCTTAGAACTCTACTTCCTCCCAGGCAGTGTGTTCCAGGTCATTACCTGACATGCAGTCCCCAGGCATGCAAGGCTCACTGCAACTATTAGAAGACCTGAAACTTCCCCTAATCAAATGGAACAAGGGTCACAGGATAGTGACCCTCTCTGTTGTCAGCCATCACAATCTGGTGGAATGCATTGGGATTACCTACTTTCGAGAAACCAGTGGACTCCTTACCATAGACATACTGGCTCCTGGATCCCTCATATCCTTAACTCTTTGCCGATTGATGGTGATCCATTTTCTATACCTTGTAGTATCTGAGGCACATGGATCTTAGGAACCATCTCACTGCCACCCATGGTCACTAGGGTAACCCAGTGACGACCGGTACAGGTAGGAGTGGTAGGGTGGGGGAGGGGCTGGCTTAGTGATGCAGCGAGCTCACGGTAAGTGGTTTTCTTTATTTTTATTTAACTTTACTTATCCCGTCGTCTGTCGACTTCTCCAACCCCTACCCTGCCTCTCCCCCGCCCCGCCCACCGCTCTTTCCTGTGCCGGCTTCCAACAAGGTAACCTCACTAACTCCCCCATTAACTGGGACAGACACCTCCCACAGCACTATAATAGCTACCCCTGGAATATTTTATACAGTGGGAGATTGTGCTCTTTTTGGACACTCTGGATTCCCCCTTGTTGTGTCCATACTCACCACACTCATAGCACTTGGTAATTCTAGTGGGCGCCGCTGACACTTGTCAGGGTAGTTTTTCTTCTGATTGCCAGATTGAGGATGCGATTCAGACCCTTTCCCCTGTGAGTTGTTTTGGGGCCTGAAGAGAACTCCTTATTTTTCTCTCCCCCTTCTTCTTCTGGTGGGAAACCTGACCACTCTTTTGGGAGTTCCCCTCAGATACCTTTCTGGGCACTCTGATGCAGGTCCAAAGGTCCGCCTATTCAGGAAGCTTCATGGAGTTAGAAAGCTCACCATCGAGCAGGTTTTGGCGCAGCTCTGCAATACAAAGATCAAGCATGTGGTTCTACAGAATCAAGTTGTATTGCACTGAATAATCATCTAATTTGCTGCCCTTCACCCAGCACTTTAGTGCCTGCTAGCATAATCTAAGAAGTCCATACAGCTCTGTGGTGTGATCTTGTGATTAGCCCTGAATTGATATTTCTCAGGTCTCAGCCCAAACCTACAAACCAAGATTGTGTTAGTTGTAGAATAGCTTGTCTGGCCCTCTACCTCTACTGTGAGAAGTGTATCCCTTCCCACCATGGGCATGAGCCTTCATAGGCTACCATCCCAGGAATACTCTGGGATCTTGTGCTCCCCTAGAGCCACTTCATAGGCTGCAAACCAATTGTCTATGTCATCCCCACCACATAACGTTGCACAAACTCCTTTCGGATTCTTGCTCTGGATTCACTTGAAGATACTGAAGGTATGCTGTCATCATTGCTGGACACCCCCCCCTCCCCCCCATTGCAGGGCTTTTGGATCCAGCTCCCTCAGGTTTAGTTAATGGGTTAGTTTCTTCTCCTCCTTCAGAGCTAACCTCATTTCTTCCAGAGCTTAGTCTTTCTCAAGTTGGGCAAGCTTCTCTACCTGCTCCAATCTAATTTTGGCAAGCTCTTTTTTCATCTTTCTCTAATCTGTCCTGTCTGCCTGCTCCTCTGGTGACAGGCCTTTTGGAGATACACTTCTCCTTGTTCTGAATACTACCACTGCTCCTGGCAAACTGTTGGTGCCCTCCACAGATAGTCCTGGAGCCACAACAGCCTCAAGGTCCAGCTCCTCCTCATTCTCATTAATCTGTGGCTCCTCCTTCTCTTCCTCTAGGACCTCATCCCCTGCCACTTGGGCCTCTGCCCAAGCTCAAAGCTTTCTGCAGCTCTACTTTTTGCTTGAAGACTTTAACAGAGATTTGAAATTCCCTGCAATGGCTCTTCATTTGTGCCACAGTATACAATTCTAAATGGGCCAGATCAAACTCCTCTACTGCAGGTGCAGGTCCTGTGGCTGTGTCCCCAAAGGTAGGCATGTTTAAAGTACAAGAATTAAACAAACAAATTGGTATTTGTATGCAGTTGTATATATGGTATTGTACAAGCACAAGTCCTTTGCTCACCACTGACCACCAATGTTAGAAATGGGACTCCTGGTTGGCTGAGGCAGGCACCTAGGTCTGGCAGGAACCACCACTCTATTCCTGGTAAGTTAGATACACACTAAAAATGTACCTGTGCTCACCTTCTGGTAGCCTGGCACAGAGCAGTCTGGCTAAGTTAAGAAGGCACTGTGTAAAATATTTGTGCAACATACACACAGTAATACAATGAATAGGTGCATAATAAAGTTGATTATTGCATTATAAACAAAACAGGGCCCAAATGACAAAAAGACAATGTTTAGAAGGTGGGTAATTTAATTTTAAAGGAATATGTGCAGTAAAGCGCTTAGAAGCAAGAAGCACTAAAAAGGGCCAGGTCAAAGTGCAGGCCGACTTCGTGAAAGCACAGCAGGCCGGCTATAAGACCCACGCAGGCCCCGGTGAACAAGTACCTTTCCTGGTAACAAACAATGAGATGCGTCGATCTTCTTCACGCAGTGAAGGTGATCAGTCACTTCCAAACACAAGTTTGCCATAGTCGAGAGGCGGCGTGCGATGCACCAGATCCTGCCAAGTAGTTCAGGGGATGCGTTGATCTCACCAAGCTGCAGAAGCAGTGATACACTGCCCGATGCAGTGACTTCTGGAGGCAAAGTGCTGGTTCCGATGAGATGCTTCGAATTTACTCCCACAACCGAGTCGATGTGCCGGTTCTGCTGCACGCAGACAGGAGTTGCTTCAAAATTTGTGTCGCAAGTATCTGGGCCATTTCCAGCCGCCCTCTGATAATTGAGGGTAGAAACAGCCAAATCCAGCTGAAACCATCCCGAAGGAACTCCAATATAGCTGTAGGTTCACAAGAGGAAGAGAACAACCCTTCATCTTAAGACCAGACAGATACATTTCACCAATGGTTGTCATTAGCCCTAAGAGTAAATGGCCACCGAGAATGGTTGATCAGTTCCAAAAACATCCAAAGAACACCCTCAGTTCTAAGAGGGTCTGCCTCCCAACTGCCAAACTGCGGGCTTCAACCTGCCAAGAGTGTCCAGCGGCAGGAGCATCTAACACAGCGGGGACGGATATACCCGGAACATGCAATGGAGCCTGACTGACCAGTTGGAGAAGACAAGGGAACCAAGGGCACCTCGGCCAAACCGGGGCAATCAATAGAATCTCCGCCTCATCCAGAACCACCTTCTGAACCACCTGAGGGAGGATAGGAATGGGAGGAAAACAGTAAAGGAGACGCCCCCGGGCCAGGGAACAACCAGAGCATCCACTTTTGATGCTTTGATGGACAGAACCAGACTGCAAAAGTAGGGGAGAAGCGCATTCTCCTTGGTGGCAAACAAATCCAGTCAAGGTTGACCAAACTGACCAACAATACACTGAAAAATCACCAGACTCAGACACATCGTCATCGAGGACGGAACATTTTGACTCAGAGTGTCTGCAGACCCATTCTCCCTTCCCAGAAGAGAGACTACTGACAGAGACAGGAGATGGGACTCAGCCTCTAAGCAATTCCTCTGGGAAAAAAGAAACAGAAAGGGGTGCATGCTTCCCTGCCAATTCAAATACGAGCAGACAATCTGTTGGTCTCTGCACATACACCGCTGTGTGTAACAGGGGATAGAAAAACAAAAATACCTTAAGGACTTCAGTTCTTTCAGCTCCTCCCAATTCAAAGATTGCAGCGCCTCCCACCAACTCCATCTCCCCTGTGCTGTGGAATCTCCCAGAGTGGCACCCCCATCCTATCTCACTCCCATCAGTCATGAGAACCAAAACAGGAAGAGGAACCAAAGAAAAACAAAAGCCCCATTTCAGATGAAGGGGGTTCAACCGCCACTGGAGATCTCTGCAGATCTGAGGAGTCATCAGAACCAGAGTCCCTTAAACCCAAAACAACGGGTTTCAATTCCTCAGGAGATGGGACACCAACGGATACAGGTTCAGCCTCCCC
The DNA here is from genome assembly GCF_964261635.1 of Lissotriton helveticus. Classification (NCBI taxonomy): domain Eukaryota; kingdom Metazoa; phylum Chordata; class Amphibia; order Caudata; family Salamandridae; genus Lissotriton; species Lissotriton helveticus. Next base: position 658,457,332 of record NC_136072.1, read on the forward strand.
TAAGGAACAAGGGTGAATGTGGAGGGAATCTCCCCCTGACTCTGAAGCCAGGTCTGTGCAGATGCCAAAGGGTGAAGAAGGAGAGAGCACAAATGGAGCGGAGACTAAGACAGTGCTCCTCTGACACCAGGATCATCTCCCATGTCCATCCCTAAGTGTGCCCCGATGAAGAGGAGATCATGGAATGGTTGGACCTGGGACTTTTTCCAACTGATCAAGAAGCCATAGTCCTGTAACAGCGTGGTCACTTTGACATCCCCGTCTGGGTCTTACAAAAAGAACAAGAGGCAATTATCCAGTCATGCAGATATGAGAAAAGCTGGACACTTTCAGACTGTAAATAACATCAAAACTCGAAGTTCATGTGGCACACTTTGTTGTTCTCCTTTTATACTTTCTGAACTTTCTGTTCAACAAATTAAGCTTGGTAGGGTGCAGATGGGTATAACCCTCTAACCGCAGGGTGTAATAATAAACTCATGTAAATTGCACTGTTCAAATGTAGAGCAGCTTCCCCACTCAGCACACCATTGGGTAGGTAACCCCTTCCTTTCGAAATCTTTCAGTCACTTAAATTATTTCCTTGAAATATCTCCTTTTTATTAATCTTGTTGTATTTTATCACAATGTTTCATCACATTGAACTGTTTATCATCTTCCTTTTACTTCATACAAGAAAGCCATTCAGTCCTTCCTTAAGTACTTCAATTCTTTGGTGGAAAAGGTACAGGAAGGTGTGGATTTTTCTGTTGTCTTGGCAGTGATGGAACTGCTGATGTGGTTTCTGTCCAACAATACTTTTGACAATCTCTGTGCATCTGCGGCTCTTCTACCGCTGCCATCACAGCCCCATGCACCACCTGGATGTGCTTCTTGAAGGCAGATGCAGTCCAGAGGCAGTGCTCTAGAAGCTTCCTTTTACAGGTTTCCAGGTCTTTGGCAGTGATTTGGAGGAGCTGGTTAAGAAGTCTGCAGAGAACAGGAAGCTGATTGTTCCTGTTCGGCCTGTCACTAGTAGCAGGGGCTTTGGTTCCAAATGGGCTTTTCCATATGGGGGCAAGGCTCCTCAGCACCAGTGCTTTTGAGGCAAGGTTTGTGGCCAGGGCAACCCTAACACTGACAAATCTACATTCTCTGCAGCTGCCACATCTGCCCCAACCCTCCTAAGGCATGACTCCTCCAGGCTTCATCCAATGCGGGAGGGTGATCTGCATCTATTTTGGGACTTAGTGTCTTGGTCCATTCCAGATGCATAGGCCATCTGAGTAGTCTCAGACGGATACAGCATAAATTTCAGCTGCACTGCTCTGTGCCATTTATTCGAGACTTCTGCTCCTCGCTCCCTAGAGAAATTAGTGGCACTGCTACAGGGATTCAGTTTGCTGCTCCAAAGGCTGCCATCATTCCGGTCCCACTGTGGATGATGTTCCATGGGCATTATTCCTTGCTTTTTTTAGTACAAAAGGCGTTAGAAGAGTTCTTCCCTTAAATGGAGATGAAGGGGGTCCATCAGTTTATCCCTCATGTGACCATCAAGCTGGTGTCTCTCCAACTGATTCTGCTGCTGTTGAGGAAAGGGGAGTTCCTGACTTCCATCAATCTCATGGATGCCTACCTACATGTCCTGGTGCATTCGTCTCTGCAAAAATTCCTCCGGTTCACAGTCCAGGGCAACTACTACCAGTTCAGGGTCCTGCCCTTCAGCTGGCTTCCACACTGCGAGTGTTCACCAAGCTGTTAGCTCCTCTTTTGCATATTTTCCAGTCTGAAAATGTATACTCATGTAGATTGCACTGTTCAAATGTAGAGCAGCGTCCCCACTCAGCACACCTTTGAGTAGGTAACCCCTTCCTTTCCAAATCTTTCAATCACTTGAATTCTTTTCTTGAAACATCTCCTTTGTATTTATCTTGTTGTATTTTATCACAATGTTTCATCACATTAATGAACTGTTTATCATCTTCCTTTTACTTCATACAAGAAAGATTTATTCATGCATCTGTTACGTTCTTTAATTCATTTGGAATATATTCCCATATTCCCGATGCATTTCGGGACAAAGCCCTTCTTCAGGGAAATGATTCTGTAAATACGATGTAAATACAATGATTCATGAGTTCTCTATCCTCCAATCCAGTTATAATTAGCTCAGTGATCGGTAAGTAAAAGTGCTCAGTCTGTTTATTGTGAGAAATGCCAAAATATTTTGAAAAACTTAATGAAAAATGTGCTGAATGCCTTTTTTAACTGAAAAGAAACGTGGACGATTGTTAGTGCCTTCCTCAATAGATATTCTACCGCATTCAAAAATATCTCATGAAAGGTGAATGTTGAAATGCATGCAACAATGAGCATGTAACCAAAAGCTTTATGTGTCGGTAAACACAAACACCCAGTTAGTACTATGCTTTACTCCTATATAAACATACCTAATGGATGCCGATTACAAGACCAGTAAATGCGGAGCTCAGCTCCAAATGTGAACCGCTCTGTATAGCAAAAGATGTTCAAGGCATAAGTACCTCAACAAAGGGCAAGAAGGTTCATGAATTGTGCATATACAAGTGCGTGGACTCTTACCTTTGGTAATCAGTTTCGTAATTTTACGGTGATCTCGTTGTGGAAAATTTAGTATGCGGACACACCCGGTGTGTGCTGATGCGAACGGGAAGCATGCAAAATGCGGAAGTTAAAACAAGCTAGACTGTGATCGCCATGTTTACACATACAAGAAGTAACACTAGTCCAGTCCTGTGGTGGCCATCTTCGAGTGGATATACACGATCTACAATTGTAAATGAGTAACCTAGCTAGTATAGAATACATCTCAAACCATGTAAATGATGTAAAAGTTACCAACATTAAAGCACGGTCAGAGAAATCAATATCAACTCAAAGAAGATAGGTTAATGCATGAGGATCAAAACAAATCAAATGCCTTCTGTAATAAAGATGCGTTAATTATGCATAGTACAGATACACAAAACATCCATCCTGGAATATTACAAAAAATTAAAGGGCTGAAGAAGGGCTTTGTCCCGTAATGCATCAGGAATATGGAAATATATTCCAAATGAATTAAAGAACATAACAGATGCTTTCTTGTATGAAGTAAAAGGAAGATTGTTAGATTTGGGGGTCTCTAGTTGGCACAGGTAGGTACTTGTGACAAATAGGGACCCTTGCCTCTAGTTAGGATAAGGGGATTACACTCCTAAAAAACCCCTGCTCACCCCCTTGGTAGCTTGGCACTAGCAGACAAGCTTATCTCAGAGGCAGTGTGTAAAGCATTTGTCACCACATACAGTAACCCAGTGACAGCACTACAGATGGACACCACATAAGGGGGCATATTATCAAGGACGGGCAATACATTATCGCCGCTTTTATCGGCAGAAAACTGCCGATAAAACGGCGATAATGGGCTTGATAATATGCTCTATAGAATTCCTATCGAAGCCCATGTTAGATGTCTTTATATAGAGTTACCACAAGACCATAAACAACAAAAATACACAATACTGTTACTTTAAGTTGGTAGATTTAGCTTAGTTAGGTTCAGTTCTTGAGATGCAACTCTTTGCGTCAATGTACCTTAGGTTGAGTTGTGCTTCCACGACAAGCAATGTCTCAGCGAGGGAAATGCGGCAAAGTTCAAGTACAAAGAAATAAAGACGTGAAGATCTACCAGATGCTGCATGCTTCTCCGGGGATGCGAGAAGTTCTCGGTTTGATGTGTGGACTACAGCGGCGACACCCTTGTTCCGCGATGCGACGGCAGCAGTTCCACCTGCGACACTCTTCTCCCACGATGCGTGAAGCTTCCACATGATGCGACAACTACAGCAGCGACATCCACGATGAGACGGCAGCAGCTCCAACGGCGGCGCGCTAATCAGGGATGCGAGGCGCTTTTCTTCGATGCGGTGCAGTGTGACAGTTCTAGTGGCAACACCCTCCTTTGGAGTTGCGACGGCAGGCACAGCGACCGACGGCGACACGCTCCGACCTCGTTGCGAGACTCTTCTCCCGATGCAGTGCAATGAGACAGCTACAGCGGCGACACCCTCCTTTGGAGTTGTGAAGGCAGGAGCAGCGACACACTTCCTCTTCGTTGCGAGGCGCTTCTCTCGATGCGGTGCAATGCAACAGTTCCAGTGGCGACACCCTCCTTTGGAGTTGCGACGGCAGGCCCAGCGATGGCAACACGCTTCTTCCTCGATGAGTCACGCTTCCAGCTCCTTGCGACACACAGTTCCTCAGAAGGCCCAAAACAGCAGCAGGTACTTCCAAAGAACTCTGGGGAGCTGTGGGGTGAAGTCTGTTGTCCCTGAGACTTCAGCAGGAGGCAAGCTCTTTTCCAAGCCCTTGGAGATCCTTCACAAGTTGAAAACAAAGTACACTAAGTTCCTTTCTCCTTCCTTTGGCAGTAAGGCAACCACTGCAGGCCAATCCCCCAAGCAGCACTAAAGCTTCGGAATAGTCTCTCCTCAGTTTCTTCAGGTTCCTCTCCTCAGTAAAGGTTTATTCTTGTAGTCCAAAGTGATCTAAATTCATGGGATCAGGGTCCCAATTTTTATACCCCAAAATCCTTTGTTCTCTGAGAGGAGAGGGGTCTTTGCCCAGTCCAAACCAGTTCTGAAGCACTCTGTTTACCAGACTTATCCTTTCCTTTCAAAGTGCAGGGCAGAAACATTAGAGACCCCACAGGAGGTGGAGCCAGCATTGTGGAAAGCAAGTACAGTCCTGGAGCACTTTGTTTACAGACTCCTTCTCTTCTTTCAGTGTGCAGGGCAGAGACATCAACCGCTCTTCAGGAGGTGGAGCCAGCATTGTGGAAGGCAGGCACAACCCTATTCAAGGTTCAAGTGCTACTCTTCCCTCCCATCTAGATGCAGATCTCTCTATTCACCACTGGGCTGACTCATCTTGTCTCTTGGAATCCCCCAGCCCTATCACTCACAAAACCAGACAAAGGAATGCACAACCTAGCAGAGGCAGGCTTGAATGGTTAGACAACCAAATACGGAGGGGCAGATTTATGTTGGGAATGCGCCACGATTGCGTCACGCAACTGCGGCGTAAACGTGGCGAATCCCTACGACCCATTTACAACGTGACGCATCTAGGCAGATGCGTCACGTTGTAAAGCCCTGCGCCACTTGTGGGCGTTCCGGCGCAGGGTGGGCGTTCCGGGGCAGGTGCGCCTCGCAAAGTGGCTGAGTGAAATCTATAAGATTTCACTCAGTCACTTTCAGGCCAATGCTGCGTCAAAACCCTGCGCCTGCTTGAAGCAGGCGTAGGTCTTGACGCAGCATTGTAAAGATGGGGCACCCCCGAGCCTTGCTGGAGCTGCGACGCAACTCCAGCAATGCGCCACCTTTACGGCACAAATGCGTCACGCATCTGTGCCGTTTTTGCCCCATGGTGCGCCGCATTGTAAATGCGGCGCACCATGGGTGGCGGAGCAGCAGCGCAAAAAAACTGGCGCATCCCTGGGGATGCGCCAGTTATCATAAATCTGCCCCCTACTTTGTAAAAGTGGTATTTGCAAACACCGAATGTTAAAACCAAATTTACTAAAAGATGTATTTTATCATCGTTCAGGCATACTAAACTCGAATTTCTACCATGTTCTCTGAGTCAGTTAGGATTATAAAATGCAATAATTCTAACAGCCCATTCTGGCCGATGGACAACAGGTAGCCTTGCAATATTGAAAAAACGAAAATGGCTGTAATTCACTATTAGGACATGCCACACACACCAGGGTGTGTCCTACCTTATACTTACAATGCACCCTGCCCTTGGGCCTCCCATAGGGGTGACTGATATGAAGAAAAGGGAAGGTTTAGGGACTGGTAAGTGGGTGCACTTGAACAGTCAGCATGTCAGCATGACAGTACAAGACTGCACGCAGGCTCTGCAATGGCAGACCTTAGACACATTTAATAATAATAATAATAATAATACAAAGTTTTGTAAAGCACGTACAGTTACCTCAAACGGAGGTGTCCCGGCGCTGTGTGAGCAGTAGCGTGAGAAGGTAAATAGCACCTATGGTTCATATCTATTGAGTAAAGAGCCAGGTTTTCAGTAGCTTCCTAAACCCAGGTTCTGATGTTGCCGACTGTATAGCAGGCGGGAGAGCATTCCACAACTTTGCCGTGTTGGCAGAGAAAGTCCTGCCTCCGAGACGCACCCTTCTGACTCGCGGAGCGAGTAATTGAAGCAAGGAGTTGGAGCATAGGAGTCTCACCTGTCCATACCTGGGGAGTCGGACTTTAAGGTAGTTGGGGCAGGTCCCATGAAGGGCTCTGTAGGCCAAAGTTAGAGCCTTGAATTTGTTTCTTCTTGCCACTGGGAGCCAGTGCAGATCGCGCCGATGCGGAGAGACATGCTGTTGAAACGGGATATGTTTTATCAGCCTCGCAGCTGCATTTTGCATGGTCTGCAAACGTTGAATCAGATATTTTGGTAGGCCCAAGTAGAGGCCGTTTACGTAATCCAGCCTAGAGGTAACGGTCGCATGGATTACCATTTTTCGGCAGTCCTTCGGTAGAAGCAGCAGGAACTTACGCAGATTCCTCAATTTGCTTAAGCACCCTGCTACAACCTGCTGGATGTGGGAGGAGAAGGACAAGATGTCGTCCCACCTCACCCCTCTTTACAAGGCCTCTTCTGTGGATGGCACAACCAGTGCTGTAGGCCCACCAGCAGCATTTGGATTTACACGCCCTGGGCACACTCAGTGCACAGTACTAGGGTCTGACAAGTAAACCAAATAGCCAAACATGGAACCACTGATTAATACATCAATTTGCAGTAGGGAGCACTTGCACTGTGGCACTGAACAGCAGTGGCATAGTGCCCAAAGCATCTAACACCAGCAAAAATACATGAAGAAACAGCAAATATGGAAGGGAGAGCCACGCCAATGGTGCCAGGTCCAACAAAGATGATAAACAGTTCATTAATGTGATGAAACATTGTGATAAAATACAACAAGATAAATACAAAGGAGATTTTTCAAGAAAAGAATTTAAGTGATTGAAAGATTTGGAAAGGAAGGGGTTACCTACCCAAAGCTGTGCTAAGTGGGGACGCTGCTCTACATTTGAACAGTGCAAGAGTATAATACCAATGAATGGCAGGACCCTGAACTGGTAGTGGTTGCCCTGGACTTTTTGCTGAGACGAATGCACCAGGACATGTAGGTAGGCATCCATGAGATCGATGGAAGTCAGGAACTCGCCTTTCATCAACAGCAGCAGAATCAGTTGGAGAGACACCAGCTTGATGGACACATGAGGGATAAGCTGATTGACCCCCTTCAGGTCCATTACAGGGTAAAACTCTTTCTGACACCTTTTGTGATAGAAAAAGCAAGGAATAATGCCCATGGAACATCATCCTCGGTTGGACCGGAATGATGGCAGCCTTCTGGAGCAGCAAACTGAATCCCTTTTGCAGTGCCACCAATTTCTCTAGGGAGCGAGGAGCAGAAGTCTTGAATAAATGGCGCAGTGCCGCTGAAATTTATGGTGTGTGCACTGGGCTGTGATGGCAGCAGTAGAAGAGCTGTAGATGCACAGAGATTGTCAAAAGTGTTGTTGGACAGAAACCACACCAGCTGTTCCATCACTTCCAAGACGACAGAAAAATCCACACCTTCCTGTACATTATCCACCAAAGAATTGAAGTACTTAAGGAAGGACTGAATTGCGTAAGTGAAGTAGGTATTAGCCCTGACTTCAAAGTTTAAAGCCACAAAGGCCATCCAAACTTCTTGTCAACAGTGTTAGAGGACAAAGCTTCCTTAGACACCACACCCCCCTGGGTGGACAATCCAACCATAATATTATCAATTTTTACTGAGGCCAGAAATTCCACCTTGAACGTATCCAGGGAATAAGATTTCAGCCAGAAAATTGCTCCTGAACATCAATCCCCTCATTTGGAAGCATGTGGCATACAGAAGCTTTCAAGGGCAAAGAGTCAAAATCAGCACGCTAAAATTGCAAGAAAAAGTCACCCTCAGCTGGTGCCATATCTGAAACATCAAAGCCTAAATTGTCCCGAACATGCTGCAAGATTTCGGCCAAATCTGCACTCTGCAAAAAATATCCCTTAAGGTCCTCATCATCGCCCTCTATGGAATGATCCAGCCTAGGAACCTTAGCAGGAGGCACCCCTTCCCTGCCTCAGCAGCTGCAGCAATACTGCATTATCTTCAGAATCACGTATTGTGCAGAAAAGCCTAAGGAACCTGCAGCAAAACGAAATCAGAAAGCAGATCCAAAGCAAGATCGTAAGGGGGGAAACAGAAATGTTGGTAACCAGACCGGCACAGGAAACTCTTCCTGAGAAAGACGGCTACTTGTCAGGGAAACACTAACCATGAGCATGCTCTCATGTACGCCTCCAATCAGCATTGAACAGGCCAGGCGGAAAAACAAGGATGCACTGTTATGATAAAGGGGGGTGCCATTTTGAAATCAGGCAGTGGCCACGTAACTGCCCATTCCAGAAATAGACTTGGCAATTAACCTGGCGCTTCAGAACACATCGGCAGACTCAGAGATGCCCGCACCTGCCACGTAAATCGAGACCAGGGGAAGAAGATCAAAAACATGTATCATCAAATAAACCTCCTGAGGCCGTCACAGGCTGGCAAGAAAGTCACAGATGCGCTTGGGGACCTTGCATGCCCCGCCACAAACACAATAAAAAAAAAATCTAAATAAAACCACTGCAGGAGGTCTTATAAGAAAATAAATAAAAATATACAAACCTGTAGGCAAGATGGTAATCGGCTGCAGAAAAAAGAACCAGGAAGTCCTTCCAAGGAACTGAGGTATTTGTACTTATGAGGATCGGCCCGTCTTGGATTGGGAAGGAAATTCAAGTTTGGTAATTAGGTTCTGCATTAATGGAGATAAACTCATACATAAGGACTGTGAGAGAAAGACAGGCGAAGAGGTAATGCCCAGTTTGCCAAACTGGGGTTTCACCCACCACGTTAAGTTGTTAAATTAAGTGCCAGGTTTCCAGGAGAGGAGGCTCTGCTGACTCTGCCTTAGTCAATGTCAGTCAAAAGATCAACCCTATTAAAGGAAGTTCTTCCAATGTACATTTTTCCTATGGGACCTGCCAAGAAAAGCAGGGTGGTCCAAAAGAGGAAGCAATGGGAATTGCCACTCTCACTGGGTAAAAACTACCAATGTGTCAGGCTTTTCCAAAAGCAAACTCATCCAAAACACACAACCTCACTGAGTGGGCGAAACAAACATAGTACCCGCTCAGCAAACCTCTCTTCCTTTAGTGCAACCACCATATTGGAGGATACACTGGAGGCTTTGAAGAGCTCCTCCAGGGAGACGAGATCTCAAACTATGGCGCACAATGCTCATCTAGAGACGTGGAGGCTATTGCCTCGCAAACCAAAGGGTCGTCCGCCATTTTGGGTCGAAGACGATTTCTGTGTTCTTGCCTGGGGTTTAGTGGGAGGGGGGAGATATTGCAGACAGTAATGAAAAGTGAAAGCAGCGATAAATATAATCTGTTGAATTTAATTTGTTTAATGAACATATTGTTGCATTCAATCTTTTTTAAGCCTATATAAAATCTCTCAGTACATAAAGATAAGCATAAAAGAAAAACTAAAAAAGGCAGATTTACTAGATTTGTGCCCCCATAATCTAGAACCAAATCCCCGTAAAAAAGCCAAACAAACAGTGGTGGCTATGGGAACCCGATGTCGCACAATCGCTTGTAGCATAAGGTATTCACAGGTTATCAGAAAGTTCACAATGGCCCACCTCAAATAATGGTTCGCCACCAACTAGAACCACAAATAACTAAATAGCACACAAGTAATTTAAGAGGCAAAGAGAACAGAAGAACTGGTAGTGGAGGCACTGGTTCCAAGCAAACACAGATGAACCGAGTTGTTGTCTTTGAGGAATGTTTCTTTTATTTCATATCATTTATTGAATTTTGCGATAGAGCCAACGTGTTTCACCGGATTTATGGGCTTCTTCTGGGCATCCAAAAGTAAAAACTCCTTGATATGAAGTTTAAAAATTCAAGAAACCTTATTACTGTTGAAGGCCCAAAAAGCTGTGTTAACATTTGCATCCCACTGTGTATAAGATATCCGAATATTTCAGAAGGAGGAGCTGTAGCTTTGTAGAAGTAATTCATCAACGTCAAATGACTTTCTCCAAAAGAATTCCTTGTAGATGGGATACTGGAACAAGATACAGGTTTGGTTCTAGATGTGACTGATGGCGCCACATTTCTAGCTTGTTGATGAATTACTTCCACAAAGCTATAGCTCCTCATTTTGAAATATTTAGATCTCTTATACGCAGTGGGATGCAAATGTTAACTTTCTAACACAGCCTTTTGGGCCTTCAACAGTAATAAAGTTTCTTGAACAGTGCCTCCACTACCTGTTCTTCTGTTCTCTTTGCCTCTTACATTACTCTTAAATTACTTGTGTGCAACATCCCCGTAAACACTGGAACTGCTCTTACTTTATTGCAATTTAAACAGGATCTGTAAGGAGTGCTCTACCACCATTTATATTCGGAACCTACTGCCTTGAATTAACTTGCCGCTGGTAGATCTACTAAATTTGACAGTCATGACTGTTTCTACCTGGTCAGCCCTGTTTGGCTCACTAGCTGGATGTGTACTATACAAGTGCTACGTCATACATACATTCAAATATATTATGATGGAAACCTAAACAAAAGATAAAAAGATGAAAACTGAATGTGAAAACTCCAAATGTATAATTGTTTTAAAGTGAACATAATTGATTGTTTTCAATTATAATACATAGACTTGCATGCTTCAGATCTGTAAAGCGCTGCTTGAAATGTAAAGCATATATTTTCAACCGTGCATCATCACACTATTTGGTGAGAAATGTTAAGGATTGCAGGAGCCTGAAACATGGGAACGAGGAGATACCAGTCCAGGTGGGCATGGAACGCAGACAGGAAAGCCTTCTGCTGCCGTATGATGTATCGATGAGTACAGCTTCCACTCTTTCCTTCTTTGTTATACTTCACATTGAAAGGTCTTCCCATCCGTGGTGAGTAGCCAGACCTGGCTGAGATCATACGACACATGGCGGAATTTGTAACACCTGTAGTACAGTTGGGTCCATTTAGTTCCTAACGGGTTTCTGTCCGTGATCCCATCCCTAAAAAGCAGAAAAACGTTAGTAAAATGTTTATTTGTTGGAATTTATATGTTTGATTATTCCAGTAAGAGGTAGAGATGAAGTCTCTCATGGGTAAAAAGAATGAGGGAGTGATACTGGCTCACAATTAGTATAAATGGGGTCACACACTATGGCCCAGATTTACTAAAATTGTGCATCGTGGTTGCGCCACTTTTCTGGCAATGGAGTCGGGGAATTTAGATATAGAACTGCCCTGAAAACAAACAGGAGCTCTCAGGTTGAACCACGGTTGAAAAGTAACCTAACCACTTTTGTTGGAGTACACGTTCCATCATTTTAGCCTGGGAATGTGATGGAGAGGAGTTCGTGGGTAGGGGTGGGCGAAATTTGCGTAATTGCATTACGCAAATCTCCGTGAAATGGTGAAAAATCTCCGCGAACACGCAGAAGTTCAGCGGAATTGCTTGTTCGCTATGCTTTTTTCCTGTTCGCAATTGCTGTATGCTTGCTCGGGGGGGAAATATCTTGCAAACACGCATTTTGAGAACGCGAACAAGCAAAACATTTCGTGAAGTCGCGGAACACAGAAATTTGGGCAATTTCGCGTTCTCCGAGGAACGCGAAATTACCCAAATTCCGCAAATTCCTCGAGCGCAACAAAATTTATTGCCCAGGCCTATTTGTGAGTGCCGAAATAATTACAAATTTGTGGGCGTTCACAAACTGTCAAGGCAAACAATAGCTTGAGCCTCAGAATCCCCATGACTTATATGTAATTTAATATTGCATAACTGTATGTTGTTGTGGTGTACAATTACCATTCACGTCACCCAAGGATCCGTTTTCAGATAACTAATAGCTGTAAATTGAGCCATTTTCAGCTGTAAACACAGGTTAAGAGCTTAATCTAGATTTTAGAAGGTTTGCACACAGAGCTGCACCTCATACTTCATCAATGGCTGTGCCCACTCTTCTCGTAAGCCAACCTCCCAGAATATTAACATAGCAAATAATGTAAATTGTTGTTTTCTTAGAATATCAGAAATACCAGAGGAAAAAGTTAAATAAGGCAGCCATTTTACAGGTAAAATGTGTTAGGGTACTTAGATTTAATTATGTTACATAACCAATGTTATACTGGGTAAAATGCATTGCTAGGGGTTCCTACTCTCTACATCACAATCTGCTCCTCTGACGTTGGTTTCAAAGTAGAAAAAAACTGACAGTTCAGGTATGCTGCCCCAAATTTGCTATCTTTAACATTTGTCCCAAGATAACTGTAGGAAGGTGGAGTATTAAGTAGTGATGCTGGTTAGGCTTCACAATGCAATAATCTCACGAACCCCAGGGTGTTCCTTGTATTCACAATAATAAATCCTAGCTCAGTCCTGGTAGAGTAGCAAAGAGCAGTAAGACAATACTATAAGAATACGTGTTCAGCATCTCAGAGTACCAAATGGACAATAAGTAATTGACACAACAGAAAAGAAATCCAACACCAATTTATAAAACGAAAGCAGATTTTTTATTTAACTATAGACATCAAAACAAATTCATGCAGATAAGTATAACTGGAGTTATAGATTTTAGAAGAAAAATTAAATCAGTGCAAAATAGCAATGCAAAACTTTATGATTGTGGTCAATGGAAAACATCACTAGTGACAACAATCGTTCACTTGCAGGTCGGGTTGAGTGGAACCCAAGGAGGATTAATGTGATGCAACCTTTAAGGCAGCCACTTGGGTGCATGCCACATCATCTTTTTTTTTTAAAACATCTTTTTATTGGTGTTTTAAACGTGAACATTTCTCTTCTAGCATCATGCACATGTTTCTAACACAGATCGGGTACAGTATTTCGTTGCACGTATCACATAGTTATCTATACAGTACTTATAATCGTTACAACACTTACAGCTACTCCACTGGTGACTTTCAGAAGCTTATTAGTCCACAATTAATCCCAGCCAACAGCCTGTCCCTGGGATCCGTACACATTATTGCAACGTTACGACTGTTCAAAAAAGAATCCGGTCTTCCCGCCAAGTTCCTCTACCTCCCCCTCCCCTTACAGGCTTTGCAGGTATTCACCATCTACTCTTATCCCATCTAGGGGCCAGCCCATCAAGCACACCCCTCTTTACAGTACTCCTACTACGTATCAATGTGCAGTCCTTGGACGAGAAAGTAAGTAGCATTGCAATGGTGCCCATATATCTCTGGGCCTAGAGGCCATTGGTAAGAGTTCCGCATAAGTCGATAATGTTTCCTGACACTTGACTTAATCAGCTATCCAATCCTTAAACTTTGGTGCGCGGCCCCTGTCCCAACGGCACGCCACCCTTCTTTTGGCCAGGAGTGCAAGCGCTGCGAACTTGCGGTGCTCAGGTCTGAGTGGTTTAACATGTCCCAATAATGCTATCAATGGTGTGGCTTCTATAGGAGTGTCTACCATTTTGCACAATGCCTGAAACACCTGATCCTAGTACTGATATACTTCTGGGCACCCCCATGCCAAATGTAAAATGCCCCCGCCCGCTGCATGGCACCTGTCACATCTATCATCCTCCCACAACTTAAACCTGTACATCTTGACCAGAGTGTAATACAATCTGTGTAAAAATTTGTAATGGATCAGTCGAAGTCTGCTACTGGCTGATACACGCTCTGTCTGCATACAGATCCAGTCCCACTGCTCATCAGTTAGGATCAACCCCAGCTCTTTGTTCCACCTCCTACGCGATGACGGTGGGGCCCCCTCCACCTGTGTGTGTATCTTATGATATAATAGCAACACCAATCGCTTAGGGGTATCTCTCTCCAGTACAATCTGTAATGGAGCCAAAGCTGGTGGTTCCGCAGGGAACTCAGGAGTAACCGATCTCAGCCCAGTTTTTAGTCTAAATTAGAGAAAGACATCCCATGCCGTCTTCTGTGTCTCTTGGAACATGTGGTCAATGCTACGGAATTGGCCTTTGTGGTATAGGTCTCCCCACGTATTTACTTGAGTCCGATGTTGGAATTTTTTGACCACCCCTTCCTGTAATAAAGGCATGGTGGGGTGGTAAGCAAGGGGTAATAGCGGAGAGTATAACATGGGCACATCCAGCATACGCTGTATGTGAGTCCATGCCACTATCATGCTTGTGAGAACGTTGGCTGACCTGTCCTTACTTGTTACTTCCACATATAGTGCTCCTTCTATTGGTGTGGGATGCGCCAGCCAATGTTCAGCTGTCACTTGTGGCATGTATACCGGTCGTTTCATCCAATACCAGCCGTAGTGGGCCTGAGCGCACAGATATTCAGTGCCTGCATGCAGGAGCTTGCCTCCTGGATGTCTAACAACTGCCTGAAATTGAATGGCAGCAAAACAGAGGTGCTCGTGCTGGGGGGGCCCATCTGTGTGGTCCTCGGCATGGTGGCCGTCCTGTCTAGGACCTGTTCCCACGCCATGCCAGCAGGCCAAGAACCTGGGCATGTGGATCGATTCAGACTTGACATTTGCACCGCAGGTAGGTCGTGTTGTTGGGGTGTGCTTTGGTATCCTGAAAGGTCTACGGAAGATCTTGGACCTACTTCCAACTGATGCTAGACGGACGCTGGTGCATGCCCTTGTTACCTCACGACTAGACTATGGCAATCTCCTATATCTAGGTGCTACGTTTAGGAGTCTAGATCGTCTGCAGGTGCTACAAAATGCCGCTGCCCGACTGGTCTTGAGGCTTCCCAGAAGAGCTGCCTCGAAGGCCACCTTGGAGGCTCTCCACTGGCTTCCAGTTAGGAAAAGAATTGTGTATAAGGACTTCTGCACTTGTCATCGTATTATTGGGGGCAAAGCACCCAGGCCTCTACAGAGCCTCGTTGTGCCCTTCAGGCCTGTACGGTCTCTTAGATCTTCCAGAACTGGCCTGTTAATGATACCCAAAATCAACAAGGCCCGCATGGGGGGTAGATCTTTCCGGCTCCTAGCAGCAAGGAGCTAGAATAAACTCCCGCTGGAGCTTCGTCTGGAACCCTCGGAGGCCGGGTTCAGAGGAAAGCTTAAAACGCATCTGTTTTTACAATAGTCAGGCGCTTGAGCACAGAGGGGTCTTGTCATTGATACTCACCATAGCGCAGGGACACGCCGGTGTGCGTAACCAGGCGCTTTATAAACTTCCTTATTATTATTATTATTATAGTAGAGCTCAAAATTGGGGATACCGAACCCTCCCTGCTCTTACGGCCTCGTCAGCACGTCCCATTGTCATCTAGATTGCTTTCCTCCCCAAACTAGATGTATCATCTCCGACTTGAGTGTTCTAAAAAAGAATGCACCTGGCTAATAGGGGATATTCAAGAAGAGATAGAGCAGCCAGGGGAGTACCACCATCTTGATCAATGAAGCCCTTCCCACCATGGTTAGAAGCTGCGCCACCCAGCGTGTGACATAGTCCCTTATTTTGTCCATGGTCGTACCATAGTTTAATCGCATAAGTTCCTCTCTATTTCTAGTGATTCTTATCCCTAAGTATTTTAGCTCATCATCACACCACTCCAGGGGGAAGTCTAGTGAAAATTGCCACGTAGCCGTGGTCAATGGAAAGATGCATTATTTACCCCAATTTATTTGCACACCCGACAACCGCCCAAATACTATGAATTCCATCAATATCGGGTTAAGGTTCTGCTGAGGATCGTGAACATACAGATTAATGTCATCAGCGTAAAGGGAGACCAACACCTGACGCAGTTTGCACTGAAGGGCCTTATCATTATGATGCTGTCTTAGTTTGGCCGCAAGCGGTTCAGTCGCTATCACAAACAGAAATGGGGAGAGGGGGCACCCCTGCCGCGTTCCCCTAGGGATGCTGAAGGTCTGAATTGTTCGTCCATTAAGTCGGATTTTTGCCGTTGGCATGCAATATAACAGTTTAATCCATAACAGGAACAGTGGGGGAAAGCCCATGCATTCCAGACTTTAAAAATATAGTCCCATTCGATGGAATCGAATGCTTTGATGGCATCCAAAAAAACGGCCGCTAGTGGCAAGTCAGGCGAGATGTTGTTCAAAACGGCAAACAGCGTTCTAAGGTTGTAGGAGGTTGCTCTGCCAGGTACAAAGCCAGACTGGACGGGCCTCCCGCACCTCATCTATCTCAAACGGCGCACACAGAAAGGCCCTCTGCCCATCACTGAGCCATCCCAACTCCACGTCCCCCAGAAATTCTTCTAAATCCAGTTCAGTCACTCTTGTAGTAGTATACAGGTGTCTATAATGTCTCAGAAAAGGCATCAAGTATAGCAGGTGTCTCTCTACAGACACTCCCGTCCGGGTCACAAACTTCCATCACATATGTGCTACATCGGGGTCGCCTTATCTTTTGACCAGTATCTTGTCAGGCCTATCTCCTTCTCCATACTGCCGGGCCACCCAGTGCTTCCCCCAGAACTGCACCTCACTCCTAGCCTCTCCTTAAAATGCTGCATAAGTTCCTTCCCCTGCTCCCGTTGGCGCACAGGAAGATTACGGTCCAGGCCCTTATTGGTTTGAGGCTGGACTATTCAAACGTCTTATATTTGGGTTTGCCCGAATATCTTGTCCAAAAATTACAGGTGGTCCAGAACTCGGCGGCTCGGGCCATTTTTGGCCTGCATCGCCGAGCAAGAGCTTCGGACCTTTTACATTCTTTACATTGGCTGCCTATTCGGAAGCGGATTGTTTTTAAAGCACTTATGCTGGCGCATAAGGCATTTCATGCTGTGGGAGCTGAATATATTCAGAAACGGCTGGCCTTCTACAAACCGGCAAGAGCCTTAAGATCGGAATCTCTCTGCCTTGCCGTTGTCCCTGCTGTTAGGAAAGCAAGGGTGGGGGGACGTTCCTTTAAACGCTTGGCACCCCAGCTTTGGAATGCCCTTCCTTTGCCGCTTCGTAGTACATCTAATCTGTTGGCCTTTAGAAAGGGTCTGAAGACGTGGCTCTATGGTCAGTAATTTGTTCGCTCTTCCCCTCCTTGTGCTCGCCCTTTGCAGTCTGTTGTGGGTTAGAAAGCGCCGGGACACTCTTCGGAGTACCCGAGCGCTATATAAGACACCCATAACATAACATAACATAACATAACATATATTCTCTGAGCTTCTGTCTAAAGCATGCTTGTGTGGCGCCTCTCGGATCTGTTGAGAGATCCAGTTCCAGTGCCCTTAACTCCATTTCCAATGCCCTCAGGGTATTCAGTATGTCTTTAAGGACTCCAGCCCCCTTAGCTATGCATAATCCCCTAAGTGTAACCTTACAGGCTTCCCAAACTGTCTCCACGCTGTCAACTGAGTCTTTGTTGCGCTCAAAAAAATCGCTGATCTCCACCCGCAGCTCCTACTGAAAAACTGTGTCGAGCAAAATGGGGGCGTGCATTCGCCAGGGAATGCGAGGTAAGCTAAAGTCGGCAGCGGAGAGCCCCAACACCACTGGTGCATGGTCTGAATATGTCCTAGCTAAGTGTCTTATCGCGGTTTTTACAGGCGCTGTCCCCCTGGACACTAATAAATATTCTAACCGAGCCTATGTTTGCGCATGCGCAGTAAAATGCGTGCCTTCTCTCCCGCTAGGGTATCTATGTCTCCAGGCATCGGTCAGTTGGTAGGTAGCGATTATATCTGTTAACACTCCCTGTGCTTTAGTATAGTGGTGTGCGGCACGGTGTGATCTATCTAGTCGAGGCTGGTACGTCAAGTTAACACCATCAATGCTACAGCATTTCCCCCTCAGCGCTGGCACTCATTTTTTTCCATTGTTCATGACGAGCTCAGCTCGTCATCAGCACACGAGCAGTGTACTACATGACGAGCTGAGCTCGTCATGAGCATGGAAGGGGTTAAAGTCACCTCCCCATATGATGTGAGTGGAATCAATCTCAAAGATTTTGGCACAAAGAGTTTCAAAGTACCCGGGGTCATCCGTATTGGGCCCATAACAACATGCAAGTGTGACTGACGTGGTACCCAACCGGCCCCATTCGAGGCAATACCTTCCCTCTGAGTCTCCTGCGGTGCCCTTCATCCGGAATGGGACTTGTTTTTTTTATCAGTATCGCCATTCCCCGTGTGTATGTGGAGTATGAGGAGAAGATCCTGTGTTCCGCCCATCTAGTGGCAAAAATATGTTGTTTATCACGCGCAAAGTGAGTTTCTTGTAACATAGCTATATGCACAGCATGCCTGTCCAGATACGACAGTATGTGCCTTCTCTTTCGGGGGTCTCCCAGACCTCGAAAATTCCATGTGATAATGTTCAATGTATACAAAATGAATAGGAGGTGGCGGCACACTGAATGTGTAATGTTCATCAAATATAAAGTAAACCAATGGTAGGTATTTTCGGGTGCCTGGAAATAATCCCTTCCGGCCGGTAGGGACGGGGATTTGAGCAACAAACGAAGGAGTGCAAGAAGGGCTTGCACTGTTTCCAAGGGCACTCCAAATGGAGATAAAACTCCTAAATAGCAATTTCCAAAGTGCGTTTTATGTAGTTCAAACAAGCGTAATCCAAGTAATCTTTCTTGAGAAAATTTATTTAAAGGGTCACATATTACATCATCATAGTGACTCCTTTGTGAAACTAGACGTTAGAGAACACGTTTACATAACATCCATGAATCTATGCATAATCCCTATGCATTTCGGGCGAGGCCCTTCTTCAGGGGATAGCAATGCATCTGTAAGTAAATAAATCGGAGTCAGGAAGGGGAGCTCGCAGCCACAAGCTAAATAAACATGGTATGACGGTGAAATGAATACATGCAATTCAGAAAAAAAACGCCATGCGGAACGAGGGAAATGTGCGCAAAGTAACCCATGTCTTTCTGTTAAAAGTTGAAAATCATGCAGTCGGGGTGAGTAGAAAAAAGAATCCTCGTGTGCAAGATAAAAACGGAACCCGAACTAGTGCCAAAGAGATCCGAGACCCCTGGTAAGTATGTGAGATAAATAACAACCAAAAAACTCAAGATTCGACTGGTGAGGTTTAGTTTAAAAAGGAGTGTGACCAGTGACAGAACCAACTTGCGAGTGAAAGTGGGGTAGAGAAAAAGCTTACCGATGGGTGAAAAACGCGACGCGCCAAACGCCGTGCAGCCGAAGGTTTGTGAGTGGCCAGCGGAAATGCGGAAGTAAATAAGGTGCCTCGAAAGAAAAAACGGACTCCCGTAACTAAACATAGATGGAACACTCATATCTAGAAATACCCCGAGGGGTTGGGAACAGCCAAACATGCACAGAAAGGTGTAATAGAACAGCGAATCAAACAGGGATTGGTACCGATGTGGTGCGTGAACTAACGCGACATCTACATTCAAAAAATGGCAGCCATCTTGGAATGGGTTCAGAATCATGTACATACACAATGATAGCATGGTATACATAACAAAGAATGATAAAGGTGACCAGAGTGTAAGTGATTAGAGGGTAAAAGGAAGCAAGGTAGGAAACCAAACGATAGTAAATGCAAAAAACCTGAGATTAATAAAATATGAAAAGGTGATGACAATAGGTAAAAAGGGAAAGTGATGACAGTGTAAAAGAAGATATAAAGCAGAGGGCATAAACTCGGATGTGGTTGAGTGCTCTAGATTCCTTAAGGTTGAAGTTGTTATGCTTGGGGTGAGGTTTTTTGAAGATCTCTCTGATAGCGTTCGAAGTGATGGTTTCAAATGAGTCGAGTATTTTGTGACTGACAGGAGCCACAAATGTACTTCTGCTTCTTAAACCTTTGCAAGCATGTGAAGTGGGTGTACTGGTCGGCGGGCACACGTTGGAGAAAAAATGTCGGAGTCTCAAGGTTCTCAAGAACTTATACAGGCTAATCTCAGTTTCCAGTTCGGTAGAGTTATAGGTGGGAACAAAGGAAGTCCCACGTTCCAAGGTGGACAATTGTATTTGAGATAGGTTGGTGTTAGAGATGTTGATCACTAAGGTCTTTTGCTCCTGGTGCCTTGAGCGATTGAGGTGGATGTTGTATCTCTTGGAGTTGCTGCCCCGCCTGGTTCGACGTTGGCAGTACCATCAGGAACAAATCAACCAAAGCCCCACTAGCCGCTCACTTCATCACACACCAGCACAACGTGAGCCAACTGAAGTTCCTTGTTTTGGAGGTTGTCCCACTGAAAGCAGGCGTTGACAACAAGAAACTACTACTCCAAAGGGAGACAGTGTGGATCAAAAAACTGGATGCCTGCCAGCCCAAGGGGCTCAATGAAAGACTTGAATATAGTTGTTTCTTATAGAGATGTGTTGTCTCAACTTCACTTCAACTTAATCATTCTCCGCTTGAAATTATATGTTCCTTTCTGTCTTTCCATGGTTTTTACTTTTTCCACTACCATCTTTTCTTAAACCCAACCGGTCGTCTTATAGCAAATCCTCTACTATGTCACATCCGAGTTTATGCCCTCTGCTTTATATCTTCTTTTACACTGTCATCACTTTCCCTTTTTACCTATTGTCATCACCTTTTCATATTTTATTAATCTCAGGTTTTTTGCATTTACTATCGTTTGGTTTCCTACCTTGCTTCCTTTTACCCTCTAATCACTTACACTCTGGTCACCTTTATCATTCTTTGTTATGTATACCATGCTATCATTGTGTATGTACATGATTCTGAACCCATTCCAAGATGGCTGCCATTTTTTGAATGTAGATGTCGCGTTAGTTCACGCACCACATCGGTACCAATCCCTGTTTGATTCGCTGTTCTATTACACCTTTCTGTGCATGTTTGGCTGTTCCCAACCCCTCGGGGTATTTCTAGATATGAGTGTTCCATCTATGTTTAGTTACGGGAGTCCGTTTTTTCTTTCGAGGCACCTTATTTACTTCCGCATTTCCGCTGGCCACTCACAAACCTTCGGCTGCACGGCGTTTGGCGCGTCGCGTTTTTCACCCATCGGTAAGCTTTTTCTCTACCCCACTTTCACTCGCAAGTTGGTTCTGTCACTGGTCACACTCCTTTTTAAACTAAACCTCACCAGTCGAATCTTGAGTTTTTTGGTTGTTATTTATCTCACATACTTACCAGGGGTCTCGGATCTCTTTGGCACTAGTTCGGGTTCCGTTTTTATCTTGCACACGAGGATTCTTTTTTCTACTCACCCCGACTGCATGATTTTCAACTTTTAACAGAAAGACATGGGTTACTTTGCGCACATTTCCCTCGTTCCGCATGGCGTTTTTTTTCTGAATTGCATGTATTCATTTCACCGTCATACCATGTTTATTTAGCTTGTGGCTGCGAGCTCCCCTTCCTGACTCCGATTTATTTACTTACAGATGCATTGCTATCCCCTGAAGAAGGGCCTCGCCCGAAATGCATAGGGATTATGCATAGATTCATGGATGTTATGTAAACGTGTTCTCTAACGTCTAGTTTCACAAAGGAGTCACTATGATGATGTAATATGTGACCCTTTAAATAAATTTTCTCAAGAAAGATTACTTGGATTACGCTTGTTTGAACTACATAAAACGCACTTTGGAAATTGCCATTTAGGAGTTTTATCTCCATTTGGAGTGCCCTTGGAAACAGTGCAAGCCCTTCATAATGTTCAATGTACCCATGGCCGGATTAGTCATGTTGGCTGGCTGTTGTCTGTGTCACGAACGTGTACTGTGCAACCCACCCCAATCATTCCATGTCGTCGTTGTCTACATTATGGTCAGGAGGTTGGGAGGCCCCCTGGCCCCTTCCACTCCGAGCCGCCCTCTTCACGGATTTGGGAAAGTCTTCTACTTGTTGCGGGTTCGTGAAGAAGTTTTGCTTTCCCTGATGTGTCACCCTGAGCTTTGCTGGTACAGTAGTGCGTGACCCTCCCAATCTTCTTCCCTTCCAGCACGACGATTGGAAAACTGAAGATAAAACTTTATTACTCCCACAAACCCCTGAACAGGACCACGGCTCCTTTAACTGGGGGTTTCTGTCGGACGAAGCCCCGTCCACCAGTGACGTCGACCCGCACACGAGACTATCTGAGGCAACTTCCTGTTTTGCGGCGCGTCACAAGTACGGAGAGGAGAGAGAGTGGCATTTCCCCAACGTGGAAGAAACTGGTGGACCGGCCAGAGAAGAGGACGGAGACCACAGACCGAGTTCGACGGAACTCGCAACAAAGCCAGGAGGCCAACGACCCCGCGACTCGCCCCGCCACGCCTACGGAGGTGCGTTGGCTGGAGCAGGTACGGAGCAAGTTGTCAGGGTGGGTGGGAAGGAAGGAGGGGAGTCAAACCACCTAGTGACCTCCAGCCCCCCCACTACCTTGTAAATACTACCGACAACACCTCCACACGAGCACAGTCCCCCTCTTGTAGTGTCTCACTTAGTGCACAGTGTGTTTGGTGTATCTCCTCACTCCCCGGCACTATCGGATCTCGACTCTGAGAACAAGAGTCCTGATAGTTTTTATTTTCTCTTTGTTCTTCTTATTTTTGGCCTGAGCCCTTGGTACATCGGACGGACCCGCGAGACTGCAAATCCGAAGAAGCTAACTACCGTCCCCCTGAGAGAAAGGAGAAAAAGAACCCCCACAGCAAAAGGGACCTGGATCCCTTGTCCCGAGAAAAGAGTCTCAAAGACACAAACGTTGTTTCAAACAAATAAAACCTTATTCGATCCGACCTGGCTTACGACCTTATCATTCGAACCCACAACAATTGGTGTCAGAAGTAGGATGTGCAACACCTTCCATCAGTCAAGCCGTGATGGAATCCCTCATCCAGCATCTCATTAAAGGCCAGGAAAAACTAGAATGGGGCATAGAACAGCAAATGGCGTCAGCACAGGCCGACCGCGACGTATTCAAAAACACTATCACAGCCCACACTGAAAGCATGCAAAAGGGTGGACGGGATACCGGCGTCTCTCCACAAGTAGAAAGATGTGTCGCATTCCCGAGTCATTCGGGTATGGCTCTCCAGAAATACGTGCCAGGGGAAGACCCGGACGCCTTTTTATTGAATTTTGAGAGGGCAACGCAGGCGTGTGGATGGCCCAAGGAAAAGTGGCCTTTCTTTTTGGCACCACTCTTTACTGGGGAAGCACAATTTGCTTACCAAGTCGCCAATCCCACTGGGGATACACCGTATGTTAGGATCAAAGAAGTGATTCTTGATCATCTGGGTTTGGACTCCGAGGCCTACAGGGTGAGGTTCCGGAAGGAATGACGCATACCCGGTGAAAACCCCAAAACACTCCTCTTTCGCTTAAAAATGGCAGCTGACAAGTGGCTGAAACCATCCTCTAGTTCGAAAGAAGAGATAATGACGAAGATTTATCTTGAACAATTCATGGAGACACTACCATTCGGGACCCAGAGGTGGTTGAGGCAACATTCTGGCCTCACCGCCGAACAAGCCATTGAGATGGCTGAGAATTATTCCAGGGCACAACCGAGGATTTTGAATTGGGACACAGAAAAATCCCATTGAAGTGCCCTACCTCAGAAACCCCAAAAAAAAGAAAAACTCCAGTTGACATACCTAAAGTCAAAATGGGACGAATGGAGATGTCTCCTCTTAAAGGGCCACAGTGTTTCGAATGCGGGGACTGGGGCCATATAGCCCGTATGTGCCCCCGAAAGAAACCAACAGAGGAACCGATGGAGGTCGGATACATTACGAAGGCGGTGCTATATTCAGCTGAAATGGGGACATCATTCTATGTACGTGTGCAGGTAAACAGTAAAACGGTAAAAGCCCTTTTAGACTCAGGGTGCAGGTATCATACTGCCCTCCCAGATTATTCCTGACGCAATGGTCCACATACGTTGTGTGCACGGGGACGTAAAACCTTACCCAGTAGCCCTGATCACCATGGTACCCTTCGACAGGAGTCCTTGTACGGTGGAGGTGGTGGATTCCCTGCCAGAGGAGGTCATCTTGGGGGTTGATAATCCTGGGTTCCTCTCCTTATTCCAGGACAGGGTAGGGAAGAAAGCGGGTGTACAGTCAGACGCCCTCCCAGTTTTCATCTCACCCGAACCATGGCTCTTAGACCGTAGTTTTCGCTTTGCACAAAGTAATGACCCCACGTTGTATATTGCTTGGGAAGAGGCCCATAGAAACCAAGACAACCCATCCCTTTCGTATCCTAGATTTGTGATAAAAAATTATCTCCTTTACAGAGAAGGTTGTTCGGGTGCTTCTGCTCAACTATGGGCCCGACACCATTCCAAGAGCAAATCCTTTTCTTTTCACGCACGCCTTACGGCAGGACATACAGGGGTGGAGAAAACTACAGACAGCATAGTGCGCCATTTCTTTTGGCCCGGTATTAATATGGATATTAAGAAGTACTGTCAGACATGCGAGATATGTCAGAAAAGGAACATGCAGAAACCACAAGCAATACCGCTCCAACCTCTACCCATCATAGGCACTCCCTTTGAGAGGGTCGGTATGGACCTCATAGGGCCACTGCCTAAAACATCAAAAGGGAATCTGTATGCATTGGGTATTGTGGACTACGCCACCAGATTCCCCGAGGATTTTCCCCTTAGAGCCCCCACCACCAAGAACATTGCAGAGAAATTCATTGAGTAGTTCTCTAGGGTTGGTTTCCCCAAAGAAGTCCTGACCGACTAGGGAACGCCCTTCGTATCCCGCCTGATGAGGGAGGTCTGCCGATCTTTGAACATACACCACCTTCGTAAATCCGCATACCACCCCCAGACGGATGGCCTAGTGGAGAAGTACAATTGATCCCTGAAGACCACGCTAAAGAAAATGCTCAGCGTTGAAGGACAGGATTGGGACCGGCTCCTACCCCTTGCCTCATATGTATTGCGTTCGCAAGTGCAAAGTTGCCTGGGGTTCTCGGCATAGAATTATTATATGGGCGGCAGCCTCGATCACTCTTGGAAATGACCAAGGACGCATGGGAGGCTGAAGAAGAGAGAAATCAGCGTTCGATGTTGGAATACACCCAACAACTAAAATCCAAGCTGGGAAAACTACGGGAACTGGCGTATTCGAATTAGGAGAGAAGCAGAGATAGACAACAAAAATACTATGACAGAGGAAAAAGGTGGAGCCATCTCTCCATTGGAGACTGGGTGCTCGTATTGTTGCCTTCCTCCACTCGCAAATTCCAAAGTGAATGGCTAGGACCCTATCAAGTCACAGAAACCATAGGCAACACTACTTATCGAGTACAAATCACACCTAATAAAACACAGTGTTATCACATTAACATGTTGAAAAAATGGCTCGGACCTCCACCGAAGGCGGCACATCTCTCCTTGCCTACCAAACCTTCACAGAGCTCAAATCTGGAACGCCTTGTGGTCAACGAAGAACTTACGTTACAAATGAGGAAGGAGCTGCAACAAACACTACTCCCCTTTTCAGGTATTTTTTCGGATATTCCAGGAAAGACTACCTTAGCAGAACACCGAATTGAAACACCAGCGGGCAAGACAATAAAAATAAGACACTATCGAATACTGGCTGCAAGGAGAGAAGACGTAAGAAGAGAGGTGAAGGAGATGTTGAGACTGGGTGTCATACGCCCTTCCACTAGTGATTGGTCGTCCCCGATAGTGATGGTCCCGAAGCCGGACGGATCAACATATTTTTGTATGGACTTCCGCGCCCTTAACGCCATCTCTACTTATGACGTGTATCGGATCCTAAGGGTGGATGAACTTATTGAGAAACTGGGTAATGCCAAGTTCATCACCACTTTCGACTTGACCAAAGGATATTGGCAGGTGCCCCTCCGTGAAACAGACAGAAAGAAAACCGCTTTCTCAACCGATGCTGGGTTATTTGAATTTAATGTCCTCCCCTTCGGTCTCCACGGGGCACCTGCCACATTCCAAAGGCTGATGAACACCATGCTCCAACCATATCCTTTCTTCTGCTCTGCCTATTTGGATGACATCGTGGTCTTCAGCCCCACATGGAATGATCACTTGAAACATCTAGGCACAATATTGCGTACACTCAGTAAGGCAGGCCTACACATAAATGCAAAGAAGTCACTGGCTGCCTACCCACGAGTAAAATATCTTGGATAAGTCTTGGGTGATGGTGTGATTGCACCTCAGGCTGAAAAGGTGAAGGCCATAACAGACACAACATTTCCAACCAACAAACGAGAACTACAGGCTTTCCTGGGCCTAATAGGTTACTACCGAAGATTCATTACCCAATTTGCGGAACTAGCCACCCCATTAACCAATCTTCTTCGTAAAGGTGTACGACCAAGACAGCTCTTACATCCCTCCTCAGTAACTCTAGAAGCCTTTAAGTCTCTAAAACAGGCCGCCACCACAGGGCCCATCCTCATTTTCCCTGACTTTAACAAACCTTTTATCCTTTCTACTGATGCTTCAAATTCAGGCTTAGGGGCAGTGTGGTCACAAATTGGGAATGATGGTCTTAAACATCCTGTGCTCTACGTCAGTCGTAAATTGTTTCCCAGGGAATGTAAATATCCCACTATAGAAAGGGAATGTTTAGCGATTAAAAGGGCCATTGACAAATTGCAATATTACCTAGAAGGGAACCCGTTCATCCTGTACACGGACCATGCCCCCTTGCGCTGGATGTATCAGAACAAATCACACAACCCTCGGGTACTCCGATTGTTTTTGTCCCTACAGCCGTATGCCTTTGAAATACGTCACCAAAAGGGCACTGAAAACGGGAACGCGGATTTCCTGTCGAGGGTCAGCCCTCTCCCCGATCAGGAGAAACCAGTGGGGGAGGTGTGTGACAGGGTGTGTCAGCTTAACGAACAAATAACAGATGTACCTGAGTGGTGGTCTCCTATGAGTGACCCTCCCAATCTTCTTCCCTTCCAGCACGACGATTGCAAAATTGAAGATAAAACTTTATTACTCCCACAAAACCCTGAACAGGACCACGGCTCCTTTAACTGGGGGTTTCTGTCGGACGAAGCCCCGCCCACCAGTGACGTCGACCCGCACACAAGACTATCTGAGGCAACTTCCTGTTTTGCGGCGCATGACAAGTACGGAGAGGAAAGAAACTGGCGTTTCCCCGACGTGGAAGAAACTGGTCGACCGGCCAGAGAAGAGGACGGAGACCGCAGACCGAGTTCGACGGAACTCGCAACGAAGCCAGGAGGCCCCGCCACGCCCACGGAGGTGCGTGGCTGGAGCAGGTACGGAGCAAGTTGTCAGGGTGGGTGGGAAGGAAGGAGGGGAGTCAAATCACCTAGTGACCTCCAGCCCCCCCACTACCTTGTAAATACTACCGACAACACCTCCACACGAGCACAGTCCCCCTCTTGTAGTGTCTCACTTAGTGCACAGTGTGTTTGGTGTATCTCCTCACTTCCCGGCCCTATCAGATCTCGACTCTGAGAACAAGAGTCC
The DNA here is from genome assembly GCF_964261635.1 of Lissotriton helveticus. NCBI lineage: Eukaryota > Metazoa > Chordata > Amphibia > Caudata > Salamandridae > Lissotriton > Lissotriton helveticus. The sequence goes on from NC_136072.1 coordinate 658,484,909, forward strand.
TGATAGTTTTTTGTTTCTTTTTGTTCTTCTTATTTTTCGGCCTGAACCCTTGGTACATCGGACGGACCCCCGAGACTGCAAATCCGAAGAAGCTAACCACCGTCCCCCTGACAGAAAGGAGGAAAAGAACCCCCCCAGCATAAGGGAACTGGATTCTTTGTCCCGAGAAAAGAGGACTCAAAGACACAAACGTTGTTTCAAACAAATAAAACCTTATTCGATCCGACCTGGCCTACGACCTTATCATTCGAACCCACAACAATAGTCTTCCATTCTACCAATATTGGTCGACTCCGGCACACCTACGACGCGGATGTTGTTGCACCTACTGCAGACCTCCAAAGCTTCATTCTTGGCCGCAATGGTGCGCAGAATCTGTTCCATTCTCGATAGTTGCGTTGTGTGGCTGGCAGTGATGTCATCTGAATCGGATATCCTGCGTTCTGCCTCCTTAATGCGCTCTCCATGCCCGTCAAGTTTGTGGGCAATAGTGTCCATTCTGGATGACATCCGGTCCACCTTGTCCACGACTGTCGCAAAGCACTGCCACACTTTCTGCAAGAGATTGCTCATATCAAAAGTTTGCGACGCAGCCCCATCATTGGAATGCGACCTGGCCTCCGCATCCTGGTCGTCTTGCGTGGGTCTGTCACCCTTTTTCGCCGCCGCAAAGTTCAGCTTCGGCTGTCTGGCGTCAGTTTTGCCCATGTTCCCCTCTGCGTTTGGGCCCAGGCAGTCGCCACAGGTATTCACACACCGCCGTCCGATTGTTTTTAGCGTGTGTACAGGGTCAGTCTCTGGCGCACACACGTTCTGTTGTGGCGCAGCACCTCAGACCGCACAGTATCCACTTGCCAATTTGCGCCTATACGCCTATTACCTCCGTTTCAATTCAATAGCGCCCGTAGCTAGGTCCCTGTTGTTACCTCTCAGATGGATCAGCACTTCCTCGGCAATGCGGCTCTCTATGGTTCCAGGTAGCATCGGCCAGCAATGTCGCATTAGCGTGACTCGCCCATCGTACAGGTCCTGGCTGGCGCTACTTCACCAGGCCCCTGCTCAGGTCACCCCTGGGCTATGGAGGTCTCTGCACGCTGCCACTACCGCCTGCATTCAGCTCTGCCCAATAATTACTAGCAGTCAGCAGGGGGTCCCTTCTCAGCCTCGCTCACACCTCGACTGCACCGAGTTTTTTTCCCCTTGCTGGCCACTCCGCTCCACAGTTTCAGTTTCCAGCTCTGTCCACCGTTTGCCGTGGTGCGAGCGGGGGGGGGCAGGAGGGAACGCAGCTCTCAATTCTCCTGCCCAGCGTTATTCCTGGCAATAGGTAATGCGGACGCGTTGCCTTCAGGTCGCACTCCCCCAGCCCGTTCCAGCAACCGCTGCGTTCACCGTCTGTCACTGCAGGGGCTCGGGCGCATCTCCGCCTGGTCTCTTGTCTCAGCCTCCACAGCCCCTTCGATAAGTTGTCTCTGGTCTGCCGCAGGCACTCTCTCCGCTCCAACCGCCACACTGTCCTTTTTACAACTTGGTGCAGGGCTCTAGCTTGCAATCCTTCCCACGTTAGACGTGTTACCGCCTTCTATTGCCGCACTCCAGTCCGCGGCCTGGTAACCACGCGGGAAGCCTCGGTGTTTCCTGGGCGCCAGGTCCGCCTGTCTGCTGCCCACAGCTCCAGGCAGTATCACGGCAATTACTTCGCTTGTTCGTTTCTCCGGCTGCCGGCCTCAATTTTTTCTCTCTGCTGGCTCCAAGTGTAGAGGGCAGTTACCTCTGCATATGAAGTCATCTTTCAGCTGATATTAGTCACATTTGCTGAGGATAAGTGTAGGATTATGCGTCCAGGAAGCAGGAGCCTCACATGAGTGCGGCCATTCTGCTTGCGCGCTCACTAGCGCCCCCCCATGCCACATCATCTTTGGCATGAGAATCGGGTCAGGGGTGAGGAGGCAAATAGTTTGATAAGAGACATGACATATTTTGCTTGCTGGTACCATAAGCAAGCTGCTAATTTCGAGGTTGCCCAGGTGCCATCTCATGTTATTCTATGGACAGCTGAACACTTATAGTAGCCTTTACTAGAAACAGTCACTATAGGGACATATAAGCTTGCACTTATATGTCCTCACCCTTAATATAATGTACCAAGCCCACTGTGCTGAGGAGCCTTCCATGGGGTGACTGACATACTGAAGATAGTGCTTTGACCTTGCCACACATGGCAAGGACAAAGTTGAGTTGAAGCAATTTGCACTGCTCCTGCAGTTTGCAAATGCCAGGCCATCTATCTGTAGTTTACTTGGGTCGCTCAGGGTGGCTCAAAAAGTGCTTTCAGCCCTGGTGACCCCTCTAACACCCTTGCCCTGGGTACGATATTCGAGGTATCCATAAGGGGGTTAAAATCTTGCCAATTGGGGTTCCCAATGAACACATATCAGCTTCAAGGAGAAAGCACAGGCACTGGGCCTGGTTAGCACTCTTCCAAAACCAGCATCTAGTAGTCCAAATGGGGGCAAAACGTGGGGGACAACTGCAAAAGGCCTGTTTTCCTAGAATGACTACACAGGGTTGTAAGTCCTGACTCTTCTATCTACCCCAAGATATTGCTCACACCTGCATATGTAGCCGACTATTGGCCTGCCTTGCCAGCGGGAGCCTGAGACTTGACCCATCGTCAAAGTGGTCAACTTAGTGGGTGTTACAGTTTGCACGCAAACTGATTTACTGCCGGCCTTCTACGATAATTATGCATCCCTCTATAGGACCCCGCCAGATGTGTCAGGTGATTCTGCTGCCGCTTTTCTGGTGGAAGTAGATCTAACACAAATTCCAGCCTCCAAGAGCAAAGATCTCGTCCACCTATGTGACGCAGGCAATCTGTAACCTAGCCTGCAACAAGGCTCTGGGACTATACCGCCTGCCTCAAGAGTACTATGGCACCTGTTCCTCAATCCTGGTGCCACGCTTTGCAGAAGTATATAATGTGGCTCTAAACACTGGTGAACTACTGCACTCACTTTAAGAGTGCCTTTTGGCCTCCATTTCCAAGCAAAAAAGAGACCCCCACTAGCCTCCTAAAGCCCTTCATCATCCTCGGGCCAATTCCAAAATCTTAGGCAAAATCTTAGCTGATCGGTACCCCCAGATCACCTCTTTCATGCTCAGGACCGGAAAGGTAGTTCCTGTACTTGGCTTGTCTTGTCCTTGATCTTGAAAAGGTGTTCGATCCCCCAACATGGCCCTACTTGTTCATAGTGCTTGCCCGCATAGGGATTGAACTCAGAATACTAGCTCACACCAAATTGCTATACTTTATGTCGACTTCCCGGGTCTGCCTTGGTCGCCGCATCTCAGCCCCCTTCCCAGTCTGCTGAGGTACAAGACAGGGTTGCCCAATCTCCCCCCTGTTGTTCGTGCTCGAAATTGAGCCCCTCATCATACGGTTGCTCTAGAAGGGTAATGATTGGGGCATTCCACTCGAGGGAAGGAAACTCTGCCTCGCCTTCAATACTATTTTGCAAATCTCCAGGTCATATACCATCACACTCCTTCTTCAGGGAGCTAGACCTTCTACTGTCAACACTTTTAAGAGGATCTGGGCGTATACGTATTGCTCCCACTCAGTGCAGTTACCGCTATCCCAGGGAGGCCTGGGTGTCCCATGCTTTGAGGCACAATTCCTCACAGAACAACTGCAATGACTGTACCATTGGACGGCCATGCAATATATGGACAAATCCAGCACCAGGTCCAAAACCCTCCCAATCCCCACAATCCGACGCCTACTTCTGCCTAAGGCCCAACACACAGATCCCTGGCCCATCCAAGTGACTGTGGCAAAGACATGCATGGCTCAGATCCATAGACTCTCCCGGGTAATCCAACTTTATGTTCCGAATCTGCCCCTCATAGGCTGCCCTCGCAACCCAGGTTACTATACCACGAGAGAGGTGGAAGTGTGGACTGACCTCTCAGTGCTCACGATGGGGGATTTGTTTGCCGAGGGCTATCTTCTCCCCTTCAGACAATTGGCTGATGAGATTGAGCTCCTCCCTGGGCAGTTCCTCTTACACCATCAACTCAGTCTTACATGCCACACCCCCTGGGACCTCTCCAAGTGAGAACCCACAGAGCATCCAGTACTCCAGACTGTCCTGATCATGGGCGCCGATTGGCACCTAATCACTTGACTATACAAAGCCATACCTGAACTGATGGCCACTACTCTCACATTGCTGCATCAACAATGAATTCAGGAGTGAATTCCTGGATAAGGAATGGGAGTGGACGTTGGAGTTCTCCAAAAAGATCTCTTTCAATTCATGCTTCAAAAACATGCAGTTCTTCATCCTATACAAGGCCTATCTAACTCTGGTTCCCCTGAGATGCAGTTCGAGTGGCCGCACTGCCGAGTCCTTGAAGCAGAACTTATGCACATTAAACACCATCCCAAACGGAGTTACACCTATTAGCACATGATTACAGTAGAGCACTCACCTTTACACATCTCCAGCACACCAAGAGATCTGCCCAGGAGCCTCAGCCCAAACACCAGGGATGGTTTCACCATAAAAACAAGGGGGAGTTGACCCCCTGCTTGCCAGCAGTTATAGCGCACACACTATGCCGGCAGACAGGAGGTGTACAGCTGGAGGCATAGTTTACATACTGTGACCAGCTGGAGCTGTGTATCTGAACTGTACATGTCAGATTGGCTGGTCTTTTGCTTGTGGCCAGCCTGGCATGTGCATTCAGACTTTCCCAGTCATCCGTGTCTGTGAGCTGGGGAACCAGACACAAGCCCCATCGATCTCCGAAGGAGCATTGTGTGTGTCTGTCCAAGCCAATCTTCACAGTTCTCTGAGGCTGTTAACTATTGTAAGTAGCATGAGGGCTCTGCTTTAATTGTCTGAAGTGCGTAGTTTTCCCATGCTCAACATGCAGAGCTCTTCAGTGCAGCAGAGAGGCAGGCAGCGCTGTGGATTCAAAAGAGGTGTTTTTGTAATGGTTTGAGTCCTGTATAAATGTAACTAGTTCTCATGTGAACAACTCTCATACTGTGAGAGATCAAGTTTGCGGTATGTAAATACTGGGGGGAAAACCATAGACAAGTGTAGCAACCCCATGCTTCTAATTGCATTGTGACAATGTCACAAGGCAATTAAAAGCATCATACGGCTGCTACATCTCTTTTGTTTTTTCCTGGTATTTAAAAAAAACGATCTCTCACAGTATGGGAGAGCTTAACATGAGCACTAGTTACATTTACATCTGTAAATGTAACTAGTGCTCATGTTAAGCGCTCCCATACTTTAAGATATAGTGTTTGCGCTATGTAAATATTGGGGAGAAAATATATCCTATGTATGCCTCTCCATTTTTGAGGGACACCGGCTGCCACTGCCGGACACCCACTTAGTCCCAAACACCTTGTCACTGAAATCACCCCACCAACCACCCCCAGGGTCGGATTGGTAAGGCGGGCACTCGGGTAATGTCCGAGGGTCCGGTATCCGAGTTCTAGCTGTGGGCTGCTTTTTTGGGCAGCCTGTGGGGCCCAATTTGGGCGGTGTCTGTGTTGTTCGGAAGCCGCCAGCGGCCCAGTGGGTGCCTGAGTGGCCTTTCGGGAGGCAGATCGGTGTCCATTACCTCTCTTTTATCAACAGGCAGAGGTGCCACTCCCTTTCTCTCACTGGGCCGGCATTAATGTATGCATATTGAGCCAGGCAGGGGGCCTGAGCAAAAGTGGCCTCACTTGTTTTCAGGTGTGTTTCACCAGTGTGAATCCGTGCATTTTTTTGTTTTATTTAAGTACAGTTGAAAAAACATGCCTCTACCAGAGCCCCCGCCCCCCTTCTTTTTTAAAAACTTCTCAGAAGCAGTGTTTTGCAGAAAAGGCAATAAGCAAACGTGGGCCACATATTTTTGGGTACCCGGGCTGATTTTTAATCCCAATCCAACCCTGACAACCTCTCACCAACGCCTCTTTCCTCCCCAGTTGCACCACAAAGATAATTGGACAACTCGCATGGGTGCCCGCCAAATGTATGTCTGTCTAAATGCTTTGATTTCTCTGTCGCACATTGAACCTGTAAAATGCCGTGTATAACTGTTGTTTATGTTGCAAAACTCAATAAAGATATATTTTTAAAGGAAAGGAAAGAAAACTATTTAGAGACTACTAAGGGAATATGGATCTTAAATATGTGTTCCTTGCTCTGATGACTGCTAATAAAGACAGATCATTCTTGATTTCACTAATGAAGCAAGTTTAGGATTGGGAAACTCGATTTAAAGACACCTTTGCCCATTAAGCCCCCTTGTGTGGTTTGTATGAATTCCGCAACCTTTATAAAGATGCCATAAAGGCTGATGACTGGCTACTGGATATAATGGGATGGGAAACATATTTCATGGAAGCACAATGCTCCTACGAAGATGCCAGAAACCAGATTTGGTGTGGACCCTTTTTGCTATACACTAGATTATGAAGAGCAGCAAATGAAAAGGGGGGGCCCTCGGCCCCCCCGCACGCATGGCGGCGCGGCGACCGTTTCCCCCCTTTCCCCTTTGGTGTCTCTCGGTGGTGGGGGCGGGCCCTTGTGGGCACGACTCACCACCGATTGGCCGGCGGCCTCCCTGACCCGGATACCAGGTAGAAGGTTCGGGTCAGGGGGGGCGGGCTACAGGAGGGGCGGGCCGGGGGGGCGTTGCCCCCCCGCCTGGCCCCTTGGGAATAAAAGAGGTGGGGAGCGCCCAGGAGACCCCTTTGTACCTGGACGCTCCCTCACAGCACGGTGTGCCCCGCGCGCGGGGCTTCTTTGTTTTCTATTTATTTCCCCTTCCAGGTTCCAAGCAAGTCGGGATCGGTCCAGCGGGAAAGGGAGGATGTCCCTGGTCGGTCGTGGACCCGGAATGGACGGAGAATGGCGACCGGCGATGCTCCACGTGGGCAGGATGACCGGGGGGGCAGTTTTTCCGAGAGAGGTTTCGGGCGGGTCGATGGCTCGTGGAGAAGTGCGCCTTTGACACAAGTTAAGTAGGGGGAAAGCAGGGGTGTTATGGGGGGGGGAGGGCTCGGCAGGCGATCTACACGAATGGTTTAATTCCAGTAGCATGGGCTATGGAAAGCCCTTGCCGTCGTTGAGCGCGCGTGCGTACAAATAGCATGTATGTCTGCGTTGTAATGGCAGTGTTTCCCTTGCGGAGTAGAGGGGGAGAGCAGAAGGTAACCTCATTCTGGGAGTTCTGCAAGGTGTTAATTTTGGATACGTACATGCTTGCTCATTCTGGGAGGGAGAGGAGTTGGCCTAACGGCTAGGGCGCTCGACCTCAGACCTGGGGATCTGGGTTCGAGTCTCGCTAACGACGCGAAAAATGTGTTTCTGCATAAAATGAAACGTACTCAGGTACGGGAAGCGAAAGTATTGCATTTTATACGTTCATGCTTGCACACGTTTGGTAGTTTCCTGCAGACTACATGTAAATATGGCAGCCTTCTATTTATCTATGTGCATGGCCCTCTACTTGAAACTTGTCTTTTATATGAGTACAGGTTAGGTTGTCACTTTTTCTTTGGTCACTTTAGTATTTCCCCTACGTCAGTGAAAATCCTTACTTGGCGGGTTGACATTTCCCCTCCGTAAATCTGACCTCCTGTTTGTTTGGCTTTTGTGCTATAAGATATATACACCTTTTTTATTTCGTTTTTGAACTGACCTCTGGAATTAAAGAGGGAGTCTCCTGATTTATTACACTCTCTGCATGAAAATGAGGCATAATACGGGTACAATCTCTGCCCCGCCTTCATAGCGAGATAAGCAGCTATCGCGGACAGGTTGAGCCAATTTTGTACAGCAAGCTGTTCGTTTGCTTCCACTGCTTGGAGAGTAAGGCGCCCTTGGTGTAATACTCTGTAGCGTTAGCTTCTCTTAAACAATGTCTTATCTGTCTTCAGTGCTGCTTAAAGGAATGCCAATAGCTAGAGGAAAAGTGGAAAGTATATCTAGCAAGGACGGAATTTACGAGATACAGCAGGATGCACGAGGGATAAAGGAAAGTGTAGCTATTATTTTCTTGTGTAATATTTGACTGATCTGGCAGATTGAATGCAGGATGTATTTCGGATATCCTGCATAATGTGTACTGCTGGAGGCGGATGTGTGCGGTGTTGTTGTGATTGTGTTAAAAATTTTCATATTGGATTTATGTATGTTGCGTAAGCCTAGACAGAAGTGCAGCTTTCTTCGAGGCGTGTTTTTCTCAAACAGGTCTAATGACAGTAGGCGTGGTTTACTATGGTCATCTGAGCAGAATCAAAGTAACCTTTCTAGGTCACGAATTTCACCTTCCCACACCTCCGAGAAAGTCCAGTTTGGAGCAGCGGTGACACTCAAAACCCGTTTTTAGTTTGGCATTTAAATAATATGCATTGGATTACGTGCTGGCAATTATTTTGTCAACCTTGGAAGAATGAAAGGTTGAGGGCTTTATGCAATTTTGAAGTTACACACACATCACTTCGGTGAGCACTCAACAGTCTGAGCTGTCCTATCTTAAGGAAACAAGGGATAATTTTTAACAGTGTCTCAAGATACAGGCAATTTGCGAACAAATGTATTTCAGTGTTTTCCTCTTTATAATGTGTATCTTTTAGGTTTCATTAACTGCGGGCTGGGGGTTCCGTTCATGCACGCTCATGCACTTTGGCAGAAGTTTAATTGGATGCAACTATGTGAAGTAATTTCTGGCGGAAAATAGACTCATTTAGCTGATCAAAAAATCTTTTGTGTTTTAGCCCAGGGGCGGCTCAGTCTTCCGGCCCCATCGCTTATACCCAGATCAAGGGCTCTTTAATGTGATGCTTACAAGAAGCGCCTTTCAGGCTCGAATTATCATCACTTCCCAGTCCAAAGCTCGTGCTGGCACACAGCACGCGCGCGAACTATAGCTAGGCGTTTTCAGGGATCGGTGGCGGGCCAGGAAAAGCAGCTATGCCCAGGATAAGCGTAGAGGGTGATTCGAAAGGCCAGAGGGCCTCGTAAAAGTGGCAGCACAGGAAAAACGGCTTACATCACGAGACACCAGCTGCAAGCTGTGGCGTGGTACGCTTTCATAGTCCTATTTCCTTGACAACCAGTCACACTTGTGGATATTAATAGGGAAATGGATTTGTTCTTCATATTTGATTTCCTCTTATGTGATGTTTTGGCTCGTTCCAGTGCTTAATTTGTGGAACAAGGAGTGCTAGGGCTAGGGCCAAATTTATTTCTAAGGAGTCGATTGCAGCTGGCAGTAGCACCCACAGCTCCTGGAACTGCCTCCGAATGCTGTTTTCAGTGTTTACTCACTAATGATGAGTCTCTGAGAAGTGCGACATTGTGGACCACTCCTGGACATATCAAAACTGTATTAGTGGCATGGTTTCCCACATGGTCCTGGCGGGTACCCAGTGAAGAAGCGAGGCAGCAAGTTCACACCCTACTGTGGCCTTTGCATCGGTCCTTTCGACTATTTTAATAAGATAAGAATAGTAGTGAATGCACAAGTCTAACCTCCTGTGATGCAGGGCAAATAACGTAATCACCCCGTGCCCAAGTCAAGGATATTAATATGTTAAGGAGTCTTCATTTTACATCAAATTTGAAGGTGTTTTATTGCGAATAAACTGGCCGAAGTGTAAAATGCGTACTTTGCTAGAAAGCATTGTACAATCGTTCGACAAAACTATTGGGTCTTGCCTTGGGCCGGGGTCTGCTGAGAGTTTCTATTGGGTAATGCACCCTCCATGATGACGGTCCGGACTGCAGAAAAGGGTTATACGGCTGCTTTCACTATACAATTGTTCCTAGTATTAACAGCAGTGTTGAGGGCCGACTATACAAACAATGTTTGGTAGGCATCCCACCAAGGCCCCACATTTTTGGGCGTTTCCAAGGGAATCCACTGTATTATAATGGTACAGGGCACGTATCAGAAGCAGAACGCAAACACTCTGCGTCCATGTTGGACACACCAACTGGTTTCTGGGCTGCGGAGCACAAAGAGTAGTAATTTTGGTGTTAATTCCTGGGCTTCTTCATTGATGTCCTCCAGGCACTTGCAATATTTTATCCAAGCCAGGGTTGCTGCTTATTTATCTTACGCAAGGAACAGCCATTGACATAAGTCAAATTTTGACACTCTAGAATTACTATCATTGGTGTCTGCTGAGGTGATAGTTAGAACAATGGTGGAACTATTCACGAATAGGGTATACCCCCTTCTCTTGGGGTCCTCCTGGGGATTAACGCACATCTAAGGGTAGGGCTTGACGAGACTGAGAAAGCCAGTTTCCCAGGTCCCACATTCCTTTGCAAGCCAAAGCAGAAGGCCAAACAAGGGACTTATTTCATTGTGAAGGTAATCAACATCTGAGGTGCTGTTCACAATCTAGGGGGGACATTGCACCAGTCCAAACGACTCTTCATGGATGATAGGTAAAGTCAACATTATTAGTAAGCTATCCTAGTGGTAGCTGTATTGCGTGCAGCCTTCAGGCTAAGTCTTGAGGGAATGTAGAGCAGCTTGTTTTACCAGTCTATAATTTCATGAATGAGTAAATGAAAAAGAACAGGTGTATAACAAATATATGTATTTGTTCTAAACACATCCCTTTAGTTCCTTTACGAGACTAAAGGCAAGAAATTACAGTCAGTAAACTTATTTAACACACAAGTAAATTGGCACAATATACGTTGAGCCTATGATGAGATTAGAGGCGAATAATTACAGTCTGTAAACTTATATAGCCACAGTGATTTAGCACCATATACGTTGAGCTCTAGGGGTGTACCAAAGCCATATATTAATTAAGTGGTAGGGGAACCACAAATGGCATAGAGACAGGGCCTAGAGCCTGTAGAAAGACGACTTGGGGTCCTGATAATCCTACACACCCTGATGTCACACCTAAGAGGTGCCCAAGAGCCTAGTTGCGGCATCACATAGTTCTGGGGATGCATGTGATCATGTCCGGTTGGCTAGGATGATATTTACCAGAAGCCAAAGTGGCGAGCGAACAAGGCCCTTGGGCCAGCTTACAGCCTGGCAGAGTTAGGGCTGTGCTAATGCTTTTAGCGAAAGACTTTGATGCTGCACTGTTAAGTAGACTGTCTTGTTTTCACACATAGATCCTATGCATAAAGACGTGGGTAGAAAACCAGGATTAAGAGGCGATGTCCTCGCCTGCAGCACAACTTTCTTGTAGTAACAATGAATGTGAAAATAGGAAGCCAATTTTACAGCCTAGCATGGTTAGGGCGGTGCTGATCCTATGCTTAACGACCTAGATGCTGCGCTAGCAAACAGACTGGCCTTTTCAACCTAGACCTGATGGCCTAAAGACCTGGGTGGAAAACCAGGAATAGGAGGTGATGTCCTGGTCTACAGCAGAATTTTTTAGTAGCCATAAATGTGCCGTGGCACTGCCACTGGGTCACTGTACTGGACACGGGATATTGTGGCACTGCCACTGGGTCACTGTACTGCACACGGGATATTATTCCCAATAGAGGTCATTCTACAGGGCACTCTCCGTAACACTAATTCAATCACAATACATTGGGACACAAACTGAGGCTATGCTGAACATTTACTGTCGAAGTGTTAAGGAGTAGTCATCTGGCGCTAATTTTATCTAAAACTTAGCAAGTGATGGTAATGTAAGACTAGCACGTGTATAGCAGTTATCACCAGAAACACTAATGGTGTGTGTTAATCTTTTCCATTTTATGTATGACCGGGTCCATGGTGGATACCTGGAGTGCTCCACATCACAACAGCTGCAACAGGTGGACATCCCAAGGGATGCTTACGTCAGTCACGGCTGGGTCCATGGCGGATATCTGAGGGGTGCTCCACACCGCAACATCAGCAGCGGGTGGACGTCAAAAGGGAAGCATACGTCGAGAAAGAGGACACCAAGGGCCCAAGTATTGCTGGCAGGTGTAAGTGCTACCCATTCCCTAAGGTGGAAGTGGGAATTGTCACCCAGGTTTTTCTTGGTCTTTTCCTGGTTCTTGCAGTTTCTCAAACCTGTGACGAAGGGGAGGAACTCATCACCAGAAGTGGAGGAGCTACAACGTGCCAGCACAAGCAACAGGCTGGACGCGGGACAGGGAAGATCTGGTTTGGGGGTCTGTGCCTTGGTCAGTTCAGGAACTTCTTTCGGGGCTCTTAGCTCAGCAGCCCGACCCCCCCGTCAGTGGTGATACTTCACCTAGGGGGGAATGACTTGGCCAAACTTGGGAGGCGAATACTCATTGATGAGTTCATCTCCACTGCGGGTGGGTCTCCAGGACTTGCCCGGGCAGCACAGTGTAGGGTCTCAACTTATCCCGCGGTGGCAGGGGCGAGGGGCGGACTCGGTCGGGGCGTTGAATCACTCGGTAAAGAGGGTCAACACACAGTTGGACAAATTATTTCAAGCCCCCCCCCCCGGTTGCAGACGATCCAACATGGGTGTATTTGGGGTGCATAATTCTACCTGGTGAGGGGAGTTCATTCATAATGTCAGGGCCTGGTTGGAGGGTTTTGCAAAAATGAGAACTTTCTAGGGTAGGTCAAGGCAGGGGGAGGCCAGATCGTCGGTTAACAATGCTGGCCTGTGGTGGTAAGGTCATTATCGGTGAGCACATATTTGAGGTCTGAGGGGGCGGGCATCATCCTATGGAGGTTCCCGCCCAGGGGGAGGGGCCTGCGGGCCAATCCTAGAACTCCAGGGGCAAGGTAATTGATGCTGCAAAGGAGCGCGGGTAGGAGTAGTTCACGCTTTCCTTAGGCTGGTAGCCACCCCGCGCGCGTATACTCATGACGTCACTGGATGGCGCAGAGTAAGGGCCCTCCTTTAGTGGGTAAATGGAGTTCAGGGCGTAGACCGGGCAATTCCCGGGGTACCACTACGCATGCGCACGTCTCTAGGGGAGGCGCAGCTTGTAGGACCTGACACCGGTAGTGACCTTGCCATATGGCCAGAAATGTACAAAAATCAAGATGAGGATGTTAGACTCGGTTAGGAAACAACATGTATTAGAGTTTTGTTAAGGTCAGCCTCTCAAACTTGTTGACAAAATTTGTATCTAATGTCCTGCTGATTTTTGTATAATTGTTGACCATGCAATTAAAACCTTTTTTAATTTCATATCTTAATAAATACGGCCGGGCGACTAGCGCCCGCCTTCCAAAAAGTAAAGAAGTCTCGTGTCCACGTTTCTGGGTGTTGGGTGCCGGTTTGGGGGGGGGCGGCAGCTAGTCGCTGACCATGTGAAAAGGGGGGGCCCTCGGCCCCCCCGCACGCATGGCGGCGCGGCGACCGTTTCCCCCCTTTCCCCTTTGGTGTCTCTCGGTGGTGGGGGCGGGCCCTTGTGGGCGCGACCCACCACCGATTGGCCGGCGGCCTCCCTGACCCGGATACCAGGTAGAAGGTCCGGGTCAGGGGGGGCGGGCTACAGGAGGGGCGGGCCGGGGGGGCGTTGCCCCCCCGCCTGGCCCCTTGGGAATAAAAGAGGTGGGGAGCGCCCAGGAGACCCCCTTGTACCTGGACGCTCCCTCACAGCACGGTGTGCCCCGCGCGCGGGGCTTCTTTGTTTTCCCACCCACCATCCCTTGGAACAAAAGTCTTGTGGCATTTATTATGTCTGGTTTCATTGTAATTTTGCGAGGGTACTGTCCACATGTCTTACATGGTAGTAGAACTGGATCTGTTCGGTATATTTTGATGATGCGTTTTTTTGTTTAGGAATTTTTTCCCTTTTAGCAAACTGTGTGTGAAGTACTTTTGCTTTGATGCCAAGTGTCTTTAGGCCTTTTTTCCCTTTGTAGATGTACGGTGATGCTGTTATTTATTAGCCAGTGTAGCTGTCCTTTAGAATTTTTTCCCATAGGTCGTCGTATTTATTAGGTATGGGGCATGCGGTAAGGTCATTATCGGTGAGCACATATTTGAGGTCTGAGGGGGCGGGCATCATCCTATGGAGGTTCCCGCCCAGGGGGAGGGGCCTGCGGGCCACTCCTAGAACTCCAGGGGCAAGGTAATTGATGCTGCAAAGGAGCGCGGGTAGGAGTAGTTCACGCTTTCCTTAGGCTGGTAGCCACCCCGCGCGCGTATACTCATGACGTCACCGGATGGCGCAGAGTAAGGGCCCTCCTTTAGTGGGTAAATGGAGTTCAGGGCGTAGACCGGGCAACTCCCGGGGTACCACTACGCATGCGCACGTCTCTAGGGGAGGCGCAGCTTGTAGGACCTGACACCGGTAGTGACCTTGCCATATGGCCAGAAATGTAAAAAAATCAAGATGAGGATGTTAGACTCGGTTAGGAAACAACATGTATTAGAGTTTTGTTAAGGTCAGCCTCTCAAACTTGTTGACAAAATTTGTATTTAATGTCCTGCTGATTTTTGTATAATTGTTGACCATGCAATTAAAACCTTTTTTAATTTCATATCTTAATAAATACGGCCGGGCGACTAGCGCCCGCCTTCCAAAAAGTAAAGAAGTCTCGTGTCCACGTTTCTGGGTGTTGGGTGCCGGTTTGGGGGGGGGCGGCAGCTAGTCGCTGACCATGCAACACAGTAGATGGTTTCCCAAGGAGTCTGCCCAAACCAAGACCCTATTCGAACTTTTGTCACTGACACCGAGTAGATGGTCCTTGTATACACTCTATAGGGCTCTATGCAATAACTGACCAAAGTGAGACATTAAAAATAAATCTTAAATGGGGCACACATCGTATAATACAATTTACAGACCCTGAGTGGAATTCATCATTAACATATAAAAAAGAGCTTTTCGTGCAACTCAAGATTCCACCACATTTCACATTCATTTTGTAGATAGGGTATATTTCTCAGTCTGTCACCTTACATTATTTTCCTGGGGAAATGCCTAACATTCCAGTCTGAGAATGCTAAAATGTTGCATATGGTATGGTCTTGATGGGTAGGGCAGGTGCTTTGGAAAGAGGTGGTTAATACCTGGTGAGTCACAATGGCTGATGTGGACAACCTGGATGTCAAACATTGAATACTGGGCCTAGACTCAAGCTGAAAAAATAACCACTTGCAGTACAGTTTGGTGGCACTGCCGAGGAAATGTGCCTGTTGCCAGCAAAGAGAAATATTGCAATCCAAAGTACGGTGTGGCAATCCACAGCTGTACCTACTGTACAGCAATATCCAGGAATGGCTTTTCAAAGAGCAGATATGACGGACCTCTTTATGAACAGATACAAAACGATTGGTTTGGAAGGCTGCAGAGACTTATATAGATGCATCAGTATTCAAAATGAATCTGTAGGCTCTTTAAACTGAATTTACTTTCTACACCTAGCGTAGATAGGTAAGCTGATGTACTCTTGCCTCAACTTAATGTGTCACATTGGAATGCATAATATTATAATTGGTGTCTGCCATCCCTGAATTGCCTATTGTATATTTCATTTAACAAAACCAACTCGAAAGGAGAACATCAATCCAAATAGTGTTCCTGTTAATCTTCATTTTAGCTATGCTGTTTCTCCCATTGAACTACTACATCCTATTCTGTGATATAACACTAATGAGGCATGGCCAACTTAGCCACAAGAACAACCTATCAGGTGTGTACACTGACAGGGCGTGGTCTGTGTGCCAAGCAAGATGGCGGCAAATTGTTGAGCTCCTCTCGAGCGCGGAGACATTTGTCCTTTTGAAACAACTTCGGCACCGGAATATCTATTGGCACCTAAGATGTATTCAGACTTCTTTTGGCATTGCTGGTGTGCTTCCTTCGACCGCGAGCTGCGGTGGTGACTTTCTCCTGAGACGCGAACGACCTCCATTACATGCATGTGAGGCTCACAATCCATGGCTCCCTGCTGAGCAGCCGAGGGCGGTAGTAGGAGTTTCTGCAGGGCGGTGACGTGGGGAGGAGGGGCAGGGTGGGGGGTAGTAATGTATGGCTCACGGAGTTTAACAGGTAAGTAAATTTATAAATAAATAAAACGAATTTCGTTGCGCGCACTGCATCGCATTTGTGGATGCAGTGCACACAACGAAATTCGTTTTATTTATTTATAAATGTACTTACCTGTTAAACTCCGTGACCCATACATTACAACCCCCAACCCTGACCCTTCCCCCTCCCCACGTCACCGCCCCGCAGAAACTCCTACTGCCGACCGTGGCTTCTGCTGAGGTATACCGACGCTTCTATAAAAAAAACACTCAGCAACGTTTTTGCATGTCTTTTAGGTTCCAATCCAAATGGTTTCTCAACAAATGTCATGTGAGCTGCACATTTTTGTGCTTCTTTTCACATTCTTTCCACTGAACCATGTTTAACAAATGCTACTTGAGGTGTCTATATGCTATTTAAGTCTCAAAGCATGTTTTACTTATATATTTCGCCACTTTGATCTTTTTCACCTGCATTTTTTTCTTTTAATGTCTTTCCACTCTGGGATTTTGACTGCTTGTGTGCTTTTTCATTTAAAAAAACAGGTGCATATTTCTGTGTGCTGTTGCTACATTATATGGGTAGACTCAGACCACTACAAAAGTTAACACATCACTCTTTACACTACACAAACATGGCTAATGACATTCTAGTTCCTGCTAAGCAATCTTCTTCTAGCTCTAAACCAAAGTTGGTGAAAAAAGACCCCCTCACCCATTTTGTCATCTGACAATCCCATTCTTGACACTATACTTAATGAGGCGAGGGGTCTAAAACCCTTCATGAATGCCGCTAATGAAAAGCTTCAGCAAATTGAAGACAGATGGATTACCATGGAAGCTAAGTTGTTTGACATGGAGCAGTGCATCAGTGATTTACATGACGCCACTGCCAAGATTCTTCTTCTGGAACAAGAAATCTAAAAACTCAAACTCGATACAGTGTAAATAGATACAGACATAATGACCTCCGTCTATACGGACTTTCAGAAAATATGGAGGGTTCTGACCTCCCTCCGTTCTCAAAAAAGTTCTTGCCTGAGTTTTTAGACCTTCAACCCGATCCACCATTGAACATTCAATGTACACATCGCCTCAGTTGTTTCCTACTCCACCACACCTAGAGGAGTTATAATGTTATTCTTGGAATTTATAGACTTGATCCATGTGTTGAAGGCAGCAAAACAAAATTTGGTTGGGTCACAATAATGTCATATCTCAAGACCTCTCCAATGCAACTAATGCCAGAAGGAAAGAATTTCTTGCTTTACGCCCACAAATGAGACAATTACATATTTGTTATGGCATTTTCCATCCCTGTTCATGTAAAACTACTTATGAAGGCACTATATGATCTTTTGATGACCCTGTCAAACAATATCTTTTCTCCAAAGTATTTCAACTCATTCTATGTAAACTTCTGCCCAGCGCTTTTAATTAAGTAACTATCTCTACTCTTACATATCTTAATTATTCTATAATTCTTATACATGGCTGTTTTCTCTTTTATATCCTAATCTTTCTCTCCCTACTGCTCTACTTGCTGTTGGTGTTGTCACATCTCATGCTCCTTTCTACTGCTCTTCATTTTAGATCTGGATTTATCTCCTTGATCTGTTTATTTATTGTATTATCAATTTCTCATTCCTTCTTTTTTGTTTCCTTTTATTCTCCTTTTTCTTCTTGTTTGTTGAGTATGTTTGTATTTTTTGTCTTTACTTTTGCATTGGGTACATGTTACATATTTATTAATATATTGTGTCGTTTTGTTCCCTCAGTGTTTTTCAGCTTGTCACCAGTGTTCCTGTATCACTCATCCCAATCCCTAATATGTGTAATTTTGTCTTGTGGAATGTTCGTGGTTTGGGACATCCTTTTAAAAGACAAAAGGTACTTGCTCATGTGTCTAGATTAATTTCACATGTTACTATTTTGCAGGAAACTCACGTAACAGTGTTGAATTGCTTAAATTAAAACAGCAATGGGTAGGCCAAGTTACATATTCTCCTTCTATTAGTCATAAAGGTGGTGTTGCCATTCCTTTTTATAAATCATTACATGCACAAATTATATCAACTCAATGTGATGATGGGCAATGGGTATTGGTTGCGGTTGTAATTCATAATAGGCACATTTCATTATTTAATATTCGTGGATCCATTAAATCAGATCCAGATTTCTGGAACAACATCAAAATAACATTAACATCTTTTGATAATCTTAACATTGTTGTTGCAGGAGACTTCAATCATTGGTTAGATCCCTTTACTGATAGGAAGTCTAAATGTAGATTTAATCCTGACAAATTTTATAAAGAATGTCATTCTGAAATTACCACTTTTCCATTATATGATGTTTGGAAAACATGTAACGCTGATACCTGTGAATTTATGTTTTTCTCCAATGTGCATCACACCTGCTCCAGAACAGACCATATTTTGGTTACTAAAACTCTACTTCCTTCCATCCAATCCTCCGAGATTGGCTTGATTTTTATTTCCGACCATGGTCCTGTTTTCTCTTCCTTTGATTTATCTCTGGCCAGAATGGCCAAAGCAAGAGGAATGTCCCTGGTGTCATACACTGATGACACCCAACTTGTGTTCACCCTATCTAACAATCCCACCCAAGATAAACAAAAATTCAAAGAGGATATCTCCGCCAAAGCAGAATGGATGACTAACAATTGCTTGCAAATGAATTCCTCCAAGTCAGAAATCCTCTTGGTGGGTAAAGATTCCCATCTGTGGACTAATGAATGGTGGCCTTCGGCACTTGGTTACCCCCTGGACCCTAAAATCATGGTAAAAAATTTGGGCATCCCGTTAGATACAGATCTGAAATTTGAAACGCAGGCAAAAACAGTGGCCGGAAAATGCTTTGGGATACTCTGTGGTCTGAGACCGATTCTGGGTCTCTTTGATTCTCAAACACGTCAGCTGATTGTTCAGGCTTCTCTTCTGGACCGTCTGGGCTATTGCAATGCTCTTCTCCTCGGCTCTAACAAATCTGTGATGAAGAGATAGCAACGAGTCCAGAACGCGGCAGCACATGCTATTTTTGCTATACCGAAGTTCAGCCATGCCTCCAACCTCCTCCATCATCTTCATTGGCTGCCGATTGAGCAGCGGGTCAGCTTCAAGACACTCAGTATCATGCACAAGATATTGATAGGTATAGCCCCCAGATATTCTTAATGGGCTGTGCACCCTGTACACGCCAGCCCGAACATTGCGCTCCTCAAACCAGTGTCTTGCACTTACTCCACGTATACGTAAGGCCAGATCTGGCGGCCGGTCTTTCAGGTACTTGGCACCTACATTATGGAACTCCCTCCCTTTTTTTATTCGTGCTGAATCCGGCCATAACACCTTCAGACGGCACGTAAAAACTTGGCTCTGCTCTCAGATGTAGTTCCCTCTTGTGTTCACCGCTTTGATCTGCTCTAAGCGCGGGGACGCCTTTTTGCCGAGGCAGCCATGCGCTCTATAAATACTCTAACCTAATCTAATCTAAATAATACCAAAACTGGTCGTTGAAAATGTAATACATTTCTTCTATCAGATAATAATTTTCTTTCAGAAGTTACTACCTTTATTAACGAGTTTTTTAAATTTAACCTACCTCTTGACACTTCTATTCGTAATATCTGGGATTCTTTTAAGGCCTTTTTTCATGTTTTCACTATATCCTACTCAGCAAAACAGAAACAACTAACTCATGACAAATATAGTATATTACTACAACAACTTAAAACATTAGAACATACTTATTTTTCTCTATATCATCTTCTGCTCTACATGAGTTGATTAAAGTCAAGTCTGCCCCAAACAAACTTGTCACTGTTGATGCCTGCAATATCCTCCTTAAAGTTAAATCTAAGAATCATGGAGGTCAAAACAAAGTGGGTAAGATGTTGGCCAATTAAATAAAAAATAAATCTGAACGTAAAACCATTGGTCCTATTCGGAACAAATATACCAACAAAATTGCATCCACGGATGCTGACAATTCTATAACTTTCCAAGAATATTATCAATTATTGCACTCAGATGAAACCAACTCTTTAGAACATAATGTGCATACTTTTCTCAATGTCCTTCCTAATCTTTCTATATGTCTGATAAGTTTGACCTATTAGAAGCTGAAATAACTGTCCAGGAAATAACAGATCCCATCAAATCCCAAAAAATAGCCATGGCTCCGAGACCAGATGACTTTTCTATTGAATTTTTCTCTTCTTTTTCGTTCATGTTTGCTCCTAAACTACTTAAACTGTTCAATTCTCTTTTATCAGACTCCAAGGCCACTGGTTCCTTTCTAGAACCCTTAATTGCCCTTATTCCCAAACTTAGTAAAGATCACACCTGGTGTAAAAATTATCATCCTATTTCATTGATTAATTATGATTGTAAAATATTTGCTAAGATTCTGTCATCACGCCTTGAGACTATTGCTCCCTTACTGGTAAAAACTGATCAGTACGTTGTTTTAAAAAGCAGACCGGCTGTACGCAATGCTAGAATGTTTTCAAATGTTATTGCATTTGGTAAAAATACCTGGTAAAAAATACCACGTTCCCCTAATTGCACTGTCTCTTGATGCCTAATAGAGTTTTGACTGTATTAACTGGCAATGTATGTTTACTTCTCTTTGATGGTATGGCTTTGGCCCTAATTTGAATTTGATTTCATTTATATAACTGCCATACACTTATCCCTGTGTCAGTGTTTTTGTTAATAGTCCCCTTTACTATTATTTTCAGTTACATAGAGGTATACACAAAGGTTGTCCTCTATCTCCATTGCTATTTATTCTTTGCTTAGAACCATTCTTTGAACTTATTAGTTGTAATACACTTATATCAGGTTTTAAACATAATTCCACTGAAACTAAATTATCCGCTTATGCTGATGTTATTTTAGTTTATATGTCTAATCTCCTTTCCTCTTTAACTCCTTTTTTACTTGAAATTCAATTGTACTCTGGTATCTCTGGATATGAATTGAATTTTTCTAAAACTGAACTATCACCATTAAATTCTTCATGTTATAAAAATATGTTTGCAAATATTCATTTGGTTCTCTTGTTATGTTATGTTATGTTATGTTATGTTATGTTATGTTAGAAGAATTTGTAACGCACTCAGCTACTCGTGAGTGCCCCAGCGCGAAACCAAGGGGGATAGCAAAGGGCTTCACATGAACAAGTGTGTCTTCAATTTTTTCTTAAAAACACCAAGGTCCAGGATGGAACGCAGACCCAGAGGAAGGGCATTCCAAGCAACTGCCGCTTTAACTGAGAAGGAACAGCCCCCTATCCTCTGACGCTTAAAACGCGGGACCTGGGCCAGAAATAAAGATGAGGAGCGCAGGGAGCGCGTAGGCGTATAAAAAGATAGATAGTGCCATGCCCGTGAAGCGCACGGTTCGCCATGACCAATATCTTGAATTTCACCCTGACAGCCAGGGGCAACCAATGATACAATCGCAGCTGAAGATGGACACTATCCCTGGAAGACAGGCCTGATAGAAGCCTGGCAGCAGTATTCTGCACCTCCTGAAGCCTCCTCAGCCGGTAGCCAGGAATACCGGCAAAAAGGGCATTCGCGTAATCCAGCCGTGACAGGATCAATGCACAAGTCATTGTTTGCCTTTGCCGCCAGAGGCAGGAGGGGAAAAAAACATCTAAAAGATTTCAGTAAGGCAAAACAGCCGCCAGCTAGCTTCTTGATGTGTTCCGTGAAATAAAGATCTTCGTTGAACCAGACCCCGAGATTTTTAGCTGGCTGCCCAGTAGAAGTGGGACATGAGAACTCAAGTGGCCAAAGCTGTTCTCTAAAATTTAGAGGAAATGTGCTGAAGAATAAGATTTCTGACTTCCCCTCATTACATTCGAGCTGTGCCTCTGCCATCCACTTAAAAATAGATGACAGGCAAAGTTGGACCCGAAGCAGAGAATCTTCACCCCCTTTGCCCAGGTGAAAAGCAGCCGGGTGTCGTCCGCAGAGGCCTACACCCTAGCCCCCATCGTTTCTGCTAAATATAGCAGGGGAGTCATGTAGATATTAAATAAAAGGGGACAAAGGGAGGAGCCCTGCGGGACACCTGTTATGACTGACTGTGGAGCGGAGGAGCAAGGAGGAATCCATACCTGCTCTGACCGCCCCCTCAAAAAAGAGCAAAACCATCCCCGCACAGCACCCGATAGCCCTATACTGGCCAAGCGTGACAAGAGCAAAAAGTGAGGGACCGTATCGAACGCAGCAGAGAGGTCAAGCAAAATGAGTGCCGCCCTCCCGCCTGCGTCCAAACAGTCCCGAATGGCCTCTGCCACTCGACCAGTACTGTTTCCGTGTTGTGCGACTGCCGGAACCCAGATTGTGCTGGGTGAAACAGACCCTCCTTTTCCACATAGTCAGTAAGCTGTTTGTTAACAACCTTCTCGCAAACCTTAGCCAGAGCAGGGAGAAGAGAAATAGGCTGATAGTTCACTGGGAAGCGAGGGTCAAGAGACTGCTTTTTAAAAAGAGGAAAGATCTTTGCCTTCTTCCACGCCTCAGGGACCACCTTTGTCTGGAGGGAAAGATTAATAATGGCGTTCACTTCCTCGATGACAACCTCAGCCGAGGATGCCAATAGCCTAGCCGGACAGGGATCAACAGGTGATCCTGATTTTAAACTTTTCAGAAGTTTCAGGCAATCCGAATACTCAACTGCCTTAAATTCCGACAATGAGTGTCCCCATCAGCCACTGGACCCTCCACAGTGGTGTCCAGATGGCTACTACAAGATGTAAAAGTAGATTGAATGGCTAAGATCTTATCTCTGAAGAAGCCAGAAAGCGTATTGCACCAGGAGGGCAAAGATGGCATCGCACTAGCTTGGACCGCAGGGGATTTAAAACTCTGGACAATTGCATAGATTTCTCAAAGTTATTATTGGCTGCTCCAATACGGGCTGAATAGAATTGCCCTTTAGCCAGCTTAATAGCGGCATAATATATCTTTTGCTTATCCCTAAGCTTACACTTAGCAGCTAACCAGTAGCCACTCTTCCGCCATACCCGTTCCAGAGTTTTGCAGTCATGCTTCAGGACTTTAAGGGACACATTGAACCAAGGCTTAGATGATGAATCTCTAGCCCGTCTAAGAGAGTGGGGTAGAGCCACCGACGCAGCAGTAGTGGTGATCCAGCTAGAGAGCCCAGCGACCTGGTCGTCGAGCTCTCCAACCAGCCTGGGTCTGGAAGCACGCTTCAATTTCTACAATTTTGAGCACAATCAGTTGGACTTTTAACATTTTAAAACTCACACTTCAGAAATTACTTTCATCATGGTCTCCTCTCCACCTATCATGGTGGGGTAGGTTGGATACCATTAAAATGATGATTGTACCACACGTTCTTCATACTTTATGTATGTTACCTTTTAAGATACCTATTTCCTATTTTTCACAAATCAATTCAATTTGTACCAGTTTCTTTGGAATAATAAACATTCCCTGAATTGCTTTGGCTACACTCAAACGTCCTAATAATGAGGGTGGTTTCCCGAATTTAAGTTGTATCACTCAGCATTTTTAATTAGACAGTTTATTGCCCTAAGCCATCATTTTTGTGATACTTCCATACCAAAATGGATTGAATTTGAACATTCTTCATTCAAAGATTTCTCAATTGATGATGTAATCTATATGTCTAACTGCACCTTTACAGCAACTAATCCTAGATTGCAATATTCACAACAATTGTATTGGTACATACAATATCGACAGATTTTGATTTGCATCAATGTTTCCTTGATTCCTCTATTCGGTATAACAAATGTATCACTGTCGGAGGGACGCTCGGAAACAGAAGAGAGGAGGCCGTATGGGATCAATGCTGTAGTGTTTATTGATGGTATAAAACACAGCGCAGTATAGATTGAGAGAAAGGTTTTAAATGTCAGGATGAGAAAACCAAGAGATAGGGTAATCTTGTTATTTCAGCACAGGTATTGGGGTTATGTTGCTCTCTGAGGGGTTCCTTCTTTGGTTGGGACTCCTGGTTGCCACAGGTACTTCTCGGGCTTCTGAGTAGGTCTGGTTGATACATGGAGTTCCGACGCTCGCTCAAACAAAAATGAGAAAACAGCGGTCAGTGTATAGGTCCTACTGGACCAAGTTAACCGTCACCGAACCACGTGCAAGAACCTGCCGAAAAGAGCGAGGGTCTACTGGAAGGAGGAAAATAAAGTGGAAAGGAAAAGTCTAAAGAAAAGGCGGATCAGTCGATCACCGATCCCCAAGTGAAGTTACCAGTAACAGCCTTTCTGTAACACCCTCGTCTAGGGAGGAAAACAGAGTCTGATCTAAAACATGCAAGGTTGTGAGGGTTAATATGAGGTACGGGAGCAGCCAACCACCCAAGGGACTACTTCTCTCCTTCCCCTCCCCATGGTATTCCCTACGCCCAAGTCACAAACCGCTGTTTGCCGGCTCCTGCATATCCTCCAGGATCCACCAGTCCTCAGTCCAGGTGTCAGGAGCCTTTGGTTCTCTTCTTCAGTGTCTTCGAGTGGGCAACAGCAACCTCCAGGGTCGTCTCAGTTTCTTCGGTTTCTGCTCCGTACTCCGGCTCCAGCAGTTTCCTCGCAGCTGACACCCCGGCTGTGTCAGTTCCCGGCCTTTTCTCCCACTCCTGACCTCCTCTGGGCGTTCCTGATTGGTCACTTTGTTTGGTCTTGCCCTTGGACGGACTGTTTCCGGGTCATTCTCTCAGAGCTGTGGGGTGAGGAAAAGGTCCTCTGTTATTGTTGGTATGCTGTCTCCATTTGCTGTGTCATTGTTGTCCTCGTTAGCACTGTAAGGTACCCTTGCGGGCTCTACTGAGGGATTGTTGTGTTAGTGAGGCCGCTCAGGGGGTTTTCATCACATCCCCCTACCCTATCTTTCTTGTATACAAGAAAGGATTCCTGGGATACCAAGACAGGAAATCTGAGTTGGCCTTGTCTTTCTCTTTTCGGTGGTGGACTGTATATCTGAAGGGTTGAAGGGCAAGGAACCACCGTAGGATTCTCTGATTGTGTCCTTTGTTCTGGGTTAGCCATTCAAGAGGGGCGTGATCGGTGTAGAGGAGGCAGTCCCTACCGTCAAGGTAATAACGAAGGGCCTCCACAGCCCATTTAATGGCTAGTGCTTTTTTTTCCAATTACTGCGTATTGGGTTTCCCTGGGGTATAATTTATGACTAAGGAAAAGGATGGGTTGTTCTTGTTGCTGGTCATCTTTTTGGGACTACACATCCCTGATACCACTGTCGGAGGCGTCTATTTGTAGTATAAAGAGCTTTTCATAGTCGGAATTTAAGAGAAGGGGTTTGGAGTTGATGAGGTGTGTCAACTGTTGAAATGAATGTAACGCAAAGGGAGAAGGATTTCTCAGGCATTTTTCTGTTTGTATGGTTTTTTTCAGGAGATCAGTCAAGGGGGTGGCGATCTGGGATAAAGTGGGGGATGAATCGTCTGTAATAACCAAGTAGGCCTAAAAATGCCCTGAGGTCTTTCTTGGTTTTGGGGAAGGATATTTGGGTGATTGCTGCTACTTTCTCTTCCTGGGGTCTGATGCAGCCTTGCCCCAGGAGAAAGCCCAAGTTTTTTATGGACTTGGCTGCTAAATGACTTTTGTCAGGATTGATGGTTAACCCGCCTTCTCCTAAGGTTTGGATAACCATGGTCAGGTGATGGAGATGCTCTTCCCAATAGTCACTGTAGATGATTATGTCATCTAGGTAGGCTGCTGAATAGTTTTTATGGGGTTGTAGCATTTTGTTCATGAGCCTATGGAAAGTCGCAGGTGCCCCATTATTTCCTTGAAATGGAACAGTCTCTCGGTCCTGGGTTCTTAGGGGCACCTACCAGTAGCCTTTACGAATATATAGACTGCTAATGTATTGAGCCTTCCTGAGTCTTTCTATCATCTCATCGTCTCTAGGGAGGGGATAAGCGTCAAACTGGGATATCTTGTTTACCTCCCTAAAGTCGAATCAAAAGCAGATAGACCCATCGGGTTTTGGTAAGATCACTATGGGTGAACACCATTTGCTCTTGGAGGGTTCAATGATACCTAACCTCAGCATCTGCAGTACTTCTTGGTCTATAGCCTCTCTCCTTACTTTGGGGATTCAGTAGGGTCGTAAGCAAACCATTTTCCCAGGTTGGTGTGGATCTCATGCTCCACTAGGGTGGTTCTGCCTGGCACCAAGGAGAACACCTCTTGTTCTGAGAGTAGCCCTTCTTTCAACTCACGTTTGAGGGTTTCCGGCAACTCTGTATCTATGCTTTGTTCTACCAGGGAGTACTGTTGTTCTGCTAGCAGGACAGACAGGTGTAGGGCCTTCCTATTTGTTTTAGAAGGTTGATATGATATATTTGGGTAGAACTACCTGAGGGATCCATTTCTATCTTTTATGTGACAGGTGTCACTTTGTCCACCACTTAAAAGGGCCCTTGCCATTGACTCATTAATTTGTGTTCAGAGGTGGGGTGTAGTAACAGGACCTGGTTGCCTATTTGGAAGGAGCCTTCTTTGGTGGACTTTTCATACTGTTTCTTTTGTGCACTCTGGGACTGCTCTAAGTTGACTAGTATGATGTCTTGTACCAGGTTCAGGTTTGTTTTAAAGCTGGTCACATAGTCCAATAGAGGTTTCAAGATGTCAGCTTCTTCTTCCCACTCTTCTCCTTCCATGTCCATAAGGGTACGTGGTGGCCTTTCATACAATAATTCGAACGGGGAATAGCCCAGGCTCTTTTGTTGTCCACACCGTATGTCTTCCCACCTACGAGCCTCTAGATTCAGCAATTTTCTCAAAGTGGTCTTTAGGGTGGCATTATACCGCTCTACCAGACCAATCGTCTGGGGGTGGTAGGCGGCAGTACGGATCTGTTTGATATGTAACTGCTGACACACCTGTTTCCTAAGTTTGGATGTGAAGGGTGTACCCTGATCGGTGAGTATTTACTTGGGAAAGCCTACTCATGAGAAGATGTGAACCATCGCTTTGGCCACCTGGGTTGTATTGGGTTGTCTAAGGGCAACGGCTTCTGGGAATCTCGTAGCATAGTCCACTAGTACCAAGACATAGCGACACCCCCTACAGGAGGGTAAGATGGGGGGCGATGAAATCCATTCCCACCTTGAAAAAGGGGACGTCAATGACAGGTAAAGGTCTCAGGGGCACTCGGGGTGGAATGTAGTGACTGGCTTTCTGGCAGATCGCACACTCACAACAGTATTTCCTGACCTGCTGATAAATACCTGGCTACCTCGGGGGTCGCCTTGGTTTCTCCGGCGTCTGACCCATACTCCAGCTCCAGCGGTTTCCTCGCAGCGGACACTCCGGCTGTGTCGGATCCCAGCCTTTTCTGCCATTCCTGACTTCCTCTGGGCGTTCCTGATTGGTCACTTTGTTTGGTCCCGCCTCCCATTGGACGACTGTTTCCGGGTCATTCTCTCCGAGCTGTGGGGTGAGGAAAAGGTCCTCTGTTATTGTCGGTATGCTGTCCGCATTTGCTGTGTCATTGTCATCCTCGTTAGCACGGTAAGGAACCCATACGGGCTCTACTGAGGGATTGTCGGTGTTAGTGGGGCCGCTCCGAGGGTTTTTCCCACAATCCCATATTTGTGTAGATTATTTTAATATAAAACTTGGAAAGAGAAGTATATTATGTTTATTTATCAGCATGTACAACATAATTCTGTTATTCCTTTTTCTCAATTGCAAAAACAATATAATTTGCTAAGTTCGTTTTGTCAGGAATATATTGTAGAATTGTCTTCTATTCAACCCTATATTAACAGCTAATAATTTCCCCTCAAATTTCATATCACTCACTCCCAATACACTGTTATATACCATTTCTCATGACTCGATACCTAAGGCTGCTTATTTATATACCATTTCTAATGACTCGATACCTAAGGCTGCTTATTTATATAATTTGTTAATATCGCCTATTCCTGTCACACACAAAACTTCTATTGAACTATTGTGGGAAGCCGATTTATCTCTCTCACTCCCTACTCCCATTAGGGATTAATTATGGCTTAAAATATTTAAAACATCTAAAGCTGCTTGTAATATGCAATTTATATTTTCTATTTATAACAGAGCTCTCATTACCCCTCAATGTATTTCAATATTTTCTTTCACTAGATCTTCATTAGGCTGTTCTTGTTCTTCCTCCACAGGGATTTTAAGCAATGTATTATACTATTCCAATGCGTTTACATATTGGGAAACAATCTAATCAAAATGTCTACATTTTTCTCAATGATATATTCAATTATCACTTCCAAATGTTTTTCTTGGAACTGCCTCACTAGATTTTGATTGTCTTTCTCCTAAGCCTATGTTATTTGATTTTTTTTATTGCTATTGCATTTAAGGTGATAGAAAGACACTTCTGAACATAGAATAGCTACTATTTCTGCATTCTCGATGTTTGAGAAAATTAAATCAGACCTATTCTGATTACCTTTTACCACCTATCTTTCTTCTCACTCACCTATATCTTAAATACCATCTATTTTTCTCTCTTTGCTTCTATTTCTTTTTTCTCCCTTTTGCTTTTCCATATATAAAACATTTTTTTAATATATTTACTGTCTTCTATTGCTACTTCAATTACTTTGAACAATCTAATTAGTTTGTAATTCAATTGGTAATATTCAGTTTTGAAGTTGTATTGCTACTGTTGACAATGTTTGTGCTTTTAACTCGTCAATTACAAAAAATATATTAAACACAAGAAAGGTTTTTCCACTTACCATTGTTACTTCTTTGGTGGGAAGGTCAAGGACAATGCAACCATTGGTGACCCTGCACATCGCGGTCACATCCTGGAGGAGCCGCGGTCTAACCAACATTTGAGTGCTTGTAATTATTAAATAGCAATATTTTTTCAATAGCAAACACTGCACTGAGCAAAGATTGATAACACTTTGGGTTGATGAACAAAAGATAAATTAGTTTTTTATAGAAAATGTATCCTCTGTAAATAAAAGGTGCTTCTATTTCCAAATGTAATGTTACAAAATTCACCTACTGCAAAAGAAAGAGCTTGAAAGGGTAAAAATTCATGACGAGAAGAGCCCCAAATAGGCCAAGAGTGAGAGTTTGTCAGTGAGCCATCCTTCTCCATTAGAAAAGGTGGAAGATATGATGAATGGTAAATGTGTAGGCCCCAGGAGGGCAGATATCTCAGCTGCTTGTCAACAACTGCACAGCCATCAGACATGCAGAGGCACTGAATGAAGGACATGGATCTGCTATGTCCCATCTGCACATTCGGGGGAGGAAGTGGAGGAAGGTGTGAGAAAATCACACATTTTTGGAAAATGGCATGCAATTTATGTAAAATTCAAATCTGCCATTCAGCACTAGATACACATATCACTTTATCATGAACAACACTGCCGTGAACAACAGCCACTGGCATTCTGTTTTCTTGTGCTGTGCCCGAGTTCTTGCGCTATAGTTTTTACTGTGAACGGTGGTGTAATTAGGTCATTGCGATAATGGCGTCATTTTAAGGCAAAGCATAATAAGCATTTCACGGAATTCCGCAAATTACCTGAATTAGGCTACTGCAATTAAACTACTGTTGAAGTGAACACTAAACTGCAGCATGTCCACTTGTCAATGATATCAGTCTGAGCAATGACTTTACCTATTTAGAGGGTCAAAATGGAATGCCATCCAGTGAATCTGCGTGCCGAGAAGCCTATTTAAGCACTACAGAGTCCTCTTATGTAGAGGTGGTATTCCCTGGGCGCTTTTATTCCTGCACATACTGGTCTAGCACTCAAGATATCAAACTCCTTTCTGGCTATTTTGGCCAAAGTAGTGGCATGGGGTAACCGCTACCAAAGGACCTGCTTGTGGCACATAAATAGCAAGGCACCTCATCTGCATTTCCGGTGCTGAGAGTCTCAGATTTTAAATCATATATTTTCATACTCTAGTTTGCCATAGGTGCATTCATCTTCCCTTAGCGAGTTTCAGCTATCCCTGTTGCATGGAACAAGATGGATTAGCACTACATTTTCTAGTGGAATAGGAATGAGGGTTTACTCCATAAATAATAGGTAGACATACACAATGGTGGTCTTGGAATCCCTCAGGCGGTTCACCAACAAGTTGCAAAGCAGAAATGGGCCAGGAGAAACAGTTCCTTACCGACAGGGGTCCACCAGGGCCTTCTGGCACAAGCCCAGTTCTGCAAAGCACAGGGGGGTCCTGCAGTACAGGAATCACTTTGCCGTAGATGCGGGCAGGGTCTTTAGCACCACAGTAGGCACTCCGGTCTCCAGGCATGATTCTGCAGTACCAACCTCACACTGCACTGTCCAGCTTCCGCAGGTGATGTGGGCGCTAAGAGGGTACCGCTCTCCAGCTATCACTGGTAGATGGTGTGGGCCCCTCGTAGGAGATCTTTGATATCCCTTAGACCTCTGAGAGAACTGGAGATCAGCAGTCTTGTCCTTGTGAGCCCACTTCAGGGTGCCACACGTCAGCAGGTAGTCAGCCCTGGCCAGCCACTATTCAGGAAGACCGGCAGTTCTTTCCACAGGCAGCTATCCTCCATGTGCACAACAAATCCCACTGACAATGTGCACCATGCAGTCTAGGCCATCCTATCCTGCTCTTCTACAAGCGGATCTCTCTGTGCAGTAGGGTTGCACTGAGTAGTTATACCCCATTGGGCCTTTGACGTTGGGGGAGGTTCAAAAGGTATCCCTGTGAACCACAGATGTGTCCCCTAAATTCTCTGTCCTGTCAGTCAAGATGCTGCAGAATGCAGATCTCAATTTTTAAGGGGGCAGTGATCTGCCCCCAGAGGCCATGTGTCGCAATTTGTGTCCCCCCCCATATATTCCACCAGGCCCTCAAAAGGCAGAGGCTGGCAATCTCAATTGCATGCCAAAGGTTTATGGCTGTTGCTGGGGAATGCCAAGATGTGCTAACTCGGCCTCTGGTGTTGACGGCACCAAGCACCATTGCACACAAAGAGTTCGATGCTTAGAAATGTCTACGTTCCATACTCAGCATTTCCATGCAAGACATGCCAAGGCCACAGCTACCAGGGGAACAGGTTTGGGCAAGTAAATCTTTTGATAGGAAACATTTCAAGACTGCGACACTGCAATCTATTATTGCAGCTTGAAACACAGGGGACCCCATCCCCATGCTAACTTAAGGAAAGGGCAAGCCTCCTCAGGAGTGGAACCCTTGTGAATCTTCCTTCCTATCTGGGCAGCGAACACATGCGCGTACCTGCCCAGCCCTTTACCTTCCCTCTGAGTGGAGATGAAAGGGCCCCTTCCGGCTGGACCATGTTTGTTACAGGCCAGCCGGAGTACATGTACAAGCGTGTTCTCACAGACTAGCTGTGGCAAGTCAGACACATGTTTAAACACACATTCCATGCGAGTGCACACACTGGCATGCTTTAGCAGGTTGGGCACATAGGTAAACCACACCAGCAGTGAAAGAGAGCACCCAGTCCGCAAAAACCGACCTGACCTATGTTTGAAAACATCATGTCCGCACCACTTTCCAACATGCATTGGAAGGGTGCACGCACTTTCGCAATGCAGTACAGTGGGAAAGGGCCCAGAGTCTGGAGGCTCCATATGAGAACCAGTGAAACGTAAGAGAAGAAAGCAAAACGTTTAAGGAAACGCTAACTGACAAGTATCTGATCCAACACTTCCCAAATCTGTGTGATTAAAAAGGGCTGGGATTATTGTGCCTTCCTCTGGATGGTGGGCAGAGATGAAGCTGATTAGATTCAGGTGTGGCTGTCACAGTCTCTACTCTTCAACTCTTCATTTTATGGTCTTGCTGTGTTCCCAGGTCATGTGATGGTATGGGGGGCATGTGACTATTACCATCTCACCACACCAGCACTGGCCTAGTTGGAAAGCCATCCAATCTGTAGTGCAGCTACATGTAGCATGGGTACCGCCTTCCCCTTACACCAAATTCAAAGACCAGGGTTTGGGTTGGCCAGGCTGCCTGTTAGGATGAGACTGTACATGCACAGGGCCAGATCACAGTGACCGCACATTTATTTTAAATTGTGGTCACAAATACTGCAGGGTGATGTGATGATATTGTGCATCACCGGGTCCCTGAATTCGAGCATAACACAGAATTTTGTCATCATTTAGGCCTGTGCTCATGCATGAATGCAATACAAAAAGGGTTTCAGCACTCTATATGAAATTAATAGTATTTCCTGTCACAATCCACAATCAAAGAATGTTGGTAGTTTTGCACATAAGGAAAAAGTGTTCAAGTCCAGAATATATTTTTCTTGTTCCAGTGTTCACTTTATTTTTCACAAATGGATTCTTCCTTCACAAATTCATTCATTATAGCCAACACGTTTCGTTTCTTGAGAGACTTCAGCAGGGCTTTCAATGTATGGCATATAGTATATTCTCCAAGCAAACGCAGTGTTTCAAAGCCAGTATGAATAAAGTATTTGTACAGTGTTTAGACAATCGAATAACAGCCTTGTAACCGCACGCAGTCTGGTCAGTGATACACTGACCAGACTGCGTGCGGTTACTAGGCCGTTTTTCGATTATCTGAACACTGTACAAATACTCTATTCATACTGGCTTTGAAACACTGTGTTAGCTTGGAGAATATACTATAAGCCATTCATTGAAAGCCCAGAGGAAGTCTCTCAAGAGACGAAACGCGTTTGCTGTGATGAATGAATTTGTGAAGGAAGAATCTGTTTGTGAAAAATAAAGTGAACACTGGAACAAGAAAAATATATTCTGGACTTGGATACTTTTTCCTTATTTGCAAAAGTACCAAAATTCTTTGATTGTGGATTGTGACAGGAAATACTATTAATTTCGTATAGAGTGCTGAAACCCTTTTTGTATTGCAAAGTTTGTAGGACTAGTTCCTATATTGTGGGGAGTATAGAGGGGAGTACTCCCTGGTTTCGTGCACCATTAGTTACTCAGAGACACTATTCATGTGTTGGGTGCGGATCTTATCAGCCCCTGCCCTCGGTTCTGTTGC
This sequence comes from Lissotriton helveticus, assembly GCF_964261635.1. NCBI lineage: Eukaryota > Metazoa > Chordata > Amphibia > Caudata > Salamandridae > Lissotriton > Lissotriton helveticus. The sequence goes on from NC_136072.1 coordinate 658,517,973, forward strand.
TTACTTTGCTCATGCATGAATGCACTGGTTTTCAACTCTTGTTTTTACTATTGCATGCATTTGCTTATTCATTTCCAAAGATTCCCCGAAGATGTTGCTGACCCCAGCAACAAGAGAGAAACTGTCTCTGCATACTATGTACCTTTAAATTAAAGGTATAGCTAAACCTGCCAGCCACAGCACAGAGTGCCAACACCTTCCACTCTTCTTTCATTGACCAGCTAGCGTATATCATAGGAGAGCAGCGCTTCAGAACTCAAGCTTAGGCCCGCCATGAAACCAAACAGTCTCTACATTACTAAAGTCAAAAGGCAGGCAAGTCACTGGGGCAGGGCTATTTAATCTGCAGTTGAACTCTGAGATCATTGAAATGGGGCAATGAGTGGCTCTGCCGCAGTCAGCAGCGATGACATTTTGTCCATGTTTAGTGTAACAAGAAGGTGATGCTTGGAATGCTTCAATTAATCTCAGCCACTGGTGACAACTCAGGGCTATTCTAGTCTAACGTTTTTGCCCCCCACGGCAGTCTGGACATAGGCCTTCCTTATACAAATCAGTATTGACCCTGCTTGTCATGGGAAGAGTCCATAATGAACTGTCAGGCAAGGCCCTCTCAGAAGAGAACACAAGCAAGTTTCAGTCTGTTTGGGCCTTGACAGTAGGGTGCAGCTTGAGTCCTATGGCACAGTGAGCTAAGGACCGAGGTCTGGGCAGACCCTTCACTTTTGTGTCAACTGTAAGAACAATAAGGTGATGGGTGAATTCCTCGAATTAATCTCAGCCACTGGCAATCATTTGGGGCTGCATTCCAGTCTATTGTTTTTCCACATGCCTTGCTACTTTATACACAGGCCCGCCTTGTTGAAATCAGTACTCCTCCTCATGGGATCAGCCGATCCTGAACCGCCGGGCGAGGGTCCCTTCAGAAGGAAACACTAGTGACCCTATACTGGTGTTGGCCTATTTGATTGAGCCTCTATTGCTGGGGGTAGCTTGAGTCCTATAGCACAGTGAGTATGACCCTGTCTGGGCATACCTGTTATACTTAAGAAGTCAAATTTAACAACAAGATATTGATGAATGGATGGAATGCTGGAATTAATCTCAGCAACTGTTTGTTTAGGACTGTTGTTTTCTGCTGATGAATACTGCTACAAATCTTAAAGCTGCAGGGCATCTTGGTACTCAACAATTCATATTAACATAACTAGTAACTCTGTCCCACTGAATGCAAAGTGAGACTGCAAGTTTACAGTTTTGTAACAGTGTCATGGACAGACCAAAATGTTCCTTGATCCTTTACTTTCTATTAGACACAGTTTCATGAGCCAACCGTTTCCTTACTGTAAACATATGTGCATGGAAGACACTCTGCATAGTCATATGTTGGAATCACATTATCATGAAAAATAGAGAGGGATAAGCCGATTGATAGCTACATAGACTGATATCAAAAAGGTGAAAAAGCAAGGAGAGACTTGAAGATTTAAAAAATAAATACAGAGCAGGGAGGAAAGAGTACAAAGGAAACATTTGTATAGAGTGAAATGCTCAATGATTATTTTGTGTAGGTGGTTGCCAGTGGAAGGCATTAGCATCCTTTTTTGAGGGTCTGAACCTATTTTTCTTTATCAGACTTAAATAAATCCAGAGCAAGAGAGAAAATGGCGGAAAATGCAGGAGGAGAAAAGCGAGGAAGAGAAAGGCAGGTAGGAAAAAAAGAAACACAGGGAAAAAGCAGGGATATGAAACGTATTTAAAAGAGTGTAGGGTTGGTGAACAAAATGGCATGAGTTCAAATCAAGACCTAGCAGCATTGGTATATGGTGCATTTTCCAGCCCTTGCAGGAGGTTCCTAAGGACCAGTTTGGGCCACTGCAATTATATATTCTACAAGCCATGCACCCAATGTTTCTTCCACTAAAGCCTCAGTTGCTCTCTCAGATCACAAATGCACTGGGGAAGTTAAAGGGAGCAAAAAAAAGTGTGAGGACTGTTGTAGGAGAGTAGGGTCTGCTATCCTATGGTCACCCCAATTTTTGTTTTTTGCTTCACTGGTTTTCGACTTAATGAGGCTGTGGGCCTGCTAATCAGACCCCCAGCCTGCTGTTCTCTCTCTAAATTCACAGACATGTACTATAGGTACATAACCAATTTGGTACTGTACACCTTGTCAGCCCCTATACAGTGCACTATAGGTGTCATGGGCATAGGTGCATCCAAGGCCTACCAGGGGCTGCAGCATATCTTTTGCCACCCCTGGCTGGTACTTAAATCGACACAACTGGCTGTTCACACAGCTGGGGCAAGGTGGTGTAATCACCCCTTGCTTAGATATAGTATACCTATGTCTAAACCTATATCAGGACACATATATAATTATAAGTCACTCCTATGGCAGGCCTTTACAATCCTGGAGGCAGAGTGCTTGGTTTTATGTGAGATGGTGCTCTAGCATGAGCTGAGCCTGTCTGCAGCTTTCGGAACCATTTCCTTATAGCTGTTCTAGTGATACTGCCATACCATATACTCTTAAGTGCATTATAATCTTCGCGGTTATTGCTAACTTTGGTTAGGCTTTATCAAAACATGTCGTGTTTGGTGTCATACATTTTGGAATACTACCCCCTCACCAGTTCTGGCGACGGGGGTAGCATTCCCCCCTTCTAGAGGGAGAAGACATGTTACTTTACTGAAAACGCGGTTAATCCTAACCAGAGTCCCAGCATCACAAAATGGATGCTGCTGCCACAGACACATGTCTGACCTCCTGCTGCTGGCCGAAACCTGGCAGAGGACGCCTGGACAAAGAGTTTCCTGTCACAGGGAGGTGTCACACCACCCCAGACAGGAGATAGTGGATTGTAGCAGGGAGGGTTGAAAGAAACTAGACACTGCCTGGGGCGCACAAGGTGTCCCTGGGCAGATTCCAATCAAACCGGTTCTGGGGCCATCCAGCCCCAGTCCTGGCGGCAAACTGGACAAAGGAAAGAGGTGTAACCACCCCCTTCCTGGGTCCCACCCATAGGAGTGACCTAGCAGGTAATACAGCCCCCAGATTTGGAATATAGGTGGGAGCAGGGCCAATGCACATCAGATTATCCTGACTGAAACTTATGAAACAAAACTCTGGACCCTTCGACATCCCACTCGACGTGGAAGACTGAAGAATCTCCCTTGTGGTCAAGGAGTGACCACCCTGTGCAAACAGGCACCATCCAGCACCTCAACATTTGCTTTGTTGCAGTTCCCGCCGGAACTCGAGCAACAGAGATTGACAAGAGCCAACTTTCCTGCCTTCCAACAGTCCGATCCACAGTCTATGCAGAGCTGAGACCCGTGGAGGCGACCTGAAGCATGGGAGCGGCCATCTTGGATAAACCACGAAGCACTGACCATGCAGTAACCAAGGCTCCCTCGAAGCTGTGCATTGGAGTCTGAGAAGCTCCAGCCCCGAGCAGCTTGTGCATCGAAGCTCACCCCTCCACACTTGACGAGTGCTGCGTGGGGCCCTTTTGCACTTGCCTGCTTGACGCGTTGGTCCGGTCGATTGCCCCTTGGCTAGTGGCCCCAGAACTGACGAACCTACAAAATTACACAGCTGATCTGGTTGCTCCAGATTGGCACTCGCACCCCTGAAAAGGAGCACCCACTCAGACCTTGCTGGTCCGAGTGTTAAGCCTTCTTTGAATCCTGCATGGAATGCCTTTGCCAAGGCTTGTTGACTCCGATATGGAAGCCGACACCACCAACAGTGAGAACCTTTGTAAGACAGCTTGTGATCCACTCCAGGACATCCTCGGTGACCCAGAGTCCACGTGGCAGCGGAGACAAGGCACCCAACATCGACCTGACTGCGCCCGACATTGCCTGTTTCCTTCCTGGTTCCTTCCTGGTCACTGGCTAGTGACCCAGACTCTGTCCCCTCTGCTTTCAGGTACCCTTCAACTTCGATCCACCCTTGGATCGCACCGGACACTTCTCTTCTGGACGCCTGCAGCATCTTCATCCTCAGGCACCATCGAACTGCGTGACGAAACCCGACACAGGTTGGCACCTGTGCCCCCGCGTCCTGTGGGTGAGGTAACTTACTAGCACCAGTGTTCCCACACTGGTACACACCTCTAGTGCCTAAGTCTAAAGTTTGGTAGTCGTAGTCCAGTCGGAAGACTCCTTTTGCAATAACATTGTAACTTTTACGCACCATTGACTTTACATTGGTGCAAGCCTGTGCTTCCCGCACTGCACCCGAATCCCGCGGGCTACTCCCGTCCTAACTGCTGTTAGTCCAGTGTATTCCCGGCGATTCACAAGGCCCTAGGCCTTACCCCAGATCGATTAGTGACTGTTATACCACTTTTTTGATATATGGTTTGAGTGGCCACCGGCCTCATCCAAAAACGTGCAACTTGTCTATGTTTAACTTTGCTTTTATTTAAACGCTTGTGCTTCATTGCTCATAAAGAGTAGTGGGGATTATTCTAAGAATAAATACATATATTTTGATAATATATAACTTGTGTGGTGTCCTTTCATTTGATATTACAGGATTGCATATGGTAAAACAGCTGGCTTCACATGTCCTTTGGAGTTAAGCCTTTAAGGCTGCTTAGTCCATGCTACCCCTATGATAGCTTGTCTATAAGGTTGACTTACAACCACCACCATAAGGGATTGTTTGGACTGATACAAGGTGCCCACAGAACTGTGGACATCATATACCAGGCCAACTTCTCACAACTGTAATATAAGAGAACGCTGAGAGGGGAATAGCGAGAGGAAGAGAGTGAGAGACTAAGGAAGATAGCTTTGAAATGAAAATGTGCATTGCAGCCCTCTCAATCTTTGAACGTGTCACTTTGGTGGGGTGCCCAATGTGAACCCTTTGAAGAGTGACACACAGTGTGTGTCCTGGAAGGTTTTGTTTTGTTAACGGTTTCAGACTATAACTGGCGTGTGTGCAGATCTTCTTTAACAAGCTGTACTGTCAGCAGAAGTCGACCAGACATTTAGGGCTGATCCTGCACTGTGCCTCTTTCCATCTACAATCTCATCCTAGTATCCCGGACACTGGATGTGATCTACTGGGTACTCTACCAAACGCCTTCACTGGCAAAAGTTTGAAGAGATGGCGTGTAATTGTACATTTTACTACCCAATCTAGCCTTATCAACCTGGGTTATTGTCTTTTGGCTCTCACATCGACAGACCCCCAACAGACTATTCCAGACTCTCCAGACCTGATTCACCAATTTTGGGTGTTGGGCCCAAAGTGCTCAAGGGTGGCCAAGGGAGCAACCGTAGTAAGGGCTAAGGCGGGATCCCAGGAGAAGAGGACGAAGAGGACGAGGACTCAAGAAATAAAGAACAAGGGGTAGAAACAAAAGTAGGAAGACAAGAAGACCATAATGAGATCCGGGAGATCGAGGGATCCTCATGCTCCCCTGAATCCTACTAAAAGATAGAAGAGAGCAAACAAGGGCAATAAGAATTCCAACACAGATTCTATGAGTACTGGCAAAAAAGAACTGAAGAAGGGGGAAGGGGAAGGGGGTGAGGAAGGGGGGGTTGACCGGCTGATCCCCCTGACACCCTTTCTCCCATACCCCTCAAGCCCGGAGCTCCCACGAAACACCAAAGGATCAAGCTTCCAACCTAAAATTTACACAAAATTCTCATTCATCAAGGACGCAGGCTCGGTCCTTTGCTTGAACACTCGGCAGCCCAACAATCTGCCAACACCGATATTACCGGTCTTCTACGCATCAGAAAAACAGATGCAGACAGAGCAAAAGAAAGGGCCAATGAGAGGGCTGAAGAGAAAGCCCCCCCCTGAGGCGAGGGATAACAAAGACGGAGAAGGAGGCAGAGGAAGAAGAAGAGGAAGACAGAGAAGATGACTGCAACGGGAGGGACTGCCCTGACACAACACAGATCGCAAATCACAGGGGAAACTACAGCGAATCCCACATAGGGGCGACCTTTTCGACGACAACCAGAAAGTGGGGCCTCGATTCTGACCCAGGATCAATCCTGTCTCAGGTGCACGAATTAAAAACAAAGGCATTCACAAGCAAACAGCAAGAAGCGTTTCAGAGTGCTACGAGTACGGGTCTCACAGTAATATCGGCCCCGAAGGTCACCATCAAATCATCTGGAGAAAAAGGCTCCCCAGAAGACTGGGCCAGGATCGCCAGAGATTCTGAGAAAAATCCAGGGGTACAAATGGATCTAAAGGTGCCCAGCACTCCTGTCACTCCCGTAACACCGATTTCACTGACGCCGGCGCCTAGCACTTCAAACAATTTGAAAGTGTGGATCCCAGGACCGGTAACAAGGGGAGGGCATAGCCCCCCCGGACGACCACAGGACCTTATGGTAGAGAAAAACACACCCTCATCACAAGATCACAGGCAAGAGCAACCAGAACTCAGTAAGTGCTCAGGGGTAACTGCAGACCACGAGGACAAAACAAAGGGCCAGCCTTGTGCGGGGAACCTATCCATGGCACCGGAACCGCTCGTGTTCCAGGCACAAGTTCATCATTCGGCACAGTTTGAGCAACCCCTAACCCCACCCCGAGGTCACCTCCCGGGGCCAGCTAGTACAGTCACCACTCCATCAAAACCTTTGGACTCAGTGGCTTCGTACCCCACGCAAGAAGAGTGGGAAGAATTAGTTGCCTACTACACCTCACCACCTCATGGGGCCCCAAAAGAAATTGCAACAAGTCTAAAATGCAAAGCCCCACAGCTCAGCACCACGAGCCCACCACCGCAACCTAAGGTAGACATATGGGAATCTCTCTTGCACACAATGCAACTGTCTGTTAACGCCATCCAATATCAATCGGACAAAATGGACCTTCAGCTAACAGTCTTACACTCACTATCAGTTTTTGTCTCCAATATCAATAACAAGCTAGCTGAACTGAACAGTCTGGTCAAAAGGGCACAAGAGGAGACAGCACTTATACAATCAAATTGTCCTGGCATCGCAATTGTGGACAAGTTGGCTACACTCCCTGGAGCAATGGATAACCTCCTTACAGGCATTAGAGAGGCTGTCAAAAATAGTTCATCGACGAGTCAACTGGAGAGAACAAACAGTGCATGGCAAAAAAAATAGAGTAATTTTGACTCCTACTGAGGCCCCCCCCCCTGTAATATAAAAAAACATGCTGGTAAGGGAAGAGGAAAATGCAACGCTATTAAGAGCTCAAGGTCATACTAGGAAAGGAGAATCCAAGGTAGCAGCAGCAATTAATGGCTTACTCCCCACTTGGGAATCCAACCGAAAGGACGTACCACGGGTGCCCCCCAAAGCGGGGTAGAAAGCAAAGGAGGAAGGGCCGCAAGTTAACGCTAGGCACTCTAGCTGAGGGGAAAGGTATGAATAACCAAGCCAGCACCTTGCCTCCAGACCTAAAGCCCGACAAGCTGGCTCCTCCGAGTCCCGAGACTGACACGGAATTGGACTCACGTCCCTTCCCTAATCAGGATCATTGGTATATGACCCAAAGGAAAAAGAATCGAAAAATAAATATTTCTAATACGACGACCCCAACAAAAGTTGAAAGCCCCGCCCTGAGGAGCAGCGCAAAAATTACAAAATCTAACTCGAGCGAGGGTCCGAGCGATGGTGGGGAAAGAACCAATATTAGCACGAGCACCATAAGAGTCAAAAACCCACCTCCCGAAGCAGACAAAGGGGTACAATTAGACCATCCCCTCGAAGCCATACCAACAGGAAGTTCCTCAAAACTGGTTGTAAGTGGAGCTGAGGAACCAAAGGCCCCGGATCAGAGAATTCCAGCAGAGGAAGCCACTAGGGTTGCGATCACCTCCACAATCCCGCAGAGCGGCTCCAACAGGACAAAGGAGCATTTAGGCAACCCCACAATCTTATTAATTTCGGAATACACGTCAACGGGCGCTTTTGACATCTTAAACAGGGGTAACATTCTACGTTTGCTAAACTCCATTGATAGCTTAACAAACATATCAACCAAGGACCTCGACTCAGTAGAATTCATAGCCTCACCAGAATACCCGGGGGTGGAGGTCACTAAAACAGTATGGGCCTCAACAAAGTTGGCTGAGAGCGTGCTCAACGAACAAGCGAAACTCAATAGTTGGGGCATAATACTTTGCCCATTTGTAAAACCGAGATATCCAGACCCCCTGGCAAGTGACTTTACACATCGGAACGCACAAAATCAAGCCAATCAGATCCATCATTCGCTCTCTGTATTGCGAGGGGCTTGTAGCAACTCCCTGTCCAGTTCAGAACCAAAAGAACTGGGCGTAAGAAGGCAACACGCTAGGAATGAGCATACTAATTTAGACTGGGCATGGGTATCCAGGACTATAAATAACAAGCCGGAAAAACACTGACAAGACAAGTCTGTAACAGGGAATTCTCTTAAAAACTTCAAAGTCTTCTCCTGGAACATCAACGGCATTGGGGATACGCTTTTGGACTCAGAACTAAAACTTTACTTGCAAAGCTTCGACATCATAGCCTTGCAAGAAACTTGGTCAGACTCTCCCCCACCGTTACCAGGATTTACCCTGCATTTCATCCCTCCAACCCAGTCTGCAAGATTTGGCCACAAAAAAGGGGGCCTCGTCACATACTGTTCATTAAAAAGAACGCGTACAGTAATGCCGCTACCATACAATTTAGATTCCCCCAATGCAATGCAAGTATCACGAATCTCAATTCGAGACCAAGGAAAGACGGAGGAGCTAATTCTAGTAAACCTTTACCTACATCCCCGAGGTAAGAAGCAAGGAGCCCTGCAACTAAAAGAAGAGCTTATAAAGCTATTAACTGCAGAGGATACAAACAGTCTGATTGTTAGTGGCGACTTCAATCAGAATATGCTCAATAAAACGGCCACTGAAGTCAGCAGCACCGAGGACCCATTGGCTTTGGAACACTACTTTCAAGACAACTCATCAGTGGGAAGAAGTACAAAAGCAGCACAGTGACTTTTAGTAACACTTGAAGAACTTGGTCTACGAGCGCCTAATGGGAGATTCCCAGGGGATCGTCCCCAAGTAGCAACATTCCACAGTACAACAACCAGTTCAACAATTGACTTCACCTTCCTCTCTGGTAATTTGTTTCAAGTGACCACCAACTTCCATATTGGTCAACTTGACTACAGTGACCATTTACCTCAAGAAGTGACACTAGAGGCTTTTGAAACTCCAAGCCCAGCATGTGCTATTGGGCATGAACTAGTTTACACTGCGAACGATAGGCGGTTAAAGTTCAGAACAGATGACCCTTCGGGCCTCCTGCTCTATGCAAAGCATGCACTTGGCGAAACCCAAAAAGAAACAGCAGACCTAACTGCCAGCTGGGAGAAATTTACAGAAATATTACGCAAAAACATGGGATAAACACAGAGAAAAAACCTGTGTGATGGAGGGGGAAATACTGTCAATTCAACGCGGCATCTCAATTATGCTTTTACAAATAATGTTCACCTAAAAAACCTAAAAATTCTGATCGGCAAAAAGCTACGAAGGGTAAGGACAGACCCTGTTGCCAAAGATGAACTGAGGTCGTTAAAGCGTGATCGCAGGAGGCTGGTCTGGCGGCTTAAGCGAGAATCCGAAGAGTCCCTGTGGGCCAAACTCCTACATGACGCCAAATCAAGCAACAGCGCTCAATTTTGGAGAAAAATCAATAATTTGTCTACGGGGAGGAGTCATGGCATTAATTCCTTAGTCCCTGAAGAAGATTGGATAACCTTTCCTAGCACTCACTTCAAGGGTAATGATATTAACACCCAAGGAAGGCCCAAATTCACAAAATACACAGAGGAACGCTTAACACTCAGTTGTGACCATTATGAGCCCCAGCAGCATGACCAGACAATTGAAATTAAGTGTGCATCGATCTGTAACCGAATATCAAAGCGAAGGCGAGAGGGGGCCCGGGTCCAAACGGGATCCCCCCAATACTGTTCAAACAAGATCCCGATTTTTAGGCAGCTGCCCTCAGACCAATGTGTGTCAAGATTTTGCAGACATCATCAATTCCGACTTCATGGAGGGGAGCCATCATTTCTCCCATCTTTAAAATGGAGACAAAAGCGACCCAAAAAAGTATCGGCTAGTGCCTCTGCTCAATAACGAAGCCAAATACTTTGCGGGTCTGCTCCTAGAGGAACTGTCATCTTGGGCAACCGAAGTTTCAGCAATCCTATACAACCAAACAGGTTTTTGCAAAGGTATGGGAACTACCTCTAATATCTTAGCTCTTTCTTTATTAATTGATGCAGCCCAAGAAGCAAACTATCCACTCTACTTGTCCTATATTGATTATAGCTCGGCTTTCGATCATGTGGACAGAAACCTTTTGTGGGAAAAGCTACACAAGTTGAACATTCCCCCCTGCTGCTAAAACAATTAATTCTCCTACACAGCAAAACATGGGTGCAAGTCAGGCTCGGCACAGGCGACTTTCTAACAAAAAAGATTCCGACACATACAGGGGTAAAACAGGGCTGTGTTCTTGCCCCGATACTTTTTAATCTTTTTATGGGAGAACTATCTATACTACTAAATGAATGCAACTCGCACGCTCCAAAGCTAGGAGGCTCACAGATCTCAAATTTATTCTACGCAGACGACCTGTTACTCATTAGTCGATCCCCGGTTGGCCTTCAGCGGCTGTTGGACATCACCTCAAGTTACTCCGCTGCTAACAGGCTCACCATCAATCGTGATAAATCAAAAGTTATGTGTATTAACCTTTCAAAAAACAAAACAACACGAAACTGGCTTTTGTCATCCAGCAAGCTAGAAAAGGTCTGCGAATATCGATATCTGGGGGTCATCATAGATCACAAGGGCAATTTCACTCCGCAATGTGAAGCCATAAAAAGGAGAGGATTAATCGCTGCAGCGGCACTCAGAAATCTAAAAAACACAGTGTCGGGGCCAAGCTTACTTCCTCTGATAAAGGTAATCTAGGCAAAATTAGTCCCGGCAATCACTTATGGTAGTGAAGCTATGAGGGGGAGGGACGCTTCCTTACTAGACAGAACAGTGGCAAAAGCACTTCGCATGATCTTTGGCCTTCCAAGGTATGCATCACCAGCCCAAATGATACTAGAGTTTGGGTTACAAAAAGAAGAGCTGGTGCGCAAGGGAGCCTACATAAAAACCTGGTATAAAGTAAGCAGGGGGGACGCGAAGACCTTGAATGCTCTCCTGTGGAAGGAACTTCAAAACAAAGAAACTTGCCCGGCAAGGCTGTACTTGGAAGCAGCCATTGAGGAACTTGGCTTAAAGCAACTCTGGGAACTTTCGGGTTCCACAGCACTCTTCAAAAAGGTGGTTAACAAAATAGTACGGAAGGAATCATTGCTGCAGGACAAAGCCGCCCTAACAGAGCGGGCCCACGGCTGGCTTACAGTTCAATCATACACTATGCTCTTGCCTCAAAACTATCTGCAGATAGGCTTTTCTAAAAAAAAACTAAAGAGAAATTCTTGAAATTTCGCTTAGGCCTACTGCCGTCAGCGGCTCATCTATCTCCATGGTTACGGCCACACCTACCCACAACATGCCGACTTTGCGGGACGGGCAAGGAAAACATAGTCCACTTGATTACTACCTGCACCAAGCTCATCCAAGATCGTCGCATTCTTCTGCGACCACACAATGTGGTGCTAGCATGCTTTAAAGGAGATGACATCCAATTGAGTAGCCGAATGGTAAAAGGTCTTGAAATAGCTGAGGACTGCTTCAAAAATTTTGATGGAACCGAATAAATCAAGTAGTACGATAAAGGCCCCTAAGGACAAGCTTAATGGTACCTCAGAAGACTATTCCCCAGAGAGACCTCTTTGGCCCCCCCTTACATTGTCTAGAACTGATTAGATAAAAGGGTTCCCACCGAACTGTTATCATAAATTAATAATTCTTTTTTTGTACCTTGGAATTTTTTTTTCTTCTCTTTTTTCTTTTTTTTCCTTCCCCATGCCAGACAGGGAGGAAGAATCTAATTCTTAATTTTTAACTTGTTCTGTTTTGATTTTAGGATAAATAGGCTGTCTAACATGATGTCAAGCTTCTTTTAATTTTGCTGCGGCTATCTCACCATGGATTCTTGTGTATTCTCTCAAGGACTGAAATTTTGTTTTAACACGTTTAAATTTGATTTATGTTTTAATGAATACTTTTTGATTTACATTGTAAAGGTTTTAATTAATCATGCACAATAAAGTAGTAGTATACCCAGCAGGCCACCATCCCTGTGATTGTGGCCAATCAGAGTGTGTTACAATTTGAGGCCTGCCTCTTAAATATTGATGAGGTAAGTTGAATTGTGACAGATCACGATTCTGTATTTAGTGAATGTAACTATTTGTTCTATGAAAGTCGGTGTACAGTTTGCACCCACTTTTACAGAATCAATCCTTTGTACAAGGCTCATAGTTGCGAAATCCTCATGTAGGATAGATGACCTAACCAAACCAGTAGCATCGATAGATGGAAGTTCAATAAGTGTTGGTTGAGACCACAAAGAAAATGGAGGCTGACTCCATAGCTTGGCACAAACTACTCTGAATGCTTTAGTGCCAAATTTCTTATCCTTGTTTTTGGAATTGTAAGGAGGACTTGGAAAACAAAGTGCAGAACATGGGAGGGTGAGTGCTCAACAAATTTCTTACTTAACAATTAAAAGCCTTTGTTCTTATAGATAATGTAAGGCATGCATTTTGCTTTAAATTAAACCCGCCTGCTAACCTGTAACCAATGTACCAGCTACAGATATGCAGAGGCGCTATCCATTTTCCAAAGATTGAAAATTAGGCTCACTGTAGCATTCTAATCCTTTGGGATCTGGTAATTTTTAGTTAGTCCCAAGAAAATTCATTTGTAAAATTCTAACCTGAACTTCATGAATGTGTTTGCTACTGCGATCCCTTGAGAGGACATCAGGGCCCAGATTAACAAAAACATGCAATGGGTGACGCAACCCAGAGCAAACGTTTTTTTGTTTTTCCTTTCCAGTGCAAAACCTGTTTCGTTCTGGAGGTTTGCTAATGTAACACAAAGTAGTGAGAAGCGCTGCTTTGAGTTACTCAGCATCAAGGGGGGTTGGGGGTTCTATGGGTGGTACATGGGCATTTCCATGCAACCATCTATGGTTTTTGATGCAACACCTATCTGATAACAATAGTAGACAGGGTATTAGGGCAAAAAATAACACCATTTGAAAGCAGGCTTTAAAATGAATGTGTACTGCAATGTAGAACACACATCCGAAGTTGGAAAAGTTTTAACGTTTGTCTAGGCATAGTATTTTGAACTCAAAGGGGCACCGTTTCAGTACAAACCCTATGCTAGACTCATGCAGACATACTTACACTAAGGAACAAAGGTATGTGAGTGGTGCTTGGCAGCCCAATTGTGTGCCAGAGCTAGGGAGAGAGCAAGATAGGTTGCAGATATGGCACTTTCCTGTCCTCTCTCCCACACAATGCAGTACAGGAAATGTGAGTGCTATGTTGCATTGTGTGAAGGTTTTGTTAACCAGAACCTGAGAATGGGGTAAACACGTTTCAAAATGTGGAGGCTAAAGGAAAATACCTTTGTTGCTGTTCTAGCATAAATAACAAAGACTAAATTGGAGACCATTAGAATGCCGAAGTAGCTGACGGCTATCAGTGGAGCGGGAGAGTGAAGTAGGCCAGAGAGCAGACCCAATAGGTAAACTTTGGAAAATACTGTGGTGATTTCTGATGTGGAAGGGTTTCATTTTGGGAAGGCTCTAGCTCTCCAACTTCTTATGGAATCGCAAGATTGAAGATAGAAATGATACTGAGGATTAACACTCTTTAAATCTTTGGGGTCTGAATTTAAAAAAGACCCATTTAGATCTCTTGACCACGATAAGCAAGCTAAGCAAGATAGAACCAATACTGAGCCTTACTCTTATTACCCTCCTCTTTTAGCAATTGGATCATGACTTGATGGTACATGACATCAAAGCTGACTGACAGATCTAACAGAACAACCGCTCAAGGGCGACTGATGTCCAGCATTATTCTGAGGTCCTTTGGCTCCAATCCTAGTCCTGGACTAAATCCTGTTAGTGATTCACCTAAAAGGCTCTTTGTTTCTACATATGATTGGAGCTGTGCCCAATTTTGCTGGGTAAGGAAGTAGGGAGATGGATTGGAAGTTTGTTATGTCATGTAATGTTAATTTTATTTATATAGCACATTAATGCCCAGGAGCGTCTAAGTGCTGATTATTTTATGAATAGCGAATGTGATCACGACTGCCGGCCGAGTTGCCATGATTTAAGCAGCCAGGTCTTTACAGCTATCCTAAAAGATAAAAAGTTGGATTCATTTTTAATGGTTAGGGGGAGTGTGCTCCATATGTTGGTCGCTTAGAAAACAATGCTCTTTCCATCCCATCTAGTTTTATTGAATCAGGGCTATATCAATAAATTAGCAGGGCAGATCGAAGTTTCCTAGCCGGAACATACTGCCTGAAGCTGTGGTTCAGAAAGGCTGGGCCCAGGTTGTGAACTGCCTTATAGGTTAGGCAAAGTACCTTTAGGTAAATCTTTGTTCAGTGGGGAGCTAGTGTGGTTAGGTCTCTCCTACGCAGCGCGCATGCGCTCCATAGGAAAAAAGACCTTTTGAAATCGCTTTGGCTTTTCAGCCGAAAACGTGCAGGCGTTCCATTGCCTTCAATGGCAACGCGTGCACATGTGGCAATTCACTTGCGGGTGCGCGCGGCACCATTTGGTAGCAATTATCGCTCCTGGCGCTGCAGGCTCCCGCAAGTGAAACGCTTTCACTCGGCCCCTCCCCTTGTCCCTCCCCTGGCTGCCTCCTTTTAAAGCGAGTAACGCGATTGTTTTTACGGCTATGTCCAGACAGCCATTGGCACTTGGCGAATAACATGCAAAACACAGTTGATATGTATCTAATTTTAAGATTTCACTCTGTGTACCAGGATTTCTGATAATAATGGCATACCGTGTCAAAACCATCTGAAATGTCCCTTGCTTGCCATTTTCCATTTTTCCTGTACGATTCATCCTGTAAATATTTCATAATAACTGTTGCGACATTTGCTGCTAGTTTTTGTTCCAGTGTGCGAGTGGGCGTATAGGCCTTTTGTTCATGGCAACAAATTAATATATTTTCCATTGGAAATATGTGGTTGCTATGACAAATGATGCATTTGTGGGCAAAAATGTAGTGGTTCACGTGCCAACCTAGTTAGCTTCCCATGTGTCACTAATCTGAGTTAGTGCTAGTTATATGATGCAGGAGCTAGGTGCCAGTGGTAGGATCACAGGAGACTTAACCGCGCACATTATAGATCTACGACTGCAGCAGAATTCCATTTTTTTCCGTAGGACCCTTGAAATGTTTGCTAAAGCTATCCCGTTTGCAATTTATGTTACATCAGTGTAATTTCACATAAAAAAGTCTAAAACTTTAAACATCTCTTTTAAATCATATACTTTCATAGCTCAATCCTCTCTATCAGTGCTTAATTTGTGCCGGTGTTTCCGGTGTTCGGCACTCGCACAAATTTCTTAACACCGGCAAGTGTTTATGAGGTCACACCACATGGTGGTGCTCTGTTTCTAATTTTCTGATGCCTTTATCAGAGCAGTGTTAGCTTAAAAATGATAAATCTACCACAAAGATAATGCTGGAATTGTATCTGGCAGACGTAGCAGGGCTGTTAACGATACCAGCTACAGTGGAGTCCTATGGAATGCCTTGGGCCCTGGCACTTAATTATTTAGAAATAAGCAGTGACTTCCTTGCCATGCTGTACCTAAACACGTATTTTCCACTGTAGCTCCAGGAAAGGTTTATACAGACACACAGATTCAGGCACAAAGTTTTAGAAAATATTGAAAGGAAAGTGCATATAGAGAAGTATAGATGCACTGTTCTTAACTCCACACTAGAAGATATACTTACTGTCACAGTATACATGAGGATTTGGGCATAGAAAGTCTATACATACTTACCTGTCGATATTTGTGCCCTGTCTCTTGGTATGACATTAAGGTACTACAGTGTTCCCTACTCAGTTTTCCAGACTCACACCCCCATCTGCATGTCTTTCGTCCATCTGAAGAAATGTTTTCAAGCACACTCCATTTTACACTTCAGAACACCCACATTTGCTACTTAATTAGTTTTAAGCCGTGACAATGCTCTGTGATGTAGGGTGGTTTGTCATTCCTGTATTTCATTGATGAGAATGAGGCTACACTTGAATGCTTTTGGGAACATTGGGTTCAGAATGACAGCAGACAATCTGGTTTCTTGATGGATGTACACACTTCCCCACACATCCTTCCTCCTTTCAGCCTGGCAGTACCCGACTCCCTCTCTTCCAGGTGGTTCATGATCCCATTGTCGGGACAGGTCCTGCCCCCTCTTTTCCAAACAAGCATTGGCATAGCCAATAGGTCTCACTTTTGGGACCTTATAACTATTTAGTTATGCAACACAATATCCTTGGTGCAACAACAGCAACTGTTACATGGCTAAACACTTATAAGGTCCCAATGGCGAGACCTATTGGCTATGCCATTGCTTGTTATTTTAGCCTTTGAGCCACTGAGCAATGTTTAGGGATTTTTAGAAGGAGTCTTGCTGCAGCATTCTGTAAAACCTGGAGTTTATTCAAATTATATTTTGGCGTGGTCAGAAGCAGGCTGTTTCAGTAATCTATTTTAGAGAGGACTAATGCTGTAATTACAGTCTTTTGTAGTCTATAAAAGGTAGGATTTTCTCAATTCCTAAGAATATTAAAGTGGCGGAATTTACAGCATTTACTTGTTTTGTGAAGTTGACTTTTGAATCTGTAATCACTCCTAAGTTTTGTGCTTTATCTACTGGGGGGCGGGACTGGACCCATAGTGTTTCGCCATACGTCAGGGCCTCAAAAAAGTAATTCAGGCCCAATCAGCATCACCTCAGTTTTAATAGCATTTAGCTTAAGGCATTTTCTCTCCATCCAGCTATGGACGGTTATCATGCAGTTCTAAAATCTTTTTCCAGTACTCCCATCATTTTCCTCTATGGAGACCACAATGTGAGTATCGTTAGTATAGGATGTGAGTGAAAAAACAAACTTCCTTATCAGTTCTGCTAGTGGAGAGACATACATATTAAAAAGAGTGGGGCTCAGTGAAGATCCCTGTGGCACTCCACAAGGCAGGGAGAAAGAGTGAGAAGTGAAGTTGTCTAATTTCACTGCTTGTTCTCGATCTGCCAAGTAGGATTTCAGTACCCTTCAAGCCTGTCCTGCAATTGCACATGTCTTTTGGTGGTTTAGTAGTAGTTGGTGGTTGCCAGTGTCAAAAGCCGCCAAGACATTAAGCAGGATCAGGGCAGCTCCTTTTCCCTGGTCTGAGACCTGCCTGATCTCTTCGGTTACCTTGAGCAATGTTGTCTCTGTGCTGTGGCCTGTCCAAAAGCCAAACAGTGTGTTATCTAAAAGTTTGTTTGTCTCAACAAAGGAGGCCAATTGTTTGTTCAAGAGCATTTCCACTATTTTCGCAGGTAGTGGGAGACTGGAGATTGGTCTGTAATTCCCTGGATCCTTTTGATCAAGGGATGCTTGTAGGATCATCTCAGTTAAATCCTAGTTTATATAATGGAGGGTGTGCTATTGCTCACTTTAATTCCTTAGACACCATTGCAAATTCAAGAGAGGAGTTTATGAGTTGTATTATGAGGGGCTCCATATCAGTGCATGCATCCCTTAAGGTATGTGCTGGGTAAACATCCAAAGACGATCCTACTGGACTACTGTGGCTCAAGAGAGTTTCAATTTACTCCCTTATAATGGCCTGAAATCCAAAATGGAGCTGAACTGTTGTCTATTTTATGTCATGAGTTAGCTTTGAATGATAGAATAGTTCATTTTTTTCCAGCTCTGATGTCACAATTATAGCTACTCAGTGCAAGGATGTATTTTATTTTGTCAGACTGCTCATCATAACCTGTATGCCAAGTGGTCTCGAGCTTTCCTAGGACTAACATTTGCATTATTAAGTTGGTGGTAAGCAATCTGCATTTGATAAATTGAGGGTCAACCTCCGCTTTTTTAGTTTGCTGTTTTATGACACTCTTTGCTGATGTTTTACCAATATGTCAAAACATATGCAGTAGTGGTCAGCAGTGGCAGCTCCTACGCTATGGTAGAGGAGCCTTGCCCCACTGAACAAAAGGAAAAATAACATGATAATAACTATAGTTATTCTTGTGTTATTTTCCCTATGGCTGTCAGTGGCCCTCGGGTGGGGCGGGGCTTGCCAAAGCAGGAGAGGAGTGCTATTCACTCCCAAAGTGTTCATGAAGTGTTTGGCCGGCACTCATTGCAGCGTTGTAATTGGCTCACAGGAGCCTATCTGCTGGGTCCTTCCTCCTGGCGGCCGGGAGTCTGCAGGAAGATGACGGAAGACGTAGGAGAGGCAGGAGCCGGCCGGCAGGCGGGCTGGCCATTCCAGGTAAGTAGGTTTTGTATTTTTTATTTTTTGTTCCATCCTTCGCACCCACATCCCGCTCCCCCACCCGTGTCTGGTAGCAGCTGCTACTAGTGGTCAGTCAATCCCATTTCAATGACCTGAATAAAAAACACACTCTGATTGCGCAGAAAAATTAAGTCTCTGGTGTGACCTAACTTCAAGCGCCTGTCAACAGATTTCCGTTAGTAGTCAAGATTGCAATATCGTATCCGCTGAAGCAGCAGTACTGGAACTCCAGCCTGTCATAGAAAAATTAAGGGTCAAACCTAATGAATCAACTATATCAATGACCACAGTCACGACATCCCAATCTCAACCACTTTTTCCCTCAAGTCCACCCTGGTCGGGAAAACTTAATACTGGACCCAACCTTTCAAAAGTAATTTACAATAAGAAACCATCCTCATCGATAAATACCCAGACACTGAGGCACGGTCCACGAGACCCCTCCCAATCTCAACTGGGATCAGACGTAGGCTCCTCAATCGACAAAACAACTCAGCCTAATTTAAGCCCAAGCAGCAAAGGGGCAAAATGGGATCTACAGGGCTCCAAAATACTTTTTGCCCCTAAACATAAATCAAAAGGTCGTCATGACACCCTAAATAGGTCAAATATAATAAAACTAGTGAATGGTGCCCCGGGTTTTGAGGCCCTTTCATCGGACGACATTGAGTCCATTGAATTCCTTCCACCTAGAGGCATACAACCCTCTGAGGTAACTCTGGTGTCATTCAGGTCCATACTTGGGCACGAGCATTCTTAGAATATAAGGTTACCTTTCGGGAATGGGGCATCAAAATGTATCCATATTCCACTCCAGGTTATCCTACAGTGCTATTAAATAAGCCAGCAACCCTGCTAAAAGCTGAATCCCCTAGAACTGGAGTCAAAACCAGGCCATATTCAATCTTAAAAAATGCCTTAAGATCAATAGAAATGAACACTACTTCCTTGAGTGCAGACCTTCATCTTGACAAAACTCAAGATTGGGGATGGCTTCCGGCTGCCCTGTTTTGTAGGAAAACAGACTGACCACATGAACCACCTTTGGCAGACCCAAACTGCAAGGCCCTGACCCAATTAAGATCTCAAGCATTCCCACCTGTAAATCCTTTAAACCTTGCGCCAGATCCCTCTTTCACATTGTGTTCATGGAACATTAGTGGTCTCCAACATAAAATTACCAACTTGGAGACGCACTCCTTCATATTTGGGCACACTGTAATAGCCCTCCAAGAGACATGGGCCACTCAAAACTGTCCTGTGACTGGCTTTATTGAATTTTGGAAACCAGCAATTAGAGACTGCCCATATGGCCACCCTCAAGGCGGCTTGTCGATCTACGTTTTGAATAACTTAAATGGTCCGATCGTGCCACTAAACTTTGACGAAGACTGGCTACTTGGGGTTCAAATTAACTCATGGAGCAAACAACGTGCACTCCTATTTCTTAACATCTATATTAACCCAAGTATGCGCACAAAAAAGGTCCATCTAACCCGCTTAATGAAAATTGTGTGCGACCTGGCTGCGGATCAACCATATTCTGACTGTATAATCTCAGGGGACTTTAACACCAACCTCTTTCAGGGTAATACCGCCGATCAGCAAGGGATTTTCCAATTTACACTCACAGAGGCAGAGGCACAGGCTAAACCACCAAATCAAGCCTACTGTGGTCTGGGAGAACTTTGCGTGCTGCAACTCTATAGTGCCGGATGTCTGGTAATGAACGGCAGATCCATGAATGATACTCCACCAAAATGGTCCTGGACAAATGGCCGCAAACAATCTTATCTAGACTACACCATCTGTAATTCAGCCCGACTTAAGCACCAGGGCAAGTTCTGTATTCAACCTCGAACAGAAACCGACCATCGCCCCCAGATTGTTACTCTCAATGTAAAGTCAGAGTACCACAAACCGGCCCCAACAAAATGCACAGGAATGTATACTGAAAATTTGAAGCGCCTAAGATGGAGTGAAGACATAAGCCCTAATGTCATGAAGGCAAGTATGACTCTTATAACAGACAGATTTGACCCGGCGCTCCTTCCTACTGTTGCATGGTCGATGTTCTGTTCTCAATTGATAACTCTCTTCCCAGCCAAACTGCACTCCCACAAGGCCTCTTCCAGTCGCCAGCTTTCAATTTCAAGCCAATCAAGGATGTTGAAGAAATCCATGAACAATACCTTGCGGTCTCTTACAAAATCCCCAGGAAACAACGAGCTCCTGAATGCATACAAAACTGCTCAAAAATCATTCAGGCAGGCAATACAAAAAGACAAACGATCCCGCCAAAGTAAATTCTGGTACAAACTAATATGGGAGAGCAAAAACCGCAACGCAAGAAAATTAATTCTGGGTTCTAATCAATCGCTGCAACTCTAGCTCATCCAGCTCTGGGTCGGCAAACATTCAAGAAGCAGACTGGTTTGCTTTCCTGACAGAACACTTTAGGTCTCCAGAATGTACAGTGCCTATAAAAACACGCGCACTCAATTTGATGGAAATAGGCCAGAGCAAGAACCGGAGCAGGCTCATTGATTGTTCAGCCCCTGCAGTGACGACCTGCAGACCACCTAAGAAATGGTTACCAAAGTACTGTTAAAAGCGAGATCAGAAGGAGCTCCGGGTCCAAATGGCCTACCGCAGAACTTATTTAAATCAAATATAGCTCTTTGGACAAGATACTTAACTAACCTTTTCAACTTTGCATTAAGAACTTCAAACATACCGGACTCTTGGCGTGGTGCAATAATTCATCCAATCTATAAATCAGGCTTCCACGCCTCTCCATACAATTACAGACTAATTGCTCTCTTAGACATCGAGGCTCAGCACTATGCAGGAATTCTTCTAAAGGAGCTGAGAATATGGGCGGAACAGAACAACTTGATCCCAATTAATCAAACCGGCTTCACCGCCAAATCTGGCACTCTGACTAACCTACTGACATTGTCCATAATTGTTGACAAAGCATGTTCCACATCCAGGGCTGTTTTTTGTTGCTTTGTTGATTTTAAAGCCGCCTTCGATCGGGTCCCCAGGGCTGTCCTATGGGAAAAGCTAAAAAAATCTTTCTGGAGGCTATTATTGAATTACATTCAGGCACATGGGTTCAAGTGAAGTTGGGGTCCGGCACACATCTCTCTCAGAAAATCTTGACAACCAGAGGTGTCAAACAGGTATGTGTGCTGGCCCCACTTCTTTTTAATCTGTTTATAGCAGACTTGTCGGCTGTCTTAGAAGAGCAAAACAGCCATCCACCTAAGATGGGAGGGTTACCAATAAGCAACCTTCTATATGCCGACGATTTGGTTCTTGTTAGTCTTACACGGGTAGGGTTGCAAAGGCTTTTGGACAAACTGTACAACTACACCACCGCGAACAAATTAGAGGTTAACCTAAAGAAAACCCAAGTGGTTACCTTTGGAAGAAAACAAAACGTCGGTGGTGGCTGGTTGTATAACAATATGAGCCTTGTAACAGAAAGTACATATAAATACTTAGGGGTCAACTTTGACTCTAGGGGTAACTTTGCTAAGCAGCGCAAGGAGATATCAGTAAAAGCCATGACTCTACAGGTGACCCTCTCTAAGCTCTCAAAAAATCTGTCTGGTCCAAGCTTATCACCTTTACTGGAAGTAATGAGAGCAAAAATTGGGCCGACCTTGTCATACGGCCTTGAGATTTTCAGGGGTAATCTAAACACCAACCGAAACCAACACGTGACCAAAATTTATTAAAAAAGTACTCCATCTGCCTAAAAATGCTTCTGCTGCCCAAATTAGATTAGAACTGGGCATATTAAATTATGAAGTTTCTATCATCGGCACATACTTAAACCTCTGCCACAAACTCAGACAAGCAGAGACAGGCTCACTAGAGTCACTAGTTTGGCTAGATATTACCCAGAAAAACCCAGGGGGCTCGTATGGTCGCTTTATCAAGGACTCCATCCGCGAAATGTCTGCGGGCGACCTATGGGCCCTTAACCCAAGTATGACAGCATTTAAAACCAGCATTAAGAAATGTGTCAGAATGAGCTCCCTTATCATAGACAAAGCCCATTTTGCCAAACGCAGACATGCATGGGCAATTATGAATTCTTATGGGCGGCTTTCTCCTGCTGCCTACCTGTCTTGCACCTACTGCCTGCATTTAAAAATTAGTTTTATGGCTATCAGATTGGGTGACTGGCAATTCCTAAAAGACTTGCCCTCTTGGCGTCGTATGTCAGAAGTTTTATTGTGCAGAGGGTGCGGCAAGACGGCTGAAACCTTGGAGCACGTGGTCTGTCTTTGCCCTGCCCTTATGTCACAGCGCAGACGTAAACTGAAAATGGAGTGGAACAGGTTGGGTATCCGGACCTGCAGACAGGCAATTATAGCAGCCCTGAGCCCTGAAAATACAGCTTTAAACATAGGCCTTACAACCTATATTCGTTTTGCATATCGCAATTTTACGCAGCTATCGGAAGGGCCTGCCAATGCCGCTCTCTTTCAAGCAATAGTTTAAATTAAACTGCACTCCACTTCTAAGCTGCTAAAACTGTTTACTATCTGATAGCACTTTTATTATAACCCGCTGCTATCGACTTGTTTGCTGCTGCTTTTTATCTGTTCCTTTTTTTTATCATAATCCGCAGTAATTTGCTGAAAATCAGACTGTTTTTATAAGCCCAATATTGCTACCTGTCAGTATCATAGTCCTCTCCTGTTTTAATGTTACGCTGACCCTGTTGTTCTGCATATAATGGGTTTTTTAACTATTTATATGTATTAGAAGCCGCATAACACAATTTGGAAGATTTTTTCTAATCATTGCTGTTTAAATGGATTTTTGTTTTTTCTTAACAACTTGTATTGCTGTCGGAACCATTGAGGTGCTCTTTTAAGGATATTTTATACCCAAATAAAGATTATTATTATTATTAAGTCTCTGGTGTGACCAGCTTTTTTGCAGGTCGTTTACGATGTGTCCCAACCGTAGGAATGATTAAATTTGGATTACATTCAATCAATCAATCAATCAATGACACTTATAGAGCGCGCTACATACCCGTAGGGTCTCAAGGCGCTTGGGGGAGGGGGGGTTGCCGCTACTGCTCGAACAGCCAGGTCTTCAGCTTCTTCCTGAAGGAGAGGTGGTCTTGGGTCAGGCGCAGGTCGGTCGGGAGGGAGTTCCAGGTCTTCGCGGCCAGGTAGGAGAAGGACCTTCCTCCTGTAGTTGCTCTTCGGATGCGGGGGACGGCGGCGAGGGCGTGGTTGGCTGACCGGAGGTGGCGTTTGGGAGCGTAGAAGTTGATCCGGCTGTTGAGGTAGCTCGGGCCTTGGTCGTGTAGGGCTTTGTGTGCGTGGGTGAGGAGGCGGAAGGTGATTCTTTTGTTGACGGGGAGCCAGTGGAGGTCTCTCAGATGTCCGGAGATGTGGCTGTGTCGTGGGATGTCGAGGACGAGTCTGGCTGAGGCGTTCTGGATCCGCTGGAGTCTCTTCTGGAGCTTGGCGGTGGTGCCGGCGTAGAGGGCGTTGCCGTAGTCCAGTCGGCTAGTGACGAGGGCCTGGATGACGGTCTTCCTGGTCTCGGTGGGGATCCACCAGAAGATCTTCCGTAGCATGCGTAGGATGTTGAAGCACGCCGAGGAGACGTTGTTGACTTGCCTTGTCATGGAGAGGGAGGAGTCCAGGATGAAGCCCAGGTTGCGTGCATGGTCCGTCGGTTTGGGTGCGGTGCCCAGGGCGGGGGGCCACCAGGAGTCGTCCCAGTTGGAGGGCGAGGAGCCCAGGATGAGGACCTCCGTCTTGTCCGAGTTCAGTTTCAGGCGGCTGGTCGTCATCCATTCGGCTACCTCTCTCATCCCTTCGTGCAGGTTGGCTCTGGCGGTGGCGGGGTCGTTGGTCAGGGAGAGGATCAGCTGGGTGTCGTCGGCGTAGGAGATTATGCTGAGGTTGTGTTGGCGTGCGATGGCCGCGAGGGGGCTCATGTAGACGTTGAAGAGGGTGGGGCTCAGAGAGGATCCTTGAGGGACGCCGCAGATGACTTCGGAGGCCTCTGACTTGTACGGTGGTAGGCGGACTCTCTGTGTTCTTCCGTCGAGGAAGGAGATGATCCATTCCAGCGCCTTGTCCCGGATTCCGACGTTGCTGAGGCGCTGTACTAGGGTGCGGTGGCAGACAGTGTCGAATGCCGCGGAGAGGTCTAGGAGGATGAGGGCCGCTGTTTCTCCGTTGTCCATCAGGGCTCGGATGTCATCGGTGGCGGCGATGAGGGCGGTCTCGGTGCTGTGATTGGCTCGGAAGCCGGACTGTGAGGGGTCGAGGGATCCATTCGTCTCGAGGAAGGCAGTCATCTGCTTGTTGACGGTCTTCTCGATGACTTTGGCTGGAAACGGGAGGAGCGAGATGGGGCGGTAGTTCTTGAGGTCGGTGGGGTCCGCTGTTGGTTTCTTGAGTAGAGCGCTGAGTTCGGCGTGCTTCCAGCTCTCAGGGAAGGTGGCGGTGTCGAAGGATGTGTTGATGATGTCTCGCAGATGGGGTGCGATGACAGCGTCGGCCTTGTTGAAGACGTGGTGGGGGCAGGGGTCGGTCGGTGATCCGGAGTGGATGGAGTTCATCGTGCGGATGGTGTCTTCGGTGCTGATCGGGGTCCAGGCGTGGAGGGTGGTGGTGGGGGGTGGTTGTTCGGTCCTGGTGTGCGTTGGTTGTTTGTTGAAGCTGTTGTGTATGTCCGCGATCTTGTTGTGGAAGTAAGAGGCGAGGGAGTCGCAGAGGTCTTGCGATGGGGTGATGTCGTTGTTTCCTGCGCTGGGGTTGGAAAGCTCTTTCACGATGTTGAAGAGTTCCTTGCTGTTGTGTGCGTTGTTGTCCAGCCGGTCTTTGAATGCAGTTTTCTTGGCGGCGCGGATCAGCTGGTGGTGCTTCCGAGTGGCCAGTTTGAGGGTGGTCCTGTTGTCCGGTGTAGGTTCCCTTCTCCAGACTTTCTCGAGGGCTCGGCAGTTCTTCTTGGAGCTCTTGAGTTCGTCGGTGAACCATGGGGCCTTCTTGCAGCAGGGTCTGCTGGGCGGGGTCCTCAGCGGGGCGAGCTCGTCCGCGCAGATGCTGATCCACTTCGTGAGGTTCTCGGCGGCCTGGCTGGGGTTCGCTGAGCTGGCAGGAGGGTGCTGGCTCAGGGAGGTGTCGAGCTGGTCTGCTGTGATCTTGTTCCAGCTTCTGCGGGCGGCCTGTTGCTGGTGGTGGTGGGTCGTCGTTCTCTTGAAGGCGAAGTGGACGCAGCTGTGGTCCGTCCAGTGGAGTTCTGTGGCGTGGCTGAAGGCGACGTCTTTGCTGGATGAGAAGACGGCGTCGAGTGTGTGTCCGGCGAGGTGGGTGGGGGTGGACACCAGCTGCTTGAGTCCAAGATTGGCGAGGTTATCGAGCAGGGTGCTGGTGTTGCGGTCGTTGTTGTTCTCCAGATGGAAGTTGAGGTCCCCCAGGAGGACGTAGTCAGCGGAGGGGAGGGCATGCGGGCTGACGAAGTCGGCGATGTCCTCGCTGAATTGTGTGCGTGGTCCCGGAGGTCGGTAGATCAGGGTGCCTCTGAGGGTGGTGTTTGGGTTGGTGTGGATCTGGAAATGCAGGTGTTCAGCGCTGGTCAGGGTGATGTCGGTGCTGGTCGTGAGATGGATGGTGTTCCTGTGGATGACGGCGATGCCTCCTCCCATCTGGTTTGCGTTGCGGTCCCTCCGGACGATCTTGTAGCCCTCTGGGATGGCGATGGCGATGTCGGGGGCTGAAGAGGCGTTCATCCAGGTCTCCGTGAGGAAGGCAACGTCAGGGGCTGTGGCGTCTAGGAGGTTCCAGAGTTCGATGGCGTGTCTGTGGACGGAGCGGGTGTTGAGCAGGATGCACTTGAGGTGGGTGCTGCTGGTGTTCGACTTGGCGGGAGCTGGTGTGAGGCAGGTCCGGATGCAGGTGAACTTGCAGGCTTGGCAGCTGAACGGTCCGTGGGAGCGTCGTGGGGTGGCTTGGTGGCAATCTGGCAGTCGGCCGGTGTTGAGTGCGATGAGGGTGGCGGCGGAGTACGTCAGGCGGGTCGGTCGGGGTCGGGGTCTTCGTGGGCCAGGGGTCCTGGCACTGGGCGCGGTCCAGGCGCGGACGGGCTTACCTTTGGCGCGCCTTCGGCGCACAATCGGCGCGCCCGCTGCGCGTCAACGCTGCGCGTTCGCGCGGTCGCCATATAAGGCGAAGTGCGCGGGTGGGCGGAGCAGCTGGGAGGCGGGAGCGGGGAGGGAACAGAATGAAAAAAGGGGCGGGGTCAGCGGTGGTGGCGGGAGCGGGGAGGGAGGACGGAGGGCGGCGAGAAAGGCGGGAAACCAGGAAGGAGCCCGCTAGCACGGGCAACAATCGCTCAGCAACACAGGCACAAATGAAGGTCAAAACACGAAAAACAGACAGCAGCGTAGGAAAGAAAATACAGGCACAAATGCAGGTCAAAACCTAATAAAAACAAATAGCAGCGTAGGGAAGAAAACACAGGCACAAATGCAGGTTAAAACAAAATAAAAACAAATAGCAGCGTAGGGAAGAAAACACAGGCACAAATGCGGGTCAAAACAAAATAAAAACAAATAGCAGCGTAGGGAAGAAAACACAGGCACAAATGCAGGTCAAAACAAAATAAAAACAAATAGCAGCGCAGTCAGCCGGCGGCCGGCAGCGAGGCAGCGAGGCAGAGAGCAAGGCAGTGGGGCACACACACAGCAGCTGGTGGCCGTGCGGCGCGGGGGTGTCCCACAAGTGGGTCACACTCACCTGCGCCGCGCGGTCGCCATATAAGGCCAAGTGCGCGGGTGGGCGGAGCAGCTGGGAGGCGGGAGCGGGGAGGGAACAGAATGAAAAAAGGGGCGGGGTCAGAGGTGGTGGCGGGAGCGGGGAGCGGGGAGGGAGGACGGAGGGCGGCGAGAAAGGCGGGAAACCAGGAAGGAGCCCGCTAGCACGGGCAACAATCGCTCAGCAACACAGGCACAAATGAAGGTCAAAACACGAAAAACAGACAGCAGCGTAGGAAAGAAAATACAGGCACAAATGCAGGTCAAAACCAAATAAAAACAAATAGCAGCGTAGGGAAGAAAACACAGGCACAAATGCAGGTTAAAACAAAATAAAAACAAATAGCAGCGTAGGGAAGAAAACACAGGCACAAATGCAGGTCAAAACAAAATAAAAACAAATAGCAGCGTAGGGAAGAAAACACAGGCACAAATGCAGGTCAAAACAAAATAAAAACAAATAGCAGCGGAGTCAGCCGGCGGCCGGCAGCGAGGCAGCGAGGCAGAGAGCAAGGCAATGGGGCACACACACAGCAGCTGGTGGCCGTGCGGCGCGGGGGTGTCCCACAAGTGGGTCACACTCACCTGCGCCGCGCGGTCGCCATATAAGGCCAAGTGCGCGGGTGGGCGGAGCAGCTGGGAGGCGGGAGCGGGGAGGGAACAGAATGAAAAAAGGGGCGGGGTCAGCGGTGGTGGCGGGAGCGGGGAGCGGGGAGGGAGGACGGAGGGCGGCGAGAAAGGCGGGAAACCAGGAAGGAGCCCGCTAGCACGGGCAACAATCGCTCAGCAACACAGGCACAAATGAAGGTCAAAACACGAAAAACAGACAGCAGCGTAGGAAAGAAAATACAGGCACAAATGCAGGTCATTCAAAGTCAAGGAATCATTCAAAGTATCCGCTCAAATGTTAATGTATCAACGACAAACCAGATCATTATAAATTGTTAGAGCTTGTATCATAAACTCCACTGGCCAGTTGAAAAATTCATTATTTATTAAGGGAGATTGGTAAATTTAACTGCAGTATGTCAATTCTTCCTTCTTCCAGTTGGGATACAATATCTCTCAGCAGATGAGCATCCGAGAGAAAATGAATGGTTCATGCTAAATAAAGATGCTTTATTAGCAATATTAGCGTTGTTATTACTACAACACGTCAGCATGGACTATGAAAATCAGAATAGTGAGTGACATTATCTGATTTAATTGTGAGCCACCTAAACGTATATGGTAATATGAGTGAGTGGGATGGGGCTCTTTCATTGCTCTGAGGTTTTAGAATTCGGAATTAATTCTTCCATGAAGCATTGCAGAGCCATAGTGGGGAGAGGCTGAGTTCCGGTAGTGGAGGTCCAAACATATGCTTAGCCTTCTTCATGAGAAATGCTGCGACCCATAAACAGACTACAATTAAAATGTTCATACAACTTCTCTAGAGAAAGACACTTCCACATCTCCTCTACCTCACCTGCGATATACCGTTCCTTCACGAGTCACCCCGTACACAGACCCATCAGTACCAACTTCGATCATCGAGAGTTTGCCAGCTACTTGCTGCCACCCGGTTCCCTGGCAGAAAGTTGGAGTGATGCCAAGACGGAAATGGATGCCATCAGTAGAGTTGACTCCCCAGCACCCAAGAGGTCCACAGGTGTAGTACTTCATCTCCCCTTGTATCCGGTACCAGGTTCTCGATGCTGTGGTGGGGTTGCTCAAGCAGAACACAGCATAGTTATTGGTGACACCAGAGATATATGTGGCTCCTCCAGCATCAATCTGCTTCAGTCCCCCTAAAATCAACATGACAACAGAAACTGAGAAAATCATAGAGAGTCACAAAAGGAATTGAGATTAGCAAAGAATAAATGCTACCAGGGCTCTGGAGTGATCTGAGGCAACAAAGCAGAACTTGAGAAAATAATCGAAACAATAGAGCACAATGTAGATTTTCAGGAGGAATCATCAACATGGACGGATGTTATCCTGGCATTGTTGGACAAGTCTATCTTAAACAATAAGTACAAAAAACTGTGACACTTTAACAAAGTCTACCCAGGCTTCTAGGCCCCCCATTTGTAGTACTGCCCCTGAAAACAAGATCAAAGTGCCCCTCTTAATGAACATGGCTGGAGAATTGTCTGAAGCTACCATGCAACACTTTATCTTTAATTGTTTTCACTTAGACATCTACAAACCCACCCCTTCAATCAGTCCTACTCAGCACTACTGAAATAAACACTCTAGCAAACCAGTCTTCTTCACTGAAGAGTTAGAACCCAAATTCACCAACTGTATTTACCCTTTACAAAGGCTAGGATTTACAGAATGACAGACTTTGCGAGAGAAGAAACAAAGATGCAATGTCTCCAAGCACATAGTTTGTTGAAATTGTCAGTATATTTTGCACTACACACATTGTGAGAACTGGCAAAGTGAATGTAAAAGACAGCAAAGGAGATTCACATGGAAAGCATGTACAAGTCATGAAATGTTACCAATGGCTCTTGTCAGTCAGTAAACAAGCTGTCCATGAGGTACTGGCCACTATCTATTCAGATTAGCAAACCCACAAGACCCAGAATCCACCCTGCCATAAGACCATCCAGGTCACCGCTCATGGGCTACAATATTGAGGCTCCTCAGTCACAGATCTAGTGATGACATTCTGCCAGTGGCCAGGAGGGATCACCCAGGACCATTCTTGCCGGATTTCACCTATTTGGTTCAGTAGAAAAGAAAAAGCTTTGATGTGGTAAAAAAGAGATTGCTAGAAATGGACCTCATGTACATGCAAGGCTCAAAATAGCAGCAGAAGGAAATCCTGGCATTTTCAGACACTGAAAGAAGCAAGGGGCAGATGGAGGATGAAGAGTTGGAGCTACAACCCCATTGGTGAGTTCTCTACAGGACAGAGACCGAGGGTATCAATGAAAATAAACTAATGTCCCAGTGACTAGGTACTGAGCTCCAATGGGATAGAGCTTATGAAAGGGGCATCCAGTCAAGTGAAGGGCTTGGAAGCCATGAGTAAGTGATACAGGAGGGCTCCTAGAAATTGAGATTCAGTTGCAATGCTGCTCCAATAACACCAGCCAAGGACAAAGGACGACCCAAGGGTGTTTAAAGCAGCAGCACCTGAACTCACTTCTCCATAGTGTGCAGGAGCCTGTATCGCTCACACCAAGAGGAGGTGCTTATGGGACAGCCTACTCCAGTTTGGTTTAAGTAGGTGTGTTTCCTCAATCAAACTAAGGACCATATGGACTAAATTTAGGAATACAGATTTCCTAATTTCAATTAGCTCCAAATCACAATTAGGAAATCGGTATTCCTAATGCATGAAACTCTCTTGAGTTTCTTTAGCGATTCCTTGTGGGTCGCAAATAGACCTACCTCATGCATATTAATGAGGTAGGTTGCAATTGGGGACTCATTAGGAATCGCAGCCATTCAAACCAAGTCCTGTGCACACGTTTAAAGGAACAATAGAGAGTGTCAATCCACAGTTATTGAATTTATATGTGAAATAACAACAAGGGTCAACACTAGTAGATATTTTTATTTTGAATTGTATTATTGACCAGCCGACATGTGTTTCGTCACCTGGGTATTCACCTGTGACTCTTCAGGGCTGAATGGAGATGAAAGAAAAGGTGGTTGGATCGTTGGACCGGTGATAATTCCAACCCGGTCAGGACGGGTAAAAGAAATCAAGAGGATAGCAGTGTGAAAGTAGAAATGTATGTGAAAGACGGGTAGGTCCTTTCCCCGGGGTTACGGGATCCAAAAGACAGGCGGATACGTCCGTGGAAAAGTGCTTCTGGCATTGGTCGCAGCCGCACATAGTCAGGATCCATAATACTTTCCTGCGTTGTTAGAAATCACAGCCATCACAGAGACCACCAAGTGTGTGAATACTTTTAAAGAAAATATTATTTTTTTCAAATGTAGCCTGTAAAGAAAAACAGGATGCATTTAAAAAGAAAAAAAATGAAATTTTTAAGTTTCATCTTTTAAGAGCAGGCCGCGTTCTGTGGAACCACTTCCTGCTCTTAAAAAAATCTTTTTTTTTCAAATTATGGAAGGGGAAGAAGTCCGAAGGGGACCCATTTCCATTTGAGAAAGGAATCCACCAATTTGGAAGGAACGCCCAAAATAGGCCCCTTCCAAATACCGAATTGGAAATACATATTGCTAACAAGTTACTGAATCCAATTTGGCATTTTGTAAATCTGAAAACTAATTTTTCTGATCGTAAACATCCCAATTTTGCAATTGCGCCAGTTGCAACCATAAAAATACTTTGTACATCTGGCCCCAACTTAATTCAAAAAGTATCAAAGAAATATATATAAACTTTACATAATTAAAACTGGTTACATAAAACTTCATGAAAACTCCAATATTTAAATATTCCAGACACATTTCAGAAAAAGTTCAACTACAACTTATTTTTCTCTTTTTAATGCATATGATTAATGAAACACATTAGTCGCTCTTCTGAACGCCTTCTTTAAATGTTTTCAATATTTCCTCCTTTATTGAGCTGTGGCTGGACATATCAGCAGTATATGCAAAAAATCATTAGACCCAGTTTTCACAAATGTGTATAATAATTTCTTAGTGCCATTTTTCCTCCTCTGTGTGCTTAAAATAAGGCCCAGCCTGTTGCTTGAATACAAATATAACTTGAAGAAAAAAATACAAGAGCAGCGGCTGCCGGTGCAGGTAAGTGAAGTTGGGCAGGGTAGGAGGGGGAAGTTGACAGATGACGGAATAGGTAAAATGTAATAAATAAAACATATTCCGGTGGCTGTCGACTCCCCCTCTCCACTGTGCCCCGCTCCACCACCCCACCGCGCTTACTTGCACCGGCCGCGACTGGTCAAGATGCATTTGGAAAACCAGAACAGTTGGCTGTGTCCTGATTGGCTAAGCGTTCCTAACTTCATGTGACATCTCATATTATGATGTTTTGGGAATGTGCGCCCATTTGCGTTTTATTCGGGCCAATCTCCCAGGCCCTGTGTCGCTGCCTGTGGGACTAATCTGGATTTTTCATGTTCACACGTTTGTCCTGATGGTTATGTGCCACCTCACCTGTGATCTGTCAATTAGTAGCCTCAGGCCTTGGGCCCAGGGCCTGCCTGATCATGTTTTTTCTGACTCATGGTTGATGGAGAGGTCATATCGGGGGATTTCAACAACAGTGATACAATTTCATGTTTCTTCCTACACGTATCGTTGTGTACGTCGACATCAATGTTAACAAGTCGAAACAACAACATATTTATTTTTATGTCTATAGACAGTACATGTAGCATGTATTTACAACGCCCTATTAACTTTTAACCACATGAAAATAATGAGCCCTGTTCCCAAAGGTACATCTACAAGTAGATATTTACTCATGTAGATCTAATTCTGCACCTAGATGTAAGTATACACGTTTTCACTGTTCACCATTTCAGACTGTAGTTTTACACATAAGTGTTAACTCAGATTTCTACACACCCAGAAATCATAGGGTAGAGACATCTAAGACAGAATCTGTAAGCGTAAAGATATTTCTACACTTAGGCAGAGTTCTCCGCCTCCAGGGCAAAGATCTATCTATGGTTAAGTATAGGGAAAGAAATAAAGTTTAATAAATATTTTTTAAACATTTTAAATGTTGTAATGTAAATTAAAAATGTTACATGATTTTAAATCATTAATATTGTCCTGGAGCTAATAAAATAAAATCTTATGGCAAATTAATCCATCAAAATAGATGATTATTCAATCATTTTATTACTAAACTATATTAATTGATTTTATAAATACATTTTTTTTTATCCAAACCTTTAAAAACACTCTCATTAACATGTTATTATTCTATTATTATTTAGTACAGTTAATTAAAAGGCCTGTGTTTTTTTATTAAATTAAGATAATTGTAACTTTGTATTAACCGTTTAAAAGTTTGATTTTACTACTTTCCCAAAATAAGTCAACACATTTTTTTGAATGATAAAATATAATTATTTTTATTTAATCAAACTTTTTAACACTAAAACAAGTGGGTGTTTGTGCATGTGTGTGTGTGTATGTGTGTCTGCTTCTATTATTTTCAATGGGATTGAGTTGCTATTCCTGTGAGTGGTATTCTCCAAAGCAAAGGCTGAAGTACATTTACTACTCTATTAATGATCATTTGGGCTGTGGTAACTTTAGAACTGTGTGCCTGGATTTACCAAACTTTCACGCAACGCAACACAGAAAGAAGGTTTTCCAGTCAGAAAAGTTTTTGTACAGAGATACCTTCCTTCATAAAAAAACTATCCTTTAAGGCTCATTCCAGAATGCAGCACACATACAAAGGGAAAGTAACAAGAAAAAATAAAGATATTCTCATTTTTACACCAGCTTTAGGTAGGCACAACAATTTGGAGCAAACCCAGGTTAACAGAATTTGATAAGTGTGGGTTGGCATCACAACCCATGGCTGGAACAACCTATGGAACGGCTCCCACACCAAGGTAACACAATACTGCCTTACATTCCTTTTATTTTTTACTAAGCCACTCACAACCATGCAAATTGGACTTTATATGGCTTAGTAAATCCTGAAATAAGTTTAGCGTTGAGGTTGCGTGAAAAAACGTGACACAACCCGATGTAAAATGTTAGTAAATCTGGGCTGTAGTTTGCGAATAGTAATGGTTTAACTCTTTTGTGGGTAGGTGTTTGTATTCCACTGCGCCTCCCCAAACCCCTCCTAACTGCTCCCTAACCACACCTCCCATTTAGAAGCAGGAATTGCCCATTTTCTAGTGAATCCCGAACAGTTTCTACAAAAACAAGTGCCTTGGTGTGCCGAGATCTCAGCCATGATAGTACATGTTCTATTCTTTGTATTTACCAACCAGACTGTTAGATGACTGATGACAACTTTTGCAACTTCCCATGAATTTGAAAGGACTTCAGAACTAGGGTTTATTGTTCTATGGCAAAATTACGTGTGATTAACTGCTGCCCCATAATGAAGGGCAAATAGAGGCTTCTTAATATTGGTAAGAGGCAGAGAAGATCATAAACATATTTCAAGTTTACACATTTAAAATGATTCCAGGGCTTAAACATTGACACATGCCAGGCTTATCCAGCTTTCATTCTGATACTTGAAGGCCTTAATTTATACAGGAGCCGCTCCTCTGTATTGGTGGAGGAGCATCGCCCCACAACATGCACCAGCAGATGATAAGTAAAATGACAATAATAAAGTTATTGTAATTTTATGTATGCTGCCTGTCTGAGCCCCGGAATGACTATAGGGCGAGCAGGATGGGCCATGTCAGGGAGGAGTAGGGTGCACTCATAAGTGTGCATGTGTGCTTGGCCTCTTGTCCTACACCGGCCAAACACAAATGCCCACTTATGTTTCTACAAAATGGCTGTGTTACACAGTAGGGTTGGAGAAAAAGCACAGGCTCCAGTGCACCATTTGAGTGGCAAACACGGCTGCTCAGACCAATCATGGCGCTTCTCTCATGTGACGGCAGCATCATGATTGGGTGTGGAGCCGTCGCCTTTATGCCCATCTATTTCCAGCCCAACGGTGACGAGAGGAGCAGCAAGGCGGCTGTCAGTCGGAGCAGAGTGGTAGGTAAGCTTTATTTTTTTTCTTTTATATTATTTAAATCCTTCTTCCTCAAACACCTGCCCTTCCCCGGCAGCCACCCTACCACCTAAGATAGGTGGCCGCCGCCACTTAATTTACATTGGGACAAACAAACTTGCACGTCACAGAATATAGATGTAAAACAAGGATCAGATCAAGTACTTCAAGCAGACATTGGGCAAATGGCAAACTCTTCCTCTAATCTCATAAAATTGAGTCTATAATGTGTTCCTGTGTGGGGAAATATATTCCCCATTTTTGAAATGCAGAGATCCTTTTGTGAAGAGGTGTGTGAACACCTGGTAGTAAGTATGTAAACTAGAAGACCTCAAAGCTCTCATAATGCATCTCTGCTCTCACTTGCTCTACGCACCAGGCTGACAATGTAAGCCATACTAAGGCCCTCATTATGAGTGGACCAAAAATTGGTATGATTATCATACCTCATAAATCCGACTCCCTTGAGTTGGAATTTATCAGGTGGGATATGTATCCCTCAATTGTGAGTTTATCATAAAACTCATAATTGTGATTTGTGCAGTACAATTCGCAAAGAACTGTGCCACTTGTAATGATGGCCTATGACTTCATAGACCTCTAACAATATATACCTGTCCTGACGTGCACCATGTCCTGTTCTCCAAGTGCTACGACATTCATAGAAGTCTCACAATGCATCTGTGTCCTCACTTTTACCTTACATTGTTATCCAAGCACAAAATATTCCAAGGCTCCCTCACAATCTATCTCTGTTTAGCTTTCACCACCTTCTGCTACCCCTCTACCAAAGACCCCAAGAGAAATCACATGTATTTTAACTGCATGATACACTACCATCTCAGACTGAGATATTCACAGTGATCTAACAGTTTGCCAATAGCCTGACCAACTGTATTTGCTTTTGTCAGCACAAAGACGTACACCGAGCTCTCACAAAGCACCTTCTATACTGCACTGTCTTTCATGTAAGGAGACATCTGCCAAGGGGGGGACAACCAAGCAGTAAGCACTTACCTGCAGTCACGCCGAGAGCTGCTCCTGGGTGGGGAACGCTGTGTGTCTCGCCGCTGCTGTTCCATCTTCGCGGCTGGAGACTACAGCTCCCAGTGAGCTTTGCGGGCACTTCCTGCCTCCCGCCCTCTTCACGCCCGGAGGCGCTACAAAGAACGGACGCTCCCTCGGTGGAGCGGGGGGACAACCAAGCAGTAAGCACTTACCTGCAGTCACGCCGAGAGCTGCTCCTGGGTGGGGAACGCTGTGTGTCTCGCCGCCGCTGTTCCATCTTCGCGGCTGGAGACTACAGCTCCCAGTGAGCTTTGCGGGCACTTCCTGCCTCCTGCCCTCTTCGTGCCCGTAGGCGCTACAAAGAACGGACGCTCCCTCGGTGGAGCGGGGGGACAACCAAGCAGTAAGCACTTACCTGCAGTCACGCCGAGAGCTGCTCCTGGGTGGGGAACGCTGTGTGTCTCGCCGCCGCTGTTCCATCTTCGTGGCTGGAGACTACAGCTCCCAGTGAGCTTTGCGGGCACTTCCTGCCTCCCGCCCTCTTCGCGCCCGGAGGCGCTACAAAGAACGGACGCTCCCTCGGTGGAGCGGGGGGACAACCAAGCAGTAAGCACTTACCTACAGTCACGCCGAGAGCTGCTCCTGGGTGGGGAACGCTGTGTGTCTCGCCGCCGCTGTTCCATCTTCGCGGCTGGAGACTACAGCTCCCAGTGAGCTTTGCGGGCACTTCCTGCCTCCCGCCCTCTTCGCGCCCGGAGGCGCTACAAAGAACGGACGCTCCCTCGGTGGAGGGGGGGGGACAACCAAGCAGTAAGCACTTACCTGCAGTCACGCCGAGAGCTGCTCCTGGGTGGGGAACACTGTGTGTCTCGCCGCCGCTGTTCCATCTTCGCGGCTGGAGACAACAGCTCCCAGTGAGCTTTGCGGGCACTTCCTGCCTCCCGCCCTCTTCGCGCCCGGAGGCGCTACAAAGAAAGGATGCTCCCTCCGCGTCGCGGGACACGCGCGGGCGTCGCCGGGCTGAGCCCGGGCAGAGGGCGGGCCGTCTAAGGGCGTCCTAGGACGACCAGGAACGGGACGGGCCACGTCCTTTTCATCATGGGTAAGCGAAAATTAGTTACATCTGCGGTGGGGGAAGTGAAAGCCAAAGTCCCTAAGTACCCCAATAGCATTATCACTTACCTGACTACTAAAGTGGATGAACTCTCTACCCAGATTGCGGCCACTGAGCGTGAGCTGGGCCTTGAAAGTACTCTAGTGGGCTCTGGCACACCTAATACTTCTACCATCAATTGTACACCGCTGGAACCAAGGGTTATTATTGAGACATGCAGACCAAATATGCCCCAGGCCCCCACTGTACTTCCTATCCCAGAATTGCCAGAAACAGTGATACCTCCCATATCTGGGGTCTCTGGTGACAAAGAGAATATAACAAGCAGCCAGGTTGGGGGACAACGTGCGATTTACATTACAGAGGAGGGAATTTCGTCTCTACTAGAAAAACTTTTTTCTGACAGAATGGAATCTGCCCTAATTCAGATTGCCACTGATATAACGGAGACTTTGAAGGATTGTGTTAAGGACCTTTTGGTGAAATGTGACCGTATCAATGATTTTTTAAACAAAGAGGTTCCTACACCCTTCACAAAAACAGTGATACGTCCACCAGCTTTACAGGTTTCTGCACCCAAGGTTGGCGGTCCTTTGATCAACATGGTCACTGATAACTCCGTGCCCAATAAAGGAAACGTTGAAAAGGGGAGATCCACGCCTACTTTGGAATTTGTGCCTAGTTCCAGTCCATTGGAAAGGGCTTGAGGCTTACAGGGGGGGCGGTCGGTTAGGGTACCCCCAGTAAATTTACCTCCAGATGCAACACCTTTTGTAGGAATATTGGTAAATGTGCCCAAACTTGCTGACGGGGAGGTAGAATCACATGAAACCCTTCTTAATCACATCAAAAAATGGTGCAATGCGAATTGTTCGGGCGAAAGCAACATTGCAGACAATATCCTGACAGGCAGAAGGGTCAATTGGGTGGGCAAAACAAAGAAATGTGTGGCAGGTGACTGTGTAATAGTCAATTTTAAATCTCGCAATACAACTAGCCGCCTCTTTTGGGATGCTTCTCCCCTGGACCCAGTAGGTAAGGGCGTTCGTGCTATGCCCCTGGGTTTTTTCTATCCTCCAGCACACATGTTAGTTGACGGAGAAAAAACTAGGCCGCAGCAAAATAATAACCCATGGGAAGTAGATAAAGCAACTACGCCTTTACAAGCCAATCAATGGGTTACAAAGCAATCCAGGGGTGGAGTTACAACTAATATTTCAAGGTACATGCCCAGAGACGATTTAATCTTGTCAAATAGATTTACGGGTCTTGCCATTCAGGCAGAAACTGACTGACTAGAGCATGATCAAACAAGAAAGAAAGTCTATGGTCATGATAATGTTATTACTACTTCACCTTGTAATATATTATCTAAAGCTTGTGATGGCCCAACAGAGCCGGGCCGGGGAAATGTCAGGCTACTGTCCTGGAATATTGCGGGCTTACGCTCAAAGCAGGAAGACCCGATTTGGATAAAAAAGCTAAAAGAATATGATATAGTGGCCTTACAGGAAACTTGGTCAAGGGATAATGTTTTTTGGTTGGATGGTTATACATCATTCTTTGTTAGAGCCCAGAGTTCCCCGGTAGGAAGGGACAGAGGGGGCCTGATGTTTCTAGTGTCCGTTAATGTAGCTGGTAGTATTAAGGAGATTTCCAGCTCCTCACACTATTTTCAGCTGTTGGAAATCCTTCTTCCAGACAAAAACAAGTTAGTTCTGATAAACTGCTACAATTCAATGCTGGGGGGTCCCCCAAATTTTGTTTTAGAAGGTTTATCTTCTTTTTTAACTGATAATGTCTCAAAGCAAACCACTTTTGTGCAACTCATATTAATGGGAGATTTTAATGTTCATTTGTGTGGGTTACATTGCCAGATTGAGGTGGTTGATGGTCCTGATCACATGTCTGAGTATACCCTTCCACGCTTAGGGTGGACAAAAATATTTACAACGGCTGAAATGCCAGAAACCGGTCCCCGGAAGCTTGTTTCCTTCCCAGTGTAAGAATTGGCTTTTGTAGTCTGGTCTGCCCTGTTCCCATGATGCACTGGGCCAGGGACAGACTAATTTGCATACAGCCAGGTTCTGAAACTGGGATGGTGCAGTGAGCTAAAAAACGGTGTTGGATCTAGCCCTGCTCTTGACTGGGTGAGAGTATTCTGCTTAATTCAGAGACTCTGTCCCTCACCACCCCTTGTTGTAAATATTTTTGTCCACCCTAAGCGTGGAAGGGTATACTCAGACATGAGTCCCTTGCTCATTGCACCATCAGGATTCAAGCAAGCCGGGCCGAAGACGGCTGAAATGCCAGAAACCGGTCCCCGGAAGCTTGTTTCCTTCCCAGTGTAAGAATTGGCTTTTGTAGTTTGGTTTGCCCTGTTCCCATCATGCACTGGGACAGGAACAGACTAATTTGCATACAGCCAGGTTCTGAAACTGGGATGGTGCAGTGAGCTAAAAAACGGTGTTGGATCTAGCCCTGATCTCTTGACTGGGTGAGAGTATTCTGCTTAATTCAGAGACTCTGTCCCTCACCACCCCTTGTTGTAAATATTTGTGTCCACCCTAAGCGTGGAAGGGTATACTCAGACATGAGTCCCTTGCTCATTGCACCATCAGGATTCAAGCAAGCCGGGCCGAAGACGGCTGAAATGCCAGAAAACGGTCCCCGGAAGCTTGTTTCCTTCCCAGTGTAAGAATTGGCTTTTGTAGTTTGGTTTGCCCTCTTCCCATCATGCACTGGGACAGGAACAGACTAATTTGCATACAGCCAGGTTCTGAAACTGGGATGGTGCAGTGAGCTAAAAAACGGTGTTGGATCTAGCCTTGATCTCTTGACTGGGTGAGAGTATTCTGCTTAATTCAGAGACTCTGTCCCTCACCACCCCTTGTTGTAAATATTTTTGTCCACCCTAAGCGTGGAAGGGTATACTCAGACATGAGTCCCTTGCTCATTGCACCATCAGGATTCAAGCAAGCCGGGCCGAAGACGGCTGAAATGCCAGAAACCGGTCCCCGGAAGCTTGTTTCCTTCCCAGTGTAAGAATTGGCTTTTGTAGTTTGGTTTGCCCTGTTCCCATCATGCACTGGGACAGGAACAGACTAATTTGCATACAGCCAGGTTCTGAAACTGGGATGGTGCAGTGAGCTAAAAAACGGTGTTGGATCTAGCCCTGATCTCTTTACTGGGTGAGAGTATTCTGCTTAATTCAGAGACTCTGTCCCTCACCACCCCTTGTTGTAAATATTTGTGTCCACCCTAAGCGTGGAAGGGTATACTCAGACATGAGTCCCTTGCTCATTGCACCATCAGGATTCAAGCAAGCCGGGCCGAAGACGGCTGAAATGCCATAAACCGGTCCCCAGAAGCTTGTTTCCTTCCCAGTGTAAGAATTGGCTTTTGTAGTTTGGTTTGCCCTGTTCCCATCATGCACTGGGACAGGAACAGACTAATTTGCATACAGCCAGGTTCTGAAACTGGGATGGTGCAGTGAGCTAAAAAACGGTGTTGGATCTAGCCCTGATCTCTTGACTGGGTGAGAGTATTCTGCTTAATTCAGAGACTCTGTCCCTCACCACCCCTTGTTGTAAATATTTTTGTCCACCCTAAGCGTGGAAGGGTATACTCAGACATGAGTCCCTTGCTCATTGCACCATCAGGATTCAAGCAAGCCGGGCCGAAGACGGCTGAAATGCCAGAAACCGGTCCCCGGAAGCTTGTTTCCTTCCCAGTGTAAGAATTGGCTTTTGTAGTTTGGTTTGCCCTGTTCCCATCATGCACTGGGACAGGAACAGACTAATTTGCATACAGCCAGGTTCTGAAACTGGGATGGTGCAGTGAGCTAAAAAACGGTGTTGGATCTAGCCCTGATCTCTTGACTGGGTGAGAGTATTCTGCTTAATTCAGAGACTCTGTCCCTCACCACCCCTTGTTGTAAATATTTTTGTCCACCCTAAGCGTGGAAGGGTATACTCAGACATGAGTCCCTTGCTCATTGCACCATCAGGATTCAAGCAAGCCGGGCAGAAGACGGCTGAAATGCCAGAAACCGGTCCCCGGAAGCTTGTTTCCTTCCCAGTGTAAGAATTGGCTTTTGTAGTTTGGTTTGCCCTGTTCCCATCATGCACTGGGACAGGAACAGACTAATTTGGATACAGCCAGGTTCTGAAACTGGGATGGTGCAGTGAGCTAAAAAACGGTGTTGGATCTAGCCCTGATCTCTTGACTGGGTGAGAGTATTCTGCTTAATTCAGAGACTCTGTCCCTCACCACCCCTTGTTGTAAATATTTTTGTCCACCCTAAGCGTGGAAGGGTATACTCAGACATGAGTCCCTTGCTCATTGCACCATCAGGATTCAAGAAAGCCGGGCCGAAGACGGCTGAAATGCCAGAAACCGGTCCCCGGAAGCTTGTTTCCTTCCCAGTGTAAGAATTGGCTTTTGTAGTTTGGTTTGCCCTGTTCCCATCATGCACTGGGACAGGAACAGACTAATTTGCATACAGCCAGGTTCTGAAACTGGGATGGTGCAGTGAGCTAAAAAACGGTGTTGGATCTAGCCCTGATCTCTTGACTGGGTGAGAGTATTCTGCTTAATTCAGAGACTCTGTCCCTCACCACCCCTTGTTGTAAATATTTTTGTCCACCCTAAGCGTGGAAGGGTATACTCAGACATGAGTCCCTTGCTCATTGCACCATCAGGATTCAAGCAAGCCGGGCCGAAGACGGCTGAAATGCCAGAAACCGGTCCCCGGAAGCTTGTTTCCTTCCCAGTGTAAGAATTGGCTTTTGTAGTTTGGTTTGCCCTGTTCCCATCATGCACTGGGACAGGAACAGACTAATTTGCATACAGCCAGGTTCTGAAACTGGGATGGTGCAGTGAGCTAAAAAACGGTGTTGGATCTAGCCCTGATCTCTTGACTGGGTGAGAGTATTCTGCTTAATTCAGAGACTCTGTCCCTCACCACCCCTTGTTGTAAATATTTTTGTCCACCCTAAGCGTGGAAGGGTATACTCAGACATGAGTCTCTTGCTCATTGCACCATCAGGATTCAAGCAAGCCGGGCCGAAGACGGCTGAAATGCCAGAAACCGGTCCCCGGAAGCTTGTTTCCTTCCCAGTGTAAGAATTGGCTTTTGTAGTTTGGTTTGCCCTGTTCCCATCATGCACTGGGACAGGAACAGACTAATTTGCATACAGCCAGGTTCTGAAACTGGGATGGTGCAGTGAGCTAAAAAACGGTGTTGGATCTAGCCCTGATCTCTTGACTGGGTGAGAGTATTCTGCTTAATTCAGAGACTCTGTCCCTCACCACCCCTTGTTGTAAATATTTTTGTCCACCCTAAGCGTGGAAGGGTATACTCAGACATGAGTCCCTTGCTCATTGCACCATCAGGATTCAAGCAAGCCGGGCCGAAGACGGCTGAAATGCCAGAAACCGGTCCCCGGAAGCTTGTTTCCTTCCCAGTGTAAGAATTGGCTTTTGTAGTTTGGTTTGCCCTGTTCTCATCATGCACTGGGACAGGAACAGACTAATTTGCATACAGCCAGGTTCTGAAACTGGGATGGTGCAGTGAGCTAAAAAACGGTGTTGGATCTAGCCCTGATCTCTTGACTGGGTGAGAGTATTCTGCTTAATTCAGAGACTCTGTCCCTCACCACCCCTTGTTGTAAATATTTTTGCCACATTTTGAGCATAGCTCAAAGGGTTCAGCTATGGAAGATTTGTTATCATCAAATGATTTATATGAACCAGGCTTCTTTGATTCAAATGATCGTGTGGTCACATATAACGCAATGGGAAGTGAGTCGATTATTGATTATTTTTTTATGTCACCAGGTCTTCTCCATTATGTATTCTTTTATAACGCCATAGTAAGCGGGTTCAGTGATCATAATCCGGTGTCACTAGTCATGGATGGGTCTCTAGGTTTACTCAAAGGTGCCTTGTTGGCCACATCTGTGAAGGATGTTAAGAGCAAAGATCAAGGGAGGCGACTAAAATGGTGTAGAGTGTGTCCTGAGGACTTGTTAGGTCTGATTGAACAAGAACTAGCAGGGGAACTTGACACATGCAGGGATCCAGACATGGGGGGGGAAAGAGGTAGTCGCCGCCTTTGAGGCTATCTGTTCTAGAGTGGAAGACGAGCTCACAGTTAGCCCAAGGAGGGGACCGGCCCCACTTCATGGATGGTTTGATCATGCATGTTCTAAAGCTCACTCTGCACTGTTGAGAGCGCTTAAACATACTCCTAGAGATAAGTCACTGGTAGCCAAACTGAGGAAGAACTACGCTGAGGTGGGGAAGGCAAGGAAAAAGATTATAAAAGAAGATGCCTGGGACTCTTTAATGGATTCTACTACCCTTAAACAAA
This sequence comes from Lissotriton helveticus, assembly GCF_964261635.1. Taxonomy (NCBI): domain Eukaryota; kingdom Metazoa; phylum Chordata; class Amphibia; order Caudata; family Salamandridae; genus Lissotriton; species Lissotriton helveticus. The sequence continues at coordinate 658,561,504 of NC_136072.1, forward strand.
GCTCTAAATTCTGGTCAATAATTAATAACCCTCTATTTGCCCAATCACGAAATACAGATCTTGAAGTAAATATCCCTGAAGCAGACTGGCTTAAACATTTCTCTGCAATTTATGGGAGTAATGAAGTCATTGAGACATTTCATATGCCTTGCCACTCCGATTTGCGGCCTAAACTAGAATTTAACGTAACTGAAGTTGAGGTAGCGATAAAAGGGTCTGCTGGGAACAAAGCCCATGGTCCGGATGGGGTTCCTTTGGATCTTTATAAATTAAATTCAGAGATGTGGGCAATGATATTAGCGAATGTTTTTAATTGTGTACATATTGGGGGTTTTCCCAAAACCTGGTCATGCTCAATCATAGTCCCTATTTTTAAAAAAGGGCAAAGAAGTGACCCCAAATGTTACCGCCCTATATCCTTGTTGGATTCTTCTATGAAGATCCTGGGCAAAGTTTTGCTCGCTAGAATTAACAAGTGGTCAATGGATAACGATATCCTGTCCAATGCCCAGTATGGTTTCCGTTCAGGAAGAGGTACAGAGGACCAATGTTTAAATTTACATTTGATAATTGCTAAATACACAAAGGCAGCAAAGGGGTCAATTTTTGTGGCCTTCATGGATCTGTCAACAGCATTTGACCTAGTCAACAGAGCTAAGCTGTGGTCCATGTTGTTAAAATTGGGCCTTGACCCACCTCTTATCTAATTTCTGGCTGAACTTCATAAAGATTTAAAGGCATCCATTAGAATGAACCAAGAAGGGAATCGCACAGCCTGGTTTAAATCGAGCAGGGGTGTGCGCCAAGGCTGCATCCTCGCCCCCATGCTGTTCACTTTATACATAAATTCTCTGGAGCAAAAACTTTTAACTGTTTCTGTGGACATACGGCGTACAGGAGATACCCGTATCCCGGTTCTCCTGTACGCGGATGACGCTGCATTAATAGCCCGGACACATTTAGGTCTTCAAAGATTATTAAATACTTTTAGTGATTTTATGTCCTCACTTGACCTAGTGGTGAATAATTCCAAATCGCATGTTATGGCATTTGGGGCTGTTAAAAATAACACCAAATCCTTTTTTTGTAACGGCGAAGCGATCACTAGTGTCATACCTTGGAATAATTTTTGATACTAAGGGAAGCTGGCTTCCACAAATAATAGCTAAAACTAAAGCAGTTAGGAGCTCGGCAAATGCAATTTTAAGCTTTTCAAGGAGACTTGGCGGAAAACCAAGCGGTGCATTATTAGCCTTGTACAAGGCAAAAACACTAGCAATAGCAAGGTACGGAGCAGGTCTGTGGGGTTATGCGAAAAGTGAAATTATCCAAAGGGAGGAAAACAAGTTCCTTCGGTCTATGTTAGGGCTCCCCAAGTCGACAGCCACTTTTTCAGTTCATCAGGAGCTTGGATTAGGGTACATCACTGATATCCTTTCCATGGCACCTATTCTCTTATGGATTAGGGTTTGGACTAACAACAACTTAGGTCTGAATCATAAAATATTGATGGATTGTTTAAAACTTGATAAATTTAAAGATATGGCTGTCATATATTCAAAAGTGCTCAATAGTACTTGGACGCCCTGAGATTTTTTCCTCCCTTTTGGGTTTAAAAAAAGCAGACCTAGAGTGGGTCAAGCTTAAATTTTCTAAACTGAAGAGCTTGGATCGGGAGGAAAATCAATTAATTAAACCGACGGTCAGAGCCCATTTTTTGACGATTACCTGTTTAGCTATTCAGCCGTACCTTGCTGTAGTAAATATTCCTTTTCACAGGTGGCTTCTGGTTAAATTTCGATTTAACCAGATTTACATGGTTCTCTGTGACAGCCATGGTTGGTACAAGCCTGAGGATGCACCTGCGTGCAAATGTGATAATTTTTCCGTACAAGACAATATGCACCTAATGTTGTTCTGCCCATTTTATAATACCCCAAGACAAAAGTATTTGGTCCCCATATTGAAAGGTAAAGCTTTCTTACAGGCAAAACCAGCTCTCTTGTATTTACAAATGTTAGAATCACCCTTGGTTATGTTTAGTGTGGCTAATTATCTTGTTGCTGCTGATAGGATCAGGAGGAGGAGAATGAAAATGTAACATTGTGGTCCGTGGTGGAGGACAAACTGTTTTTACACATGGAAATTTTTCCTGTAACTATTTTAATGTTTGTTTTTAAACTTTGTAAATATAATGAAATTGTATTGTATGAAATTTTTATGAATTTTGCACCGTCCTTTTCTTGATTGATTGTAGCATGCTTTTATGATTTTTAACTAAATCGAATAAAGTGGTTTTTGACTTGACTTGATCTGCCAAGTTCCAATGATGTACAGCTTTACTAATATTTTGTACCAGAATTGTGTTCATTTTGTAATGCAAACCTGAAGCAAAGTGTTATGTTGGGATTTAATATTCAACGCAAATCAGGATTTTCTTGGGATAGTTTCCTAAAGTATGCAGTGCTTTGAGTTACTTTGCATCAAGAGGGGGGTTGCATGGGTGGTGCAAGGGAGTTCCCATGCAACCACCCATGGGTTTTGAAGCAAACCACTATCTACTAACATTGGTCGACAGGGTTTTGCAACAAGGACATATGCCTCACTGAGGCAGGCATAACTTATCTTATCTTATCTTATCTTAAGTGGAATTTGTAGAGCGCACTGACACCATAAGGTTCCTGGTGCTAACTGTGAAGTAAGTGTTAAAACTTTCAACATTTAACCAGCTTTGATTTTGTGCACTGGACAGCACTGTGGTGCAAAGGGGGTGTATTGGTGTGTGGCAGCTTAAAGTGCGCCAGCACAGGGGGAGAGGAAGACAGCACCATATCTTAGTAAAACCTGGTAGAACGTTGGTTGCTAAGCTGCGTTGCGTGACTAGGTAATACAAAATTTGGGCGAGGGGAGACTATTTAATCAGGTAGTGAGAGAGTATCCGATTCGCCTAACTCTAAATCAGGCCTTCTTCTCATTCTACCAGAAGCTCTTTAGAAATTATACACTCAGCCTGGTCGGATCACTCTTATCAGATTTACCCTTCATTCTCTGAAACATTAAGTGCTTCATTGACTATATTTTGACGCACAGCAGTGCAGCAAGCCATCCTGTTGTGCTTCCATTCATCAAAATAGAAGGGCAGGAATACGGCACAATCCTATCTTTCTCTCTTGCACCGGTGCACAAACAGCAGCCGTGTGCCAATGCAGACACCCTTGCGCCTTGGTGCAAGGGTGTATGCATTGCAGGGATGATTGTTATGTGCAGTAAAGGACACCTTCCTGCACATAAACAATCATTAAAGGCGATTTGCTTCTTCTATGTGTGTTGCGACGCGGTGTTTACACCGCACTACCATTACAACACTGTTTATACAACGCAAGTCGTTACCACGACTTGCTCTGGAGGGCGCTCTAGGCTAAGGAATGGTAGATTTACTATTCCAACACCTTCCCATAGGCTGGTGTTGGAATAGTAAATCTTACTATTCCTAAGTCCAGCACCCTACAGCGCAAGTCGTGGTAACGACTTGCGTTGTAAAACCAGCGTTGTAATGGTAGTGCGGAGTAAACACCAAGTAGTATTGACATACAACCATTCCTACGCCTCCCCTGGGTACGCGTAGGATCACGTCACATTCCCATGTTTAGGTTTACGAAACTATGCAAATCTGGGAATGTGTCTGATTACATGGATGTTGCTTGGGTACACCCACAGCAAAACCCATGGAATCCCACTTTCACCAGAGTATTGTATGAAAGGGACCAATATTTACCAAACCATGAAAAGTCTGGCAGGGTGACTCTATGTGGCCTTGTAAATATGGGAAGGCACATTGTGATGCAGTACGTTTAGAAAAGTGATGCACAAGCAGCACAATGGGCTTGTAAATGAGGCCCTAAGTAAATTCAAATTGCGAAATGGTGAAAATGTGCAATTGGAGTAAGTTCTTCCCAAACAGTGTTGGTGTTCCATTGACTGATTTGACATCTATTGTGGAGAACTCTAATGTCTGATAAAAATGACTGAAGTTGGGGGCGGAGCTTGCCGGCGCTGCTGAAGGACGTGTGAGCGCTGAGCTCCGCGCCATCACCGAAGAAATCCTGTAAAATATCCTGCCTCAACGTACCTAAGGGGTCAACAAGGTGTGTCATCGACTCACCCTCACTGTCGTGACACCCGGTGAGGCCTACGGCGGAACTCGGCCGACGTCGGCGAGATTCAGCGGCTCGAGAGTGTCAACCACACTGGGCCCAACAGCAGCGGACTTTCCTGTGCGCTTGGCCGGCGTACATAGCATGACGTGCGGCTAGTGCTGGAACGCAGTCTCGGAGTACAGCAGCCCCTCCTTCTGCGCCGGACCAACGCGCGTCGGACCACGACACAGACTCGGTGCCCAGAGAGGAGCAGAGGAGACCTCTGTGACGGACTGTAGCGGAGGTGCACTGCGCCGCGAGAGGCAAGCGGCACTGGAAACGGCCTGTTTCTCCTCGAGCAGCGGCCATATTGGCGGTTTGGAGGCAGCCAGTCCTGAGGCCCCCGAAATCGGTAAAAACTGATTGGGCATCATCCCCGGAGCGTGGGTTCCCCCTGTCGATGTGGGGGTGCCCATTGAGACCCTCACTAGCGGCGCTGACCTTACCTGGGAGCGCGGAGTGCCCCTCCCCCCATCAAGGCTGCTGCGCGGCAGCGTTCGGCTCAGAGGCGCAGCATCCCTAGAATTGGCGCGCTCTTTTGAATTTACCCGCCTGCGGGGAGCTGCATTGGTAGCGGAGCTGCAGTTGCGGGGTGTTCGTGGCTCCCACGTGGTGGTGCGGCGGACGGGGCGGCACCAGGAGTTGAATGGTGGATGTGTGCTGTAGGACTGGGAGCTACCACAATTCAGCACTACTTGAAGCACGAGACCACACGTCCACCTGTGAGACGCTTACTCGCTACTGCACCAGCGGCGAATTGGGGGCATAATATACCTGCAGACGGGGAGGTGTTAACTGCGGTGACAGGGCCATATCTCACTGTGGATGAGGACAGCTACAGCGCTCAAACTGTGACTGCAGAGGAACGGAGCGGCTTGGTAGGGGTGTTGCTGTGTTGCAGACGCTGCTGGTGAGAGCGCACTCGACATCCAGAACTCGTGGCGGGAAGCAAGATATCGACCTCTCCAGGTAACGCAAGATGGGTAAGAACGACAGAACTGAGACTAAGTTACCATTTGAACAGCGCAAGACGAAGACACCTGAGGATTCGGCGGCTGACCCCGCCCAGCGGAGCACCGGGCCCGATAACACTATGTATACCGACATTAAAGACATGCTAGTGTCCATGGAAAAGGGTCTGCAAGAAAGCATGGCATCCATCGGTACGAAGATTGATGCACTCACCTACCGTATGGACTGCATGTCGGAGCGCGTCGACAAGCATTCGGAGAGACTTGACATGTCGGAGAGGCGGATATCTGAGATCGAGGAGGCGCAAACGGAATGGGACAAAGACCGCAAACAGTTCTCCAGACTACTACAGGTCATTCAAGACAAGTCCCAGGACCTGGAGGCCCGCTTGAGGCGATCGAACATTCACATCACAGGGATTTCGGAGACGACACAAACCGGGAAGATGGAACTCTTCGTGGAGAAGCTCCTGGTTACCCTGCTGGGAGATGACGTTTTCTCCCCGATGTTCATTGTGGAGAGAGCGCATCGTACACTGGGCCCGCGTCCGCGCACGGGAGCACCACCGCAGCCGATAATAGCAAAACTACGGAATTACAGGTATCGCGACACGGCGCTGAGGGTGGCCAGAGACAAAGGGAAGCTGCAGTTTGAGGGCATGGAGGTTTCCTTATACCCGGACTTTACAGCGAAAGTCCAGGAGGAGAGACGTCACTTCGCACCATACAAGAAACAACTGCGGGACCTTGGCCTGGACTACGTGATGCTGTATCCGGCGAGATTGCGGGTCAACAGGCAGGGGCACTCCTATTTTTTTCACAGACCCTAAGGCCCTTCAGAAATCGCTAAAGGAGTGGGCCAAGGAACAGCGGAACAGCCCGCGCAGACAGACTGGAGACCAAGCAGACAGTAGCCGCCTTGACGAACAGGAATAAACTCCTGAAAGGCTTGCAGCTCGATCAGTCTTTTGGAGGCCCCTAGACCTGGTGCAGTGGGTACTGGGCCAGGGACAGACTAATTTGCATATAGCCAGGTTCTGAACTGGGATGGTGCAGTGAGCTAAAAAACGGTGATGGATCAAGCCCTGATCTGTTGACTGGGTAGGAGTGTTCTGATTAACTCAGATACTCTGTCCATCACCACCCCCCTTTTTGTAATTATTTTGGCCACCATGAGTGTGGAAGGGTATGCTCAGACATGAGTCCCTTGCTCATTGCACCATCAGGATTCAAGCAAGCCGGGCCGAAGACGGCTGTGATGCCAGAAACCGGTCCCCGGAAGCTTGTTTCCTTTCCAGTGAAGAATTGGCTTGGTAGTTTGGTCTGCCCTGTTCCCATGATGCACTGGGCCAGGGACAGACTAATTTGCATATAGCCAGGTTCTGAACTGGGATGGTGCAGTAAGCTAAAAAACTGTGATGGATCAAGCCCTGATCTGTTGACTGGGTAGGAGTGTTCTGATTAACTCAGATACTCTGTCCATCACCACCCCCCTTTTTGGAACTACCTCCATAGGCATCACATAGATCTCGCCCTTATACAAGAAACACACCTCCCGCCTCAGAGTAAGATGCACACCACTAGAGGTATGGGGGGTAACAGCCTGGCAGCGGGACATACTATATACTCCAGAGTGGTGGTTACGTGGGTGAATCCTCGCTCCCACTTAAAACTGACACTGCTTGCAGCTGACTCGGAGGGTCGCTATTTGATAACGAGATGTGTCGGAAAAGGACACGACCTCATAGTGGTAAACGTATATGGGCCTAATTACGACCACCCCGAGTTCTATGCGGATTTGGCCACGCATTGCAGAGCTTATGCTTCCTCTAAAATGCTTTGGGGTGGGGATTTCAATTTCGTGTTTAACCCTGATCTGGACAGATCCAGAGGGCCTCCTCGCCGGCCGGCTGCTGCGGCCCTCCTAATGCAGGCAGAACTTCTTAATTTTGACCTTGCTGATGCTTGGCGCTCCAAACACCCCACACAGGGGGGTTTTACGCACTACTCAGCCTTCCACAACACCCACACAAGAATTGATTACTTCCTAGCTTCTCAATCTATTCTTTCTTGGGTCCGGGGATGTGTGGTGCTGCCTCGAACGCTGTCAGACCACTCCCCGCTGCTGTTGACTCTGGTAACCCCGACGAAGAGGATCCCTCTATTCACGTGGCGATTTCCCCCCCCTACTCTCTATTAGACGAAGTGTTCAGAGGGGATCTGGCGGACGACATAGACACTTTCTTTGAGGCTAATCTAGGATCAGTTGATAGTATTCAAACTCTATGGGACACATTCAAAGCTTACATCAGAGGGATGGCTATGGCCAAACACTCCAGTGTTCTCAAGGCCATTAGGCAACTGTTGAAACACCTTGAAACACAACTGCAGGACATGGAAACTAGGCCTCGGACTGACCCAGACACTGAAGTAGCGGACCAGCTCAAAACATTACTTGCTGACTATAATGAAGAGGCAGATAGGGAGGTGCAACACATGGGCAAGTATGCTACAGCTCGGACGTATGGGGAGGGGGACAGGCCTAGCTAGCCAGAATAATGAGACAGGAAAGGAGACCGCCGGTGATAGATGAATTGACAACAGCTGCAGGAACTGTACTCACGGACAAGACTGAGATAATTGATGAGTTGAAAGGTTATTACACTGATCTCTATAAATCAAAATCCTCTCATATGGAGGAGGAGATCGAAGGACTACCTCAGCTACATTAAAATGCCATTCCTGACTGACGCGCAGAGGGAATTCCTGATGACGCGATACAAGAAGAAGAGATAAGGGAGGCATTGGGGGGGGATGCGCTCGAGGAGTGCCCCTGGGGCAGACGGCCTTACAGTGGGCTTCTACAAGGTGTTCATAGACAAACTGATGCCGCACTTGATAGCCCTCTTCGACGACATCTGCGAGGAAGGCAGTATGTCCCCTACCAGGAGTGAGGCGCTGCTAGTTGCACTCTTGAAACCGGGGAAGCCTCCCGACTCTTGCGGATCCTATAGGCCACTCTCCTTGCTAAACGTAGATGCCAAGCTGTATGCTAAGGTTTTGGCCACGCGACTGGCCCTGCTTGTCCCGGACCTTGTTGCTCCGGAGCAGGCCGGATTTGTCCCAGATCGAAATCTAACGTATAATATTCGTACGGTGTTGGGAACAATGCAACACGTCCGGCAAGAAAATAAGGCGCAAGCGATTTTCCTTGATATGGAAAAAGCATTTGACTCCGTTGAGTGGCCCTTCATGCTGAGAGTATTGAAATTGGGACTGGGTGAACCCTTCCTGCAAATGTTAGGGGCGCTATATTACAAACCAACAGCTAGACTGCGAATAGGGAACTCTGTCACTGACTCATTTGGAATCAGTAGAGGAACAAGGCAGGGATGCCCTCTCTCCCCGCTATTGTACGCGCTGGTTGCAGAACCGCTGGCATGTGCAATCAGGGAATACCACGCGGCAGAAGGTATCACCTTTCAGACATATAAAATAGGTATCTCCACATATGCAGACGATACACTATTATACGTTTGCGATCCAGAAACAAACCTCAAATCAGTGATCAGAGAGGTAGTTCGGTTTGGAACTCTCTCGGGCCTGAAAGTCAACTGGGCCAAGTCGGTAGCGTTCCCTCTGACCCCAGTCACAAAGCCATTCGAGATGGAATACCCACTACAGTGGTCCACGGATCCGGTTCGGTATTTGGGGATACAGCTACACACTGAAATACTGATTCCGGAGAACTATGGGACTGCTTTTTCCAAGCTGGTAGACGACGTTGAAAACTGGTGTAAACTTCCCTTGTCGCTAATGGGCAGGATCGCCATCATGAAAATGGTAGTTTTACCGAGGTTCCTGTTCCTGTTTACTAATCTGCCAGTGGTCCTCTCAAAGGCCTTTTTCAAACAGCTGACACAAGTCCTTATACAACTTGCGTGGGGGGGTGGGCAGCCTAGAATCCAATGGAGAGTCCTGACACTACCATATGAAATGGGAGGCCTGGGAGCCCCGGACATGGAAAGATACTATAGGGTGGCACAAGCGGCTCACCTGCATTCGTGGATACACGGGCACTCACACATTCCACATGTCATCCTAGAACGCCTATTTGCGAAACCCATACCTTTGCCAGCCACTGTATGCCTGCCGGTGGACCGAAGGGTCGGCCAACTAGACTCCATAAAAGCCACGAACCATGCTTGGAATGAGCTGGTGCAGGCACGGGGCTGCAACCTGCTGTATTCACCGCAAATGCCAATCGAATGGGCAGTATGGCTCCCCCTACTGATGGAAAAAGGAGTCACAAGAGCGTTGACCAAATTGGGGATCTCAAAATTAGAAGATCTGTTCATTGATGGGGTGGTGAAAACATGGGAACAGTTACACCCCCCCCGCAGGCAGAGGCATCACTTCTGACACGCTTTCAGTACCATAGGGTCCGAAGCGCGCTGCAGGAAATTTTGGGCCCGGACCTGGCGGAGCCACCCGAGGTGCCGGAACTCTCTTATGTGATTAAGACGGTGCCCTCTCGTAAGATAGTAACTAATCTAAATAGATTAGGTGTCCGACACAAACAGCCCAACTCTCCAAGGCCAGAGCAGAATGGCAGCATGACCTACAGACACAGATAGAAGTATGAGATGTGGAGATATTGCTGTATGAGCACAAAAAAGCTCTCGCTGAATGGAAGGCACAGATTAGTGCATTTCAAATATCTGCACCGTGTATACTATACTCCGGAGAGGCTACACAGGTACGGGTTGAGACAATCCCCGGAATGTGAACGCTGCCATGCGCAAATAGCTGATTTCCTTCACATGGCGTGGAACTGTCCTGGTGTCCACAAATTTTGGGGGGAGGTGTTCTCGGAAATAAACCAGATACTGGGTGCAGAGATTGCAGCCACCCCGGCACTAGCACTGCTGGGATATTCGAAACCGTTGCCGGTGGCACTACGGCGCTTGGCTGATACGGCTTTACTAATGGCCAGGCGCGTCGTAGCTACTTGCTGGATGAGGGGACCGTTACCTACTAAGAAGAAATGGGCCAGAGATATGTTGTACTGTTGCACTCAATCTGAAGTGTACAGTGAACTGCTCCCCCCTTGAGTCGCCCAAGAACTTCTGGAGCTTATACCGGACTTATGTCGAGGCCTGCGAGGCAGAGGAGGGGACAGAACAGGGCGGGGGTACGGACGAGCTAGCAGCGTCAGAGAGTCAGGAAGTGGGGACTGCCCTGAGGAATGGGGAGGACACAGAGTAGGTGCATCTAGGACAGGCACGAGGAGTTGGCTGGGAGGGCGGGACCGGATTATAGGAACACACAGTGAATGACAGGAAATACGACAGAGGGGTGTTACGGGAAGAGATATGTAATTAGGTGGTAGATTAGGGTCCAGTGGGGCGCACTCACCCCCCCCCTCTCTGTCATACTTTCGGGGGGACATTTAGGGACCACCATTCCGAGACATAGATTGGACAGGCACACTACTGACAAGTCGTGGGTGGGGGGTTAGTTGGGGTAGGTTATAGGTATTTGTTTGTAAGTGAAGGATGGGTCAGTCTGGCAATCTGTGAGGTTCGGCTAGACAATTGCTGGTAAACATACTACAGTGTATAGACAGATGCCAAAGAGGGGATAACGTGGCGTTGATAACCTGAGTTCTCCTGAAATTTGGATCACTGTGACAAACTAGAACGCCGCCGGGCCTCCGGGATGTCGGCAAACAGGCTGTGTAAGAACCTACTAGTATGTTCGGATGTATTAGTTCAATACCAGCTGCCGGCCCTCTGGGTTGTAGGCTGTATACCCTGTACCATATTTGGCGACAAAATAAAGGTTTTTTGAAATGCAAAAAAAAAAGACTGAAGTTCACTTCCAAGGCATACCCTTGGTTCAATGACACACTAAACAGCTTAAATTAAAACTGAATGAGGTTAACTCCTCTGGAGAAGAGATTACTATTCAGATCTGAAAACACTGTATATAAACTCTCTATCTGAATACAAAGTAGCTATAAAAGAGGCCTAACGCTACTATTTACTGATCCAATTAGCAGCGGATACATAACAAGCAACAAATATTTTCAAAATCACAATTTAATAATCTCTTCTGAATAATCCCAACACTCACAGAAATTCTGTGATCAACTGGCTATTTATTTTACACCTAAAATTGAGAATATCAATCTATCTTTAACAGTCCAGTCACAGATTCAATATCAAGTACTTTTTTTGAGCCCTCACCTTCATCGTAGTCTTCTTTTCCACTACTTGAGTCAGATGCGGTCTTACACTTTTTTAGACACTGTTGTTCGTCTCTCCCGTGACCCTAAAACAAGTTACATTTCTTTCCTATTTTAATTATTTACCTCTGCTCTGCTTGATATCTTTTATTTTTCTCTATTCCCACTGACACTGTCCGATGCTTTTAGGAGGGACATTGTTGTCACTCTTCTAAAGAAAACTGGCCTCGGTTTGTCATCACTTCCAAACTGCAGGCCTAAATTTCTACATCAAAGACCTCAACAACAAAAACACTTCACATTTCCTTGACAGTATGAGTAGCCTCAGATTGACCTAGATCATCGACCACCCTACACACACCGCTGGACACATGCTGGTCCCAATTTTCATCTCCAGCAACTGTGTCAAATATAGCCAAGTCACAGAACTCACATGGACCGATCACTCCATCCATTTTCTAAAGTATCTCCAGCCCCTGCACTACCACCCCAAAGATGAGCAACGCTCCTTACCGGAATTTGAACAAAATCTCTGAGACCAGCTGGTCAAAAGCCCTCAATATCTCCAATTCTGCTACCACCACCAACCTCGAACAGGGAGTGAAACACGTCAATACTTGTATCACCGATTGCACAGATAGCATTGCCCTAATCGAGAGCAACATCCAGAGAAAATCCTCCAAAATGCCAGATGGCACTTCCAAGAACTTTGCATCAAGAGGAGGTGTTGAATGGGTGGTGCAAGGGAGTTCCCATGCACCCACCCATGGGTTTTGAAGCAACCTACTATCTACTAACATTGGTCGACAGGGTTTTGCAACAAGAACATATGCCTCACTGAGGCAGGTATAACTGTGAAGTAAGTGTTAAAACTCTCAACATTTAACCAACTTTGATTTTGTGCACTGGACAGCACTGTGGTGCAAGGGGTGTGTATTGGTGTGTGGCAGGTTAAAGTGCGCCAGCACAGGGGGAGAGGAAGACAGCACCATATCTTAGTAAAACTTGGTAGAACTTTGGTGGCTAAGCTGCGTTGTGTGACTAGGTAATACAAAACTTGGGCGAGGGGAGACTATTTAATCCGGTAGTGAGAGAGTATCCGATTCGCCTAACTCTAAATCAGGCCTTCTTCTCATTCTACCAAAAGCTCTTTAGAAATTATACCCTCAGCCTGGTCGGATCACTCTTATCAGATTTACCCTTCATTCTCTGAAACATTAAGGGCTTCATTGACTATATTTTGACGCACAGCAGTGCAGTGAGCCATCCTGTTGTGCTTCCGTTCATCAAAATAGTAGGGCAGGAATATGGCACAATCCTATCTTTCTCCCTTTCACCGATGCACAAACAGCAACCGTGTGCCAATGCAGACACCCTTGCGCCTTGCTGCAAGGGTGTATGCATTGCAGGGATGATTGTTATGTGCAGTAAGGGACACCTTCCTGCACATAAACAATCATTAAAGGCAATTTACTTCTTCTATGTGTGCTGCAGAATGCAGCACACATAGAAAAAACAAAATGCAAGGAGAAATTAAAGTATTTCTCTTCATTGCGCCATTCCTACGCCTCCCCTGGGGACGCGTAGGATCATGACACATTCCCATGTTTATGTTTACGAAACTATGCAAATCTGGGAATGTGTCTGATTACATGGATGTTGCTTGGGTACACCCACAACAAAACCCATGGAATCCCACTTTCACCAGAGTATTGTATGAATGGGACCCATATTTACCAAACCATGAAAAGTCTGGCAGGGTGACTCTATGTGGCCTTGTAAATATGGGAAGGCACATTGTGATGCCAGTGCATTTAGAAAAGTGACGCACAAGCAGCACAATGGGCTTGTAAATGAGGCGCTAAGTTAATTCAAATAGCTAAATGGTGAAAATGTCCAATTGGAGTAAGTTCTTCCCAAACAGTGTTGGTGTTCCATTGCCTGATTTGACATCTATTGCGGAGATCTCTAATGTATGATAAAAATGACTGAAGATCACTTCCAAAGCATCCCCTTGGTTCAGTGACACCCAAAACAGCTTAAATTAAAACTGAATGAGATTAACTCCTCTGGAGAAGTGATTACTATTCAGATCTGAAAACACTGTATAAAAACTCTCTATCTGAATACAAAGTAGCCATAAAAGAGGCCAAACGCTACTATTTACTGATCCAATTAGCAGTGGACACATAAAAAACAAAAAATATTTTCAAAATCATAACTTAGTTATCTCTTCTGAATAATCCCAACGCTCACAGAAATTCTGTGATCAACTGGCCATTTATTTTACACCTAAAATTGAGAATATCAATCTATCACTAACATCATGGGTACTCACAAACTTTCTCTCGGGGGCCAAATTTACAGTGTAATTTGTGGCCGAGGGCCACACCGGTGGGAGTGGGGGTCAGAGGGGGAGGGAGGCGGGGCTAAAGGAAAAAAATTGTGACAATGAGGTTGAACACAGGTCCCTTCAGCAGACGCCTTTGTCCACTGAGTCACTAGACCCGTCATACACGCATTTCTTACTCTCTCTCTCTCTCTCTCTCTCTCTCTCTCTCTCTCTCTCTCTCTCTCTCTCTCTCTCACACACTCTCTCCCTCCCTCTCTCTCCCTCTCTCTGTCTCCCCCCTGTCTCCCCCCTCTGTCTCCCCCCTCTGTCTCCTTCCCTCTGTCTCCTTCCCTCTGTCTCCCCGCCTCTGTCTCCCTCCCGTCTCCCGCCTCTGTCTCCCTCCCTGTCTTCCCCCTCTGTCTCCCCTCTGTCTCCTTCCCTCTGTCTCCCTCCCGTCTCCCCCCTCTGTCTCCCTCCCTCTGCCTCCCTCCCTCTGCCTCCCTCCCGTCTCCCTCCCTCTGCCTCCCTCCCTCTGTCTCCATCCCTCTGCCTCCCTCCTTCTCCCTCACTCTGTCTCCCTCCCTCTTCCCTCTGTCGCCCTCTTCCCTCTGTCACCCTCTTCCTCTGTCACCCTCTTCCCTCTGTCGCCCTCTTCCCTCTATCACCTTATTCCCTCTGTCACCCTCTCCCACTGCCTCCCTCTCTCTCCGTCTCTATCTGTCTCCCTTCCTCTCCCTCCCTCTGACACCCTCCCTCCCTCCTTCTGTCACCCTCTCTCTGTCACCCTCCCTCACCCTCTGTCTCCCTCTCCCTCCCTCACCCTCTCTCTCTCTCTCTCTCTCACACTCTCTCCCTCCCTCTCTCTCCCTCTCTCTGTCTCTCCCCCTGTCTCCCCCCTTGTCTCCCCCCTCTGTCTCCTTCCCTCTGTCTCCTTCCCTCTGTCTCCCCACCTCTGTCTCCCTCCCGTCTCCCCCCTCTGTCTCCCTCCCTCTGTCTCCCCCCCTCTGTCTCCCCCCTCTGTCTTCTTCCCTCTGTCTCCTTCCCTCTGTCTCCTTCCCTCTGTCTCCCCACCTACGTCTCCCCGCCTCTGTCTCCCTCCCGTCTCCCCCCTCTGTCTCCCTCCCTCTGTCTCCCCTCTCTGTCTCCCCCTCTGTCTCCTTCCCTCTGTCTCCCTGCCTCTGTCTCCCTCCCGTCTCCCCCTCTGTCTCCCTCCCTCTGTCTCCCTCCCTCTGCCTTCCTGCATCTGCCTTCCTCCCTCTGCCTCCCTCCCTCTGCCTCCCTCCCTCTGCGTCCCTCGCTCTGCCTCCCTCCCTCTGCCTCCCCCACTCTGCCTCCCCCACTCTGCCTCCCCCCTCTGTCCCCCCTCTGTGTCCTTCCCTCTGTCTCCCTCCCGTCTCCCCCCTCTGTCTCCCTCCCTCTGTCTCCCCCCTCTGTCTCCTTCCCTCTGTCTCCCGCCTCTGTGTCCTCCCGTCTCCCCCCTCTGTCTCCCTCCCTCTGTCTCCCCCCTCTGTCTCCCCCTCTGTCTCCTTGCCTCTGTCTCCCTGCCTCTGTCTCCCTCCCGTCTCCCCCCTCTGTGTCCCTCCCTCTGTCTCCCTCCCTCTGCCTCCCTCGCTCTGCCTCCCTCCCTCTGCCTCCCCCACTCTGCCTCCCCCCTCTGTCCCCCCTCTGTGTCCTTCCCTCTGTCTCCTTCCAGTCTCCCCCCTCTGTCTCCCTCCCTCTGTCTCCCCCTCTGTCTCCTTCCCTCTGTCTCCCCGCCTCTGTCTCCCTCCCGTCTCCCCCCTCTGTCTCCCTCCCTCTGTCTCCCCCCTCTGTCTCCCCCCTCTGTCTCCCCCCCCTCTGTCTCCCCCCCTCTGTCTTCTTCCCTCTGTCTCCTTCCCTCTGTCTCCTTCCCTCTGTCTCCCCACCTACGTCTCCCTGCCTCTGTCTCCCTCCCGTCTCCCCCCTCTGTCTCCCTCCCTCTGTCTCCCCTCTCTGTCTCCCCCTCTGTCTCCTTCCCTCTGTCTCCCTGCCTCTGTCTCCCTCCCGTCTCCCCCTCTGTCTCCCTCCCTCTGTCTCCCTCCCTCTGCCTTCCTGCATCTGCCTTCCTCCCTCTGCCTCCCTCCCTCTGCCTCCCTCCCTCTGCGTCCCTCGCTCTGCCTCCCTCCCTCTGCCTCCCCCACTCTGCCTCCCCCACTCTGCCTCCCCCCTCTGTCCCCCCTCTGTGTCCTTCCCTCTGTCTCCCTCCCGTCTCCCCCCTCTGTCTCCCTCCCTCTGTCTCCCCCTCTGTCTCCTTCCCTCTGTCTCCCGCCTCTGTGTCCTCCCGTCTCCCCCCTCTGTCTCCCTCCCTCTGTCTCCCCCCTCTGTCTCCCCCTCTGTCTCCTTGCCTCTGTCTCCCTGCCTCTGTCTCCCTCCCGTCTCCCCCCTCTGTGTCCCTCCCTCTGTCTCCCTCCCTCTGCCTCCCTCGCTCTGCCTCCCTCCCTCTGCCTCCCCCACTCTGCCTCCCCCCTCTGTCCCCCCTCTGTGTCCTTCCCTCTGTCTCCTTCCAGTCTCCCCCCTCTGTCTCCCTCCCTCTGTCTCCCCCTCTGTCTCCTTCCCTCTGTCTCCCCGCCTCTGTCTCCCTCCCGTCTCCCCCCTCTGTCTCCCTCCCTCTGTCTCCCCCCTCTGTCTCCCCCCTCTGTCTCCCCCCCCTCTGTCTCCCCCCCCTCTGTCTTCTTCCCTCTGTCTCCTTCCCTCTGTCTCCTTCCCTCTGTCTCCCCACCTACGTCTCCCTGCCTCTGTCTCCCTCCCGTCTCCCCCCTCTGTCTCCCTCCCTCTGTCTCCCCTCTCTGTCTCCCCCTCTGTCTCCTTCCCTCTGTCTCCCTGCCTCTGTCTCCCTCCCGTCTCCCCCTCTGTCTCCCTCCCTCTGTCTCCCTCCCTCTGCCTTCCTGCATCTGCCTTCCTCCCTCTGCCTCCCTCCCTCTGCCTCCCTCCCTCTGCGTCCCTCGCTCTGCCTCCCTCCCTCTGCCTCCCCCACTCTGCCTCCCCCCTCTGTCCCCCCTCTGTGTCCTTCCCTCTGTCTCCCTCCCGTCTCCCCCCTCTGTCTCCCTCCCTCTGTCTCCCCCCTCTGTCTCCTTCCCTCTGTCTCCCGCCTCTGTGTCCTCCCGTCTCCCCCCTCTGTCTCCCTCCCTCTGTCTCCCCCCTCTGTCTCCCCCTCTGTCTCCTTGCCTCTGTCTCCCTGCCTCTGTCTCCCTCCCGTCTCCCCCCTCTGTGTCCCTCCCTCTGTCTCCCTCCCTCTGCCTCCCTCGCTCTGCCTCCCTCCCTCTGCCTCCCCCACTCTGCCTCCCCCCTCTGTCCCCCCTCTGTGTCCTTCCCTCTGTCTCCTTCCAGTCTCCCCCCTCTGTCTCCCTCCCTCTGTCTCCCCCTCTGTCTCCTTCCCTCTGTCTCCCCGCCTCTGTCTCCCTCCCGTCTCCCCCCTCTGTCTCCCTCCCTCTGTCTCCCCCTCTGTCTCCCCCCTCTGTCTCCCCCCCTCTGTCTCCCCCCTCTGTCTCCTTCCCTCTGTCTCCCCGCCTCTGTGTCCTCCCGTCTCCCCCCTCTGTCTCCCCCCTCTGTCTCCTTCCCTCTGTCTCCTTCCCTCTGTCTCCCCGCCTCTGTCTCCCTCCCGTCTCCCCCCTAGTCTCCCTCCCTCTGTCTCCCTCCCTTTGTCTCCTTTCCTCTGTCTCCCTGCCTCTGTCTCCCTCCTGTCTCCCCCCTCTGTCTCCCTCCCTCTGCCTCCCTCCCTCTGCCTCCCTCCCTCTGCCTCCCTCCTGTCTCCCCCTCTGTCTCCCTCCCTCTGCCTCCCTCCCTCTGCCTCCCTCCCTCTGCCTCCCTCCGTCTCCCTTCCTCTGTCTCCTTCCCTCTTCCCTCTGTCGCCCTCTTCCCTCTGTCGCCCTCTTCCTCTGTCACCCTCTTCCCTCTGTCGCCCTCTTCCCTCTGTCACCTTCTTCCCTCTGTCACCCTCTCTCTTTGCCTCCCTCTCTCTCCGTCTCTATCTGTCTCCCTTCCTCTCCCTCCCTCTGTCACCCTCCCTCCCTCCTTCTGTCACCCTCTCTCTGTCACCCTCCCTCGCCCTCTGTCTCCCTCTCCCTCCCTCACCCTCCATGGCTGCCAAGGTTTTCAGATTGATATGTGGGCCATTTTCATAGTCCCTGTGTAATTATGAGTGACATTTCCACAAATATGAGTGACACTTCCTCGCAAACATAATCAAGCACTGAAGACGAGGGAAACATATAAATATCATCTTTACACCATTTGAAGGACGAGAAACAGCAAGAAGGTCTTAGTAGTACTGCATAGCACGAAAAATGGAAGAGCACTGTGGGACCCTACTGTAATAAACAGGATGTGAGAGGCCATACTTCCTGCAATTGAGCCCCATGTTCCATTATGCTCTGCACACCCAACTACGGGGCATGCCATATGGGATTTTTCTGTATTATAAATACACTGGAACAAGTGTTTTTTTTTTAAAAGAAGACTCAAGCTTGGAGTTAATGTAAATTTTCCCTGCTGCATGGATAATGACAAATGCAGCGCAGGAGCGTAATCCTCTTAAGCTAGGAGAAAAGATTCCCCGACTGTCACCACTGCGTGGTAACGATTTGTTCTATGCGTTTTCGGCTGGCACCATGACCTCGTCACCCTGTTCCCTAGAGGGAGACCCTCATCTGCAGAAAGGACGGTAGGAAAGTAATATCTACCAAGCCAAGCAGGCCGAGATTCCAATACAAAGACAGCGGTGCGTGTAATATGACGCTACAAGTGTGCAGATAGCAAGTTGGCACGTTAACTGAAAGGGGAACACCCGATATCGCTTGAGTTGCTGGTGAATAGATGTGTGTGACAACCAAATCCATTCTTAAGTATTCCTCCTTCTGCAATATGCTATTTAAGCTGAGTCCTGCAAAGGAGGGTTCGAGTTGGAGAAACATTATGCCATTGCAGGGGAGGCAATGAGTGCAATGCAAAGAACCCACAAAGGAAGCAAGAGATCTGTGAAGGTGTACCTCTGTCACCCCGCCCTGTGTGTGTGTCAGCCCGGGCTGAGACAGCTTCCTCAGCACAGCCGTGCCCCAGTACTTCACAGGTCTGTAAAAGACCATTTATATGTTAATGAGGCTTTGTTGAACTTCACCTCTAAGTGCCTCTGCAGCTCCCCTCTGACAATCACTGAAACCCCCCTCTCCAGCCCCCACAGAGCAGAGTCTCCTGAGCCCGCGCTGCTGCGGCAGATTTTGCGAACACAAATATGTTATGTTATGTTATGTTATTTTATCTTTTGTATAGCGCACGGCTACTCAAAAAGAGTGTCCCGGCGCTTTTAATAGGAAAGGCTGCATCATAGTAACATAACACTGTTAAAAAAAAAAGAAAGGACAGAAGACCGAGCGGATGCACAAAAAGCAGACTTCTGGGTAAACAGCCATGTTTTAAGGCCTTTTCTAAAGGCCAGTAGGCTGGTGGCTCCCCGCAAGGTGAGCGGCAGAGAGTTCCACAGCTGTGGCGCCAGTAGTCCAAAAGAGCGTCCTCCCACGCGAGCTCTCTTCACTCGCGGGACAACCGCCAGGAGCAGGGATTCCGACCTCAAAGAGCGAGTCGGATGATAAAAGGCCAGTCTCTTTTGGAGATACTTTGCTCCCACCGCATGGAGGGCCTTATAGGCCAGAGTCAAAGCCTTAAAGGCAATCCGTTTCCGGATTGGGAGCCAGTGCAAGGTCTTTAACAGACCCGCTGCACTGGCCCGTCTATTTAAACCAAAAATAACTCTCGCGGCAGCGTTCTGCACTACTTGCAGCCGCTGCAGCAGATACTCTGGCAGGCCCAAATAAAGAATATTCGAATAATCTAGCCTGGACCCGATTAGGGCCTGCACCGTCAGCTTCCTGTGCTCCTCAGACAACAGGGGAAGGAACCTCCGCAACATCCTTAGGAGGCCAAAGCAAGTGCCGGACACCCAGAGGATCTGGGATTTCAGAGTTAGCCCATTATCCATCTTGACCCCCAAGTTCTTAGCAATTTTAGAGGAACACAACGGAGGAAACATATTAACGGGCCACCAGGCCTGCCAGTCTGGCTCTGTATCACACCCAAAGAAGAGTACCTCGGACTTATCGGAATTGCACTTGAGGCTGTTCAGTTGGAACCATTGGAAAACAGCCCCAAGGCAATCCCGGATACTCTCCCCGTCAAAATCTCCTCCTCTCTTACACGAGAAGAGGAGCTGGGTGTCGTCAGCGTAGGATACGATCTGGGCCCCATACGACTCCGCCAACGCCGCCAAAGGAGTCATGAAGATGTTGAATAGGGTTGGGCTCAGAATAGAGCCCTGTGGGACCCCGACTCCCAAAGGCGGCATCACGGCGGAATCTGGCGAGGCCCAGACCGTTTGCCGGCGGCCAGCTAGAAAGGAGGAAAACCAGCCGAGCACCGTCCCCCGCAGACCTATCTCATAAAGTCTAGCGAGAAGGCCGTCATGGGGGACGGTGTCAAAAGCCGCCGACAAGTCCAACATCACCAGCATGGCTTTGCCCCCCGAGTCCAGAACCCCTTTAATGGTTTCCGAGACCTCAAGGAGCGCAGTCTCTGTGCTGAGATGGGGGCGAAAATCCCGACTGGGTGGCGTGCAGAATCTCATTGGTCTCAAGAAAATTGGAGAGCACCACCTGAACGTGCTTTTCCACAATCTTCGTAAGAGCCGGCAACAGAGAAATAGGCCTATAGTTGACAGGGGCCTTCGGGTCTAGGCCAGGCTTCTTGAGCAGCGGAATCACCATCGCCTGCTTCCAGGCCTGTGGGACCACTCCCTGGCTCAACGAAAAATTCAATAGCGGATTCGCCAGCGGATTGATCACCTCTGCAACTTTCGCCAGAAATTTAGCGGGGCATGGGTCCAGAGGCGAGCCCGATTTAAGATTGCCCATAAGAGCTAAAGAGGCAGAGGCAGAGATCGGAGGGAACACGCCCAACGTCAAACCCGGTGAAGCCAGCGGAGACAAAATGGCCTCAGAATTACATAGGCCCAAAGATGCAGCCGGTGGAAAAGAATCCTGTATAAGTTGGATCTTGCTCGTAAAAAACTCAGCAAGATCCGAGGCCCAGGAATCAGATGGCCTTTCATCCGAGGTATTGGACCGTGGGGAGATAAATTCTCTCACAATGGAGAAAATCTCCTTACAGGAGTTGGAAGCGGCTTCTATTCTCCCTGCCAGGTAGGCTTTTTTCCCCAGGCGAATGTCCCGATGGTAGGCCTTAACCACCGTCTTATAGGACAGCTTGGCTGCAGTATCGTATTGTGCCCGCCAAGCTCTTTCGGCCACCTTGCACTGCTGCCGCATAGCCGACAGTGCTGCGGTGAACCAAGGTGCGGAGACCCGTTTCGGTGTCAAGCGGGGTATCACTTCCGGGGCAAGATCATTTAGCCTGTCTAAAAGCCAAGCTTGCAAGGCCTCCAGATCCCTCTCCAGATTGCCTGAGAGGGGGCATGGGTGATCCATAGCAGCCTGGGCCAGCATCACTGGGGTCACTCGGTGGTATGCCCTATGGACTCGACCCTGCTGCTGTGGCGAAGCAGCCACCGGTTTAACAGTGCCTTTGATCGAGAATTTGGCAAGCAGATGGTCTGACCATAGTACTGGAATAATCTCAATCGCCTCAAGAGGGGAGGACGAGAATACCTGATCGAGAGTGTGCCCCTTGTCATGCGTAGGTCCCTGCAGATAAGGGATCAGTCCCAGCGGGGCCATGGCCTCAGAAAGTTTCATAGCGGCAGGGTCCGACGGATCATCCATCCGAAAGTTAAAATCTCCCGCCACGATGCAATGTTCCGCTTTCAGAGCCAGCCCCAGCAACACGGAGTCAAGATCTTCAAAAAACATTCCGGGTGGACCGGGCGGTCTATATACCAGTAATCCCTTAACTGATTGAAACGGAGACAAAGTGATGGAAAAGGCTAGGGACTCCGAACCGCGGATATCCTCCGCAGACAGGATAGTGCAGGGCATGCCCTTCTTCACCACCAGTGCCACGCCACCACCCCTTCCCTTAGCCCTATCCTTCCTGAAGATGTTATAATCAGGCGGGATTGCCATGGCAACATCTGGGTTGGAAAAATCACCCCACCACGTCTCAGTAAGCATAAGACAAAGTGGCTTCGCCGTGTCTAGAAGCTCAAATATGTCTTGTGCATGTCTGCACGCCGATCTGGTATTTAATAGCATGCAGGAATATCCAACACTGACGATGTTATTGTTGGAAGACGGTACCAGAACACGGTTGGGGCGCCAGCCACATCCAGGGCAGCAGGACTTACCTCAGTGACGTCCGGGAAAGACGGTGCAACAGCCAGTGGCTGAGTTATCAAAAGAGCGAAGCTCCCCAGGAGAATAGTGCAGCACTTGTGACCCAGAAGGACACATACCTGGTATCAGAGCCCCACCCGCCGCCCCGATCGCCTCCGAGACGCTGACGGGCGCAGACGGGCAGGACTCTGGCTTGACTCAGGCGCGAGTCAGGCGCTACCGCTGCGCGTCACCGCTGCGCGGACGATGCGAGCTTTAAATAGGAGCTCACCTGAACTCCTGCAAAGCGCTAGAACGCTCAGGCAAGTGGCGCGTGATTCTAAAGTCACCCCCAAGATGGCGGCCGGCGCCACGAACAAGCAACAACAAGGTGAGAGACTCCGCTCAAAAAGCGGTGGTGGCACAATTACGGTGTAAGTGTAGGGCCAGAACAAGATGCGGTTTAAAAACAGGGCAATAACAAATTATTATAGCGAAAATGCAAAAACGAAAAGTTTTAAAATGCAGACAAGCGCGGCGCGCTGCAATTCCAACAGCTACAATGCACCTAATGGCACCTTTCCCAGGGCAGAGCAGCAAAAGTGCTCGCCCTAAATAGGAGCTCACCTGAACTCCTGCAAAGCGCTAGAACGCTCAGGCAAGTGGCGCGTGATTCTAAAGTCACCCCCAAGATGGCGGCCGGCGCCACGAACAAGCAACAACAAGGTGAGAGACTCCGCTCAAAAAGCGGTGGTGGCACAATTACGGTGTAAGTGTAGGGCCAGAACAAGATGCGGTTTAAAAACAGGGCAATAACAAATTATTATAGCGAAAATGCAAAAACGAAATGTTTTAAAATGCAGACAAGCGCGGCGCGCTGCAATTCCAACAGCTACAATGCACCTAATGGCACCTTTCCCAGGGCAGAGCAGCAAAAGTGCTCGCCCTAAATAGGAGCTCACCTGAACTCCTGCAAAGCGCTAGAACGCTCAGGCAAGTGGCGCGTGATTCTAAAGTCACCCCCAAGATGGCGGCCGGCGCCACGAACAAGCAACAACAAGGTGAGAGACTCCGCTCAAAAAGCGGTGGTGGCACAATTACGGTGTAAGTGTAGGGCCAGAACAAGATGCGGTTTAAAAACAGGGCAATAACAAATTATTATAGCGAAAATGCAAAAACGAAAAGTTTTAAAATGCAGACAAGCGCGGCGCGCTGCAATTCCAACAGCTACAATGCACCTAATGGCACCTTTCCCAGGGCAGAGCAGCAAAAGTGCTCGCCCTAAATAGGAGCTCACCTGAACTCCTGCAAAGCGCTAGAACGCTCAGGCAAGTGGCGCGTGATTCTAAAGTCACCCCCAAGATGGCGGCCGGCGCCACGAACAAGCAACAACAAGGTGAGAGACTCCGCTCAAAAAGCGGTGGTGGCACAATTACGGTGTAAGTGTAGGGCCAGAACAAGAAGCGGTTTAAAAACAGGGCAATAACAAATTATTATAGCGAAAATGCAAAAACGAAAAGTTTTAAAATGCAGACAAGCGCGGCGCGCTGCAATTCCAACAGCTACAATGCACCTAATGG
This sequence comes from Lissotriton helveticus, assembly GCF_964261635.1. Taxonomy (NCBI): domain Eukaryota; kingdom Metazoa; phylum Chordata; class Amphibia; order Caudata; family Salamandridae; genus Lissotriton; species Lissotriton helveticus. Next base: position 658,585,106 of record NC_136072.1, read on the forward strand.
CACCTTTCCCAGCCCAATTATTTATTTACTTTTTAAACACGGGTGTTTACAAAGTCTGCGGGCCGCCCAGGAAGGCTAGCCGGGCCGCTGGCGGCCCGCGGGCCGTACTATGAGTACCCCTGACTAACATGCCAGTCACAGATTCAATATCAAGTACATTTTTAGCCCTCACCTTCTTACTAGCATTCTTTTCCACTACTTGAGTCAGATGCGGTCTTACACTTTTTTAAACACTGTTGTTCGTCTCTCCCGTGACCCTATCACAGTTAAATTTCTTTCCTATTTGATTTTTTTACCTCTGCTCTGCTTGATATCTTTGATTTTTCTCTATTCCCACTGGCACTGTCCAATGTTTTTGGGAGGGACATTGTTATCACTCTTCTAAAGAAAACTGGCCTCGGTTTGTCATCACTTCCAAACTGCAGGCCTAAATTTCTACATCGAAGACCCCAACATCAAAAACACTTCACATTTCCTTGACAGTATGAGTAGCCTCAGATTGACCTAGATCATCCACAACCCTACACACTCCGCAGGACACATGCTGGACCCAATTTTCATCTCGAGCGACTGTGTCAAATATAGCCAAGTCACAGAACTCACATGGACCGATCACTCCATCCATCTTCTAAAGTATCTCGAGCCCCTGCACTACCACCCCAAAGATCAGCAACGCTCCTTACGGAAGAGGAACAAAATCTCTGAGACCAGCTGGGCAAAAGCCCTCAATATCTCCAATTCTGCTACCACCGCCAACCTCGAACAGGGAGTGAAACACGTCAATACCTGTATCACCGATTGCACAGACAGCATTGCCCTCATCGAGAGCAACATCCAGAGAAAATCCTCCAAAATGCCAGCTGGCACTTCTAAGAACTCCGGGCAGCGAAATGTAACACCGAACCGTTGCAGTCGAGAGACACCTCCAACTGGGCAGCCTTTAAGACCTCCCTCAACCTCTATGACCTACTGCTGTTGGCAGCAAAGAAGACAGCCCTTGCCATACACATTGAAACCAACAACACCAAGGAACTTTTCAGCATTGTTAAGGAATTCTACAAGTCTGCTGACAGTGAAAACAATGTTACACCCTCACAGGAGCTGTGTGACAACCTCGTACACCTCTTCCACAACAAGATCGCAACCATATACATAGCTTTGAACCCCAATCCACACTTAAAGTCTTCCTCAACAGATACACCACCACTGCAACTGACACAAATTACACACTACCCACCTGGAACATCCTCTCCACCCAGGACACCACCTCCACCATGAAGTCCAATCCAAGCAGGAGCACCCACTGACACATGCCCGCACCACATCTTCAACCTCAACACTCAAAAGATCAGCCGGGAACTCACCACCCATCTCAACCCCTCTATCACCACTGTAACATTTCCCAATGCCTGGAAACACGTTGACGTCAGACCACTACTCAAAAAAGACTCTGCTGACCCCAGCAAAATGAAAAATTACCAGTTAATCTCCCTGTTCCCATTTCCAGCAAAGGTACAGGAAAAGATTATCAACAAGCAATTCATGACACCAGGAGCAGATCCAGCTACTTAACACCTCCCAATCAGGCTTCCTTAGCATCACAGCACCAACACCGTCCTGATCCCAGCCTCCGACGACATCCAAACCCTCCTCGACTGAGGAAAAACAACAGCTTTGATCTTCCTCGACCTCTCAGCAGCCATCAACACCATATCTCACCACACACTGATCAAAGACTATATTGGCATCCGAGGGGACATGCTCTGATGGATCACCTCCTTCCTCACTGGAAGAACCCTGAAGAGTCACCTCTCACCTTTCAGCTCTGAACCCCAGGAGATTTTGTTTCTTTATTTTTTTAATTGGCATTTATAGATACAGTACACCATCTCAAGTCATGTTGGTATTAGGGTACAAATGAAAAGGCATCTTGTTACAGCACATATTGTAAATATCAAGAAAACCCACTGTAGTATTATAATTACACTATTTATGTTATGTTATGTTAATTTATTTTTATAATGCACACAGCTACCCAACAAGGGTTTCCCAGCACATTTAACAGATAGGGTTGAAGCAGAGACACTTTGACAATGGTTGTTATATAGCTCACAAACCAAAAAGAATTAAAAAGAAAAACACGTCATTGAGGAGACATCTGTACAGAGATAACAATTGTGGTAGATGGCGAGGTCTCTATATGTCCTGGTAAAGCAACATTTCTCTGTCACAGGAAGGTAGTGATGGATGCCCATATATCTTCAGGTGGGATTGTGCCGGGATGAGTTCCCAATACGTAGCAAGTTGCTCTTGACAGAAGGATATATCAAGCCATGCCCTGATAGTCAGGATGATCTTCTGGCCCAATGCCTTGCAACTCTATGTTTTGCCAAGAGAAGAAGCATTTCCAGGTGACAGAATGTCTTGGGTATGTCCTTTACGTAGCCGAGAAGGCAAACCATGGGGTTGAGTTGGGCTGGTGAACAAGTGAAGTAATATCATCTATTGTGAAACTAACCTCGCCCCAAAAGTCTGCAACTGTAGGGCAGTTTCATGCTAGATGATTATTAAAAGTGGCTCGAGGTTCATGGCATTGTAAACAATGGAGATCAGAAGATATTCCCATTTTGAATAATTGTAATGGTGTGCAATATAAGCAGTGTAAGTGTTTAAAGTGTATGAGCCTTAGCCTGTCGTTGGGTGACAGCGTTTCTAGTTGGCCACAACAGAAAGCCCACTGTTCATCCAATAGAGGAAAATCAAGATTGGAGTACCAGACCTTATGAGTTCTTGGACTAGAGACTGGGGAGAAGCTTTGCTTGTGGGTGTAAATACTTATCAATCTGTACAGCGTTGCAGTAGTGTGAATGTGTTCCAGCGCTGGGAGGATTGTAGATGGAACAGGAAAGGTATCAGGTAGCACCTGGCAAGCTTCACATATTTGAAAGTATAATAGTGTGTCCAGGAATGTAGGGTGTGTGGAGCCGTGCCTTCAAATGGAAGGATAAAGTTATCACCAGAATATAGATCCGAGAAGGTTCTTATGCCCCGTGCATTTGAGCATGTAAAACACCTTTGACCTGTAACGGGAGAAGCATTGGGTTATTAACGAGATGAATAGAAGGGGCATATAGGTTTGCAAGGCTGGTGTGCCTTGTAAGCCCATCCCATGCCCACTGCATGCAATCCACCGTGTTAACCCACACTTTGGATGTCTTGTAAGGCAGGAACATTGCTGTTGTGAGTGGCCAGGGGAGGCTTTATCACTTTCTATGGCTAAGTGTTAACAAATTGAGCCTGCATGCAAAAACCATGCAGTTGGATGGCTTGTGCCCCAAATTGCCCTGGGCGAGTGGCAGCGTCCAAAGTTAGATAGAGGACCATGCCTTTCTACTTCCCCATAACAGTGATATCAAATTTGACCTTAGATGCTTGATGAACTGTGTGGTGAGTGGGAGTGGGACATTTATAAAAAAGATGAAGAAACTTGGGGAGTATAATCTTTCTTGAGACAGTGATGCGACCTGCTATAGACAACGGGAGTTTGGACCATGTCTGGATGTGGGACTCCAGCCAATCAATTGCACAGCCATAATTGACCCACCACAATTCCTCTGGATCTCTACTAAGCCATATTCCTAAATATTTGATTGGTTCCATCACCCATTTCAGTGGGTATTCTGTGGGAAAGGGCAATGTAGCCTCTCTTACTGGAACCGGTACAGGCTTGGACCAATTTCTGTGAAGGCAGAAGTAACTGCTGAATCGCATAGCCTCATGTGCCAGTGGGGTCACGTTCTTCTGGGGATCGCTTATATAGAGGGTAACATCATCTGCATGCAGCGATACTCATAAACCCCTGGAAGTAAAGTCTATACTTCTATTCGTGTGATGCTGATGAAGCCTAACTTCCATTGGTTCCATGGCAATGGCAAACATTTGCCCATTCTAAAGAATCAAGGGCTAGATGTAGGTAATTCTATTTTACCACTTCTGAAATACCAAATTTTACAGATTCGGTATTTAGGAAGTGGTAAAATAGAGGGGGGGATGTAGGTATTTCAGAATCGGTAAATACCGAATCGTTAAGATTCGGTATTTACCAATTCTGTAAATACCGATTCGGTAATGCCCATTGATTCCTATGGGCATTGAAGCCCATAGGAATCAATGGGCATTACCGAATCGGTATTTACCGATTCGGTAAATACCGATTCCAGCAAGGGTGCGGAGGGTGTCACTTTGACACCCTCTAGCACCCCAAATACAGGCATGTGCGCCATGTGGCACACAGACATGCCCTAAGGGCATGTCTGTCTGTCACATGGCGTAGGTGTGCATGCACAGATGTGCATGCACACCTGAATTCGGTATTTTACCACACAATAGGATTGTGTGGTAAAATACCGAATTCTGAAGTCCTGTAGCACTGTAAACAGTGCTACCTACATCTTGGATTTACCGAATCGGTAAAATTACCGATTCGGTATTTTACAGATTCGGTAAATTTACTGAATCGGTAAATTTACCGAATCTGTAAAATGATGCCCCTACATCACAAATACCCATTTACCGGTCGGTAACGGCCGAAATCGGCCGTTACCGGTCGGTAAATGGCCTCCTACATCTGGCCCCAAATGCCTTAGTGGCGTCCAAGAGCGTGGCAACTGCAGTGCCTCGAGGGTGTATATGGTGCATCACCCCAAAAATAGTATGGAGATTATAGGAAGTAGAACACCCGGGAACGAAGCCTTATTGGTCTGGTCAGATTATTAATGGCAGCAGAGGCGAGAAGTGGTTTGTTTACATTTATTAAAGATAGGGGCGATAAGAGTTACAGCTTTCAGCTGGTTTGTCTTGCTTTTGGCAGTGTTATACTGACTGTATTTCTTAGTAAGAGGGGAGAGATCCAGAAGCCCAAGAGTCCTGATACATCTCCTGCAAATGTAGGGGTAGAAGTGGGGCATGCTCCTTGTAAAAGGCTCTTGGTAGGCCATCTAGGCCTGGTGCCTTATCACTTGGTAGGCTTATAATTACTTGGGAGATCTCTTCCATCATTATAAGTGAATCTAAAAATTCACGATGGGCATGATCAAGCCAAAATGGCTGTGTGGTGTTCAAATATGCTTTGAGCTCATCAGGGGCGAAAATCGGAATGGCGGTGTAGAGTTGGGCATAAAAAGAGGACATAACACCCATAAGTTCCAATAGGGAGGGGATGAGCTGGGTATTTGTGTTCCACAGCTCTGCCACATATGCTGAGGCATGTGCTTTACTAAGAAGCCATGCCAGTGTTTTTTCCAGGGCGGTCTCCCTCACCATAGCGGCATGCCCGGGCCTCTTTGCCCAGGAAGTGTGATTCCAGGGTCGCCTCTTTCTGATACTCTGACAATTTGTTGACCGGATATTAGTCAAAGTAGAAGGTTTCTGTGAAAAAACTCTAATGCACAAATAACATCTTCAAATTTGAATAATGTCCAGCGGATCGCTCTGAGGACTCCAGATTGCTAGGCAATGCAGATGCCCTGTATCACCACCTTACAGGCCTCCCACTGATCCTGCATAATGCTCCACGTAATCAATGAGGGCTGTTTGTGCCATTTGCCTGAATACTGGATCGCTTAATGCATGCGTTAGCAAGCACCAGGTGATAAAGTTTGGGTAATCAGCATTACAAGCTTCACTGGAGTATGGTCAGAAAGAGTGCATGGCATATGAGTTATCAACTTGGTCCAGGTTTGGGCATCTTTGGGTATCAATCAAAAATCTATTCTAGACCACGTGTTATAATTGGATGAGAAACATGTGCCCTCATGCACGTCTCGATGTGTGTGGCACCAAATGTCTTGTAGATGATTATCTAGGGTCACTGTGTTAAGAGTTTTAGCTGCCTGGGGGTGAGGGAGTCTAGAGGTTCCTGACAGGTCTAGGAAAATCCCCAAGTATAACGTTAAAATCATCACCCCATATCATGGTCCGAGGCCCAAAATCAGAGATCTGCCTCCAGACTCTCAGAAAGAACTCCAGATTATCATTGTTAGGGCCATAGATTGCAGGCATTATCATGGGTTGCTTGTAGAGTGTGCCAACGAGAATATCATAGTGACGTTCTTTACTGCTAAGGCAGTGAGATGTACGTATGGGGAGGTGGATCCTCAGCAATATTGTGACTCTTCTGGCACAGTTTGAGTACACCGAGTAATGGGTCTCTCCACACCAGTGCGCGTGGAGCCCAGGTAAAGAAATAACAGCTAGGTGGGTCTCTCTTAAAAAACAAATGTCAATTTTGAGGCAATTGAGGTAAGCATGTACTAGTCTTGTCTTTTTGCAATCATTAAGATCTGAGCTGAAGAGTTCTGTGTAGTGTGATGTATGGTGGGCTTGAAGTAGCTGTAATCATACAGTCCAGATATTAAACCTTGAGACATAATAGCAGAGCATGACACTGAATAAACAATACCGTCAAAATCCCAAAGCCCTTCCCACTCATCCTGAAAAAGCCAGTCACCAAACCCCGGAATCCACCTACCGACCACAACCCCCAAGTCAAAATGTAAATTGTCCAAACATAGATATTCAAACTTCCCCACACTAACACAACCAATCAGGTTGTGACATATTTCCCACCACACTACTGAAAAAAACAAAAAAGGGAGCAGTCTAAAGGAACAAGTTGGGAATTATCCCTCAGGGATGGGGAATCAGCAGGCGAGCAACCCTGCCACTAGCAGCTGGGTTGCCAAGCAATGGGATAGAGAAACATCCTGAATATTAGTGTGGCATACCTACGTGCACAGCATATAGGAAAAAACAAATATTTAACTGTCCATACCATTAGTTAGACAAAAGTCCAGTACTATAGTTACATCGCGGGGTGGAGCCTCCCCACCATATTCATTAAAAATTAATACATACTCAAATTTCACAATTCCATCTCTAGAGCAGTGGATGTGATAGCCCCAGCATCTCTTCGCTACTCAGAAAGGGCCAAACCCACTGCCCCCTGGTTCACAGAGCCCTTGAGGCTCCTGAGACAGAGCTGTAGGAGGCAGGAGAGAAAATGGCATAAAACCTGGGAGCCTTCTGACAGAGATTCCTTTAAGCGGGTGCTGGCAGGGTATAAGGCTAGGATTATTAAGGAAAAGCAGGAATATATTACTAAACGGACGACGTCCCTCACTTCATCAAGGGAGCTCTTTAAGATCGTCGACTCCCTGTGCTCCTTGCAAGAGCCTGACCCGGTCGTGGGCTCGCAGGAGCTCTGCGACAGGATTTCAGACTTCTTTCTTACCAAAATCGCAGATATTCATCTGACGCTAGAAGCACAAAGAAGGACGTTAGTTGTTAGCCCTAGCCCATTCCACACTAGCCTCGATTCCTGGACTAGAGATCCATTTAAGACCCTTACAGTCTTTCCACCTCTTAATATTGAAGATCTGGATTCTCTATTGAATAAAACTAAATCTGGCTCTCCGCTGGACCCCTGTCCGTTGAAAGTTTTGAAGGAATGTAGGGACACCTTGCTACCTCCATTATTGGAGGTGATGAATGGTGCGATACTTCAGGGAATCTTCCCGGTAGCCTGGAAAAAGGCGATAGTTAAGCCCTTACTTAAAAAGCCCACCCTGGACCCGAAAACACTCAAAAATTTTAGACCCATTTCCTTGTTGCCAGCCCCTGCTAAAATGTTGGAATCCCACCTTAATCTACATCTTACCACCTTTCTTGACTCCTCTGGGTTCCTGGACCAGTCCCAACATGGGTTCAGGAAACTCCACAGTACTGAGTCAGCACTTACGGTGGTTATGAATAACATTCGAGCTAAGGTGGACCAAGGACAGACCACATTGCTAGTCCTACTTGATCTGACGGCTGCATTTGATACCCTGTCTCCCTCGACTTTAACAGCTCGTCTGAGGGAGATAGGGGTACAGGGCCCAGCGCTTGGCCTTCTGTCCTCGTTTCTAGCTCTAAGAGAGCAGAGAGTCAAGCTTGGAGAGTTCCTCTCCCCTGCCAAACCAGTGCAATGTGGGGTGCCGCTAGGGTCGGCGTTAAGTCCGACCCTGTTTAACATCTATGTGGCCCCACTTGCTAGGTTAGTAAAATCGCAGGGGATGGAGGTGGTATGATATGCAGATGATACTCAGATCATGGTGTCCTTGGCTCATTCGGTCGGCACCGTTGCATTCAGCTTCAGGAACTGCATGCAAGCAGTTTCTGAATGGATGATTCAAAATTCATTAAAGCTGAACGGTGATAAAACCGAGGTGCTGATCTTCGGCAAGGACCGGGATGTGTGGTCTAGTGAGTGGTGGCCCCCTTCATTGGGAGCCTGTCCTACTCCATCGCACTCAGCCAGGAACCTTGGTGTTTTTATAGACACCTCGTTGTCTATGAACCTTCAGGTAAATAGAACTGTGGCCACATGTTGAGAAGTCATTAGGATTCTTAGAAGAATCGCTCACTACTTGTCCCCCCAGGCTCGGAAACAGACCGTGGTCGCGCTGGTCTCTTCCCGGCTAGATTATTGCAACGCTTTGTATACAAATATCAACAAGACCCTTATCCAACGCCTGCAGAGTGTGCAGAATGCGGCTGCCAGATTTGTTCTGGACATTCCCATCTCTTCCTCTGCCACGCTAGCAGGAAGGACCTTCATTGGCTTCCGATCCAGTTTAGAATTTCGTTCAAAATACTATGTCTGGTTTTCGGAGCCTTATTGGCGGGCCCCTCGGATGCCTTAGGCTCCTTGCTAACGTGTTATATTCCCAGCAGGAACCTTCGCTCCTCCAACATGAATCTTCTGTGCATTCCTCGTATCAGGAAGGTCAGATGGGGAGGAAGGGCATTTGTTACTGTGGCTCCTCGATTGTGGAATTCTCTGCCTGCGGAGATTAAGGCGCAACCGTCGTTGTCCCTCTTTAAAAAGCCTTTAGAAACTTGGTATTTTAAAGAGGCCTATTAGTAAGCTTTCACCGGGCATAAGACAGGTATTTGGATTAGGCGCCTTGACGCCCATTGGGCTAAGTAGCGCACTATCAAACGCTTTTCATTCATTCATTCAATACCTTAAGGTACAGTTGTCACTTAACTAGGGACCCACCGATGAGCGGGGTGAGGCTGATGGAGCACAGTGCGTCCTGCTGATATGTTTGGGGAATTTTACCGCCAAATTTGCCTCCGTGAAGAAATGCATTTTGCCCTTGTGAGAGATTCACTGCTTGGCCTGGTATAGAAGGACATACAGCACACCAGCCTGCTGAAGGACTCTTTTGGCAAGAAGAAAGTTTTAGATTGCCGCCTGTACTGCAATAGTGAAGTGGGGGATATGGTATTACCTTGATATTGTATCAATCTGCGTTCTCTGGCCAGTTTTAGCATCACATCAAGATCACTATAGTTCAGTAGGTGGGCTAAGATGGGGCAGGTCGAGGCTCCTTTAGATGGCTTGGGGCCAAGAGAGAAGACACAGTGAAGGCAGCAGTTAAGTCAGTGCCAAAAATTTCACAAAGTAGGGCCTCAATGTAGTCCTCCATCTTTGAAATAGCTGTGGTTTCTGGAATGCCATTTATGCTGAGATTGTTACAAATTCTTGTTTGTCTACGCGATGTTTGACATGGTCAAGTCGCTTTGTGAGGAGATTCAATTTAGAATCAATAGTTTTCAGGCTGGATTTAATGTCCATTAATATTGAGTGAAGATCATCATCCTGCATGCTATTCTCCTCCTTTTGTGTAGTGTTGTTTTGCGGGTCTTGGGTTTGCTCAACCTGCCGAATAAGACGTCTATTTTCGAATGAGAGCTTAGACTACTTGGCGTCATGTTTCCCCATCCTGAAGCAGCCAGAGAGAGAACAGAGCCCGTCCAGCACAGACAGTACTCAATGAGCAGGGAGATCCCAAGATGGGAGATATCACATCCATCTGCCCATCCAGCACGGGATCAGTCGAAGGAGGAAGATGTTTCTGAGGCCCACCACACCCTGACACACCTACACCACGATGGGCACAAATAGACTTCGAATACAGGCCAGCATGCAGTGTAAATGGTATATATGAATCTCCAGGGTGACACAAGACACCACCAGTACACAGGCCGCTTTTCACTGCCATGACACGAACAAGTGGTACAAAACAGAGAGGGCAAAGCCCCAACAGCGCAGTTATGGCTAAGGGTGGGACCCTCCTGCAGGAGACCTCCAGGGCCGGCATCTATTCACGAATCAGCAGGGTGCTCCAACTGATGGAACTAAATACTAATTTAAAGACAATAACAGGGGCTGCCTGGTAGGTCACAGGTGTAAAGAACACTGCTAGGCCCCCAAAGGAACTGTATGTCTCTTGATGAATGACTCATGCACAGTGTGTTTATTGGTCCTGAATAGCTATCTCCTGATTCGTATCCTTTCACACACTGTCATAGGATGATCCCCACTTGGGAGCCATATGGGGTAATCAATGCGGGTGCGGGCAATCCGTGGCAATTAATTTAAGATGAAGTTTGTCTCATGTGTCCACCATGCCTCCGATTACAATTCACAAAGGGCATAGGCCAGCCCAGCATCCAAATGTCCTGGGTGGTGAGCCAGGGGATCCTCTCTGCTATATTTAGCACCTCCACTCCTAAGCGGGAAGAAAGGGAGCCACAGGAGATAATATATGTAGCCAGGCTCAGGGGGGAGGCCAACCCACAGTTCGCAGTGCACAACACTCTACTGGTATCACTTTTATCTGTGGCTTGCCGAGCTGGCAACGGCAGCCAAGCAACCCCGGCAGTCACCATGTATCCCTATGCCACACTCCAGGAGGGCCCTAGAACTGAACCACCAGCATCAAACGTCTGGATGACATGGCTAACAGTCTCTTTGTCTCCGGCAGTGCCAGGGTATCCTTGCAGCCCAGTCTGGCCAAGCTATACGATAGGGGGCCCAGTGCGCCCATTTAAGCATACAGGGTAGGCCCCAGGCATGTCTGATGCACTGTCTGTCTCTCAAGGTGCAGGTGGGCCAACAAGCCCCCCAAAAAATTATGGTTGCGGTAGAGATGGTTATTACGGTGCTGTGCCAGTGTTGGCAGTCGGGCAGCTACCCCTTTGGTAGACACATTGTGACGGAGTAATGCTCGACCGGCAGAACCCACTCAAGGTGCGGCCATCTTGATGCTCGGCAAGACCACACCCCAGCCCCATGCACTTTAAAGTATATATGACCCTGCTGGCCAACCTCCCAATAATCTTAACATAATTTCCTTGCAGACGACAACCAACTCAGCTCTTCAAAGTATATATAACCCTGCTGGACAACATCCCATAATCTTGACATCATTTCCTTGCAGACGACAACCAACTCATCCTCTCACTCACCAATGACCCCACAAGAACCATGTTCCACAGATGCATGACAAACATTGCCGACTGGATGAAGAACAACTGCCTGCAGTTGAACATAGACAAGACAGAAGTACTGACCTTTGGCAATAGCAACAACACATGGAATGACTCCTGGTGGCCATCAGACCTGGGACCCACACCCACTCCCTTTAACTACGCCAGAAACCTCGGATTCATCATTGACAACAAGCTCACCATGAATTCACAGCTCAACACCATCTCCTCCACCTACTTCCTCACTCCGCGCATGCTACATAAGATCTTCAAGTGGCTACCCCTATGCACGAGTTGCAGTGTGACACAAGCCCTCATGACCAGTTGACTGGACTACGGCAAGGCCCTCTACGTAAGAATTGCTGCACACCTCCTACAGAGACTTCAGACCATACAGAACGCCACAGCCAGACTCATCCTCAGTCTTCCCCGGTGAACTCACATCACACCTTACCTCAGGAAACTCCATTGGCTCCCTATACAGAAGAGATGCCAATTCAAGGGGCTGACCCACGCACACAAGGCTCTACACAACCAAGGACCTGCCTACATTAACCAGTGCCTGAACTTATACCAACAGTCAAGAAGACTACGCTCTGCCTCCCTTTCACTTTCCTATACTCCTCATATCTACCGAAGCAGAATTGGAGGCTGCTCGTTTTCCCACATTGCATCAAAGACCTGGAACAGCCACCCCACACACTTCCAGACCATCACCTCACTTCTGGAATTCTAAATGGCCCTCAAGACCTGGATGTTCAAATAAGGTTCAGTGACTTGCAAGCGCGTGCTTTATTAATCCTGATTGATTGATTGATCTTTTGGCATGCTAATTTCTGACCTTGCCCCTCAGTGGTAATGATTGTTAAAAGTCTTTAAGTTAAATTAGATGTTTCACTCCCAATTCCCTGCCATGTATCTGTAGTTCCAGCTTCGTGCTCCTTACATTTAAGACACATTTGCACTTTACTATCTTTGCTTCGATTGATTGCAAACGGCTATGCATATCGTCATCATCACAGCCCACCTTAACTCCTGGAATAGCTTGTATCTGGGGATAAACAAAGCCTTTCTTGCAGTGGTCAATGCAATATGAAATCAGACTGCCATATTAGTGACGTGCAGCACAATATTGTCAAGCATCTCCTATCTTGCATGCACTTCACTGATTTCCTATTCACAACAAGGTGATATTTAAATCACTGTATACTGTTCACTGTTCTTTGCATGGCACGGTACCCACCTCTATCTCTAAAACATTCTGCCAATGTACCCCTTTTAGACATCTTAGCTCTTCTGTCTCTGTCACTCTAACTGTTCCAGGTTCTGATGCAACTGTTTCAGTGGCTATGCTTTTTCTGTTTAAGCCTCACCTCTAAGACATCTTCTTCCATAAATGGTTCATTCCATGTCAAATCCCATAGGCCTAAATTTATCAAGCCTTTGCGTTGTGCTTGTGTCACACAAGGTGATGCAAGGACAATGTAAAACCTCCAGTAATATTTAAAAAGCCACTCAATTGCTGATTTGCGCCAACTTGTGTGGCCTTGCAAAGAAATGTAATGTAATACTACTGCTTGCACTGCATTACATTATATTTCAACTTGAGAGCCATTCTTTTTTTTTTTTCTTTTTTTTATTGAAAGTTCATGACAATATAATGTTCTCTATACTTAACAATACATATTGACACAGAAGTATAAATATACACAGAGAATGATGAATGCGCATAATAAAAGCTCAGATGTTAAAACATGTAAAAAAAAAAACCCACACATAAGGCCATAAATACAGTAAATATGTTAAGAGTATCAGCAATATCAACATGGGTGTTATTAAGCTATGGGCCCCCACTTTTTGCCCGCCTCCATAATGCCACGGGCGACCAGATCTTTAGTCCCATTTCCCTGGATTTCGCTCCCTTTAGAGCATATAGCTCCGACTCAATGTTATGGATCCCGAGCATCCTACACATCCACATTTGAAAGGTTGGGGCCTCAACATCCTTCCATGCAGCAGCAATTAATATTCTAAAAACAGCTGTTGATATAAAAACAAGTGCCTCAGACTCTATACTTAAACCTAATTTGGCATCACACCCGATTATTAAAAGTGTAGGGGATAGGTCTATTTTGACAGCTAGCAGCCCCTCTAAAAACTTTTCAATTTCCTTTTTGATTGGCCCTAGTTTCCCACAACTGCAAAACATATGTAGTAGATCAGCAGGCCCATTTCCACATCTAAGGCAATAGTTATTCGCGCTCTTTCCCCATTCAAACAGTTTTGCCGGTGTATAATATAAGTTAAAGAGAGTCTTAAAATGCTGTGCCCCTAAATTTGAGGATCGTAAAAACCTTTTATCCATGATAATGGCTCGATCCAGATCGATGTCGGGATCTCTCAATTTAACAACCCAGGCAGCCTCTGTCTTGAGCAAGTCATCAGGTAGCTTTTCCAAGAATAGTCCGTACATTACGCTGATGCTGCGACCACCTCCCTTCAAATAATCTAATAATATGCAATCTTTTGATATGTTTATAGTAGGTCTTTTTGATTTGATTGTATTAGTCAGCTGCATATATTTAAACTCTTGGGGGCCTTGAAGTGAGTATCGTGACTTCAAAAGATCAAGGGGCCTCAGGACATCCTTTATCATCACTTGACCTAGTGTGCTGATTCCCTGTCTTTCCCAGTGTCTCCAGGGGCCATCTCTGCTCAAGTACGGAAATAGTCCTGACTTCCAAATTAAAGTATGTTTATTAAACTTTGGGATACTCTGATTCTTCTGTACAGACGACCATACCCCCCAGATATCTTCCAATATTTTATAGCCTGATGTCTTATAAAATCGTTTATCATATTTCCTAAGCAGTACCCCGTGTGCTTCAGTCCCTAACGCCAACTGATATATAGATGGAATGCCCCGCTGGCTATGTGTCATATCATCGGGAAAGAAGAGTGTAGCCATTTCTATGAGGAGACAAGACCAATTATAGAATTTAAGATTAGGTATTCCTAGCCCGCCCTTTTCCTGGGGTAAGGACATGAATTTAATTGATCTCCTCACCTTACCGTATTGCCATACAAAATTCATAAAGATTGCCTCCATTTCCTTGATCAATATGTCATCTACTTTGAAGGGGATAAACCTAAATTTATATAGGATCTTCGGGAACATTGTCATTTTAATAACATTAACCCTACCTATAATTGATAGATGGAGGGTGTCGATTCTTTTTAGGTCCTGTTTCATCTTTTCCAGTAGTGGCAGAAAATTGTCTTTGATGATTTCCCTTGGCTTGGCATTGATTGTTATTCCTAAATATATTACAGAGTCCACATATCTGTCATCCAGTTTGACTGTGTTTCTTGAACATAATACCTGTGTTTTTGCCACATTAAGTCGGTATCCCGATAACCTCCCAAAATCAGATGTAATGCTATTATTCCCCTCATGGCACTGTCGGGATCAGTGGTGGTTATGGCTATGTCGTCCGCATATGCGAGAATTTTGGTGTCGAATCCATTGGTGACTACTGGCTTTATATTGATATTGTTCTCAATAAGGCGGATCAGGGGGTCTATGTACAGTGCAAATAGGATTGGTGAGCACGGGCACCCTTGTCTTGTGCCTCTCGTAATATTGATCTGCCTGGAGCATTCGCCCATAAGCTGGATGTTGGCAGTTGGATTAAAGTACATAGCCTTAATTGCCTGTAGGAATCTAGGACCAAATCCTTTATCAGCCATCACTTTCCAGAGAAAACTCCACCTAACACGATCGAACGCTTTTTCAGCGTCGAGGAGGATCATCGCGATCCCCCCCCCCCCCCCCGCAGCATGAATGTCGAACAGGGTTATGGCTCTTTTAATGTGGTCAGTGGTGCCCCTGCCAGGGACAAAACCATGCTGCCAGGGGGAAACGAGACTCGCGATAATCCTCCCCAACCGTGTGGCCATTATTTTGGCATATAGTTTGTTATCGCTATTTATTAGCGATATGGGCCGATAAGAGCCAGGATTTTCCTTGGGTTTCCCTTTTTTATGGAATACCACTATGTTGGTTTTGGTCCAAGATTCTGGTATGACCCCTGTATTTATAACCCCATTGAATAGATCTAACAGAAGGGGTGCTGTTTCTTCCTTTAAATGTTTATAGACCTCCAGGGGTATGGCATCAGGCCCTGCTGCCTTGCCTGCAGATAGATCCTTTAGTGCCTGAGAGAACTCGTCCATAGTAATATTCTGCTCTAAAGATTCCCTCTCACTAGACGTGAGTTTAATGCCTGTATCCTGCCAGTTTATACCTGGATCGTCTATATCCGTCTCTTCCTTATAAAGATCCTGATAAAACCTCCTGAAAACTTCCAGGATTTCAGCTGGCTTATTATAAATCCGATCGGCTTCTTTGATTTCCGTAATAGTGTTTTTTGATGTGGCTTGTCTAATCCGTAGCGCTAGGGCCCTACCTGCGTTCTCCCCTGTTTCATACATTCCGACCCTGCGAGTCTGATACTCTGCTGCAGCTTTTTTCGCCAGTTGTCGTTGAATGTCTGCCTTTATGCTATTTAATCTTTCTAGGCTCTGAGTGCCCTGAATCCCGTGGTAGACATCTCTCCTGTGTTGTTCCTCTGCCTCCGCCAGTTTAGCCAAAAGACGCTCTCTGTCTTCCTTAACTTTTTTCCACAAACGCCCAGAGAAGCTAATTGTCTCACCCCTCAGGCCAGCCTTGAAGCTATCCCAGACCATAACACGGGATGCACTATACCTGTTCGCGTCGAAGAAAGACTGGGACCAGTTTTTTATATAAGCTATATAATTGCTATCCGCTAAAAGCTTTCTGTCAAAAGTCCAGGGTCTGGTTTTCTCCCTTTGGTTATTAACTGTCATGGTTAAAACGAGGGGATTGTGATCCGATATTAGCCTAGGAAGCTTTGAGATTTCTACGTCACAGAGGCAGGTTGCTGATATTAAAAAATAATCCAGTTTTGTATGTTTATTAAATGGGTGTGAAAAGTATGTAAACCCGGGTTCATCTTTCTTTAGGCAGCCCCACACATCCCTCAAACCAAAAGATTGAATTAAGGAGGATACTGCCCTGAATACCCGGGGTTTGCGACCCATATATGAGGTGTCACCTGTGAAATCAGCTGAGATATTAAGATCGCCACACATTACTATAGGTGATGGCCAGTTAGTGAGTTCCCTCTCGATGTGCTCCATCACCCCCGGGTCATCCAGATTCGATCCATAGACTGAACATAGAGTTATACCTAGTTTCAATTCACATATTGCCCATCTACCCAGTGCATCGGCCTTTGATTTTTTAGCTCCTCCAAGACCTATCCGGCCTATAATTGCTACCCCCTTAACTGTTGAAGTCTGTGAGGAGCAGGACAGAATTTCATACCCCCTTAGATTTAGCCAGTGTTTCTTTTTCCAGGGTAAGTGAGTCTCTTGTAAACATACAATATCGGCCCTAATTAATTTTAAATATTCCTCTAATTTCTCCCTCTTTTTCCAATTATTCAATCCTCCTATATTGAGGCTAACTACCCTAATCCTTGACATACCCCTGTAGGGAACAAAGCCAACATACTAACCAATCGCAATCGCATTTTGGCCTAAATTTAACATCAATATTCATAGCTGCTTTGTGCATCTCACTCCTGTTAGTAAAGACATTTATTTCATGAACTTTCTTTTCTCTTTTTTCCCCTTCCCCTTTGCGCCACCCCCCCCCTCACTCCGAGCCCCCCCCTCAACCCCCCTGACCCCCCTGACCCCAACCCACTCCCCGGTGAAGCGCGCAGACTAGTCTGTGCGTGTGATGGGTGCAGCACATCAGTGAACAATACAGAATCTACTTGTTAAACCTCATCCTCGCCCTCATATATGACCATAAACCACCAATGGTGACACCCTTAAATTTAATGAAACTTAAACTTAAACTAAACTTAAACTTAGACTTTAGGCTTGAGGCTTGAGTCGGAATAGGTAATCAGACCTTACTCTCTGTTAGGCTATATAGGTTAAGTAAAATACTATACTGAGTCCAAAAATTCCCGAGCTTTAATTTCCGATGAAAAGTACAGGGTCTTGCCTAAGTGAATTACTTTTAGCTGGGCAGGATTGATAAGATAGACCTGCACTCTTTTATCTTGAAAGGGCTTAATTAACTGTCTTAGTCTCCAGCGGCGCTCAACGGTGGAGTGACAAAAGTCCGGTCTTACGAAGAAGGAGCCTCCTTCGAAGGTTCTTTTGGCATCTGGCCTTGCTTTCTCTGCGATGGACTGGCGGAGAAGAAAATTGCCTATATAGATTAGGATAGCTCTGGGCTTATCGCCTTCTCTGGCATTTTGTCTCATTTTGAAAGGTGTCCTATGTGCCCTCTGAATTTCAACGGTCCAATTCCAGCCCGCAATATCTGGAAAAGCTTTCTCGAAAGTTTTGGCTATAAATGTTTTAACATCCTGACCCTCAGCCCCTTCAGGAATACCAAGGACCCTTAGATTATTCCTTCTTTGCCTGTTTTCCAGGTCCTCCAGCTTCCATTGGACATCAATTGCTTGCGCTCCAAGAGACTCCATTTTATTCGTGGCCGCAGCAACCTCTGCTTCGGTGGCAACTACCCTTTCTTCTAAATTTGAGACCCTGTCTCCGACATTCTCACAGGCTTTCGAAAGCTTCCTAACCACTGTTTTCATCTTCCTCATCGCTGCTTGGGACTTAAGGCTGTCTGATAGAGTCTCTTCCCTATGTGCTGTTATCCCCTGGTGGATTGACTCCATCATTGTCATCATTGACATCATTGACAGCTGTGTAGTCTCATGAAACTGTGCTTGATCAGTGCCCGTGTTTGAATTCCCTTGTAGGGATGTTGTTGGAGAGTGATCCCAAGTTAGTTCTGGTTGACCCCTTTGAGGAGGCATATTTTTGATAGTAGTAGGAGGAACCCTTGCCTCACTGTCGCTCTCAGTTTCTGGATTACTGCAGTCAATATCAGAGCTGTGGGGCTCCTCATCCTCTGACCAGTTGGCCTCCTCTGTCACTGAGAAGAAACATTCACTGGGGGTCTTCTCCTTTTCCCTTTCGCCATGTATGGACCCGGAACAGTTAGTATTTGCATTAGTATTTGCATTTGCATTTGTCGTTGAGCCACTAGGTTGATCCGGGGCCATAGTAGACATGAAAGCCTCCTTCAATACTTCGTAACTTGTTGGACCTCCTTGAATATCACTGCTGTCGGTTGATAGGGGGATAGAATTGGGCTCTAACATCCCTTCAGTTGATGAGTCTATAGCAACCTTAGATATTATAGGGGTTGTAGTCACACCGACCTTATTACCAGCCAACACATCATCCCCCACAGAAATACCAGCTCGAGGCCCCGGTTGCGCCATCGAATCCTGACCCCCGCACAAGACATCGGCCATGTCTCCGACCTCCTGACATGGCTGAAGCAGTTGTATTTGCGGTATTTGCGGTTGAGACTGTTGAAGCTGTGAGGCTGGTTGAGTTACAGGTTCAGGCTCAGGCTCTGAGTTTGGTGCAGGTTCAGACTCTTCAGCTTCAGTGGTAACCTGTAATGTTGCCTCCGGTAATGCCGCCAGAAGTGCCACCGGGGCCGCTGCAGTGACTGGTTCCATCTCTTTCAGTTTTTTTTTCTTTCATTGCGATTCAGCATATCAACCACACTAATAGTCGCGGTGGCTGTGGCTTGTCGGGTTCTAGTAGAGGGGGGACGCATCTCCTTAGGGGTATTCTGCCCTGAGGATGATTGCTGCTGCTGCTTCGCCCGCCCAGACTCCGCTTCCAGTGTCACCCCCTCAGTCCCGGCGTTCATTACAGACACAGTGCTCGTCACGCCGTCCACAACATTGCCTGCCACACCAGAAGCATCAGTCACGCCTTTCTTTCTTGAGAGTGGCTTACCTCCGGTGTTCGGTTTGGGAGCCATCGGTAGCGCCGATACTGAGCGTTGAAAAATCTGCTGCCTCACCCTGATCAGTCCCCAGTAGGCGCGGGTCTTCCAGCCTCCTAGCTCCGGTCTGTCAGATCTGCAGCCTCCACCTCCGCCTCCACTCCGCTCGCCAGCTCTCTCCAATCCTGTGGAGCTCCGCCCCCTAACTCCGCGAACTCTGCCGGGCCTTCCAGACGGCCCAATTCTTAGCAGGAGCGAAGCAGCAACCCTTCGCAAACCGGTGGGGAGCACCTTATGCCGAGGATCGAACAGAAACAACATCCAGGTGATTAAGCCGCAGAGCCGCTATACCGCTAAGCTGCTTGTATCTAGGCGTCTCTTTGCATGCAGTCACTCCCGTCCACCTCGTCCCCCTCACTGGACACACTGAATAAACGGTAAATTCATGGCGTCTTCTTCAGGATACCGGGGTGTGAAAGAAACCGGAGTGTCGAGGTCACATCATACTATGTGCTCACTGCTGATGCTGCCGCTCAGCCGCTCAGCCGCTCCTCACGGCCGCCATCTTGCTTACAACAGAGTATTTCCCCTCAACTTGAGAGCCATTCAATGGGACAAGCAAGGGCATTCCCATGCGTCCACCCATGGGTTTTGGTGCATTCCCAGATTTACTATAGCTTGCAAACCTGGACATTCGTCAAAATGTTACACCTTCCCCAGTGAGGCGTAACAAGGAAAAATAAATGTTTTCCTCCTTGTTATTTCCTCTTTCCATCTGTGCTGAGAGGAAAATGACTCCAAGGATTACTTTTGTGCAGGAAGGTGTCCCTTCCTGTGGGCAAAAAATCCTTCCGGTAACGCAGACACACTTGCATCATGGTGCAAGGGTGCCTGCACCTTTACACTAGCACAAACTGTGCCAGCGCAAAGAAAGAGCAGGAATGTGCCATATCATTATACACATGGAGCATTTCTGCTCTGTCCCTTTTAAGCAACGCAGCACAATAACTTTGCTTGCTGACCTGCATTGCTTTAAATATTGGAAAATATTCTCCATAATGTTCAGAAAAGCCCTAAAAATATGGTTGCATTCTGAATCTCTCGTTCTCTTTTAAGTTTGCTATTTCTTGATTAGTCTTTAACTTAGGTCAGCACCAAGTGGCCTGTGGGTGTTAGAGTGCTCTGCATTACCCATTCTAAATCTAAAGTCCATGGATGTTACAGGGGATCACCCACCTCAACGGCCATGGAATCTCTCTTTAAGGCAGACTTAAAGAGACTTGCACTGCTATGCCTTCCTCCATATTTACAAAGCCATGGAAAGCCATGCAGGATGGCTGTACTTGCTCATGTGGATATGGATAAGCCCTGTGTGCCACCAGTACATCACAAAAAGTGACTTTTCTTCAGCATACATGGCTTGTAAATAAGTCCAGATACCTAATAGTACCTTCTCATTCAAAGCAATGTTTATATTGCATGGCTTTTCAAGAGGCCCCATTGCCCATTGCCTAAGAGTAAGCACCGGTCCCCTGGTCTGCTTCCTAACCTGTGTCAGGACTCTTCAACTTCTACTGTTTACCTCTTCATTCATCTTCAAACAGGGCCCTCTGGGCTACACTGCATCTTGTGTTGCTTCCACTGTGGCACCACAGTAAGGGGGCGAGGCTCACCTCACAGGCGTAGAGCCGAAATTCCAGGGTTAACAATGTACGGAGTCAAGAGTATTGACACTCGTAGGAGGAAGAAAAGAGGAAGTGGTACCAGATACAAGCCATGGCTGTGCGTTACTTAGTTTTGAAAGGTTTCTTTATTTAAACAGTACACCTTGAAAAGTTCAATTATTGTGCTATAAACTTTGACGTTTGCATGTTGCAACACATACTGTATTTATTGTCAAGGCATTTGTTATAATAAGACCAGGTGCCACTGCACCTCCTGCACAATTGAAATCATGGACCCTAATGCCTGCTAGATAACTGCATTTTGTCTGTTTTAAGAATGAGCAGTTGGTATTCTTTATATTATATAACAACAAAAATACAGGAGGTTGTTTCAATATCTTTGGACAACTTAAACCCCCTTTACCAATTCTTAAGCTAACATACCAGGCTCAAAGAAAGCTTAATTAGACAAAGCATTTTTTTAGACCTTTATATTATATGACAACAAAAATGCAGGAGGCTGTTTAAATTTCTTTGGAGAACTCAAACCCCTTTTAGCAATTATTAAGCCAAATTACCCAGCATTAAAAGTAAACAAATAAATATGAAAGCATTTTGCATTCACCATGAGATGAACATCAATATTCTCGCTATTAGGAAAGAACTCCTGATTCAGTTTACAGTGTATCGCTCAATTACCACATTACTCATTCATTTGGCCAATGGAAAATACATCAAACGATATAACATGTTTTTGGTGCAAGAACAATACAATCTGCATAGAAAAAGCAAGTCTTATCACCTACCTGCTTACTAAGATAAACCATTTGTGTTAAAAAAAAGTGAAGAACTCACAACAAAGAAGTATTCCAAAATATTAGATACCTTCAGAAAAAAGAACAGCAGCACAAATCCCAGTCGCCAAACACAGTTGCTCAAAAAGAGGTTTGAAGCAATGCATCAACAATGCCCAGCAGCTAAAATTTTCTAATTCACTGCTCTTGAAACTATACAGCCTCCCTTTGCGGCCAGCAGAAGGAACAGGCTGCAATCACAAAACTCGAAGAGTACTTTTAGAACAGGCACGTGACTATATTTACAATTCAAAACTCTGTGGCATTTGTCTTGTGCTGTAATGTTATTCAGAAGCTGTCCCAATGGATAAACGAGATTAAAACATGCTCATGTAAAGCACTGCAGTCACTTATTTCTGGTTAATGCTACATAATGCGCCAGATGACACAGAAAAAAACCTATTATATTAGCGACAAACACATGACACAGTAAAAAAATGCCATTTTATTAGTGGAACAATATTGTTAGATTTGGGGGTCTCTAGTTGGCAAAAGTAGGTACTTGTGACAAATGGGGACCCTTGCCTCTAGTCAGGGTAAGGGGGTACACTCCTAAAATAACCCCTGCTCACCCTCTTGGTAGCTTGGCACGAGCAGACAGGCTTATCTCAGAAGCACTGTGTAAAGCATTTTTAACCACATACAGTAACCCAATGACAACACTACAAATGGACACCACACAAGGTTTATATAAAAAATAAGTATTCTTTATATAGACTTAACACAAGACCATTAAACGACAAACATCCACAATACTATACTTAAAAATGGTAGTTTTAACTTAGTTCAGTTCAGTTCTTAAGATGCGACACTTTGCGTCAATGTACCTTACGATGCGTTGCGCTTCCACAACAAGTAATGTTGCAGCGATGGAAATGCGGCAAAATTTTGGTGCAAAGAAATAAAGACGTGAAGATCTTCCAGATGCGGCATGCTTCTCCGAGGATGTGAGGAGTCTCGGTTCGATGCGTCAGCTGCAGCGGCGACACCCTTGTTCAGCGACGCGACGGCAACAGCCTTGGTTGTGGCACTCTTCTCCAACGTTGCGAAAAGCTTCAGCACAATGCGGCAACTACAGCGCCGACTTTCAAGATGCGACGGCAGCAGCTCCGACAGCGGCAAGCTTCTCCGGGGATGCAAGGCGCTTTTCTCGATGCAGTGCAATATGACAGCTACAGCGCCGACATCCACGATGCGACGGCAGCAACTGCGACAGCTACACGCTTCTCCTTCGGTGCGAGACTTTTCTCCTGATACTGTGCAATACGACAGCTACAGCGCCGACATTCACGATGCGACGGCAGCAGCAGCGTCGGCGACGCGCTTCCTCTTCGTTGTGAGACACTTCTCTCGATGCGGTGCAATACGACAGCTATAGCGGCGACCCCCTCCTTCGGAGTTGCGATGGCAGCAGCAGCGATGGCGACACGCTTCTTCTTCGTTGAGTCGCGCTTCCAGCTCCTTGCGACACTCAGTCCCTCAGAAGGCCCAAAACAGCAGCATGCACTTCCAAAGAACTCTGGGGAGCTGGGGTTTGAAGTCTCTTTTCCCTGAGACTTCAGCAGGAGGCAAGCTCTATTCCAAGCCCTTGGAGATCCTTCACAAGTTGAAAATAAAGCACACAAAGTTCTTTCTCATTTCTTTGGCAGTGAGGTAACCACTGCAGGCCAATCCCCCAAGTAGCCCTTCAGCTTAGGGATAGTCCCATCTCAGTTTCTTCAGGTTCCTCTCCTCAGCAAAGGTTTCTTCTTGTAGTCCAAAAGTGATCTGAATTTCTAGGGATCAGGGTCCCAATATTTATACCCCAAAATCCTTTGTTCTCTGAGAGGAGAGGGGCCTTTGCCCAGTCCAAACCAGTTCTGGAGCTCTTTGTTTACATGACTCCTTCTTTCCTTTCACAGTGCAGGGCAGAAACATCAGACGCCCCACAGGAGGGGTCGAGCCAGCATTGTGGAGGGAAAGCACAGCCTTGGAGCACTTTGTTGACAGGATTCCTTCTCTTCTTTCACTGTGCAGGGCAGAGACATCAGCCGCACCCCAGGAGGTGGAGGCAGCATTGTGGAAGGCAGGCACAGCCCTATTCAGGTCCCAGGTGCTACTCCTCCCACCCATCTAGATGCAGATCTCTCTATTCACCACTGGGCTGACTCATTCTGTCTCCTGGAATACCCCAGCCCTGTTAGTCACAGACTCCAGACAAGGAATACACAACCTAGCAAAGGCAGGCTCGAAAGGTTAGGCAAGAAATACCTACTTTCTAAAAGTGGTATTTTCAAACACAGAATGTTAAAATCAACTTCACTCAAATATGTATTTTATCATTCTGAGTCCAGGCATACTAAACTCGAATTTCTACCATGTTCCCTTAGTCAGTTAAGATTATAAGAATGTAATAATCTAACTGCACATTCTGGCCTATGGAGAACAGTTAGCCTTGCAATAGTGAATAACGAAAATGGCTGTAATTTACAATTAGGACATGGCACACACACCAGGGCATGTCCTACCTTATACTTACAATGCACTCTGCCCTTGGGCCTACCATAGGGGTGTCTGATATGAAGAAAAGGGAAGGGTTAGGGACTGGCAAGTGGGTGCACTTACCAAGTCAGCATGACAGTACCAGACTGCACGCAGGCCCTGCAATGGCAGACCTCATTCACACTTTACAAGGTTGCTTCTGTGGGTGGCAGAACCAGTGCTGCAAGCCCACCTGCAGCATTTAGTTTACAAGCCCTGGGCCCGCCTGGTGCACCGTACTATGGTCTGACAGGTAAATCAAACCAGCCAATCATGGAACCACTGATTAATACATTAATTTACAATAGGGAGCACTTGCACTGTGGCACTGGACAGCAGTGACACAATGCCCAAAGCATCTAACACCAGCAAAAACACATGAGGCACCAGCAAAATTGGAAGGGAGACCCACACCAATGGTGCCAGGTCTAACAAATATTATGTACAATGTGAAAGTTTGTTAAAAGTTACACCTACTAAAGCAGGTTTAAACAAACATGGTTTAAATGTTTGCAGGCAGGGCAGGGGAAGATACTTTTTTTTTTCAAATTTGTTTATTGGCATTTGAATAAAGAGACATTGTATACATTCAGACATATTATATCCAATGCAACATAAGCAAAGCAAATACATTTTTCAATTAAACGACTTAAAACACAACATAGTGAGCAAGTCAGGGTAAACATCAAATTAAGTATCCATACATATGATTGGCCACAGGTTAGTACCTAGGGGATATCCTTAAAAATGTACAGTAATAAGCATCTATAGGTGAGGCAGCCACTCAGAGATGGTACCAAAGAGTAGTCAGGGACAATGTTCAGCGGTATGTTTTTTGTAGTACAGGGTGGTCATATGGAGGTAGTGTTCACTACACACTTAGTTCGACCTACAAGTAGGTGATCCAAAGATTCTAAAGCAGGATGGGTCACTTCCCTGAACAGAACATAGATAAGTTAGGGAACTTCAAGCTTCATCCTCTGTGTTGTCAGTGTGAGGGGATTGTACCCACGACCTGGACCATTGTAGAAAGGGTTCCCATATATCTTTAGGTCGGGAGGCCGTGGGCATCAACTCCCAGAATGTCCCCAGTTGTGTATGGCCATAACACACATCCTCTAGCCTGCCCCATTTCATAGCAACTTGTCTCCTGGCATATAAGAGCAGAAGAGCATGTAGTTTTCGCCTCTGTGGTATAGTGTTCTGCACCAGTCCCAGCAGACCCAGATGTGGCACCCTTTCGTCATTGCTGCCTATGATTTGATTAATTACAAGGAAGACATCCGACCAGAACCCATCGAGCTCCAGGCAGCTCCACGCCATATGGAGAAATGCAGCCGGCTCAAACCCGCATCTCAAACACCTAGCGTCCTCTCTCAGTTTCATGAGGTGCAAACCCATGGGTGTCCTATAATATCTGTGGAGGAATTTAACATGAATAAGACGCAATTTGTAATTGGGGGAGAGGTCTAATAGTTGCCTGCAGCAGAACGTCCACTGGCTCTCATCTAGCGGGGGATCTAAGTCCGCATTCCAAAGTTCTAGGGATCTCGGCGTGATTATCGGGGTCTGGTCCTGCATGGTCGTATATAGTCTGGTCACTAGCTTTCTCGGCGAGGCTTTAGCAAGCAATGTCTGCAGGGCCTGAAGCGTGGGGGGAGCCTCTGGGAAATCATCACCAAGAGATTGGCACGCCGATCGGAGCTTGTGGTATGTAAATTTCTCTTTTCCATTTACTCCTGATGGAGGAGGGCGAAAAGAGCCATCCGGGTATAGGTCAGCTAAGGTCCGTAGCTGGAAACCATCAAGTGTAGGGACCCCTCCTCCCACTTCCAAACAAGCTAACATTGGATTTTGGCGAAGCTGTACTGCAGGAGCGTAGAGGAGCGGGAGGCGTGCATGTTTCTGGAGCGCTCCCCATGCCCATCTCAGCGTGTTCGCAGTGTCTATATCTTCCCCAGGTAGGGGTGCTGCCATGTAAACCGCCACCGCTAGGGGCAGCGGCGCCACTGTGTCCAACTCCACCGCCACATGCGGTTGATAGGGATTCTGGTAGATCAAAAAATGCAAGAATTGTGCTTGTCCACACAGGGCATAGAGCTGCATATCCGGCGCCCCAAGTCCGCCCTGCGCAGCGGCAACGTCAGGAGTTCATATGAAACACATGCCTGGCCTCCCGCCCATATTAGAGAGAGTAAGTGAGTACGGAGACATCTAAAGAAATGTTGTGTGAGTGGAATCGGTATGTTTACAAAAAATATAAACATTTTGGGAGGATGACCATCTTTGCCAGCGCGACCTTACCAGCAATCGACAAGGGAAGCTTAGACCATATCGCCACCCTACATTCGAGCCAGGCAATAGCTCTCCCAAAGTTCATGGACCAAATGCCCTGCAGGTTGCGACTTAACCACACACCTAAATATTTGAGATTGTTTGCTTCCCAACGTAGTGGGTATTCCAACGCTACCTCCGGTGTTCCATCTGTGAGCGGGAAGATGACCGACTTCCGCCAGTTTATTGAAATTACCGATAGCCCCCCAAACTTGATAAACTCGCGCAGCACTGGATATAAATTTTCTGAAGGGTTCAGAATGTACAGTGTGACGTCGTCAGCGTACATTGAAATCAGCAAGCTACGGGAACTGAAGCCTATGCCTCTGGCCATGTGATGTTGGCTAACGCGGGCAGCAAGAGGCTCCATGGGATAGCAAATAGGAGTGGTGACAGCGGACAGCCCTGTCTGGTGCCACGCAAGATCGGAAATGTGTCAGAGATTAGTCCGTTAATCTGTACACAGGCTAGTGGGGCGGTGTGTAGCAGTTTGATGCGCTTAATAAATAAAGGACTAAATCCCATTTGCGTCAGAATTCGGAACAGATAGGGCCATTCCAGGGAATCGAATGCCTTCGTGGCATCTAGGAATATAGAAGCGGCCTTTACAGAGGGGTGTAAATAGTGCAAGACTGAAAATATTGTTCTCAAGTTGTGAGACGTCGATCTTCCAGGTATAAACCCAGACTGGTCTGGGAGGGCCACAATCGGGAGGAGCGGTTGGAGGCGGTTAGCCAGCAATTTTGCATAAATTTTGGCGTCCACGTTTATGAGCGACAAAGGACGGTACGAGTCCAGCTCCGCCTCTTCCTTGTCTGGTTTGAGCAGTGCCATGATCAGCGCCTCTCGCATGGAAGTCGGGAAAATTTCCATTTCCAGTGCTTCCTCATATACTGCGTGGAGGCGTGGAGCTAGTTCGTCGGCGTACAGCTTATAGAATGCGTTAGTTAGACCGTCGGGTCCTGGGGCTTTATTAAGGGGGAGACTTTTTATGACTAATTTGATATCTTCAATAGTATACGAGAGGTCCATGTATTTACGATGAGTGGCACTGAACCACACCAGTGCAATCGAAACAAGGAATTCGTGTATACCATCTGCGCATTCTGTATGTGTGGCCGTGTATAAGTGTGAGTAAAAAGCTCCTGACCTATCACAGTACCCCCCTCCAATGTATTAATTGTGTGTATGTAAGGTGATGGGGCTGATTTTCGGATCATGGTTGCCAGTGTCCGTCCCGGTCGGTCTCCTT
The DNA here is from genome assembly GCF_964261635.1 of Lissotriton helveticus. Classification (NCBI taxonomy): domain Eukaryota; kingdom Metazoa; phylum Chordata; class Amphibia; order Caudata; family Salamandridae; genus Lissotriton; species Lissotriton helveticus. Next base: position 658,613,036 of record NC_136072.1, read on the forward strand.
CTCCGTACCGTCTAGCCTCAGCGTGTTTTCCCAAAAATGTTAGTTCTCGTTGGGCTTCCTCTGCAAAGTCTAGTAGCTTCGCCTTCAAGTCTACCGCTACTTGGGGACTATCCTCGGTGCAGAATTTCACCTCTAGGGTCCTGATCTGCATCTCGATGTCCGTCAAGGTGCCCCTTATTGCCTTTAAAACCCCAGCCTGTCGTGAAATACATTTACCACTGATTACCACCTTGAATGCTTCCCATAAGCTCGCCACTGTAGACCCCAACCAGTGTTTACAGCAAAGTAATCAGAGATATCAGATCTGATGCTCTCCTTAGATGCTTCGTCCAAAAGGACATGTTGCGGGAGTCTCCACGTGAACGCCCTAGGCGGTAGATCAGGGACGGCTATGGTTAATAAACAGGGGGCATGGTCTGATAGGGAGCGAGCCAGGTGTCGGATCTCAACCGTCCAGGCGGCGACATCCTAAGATACAAGCCAGTAATCAAGTCTAGACCACGCTGCATGATACGAGGAAATGCACATCCCCTCCCGCATATTTGGGTGGCGGAGCCTCCAGATGTCCAGATGTCAACCAAGCGCCCTTCTTCTATGAGGTGTGAAGGGCCTGTGTCGTGGCGGGGTGCAGGGGTCTGGACGCGCCCTTCCTATCTAATGTGTCCTGTAACACTATGTTAAAGTCTCCACCCCAAATAATGGTCGTGCAATCTATCGAAGCAAGTCTAGTCCAGATCTCTCTAAAAAAAAACAGGGGAGTCAACATTCGGTCCATATAGGGCCACCAGGACAACCGGAGTCCCTCCTAGAAACCTTGTAGTATTATAAACCTGCCTTCAGAGTCAATATCAACTGCACACTCTCTCCAAGCAAGGCCTCGGCGCAGGAGTATAGCTACTCCCCTCGCATAGTTAGAATATATTGCAGAGTGTACATCTGACCACCTATTGTGCTTCAGATGCGGTGATGGCTTGGTGTTGAGATGTGTTTCTTGTAAGAAGCATATGTCAATGTGATGTTTCACCAAATAAGCGTGTACGATGCGCGCCTTTCGTCCATCATTCATTTCCCGTACATTCCAAGTAAGGATTTTACACAGATTGACATCAGTCCCTATCGGTGTGTTCAGGTCTTCTCATGGTAGCACCCCACCTTCATGCACATATCCCCCCCACAGACCTGCGGTATGGTGAAAGACCCTGACAGCTCAAACATACTAACAGCCCTCTTATCCTCTACCTCCCCAGTTGTCTCTGGAATGCCCGTGATTCGGACGTTACTGCGTCGGGAACGCACTTCCAGGTCATTTGACTATGCGCGTATAACCTCCAACACTTTTTCCATATTCAGAAGTTGTGTTTTAGTTTCTTGTTGGAACTCGAGTTGTTCGGTTTGCCGGTTCTCAAGACAGTCTAGCCGTGTTTCATGGGTGGTGACTTGAGTTTTAACGGAGTCCAGTTGAGACGTCAGGGTATCTAACTTCGCATCGATGTTCCGCAAACTATTGCGCATTTCCAGCATCAGCGATTTGAGATCTTCGCCCTGGTTTCCTCCAATCTCCTCACCCCCCGCGGCCCCCAGAGCCTCCTGCTCTTGGTCCGTCGGTTTAACAGGGCGCTTATTCTCGAACAAGATTTTAGATTGGCGGGTGTCAGCTTTGCCCATGGTCCTCCCTCGGGCCGATACGGCTCCCCGGTGTACTGCAGGGTCTGATAGTGTAGTTATGGGGCGGTCGAATCCTTGGTATGTCAAGCTGCCAGGGTCAGATTCGCCTCGTATGCAGTCAGATACAGCCAGATGCCGTCTCTTGGTAGTGGGTTTTGTCGCGAAGTCAGTGATCCTATCCTGGTCAGAGGATGACCCAGAGCGCCAACATTCACCTTCCTCAATGGATAGTAGCCAGCAGCGGCAGTGTTCGGAGATGTCAGGCAGTCAGCACATCCCATCCGGCCTGGGCCGCCTCGCGGCACAAAGACCCGTGCCCTCCGGACAGGTGTATAACTTGGGGCACCCTCGCGGCGAATTTTGGGAGGAGGCCACACCAAGGATCGGGCCAAGGGTTGGGGTCAGCGTCTTTCAGCCCCTACGTGCCTATGGGCATTTTACGCAGGAGCTCCGAGCACCCCCGCTTGCGGCTAGCGTCCTCTCCGCCCAACTCCCGGTCCCAGGCACCTCACCTCAGCTCTCCATGGGCAATGGCTCTGCACAGATTCTCGGGGCAGCACGGGCCCGCAGCATACCCGGGGTTAACAGATGATGACCCGGTCAGAAAAGATACCTGAATACAGCATGCCTTGCAAAACAGTGCATGTGCTGCCCAGGCTCAAACTAAAAACCCGAACAGAAGTGAAGAGGAGGTACAGTCATGCCTTCAGCAGGCCCGGTCCATAGTAGAGTGGATGTTTGGCGTACTCAAATCCCACTTCAGGAGTCTAGCTATGTCTGGAGGCTTCTTTTTCTAACATTTGTGTGGATCTCATTTTTGAGTTATGTGCCCAATATTGGTCAATCTCTTACACTCCTCTGTGTTAGGCCTAATGTTGCTCGCCCACACTACCACTAATAGAGCACTTTGGGTTTTACATTGAGCACTGTGCAGTTTTGGAGAATCCCTGCACTCTGTTTAACCAGCTAATGGCATACCACATACTGAGCCAGTTTCCCACACCAGTGAGCCACCTTGGCATACCTCCCATGGGTATTCACGCATTAATGAGGCCTGCCATGGCTTGCACAGCTTAGTTAACCTATGAATGTGACAAAAAACATATTGCTGGTCTTGAGCAGCATTTCCTATATAAATGGTATGGCTCCTGGATGTCCGCTATGGCTACACTGTGCTTTGCAGTGACTTGTCTAACTCCATACCTCAGAATGCATAGCAAATCTCAATGCTGGCTTATGGCCTCATGGAAGTGTTTTTGAGGGTAAACACCCAAAACATTGAATTTGAAATATCGACTGGCCAGAATATCGAATAAAAAATATAGAGAGGCTAGAATATCAAATTACCAAAATATAGTTGGACAGAATATCGAAATTGAGGTTTAAAACATCGATTTCCATAATATCGAATTTAAAATATCGTTTTCCATAATACTGATTTTTTATTTTAGTGTTATGTATGCTAGTATATGTGTTAAAATCATATATCATTTTTGTAATGTATGTTTAATTTTTTTAAACTAATGAATGTTATGTTATTTAATTTTTGCGTGATTTGATTCTGTAGCGGGTTGTGGGTTTATAGGGAAATAGGGTGGGAAGTCTTTCAATTATGGTAAATAAAAAATTTATTTTTATGAATTAATAATTATTTTTAATTTAATTTTGCATTTTAGTTCTGTAGCGGGTTGAGGGTTTATAGGGTAATAGGTTGAGAAGTAATTTAATTGTAATTAAGTAAATATTAATGTATTGGTATTGATAATTAATGTATTGAAAATGTATTATTAATTAGTACTTAATTTTTATTAATTTGTAATTATTTTTTATTAATTTGTAATTAATTTTTATTAACTGATTAATTGATAAATATGTTAATTGTATTAATGTATTATTTGGAGTGGGTTGTGGGTTGTGGGGAATAGAGTGTGAAGTAATGTAATTGTAATTAAGTAATTATTTAAATTATTTTTGTGTATTGATAAATAATTTATTGTTAATTAATAATTGGTAATTTTTTATTACGTATTACAGTTTTGGTATTGAAAATTAATTACTTAATAAATATTTATTGAAAGGTAATTATTTTGTAATAAAACATATTTATTGGTATTTATAATTAATTAATTATTACATATTTTTTGATTGGTAATTAATTTAAAATATTTTTTTATTGGTATTGATAATTAATGTATTCTTATTTAAATATGAATTCATTACTTTTCCCAATGTTGCACTCTCTGGAGTGGGAATAGTAATTTTTACCCCTAGGCTATCCAACGGTTTCCCTACTGTTAGACTCTTTGGAGTGGGAATAGTAATTTTTACCCCTATGCTATCCAACGCTTTCCCTACTGTTGCACTAATTGGAGTGGGAATAGTAATTTTTACCCCAACGCTATCCAACGCTTTCCTTACTGTTGCACTCTATGGAGTGGGAATAGTAAGTTTTACCCGCCCGCTATCCAACCTTTTCCCTACTGTTGCACTCTCTGGAGTGGGAATAGTAATTTTTACCCCTACGCTATCCAACGCTTTCCCTACTGTTGCACTCACAGGAGTGGGAATAGTAATTTTTACCCTCCCACTATCCAACAAATTCTTTACTTTTGCAATTGTTGGAGCATGAATATTAATTGTATTCTCTTAGCTAAGTAATGTTTTTAATTTTGTTATATTTAATGTAGTGTACATTATTAATTAACATAAAAAGTATTACTTAAATTATTGAAATTATTATATATTATTTATTTTTATATTTAGGTAATAGGTTTATTTATATATATATATATATATATATATATATATATATATATATATATATATATATATATATATATATATATATATGTAATTATATTTGTAATAGTCTTCTAAATATTTCATAATTAAGATTAATATTTATTATATAATATTATTAAGTAAATATATATGTTAAAAATATTTAACATTACATTTATTATTTTTACATTTTAAGCTTTTTTACATTATTTTAACTATGTTTTATTTAATTGTGTTTATTATTTAATTACTTTTATATTTTTTTATACATTTAAAAAATCGATATTTTAGTTAACTGTATTTTAACATTCTATGGGCCAGATGTAGGTAAATCTCATTTACCGATTCATAAATACCGAATTTTACCGATTCGGTATTTCTGAATCGGTAAATGAGATGTAGGTAAAAAATCGGTATTTTTTACCGAATCGGTAAGATTCGGTATTTACCGATTCGGTTAATACCGAATCGGTATTTGCTATTGAATCCTATGGGCCTTGAAGCCCATAGGATTCAATAGCAAATATTGATTCGGTATTTACCTAATCGGTAAAAATACCGAATTACTAAGGGGGACAGGGTGTCACTTTGACACCCTGTTGCACCCCTGTAACTGGTGTTTGCGCCATGTGGCACACATACATGCCCTTAGGGCATGTCTGTGTGCCACATGGCACAGGTGTACATGCACAGATGTGCATGTACACAAGAATTTGTAATTTACCATGCAATTGTATTGCATGGTAAATACCGAATTCTAAAGGCCCTGTAGCACTGTTAGAAGTGCTACCTACATCACGAAATACATTTTCGGTATTTTTACAGAATGGTAAATTTACGGAATCGGTAAAATTTACAGAATCGGTAAAGTTACCGATTCGGTAATTTTACCGATTCGGTAAAATTACCGAAAATGTCCGTTATTTGTGCCCCTACATCTCCATAGCCCTTTACCGGTCGGAAACAGCCGAAAATCGGTATTTTCGGACGATTCCGACCGGTAAAGGGCTACCTACATCTGGCCCTAGGTTTTGTACTCGATATTTTAGTACTTACCTGTTTGTAAAGAGGCATTCTATATTTTGTCCCTCAATATTTTTAAGTCGATATTTTGGGCAGTCTATATTTTGTACCTCGATATTTAGTCACTGAACCCTTTTTGAGGCCAGAGCCACTGCAGCTGTCCTTACATTTTAGACTCCCATTCTACATGCCTCTTGTATGAGAGGCCCAGTGTATGCCAAAGGGGAGCCCACTCACATGGTATTGTATCCAAGGATATGCCAGCTTGAATCTGACACATCTCAACATATTCCATATACGTTTTATTGTTCAATTTCCCAATAAAAACATATGAAGACATGGAACATGTCTGAACAATACTGGTACTCTGCAGCACTGAAAGGTTCAAAACTCACCTAACATAAGGAACAAGTATGCATAATGTGTATTGAATGTAGCATACTCATTTCCTGGTGTCAAAATCAAAAGGGCATGGGTATTGCTATACCTTGCTGAGTATGGTATGTGAGTTTTGCAGGTGCAGAGGCTCATCAATGTCTGCTAGCATAGAAAAATATAGTAGTGATGTGGTTGAAGAACTGGTTTAGCAAATCGGCCAATAGGTGCATGTTTTGACTCATCATGTATATGTACAATTCAGCCACCCTTACCAATGTGTAACATTCAGGCATGTCAATATTGTAATTTGATTACTTATAACTTGAAGATTTTCACTGCCACTAGCGATGTATATGTACTGTGCTTCTGTTGCATATAATACATGTGTTTTAAGTTAACTGATGGTCTTTATATGTTATATCTTGCAGGTAAACCACCAGCATACACAGTTGATGAGGTGGATGGTTTAAAGGGCCCAACTTCACGAGTGAAGGCCTTCCTCAATGCTAATTGTGTAGTGCAAAGAGTGTGTGCGATGTCAGATGCTGTGTGATATTTCCAGATTGACTGTGCATGTCTATCACAAATACACTTTTGTATAGTGATGAATAGGTCAGGATATGTGGATGTTATTTGTTGCATGTCTATCAGCCTCTCACTAATGCCAAGGAGAATACATTGCCAATCTGGCATCTGCCACATGATAGAGGCTTGATAGACAAGTCATGATCACAGTGGCAGAATATGTGAAAATATGCGGTAGTGGATGCACATCTGAAAATGGTAGTGGATGTGAATAATTCTGAATGCATGTCAGTTACACATACTATGATATTGGAAGCATGTAACAAGCAGTGGCATGATCTACCATGGACTTACAACAGTTCAGATAGGAGAGGTGTGATATGCCTCTGTGTGATGTGAGGGAGTTATCCAGCGTCCATTGTTACATGTAATACCTGCCAAGTTTTCAGTATTGTTAGCAATGTGTCCTGATAGGGTTCCTTGCCCTGTCAGCTACACTACATTGTGAGACAATACATGTACTTTGCAGACATTGCACACCTTACTGTGGTGAATGCCTATGGCATAAAGGCCAATGCAGGATGCACAAGGCACACTAATGTTCAGTAAAGATGGCGTGTACAAAACAGCATTGTTCCTACGCATACTATGTACTGTAATACCTAGATGTGCCAAGGTCTTGAAGTTGCATTGTGCAACATTTGCCATGCCTTCATAATTTGGCCTTATAAAACCTGATATGATAGATAATAGGCATGTGGATGCTCACTCTAAGATGCAAGATGATTTTAAGCTGTAGGTGCTGCTACTTTAATGTTATGAAAATAATATTGTTTTATAATGTTTGTATCTGCTCCCAGTCACTCTTTGACTGACAGTTTTCCTTTCTGCTTAAACACACAAAATGACCCAGAGAAGTGGAGGAAGCACAACATCAGGAAGGAGCACAACTTCCACCACTGACGAGTCGCTAAGGCACACATGGCGATGAGGATGTGGCACAAGGAGAAGATTGCTCTGGACAAATGAAAAGTATTTCCTCTGGGACCACCAACATTGAACAATAGAAGCACAGGAAAAGATGGACAGGCAGGCCAAGGTACCTCCAAGGCACCGGTACCCAGCACCTCCACCACTTTACCATCACAACCACCTGTTGCCACACCTCAGGCCACAGAATGGGCTAACTCATTTGAGCTCAAAATAAAAAAGGACCTTCTGGACCTATAGTTGAGAGTGGCTGTGCTTGAGCACAAGATGGACCTGGCAATCACAGTGCTCTGGGAAGTTACAAAAGGCAGTGGCAAGGCCCCAGCCACATTAGCCACAGAAAGTAGGGGTTTTGTAGGGGTGGGAACAATTCTAGTGGGTAGGGGGTACTTTCTGGTATTTTAGGGTGGGGATTGATGTGTTTTTTGTGTTATAAAAAAAACTCACTAAATTAAAAACATATATCTCTATGATTGTTTACAATCTATGTCTAGTTAGTTGATGTTTAGGTATCGCTTCTGTTGTCCATATGTGAAGACATGTCTGAAGGGGGATAGGTGGTTGATGTTTGTGATGTTGTGTTAAATGTGTAGAGTACACTAGGTTAAGTTAAGGCTTTTTTAGATTGTATGTATGATAAGATAGTGTAGGGCAGGTTAGGTTAGTTAGTGAAGGGTAGCTAGTAAAGGTTTCTGTTGACATTAAATAGCATTGTTTGCTACATACAGGTCTACATCATGATTTACTGTGTGGGAGTTGGTATGTTTTGAATGTTTTCTTTTTTTTTTGTTTTATATAGCATGAACTAGATCTGAGATATCAGGTATCAGAGCGATTTACATGAGCACCAGTTATATTACACAATGACACATTCATTTTTGTTAGGCACTTGGAGATTAAGTGATTTGCCCAGGATCACAGGATGTTGAGCGTCATTGCCGAGGCTCTAACCTGGTTCCCCAGATCCGAGGTCAATCACTCTAGCCCAAAGGCTACATCCTCTCCCCAAATCAGTACCTGAGCATGTGTGCTCAGGTAATGAGCCCTCATAGTAACAGATGTGTTTTTCCCTTCTTTTAAGGTAAAGTGAGGCGTCAAATGAGTGCAGCCCTAGATAGCATTCACTACACCCAGAAAGCGTATTAGCTTTAAAGTTTGCTCATGCCTTATTAGTGTTATTGAAGCCCAACCTTACCTGGATCGGAGGTATGTCATATGGTCAACCACACATACAATGGCATTATACAGCATTTACACAAATGAGTAATGGAGACATGCATTCCCCTTGTAGGTAGAAGGACGATCAGACAACTTTTTTAGGCTTCTTTTATGGTTGGGACTTAAAACTAAGGAGTCCACCTCAGTGAGAGGTAGGTTTTAAGGTGACATTGACCATATGTGATCATAAGGAACCATGCTGATCGAGTTAAAGAGGTCATAACCTGGAGAATTGTTTTTTGTTTGTCTCTTTATATACTCACCTGCAGGTTCTAGACATATGTTCCTACCTGTGAAAAATATCTGGTGATGGTGGAACTGCACCTGTTCTGAACCAGCAACATTAGAAAGACGTTGTCTTTACTGGTGAGTCAAAAAGTTCAGTGACTTCCAGATATTGGGTTCTAAGCATGCTGGAACTCACATACATGAAATGTGACAATAATTACAGAATTGGTTGAACGAATGTTACTGGAGTGTGGTGTGCAACTTGGTGAACCCCTAGTGCTGAGTGCAGTGTGGTGCAATGTGTTTACCTATACTAAAACACTTTCCCTTTTTTTTTATGGTGGTTGGATTTTGTGATCTCTGTATACTAGATGTAGTAACTTAATTGATGATTGATGTTCTATGATTGCCTTTTTATATACTTTGATGTTTTTTTATGTCTTTTATTCAGGATTTTGATCGTATTGACATTTATATAAGGGAAATATATTGTTTGTCTTGAAGAAGGTGGTCACAAATTACATTATCCACTAAAACAAGTCAACATACATGTTGTGCTAAGTTTTAGAAACAGATGAACACATTAGTAAAGGAATTGTTTGTTATCATGTGTTGGTTATTTTTTTATTATGTGTTGTTTTGATTGATTTCTACAAACTGGCTCAAATCAATGACAAATGTAATCGCCTTGTATGTTTTCTCTCTTCTAAATTGTTAATTTTGTGTATTTGCTGTCATTTTGTTTCTAGCCCTTTTTTTTGAATGGATTTTAAAATTTAGAAAGTCTGTAAGTATATTTGATATACATGTTATTTTTAGTAAAATTTAGTGAGATAACTATTCAGTTACCATGTAGCATTTGGCTCATCCAGGATTGGGTTAATGAGTGCTTGCTGTCTGGATGTCTGTGTGTAGAGCTGCGGAATGACCAGTGGTTCCAAAGAGAATTATTTATTTATTTGTCAGCCCAATTTTGTTTGCTTACTACTATCCATGGGTAGTCCTGGACCTTGTGGTGTGACCTAATTCACCATTAACATTGACTGAATGACACCTGTTGCACTTCATGCTTGCAACCTTGAGTAACCACTTGCTAGTCAACACACACATGAGGTTCGCCAATTATATTTTACTCCCACTGCCTAGCATCGTTCCTAACTCCAATCAGCACATGTTCTTTTGGCAAATAGTTGGTGACTTTGCCTCATAGAATGCCCAATGGTAAACTTGGTCTAGACTTCAATAAACAAACAACACACAGGTAGTGCTCAGTGCATGTATATGCAAATGATGATGTGGCTCACAGGCAGCACAGTTTTTAGGACAGCAACCCCAAAAAGATGTTTTGAGCCAGTGGATGTCCAGGCAGAATCCATGGGGGAAAATGTAATGGGACATGTGGAGGAGAGGAGTTCTTCAGTGAGGAGGATTACCACAATGTCATTAGGGAGGATAGGCCACAAATGGTCAAGGTGAACAGGGCAAAAGCAAAATGAGGATAGTGGAAACGGATTTTACCTGGCATGCTCATAAGAACAGGGAAAAGGCGAAACTGGGTATGTGGTATCGATGAATGCTACAGACACTTTGTTGTGGGATAGAAGTGCAGCCCACATCTTCTACCTCTTATGTATGCAGTGTCTCCCGTGAGGGTGTTGTTGTAGGTGCGGCAGCTGAGGGAGGCACACACACATCAGGGGCAGAAAATATGGATTCCATGCCTGATGCAGCACTCATTGGTGCCAACACTTGAGGCAGCACAGCAGAGAGAAGGCTCTGCTGGTTTTGCAACACAGCAGCAACATTTTGGTGTTAGGCAGCCCTGGCAGCAAAGTGGGAGTCCTGCTTCAACTACATAGACTCCAAGATGGTTCTTATTGCCCCCAACTAGTTGGCCATCTTGGTAATGCCACTTTGGAGGGTATTTGTTCAAACCACTCACTCATTACACCAGCTATGTCAGCCAGGGACTGCTGGAGACCACAGATTAGAGGGTAGGTACCTCTGATGGCAGCAGTGTTGTCCATATTGGAACTGAGGCACCCACAAACTCCTTTCCCACCCCTGCTCTACCAACTCCGACTGGACTCCGAATGCAGTACGTTGGGAAGTAATCTGTGGGTCATTGAAGTGCAGGGCCCTGGGTGAGGTGGCAGGTGGGTTCTCTGATGGTTGTAGGCAGGGGATGTGGAGACCTCACAAAAGCTGTTGACCCTCCCTGTGTCCGGAGATGGTGTCCTGATGGAGTCCAGGAGTTCTTGAAGGGTGTCCTGGTTGATGGTTTGCAGGTTGTCGTCCCCATCATCGCTGAAGTCTGGGACAGCGTGCTGGCCATGTGGTGAGGGGTTGTCCTCTGCAATGAGAAGGGGAAGTGCTATTTCTGATTTCTCTTAGATGTTGACATGAGTAATCCGGTTACAATACATTTCACTTTGAGTTCCTCATTGATGCGTGGCACACCTGGTATGCATGGGAATGGATTACAAATTTCACTGTATTTCCCTTTCGGATGCCTGTAACTCACTATCACTGTGTGCCTTCTCTGAGTGGATGGGCCTGTCATACTAGTCAGATTACGATCACTGATGTTCAACCCATTTCATCATGACCAGAGTTTGTTATCTGCAGGGTGTCACACATTGTTTTAATCAGACCTATGCACTTGTATGTGTACATGCCTCCTCTGGCTGTTCCCAATTTGACCCTGGCAGCCGATTTACTGCCACACAGTGATGGAACCGATCATACATTAACTCTCATGGTCCTACGACACCTACATTATGCAAGACTATATCCAATGACCTGACATGGCAGGGTATTATAGTGGAGATACGGATCAGGCAGCACTCCACATAGTAGTAATGCTGGGAATAGTGACATGTACGAACCCAGTTTTATAAGACAACTGGGCTCATCCACCTTATCCTCTGACCTTCCTGGATTTGAGTCCCTTATGGCGACTAAGTAGGTCTCCCTATCTCGCAACAGTTTCCTGTATGACATCTTAAAACTTGTACACGTAGCACAGTAGGGCTATTTTGGACCATATTCCAGGGCACAAACTACATCTTCATCAAGGTCCATGTGACATGTAGAATGCAGTATCACAATGGGATGTTGTCTGTTATCCCTAACTAGCTTCTACACAAGTGTGACCCAGTCGGACACAGCAGTGCATGTGTATTTGTGAGAGTACCTTGCAGTACACATGTCCCTTCTCACCTCCTTGCAATGCAAAGTCTTCCCAGTCAGACACACTACATAGAAGGAGCAAAATGTAATTATTGATTCTTTATGTGCAGGTAGGGTTGCACCATATTATGCACCACCTCTGTGCTCAACTCTGCACTGGTGCTAAAAGTACAGCTGTACACCAATGCAGGCACCCTTATACCATGGTGCAAGGGTGCCTGCATTGGTGCACAGCTGTTATTTTTTCACCGGTGCAGCGGTGAGCAGAGGTGTGGTACATATTCCTGTAAATACGGCACATCCCTGCATTTATGAAATGATGCAGATTGGTGCAGCAGATTTGTTTGCTACATCATGCTACACCATTTCACTGTAAATATGCCCCATGGTCCTCTGGTGTAGACTACTTACATTCACCCCCACACCAAGTCAGATTTAGTAGATGAGAGGGTTTCAGGTGGTCCCTACCATGGCAGTTAACACCTGTGTGCTCTGACGCTGCATGCCAGGACTGTTGCGTGCAATATTCTTTAATCTAGGCTACTATGGACAGGGCTCTTAAAATGTCCCTATATGTAGATACTTCCCATGGCTCACATATAGCCCACCCCTCAGGTGGATTGTTTCTCCTCTGAGAAGCCAACTCCGTGCTATGAATTTGCAGGCTAAGTTAATGTGCATGGGCCTAGTTAGACAGAGGGGCAATTTTCCTAAACATAGAAGTTCATCGCACCACCTCAAACCATTTTGCTGATCCAAGCTGTGTCATTAGGAAAGTTCAGGGATGCACTGCGGTTACACCAATACAATGCAATCCTGTGCTTTTCTCTGTGTTGGTGCACAAATGGCTGGTTAGTGCCAATGCAGGTACCCTTGCAGCATGGTGCACGAGTGCCAGGCTTGGCAGTCGTCTGCAGTCTGTGTGCCGGCAGAAAGGTCAGAAATGCACCGTACTTTGTAGATACAGCAAATCTCTGCCTTTTTCTTTTGACAGAGGGCAGCAAAACTAGAAAGCTTACAGCGCTACCCTATGAAAAATATTGTCAAACTGACTAACCATAGATGAGCCAGCATCCTACCCTGGGGCCTGCACACAGTCCCGCGGAGCACTGGGACTTAAATGCCTGCCCTGTGCAACATGACTTAGTTACCCGCATTGCCCTTTTTGCAACTTACCCTGTTGCTGTTGTAGCTCATCATAGCCAGCACTGTCCTGTCCCGCAACTCCTACCACCGACCCCTCGGAGAAGACAGTAGACACCTGCTCCTCCAAGGGATCCTGCTGCTACTGGAGAGCTGGAATACCACCTCTGGTCTGCAATGTTGCCTTGAGATTGGTTGCCAGTTTCTCCTTTGTCTGGCGCTTGCAATCATGCGAGCTCTTTTTACCGTCACTCACTGTCCTCTTGACTTTGGCAACGTTGTTTACCTTGTCAACAATGGTCTGCCATACAGCGTTTTTCCCCCAATTACATTTTGGAGTTGATGAAGAGCTGGTGTTGGTGCTCTGTCATCTCTGGGATAGAGATCTGATTCTCCTTCTCACTGAACTTGCACTTCCTCTTACCATGGGATTCTGACTGGTCATATTGGTGGGTTTTCGGGTTGCTGGGGTTGCTGGGGTTGTTGGCCTGGGCTGTGCTCACTCCTGGCTGCTCTGCTGCTTTCAAGTAAGTTTGCAATATTTTTTTTCCTGCTAGATGAAAAAAGGGACTTTAGGATGGCTAGCATCTATTTTCTTGACCTTAATTGGCCAAACGTCACTTTTGCAGCATTAGCGTTAAAATTCTTAATGACACGGGGCACACAACAGACCCCGGCTTCTTCCTAACGGCATGGAGCACGGTAATGTAAATAATATGCTAACATGGCGTTATAATGTGTTGTACTGCGGCTGTAAATGTTTGGCGCACCACTGAGGCAAAACTGCGGTGCACCAGGTATTGGAAATATACTCCTCTTTTCTGAGACAAATGGTGTTGTATTGCCTCCCTCCAGGAAGGGCCTCATCCTATAAAACAGAACTTTGCTGCATAAGATGGATAGGATGATGAAATCTGTGTGTAATTTGTTTGCTTTACGGATAGGAATGGTAATCACCATTTGCTTACTCCTGAAAGCTGTTTTGTAGGTCACACCTGAAAACCGATAAATGCAATATTAATGATTGTATCTATACCACACCTTCAATTTGGTCAAAATTCGCACCATTCCACTTATAGACCATGTAATTTATGTTTACACCCCAAACTCCAGCAGGACCGACTGTGATGTGTGAAAGGCCACCTGGTAGGCTAGTCCAGCTGCCTCCGGACAGTGAGAAGATGCCACCTCCTGCATTCACTCCAGACACCTGTGCACTGCCCGCATCAATCTGTGTGATTTTCCCTCCAACTTCACGGCAATCCATATCTGAAATGTAACAACTCAGAATGTTAAAACAGCCATAGACAATGAAGATCTTTGCGTTATGCAGTACTGAAAGTATTGACACAAATAACCATCGTAGATTACCACTAACTATAAGACATGATTCATTACCACATGAGGCCACTGCTGCTTGTTCTTGGCCTTCACCCTACAAAATCTGTTACCTGCACCTTACATTCCCAACCAGCAATGACCCTCAGCTCAGCTGCCACATGAGCAAATTGGATACTGATGGGTCAGATGATCACTAAAATGCGAAAGACTGCAGAGATACAGGGGACTTATTTACGAGCGGCCTGCACCACCTGAGCATCACTTTTTTGATGCACGGGTGGCGCAAACCTATCAACCATATCTATGAGACTAGACAAAGTCACTTTGCGTGGCCTTTAATGGCCTAATAGCTATGGAGTAAGACAAAGCAGCGCAAGCAGGTGCATTGTCTTACTCTGCATTAGGGAAGTGTTCCATGGGCATTGCAGTGGCTGTTCCCACGCAACATCCATGGATTTTATTCTTCCCCAGATTTACAACATCAGGTAAACCTGTTGAAGCGCCAAATCCTTACACCTCCCCAGAGCAGGAGTAACGAGGAGAAGTATTTCAATTTCTTCTTGTTTTTACCTCTTTCCATGTGTGCTGCATTCTATGGTGCACATACAAAGAGGAAAGCGCCTCCATGGATTGTTTTTCAGTAGGAATATGTTCCTTCCTGCACAAAAACAATCCTGTATGCAATGCAGACACCCTTGCACAACGGTGCAAGGGTGTCTGCGTTGGGACTAGGCAGCCCATTGTGAGTTAGCGCAGAAGGAAAAGACAGGAATGCACCATTATTTCATAAATACGGTGAATTCCTTCCTTTTTACATTGAGGTTGGGCAGCGCAGCAAAACGATTTGCGTCACTGCCACACGCCAAGTACACGTAAATAAGACCCACAGTATGTATTTATATAGACACATCAGTTTATCAAATAACGCTCATATCTTGAAAGTTCTGTAAAAAACGTGTTTTTATTGAGGCACCCATCTTTGGAGTTCACAATAAAGGCATCAACAATGGACCTTATCACGAGTGGCCCTAGCAGACTGTTAGGTATTTTTCACGCCAGTTCAAAATTTATGATTACAGGGTTCAGCATTTTTCATGTCTGATAAATAGTGCCTTTTACCAGTTTGACTCGCAAAAAATAGGACATGACGTACGGAGTTTGGGTGCTACCCCACCAAAATCATCAAGTTCTAGCAATTACTGAACATTTTTCCTCTTTTAAATCCTGGGCCTCATTTATGAAAAGTGAAGCATCGCTGCGTTAAAACAGTGATGCGTCACTTTTCATTGGGCCCTCCTTGCGACACCAATGATGTGTCATTTTTACAGTATGACGCATCATTGCGCAAGGAGTTACAGATACGTCAGTATTTCTGACGTTTCTGTATGACGCAAAAGTGACGCATTGCTGGAGTATGTCACAAAAGTGACGCAACTCCAGCAATGTGTCCTTTCACATGGGGCAAGCCCCATGTGAAAAGGCCTGCGTCAGTCTTACGCCTGCTGTGAGGCAGGCGTAAGAAATTGACGCATTTGCGTCCTAGAAGTGGCGCAGTGTAATCTCATAGATTTCACTGCGTCACTTCTACGACCCTTTCTTGCGTCAATACTCCCCCCTTGCATACATTATACCTGGCGCAGGTATAATGTGGCGCAGGGGTTTACAAAGTGATGCATCTCCCTAGATGCGTCACTTTGTAAATATGGCTCAACAAGGAGCATTTTTTACGCCACTGTTGCGTCACAAAAAGTGACGCACAGCCTCATAAATGAGGCCCCCTGTCTCGAACTGTGGACGTTATCACACCCGATAATTACTGGGTCGGCATTTTCTGGCTCACTCGTAATCAGGGCCTATGTAAAAACTCTTGTAAACAACTTTAGGAATGGTTACATTTAAGGGCCTCAACAGAGCCCCAAAGAAACACTTAAGTATTTGCTGCAACTATTTTGTTAGCTTTGCTGAAAAACAAACCTGCCAACGTGTGAAAATGTTTCACCATGTGAAGAGAGGGGCAGGGCCCTGGAGGGGGCTGAAGCACTTTGAATGCGCTGCCTTCCTCTTCCAGTGCCAAAAAGCCAAACTTCTGAGGCTTGCACCAATGTGCTGGGGTGGTTTCATACTCTGTAATGGACATTGACTGTGCAGAGTATGTACATAGTTAGCTATAACGTTGATCTCTGCGCGTGTGATATCTCCTCCTCGCCGGGTGAATGTTTGTAGGGAGACAATATTGTGTGACATATGATGGTAGTGTACATTGGAAGGTCTTCAAACATACAACACCCCTGACAACAAGAAGGTGAAGGTGCAAATATTCTCGTGCAGGAGAGACAGTATTTTCATCCTGTGGACAGAAACCTATACGTGAATAGAATTGACAGGTTTAAATATTTTTCTTTGCATGGTAAAGCAGATGTAAATCCTAATGCAAATTCGCATTTTTCGCACTTGCCTAACACATATAAAATTCAAATCGAACTGCAGGTGAGATGGCTGGACTGCCCCCATCCAGCGACTAGCAGGCACACATGCTCCTTTCCTGTGCCTAAATCCACATGTGACCACTAGTAAAGTGAAGGTACGCAGATTCCAAATAGTCTGTCAAAAAGAAAGGGAAAAAACAACAAAATGAACTAAAACAGATGGTTTGGGCAGCAAAACGTGAGCAGATGGAAAACAAATGGATGCACAGATAGAAACTGATGGGCAGACAGGGGCAAGCTGAGCTATGGAGGTATCTTAAGAACAAAATCAGTCAACCATTTGCCAGAACTGATGTCATCACTGAACAGCACTAAATGATCCGTGTACGAAACCTGAATTCATAAAAAACTTCACCCAAGAAGAAATCGGATGCTTCGCGTACCTGCCTGGAAACTCAAAACCCAGGGGTTTAGATCACAGAAAATGCTGTCTCCAAAACCATGAAGACGATTTAAGCAGCAGGGGCGCCTGGCCCAAATGGCATAACTGCCCAAGTATTCAAGGAAAACTCAGACCTGTGGTCTGCTATCTTAACTCCGCTCTAAAAAACCTGCCTGACATCTATGCAAGTTCCAGAGAGTTGGTGGGGCTCCATCCTGAACTCTATTTAACCCCTTCCATGCTCATGACGGAACGGTTCCGCCATGAGCGTCGGTTGGCCTGTGCTCATGACGGAACCGTTCCGTCATGAGCCCGTTGGCTCATTAGAACGCTCGCGATGAAGCGGTTAAAGGAACGGCGACAAGAGGGATCTATCTAACTACCTCCTCACCGCCCTCCTGGATATTAAAGTCGAGGTTTACGTCTCTGTTTTATTGACCGATCTGGAACGCTGGGCTGAAGTGAATAATATAATTCTACTCAGTCAAACAGGCTTTAGAGCAAACACCTCCACACTGAAGAACATTGTGGCCCTATCTTACTTAATCTACAGGCCAAAAAGCAAGTAACAGCTCCTGCTCTTTTTCTGTTTCGTGGATTAATCACATGCCTTAGACCTGGTCGATACAAGCAGCCTATGGAGAAAGCTCAGGGACTGGGGCATCCCAAACAATCTGCTCCAGGCCGTCATATCTTTTTATACCTCTACCTGAGGGCAGGTTAAGTTGGCACGGACAGCAGTCACTAGAAAAATCCAGATGGTTAACAGTCTCAAGCAAGGCAGTGAGCTAGCGCCCTTGTTATTTAATCTCTACACTGCAGACATGCAGAGGCCTAGCTATAGCTTCTGGCACCCGGGGCTATCCCTCAGATTGCCGCCCATGGCAGGAAGCAGGTGCTGGGGAAAAAGGACGGCGAGCACTTGAAACGGGTCAGAGAGACACGTAGTATCGCCGCTAATAGTTACCTCGATCATGCTAGTTGCATGCACATACAGTACACGGTCCAAAGCTACACAGTAGGTAGAAAGGCACATCTTTTATACCTTTCACCAGCTCCCTCTGTGTTTTTCACTGTTGAAAAGAAAGCAGGGAATGCAGTTGGCACTCAGAGCCACAAAATGCCCAGACCCCTCACGCTTACCTCTTCCTTTCAAGCAGTCTCAAGCTCTCTTCCTCTTTTCTATGCAGGTGCCTCTTGTTGGACGGACTTAACTCGTTTAAGACATCAAGATAAATATTTGTAGAGTGTGGACTATCACCGTCCATGTAAAACATCATGAGAGAGAATATACAGAGAACACAGACACTTGTCTGAGGTAGCTAACCAATACCATTCACTGTTGCATTGTACCAGAGATGATATTGACCAATGAAGGTACCCAAGGTATTACTGTTGGTCAGGTATGGTCAGTTCATACGAGCAAATAATAGTGCAGACACACCCTTGGACTGCAGATGTGTGGTGGCAGGCTTGGGGCCACAGAAATCCAGTCTTGAGTTGAGAGGTGAACACTAAAAGCATCTATGCCTGTTTCCTCCTGCAGATCTTTCTACTTCTAGTTCTCCTAAGTGCATGATCAAGAGTAATCAAGAATAGAAGGCTGTATTTACTGCATCCAGTAGACACACTTACTTACCACAAGTGAGGTGTTACTGGTTGTGAGAAATAGATCACACTCAAAGCTTTTCACTTGGAAATGAGGCATAACGTGCAGAATCAGTATTTAACTCACCCAATTTAACAGCTTTACTGACTAGGGATAAAGAAATATCAATTTAATGCCTGGAATGCACAATAAGAAACCAGAGAGCCTGGTATTAGTCCCAGCTTACCTCTTCAACACATTGTGTACTCCTGACCTCTGCAGTAACCAGCTAAGGAGACTACAATCATAAGAAATCAAACAGACCTGCAGTGCTGCAGTGGTGTTCACAGCTGCAAGCATACTAAAAACCATAAGCAGGGCTTGCTTTACCACTGGTGGCACCCTGTGCGACAATGTCTGCTGGTGCCCCCCTCCCCAATGACCACTTTGCTACGGATCCCCACACTACCACCATTTGACAGTACCCCCGAAGTCTCCATAACCAGTGTCCCTTAGATTTATTTTGCTTTACAGCACTGCTCATACTAGTTTAAGGCGTCAGAGCACTTTACATCACACCTACATTGCACGGAGACAATCATACGTGTGTAAATCAGTGTACAGAAAATGTTACATAAGACAGAGGCCTACAAGGTGTAGGAGTCACATTTCATATATACAGATAGGCAATATAGTTCAAGAGTCCTTGGTCTGGAAAAGCACAAATTCAGGGGCATATGTTCAAGTGAAGAACCGGAATAACTCACTTACTGGGTCTCGGCGGCGGGGGAACCGCCCAAGCCTTCCATACCCTTCATACGCCGTAAAGGAGACACAGGAGCCTTCGTCTGCAGGAGGAACCCAGATTTATTCAAATAGCCCGGGCTATGGAACAGAGTCCCAAGCTCGTCAGAAACAAGACAGAGGAGGCTGCTGCTTTACTTCGCAGCTTACAAGCCTTTTATACTTTTTCATTCTGATCTTTTGGCTGTTAGTTCATTGTTCAATCAGGGCAGTGTTTGCAGTTGATAACCAGATCCAGACAATGTTTGTAGATGGTGACCTCGTCAAGGCTTAGTACACAAATCATTGTTCACACAGTTTGATCAAAGCTCGGTCTTTCAGGTCATTGTTTAATCACCCTGATCAAGGACCAGCAGTCAGACAATTGTCCAGATAACCTGATCACGGTGTCAAGGATGTTTACCAGGCTGGGAGCAGGAGATGGAAAACAATCATTTACACAGGGTGTGAGTGTCTCGTGGTTTTCTGGTGAACTGCAAAGAACGGGGGGTTGGGTGTGCAACAGTTCCTGGGCAGAAATGCAGGCTGCAAGATGGTTGTTGTCGTGTTAGTTAGATTTTCCTCAGGCATCAGCAGAAAAGACTAGGTGGGTTGTGTGGAAGTGTTTGACATGAGATGGCAATGTAAAAGCAATGGAGTCCTGGTACAAATGATGCCGATCAGAAAAACACTTTTCCTCACAAAGAAGTGGCGGAGTGAGGCGCTAGCCGTCATGGCTCAACGGCTCACTACGCCACTTCAGAAACGCAAGGCTGCACCATATTTACAATGATATGGTGCAGCCTTGCGTTTCCCCATGAGCTGGCACTACACTTAGCAGTGTAGTGCCAATGCAGGCACCCTTGCACCATAGTGCAAGGATGTCTGCATGCAAGGGAAAGATTGTTTATGTACAGAAAGGTCCCCCTTCCTGTACATAAAGAATCTTTAAATGCCATTTAGTCACATCTATTTGTGCTGCTTAATGCAGCACACATAGATGTCACAAATGGCATTTTTTTTAAAGATTGTTTATGTACAGGAAGGGGGACCATAAGTCTCTCCTACCACGTCCAAAAGCCTTGTTTTTAACTCTGCCTAGGGCCCACTAACAAATGAACTGACTGGGACCTCTAGGACAGCATTTAAACCCCACTCTAAAGACCTTCACTGTACACTCACCTAACACAACCTACTCCGCTGTAAACAGGTGTCGTAGCACACCTGAGGCACACTTGGTGCTCGGGTGGGGCCGGATGATGAAGCATGCCACCAACTAGGTTGGTGGGTGAGGGCCTTCTAAAAACTAATAGGCTTTCCAAAAAAGACAGATACAACATGAGCGTTTTCAAAGTAGGTAGCTCTTCTTGATTTCCATGCTTGTATATATGCCCCTTAGAATTTGAAATGTAACAGCATTGTTAGGGGTTTTCTTCAATAATAAGAATTAATTTCTACCCATATTAACCCTTTTTTGTAATATTAGGATAAGGAAAGACTGGGCAAACAAACATGTATCTGTAATATATTCCTTGCAGTTTGCATGCAGCTCTTTGACGTCTGTTAATAGCTCACTGCTCTATAATAGGATTTTAACAGTTAAACTGCAAGTAACAAAAGGTTCTCTCTGACAAAAGCAATAACCCATTAACCTAATAATAGTATCTGCACATCTATAATCTGAAGTGGACAAGTTCTTTGCAGCAGGCATGTTAACCTTCTGCGCTGCGCTATGATGAGTCAAAACTTCCAATACGAGACAAAGCTTCGGTCTCTCTAGAGGAAGACTATTAATCCCCGGAGTTAACCTGACATGTTTATTGATGCTTGAAAATTGCTGGGACAAGAAAGATAGAATCAGGTGCTTTTAAAACAATACATATGGCACCCCCTGCCAAGTCAGCGCCCGATGCGGTGGCACCGATCGCACCGCCCTAGAGCCGGCCCTGACCATAAGCTACACATTTGTCTCTCACACCTGCTCATCCACCACCTTACTATGTTCCATGACAGGTATTTTTTTGTTTTTTTTTTAAATAAAGCACCTCTTTGAAGTTCTCCCTGTGCACAAACTGGAGCCAGGAACTTAATTTTACATATCTCCCATTATTTCATTAAAATGTAGTGAATATACATACAATTATGTTCTGGTTTCATTTTGTGGCTAGGAATAATGTGCAAGGTATAATATTTCTTTAAAAATAAAAGATGCTGGGCGTGGCTAGCAGCCAACGATGGCGGCCGCAGCTTAGAGAGGCTCCCGAGCAGAGGTGGCTTCCCGCATTAATCCGATATATTTATCCTGTATTTGAAGGAGCTAGAAGGGGTGGACCGGACCCGGAGTCCTTGCAGCATCCAGCGCTGCAATTTTGGGACGGGGACGGCGAGTCTGCAGACCCAGAGCGCCTGACGAAGCCTGAGAAGAGGTGGGGCCTAACGACAGCCTGCAAGCGGCGGAGTGGCAGTCAACTTTGTGGCCGACCGGAAGTTGACCCTCGGCGGCAGCAATTGGCCGGAAGTGCCGGCTCATCGGGCGTATTGCCCAGGCATCCGCGAACTACTCCCCGAGAACCCGGTGGCACGGGCGGAATTCCGCAACCTCTAGCAGCGGCCGAGGGGGCCGTGGGGACGGACCCGAAGGTGCAGCCAACGCCGCAAGTCACAAACGCAGAGCCGCCATTTTAAGCGCTGGTCGCGTGTCGCCTCCCTGCAGCTGCGGCCCCCGTTTGGCGGCATCGGGCCGGAGTCCCGGGTGCTCGCGGGAGGCTCCGCAACCTAGACTACCTCACCCTCGACGGCGGACAGCCGGCGGCGGCCGCAAAAGGTGGGGGCTGGGCAACTGCCACCCCCCCCTCCTAATAAGATTCTGTCCAGGGCGGAGGGACCATTGACGATACACACGCCGAAGGGGCACCTCATGTCCGTGGAGCACGGGGACACGATCAGGAACTTCTCCGGACCCGCAGCACCCGGCCGAATATAGGATCTGTGGGCAGCATGTGTTGATAAACGGTAGGGTGAGGAACCGCACCAATTACCACTCGTGAGCACAACGCCCTGCCTGACCCCGCGTTGTACTTGTAGACAGACCCAGCAATCACAGGCACAAGAGGAATCACTGTCTACCCTCACGGAGGACCTTGCAAGTCGGCGGGTGTCCAGCCCGCCCTGACCCGAGCACCGCTCCCCGGTGACTGGCTGCTACGCCGGTGAATCGGTACGCACTGAATCATGGCACACAGAGGCCCCCGACAAAACGCCACCCAGGCCAAACTGGACAAATTCGCCTATGAAAGGCACTCTCCTCCCCAGGAACAACGCAAGACGGCAGGGAAGACGACGGAGACGGAGGGGACCAAAAAGGCCACTATCGAGGACGTCTTGGCCGCATTGGCGCAGGTACAAGCGACAGTGGGAGCTACAGCTACCGAGGTCACATTGATCCGGGCAGACCTCCAAAAAATGTCCAAAAGGGTGAAACAAGTGGAGGTTGTCACCAAATCCTTGGTCGAAGATGTGTCCGAACTGCAGACGGCAATGGAGCGACTGCAGACGGACAACAAACTGCTTCGTGACAAACTGGATGACCAGGAAGGGCGCTCTCGGCGCAACAATGTCCGAATTTTGGGGGTACCAGAATCGGAAGACACGGGGGCAATGGACCTCTATGTAGAGGACATGATCAAAACCAGGCTCCAGCCTAAGGGACTGTCGAATTTCTTCTCGGTGGAGCGGGCCCACCGGGTGCCGGGAGGGAAGCCTAAGACAGGAGGACCACCTCGGCCAATACTGGCAAGGCTATTCAATTTCAGGGACCGCGACGCCATCCTGCAGGCCGCAAGAGTGGCGCCGGCCATCCAGATCCAAAAGTCAAGAATAGCATTCTTCCCGGACTACACGGCGGAGGTATCCAGGAGGAGGAGGACGTTTTTGGAAGGTAAAAAAACATTGCGGGAAAAGGAACTGCAATACTCGATGCAATTTCCTGCCCGATTGCGAGTTGTGGCGGACAAAAAGGTGTGGTTCTTCGACACCCCGGACGCTGCCCGGGACTGGCTGGAGGGATGGCGTACCGTGGACCGGCAGCGGAAACCTCACAGACAGAATCACGACCGAGGAGGTACCAGCGGGACAGGCTCACAAACATCCGGTCGAGGAGGAGCGGAGGGCTCGCCCTCACATGGATTTGCAGGAGCTGGCGGTGAGGAATGACCCCTACTCGGAAAATGGCTTCAGTGAAGATTGCTGACCGTCGACGCATCATTTACAAGCTGCTCTTGGACTCTGGTGAGACTACCCCGGAAGCACGCAGGGATGCCGCCTGCTCGGGGAGACACTCTCCCCCATACACGCAAGTACTCTGGTTGTGGGATGGGTAAAGCGCTCTGCTCAGTTGGGGAGGCGGGCAGTTGAAAGTCCGTTAGGCAGGGATGCAGGGAGGGGGAGTTGGGGGAGGGATGGTTTTTTTAAAGTTAGGAACACACTTACAGGGTCCAAGACGGAAACTAGACTTCCATATGAGTCGAGAAAAGGCGGGGGGAGCGAGCGGGGGTGTACGGCTCCCAGCAGTACCTTCGGCACTTGCATAAACAACTACACACCTGGCGCCAATACCGCACTTGCCCATAGATGCACCATGGACCCCATAATACCCAATGGCTGGCGTTCCAATTCCTGATGGGCGTGGAGTGGGCATTGAGACACGGTGCCCCTCATTGCGCCTCATGACCTGGAACGTGAGAGGACTGGGGGACAAGGTGAAACGGGGGCTGGTACTAACCGCGCTTAAGAGGCTAAAACCCACCATAGCACTGCTGCAGGAAACTCACTTAACTGGGGGAGCCACCAAAGCCATGGATAGGCGAGGCTACAAGATGATAGTCCACTCGGGCTTCACGTCGGGCTCCAGAGGGACCGGCATCCTGATACGCAAAAACACTCAATTTATCCCCCTACTTACTAAAACCGATGATCAAGGCTGTTTTGCAGCCCTACAGGGGCAGTGGGAGGGGAAACTTCTCAACCTAGTTTCGGTATACATTCCACCGGCACTACACTCGGTCCACCTCCCAAAACTGGGTGACTTTATTTTGACTCTCCCCGAGGGGGAGGTTATCCTTGGGGGGGATTTCAACGCTATCTTAGATGCACAACTTGACCGGTTTCCGACGCTAATACCCACAGGAGGGATCCCCCGCCTCCAGCGATTCCTGAATGCCATGGGCCTGATTGATATCTGGAGACACCTCCACCCCAGTGCGAAACAATACACCTTCCATTCTGCGGTACATGGGAGTCTATCGAGGATAGACCACTTTCTAACCCTGGGGGAAGGTCTCCGACACATAGATACTATGACGATTCACCCTCGAGGAATCTCGGACCACTCCCCACTTACTCTCGCACTCTCTTCCCAGACACGAACGCACAATCGCATATATCCCATACAGGCTACTTATCTCAAGGTCCCCAAGGTCCGCAAGGCTCTTAAACAGGCAACAACACAATATTTCACTGAAAATGTCCACTCCGTGCGCTCCTCTGAGATACTCTGGGAGGCATATAAAACAGTATTGCGGGGACAAGCCATAAACACCATCACAGGTTACAAGAGGGCACGTTCTCAGGAGCTAGATGGTCTGGACTTAACTCTGCAGAAATTGACGACGGAGCACGAGCAACACCCCACTCCATCCACACTACACGCACTGGCATTGCAACAACAGCTATATAATGATCACTTACGCATCTACGTAAAAGGGCAACTAACGGACACTCAATATAGGATCTACGAGGTAGGCGACAAGGCGGGGAAACTCCTGGCCTGGCTAGACAAACGGGAGGGGAGCTCGAGGGGAATCCAACGTTTGAGGGATGAAAATGTAGGGATGCATACTAGCCCGGAACGAATTGTAGAACTGCTTGCGTCCCACTTTGAAAGGGTGTACACCCCTGAGCATGTAATTACTTCTGAAATGGCCAGGGAGGTACTGGCGCCGATCGAGGTTCGGACGCTGCCCTCGGAAGTGTCGTGTGAGTTGGAAGCGGACATCACCGCTGATGAAATACAACTAGCTATTCACGCCTTGAACCCAGGAAAGGCTATGGGGCCTAACGGGATACCGGTGGAATGGTATCAAGCGATGCCTGAAACCCTCAGCTCACATTTGCTGGAAATGTTTAAAGAATGTCTGGAGAAGGGTTCACTCCCGCCAGACCAGAGAGCAGCGACTATAGTGGCTATCTCCAAACCAGGCAAACCTCCTGATGAATGCTCCTCATATCGCCCCATCTCGCTGCTAAACGCGGAAGCTAAAATACTTGCCAAACTCTTAGCAATGAGAATCTTGCCCCATTTGTCATCTCTCATACACCCGGATCAGTCCGGATTTATGCCGCACAGAAATACGGCGTTAAATCTGAGCAGACTGCACGGAGTACTGGCCAAGGCAGACTCGGTCATGTCACAAGCAGTGATATTAGCCCTCGATGCCAAAATGGCTTTTGACCTTGTGGAATGGTCATATTTGTTTGAGGCGCTGTCTCGCCTGGGTTTTGGTCCCCGCTTTGTTGCATGGGTCAAACTGTTGTACACTGACCCGGTTGCCCGGGTGGTGGCAAATGGTCATATCTCGCGGAAGTTCCCATTAGGGCGAGGAACGAGACAGGGTTGTCCCCTTTCACCGTTGTTGTTCGAGATCTCACTGGAACCCCTTGCCACTCTTATTAGAACCTCGCCCCTATTAAGGGGCATCTGCTGGAGAGAGGGTTGAGAGGACCGGTTGTCCCTATATGCGGAAGACATGCTGATCTACTTAACTAATCCTGACAGCGTGATACCGGCCCTATTACATCTCTGTGATACTCACGGCAGGATATCCGGCTATACACTCAATTGGAGCAAATCGGAACTATATGTACTGAAGGGACAGGTACCGGCCCTAGACGCGGGCTGCCCCCTGAGGATAGCGGGCTCGTCGTTTAAATATTTGGGCATCCACGTCACTAGAGACCCCACAGAATTCATGGATAAAAACTTGAAACCCCACCTAGAGAGGCTCAAGCAAGACGTTAAATTCTGGTTGGGACTCCCGCTGACGCTCTTGGGTCGAGCTGCACTTTACAAAATGATGGCCCTGCCGAGATTTTTATATGTCCTTGAGAACACACCTTACCCGGTAGCCCCTAAATTCTTTCAAACGGTTGCTGCATTGGTCTCTAACCTTTTATGGAGTACCCTCCCCGCTCGCATCGCCCAATCCAAACTGCATAGGGGCTGGTTTGACGGTGGTATTGCACTACCCAACCTCAAACTGTATTACTGGGCGGCGTACCTTAAACCCATCAACCAATGGCTCCACACTTCCCAAGCGGAACCAGCGTTCCAGGCGGACAGGGGGCAGCTGGGCGCTGACAGCTTGTTGGCTCCATTATATGACCACCGTAAAATTCGCGCCTTATTAGGACCCACCAGACTAACAGTGACACTCTGGCATAAAGCGACGGCTGCTCTGGGCTGGAAAGGGAAAATCACCAAACTAACTCCACTGTGGGACTCTCGAGTCCTTGGTCACTTGAGGAACAGCAAGGGATTTTCACACTGGGACACTATAGGAATATCAACGGTGGGCGATCTGTGGGACAGGGGGGAGGTGGTGCCCTTCAATAGACTGAGAGAACTGTATGAACTCAGCGAGAGGGAACTCTACAGATACATCCAGATACGGCACGCGTTATTAGCGGCTTTGCCCATGGATACAGACTTGCCCGAATCTTCCCCGCTGGAGGATCGCCTCCTCACAGAATTTATGGTGGAGCGTGCAACATCTGTTACCTACCGCAAATTACTCAACAACTTGCCAGACCCAACACTGACCTTAAAGGCAAAATGGGAGGGGGACACTGCTGACATGGATGAACATGAATGGAATGGGGCACTAGCGTCACCCAGGGAAGTAGGCATCTCCGCAAGACTACGACTAGTACAACTCAAAATACTACTCAGGGTATATTACACAAGGACAATGCTACACCGTATTAACAGGATAGAGCACCCTTACTGCCTACGAGGATGCGGGGAGGAGGGCTCATTCTATCACACCATATGGGATTGCCCCCGAATCCAGGAATATTGGAAACAGGTACTGCGAACAATCTCATAGACACTAGACACTGCACTATTACCTGAACCGAAGAGATGCCTTCTAAATGTATGGGAACCTACAGACCTTTCCAGATATGGGCAACTCTGGGTTACAATAGGATTGATGGTGGCAAAGCGAGATATCGCTCAGCGCTGGGGGTTCCGGAAGTGCCGACCAAATCACTGTGGTGTTTAAACATGGATAGGGTAATGCTGACAGAGAGGGCGGTGTACTCTAACCGTGCCTGCCCGAAAAAATTGAATAAAATCTGGACCAAATGGAATGAATATAGAGGGGAGATTTGCGACCCCTTACCGGAGGATGACCAAGATGAGTCGGATGACGAAGAGATAGTGGGCTAACGGAGGGTGCGCTTTAGGATGGGGGAGAGACCAGGGGATGGGAGAAGGGCATCTTTACGCATTGTTACGCAAGCTTGAGGGGCAGGGAGTATGGGGGGCACCACACCGAGGGCTTCCATACCGGCACATGTACACGACCCTTAGGGAAGGTACCGAGACTGGGGGGGAATCTACCATGAGAAGTCTGGAAGAGATGTCTAAACGCAATTAGTATTGATATATAAATGACCATATGATTGTTTCTAACAGTTCTTTTGTTTGTTTTTGTTATAAACACTGGAAAAACCAAAGACCGTTAACTTCTGAGAAACTGATGCGGGTGCCACACCTCATTATTGTTGCACCGTATTACAATGTACACTATTGATAATTTCATCAAAGATTTTACGATGCGGTATTGAGAATGAACATATGCTATAGCGGCCAGCCCGTTGGGTTGTTGGCATTACGCTGTGTAAACAATTGACGCAATAAAGGTCTTTGCAAAAAAAAAAAAAAAAAAGATGCGTTTGAAATGCTGTTCAATTCAATACTGTATCAATGTATGGTTACCATTGCATTATACACCCTCAAATACATTACAGCACAAATAACATTGTAAACCAGGCAATGCATAGCCATGATCCAAGGGGTACTTCACACGAGAATTTATGACTATCAAAAAAGAAACTTCCCAATTATTCGACATAATGATGTAATCTAATCTTACTCCTAGTTTGGTAGAATGTCGAGCATAGAGTGCTTTGTTCATAACAGACTGTAGCAGATGCAATTGCAGGTATTGAAAGGTTTGTCTCCAAACACATCTATAAGTTGACGGAGGGTAATTAGTGATTTTAAAGTGTTGTCATTGGAGAGGGCGCGCGACGCGGCGATCAAGATGGCCGCTTCCCCCTGAGCTCCGCGATTTCGGCGGCGCTTCTGCTGCGAAGGTTCCGTTCCTAGAAGGCGTTTCTCATCGGAAACGGCCGTTTCCAGCGTCGGAACTGCCCCCCAGCACATGGGTATGTTTCTGCACGCTTTCCTGATCGTTTTGGGCATTTTTTTTGCATAAATGCAATTACCTCGGAAACTGCCGCCATTTTGTTTTTTATTTTTCACCGTTTTTTTAAATTTTTGCTTCTAAACCACCCAGAATGTTCCCACTTCAGGAATATCGCCCAATGGCCTTGTTTTTTTTACTATTATAATGGTTTTTAAGGGCATTTGAACTCTTTTGTGGCATTTGGTGACTTTTTCTTGGCTTCCCCTTTGTCGTCGGACCTTGGCCTCTACTATTTACCTCAACACTTGCCTTGACATTGGTCTGTTGGGGTTTTGCATCTCCTGGGCCCATTCCAACTTCCTTTTTGTGCTCTGCAGACTCCCGGTGGAACATTATTTCAGCATTTCTTTGTTCCTTTTGGTATTTTGCAGCCCTCATCCTACGGTACGCTGCTCATACTTTAACTTACGCCTTTAATTTTTCTCTTTTTTTGGCTTTGCCAATATGGAGCACGGACATACTACAAAAGCTTCCAATGCTGCTCCCACCTCACGTAAGGATTCTACACCTGTGGGCAAACGCCTCAAAAAGGACCCACCATCTCCTTCCAAGTCTCCGCCTCCTGTCACTCTTGAGGACCTTATGGAAGAACTTCGTTTAATTCGCCCTTTTATTGCAGACACTACTGCTACCCTGCAAAGGCTGGATGATAAGTGGTCTAATCTTGACAAAAGGGTTACTGATGTTGAGCAAAAAATCAGTGACGCCCAAGATATTGCCGCCAAACTGGACAATCTCACCAAGGAGGTTCAGGTCCTCAAGAAAACGTCTGAAGATTTGGAAAATTGAAATAGACGCAACAACCTACGTATTTATGGTGTTCCGGAGAATTCTGAAGGGTCCGACATTATCCTTTTTTTGAAGACTCAAGTCTTACCAATTGTTGGTATGCCTAAACATGTGGATGTCAATATTCAACGAGCGCACCGTCTGGGTCCTAAAAACTCCTCATCTTCAAAACCTAGAGGCATTATTGCTTATTTTCTTCTCTATTCTGACCTCATGACTATTCTCCACTCAGCCAAACAACACAAGCAACTGTTATGGTCAGGACACAAACTATTTTTTTCTCAGGATGTCTCCAAACCGACTGCGACGCGGCGAAAAGAATTTCTGGATCTGCGGCCTACGCTTCGTTCCATGAACGCTAGATATGGTCTAATTCATCCTTGCTTCTTCAAGGTTACATACAAGGAACGGTCTTACAGCTTCGAGGATCCGGCTAATCTCCGCAGATTCACCCATTCCCACAGAGACGATTCCATGGAGCAAAGCGGCTCTTAGCTTAGAATGTCTCTGTCTCTGTGTTTATTTTATTGTCTACCATGTGTTGACTTGTTGCCTCCTTTCATATCACCTCACTCTTTTGTTTTTATCGTTCCTTAGGTCCGTTTCCTGTTGTTTCGTTTGCCATCCTCTCCATTGTATTGTGTCATTGTTTGTTTCCGTCATCCCAGTATGCTGATTCCCTGCATACTTGTTCGGTAAGTCTCCTTCATTTGTTCTTATGTCGTGCTCGGTCCTTGGTTCTCTTTGTATTTCTTTTCTTTTTCTAGTCTTTTCTTCTTCTGGTTCCTCGGACTGTGTTCTCGACCTTTATATTTTTCTTCTTGTGCGGTCGTCTTTTCTCGCTGCTCCCGCTCTCACTTCATTGTCCTTTTTGTTACGTGTTCTGTATGGCTGGAACCTTTTTGGTTCTTCTCGCCATCCTTCTTCTTGATGTCTTCTCTAGGGTTGCTTTTGGCTCCCTTCTTCCTTCCTACTTACTTCCCTTTCCTTTCCTTCCTTCTCCTTTTTGGTTTCTCTCAGCATCTTTTACTTCACTCATCCTTCCCCTATTACTCTTCTTTCCTCTTCTCCGACACAATGGTACTAGTTCCTCTAATCCCTTCTTCTCATTTTCTCTCGTTCCCCCTTTGCACCTCCTTATGATGGTATTGTATCGACTTTCTTTGATATCTCTTTCCTTTTATGTTTGGGGTTTATTCTGCTCCTTTTTTTTTCATCATGTTTGTTGTGAGTTACCTCTTTCTATTTTCTTGCCTTCTTTCTCTTCCTGCCTGCACTACTTTCTTACTCTATTCCTTTTTCTCTCTCCTCCTATGAACGGTTTTCGACTCATTTATTGGAATGTTAAGGGTCTCCGCAACCCTATTAAGAAACAATGTGTTTTGCCTCATCTTGCCCGTTTACAATGTCAAATTGCCTTTCTTCAAGAAACGCATCTTTCTACTCAGGATTTGTCAATGTTACGTAGACAGTGGGTTGGGGATGTTTTTTGTTCTCCGGCTGTTAACCATAAGAATGGTGTTGTTATTCTATTTCACAGAGCTCTGTCTGTGCAAATACAAAAAGAATCTGCCGATTCTAATGGTAGGTGGTTGTTCCTAGATTGTACGGTTAACGATGTTCACCTCTCTCTTTGCAATGTTTATGGTCCGAATGGTATTGATCCCTCTTTCTGGAACGACTTTTCCTCCCTCCTCTCCTCTAATGCTAATGAAGATATGATTGTTGGGGGGGATTGTAATCAATTGATGGACCCTTTTCTGGATCGCAAATCACAGGCACGTTATGTTCCCAATAAAATGCAGAAGTCCTTCCACAGATCCATCTCTTCTAGAGGTCTCATAGATTCATGGAGAATTTCACACCCTGACTCTTGAATTTTCCTTTCTTTCTCCTGTACATGCCTCCCTCTCCCGTATTGATTACATCTTTCTCTCCCATCACGCCTTCCAATTCATGACCAATTCTGAAATAGGCTCTATCCTTATCTCTGATCACGCCCCTGTTATTTTGGATATGGACTATCCTTCCCCCTCACCCCAGTCCCGCAGATGGCGCTTTAACAACTCCCTTTTACTTGATCCCTCTTTCACTGAACACTTTACTCACTTCATGGATGATTTCTTTATTAACAACTTACACACCTCTTCTGATTTTCATTTCGTTTGGGATGCTTTTAAGGCTACTGCTCGTGGCTGTATCATTGACTTTGTGTCGCGCAAAAAGAAGAAGGCACTTTCACAGTCCTCTTCTAGTCTTAAACGTATCAAGGAACTTGAGCATCTTTATTATACTACCAACTCTCCCGATTCGTTGTCTTCTCTCATTACTGCCAAAATGCAATTTAATAAACACTCTTGGGACTCTGCTTCTAATCAGCTTCTCCAATTCAATGCAAAAATTTATGGTGGCCGTAATAAGGCTGGTAATAAAGCTTTAGCGAATTATCTCAAAGTAAAAAAACTAAAATCTAAGATAGTTACCATTTTGGACCCTCACGGCTCTCCTCAATCCTCTGATTCTAAAATTCTTGATTGTTTTGTTCAATTTTACTCCACCCTTTTTACCCCTGAGTCTACCCCTTCTGTTGAACAATTGGATTCCTTCTTTCATTCCATCCTTAAGCCTCCCACCCCTTTGGTGGATTTCTCTCCTCTTGATGCCCCAATTTCGGACAAAGAAATTCTTGCTGCCCTTTCTCTCCTCCCCAAAGATAAGACGCCTGGCCCAGATGGCGTTACAGTTTGTTTCTTCCTACATTTTGAATCTGTCTTGGTTCCCCATCTACTCCATTTACTTAATCACTTTATTAATACAGGTGAGTCCAAAGGTTCCTTCACGCAGGCTATGCTTGTTCTACTCCCTAAAAAAGATAAAGATCCTTCCCTGTGCAAAAATTACAGACCCATCTCCCTGATCAATACTGATTGTAAAATATATGCGAAACTTTTGGCCTTACGTATCAATTCTATCATTCCCGATTTAGTTAATATTCACCAATCTGGGTTTGTCAAAGGCAGGTCTATTACCGACAATTCGAGGACCCTTCTCAACATTATTCATCTCTCTGCTAAAATGGATAACCCTATAGCAGCCATTACCCTGGACGCCGAGAAGGCTTTTGACCGTGTTAATTGGGATTTTATGTTTGGTGCCCTGAGATGGCATGGTTTTAGCCCCACTTTCCTCAAATATGTCCAAATACTATATTCTGCTCCCTCTACTTCTATCTGGATTAATGGTATACACTCCGCTTATTTTTCCCTCCACAGAGGAACCAGGCAAGGTTGCCCATTATCCCCTCTCCTTTTTATTTTAGCGCTAGAACCTTTCCTTGAAAAAATCCGACAATCCCCTTCTTATTCCGGTTTTGTCTACAAGGATGTAGAGATTAAATTAACTGCTTACGCAGATGATATTTTGCTTTACATTTCCAACCCTGCTGTTGCCCTTTCTGCTTTCTTTTCCTTATTACATGATTATTCCTCCGTCTCCGATTACAAATTAAATAATGATAAAACAGAAGTCCTCCCGCTTAATAAGTTTTGTCTTCCTCACATGTTTCATGGCTCTGGTTTTCAGTGGAATTCTAGTTCCATCAAATGTCTCGGAGTCCTTTATGCCAACACTATTAGAGAGACTATTAAAATCAACCATTCTGACATCCTTAAAAAACTTTCTTCCATTATAGAACGCTGGTCTCCCCTCTTCCTCTCTTGGTGGGGTCGTCTTTCTACAATCAAAATGATGCTCCTTCCTATTGTGAACTTTTGTCTTTCTATGCTCCCTCTCTCCCTCCCTCATTTGTTTTTTAAGTCCATTAATCGTCTCTTTTCCAAATTCCTATGGAATAAGCGCAAGGCTAGAGTCTCTCTGACTCGCCTTCAACAAACCTAAACATCTCGGTGGAGTTAACTTCCCGAACATTTCACGTTTTCACTCTGCTTTCTCTCTCAAACAAATTTGGCCTTTTCTTCTTGACTCCACCTCCTCACCTATAACAGCTTGGAGCTCTCTGGAATCAGCTCAAATTTTCCCTTTTTCTTTTCTTACTGCTTCTAATCTCACCCAGCCACCCCCTAAGTTTGCCTCGCCTATTTTTAAACATTCTAAAGCTTTAACACTTGCCCTCTTCCGTTCATTTTCCTTGCCCTCTTCTCTTCACTTGGATACTCCATTATGGTATAACAAATCCAGTAAACGGCGCAATCGAGCACTGTTCTGGAAGGAATGGATCGATAAAGGAATTCTTACTTATAGACAACTTCTTTCCAATAAGACTTTACTAATCTATCAGGAACTCCGCACCTCTTTTGGTATCTCCAACAAACACTTTTCACACTTCCATGCACTTCTCCCTATATTATCCTCTATTATCTTACAGGATATCACTCCTTCCTTCTCTCCCCCTCTTCTTGCCTCCCCTCCAAATGTTTATATCCCTCTTAGAGCTTCGGCCAGTTATAAACTACTCTCTCCCTCCCCAATTGATAGACCTAAAACTAAACTTGAACTTATTTGGGAGTTGGACCTAGGTCTGCTCTGAGCTCACCTGGGATTCCATTTGGTCCAAACTACACTCAGCTTCTCGTTCTGCCAGCACCACGCAGACGCTCTACTTTTTCTATAATAGACTTTTCTATACTCCTTGTGACCTATTTAAATTCAAATTATTAGACTCTAAAAAATGTTGGTCTTGTTCTTGCATTACTAGTGATTTGCTACACATGTTTTTTCTATGCCCTAAAGTTCAACTAATGTGGTCGCAAGTTTGGTCTACACTTAACAATATTTTATCTACTACTGTTCCTTTTGATATTTCTTTTGTTTTTCTGGGTGGTATGGCCCCTGTTTGGGATGTCCCCCCCATAATCGTACATTTATTGATCTCTGTATTGCTATTGCTTTTCAAAATATAACAACTAACTGGAAAGATACTAAGAATGTTGTTTACAATGCTTGGTGGAATTTACTTTGTCATCATCATAGATTAGATCGTGCATGTGCTTCTTCCATCCCCCTGTTGATCAAACGTGATTTATTATGGTCCCCTTTAACAGATTTTTTACCTAGATGTACCCCATAATTACCTGTTATATTTATATTTTAAAATATCCTGTCCTTACTTTCATTGTATTTATCTTTTAATTGCTGCATTTTCTCTTTCTTTCCCTCTTACTTTCTTTTTTCCTCCCTCCCTACTTTCTTTCCCCCAAAATGAAAACTTTTAAAACCATATTCTCCTTAGTACATTTTTCACCCCCTCTGGGGGTTTTAGTCTTATTGGTGCAATGTCTTCCATTACTTTTCTCATATTTGCTCCTAATTTTTTTCATTGCTATTGTACTGATGTTTTACATTGCTTTAATCTACTCAATAAAGCTTTTCAAACTTAAATAAAAGTGTTGTCATTGATAAATTCCATGTACATGATCTACCTAAAAGAACTGGAACATCATACAATCACACCTCTCGTGTTTTTTCAGGCATTGAAGATTCTTGAGCATTGAAAACTGCTTGGGATTTAGATGCCTCGAAGAAAGCATTGTAGGGGGATTTATTTAAAAAAAAATATGTTCCTCTTGGCAACAAACCTGATGCCCGTCTGCATGGAAGGTGCTGCATCTCCTGCGCTGTGGTATGGAGAACCAATTGTGCTTTCAAGGCTGCTGCTCCGGCCTCAAAGTCAGGCAGGATCAGAGAACGATGCAGATAGGCATTGTGGTTCTCCATGGGCAGGCCAACACTGCTCCTGCTCGGCCTATGTCAGGAGCTTCACCCCACCCCAGATAGGCTTCAGTAGCCCACAGGAGCAGCAGGTTCCTATAACTACGGGCACAGGAAAAAGAGCTGAAAAAGCATAAAACATAAACAAACGACGATAGGATACTAAAGTGAAAGTCAAGCTGCGAGCTTCGAGTAGTGTCAGTGAGTGTCCCCAAATAAAATATAAAGGCCGCTACCACGAGCCACCAGTGCTACATGGCCGCCACCCCCAAACTAGTGCTGCCGGGGGCGGACTGCCCCGACCGCCCCCCTAGCTACGCCACTGCAGACATGGGCACACACAGCACTGAAATAAGCAAACTTAATCCTGTCTAAAATTGGAGGCACAATACTTCAAAATGCTGATGACATCATCCTCTTTTACCATTCTAGAGTAGGCCCACAGAGGGCCCTTAATGCCATGCATCAATTCAATTAGGACAATAAAATGGTGGAAATGGCTCCAAGACCGAAGTGCTAGCCTTTGGTAATTCAACCAAAAAATCTAATTTTACCGGGAGCCTTGGCCCATTAATATTTGGCAGTTGACACCTACAACTAAGTTGTATTGGTATCAACAAAAGGAGGAGCCAAAAAACACCTGATACATACAGTGACAAAGGCAGAATGAATACTAATTAGAACGTGCAAACTAAATAATGCAGTGGAAAGCCCTCCCACCATCCCAAGAAGACGAGTAATAGCAGACACTCTACTACCGACAATCTAGTATGCTTCAGAAGCCTACCTGGGCCAACTAGTCAACATCATGGATAAGTAGCAGCTCAAGGCATACGAAATGGTCTTCAAATGACCAACATACCACCTGAATTATGGGTAAGCATGGCGTCCTTTGTAACGTACAACTATACGATCAAAAAGGCCCCACCCAACACCATACAAGCAGTTCTCCAGAACATGTTTTCCCAAGAAGGGTACCCATGGTCATTATACCTTCAAAGATCTATTACCACTGTACAAATCGACAGTATTAGACAGCATGCAGCTCTTGTGTGCCGCCATTCAAGCAACGCTGAAAAAAACAACTAAAGCGGAGTATAGCGAGCAACTGAATCTCCCTACACTTTACCGCTCTCTCCAGGTCACAGTGGTCTTGGCCGTTTGAGTGCAGAGAGTTGCAGGTTTTCAGCCTACGTCTGGGATGCCACATTGGGTTGACATTTTGGGGGAGGTTTATGGTCTAGGTGCTCTATTTCTTCAATAAGGAACGCCTATTTTATAGCGATGGGGACGCGGATGCACAGCTGACTTAAGCAAGCATTTGAATCTCCCTACCACTGTTTTTAACTCACACTGCTTCTTTTAAGTAATTTCCTAAAGAAACCAGGTTAGAAACATTTTTAATATTTCTACTTTTGGCATTGACTTTTTAATAATATTTATTGTGGAATGTTTACCATTGTTATAACTGGGCTAGGTAATACAGCGACTGCATTTTAAATCTGTTTTTGTTTTCTGTGATACTTTATGCACTTGCATTTTACCACACTCTCTAGTTCCCCGCGGTCTTAACCATTTGGGTAGAGAGAATTGCAGATTTTTAGCCTTCTTACGGATTGCCATATTGAGCTGTCATCTTGGGGGAGGTTTATGGTCTATGCATTCTACTTCTTCAACAAGAGACGCCTATTTTAGACCAATTGGGATGTGGGCATAGATACTCAGTGGATGCATGCAGCAGGAACAGCGGCGGTGCGTTGAAGATGGGCCAAAGGCAAGCCAGTCCGCGTCCTTCTGCGCACGAATGTCACCAAGCACCAGGAACTCTGCTTCTTTGACTAGAAATACTATTACTACAGATAAATTATGTTACTCTTTGGTTGAATTTCACCTCCTTAATCCCAAACCCAGATACCCTGGCTCTCCGTCTAAGTGGTTCACATGTCCTTTTGCTTCTATCCTGGAAGGTCCAGTTTCTTACCTTTGTTGTAAATTTTCCTGCTCTTCAAATTCTTCTATGTTAACTGCTGACTTGAGGTCAGGCCTGCCGCTTGCCACTCTCCAGGGCCCACACATTAGGAAGGACTCAAGACCTGCAAATCCAAGTTTGGAATGTAGTTACTCTTCCCCTGCTGCTTCTGGTATTTTTGTAGCCATATACTAGATCTATGCCAAAGCTCTCAACGGAACCTTGGAATCAGCTAATGTCCCTTAATCCTGATTTGTGTTACCTAACAGAAAATTGGCATGTATCCCTTTAACTCTCCCAAAGCAGTATCAACTGCTTAAATTGGAGAGAGTCTCCAGACCAAGTGGAGGTGTGGCAATCGCTTTCAAAGACACAGTGAAAGTAGTCGTTAATGAGACTCTTTTAGTTGAAAGGGTGGAAATGTGTATCTTCAGAATCGCGCTTTCAGCTACTGATACTTGGAAGGGTGGGCTAATTTGTTGTCTCCCTGGAGCATAAAAATATTTTTGTCACCGCTTAGTGAAATCTATTGCTCCTCATATATTAGCATCTAAAAATTTGTTTTACTTTTGGAAGACTTTAATTTTCATGGAGAAAATGTTCTAAATAATGAGGTTGTCTTTCTCTTGACTGACATGGAGATATTAGGTCTTAAACAGTTGGTGTTGGGACCCAGGCACTCGGCCAGCCACACCTTAGCCTTAATCTTTACTAAGGGGCTCATTATGATGTCAGTCTCACTGACATCTGAAGCAGCGGTCAGACTGCCATATTACAAAGCATTCCTGTCTGACAGCATGTGTAAGGGACTGACCGCTGAGGACCCGACAGGCACAAGGAGCCCATTGACCCTGCGGTCAGGATGTAATCCCTACAATGAGGGCAGTGCATACTCAGGCCCCGCCAAAGGGATTACAATGGCCCTTTCCAACGGCCTTTCAATGGTGGTCTGACCTCCATTGAAAGGCTGATGGAAACAGACTTTCAGGCCCTTAGCAGGGCCCCTGTTCCTCTGCCGCATCCGCCATGAGGCCTGGGGAGCCACAGTGTGCAGGGATGTTTAAATACATGCCTTTTGACATTGGGGCAAGTGATGCGGCCCTTTTCTGGGCCGCAACACAAGGCTCAATGCCAAAAGGCATGTTTCTGACCACCTCTACGGTGGTCAGATCCTAATTAGGCGAACAGGACAGTTGACTACCTGTCAGCCAGTTTCTTTACCAAAACAATGCCGGTCGGAGGGCATCGTAATTAGGGCCTAATTCTCTGGAGCATCGATGCAAACCTTCTTTACCGCTTCTCTGGAGAAATCACTATCTGATTAACTTTCAAATCCCAAAAACAAATAAACAGCTTTAAGCAAAAGAAATGACTAGCCAATCTATGAGACAGTGGAATTCTGTCACTCTGCTCTCCTTTGCCAAGGTTTACCTTCCTTTTGAGTCTCCCTGTAATGTAAATATGGAGGTTGCTCGAGGAAATTTGTACAACTCCTTTTCCCAGGTGCTATTCCCAAATTGCTCCCCTTTAACAAAATCCTGCCACCCCCATTGGAAACAATGCACCTTGGTTTTCGGCCGACCTAAAACTGGCAAAAGCCAAGTGTATGCGGCAGAAAAGGCATTGGCAAAGGACTAATGCTTCCTTAGATACATATCAATTTAAACCGTTTTTTTTTGTTGTTTTTTTTAGCCGAGAAGTACGAATAATCTCTATCGTCCGGGTGCTGCGCTCGCCAAACATCACAAAACCCCAGTGAGCCTGCCACTGGGACCTGAGTCTTAATCAGCCAAACTCCAGTCGGCTTACAACATCTGCTCCATACTACGAACAACCACGCCTCAAAAAACGGGTTAGAAATTGGTCTAGAAAAGTCAAAAATAATGGTGCTAAACCAGCGCAATCCAAAAAAGCAACTGAAATGACAACTGGGCGAGAGAGAACTTGAAGTCGTCCATGACTATAAATATCTAGGAATTATCTTCGATAAGAATGGGACATATGACCAACAAAAAGAGGTGATTCAGAGACGCGGAACCATTCTAGCAATCACCCCGAAAAATCTTAAAAGCAAAATAGCAGGACCAAACCTGCTTCCACTGCTGGAAGTGCTTCTCGCAAAGCTGCTGCCCACGCTCACATACGGCAGCGAGGCCTTGCGAGGGACCGACGAAGAAACGCTCAACAAAACGCTTACTAAAGCTTTAAGAACAATCTTCAAGCTCCCTAAATACACCTCCCCAGCCCAGCTAAGGCTCGAATTTGGAATAGAAAACCAGAGAATTAGCAGGAAGGCCGCATACGTAAAAAGCTGGTATAAAATAAAGAACGCAGAGGCGGGCTCGCTGAACTCGTTCCTTTTGAAGGAAATATCAAGGAAAAAACCCTCCCCGGCCAAAGACTACCTCCAATCAGGGATCAGCTTGCTAGCCCTGGAGCACATTTGGGAGTCAGGACTACCATTCAAGAACATAAAAGACCTGGTGAATAAGTCCACAAAGCTTGTCTCCACCGCAAGTGATAAAGAATGTCTTAATAAGAGGGCCCATAGCTGGTTCGTGATACAAAGCTATTCGAAATGCTCACCACAATCGTACTTCGGTACCAGCTTTTCTGGGCCATCAAAGGAAGGCTTCTTGGCACTGAGGATGGGGATCCTTCATGTTAAACCCCATTTGCCCCCCCTGGAAATGTACATTTACATCTACACAATGCAGATTATGCGGCGAAACCAAAGAAGATATGCTGCATCTCCTATGCATATGTAAGCGCCTAGACCGGGAGAGGAGAGAACTGTTAAAACCGCATATGAATGAAATGCACATTCGGACATGCAGACAGGCAGTGAAGGCATGCTTCAGCAGGGCCAATGTAAAATTAACCTGCAGCTTCGTCCGCTTTATGAAAACTGCCCAAATATAGCTTCTTGCCACTGCCTGCGCATAGTAGTGCACACCCAAGCTCTTTTAACCGGCAACTCCCTTAGACTTCCACTACGCTCTGACCCTGAGTCAGTTGTTCATGCCCTCACAATAGACTATTAGATTTACGGACATTGGCGTCACCCCCAGACAGGGACACACCCTTAGCCTTACTTCAAGTTTATACCTTCACTGCAAAACAAACTGTATGAACTTTTTAACCAGGATATTGTCCGATTTTAAAGTATATCCATTACGCGTTTTAAGACAAAATGAAATTATGTCATATATACGTATTCATTTACACATTTTATATTGTTGTGTGTACTGCTAGGATTTTAATTAATCAAACAATAAACTAAAACTAAACTAAACCAAACTCTGGAGCATAGATGCAAACCTTCTTTACCGCTTCTCTGGAGAAATCACTATCTGATTAACTTTCAAATCCCAAAAACAAATAAACTGCTTTAATCAAAAGAAATGACCAGCCAATCTATGAGACAGTGGGATTCTTTCACTCGGCTCTCCTTTGCCAAGGTTTACCTTCCTTTTGAGTCTCCCTGTAATGTGAATATGGAGGTTGCTCGAGGAAATTTATACAACTCCTTTTCCCAGGTTCTATCCCAAATTTCTCCCCTTTAACAAAATCCTGCCACCCCCATTGGAATTAATGCACCTTGGTTTTCGGCTGACCTAAAACTGGCAAAAGCCAAGTGTACGTGGCAGAAAAGGCATTGGCGAAGGACTAATGCTTCCTTAGATAAAGATCAATTTAAACCGTTTTTTTTTAGCCGAGAAGTACGAATAATCTCTATCGTCTGGGTGCTGCCCTCACCAAACATCTACAAAACCCCAGTGAGCCTGCCACTGGGACCTGAGTTTTGCTAGTTTATGAATCGGGGCCGTAGGTAGTGGAGGGTGAGACCTATCCATGGCCACGTCCGCAATAGAGTTAAAATCCCCCCATCAAGACCGGGTTCGTAAAATAATCTGCTAGGGTGTCAGATAGACTCTCCAGAAAGGGAGCCTGTGTCACATATGGGGCATAAATACTGCAGAGGGTCACCTCTCGCCCATAAAGGCGCCCTCTAACCACAGCATAGCGGCCCTCAGGATCTATCAGGTGGGCAATCATTTGAAAGGGGACCCCAGCCCTAATCCAAATCAACACCCCTCGCGCAAAAGCTGAATAAGTGGTATAATAGAGTTGACCTCCCCATCTGCGCTGCAGTGCCAACCCCTCTGTTCTATTCAAATGTGTCTCCTGCAGGAAAGCTATCTGCGCGCCTCTACGCACTAAGTAAGAGTGGACTTTATATCTAGGCTGCATGGAGTGCAACCCTTGTACATTCCAAGTCACACATTTCACATCAGGTAAGGGACCCATGGTATTGATGCAAAAGACTCAGGAACCTCTTGTTCCCTACTAGCCGCGCCGGAGGGTACCATTTCCCACTCAAACCATCCCCTTCCACCAATGATCCCATCCCACCTACAGCATCCGCTTGTCCCCCATGCGCTCAGTCCACATCTAACTAGACCAGGCCTCCCTCCCTCTCATAAACCACAGAGTCTACTCATCTATCAGGCCATCCGCCGTTCCCGGTGTGACAAGCGGCAAATACACACTATCTGATGCTGAAGTATCCACCTCCGAAGTGTCCTTGCCTTTCTCCAGGTCCGAGCCCTTCGACGAGGTCAGCAGCAAGTCCCCAGAGATCGCCGTAACCACCGCAAGCGCTCCCCTGCGCTCCAACTCTGTTTGTGAGGTTGATGGTTTCCGCAGTCCCCGCCGCCGGCACCTTATACGCTGTTATCTTCGGGGCAGCAAGTCCTCAGTCAGAGCCCGCGCCTCCCGTTCTGGGCCATCCCTTCCAGCACGATAAGATTCCAGCCATGTCCACGCATCCTCCGGCGTATCATGAAAACAGGTTTTCCCATCCAGGATTGTGCGAATTTTAGCCGGGAATAGCAAGGAGTATTGAATCCTTTCTGCCCGCAGTTCCTTCTTCACTGCTTGGAAGGTCGCTCGACGCCACTGAGTCTCGAAAGAATAATTCTGGAACAGAGTGACTTTACTATTGCTGACCTGGAAGGGGCCATCTGTGCGAGCCTTCTGAAGAAGCAAGTCCCGATCTCTCAAATTTAATAGCGCGCCACCACTGGTCGAGAAGGGCGCCCCTGCAGCGGGGGTCTAGCAGGGACGCGGTGTGCACGCTCAAGAGTGTAGAAGGCAGACAAGCCCTCAGGGGCCACCTCCGTTCTCAGCCAGTCCTCCAAATACCGTGCCATGTCTGATCCTTCCGTTTTCTCTGACAGGCCCACCACCCGAATGTTGTTCCACCTATTTCTTCCTTCCGCATCCTCTGCAAGTTTTTCTAGCGCTGCGATCCGGTCTAAAGCACTTGACATCTTTGCAGTCAGTGTGGCCTGTGCAGGCGCTATCTCTTGGACTACATCCTCCACCTGTTTCACCCGGTCCAATAATTTCTAGTGGTCTGCCCGCAGGAGTCCAAGCCCTGTCGCCACCTGTGCAATGTCCTGCTGTAGCGCAGTACGTGAGTCCGCAATAGCAGAAA
The DNA here is from genome assembly GCF_964261635.1 of Lissotriton helveticus. NCBI lineage: Eukaryota > Metazoa > Chordata > Amphibia > Caudata > Salamandridae > Lissotriton > Lissotriton helveticus. The sequence goes on from NC_136072.1 coordinate 658,656,298, forward strand.
GGATCTTATCCAGCTGTTGTTGCATTCCAGGCTCTTGCGCTAAGTCTTGCGTATCCCGTTTAGCTTGAGACGGAGACTCAGAGTCAGAGGGCTGGTGTTCCTCTTCCTTCCTCCCTCGGGGCTTACCCATGGCGCCGGTAGGTCGAATTCAGATAACGGGCCAGCAGAGCCAATCGCGCAGCCCCTGTTGGGTGGGCAGGGGTTCCAATACCTGGACCAGAAGGCCCTCCAGGGCTTCTCTCAGGTACTCAGCCCGTCGTCCGTTGGTTCCGCCCCCACCGACACCACCAACCAGTCCCTTCCGGTCACTGCGTCGTCTATGAAGGCCCAGGCAGGCCAGAGCCCATGCCAGGAGTATCCAGTCCAAGGCGTTCTCCAAGCCCGGTGGTAGCACCACAGCTCAAAGCATGGCAGTCTCTGGGCCCACGCCAGGTCCTGTGTGCCACCTCGGTCGCAGCCCCTGCGCTGCTAACTGTCTAAGCACACCTCCACAGTCCTCTGTGAGGCCACCTGTTCTTTAGGCCCTCTTCTATCATACGTCCGCACTAGGAGGCGGGGGCCAGTAGCTCCAGGCTGTGGACCTCGCCTCTACTCACTTAGAGGGCCCACCTCTGCAGGTCTCGCCCCCAGAGTCTCCAAATCAGGCCGCTTCATTCGTTCCGTTATGACCAGCTAGAGAAACGAGTCATCAGCCCCTATTCTCACCTCGGGACACAATTAGCTGCACCCCAGGGTCACTCGTCCACCTCCGCCATCCACAGCTCCAGCAGTCACCCCTCTGCGCCCCCCGGCACAGGTCCGGTTATTATGTAGGCCGCATGGTGCTCCGGGTTCCAGCCTCCGCCGCAATGGCCTCCAGCTCGCCAGCGTGAATCAATGGTAGGTCAGGGCCTACTCGTTGGTAATCTGGTCCCGCTTGTCCTATGTTGAGTAGTACAGGCACGCCAGCCCCGGATCCTCATCCGGTGCGGGCCGTCTCCTCCGCACCAGCGCCGCCGATCAGGAGCCGCCACCAACAGCACCCCACACCAAGGCCAATCCGCTCCTCTTTTTCAGGGCGCCGGCTGCCGGCCACAGCATTAGTCTCGCAGCCCAGCCCGGGTACTCCTCTACGACGTAGCCTCAGGGGCCCCCACTGGTGCGAAATCACTTCCGCACCAAGCCCAATCTCTCCTCTTGGCCTCCGGCACCGCTCCGACACCCAGGGCAGGGCACCCACCAGGACAGTCTAAGTCTGCCATCCGAGGCGCTCGTTGTACTGCGTAGTTGTTTCTTAACGCAGTGGAGCCGCCATTTTGTGAACGCCGATCGCATTCAGCACCGCCTGATAAACCCTTCTGTAATACCGGGTTTCGCCATACCGACAAGGCAAACTGCTAAGGGCCAGCTTTCCTCTGCCATATCGCTCCCAGGCGCTGCCTTGGGGGGTTCGGAGGTCCGGTTGTCAGGAGTACTGCGGGGTTCACGAGCGGAACTCAGCGCTCACACCACTGCCTGCATCGGCGTCCAAGCCACGCCCCCGATCAATTTAAACCGTTGTTGAAGAATTATCACAATGCTATCAAAACAGCCCGTAAATAAGATAGATCACGCAGACAAAAAATCTCTTCTAAACTCTTAACAAGTTTATTAAACTTGTGCCTGTACATGAGTGATTTCGGCTTCACGAGAGCTATGCGACTCACTAGACACTTTTTTTGAAGGAAGGATAAATAATATTTATGTTAATTTTCCTCCAACTCAGAACCAACCTGACAGTCTTCTTGGTTTTAATCTGACTTCTCCTAAGGCTACTTTTTCTTTGGAAAGTTTTGTCCTTTTTACTTTGGAGCAAACTCAGAGGTTGCTAGAGAATGCCAAATCAGGATCACCAGTGGACCTGTCCCCCCCCCCCCCTAGTATCATGGAAAGTCTCTCCAACTTAATTGCACGTGTCATTATGTTTTTTTTAATCTCTCAATAGAATCAGCCTCAATCCCTATCATCTGGAACACTGCTCTAGTTTCCCCCATCTTAAAAAAGCCTAATGCTGACCCCAATAATCCCTCAAATTATCGACCCAGCTTACTGCTCCCTCTCTTCTGCAAACTCTTGAAGATATTATGAATAAAATCTTTCCACATTTTTAGTAGAGCACAGGCTCCTCGGTTCATCACAGTTATGCTGTAGAACGTGCCACTGACAGAGACTGACACTGACACTTTTATATCACCCCTGGGTGTAGGGACTCCAATGATACTGGTGCTCTTGGATCTAACTGGGGCCTAGGATATAGTCTCTCATGAGATTCTAATTCACAGGCAGCATGATATTGTGGTCTATGGTAAAGTTCTTCATTGGTTGGTTGACTTCTTGACATACCGCTCTCAAACCTTCTACCTCAAGCCTTTCAAATCACGCACCACCGCAGTTGGGAAAGGAGTACCATAGGGGTCTATACTAAGTCCCAAATTAGTTAATGTCCATGGTGCACCTCTGGCACAATTTGACAAGGCATGTGGGTTCGAGACAACATCCTATGCCGATGGCACACAGCTGGTTATCTTCTTTGTCATCCTGACTTGGAAGGGGTGAAAGCCCACTTCTCTGATTGCATGAGGAGGATCGCCTCCTGGATGTCTAACAACTGTCTGCAATTAAATGGAGAACATACCAAAATTATTTTATTTGAGAAAGCCCAACACCTGTGGAAGTCAGATTGGTGGCCATCCAAACTGTGATCTGCCCCCTCTCCAAAACAAGTAGTTACAAATCTTGGTGTAAAGCTGGACACTTCTTTGTCCAAGAAAGAACATTTCAACACTTTGCGGTACTTGCTTTCACACCATGCGACTGTTGAAAAAGGCATTTCCATGGCCTCCTTCTACCTCTAGGAAAACACTAGTTCAAGCTTTAAATACAACTAGTCTAGATTATGGGAATGCTGTACTTGCTGGTGCTAATGAGACCTTATTATATAAATTGCAGTTAGTACAGAATACTGCAGCAGACTAGTGTTTAATGGTCTGTATGACTCTCCCTTTGCTCCAATAGTACACTATCTGCACTGGTTACCTATAAGGAAAGACTCATATTTAAGATGTGCCCTCTTACCTATAAAACCCTGCACTGCAAGGCTCCAACCTACCTACAACATAGAATCAGACATTATCACCCAATGTGATTGCTGATATTGACAGACAAAGCCCTTCTTCACATTCCACAGAATGGTACCACAAGATTTGGAAGAAGGTCTTTTTTCTTATTTGTCACCTTTCTATTGGAATAAACTTTCCCTACCAATTTGCTGGGAAAGTTAAAAAAACTCTTAAAAACATGGCTATTTTAGTTAGTTTTGCTAGTCATGTACTTCAGCAGAAGCACCAAGATATTCCTACCAGGACGATTCACTGCGCTACAGGGCTCATGACATAACATAACATACTCTCGAAGGCAAGTGACATTGATAAACTTAGCAAAACAAAATTATTGCTAGAGGTGGGACAATCGCATGCCAATGTTCAGCCGCATAGCCTCAGACCCCAACCTTATCACAGCTGCGCCCTTCAAAAAGCATGCCTTAAATAATGTGTGCAAAGCTATTGGGAATACAATCTAAAGAAGTAAACCCCAGGTGGCAGTCACTTACTTAAACTTCCAACTGTAGACTCTGCACATACAAGTATGAATCCTTCAATCATCTACTATGCTGCTGCACTGCACTCTTGAAAGCACGCTGCACACTGCTAAATCCACTCATTTGTGCATACGCGCATAAGAACATGTAATGTTTCATCTCCCACCTTTAATTATTGAGCACCGTGGGTCTTCTTCAAAGCAAGCAAGCAAGAAACGTTCTCAGGACTCAGAGGAGCACTATCAGAGGCCTTTCATTGTAATTGCCTTAATTATAATCTGATTACATTAAGGCAATTATATTGCACTGTCCGTCACAGGGCTCCGAAATGAACTTTCCTGTTTCAAAGGATACTCAAGGTACTGTCCAAGAAAAGGTTAGGCCTGAATCACTAAGGGAACACCTGTAGATATTAATGTCATCTCTGCTGAACATCAGGTAAATTCAAGAATATGGCATGTACAATGACCTACAAGCCGCAGAGTCCAATGGCAGCAAGCCTTCCAATCTTTTGTTGTCAGTAAACAGAGCATATATAATTTCAAGCGTTTAAAAACTGATATTTTGTGTATTATATATATTTAAAAAGTCATTATTATTTCCCTGTGTTGCCTATGTATTTGCTTGACAGGAACCATCTCCAGTTCAAATGATCTACCTTAAAACAACATTGTTGTTAAATACTGCTGGCATATGAGCCCTTCTACCCTCCTCCAGCCTGTGGTAAGACTGCAGAGCACAGTGCCTGCTTCTATACATTTGCTGCACACCATGGTTGTTTCATATGTGTGCCCTTTAATACTTCTGATCCTTTTTACAATTTGCCTCACAAAACCCCATACTGAAAGACAGGTTCTCATGTCCATTCTTGATGACAGGACACATCCTCATATTATGTTAATTCCTTAGCACCCAAATCTTATTTTGAATCATTGTTCTGTAGCAACACTGGTGTGACATAGCGGTAAAGCTGGCATAGCTATTATTAGTGGCAGCTGGTCAACTTTGAAAGTAGTTGGGTGTAATGCTGGCCCTGAATTTCAATAATTTTAAAAGAAAAATAAGATCAATTTGTAATTTACAGTAACATTTACCCAGCAAACATATGATCATAGGGCTCTCTAATTGTACCTCTCCTCCACAACTCCCTACACTCTACGCATATCACCAAACAACCCAACATGTGCAACATAATGACCCATCACAAAAAGCCCACACATGCACAAACATATCTCGAAGTCCTCATTTCTTTAACCACTCAACCAGCCATCCACATCCACCAAAAGCCACAAGCACAATATACCCCAATACTAGCTACATCAAAATGTTCTATACCCCTCCGCCCACATTACACAACATGAAGAAGAAAGAACAACTAAGAATGTGCAACTCTTCAATGCAAGATCCATTAACAAACATTGATGTAACATGTGTGACCTGCTTTCAGAAAATAAAATGGATCTCCCCTTCCTTACAGAAACATGGCAACATGGCTCAGGGAAGATTCTGCTCGCACATTCCATGAAGCAATTTCTCCTTGTTTTCCATCATTAACAAAGATTGTATTCGCAAAATTGGAGGAGGCCTGGCTGTCATCCATAGAAAATACTACAAATACCAGTAATAAAAATCCTCAGCATGGATGGCTGTGAATCATTGATGATAAGATGTCACCCACTCCAACAATGACATATTCCTTCCAATGGCGGTCCGTGTAGTTAAGTGCAGTGGGACGGGGTGGGGCTGTGGTTGGTGGAAATGACAAACAACGGAATAGTGTAAATAAAATAAATAAACCACATACCTTGCACTTGCCGAATCGCGGTGAGCACAAGGTAAGTGGTTTTATTTATTAATTTCATTCACACTATTCCGTCGTTTGTCACTTCCACCCACTCTGCGACCCAGCCCACTGCGCTTACCTGCATGGAACAACACTGATTCCTTCCTGTCAAAATATAGACCACCACCGATCACTGCCAACTTTAAAGATGGTTTACTTGGTACAGTAATAAACACCCATCTGGATGAACAATTCTATACATTCTAGGAGACCCAACATATGGTTTCACAATAAGAAACTAACCACAACCCCAGATATCACTACTAACCTTGAAGCTTTCAACTTACATTAAATCGTTTTCTGGCCTAAATCACTGCACAAATCACACTCTGGATGTCATAGCCACAACATCATGCTGCTGGTACAGACAACTCCTGCACAAGCTGGAGCAAACACAGCATCATCCACACACCTATGAATAATAACACTTAAAGACAACAAAAACCACTAACAACAATAAGCAGTCATGTAGACAATGGAAAAACTAGACATTCAGCAACTCAATGCACATCTTGAAAGAACCACATTAAGCATGTGGTCAAAAGACATACACACCTTCTACAGCTGGATCTCCACTTCACTGGACAAACAGAAACCACCAAAAACCACATTGAGGGTTGACCATAAAATGAACACCACATGGGTTGATGAAAAGATCAAAAGACTAAAAATACAACTCAACATACTACATGGCAAATGGAGAAAATCGAGAGATGAAACAAAGAGAATTACGCTATGGCACTATAACAGAGTCTATACAAAACCCATGAGAACCACATAAACATTCTACTACTCCACACACATATCTGAAGCAGGCTGGCTTTCTAAAGAACTCCATAAAATTCTGACAGAATTCTGCAATCCACAGTGCCTAAACACAGAAACAAGATGATAAGATTATGTGATAAAATATCCAATGTACTGATCTAAAAAATAAAAAAGATTTTTTTTTTAAGGAGAACTCATACAACACCACATGACCGAACTACCACAGAAAAAGACACCAATAATCATCCATCAATGCATGCTTTCAATAACCTCGATTTAATCACTGCAGCCAGACCATAAGAATCCCCTTCAGACCCAGAACTACTAAAAAAATTTAAAATGTCCTTCAATCAACCTGTGCAGGGAAGGTAGCCACATGCCTACTCAACAAGTCTCTGGAACTAGGTTAATTTCCACATAAACTGAACACATACTTCAGTAGACCTCTCCTCAAAAAGAAAAATGTCAACCCATCTGACCCAGAAAACTAGACACACATGAAATGGACCAACCTTAGGAAGAATTATTGAGAGAGTAGTGTTTGCTGAACTATCTAACTTTACAGAACATTGTGGCTTACTGTCAGATCAACAGTCTGATTTCAGACCAGTTAAAGACACAGAGTCACACATCATATCCATCTGGGATAATCTAAATCTCACAGTGAACAAAAAAGGAGTAACTGCCTTGTTGCTTCTGGATTTATCAGCTGCATTTGACAGTCCAATACCACGTGCTACTGCACATACTCTATGACCTCAGAATCTATGATAATGCTCTAAAATGAATTGCTTCTTATATTACAGCCAGACAAAGTGTAGTCTACCTACCCCTTTCACATCATAACCTAAAGATCAAAACCGCATAGACAGAGAATATGACCTGCAGACAATGACATAAGTACCAGCCTACCGCCATATGTTCTAAGGAACTTCAAGCCCTTCCAACAACATCAAGAGAAGTTAGAAACCTAGGAATAACTATTGATTCAGATGTATCCTTGATGGGAAACATCCGTTACAACACGGATGTTTCCCCGCGGTGCTGTTACGACGCGTCCGTAACAACGCAAGTCGTTACCACGACTTGCGCTGGAAAGCGCTAGAAGATTAAAAATAGTAAATGTACAATTCCAACACCTTCCCTAGTGTCCACGGGGACTGGTGTTAGAATAGTACATTATGCTATTCGACATCCGCGCCCCCAACGCAAGTCGTGGTAACGACTTGCGTTGTAAGGGACGCGTTGTAACAGCACGCGTTGTGACGGTACACGTTGTACCGTCATACATCCATCCTTGATACTCTAAAAATAACGTCACAAAGAGTGCCTTCTACACAGTAAAAACACTGTATTGCATCTTCCCATGCCGTGCACACCAACATAAACTGTAAGCTATCTTTACACTAGTCATCTCCAAGCTTGACTATACCATCAACCTATATCTTGATGCACCCACATTCATCATGTGCAAAATACAACTCAACCAAACTGCTGCAACAAAGCTTCTTCTCCACCTTCATTCAAGTGAACACATGGCTCCAGCAATCGCTCCACTGGTGACCCGTAGCTGGAAGGCCAATGTTTAAGGCGTTCTGCATTGTCTAGAGAGCCTCATAAGGAATAGGACTACAAGAAATACAAGTTAAATTCAAGCAATAAATCCAAACAAAACACTGAATTCCAGGCTTTCAACACTCATCATAATACCACCTTACCATAAGAACTGTGCAAAAGACACTGCTTTTTCAGTACTAGCCGCCATGCTATGAAACTCACTACCAGTCAGCATCAGAAGCACCCAGGAACATATACGCTTTTAAAGACAGTTAAAAACATGGATATTTCCTAGATACCTCTGCCACCAATATCCTTGCAAGAGAGCCCAGAAAAAGGTTGCATTCTCAAGTTCAATCCTCAGTTTACAGCCCATGAATTGCAAACAACTAAACCAGCAAACTGCCTATGATATGCAGGCAGGTTGCAAAGGGTGCATCTTTGGTTCACCGTGCCATTATGCACTTATATACTCGCATATATAACAGTTATGATCTGCAATAATGCTAAATTGATAATATCCAGTAGTCTGTGAAAATTAGAACGTATACCTCTTTCTTAAATGCACATAGAACATATCTGCTATGAGAGTGGTCCATCACCAGCACTGTACAGCCAAAAAAACAGATGTCAACAAATTAACAGGCGTGGAATAACCGACAAAATCTGTCACACATTGCTGGTCATTTTGGAGGACTTTAATACAGTCCACAACTGCAGATTCTTTCACTTTATCGCTCTCTCTCTCTCTCTCTTTCCCTCTCTCTCTCTCTCTCTCTCTCTCGCTCACTCTCACTCTCTCTATCTCCCTCCAAATGTGGCATCTCATGAACACAACTATTCACAAAGTATCAGGTTGGCCAACCCGGTGAGGTAAAACAGATTACGTCATATGAAATACCATAAAGGGAACTGGAGAGCTGCTCAAAGCTAACAGCATACTGAAAAGAATATATCTGAACATCTGTCTCTCACATTTCATCATCCAACACACTGCTACATGCTGTGCCCCATAATACCAAAACCGCACCTCAGCACAACATGGAAATACTTCCCAAATAGTTTTAAATCAAAGAAAACATTCTACCAGCCGCACACCCTACACAGTGTAGCGCGCTACTCATGTAGGCAAGGGCTTCAGCACCCCACACTTAAAGACAACAAAAACTAGTAAGCGCTAGATATCAACACTGTAATACAATATAATACAATGCAAAAACCCTAGGCTCCTATTAAATATTACAATACTTTCATAGAGTGCCAAGTCAATGAAGTCAGGATGTTGACACAGCTGTCCCATATGCCCAAAATAACCTCTTGGGGCTAATTTACAAGATCTTGCCATTGGGCAGCACCACAAGCCTTCTTCCTGCGCTGCTCTAAAAAAAACGAAAAGGGCAGGAATGCACCGTTTCTATCAGATAGGGAGCATTCCTGTCCTTTTCCTCTGCATTGGCGCACAATAGGCTGTCATGTGCCAATGTGGGCACCATGGTGCAAGGGTGCCTGCATTGCAGGGATCATTTTTTTGTGCAGGAAGGGACACCTTCCTGCACAAAAACAATCACAATTGGCTTTTTCTTCTTTCTATGTGTGCTGCAGAATGCAGCACACATAGGTAGAAAAAGGAAAAACACAGAGAAATAAAGGTATTCCTCTCCGTTGCACTTCCCTTACAGCACTCCTGGGGAAGTGTAGGCTTTTGAAGCATTCTCAAGTTCACAAAATCTCGTAAATCTGGGAATGTGTCAAATGTAATTGCTGTTACTTGGGAACACCCACTGTAACGCCTATGGCGCACCTCCCTATCGCAGGGTGAGGCAATGCAGCAACGTGTGCTGCATTTCTACGTCCGTATATACAATGCCAAGTAAAGGCACACAGGTGGCTTTACGTGACCTGGAGGCTATGGCTCTTCAGTGTGCGCTGCTGGACCATCAATAAAAGCACCGTTCTGGTGGCACAAGGGGGCTTGTGAATGAGGCCCCTTGTGCGCTAGCACCAGCATTAGCCATGGCTACGCATTACACAAAGATGTATCTCCAATATGCCAGCATTTTGGCATGGATGTGTTGGTAAGTCAAGAATTACCGCAGCTGGGACCAGTGGCATACTCAAAAACATAACAAACACACTTACTCACTCTCTTTCACTCATGCTCCCTTACATTCACTCACACTTATTTTTTTTTACTTCATCATACTCCCTCACTCATAGTCCTTTATACGTTTACACTGCCTTAAAGGGGTTGGACCAGTAAAGCTCCTGGCGCCACACCATCGTTTGATGAGATGGTTGAGGCTGAAGTGACCGTTTAATAGACAGGTAGCCTGGGAGATCTCAGGGCTGCAGCCTAAAGCCTACCAGTGGTGCTGCAGTGCATCTCTCATGGGGGTGCTGTGAGGCATGACAGTCCCTTGAGGCCAGGGTTCGGCATTCACGTGCCCTGAAGACTGTGTCTGATGCACCTGTGAAAGCCATCAGACAGGTGTACTGACTCAGACTGCAGCAGCTTATTACTACTAAGAATGTTAAGGCCAGTACTTGGTCCAGGCTTGCTTTCCCCTACAAATAACACGGTGTCCTTCCAAATGAAATACATTTTTCTAGTATGATAATGCCACCCTGCTTGTCTTTCTTCCACTACGGTGTAAAGTCATCCACTGTAGAAATCTGTGTTGAAAAGAATTTAGGGATTGACTGGATCACATACTGCCTTTCTTCCAATGTATTGCTACAATGACAATCACTTCCAGATCCAAGCACTCATTTAAAAGGATCATTATAGTTTGATCCATTGTCATTCCCTAGATCTGTTAAAAATTGAGAGCTGTTTGCACATTGAAGACCATTCACTGAATTATCCTCTGTTCCTCACACCACATAGTTGATGAGAGAGGTGTGGCGCCGCGGGGGAGAGGTGTGGCGCTGCGGCCAGGGCGACTGACGCTGGAATCTGGGGATCACGGTTCGATCCCCGGCTCCGGCGGCAGGTTAGCCCAGCACCATGTGACTCTGGGCAATAGCTTGCTTAATCTTCCCGACGGCCCCCAGCGCCTAGAGACCCTTACGGGTGATTGTGCGCTTTACAAATGTGGATTATTATTATTATTATTATGGTATTATTACTCCCCTCTCAGGGTATCCTTCGTGGCAGGCAACACAACCAGAGCACCCACCCACCTCCAATCCCTTCCTACCAGGAAAATTGCACATAAACAATAGTCCAGCCTTTAGCTATCCCCAGACTGGACTATGGTACAGTCTTAATCACAAGTCTGCCTAAATGTAGATCACTGCATCTACAAATTACCCTAAACTTTGTTCCATGGTTAATTTCGAGCACAAACAAAACTGAGAGCATCTCCGAGATCCTGAGATCTTTAAGCAGGCTCCCTAGTACCAAAATAGCATTCTTAGAAGTGTATATGTATCCTATAGGTTAGTACACCAAAGCACATCAAGCTGTTCAGCACAACTGCAAATCAGAAATAGAGGAGGAATGGTGCTTGAAATCAGACTCAATAAACTGTGCACCAGTCATTTTCCTGTCCAGTATCCAAGGTTTGGAATAACATTCCTCGAGACCCGAGGAGGCCTCTTCGGGCATCCTGTTCAAAAGAGGACTCAAAGAATGTCATTCTATAAACTGAGGGTCTGATTCACAAAGATAATTAAACTTAGACCTGAAGTCTAAGTAGGGCTTTAAGTGGGATAAAAAACCTCGGAGTCTCTCAAAGGGGCGTGGTCAATGTAATTAAAGGCGTGGCTTAAAACACATAAGATAAAAATCTGTGCAAAGCATAGTGTGCCGCCCGACTTGTATTTTGCTGATCTGTCATTGCATCCAGATATATGATACAAGTAACATCATACCTGCAACAAGTCAGGACTATTGACTTTGCCAATGGTTGTTAGGTGCAAAAGATAAATAAGAAGCAACTATAGCTTGTATATAATATTGAAAAAGCTTCCACTTAAAGCCCTGATACCATGACAATGCTGCTGCTCCCCAGTTTCAAAATTAGTTGGGAAATACAGAGAGAAAATGAATCTCTTTAAAGGATTTCCCTTCCCCTACAATGCTCACCTGGCACTATGTCATGCCATAACTTCTCCACTAGTGGGAAGTGAGCAGTGTGAGCACTCGCACATCGATGTGCCTGCTGTCACTGCAGTCCGAAAAAAAAGACACCGCCTGTGCCAGGGCGCAAAACAGAGCCTGACAGAGACCCTTTTCTAGACCTTTTAAAAAAAAACGCGGGTGCTCAGCACCTGTGAGACCCGGCCCACTTAAAGCACTGAGTCTAAGGGTACAATTAACAAAGGCAAACTTAAACTTCAGGTCTAAGTTGACCTTTGTGATTTGGACCCTATATCATTACCTACTTCCATGCCACCTACTTGGGCTGAAGTCTTAGAGCATCTTAAATAAACGCACCCTTAGACACATGTCCCTTATAAATGAAACATTAATATCCACTTTGAACATTGCAGAAGTGGATATATCATTTTTGCAACTCTGCTAGTTCCACCTGTTTCGCTTTAACAAGTAGTGTCAGTTTGAATTACATTAAAAATGTGCACTACAGTATGCTTCTGTTTTAATGCATGCACGTTTTAGCAATGGGGTCTCTTCTCTTTGCTTCATTGCAAATTAAAAAGTATTGTACTTGTAATAGGCGCAAAATAGTACTTCCTCTTAATTCACTGAAAGAAAAAAATTACACATCAGAAAAAAAACAGCATCATATATTTTGATTTATGTAAAAAAATTGCATAATCCATCTGTGGTATGCAATATGCAAAGATTATGTATGAAGTGCTCCAGGTGACAGCGAAGTCCAAAGTTAATAGTAACCAGAGGTTAGTGCCCAGTGCCAAACAACATAAAAGGAGGAAAGTAAAGTATCTGTTTTGGTCCAAACAGAATAATTATTCAAGAGCACAGACTTCTTTGGATGTTCAGGTCGTAATTGCATATATACAAAATGCCAAACCAAAACACCGAGAACATCAACGTTTTGTCCTCTAACAATATCTTTATACAGGGTCTTGGCATGTCAAAAAAGATTGGCATTCCCCTCTATTTTAGGAGATAACTAGCTTTTTAGGACCAAAGGTTGCTCCAAAAGCATTCTCATTTAATACCAGCCCACGAATGAATCTGTCATGAAAGGGAATCGCTTAATTCTTATTTAACACCAGGCTCTACTTCTCACCATGTCTTGCTTGAAAAGCCCTGCAGTATAATTTAATCCGAAAGAACCACTGTTTTTCTAGTATCTGTTTCCCATGTTTCTGGGAGCATCGGGTTGCCCCCTATCATTTATTGCACATTACAATGTAAATCAATTTGATGTTTACTTGATGTGGTTCACGCTATACAAATATTAAATAAATAAATAAATACATACAAATAGATTGTTCATCATGGGCATCAAAATTAGTCAAACACAGTTTTGTCCTGTCAGAGACTTCTCCTTCAACTTCTACAAGCAAGACCTACCTATCAACCCCAGTATCACACAATTCACAGCTAACGAAAATTCACTCTTCACTTTCGCAACCTGAACCACATCCTGAAAGCCAATCTCATTATCAATCCTGAAAACACAAACCCAAGGGACTGTACCATCCACCTCCCCTTAAAAAATGCGACAGAAATCTCCAACTTAAACCAGCCTAAACACAGAAACAAGATGATAAGATTATGTGATAAAATATCCAATGTACTGATCTAAAAAATAAAAAAGATTTTTTTTTAAGGAGAACTCATACAACACCACATGACCGAACTACCACAGAAAAAGACACCAATAATCATCCATCAATGCATGCTTTCAATAACCTCGATTTAATCACTGCAGCCAGACCATAAGAATCCCCTTCAGACCCAGAACTACTAAAAAAATTTAAAATGTCCTTCAATCAACCTGTGCAGGGAAGGTAGCCACATGCCTACTCAACAAGTCTCTGGAACTAGGTTAATTTCCACATAAACTGAACACATACTTCAGTAGACCTCTCCTCAAAAAGAAAAATGTCAACCCATCTGACCCAGAAAACTAGACACACATGAAATGGACCAACCTTAGGAAGAATTATTGAGAGAGTAGTGTTTGCTGAACTATCTAACTTTACAGAACATTGTGGCTTACTGTCAGATCAACAGTCTGATTTCAGACCAGTTAAAGACACAGAGTCACACATCATATCCATCTGGGATAATCTAAATCTCACAGTGAACAAAAAAGGAGTAACTGCCTTGTTGCTTCTGGATTTATCAGCTGCATTTGACAGTCCAATACCACGTGCTACTGCACATAGTCTATGACCTCAGAATCTATGATAATGCTCTAAAATGAATTGCTTCTTATATTACAGCCAGACAAAGTGTAGTCTACCTACCCCTTTCACATCATAACCTAAAGATCAAAACCGCATAGACAGAGAATATGACCTGCAGACAATGACATAAGTACCAGCCTACCGCCATATGTTCTAAGGAACTTCAAGCCCTTCCAACAACATCAAGAGAAGTTAGAAACCTAGGAATAACTATTGATTCAGATGTATCCTTGATGGGAAACATCCGTTACAACACGGATGTTTCCCCGCGGTGCTGTTACGACGCGTCCGTAACAACGCAAGTCGTTACCACGACTTGCGCTGGAGGGCGCTAGAAGATTAAAAATAGTAAATGTACAATTCCAACACCTTCCCTAGTGTCCACGGGGACTGGTGTTAGAATAGTACATTATGCTATTCGACATCCGCGCCCCCAACGCAAGTCGTGGTAACGACTTGCGTTGTAAGGGACGCGTTGTAACAGCACGCGTTGTGACGGTACACGTTGTACCGTCATACATCCATCCTTGATACTCTAAAAATAACGTCACAAAGAGTGCCTTCTACACAGTAAAAACACTGTATTGCATCTTCCCATGCCGTGCACACCAACATAAACTGTAAGCTATCTTTACACTAGTCATCTCCAAGCTTGACTATACCATCAACCTATATCTTGATGCACCCACATTCATCATGTGCAAAATACAACTCAACCAAACTGCTGCAACAAAGCTTCTTCTCCACCTTCATTCAAGTGAACACATGGCTCCAGCAATCGCTCCACTGGTGACCCGTAGCTGGAAGGCCAATGTTTAAGGCGTTCTGCATTGTCTAGAGAGCCTCATAAGGAATAGGACTACAAGAAATACAAGTTAAATTCAAGCAATAAATCCAAACAAAACACTGAATTCCAGGCTTTCAACACTCATCATAATACCACCTTACCATAAGAACTGTGCAAAAGACACTGCTTTTTCAGTACTAGCCGCCATGCTATGAAACTCACTACCAGTCAGCATCAGAAGCACCCAGGAACATATACGCTTTTAAAGACAGTTAAAAACATGGATATTTCCTAGATACCTCTGCCACCAATATCCTTGCAAGAGAGCCCAAAAAAAGGTTGCATTCTCAAGTTCAATCCTCAGTTTACAGCCCATGAATTGCAAACAACTAAACCAGCAAACTGCCTATGATATGCAGGCAGGTTGCAAAGGGTGCATCTTTGGTTCACCGTGCCATTATGCACTTATATACTCGCATATATAACAGTTATGATCTGCAATAATGCTAAATTGATAATATCCAGTAGTCTGTGAAAATTAGAACGTATACCTCTTTCTTAAATGCACATAGAACATATCTGCTATGAGAGTGGTCCATCACCAGCACTGTACAGCCAAAAAAAACAGATGTCAACAAATTAACAGGCGTGGAATAACCGACAAAATCTGTCACACATTGCTGGTCATTTTGGAGGACTTTAATACAGTCCACAACTGCAGATTCTTTCACTTTATCGCTCTCTCTCTCTCTCTCTTTCCCTCTCTCTCTCTCTCTCTCTCTCTCGCTCACTCTCACTCTCTCTATCTCCCTCCAAATGTGGCATCTCATGAACACAACTATTCACAAAGTATCAGGTTGGCCAACCCGGTGAGGTAAAACAGATTACGTCATATGAAATACCATAAAGGGAACTGGAGAGCTGCTCAAAGCTAACAGCATACTGAAAAGAATATATCTGAACATCTGTCTCTCACATTTCATCATCCAACACACTGCTACATGCTGTGCCCCATAATACCAAAACCGCACCTCAGCACAACATGGAAATACTTCCCAAATAGTTTTAAATCAAAGAAAACATTCTACCAGCCGCACACCCTACACAGTGTAGCACGCTACTCATGTAGGCAAGGGCTTCAGCACCCCACACTTAAAGACAACAAAAACTAGTAAGCGCTAGATATCAACACTGTAATACAATATAATACAATGCAAAAACCCTAGGCTCCTATTAAATATTACAATACTTTCATAGAGTGCCAAGTCAATGAAGTCAGGATGTTGACACAGCTGTCCCATATGCCCAAAATAACCTCTTGGGGCTAATTTACAAGATCTTGCCATTGGGCAGCACCACAAGCCTTCTTCCTGCGCTGCTCTAAAAAAAACGAAAAGGGCAGGAATGCACCGTTTCTATCAGATAGGGAGCATTCCTGTCCTTTTCCTCTGCATTGGCGCACAATAGGCTGTCATGTACCAAAATAGCATTCTTAGAAGTGTATATGTATCCTATAGGTTAGTACACCAAAGCACATCAAGCTGTTCAGCACAACTGCAAATCAGAAATAGAGGAGGAATGGTGCTTGAAATCAGACTCAATAAACTGTGCACCAGTCATTTTCCTGTCCAGTATCCAAGGTTTGGAATAACATTCCTCGAGACCCGAGGAGGCCTCTTCGGGCATCCTGTTCAAAAGAGGACTCAAAGAATGTCATTCTATAAACTGAGGGTCTGATACCATGACAATGCTGCTGCTCCCCAGTTTCAAAATTAGTTGGGAAATACAGAGAGAAAATGAATCTCTTTAGAGGATTTCCCTTCCCCTACAATGCTCACCTGGCACTATGTCATGCCATAACTTCTCCACTAGTGGGAAGTGAGCAGTGTGAGCACTCGCACATCGATGTGCCTGCTGTCACTGCAGTCCGAAAAAAAAGACACCGCCTGTGCCAGGGCGCAAAACAGAGCCTGACAGAGACCCTTTTCTAGACCTTTTAAAAAAAAAACGCGGGTGCTCAGCACCTGTGAGACCCGGCCCACTTAAAGCACTGAGTCTAAGGGTACAATTAACAAAGGCAAACTTAAACTTCAGGTCTAAGTTGACCTTTGTGATTTGGACCCTATATCATTACCTACTTCCATGCCACCTACTTGGGCTGAAGTCTTAGAGCATCTTAAATAAACGCACCCTTAGACACATGTCCCTTATAAATGAAACATTAATATCCACTTTGAACATTGCAGAAGTGGATATATCATTTTTGCAACTCTGCTAGTTCCACCTGTTTCGCTTTAACAAGTAGTGTCAGTTTGAATTACATTAAAAATGTGCACTACAGTATGCTTCTGTTTTAATGCATGCACGTTTTAGCAATGGGGTCTCTTCTCTTTGCTTCATTGCAAATTAAAAAGTATTGTACTTGTAATAGGCGCAAAATAGTACTTCCTCTTAATTCACTGAAAGAAAAAAATTACACATCAGAAAAAAAACAGCATCATATATTTTGATTTATGTAAAAAAATTGCATAATCCATCTGTGGTATGCAATATGCAAAGATTATGTATGAAGTGCTCCAGGTGACAGCGATATCCAAAGTTAATAGTAACCAGAGGTTAGTGCCCAGTGCCAAACAACATAAAAGGAGGAAAGTAAAGTATCTGTTTTGGTCCAAACAGAATAATTATTCAAGAGCACAGACTTCTTTGGATGTTCAGGTCGTAATTGCATATATACAAAATGCCAAACCAAAACACCGAGAACATCAACGTTTTGTCCTCTAACAATATCTTTATACAGGGTCTTGGCATGTCAAAAAAGATTGGCATTCCCCTCTATTTTAGGAGATAACTAGCTTTTTAGGACCAAAGGTTGCTCCAAAAGCATTCTCATTTAATACCAGCCCACGAATGAATCTGTCATGAAAGGGAATCGCTTAATTCTTATTTAACACCAGGCTCTACTTCTCACCATGTCTTGCTTGAAAAGCCCTGCAGTATAATTTAATCCGAAAGAACCACTGTTTTTCTAGTATCTGTTTCCCATGTTTCTGGGAGCATCGGGTTGCCCCCTATCATTTATTGCACATTACAATGTAAATCAATTTGATGTTTACTTGATGTGGTTCACGCTATACAAATATTAAATAAATAAATACATACAAATAGATTGTTCATCATGGGCATCAAAATTAGTCAAACACAGTTTTGTCCTGTCAGAGACTTCTCCTTCAACTTCTACAAGCAAGACCTACCTATCAACCCCAGTATCACACAATTCACAGCTAACGAAAATTCACTCTTCACTTTCGCAACCTGAACCACATCCTGAAAGCCAATCTCATTATCAATCCTGAAAACACAAACCCAAGGGACTGTACCATCCACCTCCCCTTAAAAAATGCGACAGAAATCTCCAACTTAAACCAGCCTGAGGACACAAAACCACACACAGAACAATATGTTTACACCTCATCTCGGCAGAATAAAAACCTCGTAGCCTACCATTACAGATGATTCTAATCGAAGCAGAGCCTTCGTCTACTCTTAGTCAACCACCTACTGCAACAGCGTCAACTAATTAGTAGCAGAGAAGATCGACAAAATCAGCCAAACCATCAACAGTGAAAAGCAAACCAGCAGTGTGCATCCATTCCAAAAGCAACAAACACCAAATGGTTCATCTTCAATGAACTCTGTAGGAGACCTCAGTCTACTTCCCAGAACATTTAATGCTATAATTCATGAAGAAAATATCCTGTCTATAACTATACTGAATCGTTTTACTGCCAACGATCTCACACCCTTATCAACATAATCAACAGCTCTGTCATGTAAGACATTTTTCCAGGCACCTTTAAATAAGACACATTTTCCCTTTACTAAAGAAGTTCACCTCCGTCCCTCCGATGTTCTAGCCAAAATGTAACCCCTCATTACTATCCAATTACAATAGAAGAAACTGTTGCTAACAAACTTGGACTCCTGATCAACATGAATCACTTTCTCCCTGCCTATCAATCAAGCAGGACTGGCACCAAAATGCAATGCTGGGACAGCAGTCAGCCAGGTTATGGAGAGTTCACACTTCACCACAGGCAATGGTAATCCCTCCCTTCTCCCTCTCAATTTATAAGAGGTAATTCATGCATGTACTTGCCCACAGCCTTGACACCCCATAATATTTCCTCTTTGCGTGATTTCATTGACACTATACTGTGCTGGTTTTCTTCAAACCATTCTGGTCCTTCACTACTTACCCAGATTAGTTCCAAGAGATCACATTATTTGTTGGTGACTGCCTGGATCCATCTCGCAAAAGTGATCTACAGTCTGTTAATGGAACTCACCAGCCATGCTGTCAATATTCTTGTGTTGCCTTGCATTACTCCAGATTTACCAAGCCATGCAGGGCCATGCAAGGTGGCCTTGTGTGGCTGGGGAATTTTCATTTTAGGTTTTGTGTCTCCCTGCGTCCCCTTCCATAGTGCAAGGGCAACACAAACCCTTGATAAAGCTGGGCCAAAATGTCCTTAAGCTAGTGCTGCAGAAGCAGTCAGGACATTCTCACAGTGAGGAAATAGGTAAAGCAAGCAAACAAAAGCAAGCCTTATTTATCTATGTACAGAGCGTATTGAACAATGTATTTCCAAATGCCAAGTTTGCAGCTTTTTTTTTTTACAGTTCAGAAAAGATTTGAAGACACATCTTCTTAAAGGGCATGTCATTCTGCATAAATTGGGGCTACCCATCTCTATGCCACAGGAATCCACTGAGATGAGATCTCCTTGGCTCATGGAGCAAGCCTGTGAGCCACCAGAGTCTGGCAAGAACATGTGAGTCTCACTGACCCGCCGTGGGCTAAATCACAAAGAATGAGCCAGTACTGATACTAGTATACATGCGACTAGAGAGTAATCTCGATCCCTGAAGGTACTAAGGCCTGTTGCTTGTGTGCCTAATTATCTTAACTGCTTTCCTAACTGTAAATGAGAGGCATTCTTTTTTATCTATTTGGATGTTTTATTAATTAAATGCAAATACTCGCATTATGTAATATCGGAGATACAACCCATCTACTACCACATGAAGTAAGTCTTGACTAACTGCCCTTGCTACCCTGGGACCGTCATGCATGCAGCACCCAAAGCCCTGGAACAGCAATAAGAAATGAAAGTCCGGACACTAATTAATAACAAGGAAATGCCTAAGGACCCGGAGAGAAGGCTTATTGTACGGCTGTATCTTTGTCAAAGTGCTATATAAGCTACAAACGATGGTACTTATTACCCATGTTTGGTCTTACTTGTCACAGCCCTAACTTTGTTATGGCGAGTCCTTACCTTTGAGACAGACAAGACAATTATCCTTAATGTAACAATTCTTTTTTGTTTCAAGAATTTCTACTTCTAAATACTTGGGGGCAGAGTTACAAGCCCCATGTGCCACATTTTCACCAGTGTTGCGTCACTTCTGTGATGCAGCAGCGGCGTAAACTATGCGCCATGTTGCGCCTTATTTACAACGTGATGCACCTAGGGAGATGCGTCACGTTCTAGAGCACTGCGCCACATGAAACCTGCGTTAGGTTTCATGCAACACGCATTACTATACTATACTATACTTGCACCACAGTGTGCTGCATTGTAAATGTAATGCATTTGTGGTTGCTCAGGGAGGAAATTGCGTGTCGCATCTGTTCTGGCGCATCCCTGCTGATTTCTAGAGATGCGCCAGAACTCGTAAATCTGCCCCTGAGTCATTATACTTTTTAGGTCTCAGCTCTAAACAGCACATGGGCTATCTCGAAGAGACATATTGAGCCGCATAAATGGTGCTGATTAATGACTGGCTGTTCGGGGATCACACGGACTCTTCCTTGCATCTAGAACTACCTATCCTAGAGACCTGTGGTGTTCATAACTTACTTTATGTTACTGGCATCATTAATAGATGAGGAAAAACCCCAAGGTGACGGATGGAATGCCAGCAAACGTCTCAGTCACTAACAGATGAGTCAAAGCACCCTTTCAATCAGAGACGAGGCGCGTTCTGTTAATAAACCTGACCCGTTGGCTTTGCCTGCTTGTCTCTAGTTTTCACCTGGAGGAGCGTTTTGTTTTATGATGCAAATGTTGTTATAGTTTTCCTTTTTCAAACAGAGAACATAGCCCTGACATTATTGGTGGATTAGCAGAATCTGTCACCTCAGGCAAATTGCGCCCACCTGTATTGATTTAGCATGTCGAAGATAGCAGCTGCACAAATTCGAGCTTCTACAGGATTACGTTGCATGTTTATTTTTGTTCTGTTTTTAATACAATTACAACACTCACATTTGAAAAGAAACCTACAATGCCGTGTTACCTCAGTCTATAAATCCAAACGCTGTCACTCACAACTGCTCTGCGGGTCCATGCCATACCTGCAGCCCTCCAGCAAGGCTTGACTTTATAGCCAACAACAGGCTGCATTCTGGGGCGTGAAGTTTGACTTTTAACATTATACTTACAGGCTCAAAAAACCTTAGGCAGTGCAGTTGGATAAAAAGAATGAACTGGCTCATGGTTTCCAAAATTCATTCCCCCTTAAAAACCTGATAAGGCACCCGGTTTTGATAGATTGTATCTAAATTAAACTAAATAAGTTCCCAGGGGCGGCGTTCAGATTTTCGGGCGAGTGCAGCACTGGAGGCTCAAGGTCAGGGAATGAATCTTTTATAGGCAGGGGCGGGGCTTTGGCAACAGGTAAGTCTCGTCTCAGCCAGTCTGTGAGGGCAGTTCTAGACGCTGTGGTCCTGCAATCCGCGTAGGGTAGGTTTCCTTGTTGCTTTGGGTCCTGTATTTGCTTCTAAGGCTTTATATAAAACCGTATTTCACTGATTGGAAGGAGGGTCAATGGTGGAGAGCGCCGCGATCAGGCAGGCGCTTAGGGCTTTAGGTGCGGCCAGGAGGAATGATTTAATAGGGCCTGGGGTGCTTGGGTAGGAGTGGACAGGCCTTTAAAGGCTTGTGAGTGAGGATGCCGGCAAGTGTTGCAGGTGTGGCCACGGGCAGGAGTACACTGCTGTATCCAGTGAGGGCTGAGCTGGCCCCACCGCAAGTGAAGGAGATGAGGCCTCACAGCCAGCAGGTGGTGCCTAGTGATTTCAGTCATTATGAGGCTGTAAAAAACTATGATAAAGAACAGATGGTCCTGTGCACTGAAAATACAAAGGTGAAAATACTTTTGAGATGAAGACGTATCCTGCACTCAAAAATATCGTTTCTAGGGCTCTACAGGGAAAGAGGTAGATTGTACCTTTTGTTTAAGGGAAAGAACACTTGATGGACAGTGTTAAGAAGGCTAAGAAGGATGCTAGAGCCGGCACCGCAAGATGGCGGCTGCATCGTGAGTGAGCTCCCAGCCAGTGGCTCTGATCCTCCTGCAACCTGGCTCCTGTCATGGGCATTTCAGCCCCTGTCCTAATGGCTGCTTGCCTCTGGTAGACTCTGGACTTGTCCTGAGCATTGGGGTAAGGGATGCTTGGCCCTTGGATGCCTTGCGGTCCCAGAGGTGCAGCAGTGCGGGCCATGCTACTTGCTGGTGAGCCCCGACCTCCCCATTTACCGGCCAATGTGCTGGCGGTCGGCTCTCTTGACACAAACTCAAAATAGAAGCAGGACGTAGACAAAATAAAATGTTAATCAAGTGGGGGGAGCACACATGTGTGTTAAAACTGCCCTCCCACACAGCAAGCTGTGTCATGCTTCATCATAGGACTGCTAACACACCTCCGCGCGGACCAACGCAGGAGGTAGAGCAATAGGGAGGGGGAAGACAATACAACATAAATGACAATACTGTCGATCACAGGTGTGAACAAGTGCAGAAACAGAGATTAAAATTGGTATCAGGGAGTACCTATCATAAATTTAATATTGGGTACCCTGACCAGCATGAGAAACAGTTAAGAAAAAGCTCTGTGACACGAGTCTCTACTACATGAGTTTCTTCCTGGCCAAACAGAAGGTGCTCTTCCAGGGGTTGGATCTAAGACCAACCTACAAATATGGACCCCACCGGGACATGTCCAGGCGGTGATGTTGGCCCACTGGCTTCTTTTTTTTGAGGAACCTTGGTGTAGTAAAACTCTGCCTCCTGACCTCTGGGCGGCAACCATTGTCACCATCTTTAAGCCTACCAGCTCTTTTCGTCGTTAAATATGGGATCTAAAATGTTAGCAAAGATGATGACCACACTGCTGGCTACTGTAGTCCAGACGTTGATCTATGAAGACCAAAATGGCTTTAATCCAGGCAGGAGCATGCACCATTATTTTTGTAGACTCCAGACGGTGCTTTCTCGTATTGACCACTTATAAGGCCTGGCTGTGTTCCTCCTTGTTGACTATGAAAAAGCATTTGATACTGTCCGCTGTCCCTTTCTATTTCAAATTCTCTGCTGCATGAACTTTGGCCTGGGGTTCTTGTTTTAATTGAGGCTTTATACGGCCGCCCAGTGGTGAGGGTCTCAGTCAATTGGACGTTTTCCAAGCCATTCCCTATTCAGCGAGCCACAGGTTACGGCTGCATCCGCCCCCGTTGCCTTTTGCTTTGCTAAACGAACCCCTAGCAAACTGGAGTAGAATAGATACCCAGATTCAGAGTTTCTCATTGGCCTTTGCACCAAGAGTATAGAGTAGCACTCTATGTGAATGGTATGCTGCTGTATCTGCAATCAACCCTGATGATTCTGCCATGCCTCATTAAAATGGTGGAGATATAGGGTGATGTCTTGATACATAGATGTGGCAGGTCCCCTGTTTCTGCGACAACTTGAGACCCGATTGAGGGTTACCTCGGACCCCTCATAGTATCTCTGCATTCACATTATATCTGACCCACAGATAGCAAGGTACCTCAACATTGCACCAATCCTAATGCGCACATGTGCAGATCTTGTTAGTTGGGCTACCGTTCCCCTGAACTTGCCTGTCCGGATCGCCTTGCATAAAATGTTGGTACTGCCAACATTCCTCTATATGTTACAGAATTGCCACTTTGTTCTCCCTACCTCTTTCTGTCCTGATATACAATCCATGGCCACGAGGTTCTACTGGGTTTTCAGGTCCACCTGAGTCTCTCATACCAAAATGCTCTACTTCTTCATATGATCGGGGCCTGGCCGCTCCTGACCCCTGCCTACGCTATTGAGCCGCATAAATGGTGCTGATTAATGACTGGCTGTTCGGGGGTTAATCACACGGTCTCTTCCTTGCATCTAGAACTACCTATCCTAGAGACCTGGGGTGTTTATAACTTACTTTATGTTACTGACATTATTAATAGATGAGGAAAAACACCAAGGTGACGGATGGAATGCCTGCAAAAGTCTCAGTCACTAACAGATGAGTCAAAGCACCCTTTTAATCAGAGAGGAGGCGCTTTCTGTTAATAAACCAGACCCGTTGGCTTTGCCTGCTTGTCTCTAGTTTTCACCTGGAGGAGCGTTTTGTTTTATGATGCAAATGTTGTTATAGTTTTCCTTTTTCAAAGAGAGTACATAGCCCTGGCATTATTGGTGGATTAGCAGAATATGTCACCTCAGGCAAATTGCGCCCACCTGTATTGATTTAGAATTTCGAAGATAGCAGCTGCACAAATTCGAGCTTCTACAGGATTACGTTGCATGTTTATTTTTGTTCTGTTTTTAATACAATTACAACACTCACATTTGAAAAGAAACCTACAATGCCGTGTTACCTCAGTCTATAAATCCAAACGCTGTCACTCACAACTGCTCTGCGGGTCCATTCAATACCTGCAGCCCTCCAGCAAGGCTTGACTTTATAGCCAACAACAGGCTGCATTCTGGGGCGTGAAGTTTGACTTTTAACATTGTACTTACAGGCTAAAAAAACCTTAGGCAGTGCAGTTGGATAAAAAGAATGAACTGGCTCATGGTTTCCAAAAGACATTCCCCCTTAAAAACCTGAGAAGGCATCCGGTTTTGATAGATTGTATCTGAATTAAACTAAATAGGTTCCCAGGGGCGGCGTTCAGATTTTCGGGCGAGTGCAGCACTGGAGGCTCAAGGTCAGGGAATGAATCTTTTATAGGCAGGGGCGGGGCTTTGGCAACAGGTAAGTCTCGTCTCAGCCAGTCTGTGAGGGCAGTTCTAGACGCTGTGGTCCTGCAATCCGTGTAGGGTAGGTTTCCGTGTTGCTTTGGGTCCTGTATTTGCTTCTAAGGCTTTATATAAAGCCGTATTTCACTGATTGGAAGGAGGGTCAATGGTGGAGAGCGCCGCGATCAGGCAGGCGCTTAGGGCTTCAGGTGCGGCCAGGCGGAATCATTTAATAGGGCCTGGTGTGCTTGGGTAGGAGTGGACAGGCCTTTATAGGCTTGCAAGTGAGGATGCCTGCAAGTGTAGCAGGTGTGGCCACGGGCAGGAGTACACTGCTGTATCCAGTGAGGGCTGAGCTGGCCCCACCGCAAGTGAAGGAGATGAGGCCTCACAGCCAGCAGGTGGTGCCTAGTGTTTTCAGTTATTATGAGGCTGTAAAAAACTATGATAAAGAACAGATGGTTCTGAGCACTGTAAATACATAGGTGAAAATACTTTTGAGATGAAGACGTACCCAGCACTCAAAAATATAGTTTCTGGGGCTCTGCAGGGAAAGAGGTAGATTGTACCTTTTGTTTAAGGGAAACAACACTTGATGGACAGTGTTAATAAGGCTAAGAAGGATGCTAGGGCCGGCACCGTAAGATGGTGGCTGTATCATGAGTGTGCTCCCAGCCAGTGCCTCTGATCCTCCTGCAACCTGGCCCCTGTCATGGGCATTTCAGCCCCTGTCCTAATGGCTGCTTGCTTCTGGTAGTCTCTGGACTTGTCCTGAGTATTGGGGTGAGGGGATGCTTGGCCCTTGGATGCCTGGCCGTCCCAGAGGTGCAGCAGTGCGGGCCGTGCTACTTGCTGGTGAGCCCCGGCCTCCTCATTTACCGGCTAAGGTGCTGGCAGTCGGCTCTCTTGACGCAAACACAAAATAGAAGTAGGACGTAGACAAAATAAATGTTCATTAAGTCGGGGGAGCACACGTGTGTTAAAACTGCCCTCACACACAGCAAGCTGTGTCATGCTTCATCATAGGGCTGATAACACACCTCCGCATGGACCAATGCAGGAGTTGGAGCAATAAGGTGGTGGAAGACAATACAATATAAATGACAATACTGTGGGATCACAGGTGTGAACAAGTGCAGACGCAGAGATTACAATGGGTGTCAGGGAGTCCCTATCATAAATTTAATATTGGGTATCCTGGCCAACATTAAAAGAATAGTCACCTGAGGACCAGTGGATGGAGGTATGTGGTACTTATAATGAGGCACCAACCCCTCCACTCTGCAGAACTGTTGACATGTTTCAATCGGCACACAACAATACCCCAGCTTTTATCAGGATTCACAATAAAAAGATGATCCCTAGGGTGCTAACCCTACCTCCTTATGATTCAGGGGTAAGAGTAAGCCACCCTTCTGAGTAACCGCTCAGGTTAAATAGTGGTAGAGTCCCTTGTTCTCCATGAGGAACCTGCAACAAAGTCAATAAAAAAATGTGAAAACCAAAGTGCAGTGAATAAATATTAACACTATCACAAATAGTGTGCCCCCCGAAAAGAAAAACAAAGAAAATCTACTCAGGGACGTGATCACTCCTGCTAGGGCTCAAGTCAGATATATTAGTGCCCTGCAGTGCTTCTATACTGTTGATTATAACACGTCTCTGAATATGTGCATAAATCGCACACAAAGGAAAATGAGGGCAATACCATCATAGATGAATAAAAATAATAATAATAAGCAGGCATCATTGCCATGAGACTGCTAATACACCATCTTGCAAAGTGTTATGCTTACTGAGTTTATTAAAAGCATTAACTTGAACTGGTGAGGGAGTGAGAACAGCTCACTATAGTCACTCTTTGCGAGACACGAGGAAAGAGGAATAAAGGGTTAAAACAGGTTTAAAGGTTAAGGGTACACAGTGCTAGTTAAAGCAGCTGGCTTTAAGCCCGCCAAAAAATAAAAGAGGGGGCGAAGCCCTTGTTTGCCGTAGTCCAGCGGTGAAAAATTACAAAAAGGGGGTGGTGATGGACAGAGTATCTGAGTTAATCAGAACACTCCTACCCAGTCAACAGATCAGGGCTTGATCCATCACCGTTTTTTAGCTCACTGCACCATCCCAGTTCAGAACCTGGCTATATGCAAACTAGTCTGTCCCTGGCCCAGTGCATCATGGGAACAGGGCAGACCAAACTACCAAGCCAATTCTTCACTGGAAAGGAAACAAGCTTCCGGGGACCGGTTTCTGGCATTACAGCCGTCTTCGGCCCGGCTTGCTTGAATCCTGATGGTGCAATGAGCAAGGGACTCATGTCTGAGCATACCCTTCCACACTCATGGTGGCCAAAATAATTACAAAAAGGGGGCGGTGATGGACAGAGTATCTGAGTTAATCAGAACACTCCTACCCAGTCAACATATCAGGGCTTGATCCATCACCGTTTTTTAGCTCACTGCACCATCCCAGTTCAGAACCTGGCTATATGCAAACTAGTCTGTCCCTGGCCCAGTGCATCATGGGAACAGGGCAGACCAAACTACCAAGCCAATTCTTCACTGGAAAGGAAACAAGCTTCCGGGGACCGGTTTCTGGCATTACAGCCGTCTTCGGCCCGGCTTGCTTGAATCCTGATGGTGCAATGAGCAAGGGACTCATGTCTGAGCATACCCTTCCACACTCATGGTGGCCAAAATAATTACAAAAAGGGGGTGGTGATGGACAGAGTATCTGAGTTAATCAGAACACTCCTACCCAGTCAACAGATCAGGGCTTGATCCATCACCGTTTTTTAGCTCACTGCACCATCCCAGTTCAGAACCTGGCTATATGCAAACTAGTAATTGATCAGTAAAGAGGGATAAGGGATTAGAATATCCGTTTCTTTCCCCAAGGGTAAGTAGTAGATTTATCAAATCGAAAACGAACACTTGTTACACCTTATGACCATTGGTTAAAGTGATATATTAGAGTATCCTCAAGAACTCAATGTTTTTGGAATGCGGTATATCTGTTTCATCCGCCCCACATTGAAGTTGTGGCAGTTATCATTGGGTACTCCAAAATATAGTGATTTGCCAGCCTCATCCAGAGGCCCCTCTGGTCTGTGGTGCAGTGTCCAGAGATATGAACAGAAAAAGTGTGAAAGCAAATTTTTTGAAAAAAGTTAAAAAAGCGGAAAACCGCCCGGAGAATTTTAATAGAGGGTGGTTATCCGCTTAGGTTAAGAATATATGATACTACTCATTAGATCAAGTAACTGGATCTAGCAGTACAATGATGGAATCGTCGACATGTTTCAGCTCCTTGGGCCCGAGGGGTCTGTGGAGCTTTCGTCAGGACTAACAAACAGAAATTTGTACTTACACAATTTGTGTAGTATCTTTTTGATATGGTCGTTTTCTGATAATTGTTTCTGAAAACAATTCCTCCAAATTCTGCAATGAGATGAAGAAATACACAAGCAAATATACACCTTTTCAAATGCATTCAAGTGAGGCTGGTAAGTAGTGAATCAACATTTTTATCACCGGGCAAACAAATCTTAGGAAGGTATATTACTACCAGGATTAAGAGGGAGATGCTAATGGTGTGCCCCCCGTTGTAATGTCTCAGTTGTAATACGAACGTTAATTTGGTCAAGTGTGTATCTGACCTTAGAAGGGTAATGCTTATGGTACCTATATGTTTCATAACCAAGTGATGACAATCAGGTATTCATTTGTGAACTACTCTGGTGTGCGTTCCAAGTGAATTACCCGTTATGTACACAAGTAGTATTCAGCAAGTCAAAGAACATTAATCTGATGGCTATGTCGAAACTAAGTGACTCTCAAAAAGCAAATCTGTTATGAAGGGGCTCGAGAATCCAACAAATATTGGTCGAGGCTGAGCTGTGCCACTCTACTTCATTGTGACAATTAAGCAAACTGATTTTAAGTTAGTTGTACAGCAAACAGAAAAGCGGCAAAAATGGGCTTTGTTTTGACCTACCTGATTTGGAAGAACCCTGTACTTCATCGGGGTCCCGCTATCTTCAGCCCAGAGCTGTTTGAAGAATGGTTTTTATGCGTTAGTATTATCCAGGCATAAGCGTCTTACCGGTGTTGTTTGTAACGAATTCTCCGCCGCCATTACCCGCGTGTAAGGACGCTTTCTGACTTGTGCTGACTCTGCCCCCGGGTGTGTCTTCCCAGCTACATGCTCAGATTTAAAGGGGCTCGGCTAAGCACAGGGAAGCGGTGTTTTGTTATTTCAATCGGGTAACTTTATGTGTACCGAAGTTCAAAGTTGACAAGTTTCAGGGACATTTTTGCCAATCCGGAATCTTTAAAAATACTCTTGGACAATACTAGGGTTGAAATCATGTTCGATAGGTTCATGACCACTGGATTCAGTTGTAAAGGACCGGAAAAGAGCATTGGTCAATGTCATTCTGGAATGCTCAGTTCTGACAATGTTCTTATTTTGCAAACTGATGCCAAGGGATAAAATCGTTCAATCCTTGTTCGTAGGTTTTAAGGCGGTCTACCGACCTCTGTTCCTTTTCAAACAGTATTTGTTCACAGTTGTATGATTTATCGGTGAGCATTTCAATTACAGTCCAATGGAGCTCATCACAAGAGTGACCTGAATCAACAAAGTGGGAAGATAATTTTGTAGTGTTCTTTTTTAGTCTGATGTTGCTTTTATGTTCACCAATTCTTAATTTTATTTTCCGGCATGTCATCCCTATATATTTCTTTCCGCAGGGACAGCTTACCATGTAAATGACGTGTGAGGAATTACAGTTAGTATGCTGTCTCTGTGTCCATACTAGGGTCTCCGACAGTTGTAATGTTTTGGACCTTGTTGTTGTTTTGCAGGCTACACATGAACCACACGGATAGTGCCCTGTTACAGGTGTCATCATTGCATCCCTCGTTGTAGTCTGTTGCTGTTTCTTCAAAGGTCGTGTATGTACTAGGACATCTTTCAGGTTTTTTGTTCTGCGGTTGGCAAATCTTGGTTTCGGCCAGTTGAAAGTTCCAGTGTTCAGAATATGCCATTTTTTATTTATCATTTTGTTGACATCGTATGTAGAGGGGCAGAATGTTGTGACACAAGTTGTCAGGTCTTGTATCTGTGCTTTTGGGAAGTTTTGTAAGAGGCATTCCCTTGGTTGGTTGTTAGCTCTTTTTTTACAGTACATGATTGTTTTCTCCGTATAATCTCTTTTCCTCAGTTTGTCACTCAGTTCTTTGGCTTGAAATTTATAGTCTTCATTTTTACTGCAGTTACTCTTGAGCCGTAAAAATTGGCTAAAAGGAAGATTGTCTCTGAGTGGCTTTGGGTGGTAGCTTTTGTATGAAAGAAAGCTGTTCTTAGCCGTTGGCTTTGTGTAAGTTTTTGTTTGTAGGACATTGTTCTCTACAAAAATTGTGAGGTCCAAAAAATCTAGATTGCTGTTACTGGCAATGTAGGTAAATTTAAGCCAGGGATCCAACTGGTTCAGCCAATTCATGAACAGTTTCAAATCAAGTGTAGTGTTCCAAATCAATATGATATCATCAATATATCTCTTCCAGTATAAAATACTGGAAGAGAAAGGGTTTGATTCATTTTGGATATGTTGACTTTCAAAGTGACTTACATACAATCCCGCCACCGAAGGAGCAAAGGCACTGCCCATAGAGGTGCCATGGGTTTGGAGGTATAATTCGTCCTCAAAAGCAAAAAAGTTTTCTTTTAGTGCCAATTTGCAAAACACTCGAGGATGAAGTGTCTAGGTGTATTGTATTGCCACTCTTCCATGTATAGGACATCTTCCAAGACCTGAATAGTGTCATCTTGCGGTAGGCTGGTAAATAACGATTCCACGTCTAGGCCGACCAGTAGCATTTTGTTGGGATCAAAAGGTTTGTCTTTAATCTGTACCAGAAGATCTCGAGTATCTTTTAGGTACGCTGGTGTTTTTTGGACCAAGGGTTTCAGGTATTCATCGGCAAATTTGGAAAGCGGCTCGAGGACTGACCCTATTCCAGACACTATGGGTCGTCCAGGAGGTGGAGACCTATTTTTATGGGTTTTGGGTAGTGAGTAAAAATAGGGTGTTTTAGGCTTGTTGGTTGTCAAATATTCCGCTTCTTTCCTGGTTATCCACCTCTTAGTCTCTGCTTCATACACCATGGTGGATATTGTGTTTTGAAGTCTCTCTGTTGGATCCGTAGTGATCCTTTGGTAAAATCTTGTGTCGGACAGGAGGGCAAGGCATTGTTGGTTGTAACCATTTTTACTCAAGATTACTGTGCCTCCCCCCTTATCCGCCGGTTTGATCACTATTTCATCATTAGACCGTAGGGAATCTAGAGCTATGCGTTCCTTTTTGGTGAGATTCTGATAGGTTTTCTTGTTCTTTTCCATTTTGTCCACTCCGTTCAGGAGATCTTGCTCGAAGGTCTGTAATTCTGGAGGGACACTAGAATTTGGGGGATTGAACGTAGACTTCCTACGTAAGGAAGTATCGCCCTCTTGTCTGGTGGCAGTATTGTTTGCAAAATATGCTTTTAATTTCAATGTTCTGCAAAACTCAGCCACTTCACATTTCAGTTTAAAGGTATCAAGCCGAGGTGTTGGCACAAAGCCTAATCCTTTGTTAAGGACTTTAATTTGATCTTCTGACAGTTGTATTCCTGAGAGGTTGACTATCAAAGATTGGTCTTGCTGGTTGAGGGTTGCGCCGCTGCCATACTGCGGGTCTGCACATTCCTCTGTTGGTCTTGCCAGCTTAGTGACTTTTTTCTGCCTCTTGATTGGTTTCGGCCCCTGGATAAAAAAGGCGGTTCTTGCTGATGTACATTTGCGTTTCCTGCCATTTGTTGTTCCCCCATTTGTGGCATCTGTTGCATTCCCTGATTAAAAGGATCCATCCATCCACCATATTGTGGAACAAACGGTTGGTAGAATGGTACATTGAAGCCTGGGTAAAAAGGTCTCTGCCATCTATTACCTCTTCTGGGGCGCTGATATCTGTAATTGTTTAGGCCTCTTCTTGGGGTATAATCGTCTGAGCTATTGACGGAGTTGTTAGAGGAGTTGTTCCCTGTTGACTCATTATCAGAACCAGTTTCTGGAGCGATATAGTCATCTGTTTTGTAAGGGTGCATTTTCTCTTGGCTAAACTTCTTCAAGTCCTTGCTAAGTTTTTGCAATTTACTCTGCATAATAAACTCACGTGTCTCATCCATTTCTTTGGTTATTTCTTCCAATCTTTTTTTAAAAGTTAGGGGATTGATACCTTTCTTTAATTCATTTTCGCAGGTTTTGATTTCCTCCAAGAGGGCTTCAGAGAGTCTTTTTGCTGTCTTAATGATAAGGACCAAATAATCCAGGGTACACTTCCATGAAATTGAAGACCAATCCTTGCGAAATGCAAGGTCATGTAAGAAGATCCTCGGTGCGTTGTTGACCCACAAACCTTTAGGTGCTGTTTTAAACCTTAAATATTCAGTCATTATTATCCCATGGATAGCGGTGCGAATGTGGTCTCTTTTCTTTTCTGTCAATTTGTCCCAATCATCTGTCTGTGCTAAAACTTCAGACAGTTCTGTATTTTGTAGGAGGGGTTGAGCTGCCAGTATTTCGTCTATGTCATTAGCATCAAAACTTAATCCAGGATTGCCTTCCATACTTTTCTTGAAATGGTATTTTTATAAAAAAAACACCAGCGTACCTAAAAGATACTCGAGATCTTCTGGTACAGATTAAAGACAAACCTTTTGATCCCAACAAAATGCTACTGGTCGGCCTAGACGTGGAATCGTTATTTACCAGCCTACCGCAAGATGACACTATTCAGGTCTTGGAAGATGTCCTATACATGGAAGAGTGGCAATACAATACACCTAGACACTTCATCCTCGAGTGTTTCAAATTGGCACTAAAAGAAAACTTTTTTGCTTTTGAGGACGAATTATACCTCCAAACCCATGGCACCTCTATGGGCAGTGCCTTTGCTCCTTCGGTGGCGGGATTGTATGTAAGTCACTTTGAAAGTCAACATATCCAAAATGAATCAAACCCTTTTTTTATACTGGAATAGATATATTGATGATATCATATTGATTTGGAACACTACACTCGATTTGAAACTGTTCATGAATTGGCTGAACCAGTTGGATCCCTGGCTTAAATTTACCTACATTGCCAGTAACAGCAATCTAGATTTTTTGGACCTCACAATTTTTGTAGAGAACAATGTCCTACAAACAAAAACTTACACAAAGCCAACGGCTAAGAACAGCTTTCTTTCATACAAAAGCTACCACCCAAAGCCACTCAGAGACAATCATCCTTTTAGCCAATTTTTACGGCTCAAGAGTAACTGCAGTAAAAATGAAGACTATCAATTTCAAGCCAAAGAACTGAGTGACAAACTGAGGAAAAGAGATTATACGGAGAAAACATTCATGTACTGTAAAAAAAGAGCTAACAACCAACCAAGGGAATGCCTCTTACAAAACTTCCCAAAAGCACAGATACAAGACCTGACAACTTGTGTCACAACATTCTGCCCCTCTACATACGATGTCAACAAAATGATAAATAAAAATTGGCATACTCTGAACACTGGAGTTTTCAACTGTCCGAAACCAAGATTTGCCAACCGCAGAACAAAAAACCTGAAAGATGTCCTAGTACATACACGACCTTTGAAGAAACAGCAACAGACTACAACGAGGGATGCAATGATGACACCTGTAACAGGGCACTATCCGTGTGGTTCATGTGTAGCCTGCAAAACAACAACAAGGATCAAAACATTACAACTGTCGGAGACCCTAGTATGGACACAGAGACAGCATACTAACTGTAATTCCTCACACGTCATTTACATGGTAAGCTGTCCCTGCGGAAAGAAATATATAGGGATGACATGCCAGAAAATAAAATGAAGAATTGGTGAACATAAAAGCAACATCAGACTAAAAAAGAACACTACAAAATTATGTTCCCACTTTGTTGATTCAGGTCACTCTTGTGATGAGCTCCATTGGACTGTAATTGAAATGCTCACCGATAAATCATACAACTGTGAACAAATACTGTTTGAAAAGGAACAGAGGTGGGTAGACCGCCTTAAAACCTACGAACAAGGATTGAACGATTTTATCCCTTGGCATCAGTTTGCAAAATAAGAACATTGTCAGAACTGAGCATTCCAGAATGACATTGACCAATGCTCTTTTCCGGTCCTTTACAACTGAATCGAGTGGTCATGAACCTAGCGAACATGATTTCAACCCTAGTATTGTCCAAGAGTATTTTTAAAGATTCCGGATTGGCAAAAATGTCCCTGAAACTTGTCAACTTTGAACTTCGGTACACATAAAGTTACCCGATTGAAATAACAAAACACCGCTTCCCTGTGCTTAGCCGAGCCCCTTTAAATCTGAGCATGTAGCTGGGAAGACGCACCCGGGGGCAGAGTCAGCACAAGTCAGGGAGCGTCCTTACACGCGGGTAATGGCGGCGGAGAATTCGTTACAAACAACACCGGTAAGACGCTTATGCCTGGATAATACTAACGCATAAAAACCATTCTTCAAACAGCTCTGGGCTGAAGATAGCGGGACCCCGATGAAGTACAGGGTTCTTCCAAATCAGGTAGGACAAAACAAACCCCATTTTTGCCGCTTTTCTGTTTGCTGTACAACTAACTTAAAATCAGTTTGCTTAATTGTCACAATGAAGTAGAGTGGCACAGCTCAGCCTCGACCAATATTTGTTGGATTCTCGAGCCCCTTCATAACAGATTTGCTTTTTGAGAGTCACTTAGTTTCGACATAGCCATCAGATTAATGTTCTTTGACTTGCTGAATACTACTTGTGTACATAACGGGTAATTCACTTGGAACGCACACCAGAGTAGTTCACAAATGAATACCTGATTGTCATCACTTGGTTATGAAACATATAGGTACCATAAGCATTACCCTTCTAAGGTCAGATACACACTTGACCAAATTAAAGTTCGTATTACAACTGAAATATTACAACGGGGGGCACACCATTAGCATCTCCCTCTTAATCCTGGTAGTAATATACCTTCCTAAGATTTGTTTGCCCGGTGATAAAAATGTTGATTCACTACTTACCAGCCTCACTTGAATGCATTTGAAAAGGTGTATATTTGCTTGTGTATTTCTTCATCTCATTGCAGAATTTGGAGGAATTGTTTTCAGAAACAATTATCAGAAAACGACCATATCAAAAAGATACTACACAAATTGTGTAAGTACAAATTTCTGTTTGTTAGTCCTGACGAAAGCTCCACAGACCCCTCGGGCCCAAGGAGCTGAAACATGTCGACAAGTCCATCATTGTACTGCTAGATCCAGTTACTTGATCTAATGAGTAGTATCATATATTCTTAACCTAAGCGGATAACCACCCTCTATTAAAATTCTCCGGGCGGTTTTCCACTTTTTTAACTTTTTTCAAAAAATTTGCTTTCACACTTTTTCTGTTCATATCCATGGACACTGCACCACAGACCAGAGGTGCCTCTGGATGAGGCTGGCAAATCACTATATTTTGGAGTACCCAATGATAACTGCCACAACTTAAATGTGGGGCGGATGAAACAGATATACCGCATTCCAAAAACATTGAGTTCTTGAGGATACTCTAATATATCACTTTAACCAATGGTCATAAGGTGTAACAAGTGTCCGTTTTCGATTTGATAAATCTACTATATGCAAACTAGTCTGTCCCTGGCCCAGTGCATCATGGGAACATGGCAGACCAAACTACCAAGCCAATTCTTCACTGGAAAGGAAACAAGCTTCCGGGGACCGGTTTCTGGCATTACAGTCCAGCGGTGGGTACCACAAACATATCGTGGAGCTGAAAAGCCACGCGATAACTGAAAAAACGCCTATGGCGGGGGAGAGCCTAACTACAAGTCCAGGCTCTCCCTGTCCAATTACTACTACGAATGAGGTGAGCTGTTGTAACAAAATGTGTCTCTCCCAATGCCGTGTAGTAGTGAAGTGGGGACAGTTGTGGATCCATTTAACATGCTCAGGTTCTCACCTCCGCCCGACACGCCCATGCCGCAGGTGTGAACGTAACGGTCATACGCCCAAGGCAGGCGTGCGTTGAAGCATGCTCCAAAAACTAGACCACACTGCTGGCTACTGTAGTCCAGCTGTTGATCTATGAAGACCAAAATGCCTTTAATCCAAGCAGGAGCATGCACCATTGTTTTTGTAGACTCCAGACGGTGCTTTCTCGAATTGACCACTTATAAGGCCTGGCTGCGTTCCTCCTTGTTGACTATGAAAAAGCATTTGATACTGTCCACTGACCCTTTCTATTTCAAATTATCTGCTGCATGAACTTTTGCCTGGGTTCCCTGCTTTAATTGAGGCATTATACGGCCGCCCAGTGGTGAGGGTCTCAGTCAATTGGACGTTTTCCAAGCCATTCCCTATCCAGTGAGCCACGGGTTACGGCTGCATCAGTCCCCGTTGCCTTTTGCTTTGCTGATCAAATCCCTAGCAAACTGGAGTAGAATAGATACCAAGATTCAGGGCTTCTCCTGGCCTTTGCACCAAGAGGATAGAGTAGCACTCTATGTGAATGATATACTGCTGTATCTGCAATCAACCCAGATGATTCTGCCATGTCTCAATAAAATGGTTGAGATATATGGTGTTGTCTTAATACATATATGTGACAGGTCCCCCGTTCTGCGACACCCCTCATAGTATCTCTGCATTCACATATCTGACCCACAGTTAGCAAGGGATTTATGTCATTACCTCGCATGCGTTTACAACGCATGCCTTTACTACGCAACTTCCACAACGCAAGTCGTTACAACGACTTGCGTTGGGGGGTGCTGGATAGTGAATAGTTTAATTTACTATTCCAACTCCAGTCCCCGTGGATAGTAGCGAAGGTTTTGGATAGTAAATTAACTATTCCCTATCCTAGAGCACCCCCCCAGCGCAAGTCGTTGTAACGACTTGCGTTGTAAAAGTTGCGTGGTAAAGGTACTGCGATGTAAAAGTTGCGTTGTAAATGCTGTTCCCCATTAGCAAGGTACCTCAACATTGCACCAATCCTAATGCGCACATGTGCAGATATTGCTAGTTGGGCTACCCTTCCCCTGAACTTGCCTGTCCGGATCGCCTTGCATAAAATGTTGGTTCTGCCAATATTCTTCTATATGTTACAGAATTGCCATTTTGTTCTCCCTACCTCTTTCTGTCCTGATATACAATCCATGGCCACGAGGTTCTACTGGGTGTTCAGGTCCACCTGAGTCTCCTATACTAAATGCTCTACCTCTTCATAGGATTGGGGTCTGGCCGCTCCTGACCCCTGCCTACGCTATTGAGCCACACAAATGGTGCTGATTAATGACTAGCTGTTCAGGGATCACCCGGACTCTTCCTCGCATCTAGAACTACCTATCCTAGAGACCTGGGGTGTTCATAACTTATGTTATGGGAAGAGGCTCCCTGCCTCACTTCCACTGATTTCTAAAATCGCACTCCAACATTGGAAGGTGGCACTTTCGCACATCTGTTGCTTAGGTCTACTGACAGCGCAGAACCCTCTGTGGGCAAGGACTTGGCTGGAGTAGGTGGAACACCTGGAGAGGTTCCAGGGTTGGGATCAGTATGCTGGGGGACCTATGTGACGGGGACCACATTGTTTCCTTTTATTATCTCAAAGTTGAATACGACATACATAGCTCAGAATTCTTCTGATACTTGCAGGCGAGGCACACTCTTGACACATATAAAGAGTTGCTAACAATGGTCCCCAAAATTGACCCCTTGGAGATGAAGGTGACGATGAAATGGAACCCTTGGGTCGACAAGGAATTTTCCTGACTATACAACTCACTTCTCCACAATGCGCCGGACCCTCTCCTTAAGCTAGAGAGAACTGGGCGACTGACCTGGACGAGCTCGATGATGATGATGACTAAAGCATGTTTACTAAAGGGGAGTAAAACCACAGCTGCAGTTACAGGGTTGCCAGGGAAAAGTTTCCTGAGCGCTCCTTGTCTATTTTCAAATATATGGACACAATCAGAAAAGCCCAGATGGATTTGGGGGTGTTAGACCTGGCATCATTGGCGTGAGTCTCCCTTCCATTTTTACTGATTGCCTCCTCTGTTTTGATATTTTTTTCTGGTTATATGCTTTGGGCACTAGGCCACTGCTATTCAGTGCCATATTGCAAAGTGGCTCAAGTTCCCTTTGAGTGGGGGCGTCTCTGGTACTCTTCAAGTAGCTGTGAGGCCAGCCTTGCCTGTTGATTGTCTGTTAGGCAATGATTTGGAAAGCTCCCCTTGGGTTAAGGTGGAGAAGAAGGCTCATTTGGAGATGCTGGGTCTGCCTGAGTGGGCGTGTGTGACCACTTGGTCTATGGCAGCCAAGGGTGTTCAAGAGACCCTGGAGGCTGAAGTATGGCCCAGGGACCTGCCTTAAAGAGAAGAGGTAGGGGGCACGGCAAACCATCGCCTAGTGTTCCCACGGTCCACGAGGAGGCAGACCTTGAGGGGGATGCCCTGGAACCTACAGGGGAGCAAGTTTCTGAACTGGGGAACCTACTTGAGCTGACCCATTGGTAGCAAGAAGGGGGTCCTTCCGGGAAGGAATTTTGTGGAGAGCAGCAGAAGCGCCCTTCTCTTGTGGGTTTGAGGCAACAGGCCACAAACCAGTCATCAGGTGATCAGTCCGGATCACATTGGATCTACTGGGAGAACAGTCTCCTGTATAGCGAGCTTAAGGTTGCTTAGCTTGGGTAAGCCCATGTGCTGGTGGTACCCCAGTGCTTCAGAGCCTTCCTACTGGATTTGGCTCATGATGTTCCTTTAGCTAGTCATCTGGGGCAGAACAAGACCTTTGAAAGGCTGGTCTCCCACTTGTATTGGCCCCAGATGCTGAAGAGTTCAGATACTCATTGTAGAACCTGTCAAACTTGCCAAGCAAGTGGGAAAAGTGGAAGGAGGCACAATGCCACTCTCCAACCTTTCCCTGTAGTCAGTACCCCCTTTGAACTGGTGGGCATTGACATTTTGGGGCCACTGGACGCCAAGACAGCCATGGGCAACAGGTTTATCCTGGTCTTGGTGAACCATGCTACCCGGTACCCGGAAGCCATTCCGCTCAGGACACCGACCGTCCCCGTGGTGGGACGTGCACTGATGGAGATCTTCTCCTGTGTGGGGTTCCTCAGAGAGGTGGTGTCTGACCGGGGTACAAACTTCATTTCTAATTTTATGAAGTTTCTGTGGAAGGAGTGTGGTGTTACCTAAAAGTTCACCACTCCTTACCACCCACAAGGAAATGGGCTGGTTGAAAGATTCAACCGGACCCTTAAAGGCATGATCATGGGTCTTGAGGAACCAATAAGGCGTATGTGGGATGTCCTCCTGCCACGCCTTCTGTTTGCCTACAGTGAGGTGCCACAAAAGTCCCTAGGGTTCAGTTCTTTTGAAATTTTGTATGGACACCTGGTAAGAGGACCTTTGAGTCTGGTCTAGGAAGGCTGGGAGCAATCTCCCAGGAAACCTCCCCAGGATGTATATAGTTACATGCTGGCCTTCAGGAACCAGACTCAGCGATTCAGAGAACTCGCTCAGGCGAATCTGGGAGCTAGCCAGAAGGCGATGAAGCAGTGGTACGATCAGAATGCCACTCTGATTGAGCTTCAACCTGGACAGAAAGTTTGGGTCATGGCCCCTGTAGAGCCTTGTGCGCTCCAGGACAGGTGAACCAGTCCATATGAGGTGGTGGAGCACAAGAGTGATGTCACCTATCTGGTGAACTTGCAGTCTCCCAGGAACCCCTTGCGGGTCCTGCATGTTAACCGCCTGAAGCCCACTTAGAAAGGTCCGAAGTGGGCATACTACTAGCGACAGATGATGGAATGGAAGAGGAGACAGAGCCTCTTCCTGACCTCCTATCTGCAACAGAGCCAGATGGGTCAGTGGATGGTGTCAGCCTCTCTGCCACACTGACCCCTGATCAGCAGCAAGATTGTCGCCAACTGTTGGGGAAATTGTCTGATCTATTTTCCTTGGTTCCTGGTGTCACAGAGTGGTGCGTCCATGATGTGGATACTGGGGACAGTCCTCCTGTGAAGCACAAGGCTTACCGGAGTGACTGAAAAGGTCAGGGCTTACATCAAGAAGGAAGTCTCCAAGATGTTTTCTTTAGTCCTCAAACAGTCCTTGAGCCAGCCCAGTGGTTTTGGTCTCAAAGGCTGCCGCACTGGGTGCCACACCTGAACTCCGGTTCTGTGTGGACTACCGAGGGCTCAATTCAGTCACCAGGAATGACGCATACCCAATCCCCAGAGCTGATGAGCTCATTGATTTGTTAGGGGCTGCCAGGTACCTCAGCACGTTTGATTTGATGTCTGGGTAATGGCAGATCGCCTTGACTGATGGGGCCAAAGAGAGGTCAGCATTCTCCACACCAGATGGGCACTACCGATTCCGGGTTATGCCCTTTGGGATGAAGAATGCCCCTGCCACCTTTCAGAGGTAGGTCAACCAGGTGTTGGCTGGACTGGAGTGTTTTAGTGCCGCCTATCTGAATGACATTGCAGTGTTTAGCGCCAGTTGGGAAGAACATCTGCACCACCTCTGGGAAGTGTTGATGGCACTGCGCAAGACAGGCCTCACGATCAAGGCGAGTAAGTGCCTGATCGGGCAGGGTTGGTGTACTTGGGTCACTAGGTA
Source organism: Lissotriton helveticus (assembly GCF_964261635.1). NCBI lineage: Eukaryota > Metazoa > Chordata > Amphibia > Caudata > Salamandridae > Lissotriton > Lissotriton helveticus. The sequence goes on from NC_136072.1 coordinate 658,697,084, forward strand.
GGGAGCGGCCAAGTGGTGCCCCTGCAACCCAAGATTGATACCATACTGGCATTGGAACCCCTAAAAACTCAGATACAGGTGAGAGTCTTTTTAGGACTCACGGGGTACTACAGGGGGTTTGTCAAGGGGTATGGCAACATTGCTGCACCCTTGACTGAGCTGACTTCCAGGAAGCAGCCCAAGAAAGTGAACTGGACTGACACCTGTCAGAAGGCTTTTGACGCCCTGAAGACTGCCATGTGCACAGCACCCGTGCTTCAGGCGCCCAAGTTCTCAAAAGAATGCATTGTTCAGACAGACGCTTCAGAGCATGGTGTGGGGGCTGTTCTATCACAGATTAATGAAGAGGGCCTAGACCAACCTGTAACCTTCATTAGTCGGAGGTTACTTCCACTGGAACACAGGTGGAGTGCAATTGAGCATGAGGCATTTGCTGTGGTCTGGGCACTGAAAAAGTTGAGGCCATACTTGTTTGGGACTCACTTCCTGGTCGGACCGAGCACTGGCCCCTCAGATGGCTGGTGCAGATGAGGGGTGAGAACCCAAAGTTGTTGAGGTGGTCCATTTCCCTAAAGGGTATGGACTTTACAATGGAACCCCGCCCTGGTACAGAACACGCCAAGGCTGATGGTCTGTCCAGATTTTTCCGCCTTAGTGAAGAGAAATCCCAAGGGGAAAGGTAGTTCTCCCCATATTTCAGCTGGAGGGGACACGTGTTAGACCTGGCATCATTGGCGTGAGTCTCCTTTCTATTTTTTTACTGATTGCCTCCTCTGTTTTGATATGTTTTTTCAGGTTATATGCTTAGGCACTGTGCCACTGCTATTCAGTGCCACAGTGCAAGTGCTCCCTATGTCAAATTGATGTACTAATTGGTGATTCCATGATTGGGTTATTTGATTTACTTGTCAGCCCCTAGTACTGTGCACCATGTGTGCCCAGGGCTTGTAAATCAAATGCTGCTGGTGGGCTTGCAGCACTGGTTTTGCCACCCACAGAAGCAGCTTGTAAAGTGTGTCTCAGGCTTGCCATTGCAAGGCCTGTGTGCAGTCTGTGACTGCCATGTCGACTTGGCAAGTGCACCCACCTGCCAGTCCCTAAACCTTCACTTTTGATTGATATTAGACACCCCTATGGTAGGCCCAAGGGCAGGGTGCATTGTAAGTATAAGGTAGGACATGCCCTGGTGTGTGTAGCATGTCCTAATAGTGAATTACAGCCATTTTTGTTTTTCACTATTGCAAGGCTACCTGTTCTCCATAGGCTAGAATGGGCAGGTAGAATATTACTTTCTTATAATCCTAACTGACTCAGAGAACCTTGTAAAATGTCGAATAAAGTACGCCTGAACTCAGAATGATAAAATACATCTTTTAGTAAAGTTGGTTTTAACATTCTGTGTTTGAAAATAGCACTTTTAGAAAGTAGGTATTCTCTTGACTAACTGTCCAGGCCTGCCTCTGCTAGGTTGTGTATTCCTTGTCTGGAGTTTATGAGTGACAGGGCTGGGGGATTCCAGGAGACAGGCTGGGTCAACCCAGTGGTGAATAGAGAGATCTGCATCTAGATGGAAGGGAGGAGTTACACCTGGGACCTGAATAGGGCTGGTACTTCCCTCTACAATGCATTCTCCACCTCCTGTGGGGCGGCTGATGTCTCTGCCCTGCACAGTGAAAGGAAAGAGAGAGTTGTGTAAACAAACAAAGTCCTCAGGAACTGGTTTGGACTAGGCAGGGGCCTCTCTGCCTTCAGAGAACAAAGGATTTTGGGGTATAAATATTGGGACCCTGATCCCAAGAATTCAGATCATTTCTGGAAACAAGGAACCTTTTGCCAAGGAGAAGAACCAAGGAAGCTGCAGGAGTTGGACTGCCCCTCTGCCAGTGTGCTGTTTGCTGGGCTGGCCTTCAGTGGTTTCTTTATTGCCAAGGGAAAGGAGAAGGAACTTTTTAAGGACTTTCATCATCTACATCTGCTTGCCTCCTACTGAAGTCTCAGGGACAAAATACTTAATCTCCAGCTCCCCTCAGAATGTCCTTGTTGGGAATTCTTCCTACAGACATTTGCGTGTCGCTGGGAGCTGGAAGCGCGACTTATCGAGAGGAAGCGGGTCACCACCGCAGCTGAGATCGTCACATCACCATAGGAGCATGCCTTTGCCGCATCTCCTTGGAAGCGTTTCTTCACCAAAGCTGCCTGCTGTTGCATTACCGGAGAAGCAGGACGCCATTGAGATAGTCACCATGGCATCACCGGAGAAGCGTGTCGCAGGGCCTGTCGCGGCTCCAAAGTACAGAGTCGTCGCAAGGCTGCCAGGGCGCCTACGCATCATCATCGCAGCATCATCGCATCGTCGCTTCAAGGGCACCATCTTCTCGCATCGCAACCGGATCATCGCATTGCATCAAGGTGCCACCTTGTGCATCGCAACGGCCCCGCAGGCCGAGAATCTACGCATCACCTCTGCACCGGTAAGGATCACAACGCATCCCCTACTCTGCGCATGCATTGAGGCACGACGCATCATTTCCCCCAGATCACGGAACCAATGCATCTCCCCTTTTACGAGCCTTTTGTTCAGTTTGCTTTATGCATCCAGGTACTTTGTTGAGAGCTTTTGTCACATTTATCATCAACTTGAACTAAGCAACGTTTATCATCTTTAAGTCATCTTTAAGTATAGTATTGTGGATTTTTGTCATTTGTGGTCTTGTGTTACGTCTATATAAAGAATACTTATTTTTATTTAACCAGTGTTGTGTCCATCTGTAGTGTTTTCACTGTATTACTGTATATATTCACAAATGCTTAACACACTGCCTCTGAGATAAGCCTGTCTGCTCGTGCCAAGCTACCAAGGGGGTGAGCAGGGGTTATTAAGGAGTGTAATCCCCGTATCCTGACTTAGAAGTAAGGGTCCCTATTTGGAAAAAGGTGAAAACCATTGCCAACTAGAGACCCCCAGATCTATCAAGGGGTATGGCTTGATTTCATTATGATGAAGAGTTTAGAGCGAGGTTAAGAGTAAAGCCAGATAAACCATGGGAAGAACTACATAATGAATTATGGATGTGTTCCACAAGACCTCCACTGGCGCTGCATAGAGCAAGTGGTTTGGCAGTTCACTTACACTGCTTTCTGGAGCATCCCACTCTTGGGGAGGGGTTGGGAGCCCAGGGAAGGGACTCATTCTGGAGCCTTTTGGGGTTTTAACAGGGGATTTTGTGCATGTAATCCTTGCAGGTATAAACAAAAATGGGCCAAATGTTGAGGTAAACATGCAGTACTACAATATTTCTGGGAACAGGCAGGAGAGTCATTCATTGGTCACAATACCAGAAAGGGAGACAACACCAACCTGGTCTATATGGTGGAGACCCTGGTGTTTTGGTTGGCTTTTTACCTGGACAGAGAGAGTGCAAGTTTGCTTGAATGGGGTTTTCTTGGGATACCAAGGGCCTAGACAAAGAAGGTTTGCGGATAATATTCATTCTGCTAGAGACATGCCACAGGTGGGGAGTGCTAAGTTGAAAAAAGAAGTAGCAGAGGGTAGAATAGCAGGTCCCTTTGATCATTGCCCGTTATGTGACCTAATGCTACCTCTTTAGAAGTAGTCCCTAAAAATCAGCATGTGAATTCAGAATGACCCAATACCTTTCATGGCCTGAAGGTGCATTAGTTAATGATTTCATTGCTAAAGAAGACACAGTGGTGCAGTTTGCATCAGTAGATGTGGTAATAGAATTGATCAGAAGGTGTGGAGTGGACACGGAAATAGCCAAATGTGACATAAAGTTAGTCTTTCAACTCTTGCCAGTACATCCTTTAAATGTTTCCTTATTGAGTATACAGTTAGATAGAGTAAAATATCTGGATAAAGTATTACCAATGGGCTGTGCAATATCGTGTATACTCTTTGAGACATTCAGCACTTTTTTGCAATAGTGTTCTACAGTGAGATTGGAACATGTAGTGGTGATGCATTATTTGTATTATTTTTGTTTCTGGGAGCAAGGGGTATGGGTGAATATGGATGAGCACCACAGTAACTTCGGGAGATAGCAAATTACTTGGGGGGGTCATTCAACCTTTGAGAAGACAGAAGGTCCGAGTACTGCCATGGTCTTATTGGGTATTGAGCTGTGTACAGTGCTATGGAAGCTAGGTTGCCACAGGCTAAGATAGAAGGAATTATTTTGTTGCAGAATAAGCAATAGCTGTTTCAAAGTTGGCATTACAATAGATACAATGTTTATCAGGTCACTTCAACTTTGCATGTACAGTGGTAAAAACAGGCAGATCCTTTTCACGGAGATTAGGCTTGATGACAACAGAAGTTACTTTACTTCATCACAGGATCAGCATTTTCGCTGCTGTGAGAGAAGATCTTGAAGTTTGGTTGTTCCTTCTGTGAAATTTCAATAGTGTGGCTATTTGGTCGCTAGAATTGAGCCTTACTTGGCTAGTGCAAATCTTTTCAGATACAGCAGGTGCACATGTTTTTTGCCTTTTCTAAGAAGGGTGTTGGTGCTCTAAGAGGTCGCCTAGGAAGTGGATGGACAAAGACAGGAACAATGCTTTTTTGGAATGTTTTCCTATATGGGTGGCCCTTGCGCTGCAGGGCAAAAACTTGGTGAACAAGACAGTGACTTTTAATGTGGAAGCATCATCCCACCCAAGCTAGGCCCCAACATACTCCCAATCATGCAGTACGCAGATGACCTGGTGCTATTCGACCAAACTAGAATCTGGATGAGGAGGTCCTTGGACATACTCCATCTATATAATGCATAGAATGTACTAAACTCAAATGTCATGAAAAACAAATTCCTTGTATTTGGTCAAAGAATTAAGAAACATCAGCTGAAATGGCAATTTGGCCCACTAAGGATAAGCACTACCACTGAATATAATTACTGAGCTGTTGGGCTGTCTGACACCATACATGGGTAAATCTACCTTGCAGGTCAAGGCACTGGCTGGGAAAGCACCCAATACCACATATACATTATGCAAACTACATCACACGTTACAAAGTCACTTGGAAGAATGGATTTGAAGAGCATTGCAGGCAAAATTGCTACCAATGGTAAAATACGGACACCTTGCCTTCCTTGCCACACTCACTGAGCCACTAGAGCGCTGCCAAACAGCTGCATATAGGAAAATATTTAACATCCCATTAACTACTAAGCTCACGCTGATCTGTTTAGAGTTCAATCTTGTGAAGATGGACATTGAATGTAGAAAGGACCTGAACAAGTATCACCGTCATGTGTCCAAAGCAGACCCAGATTCAATGAGAGTGCACTAAACGTGATAATTCAGAATAAAAAAGGCCGCTAGTCAAAGTGTTTGAACAGCACCAGATATTCATTGAACTTGTCCAGAGTGCACAACAGTTCCACCTCAGCGGGACTCGGGCTCAAAAATTCCACAGACTTGACAATTCTCGCTCCGGTGCCTACTCAACTCACGGGGTCACACTCTGCGATTCTGGGCAATAGCTTGCTTAATCTCCACTACGGCCCCTCGCGGCGGGATGCCTGGCTTTCACCTTGTGGATACCCTGCCGGGGTATCTCACAGGGGAATACCAGGACGGGTTCCCTAAGCAAGCGCCTTGATGCCTTCGGGTGATACGTGCGCTATATAAGTCGCAATACATATAACAATGGATAGTTTAAAGAGGATAGTAAACGTGCAAGGCAAGAGTGTATCAAGGGAGAAGGCCATAGAACAAATCTGAAACATCCCGGGCCTAGCCAAATCTTATGCAGCCACCTCTTGCCAACTTAGGCCTAGATGTAGGTAATAGCATTTTACCACTTCTTAAATACCGAATTTTACCGATTCGGTATTTAAGAAGTGGTAAAATAGAGGGGGGGGGGGATGTAGGTATTACAGAAACGGTAAATACCGAATCGTTAAGATTCGGTATTTACCGATTCTGTAAATTCCGATTCGGTAATGCCCATTGATTCCTATGGGCATTGAAGCCCATAGGAATCAATGGGCATTACCGAATCGGTATTTACTGATTCGGTAAATTCCGATTTCAGCAAGGGTGCAGGGGGTGTCACTTTGACACCCTCTAGCACCCCAAATACAGGCATGTGTGCCATGTGGCACACAGACATGCCTTAAGGGCATGTCTGTCCGTCACATGGCATAGGTGTGCATGCACACATGTGCATGCACACCTGGATTCGGTATTTTACCACCCAATTGGATTGGGTGGTAAAATACCGAATCTGAAAGGCCTTTGGGACTCAGAAGAATCCCACCTACATCTAGAAGTTACCGAATCGGTAAAAATACCGATTCGGTATTTTTACCGAATCGGTAAATTTACCGATTCGGTAAAATTGGCCCCCTACATCCCAATTACCCATTTACCGGTCGGTAACGGCCAAAATCGGCCGTTACCGGCCGGTAAATGGCCACCTACATCTGGCCCTATATCTGAAAGCGACTCTGGGAAGACAAGCCCCACAGAACATGCTGCAGTTCAAGCTCCTAACTCTACCCATTCCTGTAGGCCATAGGCAGTGCAGTTTGTGTTAATACCACTCAGAGTCAGCAGCACACATTGTTTAATGCTGTACCAAAGGGGAGTTTACTTGAGAACAATCTTTCTGCAGATTTGGATAAGAACTACCAAAGAGGTATTAACATATAACTATACAAACAGCTGTCCCAGCGAAATTAGCATGGATTGGCAAGTTCTTTGCTGAATGTGGAAGACTTCTGCATGAAGCTAACTCACCGAGGGGTATGGGCACTTGAAAACCTTTCAGTACCACATTGAGAAGGTTCATGATAGCCACGGCCTGATGATCTAGCTTTACCATGTGGAAAGATTTCTAACATCAAGGCACTTCGCACTGCAATGCGTGTACGCCTATTAAGCACTTTTTGACCTCGTACGTGGCACTTCAAGTAAATAGTTTGCTCCCCCGAGATTTAAGCACATGGAAAGATTTCTTACATCAGGGTACTTTGCACTATATTGCTATGTATTTCTACTAAATACTTTTTGACTGAACATTTAGCACTTTAAGTGAATATCTCACTCCCCTGAGAGCATTCCAGACAACGCATGTCCTGAGATCCTGGTGTTAGTATGTATAGTAGCTTTTTCCTCAGGGAAAACTGCACGTTACCGCTGTGCACGCTTACAAGGCGCTTTGTACCACTACGAGGCATCTTTCTGAATTGTTTAATTGTACTTCGTTACGCACATCATTTAGAATTGAGCTCTGTGTACCCTGCAAACACACATATGCTTTTAAAACACCCTGGCTCAGCACGTGGTACAGTTCATGCATTAAGACATTCTTCACCTTATCACTTGCATGTACATTGTGTGCACTTGCATATTCACTAAATTACTTGTGATGAGGTTGATTTTTTCTGGGTTTTAAATTTCCTTGTGGCTTATTTTTCAAATGGAACACTTGCAGCTTTTTAACCCCTTATGTTGTCAGTTCATATCAGCACCTCTGGGTCTGTATTAATTGGTCACATTTTATATTGGCGTCTTTGACTTTTTAATGGGTTTGTATTGTTATCAAGTAATTATACAAAAATGATGATGATGGTGACTTTTAATGTGGACAATGAAACAGTTGTAGCATTGGTGAATGGTCAATGGGCAAGAGATATTCTTTTGAAGCTGTTGCAACATGTTATGCTTGGTTGACTCATGTACAACACTGTAGTTAGAGCAAACATGTGCCAGGTGAAAATAATAACATTGCAGGTGCATTATCTCATTCACAGTGGCAGAGAGTCTGTGGTTTGGTACCCAGAGTGGAAGTAATGAAGACCAAGGTACCAGCAGAACTTTGGGGGTTGGGAGACTGAGGATTTTAGGTCTGATCAAACATTTACTTGCGCAGAATATCCGGTCAGCTTACAGACAAGCTTTCAAGAAGTTTCTATGCTGTGGCACAGTAAAAAGAGGTTTGGATGGCAGGAGTGTTGAGGAGAGAAGAGAGGATGTTATCCATTTCATTATGTCTAAAAGTGAGAAGGGGAGGGTAGCAGCTATCATAGTAGGAACATTGCCAGATATTGCCTTTTATGCAAATACTTTTGAGGTTACGAACACAGTGCAGGAGAAATAGGTTGGAGGAATTGGAGGGCTGGGCTAAGGAGCAGAAGAGAAGGCACAGGCAAAGGGAACCTATGACCATACCCAGATTATTGTTATTATTTGTGGTTTACCTGCAATATGTTTTAGTGGACTTGAAATTTTGCTGATGAAATGCTATGTTATAGTTGTTTTTTGGAGCTTTTAGAATTTTTGAGGTTTTGGTAGTAGAAGGGGATAAAGGAATGAAAAAAAGGGAAGTGGTGAATCAAAGAACATTGGGCCCGATTCACAGAACTAACGGAAGACAAAATCCTAAACTTACTACCATTTTGGTATTCACAGAAGGTACTTACTAATTTTGGTATTCACAGAAGTAATTTAGGAGTCCTAAAGTTAGGAGTCCTAACTTTAGGACTTCTAAATGCCTTCTATGAATATTGAAAGTCTTAAAGATAGGAGTGTTCTCAGTTTAGGAGTAGTAAAGTTAGGTCTCCTAACTTTAGGACTCCTAAATGCCTTCTGTAAATACCGAAAGTCTTACAGTTAGGATTTTTCTCAGTTTAGGAGTAGTAAAGTTAGGAGTCCTAACTTTAGGACTCCTAAATACCTTCTGTGAATACTGAAAGTCTTAAAGTTAGGATTTTTCTCAGTTTAGGAGTAGTAAAGTTAGGACTCCTAACTTTAGGACTCCTAAATTACTTCTGTGAATACCGAAATAAGTAAGTGTCTTCTGTGAATACCAAAATGAGTAAGTGCCTTCTGTGAATACCAAAATGGTAGTAAGTTTAGGATGTTGTGTTAAGTTAGTTCTGTGAATCGGGCCCATTGACTTTAAATTTGCACAAATCTAAGACAGATCATAGTGGAAGAGGTGCACACATTGTGTTGCATGCAATAAGGGGTGAGATGTGCCTAGTGGGGGCCCGGATGAATTTCAAATCATCAGGCACGGCAATGGGGGGCAGAATATTTTATAATTTGGGAAGAACACCATCAAGCATCACAGGTGTTGAGCGAAATGAGGAAAAATATTGGCAAACAAGGATGACGAGACAGAACAGTTTAGCATTAACTCCTTTAGAATAGGGGCTGCATCAAAAGCTAACAAATTGGGTTTCTCTCTGAAGCAGATTACACGATTCAGAAGATGGTCATTGGACTATTGCCTGTGATACATTAGGCTCAAAGAGAGCATGCAGTGAAGCATTAACATGTAACTGCCTTTTTGTTTTAGGTTGTGTTGCGGGACCAAGTCAGTCATTCGTCTCAATGTGGATCGTGGGGCATTAATTTGTTAAATGGGCCGCAATACAGGTGGAGAGTCGTCCTTGTGGAAAGTAATTGGGGTGTCATTCAAGTGAATTAAAAATGGACTGGTGGGGGAAAAGGGGGTATGAAATGGGGGCAGCTGGTGCAACAGCCATCTGACTTGGTGATAGTGGACCTTGTCCAGATGTGTTGACAATTCACCCGGGTGAGAACGATTTTAGTACAGATGTCAGGTTTAAATTTTATCATGTTGATGAAAACTGATCTGGCGGTGATTAGACAGTCCTGTTCAGGTACTTTTGTGTTTTGGCAAGCGCTGGTGGCGAGAAGGGTGTGGCAAGGGGAGGTCAAGTATACTGCAATTGAGAAAGCCAGGAGCAAGGTTAATAGGAAGATGGGTCATTTTTGCCAAAATGGAGGCATAGGGATCATGGAGATATCATGAAGGAAGTTTTTGCCTTTTTCCACCACTACAGGGTCATTTATCCTGTTTAGGGAATTTATTGTATATGCCTTAGATACACGACCAACTAGCAAAAAAGCTGGTAGTCAAACAATGATGGTGGGTGATGGTTGGCTTTAAGGCGACAGCCACAAAAGATCAAATGCAAGGCTGTTAGGCGACAGCCTATTCCGGAACGAAGGGAAAGAAATGGGTGTTTGAGCAACACCCAATGCCACATGAAAGAATCAATGTAGGAGGGTAGGCAAAAACACCAGTGAAGAGTTTTTCCTAGGTAACAGTCAGAAGGGTCTGTTTGATGTTTCAATAGTGTGTATAAAGTCCAACTGCAACCTGTCATAATGAAGCAGCATTTTGCTCTTAACTTGGCCTATCTAATATGTGCCATCTCACCAATGGTGTCTCAGGGTGGCTTCCACAAAGGAGTCCGCCTCTGGCAATTTTCAGGCAAGTGGAGCAGTCCAGGCCCAAGGAGGATATTGTAGGTTCCCTTGTTCTCACCTTCCCTCCCTTAGGGGTTAGGTAGATTTCCTTTTCATTGATATTGAGTTTGGCTAGTATTATTTGTCTTTTCAGGTCAAAGCTTACCTTTAGTTTGTCACTTTGGACTAGTGGCAGTCAAGTGGAGGGCTCATACACTAGGCTAGAAGGGTTGGGGCCTTGCCTGGGGGTTCTTGGCAGAAGGACTCTAGGAAAGGTGCTGTTCTCGACTTTGGAATGGCAGGCACTCGGGTCTTCTCCCCTTTATTTCTTCCTTGGTGGCTCCCTTTCCACCCCACAGCCACATGGTTACCAGGTATGCATGCCTGTTAGGCCAGGAGAGCCTACCCTGTGCCTGTCAGGATGGAGTTGGTTTCTGTGTTTTTGTCACCTGAGGGAGTGCACGACTTTCAGAAAGAAGAAACGAAGTGGGAGCGAGGAGGAAGGTGGCCACTGCACATCTGGGGCAGCAAGGGGAGTCAGTATGCCGAGGCTTGTTGGCCGAGACAGAGGAACTCATCGGGCTTTGAAGAGGGGTAATTTTTTGAGATGATATTCCCCAATGGTACAAAACCAAGTAAAAAAGAAAACAGCTCAATCGAATAATTACTTTGACATTGCACAGTAAATTGACAGACTAGACAGGATTGATTAGTTGCTTGCCTTAGCGTTGGATGTGGATTGGTGGATTGTGGAGATTTGTGGAGGTGGATTGTGGAGAAGGCGTTGATGATAGGGCTTATACTGCCTGAGATGGTAATACTCCACGTCGGGGGCATTGACGTAAGGACTGGGTCGGGAAAGACCTCATTGAAGTTATAATTATGGAAATGTCCTGGCTTGCGCTCAGGATCCTAAAGCCAAAGACAGTGCGCTCCCTTTCCTAGGTCTGTTTGAAGGTGAGGGAGATCCATAGGAGGAAAGAATAATTTAGTAAAGCACCTCAATTGGTACATATCTAAGCTCCTCAATACAGAAGTTTGAAAGGTACTCCTCTTAGTTTATTAAGAGGTGGAGCGATTTTCTTCACAACATTGGTATTCATTTATCAGCACCTTGGTAGCGTTTGCATCACAGATATTATTTCCTGTTAGAAAGAGGCCAGAGACAGTAGGCCATAGTCAGCCTGTAGTGATATGGATTCATGATTTACATACTCGCAGATGGAAACTACTCTGATATTGCAATCAAGTTACATCCTATGTGATTCTTTTTTACCCTAGATGTGGGTCTTGGTACCAAGTGGCTTGGGCATTTATATAGCTGCTCAGGACCAACAGAAGGTACTCCACCTGCAGCCTATAGGGAGTGGGGGAAAACAAGGTCTGCACCAGGGATTCAGGATTTGGCCCTATAGCACAGGATCATCACTCAAAGGGTGTTAGGAGTTCCTTAATGTCGGGAACCAACTATGGCATGATGTGGGGGTCAGTTTAATAATAGGACACACCCCCTTCCTTCACTTTCTGGGGCATTCAATGGATTTTCCATGCGCTTCGATGCCGAATATAGTGGGTATGAAAAAAGAAAATTAGTTGAGTGAGGGCAGATCATGAGCCTACTTTAATTCTCAAAAGTTTATTTCAATTAATAAATTAATGTTTTTTTTTTAGGTGGGCTGTTGTCTTTCCTTACAGGTGTGAGGACTTTTACTAGAATTTAAAAAATGCTTCTTTGTTGTGAATGTTGATTGTGTGTCATAAATACTACAAATGATGGTTTGCTGTCACCACATTTTGAATTAGGGTTATTCTGCTCGTTCTTGCTTTGGTACACCTCCTATTAAAATAACTGAGCACCTCCACCCCTCCCCACTTGGACAGTGGAATACGCACCATTTCCGGGAGGGCTGGTTTCGAAGGTGGGTAGACGTTTTTGTGACCCAAAGTATAAAATGAGTAAAAAGTTTGGGGGTCTTATGAGCCGGTAGTTGGGATCCATCGTCCTCTTTCGTTCTGAATGATTCCAACCCCCTACCACATCAACGTTATTGTCCACCTTCTTTTCAAAATATCTACACTTGCATTTCTAATTTTACATTTCTTCTATGGTGTCACTCTGGTCGTAATATTAGAATTTTTTTTTGTTTGGCCGGTTCCTGGTCGTAATTTGGGGTGGTGATGGCTCTTGATTTGCACGCATGGGAGAACACCACTGCCATAGAGCAGACAGAATACATCCTGAACGAAGTTTTTACCCTACGTTATGTCCTCAGAGGGGTCTTGATACCAGGAGACATGGAAGGGGGGAGTTATGTGTATGTTCAGGACCTAAAGAAGGCTACAACACTGGCTTCCCATGACGTGTGGGGGAGAAGGGGCTTCGGTCATGGGTCTAAGGTATAACCCAGTTCATAGAATCATCTCCAAAAGGGTGTTGGGGGTCCTCAAGGTCAGGGGCATCTACTGCATGACGTGGGGGTCCATTTAAAAATATGACGTGTAACACGTCTTAATTAGATAGTGGGATTGCGCATAAAACTCACGCCATTCCAGGGATGTAAAAATTGTGGCAAACGCAGTTTTCTCCATTTCTTATTAAAAAATATATATATTTACACTTATTTGAATTTGAATTTGAATTTAAAAACATTTATAGAGCGCTCGTATACTAAAGCAGTTTCTTGGCGCTGGGAGCTACAGTGGTAAAAACAAGCAAACGGGGGGCGCAACTAACCAGTAAATGCTTGCTGGAACAAGAGGGTTTTTAAGGCCCTACGGTATTCCATATAGGATGGTAGGAGTCTAATTGAAGGGGGAAGGGCGTTCCAAAAAGTGGGGGCCAGAACTGTGAATTTCTGACCACCGGCTCTTTTCTTTTTAAAACGGGGTACTACTAGCAGGCCCAAAGAAGAGGAACGAAGGGCTCTCGGCGGGCAATAGTTTGTAACGGCAGAGTTGATAAATGCCGGAGCTGTGCCCGCTCGGGCTTGAAATGTAAGGCATCCTAATTTGAACAGTGCCCGTTGCTTGATAGGGAGCCAGTGAAGGTTTTTTAAAAGGGGGGTGGAATGGTGTGACTTAGCCAGGCCATAAACCAGGCGGGCTGCCTGGTTCTGGACCAGCTGTAGACGGTGAAGGGCGTATGCGGGGGCACCATTGAAGACGATGTTCCCATAATCAATTTTTGACAGTACCATGGCCATAACGATCAGTTTAAGTGCTGACACAGAAAAAAAACGGGAAATTTTCCTAATAGTCCGTAGGGAACAGAAACAAGAAGAAACAACTGAACTAATATGTGAATGTAAGGTGAGTTGGTGATTAAGAGTAATGCCCAGCGTTTTAACTGAAGGGGAAGGAATGGGAGGGGTGCCTAAGGATGGGGGCCAAAAAAGAGGTGACCATGGATTTGCGACCCCGCCCGATCTGCTATCTTCCTCCTACACCCTGCAGCTGCTAACCCTTGCATCCCCAGATTTATATTGCTTTGTACTGATGCAAGTGTAATACAAACAAACACTAGATCATTTGAAGTGTCTCAAAGAGTAATATTGATCTACTTGTGTGAACTAAACTTTTTACAGGGAAAACTGGTTGCAGCACAATGTCAAAATCCCTGTTAATGATTCTAGTCATGGGCAGAATTTTGATCATGCCAGAGTAATCTGAGTAGTTTTGGTGAATCTGTGTTACTCTTTGACATAGAATTATTGTTAATTAAGCAATTAATCCTGCATACAAAATTAGGAGTCATTTGGGCAAAAAATTCTACCACCAGATCACAGTTAGCAAGAGTGAGCGTCGTCTCGTGCTTGGTATTCTTTTCCTGCTGCAATTAGTTCTGTTTCTTAGTCAAAAATGTATCTCTGTGTTCTTTTGGATGCAAGGGTGCATTTTGCGCTTGAAATTAATTGCTAAATACCAGTAGTAGGTTAAGGAAAACCATACCCCAAGGCCACATTCATGTTCTGTTGCATTTAGCACTGTTTCTTAGAGCAAAATGCATCCTCAGTTCCATTTTGGATGCCAGGAGGTATTTTTTGCGCTGAGAAATAGGGCTAAATGCAGAATTACTCTTCTCACGTAATCTCATGGAATTCTTAGGTATTTTTGCGTGCCTACGCTACACAGAATTGAGGGGCATATTATCAAGACAGGAGATAAAATTATCGCCGCTTTATCGGTAGAAAACTGCCGATAAAGCGGCGATATTGGGCTTCATAATATGCTCTATGGAATTCCAATCGAAGCCCATGTTAGATGTGAAGACATCTAACATGGGCTTCGATTGGAATTCCATAGAGCATATTATCAAGCCCATTATCGCCGCTTTATCGGCAGTTTTCTGCCGATAAAGCGGCGATAATTTTAACTCCTGTCTTGATAATATGCCCCCATATGAGTTACACCCATCCCTAAATGGTCCCCAAGAGGGGTGTAACACAATTGGAACAACACAAAGTGTTTAACGCAAAAGCTGGATCTATAAACCTAGCATGGCCTCGTTTTGTGTAAAATTATAGTGCTATAGAAAACAAGCACAGACAATTACCAAAAAGAAAAACTGCGTGATTTGCATACATATAATATGTATAATTACTGCAACATAATATACAATTTACCTGTGGGAGTTTGCACTTAGAAATATGCACTGCAGTGTCTCACAAAAGACTTTGCTCGCTCATTCTTAGGTTGCAATCAATGCTTAGCATCATGTATAAACTGCTTTTACTTAGCTGCCTCTGCTCTGGGGTGTAACTAATGCTGTGTTGAAGCCTCGGCATGTTTGTAAGTGTAGAATAAACAATCTGCACACCTTGGGGCATATTATCAAGGACCGGTGGTAAAATTATCGCTGTTGTATCGGCAGGAAACTGCCGATAAAATGGCGATAATGGGCTTGATAATACGCCCTTGTTAATTCCCATTGAAGCCCATGTTAACATCAGAACATGGGCTTCTATGGGAATTAACAAGGGCGTATTATCAAGCCCATTATCGCCATTTTACCATCAGTTTCCTGCCAATAAAATGGCGATAATTTTAACACCGGTTGTTGATAATATGCCCCTCACCCTCTCTTCTTTTCTGTCATATCCTAAAACAGCATTTCCAAATCCTAGCGAGCCCTGTACGTATTGAGAGATGCCAGAGCTTCATTAGATACTTTATACATAGAATAAATATTATGTTATTGGAGTTTTAATAGTAACCAGTGTGTTAAATAAGCCCTGGAGGGCTTGCTCAAAGAGTCAGGATTTCAGTGTATTGCACAAGTTAAATTGCATGCCAATTAGAGCATCAGTTCTGTGGTATATCCTGGGTTAATTAAATAGTTTATTGAAATAATCTTCTATCTCTTGAAACTCTTCAATCTATTTTTTTTTTATTTTTTTTTATTAAGAGATAAGACAGTTTCATTGAGAAAACCAATACAATATTCAAGGATAATACCATACATATTAAAAGATATAAATATAGAAATTCGTAGTATGCAGTAGCATTAATCAAAACTGTGCAAAAGTTAATAACATACAATCACTGTTCATAAATAATACTTCATCCAATCATGGCTCCAAAATCTAAATTCCTCCATCTCTTCACAGGTGCCCAAATATTCCTACCAAACTCCTGTTTCTTTCTTCCCTTAAATTCATATAGGCAAGCTTCCAGATTGTGAATACCCAACAGCCTAGACAGACACATCTGGAATGTGGGGGCATTAGAGTCTTTCCACCCCGCAGATATCAGTATTCGAAGTACTGCAACAGCAATAAATATCAATGCTTGTGTGTGTCTTCCAACCTTGAGTTTGGCGTCCAACCCTATAAGGACCAAGGTGGGGGATAGGTTGATGTTATTGCCTAGCAACCCCCTCAAAAACATTGTTATCTCACTAAGGATTAGGGCCAGATTGGAACAGCCATAAAACATATGCACCAAATCTGCTGGACCTGTATTACATCTTGGACACTTATCATCTTCTCTTAACCCCCACCCATAAAGTTTCGCTGGTGTATAATAAAGGTTGAACACCGTCTTGTAGTGTTGGGCCCTCAAGTTTGATGCTCGAAATACTTTATTACTTAAGAGTAGGGCAAGGTCTATATCTACATCCGGGTCCCCCAACTTAAGCGACCACGCCACCTCAGTTTTCTCCATATCATCTGGGAGCCCCAACAACAAAAAATTATAAGCAGTACCAATCTTCTTTCCCCCTCTTTTTAAATAGTCAATCAATTGACTGTCTGGTGTCAACACTAATTTTGGTCTGATTGCAGATATAGTTTGAACAACTTGCCAATATAAAAGCCATTGATTTCCAGGGATCCCATACCACCGCTGTAACTCATTGAAGCTGAATATATCCCCGCCCAACATGATATCACCCAAGCATCTTACCCCCTGTTCCCTCCATGTAGCACATTGCACATTCTGGCCTAAATGAACAAATTGGCTCGATTTCCACAGGCTGGTATTGGCATTTATTTTAGGAATCCTCAAGATTTTGCAAATGGTTTTCCAAGTCCCCCAAACTCCTTCGATAATCTTATATCTTGTCTTACTATAGAATCTCCTATCCGCCTCAAACTGCAATAATCCATATGCCTTTCTACCCAGCAGTAACTCAATTATGGAAGGGCGATCTTGATACTCATTAGGACCTTCCACTGGCAGGGGTTCAGGTTGAATCAGTATGTTCATTTGCGTAAGAAGGCATACCAGATGGTAAAGTTTTAGGTTCGGCATCGATAGACCGCCCCTATTCCTTGGTAATGATAGATAGTTAATTGAGCGTCTTATTTCACCGTACTGCCAAACAAACCTGGCAAATGTGGATTCAATTTTCCTAATCATTGTTTCCCCTAAAAATAGGGGTATAGCCCTGAAAAGATATAATATTTTGGGGAACATGGTCATTTTTAGGGCGTTCACCCTACCTATCAGGGATAAATACAGCACATCAATTCTTCTTAACTCAGTCTCAATTGAGCCCAGCAGTGGTAGGTAGTTCTCTTCAACCATCTTCTCGACAGATGAATTAATTTTAACCCCAAGATAGACAGCGGATTCTACGAACCTAAGATCACTCTTCCTGATATTTTTTGTGCAAATGATCTGGGTTTTTCTCTCATTCAACCTATACCCGGAACAGCTACCAAATTCATTAGCCGGTAGTACTAGTTCAGACATTGCTTGATGGGGGTCCGAGGTTGTTATTGCCAAATCATCTGCATAGGCTAGCAGTTTAGTGGTAAATACGTTGACCGCCACCGGACTTATTTGACGTGAGGCCAGGATTCTCTGTATGAAGGGGTCTATGTACAAAGTGAGCAAAATCGGGGAACAGGGGCACCCCTGGCGCGTCCCCCTCTTAATTATTATTTTGTCAGATTGATGCCCCATAACCGATATCCTAGCCACCGGATTAATATACATCGCTTTAATTGCCCTCAGCAAATTGCTGCCAAACCCTCTGCCCTCCATAATACCCCAGAGATACTCCCAAACCACACGATCAAAGGCTTTCTCTGCGTCGAGGAGGATCATGGCCATCTCCTCCCCCGCGGCACCATGAGCATCGAACAGGGCTATTGCCCTTCTTGTATGGTCAGTGGTGCCCCTCCCTGGCACGAACCCATGCTACCACGGGGATACGAGCTGGCCGATGATCCCCCTCAACCTGCTCGCCCAGATCTTAGAATATAGCTTTGTGTCTGCATTAATCAGTGAAATGGGGCGGTATGATCCTGGTACTTCCTTGGGTTTCCCCTTCTTGTGGAAAATAATGATATTGGTCTCTTTCCAAGATTCTGGTATTCTCCCTGTGTGTAGAATCCCGTTAAATAGGTCAAGCAAAATAGGGGCAATCTGTTTTTCTAAACACACATATACCTCTAGGGGTATCCCATCGGGACCTGCAGCCTTGCCCGCACATAGTTCATGTAGGGCCTTTATTACCTCTGTAATCTCTAGGTCTTTTTCAAGTTCTTCCCTATCCTGCACATTTAATCTGGGACCGCCGCCCGCGTAGCCTGACCCTTGCTCGCTGGTCAATTCCTCTTCATCATATAATCTTTGATAAAAGTCGCGGAATACTCTTGATATCTCATTGGGTTCTGTATACTCGAGACCCTCTTCCTGTATGCAGGAAATGAAGTTTTTAGTCTTTTCCTGTCTTATCTGCAAGGCCAGGGCCCTACCTGCCTGCTCCCCTGTTTCGTAGCGTCTTGCCCTAGACGCCTGATAACTTCTCGCCTCCTTTTCCGTAACTATTTTCTGGAGGTTAGCTTTGATGTTTGTAATTCTTTTAAGACTTCCCTGACCATCCTGACCTTGGCCGATTTCCCTAATATGCTGTTCTTCAGCCATAGCTAGCCCATCCATCAGCTTCTCAACCCCTCTCCTATCCTCCCTCCTAAGCCTAGCTGAACAGCTAATTGTTTCTCCCCTCAGAGAGGCTTTAAAGGCCTCCCACGCCCCATTCCTAGACGCACTATAACGATTGGCATCATAAAACTCCTCTGCCCATTTTCTGAGATGTTCTACGAATCTGATATCTAGCAATAACTTCCGCTCAAAAGACCAGCTGGTTTGTTTCCTCTCGATACTGGATATGTTACATGTTATGATCAGTGGATTGTGGTCTGAAATAGATTTAGGGAGTTTCCTGTTGCCAACCCTATTCATTTCTGATGCAGAGATCAAAAAATAATCTAGCTTAGTGTATTTCACATTAGGGAAAGAAAAATAGGTGTAGCCTGGGTCAAGAGGCTCCTTATCCCCCCAGACATCCTTCAGCCCATGGGAACTCTTGAGGGAATGTAGGGCTCCGAACATCCTTGGTTTCCGTCCAGAGTAGCCCGCCAGGTCATTCCAATCCACCGATATATTTAGATCCCCACAAACTATTATGGGCGTTGGCCAGTTGGCCAGTTCTCCCTCCAGAAAGTCAAAGATTTCTGGGTCATCTTGATTTGACCCATAGACCACACAAAGAGTGTACCCTATGTTGAGTTCCGCTATCGCCCATCTGCCACCACTATCGGCTTTGTGTCGTTTAGCCCCCCTAAATAGGGTTTAGCCAATATAGCGACCCCCCTAGTATTTGATGTTTGTGAAGAACAAGACAGAATTTCATACCCCCTCAATTGCATCATATTTCGTTTAGCCCAGGGGAGATGGGTCTCCTGCAAACAGAAGATATCAATGTTATTATACTTAGCAAAATACTCCACATTTTGTCGTTTTCTCACATCGTTCAAGCCACCCACATTAGCTGTGCAGATATTAATGCTTGCCATGCATTTGATCTAAATCTTCCTGTAGAACCTGTAGAACCTTGTTCGCCCCTATTATTTGCTATGTACATTGACCCCTTGATATTGAGGTTAGAGCAGAACGATCGAATTAATCCAATAAACACTAGCAGGGGAGACATTAAGGTTCTAGCATATGCAGATGACATTGCGGTCATTACACCTAGCCCAATAGATGCAATAAGGGAAATAGAATTAGAGGCAGATCGGTTCGGAAGAATAGCAGGGTATGCTCTGAACAAAAGCAAGTCACAAATCATAAAGAACGTTTACACAATAAGTACAGATGCACGGGTGGTTGATGAGGGGATGTATTTAGGTGTTACGATCACGGCTGAACTGGAAAAATTGGTGGAAATTAACATTAATCCCATTATTACAAAAGCAAAGAAAGATCTGGATAGGGTAAATAATTTACATATGTCCATAGTAGGTAGAGTAAACTACGTAAAAATGAACTTGTTGCCGAAATTTCTGTATTTATTTAGAACAATTCCGCTGTTTTTTAATATGAGTTGGTTTAATAAGCTGGAGATTATGGTAAATCGATTTGTTTGGTCCCAGGGGAAGACGAGAAGAGCATTGAAGTACATGTCATTACCACGAGACAGGGGGGGATGGGCGTTGCCAGATTTCAAAATGTATTACTGGGCGGCAGCATTACAGCAGATGACGGGTTTATTGGGAGGTGCGGAGGGGGAAATTGAGATTCCTACGGGGTCAACAGAGGTGTATGGGATAATACTTGGCGGGGAGACAAACAATGCTTTCCTTAGATACTCGGAGCCAAGCTATTTTAAGCGGACCAGGTTCAAGACATTAGAAGCTGCTGGTAAAATATGGAAAGCATTCAAGAAAAGTTTTGGCTTGGGAAGACTTCATGCACACACTAGATTAATGGAGGATCCAATGCTGCCCACAGAAATATTTGCGGATGCTATATTTAAGGAATGGGTTCGTTTGGGAATTAAGAATTTGGGGGATTTAATAGGGGAGGCAGGGGTAAGGCAATTCACAGAAATCCAGCAGGAATTTGGTGTTAGCAATAGGACTTTTTTTTAAATATTTACAACTAAGAAGCTTTCTAGGTAATACACGAGGAGGACCAATGGGTTTTAAAGCAAATCCGATAATACAGATGGTTGAGGGGGGGCAATCTTGCTCAATTAAAAGGTTGTATGCTGAACTAATAGAACATCGAGGGGATGACCTTGAAAAATATGAGACCAAATGGAGGGAAGCAATAGGAGCAACAGAGGGCGTATTCTTAAGGTCACTAAGATTAGGACGGGAAACCCGTTGTTCAGCGGCATTGCAGGCACAACACTATACGACGCTATACAAACTCTACTACACACCAGTTAGAATTGCCCAGTGGGGAGGAACACAGGGGGTTAGGTGCCCTAGGTGCGATAGTACGGAGGCAGATATAGTGCATATGTTTGCGGGGTGCCCAAACCTTTCTCCGCTAATAAAAAGTATTGAAACATTTTTTGATAACTCCTTGGCATTTAAATTGAAGCTGACACCCGAAGTAATACTACTAGGACTAGAGGGGAGTAACTCACAGCAAAATCAAAATGGGGGGTTTCTGTTTGTGGCCACGGCTGTTCTGCGCCTATGTATAGCAGCTGCCTGGAAAGATAAGATACCACCTCCGTTCCAGCACTGGTTGGCTAGGTTACTGCATATGTATAATCTGGAGAAAGCTATCCATGCCAGAAGGGGGAAAAAGGGTAGAGCGCTGGATTACAGCTGTGGAAGCCCATTGCAGAATGGAAAAGTAGGATGGCAAGTGTCTAGGGGTGTGAATAGCTGGATGTGATAAAATATATATACGCCTTATATATGCCTCTTGGGGGTATCTTCTGTCCCATTTACATTTCCCTTTAACTGCGTTTTATTAATGTTCCTTTATCTATTGTGTTCTTCTTTTTCTTCCCCAACTTGTTTTTCTTTGTTTTGTTATAAGATGTATATATTATGGAAGTATGCAAGTATGCAATGGAGTTGTTTTATGTGATTATTTAGAAACTTGCCTGCTGTTGAAAGATATTGACTGGTGCGGGGGTAAAAAAATTGCTGTAAAAATTGTCAATAAAAATATTTAAAAAGAGAACCTGTAGAACCTGAATTGTAGTTATATTCTGCAAAAAACTCCTAGGTCTAATGATTCCCTCTTCAAAACTTCCTATCTCCGTTTTTTTTTTGCTTTCTCCCCCCCCGACCCTCCCCCTCCCCCCCTCTTCCCCCCCACCCAATCCCCCTACCGCCCTTCCCCAGCACGCCCCCACCCCTACTCGTGAGGCGCTCAGACCTGGTCTGTGCGTATGATGGACACAGTGAGAACAGTGAAGCCCTTCCACAACAACCCTTATACTAATCCTGACCCCCCTTACCACCCTCTACATTGCTATACCCTACCAACCCATGAGCTATAACTTATACTTTTCAGAATTACTTCAATGACCAGCCGGCCATTCCCCTTGTTCTAGTCTGCCCAGGGACACAGGGGTCGCTTCATGATCAATTGATTTCAGCAAAGCTTCATTCTCTATTACCGATGAGACAGTCCCTCCCCCTTCTGCTACCGGTGGTATGTTTTTTAACCCCTTTTCCTTGACCACCTTAGAGAAAAAGTCAGCAATAGGGGGAGCAGAGGCTGCAGCGATGGCTTGCCTTGTTCTAGATGCGATTTGCTTGTTTACCTGAGGAGACTGTGTTTTCAGATCCGCTTCTGCTGATTTTGGTACCGGCTCACCACACGTCTTCTTTTTCTTTTCTGTGGCAGATTTATTTCCTGTGTTCACTTTAGGAGCCATTATCTTTTCTCTACTATCAACCCGGCAGCACCTTTTGGTATCCTCCGATACTCCTTCACTTGCGTTCAGCTTTACTGCTGACTCCGCTTCTGGCTCTGCTTCAGTTGGTCTGCTACACGGAGTTACACACTTGCTCCGCCTTCGCCTCCTCCACTGTCGATGCCGGGTGCACTCAGCGAGAGCCGACCACGTCACCACCAAGGATCTCCCTCCAATCCGCCCCGATGCACGCTTCCCGACACTCTGCCTCGCCTCAGTCACCGCGCAGCTCTGCCAAATCTCACCGACAGCCCGACCTCCCCTCCTCGCACCGCGCCACTTATGAGCACAGACCACAAGGGAGAGCCGGGTCTGCTCGCAAATCAGCTGCAGTGCCGAGCTGCAGGTAAGCGGGGGGAACAACCGTCTCTTCTTAGCAAGTCGAGCAATATATTTCCATGTTACGCTGCCACAATTACTTTCGCTTTTCTGCCGATATTCGCAACAGCATAATTAGGCAATGTAGAGCTTTAAGCAGGGTTTTCCTAAGAGCTCCACTGTTCAGCTGCTTACGGCCTCAACTAAGCGGCCGCCATCTTCTCACCTGTAGTGAATCATTTCCGAAACTCTTCAATCTAAATGTTCTATTTTCATTTAATTTTCTAAGGATTATTGACTTATTTTGGATGAATTTTACCACTTACCTGTTACTTTAACTGAAAATCCTACTAAAGGTCATTTATTTGAACTTATTTGGAGTGATTCTATTGACAATGCTGCCTTTTCTTTTAATAAAAAGTGTTGAACAAATCTTGTCATGTAGACCTATAGTGAATGTTGATATTGCCTGGCACAAGATTTATAGGTTTTATGGCATACTCACCATTGAAACCATCAGTAGACTAAGATTTTAAAACATTTAGATTCACTAACCTCACTCAAACTATATATATATGTTCACACATACACATTACACAGTTACAGTCATCACTGTGCAGCTTATAGTTAGGACCAAGTTTCAACAGTGAATATATTTTTGGGTTTGCTAATAACTTTGACTCCATTTAATAAATCTTCACAAAACTTTTCAAAAAAGGTTCCTCCACCTTAGCTCTGTCCTGGAAAATATTGGGGGTGATCTGTGGAAATGGGGGGCCCCAAAACACATTTTCCATATGCAATTGGCCACTGGAATTTAGACACAGTTGCATCCAAAACCAATGAACCAAAAGACACCAAATTTGGCAGAAAGCTAGTTCTTTATGGAGAAAGCGTAATTGGTTCTGATTTGGTGTTCAGTAGTTTTAGTGAAATTTAGGTTCAAAGTGTTTAGCTATCCAGAGGTGCAGGAGTATGGTGGGAAAGGCACATCGAAAGATAAGTTCTGAGTGGCTGCATCATTCAACGAGACGTTTTTCAGCCATTTTAGATCTTGGGGACTCAGTACCCATGTTCTGGAAAAAGTAGAAAAGTAACATAGAGGGGGAAATTGAAGGGATGCCCTGCCCTGTAGGCCTTGTGGGTGAGCCCCAGAGAGATGGTCGCGCTGGTCGCGCGCTGGACCGCGCTGGTCGCGCGCTGGTCGCGCGCTTGTTTGCTCCATTATTTTAAAACCTTCGTTTTTGTGGATTTTTGTTTAGTAATTTTTAGCCTGCTTTCCTGCTACTTAATTCATCCTGGCCCTTACCTGCACCGTAAAACTTGTGAACACCACCGCTGTTGGGAGGATCCGGGTTACCGGGAGGGTTTGGGTTTGGGATTGAGCGCCATCTTGGAGTGGGGAGTAGTGCGAGCGCCATCTTTGAGCGTCCAGGTCACCTGGGACGCCGAGACGACGCTATTTAGGGCGAGCTAGCCGCAAGGTAAGCCTGCTTAGGGCTCCTGAGGCCAAGTCTTCACTTGGTGCCTCGCTTGGACCGCGCTGGTCGCGCGCTTGTTTGCTCCATTATTTTAAAACCTTCGTTTTTGTGGATTTTTGTTTAGTAATTTTTAGCCTGCTTTCCTGCTACTTAATTCATCCTGGCCCTTACCTGCACCGTAAAACTTGTGAACACCACCGCTGTTGGGCGGATCCGGGTTACCGGGAGGGTTTGGGTTTGAGATTGAGCGCCATCTTGGAGTGGGGAGTAGTGCGAGGGCCATCTTTGAGCGTCCAGGTCACCTGGGACGCCGAGACGACGCTATTTAAAGCTCGCTTGACCAGCGCAGCGGTGACGCGCAGCGGTGCGCCCTCCCTGCGCCTGAGTCGTGCCAGAGTCCTGCCCGTCTGCGCTCGTCAGCGTCTCGGAGGCGGGCGAGGCGGGACTCTGGCATCTCGGGTAGGCTTTTAGGATGATTAGTTATAGTGCGGCCGCTTTATATGCGCTTCGCCCTCCTGGGAGCGGTTGTAAATTTCTTTTTCCTGGTGGTCGGCAACTGGGCAAAGGTTGTCCTGGCTGCGCTTGGCGTCCCGTATCTTCTCCACCTCGCATTCTCCCCTTCCCCCCCTTGGAATGTCAGTGTGCCTTGCTAAACACTAGATCCTTGGCGCGTCACTCCATGGAGATCTGGGACCTCCTTACGCTTTCGAAAATCTCTTGCCTTTTTCTGACAGAGACTTGGTTGGGGGCGGGCTCTGAACCTGACATCGCTAGTGCCCTCCCCCCTAATTTCACCATCCTAAGGAGGGACAGAACGGGAGGCCGAGGAGGGGGGGTGGCCCTAGTTGTCGATAAGTCCCTGGTCTGCACCTCTTACCCTGTAGACAACATCGCTGGCTGTGAAGCCCTGGGCTTTATTCTCCATCCACCTGCACAGGGATTTTGATCTATAGACCTCCAGGGCCAATAGGCTCGTTTTTCGAGGACCTACAGGTGGCGCTGTCAGTACCCTGTATGCGCTCGGCACATTGTGTGCTGCTGGGCGATTTAAACCTGCATATGGATTCGACAACGGATGCTGATGCGTCTAAATTACGGGATATCACCGAGATGTTCGGGCTGGCCTCTTTCATCGACAGTCCTACGCATGTGAAAGGGCACACGCTTGACTTAATCTTCTCCACTGTACCGATTAAGGTGTCTTCCCCTTTACCGGTTCTTTGGTCTGACCGTTATCTATTAAACTTTGTGTTACTAGCCGAGCATCAGACTAGTCAAAGAACTTATAAGGACGGGTCTCGTCAATCTAGAGCTTTCCACCTGGTGACAGCGGATATGCTCGCTGATGCACTCCATGCACATCCTTGTACTATGACAGGGAATCTAGAAGTTGACCTGTCGTTAGTCCGGGACTGGCTTCTGACAAGATTTGAGGAGCTTGCCCCTCGGAAGCCGGCCAGGATAGCCCCCTGTCAGGACTCTGCTCCTTGGTTCACCGCTACCCTACGGAAAGCGCGCCAGGACTGCAAAAGGCTTGAAAGGCTCTGGCGGCGCAGATATGCGCCTGAGGAGAAAATGAAGTACAGGGGTGCGATAAAATCATATCACAAACAGATTGCCGAAGCTAAAAAGATCTACTTCGAGCATAGAATAGACCAGGCTGATAATATGAGCCGGGAACTATTCCGAATTGTGAAGGAATTTGTGGAGCCGGTGGCGGGCGCCAGGGTACACTCCCACACAGAGGAGTGGATCAGGCAGCT
This sequence comes from Lissotriton helveticus, assembly GCF_964261635.1. Classification (NCBI taxonomy): domain Eukaryota; kingdom Metazoa; phylum Chordata; class Amphibia; order Caudata; family Salamandridae; genus Lissotriton; species Lissotriton helveticus. The sequence continues at coordinate 658,723,081 of NC_136072.1, forward strand.
TGCTGATTTCTTTGTGGATAAGATCCGTAAGATCCAGGACTCATTCGATCGGGTGGGGTCTCTGAAAGTGGCTGCGGCTTTGGAAAGTGATCTGAAGGTCCTTCCATCTGCTGCAGCTGAGTCGGGGCCCACTCTTTCGATGTTTCCCCCGCTTTCCTGCGAATCCTCTCTGGAGCTGCTTTCCCGGTTGAAATCTGGATCCCCCTTGGACGTGTGTCCGGCTAAATGCCTGAGCTCGGTGGCGCCAGCTATTAACAACTTGCTGAACCCCCTGCTCAACATGTCTCTGAGTTCTGGAGTGGTCCCTAGAGAATGGAAGCATGCTCTTATTCTCCCGCTCATCAAGAAACCTCTACTTGACCCTTTACAGTTGGCCAACTATAGACCAATCTCCCTCCTCCCCGCTTTGGCGAAGGTGGCGGAAAAACATGTTCAGCATACTCTTACCACCTTTATTGAGAATAACAAACTGCTGCATGACTCCCAATCTGGTTTCCGTGCCAATTACAGTACGGAGACAGCTCTTGTGGAGGTGACCGACGCCATCAGGGAAACGCTTGATCTGGGGGGAAAGGCTATGCTGGTCCTACTGGACCTGTCGGCGGCATTCGACACCGTCCCACACGCTGGCCTCCTTTTAAGACTCAAGGAGGTAGGATTGCGGGGGACGGTGTTGGATTGGTTTCAATCCTTCTTAGCCGACCGTCGACAGGTGATCTGGGCTCCACCGTTCTCCGCGGAAATGCCTTCGCTAGAGGTGGGGGTGCCTCAAGGATCTATCTTGAGCCCCACCATATTTAACATTTATATGGCCCCTTTGGCGAAGGTAGCGGAGGCATTTGGAGCCCGGGTCATCTCTTACGCTGATGACACCCAGCTCCTGTTTACCTGCAGGAAGGGAGAGGTTTTTGATGGCGACAGAATTAGAGACTGTCTGAGTGCTGTCTTTGCATGGTTTCAGCACCAGAGCCTGAAATGTAACTCGGATAAATCCGAGTTGCTCTTTTTTGGCTGCGCTGAGGACCCTGGCTGGAAATCGTGGTGGCCTCCCGATATGTTCCCTCCTGAGAAACCCTCTTCCCAAGTAAAAAATCTGGGTGTGGTGTTTGACGACAGTCTCTCTTTTCGTCCCCACATCACGGCCTTGGCAGGGAAATGCTTCGGCATTCTGAAGATGGTGAGGAAATTTCTCCCACTGCTCTCCTTACAATATCGCAAGAATATTGTGCAAGCACTTGTGGGTTCGCGTTTAGATTACGCCAACGCACTTTTCTCAGGACTGCCTAAATATCTGGTGTCCAGATTACAAACTGTCCAAAACTCGGCGGCCAGAGCCATCTTTGGCCTTCCACGGAGAGTTAGCGCCTCTCTACTGCGCGGCAGGCTGCATTGGTTATCTATCCCTTGCAGAATTAGGTTTAAGGTCCTAACGTTGGCGTTTAAAGCCCTCCACTTTACTGGCCCGGCTTACCTCAGGAAGCGTATTGCTTTTTACGTTCCCCGGAGGAGTTTGAGATCTGCTGACCTGGCTAAAGTGGAGGTACCAGTGATCAAACGTGTGCGGATGGGAGGCCGGTCTTTCCAGTTCATGGCGGCCAGTTTGTGGAATGAGCTCCCTTTGTCGCTCCGCAAGGCTAATAATCTTCTGGCTTTTAGAAACGAGCTCAAGACGGTCCTCTTCTCTGCCTAACCAGTGTGTCTATAGTGTTTCTGCCTCTGGGTTTTATTGGTTATGTTCAGGACTCTCTGCCAAAGCGCCGGGACACCCGTTCCGGGTAGCCGTGCGCTCAAGAAATATAGTCTTAACATAATATAACAGATCTAAAACGTCCACCCCCAGGCCAAAAAGCATTTGTTTGTCTTTTAGCACTACTGTGTAGTATCATGATACTGCTGTACGGTGGGCCCAGTTCCTTACAATTAGAAACTCTCCTGGGTGGACCAGGGTCTGTGAAACCTGATCATTATTTTCTTTTTTGAATGACCCTTTATATTGTTACTTTATGGTAAAACTAAACTTAGAAACTCTCAGAAAAAAAACAAAGGTTAAGGGGATGTTATAGTTAGGTTTGGTCATACTATCTTACTTTACATTTTTTTTAACTCAGAACTTCTCTGAAAACAATAAACGTTAAAATGATGCTATACTAAGGTGAAAATGTCAGTTAAGATATAACATTTTACACACTGAAAACCACTTAAATTCACCCATTTTAGCTGGAGGAATGTGCCCATTTTTGAGAGGGTCATCCCCTCTTTTTGACCTAGTACTGGTGCTTTTCGGCTGAAAGTCCATCAGGTGCCTGCTTTCTCGGCCCCCAGAGCCATTGCTTTTCCCCTTAAAACAGGTACATGTCTGATTGTAACCCAATTAGCAAGGACATTAGCACCCCTGTAAGTCCTTAGTAAGTGGTACCTCTGGTGCCCAGGGCATGAGTACAAAAGAGGGTCACTAATGCTGCAGCATGCATTATGCTACCTAAATGGACTTCCACAAAAAGTGCATGCAGCCTGCCTTTGCAGGATTTGTGAAATAGTGCAAACTATTTTGAAAACATGACGTGGATGCGCTTGCCCCCTGTATGTAAATCACCCCTACGGCAGGCCTTTTAGGCATAAGGCAGGGTGCATTACATTATATGTAAGGACATTTCTGCATGAGCAGATATTCCCCTGTAATGTCTATTTCCATTGCCACGACATTGCAAGTGATCAGGAAGCCATCTTAAGCATATGTGCTGGGCACTGGTCATTATGAGTTACCCAGATACATAAAGGTGTCACTGAAAAGAATGGTGTTTGGTATCAAACGTTGATTCAGTATTGCATTTATTATGGCATGCACCCTGCTGGCACCTTAAAAGTACCCCCTGAAACCTACCAGTCTTTTGGTGTGCTGGCTTACTGGACTCTTCCAGCCTGCCACCACAGACGAGTTTCCAAATCTCTGCTTGGGAGAGCCAATGCTCTCAGAGGTCAGGAAAAATGCCTAATCTGTAGGAAGGTGATCACACCTCCTCAAGCTGAATGGCTAGAGAACTAGCATAAGAAGGCCAGAGGCTTCAAAGCCTCTGCCACCTTTGATATGCGACCTCAGCTTCCTCCAGACCTGGAGTATGCCACCCCCTGCCCTTAGAGCTATTTGGCACCAGATTGGGTGGGAAAATTAGCGATCTGGTAAATGTGTTGCACTACCAGGCTGGGACACCCCTAAGGTGGGCCATCTGAAGTGGACACTCGAAAAAGGGTTTTGACATCTTGTTTTTTGTGAGACTAGGAACTATGGGTCAGGTTTATGCCCACTCTCCACATAGATTGGTTATATAGGGGTATAGTTATCCGTAGGTAGGTAGCCCATTGGCTACTACATTACACTCCTCTTAACACCCCTAAATTCAGTTTTTAGATGGCCCTCCGATACCAGGAACTCATACTCATCTACTGGGAACTGAAGGAAGGACAAAAAAGAGCAGTTCCTGCGAAAACAGAGGACTCCACGACTACTTGGCACCAAGCCCTGCCTTGTTGCTGGAACCTCGACAATTGCACCGACCAACTCATTCAGAAGCTGAGCATCCTGCCAAAGCTGTTGAGGATCATCCAGAAACTTCAACAACCAGGAAGCATCTCCCTTAGGGTAGAGGAGCCATCCCCCTACATCTTCAGGGACTGAAAGCATCTACCCGGTACTCCGTGTTGTTGGTCATCGGATCAAACTAAGTAGCAACACAACAGTAGCAGGTTCCTGAAGCTCTAGGAGGTCAGCCTCAACTCTGCTTCAAGTTTTGAGGTTCTAGACCCTCCAGGTGCTAACCCTGCACCAATACCCTGCCTGCCAGGGCACTTGCGCTCACCAATTCTTGTTTGTGTTCAATCCGAACACCACCACCAAAAAAACATATCTTCACATTGAGGGACTTCAGAAGAGACAAGCTCCACACCGAGAGTAGCCCTGCTTTGTTTCTTTTCCCTCCCCTGCAGGTACCCCAAGAATCGTGAGAGCCTCTAGCGCTAAGTGACCATCCAGCCAGCACCTCCTCAACCGAGCCCCACAGCCCAAGTACATGACTTCAGCCTGCTTCCTCTAAGCCTAGGAGTGCCCAGGAGCCAAGCTCCCCATTGTGTTCTGACGGACTTGTCCCCAAGTCTCCTCTTGCAGACACTGTTGTTTTGAAAAGTCTCTTTAAACTTTACCACCTAGCGCTCAAGGCTACCAGTAATGTGCCATACTGGACACAAATGCAGTGGGGCCTCACCAGTGAGGTATCAGATGGATACACAATAGAGTTCCTGCTGTGACATGCTGCGCATACATGTGTCATACATAGAACATCAGTTTGCTGTGCCATACTCCACAGTTACACAAATGAGCTTCAACAGTGATGTATCCTACTGCACATATAAAATAGAGCTTTTGGGGTGATATGCCATACTGTATACTTATACAGTATCGCTCACCTCTGATGTATCACACATATTGGAGGCATCTGTGACTTAAAACACTATATAATAATTGCATGGACACATATTACAGCGTCAGCCGTGATTCCTTAAACTTCACAGACACACAATGGGATTTAATCTGTGATATACCCTACCTACTGCACACATTTAAATAGGAGAGCTTAGTGTGTATACTGCATAAATGCATAGCATAGTTTCAACTGTGATTTACTACACTGCACAGATACACAATAGCGCTACAGTGCTGATGTGTCAACCTGGACCAATGCACAACAAGGCTTTTGTGCTTATGTGTCGTATTGTACAGAAACACACCAGAAATTCAGCATTGATTTGCTGTGCTTCCCAGATACAAAAACGGTCTTTAGCCCTGATGTTTAATATTGCACAGATACACAACCGTACCTCATCAGTTGACATGTTTTACATTATAACGATACACAGTTGAGCTTCAACAGTGACATATCATACGGCACACACACAGACACAGCAGAGCATCGAAAAATATGTACCCTATTCCATAGATGCACAATAGAGCTTCACCCTTGGCATGTCATAATGGCCACAAATTCACTTAAGTTTCACCTGTGATGTATAAGAGGGAGTGAGAAAAGATGTATCTTTTTACACAATCAAAAAAAAAAACTTAGACTGGGATGTGTTATGCTGCATAGCACACAGAGCTTTAGCTTGGTGTACTATTCTACACGGACAAACAGCAGAGCTTCAATTGTGATGTCAATATTGCTGGGATACGGGCAACGGGATTTCATCCATGATGTGTAATACTACACGGATACACAGTAGTTATTCAGCGGTGAGGTGTCATACTGCATAAAACTCAGTAGACCTTCTTCCACAAAGTACTACAACCCCGACAACTACAGACCCATTGTAAATGAACCTTTCCTGGACCATGTGATAGTAAGAGCAGTGTTTGCCCAGATGTCACAATTCATGGAAGAGAATGCCATATTCTCAGACTTCCAAACAGGATTCAGTCCAAGAAGAGGCACGAAATCTGCCCTCCTTGCCATCTGGGTTGGCCTGAAGAACACAGTTGACCGCAACGGAGTTGCTGCGCTACTCCTCTCAGCTGCCTTTGACACGGTTCACCATAACTCTCTAATACAAAGACTCTACGAAGCTGGCATAGAGGAGACTGTTATAAACTGGATCGCATCCAACCTTCAAAACAGAATTACTGTCTTCCATACCTCACCTTTCTCGTCTAAACCATACTCCACAAAAGCAGGGGTCCCTCAAGGCTCTATCATTATGCTCATGCTTTTCAACGTCTACATGAAGTCATTACCTTTACTGATCAATCAATTTCTCCTCACGAGCTATAACTATGCAAATGATATGCAAATACTTCTTCAACTGGAATGCCCTAAAGAAATGAGAAACTTGCTTATTTTCAGTTGTCTCAGAGCCGTGGATCAATGGATGACTTAGAGCCATCTCAAATTGAATGCTTCCAAAACAGAAATACTCATGTGTGGATTGAAAAAATTATGACCCGCTTGCCGCCTGGCCTGATGAACTGGGATCTCCTCTCTAAAGTATCGAACAAAGTAAGAAACCTCAGAATGACCATGGACTCTAAGCTATGGATGACTGCCCAAGTGGACAAACTAGCAAGATCAAGTTTTGTTACTATAAAAACTCTGCTACGAATCTTCCCCTATTTGGAATTTCCACACAAGGTCCAAGCTACCATCTCCCTTTTTCTGTCCAAACTTGATTACACCAATACCCTCTACCATGGATCCCCTTTAATGACCATGAAAAGACTACAACTGATTCAGAACTAAGCTGCCAGACTACTCTTGCAAATTAAACCGCCAGACCACATTTCCCTTGCCTTGAAAGCCCTGCATTGGTTACCAGCTGGCAGAAGATCCACATTCAAGCTGCTTTGTATCACCCACAAAGCCATACATGAAATAGGACTGCTCTTCATCAGGAATAAAATCACCAAACATCATCAACAAAGGAACCTCCGCTCTAGGGTGGCACCTCGCCTCAAAATCCCAAGATACAGGAAAAAACCCATGGGTGGCACATCCTTCTCTGTTCAAGCAGCCAAACTATAGAACTCTTTACTCCCCCAACATAAGATCCACGGACAACCACCTTATCTTCAGAAAACTACTCATGAATTGGCTCTTACCCACATAAGCACCATACATAAAAATAAATATACAGCCTTTCACTCTGTATATAAGCATTTATTTGTATTATAGATAAGTACCTATATATGTGTTTTGCTTTGCATAAACATGTAGAATACTTATGTTTAAAAAAGGTTTTTAATTACAACAACACGTGAAAACCGGAGTTTATCTAATGCATCTTTAATCTACATACGCTTACTTCCTTTATGCATCTATATACCTTCCATGTATGTGAATCTATATATTTATAAATTTTCTCATAAAAAAGCATACAAAGCACTACCCTATTTATCACCCTATACCTCTCTCAATATATCCTCTACCTCAACTCTCTGACTCATCTCAAACCTTTATCTACTACTCTTTCCAATGCATTACCCTATTTCTCATCCTATCCCTCTATCAATATCTTTAATCTACATATACTTACTTCCTTTATGCGTCTATATACTTTCCATGTACTTATGGATCTATTTATTTATTACTTTCTTAAAATACAGCATATCCAATGCCCTACCCTATTCTCACCCTATACCTCTCTCAATATATCTTCTACCTCAACTCTCTGGTTCATCTCAAACCTCTTTCTACTACTCTTTCCAATGCACTACCCTATTTCTCACCCTATACCTCTATCAATATTTCCTCTACATCCACTCTCTCATTCATCCCAAACCCCATACCACTACTATGATCCCCAAGATAACCCTTTCTAGACTCGCCCCAGCTCTACCCCTTCCCTCCACTATCCTTTTCAATCAAAATGACAGACTAACATGTCCGCTTCTCAAATGTCATATTTCAATATGCTAATTCACCACTAATCCTTTATGGGTTGCAGAGTAGCGTGCTACTCTCCGAAAGAGCACTTTAACACCAGGGGGGTAACACAGGCCCTCGCAGCACCCCTGGTGCGTGGTGCCCCAGAGCTGGAGGGGGGCCCTTCAGCTCGATACTCAGAACTGAGCGCTCTGAAGTAAATCCGGATTGGGGGTTCCTCCATGTACCTTGCAGAGGGGCCCCCTTAACTTTTGTTACGCCACTGTTCAACACCTCATCATGGGTAGCAAGCACTATGTAATTGCAAACCATTTTCCCTCTCCTATCCTTCTGCTACTCTTCTCTATCCAAATAACTGACTACCATACCCACCACTCATATTACTTTCATAATTCACTATACATATTCACCTCTAATCTTTTATGGGTTCCAGAGTAGCGTACTACTCGCCAAAAAAAGTACCTGAACACCCCATCAGGGGTAACAAGTGCTATATAAATGCAAACCTTTTTCCCCCTTCTATCCCTCTGCTACCCTTCTCAATCCAAATTACTGACAAAACTATCCACCACTTAAATTACTTTTATATTTCACTATCCTAATTCAACACTTATCCTTTATGGATTCTGGAGTAGCGTGCTATCGCTAAAAAAGGGCTCCAACACCCCTTCAGGGGTAACAAGAGCTATTTAAATGCAAACCTTTTCCCATCTTCTCTCCCTTCGATATCCTTCTGAAACCAAATGACTGACTAACCTATCCACCACTCAAATCACTTTTATATTTCACTCTACTAATTCAATACTAATCCTTCATGGGATCCGTAGTAGCATGCTACTCTCCGAAAAAGCACTTCGACGCCTCGTCAGTGGTAGTAAGCGCTATATAAATCCTATTACAATACAATACAAAAGTCCCCAAGTACACAACAGAGCTTCGGGTCTAATGTCTACTATATTGAAAAGATATGTAATGGAGCTTCATTTGTGATATATCATACTGTAAAGGTATACAAAATAGCTTCAGCTGTGATGTGTGCTACTGCATAAATACGATGACTGTGATCTATTGTTTTGTACACACAACAAAGCTTCTTCAATTGTAATGGATAACACTGAACAGAAACACAAAACAAATGTATCTTACTGTATAGGCACATAACAGGTAGATCTTCATCCATGTCATGTATCATACTGCATAAACACACACAATAGTTTCATCCAGGAAGTCCCAAACTGCACAGATTCAAGATAACGTTTTAGCGGTAGTACTCCACTGCACGCGCACAACAGAACTTCAGCAACGAGTACTGTACTGCACAGGTATACAGCAGCTCTTTACCTGTGATCTATCGTATTACACAGGTGGTTTATTGCATAGATTCACAAGAGCGTCAGCAGTGATGTATATATCATACGTCACTGATGTACAGCTTATGTCGTGATATGTCACACTACACAGATATGCACTACAGCCTCGTTTATGGTGCACCACACTGCACGTATATATTATATTTCTTCAGCCGAGTCGTGGAACACTGCACAGATGCATCAAACATACACTCCCAAAGAGCTGCATTCCCTTACAGGATACTATAGTGTAGACATACTAAAAGTCCATCTCGTAGTTACCTAGACACCATCCGCAGGTGGACAGGAGGAGAAGCAGCAGGACTCGCATCTTGTCTTCTGGATAAGCATGTACTAGTTATGCACTGAACACCAGCCGGAAGAACTCCTGACTGAGCTGACAGGGAGCGGCTACAACTGAGTCCACAGCGTTGCTTGCTTAGTGAGGGGGCGGGTCTAACAGCTCAGGAGGCTGGAATAGCTGAGGATATAGTTTTATAATGTCTCTGCTTCAGGTGGTTTAGGAGTTTACGCTGATTTACAATAGTGACGGCACTTTGGGAGTAGGATTAAATGGAAGGGGCTCATTATAAATTCTGCTGTAAAATGATGTCCTGATACCACATGTGGTAAATGTCGGGAGCGGTATTACTCCACTGGTAAGAAATCTGATAGCTTTGATTTTTATATTTCTTTCTCAATTTCCCCGGAATACATACATCCCACCTGTTTCTCACTGATTAAATGTGCCAAAGGGAATGTCGGAGGAAACGTTTTCCCACGAAATCTTTCATCCCAATTAAGCCACTGATTCTTGTGAGTGGCTGTATTATTTACACGGAACATGTAATCAGAGCCACGTTCTCTCATTTGTCCCCTCATTATGTCTAGTGAGTGAACACCTTTTTCCGGTAATTCCGCAGAAATTGGGAATAACTGCAGACTTTTACAGCCTGATTCATCAATCTCCCGTTTTGCGAGCCCCTGATAGCGATTCATAAGGAATCGCTATTAAGGACTTGCAAAACGGGATTCATGTAGAAATTGCATAAAGAATTGCGATTCCTACACATTCCCTATTTGCGATTAGCAAATTGCTAATCACAAATAAGGAATAACTCCCCATTCATTCCTATGGGCCAAAAGGCCCATAGGAATGAATGGGGAGTATTCCTTATTTGCGATTAGCAATTAGCTAATCACAAATAAGATAGCGATTTAAAGGGTGCCAGGGGTGTCCAAAGGACACCCTGTAGCACCCCTTAAATGCAAATTGAAACAGGTGTTGCGCACACACATGTCCAAAGGACATGTGTGTGTGCAACATGCAACTTAGAAAAATGCTTTTAAAAGCATTTTTCTGAGTTTTCGCTATTTACCACGAGGTTTGACCTCGCGGTAAATAGCGGGCCGAAATTGCGAATTCGCAATTTTTAAATGGATGATGAATTGCATTTAAGGAATCTCAAATAGAGATTCCTTAAATGTAATTCCTCGCAAAATAGCGAAATCGCTATTACCGATTTTTGCATTTGGGATGATGAATCCCAAATGCAAAAATAGCGCTCGCAAAGGGCCAGATTCTCAGAATCTGGCCCTTTGCGAGCCGATTTCGGCTTGATGAATCAGGCTGATAGTTGTTTCCACACTGATTTTCAGATGGAACTCTGGGTTGTCTTCTGTGGACACGTTTCATCAGGTTTTAATTAGTGAAACGTTTGCGGGCATCCCAGAGAGTGAGGAAGCTTAAGTCAATGGATTTGATGGCTCATTGTTATTCTCACTTGGATCAATATCTGAATTTGCCTCTGAACGGTAATCCATTGTTACCTTATCTTGTTTTTGTTAGTTCAGATCCTATTATTCCAGTGCAATTGCTTGGAGTAAGAAACTGGGTTATTGGTTTAGGTGGGTGAAAATGGTCCATAATTTCCCTGAAACTATGGGCATGTGTGGGCTCACTCTGTTATGTTGCTGGGGTCTCACAATACCCGCACTGCCCTGTCACCTTAAGTGAAGTGGCAACATCCCACAGGGTCTTGGCTCACCTGCGGTTGTAGTTGTACCAGTAGTCAATGGCAAAACAGGAGCCAGGCCTGGAGATTTATAGGAAGCTGGCTCTATATAATACACTAAAAAAGTACACTGTGCAGAGGACACAGTGAGTCTACAATTGGGTGACGGAGACAAACGTAGATAATACTAATGCATTATTTGTGGTAGTGTGAACGAGCAGTTAAGCTTATCAGAGGGTAGTGTTAAGCATTTGCTGAACTCACAGAGGTAATAAATTAAACAAACACTCAAGAATAAATCCAAGACCAATTTAGAAAAATAAGAAGTCTTTTTATATATATTTTTGAACCAAGAAATACGTTCAAAGGTGAATAATGTATTTGTTATTAATTTTTTCATTAGGCAAATAGTTCAAAGTCGTACGCAATTATGAACCATAGAGTTCTATGGGAAGCAAAAGCAGATAGGTAAAGCGCACAGAACAGGTAGTTGTAGGGGTTCATATAGGAACGTAGGTTACCCCCATGTTTTGCCTGGTGTCAGTGTGGTTTACCTGTAGTTTGCTGGGCTCATGCTAACCAGGACCCCAGCATCTGTGCTCTCTCTCCCAAAATGGCTCTGGTAAGTACATTTGTACCTCCACAATTGGGTACTGGTGTGCCCTTCTAAATCCCTAGTACCCAAGTATATGTTACTAAGGTACCTAGGGCATAGGTGCACCATGGCTCTCCCATGGGCTTCAGCATGTATTGTGGCACCCATGGGAGCCCACTTAAACTGTGACTTAGGTCCTGACATTGTAGCCTGCGTGAGTTAGTGCTTGCACCTCTCACAAAATATATGTCTCCCTATATCTGAGGTCACTGCACTCAAAACCTACATGTCACCCATATGGCAGGCTCTTCAGTCCTGAGGGCAGTCCTTGGTTATAAGATTGAGGGTGCCCCTACATGAGCAGGACACCCTTACAACCCCCAATGTCGATTCTTCAGGCTTTGTAAATGCAGTCAGCCTTTTTGAGATATATAGTGGACATCAATCAGTACAGGATGTCCAACTATATAATGGTTGCACCAAACCTGGTCTTGTTTGGCATCAAACATTGGCATCATACCCCAACATGATCCCATGTACTAGGCGCCCTTTATTGGAGCCCCCTGTACGCCCGGTAATAGCCTTTCAGGGTCTGCCAGCAAGCTAGAGCTGCTGCCGACCACAGACACGATTCTGCCCTTCTGCTGCTGCATTGAGCTTGACCATGGGAAGGTAGAACAATAGGTTTCCTGTCACAGGGAAGTGTGACCACCTCCCAGACAGGACTTAATATATTGGGCTGGGTTGGGGGATTTTCCAGCACCACCAGACTGCATTGAAGGGCACATTTGGTTCCCTCCTTCCATACTCTGTTTTGAGCCAGTTCAGGAACCCTTCGTTCCCCCTCTGGCATGAAACTGAACAAAGGACAGTCACACCTCAGAGAGGGACCATGAGTCGTTCCAACCCTTTTTCTTCAGTATTTTAAAGACTCCCCAGTGGTGGGTCCTCACATTTACTGTAGAACAAGTCTCACGTCTGAAACCAAGACACTCTTTGACCGTCTGGACACTTGGACCTCACTGGACTTTGACTGGAACCGAGACTGCATCAAGGAAGGCTCCTGCTGCTCCGAGTCTCGCTGTTCTTCAGGTTTTCTGCCTCATCTGTGTCTGTGCTTCACTCAAGTTCTCCAAAAGACCTGTGTGCATAAAAGATATCCTATTAAATCTCCCTTGGAGTGACGGAGCCACTCTCCTGCATCTTCAGGCACCGCAATGTAGCTGACTGGTCTGCTGCTCCTGTTGTCCTAAGAACTTCCTGAGGCCCAGCAACACAGATTGTAGTTCTGCAGCTCTCCAGAGGCCTGACCTGTATAATCTGCAATTTTGAGGACAGTATCCCTCATTGGAGTGGCTGGGCTCAAACCCCTGTGCACCGCGATGACTTGCCATTGCCAAGGCTTATTGTCTCTGCACTCAAGAGATCTTCGAACTATAAGAAGCACCATCCTCCAGCACTGTTGTGTAGTTCCTATAAACCTATACAGGATCTGCAAGTTTAGACAACATACACTGTAGGATCGGTGTCCAGACTGATTCTAGACACCCCCACTGGGTATGTTTGCCTGTATACCAGCTAGCTCACAGTGCCACTAGAAACCCCTCTTACCACGGAGAGAATAGTTCAACTTCTTGGCAACTATCGAACATGAAAACTCTGTCCCATCAGGGATCATAGAAATAGTGCAATACTTTTCTCTCAGTCACTCGTGCACACTTTGTCTCAGAGATATATGCAGAATAAACTGTGAGGACATTTTCAATAAGCATTTATTGAACCAGCGTCATTCTAGTGCAAAATAGGTGTGCTGAAACAACCATTAGACAGAAACAGATATAAATGATTATAAGCACCAACAGAGTAGGGGGGAGCTAGAGAGCCCAATTCACGATGGCCACGCCGTAGGGGGGGGCTCAACGGTGGGACCAATATTCCAATAATTATCCAACGCCACAGTCGCTTTCAAGCCCGGAAAAGACTGCTGCCGCATCCTGGTGGCCATCTGGCACTGGGCTGCCCAAAGAGCTCGACTCAGGATTGCTGCGATAATGGCAGACGAGACATCGTGAGGCCACGGAGGATGGAGACGAACTCGTGACACAGCCACGGGAGACAGTGAGCCGGGGAGCGCTGTAGAGAGGGAGAGAAAGCACACCGGAGGACCTGCCGCTGGAACGATCAGCTTGCGGCTGTGGCTCCTGCCCCTGCAAGAGTGCCGATTGGACCCTCAAACTTTGGGCCCCGTGCTATTGATCCTTCAGGAAGTGGGCTCAGAGAGGGAGTCCCTCTAGGGCCACGGCGAACCCAGGAGACTGCTGGTGAGAAGCTTGGGGAGGTGGGGACCCTCGAAATCCATCCCCCCCCTCTCCGGTGAAGAGTCACGTAGATAAGATAACAATGGATTATCGTTCAGAGGCAAATTCAGATATTGATCCAAGTGAGAATAACAATTAGCCATCAAATCCATTCAGCGAAGTGAAAATTGTATGCTGACTATACATGCGGTCGGTTATCATGCCACTGCCAATAATTGTGTGATTTACAGCTATCCCATGACCATTGGATCTGAATTTTACGATCTTTTAAGCCCTGAAGAGTCTCATTGGAGACGAAACACATTGGCTAAGAGGCTATGATATGTGAAATGTAAAGAAAATCTACTTGTAAAAAATAAAGAAGAAAATTTCACTAAGAAACATATACCCTGGAACTGGACGTTTTCTTTAATGCGCTATTATTGTTGTAAACTGACATGCCACGTCGACATTAATGTACATAGTGCTGAAACCTAATGCATTGGACAACGAATAGCCAGTCGGCGTGCAGCACATGCCAGCCGGTACACTGAGATGGCAGAACTTTGCTCTAATGTAGTCTGCCGGCTGTGTTCTCATCAAACTGTGCACTCGTATCCTTTATCAATGTACTGTATCGTCTCAACTGGGTGACACACCTGAACAGAGTGCTTTAAAATGCTACTGTGCAGATATATGCTCAGCGCCCCGCTGTTAGAGCCCTGTGGGTGGTTGGGTTGGGCTCCTATTCTCCCCCAGGGCATAACTCCATTACTTTATACACTGTTGTTTTTCTTCTGGGGGGAAAGGTTCACTGGGGAACATGCTCAGCCTACTAGGGAGGCTGGAGTGGGTGGGGTTGTTTTGAAATGTACATGCTCGCAAATGTCTGAATATGTCTCCCTTCCTGTCTTCCCTTGCTCTTACCCTCCTGTCCCTTTCCCTTAGGCGTGCCAATGAGGGCACCTCCGGCCAATCGACCTCATAAACCTACATGACCAGAATCAGATGCATCTCATGAAATATATAGGGCTTAAATGAGGTGTGCAAGGCTAGGATGGTGGCAGCACAACTGTACAGGCACAAAGTAGACATAGGATTCCTGCAGGAGCTCCATTTGACTCAGCACACACAGGGGCGGCTGAGAGCAGGTTGGATTGGCGAACAGCATGTGGCACACTACTCAAATTACTTGCCGGGGCTGCCATTATTATAAGGAAGGAACTTTACTGGTGCACCAGAGTTTCACTTCTAGATACACAAGGCAGATATGTCATGCTTGCTGACACATTAGGGGGACACCTGGTCACACTCATTTCACTGTATGGGCTGAACCTGGCTTCTTCGCAGAGGTTTGGAGGGTAGCTGACTCTCTTGGCCATGCTGCTATAACATGGGGCGGGACCTCAATATAGTTTTAGATGACTCAAAATACAGGTCTGGTGACACCCAATTCCCCCATCCCCGTGACGCTGCGCAGCTTCAGACGATCATGCAAGACGGACCACTGATGGACATCTGACGGCAGTGGCACCCAGAGGAGGAGAGTGGAATGTGCATGACAGCAGCAGGACCCACCTGGCCGTGCATAGACTTTTGGCTGATATCCCTGGACAAGGCGGCCTGGGCAACAGAGGCTCAGCACTTGCTCCGCACCCTCTCCGACTACACCCCATAAGGCTCACATTGGATGTGCTGGACTACCCCTCCAGGACATTGCTTGAAAGCTCCCTATGGGGGCACTGAGAGACAAGGTCTTCAGAAATACTATACAGCAGGCGATCACTGACTATTTCAGCAATAACGGGGGCTCAGTGGACTCTCCGTCAACCCTGTGGGAGGCCTTCACAACTCTCATAAGGGGCAAGTGCATTGCAAAGCAGGCGGGTGTGCTTAAGTCCTTGCGAGGGGATGTACAGCGGCTAGAAGATGAGATAGGCCTTGATGGGACAGAAATTAACTCATCCAAATCAATGATATTCCCACTGCTGTAGGCCACAATGGAGACACAGACAGCATACCCACTACAGTGGACGCGAGACCTGATGA
The DNA here is from genome assembly GCF_964261635.1 of Lissotriton helveticus. Lineage (NCBI taxonomy): Eukaryota > Metazoa > Chordata > Amphibia > Caudata > Salamandridae > Lissotriton > Lissotriton helveticus. Next base: position 658,738,810 of record NC_136072.1, read on the forward strand.
AATACCTGGGTATATGGCTCAGCCGAGACCCGGACGAATTCTGGCGCTCCAACTACAGGCAATTTATAGACTGGCTGGAACAACACATTAAGAGATTGACACACTCCCACTCTCTTTTGCTTGGAGGGTGGCGATCACCAAGATGGTGGTGTTGCCTAAACTCCTGTATCTTTTCACCAAAATCCCACTTCCACTGGCATGCTTTAGGCAGAGATTGCGCTCCAACATGGTTGCATTGGTTTGGGCGGGCAGCCAACCCAGGGGGGCATGGGGGGTGCTTACTCTCCCGTTTGAGCAGGGAGGGCTCCGGGCTCCAGACCTAGAGCTCTATTATTGGTGCACGCAGGCACAATTCACATTCCACTGGATCTACCCTACGCAGTTCCTGGCCTACACAGCACCAGAATATGACCAGGTGGATCCGGTCCTTCTCCCAACGACTCTGTACCAACCGCGGCCCAGACTTAGGAAAGAGATAGACACCATGGGTTGTACAGTTAGGGCCTGGCAGAGCCTGTAAAGAAGGGCCCGACGAGACCGTATGCCTGCCCCACATGTCCCCCTGACAAAACACCCTGGTCTGTCCTTCTGGATGGAGGCCAGCGAAAGATGAAACTCACACAAATGGAAGATGGAAGCCAGAGAAAGATGAAACGCATACAAATGGAAGATGTCTACCTGGCTGGCACCTTCATAGCGCTGACTCAGATCCAGGAGGGGCAGGAGCTCACAATGACTTATTTCCAGCTGAGGGCAGCACTGCGTGCCTACCACCCTTCCTTTCCCAAGACGCCGGATATGTTCCAGACTCTGGAGTGATTTCTAAATAACCCATCCCCACACAAGCTGATAACTTGCCTCTACACAGACATGCAGAACACTGCCCCGGTCTGCGGAACCCGATCCCACCAGGAATGGGAAACTACACTAGGCACACCAATCACACAAGATCAATGGACGTACTGCTGCGCACAGGCACGTGCCCTCTCCCCGAACTACCAGCTGCACCTGATTCATTTTAATTTTCTGCATCACATATATCGAACCCCCACATGGCTTATGCAACTCGGACTAACGCCGGAAGCGGGCTGTCAACGATGTATGGCCCCAGATGCTACCTTCCTACACTTAATGTGGGAATGCCCTGAAATCCACACATGTTGGGGGACAGTATTTGACGGTATAGATGAGATGATGAACACCAACATTAATAGATCCCCTCTAACAGTGTTTTTAGGGTACATGAAGGACATTCCACCAGGGGACAGACAACTTTGGATGATGCTACTACTGCTCACCAACAGACGTATTGTCATGTCTGGGGATTAAAGCCAGGCCCCCAAGAAGACAATGTGGCTGAGGGATGCAGTGTTTGCCAGCAGCAGCTAGCAGCATACTGGGACTTGATACCCGCTCAATCTAGAAACAGAGACATATGGGGCCCCCACTGCATTGCATTAATGCACACAAGCCCCTAACGGCAGTGCCCGCTGGCGCCTTCAACGATGGATGAGCACCAAAATTCACTGCCTCCTTAGCCAAGCAGAGCTTCTGAGAACCCCCATAAGGCCACTCAGCCTGCATGCAATCTCTAGGCACTCCCTCCTCCCCAAATCTCTCCTTCGAGCTCTCCCTCTCCCCTTTCTCCCCTTACCTGGTTGTATGGTTAATGTTATGCTCACCGGAGTGGCAGGGACGAGATCCAAAGGGGACCAACAGGATTATGTGGGAGACCCCCAAATAGCACTGTGCACTAAATGTCCAAATCAAGTGCTTGTTGTCACAAATAGACTCTGCTCATAACGCATAGCTGAAATAATGGTCACTGCAAGCTGACTCTATAACCGAAGAATCAAAATATGTGTATGACTCTCTCTGCACCTGCATTCACATTTTTGAATAAATGGAGCATTGAAAAAAGCAGCAACAGAGTGAAAGGATGTTAGTTTTCTACCATAGTGCTACAACAATAAATACAGGCAGGTATAAAAATACATGACAGTAAAATGCTTACTCCCACAATGCGACCCTAACTAAATGTACCTAGCATGTATGTGGGTGCAAAGCCAAGAATCCCTCTAGGATAAAGTCAACCCCATTACCTGAAGTGAGAGTCTGTGGGACCACGTCTTGGTCTCGAGGTGAACACCCCACAAGGGATGGCAGACTACTGCGAGCTGGAGTGTCTGCGTGCAGGATCCTTAGCACCACAAATCAGTGTGTCAACATGGAAGTCATTTTTCTCCCCTGCTTTGCCCCAGCAAGATATGGTGTTTATATACCCAAAGTGGTACCCTCAGGGGTTCTACCTTGCTGTGTCATATCAGACTTAGCATGAAGGAAGGAATGACCCTTATACATAGTTATTATGCAGGAGATGGCAGTCCTGCTGAGTTTCCAAGAATCCTCCTGCATAATGGATGTGGCTAGTTTTCAGAGAAAACCTTACATCCTGTAAGCCATACTGTAACCAGGTAAAAGGTCAGACCCAAGAACCATTATGTAGTGTAATAGTAGGGGAGACTATAGGTAAAAGGTTAGGTGGATACCTGAGCCTGTATTGGGGTCTATATTTGAAAAATAACACCCACTCTTCATCCAACTTGATTACCTACGAAAATTCTAGCGCATTTGTAGGCGTTGTGCGCAAAAAAATGAATACATCTGTAAAAATAGTATTTAAAAGGTAAAATGTCTTTAAAAATGCTAAGATAATAGTTTAAGCGATAGAAGTCTTTACTAAAATATGTTTGTATTTATAATTTGAACACCTATGAGTGGCTGAAAGCCGTGCAGCTCAGCAAAAAGTGTCTATTGTTTAAAATTTCAAATATGGTTGTTTTGAAAAAGCCACATTTTTCCCGGCACACAATGAGCCAAATGTTTATGTGTCCTGGCTGGGAGACGCAACATCACTGTTGCTTGCCATTACAGAGGACGATCCTTGCAACACCTCACAGGTCAATCCAGCACAGATGATCTTCTACACTATTTATAACCGATGTTGGGGAAGCCTGTGTGATATCCTAGCCCTGAGTATTTGTTGAGGAGCCGGTTTCCGTTCCAACAGGAGCTGAAGCATCCTGTAAAGGCTCTAAGAATGCAGACATCAACATTGAAGTACTTTGAGGACACAGCAGAACATGGGAGATCCAACACAAATTCGTGTCCACAGAACAGGCATCAGAGTACAGGCAGAACACAGTCAATCCACACTGGTCTAAATGGTAGAAACCAAGATTTACTTAGTTCGCAAAGGCGAGGTGTGCTTAGATCGAGTACAATGCAATCACAATAGCGACGCTCTAGGATCGTTTTTTCCATCACTGGTGACTGGGACGTCCATTGCATAGTAGAAAAATGACAATGAGGATACCTGCTATTAGGAACAGAATCAGCAGAAGTCCCCCAAAAATGCTTCCAAACAAGGAGTGTAGGAAATTAAGAATAACTCAGAAGATTGTCTGAAAGATGCTTAATAGTCCGGAACCTATGGTCTTAACCACATCGCTGTGGCGCCTATTCCGCCGCAGCGCTAAGGGGGCGGGGGGCTGCGCGGCGGCCGCATGCTGGTGACGGAACCGCTCCCTCATCAGCCGCGGTTGGGCTTTGCTCATGACGGAGCGGTTCAGTCATGGCCCCGCCCGCTCAATAGAACGCCCAGCGCAGGCGCGGAATCCGCGCTGTGCAGGCGCTGCGGCCAGGCCATGACGGAACCGCTCCGTCATCAGCACAGCGCCATCGGCATCGAGCGGGTTAAATAAGTGTAGTATACCCATTGTATCAGACATGTTAATGATGCGTTGTACCATTTCTGTGAAATGAAAAGGGCAGTTTGTGCATACTAGTGCCAGTATCTTAGCTGAGTACCTTGAGACCTGAAGATCATAAGTCTCTCTGGCGGAGGTTAAGGGCACGGTTTTCTGGTAAAGCATGGCTTTCATTCATCTTAGAGTACCAAACCATATAAAGGAAACATTCAATGAAGGCCATAACGGCGCCTCCCTGACTGTATGGGTGAGTGGAAACAATACTTGCATGTAGCTAGTCACCCTGGAGGTTACTGTGACATCATATGCGATGCCCAGGAGCATTCCACCACAACCTTGATCATTCTGCATCAAGTAACTCCCATTTGAAAGAAACTTCAACACCGGAATATTCATGGCAGCCAGGCCCCTTTCAAGTGATAGGATAAGTTAGCAACTAAACCATTACAGGCTCCATGAAGCATGATATTCTGGTAATGAGAGATCCACTTAAAGTGTTCTCTCAGTTTGTACCGCTTAGGAACACTTCCATGTCCCCACTCCTGCAACGAAATCTGTATGGCAATTCTCATGATTCCTTGATGAATTCCCTACCCATTGCTGCTTATCTGCTTGCCTGTTGTTGTTCTGAAACTGGAAAGCTGTGACCAGCAATGTTATATCACCATGGATTAACCGTTCTGTGGATGGTGACTCTGCCACAGTAAAAGGTAATTGGTCCAGTTTTCAATATGCAGCATTATATATATTGCTCCCCTTTGTGCCATTGTTATTTGCTTCTTAGGTAGATTGCATGCAGAGACTAGGGACATATTGTTGATAAATCGCCAAGGCACATAACCAGAACGTAATGATTGTAGCATCCAGCTTAACAACATAATTGAACGTAACTCAGACTGTCTGTGCTGTAGATGGATAAATCCTGTTCTATTATATTTATAGCAGAAGATACATTGTTGCCCAGTGAATAAATCCTGGATGTTAATGTAGTCATACCATTATCGACTACAGCTAACACTTTTTCTTGATTAATTTATCGATTTCACTGAGTCTTTTTGTGGCTTCTTGTTGAGAGAATTTCTAGATTTCTTATAAACCTTGAATAAGAAACGTTTCTGATGTGACTTTCGGGTACCTAATAAAAAATCCCTTAAATCCACCTCATCTGTGAGTAAGGATAAGTAATGTTTCTCCTGGGAAGGTGTCGTGGTTTTTAGCCAATAGAGACATGACTTCCCTACACTGTATAATGTCACCACCCCAGATGTTCTCTTTGTACATGGTGTTGGTCCGGCCTATGAATACTAAACCCTTCGGTTGTACCCTTGAATCTTGATTGACATCTGTTTGTGTCTGTGAGCCAAACTGACCATCCCTTTCTTCCAACTGGGGTCTGATGAATTGTACTGTATGATCTCATCTATTGTATCCCCTCCACGTGTTGTTTAATTGATGACTGATGGTGTCGGAATCCGAGGTGTGTTCAAATCCTTGTTCTTGGCCAGTCCAAGACAGGAAGTCTGTTCAACAGTTTCATTAAGAAATATTATCTGCTGTGGAATGAGTCATGCTCTAAATTGTGCTCTGTTCCCTAAACTTGCCATTCCTTTGAACCCCAAACCGATTTTATGTCTATAGTGTCCTTCCATAAGTGAAAACCCTGTTCAGACAGTTGGGAAATAAAGGATACGGAATAAATCTGTTTGGTGTTTGTTAGCATACTTTTCTGTGTAGTTGTATGTTCAACCTTATAATAATAAGAGGTTGGTGCAGAAATGTTAAACCCCGAAAAATAGGAAATTTCTCTGCAAACCCTTTCGAACTACCCCTTGGTGGAGTTAGGCAATGTTCCAATTGGTGGTATGTGAAAATATTATGTGGGATACTGGATTTGTGAAAAAAAGTGATGACCATATTGATGGTAACAGTCCATAGTGTTATAGTCTGTTGTCTCTTCTAACATTCCAATGCTTGAAAATGCAACGGATTGTTCTAAATCAGACAACATATGATTTACAGTTTCAAAATCCCAATCGTCAGAAAATGTACTGGGGCTAATGATATAATTTAGAGAAATTTTAAATACATGTAGTTCGGTGGGACCAAAAACATCATAATCAACCAGGAACAGCTGAAAAGATATAAGAGGTTTCAGGACCAAGTTCATGTTTGATACTGCAGAGCCTTCTGGGAGATAGTTTTAATTCATGAGTAAGCAAAAGACAGTCACTAGGCCAACCCAGAACAGAAAAAACAGTATTCCTGTTATTATCCAGAGCTGGAACCAAGATAATACTAGTTAAGTCTTTTTCAGAAAAATGTAGAAGCCATGAAGTTGTTGCTTACTGGAAACTGAAGCTGGCGTAGTTTCAGGTTCACTAGGATCCAGAGAAAATGTATAAAAATCGATGAAGTAGCCAGATTCAGTTCGATCTATTTTGGTAGCTTAGCAGGTTTTGTTGAACTGGCAGACATCTCTTGTAGAGGCATATTGAGGAAGACATTGGTGTTAGGAATATTTGTCTTTCATTTGGGTTTTGAAGTTCTGTTTCCAGAGGAACAAGTTCCATTTCATTGTTTCTAAATTCCATTATTTGGTATTGGTGACTCTTCTAATGTTATGAGTCTTTCTGTCTGAACTTCCTGTATGGTAGTGAGAGGAGAGCATCAGCTCCCCAGGAGCCCATGAGGCCTTCTATTCAGTATAGGTCGCATAGTGTAGTTTGAGCAGATCAATGGAGTCGAATCTCTTTTTTGCCGACAAGATGCGGAAGAAGTACTGTTTTTGTTCCTTCAACATCCAAGACAGGGACTGGCTTTCCGTGTAATGGCCCAAATACTTTTTGTCCGCAATCTTTTCTCTGACCAGACCCCTGACTTTTGGGATCCAAGCAGGTCTTGCTGTGACTGATTTGACTTCCCCAGTGGCAGTGCGTTTTACTTGCATGTTGCTTTGCAGTGCACGGAATTCATTGAGTTACTGTAAAATAGCCAAACGTTTATTGATGTCCAATGGTTTTTCATCTGCCACTGTGCTTTCACAATCGAGATCAGGTACCAACTTTCTTGTCCCAAATAGGACCTCGTAAGGAGTGGCACCTCCTAAGGAATTTCTTGGCATATTGTTAAGTCTCTTTGGACCCCATAAGTGATTGTCCCAACTACTACCCGAACCTAATACTCTTGCTGTTAAAGATTGATTTAAATCTCGTTTTTTCATCTCCACGTCCAAATTTCCCTCTGGATGGTACCGAGAGGAGTACGGCAATGCAACGCTCAAACTTCCCATGACTTCCTTGAAAGCCCTAGAGCGCAGCACGGGGCCACGGTCAGAATGTGATGTGCCACTGTGTATGTCCCTATGAAGACTCACAAATCTTTTATAACAGTTTGAGCATCAGCCGAGCGCTGAGGCTACACCCATAGGAATCCAGCATGAATCCACTGCCACCAAGATATACTTGTAAGCCCAATCTGATTGTAGGGGGCCGCAGTGGCCCTAATAGACACAATTGAGTGGTCTGTCATATATTATTAATGGTGTCTGTGCTAGACGTGTTACGGTGGAGCCCTTCATTTGCTGACAGATGTCACAATTTAGGACAAACTCTTTGTCTGTTTAGTTAATCTTGGCCACCAATAGCATTGCTTCAGTAAAGAAACTGTTGCTGTAACTCCTGCGTGTGCAGAACCTAGTCGCTCGTGAGCAGCTAGAATTAAACCTAATCTGTGATCTATGTTTGGTATGACTCTATTCCCCAAACCTGGAATTTGAGCACATGAATGTTATTTGCATCTAACTTGTAGGAGTACTTGAGTGGAAAGCCTTTCGGTAAGGCAGTGCTATTTTTGAGTGAAGCAATGACAGCTACAATTATCTATTTGTCTATTCTAATTTTTGAACAAGTGATTGCAGCTATGGAAGCAATTCGTACTGCCCCTTTTGAAGCTTCATCAGCCAATGAATTCCCTTCAACGTGAACGTCATCATGTTGATGACTCGGCGTGTGTATCACGTGGGCTCTTCGTAGTTCGTTTTTCAAGTCATCCACCTGTTGCCATAGCATTTTATGCTTAATAGTGCCACCTTTTGAGTCTTTAAACCGATTTTGACCCCAGTAGTGAAGATACTCATTCATTGACTGGACACAATAAAAAGAATTTCACACAATCAGTGTGGGAAATTGTCAATCCATATTTATTAGTGCCAGTAACACAGCCTTTAGTTCTGCCAGCTGTGCCGTGCCATCTCGTAGAGACTGTGTCTTCGTACTGCTAGGATGAAACTTGACTTCCAGCACATACTGCGCTGTATTGTTGTTTACTACCTACGGCCGGCTGAGCATATTTGTCCTTGTAAATCATGTATTCATACTGACCGAGAAGCATTATTTTATTCGGGAGAGGATATTCTTGTTCATATTGCAGAAATGCTTTTGTTTTAAGTGTAGAGTCATATCTGTATTCTACATTTGTTGCAGTGAGAGAATTAGCCTATTGTATCCATCTTGGATGTAAGGCTTTAGCATTAGGAACGCTAGCCTTTGTAACAGCCTCTAAGGCTGGAACTGTAGTTACAATAATTTGTTTTGCCTAAGCAAGTGCCCTTTCTCTCGCTACAGCGGTCTGTACTACTGTCAGACTGTTTTCTGCAGAAGCAAAACGTATTTTATCGTTTGTGTGATTTGTATGCATTTGGGACTGGATCCCCTTCAATGAAAGTGATGAAGGTATATCCTGATAACCCGGGGACGACCTGTTATCACCAGGTTGCTGACATTCATGCATGCCTGCAAGTGTTTTGATGTTATCATGTCAGCTTGTAGGGAACGAAGGATATCTGTGAATTCCTGTGTCCAATACCTAACTGAAAAATCAGGTCTTAGTCAGTTATAGAAAGGTTTCACCTTTTCTTCATACTCCAAAATATGTGTTTTGCCAACATTTGAGAATCCCAATATGGATGGTAGATGTTGCAGCAATTTAGGAGGTTGGAGCAGCACACATTTTTTAAAAAGGTTAGCTGCCATACTTTTTCCTTCACTTGAAAGCTCATATCCAAAAATAGGTGATATAGGTGGGCTATTTTTGATTTTTTAAAGTTAAACTTGCAGCCCTCAGAGGCAAACCCCAAAATTATATTGCTCACCCTGGTCAAGTGATACTTTAAATCATCATCCATCATATAAATATCATCTAGATGGGACAATGCCTCTTCATCCAAATCCTTAAGTAACTCTGTTACGCTAGCAGAGAACAACCCAGGGCTATTCTTAAACCTTTGGGGCAGTCGACAAAATTGACACTGAGAACAGAGCGCTGAGAATGCTGTAAAAAACCTGCTCTCAGGTGCTATATTTGGGCAAAAAAATCCATTTGAGATATCTAATGTTGTTTTGTAATTTTTCTGGACAATGTTATTTATTAAGGTGGCACTGTGTACATTTTGAACTCAAATGTTTTAGTACATGTATTCAGATGTCGTCTTGTCTAAAACTAAACAGTGTGAATTTTTGGATTTCATTTTCGGAAACAAAGGATTATTCATTGAAGAGGTGCAAGTTTCAATTATACCCTGGTCTTCAAGTAGATCCAAGATCTCCCTGACCTGTTTTTTCGCATCTTGTTTTATTGGGTACTGTCTCTGTGGAGTTGGAGTAGTTTTTACTGGGATTGTATGGTGAGGTGACTCAGCATCCCACCCAATATGGCTGCGATATAGTGCCGGAGCTAGTGCTACTGCCCACTCCTGTACATAGTTCTGTTTTAAGTATATTGGAACGAGATCAGAAAAAGCTGGTAAAGTTACCGTTTCTCCCTTTGATCAATCCATAACAATTTCAGGCGGCCAATCATTTTCAGCGAAAAATATGTCATAGCTGTAAGCCAGGTTCTCCCAAAAGAGACCTTGAATTTTCCTGGGTTTATCCCTGTTCATTTAGAGTGTTATTTCATGTAACCTATGTGGGACACTTACCCTTGTATCATGTGTTTCCACTGTGATATGCTCATTCAACTCTGCTGTCACCAGAAATTCCATCAGGTTCTGGTGAGCTATTGTTAATTCTGCTGCGCTGTCTAGCATCGTCAGAGCCCATTTCCCGTTCAGAAGTTGAGTCCTCATAATTCTGGGCATGTCTAACTTTAAGACCCGCTACTTTCTTCTTTTTAAATTGAGGCTTTGATTTAGGCTTTTCTTCTTTTTTGGAAGTATGGTCTGAAGCGCGTTGCGTTTCTCTGGACTTTGTACGCTCTTCTCATCTGTGTTCTGAACTTCGTTCCTTCTTGGAGTTTTTTGATGAACCCTGAAAGGAACGAGAGAACGTGTATCAGTATCCTGATATCTGTCAGGTTTTTTAATGTTATCACGATTCCTACGGTTGTACCTCCTTTCGGAGGGCTTCTGTTGAGGACACCCACCCCTGGATTGTGATCTGTCTCTCTATTCTTTTGTTTTTTATTATTATGATCCCATTTCTTTTTGGAAGAATCAGGGGCTTGCTTGGTATTGTCTTTATCATGACCACCCATGAGTGAGGTTTTGCTGCTCCAGCTCCCAAACTATCTCTACCTAATTCGGCATAGGTAGCTCCGATAATTTTAGGTAATTCAATGTTCCTGTTGTAAAGGAGTGAAATCCCTCAACGGTTGGCGTATTGCCACTGCTGCTGCCTCCCTTTATATGTTTGCTAATATAATATGAGGCTAGAGGCAAAAGTACATTCAGTAAACCTAATATCACAAATTAAATTAGCACAATATATGTGGAGCCCTAAGGGCGTACCAAACCATTTATTATGAAAGTGGTATTAGAACCAAGACTTGCATAGACACAAGGCCTAGAGCCTGTAGAACCGCTGGGGCCACCAGGAAGGTAGGGACCCAGGGGACCCACAGGGCACACGTGCAGTGTGTGAATACAGCCACGAATCCCCATTAATTTCTAAGGTGAAAGTCGTAGATAAAAGATACTTAGGAGAGGACTTGGAGCAAACCCCTTTAGACTTAAGGGATTCTAGGGCCAACATCCACCGGAGCACCGGAGTACTCAATTTACCTCACCCAGGGAAGCCGGGTGCATAGGTGTCTTTTGGTGTCGGGTTTTGTCATAGTTTTCAATGGCGATCAGCTGCAAAGGGCTGCTGCCGTCCAAGTTGAAAGTGTCCAGTGTGATCCAAGCCTGGATCAGAGATGAGAAAAAACTGAAAGTAGAAGGGACAGAGTCTGGGTCACTTGCCAGTGACCTAGGGCACGATAGTCATATGCCCACCGATGTTGGGTGATTTCAGGTGAAGAAGGGGAAGCTTGACTCTTCAGCCACGAGGACCAGGAGGCGTTGACGATGACCAGGATCCGGAATCGTGCCGGCCCATGCCGATGTCGAGTGCTGCGGTGTCTGTGCCTGGATTGGACCCAACAAGCGTAGGCAACAGCAACCCATGCAGAAATCAAAGAAATACTTCAGTGCAGACCAGCAAGGTCTGGGTGACTCACAACGCGGTGAACAGTCAGGGCACATCTGGAGCAACCAGGGAAGCCCAAGGAAAAGTAGAGTTACCTTTGTGGGGACCCACTAGTCGACGGACCAGTGATCGTGAAGGAGCCTTGAGTGGAACTGCAAGAAGCGGTCTCACGGAATACTCGTGGAGTGTAGGCCCAAAATCTTCGGTACAGATGGTGCTCAGGGCTTGGGCTACAAGTAACCAAAAGCACAACTTCAAGGGAAGTCGAGAAGTCAATGTGCTAGCAAATGTGCACAGTGTACCTGAGTTCCGGTTCCACGTCACTCGTGAGGGCTGCACGCCTCATCTTTGCTGGGGACTCGGGTCTTCCTCTGAGAAGTCTGGAAATCCTCTTCCTGTGTTGCAAATACTTTGGAGTCCGGCGGGAGCTTTGGAAATGCAGACCGGAAAGACGCTTTGTTGGTGCCTGCTTGAGCAGGGGCGTCACTCCTTGACCCCAAGGGAGATTCTTCCATTCTCTAGTCATTAGTAGAGCGTTGAAGTTCCATGATTCAGTTTCAGAGTTTCTTCAATGTGTAATCTAAAGTCCTGTTGCCAGTGGTACCTTACTTATACTGAAGAAAGGGGTTGGACATACTCCAGAGACTCACCTATAGGAGGGTTTGGAAAGAGGGGTGGCTACACCCATTTCCTTTGTCCAGTTTCATGCAAGGAAACCTATTGTCCAGGCCTCCCCTGCCGGAGTTTCGTGCAGCAGCAGGAGGTCAGATGCGTGTCTGTGGCTGCAGAATCCATTTTGTGATGCCAGGGCTCTTTTAAACTATTACCGGGTAGACCAGTGTGTGGAATTCTACCACCGCCGCCAGAACTGGCAGGGAGGGGGGGTAGGATTCCAAAGTGTTTGACACCAAAGACAACATGTTTCCATGCAGCCATTTCAAAGTTAGCATTTACAGCGAGGTTAAAATGCACTTAAGAGTATATAGTCTGGCTGCGTCACAGAACAGCCTCAGAGAATAGATTCCGAAAGCTGCAGAGGGGTCCTGCTTATACATGTGCACCCTCTCACACAAAACCAAGCAACGTAGTGTACCATATACTAGGGACTCACAAGGGTACCCCAGCAACCAAACTGGATTGTACCTATAGTACATGCATTTAATTTAGAGAGGAAGCAGCTAGGCTGGGGTCCTAGATAGCAGGGCCCCAACCAGACTAAAATCGAAAACAGTGAATCACCAGTAAAAAGTAAGGGTGACCATAGTAAGCAGATCCTACTCTCCTACACAACCCCCAAACGCTGGGACATTAAACTGAACTTGAAAAGTTGAGTCTTCATGTTCTAAGTGGAAATATTTGAAGAGTCCATCTGCATTGGCATGGTTACTCCCGGGTCTATGTTCCACTGTATGGTCCATCCCCTGTAGGGAAATGGACCACCTCAACAGTTTGGGGGTTTCACCTTTCATCTGTTTTAGCCATAAGAGGGGCTTATGGTTAGTCTGATCAGTGATGTGAGTGCCAAACAAGTATGGCCTCAGCTTCTTCAGAGCCCAAACCACAGCAAAGGCCTCCCTCTCAATAACTGGCCAACATTTCTATCTAGGGGCCAGCCTTCTGCTAATAAAAGCTACTGGCTGGTCCTGACCTTCATCGTTCAATTGCGACAGCACAGCCCCTGCCCCCAACTCAGATGCATCTGTTTGGACAATGAATTCTTTGGAGTAGTTAGGACTTTGCAGAATTGGTGCAGTGCACATGGCCTGTTTCAGGTCATCAAATGCGCTTTGACAGCTAACTGTCCACTGAACTTTCTTTGGCATTCTCTTAGAAGGTAAGTCATTCAGGGGTGTCACAATGGAGCCATACCCTTGATAAATCTTCTGTAGTACCCAGTCAGGCTCAAGAAAGCTCTGACCTGAGTAAGGGTAGTTGGAGCAACCCAGTCCATGATGGTCTGGATTTTGCTCTGTAATGGTTGAACCTGGCCTCCACCTACAAGGTGGCCCAGGCACACAACCTGACTCTGCCCTATCTGGCACTTAGTAGCCTTGATAGTTAGGCCTGCCTTCTGCAGGGCCTCCAAAACATTTCTCAGGTGGAACAGGCGATCCTCCCATGTAGAGCTAAAGACAGCAATATCATCTAGATATGCTGCACTATAGTCTTCCAGGCCTGTTAGGACTATGTTCACCAACCTTTGAAAAGTGTCAGGTGGATTTTTCAAACCAAAGGGCATTACCACAAATTGATAGTGCCCACTAGAGGTAGAAAATGTTGTCTTGGGCTTTGAATCATCAGCTAACCTGCCAGTAGCCAGCTGTAAGATCAAATGTGCTCATAAACTTAGCTGAGGCCAAAGTATCTATAAACTCAACTGCTCTTGGGATTGGATGGGCATCAGTACTAGTGACTGCATTGAAACCCCTGTAGTCTACACACACAAAACCTCATCTCTCTCTTACCACCCTGGGTGTGAGGTGTTGGTGCCAAGACCACTGGACTAGCCCAAGGCCTATCTGAGGGTTCAATAACTTCCAAATCCAACATCTTCTGGACGTCAGTCCTGATACAGTCCCTGACATGGTCAGGTTGCCTGTAAATCTTATTTTTAAAAGGCAGACTGTCCCCAGTGTCCACTTCATGAGTGCACCAGGTAGTCTGACTTGGAATCGGTGAGAACATGTTCCTATACTGATTGAGCACCTGTCTACAATCAGCTTTTTGCTGGGCAGTGAGGCTGCCTGCCAAGGGTACACCATCAACTGACCCATCATTAGAGTTCTGTGAGAGCAGGTCAAGGAGTGGATCACTCTCTTCCTCTTGTCCCTCATCAGAAGCCATTCGCAAGCCCATGTCTGCCCTGTCAACATAAGGTTTCAGTCTGTTGACATGAAGCACCCTATGGGGACTCCTGGGAGTTCCAAGGTCTGCCAGATAGGTAACCTCTCCCTTCTGTTCAACAATTGTATGGGCACCACTCCACATGTCCTGGAGGGCTGCTGGGGCCACAGAGTCCAACACCCAAACTTTCTGTCCTGGCTAGTAAACAGTCAGTACTGTCTTTTGGTCATGCCATGCCTTTTGTAATTCCTGGCTAGCCTCAAGTTTTTGGTTGCCTTTTATCATATACTCAGCCATCCTGGAGTGGAGACCAAGTACATACTCCACTATGTCCTGGTTAGGGGGTTTGAGTGGTAACTCCCATCCCTTCTTCACCAGACACAATGGACCTCTGACAGGATGCCCAAACAGAAGTTTAAAAGGGCTGTAATCAACCCCCTTCAGAGGAACCTCCCTGTATGCAAATAAAAGGCAGGGTAGTAGTATGTCCCATCTCCGCTTAAGCTTTTCTGGGAGACCCTTGATCATACCCTTTAAGGTTTTTTTGAACCTTTCAACTAAACAATTGTATTGTGGGTGATAGGGTGTGGTGAATTTGTAATTCACTCCACATTCGTCCACAGTGCAGTCAAGTAACTAGACATAAAGTGTGCACCTTTATCTGAAACGACCTCCTTATGGAAACACACTCTTGAGAACACTCCCAAGAGGGCTCTGGCCACCACAAGTGCTGTAGTGGTCCTAAGGGGAATTGCTTCTGGGTACCTAGTGGCATGGTCTACCATCACTAGGATAAACCTCTGCCCAGATGCTCTCTGAGGATCCTTGGGACCAACTATATCAATCCCAACCCTCTCAAAGGGAACCACCACCACAGGTAGTAGCATCAGGGGGGCCTTTGTTTTACCACCTGCCTAACCACTGGCTTGACAGGTGACACAGGAGCAACAAAACTCCTTGGTGTCATCAGACACGTGGGGCCAATGAAAGTGAGGGAAAATTCTGTCCCAAGTCTTGTTTTGGCCCAGGTGTCCTGCTAGGGGGATATCATGGGCTAGTGTCAATAGGATGCCCCTGAACTTCAAATGTATAACCAACCTCCTGGCTGCACCAGGCTCGGGGTCTCTACTCTCGTAGTACTGGAGTCCATCATCCCAATAAATCTTATGGGTGTCACTAGTATTCCCAGCAGCCTCAGCAGCAACCTGCTGTCTGAGAGGTTCAAGAGAAGGGCAGCTCAGCTGCTCCTGACTCAGATCTGCCATGGAAGGGCCCCCTGTCTCCAAGAACTCAACCTGATCAGGCTCAAGCTCATCCGAGACAGTTCCTTCTTCAGGACTACAATCATCTCCCTCAAGAGACTGATCTTCACTCTGAGTCAGTGGGGAAGGCACTGCCTTAAACCTACTGCTCCTTTTCTTAGAAGGCACCTGGTCCATTCTTCCAGGATCCAGAGCGTGTTCAGTTTTAGACATTTTGGCCTGTGACCTAGTCACAGAAAACACATGTGCAGAGATCCCTAACATTTCTGCATGGGTCCTGAGCTCCAGTTCAGACCAGGCTGAAGTCTCTAAATTATTGCCAAACAAGCATTCGACAGGGAGGTCTGCACTTATCACAACTTTCTTTAGGCTAGGTACTCCTCCCCAGGAGAAATTAACAACTGCCAGGGCATGGTTGGTCCTGGCATTGCTAGCAATGGTCACTTGTTAAAGTTCACCAAGTATGATCTGCCCAGGGTCCACAAGGTCTTGTGTCACCATTGTGACACCTGCCCCTGTATCCCTGTATGCCAAAGCCTATTTTCCATTAATTAAAGGCTGCTGTCTGTATTTGCCCAAGTAACAGGGACTCAGAAAGGAGGATTTATCCATGCCTCCATCACAGATCAGAACAGCCTGAGTTGGAATTCTGACTAGGCCAGAGTCCATCTCAGACAGGGTTAACCCCACTACACCCTTATTCTGAGTACCACCACTTGGAGCTGAACTAAGGGGAACTGTTGCCTTAGGGGCAATGGTGGCTGGAGTTGAGTCTTTGGACCTTTTACAATCACTAGCCCAATGACTATTATTTTTTCAAACTTTACACCATGGTTTCATTTGGCCTTTCTTTTTGGATGATTGGGAATCCCCATCATTGGAAGACTTTTGGGGACCTTGTGAAGACTTCTGGTCTTTACCATTCTCCCCACCCTTATTAGGATCTTGCTTCTTCTGGTCACCATCTTGGTTATATACCTTCTGTTTCACCCTGATTCTGACCCATTTGTCTGCCTTCTTTCCCAATTCTTGGGGAGAGGTCAGATCAGAGTCTACCAGAAGCTGATGCAACAGGTGATTCTGACAGTTATTAAGGATCTGCTCCCTTATAATTAAGTTGTACAATCTTGTATAATCACACTCCTTACTGCCAAGTAACCAGCCTTCCAGAGCCATAGTAGCACAAGTAGGAGTGTATGATCTGCTTATTATGGTTACCCCCATTTTTTGCTGGTGTTTCACTGTTTTTCGACTTTAGCCTGGCTGGGGCCCTGCTATCCAGGACCCCAGACTAGCTGCTTCCTCTATAAAATGACTGCATGTACCTTAGGTACACTCCAGTTTGGTTACGGGGGTACCCTTGTGAGTCCCAAGTATATGGTACACTATGTACTAAGGGCATAGGTACCCCAGAGCCCTACCAGGGGCTGCAGCATGTATTATGCCACCCATGGGAGGCCTTCCAAAATGACACCACAGGACTGCTACTGCAGCCTGGGTAAGTAGGTGCATGCACCCCTTACTAAGATATAGGTTACCTATATCTACCTTTAATCACTGACACATATAAACTCCTATGGCAGGCCTTAACAATCCTGAAGGCAGAGTGCATGGTTTTGTGCGAGAGGGTGCCCTCGCATGAGCTGGGCCCCTCTGCAGCTTTTGGAGCCTATTCTCTGAGGCTGTTCAGTGATCCAGCCAGACCATATACTCTTAAGTGCATTATAACCTCGCGGTAAATGCTAACTTAGAATGGCTGCATGGAAACATGTGATGTCAAACACTTTGGAATCCTACCCCCCTGCCAGTTCTGGCGGTGGGGGTAGAATTCCACCCTTCTAGAGGGAGAGACATGTACACACTGGTCTAACCGGTAATAGTTTAAAAGAGCCCTAGCATCACAAAATGGATGCTGCAGCCACAGACATGATCTGACCTCTTGCTGCTGGACGGAACTCAGGCAGGGTAGGCCTGGGCAATAGGTTTCCTGTCACAGGGAGGTGTAACTACCTCCCACACAGGCTTTAGTGTATTGGGGCTGGGTGGGGGAACTCAGAGAGTGCTTTTCAGACAGCACTGGGGGCACATGTTGTGTCCCTGTGCATAGCCCCGTTCAAACCAGTTGCAGGGGCACTCAGCCCCTGCTCTGGTGCAAAACTGGACAAAGGAAATGGGTGTAGCCACCCCTCTTTCCTGACCCTCCCATAGATGGGTCCCAGAGTGTGTCCGACCCCTTTTCTTAGTATAAGTAAGGGACCCCTGGCAACAGGACTTTAGATTACACCTGGACAAAACTCTGACACTGAATCCTGGAACTTCGATGCTCTATTCAAGACTAGAGGACAGAAGAATCTCGTTTGGGGTCAAGGAGTGACTCCCCTGCTCAAGCAGGCACCAATGAAGCATCTTGCCAGTCTGCATTTCCAAAGCTCCCGCCAGACTCCGAAGTATTTGCAACACAGGACACGGACTTCCATACTTCTCAGAGACCGACACCAGATCCCAGCAAAGCTGGGACCCACAGCCCTCATGAGTGACGTGGGACCGGAACTCCTGGACACCATGCACATTTGCTAGTGCATCAACTTCCCAAGCTTTCCCGAAGTTGTGCATTGGGTTACTTGTAGACCAAGCCCCGAGCACCAGCTGCACTGAAGATTGTGGGCCTACACTTCACAAGTTTTCCGTGATCCCGCTTCTTGCATTTCAGCTCGAGGCCCCTTCGCGATCCCTGGTTCGTAGTTGTAGATTGGACAAGTGACCCAAACAAGTGTGGTTCTACCCTAATGATTTCATCCACTATGATGGTCAAATCTGAGTCTGGAAATCTGGAGTTTCTTCTCCAAGCCATGGTTGAAAAAAAGTAAAAATATGAAAGTTTAACAAATGGAAGACCATTATTGATATCAAGGGGAAAAAATTCAAAAATATAGCAAAAGGTGAATTTAATGGTCTATCCCCAAAATGACTATCTACTGCTTGCTACTTCTGAGCAAAGACAAAGGATGATTGTACAGCATTGGGTGTGGTTTATACTGAGCTCAACAGGTGAGAATACATAGGACATTAGTATCAGGTGTGTACATTCAGCATCCATCATTCAGCTGCAATGTTATACCACGGAAATCCCATTCAGTGATGTATTTCTTCTGATGCTACACCCAAGCCAGCTACACTGATTGTAACATATAAATTTGGTGGACGGAATCCTGTCACACCAACGCCAATAGAGTGTTTTACGAGAGAAAAGGATTCATCGCTAAATGCATGGTAAACCAGCTAGGATGACCGATCTCCCTCCTACATGACCAATGGCAGTTTGACCACTCAATATATAAGTCAGGCATAATGTACTCTGCAAGGCCGGCAGGAGGAATGAATCCTCTGTCATGGAGGACTGACAGCCAGACTGCCAAGATCTAAACTGAGCCCTTTGTTTTTAGTCTTTGGTCCTATTCTTGAGCGATTTTTTATTCTCATCTAATCAGTTGTGGGAAAGGAGGTCACTCTTAAGAATGGCATTCTGTTTCATAGTACTTGTTGTGCTGGTCAGTTATTGTTCAACTCCTTGCATGCTCATGACGAGCTAACCTTCCCTTTTCTTACATGTCAGGCACCCCTAAGGTAGGCCTAAATTACGCCTGTGGGCAGGGAGCAGTGTATGTGAAAGGTAGGGCATGCCCTGGTGTGTGTGTGGCATGTCCAGATAGTGAATTACAGTCCATTTTATTTTTCACTATTGCAAGGCTACTTTTCCCCATAGGACAGAATGGAAGTTTGTTTATAACCTCTAAGCATAACTGGCCCCGGGAACTGGGTGGGAAAATAAAATGTAGTACGCCTGAACTCGGAATCTAACGATGTATCTTTTAGTAAAGGTGAGTTTTACATTCTGTGTTTGAAAATACCACTTTTAGGAAGTAGGTATTTTCTTGCTCAGTCATCCCTTGTGGCTCTGCTGGAATGTGGATTGCCTGTCTGGGTTTTGGACGACAGATGGCTAGGAAGCAAGTATGGCTCACAATAGTATTGGTAGGTAGGTCAGGAAGGAGCTCAATAGACTTGGACTGCGATGGGGGAAGAGGGAGGAGATTACCTTGCACTTCAAACTGACAATGTCACCTCCAAACTCTGCCTAGAGGTTCAAATAATTTCTGGATACAAATACTGGGGCCCAGACCCCTGAACTTTAGAGGTCTTTTGGATCAAGAAGACTGCCAAGAAGAAGAGCTGGAGAAGCTGTGAGGAGGGACTACCACTTTCCTGTGTGCTTTGCTGTGTTGGCCTACATTAGCTGCTTCTGTCTTGGGCAGTTAAAGGACTGGACTGAACTTTCTGCAATCTACTTTTGTGAGTTTCTCAAAGGGCTTGAGGTAGAGTTTGCCCCCTGTTCAAGAAGTCTCAGGAACAGCAAAGACTTCAAGCTCTTCTGCCTTCAGCACTGGGGACAGAGTGTTTTGTGCTGCGACAGAAGAAAAGCATCTCGACGACATCTACAACGCCGCTGCGACCCTGTCCTGAACTCACCGCAGAGGGTACCACTGCAACATCGCACTGGGACCCTGGTCTCACAGGCAACACCTGCTGATGCTGCCACTAAGCCGCTGCTCGCACCGTGACCTGTGGGCAACGCACTCCGCACAGTCTCGCTTCACACCGAAGACAGGGCACCGCAGAGAGCACTGCCGCAATGCTGCACGGCGACCCTCGTTTCACCAACGACGCCTGCTGATGCCGCCACCGAGCCGTTGTTCACACCGCGACCTGTGGGCACAGCACTCTGTACTGCCTCACTTCACGGTGACGTCTTGGCCTCCCCGATGCTGCCGCTCCACTCCGAAATCAACACCGCTGCTTGCACTGTGGTTCGAGGGCACCTCTCATAAAGTTACACGGCACACCACCCTCATCCCGCACCGCAGCCATGGCCTACTGACCCCGGCACCATCGATTCCTGTTTGTCAGCTGATGACAGCAGTTCAGCAACGACGACAACACTGCTTGCACTGTGACCTGCCGGCACTGTGACGAGCACCGCCTTTACATCACACCGCGACCCTGGTCTCACCGACAACGCCATCTGACGCCGCCACCGAGCCGCTGCTTACATCGCGACCTGAGGGCACCACACACTACACCGCTGCAGTTTGCACCGCAGCACCCAACACCTGCCGACACTAGCGCTCCTGATCCCAACAGAAAGGAGCTCGTCCTGCAACGCGAGTGACTTCAAGGGCCTTGGTGCCCTGCATCTCTAACAAGTACTGTTTGCGGGTCTTCCTGACACTGTAGCTGGTCCACGACCAGCCCTAACTGTTTGGATTTGTCTGCTCACAATGCCGGGATAGCCCCTGACGGAGCTATTGACATCAAGGAACTGTTTTTAAAGCGTATTTTGATAACTGTAGATTTTTAAGTACTGCATTGTGGATTCTTATTGTTTTTGGTCAGATCAGAGTCTACCAGAAGCTGATGCAACAGGTGATTCTGACAGTTATTAAGGATCTGCTCCCTTATAATTAAGTTGTACAATCTTGTATAATCACACTCCTTACTGCCAAGTAACCAGCCTTCCAGAGCCATAGTAGCACAAGTAGGAGTGTATGATCTGCTTATTATGGTTACCCCCATTTTTTGCTGGTGTTTTCACTGTTTTTCGACTTTAGCCTGGCTGGGGCCCTGCTATCCAGGACCCCAGACTAGCTGCTTCCTCTATAAAATGACTGCATGTACCTTAGGTACACTCCAGTTTGGTTACGGGGGTACCCTTGTGAGTCCCAAGTATATGGTACACTATGTACTAAGGGCATAGGTACCCCAGAGCCCTACCAGGGGCTGCAGCATGTATTATGCCACCCATGGGAGGCCTTCCAAAATGACACCACAGGACTGCTACTGCAGCCTGGGTAAGTAGGTGCATGCACCCCTTACTAAGATATAGGTTACCTATATCTACCTTTAATCACTGACACATATAAACTCCTATGGCAGGCCTTAACAATCCTGAAGGCAGAGTGCATGGTTTTGTGCGAGAGGGTGCCCTCGCATGAGCTGGGCCCCTCTGCAGCTTTTGGAGCCTATTCTCTGAGGCTGTTCAGTGATCCAGCCAGACCATATACTCTTAAGTGCATTATAACCTCGCGGTAAATGCTAACTTAGAATGGCTGCATGGAAACATGTGATGTCAAACACTTTGGAATCCTACCCCCCTGCCAGTTCTGGCGGTGGGGGTAGAATTCCACCCTTCTAGAGGGAGAGACATGTACACACTGGTCTAACCGGTAATAGTTTAAAAGAGCCCTAGCATCACAAAATGGATGCTGCAGCCACAGACATGATCTGACCTCTTGCTGCTGGACGGAACTCAGGCAGGGTAGGCCTGGGCAATAGGTTTCCTGTCACAGGGAGGTGTAGCTACCTCCCACACAGGCTTTAGTGTATTGGGGCTGGGTGGGGGAACTCAGAGAGTGCTTTTCAGACAGCACTGGGGGCACATGTTGTGTCCCTGTGCATAGCCCCGTTCAAACCAGTTGCAGGGGCACTCAGCCCCTGCTCTGGTGCAAAACTGGACAAAGGAAATGGGTGTAGCCACCCCTCTTTCCTGACCCTCCCATAGATGGGTCCCAGAGTGTGTCCGACCCCTTTTCTTAGTATAAGTAAGGGACCCCTGGCAACAGGACTTTAGATTACACCTGGACAAAACTCTGACACTGAATCCTGGAACTTCGATGCTCTATTCAAGACTAGAGGACAGAAGAATCTCGTTTGGGGTCAAGGAGTGACTCCCCTGCTCAAGCAGGCACCAATGAAGCATCTTGCCAGTCTGCATTTCCAAAGCTCCCGCCAGACTCCGAAGTATTTGCAACACAGGACACGGACTTCCATACTTCTCAGAGACCGACACCAGATCCCAGCAAAGCTGGGACCCACAGCCCTCATGAGTGACGTGGGACCGGAACTCCTGGACACCATGCACATTTGCTAGTGCATCAACTTCCCAAGCTTTCCCGAAGTTGTGCATTGGGTTACTTGTAGACCAAGCCCCGAGCACCAGCTGCACTGAAGATTGTGGGCCTACACTTCACAAGTTTTCCGTGATCCCGCTTCTTGCATTTCAGCTCGAGGCCCCTTCGCGATCCCTGGTTCGTAGTTGTAGATTGGACAAGTGACCCAAACAAGTGTGGTTCTACCCTAATGATTTCATCCACTATGATGGTCAAATCTGAGTCTGGAAATCTGGAGTTTCTTCTCCAAGCCATGGTTGAAAAAAGTAAAAATATGAAAGTTTAACAAATGGAAGACCATTATTGATATCAAGGGGAAAAAATTCAAAAATATAGCAAAAGGTGAATTTAATGGTCTATCCCCAAAATGACTATCTACTGCTTGCTACTTCTGAGCAAAGACAAAGGATGATTGTACAGCATTGGGTGTGGTTTATACTGAGCTCAACAGGTGAGAATACATAGGACATTAGTATCAGGTGTGTACATTCAGCATCCATCATTCAGCTGCAATGTTATACCACGGAAATCCCATTCAGTGATGTATTTCTTCTGATGCTACACCCAAGCCAGCTACACTGATTGTAACATATAAATTTGGTGGACGGAATCCTGTCACACCAACGCCAATAGAGTGTTTTACGAGAGAAAAGGATTCATCGCTAAATGCATGGTAAACCAGCTAGGATGACCGATCTCCCTCCTACATGACCAATGGCAGTTTGACCACTCAATATATAAGTCAGGCATAATGTACTCTGCAAGGCCGGCAGGAGGAATGAATCCTCTGTCATGGAGGACTGACAGCCAGACTGCCAAGATCTAAACTGAGCCCTTTGTTTTTAGTCTTTGGTCCTATTCTTGAGCGATTTTTTATTCTCATCTAATCAGTTGTGGGAAAGGAGGTCACTCTTAAGAATGGCATTCTGTTTCATAGTACTTGTTGTGCTGGTCAGTTATTGTTCAACTCCTTGCATGCTCATGACGAGCTAACCTTCCCTTTTCTTACATGTCAGGCACCCCTAAGGTAGGCCTAAATTACGCCTGTGGGCAGGGAGCAGTGTATGTGAAAGGTAGGGCATGCCCTGGTGTGTGTGTGGCATGTCCAGATAGTGAATTACAGTCCATTTTATTTTTCACTATTGCAAGGCTACTTTTCCCCATAGGACAGAATGGAAGTTTGTTTATAACCTCTAAGCATAACTGGCCCCGGGAACTGGGTGGGAAAATAAAATGTAGTACGCCTGAACTCGGAATCTAACGATGTATCTTTTAGTAAAGGTGAGTTTTACATTCTGTGTTTGAAAATACCACTTTTAGGAAGTAGGTATTTTCTTGCTCAGTCATCCCTTGTGGCTCTGCTGGAATGTGGATTGCCTGTCTGGGTTTTGGACGACAGATGGCTAGGAAGCAAGTATGGCTCACAATAGTATTGGTAGGTAGGTCAGGAAAGAGCTCAATAGACTTGGACTGCGATGGGGGAAGAGGGAGGAGATTACCTTGCACTTCAAACTGACAATGTCACCTCCAAACTCTGCCTAGAGGTTCAAATAATTTCTGGATACAAATACTGGGGCCCAGACCCCTGAACTTTAGAGGTCTTTTGGATCAAGAAGACTGCCAAGAAGAAGAGCTGGAGAAGCTGTGAGGAGGGACTACCACTTTCCTGTGTGCTTTGCTGTGTTGGCCTACATTAGCTGCTTCTGTCTTGGGCAGTTAAAGGACTGGACTGAACTTTCTGCAATCTACTTTTGTGAGTTTCTCAAAGGGCTTGAGGTAAAGTTTGCCCCCTGTTCAAGAAGTCTCAGGAACAGCAAAGACTTCAAGCTCTTCTGCCTTCAGCACTGGGGACAGAGTGTTTTGTGCTGCGACAGAAGAAAAGCATCTCGACGACATCTACAACGCCGCTGCGACCCTGTCCTGAACTCACCGCAGAGGGTACCACTGCAACATCGCACTGGGACCCTGGTCTCACAGGCAACACCTGCTGATGCTGCCACTAAGCCGCTGCTCGCACCGTGACCTGTGGGCAACGCACTCCGCACAGTCTCGCTTCACACCGAAGACAGGGCACCGCAGAGAGCACTGCCGCAATGCTGCACGGCGACCCTCGTTTCACCAACGACGCCTGCTGATGCCGCCACCGAGCCGTTGTTCACACCGCGACCTGTGGGCACAGCACTCTGTACTGCCTCACTTCACGGTGACGTCTTGGCCTCCCCGATGCTGCCGCTCCACTCCGAAATCAACACCGCTGCTTGCACTGTGGTTCGAGGGCACCTCTCATAAAGTTACACGGCACACCACCCTCATCCCGCACCGCAGCCATGGCCTACTGACCCCGGCACCATCGATTCCTGTTTGTCAGCTGATGACAGCAGTTCAGCAACGACGACAACACTGCTTGCACTGTGACCTGCCGGCACTGTGACGAGCACCGCCTTTACATCACACCGCGACCCTGGTCTCACCGACAACGCCATCTGACGCCGCCACCGAGCCGCTGCTTACATCGCGACCTGAGGGCACCACACACTACACCGCTGCAGTTTGCACCGCAGCACCCAACACCTGCCGACACTAGCGCTCCTGATCCCAACAGAAAGGAGCTCGTCCTGCAACGCGAGTGACTTCAAGGGCCTTGGTGCCCTGCATCTCTAACAGGTACTGTTTGCGGGTCTTCCTGACACTGTAGCTGGTCCACGACCAGCCCTAACTGTTTGGATTTGTCTGCTCACAATGCCGGGATAGCCCCTGACGGAGCTATTGACATCAAGGAACTGTTTTTAAAGCGTATTTTGATAACTGTAGATTTTTAAGTACTGCATTGTGGATTCTTATTGTTTTTGGTCTTTTATGTAAAAATATTGGCTATTTTTCTAAACTGGTGTGGTGTCCTTTTGTAGCGCTTACACTGTATTACTGTTGGTTATGTGCAAATGCTTTACACACTGCCTCTAAGATAAGATTCAGGAACAAGGTGCCAGTGACATTCTCTGACTCCTCTGCGGAATCAGATGGCTCAGAAGCTGCAGAAGGACCAAGCACTTCCTCCCACAACCCCCATTTTTTAGGCAGAGTCCAAACACGGGGCTCAGTGATCCCCAGGGGGAGGGGGAGAGGCAGTACCAGATACAACGGGGACAAATTGAAGCAAATAGATAAAATTGTGATAAAACCCTGTGATAAGGGGTGGAATTGTTATCCAAGATAAAACCACCTATTATGAAGAGATCTTACGCCAAGTGAACAATGCCTCACTCTATGAACATTTGAATAGCAACCCCCTAAAAAGGATTAGTGAACACATCCTCACTGTCACCAAAGATGGCTTGGAAAATGGCTTCATCTTAATAACAAAGAGCCTCACACTCCTGTCCTGTACACTTTACCCAAAGTGCATAAAAACGCGAAATCCCCCCCCCGGCAGGCCTATCCTTTCCGGCTGTGTTTCCATCCTGCAACCCCTGGGAAAATACATTGACTTTTTTAGAAAAAATCTAGTACAGGACACTGCGACCTATGTCAAGGACACGACTCACCTGATCAATCTTATTGAATCCCAACCTTTTGACAAAAATACAGAACTCCTTGTCACTCTTGACATAAAGTCTCTGTACACCAACATTCCACAACAAAAAGGTATACAGGTTATTAAAAAACTATCTGAACAACCGTCCAGCACCTCGCCGAGTGCCAGCTGAATTCATCATTACATTACTTGAGATGGCACTTACCAAGAACTATTTTCTGTTTCAAGACACCTACTACAGACAGTGCAAAGGCACTTCGATGGGTGTGATTTTTGCCCCCAACTTTGCAATCCTGTTGGTAGACGATATGGAATCCAACATCATCCTTAGCGCAACTAACCCACATCGTGATAAAAAATCCGCCTATGGCCTAGGTACATCGATGATGTCCTCATGATCTGGGGCGGCGAACAAAATGAACTAAAGCTCTTTTGTGAGTGGCTAAACAACACCCAACCAGACGTGAAATTTACATTCAACTATGACAACAGTCAGGTAGACTACCTGGATGTTATCATTAAATGCCTAGATGGCGAATTATACACCACCCTCTTTAGAAAGCCTACAGGAAGTAATACCTTTCTAGAATACCATAGGGCACACACTAGGGCACTCAGGGATGGCCTACCCTAAGGCAAATTTCTTAGGATCAGGCATAATTGTAAATTCAAGGAAGATTTCTTTCAAGAGGCAGAGGTACTGTGTAAAATATTGACAGCCAGAGGCTACCCCAGAAGACTGGCGAAACGCGCCATGAAAAGGGCCTGGTACTCCCACCGAGAGAAGATACCTTTATCTACAATCACATGTGTCACCACATCCAGCACAGTGAGTAACAGACTAACTAAGCTAGTCAAAAAAACACTGGCCTGTTTTAGACCCCCTGGAGTTCACCACAGGAACTCCTCATTTCTCTTTCAAACATGGCCACAACATAAAGGACCACCTAGTGAAGGCATTCACACCCATCAGAAAAGACAATTCCATACAATCATACCTCAAGCTGCCGCCGATACTGGGGCACTACAAATGTAACCACTGCATGGCATGTGAGTCCACAAAAAACACCATTGTTTTTGAATACGGTAATTGCAAGCATGTTTTGAAAGCATTCACCAATTGAAATTCTAAAAATGTAATTTACTGTATTGAGTGCCCGTGCAAACTGCGCTACATTGGCCAAACAACTCAGCAGGTCAAGGCCCGGATATCTCAACACAAGAGCAGGATCTGCTGCAAAATCCTCGCAGCACCACTAGTTGAACATTTTTTGGCACAAGGACACTCTGAAAACAACTTCACCTGGCAGGTGATAGACAACCTCCAGACCAATGCAAGGGGTGGTAATCAGCAAACTACACTTAACTGTTTGGAGTGTAAATGTATTTTCAACTGCAAGACTATCGAAAACGGACTGAACTCTTTTGATGAATGGAATGCTTGTATATAACACCAACTGTCATTTACACTGGGGACTGTAATGTCTCTGAGAATATACCCTTTGCTTATCAGCTTGGAACTGGTGATCTCGGTGGTCATTTAATCACGCAATACTGTATTTGTATTTAAACTTGTATACTCTGTATGTAAGATCATCACACTGTACAGCACCACACTACCACAAAAACTGACACTACAACATAGGACCAATGCTAGTCAAACACACCCTCGTATTGTGCTTTGGAGGGCATTCCATATACGCCCTAATCGTGTGCCCACTAATATCCACAACAAGGCACCTCTTAACTACAAAACCCCTGCCTGCTGCATCCACTGGCAGATAACGTTACTAAAACCGCACTGATTGTTTCGTGGTGTTGTCCCACACACATGCGCCTACGATACAGCCTTAGCACATAAACACTGCCTGGATGACAACACTTCCATCTGCGCATGCGCAAATCTAGATCATTATGTGCAACTCAAGCGAGATTGTCACTATTTAAACCCCGCCCTCCACCCTTCCGATTCTGCCTCCAAGACGCAGTGACTGCAGCGTGCAGACCAGGAAGGTGTTAAATCGCTCTGTACTTCGTGAATTAGTGAGTGACTCTGGAACCTTCACCCTCTCTCTGAAGTGTTGCTATGAACTCACACCCAATTCTGACCCCTTGATTTTCCCCACTAACATATTTCGGAACCGGCAAATCTACTTAATCTGTGAGTATAGCGCTCGTCATTCTTAAGGTCCCTGCAGGTTTCACTAACGCTAACTGACAGAACCTGCCATCTTTTAATCCCTTAATTAAAATATTTCTAATTTTTCATTTAACCCTGCCTCCCAGGTCACACACTTATTACGCCAATTGATCAACGTCCGGGATTTTAGTGCGGATTGTGAGTACCTAGGTGCAATAGTTTTTCTAATTAATTTCCCCATATGTGCTTTAACTGCTGTGTATGATTCATTCCTCATTAGTATTCAAGTGCAGTACTGGAATTAATTAGGAATGTTTACTGGGCCCCAGGAATATGCCTTTAACCCCCTTAAGTAAGAATTCCTACCCCATCAGCTTTTTCTTTTCAGAGTAGTCGTATGCTTAATAACCTCTCTCCCGCCTGTGCTGCTCAGAACGCGTCCCGTGCCCTGCAGACGGTAGGAACCGACTGCAATCTCTTCAGGGGCAAGAACATCCTCCAAAAAGTAAGCGTTTCACGCACCAACCCTCCATTCCCTGGCCTAACCATACAGCCCATTAACTCTGTCCTTTGTCTGCAGCCCGAATCTCAGTCTGCCCAAAGAACTCCTACTAGATGGTAATAGCATCACCGTGACGCCATTTGGAGATCACCCTGTTGATCCAGACAATTTGAATGCCTCTAGTAAGCAATACCTTTAGCAACCTTCCAATCCCCAAGCACTTCTTGTACAGGCGCACTGACTATGTCTTCTGCCCACAGCTAGATTCAATATACGCTCATAAGAACTCCCGCTGCCTGTCTGGAAGCAGCAGCATGACACCCTTTGGAGATCACCCCGTTGATCCATGAAAATTTGAACACCTCTAGTAAGCAACACTTTTAGCAACCTTCCAATACCGCAGTAATGGATTGTTTATACAAGTGCATTGACTATGTCTTCTGCCCACATCTAGATTTACTATACGCTCAAAGAACTCACGCTACCTGACTGGAAGCAGCACTGTCGTGTCGCTACTTCAGACCTTACACGAGAGAGTTACCACTCTGTCGCCCCTCATACACCATTGTACACACTACGTGGGCTCTGACTTACGCGCTCTCTCTCTCCCCTATCAGCAGAACTACATTTCCAGGCTTGAGGCTGAACGACACCACTTAAGTGACTAAGGTTCAACTCCCCCCTACTTAGAGTAGGTTCTCCACACTGAGCACCTTTGCTCATACTCGTTTATTAATTTAATCTATGAAATTTAATTAAAACCCTGCGCCTCCTGCGCCCATTCACCATCCCATGCTGTCACATTATTTACATTGATCATAATGTCATAGAGAGTGCATTGCATTTGTCTTTACTATAAAACCACTGGGAGCACCAAGTCACTACATAAAATTCTAATGTAGGGACATATGGTAATTATACCTTGCTCTAATTCAGTTTCAGATTAATTCACTATGTCTGACTCAGATTCAGATTCAGATCATCCTATCGCAATGGAATCTGATTTCATTAACGAAGCCATCAAAAAAATGATCCATCATGAAATGAGATCATGTATGTTCTCTAATCTTTCTCAAGTTATGTCGTCTAAAAGGTCTTTCCGTCATGAGGAGGATCATTCAGATCTTGACATAACAGAAGAAAATGAGATCACCGAAACAAGGGGTAAGAGGCATAAAAAAACTAAAAATCTTGATTATACCCCAGAGAGCACGGGAGGTCTTAGCACCTCAAGACTTACAGGAGGTCCTCGCACCTCACTTGCCTCAGGTGTCCCTCGCGGCACAAATACGAAAGGTGTCCTTAACAACACAAACCTAAGAGGTGTCCATCGCGGCAAAATTTACCAAAGTGCTCAAGACAGTGACCTGTCTAATGATTTAAATAATGATAATGATGATGGCTCAGAATATCCAGACGAATATATCCTAGATCTGGACGAAGACGATCAAGACTTTGATTCTCTTCTCTTAAATGATAATAGTACTCCTTGTTCATCAAAAGATATTATTTTGGATCCTCTTGGAGAGGAGATGTTCTCACCTTTCAATATAAAACATCCTAGAAGCTCTGAGTGGACTCCACATGAGCATGTATGTAAGTTTATAAACAAATGGATTAGAAGTCCATTAGAAAGTAACACTCGTAACTTATTAAAAACAGAATGTAGCAGACCTACTATCGAAGGGAAGGTTTGCCAAACTCCAAACCTTGACCCAGAACTCATCACTTATCTCTTTAAACTCGGAAGGGATCCTCGTAAAGGCTTGGAAAGATCTCTTAAAGTGTGCCAAGATAAAGTCCTTGATATCTTAGGTCCTTTAACCAAGATAATAGACGCAGTAGAAGAAAGCTATATTAACGGTTGCCCCCTTGATACCCATTCTATCAGAGGCTGGAGTCAGAGAGCTCTCGTCCTTTTAGGAAACGCCAATGCAGGGCTTAATTCAGAAAGAAGAAAAATCGTACTATCCAAGATAAGTCCTAAACTCATTGATCTAGCTGATAAAGAAACATCCATTAATCCAAAAGGTTAACTTTTTCGAGAGGACCTTATTAAAAATCTGGGAAAGTATGTCTCTACTTTTACCGCTTTGGATAGAGCGCACCAAAATATGAAAAAAGTTTTCTATTATAACAATAACCTTTTTGGAAGGGCCGGAAGGAGAGGGCAGTCTTCCGGTCGCTTCAATAGACGGCCCACTGCAAGATACAGAGGTTACGGTAGAGGATACCAACAAGGATACCAACAAGGATACCAACAAACCAATCAACAACAATTTTATCCACCCAGAGGAAGAGGTTTCCGCTCGAGAGGATTCAGAGCGAGAGGAGCTTCTAACGACTCCACACCTCAAAGTGAGTATTCCTACTCCTTCCCCTCCCCTTTCTTTGAATATAAAAGTGGGAGGGAGAATAAAATTCTTCTATCACAACCGGAAAAAGATCACTCAAGACCCATGAGTTCTAAACACTGTACTCGGTTTTACGATAGATTTCATTCAGACTCCAATCCAGAGCTCCCTTCCAAGACCGATTCCCCTCACACTAGATCAAGAGAAAATTATAGAGGAAGAAATTTCCTCAATGCTAAAAAAAGGAGCAATTGTAGAGGTTCCCATGGAATTTATGGAATTCATAAGTACTCTAGTCCTTGTGGAAAAGAAAGACAAGGGTTGGAGACTGGTGATAAATCTCAGAGAACTCAACAAATTCCTTGTCTATCGACATTCCAAGAAGGAGGGCATCCATCTTCTCAGAGACCTCTTATTAGAAGGCGACTGGCTAGTCAAACTAGACTTGAAGGACGCCTACTTTACAATTCCCATGGCCCCAAAACATCAACCCTTCCTTCAGTTCCTTTGGAAAAACCATCTTTTTCAATTTCAGGCTCTTCCCTTCGGCCTCTCCTCTGCCCCTTGTTGTTTCACCAAGGTATTAAGAGCAATGGCCTCATGTCTAAGAGAAAAGGGTATTCGTCTCATCATTTATTTAGACGATATCCTGATTCTTTCTCAAGACTATGCTCAGATAATCATAGATCTCAAGACAGTTATAAATCTCTTAGAGAGTCTGGGTTTTATCATAAACAGGGAAAATCCATTCTAGTCCCCTCAAAAAAGATGGAATTCCTGGGCTTCACAGTAGACACAACAGAATGTCTTCTCCTTCTTCCTCCCAAGAAGATTGCCAAAATAAGAAAGGAAATAAGACACGTATTGAAACAAGAAAATCTTTCCCTAAGGGAATTAGCAAGACTTTTAGGCCTTCTTTCTTCTTCCATTCAGGCCATTTTTCCGGGTCCATTGAAATATTGAGCCCTTCAGAGAATAAAAGCAAGGGCTCTCAGGTCAGGTCTTTGGTATGGAGACCGGATTTCATTAAACCCAGAAGCCATCTTAGAACTAACTTGGTGGTTAGACAATCTAGATGCATGGAATGGGAGAGCGATCTTTGGTTCAGCACCAGATTTTATTCTAGAATCGGACGCCAGACTTCATGGCTGGGGTGCTTGTCTGGAGAATCAGAACACTGGAGGAATTTGGTTCCAGCGAGAATCCCTGCACCACATCAATTATCTAGAAATAACTGCAGGGCTTTATGCTCTAATGAGCTTCAAACATTTTCTTCAAGGCAGATCAGTCATTTTAAAAATGGACAACATGTCTGCTGTTGTGTACATAAACCGTCTAGGAGGGACCAAGTCCGAGGACCTCTCCAATCTAGCAAAGAAGCTTTGGTTTTTCTGCCTAGAACACAAAATCTCTCTCAGAGCAGAATACCTCCCCGGGAAATCCAATCTTTGTGCAGATTGGAATTCAAGATTCATCCTAGATTACAGCGACTGGAAACTAAACACTTCTGTTTTCATTTCCCTCAATCATTTCTGGGGTCCATTCCAAATAGACCTATTTGCGAGCAGATTAACTACCCAATAAGTATCCTATTTCAGCTGGATGCCCGATCCTGGTGCTCTAGCAGTGAATGCCTTTCTCCCGTCTTGGGTAGGGATCAACGCTTATGCCTTCCCTCCATTCGCAATGATCCAGAGACTACTTCAGAAAGTGAGACAAGAACATTCCTCAATTGTCCTAATAACTCCGTTCTAGCCATCCCAAGCGTGGTTCCCAACAACTCTCGAACTAACCTATGATTTTCCCTTCCTAATTCCTCCTCTGACAGATCTTCTCAGAGACGCAGACGGTCAAATTCACCATCTTGTTCAAACAGGGAATTTGAACCTTCTTGCTTGGAGGGTGTCAGGAGATCTAACGATCTCGCACGACTTTCGTCAACAGCTTCAACTCTCCTCAGAGAATCATGGGCCCCTGGAACAGATTATCGATACAACAACATTTGGAAAGTCTGGTCACGTTGGTGCTTGGAAAGGGACTTGGATCCCGTGGAGGCACCTATCGTTGATATAATTAATTTTCTTGGAGAACAATTCGATAGAGGTTTAAGTTACAGATCTCTCAATTGTTTTAGATCTGCTATTTCTACTGGACATTCTTTAATTAACAATAAAACGGTAGGTAAAAATCCTAATATTTGCAGAATACTTAAGAGCATCAGAGTTAGAAGACCTCCTCAACCGAGATATCAATTTCTATGGGATGTTAATTTAATTATCGACCTTTTCTGTTCTTGGCCAACTAATTCTCTTCTCAGCAGAAAGAACCTTTCTTTAAAATTAGTTACTCTTCTTTGCTTAATTTCATGCAGAAGAGTCTCTGATGTTAAAGCTCTAGATATTTCTTACAGATCTTATGATATGTTTGGGGTCAAATTTGAAATACATAAAAGAACTAAAACTATGTCAGATTCTATTTTCTATCCACGATTTGATAATTGCACTAAACTTGTTCAATGCATGAAAGAATATGATGTGAGAATGAATCCTCATCGCCCTTTGAATGTATCTCAATTACTCATTTCTTTTGTTAAACCCCATAAAGGAATTTCTTCTTCCTCTATTGCTAGATGGGTTAAGTCAGTCATGAAACTTGTTGGAATCAATTTGGATGTTTTTAAACCTCATTCCATTAGGGGCGCAATGGCCAGTAAGTCATTCTGGTCAGGTGGTAAGTTAGATGATATTCTAAAAGCTGCTGATTGGTCTAATTCTAGATCCTTTGCTCATCCTATTGCAAACCTGTATCTCATATGTCTGATGTTGTTTTACATGACTACCAACATGCATAATGGTAGCCTCCGGTCTTGTAATGAAATTGCGATTCTCCTATTAACATGACCAGAGAACCTGGATTTCATTAAAGACTCAGAGCCTAACATTATCCCTCCCACCATTTCCCTGGGTGGTTGATTATATAACTTATTAGGTTCTTTGTTGATCTTAATATGCTTATTTGATTAACTTTGTTACTATTTTTTCTTTGCAGGAATATTTTTTAATATCTAATTATTAATTAAATTGGAATTTATTAACATCCTTTGTTCCTTTTACAGATAATCTTCCTTGATTCTGTTTCTTCTGGATTCCCGATCTTGTGGACCAATTGTACGAGGATGGTGTATTCGTTGTATTCTTCCTTCATCCTTCTTCAAGTTTGACGTTATATTGGAGTTTATTGGACTTTTCCTTTCTGTCGCCACATTTTAAAAGAGGCTGATTGCCTAGTGATTCATACTATTGTTACTTACTATGTATTCTAAGTTGGAACTTTTGCTTTGTGACATATGCGGCTATGCTTGGACTGCATTAAAAGTTGTATGCATAATGTTAGCCTCCGAGTCTTTAATGAAATCCAGATTCTCTGGTCATGTTAATAGGAGAATCGTAATTGCTCACTATATTTCCTGAAGATGATCTTAATTAACTAAAAGATCGAAACGCTGTTGACCCTTACAACAGGAACCTCTTCCATTGTACATATTCATGTGGAGTTCCTACTTTTTTTAGTTCACCGTCACTCTGTCACAATACACACTTTTTCACTTATGTGAGCTCCTGGCAATACTTTGAAATACTAATGCAGGGAATTGGAAACATTAGTATTTTATCTATATACTCAGTACCACAGATAACATTGTATTCTCGCAATACCTCATTGATGAAATGGAATGGACGGACATTTTCTCAAATGTAGATTGTCTCGCTCTCTAGAGTGTGAATGCAAAGGCATGGTAACTGACTACAAGCTGAAGATCAATTTGAATAATAATAATAATACTGATTTTTATAAAAGCGCGAACAGCTACCTCACATGGAGGTGTCCCGGCGCTGAAAAGAAACCGCAGCAACAGAGAGGAAAGGCAGGAGGAGGTACTAGACTATCTGCGCAAAGAGCCAGGTCTTTAGGAGTTTCCTAAAGATGGCTTCTGACGAGGCAGATTGGATGACAGGGGGGAGGGAGTTCCAAAGCTTCGCAGTGCCTACCGAGAAAGATCTGCCTCCGAGTCTCGCCCTTCTCACTCGTGGTATAGCCAGTAGGATCTGCGAGTTAGAGCGCAGGTGTCTCTCTTGATGGTAGCGGGGGAGTCGGAGTTTGAGATAATTGGGACAGTTCCCTTTTTGTGCTCTGTACGCTAGAGTGAGTACTTTGAATTTGACTCTGCTAGCCACTGGAAGCCAATGCAATTCGTGAAGATGCGGAGAGATATGATGTTTGAAAGGCACGTGTTTTATCAATCTCGCAGCCGCATTCTGCACGCTCTGCAGGCGTTGTGTCAGATATTTCGGGAGGCCAAGATAGAGGCCGTTTGAGTAATCCAGTCTGGATGTGACCGTCGCATGGACCACCGATTTACGACAGTCAGTAGGTAGAAGAGAGAGGAATTTTCGGAGGTTGCGGAGTTTATAGTGGCAGCTAGAGGTGATATGTTGTATATGAGAGGAGAAGGAGAGCGTCTCGTCCCACCATACACCCAAATTTTTTGCCTTGGAGCCAGGGGTGGGGGCAGGACCCATTTCGGTAGGCCACCAAAGGTCATGGGGGGAGGGGTACTTTTCCCAAAGAATAGTACCTCGGTTTTGCTAGCATTCAATTTTAACTTGTTGGTGTTCATCCATCTGGCAACGTCACAAAGACAGCCTTTTATTTTACTGAACGCTGTTTCTGACATCTCAACGTATGGGAAGACTAGTTGCGTGTCATCCGCATACGAAATCGCCTTGACCCCCCATTTGGAGATCAAGGTAAAAAGTGGGGCCAGGTAAACATTAAAAAGTAGCGGGCTAAGGGCGGACCCTTGCGGGACGCCACACCACAGTTGTTTAGGTTCAGAGGAAAAAGCACCCAGAGCTACTTTCTGAGAGCGGTTCGTCAGGTAGGAGTGCAACCAACTCAGTGCCATGTCCTCTAAGCCGATATCCTTCAATCTAAGCAACAATCTACCGTGATCCACAGTATCGAAGGCGGCAGATAGATCCAGGAGCACCAGCATGGCCGATGCTCCTGAATCCAGCGACCACCTGATTGACTCTGCTACCTCAATGAGGGCAGTTTCAGTGCTGAAACCAGCCCTGAAACTGGACTGTGTTTCGTGTAATATGCCTCTTTTTTCGATGAAACTATTAAGTTGACGTCGGATGAGTTTTTCGAGCATTTTTCCCGGGGCTGCTAGTAGGGAGATGGGGCGGAGATTGCTCAGATCATCGGGGGCGCCATTGGTTTTTTTTTTCAATGGGAGAAGAGTGGCATGTTTCCAACAGTCGGGGAACGTGCCAGTCTCGATAGACATGTTCCAGATGTGTAGAAGTGGCTCCACCGTAGCATCCGACATTCTTTTCCATAGTTTGGGAGGACAGGGATCATCAGGAGCACCAGATTTGCATTTGAGTAGTTCTTTCAGTGCCTCCTCGTAAGTGATTGGGAGGAACCGAGTTAGGGGAGGGGTAGACATCTCAATGATATCATGATCTGCCATATTTGTTGGCTCGGAGGGGGTGAAGGAATTATAGACCTTCCGGATTTTTTGGTCAAAGAAATCCGAGATATCCTCACACAGTTTACTGGAGGGAATAATTTCAGTTTCGATGGCCTTGGGTTTGAGGAAGGACTGAACTATTTTAAAAATCTCTTTACTGGGTTGTTCCGCTTGTTGAATAGAGGATATGAAGAATAGTTTTTTTGCTTTTTTTATAGAGTGATGAAGACTATGTAGGGCATTTTTATAGCAGTTTTTTGCAGATTCGGAGTAACTAGCCCGCCACTGACGTTCTAGTCTTTTGCATTTGCTTTTTTCTGCTATCAGTTCTGCGGAGAACCAGGGAGCAGATGGGGATTCTCTTCGAGAAGTGGCTATTTTGGGTGGAGCAATAGAATCTACTGTGCTACTAATCCACAAGCTACAATCAAAAGGTCTATGAGGGGGTAAAACATTTACTTTCTTTTAATAATAAATAGATAGAAAATCATGATATTCCACAGGAACCAAGATGTTTTTCCCCAAAGTGCATTACATTTACTCCTGCCCAAAAGGGGGTATTTGACAGTGAGGAGAAGGGCAGATTATTGTCATTTTAACCCAATATTTTAATGGGTTTTGCTGATATAACCAAACTACCACATATTAGCTCAAATTGGGGGGCAGTTATAATATCAAAGCAAATTGACACCTGATGTTGATTACCAATGTCAACTGAAAAGTTTGAGAAACTACTGAAACATCGAACGTTTCTCTCCCATTTACAATACCAATATGTTTCACCTTATTCCTAGATACAATAGGGATACCCATTCTTGGCAAAGGAAATTGGGAGGTAATTATAATATCGAAGCTAACTGAGTCCTGATGTTCATTAGCCATTTCGAATGCCAAAAAGATTGTTTTTTAGAAACTACTGGCATAGTCCAAATTTCGCTCTCATGTATATTATTCATATTTTCCTCCTTATTCCTAAATACAATTGGGATACCCTGTTTCTTGGCAAAAGATAAATCCATAAAGTTACCAGTGGCACAAGAATCAACCAATACGTCAACAGAAATGCTATTGTTTGTGTCCCTTTTCAAGTATTTGATGAGGAGTTCGCACCAGTGCTGCCTAAATCTGAAAATACCTTTATATCCAAATTACCTGGAAATTTGGACTCTACAATTACCGGGCTCACGTGATTTCCTACCTTTTTAGGGATTGAATATGCAACTCTAGACCTTTCCTTGGGCTGACTAGTATAATATTTAATAAAATGTCCTGCTTTCCCACAATACAGGTAAAAGTTCTTGTCTCTATGCCTTTGTCTTTCATCACGAGAAAGTGGACCACAGATTCTCCCTATTTGCATGGGTATTGGTTCCTCTACCACCTTATTTTCATTATTTGTTTGTTTGAGCTGCAAACTTTCTAGGTTCAACTCTCCCTCAGTCAGACTTTCTTTCTACCAGTCTGTTATCTAGTCGGACTGCCAGGTCAATATGTTCCCCACAATCATCAGGTGGAGCTGCTACTTCAGCCAGTAAACCCTTCAGGTCATCTCACAATCCTCTATAAAACATACAAGCTCTCTTCTCCTTAGGCCAACCTGATTACACAACCCATCTATTAAAGGTGGTCAAATGAGTTACAAGATCCTGGTTTCCTTGTTTTAAATTCAATAGTTCAGTCTCTATGGACTGCATAAATACATGTTTATCAGGGCCGGACTGGGACCCGAAATCGGCCCTGGCAAAGTGCTCAGCCGGCCCCCCCTATACCCTGGGGGTGCGACCGCACTCTTTGCCAGGGCCGGTTTTCGGCTGATTTTGTTACAGGGCCGTTTTTGCAGCTATGCTGCAAAAAACGGCCCTGTAATAAAAACGGCCCCCTGGGGCCCAAAACCGGCCCCCACCCATGCGGCCGACCGGGGGATTGCCCGGTGCCTGCAACGGCCAGTTCGGGCCTGATGTTTATCAAACAACTTCCTCATCCCAGTATTGAACTCTTTATAATCATATAATACTGGATCAATATTTTCCACTAATGGAATCGACCATGAAGCTGCAGTTCTTTCCAGTTAAGACAGGATGAATGCCACTTGAGATTGGTCATTTAGAAAACACATTGGTTTTCACATAATATCAAATGGCATTGATGTAAAAAGGTGGCAAACTTAGACGATCCCCCATTAAATAATTCAGGAGCAGCCATCGGACCACTAAATGGTGTAAAAACCTGAATGACTGGGTTTGACACTTTATACCCACCTCTGCACCTCCTTTAACATCTGCGGTATGCACATCTGACAAAACAAAAGTAGGGTTTTTTTTAAAAGAGGTTTGATTTGACCCTTCCATCTAGACATAGTTTTAAGCCTAGTCCCTGTATCCTGTGAAAATATGCTGGAAATCATGTAACAGTTGTGCGAGCTTATATGTACCATTTGGAGACTGTTGTACTGCCTGTATTAAATGCTTGATTCTATTCTGTAAAGAGATTATTACTGCTCTTATATCATCCCGTGAAGAGTTCCGGCATTCCATTTCGCTCAGACAAGAATATTAAACTTGGGCCGGTAATTCTGTAACATCTGAATACAACTAATGCGTAAGCTGCTTGCACAATATTTCGGGAGTGGCACGTGAATTTCAGACGCTGATTCCCTACACCACCTAGAGTCCTGTTACCAGTAGAGAAGTGGGGAAAAACTCTTGGAGACAACAGCACCCATTGGAAGGGGGAAG
Organism: Lissotriton helveticus; assembly: GCF_964261635.1. Lineage (NCBI taxonomy): Eukaryota > Metazoa > Chordata > Amphibia > Caudata > Salamandridae > Lissotriton > Lissotriton helveticus. The sequence goes on from NC_136072.1 coordinate 658,777,952, forward strand.
TGGAGAAAACACAAAAATGGTGCTCCAGGGTCCCTTCAAGTTAACTCTATCAATCCATGATATTAGGGATTCCTTCATTGCTCTACGTTCGTCATGTGTCTAAAAAAACAAGTGTAACAGAAGTTTAGGACCTTCACCTCTAATGCATGAATAACTCTGATTAGCTTAATGGCTGGTAGTGCATATCTGTTACAGAGCACCTCCCACTTTCCCTCGTGAATGTAGGGGCAGGAACCCAATAAATGCAGTGTAATCTTAAGAGATAGAAGTAATACAGGATACTAAGTTAATTTAGATAACAAATATTCCAATTATACAAACCCCGAATGTTGCCCAATAATACCCAAGTGCTTAAAAATAGTGACCTCTAAGGGAGTGGCATTGGACCGTTATTACCTAATTCCTCACAAGTCTCACAAGAATCACCCTAAATAGCTTCAGTGACTGAGAAAGTTCCCGGAAATGGCTGAACCAAAAAAGTGCTTCAAATAATTAACGTTCACACTTAATTATGTTGTTCAGCAAAAATATATCCATTAACAGTATTTTACTTCTTTTGCTGACTGCATATGTCAATATACATTGATAGTTTTTTTCTTTTGTAGAATGCCAAAGTCTGCATCTATTAAAGTTGTGGAATCCCCATGGAGAATGGTGATAAATATCCCAGATCTCTTTAATGCATGCATCTTACCAAATTAGATTAGTCAGCTGTCAGTAAATGCTTTTGTACTCTCCTCTCCACAGGCGCATTGAAAATGAGAAGCAATCATAAACACAGATGAGACGTGCAGTACCAACAACAGTGCAGGAACAGGAAGTGAAGATACTGAAGGAAAACTTCCACAGGTCTCAGAATAAGACGCAGACTGACCTGAGCAAAAGGGAAGTCAGCAGTAGCAAGGCCACTGAGGCAACAAAAGTAAATTTAGATTAGAAACAAACAATTTCAGACGCCAAAGGGTTTCTGAGTGCGGCTTTTATGCTACTGCATTCAGGAACCTGAGCACAACTAGTGTGGCTTCCGAGAGGCAGACCAACACAGGGGACGCATAAAGACTAGACTGCATCCCTTGCCTCGGCCCATTTCCTTATGTACGGGTTGTTGGTTGAGCCGCATGCCAGAAGCAGAGATGAAGGGCAGCAACCATGCCAGAAACAGTAGCAAGGCCAGCACCAATCATTGCAACCCACTGATACTGCAACACAATCCCATAGAAAATAATGGAGGTAGGAAGTTGAAATAAAACCTCGAAGGAAATAATGTTAATTGATTATAAATTCAATTAATTCGAATAGTTTCACATATAAATACATAACATGTAAAGTAAAAAACATATAAACATAAAATATATTTATTTTTAATCATAAAGTATTTTCCCACAACTTTTCGTGAATTTATAAATTTATAAATGTAAAAAAATGTCTTATTGACAATGTTTAAGTAATTCTATACCAGGGATCTCCAATGAGTAGCTTAATGAGCTCTCCAGCTAACAGTAAGTAGCTTACCTGTGTGCATCTGAGCCTACTATATTGGACCGTTTTGCTTGATTTAATCAATATATGTATGCCAAAACTATGTATATAAGACAGAATGTATGTATTTTCAGACTTCATAAGCTGATTTTTGAGTGATAAGTCATGTGAGGAGTCTTATAACTAGTATTACTACTTTCATGTCAGGTGCACTGAAGCTGGGGCTGGCATGTTTTACCCATTTGTAGAGGCTTTCCAAAGCGTACAATGCATTTTAGCGTACAATGCATTTTTACAATACCGCTGGCAGCCCTACCTGATGCAAGAGGTGATAATTGCTGGTAATCTGGCATAAGGTGGCCACTAATATAACCTTGTCAGATGTGGTCACTATTTCAACACTAGTAATATTAGTAGCTATAAATGATTGCATTTAACATAAGTAGCTCTTATTACCCAAAAGGTTGGCGATCCCAGTACTACACATTACATTTAATAATTACTAATACATAATTTTTTTTTTTAAATCACGTGGACATATATTTTCCATTTAAACAGCAAAAAGATCATTTTAAGTTAATTTAATATATTCAAGTTAAAGATTTATTTTACAAGTAAGGTAACAGTGATGTAGCATTTGTTTAATATTTTTCTATGATTAAAATAAATATCTAACATTAATTCACAATAATATTTGGCCGTACAAATATTTGTACGAATTTATTATTAAATGTAATAAACTATTAATTATAATGTAAATTAATTTTAGATGTGTTTTAAATGTGCATCAAAATTAACCTAATTTGTATGAAAGTTTATTTACGATTTTATTTAACTATTTGAACAAGTTATTTACCTTATCTAATGTCTTATCTGGTAGAGACTATATCTAGCTGCAGATTCCTTGTCTTAGAATTTTACCAGGTATCAGATTTGATCTGGAAGATTTTTCTTGATCAGTACCCCTGTGCACCGTTAGGTGGCATTGATCGCTCCACGTACGTCATCGTCCGTGTCGGATATAACGTCATGGTACCTATATAGGGGCACCCAGGCGTACTGATCTCAAGTGCTAAGTCATGAAGTACACAAACTACTGGTGTGAATAAACTAGGGCTCGGAAAGGCTTAAGCCAGTACCTAGTAATCCATTCACAGAGTGGGGAGGATGGGTGGGTCGGTAAAGAATCTGTGGCTTAATATAGGGGCATATTTAAAAGGATTGTCGCTAAGCAGTTTTCACGCTGCTTAGCAACAATTTTTTTACTGCTGCGTTTGCAAAGTCCTAACGCCATGTTTGTGACATATTTACAATATGGCGCTATGTGGCATTAGGATCAGCTAGAGGTCATGAAAGATGACGCTAACTCCAGCGCCAAGGCATATAAAAACTATATGTTAGCGTGAAAAAAATTACAGATGGCCACTTAGTGGCAAGAAAGTCCACTCTATCCGGCTCTTAACATTTATTCAAGATATTTATTTTCACCCTGGACGCTCGACCCCATGTCATAGCTTAGCCTTTTTACATGTCTCATATTGGGCCTTCTATGCTTTTCCTTTGTCACCCTACAGGTCGCTTGGTGTCCCGAGTGGTGACTTGTAATTAGCAGTGCATCAAACCTGCTTAATCCTGAAGTGCCCCATCATTGGGCTTTTGTTCAAGGTCTATATATTTGCGGACTTTGATCTTTTACTTTATCAGGTAGTATAATACCCCAAAAAAATACCATTTCTGGTATCTTTCCCATAGTGTTTTTTTGTTAAACTAATATATATTTTAATGTCTGTTCCCCAATAGTTCTTACAAATGAAGATTGTGATTTAAATCCTTATCAAACCGAAGTCGTCATCTACCATTAGCTTCCACAATAAATTGTTCATTTGTAGGTAAATAGACCCCCCACGACTTATCAATTGCTTTTGCACCTAGGTGCATTACTTGCTACTGCCTCAATAAAGCACTTCCCTGTTATTTTCTTTCCAGTCTTGAGTTTTATGCACCCCTACGAGTAACTTCCTTTGTGTCATCTTGCGCCCATTCTTAACTGTTCCTTTAGGTAAGGACCCATAGTTTTCTTTCTTCACCTTTAAACATGTTCACTGAAGGTTCTGATCACATGGGGATGCCTAAGTGGATCTATATCTTATGCTGTTTCATCCTTCCACGTTTCCCTCTTTCCTTCTTTCTGCACAAATTCATCTCTTGCACGATATTTTCGTCTGGTGGCTTGATTATGTATTTCACCTTTCCATAAAAACATCTTCCTTTTTGTGAACCTATGCCAGCTTTTTTCCATTCATTGCCTCCACCTACAAGTAGTCTCTTTCATCAATGACAGTGTACTGGAGTGTGCAATATGTTTTTTGTAATCATAATGTTTAAATTGTTTTCTTTTAGAATCTTCAAGTGGTTCTCCAGAAGAAGGCGTGTGTAACGCCGAAACGCGCGTAGAGATTACCATTTAACCCACTGTTTTTGTAATTCAATTTTGTTTTAACTGTTTATTGTCTATGTATTATATTCATATTATTTTATGTCTTTTGACATAGTTGTTATTTAATGTAACATTGCCACCCCATGTGGTTTTTATCCTTTATGTGTATTTTTGTGTTTTTAAATAAATGACCAATATACTTTTTAAATTCTATTGCTGTTATTTGCTCAGTACACTGTCGCGTTTGTTATACATGTGTTGCTGTACCTGATAACCTTCAGGACCCTCAAGTTGCCTAGGATTTGTTACATTTGAAATATTATTGCCCTGACCTAGGAACTTGTTACTAGCTACAGGGGGTCCCCTTTTTCTATTTATATCAAGAAAGTCCACTCTAGTCATCCTAACGTCACTTTTCAGCATCTAGCGGGGAAAAAAAATACAAATACGCCGCTAAGGAAAAAAACAATCTGAAGGCAGAATGGAGCAGCCTGGACAAAGTGCAGCACAGGATAATAACACCCCCCTCCCCCCCCGACCCCACCAACACCAGGATGACTAGCCAGAGTCCAAGGGGAATAGAAAGAGGAAATGCAGATTGAATCAGGAGGATAATGAGATCCTGACTGCGGAAGGGATGGAGAATCAACACCAGCTCTTCTTCAGCTCCAAGGTGTCATAGGGGACCAAAAACGCTATATGGCAGTCCATAGTCAACTAGGTGAACTTTGTCATAGAAGTGAAGAGGACAGTGATGGACTGCAAGAAGTGCTGGCATGATGCCAAGCAAAAAACTAGGCAGAAACTTGCAAGCAATCGACAAACAGCATTGCAGACCGGAGGCGGGAGTCCAGTGCCCCAGGTGGAGCTCAATCCCTTGGATGAGCTGGTGTCCGCAGAAATCTGTGTGACGTCGTGGTTGGAGTAGAGGGAAAGGACAGTGCTGACCATGACCAACTACATCAACAACAGGGTAAGTACCAACAAGGGACAAGGGGGGAAATATGTCATGTTGTACAGTCTATGCACCTATGCCTCAGGGCTCGCCTACACTGTGGGGCTTAGTTACAAGCCCCTTGCGCATCCGCTGTGTCACTTGTAGCATGGAAAAAGTGAAGTTCTGGCAGCGCTAGGTGCCTGTAAATATGCCCCTGTGTGCATGTCAAACGGTAGCCACCCAGATACTCATGGGCTTATTTCCAAGCGCTGTGCGCTGCCGGTACCTCACCTTTTCCCTTATTAAAAGTGACATACCAGTGGCAGAAGGAGCATGTAAATAAGCCCTTCATGCATAGAAACAATGACAAGTGAACAGTCATGTGTCTTTTTAGCACAAATGTTTGCATTAGGTAGTGTTTCTAGTCTCACAGTCGTCCTATAATAACACACATTGTGATAGCAGCCAGTTGTAAAGATCTGGGGCCCGATGTAGGTAATTCTGATTTACCGACTCTAGAATACCGAATTTTACCGATTCGGTATTCTAGAATTGGTAAATCAGATGTAGGAAAAAATTCGGTAATTTTTACCGAATCTGTATGATTCTGTAATTACCGAATCAGCATTTACCGATTCGGTAATTGCCATTGATTTCTATGGGCTTTGAGGCCCATAGGAATCAATGTCAATTACCGAATCGGTAAATACCGATTCGGTAAAATTACTGAATTTGCAAGGGGGGCAGGGTGTCACTTTGACACCCTGTTGCACCCCTGATTCTGGCTTGTGTGCCATGAGGCACACAAACATGCCCTTAGGGCATGTATGTGTGCCACATGGCACAGGTGTACATGCACAGATGTGCATGTACACAGTAATTCGTTATTTACCATTACATAGTATGTCACGGTAAATAACGAATTCTTAAGGGCCGGTGGCACTGTTTTCAGTGCCACCTACATCACAAAGTAGCGATTCGGTACATTTACCGATTCGGTAATTTACAGAATCTGTATATTTACCGAATCTGTAAATATACCGAATCGGTAAATTTAAGGCCCCCTACATCTGAGACTCCAAATACCGGTTGGTAACGGGCGAAATCAGCAGTTACCGACCGGTATTTGGCCTCCTAAATCTGGCCGATGGTGTTTTACTGTACTAACTATTGGGCATATATACTATAATCTAGCGTAGCTCAGTGTTACAAATAATTGGTACTGGGGTGCTCCATCAGTATAGAAATCCAGGTGTGCGTGGTATGCACAACAATATGACTCACTCCTGCAAGTCCCTTAGTGCTGTTGCTTCAAAAATTTATTTGTACCAGCACAGCTACCCTTGTGCCATTTTGGAAGGGTGTCTGCGCTGCAGTGGCAAATGTTGATGAGCAGGAAGGGACACTTTCCTACACATAAACAATCCTCACATGTGTTTTGCTATGTCTATGTGTGCAGCAGAATGCAACACACATGGAAAGAGCAAACATTGAGGAGAAATGTATAATTATGTGTTCACATTTTGCTATTCTAAGAAGAGGGCCCTAATTTGCAAGGCCCTTGCGCTGCTGTTGCATCATTTTTAATATGGTAAAAAGAGACATAGTGGCAGGGTAGGGGCTTGAAAATAAAGGTCCCAGTATTTACCTGTCCTTAGTTTTTGGTGCTGGCCCAGCCTTGCAAATATGGGACAGTTTATAAATTCAATGGCTGTTGTAGTGCAATGCTCACTGAAACACCAATTGCACGTCCCTTTCACACTAAGTGAAATGTGAAAAGGGACCTCATCTACAAGGTGATGTTAATCAACTTTCAGTGGCTTCATGCTGCATTGCAAATAGGGAGAAGGGGATTTAGCCACCAGAAAGTCGCCAAAAGTGATGTTTTGGTGGCAATATCACCTTTTATTTATGCCCCTGGGTTGAGGGGTGAAAGCTACCTAAGTCCATCCGTGGAACATGGGCCTTAGATTAAAATCAAGTGAGGCAGGATGTAAATCATACTTTCACAAATGTTTGAAAGGGACATATACCCTAGAGTATGTTTCATCCCTGTGCACACCCCTGTGCTGCTGTAAAAAGGTCAACTGTGCAGCAATGTAGCCATTCCAGAACCCTGCCTCAAAGTTGTCTGTGTTGCTGCTTACCTGTTGTAATCATTGCCAGTGCAGGGGAAGCACAAGTGGAGGGCATGCTTTCTTAGTATGGGGCTGTCCTGTGTATATGAAAATATGCTGAGTTGAAAAGATAAAGTGCCTGCAGCGCCATGTCTAGTCAAAATCTTCTCAAAAGGACCCTCTGTAGTTACATCTCACCAACCCAATGAACACCGTCATCTGGGGTGCTGCATGACATATGAAAAACCAAAGGGGATGATGGACGGAGCGTTGACAATACAAACACTCACCCCCAGTCAGCTTCCCAGGACCAGTTTCTGGCATTACAGCCGTCTTCAGCCGGGCTTGCTTGAATCCAGTGGCAAAGTGAGCAAGGGACTCACGTCTGAGCATACCCTGCCAACTTAGGGCGAACAACGAAAAACCAAAGGGGATGATGGACGGAGCGTTAACAATACAAACACTCACCCCCAGTCAACTGATCTGAGTTTAATCCTACACCGTTCTTTAGCTCACTCCGCCACCCCAGTTCAGACATGGTGTTAGACGGACCGGGAGGGTCGGCCGAGGATACGGGGAGAGGTCTCCGGGGAGAGCCGTCTCCAGTGAATCGTACAGACAAGTAACTTCCCCCCCACAGACGGACACCACACAACGATAAAGTTCAACGATACTTTATAGACAATTCTTCAAGTACGGTAGAATGGTACAAGGAGGTCTGGACTCAGGGGTCCCCTCTATTCTGGTCTCTGTGTGGGAAAAGGGTAGCGGGACAGTCTTGTTACCAAAAAGATGGAAAATAGCTCTCAATCCTCGAGCTCGGTGGTGTAGATGAACGGGCCGCGGCGGAGCCAGCAGGTCCCGAGATGGATGAAGGAAGACGACGGTCCGCGGCAGAGCCAGCAGGTCCCGATGAAGGTGGTGGTTACAAACGGTCCGCGGCCACGCCAGCAGGTCCCGACGATGATGAAGGATAGGGTGGTTCCCAAAGCCGCGGCAGCGCCAGCAGGCAAGACGAGGGTGCACAAGACAGAGCTACGGCAGCGCCAGTAGTCCGTCAAGGATGAGTTCTTCTTTGCGTCTCTCGACTCCAAGATACAACTCCCCTCCTGCTCTGGAGCTGCCCCAGTTATAGGGCTGGTGTGCTTTGATGTCCGGACCCTCGCACTTGGAGGTCGGGAGGTCCGGGATGAGGGGGTTCAGACACCCAGCAGGGGGGTGGAGCCAGCGCCCGGGGAGGCGATGGGCGAGCGGCACTTGGCGGGGGAGAGCCATCGACACCTCCTGCTCCCATTGACTGACCAAGTAGCCCGCTCACCTCCTGGGTGGATGTTGGTGCCGGAATGTCTGAGGCCTGGCCAGGCCCAGGGTCGAGGTCGATCGGGGGCCAGGCGGCCTCGTGGTGGAGTGTCCAAGATGGCGCCCAGGAGGGGTGCGCAGGCCGGTAGTGGGTCGGCCTACGCGGTCAACAGGTTCGAGTGTAGGGGTCCCTGCGGGGACGGTGGACGTGCAATGGTGGTGTGTGGTACTTGCGTGGCTGGTTCGGGCCTGGTTGGGCCGGGGGAGAGCGGCCCTTCATGTGGCCTGTCCAACATGCGTCCCCCCCAGCTGAAGGCGGGGAGAGTTACCCATTCTCTTGGGGACTCTTCTCGTCGAGGCGGAAGAACCGGGACAGGCCATCTGCGTTGGCGTGATCGGGCCCAGGCCGATGTTCAACTGTGAAGTCCATCCCTTGTAGGGAGATGGACCAGCGTAGTAACTTCGGGTTTTCCCCCCGCATCTGCATCAGCCACTGCAGGGGGCGGTGGTCGGTCTGTACCCGAAAGGGTGTGCCAAAAAGGTAGGGCCGGAGCTTCTTGAGGGCCCATACCACCGCGAAGGCCTCCCTCTCTATGGTGCTCCAGCGTTGTTCCCGTGGTAGGAGTCGCCGGCTGATGAAGGCCACCGGCTGGTCATGGCCTTCGGGGTTCACTTGGGACAGGACTGCCCCAATGCCATGGTCGGAGGCATCCGTCTGGACGATGAACTCCCGGCTGTAGTCGGGGGCCTGGAGCACAGGGGCGGAGCACATGGCGGCTTTCAATTGTTCAAATGCAGCTTGACACTCTGGGGTCCAGTTGACTTTCTGGGGCTGATTTTTTGACGTGAGCTCTGTGAGGGGCCTCACGATAGTACCATAGTCTTTCACGAACCTTCGGTAATAGCCCGTGAGGCCCAGGAAGGCTCGTACCTCGGTCTGGGTAGTGGGGGGCTGCCAGGACTGGATGGCGGCAATTTTTAGCTGCAGAGGGGCCACCAGGCCGCTTCCCACCTGGTGCCCGAGGTAGGTTACAGACCCTTGCCCAATTTGACATTTGCTGGCCTTGATCGTGAGGCCAGCTTGCTGAAGGGCGTGCAGTACTGCTCGGAGGTGGTGGAGGTGCTCGGACCACTGGTTGCTGTATACAGCGATGTCGTCTAAGTAGGCGGCGCTGAATCCTTCGAGCCCCGCCAGGACCTGATTGACGAGCCGTTGGAACGTTGCTGGGGCATTCTTCATGCCGAAGGGCATGACTGTGAAATGGTAATGGCCATCGGGCGTGGAAAAGGCAGAACGTTCTTGTGCCCGGGGTGTGAGGCCGATTTGCCAGTAGCCCGCCGTTAGGTCGAAGATACTGAGGTAGCGGGCAGCTCCCATGCGGTCGATTAGTTCATCTGCCCGGGGGATGGGATGTGCGTCTGTCCTGGTGACCGCATTCAAGCCCCGGTAGTCGACGCAGAACCGGAGTTCTGGTGTGGTGCCGGGGGCAGCTGCTTTGGGGACCAGTACTACAGGGCTGGCCCAGGGGCTGTCTGAGGGCTCGATGACCCCGAGCGTGAGCATTTTGGCTACTTCCTCCTGGATGCAGGCCCGTACCCGATCTGGCACGCGGTAGGCCCGGTGGCGGATAGGGGGGCTGTCCCCCGTGTCCACATCGTGCGTACACCAGGAAGTGACACCTGGGGTGAGGGAGAACAGGCTGGCGAATTGTGACAGGAGAACTTGGCACTCCTGGTGTTGCTCTCGGGTGAGGGCCTCTGAGAGTCGGACCCCATCTACGGAACCGTCTTTCTCCCGCGTTCGTAGGAGGTCCGGGAGGGGCTCGGAGTCCTCTTCAGCCCCATTGTCTGTGGCCATCAGGAGGCTGAGTTCTGTCCGTACAAAGTGCGGTTTCAGTCTGTTAGCGTGGAGGACCCGGAGGGGGTTCCGGGAAGATTCCAAGTCGATGAGATAGGTAGCCGGACCCTTGCGCTCGACCACTTTGAAGGGCCCTGTCCACTTGTCTTGTAGGGCGCAGGGTTCGGTGGGGGACATCACCCATACCTGTTGCCCAGGTTCAAATTCGATGGAGGAGGCATTCCGGTCATACCACCTTTTCATGTCCTCCTGACTGGCCTCTAGGTTGGCTTTTGCTAGTTCTCGGAATCGCCGGGTCTGGTTGCGGAGTGTTAGGAGGTAGCGGAAAACATCTGGTGGGTTCTTTAGAGGGGGCATCTCCCAGCCTTCCTTAACTAGGCTGAGCGGCCCGCGCACGGGGTGTCCATATAGCAGTTCAAATGGGCTGAAGCCCAGGGACTTCTGGGGAACCTCTCGATATGCGAAGAGAAGGCACGGTAACAGTACATCCCACTGGCGACGGAGGGGCTCTTCCAACCCCCCGATCATCCCTTTGAGCGTGCGGTTGAACCGCTCAACGAGTCCGTTTCCTTGAGGGTGATAGGGGGTCGTGAACCGGTAGGTAACCCCGCACTGTTGCCAGAGAGATTTCATATATTTCGAAATAAAGTTCGTGCCTCTGTCACTGACGACCTCCCGGGGGAAGCCCACCCGGGAGAAGATCCCCATCAGAGCCCGGCCGACTACCGGGGCTGTCACAGTCCGCAGGGGAACAGCCTCCGGGTAGCGGGTGGCGTGGTCCACTAGCACCAGGATGAATCGATGGCCTTGTTTTGTGCGCGGGTCCAGGGGCCCTACGATATCGATTCCGACCCTCTCGAACGGGGTGGTGACCACGGGAAAAGGTTGCAGGGGGGCTTTCAGTTTGCGGCCGCTCTTCCCACTGGCTTGGCACGTGGGGCAAGATCGGCAATGCTGGTGTACATTGTCCCTCATTTTGGGCCAGAAGAAGTGGGTCACCAGGCGGCTATAGGTTTTGTCTTGACCCAAGTGTCCTGCCAGGGGGACATCGTGGGCCAGGTTTAGCAGAAAGTCTCTAAAACGGAGGGGTACCACTAGGACTCGGCTGGCCCCCAGCTCCGCGATTCTTTGCTCACTGTACAGCAGATCATTGTCCCAGTAGACCCAGTGAGTTCCGGAGGTATCCCCTGCGCTTTGGGCTAGCGCTTGCTGGCGGAGTCCCTCGAGGGAGGGACAGGTCTTTTGTTCTTGGCGAAATTGTTCTTGCGTGGGCCCCCCCTCTTGAGGCCACTGGTCGAGGTTAGCGAGGTCTGGAGGTTGAGCTGGTTCGGGGGGGACGTCACGGTCGGTGGTTTCGGCGGGGGCGACCGGAGGCGGTGGCGCCGGCCATTCGAGTTCCTCTGGGCGGGTGTTGGCACGGGCGGTCATGGACCGGGTGGTGACGCACGCCCAGTCCGGGACGCCCAGCATCCCCAGGTGCTCTTTTCGTTCGACTGCTGCCCATGGAGAGCTTTCCAGGTCATTACCCAGGAGGCAGTCTACGGGGGCATCATCTCGGACCGTCACCTTCAACATGCCGGAGACCCCTCCCCATTCGAAGGGGACGCAGGCCATCCGACACAGACTTTCTGAGTTATCGGCTGAACGTACAGGGCAGAGAATGTTTGGTAAGTATTGTTCGGGGGTCACCAGGTGACAGCGGACGGCTGTTACACTGGCCCCAGTGTCACAAAGGGCTTCAGCCCGGCGTCCATTGATGCCCACCCATTGGCTGTACTTCTGGGTATTAGCGGGTAGGGGGACCCGCGGGACCATGTCTCTCCCCCCTAGGCAGGCGAGAGCCATGGCGGCTGGCTCCCATTCTTGGTGTTCCTGTTCATATTCTTCTTGTTCCTCTGAGATCCGTTCCTCCCCCAGAGCAGCAGCGGCTACTTGGCGGGGTCTTGGGCTCTGGTACTGGGGGCAGTTTGGGTCGTTTGCATAGTGTCCGACTCGTTGACATCGATGGCAGGTAACATTGGCTCGATGTCCCGGTCGCGCTGGGGTGCTGCCCCGGTTGGCCGGGGGGGTGGGGCTGGTAGTGGGGGTGACCGGAGCGTTGCTTCTTCCGCGTCCTTGGCCTCCACCTCCTCGGGGACGGTGCTGACCATTGTTGTTCCGGTTCTGTTCGGAGGACCCATTTCGACTCACTCTGGTGATCTCCCACCGGTCTGCTTCGGCTGCGAGCTGCCGGGGATCCGTTAACTTGCTGTCGAGGAGGTGCTGGCGAAGTTCAATGAAGCAATTGTTCGACAGATGCTCCCATACCATAAGATTGAACAGTTGTTCGTAGGTTGTGACCTTGCTTCCTTTGATCCAGCCCTCGAAGGCTCGGCTAAAGTAATTGACATAGTCCACCCAAGTTGTACCTGGGATGCGGGTGCAGTCTCGGAACCTCTGACGGTACATCTCGGGTGTGAGGCCATAGCGGGTGAGGAGTGCAGCTTTCATATGGTCATAGGAGGTCATCTGCTGGTCCGGGAGTTGCAGCAGGGCGTCGCGGCCCTCATTGAGGAATCTCCCCCACAGACCGGCCCCCCAATCGCTTCTATCGATCCGGTGTGCAGTCATAGCGATTTCATAGGCCTTAAACCATTGCTGGATGTCGTCCTCTCGGAAGTATTCTCGAACGACATCCTTGGGGATGTGTACCTTCTTCTCTGTTGCCCCTGGAGTGTGGGGTTGCTCGGGCACCCCTGTTTCTTTATTCTGTTTGCGTAGGTCGATTTCAGCTAATTTCCGCTCATGTTCATATGCCAGTTTCTTTTCCTCGAGCTCCCTTTGTCTCTGTTTCTCCTCTCTTTCTTCTCGGAGACGCAGGTGCTCTAAGTTGATTTTCTGTTCGGCCAACTTTAGTTCAACGTCCATTTTGAGCCGGGCCATTTCCAGCTCGTGTAGTCGGGTTCTTTCTCGTTCCTGGATCTCGTCTGGCGAGAGACCCGTTCTTCGTTCTTCAGGGGCCATGGGGGTTTGTGCTGCGATGTCTTGATCGGGGGTTCCGGCAGCCCCGGTTTCTGCCCAAGATTCCAGGGCCTGCTTAAAGTCATCTTTGGTATTTAGTCCGGTGGTCGCGATACCTAATTCGATACAGAACTGTTTAAGTTCACGATGGCTGTACTCGCCCAATTTCTCCATCTGGAATTTCTCCGTTGATCCGCTGTCTTTAGTTGACATCGTGATTCGCCGTGGGGTGAGCTACTCTCTGTACGGTTTATGCGGTGATTCGGATCCCGCCGCTGCCACCAATGTTAGACGGACCGGGAGGGTCGGCCGAGGATACGGGGAGAGGTCTCCGGGGAGAGCCGTCTCCAGTGAATCGTACAGACAAGTAACTTCCCCCCCACAGACGGACACCACACAACGATAAAGTTCAACGATACTTTATAGACAATTCTTCAAGTACGGTAGAATGGTACAAGGAGGTCTGGACTCAGGGGTCCCCTCTATTCTGGTCTCTGTGTGGGAAAAGGGTAGCGGGACAGTCTTGTTACCAAAAAGATGGAAAATAGCTCTCAATCCTCGAGCTCGGTGGTGTAGATGAACGGGCCGCGGCGGAGCCAGCAGGTCCCGAGATGGATGAAGGAAGACGACGGTCCGCGGCAGAGCCAGCAGGTCCCGATGAAGGTGGTGGTTACAAACGGTCCGCGGCCACGCCAGCAGGTCCCGACGATGATGAAGGATAGGGTGGTTCCCAAAGCCGCGGCAGCGCCAGCAGGCAAGACGAGGGTGCACAAGACAGAGCTACGGCAGCGCCAGTAGTCCGTCAAGGATGAGTTCTTCTTTGCGTCTCTCGACTCCAAGATACAACTCCCCTCCTGCTCTGGAGCTGCCCCAGTTATAGGGCTGGTGTGCTTTGATGTCCGGACCCTCGCACTTGGAGGTCGGGAGGTCCGGGATGAGGGGGTTCAGACACCCAGCAGGGGGGTGGAGCCAGCGCCCGGGGAGGCGATGGGCGAGCGGCACTTGGCGGGGGAGAGCCATCGACACCTCCTGCTCCCATTGACTGACCAAGTAGCCCGCTCACCTCCTGGGTGGATGTTGGTGCCGGAATGTCTGAGGCCTGGCCAGGCCCAGGGTCGAGGTCGATCGGGGGCCAGGCGGCCTCGTGGTGGAGTGTCCAAGATGGCGCCCAGGAGGGGTGCGCAGGCCGGTAGTGGGTCGGCCTACGCGGTCAACAGGTTCGAGTGTAGGGGTCCCTGCGGGGACGGTGGACGTGCAATGGTGGTGTGTGGTACTTGCGTGGCTGGTTCGGGCCTGGTTGGGCCGGGGGAGAGCGGCCCTTCATGTGGCCTGTCCAACACATGGCCATATGCAAATCAGTCTGACCCTGTGCCTCATGGGAACAGTCCAGCCCGAACTGCCAAGCCATGTCTTCCCTGGACCGGAATCAAGCTTCCCAGGACCGGTTTCTGGCATTACAGCCGTCTTCAGCCGGGCTTGCTTGAATCCAGTGACATATGTCACCTCTTATCAGCTTGCAATGTCTGTTACATAAGCCACTGATGATCTTGGTCACATAACAGTGTGGCAGTAAATTTGTTGTCTGGACCGTTGTCTTAAATGCACAGAGTGATCAATGCACACATGCAAGTGTGTGGAAGAAATAAATAATATGTCTCACGCCCTGCAGATGACCATCTCTGCTCTTGATGAAAGAGAATGGATGTCAATGATTCGAATATGAGGACTAAGATAGGCTTTAGCCACTCAGTGTTGACACACAGTGGTAATGTCATAATACTGAACCCCTGACATGTAACATTTATGGACAGTGTAAACTGCCATCCACAGCAAATTGTAACAGGTGTGTAGCACAGGAGAATGGAAAGTGTCATGCACTTTGAATGTTAAATGCTTAACAACATCTCAGCATGAAACAGATATCAACAATAGTAATTACCCTTTCCATTGCAGAGGATAAAACCATACCGCCTGGCCAGCACTCTGTTCCAGACATCACTGGTAATGGTAATGAAGTTGAAAACATCCTCACCATCAACCACGATACCCTCCAAGAGCTCCTGGACTCCATATGATCACCATCTCTGGGCCTACATAGGGTCAGCAGCATCATGGCATCTCCACATGCCTCACCAACCAACCAACCAACAGGCACCACTTCCTACCACAGCCATACCCCTGGACTCTGAGGACCTACAGGTCAGCTTCCAACGGCTTGAAATAGGAGTCCAGCAGGAGTTGGCAAATTAGGTGCAGGTGGGGTTGGATACCCTGGCAGGACAGTAGAGGGGGCTGTGGGTGCCTCAGTCCCATTAGGGACACCTTTGTTGTCATCAGAGGAAACTACTCTCCACTCCATCGCCTCCAGTAGTCCTTGGTTGACATCTCCGGTGTCATGAGCGAGCGGCACCAACAACTGCCCTGCCAAAGTTGCACCAGCGAGGTGGTCAATGAGCTGCAGGACATAAGAAACATCTCAGAGACCATGGAGCGGAGGCCGGGACTCTCACATGGCTGCTATGGCTGCCTACCACTGCGACATTGCCGCTGTGTAGCAAACCCAACAGGTCTTCCTCGCTGCTGTGCTGCCTCATGTGCTGGCACAGATGAATGCTGCTGCTGCTGTCACGGTATTCATATCTTCCACCCCTGATATTTCTGTGTCTTGCTTGCCTGCGCCCTCATGGGAGACACCCAACACATCAGAGGAGGAAGATGTGCACGCTACATCTTTCCAGAGGAACATCCTGCGGCAGCATTCATCTATGTCACATGTCCAGTTTCTGCTTAGCCCTGGGCTCACCAACTTGCTAGGAAACATCATCTGTCACTGTTGTCATCATGACTTTGCCCTGTTCACCTTGGACATTTATGGACTGCCAATGTGCCCCATCATCCCCAATGACACTGCCACTATCCTCCTGACTGAAAATGTCCAATTTCTCAACATGTTCCATGACATGTTCTCCACAAGGACTCTGTCTGGAAATCCAGTGGCTTGAAACATCATTTGGGGTAGCTATCATGTGAACTCTTCATGTTTGACCCAATTTGATTTGCACTCATAAATAAATGCCCATTTAATTGCCAGATGTGTGGTGTCAGTCACTATGAAACGGGACACATGTCAAAAATGTCTAATCTGTGTAGCCACTACATCAAATAAAGAGTATATTTGAAACTTTGGTGTCTGCGGACTCTGGGATCTCGATAGGCAGTGACAATACAGAACTTGTGAGAAGTACATAATGTCAGATATACATTGAGTGGTAAATTAAGTTGGCCAGAACAATGTTTAACTGGTAACGTGCCCTCAAATTGTATGGAAAAAACGGTCTATTCACGAATATCATGTCCAAACATGGCAGCCAGTGAAAACACCTCATTGGGTGACCAAGGAAAACCTGGTGTTACTATGGCGAAATGAGGAGAAATGCTTTATTTCTCTTCGTTTTTGCTGTTTCTACTTTTGCTGTACACCATTTGTGATTACTTATGCGCATGAAGGGACACCTTACTGCACATAAACAATAATTTCCTCAAAAGAGGCACCCTTGCACTATGGTGCAAGGGTGCCTGCATTGGCACTAGGTAGCTTAATTTAGCACCAGCACAAGGGAAAATGCAGGGGTGCACCACATCTTTGTAAATACGGTGCATACCTGTATTTTTTTAATGGGGGACCGTGGTGTTAGCATTTTGTGCGTTACGCCATGCTCCGCCATTCCCTTATAAATATGCCCCAGAATATTCTTTTACAGGACATCGTATTTAACACATTTTCCCCATGCATTGCCAAAAGGCACATATTGAATTCTGCATTGTATGCATGTCTGATCATGTCATTCAATAGGCTATATGACTGTACCCTGTCCCAAGATAATGAAGCCACTCACACATGTTGCACAATCAGTCAAGCTGAAAAAACAGATTAATAGTAGGAAAATCCTAGATCAATACATCTGTGATCCACATTAACAAACTTGATACTACAATTTAGAAAAAGGTAAAGGTTTATTTTGATAAGATAACAAACTAAATATAAGCCTGACTACCCTATTCTAAAGTCATGACCTAACTATTCTACACTACCTTAATGCTAATTATCCTTAACACTACCCTAAAAAACAATAACTTAGCATACACATTTCACAATATATATAAAACTTCAATCCCCCACCCCCTTTAAGACAGGACAAAAACAACTATACCTAAACATACATTACCTACACATCCTAAATAACCCTGGGCCGTGAACTCCGCTCTGCTTGCAGCAAGATTTCCCCCCGTTCACGATCGTCAACATCAAGTTGGCGAGTGCGAGCATGGAAAATCAACGTCCCGGCAAGATTTCTCAACATGGGTGGTCAGGTTTCTCATTGCGAGGTTTCTCATTGCGAGTGGACGCATATGCTCGCGACCACTCGCATTGAGAAACTGCCCGTTCACATTAAGAAAGCTGCTGATATAGTAAAATTCTACTCGAGAGGTAGAAAAGGAAAACTTGCGCTGTGCATGGTGCCGTTCGCAATGATTACACAGTGCGGTCAAGCATACGGCACTATGCAATCACCTCGAATAGCATTTTTCTTCGTACTCCGCCGCTGGCGGAGCTCTGCGTAGTGCAGCAGAGTTGTTTGTGCACCTCGCAGTGTTCCATATAGAGCAACTCTGCAAACTCCGCCCAGGGTTAATCCTAAAGAAATATATATTTTTGGGGGTTTTCTTTTTTTTTTCTTTTTACTTCCTTAATAATTTCAAAAACATCAACCCCCCACCCAAATGAAAAGGAACTCAACTCATATCACTATAAACAATGTAGCCTACATTAAAAACATTATCTAAACATAACACCGCTAAACCTACACTAACTATAATATTACCCTACATTAAAAAAAGTATCACCTATAAATTTGTAAAAACAGGATTCAGGATGACTTTTAAAGGGGTCAATCACGGGAAACTTTCATATTGGGAGGCCCAGGGCTCCCTTTATGTCCTGTGTATGTCCGAGCATCTGCTCCATCTGCCTCTCCAATATTGCCACCCTTAAGTTCAGTTCAGGGAGTAGCCTCCTAAACTCCCTACTGAGAACAGATGGCTGTGCTGGTGAGGCAAGTGCAGCAGGTGGGGCAGCTGCGGCTGTTGGGGCAGGTGCAGCAGGTTGGGCAGTTACGGCTGGTGGGGCAGGTGTAGCAGGTGGGGAGGTTGTGGCTGCTGCGGATGGTGGGGCAGGTAGAGCAGACTAGGCAGCTGCGGCTGGTGCAGCAGGTGTGACAGGGTGTTGGGCACCAGAGGTTCTGGGCATAGGATCCTTCTCAGCGTGCTGACTTGCAGTAGCTGACTCAGTTTTACTTGCTGTGCCAGATCTTGGAGCACCTTGGGGTAAAATTTTCCATCTCCCTTGCAGCCTTTTTCCCCTCATATCTGTGCTGCATTTCGTGTACCCCCGGGCACCATCCGGACATGGCGATAATTGTCCCTCCGGATTTTGAAGGTTTTGGCTGCCTGAGGTGACATGTTGTCTGTAAGAAAATAAATACATGACAATATGTAAGAAACAGGACAAACAACAATGGGTAAATCGTTTTTTTCAAAACTCAAGTTTACAACAACAGGAAGGCAACAGTCTGTAACAACTTTTCAGTTTGAAGCTTTGTGGGGCCACTCACATATGTGGTCCATGTCAACTCAATACATACAAATCTGACCTTAGGGTAATGAACAGGATAGTACATAGCAATGACAGAGCTCTACAGCATCAGTAGATGGTCTCCTAAGTGAAATACTAACATTAACATATACTCAGACTGAGTCCACCAGGGCAACGTACATAAGGAGACTGATTTACAGGCCCATTGTGGCCCATGGGCATAACATTTACCCATACTCATAGGACACACTGGGTGGTATAGGGGCATGCAACTAAGCACCAAAGTGTTTCAAATGAACAAAGGTCACTCATTTACCAACTGCAATGCACTACATAGTCTGATTTGTCTTTACAGCTACATATCCATGGATCGTTCTGTATTAATCTACCAGAAGTATGTGAATACTTCTATGTCACAAGGCAGCTTGCCATACCACATTGCAAAACAAACTGAGTACATGAAAAGTAAGACAGGATACAATGATGGAAAGGGTAGTTGGACACATTACATTGTCCAACAATAGTAATCTCAATTCCAGCCTGTTATAGGTCTGGGGTGGACCAGTAATCCAACTTTGAGATATATACAAAAGGTCCTAACATGTGAATGAGACATGCTCATTGTATGAATCACTGTCACTGACAAGTGTAGCTGTAATGCTCATATCCTTAGTGACCGCCATATCATGCCAGTGTGTACATGGCACTCCAGTTCGGTCATAGACATCACTAACTTCCCTTTTTCATATCGTTGCCTGCATCAACACTGTGAAACACAGATGCAGGGTAGATGTCAGATAGACCTGTCGCACATATGGACAAGGTGATAGTGCTACAGAAACATAACAAGGTTACAATACTGCTGGAGTCACATTGGCCTACACCACATGTAGTAAATAATCTCCAGCCATCTACTGTGGACAAATGATGCCATGTACACATGCTACGCTACCAAGTAGGCATATTTGCCTAGAGGTTGGAAATGGATGTTGCAGTTGACTTCACAACACTGCACCCATTTTAGGTACATGGTGCCATAATTAGACACAGAATCAAGATCTCTAGCTGCACCATCAGGCTACAGCATAATGTTTCATGTTGAAGGATGGGCCCAGTGGGTGACCTACTACTGAATATCTGTGTGCAAACATGTACAGGAGCATCCTTTCTGCAGAATGGTGGATCCCAGTGTCATGGCAAAATTGATGATGATATACTCCAGCATTCAGAAAATGCATTGAAGAAAGAAATATGCAATAGTATGGGGCACCCCTGCATTTTCCCAAGCACGGGTGCCATATTTAATTGCTTAGTGCCAACGAGACACCATTCCACCATGGTGTAAGGGTGCCTGTGTGGGTGCTATGCAGCTAAGTATGGCACAGGTGCAGGGGAAAACGCAGAGGTGCCCTGTAAAATAGTACAGCTTAACGCTACAATATCTTCTTGTGAATATCCCTCATTGTGATGTCACGTGGCCCATTGGGACATTGTCATTTTCACTAAGTTAACATGAGCCCGTTGCAGCTTGCCTGCTACTTTGAGCATGTTACTACACGTTTTTATTTTTGCAATATTTTCTATGGCTTCTTTCTCATGAGAACCCATCGCTGTGTTCACTCTCTGCATGTTCCTGGGATTTTGACTGAACATCACGTGCAAGGTCAAAGAAAAATGCCCCTTGTTATTTTGTTCTGGCCAGGCCTTAGCCTTAGACAAAACATACAGATGCAGCTGTTTTTTTAAAAAAAACATGCTTTGGCATTTAGTGGGATTCACAAATAGGTAACACACACTTGGAGAGGGACCTTTCCAGGAAGAAGAGACAAGACAGCACCTATCATGCAGATCTGCCATCCATGAACTAAGATATGAGGTCTGCTGACAAAGCCCACAGAGCTTCTATTATGTAATAATACTTTGTCTTAGCTAGAGGAGGGAGGTTAGGCACTATAGTCTCTTCTCTATTGCCTTTTTATGATGACCTCTCCCTTCATGATATATGGACTAGCTGCTATGCTGACTGTATTTTTACTTTGCATTTTCCTGCTTGTTGTGGCATGTATACTGCATGTTAGGGCACGTTAGTTAAAACAAATATTTTAAACTGTGTCTTGTCTCTGTCAAATCTTATTGTAGATATTGTAGACAAGTACAAGGGTGCAAGCGAAAGGTTGTGTTTTGTTACTGCGATTCCTGAGAGATCTGGGAGTGTTGTGTTCTAGGGTGTCTAATAATTTTTTCTGTGTGTGTGAGTAAGAGAGCAAGTGAGACACTATAGCTCTTCGGTACCGGGCTTGTGGGTACTAGACTTAGTTCCTATACATCAAGGTCCCATATTCCCGTGCATATTTCTGTGCAGAATCCCTGCAACCTTTGGTCTGGTATTTATTTATGAGACCCCTGAGTTGTGCTTTTGCTTGTCAACAATTCCCTCTTACTGGTTTCCAGAGACATCCATGTGTGAGTGGTGGGCCTCCAATATTTATGTTTTTATAGGTTTTTCAAGCTTGAAGTTTAAAAGGTTTTGTTTCTCTATCTCAACCTCATTTTTCGCGACAGTTTTTCTGATTTATCCTTTTCCATTTGTATTACGGCAGTGGCAATTGTGGAGCCTAACCGTGCCGCGGTTACGGCATTCTTGACTCAACATGGAGTCCCCAATGTGGGAACGTCCTTTATCTTTGTTGTCGAGGCGGATGCTGTTCACTGTTTGGAGATTTTTTACTCCTGTATTAAATTTCCACCCGTGGATAGGAATGATAATTTGTTTTATGGATATACAGCAGCCACAGTGCCACGGGCGTATCGCCCTTATGCATTACTTGAAGCTCCGTTGACGGCCTGGGAGCATACCATCTGGTTTAATGGCTCCCTTCCTCACCCTGTTTCTGTTTTTCATTTAGGCCCGTTATCAGTCGATGGGGCCACTTGGCCCGTTTTTGCGGTTTTTACACTGCATCCAAATTATCTTAATGTTACACTCGCAGAGGTACGTCAGTTACATACAACACTGATTCATATATACAGAAGTGTCATTAAATTTATGTCAGGTGCGATTTAAATGGCTCTGTCTGGAGCTGCACCCCAGCCACCAAGATATAGTGATGGTCTTGTTATTAGTCCTGTCATGATTAATTCTGTGATTGGCAAACATCCTAAAAAACGTGATGACTGGCCATTTGAGCTTGCACAAAAAATTGAACTCCTTTAAGCTTTCTCTCCACATACGACCCCTGTAGAAAAACACAGGATCCTTACAATGAGTTTGCCTAGTGATTTTATTTCCGCTTTGGTGATTACACCACCTGGGGGACGGTGTTTGCTTCAGTGTATACACTGTTCTTTGGCACCCCCTCCATGAGCGTTCTAACAAGCGTTCCGAAAAAGGGACAAGACGAACACGGGCTGGTCCAGCCCTGGACTTGGGGATGAAGTTAGTGGGAATGTTCCCAACTGTCTCCGATATAATTCTGGCCAACATTAAAGGTGAAGCAGTTGGCTTACAAGTACGTCAACACCTAGCGGAGGCGCCGTACATGGATCAGCAGCAACAGTTGCTGATTATAATTGCAGATGTGTATACATCTTTGGGCCAACCATTTGCTCAGCCACAGTCTAAACCCCATCCTGAAAAGGAGGGTCGTCCAGTCTTTCCTAAAAAGGCTTGGAACAAGAATCAGCGGCAGCAACAACAAAAGCCTGGTTCACGTGCTGGTTCGTGACCACCTGACGCTTCTGAATGTAGATATGACTTGCGTGACCTTTCTAGCATTAAGAGACATTAGAGGCTCCAGGTTTCTGATCCTAGTTCTCCTCTTTCCTTTCAGAAATCATCAGATCCACAATTCGGTGGGGGTGGGCTGCATCAACAATTCGGTGGGGGTGGGCAGTAGAATCACAGACAAGGCGAGTATACGCAAGCAAGACGTGACCCGCAGCACCAGTTTGACCTAAAAGTCAAGCAGAAGGAGCCACCTCAGTATCAACCATAATTATGCTTCAGATGTTGGGAAGCCTGCTCCTTGACCGGAGTTGGGTGGTACACCTCCGCGACAGCACAGCAGAGGTTACCATAGTGGGGCAGACACTCCACCAGTATCTGGAGGCGAAAGCAACCAACACTTTCATTACCGTAGAAACAGCTGATACTCGAGTTGCACCTCCTGATAGGCTTTATAAAGTAAGCCTCCAAATTGAAAGTAATATTAAAGGCCCGATTAAAGCAGTTTTTGGTAACTCTCACTTTCTCGTATGATATTTTGTTAGCGGAAGTTGATTGACCTCCCTCTTTTGTCCTAGCTTCCTCTAGAGGGGAAGATGTTATTCTACCCAGTTTTCCACAATATGTTCCTGAAGACGATAAAATGACCTACACCTCCAAGTGGGCTTTATCCTTAGCCCTGGCATTAAATCGCAGTCGGGAAGAATGGGACGAGGATTACCAGGTTCATGTCATTCCTTTGCGCTCTACACCTCAGCCCCAACCACAGTATCCCATAAAGCGAGAAACTAAAGCTTTCGTAAGTAACATTTTGTCTCAATTGAAATACCAGGGTGTGATCGAACCCTGTGTTTCATCGGTAAATAATCCTCTTTATCCAAAATTAAAACCGGAGGCTTCATATCATATAGTTTTAGATAATAGACATTTGAACAGTCATGGTCTTAGCTTTGCGGTTCAGGACACACATAGCTCTGTGTTAGTTAATAACATTGTTTCAAAAAAGTACAAAACAACTTTGGATATTTCCAATGGATTTTTCAGTCACTCTTTGGCTGCTGAGAGCCGTGATTTGACCGCATTTAGTGCACTGGGCAATCAGTGCAGATATGCGAGATTGCCTATGGATATAGGAACAGCCCTGGTGTGTTTACGGCACGCATGGTGTCCCTTTTACATGAGAATGATCCCAATGCCTTCTCGTACGTCGAAGACATATACTTGATGGAAGATAAATTACAGGCGCAGTCTTGCGTGTGGACCGCATTAGCACACATTTTGCAAACCTTGGATTCAAATTCACTTTTGATAAGCCTCACATCGCTTTCTTGGTGATTCTTTTTCATGGTTACAAACTCAGCAATGAAGGTCGGGGACTGCCCCCCCACTTCCTGGAGAACTATGCTCAATTGCAACCTCCATCTACACTTAACAAATTGCAATTTTTGTAAAAATTTTGGGAGGACATACGCTGGATATAATGGACTTGTTCTTTGACATTGGCTGATGTCAACTTTATCTTTTATCCTCCTTCGCAAACACAGGAGTTTTTAAAATATGTACATTTTCATCCTCCGCCTTTGTCATTACTCCCACTTAATCAGTACAAATGCATTATTTATACTGATGGGTCTAAGCCCGCCATTGGTTCTAAACCTGTTTATTATGCAGCCTGCGTAATAGTGGAAGGTAAAATTGTTAATGGGGTTTTTATATCCTCCTTAGTGCACACACAATCTCTTGGAGATTTCACAGCTCAATTGGCGGAGCTACGATCTTCAGTTTTGGCTATTGAATTTGCTGCTCCTGAAGTCCCCACCCTTAAAGTGTGCGATTCATTTTACTGTGTACAATCCTTCAATGACAACTTGTTTTTCTGGACACAAGATGATTTCCGTGATTCTAAAGGTAGCGCAATAAAGCATAAAACGCATTGGGTTCGAGTGGCCGCTCTTAAGGTTTTCCTTCACGTTACACATGCCACTTGTTGTCTGATCAAGTTCCATTTGCAGCTATTCTGTCTGTTGGGGATTGGCTGATTCCCAATGAGAACCACAGACTTTCGTTGATCATTGCAGCTCATGACTGCATGGCTTCTGCCCATGCCAGAGTAACTGCAACAGTTTCGCTTTTACTAGTAAACAACCGCAAAGGTGCACCACAAAGTTCTTCAAATAACAATATTGTTAATAAGTCACGGAAAGGTGATGTTTTTCTTGTTTTTCAAAATTCTTTATTTTCCAACATTAGCACCATACAGCCGACGCGTTTCGTCCCTATGGGACTTCTTCAGGGCTGTTAATACAAACATATTTACAGTGAGATTTTATTAAAAGCGAGGATTACACACAATAATTTACATAACATACACATACTCTATAATTGACCGAGACTAGTGTACTGCACAGACATCATTAAAAAAGTAGGCCTACATCTAAGAACCAACCTATACAAACATGGACAACAGTAGGCCTAAATTCACATTTAGTAAAAACATTGCTGAACAGACGGCTGGAGTCTGACAACAGGTGAAGGGGTTTCATAAGTCACCTGATATGCATTTATCTGATGTCTCCAACATTAAAGTCAATATTTTAAGATATTGATATAAAGCATTTCAGCTGGACGAATTGGGGAAAAATGGAAACAGCGAATAGAAAACAATTTGAGGCTCATGTGGGAGTGCTTACATTTAAATTCTGAGACTATCTCAGGAGTATTGGATACATTATATTAGAAAAAGAAGGGGGAAAGAAAAATAGGAAAGCTAGAGCTTAAGGATTAGTGCAAGACAAACCAAAGAAGACAAATTCGCTTTTACTGTAACGTTTCTGTTGGCGTGGTTTATATCAACAGACATGTAAATATGTTCATTCTTGTGACATTTGTCAACAGATTAAGCCTTCTTGTTGTACGTCCACCCCACACTCAACTTTACATGTGTAATCAGCCATTTGGCTGCATTAATATTGATCACTGCGGGTCCTTTGACGTCTGATACTGCTTTTAAACACATCTTGGTTGCAGTGGATTCGTACACTAGATTCCTTTGGGTTTGGCTGCAACGCAGTACTGATGCTCGAACTGTTATATAAGATTAGCGTGTCTTTGTTGGGACATTTGTCTGTGGCACCTTCCATTCTGACCTAGGTCCTGCATTTGCCTCTATGGCTCACTGGGATGCGATGAAGTCTCTGGGGGTGCAGGTGCAATTCTCGTCTCCATATAGGCCTGAGGGCAATTCTGTTGTGTAGCGGATAAACCATGATTTAAAGCAATCTTAAATGGCTAGGGTATTAGGTACTGGCCGGGGCTGGCTGACTCATCTTTGCGGACTTCAAAGTGCACTTAATAATGTCCCTAGAAGATCCCTGGGTGGGCGTACCTCATACAAAATGCTCTTTGGCATTAAACTTTTTGTGCCAGACATTGATGATCTAGACGTTGTGGCCTGCTGTGACCTTTGACATAGATAAGCAATGTGCTATGTTACAGGAACTAAAAAAAAAGCTTTTGATTCGCAAGCGAAAGCCAATTTGCCCTCTTCCATGGATGCAGCGGTGCTGATTCCTGGTTCTGGCTGACTTCCTAAAGTTGGAGATCTGGACTGAGAAAAGATGGAGAACGAAAAAGAATTTGGTCCATTCTACTGTGCACCAGTCAGAGTCCTTGGTTTAAAAGGCACCCGTACTGTGAATCTACCTCCGCTACCTGGAAGAAAAGAAAATTGTTACATTTACATCGAACATGTCAAGCTACACCATATGGCCGATAATAAACAGTATGCCTCCGAGCATTCCACGCCGGAATCTCTCACTGAATCCAATGGCTTCTGTTCCTTTGAATAATCCCCAACAAATGGTAAGGAAGATGGAAACTTCAATTAATGTATTGCCTGTTTTACCTTCTACATCCACAACTGCGGATATTGAGTATGCTTCTCTTCCCCTTGAGGTTATAATTGACATTCCTGAAAGTACAGTCCATTAATATGCTACTGAATAACAACCACCGCTGTTTCAGCTGGGGTCCAGTGGATACTACATGGACCACACTCATTTTTCATCTGAATCATCTTCGTCATCATCATCATCTGTCGCAGAACCCCTTACACGTACCAGAATCTTCATCTCCTGGTTCAAAAAGACTTACATAGTCCCTCCATGGACATACGTCTAATTGGTGCTGACAGTGGTGTTCCTTCTTTTCCAGTGGATTGGGTTTGTGACTGTGTTTTCCTCTTGATTAATGGCCATTACTTACCTGAACTCTCTGCTCTGAACTTTGTTGATGGTATTCCTCCCATAAAATGAAAGGAGATCAAGCCCCAGTTAATATTTCAGCATTCCCAGTTGTTGATGGTATTGTTTGGGATAAATTATCATACAATATCCATGGCCCAACGGAACTGTTGAACATTCCATATGTTTTCTGTGTTTCATTAGGAGCTGTGGTTTTGCCTGATATACACCCTGATGACTGCGATATTCATACTGTTCATTCATTGTTCTCTGACTTGAAATATTATACTGCTTTTGACACAGAAGATCTGTATTTAAATTCTGCATACTGTGCCGATTTGTTCTGCTATCAACATTATCACCATCATTTTCAACACAAGACCAGACTCTGAGACCATTTTTTAATTTTACCCAATGAGAGCATTGTCCAACACTTTTGCAGGAGAGTTAAGGCACCCAACAGAGTAAATGTATGTATTTTTCTGGTTACAATCTTTCTGACTCTCAGTCCTATTTTTATAAACTAACAATACCCTCCTGCACTAAATTTATGGTGAACCATAACAAAATTAGTTTATTCCTCGTCCTTCATATTCGATTTGTCCATGAAGAGTTATGAATATTGGAAGGACACCATTGATTTGAAATCCATTTGGGGTACCAGAAATTGGCATGTGCAGGGCACAGAATCATTGCATCTTGCTTATCTGATATCGTCTCAGCTCATATTTTTAAATGCAACAGTACAACAGACTATTTGTTTTAGTTTAGCCACGGCCAACAATTTGAATTCTCCTTCTATTCAATTGTAGGCCCCGTATGACACATGGCAAACTCATACCAGCTATACAATTGAAGACTTAGCTGTCATGTTTCAGGATGTCACACTTAACTCTACCACTATTCACTCCTTGGGATGGTTACTGTGGCCAACAAGCTCCAATGCAAGTCAATTATGCTTTCTGAATACTACATAAGGGTTTACACAAAGTAGACCTGATCTGCATTTCCTACATTCCCATAAAGTTGCCACATACTCAGTGGGTAAATTATATCAGCAATGGTTAGAACATTCTACACTGTCATCTGTGAAACAACACCTTTCTTTCGTCAGGTGACATTGATCTGGATGATTTTCTTTCAGGTCCAAAGATCCCTTAAACAAAACGTTTTGTTTATGCAGCCTATAATTAATTTTGGAAGCTATTGCAGAAATTGACAAAGCTAATTTAGAAAAAATTCTTGCAGTTGTCGATAACAACATTAATACACTGTCTTCTCATATATATATATACTTTGGATAATTTTGTATTATCAGTCATTGACATTGTTCAACATGAAATGTCTATTTTGTATCCAAATCAGTTATGTTCTGTGATGCAATTTGCATGGACCTTACAAACGCTCAAAAGTGGACAAGTACAGGGGGATTATATGAATGTTTCTGCACAATTTTTTCCATTTAATTTGACTCTTAAACAGAAATTAATGTCAATGAAGGATGCAACTTATACATTGTTATATAGTAAACCATTGGAACAGTTACCCCTTTCTGTGGCAGAGACTGATTCAGGTGTATGTTTAATACATGGGGTTATTTCACTGCCTATCCCACTATTTTAGTTTAGTACCTGTATGAAACATTATCCAGTTGGTAGATATGAGCCACTGGGCAGTAATTATATTCATGATTTATGTTCATTACCTTTCACCTTTAGATGTCAACGCGCAGAAAATTATGTTTTCCTTAGAGGGATGATTGTGATTCGACAGTAGGACATTCCCTAGTCTGTAAACAAGTTAAACTCTACGGCGCCTGTAATGTTTCGGCCTCTAATCTGGCTTGTTTTTTTTAAAGTTACCCCTGTCCCAGCTATTATTCATGTGCTAACTTTGCTTTCTAATGGAGGTTATCATATTTTGAATAACCCTGACTGCTGTGGATTGTAGGCGGACATCCCATATCTAGTAACAGTTTCCCAACGAGTTACATGTTGCAGTAATGTCCTGATTCCACACCCGCATGGGATTGTAGATAGTTCTCTTTGGTCTTCCATTCCAACTTTGAAAACAGATTTCAATAAGCTAAGCAGACTCAAAGTGCTATTGTTTCAACAAGATGCGGCTCTCACATTAGCTCGAGAGACCTTCAAATTGTAGGTGGTCAAAACCGCAACTGAGATTCACTCACTACTACATACGAATCTCCCACTCTATTTTGAAGAATTAATACACTAAATATTTAATTCATTGCCCATTTTTTTTAAACTCGTGAGATCCAGCCTTGTTTCCTCCTTTCAAACCATTTTTGGAGTAATGCCGGCCTTTATCCATTTATTTTTTCCAGCGCCTTTGGAGGGTTGCCCCTGGTGCTCCTGTTGATTTGCTGTGTGCTTAATGGCCTATTATTGCTTAGCAATGTCTGCTCAATCTGTGGAGCTGCCAAACCCAGGCCAGTTGCACCTGAACCGTGATCGAATGCATTAGCTTTTTGGTTCGATGCCAGTGAAGTCCTTTGCAATGGGCTATTGGCTGACCTTACGTTATATATAACAACATGAAGAGGCAGTTCCCAATAATATACAGGACCGAAAAGTTCCAATAGTAACGATTGCCCACAGAGCAGCTGGTTGTGTTTAGATTATTTTATTATCATTTGTATATAAAAATTCATAGAGCAAACTTCATACTTCAATGAATGAGACAGCACGTATAATTCAAATAGCGTCAACCCAGAAACACAAGGAACAGTAAAAAAAGCACATGCACCATTAACTCATTCTACCAATCACAAACTCACTTACACACCGATACATCCATATAGATTCAAACTACTAAAAAACTCTCAACAGCCAGACAGAAAGAAGCGACAACGCGCGTTTCGGAACAGTGCCACAGTGGGGTATTCCTTCATCAGGGCGCCAGTCATTCAGGTACATAGGAACACAACAGTCTTCCAGATGTCCGGGTAGATAAATTTCGATCATCTTCATATGTTCTGGGCAAACAACAGCATATCTGTGGGCAAGACAAAAGTAACAAAGTAATAGCAAAATGAAATACAGTACTATAACACACAGAAGGTGTTGGTCAAGACATGGAGTAAAACAAAACAGAATCCAGCCTAAATCCACCCAGTCCACATACATACAGTGAAAAAAGAAGTTAAATTACAGAGGTTCATATAAGAAGATATATTAACATCAAGATAAGACAAAAGACACTTCAGGGGGATCCTTTAGTCATAAGGTCATATCTATTCCTTGAGAATCACAGGATCAACCAGTGCTACAGTATACCAAAAGGCCGCTAGCTCCTGAAAGAAAGAGAAAGATATTAAATATAAACATACCAGGAAGGAGGTTTCCACGAAGCCAAGATCAAAGGAATGGTTAACGGGCAGCCTCATGGTATAAGATCAAAGTAGTTTCAAGGGCGAAAATATCGGGCGAATCTGTGCTGCAGAGCATATAAAGGGAGAGAGAAAAGGGGGCCATATAATGGATATCATAAAATGTCACGTAACACGAGCACCCCTATTTCATGTCTAATATCTGCACGGCAAACCATTGCGCATACAGTCCTAAAATGTCCATAGACTGTATATGCCAAACAAGCAACAGACGCTCACCTGAATGTTCAAAAGAACAAGAATTCGAAGGATGTATTCATTCCCAACGTTTATGGTTCACGTAACGTGAAGTTAAATATTCGAGTGATGTACTCTGAATAAAACAAACGAAGAGTAGACATTCACCTGTAAATGCACCGCACAATATATAAATAACAAAGAGAAAGAGTACAAAAGTCAATTCACGTAGGGGCCTCCATTAACTAAGCAGATACGAAAAAAAATGTGTTGTAAGCCGTGCTCTTCTAAGTACCATCGACTAAACTGCTGCAACTCGATGTAGCAGTGTGGTCCGATATAAACCGGAGGGTACAAAAGGGCACATAGGACCCAGATCTTACAATAAGCAACCATAGAAACAGTTATATGTGGCAGTGTGGTCCGATATAGAACAAAGGGTCCGAAGGGGCAAATAGGGCCCAGATCTTGCAATAAACAAACGTAACAGCAAAAAAGATTGTTACCTCTTTTATATAGGAAGGCGGGCCATACTCAAATATCAGGGTAAAAACTCAGACCGATGCAGTCACCATAGTGCCAATATCGGCCCACTCACCAGCCCGCTCACAGTAACATGCATGCCGCAGAAATAAGCAGACAAGACAACTTTTTTGTTGGAGAAAAGTAGCTGCAGGTTTATTAGCATACACACATGCCAACAAGGTGGGTTATCTTACAGGCGATCCAAAAGGCAAGCCGCCCCTCGCGACCTACCACCTGATGGGCCAATTTGCAACGTGGCCGTAGCCAATCGTTGCCTAGCGGTTATGGGAGGAGATAGCCCCTCCCAATTCCGGTGAACCATTGGTCCACCCTCTTGCTCACGCCCCCCCCTACGAGGGGCGGAGCGTTCAAGCAACCCCCAGTTGTACAGGTTTCCAACCGCCCGTAGGATAGCGGGGCGCCGTCGCACCCCCAGGGTCCACCGCACAGACTTCCTGGGGATAATAGGCCTCAGCATCCTTTGTGCTCCTGAAGAGGGTACTCCCGGGTACCTTTCCGCCTCTGGATCGCCCTGTAACTCTGCCACAGCCCTGGGTGTGGCGACCGTCGCAGCCAGGGACCCCCACCAAGGCCGGCATTCCTCCTACTATTTCTAGCTCGTTATCTCTAGGGTCTCTTCCCCTAACCAGCCTGAATCAGTCAATGTTAAATGAGTGCCAAGCCATCCTCCCAAAGCCCCTTGCGCTAGGCATACGGTCTCCCAGGTCTAAAGACATCCTGTCTCCTCTGCCCTTTGACTATACGCAGCACAGGACTTCCTGCGCATGGGCTCCAGCGCCTCCCTAGTGAGCGCCTTGCCTACAAGATAGCGACAAGGAAGACCACTGAAATTACCTGACCCCCACTGATGGCAGGAACCCCACCGTGGGTAAAAAGTGATCATTCTCTCAGGCGATGGCCAGCGCAAAATTCGTAACAAGAGTCACCTACACTGCTTGCTGACCAGGGACTGGTCACATATGCCAGAACCCTGATAAACGCTAAAGACCCTGATGTACATACCCAGGAGGTGTAGTCTATAAAGCTAGTGAGTCGACAAGGTTCCCAATCTGGTGGACAAGGAGCGTCCGCTGGCACCCGTCTGAACGTGAAATACAGAGACAAGCCCATCAGTCCATAACACCCATGCCTGATCCACAAAAGGCACATAGCGCCCGCTGCCACCCGCAGCGCATGGCGAGGGAAAAGTGGCCCAGAACCCCGAAACGGAATGTCCCACACTATCACCCTCACAGGATCTAGCTACAAATGGGCTACCCCTGATCTGGCAAGGTCTGACGGAGGCCAGCCCCCTGCCCCTAGTTGACTACCTACCCCGGGGAAAGAAACTTGCAGGAAACCCGCAGGGGGGGTCAATGACCGAAAGTATGTCAGAAACAGAGCAGAGAGGTGCCCCTCCAGCCTACTTCCAGCAAAGTGTGCCATACAAAGTTCTCCCCCATTGTTCCCCACAACATAATGCACCCCAACCAAGCAAGACAGTTGGTCGCGTTAGCCAAAACCTGTCAAAAGGGGGGAGGACTTTTGGACTGTCTAGGCTGATCTCACTGAACCCTCTCGTGGTGCATGCCTGTTCCTCTATCAGCCCATATGAGACATATAAATGCGGCTTAGTTGCCCCACATACAGAAGCCACACTTAAAGCTTTCATGCCTAGCCGACCACGAGCTGGCCACCCTATGACGAGGCTCACAGGATCAAATGCTATGTGTGACATTTCCATTAGATCAGTGCACAAAGGGGGCATTGGGATATTTCCCTGTAGGTTGTAACATACAGCTAAGACCTGCCCCTTCTGGGCCCACCAAGGACGTCGAAATACAATGCATCAAGAAACGACGTGCCTCAAAAGGTGCCTGGTGCCCAATACCTTAGTTGGACAACTCACTTTGTGGCCGCAAGCTTCACATCAGCGTATAAGGCCGTTTCGAGTTTTGCTTAGGCAACATCCCTTTAACACTGAGAATAGTATCTCCCCATGTTTGTCACTTGTACAAATCGTCCCCCTTTGCCTGTCCTTCGTTGGACCCTATGAAGCTTAAAACAAGCAGCCTATCCAACTGTGTATACATGTAGGCCGCTAGGGGAACTATAACTTCCTCACTTTTGCTTCCTGGCCTGTGAAACTGCAAAAGGGAACCCTACTTAGGTACCTGAAAAAAACACAAAAGAAATACTGTCAGGTAACAGCCTACCCGTGTACTTCGCCACGGGCCCTCCAAGCGTGTCAACCCTAGTTGTAGAATATAGACTGTTGAATTTTACCTGCCCCCTCGGGACCCTTCAAGTAAAGTAAGCCAACTAGGCACCTCCTTGGCCACAAACACACTAACCTGTGTCCCAGGAAGTGGAGCCAGGTAGAGGCTTGTTGTATCAGTCAGACCCGGCGCGGGGCCAGACTTGAAAGTCACAGTGGGGTCTCCCCGGCAAGAGAACACTGCAACTGAAACCCTACGTAATCCTCGAATAACCCCCAAAAGAACTACTGTCTAGGTAAGACATACCCGTGGTCATAGACAAGGGCACTCCACTGCGTGTGAATACTTAGCAGTAGATTAGACTGTAGAAATTTGCCTGCCAACCTCGGGCCCCCTCAAGTGAGGTCAGCCAAACCAACACCTAACTGGCCAAAACGCACCAACCTGTGACCAGTGAGATGGAGCCAGGTAGAGGCTACGTAGTATCAGCCAGAATCTGCAAACCAATGGGCCTGCGAAAAAGAAACTGGTGATTCTGAGCTACAGCTAGGAAAGGGGTCTCAGTGTGGGCCATATAAGGAGGATACGTGTGGCATCTGCAGGCCCAAGTAATCAATAGGGCTACCCAGCATGCCCAGGCAGTGTGCTGAAGATTACCTGGGAAATCCCTACTAACCCTTGCCTCACTGTAATTACTACAAGAGGAGCACTACTACTACAACCAGCCCAACTTCTGGCTTAGTCCATGCTTCTTATTTCCACAAGTTCCATCCATCGCCCGAGGCAGGAGTAGAGTTGTTTCATGCTACTAAGTCGATACTTAAAATGCGAAGACTGGAATGACCATTGCACAATGGTGAGTGACAACAGGATCACCTCTAGTCTCGAACGAGAAAACATCCTGTTATTGCACAGGGCTACCTGCTCTGGTCAGCATCAACGGTGGACTACCAAAGTAATCCTTCCATGGGGGGGAACCTGCGCGCCCCACAATAGGGCCAGCCATGACTCCTGGGGTGGACCTGGGCGACCCAGGCCCCAGCTTACTGCCCCTTCCCCAGTGTGCCAACCCTTAAAATTGAGATAAATAAGGGGGCCCCCTATGTGGGTCGTGCAGTTCCACAGCGCGGTCCCTGCATGTGAGACAATAAACATCGATTAGCGGCCCTGCCCCCCCTCACATACCACTTATGTTCTCTGCAAACAGTCAGAGGCCAACAATGCCCCCCACGCTACCAAGAACATGCCTGATTGTCTGTTACGAAAACTAGTAGTCCCTATTACATACTAGGAAGGAGTACGGAGGGACCAGCCCTTGCGTGGCGACAGAAGCAGGAGTGTAGTATAGTGTCTAGAAAGTAAGACAACTGGACGTGTGCTAGGTCCGGAGATGACCGCTAGCCTGTATGTGAGATGAAGACTCACAAAAACTAGTCCCCTTACTATTCTGCCAGGCACACCTCTACGTCCCAGTCCTACCGGCTGATCTAAAACATTTCTCCTCCCTAAAAGACACTTCCAAAATCATTCCGTGCCTTCTCCTATGAGAGGGAAAACCCCAAAGTAGGAGAGGAAAGAGACCTTGACGTACACGTGCCACCATAGTCTGCGGAAACATTTGTACATGGGTACGACTGCCTGTCCAGCATTACAGGAATTACCTCTACGTGAACATATAAACTATTGCTACTTCCGGTGTGGCCTAAGAATAAATGCCATGGCATCCAAGTACCTCGCGAGGTACTCCATTTCGTAAGCAGGAGACCTACATTCACTCTATACTATATAATACTCGTTAATATGGGACTCTACTTACGGATATTAAAAAATGTATTGGATACACGTGCGGCATCCACCTGCGCGCAAGCTCTGCATTATTGTCCAACACACTAGGACCCCAGAGTCTATCATCCAAAGACTTTAATGGTGAGACATGCTACAGAATTCTTAATGTGGCGTAACCCTGAGCATGTCCTCAGCTGAGGAAATGTAGTACGGCATAAAGTAAAATCCGGGATAAATAAATCCCAAGTAAAACTCCTTAGCGCTACTGCGGTAAAGAAGCAACGTCCCCCAACGAGGCTAGCTGGCATGACCGTGCGAGTGCAGCTTAATGACTGACCGTGACCTGAGGGATGTCATTCGAGCCGCCTGTAAGCGATGGATTAGCCAGTGCAACCTGCCCCGCCGAGCTGCGGGCAATAAAACAGGCAAACAGCTAACAGCGGCACAATGTGCACGCCCCTGAGGTAAAAGCACTTCAGGCCACCGTGCCTCTGGAAGAGGAAGGAGAACCGGTCTGGCCAGCAGCACAGAGCCCCAGCCTAGTACTCACCGATTACCAAAGCCGAGCCAAACATACAAGCGCTGAATGTAAATACCGAGCCCCTAAAATGGCCGCCCCCGCCTCCCTACACCGCGTTGGTCGGATCATATAACAAGAGGCCCCTGAAAATGGCCGCACCGGGCGCCATTAACATACTGCGCCAGACAATGGAGCCCATAAAAATGGCCGCCCTTGCACGTGCGGCCCACAGTCGGTAAGCGCACACGATGATGGCTGAAAATGTTTTCATAGGACTAATAACTAAAGTTTCCGGCTTGCAGGTTCCCTTGACAGAGCAAAAGCAGCCGAAGGTATATCCCCACTACACCGGCAACAAGCCGGGGCTCTCCTGAAAAGACTGCACCAAGCCATACATACCTGCGCTGAGCATAATATTCCGACTTCTCGGAGAAGGCCCTAGTTAAATTCAAAGTTTACTAACAACAACCTTCGCTCATAATTTCTCGAATCATGCAAAGCAATAGAACAGAACACCACCATGAGGCGCTTTAAAGGCCGCCTTCATAAGTGCCTGCAGCTGTGCCAAGCGCTAAAAACCATCTGCTCCAGTTAAGTGTTGCTAAAACTACCGGCGAGGCAAAAGCAACTCCAATAAATGTGTGTGGACCGAAAGTCCCACTTAAATACGGACAACCCATATGTGGAGACTCCCAACAGCATAACAATATACATGAACACACGCATAAAAGCGAACATTGTGCAAGGTTACACTGGTAGAAGCAGAGGTGTTTGTCGCACTAGTAGCCACCACCTATGTGGAGTGTGAGCAATAATTGCGCCATTGAGTACAATGCGCGCTCGCCTGGAAGGCGACAGCCCTCTGTCCCGTCCGAATATGCCTAACTAAAACCTGATCGAACGACGCAAGAATGCATCGCCACTCCATGTTGAATCCGCCATATGAACACGTGCGTGCCGCAGGTGAAAATTATGCACAAGATCTGTCGACCGAAGACAATCAGCACGCAGCCTGAAGTGAAATGGGAACCCAATTCCCCTCAAGGTAGCAGGGGCCAAACCACGGGTTACCCGGACCTAGCAGCCAAATAACACCAAACCGACGGCTGAAGCGGATAATGTCCGGTAAAAGAAAGCGGCCCAAAGAAAAGTCCGCGCTGAGTAACGCAAAATTCCGGAAGGATACAAGAATCCAGAGCGATCGCGGCAGGCGCAGGACGAAAGCGTAAGCCCGCCTGATCGACGTTGGGCCTCTGACCCTAAAGAAAGAAGGCCACGGGGAAGGGGGTGGGGGAGGCCGAAAATGGCAGACGAGCCTACGCGGCAATGCTGGAAAATGGCCACCGGCCTGGGGCGCAATGACACTACCGCTTAGACCTCCCCCCGCCAGACGACCAGATCGCACCCGCCCGGTGAAAATTAAACCTAGTCCACCTTACTGACACTGAGATATTACACGGCCGACAGGACCGAACCAACATGTGCTGGTAATCTCAATTACTTGGAATCAGCGCGCGCCAAGCCGCCCGTCCCCAGAGAAGCTGCACAATGAAAGCCGGACTTACAAAAGCACCATTGCCCTCTCTATTAACCGAAAGAAGTACTTTCAAATTGAGAATTCTACTTTACGTGCTGGGACGTGCCTTCCCAGTGTGTTCTGCCAGGAAATGCAGTGAATCCTTCTCCCTGTGTTAAGTACTAGTGTGTAACATGTACCCGTCACTAAACTCTATAAACACACTGTTTTCTAACTTCTTACAATAAGTTGTTTACACTACCTGACAAGTGCCACCAGTGCATACGAACGTAAGTACTTGTGATAGAGTGTCCTCCATATAATGCGGTATAGTACCTATAAGTGTACTTTGTATCTTAGAACCTGCACAACATACACTTATTGCTCCAGAATGCACCGAGTGCTACCTCTTAAATATGTTCGTACACGAATAATACTGTTGCCTAACGTATTGAAACGTTTGCTATGTGATAAGTACACATGAAAGATCTCCTGTATCCGTTCTGACCCTTAGAGAAGCGCTCCGACCCTTAATGGTAAAATCCGCGCTAAATAGAATATAAATAAACCCAAAACAAGCACCAGGGTAGGATCCAACGTACAACTGCTGAGACGAGGCCTGGATAACTGGGCAAGGAGCAATGTGAAAATCACTGGACGTACTGGCGAGGCCAAGTGTCAAGTTGCACCGCATCTGCCTTTCAGAATAATATCGTATCTACAAATGTTTGCACTCATGTGACGGCAACTTCCTTGGACCTATCTCCAAGACTAACTATCCTCTTCCAATATCCAATATAAATGACACTTTTCCCATTAAAACCAGCCTTCGCATCCAGTGCATGTTTCAGAGAACAAGAGGTGATCTAAAGCGAGGCCCGCATAAACCCAGCCCAAGGCATCTAAGTTGAGAAACACAATGTAACCCGCACCATAAAGAGCGCACCAAAACTAGCGCGATACCAGTAGAGCACTAACTGAGAAGCTGGGCATCTTGATGTTACCCACGAGCGCCCTGAGAAAAGAGCCTCCCTGTCTGGCCCCTAGATACAGGCAAAGCACCGCGTAGGTTAACTATTCTATTCCAAGCAAGGGAAGAAATACAGGGAATCCGATACACTAGCAACCACAAAACTCCGGCGTGTAGGGATACCAAGCAGAGGAACAGTGCCACCCCGTGGTGAAAACCCTATTGCACCCAGCGTACTATACATGCCGGGTAGACAGAATTCGTGCTCCCTGGATACTGTCCCTACAACTTTAAAACATCATCCTACGCCTCCGAACGGCCAGACCTCCTATTTACAAGGCACATATCGCAAGCGGTCAAGACCAAGAATAGACTGCGCATAAACTGGTGCTCAGTGAGCGACAAGCCACATCCATCTATTCACAGCGTCCCCGAGGAACAAAGACCAATGGGGCCCCCAGTATACAAAACGGGTCAACACAAGCGACCCCAAATGCCCCTGTACCTAACCGAGGCCATGCACCGAATACCTCCAAGGATGCAGGGCAGGGGCATAGAGCTCGCGGCCCGCCACATGGCCTCTGCACGCCTATTCCCCATCCGATCATAAATTAACCGCATGGAGATAAACACCACACCCATGAAGACAAAAGCCAGGCGGCAGTAACACGACCGCCCAGTCCCCGAACAATGAATGGGAAAGGGCATAAAAACCCTCAGCAGTCCCACGGCTCACTGCAAGAAAAAACAAGCTAATGAGACGGGAACAAACCGAGTGCTCCCGAAACCTAAAATGGCGTGGCCGGGCATAGCCCATCCAGCTATGCCTAATCACTTCCATAGTCCCCTCACCCCACAAGTAAAACACAGAACCATCCCGAGGGGGATGACTCACCACAAATACGAGACACTGTCGCCAGACAAGGCTCACCGTCGCCAGACAAGGCCACAGGCCGAAGAACGGAGTGCACCCCAAACAGCGTCAGGGTGAGGGGACAGCGGACAAAGAGGCCGCTCGGTGGGCGGGGGAGGAATATATACTCTCCCCCGCCCACCCCAGGACGGAAGTGACGCGCGGGACCCTCCGGGGTCTCAAAGAGCTGGGCTGCCCCGTGTGCCATCTTGTGGCACTACGGTGGCCGCCCTCCTATTTGTGTCCCCTGCGGGGACGTGTCGGTCGGCCTGCAGAGTCAGGAAAACAAATAGCCTCAGCACAGTTCTACGAGTTTGGATCGATACAGTTTTATTTTTTGGGTAATATAATCTGCCCCCCTCTTCTTTTCGGTTCCACCCTTGAGGCCTGCCCGATTGTATGCATCATACTTTAATACCTTGGCAATGGGTAATCATCTCCCAATATGGCGGCCGACTTCCGCCTTCAGCCGCTGGTGCTCTGAGCAGTTTAGTGTTGTGCACACTGTGTTGATTGAACTCACACAGGTGCCACATATTGCATGATTCCCTGAGGGTATTTATATCTTCCAGATTTCACACAGATTTACCTTTTCCGTTTGGTGTAGAAGACAGACCGTTTGGCGTGGATCCTGATATTTTCGCTAACTTCTCGTTAGGTAAGCCCTAATCTACGCTGTCGACCTTTCACTCTTTTTCAATACCTGCCCTGGTCGTTCTCTAAGCTGTGTTTCTGTTTGCTTTCCAAATGCGTAGAACTGTGCTGAGGCTATTTGTTTTCCTGACTCTGGTGACTGCATCGGTCTGAGTTTTTAGCCCGATATTTGAGTATGGCCCGCCTTCCTATATAAAAGAGGTAACAATCTTTTTTGCTGTTACATTTGTTTATTGAAAGATCTGGGCCCTATGTGCCCCTTCGGACCCTTTGGTCTATATCGGACCACACTGCCACATAGAACTGTTTCTATGGTTGCTTATTGTAAGATCTGGGTCCTATGTGCCCTTTTGTACCCTCCGGTTCATATCGGACCACACTGCTACATCGAGTTGCAGCAGTTTAGTCGATGGTACTTAGAAGAGCACGGCTTACAACACATGTTTTTCGTATCTGCTTAGTTAATGGAGGCCCCT
The DNA here is from genome assembly GCF_964261635.1 of Lissotriton helveticus. NCBI lineage: Eukaryota > Metazoa > Chordata > Amphibia > Caudata > Salamandridae > Lissotriton > Lissotriton helveticus. The sequence continues at coordinate 658,817,864 of NC_136072.1, forward strand.
ACGTGAATTCACTTTTGTACTCTTTCTCTTTCTTATTTATATATTGTGCGGTGCATTTACAGGTGAATGTCTACTCTTTGTTTGTTTTATTCAGAATACATCACTCGAATATTTAACTTCACGTTATGTGAACCAGAAACGTTGGGAATGAATACATCCTTCGAATTCTTGCTCTTTTGAACATTCAGGTGAGCGTCTGTTGCTTGTTTGGCATATACAGTCTATGGACATTTTAGGACTGTATGCGCAATGGTTTGCCGTGCAGATATTAGACATGAAATAGGGGTGCTCGTGTTACGTGACATTTTATGATATCCATTATATGGCCCCCTTTTCTCTCTCCCTTTATATGCTCTGCAGCACAGATTCGCCCGATATTTTCGCGCTTGAAACTACTTTGATCTTATACCATGAGGCTGCCCGTTAACCATTCCTTTGATCTTGGCTTTGTGGAAACCTCCTTCCTGGTATGTTTATATTTTAATATCTTTCTCTTTCCTTCAGGAGCTAGCGGCCTTTTGGTATACTGTAGCACTGGTTGATCCTGTGATTATCAAGGAATAGATATGACCTTATGACTAAAGGATCCCCCTGAAGTGTCTTTTGTCTTATCTTGATGCTCATATATCTTCTTATATGAAACTCTGTAATTTAACTTCTTTTTTCACTGTATGTATGTGGACTGGGTGGATTTAGGCTGGATTCTGTTTTGTTTTACTCCATGTCTTGATCAACACCTTCTGTGTATTATAGTACTTTATTTCATTTTGCTATTACTTTATTACTTTTGTCTTGCCCACAGATATGCTGTTGTTTGCCCAGAACATATGAATATGATCTAAATGTATCTATCCGGACATCTGGAAGACTGTTGTGTTCCTATGTACCTGAATGACTGGCGCCCTGATGAAGGAGTTCCCCACTGTGGCACTGTTCCGAAACGCGCGTCAGTGCTTCTTTCTGTCTGGCTGTTGAGAGTTTTTTAGTTGTTTTAATCTATATGGATGTATCAGTATGTAAGTGAGTTTGTGATTGGTAGAATGAGTGAATGGTGTATGTGCTTTTTTTACTGTTCCTTGTGTTTCTGGGTTGACGCTATATGAATTATACGTGCTGTCTCATTCATTGAAGTATGAAGTTTGCTCTATGAATTTTTATATACAAATGATAATAAAATAATCTAAACACAACCAGCTGCTCTGTGGGCAATCGTTACTATTGGAACTTTTTGGTCCTGTATATTATTGGGAACTGCCTCTTCATGTTGTTATATATATTTATTACCCTGGTGGGTTGTTCCCCATTCCCTTATCCTTATTAGGTTCAGGGTCCCTCTTTTGTTTTTTGTATTGACCTTACGTTATGCCTACTTCAGCTGCATACAACCTGTGTTCCACAGCCTCTGATGCCCTTTTAAATGGGCCATGGTTATCTGCCTCTCCAATACCACACACGCTACCCTGGATTATGATCTTTTACTGGGTCCGTTATAGGCCCATGACCAGGAATGTGCCATGCGTAGGTGTTTTGTGAGCATGTGTGCTTGTTCAACCTACTTAACTGGATGGCATACCTTTTTAATATGGAAGGGACTGACAACATTCTGGAATTCATGGCATCGTGCTTTGCCCGCAACATTTCTGTCTCCAAAGACTAACTATGAATGGATGGCTTTTTTGAGTACCCCATAGGCAAAAAAGAAATTTGAAAAATAAAACCTTGTAATAATAAAAACAACAATTTGGCTTCATAATTATCCTAATTGGAATACCACTCAGTCGCTTTGCCTCTGCTTACCTCTGATTTTTGTCTTAGCATATAGCTACCGACCTGGCCAAGTGGAGGGTATCACGTGGCCCATGGGCACATTGTCGTTTTCACTATGTTAGCCTGAGCATGTTAGCTTGCCTGCTGCTTTGCGCACTTTACTAAACGTCTTTATTTTTGCAATATTCACTATGGCTGCTTTCACATGAGAAGCCATTGCTGTGTTCAGTCTCTGCATTTTCCTGGGATTTTGACTGAACATTATGTGCAAGGTCGAACAACAATGCCCCTTGTTATTATGTTCTGGCCAGGCCTTAGCCCTTAGACAAAACAAAGTGATGCAGCTGTTGTTTGACAACGTACTTTTAGTGGGATATACAAATAGGTAACACACACTTGTAGAGGCACCTTTCCAGGGAGAAGAGCGAGACAGCACTTATAATATAAATCTACCGTCTAAGGGCTAAGGTAAGGGTCTGCTGATAAAAGCCCAGAGATCTACTATTATAGAATAATACTTCTTCTTTGCAAGGGGAGGGAGATTAGGCACTATATTCTCTTCTCCATTGTCTTTTTATAATGACATCTCCCTTCAAGAAATATGGAATAACTGCTATGCTGACTGTATTTGTACTATGCAGTTTCCTGCTTGTTATGGCATGTATACTGCATGTTAGGGCACATTAGTTAAAATAAATATTTATAATTGTGTTGTGTCTCTGTCAGATCTTATTGTAGACCGATACCAAAGTGTGAGCGAAAGGGTGTGTCTTGTTACAGCGTTTCGAGAGAGATCTGGGAGTGTTGTGTTCTGGGGTATCTAATTATTTGTTTATTTGAGGGAGTACGAGAGCAAGTGAGACACTATAGCTAGTCGGTCCTGAGTTTGTGGGTACTAAGGTGGTTGGAAGACTCAGTCTCTTTACACCAAGGACCCATATTCCTGTGCATAGTTCTCTATTTATGCAGAATCCCTGCAACAGTGGTTGAGGTAATATCCATGTTATGCACATGCAGTGTGGGATCAACACTCTACAAGACCAGTGATCACAAACACTCATTTCGGAATCAAACATACATGGACTGAGGCACTCACCAGTGGCTTAGAGGTCCTTGAATGCATCAATCCAGCTGTTACACAGGGAAAAGGAGTAATGATCAGTCATCATGTGGCACATGTATCATGTGTCATCACAAATGATCTACAATCAACAGTGTAAACCATGTGTTGGTTCATGTTGCATTTCTGAGGGGTGTGAAATGATTGACTCACACACAAATGTTCAATGCAGGATTGCTTTCAACAAGACAATCCGTGGACAATATGTGCTCCTCGTGTGACTACAATTTGAGAGTGGTAGTCACATTATTCATCACTGAACCTCCTATTGTCAGCTGAGTGTTTGAAGACACCTAAGCTACATCGCTTGTATTTCAAACACTGCAAGGTGCAAGTTATTGCTGTTTTCCATCTCACCAGTACATCAGACTCTGATACATCAGCTCAGGTCAGTTTGACACTTTATTTGGAAGGTTTTCCCTTCTGTAAAAGAACATGCATATAACAATCAACATTTCATCCAGTTAAAAACATAAGTAAATATTACCAAAAACAGGGGATTTAAAAAAAAAGTGCCACATGCCTTAACAAAGGCTTAAAATTCACCTACTTAGAAACATATTTCATTATCAGATTATTATATATCAAATAAAAACATATCTATGCTTAACACTATGTATTATAAAGAGTGAGGAAAAAAATTACATAATAGGAGCAGATTGAGTAAAAAAAGTGCCACCTGCCCTCAGAGCATGTCTTAAAAATTAGCCTACGTGTAAGCATGATTCACTGTCAGACAGTTGGATAATAGGTAAAAACATGGCTCCACGCTGCCTAATATCATGGTTTTTCCTTTTAAAAATTGGAATAAAAATAACCTTGTATATAATTCATAACATTTACAAAACTGTAAAAAATATGTCATAGTTTGGCCTGACTTGGTATTACATGAGCAAGGAATGGCAGCAAGGTTTGATTGATACCCAAAAGGAAAGCATAGTAACTGTTTGACAGTGTCAGCTTGGAACTTAAACAACAGAGAGCGCTCCCATCTCCCACAAGGCTGCTCTGAATAGTCGGGTGATGAAGGCGAGATACTCAAGGACAAATATGTGATTGTCAACGGTTTACCTGCTGTGCTTCTAAGATGACTTTCCAGCACTATATCATAAAAAGGTACGGTTACTTCCTTACTATTAAAAGTAGGACATAAGTCTATCTCTGTAAAAACAGAATAATAATGGCCTTCCTCTAATGAAAGTAATTATATATAAAAGGTTTAGTTCTTTATGACAGATAATACGGGAGGAGGAAAATTGTTCTCTAAGTAGTTGCCTGCAGTACCTGTTTTCTTCTAATTGTAAGGTTTCACAGTTTGCAACCCCCAGATTGCAGAACCGTAGGTGGCAATGGACACACATTGGGATTTATAGATTTGCAACATGGCTTCAATTGCCCCACATCACAGGGTTGAGGAAGGGAGAATAGTGAAGAACTGCCTTTGGGAATAGCATTCTACGGTGTGCGATATTAGGTGACTAAGCTCCAGAGGCAGAGAACATGACTCCTAGATATTGAGTCTTAACACTAGTTAGGGAATTATCACCTACTTGCATACTGGTCAACTGAATGAGAGTGGGCTGCATGCCATGAAATGCAATTTTGTAAAGTGGTTTGAAGAATTACATTGGAGATAAAATTGATGAATGTTGATACCAGGAGGCGTAGTGCATTGGGAGACCAGGCCATGAACACTGCATCATCCGCATACAAGAGGGTGGGTAGTGGTTTCCCTTTAACAGATAGGATGTTGCCGGTTATAATAAGGGGTAAAGCCGGATGGAGATCGTTGATGTATATTATAAAAAGGAGTTGGGCGAACACACATCCTTGTCGGACTCCCCTGTCAATCTCGATGCCCTTAGATCCATTCCCATCATCTAACTCATGACCCTGTGGAGAAATGCAAGAAAATGGACAAGGGGGGCCTCCAGACCCTTAAGCAGCAACATGTGCCATCATTTCGTTCGATTCACACAGTCAGAGGCAACACTTAAATTAATAAAGGATTCACTATGGATTTACTAGTGATATGGCAAAAAATCAGTGAGACTCTCAGATTTTTGCTTCTCATAATAGAGTCTGTAGCCCAGAAATGCTTACTATCCTTCATATAAGCAGCTTGTGCAAGTGTCTCTCATTGGTCTGTTAGAACTTGCTGCCAATGCTTAGCCGTGACAGCCTTATAATGTTTCCTCAAGGCAGCAAGTAGTTCTTGGTTTCTGGGCTTTTTCCCTAATGCTATTCTTAGTTCTTGGTTAGCTACTGTGCAATCGTGGTCAAACCAGCCATGCAGCTTCTTAGGTGGATATATTGCTCTAACAAGGGTATTTGTTATGCCTAGACAGAGATTGTTAAAGGCACCCAAGATGTTGCTTGCACTATCCTTTTCCAGTAGACCTGCCACCACTAGTCTCATGTTCTCTTTTACAATTTTTTCTAAGGTTCAGTTTTAAATTGTCAGTTGAAGGTCTCTGGCCCCTATCTTCCTCTCATAAACCTTCCTTGAGGCCATTAAAAGCACAGCCTCAAGTGGATTATGGTTGCTAAAGATGGATTCAACAGGCTGATAGTATATAAATATAAAATCGATCGTAGAGAGAGACCCTCTACCTTTATAAGTGGGTAGGGTAATAACATCCTTTCCTTCAGTTACCATATCTAATGAGTTGTGAGATTCCACTATTGACTCCAATTCCTGACTTCTTGGGTCCAGCCCCTGCAAATACCCACATGTAGGATATGCATCCAAAGGCAGGGTCTGTGGAGCTTATCCCTATGGTGATGTTATAAATGTAACTCAAAAACAATACTAACAGTGAACAAGAAACACCACCTAGGTAGTCAGATGTGCCCACGAATCCTGGCGATCAAACAGGAACACGCAAGGCAGTAACGGCAAGGGGGTAGAACTAAACACAAGCACAATAGACAAGGAAATACTAAGGAGAAATGCTCAACAGGAAAGGATGGAAATCACAGGGCACATTTGGCAGATAGCAGGGAACAAACTTACAAAGTAACAGCAGTAAGACAGCAGCATAGAAAGACAGCAAACTAGAACTGGAACCAGGGAAATGGGAAGAAAGGCAGGGACTGGAAAGGGATATACAGAAGGGGAGGCTACAAGGGTATACTAGAATAGTGCAGGTTAAGGATTCAAGAAAACAACGTAGCATAGAAGGCAGTGCTGGGGCAGGAACAAGAAGAGAGCTAAAGCTCAGGAGTCAAGGCAGCACTGCAGACAGTGCCGGTTCAAGAACAGGGAATCACCAAAGCTTCAGGAGTCAAGGCAGCACCGCAGGCAATGCCAGTTCAGGAACAGGGAATTACTAAAACTTTAGGAGTCAAGGTAGCACTGTAGGCAGTGCTAGCTCAGGAACAGGGAAATTACTAAAGCTTCTGGAGTCATGGTAGCACTGCAGGCAGTGCTAGTTCAGGAACAGGGAAATTACTAAAGCTTCACGAGTCAAGGTAGCACTGCAGGCAGTGCTAGTTCAAGTAACAGGACATAGCTACAGGAAACAAGGAGTCAAGAGAGCACTGCAAGCAGTTCAAATCAAGAACAAAAAATAGCTGAAGCCCAGGTACAGGAACCAAGAATAACTATATTTCAGGAACTCGGGAAACAAGAGCACTGCAGGCAGTGCTAATTCAGGCACAAGGAATAGATATAGCTCAGGAACTCAGGAAACAAGAGCACTGCAGGCAGTGCTAATTCAGGCACAAGGAATAGATATAGCTCAGGAACTCAGGAAACAAGAGCACTGCAGGCAGTGCTAATTCAGGCACAAGGAATTGCTATAGCTCAGGAATCAAGGAACAAGGATTAACTATAGATCAGGACTCAAGGAATATAAAAAGCTCAGGGAGTACTGGAAACAAGGGTCGGTATCACCGGTACACAGCTACAATGACCAACCCTGGGCTAAAGGGAGCTGGGGCTTAAAAGAGCTCACAGTAATCACATGCATCAGGTGTGAGCAGGCTATTAGCAGCCAACCACTGGTGAGCTGAATTCCTCCACCCATTCTTGGCCTGCAGGGGTGGAGACAAAGCAGTGAGCAGCAAATTCTTCTCCAGGACACTATTATTGTTCGGGTCTGGGACGATATATACTTTTCCGCGCCCATCACCAATTCCCCATTTCACAGTGATCCATGTATCCATCGAGGTTATAATACCACATCTTCGCATGATATGTTCTATCTTCATTGTGTTTAGCCTTGAGAAAGTCTTGGTACGGACTGTGTACCGACGAAACACGTGTTGGCTGTTTCTTCTGATGTTTGTGAATAAATTGAATAACATATACAAAAGGACTTCGGTTTGATCATCTTGTCTCAAGGAGAATATTTCTGATGAAGCGTGCATCTATTATGATCGTTTTGTTTTGTGATTAAAAATTGGTGTGACTAATAGGTCATTCTTGACATTGCTTGTAGGATAGTGCTTAATCGACCCCCTTTTGGTAATTTTGTTTTGGCAGGTCCTCCAGATCTGCTTTAGTCACCCTTGGTAGTGAGTGACGGTGGTCTCCTTAGCACTCCGACTCAATTTACAATATTTTCAATTACAATGTGCCCCTAATAAATATTTTACCAACACGCATGTGAATGTGCGGTTATTCCCTCATAGGGATCACCACTACCAAATTCTTGTTGTCACTAAACTAACACTAGTTAACCAATAATTAACTATACACCAAGTTGAGAGACACCGACAAGACAAGACAAGACAAGACTACAAACACAACAAGTATTTGCAATGCAATAGGTCTCGCATTGACTTAAGTTTGAGCTATTGGCATTGTAAATGACAATGCCTTTTTTTATGATTTGGTTTTTAAAACTTAAATCAAAGGCATTACCGTTTACAATGCCAATCACTTAAACTCACGTAAATGCGAGACCTATTGCATTGCAAATGTTTTTGTTTTTTTTCATTTCGCTAAAATAAATGCACCGCTGTAATGCAATTACCTCGAAATACAATTGTGCACTCAGAGCCAGACCCTTAATCAGGACGGCTCTGTACCTTGTTCTTCTGCAATGAAATTGTTCTGTGTTTGTTACTCTGTCCCCCTCGAGAAAATCTAGGCTTATATTGATGCATACATTCTAAATGAGAACACAAACAGCATCCGCAGCATAAAGTGAGCTAATGTTCTCAAAGAACTTTTTTTGTAAAATTGACACGGCATACTTTTCGAGAAGTTACCTATGTGAATTTTATGGATTCATTGTTTTTTTTTTTACCAGAATTCACTGGGGTAGTTGAAACCAGCAGGCCACTTCGGAGACTGCGGCGCTGCCCAAACGTGACACATTCAGGGTCTGACTGGCACAGAAAGAACTCGACAAGGAACGGAAAAAAGTGACTCCCACACCCCCCCATTGGCGATTCAGATACCTAAAAAAAGCCCACATTTGAAAATCGGGGCATTTTCGCACTTGTATGAATAGAAACCCTGTATAAGTGTTTTGCAGGTTATGGGAGATGTTGGAAATGGGATCCCCGGCTGGCCAGGGCTTTCGCCAAAGTCAGTCAGAGACCACCACACCCAAGTCAGGGCAAGGGAGTTACACGCCAAGATAACCCCTACTCACCCTCTAGGTAACGTGGCGCGAGCAGCAAGGCTAAACTTGGAGGCGATGTAAGTTAAGTATTTGCGCACGCACCCCAGCAACAACAACCAAAGGCCCACCACAAAGGAAACTCCACACAAGGTTATATAAAAATAGCCTTTGTATTACACCAAAACACATTAGATAAAACACACACTTTACAATGTGCCAGAGGCACGGGCAGAAGTTACAAGGGATTATTTACAAGACAGGGCCACCTGGACCACTGTCAGGAATCAGAAGTAGTACTTTCAGAAATAGCACTTAGTACATAGAATATAGCACAAAATAGCACACAACCAGTAATCACTGGTAACCAGGACCTCACTAGCACCACCTGTACTAGGGAGAAAACAACCACCTATGTATCACAATACCTGTAGGGGTGTAAGAACATACACATGATGCAATGCATAACATTCATTCAGAGGTGTAAAGGCACATGACGCATAAACAATACATTCAGAGGTGCATAGAAAGTACAATTGCGCCAAACTCACAGTCACCACCTGTGACAGTCCCTGTGTCCCAATGTCAGGGCCTAAACGTAGCAGTTGCCCACCAAGTGCTGGGCAACTGGTGCAGGGAAAGTTAGGGCAACGTTGGAGCCTCTCTGGGCTCAAGAACCACCACTGTGGCACTGCGGAGCCTCTCTGGGCTCCTGGACACGAACTGGCCCTCCTGAGCCTCTCTCAGGCTCTTCCACAGAATGGGCACTCAAGCCTCTCTGGGGCTCGCAATGCAGAAGGGCTGGAGCCTCTCTGGGCTCCACCACGAGGGAATGGCACCCTCAGAGCCTCTCTGGGCTCAACACAAATAAATGCCCGGGCCCCCCACAGGGCCTAGAACAATGGTGCCCCCTTCGTTGGAGTCCCCCTTCTGGGGACTCGAAAACAAGACAAGGTCCCACGAGCCTCTCAGGACTCTAGTCACCGAAATGCCCCCAGAGCCTCTCGGGCTCACAGAACACAGAACGGGCTCTTCTCAGTGGAGCGGCCCTCCCTCAATGGGGCCGCTCGCAGGACACACGAACCCGCCCTCGCACTCACCGGCTGATCAGCTGGGCCGCGGGCGGGGCTCCTCTCCTCTCGTCCCGGGGCTCCAGGCACGACGCGGCAGGCTCTGTTCCTCGAGAGCTCCCGCTCCTCGGGGCTCTCTGGACACTTCTCCCTGGGCTCTCCCTCACTTTGGGAGCCTGGGGAGGAAACGGGAAGACGCCGGCTTCTCTCTTCACCGGAGCGCTGGGTGGCCTCCCGTCCGCTTCCGGTTGCCTCTCTGTCTTGCCCCCAGCCTGCCTGACTTCCGGGTCGCGGCAGCGGGGCGGGACTTCCGGTCGGCCTCTCCGGGGCCGCGCTGTGATTGGTCGGCTGCCTCACCACTTCCGGGTCGCCGCGGGCAGCGCGGCGGCTCGCTTTTTAGGCAGGCAGGCGGGGGATGAATTTTACCGAGGGGTGGCCTCCCTCGTGGTAAATCACCAAAACGGGCCAAATCAAAGCGGCAATGAGCGGGGTGGCACCCGCGCCGTCAAACCGCCACACAGGGCGATCAGATGCCGGGTGGGCACCGGCTGTGTTCTCAAAGCGCTAGCAGCGCTAGAAACGACGGGCAGGCGCTTTCCAGCGCCACAGGATGAAAAGACAGCGCTCACAGCGCTAGGGCCAGAATAAAGCGCTTCCAAGCGCTATGCAGGGATTTCAGCGCTCCCCAGCGCTGAAGGGCAGAGAGCAGCGCTCTCAGGCTGTAGGCAAGGAGTCCTCAGTGCTCCCCAGCACTGGAGGACAGGACAAGGCTCCAGCAGGGGCTGGAGGCAGGCAGGGGGCAAGGCTGGGCCAGAGCCAGCACACTGGGTCTCCAGGCAGGGAGACACCCCAAGTGGCGGTCCTCCTGGCCCCAGCAGCAGCAACAGCCCCCTCTGGCAGGATCCAAAAGCAGAACAACCTCTGTGGGGACACAGCCCCATTTTTATACAGTGCATTCCTTTGTTCAAGGGTGCAGAGTGGGGGCGGAACCAGTCGCAGCTGGTTCTTGAGTACTCTGTTTACCTCAACCACCCTCTCTATTCACTGGCAGGGCTTGGGTCATTAGACACACCACAGGGGGGCGGAGCCAGCATTGTGTGGGGAAAACCCAGCCCATCCAGGACACAGGTACACTCCTCCCACACATTACTCATGCAGATCTCCCACTCACCACCGGGCAGACCCATCCAGACTTCCTGGAGCCTGGCATGCCAGCCAGCTCCAGCCAATCACACGCCAGCACCCTCACAGCACACGTACAGCCATGTCTAGAAATGACGCTTCCCTACTAGACACATACATGCTGCATACACCATCTCGCAGCATTCACTCTCACGAGTTCACACATACCAGACTCAAGCCTGTACACCCCACGCCTCAGGAACTACCAGGGACACATACATTCCCCATGCATTCCTATGGGCGGGCAGGCCTAGCTCAGCACATGCACTCAGAGTGCGCACGCACTTTCCACTGGGACACAGTGAAAGTGCGCAGAATCCCTAAAATCACTGACACAGGGTCACACATAAGGCAAAAAGTCTCGGGGTGAACCTGCCCTAAGGGCCAAAGTCCAACATAACCCCCTTCCAGCCAAAACGCAGGGGAGACCAATCACCACCGTGATGGACTTCCCTGCTTGGGGCGATAGAACACGGACGCGGGCCCACAACTGCAGGGACACCCTCCTGTTCTACGCCATGGTGAACCCAGGGGATTCCTTCTAAACACTCTGTCTGGACCAACTGGGCTACCCCACTGGTACTCCCAAGTTGTCCGCGGCCAGGACCAGTCCCTGGGCCACCCAGGTGCCACTGGTCCATGCCAATTCGCAGAGCGGGGGGTAGTAACCCCTGGCACATAGGAGCCATTTTCCACTCTTCCTGTCTGCAAGACAGGACTAGACTGCCACTGGTACTCCAGCCTAGGGCCTACAACCTCAGGCGGACCAGGAGTCTCAGGGAAGGCTCTCCTCCCCCTACCTCTTCTCCTAGGGTTCCTCCTCCCTCTGCGAGGGGTACCCCTAGAACGCCATTCCAACCCAGGGCTTATCCACTCAGGTTGCACCGGGGTCAGAGGTGGGCTCTCCCACCCTCTGCACCCCCTTCCAGAGGTCTGCCCTCTCCCACCTGGAGAAGTTCCTCGGGAAGAAGAACCGGTCAGGACACTGGTTACAGTCGTCCTACCCTTCAGGTCAGGCTGATCCTGAACCTGGCCTTCCAACCTCTGGTCTAAAACCTTCGGTGGAACAATTGCCTGGCACTCCAGGACTTCTGGGGACTCACACACAATCCCCCTGAGGTTGACACATGGCCCATGTGTCGTGTGACTGTCTGTCTGGCGCAGATCTCCCGCCCTCTGTCCACCTGACAGTGCGTGACGATCCCCCAGACCAGAAGTGTTGTTACCATGGTCACTACACGGGAACCTAGCCCAACTGGGTAGTCCCTGACCCACTGGTCCTTCCACTGGGGAACTCCCCCATTCACTCCTCACTCTGGACTCCTGTACCCTCCCTATCGGAGCGGTACTGCCAGACTCTAGAACCACAGGAGCTCTGTTTACAGACACTCCAGGTCCTCTACTCACTAGGAGATCCTCCTCAACTGGGTTAACAGGACAGCCTAGGTCCCCAACCTGGTGTTCCCTCAAGAAACCACCCAGGTTCTGAGACAGGGCTTCGGGCCTCTGGGGGCTCTCAGCCACCCACTGACTCCTGCTCCACTGAGCCAGGCAGTCAGCCCCTCCACCCTTCTCACTATACTGGGACCTAGCTGGGCTACACTGAGCCTCTTCCACCACGCTGGGCTGGAAGATCCCTGACCCACTACTTTTGGAGTCACTCACCAATGACTCCACAGAACCTCTGGTCCCTTCCCAGCGGTCTGCTTCCTCTGCCAGCTCACATGGTTCAGACAATCCACACCCTAACAGGTGTTGGCGCAACCCTGGTGAACAACAACTGAGCAACTGCTCTCTGAGAAACATATCGAACAATAGGTCCCAATCACATTTCGTGGGCTCCCGTACCCAATCACACAGGGCTCCACAACAGTCCTCCTCAAAGTCTTCCCAAGACTGATGAGACGGTTTCCTAAGGTTCCTAAACCTCACCCTATTCTCCTCCTCTGGGGAAACAGGAACCATACTCGGGGAACTGGGAATTTCTAGACTGGAATCTAAATAGCTGCCACCACTGGACCCAACCCTCCCTGGGGGATCCAGAAACTCAACACTGCGCGCAGGGGATAGTCTACCCTCCAGAGCTACTTCGCCTCTGGTGGAGGCCCTCTCAGCCTCCTCTATCCTTTCCTGCGCTAAGACCCTCTCGGTCTCTAGCTGTTGCTTCTTAACCTCCAGCTGTTGCTTTCTAATGCCCAGCTGTGCCATAGCCTGGGCATGCTCCAACCTGAGCTTTTCTAAAGCCAGCTGGTGCTCCCTTTCTCTCCTCCTATCTTCCAGCTCCTCTGGGGACAGGAAAAGGGATGAGGCGCTGCCTCCTACTGTTGGAAATGGGATCCCTGGCTGGCCAGGGCTTTCGCCAAAGTCAGTCAGAGACCACCACTCCCAAGTCAGGGCAAGGGAGTTACACGCCAAGATAACCCCTACTCACCCTCTAGGTAACGTGGCGCGAGCAGCAAGGCTAAACTTGGAGGCGATGTAAGTTAAGTATTTGCGCACGCACCCCAGCAACAACACCCAAAGGCCCACCACAAAGGAAACTCCACACAAGGTTATATAAAAATAGCCTTTGTATTACACCAAAACACATTAGATAAAACACACTTTACAATGTGCCAGAGGCACGGGCAGAATTTACAAGGGATTATTTACAAGACAGGGCCACCTGGACCACTGTCAGGAATCAGAAGTAGCACTTTCAGAAATAGCACTTAGTACATAGAATATAGCACATAACACAGTAATCACTGGTAACCAGGACCTCACTAGCACCACCTGTACTAGGGAGGAAACAACCACCTATGTATCACAATACCTGTAGGGGTGTAAGAGGAAAACACATGATGCAATGCATGACATTCATTCAGAGGTGTAAAGGCACATGACGCATAAAAACACATTCAGAGGTGCAGCAAGAGAACACATGATGAATAAACTACCCATTCAGAGGTGTAAGAAAAGGAGACACAATAGCGCAAAATCCACATTAGCCACCACCTGTGGCGGTCCCTGTGTCCCAAGGTCAGGGCCTAAACGTGGCAGTTGCCCACAAAGTGCTGGGCAACTGGTGCAACATCAAAAATGGGCCAACGCTGGAGCCTCGCAGGCTCTGCCCAACTGACTGTCTCTCAAGAGCCTCACTAGGCTCTGAATATCAATTATGCCCCTGAGCCTCTCAGGGCTCAAAACGAAGCAATGCAGCCCCTCTGGGCTCTGAATACATATGGCACCCCTCAGAGCCTCTCCGGGCTCGCAGAACGAAGGAAGGTCGCCTCACCGGGCGGGGGAGCCTCTCCTGGGCTTGGAGCAAGAACTGGCGCCCTGAGCCTCTCTGGGCTCTCAAAGCAAATGGCAGGCTGGAGCCTCTCCGGGCTCGCGAATAAGGCGGGGGCATTTGCTGGAGTCCCCCCTCTGGGGACTCGAAGGAAATTAGGGGCCCAAGAGCCTCTCGGGCTCGGAACAACGGGCGGAGTCCCTCTCGGGGGACTCGGCATTAGATGAGGCCCCACGGGCCTCTGAGCACAAGGAGCCTCGCTCTCGGGGGGGGGCAGGGCGGGCACCGGCAATGTGCCCCGACGCCCCTCCTCCCCGGTAACACACTCACCGGGTCTCCAGACGCGGCGTCTCCCTCTTGGCGGTGGTAGCGCTTTGCGGGGCTCTCTCAGCACATGAGAGCCCCGCCTTCACAATGCGCCCGGCCCGCTTCGCTGTTCCCCGGTCCCCCATCTCGGGACCGGGCCGTCAATGGCTCGCGCTGCTCTTGGTTGGCGGCCCCGGGGCTCCCCTCAGCTCATGGGAGACCCGGGCCGCAGGTAGACTTTTCTTCTCTCCTTCGGGGCAGCGCTGGCCAATCACAGCGCGGCGGCGGGCGGGACTTCCTCCGGCAAACCGGAAGTCCCGCCCCGCATCAGGCACTGCAGTGCCTGACTTCCTGTTTTGCGGCGCTCGGGCCACGGCGGTGAATCTCAGGGACATTTCAGAGGGGTGGCACCCTCGAGATTAAAATAAACAGCGAGGTGGGCACTCGCTCGTTTTAAGTAATAAACAGGGGCAAATAACGCCGGGTGGGCACCGGCTGAGATCAATAGCGCTCCCAAGCGCTAGCAGGACATCAAGCGCTTCCAAGCGCTAAAAGGCAAATAAAGCGCTCCCCCAGCGCTAGGCACACAGAATACCGCTCTCATGCACCAGGGGTCAATGGAAAGCGCTCCCAAGCGCTAGGAAGGAAAATATAGCGCTCCCAGCGCTATGAAGGCACAAAAAGCCACAAAGTCCTTCAGGAGGTGGTCATCAGAAGTCCAGGGGCTGGGCAGGGCTCAGGGAGGCAAGCCATCCCTGAGCCCAAGCAGCAGCACGCCCCTGGCAAGATTCAAGCAGCAAACAAGAACATTTTCATGGGGTCACAGCCCCTCTTTTATACACCTTTTCCCTTTGTCTTTAGGTGCAGGGTGGGGGCAGAACCAGTCGCAGCTGGTTCTGGAGCACTCTTGATGGCCCAACCACCCATTCTATTCACTGGCAGGGCTTGGGTCATCAGTCACACCACAGGGGGGCAGAGCCAGCATTGTGTGGGGAAAACCCAGCCCATCCAGGACACAGGTACACTCCTCCCACACATCACTCATGCTAATCTCCCACTCACCACCGGGGCAGACCCACACAGACTTCCTGGAGCCTGGCATCCCAGCCAGCTCCAGCCAATCACACGCCAGCACCCTCACAGCACACGTACAGCCATGTCTAGAAATGGCGCTTCCTTACTAGACACATACATGCGGCATACACCATCTCGCAGCATTCACTCCCCCGAGTTCACACATACCAAACTTGACCATGCACACCTCACGCACCAGGAACTACCAGGGACACAGACATTCCCCATGCATTCCTATGGGAGGGCAGGCCAATCTCACACACGCACTCAGGGAGAGCACGCACTTTACACTGCGCCACAGTGTCAAAGTGCGCAAAGGACAGAAATCACTATAATTTAAGGTTGAAAAGTTCAGGGGTAAACCTGCCACAAGGCCCAAGTCCAACACAACCCCCTTCCAGCCAAAACGCAGGAGAGACCAATCACCACCGTGATGGACTTCCCTGCTTGGGGCGATAGAACACGGACGCGGGCCCGCACTGCAGGGACACCCTCCGGTTCTATGCCACATTGATCCATAAGACAAGCACATACTAAAAAAAAAACAGGCCCAACTAGGCTACCCCACTGGTACTCCTTAGTTGTCCACGGCCAGGACCAGGCCCTAGGCCACCCAGATACCACTGGTCCATGCCAATACCCAGAGTGGGGGGTAGTAACCCCTGGCCTACAATAGCCATTCTCCACTCCCTTTCTCAGCGTAGTTCCCAACTACCACTGATCCTTCAACCCAGGGTCCGCACCCTCAGGCTGACCAGAGGTCACGGGCAAGAATGCCCCACCCTACCTCTACTTCTGAAGCACCCTCCAGAACACAACTCTCCCACCAGTTTAGGACCTGACTTCCTCAGCAGCAGTGACCACAGTCAGACCAGCACAAGATCGGTGTAGTAAGGCGTTGCACTTTGCGGGTTGCCAGATGCGGCACAGGCGGCGGCTCGCGGACCGCGTCGAGACGGGGACGGCGAGCGGCATAGACTGCGCGGCCGAAGGCAGACGCGGCTTAGCGCGGTGCCTACAGAACACCAGGCTGGTCATGACAGAGTCACAGCTCCCTTAACTGGTCTACCACCTGGGATTCAAATTCACCGGATGCACAGGGGTCAGACTTCCTCTGACCCCCTTCCAGAGTTCTGCACCCTCCCACTGTAGAACAGGGTCCCTCCACTTAAGGTAGGCCCCACCTGCTCTCAGGGTAGTACCACAACACTCAGCCAAGAACCCTAAAGATCCCTGCTAGGCCTGTACCACCCCTTCTGGGAAACACAGGGTCTCTTCACTTAAGATGAGCCCCACCTGTGTTCACAGGGGTACCCCTAGAAGACAAACCGGCCAGGACACTGGCTACAGTCGCCCTGCCGTCCAGGACAGGCAACCACCTGAACCTGGCTCCCTAACCTAGGGACGCTACCCTTTGGTTAGATGCCTGGCGCACCAGGACTTCTACAAGTTGAAAACAAAAATCTAAGACTTTCTCTCCTCCTTCAGCAGCAAGGCAACCACTGCAGGTCAATACCCCATACAGCTTACCCGGTTCCTTCTCTTCAGGCAGGAGTTCCCTCTTGTAACTTCAGGACACTACATACAGTTGCCCTTACGTCCAGATCCAGAAACACCGGCTACTGGCTCACCAACCGAGGGACGTACCCTTTGGTCAGATGCCTGGCGCACCAGGACTTCCTTGAGGGTGACACAACTAATGTGTCGTGTACAAGTCTGCCTGACACTCAGGACAGAAGTGGCATCACCATGGTCACTCCCTGGCGACACAACCCTTCTGGTTGGCCCCTGACCCACTGGTTCTTCCACTGGGGAACCTATCCCCCTCGCACCCCTCCATCTGGACTTCTGCACCCTCCCAACTGGAGCGGTACTGCCAGACACCAGAACTACTGGAACCCTGGTTACAGAGGTTCCACGTTCTCCAGATACTCTGGAAGATCCTCCTCAAATGACCTATTGGTACAGCCTAGGTCCCCGACCGGATGTTCCCTTCAGAAACATTCCAGGCCCTGACACTGGGTTTCGGGCACCTGGAGACATGCAGTCCCACCCACTCCTTCTCCTCTTGAGACAGGACGTGAGCCCCTACACCGAGACCTAGCTGGGCTACACTGAACCTCTTCCACCTCGCTGAGCTGGAAGACACCTCAGACACTCCTTTTGGAATCACTCCATCCCCTATGCCTCTCTCCTCCCAGAACATTACCAACTCCAAAATTCTGTCTCTCAACAGACCACAGAAATCAAAAAGCAGGCTCCACTGTCTGCAGACGTTCTTGGGAAAAGTTCAACACACAGGACTTTAGGTATCTGAACAAAACAAGCATTCAGCAAGCTCCCCATCCAGAGAACTTACAAACACGTCCAGTGCCACACACCATTCATCACCACACACCCCTCCCCAGACTGGTAAGGCAGTTTCTACCACCCCTGACTTCTCAACCTGACCACACTTGACACAGGTACCATTACTCCAGGGCAGGGACGGGGGACACATGCACGCACTGGGCACACTTATGCTGCCACCACTGGATCCCACCCTTCTGGTGAATCCAGAAAACACACTGCACTTAGGGGGATGATCTACCCTCCCGAGCTAGGGACACCTAACTCAAAGTGCACAAGAAACATTTCCACAGAAATGACATTTTCAGCAAACTTAAACAATAATCCCCAAAATGTTTTTATCTAAAATGCAGAGTTTTGTGGTGCAGCCAGCTGCTACTAAGGTACAACGCAAACACAAATCCTTATCCCACCGCTTGCCGCCAATGTTGGAAATGGGATCCCTGGCTGGCCAGGGCTTTCGCCAAAGTCAGTCAGAGACCACCACTCCCAAGTCAGGGCAAGGGAGTTACACGCCAAGATAACCCCTACTCACCCTCTAGGTAACGTGGCGCGAGCAGCAAGGCTAAACTTGGAGGCGATGTAAGTTAAGTATTTGCGCACGCACCCCAGCAACAACACCCAAAGGCCCACCACAAAGGAAACTCCACACAAGGTTATATAAAAATAGCCTTTGTATTACACCAAAACACATTAGATAAAACACACTTTACAATGTGCCAGAGGCACGGGCAGAATTTACAAGGGATTATTTACAAGACAGGGCCACCTGGACCACTGTCAGGAATCAGAAGTAGCACTTTCAGAAATAGCACTTAGTACATAGAATATAGCACATAACACAGTAATCACTGGTAACCAGGACCTCACTAGCACCACCTGTACTAGGGAGGAAACAACCACCTATGTATCACAATACCTGTAGGGGTGTAAGAGGAAAACACATGATGCAATGCATGACATTCATTCAGAGGTGTAAAGGCACATGACGCATAAAAACACATTCAGAGGTGCAGCAAGAGAACACATGATGAATAAACTACCCATTCAGAGGTGTAAGAAAAGGAGACACAATAGCGCAAAATCCACATTAGCCACCACCTGTGGCGGTCCCTGTGTCCCAAGGTCAGGGCCTAAACGTGGCAGTTGCCCACAAAGTGCTGGGCAACTGGTGCAACATCAAAAATGGGCCAACGCTGGAGCCTCGCAGGCTCTGCCCAACTGACTGTCTCTCAAGAGCCTCACTAGGCTCTGAATATCAATTATGCCCCTGAGCCTCTCAGGGCTCAAAACGAAGCAATGCAGCCCCTCTGGGCTCTGAATACATATGGCACCCCTCAGAGCCTCTCCGGGCTCGCAGAACGAAGGAAGGTCGCCTCACCGGGCGGGGGAGCCTCTCCTGGGCTTGGAGCAAGAACTGGCGCCCTGAGCCTCTCTGGGCTCTCAAAGCAAATGGCAGGCTGGAGCCTCTCCGGGCTCGCGAATAAGGCGGGGGCATTTGCTGGAGTCCCCCCTCTGGGGACTCGAAGGAAATTAGGGGCCCAAGAGCCTCTCGGGCTCGGAACAACGGGCGGAGTCCCTCTCGGGGGACTCGGCATTAGATGAGGCCCCACGGGCCTCTGAGCACAAGGAGCCTCGCTCTGGGGGGGGCAGGGCGGGCACCGGCAATGTGCCCCGACGCCCCTCCTCCCCGGTAACACACTCACCGGGTCTCCAGACGCGGCGTCTCCCTCTTGGCGGTGGTAGCGCTTTGCGGGGCTCTCTCAGCACATGAGAGCCCCGCCTTCACAATGCGCCCGGCCCGCTTCGCTGTTCCCCGGTCCCCCATCTCGGGACCGGGCCGTCAATGGCTCGCGCTGCTCTTGGTTGGCGGCCCCGGGGCTCCCCTCAGCTCATGGGAGACCCGGGCCGCAGGTAGACTTTTCTTCTCTCCTTCGGGGCAGCGCTGGCCAATCACAGCGCGGCGGCGGGCGGGACTTCCTCCGGCAAACCGGAAGTCCCGCCCGCATCAGGCACTGCAGTGCCTGACTTCCTGTTTTGCGGCGCTCGGGCCACGGCGGTGAATCTCAGGGACATTTCAGAGGGGTGGCACCCTCGAGATTAAAATAAACAGCGAGGTGGGCACTCGCTCGTTTTAAGTAATAAACAGGGGCAAATAACGCCGGGTGGGCACCGGCTGAGATCAATAGCGCTCCCAAGCGCTAGCAGGACATCAAGCGCTTCCAAGCGCTAAAAGGCAAATAAAGCGCTCCCCCAGCGCTAGGCACACAGAATACCGCTCTCATGCACCAGGGGTCAATGGAAAGCGCTCCCAAGCGCTAGGAAGGAAAATATAGCGCTCCCAGCGCTATGAAGGCACAAAAAGCCACAAAGTCCTTCAGGAGGTGGTCATCAGAAGTCCAGGGGCTGGGCAGGGCTCAGGGAGGCAAGCCATCCCTGAGCCCAAGCAGCAGCACGCCCCTGGCAAGATTCAAGCAGCAAACAAGAACATTTTCATGGGGTCACAGCCCCTCTTTTATACACCTTTTCCCTTTGTCTTTAGGTGCAGGGTGGGGGCAGAACCAGTCGCAGCTGGTTCTGGAGCACTCTTGATGGCCCAACCACCCATTCTATTCACTGGCAGGGCTTGGGTCATCAGTCACACCACAGGGGGGCGGAGCCAGCATTGTGTGGGGAAAACCCAGCCCATCCAGGACACAGGTACACTCCTCCCACACATCACTCATGCTAATCTCCCACTCACCACCGGGGCAGACCCACACAGACTTCCTGGAGCCTGGCATCCCAGCCAGCTCCAGCCAATCACACGCCAGCACCCTCACAGCACACGTACAGTCATGTCTAGAAATGGCGCTTCCCTACTAGACACATACATGCGGCATACACCATCTCGCAGCATTCACTCCCCCGAGTTCACACATACCAAACTTGACCATGCACACCTCACGCACCAGGAACTACCAGGGACACAGACATTCCCCATGCATTCCTATGGGAGGGCAGGCCAATCTCACACACGCACTCAGGGAGAGCACGCACTTTACACTGCGCCACAGTGTCAAAGTGCGCAAAGGACAGAAATCACTATAATTTAAGGTTGAAAAGTTCAGGGGTAAACCTGCCACAAGGCCCAAGTCCAACACCTACGCTGGACCCAGCAAGGGACTCCCTATCTATGGGGTCCTCACTATCTGCTGGTGTCCCTGTGCTATCATTTTCTTCCTCCTCCTCAGACTCTTCAGGGCTCCCCTCTGACCCACCACCCTCATGGTGTGAGACCCGGGCCCTCTCCTCACTGTGCTCACGCTCCCCGTCCTCCTTCTGCCATTGGATTAGGTTACCCCTAAGTTGGGACTGGGTGTCTGACTCATTCACTGCAATGTCTCTCTCTTCGCAAAACTCTCTCAGTTCATGCAAAAACAGACCCCAGACATTAAAAGCAGACTCCATCTTGGCAAGATGCTTACAGACACGTGCAACACAGGGGACTTAACAATCTGAAGTAAGAGTACACAATTCCAAAACTTCAACAATCTCCTTATCAAAGAG
Source organism: Lissotriton helveticus (assembly GCF_964261635.1). Classification (NCBI taxonomy): domain Eukaryota; kingdom Metazoa; phylum Chordata; class Amphibia; order Caudata; family Salamandridae; genus Lissotriton; species Lissotriton helveticus. The sequence goes on from NC_136072.1 coordinate 658,839,131, forward strand.
AACTCATACTCATGCGTCCAGGAAAACACACCATTCATCCACACACACCCTCCCCTCGGATCGGTAAGGCAGTTTCTACCACCCCTGACTTCTCAACCTGACCAAAAGCGACACAGGTACCAAACTCTGGAAGCAGGGCGGGGGACAATGTACTGAACACAATCAAATGACACTCTTCAGGAAAAGAAACAATGGAATTTCAAAAACAATAATCCCCAAAATGTGGTCATCTAATATGCAGAGTTTTGTGGTGCAGCCAGCTGCTACTAAGGTACAAGGCAAACACAAATCCTTATCCTCACCGCTTGCCGCCAATGTTGGAAATGGGATCCCCGGCTGGCCAGGGCTTTCGCCAAAGTCAGTCAGAGACCACCACACCCAAGTCAGGGCAAGGGAGTTACACGCCAAGATAACCCCTACTCACCCTCTAGGTAACGTGGCGCGAGCAGCAAGGCTAAACTTGGAGGCGATGTAAGTTAAGTATTTGCGCACGCACCCCAGCAACAACAACCAAAGGCCCACCACAAAGGAAACTCCACACAAGGTTATATAAAAATAGCCTTTGTATTACACCAAAACACATTAGATAAAACACACACTTTACAATGTGCCAGAGGCACGGGCAGAAGTTACAAGGGATTATTTACAAGACAGGGCCACCTGGACCACTGTCAGGAATCAGAAGTAGTACTTTCAGAAATAGCACTTAGTACATAGAATATAGCACAAAATAGCACACAACCAGTAATCACTGGTAACCAGGACCTCACTAGCACCACCTGTACTAGGGAGAAAACAACCACCTATGTATCACAATACCTGTAGGGGTGTAAGAACATACACATGATGCAATGCATAACATTCATTCAGAGGTGTAAAGGCACATGACGCATAAACAATACATTCAGAGGTGCATAGAAAGTACAATTGCGCCAAACTCACAGTCACCACCTGTGACAGTCCCTGTGTCCCAATGTCAGGGCCTAAATGTAGCAGTTGCCCACCAAGTGCTGGGCAACTGGTGCAGGGAAAGTTAGGGCAACGTTGGAGCCTCTCTGGGCTCAAGAACCACCACTGTGGCACTGCGGAGCCTCTCTGGGCTCCTGGACACGAACTGGCCCTCCTGAGCCTCTCTCAGGCTCTTCCACAGAATGGGCACTCAAGCCTCTCTGGGGCTCGCAATGCAGAAGGGCTGGAGCCTCTCTGGGCTCCACCACGAGGGAATGGCACCCTCAGAGCCTCTCTGGGCTCAACACAAATAAATGCCCGGGCCCCCCACAGGGCCTAGAACAATGGTGCCCCCTTCGTTGGAGTCCCCCTTCTGGGGACTCGAAAACAAGACAAGGTCCCACGAGCCTCTCAGGACTCTAGTCACCGAAATGCCCCCAGAGCCTCTCGGGCTCACAGAACACAGAACGGGCTCTTCTCAGTGGAGCGGCCCTCCCTCAATGGGGCCGCTCGCAGGACACACGAACCCGCCCTCGCACTCACCGGCTGATCAGCTGGGCCGCGGGCGGGGCTCCTCTCCTCTCGTCCCGGGGCTCCAGGCACGACGCGGCAGGCTCTGTTCCTCGAGAGCTCCCGTTCCTCGGGGCTCTCTGGACACTTCTCCCTGGGCTCTCCCTCACTTTGGGAGCCTGGGGAGGAAACGGGAAGACGCCGGCTTCTCTCTTCACCGGAGCGCGGGGTGGCCTCCCGTCCGCTTCCGGTTGCCTCTCTGTCTTGCCCCCAGCCTGCCTGACTTCCGGGTCGCGGCAGCGGGGCGGGACTTCCGGTCGGCCTCTCCGGGGCCGCGCTGTGATTGGTCGGCCGCCTCACCACTTCCGGGTCGCCGCGGGCAGCGCGGCGGCTCGCTTTTTAGGCAGGCAGGCGGGGGATGAATTTTACCGAGGGGTGGCCTCCCTCGTGGTAAATCACCAAAACGGGCCAAATCAAAGCGGCAATGAGCGGGGTGGCACCCGCGCCGTCAAACCGCCACACAGGGCGATCAGATGCCGGGTGGGCACCGGCTGTGTTCTCAAAGCGCTAGCAGCGCTAGAAACGACGGGCAGGCGCTTTCCAGCGCCACAGGATGAAAAGACAGCGCTCACAGCGCTAGGGCCAGAATAAAGCGCTTCCAAGCGCTATGCAGGGATTTCAGCGCTCCCCAGCGCTGAAGGGCAGAGAGCAGCGCTCTCAGGCTGTAGGCAAGGAGTCCTCAGTGCTCCCCAGCACTGGAGGACAGGACAAGGCTCCAGCAGGGGCTGGAGGCAGGCAGGGGGCAAGGCTGGGCCAGAGCCAGCACACTGGGTCTCCAGGCAGGGAGACACCCCAAGTGGCGGTCCTCCTGGCCCCAGCAGCAGCAACAGCCCCCTCTGGCAGGATCCAAAAGCAGAACAACCTCTGTGGGGACACAGCCCCATTTTTATACAGTGCATTCCTTTGTTCAAGGGTGCAGAGTGGGGGCGGAACCAGTCGCAGCTGGTTCTTGAGTACTCTGTTTACCTCAACCACCCTCTCTATTCACTGGCAGGGCTTGGGTCATTAGACACACCACAGGGGGGCGGAGCCAGCATTGTGTGGGGAAAACCCAGCCCATCCAGGACACAGGTACACTCCTCCCACACATTACTCATGCAGATCTCCCACTCACCACCGGGCAGACCCATCCAGACTTCCTGGAGCCTGGCATGCCAGCCAGCTCCAGCCAATCACACGCCAGCACCCTCACAGCACACGTACAGCCATGTCTAGAAATGACGCTTCCCTACTAGACACATACATGCTGCATACACCATCTCGCAGCATTCACTCTCACGAGTTCACACATACCAGACTCAAGCCTGTACACCCCACGCCTCAGGAACTACCAGGGACACATACATTCCCCATGCATTCCTATGGGCGGGCAGGCCTAGCTCAGCACATGCACTCAGAGTGCGCACGCACTTTCCACTGGGACACAGTGAAAGTGCGCAGAATCCCTAAAATCACTGACACAGGGTCACACATAAGGCAAAAAGTCTCGGGGTGAACCTGCCCTAAGGGCCAAAGTCCAACAGGAGACATGTATTTATTCTTACTACTGTTTTTTTGTAGTAATGTAGGCGAAATCAGCAGTAAAAAAAAACAAGCTCAGTATCCGGCCTGTGAGGAGTGGGAGGGCGGGGGCTGCTTCCCATTCTTAAGTTTCGTTTTGAGGATCGAGTCCTTACTTTCACTTTCTGCCTTCTGGGACGTATATGCGCGTGGGGGGCGGGAGCAGGGCTGGCTGGTGACCAATGGCCCCATTACATTTGTCGGGAGAGGAACAACACATGCGCAATCGCCGCAATGAGCTCACACCAGGGCAATAAAAAATGCGCGTTAGAGTGAGGTGTGTGTGTGGTATGATCATGCATTAGGCCAGGGGCGCGCATAGCCAAGTGAGTGAAGACAAAGCTGTTGTGATTACATGTTACAAAAGCCACGTCGGCACGCTCAGGGCAGGACTGTCCGACTGAAGAAGTCCGTCACTGGCGAGGCCCAGGTATTTACTATTTTCCATAATTTAATTAAATTGCCCGGCCCCTACCTGGCTAGCCTTGCGCTGCCCCCCTGAGGCTCAGCCCCCCTGCCTGCCTTCTGAACATCCTCGCGCCGCCCTAAATCTGAGCTGCTGCCTCAGGCCAGGCCAAGCCCAGCAGCAGGCCCGGCCGGCCCTGCGTGAGTCTGTCTCCTCTGCGTCGTCACGGTTTGAGTTTGACCAGGATAGGCAGGAGCCAGGAGTGGTTCGGGTGGGGTGGGGGCGAGCGCGAGGAGGACTGACAACACTGCATGCCCAGGGTGCCAGTCTGCGCGTTCAAAGTTCCCGGAAGTTGCGTTTGGCTTTAGAAGAGCTCATCTCTGAACTGAAGTCCAACAGTAGCAGAGATTACGATTTCAGGCTAGTAGGCTACCTTCGACTGCAGCACAACACACAAGATTTCTCCACCTGAGTGCAGCACCTAATGTTCTCATATGACCTCCAACTGCAGCACAAGTCACAATTTTATTCAAGCTGGTTCAGCGGCCAAATTGCCTTCAGCTGCTGCAGAGCCCCTATTGCCCAAGTAAACCTTTTGCAGAACTCTCTTGAGATGCCCCTGCTACAGCAGAGCCCTGTAAATGTCGACTTTTCAGCTTCAGCAGAGCCCCCCAAACTACAGAATCCCTATTCCTCCCCAGACACCCCCTGCTCCCCAAGGCCTCCAGCTGCAGCACAGAACCCGCTTCCGAGCCGAAATCCGGTGCGTTCCATCACATCGTGACTTAAGCTGCAGGAGAGGCCTCCCCAGGCATTCTGTTAGTTGCAAGTGAAAGAAACCCGGAGCCGGTGACCAACTCCAAGCTCTTGTGGAGGACAGGTGACCCACGACAGTGTTGCTGCTTCTGAGTTTCAAAAAGAGAAGGGAAATCCAGAGAGAAAATGAACCTCTTTGAGTGATTCCTATGACGCTCACCTGGCATGATGTCATGCCCTAACTTCTCCACTAATGCGAAGTGAGCAGCATGAGCAGAGCACATGATGTGCCTGCTGTCACTGCAGTCGGAAAAAAAAACGGACCGCCTGTGCTAGGGCACAAAACAGAACCCCATAGAGACCCATTTCCAGGCCTCCTTTAAAAAACTGCCGGTGCTCAGTACCAGTGAGACCCAGCCCATTTAAAGCCCTGGCCCAGAGACAAGTTACCACTGCCTACCTCAAATAACTCAGCAAAATATCTAAATCGTTGTGTGTGTGTGAATGTCACCAGACATAAAACAGCTCCGTGATGTAAGTTGATATTTCCGAGATGTTACACTTATACCATCGGCATAAAATGATAAATGAACCTGTAGTTCTATAAAATCAATGGATCCGGCACTGGGTGTACGCTCTGCGGCGGAGTAACACTCTTCACGCATTCGGTCTTTTCTAGGACCACATACGTTGCTGCACACACGGCTGTAATCCACTGCACAGGTCAGGAGGCTTTCCACCTTGGTAGTGTGGGCCCCACATTCTATGCAGCCCAGTCCGAAGGTCTTTGCTCTGCAAGTCTTCATCCACTACCAGGAAGTCACGATCTCTGCACTGGGTTTACATTCTGCATGGGTTAACACTGTGGTGACATCCTGTGCTGCCAAGTTTCACGTTTTGTTTTGCACAATCACTCATTCGAAGCAACCCGGTCCCAAATTCCAAGCTGCATAGTCCCACATTTCGCAGTAAGCAGTCTACCATTCTACCATTCTATGTTACTAGGTCCCTCATCTGTGATACATAGTTCGTTATTCTCCTGCCCAATGTGCTACCCAGTCCCACACTCGGCGCCTGTGTTATCCAATGGGCAGAGATGCACAGAAAGACACTTAATGCACAGCCACATCCTACGTAGCTTATTCTTTCTTCCGAGGGGCCAAAGACCACATTCTGCACTGCCCAGACTAGTCCAATGTACTTGTCTGTCCAGTCCCACATTCTTCGACGTGCAGTTTCACTCTCAGACTAGCCAGCCACACACGCTAGGTTGCATAGAATTTACATTATTAACAGGTGTAACATTTTGCCCTCCCAGACCCATATGTCGTACTACTACATCACACCTTGCACATGGCCTAGTCTAGTGTTTTGTGCTGCGGTCCCGCACTCTGTGCAGTCCATTCCTCTGTACTGCAATGCACAATGCAATGTGCTGCATAGTGCAGTGCCCTCTCTCTGACCTGAATAGACACGTATTCTGCATTGAGCATTCACCTTCAAACGGCTCTGTCCCATTCTCCTAACACGCGTACCCTACGCGTTGTCTCTTTGTGCACCAACGCTTGTCAATCAGTGTACATTACATACAAGCATTACGAGAAAGAACAGATTCCTTTAAAATAGACCAGGCTATTGATATGCCATGGGTGAAGTTCCCTCTCACATTTGCTTGGTTTTGTGCCCACGAGAACACTTTGGTGTGCAGTGTACCATGTTACGCTTTGTTCTGTGTGCCACTGTGATTGTTGTATTTCATTGTACTGTGCACTTCACTGCCTGTGTGTGCAATCATAATCATATAGTCCCACTGCTAACATATTTTCATCTCCCCTGCCCTGCCTGCGCCTTGTCCTGTATGTTGAGAGTGTTTCCCACTTTCTGACTAGAACTTACAGAAAGATAATATAGAGGCAGTTCATTTAAATGTTGGAGGTTTCATAGCAAAATATGCTAGATTTCTGGGTGGTAGGGCAAAGTGGTACATGGTGGGCCGTGCCGCCGGGGGGTGGGGGGGGCCCCCTCCATGTGCTTTGCAGGGGGGCCCCCTCAAATTTCGTTACGCCACTGCCGTGTGTGTGTGTGTGTGTGTGCGCCTGCCTGCGTGTGTGTGTGCGCATGTGTGTGTGTGTATGTTTGAGACAGCCTGTATAAAACAATGAAAGTATTATGTAGCTAAGTTTCATGTATTTAGTTTTTCATGTATGTGTTTATGGCATGCAGCCATGTTGCAGGAAACACTTCAAAATGCAAACAGAACTGCAACAAGAATCTGCTGCATCACAAAAAAAAATTACGGGCTCTGTAACTTAACACTGCTACATGGAAAGGCTGGTGTTTTGTAGGCCATGTGTACTTTCTAGTGTAGTTGATTTGGAGTCAGATGTAGCTTATGATGCTAGATAGAACTGATGTTAACTAATTAAGTTCTTAGACGTTGCACGTTTGGTCTATAGGTGGAAATATCGGTTTTGGTGGCAATTTGAATTTTCACATATGGTACATGGAGGTTGATTGTGCTTCCTATAAGTGTGCACTGTATCTGAAAACATAAAATAACTAAACGTGGCATGTGGCCATGTTGCAGGAAAACACGTTATTTATAAGCAGCCTGTGTAAAAGAACGAAACTATTATGGCGCTATGTTTAATGTATTTATTTATGTTTCTGTAACATATAGCATAAACTTTCCCTAAAGGGTGTCTGAGCACTTCACAATACGAACATAATTGACCCAAGAATCTGTTGTGCTACGAACATTTTTACTGACTTTGTAAGCTAACACTGCTAGATGGGGAGGCTGGTGTTTTGGAGGCCATTTGTACTTTCTGTTGTAGCTGATTTGGGGATAGATGTAGTTTATGATGCTATATAGAACGGGTGTCAGCTAATTTAGCTCCTGGACGTTGTAGCTTTGGTCTTTAGGTGGAAATATTGCTGTTTATAGGTGGAAATATCGTTTTTGGTGGCAATTTGAATTTTTACATATGTTACATGGAGGTTGATTGTGCTTCCTATAAGTGTGCACTATATCCGAAAGCATTAAATAACTAAACGTGGCATGTGGCCATGTTGCAGGAAAACACGTTATTTATAAGCAGCATGTGTAAAAGAACAAAACTATTATGGCGCTATGTTTAGTGCGGGGCGCTGTAGAGTGCGGGGTGCTGTAGAGTGCGGGGCGCTGTAGAGTGCGGGGCGCTATGTTTAGTGTGGGGCGCTATGTTTAGTGAGGGGCGCTATGTTTAGTGTGGGGCGCTGTAGAGTGCATTGCGCTGTAGAGTGCGGGGCGCTGTAGAGTGTGGGGCGCTGTAGAGAGTGGGGCGCTGTAGAGTGCGGGGCGCTGTAGAGTGCAGGGCGCTGCGGGGCGCTGTAGAGCGCGGTGCGCTGTAGAGTGCGGGGCGCTGCGGTGCGCTGTAGAGTGCAGGGCACTGTAGTGCGCTGTAGTGCGATGCGCTGTAGAGTGCGGTGTGCTGCACAGTGCGGTGCGCTGCAGAGTGCGGTGCGCTGAAGAGCTGCAGAGTGCGGTGAGCTGCAGAGTGCGTGGCACTGCAGAGTGCGTGGCGCTGCAGAGTGCGGGTCGCTGCGGGGTGCTGTAGAGTGCGGGGTGCTGTAGAGTGCAGGGCGCTGTAGAGTGCAGGGCGCTGCTGGGCGCTGTAGAGTGCGTTGCGCGGTAGAGTGCAGGGTGCTGAGGGGCGCTGTAGAGTGCGGTGCGCTGTAGAGTGCGGTGCGCTGCAGACTGCGGGTCGCTGCAGAGTGCGGGTCGCTGCGGAGTGCAGGGCGCTGCGGGGTGCTGTAGAGTGCGTTGCGCTGTAGAGTGCGTTGCACTGTAGAGTGCGTTGCGCTGTAGAGTGCAGGGTGCTGCGGGGCGCTGTAGAGTGCATTGCGCTGTAGAGTGCAGGGTGCTGAGGGGCGCTGTCGAGTGCGGGGCGCTGTCGAGGGCGGGGCGCTGTCAAGTGCGGGACGCTGTAGAGTGCATGGCGCTGCGGGCGCTGTAGAGCGTGGTGCGCTGTAGAGCGTGGTGCGCTGTAGAGCGTGGTGCGCTGTAGAGTGCGCTGTAGAGTGCGTTGTAGAGTGCGGGGCGCTGTAGAGTGCGCTGTAGAGTGCGGGGCGCTGTAGAGTGCGCTGTAGAGTGCGGGGCGCTGTAGAGTGCGCTGTAGTGTGCGGGGTGCTGTAGAGTGCGTTGCGCTGTAGAGTGCAGGGTGCTGCGGGGCGCTGTAGAGTGCATTGCGCTGTAGAGTGCAGGGCCCTGAGGGGCGCTGTCTTGTGCGGGGCGCTGTCGAGTGCGGGGCGCTGTCGAGGGCGGGGAGCTGTCGAGTGCGGGACGCTGTCGAGTGCATGGCGCTGCGGGCGCTGTAGAGCGTGGTGCGCTGTAGAGCGTGGTGCGCTGTAGAGCGTGGTGCGATGTAGAGCGTGGTGCGCTGTAGAGCGTGGTGCGCTGTAGAGTGCGCTGAAGAGTGCGTTGTAGAGTGCGGGGCGCTGTAGAGTGCGCTGTAGAGTGCGGGGCGCTGTAGAGTGCGCTGTAGTGTGCGGGGCGCTGTAGAGTGCGCTGTAGTGTGCGGGGCGCTGTAGAGTGTGCTGTAGAGCGCAGGGCGCTGTAGAGTGCAGGGCGCTGTAGAGTGCAGGGCGCCGTGGGGTGCTGTAGAGTGCAGGGCGCTGCGGTGCGCTGTAGAGCGCGGTGCGCTGTAGAGTGCGGGGCGCTGCAGTGCGCTGTAGAGTGCAGGGCGCTGTAGTGCGGTGCGCTGTAGAGTGCCGTGCGCTGTAGAGTGCAGTGCGCCAGAGCGCTGCAGAGTGCGGTGCGCTGCAGAGTGCGGTGCGCTGCAGAGTGCGTGGCGCTGCAGAGTGCGGGTCGCTGTAGAGTGCAGGGCGCTGCGGGGTGCTGTAGAGTGCATTGCGCTGTAGAGTGCGTTGCGCAGTAGAGTGTGTTGCGCTGTAGAGTGCAGGGCGCTGAGGGGCGCTGTAGAGTGCGGGCGCTGTAGAGCGTGGTGCGCTGTAGAGTGCATGGCGCTGCGGGCGCTGTAGAGCGTGGTGCGCTGTAGAGTGCATGGCGCTGCGGGCGCTGTAGAGCGTGGTGCGCTGTAGAGCGTGGGGCGCTGTAGAGTGAGGGACGCTGTAGAGTGCGTGGCGCTGTCGAGCGTGGGACGCTGTAGAGTGCATGGCGCTGCGGGCGCTGTAGAGTGCGGGCGCTGTAGAGTGCGGGGCGCTGTAGAGTGCGGGGCGCTGTAGAGTGTGGGGCGCTGTACAGCGCGGTGCGCTGTAGAGTGCGGTGCGCTGTAGAGTGCGGTGCGCCGGAGCGCTGCAGAGTGCGCTGCGCTGCAGAGTGCGCTGCGCTGCAGAGTGCGGTGCGCTGCAGAGTGCGTGGCGCTGCAGAGTTCTGGTCGCTGCGGAGTGCAGGGCAGTGTGGGGTGCTGTAGAGTGCATTGCGCTGTAGAGTGCGTTGCGCTGTAGAGTGCAGGGCGCTGCGGGGCGCTGTAGAGTGTGTTGCGCTGTAGAGTGCAGGGCGCTGAGGGGTGCTGTAGAGTGCGGTGCGCTGCGGAGTGCGTGTCGCTGCGGAGTGCAGGGCGCTGCGGGGTGCTGTAGAGTGCGTTCGCTGTAGAGTGTGTTGCGCTGTAGAGTGCAGGGTGCTGCGGGGCGATGTAGAGTGCATTGCGCTGTAGAGTGCAGGGCGCTGAGGGGCGCTGTCGAGTGCTGGGCTCTGTCGAGTGCGGGACGCTGTAGAGTGCATGGCGCTGCGGGCGCTGTAGAGCGTGGTGCGATGTAGAGCATGGTGCGCTGTAGAGCATGGTGCGCTGTAGAGTGTGGTGCGCTGTAGAGCGTGGTGCGCTGTAGAGTGCGCTGTAGAGTGCGCTGTAGAGTGCGGGGCGCTGTAGAGTGCGATGTAGAGTGCGGGGCGCTGTAGAGTGCGCTGTAGAGTGCGGGGCGCTGTAGAGTGCGGGGCGCTGTAGAGTGCGGGGCGCTGTAGATTGCAGGTGCTGTAGATTGCGGGGCGCTGTAGATTGCGGGGCGCTGTAGATTGCGGGGCGCTGTAGAGTGCGGGGCGCTGTAGAGTGCAGGGCGCTGTAGAGTGCGGGGCGCTGTAGAGCGCGGTGCGCTGTAGAGTGCGGGGCACTGTAGAGCGCGGTGCGCTGTAGAGTGCGGTGCGCTGTAGAGGTCGGTGCGCTGTAGAGGTCGGTGCGCTGTAGAGTGCAGGGCACTGCGGGGCGCTGTAGAGCGCGGGGCGCTGCAGAGCGCGTGGCGCTGCAGAGTGCGGGTCGCTGCAGAGTGCAGGGCAGTGTGGGGTGCTGTAGAGTGCATTGCGCTGTAGAGTGTGTTGCGCTGTAGAGTGCAGGGCGCTGCGGGGCGCTGTAGAGTGTGTTGCGCTGTAGAGTGCAGGGCGCTGAGGGGCGCTGTAGAGTGCGGTGCACTGCAGAGTGCGTGTCGCTGCGGAGTGCAGGGCGCTGCGGGGTGCTGTAGAGTGCGTTCGCTGTAGAGTGTGTTGCGCTGTAGAGCGTGGTGCGCTGTAGAGCGTGGTGCGCTGTAGAGCGTGGTGCGCTGTAGAGTGCGGGGCGCTGTAGTGTGCGGGGCGCTGTAGAGTGCGCTGTAGAGTGTGGGGCGCTGTAGAGTGCGCTGTAGAGTGCGGGGCGCTGTAGAGTGCGCTGTAGTGTGTGGGGTGCTGTAGAGTGCGTTGCGCTGTAGAGTGCAGGGTGCTGCGGGGCGCTGTAGAGTGCATTGCGCTGTAGAGTGCAGGGCGCTGCGGGGCGCTGTCTTGTGCGGGGCGCTGTCGAGTGCGGGGCGCTGTCGAGGGCGGGGCGCTGTCGAGTGCGGGACGCTGTCGAGTGCATGGCGCTGCGGGCGCTGTAGAGCGTGGTGCGCTGTAGAGCGTGGTGCGATGTAGAGCGTGGTGCGCTGTAGAGCGTGGTGCGCTGTAGAGTGCGCTGTAGAGTGCGTTGTTGAGTGCGGGGCGCTGTAGAGTGCGCTGTAGAGTGTGGGGCGCTGTAGAGTGCGCTGTAGTGTGTGGGGCGCTGTAGAGTGCGGGGCGCTGTAGAGTGCGGGGCGCTGTAGAGTGTGGGGCGCTGTACAGCGCGGTGCGCTGTAGAGTGCGGTGCGCTGTAGAGTGCGGTGCGCCGGAGCGCTGCAGAGTGCGCTGCGCTGCAGAGTGCGGTGCGCTGCAGAGTGCGTGGCGCTGCAGAGTTCTGGTCGCTGCGGAGTGCAGGGCAGTGTGGGGTGCTGTAGAGTGCATTGCGCTGTAGAGTGCATTGCGCTGTAGAGTGCAGGGCGCTGCGGGGCGCTGTAAAGTGTGTTGCTCTGTAGAGTGCAGGGCGCTGAGGGGTGCTGTAGAGTGCGGTGCGCTGCGGAGTGCGTGTCGCTGCGGAGTGCAGGGCACTGCGGGGTGCTGTAGAGTGCGTTCGCTGTAGAGTGTGTTGCGCTGTAGAGTGCAGGGTGCTGCGGGGCGATGTAGAGTGCATTGCGCTGTAGAGTGCAGGGCGCTGAGGGGCGCTGTCGAGTGCTGGGCTCTGTCGAGTGCGGGACGCTGTAGAGTGCATGGCGCTGCGGGCGCTGTAGAGCGTGGTGCGATGTAGAGCATGGTGCGCTGTAGAGCATGGTGCGCTGTAGAGTGTGGTGCGCTGTAGAGCGTGGTGCGCTGTAGAGTGCGCTGTAGAGTGTGCTGTAGAGCGCAGGGCGCTGTAGAGTGCAGGGCGCTGTAGAGTGCAGGGCGCCGTGGGGTGCTGTAGAGTGCAGGGCGCTGCGGTGCGCTGTAGAGCGCGGTGCGCTGTAGAGTGCGGGGCGCTGCAGTGCGCTGTAGAGTGCAGGGCGCTGTAGTGCGGTGCGCTGTAGAGTGCCGTGCGCTGTAGAGTGCAGTGCGCCAGAGCGCTGCAGAGTGCGGTGCACTGCAGAGTGCGGGGCGCTGCAGAGTGCGTGGCGCTGCAGAGTGCGGGTCGCTGTAGAGTGCAGGGCGCTGCGGGGTGCTGTAGAGTGCGTTGCGCTGTAGAGTGCGTTGCGCAGTAGAGTGTGTTGCGCTGTAGAGTGCAGGGCGCTGAGGGGCGCTGTAGAGTGCGGGCGCTGTAGAGCGTGGTGCGCTGTAGAGTGCATGGCGCTGCGGGCGCTGTAGAGCGTGGTGCGCTGTAGAGTGCATGGCGCTGCGGGCGCTGTAGAGCGTGGTGCGCTGTAGAGCGCGGGGCGCTGTAGAGTGAGGGACGCTGTAGAGTGTGTGGCGCTGTCGAGCGCGGGACGCTGTAGAGTGCATGGCGCTGCGGGCGCTGTAGAGTGCGGGGCGCTGTAGAGTGCGGGGCGCTGTAGAGTGTGTTGCGCTGTAGAGTGCAGGGCGCTGAGGGGCGCTGTAGAGTGCGGGCGCTGTAGAGCGTGGTGCGCTGTAGAGTGCATGGCGCTGCGGGCGCTGTAGAGCGTGGTGCGCTGTAGAGTGCATGGCGCTGCGGGCGCTGTAGAGCGTGGTGCGCTGTAGAGCGCGGGGCGCTGTAGAGTGAGGGACGCTGTAGAGTGTGTGGCGCTGTCGAGCGCGGGACGCTGTAGAGTGCATGGCGCTGCGGGCGCTGTACAGCGCGGTGCGCTGTAGAGTGCGGTGCGCTGGAGCGCTGCAGAGTGCGCTGCGCTGCAGAGTGCGCTGCGCTGGAGCGCTGCAGAGTGCGCTGCGCTGCAGAGTGCGGTGCGCTGCAGAGTGCGTGGCGCTGCAGAGTGCGGTGCGCTGCAGAGTGCGTGGCGCTGCAGAGTTCTGGTCGCTGCAGAGTGCAGGGCAGTGTGGGGTGCTGTAGAGTGCATTGCGCTGTAGAGTGCATTGCGCTGTAGAGTGCAGGGCGCTGCGGGGCGCTGTAGAGTGTGTTGCGCTGTAGAGTGCAGGGCGCTGAGGGGTGCTGTAGAGTGCGGTGCGCTGCGGAGTGCGTGTCGCTGCGGAGTGCAGGGCGATGCGGGGTGCTGTAGAGTGCGTTCGCTGTAGAGTGTGTTGCGCTGTAGAGTGCAGGGTGCTGCGGGGCGATGTAGAGTGCATTGCGCTGTAGAGTGCAGGGCGCTGAGGGGCGCTGTCGAGTGCTGGGCGCTGTCGAGTGCGGGACGCTGTAGAGTGCATGGCGCTGCGGGCGCTGTAGAGCGTGGTGCGATGTAGAGCATGGTGCGCTGTAGAGTGTGGTGCGCTGTAGAGTGTGGTGCGCTGTAGAGTGTGGTGCGCTGTAGAGTGCGCTGTAGAGTGCGCTGTAGAGTGCGGAGCGCTGTAGAGTGCGCTGTAGAGTGCGGGGCGCTGTAGAGTGCGGGGCGCTGTAGAGTGCGGGGCGCTGTAGATTGCAGGTGCTGTAGATTGCGGGGCGCTGTAGATTGCGGGGCGCTGTAGAGTGTGGGGCGCTGTAGAGTGCAGGGCGCTGTAGAGTGCGGGGCGCTGTAGAGCGCGGTGCGCTGTAGAGTGCGGGGCGCTGTAGAGCGCGGTGCACTGTAGAGTGCGGTGCGCTGTAGAGGTCGGTGCGCTGTAGAGGTCGGTGCGCTGTAGAGTGCAGGGCACTGCGGGGCGCTGTAGAGCGCGGGGCGCTGTAGAGCGTGGGGCGCTGTAGAGCGCGGGGCGCTGCAGAGTGCGTGGCGCTGCAGAGTGCGGGTCGCTGCAGAGTGCAGGGCAGTGTGGGGTGCTGTAGAGTGCATTGCGCTGTAGAGTGTGTTGCGCTGTAGAGTGCAGGGCGCTGCGGGGCGCTGTAGAGTGTGTTGCGCTGTAGAGTGCAGGGCGCTGAGGGGCACTGTAGAGTGCGGTGCGCTGCAGAGTGCGTGTCGCTGCGGAGTGCAGGGCGCTGCGGGGTGCTGTAGAGTGCGTTCGCTGTAGAGTGTGTTGCGCTGTAGAGTGCAGGGTGCTGCGGGGCGCTGTAGAGTGCATTGCGCTGTAGAGTGCAGGGCGCTGAGGGGCGCTATCGAGTGCGGGGCGCTGTCGAGTGCGGGACGCTGTAGAGTGCATGGCGCTGCGGGCGCTGTAGAGCGTGGTGCGATGTAGAGCATGGTGCGCTGTAGAGCGTGGTGCGCTGTAGAGCGTGGTGCGCTGTAGAGCGTGGTGCGCTGTAGAGTGCGCTGTAGAGTGCGGGGCGCTGTAGTGTGCGGGGCGCTGTAGAGTGCGCTGTAGAGTGCGGGGCGCTGTAGAGTGCGGGGCGCTGTAGATTGCGGGGCGCTGTAGAGTGCGAGGCGCTGTAGACTGCAGGGCGCTGTAGAGTGCGGTGCGCTGTAGAGTGCGGGGCGCTGTAGAGCGCGGTGCGCTGTAGAGGTCGGTGCGCTGTAGAGGTCGGTGCGCTGTAGAGGTGGGTGCGCTGTAGAGTGCAGGGCACTGCGGGGCGCTGTAGAGCGCGGGGCGCTGCAGAGTGCGCTGTAGAGGTCGGTGCGCTGTAGAGGTCGGTGCGCTGTAGAGGTCAGTGCGCTGTAGAGGTCGGTGCGCTGTAGAGGTCGGTGTGCTGTAGAGGTCTGTGCGCTGTAGAGTGCAGGGCACTGCGAGGCGCTGTCGAGTGCGGGGCGCTGTCGAGTGCGGGGTGCTGTCGAGCGTGGGACGCTGTAGAGTGCATGGCGCTGCGGGCGCTGTAGAGCGTGGTGCGCTGTAGAGCGTGGGGTGCTGTAGAGTGCGGGGCGCTGTAGAGTGCGGGGCGCTGTAGAGTGCGGGGCGCTGGAGAGCGCAGGGAGCTGCAGAGTGCGCTGTAGAGTGCGGTGCGCTGTAGAGTGTGCTGCGGTGCGCTGTAGAGGTAGGTGCGCTGTCGAGTGCGGGACGCTGTCGAGCGCGGGACGCTGTAGAGTGCATGGCGCTACATGCGCTGTAGAGCGCGGTGCGCTGTAGAGCGTGGTGCGCTGTAGAGTGTGGTGCGCTGTAGAGTGCGGGGCGCTGTAGAGTGCGGGGCGCTGTAGAGTGCAGGGCACTGCGGGGCGCTGTAGAGCACGGGGCGCTGTAGAGTGTGGGGCGCGGTAGAGTGCAGGGCGCTGCGGGGCGCTGTAGAGTGTGGGGCGCTGTAGAGTGTGGGGTGCTGTAGAGTGTGGGGCGCTGCGGTGGGCTGTAGAGTGCGGTGCGCTATAGAGTGCGGTGCGCTGTAGAGTGCAGGGCGCTGCGGGGCGCTATAGAGCACGGGGCGCTGTAGAGTGCAGGGCGTTGTAGAGTGCAGGGCGCTGCGGGGCACTGTAGAGTGCGGGGCGCTGCGGTGCGCTGTAGAGTGCGGGGCGCTGTAGAGTGCGGGGTGCTGTAGTGCGCTGTAGAGTGCGGTGCGCTGTAGAGTGCGGTGTAGAGTGCGGTGCGCTGCAGAGTGCGGTGCGCTGCAGAGTGCATGGCGCTGCAGAGTGCGTGGCGCTGCAGAGTGCGGGTCGCTGCAGAGTGCAGGGCGCTGCGGGGTGCTGTAGAGTGCGTTGCGCTGTAGAGTGCTTTGCGCTGTAGAGTGTGTTGCGCTGTAGAGTGCAGGGTGCTGCGGGGCGCTGTAGAGTGCATTGCGCTGCAGAGTGCAGGGCGCTGAGGGGCGCTGTTGAGTGCGGGGCGCTGTCGAGTGCGGGGCGCTGTCGAGCGTGGGACGGTGTAGAGTGCATGGCGCTGCGAGCGCTGTAGAGCGTGGTGCGCTGTAGAGCGTGGTGCGCTGTAGAGCGTGGTGCGCTGTAGAGCGTGCTGTAGAGAGCGGGGCGCTGTAGAGTGCGCTGTAGAGTGCTGGGCGCTGTAGAGTGTGGGGCGCTGTAGAGTGCGCTATAGAGTGCGGGGCGCTGTAGAGTGCGCCGTAGAGCGCGGGGCGCTGTAGAGTGCAGGGCGCTGTAGAGTGCAGGGCGCCGTGGGGTGCTGTAGAGTGCAGGGCGCTGTAGAGCACGGTGCGCTGCAGAGTGCGGGGCGCTGCGGTGCGCTGTAGAGTGCGGGGCGCTGTCGAGTGCGGGGCTCTGTCGAGTGCGGGGCGCTGTCGACGCTGTAGAGCGTGGTGCACTGTAGAGCGTGGTGCGCTGTAGAGCCTGGTGCGCTGTAGAGCGTGGTGCGCTGTAGAGTGCGCTGTAGAGTGTGGGGCGCTGTAGAGTGCGCTGTAGAGTGCGGGGCACTGTAGAGTGCGCTGTAGAGTGTGGGGCGCTGTAGAGTGCGCTGCAGAGTGCAGGGCGCTGTAGAGTGCGCTGTAGAGCGCGGGGCGCTGTAAAGTGCAGGGCGCAGTAGAGTGCAGGGCGCCGTGGGGCGCTGTAGAGTGCAGGGCGCTGCGGGGCGCTGTAGAGCGCGGTGCGCTGTAGAGTGCGGGGCGCTGCGGTGCGCTGTAGAGTGCAGGGCGCTGTAGTGTGGTGCGCTGTAGAGTTTGGTGCGCTGTAGAGTGCGGTGCGCTGGAGCGCTGTAGAGTGTGGTGCGCTGCAGAGTGTGGTGCGCTGCAGAGTGCGGTGCGCTGCAGAGTGCGTGGCGCTGCAGAGTGCGTGGCGCTGCAGAGTGCGGGTCGCTGCGGGGTGCTGTAGAGTGCGGGGTGCTGTAGAGTGCGGGGTGCTGTAGAGTGCATTGTGCTGTAGAGTGCAGGGCGCTGCGGGGCGCTGTAGAGTGCGGGGTGCTGTAGAGTGCGTTGCGCTGTAGAGTGTGTTGCGCTGTAGAGTGCAGGGCGCTGCGGGGTGCTGTAGAGTGCGTTGTGCTGTAGAGTGCGTTGCGCTGTAGAGTGCAGGGTGCTGAGGGGCGCTGTCGAGTGCGGGGCGCGGTCGAGTGTGGGGCGCTGTTGAGTGCGGGACGCTGTAGAGTGCATGGTGCTGCGGGCGCTGTAGAGCGTGGTGCGCTGTAGAGCGTGGTGCGCTGTAGAGTGTGGTGCGCTGTAGAGTGCGCTGTAGAGTGCGCTGTAGAGTGCACTGTAGAGTGCGGGTGCTGTAGAGTGTGCTGTAGAGTGCGGGGCGCTGTAGAGTGCGGGCGCTGTATAGTGCGCTGTAGAGTGTGGGGCGCTGTAGAGTGCACTGTAGAGTGCGGGTGCTGTAGAGTGCGCTGTAGAGTGCAGGGCGCTGTAGAGTGCAGGGCGCCGTGGGGCGCTGTAGAGTGCAGGGCGCTGCGGGGCGCTGTAGAGCGCGGTGCGCTGTAGAGTGCGGGGCGCTGCATTGCGCTGTAGAGTGCAGGGCGCTGAGGGGCGTTGTCGAGTGCGGGGCGCTGTCGAGTGCGGGATGCTGTAGAGTGCATGGCGCTGCAGGCGCTGTAGAGCGTGGTGCGATGTAGAGCATGGTGCGCTGTAGAGCGTGGTGCGCTGTAGTGCGTGGTGCGCTGTAGAGTGCGCTGTAGAGTGCGCTGTAGAGTGCGCTGTAGAGTGCGGGCGCTGTAGAGTGTGCTGTAGAGTGCGGGGTGCTGTAGAGTGCGGGCGCTGTAAAATTCGCTGTAGAGTGTGGGGCACTGTAGAGTGCACTGTAGAGTGCGGGGCGCTGTCGAGTGTGGGGCGCTGTTGAGTGCGGGACGCTGTAGAGTGCATGGTGCTGCGGGCGCTGTAGAGCGTGGTGCGCTGTAGAGCGTGGTGCGCTTTAGAGTGTGGTGCGCTGTAGAGTGCGCTGTAGAGTGCGCTGTAGAGTGCACTGTAGAGTGCGGGCGCTGTAGAGTGTGCTGTAGAGTGCGGGGCGCTGTAGAGTGCGGGTGCTGTAGAGTGCGCTGTAGAGTGCGCTGTAGAGTGTGGGGCTCTGTAGAGTGCACTGTAGAGTGCGGGCGCTGTAGAGTGCGCTGTAGAGTGCAGGGCGCTGTAGAGTGCAGGGCGCCATGGGGCGCTGTAGAGTGCAGGGCGCTGCGGGGCGCTGTAGAGCGCGGTGCACTGTAGAGTGCGGGGCGCTGCATTGCGCTGTAGAGTGCAGGGCGCTGCAGGCGCTGTAGAGCGTGGTGCGATGTAGAGCATGGTGCGCTGTAGAGCGTGGTGCGCTGTAGTGCGTGGTGCGCTGTAGAGTGCGCTGTAGAGTGCGCTGTAGAGTGCGGGTGCTGTAGAGTGTGCTGTAGAGTGCGGGGCGCTGTAGAGTGCGGGCGCTGTAAAATGCGCTGTAGAGTGTGGGGCGCTGTAGAGTGCACTGTAGAGTGCGGGGCGCTGTCGAGTGTGGGGCGCTGTTGAGTGCGGGACGCTGTAGAGTGCATGGCGCTGCGGGCGCTGTAGAGTGTGGTGCGCTGTAGAGTGTGGTGCGCTGTAGAGTGTGGTGCGCTGTAGAGTGCGCTGTAGAGTGAGCTGTAGAGTGCGGGGCGCTGTAGAGTGCGATGTAGAGTGCGGAGCGCTGTAGAGTGCGCTGTAGAGTGCGGGGCGCTGTAGAGTGCGGGGCGCTGTAGAGTGCGGGGCGCTGTAGATTGCAGGTGCTGTAGATTGCGGGGCGCTGTAGATTGCGGGGCGCTGTAGAGTGCGGGGCGCTGTAGAGTGCAGGGCGCTGTAGAGTGTGGGGCGCTGTAGAGCGCGGTGCGCTGTAGAGTGCGGGGCGCTGTAGAGCGCGGTGCGCTGTAGAGTGCGGTGCGCTGTAGAGGTCGGTGCGCTGTAGAGGTCGGTGCGCTGTAGAGTGCAGGGCACTGCGGGGCGCTGTAGAGCGTGGGGCGCTGTAGAGCGCGGGGCGCTGCAGAGTGCGTGGCGCTGCAGAGTGCGGGTCGCTGCAGAGTGCAGAGCAGTGTGGGGTGCTGTAGAGTGCATTGCGCTGTAGAGTGTGTTGTGCTGTAGAGTGCAGGGCGCTGCGGGGCGCTGTAGAGTGTGTTGCGCTGTAGAGTGCAGGGCGCTGAGGGGCACTGTAGAGTGCGGTGCGCTGCAGAGTGCGTGTCGCTGCGGAGTGCAGGGCGCTGCGGGGTGCTGTAGAGTGCGTTCGCTGTAGAGTGTGTTGCGCTGTAGAGTGCAGGGTGCTGCGGGGCGCTGTAGAGTGCATTGCGCTGTAGAGTGCAGGGCGCTGAGGGGCGCTATCGAGTGCGGGGCGCTGTCGAGTGCGGGACGCTGTAGAGTGCATGGCGCTGCGGGCGCTGTAGAGCGTGGTGCGATGTAGAGCATGGTGCGCTGTAGAGCGTGGTGCGCTGTAGAGCGTGGTGCGCTGTAGAGCGTGGTGCGCTGTAGAGTGCGCTGTAGAGTGCGGGGCGCTGTAGTGTGCGGGGCGCTGTAGAGTGCGCTGTAGAGTGCGGGGCGCTGTAGAGTGCGGGGCGCTGTAGATTGCGGGGCGCTGTAGAGTGCGAGGCGCTGTAGAGTGCAGGGCGCTGTAGAGTGCGGTGCGCTGTAGAGTGCGGGGCGCTGTAGAGCGCGGTGCGCTGTAGAGGTCAGTGCGCTGTAGAGGTCGGTGCGCTGTAGAGGTGGGTGCGCTGTAGAGTGCTTTGCGCTGTAGAGTGTGTTGCGCTGTAGAGTGCAGGGTGCTGCGGGGCGCTGTAGAGTGCATTGCGCTGCAGAGTGCAGGGCGCTGAGGGGCGCTGTTGAGTGCGGGGCGCTGTCGAGTGCGGGGCGCTGTCGAGCGTGGGACGGTGTAGAGTGCATGGCGCTGCGAGCGCTGTAGAGCGTGGTGCGCTGTAGAGCGTGGTGCGCTGTAGAGCGTGCTGTAGAGAGCGGGGCGCTGTAGAGTGCGCTGTAGAGTGCTGGGCGCTGTAGAGTGTGGGGCGCTGTAGAGTGCGCTATAGAGTGCGGGGCGCTGTAGAGTGCGCCGTAGAGCGCGGGGCGCTGTAGAGTGCAGGGCGCTGTAGAGTGCAGGGCGCCGTGGGGCGCTGTAGAGTGCAGGGCGCTGTAGAGCACGGTGCGCTGCAGAGTGCGGGGCGCTGCGGTGCGCTGTAGAGTGCGGGGCGCTGTCGAGTGCGGGGCTCTGTCGAGTGCGGGGCGCTGTCGACGCTGTAGAGCGTGGTGCACTGTAGAGCGTGGTGCGCTGTAGAGTGCGCTGTAGAGTGTGGGGCGCTGTAGAGTGCGCTGTAGAGTGCGGGGCACTGTAGAGTGCGCTGTAGAGCGCGGGGCGCTGTAAAGTGCAGGGCGCAGTAGAGTGCAGGGCGCCGTGGGGCGCTGTAGAGTGCAGGGTGCTGCGGGGCGCTGTAGAGCGCGGTGCGCTGTAGAGCGCGGTGCGCTGTAGAGTGCGGGGCGCTGCGGTGCGCTGTAGAGTGCAGGGCGCTGTAGTGTGGTGCGCTGTAGAGTTTGGTGCGCTGTAGAGTGCGGTGCGCTGGAGCGCTGTAGAGTGTGGTGCGCTGCAGAGTGTGGTGCGCTGCAGAGTGCGGTGCGCTGCAGAGTGCGTGGCGCTGCAGAGTGCGTGGCGCTGCAGAGTGCGGGTCGCTGCGGGGTGCTGTAGAGTGCGGGGTGCTGTAGAGTGCGGGGTGCTGTAGAGTGCATTGTGCTGTAGAGTGCAGGGCGCTGCGGGGCGCTGTAGAGTGCGGGGTGCTGTAGAGTGCGTTGCGCTGTAGAGTGGGTTGCGCTGTAGAGTGCAGGGCGCTGCGGGGTGCTGTAGAGTGCGTTGCGCTGTAGAGTGCGTTGCGCTGTAGAGTGCAGGGTGCTGAGGGGCGCTGTCGAGTGCGGGGCGCTGTCGAGTGTGGGGCGCTGTTGAGTGCGGGACGCTGTAGAGTGCATGGCGCTGCGGGCGCTGTAGAGCGTGGTGCGCTGTAGAGCGTGGTGCGCTGTAGAGTGTGGTGCGCTGTAGAGTGCGCTGTAGAGTGCGCTGTAGAGTGCACTGTAGAGTGCGGGTGCTGTAGAGTGTGCTGTAGAGTGCGGGGCGCTGTAGAGTGCGGGCGCTGTATAGTGCGCTGTAGAGTGTGGGGCGCTGTAGAGTGCACTGTAGAGTGCGGGCGCTGTAGAGTGCGCTGTAGAGTGCAGGGCGCTGTAGAGTGCAGGGCGCCGTGGGGCGCTGTAGAGTGCAGGGCGCTGCGGGGCGCTGTAGAGCGCGGTGCGCTGTAGAGTGCGGGGCGCTGTCGAGTGCGGGATGCTGTAGAGTGCATGGCGCTGCAGGCGCTGTAGAGCGTGGTGCGATGTAGAGCATGGTGCGCTGTAGAGCGTGGTGCGCTGTAGTGCGTGGTGCGCTGTAGAGTGCGCTGTAGAGTGCGCTGTAGAGTGCGCTGTAGAGTGCGGGCGCTGTAGAGTGTGCTGTAGAGTGCGGGGTGCTGTAGAGTGTGGGCGCTGTAAAATGCGCTGTAGAGTGTGGGGCACTGTAGAGTGCACTGTAGAGTGCGGGGCGCTGTCGAGTGTGGGGCGCTGTTGAGTGCGGGACGCTGTAGAGTGCATGGTGCTGCGGGCGCTGTAGAGCGTGGTGCGCTGTAGAGCGTGGTGCGCTGTAGAGTGTGGTGCGCTGTAGAGTGCGCTGTAGAGTGCGCTGTAGAGTGCACTGTAGAGTGCGGGCGCTGTAGAGTGTGCTGTAGAGTGCGGGGCGCTGTAGAGTGCGGGTGCTGTAGAGTGCGCTGTAGAGTGCGCTGTAGAGTGTGGGGCTCTGTAGAGTGCACTGTAGAGTGCGGGCGCTGTAGAGTGCGCTGTAGAGTGCAGGGCGCTGTAGAGTGCAGGGCGCCGTGGGGCGCTGTAGAGTGCAGGGCGCTGCGGGGCGCTGTAGAGCGCGGTGCACTGTAGAGTGCGGGGCGCTGCATTGCGCTGTAGAGTGCAGGGCGCTGGGGGGCGCTGTCGAGTGCGGGGCGCTGTCGAGTGCGGGATGCTGTAGAGTGCATGGCGCTGCAGGCGCTGTAGAGCGTGGTGCGATGTAGACCATGGTGCGCTGTAGAGCGTGGTGCGCTGTAGTGCGTGGTGCGCTGTAGAGTGCGCTGTAGAGTGCGCTGTAGAGTGCGCTGTAGAGTGCGGGTGCTGTAGAGTGTGCTGTAGAGTGCGGGGCGCTGTAGAGTGCGGGCGCTGTAAAATGCGCTGTAGAGTGTGGGGCGCTGTAGAGTGCACTGTAGAGTGCGGGGCGCTGTCGAGTGTGGGGCGCTGTTGAGTGCGGGACGCTGTAGAGTGCATGGCGCTGCGGGCGCTGTAGAGCGTGGTGCGCTGTAGAGCGTGGTGCGCTGTAGAGTGTGGTGCGCTGTAGAGTGCGCTGTAGAGTGTGCTGTAGAGTGCGGGGCGCTGTAGAGTGCGGGCGCTGTATAGTGCGCTGTAGAGTGTGGGGCGCTGTAGAGTGCACTGTAGAGTGCGGGGCGCTGTAGAGTGTGCTGTAGAGTGCAGGGCGCTGTAGAGTGCAGGGCGCCGTGGGGTGCTGTAGAGTGCAGGGCGCTGCGGGGCGCTATAGAGCGCGGTGCGCTGTAGAGTGCGGGGCGCTGCATTGCGCTGTAGAGTGCAATGCGCTGAGGGGCGCTGTCGAGTGCGGGGCGCTGTCGAGTGCGGGATGCTGTAGAGTGCATGGCGCTGCAGGCGCTGTAGAGCGTGGTGCGATGTAGAGCATGGTGCGCTGTAGAGCGTGGTGCGCTGTAGTGCGTGGTGCGCTGTAGAGCGTGGTGCGCTGTAGAGTGCGCTGTAGAGTGCGGGGCACTGTAGAGTGCGATGTAGAGTGCGGGGCGCTGTAGTATGCGGGGCGCTGTAGAGTGCGCTGTAGAGTGTGGGGCGCTGTAGAGTGCGGGGCGCTGTAGAGTGCGGGGCGCTGTAGATTGCGGGTGCTGTTGATTGCGGGTTGCTGTAGATTGCGGGGCGCTGTAGAGTGCGGTGCGCTGTAGAGTGCGGGGCGCTGCAGAGCGCGGGGCGCTGTAGAGGTCGGTGCGCTGTAGAGGTCGGTGCGCTGTAGAGGTTGGTGCGCTGTAGAGTGCAGGGCACTGCGGGGCGCTGTAGAGCGCGGGGCGCTGTAGAGCGCGGGGCGCTGCAGAGTGCGCTGTAGAGGTCGGTGCGCTGTAGAGGTCGGTGCGCTGTAGAGGTCAGTGCGCTGTAGAGGTCAGTGCGCTGTAGAGGTCGGTGTGCTGTAGAGGTCTGTGCGCTGTAGAGTGCAGGGCACTGCGGGGCGCTGTCGAGTGCGGGGCGCTGTCGAGTGCATGGCGCTGCGGGCGCTGTAGAGCGTGGTGCGCTGTAGAGCGTGGTGCGCTGTAGAGCGTGGGGTGCTGTAGAGTGCGGGGCGCTGTAGAGTGCGGGACGCTGTAGAGTGCGGGGCGCTGGAGAGCGCGGGGAGCTGCAGAGTGCGCTGTAGAGTGCGGTGTGCTGTAGAGTGTACTGCGGTGCGCTGTAGAGGTAGGTGCGCTGTCGAGTGCGGGATGCTGTTGAGCGCGGGATGCTGTAGAGTGCATGGCGCTACGGGCGCTGTAGAGCGTGGTGTGCTGTAGAGCGTGGTGCGCTGTAGAGTGTGGTGTGCTGTAGAGTGAGGGGCGCTGTAGAGTGCGGGGCGCTGTAGAGTGCAGGGCACTGCGGGGCGCTGTAGAGCGTGGGGCGCTACGGTGCGCTGTACAGTGCGGTGCGCTGTAGAGTGCGGTGCGCTGTAGAGTGCAGGGCGCTGCGGGGCGCTGTAGAGCACGGGGCGCTGTAGAGTGCAGGGCGTTGTAGAGTGCATGGCACTACGGGCGCTGTAGAGCGTGGTGCGCTGTAGAGCGTGGTGCGCTGTAGAGTGTGGTGCGCTGTAGAGTGCGGGGCGCTGTAGAGTGCGGGGCGCTGTAGAGTGCAGGGCACTGCGGGGCGCTGTAGAGCGCGGGGCGCTGTAGAGTGCGGGGCGCGGTAGAGTGCAGGGCGCTGCGGGGCGCTGTAGAGTGTGGGGCGCTGTAGAGTGTGGGGCACTGCGGTGCGCTGTACAGTGTGGTGCGCTGTAGAGTGCGGTGCGCTGTAGAGTGCAGGGCGCTGCGGGGCTCTGTAGAGCACGGGGTGCTGTAGAGTGCAGGGCGTTGTAGAGTGCAGGGCGCTGCAGGGCACTGTAGAGTGCGGGGCGCAGCGGTGCGCTGTAGAGTGCGGGGCGCTGTGGAGTGCGGGGTGCTGTAGTGCGCTGTAGAGTGCGGTGCGCTGTAGAGTGCGGTGTAGAGTGCGGTGCGCTGCAGAGTGCGGTGCGCTGCAGAGTGCATAGCGCTGCAGAGTGCGTGGCGCTGCAGAGTGCGGGTCGCTGCAGAGTGCAGGGCGCTGCGGGGTGCTGTAGAGTGCGTTGCGCTGTAGAGTGCTTTGCGCTGTAGAGTGTTGTTGGACTTTGGCCCTTAGGGCAGGTTCACCCCTAGACTTTTTGCTTGAAATGGTGACCTGGAGATGGTGATTTTTGGATTCTGCGCACTTTCACTGTGTCCCAGTGGAAAGTGCGTGCGCACTCTGAGTGCATGTGCTGAGCTAGGCCTGCCCGCCCATAGGAATGCATGGGGAATGTATGTGTCCCTGGTAGTTCCTGATGCGTGGGGTGTACAGGCTTGAGTCTGGTATGTGTGAACTCGTGTGAGTGAATGCTGCGCAACGGTGTATGCAGCATGTATGTGTCTAGTAGCGAAGCGCCATTTCTAGACATGGCTGTACGTGTGCTGTGAGGGTGCTGGCGTGTGATTGGCTGGAGCTGGCTGGCATGCCAGGCTCCAGGAAGTCTGGATGGGTCTGCCCGGTGGTGAGTGGGAGATTAGCATGAGTGATGTGTGGGAGGAGTGTACCTGTGTCCTGGATGGGCTGGGTTTTCCCCACACAATGCTGGCTCCGCCCCCCTGTGGTGTGTCTAATGACCCAAGCCCTGCCAGTGAATAGAGAGGGTGGTTGAGGTAAACAGAGTACTCAAGAACCAGCTGCGACTGGTTCCGCCCCCACTCTGCACCTTCAGACAAAGGAATGCACTGTATAAAAATGGGGCTGTGTCCCCACAGATGTTGTTCTCTTCCAGGATCCTGAGGGGGCTGCTGTTGCTGCTGCTGGGCCAGAGGACCGCCACTTGGGGTGTCTCCCTGCCTGGAGACCCAGTGTGCTGGCTCTGGGCCCAGCCTTGCCCCCCTGCCTACCAAGGAGGACTTCTGCTGGGCTTATTAGCCCCTAGCGCCTGGGAGCGCTTTTTATTGACTTTTGGCGCTTGAGGGCGCTTTGCTGTGACCCAGCGCTTAATAGCGCTTGAAATTGCCATTTGAGCGCAGGGAGCGCTTTAAATTTCATTTGGCGCTTGAGAGCGCTCTGGGTGCTTTTTCCTGCTCTATTTGCCAATTTGGAAGCCCCTGGCGAGTGCCCACCTCGCCAGGGACTGTGCCGCTATTGTCGTGGCCATAGCGAGAGCCCACCTCGCCTGCTATCTAAATTGGAGGGTTCACCGCCGCTGCCCGGAGTTTGCCTCGAGGGCCCGCCTCCCGACCGAGGGCCGCGCTGCCATTGGCGGCCCCCAGTCACCGGAAGTCAGGCAGGCTGTAGCGGGACAACAGGAAGTCCCGTCCTGCCCCGGCCCCCAGGAGGAGAGAGACCCAGCGAGGAGCAGCGCGAGAAGAAGAAGCCGGCACCTGTCCCCCCCGAGGCTCCAGGAAAGTGAGGAGAGCCCCGGGGAGAGGGGAAGCGCCGGCGGAGCAGAGACGCCGCCGAGACCCAGCGCGACGGCGGGAACCCGGTGAGTGCATCCAAAGGAGAGGGGGGTGTCGGGGCACATTGCCGGTGCCCGCCCCGCCCCTCCCCTGCAGGCCTTAGTGCTGAGAGGCCCGTGGGGCCTCCCTTGATCCCGAGTCCCCCGGGAGCGACTCCAACGAGTGGGAGCCTTTTCTTGGAGCCACGAGGTGCCCCGGGGGCACCAGTTGCTTTGCAGAGCCCAGAGAGGCTCGTGAGCCCCACCATTGTGTTTCAGAGCCAGAGAGGCTCTTAGGGGGCATTTCTGGGCAATTCGAGTCCCCAAGAGGGGGACTCCAACTAGAGCCAGAGAGGCTCGAGGCGCTATTTGTTTACCGAGCCCAGAGAGGCTCTAGGGGGCCTGCTGGTTTTGTGAGAGCCCTGAGAAAGGCTCATTGCCCATTTTCGTTTTGAGAGCCCTGAGAGGCTCTGGGGCCCAGTGGTCCTGGAAAGAAGGGCCTGAGAGAGGCTCAGCAGCCCCCTTACTTGTCCAGGAGCCCAGCGAGGCTCCGCAGTGCCACAGTGGTGGTTCTTGAGCCCAGAGAGGCTCCAACGTTGCCCTAACTTTCCCTGCACCAGTTGCCCAGCACTTTGTGGGCAACTGCGACGTTTAGGCCCTGACATTGGGACACAGGGACAGTCACAGGTGGTGACTGATCTAAGTTTTGCGCAATGTTATTTCTTTACACCTCTGAATGTATTGTGATGCAGCATGTGTTTTCCTCTTACACCCCTACAGGTATTGTAATACATAGGTGGTTGTTTTCTCCCTAGTACAGGTGGTGCTAGTGAGATCCTGGTTACCAGTGATTACTGGTTGTGTGCTATTTTGTGCTATATTCTATGTACTAAGTGCTATTTCTGAAAGTGCTACTTCTGATTCCTGACAGTGGTCCAGGTGGCCCTGTCTTGTACATATCCCCTTGTAAATTCTGCCCGTGCCTCTGGCACATTGTAAAGTGTGTGTTTTATCTAATGTGTTTTGGTGTAATACAAAGGCTATTTTTATATAACCTTGTGTGGAGTTTCCTTTGTGGTGGGCCTTTGGTTGTTGTTGCTGGGGTGCGTGCGCAAATACTTAGCCTACATCGCCTCCAAGTTTAGCCTTGCTGCTCGCGCCACGTTACCTAGAGGGTGAGTAGGGGTTATCTTGGCGTGTAACTCCCTTGCCCTGACTTGGGTGTGGTGGTCTCTGACTGACTTTGGCGAAAGCCCTGGCCAGCCGGGGATCCCACTTCCAACATTGGCGGCAAGCGGCGGGATAAGGATTTGTGTTTGCCTTGTACCTTAGTAGCGGCTGGCTGCACCACAAAGCTCTGCATTTTTAGATGACCACATTTTAAGGGGATTGTTTTTTTTTGGAAGTTTCATATTTTCTTCTCCTGAAGGTATCATTGTGCAATTGTGTCCAGTGCATTTGTTCCCCTGCCCCGCGCCCAGAGTCTGGTACCTGTGTCACTTGTGGTCAGGTTGAGAAGTCAGGGGTGGTAGAAACTGCCTTACTAGTCCGAGGGGGGGGTTGTGTGTGGATGAATGGTGTGTGGCACTAGGCAAGTGAGTGTGAGTTCTCTGGGGTAGAGAGCTTGCTGAATACCTTGTGAATTGTGTACTCCTGTGTTAGCTCAGACCCCTAGGTTCCCTGTGTGATCTCTTCACTAGAACGTCCGCCAGAATGGTGCCTGCTTTTGATGTCTGTGATCTGTTTAGATACAGTATGGGAGAGTTGGTAAGGTTCTGTGAAGAGAGAGACATAGGGGTGGATGAGTTAGACACTCAGTCCGAACTTAGGAGCAGCCTGATCCTATGGCAAAAGTGTCAGTGGGACCTTGAGCGCAGTGAGGAAAGGGCCCGGGCTTCACACCAGGAGGGTGGTGGGTCTGTGGGGAGCCCTGAAGATTCAGAAGAGGAGGAAGAAAATGATAGCACAGGGACGCCAGCAGATAGTGAGGACCCCATAGATAGGGAGTCCCTTGCTGGGTCCAGCATAGGAGGCAGCGCCTCATCCCTTTCCCTGTCCCCAGAGGAGCTGGAAGATAGGAGGAGAGAAAGGGAGCACCAGCTGGCTTTAGAGAGGCTCAGGTTGGAGCATGCCCAGGCTATGGCACAGCTGGGCATTAGAAAGCAACAGCTAGAGACCGAGAGGGTCTTAGCGCAGGAAAGGATAGAGGAGGCTGAGAGGGCCTCCACCAGAGGCGAAGTAGCTCTGGAGGGTAGACTATCCCCTGCGCGCAGTGTTGAGTTTCTGGATCCCCCAGGGAGGGTTGGGTCCAGTGGTGGCAGCTATTTAGATTCCAGTGTAGGAAATCCCAGTCCCAGTTCCCCCAGTCTGGTACCTGTTTCCCAAGAGGAGGAGTATAGGTTGAAATTCAGGGGCAGTAGGAAGCTGCCTCACCAGTCGTGGGAGAAGTTTGAGGATGAATGTTGTGGAGCACTGTGGGCTTGGGTAGAGGTTCACACTGACTCTGATTTTGAAGTCTTGTTTGATCTTATAGTCAAAGAGCAGGTGCTCAGTGGTTGTTCGCCAGAGTTGCGCCAACACCTGTTGCAAGTTGGATTTACTGATACAGAGTTACTGGCAAGGGAAGCCGACCGCTGGGAAAGGGCCAGAGGTTCTCTAGGGTCATTGGTGAGTGACTCCAAAAGTAGTGGTTCAGGGATCTTCCAGCCCAGCGTGGTGGAAGAGGCTCAGTGTAGCCCAGCTAGGTCCCAGTATAGTGAGAAGGGTGTAGGGGCTGACTGCCTGGCTCAGTGGAGCAGGAGTCAGTGGGTGGCTGAGAGCCCCCAGAGGCCCGAAGCCCTGTCTCAGAACCTGGGTGGTTTCTTGAGGGAACACCAGGTTGGGGACCTAGGCTGTCCTGTTAGCCCATTTGAGGAAGATCTCCTAGTGAGTAGAGGACCTGGAGTGTCTGTAACCAGAGCTCCGGTGGTTCTAGAGTCTGGCAGTACCGCTCCGGTAGGGAGGGTACAGGAGTCCAGAGTGAGGAGTGATTGGGGGAGTTCCCCAGTGGCTGGACCAGTGGGTCAGGGACTACCCAGTTGGGCTAGGTTCCCGTGTAGTGACCATGGTGACACCACTTCTGGTCTGGGGGATCGTCACGCACTGTCAGGTGGACAGAGGGCGGGAGATAAGCGCCAGACAGACAGTCACGCAACAGATGTGACATTTGTTAGCCTCAGGGGGATTGCGAGTGAATCACCAGAAGTCCTGGAGTGCCAGGCAATTGTTCCACCGAAGGTTCTAGACCAGAGGTTGGGAGGCCAGGTTCAGGATCAGCCTGACCTGAAGGGTAGGACGACTGTAACCAGTGTCCTGACCGGTTCTTCTTCCAGAGGAACTTCTCCAGGTGGGAGAGGGCAGACCTCTGGAAGGGGGTGCAGAGGGTGGGAGAGCCCACCTCTGACCCCGGTGCAACCTGAGTGGATAAGTCCTGGGTTGGAATGGCGTTCTAGGGGTACCCCTCGCAGAGGGAGGAGGAACCCTAGGAGAAGAGGTAGGGGGAGGAGAGCCTTCCCCGAGACTCCTGGTCCGCCTGAGGTTGTAGGCCCTCGGCTGGAGTACCAGTGGCAGTCTAGTCCTGTCTTGCAGACAGGAAGAGTGGAAAATGGCTCCTATGTGCCAGGGGTTACTACCCCCCGCTCTGCGAATTGGCATGGACCCGTGGCACCTGGGTGGCCCAGGGCCTGGTCCTGGCCGCGGACAACTTGGGAGTACCAGTGGGGTAGCCCAGTTGGTCCAGACAGTGTGTTGAGAAGGAATCCCATGGGTTCACCGTGGCATAGAACAGGAGGGTGTCCCTGCAGTTGCGGGCCCGCGTCCGTGTTCTATCGCCCCAAGCAGGGAAGTCCATCACGGTGGTGATTGGTCTCCCCTGCGTTTTGGCTGGAAGGGGGTTATGTTGGACTTTGGCCCTTAGGGCAGGTTCACCCCTAGACTTTTTGCTTGAAATGGTGACCTGGAGATGGTGATTTTTGGATTCTGCGCACTTTCACTGTGTCCCAGTGGAAAGTGCGTGCGCACTCTGAGTGCATGTGCTGAGCTAGGCCTGCCCGCCCATAGGAATGCATGGGGAATGTATGTGTCCCTGGTAGTTCCTGATGCGTGGGGTGTACAGGCTTGAGTCTGGTATGTGTGAACTCGTGTGAGTGAATGCTGCGCAACGGTGTATGCAGCATGTATGTGTCTAGTAGCGAAGCGCCATTTCTAGACATGGCTGTACGTGTGCTGTGAGGGTGCTGGCGTGTGATTGGCTGGAGCTGGCTGGCATGCCAGGCTCCAGGAAGTCTGGATGGGTCTGCCCGGTGGTGAGTGGGAGATTAGCATGAGTGATGTGTGGGAGGAGTGTACCTGTGTCCTGGATGGGCTGGGTTTTCCCCACACAATGCTGGCTCCGCCCCCCTGTGGTGTGTCTAATGACCCAAGCCCTGCCAGTGAATAGAGAGGGTGGTTGAGGTAAACAGAGTACTCAAGAACCAGCTGCGACTGGTTCCGCCCCCACTCTGCACCTTCAGACAAAGGAATGCACTGTATAAAAATGGGGCTGTGTCCCCACAGATGTTGTTCTCTTCCAGGATCCTGAGGGGGCTGCTGTTGCTGCTGCTGGGCCAGAGGACCGCCACTTGGGGTGTCTCCCTGCCTGGAGACCCAGTGTGCTGGCTCTGGGCCCAGCCTTGCCCCCCTGCCTACCAAGGAGGACTTCTGCTGGGCTTATTAGCCCCTAGCGCCTGGGAGCGCTTTTTATTGACTTTTGGCGCTTGAGGGCGCTTTGCTGTGACCCAGCGCTTAATAGCGCTTGAAATTGCCATTTGAGCGCAGGGAGCGCTTTAAATTTCATTTGGCGCTTGAGAGCGCTCTGGGTGCTTTTTCCTGCTCTATTTGCCAATTTGGAAGCCCCTGGCGAGTGCCCACCTCGCCAGGGACTGTGCCGCTATTGTCGTGGCCATAGCGAGAGCCCACCTCGCCTGCTATCTAAATTGGAGGGTTCACCGCCGCTGCCCGGAGTTTGCCTCGAGGGCCCGCCTCCCGACCGAGGGCCGCGCTGCCATTGGCGGCCCCCAGTCACCGGAAGTCAGGCAGGCTGTAGCGGGACAACAGGAAGTCCCGTCCTGCCCCGGCCCCCAGGAGGAGAGAGACCCAGCGAGGAGCAGCGCGAGAAGAAGAAGCCGGCACCTGTCCCCCCCGAGGCTCCAGGAAAGTGAGGAGAGCCCCGGGGAGAGGGGAAGCGCCGGCGGAGCAGAGACGCCGCCGAGACCCAGCGCGACGGCGGGAACCCGGTGAGTGCATCCAAAGGAGAGGGGGGTGTCGGGGCACATTGCCGGTGCCCGCCCCGCCCCTCCCCTGCAGGCCTTAGTGCTGAGAGGCCCGTGGGGCCTCCCTTGATCCCGAGTCCCCCGGGAGCGACTCCAACGAGTGGGAGCCTTTTCTTGGAGCCACGAGGTGCCCCGGGGGCACCAGTTGCTTTGCAGAGCCCAGAGAGGCTCGTGAGCCCCACCATTGTGTTTCAGAGCCAGAGAGGCTCTTAGGGGGCATTTCTGGGCAATTCGAGTCCCCAAGAGGGGGACTCCAACTAGAGCCAGAGAGGCTCGAGGCGCTATTTGTTTACCGAGCCCAGAGAGGCTCTAGGGGGCCTGCTGGTTTTGTGAGAGCCCTGAGAAAGGCTCATTGCCCATTTTCGTTTTGAGAGCCCTGAGAGGCTCTGGGGCCCAGTGGTCCTGGAAAGAAGGGCCTGAGAGAGGCTCAGCAGCCCCCTTACTTGTCCAGGAGCCCAGCGAGGCTCCGCAGTGCCACAGTGGTGGTTCTTGAGCCCAGAGAGGCTCCAACGTTGCCCTAACTTTCCCTGCACCAGTTGCCCAGCACTTTGTGGGCAACTGCGACGTTTAGGCCCTGACATTGGGACACAGGGACAGTCACAGGTGGTGACTGATCTAAGTTTTGCGCAATGTTATTTCTTTACACCTCTGAATGTATTGTGATGCAGCATGTGTTTTCCTCTTACACCCCTACAGGTATTGTAATACATAGGTGGTTGTTTTCTCCCTAGTACAGGTGGTGCTAGTGAGATCCTGGTTACCAGTGATTACTGGTTGTGTGCTATTTTGTGCTATATTCTATGTACTAAGTGCTATTTCTGAAAGTGCTACTTCTGATTCCTGACAGTGGTCCAGGTGGCCCTGTCTTGTACATATCCCCTTGTAAATTCTGCCCGTGCCTCTGGCACATTGTAAAGTGTGTGTTTTATCTAATGTGTTTTGGTGTAATACAAAGGCTATTTTTATATAACCTTGTGTGGAGTTTCCTTTGTGGTGGGCCTTTGGTTGTTGTTGCTGGGGTGCGTGCGCAAATACTTAGCCTACATCGCCTCCAAGTTTAGCCTTGCTGCTCGCGCCACGTTACCTAGAGGGTGAGTAGGGGTTATCTTGGCGTGTAACTCCCTTGCCCTGACTTGGGTGTGGTGGTCTCTGACTGACTTTGGCGAAAGCCCTGGCCAGCCGGGGATCCCACTTCCAACAAGTGTGTTGCGCTGTAGAGTGCAGGGTGCTGCGGGGCGCTGTAGAGTGCATTGCGCTGCAGAGTGCAGGGCACTGAGGGGCGCTATCGAGTGCGGGGCGCTGCGAGTGCGGGGTGCTGTCGAGCGCGGGACGGTGTAGAGTGCATGGCACTGCGAGCGCTGTAGAGCGTGGTGCGCTGTAGAGCGTGGTGCGCTGTAGAGCGTGGTGCGCTGTAGAGCGTGCTGTAGAGTGCGGGGCACTGTAGAGTGCGCTGTAGAGTGCTGGGTGCTGTAGAGTGCGGGGCGCTGTAGAGTGCGCTGTAGAGTGCGGGGCGCTGTAGAGTGTGCTGTAGAGCGCGGGGCGCTGTAGAGTGCAGGGCGCTGTAGAGTGCAGGGCGCCGTGGGGCGCTGTAGAGTGCAGGGCGCTGCGGGGCACTGTAGAGCGCGGTGCGCTGTAGAGTGCGGGGCGCTGCATTGCGCTGTAGAGTGCAGGGCGCTGAGGGGCGCTGTCGAGTGCGGGGCGCTGTCGAGTGCGGGATGCTGTAGAGTGCATGGCGCTGCATGCGCTGTAGAGCGTGGTGTGATGTAGAGCATGGTGCGCTGTAGAGTGTGGTGCGCTGTAGTGCGTGGTGCGCTGTAGAGCGTGGTGCGCTGTAGAGCGTGGTGCGCTGTAGAGCGTGGTGCACTGTAGAGCGTGTTGTAGAGTGCGGGGCGCTGTAGAGTGCGCTGTAGAGTGCTGGGCGCTGTAGAGTGCGGGGCGCTGTAGAGTGCGCTGTAGAGTGCGGGGCGCTGTAGAGTGTGCTGTAGAGCGCGGGGCGCTGTAGAGTGCAGGGCGCTGTAGAGTGCAGGGCGCCGTGGGGCGCTGTAGAGTGCAGGGCGCTGTAGAGCGCGGTGCGCTGTAGAGTGCGGGGCGCTGCGGTGCGCTGTAGAGTGCGGTGCGCTGTAGAGTGCGGTGCGCTGTAGAGTGCGGTGCGCTGGAGCGCTGTAGAGTGCGGTGCACTGCAGAGAGCGGTGCGCTGCAGAGTGCGTGGCGCTGCAGAGTGCGTTTCGCTGCAGAGTGCGGGTCGCTGCAGAGTGCGGGTCGCTGCGGAGTGCAGGGCGCTGCGGGGTGCTGTAGAGTGCGTTGCGCTGTAGAGTGCGTTGCGCTGTAGAGTGCAGGGTGCTGCGGGGCGCTGTAGAGTGCATTGCGCTGCAGAGTGCAGGGCGCTGAGGGGCACTGTCGAGTGCGGGGCGCTGTCGAGTGCGGGTCGCTGTCGAGCGCGGGACGGTGTAGAGTGCATGGCACTGCGAGCGCTGTAGAGCGTGGTGCGCTGTAGAGCGTGGTGCGCTGTAGAGCGTGCTGTAGAGTGCGGGGCGCTGTAGAGTGCGCTGTAGAGTGCTGGGCGCTGTAGAGTGCGGGGCGCTGTAGAGTGCGCTGTAGAGCGCGGGGCGCTGTAGAGTGCAGGGCGCTGTAGAGTGCAGGGCGCCGTGGGGCGCTGTAGAGTGCAGGGCGCTGTAGAGCGAGGTGCGCTGTAGAGTGCGGTGCGCTGTAGAGTGCGGTGCGCTGGTGCGCTGTAGAGTGCGGTGCGCTGCAGAGAGCGGTGCGCTGCAGAGTGCGTGGCGCTGCAGAGTGCGTGTCGCTGCAGAGTGCGGGTCGCTGCAGAGTGCAGGGCGCTGCGGGGTGCTGTAGAGTGCGGGGTGCTGTAGAGTGCGTTGCGCTGTAGAGTGCGTTGCGCTGTAGAGTGCAGGGTGCTGAGGGGCGCTGTCGAGTGCGGGGCGCTGTCGAGTGCGGGGCGCTGTCGAGTGTGGGGCGCTGTTGAGTGCGGGACGCTGTAGAGTGCATGGCGCTGCGGGCGCTGTAGAGCGTGGTGCGCTGTAGAGTGCGGGGCGCTGCATTGCGCTGTAGAGTGCAGGGCGCTGAGGGGCGCTGTCGAGTGCGGGGCGCTGTCGAGTGCGGGATGCTGTAGAGTGCATGGCGCTGCAGGCGCTGTAGAGCGTGGTGCGATGTAGAGCATGGTGCGCTGTAGAGCGTGGTGCGCTGTAGTGCATGGTGCGCTGTAGAGCGTTGTGCGCTGTAGAGTGCGCTGTAGAGTGCGATGTAGAGTGCGGGGCGCTGTAGTATGCGGGGCGCTGTAGAGTGCGCTGTAGAGTGTGGGGCGCTGTAGAGTGCGGGCACTGTAGAGTGCGGGGCGCTGTAGATTGCGGATGCTGTTGATTGCGGGGTGCTGTAGATTGCGGGGCGCTGTAGAGTGCGGGCGCTGTAGAGTGCGGTGCGCTGTAGAGTGCGGGGCGCTGCAGAGCGCGGGGCGCTGTAGAGTGCGGTGCGCTGTAGAGGTCGGTGCGCTGTAGAGGTCGGTGCGCTGTAGAGTGCAGGGCACTGCGGGGCGCTGTAGAGTGCGGGGCGCTGTAGAGCGCGGGGCGCTGCAGAGGGCGCTGTAGAGGTCGGTGCGCTGTAGAGGTCGGTGCGCTGTAGAGGTCAGTGCGCTGTAGAGGTCGGTGCACTGTAGAGGTCGGTGTGCTGTAGAGGTCTGTGCGCTGTAGAGTGCAGGGCACTGCGGGGCGCTGCCGAGTGCGGGGCGCTGTCGAGTGCATGGCGCTGCGGGCGCTGTAGAGCGTGGTGCACTGTAGAGCGTGGTGCGCTGTAGAGCGTGGGGTGCTGTAGAGTGCGGGGCGCTGTAGAGTGCGGGACGCTGTAGAGTGCGGGGCGCTGGAGAGCGCGGGGAGCTGCAGAGTGCGCTGTAGAGTGCGGTGCGCTGTAGAGTGTACTGCGGTGCGCTGTAGAGGTAGGTGCGCTGTCGAGTGCGGGATGCTGTCGAGCGCGGGACGCTGTAGAGTGCATGGCGCTACGGGCGCTGTAGAGCGTGGTGCGCTGTAGAGCGTGGTGCGCTGTAGAGTGTGGTGCGCTGTAGAGTGCGGGGCGCTGTAGAGTGCAGGGCGCTGCGGGGCGCTGTAGAGTGTGGGGCGCTGTAGAGCGTGGGGCGCTGCGGTGCGCTGTACAGTGCGGTGCGCTGTAGAGTGCGGTGCGCTGTAGAGTGCAGGGCGCTGCGGGGCGCTGTAGAGCACGGGGTGCTGTAGAGTGCAGGGCTGTTGGACAGGCCGCATGTTCGAGCTGTCCCCCCTCCCCGCAATGGGACCAGGACCCTGGCTCTCCCTGCATCCCCAGCCAGAGTCCACAAACGACCACCCGAAGTACCCTGCAATCCCTCCACTACAAGACACCAGCTCCGGACCCAGCTGGCCCGGGTCACCATCTACCCCACGACATCGACCCGGCCGCCATCTTGGGGCACTGCAGCACGAGGCCGCGTGGCCTCAACTCGACCCTAACCCCGGGCCCGGCCGGTCCCGACATCGAGGCCCCACCATCCTCCCAGGAGGCAGAGTGATCACTTGGCGAGTCAATGGGAGAAGGAATCGTCAACGGCTCTCCTCCGCCAGGTGTCGATCACCCCAGGCCGCCTGGGCGCTGGCTCCACCCCCCTGCTGGGTGTCTGGACTCCCTCATCCCGGACCTCCCGGCCCCCAGGCGCGAGGGTCCGGACATCAAAGGGGACCAGACCTATAACTGGGGCAGGGCCAGACCAGGAAGGCAGTTGTATCCTGGAGTCGAGAGACCCGAGAAGAACTCATCCGTGACTTGGCCTGCTGGCGCTGCCGCGGCCCTCTGCCTCGCGAAACCATCGTCTTGGCCTGCTGGCGCTGCCGCGGCCCTCTGCCTCGTGAAACCATCGTCTTGGCCTGCTGGCGCTGCCGCGGCCCTCTGCCTCGTGAAACCATCGTCTTGGCCTGCTGGCGCTGCCGCGGCCCTCTGCCTCGTGAAACCATCGTCTTGGCCTGCTGGCGCTGCCGCGGCCCTCTGCCTCGTGAAACCATCGTCTTGGCCTGCTGGCGCTGCCGTGGCCCTCTGCTTTATGAGACTATCACCTTGGCCTGCTGGCGCTGCCGCGGCCCGATCCACAGACCCTCCAGCTCGAGGATTGTGAGCTCGCCTTTTACCACAACCTGTACCGATCCGGTACCAAGACTGTCCCGCTACCCCCTTTCCCTACAGAGACTAGAAGTGAGAGGGCCCCCGGGTCCAAGTTATCCTGTATCGCTGATATCCTTGCCTTAAGAACCTTATATAAAGCCTTGAACTCGACTTGGTGTGGTGCCTGTTTGTGGGGAGGGAGGGTACTTGTCTGTACGATCACCGGAGACGGTCCCCCTCGGGGATCTCTCCCTCGGTATCCGGCCGACCCTCAGGGTCCCCGTCTAACATTGGTGGCCAGCGACGGGATCCGAACCTACGCATAATCGTACAGAAAGTCACTCGCCCCACCACACACAACAACCATGTCAATAGAGAGCGGAACAACGGAAAAATTTCAGATGGAAAAATTGGAAGACTACAACCACCGGGAACTGAAGCAATATTGCATAGAACTTGGACTTCCAACCACAGGTCTTAGCACAAAGGAAGACTTCAAACGAGCCCTAGAAGCTTGGGCAGAAACGGGTACGGCCGTACCCCGAACACAAACAACCGAAACGAGCCCCGCACCAACTAAAGAAAGAGCGGATCTCTCCCTGGAAGAGATCCGAGAAAGAGAAAAAACCAGACTCCACGAATTAGAACTTGCCCGACTTCGCTTGGATGGGGAACTCAAGCTGGCAGAACAAAAAATAACCCTGGAACACTTACGGCTCAGGGAAGAGCGGGAAGACAAGCAAAGACAGAGGGAGCTAGAGGAAAAGAGACTAGAGTACGAACATGAGCGCAATCTCAAAGCACTGGAGATTCAGAAACAGAATAAAGACCTCGGGCTCCCCGAACGACCGACCCCGTCTGCCTCGACCGAGCCCAAGGTTCACATCCCCAAAGATGTCATCCGGGAATACCACAAGAACGATGATATCCAGCAGTGGTTTAAAGCCTATGAGGTGGCAATGACCTCCCACCGGATTCCCCGAAGCGATTGGGGAGCCGGATTATGGGGGAGGTTTGTCAACGAAGGGCGGGACGCCCTGCTGCCACTCCCGGACCAGCTAATGACCTCCTACGACCACATGAAGGCCGCCCTCCTCACTCGATACGGGCTCACACCTGAGATGTACCGCCAACGGTTCCGCGACTGCAAACGGATTCCGGGTACAACTTGGGTGGAGTACGTGAACTTTTTTAGCCGAGCCTTCGAGGGGTGGATCAAGGGCAACAAAGTAACCACCTACGAACAACTCTTTGACCTTATCGTATGGGAACACCTGTCGAACAACTGCTTCGTGGAGCTCCGGCAACACCTCCTGGACAGCAAGCTAACCGACCCTCGACAACTCGCCGCCGAAGCCGACCGGTGGGAAAGCACCCGAGTTGGCCGGAGCGCACCCAGCGAAGTATCCAGATCGTATCGCCCCCGAGGGGGAGGAGGAAGTCAGGGTCGGGGGAGAGACCCCGGCCCCTCGTCACCCCCCAGAAACCCCTCGACCCCGGTTGGCCGGGGAAGCCCTGCCGTCCGGGCCGGTTTCCGGGCCAACATTACGTGCCACAGGTGCCAGCGACCCGGCCACTACGCCAGTGATCCCAACTGCCCAAAGAATCCGAACACGACTCCCCGCCAAGTTGCAGCGGCGGCCCTAGGGGAAGAAATAATCCCGGAAGACCAAGAGGAGTACGAGACCGATCCCTCGGAATGGGCACCCGCCGCCATGGCACTGGTCTGCTTAGGGGAGAGAGACATGATTCCGCGGGCCCCCCTTCCCGCCAACACACAGAAGTACGGTCAATGGGTTAACATCAATGGTCGCCGGGCGGAAGCCCTCCGCGATACCGGGGCCAGTGTAACGGCGGTCCGACGCCACCTCGTCACTCCAGACCAAATCTTGCCGAACATTCTTTGCCCTGTTCGATCAGCCGACAACTCCGAAAGCCTATGCCACATGGCCTGCGTCCCCTTCGAGTGGGGAGGAGTAACAGGGATGTTAAAAGTAACTGTCCGCGATGATGCCCCCGTGGACTGCCTCCTAGGAAACGACCTTGAAAGCTCTCCCTGGGCAGCTGTCGAACGGAGGGAGCACCTGGGGATGCTTGGCCTCCCCGAATGGGTCTGCGTCACGACCCGGTCCATGACCGCCCGCGCGGTCCCCAGCCCAGAAGAGCCCGAGTGGCCAGAACCTCCTCCCGCGCTCCTCCCAGAGGAGGCCGCCCCAGAAGCCATTCCCTTGACCCAAACCGAAGAAGGACCCGACCAGCTTCGGGACGTCCCTGACCTGGCACAATGGCGGCAGGAGGGAGGCCCCACGCAGGAACAATTCCGGGCCGAGCAAAAAACCTGTCCTTCTCTCGAAGGACTCCGGCAGCAAGCCCTGGCCCAGAGCACCGGGGATACCTCGGGGGCCCACTGGATCTACTGGGACCAAGACCTGCTCTACAGCGAGCAGAAAATTGCAGAACTAGGGGCCAGTCGGGTGCTGGTGGTGCCCCTTCGCTTCCGAGACTTCCTCCTGAACTTAGCCCACGATGTCCCCCTTGCCGGACACCTGGGGCAGGATAAAACATACGACCGCCTGGTGACCCATTTTTTCTGGCCCCACATGCGGAAGGATGTCACCAACCACTGCAAGGCCTGCCCCACCTGCCAGGCCAGCGGAAAAAGTGGCCGAAAAATCAAAGCACCATTACAACCCTTTCCTGTCGTCACCACCCCGTTTGAACGAGTGGGAATAGACATTGTGGGGCCCCTCGACCCTCGAACAGCCCAAGGACACCGGTTCATCCTGGTCCTCGTAGACCACGCCACCCGCTATCCCGAGGCCATCCCTCTTCGGACTGTGACGGCCCCCGTGGTGGGCCGGGCCCTGATGGGGATCTTCTCCCGGGTGGGGTTCCCCCGGGAGGTCGTCAGTGACAGGGGCACGAACTTTATCTCCAGATATATGAAGTCCCTCTGGCAGCAATGCGGGGTCACCTACAAATTCACGACCCCCTATCACCCGCAAGGAAACGGACTGGTCGAGAGATTCAACCGCACCCTCAAGGGGATGATTATGGGTCTAGAAGAACCCCTTCGACGCCAGTGGGACGTACTGCTTCCATGCCTCCTGTTTGCCTATCGGGAGGTCCCGCAGAAGTCCCTCGGCTTCAGCCCCTTTGAACTACTGTACGGGCACCCCGTCCGGGGCCCCCTCAGCCTAGTCAAGGAAGGTTGGGAGCAGCCTCCCCAGAAAACTCCCCCGGACATCTACCGGTATCTCCTGGCTCTCCGCAACCAGACCCGGCGGTTCCGAGACACCGCCAAAGCCAACCTCGAGGCCAGTCAGGAGGACATGAAGAGGTGGTACGATCAGCACACGTCCTCCATTGAGTTCGAACCTGGACAACAGGTCTGGGTGATGTCCCCGGTTGAGCCCTGTGCCCTCCAAGACAGATGGTCCGGGCCCTTCAAGGTAATCGAACGCAAGGGGCCCGTCACCTATTTAATCGACATGGAGACTGCCCGGAACCCCCTACGGGTCCTCCATGCCAACAGGCTCAAACCCCATTTTGTGCGATCCGAACTCAGCCTCCTGATGGCTACCGATACTGGGACAGAAGAAGACTCCGAACCCCTTCCGGACTTACTGAGGGCCCTCGAGCAGGATGGCTCAGTGGAAGGGGTCCAGCTCTCCGAGGCCCTGTCCCCGGAGCAACGCCAAGACTGCCAAACGCTCCTGAGGCAGTTCGCCTCCCTGTTCTCCCTCACCCCCGGAGTCACCCCCTGGTGCCTCCACGATGTGGACACCGGGGACAGCCCTCCTATTCGACACCGAGCATACCGCGTACCAGACCGGGTACGAGCCTGCATCCAGACCGAGGTGTCCAAGATGCTGACCCTAGGAGTGATCGAACCCTCAGACAGTCCCTGGGCGAGCCCAGTCGTCCTGGTTCCCAAGGCAGCTGCCCCGGGCGTTGCCCCTGAGCTCCGGTTCTGCGTGGACTATCGAGGGCTGAATGCAGTTACCCGGACCGACGCTCATCCCATCCCCCGGGCAGACGAGCTAATTGACCGGATGGGGGCCGCCCGCTACCTGAGCATCTTCGACCTAACAGCGGGCTACTGGCAGATCGGCCTCACCCCTAGGGCCCAAGAACGATCCGCCTTCTCTACCCCAGACGGGCACTACCACTTTAAAGTCATGCCCTTCGGCATGAAAAACGCCCCGGCAACGTTCCAACGGCTGGTAAACCAGGTACTGGCGGGCCTGGAAGACTTCAGCGCCGCCTACCTGGACGACATTGCTGTGTACAGCCACCAGTGGACCGACCACCTCCGCCACCTGCGGGAGGTTCTACACGCCCTCCAACAAGCCGGGCTCACCATCAAGGCCAGCAAGTGCCAAGTTGGCCAAGGGTCCGTGACCTACCTGGGACACCAAGTGGGAAGCGGGCTGGTGGCCCCTCTCCAACTCAAGATTGCTGCCATCCAGGCCTGGCAACCCCCTACGAGCCAAACGGAGGTCCGGGCCTTCCTGGGGCTCACCGGATACTACCGGCGGTTCGTGAAGGACTATGGCAGCATCGTGGGGCCCCTCACAGAGCTCACCTCCAAAAAGAGCCCCAAAACCGTCAACTGGACCCCGGACTGCCAATCAGCCTTCGAGAAGCTAAAGACCGCCATGTGCACAGCCCCCGTGCTCCAGGCTCCCGACTACAGCCGGGAATTCATTGTGCAGACGGACGCCTCCGATCATGGTGTGGGGGCCGTCCTCTCCCAACTCAACACCGAAGGGGTCGACCATCCGGTGGTCTTCATCAGCAGACGCCTCTTGCCCCGAGAACAGCGCTGGAGCACCGTTGAGAGGGAGGCCTTCGCCGTAGTCTGGGCACTCAAGAAGCTCCGGCCATACCTCTTCGGCACCCACTTCCGGGTGCAAACAGACCACCGACCCCTGCAATGGCTGATGCAAATGCGGGGGAGAACCCGAAGCTGTTGCGCTGGTCCATCTCCCTGCAGGGGATGGACTTCACGGTGGAACATCGTCCAGGCCAGGACCACGCCAACGCCGACGGCCTGTCACGCTTTTCCGCCTCAGCGAGGAGAGTCCCCAGGAAGATGGCTGACTCTCCCCGCCTTCAGCTGGGGGGGAATGTTGGACAGGCCGCATGTTCGAGCTGTCCCCCCCTCCCCGCAATGGGACCAGGACCCTGGCTCTCCCTGCATCCCCAGCCAGAGTCCACAAACGACCACCCGAAGTACCCTGCAATCCCTCCACTACAAGACACCAGCTCCGGACCCAGCTGGCCCGGGTCACCATCTACCCCACGACATCGACCCGGCCGCCATCTTGGGGCACTGCAGCACGAGGCCGCGTGGCCTCAAACTCGACCCTAACCCCCGGGCCCGGCCGGTCCCGACATCGAGGCCCCACCATCCTCCCAGGAGGCAGAGTGATCACTTGGCGAGTCAATGGGAGAAGGAATCGTCAACGGCTCTCCTCCGCCAGGTGTCGATCACCCCAGGCCGCCTGGGCGCTGGCTCCACCCCCCTGCTGGGTGTCTGGACTCCCTCATCCCGGACCTCCCGGCCCCCAGGCGCGAGGGTCCGGACATCAAAGGGGACCAGACCTATAACTGGGGCAGGGCCAGACCAGGAAGGCAGTTGTATCCTGGAGTCGAGAGACCCGAGAAGAACTCATCCGTGACTTGGCCTGCTGGCGCTGCCGCGGCCCTCTGCCTCGCGAAACCATCGTCTTGGCCTGCTGGCGCTGCCGCGGCCCTCTGCCTCGTGAAACCATCGTCTTGGCCTGCTGGCGCTGCCGCGGCCCTCTGCCTCGTGAAACCATCGTCTTGGCCTGCTGGCGCTGCCGCGGCCCTCTGCTTTATGAGACTATCACCTTGGCCTGCTGGCGCTGCCGCGGCCCGATCCACAGACCCTCCAGCTCGAGGATTGTGAGCTCGCCTTTTACCACAACCTGTACCGATCCGGTACCAAGACTGTCCCGCTACCCCCTTTCCCTACAGAGACTAGAAGTGAGAGGGCCCCCGGGTCCAAGTTATCCTGTATCGCTGATATCCTTGCCTTAAGAACCTTATATAAAGCCTTGAACTCGACTTGGTGTGGTGCCTGTTTGTGGGGAGGGAGGGTACTTGTCTGTACGATCACCGGAGACGGTCCCCCTCGGGGATCTCTCCCTCGGTATCCGGCCGACCCTCAGGGTCCCCGTCTAACAAGGGCGTTGTAGAGTGCAGGGCGCTGCAGGGCACTGTAGAGTGCGGGGCGCTGCGGTGCGCTGTAGAGTGCGGGGCGCTGTAGAGTGCGGGGTGCTGAAGTGCGCTGTAGAGTGCGGTGCGCTGTAGAGTGCGGTGTAGAGTGCGGTGCGCTGCAGAGTGCGGTGCGCTGCAGAGTGCATGGCGCTGCAGAGTGCGTGGCGCTGCAGAGTGCGGGTCGCTGCAGAGTGCAGGGCGCTGCGGGGTGCTGTAGAGTGTGTTGCGCTGTAGAGTGCTTTGCGCTGTAGAGTGTGTTGCGCTGTAGAGTGCAGGGTGCTGCGGGGTGCTGTAGAGTGCGGGGCGCTTAGGTGCGCTGTAAAGTGCGGTGCGCTGTAGAGTGCAGGGCACTGTGGGGCGCTGTAGAGTGCGGGGCGCTGTAGAGTGCGGGGCGCTGTAGAGTGCGGGGCGCTGTAGAGTGCAGGGCGCTGTAGAGTGCAGGGCGCTGCGGGGCGCTGTAGAGTGCGGGGCGCTGTAGAGTGCGGGGCGCTGTACAGTGCGGGGTGCTGCGGTGCGCTGTAGAGTGCGGTGCGCTGTAGAGTGCGCTGTAGAGTGTGGTGCGCTGTAGAGTGTGGTGCGCTGTAGAGTGTGGTGCGCTGCGGTGTGCTGTAGAGTGCAGTGCGCAGCGGTGTGCTGTAGAGTGCGGTGCGCTGCGGGGCGCTGTAGAGTGCGGGGCGCTGTAGAGTGCGGGCGCTGTAGAGTGCAGGGCACTGCGGGGCGCTGTAGAGTGCGGGGCGCTGCAGGCGCTGTCGAGCGCGGGGCGCTGTAGAGTGCGGGGTGCTGCGGGGCGCTGTAGAGTGCAGGGCGCTGTGGGGCGCTGTAGAGCGCGGTGCGCTGTAGAGTGCAGGGCGCTGCGGGGCGCTGTAGAGTGCTGTAGAGTGCAGGGCACTGCGGGGCGCTGTAGAGTGCGGGGCGCTGCAGGCGCTGTCGAGCGCGGGGCGCTGTAGAGTGCATGGCACTGCGTGCGCTGTAGAGTGTGGGGTGCTGTAGGGCGCTGTAGAGTGCGGGGCACTGCGGGGCGCTGTAGAGTGCAGGGCGCTGCGGGGCGCTGCAGAGTGCGGGGCGCTGCAGAGTGCGGGGCGCTGCAGAGTGCGGGGCGCTGTAGAGTGCGGGGCGCTGCGGGGCGCTGTAGAGTGCGGGGCGCTGCGGGGTGCTGTAGTGTGTGGGGTGCTGCGGGGTGCTGTAGAGCGCGGGGCGCTGTAGAGTGCAGTGCTATGTGATGTAGAATACTGTGTGCTGTAGAGTGCGGGGCGCTGTAGAGTGCGGGGCGCTGTAGAGTGCGGGGCGCTGCGGGGCGCTGTAGAGTGCAGGGCGCTGCGGGCGCTGTAGAGTGCAGGGCGCTGCGGGGCGCTGTAGAGTGCAGGGCGCTGTAGAGTGCAGGGCGCTGTAGAGTGCGGGGCGCTGTAGAGTGCAGGGCGCTGCAGGGCACTGTAGAGTGCGGGGCGCTGTAGAGTGCGGGTCGCTGTCGAGCGCGGGACGGTGTAGAGTGCATGGCACTGCGAGCGCTGTAGAGCGTGGTGCGCTGTAGAGCGTGGTGCGCTGTAGAGCGTGCTGTAGAGTGCGGGGCGCTGTAGAGTGCGCTGTAGAGTGCTGGGCGCTGTAGAGTGCGGGGCGCTGTAGAGTGCGCTGTAGAGCGCGGGCGCTGTAGACCGCAGGGCGCTGTAGAGTGCAGGGCGCCGTGGGGCGCTGTAGAGTGCAGGGCGCTGTAGAGCGCGGTGCGCTGTAGAGTGCGGGGCGCTGTAGAGTGCGGGTCGCTGTCGAGCGCGGGACGGTGTAGAGTGCATGGCACTGCGAGCGCTGTAGAGC
This sequence comes from Lissotriton helveticus, assembly GCF_964261635.1. Classification (NCBI taxonomy): domain Eukaryota; kingdom Metazoa; phylum Chordata; class Amphibia; order Caudata; family Salamandridae; genus Lissotriton; species Lissotriton helveticus. The sequence goes on from NC_136072.1 coordinate 658,883,132, forward strand.
GTGGTGCGCTGTAGAGCGTGGTGCGCTGTAGAGCGTGCTGTAGAGTGCGGGGCGCTGTAGAGTGCGCTGTAGAGTGCTGGGCGCTGTAGAGTGCGGGGCGCTGTAGAGTGCGCTGTAGAGCGCGGGCGCTGTAGACCGCAGGGCGCTGTAGAGTGCAGGGCGCCGTGGGGCGCTGTAGAGTGCAGGGCGCTGTAGAGCGCGGTGCGCTGTAGAGTGCGGGGCGCTGTAGAGTGCGGGCGCTGTAGAGTGCAGGGCACTGCGGGGCGCTGTAGAGTGCGGGGCGCTGCAGGCGCTGTCGAGCGCGGGGCGCTGTAGAGTGCGGGGTGCTGCGGGGCGCTGTAGAGTGCAGGGCGCTGTGGGGCGCTGTAGAGCGCGGTGCGCTGTAGAGTGCAGGGCGCTGCGGGGCGCTGTAGAGTGCTGTAGAGTGCAGGGCACTGCGGGGCGCTGTAGAGTGCGGGGCGCTGCAGGCGCTGTCGAGCGCGGGGCGCTGTAGAGTGCATGGCACTGCGTGCGCTGTAGAGTGTGGGGCGCTGTAGGGCGCTGTAGAGTGCGGGGCACTGCGGGGCGCTGTAGAGTGCAGGGCGCTGCGGGGCGCTGCAGAGTGCGGGGCGCTGCAGAGTGCGGGGCGCTGTAGAGTGCGGGGCGCTGCGGGGCGCTGTAGAGTGCGGGGCGCTGCGGGGTGCTGTAGTGTGTGGGGTGCTGCGGGGTGCTGTAGAGCGCGGGGCGCTGTAGAGTGCAGTGCTATGTGATGTAGAATACTGTGTGCTGTAGAGTGCGGGGCGCTGTAGAGTGCGGGGCGCTGTAGAGTGCGGGGCGCTGCGGGGCGCTGTAGAGTGCAGGGCGCTGCGGGAGCTGTAGAGTGCAGGGCGCTGCGGGGCGCTGTAGAGTGCGGGGCGCTGTAGAGTGCAGGGCGCTGTAGAGTGCGGGGCGCTGTAGAGTGCAGGGCGCTGCAGGGCACTGTAGAGTGCGGGGCGCTGTAGAGTGCGGGTCGCTGTCGAGCGCGGGACGGTGTAGAGTGCATGGCACTGCGAGCGCTGTAGAGCGTGGTGCGCTGTAGAGCGTGGTGCGCTGTAGAGCGTGCTGTAGAGTGCGGGGCGCTGTAGAGTGCGCTGTAGAGTGCTGGGCGCTGTAGAGTGCGGGGCGCTGTAGAGTGCGCTGTAGAGCGCGGGCGCTGTAGACCGCAGGGCGCTGTAGAGTGCAGGGCGCCGTGGGGCGCTGTAGAGTGCAGGGCGCTGTAGAGCGCGGTGCGCTGTAGAGTGCGGTGCGCTGTAGAGTGCGGTGCGCTGCAGAGAGCGGTGCGCTGCAGAGTGCGTGGCGCTGCAGAGTGCGTGTCGCTGCAGAGTGCGGGTCGCTGCAGAGTGCAGGGCGCTGCGGGGTGCTGTAGAGTGCGGGGTGCTGTAGAGTGCGTTGCGCTGTAGAGTGCGTTGCGCTGTAGAGTGCAGGGTGCTGAGGGGCGCTGTCGAGTGCGGGGCGCTGTCGAGTGCGGGGCGCTGTCGAGTGTGGGGCGCTGTTGAGTGCGGGACGCTGTAGAGTGCATGGCGCTGCGGGCGCTGTAGAGCGTGGTGCGCTGTAGAGTGCGGGGCGCTGCATTGCGCTGTAGAGTGCAGGGCGCTGAGGGGCGCTGTCGAGTGCGGGGCGCTGTCGAGTGCGGGATGCTGTAGAGTGCATGGCGCTGCAGGCGCTGTAGAGCGTGGTGCGATGTAGAGCATGGTGCGCTGTAGAGCGTGGTGCGCTGTAGTGCATGGTGCGCTGTAGAGCGTTGTGCGCTGTAGAGTGCGCTGTAGAGTGCGATGTAGAGTGCGGGGCGCTGTAGTATGCGGGGCGCTGTAGAGTGCGCTGTAGAGTGTGGGGCGCTGTAGAGTGCGGGGCGCTGTAGAGTGCGGGGCGCTGTAGATTGCGGATGCTGTTGATTGCGGGGTGCTGTAGATTGCGGGGTGCTGTAGAGTGCGGGGCGCTGTAGAGTGCGGTGCGCTGTAGAGTGCGGGGCGCTGCAGAGCGCGGGGCGCTGTAGAGTGCGGTGCGCTGTAGAGGTCGGTGCGCTGTAGAGGTCGGTGCGCTGTAGAGTGCAGGGCACTGCGGGGCGCTGTAGAGTGCGGGGCACTAGAGCGCGGGGCGCTGCAGAGGGCGCTGTAGAGGTCGGTGCGCTGTAGAGGTTGGTGCGCTGTAGAGGTCAGTGCGCTGTAGAGGTCGGTGCACTGTAGAGGTCGGTGTGCTGTAGAGGTCTGTGCGCTGTAGAGTGCAGGGCACTGCGGGGCGCTGCCGAGTGCGGGGCGCTGTCGAGTGCATGGCGCTGCGGGCGCTGTAGAGCGTGGTGCGCTGTAGAGCGTGGTGCGCTGTAGAGCGTGGGGTGCTGTAGAGTGCGGGGCGCTGTAGAGTGCGGGACGCTGTAGAGTGCGGGGCGCTGGAGAGCGCGGGGAGCTGCAGAGTGCGCTGTAGAGTGCGGTGCGCTGTAGAGTGTACTGCGGTGCGCTGTAGAGGTAGGTGCGCTGTCGAGTGCGGGATGCTGTCGAGCGCGGGACGCTGTAGAGTGCATGGCGCTACGGGCGCTGTAGAGCGTGGTGCGCTGTAGAGCGTGGTGCGCTGTAGAGTGTGGTGCGCTGTAGAGTGCGGGGCGCTGTAGAGTGCAGGGCGCTGCGGGGCGCTGTAGAGTGTGGGGCGCTGTAGAGCGTGGGGCGCTGCGGTGCGCTGTACAGTGCGGTGCGCTGTAGAGTGCGGTGCGCTGTAGAGTGCAGGGCGCTGCGGGGCGCTGTAGAGCACGGGGTGCTGTAGAGTGCAGGGCGTTGTAGAGTGCAGGGCGCTGCAGGGCACTGTAGAGTGCGGGGCGCTGCGGTGCGCTGTAGAGTGCGGGGCGCTGTAGAGTGCGGGGTGCTGAAGTGCGCTGTAGAGTGCGGTGCGCTGTAGAGTGTGGTGTAGAGTGCGGTGCGCTGCAGAGTGCGGTGCGCTGCAGAGTGCATGGCGCTGCAGAGTGCGTGGCGCTGCAGAGTGCGGGTCGCTGCAGAGTGCAGGGCGCTGCGGGGTGCTGTAGAGTGCGTTGCGCTGTAGAGTGCTTTGCGCTGTAGAGTGTGTTGCGCTGTAGAGTGCAGGGTGCTGCGGGGTGCTGTAGAGTGCGGGGCGCTGAGGTGCGCTGTAAAGTGCGGTGCGCTGTAGAGTGCAGGGCACTGTGGGGCGCTGTAGAGTGCGGGGCGCTGTAGAGTGCGGGGCGCTGTACAGTGCGGGGTGCTGCGGTGCGCTGTAGAGTGCGGTGCGCTGTAGAGTGCGCTGTAGAGTGTGGTGCGCTGTAGAGTGTGGTGCGCTGTAGAGTGTGGTGCGCTGCGGTGTGCTGTAGAGTGCAGTGCGCAGCGGTGTGCTGTAGAGTGCGGTGCGCTGCGGGGCGCTGTAGAGTGCGGGGCGCTGTAGAGTGCGGGCGCTGTAGAGTGCAGGGCACTGCGGGGCGCTGTAGAGTGCGGGGCGCTGCAGGCGCTGTCGAGCGCGGGGCGCTGTAGAGTGCGGGGTGCTGCGGGGCGCTGTAGAGTGCAGGGCGCTGTGGGGCGCTGTAGAGCGCGGTGCGCTGTAGAGTGCAGGGCGCTGCGGGGCGCTGTAGAGTGCTGTAGAGTGCAGGGCACTGCGGGGCGCTGTAGAGTGCGGGGCGCTGCAGGCGCTGTCGAGCGCGGGGCGCTGTAGAGTGCATGGCACTGCGTGCGCTGTAGAGTGTGGGGCGCTGTAGGGCGCTGTAGAGTGCGGGGCACTGCGGGGCGCTGTAGAGTGCAGGGCGCTGCGGGGCGCTGCAGAGTGCGGGGCGCTGCAGAGTGCGGGGCGCTGTAGAGTGCGGGGCGCTGCGGGGCGCTGTAGAGTGCGGGGCGCTGCGGGGTGCTGTAGTGTGTGGGGTGCTGCGGGGTGCTGTAGAGCGCGGGGCGCTGTAGAGTGCAGTGCTATGTGATGTAGAATACTGTGTGCTGTAGAGTGCGGGGCGCTGTAGAGTGCGGGGCGCTGTAGAGTGCGGGGCGCTGCGGGGCGCTGTAGAGTGCAGGGTGCTGCGGGCGCTGTAGAGTGCAGGGCGCTGTAGAGTGCGGGGCGCTGTAGAGTGCGGGGCGCTGTAGAGTGCAGGGCGCTGCAGGGCACTGTAGAGTGCGGGGCGCTGTAGAGTGCGGGTCGCTGTCGAGCGCGGGACGGTGTAGAGTGCATGGCACTGCGAGCGCTGTAGAGCGTGGTGCGCTGTAGAGCGTGGTGCGCTGTAGAGCGTGCTGTAGAGTGCGGGGCGCTGTAGAGTGCGCTGTAGAGTGCTGGGCGCTGTAGAGTGCGGGGCGCTGTAGAGTGCGCTGTAGAGCGCGGGGCGCTGTAGAGTGCAGGGCGCTGTAGAGTGCAGGGCGCCGTGGGGCGCTGTAGAGTGCAGGGCGCTGTAGAGCGCGGTGCGCTGTAGAGTGCGGTGCGCTGTAGAGTGCGGTGCGCTGGTGCGCTGTAGAGTGCGGTGCGCTGCAGAGAGCGGTGCGCTGCAGAGTGCGTGGCGCTGCAGAGTGCGTGTCGCTGCAGAGTGCGGGTCGCTGCAGAGTGCAGGGCGCTGCGGGGTGCTGTAGAGTGCGGGGTGCTGTAGAGTGCGTTGCGCTGTAGAGTGCATTGCGCTGTAGAGTGCAGGGTGCTGAGGGGCGCTGTCGAGTGCGGGGCGCTGTCGAGTGCGGGGCGCTGTCGAGTGTGGGGCGCTGTTGAGTGCGGGACGCTGTAGAGTGCATGGCGCTGCGGGCGCTGTAGAGCGTGGTGCGCTGTAGAGTGCGGGGCGCTGCATTGCGCTGTAGAGTGCAGGGCGCTGAGGGGCGCTGTCGAGTGCGGGGCGCTGTCGAGTGCGGGATGCTGTAGAGTGCATGGCGCTGCAGGCGCTGTAGAGCGTGGTGCGATGTAGAGCATGGTGCGCTGTAGAGCGTGGTGCGCTGTAGTGCATGGTGCGCTGTAGAGCGTTGTGCGCTGTAGAGTGCGCTGTAGAGTGCGATGTAGAGTGCGGGGCGCTGTAGTATGCGGGGCGCTGTAGAGTGTGCTGTAGAGTGTGGGGCGCTGTAGAGTGCGGGGCGCTGTAGAGTGCGGGGCGCTGTAGATTGCGGATGCTGTTGATTGCGGGGTGCTGTAGATTGCGGGGCGCTGTAGAGTGCGGGGCGCTGTAGAGTGCGGTGCGCTGTAGAGTGCGGGGCGCTGCAGAGCGCGGGGCGCTGTAGAGTGCGGTGCGCTGTAGAGGTCGGTGCGCTGTAGAGGTCGGTGCGCTGTAGAGTGCAGGGCACTGCGGGGCGCTGTAGAGTGCGGGGCGCTGTAGAGCGCGGGGCGCTGCAGAGGGCGCTGTAGAGGTCGGTGCGCTGTAGAGGTCGGTGCGCTGTAGAGGTCAGTGCGCTGTAGAGGTCGGTGCACTGTAGAGGTCGGTGTGCTGTAGAGGTCTGTGCGCTGTAGAGTGCAGGGCACTGCGGGGCGCTGCCGAGTGCGGGGCGCTGTCGAGTGCATGGCGCTGCGGGCGCTGTAGAGCGTGGTGCGCTGTAGAGCGTGGTGCGCTGTAGAGCGTGGGGTGCTGTAGAGTGCGGGGCGCTGTAGAGTGCGGGACGCTGTAGAGTGCGGGGCGCTGGAGAGCGCGGGGAGCTGCAGAGTGCGCTGTAGAGTGCGGTGCGCTGTAGAGTGTAATGCGGTGCGCTGTAGAGGTAGGTGCGCTGTCGAGTGCGGGATGCTGTCGAGCGCGGGACGCTGTAGAGTGCATGGCGCTACGGGCGCTGTAGAGCGTGGTGCGCTGTAGAGCGTGGTGCGCTGTAGAGTGTGGTGCGCTGTAGAGTGCGGGGCGCTGTAGAGTGCAGGGCGCTGCGGGGCGTTGTAGAGTGTGGGGCGCTGTAGAGCGTGGGGCGCTGTGGTGCGCTGTACAGTGCGGTGCGCTGTAGAGTGCGGTGCGCTGTAGAGTGCAGGGCGCTGCGGGGCGCTGTAGAGCACGGGGTGCTGTAGAGTGCAGGGCGTTGTAGAGTGCAGGGCGCTGCAGGGCACTGTAGAGTGCGGGGCGCTGCGGTGCGCTGTAGAGTGCGGGGCGCTGTAGAGTGCGGGGTGCTGAAGTGCGCTGTAGAGTGCGGTGCGCTGTAGAGTGCGGTGTAGAGTGCGGTGCGCTGCAGAGTGCGGTGCGCTGCAGAGTGCATGGCGCTGCAGAGTGCGTGGCGCTGCAGAGTGCGGGTCGCTGCAGAGTGCAGGGCGCTGCGGGGTGCTGTAGAGTGCGTTGCACTGTAGAGTGCTTTGCGCTGTAGAGTGTGTTGCGCTGTAGAGTGCAGGGTGCTGCGGGGTGCTGTAGAGTGCGGGGCGCTGAGGTGCGCTGTAAAGTGCGGTGCGCTGTAGAGTGCAGGGCACTGTGGGGCGCTGTAGAGTGCGGGGCGCTGTAGAGTGCGGGGCGCTGTAGAGTGCGGGGCGCTGTAGAGTGCAGGGCGCTGTAGAGTGCAGGGCGCTGCGGGGCGCTGTAGAGTGCGGGGCGCTGTACAGTGCGGGGTGCTGCGGTGCGCTGTAGAGTGCGGTGCGCTGTAGAGTGCGCTGTAGAGTGTGGTGCGCTGTAGAGTGTGGTGCGCTGTAGAGTGTGGTGCGCTGCGGTGTGCTGTAGAGTGCAGTGCGCAGCGGTGTGCTGTAGACTGCGGTGCGCTGCGGGGCGCTGTAGAGTGCGGGGCGCTGTAGAGTGCGGGCGCTGTAGAGTGCAGGGCACTGCGGGGCGCTGTAGAGTGCGGGGCGCTGCAGGCGCTGTCGAGCGCGGGGCGCTGTAGAGTGCGGGGTGCTGCGGGGCGCTGTAGAGTGCAGGGCGCTGTGGGGCGCTGTAGAGCGCGGTGCGCTGTAGAGTGCAGGGCGCTGCGGGGCGCTGTAGAGCGCTGTAGAGTGCAGGGCACTACGGGGCGCTGTAGAGTGCGGGGCGCTGCAGGCGCTGTCGAGCGCGGGGCGCTGTAGAGTGCATGGCACTGCGTGCGCTGTAGAGTGTGGGGCGCTGTAGGGCGCTGTAGAGTGCGGGGCGCTGTAGAGTGCAGGGCGCTGCGGGGCGCTGCAGAGTGCGGGGCGCTGCAGAGTGCGGGGCGCTGTAGAGTGCGGGGCGCTGCGGGGCGCTGTAGAGTGCAGGGCGCTGCGGGGTGCTGTAGTGTGTGGGGTGCTGCGGGGTGCTGTAGAGCGCGGGGCGCTGTAGAGTGCAGTGCTATGTGATGTAGAATACTGTGTGCTGTAGAGTGCGGGGCGCTGTAGAGTGCGGGGCGCTGTAGAGTGCGGGGCGCTGCGGGGCGCTGTAGAGTGCAGGGCGCTGCAGGCGCTGTAGAGTGCAGGGCGCTGCGGGGCGCTGTAGAGTGCGGGGCGCTGTAGAGTGCAGGGCGCTGTAGAGTGCGGGGCGCTGTAGAGTGCAGGGCGCTGCAGGGCACTGTAGAGTGCGGGGCGCTGTAGAGAGCAGGGCGCTGCAGGGCGCTGTAGAGTGCAGGGCGCTGCGGGCGCTGTAGAGCGCGAGGCGCTGTAGAGTGCAGTGCTATGTGATGTAGAATACTGTGTGCAGTAGAGTGCTGTACATTGTAGAGTGCTGTATGCCGCAGAGCGTTGTGTGCTGTAGAATGGTGTGTGCTGTAGAATGGTGTGTGCTGTAGAATGGTGTGTGTAGAGTGCTGGGCGCTGTAGAGTGCGGGGCGCTGTAGAGTGCGCTGTAGAGCGCGGGCGCTGTAGAGTGCAGGGCGCTGTAGAGTGCAGGGCGCCATGGGGCGCTGTAGAGTGCAGGGCGCTGTAGAGCGCGGTGCGCTGTAGAGTGCGGTGCGCTGTAGAGTGCGGTGCACTGGTGCCCTGTAGAGTGCGGTGCGCTGCAGAGAGCGGTGCGCTGCAGAGTGCGTGGCGCTGCAGAGTGCGTGTCGCTGCAGAGTGCGGGTCGCTGCAGAGTGCAGGGCGCTGCGGGGTGCTGTAGAGTGCGAGGTGCTGTAGAGTGCGTTGCGCTGTAGAGTGCGTTGCGCTGTAGAGTGCAGGGTGCTGAGGGGCGCTGTCGAGTGCGGGGCGCTGTCGAGTGCGGGGCGCTGTCGAGTGTGGGGCGCTGTTGAGTGCGGGACGCTGTAGAGTGCATGGCGCTGCGGGCGCTGTAGAGCGTGGTGCGCTGTAGAGTGCGGGGCGCTGCATTGCGCTGTAGAGTGCAGGGCGCTGAGGGGCGCTGTCGAGTGCGGGGCACTGTCGAGTGCGGGATGCTGTAGAGTGCATGGCGCTGCAGGCGCTGTAGAGCGTGGTGCGATGTAGAGCATGGTGCGCTGTAGAGCATGGTGCGCTGTAGTGCATGGTGCGCTGTAGAGCATGGTGCGCTGTAGAGTGCGCTGTAGAGTGCGGGGCGCTGTAGAGTGCGATGTAGAGTGCGGGGCGCTGTAGTATGCGGGGCGCTGTAGAGTGCGCTGTAGAGTGTGGGGCGCTGTAGAGTGCGGGGCGCTGTAGAGTGCGGGGCGCTGTAGATTGCGGGTGCTGTTGATTGCGGGGTGCTGTAGATTGCGGGGCGCTGTAGAGTGCGGGGCGCTGTAGAGTGCGGTGCGCTGTAGAGTGCGGGGCGCTGCAGAGTGCATGGCGCTGCAGAGTGCGTGGCGCTGCAGAGTGCGGGTCGCTGCAGAGTGCAGGGCGCTGCGGGGTGCTGTAGAGTGCGTTGCACTGTAGAGTGCTTTGCGCTGTAGAGTGTGTTGCGCTGTAGAGTGCAGGGTGCTGCGGGGTGCTGTAGAGTGCGGGGCGCTGAGGTGCGCTGTAAAGTGCGGTGCGCTGTAGAGTGCAGGGCACTGTGGGGCGCTGTAGAGTGCGGGGCGCTGTAGAGTGCGGGGCGCTGTAGAGTGCGGGGCGCTGTAGAGTGCAGGGCGCTGTAGAGTGCAGGGCGCTGCGGGGCGCTGTAGAGTGCGGGGCGCTGTAGAGTGCGGGGCGCTGTACAGTGCGGGGTGCTGCGGTGCGCTGTAGAGTGCGGTGCGCTGTAGAGTGCGCTGTAGAGTGTGGTGCGCTGTAGAGTGTGGTGCGCTGTAGAGTGTGGTGCGCTGCGGTGTGCTGTAGAGTGCAGTGCGCAGCGGTGTGCTGTAGACTGCGGTGCGCTGCGGGGCGCTGTAGAGTGCGGGGCGCTGTAGAGTGCGGGCGCTGTAGAGTGCAGGGCACTGCGGGGCGCTGTAGAGTGCGGGGCGCTGCAGGCGCTGTCGAGCGCGGGGCGCTGTAGAGTGCGGGGTGCTGCGGGGCGCTGTAGAGTGCAGGGCGCTGTGGGGCGCTGTAGAGCGCGGTGCGTTGTAGAGTGCAGGGCGCTGCGGGGCGCTGTAGAGCGCTGTAGAGTGCAGGGCACTACGGGGCGCTGTAGAGTGCGGGGCGCTGCAGGCGCTGTCGAGCGCGGGGCGCTGTAGAGTGCATGGCACTGCGTGCGCTGTAGAGTGTGGGGCGCTGTAGGGCGCTGTAGAGTGCGGGGCGCTGTAGAGTGCAGGGCGCTGCGGGGCGCTGCAGAGTGCGGGGCGCTGCAGAGTGCGGGGCGCTGTAGAGTGCGGGGCGCTGCGGGGCGCTGTAGAGTGCAGGGCGCTGCGGGGTGCTGTAGTGTGTGGGGTGCTGCGGGGTGCTGTAGAGCGCGGGGCGCTGTAGAGTGCAGTGCTATGTGATGTAGAATACTGTGTGCTGTAGAGTGCGGGGCGCTGTAGAGTGCGGGGCGCTGTAGAGTGCGGGGCGCTGCGGGGCGCTGTAGAGTGCAGGGCGCTGCAGGCGCTGTAGAGTGCAGGGCGCTGCGGGGCGCTGTAGAGTGCGGGGCGCTGTAGAGTGCAGGGCGCTGTAGAGTGCGGGGCGCTGTAGAGTGCAGGGCGCTGCAGGGCACTGTAGAGTGCGGGGCGCTGTAGAGAGCAGGGCGCTGCAGGGCGCTGTAGAGTGCAGGGCGCTGCGGGCGTTGTAGAGCGCGAGGCGCTGTAGAGTGCAGTGCTATGTGATGTAGAATACTGTGTGCAGTAGAGTGCTGTACATTGTAGAGTGCTGTATGCCGCAGAGCGTTGTGTGCTGTAGAATGGTGTGTGCTGTAGAATGGTGTGTGCTGTAGAATGGTGTGTGTAGAGTGCTGGGCGCTGTAGAGTGCGGGGCGCTGTAGAGTGCGCTGTAGAGCGCGGGCGCTGTAGAGTGCTGGGCGCTGTAGAGTGCGGGGCGCTGTAGAGTGCGCTGTAGAGTGCGGGGCGCTGTAGAGTGCGCTGTAGAGCGCGGGGCGCTGTAGAGTGCAGGGCGCCGTGGGGTGCTGTAGAGTGCAGGGCGCTGTAGAGCGCGGTGCGCTGTAGAGTGCGGTGCGCTGTAGAGTGCGGTGCGCTGGAGCGCTGTAGAGTGCGGTGCGCTGCAGAGAGCGGTGCGCTGCAGAGTGCGTGGCGCTGCAGAGTGCGTGTCGCTGCAGAGTGCGGGTCGCTGCAGAGTGCAGGGCGCTGCGGGGTGCTGTAGAGTGCGAGGTGCTGTAGAGTGCGTTGCGCTGTAGAGTGCGTTGCACTGTAGAGTGCAGGGTGCTGAGGGGCGCTGTCGAGTGCGGGGCGCTGTCGAGTGCGGGGCGCTGTCGAGTGTGGGGCGCTGTTGAGTGCGGGACGCTGTAGAGTGCATGGCGCTGCGGGCGCTGTAGAGCGTGGTGCGCTGTAGAGTGCGGGGCGCTGCATTGCGCTGTAGAGTGCAGGGCGCTGAGGGGCGCTGTCGAGTGCGGGGCACTGTCGAGTGCGGGATGCTGTAGAGTGCATGGCGCTGCAGGCGCTGTAGAGCGTGGTGCGATGTAGAGCATGGTGCGCTGTAGAGCGTGGTGCGCTGTAGTGCATGGTGCGCTGTAGAGCATGGTGCGCTGTAGAGTGCGCTGTAGAGTGCGGGGCGCTGTAGAGTGCGATGTAGAGTGCGGGGCGCTGTAGTATGCGGGGCGCTGTAGAGTGCGCTGTAGAGTGTGGGGCGCTGTAGAGTGCGGGGCGCTGTAGAGTGCGGGGCGCTGTAGATTGCGGGTGCTGTTGATTGCGGGGTGCTGTAGATTGCGGGGCGCTGTAGAGTGCGGGGCGCTGTAGAGTGCGGTGCGCTGTAGAGTGCGGGGCGCTGCAGAGCACGGGGCGCTGTAGAGTGCGGTGCGCTGTAGAGGTCGGTGCGCTGTAGAGGTTGGTGCGCTGTAGAGGTCAGGGCACTGCGGGGCGCTGTAGAGTGCGGGGCGCTGTAGAGCGCGGGGCGCTGCAGAGTGCGCTGTAGAGGTCGGTGCGCTGTAGAGGTCGGTGCGCTGTAGAGGTCAGTGCGCTGTAGAGGTCGGTGCACTGTAGAGGTCGGTGTGCTGTAGAGGTCTGTGCGCTGTAGAGTGCAGGGCACTACGGGGCGCTGCCGAGTGCGGGGCGCTGTCGAGTGCATGGCGCTGCGGGCGCTGTAGAGCGTGGTGCGCTGTAGAGCGTGGTGCGCTGTAGAGCGTGGGGTGCTGTAGAGTGTGGGGCGCTGTAGAGTGCGGGACGCTGTAGAGTGCGGGGCGCTGGAGAGCGCAGGGAGCTGCAGAGTGCGCTGTAGAGTGCGGTGCGCTGTAGAGTGTACTGCGGTGCGCTGTAGAGGTAGGTGCGCTGTCGAGTGCGGGATGCTGTCGAGCGCGGGACGCTGTAGAGTGCATGGCGCTACGGGCGCTGTAGAGCGTGGTGCGCTGTAGAGCGTGGTGCGCTGTAGAGTGTGGTGCGCTGTAGAGTGCGGGGCGCTGTACAGTGCGGGGCGCTGTAGAGTGCAGGGCACTGCGGGGCGCTGTAGAGCGTGGGGCGCTGCGGTGCGCTGTAGAGTGCGGTGCGCTGTAGAGTGCGGTGCGCTGTAGAGTGCAGGGCGCTGCGGGGCGCTGTAGAGCACGGGGCGCTGTAGAGTGCAGGGCGTTGTAGAGTGCATGGCGCTACGGGCACTGTAGAGCGTGGTGCGCTGTAGAGCGTGGTGCGCTGTAGAGTGTGGTGCGCTGTAGAGTGCGGGGCGCTGTAGAGTGCGGGGCGCTGTAGAGTGCGGGGCACTGCGGGGCGCTGTAGAGCGCGGGGCGCTGTAGAGTGTGGGGCGCGGTAGAGTGCAGGGCGCTGCGGGGCGCTGTAGAGTGTGGGGCGCTGTAGAGTGTGGGGCGCTGCGGTGCGCTGTACAGTGCGGTGCGCTGTAGAGTGCGGTGCGCTGTAGAGTGCAGGGCGCTGCGGGGCGCTGTAGAGCACGGGGTGCTGTAGAGTGCAGGGCGTTGTAGAGTGCAGGGCGCTGCAGGGCACTGTAGAGTGCGGGACGCTGCGGTGCGCTGTAGAGTGCGGGGCGCTGTAGAGTGCGGGGTGCTGAAGTGCGCTGTAGAGTGCGGTGCGCTGTAGAGTGCGGTGTAGAGTGCGGTGCGCTGCAGAGTGCGGTGCGCTGCAGAGTGCATGGCGCTGCAGAGTGCGTGGCGCTGCAGAGTGCGGGTCGCTGCAGAGTGCAGGGCGCTGCGGGGTGCTGTAGAGTGCGTTGCGCTGTAGAGTGCTTTGCGCTGTAGAGTGTGTTGCGCTGTAGAGTGCAGGGTGCTGCGGGGCGCTGTAGAGTGCATTGCGCTGCAGAGTGCAGGGCGCTGAGGGGCGCTATCGAGTGCGGGGCGCTGTCGAGTGCGGGGCGCTGTCGAGCACGGGACGGTGTAGAGTGCATGGCACTGCGAGCGCTGTAGAGCATGGTGCGCTGTAGAGCGTGGTGCGCTGTAGAGCGTGGTGCGCTGTAGAGCGTGCTGTAGAGTGCGGGGCGCTGTAGAGTGCGCTGTAGAGTGCTGGGCGCTGTAGAGTGCGGGGCGCTGTAGAGTGCGCTGTAGAGTGCGGGGCGCTGTAGAGTGTGCTGTAGAGCACGGGGCGCTGTAGAGTGCAGGGCGCTGTAGAGTGCAGGGCGCCGTGGGGCGCTGTAGAGTGCAGGGCGCTGTAGAGCGCGGTGCGCTGTAGAGTGCGGGGCGCTGCGGTGCGCTGTAGAGTGCGGTGCGCTGTAGAGTGCGGTGCGCTGTAGAGTGCGGTGCGCTGGAGCGCTGTAGAGTGCGGTGCGCTGCAGAGAGCGGTGCGCTGCAGAGTGCGTGGCGCTGCAGAGTGCGTTTCGCTGCAGAGTGCGGGTCGCTGCAGAGTGCGGGTCGCTGCGGAGTGCAGGGCGCTGCGGGGTGCTGTAGAGTGCGTTGCGCTGTAGAGTGCGTTGGGCTGTAGAGTGCAGGGTGCTGCGGGGCGCTGTAGAGTGCATTGCGCTGCAGAGTGCAGGGCGCTGAGGGGCACTGTCGAGTGCGGGGCGCTGTCGAGTGCGGGGCGCTGTCGAGCGCGGGACGGTGTAGAGTGCATGGCACTGCGAGCGCTGTAGAGCGTGGTGCGCTGTAAAGCGTGCCGTAGAGTGCGGGGCGCTGTAGAGTGCGCTGTAGAGTGCTGGGCGCTGTAGAGTGCGGGGCGCTGTAGAGTGCGCTGTAGAGTGCGGGGCGCTGTAGAGTGCGCTGTAGAGCGCGGGGCGCTGTAGAGTGCAGGGCGCCGTGGGGTGCTGTAGAGTGCAGGGCGCTGTAGAGCGCGGTGCGCTGTAGAGTGCGGTGCGCTGTAGAGTGCGGTGCGCTGGAGCGCTGTAGAGTGCGGTGCGCTGCAGAGAGCGGTGCGCTGCAGAGTGCGTGGCGCTGCAGAGTGCGTGTCGCTGCAGAGTGCGGGTCGCTGCAGAGTGCAGGGCGCTGCGGGGTGCTGTAGAGTGCGGGGTGCTGTAGAGTGCGTTGCGCTGTAGAGTGCGTTGCGCTGTAGAGTGCAGGGTGCTGAGGGGCGCTGTCGAGTGCGGGGCGCTGTCGAGTGCGGGGCGCTGTCGAGTGTGGGGCGCTGTTGAGTGCGGGACGCTGTAGAGTGCATGGCGCTGCGGGCGCTGTAGAGCGTGGTGCGCTGTAGAGCATGGTGCGCTGTAGAGCGTGGTGCGCTGTAGAGCATGGTGCGCTGTAGAGTGTGGTGCGCTGTAGAGTGCGCTGTAGAGTGAGCTGTAGAGTGCGGGGCGCTGTAGAGTGCGCTGTAGAGTGCGGGGCGCTGTAGAGTGCGGGTGCTGTATAGTGCGCTGTAGAGTGTGGGGCGCTGTAGAGTGCACTGTAGAGTGCGGGCGTTGTAGAGTGCGCTGTAGAGTGCAGGGCGCTGTAGAGTGCAGGGCGCCGTGGGGCGCTGTAGAGTGCAGGTCGCTGTGGGGCGCTGTAGAGCGCGGTGCGCTGTAGAGTGCGGGGCGCTGCGGTGCGCTGTAGAGCGCCGGGCGCTGTAGTGCGGTGCGCTGTAGAGTGCGGTGCGCTGTAGAGTGCGGTGCGCTGGAGCGCTGCAGAGTGCGGTGCGCTGCAGAGTGCGTGGCGCTGCAGAGTGCGGGTTGCTGTAGAGTGCAGGGCGCTGCGGGGTGCTGTAGAGTACATTGCGCTGTAGAGTGCATTGCGCTGTAGAGTGCAGGGCGCTAAGGGGCGCTGTAGAGTGCGGGCGCTGTAGAGCGTGGTGCGCTGTAGAGTTCATGGCGCTGCGGGCGCTGTAGAGCGTGGTGCGCTGTAGAGTGCATGGCACTGCGGGCGCTGTAGAGCGTGGTGCGCTGTAGAGCGCGGGGCGCTGTAGAGTGCGGGATGCTGTAGAGTGCGTGGTGCTGTCAAGCGCGGGACGCTGTAGAGTGCATGGCGCTGCGGGCGCTGTAGAGTGCGGGGCGCTGTAGAGTGCGGGGTGCTGTAGAGTGCGGGGCGCTGTAGAGTGCGGGGCGCTGTAGAGTGCGGGCGCTGTGGTGCGATGTAGAGCGCGGGGCGCTGTAGAGTGCAGGGCACTGCGGGGCGCTGTAGTGCGTGGGACGCTGTAGAGTGCATGGCGCTGCGGGGCGCTGTAGAGTGCGGGGCGCTGTAGAGTGCGGGGCGCTGTGGTGCGCTGTAGAGTGCGGTGCGCTGTAGAGTTTCCGGGCGCCGCGGGGCGCTGTAGAGTGCGGTGCACTGTAGAGTGCGGTGCACTGTAGAGTGCGGGGCGCTGTAGAGCGCAGGGCGCTGTAGAGTGCAGGGCGCTGCGGGGCGCTGTAGAGTGCGGGGCGCTGTAGAGTGCGGGGCGCTGTAGAGTGCGGGGCGCTGTAGAGTGCGGGCCGCTGCGGTGCGCTGTAGAGTGCGGTGTGCTGTAGAGTGCGGGGCGCTGCGGGGCGCTGTAGAGTGCGGGGCGCTGTAGAGTGCGAGGCGCTGTCGAGCGCGGGATGCTGTAGAGTGCATGGCGCTGCGGGCACTGTAGAGCGTGGTGCGCTGTAGAGTGCATGGTGCTGCGGGCACTGTAGAGTGCGGGGCGCTGTAGAGTGCGGGGCCCTGTAGAGCGCGGGACGCTGTAGAGTGCATGGCGCTGCGGGCACTGTAGAGCGTGGTGCGCTGTAGAGCGTGGTGCGCTGTAGAGTGCGGGGCGCTGTAGAGTGCGGGGCGCTGTAGAGTGCAGGGAGCTGCGGGGCGCTGTAGAGTGCGGGGTGCTGTAGAGTGCGGGGCGCTGAGGTGCGCTGTAAAGTGCGGTGCGCTGTAGAGTGCAGGGCACTGTGGGGCGCTGTAGAGTGCGGGGCGCTGTAGAGTGCGGGGCGCTGTAGAGTGCGGGGCGCTGTAGAGTGCAGGGCGCTGCGGGGCGCTGTAGAGTGCGGGGCGCTGTAGAGTGCGGGGCGCTGTAGAGTGCGGGGTGCTGCGGTGCGCTGTAGAGTGCGGTGCGCTGTAGAGTGCGCTGTAGAGTGTGGTGCGCTGTAGAGTGTGGTGCGCTGTAGAGTGTGGTGCGCTGCGGTGTGCTGTAGAGTGCAGTGCGCAGCGGTGTGCTGTAGAGTGCGGTGCGCTGCGGGGCGCTGTACAGTGCGGGGCGCTGTAGAGTGCGGGCGCTGTAGAGTGCAGGGCGCCGTGGGGTGCTGTAGAGTGCAGGGCGCTGTAGAGCACGGTGCGCTGTAGAGTGCGGTGCGCTGTAGAGTGCGGTGCGCTGGAGCGCTGTAGAGTGCGGTGCGCTGCAGAGAGCGGTGCGCTGCAGAGTGCGTGGCGCTGCAGAGTGCGTGTCGCTGCAGAGTGCGGGTCGCTGCAGAGTGCAGGGCGCTGCGGGGTGCTGTAGAGTGCGGGGTGCTGTAGAGTGCGTTGCGCTGTAGAGTGCGTTGCGCTGTAGAGTGCAGGGTGCTGAGGGGCGCTGTCGAGTGCGGGGCGCTGTCGAGTGCGGGGCGCTGTTGAGTGTGGGGCGCTGTTGAGTGCGGGACGCTGTAGAGTGCATGGCGCTGCGGGCGCTGTAGAGCGTGGTGCGCTGTAGAGCATGGTGCGCTGTAGAGCGTGGTGCGCTGTAGAGCGTGGTGCGCTGTAGAGTGTGGTGCGCTGTAGAGTGCGCTGTAGAGTGAGCTGTAGAGTGCGGGGCGCTGTAGAGTGCGCTGTAGAGTGCGGGGCGCTGTAGAGTGCGGGTGCTGTATAGTGCGCTGTAGAGTGTGGGGCGCTGTAGAGTGCACTGTAGAGTGCGGGGCGTTGTAGAGTGCGCTGTAGAGTGCAGGGCGCTGTAGAGTGCAGGGCGCCGTGGGGCGCTGTAGAGTGCAGGTCGCTGCGGGGCGCTGTAGAGCGCGGTGCGCTGTAGAGTGCGGGGCGCTGCGGTGCGCTGTAGAGCGCCGGGCGCTGTAGTGCGGTGCGCTGTAGAGTGCGGTGCGCTGTAGAGTGCGGTGCGCTGGAGCGCTGCAGAGTGTGGTGCGCTGCAGAGTGCGTGGCGCTGCAGAGTGCGGGTTTCTGTAGAGTGCAGGGCGCTGCGGGGTGCTGTAGAGTACATTGCGCTGTAGAGTGCGTTGCGCTGTAGAGTGCAGGGCGCTAAGGGGCGCTGTAGAGTGCGGGCGCTGTAGAGCGTGGTGCGCTGTAGAGTTCATGGCGATGCGGGCGCTGTAGAGCGTGGTGCGCTGTAGAGTGAATGGCGCTGCGGGCGCTGTAGAGCGTGGTGCGCTGTAGAGTGCATGGCACTGCGGGCGCTGTAGAGCGTGGTGCGCTGTAGAGCGCGGGGCGCTGTAGAGTGCGGGATGCTGTAGAGTGCGTGGTGCTGTCAAGCGCGGGACGCTGTAGAGTGCATGGCGCTGCGGGCGCTGTAGAGTGCGGGGCGCTGTAGAGTGCGGGGTGCTGTAGAGTGCGGGGCGCTGTAGAGTGCGGGGCGCTGTAGAGTGCGGGCGCTGTGGTGCGATGTAGAGCGCGGGGCGCTGTAGAGTGCAGGGCACTGCGGGGCGCTGTAGTGCGTGGGACGCTGTAGAGTGCATGGCGCTGCGGGGCGCTGTAGAGTGCGGGGCGCTGTAGAGTGCGGGGCGCTGTGGTGCGCTGTAGAGTGCGGTGCGCTGTAGAGTTTCCGGGCGCCGCGGGGCGCTGTAGAGTGCGGTGCACTGTAGAGTGCGGTGCACTGTAGAGTGCGGGGCGCTGTAGAGCGCAGGGCGCTGTAGAGTGCAGGGCGCTGCGGGGCGCTGTAGAGTGCGGGGCGCTGTAGAGTGCGGGGCGCTGTAGAGTGCGGGGCGCTGTAGAGTGCGGGCCGCTGCGGTGCGCTGTAGAGTGCGGTGCGCTGTAGAGTGTGGGGCGCTGTAGTGCGCTGTAGAGTGCGGTGCGCTGTAGAGTGTGGTGCGCTGTAGAGTGCGGTGCGCTGCGGTGTGCTGTAGAGTGCGGGGCGCTGCGGGGCGCTGTAGAGTGCGGGGCGCTGTAGAGTGCGAGGCGCTGTCGAGCGCGGGATGCTGTAGAGTGCATGGCGCTGCGGGCACTGTAGAGCGTGGTGCGCTGTAGAGTGCATGGTGCTGCGGGCGCTGTAGAGTGCGGGGCGCTGTAGAGTGCGGGGCCCTGTAGAGCGCGGGACGCTGTAGAGTGCATGGCGCTGCGGGCACTGTAGAGCGTGGTGCGCTGTAGAGCGTGGTGCGCTGTAGAGTGCGGGGCGCTGTAGAGTGCGGGGCGCTGTAGAGTGCAGGGAGCTGCGGGGCGCTGTAGAGTGCGGGGTGCTGTAGAGTGCGGGGCGCTGAGGTGCGCTGTAAAGTGCGGTGCGCTGTAGAGTGCAGGGCACTGTGGGGCGCTGTAGAGTGCGGGGCGCTGTAGAGTGCGGGCGCTGTAGAGTGCGGGGCGCTGTAGAGTGCAGGGCGCTGCGGGGCGCTGTAGAGTGCGGGGCGCTGTAGAGTGCGGGGCGCTGTAGAGTGCGGGGTGCTGCGGTGCGCTGTAGAGTGCGGTGCGCTGTAGAGTGCGCTGTAGAGTGTGGTGCGCTGTAGAGTGTGGTGCGCTGTAGAGTGTGGTGCGCTGCGGTGTGCTGTAGAGTGCAGTGCGCAGCGGTGTGCTGTAGAGTGCGGTGCGCTGCGGGGCGCTGTACAGTGCGGGGCGCTGTAGAGTGCGGGCGCTGTAGAGTGCAGGGCACTGCGGGGCGCTGTAGAGTGCGGGGCGCTGCAGGCGCTGTCGAGCGCGGGGCGCTGTCGAGTGCGGGATGCTGTAGAGTGCATGGCGCTGCAGGCGCTGTAGAGCGTGGTGTGATGTAGAGCATGGTGCGCTGTAGAGTGTGGTGCGCTGTAGTGCGTGGTGCGCTGTAGAGCGTGGTGCGCTGTAGAGCGTGGTGCGCTGTAGAGCGTGGTGCACTGTAGAGCGTGCTGTAGAGTGCAGGGCGCTGTAGAGTGCGCTGTAGAGTGCTGGGCGCTGTAGAGTGCGGGGCGCTGTAGAGTGCGCTGTAGAGTGCGGGGCGCTGTAGAGTGTGCTGTAGAGCGCGGGGCGCTGTAGAGTGCAGGGCGCTGTAGAGTGCAGGGCACCGTGGGGCACTGTAGAGTGCAGGGCGCTGTAGAGCGCGGTGCGCTGTAGAGTGCGGGGCGCTGCGGTGCGCTGTAGAGTGCGGTGCGCTGTAGAGTGCGGTGCGCTGTAGAGTGCGGTGCGCTGGAGCGCTGTAGAGTGCGGTGCGCTGCAGAGAGCGGTGCGCTGCAGAGTGCGTGGCGCTGCAGAGTGCGTTTCGCTGCAGAGTGCGGGTCGCTGCAGAGTGCGGGTCGCTGCGGAGTGCAGGGCGCTGCGGGGTGCTGTAGAGTGCGTTGCGCTGTAGAGTGCGTTGCGCTGTAGAGTGCAGGGTGCTGCGGGGCGCTGTAGAGTGCATTGCGCTGCAGAGTGCAGGGCGCTGAGGGGCACTGTCGAGTGCGGGGCGCTGTCGAGTGCGGGTCGCTGTCGAGCGCGGGACGGTGTAGAGTGCATGGCACTGCGAGCGCTGTAGAGCGTGGTGCGCTGTAGAGCGTGGTGCGCTGTAGAGCGTGCTGTAGAGTGCGGGGCGCTGTAGAGTGCGCTGTAGAGTGCTGGGCGCTGTAGAGTGCGGGGCGCTGTAGAGTGCGCTGTAGAGCGCGGGGCGCTGTAGAGTGCAGGGCGCTGTAGAGTGCAGGGCGCCGTGGGGCGCTGTAGAGTGCAGGGCGCTGTAGAGCGCGGTGCGCTGTAGAGTGCGGTGCGCTGTAGAGTGCGGTGCGCTGGTGCGCTGTAGAGTGCGGTGCGCTGCAGAGAGCGGTGCGCTGCAGAGTGCGTGGCGCTGCAGAGTGCGTGTCGCTGCAGAGTGCGGGTCGCTGCAGAGTGCAGGGCGCTGCGGGGTGCTGTAGAGTGCGGGGTGCTGTAGAGTGCGTTGCGCTGTAGAGTGCTTTGCGCTGTAGAGTGCAGGGTGCTGAGGGGCGCTGTCGAGTGCGGGGCGCTGTCGAGTGCGGGGCGCTGTCGAGTGTGGGGCGCTGTTGAGTGCGGGACGCTGTAGAGTGCATGGCGCTGCGGGCGCTGTAGAGCGTGGTGCGCTGTAGAGTGCGGGGCGCTGCATTGCGCTGTAGAGTGCAGGGCGCTGAGGGGCGCTGTCGAGTGCGGGGCGCTGTCGAGTGCGGGATGCTGTAGAGTGCATGGCGCTGCAGGCGCTGTAGAGCGTGGTGCGATGTAGAGCATGGTGCGCTGTAGAGCGTGGTGCGCTGTAGTGCATGGTGCGCTGTAGAGCGTTGTGCGCTGTAGAGTGCGCTGTAGAGTGCGGGGCGCTGTAGAGTGCGATGTAGAGTGCGGGGCGCTGTAGTATGCGGGGCGCTGTAGAGTGTGGGGCGCTGTAGAGTGCGGGGCGCAGTAGAGTGCGGGGCGCTGTAGATTGCGGGTGCTGTTGATTGCGGGGTGCTGTAGATTGCGGGGCGCTGTAGAGTGCGGGGCGCTGTAGAGTGCGGTGCGCTGTAGAGTGCGGGGCGCTGCAGAGCGCGGGGCGCTGTAGAGTGCGGTGCGCTGTAGAGGTCGGTGCGCTGTAGAGGTCGGTGCGCTGTAGAGTGCAGGGCACTGCGGGGCGCTGTAGAGTGCGGGGCGCTGTAGAGCGCGGGGCGCTGCAGAGGACGCTGTAGAGGTCGGTGCGCTGTAGAGGTCGGTGCGCTGTAGAGGTCAGTGCGCTGTAGAGGTCGGTGCACTGTAGAGGTCGGTGTGCTGTAGAGGTCTGTGCGCTGTAGAGTGCAGGGCACTGCGGGGCGCTGCCGAGTGCGGGGCGCTGCCGAGTGCATGGCGCTGCGGGCGCTGTAGAGCGTGGTGCGCTGTAGAGCGTGGTGCGCTGTAGAGCGTGGGGTGCTGTAGAGTGCGGGGCGCTGTAGAGTGCGGGACGCTGTAGAGTGCGGGGCGCTGGAGAGCGCGGGGAGCTGCAGAGTGCGCTGTAGAGTGCGGTGCGCTGTAGAGTGTACTGCGGTGCGCTGTAGAGGTAGGTGCGCTGTCGAGTGCGGGATGCTGTCGAGCGCGGGACGCTGTAGAGTGCATGGCGCTACGGGCGCTGTAGAGCATGGTGCGCTGTAGAGCGTGGTGCGCTGTAGAGTGTGGTGCGCTGTAGAGTGCGGGGCGCTGTAGAGTGCAGGGCGCTGCGGGGCGCTGTAGAGTGTGGGGCGCTGTAGAGCGTGGGGCGCTGCAGTGCGCTGTACAGTGCGGTGCGCTGTAGAGTGCGGTGCGCTGTAGAGTGCAGGGCGCTGCGGGGCGCTGTAGAGCACGGGGTGCTGTAGAGTGCAGGGCGTTGTAGAGTGCAGGACGCTGCAGGGCACTGTAGAGTGCGGGGCGCTGCGGTGCGCTGTAGAGTGCGGGGCGCTGTAGAGTGCGGGGTGCTGAAGTGCGCTGTAGAGTGTGGTGCGCTGTAGAGTGCGGTGTAGAGTGTGGTGCGCTGCAGAGTGCGGTGCGCTGCAGAGTGCATGGCGCTGCAGAGTGCGTGGCGCTGCAGAGTGCGGGTCGCTGCAGAGTGCAGGGCGCTGCGGGGTGCTGTAGAGTGCGTTGCGCTGTAGAGTGCTTTGCGCTGTAGAGTGTGTTGCGCAGTAGAGTGCAGGGTGCTGCGGGGTGCTGTAGAGTGCGGGGCGCTGAGGTGCGCTGTAAAGTGCGGTGCGCTGTAGAGTGCAGGGCACTGTGGGGCGCTGTAGAGTGCGGGGCGCTGTAGAGTGCGTGGCGCTGTAGAGTGCAGGGCGCTGTAGAGTGCAGGGCGCTGCGGGGCGCTGTAGAGTGCGGGGCGCTGTAGAGTGCGGGGCGCTGTACAGTGCGGGGTGCTGCGGTGCGCTGTAGAGTGCGGTGCGCTGTAGAGTGCGCTGTAGAGTGTGGTGCGCTGTAGAGTGTGGTGCGCTGTAGAGTGTGGTGCGCTGCGGTGTGCTGTAGAGTGCAGTGCGCAGCG
Organism: Lissotriton helveticus; assembly: GCF_964261635.1. Taxonomy (NCBI): domain Eukaryota; kingdom Metazoa; phylum Chordata; class Amphibia; order Caudata; family Salamandridae; genus Lissotriton; species Lissotriton helveticus. The sequence goes on from NC_136072.1 coordinate 658,904,599, forward strand.
GTGTGCTGTAGAGTGCGGTGCGCTGCGGGGCGCTGTAGAGTGCGGGGCGCTGTAGAGTGCGGGCGCTGTAGAGTGCAGGGCACTGCGGGGCGCTGTAGAGTGCGGGGCACTGCAGGCGCTGTCGAGCGCGGGGCGCTGTAGAGTGCGGGGTGCTGCGGGGCGCTGTAGAGTGCAGGGCGCTGTGGGGCGCTGTAGAGCGCGGTGCGCTGTAGAGTGCAGGGCGCTGCGGGGCGCTGTAGAGCGCTGTAGAGTGCAGGGCACTGCGGGGCGCTGTAGAGTGCGGGGCGCTGCAGGCGCTGTCGAGCGCGGGGCGCTGTAGAGTGCATGGCACTGCGTGCGCTGTAGAGTGTGGGGCGCTGTAGGGCGCTGTAGAGTGCGGGGCACTGCGGGGCGCTGTAGAGTGCAGGGCGCTGCGGGGCACTGCAGAGTGCGGGGCGCTGCAGAGTGTGGGGCGCTGTAGAGTGCGGGGCGCTGCGGGGCGCTGTAGAGTGCGGGGCACTGTGGGGTGCTGTAGTGTGTGGGGTGCTGCGGGGTGCTGTAGAGCGCGGGGCGCTGTAGAGTGCAGTGCTATGTGATGTAGAATACTGTGTGCTGTAGAGTGCGGGGCGCTGTAGAGTGCGGGGCGCTGTAGAGTGCGGGGCGCTGCAGGGCGCTGTAGAGTGCAGGGCGCTGCGGGCGCTGTAGAGTGCAGGGCGCTGCGGGGCGCTGTAGAGTGCGGGGCGCTGTAGAGTGCAGGGCGCTGTAGAGTGCGTGGCGCTGTAGAGTGCAGGGCGCTGCAGGGCACTGTAGAGTGCGGGGCGCTGTAGAGAGCAGGGCGCTGCAGGGCGCTGTAGAGTGCAGGGCGCTGCGGGCGCTGTAGAGCGCGAGTCGCTGTAGAGTGCAGTGCTATGTGATGTAGAATACTGTGTGCAGTAGAGTGCTGTACATTGTAGAGTGCTGTATGCCGCAGAGCGTTGTGTGCTGTAGAATGGTGTGTGCTGTAGAATGGTGTGTGCTGTAGAATGGTGTGTGTAGAGTGCTGGGCGCTGTAGAGTGCGGGGCGCTGTAGAGTGCGCTGTAGAGCGCGGGCGCTGTAGAGTGCAGGGCGCTGTAGAGTGCAGGGCGCCATGGGGCGCTGTAGAGTGCAGGGCGCTGTAGAGCGCGGTGCGCTGTAGAGTGCGGTGCGCTGGTGCGCTGTAGAGTGCGGTGCGCTGCAGAGAGCGGTGCGCTGCAGAGTGCGTGGCGCTGCAGAGTGCGTGTCGCTGCAGAGTGCGGGTCGCTGCAGAGTGCAGGGCGCTGCGGGGTGCTGTAGAGTGCGGGGTGCTGTAGAGTGCGTTGCGCTGTAGAGGCGTTGCGCTGTAGAGTGCAGGGTGCTGAGGGGCGCTGTCGAGTGCGGGGCGCTGTCGAGTGCGGGGCGCTGTCGAGTGTGGGGCGCTGTTGAGTGCGGGACGCTGTAGAGTGCATGGCGCTGCGGGCGCTGTAGAGCGTGGTGCGCTGTAGAGTGCGGGGCGCTGCTTTGCGCTGTAGAGTGCAGGGCGCTGAGGGGCGCTGTCGAGTGCGGGGCGCTGTCGAGTGCGGGATGCTGTAGAGTGCATGGCGCTGCAGGCGCTGTAGAGCGTGGTGCGATGTAGAGCATGGTGCGCTGTAGAGCGTGGTGCGCTGTAGTGCATGGTGCGCTGTAGAGCGTGGTGCGCTGTAGAGTGCGCTGTAGAGTGCGGGGCACTGTAGAGTGCGATGTAGAGTGCGGGGCGCTGTAGTATGCGGGGCGCTGTAGAGTGCGCTGTAGAGTGTGGGGCACTGTAGAGTGCGGGGCGCTGTAGAGTGCGGGGCGCTGTAGATTGCGGGTGCTGTTGATTGCGGGGTGCTGTAGATTGCGGGGCGCTGTAGAGTGCGGGGCGCTGTAGAGTGCGGTGCGCTGTAGAGTGCGGGGCGCTGCAGAGCACGGGGCGCTGTAGAGTGCGGTGCGCTGTAGAGGTCGGTGCGCTGTAGAGGTCGGTGCGCTGTAGAGGTCAGGGCACTGCGGGGCGCTGTAGAGTGCGGGGCGCTGTAGAGCGCGGGGCGCTGCAGAGTGCGCTGTAGAGGTCGGTGCGCTGTAGAGGTCGGTGCGCTGTAGAGGTCAGTGCGCTGTAGAGGTCGGTGCACTGTAGAGGTCGGTGTGCTGTAGAGGTCTGTGCGCTGTAGAGTGCAGGGCACTGCGGGGCGCTGCCGAGTGCGGGGCGCTGTCGAGTGCATGGCGCTGCGGGCGCTGTAGAGCGTGGTGCGCTGTAGAGCGTGGGGTGCTGTAGAGTGCGGGGCGCTGTAGAATGCGGGACGCTGTAGAGTGCGGGCGCTGGAGAGCGCGGGGAGCTGCAGAGTGCGCTGTAGAGTGCGGTGCGCTGTAGAGTGTACTGCGGTGCGCTGTAGAGGTAGGTGCGCTGTCGAGTGCGGGATGCTGTCGAGCGCGGGACGCTGTAGAGTGCATGGCGCTACGGGCGCTGTAGAGCGTGGTGCGCTGTAGAGCATGGTGCGCTGTAGAGTGTGGTGCGCTGTAGAGTGCGGGGCGCTGTACAGTGCGGGGCGCTGTAGAGTGCAGGGCACTGCGGGGCGCTGTAGAGCGTGGGGCGCTGCGGTGCGCTGTACAGTGCGGTGCGCTGTAGAGTGCGGTGCGCTGTAGAGTGCAGGGCGCTGCGGGGCGCTGTAGAGCACGGGGCGCTGTAGAGTGCAGGGCGTTGTAGAGTGCATGGCGCTACGGGCACAGTAGAGCGTGGTGCGCTGTAGAGCGTGGTGCGCTGTAGAGTGTGGTGCGCTGTAGAGTGTGGGGCGCTGTAGAGTGCGGGGCGCTGTAGAGTGCGGGGCACTGCGGGGCGCTGTAGAGCGCGGGGCGCTGTAGAGTGTGGGGCCCGGTAGAGTGCAGGGCGCTGCGGGGCGCTGTAGAGTGTGGGGCGCTGTAGAGTGTGGGGCGCTGTGGTGCGCTGTACAGTGCGGTGCGCTGTAGAGTGCGGTGCGCTGTAGAGTGCAGGGCGCTGCGGGGCGCTGTAGAGCACGGGGTGCTGTAGAGTGCAGGGCGTTGTAGAGTGCAGGGCGCTGCAGGGCACTGTAGAGTGCGGGACGCTGCGGTGCGCTGTAGAGTGCGGGGCACTGTAGAGTGCGGGGTGCTGAAGTGCGCTGTAGAGTGCGGTGCGCTGTAGAGTGCGGTGTAGAGTGCGGTGCGCTGCAGAGTGCGGTGCGCTGCAGAGTGCATGGCGCTGCAGAGTGCGTGGCGCTGCAGAGTGCGGGTCGCTGCAGAGTGCAGGGCGCTGCGGGGTGCTGTAGAGTGCGTTGCACTGTAGAGTGCTTTGCGCAGTAGAGTGTGTTGCGCTGTAGAGTGCAGGGTGCTGCGGGGCGCTGTAGAGTGCATTGCGCTGCAGAGTGCAGGGCGCTGAGGGGCGCTATCGAGTGCGGGGCGCTGTCGAGTGCGGGGCGCTGTCGAGCACGGGACGGTGTAGAGTGCATGGCACTGCGAGCGCTGTAGAGCGTGGTGCGCTGTAGAGCGTGGTGCGCTGTAGAGCGTGCTGTAGAGTGCGGGGCGCTGTAGAGTGCGCTGTAGAGTGCTGGGCGCTGTAGAGTGCGGGGCGCTGTAGAGTGCGCTGTAGAGTGCGGGACGCTGTAGAGTGTGCTGTAGAGCGCGGGGCGCTGTAGAGTGCAGGGCGCTGTAGAGTGCAGGGCGCCGTGGGGCGCTGTAGAGTGCAGGGCGCTGTAGAGCGCGGTGCGCTGTAGAGTGCGGGGCGCTGCGGTGCGCTGTAGAGTGCGGTGCGCTGTAGAGTGCGGTGCGCTGTAGAGTGCGGTGCGCTGGAGCGCTGTAGAGTGCGGTGCGCTGCAGAGAGCGGTGCGCTGCAGAGTGCGTGGCGCTGCAGAGTGCGTTTCGCTGCAGAGTGCGGGTCGCTGCAGAGTGCGGGTCGCTGCGGAGTGCAGGGCGCTGTGGGGTGCTGTAGAGTGCGTTGCGCTGTAGAGTGCGTTGCGCTGTAGAGTGCAGGGTGCTGCGGGGCGCTGTAGAGTGCATTGCGCTGCAGAGTGCAGGGCGCTGAGGGGCACTGTCGAGTGCGGGGCGCTGTCGAGCGCGGGACGGTGTAGAGTGCATGGCACTGCGAGCGCTGTAGAGCGTGGTGCGCTGTAGAGCGTGGTGCGCTGTAAAGCGTGCCGTAGAGTGCGGGGCGCTGTAGAGTGCGCTGTAGAGTGCTGGGCGCTGTAGAGTGCGGGGCGCTGTAGAGTGCGCTGTAGAGTGCGGGGCGCTGTAGAGTGCGCTGTAGAGCGCGGGGCGCTGTAGAGTGCAGGGCGCCGTGGGGTGCTGTAGAGTGCAGGGCGCTGTAGAGCACGGTGCGCTGTAGAGTGCGGTGCGCTGTAGAGTGCGGTGCGCTGGAGCGCTGTAGAGTGCGGTGCGCTGCAGAGAGCGGTGCGCTGCAGAGTGCGTGGCGCTGCAGAGTGCGTGTCGCTGCAGAGTGCGGGTCGCTGCAGAGTGCAGGGCGCTGCGGGGTGCTGTAGAGTGCGGGGTGCTGTAGAGTGCGTTGCGCTGTAGAGTGCGGGGCGCTGTAGAGTGCAGGGCGCTGCAGGGCACTGTAGAGTGCGGGGCGCTGTAGAGTGCAGGGCGCTGCAGGGCGCTGTAGAGTGCAGGGCGCTGCGGGCGCTGTAGAGCGCGAGGCGCTGTAGAGTGCAGTGCTATGTGATGTAGAATACTGTGTGCAGTAGAGTGCTGTACATTGTAGAGTGCTGTATGCCGCAGAGCGTTGTGTGCTGTAGAATGGTGTGTGCTGTAGAATGGTGTGTGCTGTAGAATGGTGTGTGTTGTAAAATAGTGTGTGCTGCACTGCCCCTGAACCAGTAAGAACAAAAACGAAACTTTAAAACTGCAACAAAGTAGCACACTGTAGAAGCTGTGTGTAAAACTGAAACTACCATGCTGTTCACAGTTGACGCGCGGGACCTAATCCAAGTCAATAGCTGCGCGTTCACATCGCTTGTCTGCTGTCTGTTCCCCTTGAGTCCTTGAAAGCCAGAATGATTACAATAGTCTCGCTTTGCGACAGCATGCCTTTGGCCTGCAATCGCAGGGCGAGACCTAAAAACCATAACAAATAGGCAATACAGGACTTGACAGGGATGGTATGGACAGCATACTATACACCACTTTTATACTTTGACCACACACCCAGCAAACTCCTCCAAATACAACCACACAACTCAAATGGACACCAACAGTGTGAGGAAAAGTGAAAGTGAAAGTTTACAGCACAATTCCTGGGTACACTTGTGACACAAATTGTTTTGCCGCTAAAGGTTTAGAGTAGAATTCACATTGACAACTCATGTACTTTGCGAGTTTTTTGATTTGTGGCTTTGAAAACTTCACACTAATGTGTAATGCAGTAAAAAAAAGTAGCGCTAAGTGGTATTTGAGATGCAATTGTACCATTTTTGTAGCTGTTGCATGCCTGGCAACAATCTATGTGACATATAACATGTAACAAAACTGGTGCTCATGTAAAGAGCTCTGATACCTGATGTCTCGGGTCTAGTTTGGGCTGTATAAAACTAAAAATATATATATATGTTGTGTATGTGCCTTTTCTTGGTCAGATGTCTTAGGTTTAAAATTTGTGTAGACTCCCAACATAAAATCCTGCACAAAATTATGATGGACCATACTTCACAATGGTTGATTGGCAATGCATGCAGTTGTACAAGTTATACTGTTTTCCATATGTTGTATGTGCGACTATTTCTGTGGCAAGTAATTGCCCAATCCCAGTTATGTGTGTACCACTGTCATGGGTTTGATACACACACATATGTGCCAACCAAGCATTTACTACTTGTGCTATAGATTTGGGGCCATGCATACAAGGCACAAACACCACGGAATGTCACTTTTGTTCTTGCTTTGATGGTGTTAAAACCATCCCCACTTTTACAGGTTGTGCAAAGCCACTTAACGTGGATTAACACCACCTTGTTAAAATTCACCTTAACACAACAGTCCACAACAGGAAAGGACTGAGCAATTGGTGTTGGGTTGGATGTCCCACCACAACATTAATAGCTTTTGGTGCAGCCCCAGATTTACACATCTGAGGCTGTGGCAACTTTTACAGCCCTGAGAATGCGACATTAGACAGACAAGACAAGGACAAATTTATTGAGTTCGCCTGTGTTTCTGCTCATTCGATGTGTGCTGTATTCTGCAGCACACATGGATGAGGCAATTTCCCTTTCTAGAATAGTCTTGTGCTTGAAAGTGTCCCTTCATGCACGTAAAAAACAATCATGCAGCACAGTTACCCTTGATACATGGCACAAGTGCGCCTGCAATGGCACTGCCCAGATTTGTTGGCACCAGCGCAAGGGCACACACAGGGATGCACCATAAACATGGTACATATGCCTCATCCCTGTGGGTTAAGACAAGACATAGGACAGTGTTACCAATTTTTGCACAACACCAGCCTCAGACCACTTCTTTATAGATTACCCCAAACAATTCTGAATAGCAAAATGCTGTCACAGTGTGTGCAGCACCATGCATCACACATTTGAAGAGCAAACTATGATGAAAAAACAATGATTTAACCTGGTATCACCCTCTCTTAAACCTTATTTTCAGAGCCATTACATATATTTGTGGAAGACCCACTTCAACATCCTTTGCACCCCCTTTCACACTAATTGGAGCATGTACCTGGGCCTAAATTTCAATGCAGCATTCAGCCATGTTACGTTTCTTGGCGCCTTTTTTGTTAATCATGACAAGTGGAGTTATCCATCAGAATGTCACTGAAAATGACATTTGGTTAGTGGTATCCCGGTTAAATATGTCCCTGAGTAGTTTTGACACATTAGACTCATCCTTTTACATGGGAAAATGTGTGGATTTGTGTCCTGCATGCTGTTGCACACGTTGCATATCAAATGTCTCACTATATGTTTGGGCCCATATGTGCATGAATGTGTGAGGAGTTGATAGCATAGAATGATGTGACACCCATATGATATTTGTGTGTGTTCATGATTCCTGGTGACAGACAACACTATGAGACATGACCATTTCCTAGGAGTGCATGCTCTTATTTGTGTTCTACTATGCTTGAAAATATATAGATATGTTGACTGGTGTAGTGCTAATGAGTACCTTGATTACTTCCATTAATCAATGTTTCAATTGGTTGTGTAGCATTTTTGAGCTAGGTGTTGCCTCTTCATTGTGGTACCCTTTGTTTTTTTGGAATTTCTGACCACATTGTATTTGTCTTTGAGGATGCAATTAGTTGTATGTCACCTTGCATGTATTGGCCAAGCTTGTTGGGATCCCTGATGCACTCTACTCGCATCAGTTATTTTGTGGATTGAAACACACAGTATGTGTGCTGTGATAAGGATAGTGCCTGTTATCAAATTTGAGTGCCCTTGCGCATTCATTGTGGTGGCCTTAGGACATCCACACATTGTCATCATTGCATTGTTATCCTATTTTGTCTAGGTAAGAATCAGTGAGGGCTGTTGCTTTCTCAGTCATTACATGGCTAACATATGTTTTCAGTGTTTGTGATGAGTGTTGTAGGGCAATTTCCGGTTAGTACGGTGTGGAAAGCTGAGTCATATACAGTATTTGCATTTCAAGACCTTTACCAACCTATGGTTACAGTGACACATATGTGAGGAGTAGTGGAAGTATCATCTGCAACACCGGACATTATGTGTATCATTGGTGAGTGTTGTTGTCCCTCCACGGTATTGCTGCACAGATGGTATTTCTACCCTATCCTATTCTTACTGAGACTCACCATCTTCCAGGTGAGCCTGCTCACCATTGCCATGTATTCATAGGATTTTTGTTTGCACATATATTTTATATGAGATGCAGCACACAAAGATGATGTCACACACCACTGGCAGTGAGAAGAACAGTCTACTCTCAGATAAATCCAACGGAAGAAGGATACCTTGACTCCTAAACTCAAATGAATGATGGACCTGGTGCTGCATTGGGCACAACACACCAAGCTCATGGTATTTCCCAATGGTGAACCATCACCATTTTGTAGTTGACATGCACTACAAATTAACTGGTACCAAGTTATGTTCTAGGTAGCGTCATATACTCTGCTAGATAATTGGTCTTTGTGATAGACATGAGGGGATAAACTACAGTATGCCAAAGTGAAATGTACAAATATGATAAAGCTTACAAGATGTTAGTTTATTGACAGTTTAATTATATACATATTCATAATTTCAATTAGCCTATATTTTATAAGTGATTTTTAATTAATGTGTCATTCTGTAAAGAAATTAATGATGATTCCATCTTTCTTCTGTGTTGCTACTGCTGTACTGTCAGGTTTCCTCAGGTCCTATTCTTCTTTTTCTCCATCCTCAGGATTTTCATGAACAACACTATTGTCGAGCATAGGTGTATTAGTCTGGACACATATGTTGTGGAGTATACAACAAAATAGTATGATATTGCATACCGAGGGTGGGGAGTATAACAGTCTACCCCCAGATATGTTCAGACAGCTAAAACAGGACTTTAGGACACCAACAGTCTGTTCCACTATAAACCCAAGTGAAACATTGCAGGCCATATGTTCCTTGGTTTGAGGATTTTTGATCGGTGTCATCACCATGGCATATGTGCACCTTGGTCAGCTGAAAAAAAGAGGAAAACAGTGTTTAATTAGTCTGCAATCATGATGTGGGTGAGAAGTTCATTAGGCAGCAGTGTGTCCAGTGTCCAGCTTTCTACATTCACCTTGCACTCAGTCATGTACATGCCATGAAACTGAATCTAATACATAATAGTGTCAAATAGAAAAAGCTAACACATTACTACACATCCACTTGAGTTGTTCCCTGTGATACCTCCAGTTTTTGAGAATGAGCAAAGTGTGAATGCCTTTTAAGATGTGATTAGTCACCATTGACAATGTAAACTTAAACTTTTCTGAGGCAATTGTCTAACATGCTTTAATTGTGTGGATGTATGGGTGCTATTCCAAATAGTGAATCCGCATCCTTTCAATTACATGACACATGACAGTAGCTGTAGTAGTTTCTTCCTCTGGCACACATTTTGCAAGCAAATGTTTTATGCATCTACCTGTTTCAATGTGTCAGGCATGGACATGTAAGTGGTAGTATGTGACCCTGTTGGATATTTATGGACACATGGTGATGCACAGTATCCACTGTAGGGACAAAATACAGAAATTAATAGATTTGTTGTGAGTTTGCACAGCACCATTCTGAAGGAAGTGGCTCAATTAGGGTCACCCGGGTCACTAATGACCACCTCTCAGCTTTCCATACCAAATGAAGAGTCGGTCAAACAATAGAGAATACAAACCAATAACTGTTTATTATATACACTCAGAGCCGAACCCAGTCTATCCAGTCGCTAAGACTGCTGCAGAGGGACTGAAATCGACAAGCATAGAGATACGTTATGTACATTTCAAAACTGGACTAAAACACGCCCAGAGTGCAGCTAAGTAATGGAATACAAGGAAAAAACTGACTCAGCACTCATATCTTACACAAAGTTGCAAGGTCCAAGGTTGTTCAGTTGGGCCTGTGACCAGACAAGTGGGAGAGGGCCTCTTTCTAGTGAGAAAGGTATGCGCTAATAAGAACAGTGTACTCATTACAGGAGTAGGCCTACATAAAAAAAATGAAACCTAGACTGGAGCATTCTTGGAATTAAACAAGATCAATTTCAAACAGCCTAAAATGGCGCCTGCAAACAAAATGGTGCAGCGAATGCTAACTTACACATGGCAGTGCGCAAACGTGAACATTTACTAGTTTAACAGACCCTCCTTTAAGCATGAGCTAAAAAAAATTTGAACAGCAATGAGGAAAACAACAGAAAATCAGTAAAACAGGAAATCACAAACAGTGATTTCCATTACCATTTCCATTTTTTTGCATTTATATCGCGCATAAATCACCTGAAGGTCTCAGACCGCTAGCAGGCAAGGAACCTCTTGACCCTCAACCCCAAAAGAATGAGGGCAGCTCATCTGGCTAAAAAAGCCAGGTTTTTACCTGTCTCCGGAACTTCACATGGTCAGGCTCTAGCCTGATCTGAATGGGAAGTGAGTTCCAGGCTTCTGGGGCGGTTTTACTGAAAACTCTGTCACCGTTTCTGACTGTCCGAACTCTGGGTACAGAGAGAAGGGCCTTGCTGGAAGATCGTAGCGTTCTGGCTGGGACATGGGCCTTGAGCTTGTATTCAAAATAGGAAGGTCCATGACCATTAACCGATTTATGGACTAGGCAGCATAGTTTAAACTTTATGCGGTTATGAATGGGCAGCCAATGCAGAGTCTGAAGGCAAGGGACAGAGGGGGAGCGAGGGGGTAAATCAAGTACTAGCCTGGCGGCAGTATTCTGGAGGACCTGTAGTCGATTTAGAAGTGTTGAATTGATGGCTGAAAAGAGAGCATTCCCATAGTCTATCCTGTTAACAATAAGTCCCTGAATTAGGGGCATGCGTGCTGAGAGTGGGATCCATTTGAATATCTTCCTTAAACTGCGCATCAAACCGTAACTGGTGCCCGCGGTTTTTCTGATGTGCTCAGACATGGTTAGCTTATCATCGATAATCACTCCAAGATTCCTGACTAAGGGCTTGGGGGCTGGGCAGGGACCGAGGGATGCTGGCCACCAGTCTGGCGACCAGATTTTGTCGGCTTTACCGAACAACATGACCTCAGTCTTTCCTGCGTTCATCATGAGGTAGTTCCTGGTCATCCATTCATGTATGTCGACCATACAGTTTTTGAACCTCCTTTTGATGTCGTCAGGGTTCTGATTGATGTTGATAAGGATTTGAGTATCGTCGGCATAAGATACGGTTCCAAAACCATGTGCTCTGATGACCTTTGCCAAGGGGGAGACATATAAATTAAAAAGGGTCGGGCTCAATATGGATCCCTGCGGAACACCCTTATCGTTGTCATAGTAAATGGAAGAGTGCGAGCCTATCTGGACCCTGGACCTCCTGTTACCTAAATAGCTCGTCAGCCATTGAAGTGCGGCGCCCTCGACACCAACCTCTGCAAGGCGCTCTAATAGAACGCGATGCGAGATGGTGTCGAAGGCCGCAGAAAGGTCCAACAGGATCAATATAGCCGATTGTTTGGAGTCCAAAGTCAGTCTGATATTGTCCACTACCTCCAACAGGGCCGTTTCAGTGCTGTGGGATGCCCTGAAGCCGGACTGGGAAGGGTCGAGGAATTTGTTGGACTCAAGGTAGGTAACAAGCTGTTTATTTATTAGGGCCTCCATAATTTTTGCAAATAGTGGGAGAAGGGAGATTGGTCGATAATTGACAGGTTGATCTGGGTCGGCTGATGGCTTTTTTAAAATAAGCCGTATTACTGCCTCCTTCCAGTGCTTAGGGACGGAACTGTGAAGTAGGGAATGATTGAGGATGATGGTTAGGGCAGGGATCAGTGCCGGGGAGATTTTGGATAGAACTTGCGGAGAGGCTGGGTCTCCTGGAGCTCCAGACTTCATTTTCAGCAAGGTTTGGTCCACCTCTTTTTCTAAGAAAGGTGAAAACTCTCTTAACGTGACAGTCTGATGGTTTTGACGTCTGGGACAGCGGTCTGATCAGTTGTCGTCGACTGGGGGAAGCATTTGTGGATGTCATTAACTTTCTCATGGAAGTAAGAGGCTACAGATTCTACCCACTCCTTGGTATCGGGGGTACCAGCTGAGAGCCTGATGGATTTGTGAATTCCTTAACGATGTTAAAAAGTTCTCTTTGTGAGTTGGCTGCTGACATGATCCTATACCCTAGGTAGATTTTTTTTGCCTCGGCTATTTCCTTCATGTACTGCCGGTGCGCAGCTTTATAGGTTTACCTATCATGGACACTTTTTGTATGTCGCCATTTCCTTTCTGCCACCCTGGTAGAGAATTTTATTTGCTTCAGGTCTGGCGTAAACCATGGTGAGCTGTTTTTGGGGGGTTTAGATACGCGTGCAGGGGCGATGTCATCCAATGCAAGAGTGATTGCCGATTCAAATTTCATGGCAGCTAGGCTAGGGTTGGTGCTCTTAGAGATGGTAGGAGGAGTAAAGTGGGCGGCAAAGGCGTCCATGGTGATCTTATTCCATGGCCTGCTCTTTTTCGGTTTGGTCGTGCAGGCTGCCAGGGCTTGTATGCTATTGATGGCAAATTTGATGATAAAATGTCGGACCAAAAGACTGGGTCGATCTGTGTGATCGCAACTTTTGAGGAGTTGGTGCGGACAAGGTCAAGAGTATGGCCAGCTATGTGGGTTGGGCCTATTGGGAGTAGGCGTAGCTGTAGGGCATCCAGGTTGGTAATTAGGTCTATGGTTTGAGGATCAAGGGCTTGCTCGAGATGGTAGTTACAATCTCCTAGCAAGAGAAAGTTTCCTGTGGTGAGGGCATCGGGTGCTATTGCTTCCACTAGTTTTTCTGGGAAATGGGTCTTGGACCCAGGGGGCCTATAAATAAGGGCTATCTTCCATGATTCTTTATTGCCCACGGTCATAGTGGCAATGAGCATCTCGCCCCAACTTTCGAGGTAGGAGTCGTTTATATGGATTTTCATAGATGCCTTGTGGATTATAGCCGTTCCAACCCCCTTTTTTATGCCAGGGCGGTCAAGCCTATGTATTGTATAAGCGGGGGGCAGAGCTACTGCAATGTCAGGTGCTGATGACTCCTGGAGCCAGGTTTCCGTTACGAACAATGCATCCGGTTTGACTGAGTCCAGGAGCGCCCAGATTTGTAGCGAGTGTTTAGCCATAGATCTTGCATTGCAATATAGACATACTAGGTTAGTTTGGGGCTTGGAGGCGCGGTCAGTTTGACGGGATTTTTGTATTGGTAACTTGGTTGTCGCAAGTTTTAGTTGGGAGCTGGAGGGCTGGGCTGTAGGTAGAGGTCGTTTGACTGGATTGAGGCAATGTAGTTCTAAGTTTGTGTATCTGATGATGCCCATTTCACAGTGCTGTCCGTGGAGGGCGAATCAGCAGAGTCGACGGACGGACAGGCAGGATCCCTGGCGTCTAGAGTCGGGCGGGAGCGGATGGGCGCAGACGGGCTCGGCGCACTGGGTTATGTAGGTCCAGTGGGCGGGACCGCAAGCGTGGGGCTGGGGCTAGGACGCTGACCCTGATAACAATGAATCCTTATGAGCATTCCATATTTTCACCATTGGTGAAGGAAACTGTGAGTAGGGAAGAAGTCTTGAAAAGCCCTCATCAAAGTTCATGAGGTCCTCTATTTCTTTCTGTACTATAATTGCAGAATTAGTTTCATGAAATGATATTTTTCATTTAGGGCTGAGAACAGTGGTGCAATAAGAGCAACAGAAGAGGAGGCACTGAATAAGAGGACAGCAACACACCATTATCACAATCAGGTACATCACCTTTTCAAGAATCCAAATCCAGCCACCAAAAAGAGACCAATTTCCACTTTCCATTACCATGAAATTCTCATGGATGTCTAGAATATGCTTGGTATTATTCTTTTCCGTATTCTTGATCCAGACTACACACTGGTCTCCCTCTACTGTGCATACACCACCACTCTTAGCTAAAATGAAATCAACTGCATATCTAGTCTGCTCTGAATATATTTGCATAATCTACAACTGAATGGTGATGTCGCGTAAAGCAGCTATGGTAGTTGTAGAAAAAATTTACAACTTGCACCCAATATATTCTCTAGCTTTTTCAACCCTGGCCATAGAGGTACCACCCAAAGTGAAATGGAAGAAAGGATGTATCCAAAAGTGATCCCATTATTATAATTATTGACCTCTATATCAGTCACTCCCTCACAGAATTCCTTTGCTAAAGTCCTTTTAACACAGCGAACATTAGGCTTAGCATATTTACACGGCACACCTAAGGGCAACACCAAGGACCTCATCGTCTGTGCCATTATGGACGTTGGAATAGGTATCTTAAGACAAAAAGTAAAACCAGGGCTGTGCATAAATCGGTCCATCTTAATCTACTGCAGCATATCTAGTGTTCATTCCGAAAGTACTTGGATCTTTTTCATTCACTAAAGGGACCGCATTTTTCTACAACACTATTCCAGAACAGTTGATATACAAAGAAGTGTCTGTGCTATTCACAATAGGACAACAAGCAGGATAATAACCAGCCTCCAGGGTAACAATCAATTCCTTGTAATGCCATGCCACCAAAGTAACATTCTGTTCTTCCATATAAAAGTGTTATTATTGCAGCCTGGATAACACATTCCCAGTGGCTTTCTAAAATATAAACAAGGGCCTGGATAGCTGAAACCAAAGACTCCCTTCACTTCTGTAAATTGTGGTGGACGGGTAAATCTACAATTGACAAGTGACAATGGATATACAATCCATAACTTAGTAACATATTTGGTGGGGTAGCAAGTTGTCCCTTTTCCAAAGAATCTCTTGTGTATGTCTAGAAATATATATCTCTGGGCTGACCTTTTCTTTCTTATTGGAGGAATAACCTTACCCTTGGTACATAAAGATACATCCTGATCATTTTCCAAAACCCATGATACCCCACACAATATGATTAGCAGCAAAACCACAAGAGCAACACATATTACTCTCTGTTTGCGTGTCCACACTATATTATGCTGAGCAAAAAGAATCACTGGCTACTCTTCCTCAGCAACCTGTCTATCAAAAGGATGCATAATGGATGATAAAAAAGGGATCAAAGTGTGAGTAGAATATATAAGTTCCCAGTGTCCATCAGAGCCTCATTGGTACAGTCTCTTGTTGTCCATCAATACGTTGGCACTCTTAAACACCGGTGGTGGAGCTTGCTCTGTCCTAAGCTCGTATCCCACATCAATCAAGATGGTATGCCTTCAGGGTATACTCCAGTCTTCCCTATCTAATATTCAAATAACTAAATTGAAGTAAGTAGAAATCCTTCACTGATCTCAACTAATTCTGTTGGTACTATAACTCAGTAAAATCTGTCTTATGCAGTCCAACCTTAATCTCTTTTCTTCTTAGATGCAGTTTCCCTCTGCCGAGGGCGCAAATTGTACCTGGTAGCCCCAGGCACTGTGTGATCAGTGAACAAAGGCACATTTCTGGCAGAACAGCCCTGTTCAACACATCCACATTATCTTTATCCGTCGACGTCCAAGTCCACGTCCGCTAGACATCGCTGAAAGGAACAAACCGGGGCACCTGTTCGCACTCTGTGTCTCCAATGCTGTCCTTGACCGGTGGTAGGGTAATGGTAAGGGAACCCTCTGACCGTGGGTCACGTGGACACAGTTCTTATGGCCTGCAACATTTACAGCAGTACGCGTCACAAATAGAACCTGCTCAGAAGCCTTCGAGCGCGACTCCAAACTTTTCTTCCTCTGGAAGTTGCGCACAAGAGCAAATCACTGGGCTGGATATCGTGGCCGGCTCCATCTGGTGTGGAAGGAAGGGACGCTCGCACCTGTTGGTGCAAAGAACGTAAACGTTCTGTTAACTGGCCAAAGGAATCAAGCAATACCGGGTACTCAATATCAGAAAACCGACGAGGAAATTTGATGGGCACCCAAACACGACCTCGTAAAAAAATAATTCTGTCCTAGAATATGCTGTTGTACTTGTAGATAAAAGAGCTAACGCTAAAGCATCTGACTACTTTAACCATGTGGTCTCCTGTATTTTGCCAATTTCAGTTTGAGAGTACCATTATACTTCTCAACCAAACCCGCTGACTCTGGATGATTGGCAGCATGGAATTTTTGCTTTACAGGGAGACCCTCACAAATCAATTGAATCACTTTCACATTAAAATGACTTCCGTTGTCACTCCAGATAACTCGGGGAAAGCCGAAACGAGAAAAGAACTCCTTCAGGAGCAACTTTGCAGTCGTAATGGCTGTACTGTCTTTAGTAGGGAATGCCTCAATCCATTTACTAAATGTACATACTACCACCAAAACATATTTAAAATTGTTGCAGCTCTCTAATACAATATAGTCCATCTGCAGGATCTCAAAAGGAAAAGTGGGTGGTGCAAATTTACTAGGTAGTGTCGGGGTACTCTTCCCTGGATTATGCATCATGTAACCATGCAATATTTCACTAAATGCGTAGCTGTCTTGGAGATATTGTCATTATGCCATACAGGGGCAAACAGCTTACAAATGCCCTTTTCACTGATGTGGACTGTACCATGTGCCATAGTAACTACAGGAAGAACATATGCTTCCGGCAACATTCATCCATTTATCAATCCAACATCCTTCCTCATTCAACTGTGCTGTACTCTCCTGCTATTTCACTAATTCTTCAATTGTAGGTTCATTTTGTATCTCCTTTACACTTTCAAGGGTATTCTCGAACATAACAACTTCAGGAACCCATCCAGCTGGACCTGCAACAATCGTACGTTTCATCTTTGTTCGAGCCATTTCCTTAGCTGTCTGCTCTGCACAAGCATTTCCTCTACCAACGTCATCAGTAACCTTTCTGTGGGCACTGCATTAAATAATAGCTAATTTCTTGGGAAGTGCTAAAGCAGACAAAAGCCTCAATATGAGGTGCCCATGCTGAATCTTGGTACCATGGGAAGTAAGTTACCCTCTCTCTGCCCAGAGTCACCCAAAATTATGAGTGACCCGAAGGCATACTGGCTTTCAGTATAGATGTTGACAACCAGTCCCTCGCTCAATTCGCAATCTCGAATAGGAGCAGCAAGCTCAGCAGGTTGAGCCAAATGAATGAAAGGGGACTTGTGATGTCTCTACCACTGCGTGTAATGTGGTGACAACATAAGCTGCCATTGTGTTGCCATTTGATCATTTAAAACATGAGCCATCAACATAGAGTTCTCCTTAGGGGTCAGATAAGGGAACATCAGTCAGGAACATCAGTCAGGTCTACCCATCCCTCCTGCCTTCTGTGCCACTCATTTTTCCCCTGTATTTCTGTGCCCTCCTGCCTTTGGTTTTTTTTTCTGTATAAAGCACAGGAGCAAAAACCCATCAACCACATTGGGATTGGGGTGGATAATCAGAATAAACAAACAGTATCCCAACTGGTATTATTTGAAAGACAATTAGATAGGATATGCCGTAGACATTATCAGCAAGGAAATATGGAGACTCATTGATTATTTGAAATGTGCTCATGGCACCATATTTATCAAGAATAGGTAAAGCAAATTACAGTTGTGGCAGCACTGTAGTAAAAACAATTAATACAACCCTAATTGTACTTGGTGCTCAAGATGTGCAAGTGATAGACAAGGTGGCGATGCAAGTGACAATGTAATAAGCATAAACGGCGCGTAGTGACTGGTGCTAAAGATATATACAGTGATTCAATTAAACAATGTGGCTCCAGATGAATTTACAAAACACAGGTTCTAATTTGGGTTGACTGTAGTTAGGATGAACCATATTGTGAGCTGCGCCTCCTATTGCGCTGGATGGTCGACGGCGTTTCGATCCTCATTAATTGGGATCTTCATCAGGACAGGGTGGGTGTGGATACGATGCTGTACATGGGGTGAAGAGAAAGGTGATGGTAAGTGGAGGAGAGAGGAAAGGGGAAGCGCAGGCGTAGCTGGAACTGGGTAGGTCGGCAGACTAGCGCGCAGCCGTGGAAAAAGTTGATGTTCATGTCTGGCGGTTAGGTGAACAAATCGCAATCGATTGGCAAAACTGGAGAGGGTTGTAAGCAGCTAGCGAGCCCCGGCAGAGCTGGGGGCCATTTGACAGTTAGTCTGGTATGGGGGTGGGGGATAGGGATGGGTAGTTCATGTAGTGCAGGAAGGATAATGAACTAAGGACTGTCGGGTGTCTGACTCGGCGCGGGAGGAAGGGGCAAGAAAGATGGTCAACTATAGGCTGTTGAAAAACTGGCCAGGCGCGGCAGAAGGTACAAAGGGGCGAAGTGGAGATGTGGGAGGAGTAGCTGATGGAATAGGTATTTCCAGTGGTAATCGTGGACAACAGGATTCAATTTCGTCGTTGTATAAACCGGGCCTGTAATCAGAGAAAAGGAGCATAGGTAACTTAGAATGGCGCGTGGTACTGAGCGGTGATGAATGGCAAAGTCCCAGGCTGACGTGTGAATCGGGTGGTTAATGTAAGTGGCAGGGTTCCGGTGGGTGTGATCTTGTGTCCGAAGGCCGGAGAAGAATCAATCTAAAAGGGGGCAGGAAAAAATCAGTGGCATGTTGGCTCGGGGGGTCAGGGAGGAAACAGGCGAAGTGGAAGCGAGAACGTACCTTGGTTGGCGAGGTTCAGCGAGGGAATGTCCGTTGGATTCGGGGTTCAGTCGAAGAAGAATCATTCTGAAAAGGGGCAGGTAAAAGTCAGTGGCTTGTTGGCCCGGGGGATCGGGGGTTCAATCATGCGGGGGGAGACGAGAGCGTACCAAGGTTCAACAAGGAAGTGACCGAGTGGATCGGGCGTTGTCAAGGAGACGCCTAGGATTCCAGAAGCCTAAGGTGGGGAAAAGGGGGAGTGTCAATGTCACGTGGGAGCCAGGGGGTGGGGTAAAGTGAGGTGGCGGAGTCGGATAGGTACGGAGTTGGGAACGGGAGGGTCTGATAGATGGAGGAGGAACTGGTATGAGGTTCGGTAATTGCGAGAGTTAAAGGAACGGTATCATGTTGATTGATTGACATGAATCAAACCGGGCTACATCATTAAAAGACAATTTTTCTGGTAAATGATTACATGCCATTAAAAACGAGGTTGAACTAGATCGCAACGGGTACATGACAGATTGGCAATTTAATTCATGTAATGGTGAACATATTAGTACAAGTCAAGAAGGTTTCACGGTATACTTAACACATTGATTACACAACTCGGACCAATCGGAACAAGATACAGTGATTGCTTTGTTAAAATGGAGCAGGTAGAGAGAAGACTCAAGCAGTGTCTGCTGCACATGAGCCATGTGGGTCTACAGTTTTTTTATGAGGATAAAGTTAGACATGTATAATAACAGCATCATTGTGGATGTAGCAAAGTCCAATGTTGTTCCAGTCGGGCCCGTCACCAGATAAGTGGGAGAGGGCCTCTATCTAGTGAGAAAGATATGCGCTAAAAGGAACAGTGTACTCATTACTGGAACAGGCCTACATGAAAAAAACAAAACTTAGACTGGAGCATTTCTCAGAATTAAACTACATCGCTTTCAAATAGCCTAAAATGGAGTCTGCAAAGAAAATGGTGCAGCGAATGCTAACTTACACAGGGCAATATGCTAATGTAAACATTTTCCAGTTTATCAATTGAACAAATAGACTGTGTACACTGCAATGCAAGACACCTTGGTACCAGTGTAGACCATAGCTTTGACAGTATTTGGTATTTGTTCATTGTTTATCTGCGCTGGCAATAGCAGTGCAGATTTCCTCTATGACACTCCTTAAATGCCCTTGTAAGCTGTCATAGTGGATGTGGTGTGTGCATGAGGTGACACCATGCTGCACAGTCTGGATCCTTGGATGAGTGCTCTGGTGATTCAGTCACTGCAATTCTTCACATGTTGTGCACATTGGATGGGAAGTGTGTCTTTGATTTGTGATCAAATGCTGCATTGCTGTGAGTAACTCTTGCAGTACTACTGTGTCTATTTGATTTGAAATCTCACAGAAGTGTGTTATGTCATCTTTCCTCTTGCCCATGAAAATGACTTGGGGCACACAGGGGATTTCCTGCTATCTATACATCTAGTTGTACCTGGTCATATTACGTGTTGATACATGAGTATCTTAGACAATATTTGGATGTACACCGGAATCGTCATGTTATTTTTCTGCCACTGTACATCCCCGAATGTGGAAAAGGCTGATCTAACCTGAATGCAGGTGAATTGATGGTATGTGCTTTACTTTGACATACACAACATCCATGTTGTTCTATGTCCAATAAATGACAAAATTATGTTTTTGGCTAACTCATTGCACCATTGCGCACATGTGTCATCTTGTTGTCTGGCGCTGAGGTTAGGTTATGTATTACAGATTTCAAAAACATTGATGTAAAATCTGTGGTTCTCCCTCTTACAATGTGTGATCCAGATTACTGGTACTAATCATAGTGTAGATGAGAGAGAACACTATATTTCTGTATTCTCAGTTATGATTCTGTAGGGTGGCACACCACCTGCACACTGTCACATTGTCTCTCTACATTGGATGTGTATAATTAGGTTGTGTTCTAAATTATTCTTTACCCCGAAAGGGTAGAAAAGTGTCCATGGTATACAATATTGACATTTGAAAACTGTGTGATATCCTTTGTAGTGGCCTGCTTTACTTACTACCTATTAAGCCATGCTATGTTCTTCAGACATCTTTCACATTACCGGTTAGGAAGGAAATGGCCATGTGCTCCTTCATATCATCATGATAGATGATAGTCCCTCATCCCATTAGACTGGTATTTGTGGGCCATGCCGGCTTAGTGAGTGTCTACATGTGTGACTGACGGGCATAAGGAAGAACCCGATATGCCAGCTTAAGCGGGGATGCTTGGGACAGAATATTTGTTTTACAGCCCTTCTTAACTATCATCTGTGGCTGGAATGTTATCAGAAGTCAGAAGGAGACACTTATAAACAGTGGAAGAATGAAGTACCAGGTTATAACTGTGCATCAGACTAAAAACAGTGACAAAAGGAAGAGACTTAATTAAAATGCAAAATAAAAATTAGGTTAGAAAATGAAGATGGAAGAAGACAAAGAAAGAAGGAAAGCAGAAAAATAGAATGGAAAGTAGAACTGAGTGATAGATGGACGGGCAAAAGAAGTAAACACAAAAAAGAAAAACTCAACAAATGGAAGGAAAACAAAAGATGAGGAAAGATGGAAAGAATGCGAGACAAAAGTACTGGAGGGTGGCTGAAAGAAAGGAGGAAACAGGAAGAGAAAAATAGGAAGATGGAAAAGAAAATTAAACTAGAATATTGATAAGAGCACAAAGCTAGAAAGCACATGAAATGAGAAAAGAATGGACATAAGGAAAGCAAGATTAAATCAATAAATGAGGATAATAGAAATGTAGAAAAGAAAGATAGTGAGAAAAAAGGTAAGAATAAAAGTAATAAGTTATTTCTAGTAAATGTACATTTTTGGCAAATTTGCATTATTTTAAGGCATTGTACTAAGAGGAGAAAAAATTCCACTGGCACTTTAATAGTAAGTGCTGGAATCAATATCTGTGGAAGGATATTTTTTTCCTTAAGGGTCACAGAGCATAAGGAAGCAGTTGACCAGGAGTTGTTACACTGCTCTTGCTGGAAGACGGCTCAGTACTATGGTGAAGGAGGCTGGCCAAGATGCTCCCTAGCGCAAAAACTGGCAGCGTCGCGCTCCCGGGACCATATAACTGAAACGCAGGACATTGATGGGATTGCTCACTACTCTACTTCTCAGACTAGTGCAGTCATTGTGCAATTCAACACCCGACTGCACGCTGCTAAAAGTGCCCTGTCACCTGAAGAGATTGGCTCATACTTAGATGATGTTGCATTAGGTTGGCTCCTAAATTCACATAGAGAATACCTAGTACATCTGTTTGACAAAGAGGATGTTAAGATGTCCATAATGTCTTTACCGACTTGCAAAGCTGTTGGTATGGACAGCCTGCTAGGTGAATACAATAAGGCATATGCGTCGGAACTTGCTCCTCGATTACTAGAAGTATATGCGGAAGTATATGAAACAGGAACGTTACCGTCTTCTCTCAAGGAGGCTCTGCTGTTGAAACCTGACAAGCCTTCGAATCAGTGCGACTCTTAAAGGCCGATTATTAATATCAATGCAAAGATTCTTTCAAAAATGATCACCACTAGGATACAACCATTGGTTCCTCTCTTGGTTCTACCTGACCAGTCTGGGTTTGTCACTGCACGTTCTACCACACCTAATCTCTGCACTATCTTTTCTACTTTACATTATTTTGACCCCGACTTCCAAGCAGTTGCAGTGCTGCTAGATGCAGCAAAAGCTTTTGACTCCTTGCAATGGCTCTACATGTGCACGGTTTTGACTAGGATGAGCTTCCCTCCATTTAAAAAAATGGATTAGGGTGCTTTTTAAAAACCCAATCGCTGGGTTGCGAGTGAATGGATGGGTGTTGTCTCCGATCCCTATTGAAAGCAGCACACGGCAGGGATGCCTACTATCACCAATGCTATTTTCACTCACACTTGAGCCCCTAGCCTGCAAACTCCGGCAACAGCATGCGGCAGCTGCCCTGAGATTCCGACAGAGGCCGCTGGTCGTCTCTCTGTAGTCTCTCTGTATGCCGACGACATGCTATTTATATGTATGAAAACCTGAGGTGTATTTACCAGAGCTGCTCCGGGAGTATATTGAATTTGAACGGTTTTCTGATCTAGGGATCAATTGGTTGAAGTGGGTGGTGTTTCCACTGACGGGGCACACTAAGGAGGTTGAACTGGAATATCCACTAACCTGGACATCGGACCCCGTGAAATATCTTGGGGTTTGGCTGCATGGGGATCCAGAGGTGGTGATCGCAGTGAACTATGGCTGCGCAGTCAAGCGTATTACTGATCAGGCTGAGCGGTGGGCACACCTGCCTCTCTCCTTAGCTGATAGGATAGCAGTTGTGAAGATGGCCTTCCTACCTTAACTTTACTTTTTCATCAATATCCCTATCAAATTGAATAAGGCGCTATTTTAAACCCTTCAATCCTCATTGTCGATATTTGTTTGGAGCGGTAAGAAAGCCAGGTGTAGGTGGAATCTGTTGGTGCAGCCATTTGAACGGGGAGGATTTGAGGCCCCAGATCTTAGACTGTACTACCTCTGTGCACAGGCACAGTTTGCGCATTATTGGCACTTCCCACAGCGGTATCAGCCTCATGTGGCGGTAGAATCGGATGCAGTACTTACAATGTCAGTGCAAGCGGCAACCCTATCGGGGGGCAGGGGCAGCCCATGGACTGGGATAAACCCTATACAATGCACAGCGTGGGGCTGGCGGATGCTGGCGGAACGAGCTCAGCTATCCTACCTTTATGCTCCATCATTGCCTATGATATCGCACCCTGATATTTCTTCGGCACGTAAGGGGCAGGCTCTCAGCGCGTTGGCCAAAGTGGGTATTTCGAGGCTGGGGGATCTGTATACAAATGGTCAATTTAAAACCCTGCTAGATGTGCAGAAAGGTATGGACTGTAGCTTTATGTTTGGCTTTTCATAAGTTCGGGTGCGGCAGGCCGTCAAGACCGTGTATCCAGAATACCCCGCGGAACCTATTACTCTACGGGCACTGCAGGCGATGCTTGCGGGAGAAGAGCATTGGAGTCTAATAACTAAACTTTATAACGCGTCCTTGTGAGAGCGGGAGCAGAATGATCACTCTTCCTGTGTTAGAAGGGAAGCATTTCTGGGGCCTGCCCTCACGCCGGATGTATGGACGGCATGTTGTACCCTCACCAGTCGCCTCACGGCCAATTGTAACCTCAGAATAATTCACTTCACAATTTTACACCGATTATATTTTACCCCTGTACATTTATATAGATATGGCTTGCGAGAAACTGCAAATTGTGTGCGGTGTGGAATGGTTGAAGCAGACTTTCTACACGTGGCATGGCAATGTGCGGGTGTGTTTGCCTTTTGGTGTGAAGAGACGAAACTGCTTACTGATATAATATTGGAACCCGTGCACTGCACCCCCGAACTTTGCCTACTAGGATATGTAAAGCGCCTCAAGCCCTGTAACAGACGCATAGTTGCTGTGTCTACCTTGTTTGCCAAAAGAGCTGTAGCTCAATGTTGGGGTGCGGGAACCACTCCGATGATAAAAAAATGGCTCTGGGATTTGCTGTATTGTAAAACTCAGCTATTGACATACGCGGAGGAGTTGCCTGAGACTTCTCGCCCCAAAGACTTCTGGGCTCCGCTCACTGCATACTTGTTGTCCAGACCAGACTTGCTGTAAACTTGTATAAACAATGCACTTTCCCAATGTGTACACTGACTAGTTCCAGGTTCAGGCCCACACACTGTCCAAATTGCTGCTCTACTGTGCGTGGCCTCTTGTGTCCGATGTGCTTTCATTGTTTGCACATAATAGTAGCCCTATTGGAGGACTTTGTTTAATGCCATTGTAGTAGTGAGCCTCAGCAATGCCTACCAGTGCTAGGGGTTCTCCCTTCTCTGCAGAGTCCTCAGACCAATAGAAAGAAGTTGGCACAGAAACTGGAATAGAAAAGACAAAGTTTATTAAACCTCATGAGGTAGAACTACATTCACACAACACCCTTCAGTAGTGTATGAGGTAGCACACTGAATGGAAGGAGCTTGGTCCTTTTATACCCACACAGGGGCTCAAATGAAGGCGGTACAAGTACAGAATGCTGGTTGTAGGTACATATTAGGTCATACAGAAAGTGTACAGGCAACAAGTGGGAGGGCTAACAGTTAGAAAATTCTGGTGGACACATCCTGACAGTTACAAGTTGAGGACTTAGTGAGGCTGTAAGCTCAACTGAGCATGTACGAAGCAGAAGAGGCTAAATATATCTCGTCTCTAGGCAGATTTCAAGAGCAGTTAACAGGGAGGTAGGACAGAGCACATGGCCAGCACTTGGCAAACAACATGGCTGCCAGAAATACAAAATGGATTCCACACAATGGACAAGATAGTCTCTAAATTTAAGATGTCTTTTGCTAATGCTTAACTTAATCGCAGCTAAATTACAACAGACGACCCTTTCAGCATTAGCTGAAGACATTCGTTTATCTGGGGTAATCTAGATATGCGTCCTATACATTGATGTTCATCATCTCAGTAATTTCATTCTTTAACATTTGCTGTGCTTTTATATCTGCAATATTTCTTTTGGCAGGTGTACCAGCAGTGACACACTTTGAGCAAAGCATAGGACCACATTGTATACAAGTACAGCATGTAAATAGTATCACTAGTAGTATACATAGAATAGTCAGTAGCTTCCAGTCCCAAGTAGCAAAGAGTGTCCATATCCAGTTTGAAAATGTCCATGTACCAGTCTCTGGGTGAATTTCTGCAGCAATCTAATGCAGTTTTGAGATTGCATTATATACTGAAAGTGAGTGATCGGGTATAAATATACAGCAACTGCTACCAATGATGCGATATGCACCACCTCGATCAGCTAATATCACATTAAGCACCATCCTATTTTGAAGTGCTACAATCCTTGCAATTTGTAGTTCCTCTGTAATGTTCCCAAGTGCCATAGCTGTTTGATTGGTGACAGCTTCCACAACACTAGTTAATCGCCTTATCTTTTTGCTATTCAATGCAGCACCCACAGAAAAGAACAAACCCAAATTGAAATCGACATATTGTTGCAAAGTGGTGTCTGTCTGGTCAACTTCTTCTGTGCTTATTGTTTTGTATTGGAAATGTCATTATACAACTTTAAATTCAGGTGATATGATGGAGGGGCCAAGAACACAGGTGGCCACAAAAATGATATGTAACATACCCCGGATCACCAAACAGGTAATTGATAGTATCCTTTATTACCACATACAAAATACGAATTGTGTGAAGATGTAAAACTACTGCTGTTAGCTCCTTCAATAATCAATGTCAAAATACATTCACTCCGTCCTACTGGGATTCTCTCAACACTACTTATACATAGTTCTGCTTTAGCTCTGGTCACAGAAATAGCAAAAGGTCCATTGTCTTTAATGTTCCTCATATCCGTGATGACATATGGTGTCGAAATATTGCCCGATTGGTATTCTTCCCATTCCCATTTAGTCCCTTTGGCTTGAGGATAACCATCTTTATCTTGGTAGCATACTTTATTCAGACGAAAGATAATTTCTCCAACTGAAGGCTTTCTGAAAGCAAACAAAAGAGCATGCCAAGCTTGACAAGAACCATTATGGGAAAACGGTAGAGGAATAAAAGGCGTTCCTCCTTTCTTCTCGTGTGCAGGTATCACCCCACACACCCAATAATTGGTTGTATTCGTGGCATTTTGTGTATGATGCAACATCTGGATGAATGTGTTATTCAGGTTGGATTGTCGATGCTTCTGCTCATGAGAGCAGGAGCCACTTTCTCAACAAACCAGTTGATTATTGCCATAACCACCAGGGCATAATTCTTTTGTTATTCATTTCAGCAACAGTGATGATTGATCTTTCTAAAAACTTGTTGAAAACAATCGTTGGAGCTCTTCTCCCTGGGCAGCCGTTGATTTCTTCACCACGGGCCAAGACGGGTGACACTACACTATGCAGGGCTGATTCCCCCCCCTTGCCACATTGACTCTCCGTTTCACAAACCCAGGGCGGTAGCTCAACGAGTCTCATTCAACACTGCAGATTCGTTCCTCGGTCTCAAGTGGTATCGCGATGCTGCAGGAATTGTGTGGTTTCGGGAAGACTTCCGCAGATTCATCAGATGAGATAGCTTGAGCTTTCTCCGTCTCCAGAATCTCTCAATGGTCGGTCAGCGCAGCAGGTTCCACCAAGGCAGGCCACACACACTTGCAATGCGTGCTGTGGACCCAGTTCTTTTTGTTCGTCACTTGAACTGCTGTCATTGTAGCCAAAAGCACCTGCTCCGGGCCTCACTACCTCGGTTCCAAGCTGTTCGATCTGTCGAAGACTTTGACCATCACATAGTCACCCGGACGGAGTTCATTGGCCTCACCTGTAGATCTGTCAGGAAGAGCTTCGCGAACCTGTTCATGAATAGTGATCAAACTGTCGGTTAACTGTGCCAAATAATCATTCAACAGAACACAAGGTACATCATGTATGTGGTGTGGCTTAGGAACTCCCCAAATGTTCATCGGTCTCCCAAATACCACCTAATACGGGGTAAGATCTGATCATGAGTGTGGCACCGAACTTATGGATAATAATGCCAAAGGTAGTGCATCTGGCCACTTTAGGGACGTTGAAGCCAGTATTTTTGCCAGCTTCAATTTTAAAGTAGAGTTATACCTTTCCACCAATCCTGCTGATTGCGGGTGGAAGACTGTATGGAATTTATGTTTGATCCCTAACCCTTTCAGGACATACTCAACAACTTGCCCAATAAAATGAGGTCCGTTGTCACTTAACAAAAGCTTACAAACACCATACCTAGGAAAAAATTCCTTCAGAAGCACCTTTGCTGTGGTAAGAGCAGCATTATCCTTTGTAGGGTACGCCTCTATCCATTTACTGAAGGCACATACCACCACTAGGACGTATTTTAGATTATTGCAGCGTTCAAGTTGGATGTAATCCATCTGCAAAACTTCAAAAGGTGCGGTTGGTGTAGCAAACCCTCCTGTAGGAGTTTGTGTCCCTTTTCCAGGATTATACTGCCAACAGATCAAACAGGACTGTACTATTCTTTTAGCTGTGCTGGAAATTTCAGGATGCTCCCAGACTTGTGTAAGCAATTTAGTTATTGCTAGGGCTCCAACATGTGCCAGCCCATGTGCCATTTGAACCATAGGTTGTAAATAGGCTGCAGGCAATTTCCATTTATTCATTTCTTTGTTACGCCAACAACCCTCATCATCTACCATTCCTTATTTAGACCATTACTCAAGTTCTTCCACAGAGGCAGATCTCTGTATATCCAATACTTCCTCTCTAGCATCATGCCAATGCTCAACTTGTGATTTTACTATGTGCATGGATGTAGTGCTATGCTGCATTACAGTTTCACGGGCTACACGGTCTGCGAAGGCATTGCCTTGTCCTATTTTGTCAATGATTTTCTTGTGTGCGCTACACTTCAGAATGGCAACTTTCTTCAGGCATGTAAGTGCAGTCAAGAGATTATGCACTAAGCCTCCGTGCATTATCTGCATCCCATGGGATGTAAGAAAATCTCTTTCCTTCCAGAGTAGGCCAAAATCATGAACCACTCCAAAAGCATAGCGGCTATCCGTGTAAATGTTCACACATAAGTCAGTGCTAAGTTTACACGCTTGTGTCAAAGATATTAGTTTAGCTGCTTGAGCGGACTACTGTGGTATGCGAGCTGTTTCCACTACTGTCTCAAGTGTTGTGATTGCATGTGCAGCTGAGGTTGTGCCATCTGGTAACTTCAAACAGGACCCATCAACCCATACCTCCCAATCTACATCTGGAAGGGGCGTATCTTGCAAATCGATGTGACACTTTGTTCCTCAGTAAGGAATATACAATCGTGAGGTTCCTTTGACTGGGACTGAGTCGCAGGATGTGGCAACTGAGTGGCTGGGTTCAGTGTCGCGCACCTCTTCAAGGTAATATGAGGTGCTAACAGTGTCAATTTGTATCCTGTCAAACAAGCACTAGTTAAGTGATGTGTCTTAGTCTGATTCAAAAGGGCATCTACTGCATGGGGTACTAGCACCAACAGTTTGTGTGACAAAACTATCCCTTTGCTCTGACGTATGGACACTGCTGTCGCTGCAACTGAACGGAAACATCCAGGCAACGCACGAGCAACAGGATCAAGAACTGCAGAAAAATATGCACAGGGACGCTGCTTGTCACCGTGTGTCTGTACTAAAACTGACAATGCACATCCATCTTTCTCGTGTACATAGAGTGTAAAGGCCTTCGTGTAATCTGGTGTGCCTAACACTGGTGCAGAGCAAAGAGCTTGTCTTAACTGGTGAAAAGCATTTTGATATTCATCTGTCCATGGAAGGGGGATCGGAGTGTTCTTAGTCAAAAGTGCTAGAAGAGGTTTAACAATGTGTGAAAAACCCAATATCCATTGCCTACAAAATGAAGTCAAACCAATAAATGCACGGACATCTTTCTGTGTGGAAGCTACTCGGGTGTCTTAAATTGCTTGAATACGATCTGGTGTCAGTGCACGGCCCACCTTAGACAGAAGGTGTCCTAAATAGGTCACCTTCGGTCTACAATATTACAATTTCTTCTGTGATACTTTATGGTGGTGTGTAGCAAGAAAAGAAAGCAAGGGCAAGGTACATTTTTCACACTGCTCAGGCGTATCAGCTGCCAACAAGATGTCATCGACATATTGTATGAGAGCCACTCTTTCAGACAAAGTAAAGAAATCAAGATGTCGTTTTAAGGCTTGACTATAAATACTCAGACTCTCAGTGTACCCTCGAGGAAATCTCCAAAATCTGTATGATTTATTATTCAAAGTGAAACCGAACAAATATCAGCTATCAGGATTAATAGAAATCGAGAATAAAGCATTCTTCAAGTCAATTACAAAGAATGTAGTTGCTGTTGGAGGGACCA
Source organism: Lissotriton helveticus (assembly GCF_964261635.1). NCBI lineage: Eukaryota > Metazoa > Chordata > Amphibia > Caudata > Salamandridae > Lissotriton > Lissotriton helveticus. The sequence continues at coordinate 658,933,832 of NC_136072.1, forward strand.
GGGTAAGCAATATCTTTATGTCAGATACTACAGGGTACTGCGGTACTACAATCGTGTTGGCTTCTCTCAAATCGATGATGAATCTCTAAATCTTTGTGTCAGTATCTTTTTTCAAAATGGGAAGAATCGGACTATTGCAAACATTGTAAGGAACTTCTTCCACAACCCCCACCTTAATCAAATCCTGTACAATATGTATAAGTGCTTCTTCTCCTTCTAGAGAAATTTTATACTGAGGCAGTCTCGGCAATAAAGCACCCTTCTTGACACTGATATGTACTGGTGGAATAACCAGTTGTCCTACATCGGTGTCTGAAGTAGCCCACAAGGTACTAGGGAGTGAAGCTAATGCAATGTCCTCTTTAACAAAACAGGATCTCTCAATCATGGGGTAGTTGTCATTTAAAATAACCCGTACTCCTTCGGGAGAACATCGTGTCGGAGCCCTGAAATATTTGAGCATGTCAAGACCCACAATATTGTCTGGTGTGTTTGGAGAAAACAAAAACGGACATGGAGCAGTAAACTTATCAACATGGAGTGCAAGTGGCTGTGACAATGGGCTAAGGCAAGGTGTTCCATCGAAACCTATCGATGTAATAGTTAAGCCAGACAGGGGAGCCCTTGGAACCAATTGTTTAGACAAGGCGCTACGAGGAGCTCCTGTATCAACCATAAAACTGATCAGTAGAACCCAAAACATGTGCTGTAACATAGGGACCCCTCTAATCTACTGGAACTTCAACTGATTCCTTACCCCATCCTAGGCAATCCTATGCATAAGCAGAATCTTGAAAATCAGACGGCACATAGTCGGACATTTGATATTGGTTCTTTCTGTCAAAAGTATTAGACCCCTCCTGTCCATGTGTATTAGCATTAAACCTAACACGATCATTTGTGCTTCCTCTAGGCCCTGAATATCCTGAACGATTTCTCATTTGTCCCTGACCACGTGAACCCTGCTGAGCACACAGTGCTGGACAGTCAGACAGCCAATGTCCAAATTTCTTGCAATACGCACACTGATTAACAGACAAATTTGAACGAGTATAGTTTACACAAGCCTTCTCACCATAAAGCCTCTTTCTGTGTTCCTGTCTTTCTCCCCCTCAGGCTATTAGTACTTTACAGCGCCATGAAACCGCTCGGTGTACGCGCGCTTAAGAAATATTTTAAACTCAAACTCAAGGAAAAGACAAACCATAAGATCCACTTGCGCCTCTATCATTACGTCTAGAAGGTGGTCCATAAGCTTGAGTTAACATAACCTTTGTTTTGAACTCTTTGGACTTTTTATCCTCAGTACTTTTAGCTTCTAATTCTTGTCGCTCATAATACTGAGCCATGGTTAAGAGAGAAACCGTAGAAGAGGTCGTCCATGAACTCTCACTGGCCTTTAGGCGACTAGCTTTTCCTGGAAAAGGTTTGCAACATATTTTTCGACAAACAGATGCCTACCTGTGTCATCTGTTAATGACTGGCCACTAAAATTGTAGAATGCCTCTTCAAAGCGTGTTAAGAAATCTGAAACTGATTCATCTGCCTTTTGCTTACACGACGTTAATACAGTCCAATCTATCTTTTTTAGGGGGAATAATCGTCTTTAACTTAACTAATATAGCTGCCGGAAGGTCTAAAATTAACTGACACGGTTTCTGTGCAGGTTCTCTTTCTTCATCTAACTGCTCTAAATCTTTCCATAATGCTCCAAATGTTGCACGGACATCAACTTTACGCACAGTTCTCCACATATCAGGCTGTAATATTAATCCGAAAAACAAATCAATATCAGGCAAAGTCATAGTACAAGAACTAATTGCACCCTCAACTTCCTCATCAAAAGGCTGCTGGATTCTTTCGCGGATCAGGCAATGTATTTTTAAGGGCCATAACATCTGCTCAATTCCAAGGAGAGTAAACCCAATTATAAATAAAATAACCTTTAGCATATGTAGAAGTCTTATCATCATTTGTACCCGTTCCTTTAGGCTTCCCGCATGGGCTTCACATTAATTACAACATTCTTATTTGTTTCAAGAGTAGAAGTTTGTGTCATGCTGATCTGAGATGTTGGTGCAGCTGCGTCTGCTGCCTTTTTCTCCTCTCGCAAACAGGCTGCTTCAACATGCAGTTTAACCTAGCGTCTGATCGTGTCAGCCACCTGGGAGAAGACAAAAAGACCGGCACGTAATTGTTTATAATCAGCTGCTACATCATCGGGCTCTATTTCTACTGAATATTTCCTGTATCGTTCAATAACCTCTGCGGCAAATGTCTCGATAAAATATATTTGCTCCCTTTCAGGCCAATCTTTAATACTATCTAGAAGTTCAGAAGTAGTGATAGTAATACGAACGGCTTTACACACAGCAGATCTAATCTGAGACGCACGTTCAGCAGATAACATTGAACGAGTTTCTCTAGCTTTGTCCTGGTCTGTAGAAGAGTCCTCATCTGACTCATAAGGAGCAGAAGGAAGAGTATACAGAGGTGGACAACGATCTAATAAGAGAGAGTCATCTTGGGGTTTATTAAGAATAGGATAAAGAAGTCTACGAACAACGTATTGGCCATTTCCCTGTAAATGAAGCTCCCTATCTTTTCTCTCTTTATTTTCTTTCAATTCCCTATCTTTCATTTCCAATGCTTGCGCATGGCTGTTCTTTCGCTGTTCTTTTTCAATGAAGGCTTGCTCACACTTCATTCGTTCACTCACTTCTTTCTCCCACATTCATACACAGTCAAACATATCTTGCCTAGACTTTCGCTTAAAAATCCGTTGCTCCACATGCTGAATCTTTCGTAAATCAAATGACCCATGCATAGGCCAACGCAACTCAGGATCTTTACGAGTGTATTTATTCCATAACGTGCTGTACATTATGGACGAAATACCATACTTAATATACATGTCCCTATTAGGCGTCCCCTCCGGGGGGGCTGGTTGTGCTTCGTCGAGTCTCAAATTGGTACCACTACAAAAGCAACACATCCTACGAAGTGTGCTGGAAATAGGCATGCCAAAAATAGTGCAAAATATGCAGTATTATAATCAAAAGTAGCGCTTAAGGTATTCTTCGTATGTTGCGCTGTTCAAACAATTTTAAATAGAGAAAAATCTCCTCATTACCTGCCTATATGTATTGCAACACATATATATTTGTCAAACGAAATTCAATACTGGCCAATCATACAAACAAAGCTGCAGTAAGTGTTACTAAACTTCCTTACCCGTCAAAGGCATCAAACCAACAGCAAGAGCCGCAAAACGGCTCTTAAGTTTATTAAACCTCATGATGTGGAACTACGTTCACACAACACCCTTCGGTAGTGTATGAGGCAGCACACTGAATGGAAGGAGCTTGGTCCTTTTTTACCCACACAGGGGCTCAAATGAAGGCGTTACAAGTACAGACTGCTGGTTGTAGGTACATATTAGGTCATACAGAGAGTGTACAGGCAACAAGTGGGAGGGCTAACTGTTAGCTAATTCTGGTGGACACATCCTGACAGTTACAAGTTGAGGACAGCTGTAAGCTCAACTGAGCATGTGCGAAGCAGAAGAGGCTAAATATATCTCGTCTCTAGGCAGATTTCAAGAGCAGTTAACAGGGAGGTAGGACAGAGCACGTTGCGAGCACATGGCAAACAAAATGGCTGCCAGAAATACAAAATGGGTGCCACACAACGGACAAGATAGTCTCTAAATACAAGATGTCTTCTGCTAATGTTTAACCTAATCACTGCTAAATTACAACACCGTCATTGATATTATTTTTGCATATGTGTAGCTGTTAACCACATGTACTTCTTCAATGTACTGGACCTCTGTTTATTCTGCCTAAGGGAAGGGTAGAGGAGGGATGTGGTGGGGTTTGTTTCCTATTGTTCCACTGTAACAGAACTTTGGTTCCTTGATGTCATTGTTTTGACTGAAATTGATAAACAAATATTACATAAATAAAAAAAAAGTCGAAGTGAGTGGCATTTTATTTTACAGCCTACTCCCTTGGTGCGACTTATTAACTATGGGCCAGATGTATGACCGTTTTTTGCAGTCGCAAACACGAAATCAGCCTGTTTAGGACTGCAAAATAGGTCTTCCTTATTTACAAATCCTGTTTTGCAAGTTGGTAACCTATTACCGACTCACAACATAGGTTTTGTGACTCGCTATTAGGCAGGGGCATGCTAAGGGCATCCCTTCCTAACAGCGACTCGCACTTCAATGTAGGATTGTTTTGCGGTCGCAAGACACTTGCAGTTTACCACCTATTTCAAATTGGTGGTATGCCACTTGCAAACGGTAAGAGGTCCCCACCCATGTGACCCCTTCCCCTTTGTGACTGGTAGTGAAAATATTTTTTAAGAGCAAGCAGTGGTCTCATGGACCACTGCCTACTTTTGAAAAAATAAAACAGTAATGTTTCATTTTTAAATGCCTTCCATTTTCCTTTAAGGAAAATGGGCAGCATTGAAAAAAAAACTGCTTTATTTAAAAGTAGTCACAAACATGGTGGTCTGCTGACCCAATTGGAAGGGTCATACATCTGGCCCTATATATTGTATTTTCGCATTGTATGTATGGAGAGATATGTTGCCACAGCAACTTAGGGCCCGATTCACAGAACTACCTTGTTACAAAATCCTAAACTTACTACCATTTTGGTATTCACAGAAGGCACTTACTCATTTTGGTATTCACAGAAGGTACTTACTCATTTTGGTATTCACAGAAGGCTCTTACTCATTTTGCTATTCACAGAATGCACTTACTCGTACGACGTATAAACTATGTGCCAGATGTAGGACCATTTATTGCAGTCACAAAATGGAAATCGGCCTGTTTGGGACAGCAAAATAGGCCCTATTTACAAACCCTATTTTGCGACTCGGTAACCTATTACTGACTCGCTAAATAGGTTTTGCGACTCACTATTAGGAATGGGGTGCCAAGGACATCTTTTCCTACTACTGATTCGCACTTCAATGTAAGATTTTTTGTGGCCGCAAAACATTCGCAGTTTACCACCCATTTAAAATGGATGGTAAGCCACTCACAAATGGGAAGGGGTCACCCGGGGACCCCTTCCTCTTTGTGACTGGCAGTGAAAATATTTATAAAGAACAGGCAGTGGTGACACAGACCACTGCCTACTCTTAAAAAATGAAATACTAAAGTTTCATTTTTCTTTTTTAAATGCATCCCGTTTTCCTTTAAGGAAAATGGGCTGCAATTAAAAAAATAACTGCTTTATTTCAAAAGCAGTCACAGCCCTGGTGGCCTACTCACCCCAGCAGGCCACCATCCCTGGGAGTGCTAGCCATTCTTAATTGTACCTGCCTCATATATATAAATGCAAAACAATGCAAATTGGAAGGGTCACACATCTGGCCTTATCTGTTGTACTTTTGCATTATATATATGAAGATAAATGTTGCCAAAGCAACAATGTATGCACAGTGGAATAAAAACATGACCATTTTGACATTGTTTTCCTACATGATTGAGTGCCTTGCGGTCTGCCATGTGTTAGAGTTGTTGCCAACTTACCAGCTTACCAACAAGCAGGCCATTCACATAGGTCCCATTCTGGAAACTCTGGTTGATGGCACATTGGCGGAAGATTTATGAGTTGTGCATACTGCCAGGGTACCTAGCAAGCACATTTAAGAATATACCCAGATTGTCCACAAGTGCCTGCACATTCATGTAGTAGCTGTGCCTTCTGCTGCGGTATATGTGTGCAGTTTCAGCAGGAGGCACACGTTGCACATGTGTGCAGTCCATTGCCTCAAACACATGTGGGAAGCCAGCAATGGCATAAAAGCCTTGCTTGTTGTCCTGTTGTTCTTGCACAGTGTTGGGGAAGTGGAGGTACTGTGGCATCAGGCTTTTCATTGGCATCCAGGATAGTGGGGAGGAACCTGGGGAAGGATGCATGTGATACTCCTACCACTATGTTAGTGGCAGGTTGAAATGTTCCTGACACCAGCATGTGTAGGACAGCAAGTAGCTTGGTCTGCAGAGCGATGTTGGTGCAGTGCTGGGGCGTGGACTGCAGCCTTGGCGCAATCTGTTTTAGGAGGCAGACAATGGACTCCCCCTTAAGCCTGTAATGGGCTATGACCTCCTCTTGCCTGAGGTGAAGGAGGGTGATCCTCTGATGATAGATCAGCTCCATTCTCCGGCTCTCCTTCTGTGGTGGTGGTGGTGGTCTTCTTGGTGCACTTAGCTGCAATAGCAGAAGATCCATGGCATAGTTTAGCTTTCCTGGATGATTTAGGTGTGTTCTACATTTATCCAAGTGTATTAGCATCATTTTTAAGGTAATTCCTAGCATTTAAAGACTCTGACCCTGCACGCAGGCAGGTCGCTCCCCACGCTGCTGCACGGCTCTGCCAGCATTGTTTTTGCCTAATATTGTATTTTTCCCCTGTGTGTAACTTGCTTTCTTGCCCAGACTTGTTTTTATTCCTCTGTGCCTGTACTTGCTTTCTTTGCCCAGACTTGTTTTTATTCCTCTGTGCGTGTACTTGTTTTCTTTCCAAAAACTTGTTATTATTCCTCTGTGTCTGTACTTACTTTCTTGCCCAGATTTGTTTTTATTCCTCTGTGCCTGTACTTGCTTTCTTGCCACGATTTGTTTTTATTCCTCTGTGCCTGTACTGTACTGGTTTTCTTGCCTAAACTTGTTTTTCCTTCCTGTGCCCAGTCCCCCTGCTGCCGCTCCCCGTTTTTCCCGCCGCTGTGTCCTGTGGCCCAGCCACCCTGTAATCCCATTTGCCGCCCCACTCCCGCCTCCCAGCTGCTCCTCCCTCCCACATCCCCTCATATGGAGGCCGCGCGCAGCGGGCGTGCCGCTGGCGTGCCTAAGGTAAGCCTGTCTGTGCCCGTCCGCACCTGGACCACGCCCAGCGCCAGGACCCCTGGACCACGCCCAGCGCCAGGACCCCTGGACCCCTGGACCCCAGGAACGCCCGACACGCTACGATGCCAGAACCCTCCACGCACTCAACACTGGATGATAAAACACCTGCTTCCTGGCCACCACGCAGCACACCCACGGACCTTTCACCTGCCAGAACTGCAGCTTCACAAGCATCCGCCCCACCATGCTGACGATCAGGAAAGAACCAAACCACCTAAGATGCATCCTTCTCAACACCTGCTCCTCCCGCAAACATGCCGTTGAACTCTGGGACCTACTCAACTCAACCTCCCCAGACATCGCCTTCCTGACGGAGACCTGGCTGAACCCCCCTCAGCACCCGACATAGCCATAACCATCCCGGAAGGCTACAAGATCACCCACAGGGACCGCATTAATGGAGCAGGAGGAGGAATCGCCATCGTCCACAGGAACACGCTCAGAGTCTCAAACCAACACCGACGACACCCTCAGCACCACTGAACACCTGCACTTCCAGATCCACACCAACACCACCTTCAGAGAAACCCTCATCTACAGACCCCCAGACCCCGACCACAGTTCAGCGACTCCATCGCCGAGTTTGTCAGCACACACGCCCTCGCCTCCACAGACTACATCCTCCTCGGGGACCTGAACTTCCACCTCGAGAACAACGACGACACCAACTTCACCACCCTGATCGACAACCAAGCCAACATTGGACTCAGACAACTTGTCACAACACCCACCCACTCCACCGGTCACACGCTTGACCCCATCTTCTCCGCAAGCCCCCACGTCTCCTTCAAGCACACCACCGAACTCCACTGGACCGACCATCACTGCATCCACTTCACATTCAAGAAACCCACCATGCACCATCGCACCCAAGAGATGCCTCGCCGCTGCTTTAGCAAAGTCACCGAAGACCAGCTAACCACCACCCTCACCCAGAGCCCACCCGCCGACCCCACCGACCCGACACCTCTGCCCGCAACCTCAGATAGTGGATCAACGACTGCGCGAACAACCTCGCCCCAATCAAGAAACCCTCCAACAGTCACACCAACAAGAAAGTCAGCTGGTTCACTGAAGACTCCAAGCAAACCTGCCGAAAGCTGGAGAAGATCTGGCTCCATGAACGAACACCAGACAGCCACGCAGCCCACAAGAACGCCACCCGCAGACACCATCACCTCATCAGATCCGCAAAAAGGGCCTCCTTTAAAGACTGCCTAGAGAACAATGCGCACAACAGCAAAGAGCTCTTCAACATCGTGAAGGAACTCTCCAACCCCAGCTCCAACACCAACGACATCCCACCCTCGCAAGATCTCTGCGACTCGCTGGCCACCTTCTTCCACCGCAAGATCGCAGACATCCACGACAACTTCAATGCCACGACCGCCCCGACAGCCACTGAGACCTCCGCCCCCACGACCACCACCCGCACCAACCGCCTGCTCCCCTCGACCAACATCAACGACGACCATCCACTCCGGATCTCCGTCAGACCCATGCGCACACCACATCTTCAACATAGCCAGCACAGCCATCGCACCCCATCTCTGGAAAGTCATCAACACCTTCTTTGATACAGCAACTTTTCCAGAGAGCTGGAAGCACGCCCAGATCAAAGCTTACTCAATGAACAACTGACCCACTACCTCGAGGAGAACAGCATCCTGGACCCTTCCCAGTCCGCGTTCCACAGCAACCACAGCACCAAGTCCACCCTCATCGTCGCCACCGATGACATTAAGTCCCTGCTGGACAACGAACAAATGGCTGCCCTCATCCTCCTGGACCTGTCAGCCGCCTTCGACACTGTCTGCCAGCACACACTACAAACACGCCTCCACAACGCCGGGATCCAAGAGAAGGCCCTGGACTGGACCACCTCCTTCCTCTCCGGCAGAACATAGAGCATCCGCCTTCCCCCCTTCCGCTCCGAAGCCACCGAGATCATCTGCGGCGTACCCCAGGGCTCATCTCTCAGCCCAACTCTGTTTAACATCTACATGGCACTGCTCGCCCATGTCGCCCATCGGCACGAGCTAAACATCATCTCCTACGACGATGACACCCAGCTGATCCTCTCCCTCACCAAGGACCCCCACACCGCCAAAACCAACCTTCACGAAGGAATGAAGGCCGTCGCCGAATGGATGAGGAACAGCTGACTGAAGCTGAACTCGGACCAGATGGAGGTCCTCATCCTCGGATCCACCCCTTCAGCCTGGGATGACGCCTGGCGGTCGACCGCACTGGGAACTGCCCCAACACCCATCGACCACTCACTCAACCTAGGGGTCATCCTCGACTCCACCCTCTCCATGACTAAACAGGTCAACGCCGTCTCCTCCTCCTGCTTCAACACCCTCCGCATGGTCCGCAGGATCTACAAGTGGATCCCCACTGAAACTAGAAGAACGGTCACCCAGGAACTCGTCAGCAGCAGGTTGGACTACGGAAGCGCCCTCTCACAGGAGCCTCAGCCAAACTCCTGAGACGGCTCCAACGCATCCAGAACGCCTCTGCACGCCTGATCCTTGACATCCCTCGCCGCAGCCACATCACACCCCACCTGAGAGACCTGCACTGGCTCCGGGTCAACAAGAGGATTGACTTCAAGCTCCTCACCCATGCACTCAACAACACCGGACCAACATACCTCAACAGATGACTCAGCTTCTATATCGTCACCCGCCAGTTCCGCTCTGCCGACCTTGCACTTGCCACAGTCCCCCGCTTCCGAAGAGTGACCTCCAGTGGCAGATCGTTCTCCCACCACGCCGCCAAGACCTAGAACACCCTCCTACGGCAGACCCAAGACCTGCTGACCTTCAGAAAACTCCTCAAGACCTGGCTTTTCGAGCAGTAACAGCATTCCCCACCCCAGCGCTTTGAGACCCTCACGGGTGAGTAGTGCGCTTTACAAATTATATGATTGATTGATTGATTGAATAATGGGACTTAGCTGCAGTTTTTCTTTTTCAGCAAAGTACAAGGAAATCCTTGTAAATATTGCAATGTGTTTTTTTGTAGGAGATTTACTTACGGGAACACCTACCTTGCACCTCATTTTCAGTATGTCGGGCTAATTGAACTGACGCTGTGGAAAGTTGTCACTAACTGTGTAAAAATGTTTCTAAAGCGGCTTTGCAACTTCTTATAAATATGGTGAAAAGAAACTCCACCGAGGTATCAAAAAAATGAAGATATTGTAGTGTGAAATCCTTTTAAATAGATCCCATGGTCTCTACCAGCTAAGGAATAGATACCCAAACAATTGCATTCCCAGATGTAGGTTTGTGGATCAATTTCAAACAAGGATCAAATGGGCAAAGTACCCATCCCACCGGACCTGACTGTCCAGGTAGCGGTGATTGGTAAATGTGTAAACGTTTGCAGAGAGTCCCACCATACTGCCTGGCAAATGTACAAGACTGGAACCGCAATGCTAATGCAGTAGTTGAAGCTTTTCTCTGGTAGAATGAACTTGTAAGCCTTCAAGAGGTAGCTTCTTGGCTAGTGCGTAGCAGATTTTGATGCAGGCACAACCCATCTAGAGATGGTTTGCTTCTGCACCACCCAACCTTTCTTTGCATCAACATATCCCAGGAAGAGTTGGTCATCCATTCAGAACTCTTTTGTGTGGTCAAGGAAGAACAATAAAACCCTTTTTGGGTCCAGACGGTGGGATTGCTTCTCTTCTTTAGAGGGATGTGGAGGAGCAAAAAAAGTAGGCAAGGTGATTGATTGGGCTAAATGAAATGGGGTGACCACTTTCGGTAGACAGGAAGAACTTGTGCTAAGCAATAGTCTGTCAAGATATACTGGGGGATAAGGCGGCTTAATGATAAGGCCTTCAGCTCACCTACTCTGTGGGCAGATGTAATTGTTAAAAGGCAGGCTGTTTTAAATGTGAAAAGCCTGAGGAGAAAATTGTGTAGAGGCTCGAAGGAAGCATGCATTAAAAGTATCAGAACCAAATTGGGGTCCCATTGAGGCATAATAAATTGCGAAGGAAGAAAGAGATGAACAACACCTTTCAAGAACCTATGTACAATAAGGGACTTGCACAGTGAGGGTTGGTCAGCCAGCCACAAAATAACAGAAAGAGCAGACAGATAGCCCTTGATAGTGCCCAGAGCAGAGCCCTGCTTGGCAAGAATCAAGAGTTAGACCTCAGAAAGGGGGTAGGAAAGGGTATCAATATGTTTTTCCTGCACACCATGCCATAATTTTCTTCCAATGGCAGCTGTGTTCTGACTTGGAGGAGGGACGCTGGGCTTCCAAAATGACACTATAGATTTTGGGTAGAATATCGATAGCTGTCAACTGTCACCGCTCCATCGCCATGCAAATCGGAGGAGAGTGACAGATTTGGTTGGAGAACCTGCCCCTGCTGCATTGACAGAAGATTCTCCAAAGGGCACAGCCTCAATGAAGGATCGATATCCATGCCCAGTCGTTCTGGATAACAGACTCTTCATGGGAAGTCCGGAGCCACAAGGAAGACTTGGACCTTACCATTCCTTATCTTCTTGAGAACTCTGGGCAGGATTGGTATGAGGGAAAGGCATACATTGAGCCTACGCTCCACTTGAGGTAATAAGTGTCTCCAGGCAAGTGCCACCTTGAAGAATTGGCTTGGTAGTTTGGTCTGCCCTGTTCCCATGATGCACTGGGCCAGGGACAGACTAATTTGCATATAGCCAGGTTCTGAGCTGGGATGGGGCAGTGAGCTAAATAACGGTGATGGATCAAGCCCTGATCTTTGGACTGGGTAAGAGTGGTCTGCTTAATTCAGACACTCTGTTCATCACCACCCCCTTTTCTGAATCGTTTTTGGCCACTACAGGTGTGGCAGGGTATACTCAGACATGAGTCCCTTGCTCACTGCTCCATCAGGATTCAAGCAAGCCGGGCCGACGAGGCTGAAATGCCAGAAACCGGTCCCCGGTAGCTTGTCTCCTTTCTGGTGAAGAATTGGCTTGGTAGTTTGGTCTGCCCTGTTCCCATGATGCACTGGGCCAGGGACAGACTAATTTGCATATAGCCAGGTTCTGAGCTGGGATGGGGCAGTGAGCTAAATAACGGTGATGGATCAAGCCCTGATCTTTGGACTGGGTAAGAGTGGTCTGCTTAATTCAGACACTCTGTTCATCACCACCCCCTTTTCTGAATCGTTTTTGGCCACTACAGGTGTGGCAGGGTATACTCAGACATGAGTCCCTTGCTCACTGCTCCATCAGGATTCAAGCAAGCCGGGCCGACGAGGCTGAAATGCCAGAAACCGGTCCCCGGTAGCTTGTCTCCTTTCTGGTGAAGAATTGGCTTGGTAGTTTGGTCTGCCCTGTTCCCATGATGCACTGGGCCAGGGACAGACTAATTTGCATATAGCCAGGTTCTGAGCTGGGATGGGGCAGTGAGCTAAATAACGGTGATGGATCAAGCCCTGATCTTTGGACTGGGTAAGAGTGGTCTGCTTAATTCAGACACTCTGTTCATCACCACCCCCTTTTCTGAATCGACCTTGGAAACTCCAGCACGCAAAATGACTGACATTAAGCGTTCCCGATGGTGGTGATCAGATCTAACCAATGCTCTCCCCACTGCTGAAAGAGACCTCAGAACTCCTCCGGGTGGAGATGCCATTCATGATCCTCTCTGCTTCTTCGGATGAGTTCTTCAGCTCTGGTGTTCAAAGACCCAGCCAGAATTTGAACCACCAGAGATATGTCCTGGTGTTCCAGCCATTTCCAGATAATCAGGGCCTCTTGAAAAAGAGTCCATGACCCTCCTGCCCTGTTTGCTGCAGTACCACATGGTGGTGGTATTGTTCATGAACACCTGCATAGCCTTCCCTTCACCCACTACTGGAGGTCTTTCACAGTGCCCTCCAAAATCCAGACCGTGTTGGAGAGATTCCCCTGATGCTGCGCCCACTGGAATGTGAGGTCCACCTGCAGAGCTTGCATATTCCAGCAGGCATGTGTCACTAGCGGGATGCAGGAGGCCATCAGGCACAGAAGCCTCAGAGTCAGTCTTACCAAAACCTGTATCATAGCTGAATATACTGGAATCGCTGCTTTGGAGGATAAGCCCAAAACTGTGCTGTACCCTAGAACTGCTCAGCTGAAAGAGAGTGTCTCAGAGTGAGTAAGTGTGACTTCAGCACATTGACAGTGAACCGCACCAAGTGCAGGAGGGTCGCAATAGTCTGGAGGTTGGAGAAGACAGGCTGGGGCGAGCCTGCCTTCAACATCCAGTCATCGAGATAGGGGTGACTGGCACCCTTAATCATCGCAGATGAGCTGCAGCCACCACCATCACTTTGTTGAACACACAAGAGGTCTTGGTAAGTACAAAAGGGAACACAGTGAACAAGAAATGCTCCTGGATTACAGTAACTTCAGATGGCGCCAATGGGCAGTTAGGCTTGGTATGTGAAAATAGGCATCCTGCAAGTTCAGTGCTACCATCCAGTCTCCTGGGTCCAGGGCAGACCAGACCTGATGCAAAAACAACAGTTGATGGGCAGAATGCAGAACAATGTCATACATTCACCCCAGTACAGAGATCTGGGCCTAAACCCATTGTTATTTTGCTCACCATGCCATTCCAGTTTGAACCCAGCCATATGCAAATCAGTCTTAACCCTGTGCCCCATGGGAACAGTCCAGCTCGAACTGCCAAGCCAGATCCACACTGGACTGGAAACAAGCATCCAAGGACCGGTTTCGGGCTTTCAGCCCTCATCAGCCTGGATAGGTTGATTCCAGTGGCATGGAGAGCATGGGACTCACGTCTGTGTATACCCGTCCCACTCGGGGTGACAAATGCAAAAACAACAGTTGATGGACAGAATGCAGGCAGGGCAGACAAGACCTGAGCCAACATGACCATTTTGACTGTCTTTCTTGAGGAAGAAGTTTAGGGCTCGACAATCTAGAATAGGACGAAGGCCTTGTCCTTTTTGGGGACCTGAAAGTAGCAGGAATAAAATCCACAGCCTATTTCTGGTACTAGAACCCTCTCCATGGCTCCCTTGACCATTAGAGCCACCGCTTCCTCATGGAGAAGGGATAGACGATCCTCCATCAGCCGGTCCTAAGATGGTGGCATGGAGAGAGGGATAGTCTCAAGGGGGGTGAGTTACTCCTTTGGTCAATCTGCAATATCCACCTGTCCGATGTTATGGACTGCCCAGTGGGGTAGGTGATGGTGAATCCTGCTTCTAACTGGATTCCCATTATCTTAAAGGGGTAGATTAGATGGTCTTGAAGGCTGCAGCTACCTGCAGAGTGGTGGATGTACTAGACCACTGGCTACCGGACCAACGAGGTCTGTGGGCACTGTACCCTTATGCATACAGAGACTGGTGTGTGGCTGGCGAGAGGCCAAAGGACTTGGCTGTAGCCCGCAAATCCTTAAAGCCTGAACATACCCCAAAAAGCCAGTCATCCTAAACCAGGAGTGGCGCCTCAGCGCCAATGTTGAAAACGCTCTGCCCAGTATGCTGGTTTTGTCCAATTTGCAGCAAATTACGCACTTTGCTGCGTCCCTCCCATCTGCAACAGCCTGAGAGAGGACGCACATGCCTCCTCTGGCACATGTAGCAGCACTTGCAGAACTGTGTTCCATAAAGTGTGGGAGTAGTGACTCAAATGAAACGCAGTGTTTACAGACCACAATGCTACGTTGGCAGAAGAAAACATTTTCTTCCCCAAAGACTCCACTCTTTTTGATTTTTTATCCTGGTGGAGTGGAAGCTAATTCCCCCCAGGAAGTTGAGTTTTGGACCACCAAGCTCTCTGGGATAAGGTGTTGGGTAAGGAGGTTTAGGTCTCCTGGAGTGGGCCAATGGCAGTGCGTGATCGTTCTAACTCCCAGGAGCCCCAGTGTTGGGTTTGGACTAGGTACCAATCAAACGTCAGTTGTTCTTTATAGGGCCAGAATTCCTCAGGATCCAGTGACCCTTTCAATTCTTCCTCAAGTCCTAAACCATAACAATAGGACTTAGGTTCTGATCTAGGGCAAAAAGTCCCTGCCGGCATTGGACGCAGCATTGGGTGATGAGCCGCCGGCTCTGCGTCAGAGTCGGGGATTAGGCCAGATTGGCATTGGGACCGGTGTCAGGGAAGGTCAACACAGTGCGACCAGTGCCAGTCCGGATCCAGGAATGTGTCTAAGGCGGACCACCGGAGCCACTGGCACAAAACCATAGGGAGAGACCCTCTGACCCCACAGGGTCCGTAGCCACACCAGAGGGTTTGGACCACCCAAATAGAACTCTTTAAGTTAGGAGGGGTGCTCCAGCTTCCGGACAACTGTGGCTCCAAGGAGCGAGCCAAGGTGCAGGGTCAAATGGTAAGCGAGGCCTCGAATGCCGATTCCCCCTCGTCCTATCTGCCGACAGACAGGGGGAAGTTGAAGTCCTCTTCAGCTTCTTACTCTTTTTCTTATACCTCTTACCTGAATGTCCTGAGGACCTGGAGTGAAATGAAGAGGACTTTGGGCCCGGCAAATGCTCCAGGGGACTTCAACGCATTAAGACCTCGATTTAAAAGGAGTCACATGCTGGACTGCCATGGGCTTTAGGGACCGCTCCCTCAAAGCCTTTGGATTCATAGGGCGGCAGTCCAAACATGACTTCTGGTCGTGGTCATGCTCTAAGCACCACAAGCAAACAACATTTCGGTCCAAAACTGACATTGGCTGGTGACAGGCACTGGAGGACTTGAAGCCTGTCTTTCGAGATGACATCCTGTCACACCAGAAAGAGAATACCCCAAAAAAAGGCCAGTCAAAAATTGACTGGGGAATAGATCTTCTCCAGATCAGCGCTGGCTGACGCAGGAAGAGAAGAACTGATATCAGCGTGCCTGGGTGGCACCTATATTTGTATCACAATGTCATATACGGCACATACGTGGAGACCATTGATGCCACCTAATGGTGCACTGGGGTACTGCTCACGAAAAACCTCCTGGATCCTGTCTGACACCTGAGGAATATCTAAGGTGAGAAATCCACTGGTAAAAGTCTCTAACAGATCAAATATAATGTTTTTTATTTTAACATTATTTTGTGCTGGTTTTTATTTTAAGTGTCTACCACCATTATTTTCTGTGGGAGGGTTTTACAGTACCAGTTGTTAACCATGTGTAATGCTTGACTTACTCCAGCTCTGGGCTGGAGTAATTTACTATTGCGTTGGGCCCTTTTTGGCTGTAGTAACCTTAAAGATACAGTTTGTGAATAGCTAGCTTACTCTCTTGTGGATGTGTGGAGGGCCCTCCCTAAACCACTCTCTAACACTGCCTAAACCACTCTTTACTGCTCCCTCCACATGTTCCATTGAGTAGTACGTAAGCCACTTATTACTCCCCCTGATCCCTCCCACATTTATTACTAAGTAGTAAACTTACATGCGTGAGAATCTCTCTTTAAAAAGATAGGAGAGGTGAAGGTGGAGATTTGCACTAATTGGTTTGTGAATAGCATTTTGTAGTACTTTAGTGGCACTATTGTAGTATTACTAATTATACTACAAAATGCAGTTCGTAAATAGGCCCCTATGTTGTTATTACTTTATGTGAGCTCAGCTATTAGGAGAATTAATACACTTAAAAATAATAACGATGTGTGCAAGAGACATATATATACATGAACGCATGAAACAGGGTCTCCAAATAATTCCTTATAATCAATCAACAAAGATAATACTCAATAACATAAAACACTTTCTCAATGCAAGTATTTACAAATCAAATTCCAAGAAGGGATCTTTCAATTGTTGTGCCGTATATTTTATTTTAACTTTCAAATTGTGGGATGTATGTGCAATCGGGAAGGGAGGGGTACAACAATATACATGTAAAACACATATTCACGTAGTAAAGTTGTCTCATATATGAAAACATGCATGCATTCAAATTGATACCAACTGCATCTAAAACAATAAACTTTATTACAGTTCTTGCATTCTATACCTAAGCCTATTGCTAGGTCATTTGTTTGAGGTCTCTGGGTACACTTCATAACTTTTGTCCACATTGTGCCACACAACAAGTAACAGAGATAGCTTCGAAGTTCGAATTGATGATAGTACACATTTTCTGGCAGGCACACTGTAACAATAGTGCTCATTGAGGACTTAAAATGTGATGCTGTTGTTTGTAATCCGACCGTAGTTACTTCATCTAGTTCCTTGAGATTGTTGCTGTCAACAGTAGAAGGATCAAGAGTTGCAGATCTAGGGAACAACAATTAGTATAATCAAATAAATGTTGTTTAGTAATCCCAAAAATACATTTACATACATTGTTTCAAAGTTGTTTTTTCAATTAATTGTATGCACTGAATTTACAGTTGCAGTGCTATCAAGAACCATTTTTATAAGATTTACTGTCATCACGCCCTCTAATGTCCAAAGAATTCTATACATAATGAAACACAGTTTTGCAAAAAGCCACACAGACCATGTTTTATTGAAAGAGGACAACATGTATGCCATTGGTATGTATAGCTCTCATTGACAACCACAATCATGAATACCAGACTCTAAATCTGGTTATTTACTGCTATGACCTATCAACATCTGCAAAGTCACTAGGGGAATCGAGACCCTTCTGACAGGGTTCTTTGAGAGCCTGTTAATGCAATGCTGGAGAGCAAAGAGCATAGCTTTGAGAGGAAAGGCATAGAAGGTAGTGGGGTGGTTGTAAGACACAAACCCACGTATATATATATATATATATATATATATATATATATATATATATATATATATATATTATATATATATATATCTCAAATATTTGAATCAAAATGTATTATACAATGATTATCATGTTGAACAAATATGACATCAATGACGAAATACCAGGGCTTGAAAGCGCATATGTCTTCTATGTCTATTGTTGCACTGTCACTTTAAAAAAGGAAGTGGTTTACACAAATGTTGTCATGTGATCAAGGCAGGAATCTACCGAAACGCGTTGTGATGGCTGGTGGTGTTTCTATATAAATCAAACTGGCACTGAGTTTGGGTCTACACTCGTTTTCTTCACAAGTCTGAGGAGGAAATTG
Organism: Lissotriton helveticus; assembly: GCF_964261635.1. Classification (NCBI taxonomy): domain Eukaryota; kingdom Metazoa; phylum Chordata; class Amphibia; order Caudata; family Salamandridae; genus Lissotriton; species Lissotriton helveticus. The sequence goes on from NC_136072.1 coordinate 658,951,852, forward strand.
TGTAAGGAGCGGGCTTTACGGCATAATTGGCGCTGAACGGCTTTCCCCAGTGACGTAGACTCCCTCCTCGATTGTTGGCTCCGTGGAAGAAGGAGAGTCATAGGTGTCCGTGTCCAGTCAAGTCTCCCTGGATTGGATACCGATCCTGAACAACCCGGAGACGGAAATGCACGGAGCCCCCTGCTGCAAGGAAACACTGTCCCACCGGAGGAGTCGGAAGCGGCTTAGCCTCAGGCAACCAGGGCGCAGCTCAGAGGAGCGGAGCAAGGAGGCCGGAGCAAGCGGTAACTGACCAACAGGTTCCAGATAGTACGGCAGGTGGGGAGGTGTGCATAAAGTAGTCCCATCTATGTCAAGCGTTGACGGCGTAAAAATAATAAACAAGATATTGAAACTGCCACCATGTCAGCCACAACATTGCGGAACCGAGAGAGTGCCGCAGAGGAGATGTTTGCGAATGTGGCGACATAGCCAAAAATAACTAACAAGAGTGCCGTGAGAACAGCAATGCCGGGGGGGCTGGTTTGAGGGGGCTGGTTTGAGGGACAAATACAAAATGCTTGAGAAGCTGATACGCCGAGAAACTGCAAAGTGGTGGGAGTCAAAATCCCTACAGAGGTACTTGGATGTGGGGTGTATACCAAGGGGCTTGAGGATAATGATTGCCCCGAGTTATGATACACCCAATCCAAACCTAATGGCAGAATGGGCCCAATGTAATCTGGACTCTTCCCGCAAACTGGTGGAATTACTAGTAAAATATGCAGAAAGTGATCGGGAGGAATTGATTCCTAAAATAGATGCCCTAAGGAATAAAATTCAAGCAATGAATGACCCACTACAACAAAAAACTAAAATGGATGAGGAAATGGAGCAAAGATTACAAAAAGAGGAAGAAAAGATAAAAGCTCGTAAGACCTATAAATTTAGAAGGGATAAGCAGGATTACGAGAATGGACAAATATTCACTTTTTCAAGAAAATACGATACATTTCGCAACGCCACAGTGAAAAAAGTCAACAAAATGAAAACAGGTCTTCCCAGATAGCTGAGGAGCCAGAGCCTGAAGTGTCATCAATATCAGAAGTGAGCTCAGCAGCTGACAGTGAATCAGACCCTGAAGGACGTGATGAGCAGTGAAATAAGATAAAGCTCACAATCGGTGAGGAATTGGAATACATCAGACGCAGTCGGCGGGAAACCCTCCGTCCCAGAGTAGCGCCGGCGGCAAAAAATGGCGCAGAAGGAGGGAAAGGAGGAGGGCCGCCAAAAAGCAACAGGACCAAACGAGGAGATGGGGTCAGGGGACATGGAAAAACAAACAATCCAAGTAAATAAAGAAACCCCAGATAATCAATTGAATGGCAATACCATCATCAATTTGGCTAAAATCAATTTATCAGCAGCTGAAACCCAATTACTCTCTTTAGGACTCTCGTATTGCCTAGAATCCAATTTTGAATATACACAAACAAGGGCAGATGTGTTTCAATACATACGGAAGCTCAAACTTCAGAAATTTCACAAATTACAATTGAACGTCAAACATGGACCCTGTCCATCACAGAGGCCTAATATTCCAAATTTAGCAGCAGGAGACTATGATCTATTATCAGATCTCCAATCAATGGTTATTCATCCACCGGATCTCAGGCCAGTAATCCTCAGCAACAAACTGGAATTAACATGGAAGGATACCCCCAACTAAATACACAGGAGATGGTGGGAATAGGAAACAAAAAACCTATGACAACGTTTAAGAAGAAATCAAAATTCATTCCAGTGATGGCCAACGATCCAATTGATGTTTTTAATGAAATAGTAGTGGCGCAAGTTAAAAAACTCAATGTAACAACACACATGACTAGAAGAAAGTTCACTAGACAAGAAAGAAGATATGGACAGTTAATGGACATACTGAAAAAGGAAAACAACATTGTGATAAAGAACTCCGACAAGGGGGGAACATAGTGCTCTGCCCGCTCTCTGAATATCAAACAGCCAATTAAATGATACCAAATGTTATCACAGAAGTTCCCCTATGCAGTACAAAATTATGCAGGATGAACTTTGCAACAAATTACTTGCCTGGAAAAGTTTGGGGCTTTTGAGTTTAGAAGAATTCAAGTTTTAAAAAAAGGAACATCCGGAAACACCTGTTATATACTTCATACCGAAGATCCATAAAAATGAGGAATGACTGCCAGGAAGACCAATCATAGCGGCCTGTGATGGACCCTTAGAAAATCTATCAAAATACATAGATTTCTTTCTACAAGAACATGTACAAGGGTTGGAATCTTTGTAAAGGATACAGGTGATTTTATTTGCAAAATTGGCAAAGTTAAATGACAGGAAGGATACCTATTAATTACCTTAGACGTGTCCTCACTGTATACCTGCATAAGGAATGCAGATGGCTTGAAAGCGGTTGAGTACTTTTTATCTAAAAGATCCATAGAATTTACACAACACAATAGGATGTTGATGGATATGTTGATCTTTTGTCTAGAACATAACTTCTTTCTTTTAAAAAAACAAATGTTCCGACAGATATAGGGGGTTGCGATGGGGTCAGCTTCTCGCCCTGTTATGTCTGTATTTTTATGGGCTGGTGGGAGGAGCTGGTCCTCAGAAGGCAATATCAAGACACATACAGGGGAAACATAGTGTCCTGGCTAAGATACATTGATGACCTCATTATTATCTAGAACGGAACAGTTAGTGAAGCTGAGGATTTTATTAAATGGATCAATTTCAATGATGTAAATAAATACATCGTTGTACCGTAAGGAAACCGCAGGCAATACGTTGCTTCATGCAACAAGTGCGCATCCCCCGCATTTAATTCACAGCATCCCCTATGCTTAGACTGCGGAGGATTTGCAGTAGTGATTTGGAGTTGAACAAACATCAACAAGAAAGTAAGTTACGCTCTTTTGATCGTGGATATAGTGCCAAGACAATTGGCACAGCTATCAGGAAGTCAAGGCTAAAAGCGACGGAAGATCTGTTTAAGGAAAGGAAACTCCCCGAAATTAGTCAAGTAAGTAATGTGTTAGACACTGAGGATTCTCCAAGACTAATTTTAACTTTTAGCCGACAACAAAAAGAATTACGCAAGATCATTCAGCGTAATTGGCACATTGTTAAAGATGATTCCGTCATAGGTAACTTACTTCCAGAATTTCCTTTATTAACTTATAGGAAATCTACTTCCATGGCTGACATTCTGGTAAAAAGCAGCCCAGAGTGTAAGGAAGATGCTGGGTGGCTCACGCCCAGGAAGGGATTTTTTTAGATGTTCAAGTTGTAAAGCCTGCTCCTTTGGGATCAACAAAACTTCATTTCTGACAGCCTTTAGTGTAAAACCCCAAATGATCAAATATCACTGAACATGCAAAAGTGAATATGTAGTGTACGTGCTAGAATGTAGCTGCAACTTAAAGTACATAGGAAGTACTAAGTTCGCAATGCATAAAAGGGTGTTACAGCACATTAGGGCTATAAACAACGATGGCCCTAATTACCCAGTAGCACGCCACTTCAGAGAGCATCATGGGGGAAACACAAAGGATTTGAAGTATTATATTATAGACACTGTTCCAATGCAAAGAAGAGGTGGTAACAGGGAGGGGAAATTAGTGTCGAGCTGTAATATGTAGTGGGTTTCCAATCGACGTAAACAGCCAAACGGGCTTAATATGAGTGAGGATCTGTACACATACCAAGACTAATTAACGCCACCCATGTACTTTATGCCAATGGTCACCTCTATAGAGATATCAGTGACACAAGAAGAAGTAGTTGCATATCTTGTTATCCATTATGCTATCTCAATTTGCACCAATGATCATTTTAGTTTTCTGTATGACTAGATGATGAAATGTTTTGTAAATAATGTATAGGATTTTTTATGCTAAAAATATTTTTTGTAGTGTGGATTTTACTGACATTTTAGCAATGAATGAATTATATTTACATAACTTTTTAAGATAAGCATGAATTTAATTTAAATTGCTTAGAGTGGATTCGTTTTTTTTGAGAAGTTAGTATTTATAATTGTGGGAATCATTCATTTATCTATCTATATCTCTATATATCCCTCTTATGGTACCCCCGACTTTTTACAATACATGAGACTTTGCACAAATTGCCTATTTTGCACATAATAATTTTGCATACATAGTAGCAATTCATTAAGCTTTACTTAAGAACATCCAGTGAGTACTGAATTTAGGGCCATTGATTTACAGAATTGGTAATTTTACCGATTCGGTAAATATACAGAGTCGGTAAAATACCGAATCGGTAAATTTACCGATTCTGTAAATCAATATGTAGGTGGCACTGTAATCAGTGCCACAGGCCCTTACCGATTCGTTATTTACCATGGAATACTATTCCATGGTAAATAACGAATTCCTGTGTACATGCACATCTGTGCATATACACCTGTGCCATGTGGCACACAGACATGCCCTAAGGGCATGTATGTGTGTCACATGGCACACAAGCCAGAAACAGGGGTGCAACAGGGTGTCAAAGTGACACCCTGTCCCCCTTGTAAATTCGGTATTTTTACCGATTCGGTAATTACCGATTCGGTATCTGCAATTGAATCCTATGGACTTCAAGGCCCATAGGAATCAATGACAAATACCGATTCCGTAATTACAGAATCGGTAAATACCGAATCATACCGATTCGGTATTTGTTACCGAATTTCTACCTACATTTGAATTACCGATTCATGAATACCGAAACGGTAAAATTCGGTATTTATGAATCGGTAATTCACATTTACCTACATCTAGGCCATAGTCTCTAAAATAACTAATATGGCACCTTTGCAATTTATTTCATTTTATTTTGAATTGTAAGTTTGCACATTTAGGAGAATAACCTGGTGGTTTTACTCCTAGCACTTTTTGCACATTTAGAAAATATGTTTCCATTAGGGTTACATATGGGTTCTATGTTATCACTTAAATAAGAAACTTATGGACAAAGATGACGGAAAAGCTCATTTAAAGTACGACATCACCCAGTATAATGACATACAACAAATATCATATTTCAAATGATTTGTATTTATATTGTGTGATGAGTAAGCATGTCATCTAAAAATTAAAAATGAGCATTTATGCCATTATCAAATATTTGAATCAAAATGTATTATACAATGATTATCATGTTGAACAAATATGACATCAATGACGAAATACCAGAGCTTGAAAGCGCATATGTCTTCTATGTCTGTTGTTGCACTGTCACTTTAAAAAAGCAAGTAGTTCACACAAATGTTGTCATGTGATCAAGGCGGTGATCTGCCGAAATGCGTCGTGATGGCTGGTGGTGTTTCTAAATAAATCAAACTGGCACTGAATTTGGGTCTACACTTGTTTTCTTCACAAGTCTGAGGGGGAAATTGTGTAAGGAGCGGGCTTTGCGGCATATATATATATATATATATATATATATATATTCACTGAAAAAACCATAGGTTATAGACCATATATAGTTAGGAATTAGCATTTAAAAAACCTTATTTTACTCACACAAAACCAATGAAATTCCATATATAGTTAGTTGCACTAACTATATATCGCGCACCCGCAATCCACTGCTGATGATGTCACATATTACATCATTCATGACATGGTCAGTGACATCACTGATGACATCTCAAATGACATCACTGATGACATCACTGATGACATCATCCAGTGACTGTGTGTTTCTGTAAAGTTTAAATATGTTTTACATATTGAAGAATGAGAGGATATATAAGTGTCTGGATGAAAGATTCAGTAGGTGCGTGACTGACTGTATGATTGAGTGATTAAATGTGTCTTACTAAATGCATGGGTTAGTGACTAAACTGTCTAAATGTGGGCAACAGTATGTCTGGTGTGTAAGCTACTGCATGTGTTGATCAGTAGCTATACGACAGGCTATATGTGTTATTGATTGGTTGCCCGAGTATTTGTATGGGAGACTGAGTGTGTGTGTAGGTAGCTGGCATATATAAATGACTATACATAAGAGCCACTAATTGTGCGAGTGGCTGTATGGATCATTGTGTACTTGTATCAGTAATTGTGTACCAAAGTAAGTATATGTTAGTATATGTTTGAATAAGTAAGGTGTTTTGTGTATAACTGTATAGTTGAGGAAATGGAAGTGTGATTGAATCTTTGCATGACTGACTAGATGTGTGAGTAACTCAATGGATGAGTGGCAGAATGTGAGTGTCTGTATAGGTGTTTGAGTGCAGATGATAGTGTTGTATTGATGAGTGACTATATGTATGAGTAATTCTATGGGTAAATGAGTGGATGTGTGTATAGACCTAGGAATCAGTGTGTGCATATGTAGTAACTGGTATTGGTGTGTCAATGACTTCAAGAATGGTTGTCTGTGTTTAACACTGGGTGTATCAAAGGTAATATTAGAGTGTGATGACGTGCATCGTATTATCACATGAATGATATCATCAGTGTTGTGATCAGTGATGTCAATTGAGATGTCATCAGTGATGTCATCAGTGATGTCATTTGAGATGTCATCAGTGATGTCACTGACCATGTCATGAATGATGTAATATGTGACATCATCAGCAGTGGATTGCGGGTGCGCAATATATAGTTAGTGCAACTAACTATATATGGAATTTCATTGGTTTTGTGTGAGTAAAATAAGGTTTTTTAAATGCTAATTCCTAACTATATATGGTCTATAACCTATGGTTTTTTCAGTGAATTTTCAAGGTTTTGTAAATGCTAATTCCTAACTATATATGGTCTATAACCTATGGTTTTTTCAGTGAATTTCAATGGTTTTTTAATAGCAAATATCATAAGCTGTCGAATGTCAAGTACGTGGTAAGTGAAAACATTTTCGTGTTTATGCACACTGATCTGCTTTGAATGGTGCCCCCCCCCTCATTTCTATTAGGAGTACTCTCTCTTTGCAGATAGTGAAAGGTAGTTAACGCAGGCCTTTGCCCCCGTTGTAATCCGTCGTGCCTGCTTCTCTCTCCATTTGATTGATTGTTATCCAAGTATTTACTGTTTTAGAATTAGTTCTCTTTGGTTCATTCTCTATTTACAAACAAACACAGAGTCGCAATACTCTGTTTAGTCTTTGCAGATAACGAAAAATCGTGTAAAAAAAAAGAAAAGGAATCGAGCAAAATCAGTAGGCCACTAATGGGATCTCTTTTTGACCTCGCTAAAATAGAAACATTAGGAACAACCCCTCATGACAAATACAAAACTAGTGAGATGAACTGAACTCCACACAATGATGGCTGCAAAACAGCTCGGCTCCGCCACCCACCCCGCCCAAAATAACGATAAAGAGCGGCTGCCATGATTGGTTGCGGAATGGCCACAACGGAGCTACGAAATGGTGCTGCTCTCATGCTAACCCCAGCTTCGGTCTGAAACATCCAGAAACACTGTAGACTACCAATTCGATCAGTTCCGGTAGCGCCCCAATGTAACCCGGTAGAGAAGAACTAGCCCTCCCCTCTTTGACTGATGGTTCTTGTTGCCTGTCCCTTCTGTTGTCATTTAACAGAACTATTTAGCCTGCTGAAAGGGGTTGTGTTTCGACCGCTGGTTGGTGGAGACATTTGGACTATATTCTGGACCTGCGTTGTCGCGTAATGCGTCATATGACGCGCCGCGTTAGCGCATCCGGAAGTCATCCGGGGCGCGCAGCGCGTAACGTAAGCATAACAAGTCATGTGACTTGTTAATAAAACTTTTCATTGGTTCATTTTACTTTTCTTATTCTAATGATGAAAGCCTTGGTCATATCACCTAAAAATTACGCTTTTAATTACTTCCGAACATTATTTTCTCTTAAATATATGTTATAATGTTCCAGGCTAATGTACTTTCCCGGAAATTTTACAACTGTCCTGCAAGTAAAATATATTCTTTTTTCGAGAAAAAGAGCGTTTCTTCGTCCCATGACGGAGCCGTTGAGCAAAAGAGGGTCGACCTGCTGTCTTAGTCGCCGATACGCCTGAATATGAGATTCTTATCGATCACTTTATGTTGCAGGAATAGAAAACACAACAGCCCTTGACCATTTATCTTTACTGCGTTCCTTCGTATTATACCTTTTACCCTTCATGTAATTGGTCTGCTTTATTTCACTTGCCTTTTAATGATTCTAAAACAGTGACTATTATTAAAAACTTTACCAATGTATACACTACTACCATGTTTTCTTTTAAAAACCTTTATTGTGAAAATTTCATTATACAAATACGAGCCTATAACCACGTGGGCCTGCCACGGAGCAAACTGTAATCGTATATGATGAATAGACATTTACACTGTAGAGGAACGTAACGGGCGGGCCATTAGGTTGCAAAAACTAAGGTGTCTAACAGTTACGGAATCGGTGGACGTACATTTTATAATTAAAATACGACAGGGCCAGTTACAATAAAATTATCTAGATATACATTTGCGGGCAAGTACCATGGGTGACGTTAATTCGAATTTTCAACAGTACAGTAATCAATAACACATCAGAACTTAATATCAATAGGGATGTCGAAATATTCAATCAATTCTCGTCCCCGCCCGCCATGTGCTTCAAAACTGCATACGTATCTCGTGATTTCAAGGTTCTGCAACCAGTACACAACAAGGAGTTACGAGTCCCATTTATTCCGGCGCCATTTTGGGCGAGGACGGGCAGGTCCAGGATATAGTCAAAATGTCTCTACCAACCATCGACTATGATGATGTTCATATGCTGTATTTATTAGAGTAACACTCATCTGCCCACATGAAATTAATTTACCACAATCTAAACATGTCATTTTAATCTTTCCAAAGTTCTTCTAAATATTTGGGACCGTTTCCCTTGCCTCTGAAGCTCTCAGTGCCACTTCTTTGATGAATGTACTAGCAGGTCAGGGGTTCTCCTCCAAATCTCTCTTTTATGCAGCACTATAATTAATTGGTGCCACCTCTCCATATGACGATGCATGGTATAGTTACCACAACTATATTTTTTTTCGGTTCCTCTGGAGAGTTCATCGTGGCAGATGAAGCGTGTAACATACCGGGCATTTACCTTTTTTTGCATGTACAGGAAAGGAAAAAAAAATCGAGCGTCCGAGTTCTAAGGTGTCCCAGGGCCATTTTAGTGGACCAGGCCCAAATCCAAAGAACAGGCCGCCATTTTGAGAGTCCTCTTGCAGCCGCCTGTCGCTGTAGCATCAAGAGCAGCCGAAACTCAGCTGAATGGCAACTGAAACGGTAAATGGGCGCCCCACTACATTTCAGCATTGTAGGATGACCACACCAGTACAGCAACTTGCTAGACATCACCTCGGTGCCATCCGGATCTCGGCGCCCCACTGCAGATGAAGTGCCTCTCAACTATGAAACCACCACGGTGACATCCGGATCTTGGCGCGTTGTGCTGCCTTCGGCCTATTCGCACATCGGTCCGCTACTGACGCCATCTCACAGGCTAATGGGGTGACCCACGCCGAGTTTCAGCATTGTAGGATGACCACACCAACTTGCTAGACATCACCTCGGTGCCATCCGAATCTTGGCATCTCAACGCCTAGTGGTATCTTCCATACAGAAAATATTGTTACGCTGCCTTTGGCCCCATTCGCACATCAGTCCGCAACTTAGACATCACCTCGATGCCATCCGGATCTTGGCATCTCAGCGCCTTGTGGTGTCAGTCAGAAAATATTGTTGCGCTGCCTTTGGCCCCATTCGCACATCAGTCCGCTACTGACACCATCTCACAGGCCAATAGGGCGCCCCACGCCGACTTTTACCATTGTACGATGGCCACACCAGTGGCACAACTTGCTAGACATCACCTCGGTGCCATCCGAATCTTGGCATCTCAACGCCTAGTGGTATCTTCCATACAGAAAATCTTGTTACGCTACCTTTGGCCCCATTCGCACATCGGTCCGCAACTTAGACATCACCTCGGTGCCATCCGGATCTTGGCATCTCAGCGCCTTGTGGTGTATTCTCTTCAGAAAATATTGTTGAGCTGCCTTTGGCCCCATTCGCACATCGGTCCGCAACTTACACATCACCTCGGTGCCATCCGGATCTTGGCATCTCAGCGCCTTGTGGTGTCTTCTACTCCGAAAATATAGTAGAAAATATTGTTGCGCTGCCTTTGGCCCCATTCACACATCAGTCCGCTACTGACACCATCTCACAGGCCAACAGGGCGCCCCACGCCGACTTTTACCATTGTACGATGGCCACACCAGTGCCACAGCTTGCTAGACACCACCTCGGTGCCATCCGGATCTTGGCATCTCAGCGCCTTGTGGTGTCTTCAAATCAGAAAATATTGTTGCGCTGCCTTTGGCCCCATTCGCACATCGGTCCGCTACTGACGCCATCTCACAGGCCAACGGGGCGCCCCACGCCGACTTTCAGCATTGTAGGATGGCCACACCAGTGCGGCAACTTACTAGACACCACCTCGGTGCCATCCGGATCTTGGCGCGTTGTGCTGCCTTCGGCCTATTCGCACATCGGTCCGCTACTGACGCAAACTCACAGGCCAACGGGGCGCCCCACGCCGACTTTCAGCATTGTAGGATGGCCACACCAGTGCGGCAACTTACTAGACACCACCTCGGTGCCATCAGGATCTTGGCGCGTTGTGCTGCCTTCGGCCTATTCGCACATCGGTCCGCTACTGACGCAAACTCACAGGCCAACGGGGCGCCCCACGCCGACTTTCAGCATTGTTGGATGGCCACACCAGTGCGGCAACTTACTAGACACCACCTCGGTGCCATCCGGATCTTGGCGCGTTGTGCTGCCTTCGGCCTATTCGCACATCGGTCCGCTACTGACGCAAACTCACAGGCCAACGGGGCGCCCCACGCCGACTTTCAGCATTGTTGGATAGCCACACCAGTGCGGCAACTTACTAGACACCACCTCGGTGCCATCCGGATCTTGGCGCGTTGTGCTGCCTTCGGCCTATTCGCACATCGGTCCGCTACTGACGCAAACTCACAGGCCAACGGGGCGCCCCACGCCGACTTTCAGCATTGTAGGATGGCCACACCAGTGCTGCAACTTGCTGGACACCACCTCGGTGCCATCCGGATCTTGGCGCGTTGTATTGCCTTAGGCCTATTCGCACATCGGTCCGCTACTGACGCCGCCTCACGTGCCAACGTATTTTCTCCGCATTTTATACCCTATGCCGCATAACAGGTCATGTGACTTGTTTATAAAACTTTTCATTGGTTCATTTTACTTTTGGTTTCCTAATGATGGAAGGCTTGATCATGTGACCTAAAAACAACACTTTTCATAGGATGAAAACTTTTTTTTTTTCCCAAACGATGAAAGCCCCACCTTGTTTCTGGATGTTTCAGACTGAAGCTGGCGTCAGCATGAAAGCACCACCATCTCGTAGCTCAGTCGTGGTCATTCCGCGAGCAATCATGGCAGCCGCTCCCCACCAGAAGCCTGCAGGAGTCGGAGCCCCCAAAACTTTTGATGAATTCTCAAGGCGGAGGGGACGCTTTCGAGAATGGGGTCCAAGACCTAGCAGACAAGCGTCCGATTTCCAAGGTGTCCCAGGGCCATTTCAGTGGACCAGGCCCAAAAAGGAAACAGCCTGCCGCCATTTTGAGAGTCCTGTGACAGCCGCCTATCGCTGCACCGCAAGAGTGGGCGCAACTCAGCTGAATTGCGGCTTTTGACACAGTGGACCAAAAACGGACGGAATGGCAACTGAAACGGTAAAGGGGCGCCCCACTACAACAGATGACACTCCACCTGGAGAGGCCCGTTCACGCCGCCTCCCCCGGGGCGTTCCACGCCGTTATTCGGAGCAGCATTGTAGGATACCAAAACCAGTGCGGCAACTTACTGGACATCACCTTGGTGCCATCGTTCTGCTGCCTTGGAACTATTCGCGCAACAGTTTGCTACTGATGACCCACCCCCCGCGACGCCCCATGCCGTTATTTGCTGGGTGGCAACTTACTAGACATCACTTTCGTGTCATCTAGATTTCGGCGCGTTCTGCTGCCTTGGAACTATTCGCACAACAGTTTGCTACTGATGACCCACCCCCCGCGACGCCCCACGCCGGAAATCTGGACGTTGTGCTGCGTTGGGACTATTCGCACAGCCGACCCGCTACTTCGTTGTTTTTCCCTAAAAATGTTTATATGTTATTACTATTTTTGTTTTCTTGTATATATTTATAAATTATTAAAGTTTTATAATCTTACTACTTTGTCGGAGTGCTATATATTTTTAATGTGACACATAATTGTAAAAACTTTGATGTACAAACAGTCATCCCTGGAATCTTCCGCTTCAGGCTCGGTCCCCTCCCCAATCGCAATACAGGATGGTTTTCAGATAATAGCAACGCTTCTGCTGTGACGGATCTCATCGAGTGTGGGCCTTGATCTACTATAACTCCTTTGAAGAGGGGTGATTCTTTACAGCTGTGGCCATAAACTACATCTGCAGGGCTAGCTGATACCCTAGGACCAGCCTGGACAATCGGACACAGAGGAAAAGGAGTGTCAGAGGGTGCGGTAGTGAATAGGGCGAAAGGGAGGTGTCGGGCGGGCACAGGGTGTGATTCTCAGGGAACAGCAGCGCAGATGGGGGAGGTTTATTACCCATGCATAAGACAGAGAGCGGGGGTGACCACTGCCTGGGGGAGATGCTTGCGAGGGTGGGGAGCCATGCTAAGGATCGACAGCGTGCACAGAGTGGGTCTGGTCAAGGCATCTAAAATGGCTGCCGTGCACGACAAAAGTGTGGCATTTGAAAAAAGACAAGATGGCGCAGACAATGTTTTTCAACACTTCCTGATTTCCTTCGAATCGAACGTTAACAGACGTTGGGGCATATTACCAAAGTTAAGCGATATTTATCCCTAACGATGCTTAGCAACTATTTTTTTACCGTCAGAAATTATCGCAGATAAACCTTGCTATTATCAAGGTTTATCGGAAATACGATAAAAAACGACCGCAATGCATTAATATCGCTGAAAACTCAGCGATATTCATGCATTACCGAGCTAATGCTCTTAGCCATGTTATCCACCTCCCATTGGATAACATGGCTAAGAACTGCTCAGGGCAGGTGGTAGCTTTTGGAGATATTCGCCCTTATCTCGAATATTTCCAAAAGTTGATAATAGGAGATAGCGATGTTAGCGACTGTTTCCAGTCGCTAACATCTTGGCATGCCCACTTTGCATGTCATTAGTGATAAATATCACTCACATGCAAAGTGGGGCCCAAGATGGTCGCTATCTTCTACTAGCCGTCGCTAACTGGTGTTAGCAACAGCTAGGTAATACACATATAATTTTATCTCCGCGAAGCGGAGCGCTGTTACAGATATATATCTTGTTTCTGAACGTTAATTTCTCAAAATGCACTGAAGCACATATATTGAGACCTAGCAAAGGCACATCGGGCTACCAGTCCCTACAATTTTGCCAAGTTTCGTGCAAATCCATTCAGCTGTTCGATTATTATTATTTTTATTTTTTTTTGCCCCGCGGGGCCCTTTTAAAACCTCCACATCAAACCTAGGGGGTGAGCGACAATGTACTATGCCCCCTTATGGTCATTTGCCCCTTCGCTTTGGCCTCCTCTTGTCTCTCGATCCTACCGAGAGACAAGATGGCGGCCGCTACGGACTGTTTGGAATGTTGACAGACGCCGGAGAACCAATCAGCTTCGCTTCACAAAGCTCCGTTGCGCGAAAAGTACGCGTAGCGGAGCGCTGCCCAGTCCGCTGTTACAGATATATATCTTTTTTTGAACATTAATTTCTCAAAATCCACTGAAGCACATATATTGAGACCTACAAAAGGCACATCGGGCTACCAGTCCCTACAATTTTGCCAAGTTTCGTGCAAATCCATTCAGCCGTTCGGGCTAAAAGTGAGGCCAACCGCCCTATGGAAATTAACATGGGAAAAACGCGTTTTGGGACCCCCCTTTTTTCTCGGCCCCCCCTTGACGAACCCCCCCAAAATTTTCAGGGGCTGCTCAGAAACAAAATGTGCCATTTTCCTGAAAATTTCAGCCAATTCCGTCCACAAACGCCAAAGTTATTAGACATAGAATTTTCAAAAAACCCATAGAGAAAAAATCCTAACTATATATACCTACTGGCGACCGCCAGTAGGTAATATATATATATATATATATATATATTCACCGAAAAAACCATAGGTTATAGACCATATATAGTTAGGAATTAGCATTTAGAAAACCTTATTTTACTCACACAAAACCATTGAAATTCCATATATAGTTAGTTGCACTAACTATATATCGCGCACCCGCAATCCACTGCTGATGATGTCACATATTACATCATTCATGACATGGTCAGTGACATCACTGATGACATCACTGATGACATCTCAAATGACATCACTGATGACATCATCTAGTGTCTGTGTGTTTTTGTAAAGTTTAAATACGTTTTACATATTGAAGAATGACTGGATGTATGGAAGACTGAGTGTGTGTGTGGCTGGCTAGGAGGTGTGTGACTCTGTGCATATCAATGTGTACTTGTATCAGTGATTGTATAAGAGAGTAAGTATGTGTTAGTATATGTGTGAAAAGTATGGTGTTCTGTGTTTAACTATAGATGAGGAAATCGAAGTGTGATTGATTCTTCACAGGACTGACTAGGTGTATGAGTGCATATGATAGTGTTCTAATAATAACTGACTGTATGTATGAGTAATTGTATGGGTGAATGAGTGAATGTGTGTGTAGACGTACGAATCAGTGAGTGCGTATGTAGTAACTGGTATTGGTGTGTCATGATGTCATCAGTGATGTCATTTGAGATGTCATCAGTGATGTCATTTCAGATGTCATTAGTGATGTCATCAGTGATGTCACTGAAGTATGGTGTTCTGTGTTTAACTGTATAGATGAAGAAATGGAAGTGTGATTGATTCTTTACAGGACTGACTTGGTGTGTGAGTAACTCCATGGATGAGTGGCAGTGTGTGACTGTCTGCATAGGTGTATGAGTGCATATGATAGTGTTGTAATAATAAGTGACTGTATGTATGAGTCATTGTATGGGTGAATGAGTGAATGTGTGTGTAGACGTAGGAATCAGTGAGTGCGTATGTAGTAACTGGTATTGGTGTGTCATGATGTCATCAGTGATGTCATTTGAGATGTCATCAGTGATGTCATCAGTGATGTCATTTGAGATGTCATCAGTGATGTCATCAGTGATGTCACTGACCATGTCATGAATGATGTAATATGTGACATCATCAGCAGTGGATTGCGGGTGCGCGATATATAGTTAGTGCAACTAACTATATATGGAATTTCAATGGTTTTGTGTGAGTAAAATAAGGTTTTCTAAATGCTAATTCCTAACTATATATGGTCTATAACCTATGGTTTTTTCAGTGAATTTTCAAGGTTTTGTAAATGCTAATTCCTAACTATATATGGTCTATAACCTATGGTTTTTTCAGTGAATTTCATTGGTTTTTTAACAGCTAATATCTGTAGCTGTAAAATGTATTCTTCTTTAAATCCAAAAATATATTTTATATGTTTATGAATAATTTTTTTTTTAAATATTTTTTTTTCTTCGTTCCCGCTTCGCGAATCGGGAAGCTTCCCGTTAGCTGACCTTGATGCCGCAGAATAGACCGCGAGCCGGTAAACGTTTCTTTACCGCAAGTGCCGCGTTAGAAAACAACATCGTGACGCCTCCCGTCCGCATGACGTTTCACGTTGTCGCGTGATACGTCATATGACGTGCTACGTTAGCGAACTGGTACGCGAAGCGAGTCGCAAAGCGCAGGTTTCTGGAAGCAAACCGGGAGGCCCTGCAAAGCACTTAACGTAAACACAGCAAGTCATGTGACTTGGTAATAACACTTTTCATTGGTTCATTTCACTTTTGGTTTCCTAATGATGTAAGACTAGGTCATATAATCTAAAATGAACACTTTTCATTGGTTGAGAACTCTTGTTTTTCCCAAATGATGAAAATCCCTCCTTCTTTCCTCACTCTGACTTTCATCATTGTGAGAGAAAGACCCTTTGTGATCACTGAGCAATGGCTTCTTTAGTAGCTTCAGCTGGTGCTTCCCCACCACCTCCACCACATCCAAGGAAGAGTGGACCACCTGCTCAAGTTATAATTCAGCAAGAAGAGGAAGAAGAGGAAGACGAGGAAGAGCAGGAAGAGAGGCAGTTTTTGCCTGAGGAACCCAGGACGTCTCACCGGAAAGAAAACTTCATTTGGCAATTTTTTTAAATTCCCAAAGGTCAGAAAAAAGTAAATGCAAGATACGTAACTTGCCTTATATGTCAAGATAGACTGTCCAGAGGAACCGAGAAAAAATACAGTTTCGGAAACTACACAATGCATCGCCATATGACTAGGTGGCATCCTAACAACTACAGTGCTGCACAGTTTCGGAACGACCTAGATAATCTCCCTATTATGGCCAGAAGATCTGTTGTACCGGAAGTAACGGGACCAGAGGGCAGGGAGATGGTGCCAAATATACAAATGAGATTTGGTGAAGTAAAACACATCTGCGTATTTTGCGATGGATTCATTTGCTACGGAGAAAGAAGCATCACTCTGATCAACAGAGCTATTGACTATCATATGCAAGTTTGTACGAAACGCCCAAAATAATAAATACTTTTTTTTTGTTTTGTTGCTCCTGTTGAGCCCTTTACAATGAATCGTTTTCATTGCCCCCTCCAAGAAAAACCCCCAAAAATATAAAACTGTTCAGAAAAATTCAAAAAAAGTAAAAAAATGTTCTGAAAAATAATAAAAAAAATATAAAACAACAAAAACAATAAAAAAAAAGTTCTTTTCAGAACTACCTCCCCGTTATTAAAAAATTGGTACAATATTTGGAACTGTGCCAACCTCTATTTCTCTTAGTTCGCTTCCCAGTTCGCTCGCCGGTACGCGAACCGGAAGCGAACCAAAAACAGTAAGTATAAGGGAAGGAAACAGACACTTATGTTAAAAGAAAGACAGCTATAGGGGAGTAAACTAGAGATACTATTACCCGTAATCCACTGCTGATGATGTCACATATTACATCATTCATGACATGCTCAGTGACATCATCAGCAGAGGATTGCGGGTTTTTTGGCAACGTGCCTTATCCACGGTTTAATAACGCTGCCTTTTGCTTTATATAAGTTTTCAAATTGTATGAAATATATACCAATAGGTCGTTATGAACCTTTAGGTAGTGCTTTTCTTCATGAGGTCTGGTCGCTTCCATACACATACAGATGTTTCAAAGATGATCAAGAAGTTTATCTGAATGGAGAGGAATGCACTGAGACGCCAGATCATTCACTAATGTGTAGGCACATACAGTTACACGGTTCATGCAACAAACACCGACCAAATATGGCTTGCGTGTTGCAAGGCACGCCAGTTCCTGCTATCATCCCCACGTTCAAGTTGTTGGAAAATGGTAGTTATTTGATGCTCAATAATGAAGATTGTTCTGAGTTAATTAAAAGTATTCCTTTTATCGTAACAGTAAGTGAACGGGTTATTTGCTGCAGAAATGTTCTATTTCCTCCCACACATGAACATAGGGAGTTTTCAATCTGGCCACAAATACCAACCTTGGGAGAGATTTCAACGGCATGGCAAGAATAAGAGCTCTTTTGTCTCAGAGAGAGGTGGCCTTGAGTTCGGCCCGTGAAACTTTCGTGCTTCACATAGCGAACACCCGTACAGAGGTGCAGACCCTTTTCAATTCAGATTTGCCTTTCAATTTCAGCAAGATGGTTCGGACTATCTTTAACGCATCCTCCACAAAGGCCCTGGCGCACTTTTTTAAAGTTGTTACCAGTGGTCTCGTGACTTCATTTGAGAAAATCTTTGGAGTCATCCCTGCTTTCTTTCATTCTATTTTCTCCACTCTGCTTCGTGGATTGGCATTTTTACTTGCATTACCAGCGGACGCTCTTGTGCTTTTTTACATTTTTAAATATGGATGTCCCTCCTATGCAACCTCCCACCCTGCAGCTGCTGACACTGTTCCGCAATCGCATGCTAGAATATTATGGCACAATGCCGTTGGCGATATTAAGCACGGCATATGGATTATCTTTTCGATTCTCCTACTTCACCTGTGTCCAGCCTGTATTTCACTGCCTGACCTGTGATTTCGATTGGGCCATTGATTTGTGTCTCTGCGGACCGGTTTCTCCTGACGTCGACTTTAATCAGCTGATGACTCCTATCATTACTCACGAGTTGGTTTGTCCTGGCGAAAGGATTATGGCTGTGGCATTGATGCATGGACTAATTGGTCCCTGGAATTTACTGGCGGCAGCACAGTCTTTCTTGGAACAGAGCTTTCTTGAAAACCCACCGAGCTGTCCTCTGATGGTGATAGAGGATCCGGTGCTGGGAAAGCACGTATGTTCTTTTCCGCTTTTAAATTGGATGGCTGAACTGTTTTCGGATGAAGACGGTGACTTCCTATTGGAGGCTGTTGCAGCTTATTTTGCATACACAGTTATGTCATAGACCTTTTTCATGTTTGATATGCTGAGTACTAGCATTTCATTGACAATTCATTGACTTATTTGTCAAGTTTTTATTATTTACCTTGCCTATTGGCTTAAGACTCGATAAAGTACTTGGCTGTTTTATTTTTCTTTAGCATTAAATTTTCCTAGTTTTTAATGCTTTACCTTGCGGACCGTCCACATATAAACTTGCAATCTGCTCTCATGAGATGGCACTTCTATTATCTTATTCAGTTCGTTTCCGGATCATGGGGAGGTGTCATCTAGGTCCTGGATATCTTTACACCGTGTTAAGTTAGCATGGGCTCATTACCGGTTTAAACGCCATTTTTCCTTTTTTGCAACTTCTGCACACGACACTTAGTTGTTGCTTTAGCTTTCCACCTAGTAGTTCATCGTGGTTTACATGAGAATAATATGTTATTGCTCTACTATCTGCTTTGCTTGTTAAACTATATCTGTACAGCGAGTGCTAAAGTTTCAAGAACAACACGATACAGAATTGTTATGAGGTCTGATCTCCACGACTTCATACTCATAACATAAGTGCAACTTCTGCCAATTCTGGGCATGAGGCGGGTTTTATATTGCTTTGCCGAACACACATACACAACAGTTGATGCGGTTCACATGAAGAGAGAGCTGGTGTATGCTGATGTGATTCCTTCAAATCTAAGACACTAAAGTATGGGCACGCCCTAAACCAACACAAAGAGACCTTCTTAGCAAATAATATAATATGTGTATTAGGGAGGGTGAGATATAAGCAGCCGCGGGCCGTGGAGGGAGTTACGGTGAGGCAGGGAGGCGGGGAGGGGGAGAAGCAGGGTGGAGCCCTCTCTACCCTGCCCCTCCCCCTCCCCGCCTCCCTGCCCCACCGTAACTCCCTCCACGGCCCGCGGCTGCTTATAAGTGTTGCTAACTCTTATTCATTTACAGCATGTTAACATACTGTCACCATTCGCTTTTTATGTACTAGTAACTATGCTGGTAATTTTGCTACTGATAATATGTGTACTTGTATTCTCCACCCTGCTTCTCCCCCTCCCCGCCTCCCTGCCTCACCGTAACTCCCTCCACGGCCCGCGGCTGCTTATAAGTGTTGCTAACTCTTATTCATTTACAGCATGTTAACATACTATCACCATTCGCTTTTTATGTACTAGTAACTATGCTGGTAATTTTGCTACTGATAATATGTGTACTTGTATTATCTAAGATACTACGCCTGAGAAGACGGCATTAGTAAATAAACATTTCAAATACACATGTGTTCTTCTTAACTCCATGTTCTGGTTTCTAAGAAATATATAACGACCGACTGTTCATGAGTTCCACGTATCCTGAGGTACTATAAGTTCATATTCTGGATTGTCTAAACATTGAGAGTTTGTTATATCCAATGTGACACTGTACCTAGCTTGCTAAGGAGTTTTTGATTACTAACGTGAGTTTTGGGACACCCTAATTCGCCGAGGTTCCAATCCTCTGTCCACAGTTCTGTGTGAGAACAGAAACCCTGCGACAGGGGCACCCCCGACCCTTGCTGGAGCTTCATCACACTTGCGATACAACTCCAGCAATGCGCCACCTTTACGGCACAGATACATCACGCATCTGTGCTGTTTTTGCCCCATGATGCGCCGCATTGTAAATGCAGCACACCATAGGTGACGGAACAGCGGCACAGAATGACTAACACATCCCTGGTGATGCGCCAGTCATCATAAATGTATCCCTATGCTTCTTATCTTGTTAGAGATGAACCGCCATATGTATCATCAAAGTTTTTTGCATTTCCTAAATAGCGAACTTTAAGGAATAAATAGCGATTCTTTACCATTCCTAGTTTGCGATTAGCTATTTGCTAATTACAAATTACCCATTCATTTCCTTCATTTCCATAGGGCGGTTGGACTCACTTTTAGCTCGAACGGCTGAATGGATTTCCACGAAACTTGGCAAAATTGTAGGGACTGGTAGCCCGATGTGCCTTTGCTATGTCTCAAGATATATGCTCCAGTGGTTTTTACGAAAATTAACTTTGAAAAATATATATTGGGCTACATTGGCCTATATATATGTTGGAGCCCAAATGTAGCCCAATGTAGCCCAATGAAGCCCAATGTAGCCCAATGTAGCCCAAAGATGGCCGCCAGACACACAAAAAAACAAATGTAGCCCAAATATTAGCCAGATGTAGCCCAACTATAGCCCAGTGACAGAATGACCAATCAGCTTCGCAAACCTCCGTTACGCGAAGCGGAGCGCTGTTACAGATATATATCTTTTTTTGAACGTTAATTTCTCAAAATCCACTGGAGCACATATATTGAGACCTAGCAAAGGCACATCGGGCTACCAGTCCCTAATATTTTGCCAAGTTTCGTGCAAATCCATTCAGCCGTTCGATTATTATTATTATTATTTTTTTTGCCCCGCGGGGCCCTTTTAAAACCTCCACATCAAACCTAGGGGGTCAGCGAGGATCTACTATGCCCCCTTATGGTTATTTCCCCCTTTGTTTTGGCCTCCTCTTGTCTCTCGATCCTACCGAGAGACAAGATGGCGGCCGCTACGGACTTTTTGGAATGTTGACAGACGCCAGAGAACCAATCAGCTTCGCTTCACAAAGCTCCGTTGCGCGAAAAGTACGCGTCCTGGGACGCTGCCCGGTCCGCTGTTACAGATATATATCTTTTTTTAAACGTTAATTTCTCAAAATCCACTGGAGCACATATATTGAGACCTACAAAAGGCACATCGGGCTACCAGTCCCTACAATTTTGCCAAGTTTCGTGCAAATCCATTCAGCCGTTCGGGCTAAAAGTGAGGCCAACCGCCCTATGGAAAACTCAATGTTAAAAACACGTTTTGGGACCCCCCTTTTTTCTCGGCCTCCCCTTGACGAACCCCCCCCAAATTTTCAAGGGCTGCTCAGAAACAAAATGTGCCATTTTCCTGAAAATTTTAGCCAATTCCGTCCACAAACGCCAAAGTTATTAGACATAGAATTTTCAAAAATCCCATAGAGAAAAAATCCTAACTATATATACCTACTGGCGACCGCCAGTAGGTAATATATATATTTATAAATATATATATATATATATATATATATATATATATATATATATATATATATATATATATATATATATATATATATATATATATATATATATATAGGTAGTTATAGTTAGGACCTAGTTTCCATAGGAAATCCACAACATTCTATTTGGAATAACTGAAGCGCCAGAGGACGAATCTTTGTGAATTTCTCCAAGAAAATGGCCTGCTTGGTTCCGCTCCTTCCCTGAAAGTTTGGGGGTGATTCGTCAAGTGGGGGCCGAGAAAAAAGGGGGTCCCAAAACGTGTTTTCCCCATCCAATTTTCCATAGGGACCTTTAGCCAGGGCTACAGCCCGAACGGCTGAACGGAATTACACGAAATTTGGCAGAGAGGTAGAATTCTGTTTGCAGATTGTGCTTTTTGTTAAATGGTCTAAATCCGTTCAGTAGTTTCTGAGAAAATTGCAAGTAAAATCATAGCGATATCTAGAGACGGAGTTCAGCACGCGTACCGAAATCTGTTCAATTACGAGCGCGAGCTGCATGCTCATTGGCTGTGAACTGTCTGTCAACACTCAAAACCAGGAAGTGTTAGCGGCCATCTTGTGCCTCGTTAGAACAGAGTCACAAGAAAACAGTAAAGCAAAGTTGAGAAATTAGGGAAGGGGGTAGGCTACAAACATTCTGACCCTCTAGGCTTGCTCAGGGGGTTGTACATGGATGTTTAGGCTCTATTCTTTATTTTAACTTTTTTTAAAGGAAAATTGCGGCGAACGCGGATGGAAATACATACAATTACGAGCAAGAGCTGCATGCTGATTGGTTGTCAATACTCCAAAACAGGAAATGTTGGCAGCCATCTTGTTTGTCGTGAGAGCGGGTTCATAAGAAAACAGTAAAACAAAGTTGAGAAATAAGGAAAGGGGGCAGGGGAGAAACATTCTGACCCTATAGTCTTGGTCAGGGGGATGGTACATGGATCTTTAGGCTCAATTTTTATTTTAAATAAAAAAAAAAATGGCGGGATACTCGTGCAGGACTTGTACGTGGTGGAAAAGGTGAAAAAAAAACAAGAAGTTTGTTTTGTTTATTAGGTTCCGAGGGGGGGCAAATTACGGGGGCAATTTTTAGAGCTATATTTCTATGACTGTATGTAAAACTTTCCGGTTTTTTTTCCTGCATCAGTTGTACTTTCTACGCATGCGCAGCCTTGTTTGCAAGTGCACTTTTTTTTCTTTTTCTTCACGTTCGCCAAGCAAACCTCTCCTGATTTTAGGTATTAAATTTGCCGCTTTCTTTTCCCGGATCATGTGTGTCATCCGGTGCTATACTTTTGTAATATATTAATAAACATATTGTATGTATATTTATTTGAAATGTAGTGTCGAGGTGCCAAACGTTGATTACATACTCTGTCCAACCGCGATTTTAGTAGTTTTTCTCCGTTATTTTTATTATACCTGTTACTTTCATTTTACCCTGTGCAACAGTGATCGATGAGATTTCGTGCAACAGATACCACGGTGTTTGTCCTTGGTCTCCTATCTTATCAAACTTGGTCACACGTATAGCTAGAAACTAATTTGAAGGACGTAAGGCACAGGCATTACAACACGTGTTGGTCAACAAAAAAGCATTATTAAGATTATGCATTTATCATGTGTGGTAAATGCATACTAGTTGTAAAAGCATGTGTGGAAAAGAGTTATGCGTGCTAATGGTTTTGTGGTGACGATCATGCGTGCTTATGAACCAGGTCTGGGCGTGGTGGAGTCTAGGGTACCAGGCGGAGAGGCAAGCAGCTGCAATCATACAATATAGAAGTAATATAGGATTTTTAAAACTTAAAAAAAAATATTCCATAATTATCCTACATTAAGTCTTCTGTTAGTATGTTCATTAAATACATGAATATATGTTTTTAAATAATTAAAAACATTTGCGTCTTTTTTGTACGGAGTGCTGTACATGACGTCACACGGACGCTTTGATGCGACGTGTAACGTCAAAGGGTATTCGTAGCGTATGCTGAGAATGATTAGCAGTACAAACTATGGTGTGATCACTCTCTCACTGTCAAATCAGAGCACAGGGCACGCTATGAGAATGGTTAGAAGTGCTGACTCATTGGAGATCCAATTCAGGTGTGTGGCTTATCCACAGTATCATAACGTTATTTTTTTACCTGGTTAAGTTTGAGGTTTGCATGAAATACTATGCTATAGGCAGATATGGATGTTTAGGGAGCGCTTATCTGCATGAAGCTTGGTTATTACCATTTACATATAGGTGTCTGAGGGAGGGAAAAGAAGTCTATGTGAATGGCGAGGATTGCACAATAGTACCATATCACTACTTAATTTGTAGACACATACAATTGCATGGCTCTTGTATACAAGATGCGCCTAATTTGGACTGAGTGTTGAAAGGTAGTCCGACACCTGCTATCATAACAACGTTCACTTTACTGGAAACGGGAGTTATTTACTTTGAAATAATGGAGATTGTTGTGCAATGTTAGCAGGCATCGCTTACATGATTACGGTAACTGAGCATGTGGTTTGATAAAAAAAAAGTTGTGTTAACTCCTCTGCATGGGAAGCTGGATGTTTCCATCTGGCTGTTGATTTCGACCTTGAAAGCAGAGTCAACCAAATTAGTCATATAAGAGCGCTATTGTCTCAAAAAGAGGTCGCTCTTATATCTGGTAGAGAAACATTTGTTCTTCATGTAGCAAACACCCGCACAGAAGTGCATGATTTATTAAATACAGACGTGCTCTTGAATTTTGGGGAGTTAATTTAGAGTATCTTTAATGTGTCCTTGACTACGGGGTTACCTTACTTTTTTAAAGTTAGAAGCAGTGGCCTTGTGACTTCTGTAGAAAGTATATTTGGTGTTTTTTCAAGATTTTTTCACTCGATTCTTTTCAGCATCTTTGGTGGTTTGCGCTTAATACTCGCATATGTTCCCGGTGTGCTTTTATTAATTTGTTTATATAAATATGGATGCACATCCTGTAGCAGACGATAATATGTCCCGGCTGTTGCTGCTTCGCATCTGAATGATTAGTTACTATGGAGCGCTGCCTCTTGCAACGTTGAGTGCAGCTTATGGATTATCATTTTGATTCTCCTTTTTCAGATGCGTTCAACCTGTCTTCCATTGCCTGAGCTGTGATTTCGACTGGGCCCTGGATTTGTGTCTCTGCACTACGGTGTCTCCCAACGCGGATTATGACCAGATGATGAGCCCCTTACTGGTTCATGACATGCTCTGTTCTGGAGCCAGGATTATGGCCTTAGCAGCGACACATGGAATAATGGGACGTTGGAATGTTTTTGCAGTGGCGCTTGAGTTCTTGGCACGCAGTTACATGAAGATGACCCGAGTTTTCCTCCGATGGTGATAGAGGCTCCAGATGTTGAGGAACATGTATGTTCATTCCCACTATTGAATTGGATGGCTGAAATGTTTTCAGATGAGAACAATGACTTCCTGTTAGAGGCTGTTGCTACATACTGTGCTTACACGCTGTTGGATTAAGACTCTTTGATTTTTCTACGTATTCTTTATTATTTATTTACTGCTTTCTATCATAGAGAGAATAACTTTTTTGGGAAAATGTGAACTTGACTCTGCTTTTTAGGCTTGGACTCTGCGTTTCTAATTCGCCCACGTTTATATCACATGCTTTGATCAAGAAAGGGTGCCGTGGGTCTGAGCGTTGCACTCACACCCTGTTAAGTTAGCATGGGTTTATTAGAAGCTTATACGCTATTTTTGCTTTCCTGCTCCGCTTTGCACACGACACGTACGTTTGATATTGTTTAGAGAAGGCTGAGTATTTTGCTTTATATGAGAATAATTTGGTATGCTAGATTTGTAAACTGCCTCGCTAGTTTTGTGTGCATAGTGAGAGCATGGAACATCAAGGTTATCTTGAATACTGTGTCTGTTATTCAGAATGATCCTCGCACGTCGAGCCATAATACATATGGAGCTGTGGCCACCTCTGATACTTGCGCGTTTCATAATCCATTGTGGAGGCAAAGTTACACACAGTTGGAGAACATTCGTATCTTGACAGTTTGTGGAGCACTGAATGTGATCCACTACTGCTGAGTACCAGAGGTATGGGTCTGCCCATGTAATCCTATGAGACTTTCTGTAGTTATAAACTAATCTGTTAGGTAGGGAGGGTGAAATGTAGGTATATTTTAAATTTGTTTACCTTTAGCAATATAGGATGCTTTTTCCGTTTGTATTTCATAGAATAGTAACAATGCTGACAACCTTGTTTCTGATAATATGCTTGGTTGTATTTTCTAAGGTACTGTGCATGAGATTATGGTGTTAGAAATAAACATTTCAAAGTTGCACGTGTCTTTATTTACATCTTGTTTTGGACTGGTGTAAGACTAAATTGAAAGAGTGTTTTTGTTATCCACTTTACTTCATGTATTCTAAGTCCCATGTTCTGGGTTGACTAGTCATTGGTGTTTTTGCTCTAGGGCGAAGAACCAATGAGTCACTGATTGCTAGTTTGGTAGGGGGTTTGTGTAGTAAGGTGGGGTTTAGAGCACCATAATTCACTGAGGTCCTAAGTATTTATGCACAGTTCTGTGTATGAGCAGAATTCCTGAAACAGTAGTTACAACAAAAAGGCTCGATAAAGGGCTTGCACTTTGAATATGAATATAAAATAGAAGAATAGTTGATAATCACAGCTAAGGAATGCAGCAATTAGATGTGTGTATGTGTGGATGATGTGTAGTTTGAGTGGAAGATGAAAAACGTGAAAAATAAGAAAGGCTGAAGAGACGCAAACATTGCATTGTCAGTGAAGTGGATCTTTGGATTTACAGGTCATTACACAGATAGGGTGTTGGATTCCGCAGTGGGAGCAAGAGAAACTAGTACAACAACTAAGGAAGAAAGCTAGTCCATAAAGTACACACAGTTGGGCAGATTTACAAGGTCGTGGGAAAAACGATGCAAAGGTGGCGCAAGGGGCTTGTAAACCTGTCGCAGTGTGTGGTAGAAAAGACGCAAGAAAGGACAGAAGTGTGCAAATTACCCGCTGCTATTCACGGGTGGTAGTTACCAAGAAGGCTGAATAAAGGGCCTGCACTTTGAATTTGAATTAAAGAAGAATAATTGATAAGCTTAGGCAACTAAGCTGAAAAATTAGAGAGGTTGCAGAGATGCAAACTTTCCATTTCTTTGTAAAGGAAGTGGGTGTTTAGTTTTCCAGTGCATATATATATTCACAAAAAAACCATAGGTTTCAGGCACGTTATAGTTAAGAATTAGCATTTAAAAAACATTAGAAATGCACTGAAAAAACCATAGGTTTCAGCCATGTTATAGTTAGGAATTAACATTTAAAAAACCTTAGAAATTCACAGAAAAAAACATAGGTTTCACCCATGTTATATTTAGCTGGACATTTCTCTCATACAAAACCATTGAAATTCCCCCGTTATAGTTAGTTCAGCTAACTATAACTCGCGCGCCCGCAATACACTGCTGATGACGTCACATATTACATCACTCATCACATGGCCAGTGACTGCACTGATGGCATCACTGATGACATCTCACTGATGAAATCATCCATGTGAAAGAGTGTCAGACCTCCTCTCATCCTAATATAACCTATAATACACACATTCACAAATAGATACTAAAATTTGCAAAAACATTGAGATACCAATACAAGTTACAACAACCTGTTCAGTAATTCCAACATCTACATACACATCCACTCATCCACTAACAGTTCTATATAGTCACTTAAACATGTACTCACTCATCATATGTACTCATACACCTATACATCCTGTTACACACCGATACTCATCCATACAGTTACTCACACACATACTCACATATGCAAATAAACTATCAAACATCCATTTGTTTGCATATACAGCTATACACACACCAGAACACTTACTTTTACAGAAACTTACACATACTTACTCTCTTAAACAATCAGTTATAGAAACACATACTTATTTATACAGGAACTTTTTCAATCTGTCACTGTCATATATCCTTACTTATATACATCAATACTCACATACACTAGTTTAAAACATATGTACTTACTCATAAAGACACTATTGAGGCAGTCAATCACTCACGAGCACACCCATACACACATTCATCCACCTGTACAGTCCGGCACACATGCTGTCTTCAAAACACATACAAACAGTGAGTCAGTCATTCATGCATCTATGCCCTAAGTAATACCCGCTACCAAACCATACAGATACTCATTCTGATACTCAAAAAAACAACTAATAACCCATATACACACTCGTGTAGCTACTCACCAACCCATGCAGCCACTTATACACAAAGTGAGACACTGATACAGATATTTACATATTTAAACATTACTCGCTAATACATGTATTCACTAAGATACACTTAATAAGTCAGTTATACAATGAAATTTACTACAAAAAATATCCATTTAGACACTTATTTACCTATTTATTCTTCCATCGACCTTTAGATATACATATATAAAAATATTTATTTTTCAGAAAGACACACATTCAGTGGATGATGTCATCAGTGAAGTCATCAGTGATGTCACTGACCATGTGATGAGTGATGTAATATGTGACGTCATCAGCAGTGCATTGCGGGCGCGCGAGTTATAGTTAGCTGAACTAACTATAACGGGGGAATTTCAATGGTTTTGTATGAGAGAAATGTCCAGCTAACTATAACATGGGTGAAACCTATGGTTTTTTCTGTGAATTTCTAAGGTTTTTTAAATGCTAATAACTAAATATAACGTGGCTGAAACCTATGTTTTTTTCAGTGAATATATATATATATATATATATATATCATGAACTCCGCTAGCTGGAAGACTTCTTTTCCAAAATCACAGACACGGACCCAGTTCAGTGCTCAGAGGTGTTTATTCACCCGTCGCCATTATGCGATTCGGCTCCATAGAGCCTTGATCACATGACATGGATGCTCGGGTTAGTGCAATATTTAAATTGAAATGTGCATACAATTGGGATACGTAGATCAAGGGGGGACACTGTTCCAAGAGTAGGGTGTGAAGTTTCACTCACTCGTCAAGTAGGGAGAGATGGAGTGAGAGAAAGAGATAAGAAAACAGAAAATGAGAGAGAGAGAGAGAGAGAGAGAGAGAGAGAGAGAGAGAGAGCGAGAGAGAGAGAGAGAGAGGCACCCAGTCTCAAGGAAGTAGTCCCGAAGGGGAGGGTAAGGTCTTGCCTCTTTTGGTAGCCCTCACACTTCCCGAAGGGAGTCATGTTTCATCTCTGGGCTTCTGCTCCTCGTCGGGTCGGTGCTGCAATGCCTGACAGGTCACCTAATGAAAGGGTCACTTTCACGGAGATCTTTTGAGAGAAGAGCTGACAGGTGAATGCGGGAATGCGGGCTAGAGCCTGGGGTGGAGGGAGTGAAGTACATGCTGTGAAGATAAGAAATATATTAAAATACCTAAGGGTATCCACTGGGAGACTTTTAGTAGCGTGGTACCCTTGGTAGGATTAAAAAAACACATTGGTTGGTGGGTTACTATGGGGCTCAATGTGCCCAAGTAACTGCTAAAAGGTCGACATGTTTCATGCCTCGTATGTCCCCTATGGGATCGGTGGTGTTTCTTCAGGACCTACAGTAAGGAGAATGGTGTACGTGAAAGATGGGGTTACAAAGAAGAAAGTAACCGGCTGGGAGTAAATGTACTAAATGTATAACCATCTGGCCTCTATCTGTACTCTGATGGTTGAACCGCGATGCATAGATTATCACACATAAAATAAGTACTTGGAGAAGGGATGACAAAAAAGGAAAGAAAGAGAAAGAGGGGAGATAGAAACTATCAGACGAGAGTGTTGGCAAAGGTGAACATGCTAGCTGATAGGAAACAGTGAAGTGTGTACATCACAAAGGTAGAGCAACAATACACCACACAGGTCAAACAGTTTGACTGAGAATGGCCATGTTAAGTTACCTAAGAGCCCTGAGGTAATATTGAGTCCTGCATGAAGCCCTAAGACACCCGGTGAAACGTGGGAGGGGCCGTGACCAGCAACGTCATGTGCTGCTGACCCCGCACAGTTTCTCTCAGGGTCAGTGCTGCCGCTGGGACATAACTACAACCATGAGGCTATGTTTCAAAGATGCCACAGCGGTCTCAGAGGTGGGGTAGAAAACACCCCGCGGTGTATAGGAGGACACCACTGGGTGCGTGCAATCCCAGACACCTTGACACCAGCAAGCGCCACACTAGAAGCGATACTCAAATAATGCAAGAGGCTCTACATACACACAATGGTGACACAGATGTGCTTTCACTACCCATGGGGAAACAGTGTCTCTTGATAATGCGTGCTACAAATCGGAGGTAATGGCATTTTACACTGATTCATTTAAAAAAGGATCCAGCAGTGCCCCTACATGATCATTCCACAATTAATTATGTTCAGCGATGAGCACCTGCTCCTCCCACCAGCCCATGTGAAAACACATGTAAC
Source organism: Lissotriton helveticus (assembly GCF_964261635.1). Classification (NCBI taxonomy): domain Eukaryota; kingdom Metazoa; phylum Chordata; class Amphibia; order Caudata; family Salamandridae; genus Lissotriton; species Lissotriton helveticus. The sequence goes on from NC_136072.1 coordinate 658,982,082, forward strand.
TGGGAACAAAGCAGGTGCCCATCGCCATACCACTCTTCTGATGAAAAAACGATTGACATAAAAAAATATTCTCCAGACACCATATGAGCATATATAGCAACATGCGGCTATGTTCAGCATTTTTAGCGGTCTACTCTTCAAGAATATTTAACTGAATTGACCCCATCCTGCTGATTAATACTTGTGTATAATGAGCAGACATCTAAGGTCATAATAGATAATCTGAATGCCAAGGAATGTCATAGACATGGTTTAAAAAGTCTCCTGTGTCCAGAACAAAGGATGGAAGATTTTTCATGAACCCTTGGAGAAAAAAGTCAATATACCGAGAGGTATTTTCAAATGTGCTGTTAATAGCATAAAATATAGGTCTGCCCAGAGGATGCAACCTATTCTTATGAACCTTGGGTAATAAATACATATAAGGTATCGTAGGAAGATCATTTTTCTGAAATTGTCATTCCTCAGAGCTCAACAAGCCTTGATGTCTCCAGGATGATAATTGTCTGTGAAATTGTAGATCAATACCTGTTGCTACCTCAAAACTGCGTTTCATGTAATGCTCAGTATAATTGAGTTGGTTATATGCCTCCTGAAAGTAATCCTTTAGGAGCCACAAGACAATGTTACCCCCTTTATCTGCATTGCATATAACAAAATTGTTTAGCTTTTTCAGGTTTTCAATCAAATTTTGATATTGTACCTGCTGCATGTTGCATTTTCTTCTAACACTTTGGATTTAGTGGGGTTAATTTCTTGATGTCTTCCACCACTTTATCATTAAAGATATACATTGCATCGCGTGGCATCGTAGGAATAAAGGTAGATGTGGGTCTGAATGAAGTTTTGACAGTAGTATAAATATTTAAAGATAGATCTCTGGAACGTTGTTGAGTAGTTGTTTCAGCAACATTATCCGCTTCTTGTAAAGCCACAAGGTCATACAATAGATCAAAGTCACAAATTTGAAGGTTGTGTGTACCATCATCTGATTCTTGTTCAATAATTTATAAATTCCCCAGTCTCATTGCCAATTTCAATTTTTGGATATATTTAAATATATTGATTCTAGTTTGCGCATAATTGAAATTGCTTTCAGAGCAGTATGTAAAACCCAAAGATAATAGATATAAATTAGCTTGATTTAATTCAACCTATGACAAATGGATGACTATGTTATCCATGCTGGTGTTAGCAGTATTTACATTTTGAACCATTTCTTTTTCTGTGCCTGTTTTCTCACATCTTTTAATGACACATTGTATGCATTCTCTCCTCCTTTGGTTTGTTCTGGATCTTTCTTCTCTTGGCCGCAATATTTGGCCAGGGTCCCTACTTAAAAATCCAATTCCTCAAACAGGGACAATTTTTTCTGATCACTTTGGTGTTACCTCAGATGTCTGCCGCTTTCAGAGTCAGTTTCACTTTCCACAGCGGCGCTTGACTGCTGATGCAGCCCCACCTAAATTAGCATCGTGTGTGCCCTGATTTTTATCAACCAACCTCTGCCTCTTCATTGCATCAAATCATTTTGCAAAAATGAAAACCTGCCCTCTTTCATACACAATCTTTTATCGTTGAAATGTATGCGCTTTACGAGCTTTTGTTATGTCCTCCTATTTTTTCCGGCATTGCTGCATGTCTCCACGATATTTAATTATAACATCCTGATGCCGCTCAAGTGCACCAATCTCATCATTAAGTAGTTGGATGTCCTCACGATCGATCTCTGCATATTTCACTAATATAATGTGGACCAACGGAGTTGATCCATCCATATTGCTTTCAGCCCATTCTTTAAGCATTGCTGGGTTGGGATAATCAAAGCTCGGCGCCATCAGGATACGTAACCCTATAGAAATGCATCCCACTTCAAGGTAGTTGCGTGACAACCTCCATTCCCTTTAAATCCCTTGTTGAAAGGAGCCTGACCCGGCCTTCTTTAAAGATGAAAGAAGACAGGATTATTCCTAAAAAAAAATCACACGTGAGATGGGTAAAGGGAGCGAATTGGAATTTTGGTTTCCAGATTGCAGATTTATGAGAGATTTAAAGTACACAAAAGGAGATGTAAAAGCATGGCAGTGACACTAGTTATGGGGCAACAAATTGCTTTTGTGCATTGGAACTGTATGAAAAATTATCAAAATTGCAACATTTAATAATGGATTGAGATTCTAACAAGTATGCTGCCATGCAAAGTTAATTTATTAATGGCTTGTATTGTGCATTCCAGATAAAGAAACACGCCCGGAAAACTACCAAATAAAAAAGTGGTTTGACATACGTCTATGAAGATACATGGTCAGTTTAAAATGAAGAGAAGACTCACCTGTGATCAAAGCTCCTGAGAGGACTGTAACATGAACAGTTGGAAGTGCACTGTGAGAAAGTGCAATTTTTCTTGCATTGGTATGCCCCCACTTTTTGCTGAACTGCTGAGGTGCTTTGACTGAGTGTTCCCTGAGCTCATTCCAAACAGGTGCCCAGGGCCTGTGTTCCTACCCTAAAACTAAGTTGAAGCTAAACCTCAATTGGCATCTTTGGCCATCCTTCAGACCCTAGTTACCCAGGGCATGGTGACCAGAGAAGACCCCTAAGGGGTGCAGCACTTATTGTGCCACCCTTAGGGGCCCTGTACCCTGACACCTACACACTGCCTTTGCAGGCTGAGTGCCTAAGTACAGAACTAAACAAGGAGTCGACATGGCACACATCCTTGTGTGCCATGCCCACAAGACCCACTGCCCTGGCATACCTCAGTCACCCTTCTAGCTGGGTGCCCTACACCAGTGGTGTAGGCACTGGTGCATGAGCCCTGTGCCCCTACAGTACCCAGGGCAATTCCTGGACACTGTAAGTGCAGTGATGCCATTAAGAGTATATGGTACTGAGAGGTTGTCATCACGAGCTCCACATCACCATAATGGCTACACTGAAGACTGACAATTTTGATATCAAACTTCTCGGCACCTTAAACCTGCATTGATGCCAGTGTGGGATTTAATGTAAAATGCACCAGAGGGCATCTTAGAGATGCCCCCTGACAACCTAACCTACAATCCACGTCTGGTCTGAGAGGCTGCCTAGGCTGCCACACAGCAGACATGTTGCTGGACCCCTGTGTAGAGAGCTCCCTGCTCTCCTGGACCTGCAACAATGCACATCCTGGGCGAGGTGCTAGGTCTCCTCCCCCAGGATGGGCAGGGGGAGCTTCAAAGGCCTACCACCTTTGTGAGCTTCTCCAGACCAGCTGTACTCAGCAACTGGCCCCCACCAGTTCTGACCCCCACTCTTGCGGGAAGACTGGCGGGAAACCCTACATCAGGAAGGGGGGTGTGTCAGCCTGTGCCAAACCCATCCCTCAGGTGGCAGAGCAAGGTGAAGCACGGCCCGGGGCTCCGGCCATCTTGAAGATGGGGAGTCCTGCCCAATCTCAGCTAGGCCCCTGCCCCCCTCCCACAGGAGAGGAGCAGACTAGGAGGTGTACCCACCCCAGGACAGGGACCAATCTGCCCTTGCCCTACCTGTAACGCCCCTAAATACAGTATTTAGGGGCACCCTGAACCTTCCTTCCTCAGATCCCGACATGAAAACAAGAAAGAAGAAGAAGACCCGCAATGCAGCTGCTAACAACAGGACGACACCAACTGACTTAGCCCCAACCCTACCCGCTTGTCTACCCTGGAACCAGCCCCTGCTAAATCCCGGCCACTCCTGCAGACAGCAACCTTGGAAAACCCAGAGGACCTGCTTACCTTGACCCTCTCAAAGACTGGAACTCCCCTGAGCAGAGTCTCTGCTCCAACAACAATACCCCTGGTGCCAGCCAGGAACCGCAAATCCATCCCACTCTGCACCCGCCGAGCCCTTCCTCAAGTTATCCAAGACCACGAGGACATCCCCCGGCGACTGGGACCCAAAGTCCAGTGCCCAAAGACCCTCCTCGATGACCCAGATGACGCCTGCAGCCTCAGAACCAGGGACCCCCCCAACCGCGACCAGCAGAGGGTAAGATTTCCCAACACCCAAAGACAGCCCTGCACCCGGCGCCCCATGGCCCCCTGTGCCCTCCTTTGGGGTACTTACCTCTTCTCCAAGAACCCAACTTGCCTCTCAAATTGGTGGTCGCACCTAAAAAATCTCCGTCCCCGAGCCTGCAGCATTTGTTCACTGCGTAACTTTCCCATCGGATGATATTGAGCGCCTGTTGGCTCAAAAGCACCCTGCACCCAGCCGCCCGAGTGTCGTTGGAAGGGCAACTACTACCCTACTCTACTTCCCCACTTGCCCTGAGTAAGTGACCAGGAGCTCAACTCTCACAGCTGCGGGGCCTGCCTGCTTGCAGCCACCAACCAAAGGCCCCCTACCTTCCGTTGGATTGCATTGGGCCTACTCTCTCTGCACCCGGATGCCCCTGTGCCACTCAGGGTGAACCACTGTACCTTTCTGACCCTGGGAGACCTCTGAGTCCATGCCCAGAACCTCAACCTCATCAGTCAAGTACTCACCTGAAAGCCGATAACTCACTTCCCTTCCATAGGCTAACATTAACTGGTTTTCTCCTGAATTTCTTCTAAGTGTGGAGTTTTAAAACTTTAAAATATTCATCTAAAATTAGCCGAATAACTATTTCTGAAATACTCACCTGGGATCAGGAGAGAAGCCAGTGCTGTACTTTCTAGTTCAGTACTTAACCACAAAAGTAATCTTAACCATACTTACCAACAACAACTCTCAACCTGAGCAACTATACAAAGTCCAATCAAAATAGCTTTCCAAAGATTATGTTGTTTTCTGTATCTTTATTTTCTCCAAAATAGATCCAGTCACTGGGTACACTGGGTACAAATCATCAAATTATCTTCATGTACAAAATAGCCAACTGATCTTTGCCAACACGTGTTTCGTCTGGCTTTACAGCCAATTGACTTCGTCAGGGCAATCTCAATATCTTTTAGATAAGATCTCTTAAAAGATGATATTCTCAATATCAAGTTCCTCAACTCGAGGTGTAAAGTCCTCTGGGTTTCCCGTTTTTATATTTCCGGCTAATTATAGTTCCCAAAAGGATTTCCGTCCGTTGATGTACTGCTTGTTTTCATATCGGTCCATTCGTATCTCGGTGGAAGAAAAGTAATCCTGAAAGTAACCAACTGCATTTATGTAGAAAACCCATTGGGCTCAATGTTAAATTGTGTTTAGAATTGTGTTGCCAATTGCAACCCCAGTAACTATTGTATTTACCAAGCATATTACCATTCTGCAAAGTAATTACCTAAAGTCACTCATATTGAGAAAAGTATACTTTGATATCTGTTGGTTGTAAAATAAAACAAATATCTTTTGATATACAAACCATTGGCCTGGAGATCAGTTCTTGAGTGTGTGAAACCTTTTGCTGACTGAGTGTGTAGAACTAATGCTTTACACTGTTCTCTGGTACTGCCTTACTGCTCGAGCAAGCTACCTGACTTTAATCTCTGTTATACCTCTGGGGATTGGGGACTCTATACACACTGTACCTGACTTTGGTCCTTAATATATAGAGCCACTTTCTTACATGCACTGCTGCATATCTCCCGAGAAAAATAAAGCGCCTGAAACCCTTTAGAATTAGATGTCAGTGTCTTCTTGTGAAGAGAAGTATGTTTGGTGTAAATGGATGAGATGCTTCACGGTCAACACGTTGAAGCTGTCCCCCCCTAAGATCTGGGGCTCCTTCACATGGAGAAAAAGTTTTGATAAATAAATAAATAAATATAAATATATATTACCTACTGGCGGTCGCCAGTAGGTATATATAGTTAGGATTTTTTCTCTATGGGTTTTTTGAAAATTCTATGTCTAATAACTTTGGCGTTTGTGGACGGAATTGGCTGAAATTTTCAGGAAAATGGCACATTTTGTTTCTGAGCAGCCCTTGAAAATTTGGGGGGGTTCGTCCAGTGGGGGCCGAGAAAAAAGGGGGGTCCCAAAACCTGTTTTTAACATTGAGTTTTCCATAGGGCGGTTGGCCTCACTTTTAGCCCGAACGGCTGAATGGATTTGCACGAAACTTGGCAAAATTGTAGGGACTGGTAGCCCGATGTGCCTTTTGTAGGTCTCAATATATGTGCTCCAGTGGATTTTGAGAAATTAACGTTTAAAAAAAGATATATATCTGTAACAGCGGACCGGTTAGCGCTCTGGTTCGCGGACTTTTCGCGCAACGGAGCTTTGTGAAGCGAAGCTGATTGGTTCTCCGGCGTCTGTCAACATTCCAAACAGTCCGTAGCGGCCGCCATCTTGTCTCTCGGTAGGATCGAGAGACAAGAGGAGGTCAAAACAAAGGGGGAAATAACTATAAGGGGGCATAGTAGATCCTCGCTGACCCCCTAGGTTTGATGTGGAGGTTTTAAAAGGGCCCCGCGGGGCAAAAAAAAAACAAAATAATAATAATCGAACGGCTGAATGGATTTGCACGAAACTTGGCAAAATATTAGGGACTGGTAGCCCGATGTGCCTTTGCTAGGTCTCAATATATGTGCTCCAGTGGATTTTGAGAAATTAACGTTCAAAAAAAGATATATATCTGTAACAGCGCTCCGCTTCGCGTACTTTTCGCGTTACGGAGCTTTGCGAAGCTGATTGGTTCTCCGGCGTCTGTCAACATTCCAAACAGTCCGTAGCGGCCGCCATCTTGTCCCTCGGTAGGATTGAGAGACAAGAGGAGGCCAAAGCGAAGGGGGAAATGACCATAAGGGGGCATAGTAGATCCTTCCTGACCTCTTAGGTTTGATGTACCATTTTGCCAAGTTTGGTGTAATTCCGTTCAGCCATTCAGGCTGTAGACGTATGTAAATGTCCTATGGAAAATTGCATGGGGAAAACACATTTGAAAGTGTTGAAATTTAGAACCAATTAAAATGTTACTTTGGTTTTGTATTTGTGTGTGATGAAAGTTAATTGGTTATGTATATATGTCAAATGAGAGGAAACCACAGCCATTTTGTGATACTACTGTCTGAGGTACATTTGTGAGGAATTTTTGGTGGTGAATTTCTGGTGTTTGATTTACACAGTACTAACACTTCTGCTACTTTTAAAAAGGTGAGTTGTTAATTTGTATGGGGAACTATGTTGTACACTTGAAGATAATTTGAAAAATGTTTTCTGTTATTTATTTGCAGTCCTTCTGTTATACTAAATACTTGATAAAGTTAGTTTTATATTATGTATTACTAAAGACGATAAATGAAAGTGATTATTTTTTTCTGCAATTTACAGCAAGCAATTTCAAAATAAAATGGCTCACAATGAAGAGACCGTGGCAATTTCTTTTGAATTGTCCAACACATTGATTGAAATTGAGAGCACCAATAATGAAATATTGTCACAAGGAGGACATGACTTGTATGATTCCATTAGATTGATTGAAATGGACAGCACCAAGAATGAAATATTGTCACAAGGAGATGACTTGAATGATTCCACTACATTGATTGAAATTGAGAGCACCAATAATGAAATATTGTCACAAGGAGGAGATGGCTTGTATGATTCCATTAGATTGATTGAAATGGACAGCACCAATAATGAAATATTGTCACAAGGAGGAGATGACTTGAATGATTCCACTACATTGATTGAAATTGAGAGCACCAATAATGAAATATTGTCACGAGGAGATGACTTGAATGATTCCACTACATTGATTGAAATTGACAGCACCAATAATGAAATATTGTCACAAGGAGGAGATGACTTGAATGATTTTTTTGATCAATCTCTTGATGGCGAATTTATCGAGTGTTTGGAGACCATAGAGTTACAAGAATCATCATTGGAGACTTTTAATGAGGACATTGCTGATGAGGACATGTTACTAGTTCTTTCAAATTTAGAAAATTCTGAAGAATAAATTTATATTTAGAAATCAAAAATTGTTTGAGACATTATTCATTTTTATTTTTAATTTATGAGGTTGTAGCGAAGTGATTGTAGTATAAAATGAGACTTATAGTATAGAGTGCAACATTTTTATGTTACATGGTAAGTTTACTCATATTTACTTCCCTTCTGCCACTATATTATCTCCAATGTGTATTTGACATGTCTTCTTCATCTCCGGCCTCCTTTCTCTCACTGTGTGTCTCCGATGCATCTTATCGCTGGTATTTTGTGTAATTACAGAAGAGAGTAAAATAAAATAGTTCGGAACGTGAAAAGGGGGCAAAGTAGAGTACTCCTCACCCCCTAGGCCTTTTTAGGCGGTCCCAAAAGGATCAGTTTCTGCTTTCCTGAGAGATTATGGTATGAGTTCCATATACCACAATAACTTGCATTACAACATGCAAGATATCTATCTCCTATTACCAACTTTTGGAGATATTCGCGCTAAGCGCGAATATCTCCAAAAAGTAACACCTGCCCTGAGCAGTTCTTAGCCATGTTATCCAATGGGAGGTGGATAACATGGCTAAGAGTATTAGCTCGGTAATGCATGAATATCGCTGAGTTTTTAGCGATATTCATGCATTGCGGCCGTTTATTATCGCATTTGCGATAAACCTTGATAATAGTAAGGTTTATCTTCGATAATTTCTGACGATGCTTAGTGGTAAAAAATTGGTTGGTAAGCATCGTTAGCGATAAATATCGCTTAACTTTGGTAATATGCCCCAACGTCTGTTAACGTTTGATTCGAAGGAAATGAGGAAGTGTTGAAAAACATTGTCTGCGCCATCTTGCCTTTTTTGAAATGCCACACTTTTGTCGTGCACGGCAGCCATTTTAGATGTCTTGACCAGACCCACTCTCTGCACGCTGTCGATTCGTAGCATGGCTCCTCACCCACGCAAGCATCTTCCCTAGGCACTGGTCACCACCGCTCTCTGTTTTATGCATGGGCAATAAACCTCCCCCCATCTGCGCTGCTCTTCCCTGAGAATCACACTCTGTGCCCGCCCGACACCTCCCTTTCGCCCTATTCACTACCGCACCCTCTGACACTCCTCTTTCTCTGTGTCCGATTGTCCAGGCTATCAGCTAGCCCTGCAGATGTAGTTTATGGCCCCAGCTGTAAAGAATCACCCCTCTTCAAAGGAGTTATAGTAGATCAAGGCCCACACTCGATGAGATCCGTCACACCACACGTGTTCCTACTATCTGAAAACCATCCTGTATTGTGATTGGGGAGGGGACCGAGCCTGAAGCGGAAGATTCCAGGAATGACTCTTTGTACATCAAAGTTTTTACAATTATGTGTCACATTAAAAATATATAGCACTCCAACAAAGTAGTAGGAATATAAAACTTTAATAACATATAAATATATACAACAAAACAAAAACAGTAAAAACATTTAAACAACGAAGAGACCGTGGCAATTTCTTTTTAATTATCCAATAGATTTATTGAAATTGACAGCACCAATAATGAAATATTCTTGTCAGTAGCGGTCTGTTGTGCGAATAGTTCCAAGGCAGCAGAACGCGCTGAAATCTAGATGGCACGAAAGTGATGTCTAGTAAGTTGCCGCCCAGCAAAAAACGGCGTGGGGCGCCGCGGGGGTGAGTGAGTCCAGTAGGCACCACAGCTATTCTTACCGGCATTGCAGAATTACTGCTGGGTACAATGCCTGTGCTGTAGCAGGGTCACAGCAGAAACAAAAAGGATTCTGTTGAAGATGTTGTTGGTTTTCAATTTGAAAACAGTTCTGGTGTCAACTGCTATGCTAATGTAGTGGTTAATGTTTTGTTTTCTCTAGAAAATGTAAAAGAGGGGGAGGCAGTCCAAAGTTCCGTTAAAAGGGCAAAGGAAAGGATCGGTGGTTTGAACTATCAGTCAAAAAGGGGAGGGGGTGCAATAATTTTTCCTACCGGGTCACACTGTGCTTTCACCGGAAGTGAGGTCTGCAGGATTGTAGTAATTCAAAGTGAGGCTGGCGCCAGCATGGGAGCGCTGACGTCCCGCGGATACAGTTTCGTCACTCCACGGGCGATCATGGCAGTCATTCCCCATCGGGGGTCGGAGACTCCCGCGGCTCCTCTAGAATCTTCAAGGTCGTGGAGGACTACGGTGGTGGAGTCAACCAGTGACCGGGCCATTTCTTTATGTTGGGCCCGCTCTTGCCAGGTCGACCGCCATTTTGAGAGTTCGGCAGCTACCGGCGATCGCGGGGTCACATGAGCGGACGGGCTCCACCCTGCCGGGCGAGACGTTGCAGCATGGCCACAGTGGAAGAACCCTTTTCTGGGCGCCTGGAGCGCTGAGGGTGCAGCTGGGAAGCCTCCACCTGGGGAGGCGGGAGAGGCCTGTTCGCACCGTCTCTCCCTCCCAGTGCACCCCACGGCGTCTCGCTTGAGATTTGTTATGGCCGGACCAGGCGATGAGGACAAGGGGGGGGGTCGGAGGCATGTGCAAGACATCCCCCCCCAGTGTTGTCGCAGCCATTATAAAAGAAAGAAGTGTCCCGTCCGTCTTCGGGCCGGGCTTCCGGTGGATGTCGGCCGGACGCCCCTGGCTCTGGCCCCATGAACGGGTTTCTTGGTTTATCGGCTGCAGCCGGATCCCGTCGGCCTCGGCCCCCCGACCGTTGGTGGTCGGACCGGAAGAGCATGTGGCGGGACTACCTGCAACTCTCAAGGGCCACCGCGGCCGGACTGGGAGAGAGAGGGGAGGGTCGAGGAGACATTCCCCCCCCCTGCAACTGTTCAGCGTTGTAAAGGCAATCCCCTGGCCGGGTCCCGCTGGCCTCGGCCTCTCCTTCGGCTACACCCTACGTTAGGATCTCCTGGCCGAGGCGTGGCAGCAGGACCTGCCTTATATGGGCTGCTCCCGGCTGGGCGTAGCCGGAACCCTGCCCCACCTTGGAAGTTTCCAGAGTGGGGGTGGATGTTCTACTGACTTGCATTTTCCCTAGTCTATCGATTTTTTTGGCGTGGCAGGCGGTGGGACAGCGAGGGGTGATTTGGTTTCTCTTACTGTTTTTCTGGTCTCTCACCACTGGCATATTTTAACGTTTTCTTGTTTCTAGGACATTAATAGGTTTTATCATTACGTTATGTTATCGTTTCTTTGTTCGTTGTTTAATAAAAGTTCATGTTCATCAGTGGCCTACTGATTTTCGTTTTCCTATTTTTTTCTTTCCAGGTTGTTTCATGGTAAAGTTTCTGTTAACAGGATACAGTGATCACTTCGTTATTATTGCATATGTCCTTTTCACTAGGGGTGCTCTCTGGTCGGGCCAGATGACGTATCTCTAGTAAATGGTCCGGGTGAAAAAGGTGCATCAATCAGTGGGGAGTAGATAGGCATGACAGATTACAACGGGGGAGAACGGTCCGCATTACGTACCCTTTCACTACTTGCAAAGATTTTCCTACGTTTATTTGCAAACAGGGAATACCTCCAAAAAGAACTAATTCCCAAACAGTCAATGTTCGGACAATCAATCAATCAATGAGGAATGAAATAGGTACGACGTGTTAAAGGCTTGCGTTACCTACCCTTCACTATCTGCAAAGGGAGATAGAATATTCCTATTCTTCCTCGTTTGCAGGTAGAGAAGATCCTTAAGAGAATTAACTTCGAACAATTCAATGCTCGATTGAAACAATCAACAAGGGGTACTGTGAACACAAATGAACGCCGCTTATATACATACGCATTGCTATTTTCAACAGGTTGTTCCTAATGTTTCTATTTTAGCGAGGTCAAAAGAGATCCCATTAGTGGCCTACTGATTTTGCTCGATTCCTTTTGTTTTTTTACACGATTTTTCGCTATCTGCAAAGACTAAACAGAGTATTGCGACTCTGTGCTTGTTTGTAAATAGAGAATGAACCAAAGAGAACAATCAATCAAATGGAGAGAGAAGCAGGCACGACGGATTACAAAGGGGGAAAGGGCTGCGTTAACTACCCTTCACTATCTGCAAAGAGAGAGTACTCCTAATAGAAATGAGGGGTGGGGGGCAGCAATCAAAGCAGATCAGTGTGCATAAACACGAAAAAAAAAATTCTTACCACGTACTTGACATTCGACAGCTTATGATATTTGCTATTAAAAAACCATTGAAATTCACTGAAAAAACCATAGGTTATAGACCATATATAGTTAGGAATTAGCATTTACAAAACCTTGAAAATTCACTGAAAAAACCATAGGTTATAGACCATATATAGTTAGGAATTAGCATTTACAAAACCTTGAAAATTCACTGAAAAAACCATAGGTTATAGACCATATATAGTTAGGAATTAGCATTTAAAAAACCTTATTTTACTCACACAAAACCATTGAAATTCCATATATAGTTAGTTGCACTAACTATATATCGCGCACCCGCAATCCACTGCTGATGATGTCACATATTACATCATTCATGACAT